>NC_089506.1:186929882-191729882 GCF_036850995.1 Saccopteryx leptura
GAGAAACTCTAAGAGAGCTCTATGACAACATGAAGAGAAACAACATTACAAAATCTGCATAATAGGGGTTCCTGAAGGAGAATAGAAAGAACAAGGGATAGAGAATCTGATTGAAGAAATCATAGCTGAAAACTTCCCTAAATTGATACAGGAAAAAGTCAAACAAGTTCAAGAAGAACAGAGAATCCAATTAAAATGGAAGCCAAAGAGACCTACACCAAGACACATCATAATTAAAATACCCAAAGCTAAGAGGTAAAGAAAAAATACTAAAAGCTGCAAGAGAAAAGCAGTCAATCACCTACAAAGGAGCCCCCATAAGGATGACATCCAACTTCTCAACAGAAACACTTGAGGCCAGAAGGGAATGGCAAGAAATATTCAAAGTAATGCACAACAAAAACCTACAACCAATACTTCCTTATGCAGCAAGGTTATTGTTTAAAATTAAAGGAGAAATAAAAAGCTTCCCAGACAAAAAGAACTCAAGGAATTCATTACAACCAAACCAATGCTGCAAGAATGTTAAGTAGTCTGTTGTAAACAGAACAAGGAGGGGGGAATCTAGTAAAAGAGGAATGTAGATTTAAAGAAAAAAATGGCAATAAACAACTACATATCAATAATAACCTTAAATGTAAATGGATTAAATGCTCCAATCAAAAGATGTAGGGTAGCTGCATGGATAAGAAAACAGGACCCGTACATATGCTGTCTATAAGAGACCCACCTCAAAACAAAAGATATACATAGACTAAAAGTAAAGGGATAGAAAAAAAATATTTCATGCAAATGGAAATGAAAAAAAGCTGGGGTAGTGCTATTTATATCTGACAAAATAGACTTTAAAACAAAGGTTATAGTAAGGGATAAAGAAGGTCACTACATAATGATAAAAGGAGCAATCCAACAGGAAGATATAACCATTATAAATATCTATGCACCTAATATAGGAGCACCTAAATATATAAAGCAAATTTTGATGGACATAAAGGGTGAGATCAACAGCAATACTATAATATTAGGGGATTTCAATACCCCACTGACAGCACTGGATAGATTCTCAAGAAAGAAAATTAACAAAGAAACAACAGGCTTAAAGGACACACTAGAATAACTGGATTTAATAGGTATCTTCAGAACCTTTCACCCTAAAGCAGCAGAATATACATTCTTTTCAAGTGCTCATGGTACATTCTCTAGGATAGACCACATGTTAGAACATAAAATGATTCTCAATAAATTTAAAAAGATTGAAATCATATCAAGCATTTTCTCTGATCACAATGGCATGAAACTAGACATCAACTAACAACAGAAAAACTGAAAAACACTCAAACACTTGGAAACTAAATAGCATGTTATTAAATAACAAATGGGTTAACAATGAGATCAAAGAAGAAATAAAAAATTTCCTTGAAACAAATGAAAATGAACATACAACAACTCAATATTTATGGGACACAGCAAAAGCAGTCCTGAGAAGAAGTTCATAGTATTACAGGCATACCTTAAGAAGCAAGAAAAAGCTCAAATAAACAAGTTAACCCTGCATCTAAAAGAACTAAAAAAAAAAAAAAAAAAAAAAAAAACCAGCAAATAAAGCCCAAAGGCAGTAGAACAAAGGAAATAATAAAGATCAGAGCAGAAATAAATGACATAGAGGCTAAAGAAACAATACAGAGGATCAATGAAACCAGGAGCTGGTTCTTTGAAAAGGTAAACAAGATCGATGAACCTTTAACCAGACTCACCAAGAAAAAAAGAGAGAGGACTCAAATAAAATTAGAAACAAGAGTGGAGAAATAACAACTGACACAACAGAAATACAAAATATTGTAAGAAAATACTATGAAGAACTGTACACCAAAAAACTAGACAACCTAGATGAAATGGACAAATTCCATGAAACATATAATCTTCCAAAAATTAATCTGGAAGAATCAGAAAACCTAAACAGACCAATTACAACAAATGAGATTGAAACAGTTATCAAAAAGCTCCCAAAAAACAAAAGCCCTGGACCAGATGGCTTCACAAGTGAATTCTACCAAATATTCAAAGAAGAACTAACTCCTATCCTTCTCAAGCTATTTCAAAAAATTCAAGAGGAAGGAAGACTTCCAAGTTCCTTTTACAAGGTGAGCATAATTCTGATTCCAAAACCAGGCAAAGACAACACAAAGAAAGAAAATTATAGGCCAATATCTCTGATGAATTTAGATGCTAAAATCCTCAACAAAATATTAGCAAACTGGATCCAGCAATATATGAAAAAAATCATACACCATGATCAAGTGGAATTTATTCTTGGGAGGCAAGGCTGGTACAATATTTGCAAATCAATCAATGTGATTCATCACATAAACAAAAGGAAGGAGAAAAACCATATAATAATTTCAATAGATGCAGAAAAAGCATTTGATAAAATCCAGCACCCATTCATGATCAAAACTCTCAGCAAAGTGGGAATACAGGGAACATAACTCAACATGATAAAGGCCATCTATCACAAACCCACAGCCAACATCATACTCAATGGGCAAAAATTAAAAGCAATCCCCTTAAGATCAGGAACAAGGCAGGGGTGCCCCCTTTCACCACTCTTATTCAACATAGTTCTGGAAGTCCTAGCCACAGCAATCAAGCAAGAAAAAGAAATAAAAGGCATTCAAGTTGGAAAAGAAGAAGTAAAACTATCATTATTTGCAGATGATATGATATTATATATAGAAAACACTAAAGTCTCATTCAAAAAACTACTGGACCTGATAAATGAATTTGGCAAGGTGGCAGGATACAAAATTAATACTCAGAAATCAGAGGCATTTTTATACACTAACAATGAACTGTCAGAAAGAGAAATTAAGGAATCAATCCCCTTTACCATTGCAACCAAAAGAATAAAGTACCTAGGAATAAATTTAACCAGGGAGATTAAAGATTTGTACTCAGAAAATTATAAAACATTGATAAAAGAAATCAGGGAAGATACAAACAAGTGGAAGCATATACCGTGCTCATGGTTAGGAAGAATAAACATCATTAAAATGTCTATATTACCCAAAGCAATTTATAAATTCATGCAATACCACTTAAAATACCAATGACTTACTTCAAAGATATAGAACACATATTCCAAAAATTTATATGGAACCAAAAGAGAACACAAATAGCCTCAGCAATCTTGAAAAGGAAGAATAAAGCGGGAGGTATCACACTTCCAGATATCAAGTTATACTATAAGGCCATTGTACTCAAAACAGCCTGGTACTGGCATAAGAACAGGCATATAGATCAATGGGACAGAACTGAGAACCCAGAAATAAACCCACACCTTTATGGACAACTGATATTTGACAAAGGAGGTAAGAGCATACATTGGAGTAAAGACAGCCTCTTCAACAAATGGTGTTGGGAAAATTGGACAGCTACCTGCAAAAAAATGAAACTAGACCACTAACTTACACCATTCACAAAAATCAACTCAAAATGGATAAAAGACTTAAATGTAAGCCATGAAACCATAAGCATCTTAGAAGAAAACATAGGTAGTAAGCTCTCTGACATTTCTCGCAGCAATATATTTGCCGATTTGTCTCCACAGGCAAGTGAAATAAAAGACAGGATAAACAAATGGGACTATATCAAACTAAAAAGCTTCTGCACAGCTAAAGACAATAAGAACAGAATAAAAAGACAAACTACACAATGGCAGAATATATTTGACAATGCGTCTGATAATGGGTTAATAACCAAAATTTATAAAGAACTTGTAAAACTTAATACCTGGAAGACAAACAATCCAATCCAAAAATGGGCAAAAGAAATGAATAGACACTTCTCCAAAGAGGACATACAGATGGCCAGTAGGCATATGAAAAAATGCTCAACATTACTAATTATTAGAGAAATGCAAATTAAAACCACAATGAGATATCACCTCACACCAGTCAGAATGGCACTCATCAACAAAACAACACAGAATAAGTGCTGGCGAGGATGTGGAGAAAAGGGAACCCTCTGCACTGCTGGTGGGAATGCAGACTGGTGCAGCCACTGTGGAAAAACAGTATGGAGATTCCTCAAGAAATTAAAAGTCGAACTGCCTTTTTTTTTTTTTTTTAATTATTATTTTTTTTTTTTTTCATTTTTCTGAAGCTGGAAACAGGGAGAGACAGTCAGACAGACTCCCACATGCGCCCGACCGGGATCCACCCGGCACGCCCACCATGGGGCGACGCTCTGCCCACCAGGGAGCGATGCTCTGCCCATCCTGGGCGTCGCCATGTTGCGACCAGAGCCACTCTAGCACCTGGGGCAGAGGCCAAGGAGCCATCCCCAGCGCCCGGGCCATCTTTTTGCTCCAATGGAGCCTTGGCTGCGGGAGGGGAAGAGAGAGACAGAGAGGAAAGCGCGGCGGAGGGGTGGAGAAGCAAATGGGCGCTTCTCCTGTGTGCCCTGGCCGGTAATCAAACCCAGGTCCTCCGCATGCTAGGCCGACGCTCTACCGCTGAGCCAACCGGCCAGGGCTCGAACTGCCTTTTGACCCAGCTATCCCACTGTTAGGAATATACCTCAAGAACACCATAGCACTGTTTGAAAAGAAGAAATGCACCCCCATGTTTATGGCAGCATTGTTTACAATAGCAAAGATCTCTAAACAGCCCAAGTGTCCATCAGAGGACGAGTGGATTAAAAAGCTTTGGTACATATATACTATGGAATACTACTCAGCCATAAGAAATAATGACATTGGATCATTTACAACAACATGGATGAACCTTGATAACATTATACTGAGTGAAATAAGTAAATCAGAAAAAACTAAGAACTATATGATTCCATACATAGGTGGGACATAAAAATGAGACTCAGAGACATGGACAAGAGTGTGGGGGTTACAGGGTGGGGGGGAGGAGAGGGAGGGGTTTGGGAGAGGGGAGGGGCACAAAGAAAACCAGTTAGAAGGTGACGAAAGACAATTGGACTTTGGGTGATGGGAATGCAGCATAAGCAAATGGCAAAATAACCTAGAGCTGTTTTCTCTGAACATATGTACCCTGATTTATCAATGTCACCCCATTAAAATTAATAAAAAAAGGGTTTCTGCAATTAGCTAGCTGACTACTTGATTAAAAGGAGGGAAGTTTACTTCCTGACCTCACAACGATCCATGTACATTACGCATTATCCAATAAAACTTTGGTGTTGTCCTGGAGGACAGCTGTGATTGGCTCCAGCCACCCGCAACCATGAACATGAGTGGTAGGAAATGAATGGATTGTAATATATAAGAATGTTTATATTTTTAACGTTATTACTTTTTTTATTAAAGATTTGTCTGCGAGCTAGATGCAGCCATCAAAAGAGCCACATCTGGCTTGCGAGCCATAGGTTCCCGACCCCTGCGATAGACATTGATAGACATTAATAGACATTAATAGACATTTCTCCAACAAAGACACACAAATGACCGATAGATATAAAAAGATGCTCACCTGACTGGTGGGGGCTCAATGGATAGAATGTTGACCTGGGACGCTGAGGTCCCAGGTTCAAAACCTTGAGGTCACCGGCTGGAGCATGGGCTCATCCTACTTGAGTGTGAGCTCACCAGCTTAAGTGCGGGATCACCAACATTATCTCAAGGTCACTGGCTTGAGCCCAAGGTCACTGATTTGAGCAAGGGTTAACTGACTTTGCTTAAGCCCCCCCCCTCAAGGCACAGATAAAAAGCAATCAACAAACAACTAAAATGAAGCAACTACGAGTAGATGTCTGTCTCTCAAAAACAAAACAAAATAAAACAAAAAAAGATGCTCAACATTACTAATATTCAGGAAAATGCAAATTAAAACCACTAAGGTATATCACCTCACATCTGTTAGAATGGCAATCAATAACTCAAAAACAATAAGTATTGGCAAGAATGGAGAAAAGGGAACCCTCAAACAGTGCTAGTGGGTTTGTAAATTAGTGCAGCCACTGTGGGGAACAGTATGGCCGTTCCTCAAAAAGTTAAAAATAGAACTACCCTATGACCCAGCAGTGGCACTTGTGGGTATTTATCCAAAGAAATCCAAACACTAAATCTAAGATATACACACCCCTATGTTTATTGCAGCATTATTTACAATAGCCAAGTTATGGAAACAACCCAAGTGTCCATCAACAGACAATTAGATTTTTTTTTAAAGTGTGGTACATATATACAATGGAATATTACTGAGCCTAAAAAAGAATGAAATCTTGTCATTAACAACATGGGTGGACCTAAAGGGTATTATTATGCTAAGTGATATAAATCAGAGAAGGACAAACACTGTATGATTTCACTTCTATGTGGAATCTAAAAAATAAAACAGAAACAAACTCATAGATATAGGAAACAAATTGATAGTTTCCAGATGGCAGAGGTTTGAGGAAATGAGTGAAAAAAGGTGAGGGGATCAAGAAGTTCAAATTGCCAGTTATAAAAATAGTCACAAGTATGTAAAGCCCAACATAGGGAATATGCTAATAATATTATAAAAATTACATGTCATGTCAGATGGGCACTAGTCTTACCAGGGTGGTCACTTCATAAGTCATAGAAGTGTCTAATCACGATGTTGTACAACTGAGACTAATGTAATACTATATGTCAAATGTAATTGAAAAACTAATTCTAAAATATATCTATAAATGTTTTTATTGTAACTCTTCTGATTTAAAAGACAATGGCATAAAGCAATAATTATAAATTCATATTGATGGGCACACAATTTATAGAGGTAACTTATATGAAAATAAGAGCAAAGCCTGACCTGTAGTGGTGCAGTGGATAAAGCAACGACCTAAAATGCTGAAGTCACTGGTTTGAAACCTTAGGCTTGCCTGGTCAAGGCACATATGGGAGTTGATGCTTCCTTCTCTCTCTTTCTCTCTCTCTTTTTTCTCTCCCCCCTCTTTAAAATGAATAAATAAAATCTTAAAAGAAAATAAGAGCAAATAGAAGTGGTGAGAAAACAAAGCTATATAGGAGCAAAGTTTTGTGTACTTTTATTGTATATATTGAAATTAGGTTCTTATTAACCCAAACTAGTTTGTTATTAGATATTAATTATCCCCAGGACAAAAACTAATAAAGTAACTCAAAAAAATATAGTAAAGGCCCTGGCCGGTTGGCTCAGTGGTAGAGCGTCAGCCTGGCGTGCAGGAGTCCTGGGTTTGATTCCCAGCTAGGGCACACAGAAGAAGCGCCCATTTGCTTCTCCACCTCTCCCCCTCTCCTTCCTCTCTGTCTCTCTTCTTCCCCTCCCGCAGCCAAGGCTCCATTGGAGCAAAGTTGGTCCGGGCGCTGAGGATGGCTCTGTGGCCTCTGCCTCAGGCGCTAGAATGGCTCTGATTGCAACAGAGCAACGCCCCAGATGGGCAGAGCATCGCCCCCTGGTGGGCGTGCCGGGTGGATCCTGGTCGGGTGCATGCGGGAGTCTGACTGCCTCCCCATTTCCAACTTCAGAAAAATACAAAACAAACAAACAAACAAATAAAAATATATATATAGTAAAAAAAGGAAATTAAAATATTAAATTAGAAAATTCACTTAATAGAAGATAATAATGGAAGAATAGAGGCACATGCATGCAAAGTATGTTCTTTATCCACAATGGAATGAAATTAGAAACTAATAATAGAAGAAAATTTGGGAAATTCACAAATTTGTAGAAATTAAATAACACATTCCTAGATAACCAGTGGGTCAAAGAAGAAACCACAAAAGAAATTAGAAAATACTTTGAAATGAATGAAACAAAACTACAACATACCAAACATGAGATGAAGCTTAAGCAAAGCTTTGAGGGAAATATAAAGCCATAAAATGCAGACATTAGAAAAGCAGAAACATCTCAAATTTACAAACTTTACACCTTAAAAAAACTAGAAAAATAAGAGCAAACTAAACCCAAAATAAAGAAAAGAAATATTAAATATTCTACTAGAGTAGAAATAAATGAACCAGAATGGAAAAATGGGGGGGGGGTCAATTAAACAAAAAATTGGCTCAAAGGATCAACAAAAATGAAAATCTTTAGCTAGACTAACAAAGAAGAGAAGACTAAAATTATTAAAACTAGGAATGAAAGTAGGTACATTACTACTAAGCTTACAGAAATAAGAGACTAGATGAAGTATGCTAAAATATTAGATTATCTAATAATAGACAAATTCCTAAAAACACAAAACTACTAAAAGTGACTCAAAAACAAATAGAAAATATTAATAGATCTATAATGAGTAAAGAGAATTTTTTTTGAAAGCGAGGGAGAGAGGAAGGGAGAAAAATGAAAAGCATCAATTCATAGATGCATCACATAGATGCATCACATCATTGATTGCTTCTCATACATGCCTTGACGGGGCGGCTCAAGGTGAGCCAGTCAGTGACCCCTTGCTTAATTAAGCCAACAAGCTTGTGCTTCAAGGCAGCAACCTTTGAGCTCAAGCCAGCAACCTTTGGATCATGTTGATGACCCTGCACTCAAGACAGAAACCTGGGGGTTTTGAATCCCAGGTCGATGCTCTGTCCACTGTACCACCATCAGTCAGACAAAAGATAGAATTTTTAAAATAGAAGCCTGGGCCCAGATAGCCCAGATGGTGAATTTTCCCAGACAGTTAAAGAAGAATTAACAGCAATTCTTCAAAATATTTCCTGAAAACCTCACTGTGTGGTGGCTCAGTGGATAGAGCATCAGCCTGGGACACTGAGCACCCAGGTTTGAAACCCCAAAGTCACTGGCTTGAGCAAGGGGTCACTGGCTCATCTGGAGCCCCCTAGTCAAGGCACATATGAGAAAGCAATCAATGAACAATTAAAGTGCTGCAATGATGAGTTGATGCTTCTCATCTCTTTCCTTTCCTGTCTGCCTCTCTCTCTCTCTCTCTCTCTCTCAAAAGAAAATAGGGTCATTGTGGTGTTATCTAGAAAGGCAGGGACACGTTGGGCACCTACTGAGTCAATTGTATCATTGTCTCTATTACCAAGTGTCCCCTCCCTATGGATTCTCCCTTTTTATCTCCTGGCTTTTCCTTGATAGGAAAGACTAATTTAAACATATCAATTTAGAATGGACATAGACAACTTGGAGAATTCCATAAGTGAATAGACAGCCAAGACTAATGAGTTAAAAAGAGAAATGAACTCTATGGGAGAGCAGAAAAAGAACTGAGTCTTGATGACACTCCTTAGGTCACATATTAGGGCTCAAGAGAAGGAAGAACCAGCAGGAGACCAGGAAAAAGAAAGGAATTTGAGACAGAACAACAGAATGACTGTCAGAGGCACTCTCCTAACAGCTGTTACTTTGCTTTCCCTAAAGCACAGTGCCACCAGCCAGCCACAGTAAGACAGGAGAATAAGTCAGCTGAGACTTAGAGCAGCAGCTTCGTTATGGTGACTTGTGTGTTTTAAAGCATTAGTCTCCTTAGGAGCTTAGGCAAGAATAGCCTTCAACTTGTCTGGAATTCTGAGAATGAGAAACACAAATCACTTCCTGAAGTAGACCAATCCCCCCACCACCCCCAGCACAGCCCAAGGTGGAAAGTGACACAATGGTTCAAGAGAACATTAAGAAAGCTCCTAACCATTCTGTTAACCAAGTCCTGTCAGCCCCCTCCTTCATGCCCCACCCCCCATGTAGAATAGAGGGGCCTCCATGACATCCACAGTCCTTCAGTTGCCATGTATCTACCAGGAGAAGCACCTCACAGAAGGTGGTTTAAGTCAATCTCACGCTTTAGATTAATTCAGTTAAAAATTCAAGCTGGAGGTAGCTTTACCTCCACCAATACACAGAGGCCGGCACATCAGGAGGAGAAGAGAACTAACACAGCAGGACACTCTCAGCACGGGAAACTCAGGCCAGAGAGTAACCACGTCCTATCCTTTCATCTACTATTAAGTAATCTTAAATTCTGCCCCATTAGAAAGAGAAACAGTTGCTTTTTTTAATTTTTTTTTATTTTTCTGAAGCTGGAAATGGGGAGAGACAGTCAGACAGACTCCCGCATGCACCCGACCAGGATCCACCCGGCACGCCCACCAGGGGGCGACGCTCTGCCCACCAGGGGGTGATGCTCTGCCCCTCCGGGGCATTGCTCTGTTGCGACCAGAGCCACTCTAGCGCCTGGGGCAGAGGACAAGGAGCCATCCCCAGTGCCCGGGCCATCTTTGCTCCAATGGAGCCTCGGCTGCGGGAGGGGAAGAGAGAGACAGAGAGGAAGGAAAGGGGGAGGGGTGGAGAAGCAAATGGGCGCTTCTCCTGTGTGCCCTGGCCGGGAATCAAACCCGGGACTTCTGCACGCCAGGCCGATGCTCTACCACTGAGCCAACCGGCCAGGGCCAGAAAGAGAAACAGTTGCTTTTTATGACAGAAAGGCAAATCATTGCTATTAATTACAACCATTTAAAACACCATCTCAAAAGAGCTACTATGCCTTGGCCAGTTGGCTCAGTGGTAGAGCATCAGCCTGGTGTGTGGATGTTCCAGATTTGATTCCCAGTCAGGACACACAGGAGAAGCGCCCATCTGCTTCTCCACCCGTCCCCCTCTTTCTCCCCTCCTCCTGCAGCCATGGCTTGACTAGAGCAAGTTGGCCCAGGTCGCTGAGGATGGCTCCCTGGCTGTGCCTCAGGTGCAAAGAAGAGCTTGGTTGCTGAGCAACATAGCATCGCCCCCTAGTGGGCTTGCTGGGTGGATCCTGGTCAGGGCACATGCAGGAGTCTATCTCTGCCTCCCCTCCTCTCACTGAATTTAAAAAAAAAAAAGAGTTACTATTTGCTATAATAACCAGAGTCAAAAGGATTATTAGTTGAATTCTGATATTTGTATTTAAATGAGAAGCTATATCCTATATCTTAAGAAATAAGACATACGCTATTTTATAAGTCTAGAATAAACTAGTATTGTGGGCCTAATTCAGAGAGCAATTGCCAAGACACGTTGATTACATGATGAATATTTGACATTTAGGATTCAATGAAGCAACACTAATGGTAAGGTACAGTTAGCTCTATTTTGCAGGTGGTGAAACTCTCAGACATTGTTTCCGACAGAAACCCAGAGTTCCCACAACTGTTATACATCAGAGCTGGGACTTCAGTCTAGATCTGACTCCTGTGTCCATGCTTTGGATTACTAAATTTTGCAGCCAACAATCTGTAACAGATCTGATTAGGAAAGCACTAAATCACCATAATGAGTGGCACTTAACACGAGGTGAGATGTTGGAAAATAAGAAAGCACGTGTTGTAGGCAATGGAAACAATGGAGACCACCTCTGAAATACTCTGCTGCAAGTCACCACCTCATTGCCGTCTCACCCACTGTAAGTGGCCCGACCAGCTCAGTTCATGAAACCATCTAAATGTACATTAAGTGGCCAGTGTGGTACAAGGGGATAAAATGCTTTTACTTCTGAGGAGACCCAAAGTGTGTCTAGTTCTAGAACTGTTGCCATGGGAACCATACATTCTTCTGCCACATCCTAAAAATATAGCCATAAGGAACCTTGGACATGGATCCACAGGTTCAGAAGGACACCACCTTCGGCCAAATCCATTATCAAGTGGAAAGCCTGTATGAGATCAGCAGAGAAAGCTGACAGATGGGACAGGGTCCTCCCCACTCCCTGTCATATCTTGACAGAGCAATTGAAAGTCACAGATATGGCCAGACCGCTTCACTGGGTGACAGTCTGCAGAGCCAGCCGCAAAGCAAATCCTTTTGGCTGCCCCCGCTTCCCCGGTGCCCTCTCAGAGTGCTCCTTTCTCTCCCGTTGCTCTCTGCAGCTTGCAGGAGAGCCGGCTCCCCGCCGTCCTTCACCTGGATCTTCTCTGAGTTCGGGGTCCAGAAAAAGCCAAACTGGTTATAGACAAATGTTACCAACTTAGGGGCTTTACTGCGCACACAGTCACAGGCTCAGCCCAGCTCTGCTGGTGCCCGCACACTGCGAGACCCCTGCCCTGGTGGCAGGTGGCAGGGGCCCAATCCAGGGCCCCTGGCCAAATCTTCTTGGTGGCACTGAGTCGCTTTCTCTGGCTGGGGCATTAAAGGCTTTTTGTTTTTTCTGTTTCTCCAGATCTAGCCAATCTTTGGCTGTGAGCATCTTTCATGAACTGAGAACTGTGTTAGTTTAAGATATATCTCAGTATCCAAAAGCTGGCTTCTCTAAAACAGTATTTTCCTGAATTTAAATTAACATATACTCACAGTTTAGAAAATTAAAATACTTTAGAAATATGTTGAGCTTTAACTCCCTATAACCCTAACTGCTCTTCCAAGTTAAACTCACACCACCCTCCACTCGCCCCAGGCACTCTACACGTGTGCCAAGGGGCTAATTACAGAAAAGGAGCTTGAGGAGATGACGTCAGAGTAATGGCGGGGTAGGAAGCGATACCGATAAATCTCCCCCAAAACTCAACAAGATCTTCAACCAGAAACAGAAAAACCTATACTTGGAGCTTCCAGATGCTTCGCAATACACCCAAAGGTATGATTGAGTGAAAAATTGGCTAAATATATAACCAAACCCCGAAGGAAATAGGGAGTAAGAAATGCTCCGCCTTCCTCACTAACCTAAACAGGGCGGCTTTCTCTGGTAACTGTGAATATAGAAACTGAGGCGGGCAAAGGGGGTGAATACATCCAGGCCGCGACACAAACGGCCGAACCAGGCTGTGGCACGGAGATCCAAGCCAAGGAAAATCTGATCCTGTGGCAACCCGGGCAATACAAGCTAACACTCGCGCCAAACCCAAACAAAAAAAGACAAGCGGCGCGGACATTTTACCCGGTCTCCTGGTTGGTGCGCAGTTAGTGGGCGAGAGATTTCTTCCTAAGCCCTGGAAGTGGGTGCCCGTGTTGCCCCACGGAGAGGCAGGGTCAGAGGCCTTTCTGTGGGCCGAGGGCAGAGTCTCTGGGCAGCCCCAGCGCCCTGGGAAAGCCACGCACGGGAGGGAGTGAGAACTAATTCCAACGGTGGAGATTTTCCGTACTGGAGGGTGTTTCACTCAGAGGGAAACGCGGCCGGCCTCATATCCTGGTTTGCGCGCGCAGATAAGGAGTGAGCGATTCCTCCGAGTGCCTCGGCAGTGCGCGCCCGTGTTATCGCACAGAGGCGCAGAGTCAGGGGCCTTTGTGTGGGCCAAAGCGGAATCTCGGGCCACCCCAGCGCCTTGCAAAAGCCGCGCACGGGGACGGAGCGAGACTCAATTCCAACGCTGCAACTTTTCCCTGCGGTCGGGGGTTTCACTCAGAGCGTGAGACTGCTGGCCGGATATCCTGGTCTGCGCGCGCAGCCAGTGAGTGAGAGTTTCCTCCAAGCGCCCCAGAAGTGGGCGCCCGCTTGTGTTACCGGACAGAGTGGCAGAGCCAGAGGTCTTTGAATGGCCGGAAAGCCCGCCTGATTATGCTAGCAGCTCTGACTGACTGAGCCTTACCCAGAGCCCTGTGCTGAGTGGAAATAGAGTGGGGAGTTGCCAGCTCTTTGAGCCTCTTACTATCCAGGCAGAGGCAGCAGCAACCCCATAGCTGGATTATCAGGCTACTAATTGAGGAAGGAAAGACTAGGAGAAAGGCTCCAGGAACACGGACTCTCTCACTGTCGGAGCCTATAAATGCTAATAGCCTCGACTGCCAACGAGACTAAAGCACAATACATGACATTGCCATAGAGACTTATCAACTGCAAACCTCCACCTGAGCGTGACAAAGGGGCAAAACCCGGGGTACAGAGTCACCAACCAGGAAGAGGGAGAGAAAAGAAAAAGCAAGAAGATAACCTCTCAAAATCAAGAATAATCTGTAGACTTTATAACCTATCCCATTTTATTATATTTGTTCGTTTGTTTCTCTTATCTTCATTCTTGATACTTTTTTTTTCCTCCTCCAATTTGGCCGATTAACTCTCTACCGGTCTTACTCTCTCCTCTCCTTGAACTACACTACCCATAAGTGTTACATCTCCCATTATCTTTTCTCTTCTCTTCCTTTCTCTCTATGAGGGTTGCACTCCAAAACCCTTAACTCTCTCTCTCTCTCTCTCTCCTTTCTTTTTCCTTCTTTTAGTGGTTCCCTCTTTTTTTCTCTCTCTCTCTCTTTCTTTTCTCCCTCTATATTAGTTTCTTCCTTTCTCCTTTACATCTCCTCTCATTCAAACCTCAATAACAAACAAATTATCTTATCTGGGACTCAAACTTATGTTTGTGGCATTTGGGGGGGGGGGGGTTTACTTCACCTTTTTAACTCACTAGCAGTGTTCCCATCCCTGGCTCTCCATATTATCTAGTTCTTGTTCCACTAAATACAATAGTAATTTTTTAATTTGTCCCCCCATTTTTCCGTTTTCCTCTTAATCCTCTCATCATAACTCTTAGACAACCAACACCTAAAAGCAAATCATTTTATTCTTGACCCAAATTTTTTCCTTATTTGCTTTTTGTGGGTCCATACGCTCTTTTTTTTTCTTTTTTCTTTCTTTCTTTTTTTTTTTTTTTTTTTTTTTTTGCCCCTTTATTACTTTTCCCCAATTCAGGCCCTCCATCACAGGCATTGTTTGTTATAATTCACAGTCCACCACAAGATTTTATCAAGAAAGAGGGGAGAGGAGAGGAGAGGAAAAAAGGAGGGGGGGAATAATTTCACTTTTTTTTTCCTTTATTTCATTATTAATTTTTTTTTTAAAAAACAACTCTTCGATTTTTTTTTAAACTTTTTATTCTTTATTAAATCTCATTAATACTATCAACAAAACCACCCTCAGATGCCATTAAGGAAGAGAAAATTGAATATCATGGATACAAAAGAAAGAGAGTTAACACAGCTAGATGAGGAAAAATCTATGGAGAAAAAATTTAATATATTGGAAACCTTGGAGCTAAATGACAGAGAATTCAAGATAGAAATCCTAAAAATCCTCCGAGATATACAAGAAAACACAGAAAGGCAATTTAGGGAGCTCAGACAACAACTCAATGAACACAAAGAATATATGTCCAAGGAAATTGAAACTATAAAAACAAATCAAACAGAGATGAAAAACTCAATTCACGAGCTGAAAAATGAAGTAACAAGCTTAGCTAATAGAACAGGTCAGATAGAAGAGAGGATTAGTGAAATAGAAGACAAGCAACTTGAAGCACAATAGAGAGAAGAAGAAAGAGACTCAAAAATTAAAAAAAATGAGATAGCCCTACAAGAATTATCTGACTCCATCAAAAAGAATAACATAAGAATAATAGGTATATCAGAGGGAGAAGAGAGAGAAAATGGAATGGAGGACATACTCAAACAAATAATAGATGAGAACTTCCCAAGCCTGTGGAAAGAACTAAAGCCTCAAGTTCAAGAAGCAAACAGAACTCCAAGTTTTCTTAACCCCAACAAACCTACTCCAAGGCATATCATAATGAAATTGACACAAACCAACAGCAAACAAAAAATTCTCAAGGCAGCCAGGGAAAAGAAGAATACAACATATAAAGGAAGGCCCATTAGATTATCATCAGATTTCTCAGCAGAAACTCTACAAGCTAGAAGAGAGTGGACCCCAATATTTAAAGTCCTGAAAGAGAGGAACTTTCAGCCATGAATACTATACCCATCAAAGCTATCCTTCAAATATGAAGGAGAAATAAAAACATTCACAGATACAGAAAAGATGAGGGAATTTATCATCAGAAAACCCCCACTCCAGGAATTACTAAAGGGGGTTCTCCAATCAGATACAAAGAACAAAAAAAAACAGAGCCACAAGTAAAAGCTCCAAGAAGAATACAATAAAACCAAATTTAAACTGTGACAACAACAAAAAGAAAGAGGGGGAGAAGATGGAGATTAACAGTAGCAAAGGACGATGGAGTGCAAAAGTACTCACAAAATAGTTCGCTACAATGAACAGGGTAGGGACCCTTTTCATTATTCAAAGGTAACCACCATTGAAAAAACCACCACAGAAGCACATGAGATAAAAAAGATAGCAACAGTGGAAAGATGTATGGAATACAACCAAATAAAAACAAAAGATAGAAAAACAAAAGAGAAGGATCAAACAAGACACAAAACTAACAGAAAGCAAGATATAAAATGGCAATAGGGAACTCACAAGTATCAATAATTACACTAAATGTAAACGGATTAAACTCACCAATAAAAAGGCACAGAGTAGCAGAATGGATTAAAAAAGAAAATCCAACTGTATGCTACCTACAGGAAACTCATCTAAGTAACAAGGATAAAAACAAATTCAAAGTGAAAGGCTGGAAAACAATACTCCAAGCAAATAACATCCAAAAAAAAGCAGGTGTAGCAATACTCATATCAGATAATGCTGACTACAAGACAGGAAAAGTACTCAGAGACAAAAATGGCCATTTCATAATGGCTAAGGGGACACTGAATCAAGAATACATAACAATTCTTAATATATATGCACCAAACCAAGGAGCACCAAAATATATAAGACAGCTACTTATTGATCTTAAAACAAAAACTGACAAAAATACAATCATACTTGGAGACCTCAATACACCGCTGACGGCTCTAGATCGGTCATCCAAACAGAGAATCAACAAAGACATAGTGGCCTTAAACAAAACACTAGAGCACCTGGATATGATAGACATCTACAGGACATTTCATCCCAAAGTGACTGAGTATACATTTTTCTCCAGTGTACATGGATCATTCTCAAGAATTGACCATATGTTGGGCCACAAAAACAACATCAGCAAATTCAGAAAAATTGAAGTTGTACCAAGCATATTTTCTGATCATAAAGCCTTGAAACTAGAATTCAACTGCAAAAAAGAGGAAAAAAATCCCACAAAAATGTGGAAACTAAACAACATACTTTTAAAAAATGAATGGGTCAAAGAAGAAATAAGTGCAGAGATCAAAAGATATATACAGACTAATGAAAATGACAATACGACATATCAGAATCTATGGGATGCAGCAAAAGCAGTAATAAGAGGGAAGTTCATATCACTTCAGGCATATATGAACAAACAAGAGAGAGCCCAAGTGAACCACTTAACTTCCCACCTTAAGGAACTAGAAAAAGAAGAACAAAGACAACCCAAAACCAGCCGAAGAAAGGAGATAATAAAAATCAGAGCAGAAATAAATGAATTAGAGAACAGAAAAACTATAGAAAAAATTAATAGAACAAGGAGCTGGTTCTTTGAAAAGATCAACAAAATTGACAAACCCTTGGCAAGACTTACCAAGGAAAAAAGAGAAAGAACTCATATAAACAAAATCCAAAATGAAAGAGGAGAAATCACCACAGACACCGTAGATATACAAAGAATTATTGTAGAATACTATGAAAAACTTTATGCTACTAAATTCAACAACCTAGAAGAAATGGATAAATTCCTAGAAAAATACAACCTTCCTAGACTGAGTCAAGAAGAAGCAGAAAGCCTAAACAGACCTATCAGTAGAGAAGAAATAGAAAAAACCATTAAAAACCTCCCCAAAAATAAAAGTCCAGGCCCTGACGGCTATACCAGCGAATTTTATCAAACATTCAAAGAAGACTTGGTTCCTATTCTACTCAAAGTCTTCCAAAAAATTGAAGAAGAAGCAATACTTCCAAACACATTTTACGAAGCCAACATAACCCTCATACCAAAACCAGGCAAGGATGGCACAAAAAAAAAAAACTACAGACCAATATCTCTAATGAATACAGATGCTAAAATACTAAACAAAATACTAGCAAATCGAATACAACAACATATTAAAAAAATAATACATCATGATCAAGTGGGATTCATCCCAGAATCTCAAGGATGGTTCAACATACGTAAAACGGTTAATGTAATACACCATATCAACAAAACAAAGAACAAAAACCACATGATCTTATCAATAGACGCAGAAAAGGCTTTCAATAAAATACAACACAATTTTATGTTTAAGACTCTCAACAAAATGGGTATAGAAGGAAAATATCTCAACATGATAAAGGCCATATATGATAAACCATCAGCTAACATCATATTAAATGGCACTAAACTGAAGGCTTTCCCCCTTAAATCAGGAACAAGACAGGGTTGTCCACTCTCTCCACTCTTATTTAATGTGGTACTAGAGGTTCTAGCCAGAGCAATCAGACAAGACAAAGAAATAAAAGGCATCCATATCGGAAAAGAAGAAGTAAAGGTATCACTTTTTGCAGATGATATGATACTATACATCGAAAACCCCAAAGAATCCACAAAAAGATTACTAGAAACAATAAGCCAATACAGTAAGGTCGCAGGATACAAAATTAACATACAGAAGTCAATAGCCTTTCTATATGCCAACAATGAAACAACTGAGAAGGAACTCAAAAGAATAATCCCCTTCACGATTGCAACAAAAAAAATAAAATACTTAGGAATAAACATAACAAAGAATGTAAAGGACTTATATAATGAAAACTATAAACCATTGTTAAGGGAAATCGAAAAAGATATAATGAGATGGAAGAAAATACCTTGTTCTTGGCTAGGAAGAATAAATATAATCAAGATGGCTATATTACCCAAAGCAATATACAAATTTAATGCAATTCCCATCAAACTTCCAATGACATTTTTTAAAGAAATAGAGCAAAAAATCATCAGATTTATATGGAACTATAAAAAACCCCGAATAGCCAAAGCAATCCTAAAGAAAAAGAATGAAGCTGGGGGCATTTCAATACCTGACTTCAAACTCTATTATAGGGCCACGACAATCAAAACAGCATGGTATTGGCAGAAAAATAGACACTCAGACCAATGGAACAGAATAGAAAGTCCAGAAATAAAACCACATATATATAGTCAAATAATTTTTGATAAAGGGGCCAACAACACACAATGGAGAAAAGAAAGCCTCTTCAATAAATGGTGCTGGGAAAACTGGAAAGCCACATGCAAAAGAATGAAACTGGACTACAGTCTCTCCCCCTGTACAAAAATTAACTCAAAATGGATCAAAGATCTAAACATAAGACCTGAAACAATTAAGTACATAGAAGAAGACATAGGTACTCAACTCAGGGACCTGGGTTTTAAAGAGCATTTTATGAATTTGACTCCAATGGCAAGAGAAGTGAAGGCAAAAATTAATGAATGGGACTACATCAGACTAAGAAGTTTTTGCTCAGCAAGAGAAACTGATAACAAAATAAACAGAAAGCCAACTAAATGGGAAATGATTTTTTCAAACGACAGCTCAGATAAGGGCCTAATAACCAAAATATACAAAGAACTCATAAAACTCAACAACAAACAAACAAACAATCCAATAAAAAAATGGGAAGAGGATATGAATAGACACTTCTCCCAGGAAGAAATACAAATGGCCAACAGATATATGAAAAGATGCTCATCTTCTTTAGCTATTAGAGAAATGCAAATCAAAACGGCAATGAGATATCACCTCACACCTGTTCGATTAGCTGTTATTAGCAAGTCAGGTAACAGCAAATGTTGGAGAGGCTGTGGAGAAAAAGGAACCCTCATACACTGTTGGTGGGAATGTAAAGTAGTACAACCATTATGGAAGAAAGTATGGTGGTTCCTCAAAAAACTGAAAATAGAACTACCTTATGACCCAGCAATCCCTCTACTGGGTATATATCCCAAAAACTCAGAAACATTGATATGTAAAGACACATGCAGCCCCATGTTTATTGCAGCATTGTTCACAGTGGCCAGGACATGGAAACAACCAAAAAGCCCATCAATAGATGACTGGATAAAGAAGATGTGGCACATATACACTATGGAATACTACTCAGCCATAAGAAATGATGACATCGGAACATTTACAGCAAAATGGTGGGATCTTGATAACATGATACGAAGCGAAATAAGTAAATCAGAAAAAAACAGGAACTGTATTATTCCATACGTAGGTGGGACATAATAGTGAAACTAAGAGACATTTATAAGAGTGTGGTGGTTACGGGGGGGAGGGGGGAATGGGAGAGGGATAGGGGGTGGGGAGGGGCACAAAGAAAACAAGATAGAAGGTGACAGAGGACAATCTGACTTTGGGTGGTGGGTATGCAACATAATTGAACGACAAGATAACCTGGACTTGTTATCTTTGAATATATGTATCCTGATTTATTGATGTCACCCCATTAAAAAAATAAAATTATATAAAAAAAAAAAAAAGGAAAAGGAGCTTGAGACATGATTTGGGGACACAGTTCTCCACTTCACCTACACTGTGGACACCCTTTGATGTATGTTCAGACCTACATCACTAACAGTCACTTCTTCAAACAAAGTGGGATTTGTTTTAAGCTACATTAACTACACATAGAACTGGAGTGAGTGAGGCTTATTCCTCAGGAAGAACTGAGCTGACCTCTGCTCCAAGGTGCATAGGTCAGCGGACAGGCACCCCTGGGGCTGGGGTGGCACCCCAGGGAGAGCGGAAGGTAGCAGGCCCCAGGAAAGGGGCCCCACTTCAGCATTCTTTGGCTCTCCAAAGGGTTTTACCAATACGAACAATACATGTCCAGGCACCGCGTTTGATGCCAGGAGATACACAGCCAGGCCTCCCTCCAGGGCTCGCATTGGCCTAGAGGGGAGGCAGGAGACCAGGCTCTGTGGGAAAAGGCAGAATTGAGTGACAATCCACACAGGTGAAAATGTCCAGAGCCATATTTCAGAGAGAGGGAACACAAGCAAAGAGGGCGCCCAGATGCACAGAGAGCCGTGCGGTCAGGCACAGCGCCACACACCCTGCAAGCTCGCAGCTGGGTTCTGCAGACTGAGCAGACACCCAACATCTACCACGTCCTTCTCACTGTTCCTAGAAACAAGCCAAGGGCCACTGAGCACAGTTTCTGTGAACTGAAGAGGAGTTCAGCAGGAGAGAACAGGCCGAGGCCATCTGGGAGCCACCCCTCCTGGCAGACTGCCGACTTTCAGGAGGGTGAGGTCACAGCATCCTTGCCCGACCCCGAACAACTCTGTGGCTCACTGCCTAAGCAAGAGCAAGTTGTCTTGTCAATACCCAAAGGACAGGAGGAGGACGCAGCCACACCAGGAGCCCCCGGCATGCTCATGCGCAGGAATAGACCGCCACCCGTTTCTCACTCACCTAGCAGGGAGCCACGCCTCCAGCCCTATGGTCAGCCTTCAGTGCCCGCAACAAGTGCAGGTGTTTTAGGGTATTTGGCCCTTCCCGCAAGGCTGGTGTCTGACCCAAGTCAATAGTTCTTAGCCCTGGATGCACATTGGAATCACATTAGGAGCTCTGAACACCCAGCACCTGAGCCCGGGCCCAGAGACCGAGTCGGACTAGGGGGAGGCCCTGGTCTGCAGGTGATTCTCATTCCCAAAGAGGTACATACAGTCAAGGAGCCTCAGAGAGATCACGGACCGTCAGGCTCTGCAGCTGCATGCAGTCTTTTGAGAACTTTAGATGAACTAGCAAAAGGCAAGGGACGGAGGCATCTTCCTCCAGAGAGGAGTCTGCATTCTGGGCATTTAAGGCTTCTGCGATCTGGCTAAATTTAGCGGCCTCATCCTAAAATGGAGTATTAGGCTTAAAACTGCTGATGAACAATTACCAAAAGTTTAGTCTCAAGGCAAGCAAGACAATTGGGTGGTGGTAAGAATAGATCTGCTACATGTTGAAATGGAAATAAGAACAAAATTTCATGTATTTATTCAACAAATATTTAGTAAGTTCCCACTGTGTGCCAGGCCCTGACATGCAACAGTGAACAAGATGACCTGGTCCCTGCTTACCCACCAGGAGCAGAGATGGGCCCCACCAGCAGAGTGGGAACAGAATAACAATTGGGATAACACAGTGTAGGGGAAGTCAGGGAGGGCTTCATGGAAGAGGTGACACCAGAGCCAAGTCCTCAGCAAAAGCAGGAGTTAGCAAGTGAGCAACTGAGAAAGATGCTCCTGGCAAAGGGAACAGCATAGGACAAGGCACTGAATGGTTCCCATGTGAACAGAGGCCCATCAGACTGCCAAATGGGGTCAGGTGCCAGGGCAAAGACGGGCTGGTGTACGGGGAGGGCACAGTGGGAGCCATCCACCCTAGTCCCTGCAGTAAGAAGTTGCACTGTCTGTAGGGAGATATAAACCAATAAAACCTACTACAAGTCTGTCTGCTTTTTATTATCATATAAGCCAGAAATCCTAAACAGTGTCAGTAAGCTGCACCCACTTCGTTACTCACTCTCTGAAAGTGTTTGGACTTGGCCTCAAGGGCAGCAGGGACCCCAAAGGCCTCGGCAGCATTGTATTCCTATTTACTTTTTCATTATGGACAAGTTCCAAATCCATAAGTGGGGCAGCTATGTTAGGCTTGCTCACTGGTGTGTCAGCTGCAAGCATTTTGCTTGATTAGTACGTAAGCACCTGGCAGAGGCACGTGGGCATAGTTTATATAAGGCTATGGGTGCTTGCGCTCGAGAGAGAGGGGGATTGTGCAGATTGCCTGCCCGCCGCTGTGAGGGGCCGTTTTGCTGTTGGTTTGCCTGAGAGGTGGTTTCCCCTGCCTGTGTGCTTGTATGTTGTTGTGAGACTTTATTAAATGGAATGGCCCAACCCTTTCTGGCTCCACAGTTTCCTTACTGTCTGTCTGAATCCAGTGTGAACCTGCCTGGCCTCGGCAGCTGGCGTTATACCACAAAAGTAGAGAGACCAGTCCAATAAATCCTCAAGTATTCATCACCTATTCTAGGATCACACCTGAATTTTTTATATGGTGGTAAAATACACATAAAATTTACCATTCTAACCATTTTTGAGTGTACAGTTCAGTGGCATTAATTACATTATTGCCAATATTATTGTCCAACCATCACCACCAATCATCTCCAGAACTCTTTTTGTTATAAAGCACCTGTTGGGCAGATAAAATATATTATGCTCACTTTGTTAAAGATCGCGCTGCCCACTTGGAGGTCCGTCGCTCAGGTGATATTAATGTGTGTTGGGGGCGGCTATGGGCAGGCAGGATCCTTGTAGCCTAGGGCTTGGTTTTAGGACTAAGCCTTTCCCACCCCTTTTGATGTGGGGTGGTGCAATCCCATCATGCCTCAGATAAGTGACTTTGTATTAGAGACTTCCTTATTTTGTATATTAGATTAAAGGTTTTGATTTCCGCACTATAAAGTGGGGCAGACGGGGAGCTTGCTCTCTCGGTTCCTGAGATTAGCATTAGAGGAGAGAGCAGAGAAGGCCACGTGGAGGAGGTCAGGAGAAGTGCCAAGATGACGGAGTGTTGAAGGAGAAGCCAGTTTGTACAGAGTTTTTGTAGGGAGAAGGAAGGAGATGGGGAACAGAGGTGAATAAGCCTGGTGAGCTAGAAACCTTTGATTCTAGGAAACTCAGATAAGCCAGTAGCTTTGTGAGCACTGAATAAGTGGGTTTTGGAGCCCAGTGTGTGTTTTTACTTGCCTGCCAGGTGCAAGCTAGGATTAAAGCTAATGGCCCACCAGTTTTTGGCTTTGTTGTTTCATTACCATCTGTCCGAATCCAATGCGAACCTGCATGGGCCAGGAGGCTGTGATGGTGGCCGCAGCAACTGGCTTTACATTTGGCGTAGTCTGTGGCAGGATTCGATACAGACGAGAATGGAACCACTTTGAGTGGTGGAGTAGAGAACTGGCTGCTGTTATGGTTCCCCATGGCTGTTGTTTTGGGAGCCATAGGCTGGCTGACTTTTACAGCCATGTGTGAGGAAACCAAGAGCTCTGTGGAAGAGGCTGCCCAGGACCTGCAAACTGAGCAGTGGAAGGAGCTAGAGCAAATGTGGGAAAAACAGACGCTGGCCCTAGAGCTGGAGCAAGCAACTGGCTTCACAGTACCGCAGCCCAGATTCTGAAAGGAACTGTACCTCATTTCATCGAGTTCACTTAGAGACACCCAGTCCAGATGAATTTTGAAGAGTTTTATTAGAGAAGGAGAGTTAATAAATATGCTGACCACATATGGCTGACACAGGGCATCAGACCCAAATTGTGCAGTCCCCAAAACAGTTCAGGGTCTGCTTATATACCCTTAATCACACACAGGTGGGAAAAAACATGACATGGTATAGACAGGGGTTGGGAACCTATGGCTTGCAAGCCAGATGTGGCTCTTTTGATGGCTGCATATGGCTCGCAGACAAATCTTTAATTAAAAAAAGATAATAACGTTAAAAATATAAAACAATGCCTGACCTGTGGTGGCACAGTGGATAGAGCGTCGACCTGGAATGCTGAGGTCACCGGTTCAAAACCCTGGGCTTGCCCGGTCAAGGCACATATGGGAGTTGATGCTTCCTGCTCCTCCCCCCTCTCTAAAATTGAATAAATAAAAAAATCTAAATAAAACATTCTCATGTATTACAATCCATTCATTTCCTACCACTCATGTTCATGGTTGCAGATGGCTGGTGCCAATCACAGCTGTCCTCCGGAACAACACCAAATTTTTATTGGATAATGCCTAACGTACATGGGTCGTTGTATGGTTCTCATGGAATTACGTTTTAAAATATGTGGCGTTCATGGCTCTCTCAGCCAAAAAGGTTCCTGACCCCTGGTATAGACTAACAACATTTGTTTAGGGGATACACAGAAACAATAAGACTTTCAAGGTAACACAATCAAAGATGTTTACAAATCTTTCAGGGTTCATCTTCCCTCACTAGCCTAGAGGTATTTTACCCTCAAAATTCCAGGAAGGGGAAGGAACTACAGTCAATGCAAGGTGGTATGTAAATATTGCCTCCTATTGAAAGAGAAGAAGTTTCTATTGTAGATTAACCTTTATTTTACATTTAAAACTGAATAACCCATTAGTTTTGCAAGCCAGAAACTTCTACATTCTTCTCCCTCCCCTCCCTAAAGGAGGAATGGGACAGAAAAGCCTCATAGGAAAACCTGACCTTTCCTCCCAGAATATCAGTATCAATTTTTAACTTTTTGATACCTTACAACATTTTCATCGTGCAAAACTAAAACTTGGTGCCCACTAAACATTAACTCCCCGTTTCCCACTCCCCTCTCCCCTATACCCTGGAACACATTCGTCTATTCTGTCTCTATAAATTTGACTATTCCAGGTACCTGATATAAGTGGAACCATACAAAATTTGTTCTTTTGTGACTGGCTTATTTCACTTAGTATAATGACCTCAAGGTTTATCCATGTTGTATAGCGTATGTCAGGATTTCATTCTTTCTGATCATTTTCTGTAAAACAAGAACATGTTTGCCATGTTTTGTAGCACTGTTACTATTGTTATTTACAGTGGCATCCCAAGCACAGGGTACAGAGTAGGCAGAGTGGCCCCCTGGCAGGGGTGGTATAAGGTCAGTAGGCGCGGCCACCATCATAGCCACCTGGCCAGTGCAGGTTTGCATTAGATTCAGACAGACAGTAATGAAACAACAGAGCTAAGAACTGGTGGGCCATTAGTTTTAATCCTAGCTTGCACCCGGCGGGCAAGTAAAAACACACAGTGCGCTCCAAAACCCACTCATTCAGTGCTCACAAAGCTACTGACTTATCTGAGTTTCCTAGAATCAAAGGTTTCTAGCTCACCAGTCTCATTCACCTCTGTTCTCCATCTCCTTCTCTCTGCACAAACTCTACACAAACTGGCGTCCTCCTCAGCACTCCGCCATCTTGGCTCTCTCTCCTCTCCTCCACGTGGCCTTTTTCTGCCCTGCTCTCTAATGCTAATCTCAGGAACCAAGAGAGAGCAAGCTCCCAGTCTGCCCACTTTATAGTGTAGAAATCAAAACCTTTAATCCAATATACAAACAAGGAAGTCTCTGATATAAAGTCACTTATCTGCGGCATAATGGGATTCCTCATGAGAGTGCACCACCCCACATCATGCAATCAGTCAAGGGTGTGGGGAAAAGCTTAGTGTTAAAACTAAGCCTTAGGCTATAACTACCTTCCTGCTTACAGCCTGTTCCCCAAACCCAATACAAACTATAAGCGAGCAAACATATACATCATATTTAAAAACTTATTTGACCAACAGATGGGGAGTGGGGAGTATTTACCAATGATATCATTGATAACGATAAGTACAGGATGTTAAAAAAGCAGACTGGTTTCTACTCAGTTTTCATTATTGTTTTTAAATCTTCTACAGTCAGCACACCCCCTCATTGCCCATATCCCTGGCCAACTGCTCCCACCATTCCCCAGCTTGGCACGTCACTGGTTATTTATAAATGACTATTTGTTATATTATTAATATAAAAAGGGTCATAAAAAGAACTCCAGAATTGGAGAGTTGATCTCACAGTTCCCCGAGGGATTCAAGGAAGGCTTTGTGCTTGAGGTCAGTCTTTGGGAACCCACCGGCTCCTGACGAATGCAGCTGTCAAATCATTGGCCTCTGTATGTGCGAGCTTGTGGGTTTGGGTATCTGTGTCTATGTGTTTGTATGTATCTGTCTATGTCT
Organism: Saccopteryx leptura; assembly: GCF_036850995.1. Classification (NCBI taxonomy): domain Eukaryota; kingdom Metazoa; phylum Chordata; class Mammalia; order Chiroptera; family Emballonuridae; genus Saccopteryx; species Saccopteryx leptura. The sequence goes on from NC_089506.1 coordinate 186,956,375, forward strand.
GTTCACATGTATAAGAAAGTTCCCAGGATCTGGGGGAGTTTAACGTCACAGATGCTGACCTTTAAGGAGCTAAGAGATGAGGAGGAAAGGAGATATTAAGAAAAGAAAAAGGCAGGTAGAAACCAGTAAAGGAAACTGACGGCTGATTATTAGGTCTGGGGGCTCTCTGGTAAAATCAGAACCTGTATCCCTCAATACAGAAGTGACTTCCTAAAGGTGTGTTCTGCTTTGTGGGCTAGTTCAGCACCGTCACGCCCAAGCTTTCCATCCACCTGTCAGAAGAGCTTTCTTTCTTTTCTGGGGGTGTGGGAGCAGTCTACAGAATTTTCTCCTCAATGGGACCTCTAATTAGCAAAAGCACAAATTGTACACAGAGTCCAGGGTCATGTCTGGCTTTCTCCTGAAACAATGTGACCTCAAGAACTGGGCCATGAACAAGGCTCCATCCAGGAGGAGCTACTGGGCATCTACTCTCTGCTGGTCTCTGCAAGGTTCGGAGTGAACCAGGCAGGGTCCCTGTTGCCAAGGAAGTTGGAGCTCACCGCTGTCATTACTTGAGCACCTAGGCTATAATAATCATATAGGGCCCTTTTTCCCACTACTAGCACCCTATTTGAGTAACAGTTTGGTGAAATAGATGTTCTTACTGTCTCAGATAAGGAAGTGAAGTAGGTATTCAAAGATAGCACTGTGTGTCCAACATGATGCTCCCCTTCTCCGCAATGGCTCCCAGGGGAGACATGCTGTCCTTGTAGAGTGCACAAGAATAAAGTCAGGTTCTCTACAGCTGGGCTCTGGCCCCAGAGGGAGCATCATAAATATGTGCTTGATGGATGGATGGATGAATGAATGGATGGATGGACAGGTAATGATGATAGATAACTGGATGGACAAACAGAAGATGAATAGATGGTGATGATGAAGGGATGGATGAATGGATGATAGATAAATGAATAAACAGATGTATGGATGGATTATGTATGGATAGATTTGATGGCTGAACAAATGAGAGATCACCCAGCTAAGTTGGGGTTTGAATCCACCTGAGCTCTTCAAACACCAGGCTTTAATTGACTTTGGGAGATTCACAGAAAATAAAGAGACTCTCTCCTTCGGGAAAATTAGTATTTCTTGATCAGGAGGAATGATGCTGAGGGTAGTGAAAGGTTTTTGGATATTTTCAATATACAATAAAAAATAGCACTTTAATGTCAAGTAATATCAAACTGAGATTGAAGTCTAAATGCAGTACGAAGAAGAAAGAAATGCCACTGGAGTAATATACCTTCAGCAGCCTTGACCACGACGTTTCTGAAATCCCACAGAAGTAATGATTAGTTAGGAAATCTTCAGGGGGCTTGGAACCAGACCTTTCAAGCCGGGCTGAGCTTGGAGCACTCTTTGTCTAGGTCCTGTATTGGCTCTGCCCAGTTCCAGACCATGTGCACAGAGGGGGCTGTCCTCATTCCCCAGTTCCATGTGACAGCCCGTGAGGAAACTCAGGCTGTGGCCTGCAGGCCCTCCACTCCCTGAGCTGACCCTGCAGAATTCCAAGGGCCTCTGGAGTGAGGGGCTATTTCTGGGCTCAGGCTTTGTGTCCATGTTTGGTCTTCAAGGAGCACACTGTGAACTTTCTTTCACCTGCCAAGGCTTCATCCTGACAGCCTCCTGGGAGGGCACTGATCCACCCCCCTTCCTCCAAGGAGGCAAACAACAGCTGGGAATGCAGCTTCCGGAAGGCGCCAGGAAGGACCCTCTAACCACTGCCCTGGGGTGAAAAACTGAAGGGAGCCTCTTGAGACACATCCAACTGACATTTGTTTTTCTTTCTTTCCTAAAAAATAATTTCAAATCCTAAAAATAGTTCTCCTCACTGAAAAAACTTCAGGCCATAGTGATAAATTTAAAGAACGGATTTAACCACAACAACCAAGATCACCTGATATCCCACCACCCAGAACGAATGGGTGTGGTCACCTGGATGAGCATCCTTTCAGATAGGCTCTTGGTTCTGATCACCCAGGTACCATTTTGTAAAAATGGGCTCGAGCTGTTCCATAACCTTTCCTTTTTTAAAACCCAACAGTGTGCTATGTGCCCTGTTCCATGCCAAGGAATGTCATTTCCAGTTTAAAAAAATATCCATGACCTTTATTTAACTTTATTTATATTTCATTTTATTAACTAATCCCCTATGGATGGACATTTAGGTTGTTTCCAACTTTCTATTCTTACAATCCGTTTGCCCACCCCAATAGCAGTCTGCTGCAGAATTTCCCCTTCTGCTCCCTTCTGTGGAAAGCCTGCTCAGAGCTGCCTGAAGGAAGGACAGAGAGGGAGGAGAGAGGTTAGGAGAGAGGGGAGAAGGAAGGACCGCCTTTGGGCTTATAAAGAGCTCCCACAAGGAGCTGCGGCGGAGCCTGGGGTGGGATTGTCAGGTGAGGGGCTGCTCCATGCACCGGCACCATGGAGGTCGGGGATAGAGCCTCAGGCTTGTCTCAGATTTCCTCCTTCAGATCAGAGGGTTCCAGGACCTGAATAACCTAGAGGCGTGGGTCCAGCCTGACCCTGCCTCCGCAGCCCAACAATAACCTACTCATCCAAACTGTGGAATGTAGAGCTGGGCTGGTCAGAGAGGCAGCAGTGAGATGCTCCCACGGGAGCCAGGGATCAGGCTGCTGAGGACATGACCCACAGAGACCTGCAGAAACCAGCTGAGGAACACCGAGGCTGATAAAAACATTCGGATTCTGTTCCCTCCCCTCGCACCACCAGCCCTGAGCCAAGTTATCAGAACTCATGGCTCTAACCCTTTTTTTTTTTTTTTTTTTTTTTTTTACAGGGACAGAGAGAGAGTCAGAAAGAGGGATAGACAGGAACAAAGAAAGATGAGAAGCATCAATCATCAGTTTTTCGTTGTGACACTTTAGTTGTTCATTGATTGTTTCTCATATGTGCCTTGATCGTGAGCCTTCAGCAGACCGAATAACCCCTTGTTCGAGCCAGCAACCTTGGGTCCAAGCTGGTGAGCTTTTTGCTCAAACCAGATGAGCCCGCGCTCAAGCTGGCGACCTCAGGGTCTCGAACCTGGGTCTTCTGCATCCCAGTCCGACGTTCTGCACCACCACTGCACCACCACCTGGTCAGGCTCCAACCCTTGGCCTTGCTCAGAGGAGCCCACATAGCTCCAGGGAAGCAGCCGGGGAGACAAACACAATTAGATGGAAGTAGGATTTCTTGAGGTCTCCATTCTGAGTCATTCAGGGAGACCCTTAACATGTAGGCAGCAATTACCACATAAAAGCATTTTGAAGACAAACCACAGACAAGAAAATATTTACAAAGCACATACCCAGTGATAGCCTTGTATCTAGAATATATAAAGAACTCTCAAAAATTAATAAGAAAACCAACTACCTGATGATAAAAAGGGGGACAGGGGCAAAAAGAACTGAACAGACACTTCACCAAAGAGGATATGTGCGTGGCAAACCAGCATGTGAAAAGATGTTCAACATCATTAGCTGATGGTGATTAATCAAGACATTTTCAAAGTATTTTCAAACCCATTATCCCACTTGATCATTTGATCAGTTCTGTAAGGTTAGTTGTTGTTATTGTTGTTGTTGTTTTATTATTACTACCATTTTATAGTGAAAAATTGAGGCTCATGGAATTTAAGTGACTTGCCCAAGGTCAAAACAGAGACTCAGAACCAAGGAACTTCTACCATTTGGGCGATTTCTGCATTCTAAGAATGTTCTAGAAGCCAGTTCTCAGTATCCAGTGGACAAGGCCACACTTCTCATTGTAAGCAAGGAGAGAAGACCACATCCCACACACACAGCCCTCACCATCATGTGATCATAAGCAGCAGGACCTAGTGCGGGGCCTGCTCCCACGGGTGCTGAGTGGCGTGCGGAGCAAGCGACTGTGGAGTGTCCGACAGCAAGGAGCTCTCACAGGTGGGGAAAGGCCTGCCCTGTGGACCTTTCACAGCTAGAGCTCTGCTTCATAGAAAGGGGGCCTGTTCCAGGAGCAGCTGGTTCAAGCCCAGGGCCTGGCACGAAGGTAGGAACTCGGTAGCTGTGGCTTCCCGGCCCTGGATCTGGACAGGGGTCCAATGTAGTTCAATAGGCCTTGACTGAGAACTTGGTTGCATCTGAGGTGCTGGGCTGCGGTCTCTCCAAGGGCACTGGGTGTGGGGGCCCTCAGGCTGGCAAGAGAGCCCAGGATTGATGGTGGTGGCACCAGCCCTCTGCCTTTATCTCCCTGTCCGTTCTGCCCTCCCCAGTCCATCTCCCACTATAGTGCTCAGCACAGCGTTGCCCCACCAGAGACCATGAGGCAGCTCTGCAAAGTCCTTGAAGGCAGAGAAAGTGTCTAGTTAATCGCATATCTTTGCTAGAGTCTAACAAAGAACTTGGCACAGAATTCAAGGAACTGGGGAAAGGGAGGAAGAGGAGGCGGAGGGGCAGGGAGAGATTGGCACACACATAAGAGCGAGCAGGCCTATTTCCTGAGCCAGCTTTTGGGGGGCAGGGCCCAGCCCTCTGTGAATGTATGCCAAGTCCAGGGTTGTGTGGATTTAGAGGCCGAGAATACTTTCCCATCTCAACTACCACTTGAACAGAGTACTTGCTTGGAGTCATTATTCCCATCACAGGGGTCCGACTCTCATTCATTAAACAAATATTTATTGATCATTTAATAGATGCCAGCCACTTTACATATATGACTCATTTAATGCTCATAACTAACCTATTTAGTAAATACCACTATTGTCCTCATTTACAGACAAGAAAGTTGAGGCACAAAGAGGTCAGAGAGCTAGTAAGGAGCAAGCCCAGAGAATCTGGTTTTAGAGTCCAAGTTCTTCACAACCACACTCTACTGCCTCCCAGTAAAGAGATAGGGCCAAGCCCCTACCCTCACCATGCTTACATCCTGTAAGGAAAAGAGCCCCCAAATCATCTCATAGACCTGTAATACATTGTTGGATACTGGTAAGTACTAGAAAGAAAAATGAAACCATGTCTCAGATGCTGACTTGCTGTGTGTCTTTGGGCAAATTGCTTCACCCCTCTGAGCCTATATTCTCATCTGCTAAAAGCAGGTCAGTACTCATCTGACCCACACCCCTTCCCAGGTTGTTGGAAGGATCAAAATGAGCTAACCAACATGGGAACCCTTTGGTTTTATTCATTTATTTATTGTAAGAACACCAACCCATGACTCCAGGGAATTTTTTTCTCCTAGGGGATTTAAGTCAGCTTGCTTTCTGTAGAAAGACATCTCTAAACTTCCCCCACATATCTTTTTTAAAGGGGCAGGGTTAAGAGAAACCGACAGGGGATGGTGAAGCACCCCCCACCCCTAGAGAGGTGAGAAAGTATTTCTAAAGGCAGAGAGTGTTGCATGCACCCACCTACTCTTGGGAAGTAGTAGTCATCTGACAGCTACTTTGAGGGCCTTCCCCAGACCAAGCACTTACTGAAATGGAACTTTCTGAAATGCTGACCATTAAAAACTCCCCTGTGAGAAGCTCAAGCTATGAAAGACAAAGGGGCAGTTGCTGAACTTCCAACATTTGTTACAGATCTGTTTGCTGCTTTTCAACACCCAGTCCTATGTCCCAGAATGCTGACCTCCACCGGCTGCCTCCCCAGGTCCCTGCTCTCTCAGTTCCGGTCGGGTTTGGCCAAAGGAGGAAACAGGCGAGCCGGCAGGAGAGCGTTCGAGCCCCTGCTGGGTCTGGCTGGCAATAGCCATGCCAGCCCCCTGAGGGCCACACTTTTCCTACAGCCATATCTGAGATATGGTGGCTTTCCTGTCACCTCTCCAGGGGTGGGGAGCTCCTCACCATCCCCTGTTGCTTCCCTTAAGCCTGCCCTCATTAAACGCTAAGCAGTGATCCCATTGGAGCGTGCTCTTTCCTGCTGGGGTTGGTGGAAAACTTGCTATGGGGAAGTATCTCCTCCCAGAGTCACTGTAGGGCAGGACCCACGTTCTCCTCACTGGCCCCCGTTCTCCTCACTGGCCCCTGTTCTCCTCACTGGCCCCTGTTCTCATTAGCCAGAGGACGAAGATCACATGAGAGTAAGCTGAGCACCCCAATGCCCAAGCTTTAGACGGGGCACTCCAAGGATGGACTCAAGGCCTGGCTGCCAGGGGAGGCCTCCCCACATAGCCTCTACTGGTCTCTGGGCACTGTCCTCAAAGGCCTCTTTCCTTGTTCTACCCAGAGAAGCACTACTTTGATCTGTTTACAACCCAAACTTCTGCACAAGCATATGCCCATTAAAAGTTCTGGCCCTGGCTGGTTGGCTCAGCAGTAGAGCGTCGGCCTGGCGTGCGGGGGACCGGGGTTCGATTCCCGGCCAGGGCACATAGGAGAAGCGCTCATTTGCTTCTCCACCCCCCCCCTCCTTCATCTCTGTCTCTCTCTTCCCCTCCTGCAGCCAAGGCTCCATTGGAGCAAAGATAGCTCGAGCGCTGGGGATGGCTCCTTGGCCTCTGCCCCAGGCACTAGAATGGCTTTGGTCACGGCAGAGCGACACCCCGGAGGGGCAGAGCATCGCCCCCTGGTGGGCAGAGCGTCGCCCCTGGTGGGCGTGCCGGGTGGATCCCGGTCGGGCGCATGCGGGAGTCTGTCTGACTGTCTCTCCCCGTTTCCAGCTTCAGGAAAAAAAAAAAAAAAAGTTCTGCTGCTTAAATAAATAAAAACAATCCTGTCAGGTGTTCAGAATTTGGGGAGCAGCAGGCTGGTGAGAATAGAACCTCAGCAGCACTTGACAACAACATGCTTGGAGGATTGGGGAAACTGAGGTCCAGCATGGGAGAAGGGAGGTTCATCCTTGTTAGGCAGATAAAATATATTATGCTCACTTTGTTAAAAATGATGCTGTCCACGTGGAAGCCTGTCACCCAGGTGATGATATTAGTTGCTCTTCTTGCTTGGGATGGGCGTGATTATGTTAATATGTGTTGGGGGAGGGCTTTCGCACCAAAAGGTTTTAAAAGGAAGAGAGATCACGTTGTTCTGGGGGAAGAGGGATTATGTTCTAGGAGGAGCCCATGCTGGAGGAGAGCAGAGAAAGGCCACGTGGAGGAGAGGAGAAGCAGCCAAGATGGCGGAGTGCTGAAGGAGAAGCCAGTTTGTGCAGAGAGAAGGAGATGGGGAACAGAGATGAATAAGGCTAGTGAGCTAGAAACTTTGATTCTAGGAAACTCAGATAAGTCAGTAGCTTTGTGAGCACTGAATGAGTGGGTTTTGGAGCTCAGTGTGTGTTTCTACTTGCCCACCAGGTGCAAGCTAGGATTAAAGATAATGGCCCACCAGTTCTTGGCTCCGTTGTTTCATTACCGACTATCCAAATCAAATGCAAATCTGCACGGGTCAAGCGGCTGTGATGGTGGCCGTGGCTACTGGCTTTACAATCCTCAAGTGTGGAGTATTCAGGCAGAGCAGGTACTAATAAAGGTCAATGGCATAATTGTTTATTAACACAATTCTTTATTGCTGATTCCATTGTCAGAATCCGATAGCATGCTGTAGGGATCCAATGATAACAGAAAGCATCTGGAAATGTTAAATATGTACTAAATGAAAGGTTCTTTGGGTTTAAGATAGCTGTTTCCCCAACCTAAACCCAGAGACACAAACAAAGGAAATCAGCTCTGTGCTAAGGTGGGTTCCTTTTTCCTTTAAGAGTATATTTAGATCCCTGGCCGGTAGCTCAGTTGGTTAGGGAGTCGTCCCAATACACCAAGGTTGCAGGTTTGATCCCCAGTCAGGGCACACAAGAATCAACCAATAAATGCACAAATAAGTGGAACAACAAATCAGTGTTTCTATCTCACTTCCTCTTTCTAAAGTCAACAAATAGTTTTATAATAAAGAGTGAATTGAGGCCTCAATGACCTAAATATGGAAGCTAAAACCCTAAAACTTTTAGAAGAAAACACAGGGGCAGATCTTCATGACCTTGAATTTGGTAGTAGTTTCTTAAATGACACTAAAAGCACAGACAACAAAAGAAAAACATAGATAAACTGGACTTCATCAAAATTAAGTTTCGTGCACCAAAGGACATTAACAAGAAACTGAAAAAGTGTACAAAAGGGGATAAGATATTTGCAAGTGATATATTTTATAAGGATCTAGTATCTAAAATACATAAAGAACTATTACAACTCAAAAATAGAAAGACAATCCAATTAAAATGGGCAAAGGACTTGAAAAGACATATTTTCAAAGATATACAAATGGTAAACAAGCACATGAAAAGATGCTCAACATCATTAGTTAGTAGAGAAATGTAAATTAAAATCATAATGAGCCTGACCTGTGGTGGCGCAGCGGATAAAGTGTCGACCTGGAATGCTGAGGTCGCTGGTTCAAAACCCTGGGATTGCCCAGTCAAGGCACATATGGGAGTTGAAGCTTCCTGCTCCTCCCCTTCTTCTCTCTCTCTCTCTCTCTCTCTCTCTCTCTCTCTCTCCTCTAAAATGAATAAATAAATAAAAATAATAAAAAAAAATCATAGGCCTGACCTGTGGTGGCGCAGTGGTATAAAGCGTCAACCTGGAACACTGAGGTCGCCGGTTTGAAACCTTGGGCTTGTCTGGTCAAGGCACATATGGGAGTTGATGCTTCCTGCTCCTCCCCCTTCTCTCTCTCTCTCTGTCTCTCTCTCTCACTCCTCTCTCTCTAAAAAATCAATAAATAAAATATTTAAAAAAAATCATAATGAGATGCTACTTCACACCCACCAGGATAAACATGATAAAAAAAAATAGTAAATGTTGATGAGAATATGGAGAAATCAGACTTGTGGATTGCTTGGTGGGAATATAAAACCTCTGTGAAAAAAGGTTTAAAGATTTCTCAAAAAACTAAACATACAATTAGCAAACTATCCAGCAATTTTATTCCTACATAGAAAGCCTAAAGAATCAGAAACAGGTTCTCAAAAACTATATGTGCGTGTCTGCCCATAGCAGCACCACTAACAATAGCCAAAAAATAAGAATGACCCAAATGTTCATCAATGGATGAATAGATAAAGAAATTGTAGTATATACATGTAATGGAATATTATTCAGCCATAAAAAGAAATGAACTGTTGATACATCTACAACATGGATGAATTTTAGAAACATACTAAATGAATGAAGCCAGGCACAAAAGGTCCTATGTTGTAAGATACCATTAATATGAAATACCTAGAATAGGTAAAGCTATAGTGTTGCAAGCCAGTGCGACTCGTAATTTTACAGGTCTCAAGTGGGAATGGTGGAGGATTAGAAAATAAACACAGAAAGAAAAAGAATGGGATCAGGAGGTCTCATTGCCAACCCTGATGGTCTGCAAGAGCGGACCAGCACCCCCAAAACACTTTATTTATAGTGCAGAGAGCAAAGCCACTTGCAAAACAAAGAGAGCTCAAATACAAAGTCACAATTCTGAGATAAACCAAGAATTCTCCCAAACGCAGAAAACCCCCCACAATGTATAACATCTTAACTTCACAAAACAAAGGGTAGAAAGAAAACTGCCTCCAGTCTCTTCCACGGACATGGGGGGTGAAATGAGTAGAAACCATCAGCATCACAACTAACATGGAGGTGTGGGGAAGGGCATGTAAATTGCCTTTACCAGCTTAATTAAACAATCAGAGGTTGTGGGGAAGAGCTTAGCCTTTTGGCTTAAGTCTTCAATTGCGTGGACTTTTGTCAGCTTGCAGAGACAGAAAGCAGATTGTTGGCTGACAGAGGTTAGGGGAAAAACTATTTAATGAGTAGTAGTGTTGTAAAGTACTGTACTTTAATCCGCAGATTACATAGACACCAAGTGCAGATGAATTTTTTTTTAAAGATTTTATTTATTCATTATAGAGAGGGGAAAGAGAGAGAAGGGGGAGGAGCAAGAAGCATCAACTCCCATATGTGCCTTGACCAGGCAAGCCCAGGGTTTTGAACTGCCAACCTCAGCGTTTCCAGGTTGACGCTTTATCCACTGAGCCACCACAGGTCAGGCGAGATGAATTTTTGAGGAGTTTATTAATTAGCCGGCTAGCTACACGGGGCACAATCCCAAATCATGTAGAACAGGGGTAGTCAACCTTTTTATACCTACCGCCCACTTTTGTATCTGTTAGTAGTAAAATTTTCTAATCACCCACCAGTTCCACAGTAATGGTGATTTATAAAGTAGGGAAATAACTTTACTTTATAAAATTTATAAAGCAGAGTTACAGCAAGTTAAAGCATATAATAATAATTATTTACCAAGTACTTTATGTCACATTTTCACTAAGTTTGGCAAAATAAATCTTTATAAAACAACTTACTATAGTTAAATCTATCTTTTTATTTATACTTTGGTTGCTCCGCTACCGCCCATCATGAAAGCTAGAATGCCCACTAGTGGGCGGTAGGGACCAGGTTGACTACCACTGATGTAGAAAGTCCCTACCATTCTGTAAAGCCAGAAGCCACGGCCAGGGCCACCATCACAGCCGCCTGGCCCATGCAGGTTTGCATTGGATTAAGACAGTCGGTAAAGAAACAACGGAGCCACGAACTGATGGGCCATAGTCTTTAATCCTAGCTTGCACCCGGCGGGCAAGTAAAAAATACACACTGGGCTCCAAAACCCAGTCACATTCAGTGCTCACAAAGCCACTGATTTATCCGAGTTTCCTAGAATCAAAGGTTTCTAGCTCACCAGACTTATTCACCTCTGTTCCCCATCTCCTTCCTTATCCCAAATACAAACTGCGTACAAACTGGCATCTCACTCAGCACTCCACCATCTTGGCTGCTTCTCCTGGCCTCCTCCACGTGGCCTTTCTCTGCGCTCTTTTGCTCTCTCTTCTAATGGTAATCTCAGGAACCAAGTGCCCAAACTCCCGCTCCTTCCCTATTTTATAGTGTAGAAATCCAAACTCTTAATCCAATATACAAAATAGGGAAGTCTCTAATACAAAGTCACTTCTCTGAGGCATGATTGGATTGTACCACCCCACATCAAAAAAGGGTGGGAAAGGCTTAATCCCAAAACCAAGCCCCAGGCTACAAGGATTCTCAACACACATTAATATCACCTGGGCGATGGCCTCACGTGGGCAGCGCCTATTTTTAACAAAGTGAGCATAATACATTTTATCTGCCCAACACATTCTGTGGCTGATTTTATAGACCAAATCAGATTCTGGTTGGGGTGGGTAAGGAGGGGCTCGTTATCCCTTTGGAGGTATACTTACTCTCATGACTTTAGAGTGAATCAGAGTATAGGAATTCTTGATTAAGGTACATAAACATTGTTTTCTAAGGTTTTTAGATAAATTCTATCTTCTTTGCTCTGTGTGGCAAGTGGCCCCAGGCAACCTTTCAGAGAATTCTAGGAATTAGCTAAACTATGACTAGATGACCCAGTTATCCTTGTAATCCAGGAAGCTCCTGCATTCTTCTCTTTCCATCCTCTACAGAAAGAAGGGGGTGAGAAGCCTGACTTTTCCTCTTTAAAATGCCATTGCTAATGCTAAGTTTTACAGTTCCTTGGCACCTTCTCACAGTTGGGTTTCTCTTGGGCTGATGAAAGTGTTTTGAAACTAGATAGAGGTGGTAGTTGTACAACATTGTAAATATACTGAATGTCATTGAGTTATTTGCTTAAAATGGTTAATTTTGTTATGTTAATTTTTTCTCAATAAAAAAAAGTGAATTAAGGACCTTGGAGGTGGAGATAGGAGTGATGGCAGGTGCCAGGAGTCAAGTCCCCCAAGCAGTTACTCCCTCCAGACCCAGAGGCCATTTCCCAGAATGAGAAGAGCACAAAAGAATCTTAGAGTCCTTTCATCCCATTTTACAAATGGGAAAGGCAAGCCCAGAAAGGCAAGGGCTTGCTCAAGGCCACGAAACACAGGGAAGTGTTTCAAACTCAAAGCTGGCTTTAGAACTCAGAGCTGGCACAGCATCATGACGCCACCACATGAACTCTGCTGGCCATGGTGGGCTGGAGGAGGCCCACAGCCATGACACAATGAGTGAAGTCCGAGCTCGGATGAGCCTTTCATAGCAGCTCGTCCGTAGCAGCACTGCTGTGACCTGGGATGCGTCCACCCGGGTCTTCCTCCTTGAGAGTCAGCCCCCGAATGCAGTTACAGCTTTAAAAAGAAAACTCATTAGCTAGCTGTTCTATTTCTGCCCACATCCTGCACCCCTGGGCTGAGGTCATCAGTCTCCCTAGAGGGGCAATGGGAGGAAGGTAAATGTCCTAGAATTAGAGCATTCACTGATCCCCCCTGAGGGACCCAGGAGCATCCAGTCAGGCCCTGGAAGGCGAGGCCAGCTGAGCCACTGGAGCCCTGAGGGTTTCCTTTCTTTTTTAAGGTTTTGCTGGCTCAGATCTGTTGGGCAGGTATAAAAGGGAATAGCCAGCCTCTGCTGGGCACCCAGTCGCTTCCAGTGTGGTCTCAGGTGGGTACCGTGGGGGATGCTGGGAGAGATGGGACATGGGGTGGGGGTTCCTGGAGGAGCCACCTGAGGAAAGGACAGGTAACGAAGAGAGATGAGCAAATGGGAGCAGGGGATGAGCATTTCTTGAGCACCTGCCTGACCAGGGTCTACAGAGTGGGCATCTCCGTCAGTGATCCAGTGGACCTGGACCTACAGGACTCGTGCTGCATCCCACAATGAGGCAGGAGCATCTGGGATCCAACCCCTGAGCAGCCCCACTTCACTGCACCACCCAGCTTGTGGGGAAGCGGGGTCGAGGGGCTGCTGGATCCAGGCTGGGTTCGATACCAGGGCTGCCTTCCTCAAACTTTGTAATGCATCTCTTCCCCTGAGGACCCTTATAGCTTTTGCATTCAATGAGCTAAATTGTTATATGTCTTGTAGGTCTTGATTTTAAAAAATAGGTCTTGGTTATCAACGATGCCTAGAAAGAGCCGTTGTCTGGGCAGGGAGAGGACAGGAGGGGTTTGGCTGTAGGGGCGCCTTGGATTTGGGGTCGTAACTGAGAAGGAGGCTGGTGGCCACTGAGGGAGGGAACCTAGTGTCAGAGGCCTGGACAGCCCTCGGGGATGCTTGGTCCCAAGGGGGTGTGTCCCAGGCCACCAGGCCAGGACAACAGCAACAACATCTTAGCTGGTGGTTCACAGCAAAACTACCATTAAAAAACCATAAGCAGCCATAATGGAATAAACAAAGAAGTTCTGTCCCTTTTTCCCCCATTAGAACAATTAAAAGGGAACTCAGCCCTAGAAGCAGTTCTGTTTTAATGGCACTTGATCTGACCTGTCCAATACTTGCATTTTCTTTTCATGTGGATTTTGGTCTCTTCTCCCTGGTGACTTCCATCTATGTTAAACAGAACCAGGAAAATGAGACAGAAAAGAAAAAAAAACAATGCAATTGAGCCAGTAGGGACAACAAATGACCAAGGGAAGTTTATGTTGCGCAATCATATCTTTCATAAAGGGGGTAGGGAAGGACCAAGGAGGCCACTGAGCTCCCAAGGTGACTTGTGGCACAGCTGAGTGAGACACAAGTCTCCTGGATGCTGGGTGAAGACTTCTCAGAACTCTGGGCAGGAACCAAGGACCCCCAGGCCGCGCTCCTCAGTGAGGGGACTCAGATCGGGCAGGGCTCCTACCCTGGGCTCAGGGATCTTCCATAGGAAAACAATCCCATCATGGTTTTCACTGCCTTTAACTGAAATGTACCATCCCCTCCCCTTTTAACATAGGCAACAAATCACCGTCACATTAGCAGTACCTGTGACTCTGTCAGCAGTGGATGTCACCGATATTGTCATATAATGTTACAAATGTTGCAAAAAACTCAAAATTTTGTTAATTCCCATTGTTGCTTCAAACAGCGGTTATTAGACCTGCTGTTAGCTTGTGTTATTTGTTGTATCAGTAGAGAAGCACATGTATTACCATATCATGCATGTTTAATACTTTGTTAATTGTATTTTCATACTCTCTGTTTTCTTGGGGACCCTATATATTTTATTACTTGAATTTAAAACATTTTATCCAATGGGACTACAGACATCACCAGCTGGCACAAGACCCCCCACTGTCCTCTCATTCGTGTTTCTATGAAATGGACCAACTCTGGGGTTGGGGAACCCAGGCTCAGTCAGAATTCCCTGAGCTGGACCTCACAGGGAGATGGGAAGAGGAGAAAGTGTCTGGCTTTGCCGCCACTGTTTGCCTTTCCTGGCTCAGCCTCCTTTGGAAACAGCAGGTCTCCCCACCAGAAAAAGCTGGGGCTCTGCGGAGGAGGACAGAGGACGGCTCCGTGCAGCAGGAGTCCGGGGCACAGCAGGGAGCCCCTCCATCTCCCGCTGTGTCATTTAAAGGTGGAGGCTGGACTCTCGGCCTCGAGAACAGCACTGCTCGCAAAGGGGCTCAGAATCACACCCTTCCCAAAACTTTAATAAGTTTCTTCACTCCCAAGAGGATCTGGGATGCCCTGACTTCCCTCTTTGCCCCTGTGAGCCCCAGATCTCCTCCTTCCTGGTGGTTTGGTGAAATGGTCTGGGTTTGAAAACTAAGAGCCACAGGCTTGACCCCAGGCTGGCCTCGTATTAAGAGAGGTAATCCCTGAACCTGGGCAATTATTTGTACCCAGGTCTCACTTTAGTTAGCATCTGGTAAAGCCTCTAGCCCCAGATCATATTAGTGTTTTTAAATGCATAAAATAAACTACATGGGGTTACACAGAAAACCAATGATATGAAAATAGTACAGTTATCAAAATAGTTTTTAAACCAATTTGTGATATATTAATTAAAAGATACTTCTTTGTTAGTAGATTTTTTTTTTAATTTTTTATTTATTTATTTATTTATTTATTTTTTACAGAGACAGAGAGTGAGTCAGAGAGAGGGATAGACAGGGACAGACAGACAGGAATAGAGAGAGATGAGAAGCATTAATCAATCATTAGTTTTTTGTTGTGCGTTGCGACACCTTAGTTGTTCATTGATTGCTTTCTCATATGTGCCTTGACCGCGGGCCTTCAGCAGACCGAGTAACCCCTTGCTGGAGCCAGCGACCTTGGGTTCAAGCTGGTAGGCTTTTCCTCAAACCAGATGAGCCTGCACTCAAGCTGGCGACCTCGGGGTCCCGAACCCGGGTCCTCTGCATCCCAGTCTGATGCTCTATCCACTGCGCCACCGCCTGGTCAGGCTGTTAGTAGATTTAAATAACAGCCTCCAACCAAAGGTCTAACCAGACCATAATTTCAAAGTTGAGATGAGAATAAATTCTATTTCAAGATGTCTGCAATCATACTAAAATAAAAGGAGAAAAGCTGTGATTCCTGTTGGGAACAAGCCACAGTCATTCTACTACTACCATGGCTTGTGGCCTCTTTTCATACCTTAAGGGAAAGTGAAAACCGAGTGGTAATGTTTTCATGACCCATTTCATGGTTAAAAGTCTTTGCTTTAACCTCTCCTGGCTCTTCTCCATAAAATGACCCAGCCTTACCTCACAGCCTTAATGTGAGAGGTAGATCAGACGAAAGATGCAGAAGTGTTTTGTGGTTGGTGGTGGGCCTACAACTCTGAGGAATTATTAGCTTATTCTGAGTTTTTAGGACCTAATGTTCCCAAGACATCCAAAGTGACATGAGAGAAGCAGCCCCCTGTCTCTCTCAGGTCATTCGCCTCAGCCCATCCATCAGTCTTGACAAACTGTCCTCGCTTTCTTTCCCTGACAGCACCCGGGGAAGTCCTGGTTCCCACCCTCAGTTCCTCCTTGCCCCTCCCTCAGCCAAGCCGCAATGCCTGGTGGATACAAAGGCGAATGTGGGGACGATGTGGACCCAATGCCCTTCCTGGCACCTCCCGAAAAGGAGAGGATTGAAGCCATGAACAAGCCCTATGACATCAAGAGGTCCTGCTGGGTCAAAGACGAGAAGGAGGGCTTCGTCGCTGGAGAAATCCAGTCCGAACAGGGTGACCAAGTCACCGTGAAGACAGTCACAAACCAGGTGAGTGGGGAATAGTCTCCAGGATGAAACTGAGCTTTGGAAGTGGCAGACTCTCAGCCTCTGCTCCCAGGCTTCTGCTCAAGAGGCAGAGTGGCAAGAAAGGCAGCTGCTACCCCTGAGTCCCGTGTATTGGGTTCAAGTTCAGCCTCAGTGACACTCAAGCTATATGGTCCTGGGAAGGACACTTTTCCTCTCTGAGCTTCGGCCATCTCACAATACTTATTCCACCGTGACAGGAGTTAGGAAAGTACTTTGTATGCTCTAAACCAGTACATGTGTATAAGAGATTATCGTGAGAGTTACTAATCTTTAAAGTGCCAAACAGCTCCCATGTGGAATCTATTTTCTAAAAGTGGAAATGAGCATCCCACCCGTTAGCGTTGCACTATGTGCCCATAATGCCAAGGACCCAGCGCTAGATATTCAGGATTTGCAGCCAGTTGTTAAACCTTTGGCAGCTTGATGTCAGCCATGGTGGAAGTATTTGCATCATGGCAATTGGCAGATGGTACAAATCAGAGATTTTTTTTCCATACAGATCATTTAACAGCACACCACTCTCTCTGCTAGCCCACACTATCTGTGAGGGAGGACTTGAGAAAGTCAATAGAAAATCTGTGTTATTAAATCCTTTCCCTGCTGCAGACTTCTGATGAGGCACTGAACATTTTATTTAATAACCTTATATAATAGGATTTATTGATCCTATTTTGCAGTAGGATCAGGGAGACTTTAGGTGACTTGCCCACAGTCACACGATGAATTCAGATTCAAAGCTAGAGCATCCGGCTCAAACACCTGAGCCCCTGCTATATCACCAGGCTGTCTCTCCCTGGTGGGCTGCAAAGGGGGAGTGTGAGGTCAGTCCTTGGTTAATTTCATGCCTAAGAGAAGCCAGAAACCTTTCATGATGAGAATTTGCAAGAGCTGAGTTTTACTTTGAACCGCCCCCCCTCCTTCCAAGCAAGTGACAGAGATGAGGCTATAGCCAGATTAAAGTGGATTTGAACATGAAAGTCAAGCTTAATTCTCAGAAGGAACATACTTTTCAGAACAGACCACTGCAGTGTTGTAAGAAATGGTGGATGAATAGAGTGGAGCCCCAGAAGCCCAGGTTGATGCAATTTAAGGACAGCACTTCTGTGAGCATCTGCAGTGGGCACACAATCTAGCCAGGTTTGGGAGAGAAAAGACTCACCCACTTGGTTCCTACGATAAAGGCAAAGATCTTCATTCCTCTGCTGGAATTGAGACATAACTGTCTGCCTATGGGTGACACCCAGAGATCTGGAAACTACTAGAAATGGACTCTGAATAAAACTCAGCGTGATTTCCTAGAGGTGCGGTGACCATTACTGGGTGGATTTTCTAAAACTATCAAGATGTCAAATTATCCGCCTATTGGACGTATCAATTATTAAAAGATTAAAAGTCCCAAAAATTCAGTATGCATTTAAGCCTCACCTCTCGAGCTATAGGCGGCTCAAAGATGTTTTTTCTGGATCATGTCTTAAGCTTTGTTCCCAGATGATGAAACTTAAGAGCTAGTGCTAATTTTTATTTACAGAAGTAAAACTGGGGAACTGGATTTGCCTGCCATCAATAGAAACTTCAGCTCTTTTTTTTTTTTTTTCATTTTTCCGAAGCTAGAAACGGGGAGGCAGTCAGACAGACTCCCACATGCGCCCAACCGGGATTCACCCGGCATGCCCACCAGGGGGCAATGCTCTGCCCCTCTGGGGCGTCGCTCTGTTGCATCCAGAGCCATTCTAGCACCTGAGGCAGAGGCCACAGAGCCATCCTCAGCGCCCGGGCCATCTTTGCTCCAATGGAGCCTTGGCTGAGGGAGGGGAAGAGAGAGACAGAGAGGAAGGAGAGGGGGAGGGGTGGAGAAGCAGATGGGCGCTTCTCCTGTGTGCCCTGGCCGGGAATCAAACCCGGGACTCCTGCACGCCAGGCCGACGCTCTACCACTGAGCCAACTGGCCAGGGCCCGAACTTCAGCTCTTAATGCTGTACATCTACTGCTCAACAGTCATTGTTGTCTTCTCTTTCTCTGTCTCTCTTGCTTGCTTAATTTCAATTTTATACTTCAAGGTGGTTTGGTAGGAGCAGGGAAATGTCTTTATTTTTTAATGAAGAAGTACATTGCTATTTAGAAGTTAGCATTAATTTCTAAAGTAGAGAGCCAAGAGTCACATCTTTGCAAAGTGTCCTTGGGATCAATGAGAAATCTCTGATCAGCTACCAGAATGGACTTGGTGGGAAGAGAAGCACAGGCCAGACGTGCTCTGAATGTAGTCAGGGACCTTCAGAGCTTACAAGGTATTTTCCATGACAACTACTTAAGTTCATATAACCCTCTCAGAAACCGGTCATGGAGGCTACTGTCATCCCTACTTCAGAAGGGAGGCGGTCAGGGCCCATACAGCCTTAGAAGTCCTCCCCATCCCACGTCGCACAGCGGGGCATGACTGGACCAGAGTTGGGCCCACTGGACACCTGGCTCCAGCTCCTGCCTGGACACCAGGAAGGTGTAGTAACTTGTGCCAGATGCTGCTGTGGCTGTGATAGTCCTATTTCCTAATTCATGTGCTGCTATGTCTTGACATCTCCGTATAGACCGTCACCATAAAGAAAGATGATATCCAGCAGATGAACCCACCCAAATTCTACCAGGCCAATGACATGGCGGACATGACCTTCTTGAATGAGGCCAGTGTCCTGGACAATCTGCGCCAACGCTACACCCACATGAGGATCTATGTGAGTGCCCGGGGCTGGGGGTGAGAAGGAAGTGGGCACGGCAGCGGTGCTCCCACTCGGACCAGAGTGGGAGGTCTTAAAGTTGAACTGTAAAGAGGCACAGAATGGGGACATCAGGTCAATATGGGTCCCAGCAAGGAGGAGGGAAAGTTTGGAAAAGTTGGATACCCATGGATTTGGCCATTGCCTGCCCTTGCTTATTCTCTGCTGAGATAATTTTTTATACTACCTCATTGATTTTTCTGATTTTTTTTTCTTACAAAATACCTTGGGGTGAAAAGAGAAGCTGATGTCTCTTGTTAAGAGTAGATCAAATCCAACTGTCGACAGGTAGGGGATCACGACCCCACAGAGAACCCTCCATATTTATGGAAACACCCAGAAGTCTTTTTGTGAACTCTCATGGAAAAATCTCCCAGATAAACTAAGTGGAGAAAGCAAGATATAAATGGTATTAAAAATTCTGTCTTTAATTTTAAAAAGAAGGTGGGGCATAGGAATGTATCTCTGAATTTGTTTATATGTGCAACAGAAACTGTGCAAGTGGGTATTAGAAAGTTCTTACCTGTGGGAGGAGGGGGCAGCACTGAGCAGTTAGGGAAACTTTTTTGCTGCATATTTGTCCTTATAGTTACTGTGTTATCTATTCAAATAATTAAACCAAAAGAAAATGAAACAAAATAAAAATTAAAGTTTTGTTTACTGAATAAAGATTCAGACATAGACTCTGCCCCCAGAGAGGACACCACTGTATCTCTTCAGGGTGGCTATGACCTCTAGTTAGGCTGCTCTGTGACAAGCTGGGACCCAGAGGGAAGGGGGCAGTAAGAAAAAGGGCTAGCTAACCATCTTCCTTCCCTCCTACCAGACCTACTCAGGCTTATTCTGCGTGACAGTCAACCCCTACAGGTGGCTGCCCATCTACGGGGCCCGAGTGGCCAACATGTACAAAGGCAAGAAGCGCACAGAGATGCCACCCCACCTCTTCTCAATCTCAGACAATGCCTACCACGACATGCTCATGGGTGCGTGGGGTGGGGCCTCCTGGGGCTCTTGTGGAAGGGGACAGATACTCCTTGGCCAGTGTTGCTCCAAATAAATTAGAACCACGTGCTACCCAATCCCAACCCTGACTCTGCACCATCTGTTGAAGTTTTTTGCTAAATGTTGAGTAGCAACAGCATATGATATTAATACCAGGCACCAGTGCTCAGTGAGTTCACTGGGCACTTGCTAAGCACCGGCCTTACCTCACACCCTATTTCATTTAAGCATCACAAAAGCCAGGATGCCGTGTTAAGTAACTTGCCCAGAATTCAAGTCAATGTTTAACCAGCCCCTGTATGATCTTGGCCATACAGAGTAGAGGCCCCATGTGGTGATTTTTATGATCACTTCTCTTTATTTTGCTTATGACTGGGTAGCTTTATAGGGTGGGACTGATAGAAGCAGGGTGGCTGGTCAATTCTTGGCCCTTTCTGCAATGATACTTGATGCAGAGGCAGGTATGTCACCATGGACCCCACCAGAACCTGGGTTTTCAGACTCACCTGGCTTCTGTGGCCACTATCCAAGTTGGCTGGGATGCAGGGAGAAGCAGACTGTTTGGCAAAGATTATATCAAATATTTAGTCTCTAAGTGTTTCCTAATTACATCTTCCGATTATTGTTTTCTTCCTGGCAGATCGTGAAAATCAGTCCATGCTAATCACGTAAGTGTCCCTTCTGTCCCTCAGTCTATATACATATAATTAGGTCTGTGTCTTACACACGTAACTAAGCCTCTCTAAGTGAATTGGTGGGACCTTGTATAGAAATCTGTAGGCAGTAAGTGGGCTTAGCAGGACTAATAGATCTGCACCTGCTAAACCAAGGGGAGCCTCCTGTCCCTCAGCCCTGCACCTGCCTGTCACACTAAAGGGTGACATGTGATCACACTCAGCCTGCACCTTGTGTTGTTCTCTCCGCTGCCGCTCCCCCCTTCATGCTGCACTGTCTGCTCCCACTTTCCACCCACAGTGGAGAATCTGGTGCTGGCAAGACTGAGAACACGAAGAAGGTCATCCAGTACTTTGCCAATATCGGAGGCACTGGCAAACAGGCCTCAGATGGGAAGGTAAGGCCGACTGGGCGGGCTCGGGGTCTGTCAGCCCAAGCCCACCCCATCCTTGGGCCCACATAGCAGTGCCTGCATAACCCACACAGCTGCTCTGTGGGTTAGGGACATTTTACAGACAAGAAGACTGAGGTTTAGAATGAAATGACTTAGATGGTGTCACACAGGGAGAAGGTGGCTGCCAGCCTGTTCTCCTCCCACAGGATGAATTCTGCTGCCCAGGCCACACCTTATGAGCTGGCCCTGCAGTGCAAAGAACATAGCTGGGCCAGGGAAAGCTGTCCAAAGCTGACAAAGAAAAGGAGGGTTGGGAGACCAGGATGCCCAGGGAAGGGTTTCCACCTCACTCGGGCATCTGTCCATCAAGAACAAAGAGAGAAAACAACAGCTAAGAGCCCAGGCCTGTCATCCGCCAGGTGCCCCTCTAATGCTAGAGGCTGCAGGAAGACAGTCATCAGGCAGTGGCTCTCCTCCCAGGTCCCCTCCAGCCCCAATTTTCCAACCACCCCGACCTGTTCGCTTCCTGGTTCCTGGAACATTAGCCATGTCCCCAGGCAGTAGCCCACAGGTTACCCCGTTTGCTGTTTCTCTTTGGGGCAGGGGTCCCTGGAGGATCAAATCATCCAGGCAAACCCTGTGCTGGAGGCTTTTGGGAATGCCAAGACCACCAGGAACAACAACTCCTCTCGCTTCGTAAGTGTGAGCAGCGGCAACATGGGCCCCGGGGGTGGGGGAGGGGTCTCCTCACCCATTCCAGGTAAGTAACTTGGGGCCGCTTTAAACACTCAAATGGAATTAGGCAAGCCACGACATCTTCCCAAAGATTTTTATCAGGGGGCTGTCAATGAGTGACTGTGGCCAAACCCGGGCCATGTTACTTCCCTAGAACTACACATACCCCCTCTCAGACCCTCCCCTCTCTTCCCGGCTCAGGGCAAGTTCATCCGGATCCACTTTGGAACTACAGGCAAACTGGCTGGAGCTGACATCGAGAGCTGTGAGTCAGGCCCTGTCGGAGGGTTCTTTCAGGCAGAAGCGACTCCATAACATGTGGGACTCAGTGCAAAGGGACAATGAGGGCCTCCAATTCAAAAAGTATTCGGGGCCCTTCAGCGCAAAGCCTGCCTCCCACCCTGCCTGTCTCCCCTCCAGCTGCAGTCGGGCCCCCTGAAGCCGCGCATCTGGGGAGAGGGAGGGATGAAGCCAGACTGGCCGTGACGCTGGGCTTTATGGAGAGCAACCCTGCACTGCAGGCAGAATGGGCTGAACTTACAGGCATTTTGCTCATTCTTTTCCAGATCTCTTAGAGAAATCTCGTGTCATCTCACAGCAAGCAGCTGAGCGGGGCTACCACATTTTCTATCAGATTCTCTCTAATAAGAAGCCGGAACTTGTTGGTAAAGATCCTTATGCCTGTCTGCCTGCCCCTTAACTCACTTTTCGTCTTTTTTCAATAATAAAAAAATTCCCATTTTTCTACAGAGCCCAGGATTCTGCCTGAATCCCTTTAATTTAGCTATGTGAGTAGGTTACAGGGAACATTCTCAAAGTTCTACTCACATCTCATCTTCACAACAGCTCTATGAGGCTTAACTCCACTGTTGGCCCATTTCACAGATGGGGCTGTGGGATGCCTGCCACTCACGGCTGAGACATAGTCCTGGGATCTGGAGCTTTAGACCTCATGTGTCTTGGACCTGCTGCCTCTGAGCCCGTCTCTACTCAGACAGCAGTAGAGAGGTCAGCCAGGGGCCACTGTCAGCCCCGCCAGGGCTTGCCTGTGCGGTGACAACAGGCTACTCCACAGCTCAGACTGGGTGCACTGCTAGGCAAGCGGAGTGCCCTCCTCCCCTCAGCTGCGTGCCCTCCTCCCCTCAGCTGCATGCCCTTGGGTGGGCACCAATGTGCTCAAGTGACCTTGGTCAGCCTGCACAGTATGTGGGGAGCGGGGGGTCAGGGATGAAGCCTCAATCTTCTGGGTACACACCTCCTGACCCAGCCAGAGACTAGGGTTTTGGACACCATCCTCACTCACGGGTGGGCTTTATTAGTGTTCAACACAGTGTACTTTTAATTAATGGATGGCATTTTGAAGTTGGGAAACTTCACATAAAAACCCAATTTCCTGGTTTGTCTGGAGTAGCAGAGGATCTGGTAGCTATGGGTCCGCTCTCCAGTGTGAATGGTGGTGGCCCCTTTGGATGGAGTTCAGACTCTCCTGTTTATCACACTCCCCACCATGCCCTATTGCCTCTCTGGTGCAAGAGTGACAGCCTCCACTTATCTTCATTCTTGAGCTATAGTTTTTCTCAATAGTAGAGATAAAAGGAAAAGCAAGTATTTCTTGTACCCATATCCCTTTCAAAAGTGAAAAAATAAAGACCAAGAGGGACACACATTTGAACAAAAATTAAAGTGAGGGCATTTCTTTGTGAAAGCAACAACATTCCATATGTATTATATGAAGTGATTATTGCTGCCCACTGCAATCATATGTTACCTTCTGCCTTAGGGTTTGACCTGCTCTTTACAGGAGAAAGGAAGAAGAAAGATACAAATTCATTTATTCCAAAACTATTGTTGGGTGCCTACTAGGTGCCAGGTACTGAGCCAAATGACAGAAGATACACCGAGTCCCTGAGACACTCCTGCCACTCTCAAGCTCCTCATATAACCCTGGCCAAGTCTCCCATGACTCTGGGTGATCCCAGCGAGAAGGGGCATGACTTATTCAGCTCTGTAACCACCACGATGCCTACCATCACATTTGGCACATGAGAGGCATTTAGAGATATTGGGTGAAAATGAAAGAGAAGAAAGACACAGGTCACCAAGCTGTTAACTCACTTTCCTACTCTTGGCAGAGACTTTGCTGCTGGTCCCCAATCCTAAGGAGTACCAATGGGTGAGCCAGGGTGTCACCTCGGTGGAGAACATGGACGATGGGGAGGAGCTGCAGATCACAGATGTAAGTGGGTGGGTGTGGTTAGTGAAAGACAGTCATGATGGAAACTTTGGGGCCTGCATGCACTGCCATCAGAATTGAAATGGGGGTCCCTTAAGAGTTGTCAGGGAGCAACCCAGCTTTTTCCCTGGAGATTTCTGGGGTTGAGTTAGCATTTCCCCACCTGTCGTAGCAAGCAGTTTCTCTTTGCAGTACTGAACTAGAATTCCATAGGGACTAAGGGGCCGTACAGTCCATACATTTGTTTCCTCTTCCCAGTCCAGCTAGACATTCCTCCTACTCCCTCTCCTTCTCCTGCTCTCACAGCACTGAGCGCCCGTGACTTCTGTTAGGAGTATTTGTGTCATCTCACCTGTTTGACAACACACTTGATTCCTGATGCATCTTTGCCTTCCCTTCTCTCAATACCTAGCATGAAGCCTTAACAATAATAGTGATGAATAGTTGTTATACCATCTCAGTTCTTATGATTATTTAGTCCAGTGTCAAACACTGGACTAAACATTTTTACATCACTCTGATTTACCCTTCTGACCATTTTGCAGATGACTGAACAGAAGTCAGAGAGGTTAAACAAATACAGTGAGCATTTGGTCTGGGCTCCTTGGAGAAAAACAGACCTCCCTGATCAGAGTGTGTCTGACCTCAAGAGCCACCATCATGGTGCAGTGGCAGTGTTGGGGCCTTCACTCTGGAATGAGAAACCACAAGGTTCTCAGTTTTCTCCTCCCTGTGGTCTTGCAGGTTGCCTTTGATGTGCTGGGCTTCAGCGCTGACGAGAAGATGGGTGTTTACAAGCTGACAGGGGGCATCATGCACTTTGGCAACATGAAGTTCAAGCAGAAGCCCAGAGAGGAGCAAGCTGAAGTGGACACCACTGAGGGTAGGTGTCGGGCTGGGGCCAACCAGGAGTTCGGCGCTCTCCAGGGCTTCGTGCACATGTCAGAGACATGCTGTAAATCAAGAATGTTCCTTGGATGTCCAGACAGTGATATTCTCAGAGAGACATGACAGAGAATCAGAGACATAATTTTGGTTTCTGTAGTCTGCTTTGCCACTCGACCTTGAGGAAGTGTGGAAACCATTTCAGACCTCTGTTTTCTCACTGGCAGCATGGCGTCTCCTCCACCCTCCCTCACCCCCTTCCCCACCAAAATAGACCATACTTAGCTTCTACACACCAGGCACCACCTTTCCGTCACTCACCTGTTCCTTTCTGTCCCTGCTCAGTGGCTGACAAAGTCGCCCATCTCATGGGTCTCAATTCCGGGGAGCTCCAGAAGGGCATCACCAGGCCTCGGGTCAAAGTAGGCAACGAGTTTGTGCAGAAGGGCCAGAACATGGAGCAATGCAACAACTCCATCGGGGCGCTGGGCAAGGCTGTCTACGACAAGATGTTCAAGTGGCTGGTGGTCAGGATCAACAAGACCTTGGACACCAAGATGCAGAGGCAGTTCTTCATCGGGGTGCTGGACATCGCTGGCTTCGAGATCTTTGAGGTGTGCCTGGCCTTGCCTTTCGTTTCTGCTTTGGGGTGGTCATCCTCTTCTTATAAGTTACTTTTCACCAAGGTTCTCTTGTTTCTCTCCTTGGACCTGAAATGGGCCGATTTCAGTCTGCTCCTGGGCCTCTTATTTTTGGCCTCCAGTTTCATTCTCATTTGCCTATTCATAAAGAATAGTAATGAATAGAATGACTGGTGTGCCGCAGCCAGCCTATACTGGCTCACAAGAGCTTATTGTTACATTTTCTGGAATTTTGTAAGCTGGTTAACATCACGTTGATGATACACCGTACATGTAAACCCTGGTTGAGCATTTATACCATGGGAATTGGCCAACACTACAGTCAGGCTTTTTTTTGGCGGCGGGGGGGGGGGGGGTGAAGAGAGTTGACTTTTGAGCACAACATTGGTGGCCTCCCACTTCTTGCCCACAAAAATAAAACTCAGTTCTCATCACAAGACTAGTTGTGGGTCAGAAAGATTTTACCTTTACCTTTATAATTGGAAGCAGTTTGATTAGTAGACTGGTTCTGGAGTCAGACTGGCCACCGACAGGTTGTGTGGCCTTAGGAAAGTGTCTGTCCCTCACTGAGCTTCAGTTTTCTCAACTCTAAAATGAATAGGCTGGAGGAGATGGAACTCTTAAAATCCATTTCAGCTCTGCTATCTTATTGTTCTAAGATTTCTACTAGCCACAGATGGTTTTCTTTAAACAGCTTAGCCCAATTTCTTTCAAGTTCTAAAAGGCTAATTTGGCCACTGTCTACAATAGAAGAATTCAATTTCATAGGTAGAAGGAGCCTTAGAGTTTCTAAACTGTGCTCCCCGGAGTCCTGAGCAGCCACTGCCAGTCAGCAGGAGTGGGACCAGGGGAGGAGGAGGACACCCTGTGCCAACGGCAGAGTGTGTGCAATGAACAAATAGGAATCTAATCCCAGCTCGCCATCTCCACGCTGTGTGTGTCTCTGTTTCCCCATCTATAAGTGGGAACGCTAACCATTCTTGCCTTCTACAGTTTTTAAGCAGATGCGGCTCAGCCCAGGGTCTGACACCCACAACACGTGTTCCATGAATATTGCTCTGTGATTTCAATAGCGCCTCTAGTTACACTTGTTTTTAAAATGAGTCTTCAGCATGGGGTTTCATTTAGAGAAAGTAGTTTCTGACTTTAAAAGGTGGGGGGAGCTTATAAATCCCTCAAACCTCTTCATTCTACAGCTGAGGAATGAAAAGAACTACACAGGGAGAGAGCTGTCCAAAGGGACAACAGGGATCAGATCCATAAGACATGTCAAATAATTTCTACCCCTCGAAAGAAAATGGTTCTTTCATGAAGAGTTTTGTTAGCCCAGTGGGGCCGGAGTCTGGCTTCCTAGGTTTTGGTCCCACACTGGCAGCAGCAGTGTGGCCAGGGGCACATGCTCAAGCTGCTCTGTCTCTGCAGGGAGGCTAATGGAGAAGGACTTCTCGCAGGGCTCATGGGGCCACTGATAAGGTGGTTGGTGTTGAGGCATTTGGGACAGTGCCCGACACAGGTTGGCCCTTGACAGATTTTAGCTCTGCTTGCGGCTCATCACTTGGTCCTTGGAGAGGCGCTGTCAGAATCTGGGCTGAGACCCCTCTTTCTGTCCTGCCGCAGTTCAACAGCTTCGAGCAGCTGTGCATCAACTTCACCAACGAGAAGCTGCAGCAGTTCTTCAACCACCACATGTTCGTGCTGGAGCAGGAGGAGTACAAGAGGGAGGGCATCGACTGGGTCTTCATAGACTTCGGCCTCGACCTGCAGGCTTGCATCGACCTCCTGGAAAAGGTAACCTGCTTCTTGAGGGAGGAGCTTGGAGAGAGGTGGGGCCCTGAGCAGGCCTCACACCAGGAGGGAATTTCACTGGGGTTGACAGGGAGGCAGCACCGGGACTTGGGGAGTCGGCAACACTGCTAATGACCTTAGCTGGTCTGACCTCTAGCTTCTTCTCTGCAAAATGAGTACAACAGTGACTGTAGTGACCACGGTTAGTTGGGTTGTTGTATGCCTTAACTCATTGGGTCATCACAAACTACTGGATAAATTATTATAACCATTTCACAGATAGGAAAATTGAGGCACAGAGAAGGGAAGTTACTTATCCAAGGTCATACAACCTATGAGTGGCAGAGTCAAGCTATCTAATAGTCTCCCCTGTAATCAATCACACCATGGGGATTTTGACGTTGTAGCAAATGGCCTAGTTCAAGAATAGATATTGTTTGATTAAATGCAGAAAAGGGATAGAAAAAAGACATTAACAGGATAGATCAGTGGTAGTCAACCTGGTCACTACCGCCCACTAGTGGGCGTTCCAGCTTTCATGGTGGGCAGTAGTGGAGCAACCAAAGTATAAATAAAAAGATAGATTTAACTAGAGTAAGTTGTTTTATAAAGATTTATTCTGCCAAACTTAGTGAAAATGTGACATAAAGTACTTGGTAAGTAATTATTATTATATGCTTTAACTTGCTGTAACTCTGCTTTATAAATTTTATAAAGTAAAGTTACTTCCGTACTTTATAAATCACCATTACTGTGGAACCAGTGGGCGGTTAGAAAATTTTACTACTAACAGAGATACAAAAGTTGGCGGTAGGTATAAAAATGTTAACTACCCCTGGGATAGATGACCAAATTTTAACAAAATCTGTTCATAGTTTTACACCAGTGTTAATTTCCTGGTTTCCATTATTGTACAGAGTAAGTTGTGTTAGTATTTTGAGAAGTTGAATGAAGGGTATATAGAAATGCTTTAAAAATATATTAAAAAAGAGGCCTTGGCTGGTTGGTTCAGCAGTAGAGCGTCAGCCTAGTGTGTGGAAGTCCTAGGTTCCATTCCCAGTCAGGATACACAGGGGAAGCGCCCATCTGCTTCTCCACCCTTCCCCTTTTCCTTCCTCTCTGTCTTTCTCTCCCCCTCCGGCAGCCAAAGCTCCATTGGAGCAAAGTTGGCCTATGCGTGCTTAGGCTGTGCGCTGGCCTTCATCCTCCCCAGGCACTAGAATGGCTTCAGCCACATCAGAGCAATGCCCCAAATGGGCAGAGCATCACCCCCTGGTGGGCATGCTGGGTGGGTCCCGGTCGGGTGCATGCGGGAATCTGTCTGCTTCCCCACTTCTAACTTCGGAAAAATACAGGGGGGAAAATAATTAATTAATTAATTAAAATATATATTTTTAATAAAAAATAATAAAATAAAATATATATAAAAGATAGGATATATCTTTGACCCTTGAGAAAAACAGAGTCTCCAAAATCAGGCTGCGTGCATGATTCACGCATCCCCCAATACCTACATATATCTCCCTGTCCAGCTGTCACCAAGCCTGGAGCATTCCCATGCTTGAGCTTTGGGGGTAAGTACTGCCTTCTTTCAGAAGTCTTCTGTAAAAATCCAGACCCTCCACAGAAAGGAAAATATTAAGGCACTAATAGCATTAGGAGTGCCCTTTTTGTGTGTGAAAAGAGACGTAGAGCAACCTGAGACCCCTGGGTAGCCAGGAATGTCATTGAGGAGGACGAGTAGATAAAGGCAGATAAACACAGAGACGTCAGATGTTACTGATTTCACCCTTTTTCTGAGGACCAGACTTGCCTCACACCACTGATTGGGTGAAGTTAACATTTGGGGAGCTATCTGCCCCCTTCAGACTTCAGTCTTCCCTTCTGTTGGACTTTATGAATTCTAGCCTCTTTCAAGTCTAGATGGCGACGGCATTAGAGGACCAAACCATGGAGCGCCAGGCACTATTCCCAGAAATCTGAATCCTGGCCACATGTGTGTGTTGGGGGGGGGGGGGGTACCCATCCTACTAACCTCAGGCCAACACCAAAGTGTCCCCTTTGGGATCCTGTGGTCTATTCTAATACCATCCACTCCTCTTCTCTTCTAGCCCATGGGCATCTTCTCCATCTTGGAAGAACAGTGTGTCTTCCCCAAAGCCACCGATGCCACATTCAAGGCAGCCCTGTATGACAACCACCTGGGCAAGTCCAACAACTTCCTCAAACCCAAGGGAGGAAAGGGCAAGGGGCCCGAGGCCCACTTTGAGCTCGTCCACTATGCAGGCACCGTGAGTATTACCCTGGGACCACCTGCTGGCTGCTGTTCCCTCCTGCTATCATAGGTCCATCCTAACACCCCTTTCCTGAGGTTTCCTGCCTCCAACTAATACAGTCACCATAGAACAGGGTGATCAGCTCATTGTTTGTTTGTTTGTTATTTAGAAAATTAAATTTAACAGGGTGACATTGATCAATAAGAGTACATAAATTTCAGGTAAATATTTCTATAGCATATCATTGAAATGAACTCTGGCTCATACTTCCTCATCCCTTCTTCATCTAAGAATTCAAAAGCTATCCGGCCAAGGATGCCTGCTAGGGGGTGATCAACTGTTTGTGCCTTCAGAACTGCCAGGGCCACACCAATGTCTATGGCCCTTCGCTTGACAGCTAAACTTCAGTCTTGGTCAGAAATGAGAACACTTGAAAATAAAAATTCATGAGCCCATTAATTATTCCCCAAACGATTAACTCATCCTTCTGACAGCTTTTGGCTGCCAAACGAACAAGGTGACACCTATGGACTGGCTTTTCACTCATGACAAACTCAGTCCTTGGAGAAGGGGGAAATTTAGTGCAGGCAGGACTCGTGAATTATTTGAATAATTGATAGGGGAGACAACATTCGTCCACTCAGCTTATAAGAATGTGCTTGGCTTCCTTGGGATGTCAGTATTGCTATAAATGCTGATGTTCCTGTTACTACGAGAATTTATTGACCCTCCTTGGGTTTAACTGCATGGAAACAGCCACCTTAGCACAGAGCTGAAGGAAGTTGCTGATGGATTGAGCACCAGGACCAATATTTTATAATCTCATCAACCGTAGCAATGTCAATTGCTTGCAAAATGAATAGTGCAAACATCTAGAGGGAACAGCAGGCTTGGGGCTGAATTGCAGTGCCCCATGTCATCTCCTCATCTCCTCTTCTCTGAAATGAGAAGCAGTGGAATATTCAAAGACTAATGGAGGCTTTGCACTTCCAAGGGCCTCTAAAATAAATCCTAGAGATGACAAACATCTATGCACCATATACAAGATGAAAAGCCCAAAGGTTTACACTTCTCAACTGCTGTGTTGGTTCTTGGTATTCAATGGGAGGATTGAGAGGCTCCTTCCTCTTTGCCTCTCCAGCTTGGGCCACATTGCAAATGGAACAGAAATTTGTGGATCTCCAATTACCTGGACACAAGGAGCCCCCAGTTCTAAATGAATGGTGTGTCCCCCCATTCCACTAGGCCATGGCCCAAGGGATATGTGCTCCTCGGCAAGAAGAGACCAAATGCTCTTGTAGGGAGTTGTTCACTCGTCAAGGCTAGTCACTGACAGCAAGATCAGCTCACCTAAGTAGAAGATCCAGGGGTCAGGGAGGCTCAGTGTAGCTAGCAAAGCAAGACATGCAAGGTGTCACAGCCACCAGAGAGTAGTTGGGAGTCCTGTTGTGTGGGCAAAGCCCAGAGGTAGAGTGTCCTAGACAGGTAAACTGCAAATTCCTAAGAAAGCAGATGATGGGCCTGACCAGGCGGTGGTGCAGAGGATAGAGCGTCGGACTGGGATGCAGAGGACCCAGATTCGAGACCTCGAGGACGCCAGCTTGAGCGCAGGTTCATCTGGTTTGAGCAAAGCTCACCAGCTTGGACCCAAGGTCTACTGTAGCCCCAAGGTCAAGGCACATATGAGAAAGCAATCAATGAACAACTAGTGTGTTGCAATGAAAAACAGATGATTGATGCTTCTCATCTCTCCATTCCTGTCTGTCTGTCCCTATCTATCCCTCTCTCTGACTCTCACTCTGTCTCTGTAAAAAAGTAAAGAAAGCAGATGATGGGACCTTTACCTGGAACATTCCAGGACTCCAGACAAGTAATCAGGACAAAAATGGAAGCACCAAAACATGGGAGATTGGTCTTGAGAACTGAGAGAAGGTAGAACTGTAGGTAGAAATGTAACCACTGGCCTTTACCCCTTTCCAGGTGGGTTACAACATCACAGGCTGGCTGGAGAAGAACAAAGACCCCCTGAATGAAACAGTGGTGGGCTTGTTCCAGAAATCAACACTGGCAATTCTGGCACTTCTCTTCAAAGAAGAGGAGGCTCCAGGTATGGCTGAACCCTTTGTTGTGTCCATTCTCCCTGTGGACAAAATGGAAAGAAAGAAACAGAGCTTCTATATTCAACTCTTCTTGAATGAATGGGTGGGTGGGTGGGTGGGTGGATGCATGGATGGATGGATGGATGGATGGATGGATGGATGGATGGATGGATGGATGGATGGATGGATGGATGATATGTTGCTTGAGGTAGGCCTTGGAGGATACTGCCATAGATGTATGGAGATACATCCTGGGAAACTTCCATCAACTGAATTGATCATAAAACCCATATCACCTCTAGGCAGACCATACTGCTTTGGAAAAGTTGATGCCCAAAAGCTCTGTGCTTATTTTCTGCTCCCTGCTCTCCTTTGTCTGAGGCAAATGCCAAGCCCAGCCTTGCCTTTCACCCAGTCCAGGTTGTGTGGCACATAGGGGAACACCCAGGGTGAGAGCCGCCCAATGGGGCTGCCACTCAGTGGGACAATAACTACAAATCTCCTTTGGCTCAGAGATGGTTTCACCACCAACATGCAATTCTTTAGATGGTCTGTGGGCTCTTTCTCCTCCCTAGGCAACGGGGACTGTGCCAGTCCTAAATCACAAAGGGCTACACACTCTCTAAGGAGCACAGCATTTGGCAATTATGCCACACACAGCCCAGTAGCCTAACCCCTGGTACATCTTATTTTCCTGGTGGGAGGACCCCACTTTAACTAGCCTCCAAAAAGGCCTTTTTAAAACCAGAGAATGTATGTTCTTGAGACAGCCACCCATGTTGGGTGTTGCTGTGAAATGTGTTTGTCTCTCTTCTCCAGCTGGAGGCAAGAAGCAAAAGAGAGGGTCCTCCTTCATGACAGTCTCCAACTTCTACAGGGTGAGTAGGGGCTGCCTCAGAGGCCACCTTGCATTCAGAGCACCTACCCCACCCTCTTCTAATGGTATGATGGCCTGGCTACCACCTCACAACCAAGGACAGAATAACTTCATTTCTGTGACTATGGTGGCTTTTTGCATTCAAAGAGTCTGTTTCCTTCTGAAGATGGTCACAGAACCCCAGGACCATAGAGCAGAAAAGACCCTCAGAGATGGTCCAGTCCAACGGTACCATCATTTCAGACTGAAACCCAGAGAGTGATGGGACTTGCCCAACATGACAAATGGAGATATTAATGGCTAAGCTCTAGTCCCTAGAGTTAGTTGGCATGTGTTCTTCCACAAAGTTTGGGCATTGTTGGAAACATGTTACAAAGTGCAGAAGTACAGCCAATGGGGAGATGTTTCTCAAAGAAAAATATTGATATTTCACAAGGATCAGCTGCCTGAGGCAGAATGGGTCACCTCATTAGAGGTATCCAAGCAGAGGAGATGTTTCTCAAAGAAAAATATTGATATTTCACAAGGATCAGCTGCCTGAGGCAGAATGGGTCACCTCATTGGAGGTATCCAAGCAGAGGAGGAGGGGCTATTTGGTAGTGAGGTTAACAATGCACAGGGGTTTGTCCACACACAGGTTCCATGGCTCCTTTTACTACCAAGATTCTACAATGACCCAGCGCTGAATCAGAAGGGGCCTTGATTCTTATAAATCATGTCACCTTAGGCAAGTCAGTGGACCTCCGAGAGCACTGCTATCCAATAAAACTTTCCACAGTGACAGAATGTTCTCTTCTTTGCAATAGGGCAACCACTATCCAATATGCTGTCCAATATGGTAGCCACTAGCCCTATGTAGCTAGTGAGTACTTGCAAAGTATCTGGTATTATTGAAAGAACTGAATTTTAATTTCAACATAATTAATTAAACTCTAAATACATACCTCTCCTAAGTGTGGATGTCCTGCAACACCAACGCCAAGCTTTACTCACTCTTTTTCTTTTTCCTTCATCCCCAGGAGCAGTTGAACAAGCTGATGACCACCCTTCACAGCACAGCCCCCCATTTTGTCCGCTGTATTGTACCCAATGAGTTCAAGCAATCAGGTACAATGTGGGGACATGTCTCCCTGCTGGAAGTTCTTAGGATCTGTGAATTTGGTGTTTGCTCCAAATTAAGTCCACTTCCAATAACCAGAGATGATTAGGGCTAAACAGGGCATGAAAGAATTCCCAACAATGGATCACCCAAAAATTGTGTTCTATCAATAACTGCTTTGTACGGAAAAGTGGTGCCCACCCAGACAGAAATCGCACTCAAGAGATCCTTTCGGTCTTTGCTGAATTGTGGGAGACCAGGAACGCTTGGGAAGTGATGGGTGAAGACTGGGGTTGATGACATGGATACTTGGTTTAGCCTCCTTGAGTGGGAAGGAATGGCCTGTCCCCCAGGGTAGTGGCCCCTCATCCTCTGCCCTCCCTCTTGGCAGGCGTGGTGGATGCCCACCTAA
The DNA here is from genome assembly GCF_036850995.1 of Saccopteryx leptura. Taxonomy (NCBI): domain Eukaryota; kingdom Metazoa; phylum Chordata; class Mammalia; order Chiroptera; family Emballonuridae; genus Saccopteryx; species Saccopteryx leptura. Next base: position 186,990,318 of record NC_089506.1, read on the forward strand.
TCATGCACCAGCTTGCTTGCAATGGAGTCCTGGAAGGTATCCGTATTTGCAGGAAAGGCTTCCCAAACAGGCTGCAATACCCAGAGTTCAAACAAAGGTGAGTGGTATCTTCCTGAAACCTTGAATACAATTCTCAATTTCCAGGGATTGACTATTGATAAATATAATCCCGTTGTCACAGACACTATGGATATGACAATGTATGCTGCCTCACTGTCACCATTTCAGTTCACATTGGCCCAACTTTCAACTGCCAACACCTGCATTTCTTTCCCTGCAGGATTTCTCTGGCCGCTGGAGCCTGCTTTGCTAGTTGGCAGGCTGAAAGTATCAGGAATTAATTCCTCCCCAGGGGCAGCTCTCAACCAATGACTAAGGGCAGTTGCCGTATAAATATTTTAGCTCCCTTGCCCTTCTGGTGGGTCAAATCTGAAGTGCGCCCTATACTGGCTGTCAGATAAGATAGCAGCATGCCGGTAAATGTTTAACAATAGTCTCTCCAGGTTCAAAAACAAAACAAAACGGAAAGGCAAAAATACCCTGTTTGTAATGTCTGCCTGTTTCGATGGTAAAGTACTCTCACCCATGACTGATTTCAAGATCCCAATGTGGCATCACTAACTGTGGAGTTGGGAAGAGAAGCACACTATCCCCTCTGTGAGCCAGTAGGAGCAGGTTACAGCTCAGCACTGTGCCCAGTGTCCCCAGCAGAATTAAGACCAGCTGTGACAAGCCTGCTGTGATAACTGGCTTGATAGCATGCCTTTTATTTGTTTCCCAGCCCCATTAACTACTTCCCAATTCACTACTCGCACTTGAATCCGGTCTCAGGGTCTGCTTCTGGGGGAACCCAAACCAAGCCTCCATCTTTGGAATTATTTGACTTCTATTTCCTTCTCTACTTGCCAGAACATGTGACCACAGATTGGTGGAGTAGGAAGGGTCGCCTGAGGTCATCTTGTCCAAGCTATCTGCAGTCCCTAATTGGGAATGGACTTATCCAAGATCACAAAGGGGGTGCTGACAGGGCAGGAAAGAAAATGGTTCTCCTATGCCTGGAAGAAAAGAAAGAGTTTGGTGTTTTCATTTCGATGAACACCTCCCCCCTGGACTCCCACCCCACACTGACATTCAGTCCCGAGTCTCCTGTCAGACGCATCCCTCTGCCTGCTGTGGGATCGAAGTCTATTCCCTGACTCAAGGGCCATGTCATAGATAAGGGATAACTGAGTGGACGTGCTTTCATGCTGCCAGTTTGGAGACAACAATGACTGGGTGACTGTTGTCATCCCTCCCCTGACAGGTACCAAGTGCTGAACCCCAATGTGATTCCTCAAGGGTTCGTAGACAATAAAAAGGCCTCAGAACTGCTGCTTGCGTCAATCGACCTGGATGCAAATGAATACAAAGTCGGACATACCAAGGTAGGCCTTCTGGTCGCGCTTCCTGCCTACAACACTTAGCCTCGTTTTAAGAAGGTGAGCTTCAGGGTGTGAATTCCAGCTCCACCACCGGCCAGTTGACTGTCTTGGACAAGCCCCTCAGCTAATGTGAGCATTGGTTTCTTCCTCTGAAAAGGCAGGGCTCATGAGGTCAGTCTCATGGGACTTGGGAGTGATTAGCAGTAATGTAAATAAGAATCCAGCACAGACCGAATGCTATTCAACAAATCGTAGGGTATTTCTTAGGATTGCATGAGCCCCAGATTTCTAAAAATAAAATAAGCCAATCAGAATCAAGGTTCTGGATTTGACCGGAACACAGAAGGACACGTGTGGTTGGGGTCTTCAGGTTAAGCACCATAATCCCAGCCCACCCACACCAAGAGTCCCAGCCCTGAGCTCGTAGGCTAGTCAGGGTTGGTTCAGATGGAGCAGCCACTGGATCCCGATTCACAGGGCCTGGGCTGTCCTTTGTCTCACTTCCTGCACCCACAGAGTGCTATCGGGAGTGTTAGGGCCAACCAGGTTGACAGGGCAAAGTGTCCATCTATAGCTACTCATCTAGACTGCACCCCAACATAACAGCCAGGTGACATGGGAAGAGCACTGGCTTTACAGTCAAGAATGTCGAGCTCACAGTCTGCCACTGCGCAGCCTGGAGCAAGTCACCTGCCTCTCCAGGTCTCATGGGCGGCACAGGCGGGCACAGCTTCTCCACGGGCCTGGTGCGGCTCGATGCATGTGAAAGCGCCAGCATGCATGTGCATTCCACACGCCTGGTCAGTTGGCAAATGCTCAGGGCCTGACTCCTGTGTACCAGGCATGATTCTCAGCTCCAGGGTTAAAGCAATGAACAGACAGGCAGCCCTAGTTCCCTGGAACTTGCTTTGTAGCACTGGGTATTAGCAGAATTACAACACTGCTCTAGAATCTTCCAGAACTGTTAGCTTTGGCCTCCTTCACAGTTAATAAGTGCTAGGTGCAGCTAAATTGACTTACAGCAACACTTCAGGTTTTTCACAGAATCATTAAATGCTTGAGCTGGAGAGAGCCTGGAAGACGAGCTCCTTCCCCTCCCACTTCTGACAGATGGGAAACATTAGAAAGCCTGGAGGCGGGTGGAGCTGACGTACCCAATTTCATAGAACTAGATGGAACAGAGCAGGCCTCAGGCCCTACAACGGCTGGTTATGTGACCTGGGAAAGTGGGGCTGACATCACCACTGTGACACAGTCTGACACAGCCACCACCTGGGCAAACAGACCGCATCTTGCTATTGTTCAAGGGTTGCACTGGGCACCTCAGGTCTGGGTAAAGGCCTGGGGCTGCTGGGAACAGCTTTGCTCCCTGAGGACCAGGCAGGCTCTGGTGGCTACAGCAGAACAGAGAACAGGGTGATTCTACCTGTCAGCTACGTCCTTATCCCCATGTGGGCCCCACCCCCCAGCCACGCGCTCACCTCTACTGCACCGCAAAGACAAAACCTCAATGCCAATTAATTCTGAAATTTAAAATACTTTACTGCATGGCTCCTTCTGTCCTTCTAGAAGTTTCTATCATTTTGGAATCTATCATATTAGAAACCTATAAAAAAAAGATGTTACGTATGAAACACACTAATAGAACAACCACCCATTTGCTCACTTAAAAACCCAGAACTTAATTTTTGCATCTCTTTCCTCTCCTTCCTCCCCACCCCCAGGAGTAACCCTTCTCCTGAATGCTAACCATCCCTTTGCCGTTTTAAATCTTTTTATCACATGTGCATATGGCCAAAAGTTTTGCCTAGTTTGAATGCCATGAAAGTATATTATACTTGATATATTCTTCTGTGACAAACTTTTATCATTTAATTGTGTCTCTAAGATTCATCCTTGTTTGTTGGCAGGTGACACCCATTCGCTGTCACTGCCATATAGTACTGCCTCAGATGGCCACACTACAATTATCCTTTCAAAGCGACTATGTACATCCATACGCATGGTCTTATGTAGGGTTTTCTCCAGAACAAGTTCTCAGCCTTAGCTATACATTAGAACCATCCAGGGGGGTTTAACAGCACCAATGCCTGAGACCTGCCCCACGCATCCACATCTCTCTAAAGGCCTCCAGGTGCAGCCATACCGACATATCTGCTGAGTAGGACAGGTGCCTATTGCAGAGTGTGCAAGTGTCCAGTTTGACAAGAGAATGCCAAACCATTTCCCAAAACTGCTATACCAACTCACCTTCCCCTTGATCCACATCCTTGCCTACACCTGTTTTATCAGAAGTCCTAAAGGTTGCAGTAGGGGGAGGGGTGAAGGGTATCTTGTGACCTAAGTTCGTATATCCCTCAGGTTGAAGTTTTTGCCTCTTTCTAACATGCATTGCAAAGCTAGTGTTATTTTCCTGGGGATGAATCCTACTGACAAACCAGAGCTGGATGCCTGAAACTATGGCATTGGTACAACTCTTGTCTCCTTTCTAGAAGTCACCATCCTCAACCAGTCATCACTCTCCCCTCTTCCCACTCCCAGATCCCATGGGACCATGAGTATCCAGAGGCTGCTTTGCATGGTGGTATATAAGGGAGGCCCCTGGCCACCCTGGCTGCGGGCAGTCACAGCAGTGGAAATTATAATGATCTCACATTTTACTCAGAGCTTCAGAGTTTACAAAAATACTATTCCACCTGTTACCTCACTTAATCCTTATAGCAACCCTCTAAGGGAAGGATTAACATTCCCATTTCACAGATGAGGAACTGAGGCCCTAAGATGTGAGGAGATGTGTCCAAAATGACCCAGCTAATAAGTGCAAGACCAGGGCCGAAGCATAGAGGAGAATCAAAGGGCAACAGGGACTAGACACTGAGCAGGCAGTGGCCCTGCTATTGGAGGCACCCACTGATTCTGCGGGGCCTCAAACACCAGCACCAGGCTGTCTCCTAACTCCTTAAACACCCTTCTGCACCTCTGTGCTTTGATCCTACCCACCACCCCCAGCCCTGCAAGTGGCTGCCATTGGTGACAGCTGGGCTATTTTCAGATAAGTGTGTCTTTCCTTCAGGTGTTCTTCCGAGCAGGCATCCTGGCCAAGCTTGAGGACATGCGGGATGACCGTCTAGCCAAGATCATGACGATGTTACAGTGTCGGCTCCGGGGTTTCCTCATGAGAGTCGAGTTCAAGAAGATGCTGGAACGAAGGTAGCATACACAACCAGTGGGGCAGGACTGCTGGAGCCACACACATGCAGACAGAATGACCAGGGGCCAGCCGCACACACAGTGGTCAACTCCACTAGTGACACGGTGCAGTGCGATGAGAGGAGGGTGCCAATGTCTGGGCTGGCCCGAAGAACCCTGTTTGGGGGCTATTTTAGTTTCCCAGGGCTGCCACAACCTGGGTGCCTTAATGCAACAGAAACTTATTTTCTTATAGTTATGAAAGTCAGCAGTCTGAAATCAAGGTGTTGGCAGGCTATGCTCCCTCCGAAAGCTCTGGAGAAGGAACCTTTCCAGCCACTTCCAGTCCTGGTACCCCAGGCATTTCTTGGCTGTGGCTACATCACTTTTAAATCATCTTCCTTCTTTTTATAAGCATTTCAATCATCTTGGTTTAGGGCCTCACTCTGTTCTGGTATAACTCATCTTAATCTCAGTAATTTTATATCTGCAAAGACCCTATTTCCAAATAAGGTCATATTCACAGGCACTGGGGCTTAGGACTTCAACATATCCTTTTGAGAGTGGACACAGTTGAACTCATAACAGGGGCCACCTAATATAAACCCTTCTTTCTACAGCATATAAGCCACTTTCACAGCTGTCCTCTTACTTAATCCATATAATGGTGCTGTGAGAGTGATGTGGGAGGGCCAGCACCCCATTTTACAGATGTGGAAACTGAGGTCACAGGAGTTACGGAACTGGGCCAGGTTCATGCAAAGTCAGGATTAGAACCCAGAAATCCTCATTCTAAACCCCTGCCCGCAGAATCATATTGAAAAATACGATCCCTCTAAAACAGTAATTAGAAAATAGGCCCCTGCTTGGCCTGTGGCTGCTCTGGCACCTTGCTGTCACAGAATCAGTGTAATAATAGTACTGGATACATGATAATAGTAATGCAGTCCTGCTATCCAGCAGCAGCCTCTGCAACCCCGCTGAAGCCAGGGACATCAGTTACGGGCTGAGTAGTGGGATGGCACCCAAACCAGCCCAGGGTGTCATCGGTAAATGACAATCAAATGAAACTGCAAGAGACACAAAAGAGTAGACTCCAAAGACTGCTGACCGATGAGATTTAGAGACAAATGGGTGATTCCCAGTGAGGGAGCAGGCAGAGGGCAAATGCAGGAAGAAATGGGTGGTCTGTCTCAGACTTGTGCTGTCTGGGAGGAACGGTTCCATCAGGCAGGCCGGGTCCTGCCACCTGCCTTTAAACGCCTGCACCCCGAATTCTCTCCGGCAGAATTGGCCTGAAAGTCATCCAGAGGAATACACGCAAGTTCCTGGAGCTGCGTTTCTGGGGCTGGTGGAAGCTCTACAACAAGGTGAGAGCCAAGGGCCAGGCCAGCCAGGATGGCCGCTGTCTGCGGACTGGAGGCCCCAGTGCTGCTGTCTGCGGACTGGAGGCCCCAGTGCTGCTGTCTGCGGACTGGAGGCCCCAGTGCTGCTGTCTGCGGACTGGAGGCCCCAGGGCTAGGCAGACAGGTGCCTCGAGCGGGTGGAAAGCCATGGGATGCTGCAGGGACAGCCTAAAAAATGAGCATGCTTTGGAGACAAAGAAGGCTCGCCTCCTTCCAGACAGGGCTAATTCCTCCTCAGAAAAATCACAGGCGTCTTCCCACCTTTCACCTCATCTCTCAAAACTAAAATACACTTAGAATGGAGACGGTCCCCCTCCCCTGCAAAGGTAGGCTTGGCTTTCAGCACCTTGCCCCTTGAGTCTTCAACTCCTTTAGTGAAGCCCTTGGCTTCAGAGCTGGAGTAACCTCAGGAAATCACGAGATCTGATGTCTCAATTCCCAGGTTCTTCCAGGATAACAGTGAGAGCAGTGTGAGTCAGCCAGGCGATGGGGCTGCAGCTGCCCCAAAGGGCCAGACCACCCTCAGCCAATGCAGGAGGCCACGAACCATCCTACTGCCTGCAGGTGGAATTACGCCAGGTTATGGCGTCCTGTCTGCGGCCCCCACTGAGAGGGAACAGCACACCACTGGGCACCAGAGGAGGCCAGAACGGTCGTCTCAAGGGGCAGCCACGTGGAGGATTAGGACAGGCTCTGGTAGCCCTGAGTGCCCTCACAGCACCAGAAGTTTCTCTCCCCTCCCATAGAAAAAGTACTTTCTAACCACTGGCGCTGACCACAAATTTAATAGAATAGTTGTGCCCACACACAAAGCAGTCCTCTCCGTGGTCTGAGGTTGCAGAGTTCTGGACGAGCATTTCTCAAAGCTCAGCCATCGTCGGCACTTTCCCCACCTGTGCTATGACTGACCTTTTTCTTTACATTAACTTACCTTTTCTGTTTTGAAATTTTTATTTTAAAAGGAAACTTTATTTTCTTAACCTGCTTTCATGGCATCCTAAGCAAATGTTATCTATAAAATTATGGATTTGATAAGTTCTTTTTCATTTTTAAGATTTTTTTCAAAATTATTTATTAAATTATTACTGTTAAAATTTATTTTTAACGTAACTATGTAACAATAAAAACCCAAGGGTTTTGATGCCATGCTGGAATCCCGCTCACCTGTCCCCTTTGTGTATGCATTCCCATTTGGGAAGTCCCAGACCAACAGCCTTTAAGGTCCTTTCAAGCAGAGCACAGGTGACCACAGATGACAAAGAGACAGAGCCTGGACGCTTTCCTGTTCTTCACCTGAAAGTAATTACACATGCAGGGCAAGGTCCTATTTCAATGAGTAAAAACAGAAAATCAAAATCCTTTACCCTCAGTATATTGACTAAATGCTCATTTTACTTAACCAAGCCAGGTAGGATGAGTCAGTGAAGAAAAACACGCTGTTCAGTAAGCTCTCACTGAACAACAAAGTGTGACATAGTTGCAGGTTCTGGTGCTTACGAGAAACTTTTTATGCAAACTTTGCCACTCTAAAGAGCAGGCATAAGAGAGACAGACAGACATGAAATGATAGAGAGATAAATACAGGGCAGAGACAGTAGGCGGTGGGGGCGCGGGGCACTCAGTAAGGGAGAAAGGCGGGGAAAGCAGAGTAGCCAGGACTCCAAGCACATACCACTTACAGAACAGATGTGAACGCTGGGGGCAGCTAGATGCTGAAGAACCTCTAACTTTGTGTCTCCTGGGATCAAAGAGCATCCTGAGGATTGATCCTAAGCAAGGATGGGCCTTCTCTGTGGAGGCCAGAGACACTTTATGGCCTCTGTGGAGAAGGGCTCCTCCTCACAGCCGCAGTTAGAGTTGCTTTCCACCCCAGTGGGTGGGAATGTGAGGCCCAGTCTAGCAGACCCCCCACAGCTCACCTCCTCATCCCCTGGCAAAGCCCATCTCCCCTAACACTCTATTGTGTTGCTCACCACCCAGGTCAAGCCGCTCCTGAATGTGGCCCGGCAAGAGGAGGAGATGAAGGCCAAAGAGGAGGAGCTGAGGAATGCCATGTCCAAGACACAAGACTTGCTAAACAAGGTCAAGGATATGGAGGAGAAGATGGCCACGCTCAGCCAGGAGAAGAACGACCTCACCATCCAGCTGCAGGCTGTACGTGGGGCCCCAGGGGAGGGACAGGATCTGGGGGTCCTGACAGTTGTCGAGCTCCCCAGAGTTACTACAAGTCAGGCCCAGGGATGGAGGGAGGAGGAGCCTTCTGCGAGTCATGTGCCTCCAGAGTAGGAGAATGCCCAGCCTTCTCTTTTCTTCATTGTAATGTCACTGTTGACCCAACTACCAAAAAGTCTCCATCAAATTCTGTCTGTCCACAGCAGCAGGCTGGGCACACACAGATACACTGGGCCTGTGGGGACTGTCCAGACCTGGAGCCACAAAATGTGGTGGGAAAAGCCCCCGCAGCGAGCCTATGGGACCTCAGAAACTCGGCCTCTTTCCCTCCTTTTCCTTCCCTGTCAAGAGCAAATATAGCCTGACCTGTGGTGGCGCAGTGGATAAAGTGTCGACCTGGAAACACTGAGGTCGCCGGTTCAAAACCCTGGGCTTGCCTGGTCAAGGCACATATGGGAGTTGATGCTTCCTGCTCCTCCTTTCTGTCTGTCTGTCTGTCTGTCTCTCTCTCTCTCCTCTCTAAAATGAATAAATAAAGAGCAAATATAGCAAGAAGAACAAATGACCTAGTTTCCATGGCACCTGACTCAATGTCCCCACCCCTGCATTCCAGTGTGATGACAGCAGTCATTGCTATGACCCTCCCGGTTTGCCATGGGTCCTTCTCTGCTCTGACCCTTACAGCCACCCCTAAGATGCCCAATTTTCACGTGTATTCTACAGGGTAGAAAATTCAGTTTTGATCAACATTTAGAGACTTTATCAAGGTCATTCCTGCTTAACATTGTTTCTTCCCACCCTCTTAATACCCCTGAGAAGTTCCTCAAGCCGAGACACTTCTTTTATGTTTGAGAAGACTGATGCCTATTGAGACCAGAGTAATAAAAGAATCTTTCATTTATAGAAGCACCTCGTGTGCACCACCCCTTTATGCCTCACAGTGACTGTTTCCCTTATTTTGCAAACAAAGATATGAATTTCAGTCAAGTTATGCCATGAACCAAAAATCACACAGCTGGTCTTGTCTTCTGCCTCTCTGGCCAGTTGCTGTCTTGTACCACTGACCCATCTCAGGGTGACCGAGTGGACACCGAGGTTGTCCCTCCTCTGCCTCTTATTGCCCGTGTGACTCTTGACAGCTCCACCTCTGCTAAAACTGTGGGGCACAACTGATCATGTGGGATCTCATTAAAATGTAGATTTAGATGCAGCAGGTCTCAGATGGGGCCTGAGATTTTGCATCCTAACCAACTCTCAGCGGCTGCAGCAGGTCTGAGGACTGCACACCCAGACTACACTTTGTTGTACACATCGCAGAGGAGCTTGGAGCTAGCCCAGCCCCCTCTCCAACCCCAGAATCCATTTGGGGGCCTGTCAGCCCATGAATTGTCTACTACTCTGGTCCCCTACGGGTGCCTGGACCCCTGACATTGACTGGGGTCCTAACTTTCTTGCATCAGGAACAAGAAAACCTAGCAGATGCCGAGGAGCGCCTGACCCAGATGATGAAGACCAAAATGAACCTGGAGAGCCAGATCTCAGACATGCGGGAGCGGCTGGAGGAAGAGGAGGGCACCGCTGCCTCCCTGAGCGCCACCAAGCGCAAGCTGGAGGGGGAAATGAGTGACCTGAAGCGTGACCTGGAGGGCCTCGAGACCACACTGGCCAAGACGGAGAAGGAGAAGCAGGTGATGAGGCCCTGAGCACCACCGCGCTCCTCCCAGGGCTGGGGAAACCCTAGCCCACGGGGAACCCCCAGCCCGCTCACCCTGCTGGGACCACCCCCGGAGCCCGCTCAGCAGTGCTTCCCAGGACCCTCGCCACCAGCCACACGGCGTTATTTTAACTTAATTCAGTACAATTTAACACATGCTTCCTCAGTCAGTCTAGCCACATTTTGAGTGCTCAACAGCCATACGTGGCCAGTGATACCATGCTGGACACAGCAAACTGAGAACGTAGCCATTGTTACAGAAAAATCTGTTAGAGCAGCTGACAGAGGGAACTGAGAGCTCTTCCCACGTGATACCATCCAGACCCAGACCCGACTGGCTTCCTCAAGCCCGGGCGTCCGCATTAGCCTGCTGCCCCCTCAGTCTCAGCATCCCTGGCCCCTCGCAGAATGTTCTGCCACACCGTGTCCACCCTTCCTCCCTTCCCAGAAGAGGAAACCCTCTCAGTATAGTGAGGCCACCTGTGGCTGCTGGACTGCAGCCCAAACAAGCAGTTCCTGCCCCTCCAAGTGACTCCAGGGGGAGCCCCTGGCTCCTGGTACCATCTGGCTGGCCATGGCCCCAAGGCCCCCTTCCTACCCTGGCAGGTGGGTGGGGTCCATGAGCAGGAGACGGTAGACATGATCAAATCTGTGCCTCTCCAGCTCGGATGTGCACACAAACCACCGGGATCCTGATAAGATAGATACAGGTTCTGGGTCGGCAGGTCGGGCAGGGCCCCAGGATTCATGTATCTAACACACTCCTGGTCAGTGTCACAGCTGACATCTGAGGACCAGGCTTTGAGCAGCAAAGGCCTGAACTGAGGCTTCTTGTTGTTCCCCTCTCCACCAAGATTCTGACTTGGTTGGTTGGGGTGTACCCTGGGTGTTGGTATTTCTCAGGCTCCCAGGTGACTCTAAGTACAACTAGGCCAAGGACTCTCTCTCAGAGCAAGTGCCTCCCCCTCCTCCCCTCCCTCCAGAGGGTGTTCCCAGCCTTACAGACCTGTCTCTCCCCTACCCGGGTTTCCAGGCCTTGGACCACAGGGTCCGCACCCTAACTGGGGACCTCTCACTCCGAGAAGACTCTATCGCCAAGCTCCAGAAGGAGAAGAGGGCCCTGGAGGAGCTGCACCAGGTAAGCACTGCCCACTTCTCCCCTTGGTGAGCAGGCAGAGCCCAGAGACTGAAGACGCTGGTTCAAATCCCAGCTCTGCCACTCCTCAACTAGGGGCCCTCAGGGAATTCACGGAGTCGCCCTAAATCTCAATTCCCTCATCAGTGAAATGGGAATGGTAGAATCTTGATGCCTTCCTTCCAGATTCATTGTAAGTGGGACAACCATATAATTTATCATCCAAACTAAGACAGTTTTGAGAGTAAAAGGGGGCCAGCCGGCAGGAGTCAGGATGGCTGCAGGCACACTAGGAGGTGTGATCCCCAGAGTCACAAGGGTAAAGTGAGGCATGTGGAAGTGGCCTTGAGCTCTAAAGCACCGGTGAACCCTGATACATCGCTGCAACAACAGACTTGAGCTCTGGAGGTCACGGGGAGATAGACCTGACTACTATGGGCTCTGCCTGGCCCCCGTGCTGACTGTGGCACAGGGCACCTCTTTTTTGGGTTTTGGTTTTTTTTTTGTATTTTTCTGAAGCTGAAAACGGGGAGGCAGTCAGACAGACTCCCGCATGCGCCCTACCAGGGATCCACCCACACGCCCACCAGGGGGCAATGCTCTGCCCCTCCGGGGCGTCGCTCTGTCGTGACCAGAGCCACTCTAGCGCCTGGGGCAGAGGCCAAGGAGCCATCCCCAGCACCCGGGCCATCTTTTGCTCCAATGGAGCCTCGACTGTGGGAGGGGAAGAGAGAGACAGAGAGGAAGGAGAGGGGGAGGGGTGGAGAAGCAGATGGCGCCTCTCCTGTGTGCCCTGGCTGGGAATCGAACCCGGGACTTCCACACGCCAGGCCGACGCTCTACCACTGAGCCAACCGGCCAGGGCCTTGTATTTTTTTTTTCCGAAGTTAGAAGCAGGGAAGTAGTCAGACAGACTCCTGCATGCGCCCGACCGGGATCCACCCGGCCAGCCCACCAGGAGGCGATGCTCTGCCCATCTGAGGTGTTGCTGTGTTGCAGCTGAAGCCATTCTAGCACCAGAGGTGGAAGCCATGGAGCCATCCTCAGCACTCAGGCCAACTTTGCTCCAATGGAGCTTTGTCTGCGGGAAGGAAAGAGAGAGACAGAGAGAAAGGAGAGGGGGAGGGGTGGAGAAGCAGATGGTGCTTCTCCTGTGTGCCCTGACCGGGAATTGAAGCCGACATGCCCAGCTGACGCTCTACTGCTGAGCCTACTGGCCAGGGCCAGGGCACCTCTTTGTTCTGGAAACACAGGTGCAAAGAGCGAGTTGAAGTTCAGAACCAGACAGTGGACCCTCATCCCTGTGTTTGCTGACACTGGAATCCACAACATATCCCCTGAACTGCCTCTGGAAATACCTCTCCTGAGACTATGACTCAACTACATCAAACCCAGAGCCTCTTTTTACAGCCAGTTCTCATTATCCAAAACAGTTATGTTCCATAAAGTCATCACACGCTGAATTCACAAATACCAAACCTCTGCTCCTCGGGGAGATTCAGGTTCCTACAAGCCTCAAATAACAATATTTTGTGTACCAATCAATACATAATACATACAATTATGACCAATACATTATGTCGCTTTATGTGTGTGTCTGTTTAAAGACCCTTACTTAGCACATATTATTGATTCCTTGCACCGAAGCCTTGGTCAGCAGCACTCCGTCTCCTGCCTGAACGAAGCTGATCTAACACACAATTTTCCCTGTAAGGCACATCAAAGCCTTCCTGTGCTTAGGAACACCGGACAGCATTGTGTTTGGGTGACATTTTAAACAGCAAAATCACCAACAAAAAGCACAAAAATGTTAAAAACGTGACACTCACCAGACTGTGAAAAGACACTTGTTTGCAGTAAGAGCTGAGACAAGAAGGCAGGGCATTCTCACTTGACCCCAGCTGAAAACCCCAGGTGACTCAAATTTTTCACTGCTCTGCTCATCTGTGAATGACCGTGAAAGCACCATGAGTATTGATCTAAAGATTACAAATAAGTTTTAGTAAGTAGGTAAATTAGCAGATAGCTAATTTACAAATAATGAGAATTGACCTTTTTGGAAGGCTCTCTTACTATCCTGAAATAAAAATTATGATAGGACTAAAATATAATGTCAAAAATCAATAGAGCGCCCTTCTATATAAAGGAGAAATAAATGGAAAATAATTTATAATAAATAATGGGGTTGCCCACGTGTAAAAGGTCAGGCAGATTGACTAGAAGACGTTGTGAGCAGTGGGCTGTCTGCCGGAGCCCGTCTATAACAGCTACAGACGGGCACAGGAGGGCATGTTGGCGACCCGGATAGCAAAGTGTGGTTTCTGTCACTTATGCAATTTATCAAATTGGTGAATAACTCTTGGGGAGATTTTGATAACAACACATAAATCTTCTCTCAGTTTTCATGGTAGATTATTCTTTTTAAATGTAGTGTATACTGCCCTGGCCAGTTGGCTCAGTGGTAGAACATTGGCCTGGTGTGCGGGAGTCCCAGGTTCGATTCCTGGCCAGGGCACACAGGAGAAGCACCCATCTGCTTCTCCACCCCTCCCCCTCTCCTTCCTCTCTGTCTCTCTCTTCCCCTCCCGCAGCCAAGGCTCCATTGGAGCAAAGTTGGCCCGGGCGCTGAGAATGACTCTATGGCCTCTGCCTCAGGCGCTAGAATGGCTCTGGTTGCAGCAGAGCATCACCCCAGATGGGCAGAGCATTGCCCCCTGGTGGGCGTGCCGGGTGGATCCCTGTTGGGCGCATGCGGGAGTCTGTCTGACTGCCTCTCTGTTTCCAACTTCAGAAAAATACAAAAAATAAATAAATAAATAAATAAATAAAGTAAATGTAGTGTATACTAAATGAAAAAATTGTTTGAGTTATATATAAAGTAGTGGTGGGTTCAGAAAGTGGTGGTAAGTTCAGAAAAGAATAAATGGTTGTTTTATTTACATAAAAGACTGTGGGACATCAGGCATAAGTACTACAGAATTATTCTTCACGGTGCCGATTGTCCAGAGGTATGTCCAGCATCCTGGAACTACTCACTATGTGCCAGTGTGACAACCAGAAACACCCCACCACACAGATTTCCATATGCCGTGTGGAGAACCAGAGCCCCCACTACTGACCCGAGGGCCTACCTGCTGCTGACGGGTGCTTGGGTCTGCCCCAGTCTCACCTCGCCCCCAGGAGCAGGTGCTCAGTAGCTGTTTACTGAAGTCAACTCAGCTCAGAAGTGATGATAGAACCAGGTCTGATCAGCCGCGCCTGCATGCCTTATGGGCCACACCACATGTGTATCTTTCCTTCCAGAAAACCCTCGATGACCTACAAGCTGAGGAGGACAAGGTGAACCACCTGACCAAGAGCAACAGCAAGCTCAACACCCAGATCCACGAGGTAATGCCCCACAGCTGGGCCAGTTCCACAGCTCAAGGGCCAGGTCCATCCCAGAGCACAGGGTCTTCAGTACATTTGGGAACTGGACTGTCACATCCGCAGGGAAGTGAGGGCCTCTCTGATGCCTCCGCTAAGGAACCTGGCCCAGTCTGGTTCCTTACTGTGTTCTTGCTTGAGATTCCCCCCTTTCTCTGTTTTCTCTTGCTTTTCTTGTCTCTGCAGCTGGAAGATAACTGGGAACAGGAGAAGAAAATCCGGGCCGAGGTGGAAAAGGCTCGTCGGAAAGCCGAGAGTGACTTGAAGATGACCATTGACAATCTCAATGAGATGGAACGGGCCAAGCTAGATCTCGAGGAGGTGGTGAAAAAGTATGCCTGCCGTGCTGTCTCTCGTTTCATCTGTAGCAATATTAGCAATATCTAGCGCTTTCTGAATGGTGCTGGGAGCCAGGCACTGTGCTGAGGGCTGCATGTGTATCCATGCCTGTCACCAGCACCTGCTTTGTCCCAGGTAGTGTGCCCAGCACGGAGGAGAGAGAGAAGGAAGTAGGTGCCACCCTGTCTGGAGGGAGCACCCAGCCTCAGATAGGGCCTATTGGATGATGAAAAGGAGACTGACATGCACTCCAGAGGGCAGAAAGTTTATAGAAACCTATAAACTGAGCTCTCAAAGATCATACGTTGAGGGGGTATTTTATCAGTATCACTCCGGCGATAACGTGGAGGAAAGGTTGAGTGGAGAAAAATGAAAGCAGGAAAACAACTGGGAGGCTGCTGCAATCCTCCAGGCATCAACCTGAACTAAGTAAGAGGCTGAGCAGAAGGAGATAAGGAGTCAAATAAGGAAAAAGGAGAATTTGGACAATGCGTCTTTTAAGTATTTTTTTTCTCAGATAGTTTTAAAGCACCACAGACTGCTGTCCGCATCTCAGCTTGTTTCCTCTGTGGCTCACCTGAAGGTGCATGTGACCTGCCCATCCTCCTTATCCACTCGGTCTGTCGTCTTAGTTTTCATACATGGCTCCTGGACACATGCAGTTCACACATCAGAAGGAGACGGCCTTTTGTGGAAAGATTTTGGAGAAAATTTTTCCCTAAAAAGCCAAAGCGTTCTTGTGACTCTGGAGTCCCTAGAAAGTAAACGGCTCCAGAGCAGTGATTTCTATCTGGTTTGTTCACTGCCCTGTCCCTGGAACCCCAAACGCTGTCTGACACATAGTAGGTACTCAGTAAACACATGTCAAATCAGTAAGTGCATGAGTGAAAGAATAAGTGAATGATAGGGTGAGACCTTCTGGGCTGTCACCCCCGAAGGCCAGGTGTCAGGGGGCAAGTAGCTTTCAGCAGAGTTAAGGCCTCCTCTGGCAGCCCAGTCTCTGTCCACTGGCCAGCTTGCTGGTCTATCCCCAGAGCTTTTTTTCCTCAGGAGATCAAACCTTCTTTTGCAGGAGGGATATGGAAATCAATTCTGTCAACTCTAAATATGAGGACGAGCAGTCTCTGAATTCCACACTGCAGCGGAAACTAAAGGAGCACCAGGTATGTCCAGGACTGAAGACTAGACAGCAGAGATGATTAGCCTTTTGAAATGCACTTTCCTGCACCCCTCGCTTGCGTCAGCTGATTGGCTGCTAAGTTTTCCTGAGGACCAAGACTGCCCCAGAGAGTCCTTAGAGGCTGACCCATGCTCCCTCACTGACCCCATCACCCACCATTCCCCTCACCATGCCGCCAGCCATGCTGGCTTCTTGAGGGGACTCCCTCCCTCCTGCCCAGGCCATCAGTTCCCTCTTCTTTTGACAGTATCCATCATGTGTTTAGCTCCCTTCCATCATTTCCATTCTAAAAGGCCAAGTGGGTAAGTTTCTAACTCCACAGGAAAGATAACCGTCCTCACTCCTCTTCTTCTGCTTCTTTGTCTGCTAGGCCCGAATCGAGGAGCTGGAGGAAGAACTGGAAGCTGAGAGGGCAATGAGAGCCAAGGTAAACGACACACTTCTTCTACCTTGCTTGAGTCAAAGGACCACTGACTGATAGAATCCAAGTGTAAGCAGAAACAGAGAGGATGACAGGTTTGCAGTGGAAAAGGCCTCATTGTTTCTGAGCACCTACCATGTACGAGGCATTGTGCTAGATGCGGGCATTCATGGTGACGTAAGATGCGAAGATGCTCTTTGTGGTGTGTGACCAAGAGCTAGTTCTCTCGGGCAAGTGAAGGAGGCAACATTACCTGGGGGCTCAAAGATTGAATTCAACAGGCTGAGGCAGGGAGGAATTTCTAGGCAGAGGGAATAAAATAGTACCTATCTGCACAGGTACAAAGGTGTAAAAGGAAGAGCAAAGAGCGGAGGGAAGGTTGAGGGCAAGGATCCTACAGGGGATGAGGCCAGAAAGCTGGTGGGAAATAAATCATAAGACACCTAAACTCCAGATTCAGCCAAACTGAGCTGAGCATGAAGGCCCACCCAGGGCAGGGAGAAGGACAGACAGCATCCTTCACTGAGCATGTGGGGTGGCGGACAGAGTGCAGAGCTCCCCAAGCGCAGGCCCCTGGCCTCACAGACAGCACACAGACAGAGGGACTCATGGATGGCTTTAGTCAGTGTCGTTCACTCTCACCCCAGGTAGAGAAACAACGCAGTGACCTGTCCCGGGACCTCGAAGACCTCAGCGACAGGCTGGAAGAGGCTGGAGGAGCCACATCTGCTCAGGTATCATCCCTGGGGGCCCTGGGAACCCCAACTCCTGCCTGCTTCCAGGGAGAAAACAGGACAGGTTAGGTTTTGCTGAATTCCTGGGACTTGCCTGATGAGTCACCGGTTAACAAGGAGTAGGGAAGAGAATGGCTGGTTTGGTCCACTTCCTTCTGGGGCGCCTTAGCTCAGCAGCACTAGGGGAAGCAGGATTTGGATTGAATACAGAGGGTGGTGTTCTAAAATATAGTGTACTGAGAAACAACTTGAGGTATAGTAAGTCCAGGAGATGAGGAGAGGACTGCCATTGTAGACACAGAGTAGCCCCATGAACAACGCAGGTCTGAGCGGCACGGGTCCACTTACACAGAGATTTTCCATTTAATGGCAGTTCAGTTGACCTGTGTGTGCAGTTCAAACCTGTGTTGTTCAAGTTCATTATAGTTCCCAAGAGGAGGGGGCGTGCCGGGCAGAGCCACACAGGGATGCGCCAGGTCAATCGGGAGACAGAAGGAGGCGGGATTGTGGGCAAGAGTCTTTATTGTGGTTTCTGAAGAAGGAACTAGCGAGGCATGGGAGCAGGCTTAGATTGGCCAGTTTGGATCATTTTAGAGGGCTCCAGGGCATAGAAACCATCCTTAGTTGTCTGATACCTGGCACTGTGTGATTAGAGGAAGTAAATAGTGGCTGAGAGTGTGAGGACCACACAGAGGAAGAGACTGGAGATGTCGGCTCTAGACTGGTTGGTTTGCAATTGAAATTGAGTTGTTTGCTATCTGTAGGAATTAGCTAGCTCTGGGAGAGGCTATCCTTTTGGGGTCAGCAAAGCCCCAGAGGTCAAAGCTCCAGAATACAGAAAATAAAAATACGGTTAATACAGAGAGGTTGACCCCACACGCCAAGAGCACCCCACCGAAAGGTGAATGGAGGCTGGAATCTGAGCCGTGCCTCCTGGGGTCGAATGTTTCTTCCTCTAACTCACATGAAGGCATCATGGAGACCAACAGAAGCCACATGATACTCTTCTAATTTTACGTAGTCAGCTCTCTTGCATATGTGGACCTCGGGTCAGAACAGAGAACAGGAATGGTGGGCCGTGTCACTGGAAGGCTGCACATCCTTTCCTGTGGCCCCCTGGGCTCTACGTCCTGCTTCCTCATCATCCTGGCCACAGTCAGCTCCTTGGGGAGCTGATCTGAAGCATGTGTCCAGCTGTGGTTGGATCCTGAGAGAAAACAAAGTCATTCAGATGGTTTGAATCCAGAAGGGCATTAACAAAGGCAATACCTCTAGCAGTGCCGGGAGTTAAGAATACAACAGGGGGCCGTGAGAGCAAGAGCTATGGATAAAGAGCTGCCTGGTGGGCTCTTTCTGAAGGCTCTGAGGGAGACTCTGTTCTTGGCCTCTCTCCCAGCTCCTGGTGGTTTGCAGGCAATCTTTGCTATTTCTTGCTTGTAGCTGCATCGTCCAGTCTCTGCTTCTGCCGTCACATGGCCTTTATCTCTTCTATCTTTCTTGGTCCAAATTTCCCTCTTCGTATAAAGACAACCAGCCATCAGATTAGGGTCCACCCTAATGCAGCATGACGTTTTAACTTGTTTACATCTGCAAAGATCCTATTGCCAAATAAGGTCACATAAAGTATCAGGGTTAAGATTTGAACATACCTTCAGGAGAAACATAATTCAACACACAACACTATCTAAACAAATCCTATGAGTAAACCACCCAGAGGCTTAGGATTAATATTTCAATCAGGACATTTCATTAGCGGGGAGCAGGAATATCAGAAGACCACTGAGCAGGTGGGCAGTGTCCACCCCAAGGAGACTAGCGCCAGCCAGTCCTGCTATAAACCCTGCTTTTCCTCTACTCTCCCCCAGATTGAGCAGAATCGCAAGCGGGAGGCTGAGCTACTGAAACTGCGGCGGGAGCTGGAGGAGGCGGCCCTGCAGAGCGAGGCAACGGCCTCCACCCTGCGCAAGAAGCACACGGACTCGATGGCCGAGCTGACCGAGCACGTGGAGAACCTGCAGAGGGTCAAGTCCAAGCTGGAGAAGGACAAGCAGGTCATGAAGGCCGAGATTGACGACCTCAATGCCAGCATGGAGAATGTGCAGAAGTCCAAGGTGAGGGAAGCCCCTCCCCCCAGAACCACAGGGAGGTGCCCTGGCATTGGCTCTTGCACAAATATTCCCTGAGCCCCCAACAGGCCCCCATCAAGTTCTAGATGTTGCAAAGGGAACTGAGGTGAACCTGTCACAGACCCTACCAACTGTGTATATAGCCTTAGCCAAGTTATATAACCTAACTGTGCCTCAGTTTCCTCACATGTAAAATGGGGACAATAATAATCCCTACCTCATAGCACTGTTGTGACGGCTACAAAAGTCCCTGGCACATCAAAAAAGCTCCTAAATATGTGCTATTAAGATTATCATTGCATTAATATGACTATATCCTCAAGGAGTTAGAAACCTGGGAGGCTGCACTAGGGGGACCCAGGTGGGAAGCAGGGAGGGCCTGGCCTGGGTTTCTCTAGTACACGCAGCCTGGCCCCGTGTCCCCACTGAATACCTTCTTCCTGAGCAGATAAATGCCGAAGCCCATGTCCGAAAGCTGGAAGACAGCTTAGCAGAAGCCAATGCCAAGGTGGCTGAACTGGAGAGAAACCAGGCAGAAGTCAATGCCATCAGGACACGCCTCCAAGGTGAGTTCACTCCTCCCTGCAACTTCCTAAGGAGCAGTGTATGGAACAGGAGAGGGGAAACTGAAAGAGTTCCTAGGTCCTCTCCCCAGATCTTTCTTGGTTTTGGAAAATTCACATTCCCTGTGATGAGACGAGTAGATTTTATTTTACCCTCTGTGTTCCAAGTCACATTTTTATAGTGTAAAACAGAACACTATTCAAAGCGTTTTATATCAGTTTTCTTTTTTTTTTTTTTTTTTTTTTTTTTTTTTTCATTTTTCTGAAGCTGGAAACAGGGAGAGACAGTCAGACAGACTCCCGCATGCGCCCGACCGGGATCCACCCGGCACGCCCACCATGGGGCGACGCTCTGCCCACCAGGGGGCGATGCTCTGCCCATCCTGGGCGTCGCCATATTGCGACCAGAGCCACTCTAGCGCCTGGGGCAGAGGCCGAGGAGCCATCCCCAGCGCCCGGGCCATCTTTGCTCCAATGGAGCCTTGGCTGCGGGAGGGGAAGAGAGAGACAGAGAGGAAAGCGCGGCGGAGGGGTGGAGAAGCAAATGGGCGCTTCTCCTGTGTGCCCTGGCCGGGAATCGAACCCGGGTCCTCCGCACGCTAGGCCGACGCTCTACCGCTGAGCCAACCGGCCAGGGCCTATATCAGTTTTCTGATCAGCAGGGAGGGCAGCCATACTGACACTTTTTAAGCATTTTGAAACATGACCCACATACTAACATAAAGCAAACGTGTCAGCAATCAGGGAACCAGAAAAATAATAAAGCTGCCTTCCAAGAGCACAGGGGCCAGAGTTAGCTACATAGTCAGTAGGGAAAGGAGTGTTTAGGAACTTTGCTAAGTTAGATGCAAAACTGGTTAATGACGTCCAAGACAACAGTACTGCAGCCTCTGCGTTTGGTTTGGTTTTTGTTTTTTATCAGAAGAAATCCTTTGTATCTCTTGGACTTAAATAATTTGAAACTTATCACTATACAAGTTAACCCCTCACTTTGCAGAGGCTGGGATCTAACCAGAGTAAAAAGTAAGCCAAACAAAGGTGCATTCTCTGAGAGAAGTTAGCACTCCTTGGGCGAGCCAGTTAGACAAGCTCCAGTGTGACATCAGGGAACCTGAGGCACCATTTGGCCTTGTTTCTCACATCCCGAGTACTTTTTAAGATCAACGCCTCCGTGCCAGATGAGAGAAATGAAGTGCAGTGAGATGAACAGACAGAACGAATGACTGGCAGAGCAGAACCGGAAGCCCTGACCTTGCTCTGACTCATGGAGCTCGTCCTGGCCTCTGGCTCCCGCGCTCAATCGCAGATTACAGGAGTATAGTAGGTTCTGGGACCGTGACACATACAGTTTACAAAGTAAACACTCTGCCCCGCGGTCTTCTCCAAACTCCTTTGCTGTGTCACCTGCCAGGGGTCAGGGGCTTTGTTATCTGAATAAAGCCCTTTACCCCATGCAAGTCACCTGGATTCTGGCAACTCCCGGGCACTCGCTCCACTCCTGCGATGACTTAATTTGAGTGGCTGGTGTGGTGGTCACTCTCCCCATTCCAGCTCAGCCAGCCACACTGCCATATTTACTGGGCACTGTGGGAGCAGTGCCCTGGGGGATCTTAGGATCTGGCTAGAGAGCCAGTTCTTCATCCAATATTTTTCTCACTTCCTCCTCACCCAGCTGAAAATAGTGAGCTGAGCCGGGAATATGAAGAATCCCAGAGCCGACTCAATCAAATCCTGCGGATGAAGACATCACTGACATCTCAGGTGGATGATTACAAGAGGCAGCTGGATGAAGAGTCCAAGGTTTGTTTGGGGTTGGGGTGAGAGTGACAGAGTCGCTTCCTTAAAGAAAATTATAGGTTATGAAGATGTAGAAGGAACATGAAAAATATTTAGTCCTCCAGCAAGTAAAAAAGTTTAGTATGCTATGTGAAATTATAGATCTTATAGACAATAACGGAAAAAACAGGGAGCCTAACCAGTAGTGGCACAGTGGATAGAGCATCAACCCAGGGCACTGAGGTCCCCAGTTCAAAACCAAAAGGTCGACGGCTAGAGAGCGGGCTCATTGATTTGAGCACAGACTTGCCATCTTGAGCACAAAGTCTCTGGCTTTATCGCGGGATCATCAACATGATCCAAAAGTCACTGGCTTCAGACCAAAGGTTGCTGGCCTGAAGCCCAAGGTCACTGGCTTGAGCAAGAGGTCACTGGCTCAGCTTGAGTCTCCCCCCCCCAGTCAAGGCACATATGAGAAATAATCAATAAACAACTAAAGTGAAGCAACTATGAGTAGATGCTTCTCATCTCTCTCCTCCCTCTCATTTTCTCCTTTCCTGTCTATCTCTATTAAAAAAAAAAAGAAAAGAAAAAAAAAAACCAGGGAAAATAAACCCTGATGGTTAAGGTTGTAGAACCATGTGTCTGCCTCCTTCACTTGCTGTACTGTTGATCCAACATTACAAATATCTAAGTGCTAGCTCTGGGGCCACGGAGAGACCAGTGAGCTTCTGACAGATTCGTGTGGTCCCCACAGTCTCGCAGCACAGCTGTGGTGAGTCTTGCCAACACCAAGCACGACCTGGACCTGCTGAAAGAACAGCTGGAGGAGGAGCAAGGAGGCAAATCAGAGCTGCAGCGCCTTGTGTCCAAACTCAACACTGAGGTGACCACCTGGAGGACCAAGTATGAGACCGATGCCATCCAAAGGACTGAGGAGCTGGAGGAGACCAAGTGAGCTCACCTTGTAACAGGAGAGTGGGGCAGGCCACGCGGGTGGGTGGGCACTGCAGATCTCTCCACCATCACCCACAGCAGAGGCCGGGCCGTGCCCGGGAGAAGGCAGTTCAGGGGCTCCTCTTAAGGGGGGATGAATGTCTGGACAGGGGAGCCCACTGCCTACACTGCCGAACACCAGGTTCCAACTGCACGGGCTCTCTTACCTACATCCTCTGCCTTAAGCGCTCGCGCAGACAGGGGAGTCGGGAGCAGCGGCTCCTCCTCCGGGCGGGCGGGGAATCTCTGCCTCTGACAGGCTTAGGAAGGCTCCACAGGCCTGGTGGGTGCAGAGAGGGGCCTCACCATGATGCCGGAGGGCACGGACCACACCGTGGCAAAGGTTTCCACGCTGCCTTTCCCCAGCTCTGTGGTAAACGTCCTCAGGCCTTTGAGCTTTCTTCCTTGTTTATAAACGAGAGAAGTGGACCCTCTGCTTGGCAGGCCTGAGGAAATAAAAGTGGACATGTGAACGTGGCTCTGACTGTCCTCTTACACAGAAGGGGCTGCTTGAACGCTCATAGGCCCACCTGCCCAGGGAGGCCCTGCATGTGAGCCAGTCTGTGTAAGCATGAAGGGGACCCCAGCCTGCTTGATGTGCCTTCCACTCACTGGAATTTGTGGTGACAGGGTAACAATAACCACAGTGCCTTCCAACGGACACAAAGCTCTTCATACAGTGAGCTCGACCTGCCTTCCTGCACTTCCACCCCCTGCCCTGCAGCCCTGTTCTAGTTTCTGCTGCAAGCTGCTTGGGGGCTGCCTGCTGTCACTCCAGGCTAAACCTGAACCTCAGTCCCTCACCTCTCTCTGACTGGAACCTCTTCCCCAGACGCCCATGGGGCCCTCGACACCCTCCCTCGGGCCTTTGCTCATGTGTCCCCTTCCCTGCTTGATTTTTTCCATAGTGCTATGTCTGCAGGCTGTATATTGTCTATCTCCATCTGGAACAGAACTTACATGAGGGCAGAGATTTTAGTCTGTTTTATTTACTGCTCCTTCCCTAATGCCTAGAACAATACTTGGCACAGAATAGGAATAAATATTTATCAAATTAATGAATAGGCAGTGGTTGCTTCCTCTAAACAATCTACACTCTGTCTGCATCTTTTCTATCTTGACACCAGAGCTCAGTGCCAGACCCCCAGACCCCCGCCTGTGGGCTCCTATGTGTCCTGATAGCCCCTCTTGCCCTCATCCACAGACGGAAACTGGCCGCCAGGCTCCAGGAAGCGGAAGAGACAGCTGAAGCTGCCCAGGCCCGGGCTGCCTCCCTGGAGAAAAATAAACAGAGACTCCAGGCAGAAGTTGAGGACCTCACCATTGACTTGGAAAAGGTCAGAGGGTCAAAGGCTCAAAGGCTGCTGCCTATTTGCCAGGTCCAAGGGCCCATAGGGAGCTGGATGAGACTATCACATGTCTGGGATGAGCAGGAAGAAACAGTGGCCCATGATGGTGAGACATAGGGTTTGTATGCACATCCATTGGACACTGGCTCCAGCTGGAATGTGTTTATATATACTCACAATTCAAAGATCTTAACATTCAACAAGCCACTATTCAAATACCTCCATGACAAGGAGGTATTGTCCCTGTCCCCTCTTCTCTCACAAAAACCATGTCCCACCCAATTTGTGTGGCTGAATATTCCTCTTTGCATCCCTGGTTCAAACTGATGTGCTATCTCCAGCCAAATTAATTAAGGTGTCCACTGCACACATCAACCTGGGTTTGGTCTAGACAGGACCGTCGCTTCATGCCAACCATCAGGGGCAGAAGGTCACAGCCATGTGAAAGGCTTCAGAGAAAAGTCCTAAAACCCAAAAAGGGTTTGCTCCTCCCAAATTAGAAAATCAACAGAAATTTATAAAATCTAATATTACACAGTAGCCAATACATAGTTGCCAGGGAGTTATGAAAAAGATTAAAAGTCAAGGAAAAAAATGTCTAAGACTAATTAGCTTTGATTCACAAGAAAAATAATAACAAACCTATCTCTGAGTTGGACAATGATGTATAATGTATATTATTAGTACATTATGGAGAAATATGTTATGGGGAATTGGATGAATGCCATAAATCTGGGAAGGACGTTGTGGCCCAGATTCCTCATTTTACGCCTGAGAAAACTTTCACCTAGGAAGATAAGGTAGACTGCCCAAAGTCACACATCTAGTATCAGAAGTTTCAGAACTGAAAGATAGCTCTTTCCTGACCCCCTTTGTCATCAATGTTGAATTATATCCCAATTCCCAAGACATCTGTGGTCACCGGAGTCACTAGGGAAGAAGAAAGGAAGGGAGGGGAGCAGAAGGAGGGGAAACCGCCAGGGAAGTCAGACCCTCAGATGTCATCCCCACCTCTCGCTAGGCCAATGCTGCAGCCGCCGCCCTGGACAAGAAGCAGCGGGTCTTCGACAAGATGCTGGCTGAGTGGCAGCAGAAGTGCGAGGAGCTGCAGGTGGAGGTGGACAGCTCCCAGAAGGAGTGCCGCATGTACATGACAGAGAGCTTCAAGATCAAGACTGCCTATGAGGAGTCCCTGGAGCACCTCGAGTCGGTGAAGAAAGAGAACAAGACCCTTCAGGGTGAGTCTGAGGGCAGGTGGGTGGCCTGCAGGGACAAAGACATAGCCAGGGTCCCCTTCCTCCCAGGCACATCATGGATTTAAGCAGCTGGCACACAGTAGGTGCACACTAAATGTTTGTTGACTGACTGGTAAGCTCTTTGTAGAAGCACTTGAGCACTCAGTAATATAACTTCAGGCAGGTGAGTTACTTAAACTTTCTGTGCCTCAGTCTCCTCATCTGTAAGATGGAGAAATAATACTGTCTTTCTTGTAATGTGCCAATGAAATATGATAATATGTTATCAAGTCTTCATTTAGTAGAGTAGCTGGCACAAATAAGGCTCAGTAGATTTTGAGTCCTTACATCTGTCATATGTAAATAATATACAAATGCATAAACATTTCTTATATATAAGAGTCTCAGGCTGAAATTTGAGACCTGGTGGGCCTGACCAGGTGATAGCACAGTAGATAGAGCATTGGCCTGGGACACTGAGGACTCAAGTTCGAAACCCCAAGGTCACTGGCTTGAGCGCAGGCTCACTAGCTCAAGCACAGACACTGGCTTGAGCGTAGGATCACAGGCATGATACAGTTGTCACTGGCCTGAGCCCAAAGGTCTCTGGCTTGAGCAAGGGGTCACTGGCTCAGCTGGAGCCCCCCATCAAACACATATGAGAAAGCAATCAATGAACAACTAAGGTGCCACAACAAAGAATTGATGCTTCTCATCTCTCTCCCTTCCTGTCTCTGTTCCTGTCTGTCCCTCTCTTTCCCCCCCACTCTCTCTCTCTCATTCTCAAGAAAATAGATAAATAAATAAACATTTTAATTAAAATGAAAAAAATGAAACTTAAAAAAGAGGCCTGGCCTGACCAGGCAGTGGCACAGTGGATAGAGCGTCAGACTGGGATGCGGAGGACCCAGGTTCGAGACCCCGAGGTTGCCAGTTTGAGTGCAGGCCATCTGGCTTGAGCAAAAAGCTCATCAGCTTGGACCCAAGGTCGCTGGTTCGAGCAAGGGGTCACTAGGTCTGCTGAAGGCCCGCAGTCAAGGCACATATGAGAAAGCAATCAATGAACAACTAAGGTATTGCAACAAAAAACTAATGATTGATGCTTCTCATCTCTCTCCATTTCTGTCTATCTGTCCCTATCTATCCCTCTCTCTGACTCTCTCTCTGTC
Source organism: Saccopteryx leptura (assembly GCF_036850995.1). Taxonomy (NCBI): domain Eukaryota; kingdom Metazoa; phylum Chordata; class Mammalia; order Chiroptera; family Emballonuridae; genus Saccopteryx; species Saccopteryx leptura. The sequence goes on from NC_089506.1 coordinate 187,016,669, forward strand.
CCTGTAAAAAAAAAAAAAAAAAAAAAAAAAGAGAGGCCTGGAGGGAATTGTTGGGGGACTATCCCTAAGAAAGGAAGGCTTTGCATGTAAAACTGACAGAACCTGGGAGTCCTAGGCGCTGGCCCTAAAGCTACTCTGTACTTGTTCACTCTTCTCTGGGCTGAATTCAGTTTCTTACCGAAAAAAAGAGCAGCTAGGATCCAACTGTTCTCCAATGTTCAAGCCCTGATGCTCCACAAGTCTATGAGTTGGAATGTATTGCTTCTCTGTTGATAGAATAAGGCTAGAAGCGCCTGCTTCCGGCCCCAATGGAGGGCTGTCTATGACACATGCCACAACCCTGGAAAGCTGGTAGTCCTCATGTGCCTTATTAACAAGGATATTTTTTTTCTCAGAGGAAATAAAGGAACTGATTGATCAGCTGGGCGAGGGAGGACGGAGTGTGCATGAGCTGCAGAAATTGAAGAAAAAATTGGAGATTGAGAAGGACGAACTTCAGGTGGCCCTGGAGGAAGCTGAGTCGTCCCTAGAGGTAACCTCATGGCTCTTTTTGGAGGCTGAACACTTGGCCAGGGACCGCACACCTGCTTAGCCAGAAAAACTGATGTTTACATTCCTGGTAGGTTGAAGAGAGCAAGGTGATTCGAATTCAACTGGAACTGGCTCAGGTGAAAGCTGACATTGACCGGAGAATTCATGAGAAAGAAGAGGAATTTGAAGCGACCAGGTACAGGGCTGACCGGATGGGAGACTGACTTTGGTAGCATGATGGCGCAGAGTCCAGGAACCTGGGTCTCTGCCACCTACTAGTCATGTGACCTTGGGCAATTTAAATGAACCTCTCTGAACCTCAGTTTCCACATCTGTTAAATGGAAATAATAGTAGTCCTATATACAGAAGGGGTACTCTGTGGTTCAGAAACACTTTGAAATGTCATACTTTAGTGACTTTTCAAAAACCCCATCAGATAATAATCCAATTAAAAATGGGCAAAGGACTTAAATAGACGTCTCTCCAAAAAATATATAAAAATGGACAATAAGCACATGAAAAGATGCTCAATATCACTAGTTATCAGGGAAGCACAAATCAAAAGTACAATTACATACTACCTTGGACCCATTACAAGGGCTACTATGAAAAGAAGAACCATAAAATAACAAGTATTGATGAGGATCTGGAGGTCCTTGTAAACTATAGTAGGAATGTAAAATGGCGCAGCTGCTGTGGAAAACGGTATTGAGATTCCTCAAAAAAATTTAAAATATAAAAAATTTAAAATACAAAAAATAAAAAAAATTTAAACTAGAATTACCATATTATCTAGCAATTCTACTTCTGGATATATACTCAAAAGAATTTAAAGCAGGGTCTAAAAGAGATATTTTTACACACATTTCATGGCAGCATTATTTTTAGTTGCTAAAACATGGAGTCAACCCAAATGTCCCTTGACAAATAAATAAACAAAATGTAACATATACATACAACAGAATATTATTTAGCCTTAAAAAGAAAATTCTGACACATGGTACAACATAAATAAACCTTGAGGGCATTATGCTAAGAGAAGTAAGCCAGTTATTAAAAGGACAAATAGTGTATAATTCTACTTACACGAAATACTTAGAGTAGTCAAAACCACAGACAGAAAGTGGAATGGTATTTGCCAGGGTCTGGGGAAAGAGGAAATAAGGGAGTTATTTAATGGGTATAGAGTATCCATTTTATCATATGAAAAGAGTCTGGAGATGGATGGTAGTGATGATAGCACAGCATTATGAATGTATTACTTAATACCACTGAACTGTACACGTAAAAATGGTTAAGATAGTAAATTTATTGTTAGGTGTATTTTGCTACAATTTTAAAAATTGGAAAAAAACACCTGTGAGGTAGATGCAATCATCCCATCTAATGGACAAGAAGATGACAGCTTCCTCATCACCTCTCTGGGATGTGGTAAAGATTCAATGGAATTCTAGATATGAAAACATGTTGTGAGAAGAAGCCCAGTGACTCTACGGCCAGTAGACTAAAACTGACCCTCACCCTACACTTCTAGCCATGCCACTATGTGAGAGGTGTGTGTGTGTGTGTGTGTGTACATAAAATGTAAAATGGAATGTGTGTGTGTTTGCAACAGCATTGTTAAGATAATTCACATACCATACAATTTACCCATGTTAAAGAAAAAAAATTCAATGATTTTTAGTTGTGCAACTATCACTACAATTTTAGAACATTTTCATCACCCCCATTTTTTCCCACCACCACTACCACCACTGCTCCCAGCCCGAGGCAACAACTAACCTACTTTTAGTTTCTTTGGATTTGCCTATTCTGGACATTTCATACAAATGGGCTCAAACAGTATGTGGTCCTTTGTGAGTGGAATGCGTTGAATCCCACCTTAACAATATTAAGTCTCCTGATCCATAAACATGAATGTCTTTACATTTATTTAGACCTCCTTTAATTTTTTTCAACATGGTTTGTAGTTTTTGCTTATATTTATTTTTAAGTAAAAGTGAACTCTAACTTTGTTCACTCTTGATAATGTCATGATACCCTTCCCCATATCTGGAAACTGAATACACTTCAAGGTGCTGCAAATCCAGCAAAGTACCCACACATAGTGGGTATTCAGGGGTGAGACAGAGGCAAACACAATGTGAAACAGGTGACAGGATCTTTACATGCTAATTATTTATTTGCCTCAATGAAACAAATGCTTCTTAACATCTAAATTACCTCCTCTGGTCCCCTCCTATAAAAGGAGATTAATGTAGCTTATATGAGGTCTTTATGGAAATGTTTATTATGTTGATTATAATATAATGAATATATATTAAATACTATCAATAAATGACTGGTGTTTTAAAGAAAGATATATATCTAACTTGTATAGCCAAAACTTAACATTTTGTAATGAATAAAAAAACAGAGACCTCAGCATCTGGGTTTGAATCCAACTTCATCATGGGCCAAATGAATGATCTTTGGCATGTTTTCTTGCAGGACTGTTTTGCATGTTAAATAAATTAAGATCACAAAAGACATGCAGTAAACATAAACCTTCCATTCCTTTTTCAAAAACATGATGCTCTGTCACTTAAATACTTTAAGGGAAGATAATTTAATCTCACAACATGGTAGCCCTACCCATGTTGATGCTCAGAATCTTCTAACGTAAGAAGGTTTAGCTGAACAGTGGGCCCAGACTGAACTGTGGGCCCAGTATGCCAAGGCCTTCTCTGCTTGGGCTTGCAGAAAGAACCACCAGCGGGCCATTGAGTCTTTGCAGGCCAGCCTGGAGGCAGAAGCCAAGGGCCGGGCAGAGGCACTTCGGCTCAAGAAGAAGATGGAGACTGATCTGAATGAGATGGAAATCCAGCTGGACCATGCCAACAAGAACAACAGTGAACTTGTGAAGACACTAAAAAGGCTACAACAGCAAATCAAGGTAGTGATCTGGGAGGGGGAAGAACTAATTACAAAGCACGCCAACCCCAAGGCTGCAGGCTTACAGGAAGCTAACTTCATGCATGCCTTCAGCTAGGATAAAGGCATGAGAGTGAACACCTGGGGCGGCTGGCAGTCCAGGGAGCAGGAGACCAGGAGACTGTGTAAATGAGAGGCCCCAACCACCAAAGTCCATGTCCTGGGCCACTGGAATAAGGGAAAAAATGGAGGGAAACAGGAAGTTAGGACTGTCTTGATTTTTTAAATTTTTGACTTACTCTAAATCAGGGGTAGTCAACCTTTTTATACCTACCGCCCACTTTTGTATCTCTGTTAGTAGTAACATTTTTTAACCACCCACCGGTTCCACAGTAACAGTGATTTATAAAGTAGAGAAGTAACTTTACTTTATAAAATCTATAAAGCAGAGTTACAGCAAGTTAAAGCATATAATAATTACTTACCAAGTACTTTATGTCAGATTTTCACTAAATTTGGCAGAATAAATCTTTATAAAACAACTTACTCTAGTTAAATCTATCTTTTTATTTATAATTTGGTTGCTCTGCTACCGCCCCCCATGAAAGCTGGAACGCCCACTAGTGGGCGGTAGGGACCAGGTTGACTACCACTGCTCTAAATGATTTCAGACATAGAAAGATAAAGAATATAAATACCCATGTGCCCACTACTCTCTCACCTTAAGAAATAAACACAAGTGGAATTTAAGTCCTCCTTTATCACTCCTCATCATCAGGTTGGTCTTTAAAACATGCATAGCTGGGTCCTGCATTCAACACAGGTTTATTGGAGACCTGCCCTGCCTAGGCAAGTGAATTAGGTGCTAGGGGAAGGAAAATGGACAAAATAACAAAATTTTCTGCAGATAGACAATAAGCAACAAATGAATCAAACTGTAGTGTACAAAATGGTAAGTGCTATGGAGAAATAACAAGACAGGGGAAGGGAGATGGGGATTAGGCAGTGGGGGTGTAATTGTCAAAGGTTATTGAAGAAGGCCTCCTGGAAAAGGCCCTGCTGTAAACGCCAGGTGCTCTGTCATCAGGTAAGCCTTGATCTCATGCTGACTACACTGCCAGACAAACCCTCTGGTCACCTGGGCCATGGCCCAGCTACACCTCAACCAGGCTGTGAACTCCGCAAGGGCAGGTCTACACCCCGCACTCTCTTCCTCTGTGGCCTCCACTTCCCCACTCTCACCCCAGCTTCCTCCTGAGCCATGTCTGTGAAGGTCACAGCACCCTCAGTGCTGGCCAGCCCTAAGCCATGCCAGAGCCTGTGAGATGGGCTCAGGTTGTGTCCTCTTGCCCCCCAGGACCTGCAAGTCCAGATGGACGAGGACGCCAGGCAGCACGAGGAGCTGCGGGAGCAGTACAACCTGCAGGAGAGGCGCCTGAGCCTGCTGCAGACAGAGCTGGAGGAGGTACGCTCAGCCCTGGAGGGCAGCGAGCGCTCCCGCAAGCTGCTGGAGCAGGAGGTGGTGGAGATCACGGAGCGACACAACGAGGTCAATGTCCAGGTAGGATGGCGGCTCCCTGGGGAGTGCATTGTGGATCACACTCAAGGTTGGCGCCTAGACTTTGTGGGCTCCCCTCAAAACTCAGAGGCAGCTAGTGTCCTCACAAGTCAAGTCTTCAGAACTCACCTGCAGAGCTTTTATTTTTTGTTATGTCATAAAGTATACCATCTTAGCCATTTTTCAGTGCATAGCACAGTGTGTTAACTACATGCACACTGTTGTAGAGAGGGTTTTTTTTTATTTTGTTTTGAGACAGACAGAGAGTCAGAGAGAGGGATAGATAGGGACAGACAGACAGGAACAGAGAGAGATGAGAAGCATCAATCATCAGTTTTTCGTTGTGACACCTTAGTTGTTCATTGATTGCTTTCTCATATGTGCCTTGACCACGGGCCTTCAGCAGACCAAGTAACCCCTTGCTCGAGCCAGCGACTTTAGGCTCAAGCTGGTGAGCTTTGCTCAAACCAGATGAGCCCACGCTCAAGCTGACGAGCTCGGGGTCTTGAACCTGAGTCCTCCGCATCCCAGTCCGATGCTTTATTTACTGCGCCACTGCCTGGTCAGGCTGCGGAGAGCTTTTAAAGGATGGCTTTCAGAGTCTCCCCTGGAGATTCTGATCCAGTGGGTCTATGATGGGACCTCAGAAACCTAAACTTTTAGAAACTCCTCAGAAGGTTCTGATTATTGAGCCAATTTTAAGGACCCCAACTGTAGCTGAGGCTAGAGCTTTAGAACTGGAAGGGATCTAGAATTATTCCAAAGCCTGACATTCATTTCACAATTGAAAAAACATGGCCCAGAGAGTTGAGTGGTTTATCCATGGTCAACACTGGGAAGCCCTATCTGCTACTAATGATAATGCCAGCACTGCTTACCGCTCACAATGCAGTCCTGTATCGGCATCATCCCATGTGAATTCACCCAACGGAAAAATGTGTGAGACATAGAGGGAGTATCCCATTTAGAGACAAGAAGACCGAAGCCTAGACATAAGGCATTTATCCACATAAAGTAGAAGTACCCAATCTTGAACCTGGGTTTTCCCAGCTCTAAGTTCAGGATTGTTCAAGAGCTGCCATGTTCCCTAGGCCTAAATAATATTATTCCTGGGCTCCTCATGATGCAAGTTCTGCTCTAAAACCCAGAGAAGACTACAAATCCTCTGGTCACCTGGGCAGAAGGGTCCCAGAGCCATTTTCTGTTAGGAGGTCTGGCAAGCGTCTGTCTGGGAGAGGGTCATTTTCTCTCCTGCAAACAAAAGGGCTGTGCAGACTCCTGTCTCACAGATTCCTTCATATCCTCCTCCAGAATCAAAGCCTCCTGGTGGTCAAGCGCAAGCTGGAGTCAGATGTCCAGCGCATCTCCAACGAGCACGAGGAGCTCATCAGTGAGTTCCGCTCAGCCGACGAGAGGGCGAAGAAAGCCATGACCGACGTAAGTGCGTGCTGCCTGCTGCTAGTGCTGGGGGCTGGGCACCCCTGGCCAGGTCGCCTGCTGAGGTCGCAGCTACCCCAGGCAGGGAAGGCCACTGCCGCCCCTTTGAGTCACTATGGGGTCCTAGCACACTGCCAGCGGGGATGTGGTTCCCTCCTGTGAGGAGACTGGAGTCCAGAGGAATACTTACAAGCTTCATATGATCATGTGAGAGGTTAGAGCATGAAACCTGGGGACACAGAGCAAAGCAGCCATCAATGTAGCTCATTTGGGCAGGCTTTTTGGCAAAGAAGAACACCAAGCCAGCCTTACAGGGAGAGTTAGTGACAGGGAGGATGGGTGCTGTGCCCAGGGGGTCCGGGGTGGATACTGGCAAGGTGTGCTGCCAAGTGTTGTTTACTCCAGTATCCTTTTGGGGGCTCGTGCAGACCTTGAGTGCTAGACACTATGCACCCCACTTTAGGACTAAGAAAATACAGGTTTTCTTGTCAGGCCCCTCACTTGATTGCAATGCCAGGAGCTCGCAAACATTATTGGTCTGATTTGGTGGTATGTCCCAAGAGCATTGACCCATACACCTCACACAGTAGGCCCTCCGTGAACATTTGTGGAATGAATGTAGGAACGCGTGGCTAACACAACTTGCCAAAGGTCACACAGGGTATATAGACCGTCATCTTCCTACTCCAGATCTGTGTTTTTCCCACCCTCCACGCTGTGACCCCAGTAAAGATTTTGGCTGGAGAGCAGCAGGCTGGTGGAGTCCACAGGACCGGAAGGCCTGGTTGTGAGTGCATGAGCCTGCCTCCTCCCCTTGCACTTGGAAGGATGCAGGAGCACAAAGCCCCCTTCCACCAAACCCCAGCAGTGTGTCAGCGAGGTCCCTCAAGTGGACCACTTGGAACGCTGAGCCTGGATGCAGACCAGCTCCAGCTCGTGCCCTCCTCATCTCCCACAGGCCGCCCGCATGGCGGAAGAGCTCCGGCAGGAGCAGGACCACTGCATGCACCTGGAGAAGATCAAGAAGAACTACGAGACCACCATCAAAGACCTGCAGGCCAAGATGGAGGAGGCTGAGCAGCTGGCTCTGAAAGGAGGGAAACGCACAATCATGAAGCTGGAAACCAGGGTGAGGGCAACACTGGGCTGAGCCAGAAAGGGGAGATATGGCCAGGCTGAGGAGGGAGGAGGTCTCTTCCCAAAAACCATGCCCAGCCTTTGATGAGGCATTGGGTTATCCCAGAGCTAGGAAAGAAAAGGAAATTGAGTCAACAGCTCTAATTTACTTATACAAAGGTCTCCTTCTCTTCTCCCTGTCATCTCTCCCCAGAATGTCCTGACCCTCCAAGCAGAGCAGTTTCCAGTATTCTTCCTTTATTTGTTCTCAGACTCAGTTTCCAATATTATTCCTCTCTTATTACTCATTTAAAACAAGCCTTAGTCTTTACCTTATGGCATGTTACCTTATGGAAGGCTCCAGGAGGTTTGGTCACCTTGTCTGACCCCTGCCTCCCCCATTTCCCAGAGGAAGAAACTTCAGGCTCAGGGAGAATGACCATCTGACAACTACAGCAGGGCCTGACCCTCCTGTCCAGGGCTTACCTGCTCACCTCTGGGTAGGAAGTGGACACTGTAGCCACAACACTTGCATCCAAAGTCACTGAGCTCTGAAGTTCGAAATCGTACATTCCCTTAGCCGTGTTCCTCTCTCTCTTCCTTCCTCAGATCAAGGAGCTAGAGACAGAACTGGATGGCGAGCAGAAACAGCATGTGGAGACCGTCAAGACGCTGCGGAAGAACGAGCGTCGCCTCAAAGAGCTGGTCTTCCAGACAGAGGAGGACCACAAGACCAACCAGCGCATGCAGGAGCTGGTGGAGAAGCTGCAGAACAAGCTGAAGGTCTACAAGCGGCAGATTGAAGAGGCGGTAGGTGCTTCCCGCGTGTCCATAATTCTCCCTCCTTTCCCAGCCCAGGTGTCAAGCCTTGATTAGAATTAACCACGGAAAAGAAATAAAGTATTGGCCAAAAGATGACTCTCATGAGTCTCATGTCCATGGTGCTTCATCCTCGCTATCATGTGGGGAGTGGACTGGACACTACGCACTGGCAATAAGAACATGTAAAAAGCAAACTTACCCCTTAATAACACCTGTGTTAACTGAAATACCCACCACAGGGTGTGCTCCAAGACTGAGGAAGGTATTAGCTTTGTCCTGCTTCCATTGCCACTGTGGCCAGGATAACCTCTCCCTCCTGGTCATACTGTTAAACACAAGGACCCACCCTTATTTGATCCTCCTGACACAAGGCAGGAATGCTGTTATTTTTTAGTCCATTTCACAAATGAATAAATAGCCCTGTGGGGTATTTATGTCACATTATTCAATGTTAAAGTCAAAGTCAAATGGTTAGCAAATGGTGGCTTCAAGTCTCAATCCTATACCACATGTCCACCTACCACCATCACCCAAGACATAGATACTTGGCTCTGCTGTCATTTGCTGCCAGTTCTGGGCCACCGTGTTGAATCCATCAGCCAGCCACCCACCCAAAGCCCTCCCTCAAAGGCCGAATAGAGGCCAGGCATAGAGTAAATATGGTCTAAACTGAACAACTGTGACTCTCCTGGGAAGATAGAGGAATAGGAAATGAGCAACAGGGGAAAGGAAAGCGCTAACTCCACAACTTCCAAGTGAGGCCCAATAACAACTGCCTAACACCACAAATTTTAGAAGCAGCAACAGAGCACATTTTATTTAGAAATATGGACATCAGAGCCAATATTGTCTATGGCGAGCTGGAGGATGACCCCAACGCAGGACTGCTATGTTTTGTAACAAGCTCATAGAACAATTATACTCTTGGATGACAGTGCAGAATGGATAACAAAGCACATTTAACCAGAACAAGCCAGAATCACACCCAATTTTCTACTGTGTCTTTGTCACAGGAGGAGCAGGCCAACCAGACCTTGGCTCGCTACAGGAAGACGGTGCATGAGCTAGACGACGCTGAGGAGCGGGCCGGCATGGCAGAGACTGCTCTGAACAAGCTGCGCACCAGACACCGTGTGGCTGGCAAAGGCATCACCTCTGTGGAGATCATCCAGGTGTCCAAGACAGGCTCCTCCAAAACCCTTTCTGAGGAGTGACGTTCTCTGTGTCTCAGCCCACAGCCGGTAGGTGTGGATTCCACTCTCGGTGGCCATGTTACAAGTTCACCTTTCCTGCTCCTCCTTCGCTCCTTCAGACTTCTACACTGCCCAGCTTCTAGTGTCCCACGCTCAGATCTCACACAATGGGAACCCCAGTTTCCCCTGTCCCTTCAGCTGTAGCACTCCCGCTCTAGGATCAAAAGGCTCTCAGGTGCCGTATCACAGTTGTATCACAGGTGCTGATAGTCATGATACGTCCCCCTCCGAGTGGAAGCTCAATGAAAGCAGGCTCCATGTCCCACGCCACTTGACACTAGGCCTGGCACATAGGTTATGAATACTAGCTTGTTCTCATTGGACAGCCATAGGGACATTTGCAAGCTATAGGCAATGTGTATTCATCTTTCACATCCCCCACAATATCATTATTCTAGACAATTTCATCGATAGTGGTTGAATTTAGATTTCTAACATTAACAGGATCATTTCTTTTTATTTTTATTTTTTTTTAAGAGAGGGAGAGGCAGACAGACAGGAAGAGAGAGAGATGAAAAGCATCAGCTCATAGTTGTGGCACTTGAGTTGTTCATTGATTGCTCTCTCACATAGGTGGGATTTTAAGGGGACAATTTAAAACAGTGCTTTTTTATTCTCCTTTATTCAGAACCAATTAAAAGACTACAGGAAACAATTAAAAGTTTTATTATGCTATGGTTCTAGATTGAGAATCTAATTGGTGTCCATTATGAGCACTCTTATTATACTTTACCCCAGAATTAAAGGTACTTGCAGAAGTGAACAACCACAGCTTTTCTCCTTGGGGAACAGTCCCTAGTCCAAGGGGTGGAATAACCAGACCTCATCAACCCTGCATGTAGATCCAAAAGTAGAGACCAGATGGGCTTCATCCCTGCCTTCCTGGTTCCTTCTTCCAAATGTAAGATAAACCATCCCTCTTCCCAGGAGAAAGGGAAAAGTGAGGAGAGAGGCAAAGAACATCATTCTAGACAAGCAATGGTTCCAAAAATGTGGTCCTTTGGACAAGCAGCTATATCAGTATCACCTGGGAAGTTGTTAAAAATGCAAATTCTTGGGCTTCACTCAGACCTACTGAATTAGAAGCTGTGGAGGTGGGCCCAGTGTCTGCGGTTTAACCAACCCTCCAGGTGATTCAGATGTATGATCAACGTTGAGAACCAAATGCTATAGCAGAAATTGCCCTTTAGAGAAACACGGAGCCAGGGAACAGAGGTTTTTCCTACTTTCACAAGAGACAGGCACATGGTTTCATACTGAGAGGTAGGTATAAATATCTCTTTCGGGTGAGGAGAAGAAGCTCAGAGAAGTTCAGTGACTTGCCCATTGTCATCCAAGCCCTGAGATATGGAAAGGCAAGCTGTCTTAATTTCTGTAAAAATTGAAAAAGCTGCCCTCTGTTTAAGATTAATCAGAACAACTCAAGCTTAAGGACTTGGCTTTGGTTGGGAGAGGCAGGGGGCTAGAGGTTCAATGCCCATGGGCTGGTGGTCAACCTCCATGGATTCTGGGACTTTTTTTCTGGCCTTGTGTTCAAACATCTGGGTGAATCAGCCTTTAGTGAGAGTAAGATTCTCCTCTCACTTATAGCTAGCTGTCTTTCAGGACTGGGTCAATTTCAGTTTTTAGCCAAAAACAGTAATCCCATTAACATTTGAATTCAAGCTGAGTCTGTTCTTCCCATTTGCTCGAGAAGGAAATAAAAAAATAGGACACAGAATTTTTCTTTTAATTCTCTAATTCTTATGTAATAGCTCAGGAAATAAAGTTAGATCAGAAGCTTGCCTCTGGCCAAATCCTATGATTAATGTGTAACCTTCTTTAAGGGCAAAAACCTGAAGAGGTCTTTTGTTAATCTCTCTTTGGCAAGGGTTACTTATGAAGCTTCCTAAACCATCCACATTCAGGAGGAATTTCAGCTACTCCCCACTACTAAGTCTTAGCATCCAAAATTAGACACCTTGTGAAGCATATGCCCTTCTTTGGCTTGGTCACTGTTTATTCCTGGAGTCTGCTAACCCTGGTCCAGTTGCTCTTTATACCACTGTGCCAACAGCATTCAGAAGTTATAAGGCTGGGGCCCCTGGGGTCTGTTCTCCATGTCTCAATCCATCCTCATTCTCTTATCCCATTTCTTCTCATCGGTCATAGGGCCAGATATGCCATCTCTAGCCATGAGATGTCTTAAGCAAACTAGTACGTGGATCAGCACTGAGTCAAGACCCCACAGAGTTTAGTTGTCCACAGTGGCATTATATTCAGTCCCACAAATACCTGTCAAGCTCTGAATATGGGCTAGGCCTGTACTATGGGATACAGAGATGAATAAGAAAAACCATCCTGCCAGACCTGTGGTGGTGCAGTGGATAAGGCATCAACCTGGAACGCTGAGGTCCCCAGTCTGAAACCTGGGCTTGCCTGGTCAAGGCACATATTTGAAAAGTAAATGCTGTGAGTTGATGCTTCCTGCTCCTTCCCTCCTTTCTCTCTCTCTCTCTCTCTCTTTCTCAAATCAATACATAAAATCTTTAATTTTATTTAGAAAATTAAATTTAACAGGGTGACACTGATAAATAAGAGTACATAGGTTTTAGGTAAACATTTCTATAGCATTGAACTGTTAATTATGTTGTATACCCATCACCCAAAGTCAAATCCTTTTCCATCACCTTATTTGTCCCTCTTTACACCCTTCCTCCCACCCCCTCTCCCTGGTAACCACTTTTATCTATGTTCATGAGTCTCAGTTTTATACCCCACCTATGTGTGAAATCATACAGTTCTTAGCTTTTTCTGATTTACTTATTTCACTCAGTATAATGTTCTCAAGGTCCATCCATGTTGTCAAAATGTTACTATGTCACCATTTCTTATGGCTGAGTAGTATTCCAATATATATATGTACCACATCTTCTTTATCCAATCCTCTATCGAGGGACACTTTGGTTGTTTCCATGTCTTGGCCACTGTGAATAATGTTGCGATGAACATGAGGGTGCATGTGGCTTTATGAAAGCAATGCTTTCAAATTTGGGGGACAGATACCCAGTAGAGGGATTGCTGGGTAATAAAGGTGATTCTATTCTTAATTTTTTGAGGAACCACCATACTTTCTCCCATAATGGTTGTACCAATTTGCATTTCCACCAGCAGTGAATGATGGTTTCTTTTTCTTCACAGCCTCTCCAACACTTGTTATTACCTGTCTTGTTGATAATAGCCAATCTAACAGGTGTGAGGTGGTATCTCATTGTAGTTTTGATTTGCATTTCTCAAATAGCTAGTGAAGATGAGCATCTTTTTATATATCTGCTGGCCGTTTGTATGTCCTCTTGGGAGAAGTGTTTGTTCAAGTCCTCTCCCCATTTTTTTATTGGATTGTTTGCTTGTTTGTTGTTGAGTTTTGTGAGTTCTTTGTATATTTTGGATATTAACCCCTTATTGGAGCTGTTGTTTGCAAATATCACCTCCCATTTAGTTGGCTATTTGTTTTGTTGTCAGTTTCTTTTGCTGTGCAGAAGCTTTTTAGCTTAATATCGTCCCATCCATTTATTTTTTACTTTACTTCCTTTGCCTTTGGAGTCAAATTCAGAAATTGTTCTCTACAGCAAAGATCCATGAGTTTAGTACCTATGTTTTCTTCTATGTAATTTATTGTTTCAGATCTTATATTTAGGTCTTTGATCCATTTTGAATTAATTTTTGTGCAGGGGGACAAACTGTAATCAAGTTTCATTCTTTTGCATGTGGCTTTCCAATTTTTCCAGCACCATTTATTGAAAAGGCTTTTTTTTCTCCATTGTGTACTTTTGGCTCCTTTATTGAAGATGATTTATCCATATATGTGTGTTTTTATTTCTGGGCTCTCGATTCTGTTCCATTGATCTGTATGTCTGTTTTTCTGCTAATACTATGTTGTTTTGATTATCGTGGGTCTATAGTATAATTTGAAGTCAGGTAGTGTGATATCTCCAGCTTCATTCTTTTTCCTCAGGATTGCTTTGGCTATTTGGGGTATTTTATGGTCCCACATAAAATCTTAAAAAAATAAAAAAGAAAGACCATTGACCTCATGAAGCTCAGAATCCAGTGGAGAGATAGACCCACACATCAATTATCATAAGATTGTGAGCAAATGTCCTGTGATGTGGTATTTGCATCTCATGGGAGGGGATCACTGGGGAGGAGCAACTGGTTTAACCTGGGGTGGCTCTATAGAGCAGCCCACAGTGGATGTGACCTGTTCAAAAATCTACAGCAGTGCCACTCAGTGTGTGGTACCTGTTTGTTATCTTCTGAGACAACAGAAGAGCAGAAATTGAGTGTAAGTTTTTAAAAATTTTTATAGGAATTGAGACTGCATGACATCTAAGGACATGATCAGTGAATTTTATAAAAATATTAGTCTCTGATATTAAAATAAATAAAAATTAAAAAACATTTAATGGAAATTTAAAAGAATAAATAAAACTGATCTCATACTAGGTATAGAAGGAAAAAAGGGAATTCTAAACAGAAGATCCAACACATGCAAAAGTCTAGGGGTGGGCCTGACCTGTGGTGGTGCAGTGGATAAAGCGTTGACCTGGAACTCTGAGTTCGCTGGTTCAAAACCCCGTGCTAGCCTGGTCAAGGCACATAAGGGAGTTGATGCTTCCTGCTCCTCCCCTCTTCTCTTTCTCTATCTTTCTCTTCTCTCTCTCTAAAAATGAATAAATAAAATCTAAAATAATAAAAGAAAGTGTAGGGGTGGGATTGACACAAGGGTACATTATGACTGAAGAAGAGGGGCTCATGATGAGGCAAGAGTGATGGAGAAGGCAGGAGATGAAGCTAGCAGGATAAGCATGGGGGAGATTGTGAAAGGCCTACTTAGGTGCAAGTATTCCGTAAACTCCATAAGGAAATCTTGCCAATTTTTAAAATCCATTTTTTGTGGGATATAATGAGCAGTAAGTTTTCTTTCTTGGAAAGACATATCACAACAGTAAAACAAGCTTCTTGGCCCTTCATGAGACAACACAGGCAAGCTCATTGTAAGCACTGTGTCTGAGGGGACCACACTCTGATCCTCTGAATGGCCTGTGTAGAGTTCAGGCCTGCTTGAGCATGCCAAGCCCAAGGAAGGTTTCTTTAAACCAGGGGTCGGGAATCTATGGCTCACAAGCCAGATGTGGCTCTTTTGATGGCTGCATCTGGCTCGCAGACAAATCTTTAATAAAAAAATAATAATAACGTTAAAAATATAAAACATTCTCATGTATTACAATCCATTCATCTCCTATCGCCATGTTCATGGTTGCGGGTGGCTAGAGCCAATCACAGCTGTCCTCCGAGACAACACCAAATTTTTATTGGATAATACATAACGTACACGGTTCGTTGTATGGCTCTCACAGAATTACATTTTAAAATATGTGGCGTTCATGGCTCTCTCAGCCATAAAGGTTCCCGACCCCTGCTTTATTTTTTTTTTCTGTATTTTTCTGAAGCTAGAAACGGGGAGAGACAGTCAGACAGACTCCCGCATGCGCCCAACCGGGATCCACCCGGCACGCCCACCAGGGGCGAGCTCTGCCCACCAGGGGGTGATGCTCTGCCCCTCCGGGGCATCGCTCTGTTGCGACCAGAGCCACTCTAGTGCCTGGGGCAGAGGCCGAGGAGCCATCCCCAGCGCCTGGGCCATCTTTGCTCCAGTGGAGCCTTGGCTGCGGGAGGGGAAGAGAGAGACAGAGAGGAAGGAGAGGGGGAGGGGTGGAGAAGCAGATGGGCACTTCTCCTGTGTGCCCTGGCCAGGAATCGAACCCGGGACTTCTGCACGCCAGGCCGACGCTCTACCACTGAGCCAACCGGCCAGGGCCTCCAACCCCTGCTTTAAACCATCACAAACTTATACAGAATGAGCCAGGTATGAGCCCGTGGTGTCCACTACGAGGAAGGAAGCCTGAGTAGAAGCAGCCCAGACATTTTTTAGCAAGAAGTGGCTAAGATGTCGGAACTCCCAGCTCTGGCCAACAAGGATTTTCTCACCCTCTCTCTCTCTCTCTCTCTCATCTTCTAGGGTGATACAGATCTCAACTGCAGACCATTAAAAGGAAAAATATATAAAAATGGAAAACTGGGGCTTCCGGAGAATGTTTACTATGCAAAGGAAAGTGCAAGCCAGAGACAGGTGCTAAAGAATAAGGATAGCTGTGGGGGGAAATGGGTTTGGAAATGCAAACACCCGGCCATTAGAGAAATTAAAATTAGCATGGCTTGTCTGAGACTGTGTCAAGTTGTATGAGCACTTGGAAAACAGTGGCAGTGGGTCTGATTCAGTTGAGGTCCTACATGTTCATGTCAAGGACGGAATATGTAAAGTCTGTGTGACCTGGCTGTTCTCTAGAAATAATTGCTCACATGGACAGCTTTGACGCCTTGTCCCAGTGCAGCTTAAATAAAATAAGTATGACAAAGAGTGACTTTTGAAGTGTTGTTTTTTTTTCTAATTGCCTTTACAAATCTAAAGGCAATTTTTACAATGTTTCAGAGTGCTGTTGTGTCCCTACAGTCTAATTCACAGGCTTGTTTCTACTGAAACCATGAAGAAACCATGCAGTCTTAGTGAGGTTCTTTGCAAATTTTGAAAGGGTATTTTCAGAGATATGAAGATTATCTAGGTTTCGGAAAGCTTAGGAAGTTCTGGAATCCACTGAAGGATGTTAAGATCCAGCCAGGCTAATGAGCCATGAGGCCCCTGAGTGATCCACCTCGGCATCTTCCAGAATATTCAGACAAGGGCGGGTCAGCTCCACGAGGGCAGGTCATTTTGTGTTTTACTCACTGCTATATCCTCAGAAACTAGAGAGTGCCAGGTCTGAAGTGCCAGGCCGCACAGTAAATGTGTGTGGAGTGAATGAATGAAGGCAATGAGTTGCCTCCCAAAGTAGTCCTTCCAGACATTGCCAGAAAGTTCTTCCTTAAATCAAGTTGAGATCTGGCCCCTGGTGCTGTCCCTTGCTAACCCTGGTTTTGATAACCACAACCCTGCAGAACAACCTTAATGAAAAACCGTTCTCATGGTCCCTCCAGGTTTTCTCTTCTACCGGCTGAATAGTCCCGAATCCTTCCACCATCCCACGCATGGCAGGGTTTCTACTATCACCTCCTAACCCTACTCAGCCCTGTGCCTCTCCTCACTTTCCTGGTCTTCAGAGTGCCGGGGAAGAGGGAGCAACACTATGAGGGCTCCTTGCCAGTTCACAGCCCTCAGAATGCACCTTTCCTCAGTTCTCTGGAAATGGTGTCTTCCCTTTGACTATTAGCACTCCAGCCTCTCTCCAATCCATTGGCAGACAAAAATCATAGTTTGGCCCTGGCCGGTTGGCTCAGCGGTAGAGCGTTGGCCCGGCGTGCAGGAGTCCCGGGTTCGATTCCCGACCAGGGCACACAGGAGAGGCGCCCATCTGCTTCTCCACCCCTCCCCTCTCCTTCCTCTCTGTCTCTCTCTTCCCCTCCCACAGCGAGGCTCCATTGGAGCAAGGATGGCCCAGGTGCTGGGGATGGCTCTGTGGCCTCTGCCTCAGGCACTAGATGGCTCTGGACACAACAGAGCGATGCCCCAGAGGGGCAGAGCATCGCCCCCTGGTGGGCATGCCGGGTGAATCCCGGTCGGGCGCAGGCGGGAGTCTGTCTGACTGCCTCCCCGTTTCCAACTTCAGAAAAATGAAAAAAAAAATCATAGTTTGGCTATATGATATTGTAAGGCCAGTGGCTGCGACCACCATCACAGCTGCCTTGCCCGTGCAGGGTCCCATTTAATTCAGGCAGATTGTAATGAAACAACAGAGCCAAGAACTGGTGGGCCATCCTTTATTCCTGCTTGCAACTGGTGGGTGAGAAAATACACACAGCAGGAATACACTTCCCTTTTCATTCAGGGCTCCCAAAGCCTCTGACTTTCTCCATTCTTTTCCTAGAATCAAAGGCCTCACTCAGTCCCCTCTGTACGCCTCCATCTTTGGCAGCCTCCTCCCCTCCAACCACATGCCCTCTCTCCTCTCTGCAACAATGTGGTGGTCTCTCTCCCCCAAAATGGCCTCCTAGCTCCTCCTTTTAAAACTTTCAGGCATGAAAGTCCCTCCTCCAGCACACATTAGCATAACCAAGCCCCTTCCCAAGCATGAAGGCAATCAGCCACCCCACATGGGCAGCACCACTTCTAATAAAAGTGAGCAAAACCAAACAACACAAATTCCACAAACTTATTTGCCCAACAGACATGGCCATTGTAATCAAAACAGCCTGGTAATGGCATAAGACTAGGTATATAGATCAATGGAACAGAACAGAGAGCTCAGAAATAAACCCATGCCTTTATGGTCAATTAATATTTGACAAAGGAGACAAGAGCAAACTATGGAATAAAAATAGTCTTTTCAATAAATGGTGTTAGGGCCTGGCCAATGGTGGCCCAGTGGATAGAGTGTCGACCTGGGATGCTGAGGTCCCAGGTTCAAAACCCCAAGGTCACCAGCTTGAGCACAGGCTCATCTGGTTTGAGCACAGGGTTGCTGGCTTGAGCATGGGATCATCAACACGAACCCATGGCCACTGGCTTGTGCAAAGGGTTACTGGCTCAGCTGAATCCCCTGGTCAAGGCGCATATAAGAAGCAATCAATAAACAAGTAAAGTGATGCAACTATGAGTTGATGCTTCTCATCTTCCTCCCTTCCTGTCCTTGTCTCTCTCTCTCTCTCTCTCTCTCACTAAAAAATATATATAATAATAAAAATAAATGGTGTTTTGAAAATTGGACAGATACATGCAAAAAAAAAAAAAAAACACAAACTAGACCACCAACTTACACCATACACAAGAATAGACCCAAATTAGACAAAAGACTTAAATGTAAGTCATGAAATCATAAAAATCCTAGAAGAAAAACATAGACAGTAAAATTTCAGACATCTCTCATAGCAATATTTTGCTGATATACCCCCTCAGGCAAGCAAAACAAAAGGAAAAAATAGACAAATGGTACTACATCAGACTAAAAAGTTTTGCACAGTAAAAGAAACCACTAACAAAATCAGAAGACAACCCACTGAATGGGTCAACATATTCACCAATACATCTGATAAGAGGTTAATATCCAAAATTTATAAAGAATTCATGTAACTGAATACCAGGAGAAAGACAATTCAATTTAAAAATGGTCAAAGGACCTGAATAGAAACTACTCCAAAGAGGACATACATACAGATGGCCAAAACAAATGCTCAATGTCACTAATCACCAGAGATGCAAATTAAAACCACAATGAGATAGCACCTCACACCTTGCAGAATGCCTTTTATTAATAAATCAGCATCAAGTGCTGGCAAGGACGTGAAGAAAAGGAAACTTTTGTGCACTGTTGGGAATGCAAACTGGTGCAACCACTGTGGAAAACAGTATGAAGTTTTCTCAAAAAATTAAAAATGAAACTGCCTTTTGACCCAGTGATTCCACTACTGGAAATATATCCTAAGAATCCCAAAACACTAATTTTAAAGCATATATGCACACCTATGTTCATTGTAGCATTATTTATAATAGCCAGGATCTAGAAACAGCCCAAGTGCCCATTTGCAGATGATTAGATAAAAAAAAGCTGTGGTACGTCTACACAATGGAATACTACATGGCTATAAAACAAACAACAACAGCCTGACCAGGCGGTGGTGCAGTGGATAGAGCGTCGGACTGGGATGCAGAAGACCCGGGTTCGAGACCCCAAGGTCGCCAGCTTGAGTGCGGGCTCATCTGGTTTGAGGAAAAGCCTACCAGCTTGAACCCAAGGTTGTTGGCTCCAGCAAGGGGTTACCCGGTCTGCTGAAGGCCTGCGGTCAAGGCACATATGAGAGGGCAATCAATGAATAACTAAGGTGTTGCAACGCGCAATGAAAAACTAATGATTGATGCTTCTCATCTCTCTGTTCCTGTCTGTCTGTCCCTGTCTATCCCTCTCTCTGACTCACTCTCTGTCTCTGTAAAAAATAAATAAATAAATAAAAATTAAAAAAAAAAAAAAAAAAGCCCAAGGAAATCTTACCTTTTACAACATCATGGGTGAACCTGGAGATTATTATGCTAAGTGAAATAAGCCAGTCAGAGAAAGACAAATACTATATGATCTCACTTACATGTGGAATCTAATGAACAAAATAAACTGGCAAACAAAATAGAAACAAAGGCATGGATATATGGAACAGACTGACAGCTATCAGAGGGGAGGGGATTGGGGTTATTGGATGAAAGAAGGTGAAGGGATTAGTCAAAAAACATATAGACATAACACATAGACACAGTCAAAAGTGTAGTGATTACCAGAGGGAAAGGGGGATGGGGGGAGGTGGAGGTGTGCAGAGGTGGGAAAAATGGAGACAGAAAGAGACACTGCTGGGGCAGAAGGCACACGATGCAGTGGGTAGATGGTGGTTTGTTGAGTTGTGTACTTGAAACCTGTATGGTTTTGTGAACCAATGTCATCCCAATAAATTCAATCTTTTTTCTTTTCTTTTTTTTTTTAAACTGAGAGGAGGGGAGATAGTGAGACAGACTCCCACATGTGCCCTGACCAGGAACCACCTGGCAACCCTGTCTTGGGCTGATGCTTGAATCAATGATACTTTTAGCACCTGAGGCTGATGTGGTCAGACCTGTGGAGCTATCATCAGCACCCTGGACCAACGCTCAAAACCATTGAGCCACTGGCTGTGGGAGGGGAAGTGGGAGAGAAGGGAGAGAAAAGCAGATGGTTGCTTCTCTTGTGTGCTCTGGCTGGGAATTGAACCCAGGATACCCATCCGCCCAGCAGATGCTCTATACACTGACCCAGTCGGCCAGAGCCCAGTATATTCAATTTCTAAAATATCATTGTTTGGGCTGATAGAGGAAAGAATAGTGAATCCCTCTCCATCTTTACAAGGGCCCATATGACCCTTGTAATTGTTCTAAACTTGCTGCTCTCTAGGCAGTTCCAGAGGAGGGAACCTCGTTTGGTTCTTCTGTGAAAATGGATCAAGTGTGGGGACACTGCCCTCTGGTGGTAGGATCTCCAATGCTGGCTATGTGCTTTCCTGGAAGACACCAATTCACAGAATCTTAGAATTATATCAGAATTTTAGGGTTCAAAAGGACATTCAGAGGGTGTCTAGTCCAACTCTCAGGCAGTTGGGGATTGATTCTCCTCCATGACATCTCAGAAAAAAACAAAACAAAACAGTGATCCAATTTGTACCTGAGTCCTTCCAGCAAAAAAAGGCAGCCTACTGCAGTTGTGACTGGCAACCCTGGTTCAGAAGTCCCACCTAACATTAACCTAGGATTTATCCCCTCTAGTTTGCTGTTATTTTTGCCTAGTATTCACCTCTGTAATTACAGAAACTAAGTCTAATTCTTATACTTTAAAGTCAGACAGGTATGGGTTTGACTTTCCCAACAGTATATGACTTTGGGCATTTTAACCTATCTTACCTCCTGTTTTCTCAGCTACTAAATGAGCCATAATAACAGCATCTGCCTCACAGGAATGTGAAATTTAGACAAGATAACTTGGCATAGAGTCTGTTGTGCATGACACTTGGGACTTTTGCCAAGTTTCTTCTAGCATTCCACAGGACATCAACATTTGACCTCTCAAAAGAGGCTTGGCGAGGCTGACAGCAGCAGGCCTCTTGCTGGGAAAGTGCAAGGGGCATTCCACGAGGCTTTAAGACCCCTTCATTGTTTCCTGGAGGATAGTCCACCTGGTAGTCCCCATACTCACAGAATTCCTGAGCCGCTCCTCACTTAGGGGCGGGGGCAGCAGGAAGAAGATGTAAACAACTCCGTGGGCTTGCCTCAGACTGTTCAGCTAATGGCAGAGCTACAAATTCTTTGTAGCGTGAGATGAGGTTTCTGACCCAGTATTTATAAGAAAATGGACCTCGCTTGGTCACAGATGCTGTTTTTGCCTAAGGACATGTAATTTCAGAAGAGCTTGAAGGCCTAAAATGATATAACCAATAGCCTTTCAAAATAATATCGTTAGTTGGTATCCATAATAATTGTAATCAGGGCACTGGCACCATCTTCTACAGAATAAATGGAGCAAAGACCACTTAAATGGTTTTGCTAACTGTTTGGGGCTAGCTTTCAAAGCTGCTAAATTTTGTGTTACTGATTGTACTAACTATATTTTCTTATTTTCTATATTCTTGATGCTCCAGCATCTGGGTTCTCCCTAACTGAGGAAACACGGTCTCTCCCAGAGCTAGCCAATTCTTAGAGATAGTAAACAGCTTTTATACACAGACTAACCCAACCCAGAGCTCATACTCTGAACCACCTCCTCTATCTAGCTCGTAAACTCAAGGAGGCAATATTCCCCTGCCTTACTCACACAAAGCCAGGTACCAGATAACGTGAGACAACCCCTATGTCACAGAGCCCACTAAAATTATTCAAACTGGCCAAATCCTAAACCTGCTTACCGGCCTCGCCCATTCCTTCCCCAGAAACCACAGTAAAGGTTCATGCCCATGCTGTCCCCTCACTCCTCCTGCCTCCTGACAAACTGTGCTTTCCCATGTGACCCTGAGTGGCATGCCATGCTGTGCCTCCTGCTTCTAGGGATGTGTCTGTGAGTATAAAAGCTTCTTCCTTCATGACAATCATTTCCATGTCTGTGTGTATTACGATACCGGATTAAAACAAATCACAGTTACATTAAAAAACACCCATTATCGCCTGACCAGGTGGTGGCGCAGTGGATAGAGCGTCGGACTGGGATGCGGAAGGACCCAGGTTCGAGACCCTGAGTTCGCCAGCTTGAGCACAGGCTCATCTGGCTTGAGCAAAGAGCTCACCAGCTTGGACCCAAGGTCGCTGGCTCCAGCAGGGGGTTACTCAGTCTGCTGAAGGCCCACGGTCAAGGCACATGTGAGAAAGCAATCAATGAACAACTAAGAAGTCGCAACGCGCAATGAGAAACTGATGATTGATGCTTCTCATCTCTCTCCGTTCCTGTCTGTCTGTCTCTGTCTATCTCTGCCTCTGTAAAAAAAAAAAAAAAAAAAAAAAACACACCCATTGTCTTCCACCTTCTTTCATATGTGAACCAAGGTCCTTGTGGAAAACCCAGCAGGTTCTGGGTCTTTCCCATGGAGCATATCTTTAAGTGTTTCCAGAATCAGAAAATCATCACAAAGACCCTGACCCTTCCCCCCACAAGATACCAGGAATTGGAGCTGGAGATCTGTTGTGAGAAGGCCCTCCTTGAGTTACGGTA
Organism: Saccopteryx leptura; assembly: GCF_036850995.1. NCBI lineage: Eukaryota > Metazoa > Chordata > Mammalia > Chiroptera > Emballonuridae > Saccopteryx > Saccopteryx leptura. The sequence goes on from NC_089506.1 coordinate 187,039,598, forward strand.
GAATCACAAGACTGGAGGGGAACCTGACGGCTATTCTAAGGAACTAGTCTTCCCTCTACTTCCTGAAATCGGGCTCAGGCTAATGAAAAATGTATCCTGTGGCTTTGTAGTAGTGATTCCATAAAACTTTTCTCTACATATATTTTAAAAACCAATTTTTAAATATAGGCACAAAATAGTAACCAGACATGTAGACCAAGGGGAAAACTGTATTATGAGAGTTATGTTTAGGGATTAGAAAGGCTTCTGTGGGGGTAAGTACAGAATACTACAGGAGAGGCACTTGGCCTTGTCTTGGAAGATAAAAGAAAGTGTTCTGGAAGAAATCACGTCTTGCTGAAGCCTAACAATGAAACAAAGTTAGACATAAAGTCGAGGAGAGCATGCCAGAATGCAAAGCTTCCCTACTCCTGTAAGGAAGACCAGCTGAGAGCATGCTTAGTGGCAATTAGCAGCACGTGAGCCAACAGTAGTGCAAGCTATAGAGACATTTAATGATTTTACACACCCCCTGCAGTCACAGTTTCAAAATTAGTGCAATGTGAAGGACCAGATCTCCACTTTTCCACACTGCTTTGCCCTTGGGTCTGTCAAGACAGTTTCCATACCTCTAACCATCATATCATCCCACAACCATGTTCAAGACAGGAAAAACATAAAGACTTTCTCACCATCCTTTTTATTCATGGAGCATATTTTTTCCCACAACCTCACTGGATGTCTCTCCTTGAGTCCTGTAAAACCAGCAGGCAAGGCCAGGGCCACTATCACAGCCGCCCAGCCCATGCAGGTTCGCACTGGATTCGGACAGTCGGTAAAGAAACCATGGAGCCAAAAACTGGTGGGCCATAGCCTTTAATCCTACCTTGCACCCGGCAGGCAAGTAAAAATACACACTGGGCTCCAAAACCCAGTCACACTCAGTGCTCACAAAGCCACTGACTTATCCGAGTTTCCTAGAATCAAAGGTTTCTAGCTCACCAGCCTTCTTCTCCTGGCCTCCTCCACGTGGCCTCCTTTAGCTGCTGGCTCTACTCTCTCCGCTCTCTCATGCTAACCTCAGGAACCAAGAGCGCAAACTCTCGTTCCGTCCCCATTTTATAGTGTAGAAATCCAAACCCTTAATCCAATATACATAACAGAGAAGTCTCTAATACAAAGTCACTTCTCTGAGGCATGATAGGATTGTACCACCTCACACCAAAAAGGGTGGGACAGGCTTAATCCCAAAACCAAGGCTACAAGGATTCTGCTTGCCCCTAGCCCACCCCAACACACATTAATATCACCTGGGCGACTGCCTCCTCGTGTTATCTTTAACAAAGTGAGCATAATACATTTTATCCGCCCAACAAGTCCTGATTGGCACAAATGGGTAACAGGTATACTGATATTCATTATACTATTCTTGCAACTTTTCTGTAGGTTTGAAAGCTATTCTGGGGAATGTCTGACTTGTGGTGGCACAGTGGATAAAGTGTTGACCTGGAATGCTGAGGTCAACCGTTCAAAACCCTGGGCTCGCCCAGTCAACACATATTTGAGAAGCAACTACTATGAGTTGATGCTTCCCACTTCTCTCTGTCTTCCCTTTCTCTAAAATCAATAAAATAAAATCTAAAATAAAAAGAATGCATAGGTGGTAGGCATGATATGACTTGATAATTGCCTAGGAGCCCATAATCCATCTGTTGTAGATGACAATACCTTGAAGTATGAGGTAGAGGGCAGAGTAACATCTGGGGTGAGTGCCGTGAACTGCTGGTAATTCCAGGCCCGGAGAGAGAATGATGTGGAATGAAGAAACAAAATTAAAGAGATAAAGGATGGGATCAGGAGGCCTCTGCAAGCTGATGGCAAGTCGGAGAGAGCTCTCCACCCCCAACCCTACTTTATTTATAGGGCACAGAGAGTCATTAGCAAATCAAAGATATCTCTGATCACTGTTTCCAAGGCAACCCAAGAATTCTCCCAAGTGCAGGAAACCCCCACCTTACATAATATCTTAACTTCACAAAACAAAGAATAAAAAGGAAACTGCCTCCATCTCTCCGAGGGACGTGGAGGATAGGACAAGTACAAACAATCCAGCATCACAGCTAACATGGAGGTGTGGAGAAAAACTTAGCCTTCAGCAACTTAACCATCAAGTGAGGTGGAGGGGTTTGGGCAGACTGTCAGTTTACTGCCAGTTCTCCACACCTCTGTCCCCCAAAAATCTAAACCACAAAGACCCTGTTGGCTTGTGTTCACCAACAGGTGGGGAAGAAAGGAGAAAGAACAGGTTTTATATGTATTAAACTGAAGCAAAAGCTGATGAGATACTAGATGGAGAAGCTCAGTAGCAATTCCAACTATCAGGGGTCAGGAATGGAGTGAGGGACACATCTGAGGGTCAGCCGCCTACGGTTGGAGGTTTAAGCCAAGAGCCTGTGAAATCACTTACGCGGTATCTGCAGAGGGGGGCAGGAACTTGGGTTCATCGGCATAAAGGCTTAGTTCTCTGAAGCAGGACCCAAACAAGAACAGTTATGCTCATGAACAAACCAGCCATTTCATTCAGTATTCTTACAAAAATAATTATTAGACTTATAATTGTCTACCATTTAAATTTGTTCCTGGAGCCTGACCAGGCGATGGCGCAGTGGATGGAGAGTCGGACTGGGATGCGGAGGACCCGGGTTCAAGACCCCAAGTGGCAACCCAAGGTTGCCAGCTTGAGTGTGGGCTCATCCTTTGAGGAAAAGCCCACCAGCTTGAACCCAAGGTCGCTGGCTCCAGCAAGGGTTTACTCGATCTGCTGAAGGCCCGTGGTCAAGGCACATGTGAGAGAGCAATCGATGAACAGCTAAGGTGTTGCAACGCGCAATGATAAACTAATGATTGATGCTTCTCATCTCTCTCTGTCCCTCTCTCTGACTCACTCTCTGTCTCTGTAATAAATAAATAATAAATAAATAAAATTTTAAATTTGTTCCTGGAGAGACACTCTTTGTGTTAGTTAACTTCCCTCCAGGTCTAGAATTACTTGACTGTCACCAACATCTTCAGTGGGTAGTGTGATATAAGAAGAAGACCATAAATATGTCTGTGATATAAACACAAAAAAATCAGAGGTATGCTATATGCCACAATTAGAACTATAGTCATCTTAGGTTAATCCATTCCTGACAACAATTCTAAAGTCAAAAAAGCCTATATTACATTATTTTAAATGAGAAAATAAGAATGCCTTCACCGCCTGTCAAAAAAATGCCAAACAATTTCTCTAAATATCAATAAAACCCCTCTTAAACACCTATAAAACAATTCTCCAAACATTTCTGCATAATATGAACATTTTAACACTACCTAATTATTTAACATTTAAATAACTCCATAGTGATTACATCTGCAAGCAGTACACTAGATACACATTGCAATGGGTGAGAATATTTCCTTTAACCTGCAACAAATAAATACTACAAAGCAAATAAACACTGTAATGTGTTAAAAATATATCATTAAGCCCTGGCCAGTTGGCTCAGTGGCAGAGCGTCGGCCTGGCGTGCGGGAGTCCCAGGTTCGATTCCCGGCCAGGACACACAGGAGAAGCACCCATCTGCTTCTCCACCCCTCCCCCTCTCCTTCCTCTCTATCTCTCTCTTCCCCTCCTGCAGCTAAGGCTCCATTGGAGCAAAGTTGGCCCAGGCGCTGAGGATGGCTCTGTGGCCTCTGCCTCAGGCGCTAGAATGGCTCTGGTTGCAGCAGAGCAACGCCCCGGATGGGCAGAGCATCACCCCCTGGTGGGCGTGCCGGGTAGATCCCGGTTGGGCACATGTGGGAGTCTGTCTGACTGCCTCCCCGTTTCCAGCTTCAGAAAAATACAAAAAATAAAAATATATATATATCATTAATGCAATAGAATTTAGCAAAATAAAATAAACAATTTTTAAAAACAGTTATTGACCAAATGGTTCCAGTAATAAAGGACTAGAGTGACAGACAACCCTCCCATTAATGACAGTTAGAAAAGTGGACAAAATATACAAAACATTTACTCAAAGATAAGAGACAGCTAATAAGGTAGTGAATACTAGGTCAATATTTAAGAAAAATGACATCAGAGTGGGGCCAGCATTTTAAGACTGCTTTACCCAAAAGGCTATTTGCTGATTCCAGAATAGATAGGTGAGAGTCTGAACAGTACTTTTTTTTTTTTTGTATTTTTCTGAAGCTGGAAACGGGGAGAGACAGTCAGACAGACTCCCGCATGCGCCCGACTGGGATCCACCAGGCACGCCCACCAGGGGCGACGCTCTGCCCACCAGGGGGCGATGCTCTGCCCCTCCGGGGCGTCGCTCTGCTGAGGCCAGAGCCACTCTAGCGCCTGGTGCAGAGGCCAAGGAGCCATCCCCAGCGCCCGGGCCATCTTTGCTCCAATGGAACCTTGGCTGCGGGAGGGGAAGAGAGAGACAGAGAGGAAGGGGGGGGTGGAGAAGCAAATGGGCACTTCTCCTATGTGCCCTGGCCGGGAATCGAACCCAGGTCCCCTGCACGCCAGGCCGACGCTCTACCGCTGAGCCAACCGGCCAGGGCCTGAACAGTACTTTTAACAGCCTAAACTACAGAGACAAAAGTTGCCCAGGGACCTCCAAGGATGAGGGTCCTGGTAAATGTCTGTTGTATTACTTAGGGTTCTCCATAGAAACAGAATCAAAAGGAGATTAGAGAGATGTAGAGAGAGAGAGAGAGAGAGAGATAAATAGATATAAAGAGATATAAGAAATTGCTTTACATCATTATGGAGGCTGGAAAGTAAAATATCAGCAGAGCCAATGTCCCAGTTCAAGTCCAAAGGCCAGAAGCTGCTATAGAACCAGGAAGAGCCAATGTTCCAATTCAAAGGCAGGCAGGAAAAATTCTCTTATTTGGGGGATATCAGACTTCTATTCAGGTTGTCAACTAATTGGAAGAGGCCCATCAACATTATGGAGGATAATCTGCTTTATTTGGTCTACTGATTAAAATGTCAATCTCATCCAAAAATGTCCTCACAGAAACACTCAGAATAATGACTGATCAAATATCTGGGTATCCCATGCATGGTTCAGTCAAGATGACAAATAAAATTAACTATCACACCTATGCTTTGGGTTGGGACACTAGGAGTAAGGATGAATTCAAAGATGAACATTCTTCCCAGGGACTGGAACCCAGCTTTGAGTCATCTGGATGGCCCAGAAAAACCTTAAACCCTAAAATTAAATATAGGTGACCCCAGGCACCTGGAGAAATGAAAGTGAAAATCTTATCTTGGTAAAGATACAATCATTTTAGGTCTCAAATTATTCCTACACAATTTTAGGAATAAAACGTTAGACCCAATACTGATAATCAACCATATGAGAACTAGTCATAACAACTTGTTGGTAATAGAAACAGTCCCACAGAAACTTCAGAAAAATGGCAACTACATGATATTTACTATAGAATTAAAATGCTGACAAGAATAAATAGTATATAACTGTGGAGAAGGATAATAATGAAGTTAAGGTATTCTAAGATCTTTGCATTTTCTGTAAAGAGAAAGTACTGATCATTTCTATGCTGTTAAATGTTTCTTCAAAGGACAAAAGCCCCTTCTGTAGCCTTTGCCACTCTGTATCATGTCAAGACTCCTACCATGGCTGATTTCAAGCTACTAACCGGAGGTTACTGAATGTGGAGTTGTAAAGAGATGTGTACAATCAGCTTTCCTGAGCCAGTGTTAGACAGCCCCAGCACACCTCTGAATTGGTCCTTGAAAGTGAAATCATAAAAAATAATCCAGCCTGACCTGTGGTGGCGCAGTGGATAAAGCTTCGACCTGGAAATGCTGAGGTCGCCAGTTCGAAACCCTGGGCTTGCCTGGTCAAGGCACATATGGGAGTTGATGCTTCCTGCTCCTCCCCCCTTCTCTCTCTCTGTCTCTCTTCTCTCTCCCTCTCTGTCTCTCTCTCCTCTCTAAAAATAAATAAATAAATAAAAAAATTAAAAAAAAAAAATAATAATAATCCAAAAAAAGGCAAGAAAGGAGAGAAAAGGAAACAGAATAGTCAGGATAAAACAAGCATATAATAAGATGGTAGCATTAAATTTAAATATAGTAATTCCTTTAAATGTAAATGATCTGGATGTTTCAGTTAAAAAATAAACATACTATAAAAATAAAATGCAACTATCCCTGGCCAGATAGCTTAGTTGGTTAGAACATCTTCCCAAAGCACAGAGGTTGCTGGTTCAATTCCCAATCAGGGCAAATTCAGGAACAGATCTGTGTTGCTATCTCTCTCTCTCTCTTTTTCCCGTCCTTTCTCACTAAAATCAGTAAATTAAAAAAAAATTTTTTTTTAAATTTTTTTTGTATTTTTCTGAAGCTGGAAACAGGGAGGCAGTCAGACTCCCGCATGCGCCCGACCGGGATCCACCCGGCACACCCACCAGGGGGCGATGCTCTGCCCATCCGGGGCTTTGCTCTGTCGCGACCAGAGCCACTCTAGCGCCTGGGGCAGAGGCCAAGGAGCCATCCCCAGCGCCCGAGCCATCTTTTGCTCCAATGGAGCCTCAGCTGCAGGAGGGGAAGAGAGAGACAGAGAGGAAGGAGAGGGGGAGAGGTGGAGAAGCAGATGGGCGCCTCTCCTGTGTGCCCTGGCCGGGAATCGAACCTGGGACTTCTGCACGCCAGGCCGACGCTCTACCACTGAGCCAACCGGCCAGAGCCAAAAAAAAAAATTTTTAATAAAAATAAAATACAACTATACATTTTTTATGAGCAACACATCTAAGAACATAAGCTAATATAAAAGTTTAAAGTAAAAACAAGAGAAAAACATACTAGGCAAACAACAAAAAAAAGCTGCTATAATTATATTAATACCAGAGAAGTAAATATTAAAACAAAAAGCACTACTAGAAAAGACATTTCATAATGACAAAACATTCAATTCACCAGAAGACATAATTCTATAATATAGAGGCACCTATAATACAGCACCAAAATATGTAAAGAAAAAAATTACAGTATTAGAGTAGAAATAGACAAATCTACAATCATTTGTGAGATATTAACAGCTGTCTTAGTAACTGGAAAACTAAACAAGCAAAAATAAATTTGTAATTAAACTAGAAATTATGTAATTAAGGTAAAAATGAATAACAAAAATATAACTTAAAGCTCCCATGTTTAGAAATTAAGAAATGCCAATTCTAAATAAACTCTTTCAGAAAACTGAAAGGAAAGGAATATTTCTGAACATATTTTATGAGGCCAGAATTACTGATACCAAAACTAGAAATTACAAGAGAAGTAAACTACAAAATGATATCCTTCATATGCAAGATTTTATGTTAGATTTTAAATTGTTAAATTCTTAACACAATTTTAGCCATGAATACAGCGATGTATAAAAAGAATAATACATCAAAACCAAGTAGGCCTTTTCCCACCAATGCATGTGTAGTTTAACACTCTAAAATCAGTCAATGTAAAAACTACAAAACTTCTAGAAAAAAATATAGGAGAAAGTCTATATAACATTGGATTAGGCAAATAGTTCTTAGACATGACACCAGATAAATGGACTTCCTCAAAATTAAGAATTTTGCTCTTTGAAAGATATTAAGAGAATAAAGACTGGGGGAAAAAAACAATTGAGGAACACAGGTCTACTTCAAATATAGTGCAGGTTTGGTTCTAGATCACTGCAATAAAGTGAATATTGCAATAAAGTGAGTCACACAAACTTTTTGGTTCCTGTTGGGCAGATGAAATAGATTACGCTCACTTTGTTAAAGATGGTGCTGCCCACATGGAAGCCCATTGCCCAGGTGATATTAATGTGTGTTGGGGGAGGGCTGTGGGCAGGCAGGATCCTTGTAGCCTGGGACTTGATTTTAGGACTACGCCTTTCCCACCCTTTTTGATGTGGGGTGGTGCAATCCCATCATGCCTCAGATAATTGACTTTGTATTAGAGACTTTCCTATTTTGTATATTGGATTAAAGGTTTTGATATCTGCACTATAAAGTGGGGCAGACCAGGAGCTTGCTCTCTCTGTTCCTGAGATTAGCATTAGAGCAGAGAGCAGAGTAAGGCCACATGGAGGAGAGGAGAGATAGCCAAGATGGTGAACTGTTGAAGGAGAAGCCAGTTTGTGCAGAGTTTGTGTAGAGAGAAGGAGATGGGGAACAGAGGTGAATAAGGCTGGTGAGCTAGAAACCTTTGATTCTAGGAAAGTCGGATAAGTCAGTAGCTTTGTGAGCACTGAATGAGTGGGTTTTGGAGCCCAGTGTGTGTTTTTACTTGCCTGCTGGGTGCAAGCTAGGATTAAAGGTAATGGCCCACCAGTTCTTGGCTCCATTGTTTCATTACCATCTGTCCAAATTTAATGTGAACCTGCATTGGCCAGGTGGCTGTGATGGTGGCCACAGCAACTGGCTTTACATTTGGCATAGTCGGCAGGATTCGGAGACCAGTATGGAGCCGCCATCCTTGATGTGCATGGTAGAGGACTGGTTGCTATTATGGTTCCCCATGGCTGTCCTTTTGGGGACCGTAGGCAGGCTGACTTTTACAGCCATGTGTGAGGAAACCAAGAGCTCTGTGGAAGAGGCTGCCTGGGACCTGCAAACCGAGCAGTGGAAGGAGCTGGAGCAAATGTGGGAGAAAGAGATGCTAACCCTGGAGCTGAAGCAAGCACCAGAGCAGGCCGACCAGGTTCACGAGACTCGTTTGAAAATGAAACAGACGCTGGAGAAGGAATCACAGGTTTGTGAGTTGGAGATTGCCCTGGACGTTGTGGAGAGCCAGCAGCGGTGGGATGCTGGGGCTGAGGCCGGGCCCAGGGCTGCAAGGCTGGCAGCAGGAGCTGATGTTTCCAGTTCCTCTTTGGAGGTTGAGGAGAATCGGGCTGAAATGGCGATCCGCAGTCTCCAGAAGGTGAGAGCCCAGCAGCAAGGAATACTTACTATGTTCCTGGTAGGTCTGTGATTTTGGGACATAGGGGTGGACACCATCATGCTCTCTGGAGCAGAGATGGAAATGCTGACTGCCATTGCCACGTGCTCCTCCTTGGGACAGTGTAAGACCTGCCAGGATGGCAAGAATGAGGGGGGTGGCTGACGCCCCATGTGCGTGGACTGATTTCCTGGACTACGACCGGAGTGGGCCCTGGCTTTTTTGCTGGGTGCACTTACAGATTTTGGACAATGTGAAATATCCTGATGGAGGTTGGGGTGGCTTTGCTGGAGGCCCTCCCCCTGTCCCGGGAAGCTTTTCCCATGGCTAGAAAGAAGGCCGAGGACATTTTGCGCTTTTGGCAAAGTGCTTAGAGACTGGTGAAATGTACCTTTGTAATTGTTGAAACTGTATGATTTGTATAATGTGCCTAATTTCTATGCACAGGGAAGCCAGTGATGTAGATTGTGGTAGTAAAGTGAGCATAGGGGTGAATTGTTGGGCAGATAAAATATATTATGCCCACTTTGTTAAAGATGGCGCTGCCCACGTGGAAGCCCATCGTCCAGGTGATATTAATGTGTGTTGAAGCAGGCTGTGGGCAGGCAGGATCCTTGTAGCCTGGGACTTGGTTTTAGGACTATGCCTTTCCCACCCTTTTTGATGTGGGGTGGTGCAATCCCATCATGCCTCAGATAAGTGACTTTGTATTAGAGACTTCCCTATTTTGTATATTGGATTAAAGGTTTTGATTTCTACACTATAAAGTGGGGCAGACCAGGAGCTTGCTCTCTCTGTTCCTGAGATTAGCATTAGAGCAGAGAGCAGGTTGGAGAGCAGAGTAAGGCCACATGGAAGAGAGGAGAGACAGCCAAGATGGTGGAGTGTTGAAGGAGAAGCAAATTTGTGCAGAGAGAAGGAAGGAGATGGGGAACAGAGGTGAATAAGGCTGGTGAGCTAGAAACCTTTGATTCTAGGAAAGTCAGATAAGTCAGTAGCTTTGTGAGCACTGAATGAGTGGGTTTTGGAGCCCAGTGTGTGTTTTTACTTGCCCGCTGGGTGCAAGCTAGGATTAAAGCCAGTTGCCACGGCCACCATCACGGCCACCTGGCCCATGCAGGTTCACATTAGATTCGGACAGACAGTTATGAAACAATGGAGCCAAGAACTGGTGGGCCATTAGCTTTAATCCTAGCTTGCACCCAGCAGGCGAGAAATACACACAGTGGGAAAACACTTCCCTTTCCATTCAGGGCTCCCAAAGCCACTGACTTATCCGAGTTTCCTAGAATCAAAGGTTTCTAGCTCACCAGCCTTATTCACCTGTTCCCCATCTCCTTCTCTCTGCATAAATTCTGCACAAACTGGCTTCTCCTTCAGCACTCCACCTCTGGCTGTTTCTCCTCTCCTCCAGCATGGGCTCCTCTTGCCCCATTTTATAGTTTAGAAATCAAAACCTTTAATCCAATATACAAACAAGGAAGTCTCTGATACAAAGTCACTTAGGGTGGGAAAGGCTTAGTCTTAAAACTAAACCTTAGGTTATAATGACCCTGCCTGTTTACAGCCTGTCCCCCACACCCAATGCAAACTATAAGCGAGCAAACATATATATTATATTTACAAACTTATTTGACCAACAGGTCCCAAGTGCATATAAAAGTTATGTTTATATTATACTATAGTATATTAAATGTGCAATAGCATTATGTCTAAAAATCAAGATACATATCTTAATTTAAAATCACCTTATTTCGGCCCTAGACTATTGGCTCAGTGCTAGAGCATTGGCTGGTATGTAGATGTCCCAGGTTTCATTCCCGGTCAGGGCACACAGAAGAGACCATTTGCTTCTCCACCCCTACCCCCCATCGCTTCTCCCTCTGCAGCCATGGCTCAATAGGTAGAGCAAGTTGGCCCTATGAGCCGAGGATGGCTCCATGGCATCTGGCCATTTAGCATCTGGCCTCAGGTGCTAAAAATAGCTCGGTTGCCTAGCAATGGAGCAATGGCCTAAATGGGCAGAGTATTGCCCTTAGGGGGCTTGCCAGGTGAATCCTGGTCAGGGCTCATGTGGGAGTCTGTCTTTCTGCCTCCTTTCCTCTTAATAAAAAGAAAAAAATACCTTATTGCTAGTAAAATGCTAACCACTATCCTAGCCTTCAGGGAGTCATTATCTATTTGCTGGTGAAAAGCCTTGTCTTGATATTGATAAAAATGCCCTATTTAGGAAGTGCAGTAAAGTGTAATAAAATGCCTGTAATAATTTATAACAATCAGCTTGGTACAATATGTTGAAATAATAATTGTCACAATTTATAGAGTGCTTTTAATGTGCCAAGAACTATCTAGCACTTTATTTACATTGTCTATTTTAATTCATAGAACAACCTTAAGAGGTGGTGTTGGGCAGATAAAATGTATTATGCTCACTTTGTTAAAGATGGTGCTGCCCACGTGGAAGCCCGTCGCCCAGGTGATTGCTTGGGATGGGCTTGATTATATTAATGTTTGTGCAGAGAGAAGGAGATGGGGAACAGAGGTGAATAAAGCTAATGAGCTAGAAACCTTTGATTCTAGGAAATTCAGATAAGTCAGTAGCTTTGTGAGCACTGAATGAGTGGGTTTTGGAGCCCAGTGTGTATTTCTACTTGCCCGCCAGGTGCAAGCTAGGATTAAAGGTAATGGCCCACCAGTTCTTGGCTCCATTGTTTCATCACCGTCTGTCCGAATCTAATGCAAACCTGCATGGGCCAGGTGGCTGTGATGGTGGCCGTGGATACTGGCCATACCAGTGAGAAATATTATTCTCATTTAACAGATAAAGTGATAGAAGTTGACTGACTTTCCCAAAGCCAGTTAGCTTCAGAGTCAAAATTTAAATCCAATTCTATTTATTTCTAAACTCAGGAAACTTTCTTAAGCACTTCTATTGCAGGAATCAAAGGAGGACAAAAATGCCCAGACAACTTGATGAAGGAAGTAGGATTTATTTAGCCGGAGGAGCAGCGTGACCCCAAAAGAGGCAACCAAACACATACTCCTGGAAGTTAGATTTCTTACATCTTATATACCTTTTACAGAATACAGGTTTTCATGCAAGGGTTTCATGATCCCTTTGTCTAGGTATAAGTTACTCACATGATTCTAAGATGAGAGGGTGAGTTTAGGTGAGATCAGAGAACAAGCACTGGAATGTTTAAATTTAGGTCTTAAAAACTTCTAAGAAAAGAAAACAGGAAGGGGTTTTCAGATAAGTTCTATTTTCCTTTCTCTGTGTAGCAAGTGGCCCTAAGCACCCTTTCAGAGAACTATAGGAAGTAGTTAATCCATAATTGGTTGACTCAGCTATACCCCCCCCTTTCCCTTGCATTCTTCTTGTTTCTTCCTCCTCAGGAGGGGGGTCTGACTTCTCCTTCCATACTTCATCAGATTGCTATTTTATTAAAATAATCTAAGATTGCATAACAGCATGAAAAAAAGTGTTAAAAACAAAATGTGTAAGAAGTGGCCCTAGCCTCCAGGAGATTTACAGCCGAGTGGACTATAGACTTTATTTATCAGATTAGGGAAACAATACCTGGTATTCATAAGTATGTTTGTGTGCTTGTCTGGTAAGTACGATTTTTATAATAGTATGCTACTTATATACCATCTGAGACTATCTCATGCCACAATCCGGGCTCATCCCCAAGCTATGGAAACGAACTGGGTGAACAGCCTAGAGTGGAAAAATCTGTATGCATTTTTCAGTCCCTCTGGCACTGAATTGTACTAAATCTTTTCTAGAGGAAACTAATCCTCCTTGGAACATACCATAGCAAGGACAATATCTAAAGCATAAAGATTACTAAGCAATAACAGAGTCTATATTTGTGTTTTTGTTCTTTTGTTTATTTATAGCTTTTATAAGCATTGATTCAATATCATTTCCCACAGTTTTTGTGGTGAGTAGGTGTCAGGTATTAACCCATGGAAGAAACAGAAATGGAAGCAAATTGGCAGGAAGTGTTCACTGTTATTCAGCTGGTGGCACAAGTAAGGATCTATCTTACTTTCCACATTCTAGATACTAAATCAAAGCTCTCCTAATCAGAAGGAATTCCTTAGGCCTTTGCAAACATGTAATCTTTCCGACCTATGATTGCTTATGTTCTGTTGTATCTATTCAAGCCCCCACACCAATTAGTAACTGGTGGTGACTTCTGTGCTCTTTGAAATCCAACACTATTTCTTTCACTCACTTACAGTTTCATGCCTCAAACAATAACTAAGCCCTTCCTGCTTTGAGGCACTGTGCATTTCCTTATCTTTAAAATTATTTGTGAACTGATCTTATCCCAGTCTCTAACTTCCTTGAGGACAGAGGGATCTTACTCAACTCTATGTACACTACACAAAATGCTTAACACAATACTTGGCACTTGGTGAGTACTTACTAAATATCTGAGGACTTGAAGCTTGACCAAATTCCAACTGAATCCTATTCTAATTCCAATCAAATCAATAAAGCCAACAAAAGCATCCTATGGCAGGGGAAACAAAAGAAAAAAATAAGCAAATGGGACTACATCAAACTAAAAAGTTTTTGCACAACAAAGGAAATCATCCACAAAATGAAAAGACAACCCACTGACTGGGGAAATCTATTTGTCAATGATATGTCTGATAAAGGGTTAATACCTAAAATTCATAAAGAACTTATAAAACTCAGCACCAAAAAAACAAACAATCCAATTAAAAAACTTGCAAAGAACTTGAATCAACATTTCTCCAAAGAGGTCTTACAGATGGCCAGTAGACATATGAAAAGATGCTCAAAATCACTAATCATCAGGGAAATGCAAATTAAAACCACAATGGGATATCACCTCATACCTGCCAGAATGGCTTTCATCAATAAATCAACAAACAACAACTGCTGACAAGGATATGGAGAAAAGGGAACTCTTGTGCACTGTTGGTGGGAATGCAGATTGGTGCAGCCACAGTGGAAAGCAGCATAGAATTACCTAAAAAAATTAAAAATGGGACTGCCTTATGACCCAATGATTCCATTTCTGGGAATTTATCCAAAGAAAACTGAAACACTAATTTAAAGAAAATATGTACCCCTAAGTTCATTGCAGTGTCTGTAAATAACCCAGTGTCCATCAGTAGATGAGTGGATAAAATGTACACAATGGAATATTTATGCAATGGAATACTAAGCAGCCATAAAAAGAAGGAAACCTGCCCAGGATGGTTGGCTCAGTGGTAGAGCATTGGCCTGACCTGTGGGTATCCCAGGTTCAATTCCTGGTCAGGGTGCTCAGGAGAAGTGATCATTTGCTTCTCTACCCTTCCTCTTCTCTCCCTCTCTCTTTTTTCTCCTCCCACAGCCATGGTTCGATTGGTCCAAGTGCATTGGCCCAGATGCTGAGGACAGCTCGTGGAGCCTCCACCTCAGGCATTAAAAATAGCTCGGTTGCAAGCATGGCCCCAGAGGGGCAGAGCATCAGTCCTAGACAGGGGTTGCTGGGTGGATCCCGGTCAGGGCACATGCGGGAGTCTGTCTCTCTATCTCCCCTCCTCTCACTTGGAAAAAGAAGAAAAAAAGAAAAATGAAAAAGAAAACCTTACTCTTTACAACAGCATGAATGGAAATGGAGAGCATTATGCTAAGTGAAATAGCCAGTCAGAGAAAAAACAAGCACCGTATGATTTCACTCATATGTGGAATGTAATCAACAAAATGAACTAAGCAAAATACAAACAGACTCTTAAAGAGCAGGCTCACAGCTGTCAGGGTTGGGAAGGGCTAGGGGGATAGAGGGATGGAGCAAAAAAAGAAATAAAGAGAGAAAAAAAACCTCATGGATGCAGACAACAGTAGGATGATTGCCAGGGGGAGGTGATGGAGGGAGGTGGAAAAGGGCATGAGGGGGATAAATAGTGACGGACAGAGACCTGACTTGGGGTGGTAAACACACAATACCGTGTGCAGATGACGTGTTGTAGAATTGTGCACCTGAAACCGTGCAATTTTGTAACCAGTGTCACCACTGTAAATTCAATTTTTAAAAAAGAAAAAATAATCATCCTATGGCAGTGTTCAACCCTTCTCTTCCTCCTATTTCTTATTTCTAAGTATCACCTTCCCTGGAACTAATATTTTATAAGGCAGAGTCCTCATGTTGGATACCAGATCAGTGTCATTACACAAGTCTAAAAAACAAACACTAATGCCTGACCAGGCGGTGGTGCAGTGGATAGAGCACTGGCCTGGGATGCAGAGGACCCAGGTTTGAAACCCCAAGGTCGCTGGCTTGAGCATGGGATCACAGACATGACCCCATGGTTGTTGACTTGAAACCCAAGGTCACTGGCTTGAGCCCAAGATCACTGCTTGAGTAAGGGATCACTCGCTCTGCTGTAGCCCCCAGTCAAGGCACATATGAGAAAGCAATCAATGAACAACTAAGAAGCCGCAGTGAAGAATTGATGCTTCTCATCTCTCTCCCTTCCTGTCTGTCTCTATCTGTCCTTCTATCTGTGTCTCTCTCTGTCTCTATCTCCCATGCTAAAAAAAAACAACAACAACAAAAAAAAAACACTGAGAAGTGTTCCTCAGAACTCCAAGGGCTCTTACGAAAGAGCACAATGGGATAACGGGAAATGCTCTGAACTAGGCATCAAGAGGCTAGACTTCTAGCCCGACCAGACGGTGGCGCAGTGGATCGAGTGTCGGACTGGGATGCGGAGGACCCAGGTTCGAGACCCCAAAGTCCCAGTCCCCAGCTTGAGCGCACGCTCATCTGGTTTGAGCAAAGCTCACCAGCTTAGACCCAAGGTTGCTGGCTCAAGCAAGGGGTTACTCGGTCTGCTGAAGGCCCACGGTCAAGGCACATATGAGAAAGCAATCAATGAACAACTAAGGTATCCCAACAAGAGGCTAGACTTCTATAAAAACCTCATCAAGTCTCAAAATTCTTTGGTCCTGTTTCCTCAGTTACAGAATAAGGTGGTTCCACTTAAAGGGCCCAATTGTAGAATTAAGGTTCCTCCATCTGAAATGACTCATAAAATATGAAATGAAATGTATCAAGTGTTAGGCTAAAATGCAAAATATTAACTCAAAAGATAGAACCCAGAGATTCATTTTCACTGTCTCACTGTTACATTTCTGAGGCTATTTCTTTCCTTGTCATTTGTTATAAAAAAATCTGCTTTCAATTGGTGTTATTTTCATCTAGCCAAATTATAAACTCTTTCAAAGAAAGAACTATTCTTTGTAAAGAGCTAGGATCTAAATAAAACACTTGATATTTTGACCCTGGGTACCACATACTTCCAGTTGGCTCTTGTAACTTGCAAACACAGGAATCCTTGCTTCCATGTGCTGTCCTTCCTTTGCCGAATGTTGTTTCTGGGAGCAAGTAATGTTTAAAATGATCGTTCCACTATCTCAATCTGTCCTCAATCTTCTAGGACCAAAGACTTTATAGCCATGGGACAAAGTAAAACCAGTTACTTAAAGTGCATTAGTGCTTCATGGCCAACTGAACTAACTCCAGAGAATATCATGTGGCTCTGAAACTAGGAAACTGACAAGTTCACTTTTGTGAACATCACCTTACAGCCAAGCATTAGGGTCAAAGTCATAAACCACTAGAAGGAATAAAATAGGCAGATTAGCGGCAGTGTCCCCAAAGATGGGAATGCTGCTCCTAAATTTCTGAGTTCAAGGGCAGCAAGTCTAGAGAGAAGTTCAAGGCATTTGTATGTTGATGAATGCATGTCTAAACCTATGGAAAATTTTTATATGAGTTTGAGTCAAAGTTTTAAAGGCATGCCTGGAAACAGAATCTCAACAGATTGAGGAGAATGCTCTGGAGAAGGCAGTTTTCGAGATCATTTTATACATTTAGAATCAAAGGGGAAACCTTCCCTCTTATAAGGAAGGTTACATGAAATCCATTGGTGGTAGATTAAGGAAGTGAGAAAAAGCAAAGCAGAGAAATGTCTAAGAGTGGATAAGAAGCAAACTGGAGAAGCACATACTTTTACTTTGATGGGTACAGGATAGTCACAGTACATAGATAATGGTATGCAGACAAGATAGTTTCGTGGTTGTGCTTTCCAGGAGATTAAAAAATTACTCTGATATATCAAAGGCACTTTATCCTAGCTGCATAAGAACAATGGACAGGGCTCACTTTAAGGTAAAGATTGAGCTTTGCTAAGGACGCCATAGGACTGGGCCATGACCTGCCTGCCCACTTAGGAATTGATTATTAGACCACCCCGCGTGGGTGATTACTTTAGTACAGAACTGAGCTTGTGAAGGGGTGGGGAGTGGAGCTGAGCTGCTCGGGTCTACTACGGCGCCCCTCTCTGTCACAGACTGGGCAGGAGGGATCTGCCCAGCAAGCACTGTCTTCAATTGGGGGCATCGGGGAGAGGATAGCTGCTGAATTGCCACAACACCATCTTGGTGCCAGGCAACTAGTGATTCTGACCCAGGACGGACCTCAGGTGCTTTCCACAGAGGGGGCTGGCTTTTTCTTTTTTGGGGAGCGGGGGTCTCTCTGAAGGAACGAACACATAGTCCTTCCTCGGGTCCCTGTGGCTGGAAAGGCCCCAATTATCAGTCATTTATTTCCTGGCAAAAGCTCTTGTGAAACCAGCAAGTATCCACACTATCGGTCCGCAAGTCTGAGCATATTTTGTAGGAAAGGAGTAAGATATCTACGCTTCTTTGTCACCACCTTGTAGCCCGTTTGTGACGCTACTTGAGATCGGGAAACACAGCTGCTCAAACGGGAGTCCGGACCTCGCCGCACCAGCTCAGAACACGGTCGCGCGCCGAGTTCTACGCATGCGCGGACTGCCCGGCCGCCCTGCGCAGACGCCGTAACCGTTTCCGGGATCTGTCAGCCGCTCCCTCTGGGCCTCGGTCCTCTGCCAGCGCTTGCCGGAGCCAGTTCGCGTCGACTGACCAGAGTCCGCGAATTCTCCGCTCCGAGCCGGTCCGGACCGCCCCGACCCCAGGTAAGGGGCCGTTGAGGCGATCTTCTAGACCCTTTGGGCCTCCACTGGCCAGGCCTCGCGCCGGACTTGAGCCTGCGGGGACGATGAGGCGGGGGCTTAGGCCGCGGGGTCGGAGGCTGAGGGCGGGCCCAGGTCTCCCGGCCCGGCCTCCCGAGGGGCGGGGGATCCCGGTTCGCCGAGCTGGATCTCCTCGGTCACCAGGAAGATCGCTTCTCTCAAAATTTTCGAGTTCAGGCGTTCTGCGGTGCTGGAATTAACAGCTCCACCTCCTGCGCTTCCGTAGCCCTTTTTGCACCTCTGTAGTGGCCATTTATCACCAATCTGTAAAACAGTAGTCAGGGGAATACTCTCCCCCCAGTCGGGTGTCACGAGCGACCGTTCGTTTCTTTCTTTAGTCTCTAGAATAGATCCCTGCACACAATGAGCTCTCGTGGAACGTATGGCTTCTATCTAAGGCTGCCCTCGATCCTTCAGTTATTGGGGACCTTCCTAAACTCGAGGAAGAGCGTCCCCCAAATTTCTTAAATTCCCCATCTCCTAAGGTGAATTGCAGATACCGGCTCCGTGGAACCTCGGCGCAGCAGCACCTGTCCCATCGCACCCCTCCCGTCGGACTGCCACCATTCTAATCCCGACACCGCCTCTTCCTGGTGTCACCTGGGCAGATTGCTTCTCTGAGTCCCTGTTTCCTCATCCTCAGGGAGGACAGTCATTCTTAGGGTTTTCTGAAGGAACAAGTGAGTTTATTTACATAAGTTGCTTAGAATAATGTCTTGTCCAGAGTAGGTGCTCAGTAAATATTAGCTATTACTGCTTCTAGGCATCCTGGGCATATTTATCTTCTCTTCCTCTCCTAACTGCCCTCACTCCTCACCAGAAAAGTGTCAGATTGATTTGTTTCTGGGCCCATGCTGGTACTTACTACACTGCTGGGAACGTGGTAGGCACTTAAAAAATTATGGGTTAGGCTCTGACTGTAAAGCCATTTGTTCGCATACTGCGACTTTGGAACCTGCTGTTATCTACCTCAACTCATTGCCTAAATTACTCTACTTCTGTCCTCTTACCAGTTTCATCTAACATTTTGATTTCAGGTAGGGTCTGGATTTTTCAGGTATATATATGAAACAGAAGAGAGGATATCAGGAGGGTGCTTTTGCCCTCTTAGGGAGTAGGTGTGACTGGCTCCTTTCAATCACCAAGTATTCTGAGAATTTCTGAGGTTAATTCATCTACTTATCACAATTTAAGGAGAGAATCATCTTGGGAAAATTAAAACTCCTGCTTGAAAGAAGAGTGGAAGTATTTCAATCTAGTTGACTAATCCTATAATGAAACATCTGCGTAAAGTTCAAAATGCACTGCTGGTGAGGCTGGTGCCCAGAATTGGAACCTGTCTCTGAATGGGTGGAGGGTGTGGTGACCTTGTTGGAGTACCTGGTATTGCTGGGTTGGGTAATGAAAGCAATTAGACACTGGATGAATCACAGTCTTAAAAACTGATTCTAAACAGGGAACTGAAATTCTTACTGTACAAAGACTTTCAAGCTCCAGGGCCAAGTTCAGAGGATACTGACTGGTGTGTACTTGGGATGGTTCAAAAGCCTTGGGTCAAAGAAAGAAAGGGAACTAACTTATCGAGCATCTATTTTGAGTTAGGCTTTGTACATGTTACCTCATTTAATCCTCCTACCAATAGAGTTGGGATATCAGTGATAATGTCCATTTTACAGATAAAAAAATGAGATTTAATTTTTTTTTTTTTTTTTTTTTTTTCCTGAAGCTGGAAATGGGGAGAGACAGTCAGACAGACTCCCGCATGCGCCCGAACGCCCACCAGGGGTCAATGCTCTGCCCCTCCGGGGCATCACTCTGTTGCGACCAGAACCACTCTAGCGCCTGGGGCAGAGGCCAAGGAGCCATCCGCAGCGCCCGGGCCATCTTTGCTCCAATGGAGCCTCGCTGCAGGAGGGGAAGAGAGAGACAGAGAGGAAAGAGAGGAAGGAGAGGGGGAGGGGCAGAGAGGCAGATGGGCGCCTCTCCTGTGTGCCCTGGCCGGGAATCGAACCCGGGACTTCCACATGCCAGGCCGACGCTCTACCACTGAGCCAACCGGCCAGGGCCCAAAAAATGAGATTTAGAGATAACTGAGTGACCCTCCCAAGTCTGATATATGTCAAAGGCAGATTCAAATCCAGGTTCCCTTGGCTCCAGAGCCCATGGCTAACTATATAGCAGAATGAGTCTGTACTCAAAGTGACAGGTAAAGAAAGTAGTTTGAAAGTAGGAATCATACTGTACTATAGATCGTATCTCTTTCAATGCTGGACAATAAAAGGTCATCAGTAGAAGCTTGTTAATGTTACCACCTTTTTGTCCGTCCCTTTTTTTTTCCTCTCTATCATCATCAAGACAAAGGTTTTCAAAGTTCACTTAAATATTTTTTTAACAAAATTTTTTAAGACTTTATTTATTCATTTGAGAGAGAAGAGAGAGAGAGAAGGGGGGAGGAGCAGGAAGCATCAACTCCCATATGTGCCTTGACCAGGCAAGCCCAGGATTTTGAACCAGCGACCTCAGCGTTCCAGGTTGACACTTTATCCACTGCGCCACCACAGGTCAGGCAAAGTTCACTTAAATATTAATCACAGTTTAGAAGTTATAATTATCACCTTATGACAGAAGGTCTTTTTCTTGGTATAAGATTCAAGCTATTATTCTTCTCCACTCAATAAGTTTCATGAATACAGGCTGTGTTTACTGGGTACCTTATAAATTTGACAAATAGGAGTGTTATCTTGGCCTACTGACTTAAAATAGCCACATAATGTATAAAAGAATTACAGGTCTGAGTTTTTGTCCTAATATGGAGCTTGAATAATAATAATAAAATTAGAAATGCAATTTTAGAAGTAATGAAACCATTGTATAAATGTTTATTCTTTTGAAGGCTTTGTTACATTGCTTATAAAACTGAATTGAAGAATGAGGAAGGCCTGACCAGGCGGTGGTGCAGTGGATAGAGCATTGGATTGGGATGTGGAGATGTGGAGGACCCAGGTTCGAGACCCTGAGGTCGCCAGCTTGAGCGTGGGCTCATCTGGTTTGAGCAAAGCTCACCAGCTTGGACCCAAGGTCGCTGGCTTGAGCAAGGGGTTACTCGGTCTGCTGAAGGCCCGCGGTCAAGGCACATAGGAGAAAGCAATCAATGAACAACTAAGGTGTCGCAATGAAAAACTGATGATTGTTGCTTCTCATCTCTCTTCATTCCTGTCTATCTGTCCCTATCTATCCCTTTCTCTGACTCTCTCTCTGTCTCTGTAAAAAAAAAATTTTAAAAATGAGGAAGGCTTTCTCTGCAGCTGTTCTTTTTTAACTTTACATGAAATATATGCTTTTATTGCATATAAATTTCATGTTAAATTGTTAATTTGCAGACCAACTTTGTTTCAGTTTCCAAATGAACTTATAAAGTGTGGCTTTTGAACTAAATTGTCTTTAATTAGGAGATATTTATGACACTTCTTATTTTAAGTAACTATGAGAAAAACCTGTTGTGATGGATAAGTATCTGATATCAGAGATAAAGAGAATCATGCAGTGAGCCTGAAAGTTTATTTAAAAAAAAAAACAAATTAGCAGTCTCATTTGAGTTATTATTCTTATTTTTAGTGATAGAGGAATAGACAGGAAGGGAGAAAGATGAGAAGCATCAACTTAGAGTTGTGGCACCTAGTTGTTCATTGATTGCTTTCTCGTATGTGCCTGGGGGGAAGGGGGGGCTCTAGCCAAGCCAGCGACCTTTGGGCTCAAGCCAGTGACCATGTGGTCATGTCTATGATCCCACACTCAAGCCAGTAACCCTGCACTCAAGCTGGTGAGTCTAAGCTCAAGCCGGACAAGCCTGTGCTCAACCTGGCGACCTCGGGGGTTTTTTTTTGTTTGTTTTTTCATTTTTCTGAAGCTGGAAACAGGGAGAGACAGTCAGACAGACTCCCGCATGCGCCCAACCGGGATCCACCCGGCCCGCCCACCAGGGGCGATGCTCTGCCCACCAGGGGGCGATGCTCTGCCCATCCTGGGCGTCGCCATGTTGCGACCAGAGCCACTCTAGCGCCTGGGGCAGAAGCCAAGGAGCCATCCCCAGCGCCCGGGCCATCTTTGCTCCAATGGAGCCTTGGCTGCGGGAGGGGAAGAGAGAGACAGAGAGGGAAAGAGCGGCGGAGGGGTGGAGAAGCAAATGGGCGCTTCTCCTGTGTGCCCTGGCCGGGAATCGAACCCGGGTCCTCCGCACGCTAGGCCGACGCTCTACCGCTGAGCCAACCGGCCAGGGCCAACCTCGGGTTTTCAAACCTGGGTCCTCAGCATCCTAGGCCAGTGCTCTATCCACTACGACACTGCCTCATCAGGCGTTTGAATTTATTTTTTTAAAATTTTTATTCCTGCCTGACTAGGCGGTGGCACGGTAGATAGAGAGCCTGACTGGGATGCGGAGGACCCAGGTTCGAGACCCTTGAGGTCGCCAGTTTGAGCACGGGCTCATCTGGTTTGAGCAAAAGCCAAGGTCGCTGGCTTGAGCAAGGGATTACTCGGTCTGCTGAAGGCCCGTGGTCAAGGCACATGAGAAAGCAATCAATGAACAACTAAGGTGTTGCAACAAAAAACTAGTGATTGCTGCTTCTCATCTCTCTCCTTTCCTGTCTGTCTATTCCTACTGTCTCTGAAAAAAATAAACAACAACAACAAAAAAATCTTATTCCTAATAGAGTCTTTTTCTTTTTTTTTCTTTTTTTTTTAAATTATTTTTATTTATTTATTCATTTGAGAGAGAGAGAGAGAGAGAGAGAGAGAGAGAAGGGGGGAGGAGCAGGAAGCAGCTTTGACTCCCATATGTGCCTTGACCGGGCAAGCCCAAGGTTTTGAACCGGCAACCTCAGCGTTCCAGGTCGATGCTTTATCCACTGTGCCACCACAGGTCAGGCTAGAGTCTTTTTCTTTATTTGTGAATTGTACTTTGCTTTCTACAACATGAAAAATTTAAAAATTAATGACCTAAACATCTTTACCTCTAGGACAAAATGCAAATCATTGGCATTTCTCTGCCTGTTCAAGATGCCAGATAATTTATTTGAGGATGCACTTATCTCTCTTGGACTCTTGGGTTCTTTTGCAAATTAGCAGAGGCATTTTTTTCTGCTTTCCACTGAGATTGACTTCTGCTTTTTCTGCTGAACTTTGATTGTTCAGTTGACAACCCTCTGGTGGCCCTTCCATTCATTTCCTGCTTACATCAGAATTCCTATCTCACATTTCAGTCTCCACCCTAGGTTAACATGACTTGTACTATACTCAGTGTATTATTGTAACTTCAGAGTGCTATGAGAGTGCTTCTTAGAAATGATAAAATGGGTGGCTTTTTGAAAAAATTTCTTCTATTTCAGGTAATGCTTGCTTCTCCAATGGGTCTAGATTTCGGTGCCTGCAAAATAGAGAATTTTATTTGATTTTTAATTCAATGATTTTTCACAGATTCTTGCTTTTTATTTAGTTACAATAAAAAGTTTACGCTAATATAACAAACGCTTGCATAGTTTTAGCCCGTATTCACCATTTAACATTTTGCTACGTTTGCTCTTTATATGTCTGCTTGTACTGAAGGATTGAAAACAAATACAGAAGACATGACACCTCACCCCTAAATACTTCATTATCTTTATCTTCTGAGTTGGAACATTCTCCCACCTAAGGGCAAACCATTATAGTTAATAAATTGAAAATAATTCTGTATTGCTACGGAATATGTAGCCCAAAATCAAATTTTCCCTATGATACAAAAATGTCTTTTTTTTTTAGACAGAGATAGGGACAGACAGGGAGGGAGAGGAAGCAGTAATTCTTCGTTGCAGCTCCTTAGTTGTTCATTGATTATGCTTTATCATATGTGCCTTGACTGGGGGCTACAGCAGAATGAGTGACCCCTTGCTCAAGCCAGCAACCTTGGGCTTTAAACCAACAACGTTTGGGATCAAGCCAGCGACCATGTGGTCATGTCTATGATCTCACACTCAAGCCAGCGACCCTGCGCTCAAGCTAGTGAGCCCGTGCTCAAGCTGATTGAGGCCGCGCTCAAGCCTGCGACCTCAGAGTTTCGAACCTGGGTCCTCAGTGTCCCAAGTTGACATGTTATCCACTGCATCACTGCCTGGTCAGGCCAAAATGTGTCTTTTATAGCTATTTTAAAAGTATAGATTACAAGCCCTGGCCGGTTGGCTCAGTGGTAGAGCGTTGGCCCAGCATGTGGAAGTCCTGGGTTCAATTTCCAGCCAGGGTACACAAAAGAACCACCCATCTGCTTCTCCACTCTTCCTCCTCTCCTTTCTCTCTAGCTCTCTCTTCCCCTCCCACAGCCAAGCTCCATTGGAGCGAAGTTGGCCCAGGCACTGAGGATGGCTCCATGGTCTCCGTCTCAGGTGCTAGAATGGCTCCAGTTGCAATGGAGCAATGGCCCAGAGGGGCCAAGCATTGCCCCCTAGTGGACATGCCAGATGGATCCCAGTCAGGCGCATGAGGGAGTCTGTCTCCCTGCCTCCCTACTTCTCACTTCAGAAAAATACAAAAAAAAAAGTACAGATTACACCTGACTAGTTGTGGCACAGTAGATAGAATGTCGACTTGGGACACTGAGGACACTGAAACCCTGAGGTTGCTGGCTTGAGTGCAGGCTCATTCGGCTTGAGCACAGGCTCACCAGCTTGAGCGTGAGGTTGTAGACATGATTCCATGGTCACTGGCTTGAGCCCAAGGTCACTAGCTCTGCTGGAACTCCCCAGTTAAGGACATGTGAGAAGCAATCAGGGAACAACTAAAGTGCCGCAACCATGAGTTGATGCTTCTTATCTCTCTCTCTATCTGTCTGTCTCAGTTAAAAAAA
Organism: Saccopteryx leptura; assembly: GCF_036850995.1. Classification (NCBI taxonomy): domain Eukaryota; kingdom Metazoa; phylum Chordata; class Mammalia; order Chiroptera; family Emballonuridae; genus Saccopteryx; species Saccopteryx leptura. The sequence goes on from NC_089506.1 coordinate 187,064,539, forward strand.
AAAAATACAGCCTGAGCAGGCGGTGGCACAGTGGATAGAACGTCAGACTTGGATGCGGAAGACCCAGGTTCGAGACCCCGAGGTCACCAGCTTGAGCGCGGGCTCATCTGGCTTGAGCAAAAAGCTCACCAGCTTGGACCCAAGGTTGCTGGCTCGAGCAAGGGGTCACTCGGTCTGCTGAAGGCCCATGGTCAAGGCACATATGAGAAAGCAATCAATGAACAACTAAGGTGTCACAACGAGAAACTGATGATTGATGCTTCTCATCTCTCTCCGTTCCTGTCTGTCTCTATCTATCCCTCTCTCTGACTCTCTCTCTCTCTCTCTCTGTCCCTGAAAAACAATAAATAAATACAGATTACAATCAAGTTTCATATATCAAACTTGATTTTCATAGCTCTTTTAATATAGAACAGCCACCACCCTGAACTTGCCTTTTTTGAAGTCAAGACCAATTGTTTTATAGTATGGCACACATTCTGGTTTTAGCTGTTTATTTCCCTCTTGTGTTCTTTAAAGATTTTTATTAAAAAATTTTAATTTATTATGTTAACATGGTTTCAAGTGTGCCACTCAATATAACCCCCTCAAACCTGCCCCCCCCTTGTGTTCTTTAATTCTCTTTATTTCCTATAAACTTAAAATTGGGTCTGAATCTTGATTTGATTTAGAGTAAATATGTTTGGCATAAATACTTCATAGCTTGCCTGACCTGTGGTGGCGCAGTATATAGAACATTAGCCTGGAATGCTGAGGTCGCTGGTTTGAAACCTTGGGCTTGCCTAGTTAAGGCACATACAGAAAGCAACTATGAGTTGATGCTTCCTGCTACTCCCTCCCCCTCCTCTCTTCTCTTTCTCTTCCCCTACCACATCCCACCCCAGCCCCATCCTCTCTAAAATCAATAAATCTTTTTTAAAAAAATAGGGTCCTCATGTGGAATTTATTTATAAAAAATACTTCATAGCTGGGTTGGCCATATCACCAGATTACACCAGCATAGTCCTATGACCTTTAGTCAAAGCATAATTATTAATAGTGCCTCCTTTTGCTCTCTTGAAAGTATTCTGGTATGGATGTTAAATGAAGTGGTCACTACTTATAAATGATGTTGTGTACTTTAGATTGCTTCCCATCATGATGCCCTCAGATTATATTGTTTCACTATTTATGATATTAAGTTTGATCACTTGGTTAACGTGGTGACCACCAGAATTTTTTTTTTATTGTAAAGGTATGTTTTTTCCTTTGTAATTAGTAACCTGTAGGATGATCACTTGAGACTGTGTACCCCAACAATCTTTAACCTATGGTTTTAGAGACCCTTGATGACCCTTGACAGAATAAATTATACATTGGTGGTTACAATGCTAGTTGTGTTTCAATGATTAAGATTTGGGATTGAGATTGATTCTTTTATTATAGGAGAACAATGTTTTATTTAACCCAAAACATTTCAAAATCCCCAGACAACTTAAATATTGGTGGCCTGCCATTTTAAACGCTTTTTTTCTGTTTCTCATTGCAGCTTTCTGTCCTTTTAAAACACCAGGAATATGTCCCTACATCAGTTTTTACTAGAGCCAATCACCTGTCATGCCTGGAACAGGGATCGTACCCGTAAGTATGCTATTAACTTCGTACCTTTATTTTTGTACCTTTAATACTTTTCAATGTAGGCAATTTTAGGAATTATATATTTCATTATCACATGTGAAAAGGACAGGCAGATTCAGAAGGGAACTAGGTCACTCTTATGGTTTACAGATAAAGAAACTGAGGCCTGTACTGTTGAAAGGAATTTCCAGTGGTTACATACCAGGTTATTATCAGAGCCATTGCTAGCACCCACGCCTTTTGGCTCTTTTTCCACTTCTTTTTCCATACCACTGAGGGACAACTTATATCAGAGACATCTTTTATTGCCCTAAGAATCCATGCCTGACCAGGCTGTGGTGCAGTGGATAGAGCATCGGACGGGGATGCAGAGGACCCAGGTTCCACACCCCGAGGTCATCAGCTTGAGCACAGGCTCATCTGGTTTGAGCAAAGCTCACCAGCTTGAGCCCAAGGTCACTGGATCGAGCAAGGCGTCACTTGGTCTGCTGAAGCCCTCCGGTCAAGGCACATATGAGAAAGCAATCAATGAACAACTAAGGCGTCAGAATTGATGCTTCTCATCTTTCTCCATTCCTGTCTGTCTGTCCCTATCTGTCTCTCTCTCTCTGACTCTCTCTGTCTCTGTCACAATAAAAATAAAAGGAGAAAAAAAGCTTAAAAAAAAAAAAGAATCCAGTGTCTGGAATGGTTGTGCCATAATACCACACTCACCCAGCATTTAGTCAGAATTCTAGGACCTAGAAATAAGGTATTTCAGTAGGACATGGTTTATTCCTGAGGTACTAAGAGCAGTACTAAGTAGTATTTACTATGTTATCTCATAATAAGCTTAAGTTTCTAGTTTTGTAGCTCCAGCAAACTAGAAAGGGGTGGAAAAGACTCTTAGAAGTAGACATGGTACAGAAAGCAAAGTGACAGTTAATATGACAAGGAGGACGCACAAAAAAAATCTAGAAATATAAATATAGTATTAGGCCCATGAGTTATTTTTAAAAGTTTGGAGGCCCTGGCCGGTTGACTCAGTAATAGAGCATCGGCCTGGCGTGCAGGAGCCCCAGGTTTGATTCCCAGCCAGGGTGAACAGGAGAAGCGCCCATCTGCTTCTCCACCCCTCCCCCTCTCCTTCCTCTCTGTCTCTCTCTTCCCCTCCCGTAGCCGAGGCTCCATTGGAGCAAAGATGGCCCAGGCGCTGAGGATGGCTCCATGACCTCTGCCTCAGGCGCCAGAATGGCTCTGGTTGCAACAGAGCGATGCCCCAGATGGGCATAGCATCGCCCCCTGGTGGGCGTGTTGGGTGGATCCCGGTCGGGCGCATGCGGGAGTCTGTCTGACTGCCTCCCCATTTCCAGCTTCAGAAAAATACAAAAAAAAAAAAAGTTTGAATTATATTCACTTTATTTTCTTCATTTATTTGAGGAGAGAAGGGGGGAAGTGGGAGAAAGAGAGAGAGAGAGGGATCAACTCATTCCACTTAGTTCCATATAGTTGTGCACTCCTTGGTTGCCTCTCACATGTGCCCTGACCAGTGATCAAACCCACGACCTCCGGACACAAGGACAGTGCTTTTATCCACTGAGCCATCTTGCCAGGGCCCATTCTTTTTTTTAATAATATTTTTATTGAGATACAGTTCACATAACATAAAATTCATCCTTTTAAAGTATACAATTCAGTGGATAGAGCGTCGGACTGGGACGCAGAGGACTCAGGTTCGAAACCCCGAGGTTCCTGGCTTAAGCATGGGCTCATCTGGCTTGAGCATGAGGTTGCTGGCTTGAGCAAAGGGGTCACTCACTCTGCTGTAGCCACCCTGTTTTCCCCTCCCCCATCAAGGCACATATGAGAAAGCAATCAAGGAACAATGAAAAGATTGACCTGAAGTTTCACTTATAGATCCCAATTTTAATTCTAAGAAATCTTTATTACATATTTTTTTAAATGAGAAGTGGGAAGGCAGAAAGACACTCCCACATGCCCCCCTACTGGGTGATGCACTGCTCATCTGGGGCCTTTGCTCCGTTGCTCAGCAACTGAGCTATTTTAGCACCTGAGATGAGGCCATGGAGTCATCCTCAGCACCCAGGACTGACTTGCTCCAACTGAGCCGTGGCTGCAGGAGGGGAAGAGAGAGAGAAGGGAGATTAGGAGGGGTGGAAAAGCATATGGTCACTTCTCCTGTGTGCCCTGACCAGGAATCAAACCCAGGACATCCATATACTAGGCTGATGCTCTACCACTGAGCCAACCAGCCAAGGCCAAAATCAGTTTTTTTAAATGTATAAACTAGAAAGGGTAAAAATCAGAGTAAGTCTAAAAATGTATTTTATATAGATACATGTTTTCTTAATTTTTTAGACTGGTCCAAGAGATTCCTTTTGAAAACAAGGATTTTATTTTATGATTTATATTGGATTTATTTAAAAGAAACATTGATATAGTTTATCAGCAGAATCAAGTTTTTCTGATAAACTATGGTGGTTCCAACATGGGTTCATGATAGCTGTAATGAGAACCTATGAGCTATTTTTAGCATTTCAGAAAGTCTAACAGAAATTAAATATTTATTAATGTTGTACAAGTGAGCTAAAATGTCAAATATCTTTACTATGAGCCAAAGTTAAGTTGCCGCATGAATAACGCAGGGCTGCTGAACCCCCCCCCCATGCAGTTGAAAATTCATGTATAAGTTTGACTCCCCAAAATATGCAGAGGGCAACATCTCTTACATAAAATGGTGTAGAACAATGCATACGGTCAGCCCTCCATATCCACAGATTCCCAACCACAGATGGAAAATAATGTTTTCTATCAGCAGTCTATTGAATCCATGGCTCTGAAACCCATGGTTACAGAAGGTGACTATATTTATTGAAAGAAATGTGTTTATATTTGGACCTGCACACTTCATACCTGTGTTGTTCAAGGGTCAACTGTATATCAGCTAAGTATAGCAACGTTGTGTATTTCTTACTGGTTAGAATCTTTAACTGACAGTTATGTATGTCTCTGATAAAATGAAATTTTAAATTTAGTTTTTCTACAAAATATTTAAAATACAGGGTCCAAATAGAGGTAAAAATAATAGAAGAAATTATTCAAGGGTGAATATTGAGAATCATTTTTTAAAACAGCTTTTCTATTCCTTCGATCTGTTTTTAAAATGCCAACTGTAGCATGTCCCCTTTTTGTGTGACAGTTTCAGGTTCAAGTGTTAACTATTAACTTTTTCTCCAGAAATTGCCCTTAGCCCCAATAATCATGAAGTCCACATCTATAAGAAGAATGGGAGCCAGTGGGTGAAAGCTCATGAACTCAAGGAGCACAATGGACACATCACAGGTAACAGAAGATAACTGTGAGTTTAGTACAGTATTTTCAAATTTAGCACTCTTTTGTTTAAATAAAGAGCCTAATAAAGTAAGTCTACCATAATATTCAAAGTTTGACAGCATTTACTGAGTTTTCTTTAGAAAATAGCATAATAGTGATCTCAATTTTTAAGTGCTTCTTTTAGTCCAGTTGATACACAGCAGTCTACTATAATGTATGGAAGACACTGAACCTACTGTGAGAACTAAAGAGCTTAGATTAGGAGATGAGACTGAGAGCAAAAACTAGACAGCATGTCAGGTGTATGAAAACGTCAGCCACCCTGGCCGGTTGGCTCAGTGGTAGAGCGTCGGCCTGGCGTGCAGAAGTCCCGGGTTCGATTCCCGGCCAGGGCACACAGGAGAAGCGCCCATCTGCTTCTCCACCCCTCCCCCTCTCCTTCCTCTCTGTCTCTCTCTTCCCTTCCCGCAGCGGGGCTCCATTGGAGCAAAGATGGCCCAGACGCTGGGGATGGCTCCTTGGCCTCTGCCCCAGGCGCTAGAGTGGCTCTGGTCGCAACAGAGCGATGCCCCGGAGGGGCAGAGCATCGCCCCCTGGTGGGCAGAGCGTCACCCCCTGGTGGGCGTGCCAGGTGGATCCCGGTCGGGCGCATGCGGGAGTCTGTCTGACTGTCTCTCCCTGTTTCCAGCTTCAGAAAAATACAAAAAAAAAAAAAGAAAAAATCAGCCAAACTGTGTTCTGCATCCTAGTCCGATACTCTATCCACTGCGCCACCGCCTGGTCAGCAAACTGTGTTCCCATACTGCTTTCCTATATGTTGTTTTGGGGTCAAAGAAGACATTCCAAATACTGAAAAGAACAAAGAGTAATATAATAAACACGCATATTCCTGCCACCCAGAATTAACAACAAAAAAGATAAATATCTTCTTTTCTGTGCCAGAAAACAAGAAACAAGCATTTAATAATAAGAATATTGTCTAGATAATGGTAAAATCCCCTCTCACCACCAGTCCTGTTTCTGTCCCTCAGTAGGCAATCTGTAATTTAGAGTGACATTGTGCCAGTCCATTTTTATTACTTTTACATACATGTATATATTCATAAGCAATCTCTAATACGTACTAGTATTTTTAAATGCTACCAAAATGGCATTATATTATACATCTATTGCAGCTTACTTTTGCCCACATTGTTTCATTTCTTTTTTTTTTTTTAACAGAGACAGAGAGAGAGGACAGACAGACAGACAGGGATGGAGAGAGATGAGAAGCATCAATCATCAGTTTTTCGTTGTGACACCTTAGTTGTTCATTGATTGTTTTCTCATATATGCCATGACCATGGGCCTTCAGCAGACCAAGTAACCCTTGCTCGAGCCAGTGACCTTGGATCCAAGCTGGTGAGCCTTGCTCAAACCAGATGAGCCCACGCTCAAGCTGGCGACCTCAGGGTCTCGAACCTGGGTCCTCCGCATCCCAGTTTGACGCTCTGTCCACTGTGTCACTGCCTGGTTAGGCTGCCCACATTGTTTCTGAGCTCTCTATGTTGATGTATCTAGATCAAGTTTGTTCCTTTTAACTGCCAGTTGGCCTTTAATACCTCCATTTATTTATTCTTTTCTCCATTATGTTTCTAGTTTTGCCTTATTGAAGTGCTAAATCGACTGTTCTTGTGCATATCTCTTTGTACATGTGTGAATGTTCATATATGGTAGAACTGTACTGCAGTCTCCCACAGGAATGTGTACATCTTCAACTTAGCTAGCTGTCATCAGATTGTCTTCCTCTGCAGTGCTTGTTTTCCCAAATCCCACACACACTTGATTATGGTCAGACTGATGAGTGAAAGGGTATCTATAAGTTGCATTTTCCTGATTAACAGAAAGGTTGAGCATCTTTTCAAATGTTTACTAGCCATTTGGGTTTTTGTGTATGTTTGTGACTTCACTATTTATAATTTCTGTACATTTTTTCATATTTTTATCTTTTTCTTGTTGGTTTGTAGAAGATTGAATCTTAAAGCATTGGCTATGAGGCAGATTCCTGAGTGTTTATTAACTTTGGCAAAAATTATCTATGAATAGATGAGTAGAAGTGGCATGCAGAACAGGGCTGAGTTTTATTAAGCAAGTGTCAAAGCTGGAGGATAAGGGGTAAAAATGTGGAATTTTTTTTTTTTTTTTCATTTTTCTGAAGCTGGAAACAGGGAGAAACAGTCAGACAGACTCCCGCATGCGCCCCACCGGGATCCACCCGGCACGCCCACCATGGGGCGACGCTCTGCCCACCAGGGGGCAATGCTCTGCCCATCCTGGGCGTCGCCATATTGCGACCAGAGCCACTCTAGCGCCTGAGGCAGAGGCCACAGAGCCATCCCCAGCGCCCGGGCCATCTTTGCTCCAATGGAGCCTCGGCTGCGAGAGGGGAAGAGAGAGACAGAGAGGAAAGCGCGGCGGAGGGGTGGAGAAGCAAATGGGCGCTTCTCCTGTGTGCCCTGGCCGGGAATCGAACCTGGGTCCTCCGCACGCTAGGAAAAATGTGGAATTTTTACAGTGGTTTTCAGAAGTTAGTGATCCAAATCCTGATACCAAATTTCAAGAGACTGTATTGCCCTGTTGTTAAGTCATGTCTGGCCCTTTAAAAATGTGTGTGTGTGTGTGTGTGTGTATATATATATATATATATAGATATATATATAGATATAGATATTCTCTTATTGCTCTGTTCAGAAAGAACTCTTGTTCATTGATCCTTACTACTATAGTTCCTTTTTTATCCTATTTTCTGGCAGAGTTGATTCAACCTTTTGCTTTAAACAGTTTGGCAAAGCACATAATAACTTATTTGTCATAACTTTTCAATTACAAATTTCTCACTGCAGTCTTCAGTTTCCCTTTCCTCACAATGATTTTGCACTTAAGTAGGCAGCAAAGGTACTTTTTTTTTTAATTGGGCCTCTAGAATTTTGCTTCTGATCCCCTAACATACTGATTAGCTTAAAGATCTCTTTCCTCTAGATCAGAGAAAAACATGGCATGTTTTGACCTTCTGCACTCTTCACATTATATTCTCTAGCACAGGGGTTGGGAACCTATGGCTTGTGAGCCAGATGTGGCTCCTTTGATGGCTGCATCTGGTTTGCAGACAAATCTTTAATAAAAAAAATAATGTTGGCCCAGGCCGGTTGGCTCAGCGGTAGAGCATCGGCCTGGTGTGCAGGGGACCCGGGTTTGATTCCCGGCCAAGGCACATAGGAGAGGTGCCCATTTGCTTCTCCACCCCCCCCTTCCTCTCTGTCTCTCTCTTCCCCTCCCGCAGCCAAGGCTCCATTGGAGCAAAGATGGCCCGGGCACTGGGGATGGCTCCTTGGCCTTTGCCCCAGGTGCTAGAGTGGCTCTGGTCACGGCAGAGCATCACCCCCTGGTGGGCAGAGTGTTGCCCCTGGTGGGCGTGCCGGGTGGGTCCCGGTCGGGCGCATGCGGGAGTCTGTCTGACTGTCTCTCCCCGTTTCCAGCTTCAGAAAAATACAAAAAATAATAATAATAATAATGTTAAAAATATAAAACATTCTCGCCTGACCAGGCGGTGGCACAGTGGATAGAGTGTTGGACTGGGATGCGGAGGATCCAGGTTCGAGACCCCGAGGTCACCAGCTTGAGCACAGGCTCATCTGGTTTGAGCAATGCTCACCAGCTTGGACCCAAGGTCGCTGCCTTGAGCAAGGGGTTAGTCGGTCTGCTGTAGCCCCAGGGTCAAGGCACATATGAGAAAGCAATCAGTGAACAACTAAGATGTCTCAACAAAAAACTAATGATTGATTCTTCTCATCTCTCTCTGTTCCTGTCTGTTTCTGTCTATCCCTCTCTCTGACTCTCTCTCTGTCTCTGTAAAAAAATAAAAATAAAAAAATAAAACATTCTCATGTATTACAATCCATTCATTTCCTACCGCTCATGTTCATGGTTGCAGGTGGCTGGAGCCAATCACAGCTGTCCTCCAGGACAACACCATATTTTTATTGGGTAATGCGTACGTACACGGGTCGTTGTATGGCTCTCACAGAATTACATTTTAAAATATGTGGCATTCATGGCTCTCTCAGCCAAAAAGGTTCCTGATCCCTGCTCTAGCAGAAACTTGTGACCATCCCGTTTTGCTTTTACTAGGACTTGTGTGTAATGCTAGTGAGCACCTTCAGCTGACTGGCTGTATATATGTTTATTACCCAACCAGCACCAAAGAAATAATTTCTATTTTTGTTGCTATTGCTTTCTCACAACCTTATTTTTATTAGGGTTGGCCTATTTTCTCTGAGTCCCTTTGCCAGTGGCCTTATGGCCTAAAAATAAGAACACTTATATTTTAAATCGGAAATTTAGCATTAGGAAATACCTTTAAATGAGAAAGGGCTAAGATGAAAGACCAAAAAGATAGCCAAAAAATGTGAGATATTTGGTTGTGTCCTTTTTTTCTCCTGCTGCTTTTTTGGTATTCTTTGAACTTGGGCCTATTTTCTGTCCAGATGCTCAAATGATGTATTTTTTTTTAGTCTTAAAGAACTATTGTTGGGAAAATCTAAATATAACTCTGTGGCAGGAGACCAAGGATCAAACATATTTCCTCCAAAAGACAGTAACTACAAAAAAGGAAAAATTATCTTCTGGAGCTTTCTAGAAGAATAGACTAATCAGTACAACATAGAAAAAGAGTATGGCAAACATTAAAGGGATACCAGAGTCTTGGTGTTTTTTTCTGTGAGTTTATTCTTTTGTGTTAAAGTTTAATAACTATCTTTTTAAAAAAAAAAATTTACAATGGACAATTTTAAACGATAACAAAAATAGGCAATAATGTAATGAACCCCTCTATACCCATCACCCAGATTCAACAATTATCAACTCACAGCCAATCTTGTTCTCAGCTCTCTTCCTGTACAATTTTGAAGCACATCCCAGATGTTGTATCATTCCATATTTCAGTTTGTATCTCTAAAAGATAAGGACTCTTCAGTAATAACCAATACAATAGTCTGTTTTAGTTGGAATTCTAATAAGGTACACACATAGTTGTGATTAGTTATGTATCTCTTAAGTCTTTTGTTTTGTCTATAGGTTCCCTATCTTCTCTTTCTTTTCCTTTGCAATTTATTAAGAAATTGAGAAATCAGGTTGTTTGTCCCATGGGGTTTTCCAGAGCCTAGATTCTGTTTGCAAGCCAATGGTGTTTTACATATTCCTCTGTTCTCTATATTTCCTATAAATTGCTAGTTGAGTTAGGTGATGGTAGGTTCTTTCATCAAGGAGGCATATAATGTCTAGTCATCTTTCTTTCTGAAATGTTCACCACTGTTGATGGTCAGTGCCCGTATCCATGAACTTAACAGTGACTGCAACATGGTGATATTTTCAATCTATTGTTTCTTCTCTACTAGTTAGAATATATTTATAAAAAATGCTTACCTCATCTACTGTTTGGTTGGCCTGAGATGTAGTTAGTATAGGAAAGACCGAACAGATGCTTGATTCCCCTCCTTTCCTTTTAAGTCTTTTATGCAAAGCTAAATTAATAAGAGATGAAAATTTGCCTTTGACTGAATATTTTCTCTTCCCATCTTTTTAACAAGTACATGTTTTAAAAAGAGCTTAAAGCTATGGTCATCTAAAATAGTCTAAGGGTATGACTATGGTTTTACAGTTTTCATATTCAAATGAAAGATGGTAGCTACAGAAGTAGACTTAGCACTCTAAGACTACCTGACCTGTGGTGGCACAGTGGATAAAAAGCATTAACCTGGACTGCTGAGGTCACTGGTTCGAAACCCCAGGCTTGCCTGGTCAAGGCACATACCAGAAGCAACTACAAGTTGATGTTTCTCGCTCCTTCCCCCTGCCTTTCTCTCTCTAAATCAATAAATAAAATCTTTTTAAAAATGTTACGGTATTTAAAAAGAAAAAAGAGTTATAAAACTAAGCAGAAGGCAGCTTATATTTTTCTTAAAGCATAAGGCTCTATTGATTTTTTTTAAGTACCTCAAGTTTAAGCACATCAGGAATTCATATAAAACACATATGTGTTTAATTAGAGTGGTGGTCATATGGAATAAGGGGTGAAATTTGAGATTGTCAAAATCAAAAAAATAACTAAGCTTTGTCTTACAAGACAGTATGCTGGATGGGTGAGGATATATTCATTTTTTATTGGTCTATAACAAATATATAAACTTAGCAGCTTAAACCAAACACATTTATCATCACACAGTTTTTGTGGGTCAAGAGCCAGGGCCTGGTTTATATGGGACTCTGCTTTGGGTCTCAAGCTATAAACAAGGTGTCAAACAGGGATGGGTCTTCATCAGAGGCTCGATCAGGGAAGGATCCACTTCCAAACTCCTTTAGGTTGTTGGTAGAACAGTTTTTCCTTGTAAGTGTAAGATTCATGGCAGCTTGCTTCTTCAAAGCCCACAATAAAGAGTGTGAGCGTCTTTAGCGAGAGGGGTCATACATTCTTATGTTTTGGGAGGGGGGGTGTTTGACACATTCTTATGTAATCTTGTACAGTAATCATGTACATCTCATCACCTTTCTCAGAGTCCACTGGTTAAAATCGAGTCACAGAACCTGCCCACAGCCATGGGGAGGGGACCACAGAGAGGCATGAGCACCAGCAGACGGGGTCACAGGGACCACCCTGGAGTCTGCCCACCACAGTAATTTCAGAAACTTGCCTCTTGTTGTCAAGAAGCTTGTAATCAAGTTAGGAATATGAGACATTCGTAAAAATAACAATATTTTGCATTACACTTCTAAGATACCATAAAGAGGTCATTTTAACCAGAGCAAAATGATATGTGCCTGAATGGTTGTTCCAATGTTATCTATCTTAATAAATGATTGGAAACTATCAGACTATCAACTTTCAAACAGTAGGATGTTTAGGGGAATTATTATGATAAGATCAGAGTTCTGAAATCATGAATAACCACTACTGATTTATGAAAAGCAAGAGAAAATGTTTGCCATAATATTAATATTTTAGGGGGCAAATGTATGTGGACATAAAAAACAGGGGTAGGGCTTTACTGACTTTTTGCATGTTCCACTGTGATTTTTGTCTCATAACAATGTGTGGGTTTTGCTTTTGTAATTATTAAAAATAAACTTTTAAATTTAATAAAAAGAGCTGAAAAATTATCCTATAAAGAATGAATTTGAGGCCCTAGCCAGTTGGCTCAGTGGTAGAGCATCAGTCCGGTGTGTAGAAGTCCCAGGTTCAATTCCCAGCCAGGGCACACAGGAGAAGTACCCATCTACTTCTCCACCATTCCCCCTCTCCTTTCTCTCTCTCTCTCTTCCCCTCCCACAGCCAAGGCTCCATTGTAGCAAAGTTGGCCCAGGCGCTGAGGATGGCTCCATGGTCTCCGCCTCAGGCGCTAGCGTGGTTCCAGTTGCAACAGAGCAATGACCCAGATGGGAGAGCATCGCCCCCTAGTGGGCTTGCCAGATGGATCTCTGTCAGGCTGGAGTCTGTCTCTCTGCCTCTCCACTTCTCACTTCAGAAAAGTACAAACAAAAAAAGAATGAATTTGAAATGAAATACACATTTCTTAGAGCAAACTCCCTTGTGTCTTTTCCCCTTTAATGATGCAAATAATTGTGCTGACATTTCTTGTAGGTGAATGAATGAATAAACTCTTCATACTACTGTCACTATGATATATGACTAATGGAGATTTTGATTTATATTCGTCTTACTTGTATTCCATATATAGTAAATGTTAAGAATGTTAATTATTTTTAGGGAGATACCTATGATACTTTATTAGTAATACTTCCATAACTTCAGTGTAGAATTACATTTATAGAAAATGCCTCATCAATAGCTAGCTATAAAATGAGTGAGTCATAGCAGCTTTTAGTCTTGGTATATAACAAACTGACTGACTTTGGGATTCTTCACAGAGGCACCAAATAAGTAAAAGTATGGTCAAATATGAACAAGAAACCTTATATTTAGATGCATATGTAGGTCTTTTCCTAGTTTAGATACAAAGATACTCAAGGACTCTTTCATAGCACTTGCTCAAACAGAAAAGGTATTTTTAGGTTAGTTTAAATGACACAGACCTTCCGAAGAATATATAATAAAACTTACATTTCCCCTCTATATTCTGAAGATTTTTGTTTATACTGTATGTTTTATTTGTGTATCATATGACAGACTTTCAGTTAATATTAGATGTGTTAATGAATGAATAATAAAGGTACTTTGAGACCAAAAAAATCTTAGAGGGAGGATAAAGGTCTTCAGACCAGATATCTTTAGAAACCTATGACTAGGTTGGGAAAACCATCCCTGCTTAGTTTTGTCACCTCTGCAGTTATAAAACAGCTCTGTTCTACCTGGCCTCATGTAGGATCCCATGTTACAGAACTTTGTAGAGAAGAAACATCTTTGCTTTTATGATGTAATCAGGGCTACCTCTGTCCCTGCCATACCAGTGCCCACCTCCCTATGTCCTGTCAGTTGTCATTGACTCAGGCAAAGCAGATGATGCCGTATCTCACTTACAGGTATCGACTGGGCTCCCAAGAGTGACCGCATCGTCACTTGCGGGGCAGACCGCAATGCCTATGTGTGGAGTCAGAAAGATGGTGTCTGGAAGCCAACCCTGGTGATCCTGAGAATTAATCGTGCAGCCACTTTTGTCAAGTGGTCCCCATTAGAGAACAAATTTGCTGTGGGAAGTGGAGCACGACTCATTTCTGTTTGTTACTTCGAGTCTGAGAATGACTGGTGAGCAACATCTGAGTGTTTTTTTATTTCTCTCTATAGAATCATACATTGGGACCACTATGTTCTTGGTGACTTCTTGAGACACTGGGTGAAAGCTAACTATAACTTCAGTTTTTCTTCATCTGGAGGCTTTTTTCTCATAAATTTTCCATTCTTTCTGAATGAGCATTTTTTCTTCTAATGTGCACATTGAGTCAAATCTCATGTCTTTCTCTTACTGATATAGAGCTGTGGTTTCCATGCTCTGGTCTCCTAACTTGTATTACTACCCTTCTGACTCTGTACTGTCCACATTGCTGTTTTCTTACTCTGCTGTATAAATTAAGAATTTAAAAGATTCCCAGTGTCCTGAGAAATATATTTTTTCCCTCACTATCTTTATCCACTTAAAATATTTAGGATTCTTACAAATAACAATGTTCTCCTTTCTTTAAAGTTCATTTGCTAATCAAGTCTGTTGCCTTGGTATAATGCTTTACTTGTTTAAGCCATTAAAGTAAAAATTGACTAGGATCTTGGAAATATAATCAGTCTGTTATGCTTTTTTTTATATATCACTTGTAACTAAGCCAGTCAAAATGCAAGAGGTTTATTTTATGGCTAAGTAACATACTTCAACTACTCCTTCCTGCTTACTTGGATAAGAAAACGATTCTACCCTTCAACATGGAATTGTCATTTAGTAGGAAACTGGCAGTGTGTCTTTGCACTAAAAATAGCAGACTACACATCACTCTTTGTGTTAGTGTTACTGTTTGCTTTCTGCTGAAACAGTGGAAGGAAGGGATTATCATATTACACTTTATAATTTAGTAAAACCTCAGAAGTTTTTATTCTCTGGGGAAAAAAGTTTGAATTTGCAGCAAGATTGAATTATGAATTTAAGACATGCATTTTTCTTTCAAGCATGTGTAAAATTAAGGCTAACAAAATGTTGCCTGCTAAAAATCATTTAGAAGCCTCACTGTAATACATAAGAAACAATTTTTCTTTCTAGGTAATTTCAATGTCAGTGATTGTTCACATTTTTATTCATTAAAAAAAGTCTCAAATATAAGTAACTTGGGCTTTACTGTAGTACAAAGTATTGTCATTGGAACAAATTGTATTTCAGGGGAGTTTCACAGCTATGCAACGGTATTTTATTGCTATCATGTGAGTACTTTAAAACAACCTCTCAGTCTTTAATTTTAAAATAACTGCATTATTAAATAAATCAAATATTAACTATTTTTCAGAATGAAATTTTTCAGATTCCTAAGAAAAGGATTCTTTTTCTTTTTGAGTGAGAGGAGGGGAGATAAACACACTCCTGCATATGCCCTAATCGGCATCTACCCGGCAGCCCCTTCTGGGGTCAATGCTTGAGTACTAAGCTGTTTTTAACACCTGAGGCTGTTATGCTCAGACCGAGTGAGCTGCCCTCAGTGCCTGGGGCCATGCTCAAACCAGTCAAGCCACTGGCTGCAGGAGTGGAAGAGGGAGAGAAGCAGATGGTCACTTCTCCAGTTTGCTCTGACCGGGAATCAAACCCAGGACGTCTATACACTGGGCTGACACTCCATCCACTGAGCCACCAGCCAGGGCCAGAAAAAGATTCTATAGAAAAATAATTTAACTTTTAAGGAAGGGCAGTTGGCATGATATTAAGTCTCTCATCTTGAACAACAGAAACATTTCATTTTTAAGTAGCAGTTTAAGGGCAAAAGTTGATTTAGTTATACCAGAATAATGACTATTTTAGACACGAATAAATTATTTAAGTGGAGCTAAAGAATTAGAGTCTAATCTCCAACAAGAGGTCCTGCTGATTGCTTGGTTGTGTTTGTGAAAAAAGTGAAAAACTGCAGCTTCAGAAAACTTACTTAGCATTGGAAACTTAAAAAGGAAATTAATCTATCTTAACCTTTTAAAATAAATCACTAAATATTTAAAATAAAAATTCAAGTAATTTTAAACCTCAGTTTTTATTTCCAAAGTTTAAGTCACACGTAATCTGAAATTCTATGGGGCAGTACCAGAGTTAACCCATAAATATACGTACTAAAGAGGATCCCCTGGTAGCCAGAAAAGTTCAGAACTAGTTGATCTGATGGGAATATCAAAACCTAAAGGACAGGAAAATGGAAGTGACCGTCTATTGGTTCTTCTTCTCTCCCTTTAGAAATAAATGCAAACTTCTCTCTGGCAGACCTGGTAGCCACATAAGAACCATGCATTGATGTTTTCAATTGAGACATTTGTTAGGTCATTTGGGGATTGTTTGAAAATAAACTAAAATGAATTTTCTCCTTTTGTAGGTGGGTAAGCAAACACATTAAAAAGCCAATTCGCTCCACAGTCCTCAGCTTGGATTGGCATCCCAACAATGTTTTGCTGGCAGCAGGATCATGTGATTTCAAATGCAGGTGGGAACAAATGAGAATTGGTAGACAGACTTGAACTGTTCATTGTTCACCTTTCAACAAATATTTTTAAGGTCTCTTTTTGCAAGGTACTATGCTCGGAACCATAAGGGTCTCAGAGATGAAAGGATCTTATGATCTAGTAAAGGGGATAAAGCAAGTGCATAAATCACTGAGGTAGAAAGAAGTGGACTTGGTAGAAGGAGACGCACAGACAGGGACTGGGAAGTTTTCCTTAGGCAGAACGTCTATGGTTTGGGGTGGGGGAAGTGTTGTCTGCTTCTCCCCGCCCCTCAACTACAGTAGTATTATCTTTCTTTTTTTTTTTTTTTTTTTTACAGAGACAGAGAGAGTCAGAGAGAGGGATAGATAGGGACAGACAGACAGGAACGGAGAGAGATGAGAAGCATCAATCATCAGTTTTTCGTTGCGACACCTTAGTTGTTCATTGATTGCTTTCTCATATGTGCCTTGACTGTGGGGCTACAAGCAGACCTAGTAACCCCTTGCTCGAGCCAGTGACCTTGGGTCCAAGCTGGTGAGCTTTTGCTCAAACCAGATAAGCCCGCGCTCAAGCTGGCGACCTTGGGGTCTCGAACTTGGATTCACTGCATCCCAGTCTGACATTCTATCCACTGCGCCACCGCCTGGTCAGGCAGTATTATTACTTTTTTTTTTTTACTTTTATTAATTTTTAGAGAGGAGAGAGAGTGAGAGAGAGAGAGAGGAAGAGAAGGGGGAGGGAGGAGCAGGAAGCATCAACTCCCATATGTGCCTTGACCAGGCAAGCCCAGGGTTTTGAACCGGCGACCTCAGTATTCCAGGTCAACGCTTTATCCACTGCGCCACCACAGGTCAGGCCTTATTACCATTTTTCAATTTTTTTTTTTTTTTTTTTGTATTTTTCCGGAGCTAGAAATAGGGAGGCAGTCAGACAGACTCTGCATGCGCCCAACCGGGATCCACCCGGCATGCCCACCAGGGGGCAATGCTCTGCGGCAATCAGAGCCATTCTAGCGCCTGAGGCAGAGGCCATGGAGCCATCCTCAGCACCCGGGCAAACTTTGCTCCAGTGGAGTCTTGGCTGCTGGAGGGGGAGAGAGAGACAGAGAGGAAGGAGAGGGGGAGGGGTGGAGAAGCAGATGGGCGCTTCTCCTGTGTGCCCTGGCCGGGAATCGAACCCGGGACTCCTGCACGCCAGGCCAACGCTCTACCACTGAGCCAACCAGCCAGGGCCCTTATTACCATTTTATAACGCAGGCAGCAGACTGCAAATTCCAGAGGGAAACTAAGAGTAACAAAACAGCTGAACAATGGACTGCTGAGCTATTATTATGCTATTATTTTTCAGTTAAAGCTTTTTATTTGTCATTAACATGAGGCCAGAAGAAACACAGCCACTTGGCTAAGAGCTTTAAGTACATACAAGTAATTGCTTTTTTTAAAAAAAAAAGTTGTTCTTTATTAACAAGGCTTTTTTTCCCTTTAGCCAGAAGGAAGGCAGATAAATGTTGCTTCATGTTGACAATATGGTAGGTTAGGAGATGGGATGCATTTTTCTTTGGTAGGCTATATGGAGAATTTCTGGAAAATCTAGCTAGTAATTTACATCCTAGAATATTCAAGGGACTTTTGTTTTGGGGTCCTTGAGTTTGGTATTTGAGGGGGGTTTTTTTTTGGGTTTTGGTTTTGGTTTTTAATATGTCTGTGGCAGTTTGGCTGTGGGTAGGGGTACAGTAGTGTCAAGGCATTTTTGAGAAAAATACTGTTTATTCTCCATAAGAACCAGTATAACAGTGAAGAACCTGGAGTTTTTCATATTTAGGAGTTTTATTTTTGTAATGTTACCCAGGGTTGTTCAAGCTCCCTTAGAAGATGGAGCTAAGTGGTACTGATCCATACCACCTGGATTATCAGGCTATGTCTAAAAATCTGGTTGTGAAAACAGGTAACAATTCTTTTGTCAATAATAATTTCCAGAAATAAACTTTGCTTTGACATGTGCTCCTTTGAATATGGGTCTGTTCCATTCACACTCTCGAGTTGACAGTTGAGAACCACCTGTTCTTTCCCAGATTCAGATGACTAAAGAGGTAGCCATTGTGGTTCTAAGGTCACATCGTCTAGCTTACAGATAGGTCATTGTGCCCTTCCCCTCACTAGTGCCCTGAGTCTTCCAGAGCTGCTGCTGCCATTGTCATTTTGGGAGGAAATAAATACTCTGGATCATTTAGAGTTTCAGGTTCAGAAGTTTTTAAAGAGAAGCTTTATAAAGTAAATAATAGCACTGGAGGGCAAAAGGGAATAAAAGGATAGTGTCCCAGCTGTTCTTGATCCCTTTTGCTTCCTGAATAAAGGAATTAGAGAAAGAGATTGATGATAACTGGCTGTAAGGGACCTACCTTCATTCCAGACTATACCTGTCACAAAGGCTGGACAGTGAGTAGGCCTGAGGGTCAAGCAAGCACAGCCCTGTGCCTGACAGGACTAGGAAAAGCCTGCCTGCTCTTCTAATGGTCTCCCTTAGCTAAGTGATTTCATATAATTGATTTATTGCCGGGTGGTAAATAGTGTCCTTTCTTTTACCATTTGACTGTGTAGGATCCCTGGAATACTGTATTGAGAATGATGGTGAGGGAGACAGGAAAGAATGCTGTTCTCATTCAGACAGATTTCCCGTGGGCGAGGGAGGGCGGGATAACACTATCCTTCCCAGAATGTACACTCCAGGAAGGAAGGGCTTTGTGTTCATTACCTCTAGAATGGTACTCTGAAAGCAGTGCCTGGCACATCGTAAGCACTCTGTAAATATGTGTTGAGTATGGATTTGCCGCACTGGGATTGGCCTAGGCAACCTAGAGCCATTCTGTGTCTTAAGAGATTTGTGTATCTGAACTTGACCATCATATTTTGCTCTCTGCTTTTGGAGACACCTTGCAGCAGTTGCCTGTGGCCTATTTCTACTATATACATATATTTTCATTTACTTTTTCCTTCTCTCCCTGCCCCTTAAACTGCAGAGTGTTTTCTGCATACATTAAAGAAGTGGATGAAAAGCCAGCCAGTACACCCTGGGGTAGCAAAATGCCTTTTGGTCAGCTAATGTCAGAGTTTGGTGGCAGTGGCACCGGCGGCTGGGTGCATGGTGTCAGCTTCTCCGCCAGTGGGAGCCGCCTGGCCTGGGTCAGCCATGATAGCACCGTGTCTGTTGCTGATGCCTCAAAAAGTGTACAGTGAGTATTTGCTTTCTGTTTTGAGTTAGGAAGTGGGATATCTCAACAACTGGGTAAGGCTGCACTTCACTGGATACTTATGTGGGACACAAGTGTAAAAGTCTGACCCAGAACAGCAAGGCAGCCTTTTAAATCACAAGCACACATCTGAATTGTCCATTTGGGGAAATTTTAAAGAGTTAGATCTCACTTCCAGAAATACTTTTTTTTTTTAAGTGAGAGGAGAGGAGATAGACTCCCACATGCACCCCAACCAGGATCCACCCAGCAGTCCCTATCTGGGGCCAATGTTCAAGTCAACCATGCTATCCTCCGTGCCTATGGCTGACCCTCAGACCAATGGAGCCACTGGCTGCAAGAGGGGAAGAGAGAGAAAGGGGGAGAGGGAGGGGAAGAGAAGCAGATGGTCACTTCTCATGTGTGCCCTGATTGGGGAATGAACCTGGGACGTCCGCACGCTGGTTTGACGCTCTGTCCACTAAGCCAGCCAGCCAGCCAGGGCCCGGAAACACTTCTTAATGGGAGTGCTGATAGTGATACATTTGAAGAACTCTCCTGGTTTGCTACAGATAAGAGTTCCTTCAAATATCCAGTTAGTCTGTTACTATGAATTCCTTACAACTTATCAATGTTACACACCAGCCTTAAATAGGTAATGTGTTCTTCCTCTGTGTAATCAGTGAACAATGACTCCATTAATTTGGGACTTCATTCAGTAATACTAGAACATTCAAGCCAGTTCCTCTGGTATATGCTACAGTTCCAATTGCTATGACTCATTTGTGCCTGCTCAGCCTTAAGGAGAGCATTAGGCATCTTGTTAGACACCAGAATTTGTATTTGTTCCACTTATGTCAGAGGAAGAGTCTTCTTTCTGGTGCATACTTTTCCATGGGCCACCAAACGTAACCCTCCTTTAAAGGTTTCCTGACTTCTCAACCTATATTTTGAGGACTGGTCACATCAGGTAACTCCGGCTCCCTCTGCCACACAGTGACAGCATGACACTAGAGAGGATATTTTTTCTTAATGGATTGAATTGTATTTTTAAATTTCATGTTTTTTCAAAATACCTCCCCATTATAAATGATAGTCTTCTAGATTTTTATACTATATATAGGTACTTACATAGCTTTGGGTTTTTAATACAAGTGGCATTATGCTATACATTTTGTACAGCAGTTTGCCTTTTGTCATTCAGTAATGTTTTGATGTTATAGTTATTTGTGTACAATTTATTATAATGCATAACAAGCTCTTAGCACATATGCCCCTGTCTGCCCTTGCATTGATTTGTATTTGGCTTTTATATTCCTGTAAGTCAGGTTATGTCCTCCATTCTTCCATTTCTCAAATGTAAATATTTCATATAGTGAAGTCCAGCTTTTCTACAGTAAGGCCTTAAGATGAGGTGTTAGGACTTTAATACAGTACCAGTGGTATTTGTTGGGGGTGGGAATGTTTTTTGAGAAATAGTTTTCAAAATGCATCATCTTTTACATGAAGTTATATGATCCTAATTCATCAACCTGCCATATCTGTATAACCTCTTGACCAGGTACTAGAGCAGATAACTACTAAATTATATACTTAGTATATATACTAAGTCTGCATGTGTGTGTGCACACATACAGAACTTAACTATTGTGTGTAAATTCCTGTCTGGTTAAGTCTATGTCTTGTCCGTCAGTAGCGCTAGCTCCTAACCTAATACCTAGCAGAGGAAAGAGAACAGGTTTTCATAACTGTTTGTGGTCCCAGCCATCTAGGAGCCCACAGCAAGCACCGGTGAGGAGAAGATAACAGAGTAAGGCATTCAGTCATGAGTAACAATAAGAACTTTAGAAGCTCAGAGAAAAGAGAAGCCACTTTAGGCTGATGTGGTCCAGGAGGGCTTCATGGAGGTAATCAGATTAGATCTGAGCTTCAGAGACTGGGACGGACTTCGGACAAGCAGGAGACCCGAAGTAGCACGTGGTAAAGGGGTTGGGAGCAAAGGCAGAAATGGGAAAGAACAAGGGACTGGTGGGAAACAAGCCATAGACAACTTTTTCATGAGTTCAGGTGCCTTAGAAGAGAGTGGAGCACAGGCTAAAGAGAGCGGAAGGCCTCGGTTTCTGCAGCTTATCTCGGGGCCATCTCATGCTTGAGATTCCTGGAAGGCTAGGTCACGTGACTCTTTTTAAACATAAGTGGTCATTTATACTGCCGAAGCCCCTGTGAGAATTGGTCTTTTGTAATCTTCTGTATCTAAAGAAACTGAGTGGTTTGTTTTATCTTCATTAACAAGTGTTCTTGTGTTCAGGGTTTCAACTCTGAAAACAGAGTTCCTGCCCCTCCTGAGTGTGTCATTTGTTTCGGAGAATAGCGTTGTAGCTGCTGTAAGTATTTCTCTTAATCTTTCCTGTAGCACACTGTGTATAATTCTCTAGAACAGGAGTAATGCATGCTCTGTGACTTTGTGCACTGGCACAGAAAAGAACAGCCTTTTAGAAGAAACAGAGCTACCCTGTAGGAGGAAGAGATGCCTGTAGTGGCAGACATTCTGCTGAGGGGTTTGTAGGTAGGCAGCATACCTCCCAGGGGCTGACTAATATCTTATTTCAGGGCCATGACTGCTGCCCAATGCTCTTTAACTACGATGACCGCGGCTGCTTGACTTTCGTCTCCAAGCTAGACATTCCAAAACAGAGCATCCAGCGCAACATGTCCGCCATGGAACGCTTCCGCAACATGGACAAGAGGGCCACAACTGAGGACCGCAATACAGCTTTGGAGACACTGCACCAGAATAGCATCACGTAGGTGCCACCCAGCCCCCTGGGGCCCCCTGGACCGGGACCTAAGTTCCTGGATGCCACTTGTAGCCAGGGCCCTGACCATCTGGAGAGAAGTATTTAGGTGACCAAGATGCCCTTCTTCCCCTCTGCTTCCTGACTGGGTCTCTATGAAAGTTCTTTACACTACATGCCCAGACATCCTTTCAGGAATGAGAGTGAGAAGTTTGTAGCTTCCTACTTTCAGGCTCTTATTTGCATCTCATGATAGAGAGTGAACTATACCCAGTCATTTTGTCTTTCAAGGTACAGATGGTACAAGACATCCCCCGTGAAGAGTGCAGACCCAACAGAAACTAACAAAGTAGAAACATTCATAGATACAGAGAACAGACTCTCAGCTGTCAGAGGCAAGGGTTGGGAGGCTGGGTGGAAAAGGTGAAGGGATTGAACAAAGACAAAAACACCATAGACCCAGACAACAGCTTGGTGAGTACCACAGGGAAAGGGTAACAGGAGGTAGAGAAGGGTAAAGGAGCAGTAAAGGTGATGGAAAAAGACTCATAGTGAACACACAATACAGATGATGTATTATAGTATAGAATTGTACACTTAAAACCTATATAATTTTATTAACCATTGTCACCCCAATAAATTCAATAAAAATTTTTAAGAATGCCTGACCAGGTGGTGGCGCAGTGGATAGAGCATTGGACTGGGATGCAGAAGACCCAGGTTCAAGACCCCGAGGTCACCAGCTTGAGTGCGGGCTCATCCGTCTTGAGCAAAAAAGCTCACCAGCTTGGACCCAGGGTCGCTGGCTCTAGCAAGGGGTTACTCGGTCTGCTGAAGGCCCACAGTCAAGGCACATATGAGAAAGCAATCAATGAACAACTAAAGTGTCGCAGCGAAGAACTGATGATTGATGCTTCTCATCTCTCTCCGTTCCTGCCTGTCTGTCCCTGTCTATCCCTCTCTCTGAGTCTCTCTCTGTCCCTATAAATAAATAAATAATAAATACATGAAATTTAAAAAAATTTTTAAGAAAGAGAATGAAAGAACTTCCTGTGTGTCACATTCTTCTGGTAGTGAACATGTAACAGGAGGATTAGTTATATCCTGTTTGAAAAGGTAATTCTAGCTATCATTTCAACCATGGATTTCAAGTACTGTATGCAAGTAAGAAGATCATTTAATTAGAGAAACGGAATTCCTTAGCATCAGTATGACAAGCTGAGGTGTTTCTTATTTTTCATCAGGCATATTTGATTACATAAGAGAAAAGAACTGTGTTTTGTCCAAAAAGCTTGACTTTTTTTTTAAAACCTAGTCAAGAAATGCAATATACTTTTGGTATTTTATTTATTTATTTATTTATTTATTTTATTCATTTTAGAGAGGATGGAGGGAGAGAGAGAGAGAGAGAGAGAGAAAGGGAGGAGGAGCAAGAAGCATCAACTCCCATATATGCCTTGACCAGACAAGTGCAGGGTTTTGAACCGGCAACCTCAATGTTCCCAGGTCAACGCTTTATCCACTGCGCCACCAGAGGTCAGGCTACTTTTGGTATTTTAAATTGCTTTGTTCTGAGTTATGTGGCATAGAAGTTTCTCTATTGGACTAGACTTTTTGTGTTGAGAGACTTTTAATGTGGTGACGATGGCAGAAAAAATAATGGAAACCTAGACTTTCTCTTTGAGAGAATTATTAATTCAGGTTATGCTTTTCACCATGGTCAGTGGAAAGGCCCACTGGACTTAAAATAGGCTGAAACTGTCTGTGCTCTATTTCAAAGTAATAACTTGAAGGCATAGTAAAACCTAACAGTTTCCAAGTTTCTCTGTCTTGAATAGCTTTCAAAGTTATTGTGAATTTTTCTTAAGCTTCTTTGTATCAGGAAGGAAACAGCTCTCACTGCCTGTTTAGGACATGTTTACTTTTATGTACAGATATTAAGTCCTCTTTGTCCCAGAGCAGATTAGCAAACTTTTTCTGTGAGGGACCAGATAGTATTTTAGGCTCTTGAGGGTTCTCCAGTCTCCATTATAAGTACTCAACTCTTCCATTATGGCACAAAAGCTGCCCTGGACAAGATAGTAACATGAGTGTGGATGTATTTCAGTAAAACATGGACACTGAACTTTGAATTTCTCATAATTTTCACATGTCATGAAATAATAATTTTGTGTGGTTTTTTTTGAACCATTTAAAATTGAAAAATCCATTCTTCTTAATTCCCAGGCTGTACACAAACAGGTGGTCTGTGCTATTTGCCATCCCCTCCCAGAACATACGTTCCAGACATTCCAAAAGAGAAAGAAAAAGATTGAGCCACAGAATTTATTTTCTTGGAAGTATTTCAGAGTAATTAGGCTGCTTAATTTATCTGTTCCTCTGCTTTCCCTGGTTGGAATCTTGTGATGTATCTGACTGTAGCTAATAATTATAATGATTAATTTCAAATGCAGGAGAGTTATTGGTTTATATACCCTGACTGTCTGAGTGTGATTTGGGAGTTTTTGTTTGGAGTCAACTGGATTTCATTGTTTTATTCTGCCTCTAGTTTAAAAATAATAATAAATTAGTTTCCATTTCCATCATGGCTGTGGTTCTGCCCACACCCTGCTCTTGGGCAGTTTTCATGCTACTTCTCCACGTCACTAATTAATGCAGATTCTTAACCTTTCCCTCATGTCAGTCTCTAATTTTCTGGTCATCTGGTAATAAAATACATTTGTATATTTTCTGAGTCAGATTGCTACAGTCTAATATTATAGACAACTTGATATTTAGGAGTTGATAGGCAATTTCCTTAAAATGCCCTTACACTGTTAAGAAGGTTGGGGCTCACTTCTACCACATACCTTGCAATCTCTTGTTTTTGTTTTATTTCAGTCAAGTATCTATTTATGAGGTGGACAAGCAAGACTGTCGTAAATTTTGCACTACTGGCATCGATGGAGCCATGACAATTTGGGATTTCAAGGTATTTTCTGCCTTTCAGAACAAATCTTGTTTGTGTTAAAACTACTCTTGTGAGAAAATGTTTCTCATTTCTTGAAACAAAATATCAAAGCCAATGCAAATCAGAATTGTTGGACATTAGTCTATAGTTGTCTTTAAAACCTTAAAGTTATTAGCAGGAGAAAACCCCACTTTGCCAATGAGATGGAATGCATACTTTTTTCTAGATGTCCATCTACTCATTGAGGAAAGGTTGAGTGCTGTTTATGTAGCAGGCCCTGTGTTGGGCACCAGTCTGAATTTAATCATATAGATATATTTTTATGGTTTATACTAATCAACCTAATAAACATTCACTAAGTGCCCTGTGGGTGCTGGGCATGGTGCGTGCTAGGCACTGAGGGGCATGGCTGGTAGGAGAGAGAGGAGGGTGAGGGGATCGGGTGGAGCCCCTGAGGGGCTCTGTTTTAACATCGAGGAATTGAGGGGATGTATGGACTGCCAACATGCAGGGAAGAGCTGCATCTGTAGACACAGTGGGATTTCAGGACACATGGCTGAGGAGAAGGGGGTGCACACGAATTCGGAGCTGCAGGAACAGCCTGTGCAGACCAGGCCTGGAGCTCAGAGAGTGCACACTACATTCAGGGTACCGTCGGGGGTTTGGACTGTGGTGAGTCCTGTAGAAGCAGCAGGTGGAACTAGAAAAAAGCCATGGCATGGTCTGGGAAAGGAAGCTGGGCTTTTTTTGCAGACATCTAGGAGCTGTTCCAGAACCAAAGAGTAAAAGCACCAGGCTAGAAGGCGTGGGTGGCCCAGGCAACTGAGAGCTCTGGGCAGAAGCTGCTGGGTCCAGTGAGCAAGTGACAAGGATATGAACTCCAGCTGTCGCAGGGGTTGTGGCCAGGAGGCTCTGGACTGGAGAGAATTAGGAGGCCTAATAGAAGTGGGTAGTGACAAATCCAGGAGGACTCAGTACACTCCAGCTTTACAGAATTTTGCCACAGAGCATTTCCATGATGTTTTATTTTTTTCCTCCTCTCCTTGGAAAAGTCTCTGGAATATTCTGGAGAAAAAAAACTTTAAAAGTCACCACCCCCTTATCTTCATACACTTTAAGTCCTAGGCTTTGTGACTCCTGTGTAATTAGCACCTCCTGGCTCTGCCCTTTATCCTTTGTTCCCTCAGGCCATGTCCTAGATTTCTCTCTTTTTGCACCTGTGTAAGTTAGGAAGTCCCAGTGCAGTTTTCTCTTCAGTCCCCCTACCTTTCTGCACCTGCTGTGTTGTGCAGCAGGCTGGTTGCTGTGTTGCCTGCAGAAACATAGACGTGCCTGCCATTAGGGCATCTAGAGTGTGGTGAAGAGGCAAGGGACATGTGCAGAGATGGCCCTCATCACTAAGGGCTAGTGACACAGATAAGGAGGTATTGCCCAGGAACAGAGGAGTGTGCCCAGAGCCTGTGGGCTGGGGTGGTGGGACGGAGGAACACATGGCCTGGAAGGGCCAGCAGTCCTGGGGAGTCTCTGCCAGGCAGAGGCCTGGGAGTGCATGTCTCAGATTTTCAGAGGTAGGGTGGGGGGCAAAGAGCCTGCTCTTCAGCCAAGGAGAGGGGGGGGGGGTAGTGTGGCACCATGGAGAAAGTGCCAGGATGGACAGTCCTCACTAACCGTTAGTGTTTTTTCTGCCATTTCTTAGACCTTGGAGTCTTCCATCCAGGGCCTTCGGATAATGTGAAGCTGAGTGAGCCTCCCAGATCCAGCATGACAAACTGACAGACTGCCCCACGGCAGCCCCACCATGTGCATGATGGTGAGGAGAGCCAGCCACTAGGAAACACTGAAGACACATATCTCGCAAATGTTTGTGTGGTTTTGTTTGAATATAATTGGTGAAAGTGTTGGTTTTTTAAAAAGCAGCAGTGATTGGGTTTTGTTTGTTTTTTGGTTTTTTGTTTGTCTTTGGTTTTTGTTTTTGCTATTTCATTCCATTTTTTGACCAAAGCTTCTCTTTTAGTAGTTTATTATGGAAAATTGTCACACTAACTTAAAAGAAAGGGTGGGGAGATATGTAAATTGCTAAAAAAATTAAATAAAAATACTGAATGTGTTTTGGTTTTGTTTCCTCATATTTCCATTTTTAGTGGAAAAACTGGATCAGTTCTTCTTAGACTAGTTTTTAAGATAAAATCTTAGATTATTAGTTTTTTGGGTTTTGGTGGGGTTTTTTGTATTTTTCTGAAGCTGAAAACAGAGGCAGTCAGACAGATTCCCGCATGCACCTGACCGGGATCCACCCAGCATGCCCACCAGGGGGCGATGCTCTGCCCATCTGGGGCATTGCTCTGTCGCAACCAGAGCCATTCTAGCGCCTGAGGCAGAGGCCACAGAGCCATCCTCAGCGCCTGGGCCAACTTTGCTCCAATGGAGCCTTGGCTGTGGGAGGGGAAGAGAGAGACAGAGAGGAAGGAGAGGGGGAGGGGTGGAGAAGCAGATGGGCGCTTCTCCTGTGTGCCCTGGCCGGGAATCGAACCTGGGACTCCTGCACACCAGGCTGACGCTCTACCACTGAGCCAACCGGCCAGGGCCTAGATTATTAGTTTTTTAAATTGAATACAAATGGTTTTTCTTTAACCAAAAGAACTATTTATTAGATGCTATCTTTTAGCATTGCTATACTTTTGCAAAGTAGGTGAACTGTTCCCATATTGCACACAAGGCAGCAGAGGTATCCACCACTATTAAGCAGCCACGCCCAAATGGGAGCCTGCTCTGAGACCACAAGGTCTGGGCCCTCGGCCCACACACAGCAGGAGCAACCGCCATAATAGTGCATCTCTGTCACTACTGTGAGTAAAGTGTGGTGGGGAGAGGAAAAGGACACATTATCATTTTGGTTTAGTGATTATGCCCAAGCTAAGTTACTTTCATCATAAATGGAAATGAAGTTTGACATTCCAAGGCTCAGAATCTTGAAAGGTGCAAATATAAATGAATAACAAAGTAAATATACTGCTCATAAAAATTAGGGGATATTTTAAAATGAATATGAAGTGATAAAAGAAGCATTTGATTTTTTTTTTGTTTTGTTTTTTTTGTTTTTTTTCTCCTTTGCACCTTCCCGAAGCTGGAAACGGGGAGAGACAGCCAGACTCCCGCATGCGCGGGACCGGGATCCACCCGGCACGCCCATCAGGGGGCGCCGCTCTGCCCCTCCGGGGCGCCGCTCCATCACGACCAGAGCCACTCCAGCGCCTGGGGCAGAGGCCAAGGAGCCATCCCCAGCGCCCGGGCCATCCCCACTCCAATGGAGCCTCACTGTGGGAGGGGAAGAGAGA
This sequence comes from Saccopteryx leptura, assembly GCF_036850995.1. Classification (NCBI taxonomy): domain Eukaryota; kingdom Metazoa; phylum Chordata; class Mammalia; order Chiroptera; family Emballonuridae; genus Saccopteryx; species Saccopteryx leptura. The sequence goes on from NC_089506.1 coordinate 187,092,998, forward strand.
GACAGAGAGGAAGGAGAGGGGGAGGGGTGGAGAAGCAGACGGGCGCCTCTCCTGTGTGCCCTGGCCGGGAATCGAACCCGGGACTTTCGCACGCCAGGCCGACGCTCCACCACTGAGCCAACCGGCCAGGGCCAGATTTTTTTTTTTTTTTTTTTTTTTTTTAAGAACATCAGAAAAGGCCCTGGCCGGTTGGCTCAGCGGTAGAGCGTCAGCCTGGCGTGCGGGAGACCCGGGTTCGATTCCCGGCCAGGGCACATAGGAGAAGCGCCCATTTGCTTCTCCACCCCCCCCCTCCTTCCTCTCTGTCTCTCTCTTCCCCTCCCGCAGCCAAGGCTCCATTGGAGCAAAGATGGCCTGGGTGCTGGGGATGGCTCCTTGGCCTCTGCCCCAGGTGCTGGAGTGGCTCTGGTCGTGGCAGAGCGACGCCCCGGAGGGGCAGAGCATTGCCCCTGGTGGGCGTGCCGGGTGGATCCCGGTCGGGCGCATGTGGGAGTCTGTCTGACTATCTCTCCCCATTTCCGGCTTCAGAAAAATACAAAAAAAAAAAAAAAAAAAGAACATCAGAAAAATAAACGACAGGTCAAAGAAAGTTGTTTGATTATGCAAATGAGATGCAAACCAGGTGGCCAGGTGGCTTGATGGATGGAGGAGACCCTGGTGAAAACTGCACCCTCTCAGTTTCAACCCCTCTCCCCAGGACCGACTCATTCACACAAAGGCAACCAAGCAGCAGCAGCTTGGGGTGAGGGCAGGGAGGAGCTTCATGGTCTCAGGAGGTCCAGGGCTAGACTACCACCTTTTCAGGAGCTCTCACGGGTGTTATTTCTGCCTAGAACACTTTTCTACCCTGTCCTCACCTGACCAACTTCAGTTGAGCCTGTAGGCGTGGCTGAGAATCTTTTTGGATCACGCTGACTGATCTCCTCCCCATTAGAATTGTCCACTGGACTCCCAACAGGATCCTGTGCTCACAAGTCCCAGTTCCTATTGCACTGATTTCCATCCCTGCAGGAAAAGGCACTATACAAAAGGCTGAAAGTACTGGAATATCTGCACGTTCCCTGATCCCCTAGTTTTTGTAAGCAGTGTGAATAGAGTAGCCTCGAGCCTGGTCATATATTCTTGACTCACTGGCCTAGGAGAAGTAAAGCAGTGGTTCAAACACAATTCTAGTTTTAGGCCACTGGTAACCGTGCTTCTCAGAGGATGCCATGATCTCAAAAGTTATTTTGCCCTTTTGGTGACTGGCAGTAGCATTACTTCCCTGCAGGAGAGAATCCAGCACCTGGGGTGCCAACTTGGTGGCCTGCCTCTTCCCTGTTTGCTGCTGTGTAGCTCAGCCTGATGGCTCCCTACTGGACGAGGCAGGGAATGGAGATGCAGTAGGGACCTAGCCCAGTTCAGTTCACTCAAGCTCCGGAGCAGGGGATGTCACTGGATCCCCTCTGATGATACTTTGTGGGCTTTCATTATAGACCTGAGTTTCTCAACTGAACTGCCACATAAAACTGTGTGACGTGGAGGGTATGCACAACAGGGTGCCAGCCCTATCAGAAAGCCTGACCCCTAGATCAGGGCCAGGGATGTGGAATGCTGACTGCGTCCTGTGTCTCAGTGTGGTAGACATCTGTCCTCCCAAGCTTCAGCCATCTCACAAATATGTGTGGCCTGAGGAAGGAGGCACAGGGCCCCCCACCCCCATTTCTTCTGCTCACAGGGGTCGGGGGGCAATCCATTGATCTCAGGAAGAGAGAGCATGGTCCACATTCAGGGGTGAGCACATGTTGAGACAGGAGAACACGCTGGGCTCTTCTGGGAAAGGATCCCCCAACCCCCTGTGTCCCTCTGCCTTGGCCAGCCCATGGCATCATGAGTCCAGATGTCTGAGCATGGCTGCCCCCTTGTGCCCAGGAGGCAGTAAGGCCAGTGTGGTGAGGAGGAGGGAATGGAAAGTCAAAGAACGCCGAGGACCTGGAGATGACATTGCACAACCCCTCACTGACTGCCTCCTCCAAGTCAGTTAGCCCTGAAGCCTGGGTGTGTAGCCACATTCCTTGGATACCTGAGAAGGTGAAAAAAGGAGTGCAGCATCTTCTTCCCAGGGTAGAGCGGGGGAGGGCAGATTCTCGGAAGAAACAGAAAGCTTTTGCGTTGTTCTCAGAACTCCAAATGAAATTCTTCCATCCCAGGCTTCCCTCACCCAGGAAGTGTTTCACTTCTTAGACTTAGAAAACTTTGTCCCCCAAGGGAACCATTTCCGATAACAGCCCTACCACTTCCCAGTTCGAGCTGTGCCTTCCCGCCCAGTGTATCTTCCCTCTCACAGAGACTGCAGGCCTGTAAGGGGGAAGCAAGCAGTTCTTGGCAAGAGCCAGCCTCACTTTACAGATGCAGAAACCAAGGCACTGACCTTACGCTACAGGTGAGGTGGCAGAGCTAGGACCTGTTTAGTTTTCTAACACTACTGCCTGTTCATTCATTCGCTCACTCAGCAGAGGTACATTGAGTGCCTCCTATATGCCAGGTGCCGTTCTAGGCACCAGGGAGAGCAGCGAGCAATATAAACATGGTTTCTGCTGGCACTAAGCTTAGGGGTTGTCTTTTCATCAAACCAGGCTGCTCTAGTTCACTTTCGACAATGAAGAAAAGGGAGTCCAGGTATGCATATTTGTGAGGATGCTTTTAGTGATGAATAACAAAAACTCAACTCAAACCAGCTTTAAAATAGAGACCTCTGGATGGAGCAGGTTGGCTCAGGCTGATCAGTCAGAGATTGACTCGAGCTCTGGTCATTTCTCTGGGATTCTCTCCATCTGAGCTCTAACTGACTCATCTGGCTTCCTTTGTGGCTGTTCCACTTTTGTGTTCAGATTCGTGCAGCTCGCCCGGAAGAGGCTTCTTTCCTTTCCATTGTTATCCAAAGTGCCGGGCTTTGCTTTAACCTGGCCAACTGAGGTCCTGAGTCCAGGATAAGGAGCACCAGAAACAGGCTGGGATAGAGCATTCCGGGCCCACACCAGATGTGGGGGTCAGTCCCTGCTGGGGTAATTTCCTGGGCATATACACTCATCTGTGTGAATGAGTCAGTCCTGGGGTAGAACAGAAGGTAGAGGTACAGCAGGAGCCCCATAGGGTCCCCCCACAATTGCACCTGCCCCCACAGGAAAGGGGTTGCTGGTACAGACCATCTGAAACTTTTTCTGGTTAGACTAAAGTCATCACTGGGATTTGACAAAACTAGATGGGGGCCCCCAATAACTGCCCTTCAGTGTGTCCTCAGAGCCAGGTAGACTCAGGATCTTACAAATCTTAGCTAAAGTTTACTGAACACTCAGTCTATGCTCGCTACTGGAAGTGCTCCATGTTTAGACACATTTAATCCTGCAGGGATGGAAATCAGTGCAATAGAAACTGGGACTTGTGAGCACAGGATCCTGTTGGGAGTCCAGTGGACAATTCTAATGGGAAGGGGATCAGAGTCAGCGTGATCCAAAAAGATTCTCAGCCACGCCTACAGGATCAACTGAAGTTGGTCACGTGGGGACAGGGTAAAAAAGTGTTCTAGGCATAAATAACACCCGTGAGAGCTCCTGAAAGCGTGGTAGTCTAGCCCTGGACCTCCTGAGACCATGAAGCTCCTCCCTGCCCTCACCCCAAGCTGCTCCTGCTTGGTTGCCTTTGTGTGAATGAGTCAGTCCTGGGGAGAGGGGTTGAAACTGAGAGGGTGCAGTTTTCACCAGGGTCTCCTCCATCCGTCAAGCCACCCGGCTTGGTGAGACAAGAGGATAGAAATGGAAAGATCCCTGGCCCAAGGACCCAAGTTCAGGCGGCTGGTGGAACAGAGGTGCAAGAAGTCAGCACTGAAAGAAAGTGCTGGGCCAGCCAGAGTCAGCCAGGGGGCTGTGTGCACTCCTGCCCGGGGCCAGCGCCCGGGTTTTGTAGGGAGGACATTGAGACTCGGGGGTGGGGGCGGGACTGGCTGCCTTGGCGACGCCCTTCTGCACTTTTGGCGCCCAGCGGGTATCAGCTGGTGAAGAAAGGGGCGGACCCCGCAAGGCGGGGACCTAGGCCTGCAGAGCTTCCTTTCCTCAGTAGCTGGGTCACCAGCGTGTGAACCCAGAGCAGGCCTCACTCTTGGTGGGGTGGGGGGACATGCACACTGCCAGACTCCGGGTTCCCGCCCGCTTGCTGCTCAGACTGCGCACCCCTTTCTGAGCCTCAGTTTCTCCATCCCTAAAGTGGTGAGAGGCGGTCGCGGACAACTTCTGGGGGCCCTGAGTCGGTGTAGCCCTCAAACCCAGAGAGTTGGGCGGGGCCTTTGACCTCCCTTCAGCCGCCGGGGTCCCGCCCCCATCCCTTCGGCGCCGAGGCTGCAGGCCCCGCCCCCCGCCCACGAGGAAGTGCTTGCGGGTCTCTGAGCCGGTTCCGCGCGTTGACTGCCCAGAGTCCGCGGCCGGGAGCCCAGAGGTGAGCGGACGGGGCGGGCGATTGGTGGCCCCGAAGTAGGTAACGGGGGAGGGGCGCCTGGCTATAATGGGAGCTTGGGGGGACGCAGGGGTGAGAGGGGGTGCGGGGACGGGCCGCCTGGAGGTGAGGAGGGACCCGCCAGGTGATGTGGGGGCGCGGGAGGTGAAGGGGCGCCTGTGGGGCGAGGGGGCGTGGAGGGGACGGGGGATGGAGGGGTGTGGCGGCGGGCGAGGGACGGAGCGATGCAGGCGGCGGGCCGGGCCAAGGGTGGGCAGTGCAGGGCACCCCGCACCCGGCGTCTTGGGGGTGGCCGAGTCCCCGGCCCGCGCGTCCGCTCCTGCCCGCTCGGCCGCTTTCCCACCTCCCCGACTTTGCTCCACGGTCGGTGTCCCCCGTTATTTCGGTCGACGAGGGACCCACGCCCAGTCACTTCCCCTCCATCCTCCAGCCTTCCGGGTTGCTCCAGGGGGAAATGAGCTGGCGTCCCCGCCCGGCCCGGCCCCCCTCCCGGCGCCCCTGCCCTAGCCTGCCCCCTGCCCCCGGGCCAGGTTCGAGGGCTCCCTAACTGGCGGAGCCAGACCCCGCGGACCTGACCGGCCCCTCCTTCGCCAGCCGCCCTGCTAGGCCGCTCCGGCGGGCAGGGCCGGGACCGTGGGCAGTGACAGCAATACAGTGATGACTAGGGTGAAGCAGCAGGAAAGCTGGAGGCTCTCCCCAGGTTACTTCAGGCTGTCCCCAGGCTCCTCCTGCCTAGAGCTCAGACCTACCCAGTGGTTAAGAGCACCCATTGTTTGTCAAGTCTCAGGGACCTAGGTAAGAGTGCCAGCTTCTTCCTTCACTGGCTGATGACCTTAGCAAGCCCCCTCACCTCTCTGGGCCTTAACTTGCCTTATCTGGAAAATGGAGACCTTTCAAGCCAGCAGGCATAAATATGATAATGTATGTGTAAGGCATTTGCCCATGTGCCAGATGCAAAGTATAAGATGGGTGCTGCTGTTGCCGCCATCATTATAAGGCTTGCCCACATTTATCAGTGTCTGGTCTGGTGAACCTAACCTCAGAGATTTGGGGTCAGAATTTGCTGTGTCTTTTAAGAACTGTGTGATCAGCAAATCTTGACTTTTGTCTGAGTCTCAATTTCCTTCTGTACAAAATTAAAGTTAAAAAAAATAAAAAACCCAAACACCAAAAAACCTCTTAGGCTTGCTTTAGATAAAAGAGAATAGAATGTATATCAAAGTCCTGGGAAATTGTGGGCATTTAGAGATGCCAAGTAAAGATAGCTTATTATGTATGTGTTTGTAATAAATAGAATCTGGTGGTAATGTCACATGTACCCTTTCCATATCTGTAGTCATCTGGATTTTCCTACCCTGTCCCCATTACAAAGAGGGTTATTATGAACATGTTTGCTTTAAAAAAAAAAACAAAACAAAAACTCAGTGGCTATTAGCACCAAAATGCATTTATGCCAACAGTGTTAACAATCTTAATTTCCTGCTCCTGTTATTCTGTTCTGTTTGTTCCTACCCAGCTGTTGAATTGAGCATTATCACGTTGCTCTTCAGGAAGCCTGAACAAATTAACAAATGAGAATCTCTTTACAGCCCTGCCAGCACTGAGTTTTGTGTGTTTTGGGTTTATGTTTTGAGTTACTGTAACTGGGGCTTTATAGTGCCTTATGATTATTTCTTTTCTGTTTCTTGACTTGAACTTTGCCTGGTTTGTAAGACTTCAAGAGTTGGGTGGAAGGATTGGCTGGTCTGTTTGGGGTGGCCAGGGCTGCTCCACACACAACAGGAAGTTGAGTAATTGCTTAGCATGCTGCAAAATGGCTCACTGGCAGCTCTTTCCAGACAGCCTCTGACTGGGTGGGAACTTCCCTGAGTGCCCGTAGTGCAGAGATCCTTGCTGTAGGCAGCTCCTGCCTGGTTAGCCTCAAACACAGCCAAATGTCTGGATTCAGAGAAGGCTGGCAAAAGCATCTCTAAAAGTAAGGAAAAACCAACAGTTGGTGCCTTATCCAGCCCCAGCCTTTTCTGGATGGAGATGTGAGATGGCTCCAGCCAGTATGGATGGAGTTGGAATCTGAACCCAGCACTGCAGGAGCGCTGACACCTGAGACCCTTCGCAGGGCGGCCTGAGGCTTCATCTGGCTTGCTTCGCTTCAGAGAGGAGCTGTGTTTTCCCCAAATCCTAAGAGGACCCTCTAGATTGCAAGTTTCCAAGCTTTTCTGATCATTGACTCCATCAGGAAAAAAATTTGAGCACATGCTCTTCAGTAAATATTTACAAATTGTATCCATGTGCCATGGAAGTAATATGGCATATTTTCTCTAGACTAGTCAACCTTTTTATACCTACCGCCCACTTTTGGTATCTCTGTTAGTAATAAAATTTTCTAACCACCCACCAGATTCACAGTAATGGTGATTTATAAAGTAGGGAAGTAACTTTACTTTATAAAATTTATAAAGCAGAGTTACAGCAAGTTAAAGCATATAATAATTACTTACCAAGTACTTTATGTCGGATTTTCGCTAAGTTTGGCAGAATAAATCTTTATAAAATAACTTACTATAGTTAAATCTTTTTATTTATACTTTGGTTGCTCCGCTACCACCCACCATGAGAGCTGGAACGCCCATTAGTGGGCGGTCGGGACCAGGTTGACCACCACTGTTCTAGACTGTCCCTGAAGGCAGCCGTGAAAGGATGTGATTCATTCATTGTATCACATTCAAGAAATACTTAATGGAGCACCTACTCTAATTGGTGCTGGGGATAGAAAAATGAAAAAAAAAATACCCCTATCCCCATGGGGCTTATATCCGTACCCTAGTGTGTGTCTTTGGCAACCTCTGGATAGAAACCCAAACCCACCCTGGAGACCCATTCCCCCTCCTGGCCCCCATGTCACTGTTCTCTGCCCTTACACCCCAGCCGTGGCTGCTTCTGGGTCCATTCACACTGAGCATCCGCTGTGTGTGGACATGGGGCAGTGCTTCTGGGACCACAGGCGGATCCTGGGTCCAGGCTGGCAAGAGCAGGGTGTCTGTCAGGGTTTGGCCCGTGTTCCTCCAGCCTCACTCCGTTCCAGAGGTGATGTGGGGGCACAAAGCGATGTGGACTGCAGGTCGCAGCGCCATCTTCAGGGCCCCCTCCTTTCTCTTTGTCTTTAACGGTCAAATGGGCCCACAGTGTGCTGGCTCACAAAGCCAAGGTGACAAGTGGGTGGATGTCCCGGAGGCCTCAGCCTGAGCCTGCCTTTGTCTGCACCAGAAGCCAGTGCTGAGGCAACACACTTGGGCTAAGCAGCCCTGACAGCGTTTTCCTGAGCAGGAGGTGGGCTGGCAGTGAGCCCACTCCCCCACCTTTCTAGGGCAGAGGTTTTCCTGGGAATGATTAAGTCAAAGTTCCCGAGGCAGGTGGCCCAGTGTGAAGGCTGCTTCCCTGGGTCTGACCACAGGGAAGTTTCAATGATTCCAGAGCTTGGAGGCTGCAGCCCTGAGGCCACAGTAGCTAGAGAAGCCCTCCCCTCTCTGGCTGGCACTTCCTTATCTGTGGGTGGGGGTTGGGAGTCACTGCAGAGGCCCTGCTGGTTTCAGTTGCTGGGCAGAAGTTATGAAAAACTTAAGAAAAAGGGAAATGCGTCTTCCCCTCTCCCACTCCCTTCCGTGTACCCTCCCACCCCCTTTGAGGAAGTATTTCTGTCTAATTCATGCTGAAGTGTGGCTGTTGATAGGTGTAGCCTGAACCGCCCTCCCCTGCCTGTCCTATGCGCATATGGCCGGCTTTGCCAGGCGCTCCAGCTCCCACTTCAGAACCTGTGGGTCAGGGCTCCCCAAGTCCTCTTGGCTACAAGGCTTGCTAGTATGCGGGGCACTTCTCAGTTTACCCAGCCCCTCCATCTTCACAGCCTGGAACTCTGGGACATCATGCTAGACAGGCTTTTACATGTCTGGACACTTAGCAAGACCTTGCAGGGGCAGAAATGCCTGGCCACACAGCACAGCTGTGAAAGTTAGAGCTGGGAAGTTGGGCTCTGCTGACCAGCTCTGAGCCTGAGTCTGGGGCCCAGCGACCCCCACTCTCACCCCAGGCTGGGAGGGGGGGCGATTGGTCTTAGCTGGAGTTCATGGAGTTCAGAGATTTGGAAGTGGGCTCTGTCCTTAGCGAGGCCCCTGCCCTGTTAGTGACCTTGGCAAATGCAGGTGGGCAAATTAGCATATTGATGGTCCCACTCCTCAGTCAACATTGTAGTGTAGACAGTGATGACACCCCGCCCCAGCAAAACTGGCTGCCAACACTGGCCCAGTCCAGATGCACCGGAAGTTCGGGGGAAACCCCTATCAGGCCTGCTGACCTGGGCTGAGAGCTCCAGTGCCACTTCCGGGGCCTTACCCTTCACAGACAGGCCTTATAAGGAGAGAAGCTGGGAGGCAGCCATTGTGGGAACTGTGTGCCTGTGTGTGTGCAAGGCTGAACACACGGGAAGCTGTGCTTGGGTGTGCGCAAGGCTGAACACACGGGAAGCTGTGCTTGTGTGTGTGCAAGGCTGAACACACGGGAAGCTGTGCTTGGGTGTGCGCAAGGCTGAACACGCATGCGGGGGAGTGCTGTGCTTGGGTGTGTGCAAGGCTGAACACGCATGCGGGGGAGTGCTGTGCTTGGGTGTGCGCAAGGCTGAACACACGGGAAGCTGTGCTTGTGTGTGCGCAAGGCTGAACACACGGGAAGCTGTGCTTGTGTGTGCGCAAGGCTGAACACACGGGAAGCTGTGCTTGGGTGTGCGCAAGGCTGAACACGCATGCGGGGGAGTGCTGTGCTTGTGTGTGTGTAAGGCTGAACACGCCTGAGCAGGTGTGGCCTGAGCCGGTGCTGCTGAGGAAGTAATGTTCACTTTGGTCTTTACAGAGGACTAGGACTTTGCCAAATAGAAGAGCTGTGGACATTGAGTGGTGTGGGGAGCATGGCACGTGGGTGTGGAATGTGGACAGAGCTGGCCTTGAAGGCACAAGAAGCACATCCCCAGGAAGCAGCTTTCCCTGCAGAGGGAACAGCATGTGTGAAGGCCAGGAGTTCTCTGTGCTTCAAGCGCAGAGATGGCTGAGGGCAGCACGTTGAGCATGAGGAACAGCAGGCAGCGGGGAGCCTACGGCACAGCCTGGAGGCAGGGGAGACCTGAGAGGGCAGCGCTGGGAGGAGTCAGCCAGGCCAGGGCAGAAACAGCAGGCTGCGGGAGGCAGGGGCGACCTGAGAGGGCAGCGCTGGGGGGAGTCAGCCAGACCAGGGCAGAAACAGCAGGCTGGGGAGGCAGGGGCGACCTGAGAGGGCAGCGCTGGGGGGAGTCAGCCAGACCAGGGCAGAAACAGCAGGCTGGAGGCAGGGGCGACCTGAGAGGGCAGCGCTGGGGGGAGTCAGCCAGGCCAGGGCAGAAACAGCAGGCAGCCTGGAGGCAGGGGTGACCTGAGAGGGCAGCGCTGGGAGGAGTCAGCCAGGCCAGGGCAGAAACAGCAGGCTGCCTGGAGGCAGGGGTGACCTGAGAGGGCAGTGCTGGGAGGGGTCAGCCAGGCCAGGGCAGAAACAGCAGGCTGCGGGAGGCAGGGGCGACCTGAGAGGGCAGTGCTGGGGGGAGTCAGCCAGGCCAGGACAGAAACAGCAGGCTGCGGGAGGCAGATGTGACCTGAGAGGGCAGTGCTGGGGGGAGTCAGCCAGGCCAGGGCAGAAACAGCAGGCTGCGGGAGGCAGGGGTGACCTGAGGGCAGTGCTGGGGGGAGTCAGCCAGGCCAGGGCAGAAACAGCAGGCTGGGGAGGCAGGGGTGACCTGAGAGGGCAGTGCTGGGGGGAGTCAGCCAGGCCAGGGCAGAAACAGCAGGCTGCGGGAGGCAGGGGTGACCTGAGGGCAGTGCTGGGGGGAGTCAGCCAGGCCAGGGCAGAAACAGCAGGCTGGGGGGGAGGGGGAGGGCAAGGGAAGACCGGGTTTCCCACCCAGGTGTGGCCCCACCCCTCCTCAGGCCCAGCTGGTTCCCCTACCGAGCTCGAGCTCACGTGCTCACCCAGTGGGAGGAGGTTGAGAACGTGCAGTGGCTGAGCTGGGGGGCCGGGAGGGGCAGGTGGGAGGTCTGGTGGCTGCTGCTGCTGCCAGGCCTAAATCTTCAGTGCTGGGCCCGGTCCCCCTCCTCCAGGGACCTAGCTGACCTCTGGACCAGTGGTTTTCAACGTCTGCCAGAAATTTTGTGCCAGTCGCAAAAGAGTTAACCACCCCAGTGTTGTATGAATAGAGTCTACAATCACTAGGTTCATTGCAGACCACTGGTTAAAAACCACTGCGCTAGACCCTCCTTCACCTCACCTCCAGGCCACCCTGGGGCTGCAAAGACCCCACCAGCCACTCCAGGCCCAGTCCTGCCCATTCTCCTGGCCACAGGAGCAGCGAATGGGTTTTCTTGACGAGAATGGGATGTCTGTCTGCCTGTGCCGTCCCTACAGGCACCTACAGACCAACCCCTTCCTCACCCCGAGAACAGAGAACGGGGAAGACCAGGGCTCTGGATGTGGAGGGCCCTGCTCTCGGTTTCTGAAATTGTTTCACTTCATCCTCACCTTGTTGTTCTGGGAGGGAGCTCTGTCTATGAGAAAACCCAGGCACATGAGGGGTGACAGCCTGACTGATCAGGGTCCCAGCACATCCCACTTGCGGCAGTGGCTTCACCCACAGCCCTGTAACCCCCACCCCATCCTTTGTCTGTTCCCTGGAGCCCTAGAGATTCCACAAGAGCTGTCATTTGATGAGGCAAACAGGCCCCAGGAGTGAAGGAAGGCACCAGGCCAGAACTGGGAGGCAGGGTGGCGCCCGCCGCCCTCCTGTGAGGTCAGTTGGGGCCTGCTCTGGGGCAGGGGTAGGGCTGACTTGGGTTCTCCCTGTCTTGGGCACAGGAGCTGAGAAGTCATGGCCTACCACAGCTTCCTGGTGGAGCCCATCAGCTGCCACGCCTGGAACAAGAACCGCACACGTGAGTGCCCTCCGTCCCACGGAGCACGGTGGGCGTTACAGCAGCAGGCGCCCTGGACTGTGGGCTCTGTGAGGGCTGTTGCTTCCTCCTCGTCCCCGGTCCCAGGTGTTTAGGAGGGAGCAGCTCCGGGACAAGCAGGGGCTGCTGGGCGAGTGCGTACTGAGGAGGGGAGGGAGGAGGGGAGAGCAGGACCTGCGCAGATCAGGCGTCGGGTGCAGGGGCACCAGGCTGGGGGAGGGCGGGGCTGAGAACAGAAGACACAGCCTGCAGTGGCAGGTCCTGAGATGATCTACGAAGAACACAAGGTAAGGGAGAGCAGTGGAAGCAGAGGTGCTGGTTTAGAAAAGGTGGCTGGGGGAGGCCTTTCGAAGGAGGTGACGTTTGTACAGAGACCTAAGGGAAGGGAGAAAGGTGTGGGTGCGGAGGCCCTGAGGTGGGACAGCAGGGAGACCAAGGCTGGAGTTGAGAGCAGAGGGCAGTAGTGGGGGACCAGGAGAGGCTCCCAGAGGTCATGAGACTGCTGCAGGGAAGTCCATGTGGTACAGGTGAGGGTTGGCCATCCCCTGAGGAATTGTTACGGGGGGCCCAGCAGGGCCTGAGCAACTTCAGGGGGCCTTCCAAGGCAGAGTCTGTGTTTGCTGAGACAGGCGTTGCCCAGGTGTTCTGTGTAGGGCTTTCCTGGTGGAGGGGAGTCGTGAGGGCCGGGGCAGAGATGGATCCTGGGTGTGCATACGTCCTCCAGCTCCCCAGCCCTGCTCATCTTTCTGCAGAGATCGCCATCTGCCCCAACAACCATGAGGTGCACATCTATGAGAAGAGCGGAGCCAAGTGGGTTAAGGTGCACGAGCTCAAGGAGCACAATGGGCAGGTGACAGGTGGGTCAGGCTGGCTGAGACCACCCTCCTGAGGGGAGGTGGGATTGGCATGGCCAACCGGGACCATCCTCCACTCACTGTAAGATAGGATATAGTAGGTAGGATAGTTTGGGTTGTAAGTAATACAGCCCTGATTCAAAGTGGCTTAAATTATAAAGGGATTATGTTGGTTCATGTTACTGTAAAACTCAGTTTGTGGGCTTCAGGAAAGGTTTGATCTAGCAGCTCAGCATTACCAAGAACCCATTTCTTTTGTCTCTTGGCTTGATCTTCCAGCATGTCTTGTGATAGTTGAGGAAGCTATAACACCCCCAGTAAGCTCTAGTAGCACCCCCTGGAGCAGCTTTCATTCAGATTGTGACCTCTGAGCCCCTCCTACACGGACACTCTAGTGTCAGCCACTTCTGCTTAGTTCACTTCAATCTAGTGTCCCCTCCTCACCCCTCAGGCATTGACTGGGCCCCTGAGAGTAACCGCATTGTGACCTGCGGCACAGACCGCAATGCATACGTGTGGACGCTGAAGTGCGGCACGTGGAAGCCCACGCTCGTCATCCTGAGGATCAACCGGGCTGCTCGCTGTGTGCGCTGGGCCCCCAACGAGAACAAGTTCGCTGTGGGCAGCGGCTCCCGTGTCATCTCCATCTGCTATTTTGAGCAGGAAAATGACTGGTGGGTGCCTGGGTGGGGCCTGAGTGGTGAGGAGGTACCCAGGGCTGCGAAGTAACAAGTGGTAGAAAATAGTGTCCCAGAAAGCCCCGGGTGGGGTGTTGGGCCTCCTGCTCATGTGATCTTGGGGAAGTGTGTCTTCACTGGACCCCGTAGGTAAGGCGAGGAGCGCTACGCACTACTGGGTGCCCCCACAGCCCTGTCTCAGTGACGAGGGCACAGGCCACCCCAGGCTGCCTCTGTGGTCATCACATTGAGCCCTGCACACATACCGGCATTGACTTCCCCACCGCCCCCTGGACTGGGCATCTGTTGTTGTCATACTCCACAGATGAGCAGAGTAAGGCCCTGAAGCAGTCACTTGTCCAAGGTACCCAGCCACATCGTAATCTTCTCTCCTGGGTCCCTGAAGGTAGAGGCAGGGCAGGAGCTCAGGCTTAATTCTGGGACACCCAAGTTCAAATCCCACTCTGGCCAGTTAGCAGCTTCCCTGAACCCGTCCAAGGATAGAGTACCCACACATTACTGGTCTGAACCTGGCCCTGGCAGGCCCATGCGCTGACAGTGCCCAGCCCCTCCCTCCTGAGTCTAGTGTCAGTGATCTGCAGGGCCCAGGGGGAACCTGGCATTCCTAGGGCACTGAGGCCCCAGGCACGGAAGTCAGTGGGTTGCCCACATGTGTGTCCCTCTCTTCCCCTGCCTGTCTGACTGCCGTATCCAGGTGGGTGTGCAAGCACATCAAGAAGCCCATTCGCTCCACCGTCCTCAGCCTGGACTGGCACCCCAACAACGTGCTCCTGGCCGCAGGCTCCTGTGACTTCAAATGCCGGTGAGGGTAGGGCTCTGACATTAATGCAGGAACAGTATTGGGGGTGGAGGGAAGCCCCATCCTTGGAGCCCCACACCCTGCCTTCCAGACCAGCTATAGACCAACCCTACTGTCAGCAGGGTGACCTGAGCCTAAGTCAAGCATCTGTGAAGTCGTGTTCTTTCAAGGAACGCCACTGGGTCTTGTCTCCAGCTCATGGAGTCTTGGCCTCTTCCTATCTCTCAGTGTCAGTAAGGTTTCTTTCCTAGACCTTCCTCTCCTGCTTCATTAGGGACCCCACCCCTTTAGTTTTCTGGCTTCTGCTGGAAGGAAAATGAGTGGGTACTTTTTCACACTAAGGTATAAATGACTGATAAGTTGGGATAAAGACAAACCTGCCTCATTATCTTAAGTCCTGGAATGTAGAGTCTCCAGTAGCCACAGGCTGTTCTTTATTCCTGGGTTGGGCAGCTCTGAGTCTCCCAAGACCTCCAGTCCCAGCTCCAGGCAGATGGACTGGGTCTCTGAGTCTCCACTTGGGACCCTTCCTAAGGAGGCTCTCTGTTGGTGGGTTGGCACTCGAATCTCTCAGGTGACCCCATGCTGCCCCTGGGTTGTAGAGAAGAAGATTAATATGTGAGAGAGCAGTGGTGTCCAGGGTAGAGCTGGCAGGACAAGGGACAGGATTAGTTCAAGGTGCAGAGTAAAAGGGAAATAGGGAATCCTAGGGACTGGCTGTGGAGTAGTGCCAGCATGATGGGAACCAGGACACCCCCTGGTGGCATGTCACCAATGGATGATCAGTCCTGTGTTAAGGACCCCAAGGGCCCTGGGAGTTCATAGGACTCTGAGCTGGTAAACCTCCTGGCCCCACTCCATGCACAAAGAGGCCACTGAGGCCTAGAGTTAACTGTGTGAAGATGCAAGTCATAAAAAGCTAGCTCTGGTCCCATAAGCTCCTAGCCAGTTGCTCTGGTTTGAGAAGGGGAGTCTCTTGTTAGGGCCCCTTCTCAAACCTCAGACCTCATTATCTTAAGTCCTTTTTTATCTGCAGGATCTTCTCGGCCTACATAAAGGAGGTGGAGGAACGACCGGCACCCACCCCATGGGGATCCAAAATGCCCTTTGGGGAGCTGATGTTCGAGTCCAGCAGTAGCTGCGGCTGGGTGCACGGTGTCTGCTTTTCAGCCAGTGGCAGCCGCATGGCCTGGGTCAGCCATGACAGCACCGTGTGCCTGGCTGATGCTGACAAGAAGATGGCGTGAGTACCGGCCACCCAAGAGGAGGATAACAAAGGCAGAGAGCAGGAGGGGGCTGGTGTGGCTGACATCTCTCTCTCACTTAGAGTTGCGACTCTGGCCTCTGAAACACTGCCACTGCTGGCCCTGACCTTCATCACAGAAAACAGTCTGGTGGCTGCGGTAAGGAAGGGGGGAAGGAGGGAAGCAGTAGCCCATTAGAGCAGGGCTCCCAGTGATGGACAGTTAAATCCACTTGTTCTCTCCTTCTCTTCCCTTCCTTCCCCCTTTCCCCTCCTTCTACCCTTTCTCCCATCCTTTTCTTCCTTCCTTCCATCTGCCCTTCCTTCCTTCCTTCCTTCCATCCATCCATCCATCCATCCATCCATCCATCTTTCCATCCATCCATCCATCCATCCATCTTTCCTTCCATCCATCCATCCATCCATCTTTCCTTCCATCCATCCATCCATCCATCCATCCATCTTTCCTTCCATCCATCACCCATCCACCCATCCACCCATCCATCCTTCCATCCTTCCATCCTTCCATCCATCCTTCCTTTCATCCGTATATCTGTATTGATAAGTTTGTGTTATGCTGCAGTAATACACAAAAAAAAATCCCCCAAAGCAGGAGCTTAACATAGTAAATATTTACTGATTGCTCACTTTATACAGCCCGTGCAGGTGTGTGAGAAGGGCTCTGCTCAGTGTAGATGGGAGCTTTGTCACCAACATGCTCCCCCAACAGCCATGAGGGAGAAGGGGAAGTGGAGATCATGTCCTGGATGGATCCTAACTAACATCTCTGCTTATTTTATTGGCCAGTAAAAATGATAGGGCCACACCTAACTTAGAGTGGGTGTGTGGGGGCGTGCAGTTCTATCATGTGTCTAGAAAGACACTACTGCTCTCCCTTCGTCTTTCTGCCTACCTATCTGTCAAGTCCCTGTCACCCGCAGCAAACATAATGGGGGTCCCAGAGGGATCCTGCTTGGCCGAGAGAAGCTTCAGCTGTGGGGTCTCTCCCAGAGCCCGTGTAACCTGCTGGTTAAGACAGAAGGCCCCTGGGCTCCAGAGGAGTCCCAGACGAGCTTTCTCATCTAGACGCTGGCCTTGGTGGGGTAGGAGCCACCCCTGTATGCTCACCCCCAGCATCTGGTCCCTTCACCTGGGGTTGGCCTGGCTGTGTCCACAAGCTAGCATCAGCTTCCCCGTAGCTCCTCTACCCATGTCCCGCATCCAGCCTCTGGGGCTGTCAGACTCATGGTGGCAGGCCTTGCCTCCAACCTCAGTTTCCCGTGGGAAAAAATGAGGGCGTTGCACCTGCCCTCGGCCTCTAACAGCACTCCCGCCCCAACACAGGGCCACGACTGCTTCCCAGTTCTTTTTACCTACAACGGTGCCGCGGGGACGCTGAGCTTTGGTGGACGGCTGGACGTGCCTAAGCAAAGCTCGCAGCGCGGCTTGACAGCCCGCGAGCGCTTCCAGAACCTTGACAAGAAGGCGAGCTCCGAGGGCGGCGTGGCTGGCGGGGCAGGCCTGGACTCGCTGCACAAGAACAGCGTCAGGTGAGCGCGGACCTGGGGCGGGGCCTGGATTCCCTGCACAATTAAGGGGGTAGGTGGGGGCGGGCCCCAGGGGCAGGATGGGGCCTGGATGGGGTGGACCTGAGAACAGTGTGGCCGATTTGGACTTATCCCGGTAGCATGGATGATGTGAGTCCTGATTTAGGGAGCAGCAGATCCATCTCTTTTTTTTTTTTTTTACAGAGACAGAGAGTCAGAGAGAGGGATAGATAGGGACAGACAGGAACGGAGAGACATGAGAAGCATCAATCATCAGTTTTTTGTTGCGACACCTTAGTTCATTGATTGCTTTCTCATATGGGCATTGACCATGGGCCTTCAGCAGACCGAGTAACCCCTTGCTCAAGCCAGCGACCTTGGGTCCAAGCTGGTGAGCTTTGCTCAAACCAGATGAGCCCGTGCTCAAGCTGGCAACCTCGGGGTCTTGAACCTGTGTCCTCTGCATCCCAGTCCAACGCTCTATCCACTGTGCCACCACCTGGTCAGGCAGCAGATCCCTCTCTTTAGGTTGCATAAAAGCCCCAGGTGGGGGCAGAGCAGTCAGCCTGTCTCTGCATTTCTAGGATGTGGTTGTGTAGGGACCATCGTAGGGGTGGGGCTCATGGTTCTCTAGGGTAGCCAGGCAGTGACCAGTCGGCTTCCTATGGGGGGGCATAGCTGAAAGGGATCTAGTGCTAGAAACTGGTGAACTGGTGGCAGAACTAAGGATCTGGCTACAGCCTCCAAGGAACTAGGGTGAGATGAGAGAAAAGACCCTTCAAAACTTCCAAATCCTGCCAGTCACAGCTGTCCACCCTGTGGCAAATGGAGAAAGAATTGTGGCAAGACTTTCTGACGGAGTCCATTAAAACCTGTGGTTGCAGAGTCCAGTGTTGGTTGTCTTCAGACCAAACACCTTTGCCTGGCTTTCAGAGCTCTTCAGAACTACCGCCAGCCCCATCCTTTGCTTTTTTCCAATTCTGCCACCCCGCTGTCACTATATCTATCCTCCAGATGTGTCCTTCATGCCCTCCCAGGCCTTTGTGTCCTGTTCCAGCTGCCTGGGCTGGCCTTTGCACCTTGCAAGGTTGCTGCTGTAGCAGACTTGATCCTGCACAGCCTGCCTATCAGGGTGTCCCTGCAGCGCACACCCCAGCATTCTCACTGAAATCAGCGCCCCCCAGCAGCTTGTGGAGGGCAGGGTGGTTTTGAGTCTACAAAGCCCTCATCCTCTTTGCAGCCAAATCTCAGTGCTCAGTGGGGGCAAGGCCAAGTGCTCACAGTTCTGCACTACCGGCATGGATGGTGGCATGAGCATCTGGGATGTGAAGGTGAGGCTTGCCCCACCCCAGCCTCCCACCAGACCTCGCCCTGTTCTCCCTAGCAGCTACCCTAGATGCCCCATCCTTCATTCCTGCCAGAGAAAGGCACTCGTTGAAATGAGGTGGGGATGAGAGACGGCCGTTACACACCTGGGCCGTGGTATGCTCTGGGGCACCTCCCTTTTCGGGCTGGGATTCAAAGGCCAAACTTTCTGTCCTCTGCCTGGCTGGGGTGGGTGTGGATCTGGTCCCCTACAGGTAGGATGTCTTCAGGACAGCTAAGAACCAGCCTGTTCTGCTCATCTCCTTCCAGAGCTTGGAATCGACCTTGAAGGACCTCAAGATCAAATGACCTGTGAGGAGAATGTTGGCCTCATCCCAGCTGCTGGGGGAGGGGGTCAGGGAAGCTAAGGCTTGCTTTGCTAAATGTTTCTAGGGTACCAATTTGGGTCCCCACAGGGGAGGGTGGGAGTAGGAAGCTTTTTTTTTACACCTATTTGAAGGAACATGTGCCTTTTTCTTAAACAAATACTTCCATTTATTGTAAAATAATGTCCTCAAAGCACTCTGCTGGTCATGAACTGCTTTAGAAGATGGACGTAATAAAAATACCATTATAGACATGCTTACCTGTGTCTGAAAGGTTTTTGCATGGACAGTTTGTTTTTGCTTGCCCCCAAAATTGATCCTTAAGCCCAAGAGCCTTCCCCCAAATGGTTCCTTCCCACTGCAGCCCAGCCTAGGGGCTGCCAGGACTAGGTGTCTTTCCTGTCACTCATTCAGTAGTCAGATAGACAAGTAGTTGCACATTTCAGGCTGACTCTGGGCTTTAATGTAAATTTAATATTACTCTTCAGTATTTGCAGTTCATTTCTAGTAAATGCTTATTTTGTATGACATTTCCCTCATTCTTATTCAGAGGATTATTTTTGTTTAATCACACTTTTTAGTTACCTATTTATATAATCATGGTTATCGTTCAGTCTAGGTAACAAGGGGTTTTCTGTAGGCCAAGGTGAGCTGCAAATGCTGGCAGCTGTGGTATCCCTCCTGGGGTACCCAGGGCTGTTGACCTTCAGCATGGTCAAGCCTGGGGGGTGTTATTAGAGGTCACTGGGATTCAGGGGCTTGATTCCATCTCTGCCACTAAATCCTTCTGACTTCAGGTCAACCCCCTGCTTGGCACCCAGTTATTGACCTCTCAGGACCATATGCAAATGCTGCTGTTCACCAGGCAGAGTGCCCCTCAAGGGGGTGTGCAGAGGCAGGACCGGCAGCCCATGTGACTGTACTAGCCCCAGTGTCCCTGCTGCCATCCCTACCATACTGGGCAGTAAGAACTGAATGAGGGCCCTGGCCGGTTGGCTCAGTGGTAGAGCGTCGGCCTGGTGTGCAGAAGTCCCGGGTTTGATTCCCAGCCAGGGCACACAGGAGAAGCGCCCATCTGCTTCTCCACCCCTCCCCCTCTCCTTCCTCTCTGTCTCTCTTCCCCTCCCACAGCCGAGGCTCCATTGGAGCAAAGATGGCCCAGGCGCTGGGGATGGCTCCATGGCCTCTGCCTCAGGCGCTAGACTGGCTCTGGTCACAACAGTGCGACGCCCAGGATGGGCAGAGCATTGCCCCCTGGTGGGCATGCCGGGTGGATCCCGGTTGGGCGCATGCAGGAGTCTGTCTGACTGCCTCCCCCTTTCCAACTTCAGAAAAAAAAAAAAAAGAACTGAATGAGGTAACAATGCCTGGCAGTCATGCTAGGTAATAGCTATCTGGGTGCTTCCTCTCTGCACTGAAAGCCTGAGGCTGTTACCTCCAGGCGGCAGCTGGAGGGCAGGACACGGAGGTCTAGTGCTGCTGCCAGCTTGCTGTGGGTATGGGTAGGTCCCTCCCTGGCCACTCTGGCCTAAGATCCCCATTTGGTTAAAGGAAGGGGGCTGGCTCCTGTATCCTGAGGACTCTCCAGTTTGGATGCCCAGGGTCCAGTCCCCAAACCCTTTTCAGTGCCAACTGAACCTTGTAGTGAAGGCCTGCCTTGAGAATGACCATGTCCTGCTAGGTAAAAACGGCCCAGGCCCTGGGGCTCAAAGATGGATCATGGAACAAAGATTACGATAATGTCAAGTTTAATCTGCCAAATATACAAGTTGGATTTGTAGAGTATGTTTTGCCTGGGTGCTGTACAATAAACAGGTTTCTTGAAATGATCCATGGGTAGGGTTAAGAATGGGCCCTGGCCAGAAGGGTAGGAATGGGGTAGAGAAGGGCACAGGGGAGGCCATGGGACAAGCCATGACCCTCAGGGACCCATGGGTATAGGGACCCATGGATACAGGCTCCCAGGTGACAGCCCCCGAGCGAGCACCCAGGCAACACAGGTGGGCTGGTTGTTGCAAACTCACCAGCTGTCACCCCAGCACAACCACCCCTACTATGCAATCTACTGAACAAATGGACACTTTTTTCCTACCCCACCTCCAACAAGGGTTCTGATTTCTAAAAACAGCAAACATTCAAACGGTTACATACGAAATGCTGTCCTGTATCTTTCTGTCCAAAAGACAGCAGCTGCCCCCTCCCCCCAGCCCCCCACCCACCATCCCCCAAAAGATTTCTGTGCCAAGATGAAGAGGAAGCCCCAGGCTGTGGGGGACTCCTTGTCTTGAGGGGCTGCTGCAGCGGCGCCAGGGCACAGGGTGGGCGAGACACAGCAGCAGTCCTGGCCGCATGGCCCAGTTCCCTGGTATCTCCTTCCTCAGGCCACGCTACTTATTCAGGGAGAGGGACTGCATTCGTTTTCCTGACAAAGTTGCATCATCTTTTGCTGAGAGTGGAAAGAGAAGAAAAGGGAAGAGTTAGAACAACCCCTCCACATATACAAACCCACTCCCAGAAGCATAAAACTATAAGTTGGAAAGGCCTCAGAAAACATTTACACAACTGGCTCACTGGGCAGATGAAGAGATCAGAGGAGGCCGCGTGATGCCCTCCAGAAGGAGAGATTTCTGCTGAAGCCACTGAACCCAGATGTTGATATATTCTCGCTGAGTTTGGGGCCCACTCCATAAAGGCCCATCAACACAACCCATGACAAACAAAATCTCTTTCTACCGCCCACACCCCCACCCCAGCAGAACCCAGTAATTCCAATCTCTTCCAGTGGTTCTCAATTCTCTAAAATTAGGAACAATGTTCAAACAGTTCCACAGGAAGTCCTTTCCTGATTGGAATTTGTGAAGCAAGACCTGCTAGCAGGGAGTTGGGATAACCAGAAATCTCCAGTGTGGTAACAGTGCCCATGGGCAACTGGTTTCCCATTTCTAGGCCTCAGTTTGCATGCATTTGGAGAGAAGGCAGGATAGCAGGATCCCTAAGGGCCCTCATGGTCCCACGCATGTGGAGAGTGCATGAAACCAAGAGAGAAAAGAACATCAAACTAACTCCCACAGCCAACCTGGCCTACAGGAACCCTCTATCACCTCTGGCCCCACTGGGAGGAGGACACGGGAAGGACTCTTGGGCCAGATTTCATCTGAATCTGCACCATGAAATCCAGCCCACCCAGCCCCGCCTTCCCAAGCTCCTTAAACAGACAGTGGTTACCCCAGACAGCTCTCACAGCCACACAGAGCACCAGACCTTGGTGAGACCTTCCAGACTCGAAGGTCTGCACTTGGTACATCCCTGAGGCCTGCCTCAGACGCCAAGGACAGTGCTCTGCTAAGGTTCAAACCCATATTTGACTCAGTGCTGCTGCTGGACCCTCCCAGGACCCTGAGGGAGAAGGGACAAGACCACCCACTTCTACCACACACACACAGTGTGGGCCTCTACCAAACAATATGACCCGACCCCATTTCACAAAAAGGATGGTGAAGTGCAGTGTTTGGTGCCTAGAACCGGAGTCAGGGAGCAGCACTCCAGTGACCCAGGACTTACCTTTCCTCTCTTCTTCTTTCTTCCTGGCGGCCTCCTCCCGCTGTTTCCGGATGATTGCCAGCCGGGCAAGGTCAGCCTTGGCTTGCTCTGTCTTCCCAGCTAAATGCATTTTCATGTAACGCTCTTTTGCTTTCTGCTTCTCTATTTCTTCTCTGTTTGGATAAAATGGTGTCAAAGGGGACATCATCCCCACTATTATCAGTTGAGGTGGATGTGGGAGCCAGAATAAAGGCCAAGTACTCAGGCCTAGGGCCCTAGCGGTGGAGGGTACCCTGGCTGAGAGGCCTTGGCTCCATGTGCCCCCTCCTTGATGGACACTCACCAAACACACACACAGAGGACCAGGCCTGGATCTCTGCATGACAGGCTCAAGGGGCTGGGGGAAGTTCAAAGTGGTGTATTCGGCTTCCTCAGATGGAAAACACAGGAAAGGGATGAGCTCAGCACCTGTGACTTTTGGAAAGTCTTAGCACAGTAGACCATGTCTGGCTGAGGTAGTGAGGGGGTGGGCAAGGTGTGGGTAACTATGATCTGGCGTTCACAATGAGAAAGGAGAACCAAAACCAAGGAGCCATGTGTCCAGAGCTGACCAGAAGAAGGCAGTCAATAGGAACCACATTCTATAAGGAGTGCAAAAAGGAGTGACCAAGTGGTCACAGATGGGAATCAGACACGCCCGATCCAGGTGGGCACGACACAATCTAGGTGCCGCTTGGTACAATCTCATTCAGTGCAGTGCATATGTGCATAAGGCTGTTCCCAAGAAGGTGAGCCCCCAATAATGGGGGCGTGAATAAGAGGACTCCCAAGGGACAAAGGTGACAGCCATGCACCTGAGAAGCAGTGAGAGGTGAGGGTCATTAATTTCCCTTTGAGGATCTTCTTCCTGAGCCTGAGGTTCTGAACAGGATTGGGTGCTGCCCTTCAGGGTCTGAGATTAGAGGGTCTCACTCACAGGTTCTTAGAAGAGCCAACTGTGGAGGTAGCAGGGAAGTCCTGTCTGGGAGGAGCTTGAGGAAGGGAGAGACTTGGCATCCCAGAGGCCTTATAGCACACAGGGTTGGGGAGTAACGAAAAACTGGGTACAGGGACTGGCCAGTGGGGAAGGAATGAAACTCAGCAACCAGAGTCGAATAAGCAGAGCTAGCTAACTCATAGTCTGGACAAGACACTTCCTACAGAGTTGAGATGGGTATACCTGCCAGCCCAGCAGCTCCTACCCTGGAGGGAGGAGGGGGCATGGAGGCATCTGGAATGATAAGCAAGGCTGTCTGAAGGCTCTGCAGGGCCTCATCCCCGCCCACAGTGAAGGCTAAGTACCAGGCAGGCGCACACCTTTACGATTTCAGCGCAACCCAAAAGGCAGGAGTAGCAACAGGATCCCTTTTCACTGGAGAGGAAGGCTACTGGACGGGAGAGTCTGTGACTGCCTCCAATCACACTCCAAACTCACGGGCCTTCCTCGTGGGTTTTCACAGACCCCACCACAGAGCCAGCACAGGACAAGCAGCCCAACCAGGAGAGAAAATAAGGCAGCGTTCTCTAGCAGCCTTCAACCTCTTATTAGACCCTTGGCATCACCTGGTGGCCATTAAAAGTAGAGGCACTACTAGTGGAAAACTGGCAGTGGGCAAGGCACTTTGGTACTCACTTGTGACCCTCACATAGCCTATGAGGAAGCTATCTGCAGCTCTGTTTTTCACCTGGGACTTAGAGAAGGCTGAGCAGCTAGTGGATCTCCCTACACTGTGTGACCTTCTGGACTCCACAGGCTGCAAATCCCCTTCCAATCTCCATGGCCATGACATTGCAGGTGGATGCAGGCTAGGCATGAAGAGATGAGGCTGGATAGGGAAGTGTCCCTGCAGTGGGCTGCTATGGAGACAGGAACTGTAGCTTAACCCTCTGTAACCCTGGGGATTATTTCAAGTGCAACACTCATGTCTGAATCTGCTCTGTTTCTATTGGTGAATTTTTAAATTCTGGTTTTTGCTGTGTTTTGTTTTGTTTTGTGGAAACATTTCTATAAAGCCCTTAGGGAATGAGATGAAACAGCAATCGATACTGTAGTTAGAGCCCCCACCCAGCCACTGGAGACCTCAGAATCCAGGAAGTAAGGGATTCAGAGGCAGGTTCTTCAGCCTCCCACAGGTCAGCCCCTGGTATGTGTGAGCATGTCACCAGGCCCAACAGCAGAGGTTACCGTTCTCTCCTTGAAAGCTCCTTGGGCCCATCCAGGTCCAGCTGTGTGACCTTTTTGGTTGTCTGTGCCACCCGGTTGGGGTTCTCAATGTCGATAAGGCCTTCTACACCTTTGCGCTTTTGCTAAAACAGGACAAAAAGCTGGGTGTTGGAGAAGTTTAGGTCTTGCAGAGGCCCTGAAGGCCACTCCCTACATCTCCCAAGAGCCCATTTGTATGGGGAGAAACTCCTATTCCATCCCCAGCCCAAGATGATGCTTGGCCCAAAGCCCCACAGTGGGGATGGCATCCAGGAATGTCTTCCCAGCCTGAGAAGTGCAAGGAGAGTGAGCACATGTAACTAGAGCCCAAACTGTGCTAAATCCCAGCAGCCAGGGATTATCATCCCACTTTCAAAGAGGACATAATAGAGGCAGAGGATTCAATAACTTGCCTAAGGCCGACCAGTAAGTAAATAGATGAACTGTGAACCCAGGCCCAAATCCAAAGCTCCCAGCGCACAGCTCTTACTACTCCTCCACTTGAAGCTTAGCCTCTAAAAGCAGGGGTTTTTTGTTGTGTGGGTTTTTTTTTTTGTTTTTTTTTTTACAGAGACAGAGAGAGAGTCAGAGAGAGGGACAGATAGGGACAGAGAGACAGGAACGGAGAGAGATGAGAAGCATCAATCATCAGTTTTTCGTTGCGACACCAGTTGTTCATTGATTGCTCTCTCATATGTGCCTTGACCGCGGGCCTTCAGCAGACTGAGTAACCCCTTGCTTGAGTCAGTGACCTTGGGTCCAAGCTGGTGAGCTTTGCCCAAACCAAATGAGCCCGCACTCAAGCTGGTGACCTCGGGGTCTCGAACCTGGGTCCTCCGCATCCCAGTCCGACGACCTATCCATTGCGCCACCGCCCAGTCAGGCTGAAAACAGTTTTCATTGGAATCTCATGCCAGACTGCAACAAGCAATGCTGGATCCCCAGAGTGGGGTGGCCCTACGATGGTCTCAGCATCAATTCTCATTCCTAGCTATCTAAGCTGATAGGAGAGAAATATAACTTGAGCCATCAGATCATAGTCTACAGAGCTGGCCCAAGAACTGACAGCCTGCACCTCCCACACTCCTGAAGAAGTTTGAAAAGAAATGAGAGCACAAGTTCTCAATGTAACAGATTTGGTCAAAGTTTTAGACCCTATCAACCCCGTATTTACCTTTTAATAAAGGGACCAGAAAGACAGCTTCTAAACACCAATCTGACCGCTATATAGAGCTGCAAACACCTACATCCAATCCAGCTGCACATATATATCTCAACTTGAATCCCTGACATCACAAACTTAATGTGTCTAAAACAGAGCTTGAAATTCACCCCTAACCCAGCTCGCTATTCACCACAAACTTAAGCATGGCCTTACTTTTTCTTTCCTCAGCCCCCTCACCCAACACTCAACAAACCCCAGTAAGTCTAGCTATACAATATGGCTTGAATCTGCCCACTTTTCTACAGTGCCAAGCCACAAATTCTTGTCTGGATACCTGCTAACATCTTCCTGCTTCCTACCCTCAACACCCTACAATTCACTCTTTGCAGAGAAGCCAAAACAATCTTTTACAAACAAGTCTGATCACCTCTCTCTCCAACTTCAATCCCTCTATCAGATGCCCACTGTCCACCTACAGTGAAACCTAAACCCCTTCAACAGCCATGCAGGAGGTGACCTTGTCAACCTCTCCTCCTTCATCCTTAACCACTCTCATTCCAACCCCAGGCCCTTTGCACTCACTCACCTGGCTGCTCTGCATGACTGACTTCATCTTATTTTCAAGATCTCAGTTTAAGTCACCTCATCATCACACACTACTCCAAGTAACCTCAAGCACAGTCCATTTTACCTGTAATACTTCTCACTACTTGCAATTGTTATACTGTTCATTTTCTTCCTTATAGTCTACATAGTCATGTGCCCCTTAACAACAGGGATATAGTCTGAGAAATGCATCATTAGGTGATTTTTGTAATTGTCTGAACATTACAAAGTGTACTTACACAAAACTACATGGTATAACCTACTACTGTACTTTTTATATGACTGGGAGTACAGTAGGTTTGTTTACACCAGCAACATGACAGACTTTATGTGAATAATTTGTTGCAACAAATCATGACTGTGACATCAGAAGGTGATAAGAAATGTTCAGTTTCATTATCTTATCTTCCTATCTTATGAAACCACCATCATATGTGGTCGATCATTGATGAAAACATTGTTATGCGGCACATGACTCTATCTCCCTACCAGAATGTAAACCTTAAGAGCAAGAACTCTGTCTGCATCCACCATTGGGACTGGTCATCTATAAGCACTTAATAAATGTTTGCTGAATGAATGAGTCCAGGTCCCACGTGCCCACCAAACTCAGTACCTGGTAATCATCTTCTTCATCCTCACTCTCATCTGAGTCTAGTGATTTCTTCTCCTTTTTAGGGTCACCTGCAGCTCCATCTCCACTTTCTTCTCCTTGTTCTTCTTCTTCCTGTTTCAGAAATGGAAAACCTGCAGAATTAAAAATGCAAAACAAACCCCCAAGACTGTGACCCCTGCCCCAAACACCTCCAGATTGTGGACCTTGAGAAATTATACCCCAGCAGGCTGGGACTAAGGATGACAAGGGTCCTACTCCGAGAAGGACCTGCAGCCTGGAAGCCACTCCCACAGTCCATGAGCCCCTCACATAGCTAGAAAGGCCTTGCTCCCCTTCTCAGGCCAGGGTCAGAAGGACTCAGTCGTGGAGCTAAAAACCATAGTCCTGTTCAACTCCACTCCTGCTTACCCAGCTGCCATGTGCATGCAGTGCCAAACTGTACTCGCTTTCAAGTCCTTCCCTACTTTCCACTCCCACAATTAGTGGCAGGCCAGTAGCTTCAACCTGCCCACATGGATGCCCTGCTACACCACCCCTGCTCACCATTTCCCCTGACTTTTCTTGCTTCCCCACCAAAGATTCCTTACAAAAGCTGTACATCCTTTCCCCCTCAGCACTTGCCCATACCTTCTCCAAGGTCCCGCTCAGCAGCCAGGCCCCTCACCAGGCAGGGCCGTCGTCCCTCTACTCTGGCCTCTCTACCCCAGCCTGACCGTTCGGTACTTCCTTCGGTCCTTACGCAGATGAGGATCTAATGGTATGGTAGTGGCCATGACCACCAATAACGACAGAAACGTATTCTGTTTCCTGACAGCGTGCTGTAAAAAGTACTGTGGAAACAGAGTAGAGGCAACTACTAAGCTTGCACTGGAGGGAGAAGGGTGGGCAGCACCAGTGAGACTCACAGAAAAGGGACATTAGGCAAGGTTTGCCTGGTAGGGGTGTGGGAAGGTAGAGCATCATGTTATGCTGTGTTTGGCAAGCAGTCCTGCATGGCTGGAGTGAACAAGGGGTGGTGATGGGAGGTCCATCGGGGGACAGGCAGGGCCTACCTAGCAGAGGGAGAGTCCTTGGAAGCAGGAACAAGAACAGAGACCCACGGAGGCAACTGTTACTGAGCGAACAAAGCTCTAACTGATCTAATCCAGGATGACTGGTATTGGATGTTCTGAGACTCCTGCCTGCTCCTTGCTGCTCCCTCAAACTCCAGGTGGAAGTTTCTTCCTGAGAATGGGTGGTCCTTGCCTGACCTCTCTGGGTGCCAAAGAGGCAGAGCACCTCTGTGGGACACTGGAATGGCCTGGACAGGCACATACTCACCCTGGCCTTCTGCTTTTCAGCCTGGAGCTGTGCGTCGATTTCCTCGGGGCTTGTGTACTGCCGTGCCCGGCCCTTGTGGCCTCCCTTTCTTCCTGCATGAGGATTGGCAGTTTAGGAAGATGGCAGGGAAGCAGCTTCCTTGACTGATGAACCCCACTGTGTCCTGCCTAAGGCATTCTCATCAGAGGTTGCAAAGACCACATCTGTTTCCCACCCTAACATGTTCAAAGGGACAGGAGAGGCACCATGCGGCCACCTGATGCAGTACTAAACAAAGTGCTGAATGCAGGCGCCCATAAATAAGACCTGAGGGGATGATGTGGGGGAGAGCACGCTGGATGCAGTGACTGGCTATCCACTCGACCGTGATCCACCCGGCACGCCCACCAGGGGGCGTTGCTCTGTTGCAACCAGAGCCATTATAGTGCATGAGGCAGAGGCCATAGAGCCATCCTCAGTGCCCAGGCCAACTTTGCTCCAATGGAGCCTCGGCTGCGGGAGGGGAAGAGAGAGGCAGAGAGGAAGGAGAGGGGGAGGGGTGGAGAAGCAGATGGGCGCTTCTCCTGTATGCCCTGGCTGGGAATCGAACCCGGGACTCCTACACGCCAGGCCGACGCTCTACCACTGAGCCAACCGGCCAGGGCCTATAGTTCTTTTTACTTGCAATATTCTGTCACAGCCATGGGCTCATCTGATCCTCAGAACAAACTCATGGTGCAGGAGTCACAGCTGGTCCCACTTTATAGACAAGCAGACTTAAGATCAAATGGAGTTGGGGAAGAGCACAAATGCTGCAGTCCGACCCTGGGGTTCAAATCTCAGCTCTACCACTACTAGCTGTGTGACTTTGGGCAGGTACTTACCCTCTAAGAGTCTCAGCTTGTGTCCCTACCCCATAGGGTTGTCATGAAGATGGATTTAATTAACCTATGTGAAGCTGATGGGACAGTACCTGGCATGGGAAAGGCCCTACAAAAATGTCTTTTGTGATTGTCACTTTTCTAACATACAGTATTGGTGAGGGTGGGGGAGGAAACAAAGCCACATAGGTGATTTACTACAGATGTCGGGGAATGTAAAATACTTCCTGTTTACCTAAGTGGTATAAAAGAAAGAAAAAGATTAAAACCTATTGGAGGAAACTTTCTTGTGCTTAAAATAAGAAATATATTTAAAGTTATGGTTGAAAATAAACCCAACTACCATCTAAGAGTTGAAAATACGATTAACAATTACAGTTCATCTAAGATTATCAGTATTGCAGACTGATCCCTGCTATAGCCATTAGCCAGTTTTACAGCAAGGTGGCACCCCTTCTGCTAGTCCCAGAGAACACTGGGGTGGCTGTGGCCTTGACCCATCCCCACCTTTCCTGAATGCTGTGGTCCATCTGATTTCCAGTGAGTGGCTCACCGACAGCAAAGAATCTGTTTAGACAGCCAGAGCTGCTCTAGACTTCAGAAACAACAGAGATACTGGCCTCCCCTGATTTCCTAGACAGCAGCTGTGGAGCCATAATTGGGCTGCTACAAAGTACACCACCCATTTTTAATGACTCCCTGGGTTCCCAGGAGTGTCTCAGTCGATGCTCATAAAAGTCCTATTGTGAGAGATCAAGCTTGCCATAACAAGAAATCAACACCCTCCCTTGCACTCTTAAGATTACAGACAACAGTTAACTACTGAAAATTGGTTATTATAGGCTTCCATACTGCACGTTTTGCTATGGGATACTGATCTCAGCTTGGTCTACAGAAACTTCTATCAGAAGCCTTGAAAAATGCTTAGCAAAATGCTTCGCAGTCATATAATGGAAACCAAAGTTGGTCCTTTGCTCCAGGGAATTTGATACTTTTTTTTTTTTTTTGCATTTTTCTGAAGCTGGAAACAGGCAGAGACAGTCAGACTCCCGCATGCGCCCGACTGGGATCCACCCGGCGCGCCCACCATGGTGCGACGCTCTGCCCATCCTGGGCGTCGCCATGTTGCGACCAGAGCCACTCTAGCGCCTGAGGCAGAGGCCACAGAGCCATCCCCAGCGCCCGGGCCGTCTTTGCTCCAATGGAGCCTTGGCTGCGGGAGGGGAAGAGAGAGACAGAGAGGAAGGAGGGGGGGTGGAGAAGCAAATGGGCGCTTCTCCTGTGTGCCCTGACCGGGAATCGAACCCGGGTCCTACGCACGCTAGGCCGACGCTCTACCGCTGAGCCAACCGGCCAGGGCGAATTTGATACTTTTTGTGAAGCAAATTAACACAAGAAATGTAAATCTTGTTTACACATAAAGGTTTTCACAATTCAAAAGACTCCCTATCTAACCAAGAATTCATATTTAGGACTTTCTAATTATAACCTCCACACCTGGCTCAAAGTATCTTTGAAGGAGAACTCCTAAAGCCAGAATTCTAGAGTTGGAAGGGCGCACTTAGCATCCTACTTGTGCAGAACAGGAGACTAAGGAACGTAAAGGAGACATGGATCTTCCTACCATAGAATAAACCAGTAGGGAGCTCAATTCAAATGGTGAAAAAGTTCCCTGTAGATTTTCCTATGGGCTGATAGATACATCTCAACCAACATGACACATTAGCTACCAACATTAACATCTGTTCTGTACCATGAGCTAACCAGGTACTTCAGGAGCCCTACCATTCTATGACCCCTAACCCCAACTCTCCCACCTACAGGTTATCAGCCAGGTGTTCCAGATGAGGCAAACAGGCTGGAAGAAGTTAAATAACTTGTTCAAAGCCCACTTGGGCTTTGCACCCATAACTAGTGATTCTTAGGGGACAGAGGATGGAGAAGGGTCAACAATGTACTGAGAAGCCATGGGTTCTTCACCTTCTTGGCCCAGGAACTGATCAAGTCTTATAAGTATAACAATAGTTAACGCCTGCTGGGCATCTGACTGCCTGGCACCTGTACTGCGCACTCCACGTGGATTACCTACTTCCAGCCTCGCATCACTACTATGAGGTAGATACAATCGTAACCCCCATTTGCAAATGAGAAAACCGAGATACCGGGAGATTAAGTGACTGGCTCAAAGGAACACATCAAGCCGCTGATGAATAGGGCAGTTAGAGCTGAGTCTGCGAGGCTCAAGAGCTTAGGTCTCATTAGGCAGGCCTGGCTTGCCCCGAGCCCGAGAGAGTCCACGTTTTACACGCGAGGCAGGCGAACCCCACACAGGCGCTGGACAGGGTGCCTCAGTCCCCACAGAGCCTAGAATAAAGCAAGCTCCAGGCCAGGAGGAGTGCGCCCTAGATACGGCCTTCTGCGTCTCCTCAGACCCCCGAGGGAGTGGCTCGAAGCTACTATGGTCCTCAGTTTCTCTCAGGACAATTCGGCGTCGAGGCCGAGGCCTGGTCCTCAGCCGGCACCGATACCCTCCGTCCACGCCGCACTACGAAACGCCCACGGGATGAGTGCACAGTGGAAGCCAGACCCCGACTCCTCGAGGCCCGCGGGCCACGCGCGCCCGCCCCTCACCTCCTTTAGGCATCGCGGCTCCGGCAGCTGCGGCGGCGGCGGCGGCGGCGCCTCGCACTGACACCGGAACCGGAAATACCTCGGGCTCGACTTTTTCCGCCCAGCCCGGTGGCCTTAGCGTGCCGCGGCCGCCGCCGTCTCCGCGAAGACTGGGCACCTCAGGGAGGCTGGCACACGAAGGTGGACTGTCCTACGTGTCGCCTGAAATCAGGCTCGCCCGCGTGCTGCCGGGCAACAGAGTCCCCAGTCTCCCAGCCCCAGGAGACGCGTTAGTCGGCTGCCCAACCTCCGGAAAGTGAACGCAAAAGCAACAGTGTTTCTGGTATTCTATACAGGCTGAGCTGCGGACACCTAAAATGACGCAATATTTGCGCGAAGTAAGGCGGGGCTCCGCGAGGACCTCATCCTGAAGTGCTCACCTGGATAGCGGAAGCGGCAAAGAAAGAAGCGACGGCTGGTGGCGTCAAGGTTCCGGTAGGTGTTTTTTCTCTGCTCTCGAATACCTTGGTAATGCCTGGGGCCAGGGATCTGAGGTTTGCTCTGGCTCAGAGGGCGATCTGAACGGCTGGATTGGAACGAGTTCAGGCCTCTGGACTGGGAGTTCGAGAGAGGAGACGATGCCTCGCTCGTCCTGCAGAGGATGGAAGATGTGGGAGTTCTCTTGATTCTACTCCCCCCCCCCCCCCATACTGTTTTCTCTGCCGAGAACGTTTTCTGTCCAAAAACTGCTAGTTCTTGTAATCCTAATTCAGATGCCGGCTTCTCTATGAGCATTTCCTCCAACTGCAGCTGTAACGTCTTCCTTCCCTCCGAAAGCTTTTCCACTCGCCGCCGCCTCTGCCCAGCGCTTTTACCTCGCCTGGGAGGCCCCCTCTGACTCCCAAGCTGGGCTAGGGGCCCCGAATTTCTCTGGGAGATAGAGTGGTTTCCCTCATGTCTTTCTCCTCCCAGGCCTTGCGCACTGGGACAGGAACCAGATTACGTCTCACTGTATAGTAGCGTCAGCTAGGCGAGACAAATTCGAAGACCACTGATTGAGAGTCAGGAGCCCCCAATCAGAGTCAGACGCTGCCAGTTCCCAGCTGTGTCACCGTGACTTTACATTTTGGAGTTTAATTCCTTATTTGTATGGTTATGGGGAATCCATGAAAGGAGGCTGTGTGTGGTGGGAGCGGCGGGGGTGACTACATACCGTCAGTCAGCCTACAGAAGGGCTGTGCTGAAGGAATTTGAGACAGAGGAGTCTGCTATTCTTTTTGTTTGTTTGTTTGTTTTGTTTTGTATTTTTCTGAAGTTGGAAACGGGGAGGCAGTCAGACTCCCGCATGCGCCCGACCGGGATCCACCCGGCATGCCCACCAGGGGGCGATGCTCTGCCCATCTGGGGCGTCGCTCTGTTGCGACCAGAGCCATTCTAGTGCCTGAGGCAGAGGCCATAGAGCCATCCTCAGTGCCCAGGCCAACTTTGCTCCAATGGAGCAATGGAGCCTTGGCTGCGGGAGGAGAAGAGAGAGAGAGAGAGAGGAAGGAGAGGGGGAGGGGTGGAGAAGCAGATGGGCACTTCTCCTGTGTGCCCTGGCTGGGAATCGAACCCGGGACTCCTGCACGCCAGGTCAACGCTCTACCACTGAGCAAACCGGCCAGGGCAAGTCTGCTATTCTTAAAGGTAAGAGATAACCTGAGTTCTCTGTCAGCTAAGAAATGCCATGGAGTTTGACAAAAGTAATTTGTTGTTTATATTTGGGTTGGACTATTATATGGGCTTTACATGATTTGCCTCTATTTAGTATGTTTGTTGAGTTTAAAAAGAGACCTTGGCAATCCAACCAATCCACTGTCCTCATTTTACAGATGAGACTGAGGACCAGAGAGGGAATGTGACCTCCCCAAAATCACAGAGTAATTGATAGAGCTGGACAAGAACCTGAGCCTGTAACTGAAGAGACCAGAAATCTTTCAGTTACACTCTTGGTAAGCAGCCCTAACGTACTTTGGTTTGAGACTGGTCTTTTTCTCTTTTAAACACTCACCCTTCTCAGCTGGTACAACCATAGTTCTCACACTGTATTGTAATTGCCTTTTTACTTTCTATCTTCTTGGTGGAACATTAGCTTCTGAGGGATAGAGATTGTGTCTTATTATGTTCCCAGAATCCAGTACAGGGTCAAGCTAATAGTTAATGTCAATTAATGATAGCCAAAAAAACCTATTGAACACACATTAAATGGCAGGCATGTTACATATACAATTGTAATTACAAGTCTTCACAATGACCTCATAACATAGGTTCTATAATCTATTTTACAAATGAGGTAACAGAGTTAGAGAAGTGAATGTGTACCACAGTGGAGGCTAGTGAAGGCCTTTGGGGATCTGAGATTCAGAAACTAATTCATTTAATTTTTTTCTCCCAGATCGTTGCAAATTATCTTGTGGGGGGAAAAGAATGCCTAAAGTCAAAAGAAGCCGGAAGGCTCCCCCAGATGGCTGGGAGTTGATCGAGCCAACACTGGATGAATTAGATCAGAAGATGAGAGAAGGTGAGTATGGTCATTTCTGTCTGGATGGGCTGCATCCAAGGGCCACAGGCTTAGATGCCTCTATGGGCCAGGCATAATGCAAGTACAAATACAAAGAAGGGACACCACAGTAGCCTCCTGACAATGACAGGTTTTGTTTGCTCATTAACTCATAGGAATATAGTAAGGGTCGGACATAAGGTGACACTGATGAAAAGGGCCTCAAAAACATTTTTGGGCCAATTTGAATATAAAAGCTGTAGGAAATATAGATCAAATAATTTACCTCTCTATAACTACTTATTCTTTTGTTTGGATGTATATTTTAAATTATACAAAATATATTTACTTGGAAAATCCTATTCTTTTTCCTGAAACATTTTTATTCAGGTTTATATTGTGGGTTTCTGATGCTATTTTCATTATCTTTGTTTCTGCATCATCTACCAGCTTTCCAGAATGCACCATCTTCACTTCCCTCTAAATGTTATATGATCCTACACTTTGTGAGTCAGTGTAGTGTGCTGACTTTAAAAATTTTATCAGAAGATAAAAGCATCCATTTGCCTTAAATGTTCACAGTGTAACCACTAACTAAATGCTTTTTAAAGTGATCTTTTTATTAAAGTTTTGAGGTAGCTGCCCCGGCCGGATAGCTCAGTTGGTTGGAACATCATCCCAATACGCCAACGTTGTGGGTTCGGTTTCCAGTCAGGACACAAACAGGAATAGATCAATGTTTTTGTTTCTCTCTCTCTAAAATAAATAAATAAAATATTAAAAAGAAAAATAAAAAATAATAAAACTTTGAGGTAACTAATTTAACTCTTGTTATTATGAAGTCATACCTCTAGCAATAATTACTAAATCAGTATTTAAATTACTTTGCTTCCTTTTTTCAAAACCTCTATTAAATGCCCAGAACTTAAAGTAGTCAAGATCATTTTGGGCTGAGAGATTTCTTTCTCAAACAGATATTTATTTTATTTTTTAGTGAGAGAGAAAGAGACAGGAATTGAGAGAGATGAGAAGTTTCAACTCCTAGTTGTGGCACTTTAATTGTTCATTGATTGCTTCTCATATCTGCCTTGACCAGGGGGCTCCAGCCAAGCCAGTGACCCCATACTCAAGCCGGTGAGCCTGCGCTCAGACTGGCCTCTTTGGGGTTTCAAACCTGGGTCCTCAGCATCCCAGTTTGACACTCTATCCAAAAGCATCATCACTGGTCAGGCCAGATCTTTATTTAAAATAAAGGAAGGTGGGGGCCTGACCTGGGGTGGCGCAGTGGATAGAGCGTCGACCTGGAATGCTGAGGTCGCCGGTTCAAAACCCTAGGCTTGCCTGGTCAAGGCACATATGGGAGTTGATGCTTCCTGCTCCTCCCCCATCTCTCTCTCCCCTCTCTCTCTGTCTCTCTCTCTCCCTCTCTCTCCTCTCTAAAATGAATAAATAAAATAAAAATTAAAAAAAAAAGGTCTGGCCTGTGGTGGTGCAGTGGATAGATCATTGACCTGGAATGCTGAGGTCACCTGTCTGAAACCCTGGGCTTGCCCAGTCAAGGCACATACCACAAGCACACAGTGAACAACTAAAGTGAAGCAACCATGAGTTGATACTTCTTGCTCCCCCACCCCACTCTCTGTGTAAAAAAAAAAAAAAAAAATTCAGAAAAGGATGGAACTTGGAGAGCCCTGTAATAGACAAGACTGTGAGTCCTTGAAAATAAATCTTCCTTTTTTTTTTTTTTTTTTTTATTTATTTTTTTTTTTGTATTCCTCCGAAGCTGGAAACGGGGAGAGACAGTCAGACAGACTCCCGAATGCGCCCGACCGGGATCCACTCGGCACGCCCACCAGGGGGCGACGCTCTGCTGCGACCAGAGCCACTCCAGTGCCTGGGGCAGAGGCCAAGGAGCCATCCCCAGCGCCCTGGCCATCCTTGCTCCAATGGAGCCTCGGCTGCGGGAGGGGAAGAGAGAGACAGAGAGGAAGGAGGGGGGGGTGGAGAAGCAAATGGGCGCCTCTCCTATGTGCCCTGGCCGGGAATCGAACCCGGGTCCCCCGCATGCCAGGCCGACGCTCCACTGTTGAGCCAACCAGCCAGGGCCTTTTTTAATTTTTTTATTTATTCATTTTAGAGAGAGGAGACAGGGACAGATAGAGAAGGGAGGGAGGAGCAGGAAACATCCCCACACGTGCCTTGACCAGGGAAGCCCGGGGTTTCAAACCAGTGACCTCAGCGTTTCAGGTTGACGCTTTTACCCACTGCGCCACCACAGGTAAGGCTAAACCTTCCATTTTTAAGGGATAACTTATGGGGGAGAGTATTTAAATATATATGATCTTCTTTACCTCCAAAAGAAGTATTTTTTCTCATATTTTTATTTAATCATGTAGCCCTTCAGCATTTCTTTGCATTCCCATTTTATCCTTACTTTCACTATAAAGAAAACAGTGGGTGGCAGGTGGTACCAGACTCGGGTTCCATGTTGGGGGGGGGAACCATAGGGGAGCTCTGGGGATGTGGCAAACTGAAGAGGGGAGAAGCTGCTACTTACGTGGGGTCCACTAAAATACAGCCCGAGCATTGCCAAATTTGTTAATTTTTTTCCCCAAGAGAAGTCAAAGCCCAGCTATTTAATGTGAATTCTTCTGATTTAAAATTCACACTTAAAAAAGGTTTTAAGTGAGTTGGAACATTGTGCCCGATTGTGGAGTTACCAGTTTGATTCCCTGGTCAGGACACATGTATGAGCAGCTCGATGTTCCTGTGTCTGTCTCTCTCTCCCCCCCCCCCCCCCCCCCCCCCGCCTCTCTCTCGCTGGCAGCTTCCAGTTTATAGCCTCCACTTCAAGTTTTGCCTGTTGAATCTGTGGCCGTGCTTCTAGCCATGGAAGACCCTTGTGTGGCCTATGGCACAGAGAGGCTCAAAGCCATTGGTAACACCAGGCCTGTTCACTTGATCTGATGATCTGAGGGCCATTTACAGAACAACTCACCCTTAACTGAAGCAGTTGGCTATTATATTAGGAGGGAATTTTTTCCATTTCCCTTTTTGGTTTGTCTCCAGTATTTCCTAGCTCAGCACAACTCAGCTCTTCATGTCTTTTAGCTCATTGTTCAAGTTTTTGTATAGCCACTTTTGCCCTGTAAGGCCCCCCCCCCCAAAAAAAAAGGCTGATAATAGGGACTGAGGAGCAGAGATGGGGGAAGTTGTGTTTGGCAGAGGATTTTATAGGGATTGACAAAGGCACTATTTTTATGGACTATAACCAGGACTTAACTTTTTATAAGGACCTTAAACTAATTGAAAATCAAGCATGATCAACACTTGCATTATAAGATTTAATTAGACTTTTTAAGAATAATTCTTTAAAAGAATTGTTTTGAAGTTAATGGGCAGTTTTGGACATTAGCAAAGAGGCAGAAACCTAAGTCTAGACTATGGCATGATGTCTCCTACCTCTGGCTTCTTTTCATGTCCTCATAGTGATGGGACCCTGTATCTCCCACTGAAAGCGGCCTTCCACTTTGTGTGTGAACCTGTACAAAATGATATCCAAGAATGTTCACATAATCTTGTGAAAATGGGTCCAAAAAAGGATTTTAACAAGACATGATATTATGATTAAAATATTGGGAAAATACTCAAAAACATAGCTTCCTACGCTTTTTGTAAGGAGCTCTCTGCCCCCCAGCTTTCCCTCACATGGCTTTCCACACTCTGTTCCCAGGTGACCA
This sequence comes from Saccopteryx leptura, assembly GCF_036850995.1. Taxonomy (NCBI): domain Eukaryota; kingdom Metazoa; phylum Chordata; class Mammalia; order Chiroptera; family Emballonuridae; genus Saccopteryx; species Saccopteryx leptura. The sequence goes on from NC_089506.1 coordinate 187,130,569, forward strand.
CATGTCTTCTCCAGCCTTGACTCTACATTAGACTCTACATGCCTGTCGCTTGGTCCCATTTATATATCTAGAAACATCTCAAACTTAACATGTCCAGAACTGAATCTTCATTCATCCACCCCAAAGCTGCTTTCCTTCTGAGGCCACAAATTGTGGAGCTGTCCTTGACTCCCTTCTTTCTTTTATTCCTATTCAAGCATTGAAGACATCCAGATTTCTACAAAGGGTGGCAGAACAGAGGCAAAATTGTTACAGATAAATAAGAGTTGAGACAGATCAACCAAACACAACATCTGGATGATGTTTAGACCTTACTTCAGACACAGTTGTCAACAGATATTTTTGAGGCTATTAGTGATAATTGAATATGGACTGAATATGGATGCTAGTAAGGAATAATGGCTGATTTTGTTGGGTGGGATATTGGCATTACAGATACTTAAAGTCCTTAGTATGTAGAGATACGTACGTATTTATGAATGTAATGCTTGATATTTGAGATTCATTTTAAAATACTCCTATCCCGCCTGACCTGTGGTGGCGCAGTGGATAAAGCGTCGACCTGGAAATGCTGAGGTTGCCAGTTCGAAACCCTGGGCTTGCCTGGTCAAGGCACATAAGGAGTTAATGCTTCCTGCTCCTCCCCCTTTCTCTCTCTCTGTCTCTCTCTCTCTTCTCTCTTTCTCTCCCTCTCTCTCTCCTTTCTAAAATGAATAAATAAATAAATAATTAAAAATAATTAAAATACTCCTATCCCCCCACTCCCAAAAGTGGGGAGAACCAGACAAAATAAAACTAGCTGTTAGTAATTCTTGAAGCTGGGTGATAGGTACTTGAGAGTTCAGTAAACTGTCTTCTTTTGTGTATATTTGAAATTATTCATAGTGAAGTCTTAGAAAACTCATATCTAAAATCTTAACTCCTTTTATCCCATCTACTCCCACCACCTGATTCAAGCTACCCTCACCTCTGTCTGGATTGCTGCAGTAATCTCCCGCTCCCCCCCCCCCCCTTCTTCTCCACAGGTCAGCCAGGGGGAGGGTTTGGAGTCATAAGTCAAATTGTATCACTGTTGCTCAGGACCCACCAGTGGTTCACCGCCCCATCAGAGCAAAATCAAAGTCCTTTTGTGGCCTTTAGTCAGACGTACGCTCACCCCCAGCTCCTTCTTGAGCTCCATCACCTACCTCTCTCCCTCACCTCCCCAAACCCCCAGCCACTTCACTGTTCCTATTCCCCAGGTGCAGGCCTGCCTCAGAGCCTTTGCATTGCTTTTGGCTCTGCCTCTCAAGCATGTTTGCCCCTCATTTTTATATTTTTTTAATTGAGGTATAATTGACATAAAACATTGTATTAGTTTTAGGTGTACAATGTAATGATATGTATACAGGGTGGAGCAAAAGTAGGTTTACAGTTGTGAGTATGCAAAACAGAGTTTATTCCCTTTTTTTATTGATTTGAGACAGAAAGGAAGGAGGAGGATAGAGAGGGAGAGCATTAACCCGTAGTTGCTTTACTTTAATTGTTCATTGATTGCTTCTCATATGTGCCTTAACTGGGGGCGGGGGCTCAAGCCAGTGACCTTGGGATCATGTCAATCCCACCCTCAAGCTGGTGACCCTGTGCTCAAACTGGCGACCTTAGGGTTTCAAACCAGGGACCTCAGTGTTGCAGGTCAGCGCTCTAACCACTGCACCACTACTGGTCAGGCCAGAGTTTATTCTTGTACTATTATTTATTTTATTAATTGTTGTATTATTTTTCCACATGAAAACTAGAAACCTACTTTTGCCTTAACCTGTATGTTACAAAGTGATTAGCACAGTATGTTTAGTAAATATCCATCACCTCACTTGTTAAATTCTTTTTCCTATAATAAGAACATCTGAGATCTCTCTTAATATAGTATTATTTAACTGTAGTCACCATGCTGCACATTACATCCTCAGGACTTATTTGTCATATAAGTGGAAATTGGTACCTTTGTCCACTTTCAACCCACCCACACCCCTTGTTTCTTTTTTTTTTTTTTTTTTTCATTTTTCCAAAGCTGGAAACGGGAAGGCAGTCAGACAGACTCCCGCATGCGCCTGACAGGGATCCACCCGGCATGCCCACCAGGGGGTGATGCTTTGCCCCTCCCCAGCGCCCGAGTCATCTTTGCTCCAATGAAGCCTTGGCTGTGGGAGGGGAAGAGAGAGACAGAGAGGAAGGAGAGGGGGAGGAGTGGAGAAGCAAATGGGCGCCTCTCCTGTGTGCCCTGGCCGGGAATCGAACCCGGGACTCCTGCACGCCAGGCCGACGCTCTACTGCTGAGCCAACTGGCCAGGGCCCACACCCCTTGTTTCTTAAGGTCTCTGATTAGATGTCTCCTTTGTGCTTTCTTTGATCACCCGTAAAAGATAGCCGTCCCTTCTTTCCCCACTTGCCATCCCCTTCCACGTGTTCTTTTTTTTTACTCTGCCTCACTTTTTCCTCCCCCCTAAAAACCAACAAGAGTTTTGTCAAGTTGGTAGACAAAGATCAACTGGTAACTGCTAAGAGAATTGCCTGCCCCTGGTTGTGCTGCTTCCTTATCCTTATATATATTGAAGGAACAGTTATTTCCTACAGGCCTGCCATATGATGAACTTACAGATTTGTCCAGTTCTGGAGTGCTGAGGTTGCCGGTTCGAAGCCCTGGGCTTGCTGGGTCAAAGCACATGACAAGCAAGCAATGAACAACTAGAGTGAAGCTAATATCAGTTGATACTTTTCACTCCCCATCTTCTGTCTTTCTGTAAAATTAATAAGTTTTTTTTTTCCAAGAGACAGGAAGGGAGAGAAATGAGAAGCATCAACTCGTCATTGTTGCACCTTAGTTGTTCATTGATTGCTTTCTCATATGTGCCTTGATGGGGGCGGGGGGGGGTCCTTCAGCTGAGCCAGTGACCTCATGCTCAAGCCAGCGACCTTTGGGCTCAAGCCAGTGACCACATAGTGTCATGTCTATGATCCCATGCTCAAGTCCACGACACTGCGCTTAAGCTGGATGAGCCTGCGCTCAAGCCAGATGAGCCTACGCTCAAGCCAGCAACCATGGGGTTTTGAACCTGGGTCCTCAGCATCTCAGGTCAATGCTCTATCCACTGTGCTACTGCCTGGTCAGTTTCAAGAAATAAAAATTTTTAAAAAAAATATAAATCAGGCCTGATCTGTGGTGACGCAGTGGATCAAGCATCAACCTGGAACGCTAAGATCGCCAGTTCAAAACCCTGGGCTTGCCTAGTCAAGGTACATATGGGAGTTGATGCTTCCTGCTCCACCCCCTTCTCTCTCTCTCTCTCTCTCTCTCTAAAATGAATAAATAAAAATAATTTTTAAAAAAGATATAAATCAGCCTGACTAGGCGGTGGCGCAGTGGATAGAGCGTCGGACTGGGATGCGGAAGGACCCAGGTTCGAGACCCTGAGGTCGCCAGCTTGAGCGCGGGCTCATCTGGCTTAAACAAAAGGCTCACCAGCTTGGACCCAAGGTCGCTGGCTCCAGCAAGGAGTTACTCGGTCTGCTGAAGGTCTGCGGTCAAGGCACATACGAGAGCAATCAATGAACAACTAAGGTGTCACAACGAAGAACTGATGATTAATGCTTCTCATCTCTCTCCATTCCTGTCTGTCTGTCCCTATCTATCCCTCTCTCTGACTCTCTCTCTGTCCCTGTAAAAAAAAAAAAAAAAGATATAAATCATATAATGTAAAATTCACCCTTTCAAAGTGTTCAAATAAGGGTATTTAGTATATTCAGAGTTGGGCAACCATCACAATTTTACATTTCATCATTCCCCCAAAAGAAAACACCAACACTTTAGTTGTCATCCTCCCCATCTCCTTTCCCCCCATGTCTCCCAGTTACAGGCAATCAGTAGTCTGCTTTGTCTCTAAAAACCTAGTCATACAGTGGGTGGGTTTTGGGGACTAGTGTCTTTCACTTAGTGTCAAGTCTTCACGGTTCACCCACATTGTAGCATGCATGTATCAGTACTTCATTTCTTCCTGTGACAATTACTTTCCATTGTGTGGCTAGTTTACATTTTATCTGTCTGTCAGTTGATAGACACTGAAGTTGTTTCTTTTTGGCTATTGTGAACAATGCTGCTGTGAACATTCACATACAAGTTTTTGTGTTTCTAGTTATCTTGGGAAAATTCCCGGGGTAGAATTACTGAGTCATACTGTAACTCTTAGCTTCCTGAGGAACTGCCAGACTGTTTCCACAGCAGCTGCACCGTTTCACATTCCCACCAACAGCATGTGAGGGTTCTGATTTCTCCATATACTCGGTCCTCTACTTGTCTTTTTTTTCTATCATTTTGTCACCATCCTAGTGAGTATAAGGTAGAATTTATCCTTTATTCCTAGTTATTGAAAAAAAAAAACCCCACTACATCCTGTGTAGAGTAACTTTACCTGCCAAAACATCTTTTTCTCCCTAGCTGAAACAGAACCTCATGAAGGAAAGAGGAAAGTGGAATCTCTGTGGCCTATTTTCAGGATCCACCACCAGAAAACCCGCTATATTTTTGACCTCTTCTACAAGCGGAAAGCCATAAGCAGAGGTAATTGATCGAGATTCTCTCTTGGCCTTTGCAACTTTAGTTTTGAGATTTAAGTAATGGTTCTATTCTTGCAACCTCAGCAATGATTTTTCTTACCACTAAAAAAAGGGGGCAGGGGCCAGTGTTGGATACTCTTTTTTTTTTCTTCTTTTTTTTTTTTTCCCTGAAGCTGGAAACGGGGAGAGACAGTCAGACAGACTCCCGCATGCACCCGACCGGGATCCACCCGGCACGCCCACCAGGGGCGGACGCTCTGCCCACCAGGGGGCGATGCTCTGCCCCTCCGGGGCATCGCTTTGCTGCGACCAGAGCCACTCCAGCGCCTGGGGCAGAGGCCAAGGAGCCATCCCCAGCGCCCGGGCCATCTTTGCTCCAATGGAGCCTCCGCTGTGGGAGGGGAAGAGAGAGACAGAGAGGAAGGAGGGGGCGGGGGTGGAGAAGCAAATGGGCGCCTTTCCAATGTGCCCTGGCTGGGAATCGAACCCGGGTCCCCCTCACGCCAGGCCGACGCTCTACCGCTGAGCCAAGCGGCCAGGGCCTGGATACTCTTTTTAATGAAGAGTATTGATTGGCCAGGGTGGGGCAAGTTTTGTTACACCATCATCTGATGCCCTTTCCCCATCTTTTTGACAGAACTGTATGAATATTGTATTAAAGAAGGCTATGCAGACAAAAACCTGATTGCAAAATGGAAAAAGCAGGGGTATGAGAACTTATGCTGCCTGCGGTGCATTCAGACACGGGACACCAATTTTGGGACAAACTGCATTTGCCGGGTCCCCAAAAGCAAGCTGGAAGTGGTAATGTCTCTATCCCTGTTTGACCATTGAGTTTAATGTTACTTTCACTTCAGAATTCTGTCCTGATTGATGCAAAGGAATTTGTCCTCTGGGGGCTGGAAATAATTTGGTTGCTAGAAATGTTCTGCTGGCCATTCCCCCCACCCCAGAAATGAGTCCCTCTGTTCAGGAAGTCATGCTAGGCAGTTTGGCAGTACTTGTATTTGCTGTATCTGGGGGCCAGTCTCAGCCCCACCTTTGGGCATATTGTTGAACTCCATGCCTCATAAAAGGGAGGTAACAGCACACCCCTAACATGGTTGGGCGGACTGACTCAGGGAAGGTGAGCCAGTCGATGGTGCCCACCCTTCGGCTGCCCTTTCTATCCTGGCCTCCTTTTCCTCGGTTTGACACTTTAATTACACTGGGTTTTTGTTTTGGTTTTTTTTTTGACAGAGACAGAGAGACAGATAGTGACAGGAAGGGAGAGAGATAAGAAGCATCATTTCTTCATTGCAGCACCTTAGTTGTTCATTGATTGCTTTCTCATATGTGCCTTGACCGAGCGACCGAGGGCTTCAAGCCAGCAACCATGGGGTCATGTCTATAATCCCCCGCTCAAACCAGTGACCCCGTGCTGGTGAGCCCAAGCTCAAGCCAGCAACCTCGGGGTTTCAAACCTGGGTCCTCCATGTCTCAGTCCAATGCTCTGTCCACTGTGCCACTGCCTGGTCAGGCTACACTGTCTTCTGTTGAGAACCTTCTGTTTTAAACTAGGCTGGGCATAGAGTAGCTAAGGGCACAAGCCCCTCTGAAATGGAGCTGCAGGAGGCAGAGAAGTTACTGGGCTGTTGGCTGTTAGTGGCCTTTTGAGTGCAGCCCCTTGGCTGACTGTTGTGGGTCCAGTTGGGAGCTCAGGTCAGATTTTTCCTTCTTCCAGCTTAGCTTTTTCTCTGCAGACTAGTTTATAAGTTCTAGCTCTGAGCCAAGGCCTTTCGCTCAGTATGCAGCTAGCTCCCTGAATCATCTGGAAAGTCAAGGACAGGCATTTCTTTGCAGTGGAAAGTGAACGAGGGCTGCCTCCCCAAGGGAAGTCTGGGTGTTAGTTTTCTGGGGGCAGAGAGAGATACAGAGCCTCAGAAGCCCCTCTCTTCGGAGAACACCAGGAGTCTATGGCTGCGTCTGGTTGGGGGTGCTGCCCCAGCCTTGTAGCCAGAACACAGCTTGCATTGGATTTAGTTGGGTTTCACCATTAGATCTTGTTTGCTTAGATAAGGGTCTTACTCCAAAAAGGAGAAAAAAGTAAAATAAATATAAAACACCTTTCTGGGGTCTTCTGTCTACGGGGCAGGCCCCTGGCCAGACATCAGGCCACACCTGGCCAGGGGAACAAGACTGTTCCATTGCCATACAGATTCAAGTGCATAGCGTTCTCCCCTCGAGCCTGCACTGCAAAGTTCCCCAGCCCAGAGGAAGCCCTGCGCCCCCTAAGCAGAAGACCCCCCCTGTAGTTCATAGCAGGGTATATCATGCTAACATTACAGAATAACAAGAATCACACAGACCTTCCCATTTTGGGGGCAGTTTAATTTGCCTAAGTTAAATGCACAGAGTTTTGGGGGGGGGGGTTTTGTATTTTTCTGAAGCTGGAAATGGGGAGACAGTCAGACAGACAGACTCCCGCATGCGCCCAACCGGGATCCACCTGGCACGTCCACCAGGGGCGAAGCTCTGCCCCTCTGGGGCGTCGCTCTGCCGAGACCAGATCCACTCTAGCACCTGGGGCAAAGGCCAAGGAGCCATCCCCAGCGCCCGGGCCATCTTTGCTCCAATGGAGCCTCGGCTGCGGGAGGGGAAGAGAGAGACAGAGAGGAAGGGGGGGGTGGAGAAGCAAATGGGCGCCTCTCCTATGTGCCCTGGCTGGGAATCGAACCCGGGTCCCCCGCACGCCAGGCCGACGCTCTACCGCTGAGCCAACTGGCCAGGGCCGCACCTAGAGATTTAACTGCCGTGTCAATAGCAGCTGTTTCAGTTTTCATGAGGGAACCAAATTTTTGCCAGCCTTCTCAGTGGGAGGATTACGGGGGGGGGGTGGCACGTGGTCACAGCCATGTCTCCTCTCTTCTGTTGCAGGGCCGAATCATCGAGTGCACGCACTGTGGCTGCCGCGGCTGCTCTGGCTGAGGCATTCTGGCCCTGACCCCTTTCCACCCAGAACTTTGGACCTCACAGGTTTCTGCCTGTCATGCCACCCCCTTTCCTGAGAGCAGCTGTTCTCACAGGGCAATGCCCCAGGCCCAAGTTGGAGCATGGTCTCTACGTGTGAAGGCTTTGGTGTTCATCAGCTGTGATTTGTAGAAATAAAACTTTTAAACCTTTGGGCCCTGCGTTAGTTCTTTCACAGAGCCAGGAGTCTGGAGCCCAGTGGGAGAGTGCCAGGTTCTTGGAACGCAATCCTGACTCCACTTTATAGGTGTCCTGTGACCATGATTAAGTTCACTTCCTCATCAGTGATGAGGATGACCACTGCAGCCGAGGATGGCTTGAGATGACATACCAAGGTGGGCCAAGATGTGCTGGGACCTGCCGTGAACTTGTCAGACACCTTGGGTCCAGAATTTGTTGTTACACCATTGCCTGCAAAATGCTGCAGCTCTCACTCTGGCCAGACCTTGTCCTTGCTTGAGGCTACACCAGCATGCTCATGTGTCTTTACTATGAAAGGAACTCCTGGAGTTCCCACAAAGCATTGTGAAGGGGTGCACTTCATTCCAGCTCTGCTGGCGTCCTCTGGGGGTCCTCCCATCACCTGCCCCCAAGGCCTTTGTCCACATCAGCCTCAGGAACAGTGTTTTGGTCCCCCTTGGGTTTGGTCCGGAATTTCTGCCATGGGTGAGGGGTTTCCTCTGCTGGCATCACTTTCAGCCACTGCTTATAATAGGCTCGAAAACCATCGATCTTCTCCAAATAGGTGTTTTTCCCTTTGTACTGTAATTGGAAAAGCATGGAAGTCAAGAGTTCAGAGGAACCACAATTAGAACCACTGCATGCTACCTACAACTAACCCCAAACCACAGCAGCTGGCTCAGGCCTCTTCCAGGTGCTTAAGGGGAGTGGGCATGAAACACCTGAGTATACTATAGTTTAAGTATACTGCAGAAAAGCAAAGTTGCTGTACCATGAGACAGACCCAGATCCTATCTGCTAACAATCCTTCCTTACTGTGTTGTTCTCCTATACCTAGGATGTCACCCTAGCTAGAATCGCTGGTCCCACCAACTCTGCCTCCATAGTCTGCCGAGCGCCTTCACATCGGCACAGTCACTGTCTCCCTTCTGAGGTCGGTCTCTCATCTGAGCACTGCTGCAATGATCTCTATGGAGAGGTGGCAAAAGGAGGAAACAAGATGTACCAGACAGATACCAAAAGAAAGCTGGTACAGAAAGACAGGAAAAAAAAAAAAAAAAGACAAAAAAGTATCAGAGATAAAGGTCACGTGATGATAAAAGGGTTGATTCAAAAGACTTAACAATTCTGAACTTACATGTATCTAATGTAGCCTGAAAGTACATAAAGCAAAGCCTTAACAGTCACAAATAGAAGTGTACACTCGTAAGGGAATATGACTGTATGATTTGAATACAATAAGCTTTAAGTACTTCAGTAGTCTGGGGACAGCTGACAACCTGAGAAGACCCTTAGTGGGCCCTATACCAGAGTGAAGAAGCAATCTTCTAACTAGGAGCTATTTGCAACATGCAACCAACAAGACTAGTACCCAGAATATATAAAAAATAGGAATCAGTAAGACAAGACTAACAACTGCACAGAGGAACCCAGCTATGCCCTCTGCCTGGCACACTCGCCACTATTGTCTCACCAATTCTTACTAAGCCTTCAAAATGGTGCTCAAGCATCACATCTGCACAGCTGCCCTGACCCTGCCCTGACCACAGCTAGTCTGGAGGAGCTCAGCCCCGGGTCTGACTCAGTAGACCTAAAATCTGAACCCCAGAGCCTGATATCCTCAGAACCCTTGGGACAGCAGGGAGAGAAAGATTCTGTCACTGCCCTACTGTCATCCCCTTTCACTCAACAGTCCGTACTGGTCACAGGCAGTGGTCAGGCACCAGGGGTCCCAGTGAGCGGGCAGACAGGCCCCCACCTCCAGGGGCCTATAATTTTATGAAGGCGAAAGTCACACATGTGCACATGTCGGTATAAGCTGTGAAACATGAAAAGGAATAGTGCTGTATGTAATGAGGAGGGAGGCAGCCCGCTGCGTGTATTCTGAGAAAGAGGCACTGAACCTGTGAGACCCACAGGATGGGGAGCCAGTTACATGAAAAAGCCAGGGGAGCCTGGTCAAGGCAGAGAGAATGCAGAAAGCCTGAGGCAGGAAACAGGCTGTGATTATCTAGAAAGGACAGAAGTCCAATGGGACTGACAGTGAACAAAGAGGAAGAGTGGCCTGAGATGAAAGCCATGTGGACAAGGACTTGGAAGCTATGGTCTGAGTCTGGGATTTCTAAGGGGAACCACTGACAGTTTAAGGGAATGCCAATCCCAAAAGGCCAGAACCAGGGGTTGGGGTGGCAATGGCTAAGCAGACGATGGGCACATTAGAGTTTGGTGAACATACCCGGTCAAAGGTGGGTGGATACTGGGCTGCAAACTCCAGTTGGCGGATGACCACTTCATTCACCGGAACTCTGTTCTGCCTCATGTCCTGCAGGATGTTGATGAGGTAGGTGTAGTTCAGCTTCTTGATGGCCGCGTTGATGAGGGTGCTATAGATGTGGGTGTTGGGGGTCATCTGGGATTTCTGGAACATCACAAACAATCAGCAAGATGATGGCGAGTCTTGGGGCAAAGCTTGCTGGGGCCTGTCCAGCTTGGTGAGTTACCCCACCAGTCATCTGCTCTGCAGACAAGCAACCACAGACAAGAACGGCAGAATCTCATAGCAACAATGGGCTACCCTACCTCCTCCAAAAAGAAGCACAGGTGCCTCACTTTGTGGGTCTATCGCACACGGCTGAGGATCTAACCTTGTCAGTCCTGAATACCTCGGCGAGAATGTTGCTCTCAGAGAGCACAAGACTCAGGCGGTCAACTATGGGCAGGAGACCATCTCCTCAGTTCTTGGGTGTGGGTTTATAGCACCCCCTGCTGGACCCCAAGACTTCCGGTACATCCCTGCTCTAGTCTACCCGCTACCCCTCCAGAGTGTTGAAGCCAAGACCTGTCCCCACCTCAATCTCACCGCACTACCACCACCTCCAAGATTCTACCATCCCTGCTCTCAATGCCCATTCCTCTGGCAGCTCATCAAGGTCTACTTTCTCCCAAATCTGGCCAATGATCATTCTACACTTGAAGCCAGAATGACCCCACTTTCCCTGCCCCCCAACACACAATTTATCCTGTCTGGGTGCAGAGGCCTTGGGGTATTTAGGAGGACCCCAATGCCCTCCACTAGATTTCTTCCTGAGCACCCCTAGAGTGTTCCTCAGCTCCATGGGCCTGCTCACCTTCATGTCTGCCAACAGCTGCAGACCGTCCTCTGGGCTGTGGCACCCAATGGCCAAATTACAGAATGTCTGGAGGTTGGGGACGATTCCCTTCTTTGCAAGGACTGGCAGCAGCGCCTGTGCAAAAAGACATGGCATTGCCATAAGCTGAAACCCAACCCTGACAAGAGCTTTGTCTGTCCAAGCCCTTGGCTGGACACCGGAGACCCCAGGGGCACAGCTCTGCTGGCCACATGGAGCACTGGCCTCAACCAGCATTCCAGGGCCCAGGGTCCTGTCCAGCCTGATCCCCAGAGTTCAGCTGCTCTGTAAGTAGACCCTGCCTGTCTCCAACATGCTGCCCCTTCTTCCAGAATGCCCTTCATGTTCCTTTTTCTCTCTCCTCCTCTGTTGGCCATCCATCCCTGCACTGGGGCCTTCAGTGTCAGTGGGGCACCAGGAGCCTTAGGGGCTCATGATCCTGCAGTCCCAGGTGAGAGACACTGACAACAGTGGTAAGTGCTGGCTGAGGAGCTGGGCAGGAGGTCAGGAGGTGAGGAGGTGAGGAGGTGAGGAAGAGCACAGAGAACACCTGCTCAGCCTGGCTGGGTCAGGGCGGGTCCCAGGGAGGTGCTCCATCATACTTAGCTTATCTAGAAATAGGTACGTTCTGCACTGTGGGCCTGCAGGCAGAGGCTGTGTCTTTGTCATCTTTGATGTTCACAAGTGCCCAGGTTAGTGTTCTCACAAAAGCAACACATAGGAACATGTTGTATGAATGGACAAAAACTTGTGAGGGCCCAATGTCCCCATCTACGAAGTGGGGAAAGCCACATACCAGCAATGCCTCTTGTAGGTCAGTAAAGAAACAAATGGATGTGCAGTTCTTAGAACAGCAACTAGCACAGAGTAAGTGTGACATTATTGATGTAGGGGTGGCTGAAGGGTGGCATACTCAGGAGCCACCAGCCTGTCAGGCCACATGTCCCCATGGCCCTTGGTGCCCCTTGTCAGTGTAAGGATGTGTTTGGGGTCTGCCTCCCACCAGCCCGGGAGCTCCCTGAGGAGGGCAGGGAGGCTGCTTGATTCCCAGCTTTTCACCGGAGCCCAGGCCCAGAGCAGGGGGCCTGGGCAATTGGCCCACCGACTGTGGAAATGAAGGCCACACCTGGCGGGGAGCCAGGTCCCACCGTCAGAGGGCAGAGGAAAGAAGGGCACGGAGGGCTCAGCCCAGAGCCCGGGGCCCTCCTGCACGCTCACCTTCGCTCCCTCCAGGTCGCCTAGCTTGCTCTTCCTCCGCATCAGAGCGTTGAAGAATGTCACGTCGGCCTCCACCTGGTGCAGGTCCAGGACGGTCAGCAGCGAGGATTCTGCAGGGCTGCCAGGCTCTACCACCTCAGCCAGCAGTGTGAGGGTTTTGATGTCGGGCCGGAGACCGTGCTCTGCCATTTGGGCCAGGAAGCCTTCCAGGCCCCCCATCAAGGCCAGCCTGTCAGCCGGGGTGGTCACGGTCCCAAGGGAGACCACAGTTGGGGGGACCACCGCCATAGTCAAGAGGTTGGCCTCCAGCCCCCTGGGAGGTAGCTCTGAGGCCACAGAGGCAAGAGCCACGCTGTGGTCAGGGTCCACCTTGGTGTCCACCTCAGGCTGGGCCTTGCTGCAGACTCTGGCCTCCTGAGGCTCTGGAGCCCTCTCAAGTGCCTGAGAAGGTTCCAAAAACAGCTGCCTCTCCAGGGTCTCCACATGCAACCTGGCTGACATGCTGTTGACTGTCCCCGCTTGGGCTTTTCTCCTTGCCTTCCGCCCCCCTGCCGGAAGCTGGAGCGGCACCATCTCTTCCCTTGGCCTCAGGAGCAGCGCTGAGGCCACTTCCGGGTCCCCCAGGCCACAGTCCCGTGCTGCCCCCAGCAGTAAGTTGTAGCCATGCTGACTCGGCTGGAGCCCCAGACTCAGCATCTGCCTCCACACCTGCCAGGAGGAAACAAGCCTCAGCCCGTGCTCCCGCTCAGGAGGGAGCCGGCAGAGTCAGCCACCAGCTGGCAAACTCAGTGTGCCCGAAGGACCCAGAGAGCAGCTGACTCCACACTAGGCTCTCGTAGCCAAGAATCCTAAAAACCTAGGCCCTCTACTGGAAACTTCAGGGAACACTACTCCTTTACTCCCTTTAGCTCACCCTAGAAGTGGTCCCTCAGTTTCATCCATCTGCCTCTGTTGGGGCCCCTGTACTAGGAACAGGCTTTGTTCTATGTCTCTGCCCACCTCTGTACTCCCCTGGGGATGGATAGCCAAAGAGGCTAGCTTCTGGAAGAGTCTAGGCCAACTTGAGGATTGGATTCAGCTGCACTTCTCGAGTGTCTACTGTGCGCCCTGACCTGGGCAGCCTTCTCACCCTTGGGACACAGGCACGTGTGGGTAAAAGGGGACAGCCAAGCTGGGAGCTGAGGTGCCCAGTGTCCTCACGAGACGAGATCATTTTCTTCCCACAGCAGAGTGTCAAGTATGCTCTGTGTTCTCCAAAAAGGTCTTCTCTGATCATTTCTGGGTAATTAATGCCACATAGGCTCAAGGTAACACTTGCTCGTTTGTCTCTGTAGTCAAGAGAAGGCCATACTCAGTGGGCCGAGAGCTCTGACTTCCTGTCCTCTTCAGGGACCAGTGTGCAGATGAGGCAGGGGCTGGTCAGGCCCAGGTGGGCACACCTAGCAAGAAGGCTGCTATCCCTCAGACAGGGTCTTGAGGCCCTCCTGGGAGAACACTGACAGAACTGAGTTTTAGCAGGGACACAGACTCTATCCCATGGTGGCAGGGATTCTTTTTTTTACTTTAAACTTTTTTTATTATTCTTATTCATTTTAGAGAAGAGAGAGAGAGAAGGGGGAGGACCAGGAAGCATCAACTCCCATATGTGCCTTGATAAGCCCGAGGTTTAGAACCGGTGACCTCAGTGTTCCAGGTCTATCCACTGCGCCAACACAGGTCAGGCAAGGGATTCTGATGCTAAAGTCAGACAAATCTCAATTCAAATCCCAGCTCCACTGCTTAGTGGCTGTGGGACAATAGGCAAGTTACTTAACCTCTGGGAGGTTGTTTCCTTATCTGTAAAATGAGACTAATAGTGGCTAACTCAAGCAGTTTACTAAGTACAAGACACTGTGCATAGCTGCTAGAATTACAGATTGTTTCTAACTAGAGCAGATCTAGGCCAAGGAGAGAGAAAAACTAGGTGCTGGCTGGTTTCACTATAAAGCTTGCTGATGGCCAGAGTATGGCCGGTCGCCACTCCTTCCAGCTAGTCTGCATAGGAGAGGCAAGCACTTGGTCCAGGGCTGTCCCAGAAAACTGGGGCTTAAACTCTGTGCAGACCAACTACCTGGGGATCCTGTTGAAATGCCGATCTGGATGCGGGAGGGGGGGTCTGAGACCCTGGCAAGTCCAAGGCGAGGCTGGTGCTGCTGCATTTTGGGCTATTATTGAAATAGGAGGGCTCTAAGTGAGCTGTGGGTCCTTCCTCTACTCTGAGGAGCTAAGAGAACAGCTGTGGTACGACTGTTAGTCCTGCCTACCCACTTGATGAGTGGATTTATTCCTGGGAATAGAAAGTGGGATTAGAGCAGCATATCTCAACTTCGATGTCTCTGAGACTCTCAGGACCACATACACCTCCTGAGGATCCCCTACAGAGACACTGACAAGGGGCGAGGGCCACTGTGGGGGATGGATGAGCCAGTAGTCCAGGTGGATGTGCTGCAGGCATTCAGAGACCATAAACTCAGCTCACAGAAGGCTGCTGAGCATAGGAGAGCAGGGGCTGGCTGTGCCCTCAGTCTCAGGGCAGCCATGCTGCCACCGCCTCCGAGGGCTGCCTCTCCCTGCCATCTGTAAAATGAGATGGAGTGGGGAAGAACTGTGTTCTGGAAGACCAAAGTATAGCAAATATAAAAACATCCAGCCGCCTGACCAGGTGGTGGCGCAGTGGCTAGAGCATCGAACTGGGATGCGGAGGACACAGGTTCAAGACTCCAAGGTCGCCAGCTTGAGCACAGGCTCATCTGGTTTGAGCAAAGCTCACCAGCTTGGACCCAAGGTCGCTGGCTTGAGCAAGGGGTTACTCGGTCTGCTGAAGGCCCACAGTCAAGGCACATATGAGAAAGCAATCAATGAACAACTAAGGTGCTGCAACAAAAAATTGATGATTGATGCTTCTCATCTCTCTCCATTCCTGTCTGTCTGTCCCTCTCTCTGACTCTTTCTCTGTCTCTGTAAAAACAAACAAACAAACAAAACACCCAGCCAAGGACAGTAGCAGGAGCTCAAGAAACGCACAAGGTCAGAGCATCATCCCAATATGCCAGAAGTGTGGTTTCAGTTGCCAGTCAGGACACATACAAGCATCAACCAGAGAATGCATAAATATGTGGGAAAACAAATAGATGTTTCTCATTCTCTCTCTAAAAACCTATCAATCAATCAGATAAATGCACACAGGATGGCTGTACCACACACAGGAGCAGGGGTCGGGTGGGGAGGGGGTGCGGCAGGACAGGCAGGAAGGCACAGCCAGGGGGACAGACCTGTAAGGCATACCGGAAGCCTGTCTTCTTGTCCTGGATGCAGCCCATGAGCAGGTAACTGAAGGTCTCCTCCGTGACCGCATGCCCTTTATGAACGATTTCCTGGGAGAGGGAACGAGGAGGCCCCATTGGAGAGGAAATGAGAAGCCCAGCCCGCCCCATGGGGCTGACTCAGGGCAGACATCCGGAGGCAGGCCCAGGTCTGCACACTGTGAAGAGGTGAGGCCCGGCTCTGGCTCAGAGGCCAACTCAGAAATAGCTCCTGAGCAGAGCTGTCCCACTGCCGCCCGCACTTCCTCCCAGGCCTGTCTTCCGGCAGCTCCTGTCACTCTGTGCAGCCCCTGCACTTGAAACTCGGGAACTGCAGAGCCGGCATCAAGTCCTAGCCTCACCCCTGGCCGGCTGTGGGAATGTGAGCAAGGCTCCCGGGCCCAGTTTCCTCCATTGTGAAGCAGGATCATAGGCAGGATCTGCCTTTGAGAACCTTTGGAACAACCACACGAAACGGCGGTGACTGCACAGAGCAAGTGCTGCAGGCCCTAGTTACCACTAGTCTCTCTCAGCCAGTCAGAGTGGCTGAGACATCCCACCTCTCCGCACCTACGGGTCGCCCCCTCCAGCCTCTCTTCCGCTGCCTCTCTTCTCACACCGGTGCTCCCACCCCTCAGCTGCCACTTTCCTGCCACCCTGTCACCAACCCTTCCTCCTCAGTGAGGTTTTAGTCTGTGCGCTCTCTCCTGCACAATCACAACTATCTTAACTGGTTCCTTCCCCCACCAGCCAAAGTGACCTGCCTAATACACCAATCTGACATCTCTCCTCAGGCCCCACTTCTTCCAGAAGCTGCAGGTGTTGGCCTCACCTTCAGCACCCTCTGGAGAGATATGTCCCTCACAGGGAGGTCTCCAGGCTGAAGGCCCCATGATCCTGCCTCTCCGGCAGGACAGGCCCACTCAAAGTGACCAATCCAGGAACTGGCCAAAGGCTGCTCCGAACCACATGGTGCCTGGACAGTCCACCATCCTCTCTCCTGGGATGGGCAGGTGGGACCTTGCTAAGTACGGTAAGGAAAAGCATCGGTCAGCGATGTAAGGAGACAGAAAGCAGTCAGGTCACTCTGGAGAGAGGGCAAGAACAGAGTGCGAGGTGCCTGGGAGAAGAGCACGAGGACACGGCTGCCGAGGGCACGCTGAGCCCTGACACTTCCCCGGCTGTCCTGAGGTTCGCTTGTGGTGACCCAGCGCCTTCCCTCTCCCCAGAAAGCCTGTGTCAGTGTTAACTCAAATGTGTCTCACTTCCTTGCAACCTGAGTCAACAGGACCACCACCCCACTCATGGTACTCCCTGCTCAAACCCCTTCCTGGTCTCCTCTGCAAACGGAGTAAAAAGCCTACGGGGCTGCTGAAGAGCACAAGACGCTACAGCCAAAGCCCTCATGCAGACAGGCCCACGTTCAGCGCTCCCAGGCCTCCATTCGTCCGTTTCCCTCGAACCCAACATGCCACATGGCTGGACTCTACAACTTCCTGGATACCAGGATTTGGGCTCCTACTGCTCCTTCTATGCAGGAGGCCCTCCCTGGTGAGCAAACTCATCTTTAGCACTGTGAGGACTCTCTCCTCCGTGGCATCACCGAGTCCCACACAGATGGACACAGCACACAGCAGTTTACACGACCCACTGTTTTCGTGGACTTAGGGGTCAGTCTGTCAGCAAAGCCTCTGAGCCCCACATAGGGCCTGTCTCATTGGTACCTGAACCTTCCTGTGTGAGAGAAGCAGCCTTACACCTGCTACATGGGGCAGGTCCTGGGTGGGAGGCAGAAAGGACTGGCATCCCTACCTTGAAGACATCAAGGCACATCCTGAGGTCTGCACACTTAGCAGCCATCTTCAGCAGGGCATGGTATGTTTTCAAGTTGAGCTGGAAGTTCCTGGCCTGGAGCTGCTGCCGTAACTTCAGGGCACTCTGCAGAGCAGAGTCCTTCCAGGGGGACTCAGCACAGACATTGAACAGGGCCGTATAGGTGGCATCGGAGGGCTCCAGGTCCCGCTTTTTCATCTGTGGAGAGGGGGAGAAACTTGGAGGTGGCTCCAGGATCACCTGGACACACAGGTGATGGACACACAGCCATCCCAAGAAAGCAAGAGGACTCTGTAACTGCATTAAACAGGCCTGGGAGCAGGGTCTAAGGTAGAGCTGAGTGACACATCGGAGCTTGGCTTTCCAAGCCCAACTCAGCCAGAGGGACTCTGAAAACTGACCCCGCACCCCAATTGCACCAAACAAGACACCATCCTCCCAGGGCACTCGTCAGCTCACCCTGAGCCCAGGTGCTTCAAGCAGGCTCTTCCTGATGCTCTCATCCTCTGCTCAGTCAGGCTGCCCTGGCTGTTAAGGGGCCCCGGGGCAGTTCTGGTCTGGGCAAGGGTGGGCGATAGCAATCAAAGCCCAGCTCCAACGTTTTCGAACTGAAAGGTAGTAGGCAAGTTAGCTCCCCATTTAAAAAAAAAACAGAATGAGCCTGACCAGGCGGTGGCACAGTGGATAGAGTGTTGGACTGGGATGCAGAGGACCCGGGTTCGAGGCCCCGAGGTCGCCAGCTTGAGTGCGGGCTCATCTGGTTTGAGGAAAAGCCCACCAGCTTGGACCCAAGGTCACTGGCTCCAGGAGGGGGTTACTCGGTCTGCTGAAGGCCCGCAGTCAAGGCACATGTGAGAGAGCAATCAATGAACAACTAAGGTGTTGCAACGCGCCATGAAAAACTGATGATTGATGCTTCTCATCTCTCTCCGTTCCTGTCTGTCCCTCTCTGACTCACTGTCTCTGTAAAAAATAAAAAAATAAACCCAGGAATGATACAGTCACCTTGAAAGACTGTTGAAAGTACTGGGTAGGAGAGGGGCCCCCAGACCAGGAGCAGCCAGGAGCATATAACTGCAACACACAGTTCAGGGCCCCTCACCCTGCAAAATCACAAACCCCACGCTGAGCCAACACCGTACTTATCAAGCCCTCCAGGACTGAGCTCCTGGTAAAGCCAAGTGCTCACTGTTTCCCAGAGCAGGGCCATCTGACCAAGGGCAGGCAACAGGCTGCTACAGAAGAGGGTGAACAGTCCCGGACAGGCCATTTTGGGCTCAAATCCCAACGCCAGGGGTAACCTCGGACAAGGTACTTCATCTCTCCAGGCCTCAATTTCCTCATCCAAACAATGAAGACGGTGATCCTGACTGTGAGGATGACGGACACTCTGTATGTATTCACACGTTCGACAGAGGTGTGCTAAGGACTTACTACAAGTCAGGCATTGGCTACCTGTAGTTATGAGGACAGATACAGCCCATCCCAGAGCCTACATTCTAGAGGGTGAGACACACAGCAATCAAGTAAGTAACCCAACTGTAGTAAGTGCTGTGAAGGACACCCACAGAACAGAAACTAGAAAAGGAAAAATAATACCTTCACGGTGGAGAAACCTGGCAAATGCCACTTAACCAAGTGACCAAAGTAAATGTCACCTGTGATAAGTCACACTGATATTGTGAAGCCCTTATATAAAGGCACTTCACCTCTGTGATATTCTTTCCTCAAATCTATAACCCCAGTCTCACCATGAGAATGTACAAATTCTACAAAACTCCTGACCAGTACTACTCAAAACTGCCAAGATCTGAAAAACACGGAGTCTCAGAAAGTGTCACAGAGTGGAGGGGAAGGATGGGCACCTGGACTGGATGCAGGACTAGAAAGGAGGTGTCAGAGGAGAACCGGCGAAATCCAAATACAGTCTGGAGTTCCGTTAACAGTAATAAACAGTGGTTTCTTAGTTTTGACAATGTACCACCATAACATGAGACATTAACATAGGGGATTGGGGATAGATAGGAGTATTTGGGAACTTTCTATACTATCCTTTCCTACAAATCTAAAATTACCCTAAAATAAAAAGTTTATTGGGAAAAGAAGCAGCGAAGTAATAGAAAATAACTAAGGTTAAATTGAGTGTCCTGGGCTTCTCTGAGGTGACATGTGGGAAGTCAGTTAAGGATTGTCCAAATGTAAGAAAGTACTGCTAAGGACTCTTAACCAAGAGCCACAATAAGTGTGTCACCACCATCCCTAAACCCCTTCACTTAACTCCTGAAGGCTTTTCTGCTGGCTAGGTTATCAGGGCAGCCTCTTTTTTTATGCCATGACATTTAACTGGGTCTTTTAAAACAGTGTTTTTCAACCACTGGTCCGTAGAATGGTCAGCCAGAAATTTCATGCTGGTCCTCAATAGAGTTAACCACCCTGATATTGTATGAAAATTACAGACTCAACAACCTTAGTCGAATTCGCTTATGTTTAGGGTGATTTCTGCCTTAATGGTCCCCAAAATAATTCTATTTTCACTGGTCCGCAACTTTCAAAAGATTGGAAATGACTGTTTTAAATAATATGTTACTTTATCATTTGTACAATATCTCCCCCTTGCTTTTAGCTAGAGATTATCAGGCCTGGAGTAGGAGTGTCCCAAATGATAAGACTAAGGCTCCCAAGAATCCTTGCCGGCTGAAGGAAAGGATGTCCTAGCTTCTGGTTTCAAGAGATGATGGGATCACTTCGACTAGGGTCCACAGCTCTTTTCTGACTCACAAAGAAAATAGCTTCTTGAAGCCTCTGAGCATAACAAATACGACATGACCCAGAGGTGGGTGAACGTAAAGTAAAACCATCTTCCAAGAGGAATAGAAACCCTTTTCCAAAGGACCAACTTTGGAAGAAAGGTGCATGTATGTACATGTATATGGGGAGAGGACAGGGATGAGAGAAAACATATATAAACTTGGAACAGAAGTGGAAAAAAGGGATGGGCCTTGGCCGGTTGGCTCAGTGGTAGAGCGTCAGCCTGGCGTGCAGGAGTCCCAGGTTTGATTCCCAGCCAGGACACATAGGAAAAGCGCCCATCTGCTTCTCCACCCCTCCCCCCTCCTTCCTCTCTGTCTCTCTCTTCCCCTCCTGCAGCCAAGGCTCCACTGGAGCAAAGTTGGCCCAGGCGCTGAGGATGGCTCTATGGCCTCTGCCTCAGGCGCTAGAATGGCTCTGGTTGCAACAGAGCGACGCCCCAAATGGGCAGAGCATCGCCCCTGGTGGGCATGCCGGGTAGATCCCGTTCGGGCGCATGCGGGAGTCTGTCTGACTGCCTCCCCGTTTCCAGCTTCAGAAAAATACAAAAAAAAAAAAAAAAGGGATGGGTAGGGCCTGCCATGGTCTAGGCAGATGCTGGAGGGCTTCCCATGTCATCTCATGTAATTATCCAAGATCACCCTCATTTTACAGATAAAACTGAGGCCAGAAAGGTTAAATCATCTGCCCAGAGTCATGTTCTAGCAGGTGAAACATTCAGGATTGGCAGACCCCCAGCTCTTTCCCACCCCAAACCCATGCCCCCCTGCAGCCCCTCTGGCCCCACTTACGTCATTGTAGAGCCTGAAGGCCTTCTTCAGGTAGCCGGCCCGCCCACAGCCCCCAATCAGCACTGTGTAGTTGCACTCAAGGGGCTGGAGTCGCTCCTCTTTCAGCATCTGCCTCTCAAACAGGTCCAGGGCCTCAGCCAGCTGGGGAGGAAGGAGGAAACCATGGAGGGGACTCAGGGTGGCCTCAGAGACCCTCAGCAGAGAGAGGAAGTTTGAGATTGAAGGACCCTCCCTGAGCCCACGGCCAGACTGGCCCAGGAGCCAATCATCCACTCTGGTCCCTGTGCTTTGCAGCATGGGAGCTTTGTGGTAGCCAGGAAGGAAAGCCACTGGACTCCCACCACCTCTAGGAGTCTCAAGCCCACTGCCATGACCTCCTCCCTTCCAGCCAGTGTGAACTCCTTGAGGAAATGGGCCAAAGGTGTCTTGGCATCTCTGTGGGCCTAGTGTGGAGCCAGGCCCTGAGGAGGTGACGTGTGGGAAGTCCACAGAAAATGTTAATTCAGTGAGTCTCAGGACCCATCTTGTCCTTGTTTCCTTGGTGACCCCATCCATAGTACCTGTCCCCTGGATCTGAGCTGGATGAGAGGCTAGGTTCTGGTCATCTGTGGGCAGGCTTAGAGCCACTGTACTACACCATCACAGGGGCCATTCACAACAACAGCCTCCTGAGATGGTACAGGACGGCAGCACTGGGTGACGAGCTTCCTCCAATTGCAAACTCCCACTGCCTGAAGTTGTCTTTGCCCCCTCCCCACCCCTAAACCATTCCCCTTTAAATCCTTGGTTCACTCCCTTACTACTTATTTTTTCATCCAGTCAACCAGTTGTTAGTGAGTCCTACTATGTAACAGGCAAGACTGTTTGCTGCCGATACAGCTAAAAACAAGAGGGAGCTCCCTCATGAACCTCATTTTCTAGTTTAGAAAGACAACCATCAAATGACATAACTAAGTAAAATATATAGTATATCAAGTAGTGGTAAGGGCTATGAACAAAAATGAAGTAGTAAGTACCAGAATAAGGGTGTGGAAGATTCACTTTTAGATAGCCAAGCAGGGCCTCAGAAGGTTAACAGGTAAAGATCTGAAGGTGCCTCATGGCTATCTGAGGGAACAGCCAGAGCAAAGGTCCTGAGGCAGGAATATGGCTAGGAGTTGGAAAAGTAGAGAGGAGGCTGAGGTGGCTACAGCAGGGGAGGGGGCATGGAGGAGTGGGGTGGCAGATCTTACAGGCTTCTTAAGCCATTGTAAGGACTTTGCTTCTCTTTATTTCTCAACTTTTTATTATGACTACTTTCCAAAATATCCAAAAGTAGAGAGAACAGGTTAACCTTAATGATTATTGTTTGGCAACTCTTGTTTCATCTATACCCTGCACTCCCCCTCTAAACACAATTTTTTAAAGCAAATTCTAAACATCCTATCATTTCACTTAAAAAATCTTCAGTACATACCTCTAAGAAAATTTTAAACATAAATGAAATGTCATTATCAATACCTAAGGAAACCAACATCTTCAACGTCACTGAATACATTAGGAGTTTTGGAGGGAGAAGTAATACTATTTGCTTTCTGCTTTAACAAGATGGCTTTGTGCTGTGAGCCAACATCCAAGCAGGAGGTGGCAAGAGTGGCACGGAGCCCTGTGACAAGTGTAATAACTGGGGGGGTGGGGGCAAGGAGAAGGCTAGGCCTGGGTATCCAGCAGTGGGGCTGTGAGAAGTATTAGCACTGGCAACGTTCTAAAGTCAGAGTTGGTGAGGGAAAAAGTTAGGAATGACCTAAAGGCATCTGGCCTGAGCAGATGGAATAATGGGGCTGCCATTCAGTGAGATGGGGAGAAAGTGTAGGGAAAACAGGGTTGGGAACAAAAATTTCAGGTCAATGTGGGTAAGCATAAGGGAGACGGTGAGAAGGTAGTCGACACACAGATCGGGACTCCACAGGAAGGCCAGGGTGGTGATACGAATGTGAGAGCTGCAGTGAAGAGGGGCCACTGCAAGCCAGGGGGCTGGCACGTCAGCTGGTATAGCACACAGGGTGAGTGAAGACAGAGGGGTGAGCCCTGAGCACCTGTAGAGACTGAGAAGGTGGGGTGGCCCCTCACAAGCTACTGAGCTGCCAGCGACGCAGGAGCAACAGAATCAAAAGGTTCCCTCACCTTTCCTTCCTTGATCAGGTGTTTGCATCGAAAGAAGTACCAGTACGGGGTATTTCTCCGGCCCTGCCATGCTTTGGGCTCTAGCTCCCATTCCTCATTTTCTTCACCTTGTTCCCTGAGCCGGAGGTTATAAAACTGGGCCGTCGATTTGCGGAACATTTTCCGGGAGGAGTATTTATTGGAGAAAGTCCCAAAGTTCTCTTCCTCTTCATCCTCCTGAGTGGCCATGGGACTGGGCTGGCTCAGCTCAGAGCTGAGGCTGTGTGTGTTCTTCTGGCTCCCCTGACTGAGGGGCAGCCGAGAGAGGGAGCTGCAGAAGGCGGCTGGTTTGGGCCCAGTCAGCCCCACAGCCCTCAGCCATGCAGGGCCCTCCCTACCTCCTGCCCTCCCGAGGCGGAGAGGTTCAAGGTGTTGGAGGATGGACAGTCCCAGGGGATGAGGACTGGAGAAGAGCCGGGCAAGTCTCACCAGGTCCATCTCTCGCTTTTATCTCCAGGGCCTGGAATAGGTCAGAGAAATAATAAAGTCAACTCGGGTTCATGGTCCAAAAAGGCAGAAAGAAGGCAGAGAAGTGGTTATAAGCATGAGCCCTGAGGTTAGAAAGCCTAGGTTCTGACTTTAGCTCTGCCAAACAACCATCCATGAGTCCCTGGGCACTCACTGCCCTGGCCTCAGTTTCCTCATCTATAAACTAGGGTTGACTATAACATCGCCCACATAGCACTGTAGCAATGATCGAATGAGACGTCAGCTATATAGCGTGCAGCACAGCACTGGCACAGTAAGCACACAACAGATACAACCTAGTGATGTTATCAAGCCATGATCGAAGAGCATGGGTGTTGAGCCTAACCTATGGTGGCACAGTGGTTAAAGGGTCGAACTGGAATGCTGAGGTTGCCGGTTCAAAACCCCTGGCTTGCCTGGTCAAGGTACATATGGGAGTTGAAGCTTCTTGCTTCTCCCCGTCTCTCTCTCTCTCTCTCTCCCTCCCTCTCACTCTCTCTTCCCCTCCACCCTCTCTAAAATGAATAAATTTTTAAAAATAAAATAAATAAATAAGAGCACGGATGTTGAAATGAGAGCCGAGTTTGAGACCTGACCAGAGCTGTGTGACTGTGACCATTACTGAACCTTCCTGTGCCTGCTTCTTCAGCTATAAGATGAGGAAAATCCCGCTCACCTCACCACAAGCTTACAAGGATTAAATGAGATTTTTTAGCATAATGCCTAGCATTTAACAGGTGTTCAAAAATTGCAGCTATTATCATTTATTATTAATAGGAAAAAAATAATGGCATTTTGGGTCTCTCTTCAGGAAAGGTAATTCAAGCACTTTTTTTCTGCAAAAAGTTGGGGACAAATGGGCTAGACCTGTGACCTGCGTTATCCCATCCAGTAGCTCCTCGCCACAGGTGGCTACTGAGCTCACAAAGCGCGCCTAAGCTGAGTGGAGATGAGCTGTAAGTATAAAATACATGCCCTGGCTGGGTAGCTCAGCTGGTTAAAGCATCCTTCCAATAAGCCAAGGTTGCAGGTTCGATCACCCATCAGGGCACTTGTAAAAGTATCAACCAATGAATGCATAAGTAGTAGAACAACAAATCAATGTTTCTCTCTCTCTCTTTCCCCCTCTCTCTAAAATCAATAAATAAAATATACTGCTAACAAAAATTAGGGGATTTTTAATTGCTTCATATTCATTTTGAAATATCCCCTAATTTTTGTGAGCAGTATGTTTTAAGGCCTAGTTATCCCAGATGACCGCTGGAAAGACCTCAGAGGTGATGGCAGATTGAACACATTAATAACTGAGGCCCAGGGAGAGCAGTGACTTGCTGGGGGCCAGACTGGTCAGTTGTGGAACTGGGCTGACTCTGAAACCAGGTCAAGGGCACCTTCTATTAACCAGCACCCTGGTGACATTAGTGCAAAGGACCTTTACCATTCTGTGTCTTGTGAAGTCTGCAACATAATGTGAGCACATACATAATTTAAAATTTTCAAGTAGCCACATTAAAGTGATTATCTGCATTAAATGAAACACACAAGATTATAAAAAAATCGAGATAGGTATCAACGATTTTTAAAAACAAACATGCTATAATACTATATATGCTTCTTTTCAACACACTAAATAACAAGATTTTGTCATGTCAAAGAGTGATGAGTAGAAATGATAACCTATAATATACTGCTCACAAAAATTGAAATATTTCAAAATGAATATGAAGCGATAAAAAAAAAGCATTGATTTTTTTTTTTTTATTAAACAAGAACATCAGCCTGACCAAGCGGTAGCGCAGTGGATAGAGCGTCAGAGTAGGATGCAGAGGATCAGGTTCGAGACCCTGAGGTCACCAGCTAGAGTGCGATCTCATCTGGTTTGAGCAAAAGCTCACCAGCTTGGACCCAAGGTCGCTGGCTCGAGCAAGGGGTTACTTGGTCTGCTGGAGGCCCTCGGTCAAGGCACATATGAGAAAGCAATCAATGAACAACTAAGGTGTCGCAATGAAAAACTGAAGATTGATGCTTCTCATCTCTCTCCGTTCCTGTCTGTCCCTATCTATCCCTCTCTCTGACTCTCTGTTTCTCTATTAAAAAAAAAAAAAAGATCAGAAAAGCAAACAAGCCAAAGAAAGTTGTTCGATTATGCAAATGAGATGTAAAACCAACTTTTATTTCATTGGTGAAAATGCAAAGGCTGAAAGTACTGGAGTATCTGCACGTTCCCTGATCCCCTAATTTTTGTGAGTAGTGTAGTTGTAGATACGCATTTACACTCATCCCCATTTGAAAACGCGACTTAGCTTAGGGCACAGCTAACACTACTCGTCAGTCATGGAAGGAAATGCTCAATTTCACACGGAGACAATAAAGGTGTAATTTTATTCTACCCAAGTTCACTAACCTGCCCAGGCTAATAACTCCTGAATTCAGAGATACACTGCCTCAGTCTTCCCTCGGAGGATCCGCCTCTCCCCAGGGCCTCAGCCTAACCCGCCCGTCCACACTGACCTTTATAGAGCCCCGGTTTTCTCACCGCACGCCCCTGGCTCGGCCGTGGCTGCGACACACGCTGCTCCTCCGGCCAATCTGGATTCCGGGCTCCTGAGAGGGTCAAATAGGAATTCACTTGAGTCCAGCCCAGTGAACACGGGCCCGGGACCGGCGTCCCTGCCTCTTGCCTCGCCACGCCGCGCACCCAGTTCGCCTTCAGCTCCACCCTCCCCCAGCACACCCTAACAGACTTCGCGCAGGCGCACTCGGTGCCGCGAACTCCGGGCGCGTGCTTACAAGGTTAGACGGATGTTCGACTGGCAGCTAGCCAGGCCTAGCGGAGCGGCCCATACTGCGCGCTCGATTGGTCGAGTCTGAACAGGCAAAGGGCTGGCGCGGGCTCCGGGAGCTCCCGGCATACCTTGGGAGGCGGCGGTGGCGGTGGCGGTGGCGGCCAGGTTAGGCGAGGCGAGGCGGAGGGAACCGTGTGCGGCGGTCAGTGGAGGCAGAGGTGTGAAGGCGGCTTGGTACTGAGGAGTAGCCGGCCGGTGGGCCGCCGCCGCCGCCGCCGCCATGCAGGAAATCATCGCCAGCGTGGACCACATCAAGTTCGACTTGGAGATCGCGGTGGAGCAGCAGCTCGGGGCGCAGCCGCTGCCCTTCCCCGGCATGGACAGTGAGCATGGGGCTGGGGCCGGCGGGCAAGGGGCGCAGACGACTCGGACCCGGGACCCTCCCCCTCGGTCCTGAGACTCGGACTCAGGGGAGCCTACTTTCCTCGGATCTTGGATCCCCTGGGGCTAGTTTAAGACAGTCTTCAGGACAAGACCATGTCCTGCTGTTCGAATAATTATTGAATGAAGGCGGGTATCCTGGATTAGAATTACTGCCCCCCAGCCCCACACACTCCCCACACACTTCTGCAGTACATAGTACTACAGAAAAGTACTATATAACTCCCCCACCTCCAGCTCCCCGATGCGATCTCCCTCTTCTTGCTTTCATCAAAATTGGGCCGTTGGAGGGGTCTGACTGAGGGAAGGACTACCTCTCTCTGCGGAAGAAGTCCCCAGTTAGACCTTCCAGCTCCTTTCTTCGCCTACGACTCACACTTCTGGGAGCCTGTCCCTCACTTGTTTTCTGGACTCTAACTCGGGGTCTTTCTTCACACCCAGGCAGATGCCTGAGCTCCCTTTTCAGACTTTTTGCAAACAAGTGACACCCCCAGGATTACCAGTTCCACTGCTTTAAGTCCGTCCTAGCAAAATCTACCAGCTCCCCATAGACTGAGGAAGGCCTTGAAAGTTAGCAAGCAGGGGCACGAAAGAGGCCTTCATAGATGCTGTCTGTGGGTTTTCAGCAGTTCTGAAATGCATGCTTCTGAGAGAAAACACTGAAACCGAAAGGTTTATTCTGGTAGCCGTGGCCGGTGAATTACTGGGCTCCTTGGAACAGCCGGTCCGGAGCCCACTGACTTCCACAGCACACACTCAGCCTGGATTTTCTTGCTCCCCTCATCTGAACCAGCTGCATCTGTACAAGCAGAAGACTGCCCTTTAATAATTGTGTTGGAGCTGCATATTAAGTGCAGTTCTGCTCTGTCTCTTCATTTATGCTCCTCTCCCTAATAGCCTCTCTGGAGCCTGTCCCTCCTTAGAGTCCCTCTTCACATGTGTTTCCTGTGAGATCATTCCCTCCCTCTGCCTCACATTAAAGTGTCCGGGAATTAGCCCTCTGGAAGGTCTGAGCACTAAGTAATTAGTTGCCTTGATCTTGTACTCCATCCATCCTTCCTTCCCCCACTCACTCCTAACCTCTCGAAATTATCTTTATTATAGGAGACTTTCAGAAAGCCCATAGTAATGACTGGTCTCAACATATATGTCTCATTTTGCAGTGAATGACTGAGATTAGCAACCTTTTTCTTGCTTTGTCTGGCTGTGCGTTTTTTTGGCCAGTCTGTTTACTGTATCATGAACCTTTTATAGGTCAAAGGCCAGAAGGGTTTCTTCTCCCTGTCTTCAGATGTTACCAGTAGCAATCACACCTTGTTTTGTTTCACCCCTCTACTTTTCTCCTTTCTACAGAGTCGGGGGCTGCTGTCTGTGAATTCTTTTTGAAAGCTGCCTGTGGCAAAGGTAAGAGACCCCTGGTTCCTTGATGCTCCTCCTAAGGTACCTTCCACCACTCTGCCCCCTAGCAGACTTGTAGGTTATCAGGTCTCTGGCTTACATTGCTTTCTCCAGACTAACAGTCTGTGGATGAAACTGTGGCTTGGATAGGCTAGGAAGATGATGGGATAGTCTGCCTGAAACTTAAAACACAGGACTGAACCTGGCTCAGAATCAGCCTTCTCACCTCACTTTCCCTGTGGCCACAAGCTGACCTGTGACCTGAACAGAAGCTCCTACCACTGAGATGTTTGGGAACTTTCTCAAGGTCACAGAGTTAGTGAGTGGCTAAGCCCAGTGTCTGAACCCAGGCTTTTGTGATTCTATAGTCTACACAGGCTCACTGTCCTCTGTGTCTTCTCATCAAAAAACAAAAAAAACCCACAATAGTCTGTCTCATGGAGTCTTGTTCATACCAACCAGGCCCCCAAAGAGGTGGCATGGGCCAAACTATTCATAAGTATTAGTTGGGTCGGACCTTAAATATTATATATAGGTCTAGCCAGCTTTCGTTCTGAATATTTTTAGAAAGTAAATTTTAATCACAAGCTTAAATAGGGAGCATAGAATTAGAGCAAGTTTGGTTTTAGTGGCTGATTTTGGCAAGTTTTGGTTCTATAATTCAGTCATTCAGCACTGAAATGATAGACCTGCTAGGTAGGTCCACCAGGTCAACGACCTCTAGCTATGTAATTGGAGTATCATTGCCCCTGGGCTCCTGGTCTCATTCCCGTGGCCTTGTTCAGTAATTCTGCCTTTCTGACCTGCCATCATCTATTAGCAAGCTGTCCTTAACATATACACTATGACTATCTCTTTGTTAACTAATGCATTTAACTAATAGCCACTAGGCACAAATGGTTATTCAAATTTAAATCAATTTAAATAAAATTTAAAATACAGTTTTTCAATCATACTAGTCATATTTCAAATGTTTACTGGCCACCTGTGGCCGCTGGCTGCCATATTGGACAGCATAAGTATAGAACATCCCCATCATTGCAGAAACTCTTGGCCAGGGCTGGTCTAGGTCTTTTCAGTCACAACTTCATTCTGGTTGGGCCTTCCTAGTAGTCCCACCAGGCCACTAAATGTGGCTTTCCCAGGGTATGGCTCTGTCCCGTCTATATGGATGATCACTTAGGTCCTGCTACAGAAGGCAGACCTCCCCCAGTTTATGTACAATGCATTTCTTCAGTTTTGTAGATCTTCTTTCTTCGTTATTGGAAGCTAAGTAGGCACTTTTAACTAAAGATGGGGCCCGACTAGAATCCAGGTTTCTGCTCTTGTGTTCCTCTTTACCTTCCCTGCCTTTTAGGGCTGTGTTTCCCAAACCCTAGTCTTTCTTTTACTCTCCCTATAATTTTTGCTATGTCTGTGTATCACTGGCACTATTTTTTTTTAAGTACACTGCTCACAAAAATTAGGGGATATTTTATAGCTTCATATTCCTTTTGAAATATCCCCCAATTTTTGTGAGCAGTATAAATAAATAAACTCACCCCTCTCCCACACCGCCATTGGGCTTGTCAAGCCTCCATCTTACAGTGAAATTATGATGTTTTAGTTAGATTTTACTAAAACACATTAAAATAAAATATGTTACTATCTAAACTTAGACTTAAAATGTGTGCCCATATACTGCCTAAAACCACATTATCTTCTGCCAGGGGCAGCCACCACTGCTGGGAAATGCTGCTCTTGGGTGCTTATGGAGGTGTAGGGAGAAGGCACCTTGGTCCCCCCAGGCCCAGTGCCCTGGGCTCAGGGCCACATCTCTCTCTTCCTCTGCAGGGGGCATGTGCCCATTTCGCCACATTAGTGGCGAGAAGACAGTGGTTTGCAAACACTGGCTACGAGGGCTATGCAAGAAGGGGGACCAGTGCGAGTTCCTGCATGAGTATGACATGACCAAGATGCCTGAGTGCTACTTCTACTCGAAGTTTGGTAAGGCAGTTCGGTAAGGTGTGTGGTCAGACCCCTCCCTCTCCCCAAATCCCCCCAACATCAGTAGCCTTGGGGAGGCTCCACTGAGAACCAAGACCCAGAGAAGTTAAGCAGTTGCTCAGGCACCCACGATATCTACCATCTCTCATCCTTCCATCTTCAGATGAAGCCTAAGGCATTACCCTCCAACCTTAGCTGGCCTGTTAGTCATGGAAAGTCATGGTTATTCTCCAATAATTCCTATGTCTCTGTAGTACTCCTCCTGGTTTGTTTGTTTTCTAATTGTTTGATTTTAGAGAGACAGGAGGGAAAGAGAGAGAGAGAAGCGTTCTTTTGTTGTTCAACTTAGTGCATTCATTGTTTGCTTCCCATATGTGCCCTGACTAGGGATCGAACCCACAATCTTGGTGTTTTAGGACAGTGCTCTAACCAACTGAGTTAACTGGCCAGGGCTGTAGTGCTTCTGGTTTTTTTAGCACTTTCAAGTACTTTGGGAATTTGAGGCTAATGAGGGTTTCCTGGTGGGTGGGTGAACAGTGCAGCTGGCTGGAGGCATGGTTTCTACTCAAGTCAACCCTCTCCCTTAAATCAGCTTCTTCTTACTGTGTGGCAACTGATTGCCCCTTGGGCCAGAGTTGGTTTCTTTCTCTCTGGGCATGTAATCCCATGTAGTAGCTTATCTACCCTAAATATCCCTTAAGAATAGTAAATTTGGGTCCTGGCCAGTTTGCCCAGTGGTAGAGCATCAGCCTGGTGTGTGGAGGTTCCCAGGTTTGATTCCTGGCCAGGGCACACAGGAGAAGTAGTGACCATTTGCTTCTTCATCCCTCCCCTTCTCTCATTTTCTCTCTCTTTCTCTCCTCCCCTCCTGCAGCCATGGTTCAGTTAGTTCCAGTGAGTTGGCCCCAGGTGCTAAGGATGGCTCCCTGGATCCTCCACCTCAGGCACTAAAAATAGCTCCATTGGGTTGCCAAGCAACAGCCATGATGGGCAGAGCATTGTTCTATAAGAGGCTTGCGGAGTGAATCCTGGTCAGGGTGCATGCGGGAGTCTTGTCTCTCTGTCTCCCCTCCTCTCACTTAAAAAAAAAAAGAAAGAAAGAATGGCAGGTTTGGTGGGCTGTATTCTGGTAGCAGAGAGCCCTACTCTTCACCTTGAAACTGAGGTCACCTTGATCCCTGCTTAGAGAACATGTGGCCTAAGCTGTCCTGAGTGAACTGCATGGAGAAGCGGGGACAGGCTGAGAGCAGTGGGGCTGGCACGGGGCTGAACCAAGCTGTTGTACTCTCATGGAACTAGAATCTCTTGGCTTTCTTCTCTGAGCGAGGCTGACCAGGAAAAAGCCTTGTTGGTCAGGATGAGGGCCAGCTCTGGCCTCAGGACTGCTGTCTCCAGAGGCCCAGTGGGAGGCTGGAAGCCTGCTTTACTTTTTGTGGTGGGCCAAGGAGTGCTACTGGACCTACTGCACACTTTCAAAGCACTACTGTCAGAGGAGATTTAATTATTTTAGCAGCCCAACAGGCTTAGCCTGCTGGCTTACTAGAAATATGGCTTTTTTTTTTTTTTTTTTTGTAGAGGTAGAGCAAGCTGAAAAGCAAAAGCACAGACAGATAGAAAATAGGACTCTTGACGTTCCAGTTGCCTCGCTTCCTTGCTTCCCCTTCCCAGCAGCACTGGATCCAGCACTGGAATGAAACAGTAGCTTCTCCATGGGAGCCTTCGCCCATATAGCCGCTAAGGCAGGAGCCAGCCCTCGTGGGTCAACTCTTAAGGGTGCCTCTGCAGGCTGGTCTGGGTTCCCTACTTCTCTGCTGATGGCCCAGAGCCCAGCCTCCCCCAACCCCACATCTCTGTGACAAATCCTTGCCTGCCATTCCCCTGCAGAGCTTGACCTGGTACAGACATATCGTCTGCAGCTCCTGTCACCTGTGACATGGGTGAGGGTCCCTCTTCTAGGCCCTGAAGAGACTGATGAAAGAAGAAGACAGGTCCATTCCCTGCCCCATGGTGCTTTTGCTCTAGTGGCTCAGGGAAAGAGGCGCCTGATATGCCAGGGAGACAAAGAAGAGAACTGTGCATGATGAGTCCTCTGAAGGAAATAAACAGTGATGGAACCCCATGGGAAATCTCCTTTAAGTAGAATGATCAGAAAGGCCTCTGAGGAGGTGAGACCTGAGCTGGGATCTGAGGGCTACGCAGGGGCCAGCCCTGGCAGAGGACTCTCTTGGCACAGTTGGGAGGCCAGTGTGGCTGGAGGGGAGAAAGAGACTGGGGAGGGGTGGGCTAGACCACACAGGGACTTACGAGTCTGGGAAGGAGTTTGCATTTTCTCAGAGTGGCCTTTCGTGTGGAATGTAGAACGGCAAGGAAGGGCAAGTGTAGAGGTGGCTGAGCCGTAGCTGGGTGAAGATGCTGGTGGCAGCTAGGCGGGTTGCTCCTAAGACAGCTCCTCTCACAACGGCATCATTGCTTTCTGCCCCAGGGACCCAGCCTTGCATTCCCAAATCTTCCCTACATTTGTCCTAAAAGGTAGACTCCTCAGACCTTCCCCCGTCCCAGCTAGTCATGTGAAAAGCTGGTCAGAAGAGAACAGTAATGTCCTGGCCTCAACTGGTACACTTGTATATGTGGACAGGCCACTGCCTGGGACTGTCTTTGGGTAAAGGGTGGAGGCATGGGTTATTTGATGAGTGTGTGCCCTGTGCCCAGCTCTGTCAGTGTCATTGACTTCATGGCAGCATGGACAGGCGAGGGGAGGACCATCACGGCGTATGTGCAGGTCAGCAGACTGAGGTTCTGAGGCACTCTCCTGGGTCTCAGTTTCATCAGGCCGGGAACAGGCATCAGAACCACCTGGCCTCCTTTGCCACACAGTGGGCTCTGCCCTTGGGAAACTGAGGTGGGTCTGGGTTCGGCCCTCCCAGGGAGAGCTGTCCTGGGTGGACGCATGTCTGGGTTTCCCTGCAGGGGAATGCAGCAACAAGGAGTGCCCCTTCCTGCACATCGACCCCGAGTCCAAGATCAAGGACTGCCCTTGGTACGACCGTGGCTTCTGCAAGCATGGTAGGTGTCCAAGAGGCTATGCCCCCTGGCAAGAGGCCTATCCTCCCTCTGCCCACATGACCTTCTCTACCTGTACTGCTAATGCCAGCAAAACATGGCATTAGGCATTGAGGTCTAGTGCGGCTTTTACATCGTCAGCTCACTCGGCCCTCCCAGAGCCCTTGTGTGGGCTGCATGCTCACCTGCGTTTTTTATAACACTAGTATTTGAAAGGTTGTGTGTCCTGCCTACCGTCCCCACTGAATAACAGGTAGAGCCAGCATTTGAAGCTTGAAGCTCTGGTCTTGCTCTCTGCTCTCTAGACAGTGGTCTGGGCAGGGCCTGACTGGCAGAGGGACACAAGGGCATCCCCTAAAGAGGGGATGGTCTGAGTGACCTGACACTTGGCTCCACAGGTCCCCTGTGTAGGCACCGGCACACGCGGAGAGTCATCTGTGTGAATTACCTCGTGGGATTCTGCCCAGAGGGACCCTCGTGTAAATTCATGCAGTGAGTAGCTAACGTCTATTCCAACTCCCACAACACCTGCCACAGACCCTGCTGCCCTCTACCTCTTCCCTGGGTTCAGCTGGGCTTTGGTCACTGGGTGGTATTGGCCCAGTGCCTGGGGCAGGGGTATGGGGTTGGGGATGGACCTGTAATGCTTCCTGAGCCTGGAGGCGTTTCTCTCTCCCTAGACCAGCACTTAACCTTTATTGGGCACAGCCATCAGGAAATCTGATGAAAGCTATGGGCCCTGTGCTTTGGAAAAACTCAAGCACACATAGCCTTGCATATTTTAATTGATTTGAGAGAGAGAGAGAGATGTCAATCTGTTCTTGTATGTGCCCTGACTGGGGATTGAACCAGCAACCACTGTGCTTCAGGGCGAAGCTTTAACCAACCCAGCCACCCAGCCAGAGCTAGTCTTGCATGTTATTTAGGGCCTTTAGGTTAGGAAGTGAACTACAATGTCAGGGCCTTCTATATGGAGATACTGAGCTTGGGATTTCATATACACTAGTTCATGTAACTCTCACAAGTGTGAAAGAGAATGTCCTGTTTGACACATGAGAACACTAAGGCAGTTCAGCCACTGGCCAGGGTCAATGGAGGCAGGTCTGTAGGCCTCCAAAGTCAGGTCCTTGCCCAGTGGAGCAGTGCTCCTCTCCTGGGCCTCATTAAACCTGTCACTTTGGGTGGTTGAGGAGATAGGGTGACACTGGAACCACGGAGCAGTCTCCCCTCCTGTGCTGCCTCCATCTGCACTGCCTATACTTTTACCAGAGCACAGTGTCCTGGTTGCTGCCACATGGTGGGCAGATGGCCCACTCAGTGGAACTCAAGAGCCTGTAGGTAGCCCAGGGTTTCCTGCTTGTGGGTCAGGCAGGCATGTCCTCCAGGGAGTCTGTGTTGTCAAAAAAGATCTGGCATCTGAGTTACCCTGTAGGGAAGGGTGTACATTGGAAGGGGCTCCTGTGCTCAGAGCCCCTCATGGAGTAGGGTTGTGACTTCTGACCATCCCACCTGCTGTTACCGTCCTGTAACCTCAGGGGCAGAACTGAGATCAACACCCACCCTCTGTCCTGGTGGTTTATGTTCTGTGTTTGGGGAGACTGGCCATGATATTCCCTGGGCCAGCTTTTGAGAACACCACCTGGCCTAGCACCTCTTTCATCTCTTCTTCTCTTGTTCTCACCTCCTCTGACTGTGGTGACCAGCCCTCGATTTGAACTGCCAATGGGAACCACCGAGCAACCCCCACTGCCACAGCAGACGCAGCCTCCGACAAAGGTACCGTGTCCCGGCCCCTCCTCGGCCCTGTGGCACTGCCAGCCCTGGCAATGCCCTTGCAGCAGAGAACTCAATGCCACATCAGTGCATGGTCTGGCGTAGACCCAGCTGGAGACCTTGTGAGGGCTCAGGAGGAGGCAGGACAGGAAGGGAGTCACCCTGAGTTCCAGCAGAAAAACCAGAGAGCAGAGTGGTTTGTATCTGCCTTAGAGGTGGAGGGCTGTCTGCTGGAGCCGAACACCGCTGGGTTTCTCTTCCCTTGGCGGCCCAGCAGTACTTCCCTGAGCCCGCCTCGGGAGCCGTGGTGGAAGGCGGCACGAGCGCCACATGTCTGCCGCGCTTGCTTCTGGTTCAGACCCTTTCCTTTACAAATGGAGAAGCTGACACTTGTAGAGGAAGGGGCTTGACTGACGTGCCACAGCTGGGCAGGAGCAGATCTGGGAGCAGAACTAAGACTGTTCTCTGGCCAGTGCTGTGTGGATATTCCCAACTGCAGGAATAGCTGTAAATAAAAGGTTGAGGGACCAGCTGCTCTGGTTTTCTAGACAAGGATCCTACAACCCAGCAGTTGGTTGATTCCCCTCAAGCAGGAGGAAAGGGGGAACTGCCATGGAAAAATGGGACTCCGCAGCATCCCCTGCCCCGCAAAATCGAGGGCACCCTGGATTTGGTTATTGGCGTAGGGGTTTGGGAGCCCAGAGGCAGGGCTAGCTGGTATGCTGGGCAGGATCTCACCAGGCGGAATAACCTGCCTTACCTCTTCCCTGGCTGGACTCTGAACCTGTTGCCAAAGCCCCAGTAGACCCTCCTCAGTGCTAGAGGCTGAACAGACAAGAAATATCCGCACCTACTACACTGACCTTCACCCTCAGGAGGTTCTGGAGCAGATCAGATAGAATTCCTTGTCAGCCAAGCTGGGAATTCCTGGGTATGGGTGTAGCCATGACAACCTGGGGATTCCTAGCTCGGGGTTCCTACACTTATGGAGGCCAGAGCCAGAAACCACCTGGCTGGGTAGTGGCCTGGCTGTCCAGTCCCCACCCCAGAAGCCCCAGTCCCCCTTGCTCACACGACTCCCTAGTGGAAGGCCCTCTCAGCCCCTAGACCGCAGGTCAGCATGTCCGCCTCCAACTGTTTTTCTGTGACTGTTGCTCGCCGTGTAGGCTGCTAAACATCTGGCTGAACCAAGCGTTCATCCTGACCTGAAGCTAGAACCTCAGAAACAAAAGTAAGGCCTGCTCATGCCCTCGCCCCACTGCCCCAGAGACCTCCTTGTCTCTTTGTTTTGTTTTCTACTTTTATTTTTCGTTTCTGTGTGTCTGCATGGTATTTTTCGGGCAGCAGCTCCTGCCATCATCACCAGATGTTTCTTTTCTGCCTGCTCTCTTGATCAGGGCACCACAGAAGCCCTTCTTCCTGCTGGTCATGCGGGAGCAGTCCCGCCCTCTTTTTTCCTATCCCCATTGGTAGTCTGCGTGCACGTGTTTTCCGCAGTAAAACCGTGTTGTATAACTCTTTCCAGCAAAGTAACAATCCGCCATTACAAAGGTCGTCCTCCTTGATCCAGTTAACGAGTCAGAACTCTTCTCCCAATCAGCAGAGAGCCCCACAGGTCATCGGGGTCATGCAGAGTCAAAACAGCAGTGCAGGCAACCGGGGACCCAGGCCGTTGGAGCAGGTCACCTGTTACAAGGTGAGTCATGGGGTTGGGGGGGGCGGTGAGGGGTCTTCACAATCAGTGGCCGTTCCCTCATTCCCCAAAAGGTTAATTTTGGAAAATGAAAGTCTTTCTTTTTTCTGGTTGTGAAAGTGGGCCACTGTGGTGGGCTAGAGGCCATCCTATTTTCTTCCACAACACACCAAGGTCAGGTAAACAATCAAACACACACTTCACTGAATGGAGTGTACTTGCAAAAAAGGGAAGGAAATTTCTCAGTCTAGGAACAAAGTGGAGGCACAAATCCAGAGACAAGAATGAGCCCTGAAGCCTCTGCTTGTCCTCAGATTATGTGGGGCACACTCACAGGAAAGGTTCAAAGCTTTAGGCCTGCACAGAGAAATCGGAATACCCTCCTTACCCCCCCCCCCCCCACACACACACACACATACACAAAATAGGACACTCAGGAAAGTAAACTATTTTTTTAAGTGAGAGGAGGGGAGATAGACTCCTGCATGCACCCCTACTGGGATCCACCCAGCAACCCCCATCTGGGGCTGATGCTCTAATCAACCACGTTATTTTTAGCATCTGAGGCTGACATGCTCAGACCAACCTAGCTATCTTCAGCAACCGGGGTCACTCACTTGCTGCGGGAGGGGAAGAGGAAAAGAAGGAGAAGAGGGAGGGGAAGAGAAGCAGATGGTTGTTTGGTTGTTTCTCTTGTATGCCCTGGGAATCAACAGGATGTCCATACGCCAGGCCAACACTCTGTCCACTGAGCCAATAGCCAGGGCCAGGAAAAACCCACTAGGAAACTTGTGTGTCATTCTTGGATCTGGATGAAAAGGGGTAGAGGTAGTCCCTTGAGAGTTTATAGTCATCAGCAGGTTCTTCCATGAGTTTGGTCCAGTATTCATGACCTTGGTGAGAGCCAAAAATACAGTTTTCTAATCTAAAACAGACTCAGATGGGCTCCTGGCACCTGGCTGTTTGAGGAATTTATTCTCAACCCAGGTCACAGAATTCCCACAGCTAGAGGTCCAAAGAATGAGTTCACTATCAAAAATCACAAAACACAGAAACAAGCATCACCAAATGAGTCAGTAGAAACAACCAGTAATAGAACTGGACTTAATAGACTTCAGGTTGGGGATTGAAGAAGAAATACGAAGTTAGTACATACTTTTTTAAAAGAACTAAGTGCTTAGGATACAAAGTGAGTGTT
This sequence comes from Saccopteryx leptura, assembly GCF_036850995.1. NCBI lineage: Eukaryota > Metazoa > Chordata > Mammalia > Chiroptera > Emballonuridae > Saccopteryx > Saccopteryx leptura. The sequence goes on from NC_089506.1 coordinate 187,168,493, forward strand.
GTCCTTTACTCCCACTTTATGCAGTGTGTCCTTTTCTCATGTCTTTTGGTTTCAGTACCCCTTTACGCTACAAAACTCCCTAAGGGGGAACCCCACCACTTGGAGAACTTCCCTTCTAAACTTTTATTCACGCAAGCACAAGGAGAGTATATTTTAATATAAACAGGCCCCTAATAGGTCTAATGTTCTATACTATTTTTTTACAATATATTATAGATATTTATCAGTACATGTAAATCTCATCTTTTCCAGTGACTGTATAATATAACCATAATTTATTTTACCAGTTCTCTGTTGGTAGACAATTAAGTCATAATTTTTGCAGCTAAAAATAGTGCTGAATGTGATACTTAAGATATTTGTGAGCTGTTATCTGATGGTGTCAGTAGCATCCATGCCTGCAAGTATAAGGTCTAAGTCAAAAGGCATATATTTAAAATGTTTATAGCAAAGCCAGTCCACTGGGCACTTCCTATGGCCATCAGACACTCACTGAGCCCCTGTTCTGTGCCAGCTGTGCTGAGGAATCAGTGATGCTGTTCTCAGGGGAGAAGGCTGGTTGGTGCCCAAAGACACTAACGTTAAAAGTGCACATGGATTCAGGGAAGGCCTCAGATTTCTGAGCCCGAGCCATAGCAGGTGAGGAAAAGTACAGAGGAGGGTGTGTGGTGAAGTGAAGGGCATGCCTGCTCTGTGCAGAGCAGCTTCCGACCACTCAGATCTCAAGTAAAGTGAGGAAGCAGGTGTCCTGAAGCAGCACAGCTGTCATCCTGCCTCCCTGTAGGACTCTTCAGCAGGGTTCCTGTGAAGCAAGCTCTCCTAACTCCTGGAAACTTAGAAAGCTGGGATGGGACCTGCCAACCTCTTCATACCAGGGGTGCTTCACGGGTAATTCCCACGAGGTTGCCTCGTGGACTTCACAGCTATCCTGGACTCCCCAGCTGTGAAGACCAATGGATATGCCAAGTACCATGAATGGGCCCACATAGTCCCTCCCTCTTATCACATCAGCCGAAGGACTAACTGGCAGATACACAGGCCACTGGTCCATACAATCACACATACAAATTAAGAAAGACATGAAAACAGCAGTCTCAAGAATAGAGCAGGGAAGAGTTCTGGGTCGTGCTGACCCAGTAGAGCCCGCACTTCAGGCTGCGGAAGTGTAGGGACTGGGTGGGCACTGGGTTAGTGCAGAGTGGGTACCCCTACCACCTCTGGACCCTGCTGTTCCTTGAGACTGCCATTCACTTCCTTTCTTAGAATTCAAACAAGATTGAATTAAGGGAAGTTAAAGCAGGGACTAGAGCTGGGACAAATCAGGGTTAGTGCTAGATTTTTTAGGTGGCTTTACTGGGTCTGTTCACCCAAGTCTAACCATTGTACCCTTCCTCTGATCCTGTGACTGAAAGTTGTCCCCAGAGGTAGCTTAGGCAGATGAGCAAGAACCAGGAATGAAAATCTGGGTGCAGCCCACACTTAGTGTCCACAGCAATGAATCCCTCCCTGCATTAGGGAGGATCCTGGTGGCTTCTCTCTCTCCTTGTTCCCACCCATCTCCAGGGAGTCCCAGAATGGTGCCTCAGAGGTAAGTGACTGGTTAGCCGTACAGAGGAGATAGCTACCTGGACAGGTAGGGGAGCTCTGGTGCCGGAGCTTCTCTTCACCCTGCCACCCACCATGAGAGCCTTCTGTGGGCAGGCGCCATGTGTCCAGCTAGCTGAAGGAGTGCTCTCAGCATCTTCTGGCTGCAGGGGTCTCTTCCCATCTGATAAGTTGCTGGCTGCAGTTACTGTACTACTGTACCTTCTGTAGCTCCTTTTCCTTTGTGTTTGAATGAAAATATACACCATTGAGAATTTCAGCGTCCCCATTCCCAATGTGGTATTTGGTAGGTGCTGCCTTAGTTGAAAACTACATTTGAAAACTGTTTTTGTTTCTTCTCCTTCCTTTCCTGCTGTTCCCAGTGTGGTGAAAAAGGACACTACGCCAACAGATGCACCAAAGGGCACTTGGCCTTTCTCAGTGGACAGTGACAACAGCTGGAGACAGCTCAGAGCAGCCCAAGGAGACCCCTTTTGGGGACCACTCTGGGCCTTCTTTGGGAGTGTGCATTTAACTGTTCAATGCCAGTGTTGGTGCAACTCTGGCTGGAGCTGGCAGGCAAGCATACTGGGGTTTACCAGTCTGAGGGATTGTCTTTCAGTTTCCCTATCATTTTGCTGCAATTTCTTTAAAAAGGGGGGGACATGTACTCCAGTTCTGTCCCTCAAGTCAACATCATGTTTGTCTAGGCATCAACATCTGTCTGGACTTCCTGAATACTGACCTCAGAAGAGGGGAGGAAGTGGGGAAGCGCCTGTGCTAAGCAGTTCTGTATGAAAGACAGCCCTTCCCCTCGGGCCTCATTAAGCACCAGTTCTTGGTGACCCCAGAGACTGGTGGATCATTAAAGCTGCAGCTAGGTCATGCCTGTTTCCTCCATGTCCTGCTGAATTCAGAAGCTGTGCCTATCAATGTGATTTGAACGAGGCAGCCCTTCAGGGCGAACTCAAGTGGGCTTGTTGCCTCAGCCTGGTCCTGAACCAAGGCGGCAGCAATTGAGGAGGGGTGCTGGGCTCTCAAGTGTGAGGGTATTTTTCCTCTGGGCTTATTTTCTTGGGGCACATGCTTGACAGTGTTTATACCTTAAGTTGGAGCTGCAGGCCGCCCTTTAAATAGATGAAGCAGTCCACTTGTGCACCTACCTCCTGCCCCTTCAAACGTCTGTACTGTCACTCAGACACCTTTGGCCTATGGAGACGACCCTGAGCCTGGAAATGTGAAACCATCACCTGGAACCTGCTGGGCAAGGGGCCTATCCAAGTTCAAGTATAAGAACAATTCTTTTTTTAAAAAGCTAGAGATTTATTGTTAATTTTGTGATTAATAAACTGTCAAATTGGTTATGACACTATCCCACACTGTATACCACCATTCGCCAGTACAAAAAAAAATTTAAACCAGACTGAGGCATAAGGCAGAGAGAGCAAACACATGAATGTCATCCCTAACAACTTCCTGTAGCCATGCCTCCACCTTGACCTTCATACATGTTTTCCTCCTGGGGAAAGTGTCAGAACAGTGCATGGGCTGGTAGGCAACCTGACCTCTTGACCCTTTTTTTTTTTTTTGTATTTTTCTGAAGCTGTAAACAGGGAGACAGACAGACTCCTGCATGTGCCTGACTGGGATCCACCCGGCACGCCCACCAGGGGGTGACGCTCTGCCCCTCCGGGGCGTCGCTCTGCAGCGACCAGAGCCACTCTAGCGCCTGGGGCAGAGGCCAAGGAGCCATCCCCAGCGCCTGGGCCATCTTTGCTCCAATGGAGCCTTGGCTGCAGGAGGGGAAGTGAGAGACAGAGAGGAAGGAGGGGGGGTGGAGAAGCAAATGGACACTTCTCTAATGTGCCCTGGCCGGAATCGAACCCGGGTCCCCCGCACGCCAGGCCGACGCTCTACCGCTGAGCCAACTGGCCAGGGCCTTCTTGACCCTTTTTTATTTATTCATTTTTTATTTTTTACAGAGACAGAGAGTGAGTCAGAGAGAGGGATAGACAGGAATGGAGAGAGATGAGAAGCATCAATCATTAGTTTTTCATTGCGCATTGCAACACCTTAGTTGTTCATTGACTGGTTTCTCATATGTGCCTTGACCGCGGGCCTTCAGCAGACCAAGTAACCCCTTGCTGGAGCCAGCGACCTTGGGTTCAAGCTAGTGGGCTTTCAAACCAGATGAGCCCATGCTCAAGCTGGCGACCTTGGGGTTTCGAACCTGGGTCCTCTGCATCCCAGTCCGACGCTCTATCCACTGCGCCACCGCCTGGTCAGGCTTCTTGACCCTTTTTAATAGCAAGCAACTTACAAAAGTAATGGAATTCAAGTAGTATTTCCTGTGATTTTATTGGTCTGAACTCACTTTATGTAACTTTAACATTTTACTTTCCTATACATGAGATACTACAATGACCTAAGAGTCAGCCAAATATATTATCCTAAAGTTATGTTTTAATTGTTCCTAAAGAAATGTTCCACACCAACAATTTGAGAGGCAAACAACTCTGGGCAGGAAAGAAAAAGGCTGTACAACAGCTGAGCGTATGCAACATTGTTAAAACGGCCTTGTTTTTCACCCCTGAATGATAACTACACTACAGTGTGTCCATAAAGTCATGGTGCACGTTTGACCGGTCACAGGAAAGCAACGAAAGATGATAGAAATGTAAAATCTGCACCAAATAAAAGGAAAACCTTCCCAGATTCTGTAGGATGATGTGGCAGCATGTGCGCATGCGTAGATGATGTAACACCATGTATACAGCAGAGCAGCTCACGGCCAAGCCAGTCGAGATGTGGACGGTACAGAGAAGAGTTCAGTGTGTTTTGTGGCTCGCTACATTCAAATCTATGACCAAAGTGCAACGTGAATATCGGCGCGTTTATAACGAAGCGCCACCACATAGGAATAACATTACTTGGTGGGATAAGCAGTTGAAGGAAACCGGCAGTTTGATGCAGAAACCCCGTTCTGGTAGGCCATCAGTCAGTGACGAGTCTGTAGAGGCTATACGGGATAGCTAGCTAAGGAGCCCTAAAAAATCTGCGTGAGCCCACATCGAACTGCACTGAATAGGTATGAAACTGGGAGAGTTTTCCTTTTATTTGCTGCAGATTTCACATTTCTATCGTCTTGTTGCTTTCCTATAACCGGTCAAAAGTGCACCATGACTTTACAGACACTGTATATGCAGAGATTCTAATAGAATCTTGGTTGCCAGTATTACTTCGGCTGGCTCAGTCCAGGACAGATTCCCTACTCCCCAAGCTCCCCATCTCTGAGGCTCTGAAAAGCACAATATTTTAACTATTTCAGAAGTAGCAACTCATAGTTGATTCATTTTAGTTGTTCATAGGATTGCTTCTTGTATGTGCCTTGAGCAGAGAAGCCCAGGGTTTTGAACCTGGGACCTCAGCACTCCACGTTGATGCTGTATGCACTGTGCCACCACAGGTCAGACTGTAAGAACAATTTATATTAAAGCTTGTTTTTTAAGCTGTCTCATTACATCAGAGACTCCATGCTAAGGAGAGGATCTTTGCGACTGGCTGTACTAGCTAGCTACCTGGCACAAAGATACTAGTGCCTGCTTGTCCCCCTTCAACAAACTTCTGGAAGGGCAGAGATGCTGCCAGAGAAAGGCTGTTTTACTGGCAAATAGAAAAGTGTAAGCTTGGACTTTATAACAGTCACCTAGTAGGTGTCCTTCCCTCATCTTTTTTTTTTTTTTTTTTTTCAGAGGGGGATAGATAGATAGGGACAGACAGGCAGGAACAGAGAGAGATGAGAAGCATCAATCATCAGTTTTTCATTGCAACACCTTAGTTGTTCATTGATTGCTTTCTCACATGTGCCTTGATTGTGAGGCTACAGCAGACTGAGTAACCCCTTGCTCTAGCGAGTGACCTTGGGTCCGAGCTGGTGAGCTTTGCTGAAACCCAATGAGCCCGCGCTCAAGCTAGCGACCTCGGGGTCTCGAACCTGGGTCCTCCGCATCCCAGTCTGATGCTCTATCCACTGTGCCACTACCTGGTCAGGCTCCTTCCCTCACCTTAAATGCTGAATGATACCTATTTAAATTAGGGTCTTCTAGGAGATAAACAGGACAGAGCCTCTCATTCCCCTTAGACTCCATGCAGTATTCAACAAGAAACCACTTCTGGTCTTTGTCAGTTTACTAGAGACCTCTGATGAAGAGTGCTTCCCCTCACCCCACATTTTACTGAGTTTCCTTAGGCATATACACAGAGTAATATCGAACAATAGTGGGAAAGACATTCTCAGAAACACAGCTTCTGCTCTTCACTGTAAAAGCAACAAGGCCAAAATTGTTTAGGACACTCAAGGCAATGAGCAGGGAAACACTGGAAAGGGTAGTGCTGAATGACCTCACCCCCAGTGAGCTGGGACAAGATCCCAAAGTGATGCAGGTGCCCACCAAGGCTTCATGGGTCAAGGCCCTGAGAGTGGGAAAGCAATCTCATTCCACCTTGTGCAAGGGGACCTCCTGGAGCACAGGGAAAGGGCCAAACCAGTGAAGCAACTCAGTACCAGCCATCATTTATTAGGTAATAATTACAATATGAAAGGATTCCGAGGTGCTGGGCAACGGTCATAGGAATGTGGAGTCCGCACTGGGCCCTCTTCAGTGGTACTTGCGTCGCCGCTCATGTTCTGAAGTTAGAAAGGCAAAATGGTAAGTTTCTTAAAAGGCACAGTAGAAGCACAAGATGGAGAACATCGGGCTAAAACCACATAAAACCATCCTGTGAATTGCTTTTAGGAAATGACCTAGAACCTGCTAGCCAATGTCTCAGCAGAATCACTCACTGACCTAGGGACACAAAGGCACCTCAGGCCAGCCCCTTCCTTCCCAGGAGGAATACCCACTCTGGCAAACAGCCTCCAAGAACTTGCCTAGTATTTGGAGTCAGTGTCACCTCAGATACCACAGACTGGCAGGGGGCTGGATACTATGAGAAACAGTCATGATACCCAGTCAGTGGCTACCAGTGACACTTTCTTGCATCTACCACTGGAAAAGCTCCTTTGGATCTCAGAACCAGGACCAGCTATGTTTTTCCAGAGCACTGCACAACCCCACTGAAGGCAAGGTAACCCGAGGGACACTTACTGAGTTCTTTATAAGAACGGCAGTAGTTGAAAAGCACATAAGCTGCCAGCACCATAGAAATCCCAGCAACGCTCCCTTTTCTCACATCGACATACTTGTTGTAGTATCGGTAATAACCTGCAAACAGGAGAGGCAGTCACTGCCCTGCTTTGCTGTGAATACTCCATGCAGTGTAAAGTCAAATCTGGCTTAAATTCAGAGACCTAGCCCTGGTATGGCTCTTTAAGCCACTGACCCTACATTCATGGATTGATAAAGAGAAGAGCACAAATGCCCTACATTCTTGGGGTCTCCACGAGCACAGACGTTCCAGCTAGACCCACTTTGATTCTACCCCCACTCTTTGGCCTTGTCCTTGTAGATGGCTCAGCCTGTTGCTCTTTGATCCTACCTCAGGCTCACCTCCAGCCCAGTACCTCTTACCCTAATTCTGACTGTGAATCCAACCCTCAATAAGGGCTATTCAGGGAGCAGGAAGACTTCATTTGTTTTCTTTATTAGGTGCCCCCATCAGTGAGGAAATAATATCTGCCCTCTTGGGCCTCACAGCCTAGTAGACAGAAAAAGAATGAAATGATCATAGAAGGCGACTATAGTGAGGGAAGCCATGAAGGAGCACTATTCATGCAGGGAGCTATAAGCATGAACAGGCCCCATTCACCTCCACTGAGAAGTCAGGGACTGTTGATACCAAGTGTGGGGAAAAGGCAGAGTATTCTAATCTGAGGCAAAGCTGAGGAGAGGCCTCAGGGCAGGGGAAAGATGGCACACAACACACAGCCACAGGCAGGCCAAATTTAGAAGGAAAAATGGGGGGGGGGGAGCACCGACGAGGCTGGGGACCACGCAGACTCCCATGGGATAATGCGGGTCGTTATTCTTGGAACGTGATGTGGGTTCCACAGGACTGATCTGACTAGCTGTGCACTTTAAAATGCACAGACCTGAAGGACAATTTCAAGTATACATATTTATTGTGGAAGCTGTACCTGGCAGGAAGATGAGCATTCCAGGGGTCTCCAAACTTTTTACACAGGGGGCCAGTTCACTGTCCCTCAGACCATTGGAGGGCTGCCAAATACAGTGGTCCTCTCACTGACCACCAATGAAAGAGGTGCCCCTTCCAGAAGTGCAGTGGGGGCTGGATAAATGGCTTCAGGGGGCCGCATTGCGGGCCGTAGTTTGGGGACGCCTGCCGGTTTAGACTGATGTCCACTATGCTTCCCTCATGTTCCTCTTAGAGAAGTCTTATGTGAAAATACTCATGGACATTTCTCTAAGATAAAGACAATGGCACCAACTCCAAGCAACAGAAAACATGTTCTTACCTAAAATTAGCCTGTCTTTGAACAAGACCAAACAGAAGTTCAAGAGCTAACACTCTCCCTATCCTCTATATAACTTACTGGTCCGAGACAAGGCCTTTTAATACCCAAATTAACTCAGAGGAAAAAGAACCCTGAAGAACCAGAGATTTGCTTTTGTTTACATATGTCCATAAGGCTCTGACCTCTCTGAAACGCTCCAGCAATGCCTTTAGGGGTGAAATCCCGCATCAGTATCCAGCTTGGCAGCTCCCCTAGTTTGACATCCATGAGTCTCTTCTCCTTCAATGGTACTGATTAGGAAAAGAAAAAAGAAAATACACACTGAAAAATCTCCCAACAACACAAACAGCACCTTTCTACGTCATTTCAACCACTCAGTAAAAGGGCACTCAATAATATTACTATGTAGAGGCTGGATTTAAGTAATATGAATAAATATATCACATCAAATTACTACTTTAAGCCAGAGTCCATATAAAGGCAGAACTGCTGTACTGACAGATTTAGTAATAAACAGGATTTTAATAGCTTGCTGGGCATAGCTATGTAAAGAAAAAAGAAAAGAAAAGACTTACAGCCCTGGCCAGTTGGCTCAGTGGTAGAGCGTCGGCCTGGCATGCAGGAGTCCCGGGTTCGATTCCCGGCCAGGGCACACAGGAGAGGCGCCCATCTGCTTCTCCACCCCTCCCCCTCTCCTTCCTCTCTGTCTCTCTCTTCCCCTCCCGCAGCCGGGGCTCCATTGGAGCAAAGTTGGTCCGGGCGCTAAGGATGGCTCTGTGGCTCTGCCTCAGGCGCTAGAATGGCTCTGATTGCAGCAGAGCAACACCTTAAGATGGGCAGGGGAAAAAAAAAAAAAAAAAGATGGGCAGAGCATCGCCCCCTGGTGGGCGTGCCGGGTGGATCCCGGTCGGCTGCATGTGGGAGTCTGTCTGACTGCCTCCCTGTTTCCAACTTCAGAAAAATACAAAAAAATAATAATAATAATTAAAAAATAAAACATTCTCATGTATTACAATCCATTCATTTCCTACCGCTCATGTTCATGGCTGCGGGTGGCTGGAGCCAATCACAGCTGTCCTCCGGGACAACACCAAATTTTTATTAGATAATGCGTAACATACACGGGTCATTGTATGGCTCTCACAGAATTACATTTTAAAATATGTGGCATTCATGGCTCTCTCAGCCAAAAAGGTTCCCAACCCCTGCTTTATTTTATAAGGTGGTGGGGTAGGGGAGTGACTCAGAAAAGTTGGGTACCTTGGCTAAAGGTGCACAGCATGCAGGCAGTGGAGGCAGGACTCAATCTCAGGTCTGGCCCCCATATTTCTGAAGCCAATCTGATTTCTACCTCAAGCATCCTACCTGGAACCACAGTTGTCAGATGACAGTAAAAACCACTCCAAATGATCTAACAAGTCCCAGATTACATTTCAATACGAGTCTGAGGACTGGACAGGAAGAGCTCCTAGTTGAGGCCATTCTGTACCCATCTCTTGGCTTAAGACTAAATAATAGGGGAACCAGGTAGGATCTGGGAGGGGGATTGGAGCTATGAGTGTCCAGATGTTCATGAGGGAATGGTCTCCCTCCCACTGTTCTTCCCAACAGGTCAACTTTAAAAAGCTTCTTAGTAGGTTTCCTCTTCAGGGCAAGGGTACAAGGACTAAAGTTAAAGATGACCAGCCACATCCAGAGCCAGACCAAATCACTCCAAGGTTTCTTTGCCATTTTGGGGATCCAAGAATATATATACTAATCCCTAAAGACTAGCCTCAAGAGTCTACTGAGGGGAATCCCTCAGGTTTCTTGACATTTTCCAAACCATAAACAAGGGCAAGGGCTGTCAAGCCATAAAAAGAAACAGAAGGCTTAACAGCAGCTTCTGCTTGACCGGTGGTGGTGCAGTAGATAGAGCATAAACCTGGGACATTGAAGTCCCAGATTCGAAACCCCAAGGTCACCAGCTTCAGCGCAGGATTGCTAGCTTGAGCACAGTGTTGCTGGCTTGATCATCATCAACATGATCCCATGGTCACTAGGTCACTGACTTGAGCCCAAAGTTGCTGGCTTGAGCAAGGGGTCACTGGCTTGGCTTGAGCCCCCCCACCCCCAGTCAGGGCACGTATGAGAAGCAGTCAATGAACAACTAAAGTGATGCAACTATGAGTTGATGCTTCTCATCTCTCTCCCTTCTTCTAATCTGCTGTAGAACCAGACCCTTGGCCTTGATGAACCAGACTGAGTACATGTCACAAGAGACCAAAAGTGACAGTGAAGGCATAAACCTATGACTTGCATACATCGAATACGGGTTGCAGTTTTATGTTGCATGTCCCAAACAAACTGCCCCAACCTTCTACCTAGATTCATCTAACAAATATGGAGCACCCGCTGCATGTCAGGTAGCACGCCAAGCACTGAGGATACAGCACTGACCACAGATCATAGCCTTGATCTCAGAAGCTGTCTATTGAAGAAGACAACCATCTTATATCCACTTACCTTCCTGTGCTTACCACACTTGAGCCAAAACCCTTTCTGTTTCTCATACACAACAGAATTATTTCCACCTAAGAGCCTTTCATTTGCAGTGCCCCAGGTTCATCACAAGGCTATTCAACTTAAATGCCATCTCCTAAAAGGCCTCCTTCCCTGCCTGCCCTATCTCAAATGCCAGCACTTCCTTTCTATGTAACCTGTGAGCTCATTTCCCATCTGTAAAATGGTTTATTCCAAGGATTGAATAAGAAAATATATGAAAGCATTTGGAACAGTGCTCAGAATAGTAAAGTTATTATTATCATTGAAACCTCATTAAGGTCTATGCAAAACATTTAAAGGGGGGGGAAGTGGTGAAGGAAGAAAAGCAAATTAAACCAAACTTTAGAACCTTTTAACTATATAAGAAAGACTTCAGGGATTAATCTCATCCTTTAGCTCTTTTTCAAACAGAAAACTGTGATTAGTTTAGTTAACAATTAGTTTTTGAAATGTCAGATAGTCTCAAATTAATTTTTAGATATGTCCCAAATCTCTGTTGGAGAGTTTAGTGTCAATGACATTAAGCGCGACATCAAACAATGTCCACCAAAAATGACCTATACCTTTCTCTCTCATCTTGTGTGTGCTAATTTTAGATCCGAGGTTTGTCTTCATTTGAATTAGTAAACTTTTAGTCCATGGATTACTATACCACATTCTTGAATAAGAACATAGTAATACTTTTCCTACACTCTCAAAGCCTTCTTTCAAGTGCAAACATGTTATTCTAAAACCATTTCTGGCTTTAAATATGGCTTTGTGGTAGGGAGTGGTGATGAAGGTATAGATGGAACTAGAATAGCACAATGTTGTTAACTGTTCCTACTGGGCAATGAATACAAAGCACTTGTTACATAATTGTTTCCTTTTTATTTTAAATCTTCCATAATAAACATTTTAAAGTGCTTTTAGAAATACAATTATGGGCCCTGGCCAGTTGGCTCAGTGGTAGAGTGTTGGCCTGGTAGAGTGTTGGCCTGGCGTGCGTGCAGGAGTCCCGGGTTCGATTCCCAGCCAGGACACACAGGAGAAGTGCCCATCTGCTTCTCCACCCCTCCCCCTCTCCTTCCTCTCTGTCTCTCTCTTCCCCTCCCGCAGCCAAGGCTCCATTGGAGCAAAGTTGGCCCGGGCACTGAGGATGGCTCTATGGCCTTTGCCTCAGGCGCTAAAATGGCTCTGGTTACAACAGAGCGACGCCCCAGATGGGCAGAGCATCGCCCCCTGGTGGGCATGCCGGGTGGATCCCAGTCCGGTGCATGCAGGAGTCTGTCTGACTGCCTCCCCGTTTCCAACTTCAGAAAAATACAAAACAACAAAAAAAGAAATACAATTATGACCTGACCAGGTGGCGGTGAAGTAGACAGAGCATTGACCTGGAATGCTGATGACCCAGGTTTGAAACCCTGAGGTTGCTGGTTTGAGTGTAGGATCATAGATATGACCCCCTGGTCGCTGGCTTTGAAGCACAAGGTTGCTGGCTTGAGCAAGTGGTCACTGGCTCAGCTGGAGACTCCTCAATCAAGGCATATATGAGAAGCAATCAATGAACAACTAAGGTACCACAACTATGAATTGATGCTTCTCATCTCCCTTCCTGTCTGTCTCTGTCTCTGTCCACATGTCAGGAAGAAAAACAGTATTTTAAATCAAAGTATTTTTGACAGCTGGTATAAAAAAAATAAAATGAGGCTACTTCTGGGCCCACTGAAGCTATCTTTTTCATATTCATACAAACTATGGAAACACATTCTGCATTCTTATGACCACATTCCAGAACTGACATGGTGCGCTGGCACATCAAAGGGGGGAAAAGGCAACAATTTAAAATTTATTTTCTACATATTTATATCTCTTTACCATGAAGACAAGAGTGTTTCCTTAACCAAAATAAGAAATTTATGCCTGACCTATGGTGGCGCAATGGATAAAGCGTCGACCTGGAAATGCTGAGGTTGCCGGTTCGAAACCCTGGGCTAGCCTGGTCAAGGCACATATGGGAGTTGATGCTTCCAGTTCCTCCCCCCTTTTCTCTCTCTCTCTCTCTCTCTCTCTCTCTCTCTCTCTCTCTCTCCCCCTCCCCTCTCTAAAAATGAATAAATTAAAAAAAAAAAAGAAATTTATAAGTACAGGGAGAAAAATCACATTAGTTTTAAGGAGAACAGTACAACACCATCACAAAACTCCAAGAGGAAGACTCACTAAAGATACATCTACACTTATTCCAAGAACTTCCCTCTTAGTGGAAGACAAAGACCTCAGTCCCAGGCAGCCATAGTGGACACTCCCTCAGCACTATTCCACAGTGCTGCACATCCCTCTGCAGTCACTGGTTTACACCAGCAGAGCACAGTGAGTGGTAACAGAGCAGACTCCAGAGTACAGTATTCAGAGTTTTGTGCCACTCTGTAGCTGTGTGCCCTTGGGCAAGGTACTGCTCTCTCTGTGCCTCCATTTCCTTCTTTGTAAAATAAGGACAAGAACAGTACCCACCTCGGTACTTGGCTTTAGGTACTGTGTAAATGGGAATTATTATTTGTCTTTCTGTCTATGAGCTATGTGAAGCATAAACACACACAGTTCCTGGTCATATCAGACTTTCAATAAACACTGTGGAAGGACCTCAGATCTGACCTGATTTTATGACTTCAAGAAGCATACTTTTCACTTATCTAACAAGGCATGGAAATACAAAGTCTGGGTGCCAAACCCAATCCAGGGAATTGCCAGAGAGTAAAGAGTTCAGACTTTGTCGGCCACACAAGACCTCTGTAACACAATCTTTTTTTTATTCGAAACAAATTTCTTAAAAGCATAAAAATCATCCTTAGCTCACAAAAACAGGCCTCAGAAATTCAGCCTATTGGCTATAGTTTGCCAACCTCTGCTCTCACCTATTGCTATTAATTCATATTTTTATCACTTTATTTGCTAATGAACTAGTGGCTTTATGCTCTGGCAACAGACATTATTGACAAGATCATCAGGACTTAAGAGACTTGGACTCCAATTCCTTTTCCTAGGGTGATACTGAATGGGCCAGATGTGACAGGACCATGCCCAAAGATCAGAGGTTAAGCTGGGATAACCAGCCCGCACCTGTAAACCAGGCAGTGTTCCAAGGACCTTACATGTACTAAGTTGTTAAATCCTTAGTCCACAGTGCTCTTCACAACAACCCTCTGCTTAAAGAAGATGCCAAGTCTCAGTGCTTCCTTTTCACATGTCTTATATAAACAACATAACCACCTGTGGATAAACATTCTCATGTCTGTTTCTAGAGATGGGAAAAACAGCATCATTCTCATCTTTCTGATCCCCTCTTCATTATTCCAAGCTGAGATTAATATAGAAACTAGCACTGGCCAGATAGCTCAGTTGCTTCGAGCTTGGTGATGAAACACAGAGGTTGCTGGTTCCAACCCGTCAGGGCACATACAGAAACAGATCAATGTGCCTGTCTTGCTCTTTCTCTTTCTCTTTCTCCCTTTCTCTCTCTCAAAAATCAATAAATAAAAAATTTTAATTCGATTCCCAGTCAAGGCACACAGGAGAAGCAACCATTTGCTTCCCCTCCCCCTTCCCTCCCCCTTTCCCTCCCACAGGCATGGCTCCATTGGTTCTATCAAATTGGCCCCAGGCACTGACGATATCCAAGGCCTCCACCTCAGAGGCTAGCAGTAGCTTGGTTGCCAAGCAACAGGAACAACAGCCCCAGGTGGGCAGAGCATTGCCCCATAGGGAGCTTGCATGGCACATTCCAGTCCCAGGCACATGCAGGAGTGTCTCTGCCTCCCCTCCTCTCAATTAAAAAAAAAAAAAAATTGTTTTTAAAGCCCTGAATATTAAGAAGAAGATAATTACAGAAAGTGGGTTAAGACTCACATGGGTTAATCAACTCTGCCCTTATCATGCTGTGTGATCTCTGGCAGATCACAACACATCTCTGAACGTTATTCTCCTTTAAAATGGGATCAACATTTCCCGTACCAACTTCTTGAAAGGCAATGCTCTGCCCATCTGGGGCTGTTGTTCCTGTTGCTTGGCAACCAAGCTACTGCTAGCCTCTGAGGTGGAGGCCTTGGATATCGTCAGTGCCTGGGGCCAATTTGATAGAACCAATGGAGCCATGACTGTGGAAGGGAAAGGGGGGGGGGAAGGGAGAGGGGAAGCAGATGGTTGCTTCTCCTGTGTGCCTAAAGGTTTCCATATTAATAATTATATATAAAAAAGTCAGTGTGTACAATCCGATGAGTGTAGAGATTTAAACACACATGTCGCCGAAAAACCTACTAGACCTAAAAACATCCTTGTGATTAAAAGCTCAGTTTACCACGAGGCCCCAAACTCCTAGGTCTGAATCCCAGCTCAGCCTCCTCACTAGTTGTGACCTTGAATAGGTCACTTCACCTCTCAAAGCCTATTCAGCATACAAATAACATGCATGCGTCTAACCTTTGTTGTGTCAGACACTGTCCTCCTAGGCATTAAGCTTCTTCTAGAAGCTTAATCTGAGCTTCAACTTTGGAAAGAAGGATATAATCTGCACGTAGAATTCAAGCGCAAAACGCCTGGATCGCAGCGGGGACGAGAGCAGCTACTTCTCAGCGGAGAGAGGGAAGGAGTCCCGAGACGGCGCATTTCCAAGCCCGGAGGCACGTCGCCCGTCTGCCCTCGCCTTCACCCGCCACAGCGCGGCGGCGCGGCGCCGAGAGGAGAGAAAGGTCGGACGGCACAGGACCCTTGGCAAAGGAAAGGATCCACTGCGCCTCGGGCGAGATCGCGGTGAAGGCCCTAAACGAAAGACAGGCGGCTCCGCAGCTCCCTACCCTCCCAGTGCGTCTCTGAACCCCGAACCCCGGCTCCTGCTTCCAAACTGACAGGCCCTAACGGGGTCCCGGTACTCACCGATTGACGCCATCTTGGAGTCCGCGGTGTCCGCTCTGCGGGGCCGCGCGAGGACTGCCGGGTAGAGCGCACGCGCTCCAGGGTCGCGGAGAGCAGAGGTTCACGGGAAGCAGGTCGCGACTGATGCTCAACTGGGGCTGCAGGTGCGCCACAGTATGGAGGGCGCACCGTCTGGAAAGCAGAGCCTCGGGCGGGGGCGGGGAATAGGGCTCAGCTTGGGTCTCCATTGTAGGAGGGAATCAAAAAGTGGGAAGTGAAGGGTAAAGAGTACCCTGGCTTTCTCACTCTGTCACCCTAAATTTGTTGTAAAAAGTAACAGGGCCTGACCTGTGGTGGCGCAGTGGATAAAGCGTCGACCTGGACTGCTGAGGTCGCCGGTTCGAAGCCCTGGGCTTGCCCGGTCAAGGCACATACGGGAGTTGATGCTTCCTGCTCCTCCCCTCGTCTCTTTCTCTCTCCTCTAAAATGAATAAATAAATAAAATAATTTAAACCTATAAATAAAAAAAAAAAATTAAAAAAAAAAAAAAAAGTAACAGGAACATACTAAGGTCTTTCCTCCAAACTGCTGCATGGGAGGTAAGCTCTGACTCTCAAGGAATTCCCAGTTACCAGGAAAAGCTGTGTCAAGACTGGCTCCAGGTAGGTTGATTCAAGAGAACCTACCTATATGTGTCCCGGCTCTGGGCTGGGCTCTATCTACAAAGGTATGCAAGATCCTTGGAGTTCACACCTCCAGCCCGCCCTTCTTTTTGCCAGTTTTTTTTTTCCAGGTAGGGTGATACCTGACCACCTTATTTTTTGTGGAAAGGCTAGGCTCACCATTCCTGGTTAAGCAATTCTAACTTGGGCGTGATGCTCCGATTCCCTGAATCTTGGTTTCCTTGTCTGTAAATAGGAACGTGATGCTTACCTGGCATCCTTGTGGTGGGAATTAAGTGAAACAGAATGTGTGAAAATACAGGATTAAGAACTGGGTGGAGTCCTGGCTGGGTAGGGCAGTTGTTAAAGCATCCTCCCCATATGCCAAGGTTGCAAGTTCAATCCCTTGTCAGGGCATGTACAATAATCAACCAATTAATGCATAAATAAATGGAAAAACAAATCAGTGTTTCTCTCTCTTGTTAAATCTCTTGTTTCCTTTCTAAAATCAATAAATAAAAACACTTTTTAAGAACTTGGTGAGCCTGACCTGTGATTGCACGGTGAATAAAGTGTCAACATGAAACACTGAATTTACTGGTTCAAAACCCTACACTTGGCCCTGGCCAGTTGACTCAGTGGTAGAGCGTCAGCCTGGCGTTCGGGAGCCCTGGGTCCAATTCCCGGCCAGGACACACAGGAGAGGCACCCATCTGCTTCTCCACCCCCCCTTCCTCTCTGTCTCTCTCTTCCCCTCCCACAGCCAAGGCTCCATTGGAGCAAAGTTGGCCCTGGCACTGAAGATGGCTCCATGGCCTCTGCCTCAGGCGCTAGAATGGCTCTGGTTGCAGCAGAGCGACGCCCCAGATGGGCAGAGCATCGCCCGGTGGGTGTGCTGGGTGGATCCCGGTCGGGCGCCTGTGAGAGTCTGTCTGACTGCCTCCCCGTTTCAAGCTTCGGAAAAATACAAAAAAAAAAGAAAAAGAAAAAAAAAACCCTACACTTGCCTGGTCAAGGCACATATGGGAGTTGATGCTTTCTGTTCCTCCCCTCTTCTCTCTCTCCTCCCTAAAAATGAATAAAGTCCTTTAAAAATCTTAAAATAGAATAAAAAAAAAAGAACTGGGTGGACAGTAGGAATTGGGCCAGTAAACTGATAGCTTCATCAACAAAGTGACATGGGTAGTTATAAAACTCTTATCAGCCATTTATTCATTCATCAAATATACTGGATGCACTGGGCACTAGAGACACAGAAATCAGACATAGTCTGCAAGCTCTGGGATCTCTGCTATCGTGTAGGAGACAAATGTGTAGACAGGGATGAGCACAGTAATAGATATGTGCATGGGATCATTGACATGATTCCCTGGTCACTGGCTTGAAGCCCAAGGTCACTGGCTTGAGCAAGGGGTCACTGGCTCAGCTGGAGCCCCCCAGCAGTCAAGGCACATATGAGAATGCAATCAATGAACAACTAAGGTGCCACAACTATCAGTTGATGCTTCTCATCTCTCTCCCTTCCTGGCTGTCCCTGGCTCTCTTCCTCTCGTTCTCTCTCTCATCAAAGAAAAGAGAGAGAGAGTGACTTGATAATTGAACAATAACCCAGGCTGCTGGGTAGAGAATAAATGGAGGGGTATGACTGGAGGATGCAAGCCAGCTATGTAGGGGTCACAGTTCTGTAGGATGCTCATGTCAACAAGTGTTGAGTGCTCCTTTGTGCCAGGCACTGAAGATCCTGAGCAAGCAAAGCAAATAAAAATCCCTGCAGAGTAGGCCTGACCTGTGGTGGCGCAGTGGATAAAGTGTCAACCTGGAAATGCTGAGGTTGCCGGTTCAAAACCCTGGGCTTGCCTGGTCAAGGCACATATGGGAGTTGATGCTTTCTGCTCCTCCTCCCTTCTCTCTCCCTTCTCTATAATGAATAAATAAAATCTTTATAAAAAAAAATCCCTGCAGAGTGAGCCACATGAGTGTCAAATGAGGCAGCAGGCAGGTGGGGCATGTTTACAGAAGAGAAGCAATGAAGAGCACTGGACAGACACATTCAAGGGACAGATCCTCAGGGCTTGGGGTGGACTGTGTTTGATAGGTAGTTGTGGGAAGGGGTCAAGGAGACCTTCGGTGTTTTAGCCTGGGAGAAAATGCAGCATGGAACCATCTCTCAGATGGGAGGAACTACACCAGCACTGTCCCATAGAAAGTTCTGCAGTGATGGAAATGGTTTATATCTGCACAGTCCAATTCAATAGCCACCAGCCACACCTAGCTTTTGAATCCTATTTATTTAATTTTAATTAATTAATATAGCCAGTGACTACCTATTAGCTGTTCCATGCTTTAAAATGTAGGCTTTAGTATTATTTGGATATGGAGATATGGCGAGGTCAACTGATTACCATTGAAAAGGCAGAGCACAGGGGAAGCACCAGGTGGGGCAGAAGGCAGAAAGCAGAGGGAGAGGAAAATGTGGGCATAAGACTTTATTGTGGTTTTCTTGGGACAGAATGGTTGAGACAGGGTAAACAGGATTAAGATTGACAAATTAAAAAAAAAAAAGATTGGCAAATTTGAATCATGTCAGGAGGCTCTAGTGTGTAGGCACTGGCGTGATTAGGGCAGGTGTTCTGGAGTGTAAGAGCCTACAAAAACGGTGGTTGGGGTATACACTCTAGGATGGTTGGTTTGCATTTGAAAGGTGCTCACTGGTAGGCAAATTGCTAGAACCAAATTTGGGGATTTTGAGGCCACAGTGGAGCAGGGTCCCAGACAGCAGGCACCAGCAGAGTACAGCAGAGCAGTCTTGGTTAGAGCTGTCTGCCTCTGGCCATTTTGAAGACCATACAGTTTTCTTCCCTATTTAAAGAAAGGGCCCAATGTGAAAATCAGAAGGACTTGTGGTTAGGTGAAAACCAAGAGTCCAAACAAATCCCAGGCTTACCATGCATGGGTGTCCCCAAGACCCATGATTTCTAAGTCCTAGCCATTCATCCTCGGAAGCAAGGACAAGGAAGGGGTATTATACCCCCTGGTCTTGAGGCTCAGCGTCAGAGCAGTGGGAACTGTCTCATATTGCTAGTGAGAATGCAGAATGCTAGTCACTTTGGAAGACATTTAGTTTCTTATAAAACTAAAATACTCTTTCCATTCGATCCTTGGATCTATATGATCTCACACTCCTTGGTATTTACCCAAAGGAGTTGAACACTTACATCCACACAAAACCCTGCACATGCGTCTTTATAGTATCTTTATTAATAATTGTTGAAAGTTGGAAGCAACCAAGATGCCCTTTAGTAGGTGAAGAGATAACTAAAATGTGGTACAGCCACACAATGGAATGTTAGTACTAAAAAGAAATGAGCTACCAAGCCTTGAAAAGACATGGAGGAATATTAAAGGCATATTATCAAGTGAAAGAAGCCAAACTGAAAAGGCCACATACTGTGATTCTAACTCTATGACATTCTGGAAAAAAGTCAAAACTATGGGGACATAAAAAGATCAGAGATTACCAGGGTTGGGGGATTGGTGAATGGGCAGGACACAGAGGATTTCAAGGGCAGAGAAATTACTCTGCATGATATTATTAAGGATGGATATATCTTATTATGCATTTATCCAAAGTCATAGAATACACACCAATTGTGAAAAGGTAAATTATGGCCTGGCCTGTGGTGGTACAGTGGGTAGATCGTCAACCTGGAATGCGGAGGTTGCCAGTTCGAAACCCTGGGATTGCACATATGACAAGCAACCAATGAATAACTAAAGTGAAGCAACTATGAGCTGATACTTCTTGCCCCCACTTCAATAAATAAATAAAAAAAAATTTTTTTAAAGGTGAACTATGGACCTTAGGTATTTATGGTGTGGCAAAGTAGGTTTATTCTTTTTTTTTTTTTAATTTTTTTTTTTTATTCATTTTAGAGAGGAGAGAGAAAGGGAGAGAGACAGAGAGAGAAGGTGGGGAGGAGCTGGAAGCATCAACTCCCATATGTGCCTTGACCAGGCAAGCCCAGGGTTTCAAACCAGCGACCTCAGCATTTCCAGGTCGACGCTTTATCCATTGCGCCACCACAGGTCAGGCAGTAGGTTTATTCTTGGTAAAAAATTCTGATGAATGATATTGATAATAGGGGAAGGGGATATGTGGGAAATCTCTCTACCTCCCTCTCAATGTTTAAACCTAAAACTGCTCTAAAAAAATGGATAACAGCCACAGGCTGCAATTGATGTTATCTCTCTAGAAAGGTAGTAGCCATAGTTTTTTTTTATGTTGCTTTTTGTTTCTTTTTTTTTTGTGTGGCAGAGACAGAGAGAGTCAGATAGAGGGACAGACAGACAGGAATGGAGAGAGATGAGAAACATCAATTCTTCATTGCGGTTTCTTAGTTGTTCATTGATTGATTTCTCATATATGCCTTGACCGGGGGGCTACAGCAGACTGAGTGACCCCTTGCTCGAGCCAGCGACCTTGGGCTCAAGCTGGTGAGCCTTGCTCAAACCTGATGAGCCCGCGCTCAAGCTGGCGAGCTCGAGGTCTCGAACCTGGGTCCTCTGCGTCCCAGTCTAATGCTCTATCCACTGCGCCACCGCCTGGTCAGGCTGTTTCTTTTTTTTAGAGAGAGGGAAAGACAGACAGGAAGGGAGAGATGAGAAGCAACAACTCATAGTTGCTTCACTTTAGTTGTTCATTAATTGCTTCTCATATGTGCCTTGACCTGGGGGCTCCAGCGAGGCCATTTGACCCCTTGCTCAAGCCAGAGACCTTGGGCTTCAAGTCAGTGACCTTGGGCTTAAGCCAGGGCTTAACCATAGGATCCTGTGTAGACGGAGACCCCACCCTCAAGCTGGTGACCTCAGGGTTTTGAACCTGGGTCCTCTTTGTCTCAGTCCAAAGCTCTATCCACTGCAGCACCACCAGGTCAGGTTTGAATTATTTCTTAATGACTTTAACACCTTTGATTGTCTTTGCTTATTTTCCTCCCATTCTTCATTATCTGGAATAACTTCCTTTGAAGAGGCTTTTGCATGTGTTTTTTTTTTCCCAAAAATGATTTTTTTTCTGCTTTGACTTCCATTAATATTCTGACAATGTTTTAACAACTTCTTGCCAGTTTATGGTGGTATTTCCAACAACAGCTGGTCCCAGTGTTCAGTCAATTGATACTTTATCGAGAAGAAAGTTCTATGAATAAAATAGTAATAATTAGAGTTCTGGAAAAGTTGAAGAAATTTTGGCACAGGATAGAACCACCCGCGTCACCCTAGCAGAGCAATTAGCTATTGAGTCCATCTTATCAGGTTTCCTTAACAGAAAAAAATTTTCACTGAGGCTCTCTTCTAAGCCATATTCTTTTTTTTTTTTTTTTTTTGTATTTTTCCAAAGTGAGAAGCAGGGAGGCCAACAGACAAGACTCCCGCGTGTGCCGGACCAGGATCCACCCGATATGCCCACCAGAGGGCGATGCTTTGCCCATCTAGGGCTTTGTTCCGTTCAATCAGAGTCATTCTGGCGCCTGAGGCCGAGGCCGTGCCAACTTTTCCTCCAATGGAGACTTGTAAGCCATATTTTTAAGTTTGCATGACTATTAGTCCACATTGACTCCAAAAGGCTGCCTCTTGGCACCTGTCAAAACTACCGCTATTCTCATTCTCTATTCCAGTCTTGCTCTACAGAACATGACTCTCATTTACGTCATTTGGTCATCTACAGTACTGGATTTTTTTTGTGTGGCTCAATATCATTTACTGCTTGTGACAATAATTGTATGAAACAGCATACATTTGTAAAAACTATAAAAACAAAGTGTCAAAACTGGATGTCTTGTGAGTTCAGATTTGTTTTTCTTTTAACCTCAAACATCGAATATTCTCCATTAGTTCAGAAATCGCCATTGGGGCACCACCTACCTTTCCTAAAGAGGGAATATAGTCTTACATTTCGGACTTCACATCAAGACACTAACACACTCCCTAATCACCCTTTCCCAGCCGGTTCCAAGGACTCAGCAGCTCCCCCTGGTGGCCTCAGACGCACAAGAGGCTGGGAGTCCGGGCGCGAAACGTGGAGCTGGATTCCGGAGATTCGAGTGTAGGACACAGCAGTCCTAGCCCTGGACGGATCGAGGAGAAGAAGGAGGAGGAGACGGTGGTCAATGGAAACCCAAGACCTGAGTCTGTGAAATGGACAGGGGACGGATTCCTTAGCAGAGTTAGTTGTAAAGGGCTTCTGGAAGGAAGGGATCAGCAGAAGGCGCATTGATCTGTCCAGTATCTGGCCTGGCACCTGGGCTTTTTTTTTATTTTAATTTATTTATTTATTCATTTTTAGAGAGGAGAGAGAGAGGAGAGAGAGACAGAGAGAAGGGGGTAGGAGCGAGAAGTATCAACTCCCATATGTGCCTTGACCAGGCAAACCCAGGGTTTCGAACCGGCGACCTCAGTATTTCCAGGTCGACGCTTTATTCACTGCGCCACCACAGGTCAGGTCGGCACCTGGGCTTTTATTGTTGCCCTTCACAGCCTGGCCAATGGGCGGTCGAGGTTCCAGGGGCGTCACAATGGGACTCTCTGGTCCCTATCACCCATCTTGATTCCATTTGTTGAAGACCATTTAGAACTACCCTTTGTCCCTGCCACTGAGCGACCTATTCCACCACAATCCTTCCCTTTCCAGCTCCTGCCTCTGTCCCCGCTGGGTCTGCTCGCTCTCGTGCAGAATCGGGAAATGTCCCACACTTCACACAGAAATCGCAGCGGTTGGCAGGCAATGTGACTGGCAACCACCACGATGGAAGAGGCACCCCCCAAATCCAGGGTCTCCATGGCCTTGCTTTCTTCGGACCAGCTAATTTTGAGAGGCCGGGATGCAAGTCTGAACCTCAATAGAGGAGCCAAGCAGAAGGGCTTCTAGGAATCCTTAGAAGGGCTGAGAGACCCTCTCATCTCTCCTAGTACCTGGACCCTGCCCCTGCCCATTTCGAAGCTCCGCCCAGGGTGCGCACGCAGTTTACGTGGTGACGGTAAACAAAAACACGTTTAGCCCTGTTCCCGCACCCTTACCTGTGCAAATGAGGTGACTCAATAACAACCCAGATTCCCAGATGGGAGGAACTTGACCATTGACCACTGAGAAAGGGAGCCCATGTTGGGGCAAGCTGCTAGCTTGGGTGGCCTGGGGTTCAAGACACCGAGACCTGAGTTTGGATGGCCTGGGGTTCAAGACACCGAGACCTGGGGCTCTGTTGGGAGGGGCTACAGGCACCGTGAATGGGCATCAGCTACTGGGGGAACAGGTATGTGGGGAGGACACGTTTCATCTGGGAGGTTTATTTCCTGCATTCAAGGAGACAAGGGAAAATCAAGGTACCCTTTTGGCACCAGCTGCTGGTCAAATACCTTTAATTCAAAGCAATCAATATCTTTTTGTGTAATATTTTAAGGCAGCCTGTCTTCAGCCTCACCAGTGCCTACAATGTTCACAGTGCCTACACTGTTCTAGGCTTTCTGGTATACCTTTTTTTTTTAAGATTTTTAAAATTTATTTATTCATTTTAGAGAGAGGAGAGAGAGAGAGAGAAGGGCAGGGGGAGGAGCAGGAAGCATCAACTCCCATATGTGCCTTGACCAGGCAAACTCAGCATTTCGAACCAGCAACCTCGGCATTCCAGGTCTGAGCTTTCTCCACTGCACCACTACAGGTCAGGCCTCTGATATGCCTTTTAATACAGCGTGTCTTTTTTTTTTTTTTTTTTTAGATTTTATTTATTGGTTTTATAGAGAGAGGAGATGGGAGGAATGAGAAGTAGTTGCTTTACTCTAGCTGTTCATTGGTTACTTGTTGTATGTGCCTTGATCTGGCAAGCCCAGGGTTTAAATCCATAACCTCAATGTTCCAGGTTGGTGCTCTATGTACTGTGCCACCACAGGCCAAGCAACATGTCTTTTATAATGACAGTGTAAGTAAATATTTCTGATTAGAACCATGGTGCTTTCATCTGTTTGATTCTGCCCTGTTCCTCACCTGCATGACAAAGCTGCAGGAAGCTCCCAGGTTGGGGATAAGTAGCCAGCTTAAGGTAGGTCGTATTACTGAGACACCAAGAAAAGAATCTTTCTTGGGTTATTTCTACCCACGCGATGGGAGAGGAGAGCTAGTAGAACTTCACTTCCAATTATGAGACTAGTCAATGTTTTGAGAAAGAATCTGCAGGTACCAGTCTCAAATGTTTGAAACTTTCTTGATAAGCTTGAGTTGGAAGTGGGTTGGAGATGCTGAAGAACATGACTGAATAATTCAAGCGCCTACTTTGCACATAGTACTGCTTCTCCTAATGAGGTCATTCAGTGAATATTTACTAATAACCTTGTGTGTGCAATACATCATGCTGAGAGAGATGGGGAGAAAAAAATTTTTGAAGAAACTCAAAAAAAAAGAAAAAGGTTGCAAATTGGTTATTCCACTGGAGAATCCAATATACTCTCATTTCAAATTCCTGTAGAGATGATTGAGAAGGGAACCAATCATTGTTCCCTTCCCAAATTCTTGGCTTACATCGAAAATAGTCCATTAAGGCCTGGCCTGCGGTGGCACAGTGGATAAAGCATCGAGGTGGAACGCTGAGGTTGCTGGTTCAAAACGCTGCACTCGTCTGGTCAAGGCACATATGGGAGTTGATGCTTCCTGCTCCTCCCCTCTTCCTCTCTCTCTCCTGTCTAAAATAAATAAATAAATAAATAAATAAATAAATAAAATTTAAAAATAGTCAATTTATTCCACATTTCCAGGTATGGCATACCAATTTTATCTTTGTTTGATTGATTTATTTCCCAGAATACCTTGCCAAAAGGATTTGGCTCCTGGCATTCAATAAAATCTCTGTCAAGATACTAGCTGGGCCTGACCAGATGGTGGCGCAGTGGATAGAGCATCGGACTGGGATTCCGAGGACCCAGGTTCGAGACCCCGAGGTCGCCAGCTTGAGCGCGGGCTCCTCTGGTTTGAGCAAGAGCCCACGAGCTTGAACCCAAGGTCACTGGCTCCAGCAAGGGGTTACTTGGTCTGCTGAAGGCCCACGGTCAAGGCACATATGAGAAAGCAATCAATGAACAACTAAGGTGTTGCAACACGCAATGAAAAACTAATGATTGATGCTTCTCATCTCTCTCCGTTCCTGTCTGTCTGTCCCTATCTATCCCTCTCTCTGACTCACTCTCTGTCTGTGTAAAAAATAAATAAATAAATAAAATTAAAAAAAAAAAAAAAAAAAGATACTAGCTGGTGGGCCCTGGCCGGTTGGCTCAGTGGTAGAGTGTTGGCCTAGCGTGCAGGAGTCTCGGGTTCGATTCCCAGCCAGGGCACACAGGAGAAGCACCCATCTCCTTCTCCACCGTTCCCCCTCTCCTGCCTCTCTGTCTCTCTCTTCCCCTCCCGCAGCCAAGGCTCCACTGGAGCAAAGTTTGCCCGGGCACTGAGGATAGCTCTGTGGCCTCTGCCTCAGGCGCTAGAATGGCTCTGATTGTGGCAGAGCGACGCCCCAAGATGGGCAGAGCATCGCCCCCTGGTGGGCGTGCCGGGTGGATCCGTTCGGGCGCATGCGGGAGTCTGTCTGACTGCCTCCCCGTTTTCAGCTTCAGAAAAATACAAAAAAAAAAAAAAAAAAAAAAGATACTAGTTGGCTTGACCAGGCAGTAACTCAGTGGATAGAGCATCGGACTAGGACGCGGAGGACCCAGATTTGAAACTCCGAGGTCACCAGCTTGAGCGTGGGCTCGCCAGCTTGAGAGCAGGGTTGCTGGCTGGAGCATGAGATCATAGAGATGACCCCAAGGTCTCTGGCTTGAAGCCCAAGGTCGCTGGCTTGAGCAAGGGGTCACTAGCTCTGCTGTAGCACCCCTGAACCCCCATCAAGGCACATATGAGAAAGCAATCAATGAACAACTAAGGTGCCACAACAAAGAACTGATGTTTCTCATCTCTCTCCCTTCCTGTCTGTCCCTCTCTTTGTCTGTGTCACAAAAAAATAAATTTAGAAAAGACACTAAAAAATCAGCTGCAGCTTACAGCGAGCAATAAAAAAAAAGAGAAAAAAAAACCCTGAAAAAGGGCTACAACCAGACTTTTAGTTACCACATTCAAAATGCTCATTTTCAACAAAATATTATAAAGCATGCAAAGAAGAAAGGATGGGTCTTTCACAGACTTTAACAGAAATTCTTGATAACACTGGTATAGCTGTTTTATTTTACTCTGTAATTATAAGAATATACTGTAAACCAGAATTTCTTTTTACTTATTTATTTGTTTGTTTGTTTATTTATTTTAGAGAGAGAGACAGACATGAAGGGAGAGATGAGAAGCATCAACTTGTAGTTGCTTCATTTTAGTTGTTCATTGATTGCTTCTCATACGTGCCTGTATGAGGTTAGAAGGTTGGGGGGGAGGCTCAAGGCCATCATGTGACCATGCTCAAGTCAGCGACTTTGGGCTCAAGCCAGCAACCTTTGGGCTCAAGTCAGTGACCTTGGGATCATGTCGATGATCCCACGCCCAAGCAAGCAACCCAGTGCTCAAGCTGGCAACCCTGTGCTCAAACCAATGAGCCCGTGCTCTAGCTGGTGACCTTGGGGTTTCCACCGGGGATCTTAGCACCCCAGGTTGACTCTCTATTCACTGCACCACCACTGGTTGGGTACTAATTTTATTTCATTGATTTTAGAGAGAGATAGGGAGTGAGAGAGAGAGAGGAGAGAGAAAGATAGGGACATCAATCTGTTTCTGCATGTGCCCTGACCTGGACTAAACCAGCAGCTTCTGTACTTCAGAACAATGCTTCAACCAACTGAGCTATTCAGCCAGGGCTAATTATTTATTTTTTTAAATATAATTCAAGCTTTCAGAAAAGTGGCAAAATTAGCAAATAAATTCCCATATTCTCCCTAACTAGATATACTAGGTTTTCATTTAACATTTTGTTACATTTACTTTTAGGTATATAAATTCATGTATATATGCACATATATGGATATACATATACACACATATGTTCATACACATATATACATATTATATATATTATTGTCACTTTTGTGAATCCTTTGAGGGTAAGTTGTAGACATCATGACAATCCCTAAACATACTGTATTAGTATGTATCATGCTAACTTTAGCATGTATTATGCTAGAGAACAGAGGCATTCTCGTATATAGTCACAGTAAAATGATCAAGTCATGAAAATTTAACAATAATACAATAATACTGATATTTACAACACATTTAGATTTTACAAATTGTCACAATGTTTTTTATAGAATTTTTTTCTAATTCAACATCTAATCCAGGATTACATATTACATTTAGTTTTCATGTCTCTTTATTTTCTTAAGACTTTAATTATTCATTATAGAGAGGAGAGAGAGAGAGAAGGGGGAGGAGCAGGAAGCATCCACTCCCATATGTGCTTTTACCTGGTAAGCCTAGGGTTTCAAACTGGTCACCTCAGCATTCCAGGTCAACACTTTATCCACTGCGCCACCACAGGTCAGATTCTTGTTGTTAGAACTAATCGGAGTCTGAAAAGACCAGTGTAACAGTCTTTCTTTTTTTTTTTTTTAATTTATTTATTCATTTTTTTAGAGATGAGAGAGAGAGAGAGGAGAGACAGAGAGAGAGAAGGGGGGAGGAGCTGGAAGCATCAACTCCCATATGTGCCTTGACCAGGCAAGCCCAGGGTTTCAAACCGGCGACCTCAGCATTTCCAGGTCGACGCTTTATCCACTGCGCCACCACAGGTCAGGCCTATAACAGTCTTTCTTGAAAGGAAACCTGCCAGGCTATCTCGTAAGGGAGAGTCACACCAGGCACAGACAGGACCATGCTTTAAGGGTTTGGGGAGGGGAAGTAGAAACAGTTTTGGGGTATTCGCCAATTGGCTGCTGGACAAAGGATGGTCTTTTATGGAAGTTAGAGTATATTTAACTTCTAGTGGCTTTCAATCATCCAGGACTTCTCGGCTTGTGACATCAGACATTCCTTTGCAGTTGGTCATCTGCCACGAGCCCTGAAACGAGACTTACTGTCAGGGTTAAAGAGATGAAACCTAAGATTTGTCTCTTTAGTTTCCTTTAATCTGGTACCTTTCTCAGTCTGCCTTTGTTTATTTATTTAATTTAATTTTACTTTTTTTAAGTGAGAGGAGGGGAGATAGTGAGATAGCTGTGAGGGGAAGAGATAAAGAGAAGGAGGAGAGGGAGGAGAAGAGAAGCAGATTGTCATTTCTCATGTGTGCCCTAACCTGGGATCAAATCCTGGATGTCTGCACACCTGGCCAACACTCTATCATCCACTGAACCAACTGGCCAGCGCCACAATTTATTTTATTTTAAAGATTTTATTAGGCCCTGGCCAGTACGCTCAGCGGTAGAGCGTCGGCCCAGCGTGTGGAAGTCCTGGGTTCAATTTCCAGTCAGGGCACACAGGAAAAGTGCCTATTTGCTTTTCCATGCTTCCCCCTCTCCTTCCTCTCTATCTTTCTCTTCCCCTCCCACAGCCAAGGCTCCATTGGATCAAAGTTGGCCCAGGCCCTCAGGAGGGCTCCATGGTCACTGCCTCAGATGCTAGAATGGCTCAGGCTACAACGGAGCAATGCCCCAGATGGGCAGAGCATTGCCCCCTGGTGGTCATGCTGGCTGGATTCTGGTGGGGCGCATGAGGGAGTCTGTCTGACTGCCTCCCAGCTTCTAACTTCAGAAAAATACAATAAAGATACAAAAAAATAAAGGATTTTATTGATTTTTTTAGAGAGAGGAGAGAGAAAAAGGGGGGGCAGTGGGAAGCATTAGCTTACAGTAGTCACTTTTGGTACATGCCTTGGCTGGGCATGCCCAGGTAACCAGCAACCTCAGCATTCCAGGTTGAGGCTTTATCCACTGTGCCACCAAAGGTCAGGCACAATTAATTTCTTTCCAGTTCTATAAGGAACTGGAGATATAGCCCCCCAGTGTTTCTGCGACTGACATAAGAATTATTTTTTTGTCTTAAAGATCTCTGGCTCAGGCTTGACCGGGCGGTGGTGCAGTGGATAGAGCGTTGGACTGGGATGCGGAAGAACCAGGTTCGAGACCCCGAGGTCACCAGCTTGAGCGAGGGCTCATCCGGTTTGAGCAAAAGCTCACCAGTTTGAGCCCAAGATCGCTGGCTCGAGCAAGGGGTTACTCGGTCTGCTGAAGGCCCACGGTCAAGGCACATATGAGAAAGCAATCAATGAACAATTAAGCTGTTGCAATGCGCAACGAAAAACTAATGATTGATGCCTCTCATCTCTCCGCTCCTGTCTGTCTATCCCTCTCTCTGAAAAAAAAAAAAAAAAAAAAAAGATCTCTGGCTCAGGCTGGAAGGCCCCATCAGTACTAATGTTCCTAAACTCAAGATCTGCACAATTATCTGTTTCAAAGCCAGTCTGCCTACTTATGTTTTTCTCACACCTAACTTTTCCTTCTTAACTCATACCTAACTTTGTTTCTTCTTTTTTATCTTTCCAATCAGTACAATGGTTTTTCAACACTGCCTATACTTATTTATCAGCCAGAATGTTTTCCACCAAATCAGCACTAGCACTGAGTTTACAGATTTGGGCCTTATAAGAAAAAATGAGAGGCCCTGGCTGGTTGGCTCAGTGGTAGAGCGTCGGCCTGGCGTACAGGAGTCCCGGATTCAATTCCCGGCCAGGGCACACAGGAGAGGTGCCCATCTGCTTCTCCACCCCTCCCCCTCTCCTTCCTCTCTGTCTCTCTCTTCCCCTCCCACAGCCAAGGCTCCACTGGAGCAAAGTTGGCCCGGGCGCTAAGGATGGCTCTGTGGCCTCTGCCTCAGGCGCTAGAATGGCTCTGATTGCGGCAGAGTGACGCCCCAGATGGGCAGAGCATTGCCCCCTGGTGGGCATGCCGAGTGGATCCCGGTTTGGCGCGTGCGAGAGTCTGTCTGACTGCCTCCCCATTTCCAGCTTCAGAAAAAAAAAAAGAAAGAATGAGAAATACTAGGGTAAAGACTATGTAACAGGTTCCCCCACCCTACAATTAATAACCAGACACTGAAGTCACTTGCAGCTTTTATTTATTTATTTTTACAGAGACAGAGAGAGAGTCAGAGAGAAGGATAGACAGGGATGGAGAGATGAGAAGCATCAATCAGTTTCTCATTGCGACACCTTAGTTGTTCATTGATTGCTTTCTCATATGTGCCTTGACTACGGGCCTTCAGCAGACCGAGTAACCCCTTGCTTGAGCCAGCGACCTTGGGTCTAAGCTAGTGAGCTTTGCTCAAACCAAATGAGCCCGTGCTCAAGCTGGCGACCTTGGGGTCTTGAACCTGGGTCCTTGGCATCTGTAAAGCCAGTAGCCACGGCCAGGGCCACCGTCAGAGCAGCCCAGCCCATGCAGGTTCTCATTGGATTCGGACAGTCGGTAAAGAAACAACGGAGCCAAAAACTGGTGGGCCATAGTCTTTCATTCTAGCTTGCACCCGGCAGGCAAGTAAAAACTACACACTGGGCTCCAAAACCCACTCACATTCAGTGCTCACAAAGCCACTGACTTATCCGAGTTTCCTAGAATCAAAGGTTTCTAGCTCACCAGACTTATTCTCCTCAGTTCCCCATCTCCTTCCTTATCCCAGATACAAACTCTACACAAACTGGCATCTCACTCAGCACTCCACCATCTTGGCTGCTTCTCCTGGCCTCCTCCACGTGGCCTCCTTATGCTCTCTGCTCTGCTCTCTCCTCTAATGATAATCTCAGGAGCCAAGAGCACAAGCTCCTGCTCCAACCCCATTTTATAGTGTAGAAATCCAAACCCTTAATCCAATATACATAATAGGGAAGTCTCTAATACAAAGTCACTTCTCTGAGGCATGATAGGATTGTACCACCTCACATCAAAAAGGGTAGGAAAGGCGCCTGACCTGTGGTGGCGCAGTGGATAAAACGTCGACCTGGAAATGCTGAGGTTGCCGGTTCAAAACCCTGGGCTTGCCTGGTCAAGGCACATATGGGAGTTGATGCTTTCTGCTCCTCCCCCCACTCTCTCTCTCTCTCTCCTCTCTCTCTCTCTCTCTCTCTCTCCCTCTCTCCTTTCTAAAAAAAAAAAAATGAATAAAAAAATGGAAAAAATTAAAAAAAAAAAAAAAGGGTAGGAAAGGCTTAATCCCAAAACCAAGCACCAGGCTACAAGGATTCTGCCTGCATTTAGCCCACCCCAACACACATTAATATCACCTGGGCGACGGCCTCCTCGTGTTATCTTTAACAAAGTGAGCATAATACATTTTATCTGCCCAACAGCATCCCAGTCCGATGCTCTATCCACTGCGCCACCGCCTGGTGAGGCACTTGCAGCTTTTAAATGATAGGTTTTCATTTTATTCAGAAAGGAGATCTATCACGTGGGGAATTATTTCCATTTAAATGCTGACAGTGGCCTGATCGGGAGTTGCACAGTGGATAGAGCATCAGACTGGGACTGGCAGACCCAGGTTTGAAACTATGAGGTTGCTGGCTTGAGCCCGGGCTCACCAGCTTGAGTGCAGGGTCGCTGGCTTGAGCATGGGATCATAGATGTTGGGCAAATAAGTTTGTAAAATGTGGTAGGTTACTTGCTTCAGTTTTGCATTGGCCGGGCAGTGCCTTGTGTATGTGGTCTATGAAAGGCTGTGGTGCTTGCCCTCAGGGCAACAGATTGCAAATTGCGAATTACCTTCCTGTTTGGGATGTGGGTATTGCTAATTTGTGTTTGGAGAAAAGATTTTTTCCCTAGCCTGGGTTTTGCAGGTAGAGAAGAAGGAGGGCTGGCAGATGTGGCAACTACAGCTGAGGGGCTTTGGGAGCTTCGCTAAGGCTGCTGGGGACCTTTGATTCCAGGAGGAACTGGAGATTTTCCGGGTCGTGGAACTGGAGGTTGTGTCAGGGCTTTGGGAGCTCTGAAGGAGAGGGAAGTGGTCTTCCCTGCCTATCTGCTTGTCTGCCAATGAGACTTTAATAAACAGAATGGCCCGCCATTTTTTTGCTTCACTGTTTCTTTACCATTTACCCGAATCCAATGAGAACCTGCATGGCCACCAGGGCAGGAGCCCCTGGCCTTACAATAGACTTGACCTCATGGTTGCTAGCTTGAGTCCAAAGGTCGCTGGGCTGAAGCCCCAGGTTGCTGGCTTGAGCAAGGGGTGACTCATTCTGCTGCAGCCCCCAAGTCAAGGCACATATGAGAAAATAATCAATGAACTAAGGAGCCCTAACAAAGAACTAATGCTTCTCTCTCCCTTCCTGTCTCCCTTACCTGTCCCTCTGTCTCTCACCAAAAAAAAATAAATAATAAAAAATAAAGACTCGTGAAGACAAAACACTTTGGCAAGGCAATTCTTAACAACTTTTCTTCTGAAAGCCAGAGGGAAGAAGGGAAGTGGATTGTTTTTACACCTAAGGCAGGCCCTAGGCTGGGTTTTGCCCCACCCCTGGGGTGTTGACCCTACAATCTTACTTTTAGGTAATGGGCGCGCCAGGGGGGGAAGGGAGAGGAGGGGATAGCATAAACTGAATGAGGGGGTTGGGGAAATCGCTGGAAAAACCGGATGAAGGGGGTTGGGGCAGTTCCTGATGAACAAAAGAACAGGAGGTAAAAGCTGTTTTCCCTCCACACCTAGACCCCGGCACTGGCGCGGTGGCCTCCAAGTGAGCAAGTGCGACTCCAGACACAGCCTCGGCCTCGAGCCTTTTGTCTCCTCGCAGCTCCGAGGTTCCCGAAGGTGAGTCTATCCACCCCTCCCGAGCGCAGCCCTGCGGGTAGCCAGCCCGGTGGCCAAAGGCGGTCGGTAGCGTGTCCAGGGGACAGAGAAAGCGAGGCCCGAGACGTGGGTCTCCGCGACCCGCTTGTTCCTTCGCGCGGCTCTAATGCCTCTCGCTGCAGCCCAGGTCGAGCTTCCAGATACGGGAAACGGTTGGACCTCGCCTGCGTCCCGGCTTCAACCCTGGGCACTGGGCACCCTCCTGGATGCCTCCCGCTGGGTCGCGAGCCCGGTTAGCGGCCTTAGTTGTGAGCGATAGCATCCCGAAGCGGGGTTGCCGCTCAGCCCTCTGGGAAGTGTAGTCCAGCAGTGTGAAGTGGGCGCGGCGGCCCAGGGCATTGTGGGAGTAGGAGTTCGGAGGCCAGAGGTGGGGAAAGCGCGGGCGGTTCACCTGCTTTTTGGCTTTAAGTCTTTCACTCCAACATCTTGGAGTCTGACTGGACTTTTGGTACAAAAAGGAAAAATCCTGACCAGGCGGTGGCGCAATGGATAGAGCGTCGGTCTGGGACGCGGAGGACTCAGGTTCGAGACCCCAAGGTAGCCAGATTGAGCGCGGGCTCATCTGGTTTGAGCAAGGCTCACCAGCTTGAGTCCAAGGTCACTGGCTCGAGCAAGGGGTCGGTCTGCTGTAGCTCCGCCGTCAGGGCACATATGAGAAAGCAATCAATTAACAACTAAGGAGCTGCAACAAAGAATTGATGCTTCTCATCTCTCTCCCTCCTGTCTGTCCCTCTCTCTGACTCTGTCTCTATCGCAAAAAAAAAAAAAAAAAAAGAAAAAAAGAAAAGAAAGGAAAAAATGAGAGCCATGTCTTACTCATTTCCCTATGCTTTGCTCTCTTAGCGTTTTTGTGCCTGCCTGTATTTGGTGACCATTCACTGCAAGGTGTTTGACTCAAAGTGTAAGGGAATCTCTGCCTGTATATTTTCAGGGTCTTAACATACGGAGCTGGTGAGGAATTGACTGTATAGGCCCCTGTATTAATTGCATTGTGCTTATAAATAGTGAAGATGAACCAACCAGGAGCCCTGCTAATCCTTCTACCGTAATCACAGGCCAGCTTATGGACAGTTGTGTGATTTAGGGTCTCATGGGAATTTCTGCATGGTTTGGAACCAGATGTGTGACTGAGTCTCAGAGTTCACCGCCCTGATTCTCTGTTTTTGTCTTGTTGTGGCATATAGTGACTCACTCATCTTGGTACTCCCAAGTGTGATCTTCCAGCTGTGCAGACTGATTTAGCCTAAATAATAAAGTTTCTAAGCAAAGTAGAATTACTTCTGAGACCCTAGGACTTAAATGCATAAGAATAAGCCTCCTAGGACAGATTATAGGGAGATGACCCAAAGTGCAGGGATCAATTCCAGAGGAGGACAAGGCTAACCTCAAAATCTCTCTCCAGAGCTTCAGAGTAGAGTTGAATGATTTACACAAAGAAGCAGATTATGTATTGCTGAAAATTCATGTTTATCTCATCTGAAACTGTGAATGAGGAGGAAGTCATAGCAACAACAGGACAAAGAAGAGAAGCTAATGATGGATTATCTCTGACTGTTGAGGTTGAGAGGAAAAGTAAGAATTACAGAAATAAACATAAAATGTAAAGTAGGGACAAGTCGAAGAAATGCTCTGGTTGCGACTGAAGAGGTTTAGGTGCCCCCTGCATGGTAGAAAAGGGAAGCAGACATATATCAGCAGAGGGCCTCAAAGTAGAGAAACTCAGTAGGTCACCATGTTTGGAAATCACAAAGTAGGCTTCTTGTAATGCATTCTCTAATCCTATCTTTTTCTTCCAGCACTTTGGTGCTCATCCTCATTCTCTGAAGCCATGGAAGGGAGAGTATTTCATAGTGCTTGCTTTTGTAAAGAATGTTAGGTCACAGTTTTCCATCTCCTGTTAGACTTGTGGATCTGTATTTTGTGTCTGTGCGTTTAACTTTTTGCTTAAAGCACTACTTTATCTTCATATTCTATCTTCGTCTAGCTTTTGAGTTAAGGAAGGTAGGAGATATATATATATATGCCTGACCTGTGGTGGTGCAGTGGATAAAAGATTGACCTGGAACGCTGAGGTCGCTGGTTCAAAACCCTGGGCTTGCCTGGTCAAGGCACATATGGGAATTGATGCTTCCTGTTCCTCCTCCCTTCTCTCTCTCTCTCTTCCCTAAAATAAATAAATAAAATCTTAAAAATATATATATATGTATATAAGGTCTACTGGAAAGTTCTGTCCGTTTCTATCACAAGTTTCGACACGTAAGCACATGTTTATTTGGCGCATGTGTGCCTCTCTATTTTTATCACTTAATGTATACATACTGACGTAGCAAATTAACTAAAACAAAGTTGATTCATGTTAGTCTTATGTGTGAAGCGATAGTGTACCCATGGCTACTGATAAAAGTTCATTTACGCCACTGTATTTGATACGAATTTCAACAAGGAAGAAATGCTACAGAAGCATGTAGAAATTTATTGAAAGTGTTTGGTGAAGGTACAGTTTCTGATAGGACATGCAGAAGATGGTTCGAAAAATTCCAAACAGGTGATTTCGACCTTTCTGATAAGCCACCTTTCTGATGGGCGACCATCTTTGATCGATGACGATGTTGTTAAGACCATGTTGGAGCAAGATCCTTTTCAGACAACATCGGAGATCGCAGAAAGGCTTAATTTAGCTCAGCGAACCATTTTGGACCATATTCGGAAGATAGGATTGGTGTGGAAATATATTATTTAATAAAGTTTATTGACGGTAAGAAAAATTTGTATTTTGTTTTATTCCAAAAATGGACAGAATTTTCATGTAGACCTTATATAAAAATTAACATATATATATATATATATATATATATATATAATTCAGCTAGCTTGTGATAACTTTTGTCATAGTGAATTTGGAAGTGGAAAGATAGAGTTTACCTCCTTGATGGCTTTTTTTTCCTACTTCTTCCAGACATGACTGCTAAAGAGGTGGCCCTGCCCCAAATACAGAGTGCAGAAGAAATGGAACCTAGTGTTGAGCTTCTTCCTGCTGAATTCCAGGCAAGTTTGAGTTTAATTTCTCTCCACTGAAATCTTAACTTGGTGTTTCATAGTGTGTCCTCATTTACTTCTTACCTCATTACCTTGCTTTAGAGGTCCACGAAAATCCCATTTAGAGAATTGAATCAAAGTAATTTTTCTGAAGACCTGAGGCCCCGGGGAGTGCTTAGGCTAGAGTTTTAAATTTAGGATTCATCTGTATGAACGATAGTTTAAACTCTGAAACTGTAATCCCTAAGAGAATAAGTGTATATAGAAAAAAGATGAGATATTACTGAATCCTGTAGCTTTCCAACACTTAGAGGTCAGGGAGATGAAGAGGAACCAGCAAAAGAGACGAAGATGTGGCCAGTAAGGTAAGGGAAAGCCAAAACATGTGGCGCTGTTGCCATCAATAGAGAAGGATTTTAAGGAGCAGGGTGGGATCAGGTGTTAAATGCTGCTGCCAAGTCAAGTAATATGAGACCTGATAACTGACCGTTGGGTTAAAAAATATGAAGACCACTGGTGACTGCCAAGAACAATGTCAGGGAGTGGGAGGAAGGAAAGCCTTAATTAGAGTGGGTTTAGAAGAAAATAGGAGAAAAATTGGAACTGAGAACTACAGACAACTATTTTTGAGAGTTTTACTCTAAAGGAAAGGAGAGTAGAGTGATGATAAGAAGGATTTGTAAGACCAAAGAGGGTTTGTTGTTTTTAAAAAAAAAAAGATGGGAGAAATAACAGATTATTTGTAAGTTTGTAATAGCAGATGGAGAAGAGAAGATGTCTAAATAAAGATGGAGCTCTAGGGATCACCTACATTTGGAGCATTTTTCAAACATTATTTCATTTATTTTAAACAAATGGTCTTGTGAGTCAGGTGTGATACCTATTTCATAGTAAACTGAGGCTCATGGTAACTTGCTCAGAATGATGAAATGGATAAACTCTAATCAGAACCCAGGTAAGTCTGATCCTAAATCCCATGCTTCTCACCACTTTGTTCTATTCTCTGACTTTCCCACAAAGTAATCTCCAATTAATTGTGGTCAACAAAGTACAGTTACATCACTGTCAATATTAGAATAGTTGATCATTTTCAATTTAAAATCAGTAAATCTAGTCATTCAGAACAACTTTACTTACTACAGGATAACAAAATAAATCTAAAAGGCATGGCCTGACCAATGGTGACACAGTGGATAGAGCATCGACCTGGAACACTGAGGTTGCTGGTTTGAAACCCCGGGCTTGCCCAGTCAAAGGCATATGCAAGAAGCAACTATTTAAGGGTTGATGCTTCCTGCTCAACCCTCTGCCTTTCTTTCTCTCTCTGTCTAAAATCAATAAATAAAATCTTTTAAAAATATAAATAAATAAAAATAAAAGTTATGCCCTAACTACAGAGAATTATTAGAGTAACAGGACCTGATATATACATTCAAGATATCAATCTGAATTTCTGTCAAAGCTCAGAATATTCCAGGAATCAGTATCATTTACATATATGAGCTTTATCCCATCTTCAACATAATTAGTAATTAACATTTGGTTGTCATTCAAAATATTAGAGTTACTTAGTAAACTGAGAAACAGGAAAAGTATAGTTAAAAGTATGACTTTGGAGTCAGACTCTCTCGTATAATTATTATTACAAAAGGTAATTC
The DNA here is from genome assembly GCF_036850995.1 of Saccopteryx leptura. NCBI lineage: Eukaryota > Metazoa > Chordata > Mammalia > Chiroptera > Emballonuridae > Saccopteryx > Saccopteryx leptura. The sequence goes on from NC_089506.1 coordinate 187,206,179, forward strand.
AAAGGATTTAGCACCTAGAAAATAAATTATAAATGGTAACTATTGTTATTTTCTCTAACACAGACTTATACTAAGAATTTAAAAATATTTCATTAAAATTGTTAAAACAAATGTTTAAACTTCATATTAAAAACCCCTTCCACTTCTAGATTGTCCTCTTCCCTTAAGGATTACCAAATACTATAAAATATGCTTATTCTTCCAGGAATTGGTGACAATCAAAGATGAGGAAACGGACTTCATCAGTGTTGAAAAGGAACAGCTGAATTCTGCCCAAAGCTACATGGGCACAGATATAAAGGTGGAGAATTGTGAGAGCCTGGTATTTCAGGGTAAGGAAGTTGTTTTGTACTGTAACTGCTTACTGTGGCAAAAACTTTTCGATAACTAATGGCGTCTGAAATGCCAAAGTTTTGTTTGAGTCAGAAAGACCTAATCCCGCAGTGGTTGGCAAATTGCAGCTCGCGAGCAACATGTGGCTCTTTGGCTCCTTGAGTGTGGCTCTTCCACAAAATACCTCGTGTGGGCGCTACCTCAATAAGGAATGTGCCTACCTATATAGTTTTAGTTTAAAAAATTTGGCTCGCAAAAGAAATTTCAATCATTGTACTGTTGATATTTGGCTCTGTTGACTAATGGGTTTGCCGACCACTGCCGGAGGGATCCCTTTTTTCTCTTTTGACAAGTAAAAGTTCACCATATGTGCACAAGGACAGCTTAATTATATTGATTTTAAGACTTATGGAGCTATAGTAATCAAAACTGTGTAGTATTGCTCAAAGGATAGATGTAAAATAATGGAACAGAACAGATAATCCAGAAATAGACACACATCTCTCACTATCTATAATAAATAAACAAACAAATAAATACAGATTAAAAAAAGAAAAAAAATGGTGCTGGAACAATTGACCATGGCTATGCAAGAAAAATAAACTTGAATTTATACCTCCTAGCTCTGGCCTTTTGGCTCAGTGGGAGAGTGTCAGATGGCATGTAGAGGTCCCAGGTTCAATTTCCAATTGGCATACAGGAGAGTCGCCCATCTTGCTTTTTCATCCCTCCACCCTTCTTTCTACCTCTTTCACTCTTCCCCTCCTGTAGCCATAACTCGATTGGAGAAAGTTGGCCCTGGGTACTGAGGATGGCTCCATGGTATCTGCCTCAGACACTAAAGAAGAGCTCCGTTGCTGAGCCACAGAGCATTGCTCCCTAGTGGGATTGCCAGGTGGATCCTGGTTGGATGCATGAGGGAGAAGATGAGTTAATACATATCTATATTTAATTCAAGATTTCCTGGTAGATATATAGTAAATAGTTGATATATGGGTGTGGAAGAAAGAACTAAGCTGAAGATACAGATTCAAGATTGTTGATATATAGAAGGCAATTACAACTACCACAAAATAAGTCTTGGAGAGCTGATGCACAGTAGATTGAATATAGACAACAATACAGTATTGTATTTAATCATTAAACCTACTGAGAGAATAGATCTTAATTATTCCTATCACAAAAACGAAATGATAATTATGTGATGTGATAGAGGTACTAACTATTGCTATGATGACAGTCAGATTTATAAATGTGTATAAATGTATCCAAACAACATGCTGTATACCTTAAATTTGTACGATGTTATATGTCAAATATATATCAGGTTTTTTTTTTGTTTTGTTTTTTAAATTTTTTTTTTATTTTATTTTTTTTTATTTTATTTATTCATTTTAGAGAGGAGAGAGACAGAAAGAGAGAGAGGAGAGAGAGACAGGGGGGAGGAGCTGGAAGCATCAACTCCCATATGTGCCTTGACCAGGCAAACCCAGGGTTTTGAACCGGCGACCTCAGCATTTCCAGGTCGACGCTTTATCCACTGCGCCACCACAGGTCAGGCCTATATCAGGTTTTAAAAAGGCAGTTACTGGGCCTGGCCGGTTGGCTCAGCGGTGTAGTGTCGGCCCGGTGTTCAGGAGTCCCAGGTTCGATTCCCGGCCAGGGCACACAGTAGAAGCGCCCATCTGATTCTCCACCTCTCCCCCTCTCCTTCCTCTCTGTCTCTCTCTTTCCCTCCCACAGCCGAGGCTCCATTGGAGCAAAGATGGCCGGGTGCTGAGGATGGCTCTGTGGCCTCTGCCTCAGGCACTAGAATGGTTCTGGATGCAACAGAGCGATGCCCAGAGGGGCAGAGCATTGATCGCCCCCTGGTGGGCATGCCGGGTGGATCCCGTTCGGGCACATGCGGGAGTCTGTCTGACTGCCTCCCCGTTTCCAGCTTCAAAAAAATGAAAAAAAAAAACAAAAACAAAAAACCAAACAAACAGACAAAAAAGGCAGTTACTACCACGTGGACTGGATGAATTCTTTAAAGGACACAGTGTAGTTGGGGGGTGTAGGGGCAAAAGAGGGGAGCCTAAGACCAAACACTAAGAAGCATCAACATTTAAGAAGAAGAAACAGCAGAAAAAGGTCCAAAGAAATAGAGATCTGGAGAATTTATAATTGTAGAATTGAAGAGAGAATATAAGTCAGTCATACCTGAACAAAATTGGGGGAAAAGGTGGGAGAATGTATCTAGGAGGAAAGCATGGTCAACACCGTCAAGTGCTATTGAGAGGCCAAACTAAAGAAGGCACGAAAGGATGCACTGAATTTACACGACATAAATTGTCAATGACTTCACTGAGAAAGGGAGAAACCTGCTGCAGTGAGTTCAGGGACAAGTATGTGATGAGAGAATATACAAAATTTGTTTGAGAAATTTGGCTATGACAGAAGAAAGGGAAGAAATGAAGGATGGAGGAGAGAGAAGTATGTGAAGGAGGAAAGAAGGAAGAAGGAAAGAAAGGAAAGTGGTTAATGGAGACACAAAATCATAAAGCATATGTTAAATAAAATGTTTGCCTTTAAAAAGAACTGGACAGAATTATTTAAACAGTTAAAAGTGCCCTGGCCAAATGGCTCAGTTGGTTAGAACTTTGTCCCAAAATACAGAGGTTGCCAATTCCATACCTGGTCAGGGCACATACAGGAACAGACTGATGTTTCTCTCTCTCTCTTTCTCCCTTCCTCTGTCTCTAACATTAATAAATAAAAAGTAAAATAAAAATAAAAATTTCTGTGCTTGGCTTGTGGAGGTGCAGTAGATAGACTGTCGAACTGGAACACTGAGGTCACCAGTTGGAAACTCTGGGCCTGCCCAGTCAAGGCACATACAACAAGCAACCAATGAACAACTAAAGTGAAGCAACTATGGGTGACACTTCTCGCTCCCTTCCTGTAAAAAAGAAAAAAAAATCAACAAATTAAAAAAAAATGATTTTAGTATCCGATTCACGGCACCACAGAAAAAAAAATTAATTTAGAGAGAGAGAGAGAGAAACATCAATTTGTTTTTTCACTTTCTATGCATTCATTGGTTAAGTTTTGTATGTGTCCTGGCTGGGGATTGACCCATAAACATGAGGAAGAAGATGAGTTAATATATATCTATATTTAATTCATATCAGGATGATGCTCCAACCCAGTGGTTTTCAATCTTTTTATAGTTGAGGACCTTTGAAAATAGGATTATTATTTTGGGGACCACGAAAGCAGAAATCACCCTGAGCATAAGCAAACTCAAGTAAGATCATTGGGTCTATAATAATCTTCACACAACATCAGGGTGGCTAACTTTTTGTCAGACCAGCAGGAAATTTCTGGTGGACCAGTTTGTGGAATGGCGGCGTTTGAAAACCACTTCACCCAACTACCTGGCTAGGGCCTTGTTTAATACTTTTCAAAAACTGTCTCGTCTCAACCTATGTTTTTCTCTTCCTCCTTCCTTAGTTATTTCATGTTAATATTTATTCTCATTCTTTCTGCTTTTCCTCCGCCTTCTTAGTCTGTTCAGTTTTTCATTCTCTTAGGTAGAACATCCTCATTGTCCTTTTATGGTGCCTTAAGATACCCTCTCTCATCTCTGTTATTCCTTAAAACTACATCTACTATCGTTAGGAAGCACTTTCTGAAAACATTCAAATAAACATTTTAATAAGCATCATTTTTTTTTTTGTATTTTTCTGAAGTTGGTAACGGGGAGGCAGTCAGACAGACTCCCGCATGCGCCCGACCGGGATCCACCCAGGATGCCCACCAGGGGGCGATGCTCTGCCCAACTGGGGCGTTGCTCTGTTGCAACCAGAGCCATTCTAGCGCCTGAGGCAGAGGCCATAGAGCTATCCTCAGTGCCCAGGCCAACTTTGCTCCAATGGAGCCTTGGCTGCAGGAGGGGAAGAGAGAGACAGAGAGAGGAAGGAGAGGGGGAGGGGTGGAGAAGCAGATGGGCGCTTCTCCTGTGTGCCCTGGCCGGGAATCGAACCCGGGACTCCTGCACACCAGGCCGACTCTCTACCACTGAGCCAACCGGCCAGGGCCAAAACTAATACACAAATGTAATGTGGAAAAAGAAATAGAACTGTGATTGCTGCTGTTAATAGGAAATGACTGGGAAAAAACACTAAAGAGTTTTCTTTCTTCTTCTTTTTTTTTTTTAGGTGAGGGAATGGGATATAGTGAGGCACCCTCCGGCATGTGCCCTGGCCAGGATCCACGCGACAACGCTGTCTGGGGCCAATGCTTGAATCCATTGAGCTATCCTCAGTACCTGAGGCTGATGCACTCAGACCATCCGAGCTGTACCCATCATCCAGGGCCAGGCTTGAGCCACTGGCTGCAGGAGGTGAAGAGGGAGAGAAGAGAGAGAGGAATTGGGGTGATAAACAGATGGTCGCTTCTCTTGTATGCCCTGACCAGGAATCAAACTTGGGATGACCATACGCCAAGCCAAAGCTCTATCCACTGAGCCACCAGCCAGGGCCAAGAGTTTTCTGAAGTGAGAAAAATGCTCTATATTTTGATATCAGTGTGGTAACATGGGCATAACCTGCTCTCAAAAGTGTAATTAAAAATTACAATTGTGTAATTAAAAGTCATCAAATTGTGTAATTAAAAATTATATGTATTAGTATATATAAATGTTACCTCACCAAAAAAAAACTAAATAAACATTGACCTATATTTAATAGGTTTGTTTATTGCAGTATGGATTGACAATTTCAAAATCAAAGTATTCTTTTTTTTTTTTTTTTTTTAACAGAGGCAGAGATAGACAGGGACAGACAGACAGGAACGGAGAGAGATGAGAAGCATCAATCATCAGTTTCTCATTGCGCGTTGCGACTTCTTAGTTGTTCATTGATTGCTTTCTCACATGTGCCTTGACCGTGGGCCTTCAGCAGACCAAGTAACCCCCTGCTGGAGCCAGCGACCTTGGGTCCAAGCTGGTGAGCTGTTTGCTCAAGCCAGATGAGCCCGCGCTCAAGCTGGTGACCTCGGGGTCTCGAACCTGGGTCCTTCTGCATCTCAGTCCGACACTCTATCCACTGCGCCACCACCTGGTCAGGCAAAATCAAAGTATTCTTTAGATACATTAGTTAGGATATAATCAGAGATGCAGGACCACTAAGAAATTTATAACTGGGAGCTGGAGTGTGTTGACATAATTTCTGGTGCTATGGCTGAAGTTAGCTGGGCTGGCAGTTGAAAAGAAAAGATGAATGTGGAGCGTAGAAGAAGAAAATAAAACCCGTATCTGCCTTTCCCCAGAGCTCATGTTCATCTCTAAGCCTTCAGCATTGATGAGGCAGGCGTTTCAGACTTCATTGTAGAGCTGCACATGATCCTAACTTAGGATTCAGAGAAGCTGACATAGGACATTTCAAGGAGCTGAAGGAACTGCAATCTTAGCTCTTGCCCCAAACTAGTGAGGTAGCTGGAGAAGCTGTAGACTGGGCTGCTGTCCTAGGCCAACAACTTGAGCCAGCAGACATGCCCATGGACTACAATAGCCCCTGACCTTCTAAGCTTCAATGTGCTTGATGCTTGACTCCCTTTCCCATATCCCGTGCAGCTTTTTCTTTTGGCCAACCTAAATGAAAACTGCAGGTCAGTCAATTCTGAGAAAAGTAGGTTTATTTTAGCTGAACCTATACAGTACTGTATAAAACCACAGGATTCCACCAAAAAATATCCCCATGCTGCCCCTGGAAATCATTGATCAGTTTCTCACCTCAAGAGTTTTATCTTTAATAGATGCCATATAAACAGAATTGTACCACATAGAGTCTTTTTAGTTTGGCTTCTATTCAATTATAATGTGTTTAAGATTCTTCCATGCAGTTAGTTGTGTGCGTCAATGGTTTGTTCCTTTTCAATGGTAAGTAGTTTTCCATTATATGGATATACCGGTTTGTTAATCCATTCAGTAATTGAAGTATATTTGAGCTGTTTTTAGTTTGTTTTTTTTTTGTTTTTTTTTTTTTTACGTTTTTCTGAAGCTGGAAACAGGGAGAGACAGTCAGACAGACTCCCGCATGCGCCCGACCGGGATCCACCCAGCACGCCCACCATGGGGCGACGCTCTGCCCACCAGGGGGCGATGCTCTGCCCATCCTGGGCGTCGCCATGTTGCAACCAGAGCCACTCTAGCGCCTGGGGCAGAGGCCACAGAGCCATCCCCAGCACCCGGGCCATCTTTGCTCCAATGGAGCCTTGGCTGCGGGAGGGGAAGAGAGAGACAGAGAGGAAAACGCGGCGGAGGGGTGGAGAAGCAAATGGGTGCTTCTCCTATGTGCCCTGGCCGGGAATCGAACCCGGGTCCTCCGCACGCTAGGCCGACGCTCTACCGCTGAGCCAACCGGCCAGGGCCAGTTTTGGACAATATTTTAAAAATTATTTTTTATTTATTCATTTTAGAGAGAAACAGAGAAAGATAGAGAGAGAGAAGGGCGGAATAGCAGGAATCATCAACTCCCATATGTGCCTTGACCGGGCAAGCCCAGGGTTTTGAACTGGCGACCTTATGGTTCCAGGTTGATGCTTTATCCACTGCGCCACCACAGGTCAGGCAGTTTTGGACAATTTTTAATAAAGTTGGACTTTATTGCACAGGACTTTATGTAAACACAAATTCTCATTTCTTCAAAAAAAATTGCCTTGGAGTGGGATTGCTGGATCATATTGTAAATATATATTTAACTTTAAAGGAAACTTGAAGTATTTAGCAAAGTGGTTGTACCATTTTGCATTCCCACCAGCAGTGTATGAGAGTTTCAGTTGGTCCATCCACATACTTTCCAGCGTTTGCTATTGTCAAGGTGTCTTTTTTTTTTTTTTTTTTTGTATTTTTCTAAAGTTAGAAGCTGGGCCCTGGCCGGTTGGCTCAGCGGTAGAGCGTCGGCCTGGTGTGCGGGGGACCCGGGTTCGATTTCCGGCCAGGGCACATAGGAGAAGCGCCCATTTGCTTCTCCACCCCCCCTCCTTCCTCTCTGTCTCTCTCTTCCCCTCCCGCAGCCAAGGCTCCATTGGAGCAAAGATGGCCCGGGTGCTGGGGATGGCTCCTTGGCCTCTGCCCCAGGCGCTAGAGTGGCTCTGGTGGGCAGAGCATCGCCCCCTGGTGGGCGTGCCGGGTGGATCCCGGTCGGGCGCATGCGGGAGTCTGTCTGACTGTCTCTCCCCGTTTCCAGCTTCTAAAAAAAAAACAAAGTTAGAAGCTGGGAGGCAGTCAGACAGATTCCCACATGTGCCCAACTGGGATCCACCTGGCATGCCTACCAGGGGGCAATGCTCTGCCCATCTGGGGTGTGGAGAAGCAGATGGGCCCTCCTCCTGTGTGCCCTGACTGGGAATTGAACCTGGGACTTCCACACTCCGGGCTGATGCTCTACCACTGAGCGAACCAGCCAGGGCCGGTATTGTCAACGTTTTGTCATTTAAAAATTTTAGACATGCTAATAGGTAAGTAGTGGTACCTAATTGTGGTTTTGCTATGCATTTCCTTAGTGAATAATGAAGTTAACCATCTTTTCATGTGATTAGAAATAAAACAAAGTGAATAAAAAGTTCTCATTAAGAATATTTTTTCAGCCCTGGCCGGTTGGCTCAGTGGTAGAGCGTCGGCCTGGCGTGCGGAAGTCCCGGGTTCGATTCCCGGCCAGGGCACACAGGAGAGGCGCCCATCTGCTTCTCCACCCCTCCCCCTCTCCTTCCTCTCTGTCTCTCTCTTCCCCTCCCGCAGCTGAGGCTCCATTGGAGCAAAAGATGGCCCCGGCGCTGGGGATGGCTCCTTGGCCGCTGCCCCAGGCGCTAGAGTGGCTCTGGTCACGGCAGAGCGACGCCCCGGAGGGGCAGAGCGTCGCCCCCTGGGGGACGTGCAGGGTGGATCCCGTTCGGGCGCATGCGGGAGTCTGTCTGTCTCTCCCCGTTTCTAGCTTCAGAAAAATACAAAAAAAAAAAGTATTTTTTCAAGTCTCGCATTACTTTTGTGAGTTCCTTTGCGTTCAAACAGTGATTTTATATGTTTTGTTACAGATCATTGCTAAAAACTAGTCCCTCTGTTCTTCCCATTTCTGAAAATGATTTGTTCGCCCCTCCCCACTCTACCTTCCTTCTGGTTTTGACTATGCAACTTGCTTTGGCCAGTAATATGTTAATGTAACACAAGCAAACACTCCAAAAGTGCTTGCATGTTTGGAATTTCTACTCTTGTGCTTCTGCTATGATCATGAAAAGAACTTGGCTGGACTAGCCTGTTCTTTCCCAGAAGAAGATGAGAGACGAGTGAAGCTGAGCCACTCCAATTTAGCCCACGTTAAATCTGACCTTCAGCCAATCTCCCAAAATGTGAGCAAGTCCACTCGAGATTAGCAGAATTCTTCAGGCAAGATCAGCCTAAGGAAGTCAATCACTAGGAGACCTACAGACATGAGAATAATAAATTATCAGTTATTGTATACGAGGAAACTTTTGTGGTGGTTTACTAAGCAGTATTGCACCAAAAGGTCATTGATATATCTGTCTAATATTTTCATTGTTTTGACTGAAGGGTTATACATTTTCTCATTCATTTCTACATTTTTGTGATTACTTTTTTTTGTGTGTGACAGACACAGAGTGAGGGACAGATAAGGACAGACAGGAAGGGAGAGATGAGAAGTATCAATTCTTCATTGCAGCACCTTAGATATTCATTGATTGCTTTCTCATATGTGCCTTGACCAGGGGGCTACAACAGACCGAGTAACCCCTTGCTCAAGCCAGCGACCTTGGGCTCAAGCTAGTGACCTTTGGGCTCAAGCCAGAGACCATGGGGTCATGTCTATGATCCCATGTTCAAGCCAGCGACCCCACGCTCGAGCTGGTGAGCCCATGCTCAAGCCAGTGACCTCGGGGTTTCAAACATGGGTCCTCTGTGTCCCAGTCCGACGCTGTAGTCACTGTGTCACCTCCTGGTCAGGGTAGTTCCAGTTTCTTCTCCAGTTTTCTCTTTCTACCATCCCTCTTTGCACATTATGCTCTAGCATTTATGATTATTGAAATCCTCAAACATTTCCTTTCTTGATTCAGGACCTTAGTATATGTAGTAGCTTCTGCTTGAAATATTCTTGTCATCTCCCTTTATTTGGTTTATTCCTATTCATCTTTTCAGTATCAGCTTAAGTTATCACATGAGCCAGAAGCCTTTCCCTCACCCTAAGCTAAGTTACTTACCTCTAATATTATGTCCTTATAACCTCCCCTTAGTTCTCCTGCTGTCATCACACTTTATCATCATTACTTGTTCAGTCTTTCCCACTATAGTCGACACTTGCACAAGGTGAAGGTTAAGGGCACCAACCACTGGCCATCATACAGGAAGAAATTTGCATATAACTTCACTCCCCAATTAACCACAGTTCTGAGGGCAACTGGTTCATGGATTCCCCAATGGTTACCAAAATCTGTAGATGTACAAGTTCCTTATATAAAATGGTGTAGAACAGTGCACACAGTTGATCCTATGTGTGTATGGATTCCTAACCATGGATCAAAAGTACTGTTTTTCTTGTTTGTGTGAATGTGAAACTTGGGGATGTGGAGGGCCAATTGTAATTTATTGAAAAAAGAAAACATAAGTGGATTTGCATAGTTCAAAACTGTTGTTTAAGGGCCATGGCATATGTGATATACTGATTATTTACTTGTTGAGGGTCATTCCACTGATACTGTAAATTCTCAATGGGCAAAGATATGATCTATCTTGTTCATTGCTTTATTCCTATTGTATAACACTTATTAGATATTGAACAAATAATAGTGAAATGGCAGAATCAATGAGCCATACCTAACTATATTTACTCAGGATGGATCTAGGATTTATTTTGGAATTAGAATCAACATTTGGACTGAATGGAATAGTCCTTCATTTGCTATTAAGTAATTCCATGATTATGGATATGTCTCTTTCTTACCTTACAGAAGCACATTATCCTATTCTGGATCATGAAAATTATCAATTAGATAGTTAAATGTCTTCTAAATCTCTAATTCTCAGTGTTCTCTATGTTCGGGGTGACTAGGATCTTAAACTACCCTATTTATCTCAATAGAGAAAAATTCATTCCCTTTCAAAGTGAGGAAGTACAGATTATTATTTTAAACATAATTTCTCTACTTTACTACCCCAGTTTCTAGCCCATGAGATGACATGTTCTGTGAAAAATTAATAAATTCAATGAGTTACTAAAGAGTTCCCTCTGGTCTCTATGGACCTCTGTTGCCCTAACCCTGATGTTGCTGCAAGATGTTTCTCATTTCCAAGCAATTTAATCCAGCTTCAATGTAACAGGAAGCGACCTAATGGAGGATAGACACTCAGATAACTTTATTAGAGGAAAACATTATTAAAAGCCAGCAGAGCAGGCCCTGGCCGGTTTGCTCAGTGATAGAGCGTCGGACTGGCATGCAGGAGTCCCGGGTTCGATTCCCGGCCAGGGTACACAGGAGAAGCGCCCATCTGCTTCTCCACCCCTTCTCCTCTCCTTCCTCTCTGTCTCTCTCTTCCCCTCTTGCAGCCAAGGCTCCACTGGAGCAAAGTTGGCCCGGGCGCTGAGGATGGCTCTGTGGCCTCTGCCTCAGGCGCTAGAATGGCTCTGGTTGCAACAGAGCAACACCCCAGATGGGCAGAGCATCGCCCCCTGGTGGGCATGCTGGGTGGATCCCGGTCGGGCGCATGTGGGAGTCTGACTGCCTCCCCGTTTCCAACTTAAGAAAAATACAAAAAAAAAAAATTTATTGATTTATTTTAGAAAGAAAGAGATAGAAACTTTTGATTGTTGTTCCATTTTTTTTGGCATTTATTGATTGATTCCTTTTTTTTTTTTTTTTTTTCATTTTTCCGAAGCTGGAAACGGGGAGGCAGTCAGACAGACTCCCACATGCGCCCGACCGGGATCCACCCGGCATGCCCACCAGGGGGCGATGCTCTGCCCATCCGGGGCGTCGCTCTGTTGCAACCAGAGCCATTCTAGCGCCTGAGGCAGAGGCCACAGAGCCATCCCCAGCGTCCGGCCAACTTTGCTCCAATGGAGCCTTGGCTGTGGGAGGGGAAGAGAGAGACAGAGAGGAAGGAGAGGGGGAGGGGTGGAGAAGCAGATGGGCGCCTCTCCTGTGTTCCCTGGCCGGGAATCGAACCCGGGACTCCTGCACGCCAGGCCGACGCTCTACCGCTGAGCCAACCGGTCACAAATCAATAAATTTAAAACACCAAATAAATTTATGGCTACTTATTTGTATTACTATCGTAACACTTCCATTTCAAAGTGCATATTGCTAATATAAATGAATCAGTACTGATATTCTGAAATAATTTGAAATTTAGAAAAATAATTTGGAAAACACACCATTTACCTAGATTCACCAAATTTATCATTTTCCCACTTCTGTTCTTTGAGACTACTTTTTGAGTAAACTGGATTTCTATGTATAAGCAAAAATCAATCTAGTTCCAAAATGACATTTAGAGTAGAATATGCTCGTAAAATTCTAGAACCTGCAACACTACACTTATTGTTTAATGGATGTAAGATCTTATAAGTAAACTCTAAAATGGGGAAAAGGAGGATACATAAATTCAAGATAGTTATTCTTTCAGGTGAGAGAATGGAATGGGATTAGAGAGGGTATACAAGGGTCCTTAACAGTATATTCAGTGTGTCCGTAAAGTCATTTTGCACTTTTTTTTTTTTTTTTACAGAGACAATGAGAGTCAGAGAGAGGGATAGACAGGGACAGACAGACAGGAATGGAGAGATGAGAAGCATCAATCATCAGTTTTTCGTTGCACATTGCAGCACCTTAGTTGTTTGTTTGTTTGTGTGTTTTTTTTTACAGAGACAGAGAGAAAGTCAGAGAGAGGTACAGACAGACAGGAACGGAGAGATGAGAAGCATCAATCATTTGTTTTTCGTTGCGCTTTGCAACATCTTAGTTGTTCATTGATTGCTTTCTCATATGTGCCTTGACCGTGGGCCTTCAGCAGATCGAGTAACTCCTTGCTTGAGCCAGCGACCTTGGGTCCTAGCTGGTGAGCTTTTGCTCAAACCAGATGAGCTTGCGCTCAAGCTGGCGACCTTGGGGTCTCGAACCTTGGTCCTTCCGCATCCCAGTCCAACGCTCTATCCACTGCGCCGCCGCCTGGTCAGGCCATGGTGCACTTTTGACCGGTCGCAAGAAAGCAACAAAAGATGATAGAAATGTGAAATCTGCACCAAATAAAAGGAGAACCCTCCCAGTTTCTGTAGGGTGATGTGGCAGCATGTACGCATGCGCAGATGATGATATACCACCGTGTATACAGAGGAGCAGCCCACAGCCATGCCAGTGGAGATGTGGACAGTACAGAGGAAAGTTCAGTGTATTCTGTGGCTTGCTAAATTCAAATCCGTGACCAAAGTGCAACATAAATATCGGTGCGTTTATAACGAAGCGCCACCACGTAGGAATAACACTACTCGGTGGGATAAGCAGTTGAAGGAAAGCGGCAGTTTGGTGGAGAAACCTTCTGGTAGGCCATCAGTCAGTGACGAATCTGTAGAGCTATACAGGATAGCTACCTAAGGAGCCCTAAAAAATCTGTGCGTGAGCCCACATTGAACTGCACTGAATAGGTATGAAACTGGGAGAGTTTTCCTTTTATTTGGTGCAGATTTCACATTTCTATTGTCTTTTGTTGCTTTCCTGTGACTGGTCAAAAGTGCACCATGACTTTACGGACACACTGTATTGTTTTATTTCTTTAAAAATTACCTGAAACATGTCTGACCAGGCGGTGGCACAATGGATAGAGCGTTGGACTGGGATGCAGAAGACCCAGGTTCGAGACCCCGAGGTCACCAGCTTGAGTTCAGGCTCATCTGGTTTGAGCAAGGCTCACCAGCTTGAGCCCAAGGTCGCTGGCTCGAACAAGGGGTCACTCACTCTGCTGTAGCCCCCCAGTCAAGGCACATATGAGAAAGCAATCAATGGACAACTAAGGAGCTGCAACGAAGAATTGATGTTTCTCATCTCTCTCCCTTCCTGTCTGTCAGTCCCTATCTGTCCCTCTCTCGGACTCTGTCTCTGCCACAAAAAAAAAAATTCTCTGAAACAAATTTGCCATGCTAAGAATTGATAGACCTGTATGTTACATATGTGAATGTTCTTTAAAATAAGTATTTTGTTTATTTGTATGTTAGCAACATTTCACAAACTTCTCTATGTTTATTGTGAAATAGTTCACAATTATATGAAGTATGTGAGAGTCAATCATTATAAAAAGAACCCCCCTGCATCTTCATCCTAGTTAAGAAATAGATTATTTTCAGAATCATGAAAGGTCCTTATATTCTCTCCAAACTCATCTCCCTCTTCACCAAAGATTTACAGATGAGTTTTATGTTTAATCATTCCCTTGTAGAATATATACATACCACCTATTTATGTCTGGATACTATATTACTTAGTTTTGCCTTTTCTGAAATTTTACATACATGGATAATGTTTTTGTTATTTTACTGCACATGTGTTTTGAGAATCATCCATATTTCTGTGTAGCTCTGGTTCAATCGTATTCACTGATATCATTATTCCATTGCAGGAATTGACCACAACTTATGAATCTATTCTTTTGTTGGTGGGCTTTTAGGGTATTTCCAGTTTGGGGCTATTACAAAACAACGTGTCAGCATGCCTCTTAGTTCTCTGTGAAAAGACCTAGAAATCAGATAAGACACATTTTCATGATGAGTCATACATTTTTCAGCCTTATGAAGTAATGCCAGATTGTTTTCTATTAATACCTGTAACAATTTACACACCTAACAGCAATAGATGAAAGTTCCCACCACTCTATGTGTTTATCAGCACTTGGTTTGGACAGATTTTTAAAGATCTGATCATCTGTAAGGTATAAAATAGCTAATTGTGGTGTAATTTGCATTTCTGTTATTACTAACATAATTGAGCAGCTTTTCATTATCATGGGCTGTCGTTTCTATTTTGTCTTTTCCTAGTCTTTGAAAATTTTTTATTTATTAATTTTAGTGACAGAAGAAGGAAAAAAGAGAGACAGTAATATTGAGCTGCTCCTGTATGTGCCGACTGGAGGTCGAACCAGCAACTTTGTGCTTCCGGATGATTCTCTAACCAACTGAACTATCTGGCCAGGGCATCTTTTCCTAGTCTTAATGTAGTTGAATTTATCAATCTTTTTTTTTTTTAGTTCGACTTGGGCATTTAATTGGCATGATTTAAGTTATAGGATAAAGCAGCTAGGGAAATAGAAAGCACTTTCTCCCACACCCCCACCGAACAAATGCTGCATGGGAGACTACGTCTGAGGGGGACCGAGGTAACGTGCTTCTGCAGAGTAGACTGCTTCTGCCCAGCGTGGTTGTGCGTTTCTTTTCACTGCATGAAGGCACTTGGCCAAGAGCCAAGAGGGTGAGTGGGGCTGAGACTCGTGCCTAGACCCCATGCAGAAGTCTCCCCAGAGACATTGCAGGGCCATTGTAAACAGGCACAGAGAGCTTCTGGAAGGCCAGCATGCAAGGAATTGTTTTCAAGGTCCCAGGTCTGGAGCGTTTTTCTCGTGACTCTGTACCCAGGTACCCATTTAATCCCAATTAGACCGGAGCTGTGTGTCGTGAGAGACACGGAAAGTGGCACAAATCACTAACTGTCGGCATATGTTTTCCCCAGGGGGCTTTGCCAAATATGAGACATAACAGAAGCTCTCCAGAAAGTGAGGAAGATAAAGCACTGTGGGGGACAAAGCAGGGAAAATGCAGAATTCAGATTTCCCTGTCTGTTTCTAGGCGGGTGGTTTCCGGAGCTGGTCGCCACTGTGGCTTAAAAATCTCTACAGACCACGCCACGCCGTTGGAAAAAAAATACGGCAGAGAGGAGTCACGCCAAGGAGTCATCTTGATGAAAAAACCTTTGGACAAAATGTAAGTAGTTGGGAACAATTTAAAATTGTTATCTAAGATGTGAACGAATGGTTTAACAGTTCCTTGCACAAGTAAAAGCCTTGGCCTTGTTCTTTCCCCAGGGATCAAGGCAGACTCTCCAGCTCAGAAGTCAGGATCAGGCCATCAGAACCAGCTGCTGAAGACACAGGTGAAGAAAGTGAGGCACGACACCACCTCCTCCTCCTTGGGCTACCTTGAGGGTGTCTTATCCCACCTGCAACTGGACACACGAAGCTGCCTCCCCCGGCGGCCCCGTGCTGCTCCTGCTGCCCGGCGATCGCCAGCTCCTGTTCCCAGCCGCAGCACCGTCTTGCTCCGGGCCTGCTACTGCTGCTGCTACAGCAGCCGCCGCCACCTTACAAGCAGCTGTCCTGAATGTATCAATCTTTTATAGATAGTGCTTTTTTGAGTCTTGTTTCAGATTGCAATCCATTCATCAAAATTTATATATAAATATATATACTGCTCACAAAAATTAGGGGATATCTTATTGCTTCATATTAATTTTGAAATATCCCCTAATATCTCTCTCTCTCTCTCTCTATATATATATATATATATATATATAGAGAGAGAGAGAGAGAGAGAGAGAGAAACAGACAGAAAGGGAGAGAAATGAGAAGCATCAACTCATAGTTGGCGGCACTTTAATTTTTTTTTTTTTTTTTTATTCATTTTTTAGAGAGGAGAGAGAAAGGGAGAGGGAGAGAGAGAGGAGAGAGAGACAGAGAGAGAAGGTGGGGAGGAGCAGGAAGCATCAACTCCCATATATGTCTTGACCAGGCAAGCCCAGGGTTTCGAACCGGCGACCTCAGCATTTCCAGGTCGACGCTTTATCCACTGCGCCACCACAGGTCAGGCTCAGTTGGTGGCACTTTAGTAGTTCATTGATTGCCTCTCATATGTGCAATGACCAGGGGGTTCCAGCTGAGCCAGTGACCTTGGGCTCAAGCCAGCGACCTTGGGTTTCAAGCCAGCAACCTTTGGGCTCAAGCCAGCAACCATGGGATAATCCCTGTCAATAATCCCACACTCATTGGCAACCCTTTGCTTAAACTCGTAAGCCTCCGCTCAAGGCAGCTGAGCCTGTGCTCAAGCCGGCAACCTTAGAGTTTCAAACCTGGGACCTCAGAGTCCCAGGTTGACACTATCCACTGCCCACCACCAGTCAGGCTATATAATTTTTTATTTGATTTGATTTAAAAAGGGGAGAGTGACAGAGACAGGATCATGGATGTTTCTGTATATGCCCTAACTGGATATTGAACCAGCAACCTCTATGCTTTGGGATGATGCTCTAACCAACCTAGCTATCTTGCCAGGGCCAGAATTTATTTGTTCTTCTTGGGTACAGCTGGATCCCATTTCACAGTTGGTATCATTGTTTAGTGTGTCTAAGTGGCCAAGTCCTAACCAATGGAATATGAGTAGAAATGATGTGTGCCTCTTCTTTGCTAGGCCCAAGAAAGCCCTCTCATACCTTGTGCTATTTTCTCCCTTTCAGTTGACTAGGTGAGAAAACCCAGGGCATCTTGGAAGCCATGTATTGGAGATGGCAGGGCTACCATTAGACTGAAGGTTTGGAGAAGAGCCACCCTGTCAATCATGTATTTGTGCCTTAAACTGTTAACAAGAAATGTTCTTCAGAGCCGTTATCATTAAGCTAACTTAATACATGTTTAAGATAGTCTTCACTATCTGAGATCAGAAAAATGCCTTTTATATTATTTTCAAAAAGACTTGAGGCCTGACCTGTGGTGGCACAGTGGATAAAGCGTCAACCTGGAAATGCTGAGGTTGCCAGTTCAAAACCCTGGGCTTGCCTGGTCAAGGCACATATGGGAGTTGATGCTTCCTGCTCCTCTCTCTGTTCTCTCTATCTCTTTCCTCTCTCTATCTCTCTCTCTCTCCAATGAAAATGGATAAATAAAATCTTAAAAAAAAAAAAAGACTTGAAGTGTTTCAGTAAAATATGGAATGGATTATTGAACAAATGACTAAACTAAGCTTAGTCTTTTAGCAGTTTCCTTCCGTTATGGGGCTAGTTGTATATCCACCCCCAAAAATGTTTATGTTGAAATCCTAAATCCAGAGGCGGATTAAGGTCAGTTGAGGCCCCGGGCGCAGAAGAAAATATTGGACCCCTTAAAAAAAAAGAGAGAGGGAACATAAAAATACATGTTAACCATATTTTTAAATAAATAAAAAATATTATGTACTATTGATGTTAAAATTGCACATATGAAACCAAACTTGGTGTCATTAGAAAAAAGTGTAAAGTTGGGGTTTTGTGGGACCTTCAGAACTTGGGGTCCAGGGCGTGTGCCTGGTGTGCCTGCCGTTAAATCCGCCTGAGTGTATAAGTAGCCATAAATGTCTGCAGAAGGTAGAAAAGGGAAGATAATTGGAGAAAAACTGAAACTGGAGAGAGAACCGTCAGTCTGTTCTGTTTGCAGAGTTACTAGAGTACAAAGAACACTACGATCAGAACCTGTACCAGCGGTAGAGCATCGGCCTAGCGTGCGGAGGACCCGGGTTCGATTCCCGGCCAGGGCACACAGGAGAAGCGCCCATTTGCTTCTCCACCCCTCCGCCGCGCTTTCCTCTCTGTCTCTCTCTTCCCCTCCTGCAGCCAAGGCTCCATTGGAGCAAAGATGGCCCGGGCGCTGGGGATGGCTCTGTGGCCTCTGCCTCAGGCGCTAGAGTGGCTCTGGTAGCAACATGGCGACGCCCAGGATGGGCAGAGCATCACCCCCTGGTGGGCAGAGCGTCGCCCCTGATGAGCGGGCCGGGTGGATCCCGGACGGGCGCATGCGGGAGTCTGTCTGACTGTCTCTCCCTGTTTCCAGCTTCAGAAAAATGAAAAAAAAAAAAAAAAAAAAAGAACCTGTACCAAGTTATATACAGGGTAGGACAAAAGTGGGTTTACAGTTTGTATGGACAATAATACAATAATAAATAATAATACAATGAACTGTTTCACACAACTGTAAACCTACTTTTGTTCCACCCTGTATATGACTGTCACTTATTAGCTATCTATCTGACCTTGGCCAGATTATTATTATCAAATAACCTTAATAAGCTTAGAGAAAACACCAGTGTGATCCAGTTAGTGGCCTGCTTAAATTTTTACCATTGCCTCATGCTCAGCCCACTTCCTTAATACTAAATTTCATTTAAATAAAAGTAAATTACTCGCCTGACCAGGCGGTGGCACAGTGGATAGAGCGTCGGACTGGGATGCTGAGGACCCAGGTTTGAGACCCTGAGGTCTCCAGCTTGAGCGTGGGCTCATCTGGTTTGAGCAAAAGCTCACCAGCTTGAACCCAACCAAGGTCACTGGCTCGAGCAAGGGGTTACTTGGTCAAGGCAGATATGAGAAAGCAATCAATGAACAACTAAGGTGTCGCAATGCGCAACAAAAAACTAATGATTGATGCTTCTCATCTCTCTGTCTGTCTGTCCCTGTCTATCCTTCTCTCTGACTCTGTCTCTGTAAAAAAAAAAAAAAAAAAGTAAAATACTCCATATGACACTCCAAAGTCTGAACACACCTAGGCCAGCCCTCTCACAGTCCCTCTTGTTAGTTATAAGCAGGGTCAAAGATGAAAGCACACTGCTATTCTACCACCTCCAAGGTCGAGGAAATGAGTTCTGAAAGGCAATAATTTGTTTTTTGTTTTTGTACATTTAGGAAAAAAGTTAGTATGAGGTGAGGTGAAAAGGATAGAATGGAATTCTCATAATAGAATGAAACTGATGTTGGCTTCAGGAGAAATAGGGAAGGTGTATTAAAAGCCAAAAATAGTTTACACACTGATCAGAGTTCCACCTGGGAACCTAGCCTTAGCTTCTACAGAACAACGCAAATTATGCTAAGATTACATTTATATTCAATAGTTTTCTTGCAACAATAAAAAGTGAAAAATGCCTGAAAATTCCAATAAAGGGAAAATGGCTCGATTGTTATATCCACTTGATGGAATATGGTGCAGCCATTAAGCATAAGGTTATGAAAACCATGTCAAATCCTTTATACATAATATTGAAGATATGAAATATAAAAACTATGGTTTTTATTATATAAAAGTATGCTTAGGAAAAAATTAGGAAATATAGTTGATCCTTGAATAACAGGTTTAAACTGTGAAGGTTCACTTTTACACACATTTTTTTCCATAAGTATATAGGTGGCACTCCATATCCACAGGTTTCACACTCATGGACTCAACCAACCAGATGGAAGACAGTATTTTCAGCCAGTGGTAGGAAATCCGCAAACATGGAAGGATGATTATATGTATTTTCCTACACCGTTTTATACAAGGAACTTGAGCATATGCAGATTTTCCTATCTGCAGGGGACCTGAAACCACTCCCCATTGATACTGGGGATGACAAATATTGGGGGAATCAAAAGTTATATGTGGATTTCCTGCTGTGCAGAGTGTAGGCACCCCTAACCCCCATGTTGTTCAAAGTCCAACTATAAATGCTAGTCACCGAGTGTGGGAGTATGGGGTGATTTTTTTCCTGCTGTTTCTCCAAATATTCAATTATGTGCTTATATCCCCCTTAATTTAAAAAAAAGGTTCAGCAAGAATTTTGATGCAAAACATGTTACCAGTGTGCAGAACCGGCAAGAGAAAAAGATAGGTGTAGGCTCTAATCCAAGTCTTTCGTTGTGCCTACGGCTTAACTCAACAGGGAAAGGGGCTCTGCAAAATTCAGTATTTTAAAAGTCAAAAGTGTAGAGTCGTTCTCGTATACACTGAACTGTATTGTAGGGAATCACTCATTTAACCTTGAACCCTCTATGCCAGGGGTCCCCAAACTACGGCCTGCAGGCCACATGCGGCCCCCTGAGGCCATTTATCCAGCCTCTCCGTACTTCCGGAAGGGGCGCGCACCTCTTACTTCCGGTGATGCCGGAGGCACGCATCACGGCTCCGGAAGCGCGTCATATCACTTGTTACGGCTAGCAGTGACAAATATGGAACCGGACATTGACCATCTTATTAGCCAAAAGCAGGCCCATAGTTCCCATTGAAATACTGGTCAGTTTGTTGATTTGAATTTACTCGTTCTTTATTTTAAATATTGTATTTGTTCTCGTTTTTTTACTTTAAAATAAGATATGTGCAGTGTGCATTGGGATTTGTTCATAGTTTTTTTTTTAGTCCAGCCCTCCAACGGTCTGAGGGACAGTGAACTGGCCCGCTGTGTAAAAAGTTTGGGGACCCCTGCTCTATGCCTTGGGTTGGGGAATTTTAGTTAAAAGCCCTGAGTGAATGTCTCTTGGATGCAAACACCAAGAAAGTGTGAGTGGGTGACCTTTGTGCGGACTCAAAGGAATGCACGTGGCTGGCTTTAGAAAATGAGCCTGAGGTTCTGGATTGCCCCTTCCTTTGTGTTTGTTAATTAGCAAAAGAATGTTCTGATCAATTTAGCCTTTCCTGCATGTCAACAAAACAGCCATTAATCCTTCTTCCCCTTTCACCTGATCTCCCTCACTCGTAATCAATCCCGTTACCTCTGTTCTGCTTCTGGTAATAAAAGCTAAGGGAGGAGATTCAGGACGTTCTGGGCCTCCCTTGGCAGCCCCCCCCTGCCCCTTGACATAAGTTTGTGTCTTGAGTAGGTTTTTTTCCACGCAACACTGGTAGTTCCCAGTGGGCTGGAGTACCACAAAAGACAAATCTAAGTGACCAAAATGAATTCTTAGAGAAGTAATTGGAGTGAGCAAGATTTGGTCCAAGAGTAACAGCGATAGGAAGAATGAAGAGACGAGGACAGAGCTCTGTCCGCATCAGCCCTAACTTCTCAGAAGTCTCCTCCACAGAACCACTTACTGGAGGGGCTCCCAACTTACATGTTTCTCCTTCACAGCAATACTCTATGAGCATATGTCTTGAGACTTAAGTCAGACTGAATTTATCTTGGGTGTGATCCAAGGAAAGAGGATGCACAATTGACTGAAATATTCCAAAACTGAGAGAAAGTATTCTCTGGGCAATGAAAAAAAGAAAAGGAATAAAACAGCTCAGGCCCTGGCTGGTGGCTCAGTGGACAAAGTGTCAGCGTGGTGTATTGACGTCCCAAGATCAATACTAGTGGGGAAGCAACCATCTGTGTCTCTCCTCATCCCTCTACCCCTTTTCTCCCTCTTTCCCTCTGGCAGCCAGTGGCTCAAGTGTCAGCCTTAGGAGCAAAAAATAGCTTGGTACTTGAGCATCCACCCCAGAGAGGGTTGCTGGGTAGATCCTAGTATGAGCATAAGTGGGAGTCTGTCTCACTATCTCCCCTCCTCTCAAACAAAAAAACAACTCATGCAGAAACATGTCAAAATGATGGGACTTTATTTCTATGGATCCTCTGGTGTCGGAGAAGATGTGGCCTTTGTCTAAAGCTTTCCCCACATTCAAGACATTTACAAGGTTTTTCTCCAGTGTGAGTTCTCTGGTGGATAATGAGGGTTGCACTCTGACTGAATCGTTTCCCACACACAGAACACCCATAAGGCTTCTCCCCAGTGTGGATTCTCTGATGCTTAGAGAGGTCTGCGCACCGTTTGAAGGTCTTCTCACATTCTTCACATGTGTAGGGTTTCTCCCCTTTATGGATTCTCTGATGTCTAAAACGGTTGGAAATACGGCAGGTTTTCCCACACTCAGTACATTTATAGTGTTTCTCTCCTAAGTGGACTCGTTGATGCCGATTGAGATGTGAGCTCTGTCTGAAGCTGTCCCCGCATTTGGGACATGTGTATGGCTTTTCCCCCGTATGTGTCCTCTGGTGTTTAACCAGGGCAGCACTCTGACTGAAGCTCTTCCCACATTCTTGGCATTCATAGGGTTTCTCGCCAGTGTGGATTCTCTGGTGTTTCAAGAGGTCAGAACGCTGTTTGAAACTCTTCCCACAGTTATCACATTTATAAGGTCTTTCTTCCCGGCGCTGCCTCTGGGTCTCAAAAAGGCCTGAAGTATGGAAATCCTCACTGTCAATAGATCTGTGAGGTTTCAGCCCATCTAAGCCCTGTTGGCGCTTGCTGCCACGGTCATCACCATTAATGGACTTCTCTGCCTTCAGGCCATGCTGACAAAGAAGCAAGTCTGAACTTCTGGCACTATTCCCAAATACATTATTTTTGGAGTCCCCCTCTTCAGGGGGACCGGTCTTGAGATCCGAGATGCTGGGGAGTCCTTGCTGCTCAGGAGAATCTTCACGTTTCAGGAACAAGGGGCTTATTGCGTGCTTTTCTAGCCTGTCCTCCCGGGTGTCACCACACTTGCACAATAGGGGAGCCTTCCCCTGGGACTCTTCCTGTAGCTGCATCTGTGGCTCCTCTTCTAGAATTTCTTGCTTTAGAATCAACTCTTGGTTCTCAGTTCTGGTTTCCAAACCTGAAATATTAGAATACAAATTGCTGACAGTTCATCCTGTGTTAAGAGTGAAATAGACAAGTACTAGCAGAAACAGTCCCCCAATAACCTTTTTAATCTCCATGAAATCACCCCGAAGTTAAACTGTTTTAGTTTACCTGTCAGATGTGCTCACACTTTCCTGTACAAACCGCGTTTCTCTGCTTTTATACTTGTGCCTGGGCTCCACCAACCCATCTCTTGTCCCCCTGCCCCAATCCACTGTTGTATGAGTCACCATATTACGACAGGCAAATTTGGAAGGGGTGTCAGGAGACGTGGTATAGCTTTTATCTTATGTCTGAAGGTTGGCTTAACAAGATAAATTCTATTTGTGTGATGAGTTACATAGTATTAGACATACCAGGAGCCTTCAATGTCTGAAGGCAAGTTCTATGTGGAAGAGACATCTAGGACTGATTCAGTCGATAAAGAAACACTCAATACACCAGAATTCTTAGTTTACAGGAAGGCTAAACCAGGTAAATTCTGGATTAGGGACATCAGGCACAGCTAAGAATAGGCAATAAGTACCTCTATCATATCAAGATAATCAAGTGAAAACGTACAAAACGGAAGAACTTCAAAGTACTGTCCTCTCCTCAGCCTTAAACTATTGGCCCCAAAGTATCCTCTCCAGAGGTCCCCAAACTTTTTACACAGAGGGCCAGTTCACTGTTCCTCAGACAGTTGGAGGGCTGCCACATACAGTGCTCCTCTCACTGACCACCAATGAAAGAGGTGGCCCTTCCGGAAGTGCGGTGGGGGGCGGGATAAATGGCCTCAGGGGGCTGCATGCGGCCCGCGGGCCGTAGTTTGGGGACACCTGCAGTCTAGACAGAAAGGACAGAAACTTTTATAGCAGGGATTTCAGATGCTTAAGCCTTATTGTATGCTCATCTAGAATAGCACCAGGTTCAATGAAGATACTCAATAAAATATTTGTTGAATAATCTCTCTAGGGTAAAACTCACCAGCCCAGGCCAAAAGACTAGAAATACTGACAGGACCTGATGGCTGACCCCATACTGAAGATCACCACAATTCAGTCAGAATTGGAGGGGAGATAGACTCCTGCATGCACCCCAACTAGAATCCACCTGGCAATCCCCTAAGGGGTGATGCTCTGCCCATCTAGGGCCATGCTTACAACCAAGTTATTTTTAGTGCCTGAGGCTGAGACACCACAGAGCCATCCTCAGTATCTGGGGCCAATGTGCTCGAACCAATTGAGCCATGGCTGTGGGAGAGGAAGAGAGAGAAAAAGAGAAGGGGGGGGAAGAAGAGAGAGAGAGAGAGAGTGAGAAGGGGGACGGGTGAAGCAGATGGTTGCTTCTCCTGTGTGCCCTGTCTGGGAATCAAACCTGAGACATCCATATGCCAGGCTGACACTACCACTGAGCCAACTGGCCAGAGCCTCCAGTCAAAATTCTTATATTTGACTATTAAATACAAACAGAAAGTGAAAGATTACCAACATTTAAAGAAAACCTTTAATAGAAATGCCAATGAAAACATGCAATAAACAAAATGAGAAAATTTAATAATCTATTCTCAGGTAAATAAGAGAAGACACTACACATCCAGGAAACAAGGGGGCTATAAGAAAAGGGATATCTTTTTTTTTTTATTCAGTGAGAGGAGGGAAGGCAGAGGCAGACTCCCAATGTATCCAGACCAGGATCCACCAGACAAGCCCACTACGGAGTGATGCCCTGCCTATCTGGTGCATTGCTCCGTTGCTCAGCAACCAAGCTCTTCTTAGTGCCTGAGGTGGAGGCCATGGAGCCATCCTCAGTGCCCAGGGCCAACTTGTTCCAATTGAGCCATGGCTGTAGAATTGGGAGAGAGAAAGAGAGAGAGAGAGAGAGAGAAAGAGGGAGAAAGAGGGAGAAGTGAGAGGAGGAAGAGGGAGAAGCAGATGAGCACTTCTGTGTGCTCTGACCAGGAATTGAACCAGGGACATCCACCATCCACAAACCGAGCTGACATTCTACCACTGAGCCAACTGGCCAGAGCCAAAAAAGGAGCCTCTAAAGAAGAAAAAGCTCTCGAAAATTTGAATGAAGGCCTAACCTGTAGTGGCACAGTGGATAAAGCATTGACCGGAACACTGAGGTTGCCAGTTTGACCTGGGCTTGCCTGGTCAAAGCACATATGGGAGTTGATGTTTCCTACTCCTCCCCTCTTCTCTCTCTCTCAAAATGAATAAATAAGCCTGAACAAGCGGTGACGCAGTGGATAGTGCATCGGACTGGGATGCGGAAGACCCAGGTTCGAGACCCTGAGGTCGCCAGCTTAAATGTGGGCTCATCTGGCTTGAGCAAATGCTCACCAGCTTGAGCCCAAGGTCGCTGGCTTGAGCAAAGGGTTACTCGGTCTGCTGAAGGCCTGTGGTCAAGGCACATATGAGAAAGCAACCAATGAACAACTAAGGTGTCGCAATGTGCAACGAAAAACTAATGATTGATGCTTCTCATCTCTCTCCGTTCTGGTCTGTCCTTGTCTATCCCTCTCTCTGACTCTCTTTGTCTCTGTAAAAATAAATTAATAAATAAATAAATTCTTTATTAAAAAAATATGAATGGGCCCTGGCTGGTTGGCTCAGTGCTAGAGCGTCACCCTGGCGTGCAGGAGTCCCGGGTTCGATTCCCACCAGGGCACACAGGAGAAACGCCCATCTGCTTCTCCACCCCTCCCCCTCTCCTTCCTCTCTGTCTCTCTCTTCCCCTCCTGCAGCCAAGGCTCCATTGGAGCAAAGTTTGCCCAGGCGCTGAGGATGGCTCTATGGCCTCTGCCTCAGGCGCTAGAATGGCTCTGGTTGCAGCAGAGCATCGCCCCCTAGTGGGCGCATGTGGGAGTCTGTCTGACTGCCTCCCCGTTTCCAACTTCGGAAAAATACAAAAAAAAAAAAAATTAAAAAAAAAAAAAAATGAATGAAAGCAAAAATATTTCAATATAAGAGTTGGAAAATAAAGTTTAAATCTCCTAGAACCGTGATGGTGAACTTTTTATAAAAACCGCCTACTTTTGCAGTGCTGGTCAACCTGGTCCCTGTGGGCAGGAGAGGCCAGGGTGACCAGCACTGCAAAAGGGGGCAGTTTTTATAAAAAGGTTCGCCATCACGGTCCTAGAAAGTTAAAAAATAAAGAAATAGGAAGAGGATTGGGGGATTTTTTTACAATCAGTCCACGAGTTCCAACATCTAACTGAAAGAAATCCCAGAAACAACACAGTAAAAATGAGATAAAAATAAGTAAATAGATAAATAAAAGAATACTATACAAAATTCCTCACCACTTAAAGATATGGGTGTCTTTATTATAAGGGCCTACCAACTACTCAGAACAATGAATGAAAAAACAAACATCTCACACTAAGCTACATCTATTGTGAAATTTCATATTAGCAGAAAGAAAAGCTTTTAAAGGCTACTACACAGAACAAGTAGATTGCATACTAAGGATAAAATAGCACAGTGATATAAGATTTCTCAATAGCAACATGACAAGCTAGCTAGAAAATTTACTGTCTTAAAAATTCAAAGGTAAAACTATTTCTAACATAGAATACTGTATCAGCCACACTATAATCCCAATATGAGAGAGGAATAAAGATGTTTTCTGACATTCACAAAGTTTCAAAAATTTAGCTCTCAAGTATATATTCTCTGGAACACACCAGAAAACGTTCTCCATCAAATCAAGGGGATAAAACTAAGGAAGAAAATGGTATGGGGTCCAGGAAAGAAGAAAGGAATTTCCAGGGTGACGATGAAGGCAAGTTCTAGAACAATAGCTGTGTAACAGGTTTGAAGAAACCTAATCACACTGGTGCAGAGGAAGCTTCTGGGGCCTCTCCAAGGGGATATGAAAATGATGGCATATCTGATATATGTGGATACACTGAGAGGAGCTTTACATTTCTAACAGAGAGCTTGTGGGTGAACTAGTGTTCAGGAGTTAGAGAAGTAGGCACATGCAAAAGCGGGTTTTTTTTCAGGAACAGAGAGAGAGAGAGAGTCAGAGGTCAGAGAGAGGGATAGACAGACGAGAACAGAGAGATGAGAAGCATCAATCATCAGTTTTTCGTTGCGCGTTGCAACACCTTAGTTGTTCATTGATTGCTTTCTCATATGTGCCTTGACCATGGGCCTTCAGCAGACCGAGTAAACCCTTGCTCAAGCCAGCGACCTTGGGTCCAAGCCGGTGAGCTTTAGCTCAAACTAGATTAGCCTGCGCTCAAGCTGGCGACCTCGGGCTCTCGAACCTGGGTCCTCTGCATCCCAGTCCAACGCTCTATCCACTGCGCCACCGCCTGGTCAGGCTAGGAGGCATTTTTAATTCCAAGGAAAACTGTAAAAGTGTAAAAGCTGTAAAACAAGTTATTCAATATATGGGTGAATATAGATAGTATTTATTTGGCATAATACTGAAACTATATTCATGAACAAAAAGACTGACATCTATAATGAGAGAATTACAGACCGCTAAATATGTGCATGACTGAGGGACAGAACTCATTTTTCTCAGTAGGCAGTTAACAGATAGTAACTAAAATTGGGTGAAAATAGCAGAACAAGCTATCTTATTTAGAAATATGAAAATAAGTAACACTGGAAAGAGTTAAAAAGATTTTAAAGTTGTGTCTGCAAAGTTGGGACCAGGATTGAGAAGGGCCTGGAATTTTCCTAAGATGATTTGACCACAAAGTAATTTTTAAGAAGATAATGGAGATAAGGAGGGGGAAATAAGGCTATAAACAGGCAAGTCACAGGAGAGGAAACCAGAAAGTCCAAAATATATCTGAAAGGGCCCTGGCCAGGTAACTCAGTTGGTTAGAGCATCATCCTGATATGCCAAGGTTGTGGGTTCAATCCCTGGTCAGAGCACATATAAAAATCAACCAATGAATGCAAAACTAAATGGAAAAACAAATCAATGTTTGTTTCTCTCTTTCTCCCTTCCTATCAATCAATAAAATTTTTTTTAAAGAATCAACCAATAAATGCATAAATAAGTAGAACAACAAATTGATGTTTCTCTCCCCTTCCTCTCTCTCTGGGGGGGAGGTTGGAAATATATATATATCTGAAACGTATGCAACCCAACTAACCCAGTAGAAATCAGTGTAAGGCAAGTTAAAACCACCAGATACCATTCATTAATTAATATAAACAGTATTTATTGAGCACCTACTCTATGCCAGGCACTATACTTGGCATTTGGAATATATTTATGAACAGAACAGTCAAAAGTCGCCTGACTAGGCGGTGGCGCAGTGGACAGAGCATCGAATTGGGATGCAGAGGACCCAGGTTCGAGACCCTAGCTTGAACGCGGACTCATCTGAGCGTTCAAGCTAGGGTTTGAGCAAAGCTCACCAGCTTGGACCCAAAGGCCACTGGTTTGAGCAAGGGGTCACTCAGTCTGCTATTGCCCCCAGGTCAAGGCACATATGAGAAAGCAATCAATGTACAACTAAGGTGTCGCAGCAAAAGCAGTCAAAAGTCTTTCCTTTTGTAGAGTTTACATTCTAGAGGGGGTGGTCAGAAAAT
Source organism: Saccopteryx leptura (assembly GCF_036850995.1). Lineage (NCBI taxonomy): Eukaryota > Metazoa > Chordata > Mammalia > Chiroptera > Emballonuridae > Saccopteryx > Saccopteryx leptura. Next base: position 187,234,528 of record NC_089506.1, read on the forward strand.
AAATACATTACATAGGATGTTACAGGGTAATAAATGGTACGAAGTCAAGCAAGGCAAGGGATCAGTCAGCAGTGTGGGAGGAGGAAACAGTGGTAGCAAACTGCAACTGAAATAAATCAAGGAGTTTGATTAGTAGAGATCTGGAGGAAGAAAGAGGGATCAGAGAGAGTGAAGACCACGAAGCAAAGTTGCCAGCTATGGTCAAACACAAGGTCAGTGGAGCTGGATCATAACGAGGGAGAGAGTAGGAGATGGGCTGGCAAGGTCACAGGGCCATGTCACATTATGTCACATTAGGCATCACAGGCTTTTTACTGTATCAAATGAGTACTGCAGGTCCAAGCGGAGGCATGACATAACCCAGTGGTTCTCAAAGTGTGCACCAGGGCACACTAGTGCACCCTAAAAGATCTCCAGGTGCGCCCTATGGTATTCCAGAGAAATATGTGCCTGTTGGGGACCAAAAATCCAACAGGGTTTTTGGAGTTTAGATTTTTGGGGGACAGGGGTGTGGGGAACTGGCTGTAAGCTGACAGTCTGCCCAACACCCCCCCCCCCTCCACCTCACTTGCCTGATTAGGTTGCAAAAGGCTGTTAAGCTGTGGTGCTGGATTGTTTACCCTACCCCCCCCATGTCTCAGGGAAGACTGGAGGCAAGTTTCTTCTATCCTTTGTTTGGTGTAAAGTTCAGATGATATGTATGGTGGGGGGTTTCTGCACTCAACACAATTAAGAGTAAAAAGAGAAGAATTCTTTAAAGTATTGATGAAGAAATGAGAGTTTGCCTTTCAAATATATGCCCAAACATTGAAGAAATCACTTCACATAGGCTCATGTTTCTCATAAACACAAGAATGAAAAAACTTAACATATTCACACTGGGACCTGCCGAATTTACTAACCCTTACTAAGAATGTATCTATATATATATAATGATAACTGGGATGCAGAGGACCCAGGTTTGAGACCCCGAGGTTGCCAGCTTGAGCGCGGGCTCATCTGGTTTGAGCAAAAGCCCACCAGCTGAACCCAAGGTTGCTGGCTCCAGCAAGGGGTTCCTTGGTCTGCTGAAGGTCCATGGTCAAGGCACATAGGAGAAAGCAATCAATGAAAAACTAAGGTGTTGCAACGCGCAATGAAAAACTAATGATTGATGCCTGACCAGGCGGTGGCGCAGTGGATAAAGCGTCAGACTGGGATGCGGAAGGACCCAGGTTCAAGATCCTGAGGTCGCCAGCTTGAGCGTGGGCTCATCTGGCTTGAGCAAAAAGCTCACCAGCTTGGACCCAAGGTCGCTGGCTCGAGCAAGGGGTTACTCGGTCTGCTGAAGGCCCGCGGTCAAGGCACATATGAAAAAGCAATCAATGAACAACTAAGGTGTCACAACGAAAAACTGATGATTAATGCTTCTCATCTCTCTCCATTCCTGTCTGTCCCTATCTATCCCTCTCTCTGACTCTCTCTCTGTCCCTGAAAAAAAACAAAAAAACCACTAATGAGTGATGCTTCTCATTTCTCCGTTCCTGTCTGTCTGTCCCTGTCTATCCCTCTCTGACTCTGCAAAAAATAAATAAAACAAAAAAAAAAAGTAACGTAAAAATGTTTTTTAATGTCAGAATAAGTTTAATTTTGTAATATTTATTTCATTATATACCATAAAAGCACACTTGGACTTTATATTTTTTTCTTTAATATTTGACTTAATTATTATAACATATTTCTCAGAAATTTGTATATAGTGTGCCTACAATTATTTGTAGGATTTTAAATGTGCCCCGACTTCAAAAAGTTTGAGATCCACTGACATAACCATTTTTTAAAATTTATATTATTTTTAATTTATAATTATAGTTGAAATACAATATCATAGTTTCAGGTGTGCACCCCAGTGATTAGATATTATACAACTTATTAAGTGACCATCCTGCTAACTTTCACACCCATCTGACACCACAGTTATTAGGATATTATTGACTCTATTCCCCGTGCTGTACTTGTTACCACGACTATTCTGTAACAACAAATTTGGACTTAATCCCTTCACCCTTTTCACACATCTTCCTAAGCCCTCTTCCCATTGGGCAACTGTCAAAACATTCTGTATATCTATGAGTCTGTTTCTGGTCTGCTTGCTCGTTTATTTATTTTTTTAGATTCCATTGTTGATAAATATGTGTTTACTGCCATTTTATTTTTAATCTTTTTCTTCTTTTAAAAGGAATATTTGGGACTACTGTGTTAAGGCATCATGCCATCAGTTGAACACCAAGGTTGACAGGGATATGATGAAAGAAGAATTCTTATATACTGCTGGTATCCTTTTGGATGGCAAGATGGTAAATATCCCTAAGAATATTCCCTTCGGAAACTCCTACACATGACCATAGGGAGAAAGACACAGAATGTTCATAGTAATACTGTTTGTAATGGTGAAAAAACTAGAGGCCTTGATGTCCACTGATAAGAGAATGGACAAATGAACTTTGGAATATTTTACAATGAATATATGGATGTTAACATGAATAAACTAGAGCTACATGTATCAACACGGATCAAGCTAAAAAATGTAATGTTGGGGGAAAGGAAAAGTATAAAAGAATTATACAGAGAGAGAGAGAGAGAATGTGGCTACATGAATATGTAGAAAGAATATAAAACATACATGGAAATGATAAATATATATGAAAACAGGATATTGGTTACCTCTAGAAAAGGAGCAAAGGAACAGCCTTCAGGGACGGTAAACAGGGCTTCACCTATAACTGTAACATTTATTTTTAAAAAATATGAAGCCAAATCTGATAAACCTGGTGGTAGATACACAGTTGCCCATTATAGTTTTATAATTTTCTGTATTAAAAATGCATCAAAATTGCCTGATTAGGCAGTAACGCAGTGAATAGAGCATCAGCCTGGGACACAGAGGACCCAGGTTCAAAACCCCGAGGTCACAGGCTTAAGTATGGGCTCACCAGCTTGTGCGTGGGGTCCCTGGCTTGAGCCCAAAGGTCACTTGCTTGAAGTCCAAGGTCGCTGGCTTGAGCATGGGGTCACTGGCTCAGCTGGAGCTCCCCAGTCAAGGCACGTATGAGAAAAAACCAATGAACAACTAGGTGTGTCAAGAATTGATGCTTCTCATCTCTCTCTCCCTTCCTGTCCGCCTGTCCCTATCTGTCCCTCTCTCGCTAAAAATAAAATAAAATAAAATGTTAAAAAAAAAACTGCGTCAAAACAAGAAGCTGAATCTAGCAGCTCTCTTAGCACAGTGGGCAGTGCATCAGCATAATCTGAAGAAGCTGAATCTATCACCTAACAATTCAGAACAGGAAAGGTCTTGCTTAGATCATAAGAGACTCTATGTCTGTGAATGGCAGACTGGCTCAGGGATCAGACTGAAGCAAACTCTTCACAAATGACACACAGCTAGAAACAAGCAAAGTCACAACACTTACCTGTCTGGACTGTGTTCCCATAATCCTTCAGTGTGCTTTCCCTGTAGAATTCCCTCTGAACTGGGTTCAGACGCTCCCACTCCTCCCAGGTTAGAGACACATCCTCGACCTTCACCAAACCCTGAAACAAAAAGAGATTTCCTGTTAGCACCTGCTGTCCCAGTACAGCCTTACCACTGGTCTCAGGATGAGGCCAGACTCCAGAGGAGGAGTCGGTCAGTACTGAGGTGGAAGCACTGCCAAAGAAGTAACAGCCTGACCTGTGGTGGCGCAGTGGATAAAGCGTGGACCTGGAAATACTGAGGTCGCCGGTTCGAAACCCTGGGCTTGCCTGGTCAAGGCACATATGGGAGCTGATGCTTCCAGCTCCTCCCCCCATCTCTCTCTCCTCTCTCCCCCTCTCTAAAAATGAATAAAAAAAAAAAAAGTAACAAACAGGTCTTTCTCAGTGAATTTTGTACTGATAGGGGAGTTTCAAAGTGACTGAATACGGAGGCCGCCATTCTCCTGCAATCCCAAAAAGCCATTCTGTGGACTGGCTACACTAATTTGGGTAAGAGCACAATATTCATTTGAGTTACACCACTATGATTTATCAAGACGGAAATCTGATACAGATTTAAGATGTACAGATAACCAGAGAGTTCTAAGTTCCAAAGTTGGCCCTGACAGGTTCCTCACGTGTGAAATGGATACAGATGTCTCAAGAAGACTGAAGATACCTGACCAACAGCAAGTACTCAGTAAAATTTCCTTTCCCTTCCTTGACTATTGCACAACACGACCTTTTGAGGTGGCTTATCTAAATGTAAGTTGATTATTCACAGAAGGTAAAGCCACAGTTCTTAGAAAGGGAAGGTTCTAAAACTAGGGCAGGGAGATGGTTGTCTAGGTTCCAGTGATAACTCACAAACTGACTCCAAGGATCTGTTATGTTTTGTTATATTTTCTGTTATGTATTGACATCTTAAAAAAAAAAAAGAAAAAAAAAAAAAGAACTTTCTGGCTGGGGAGACTGCCCCTCCTGGGACTAGCCAATTTTTAGAGGAGGGGGCCCCACTGACACTGGTTAATCCAGAGATGTATTTCTCTCACTGGCCTGTACACTCAAGGAGGCAAGATTCCTCTGCTTTAATCAGCCCACGGCCAGGTACCAAGGCAACTAACTACCAACCACTGCAATAATTTACAGCTAACTAAAATTATTTCAAGTAACCACTTCTGCCATGTCCTTCCTTTCCCTCTGAAACCCCAATTCAGGCTCTGGCCTAAACTCTTCCCCCTGCGCCCGTCAGCTGCCTCCTGACCAGCCTGGTGTATTTCCCACAGGTTTCCTGTGGCATGCAGTGCCTCCTATGTCCACCTCAGTGTAGTCTTTTCCCCCTGAGCCTCTCCTCTGTCTCTGTGTAAACGAAACCACACTCCTGTGTGTCTCCTCTACTCTTAATGCCCTGAATACTTCCCTATAACACTGCTTTACTTCTAACACCAGATGTATGTGTTTCCACACATCAAACAATTCTCTAACACCAGCTGTGCCCTACAGTTTAACTCAATTCAGACACTACTTGCCTGGAGCTGGGCTCAGATCCCACAGGTTAAGGCAGTGGTTCTCAAACTTTTAGAAGTTGGGGCACATTTAAAATACTACAAGTGGCCCTGGCCGGTTGGCTCAGTGGTAGAGCGTCGGCCTGGCGTGCGAAGGTCCCAGGTTCGATTCCCGGCCAGGACACACAGGAGAGGCGCCCATCTGCTTCTCCACCCCTCCCCCTCTCCTTCCTCTCTGTCTCTCTGTCTTCCCCTCCCGCAGCAGAGGCTCCATTGGAGCAAAAGATGGGCCGGGCGCTGGGGATGGCTCCATGGCCTCTGCCCCAGGCGCTAGAGTGGCTCTGGTTGCAACAGAGCGATGCCCCGGATGGGCAGAGCACCGCCCCCTGGTGGGCATGCCGGGTGGATCCCGGTGGGGCGCATGCAGGAGTCTGAATGACTGCCTAACCGTTTCCAGCTTCAGAAAAATACAAAAAAAAAAAAAAAAAAATTCTACAAGTAATTGTAGGTGCATTATATATAAATTTCTGAGAAATATGTTATAATAATTAAGTCAAATATTAAAGAAAAATATAAAGTCCAAGTCTGCTTTTATGGTAACAAAATTAAATTTATTTTGACATTAAAAAACATTTTTATGTTACTTTTTTTGAGTTATGCTTTTTAGAATTCATAAAAAAGAGGGATTAAAAATTAAAAAATGACAAGAAAGTTATCTTTTTATATACATAGATACATTCTTAGTAAGATTTAGTAAATTAGGCAGGTCCTGGAGCAAATGTGTTAAGTTTTTTCATTCTGTGTTTATGAGAAACATGAGCCTATGTGAAGTGATTTCTTCAATGTTTGGGCATATATTTGAAAGACAAATTCTCATTTCTTCGTCAATACATTGAAGAATTTCTCTTTTTTACTCTTAATTGTGTTGAGTGCAGAAAACCCCCACCATACATATCATCTTAACTTTACACCAAACAAAAGATAGAAGAAACTTGCCTCCAATCTTTCTGGGGAACATGGGGGGTAATGTAAACAATCCAACACCACAGCTTAACAGCCTTTTGCAACCTAATCAGGTAAGTGAGGTGAAGGGTTGGGCAGACTGTCAGCTTACAGTCAATTCCCCACACCTCTGTCCCCCCAAAATCTAAACTCCATGTTTTTTTGGTCCCCAATAGGCACATATTTCTCTGGAATACCATAGGGTGCACCTGGAAATCTTCTAGGGCACACCAGTGTGCCCTGGCGCACACTCTGAGAACCACTGGGTTAAGGGGTCAGTCCTACAAGACTAACCCCTCCTTGTAGAGATCCTGAATAGGAACATAGAACAGGGATAGAGTTCAGTGCCCTGAGGCAAAAGCCACAGTGGTGTCACTGATAGAAAATACAGAATGCAGAACATAACCCAATAGAGATAGAAAGAGCAATTCTGATTAATAGGTGGGGATATTTAAGCTACTTCCCTTACTCTTTTATCTGCTCTAAGAAGTTCCCCTTCTTGACTTCCTCATTCTCTTCTCTGCTTCCTCATTTTCATCCCTGCTTCTATTTGTGTGAGTCAATAAATACCAGGAAGGACTGGGGGTTGGGGTGTCTCACGAAACCTGTATAAGGGATTGTGAGGCGGTCTCCCCTGGGTTCCTTGGTGCACTCCATGTGGTCTCTGAGTAGTCACTGTCTCCATACAAGTGGTGCCCGTGTGAGGAACAGGAACCAAACAATACTTCCCCAACTTCAGCCACTAACTGCAAGTCCATGACCTGTTTTGACCAACCAGTTTTAGATTAGAGCTTCTTTCCACCTTCTCTTTGGGTTCAAAATTTATATCCTAGAGCAGCTCCAGAACTCAGGAAAACAATTTACTTACTAGATTACCAGTTTATTATACAAGGTTATAACTCAGAAACAGTGTGTAAAGCCAGTAGCCATGGCCACCATCACAGCCGCCTGGTCCATGCAGGTTCAGGTTCGATTCAGACAGACGGTAATGAAACAATGGAGCCAAGAACTGTTGGGCCATTAGCTTTAAACCTAGCTTGCACCTGGTGGGCAAGAAATACACACAGTGGGAAAATACTTCCCTTTCCATTCAGGGCTCCCAAAACCACTGACTTATCCGAGTTTCCTAGAATCAAAGGTTTCTAGCTCACCAGCCTTATTCACCTCTGTTCCCCATCTCCTCTCTGCACAAACTGGCTTCTCCTTCAGCACTCAGCCATCCTGGCTGCTTCCCCTGGCCTCCTCTACCTGGCCTTTCTCTGCTCTCCTCCAGCATGGGCTCCTCCTAGAACGTAATCACTCTTCCCTGGAACAACGTGATCTCTCCTTTTAAAACCTTTTGGTGGGAAAGCTCTCCCCCAACACACATTAATATAATCACACCAATCCCAAGCAAGAAGGGCAACTAATATTACCTGGGCAACAGGCTTTCATGTGGGCAGCATCATCTTTAACAAAGTGAGCATAACATATCTTATCTGCCCAAAACAGTGAGATGGAAGAGATGCATAGGGCAAGGTCTGGGAGGGTTCCGAGCTCAGAAGCTTCTGTTTCCATGGAGCTGGGAGGTGTTGCTCTTCTGTTAAGTGATGTGCTTACCAACCTGGAAGCTCCCTAAACCCCATACACTTGGAACTTTAATGGAGGCTTTATCAATAAGTATGATCAGTAATAAACTCCATTTCCAGCCTCTCTCCTCTCTGGACTACTAATGTTATAAAGTACTGCACCCCAGATTCTGAAAGGCACCATACCTCACTTCATCGAGTCCATGTAGAGATACCCAGTAGAGATGAATTTTGAGGAATTTTATTGCAGGAGGAAATTTGTTAAATATGCCGGCTTCATATGGCTAACACGGGGCAATTCCAGACCCAAATCGTGCGCCCTGAGTATATTTCAGGGGCTGATTATATACCCTTTGACCACATACAAGTGGGGGGGGGGCATGACAGCATGACACAATCATTAACAAGATCATAACATTTGAGAAGATTTACGTTATATTAACAAGATTAACATTTGTCTAGGGCAGGGGTAGTCAACCTTTTTATACCTACCACTCACTTTTGTATGTTAGTAAAATTATCTAACCACCCACTGGTTCCACAGTAATGTTGATTTATAAAGTAGGGAAGTAACTTTATAAAATTTATAAAGCAGTTACAGCAAGTTAAAGCATATAATAATAATTACTTACCAAGTACTTTATGTCGGATTTTTGCTAAGTTTGGCAGAATAAATCTTTATAAAACAACTTACTATAGTTAAATCTATCTTTTTATTTATACTTTGGTTGCTCCACTACTGCCCACCATGAAAGCTGGAACACCCACTAATGGGTGGGAGGGGCCAGGTTGACTACCACTGGTCTAGGGGATTTACAAGAAACGTTAAAACTTTCAAGGTAGCCTGACCAGGTGGTGGCACCATGGATGGAGCGTCGGACTGGGATGCGGAGGACCCAGGTTTGAGACCCTGAGGTTGCCAGCTGGGCTCATCTGGTTTGAGCAAAGCTCACCAGCTTGAACCCAAGGTTGCTTGCTTGAGCAAGGGGTTACTCGTTCTGCTGAAGGCCCACGGTCAAGGCACATATGAGAAAGCAATCAATGAACAACTAAGGTGTGACAACGAAAAACTAATGATTGATGCTTCTCATCTCTCTCCATTCCTGTCTGTCTGTCCGTCCCTATATCTATCCTTCTCTCTGACTCTCTCTGTGTCTCTGTAAAAAAACCCCAAAAAACCTTTCAAGGTAACACAATCAAAGACATTAACAAATCCCTTTAGTATATATCTCTCCTCCTTTGCCTAGAGGTACACGTTAATCTCCCATTCCAGGAAGGGAGGCGACAGCCAGGATCAGTGTAGGGTGGTATGTTAATTTGGTCTCTTACTGAAAGAGAAAGGGAGTTCTTCAGATAACCTTAATCCTTTCAGAGAACTTAAAACCAAACGACCCTAGTCGTCCTTGTAAGTCAGGAGACTTCTACATTCCTTTTCCTCCGTTTTCCAAAGAAAGGACAGGAAAGCCTGACCTTTTCTCCCAGAATATTAATATTAATTTGCAGTTTTTTGGTACCTTACAACACTATTATCAATAATGGGCAGAGGAAGTTGTCACATCATTAAAAAATAAGTAAAAAAGGGATCCTCACATTCTAAGTCATGGGGAATTGCTGCTGCAGCATCCTGACATGTTTCTCTCTCCAATATCTAGTTAGACAAATGTGTCTCACACGGGTAAACAATACTCCCGAGTAGGTTTTGTGCTGAGAGGTCTATAACTTAGGGATCATTTCCTGTATGGATTTGTTACTGGTTCCTAAGAAAAGGAAAAAGTTTTATGCACATCCTGAAGTTCACACAAAACGTAGTAAGAAAAAAAATTTTCTGAAGCTCACAGCAATCCATACACCTCCTGTTCCCCCACATTCCCACCACCGGCATACTCTCTCCTTACCTGTAGTGAGGTCCCACCAAGCGCTCTCTGAAGAGCCCGCACTATGGCTGCAGCCTCATCTCCGCTCCTCGGGTTGTGCTTCCTCACGCGGTCCTGGAGCTCCGGGGGCAGGCTGGCCAGGAACTGCTCCAGCACCAGCAGTTCTAGGATTTGCTCCTTCGAATGCATCTGAGGTCTCAGCCACCGACGACAAAGTTCCCTGAGCCGGCTTAGCGCCTCTTCGGGTCCGGCCACATCCCGATAACCGAACTGCCGAAAACACTGTCGACAAGCTTCGGGATCCAGACAGTCTACCCGTGGGTTGAATTCCAGACCTTCAGGCCAGTCTTCCTCCACTTTCACTATCAAAAGTCCATCATGCAGGGCCGGCGCAGCTACCCTGGCCCCTGCAGCCACCATCCAGGTCCCTGGCTCAGCGTCATTCCCTTGACTTGCGATCAAGCTCGAACTCATCTTTCTCCGGCACGTGCTGACTTTCTTGGAGTTTTGCCTTCAGGTGAAAAGAGAGCAAACCCTGCAAAAAGCCACGGAACTCATCGTCCCTCATTAAGCAGAGGCGAACCCTGCCCGGCCCCCCGCAAGAGTCCTCCTAACCGCAGCTATGCCACATAGAACCTACCTTGTCCCGCGACCACAAAAAGAAATAGATGAAACAAACAAACAAACAAAAAAACCCCCTAGTAACCCAAGCCGGAAGTGTGCCGCTGATTCTGCCAGGCATTTCCTGGATCTCTCTAGGCGTCCTGGAGGACTGAGATGAATCTTAGTGGTTTGCCATCCGGCACTTACCAGGGATGCTCTTCTTGCGTATACCTTGCTTTGTGGAGATTACAATCCTTCAGGTTACAGAACTGAATGATACTCTTCTTTTAAAACTTGAATGTTAATTTTTAAAAGAGACAAACGGTGTATTCAGTAACAAGGAATAAAAGGAATTCTGAATTCCTTTTTTCTCTCTGGTGACTGAACTGCAGTAGTCAAATGGATAGCAATAAACAAGAAAAGAATTCCCTCGCAGTCCTTGATATTTTGCAGAAGTGCAAAGATGGGAATTATGTAACTTGCAATTATTTTCTAGATAAAAGTGCTAGCTGTTGTGCTTTCCAATGTATCAGGAGTTGCTACATTTTCCTTCTTGCCTTCAGGTTTCACGGCAGGAAACAACTGCTTCCTTGATGTTATTGGAGTCTGTGAGAAATATGGTGACTCGGTTGATGCCTGTGCCCCTGCCAGTTGTGGGGACAGCGGGTATTCCAAGGCAGTGCAGTTTTCGTCTATGAATATGGCCTCATTGCCAGTAACTAGCCTTGGCCTGTTAGAAAAGCTGTTGCTCTCTCAGAAGTTCATTCGGCTTGGTGTGGGCATTGCATATTTCCTTTTTCATGACAAAAAGCTCAAATTGCTCAGTCGGAACCTCTTTAGAGCAGTGCCACTGGGCCAAAGGGCTCATTATCTGTGGGTGATCACATATAAATGCAGTACTGATGCATGTCAATTTCAGGAAATCCCCAACAAGTTTATCAAGGAGCCTGGCTGTGGTCTGAGGTGGAGGCCATTCAACAGATTTTGCCACTCAGATATCATCAAGAATTTTGTGAGTTTCACCTGACCAGGCTGTGGCGCAGTGGATAGAGGGTCGGATTGGGATGCTGAGGACCCTGAGCGGGCTCATCTGGTTTGAACAAAAACTCACCAGCTTGGACCCAAAGTCGCTGGCTGGAGCAAGGGGTTACTCGGTCTGCTGAAGGCCCACGGTCAAGGCACATATGAGAAAGCAATCAATGAACAACTAAGGTGTCGCAATGCGCAACGAAAAACTAATGATTGATGCTCTCATCTCTCCGTTCCTGTCTGTCTGTCCCTATGTATCCCTCTCTGACTCTCTCTCTGTCTCTGTAAAAAAAAGAAAAGAAAAAAAAAAGACCTTTGTGAGTTTCTTCTGTTGCAAAGAGGTTAGTTTTCGGCAGCTTCACCCCCAGCGCTTTCACAAGCTCTTCTACCATGCTGATTTTCTGGAAGGGTGAGATGAAGTTAATCTCATAGGGTTGGCCTCCTGGGCCATCTGGGTGGCAGGTGACCTTGTAACCACCTGCAATGTGCTTTACCATCCCTGAAATCATCTCTGTGATTCCCATGAAATTGTGATAGTCTGCGTGGGCCATGTAGAACTCACAGGTGGCGAACTCAGGATTGTGAGTCAAATCAATTTCTTCATTTCAGAACTGGCATCCAATTTCATAAACCCAGTCAATGCCACCAACCACCAGCATTCTTATGGTAGAGTTCTGGAGCAATATTCATATACAGATTCATGTCCAGCTCATTGTGGTAGGTAAAAAAAGGCTTGGCCACAGCTCCCCCTGGGACGATGTTCATCATGGGAGTTTCATTCTCTAGGAATCCCAACTATCCAAGAAATTTTTTATGTATGTGGTAATCTTAGAGCAAATGATATATTTCTGCTTAACAAATTCATTCAGGATCAAGTTCAAATATCTCTGATGATATTGTGTTTCCTTGTCTTTGAGGCCAAAGTGAAGATGAAGCAACATATGCAAGCAAGGAGAGAGCAAACAAGTGTGATCTTACAGGGATCAGCTCTCAGCTCACCCTTCCTGGTTTTCCTGGGATTCCCCTGAACTCCAATTATGTCTCCCTGACACAGTTTGTTATTGATAAGAACAACTTTTTCTGGTTTATAATTTCTAGAATTGACCATGACTTGCAACTTGACCCTCTCTCCTTGAAGGTCATAGAAGATAAGCTTTCCCCAGAAGCTCTTTTAGCACGGATCCTACCTGCCACCTTCCTTTAATAAAATGTCACTCAGGTGGTCCCCAGGCTGCAGGTGACTGTATTCTTGGATGAAGTGACGTGTTTGTTTTTTTGTGTTTTTTTTTTACAGAGACAGAGAGTGAGTCAGAGAGAGGGATAGACAGGGACAGACAGGAACAGAGAGAGATGAGAAGCATCAATCATCAGTTTTTCATTACGTGTTGCAACACCTTAGTTGTTCATTGATTGCTTTCTCATATGTGCCTTTGACCACAGGCCTCAGCAGACCGAGTAACCCCTTGTTGGACCCAGCAACCTTGGGTTCAAGCTGGTAGGCTTTTTGCTCAAACCAGATGAGCCCGCGCTCAAGCTGCTGACCTCGGGGTCTCAAACCTGGGACCTCTGCATCCCAGTCTGACGCTCTATCCACTGTGCCACCGCCTGGTCAGGCGTGACTTGTTTTTTATTTCTTCTTTTTTTTGTGTGTGTGACTTGTTTTTTTTTTTTTTTTTATATAATTTTATTTTTTTAATGGGGTGACATCAATAAATCAGGATACATATATTCAAAGATAAAAAGTCCAGGTTATCTTGTCGTTCAATTATGTTGCATACCCACCACCCAAAGTCAGATTGTCCTCTGTCACCTTCTATCTTGTTTTCTTTGTGCCCCTCCCCACCCCCTATCCCTCTCCCATTCCCCCCTCCCCCCCCCCCGTAACCACCACACTCTTGTAAATGTCTCTTAGTTTCACTATTATGTCCCACCTACGTATGGAATAATACAGTTCCTGTTTTTTTCTGATTTACTTATTTCACTTCGTATCATGTTATCAAGATCCCACCATTTTGCTGTAAATGTTCCGATGTCATCATTTCTTATGGCTGAGTAGTATTCCATAGTGTATATGTGCCACATCTTCTTTATCCAGTCATCTATTGATGGGTTTTTTGGTTGTTTCCATGTCCTGGCCACTGTGAACAATGCTGCAATAAACATGGGGCTGCATGTGTCTTTATGTATCAATGTTTCTGAGTTTTTGGGATATATACCCAGTAGAGGGATTGCTGGGTCATAAGGTAGTTCTATTTTCAGTTTTTTGAGGAACCACCATACTTTCTTCCATAATGGTTGTACTACTTTACATTCCCACCAACAGTGTATGAGGGTTCCTTTTTCTCCACAGCCTCTCCAACATTTGCTGTTACCTGACTTGCTAATAACAGCTAATCGAACAGGTGTGAGGTGGTATCTCATTGCCGTTTTGATTTGCATTTCTCTAATAGCTAAAGAAGATGAGCATCTTTTCATATATCTGTTGGCCATTTGTATTTCTTCCTGGGAGAAGTGTCTATTCATATCCTCTTCCCATTTTTTTATTGGATTGTTTGTTTGTTTGTTGTTGAGTTTTATGAGTTCTTTGTATATTTTGGATATTAGGCCCTTATCTGAGCTGTCGTTTGAAAAAATCATTTCCCATTTAGTTGGCTTTCTGTTTATTTTGTTATCAGTTTCTCTTGCTGAGCAAAAACTTCTTAGTCTGATGTAGTCCCATTCATTAATTTTTGCCTTCACTTCTCTTGCCTGTGGAGTCAAATTCATAAAATGCTCTTTAAAACCCAGGTCCCTGAGTTGAGTACCTATGTCTTCTTCTATGTACTTAATTGTTTCAGGTCTTATGTTTAGATCTTTGATCCATTTTGAGTTAATTTTTGTACAGGGGGAGAGACTGTAGTCCAGTTTCATTCTTTTGCATGTGGCTTTCCAGTTTTCCCAGCACTATTTATTGAAGAGGCTTTCTTTTCTCCATTGTGTGTTGTTGGCCTCTTTATCAAAAATTATTTGACTATATATATGTGGTTTTATTTCTGGACTTTCTATTCTGTTCCATTGGTCTGAGTGTCTATTTTTCTGCCAATACCATGCTGTTTTGATTGTCGTGGCCCTATAATAGAGTTTGAAGTCAGGTATTGAAATGCCCCCAGCTTCATTCTTTTTCTTTAGGATTGCTTTGGCTATTCGGGGTTTTTTATAGTTCCATATAAATCTGATGATTTTTTTCTCTATTTCTTTAAAAAATGTCATTGGAAGTTTGATGGGAATTGCATTAAATTTGTATATTGCTTTGGGTAATATAGCCATCTTGATTATATTTATTCTTCCTAGCCAAGAACAAGGTATATTCTTCCATCTCATTATATCTTTTTCGATTTCCCTTAACAATGGTTTATAGTTTTCATTATATAAGTCCTTTACATTCTTTGTTATGTTTATTCCTAAGTATTTTATTTTTTTTGTTGCAATCGTGAAGGGGATTGTTCTTTTGAGTTCCTTCTCAGTTGTTTCATTGTTGGCATATAGAAAGGCTATTGACTTCTGTATGTTAATTTTGTATCCTGCGACCTTACTGTATTGGCTTATTGTTTCTAGTAGTCTTTTTGTGGATTCTTTGGGGTTTTCGATGTATAGTATCATATCATCTGCAAAAAGTGATACCTTTACTTCTTCTTTTCCGATATGGATGCCTTTTATTTCTTTGTCTTGTCTGATTGCTCTGGCTAGAACCTCTAGTACCACATTAAATAAGAGTGGAGAGAGTGGACAACCCTGTCTTGTTCCTGATTTAAGGGGGAAAGCCTTCAGTTTAGTGCCATTTAATATGATGTTAGCTGATGGTTTATCATATATGGCCTTTATCATGTTGAGATATTTTCCTTCTATACCCATTTTGTAGAGAGTCTTAAACATAAAATTGTGTTGTATTTTATCGAAAGCCTTTTCTGCGTCTATTGATAAGATCATGTGGTTTTTGTTCTTTGTTTTGTTGATATGGTGTATTACGTTAACCGTTTTACGTATGTTGAACCATCCTTGAGATTCTGGGATGAATCCCACTTGATCATGATGTATTATTTTTTTAATATGTTGTTGTATTCGATTTGCTAGTATTTTGTTTAGTATTTTAGCATCTGTATTCATTAGAGATATTGGTCTGTAGTTTTCTTTTTTTGTGCCATCCTTGCCTGGTTTTGGTATGAGGGTTATGTTGGCTTCGTAAAATGTGTTTGGAAGTATTGCTTCTTCTTCAATTTTTTGGAAGACTTTGAGTAGAATAGGAACCAAGTCTTCTTTGAATGTTTGATAAAATTCGCTGGTATAGCCGTCAGGGCCTGGACTTTTATTTTTGGGGAGGTTTTTAATGGTTTTTTCTATTTCTTCTCTACTGATAGGTCTGTTTAGGCTTTCTGCTTCTTCTTGACTCAGTCTAGGAAGGTTGTATTTTTCTAGGAATTTATCCATTTCTTCTAGGTTGTTGAATTTAGTGGCATAAAGTTTTTCATAGTATTCTACAATAATTCTTTGTATATCTATGGTGTCCGTGGTGATTTCTCCTCTTTCATTTTGGATTTTGTTTATATGAGTTCTTTCTCTTTTTTCCTTGGTAAGTCTTGCCAAGGGTTTGTCAATTTTGTTGATGTTTTCAAAGAACCAGCTCCTTGTTCTATTAATTTTTTCTATAGTTTTTCTGTTCTCTAATTCATTTATTTCTGCTCTGATTTTTATTATCTCCTTTCTTCGGCTGGTTTTGGGTTGTCTTTGTTCTTCTTTTTCTAGTTCCTTAAGGTGGGAAGTTAAGTGGTTCACTTGGGCTCTCTCTTGTTTGTTCATATATGCCTGAAGTGATATGAACTTCCCTCTTATCACTCCTTTTGCTGCATCCCATAGATTCTGATATGTCGTATTGTCATTTTCATTAGTCTGTATATATCTTTTGATCTCTGCACTTATTTCTTCTTTGACCCATTCATTTTTTAAAAGTATGTTGTTTAGTTTCCACATTTTTGTGGGATTTTTTTCCTCTTTTTTGCAGTTGAATTCTAGTTTCAAGGCTTTATGATCAGAAAATATGCTTGGTACAACTTCAATTTTTCTGAATTTGCTGATGTTGTTTTTGTGGCCCAACATATGGTCAATTCTTGAGAATGATCCATGTACACTGGAGAAAAATGTATACTCAGTCACTTTGGGATGAAATGTCCTGTAGATGTCTATCATATCCAGGTGCTCTAGTGTTTTGTTTAAGGCCACTATGTCTTTGTTGATTCTCTGTTTGGATGACCGATCTAGAGCCGTCAGCGGTGTATTGAGGTCTCCAAGTATGATTGTGTTTTTGTCAGTTTTTGTTTTAAGATCAATAAGTAGCTGTCTTATATATTTTGGTGCTCCTTGGTTTGGTGCATATATATTAAGAATTGTATGTCTTCTTGATTCAGTGTCCCCTTAGCCATTATGAAATGGCCATTTTTGTCTCTGAGTACTTTTCCTGTCTTGTAGTCAGCATTATCCGATATAAGTATTGCTACACCTGCTTTTTTTTGGATGTTATTTGCTTGGAGTATTGTTTTCCAGCCTTTCACTTTGAATTTGTTTTTATCCTTGTTACTTAGATGAGTTTCCTGTAGGCAGCATACAGTTGGATTTTCTTTTTTAATCCATTCTGCTACTCTGTGCCTTTTTATTGGTGAGTTTAATCCGTTTACATTTAGTGTAATTATTGATACTTGTGGGTTCCCTATTGCCATTTTATATCTTGCTTTCTGTTAGTTTTGTGTCTTGTTTGATCCTTCTCTTTTGTTTTTCTATCTTTTGTTTTTATTTGGTTGTATTCCATACATCTTTCCACTGTTGCTATCTTTTTTATCTCATGTACTTCTGTGGTGGTTTTTTCAATGGTGGTTACCTTTGAATAATGAAAAGGGTCCCTACCCTGTTCATTGTAGCAAACTATTTTGTGAGTACTTTTGCACTCCATCGTCCTTTGCTACTGTTAATCTCCATCTTCTCCCCCTCTTTCTTTTTGTTGTTGTCACAGTTTAAATTTGGTTTTATTGTGTTCTTCTTGGAGCTTTTACTTGTGGCTCTGTTTTTTTTTTGTTCTTTGTATTGATTGGAGAACCCCCTTTAGTAATTCCTGGAGTGGGGGTTTTCTGATGATAAATTCCCTCATCTTTTCTGTATCTGTGAATGTTTTTATTTCTCCTTCATATTTGAAGGATAGCTTTGATGGGTATAGTATGCGTGGCTGAAAGTTCCTCTCTTTCAGGATTTTCCTCGGCTTGGATCTCCGTGCCACAGCCTGGTTCGGCCGTTTGTTTCGCGGCCTGGATGTATTCACCCCCTTTGCCCGCCTCAGTTTCTATATTCACAGTTACCAGAGAAAGCCGCCCTGTTTAGGTTAGTGAGGAAGGCGGAGCATTTCTTACTCCCTATTTCCTTCGGGGTTTGGTTATATATTTAGCCAATTTTTCACTCAATCATACCTTTGGGTGTATTGCGAAGCATCTGGAAGCTCCAAGTATAGGTTTTTCTGTTTCTGGTTGAAGATCTTGTTGAGTTTTGGGGGAGATTTATCGGTATCGCTTCCTACCCCGCCATTACTCTGACGTCATCCTCCGTGACTTGTTTTTTAAGTCAGTAAGTTTGGAGGTGGTTTTTTGTTTGGTTTTTGGGGTTTTTTTTTTTGGTATTTTTCCGAAGCTGGAAACAGGGAGGTAGTCAGACAGACTCCCGCATGCACCCGACTGAGATCCACCTGGCATGCCCACCAGGGAGCGATTCTCTGCCCATCTTGGGGCGTCGCTCTGCTGCAATCAGAGCCATTCTAGCGCCTGAGGCAGAGGCCACAGAACCATCCTCAGCGCCCAGGCCAACTTTGCTCCAGTGGAGCCTTGGCTGTGGGAGGGGAAGAGAGAGGCAGAGAGGAAAGAGAAGGGGAGGGGTGGAGAAGCAGATTGGTGCTTCTCCTGTGTGCCCTGTCCGGGAATCGAACCCAGGACTCCTGCACGCCAGACCGACGCTCTACCACTGAGCCAACCAGCCAGAGCTTGGGGGTGTTTTTTTATGCAACAAAAGCTAACAGATATACTTTTAAATCTAGACCAACCAAATTCACAATATTAACAAAAAGGATGATACTTAGAATATAGCAAAATATGTGCAAAACCTATATAAAAATATTTAAAATGCTCCTAAAAGATCCCAAATTAGGCTTTTCCCCCCACATATGGAAAGACATACCATACCATATTCTTGGATAGAAAAATCAACTTTGTAGGGATGTCAATTCTCCCTAGATTATTCTAAATGAAAAATGATCTCAGTACAGATTTAATTCTGGAATTAGAGAAACTTATTCTAATGTTAATTTGGAAAAAAATAAAGAAGCCCTGGCTGGTTGGCTCAGTGGTAGAGCATCAGTCGGGTGTGTGGATGTCCTGGGTTTGATTCACAGCCAGGGCACACAAGAGAAGCACTCATCTGCTTCTCCTCCCCTCCCTCTCTTGCTTCTCTCTCTTTCTCTTCCTTCTCCTCCTCCCCTGCAGCCATGACTCAATGGAGCAAGTTGGCCCTGGGTGCTGAGGATGGCTCCATGGCCTCAGCTTCAGGTAGTATACAGGGGTCGGGAATCTTTTTGGCTGAGAGAGCCATGAACGCCACATATTTTAAAATGTAATTCCAGCCTGACCTGTGGTGGAGCAGTGGATAAAGCATTGACCTGGAATGCTGAGGTTGCTGGTTCAAAACCCCGGGCTTGCCTGGTCAAGGCACATATGGGAGTTGATGCTTCCTGCTCCTCCCCCTTTTCTCTCTTTCTCTCTCTCTCTCTAAAACAATGGATTAAATAAAGTCCTTTTTTTTAAAAAAAAAAAAAGTAATTCCATGAGAGCCATACAATGACCCGTGTACATTACGCATTATCCAATAAAAATTTGGTGTTGTCCCAGAGGACAGCTGTGACTGGTTCCAGCCACCCACAACCATGAACATGAGCAGTAGGAAACGAATGGATTGTAATGCATGAGAATGTTTTATATTTTTAACGTTATTATTTTTTTATTAAAGATTTGTCTGTGAGCCAGATGCAGCCATCAAAAGAGCCACATCTGGCTTGCGAGCCATAGGTTCCCAACCCCTGTGCTAAAAAAAAATGGTTCCAGTTGCAGCGGAGCAAGGACAACCCAGATGGGCAGAGCATTGCCCCCTAGTGGGCTTTCCGGCTGGATCTAGGTCAGGGAGCATGTGGGAGTCTGTCCCTGCCACCACCTCCTCTCACTAAAAATTTAAAAAAATAATAATAATAATAAAAAAAAAGCAAGGCTACCTTGAAAAAGAAACACAATTGGGAGCATTCAATCTAAGAGATATTAAACCGATTATCAATCCTCAGTAAATTAAAACATATATTATCACATCCACGTACAAATAGATAATTGAAACATAACAGAAAATCTAGATAGATCACAAAACATATGGGGATTTAGTACATGATAAAGGTAGCGTCACAAATCAATGGGGAACTGGGTAGTGATTTGGGAAAAAAAAGTTGGATCCATACTTCACACCATACACTAAGATAATTTTGAACAGATCAAGGGACCCAATGTTTCAAAGTGAAACTATGCAAAGTATTAAATGTAAAAAGTGAAACCATAAAAATACTACAATGAACCAAATATGCCACAGTTTCAATTTAAGCCTCTCCAGCTAAAGGTCTCTCTAGAGAAGAGAATGTATTTCTTCATTCTCATAAGACAGACTACATTGCTAGCAAGTCAGTCTTAAACCCCATCCCTGATTGTTGAAAATTCTTCCCATACACTAAAAAATAACTATCCAAGGATGTGTGCCTTCTGATTCAGAGTGAAGTAAGTGAACCTAATTTTGGTGATGTAGAAGAGTGGCGATAGGGACTTGTCTTGCCTTTTGAACAGCACTGTAAACGGATACAAAAATGAGAAATCGCCTAACTAGGTGGTGGAGCATCAGACTGGGACTTGGAGGACCCAGGTTCCATAAATCCCTAGGTTGCTAGCTTGAGCATGGGCTTACCGGCTTGAGCACGGGGAGGGGGGTTGTCGCTGGCTTGAGCATTAGATCATAAACATGACCCCAGGGTCACTGGCTTGAGCATAAAGGTCACTGGGCTTGAAGCCCAAGGTCGCTGGCTTGAGCAAGGGGTTACTCGCTCTGCTGTAGCATCCCCCCCCCCCCCCCCCGGCCCCTCAAGGCACATGTGACAAAGCAATCAGTGAACAACTGAAGCGCCCCAAGGAAGAATCCATGCTTCTCATCAGAAGAGGATTTAACTGTGGGCCCCCACTTCTGAAGAGCCCCGCAAAACCCCACCTTTACACTTTCTTTAAATGACACTATTTGGTTTCATATGAGCAATTTTAACATTAATAGTACATAATATTTTCTTATTTATTTAAAAAATATGGTTAACATGTATTTTTATTTTCCCTCTTTTTTTTAAGGGTTCCAGTATATTCTGCGCCTGGGGCCTCAACCGACATTAATCCACCTTTGCTTCTCATCTCTCTCCCTTCCTGTCTGTCCCTATCCGTACCTTCCCTCTCTCTGCCTCTCTCTCTCATCACACACAAAAAAAGAGAAATTATTAAGAATGGGATCCCGTTGACTGAAGTAGCCCAAAATACAACACTCCCCTAGAGCGCCAAACAGGAAGAAAAGGGACTTGGCCACACACCGCCTTCCAGCGGTAGGCGCCGGAGGAATCACGCTCTCCTTTCCCGCATTCTGATAGGCCCGCTGGGCTTCCTGGGAGATGTAGTTCGTGTCGTCGCTGCCTACCTCAACGCGCGAGTTTGACGTTGGAGGTTTCGACTTCGTGAGGTCACAGAGATGGGTGTGTCTTGAGACGGGGTGCGGGAAGGGGTGAGATTTATATGAAAAACTGAAGGGTTCAAAATTAAAGAGAAGGAAGGGCTGTGGGCTACTTCGATTTGGGGCGCAGAGCGTTGAGGATGGAGGAGTGCAAGTCTCACGGCAAATAGGTTACTAGCAACTGTTGCCTTAACAACCGCTCGGGACACCTAAGGCCCCGCCCCTGCCGCACTCCAAGGAAAGGGGAGCCCGAGCTGTATAAATGGCTTTGGGGGTTGGGTTGGGTTCCGTTTGCTCCGGGGCTCTTGTGACGCTGTCCCTTAGGTTCGGAGGGCGTTCGACGCCCGGTTTAGAGACATAAAGGACTGGCTCCCAGGCTGGCATCCCGTTTCCCGACCGATGGGCACCTGCGACGGGCCTTTCTCGCCTGCAGCGAGGCGAGGACCTCCGGGATTCCTAGAGAGGACTCGGAAGTCCTCTCGGGGGTGGGATTTATGGCTCACCCTGTTGGACAGGGAAAGCTTGGCTTACTTCCGGCGGGGAAGTGTTGCGAAGTGACGGCTTTGGTTTTCTCTCGGCTTGTGAGAAGAAACCTATTTTCCCAGCTTTGATTGCGGGACCTTGGTCTTCCAGGAGCGCTCCCCGAGGCTGGAGCCTTGAGGAAAGGGAATGGACTTCAGACGGGGGTCCTGTCCTTTACCTTGACCGGGCCGGTCTCCTTGTGTTTGGGGTCAGGGTCGATTCTGAGAAATCCAGGTCCAAATCCGTATTTATTGCCCTGACGATGAAGTCTCCCGTTGGTCAGTCATGTTTTTGTGGCTTGAAGGACAGGACCACTTTTGACCATTGTAATGTTTTTGACCCCTGATCTTACTTAAGTTTGACTTATGGTAGAGAGCAGGAGCGACTGCGTCTGGACTAGTTAGTAAGTTTTGTCCTATTATTTATATGAAGTTTAATGTTCACCAATAAAATTGTGTTGGTTGGGCCTGTTGTCAGATTTTTATGGCTCTCATATACATTTTCTAAATGTTTGGAATACTCCTTGTTAATATGGATGGAGTGACAGCTGCCTTGTAGTTAATATTTTTATACTTTTATAATATAATTTCTATTTTAAATTACTCTGTTGAGCGGTCGTCTTTATCTTGAATGACTTTTTTTGTCATCTCTTTGCTAATAATGATTTCCAATATATCAGTAGGTTGCACACTATTGAAAGTGTCCTTCAGAAGATCTTAAAGAACAGAAAACAGATTTGATCAGTGTAAAACAGTTAACCCGGAGAGACATCCCTCTGAGTTTGGAATGATAATGACAGAATCTGGGGAAGTTATAGACTTGGATCCTCCAGCTGAGACTTCACAAGAGCAAGAAGACCTTCTTATAGTGAAGGTGGAAGAAGAAGACTGCACCTGGATGCAGGAGTACAATCCACCAGTGTTTGAGACTTTTTACCAGCGCTTCAAGCACTTCCAGTACCATGAGGCATCAGGCCCCCGGGAGGCACTCAGCCAGCTCCGGGTGCTCTGCTGTGAGTGGCTGAGACCCGAGTTGCACACCAAGGAGCAGATCCTGGAGCTGCTGGTGCTGGAGCAGTTCCTGACCATCCTTCCTGAGGAGTTCCAGACCTGGGTGAGAGAACATCATCCAGAAAGTGGAGAAGAGGCTGTGGCTGTGGTAGAAAATATACAGCGGGAACTAGAGGAGCGCAGACAACAGGTGAGTAGAAGAGAAGACATTAGAGCAATGAGGAAGGAGAGGAAGAGAGTTAAGGAGCTGCTGAGCAGGAGCGAGGTCTTTAGCACTCTGGTGCTTCATTCATATTCTTTTGTTCTCCTGGGATTAGGTACACTGTGGAGATTTCCTGCCATTCCAGCAAAGAGAAGCAGTATTCAGTGTGTTAACCTGGAGAAGACAATCAGCGATTTTATTTATTTTTATAATTATTGTATTTATTTTTTTTGAGTGACATGATACAAAATTCAAAAGGTACATAAGGTTATAATGAAAAGTAAGTTTCCTTCCCACCCCTAATTCCCCAACTGCCTAGTTCTCACTAGAGATAACCATTTACATGAAAGATGTATATCCTTACAGGGGATATACTTCGTACATATAAGCATATGTGTATATGACATGCTTGAAAAAACACGTTTTAAAATCACTGCGTACTTCTGCCTCTTGCTTTTTTTCTTATACCTTGGTTTGTTTCATGTCAGTGTAAATAGAACAACCTCACTTTGAAACTGCATTATATTCCATCAATTGTATTATGTACCATAATTGAACTGCTAGAGGGTCATTTAAGTTGTTCCTTTAGATTGCTTCTGACTTTTACTGTAATCAACTTTGCTGCAATAAATAGTCTTTACATCATTAATTGTAGAATGAATGCTGAGAGGTACAATTGTTGGCTCAGAGGCCATATGCATTTGTAATTTTGACAGCTGTTGATAAATTGCCCCTCATAGAGGTTATACCAGTTTATATTTCCAACAGCAGCAATGTATGGAATTCATTTTTTCCCTACAGTCTGATAATACAATGTTATTCAACTTTTTGATGATTGCCAATATGAAAGTTGCAGTATTCCAATTCTGTGCAATTTTAATGCATTTTTCTTATGGGTTTGACCACAGTACATATTTTAAAGGGCTATAATTATACCCCCTTTTTTTTGTGAATTATCTGTTTATGTAGTTTACTTACTAGAAGAAATAAGGACTGAAAAAAAAGTAAGGACTGTGTCTTGTCATTGAATTGCAAGTGTTGTTTTTCCACATTGTTGTTTGTCTTTGTTTATGGAGATTTTTGCTTTGGGTGTTTTATTTTTACGCAATCAGTGTAAATCTTTTATATTTTTTGAGATTTGTGTCATATTTAGAAATACCTTCTCCACTACAGTATTACAAGAGACTTTTCTCATAGTTTCTTCTCTCTGTACTTTTTTGTTACACTTTTAAATGATAGGTCTGGCTGGAATTCATTTTGTTTTAAGGTGTTTGGTATGATTACAACTTTATTTTTTTTCAGATATCTATCCAGTTGCCCCAGCAACTTATAATCCATCTTTTTCCTCTCTGATTAAGATGCCATCTTTATTACATACCAAATTTCTGCATGTATTTGGGTTCTTTTGTGATTTTTTTTATTCTATATATTTTATTGAACTCATTGTTCATGTATCCGTGTTCTAATTATTTAAGGTCTATGAAGTGCTTTTGTACATGATAGGGTTACCCTTCCTTCTTCCGTTAACTTTTCAGTATTTTCTTTGTCCTTATGGCCTTTAGAATTACTTATTTAGTTTTCACTACCCCAAAAATCCTGTTGTTTTTGTTGGGATTGCATTAAATCATGTGTTAGTCTGGGCAGAATCAATACCTTTATGTTGTTAATATCTTCTTATACTTTCTTACTCATTTGTAACCTGACCTTCTACCTTACTGTTGTTGCTAGACTCACAGTCTCTTTAAAGTTTTTATTTTATATTATCTACAAAGTAAGTTTTTCCCTTAACTTAAAAGTTGAACCACTGTAGACAGTGATCACTTCATCAAACTTGATTTATAAATAATAATCCATCAGTTTGACGGTAAGAATTTACTGAACCTTTGTCTAGACTCACAGTCTCTTAAACTTTAATTTTCTCTTTATAGCAAAGAAACAACTCATGGGATAATAGGTCTACAAGAGCTAGTTAGAGTATTTCTCTCATTCTTCAGAGCTATTGCAGTTCATTGTAAGGTACCAGTCTCACTATTCACCTCTGGGTAAGGGATTCTTCAACATTCCAGAACATCCTCAGGCCCTTCAGCTGGTTTAGTTCATTCCATGAGGCAAGTGGGCAGCAGAGAGAGTTGCTGCTGACCCACAGCCAGACCCTGAAGCTCTCCTGAATGATTGTCCTGAAGATGGGAATGTCCGAACCTTTCTGTTGCTTCTTTCAGATCACAAGGTAATAAATGGTTCAAGTTGATATCTAGTTATTATTATTATTTTTCAGCAATAGAGACAGACAGAGAGAGGGACAGAGAGACAGACAGGAAGGGAGAGAGATGAGAAGCACCAATTCTTCATTGCAGCACCTTAGTTGCTCATTGACTATTGACTCACATGCACCCTGACCGGGGAACTCCAGCCAAGCCAGCAACACCTACCCCACCCCCACCCTGCTCAAGCCAGTGACCTGGTGCTTCAAACCAGTGACCATTGACCATGGGGTCACATCTGTGATCCTATGTTCAAGCAAGTGATCCCGCACTCAAGCTAGTGAGACTGGACTCAAACTAGTGACCTTGGGGCATGGAACCTGGGTTCCCCGCATCCCAGGCCAAAGCTCTATCCACTGTGCCACTGCTTGGTCAGGCGTAGTTATTATTTTTTAAAACCTAATTTGGAACTTTAATGGACAATCTTTTTCTTTTTTTCTTTTTAGTAATAAATATTCAAAAGAATAATTTAAAACAAAAAGCATTTTTTAATAGAGGACTTCCAGTAGGTATTACACATTTACTTTTTGCTGTGTGATATGCAGCCATCTTTGGAAGGGACACAGAGAAAAATCATTTCTTAGTGGTAGTCAGGATTTGAGGCCCAGAGAGGAGGTTTCCCATGGGCCTCCACAGTGCACTTTGCCTTTATGCCTGCTGCCTCCTGGGTCCCTGACATTTTCTTCAACTTTATCTCCAGGTTGGTGTTGTCTCTGCAGACCTTTTCCCAGGCTTTAGACTTACTCTTTCCTCTTTGGTTTCTCTGTCTTAGTCACCGGGAACGTCAAGGGCTGCTTTGGTTCTTTGATGCTCGTGATGCCCTTTGACATACTTGGCATCATCTTAACTCAAGTTCTGAGCAGATCCACAAGAACTCAAACTTCCATACCGAATATATGCCACAGCTGTCTTTGCAGCTGCCTCTTAATGTAACTCCTGTGCCACATTTGCCAGTACTAGGAGGGTGAGGAGGATTAAAATCTAAAGTGTTTTGAAACCATAAGGGAGGGGAAAGGGGGATGGCGATTCTATCTCAGTGCAGGATCTTATTACCTGCTAGGTGGCTGCTGAGCTAATTCCTTCCAGAACAGGCCGATTCCAGAGACTGGATTGGCAGAGTAATTGAGTATACCCTAGGGCTGAGCAAGAGCCAAGATCAGGAAGATAGAGGACTGTGGCACACTAGACATGAACTAGCTCCAGTCTTGGTGCTGGTCTGCTGAAGAACCGAGTGTGACTTCCTGAGTCCTTTCTTACCTCTGCTTCCCTTCGCTAGACTTGACCACGCTGGGCTTCCTGAGATTCCTTGGCTGCACCAAACACCTGCTCTCTGCCTGAGAGTCTTTGCTTAAATTGCTCTTTCTGCCTTTGACACTTCTTGCTTTTCTCCTGGCTAGCTCCCTTTAGGTGTTTACTTAAGTGACACTTCCTCAGAAAAGTCTTTAATTGCCACCCAATCTCAAGTAGGTCTCATCTGTCTCATGGTTCTTTCTTTTCCTTTCTAACATATGACATAGTTTGTAATTACATATTTATTTTTGTGTTGAAATATATAATGGAGCTCTTCTTCAAGTAGACATAAACCATGTTTTTTAAGCTGCTGTATAATCAGTGCCTGTCTCATTATAGACACACGTTAAATATTTGGTAAAGGGATGAATGAAATAATGTGAATTTACCTGATTCTTAATAGCCTTCCTGGTAATGTACTGATTGGTGTGGTTGTGGTTGTTAGATTGTGGCGTGTCCTGAAGCCCTTTCTCAGAAGATGGTGCCACCAGGAGCTCTGCAGGAGTCCTTCAGTCACCAGCTCCTGTCTCTGGACCCCCAGCCTGAACAAGAGCCACAGAAGCCTCATCTTCTGGAGGAAAATGGTGAGGATTTGTGATTTAGTGAAACAGATGTGGCTAGCGAGTCGGCGTGCTGGCCACGTGGGCAAGCAGTGTCTGTAAGAGAGAGACTTTGGGCTGGGCAGCGTCTCTGCAATCAGCAGGATCTGGAAGTCAGGAAGGTCTGGGGACCTGGAATTGAGTCCCTGGTGTTCAGAGAGGTCAGCTAATAGGATGTCTGGAAACTGGACCACAGTTCTATTCAAAAGCTATAGTGCAGATGATGACAACTTTATGGGTACTGTTAAAATATCTACAAAAGTACCAAATTTTTTTCAAGAGTGTTCCAACTCCACCTCACAGATTTTGTTGTCTTAATGCTTATGTAAAAAAAGCTGTCTGCTCCTGATTGCATTCAGTTCTGGCTGCTTATTCACCTTAACGTCTTATTTAGTGCTTCCCCATGACCTTTAGAACATCTGTTCTCTCTCTCTCTTGTTCCCTCCCTCTAGCTATTTTATTAGTCTGCATTATATATATCAAGGAAGAAAAGTGAATGGCTGAGTATCTTATTTATGATATATGCACAGAAATCTGTAATCTCTAATCAAGAACTCTTGCTATCAGACATATTTTAGAATTCAGAATTTTTCAAATTTAGTAAGGTAATATGATTTATATACCATATATTACAGTAGCAACAGGATTTTAGGTGGTATTCTATAATCACACACATTACTATTTCGGCAGTGAAATGTATGTATATTTACATTGGTGGATTAAATAAAAACTTTGAATAGCTTCACATATGTTCTGGTCAGATTATGTTGTCAAATTAGTTCACTGTCTAACTTCATAGAAAAAATTGTATTTGGTATTTAGAGCTTTGGTATTTCAGAATTATGGATTAGAAATTATGAACCTCTGTTTCCTGTTCAGCCCCTGGCTTTCTGCTAGGTTCCCCTGGGTGGTTAGGTCTTTCATTAACATGTGCAAGGCTTTCAACTTTTCCAGCCTTCCTTTCACTGTGGTAATAATGATAAAAGCAGCAGAGCAGCAGCGACACTTCTGTGGTGCTTACTATGTGTCAGGACCTGTTTTAAGCTTTACTTGTAGGAATTCATTTAACCTTCAGTGAACCAGGGAAAACAGTCTTTATTGTTACCATCTGGGGCCAGTGGATCTTTTTATTTTTTTTATTGTTAAGTCATTTTATGTATAATATACAAAAGAATTAAGGGCTAATAAAAACAATAAGAATTAAAATTTTGGCCGTGGTTGGTGGCTCAGTGGATAGAGTATTAACCCGGGGTATGGATGTCCCGGATTCGGTTCCCGGTCAGGGCCCACTGGAGAAGCGGCTATCTTCTTTTCTTTCTCTTCCCCTTCTCTCTTCCTCTTCTCTCCCTCTTCCCCTTCTCTCCCTCTTCCCCATAGCCAGTGGCTCGATTGGTTCGAGTGTGGCCTGGGCGCTGAGAATAGCTCTGTTGGAGCGCATCAGCCTCAGGTGATAAAAATGGCTGAGTTGCTGGGTGTTCAGTTGCTTAGTGTCATACTGATATGCCAGGGTTGTAGGTTTGATCCCTGATTAGGGCACATACAAAAATCAACCAATGAATGCATAAATAAGTGGAACAACAAATTGATGTTTCTCTCTATCTCTCTCTAAAATCAATCAATCAATAAAAGTTTAAAAATCTGATACAAATCTCTTTGAAAAAAAAAAAGTTAAGGCCTAAAACGGTTAACTACCGGTAATTTGTTCAAATCACAAAGTTATAAAGTGACAGAGCTGGGATTTTAACCTTCTAAATCTATATACGTTTACCTCATTCTGAGCTAACCTGCCTTTACTTTACCACCAAGTGCTCTCATCTGCAGAATTCTGGCCTCCTTAAATCATGTCACCTTCCCTCTACTTTCTGAAGCGCATTAGATCAGGTTACTCTCTGTTCCTAGGTGCTGCTTCCCTTCTCTGCCCTGTTAGTTAGACCCTCGCCAGTTTCTTTATTCCAACGAAATTACTATATATTTTTTATATACACTGGGGGCGGCTGCTTCCCTCATGCCTTTGATAGCACTGAAGGCTAGTTTTCTGCCTCAGAGACTGATTTGAGCTTGAGAGGAGGGGCAAAATCATTTACTTAAAAGCGAAAGAAACAACGATTTCACAGGAACTTCAAAAAGTAAGTAGAATTATTTAGAATGTAAATATTTAATAATTCCAATTATAAATGGAATGTAGTCTACACTTGAAATTACTGTTTGAGTATAGACTTCATTCATCCCTTTGTTCAAGTCCTAGGCACACTTCCGGTTTCGGACTTGTCTCTGTTTCTGTCTTTGATCCATAACCATTATCTCCTTTCTGTGTCGTTGCTCATTACTTCCTAGTCCTTGGACACGAAGAAGCTGCATATACACATACATGTCCAGGACAGAGGAAACCATAACAGGGGCCAAACTGTTGGCTTATTTATTTTTTTGTTTTTTGTTATTTTTTTTCTTTAATTTGTTGGGTTATTTGTTCATGTTCGGTCACACGTAGACATTGAAATCTGGATGTCTAGATGCTCCATGAATCTTGACAAATAACAAGCAGAGGTGACAGCAGAGGGCCCAACAGTCCCCAGCATCTAGAAGTCAGGCCCTCTAGACATCGCACGTTACTCCACCTGCAAAGCAGCCTGACCCTTGCCGCACCCACCCCTACTCCCTGTGGAAAGGCTTTCCTGATGCTCCCACCTTCCACACTCCACTCTGTAGGTGCCCCTGCCTCTGTGTTCCTACAGGGTGAACTTCAAGTATAGTATTCGTCATTTCCTGTATTCTGAAAGTAAGGCTTACATGTTTGTCCTCCCTGTTAGTGAAGTTTTGGAAGGCAAGAATTGTTTTACCTGCCTATTCCTATAAAACACAGAGTAGATTTAATAATATATACTGAGTAGCTGACTATAAACCAACCACAGTAATTTCTTGAAGGGCCTGTTGACTAAGGCCTTGCTAATCAGTGTGTCCCAAAGAGCAGCAGGACCAACAGCACCTGGGAGCTTGTTAGAAATGCAAATGTGAGGACTGCCCCAGACCTACTAAGCCAGAATCTGCCCTATACCAAGACCCACAGGGGATTTGTTTGCACATTAAAGCTTGAGAAGCCCTGGGCTCTAGGTAGTGCTTCAGATCTTGGGAAGCTGTGGAGCTCTGGTTATTCTTTGAGATGATTAGGTTCGATCTCAGCAGGGTGGAGTGCGTCCTTAGGGGAATGGCACAGTCTGAAGTCAGCAGCAGGGATTAGCCTGACCAAAGCAGGGAGTCTAGTTTTTTGGGTGGAGAGGTGAATATAAGGTAAATATGGGAGGGACCAGATGTCAAGGGTCTTGAGATTCAAGCAGAAGAATTTGGCTTTGAGGTGGCAGGACACCATTGTAGATTCTTGACCAGAAGTGGAATATGATGGCAATGGGAACCAAGTAAAGATATTCTCACTGACACCTCTTTTTCTCCCCCTTCAGCCCTTCCTGCTCTCCAAGTTTCTTCCCTTCCCTTGAAGGACAGCCAGGAGCTGACAACCTCACTTCTTTCAGCTGGGTCCCAGGTGAGCTGGCGTCCCTGTGCCTGCAGTCAGGACCCATGTCTATTCTTGGAGAAGTAGCTGCCTGGATCTTGAATCTTTATCAGTAGTTCTGTTTCTTTAACTGCAGACCAGGCCCACCTTGGGTTTATAATTTAATGGCTTTTTCCATTCTGCCCAGCACTCATCATCCTCTTTGAAGCGTAGTCCCTCCTATCTCTTTCCTTAATGTTTGCAGTTCTTTCCCTCACTCCAAGTTTGAACACAGGGAATGGGAATTTAGTGGAGATCTCATGTTTCAGAAGTTGGTGAAAATTGAAGATATGGCTGATGTAGCTGTTTCCTTCATCCTGGAGGAATGGGAACATTTGGACCAGTCCCAGAAGTCTCTCTATAGGGATGGCAGGAAGGAGAATTATGAGAGTATTACCTCCATGGGTAAGACTTACTTTGTCTGCATTGATTAGGACATCTTAATTTTGTTAAGAAATATTCTTACAAAGAATATTTCTAGTACATCTTATAAATAAATGCATGTATGTTTTAATTGCTGTGACTTAGCTTACTTTTTTCTGTGAAAGAGTAAATCAACCCTGCTTATTCAGCTTATTCTGATTATTTCCATCATAATAAGGGTATGACTGAAGACTGATAATGCTTGGGGGACAGTATTTGCAAATACTATCATGTACCAGTTTAAAATGAAAGATCTTAAAACTAGCAGGTTTAGATTCTAGTAGATTTGTAGTAATTATTGTATTCTGTTCCTTGACAGATTGAATAATTCTTAACTGAATAACTCTCATTTGTAAAAGCACCTGACTTTGCTGAATAACTTTATTGTAGCGGTTATTACACTATCTTAATGGCATTCATTATTTTCCTTTCTTGTAATGTATGGATGGCTAGTTGTTCACTCTCTTACCATTGTCAGATCACTGACCTAATTTTATGATGTTTACCCTGTTGGCATCTACATTCTACATGTCATATCCCTTCTTCTTCTTTTCCTTCTTTTTTTAATCTTTTAAAAAATTCTTTTGTTTTTTATTTTTGTTGTTTGTCAATATCCCTTCTTGAATTTTGTGCCCCAAATGAGATTTTGCAACTATTTCTAATTTATGAGCCTAGAAACTAATATTTGATTGTGCTGTCTGGAGCAATTATAAAAATGTTAGCACTGTGGCAAACGTTTTGGAGCTTATAACTTTTAGCTTCTTTTGAATTAATTCTTTGAAAAAAACCACCATATATCAGGCACACTGGTAGACTTTGGATGAAATACATAGATAATGCCAGGTTTCTTTTGAAAAATATTATACTGGTTTATGTTGTAAGCGATTGTTTAATTCACAGGCTTTTATATAAAAGTGTAAAACTGATTCCTGCCCTTTTTTTTTTAAAGTTTCAATTCTTTTGTTATATATATATATTTTTATTTTTATTTATTTATTTATTTATTTTATTTCCTTTTCATTGACTTAATTGTACATGCCCCTTTCTTGTTTATCTGTTGAGATCTAGTGGCCTTTCCTCTTAAGGAATTATTTATGTAGTGTAAGTATTATATTTTATGCAATTTTTAAATTCTCTTTTTAATTAAATTCAATTACCTCACTTGTTGAATTTGAGTCTATTAGTGTTTTATCTTTTCCAATTACAGTATCGGTATTGATGGGTTTCAGAGTTTAGGTTATTGGCACTGTTCTTTTCTATACCATCCTCCAAGAAGTTTTAAATTCTTTCTGATTTTTTCTTCTTATTATCCATCTGTTTATTACATCGGTTTTACAACTTCAGTATACTCTTCTCCATTAAGAGCACATCCAGTGCTTTCTGCCTCCTTAACTTCCATAGCCATATTAGATTATTTTTATGCCTGCAGGTTCCTGACAGTATCAAAAAAGGTCAAGATTTTAAAAAAAGTCAATAGATTTAGAAACGAGATTTTAAACAGTAAATAAATGAATCTTGGAAATAGCTGTTTCCATGGAGTGACTAGGACATTTGGGAACAACAGGCAATTTCACTGAAGATCGCAAAAGAGAAGAAATTTGAGAAAGTTCTTGTAGATAAACTTTCAAGAACATGATGGATGGATTATTTTAGTATGGTTTTTTTTTTTTAGTGGGAGAAGTTCTAATCATACTTAATTGCTACTGGAAAAGAACTGGTAAAGAGTGAGTATGAATTGTTGGGGCAAGGAAGAGCATATGATTGTTGTTGGGAGGTCCCTGGAAAATAGGATGGCAGGGTGAGATCTAGGTTACAGGGGAAAGGATTGACCTTGGCTAGGGAGAGAGACGGGGAGAATGAGAGAATAAGGCTGCCAGCGAGTCTGAAGTTGTTATAGGATGTTGAAGGAGTTCCTGACTAGATAGCTTTGACCTTCTTGAAATACAGGATACAGAGCCACCTGTGGAGAGTGAGTAGGTGATTGGTAGGTGGTGGAGTAGATGTGTAAGTGCAGTGGAGAATTTTGGTTTTAAAAAGGTCATGCATGTATAGCGCAGTGGATAGAGCGTCGGACTGGGATGCGGAAGGACCCAGGTTCTAGACCATAAGGTCGCCAGCTTGAGCGCGGGCTCATCTGGCTTGAGCAAAAAGCTCACCAGCTTGGACCCAAGATTGCTGGCTCCAGCAAGGAGTTACTTGGTCTGCTGAAGGCCCTCAGTCAAGGCACATATGAGAAAGTAATCAATGAACAACTAAGGTGTCACAACGAAAAACTGATGATTAATGCTTCTCATCTCTCTCCATTCCTGTCTGTCTGTCCCTATCTATCCCTCTCTCTGACTCTCTCTCTGTCCCTGTAAAAAAAAAAAAAAGGTCATGCATGTATATAGTAAAAGATATTCAAATAGTATAAATGAGCTTGAAGTGAAAATTGAGTCTTCTACCCCTGATCCTCAGTCTCCTAGTTTCTCACAGAGCTGGTGACTATTATCAATTTCTTGATTGTATCTCTAAACTTACTTTATGTGCACATATATAAGTTTGAGCAAAATTCTATTTTTAAGTACAGTGATCTATGTTGGAGATCATGATGGAAGTATCTTAATGTAGCTGCTGAGAAAAATGAGTGGGAAACTAGCAAACCTTAGAAAAATCAGGAAACCAGCAAACCTTAGAAACATCGAATTCCAAATAGGGCACTAGTGAGGTCGAAGAGTGTGAATTTATAAAGCGCCAAATCTGCCTAATTAGGTATTTTTGTAACTCCCTTATATACACACTCACACACTTACACACACACTTATACTCTATTACTCAGCAGCTGGGCATAGCATTGAGCTGTGAGTTCAATTGAGCTATTGAGTTATGTTGTTGTGAGTCGGGGGCGCAGAGAGAGAGATCAGCAGACGAAATCATCAAGGACTAGCAAAGGACCACCACTCGCTCAGGCAAATGGCCCTGAGTTCACGCTGTGTCCTAATTTTATTCACAAGACTTCAAAAAGCTTGTTTAATGAGAAATTGGCATAAAATCAAGTGTAACTTTTACTTAAAGATACATGGAGTGCACCTGCAAGATAGTTTAGTAACAACATAATATCAGAAGGCATTAATTGCTATTGCTTCTATGGTTCTCACAACATTTCTCTCCTTATCTCAAGGGATAACCTTGGAAAGTCAGAAATCTTATGAAAATGTTTTACTGAGAAAAGCCTAGCAACTGCCTTCAATCACATAGACCTGTTTCAGTGACCCGCCTTCAAGTCACAAAACAATTTTCTTGGCAAAACATTCTTTTCTTGTTGGCTATGTTCCCATCCAAGGCCATGCAATGTGTTATTCCACTACAGAGTTATCTGTCAAATATACAAATAAACCAGGAGAGCCAAGAGAAAGCTTGTCATGCACCTGGAAAAGAGGCGTGGAAGGAGAATAAAAGCAAATCTGTAAGCCTGCTGGTGTAACAACCTGTATAATTGCTTTTTCTAGAAAAGGGCAATTGTTAATAGCCCCAAAGAGGTACATTGGACTAGTATGATTTTTTTAAATGCACCTGCCAAAAATAAAGCTAGGAGTTTGACTTGTTGAGTGGGAGACTTTTTTTTAGGTGGGAGGAGGGGAGATAGTGAGGCAGACTCCCGCATGCAACCTTGTCTGGGGCCAACACTTGAGTACTGAGCTATTTTAGTGCCTGAGGCTGATACATTCCAACAGAGCTATTCTCAGGGCCCGGGGCCATGCTTGAACCAGTCGAGCCACAGTGGGCTCTGGGAGGGGAAGAGGGAGAGAACAGGGAGGAGGAGGTGGGGAGAAACAGATGGTCACTTTTCCTGTGTGCCCTGACTGGGAATGACCCTGGGACATCCATATGCCAGGCTGACACTCAATCCACTGAGTCACTGGCCAGGGCCAGAAGAGACTTCTAATAATAATAAATGTATGAGCATAAGTAGTGTGAATAAAAGAGGGAAAAAATTTTGATAGCTGAGATTACCAGCCTAGTTAAGTGGAGGAGGAAAAAACATGTAAAAAGTCTGGTTTTGTGATGGAGTTTTTTGTTTATGTTTTTTTCTATTTGACTATTAAAATGTGTTTTTAGGTAGAGAATTAGTAAAAATAGAAGCTGAATCAAAATTGTCTTCATGGTACAAGAATTATACTTCTCACTATATATATAAAAAAGGATAGTAATAGTATCTACCTCAAAGAGTCAGTAAGGGTTAAATGCCATAAAATTATAAATTCCTTAAAGGCATAGTGCCTAGTCTGTATACATACTCAGCAAATGTTAGTGCTTATTATAGTATTATGTAATGCTAGAA
Source organism: Saccopteryx leptura (assembly GCF_036850995.1). Lineage (NCBI taxonomy): Eukaryota > Metazoa > Chordata > Mammalia > Chiroptera > Emballonuridae > Saccopteryx > Saccopteryx leptura. The sequence continues at coordinate 187,269,628 of NC_089506.1, forward strand.
AACAACTTTTCTTTTCCCAAAAAAATTTATTAGAAAGTTCTCAATAGGCCATGATCTGTCTCTCCTGTCTCTCTAGCATTTAAAAAATATTATTCCTTGTTTTTGTTATTTGTCTTTGCAAACCATATTAAATGTGTTTTGAGTAAAACATATGTTGCTCATATAGTTACATAGGAAACTGATAGCAGCAGTATCTTAAACCTCTATATTCATCAGTGGCTACTGAGTGTTAATTTAGCTCTTGACAATAGTATGTCTTTTCTAGGTATGGAAAAAATGCCTTTTTTATTTTAGACTAATTCATACCAAACTGAGATTCTTTGGGGATTAAAGAAGCTAGAAAGATCCTCTTTCTTCTCTAAGCTCTGACTGGACGGGAAGAGGAAGGTTAAACCTGGGTTAGCTGCATAACTCAATATCAGATGTGATTAAGAATAGTTAATATTGCCTGACCTGTGGTCGTGCAGTGGATAAAGCGTCGACCTGGAAATGCTGAGGTCGCCGGTTCGAAACCCTGGGCTTGCCTGGTCAAGGCACATATGGGAGTTGATGCTTCCATTTCCTCCCCCCTTCTCTCTCTCTGTCTCTCCCTCTCCTCTCTAAAATGAATAATAATAATAAAAAAGAATAGTTAATAATCAGCCTGACCAGGCAATGGCTCAGTGGATAGATCATCAGACTGGGATGCAGAGGATCCAGGTCTGAAACTCCGAGGTCGCCGACTTGAGCACGGGCTCATCTGGCTTGAGCATGGGCTCACCAGCTTGAGTTGGGGTTTCTGGCTTGAGCGTGGGATCATAGACATGACCCCATGGTCACTGGCCTGAGCCCAAAGGTCGCTGGCTTGAAGCCCAAGGTCACTGATGTGAGCCCAAGGTTGCTGGCTTGAGCAAGGGGTCACTCTCTGTGCTGCAGGCTTCCCCCACCACCCCCAGGTCAAGGCACACATGAGAAAGCAATCAATGAACAACTAAGGAGACTAAGAGCTGCAACAAAGAATTGATGCTTCTCATCTCTCTCCTTTCCTGCCTATCTGTCCTTGTGTGTCCCTCTCTCTGTCTCTGTCACACACACAAAAAGTTAATATTCAATTATTCATAATTGGGTACTCTAACATAGTGGTCCCCAACCCCCAGGCTGCAGACTGGTACCAGTCCGTGGGCCATTTGGTACCGGTCTGCAGAGAAAGAATAAATAACTTACATTATTTCCACTTTATTTATATTTAAGTCTGAACGATGCTTTATTTTTAAAAAATGACCAGATTCGGGCCCTGGCTGGTTGGCTCAGTGGTAGAGCGTTGGCCTGGCGTGCAGGAGTCCCGGGTTCGATTCCCAGCCAGGGCACACAGGAGAAGCACCCATCTGCTTCTCCACCCCTCCCCCTCTCCTTTCTCTCTGTCTCTCTCTTTCCCTCCTGCAGCCAAGGCTCCACTGGAGCAAAGTTTGCCCGGGTGCTGAGGATGGCTCTGTGGCCTCTGCCTTAGGCGCTAGAATGGCTCTGATTGTGGCAGAGCGACACCCCAAGATGGGCAGAGCATCGCCCCCTGGTGGGCATGCTGGGTGGATCCTGGTCGGGCGCATGCGGGAGTCTGTCTGACTGCCCTCCCATTTCCAACTACGGAAAAATACAAAAAAAAAAAAAAAAAGACCAGATTCCCTCTGTTACATCCGTCTAAGACTCACTCTTGACGCTTGTCTCAGTCACATGATACATTTATCCGTCCCACCCTAAAGGCCGGTCCATGAAAATATTTTCTGACATTAAACCGGTCCGTGGCCCAAAAAAGGTTGGGGACCACTGCTCTAACATACCAAGAAGATATCATCTTCATTAAATAGAATGACCAGCCTCATTGGTTTGAACCATTCTTGCCAGCTCTTTCTTCCTTAACCTGTCTCCTGATTAAATATGCTTAACCCCAACATGAGCACATGAAGTTGTTAAAATGACTTTTACAAAGTCATATGCCCGTTGTCTTTTATTATTATTTTATATTCCTAAGTAATTTTTTTTTTTTTCATTTTTCCGAAGCTGGAAACGGGGAGGCAGTCAGACAGACTCCTGCATGCGCCCAACTGGGATCCACCCGACATGCCCACCAGGGGGCAATGCTCTGCCCCTCTGGGGCGTCGCTCTGTTGCAACCAGAGCCATTCTAGCGCCTGAGGCAGAGGCCACAGAGCCATCCTCACCACCCGGGCCAACTTTGCTCCAATGGAGCGTCAGCTGCGGGAGGGGAAGAGAGAGACAGAGACGAAAGAGAGGGGGAGGGATGGAGAAGCAGATGGGCGCCTCTCCTGTGTCCCCTGGCTAGGAATCGAACCCAGGACTCCTGCACACCAGGCCGACGCTCTACCGCTGAGCCAACCGGCCAGGGCCCCTAAGTAAATTTTTTTCTCCTAATGCAGGAAATATAGCTAAATTTTCCATTTTTCCTCTATTATTTCAGATTATGAGTCCAGGAATGACAATATGGAACTCATAGTAAAGCAGATTTCTGATGAAGCCAACTCGCACTGGATGACATCGGGAAACACTGAAAGAAATGTTCCCCAAAGTCAAGAGTTTGTAGAAGTTAGTGACCTTCATGGCATGGTAGAAAGGTGGCAGGTAAACCCCAGTGTGGGGACATCAAGGCAGAACCCTTCCCAAAAAAGAGATCTTGGTGCTATCACGGACATTAACCATAAGCAAAACACAAATGCCGAGAGAGGTCACAAATGTAATGATTGCGGCAAATTTTTCCTTCAAGCTTCAAACTTTATTCAACATCGGCGAATCCACACCGGAGAAAAACCGTTTAAGTGTGGTGAATGTGGGAAAAGCTATAATCAGCGTGTGCACCTTACTCAGCATCAGCGAGTCCACACTGGTGAGAAACCCTATAAATGCCAGGTGTGTGGAAAAGCCTTCCGTGTGAGCTCCCACCTTGTCCAGCATCACAGTGTGCACAGTGGAGAGAAACCCTATGGATGTACCGAATGTGGTAAAAACTTTGGTCGCCACTCCCATCTGATTGAGCACCTGAAGCGACACTTCAGAGAGAAATCCCAAAGATGTAGGTGTGAAGAATTTACATTGGAGACTAAATGGAGGCAAAAAAATTTTGATAGCTTAGAACAGATGGGTTGTGATAATGGGAGCAATGGGAAGGGGCAAAGATTATAGTCTATTATTATTTATACTTTGTCAAATTAATAGGTAAAACCCTATGCCCTCTCCCCATCTCCACAACTTCTCTTTCCCTCTGCTTTCATCTTTTTTCTTGTAATTCCTTATTTTAAATAATTCTGCTACTGCTTTCCTCGTCAGTTTCAGACATTATGTATTGAGTTTCTGTTGTAGTAAATGAGGAGATGTTGGTCTCTTACTTGCTTCTTCCTCTTTTCCAACATTTTCCAATTTAGTTATTTCACTTATATTATTTAAAAATGATAGGAAGTTTGGAGGAAAGAAATTGAGAGGAAAAAGATCACCCGTGATCCCACCATCCTAGCTAATAGAACTATTACTATATAGTGTATTTCTTTCTATCCTCTTTCATAAGCTTATTTTTATATAGTTGTATCCATGGGGTGCAAATAAATATTAGACATACACATTTTCCAGTGTCACTTGGCCCTCCTGTTTGTTATTTTTATAATCTGCCATTGTGTGGGGACATCATAATTTACTCAGCTCTTCCCCAGTTGAATTTCTAAAATTTTCATTTTTGTCCTGATAACTGTTCTTATGCTTTTTCTGTTTTTAGGATTATTTTCTTATAATAGATGCCCAGAGTGTGATCAGTGGATGAAAGGCCAAAAACATCTGTATGGCTCTGATACATATTGCTAACTTGCTTTTTAAAACAATTGCACACATAAAAGAGTTATCAGTTGTACTAAATTTTCTTCCAGGGTTAGCAAAACATTTTTTTTTAACAGATTGCATAAGCAGAAGAGAATTCTTTGCTGTTTTTATTTTTCATTAATTTGGTTTTGAATATAGTTGAGTAATTTTCCTATTTGTTTACTTATTTTCTTATCTGTTTAAGTGAACTACATAAGGATGAGATTATTGTAAACTGCTGTGAATTTAAAGGCTCTTATTAACATTCTTCAGAAAAACTCTATGACAGGCTAAAGCATTTATTTTTAAATTATGCCTTTGATGTCCCCAAGCCCAGCTACTGGTCACTCACTTTAACAGCCACTGCTACCTCTTCTGTCATACAATAGAAGTTTATGTAGTTCATATTATTTTGAAAGTTCTGGGTTGAGCTGATCTATCTCCTCAGCCGGTTCTATCCCATTCTACTTGGAGACGGTCTCATTGGGGAAATCCATCCTATAGGACTCTGGACTTGGAAAATAATGTTTTTTCTTTTATATCTTCCCTGCTGTTGTTCTCATGACTAGTTTTCTGGTTAATACTTATTCCCCCCCCCCCCTTTTTCTTTAATCAAAGGAGGGATACTTTGTGTGCTCATCTAGCCATATTATTGAGAGCCTCTAGTGCTGGGTGCTGTGATACAGGAGTAATCAGAACAGATGCAGTTCATGCCCTTGTGGAGCTGATGGTCTGGTGGGTGTAGCAGTCATTAAAGGTGATGAGCATTTCCGGAGGAGATGTATCAGGTGCTGTGGGAGGGAAACTGAAACTAGAGTGTAGCTAAGGGTGGAGAGAACAGAGATTGATGTATCAGCTACCCTTCTAACAGGATTTTATACTGGCTGTTTCTCCTTTTTTTTGGCTCCTAATAAGGTTTTCTTCCAACTCCATAGCCCCTTTATAACCCTTTGTTTTCCCTTCTTCCAGTTTTTGTCAGTTCTTGCCATCTAATTATGTATTTTTGTTCTATCTCATCCTGTCTGCCTACCTCATGTTGGGACCATTACCTTCCACATTTTTACCTCCTCTCCCATTTCAGAATTCCTATCTCTTCTTCTCATATAATGAAAGTGTTTTGCTGATCCTTGTGATTGCCTAATCTCAGTCATTCTTATCCCCCTTCTAAGTAAGCTCCTTCTTTGTCCTGTTCTTTTCACTGGAGCAGTACCAAAATGTTCTGTTCATTTCTGTTGGCAGCAAGTACATACATCATCCCCCTTTGTTACTCCTATTACATCATATTTTCATTTGATTATCCTTTTTTCCTGACAGTGTGTTTTTCTTCTGTAAAAGAACTAATGACATTTGCATTTTCTCTATTTTTTCAGGTAGTGACAAAAGAAGTAAAAATACAAAATTGAATGTTAAGAAAATTTCAGAATTTTCTGAAGCAGACACGGAACTATCTGGAAGGATACAAAAAAATGCTTCTCAAGTTCAAGATTTTGGAGAAGACAAGTTGGATAGAAAGCAGGGAATTCCCATGAAAGAGATACTAGGACAACCCTCTTCAAAGAGGATAAATTTCAATGAAGTCACATATGTCAACAAAAAATCCACAGGAGAGAGACCACATAAATGTAATGAATGTGGAAAAAGCTTTATTCAGAGTGCCCATCTTATTCAACATCAGCGAATACATACTGGGGAGAAACCATTTAGGTGTGATGAGTGTGGGAAAAGCTATAATCAACGCGTGCACCTAACTCAACATCAGCGAGTCCATACTGGTGAAAAACCCTATACCTGTCATTTATGTGGGAAAGCATTTAGAGTGAGGTCCCATCTTGTTCAGCATCAGAGTGTGCACAGTGGAGAGAGACCCTTTAAATGTAATGAGTGTGGGAAAGGCTTTGGGAGGCGTTCACACCTGGCTGGGCATCTTAGACTTCACTCTAGAGAGAAATCCCATCAGTGCCATGAATGTGGAGAAATCTTTTTTCAGTACGTTAGCCTCATTGAACATCAAGTGCTCCACATGGGTCAGAAAAATGAAAAAAATGGCATTTGCGAGGAAGCATATAGTTGGAATTTAACAGTGATTGAAGATAAGAAGATTGAGTTACAAGAGCAGCCTTATAAGTGTGATATATGTGGCAAAGCCTTTAATTTTAGTTCTGACCTTATTCAGCATTATAGAACTCATACTGTAGAGAAAACCTGTAAATGTGATATATGTAGAGAAAATGTTGGCCAGTGTTCCCACATAAAGCAACGTCAAAAACCCTATTCCAACATGAAATCCCATCAGTGTAATGAATGTGGCAGAGGCTTTACTCTGAAGGCGCATCTTAATCAACATCAGAGAATCCACACTGGTGAGAAACCCTTTCAATGTAAAGAATGTGGAATGAGTTTCACTTGGAGTTGTAGTCTCTTCAAACATCTGAGAAGTCACGAGAGGACAGATTCCATAACTACCTTAAGTGTATAGCTGTTTCTGTTGCACACAGCTCTTATTCGATTTAGAGATGCCTTCCTGAAGAGAAACCCCACTCCTGTAATGAATCTAGTAACAACTTCAAGCAATTTCTCCAGCATAACCATCAAACCTACAGATATGTCTAAATCCTTCAGTTAGAATTTAGGAACACTGGAGAACAAGAAATACATAATCTTTGCTTTTCCCACAGAGAAATGCTTTCATTAGCACCTTCATGCTTGAGAATGTAGACAAAAGAACCCATGGGTAGGATGGGTGAAGGAAAGCCCTCAGATGGCACTTACTCTTCATTTGAATCTTAGAACAGTGACACTGGGAAAAGCTTCATCAAACAGTAGAAATAAGCTTTATTTTTAGTTTCTGGCTTGTAACAGCTTATCTATTCAGGAAAGAGAACAGGTAAAGAAAGAACTCTTCAGCATGATACCTGTTTTGGTACCTGGGCAATGAACCTTTCCTAGAGGTGATTATCTCGGCCAATAGAAGGCTCCAGTCATTGTTCCCATCATAAGCATTAAACTCTTTGAAAAAAAATTGACTTGAGATATTTCTATTTTGGCAAAATTGGGGTTCAGAGGTCGAATGGTATATGTTCCTTATTGTCCTGTGCAATCTACAACTTCTCCGTGAAACTCCTTTTTTGTTTTGTTTTGATTCTGCTAACATCAGGTTAGCTATTAGAACAGCGGTTCCGATGGCTTTAGGCGACCCCTGTGTTTTGGTCGTTCGACCCCCGCCAGGGTCGCGACCCACAGGTTGAGAACCGCTGTATTAGAAAGAGGAATTAGTTTGTCAATTCAGGAGAAACTGTGTTAGTTGGTCACATTTTGAGGAGAAGGGAACAGGACCGTAGAGGAATAAAGAGAAGACAGGCCAAATAGGCCAGGTGGTGCACTCTTTTTTTTTTTCTTTTTCTGTTACCCACAAGAGTGAGGGCAGCTATATTCACAGAAGGAATTGGACCAACTTGAATTAGGGATCATAGTCCAGTCAGTTATGTACACTAATTCTCAGTTTCTCTGTAGGTAGATCTCCCCCATAGAATAATGGCGTGTAGAATGAGTTTCAGTTTGCATTGCAGCTGGATTGAACATTAACAGTAATCAGGAGCAGGGAGGTCATGGTCTGGTTAGGCCTGCCTAATCAGAAGTCTGGGTAGGAGTTGGGGAAAGATGATGTGGAGAAAAAGGTTAACCTGAGTTTGTTTGCTAAAGAAAGACAAAAAGCTTTTGGGCGTTGCTGAAGTCCTGCTTCCGCTGACTGCCTAGGATACAATAAATACCCAATGAAAACTTGTCGGTTGTTTGTGTTGCGCACTTGTATCCTGTCCAGATTCTCTTGACCAAGCTAGCACACCTGCCCGCTAAGCTGCTCAGAGTTCTGGCTGCTAAGTGCTCACAGCTGTTCCCCTCTCCAGAGACTCGAGACTTACCCTCAGCTGGTGCACCCAGGGGTTAGCCACTTCCCACTCCAACTGGTGACTGACTGATACGGGGGTACAAAAGCTTGCTTCACTTATCTAAAGTAGGGAAAAGCTGTAGTGTATTTTGTTCTCCCCAAACCACCCTGTGTGGGTCAGGCTGAGGCCAGACCTTGAAACTACATTCAGACTTGTCCCCTTTATCCTGTTTCATCCCCTCTTACAAAGATTTTTCCAATCATGTGGCTGAATCCCTCTCAGGTTCTGCTTTAGGGAACCTGATGTAAGGTACTGGGTGTTGTGAGCTCTCCTAGGAAGCGGACTGTAAGAATAAATTGTGGAGTTGGCCCCTGACCATGAGGCAGTGAGGAACCTCTCACTGAAGGTGGGTGAAGTATTGGTAGCCCCTGGCATGTGGTGGTGGTTCAATTGTGAGGCATTCACTGTGGTGAACTGGGATGGTATACATGTGGAAAGGGATGTTCTGGCTTGGGCAAGGTTGAGTGAAAAAAAAAATACAAAGATTATGGAATTTCTGAAAGTCACTGATTCCTTGAAGAGAAAATGACACACTCAGAACAAGTAACCATTAAATGCAAAGTGTGAGTGTCAAAAGTCCTTAGGAGCATTAAGGAGACTCTTGACTCTTGTAAATAGAAACACAGAGCTAAAGATCAGACATAAGACTTGAGAATAACAACTTCAGTAAAGCCTAGTGTTAAGGTTTATTGAGCATTTATCATGTTCTAAACTTGCTAAGTGTAGCCCTGGCCGGTTGGCTCAGCGGTAGAGCGTTGGCCCAGCATGTGGAAGTCCTGGGTTCGATTCCTGGTCAGGGCACACAGGAGAAGTGTCCATCTGCTTCTCCACCCTTCCCCTTCTCCTTCCTCTATCTCTCTCTTCCCCTCCCGCAGCCAAGGCTTCATCCATAGGAGCAAAGTTGGCCAGGACGTTGAGGATGGCTCCATGGCCTCTGCCTCAGGTGCTAGAATGGCTCCGATTGCAGTGGAGCAAGGGTCCAGAGGGGCTGAGCAATGTCCCCTGGTGGGCATGCCAGGTGGATCCTGGTTAGGCGCATGTGGGAGTCTGACTGCCTCCCCGCTTCTACAGAAAAATACGGGGGAAAAAAACTTGCTAAGTGTTTTATGTGGAGTGTCTCAATCTTCCCAACATTATGAGGTGGTTTCACTTATCAGCACTCATTTTTAAAGTTGGTAAAAACTGTGGTTCAGAATATTTCATTCACTTGCCCAAAGTCACATGGCTGTCTGTGGCAGAACTAGCATTTGAACCCAGATTACTTTGCCTCCAAAAGCTAAATTCTTAAGCACTAAACTATACTCTGTCATATAAACATCAAACATTACAAGGTGATAAAACTGTTCTTGTCACCTGTGTGAAAAAGTTTTGATTCAAGATATAAAAAGTCATACAATTATAGAATTATAGAATTATGAGTCTCATGGGATCATCAAACCTACCCTCCCACCCAGTGGAAGAACCCACACGGAATTTGTAGACAGGTGCATATAACAAGTGCTTAATACCTGTTAAACTGGAGAAAGCATTTCCTGGCAGTTGACTCCTGTTTCTGCATGAAACCCCTTCAATGACGGAGAGTTCATTTTCCAAGGCAGCCTCATCCATTTTAAAACAGCGCTGATTTCCAGAAACTTGTTTCTGAGGTCAAAACTATGTTGATCTGTAGTCTGACATCTTTCCTCGCTCCTAGTTGCAGAAAAAAATAATTTTTTTTAAGATTTGAACTTTTGACTGACAAATGTTTTGCTTCTACGCAGTCACCAGTCCGCCATAGCCTTCCCTCTTAAACCTCCAAAAGGAAAGGGAAACAAAACATTAGGTAGGGTCACATATTTTGTTTGTTCAAGTTTGGGCAAGTTAGAGCAAGATTTTTTTTTTTGATGTTCAAGATGCTATTTTCTTATTCTTTTAAACATGAAAATATTGTAAAGGACTGAAGGCAAAAAAGGAGCAAAACGGCACATTCAGCATTGTACTTACATCAGTAAATGGGTGCACTGAGCATGTTGGTTGAATTTTATAGAAATCTTTGCTAAGGTTCTGGGGCAGGGAGGAACCTGTGGCTGATTCTATAAACAATTTTCTTTTGGCCCTGGCTGGTTGGCTTAGTGGTAGAGCGTTGGCCTGGTGTGCGGGAGTCCCAGGTTCGATTCCCAGCCAGGGCACACAGGAGAGGCCCCCATCTGCTTCTCCACCCCTCCCCTTCTCCTTCCTCTCTGTCTCTCTCTTCCCCTCCCGCAGCTGAGGCTCCATTGGAGCAAAATTTGCCCAGGCGCTGAGGATGGCTCTGTGGCCTCTGCCTCAGGCGCTAGAATGGTTCTGGATGCAACAGAGCAACGCCCCAGATGGACGGAGCATCGCCCCCTGGTGGGCATGCCGGGTGGATCCCGGTTGGGCGCATGCCGGAGTCAGTCTGACTGCCTCCCCATTTCCAACTTTGGGAAAAAAATAAATTTCTTTTTACAAAAGTACCAGAACCGTCTGAGTGTAATCAAGTCCTGGTCATTAGCTTGCTGCCCTTTCTCTGCAGAAGGAGCAATTAGAAGCAGATACTGTACATTAGTTCTCAAAATTTGTGAACTGCACCTTCCACCTAGGAGGCTAGGTTCCCCATTAGCTATTTATACCTTTTTTACTGGTGAGGAGCCGCTTTAAAAAAATTTTTTTTAAATTGATTTTAGAGAGCAAGGAAGGGAGAAAGAGAGAGACAGGAACATCAATCTGTTCCAGTATGTGCCGTGACCTGGGATTGAACTGGTAACCTCTGTGCTTCAGGACTATGTTCTAACCCAGGGGTCCCCAAACTTTTTACACAGAGGGCCAGTTCACTGTCCCTCAGACGGTTGAAGGGCCGGACTATAAAAAAAAACTATGAACAAATCCGTATGCACACTGCACATATCTTATTTTAAAGTAAAAAAACAAAACAGGAAGAAATACAATATTTAAAATAAAGAACAAGTAAATTTAAATCAACACACTGACCAGTATTTCAATGGGAACTATGGGCCTGCTTCTGGCTAATGAGATGGTCAGTGTCCGGTTCCATCTTTGTCACTGCTAGCCGTAACAAGTGATATGATGCGCTTCCGGAGCCGTGAGGCGTGCGTCTGGAGTCACCGGAAGTAGTACTTTATGTGAGTGATGCCCCGCAGTGCCGCCACATACAGTACTACAGGAGCACAGGATGCATCCTGTGCTCCTCTCACTGACCACCAATGAAAGAGGTGCCCCTTCCAGAAGTGCGGCAGGGGCCAGATAAATGGCCTGAGGGGGCCGCATGAGGCCCGTGGGCCGTAGTTTGGGGACCTCTGCTCTAACCAACTGAGCTAGCCAGCCAGGGCGAGTAGCTGCTTCTTAACCTTGGTCTTAAGTGCAGACTGAGTTGGAGATTAGATTCCCCCTAGATTTATAGAGGAATGCTCAGGGAGACCCACAAGACCTGGTAGATTCCTAGTGAACACCCATGGGGTGGAGTTCTGGGGTTGGGGGCAGGAGTGGGATGCACTTAGGCTTTGTGGGACTTGGTCTATTGTCCTGAAGATCCTGTGTTCTGCTTGAAGTCCCTCTTCAGGACCGACCATGCGGCTCTGAGTTCCCAGCCCTGCCTTGTGCCCTGACTTTTGCTCTATTAGGAAAGGCATTGGAGACAAAACCTAAGAAGCATTTTTCTGCCCTTGTACAGAATCAGGATGACTTCACCATGAAGTGCAGCTCTGGTGGTTTGGACAGTGGTGGGATTCAGCTGGTTCACACTAGTTCGGCAGAACCGTTACCTAGTTTTTGTTGAGTTCAGTGAACCGGTTGTTAAAACGGCACTTGTAATCAGGGTTCTCTCTAAGGTGGGTGCCTAGGCAGCTGTCCAATGTGGAAATCACAAATTTACATGCCTTACTCTTTTTTAATGTTCATCTGTGCAACAGCATATTCTAAGTGCCCGTAGTAATGTTCATTCTGTCCATAGGTGAAAAAAATTTGACGGAACCATGCTTGTAATATTTATTTATTCATTTTATAAAGCTCATTATACCTTTGAGAAAATACTACATTTTAATTCCCTCACATATGTTACTTCAGTAAACAAACATATACCATAAAGAGAAAACGTGCCAAACAACCAGGGGGTGACAAGCTGTCATTGGAAATTCTTAACAGTTTTATTGTTTTTTTTTCAGGTATTATTTAATATTTTTTCATTAATATTTAAAAACTCATAACAATCTAGTTTTGTGTACCTCTTTTATTGTTCTTAAGTATTAAATACATGAAATAATAAATGACCTTTCAGTGTATCATTTTTTTTATACTTAAAAATGGTCATTAGGGCAGAGAACCGGTTGTTAAATTACTTGAATCCAACCACTGGTTTGGACCCAAGGAGAAAGAAAAGAACTTAGAGAAATTCCAGAAAAAGGAAATGACTAAATTTAGGGTGATCACAGATTTGAACCTGCCAAGTCACAGGTAGTAGAACTAACAGCATTCCTTGAAATCAGAATTAGATAAGGAGAAAAATTATCCCTGGCTGGATAGCTCAGCTGGCTAGAGAATCCTCCCAAGCAGCGGAGGTTGTCGTTTCAATCCCTGGTCAGGGCACATACAGGAACAGATTGATGTTCCTGCTTCTCTCTCTTCCTCTCTCACTAAAGTAAAAAACAAAATACAAAACAAAAACAAAACAACTTTTGCTTCACGGGTGGTAAACTAGTAATGTGCATACAGAGTTAGAGAAAATATAGCAGATTAAAATATTAGGGAAATTCAAAGGTGAATGGCAAAATAGAGGAACTGGTATGTATTGCAATTGATGTCAGTGACAATTTCACCCTTCACAACACATCTGTCACTTTGTACTACTGACAGAGGCAAAATGACTAACATATAAATCATGAGTTTGATGCAATACTGCAATTGCTTTGTTTTGAACCAGCGACCTCAGTATTCCAGGTCAAGGCTTTTATCCACTGCACCACCACAGGTCAGGCAACTGATCAAACTTTATGTGAATTAAACTTTGACTTAAAAGAAATAGAGGCCCCGGCTAGTTGGCTCAGTGGTAGAGTGCTAGCTTGGTGTATGGAAGTTCTGGGTTTGATTCCTAGCCAAGGCACACAGGAAAAGCACCCATCTGCTTCTCTACCTTTCCCTCTCTCCTTTCTCTCTAGCTCTCTCTTCCTTTCCTGTAGCCAAGGCTCCATTGGAGCAAAGTTGGTCCAGGTGCTGAGGATGACTCCATAGCCTCTGCCTCAGATGCTAGAATGGCTCCAGGCTCAACAGAGCAATGCCCCAGATGGGCAGAGCATCGCCTCCTAGTGGGCTTGCCAAGTAGATCCTGGTTAGGTGCAAGTGGGAGTCTGTCTCTCTATCTCCCTGTTTCATACTTCAGAAAAAAATAATAAAATAAAATAGAACCTAACCTATATATAATCTGCAGCACCAGCCAAGGAAACCAACCCATCATCTACAGCAAGGGTAGTCAACCTTTTTATACCTACGGCCCACTTTTGTATCTCTGTTAGCAGTAAAATTTTCTAATGCCCACCGGTTCCACAGTAATGGTGATTTATAAAGCAGGGAAGTAACTTTACTTTATAAAATTTATAAAGCAGAGTTATAGCAAGTTAAAGCATATAATAATAATTACTTACCAAGTACTTTATGTCGTATTTTCGCTAAGTTTGACAGAATAAATCTTTATAAAACAACTTACTATAGTTAAATCTATCTTTTTATTTATACTTTGGTTGCTCTGCTACCGCCTACCATGAAAGCTGGAACGCCCACTAGTGGGCAGTAGGGACCAGGTTGACTACCACTGATCTACAGTAACTAGCCTAGAAAGCCAATCTACTACTCTGAGGTCAAACTTGTAGGAAGTGAGACCACTGTCTTTAGCAAGCAGTCTGAGAAGCCAAACAATGACCCCTTTAACTATCATCCCAAAATAACCAGTACTGGATTAGTCACCGACAGCTTCCCTAATCTTTGCATTCTATTTCAACTGGAGGAAGACAAATTTGTGCCCTTAACCATTCACAGAGGATGCTCTATCTCTAGTGAGCTTGCCTAGCAGCCTCCAATCAGGGCACACCTAAAGCTTTCCCTTTTTTCCACTCCTTTGCCTGCCTTTGAGTCTCGACCAGAACACAAGTGATTGTGGCTGACTACCTTGCTATAGGAGGCTCTGAATAAATAAGCTTCTCATTTGGGTGATTTCTGTTTGATTCCACAGCACCAGTCAGGTAACTAAGGGGAAACACTCTGTTCTAGGCAGAGGGAACTGAAAGGAGGTCTGTGTAGCTGCCGCAGGACGGACTGGAGGGAGAGTGGTACACGGTGAAGTGGGAGGGGTACAAGAGGGCTGAACATCCAGGGTCTTGCAGTAAAGAATTAGATTTTATTCTAAATGCAATGGGAAATTATTAAAGAGTTTTAAGCAGAGGAAAGACACGACCCTGTCTGTAATTTTTAAAGTTACTGCTGACTGAAGAAATGGAGCAGTGAGTGCAGAAAAAAGCAGGACCATTTAGGTTAGACTCCTCACTGTCTTAAAGCACAGGTGCTGGTGGCTTGGACTCTAGTGGAAGGGGGTTGAAATGATGTGGACTAAGTCGGTTCATATATAGAATGTTGAAAAGATGTGGACTAAGTCAGTTCATATGTAGAATGATAAAAAAAGTAGAATGATAAAAATCATTGAATTGTGCACTTACAATGGTTAGATTTTGTAGTATGTAAATTATGCCCCAAGAATGCTGTTTTCAAAAAGTACAATTGGCAGAACTTAATGACAGGCATGTCGGAGGTGGGGTAGTGAGAGAGGTAGATGTCATTGATTACAGGATTTCTGGATTCAGCATTGGTGGCATTTACTGAGCTGGGAGCAACTGGGATAGGAGAAAAGATGGGATTGATGTGGTACATGCAGGGCATAGGGAGAGAAAGGTTTAGTTTTGGACATGTTATGTTTTGAAATGAATGAGAGAACCTGACCAGGTGGTGGCGCAGTAGATAGAGCATCGAACTGGGAGGCGGAGGACTCAGGTTTGAAACCCCAAGGTTGCATGCTTGATCGTGGGCTCATCCGGCTTAAGCACAGGGTCACTGGTTGAGCCCAAGGTCACTGGCTTGAGCAAGGAGTCACTTGCTCTGCTGTAGCCCCCTGGTCAAGGCACATATGAGAAAGCATCACTGAATAACTAAGGTGTCACAATGAAGAATTGATGCTTCTCATCTCTCTCCCTTCCTGTCTGTCTGTCCCTATCTGTCCCTCTCTCTGTCTCTATCACACACACACACACACACACACACACACACACACACACACGAAATGAATGAGAGATATCCAAGTGGAGATATTTAGCAAATAGTTTACATAGTCCTAATAAGTCTGGACTGATGATGTGAATTTGGTACTGGCAAACTAATCTGTATTGATGGTGTTTGAAATGATAGGAATGGCTGAGATCAGTTATAGAGAGCATAAAGAGATAAAAAAGGAGCCTGGACCGAGTCTGTGAACTCTGATATTTAGAAGCTAGGGAGAGAAGAAGGAGCTAGTACAGAAAAAAGAAACAAACAAACCAAACAATGGATTATAGCTAAGAGACTAAAATGTTTTGAAGAGAAAACGGTCAACTTCTGAAAGGCGACTGAAAGTGCAAATAAAGTGAGGATGGAAAAAAGAATCATCACTGTATTTGGTTACATGGAAGCCAGTGGTAATTCTGGCAAGAACAGTTTGAGTGGAGTGGTGGGAGGAGAATCTAGACTGGAGTGAAGAGTGATAGGAAATAAAGAACAACCCACATCCCTTGTACTGACAGCACTGGGAAGCATGAGGTGAAACAGGTGAAAGGATGCCTGGGACAGTGAGGAGGTCCTGTAAGATGGGAGGTACCAGGACAGGTTTGTACACTCATAGGAATACACCAGGAGAGAGTGAGATCAGAAGCTAGAAAGGAGAATAAGAGAATTGAAGTTCTTGAGAAGGAGAGCATGGCACTAGGAGCACAAGTGTAGGTATTTGCCTTTAATAAAACCACCATCTTCATTATATAGGAGGAAAAAAAGAAAAAAATGGTTGGAGACAGAAAGGCTATAGATTTGGTGGTAGGAAGATCAAATTTACAATTATGTTTCTTAAGTAAGAAATGAAATACAAGACAAGATCATCTACTGAAAGGTGGCAGAGGGTGGAAATAGGAGAGGTTTGGAGGTATTAAGAACTTGTCTAGATAAAATGGCTCTTATGACTATACTTGTCTTTTTACATATCTGGGCACCTGTCAAAATAGCAACTGAAACACACCATTGAATAATTCTCTGTCTAGCCAAGTCCTTCAAGTAAATGTTCACTGTCTACATCAGCGGTTCTCAACCTGTGGGTCGTGACCCCGGCAGGGGTCGAACGACCAAAACACAGGGGTCGTGTAAAGCCATCGGAAAATTCCGATGGTCTACATAGAAGTGTTTTTATTTATCTAATAGCATATTCTTTTATTTTTCAATTACAGTTGACATTTTATTATTTTATATGATATAGTTTCAGGTATACAGCATAGTAGTTAGACAATTATATAGTTTATAAAGTGATACCCCCCAGTTAGTCTAGTACCCACCTGGCACCATACCTAGTTATTACAGTATTATTATATTTCCTATGCTCCATTTTATTCCCCCATGACTATTTTGTAACTACCAATTGTACTTCTTAATTCCTTTAACTTTTTTACCCAGCCCCCAACTCCCTCCCTTCTGGCAACCCTCAGTTTGTTCTCTGTATCTGTGAGTCAGTTACTGTTTTGTTTGTTCATTTATTTTGTTCTTTAGATTCTACGTGTAAGTGAAATCATATGGTATTTGTCTTTCTTCTGTCTGACTTATTTAACTCAGCATAATACCCTCTAAGTTCACCTATGTTGTCACAAATGGTAAGATCTCATTCTTTTTATCGCTGAGTAATATTCCATTGTGTATGTGTACCACATCTTATCTGGAACAGCTATTCTTAAAACTTGATAAGGAATCTGCCTTTAAAAATGTGATATTAACTGTAAGTTAGAAAGTTCTGAGAAGTCCATGTATGGAGGTGGTGAGGTCCGAGTACTGAGCTGCCTTTCCCTGGAAGTGGTGGGCTGATGACCAATCCAAAGATCTTGCAAGAATGGCCCTGTACTGCCCTGGCCGGTTGGCTCAGCGGTAGAGCGTCGGCCTGGCGTGCGGGGGACCCGGGTTCGATTCCCGGCCAGGGCACATAGGAGAAGCGCCCATTTGCTTCTCCACTCCCCCCCCCCCTCCGTCCTCTCTGTCTCTCTCTTCCCCTCCCGCAGCCGGGGCTCCATTGGAGCAAGGATGGCCCGGGCGCTGGGGATGGCTCCTTGGCCTCTGCCCCAGGCGCTAGAGTGGCTCTGGTTGCGGCAGAGTGACGCCCCGGAGGGGCAGAGCGTCGCCCCCTGGTGGGCAGAGCATCGCCCCTGGTGGGCAGAGCGTCGCCCCTGGTGGGCGTGCCGGGTGGATCCCGGTCGGGCGCATGCGGGAGTCTGTTTGACTGTCTCTCCCCGTTTCCAGCTTCAGAAAAAAAAAAAAAAAAAAAAAAAAGAATGGCCCTGTACTGGATGAAGAATGGACCAAGTGACCGTTCAAACCATGTGCCTGTCTACCAGTGAGTCTGTGAAGCTGAGCTAGCTCAGGAAGGCATTATGGAGAAGGTGGCCTTGCAGGGCAGACATGACTTGGAATGCCATGGTATGTTAATGTGCAGTTCTGCTTTCCATGCAAAATCTCCTAAAGATCCCTCTGTCCCTTCTTTCCTGGCCATTCCCAGGGTAAGGTAACAACTTTCTAATCATAATCTGTCAGAGGGTCCAAATTTGACTCTGTACCTCTATTTCCTGAATGACTCTACTGCCAGAAACTCAACAGACCTGAGGGAATTGGGCCAAATCTAAACTGCTTCAGCTTTTCGCAGAGAAGATGCCTCTCATCCCCATAGTGGTGTGGGGGCAAATTATAATAGCTGGAAACACGGTAACAGTGGTGGTGGGTTTTGCTGCTGCTGACTGTGCACCAGAAGTGTAATTGGAGGTGCCTGTCCCTCTGCCATGTAGGGGGGTCTGATCCATGGGAGAAAGCCTCTCTGAGGTCACAGGAGGCTCTATTCTACCCCCGCCAATCTCCACCCGTTTCTGCCAATTTATCTCCCTGTTTTTGCTTCAGTTCTGCTTTCTCAAATTGCAGAGGTTGTTCCAAGCCACCGGCCTAACCAGTTTCTCCAGCAACACTGGGGCAGAGGGCTCTGCAAATGATCAGGGTATAGATGGGAACTGATAACGGGATGTTAATAAAGTGCCTCTTATAACTTAGTATTCTTCCACTACCCTGAATTGTCTCCCCACACGTGTCCATAATTTGTGTTATGGCACTAGCACTTACTTTACATATATTGTCTTTGGTGAATCTCTTTTTCCCTGTGAGATGTGAACACGCTTATGGTGTTCTGCCCGGAGGTGGAAAGCTGACCAATAGTGTCTTCTGCCTCTTTTTCCTTCTCTTCAGAGCCTAGCGCAGGTCTGTCATGGGAGTAGCTGACAACTGACAGTAAAATGACACTGCTACACCCTTCTTTCCTAACGTTGCTATTTCTTTCTTTCTTTTTTTCTTCTTTTTTTTTTTTTGTGAGAGACAGAAAGAGACAGAGAGAGGGACAGATAGGGACAGACAGACTGGAAGGGAGAGAGATAAGAAGCATCCTCTTCGTTGTGGCACCTTAGTTGTTCAGTGATTGCTTTCTCACATGTGCCTTGACCTGGGGGCTACAATAGACTGAGTGACCCCTTGCTCAAGCCAGTGACCTTGGGCTCAAGCTGGTGAGTCTTGCTCAAACCAGATGAGCCCACACTCAAGCTGGTGACCTCGAGGTTTTGAACCTGGGTCCTCGGCCTCCCAGTCTGACGCTCTATCCACTGCGCTACCACCTGGTCAGGCCTAACATTACTATTTCTATTCAGCATTCTACTCTTCCCCTGGAATTATACCGTATGTTCCTTTTTCTTTGGTGTTTGATCTCAAGTTTTTGTTCTAGTGAGTCAGAGACAGCAGCTAGCCCTCAGAGGGGGTGTGGGAGGTACAAATAGCCCATATATCACCTGATGGCTGTAGGCTATAAGCAGCTGTACACCTTCAGTCACGGAGTCATCTCATCCTTCTGTATGAACACAGACTTTTCCCCTTTTGGCCCATACACTTCACCCCCACTCATACCTCCCCTCACAGCCCATGGAGGCTGTTAGTGCTCCCACAATAGAGTTTGAGAAGGCACACTTGAAATAAAACACGTTTTTAAGATTGTTAGTTTGACAATGGAACTGTGTGACTCTAAGGCAAACCAATTAGAATATGAAAGTTATTATTTATTTTTTAAAAGAGAGAGAGGAAGGTAGAGAGAGAGAGGCATCAACTTGTTACTCCACTTAGTTGTGCATTGATGAAAGGCTTCTCATATGTGCCTTTACTGAGGATTAAACCGGTGACCTTGGGCTCGAGCAGGAGACCTTGGGATAGAGCTGGCAACCAAGGGTTGAGCTGGTGACCTCGTGCTCAAGCTGGCAAACCTGAGCTCAAGCCAGGGACCTTCGGATCGAGTTGGTGACCCCAGGCTTGAGCCAGTAACTTTGGGTTTCAAACCAGTAACCTCAGCATTCCAAGTCAACATTCTATCTACTGTACCACCACCAGTCAGGCAATGAGTTTTCCTGCTTGTTAACAGTGCAAAAGGCATAAAAATTAAACTGTGCTCTCTTTAAGAAGAAAAATCCATTTTAACATTAGAGCAATTGATTATTAACATTTGGGGGTCAGGTAATCCTTTCTTTTTTTTCTTTTTTTTTTTTCATTTTTCTGAAGCTGGAAACAGGGAGAGACAGTCAGGCAGACTCCCACATGCGCCCGACCGGGATCCACCCGGCACGCCCACCAGGGGGCAACGCTCTGCCCACCAGGGGGCGATGCTCTGCCCCTCCTGGGCGTCGCCATGTTGCGACCAGAGCCACTCTAGCGCCTGAGGCAGAGGCCACAGAGCCATCCCCAGCGCCCGGGCCATCTTTGCTCCAATGGAGCCTTGGCTGCGGGAGGGGAAGAGAGAGACAGAGAGGAAGGCGCGGCAGAGGGGTGGAGAAGCAAATGGGTGCTTCTCCCGTGTACCCTGGCTGGAAATCGAACCCGGGTCCTCCGCACGCTAGGCCGACGCTCTACCGCTGAGCCAACCGGCCAGGGCAGGTAATCCTTTTACAATCTGCTGAAATCTTCCAGTCTCTCCCTGAAAAGTGTGTATTTATACTGAGTTTTATGCACAACGTTAGAGTGTCTGTGGACCTGCTAAAATTCCAAAAGAAGGGCACAAGAATCGCACCAGCAGGAATCACAGCAGGGGCAAGTTGGAATGGAGGCCCAACAATATCTGAAGTAATAGAACACTGGAGTGCCTGGCACAAGCTGGTTGCTCCTCAGATGACAGAGATTGAGGGAAAGGCAGTTTGTGGATACTGCATTATGACTGAGAAAGCAGAGAAATACTGTACTTTTGCAGCCCAGAGAATAAAAAAACTCAAACAGGAGAATATTAGTTTATCTTTTTTTTGCTTTGATAGCATATATTCTTATTTATTTATTTATTTATTTATTTATTCTTTCATTTTTAGAGATAGAGGAGAGAGAGAGAGAAAGAGAGAAAAGGGGAGGAGCAGGAAGCATCAACTCCCATATGTGCCTTGACCAGGCAAGCCCAGGGTTTTGAACCAACGACTTCAGCATTCCAAGTCAATGCTTTATCCACTGTGCCACCACAGGTCAGGCTGATGCCATATATTCTATACATACTAATCTTTCAATAATATTCCACAAAATATTTGTATTTTTTAAAAACCTGAAAGTGGTTGTTAACCTGAATAATATTTATTTGGAAGAGCCAACATGCTTTACCAAAGGCAGCAAATAAAGCCAAAAATGACAGGTGGAGAAGAAGGAAGAAACTCTGAGATTTACCCTAAAAACCAGAGTTCATGGTGAAATAGTCCTATTACAAATTCCAAGGGTTGTGTTCCTTCATGGCAGAGAAATCTTGTCTTGGTTTCAACATCTCTGACCATTGCTCAATATTTTTTTCATTGTAAAATGGGAAGCAAAAAGACACACTCTCACATGAGAATGCCTGGACTGTCTCTTCAATACTGTGCAGTTAATCCTGGGGGAAAAGGAAATCAATAGTTTCGCTCCTATGGTATTTTATTCATGAGACAAGTCAGCTTTGGGGTAGTAGATTCTCTCCTTTGCCTCATGTAGTTGCTTATGACCAAGGAAATATAATGCTATAGAACTTTTCTGTCAACCATTCCTGACCTGTGGGTTGTCTGATATCTTAAAAGATGAGAGCTGCCATCCAATCTCTTCTGTGCATGACACTGCTAACTTTTCTCTCCCAGGTAGATTCTATGATGTAAAATTAAGCTGGTGCCATGACCAAAACTTTCCCACATGGAGGATTTGAAGGGCTTCTCTCCTGTGCATCACAAAGGTTATGTTGAGCCCTAGCCAGACAGCTCAGTTGTTTAGAGCATCATACCGATACACAGAGATTGCTGGCCAGGGCACATACAGAAGCAGATAAATGTTTCTGTCTCTCTCTCTCTCTCTCTCTCTCTCTCTCAAATCAATCAATAAATTTTAATAAAAGGTTATGCTGAGGCTAGAAGACTTCTCACACCCACTGCACTGTAGGTTCTCTCCCCAGCTTGATTCTCTGGGGTATATACCATGAGACTTGAGCTTTACCTGAAGCTTTTCCCACACTCACCACAAAGATGGGGCTTTATCCTCAGTTTGGTGATCTGATGACGAGATGCTGAGCTTTGTCTGAAGCTTTTGCCACTGACTACATTTTGAAATTTTGTTCAGTCTGGATTCTCTGACACACCAGCTGAATGGTACATGTAAAGTTTTCTCATAGTCAAGTCAATGATATGGCCTGGAATGGGGCATGGCCAGAGCTAAGGCTTTTGTTGCACTCACTGCACCCTCAGGACCTCTCCTGAGTGTGGGCTCCAAACTCTTCTCTGGCTGAACTTTTCCCACACGCCTTACATGGTAGGGCTTCACTCTGGTGTGTCTTCTGATGGCATATTATGTTAGAGCTCTGCCAAAGTTTTACCCATTTTCCCCTGTGTGGTTCAGGAAGACAGCCAAATGGCACTTTCACCAAACACTTGCTTCTGGGGCTATTTTGCCAGGTGTTCTGTAAGCATCTCCACATTGCTTACTCTCCTGCCCAAACTTTCACAGCCTTGCCCACCATGATGGTGAGCCTATTGTTTGGTTTTCTTATTAATGTCCTGGAAGTTTCAGTTTTCTCACCGTTTTTGGCCATCTTATTCTTTTTCTTCACTTTACTATCCAAAGGAAAACATAAGAAGAGAAGGTGTTAGTCTTGAAATAGGATTTGGATCAGAAGGGAAAATAATTGGAACCATTACATTAGACTAAATTAAAGTACAGGTTCTTCTGAAAAAGGTAATTCAGAGTTAAAGTAAAAAAGAGAAGAAGGGAGGCTTGGGTGACTGTCCAAACAACCCCTGAGCAAGGTCATATTCATAGCGATGGTTCTGAATGTTCATTTTTCAGTGTTTTGTATTCACTTCTTCTACGAAGACTTAATTAATTCCACCTCCCTCTACTCTATAGTCCCTCATTTAATTGAAATTACTCATTTGTAACTCTTCTTCCCTCCTCCCTCCCTCCCTCCCTCCCTCTGTCCCTCCTTCTACCCTTTTCTCCTCCCCCCTCTCCCTCCCTTTTCTCTCTCTCTCTTTTTCTCAGACATGTGTATAGTCAGTCCTTCTATAGGTTGGGCACTCTCCCAGGTGCATTATATATATGTCCCATCTTATAGAGAGGGAAAGTGAGCCACACAGAGGGTATCTTGCCTAAGAGCAGGATAATGTGTGCTAGAGCTAGGATTCCCTCCCTGGCAGAACGGCTTCAGTGTCTACACTCTTCAAGCTTCCTATGTGAGTATACGTAATCTCTCAAGTTTAGAAAGCAACATTTGAAGATTAAGTATTCTGCCTCTGATTCTTTTGAGCGCATTGTAGAATCCAAATATATATTTTCAAAACCCCAGAGAAAAGGTGTCTTATATGCCTAACAGGAAGGGTGCAGAATCCATCAAGTTGGTTGAAGAATATACAGGGGTGGGCAAAAGTAGGCTTACAGTTGTCCATATGGAAAATAATACAGTCATTAATAAATAATAATGTAAGAATAAACTCTGTGTTTCCTGTACTTACAACTGAAACCTACTTTTTCCCCCATCACTGAAATGTTCCCCGGTTGGATAAAATTGAAAAATTCAATTTCAATGGAACAAATTTGGCTTTGGCAACCCAGCCAGGGACTCCTGCTTATCCTTTTTCCCCCTCAGGAGATGCTCACAGGCCCTCTATTATACTGAGAATTATCATAAAGCTGTACATCTGCTGGAAGACCTGGCCGGTGTCCTCTGTTCTGCTACGCACCTGAGATCTCCAAACCCTCCCTCCCTTTTCTAACTGCTTTCAATCTACTTTTCCACCCATTTTCCCACTCCGCAAAGACCCGTACCTGTTCTTTTACCTTCCTAATAATTTTTATGTGTGTGTGCTTACTTATGCCAGCTTCTCTGTACATCTTTATAATGCACATCTGTCTGAGGGAGATACTTGCATACCTGGAAGCATGGACATAAAATATGACTGTAACCATATTGATTTATTTATCAAGAGGTGTTTTTCTTCCATGCAGGAAAGAGTGGCTAGGAAAAGACTGGACTTATGAATAAGTATAGTTGTATATGTCAGATCTTTAGCTATTTATTTTTTATTAATGATAAAACTAAGAGTAGCAATAAGTGATTGGATATATATCACTCTGTATTCCCTGGTCATTGTTATATTGTAATTTCCAGCTGTTTTCTTGCCATGCAACATAGGCTTTTGCATCAGGCAGACTGTGGTCTGAATCCTATTTCTGTCATTTGGTAAATGTGACAATGGGTCGGTTACTTAGTTTTCTGAGCATTTCCCCATTTGTAAAAATAGAAAAATAGCGTCCTATAATATTACTTTAAAAAATTTTAAATATTACTTTAAAAAGTGAAAGCACCGGCCCTGGCCGGTTGGCTCAGCGGTAGAGCGTCGGCCTAGCGTGCGGAGGACCTGGGTTCGATTCCCGGCCAGGGCACACAGGAGAAGCGCCCATTTGCTTCTCCACCCCTCCACCGCGCTTTCCTCTCTGTCTCTCTCCTCCCCTCCTGCAGCCAAGGCTCCATTGGAGCAAAAGATGGCCCGGGCGCTGGAGATGGCTCTGTGGCCTCTGCCTCAGGCGCTAGAGTGGCTCTGGTCGCAACATGGCGACGCCCAGGATGGGCAGAGCATCGCCCCCTGGTGGGCAGAGCGTTGCCCCATGGTGGGCGTGCCGGGTGGATCCCGGTTGGGCGCATGCGGGAGTCTGTCTGACTGTCTCTCCCTGTTTCCAGCTTCAGGAAAAAAAAAAAAAAAAAAAAAAGTGAAAGCACCTAATGTAGTGCCAGGAACATAGTAGGTGCTCTATAGATGTAACTTTTCTTCATTCTCTCCTACCTCTCTCCCATGGTTGTCCCCATTCAGCTTCTGCTTTTGTTCTCATATGGAAACAGGGGTGCCCAGTTGTTCCTTTGTGTCTGCCATCATCCTTGACTGATTAGGGAGTGAAACCTGAGCAGTGGGGAATCAATACTGAGAGTGTTAGTCTAGGGGTAGAGCCTACGTGTCCCAGAAGAAAAGATGTTTGAGAAATGTCCTCTAGTTGATTCTTTCCTCAACCCACAATGGTGACCCAGCTTTCCCTCTCAGGCCCAGAGGGTCATGTCAAACCAGGGAGTACAGAAACCTCCAGGCAATGGTCTAGGAAAGCCAGAAATCTTACCTCGTCAGAAAATATTTTTGGTGCTCATTGTGCATGGTGATCCTGATAAAGTCCTTGTAAGGAATAAAGCCAAAGGTCCTGCCCTGAAAACCTAGAAAAACTGGAGAAGAATTCCATAGCAAATGGCTTAAAGAATTATAAGAATCTGGTTTCCCAAAAGTAACAAGAAACCTAAAAGGAAATGGGAGCCATAGTGGTATAGGGAAAAAGGTTGCCAACATCTTCATCAGATTTTGTCACCCTAACTTCCTCTCTCTTATTGTTATAGTCTACTGGCCCCTATATCATTTTCCTTTATTTCTCCTTGATTTTAGCTCCTGGATCACCATCATTATTTAAAACTACTACTGTCTTAATTCTTGGTAATTTCTATATACAAAGAAATGGTTCTTCTAACATCCTGGTGTCTCAGTTCTCTGAATCCTCTCTTCCAATGATCTTGTCCTCCATCCTACACAGTTACATGCTCCTGTAGTCATACTTCAGACCTTGTCATTACCTGAAACTCAGCTTCATGCATTTCATCCTGTCACCACTTTCTTTCCAGCTTCCTTTCTCTAGTATTCAGACTCCAGCGACCTTTCAATATTGTCAGTACCTCCAATCCATCGATGTTGCCATGTTTGCTGTCTTTCACCCATTGAAGTTCTTCTATCCTCCTTACCCAGCAAAAAGTCCATGATATCATTATAATCATTCCACTCTCCTGTCTCTCTTTGCGCTAGCATACTCACTTGACAAAATCACAGTCATTACTGAATTCCACCTCTGCCTACTCAGTACTTGCACTCCAGTCATTGAAAGAGACTAAGAAAATATATGTATTCTAGCCAACTCTTCTTGTTCTAAACTCATGGCCATAAAACTTAAGTGAGATTATGGATGCTTCTACTTCTTGGAAGTGGAATACCTTCCCTACTCCTTCCACTAAGTACACCTAACTCCCCTGGACATTATATGTAGAACAAACATAAGAAGACTGAAATGTGGAAAGGAAACTGTTTTTAGGTTTTGGAATCCTAGGGTGACACAGCAGTGAGTTTGCTGGTTTCTCTTCCTATCTCATATGTGCCAGACTAGGTGCTAGAAAAGATGGCAATCTAGAAAGACCAATGAGTACAGACTTTAAAAAGCCACAACAAAATCCTTCAGGAAAGGGGCAACTGAGCAAGACAGATAACTTTTAGACAACAGCCGCTCTATTCCAATTCATACACTAAAAAGCTATGGTCTCATTCCTTTCCCCATCAGCAGAGGCTGGTATCAGTGGAGACCATGTGGGTAACCTGCACTTCCACCCTCACCCAGCGGTAACAAGGCTCCTCCTCTTCTCCTCTACATACATGAGTACATTTACAAAGAGAGAGAATCAATGGAAAGGAGGATATTCTTTTGTGTGTGACATAGAGAAAGAGACAGATAGGGACAGACAGCAAGGAAGAGAGATGAGAAGCATCAGTTCTTCTTTGTGGCACCTAAGTTGTTCATTGACTGCTTTCTCATATGTGCCTTGATGTGTGTGTGTGGGGCATCTACAGCAGAGTGAATGACCCCTTGCTCAAGCCAGCGACCTTGGGCTTCAAGCCAGTAACCTTTGGGCTCAAACCAGCGACCATGGGGTCATGTCTACGACCCCACGCTCAAGCCAGTGACTCTGCTAAATCTGGTAAGCCCATGCTTAAGCTGGATGAGCCCATGCTCAAGTCGTGACGACCTTGGTGTTTCGAACCTCTATTCTCTGCTTCCCAGTCTGATGCTCTATTCACTGCACCACTGCCTGGTCAGGCTGGAAAGGATATTTAAACTAGAAGATAATTTTGTAGGATCATATCCCAGAGACAGAGGGAATGGCATGGAGAATGTAGGCTGTGAAGTTCATCTTTGAGGATACTAGGAACACTAGTTCCTTAGATACAGAAAATGTAAGGACAAGAGGTGAAACTACTGAAGTAGAGGAGGTATAAATTAAGGACAGTCTCCTCTGACATTCTCCTGCTGTCTTTGCAGAAGGGAGAGTGAGAGAGGCAGTGATGGATATGAATGCCTCTTTCTATTGATTCATTTTCTTTAGTCATATTTTCCCTATACTTAAAAACAAAAAATACTTTCCTGTAGACATTCCCCCCTCAAAATTACATCTCATTTCTCTTCTCGTTTCCAGGCAAACTTCTAAATATTTGTAGTAGTCTTCCTGTCCCAGGCCTCAGTTTAAAGTGTAACCAGTGACCTGAATAGCACACACCTGACTCCTAGCAGTCAAAGCCTTTTACCATCATTTTCCAATCTTCTCCCTTTGAGAACTCTATGTCATTCCCACAGCACGCTGCAAGCTTTCTGACTTTGGCAATGTTCTCTTTGGATGGAATGCCCTTCCACCCGCTCCCCTAGTTTTCTAGGCTTAGTATTTAGATGAACTTTAAAGAAATTTTTTTTAAATTGATTTTAATTTATTGTGCTTACATAGATTCAAGTGTCCCACCGAATATATCTCCTTCCCCCGCCCCCATGTTTCCCTTGATACTCCCTTTTTCCCTCCCCCCAACGCCTTCCCCATTTCCCTTTAGGATTTGCTGTCCTGCTCTCTATAACACTGTTATGTATATATAATTTCACTAATCTCTTTCCCTTCTCTAATCCCATCCTCTCCTCCCCTTTCCCTCTGACCGCTTTCCCTCTGGTCCCTTTGATCTTGCCTCCACCTCTATTCTGTTCCTCAGTTCACATTATTCATTAAATTCCTCATATGAGTGAGGTTATATGATATTTTTCTTTCTCTGCCTGGTTTATTTCACTTAGCATAATACTCTCCAGGTCCATCCATGTTGTCACAAAAGGTAAGATTTCTTTATTTTTCATGGCTGTGTAGTATTCCATTGTGTATATGTATGACAGCTTTTTAATCCACTCATCCACTGATAAACACTTGGGCTTTTTCCAGATCTTGGCTATTGTAAACAGTGCTGCAATAAACATGGAGGTGCATTTCTTCTTTTGTATCAGTGATATGGTATTCTTTTTTTTTTTAAGTTTGATTTGGATCTTTTTTTTTTTTTTACAGAGACACAGAGAGTCAGAGAGAGGGATAGATTGGGACAGACAGAAAGGAATGGAGAGAGATGAGAAGCATCAGTTATCAGTTTTTCGTTGCAACAACTTAGTTGTTCATTGATTGCTTTCTCGTATGTGCCTTGACCGCGGGCCTTCAGCAGACCGAGTAACCCCTTGCTTGAGCCAGCAACCTTGGGTCCAAGCTGGTGAGCTCTTGCTCAAACCAGATGAGCTCGCACTCAAGCTGACAACCTCGGAGTCTCGAACCTGGGTCCTCCGCATCCCAGTTTGACGCTCTATCCACTGCGCCACCGCCTGGTCAGGCAGTGATATGGTATTCTTAGGATATATTCCTAAAGCTGGGATAGCTGGGTCAAAAAGCATTTCCATTTTTAATTTTTTGAGGAATCTCCATACTGTTTTTCACAGTGGCTGCACCAGTCTGCATTCCCACCAGCAGTGCAGGAGGGTTTCCTTTCCTCCACACCCTCGCCAGCACTTATTATGTGTTGTTTGTTTATGAGTGCCGTTCTTACTGGTGTGAGGTGATATCTCATTGTGGTTTTAATTTGCATTTCTCTAATGATTAGTGAAATTTTTTCATATGCCTATTGACTATCTGTATGTCCTCTTTGGAGAAGTGTCTATTCAGTTCTTTTGCCCATTTTTTTATTGTGTTGTTTACTTTCCTGGTGTTGAGTTTTAGAAGTTCTTTATAAATTTTGGTTACTAACCCCTTATCAGACTTATTGTCCGAATATGTTCTCCCACTGTGTGGTTTGTCTTTTTATTTTGTTCATATTGTCTTTAGCTGTGCAAAAGCTTTTTAGCTTGATATAGTCCCATTTGTCCATCCTGTCCTTTATTTCACTTGCCCATGGAGATAAATCAGCAAATATATTGCTGTGAGAGGTGTCGGAGAGCTTACTGCCTATGTTTTCTTCCAAGGTGGTTATGGTTTCATGACTTACATTTAAATCTTTTATCCATTTTGAATTTATTTTTATGTATGGTGTAAGTTGGTGGCCTAGTTTCATTTTCTTGCAAGTACCTGTCCAATTTTCCCAACACCATTTGTTAAAGAGACTCTCTTTACTCCATTGTATGCTCTCACCTCCTTTGTCAAATATAATTGTCCATATAGGTGTGGGTTTATTTCTGGGTTCTCTGTTCTGTCCCATTGATCTGTATGCCTGTTCTTATGCCAGTACCAAGCTGTTTTGAGTACAATGGCCTTGTAGTATAACTTGATATCAGGAAGTGTGATACCACCCACTTTATTCTTCTTTTTTAAGATTGCTGAGGCGCCTGACCAGGCGGTGGTGCAGTGGATAGAGCGTCAAACTAGGATGTGGAGGACCTAGGTTCGAGACCCCGAGGTCGCCAGCTTGAGCGCGGGCTCATCTGGTTTGAGCAAAAAGCTCACCAGCTTGGACCCAAGGTCGCTGGCTTGAGCAAAGGGTCACTTGGTCTGCTGTAGCCCCATGGTCAAGGCACATATGAGAAAGCAATCAATGAACAGCTAAGGTGTCACAAAGAAAAACTGATGATTGATGCCTCTCATCTCTCTCCGTTCCTGTCTGTCTGTCCCTCTCTCTGACTCTCTCTCTTTGTCTCTGTAAAAAAAAAAAAAAAAAAAAAGAGAGAGAGAGAGAGAGAGAGAGAGAGAGAGAGAGAGATTGCTGAGGCTATTTGTGTTCTTTTTGGTTCCATATAAATTTTTGGAATATTTGTTCTATATCTTTGAAGTATGCCATTTGTATTTTAATAGGAATTGCATTAAACTTATAGATTGCTTTGGGTAATATAGACATTTAAATGATGTTTATTATTCCTATTCATGAACAAGATATATGCTTCCACTTGTTTGTATCTTCCTTGATTTCTTTTATCAATGTTTTATAATTTTCTGAGTACAAGTCTTTAATCTTCTTGGTTAAATTTACTCCTAGGTACTTTATTTTTTTGGTTGCAATAGTGAAGGGGATTGTTTCCTTAATTTCTCTTTCTGACAGTTCATTGTTGGTGTATAAAAATGCCTCTGATTTCTGAGTATTAATTTTATATCCTGCCACCTTGCTGAATTCATTTATCAAGTCCAGTAGTTTTTGACTGAGACTTTAGGGTTTTCTATATTCAATATTATATCATCTGCAAATAGTGTTAGTTTTACTTCTTCTTTTCCAATTTGGATGCCTTTTATTTCTTTTTCTTGTCTGATTGTTGTGGCTAGGACTTCCAGGATTATGTTGAATAAGAGTGGTGAAAGGGGGCACCCCTGCCTTGTTCCTGATCTTAAGGGGATAGCTTTTAATTTTTGCCCATTGAGTATGATGTTGGCTGTGGGTTTGTCATAGATGGCCTTTATCATGTTGAGGTATGTTCCCTGTATTCCCACTTTGCTGAGAGCTTCGATCATGAATGGGTGCTGGCTTTTATCAAATGCTTTTTCTGCATCTATTGAAATTATCATTTGGTTTTTCTCCTTCCTTTTGTTTATGTAATGAATCACATTGATTGATTTGCAAATATTGTACCAGCCTTGCCTCCCCAGAATAAATCCCACTTGATCATGGTGTATGATTTTTTTCATATATTGCTGGATCTGATTTGCTAATATTTTGTTGAATATTTTAGCATCTAATTTCATCAGGGATATTGGCCTATAGTTTTCTTTCTTTGTAGTGTCTTTGCCTGGTTTTGGAATCAGAATTATGCTTACCTCATAAAAAAATCTTGGAAGTCTTCCCTTTTCTTTTTTTTAAAATTATTTTTATTTATTTATTCATTTTAGAGGGAAGAGAGAGAGAGAAAAGGGGGGAGGAGCAGGAAGCTTCAACTCCCATATATGCCTTGACCGGGCAAGCCCAGGGTTTTGAACCGGCGACCTCAGTATTTCAGGTCGACACTTTTATCCACTGCGCCACCACAGGTCAGGCTTCCCTTTTCTTGTATTTTTTGAAATACCTTGAGAAGGATAGGAGTTAGTTCTTCTTTGAATATTTGGTAAAATTCACCTGTGAAGCCTTCTGGCCCAGGACTTTTGCTTGTTGGGAGTTTTTTGATAACTGTTTCAATCTCATTTGAAGTAATGGGTCTATTTATGTGTTCTGATTCTTCCAGATTGATTTTTGAAAGATTATATGTTTCGAGGAATTTGTCCATTTTGCCTAGTTTGTCTAATTTTTTGGCATACAGTCTTCATAGTATTTTATTACAATCCTTTGTATTTCTGCTATGTCAGTTGTTACTTCTCCATTCTCATTTCTAATTTTGTTTTTATTTGAGTTCTCTTTCTTTTTTTCTTGGTGAGTCTGGTTAAAGGTTCATCAATCTTGTTTACCTTTACAAAGAACCAACTCTTTGTTTCATTGATCTTCTGTATTGTTTTTAGCCTTTATGTCATTTATTTCTACTCTGAACTTTATTATTTCCTTCCTTCTACTTCCTCTGGGTTTTGTTTGTTGTTCTTTTTCTAGTTCTTTTTTTTTTTTTTTTTTTTTTTTTTTCATTTTTCTGAAGCTGGAAACAGGGAGAGACAGTCAGACAGACTCCCGCATGCGCCCGACCGGGATCCACCCGGCACGCCCACCAGGGGGCGACGCTCTGCCCACCAGGGGGCGATGCTCTGCCCATCCTGGGCGTCGCCATGTTGCGACCAGAGCCACTCTAGCGCCTGGGGCAGAGGCCACAGAGCCATCCCCAGCGCCCGGGCCATCTTTTGCTCCAATGGAGCCTTGGCTGCAGGAGGGGAAGAGAGAGACAGAGAGGAAAGCGCGGCGGAGGGGTGGAGAAGCAAATGGGCGCTTCTCCTGTGTGCCCTGGCCGGGAATCGAACCCGGGTAAGAACACAAAGTTGAGATCTTGTCTCTGTCTTGGTCAATTTGGATTCTACACTGCTCACAAAACTTAGGGGATCAGGGAACATGCAGATACTTCAGTACTTTCAGCCTTTTTGTACAGTGCATTTTCACCAATGAAATAAAAGTTGTTTTTGCATCTCATTTGCATAATTGAATAACTTTCTTTGACTTGTCATTTGCTTTTCTGATGTTCTTGTTTAATAAAAAAAATCAAATGGCCCTGGCCAGTTGGCTCAGTGGTAGAGTGTCAGCCTGGTGTGCAGGAATCCTGGGTTCGATTCCCGGCCAGGGCACACAGGAGAAGCGCCCATCTGCTTCTCCACCCCTCCCCCTCTCCTTCCTCTCTCTCGCTCTCTTCCCCTCCTGCAGCCAAGGCTCCATTGGAGCAAAGTTGGCCCGGGCGCTGAGGATGGCTCCGTGGCCTCTGCCTCAGGCACTAGAACGGCTCTGGTTGCAACAGAGCAACACCCCAGATGGGCAGAGCATCGCCCCCTGGTGGGCATGCCGGGTGGATCCCAGTCGGGCACATGCGGGAGGCTGTCTGACTGCCTCCCCATTTCCAACTTCAGAAAAAAAAAAATCAAATGATTTTTTTTTTATTGCTTCATATTCATTTTGACATACCCCCTAATTTTTGTGAGCAGTATATTTCACAGATCCCAAACCACTCTCCGACTTTACCACAAACCCCTAAGACTTCCCCTCTCCTGAAGTGTGCATACTCGTCTTGGTTTCAGTTACTTTTCTTAGTATAGCTCACTGAAAGTTTGCATGAGTACCTGTTGATTATTTTGCATTTCTCAGATTTTTCAGATGCTTATTGCTCCTTTGCTTCCTTTCACGCAATGGCTTGAGATTTACATTAGTTTTGTAACTGTAGGCAGTACCTTGTCACTTGGTTTTGTTGTAGATGCTGTCCATGGGTTTCAGTTTTGCTGTCCTAGTTGTTGTATTTTTAAGGAGGGATTATGGGAGATTCATAAACTTTGCCACAAGTACCACTATCTTTTCTGTTGTGTCTCTTTCTGAGAGCAAGGGAAACCTTCATAGAAATATCCTGATGGATGCCCTACACACCTCATTAGCTAGAAAGGAACTCATGTCCCCGCTTACAGAAACCCAGTGATAAGGAAGATGGTGTGAAACCATGATCAGCATCAAGAGTCACACCTGGAATTAGCACAAAAAGGGAAGAGCACAGAGTATATATGTGTATATACATACACAATAACTGAGTCTGAATGGGGCTCTGCCTCAAAGGAAGGAGCAAGGCAGCAATATTGGACAGGGGAACAGATCTGAGTATAAAATTGCCAAGAGCACTAATTTTCAAAATTGACAGTCATTCACAAAAATACATTTTACAGTGATTATCCTGTATACACCCATATACATGAACTGACATGTTTCATAAAACAATACTTACTGTTATTATATAGAAAAAGAAAGCTAGTAAATTCCAAAAATAATTTTATTAATATTTAAATACAGTATACAAAAAATGCCTAAAAATGTACAAAACCAAATTTTTGTAAAGATTGCATTTAATGTGATGGGTGAGCTTGCCTGTTCATTAGTTCATTCCAGTCAGGGACACATGAAGATAAGGCTACACGCATGTCAGGTGCACTATTGAGCCTATTTCTTTTCTTTGTTTTCAATCGTGTCAAGATTGAAAATCCTAGTTCACACAAATGGGTAGTTGTGAATGGTAATAATAGCAACATACACTTTCTACTTAGCAATGGGAATTCATCTTTAAGCTTAATCCAAAATGCTGATAAACTTAATGTCTTATAATAATTCCTCAGTGTGAATGATGAATTGAGCAGCAACAATTCATTCTCTTCTTCAGGGACCAAGTTTAACTCAATTATTGATTCTGGGGTTTGAAAAGCAAATGGATCTTTCATCCACATATTTTCTTGTAACAATTTAAATTTCTCTTCTGGAAAGTAATGATTAAAGATTTGAGATAAAGAAGTGAGATGCAACAATATCTCTAATTTTATTTCTTTTAAGCATTCTTCATTAATAATGTTCTCTTCAATGTGTTGTAACAATGTTGAGAACATATAGTAGCTGGGGTAATTACTTTTAAGTCTTGCTTGCCACAACAATAATGTCTTTTGGAATCCTAGGATATGTTCAAGATATTGAAATCTATCATTGCTTTTCCCCTGTAGTTTCAAATTCAATTCATTAAGAATTGCAAAAATATCACTTAAATATGCCAGTTTGGTTACCCAAATGTCATCTTCAAAAACAGGTGCTAAATGAGATTGCTTTTCAATGAGAAAAATGTGAATCTCATTTCTGAGTTCATACACTCTGCTCAGTACTCTTCCTTGAGACAACCAACGAACTTCTGTGTGAAACAGTAAGTGGGTATGGTTAACTCCAATCTCTGAACAAAATATTTCAAGAAGTCGGCTATTCAATGAGTTTCCTTTAATAAAATTAACAATTTTCACTGCATTTTTCAATACATCCATGAGACTTGGTGGAATTTCTTTGGATACCAAAGCTTCTAGCTGAATAAAACAGTGATTCCAAAGAGCACTGTTATGGGTTGCTTCTAATAATTTTTCAATAACTCTGCTTTGTTTTCCAGTCCTATTTGCTGCTCCATCACTGGAAATTCCCTTACAGTTTTTCCAGTTTAATTTATATTGACCAACAATACACTTTTCTAATTCAGTAAATAAATCTAACCCACTTATATCTGAATTTAAATTTAAACAGCACAACAGATCCTCTATAAAATCATCTTGCCACACATATCTCACATAAACCAAGAGTGTTAGACAACTGGCAATATCAGTGCTCTCATCAAGTTGGATAGCAAAATCTATACCAGACTGTAGCCGTGTAATAAGCATTGCTTCTAAATGTTTTGCAATAGTACAGATTCGACGAGATATTGTATTATCACTAAGAGGTATAGTTCTTAATTTATCAGCTGATTTATCATCAAAAACTGTACGTACCATATCCATACATGCCGGAAGAATAATTTTTTCAGCGGCTGTGTGAGCCATTTTCTCTTTTGCCACTCGATAGGCAACTAAATACGATGATAATAAGGCTCTCTCATTCATAGTTGTGGAACGACTAAGAAATTGTGGGGATAACTCAAGCTTATTCCTTTCCCTTTGAAAATTGTCCTTTCCATCCTCTTCATCTTCCTTTTCCACTTTCACTATCACTATGCCTTCCATCTCCTGGGTAGCCTGGGTAGACAGATCTGTAGTATCTCTTAATTCAGCAGTCATTATTCAGGTTCAAGGAACTGGCTCACTTGATCCAAATAGGGTCTGTTTGCAGGACTGTCCTTTCTGTCCTAGATGTTGTATAAGGCTGGTTTTGTAATCCTGCAAGATGGAAAAATTTAGTAAGAAGTATTAAAAAGTAATATTGAATTGCTATGCTGCTAACACTTTATACAAGTACTCATGAAGACAATTCACTAAATCCAATGGTGTGACAGTTACCAATGCTGAACAACAGCCATTTATGTTAGCAGCGTGCCAAGTATTCAATATATTTGGTCCATTACATACTTAGCTCATTTAACACCCATGGAAACCTAATAAAGTATGCATTATTATCTTAGTGAGAGAGACAGATAGGAAGGGAGAGAGATGAGAGGCATCAACTCATAGTTGTGGCACCTTAGTTGTTCATTGATGGCTTTCTCATGTGTGCCTTGACCAGACAGCTCCAGCCAAGCCAGTGACCTTGGGCTCAAGCCAGTGACCTTGGGCTTCAAGCCAGAAACCATGGGGTCATGTCTATCATCCTACACTCAAGCCGATGACTCTGCACTCAAGCTAGTGAGCCCATGTTCAAGCTGGATGAATGCGTGCTCAAGCTGGCGACCTCAGGGTTTTGAACCTGGGTGGGTCTTCAGTGTCCTAGGCCGATGCTCTATCCACTGTGTCAGGCTATACCTGATTATTTTTGCTAGTTTATAGATGAAGAAGAGAAGTTGAGAAAGATTAAGTAACATATAGGTAGTGCAGTACTCAAACCCAAGAATGAAGCCCAGAGCCCCAACAATACTGTTACACTGTCATTTGGTCACTATATAAAAAAGTGATCTATTTTTCTTCACGTCAGAGAAAAGATATTTCTGATGTGCTAAGCAAACCTGTGGAGGTATATTAGCAGCATTACTAACTTAGCTATTGCCTCCAGTCACCTTCAGACTAGTAAAAAAGAAAAAAGTGATCTGGTCACTCTTATTAAAAAGTGGTCACCAAAGCAGGGTATATAAGATGATACACTGGCACAGAGGGAAAAGAACTTGTATCTCTATTTTTAAAATACTGAAACCCACTTAATCTTTCCTGATAAAGCTCTTTAGTTTTGCCCCCATCTTACAGCATTTATATTCTCTGTCATCATTTGTTATCCATCTTATGTTTGTCTTCCAACTATTATATTTTCTTTGCCTATTTCCCTTCAGTTTTAGTAATATATATTCTGTGATTTTCATTCAGTCTTAGGTATTTTAAGAATATTGAAGAAAAGAAATCTTGGTTTTTGACATCTGGGTTAAAGTTTTAAAGGTGCGGGAGGGAGTTACAGTCTAACACATTCCTACAGGTCTTCCCCCACAGTGGTAGTATGAATCAACATGAAGGGACTTCAAGGACAGGAGACTCAAAGATGCAGGGCTGAGGTCAGGAAGGTAGTCACTACTCTCCGAATTAAAAAGGCCCCCCCTGGATGTTTTCCTGCTCCTATTCTGGGCAAGTAGCAGTAGAAAGGCTGTGTTTATTTTACATTTCTTGGGTTATCCCAGCACCCAGTCATCTTTTGACTTTAGACTGTTTCTATCACTAGTTTGGAATGTAATATTTTGATGGTGTTTACCCTGAAACTTAATTTTTAATGCTTTCATGTCTTATTTCAATTAGATTATTTCTCAAGAATAAAGACTATCTTTTACTTTCATTGTTGCTCTTAAGTCATTTATCATTGTTCCTTGCAACCCATAGACATTTAAAAAACATTTGTTTGAATGAATATGATGTCAACATTTTCTGCCTATTTGTAGAATGTTCAGCAAATTCATTATATGCCTCTTCCTTTCAGCACTTAGAAGGGCATGTCATTTATAAAATAACAGATTTTTCTACACTGCAACTATCAGGTTATTTATGAAACACCTGAATAAGAATGGGAGACATATTATAGCAGGTTTAAACTACATAAATGTGTCAGTGGGTAAGTTACTTATATATATCCTATTATATACTCTGTAACCAACTTATTTCTCCAGCAAACAGTAAGGTTTCAATGACCTGTTTTTAGTGTATTCTCCTCAATTCAGTTATTAATTTCATATGACCTCTTTATCACTGACCTGGATAAGTGTGGTTTGGTTTTGCGTGTGCGTGTGTGTGTGTGTGTGCGCGCGCACATGTATTTGGTTCTCTGCCCTCTAACTTTCTCTCTTAATGAAAGTATCTCTCTTTATCTTGGTGAAACTGCAGAAAACAGAGATGGGGCTTTAGATTTGGCCAAGTTGAATTTTTCACAATTAAATCACTATCAATGAATTTCCAAATTGGAAGGGTCCTTTTCATCATTTAACTTATTTTACTCATGGCCCAATAATATTTCATTCTGTTGACATACCACATTTTGTTTATCTATTCATCACTTGATGGATATACCATCAAGTGCAATCAGTACCAAATTGCGACTTGGTGATGTTTTGTCCAAGATCATCTCGTAATGAGTGGCAGAGAGTACACTGATAATTAGTCTCCTAATGGCCCAACTTCCCACTACACTGCCACAAACTCCACTGCTCGCTGCTTCAAGTCAAGCTCAGCTATCACAACTGAAAAGTCAAAATAATGTCTGAAGCGAAACATTTAAAAAAAACATTGAGAAAGTTAGGAAACTTAAAAGGATTTTATATATGTCTTATCCAGCTGCATCCAAACCACGTTTTTCACTAGGCTTCAAATACTTTAATCGCCACCATTAATGGTAATGGATTTCAGCGTGAGATGATGATCTACAAACATTTATGAGGCTTAAACTTCGCCGCTACTAAAAAATAAAACAAAACGAAACGAAACAAAAAGCCCGAGTGACTCGAGCCTCAAGGGTCTTTCTCATTTTACACCCAGGGTCCCCAAGAAACCTAGGAAAAAAGCTCTCATCATAAGGACAACATATGGAATGCTTCCGCAGGGAGCACGAAAATTAAACTAGGGTCATTTTTGTCCCCGACCCCTTGGGTGAACATCGAGGACAAAACTGCCTCTTCCTCGTCCCAGAGAAAGCTCATCTTAGACCGGAAACGAAAACATCGTCGTTCCTCTCCCTCTAGGATCCAGGGTTGTCTCTGCAGGCAGACGGCGCTTCCACGCCCCAGGCTGGGATGCACGTTCGGTGGCGCGGCGGTCGCGCAACACAGCCGTACACATCCATCTCTGCCCCGCCCGCCCTCCCCGGCCGGACCCACGTCTCACCGTGACCCGGGAGAAGTCTAGGGGTGCTGAGATACAAAAGGGAGGTGACTCTGGGGACCGAAGGGCAGCGGACTTGGTACCAAGCACTACACTCGCCCAACCCCAGAGAAACCGGGGGCGTGTGTGTCCGTCACAGAAGCCGGAAGCGCGTCAACCTCCGCCCGTGTGTGTCCGTCACAGGAGCCGGAAGCGTGTCAATCTCCGCCCGTGTGTGTCCGTCACAGGAGCCGGAAGCGCGTCAACCTCCGCCTTTGGGGACTGGACTGCTCTTCGTGGTCCTCTCTAGGAACGCGAGAAGACTTTGCGTCCTTGTTTCCCATTCGCTGGGACCGGCTCTGGGAGGGAAATGTCTCTCCTCAGCTCGGCTTTAACTCTCCGGGAGAGGGGTGGGGTGGGGGGCTTAAGTTTCCCTTGATTCTGTCCTGTTCAGATACGTAGATACGTTTCTCCTACTTTTTCTTATTGATGGTAGTAATCGTAATAATTCTAGCTATTATCAAACAATCCTACTAGTGATTGTGTGTCTGTGGCGGAGGAACCGAATCAAAAATGTACACAGAGGAAGCTCTAGGTAAAGTCAAGAATTAATTGTTTCCATGACGTAACACTTCATACCCACTAGGGTGCCTATAATCAAAAAAGTCAGCAATAGGTGTTGCCCAAAAAGTGGTGAAGTTGGAAACCTCAATACACTGCAGTGGTAAACATGTAGCCACTTTGGAAAAGTCTGGCATTTCCTCAAATTGTTAAACATAGATTTACCATATGTCCCAATAATTCCATTCTTAGATATATACACAAGAGAAATGAAAACTTACACATGAATATTTATAGCTGTGTAATTCATAATAATAAAAAAGTAGAAACAACTCAAATATATCCAAGTGATGAATAGATAAACAAAATGTGGTATGTCAACAGAATGAAGTATTATTGGGCCATACAAAGGAATGAAGTATCAATACATGCAACAATATGCATGAACCCTGAAAATATGCTAAGTGAAAAAAAGTCACAAAAGGTCATATATTGTGTGATTTCATTTATATGAAATGTCCAGAATAGACAAATTCATAGACAGGTAGTAAATTAGTGATTGATCAGGGCTGGGGGAGGAATAGAAAGAGACTGCTATTAGGTATGGCTATTTTTGAGGGTGACAAAAATGTTATACAACTGATCGTGATGATGGTCACACCATTTGTAAGCATACTAAATACCTTTGACTTCTATACTTTGTGTGAACGGTATGGTATTAAAATTATATCTAAAAATGTTTTTAATGAAATAATTATTTAGAAAAAGAATGAGGCCCTGACCAGCTGACTCAGTGAATAGAGCACTGGCCTGGTGTATAGACATCCTGGGTTTGATTCCTGGTCAGGGCACACCAGAGAAGCGACCATCTGCTTCTCTTCCCCTTCCTCTTTCTTTTCTCTCCCTCTCTCAGTCAGTGGCTTGATTGGTGCGAGCACCACCTGGGGCACTGAGGATAGCTGGGTTAGTCCCAGCATCACCCTCAGGTGCTAAAACAAGCTTGATTGATTAAAAATCGGCCCAAGATGGGTTTCTCCTGTCGGGGAGCATGTGAGAGTCTGTCTTACCATCTCCCTTCCACTCATTTAGAGAGGGGGAGAGAGAGAGAGAGTAAATAGTTTCGCAAAACTAAACTGGTTGCTTCTCTTGGAGCCCTGATTAGGCATTGCCACTTGAATGGGCAGTATTTTCAAATACTTGATCTATGGGCAACAGATATTTCCAATACTAGAAAGTATAAGATTCTAAGCTTGTCTAATG
The DNA here is from genome assembly GCF_036850995.1 of Saccopteryx leptura. Lineage (NCBI taxonomy): Eukaryota > Metazoa > Chordata > Mammalia > Chiroptera > Emballonuridae > Saccopteryx > Saccopteryx leptura. The sequence continues at coordinate 187,309,605 of NC_089506.1, forward strand.
TTTCCAGGAAGTTTTCAGAATATCAATAATGGATTTACTATAGTAAGTCAAATTTCAAGCATTTTTGCTGTCAAAATGCCATCACAACAATTATGACTTTAACCATTACTTTATAAGTAGATCAATAAACTTCATATTTTATAAAACAGTAACTGAGATCTTGAATGGCTGTGACACCACACTAAGTTCCAAGACAAGTTTGCACATAATAATGGAAAGCCCAATAAAGGAACAGTCATGGGCTGCAGAGGCTACCAATGACTATCAGGGGTCCCCAAACTTTTTACACAGGGGGCCAGTTCACTGTCCCTCAGACTGTTGGAGGGCCGCCACATACAGTGCTCCTCTCACTGACCACCAATGAAAGAGGTGCCCCTTCCGGAAGTGCAGTGGAGGGCCGGATAAATGGCCTCAGGGGGCCACATGTAGCCCATGGGCCGTAGTTTGGGGACGCCTGGTAGGTGATACTCTGAATAACCTTTCAAGCCCTGAAAAACGTTCCATTCCTTATGAGGTTTGACTAGAGGTAGATTAAGGTTGGCTGAGGCCCTGGGTGCAGAAGAAAATATTGGGCCCCTTAAAAAAAAGAGAGAAGGAAAGTAAAAATACATGTTAACCATATTTTTAAATAAATAAATATTTTTAAATAAATAAAAATATTATGTACTATTAATGTTAAAATTGCATATATGAAACCAAACTTGGTGTCATTAGAAAAAAATGTAAAGTTGGAGTTTTGCAGGGCTCTTCAGAAGTTGGGGCCCAGGGCACATACCTGGTGCGCCTGCCATTAAATCCGCCTCTGGTTTTGACCCTACTGTGGTTGCCATTGTTTTATCTACTTCCCTATAACTCTTTAATAATCCACTTGAGTAGGTCTTTGCTTCTTACCACTGCCTGGCTTATTAGCCTATGATCTCCTTGAAGACATCATATTCCCAGGACTTTTTCCTCCAGATACTTTCTCATATTTCAATCTAGAGTTCTAAGTATCTCTAAATGCCATTAGATTATTATGCATTGTGGTTTAAAAATTGTTTTATTTATTGATTTTAGAGAGAGAGGAAGAGAGAAACGATTTGTTGTTCCACTTATTTATGTATTCATTGGTTGATTCTTGTATGTGCCCTGACAGTGGCTCGAACCCTCCACCTCAGTGTATTGGGATGATGCTCTAACCAGCTGAGCTACCTGACCAGGGTTTTTGTGTTGTTTTTCTTCTTTGTCTAAACCTGCCTTCTTCCCTCTACCTCCACCCCTATTTTTACATTAAAGTGATTGAAGGTAGGTTATGGAATGCAGCTGGCTGGGTATGTTTTTCCATTTACATAGTGTAAATGGCAGGGACTCCGGGGGCATAGTAATTCTTTGCTTACCGATCTACTGGCACAAGCAACCCAAAGTGGCCTTGTGATATTCTCAGTGCCTAATTCAGTGGGATACAGTTTATCTACTAAAAGAAATGTTCTATTGATAATCTGCACCATAACACAAGACTCTAGGTTTGGAGATAGGAAGCACGAATTACACAAATGGATTAGTAGGTGATAATAATAGGGGTCATCACTGTTTTAATACCTTGGTTCCTGTACCTATGTAATCTTTCTATTGGAGAAAAAATAGCATATATATATTGTATATATATAAATAAAATAGCATATAAATATGTATATATATAAAATTGGTTCAGTGCATATCAATGTATATACTGTATCCCCAACTATACAGTGCTGTATTTTATAACAGCAATTTAGCTGTCTTCAATGTATGCCTTTCCACAGTTCTACCATGCTAACTGCTTCTGAATGATGAATAAGCACCATGAATCCTGTGGTTACAAGCTCATTATCCCACCTCCTTGACTATAAAATTGTTTCCTTAGTTTAAGGTATGTTCAATGGATAAGGCATCCTGATGATAATCCTGGCGGAGGCAAACCAGTCAGGAAAGACAAACCTGTATTTAGAACATGTGCCAATTCTGGTGTGATATTTTACGTATTCTGTATCGATTCATGCCTAGTACAATGGTGGACATAAAGGAAAAATTAGTGAAGTGCTCAGTTGCACATATATTTTCTTTAAAGCTATATAAACTAAAAATCACCTGCATCATCTGAAGAACCATTGAGAGAAAATTTTGCTTAGAGGCCAAGTAATAGCTACTGTTTCTTACCACTATTTGCTATGGATGCCAATGAGACTCAAGGAGCAAAGAAAGATATATCAGAATCTGAGGCGATATAGTCTGAAAAAACATACAGAATGACACGTTTTTGGTTTTTCTTATATTTAGCTTGATGTCAATTAGCATTAAAGGATAACATTTGGTTTGTGAGCTTAAACAAAGACGTAATGTATAAGTCCCTTCCAAATCACTTTTTTTGATTCTTTGACACTTGCCAGGCCCCAGCAGATCTCTGTAGTTCCACAACATGCCACATTCTCTAAGTATCCATGAGATCATAATGCCCTAGGGGCTTCTATTCCAGTACTCTGGCTGCCTGTCCAAGTTCTCCGTGCTTTACCTATTCTTGTTTCTGCATAGTCCTGTTTCCCCCAGGAACATGGCTCTCTTCTGTTCTGTTTCTCTCTTCCACTCGTTTGCTCAAGACCCCCTCCTTTCCCCCAAGAACCTCAGTAGATTTCGACCCTCGATTTTCTGTGTAGTTCCTATAACCAAAGAGCCTTCGATCCTCTCTTTAATGAGTGTATTCTGTACCCTTGTGCTAGTTCCCAACCCGCTGACTCAGGGAAGTCTATTAGGTCTGCCATTCTTCATCAACTCCAGAGTCTGGAGGGTTGGCGGAAGCAGGGAAGGGCTACCGGAGGCGCTTTCCCAAGTCCGGGGCTGTCACAGTCATTACTGGTATACTGGCTACAAAGTCGGCCAGCAGGGGTGGCTGAGAAAGCGGGGAAAAGCCACGCCAGCTCGCCTCACTACTGCCCACACCTCACCCAGGCCTTCCACCTAGGACCTTATCCCGGGCTCCGCCCTTTGCACCGCGGTCCGACTCCGCCTCCGGAAGTGCCACCGAGAAGCGCCGTCCTCCAAGCGGTATAGAGCGACCCCCGAAAGGCTGGGGTGGCGCCACAAGCAAGGGTGTCTGCGACGGTACGGCAGGCTGGCTCGCTGCTCCGCTCGGGTGAGTCCCTGGAAGCCATTCTGGGTTCGCTGTGGGGACGGCCCCTTGTTTTCGCCTCCCGGGGAGAAAGAGGAGCTGGAGGAGGCGCCCGGTCCCGCTTACGGTGGTTTCCGTCCCCGGGGGCGCGCTGGCGGGTGGTACGGGGGCCTGTTTTTCCTCAGTCAGGGTTTGCCCCGCGGACTGAGGACCCCGCTGTCAGGACCCGGTGACCGTGCTGTGGTGGGAGCTGGGTATCTGGCCTGCCTCGCCCTTTTGGGACCCTGTTTTCATCTAACAGGGAAGTGGGAGGAGGACGGTGCTGGGAGAGGCCTTCAGCGGAGCCGGCCGAGGGCCCTTTCTGAGGGTTGCGGAATGGAGACAGAACCCCGTCGCGTCCTTGGGTTTGAAGGACACCAGTCAAACCTGTTTGAATAGCAGCACTTCCCTGGGTTACTGTCAGGATTGTGAGGAAAGGCCTGCCTACCTGCTCTGAGTTAGCCAAGGGTCTGATCCCCAAGACGGAATTTTATTATTAGTCAAGACCATTTAGTAATGAAAGTAGGCTGACAAGAGTGTATACCAAGTAATTCCTAAGGGGCCTAGTCTTAAAAAAATAATGAGTAAATCATAAGTAGCATATTTTCTGGGTACAAATTTGAGCCTTGAAAGAAGTTTATAAATTTTGGATTTTAAACTTTCCCACAGAAATCTTTACAATATTAAATAGTGTCTTGACTTTTTTTGAAATACATACCACAAATTTCATTTCTTAATTTAGGTGGTTAATCATTATTAGGTGTATTGAGTATCTACAGTGTATAAGGTACTTTGCTCAGTCCCGAGGATATGAAACTAAGGTCTGTTTGGAATTGATTACAATAATTTCTCCTAATCTCACCCCACAGTGATGGTCATTGTCCTCCAGAACAAGGATGGAGGAAATGCCGGTCCAGGAAGCAGCAGAATCACCAAGGGTCCAATTGCAGTCTTTGGAGACTCACTCTGAGGGTCTGTCCTCAGAGCCTCAGTTCATGCAGGACACCGACATGGAACAGGGACTCACTGGGGGTAAGGCAGAGAGAGCACTTAGATCAGGGGGATGGGAGTGTAGAGGGGCTTCTGGGCTTGGTATGAAAGAAGCTAGAAACTTCACTAAGATGGCCCCTAAAGGGAGGGTCTGAAAGGGAGGGTGTGGTCTGAGCCCCTCTATTAAGGGCAGCCCTTCTCTCCGGAATCGGCAGAGGGGTAGGCACTCACTCTGCTCCAGCTGTTTTTCGTTTATGCGACCTTTGCTTCATCCCACTGACAACATCCACAGTAATTTCCAAGATGTCCTGTTTTTGCTGCATCTCACAATCCTTGCCTGGCTTTCTTAGGTTTAGGGCCTGTCCTTCCCTCCCTTCCCTTCACTTAGTATCTTCCCTCCTTGATGATCTCTTGTGCTTCGCCACCTGCCATTCTGTTGCAACTGCAGTGTTTGTGACGAAGTTAATTTGGATCAAGAAAGCACACATTTAATTCCTTGGTTAAGCACAATGCCTGTATGAATGTATACATGTCACATGTTTATGTATGGTATAGATGTGTTGATTTGTCTTGTACTTCCTTTGTTTCGTAAGAATCTTAGATTACTTGTGGCCAACTGCAGTGAATTAACTTGTGTGTCAGCAACACTGATTGAGTGCTACGGTATGTAGGGTGCTGTGGGGCGTGTGGGAGTGTGGTAAGGATTGTGAGGCAACAGGTGGCCGTTCCTGATTCTTAGGGGTCTTACACACAGGCTGTAGAGACAGTACTCATTCACAGGAGTGAGGCTTAGTGATGTTTACAGAACAGTGGTTGGGAAATGGTCAGAGGTCTACTAGATAACCATGGCTCTGGACAAGTCATTGCAGGTCCTTTTGCTTTGCTTTGCTGGTCTGCAAAACAGGGGTAGTGCTTAAATTCCTGTATCATGGGTCAGCAGGACATACAAGTGCTGAGAGGGAGCAGAGTAGACACACTCAATACTTGATAAATGTTCATTGGTTTTACTAGAATGTTGATGTGAAGAAGGGTCCTACTGACTCTGTCCTGTAAGGGAGCCCTGGGGAAGGGCTGCTCTCACTCTTGGCTCCTTTCTCCTCCCTTAGCTCCACCTGTTCCCCAGGTGCCTGCTCTTCCCCACGAGGGAAGCCCAGGAGACCAGGCAGCTGCGCTCCTGACAGCCAGGTACCAGGTGAGCTGAGGAACCTTCTGCTTTTCCTCAGGGACTTGCTGCTGACTGAATGTGGTTCTTCCCTAACCCCATCTGTAAACCTTGCCTGGAATTTTCAGTAGCAGAACCCTGTTTTGGAATTGATCCTCTTCAGAGACCTGGACTTCACACAAACTACCTTCCTGTCTTCCCAACACCACCAGCAAACACTGTTTCTTCTTTATCCCTAGTGTTGTGATGGTGCTTATTAGATGTTAAAGGGTTATGGAACTTATTCCATAGATTTCAATCTGTTCTTACTCCTCCCTGACATACGTACACACTGGAGAGTCTGTATCATCTCCCTCATTCTCTGGCCATGATGCTGTATTGGCTTCATTCCTGAGAGCAGCCAGGCTATGTTATTTCAGGAGTTTGTGACATTCGAGGATGTGGCTGTGCACCTTACTCGAGAGGAATGGGGATGCCTGGACCCTGTTCAGAGGAATCTCTACAGAGAAGTGATGTTAGAGAATTATGGGAACGTGGTCTCACTGGGTAAGGACTGCCTTTTTATTCAGTTGACCTATTGGGATTTCTTTACTGAGTAGGTGTGAGGTCTCTGAGAAAGAGTTTGGCTCAGATTCCAGGTCTTAGAACCTCTGTATCCTCTATCTTTAAGGTCATCTCCTCTGGGAGTGGTTTTCCTTAGGGGGTTTCAAGACGAGACGTTCTATTCCCTTATCCAAGTTAATGGTTCCTGCCCTTGTGGGGTATCTGTTCCCTCTTAGAAAACAGAAACTTGCTGTGCTTTGCCTAAGTTCTCACCTTCCCTATCTTTTTTTTTTTTAACAAGAGACTCTAGGACCTTCCAGTTCACAACCAGACACTTTTCTTCCTGGTAATTCTGTGTCCCTGTGTCTGAGTTTCCTATTTTCTTTGGAAGAAGAAATGCCTTTTTAAAAGAGGGGCTTTAATCCTTTTTATTGAGTAATCCCTTACTCTCCCTCTTTTTTTCCTTTTAGATATTATTGATTTTTAGAGAGAGGGGGGAGAGAGAGAGCACGAGCAGAGGGGGAGAGGAAGAGAGAGGAGAAGGAAGCATCAGCTTGTAGTTGCTTCTTGTACGTGCCTTGACTGGGCAAGCCTGGGGTTTTGAACCAGTGACCTTATTGCTCCAGGTTGACACTTTATCCACTGCGCCACCACAGGTCAGGCACCCCTTACCTCTTAAGATCACTAAATTCATATTTAAGCAGGCAGAATTTGAGAGACTTCAGTTAAAGGCATGACTCACTGCGAGTACATTGCAGTGAGTCACCCAGATGGTAATCCTAAATAACCTCGTTCCGAGCAGCAGAAGTCTCAGTCCTTAGTCTGTCTGTCATTGGGGTGGCACAGTAGGTAGCCCAGACTAGGCAACCTGCAGTGCTGTGGAGAAGCATCACTGGGGGGTTGTTGGCAGCCCCCTTGATATGAGCATTGCTCCTTTTCCTTCCTTTTTTTGCCTGTCTTGCCTTTTCTTCTTTTCTTTTTCTTTATGGATGTATTTAATCACAGTTTTTCATTTCTGTTTGACTCTCTCTCTCTCTGCTTTGCCTATGCTGGTGGCATCCAGGGTATTGCTTTGTCTCCTTGATTACACTCAGGATTGAAGATGTCTTCTTGTCTGTGGGGAGGCAGCCTGCCCACTGGGAAGGTTTTAGCATGTTTTCCATTCTGGCTCTTTGATCTTTGTAGGCATACTTCTCCGTCTTCCCACCACCCGGATTCATAGTGTGAATTCCTGCCCGGCCCTGAGTCATACCCAGGCAAGTGCTTTCTCTGGAGAAACACTTGCAGTCCTTTCAGCAGGAATCTCCAAGAGATGGCCCAAGTATCGGCTTCCCATCGATATTGCTCGTCCCCGCTCGGAAACTCCTTTTCCACGATTATAAGATATTACACTTGATTGATGGAATAGATGCTCCCAGGATGCCACCACTATGTATAATTGCAGCTACTCAAATGATCTTTGTTAAATTTCTAAAGGGCCAAGAAAGCCCTGTTTTGAAACCATATGCATTTTGTATCCTGAATTTTGAGTTCATTCAGAAGCCACGGTTGGTGGTCATCTACTTGTGTGCTGAGAAACCACAAAGTTCAACTCCAGCTCTTCAAGTTACAATCTTTTCATGTTATTTTAGAATGTAGAACGTATGCTCTGTGTCCCTCCTCTTCTGTCGTGAACAGGACCTGCCCCTTCTGATGCCTAACCTAACTCTCCCATGATCCCTTAGGCTTTCCTCATATTTAACATTCTAGTCTTCTTAAGTCCTGTGGCCACCTCCAAAGTACTGCCATTGTCCCCTTCATTCTTTGTTGAAAAACAGATGGATGCATTTATATTACCTTTTTTGATCAGGTGTTCCTTAGCTTTGTCCTTGATGGAAGGGAATGAGGAGGGCAAGAGATTTCAATTTATTTCAGGGTATTAAATTGAATGTATATTTAACAACTTTGTATACTATAAAGTGATATGTAATTGTAAGATACTGTAAATTTAATCTAATAATTATATAATTTCCAACAGTTAACCTGTCTTCTTTTTGGAGTAAAGAAACTTCTTAGCAGCTTAATCAGCCTAATAGCACAGCATGCTACTCTCCTGAATTTCATCCATTTCCTCTCATCTCTTCACACACACAGGATATGCACGCACACTTACATATACTGGGCACAAATGCATACAAGAATCCTCCTACCCAATTTGCTTTTTTATTTTTTAAAAATTATTTATGTATTTCCATATGTGCCCCGACTGGGATCCACCCGGCAAGCCCCCTATGAGATGATGCTCTGCCCATTGGGGGCTGTTGTTCCATTGCTTGGCAAGTGAGCTATTTTAGCATCTGAGGTGAGGCCATGGAGCCATCCTTAGCGCCTGGGCCCAACTTGCTCCAGCCGAGCCATGGCTGTGGGAGAGGAAGAGAGAGAGAGAGAAAGGAGAGGGGTAGAGGTGAGAAGCAGATGGTCTCTTCTGTGTGCCCTGACTAGGAATCAAAACCAAGACATCCACACCTGGGCTGATGCTCTACTACTGAGCCAAGCAGCCAGGGCTCCGTTTGCTTTTGTGACCAAGTCAGCTAGCTGCATCACCTTAGTAATTATTATTATTATTATTATTATTATTTTTAATTTTATTTATTTTTTACAGAGACAGAGAGTGAGTCAGAGAGGAATAGACAGGGACAGACAGACAGGAATGGAGAGAGATGAGAAGCATCAATCATTAGTTTTTCATTGCGCGTTGCAACATCTTAGTTGTTCATTGATTGCTTTCTCATACGTGCCTTGACTGTGGGCCTTCAGCAGACCGAGTAACCCCTTGCTGGAGCCAGCGACCCTGGGTTCAAGCTGGTGGGCTCTTGCTCAAACCAGATGAGCCTGCGCTCAAGCTGGTGACCTCAGGATCTTGAACCCGGGTTCCCTGCATCCCAGTCCAACGCTCCATCCACTGCACCACCGCCCGGTCAGGCGTAATTATTTTTTATAGTCCTTGGAAAGTTAAACCATATATGGTGGGTTTTATATTTTAATAGCTCTGTACTCTGATGACAGTTAAAAATGGCTATGAGGCCCTGGCCAGTTGGCTCAGTGGTAGAGCGTCGGCCTGGCATGCGGGGGACCTGGATTCGATTCCCGGCCGGGGCACATAGGAGAGGCGCCCATTTGCTTCTCCACCCCCACCCCCCCTCCTTCCTCTCTGTCTCTCTCTTCCCCTCCCGCAGCCAGGGCTCCATTGGAGCAAGGATGGCCCGGGCGCTGGGGATGGCTCCTTGGCCTCTGCCCCAGGCGCTGGAGTGGTTCTGGTCGCAGCAGAGCGACGCCCTGGATGGGCAGAGCATCGCCCCCTGGTGGGCAGAGCGTCGCCCTTGGTGGGCGTGCCGGATGGATCCCGGTCGGGCGCATGCGGGAGTCTGTCTGACTGTCTCTCCCCGTTTCCAGCTTAAGAAAGAAAGAAAAAGGAAAAAAAAAAATGGCTATGATAGGCCCTGACCGGTTGGCCAGTGGTAGAGCGTCGGCCTGGCGTGTGGGAGTCCCGGGTTCGATTCCCGGCCAGGGCACACAGGAGAAGCGCCCATCTGCTTCTCCACCCCTCCCCCTCTCCTTCCTCTCTGTCTCTCTCTTTCCCTCCCTCAGCCAAGGCTCCATTGGAGCAAAGTTTGCCCGGGCGCTGAGGATGGCTCTGTGGCCTCTGCCTCAGGCACTAGAATGGCTCTGATTGCGGCAGAGCGATGCCCCAAGATGGGCAGAGCTTCGCCCCCTGGTGGGCATGCCGGGTGGATCCTGGTGGGGTGCATGCAGGAGTCTGTCTGACTGCCTCCCTGTTTCCAACTTCAGAAAAAAAAAATGGCTATGATAAGTCGAACAGACAAGCATAAGGTTGTACATTTTGGGAGCAGAAAGTACATACATTCAAGAAGTAAAATTGTCTAGTGATATATTCTATTATAATAAGTATGTACATAAGAACAATATTGCTAAGGAGAGATTTTATTTCTATATTTGTTAAGCATCAGGGAGAAAAGCAGGAAGCCCTCAAATGGCTGAGTCTTAGCACAGCTCTGGTACATGCACCAAACCTAATAATGAGGTATATATTTTTTATTTTTTTTAATTTATTTTTGCTTAATCCATTTACATTTTAAAAGTTATTTTTTACCTTTTTAGTAGTGAGTTTATTTCATGCTTGCTGACCCCCAGGAGTCAATATTTTTTCCAAAAATGAAATTAGTTCTAGTTACAGTTTTTTTAAAAATTTTATTTTATTTTATTTTTTTCCTGTATTTTTCCGAAGCTGGAAACGGGGAGGCAGTCAGAAAGACTCCTGCATGCGCCTGACCGGGATACACCCGGCATGCCCACCAGAGGGCGATGCTCCGCCTATCTGGGCATTGCTTGGTTGCAACCAGAGCCACTCTAGCTCCTGAGGCAGAGGCCATAGAGCTGTCCTCAGCGCCCGGGCCAACTTTGCTCCAGTAGAGCCCTGGCTGCAGGAGGGGAAGAGAGAGACAGAGGAAGGAGAGGGGGAGGGGTTGAGAAGCAGATAGGTGCCTCTCCTGTGTGCCCTGGCCGGGAGGCCCTGGCTGGTTGGCTCAGTGGTGGAGCGTCGGCCTGGTGTGCAGGAGTCCCAGGTTCGATTCCCGGCCAGGGCACACAGGAGAAGCGCCCATCTGCTTCTCCACCCTCCCCCTCTCCTTCCTCTCTGTCTCTCTTCCCCTCCTGCAGCCAAGGCTCCATTGGAGCAAAGTTGGCCCGGGTGCTGAGGACGGCTCTATGGCCTCTGCCTCAGGCACTAGAGTGGCTCTGGTTGCAACGGAGCAACGCCCAGATGGGCGGAGCGTCGCCCCCTGGTGGGCATGCCAGGTGGATCCCGGTCGGGCGCATGCTGGAGTCTGACTGCCTCCCTGTTTCCAGCTTCGGAAAAATACAAAAAAAAAAAATTCATGTTTGTTTGATAACCACGTTATGGAAACTAGAAGAATATAATTTGCCTTTTTTATATTTTTCTCTGAAGCTGGAAATGGGGAGAAACAGTCAGACAGACTCCCGCATGCGCCGACCGGGATCCACCTGGCACGCCCACGAGGGATGACGCTCTGCCCACCAGGGGGCGATGCTCTGCCCCTCCGGGGCGTCGCTCTGCTGCGACCAGAGCCACTCTAGCTCCTGGGGCAGAGGCCAAGGAGCCATCCCCAGCGCCCGGGCCATCTTTGCTCCAATGGAGCCTTGGCTGCGGGAGGGGAAGAGAGAGACAGAGAGGAAGGGGGGGGGGTTGGAGAAGCAAATGGGCGCTTCTCCTATGTGCCCTGGCCGGGAATCGAACCCGGGTGCCCAGCACGCCAGGCCGACGCTCTACCGCTGAGCCAACTGGCCAGGGCCTAATTTGCCTTTTTTAAATGTTGCCTTATACATTTTGTATTTTTCTGAAGTGAGAAGTGGGGAGACAAGAGAGATAGGCTCCTGCATGCGCCCGACTGGGATCCACCCAGCAAGCCCACCAGGGGACAATGCTTTGCCCACCTGGGGCATTGCTCTGTCACAACTGGAGCCATTCTAGTGCCTGAGGCAGAGGCCATAGAGCCATCCTCTGCGCCCAGGCCCACTTTGCTCCAGTGGAGCCTTGGCTGTGGGAGGGGAAGAGAGCAATAGAGAGAAAGAAGAGGGAGAAGGGTGAAGAAGCAGATGGGTGCTTTCCTATGTGCCCTGGCCGGGAATTGAACTTGGGACTTCCATGTGCCGAGCCAATGCTCTACCACTGAACCAGCTGGCCAGGGTGCCTTACACATTTTTAAAATAAAAATTTTTGTTATGATCATACTCTGAATGGTCAGTAGGCACAAGGATGTACATGAATGTTCGTACTACTCAAAGGGTTAAATACCAGATTAAGTAAAAATATAACCAATCAGAAAATAGTTGATATTTAAATTAGAAAATCAAATATTTTTAATAAAAAATCAAGTATTTTTGGATGAGAGGCTTGAGCTAGGAAAATTAAAGCAAGCATTTATTTTGAAAACACAGTTTTTTTTATAAATAAAATTTTATTAATTTTAATGGGGTGACATCAATAAATCAGGGTACATATATTCAAAGAAAACATGTCCAGGTTATGTTATCATGAAACACAGAGTTGACTTAAATTTAGAAAAAGGCATTTAGACCAGTGGTAAGAAAACCTGTCTTAATGCTTTCTGTGGCATTTAGTGTGGTAGATAATAAAGACTAAACTGGAATTAGACTTGGGTTCCAGTTACCAGCTGTGGTACATTGAGCAAATATTTAAATTGACACTCATTTTCTTCATCTATAAAACATGAAAAATAATGTCTATCTTTCTGGTTTGTGCTAAAGATTTCATTAGATTATGTTTGTGAGTACCTGGGTCATAGTACTAAGATGTTTGTTTGGAAAGGACAGCAGATGATATGAGCAATATACCAGATTTTTTTTTTTTTTGAGACAGAGAGAGGGACAGATAGGGACAGACAGACAGGAAGGGAGAGATATGAGAAGCATCAAGTCTTTGTTGTAGCACCTTAGTTGTTCATTGATTGTTTTCTCATGTGCTTTGACCCCAGGGCTACAGCAGAACAAATGACCCCTTGCTCAAGCCAGTGACCTTGGGCTTCATGCCTGTGACCTTTGGGCTCAAGCCAGCAAACATGGGGTCATGTCTATGATACCATGCTCAAGCCAGCGACCCCCCCCCCTTTTTTGGTATTTTTCTGAAGTGAGAAGTGGGGAGGCAGACAGACAGACTCCTGCTGTGCCTGAGTGGGATCCACCGCATGCCCACTAGGGGCGATGCTCTGCTCATCTTGGCTGTTGCTCTGATGCGACTGGAGCCGTTCTAGCGCCTGAGGCAGAGGCCATGGAGCCATCCTCAGTTTGTGAGCCTGTGCTGAAGCAGGCGACCTTGGGGTTTTGAACCTGGGTCCTCTGCTTCCCAGTCTGATGCTGTATCTACTGCACCACCTCCTGGTCAGGCTAGACCAGAATTTTTTTTAATACAAATAGAAATTTTAGGAGAATAGTCTAATTCTTTCTTTATAGTAGAATCTCCTCAAATTTAATATTGCCCTGACTATGCCTAGGAGTTTGGATTTTTATTATAAAGTAATTTTCATTTCTTTGACACAAATGATTTCTTAGAACCCTCCCCCCCCCCTTTTTGGTATTTTTCTGAAGTGAGAAGTGGGGAGGCAGACAGACAGACTCCTGCATGTGCCTGAGTGGGATCCACCGCATGCCCACTAGGGGCGATGCTCTGCTCATCTTGGCTGTTGCTCTGATGCGACTGGAGCCATTCTAGCGCCTGAGGCGGAGGCCATGGAGCCATCCTCAGTGCCCAGGCCAACTTTGCTCCAATGGAGCCTTGGCTACAGGAGGGCAAGAGAGAGACAGAAAGGAGAGGGTTAAGGGGAGAAGCAGATGGGCACTTCTCCTGTGTTCCCTGGCTGGGAATTGAACCTGGGACTTCACATGTCGGACCAATATTCTATTGCTGAGCCAACTGGCCAGGGCTCTTAGAACCCTTTTAATTATAATATCTTTGACTCCAGATCTGTTGTATCCTGGCTGTCCAATCACTGTTTTTATTTATTTATTTATTTATTATTATTTTTTTATTTTAGACAGTGAGAGGAAAGAGAGAAACATTGATTTGTTCCACTTATTTATGCATTCATTGGTTGATTCTTGTATGTGCCCTGGCTGAGGATTGAACCCGCATCTTTGGCATAGTAAGATGACGCTCCAACCCACTGAGCTACCCAGCCAGGGCCTCTGTTATTTTTATTATGTTCACCATTTATTTCATTATCAAAATTATATTCGTTTTCTGTTTTCTTTTTATACATATTTTGGAGGAAGGTATGGATTTAGTTCACAGTCATCATTTTTTTTACTAGATTATTTAAAAAGCTGGATTCTGAAATAAGACTAGCATGACCACTTATGATCTTGGGCAAGTTAATTAACCTCTGTGAATTTTAGTTTTCCCATTTGTAAAATGGGTACAATAATACTAACTACCTTATGAAGGTATGGTGAGTATTAAGTGAGTGAATGCTTGTATAGTTCTTGGTGTGGTACTTTACCTATCAGCTGCTTAGTAAACCAAAGCATAATATTTTGATGATACAAATGACTTTAAGTTTATATCTTGAATTCTGTTCTTTTCTGCAGTCTTCTATTTCTACCTGTCTGCTAAGCATTTTCTCTTACACCTTTCTACATTATCTTAAACATAAGTCTAGAGTCAAACCCCTCATTCCACACCAAAAAGATCTTTTCTGTTGCACTTATGTGACTTAAGTGTAGATACAGAGTGAATAACCAAAATTTGTTTCAGTTATCAAATACTTAGAAACACTTTAATATTTCAAAATTAAAAGTTGTAAATTAAGTTATCAGAATTCTGAGCCTAGTAGTAGCTGCTTCATGCCACATTAACTGTTTTTAAACTTGCAAGGCGCCCTGGCCGGTTGGCTCAGCGGTAGAGCGTAGGCCTAGCGTGCGGAGGACCCGGGTTCGATTCCCGGCCAGGGCACACAGGAGAAGCGCCCATTTGCTTCTCCACCCCTCCGCCGCGCTTTCCCTCTCTGTCTCTCTCTTCCCCTCCCGCAGCCAAGGCTCCATTGGAGCAAAAGATGGCCCGGGCGCTGGGAATGGCTCCTTGGCCTCTGCCCCAGGCGCTAGAGTGGCTCTGGTCGCAACATGGCGGCGCCCAGGATGGGCAGAGCATCGCCCCCTGGTGGGCAGAGCGTCGCCCCTGGTGGGCGTGCCGGGTGGATCCCAGTCGGGCGCATGCGGGAGTCTGTCTGACTGTCTCTCCCTGTTTCCAGCTTCAGAAAAAAAAAAAAAAAAAAAAAAAAAAAAAAAAAAAAAAAAAAAAAAAAAAAAACTTGCAAGGCTATTCCATTTGACATGGAGGACCTTAACTAAATATGTGTCCAAAAGGACTCTATTAGTGTCTGGTAGGAATTCAGAAACACAGTAAATAAATGTCTTTTTTATATCTGCTCTGATCTCTCTGCTCATAGGCTCTCATGTGGATCCCAAGAGGGCAGTTGTTGGTTTATCATATTTTCTAGGCCCAATGCCCTTTTTAAAACTTTTATTTGCTGTATGTTCACCCTTGGGCACAAAATTGGCACTTGGCAAGTAGCTTTCAAGTAAATGAATCAAAAGATGCAAGATATATGTCTGTGCTATCAAAGAGTATGAATTAGGTAGGGTTGATGATGCCTGGAACCATTTAAAAATCTATGAATTCCATTATATAGTGACATATCAGGATGAGAGGAACAAATAGACATTCAATAACTGAATAGAAAGGCTTTTGGAGACAAGAGGCTTGAGCTAGACCTTGTATGTGTGCTACTAGAAGCTTTCTGGGCTGAAGTATTAATATAAAAAACGCTCCTTTGGTACTTTAATATTTCTGCTACTTCAGAAGCAGACTGCCTCTTACTTTCACTTTAAAAGAGATTACATACTAACAGTACATTATGCAAGCCAGAGAAAGACTATTTTATGTGAAGATGCACTTTTATTGCACTTTTCTCACCATATCATAGTTAGTTGTTTATATCTGTCAGCATTTAAGAGTGTAAAATCCTTGAGGGAATGGACCTTATCTGCTTGGGACCTTTATCCCTTATATACTTTGCATATAGGGGGCACCCCTCAAAGGTTTGTTGGATAAACAAGAGTCTAAGCCTCTAATGGGTAAGGATGTGTCATATTAGTCTTTGTTTCCTCATGTGAATCGAAGTGAGTTGTTTCTTGAGATCCTAGGAATATTTATTCAGTCTTCACTGATTCTGTTGCTGTGGTTCATCTCACCATACAACAGATGCTTGAATATTTACCTTTCTCCAGTCCAGCAAAGTTACACTTGGATGACCTCAATTTTGACCAGGTCTAGTACTGTAGAACGGGTCTTATACAAGATTGTTCTAGAGGCAATATGTGAGGAGTGATATAATTTCTGTGAAATTATCCTATGTACAAATTCCCTTGTCTGAGTAATGTTTAAATGAATACTATTGCTCCCAAAAGTCATAAACTTGCCTCTTAACACACCTCTTTATTGAGCACATATATGAGCTCCTAGTAGTGCAGTGGTCCCCAACCCCCGGGCCGCAGACTGGTACCAGTCCGTGGGCCATTTGGTATCTGTCCACAGAGAAAGAATAATAACTTACATTATTTCCGTTTTATTTATATTTAAGTCTGAACGATGTTTTATTTTTAAAAAATGACCAGATTCCCTCTGTTACATCCATCTAAGACTCACAATTGACACTTGTCTCGGTCCCGTGATACATTTATCCGTCCTACCCTAAAGGTTGGTCCGTGAAAATATTTTCTGACATTAAACCGGTCTATGGCCCAGAAAAGGTTGGGGACCACTGTAGTAGTGGATGCTTGTCACTCTCACTCTCCAGCCCTTTCTAATGTCTTCTAAGAATTTACTTTCTCCATTAACCATTAGTTAAGAGAAAATGTGGCTGGTATGATATCTGGGGATAAATTGCTATATCCCATTTCCTTCTCTATGAGCAGGATTTCCAATTTCCAAGCCTGATGGGATCTCTCAGCTGCAACAAGATCTACAGGTCTTTGATCTGGAAACTAAGAATAGAGAAGTCTTAAGAGATGACTACTCAGGTGAGTAAGGCAGAATCAATCAGATGGTATTAGTCCAGTTGTTGAGCCAAGTTGTAGCTACTTTGGCAATCAGAATGAAGAGCTCTGTATCCCAGAATAGAGAACTCTTTCCTTTTCCTTTCAGTTTTGATTAACTTTTTGCATTTATTTTGTCCCTTACCATCCACCAGTTGTACTTACTCCTATTCAAGTTGCTTATCTATAATTCTTTTGAACTAGTTCCCTATTTTCTCCTTTGAAACACCTTAATTGGTTATCTTCTTACATTGCTGAAAACACCTTCTATTCCTACCATATACTGAACCATTTGTATCTTACCTCACTGTTCCTATTCATGCCCTAATATCTGCTGTTGAGATCGTGTGCCTGTGTTTCAGAGTAAATAAATTCTCTTACCTTGATGGATACTAGATTATTTAGTTTTCTCCTTTCTGAGTTTTTGTTTTCTAAGCATAGGGTACATATTACATTTGCATTTTCTATTTATATATTAAATCAGATGGAGAAACCAGAGAAGAGAACAAGCTGTTGATTCCTAAGCAGAAAATTTCAGAAGTACATTCATGCAGAGTGAGAGTAGGAAGACTCAAAAAGGATATCGCCCAAGTTCCTGAGACTAGAGAAGTGTATAAACCTGAGGACAGATTAGAAAGACTTCAGGAAATTCTAAGGAAATTTCTATTCCTGGAGAGAGAGTTTAGGCAAATAACAATCAGCAAGAAAACTTTCACCAGTGCGAAGAACAATGAGTGTAATGAACCTGAAAAAAGCTTCAGTTTGGAATCTACCCTTGATACAGACCAGAGAGATCTTAGAATACAGAACATTGATGACTTTGATAAGTATGACATGAACCTCAACCAGAATTCAGCTGCTGAGAAACATGAACAAGTAAATCTAACACAGGCTTTTCAGAGTACTGAATATAAGG
This sequence comes from Saccopteryx leptura, assembly GCF_036850995.1. Classification (NCBI taxonomy): domain Eukaryota; kingdom Metazoa; phylum Chordata; class Mammalia; order Chiroptera; family Emballonuridae; genus Saccopteryx; species Saccopteryx leptura. Next base: position 187,327,062 of record NC_089506.1, read on the forward strand.
AAAGCTTAATGGATCTCTCTCATCTTAGTAAATGTGAGAGTTTTCCCACCATTGAGAAATTCTATAAATGTGATGCATGTGAGAAAATCTTCCATCAGAGCTCAGCCCTTTCTAGACATCAGAGAATTCATACTAGAGAGAAACCCTACAAATGTAAAGAATGTGAAAAATCTTTCAGTCAGAGCTCAAGCCTTAGTCGACATAAAAGAATACATACTAGAGAAAAATCCTATAAATGTGAAGCATCTGAAAAGTCCTGTGAATCATCTGATAAATCCTCTAGTCAGAGCTCAGGCATAATTCACCATAAGAGGATTCACACTAGAGCAAAATCTTACAAATGTAACAGCTGTGAAAGAGTCTTCAGTCGTAGTGTACATCTTACTCAGCATCAGAGAATTCACAAAGAGATGCCCTGTAAGTGTACTGTATGTGGTAGTGACTTCTATAATACCTCATACCTAGTTGAACATCAGAAGGTTCACTGTGAAGAGAAAGCCTATGAATACAATGAATGTGGGATGACCCCTATTAAACATCAAGGAATTCGTCTCAGAGAAAAGCCCTATACATGTAATGAATGTGGAAAAGACTTCAGATTGAATTCCCATCTTATTCAGCATCAAAGAATTCACACAGGAGAGAAACCACATGAATGCAGTGAATGTGGAAAAACTTTCAGTCAAACCTCATGCCTTATTCAGCATCATAAAGTTCATAGGAAAGAAAAATCTTCTGAGTGTAATGATTATGAGGAAAGTTTTAATCATAGCTCAGATCTTGTCCTGCAACAAGAAGTCCTCACCAGAGAAAGAGCCTTTGATTGTGATGCATGGGAAAAGAACTTCAGTCAGAGAGCGCAACTTGTTCAGCATCAAAGAATTCATACCAAAGAGAAACCTTATGAATGTAATGAACATGGGGAGACGTTTAGTCAAGTTCAGGCCTCATTCAACATCTGAGGATTTCACACCAGGGAGAAATGTGTACTGAATGTTGTAAAGCCTTCAGTCACAGCTCAACCTTTATTCAGCATCAGAGAATCCATACTAGAAAGAAGGTGGTGAATATAGGAAAGTATTAGTTAGTATTAAACTCCTAATTGATGCCTGTCAACCCATACCAAGGAGAAAACCTACAAATATATTGAATGTGGTAAATGCTTCATGCTATGTTCATACCTTAGTCATTGGAGAATTCAAACAGGAATAAAATTCCTTCACTGTAATGAATGTGAAAAAGCCTTCTTCAGTCAAAGAAATAACTTTGCTGAGCAAGAAATTCATTCCATGCAGAAAGCCTGTGACTGTAATAAATATGTATGTGTGAAGATCCAGTCATATTTCAGTCCTCATTCAACATCAAAGAATACATACCCAAGTGAAGCCATTGAGTATTATAGGAGTTCAGGTCATTTTCATCATCAGTATATCCACACCAGACCAGAATCTGATACCATTTAAGTGGAAAAATTTGCTGCCATATTTCAGGCTTTACTCAACATCAAAATATTGGAGAGAAAATTGTGGGTTATTTGTATATGGAATCATTACTATATAGTCCCAATCTTTTTCATTGCAGAAGAAGCTAGTCTGAGGAGTTACATGGTGAATGCAGTGCTGTTTTTTTATGACATTCTTTAATATAATAGGTGTTATAAGTAACTATGTATACTTTATTTATGGAATTCATTTAAGCTATTTTTATTTTAATATGGCCTATAAACATTTTTATTTTTCCTGAAATTGGTACATATTGTTCACAGCTTCCATAAGATATTGTCAATAACCAATGTTAAAAATGTATTAGTGTCTGAAAAGTAGCTCATTTAGCTTTTCCTGCTATTCTCAGCTCAAGTTCTCTCCAAAACAGACTTTTAGGCCTGCTCTTTTCTGGGGACCCAACTTCCTATTTGTTTCCAGCCACAACACTGGCATTCCATTTTCTTAAGCACCTTCAAATGATGGTTTCCTCGTTTTAAGCTTTTCACCAGCAGGTATGCCATCCCTACTTGATGTTACTGTATTTTTGGTGTCTTTCCCAAAGTGAAGCATATTCCTTTAAAAGAATTAGATCTTCACATCCTGTTAACCCATGAGTGTGAAGGATGCTATCTCCCCTGAGTTTATGGCAGGCAGCTAAATATTTTTAAGAGATGCCCAAGTTCTTAGCTGCCTTGTCTGCATCCATAGCCCACTAAGAGACAGTAAGGACATGAGGGAGCCAACAAGACTACTAGTGGCGTAGCTACACTCATTCAGCTTCTCTGCACGTCTAAGTTTAGAATTACTTTATACACTTCCATTGAAGGCCAGCACAATGCTTGGGTCTGCTTTTGATATGAGGAAACATAAAGAACATATACTAAAAGATCAGAGAGCTTCATAAGGCAGAGTGCTCCGCCTTTCAACAAAGCTGTTGCTGTTCTTATGTATTGCCTCTAGACTGAGTGTTTTAAGAGAGTGGCAGTTCTATTCCTGGTAAAATTTTAACCATTAAGATTGCTTCTTTATCTATTTGGATTTCCACCCCCAACTTTTCCTCATCAACCTGTGACAGTAGTGTGGGGGCTTTGTGTATAATTATTTATTCATTATCACATTTTTTTTTGTATTTTACTAGAGCCTACAGGCCATATGAAAGCACATGATTTTATTATTTGATAAAAGTGATCACAGTTGTTGGCTCCAGAGTTCAGGGTCACCATCATAACATCTAGCAGCAGTTCTTGATTCTTTAGGTGATGTCAGAGCATTTTACTGCGTTTTCATCTTAAGCTTCGTTAATATTTTGTGAATAATACAAGTGTTATTTAAAATTCTAGTTGTCATTCCAGCAACTGAGGCCTTCATAGTTCAGATGTTATAATATTCACAAGGTATCCTCAAGAAATATGTAAAAATTTATTGCTCACTTTTATAAGCATTTACTGGCTAACTTCTAGGATAGTTCTACTATTATATTTTACCTTTTAGCCATCAGCAAGCATAGGATCTAATCAGGGCAAGGTAGGGATCTAAATGAATTGACTTAATTGTAAAATCAAATGAAAATGCATGTTTTTTTTCTGTCAGTGTGACATAATACTCTTATGTATAGAGACTAATAGTCAACTCCGTTGATTATGGGACAGAGGATTGTAACCCCTGAATAGCAGAATATATAAAAATCACATGTATGCATTTGGTTTAGGAATGTGCTTTTGTACCTCCACTTGAATAAAAGTGTGTTTGATACTCTGAGGATCTGTTTCAAATAAAATCTGAAGGCCTTAGCCAGAAGCATTTGGAAATCTTGGAATCACCTTCCTGGCTGCAACTTGGTTCCTTCCAGAAACCTGCTTCACAACAACAGATCACTCTCCTGTGTACTGATACTTGCTTGTCCACAGAACTCTTGAGAAATAAAGTCTGAATGTTTAGGATTTAAAGGGTTATTTAATTGGGCTGCTGTTTGCTCTTAGTACCTAAATCATTTGAGATTTCAGTAGAACAAGGCAGAATGTGTATGTGTGTGTTTAAATAAAACACATTTTAAAAATTAGAAGCCAAATTTCACATTTTCAGGGTAATAAATGAGTTCTCTAGAGAAATGACTCACCCTAGGAAATAGTATGAGGGTAATTGATTAAGACAAAGTTTAAAAGAGACTCCTGGGGTGTCATCTCAGCAAAGCATAATGGGATCCCTACATCTGGAAATGTAACCTCATCCATCCCTTCATTTGTTCAGTAATATAATTGCCAGGCTCTATGATAGTCAGTGCTAGCCAGAGTATACAGTTAACCTACTAAATGAATGAAACCATCCATCGAGTGAAGACAATCAGAGTTGTCAAAGTAATAGCTTTGGAATTAGACATATCTATGTTTGAACTTTGCTATTTACTAGCTGTGTGACTTTGGAATTTTACTTAGACTCTCTAGTTTTCTTGTCTATACAATGTGGTTAATAGCATGAAAATTAAAGAGATAATGTAAAAGGTACTGGTCATATAGTTAAGTGCCAAAAGTTAATATATATATATACTATTATAAAAACTAGTAAAAATAGAAGACATGTTTAAATAGAAGAGAAATAAAATGTAAAGAGGGCCTTAATGAGCAAGCATTTAACAGTGCAGGACTAGCATTGTTCTGGTGAGATGCCCTGGGTTTGGAGAACTTGGTATGACTGGAGAAATCATCAGGCAGCCTGGTCTGTGGTGGAAACTGCCTCCTGACAGGTACTCCCTATTTGATTCAGCAAAATGACATCTGTGTCTTTAAAAATTTGTATTGTGTGACATTACAAGCTTAAAATACAAGTGTAGGAAGGAACCATTGTTAATCCTAAGACTAAGAGTGATTTTAATCACAAATCAGATGGTGCCCTGTACAAATCAACAAGAAAATAATGCTGGAATGTTTTATTTTGCTGATGCATCCTATTTACTCTCTTCACTTTTAGAAAAATGGTTAACTTCTTGTATTTGTATTTCATTCATGTTTATAAATTTACAGCTTGGGCATAATTACAAGTGTCTGTCTTTTTTTTTTAATGTGGTTGCTTATGTTACAAGTCTCACCCAGTCTTTCTTCATTGTCCCTCCTAGGTGTTCTTAGACACCAGGCTCTGATTTGAACAGACCAGGCCTCAAATGCTGCTTCTGGTTGCTAACTAATGGCAGCTTTTGGCATGTAGGATAGTAAAAGGTACCAACTGGCGTGGGATTGTGAGGATTAATGAGATAATGTCAGTTTAAATGCTCCACAATTGGTAGCTGTTCTGAGTTCGCAGGAATCTACCTTTCTCAGAAACAACTGAGATTCTTAATCTTTTTTCCTGCTTCAACATATCAAAAGTGCCTCTGTCAAATCTGTACTGAGGCTCAATGGGGTCTTTGGAACTTGACCTCTCTAAGCAGTGGTGGGATTCAGCAGATTCGCACAGGTTTGGCAGAGCCAATAACTAATTTTTTGTTGAGTTTGGCAAACCGGTTGTTAAAATGGCATTTGTAATCAGGGTTCTCTCTAAGGTGGGTGTCTGGGTAGCTGCCCAATATGGAAATCACAGATTTACATTCCTTACCCTTTTAACGTTCATCTGTGCAACAGCATATTCTAAGCTGTTCATTCTGTCCATAGGTGAAAATATTACAAGTGAGGATGCCAATCGAAGCAATATGGAAATAACAGTTTTATTGTTTTTTTGTCAGGTATTATTTAATATTTTTTCATTAATATTTTAAAACTCAATCTAGTTTTGTATACCTCTTATACTTAATACATGCAATAAACTACCTTTGGTATATCTTTTTTTTTTTTTTTTTTTTACTTAAAACGGTCACTTGGGCAGAGAACTGGTTGTTAAATTATTTGAATCCCACCACTGTGTCTAAGGCTTTTCTTCTTCATATTAGTATTGGTACCAATATATTTCTCCTGCTAATATACCTCAGGCAAAACTGGGAGGGGCTGGGTTGAAGCGACAAAGGTAGAGATGGACAGGGTGGACTGAGGGCCTAGAAAACCTGAATTTGACCCCAGTGGTTGCTGTGATTTTGAAAAAGGGAAGTGGGACGGTAAACCGGCAGAAGTCAAGCGGAGGAGCCAAATGGGGTGCACATAGGGACAGAGGGGATGAGGAAGAAGGAACAACCAATTTAGATCCTCGGTCCACTTAGAGATAAAGGGCAAACAGAGAAGTCTGGTTCATCCTCCCTACAATCCTTCCTGGAGTAAGGACAAACATTGAAGGAGGTCCCCACCCCATTGCCATTCTGTACCCTCAGCAGCCACAATCGAGATTAGACCTCCGAGTTGCCTAGATGGACCCGGAAGTGCGTGCACAGGTACCCTAATTTGCAGGGCTGCCCTGGAGGCCGAAGTCGCCAATACTGCGGAGAACTCGGATTGGGCTGGGCCAGTGAGTGTAGGGGATCAGCGACCCCGGGCTTGGGGAGGAGAGGGGGGTGGCCGGTACCATCGCAGTGGCAACCCCGGACTGCGGCAGCGGCAGCGGCAGCGGATTTGGGCTTGGGCGGGTGGGGACTCTGGTGGGATTGAGGTGGGTCCGCAGGAACTGGTTGGGTCCCTGCCCAGGCGCAGCGCCTGGGGCCACAGGCTGCCTCCCGGTGCTGCCTGCCTGGCGGCCTTCTCGCGGCAGCACCTAGCTGGCCTGGAGAGGGAATGAACCTTCTTAGACCACCTGGGCTGGGAGTCTCTCCTGGAAAAGCCTCACCCACCGTTTCCCTATATCTATCAGATCCCTTTTTCCACCCTTTCCTGAAGTGACTGCCAGACCCATGTGTCATGTTTTGAAGAATTTTTAGAGAAGATCTTGGCCTTGGAACAGCATCGTGGATTGGACCCAGTCCATGGAGAAGTTTCTGAGCAGATGTCCTTGTTTGCATCCCCTGAACTGGAGCCTCAAAAGAGCAAGGGTGAGGAGCTGACCTAACTAGCTTTCTTCATCTAAATTTTTGTCCTAATAGCGGCCTCAGATCAGATAGACACGATTAACCTTACATTTAGAATTGTTATGGTGCAAGACTGATTATTATTATTATATTTTATCACCTAAAGATCTACTGCATGTAAATAAAGGCTATAACTGTTGTCTTTCTGTGTTGAGCAAACCTGCAGGAGCACTGTCATAGCACTAAGCTTAGGAGCTGTCATACCAACACCTGCTAACTTACTTGATCTTTGGAGAAGCTCAGTGAATGTTGTGTGGATAAATAAGTGAATGAACCCAGCAAAGTATGTCCTATATCCTAAATACCAGAAAAAGAGTGGACTCTTCCCCTCATTCTACCCAAGCTCTTCTTCACCATTAGGGAAGTAACATTTTCTACTCAATGTATAAATTGCAAGAGGGTACCTATGGAGTACAGTAGATAAGCCAGCCACCTGCTGATGGAAAATGAGGTTAAACTATAAATATCCACATTTTAATTTTAATCTTTCATCTCACCGTTATCTGCTAATAATGTCTGGCCATTAAAAGAAAAGTGAACTTGATTATTTAATTAGGGGGCAAAGACTTAGATAATACACCTAATGGACTTTGAGATGACTTATGTTTGGGAGATTTTATTCACACATGTAGCCTACTAATGATGTTTTCAGGTGAATATTTCAGTAAACTGTTAATCCAAATTCGGAGGGACCCGAAATATGGAAGACAGGAGCAAGGTCCGTCGTTTACACATCAGAGCTTTATTGTCTAGCTTGGCCAAGCAGCGGGAACTCAGACAGAAATCTGACGGAGAGCGCGCCGGCCCTTTGTTCTACTTAGTTTTTATAGTTTTGTAAGTGGGAAATACAGAAGCAAAAATTGCAATTAGGAGCCCCTTACCGCTATTGGTTATAGTCATATGTCCTTTAACATGATAGGACCACATTCAATTTGCAAACCATACATCATTTTGGAGAAAACAAAATTTACAAGTCAACACAATGGTAGAAAGATGTCTCTTTACATATTAAAGGCTTTCCTATATTTAATGTTTATCTGCTATCTCTCTGTCCAGAGTCACACAGGCATTTACATAGGAGAGGTAGTTTCCGTGGGGACAAATGCCCGCAAATGGCTCATTGCTATAAGAAAAGGTTTATTTTGGCTTTTTTCTCCCTGTACCTGGCTAGCCATTCACCCTTTTCCCCACAGGCATTGGTGGAATGTCTGGGAATCCATGTTTTCCTCCCCTTGCATTTACAATACAATGCCAAGGGCCATCCTGGTTATGCCAATCACACAGCACAGAGACTATTTCTCACAATTTCTCTGCACACCTTAACCCAAATTAATAAAATGTTCTCCAAGCCTCCTAAAATATTAATATTAATTCTGTAGCCTTTGGTACTTTACAACATCTGTGGGTGAAATGGCTCAGTGGCTCCTCAAACAAGTATATATTGAGTTATTATTGTGAGCCGTTGACACAAAGTTGAAAGAAAACCTAACCCCTCCCCACCCATGAACTTAGAGTTGAGTTGGAATAGTTAACTATGAGAGGCCATAGGACAATAAACAATGTGGAAGTTCACAAGAGGAGATCCCTGTGAACTGGATATTATTAGCCCAGGAAACCTTAGAAAGTCATGAGTTTGGTCTTGGAAGAATTTAGAGCTAGAAAGGAGTCAGGTTTTAGATGAGAGATAGAATAGGCTCTTACCTCAGGTTCTTTGCTGCTGGTCTTTTTTTTTTTTTTCTTTACAGAGAGAGAGAGAGTCAGAGAGAGGGATAGACAGGGACAGACAGACAGGAACGGAGAGATGAGAAGCATCAGTCATTAGTTTTTCGTTGCGCATTGCAACACCTTAGTTGCTCATTGATTGCTTTCTCATATGTGCCTTGACCGCGGGCCTTCAGCAGACCGAGTAACTCCTTGCTTGAGCTAGCGACCTTGGGTTCAAGCTGGTGAGCTTTTTTGCTCAAACCAGATAAGCCCTCACTCAAACTGGCAACCTCAGGATCTCGAACCTGGAGCCTCCGCATCCTAGTCTGACGCTCTATCCACTGCGCCACCGCCTGGTCTGGCGCTGCTGGTCTTTATAAGAAGCCAAGTGCCCATATTTGCCTTCCTAAAAATACTCATTTATTTATATTTTGAGTTCATACTTCATGAATTGGCATTGAGTCCTCTGTAGTGACCTCAGCCCACCTTCAAAGTCTTACCTCAATGTTTCCCAAGACAAACCCAGCAAGAGTGGTGTGTCTGCACAAGGTAATGTTAATCCAAATTTGGAGGGACCCGAAATATGGAAGACAGGAGCAAAGTCCGTCGTTTACACATTAAAGTTTTATTGTCTAGCTTGGCCAAGCGGCGGGAACTCCGACAGAAATCTGACGGAGAGCGCGCCGGCCCTTTGTTCTACTTAGTTTTTATAGTTTTGTAAGTGGGAAGTACAGAAGCAAAAATTGCAATTAGGAACCCCTTACCGCTATTGGTTATAGTCATATGTCCTTTAACATGATAGGACCACGTTCAATTTGCAAACCATACATCATTTTGGAGAGAACAAAATTTACAAGTCAACACAATGGTAGAAAGATATCTCTTTACATATTAAAAGAAAGGCCTTCCTATATTTTCTAATGTTCATCCGCCATCTCTCTGTCCAGAGTCAGATGTATTAACCACATGCATTTACATAAGAGAGGTAGTTTCCGTGGGGACAAATGCCCGCAAATGGCTCATTGCTATAAGAAAACGTTTATTTTGGCTTTTCCCTTCCTGCACCTGGCTAGCCATTCACTCCTTTTCCCACAGGTGTGGTGGAATGTCAGAGAATCTATGCTTCCTTCCCTTTTCATTTACAATACAATGGCAAGAGCCATCCTAGTTATGCTAATCACACAGCACAGAGACTATTCTCACAATTTCTCTTAACCCAAATTAATAAAATGTTCACCAAGCCTCCTAAAATATTAATATTAATTCTGTAACCTTTGGTACTTTACAACACCTGTGGGTGAAATGGCTCAGTGGCTCCTCAGGTAACACGGAAGACACTGTGTGCTACCAATTGTGCACTGTGTCCTTTTACTGTTTCCTACGTTCTCTGCCTGTCCAAACCCCACACATCTCAGGATCCCACATGCAAAGACTCAGTGCAGGACAACCTCTTTCATGAAGCTGCTAAAACAGGGCTGAGAAGAAGGAAACAGTCAGATGCAAGAGACATTTACATGGAACCCTCCAAGATTCGGTGGCTGATTGAACAGTAGAGGAAAGTTGGCTACAATTGCCTTTGTTCCCTTCACTATTAACCTTTTAAACAAATTTTTACCAGTTGCTATTAACTTTGCAATTGCCATTCAGTTCTTGACACAGAGCTCAGTTTCTGCTCTATGGAAACTGGTTTATCCATATTGCTAGTGGCTTAACTAGTGAAATCACTGGACATATTTTTTTAGCCCTAATTGTTTTTTTTGACCCCTTATTATTTTTTGTTGTGATCACTCTCCCTTGTAACTCTTGTTCTTTGGTTTTGGAAGCACCATTTTCTCCTGGTCTGTCTCTTGCCTTCTCAGGGCCTTTACCACTCCTGTTTCTCTACTGGTTCCTTAAACATCGATTTTCCACAAGACTGTTCTCAGCTCTCTCTTTTGACTTAGGTGGGTGATCCTATTTCTTTTCATGACTTTAGTTAAAACTAGTTACCACTGTATGCTGATCTTGCTTCCAGCTGGTGCCTGAATACTAGATGTTCACAGGTTTACTTCTGAGCTCATCCCTTTCTGCTGTACCCCACCTCCCTACCGTCCAGTGACTACCTTGGTTAATTTTAAGGTGACCAATCGTCCTCCTTTAGGGAGGACAGTCCTTTTGTAAGTTCTGTCCTCCCTCGAAAAGTTGAAAAGTGTCTTCCTACATGTCCTCCTTTTTGATATTGGAAGACTAATCTGTAAATGTTTGTATTTGATCGAGGCAGGGTCTATCCATTGCATGTGATGTGATGTATTTGTATGTGAATGAGTACTTTTTTCTTATAATAATTATTAAAAATTAATAGGCATGTAAGCATAATTACAATATAAAATATTATAAATGTTTTTATTATGCATTTATCATATTATAGAGTATTATTGTTGCAATAAATAAAATGTTTCTTTATTTACAATATTGTTTTCTTCAATTTATTTTTGTCCTCTTTTTCATTGTAAAAAAATTGGTCACCTTATTAATTTTAGTAACCAAATTTTAGTAACTAATTTTTCTCAGGACAGAAAACTTGTAGTCATCCTCTATTTTCCTCCCTTCCATATTCAGTCACCAAATCCTACGGGTTTTTCTTCAGAAAGACCTGATTCTGTTCCCTGTCATTCCCACTTCCTCATTTTAGGCCCATTATATTTTTTTCTGGGTTGTTTGTTAAAACATCCCTTATGCTATTGGTCATTTTCCCCACTCTCAGCTTCCTCCATATGGCTGCCAGAATAAATTTCCCTGACAACAAGTCTGATCATATTATTCTCTGCCTATAGGATAAAGTCCAAAATCCTGAGTGTGGATTATATGTCTTTTTATTATCTGGCTTTCCTTATTTTTCTGCCATATCTTCTGCTTACATTTCAGTCACATTGACTTCTTTTTTTTGTTGTTTTTACTACACCTTAAATTTAGTATTCCTTTTTAGGTTTCTGAGCCTTAGCATATATTGTTATTTTTGACTGGGATTCTCTTAATCTTGTTGATTCTGGTCATAATTTCAGACCTGGCTTAATGTCCTTCTTTGAGGATACCATATCCAACTCACCTAGGTAGGAGTTGTCATTTCCTAATTTTGTGTTTTGAAGCCCTTTGGTCATATATATATATATTTATATAATACTTTTTAATATCTATACCAGTATTTGGCACATAGTAGGTGGTACATATGTTTGTTAATTGGTGAAAATCAAACAGGAAGTATGAGTTTCCTAGGGTTGCTGTAACAAATTACCATAACTGCATGACTTAAAGCAATTGAACTGTATTCTGTCACAGTCACGGGGGCTAGAATCCATAAGGGCTAAGCTACCTCTGAAGGCTGTTTGGAAGAATCCTTCCATGACTGTTAGCTTCTGGTGGCTCCCAGCAATCCCTGGTGCTCTGTCACTTGCAGTTGCATCATTTCAATCTTTATTTCCAGGCCTTCTTCCCTGTGCATTTCTGTGTCTGAATCTGCCTCTCCTGTATTTTTAAAGATAACAATCATAGAATTTAGGACCCACCCATATCCATTATGTCCTTGTGTTAACCAGTTACCTCTGCAAGGACCCTATTTCCAAATAAAGACATATTCTGAGGTTCCTGGTGGACATAAATTTTTCTTGAGGGGGGCACTATTTAACAGGAAGCATTGCTCATTTCTTCTGTTCTTAGAAGTAAATGTATCTGGGATCACACGGTTTTGTAGTTAAACTACTTAAAGAGCTCTATAGATTTGCTCCTCCCTTTATTTGCCTGTTATTTCAGGAAGCAGCTGCTCTTTTTAAAAAGAAAACATTTTTTTTTTTAGATTTTATTTATTCTTTTTTAGAGAGAGAGAAGAGAGGAGGATCAGGAAGCATCAACTCCCATAAATGCCTTGACCAGGCAAGCCCAGGGTTTCAAACCAGTGACCTCAGTGTTCCAGGTCTGATGCTTTCTCCACTGCACCACCACAGGTCAGGCTGAAGCAGCTGCTCTGCTCTGTGTGTGTGTGTTGAGGAGCCACTGAGCTATTTCACCCACAGGTGTTGTAAAGTACCAAAGGTTACAGAATTAATATTAATATTTTAGGAGGCTTGGAGAACATTTTATTAATTTGGGTTAAGGTGTGCAGAGAAATTGTGAGAATAGTCTCTGTACTGTGTGATTGGCATAACCAGGATGGCCCTTGGCATTGTATTGTAAATGCAAGGGGAGGAAAACATGGATTCCCAGACATTCCACCACACCTGTGGGGAAAGGGGTGAATGGCTAGCCAGGTGCAGGAAGAGAAAAGCCAAAATAAACCTTTTCTTATAACTATGAGCCATTTGCGGGCATTTGTCCCCATGGAAACTACCTCTCTTATGTAAATGCTTGTGGTTAATACGTCTGACTCTGGACAGAGAGATGGCAGGATGAACACTAGAAATATATGAAGGTCTTTTAATATGTAAAGAGATATCTTTCTACCATTGTGTTGGCTTGTAAATCTTGTTTTCTCCAAAATGATGTATGTTTGCAAATTGAACATGGTCCTATCATGTCAAAGGACATATGACTATAACCAATAGTGGTAAGGGGCTCCTAATTGCAATTTTTGCTTCTGTACTTCCCACTTACAAAACTATAAAAACTAAGTAGAACAGGGCCGGCACGCTCTTCGTCAGATTTCTGTCGGAATTCCCGCGGCTTGGCCAAGCTAGACAATAAAGCTTTAATGTGTAAACAATGGACCTTGTTCCTGTCTTCCATATTTCGGGTCCCTCCGAATTTGGATTAACATGTGTGTGTGTCTGTGTTTTACCTCTGTCTCAGACTGGCCCCTGTCTGATGAGGCAATCCAGGGGGTCCTGCCATGAGGGGACATACCTCTCTGAATTCTATGTGAGTTTTAGTCCTTAAGAGTTTTTATAAGTGGTCTACTTGGGACCGTCATTGATTTATAGATGCTTGTCTGATGGAGTAGAACTTATTTTGAATGGATTGCTGGGAAATAACCAGGAGCACTTTTAAAGCACTTAATGTGTGCAGAGTTCTTTACATTGTCCTGGGGTTGGAGAGAAAGAATCGCAAGACATTTTATTCTAGAGATCCCTTTTTATTTATTTATTTTTAAAATTCCACTGATTTAACAGAGAGAGGGGAAGGGTGAGAGGAAAAGAGAGAAGCATCAACTCCTTGTTTCACTGAGTTATTCCATTTAGTTGTGCACTCACTGATTGCATTGTGACCTCAGTGTGCCAGGACAATTTTATCCACTGAGCCACTCAGGGGCCTAGAGATTCTTTCAGTATAAATTGAGGGGACCACACAAAATTAAAGATATTTTTAAGGCCCAAAGACAATGCGGTTAATTAAATGCCATGAAGGACTCAAGAACTTTATGCCTTAGAGATTCAAAGGGAAGAAACCACTTTCAGCTGGGGGCTGGAGCAGGGTAAGTAAGTTTCACAAAGTAGGCCGCTTTTGAGCGGGGTCTTGAAGGATGAATAGGATTTTGGTAGGTTGAGTTGAAAGGGAGGCTTTTCCAGGGTGGAGCGAGAAGGTTGAGAGGAGAAGGAAATGCCTGGGGATAAGTGTTCAGGAGACATTGCTCAGATTCACTGGAGCTCAGACTGTTGGGGGGCCGCCACATACAGTGCTCCTCTCACCACCAGTGAAAGAGGTGCCCCTTTCCGGAAGTGCTGCGGGAGCTGTATAAATGGTTTCAGGTGGCCACATGCGGCCCGCAGGCCGTAGTTTGGGGATGCCTGTTAGGGGATGAAACGGTAAAGGTAAAGTGGAGTAAGACTGTGGGAAATGAATGCCAGGGCCATGAGTTCAGATTTTGTTTGGCGGAGATACTGAGGTATGTTATTTTTTAACAACTGACTGTTGTCTATCAAGATAGAGAATCTAATTTGTTTAGGGAGGTGAGGAATGCTTAGGATCTGACTTTACATGAACAGCGAGAACAGGAAAGCAGGGACAAAAGACGTGTATTGTAGGTAGAAGCAATAGCACTATTTACTGAGTGGATGTAGAGCGGAGAAGGGAGTCCCTGATCATTGTTGCCCTTCCCCTATTTTGAAAAATATTAAAGCTACAGGAGAGTTGCAAGAATGTGATACTAAAATACTTATATACCAGGAGGGGAACAGGTTTGAGACTGGTGCAAGAGTCACATGGAGATGTTTTATATTACTGGAGATGCTGTAGCTGGTTTACATATACTCCATCTCAGTAGATGGGAATATCACCCCTCTAGCTCCTCAACTAGAGGGAAACCTTTGTTCCTCTCATAGCCATATCCATTAGCCAGTAATCCTATTAATGAGACCCTTAACATTTTTCCAGAATCCAAGTACTTACTCGCTTCTCTGCTACCATGTCGGTCCAGTTCACCATGATCTTTCTCACATGGATTATTGCAATAGCCTCCTGGCTGGTTGTCCTGCCTCTGCTGTTGCCTCCCTACAGCCTGTGCCCAACATAGCAGCCAGTGTGATCCTGTTGAAATGTCAGATCTTCTTTTCCTCTGGTCAGAACCCTCCAGTGTCTTCCAGTCTCATTCAGTGTAAACAAACCTTATAGTGGCCTAGAGGGTTCTATGCTCACTGATTCCCTTTTTGCACCTTTGACCTCATTTCTTTTTTTTTTTTTTTTTTTTTTTTTTTGCATTTTTCTGAAGCTGGAAACAAGGAGAGACAGTCAGACAGACTCCCGCATGCGCCCGACCGGGATCCACCTGGCACGCCCACCTAGGGGCAACGCTCTGCCCACCAGGGGGCGATGCTCTGCCCATCCTGGGCGTCGCCATGTTGCGACCAGAGCCACTCTAGCGCCTGAGGCAGAGGCCACAGAGCCATCCCCAGCGCCGGGGCCATCTTTGCTCCAATGGAGCCTTGGCTGCGGGAGGGGAAGAGAGAGACAGAGAGGAAAGCGCGGCGGAGGGGTGGAGAAGCAAATGGGCGCTTCTCCTGTGTGCCCTGGCTGGGAATCGAACCCGGGTCCTCCGCACGCTAGGCCGACGCTCTACCGCTGAGCCAACCGGCCAGGGCCTTTTGACCTCATTTCTTAGTACTCATTCCCCCTTGCTCATTCTGCTCCAGTCACACTTGGCTCCTTGAACATCCAGGGCCTTTGCACTTGCTGTTTCTTCTGTGTGTAATACTTCTTCCCAGATACCCTTATCTACTTCAAAGTCTTGGCTTAAATGTCATTTTCTTAGTCGTTCTTTGACAATGGTATTTAAAGTTGCAATTAATTCTTCTGTTCACTCACTTCCCCTGGCACTCTAATCCTTGTTCCTTGCTTTTTTCCCCTATAGCCCTTTTATCACCTTCTAATAGTATATAATTGACCTTGCTTATTACCAGTCTCCCTTACATTTTTGTCTGTTTTGCTCACTGATGTATCTCAGAGCCTGGAACTGTATGAGGCGTGCTGTTGGTGCGCATATATTGCATGAATGTGAATGAGTGTAGTGCCGTAGGACTTGGAAAGATGAGAAGTAGTTCAGGAGTTTAGGAGAAGGGTTACCTTTAGCTTCATAGAGAAGGTGATATTGAACAGGGTCTGAAAGCACAAGCAGTTATGGTCTTGGATATGTCCAGCAGGCTGTCAAATTTCTGGCAGTGGGCTAAATTAAAGGCACATTCTCTACAATGTCTAAGCCTTTGCATGCTGTGGTCGACAATGAATAGAGTGGTTCAATAGACAGTAGAAGGTCAGTAGGGGAGAAGTAGAATGAGACTGGAAGGACAGGTAGGGGCCAGGTCAGAGAGATATCGCAGAAGCTTTCATTTTAATGTTTAAACTGAGCAAATACAGAAGACCATTATTGTGAAGTGTTCCAGGTCTAAATGGAGGCATGCCCAGGTTATTGCCCTTTAACTTGCTGATGAGCTGATGGAAGGTTCTATTTGTTACCTTCTCCTATATTTCATCCTAATTAATGACTCCAGTTTTGAAGAGCTTCTAAGGTGCCCCAAACCCTGTGGGACAGGTCTGGAAGATTTAGAAAGCTCTAGAGTGGCTCGGGCTGGATAACTAGTTAGTTAGAGTGTTGTCCTGATGTCCCAGGGTTGCTTGCAGGTTCGATGCTGGGTCAGGACACATTCAAGAATCAACCAATGAATGCAGAAATAAGCGGAACAACAAATCAGTGTTTCTGTCTCTCCCTTACCCTCTCTCTAAAATTAATTAAAAAAAATTTTTTTTAAACACTCTAGAAGTCTGACCTGTGGTGGTGCAGTGGATAAAGCGTTGACCTGAAACACTGAGGTTGCCGGTTGGAAACCCTGGGCTTGCCTGGTCAAGGCACATATGGGAGTTGATGCTTCCTGCTGCTCTTCCCCCTTCTCTCTCTCTCTTTCTCTCTCCCCTCTTTCTCTCTAAAAATGAGTAAATAAAATCTAAAATAAATACCATATTTTTTGCTCCACAAGACACACCTGACCATAAGACACACCTAGGGTTTTAGGGAGGAAAATAAGAAAAAATAATATTCTGAACCAAATGGTGTGTTAAAATATTTAATAAAATACCATATTTTTTGCTCCATAAGATGCATAGGCATTTTCCCTTCCACTTTTGGGGAGGAAAAGGTGCATCTTATGGAGCGAAAAATATGGTAAGTAAATACAGTGTGTCCATAAAGTTATGGTGCACTTTTGACTGGTCACAGGAAAGCAACAAAAGATGTTAGAAATGTGAAATCTGCACTTTATTTGGTTTCTGTAGGATGATGTGGCAGCATGTGCGCATGCACAGATGATGACGTAACACCGTGTGTACAGAGGAGCAGCCCACGGGCATGCCAGTTGAGATGTGGACGGTACAGAGGAAAGTTCAGTGTGTTCTGTGGCTCGCTAAATTCGAATCTGTGACCAAAGTGCAACGTGAATATCGGCGCGTTTATAACGAAGCGCCACCACATAGGAATAACATTACTCGGTGGGATAATCTGTTAAAGGAAACCAGCAGTTTGGTGGAGAAACCCCGTTCTGGTAGGCCATCAGTCAGTGACGAGTCTGTAGAGGCTATATGGGATAGCTACCTAAGGAGCCCTAAAAAGTCTGTGCGTGAGCCCACATCGAACTGCACTGAATAGGTATGAAACTGGGAGAATTTTCCTTTTACTTGGTGCAGATTTCACATTTCTATTGTCTTTTGTTGCTTTCCTGTGATGATCAAAAGTACACCATGACTTTACAGACACACTGTAAATAATAAATAAATAAATACATAAATAAAATAGTCATGTTAAAGAAAAACAACTCTAGAGTGGTAGCCACTGCCACAAATGGCTGACTAAGCTTAAATTAGTTACAATTAAAAACAATGAAAAGTTCAGCTCCTCAGTTGCACTAGCCTCGTTTCAAGTGCTCATTAGGTACTGTTGGATGCGGTATTGGACAGCGCAGATGTGGAAAATTTCCATAATCACAGCAAATTCTGTTGGATTGTGCTAATCTGGGCGCCTCAGTGAGTGACTTGAGTTCATTACAATACCTTGCTAAAGATTTGGCCTGCCTAGCTAGTATTTAGACCTGATTGATGTCTTTATCAATCTTGAAGTACTCAACTTGCTAGACCTAGTCCCAGCTCTCCAGGAGCTAGCAATCTGACACACAAAGTAAACACATAAAAGGGGACATAAAAACACTGAACCACTCACCATAATCCAAAAGACAAGAGAGAACAATTGTTGGCAAGGATGTGGAGAAAAGGGAACCCTGTGTACTATTGGTGGTAAATTGGTATAGTCATTATGGAAAATGTATGAAGTTCCCTCAGAAAATTAAAAATGCAACTACTATATGATCCAGCAATTCCACTTTTGGTGATTTATCTGAAGAAAGCAAAATCATTATCTTAAAAAGATATCTGCACCCCCATGTTCACTGCAGCATTATTAACAGTAGAAAAGATGGAAATGACCTAAGATAAAGAAATATGGTATACATATACAATGGAATATCAATCATAAAAAAGAAAGAAATCCTGCTATATGTGACAACATGTCTGGACCTTGAGGGCATTATGTTAAGTGAAGTAAGTCAGAGAAAGATGAATACTGTATAATCTCACTTATGGAAAGTAAAAGACACAAATTCATAGATTTGAGAACAGATTGGGGGTTGCCAGAGGTGAGGGGTGGCAGTCCTACTGCCAATTCGATGATGGTGATCAAAAGGTACAAACTTCCAGTTCTAAGGTAAATAAGTCGTGGGATGAAACCTGCAACATTGTGTTTATAGTTAATAATACCATATTGCATATTTGAAAGTTGCTAAGAGAATAGATCTTAAAAGTTCTCACAAGAAAAAAAATTTGTAAAAAATCCCCCAGTTTTCAAATTGAACTCACGGAAGGTGGCATATCTGGAGGTGGAGAATAAATGTAAATATAGTTCTGTGATGATATCATAATTATTAAATTTCTTAAAGGCAGCGGCCATTACCTAATAAAGTCAGCGCTGCATATGGTTTAGGATTTCATTGCTGAAGGAAATGCACATTGGAAATTCCTCAGCATCACCTTCCTCCAGAAAGATCCCTCTGAGCAGAGGACCTACCTTCTCTTGTATCACTGCAAAACAATTCCTCTAGCTTCAGTAAGCCCTATTTAATAAGTAAAACTTATTTGTATTAAACGTGTTGTTTTTCTATCATATTTCTTAGATGCAGCGAGGGTGCAGAATTTATTTTTGTGTATTCTCTTAGAGTTGAAATAGGTTTGAAAATATTTGTGAATACTGTGCTTCATATTTTAATCAACTTTTCCTTCTATTCTTCCTCCCACCTGCCTTTATCAAATGCTCCCAATCTGCACTGTTTCTAAAAGGTACGCGGAAGGTCTGAGGTGGTCTGTGTTCACGAGTGAGCACATGAGTGTCTGTGTGGAGAGGAAGGACTCTCAGCAGGAGTGAGGAAGCTGTTGCTGTCTGATTATCTGAAGGGAGTCTTCTCTGTTATAGCAGAGACAGTCTGGGTGGCTGGGTACCATGCAGACAGAACCTCTGAGGTGAGGCTCTCCTCTTTTCTTTATCTGTTCGGTCCCTGCCTCTCCTCACACATATTCCCCAACATCACCCTTCCTATGATCTGACCTATCACAGTTCCCTCAAACTCTGCTTTTCTCTTCTGTTAATTCCAGTGTATCTGTCTGGTCAGCTACTTCATATAATAGTTTCCCCACCATTTTCTACAAGTCTGCTCAGCTTGTATCAATCTTTTCCTTATATTGCAAGGCCATTTTTCCTACTTTTTAAAGTTAGATACTTCTGGGATACTTTTTTTTTTCCAAGTTCTTTTTTTTAAAATTAATTTTAATGGGGTGACATTGATAAATCAGGGTACATATGTTCAGAGAAAACATCTCTAGGTTATTTTGACATTTGATTATGCTGCATTCCCATCACCCAAAGTCCAATTGTCTTCCGTCACCTTCCCCCCCACCCCATAACCCCCACACTCTTGTCTATGTCTCTGAATCTTATTTTTATGTCCCACCTATGTATGGAATCATATAGTCCTTAGTTTTTTCTGATTTACTTATTTCGCTCAGTATAATGTTATCAAGGTCCACCCATGTTGTTGTAAATGATCCAATGTCATCATTTCTTATGGCTGAGTAGTATTCCATAGTATATATGTACCAAAGCTTTTTAATCCACTCGTCCACTGACGGACACTTGGGCTGTTTCCAGATCTCCACTATTGTGAACGATGCTGCCATAAACATGGGGGTGCATTTCTTCTTTTCAAACAGTGCTATGGTGTTCTTGGGGTATATTCCTAAAAGTGGGATAGCTGGGTCAAAGGGCAGTTCGATTTTTAATTTTTTGAGGAATCTCTATACTATTTTCCACAGTGGCTGCACCAGTCTGCATTCCTACCAGCAGTAGGAATCTTCTCCACATCCTTGCCAGCACTTATTCTGTGTTGTTTTGTTGATGAGTGCCATTCTGACTGGTGTGAAGTGATATCTCATCTTCTGGGATACTTTGATCATCCTGTTTCCCAGCAGGAGTTTTTCTTGTTACATTTACCTTTTTTAAAAAATATTTTCTGTCAGATGGTGAGACCTGGACTGAGGATGAATTACTTATAAAGTAGAAAACTCTTGCAGTAGAGATACAACTACATGAAGGAGATTAATGTGAACAAAACATTCATGAGGGAGCCTTTGAATATAGACAAAACTTCGGAATGCGTGCTCTGTATCCAATAAAGCCGTTTGCTATTCCACAGTTTGTGGCTCTGGCCTCTTCCTTCCTTCTCGGCAGGGAAAAATACCTTACAGTAATATATGTGGAAAGTTATTCAGGCGGAGCTCATACTTTATACTGCGTGCAAAAGCTGACACACAAGAGAAACCTTATGAGTGTCAGGAATGTGGAAAAGCCTTTGGCCATAGTTCAAACTTTATTCAGCATCAAAGAATACATACTGAAGAGAAAGCCTATGAATGTAGCGAGTGTGGGAAAACCTTCTGGTGCAGCTCACACCTTATCCAGCACCAGATAATTCATACAGGAGAGATGCCTTACATGTGTAATGAATGTGAAAAAGCTTTTGGTTGGAGTTCAAGTCTTATTAGACATTAGAGAATCCACACTAGGTAGAAACCCTATGAATGTACTGAATGTGGGAAGGCCTTTAGTCAGAGCTCAAATCTAATAGAACATCAGTGAGTTCACACCAAAGAGAGACTATATGAATGCAATAACTGTGGGAAAACTTACAGTCGTAACTCACATCTTATTGAACATCAGAGATTCCATACATGGGGGGCTCCTTATTGTAATGAGTGTGGGAAATCTTTTAGTAGGAGTTCACTCCTTATTAAATATCACAGAATTCACACTAGAGAGAGACCCTATCAATGTAGTAAATTCAGCATCAGAAAACTCACAGTGGAGTCAAACCCTCTACATGTAAAGAATGTGGGAAAACCTTCAAGTATAAGTCATACCTTATTGATCATCTGGGAATTCATACAAGGGAGAAACTGTATGAAGGTGGTACTACCTTTGGTTGGAGTTCAGCTAATGAACATCAGAGAACTCAAACCGGGGAGAAATGCTTTGGGCGTGGTGAGTGTGAATGGCCTTCAGTCCTAGTTCAGCTCAAAATCCACATAGTGGACAGACCTCATAGATGTGCTCAGTGTTTGAAGACCTTTTGGTCAAGTTCTTTCAGCCTTATTCAGCATCAGCAGGTTCACTTTGGAGGCGTGATGGATATAGGGAGAACCTAGCTGTCTGTGTATCAGAGAAGGGCACGAAAGGGGCATAATGCAGCACTCCAGAGCTGATGACTAATGTGGAACCTTAGTACCACTTTCATTTGATATTGAGCATCTCCATCAGAGGGAGAGTCTATGGCAGGGGTCCCCAAACTTCTTACACAGGGGGCCAGTTCACTGTCTCTCAGACCGTTGGAGGGCCGGACTATAAAAAAAACTATGAACAAATCCTTATGCACACTGCACATATCTTATTTTAAAGTTAAAAAACAAAACGGGAACAAATACAATATTTAAAATAAAGAACAAGTAAATTTAAATCAACAAACTGACCAGTATTTCAATGGGAACTATGGGCCTGCTTTTGGCTAATGAGATGGTCAATGTGCTCCTCTCACTGACCATCAATGAAAGAGGTGCCCCTTCTGGAAGTGCGGCGGGGGGCCAGATAAATGGCTTCAGGAGGCCACATGTGGCCCACGGGCCATAGTTTGGGGACCCCTGGTCTATGGTTTGCTTTTCAAATATCCATAATCATCGTCTGAAAATGGAATGAGTTAGTGTTTTCCAGGGAAGAAAGAATCAGGGAATTTTCGACTCAGATCGGGAAATTGACAGGTGATCTTTGAACACATAGCTTTTCTTCAACCTTCTCTGTCCTGTTTGTTGTAACTGTAGCTAGAAATGGCTTTTGGGTCTTCTTGGTACAGTATTTCATTCCTCAGTATCCTGCAGCTACTGAATCTCTTTGTTTAATGTGACTTAAGTGCACTTAATAAATAAATGTGCAGCTCTGCTAAGCCTAATAACTTTTCAGTATGACATGCCATGGCTTTATGTGTTCGTTTGCGTAGCCTGAACTGCATTTGCCAGACTTCCTTTTCTTGTACATTTCAGTTCGTGTGGGCTATCGGAGATTGTTGGGAGATTTAGAAGGCAGGAGAAAAGCACAGTTATTTCGTAGCTCACATTTGTTACTGGTCTGCTGATTCACCTCATTGGCCTGAAGCAGCAGCTGGATCAGGGTTGTGTGTGTGTGTGTGTCTCCTCCTGGCTCTGCTTCTTCAATCAGATCCCAGTGACACACATGCTTACTATCCTTATGAGAAATACATACTTCGTATTTAGGTGGAAAAAAATAGTGAACTTCTGGCTGTTGTTTAAAAAGAATTATAATTTTCAAGATACGCTATCAGAAAAAGCTACCGTTCAAACTCCTTTATAACAAAATTTCTATTATAATCTGAGGTGAAGCTTCACTGTCACATAATTGTTAAAAAAAAAGTTTACAAAGCAGTTGAATACTGTGATACCTAATATACTGATAAAATAAAAAAAAAACACACTTTTGATTGCCTGTTTACCAGGAGCATTTTAATCATTAAAGTATCTCTACTTAGGTAGTACAATGTTAGATTTATTTTAGGTATCTGAAAGAAAGAACTGTTTTGTTTTAAATGCTTATTTTTAATTAAAAATCATTAGATTACTTTTCCTCCAGTCAGTCTGGATTAGTGGTTATCTAAAAAAAAAAAAAAAAATCAGTGGAAATTAATAGTTACACCATGGACTCTTTTTTTATTTTATTTATTTTTATTCATTTTAGAGAGGAGAGGGAGAGAGAGAGAGAGAGAGAGAGAGAGAGAGAGAGAGAGAGAGAGAGAAGGGGGGAAGGAGCTGGAAGCATCAACTCTCATATGTGCCTTGACCAGGCAAGCCCAGGGTTTCGAACTGGCGACCTCAGCATTTCCAGGTCAAAGCTTTATCCACTGCGCCACCACAGGTCAGGCTACACCATGGACTCTTGAAATGGAAAGTTGACTCCTGTAGCATCCATGCCTGATCTGGTGCTGTGCACCCAGTAGGTGTTCAGCAGATGGCTGGGAAATGAATACATTTGCTGGAAACCAAGGTCTTCTTGTTTGCCTCAACTCTCTTCTCTACACTCCGCCTTTGCTCCTTTGCCATTCCTTTAGTTGATTATTGACATTAAATAAGGGTCACCTGACTAAGGACCCCCTTGCTATCTGGATGTCCTGAGTATGGCCTCTGTGAGGCCAGATCTGAGCTCTATGCTACTGTGTCCACATACTTCACTTGGCTTAAGTCCCTCCCTGCCCCCTTATGCCACAGAAAGAGACCTTTCCTTCTGTGGGGTCTGAGAAGCCTCAGAGATGGGACAGGGCATAAAGAGTTGGGTGTGATTCTAATGGGCAGAGCAGGATAGCAGGGAATGACACCTAGGACAAGGTCAATGTGCAAGGTCACGTATCAGGTTCCAAGGGCAGAGGTGCCAGTGGAGGCCAGCAAAAGGGAGGAGAGATTTTGTCTAGCAGAGAGCCTCAGTTCTTCGGGCACAAATATCATTAGAGAACAGACTAGCCCACCCAGGTCTTAGAACTCAGTCAGGTGAACAAGAAGGCAGCCAACTCATTCCATTTGCCAGAACTTTCTCAGTCACTGAAAGTCCCACATCCTGAGAATGTTCAATCCTGTACAAACCATGATGTTTGGTCACATCCAGTTCTGTCCACTGACTTCTCCAGCCTTCTTGTGGCCATTCTTAGACATTTTGAAATTCGTTGGATCCTTGAAAACTATTTTTCAACTGTAGGTCAAAAGCCAATAGTGGGTTATAAAATTAATTTATTATAGTGAGTTGTAACTAGCACTCAGGGTAAAAGAAAAAAAAAGGAGGCGTAGAACGGAATACGAAACATCCATGTGCATTGCACATAGCAGAGGAAAGGGAGATTTTTGTCCTGTGTGTGGGCGCACATGCACGCGATGCACAGTATTTCTTGCAGAGCAAGTGAAAACTTCTGCACAATAGAATCCCTTTTGGAGTAAGAGTCTGTCTAAATGGTGCCTTCTTGGAAGTTCTTGGACTGAACAGTTGCTCTGCAATTCCTGTAACATGCAACACTTCCTTTGTGCATTGATCACACTTTTGAAAAAATGACTTATTCAGTTGCCTGTCTTCCATGAGGGCAGGGACTGTATGTACCTAACATTGTATCTGTCATTAGAGAAAGTACTTATACTGAGTGACTGAATGATAAACCTGAGTTTAGGTTCCAGCTGTGTGTGTGTTCTTAGACAAGTTCTCTTTTTATTTTTTCCAACATTTTATATGAAAGATTTCAATATACAGAAAAGTTGAAAGAATAGTATAATAGACACCCTATATATCCTCCACGTAGATGAACAACTATTAACATTCTTCCATATTTTCTTTTTATCTATCTATATGCTATTTTTTCGGAGTCATTTGAAAGTAAGTTTGGATATTGCCTTCACCCTTAGATGCTGCGGCATGCTTCTCCTAAGAATATGGTTATTCTAATAATCACAATACTATATATTAGCATACCTAAGAAGAAGAATATAATTCCACAGTACCATCTAAAGTGTAGTCTACATTCAGATTTTTCCCAGCTTCCCCAAGAATGTTTTTAAAGCTATTTTACTTCAAATCAGAATAAAATCAAAGATAACATATTACATTTGGTTTTGTGTCTCTTTAATTTCTTTTCATCTAGAACAATTCCTCCACTTTTTTTTTTAAATGATTGACTTTTGGAGGAATTAAGAACAGGTGTTTAGAATTTTTCACAAAATTATTTGTTTTTCTGTGGTGGTGTTTAACTCCTTAACCTCCCATATTTGCTCTAAACTGGAACAAATTTTAGAGAATTGATTAAACATTTTTGGCAAGAATAGCTCTTCATTTTGTATCACATCCAGAGGCACATGATATCAGATTATTCTACCCTAAGTAGTGCTGTTTGTTCATTTGTTTAAGATCTAGCATACATAAAGGTATGTTTGCTTTTTGCCATTAGTAAGTAATTTGTGAGGATGATAAACCCCAGCACCTTGCCAAAAATCTATTCCTCTGCAGCCTAATGTTTTTAGCAATCATCCATGACCTTTTAGCAACCATCTGTGATCATTTGGACAAGTTCTAACCTTAAACTCAGTTTCTTATCTGCAATATGGGGATAATAATGCCTGTCATTTTTGGATTTGATGTGTAATGGCATTTAAAAGTAATGTATAAAAGTGCATATGAAAATGCTGTCATGGTCTGCCATCATTTCTCCCTTTCTCTGACAACACTGTCCCCTTTCCTTTAAGAAAGTTGTCCCTTCACCTCATTAAATTTAATTTTCTAAATAAAAAAAATTTTTGAAAAAAAAAAAAAAGAGAAAGTTCTTCCTACTCTGCTTTGAATGTGGTCAAATTGCTGTCTTCTTAGATGACGTATGGGCCTGAACACTGTGGGGCACAGCTGATTCATCTTTGGCCGGAGGGGAATGAGCATGTGACCCATGCCAAGCCACTCTGAATGCTTTCTTGGGAAATTTTGAACCAAGAAAGGGTTGGAATAGGATGAGGAAAACATTCTTTTTCCCTAGGGTGGCTAAAATGAGGATGTGAGTCTGGAAGTTGACTATTGCCCCTGCTGCCTGGAGAATGAAAGCCTATCAGGTGGAGATCAAAGCTGCCTTTCTGAGGCCAGGGCAGAGAGTTGTCCAAGGGTGTCCCTGGCCTGGGTCCAGTCCTTGCCAGCTGTACCTCTGCTCTGACCTAGCTAAGCCAATAAAAGCCTCTTGCCTGAACACTTACAATTTGGGTTCTAAACCTTATGACGGAATCTGAATAGTACAAGGTCTGTCATGTGTCCCTCACATGATAGATCGCTCAAATTAGTGTGGTCCATGCCCCTTCCTCCCTTCCTGTTGTCTCTGAATAAGTACTGGCTAGTGGAGAGGTGTGAAGGGGTGCTAGACATGGTCCTGGTCCTTGATTTTTAAAATCTTATATATTGTAAATGCATTTTCTTGGTGAGCACAGACTCTGAGCTAGGGGGGATCTGGTGATTTATCCTGCTCCAAGCATGGCTGCTTTTGCCACCAGAACCAGCCACGTCCACCCCCGCCCCTCCCATCCCTAGGGCTGGAAGCCAACCTGTCTCCACTGAGTGTTCTCTCTTTGGAAAGTTTAAAACCAACCAGGGTGATGAGAGGTGTAGACAACCTTATTCTGGGAGGGCAGAGAAGAGCATTGAACTTAAGGGTTAGGGAGGCCTTAACCCTCCTAAGGAGGTAGGTAGATCAGAGTGCATGTGCAGGACCAAGGCCTGGGAACAAGGGTCTTGGGGGAAGGGAGTGAATTTTCAGGGTCCTGGGAATCAGGAAACTCAGGGCTTCTTCCAGATGTCTGGTAGAGGCTACTACTTGTGTAGTGCTATTTCTGTATAGGGCGTCAGTCGTGACGTCTTTTCCAACCACTTTTCATTGGATCCTTTTTGCCATCCTACAGGAGGAGTTACTGTGTATTATTAATCCCCTTTCACAGATGAGAAAACTGATACCCAGGAAGGAGAAGTAACTTACCCAAGGTCACCCTGCTGGTAATGGCAGAATTGGAATTCGAATTCAAATCCTACGCACTCCAGCTTACTCCAACCCCCACCCCGTTCTGCGCGCATTGGCAGCAATGTCGGTACTGTAAACAGCCCTGAGGCCAGGTTCCCTTAGCTGAGGGCCAGGTGAGCGGTGGGACCGCCATCCCCAGAGGTGAACCCCTGCCTTCCTCCGCTGGGCACCAGGGCTCGGGGACTCTTCCCGGAGACCAAGCATACCAGAATCGGGTCTCTGGGGCCAACGGAAGCCTGGACCGTGGGCCAAAGGGGCAGACGTGGGGGGTGGGCTGGGGGCTCACCCCACTGCGAAGGGGCCCGCTGGAGGGAAGCCCTGCCCTGGAGACCCGAAGACCCGATGGTCCTCTGTAAGAGGGAGGGGAGAACAGTGGAGGGTGTGTATAGGTGGCTTCAACGGTCTGGAGGGGGAGGGCCTGGAGGAGACTCCTCCCACCCTGGGCTAACATAACCAGTTGAGCTGTTGTAACCCACAGGGTGGTGTCTGGGGGCGGATGGCGAGGTTGGGGTCCATCTTTGGGTCTGGAAAATGTCATTGTGACTTTGGGGCCATGGAAGGTTTGGGCAGAGGAAGGTTGCCAGTGGGAAGGTTCCCTCCTGTTCTCTTCCCTTTCTAACCCAGGCGTACTTCATGTCGCCCACCTCTTTATCCCCCAGCACAGTTTCCAAGTGTCCCCGGGGCTGTACAGGGCCTGAGATGTGACAGGGCTGCACTCAGGCTGTCGCACGGTGGCTCATTGAGAACCTGGATAGAGGACCCTCCACACAAGCCGGTGCTGTCTCAGCTGCTGATCCGGGCCCCATGGAGGAGTATACAACTCTTCCACTTTCTAGTGACTGAGGTCTTTTTTAAATAATAACAGTCAATGATAGTAGATGACAGGTTTTTGGTTTGTTTTGAATGCCCTTAGCAAAATAAAATGTCGGCAATCCTACCTGCCTCCTTTCTCTCTCTCTTTCTCACCCTGCACATGAACATGCCTATTAGAAAAAATTCGTGGGTTGCACTAAATTTCACATTTGGAAACCACCAAACTGAACTGCTGGCCAGTAGCACCTGGTGAGATGGGAGGGGCACACAGGTGCCTACCGGTCCTGGTCCCCTCTGACTGAGGGTGGCATCCTGAACCAGGGGAGCCTTCTCTCCTACCCTCTGTTTCTTCATTAGTACAAAGGGACCTACAAATCCCCATTTATGTTAAAATGTAAGTGGTCCTTTGAATCTGGCCTGCATCAATGCATTCTCAAAATTGTGTATTAGTCTAGTCCCAGCACTAAGGGCTGTTCCAAGCAGGACCCTGGCCTATCCTCAAAGAAAGGCCAACAAGGTCCACCACTCTGGAGAGTAGGGTTGGGAGTGGAGGGTGGGCGCAGAAAGGAGGCAGTACACTGGATATCCCGTGGTAACCTCAGGCTAGGGAAGGGAAAACACTGTGTCGTGTGATGTGTTTATTTGTTCTTCTCTCTCTGCAGTAGTTACCAAGAGCCTGCAAATTCCTGTCCTTTTTTGTCCCTGAATTGCCCCTCTTGGTCTAAACTGGGCATGGGGCATCCAGTAAGTGAACAGTTAATTTTTGTGGAGGGAATGGATAATGGTTGGTGGCTGGGAGATCTACATGGAGTGGACAGGACCAAGCTGAGCTTTGCAGGAAAGGTGGGATTTAAAAGGTCTGGAGGAGCAGAGAGGGCACCCCCAGGGAAGGACCCCAGGCATGCAAGTTGCTGGTGCTGGGGTTGTAAGTTGTGTTCCAGGACTGGAGGAGACACGGTGGGTGTGGGCGCAGGTGTGGTTGGGAAACTTCGTGAAAACTGAGACGATGAGGAAGGCTGATGAGCTGGAAGTGTGGGAGAAAGGGAGAAGCCAGCATGAACTGGCTGGAGTGCGGGTGAGAGAGAGAATGCCTGAACTAGGAGTGACACTCGGGTCAGTTTTAGACAAGTTGAGGTAGCAGGGGGTAGACAAGAAGGGGTACGGACCATCATATGAAAATGTCAAGGGTACTCCCTCCAGAGCATGGGGTCACCATGTAGCCTGGACTCCTGCCTGGAGAGGTTTAGAGCTGGGACTCAACACTCCCTGGGCTCACTGACCTCATCACTTTTGAGTGAGGGAAACTGAGGCCCTGAAGTTCAGTTGACCCGTCAATAGGCCTGGAGGGTGGAGGGGAGACCGAAAGGGAGCTTTGGAGAGAGGAAAAGATTCCATTTTTCAGGTGCACAGAAGAAAAACTGGTGAGTGACAGAAAGGAGGAAAAAGCACATTAGAACATTTTCAAAGTACTGACAGCATTCAAAGAGGGGCAGTGGTTTAACCATTTATAAACAGCATAGTTGGGTGGGGGGCTGGAAGGGTACCCACACCTCTGTCCTGCCTTTGGGCTGTTCTGCTATAGTGATCAACAGCTCTCGAGGCCTCAAAGACACTTCCTGTCCCCAGCTGCAGTGAGGGGGTCTGGATCTGGAACAGTGGAGAGGCCCTCATGCCTGGGCATGAGCAAGGGTGTCTGCACAGGGTCCAGAGAGGTAGGAGTAGCGCCTTCACTCCAAGGACCCTGTCCTCCGCAGTCACCGTGCACAGCTTGAATCCTTGGTGCTGCCAAGCACAACCCTGCTTGTGCAGGAGTCTCCAGGCCTGGCTTTGGGTGTGACTCGGAAAGAGGGCTGTTGTCTTCGGGTGCCTCTCACCTCCCTTGTCACGTGTCTCACCTCCTGATGCCTCCCTTCTGCTCCGCCAGGTGGCCAGGGTCATTGCGGTGCCATCGGAATGGGCTCCGACCCGGCCTGCCCTCCCTGCAGCACCCCAGGCTCCCACTCAGCTCCTCTCCTTCTTCCTCTTGTTCCTCTCCACCTTGGGAACCTCATTCTCAGGGCTGCCGGGGTTGGCAAAGGCAGAGAGGAAAACAGACCAGTGAATACATTTGCCCTTAGGTTGTAAATGGCTGCTGGCCCCTTTTTCCACAGGAATATTTGAATTTTAGAAGTTCATTTCCTCACCCCCACCAACTTGAACCAAGAGAGTCTCAGCACTGTGCTTGACCCTTCAGTGTGCAGTATTTTACTCAGCCCTCCCGAAGACCTCACTGGGCAAGTGTTATAGCTTCCCTTTTCCAAACGGGGACCCAAACTCCTGAGCCAGCTTCCCATGGTTACAGCTTGTAAATAATGAAACTGAGATAACAGCTGAGGGCTGCTAAAGCCAAGTCCAGCCAGTTCTGTTTTACGTCTCAGGTGCTTAGTTGAAAGAAGGCGTCTTTAATGACAGATGGTGGTGAAGGGGAAGATACGAGGGATCCTGAAATGAGGGCCTTGACCTCCAGCCCTAGAGGGTACCTAGGGCTGCAGGAAGGTCTATGAAACTCTAAAACTATTGGTGACACTTCCTCTGTGCCTATGTTTTCAGTAGACGGTTCTTCTTGGCCAGGTGGACCCTCCCCATCTAAACCCGGAGTCCTGGCCCTGGCCGGTTGGCTCAGCGGTAGAGCGTCGGCCTGGCGTGCGGGGGACCCGGGTTCGATTCCCGGCCAGGGCACATAGGAGAAGCGCCAATTTGCTTCTCCACCCCCTCCCTCCTTCCTCTCTGTCTCTCTCTTCCCCTCCCGCAGCCAAGGCTCCATTGGAGCAAAGATGGCCCGGGCGCTGGGGATGGCTCCTTGGCCTCTGCCCCAGGCGCTAGAGTGGCTCTGGTCGCGACAGAGCGACGCCCCGGAGGGGCAGAGCATCGCCCCCTGGTGGGCAGAGCGTCGCCCCTGGTGGGCGTGGTGGATCCCAGTCGGGTGCATGCGGGAGTCTGTCTGACTGTCTCTCCCCGTTTCCAGCTTCAGAAAAATACAAAAAAAAAAAAAAAATACAAAAAAAAAAAATACAAAAAAAAAAGAAAAAGAAATAAACCCGGAGTCCTGAGGCAAGAAGGTCAGTCACTGAGTAAGGACACTTCA
This sequence comes from Saccopteryx leptura, assembly GCF_036850995.1. Lineage (NCBI taxonomy): Eukaryota > Metazoa > Chordata > Mammalia > Chiroptera > Emballonuridae > Saccopteryx > Saccopteryx leptura. Next base: position 187,357,845 of record NC_089506.1, read on the forward strand.
GACTCTGGTCTTATTATCTCCACCCGGTCCTCATTCTGAAATCTCAAAAGGCAAATAGCTGACTGAAAGAGAGCCATGGAGAGGTTCTTCTGTGGCCAGTGGTGGGTGTTAACAGAATTGAATGGTTAGAACTTTAGAGCAGGAAGAGGGTGGGGATGGCCAGTCCAGCCTCTTCATTTTACACAGGTAGAAGTTGGGGCTCAGAGAAGGGACCTCAATGCCCCAAATCACCCTGTGAGTTAGTGGCAGAAAATGTCTTCTGTATTTTTTAGGTCTGGTGAAGAGGTCTGTAAGGCTGTCAAGTTTATGGAGGCAAAGAAATCAGCATTTACTGAGCCTCCCACGTGCTAGCAGTTCCTCAGGCATTATCTCCTTGTGTCACGTGAGAATTAGGAGTAGCTGCCTCCCTTTTCGCCTTCACCTTTCCCTTTCGCAGGTGATGCTGACTTTAGAGGACAAGGACATAAAGGGCTTCACATGGGCCATAGCCCCAGCCTTGACCTCCCTGGGCTACCTGCTCATACTGCTGGTCACCATCTTTCCCTTCTGGCTGCACCTTGTGAATGAGGAGTCACGAGGAGTGTTTTTCAGTGGCCTCTTTGAGAACTGCTTTCATATCAAGTGCTGGAAGCCTCAACCCTTATCCAGTAAGGAGGGATGGAGGCAGGGACTGGGGAGAGATGAGGCCAGTGCAGGGACTGGAGGGTGGTGGAGAGCAGGATAAGCTCATGAGGGTGTTTTCTCTGAGTCTCTTGTAGGGGTCTTCAAACTTTTTATAAAATCCGCCCACTTTTGCAGTGCTGGTCAACCTGGTCTCTACTGCGCAACCAAACAGCGCTGCGATTGGCCCACCATGAAAGCTGGACCGCCCACTAGAGGGTGGTAGGGACCAGGTTGACCAGCACTGCAAAAGTGGGCGGTTTTTATAAAAAGTTTGACGACCCCTGGTGGGAAGAGGTTAATAATGTCAGGCTGACACCATAGTCAGGAGCCAGTGTGTCAGCAACAAAGTTTATTTCTGGGGAAAGAGTGGCTCTGTCTCGGAGGAGGGAGGGGAGCCTGCCTTACTCTGTGAGGCTCCCCCACCTCTTAGGGATGCTGTTAGCCCATCCAGACAGCACCCTCTTGGCTCTGCTCCTAGCCAGCAGCCTGGTTAGAAGAGTGCAGGCTGGATTTCCACTTCCATTGTCCCCTTTAGTCACATACATATCCAACTTTGGGTGGCCGCTCTGCAGCCTGAGGGCCACATCATCAACCAGGCACTTGACACTGTGCTTTACAAGGAACTGGGAAAGTTCAGGATGGTGTCTGCCTTGGAAAAGAGGTGACTCCCGGAGACCTAGGGGTTATCACCTAGTACTAGGCAAGAAGAGCCACTTTGGGGAGTGTGGATCAGACTGTGTGAGCTCTTTGATCCAGGGTTCCGCAACCTTGGCACTACTGACATTTTGGGTTGGATAATCTTTGTTGTGGGGGCTCCCATTTCTTACAGGTTAGTAGCACCCCCTGCCCTCTTCTATTTACTAGACACCAGTAGAACCCTCCCTCCGTTAGTTGTGACAAGCAAATTACTTCTTGGCATTACCAAATATCCCTTGTGGAGGGCAAAATTGTCTCTGTGGAGAAGCACTGTTTTAACCCAGTGGGAGATTGTAGAACTCTAGGTTTTTAACAATACCTTTGTCTTTTTGTTCCACCTGAGCTGTCTGTTTCTGCACACTCAGGAGTGTGTACAAACTCATTTTAACATGGGTCTGAATCACACCAACAGTAGGAGAAGAAATCACCTGTCCTTGAGACTCTGGCTCCTGCTCTTTAGGGTTTGTTTCATTACTTCTATTAACCGGGGTGATTATAGCAGTTCCCCGCAGAGTTCAGAACATCTTGATCTCACAAAGCTTTGATTTTCCACTGACTTATTTCAGTGTGATTCCTCATGTTTCCCTGTGTAATACATTTTTTTCACAAGGATTTTATTTTATGTTGTTTTTAAAACCACCATTTGTTCAACTAATTTGTTGTTTTACTTCCGTGTCATAGGAAACAAAATGGGACCAGAGAATTCTTGGGCCAAAGTGGCAGGGTCAGAACATTGGTCCCAGGCCACATGTTGGGACCTGAGGGGGCAGAGTGCCAGGGCCATCCGTGCCCAGGACCTGTGGGCTCTGGCCTTTGAGGTCCGGGTGCCCAGCGTTAGCCGGCTCTCCCTCCCCTGCAGTTTACATCATCCTTGGCCGCATTTTCCTGCTGTCTGCAGTCGTCTTGTCTTTCCTCACCACCCTCATCATGGTGTCCTTTGCATCTCAGCTCTTCCCAAGGACCCGGAAGCACAATTTGGTGTCAGCCTTCATCAGCTTCCTCACAGGTGTGGAGCAGGCGGGCAGGACTTGGGGAGGGTAAGGGAGGCGTCCAAAGGCTGGTGGGGGTAGGGGGGAAGGGGGATTGGTCTCTGTGATGTCAGGAGAGAAGATTTTAAGGCCTCTCTCCTCTGCTGGCTTCTCTGTGAAGTAGCCCATACCCACACCTGCCCCCTCAGTAGTTATGACCCTTCTCCTTTGGGGCTTTTCAGTACCCCACACTTCCAGCCAGCACAGGCCTTACCACATTGGTTGGGATCATTTGTCCGATAGTCTTTTTACTATAATCTCTATTTCAGTGATTGTCATAGAGTCTGGAATAGAATTTTAATACAATTGAAATATATGATATAAATGAAATAAATATAAATGTTTCTTGGATGGATAAATGAATGGAAGGGACCATCTCTGCTCTTTGGAACCTTTGGCTTTAAAAGGTTGACAAAGGCCCTCCCTTGTCATGAGATAGAAGAGCTGGAAGGTTCATGGAAAATCAGGTTGAATTTCATCCAAAGCGTCACACCCAGAGGGCCCGGGCTGGAGTCGAGGTCCTGAGCACAGAGGGTACCCAAGAGAGGATTTCTGCTTAGGGGCCCCTGGGAGGTGAGGCACATGGGCTTTGAGATGAGTTGGGAAAGAGGGCAACACAGGCATGTGGGGTGGAAGTTATTGGCTTTGAGTGGGCAAGGTGTGCCAGCAGGAGAAAGTAGCCTCCACGCAGGAACCGCACAGGCTGTAGGCCATGTGGCTCTGTCTGTTAAGTTTGAGGAGTGCAGGCAGAAGTGCAGGAAGAGAGCAACGGTGCTCTCCTGTGACCCTGCAGGAGCCTGTGCTTTCCTGGCCTTGCGGCTGCATGCCCTGGAGATCCAGAGTCTGAGGAGGAAGCCCAGCCCTCCCCAGTTCTCCGTTAAGTGACCTTACTCCGTCCTGGGCTTTGGCACCCTTCTGTTCATAGCGGCTGGTGAGTATCCTGGGGCTTCTACCTCTCTCTCTGCCCCGTCTGGATTCAGGAGCCATGGGTGCTCTTAAGCTGTGCTGTTCAAAACTGCAGTCACTAGCTACATGTGGCTATTTCACTTTAATTAATTAAAATGAAATAAAGTAAAAAATTCAGTGTCTCAGTTACACTAGACACATTCCAAATGTACAGTAACCATGTTATTATGTGTCTAGTGGGTACCATATTGGACGGTACAGATAAAGAAATTCCCATTGTTGCAGAAAGTGCTACTGGACAGCATTGCTCTGGAGCCTCAACCCTACCCCCATCCTGGTCCTTCCCAATTCTTATCCTACTTGACTTGAAAACCACACTCTTCCAAATTTTCATACTCTTCCTTATACCATCCTGGTTCCTAAGGCTTTCTATTCCTTTCTTATTTTTATCCTGAAGTCTAAGGTCTTATTCCTCATCATACCCCATTTATCTTTACGTACCATCACCATCTAAATTCATAAACCTATCTGATTTTATCCCTATTCCTTCTCCTCTCCCTGCTATGTTAACCTGACCCATGATTATAATCTAGTTTAACTCAACTTTATTATATATTGAATATATATTGTAATAATCTTTATTATATAGTTGTAAGTTTTGGTTAAAAATAAACTGTACACCCATATTGCCACCATAGAGTTTAAGAACTAGTCATATTTCATTGACTCCATTGTTTATAAGTTACACCCTTATTTTACATACCACTGAGAAAGAAAAATTAATGTTAAGTATAATTCTAAGATGCTATAACTTGTAAGACACATCCTCATTTCAGAGATGTTAAAATGTGGAATCAGCCAATGGACGCAGAAATAAGTGGAATGACAAATTGATGTTTCTCTCTCTTCTCCTTCCTCTCTCTCTCTAAAACCCAATCAATAAATAAGAAAAGAACTTACTACTAAAAAAATTGGCTTGTCAAAATTAATGAAATATGATAGAATATTGAGTATCTTTGAAGTCTTCCCCCCTCAAACATCTGTCTTTTCCTGATCTCGTCATCTTTTCTCCCCTCCAGAACCATTTATTCTGAAACTTATGCTAATCATATTAACTACAAACATATATATTCTTAAGCAATGTGTTATTTAGTTTGCATGTTTTAAAGCTTTATTTAAATAGAATTGTATAGTACTTATTGTTCTGAAACTTTCTATTTTGATCAATATTATAACCTTGAGATTCCTCCATATTAATACAAGGAAACTGAGGTTCATTTGTTTTTACTACTTTATGCAAGCATTTACTTGTAAAACTAATCCACAATTTATCCACCTTTCTATCAATGAACATTGGATGATTATTTCAGTTTTCTAATACAAACAACACTGCTATGAACTTTCTTGTGTAGTCTCCTGGTGCACCTGTAAGAGAGTCTCCACAATGCTGAGTGCTGGAATTTCTAGATCTAGATTATGCATATTTTCAGGTTTTTATTACATGGTGTCCAAAAGGTTTCCCAAGAGATAGTGATATTTTACATTCCTACTGGCAGGGCAAAAGAATTCCTGTGGCTTTACTCTCTTGTCACCATTTGGAATTGACAGACTTTTAAAGCCTGGCCAATTTAATTAGTGTAAGATAGTACCTTATTAAAATGTATTTCCTTAATGATTAAACAGGTTGAACATCTTTTCATGTGGTTAATGGCCATTTGTGTTTTCTAAAGAATTCTTATTTAGTATTGCCTATTTTTTTCCTTTTCAAATGATCTATAGGAATTCTTTATATATTTTAGACATTAATCCTTTGTTAGTACAGGTATTGCAAACATCTTCTAGTTTAGGGCTTGGATTTTTACTTCTTATATAAGGTCCTTTGAGGAACAGAAATTAATTTTACTGCAGTTAAATGTATTGATATTTTCCTTTACATGGTTTGTTTCCTTTATGTATTATTTAAGAAATCTTTCCTTGTTGAGTTCTTAAAGATATTTTCTTACATTGTCTTCTAAAGTTTTGTAGTTTTGCTTTCTATATATAACTCATTCATCTTGACTTGATTTATAGTGTGAGGTAGGGAACACTTTCATTATGTTTTTCAAATGAATATCAAGTTGTTATATATATAGTGGCAGTTATTACCTAGTCTGTACTGATCTGGAGTACTGTTTTTGTTAGTAATCAAAGTCTCATATTATACTAACTTGTCTATTCTAGTTCTCAAACCATACTTTCAAAGTTTCTGTAGCTTTATGATATCTTGATATTATATATATTGATATCTGGTAGGAAAATTCCTCCCACTGTTCTTTTTCAGAAGTTCTTTAGCTATTGTGGCCTTTTTTCTTATAAGAAAATGTTTCTTATATGTATATATATATATATATATATATATATTATATAAGAAATCTTTCTTTACATTTTACAGAAAAAAATCTGTTAAAATTTGTATGGAATTACACTGAATATATAGTCAATTCAGGGAGGACTGATTTTTTTTTTTTTTTGTATTTTTCTGAAGTTGGAAACGGGGAGGCAGACAGACTCCCGCATGTGCCCCACCAGGATCCACCCAGCACGCCCACCAGGGGGCGATGCTCTGCCCATCTGGGGTGTTGCTCTGTTGCAACCAGAGCCATTCTAGCACCTGAGGCAGAGGCCCACAGAGCCATCCTCAGCGCCCGGGCCAACTTTGCTCCAATGGAGCCTTGGCTGCGGGAGGGGAAGAGAGAGACAAAGAGGAGGGAGAGGGGGAGGGGTGGAGAAGCAGATGGGTGCTTCTCCTGTGTGCCCTGGCGGGGAATCGAACCCGGGACTCCTGCATGCCAGGCTGACGCTCTACCACTGAGCCAACCAGCCAGGGCCCAGGGAGGACTGATTTTTATAAATTTTTTTTTTTTTTTTTTTTTTTTTACGGAGACAGAGAGAGAGTCAGAGTGAGGGATAGACAGGGACAGACAGACAGGAATGGAGAGATGAGAAGCATCAATCATTAGTTTTTCGTTGCGCATTGCGACACCTTAGTTGTTCATTGATTGCTTTCTCATATGTGCCTTGACCGTGGGCCTTCAGCAGACTGAATAACCCCTTGCTCGAGCCAGCGACCTTGGATCCAAGCTGGCGAGCTTTTTGCTCAAGCCAGATGAGCCCATGCTCAAACTGGCAACCTCGGGGTCTCAAACCTGGGTCTTTCGCATCCCAGTCTGACGCTCTATCCACTGCGCCACCGCCTGGTCAGGCGAGGACTGATTTTTAAATAAGTAATATTGGATCTTTCTATCTATAAACATGGTATTTTCTTTGCATTTCCTTAGGTCTTTTTTTTTTTTTTTGTATTTTTCTGAAGCTGGAAACGGGGAGAGACAGTCAGACAGACTCCCGCATGCACCCGACCGGGATCCACCCGGCACGCCCACCAGGGGTGACGCTCTGCCCACCAGGGGGCGATGCTCTGCCCCTCCCGGGCGTCGCTCTGCCGTGACCAGAGCCACTCTAGCGCCTGGGGCAGAGGCCAAGGAGCCATCCCCAGCGCCCGGGCCATCCTTGCTCCAATGGAGCCTTGGCTGTGGGAGGGGAAGAGAGAGACAGAGAGGAAGGAGGGGGTGGGGGTGGAGAAGCAAATGGGCACTTCTCCTATGTGCCCTGGCCGGGAATCGAACCCGGGTCCCCCGCATGCCAGGTCGACGCTCTACCGCTGAGCCAACCGGCCAGGGCCACATTTCCTTAGGTCTTTAATGGTTATTTAAAAGTTTTATAAATTTTGTCCTCTTGTTTGTTTTTTACCCCTAGATGTAGTACAGTGATAGTAAAGGGATGTTTTATTATAAAGTATTGTTTATTGTACATATTTTAGGTAGACAATATTTGTCATATTAAGGAAGTCACCTTCTCATTCCAGTTTGCAAAGATTTGTTTCCTCTTTAATCATGAATGGACGTTAAGTTTTATTGGATACTTCTCCTTTTTGCATGTATTGAGATCATTAAGATTTCTTTTTAACTTGTTAATGGGGCAGATAATATTGGAAATTTGTCCATTATGTAATACTTTTTTGTTGTTATTTAATTTTTTGGGGGTAATATTTTCTTTAGGATTTTGGACTCATGTTATGAGTGAGATTGGTTTTTAAAATTTTTTTTCTTGTACTGTCCTTTTCTGATTTTAATATCATGGTTTTACAAGCTTTATAAATTGAATGAGTATGTTCTCTCTTTTTCTAATTTCTAAATTTAGATTTTTTTTTTCTGTAAGTGTTCCTGGAAAAGGAGCATGGCATTTATTCTGCTATTCATTTTCTAACTTAAATCAGGATTTAAGCCCATTGATTATTCTTTTTTAAGTAGGCATTTAAAGCTTAATTCCCTTCTAACAATTGCTTTATTTGAAACTCCCATTTTGATGTGTAGTATATTCTGTTATTATTATATTTCAAATACTTTCTAGTTCTCTTTATGATTTCTTTTTTTTTTTTTTTGTATTTTTTTCTGAAGTTGGAAACGGGGAGGCAGTCAGACAGACTCCTGCTTGCGCCCGACTGGGATCCACCCGGCATGCCCATCAGGGGGCGATGCTCTGCCCATCTGGGGCGTTGCTCTGTTGCAACCAGAGCCATTCTAATGCCTGAGGCAGAGGCCAAGGAGCCATCCCCAGCACCCGGGCCAACTTTGCTCCAATGGAGCCTTGGCTGCGGGAGGGGAAGAGAGAGACAGAGAAGAAGGGGAGGGGGAGGGGTGGAGAAGCAGATGGGTGCTTCTCCTGTGTGCCCTGGCCAGGAATCGAACCCCGGACTCCTGCATGCCAAGCTGACGCTCTACCACTGAGCCAACTGGCCAGGGCTGATTTCTTTTTTGATTCATGAATATTTTAAAGTATACTTTTAAATTTCCAAGCATAGGATTTTTATTGTATCTCTGTTAATGATTTCACTTAATTTCAATTTAATGAGAGATCATGATCTATATAATCCTGTATATTCAGGTTTATTGAGACTTGCTTTATAGCCTAGTTTGAGGTCTGTTTTTATGTTTCATGTTGAATGTAATCTTTTATCTATAAACATTAAATCAAACTTGTTTATTATGTTATTTAAATCTTGATTTAGAATTATTATTATTATTTTTTTTTCATTTTTCTGAAGCTGGAAACAGGGAGAGACAGTCAGACAGACTCCTGCATGCGCCCGACAGGGATCCACCCGGCACGCCCACCATGGGGCAACGCTCTGCCCACCAGGGGGCGATGCTCTGCCCATCCTGGGCGTCGCCATATTGCGACCAGAGCCACTCTAGCGCCTGAGGCAGAGGCCACAGTGCCATCCCCAGCGCCTGGGCCATCTTTGCTCCAATGGAGCCTTGGCTGCGGGAGGGGAAGAGAGAGACAGAGAGGAAAGCGCGGCGGAGGGGTGGAGAAGCAAATGGGTGCTTCTCCTATGTGCCCTGGCAGGGAATCGAACCGGGTCCTCCGCACGCTAGGCCGACACTCTACCGCTGAGCCAACCGGCCAGGGCTTGATTTAGAATTTTTATGTTATATTTTACTAGGGAATTGAATTTTTTATCATTATCCTTTTTTATTTCTAGTAATGCTTTTGTTGTAAAGTCTGTTTTATATAACTCTAGCTACTTCTATATTCTTTAGGGTAGTATTTACCTGATATATATATATATATATCAGGTGGGAGGAGGGGAGATAGAGAGACAAACTCCTGCATGCGCCCCGACCAGGATCCACCTGGCAACCCTCATCTGGGGCTCATGCTTGAACCAACTGTTGAACCAACTGTTGAACCAACTGAGCTATATACTCAATGCCTGGGCCAATGTTTGAACCAATCAAGCCACTGGCTGCTAGAGGGGAAGAGAGAGAGAAGGGGGGGGGGAAAGAAGCAGGTGGTTGCTTCTCATGTAATGTGTGCCCTGACCAGGGATTGAAACCAAGACATCTGCATGGAGGGTTAACACTCTATCCACTGAACCAACTGGCCAGGGCCAACCTGTTATAGTTTTAAAATCTTTTATAGTACTTTAAAACTTTCTTTGTCTTCATGTTTTGGATATCTCTTATAAATAGTTTATAATTGGATTTTTTTCATCTAGTCTTATAATCTTTGTCTTTTACTGGAGCATTAAGTTGACTTACATTTATTGTTACTACTGATGTATTTCTATTTTTTTATCACTTTAATTTGTACTTTTGGTTCTTTTTTGCTCCCCCCCACCCCCAACACTCTTGCATTGTTTTGGATTGCTTGAATTTTATGTATATAGTTCTCATTACATTTCTCCCCTCTTTTTATTTTTTCTTCTTTTCCAAGTGAGAGGAGGGGAGATAGACAGACTTCCTCATGCACTCTGGCCAGGATCCACCTGGCAATCCCTGCCTGGGATGGATGCTCTGCCCAACTGGGGCCATGCTTGCAACTGAGCTATTTTTAGTGCCTGAGATGGAGGCTCCATGGAGCCACCCGCAGTGCCCAGGGCAATGTGCTTGAACCAATTGAGCCATGGCTGCAGGAGGGGAAGGGGGGGGATGGGGGAAGGGAGATGAAATAGATAGTTGCTTCTCCTGTGTGCCCTGACCAGGAATCGAACCTGGAACATCTACACTCTGGCCAATGCTCTACCACTGAGTCAACTGGCCAGGGCCCATTTCTCCCCTTTTTAATTTGGAAATTATATATGATCTATTTTTATTCATGTAATAGTTATTCTTGATATTTTAAAATGCTTATTTAATAAGGTAGAAATATAATCAGCATAATTACCCTTTTTATAAGTAGTACAAGGACCCCCTCTTAATTTATATGCTATTTGTCCAATATTTTATTTTTTTTAAAAACTTGTACATTTGGTATTATTTTATGCATGTAATATTTGTTTGTTTAAATTTACCCATATATTTACTAATTTAGTTGCTCATCAAACCTTCTTAGACCTTCTATCTAAGATTATTATTCTTAAAACATATTCAAAATATTATTGTTATTTTCCCATTTCCATTGTTGTTGAGGAGTTGGGTCTCTGTAAAAAATATTCTTTTTAAGGCAGTCTTTCTTTTCTCCTAGACTTCCTTTGGTATTTTCAGGATATGGATATTTGTGTTAGGATTTGTTCTGTGAACTAAATCTGAGGAGTAGTGTCTTTTAGCATTTCTAGAACATTCTTTAAAAATTTTTTTCCATTGATTTGAGAGAGAGAGAAAGGAAGGGAGAGAGAGAAGCATCAACGTGTTGTTCCTAGTTGTGTATTCATTGATTGCTTCTTCTAGGTGCCCTGACAAAGGGTGAATGCCACAACTACCATGAGCCAGGATGATGCTTTATCTACTGAGCCACATGGCTAGGGCCTCTACAACATTTTTATATTTTCTTCATTTTTTCTTTCTTTCTTTTTTTACTTTGTGGCATTCCAGGAAGACTTCTGTTGGATCTCATTACTCTATTATGCATGTCTTTTAGTTTCTCTTCATATTTTGTCTTTCTGGGATATATTCTGAAAAACCTGCATAGATGTATCTTCAGTTTCACCTGTTTGCTTTTTAGCTGTGTCTGATCTGCTATTTAACCTATCCATTAAATTTTTATTTCAATTAATCTATTTTCATAACTAGAAGTTGTATTTCCCGTAAATGTATTTTTATATTTCCTTGTCTTTATATTTAAAATTTATTCTCTAAATATATTTTCATTATACATGTTAAAGATATTTATTATTTTATATTCTGTTTCTTATAAGTTTAGTAACCAAATTATTTGCAGGTCTGAGTCTATGGGCTACTGTTTATGTAGGCTCTTGGTTATGGTGTCATATTTCTTGGTATGTTTTTATGTCTTTTGACAGTGAATTAATTTTCCTTGGAATATTTTTTGTAGAAATTCTTTGAGGCCTGTATTTGAAGTGTTTCCTCAAAAAAGGGTTTGCATTTGCTTCTGCCTGCTGCATGGGTACACAATTAGCCTAGGATCACAAACAAAATACATAAGCATCATGAATTTAGATGCAGACATACATAACAGCTAGCCTATGTTCATGAATTCCTATGTTGATAGGTAACTTTGATGTTCCAGTTTCATATGGCAGACTTTTATTAGATTCTCCTCTTGAGCAAGCCCTGGGCTTTTTCTGTTATATTTTGTGTCCCAAATGGCCAGCAGAATGGAAAATCATAGTCACCTGCTTGAGTGTGTGTCTCCAAGATGAAAGCTAATTGTGTGCTTGCTTAACTCTCTAATTCTTGTTTTCATTCTGGTTTTGGCTTCTAAGAATATCTTATTCTGATGCCAGCTTGATGCTGCATTTACAAATAAGTTTTTGAAGAAATATTTTATTTAGAATTTTTGTTGGTTTTAGTGGTAGAGTATCTAGTTGACTATAATGCTGAAAATACAAGTTGTTCTTTATCATTAATATGGCATTTATCATTTCACTTTAGGTATCTCCATTTATTCTTATGAACATCAATTCTTTCCCCTTTTTTTTTTACCTTATTAAGGGCCTTGAGTTGGGCATCAGGAGGCTTGGATTTTGTGTTTTACCTTCCTCTCTTAAACCTTGTTATTCCACCTATTAATGGTTAGTCAATTGCTAATTCCAGCACTCATCATGGTTCTGTGAGTTTATCCATCTGTTTGTATGCCTTGTCTTCTGGTGCATTCTGTTTCCCCCTCCATTTCTTTAATACTCTACATTGGAGGGGAGTATGCGGGAGGGCAGGTACACACCAGAAAGAATCACATGAGAGTAGCAAGATCTGACCTCTAGGACATGAAGCGGGACACTCTCTAACCTGAGCCGAACTTTTGATGTTTCCTAGGTGCCATCTGCCTCTTTCAAGAAACAGTCTGCCTTAGGTGCTACTTATTACCCATTTCCCAGAGTACTGAGGAGACCCAGGAGATGCCGCCCCTGGAGAATCTGGAGAGCTTGGGAGGAGGACTGAGCTCAATACAAAAGGAGACTCTGATGAAGGAAGAGACAATTATCTAGTCCAGGAGAGTCTGTCCTCTACAGGCTGTGTGAGTGCATGTGTGTGGGTGGCACCCTCTTCTCCGCCAGTCTCCACTACTTTTAGTAAGCTTCTTGAGTGTTAAAATAATGCTCTGCTTCCCTATACGGTGATTCTATTTTGCTCATATTTGATTTTTTCATACTTGAAATTTGTTAAGTTTTTTGATGTCTTCTGAACTTTATGATTTCTTTCTATCTCTCCTTTCCCTTCCCTTCCCTTCCCTTCCCTTCCCTCCTTCCTTCCCTCCCTTCCTCCTTTCTTTTCTTACCTTCATTCTATCTTTTTGGCAGGTGTTTTCAATAAAAGAAGGACTACTGTCTCTTAATCCATACCTCAAAAACCTGGCCTGGGGGGTAGGAGCAGGGTGGGGTGGGGGGGGGGGAAGGGATATTACAAAATGATCAAGTGAAGTGAACTTTCATAAGACAAAAACTGAACAGAATGTAACAGAAAGTGTTTGAAGTAATCACAATAAAAAGAAAAAGTGTTGTCCCCATACAAAATGTGACTTAGTACAGGAAACTTTTCTCAAGTATGAGTTGGGAGGAAGAGTTGGGGGTGGTTAAAGTTGAAAACATCCCCAAGATTGATTTCCCAGGTCTGTAAGCCTGAGCCTAATCAGTGTATGCTTCTGGGGAAAGCATAAGGCAAGTTCGCCATCAACATATTGGCATTCCATTCTCCTAATAGAGTCAGAAGCCCCTGAGTGCACTTCTAATGTGCCCTGTTCACATACCTGATGGTGCTTTCGGACGGGGAGCACTCAGCCTCCCAGCTAGGATGGGCATAACTGGGAGTATACATCCTTTGGCAATGGGGATGGGCAATGGGGAGGCCAGAACGGTGATCCAAGACTCTTCATCTCAACGATACCAAGTAACAGTGCCTCCTCACTTCTCTCTATAAAGAACACATATGTGGAAAAAGCTCTTAGAACTTAAGCAGTGAATATTCAAAAACAAGTATAAGGAGCTCTGTATGTCTTTCTGGAGAGGAGATGTAATGAACATGGCTAGAATCGAGTGGGCTCTGTTGTGATTCTTTTTTTTTTTTTGTATTTTTCTGAAGTTGGAAACGGGGAGGCAGTCAGACAGACTCCCGCATGCGCCCAACCAGGATCCACCCGGCATGCCCACCAGGGGCAATGCTCTGCCCATCTGGGGCGTTGCTCTCTTGCAACCAGAGCCATTCTAGCGCCTGAGGCAGAGGCCACAGAGCCATCCTCAGCACCCGGGCCAACTTTGCTCCAATGGAGCCTTGGCTGCGGGAGGGGAAGAGAGAGATAGAGAGGAAGGAGAGGGGGAGGGGTGGAGAAGCAGATGGGTGCTTCTCCTGTGTGCCCTGGCCAGGAATCGAACCCGGGACTCCTGCACGCCAGGCCAACGCTCTACCACTGCACCAACCGGCCAGGGCTCTGTTGTGATTCTTAAATAGTGTTTATAAAAGGTTGACCTTGTGCAGTGCACCATTGGGGTACACAGAGGCATCAGAATCAGTTCCTGTTCTCCAGAGGCTTACACCCAAGCAGAGAAGCTAAGGCATATTCACCTGAAAAACAGCTACTGGGTGTTTTAATTATATTTTTTAGTTTCTTATATTTTTCTTCAAATGATATCTTGGGAATTTCTTATAGGAATATGGTGACAGCCTAGTTCCAGTCTTCTAATTTTTCTTCCTAAAAAATAAAAAGTGCATATAGGAACTATTATTATCAGTAACTAGGAATAGAGGAAATCAACAAACTAAAATATGGAACTATGGCCCAAACCACTCTAAAACAGCAGAATCAGCACGGGAAGCCACAACTGGAAGAGTAGCATGGTGGGCACAGTGGGGTGGGTCAGAAAGATACATAGGGGTTGTAGTGATGGCAACTTCTAAAACTCATTAGCAAAAATTAACCTTTAGAGGTCTGAGAAAAACCTACTTTGAGAAGGAATGGCTATGAATAGTATAGGAGAACCATGGAGCATGTGTGTTGGGGAGGTATAAAAGGCATGGTGAGTGCATGGGAGTCTATAAAGGAAAAGTTTTAAGAAGCACCACTTGCAAAAGAAAGGATATCACCTTGGAAGGCAGATGACAGTAAGCTTTGATAGCAATGACTGATAAAGAATAGAAGGAAGGAAACCCATCTGCTTCTCCACCCCTCCCCCTCTCCTTCCTCTCTGTCTCTCTCTTCCCCTTCCGCAGCCAAGGCTCCATTGGAGCAAAGTTGGCCCGGGTGCTGAGGATGGCTCTGTGGCCTCTGCCTCAGGCGCTAGAATGGCTCTGGTTGCAACAGAGCAACGCCCCAGATGGGCAGAGCATTGCCCCTGGTGGGCATGCCGGGTGGATCCTGGTTGGGCGCATGCGGGAGTGGCAATACAAGACTTTTTGAACTGTTAGGATATAAGAATCAGAGGAATCCTGGCCACGCAGGAATTATATATTAAAGTATCCCTCCAAGTAGCACACTGAGAAACTCGTAATGCTCTGCTTACCTGATTCCCTTTCCACAGTATCTATCTGCAAATAGCTACTCAGGAAATAATTAAAATAAAAGAATACAGCAGTATCAATATAATGGTATTATAGGAAAAAGTAGGAGGAGAAACAAAAGTCTGGATATGAAGAACACTCACCAGAAAAGTGTTGTCGCAAAGTAGAGGAAAATTATAATCCAACATTCCAAGATAAATTAAAAACTCAGTAAAGCAATTGCAGCTAGGAAAAAAAAAAGCCCACAAATCAGAATTACAGAAACTTAGAGAAGAAACATCCTGACAAAAGGAAGTGAGAGCCAGATAGCAGAGGGATATGAAATAGGAACTGGTGGAATTCAAAAAAGAACCGGAAAGAGTCACAAATGAAGACGAAATTACAAAAGGCACCAGGGAGAGTAGACACCAGAATAGTAAGAACCAAAGTATTAATAAGAAAAGTGAAGAAAATGAAATAAAGAAGAGGATTAAAGGAAAGAGAAAGCTATTATAGACAGGTAAAGGAGATCCAACATATGTAAAATTGGAGTCCCTGAGGAAGGAAACTGAAATAAAGGGACAAAACCAATATTTAAAACTGAAATTCAAGAAAATTTTACTGAAATAAAATTTCTTTCATTTCAAAGGATAACATGTACTTGGGAAAACTGATACCCAATGATCAACCACTTCCATGATGCGGCAGTGCTTTGGTTTTTTTAATGGAATGACACTCTGGAACAAAACACGGCCCCATCATGGAAGGCCTGGAACCTCTTCCCCTCCTTTATGCACAAACACTGGCATGCAATGCAAAATTACTACACATGCAAAAATGTGACTGACAAGACAAAAAATAACCAATAGAAGCAGATGCAATGATGATCCTAATATTGGGGTTAGCAAACACAAACTTAAAAATATTATTAAATTATTAATGTGTTAGAAAAGAAATGGAAAATTAAAAAAAACGGAGACAACTATACCGAAATGCCATTTCTATGAGAATTGCAAAAGGCAAAAGTTTGATGTAACAGATTCTGTTGGCTAAGCTGTGGGGAAACAGGCACTGTCATATGTAACATATGGAAGTACAAAATGGTGTAACACGTATTGAAGGGAATTTGGCAGTATCTACAAAACCGTGGAAGCATTAATGCTTTAAGCTAACATTATTATTATTATTATTATTATTATTTATAATAGCAAACCTTTTTATTTATTTATTTTATTTGAGAGAGAGAGAGAGAGAGAGAGAGAGAATGAGGAAGGGGGGAGAAGTAGGAAGCATCAAATCATCGTAGTTGCTTCCTGTATGTGTCTTGACAGGGCAAGCCCAGGGTTTCGAACTGGCAACCCCAGTGTTCCAGGTCGATGCTTTATTCCCTGCACCACCACACATCTAAGTTAATATTATTTAAGATTTTTATCCTGGCTCTGGCCAGTTATCTCAGTCGGTTAAGAGTGTTGTCCCGAAACAACAGGTTGTGGGTTCGGTTCCCGGTCAGGGCACACATGGGAATCAACTAAAAAGCGCATGACGGAATGGAACAACAAATGCTTCCCTTCCCCTCTCTCTCCTTTTCTTTCTGTCTCTCTAGAGATCAATAAAAATTAGGCCCTGGCCAGATAGCTTGGTTGGTTGTAGCATCGTCCTAGAGCGCAGAGGTTGCTGGGTTTTCTCCCCGGTCAGGGCACATATAGGAGCCACTCGATGTTCCTGCCTGTCTCTCCCTGCCTCCCTCTATCTAAAAAAAAAAAAATTATATATATATCTCCAACAGATATGCCTGCATACAAATTTTAATATGACATAGGTACAAGGTATTGATTTCTACAGCATTTGTAATAACAAATGAGTAGAAACAACTCAAATATCCATCAATAGGGAACATTTTAATTTTTATTTATTCATTTTTTTTTTTAGAGAGGAGAGGGGGGGGGGGAGAGAGAGAGAGAGAGAGAGAGAGAGAGAGAGAGGGAGAGAGAGAGAGGAGAGACAGAGAGAAGAGGGGAGGAGCTGGAAGCATCAACTCCCATATGTGCCTTGACCAGGCAAGCCCAGGGTTTCGAACTGGCGACCTCAGCATTTCCAGGTTGATGCTTTATCCACTGCACCACCACAGGTCAGGCAATAGGGAACATTTTAAATAAATTATGTTTACAGCAGCTTAAAAAAAAGAGTGAGAAAGATCTCTAGGTATTGATGTGGAACATTTTCTAGGACATATTACATGATAAAAAGCAAGGTATCTAGTGTATTTCCTCTTGTGTAAGAAAGAGGGGGAAGATAGGGAAAATAAAGGAATATTAGTATTTGCAAATAAATAAACACTTGAAAGCCATACAAAAAACTAATAAATCTTTAGAGATGTGGGTAGTTTAGGGAATGGGGCAGGTGGAGTGGGCACGGGTAGAAGCAATAATTCTCTGTGTGTAACTTTTTATATGCTTTTCACTTTTGAATCATGTAAATATACCTTATTCAAAAATTCATATTAAATCTTAAAGGCTAAGTTGGGTAATATGAGTCAAATATCCAGAATTGTCCATACCAGCACTTTGAACTCCTATAAGCTTCATTACTGTAGTTAATGCTAAAACAACTTTCAAATCTGCCATTTTACTTTGTCCTGCTAAAGATAGGCCAGACATAGTTCTACCCATATTGTTACTAAAGAACCAGAGGTCCTGGCCGGTTGGCTCACTGGATAGACCATCGGCCTGGTGTATGGGTGTCCTGGGTTTGACTGGGTCAGGGCACACATGAGAAGCGACCATCTGCTTCTTTTCCCCTCCCTCTCCCTCTTATCTCTTTCTTCCTCTCTCACAGTCACTGGCTCGATTGATTCAAGCGTAGGCCTTGGCACTGAGGATAGCTCATTTGGTCCAACTGATGGCCTCGGTTGCTGAGGATAGCTCAGCTGGTTCAAGCAGCCTCAGTTGAAGATAGCTCTGTGGATTCGAGCACCCACCCCAAATGGGGGTTGGCAGGTGTATTCCGGTCAGGGCACATGCAGAAGTCTGTCTCTCTATCTTCCCTCCTCTCACTTAAAAAAGTAAACAAACAAAATAAATAAATACAAATAAAAAAATAAAGAATCAGAGAGGTGAAGTATTTACTCCAATGCCAAACCTGACAGCCCAGGCCTGTGGGTGTTCAGTACAGGTTTTTAAATATTTTAAGTGAACTCTGCTGCCTCTTCTATTTCCTCTCCATGGTAATGATACCCACCTTCCCCTTTCCCCATTTCTGTGTTTCACTCAATACCCTCATCTCATTTTTTTTTTAATTTCTTTTTTTTTTCTTTTTTCTCTGAAGCTGGAAACGGGGAGAGACAGTCAGACAGACTCCCGCATACACCTGACCGGGATCCACCCGGCACGCCCACCAGGGGCAACGCTCTGCCCACCAGGGGGCGATGCTCTGCCCTGCCGGGGTGTCGCTCTGCCGCGACCAGAGCCACTCTAGCGCCTGGGGCAGAGGCCAAGGAGCCATCCCCAGCGCCCGGGCCATCTCTGCTCCAATGGAGCCTCGGCTGGGGGAAGGAGGGGGGGGTGGAGAAGCAAATGGGCGCCTCTCCCATGTGCCCTGGCTGGGAATCGAACCCGGGTCCCCTGCACGCCAGGCTGACGCTCTACTGCTGAGCCAACCGGCCAGGGCCTCATTTTTGTTAGATAAAATTTTCCCTCTCTCCCTTGCCCCCTCCCCTTCTCTTTCCCTTCTTCTCTTTCCTCCTTTCTTCTCAGGCCCTCACAATGCTCTCAATTCTTTCAGTACTATGTTCTTTGCTGGGGGGTGGGGGAAAGCTTTCATTTGCTTACCTTCCCTAAAAAAAAAAAAATTTTTTTTTTTGACAATGCCATTTCCTTTGGTTAATCTGCCCTTTTAGGGCCAGGAATGTGAGGTTCGATTGTGTCTGATTTCTTTTGAAGTTTTCAGATGACTGTTTTTAAATTTTCTTCAAAAAACCCCCTCCTCTTCAGACTTTGCTTGTGAGCAGCGGGCAAATGATGCAGTGTACAGATGATGTTTTGTTGAGTTGTACACTTGAAACCTGTATGGGAGGCTAGATTTCTATTATTTTTTTCTTTGACCAGATGCATTTCATAGTTAAAAAAATTTTTTTTTAATTCATTTTAGAGAGGAGAGAGAAAGGGAGAGAGAGAGAGAGGGAGAGAGAGACATAGAGAGAAGGGGGGGAGGAGCTGGAAGCATCAACTCCCATATGTGCCTTGACCAGGCAAGCCCAGGGTCTCGAACCGGCGACCTCAGCATTTCCAGGTCGATGCTTTATCCACTGCACCACCACAGGTCAGGCCGACCAGATGCATTTCAGACAGAAATAAGATATCAACAATAAGTCATAAATATATTGGAAGGACATATGGAGAATTAAAAAAACCATCCTGGAGTATGTCAGTGTTGCTTGACAGTCTTTCTATTCACTCTACCAGTTTTTCCTACATTGTTCCTCACAAAAGATAATTTCCATTTTTGCTCTATTATTTAAGCTCCAAGCCTATCCTTGTCCTTTGCACTCTGAGCAGATAACATCACTGAGAAAAGAGGCCAAGAATGAACTCCTTACACACCTCTCCAGAAAAATTTAAAAATAATCTACTTCAGGAGTCAGCAAACTACAGCTCTTGTATCAAATCTCGCTCTGGCTGTGAGCTAAAGATGGTTTTTACACCTTTGAAGGATTGTGAAAATGAAGACTATTCAACAGACTACATATGTGTCTCACAAAACCTAGAGTACACTGCTCACAAAAATTAGGGGATCAGGGAATGTGCAGATACTCCAGAACTTTCAGCCTTCTGAATAGTGCATTTTCACCAATGAAATAAAAGTTGGTTTTGCTTCTCATTTGCATAATCAAACTTTCTTTGACTTGTGTGCTTTTTTTTCTTTTTCTTTTTTTTTTTTACAGAGGCAGAGATAGGGACAGACAGACAGGAATGGAGAGAGACGAGAAGCATCAATCATCAGTTTCTAGTTGCGCGTTGCGACTTCTTAGTTGTTCATTGATTGCCCTCTCACATGTGCCCTGACCGTGGGCCTTCAGCAGACCGAGTAACCCCCTGCTGGAGCCAGGGACCTTGGGTCTAAGCTGGTGAGCTCTTTGCTCAAGCCAGATGAGCCCGTGCTCAAGCCGGCGACCTCGGGGTCTCGAACCTGGGTCCTTCCGCATCCCAGTCCGATGCTCTATCCACTGCGCCACCACCTGGTCAGGTTTGTTTGCTTTTCTGATGTTCTTGTTTAATAAAAAAAAAAATCAAATGCTTCTTTTATCCCTTCATATTCATTTTGAAATATCCCCTAATTTTTGTGAGCAGTATAGTTACTGTCCCACCATTCACGGAAAAAGTTCACTGATGTAGAACATCACCCATCTTTCAGTTTTTTCTCTCCAAATCAGAGGAACCCTTCTCCTCTCCGCAGCTGACCTGGAAACCTGTGATCTGATCCAGTCTCCTGCCTTTTCCAGAATGTCCTCTTTGGTGTCTTCTCCACAGTGAGCTAAAGAATGGGTGTGTTTTGTTTTTTAATCTCTAAATTTCCCAGATTTAATCTCAGTTTCCCCAGATTGTCTGAGCCAATCAGGCGGTTTTTCTTTGCCTTAGACATGTTCCAGTCTCATCCCTCTTGGGTGTGAGTGCATGTTAGTGAATGGAGGCTATCTGAAACTATTTCCAAGATGGATTGTTAATGTAATTTGTAACATAAAAGAATCAGATCCTGTGAAACAGCAGGACTTGGTCCTGGCATGTGGTATAAGGTAGGGACTCAATGTTATCTCTCTCCAGATTACCAATCAGTGGTCATTCTTATTTATGAGATGTGTCCTTTGTCATTTACTAAAGCAGGGGTTGGGAACCTTTTTGGCTGAGAGAGCCATGACGCCACATATTTTAAAATGTAATTCTGTGAGAGCCATACAACAACTGTGTACCTTGTGCATTATCCAATAAAAATTTGGTGTCCCGGAGGACAGCTGTGATTGGCTCCAGCCACCTGCAACCATGCACATGAGCGGTAGGAAATGAATGGATTGTAATACATGAGAATGTTATATATATATAAAAAATATATATATATAAAAATATATATATATTTTTTTTTTACAGAGAGAGAGTCAGAGAAAGGGATAGATAGGGACAGACAGGAACGGAGAGAGATGAGAACCATCAGTCATTAGTTTTTCGTTGTGACACCTTAGTTGTTCATTGATTGCTTTCTCATATGTGCCTTGACTGTGGGCCTTCAGCAGACTGAGTAACCCCTTGCTGGAGCCAGCGACCTTGGGTCCAAGCTGGTGAGTTTTGCTGAAACCAGATGAGCCCGCGCTCAAGCTGGTGACCTCGGGGTCTCGAACCTGGGTCCTCCGCATCCCAGTCCAACGCTTTATCCACAGCGCCATCACCCAGTCAGGCAGAATGTTTTATATTTTTAACGTTATTATTATTTTTATTAAAGATTTGTCTGCGAACCAGATACAGACATCAAAAGAGCCACATCTGGCTCGCGAGCTATAGGTTCCCGACCCCTGTACTTAAAGCATTCCATCTTTACTCTCATCCACCAGATCCAATCAGTCTTCAAACTTTGCCAATTTTACTGCCCAAATAGGTTTCATAGCTAAACATTCCTTTAATGCAGGGGTCCCCAAACTTTTTACACAGGGGGCCAGTTCACTGTCCTTCAGACCCTTGGAGGGCCAGACTATAAAAAAAAACTATGAACAAATCCCTATGCACACTGCACATATCTTATTTTAAAGTAAAAAAAACCAAAATGGGAACAAATACAATATTTAAAATAAATAACAAGTAAATTTAAATCAACAAACTGACCAGTATTTCAAAGGGAAATATGGGCCTGCTTTTGGCTAATGAGATGGTCAATGTGCTCCTCTCATTGACCACCAATGAAAGAGGTGCCCCTTCCAGAAGTGCGGCGGGGGCCGGATAAATGGCCTCAGGGGGCCGCATGCGGCCCGCGGGCCGTAGTTTGGGGACCCCTGCTTTAATGGATCCATAGCTTCAATGACTGTTTCTACCCGTTCTCCTGGATTGCATCATTTAGCCTCGAATTTACCCCCCCTCACAGTCTTCTCATTTCTCCAACTTCTAATTCTCTCGTTTAGTCTTTCTTCTAGGTTTCTCAGTATCTAGTTATCTTTTTTTTTTTCTAAGCGAGAGAGTGAGATAGAGAGAGCGAGAAAGATATGAGAAGCATCACAGCCACAGGACTTTAGTTTTCATTGATTGCTTCTCACAGGTACACGGGGCTCCTGTCCAGCCAGTGACCCCTTGCTCAAGCCAGCAACTCTGCACTCTAGCTGGTTAGCCTGCGTTCGAGCCGGGTGCCTTGGGGTTTCAAACCTGGGACCTCAGCGCCTCAGGTCAACCACCACCAGCGCTGCACCACCACCAGTCAGGCACAGCAGCAAATTTTTATTTATTTATTTATTCATTTTTAGAGAGGAGAGAGAGAGAGGGAGAGAGAGAGACAGAAAGAGAGAAGGGGGGAGGAGCTGGAAGCATCAACTCCCATATGTGCCTTGACCAGGCAAGCCTAGGGTTTCGAACCCGCGATCTCAGCATTTCCAGGTCGAGGCTTTATCCACTGCGCCACCACAGGCACCACAGGTCAGGCCCACAGCAGCAGCATCTTTCTAGGAGTGGTTCCTTTCCGTCTTTAAACCTTTCTGTTGCTTCCTCACTGCCTTCATGTTATCTTCCAAAATTCCTGGTTTAACCATCTGCTCCAATAGCTTTGATGGCGTGGAAATGCCCTTAATTGCTCCCTACTGCTGGGCTAGTCTTGCTACCTCTGTTGGGGATACTTACCTCATTTTTTTGGTTCACCCTCCAAATCTGAGCTCAGGTGCAGGCTCCTCCAGGAAGCCTTCCCTGACTACCCTCCTCCAACCTCCTCCAACGACCAAGGCCCCTCTTACATGAATTTATACTATTCAGTGCTTCCCTCGGTCACCCTCGGCCCCTGCGCCTGGCACAAAGTATCCGGACTCGCGGAATAAACACCTGTTGACCTACTGGATTGTAAAGCCCCTAGAGGGAGGCTGCGTGCCCGGTGTATGTCTGGAGAATCCTTCTTACAGAGGGAAAGCAGGTGCAAAGGCAAGGAGGCGCAAAAGGGTCTGGCGACCGAGAACCTCGAGGAAAGCAGTTAGCTGGGGAAAGACCTTCTTTGTGGTCCCGCGCGCGCTCCGGAACGGTCCCCGGGGATGAGAGATCATCGAGACGCCCGGACCTCCAAAAGTCCTAGAGAGGAAACGGAAAGGGCTCTTTCCTTACGCACCTGTCTGACAGCGTCCTTAGCCCACTTCCGTTCCGCGGAGGGCACTGGGGATCCTGTCGCAGGTGCGGGGTGTTGGGTGAGAGCCGGGTTGGAACCACGAGGTACGGTGGGGTGACGGTGGTCGGGGCACTGGGGTCGGCCTGTGGTGCAGCTCCGAGCCTCGGCGGCGGCGGCGGCGGGGGTAGGCGTGTTCTTTGGAGCTGCTTACCACGACACCGAGGTCTGGCGGGCCGGGTCCCGGGGGGTAGGGCGCCCGCGGTAGGCTCAGATAGGAGCGAGGCTGATCCTGCCCGGCCAGGATTGGCCTAATAATGCAGGGTGGTCTGTGAACCCGAGACCTTGAACCAAAGCGAAACTGAAAAATGAAAGTAGCTATTCTAGAGCAACCTGTAGGATATTTATTTAATGAATAGCTATGGGACATCTTCTATTTGTAATGTGTCAGAAATAAAAGATGAGTGAGGATTTTTCTTGCCTTCAGGGAATCTGGTAGACGCATGGTGGTAAACATTTGCGCTGTAGTGGGATAAATGCAATAGTTAGCAAGTCATGAAAAAATCAATCTCAGTTGATGCAAGAAGGAAAGTAAATAGACTGAAAATATAAAATAGGGTTAAGAAGGGTAGGTGGATACATAAACACCTGATAGAATATTAAGCAGAAGCTTCGGAGGGACTTTCTGCCAGTTACTCGTTGTCTGCTTCATTAGAGTGATCTTGCCTATCCCTAAAAGCTGAGCCCCTCACCTGCTTCTGATTCCCAGGTGTGTCTCCCCAGCATAAGTGGACTTAAACAGCACTCATTCTCCAGTCTAGTACAAGACTTCTTAATCAGGAGTACTTGAACCAACATTTACCTTTCTCTCTTAGCTTCCCATGTTTTTCTTCTAAACCACATACTTTGGGATGCTGACCTTGGCCAGCCATCTCTCCTCTTACACTTTCAGTTTCTTCATCTGAAAAGTAGGGGAAGTAGGGAATGTAGTACGCACCATACATTGTTGTAAGTATTAAATTAGAATATGTGTTCACATGGTTTCTAAATGGTAAAACCTACACAAGTTAGAAATCTTTCAATCAGTTATAATAATGATATATGTATGTATTGCTCTGTTGTCTTTAGGTTGAACACACACCCAAGCCACCAGCAAGTCTGTTGGGTTTACTTCCAAAATATGTCTTGACTTTGTCTCTTTCTTTGCCACAATCCTGGTCTAAGTCCTATCATCTCCTGCTTGGATCACAGTAAGAGATACTTCCCTTCTTTTCCCCTCTAATCTGTTCTTGACACACTGCAGGCAAAGTGACCTTTGTAGAACATGTAGCTCCCCACCAAAACAAGAAATAAGAGTAAAGCTCATAATTCTTACTGTGGCCCAAGCCCTGAATGATTTGGTTTCTGCCACCTCTGCTACCACTTTCTGTGTAGCTGTGTCCCTAACTCACTCTGCTGAAGCCACACTGTACTTTGGCTTGTTTTCCGACATGCAGAGTAGTTTCTGGCTCAAAGCTTTTACCTGGAGTGCTCTTTGAATGACTGGCTCCTTCTTCAGGTCTCAATCTAAGTGTCATCTCTTCAGAATATCCTTCTTGTAGTTTGTCCCCCAGTAAGAGAGAACCCTACTTATTTTCTTTCTAGAACTTATCCCCATTTGTAATTTTAATTTATTTGCTTAGGTTTGTTTATTTTCTGTCTGGTGATTGGTACATGTATATCAGTTTCAAAGGACAAGCACCTATTCCGTCTTCTCTATTTCTATATACTGTGGGCCTCACATATGTGTTTAATGCTTATTTCCTTTCATTTCGAAAGAGTGGGCCCAGCTGACTGACCTGATTATCACTCAGCTTACATTATTTTCTGGTTGTAGTGTTATCTCCCTAATGTGATTCCAAGGTATTTGTGGGTATGAGCTAAACCCTATACCTTTTATATTTACTCTCTGTTCATACTACATGGTCAGCAAATGATGAATTTAATTGACAGGGTTTTCAAGGTATATGTTTAGTCTTTTGAAAGTGTCTCACAGAAGGTAATTGCTGTGTTCTCCAGCTGAATGTTTACTGGTGCAGAGACAGCTGGGAAGGACTGATCTGTGCCTCATGTATGGTCATTGTCTGTCTGGTCTTCCCAACAGACCCTCAGTTTTCTGGGTGGAGAGTGAAGATGCTTAAAGAGCGTCCAGGGATGGCCGAAGATCGTCAGCGGCAGATGGGTGTTCCTGTGGTAAAATTGGAGAAAGAGTTGCCATGGGGCAGGGGAAGAGAGGACGCTAGTCCCGAGACTTTTCGGCTGAGGTTTCGGCAGTTCCGCTACCAGGAGGCAGCTGGTCCCCAGGAAGCCCTCAGGGAACTCCAGGAGCTCTGTCGCCAGTGGCTGAGGCCTGAGCTGCACACCAAGGAGCAGATCCTGGAGCTGCTGGTGCTGGAGCAGTTCCTGACCATCTTGCCCCGGGAGTTCTATGCCTGGATGCGGGACCATGGCCTGGAGAGTGGCAGGGCCCTGGTGGCCATGGTGGAGGACTTCACAGAGAGAGCGCTGGAGGCCAAGGCGGTGGGTGAGAAGGCGGTCTCGGGTCTTGTTTTGTTCGTATGGTGAGGGGAGATTTAAAAAATGGAAAGGTTTGAGGAAGCACGGGACTGGATGAGGTACAGAATCTCTCAATGCTCCTATACTCCCAGAGGTACTGGGGGGCGGGGGCAGTGGAGTTTTCAGCAAAAAAAAAAAAAAAAAAAAAAAGCGCCATTTCCAGGGCTTCTTTTTTGGTCCTTAGTGCAGAAGCCTTACCATATGTTCCTTCTGAGCCTCAGGCTCAAGAAAGTTGTGATGGATTTCAAGGTTCCTCCTAGACTCATTCCTCTTTGGGCAGAGCTGCGTGTGAGAGTGCAGAGAAGTCACTTGGTGAATATTCTCACTAAGAAGAGTTGTCTGTAGTGGTGCTGTTTCCACATCTGGGATGTTGGCTCAAGTGGCTCACATAGCGAATCTGTGGTGGTATTCTGGTGACACCAAGTAACACCTAGTAAGTGTATTGCAGATGTGTCCTTGGGACTCTGGCCGTGTCTCTGACACTTTCTGATACAGTCACCTGATTGTTGGCTGGGAAAGAAGAGCACAACTTTTTCTCACTAGCTAATTCATTGCAGAGTCTAGGCTTTGTATTATATTTTTTACTGTGGTATCTGTAACTGGGAATTTTTTTTCTAGTAGCAGGACGATGTTTAGGGTCTCCATGATGTTAATCATTGTGGAATTTGATCTGTACTGAAGCATGCAGAAGGGACCCTTATACAATGTTATGGATACATAAAAGTTGCTCAGAGCCCGAAAAGGAGTTTCGCTTCATTTTCACCTTCTCACGGATGTCCTGGCAAAAAGCTGAGCCAGCTTGTCCTTCCTCTCCCCCAAAGCTGAGATGGCTCTTTTCTTGGCTTTCCTTTTTAGGTTTTAATTCAACTGTCTTCATAACCAGCCTCATTCTAAATAGGTTTTGGGGTCTGTTCTTAGGTTCCATGCCATGTTCAGGGAGAGCAGGAGAAGACAGCACTTTGCAGAGGCTCTTGGGAACCAGGTGTCCACCTGGGGCCAGTGGAGGTCAAGCCTGAGTGGGGGATCCCCCATGGGGAAGGAGTTCAAGGCCTAGATCAAGGCACCGAGGAGCAGCTCAATCAGGACGCTGGTGTTGGGACACAGGCCTTCCAGGAGCAGGGTAAGATGCTGACAGTAAGGATATAAGGGCACAGGAAATGATGTTTTGTGTCCTGTCTCCCTGTCCTTTACAAACCCAGCAATTGATTACCTTCAAGATGCAACTCTTGAGTTTTTCTGGCTACTTTCTTGATGTCAGTAGGAAACGGACGAAGTGAAATTGTTTACTGTACGTTGACTCTTTGATTTCTGCATGGGATATTGGGGATCATGCTCTCTTATCGTTTGTCTCCTTTTCCGCACATCCCTTTTAGAAACTCAGGAAATATGCAGCTGACATGTAGAGATACTATTAAGTAGTCAGACCGACCATATCTCTAAGAGTCATGTGTGACTTTATTGTTACTGAATCTGAAGGGGAATTGTTTCCAGAGGAGGGAGCAAGCATAGCCCCGAAGGGACGGGGTGGATTGGATTGGGACCATCTTCCCAGGTGAGAACAGGGCAGAGTGCACCCAACCCCTATCTGTCTGGAGTCTTCTTTTGGTTCCTGGGTTCTGTGTGTCAGATGGTGGATACCTTGGAATAAGGTAACTGTGAGGTAGCACTAATCCTGCTTCTGCTTTTGTTCTCCCTGCTCAGCTCTGCCAGTTCTTCAGGCTGGTCCTGGCCTCCCTGCAGTGAACACCAGAGACCAAGAGATGGCAGTTGGGTTCCTTATGGCTGGGTCCCAGGTGAGCTGTGCCTCTGGCCTTCCAGTGATCATGATGTTGCTTTGAAAGAGGTTCACTTCCCCCGATTTCTCTGTACAACAGGGCTCCATCCACAAAGTGGAATTACTCTGTCTTGTTCTGATGGGCTTTGTTCTCTCTACTTTACCATCCTCAGTTAATTTGAATTGAGCCTATGCCGTAGGGTCCAGGCATAAGGCTCAATTCACTTGTTTGTATTACTCTGAGGTTTTACTTACTTACTTACTTATTTATTTATTTATTTATATTGATCCAGCATTGTTTTAAGAGTGAGGAGGAGGACATTGTTGATAGAAACCCCATAGATTTGATCGAGGCTGTGGTGGTTGTCCTGGAGATCGATAACCCTTTGTGGATAGCTTTTGTGGACACTTCTGCTGCTGCTCCTCCTCTGGACCTCCCCTCCCCCATGTCAGCAGGAGTGTAGCTGACGTAGGATTGGGAGCTCTCAGGAGTGCTAAGCAGAGCGGTCTGTCTGGCCCTTACTCTGGTCACACGAGGAGTTTTGCCTTATTTGCACTTCTCAGCCTTCCCTGAGAGGGGTGACTGGAGCAAAGATGGGAAACCCTTACCAGTGTAAGTCTCTTCCATGAGATTACTAGGCAGAGGGGATTTCCAGTATGGCACCTTTCTAAAAGGGACAAGTCTTAAAGTGAAGAGTTCATTGTAGAAGGAGAAATGTCATTTGGCAGGAAAAAAGTGAGTCCGGTGTGATCTAGCTAAAGCAGTACTGAGCAAGGTTTGATGCCTGTGTCATTCACTGTTTCTCTTTTCTTTGGATGGGGTTTGCAGAAAATGCAGAATGACAGCAGCATGTTTTAATTTAGACCTCTTCGTTTACCGTAATAATTTTTCATGGTGTTGTGAATGACAATGTATTTATTTTATTTATTTAAATTTTTTTTTTTTTAATGAGAGGAGGGGAAATAGACAGACTCTTGCATGCACCTTGATTAGGATGCACCCAGCCACCCCCATCTGGGGTTGATACTCGAATCAACTGAGCTGCTATTAGCACCTGAGGCTGATGCTTGAACCAGCTGAGCTATCCTTAGCACTTGGGGTCAACGCTTGAACCAGTTGAGCAGCTGGCTGCAAGAGGAGAAAGGAAGAGAAGGGGGAGAGGGAGGGATGGAGAAGTAGATGCTTCTCTTGTGTGCCCTGACCGGGAATCAAACCCATGATGTCCATACTGTGGGCCAATGCTCTATCCCAGAGGTCCCCAAACTATGTCCTGCGGGCCACATGCGGCCCCGCTGCACTTCCGGAAGGGGCACCTCTTTCATTGGTGGTCAGTGAGAGGAGCACAGGATGCATCCTGTGCTCCTGGGGTACTGTATATGGCGGTGCCGCAAAGCGTGGCGTCGCTCACGTACAGTACTACTTCCGGTGATGCGGGATGCAGGTGTCATGGCTCCGGAAGCGTGTCATATCACTTGTTATGGCTAGCAGTGACAAATATGGAACCGGACATTGACCATCTCATTAGCCAAAAGCAGGCCCATAGTTCCCATTGAAATACTGGTCAGTTTGTTGATTTAAATTTACTTGTTCTTTATTTTAAATATTTTATTTGTTCCCGTTTTGTTTTTTTACTTTAAAATAAGATATGTGCAGTGTGCATAGGGATTTGTTCATAGTTTTTTTTATAGTCCAGCCCTCCAACGGTCTGAGAGACAGTGAACTGGCCCCCTGTGTAAAAAGTTTGGGGACCCGTGCTAAGCCAGCTGGTCAGGGCCAACAATGCATTTATTTTAACATGGTACTGTTAAGACAGGGCTTGCCCAAATGTTTACTTATCTCTGAGGGAAAGTCAGTTCAGGCTGAGGGGATAAAGAGCAGCTCTCAGGTTCGATCAAGCTTAAGGATTGAGTGGAGGTGGTTGGAAAGTGGAAATTAGATGCTGTGTTTATTAGTTACAAATGAAGCATTTGCAGCCAAGACCCAAAAATAAGTGGCTCAAACAAGTTCATTACTTCCATCTTCTTGCTCTGCTCTTTCCTAGAGTATTGTCTCCTGTGGTCTCTCTGCTTTTGGATTGCTCCTACTTTGGGATTATTTCTCTTTATTGATTTAAATTTATTGTGTTTATATAGATTCAAGTGTCCCACCGAATACATCCCCCCCCACCCCTGTGTTCCCCTCAACATGGGATTATTTCTTTATCCATAGTAGTCTTCTGTTGTTTCAGGGGTTGGGACCATTTAAAGATATGGCCCTTGCCTTCCCAGAGGAGGAGTGGAGGCATGTGTCCCCAGCCCAGACAGACTGCTTTGGGGAATACGTGGGACCACAGGACTGTGGGGTCTCACCTCCAGGTAAGACTGTTTCTATCCCACAGGTAAGAAACTGAGGCATTTTGGAAGCTACAACCTTGCCCCAGATTTCAGAGCCTGGTGCTACTGACAAAGGAAGGGTATTTATGACAGATGAGTAAACAGGACCAGAGAAAGACCATGGAGAGGAGCAGGCAAGGGCCAGGAAAACAGGAGTTATTCTGGCTTTGATGAGACAGACTGGTCATTAGGGTTCCCTGAGCACCTAATTTATGCACATGATTAAAGGGTAGCGAGGGCTTGAGATCAAGAAGAAAGCAGCAAAAGATGGATCTCGTTCTTTCAGCACGTATTTATTGAGCACTCCCTGCAGTAGGCCCCACATTAGCAGCTTTGTGTTGGGGAGGACTAGTGTACATGACCTTCAGAGCATGCAGAGGGTCCAGAGAAGGGCGTGAGAATGCATGGTAGGATCGTAGAGACAGGAGGGGCTGTGCGCCTGTGTCACAGGGCAAGCAGAGCCTCGGTTCGGCCTGTCTCACGTGTTGGCTGAGCTTTACCTGAGGTGGGAGCTGGGAGTACTTGGCCACTGTGCACAGGAAAAGAGCTCACAGGAGGAGGGGTAGCAGGGTGAAGGCCCTGCTGGGAAAGCCAGCAGAGGGCACTGCAGGGGTTTGAGGACTTCCAGGGGGAAGAGGAGTGGGGAAATCCCCGTCGGCTGAATGGGGATGCAGTGGAGACAGGAAGAGAACCATGGTTGGCCCTTTGGCCCTCTCCTTTGTTTTGTCTAGTTCTCCCTTTTTCCTTTTAATAACTTCTTTGTAAGTTGTGTACTGATCACTCATCCATCCTGACCCTACTTGGCCTTTTTTCATCTTGATATGTTTTGAGAGATGAGCAAGAGTATTACTGCACTTCTTCAGGGCATGAGAGAATCCGGGCTGGCTCCACCACTTGCTGTGGCCTTGGGCATCTCACTTGACCTTTTCAGGTCTCAGCTTTCTCAGTCATAAAATGGGGAAATTCATAGAACACTGTCTTTTTGGTATTGTGAGGATTTAATGAGATAATAAATCTAAACATTTGGCAAGCAGGGTAGTGTTAGATATTTTTATTAGTTGTATATTAAGTGATTCTTTTATGAGTCATTACATTCATTTATTTGCCCAAAAATATTTATTTGGCATTTACTATGTGACCAGCACTCTAGTAGTCACTGTGAAGAGTTAAAAATAAAGGAGCTTGTCTCTGTGATCTTAACAGTCTGATGAAGATCCCCTATACCTGTAATAATGTTCATTATGTGGTAGTGTGAGGGGCACTAGTGGAAGGGGCTCAGGAGACCCAGGTCTAGTACAGGGTTGTCACGCCATGAGAAAGAGGCTAAGATTACTCGATGGCAGAGGATGTGGAAACCCTCAGAGAGAGCTGCACCGCGTGGGGCTTCGTGCAGCGTGTGCCCGGTGGAGGTGGCTGCATCCCCATCGGGTGATGCGACTCTGGGAGAAGGACTCTGCCCTCTTGTTCCCCGAGGCCACTCTGACTGTTCTGAAGTCTGGCTGTATGTGTGTCCTCTTTTACACGATGTTTCAGAACAACCCAAGCACTTCCCTACGTGTTTATGTGGAGGCTTTTTGAGTGAAGGTCTGTTTTCCAGGCACACACTCGACTAGCTGTCCCAACCTTCAGGTCTTCCTGAGACTCATTCCCAAGTAGTTGTAGCTCTTGCAGTGATGGCTGTGTAGAATAGGCCTGAGAAAATAACATAAATTCCCTAATATGCAGTAGTAGCACATATTTACATTTCCTCGGGGTCCAGTTAAGGTTCATACATTGCATTTAGTTTTCATTTTACTTTCATCACACCTCAAAACTGGAAACTACACAAATGAACCTTGGTGAAATTAGTAAATAGGTTGGAATATATTCTTACAGTGTAGTACTAAGCACCAGTGAAAAAGAATGTAGTGCAACTACAGCTACACACCATGATAATGGGTTACTGTCACAGCGTAATACTCTTGAGCAGAAGCCAGAAACAATGTGTGAATCAATCATGTCAAGTTCAAGAACAGGCAGGTGTACCTGATGGTGATAAAAGTGTGGATGGCATGTTACCCTGAGGGTAGTCATAGGAAGGTATGGGCGGGGAATTTCTGGGGGCTGGTAAGGTTTTTTTTAAAGATTTTATTTATTTTAGAGAGGAGAAAGAGAAAGAGAAAGGAAGAGAGAAGGGGGAGGAGAAGGAAGCATCAACTCCCATATATGCCTTGACCAGGCAAGCCCAGGGTTTCGAACCAGTGACCTCAGCTTTCTAGGTCAACACTATCCACGGTGCAACCGCAGGTCAGGCGGTAATGTTTCTTGCACTGGATACTGTTAACAGGGTTGTGTTCATTATGAAAATTCTTTGAGTTCTATATTTATGTCTTGTACACTTCTACTTTCATGTAAAGTTTATGAAAGAAAAGAATACATCAGAGATGATATCTGTGTCCCTCCTATTTTTATCAAATCAAGAAGCATGTAATGTCTGTCTTTTTATCTTTTAATGATCTCTCCTGAAAGGACTCTTTCTCATTTAAACACCACTCGCCTTCTTTGATTCCTATTACCTTTTCTCATCTTTTTTCTCTTCTTCCTCTTGTTCCTCTATAAACATTTGTTCTATTAATTTAGAGGGCGTGTAGGAGGGATGTTAAGAAGGACAGCTAGAAGGGCAAGGCAGTTCAGCAGCGTTCACGGGCATTTCAGTCCTGATAGAGACCCACACTGGAGGCGGTCTGCTGTAAGAAAGTCAGTGACAGACTGGGCTCATTTGTTCATCCAGCAGTCACTAAGCATCTGCCCTGAGTCAGATCTAGGGCCAGGCTCCCAGGATACCCAGATTAATAAAACAGGGCTAGGTGCAGGGAACAGTGTGAGTAGGGACAGTGAGCTGAGCCAGTGAAAGGACGAAAGGGGAACTGCAAGAGCTCACCATGGCTGTAGTAGGTTTTTCATGACCGAGAAAGTCTGGATATCCAAACCTTTAACTAGCATTGACAACAAGGTCATATATAAGTAAGTGCAGGATAAACAAAGTGCTAATTGAATACACATGTGCTGAAGAGAGCCAAGGTGAGAATAATCAGGGTGTGATTTTAGGGAACTCATTGAGTTAGATTTTGAAGGAAATAGGAATCTGAATTAGAAGGTTAAGTGGGAAGACACTAAGATTTGATAAACTATTTTGTAAAAGAGCGTGGAATTTGTCATAGCTCAGACTGTTACAACAGCATACTAAAGACTGGGTTATTTAAACCAGTGTTTTTCAACTGCTGGTCTGTCAGAAATTTCATGCTGGTCTTTGAAAGAGTTAACCGCCCTGGGGTTGTATGAGGATTACAGACCCAATGATCTTAGTCCATGTCACTTAAGCTCAAGGTGGTTGCTACCTTATGGTCCCTGAGATAATTTTATTTTCACTGGTCCCCAAGTGTAAAAAGGTTGAAAACCACTGATTTAAACAAAAGATATTTATTTCTCACAGTTGAACAATCAATTGAGATAACTCACTACCTTCGGACCAGCCTATTTCTCACAGTTGTAGAAGCTGGGGAGTCCAGGTGCCAGCAGATTCACTGTCTGGTGAGGGCCCTCTTCCTGGCTTGCAGACAGCCATCTTCTTGACTTGTCCTTGTATGGCAGAGAGGGGAGGAGGAGGGAGAGAGAGAGCTGTGTCTCTTCCTCTTTTTTATAAGGGTACTAATCCCATCATGTGGGATCACAGCCACATGACCTCTGTTTGTTCAGAGAGACCGAGCTCTGGTTTTCTCTCCACCTCCTAATAGCATCACACTGGGGCTCAACCTATGAATTTGGTGGGGGTGGACGAAGGTTTCAGTTCATGACAAAGATGGAAAGAAGTGAAGGAAAGCCTGGCTATCGGGTCAAAGAAAGTAAAACGTATTGAGGTTGTTGGTCAAAGGAAAAAGGAAGGAATTAGTTCTAACATAAATTTACGTTCATAGCTGTTACAGAATCAATCTCTATCGTTTTCGTCCTATAGGCATTGGGAGCAAGGAAAAGGAGGTCAAAATACAGCCGGCAGACCTCAAGGGGGCGCTTGCTCAGGGGACGGCAGAGAGGTTTGGGGAAGCTGCTCTCCAGAACCCTGAGCTTGGAAGAACCTGTGAGCAGGAGCTTGGTAACTCGGTGGGAAACATGGCAGGGCCGCCTCCTCCCCAGCATGGCATCCTGTCTATGCCCAATGACCTCAAGACCCACAGCTCCTTCTGGAAGCCTTTCCAGTGCCCTGAGTGTGGGAAAGGCTTCAGTCGGAGCTCAAACCTTGTCAGACACCAGCGAACCCACGAAGAAGAAAAGTCTTATGGCTGCGTTGAGTGTGGGAAAGGGTTTACTCTGAGGGAGTACCTCATGAAGCACCAGAGAACGCACCTGGGAAAGAGGCCCTATGTGTGCAGCGAGTGCTGGAAAACCTTCAGTCAGCGGCACCACCTGGAGGTCCACCAACGGAGCCACACCGGGGAGAAGCCCTACAAGTGTGGGGACTGCTGGAAGAGCTTCAGCCGGAGGCAGCATCTCCAGGTGCATCGGAGAACGCACACCGGGGAGAAGCCCTACACCTGCGAGTGCGGCAAGAGCTTCAGCAGGAATGCCAACCTGGCCGTGCACCGGCGCGCCCACACCGGGGAGAAGCCGTACGGGTGCCAGGTGTGCGGGAAGCGTTTCAGTAAAGCCGAGCGGCTGGTCAGGCACCAGAGGATCCACACCGGGGAGAAGCCCTACCACTGCCCGGCCTGTGGGAGGAGCTTCAACCAGCGGTCCATCCTCAACCGGCACCAGAAGACTCAGCATCGCCAGGAGGTCCCTGTGCAGTGAGGGCGCCCTGTAGAAACGCGTCTTGTTTGCTAATGGAATGTGCTGGAGGACGTGATTCATCTTGACTCCCTGAGGGGCTCCAGAGGGGGCGTTGAGGGGTTGTGGGGTGCAGAAAGACACCTTGACTCATTTGTGTTCTACTTGTTCAAGAGGAAGAGGGCAAGGCCTGGTTCATTCTGAGTTCCCAGAGAGCACAGCTTTTCCCGTCTCTTACCCCAGTGGTGCTAACAGTTTTTCTTTCTTTTGGGGAAACGATATTCTGAGTTTTAGTTTCTGTTGAGGTTTTTCTTCTTCAGTGGGATGTTCATATCCACCACCTGAGCAAGTCAAGGCAAAATTTTGTCCAGCATTGGCAGCTTGAACCTGATTCTTCCGAGTCTACATCCTGCCTGCCAGGATACAGACTCTGTCTCCCTGCCTCCCCCCACTCTCTTTCCCATTAAACAAATACATATCGAGCACCTACTGTATGCCTAGCACTGGAGTACAGTGGTGAATGAGACAGGTGAGACCTTGTTCTCCCAGGGGTTGTGCTTTAGCACTGGACGCACACATAAAACCATTAATTATCATGTTCTAAGTTACGTTTGTGGTCAGTGCTGTGTGGGGAGATAGCCTTTGCTCACTCATTCTGCCCTGCGTGCGTGGGTGCTGGGTCTTTCCTGCCCTCAGTGGGATCTCTCAGGCAGCCTTCTTTATTTTACTTTATGTGTATCCCCCTTTGTAACATTATACCCTCGTCTGTAAAGTTTCCCCATTCCATTCCTTTATAATGACTACACATTTATTAGGAAATTAATATTTTGCTGTTGATCACTTAATAAACATGAGCGTATTTTAAAAAACAGTTCTGAATAAAGATCTCATTTAATAAGTGAAAGATGAACTAAAAAATGAACTAGTGTTAATACTCTACATTTGATTGCACTTTACAGTATATAAAAGGCTGTTCTGTGTTCTCACTTGATTAACTTCACATCTATTTATTGAGGTCCAACATTGTGTTAGGAACTCTTGTAGGTGCTCGAGACATCAGTGAATAAAATGGGAAAACCCCTGACCTTGTGGAGCTTAACGTTTTAGTGAATGTATTTGATCTTCAGAACCACCCAAGGTGGAACCCAAGGTGAACCCTCTGGACCTGGGATCTGAGCCTGTGCCTTGGTCTTGTCAGCTTCTTGCCCGGAAATGCATTTGCCACCTACCTCTGTTACTGATTTCTGTCTTCAGTGCAACTAGATCCTTGTCATCTGAGGCGCTGGGGGTCCTGAATGCCAACTGGAGATGATGTGGTAGCAGTCTTTTGCATGAGTGCCAATTTAGAAAAATAAAGATGTTTGTAGGCATTTAAAAAAATGTATTTCTTTAAAAAAAGATGCAGTATTTGTAATTATGTTTAAGCTTTCTTACATTATTTTGCCATCACTAAAGGGTTTCCTTTCTGTTTGAAATTCTGGAGACTGCATAATTGCATGGACTGCACTGCAGTGTTGTAGTTCTGTGTCTCTGAACTGGCTGCTGAGTAAGTCTTGACTGTACCATAATTGCAAGATGTGATTTGTCTCATGATGCTTCTTAATATTCTTTTACCGGGATCCCCTCCCCACTTTCTATTGTAAATAAGATAAATGGTGATGACCAACACAAAGAGTTGCATTACTCAGTCCTTTTTTTTTTTTTCCCCTGAAGCTGAAAACGGGGAGAGACAGTCAGACAGACTCCCGCATGCGCCCAACCCGACTGGGATCCACCCGGCACGCCCACCAGGGGGCGACGCTCTGCCCACCAGGGGGCGATGCTCTGCCCCTCCGGGGCGTTGCTCTGTTGCCACCAGAGCCACTCCAGCGCCTGGGGCAGGGGCCAAGGAGCCATCCCCAGCGCCCGGGCCATCTTTGCTCCAATGGAGCCTTGGCTGCGGGAGGGGAAGAGAGAGACAGAGAGGAAGGAGAGGGGGAGGGGTGGAGAAGCAGATGGGCGCCTCTCCTATGTGCCCTGGCCGGGAATCGAACCCGGGACTTCTGCACGCCAGGCCGACGCTCTACCACGGAGCCAACCGGCAAGGGCCTACTCAGTCCTTTTTGGAACTCATTATTTTATCCACTTATTGGCAGATAGCCATGGTATTTAATTTTGATTTAGCAAATGACCTTCTGACCCCTCAGCTGCCAACGAGGCTGCACTAACCAGGATGTATCTGAGATGTCGCCTGTCTGAGACACTGGGCTCCTGCTCCTTCTCAGCAACATCGAGATTCAGATGCAAAATCGCTCGTTTTTCCCCCCACTTCTCAGACAAGCCAGGCAAAGCCTCTGGCCATCTGGCAGCCAAACCCAATGGAAGGCTTGTCCTGAGCCTCACGGGGGCTGACCTGGCCTGAGTTTGGCCTTCTCTAGGAGAGCTGTATTCCAAAGCTGGGTGAGAGCTTGGGGCCACCACAGGCTGGGAGTTGCTCATCAATGGTCTTTCTGTTTACCTGAA
Organism: Saccopteryx leptura; assembly: GCF_036850995.1. Classification (NCBI taxonomy): domain Eukaryota; kingdom Metazoa; phylum Chordata; class Mammalia; order Chiroptera; family Emballonuridae; genus Saccopteryx; species Saccopteryx leptura. The sequence continues at coordinate 187,394,978 of NC_089506.1, forward strand.
TTAAATTGTGGAGTCTCCTTGCCCATGCACTTAGCCAGACAGGTCTCTGGGTTTTCAGCCAGCTGGAGTCTCTTGAGAGAAGCTTCAATGGAAGTCAGATTTGGCTGTCTTTCCCACTTCGCTTCTCCTGTCTGCTTAGAGACCAAAGCTTATGGACGCTGCCTCAGAAGTTTCCATGGAATTGAAGGCTTATTTTTTTATAGCTATTCAAATGTCAAATATTTTCTGTATTTTTCTATTTAGAGATATTTTTATAAGAGAAAATTCCAAACATAAGTGAATCCTCGTGTAATCATTCTCCTGTAACCCACTGTAAACGCATAGCCAGTCTTGCTGCATCTCTCCCCTTCCCCATTTTCCTTCCCCAATGAAGTATTTGAAGCAAATCCCAGTGATGTTTATAAATATTTTAGTGTGTACCTTTTAAGGGCAAGGACTCTAAAGAACCGCAATACTACTATCATATCTAAAAAAAATTAACTTCCTTAATTTCTGATTAATGTTTTTAAAAAACCCACATACTTTTTTTAGAAGCTTTGAGATCCAAGATCCATAATTTGTTGCTTTGTCTTCTAGGTCTAATTATAGCTCCTGTTTTTCCCCCCTTTAAAATTCATTCACTGAAACAACTGGGTTATTTATCCTGCATTCTAAATTTTGTTTGTATACCCATGGCATTTAATATAGTTCTCTGCCCTCTGTATCAACTAAAAACGTAGAGGTCTAGGGCTGTCACCAGATTCATTTTTCACATTTTGTCAAGAACATGTAGATGGTGACATGTCTTGATTGCTTTTATAATGTGAGCAGTTGAGATCCATTTACTTCATCAATTCTATAATGAGTCTTCATTTATTAGCTAGAAAATGCTTCTGTGAGAAATTTCCCTCATTAACTTAGGTTACTCTTGTATATGGTTCATTGAGGAAAGGAAATGCTTAATTCTTCCTTTCCTTATCTGTTTTCACAATAATGATCAGCTGCTTTGTGTAAAAGTGAGCAATCACGTTTTTTAAAATCAAAATGTATTGATGGATTTAAATCAGTCTACTGCAGTTTTTTATCCTTTTTGATGCTCATTTCACCTTTGGCCAGTGGGAGCCTTTTTAACTTGGCTCCTGATTCTTTTTGACACAATCCTAATCATCTTTGATAGGTTCTTTGCTTGCTGGTGGGACAAGGAGTTACAAGCCCATCTTGTCCATTTCCTGCCTTTTTAAGAGTGAAGGAAGCTGCTGTTTACGTCAGCATGGTGTGAAGTGGGATTCCAGGGCGGATGGACATCTGGTCGCCTTATTTACAGCTATCAGTTGGGTGTCTGCAGAACCTCACACAGGAGTGCCGTGCACTTGCAGGGCCCAGCTGCATGTGCCATACTGCTGTGGTGATGAGGAAAGGTGTCGCTTCCAGGGGCACATCTTCTAAGAGAAACCCTTTTTTATCCCCTGCTTGGTAGCACAACCACGTAACTTTCTGCCCAGGGTTTGTCCTGTATTAATTTTTCCCTCAGAATGTGTGCCATGAATGTTGTCTGCAGGCTGATTATGCGTAAATACTTTCAGTACCTGTTTTATCCCAGCCTAGAACCAAGTATGAAAACCTTTGTTTCTTAAAAAATAAGCTGGTTTTAAGTCCCATTTTTCTCCTCCCTGCAATACAAGTTGACTTTCTCCACCTCTGAGGCTGGGTAAGTAACTGGCAGAGTCTACTTGCTCTTTTAAACTGCCGGAATTTTTCAGCCTCGGCGCTATTTTCATTTTCTGCTAGACAATTCTTTGTTTTGGCGGCAGTCCTGGCTGTTCTGTGCATTTGCTTAATAGCATCCCTGGCCTCAACTTACTAGATGGCAGTAACTGCATCTCTTAATTGTCACAACTAGAGAGCTTTCCAGATATTGCCAAGTGTTCCGTGGGGGGCAAAACTGACCCAGCAGAGAATTGTGGCTCTTAACATTTATGATAATAGCTAAAGTGAATTAGATGGTTTAGCTTTGTACCACTGTAGATGATGGTACGACCGCCATACCAAGGATGAGCGATTTCGTGCTAAGCTTAAAGCCCCAGCCTAACTTTCTAGAAAACAAAGGAGTTTTATTAGAGATCCCTTGGGTTAAATGTAGTAATGTCAAGCAGAGCCAAGTGCTACTGAAGTAGAATCTCAGGGTAGGGGTTCCTATGCAGGCAACCTGCTGCATTGCTTTGGGTTTCTTTCAGGTGTACACCTGTTATGAAACCTCTATATCACCAAGAGCTTTTGCTTGGTACCTATGATAGATTCACCTTCCTCAGTAAATGCAAGAGTATAGTGGGGACAACTTAGGCTTAATGCAGCATCTTTCAGTCCATAATAAGGTCTTCAAGGTACACAGTGGACGGTAAATATTAGAATAAATAAAAGGTCTGGATTTCTACCATTTTACCTAGAAGGCTCTCACGCAGTTGCCTCAGGAGGAAGGAACACAGCAGCAAGTTGCCCCCTTGTGGTTCTCCCAATCTGGTAGTTATCTTAAGCTATTGTGCTGCCAACACTGTTGCGTCAAATTCACTTAGAAATTCTACAAGTCAAAAAACTTCACTTGGGCTTCCTACAATTTCGTATTCCTATATTGCCTTTTTTTTTTCTTCACTACCTCAATGAAGGACGTACTTCTAGAGATTAATTGTGGTCAACCTATCTCCAGTATTGACATGTTTTAATAAAAAACTTCACTTAGAACTTGAGGGGAGGAGGGGCAATATTCCTTGTTTGTTGCTGGGAATTAAAACTGCTAGAAGAGGATGAAAAGGATTGGGTAATGCAGGTATGCCTTGAGAAGCAGAAGGACTTAAGCAATTTTGGTTTTCTGGAAGAGCAACTAGGTTCCAGTAAAAAGGCTGTTGTCACTGCTACATGCACTAGATGCAGCCCTATCTAAGTGGCAAGAGAGCAGAAAATGGCAGCAAATCCAAGAGCTCACTTCATACGTTTTCCCTTTCTAGTAAAAATGGCAGTCTTTTGAGAGTTGATAGATTGGCTTCTAGATAGAGATTGGCGGAAAGGTTGTCGAATTCTGTTGGCCTTCTTGACTCCCAGTGCTAGAAGCTGTTTGAGTATTAGACTACCTCTTTGAAAAATTCACCTATAATTTATACCCTAGAAATTTCATTGGCTCCTGCAGAAGGGCCCAACATGAGCAGGGAAAGTAAAATGAACAATAAGTAGTTTATGCCCTGGCAGGTTGGCTCAGCGGTAGAGCGTCGGCCTAGCGTGCGGAGGACCCGGGTTCGATTCCTGGCCAGGGCACATAGGAGAAGCGCCCATTTGCTTCTCCACCCCTCTGCCGCGCTTTCCTCTCTGTCTCTCTCTTCCCCTCCCACAGCCAAGGCTCCATTGGAGCAAAGATGGCCCGGGCGCTGGGCATGGCTCTGTGGCCTCTGCCTCAGGCGCTAGAGTGGCTCTGGTCGCAATATGGCGACGCCCAGGATGGGCAGAGCATCGCCCCCTGGGGGGCAGAGCACCGCCCCTGGTGGGCGTGCCGGGTGGATCCCGGTCGGGCGCATGCGGGAGTCTGTCTGACTGTCTCTCCCTGTTTCCAGCTTCAGAAAAATGAAGAAAAAAAAAAAGTAGTTTATTACTTAGAACCAGTCTTCTCACAAGGTTTTTTCAGTCTTCATATTTAAGGGTTCCTGCTGCCTGGATGAAGATGCTAGTGGAAAGAATGAAAAGTAAGTGATGAAATAAATCAACAGTTAAAACAGTGTGGTACTAGCACATCTATAGATCAGTGGAATAGGATAAAAGGTTCAGAAATAGATCATGTTCTATATAGAAACCAAGTATGTAATAAAAGTGACAATAGATATCTCAAGCACTGGGCAGAGATTGATTTTTTAAAAAAATACAGTGTGTCCGTAAAGTCATGGTGCACTTTTGACCGGTCACAGGAAAGCAACAAAAGACAACAGAAATGTGAAATCTGCACCAAATAGAAGGAGAACCCTCCCAGTTTCTGTAGGATGATATGGCAGCATGTGCGCATGTGCAGATGATGACGTAACACCGTATATACAGCGGAGCAGCCCATGGCCATGCCAGTCGAGATGTGGACGGTACAGAGGAAAGTTCAGTGTGTTCTGTGGCTCGCTAAATTCAAATCCGTGACCAAAGTGCAACGTGAATATTGGCACGGTTATAAAGAAGCGCTACCACATAGGAATAACATTACTCGGTGGGATAAGCAGTTGAAGGAAACCAGCAGTTTGGTGGAGAAACCCTGTTCAGGTAGGCCATCAGTCAGTGACGAGTCTGTAGAGGCTATACGGAATAGCAACCTAAGGAGCCCTAAAAAATCTGCGCGTGAGCCCACATCGAACTGCACTGAATAGGTATGAAACTGGGAGAGTTTTCCTTTTATTTGGTGCAGATTTCACATTTCTATCGTCTTTTGTTGCTTTCCTGTGACTGGTCAAAAGTGCACCATGACTTTACAGACACACTGTAATTTTAAAATATTTAGAAATCTTTATCATATGTGGCTTAAGTGTCTGTTTGTTGCCGATAGCTTATTGGTTGCTTGCGTAACTGTACTAGCCAATGGGGTGAAGTTGCCATGGCTGAACGCAAATTGAGCGGGTCAGGGGGAAGGTGAACATTTGTTTGCATTGGCAATCATCTGTTTTACATAAAAACTATGTCTTAATGTAATTTCTTTTAAGAATGCCTCCTAGAAAATACAGCACTGAAGAGGAGAGAAAAGGAGCTAAAGCTGCACAAAAATGGCTTTCTCGACAAAAAGAAACCACTGAGCAGAGAAAGACAAGACTTGCTTCAGTCGCAGAGCAAATGCGTCTTTCTTGGCAAAATGAGACTGATGAGCATAGAGAAACAAGGCTTGCCTCAGATGCAAGACAAAAAAGCCTGTCTCGACAAAATGAGTTCCTTGAACAAAGGCAGCAGAGAAATGCAAAAAAACCCGACAGAGTAATGCTGACCGAAATGCAAAAAGGATTAAAACAGTTTCAAACGGAGAAACTTTAATTTTTGAGCATTCCTCTGGTGACATGAATATTAAATGTGAACACTGTCAGTCCTTAAACTTCAAGTTAGAAACTAATCGATTTGACCGTGGCAAGAAAGGATTTTCTCAATGTTGCAAGTACGGAAACATTGTAGTTCCACGAATTGAGAATTATCCACCACTCTTGAATAAATTATTGACTAATCAGCATCCAAATAGCAAACAGTACATGGATAGCATTCGATCCATTAATAGTTCGTTTGCTTTTGAAAGCGTGTTGGCATTTTTTTACCTGAGCCTGCATTTGGACACAGTCAACTTTATGTTGCCTGTTCAAGAGTTCGTGAAAGAACAGACGTAAAATTAAAAATAATTGATGGTCCTCTGCAAGGTGAGCTTAAAAATGATGGAAAGATCTACACAAGAAATGTTGTGTACAAAGAGATCTTTGACATGTGAATTAACATTTTATTATTTAAATCACCTTTATTTATTGAGCTAGCGGTGTCTCTTAAGAAATGTACCGCCAGTGGTTTCCTTCATTGCACTCTACTTTAAGCAATTAAGCAAGTAGAAGGGGGAAACCCCATGGGGCACTAAGCAAAGGGGCATCCTCGCCGCCTGCCCTGGGTAATTCAGTTTGAATTAGCAGACACCTTTGCACAAATCATTTTAATTACAATTTATAATATCTAGAACAGTGGTCATTTTGTATGACCGCCGGGCTTTCTAGTTAAATATAGTAGAGTGACATTGATCAATAAGAGTACATAGGTTTCAGGTGAACATTTCTAAAGCATTTGAACTGTTGATTGTGTTGTGTGCCCATCATTCAAAGTCAAATCATTTACTCCCTTCCTCCCACTTCTCCCCCTCGTAACCACTTCACTTTTATCTGTGTCCATAAGTCTCAGTTTTATATCCCACCTATGTGGGGTATATATTTATACCTCTTTACTTCCCTCCCCCACCCTCTTTCCCCAGTAACTACTTCACTTTTATCTATGTTCATGAGTCTCAGTTTTATATCCCACTTATATATTCTATGTGTACTAATACGGTCCTTTGTATATCTATGAGATCTGTGGAAATTTCTCTTCTTTCATTTTGGATTTTGTTTATATGAATCCTTTCTCTTTTTTTTCCTTAGTGAGTCTAGCCAGGGGTTTGTCAGTTTTATTGATCTTTTCAAATAACTAGCTCTTTTTTGTATTTATTTTTTCTATAGCTTTTTGTTCTCTTTCAATTAATTCTACCCTAATTTTTACTATTTTTCTTACCAATTTTGGGTTGCCTTTGTTCCTTTTTTTCTAATTCTTTAAGATATGATGTTAGATTGTTTATTTGGGATCTCTCTTGTTTCTTAATATATGCCTGTAATGATATAAACTTCCCTCTAATTACTGCTTTTGCTGCATCCCAGAAAGTTTGATATGTTATGTTGTCATTCTCATTTGTCTCTATATATCTTTTAATCTCTGTTTTTATTTATTCTTTGACCCAGTCATTTTTAGCAGTGTGTTGTTTAACTTCCACATTTTTTGTGGGTTTTTATTTATTTATTTATTTTTCTGTTGAATTCTAATTTCAAAGCCTCATTGTCAGAGAATAAGCTTGGTATAATTTCAATCTTCTTGAATTTGTTGATGTTAGTTATGTGGCCCAACATATGGTTTATCCTTGATAATGTTTCATGAACACTGGAAGAAAATGTATAATCTTATATTCTGGATGAAATTTTCTGTAAATGTCAATTATGTCCATTTTGTCCAGTGTGTCATTTAAGACCAATATTCCTTTATTGATTTTCTGTTTGGATGATCTTTCTAAAGCTGTCAATGGTGTATTGAGATTTACAAGTATTTTATTTTTCTCTGTTTCTAATTTAGATCAGTTAGTAGATGTCTTACATATTTTGGTGCTCCCTGATTTGATGCATATATATTAAATATATATTAAGAAGTGTTATGTCTTCTTGATATAGTGTCTCTTTTATTATGAAATGTCCATCATTATCTCTTGCTACCTTTGTTGTCTTGAAGTCAGTATTGTCCAATATAAGTATGGCTACACCTGCTTTTCTTTGGGTATTATTTGCTTGGACAATCATTTTCCAACCTTTCACTTTGAGTCTACTTTTGTCCCTGCAGCTTAGATGCATCTCCTGAAGGCAGCATATGGTTGCTTTTTTTTTTTTTTTTTTTTTTTACAGAGACAGAGAGAGAGTCAGAGAGAGGGACAAACAGGGGCAGACAGACAGGAACGGAGAGATGAGAAGCAGTCAATCATCAGTTTTTCATTGTGCATTGCAACACCTTAGTTGTTCATTGATTGCTTTCTTATATGTGCCTTGACCGCAGACCTTCAGCAGACTGAGTAACCCCTTGTTGGAGCCAGCGACCTTGGGTCCAAGCTTGTGAGCTTTTTGCTCAAACCAGATGAGCCCGCGCTCAAGCTGGTGACCTCGAGGTCTCGAACCTGGGTCCTCGGCATCCCAGTCCAATGCTCTATCCACTGCGCCACCACCTGGTCAGGCATATGGTTGCTTTTTAATCCAATCTGATACTCTGTGCCTCTTCATTGGTAAGTTCTGTCCATTTTTACATTTAGGGTAATTATTGACACATGAAAATTTCTTATAGACATCTTATGTTTTGATTTCTGGTAGCTCTGTGTCTCCTTTGGTTTTTTTCTTTTGTATTTCTGTTAGTTGTGATTGTTTGGTGGTATTCCATGCTTCTTTCCTCTATTTCTTCTTTTTTTAAGCTATGTATTTCAGTTTGGGTTTTTTGTGGGTGGTTATGGTTAGGTTATTAAGAAAAAAATTTATATATACAAGGGTCTTTTGTCTTATGAGTGCTTCTGCACTCCATCCTCCTTTGCTACTTCAGACCTTAATCCACTCTTTTATGTTTTTGTTGTCACAGATTATCCTTGTTTATACTGTAAACTTGTTGTAGCTTCTATTTGTAGTTTTGTGTTGTTTTGTTCTTTGTATCCAGTAGTATAGCTCCCTTGAGCATTTCCTGCAGTGGGGGTTTTCTGCTGATAAAATCCATCAGCTTCTGTATATCTGTGAAAGTTTTTATTTCTCATTTATACTTGAAGGATAACTTTGATGGATATAGTATTCTTGGCTGGTAATTCCTCTCTTTCAGTACTTTGAAAGTTTGGGTCCATTATCTTCTGGCTTATAGAATGTCTGCTGAGAAGTCTGATGATAACCTGATGGGCCTTCTTTTATATGTTAAGTTCTTTTCCCTAGCTGCCTTGAGGATTCTTTCTTTGTCATTGATTTTTTAAAAAAGACTTCATTTATTCATTTGAGAGAGAGAAAGAGAGACAGAGAGAGAGAAAGAGAAGTGGAGGAGGAGTAGGGAGTATCAACTTCCATATGTGCCTTGACCAGGCAAGCCCAGGATCCCAAACCAGCAACCTCGGCACTCCAGGTTGATGTTCCATCCACTGCACCACCACAGGTTTCACTTCTTTGTCATTGATTTTTTGATATTTACCACAATGTGCCTTGCAGCAGGCCTTTTTGGGTTGAGGTAACTCGGCATTCTATTTGCTTCTTGGAGTCGAGGATCTAACGCTTTCCATAGGCTTGGGAAGTTCTCATTAATTATTTGTTTGAATAGGCTCTTCATTTCCTTCTCCCTCTCTTTTTTTGAAATACCTATTATTCTTATATTTCTCTTTCTGATAGAGTCAGACAGTTCTCATAGAGCTCTCTCATATTTTTTTAAATTCCTGAGTATTTCTCTTCTTCTCTCTGTGTCATCTCTAGTTGCCTGTCTTTGATGTCACTGATTATCTCTTCCATCTGGCCTGTTCTTTTAGCTATACTTGCTACCTCATTTTTCAATTCATGTGCTGAGTTCTTCATCTCTGTTTTTAAAGTTTCAATCTCCTTGGTGAGTGTCGGGCAAGTGAGTTTGTAAAATTTTTATTTTTTGAGTTTGCTCACTTTTATTGTTAGAAAGTGGTGCTGGGCAGTGCCAGGTATATGTGGTCTTGAAACTGCAAATTACTTTCCTGCTTGGAAGGGGCCATTGTTTTGCTAATATTTGCTGGAGGAAGGGTCTTTGTGGGCCCAGGCAGTTTTGCAGGGAGAGCGGAGAGAATGCAGAGTGCTGAAGAAGAAGCCATTTTGTGCAGAGAGAGAGAAGGTATGCAGATGGGGGACCAGAGCTGAGAGGCATTGGGAGCCCTACTGAGGTTTGTGGGGGCCTTTGATTCTAGGAGGAACTGGAGATTGCATCAGTGCTTTCGGAGCTCTGAATAAGAGAGAAGTGTTTTCCCTGCCTGTTTGCTCACCGGCTGGTGTGAGACTTTAGTAAAGGAATGACCCACCATTTTTGGCTCCACTGTTTCTTTATCATCTGTCTGAATTCAATGAGAACCTGCATGGCCATGATGGTGGTGGCCCCTGGCCTTACAGTGAGGTATTTGTTTTGTTTTCTGAGCTCATTAAGTTATCTATCAGTATTTTCTCACACTTGGTTGAGAATTTTTAGAATTAGAATTCTGAATTCTCTATCATTTATCTCCAAGGTTTCCATGAAAACAATAATCAAAAACAAGCAAAACAACAACAAAACTAGAAGAAAAAAATCCCCCAAACACTCAAGCAAACAGAAGACTTCTAAGAGGCTTTTCTATTCATTTTTTTCAGTAGATGGTGCTGTATTACAAGTTTTAGCTCTGTGAAATTCCCAGGCTGGCCTCCACTGAGAAAATGCTGTCCTGATCTTGGAGGTCGGACTGCAGTTGTGATGATGGGTGGGGTGTGCTTTGAGGTTTAAGGCTTTAGCAATGGTGATCTCATGCTTCTCTGTACTCCTCCTTGCATCTCTACAGACCAGGGAACCAGACACAGAGCACCTCTGTGCTTCAGGGGAAAGGGTGGCTTTGTAGAACTACCTGAGGCATAAGTCTCTGCCACTCTCTGTATCTTTGAGAGGAGGGAGGCAGGATCTGGGATGCTGGGAGGCCACACTTTGTAGTTTTGTGTCTCTGTCCAAGTGTGGGCTGCCATCAGACCCAGACCATGGGAACACTGGCAGTGACCCCATGCTCTGCTACTTTAGTTCAGTATCTTTCCAAATTTCCCCCAATCTTTCTGCCTCTCCTGGCAGAAGAAAATTCATTTACTCTGGGTTTCTCTCCTCTCCAGAGCCCCTGTTGACAGTTGAAATTTCTCTCCTCTCTGGAGCCAACTGCAAGTGCATCTTATCTTTCACTGCCCCCTTCTCAACTCTTCCCACATTTAGTCCATTCGGTGTGTGAATCTTTCAGGCAAGCCTGCAAGCCCAGCTGGGGTTCCTTCACTAAGTTACGACTGTTTAATTTGTTGAAACTTCAAGGGGATGGATCAAGGGTATCTATAACACTGCCATTACTCTGACCTCATCCTGAAGAGATTGATTTTTAAAAAATGGTATTGGGATATTGGATAACCATTTGGAAAAAGATAAAAATAGACTCATTTCTCACACATATTCAAGAATAAATTCTAAATGAATCAGGAATCTAAATGTAAAAAATTGTACAAGTACTAGAAAACAATGTAGATAAATGCCTCTAAAATATGGGTTCAGAGAAAGACTCTTTTTAATCAACTTCTTTTTTTGTTTTAATTATGCAATTTATTTTTTAAAATAATAACTATGCTTTACATTTTAAATAATTTTATTGAATTTATTGGTGTTACATTGGTTGATAAAACTATACAGAGTGGGGAAGAAGTAGGTTTACAGTTGTATGTGAAACAGTTTATTCTTATATTATTATCTATTAATTATTGTATTATTTTCCACACAAACAGCTATAAACCTACTTTTGCTTTACCCTGTATAAATTTCAAGTGTAGAAGTCTAACTGTTTTTTTCTCATTATTTAAAAAAATATTTTTCTCCTGGCCCTGGCCAGTTGGCTCAGTGGTAAAGTGTCAGTCCGGTGTGTGGATATCCTGGGTTCAATTCCCAGTCAGGACACGCAGGGGAGGTGACCATCTGCTTCTAAACCCCTTCTTTCTCTCTCTCTTCTCTTCTTGTAGCCATGGCTTGATTGATTTGAGAGAGTTGGCCTTGGGTGATGGTGATGGCTTAGTGGCCTCAGCCCCAGGTGCTAAAAAAAAAAAATGGCTTGGTTGCTGAGCAACAGAGCAACAGCTCTAGATGGGCAGAACACTGCCCCCTGGTGGGCTTGCTGGGTGGATCCCAGTAAGGGTGCATGTGGGAGTCTGTCTCTGCCTCCCTTCATCTCACTAAAAAAAAAAAAAAAAAAAAAAAAAAATTTCTCCCTTTGGGAGAAAGGCCTTAAATTTCTTTCTCCAATGTTCACTATCAATGTTATTGTCATTTTCATCCTAATCTATATAGCAGCATACTTTTATTGAGTCATTATTTTATTTGTATTTTTTTGTTTGTTTTTTTCCAAAATGAGAAGCGGGGGAGAGGCAGACAGACAGACTCCCACATGCGCCTGACCGGGATCCAGCTGGCATGCCCACCAGGGGGCTATGCTCGGCCCCTCTGGGGCATTGCTCTGCTGCAATCAAAACCATTCTAGCGCCTGAGGTGGAGGCCATGGAGCCATCCTCAGTGCCCGGGCCAACTTTGCTCCAATGGAGCCTTGGCTGCAGGAGGGGAAGAGAGAGAGAGAGAGAAAGGAGAGGGGGAAGAGAGGAGAAGTAGATGGACACTTCTGTGTGCCCTGGCCAGGAATTGAACCCAGGACTTCCACATGCTGGGCTGATGTTCTACTGCTAAGCCAACAGACCAGGGCTAGAGTCATTATTTTAAACTAAGCACTGTTATAGAATCAGAGGATGAGTTTATTAAGGACATTTTATAAACTTTCAAAAGGACCGAACAATTCTGTTTGGAGTAGAATTGGGGTAAGCACGAATCATGTAAAGCTGAGTAGGAAAAGGGTTGTAACAGAATTTGAATTATACGAAATTTCAGCAGAGTAATTCTTTTGTCTGAGAAGACTTGAGATGGCTTCATTAAAGGCATTTTATTTTATGCGGTCTAATTAGAATTTTGGTAGAAATGGGAAAGAGAAGCCTGCTAGAACAGCATGAGTAAGGACTAAAAATGTATGGCGTGTTTGGTAGACTGGTGAATTTCAAATGGACTGGCATCAGAGGGCTAGTAATTGGAGGGGTCAGGACTAGAAACCAGTTGTAACTCCTCTCTATGTAATGTTCTTTCGTGTGACATAGGATATTACGGTTGGACAGGAAACCAAACACAACTTCTTCAGCCACAAACTCATCTTGGTGAGGCTTTTCCTCTTTGTCTCCTTCTCCAGGTCAACTTGTAGAGAAACACATTCATAAAGATTGCAATGGCCCATTTTCTTCATGTGCTTCATACCCAGAGAATTAACTCTAAGTCTAGCCTCTTTTCTCTTGTTACCATGCAGTTGGCAGACCTTTCTTTCCTAGGAGAAAAAGAGAACACATAAGTGGGACAGTATGGGGTCTGCTTGGGTGCTCAGATGAGACAGTTACTATGAGCATTACTGATACAAGGGGCTATGGCTATAAAACTCTGTCTGGGATGATCCAAAGCGAAGAGTGGGATAGCTTTGGGGAGAATGATCAATCTGTGTCCAGAGCTAGGTTCAACCCAGGATGTGGGGATGGTGACTGAAGAGGTGGGGGTAGAGTGGAGGAGTTTGAAAATTGGGATGCATAAGGCCTAAGGATTTGAGGGGGGTGAGTGGGGGCTTTCGGGGGCATTGCTTTGGCAGAAGCATCAGTCAAAGACCTGTGTCCAAGACTTCTATGGGTTGACCTTTTTCATGTGGAATGTATGGCCTTTTCAGTCCTCTCCAGAAGGCCTGTGGATAAAGCTAATTTGCATCTTTTTATGTGGTTCTGTCTTAAGGGGAGAGTTTATCCTCCTCTCAGTAGTCTAGGAAATCTATGCAGAGGCCAAAAAATTTTGAACTTGAAAATTACAAGTTTGTATTTTTGTATGTGCAGCGTGTCCCTGGAATTCAGTCTCCTGTTCCTGGCACAAAGACCCTGAGAGGGCACTCTGCTGTCACAGCCCACAGAACAAAGCCTTCACACTGAACAGTTTCCTTAGAGCTCTCTTCATGTCCTTGTTTCTCAGGCAGTAGATGAAGGGGTTCAGCATGGGAATGACCACCATATACATCACTGAAGCCAGTGAATCCTTGTCAGCTGAATGGGAAGATGAGGGATCCAGGTAGACCCCTGTGATGGTCCCATAGAAGAGGATGACTACAATGAGATGGGAACCACAGGTAGAAAAGGCCTTTAGTTTGCCCCGGGCAGATGGGACCTTGAGCACAGCAGACACAATGTAGATGTATGAGATGAGAATGCCAAGGAAAGGCACGAGGACAATCAAACCCCCGACCAGCAGAATCATGAGCTGGTTGAGTTGGGTGTTGGAACAGGAGAGCTGGAGCAGGGGAACGAGGTCACAAAAGAAGTAAGGGATGATGTTGCTGGCACAGAATTCCAGCCGAGCCATGAGGAGGGTGTGTAGTAGGGAGTGGAAGTTGGCGATGAGCCAGGAGCTCCCCAGCATCAGGGCACAAATTTGCAGACTCATCATAGTGGAGTAGTGCAGGGGGTGGCAGATGGCCACGTAGCGGTCATAAGCCATTGCCATGAGGAGAAAGTTGTCCATGTTGGCAAGCAAAATGCAGAAGTAGATCTGGGCTAGGCAGCCGCCATAGGAAATGGACTGAGTCTGCTTCTGGATGTTCACAAGCATCTTGGGGACTGTGGCGGAGATGAAGCAGAAATCCACCAGGGAGAGGTTGGTGAGGAAGAAGTACATGGGCATGTGGAGGTGGGAGTCTGAGCCAATGGCCAGGATGATGAGCCAGTTCCCTGCTGCCCCAATCACGTACATGACCAGGAAGAGCCCGAAAATCAGCTCCTGCCTCTCGGGCTGGCTGGAGAACCCCAGGAGGATGAACTCAGAGGCACTTGTGTGGTTTCCTCTCTCCATGGTCAACTAGTCCTGCTGGGAGATCCAGATCAGGCACAGGCTATAGAGAGAGTAGAGATGCCCAGGCCTCCCTCCTTCCCTCAAATAGTCCCTCAATTCACAGCTGGCCACATCTCTGTGTTCATTTGGTACAAACCCCAAAGAAGGCTCTTCACTTATCAAAGGAAATTCCTATATCTGCAACAGACACAAAGTCAGTGTTTTAATTATTTTACCACCAAAAGCTGCTGATCCTGAACGCCACAAAACCCATCTCCCATCCCTTCAAGGAGGATCCTTGAGACAGATGGCCAGGTAGTCAGTGGTAGTAACAATGAGGGGGGTGCTGAGGGTGTTTTATCTCATTGAATTTCAATCATACTCTCATTCTTTGATATAAAGAACAAATGTCTTAATATTAAGTAAAAAGCTATGGAAATATAGTTTCTTTCTAATCCTGATAAGATTGCCACCGAAAGGCCATTTCTCTATAGAATTCTGGAACCACATTGGCTTATGTGTAGAACCAGAGTGTATTATTTGTATACACCAGGAGTCGGGAACCTATGGCTTGAGAGCCAGATGTGGCTCTTTTGATGGCTGCATTTGGCTTACAGACAAATCTTTAATAAAAAAGAAAATAACGTTAAAAATATAAAACATTCTCATGTATTACAATCCATTCATTTCCTACTGCTCATGTTCATGGTTGAGGTTGGCTGGGGCCAATCACAGCTGTCCTCCAGGACACCAAATTTTTATTGGATAATGCGTAACGTACACGGGTCATTGTATGGCTCTCATGGAATTACATTTATTTTTAAATTTTAATTTTTACAGCGACAGAGAGAGAGTCAGAGAGAGGGACAGACAGGGACAGACAGACAGGAATGGAGAGAGATGAGAAGCATCAATCATTAGTTTTTCGTTGCGACACCTTAGTTGTTCATTGACTGCTTTCTCATATGTGCCCTGACCAGGGGCTACAGCAGACCCAGTAACCCCTTGCTTGAGCCAGTGACCTTGGGTCCAAGCTGGTGAGCTTTGCTCAAACCAGATGAGCCTGCGCTCAAGCTGGCGACCTTGGAATCTCGAACCTGGGTCCTCCGCATCCCAGTTCGATGCTCTATCCACTGTGCCACCGCCTGGTCATCGTAATTACATTTTAAAATATGTGGCATTCGCCCTGGCCGGTTGGCTCAGTGGTAGAGCTTCGGCCTGGCGTGCGGGGGACCTGGGTTTGATTCCCGGCCAGGGCACATAGGAGAAGCGCCCATTTGCTTCTCCACCCTCCCCTCCTTCCTCTCTGTCTCTCTCTTCCCCTCCCGCAGCCAAGGCTCCATTGGAGCAAAGATGGCCCGGGCGCTGGGGATGGCTTCTTGGCCTCTGCCCCAGGCGCTAGAGTGGCTCTGGTCGCGGCAGAGCGAAGCCCTGGAGGGGCAGAGTATTGCCCCCTGGTGGGCAGAGCGTCGCCCTTGGTGGGCGTGCCGGGTGGATCCCGGTCGGGCGCATGCGGGAGTCTGTCTGACTGTCTCTCCCCATTTCCAGATTCAAAAAAAAGAAGAAAGAAAAAAAAAATGTGGCATTCATGGCTCTCTCAGCCAAAACGGTTCCCGACCCCTGGTATACACCCTTCTTCCCCTTGAATATTTTGTCTCCCCACCCACATAGAGCCCAGGGCTCAGAGTGCTCTGGCTGCCACTTGTCACTGACTTTGGGCCACCGTGGTCCCGGGTTGATGCTATGGATGGAGTAGGTCAGGGAAAACCTTGACAGAAGAGCCTGCTGACCAGGACCGCTCAGCCAGCCCTTCTGTCTGGGCTTACCCAGGAAGGGACTCGCCCCTGGAGGGTAAGAGTTGCTCTTGCAGATAACAAAGGTGTAACATTGCCCAAAGTAACAATTGGCAGCAGGGCGACATAAGGATGTCACTAAATTGGAGTTCAAAATAGTTCAGTGCAAGCTCAGATAAAGTTTCATTAGATACAATATAAATTATTTTTCACTGCTTCACAAGACATAGTTGGGATTTGGGCCCTATGAGAATATAAATCAGAAAGAGGGAGAGGAGAAAGAAAGAAGTGGTGTTGGCGTGCTGAGTAGGGATGGAGGAACAGTTGACAGAAATCAGTCTGGAAAAACTATGGTGGTGGAGTGATGGTCCATCTGGGAATCGGGCAGGGAGTAGTTAGGGGGGAACTGTCTTAGGAGGCTGGTTTTCCCCACACCACCATTTTGATGAGATAAAGCTGGTTGGAGCAAAGGAACTTACCAATGCAATTGGGAAGGGGAAGGGGGAGATAAAGATTTTGGTTATGAGCAGGTTCCAATGGAGGTCTTTGCCTGTGTTGAGAGCTATTCCTTAGCATGGAAGATAAATGGCTCATTTTGAATGAATGCTTTACTGATTTAATTTTTTTTAAAGGATTTAAGTGTTTGGTGATACAGAGGCAGAAATCTTTGGGTAAAAGACAAACGTAAGGTAGAAATGCAGGAGCCTAAGAGGAGGGAAATCTATTTGGTGAAAAGTAAAAATGAAGGGAAGCATTTATGTGGTTGAGATCTTCATTTGATCCGTTCTGACTAAAAGAGCTCTTTATTGGGTGATGTGAGAGAAAAGAAAACAATGAAGGACATTGTTCTCATTCCTCAGAAACTTCTAGTCAAATGTAAAACGTTCACATAGAAAACAGCTCTTGGGCCCTGGCCAGTTGGCTCAGTGGTAGGGTGTTGGCCTGGCGTGCAGGAGTCCCGGGTTCGACTCCCGTCCAGGGCACACAGGAGAAGCGCCCATCTGCTTCTCCCCCTCTCCTTCCTCTCTGTCTCTCTCTTCCCCTCCCGCAGCCAAGGCTCCACTGGAGCAAAGTTTGCCCGAGTGCTGAGGATGGCTCTGTGGCCTCTGCCTCAGGTGCTAGAATGGCTCTGATTGTGACAGAGCTACGCCCCAGATGGGCAGAGCATCGCCCCCTGGTGGGCATGCCGGGTGGATCCCGGTCGGGCGCATGCGGGAGTCTGTCTGACTGCCTCCCCGTTTCCAGCTTTGGAAAAAAACAAAAACAAAAACAAAAACAAAAAAAAGAAAACAGCTCTTGGACTAAGGGGCTGACATTTACTGAGCACCTACTGTGGTCATATATGGGGCCAGTCAAGTGCATGTATTTAATATAATACTAACAATGACCTATATAAGATAGACATTATTGCCTACCTATTTTTCAGATGAATAAATTGAGATGAGGAGGGTTTAGATAATTTCCCCAAAGACATCAGAATTTGATTCCAGGTCAGTCTGATTTCAAAGTAGTACTTCAATTTCACAGATTTGGCCAAAGAAGTACGACTGGGTAAATTTAAATTTGGAGCATCTCAGTATATGGATCAGGAATTCCTGGAGTGGCCAGTGTTGGGACAGGAGAAGGAGGATGTTGAGCAGGATGTGGTAGAAGAGGATCAACTGTGCTGGGGAGAGGAGAGGACTTACTCGTGCAGCTGCGTGTAGATGAATGGGACTGCAGTATGTGCAATCCAGACACTCTGTCCCCCCCTTGATTATATGCCTTTGAAACCAGGCTGATTCCATGTCCTCTTTTCCTTTCAATCCTCCACTTCCCCAAAGATATGGGAGGAAAAAGGTTTTCTTTGTTACTGTTTCCCACTTGTTAGGAAAATACTCTTCCCAAATACTCCTATTTCAAGAAAAACAAAGCTAAGCAGATGGCTGTCAGAGGGAAGGGGGTTTGGGGTCTGGGTGAAAAAAGTAAAGAGATTAAGCAAAACAAACAAACAAATGAACAAACACACCGACAAACAACTCATAGACACATAGAGCAGTATGGGGATAACCAGAGGGAGGGGGCTGTAGGGAGGCGGGTGAAGGCAAAAGGGGGATAGAAGGTGATAGAAGACCAAATATAATATACAGATGATGTATAATATTATAGCATTGATACCTGAAACCTATATAATTTCATTAACCAATGTTGCCCCAATAAATTCAATAAAAAGTTAAACGAACAAACAAACAAACACCGCCCCCTCCCCACTAAAGCTAAAAGAGTCTAACTTAAAACCAAAAAGACCCTGCCCTAGCTTCTGGATCATTCCTGTCAGCATCAGACATCTCTCACTTTAAAAAATCTACCCTTCACCCACATTCCCCTGTAGCTATTAGCTCATTCTCTACTCCGCCTTTCCACAAAAGTCCTCCAAATGTGGTCAGAACTCGTTCTCCAGTTCCCCTCTTCCCATTCTCTCCCGAAGCCCCCTTTCTGGCTTTCCCACCAAGTCATGAAGCTTCTCTTGTCAAGGCTGCCGTTGCTGTGTCTGAGTTAGTTCACAGTCTCCTTTTACTGAAACCCACAAGCCAGAGTTGGCATAGTTGGGCTCTTCTTCCGTCTTCAAACACGTTCTTCACTTGCTTTTGAAGCAGTTTTGTCTTGGCACCTCTCCTACCTCACAGGTTACTTGCTCCTGGTGTCCTTGGCTCATCTTCTGTCTTCTGATCGCCAGCTGTTGAGATGCCCCAATGGCTCCTTGATTTACACTCATTCTTTAAGTGGTCTCATTATTCCCAAAGCTTTAAATACCACCCGAATTTCTATCTCCAGTTTGGGATTTTTCCCTTGAACTTCCAATTTATTTGGGTCTATCTGCCTACGTATCCCCTTGGATGTCTTCAGGCATCTCAAACTTGTCTGAAAATGTCTTGATGATCTTCCTGTCCTCAAATCTGCTGCTTCCTCAGTCATTCCTGTCTTATTCTGATTGCTCAAGCCAAGGCTGTGGCACTACCACTATCCTTAACTCTTCTCTCTCTTTTTTTAAACTGTCCTCATCTAGTATATTGGCAAATCTTGTCATCTATACATTTGAAATATATCCAGAATGGGACCACTTTCTCTGTGTTGACTGCTATATTCATTGCCCAAACAATTATTATTTACCTCCAGATTATTGGAATAGTCTTTTAAGTGGGCTCCCTGTTTATATCTTCAGCCGACTCCCAGCAGTCTCTACACAGCAACTAGAGTGAATATTAAGAAATGTAAGTCAGACCATGTTTCTTCTCTGTTCTAAATCCTCTAGTGGCTTCTCACCTTACTCAGAACAAAACTCAAAGTCCTCGCCAAATTCTACAGGGCAATGCATGACTTAGACTTCTGCCCTGTCCTCCCAGGTCTCACCTCCTTCTATCGGCCCCTCACTTTCTGTATGTTGACCTCAATGGCCTCCTCACTGTTTCTGGACACATCAAGCATGTTTCTATCTCAGAGCCTTTTAACTTGTAACCCCTCTGCTTAGAATTCTCTTTTACTTCATTTTGATTTCTGCTCCAATGTCACCTGTTAAGGGTTTCCCCCTGCCACCTATCTAAAATAGCACTCCTGTTTCTGCCTTCCCTTTAAAATTTTTTTACTTATTTATTAATTTTAGCCAGAGAGGAATGGAGAGAGAGAGAGAGACAAAAACATCAATCTGTTCCTGTATGTGCCCCAACCAGGGATCCAACTGGCAACCTCTACACTTTGGGCCGATGCTCTAACAGAGCTATCTGGCCAGGGCCTTTTGCTTTGTTTTTATTTGTCCCCCACCTTTTGCTTTGTTTTTATTCTGATCATCTATCAATCTCTATTTTTCTATCTGTCTATCTATCTATCTATCTATCTATCTATCTATCTATCTATCTAACTCAGGGGTCGGGAACCTATGGCTCGCAAGCCAGATGTGGCTCTTTTGATGGCTGCATCTGGCTCGTAGACAAATCTTTAATTAAAAAAATAATAATAATGTTAAAAATATAAAACATTCTCATGTATTACAATCCATTCATTCCCTACCGCTCATGTTCATGGTTGTGGATGGCTGGAGCCAATCACAGCTGTCCTCCAGGACAGCACCAAATTTTTATTGGATAATGCGTAATATACACGCGTCGTTGTATGGCTCTCACAGAATTACATTTTAAAATATGTGGTGCTCATGGCTCTCTCAGCCAAAAAGCTTCCCGACCCCTAATCTAACTGATTCTTCTGTTTCTCTAGAATATAAGCTCATGAGAACAGAAACGTCATTTTTATGTATTAATGTATTCCCAGTTTAGTTTCTAGAACCATTCCTGGACTACAGGAGATACTTGGTGTTTTTATGCCATTGTTGTTGAATGAATGAATTACTGTTCTTAATGTTCCCCTTTGTGACATTGCGTCTTTGAGATTTGGAAAGACCTTTGGGGGATATTTTATATATTTGTAAGTAATCAAAGATGCAAAAAGAATTAAATAATGTGTATATAATACTACACTGCTCACAAAAATGAAGGGATCAGGGAACGTGCAGATACTCCAGTACTTTCAGCCTTTTGTATAGTGCATTTTCACCAATGAAATAGAAGTTGGTTTTGCATTTCATTTATATAAGCAAACAACTTTCTTTGACTTGTTATTTGCTTTTCTGATGTTATTGTTTAATAAAAAAAATTAAATGCTTCCTTTTATTGCTTCATATTCATTTTGAAATATCCTCTAATTTTTGTGAGCAGTGTAATAAAGAAATAAACTAGTTCTTAAAAGAGCATCTGATTCTAATGAAAAAATGAGCAAACAGAGTTTCCAAGAACCAATAATTAATTTAGTAATAAAAAATGTAAAAACAAAGAAAAATAACATTAATAATCTGTAAAATGGCTAGAGTAATAGTATCTGCTTAATGGGTTGTTATGAGGATTAAATGAGAAAATGCCCCTAACATGCATAGACTAGTGCATTGTACATAGTAAGCACCCAAATAACTTGCTATTATTATTACTATTATTATTAAATTAATTTTTAGAGGCAAATATGATTTTAAACCCAAACTAAACAAAGACAATGAAAGGAATATTTTAGACCAATTTCATTGTTAGGCATAGATGTAAATAACCCAAATAAAATATCTGCACTCTGAAAAAACAAAACACATAAAAAGAATTAGCTATTAAACTCAAATCTGTTACCTTAGTTTATCACAAACAAAATATCAAAACAATGTAATTAGAGCCAGATAAAGCATCCAGATAAATCTATCATCACATTATAGATTAAAACTCTGAAAACATTCAGTGTGTTTTTTTCCCCTTAATATGATAAACTGTATTTAAAAAAACAAGAGTGAACATCATGTTTATTGAAGACTTAAACTTTTTTTTTCAAAAGAAGGACAAGATATGGGTGCTCTCTGTTATCATTCCTTATTTAATATTTCACTAGTCATGCTGTTGAAGACTGCCTGAAATGGGAAAAGAAATTAAAACATAGCTTTATGCAAAGTATCTTACAACTAAGCTATTAAAAGAATAAAATCATTGCTAATAGTAAGTGAGCTAAGCAAAATTTCAGGCTATTAATACCATACAAAAATTAGTAAACTGCTTACTGGCATATCAAAAATAAATAAATAAAGGAATAAAAGGGTGATTCCATTGCCTTTAATGATGAAATTGAATATTTGTATTTTAATTAAACTTGGAAAACAAAAATATTTGGTCAAAAATGTAATATATAAATAAAAGAATATGTAATATATTAACAGATTTGAAATGAAAGGTTTAAATATAGTATATTCAGATGATCAAGCTTTCCAAGGAAGGATATAGATGTGATTATTAATAATAAATTCATAAATATACACTTATAATGGGCACTTTACTAAGTATTTAAATTCTACCCCAAACTCTATAGGTAGGAAGTATTATCTAATTTACAGAGCTTTCCAGGGATTAAGTAAATATATATAAATGTAGGAATTTTACATTTAGGACCTTAGAGTAGGAAACAAATCAGATGGGAAAAAGAAGATAATTTGTTTAAAGATATCTGTTGAAACATTGTTCCTACATTAAAAAAAAAAATATATATATATATAGTTTTTGTGACAGACAGAAAGAGACAGAGAGAGGGACAGATAGGGATAGACAGGAAGGGAGAGAGATGAGAAGCATCAATTCTTCCTTGCAGCTCCTTTGTTGTTCATTGATTGCTTTCTCATATGTGCCTTGACTGGGCGGGGGGGTGGGGGCTACAACAGAGTGAGTGACCCTTTGCTTAAGCCAGTGACCTTGGGCTCAAGCTGGTGAGCCTTGCTCAAACCAGATGAGCTCACGCTCAAGCCAGTGACCTTGCGGTTTAGAACCTGGGTCCTCTGCGTCCCAGTCCAACGCTCTATTCACTGCACCACTGCCTGGTCAGGCAAAAAAAAAAAAAAAAAAAAAAAAAAAAAAAAAAAAAAGAAAAAATGAAAAACAACTAGATGTTCAAAATTGTGTAAGAATAGCTTAGCAACTATGATGTATCAATACAGATATTAAAAATGAAAGTGTTGATTTTTGGATATTTGTCTATGACATGAACTTTAAAGCAGAATGGAAGATAACAGGTACATACAGATGACATCTGTGCCAGAACGTTTGTACATGTGCGAACAAGGAGGTGAATTTGGAAAGTAATGGGAACAGTTTGAGGTTTGATTTTGCTAGTTTTTTTTCCCTGTTAAATTGCTTACATTCAACACGATGTAAAAATTAAGCCACTGTAGGAGGTCACCTTCTCTGTTTCGGAGCTGTCTTAGTGCCAGCAAACATTTTCAGATTTCTCTGCGAAGGATAAGCATTAGAAAAGGTTGGAATTGCTTGATAGGCCTCCCTAGTCAGGAAGGAGGCCAGGTGCTGGCAGAGGTTGTCCAGGAATCTAATCCCCTGTGACTTTAGTAAGTCTGTACTCTCTGCTTTCTTGTCTGTACAGGGATGGGTTGGATCCCTGCATAATTTTTAAGTTCTCCTACAGGTCTGTGGTTCTGCTTGTCTTTGAGAAGAGAGAAGGAGAGGTCTTATACATTTTGGGGTGTTGAGAGAAGAGTGTCTCCTTTGGCACTCCTATTGGCACTGACCTGTCCAGTTGGTCCGATTGCTGCCAACTCTGCCCAAGGAAACTGCCTCCTCCTGACTTGTTTCTTCTCGCTCAGGAGAGGCAGATGGCTCACGAGCAGCCTACAGCCAGAGACACACCCTGGGCCCCATTGAAAGCAAGATTAGGAGCAAGTCTGTGGGTGGGAGACAGGGTGAGCAAGGAGGCTGAGGGAGCAGGATTCTATTCCCTGATTCCCGGGCCAAAAAAAGGTGTGTGGGCCTAAGCCTACTTTGGGCCTCTAGGGAGCAATACTTAAAGGGCCTTGTTAAAAATAAATGTGCTGTAATTGCCTTGGGTCTGGCTGAGCCTAATTCTCCTGGGCTCCAGATACATTATCTCCTTAGGGTTTTTCTACTGGAAAGTTATTGCTTTCAGTGGTTTAATTCGTTACTTTTGTCTACAGGGAAAATCTTAATATTTTCTTACTTTTAATTTTTATTCCAGGGAATTTATCTTGTTAATTCAATCAGATCAGTACTTCAATGTTCATGATGATGGTCGTTTAAAAAATTTGTGATAAAATACACATAACATCAAATTATCCATCTTAACCATTTTAAAGCATACAGTTCAGCAGTGTTACCCATTTTAATCTCCAGAACGCTTTTTATCTTCTCAAACTGAAACCCTGTACCTATTAAATAATTCCTTATTCCTCACTACCTCCTGTCCCTGGCAAGCACCATTCTGCTTTCTGTCTCTATGAATCTGACTACTCCAGATACCGCATATAAGCAAAATTATATAGTATTTGTCTTTTTGTGACCGGATTATTTTACTTAGCATATTGTCCTCAAGGCTCATCAATGTTGCAGCATATGCCAGGATTTCCTTCCTTTTTAGAGCACTTTATGAATTTGACCCCAAAGGCAAGGGAAGTGAAGGCAAAGATAAATGAATGGGTCCTTCCTTTTTAAAGCTGAATAATATTCCATTGTATAGATTACAGCATATTTTGTTAGTTTGTTCGTCTGCTGATGGACATTTCAATTGCTCCCATCTTTTGGCTACTGTGAATAATGCTGCTATGAACATGGGTGTACAAATGTTGTGTGTTTTTAAGTTTTCTTCTTATAGTTGATTTCTAGTTTCATACCCTTGTGATCAGAGAATATGCTAGATATGATTTCTTTTCTTCTTCTTCTTTTTTTTTTTTTTAAGAGAAAGGCAGGGAGAGAAAGACAGAGAGATAGGAACATCGAGCTGTTCCTGTATTCACCCTGACTGGGGATTGTTGATATAATTTCAGTCTTCTAAATTTATTGAGACTTCTTTTGTGGCCTAACATGTGGTGCATCCTGAAAAATGTTTCATGTGCACTTGAAAAGAATGTATATTCTGCTGCTTTGGGATAAAATGTTCTGTAAATATCAATTAAATCCATCTGGTTTAATATGTCATTTAAGGCCACTGTTTCCTTGCTGATTTTCTGTCATGATGCTCTGTCCATTGATGTCAATGGTGTGTTCAAGTCCCCTACAATTACTATATTGCTTTGGCTCTCTCCCTTTCTTTCAGTTAATATTTGCTTTAGTATATTTATGTATTTAGTGCTCATATGTTCGGTGTGTAAATGTTTACAAAGGTTATATCCTCTTGTTGCATTGATTCCTAATCATTATGAAATGTTCTTCTTTGTCTCTTATTATAGGTTTTGTTTTAATGTCTATTATATATGATATAAATACTGCTACCCCAGTTTTTTTCATTTCATTTGCATGAAATATATTTTTCTATTTCTTTACTTTTAGTTTCTGTATGCCTGAAGTCAGTCTTGTGTGCACCACATATATATGGGTCTTGTTTTTTTTTTTATCCATTCAGCCACCCTGTGTCTTTCCCTTAGAATATTTTATCTATTTACATTTAAAGTGATTATTTACAGGTATGAGGTTATTGCCATTTTATTATTCATGTTTATGTTCTTCTCTTTTTCCTTCCTCTCCTCCTTCTCTTTCTCCTTCCCCCTCCTCTTCTCCTCCTTTTTTTTTTTGTCACTTTAACATTTCTTGTATTACTGGCTCGGTGGTGACGAACTCCTTTAACTTCTTCTTGTTTGGGAAGTGTTTTATTTATCATTTGATTCTATACAATAGTCATGCTGTGTAAAGTAGTCTTGGCTTTAGGTCCTTGATTTTCATCACTTTGAATGTATCAGGTTAATCCCTTCTTGCCTGCAAAGTTTCTGTTAAGAAATCAACTAACTGTTTTATGGGAGTTCCCTTGTAGGTAACTGCTTTTATCTTGCTGCTTTTAGTCTTTAAACTTTAGCATTTTAATTATGATGTGTTTTGGTGTGGGCCTCTTTGAGTTCATCTTGTTTGGGACTCTCTGAGCTTCTTGGACTTTTATGTCTATTTTCAGCACCAGGTTAGGGAAATTTTTAGTTATTATTTTTTCAAAGAGATTTCACTGGGGAACAATTTTTTTTTCTTATTTCTGCATTACTGATTCTAAATCTGAAATCTGTTTTTTGGTGGATGCTCTAGTTTTTATGCAATTTTAATTTCTTTTTGTTACAGTTAATGGCATGCATTGGTTTTTAAATTGGAGTTAAAGGGCAATGACTCTTGGATTGAACATAACCACAAGGCAGTTAATGTTTTACAAACATCACTTTTACATAATTGTAGTTGTTTTTAAATGTAAAAAATTATTATCTGATAAAAACAGCCTCTAATTTTGTTTTAAGATTAAATCATGGCTTCTTTGAGTAGGCATAAATGTAAGAATAGTCCTGACACCTTCTGCTATATATGTGGCTGTTATACACTTCAATGTCAAAGGCACAATATTTCATCATTTGTGACACGTGTATATATTGCCTATTTTCAAGTTCCCCTTGGTGATCAAGACAAGAATTGGGCTCCTCATGTTGTTTATCATAATTGTGAGGAAATACTTCATGACTGGGCAAAAAGGAAATGCAAAGAAATGCCTTTTGGTATTCCCCTGGTTTGGCGTGGCCTAAGGACCACTAGCAGTGACTGTTACTTCTGTCTGATCCTTACAAAGGGCATCATCAAGAAAAAAACAGCATATGATTGCGTATCCTAATATTCCTTCAGCAATACGACCTATCCCACACTCTGAGACACTCCTGGTTCCAGTTTTCAATGGTTTTATTTCTTCTAAGGATGAAGAAAGTGAACATAGTGATCAAGTGTATTTTGATAAGATACATGAGGAAATGGTTATAGAATCTGAAGGGTGTTCTTCTGATGCCAAGCAGTCATTAACCCCTCAGCAGTTTAGCCAACCCGAATTGAATGACTTAGTAAGAATGACATAAAAGTTGTCCTTGACTTTCTGAAGTATGAGGAGCATAACTGGATCATTTGTGTGGATCTTAAAATGTTACTCTGTTTCCTGCTAGGACAACAGAGAGGTTTCACAAAGTATCCTTGCTTTCTGTGTTTGTGGGACAGCCGAGCTTAAGAGAAACACTGGACACAGAAGGAGTGGCCAAACTGTGAAGCTCTGGAAGTAGGGATGCAAAATATTGTGAATGAACCTGTAGTTAATCAAGACAGGATCATTTTACCCCCACTTCACATCAAATTTGGCTTAATGAAGCAGTTTGTTCAGGCTTTGAATAGAGAAAGTGAATGCTTTCAATATATTATTTCTGCTTTTCCTACCTTGTCTTTCGAGAAGATAAAAGCAGGTGTATTTGATGGACCTCAAATTTGAACCCTCATATGTGACAAAGAATTTACCAGGAAGATAAATAAGGAGGAGAAAGCAGCATGGAAGTCTTTTGTGGCAGTTACAAAGAACTTCCTTGGCAACAAAAAAGCAGAAAACTATGATCTTCCGGTTCAAAGGATGCTGTTGGCTTTCCTCGACGTTGGATGTAACATGAGCGTTAAGATTCACGTCCTGAACAGTCAATCACCTTAATAAGTTTCCCAAAAATCTTGGAGCTGTTAGTGATGAGCAGACTACTGCTGGAGCATCAAACGAGATTGTCCTCAACAAGTACACAAACGCAAGAGCTACAAATGCAAATTTTTTCCTGAATAGAATTTAAATAAGTTTTGTGCAAATTTTATAATTAAAATAAGTGTTTTAATATGTTCTATTTCAAAACTTTAGACAAATTCTGATGCAATCATATCTTTTAGTGTATTTACTGCATTATATAAATTATTATATTGTCACAAATATGATGCCCAAGAAGACATTCTACTTCATTATGTTAAACTAAGTGTTGAAAATTTTACAATAAGATGAAAACCTAAAATCTTGAATTGCAAAAGACTAGCTTACAGAGAAAAACAAATGTTAGATTTGAGATCAGCACACTTAAATTAGGTAAGAACAAGTGTTTTTTGTGGATGCAACAAAAATTTTGTTCCCCAGTGTTTTTAATACCTTATCTCTCACTTCTGCATGTTGGTACAATTGATGTTGTCTCAGAGGTCCCTTAAACTATCATTTTTATTTTTATTTTTTTAGTTCCTATTCAATGTTTTCTGCTATCTTGTCTTCCAAATTGCTGATTCAATCCTCTGTTTTGTATAATTCGATTTTTATTTCTTCTAGTGTTTTATCATTTTAGTTATTGTAGTCTTCATTTCTAACTGGTTCTTTTTCATAATTTCTATGTCTTATTTTATGTTTCCTATCTCTTTGCTGAAGTTCTCATTGAATTAATCTATTTTCCCCTAAGAAAATAGGGGAGCATCATTATAACCAGTGTTTTGAACTCTGTATCTGGTAGATTGCTTGTCTCCAGTTTAGTTTTTTTTTTTTTTTTCTGGAGTTTTCTCCTGTTCTTTCATTTGGTATGTGTTTCTTTGTCTTCTAATTTTGGTTGCCTATCTGTGTTTGTTTCAATGTATTAAGTATTTCCAGTCTTGGCAAGGCAGTCTTATGTAGTAGGTGCTTTGGAGTGCAATGGCACAGTTTCCCTGGTCACTTGAGTTGGGTGCTCCAGTGATATCTCTTAAGTGGATTATACCTTACTGTAATTGAGCCTTGATTGCTATTCCTTTTTATGATTTCTATGTCCTATTTTATGCTTCCTATCTCTTTGTTGAAGTTCTCACTGAGTATTGAGCATTATTATAACCACTATTTTGAACTCTGTATCAGTGTTTTGAACTCTACATGTCAGTGGGTTAAATTGACCCTTAGGCTGACTGGTTGTGAGGACTGGCCATGACAATAGTGGATGAGCTGCTGTGTGTGAGTTGATCCCATGGAGTGGGATTCACCCCAGTGGGGCTCTTCTGCCTGCATGATCACCCTTTGTGAGTGCCATTTCTGGCTCTCATTGAGTGGTACTCTGTGGTGGTCTGAGGCCAGTCATCAGGTATGTTTGTCTGAGGCCTCTTGGGAGAGGTTCTGGAGCAGGCCAAGGTCAACTTCTGCTTGTGACTGACCTGGGGCCACCTGGTAGAAGTTATAAAGCAATCTATAATTGGTAGATGTCTGTGCTGGGCCATGCTGTGAACTGAGGCGGGCTGCCACCAGTGCTGGACCTGGGGCCACTCAGCAAGAGGTGCGAGGCATGCTGAGGCCAGCTGCAGTCTCCTTCGGGTTTTAAGACCTTTGAGAGTTTATAAGAAAGTCTGCAGTGTGGGCCAAGGTTGACTGCCTATGAGGTGTAGTCATTTAAAGAGGCTTGGGCTGCTTCCTTTTGTTTATGTGATGAATCACATTGATTGATTTGAGAATATTGTACCAGCCTTGCCTCCCCAGAATAAATCCCACTTGATCATGGTGTATGATTTTTTCCATATATTGTTGGATCCAGTTTGCTAATATTTTATTGAGGATTTTAGCATCTATATTCATCAGGGATATTGGCCTATAATTTTCTTTCTCTGTGTTGTCTTTACCTGGTTTTGGAATCAGAATTATGCTTGCCTCATAAAAGGAGCTTGGAAGTCTTCCTTCCTCTTGAATTTTTTGAAATAGCTTGAGAAAGATAGGAGTTAGTTCTTCTTTTAATATTTGGTAGAATTCACTTTTGAAGCCATCTGGCCCAGGACTTTTCTTTGTTGGGAGTTTTTTGATAACTCTTTTTGATCTCATTTGGTGTAATCGGTCTGTTTAGGTTTTCTGATTCTTCTAGATTGATTTTTGGAAGATTGTATGTTTCAAGGAATTTGTCCATTTCATCTAGGTTGTCTAGTTTTTTGGCGTACAGTTCTTCATAGTATTTTCTTACAATATTTTGTATTTCTGTAGTGTCAGTTGTTATTTCTCCACTCTCATTTCTAATTTTATTTATTTGAGTCCTCTCTCTCTTTTTTTCTTTGTGAGTCTAGTTAAAGGTTCATTGATCTTGTTTACCTTTTCAAAGAACCAGCTCCTAGTTTCACTGATCCTCTGTATTGTTTCTTTAGCCTCTATGTCATTTATTTCTGCTCTGATTTTTATTATTTCCTTCCTTCTACTACATTTGGGCTTTACTTGCTGTTCTTTTTCTAGTTCTTTTAGATGCAGGGTTAAGTTGTTTATTTGAGCTTTTCCTAGTTTCTTAAAGTGTGCCTGTAGTGCTATGAACTTCCCTCTCAGTACTGCTTTAGCTGTGTCCCTTAAATTTTGAGTTGTTGTATGCTCATTATCATTAATTTCTAGGAATTTTTTTATTTCTTATTTGATATCATCATTAATCCATTTGTTATTTAACAACCTGCTATTAAATTTCCATGTGTTTTAGAATTTTTGAGCTTTTCTGTTGTGGTTGATTTCTAGTTTTATGCCATTGTGATCTGAGAAAGTGCTTGGTATGATTTCAATCTTCTTAAATTTGATGAGACCACTTTTGTGCCCTAACATGTGGTCTATCCTAGAGAATGTACCATGAGCACTTGAAAAGAATGTATATTCTGCTGCTTTAGGGTGAAATGTTCTGAAGATGTCTATTAAGTCAAGTTGATCTAGTGTGTCCTTTAAGTCTGCTGTTTCTTTGTTAATTTTCTTTCTTGAGGATCTATCTAGTGATGTTAGTGGGGTATTAAAATCCTCTACTATTATAGTATTGCTGTTGATCTCACCCTTTATATCCATCAAAGTCTGCTTTATATATTTAGGTGCTCTTATATTAGATGCGTAGATATTTATAATAGTTATATCTTCCACATGATAATTTCAATAGATGCAGAAAAAGAATTTGATAAAATCCAGCACCCATTCATGATCAAAACTCTCAACAAAGTGGGAATACAGGGAACATACCTCAACATGATAAAAGACATTTATGATAAACCCACCGCCAATATCATATTTAATGGGCAAAATTAAAAGCAATTTCCTTAAGATCAGGAACAAGGCAGGGGTGCCCCCTTTCACCACTTTCATTCAACATAGTCCTGGAAGTCCTAGCCACAGCAATCAGACAAGAAGAAGAAATAAAAGGCATTCAAGTTGGAAAAGAAGAAGTAAAGCTATCATTATTTGCAGATGATATGATATTGTATTATATATAGAAAACCCTAAAGTGTCAGTCAAAAAACTACTGGACCTGATAAATGAATTCAGCAAAGTGGCAGGATATAAAATTAATACTCAGAAATCAGAGGCATTTTTATACACCAACAATGAACAGTCAGAAAAAGAAATTAAGGAAACAATCCCCTTCACTATTACAACCAAAAAAATAAAGTACCTAGGAGTACATTTAACCAAGGAGACTAAAGACTTGTACTCGGAAAATGATAAAACATTGATAAAAGAAATCAAGGAAGATACAAACTAGTGGAAGCATATACCATGCTCATGGTTAGGAAGAATAAATATCATTAAAATGTCTATATTACCGAAAGCAATTTATAAATTTAATACAATACCAATTAAAATACCAATGACATACTTTAAGGATATAGATCACATATTCCAAAAATTTATATGGAACCAAAAGAGAACACGAACAGCTTCGGCAATCTTAAAAAGAAGAATAAAGGGCAGGTATCACACTTTCTGATATCAAGCTATACTACAAGGCCATTCTACTCAAAATAGCCTGGTACTGGCATAAGAACAGGCACATAGATCAATGGTACAGAACGTAGAACCCAGAAATAAACCCACAGCTCTATGGACAACTGATATTTGACAAAGGAGGTAAGGGCATACAATAGAGTAAAGACAGCCTCTTTAATAAATGGTGTTGGGAAAATTGGACAGCTACCTACAAAAAAATAAAACTAGACCACCAACTTACACCATTCACAAAAATAAACTCAAAATGGATAAAAGACTTAAATGTAAGCCGTGAAACCATTAGCATCTTAGAAGAAAACATAGGCAGTAAGCTCTCCGACATCTCTCGCAGCAATATATTTGCTGATTTATCTCCACGGGGAAGTGAAATAAAAGACAGGATAAACAAATGGGACTATATCAAACTAAAAAGCTTTTGCACAACTAAAGACAATAAGAACAGAATAAAAAGACAAACTACACAATGGGAGAACATATTTGACAGTACATCTGATAAGGGGTTAATCACCAAAATTTATAAAGAACTTGTAAATCTCAACACCAGGAAGACAAACAATCCAATCAAAAAATGGGCAAAAGAAATGAATAGACACTTCTCCCAAGAGGACATACAGACTGGCCAATAGGCATATGAAAAAATGCTCAACATCACTAATCATTAGAGAAATGCAAATGAAAACCACAATGAGATATCACCTCACACCAGTCAGAATGGCGCTCATCAACAAAACAACACAGAGTAAGTGCTGGTGAGGATGTGGAGAAAAGGGAACCCTCCTTCACTGCTGGTGGGAATGCAGACCGGTGCAGCCTCTGTGGAAAACAGTATGGAGATTCCTCAAAAAATTGAAAATCAAACTGCCTTTTGACCCAACTATCCCACTTTTAGGAATATACCCCAAGAACACCATAGAATTGTTCTAGAAGGAGAAATGCACCATGTTTATGGCAGCATTGTTCACAATAGCGAAGATCTGGAAACAGCCCAAGTGTCCGTCAGCGGACGAATGGATTAAAAAGCTTTGATACATATATAGTATGGAATACTACTCAGCCATAAGAAATGATGACATTGGATCATTTACAATAACATGTATGGACCTTGATAACATTATACGGAGTGAAATAAGTAAATCAGAAAAAACTAAGAACTATATGAACCCATACATAGATGGGACATAAAAATGAGACTCAGAGACATGGACAAGAATGTGGTGGTAAGAGGGGGGGTGGGGTGGAGAGGTGGAGGGGGCGAGACAGGAAAGAGAGGGGGTGGGGGGAGGGGTGGTGCACAATGAAAACCAGATAGAAAGGAACGGAAGACAATTTGACTTTGGGTGAAAGTCATATTGTGCAGCATAATCAAATGTCAAAATAATCTGAAGCCCTGGCCGGTTGGCTCAGCGGTAGAGCGTCGGCCTAGAGTGCGGAGGACCCGGGTTCGATTCCCGGCCAGGGCACACAGGAGAAGCGCCCATTTGCTTCTCCACCCCTCCGCCGTGCTTTCCTCTCTGTCTCTCTCTTCCCCTCCCGCAGCCAAGGCTCCATTGGAGCAAAGATGGCCCGGGCGCTGGGATGGCTCTGTGGCCTCTGCCTCAGGCGCTAGAGTGGCTCTGATCACAACATGGCGACGCCCAGGATGGGCAGAGCATCGCCCCCTGATGGGCAGAGCGTCGCCCCATGGGTGGATCCCGGTCGGGTGCACGCAGGAGTCTGTCTGACTGTCTCTCCCTGTTTCCAGCTTCAGAAAAATGAAAACAAAAATAAAAACAAAAAACAAACAAACAAACAAAAAAAATAATCTGGAGATGTTTTCTTGGAACATATGTACCCTGATTTATCAGTGTCACTGCATCAAAATTAATAATAAATAAATAAATAGGCTTGGGCTGTGTGCTCCAGTTGGGTGGGGCAGGGTTTCAGGTAGTCACCAGGGTGGGGCAAGTGGGTGTTCACCAGGTTAATGCAGATTCTGATATGACACCAGCCTGTACCTGCAGGGTGTGTGTGTGTGTGTGTGTGTGTGTGTGTGTGTGTGTGTGTGTGAGAGTGTGTGTATGGGTGTGGTAGGGAGAGGGCTTAACACAAGAACAATGGCTGCTGCTTCTTCAGCCTTTGCACTGAAGTCACACAATTCAGTTTCTCCCTGTATGTCCCTGGTGCTTTTCAAGCTCCGTTTGTTTGCTGAAGCTTAGGGTAAGTGTTGAAATCTGTACACAGGAGTGAGCGAATCTGTGTGTGGGCACTGTAAGAGGAACCCTAGGTTCTCAGCAGCCCTCCTCTCACCTGGACAGAATCCCTGCTGATTTTTGCAGTCAAATGTTGTGGGGACTCCTTTTCCAAGTACTGGTACTGGGAGCTTGATATGGGGCTGGGGCCCCTCGCTCCTCAGCGGGGACCTGTGCAGCTCAGTTATTCCTCCTGCTTCTCAACTACCACATGTGGGAGGGGACCAGCCTGTTTTGCATCTCCATGCCTCCTACCGGTCTTGATGTGGTTCTTTTTTATATCCCTAGTTATAATAGGAGTTCCATTTAGCTAGTCTTCAGATGACTCTCCAGGTTGATTGTTCTATACTTTAGTTTTAATATTGATGTGGTTATGAGAGAACACAAGGACAGTGTTTTCCTATTTCCCAATCTTGACTGAAATCTGGAGCATCTTTTCATATGCTTGTTGGCCCTCTTCTTTTGAAAAATGTCTATTCCAGGTCTTCTGTCCATTTTTAAATTGGACTGTTTGTTTTTCATAGTTGTATGAGTTCTTTATGTTTTTCTTTTCTTTTCTTTTTTTAGGTGAGAGGAGGGGAGATAATGAAGCAGACTCCCACATGTGTGCCGACTGGGATCCACCCAGCAACTGTGTTTGGAGCTGATGCTCAAGTACAGAGCTATTTTTAGCGCTTGAGGCCAACTTACCAACCAAGCTATCCTCAGCGTCTTGGGCTATGTTTGAACCAGTCAAGCCACTGACTGTGAGAAGGTAGAGGTAGAGAAGGGGAAAAGGGAGGTAGGGAGAAGCAGATGGTTGCTTCTTCTGTGTGCCTTGACCTAGAATCGAACCTGGGGTATCCATATGCTGGGCTGATGCTCTATCCACTGAGCCACTGGCCAGGGCCTTTTTTATATGTTTTTAATATTAACCCCTTATTGGATAAATCTTTGCAAATATCTTCTCCTATTTGGTAGGTTGCTTTTCATTTTGATGGTTTCCTTTGTTGTAAACATCTTTTTAGTTTGATGTAGTCCCATTTGTTTATTTTTGCTTTTGTTGCCTTTGCCTGTGTAGACATGTCAAAAAGCTTAGTGTGTATGTCTTCTTCTAGGATTTTTATGGTTGCAGGTCTTACATTCAAGTCTTTAATAGATTTTGAGGTTTTTTTTTATTGTGTAAGAGAGTGCTCCAGTTTTATTGTTTCATATGTAGCTATCCAGTGTTCCTCAAAAACATTTTTTTAAATAAATTTTTATTAATGTTAATGGGATGACATTAATAAATCAGGGTACATATATTCAAAGAAAACATGTCTAGGTTATCTTGTCATTAAATTATGTTGCATACCCCTCGCCCAGAGTCAGATTGTCCTCCTCCTCCCTCTATCTAGTTCTCTGTGCCCCTCCCCCTCCCCCTAACTCTCTCCCTCCCTCCCTCCTGCGTCCTCCCTCCCCCCACCCCTGGTAACCACCACACTCTTGTCCATGTCTCTTAGTCTCATTTTTATGTTCCACCAATGTATGGAATCATGTAGTTCTTGTTTTTTTCTGATTTACTTATTTCACTCCGTATAATGTTATCAAGATCCCACCATTTTGCTGTAAATGATCTGATGTCATCATTTCTTATGGCTGAGTAGTATTCCATAGTGTATATGTGCCACATCTTCTTTATCCAGTCTTCTATTGAAGGGTTTTTTGGTTGTTTCCATGTCTTGGCCACTGTGAACAGTGCTGCAGTGAACATGGGGCTACATGTGTCTTCACGTATCAATGTTTCTGAGGTTTTGGGGTATATACCCAGTAGAGGGATTGCTGGGTCATAAGGTAGTTCTATTTGCAGTTTTTTCCTCAAAAACATTTATTGAAGAGACTGTCTTTTTCCATTGTGTATTCTTGCCTCCTTTGTCATAGATTAATTGATGATATATGTGTGAATTTATTTGTGGACTCTCTATTCTATTACATTGATCTATGCATCTGTTTAGGTGCCAGTAATTTACTGTTTTGAGTTGTATGGCTTTGTAGTGTAGTTTGAAATCAGGGGGCATGATACCTTTATCTTTGTTCTTATCTATCATTATTGCTTTGACTATTTGTGGTTATATACAACTTTTAAGATCATCTTTTCTAGTTCTGTGGAAAATGCCATTAATATTTTGGTAGCGATTGCATTGAATCCATAAAGATGATAGGTGTTAGTTTTTCTTTGAATGCTCAGTAAAATTCACCTGTGAAGCCACCTGGTCCAGGGTTTTTATTTGTTAGGAGTTTTTTTTTTTATTATTATTGATTTGATTTTGTTACTAGTAATCAGTCTATTCAGATTTTCTATTTCTTCATGTAGGAGCTGTTCTGTGTAGCCTAGAAACACAATCTCCCTGTCTACCAGAGCCAGATACTCTTATGGGCTTCCCTCATGTGTGCTGCATGCCCTCCAGCTGTGGTGGGGTTGCACCTGCTGCATGGGAGGGTAGGGCTCTAGATGCTCACCTAGTAGGTAGGTTGCAGCTAGGCTGCTGCAAGGTGGGAGCAGAGCTTGGGCTGTTCACCCAGCCCAGTTAAGGCTTGGTTTTTTGCCTGTGGATAGTGAGTCTTGGATGCTTATTTGGGTTCTACTGCAGTGTGTAAGGATTAGGGCTTAGGGCACTTGTTCATCCCTGCTCTGGCTCAGTCTCTATGGACAGAGTTCAGGGCCATACCCTGGCCAATTGCAGATTGAAAGCTGCAAGGAGGTAGGGGCAGGGCTCAGGGTGCTCTCCTGGCCTAGTTGTGGCTTATGGGCTGCCCATGAAGTGCAATGCTTGGGGCATTCACCCGGACAGGTTTTGATTAAGGGGCTATGTGGGCTGTGGGGTGCTTGTCTAGCCCTATTACCCCAGGGTGGGTGGAGAATGCCCTCTGGACTAGAGGGAGTGCTCCAAAATGGTGCCTGTCATTTCTGTCATCAGCAGATTAAAATAAAATTGCAAAGATGGGGTCTACCAGCACTTTTGTCTGTGGATGAAGTCCTTGCAAGTTCCTGCCTCTCCAGCAGCCTCTTTAAAGTTAGTAAGTGGGGTCTCCTCACTTTTGGTCTAGGAACTCTTCAAACTGTTGTTTTTCTGCTGGATCTCAGGAGTGTGGGTTTGTGTGAAAGCTCTTTAAGAGCAGTTTCTCCATTCCCTACAGTTCTATTTCTTCTGGTCTTAATCTCCATTGTTTTTCAAACCAGACATTTTAGGGATTCATTTCTTTAGTGTCTGCCCCCAGAACTGGGGTACCTGATGTGGGGCCCACTCCCTTTACTCCTCAAGGGAGAGTTCCTTTTATGGAAGGGAGGGATCTTTCTCACTTGTGGGTCACCACATTTGGGGTGATGTCCTAGCAAGGCTATATCTCTGCCTGCCTACTTCAAAATACATCTCTTTTGTCTTTTGTTATGAAGGCACTGTTCCTCTAGTTTAGAGGAAAAAAATTTCATATGTAGCTATAAATTTGTTGTGTCCTTGGGAGGAGGTAAGTTCACGGTCTTTCTGTGTCATCATCTTGAACCCTTCTCCTCTCAGATATATATAATAGTATATAATAGATCAGGGGTCCCCAAACTTCTTACACAGGGGGCCAGTTCACTATCCCTCAGACCGTTGGAGGGCCAGACTATAAAAAAAACTATGAACAAATCCTTATGCACACTGCACATATCTTATTTTAAAGTAAAAAAACAAAACGGGAACAAATACAATATTTAAAATAAAGAACAAGTAAATTTAAATCAACAAACTGACCAGTATTTCAATGGGAACTATGCTCCTCTCACTGACCACCAATGAAAGAGGTGCCCCTTCCAGAAGTGCAGCGGGGGCCGGATAAATGGCCTTAGGGGGCCGCATGTGGCCCGCGGGCTGTAGTTTGGGGACCCCTGTAATAGATATTATATATATATATATAATAGTTGACATACATTATTATACTAGTTTCAGGTGTATAACTCTCAGATTTTTAATATTCTCATTGTAATGATGAGAGGCTTTATTAAAACCTGAAAATCTGAAGATACAATTGTCTGAGTTGATTACTATATTTCTGCTGTGCAGAAAAATAACAGTCCTGAGTCACTACTTTTTGTTTATATCTTAACATGCTTAATATATCTCTGTCCCTAGAGCAAATTATTATTATTTTTACTTCTTTTATATTTGTAGTTCATTTAAACTTAGATTCTTTGAACATATCTGGATTTTAGTGTGACATCTAAGTCCCTTAATAACAGATAGAGGTAAATTCATTTAGAAGTAAACATTGTCTAGGATATGCAGATGCTAACAGATATATAAAAAGATTTTCACTGTCACACATCATCAGAGAAATGCAAATTAAAAACGCAATGAAATATCACCTCATACCTGTCAGAACGGCTATCATCAATAAGGCAACAAATAGTTAGTGTTGACAAGGATGTGGAAAAAAGGGAACTCTTGTGCACTGTTGTTGGGAAGCAGATTGGTCCAGCCACTATGGAAAACAGTATGGAGATATCACAAAAATTAAAATGGAACTGCCTTATGACCCACCATTTCCACTTTTGGAAATATATTCAAAGAAATCTGAAACACTAATTAGGAAGAACATATGCACCCATATGTTCATTGCAGTGTTATTTACAACAGCCAAGCTTTGGAAGCAGCCCAAGTGCCCATCAGTAGATGAATGAATAAAAAACTGGTACATTTGCACAATGGAACACTACTAAGTTGTAAAAAAGAAGGAAATCTTACCTTTTTAACACCACAGTTGGACCTGGAGAATATTATGCTAAGTGAAATAAGCCAGTCAGAGAAAGACAAGTCCCATATGATTTCAGTTATATGTGGAATCTAATGAACAAAATAAACTTACAAACAAAATAAAAACAGACTCATAGATACAGAGAACAGACTGACAGCTGCCAGATGGAAAGGGGGTTGAAGGCTGGGTGGAAAAGGCAAAGAGATTAAGCAAAAAAAACCCCAAAACCGAAACATTCATAGACACAGACAATCACCTCTTGGCGATCACCAGAGGAAAAGGAGGATTGGGGAGGTAGAATAGAGTTAAAGGGAGATAAATGGTGATGGAAGGAGACTTGACTTTGAGTGGTGAATATAATAAAATACACAGATGACGCATTGAAGAATTGTACTTCTGAAACCTATATACTTTTATTAACCAAAGTCACACCAATAAATTCAATTAAAAATTCAAAAAAGTAAATATGATTTAACCCACGCAGTGATTAAATTAAATTGAATTCTTTCAGTCATTGTATACATAATCACAGTTTTGTAATAAGGGGTAAAATATAGTGGGAAGAATGGCTGTTGAACAGGTACCCTCCTCAAGCTGAGTTCTATGCTTTTGTCATTTATTTATTTATCTTTATGCTCTTTGTCTTTTAAATCCTAATAGACCTAAAAGATAGAGATAGAAAGCAGAAGTGGTTGCTGAGATCAGCAGCCAGATGGAACATGTTGTAACTCAAATCGATTCACCAATGACATTATCTGATATTTTCCTATAGCACTGCCTCACCACCATAATCCTTGTTAAATATTAAACAATGACCTGAACTTCACACATGAACCTCAGGAAGTTCATACTATAATCAGGCTAATTCAGGCAGGTTGAGAGTATGAACTCAGCTCACCCAAGGAACACACTATTATGTGGTAACTCTAGTGCCTGCCACTAAAACTCAAGATTTCTCTGGCAGCTTCGATTCTCTCAGAATATGTACATTGAAGTTGAACCTAAAAGGCTGTTACTTGCATGCCCCCAAAATTATAGCCACCAAAGGAAAGGCCCTATGAAAGTGGGGTGAAACATAATAAGTTCATACCCATCAAATTATCTGGGGGAATTTAATCAATAAAGCCCAGAGCTTGTGAAGTTACTTCAGCAATGACAGAAGCCAGAATTTTTCAAAAATATCTCTCAGGAAGTAAGCATTTCACATTTCCTTTGTACTGTAATAGACTGATAGAAATGGATTCTCCTTTCTTTTCCTTTACAGTAACTCAAAACCATACCAAAAATAATAGTTATCCAGTGAAGGTAAATGCATGAACAAATATAAAACTCCATATTATTATAATTTTGGTTTGTAACTCCACTTTTTATGCTATTAATGTGCCAAGGTGAGGCCATTTTAACATATCCAACAAGGATTATGCCAGTGAGACAGGCAGTGCTGTAGGAAAACACCGGACAGTGTTGTCCTTAATGAATTGACTTGAGTTGCAACATGTTCCATCTGGCTACTGATCTCAGCCACTGCCCTGCCTTCTCTCTGTCTTCTAGGTCTGCTACCTTAGAAGTTCTGAACTTAGCTCATAGAAACTTAGTAACTGGGCACTGGGAATATCCCTATGTGACAGACAGGAAGTTGAGAGTGGAGAGGTCTTGCCCGTGGTCAAGTAACTGAATGGCAGATTGGAGTGGGACCATGGTTCCGAATTTCCACAATGACTGCCTCCCAACAATACAATTCTGATGATGTCTTCATTTCCTCTATAATCTTACGTCTGGTCTGATCTGCCATTTTCTTCTTTCCACTCCATGCCTTCAATGCATAGGACTTTCATAGGTCACTTTGTTCCTCAGAGACCCTCTGTGGTCCTTTACTACATTCTCAGAAGGAATGCTTAGCCTCAATTTACAAAGCTATTCTGGGTGACACTGATGGGAGGCCTGGGCCTTGTCCACTTGGCATTGTAATATTCTGACATCGATTTTCCACTTCTGAAGGTGGTTCTTGCTTGAAAAGGGGCTGATCCAGAAGGCCAGACTTGACCCTTTGGCATATCTTGGAGCGCTGACTCAAGTTGCTTCCCTGTTCCCTATTACTCCGTCTTTCACCTTCTGGGCATGACTTAGCAATTCTGTTTGTTATCTCTACACAAGGACTTTGACCTTCAGAGCTGTGCGGGACTCCAGGGAGAGAGCTTAAGGCCCTTGGGAGTGGCTCAAAGGCTCTGGAATAGGAGGTTAGCAGTTGGCGGGCCAGGAGGCAAATACTGAAAACAAAGACCCTTACTATCATGTATCTGGATAAGCATGTCTTCCTAAGCTCTCTTGCTCTTGCCAGGAATGGTGTTTGATGGAGAAAGAAAAAAACAAAATAATTTTATTTCTATTAAGATTTCCAGTCTTATTATCTGTTAATTTCATTCTTCTGAGAACTTTGGTAGTATATGCTCCAAGCAAAAAGAAAAAAGGAGAAAGAAAACTAACATTAAGTTAGGAGCATATTGGAATAGATGCTTTTAGTCCTCTACACATCTTTGCAGACAGTTTTCATGCTGAGGGCTTCCTGTGCTTTAGGGACTAAGAGTGTGCTTGGCTCTCTGAGGGACAGGTGGAGGTGCTAGTAGTTAATGTCCAGAGGAGAAAGGCTTCAGAAACAAGAGGTGGGAAAACATCCCAGCTTCTCTTTTCCTCAGTACAATTCAGAGGCAAATTCTGCACCATTGGTCTGATGGCCTGCTGTTGGCTGGAGTTCCTGTTTCCTGCAGCATTGACCTGCTCATGACCCTACACTATATTTGCATTTCTACCTTCCTTGAGTTACTTCTCCATCCTCTCAAAATGATTCCTGAGGCTTTCCCTCCCCATTAACTATTTATATCCAAACATTTGTCTTAGAGTCTGCTTTTGGGGGAAATTCAAACTAAGAGCTGTGTAAAGCCAGTAGCCAGGGCCACCATCACAGCTGCCTGGCCCATGCAGGTTCGCATTGGATTCAGACAGTCGGTAAAGAAACAACGGAGTCAAAAACTGGTGGGCTATTACCTTTAATTCTAGCTTGCACCCGGCGGGCAAGTAAAAACACACACTGGGCTCCAAAACCCACTCACATTCAGTGCTCACAAAGCTACTGACTTATCCGAGTTTCCTAGAATCAAAGGTTTCTAGCTCACCAGACTTTATTCACCTCTGTTCCCCATCTCCTTCCTTCTCCCTGCACAAACACTGCACAAACTGGCTTCTCACTCAACACTCCGCCATCTTGGCTGCTTCTCCTGGCCACATGGCCTCTTTCTGCTCTCCTCTCTGCTCTCTCCTCTAATGATAATCTCAGGAACCAAGAGAGTAAGCTCCCGTTCTGCCCCCATTTTATAGTGTAGCTTCATAACCTTTAATCCAATATACAAAATAGGGAAGTCTCTAATACAAAGTCACTTCTCTGAGGCATGATTGGATTGTACCGCCCCACATCAAAAAGGGTGGGAAAGGCTTAATCCCAAAACCAAGCCCCAGGCTACAAGGATTCTGCCTGCCCACAGTCCGCCCCCAACACACATTAATATCACCTGGGCAATGGCCTCCACGTGGGCAGCATCATCTTTAACAAAGTGAGCATAATACATTTTATCTGCCCAACAAGCTGTATTATGTACCAGAGGTTTCATGCATTATCCCATTTACTTTTCACATAAGTCATGAATTATGCATTAAACTTTTTTTAGAGATAAGGATGTTGAAGGTCAGAGAAGTTAAACATATTGGTCAGGGTCACATAGCTGATAAGGGATTTGAAACTATGTTTGTATGACTCTTAAGCCTGTCCTATTCCTACCATTTTAAGCAGCTTCAGGGAAAAGCCTCTGATTGGGGAGTCAGGATACCTAAGTTCTAGCTTTAGTTCTTCCTCCACATCAGTGTTTGACTTTGGGTAGACCCCTTGGTTACTCTTAGTGTAAATCTTTATTTTTTTAAATTTTTTATTAATTTTTAATTTATTGTGTTTACATGGATTCAAGTGTCCCACTAAATATAACTCCCTCACCCCCCACCCCTGTGTTGGGCAGATAAAATATATTATGCTCATTTTGTTAAAGATGGCGCTGCCCACGTGGAAGCCCATCTCCCAGGTGATGATATTAGTTGCCCTTCCTGCTTGGAATGGGCCTGATTATATATATTAATGTGTGTTGGGCGTGGGCTGTGGGCAGGCAGGATCCTTGTAGCCTGGGGCTTGGTTTTAGAACTAAGCCTTTCTAACCCTTTTTGATGTGGGCTGGTGCACTCTTATGAGGAATTCCATTATGCCTCAGATAAGTTACTGTATCAGAGACTTCCTTGTTTGTATATTGGATTAAAGGCTTGGATTTCTACACTATAAAGTGGGGCAGATCGTGAGCTTGCTCTCTCTCGGTTCCTGAGATTAGTATTAGAGCAGAGAGCAGGTTGGAGAGCGCAGTAAGGCCATGTGGAGGAGAGGAGAGGCAGCCAAGATGGCGGAGTGCTGAAAGAGAAGCCAGTTAGTGCAGAGTTTGTGTAGAGAGAAGGAGATGGGGAACAAAGGAGAATGAGGCTAGTGAGCTAGAAACTTCTGATTCTAGGAAACTCGGATAAGTCAGTAGCTTTGTGAGTGCTGAATGAGTGGGTTTTGGAGCCCAGTGTGTGTTTTTACTTGCCTGCCGGGTGCAAGCTAGGATGCAAGATAATGGCCCACCAGTTCGTGGCTCTGTTGTTTCATTACCATCTGTCTGAATCCAATGCGAACCTGCGTGGGCCAGGCGGCTGTGATGCTGGCCGTGCCTACTGGCTTTACACCCTATATCCCTTTTTATACCCCCTTTGTCCCCTTTCCCCTCACTCCCTCCTCCCTTCCCTCTAGGATTTGCTGTCCTGCTATTTATATCTCTGTGTTATGTATATATAGTTTCACTAATCCCTTCACCTTCTCTGATTCCATCCCCTCATCCCCTTTCCCTCTGACTACTGTCCCTCTGATCTCTGTGACCCCTCCGACTCTATTCTATTCCTCAGTTCACTTTGTTCATTAGATTCCACATATATGTGAGATCATATGATATTTTTCTTTCTCTGCCTGGCTTATTCCACTTAGCATAATAATCTCCATGTCCATCCATGGTGTCACAAAACATAAGATTTTCTTCTTTTGTATGGCCATGTAGTATTCCATTGTGTTTATGTACCACTGCTTTTTAATCCACTCGTCCGCTGACGGACACTTGGGCTGTTTCCAGATCTTGGCTATTGTAAACAATGCTGCCATATACATGGGGGTGTATATCTTCTTTTGAATCAGTGATTTGATATTAGGATATTCCTAAAAGTGGGATAGCTAGGTCAAAAGGCAGTTCCATTTTTAATTTTTTGAGGAAACCCCATAAAGTTCTCCACAGTGGCTGCACCAGTCTGCATTCCCACCAGCAGTGCAGGAGGGTTCCCTTTTCTCCACAACCTCGCCGGCACTTATTGTGTGTTGTTTTGTTAATGATTGCCATTCTTGCAGGTGTGAGGTGATATCTCATTGTGGTTTTAATTTGTATTTCTCTGATGATTAGTGATGTTGAGCATTTTTTTCATATGCCTATTGGCCATCTGTATGTCCTCTTGGGAGAAGTGTCTATTCAGTTCTTTTGCCCATTTTTTGATTGGATTGTTTACCTTCCTGATGTTGAATTTTAGAAGTTTTTTTAATAAATTTTAGTTATTAACCCCTTATTGGACATATTGGCAAATATTTTCTTCCATTGTGTGGGTTGTCTATTTATTTTGTTAATGATATCTTTTGCTGTGCAAAAGATTTTAGTCTGATATAGTCCCATATTTTGTCCTTTATTTCACTTACCCATAGAGATATATCAGCAAAAATATTGCTATGAGAGCAATATTGCTATGAGATATATCGGAGAGTTCACTTGTGTGGGTTTTGTGTGCCCTTCTGTTGTAGTTGAGCCTTG
Organism: Saccopteryx leptura; assembly: GCF_036850995.1. Lineage (NCBI taxonomy): Eukaryota > Metazoa > Chordata > Mammalia > Chiroptera > Emballonuridae > Saccopteryx > Saccopteryx leptura. The sequence continues at coordinate 187,438,805 of NC_089506.1, forward strand.
ATTGTTATTGGTACATCAGTGGGTGAAAATGACCCTATGAATGACTGACTATGAGGAATGGCTGTGCTTATAGTTGATGAACTGTTGTATAGGAGCTGATCCCACAAAGCAGGATTTGCTTTAGAGAAGTGCTGATGTCTGCCAATTTCACCCATGGTCATTTGTGGAGCTCATTGGGTGGTGTTCTGATGTATGGTAAAAGTGACCATCAGGTGTTTTGGTTCTGGGGCCTCTTGGGCATGACTGTGGTGCAGCTAAGTTCAGTTGCTGCCTGTATCCATTCCCGGTCACCCACAGGAGCTACAAAGTTATTTATAGCTGGTGGTTGCCTATTGTGAGCTGGGGAGGTGCCTGGGAGAAGCAAGGTTGTGAATTGAGGTGAGCTCTCACTAGGCTGGGTTTGGGGACACTTAGCAATAGATACCAGGCATGCTCTAGGCAGCCCTTCTTATTTTTGGTTTATGGACTTTGGGAAGATTTTAGGAAAGTCCACAATGTGGGTTGAGAAAGGCTAGTTGTGTGGAATAGCTGCTGGAAGAGGTTTGAGCTATGTACGTGAGTTGGATGGTGCAGGATCTCAGGGAATCACCAGGGCAATGTGAATGGTGTTAGCCAAGTTAATGGAGAGCTCAGATTTGATGCTTGCCTGTGCCTGCAGGCTGGGTGGAGAGAGGGTACAACAAAGGAACAATGGTGTCTGACAGCATGTTTCTCCCTGGAGAGAGATGTCCCAAATTCTGCCCCTTTAGCTTTCTCCCAGAATCTATTTAATGCCAAGGAGGCTTGTATGTCTGTATGGCTTTTCAAGCTGCTGCCCTAGTTCTGGAGTTCAGAGCAACTGAGTCTGTGAAAGAGTTACTCTGTGCATTGGCCCTTTAAGACCTGAAGTGCCTAGGTCTCAGTAGCCCTCCATCTCACTGAACCTCAATCCCCTGCAATCCCCGCTGTTTTTCACAGCGAGTTGTTATGGGAATTTCTCTTCCTGGCACTGTTGCCCTGGTGAGCCTAGTGTGGGGCTCACTGCTCTTCAGTGGGGACTTCCACAGCCAAGATATCTCTATTATTTCTTAATTGCTGCACCCTGGATATGGAACCTGCCATTCTATATCTCTGCACCTCCTACCAGTCTCAAGGTAGTTTCTTCTTTATATCCTTAGTTATAGGAATTCTTTCCAGCTAATCTTCAGGTGGTTCTCAATGATAATTGTTCTGTAATTTAGTTATAATTTTGATGTGGTCATGGGAGGAGGTGAGCACAGCATTACCGACCTTTCTATCTTGTCTGGAAGTTCCCCCTTTCATGATATTCTTACATCATCCTTTGTATTTCTGGGTTGTCAGTTGTCCATTGTAACTTTTTATTTTTAAGCAAAGGGGAGAGAGAGAGACAGAGAGAGGGACAGATAGGGACAGACAAGGTAGGACAGACAAGATAGGGACAGACAAGATAGGACAGGAAGGGAGAGAGATGAGCAGCATAAACTTGTTATGACACTTTAGTTGTTCATTGATCATTGATTGCTTTCTCATATGTGCCTTGACCAGGGGGCTCTAGCTGAGCCAGTGACCCCTTGCTCAAGCCAGCGACCTTTAGGCTTGAGCCAGCAAACCTGTGCTCAAGCTGGTGAGCCCACACTCAAGCTGGATGAGCCTGTGCTCAAATTGGTGACCTCAAGGTTTTGAACCTGGGCCGATGCTCTCAGTGTCCCAGGCTGATGCTCTATTCACTGTGCCACCGTCTGGTCAGACTGTAATTTATTTTTCTCTTCTAATTTCATTTATTTCAGTCTTCTCTCTTTTTTTCCTAGTGAGTCTAGTTAAAGGTTTGTCAATTTTGTTTGTCTCTCAACTAACTTTTCATTTCATTTATTTTTTCTATCAACTTTTGTTATTTCATTTATTTCTGCTGTGATTTTTATTATTTCCTTTCTTCTACTGACTTCAGGCTTCATTTGTTCTTCTTTTTCAAATTCTTTAAGATGATTAATATAAGCCCCCCTGACTGGGTAGATCAGTTGATTAGAGCATTGTCCTAATATGCTAAGTTTGCAGGTTTGATTCCTGATCAGGACATACATAAGAAATAACCAATGAATGTATAAGTAAGTGGAACAACAAATTGGTGTTTCTCTGTCTTTAAAAATCAATCAATCAATTAAAAAAATTTCAAAGATGTAATGTTAAATTATTTGAGATTTTCCTTGTTTCTTGAGGTAGGCATGTAACGTTACAAACTTCCCTTTGCATACCATTTTCTTTTTTTTGTATTTTTCTGAAGCTGGAAACGGGGAGAGACAGCCAGACAGACTCCCGCATGCGCCTAACCAGGATTCACCTGGCACGCCCACCAGGGGCGACGCTCTGCCCACTAGGGGGCGATGCTCTGCCCCTCCAGGGCGTCACTCTGCCGCGACCAGAGCCACTCTAACGCCTGGGGCAGAGGCCAAGGAGCCATCCCCAGTGCCCGGGCCATCTTTACTCCTATGGAGCCTTGGCTGCGGGAGGGAAAGAGAGAGACAGAGAGGAAGGGGGGGATGGAGAAGCAAATGGGCGCCTCTCCTATGTGCCCTGGCTGGGAATCGAACCCGGGTCCCCCGCATGCCAGGCCGATGCTCTACCGCCGAGCCAAACGGCCAGGGCCCCTTTGCATACCATTTTTGCTGCATCCCCCAAATTTTGATATGTTGTATTTTTATTTTCATTTGTCTCTATATATCTTTTGATTTCTTATATTATTTGTTCTTTGACCCAGTAGTTGTTCAGTAGCATGTCATTTACTCTCCACATATTTGTCATTTTTTCCCTGGCTTCCTTATAGTAGTTAATTTCTAGTTTCATACTGTTATGGTAGAAAATATGCTTGGTACGATTTTAGTCTTCTTAAATTTTTTTTTTTTTAAATTATTTGTATTTATTCATTTTAGAGAAGAGAAACAGAGAGATAGAGGGAGAGCTGGAGAGAGAGAGGGAGAGGGAAAGAGAGAGAGAGAGAGAGAGCGAGCAGTCTTCTTAAATTTATTGAGACTAATTCTATGCCCAACTTATGGTCTAACACTGAGAATGTTCTGTGTGCACTTGAAAAGATGTGTATTCTGTCATTTTGGGATAGAAAGTTCTACAAGTATTCATTAAGGCTATGTGGTCCAAAGTGTTATTTAAGGCCAATATTTTCCTATTGAGTTTCTGTCTGGATGATCTATCTATTGTTGTAAGTGGGAAATTCATGTCCCCTTCTATAGCTATATTTTTGTCAGTTTTCCCTTTAGGTCTGTTAATAATTGCTTTATATACTTTTGTGCTTTCAAAAATATTTATATATTTTGGATGCCTATACATTGATAAATGTTATGTCTTCTTGATAAATTGTCCCCTTTGTCATTATAAAATATCCATCTTTGTCTCTTATTACATTTTTTTTAATTAAATCTATTTTGTCTGGCATAAGTACTGCTACACCTATTTCTTTCTGGATACCATTTTCTTGGAGTATCATATTTCTCCCTTTCATTTTAGGTCTGTTTGTCTTTAGATCTGAAATGAGTCTCCTGAAAACAAAATTTAGTTGGTTCTTGTTTTTTAAATCCATCCTACTACAGTACTCTGTGCCAAAAAGAGCCATTTAAACATCAATGAGATGGAAAAAGGTAAACAGTTTATACTCAGCAAACTCCCAACATTTTAATTATTTTTAAACTAAATCTTGAACATAAATCTCTTCTTTTTGCTAAAAGTCACAGTAATTCTTGTAAGGAGTTAAGTCACTGTAGATAGCTAGAAGCTTAGTTCATAAATCTTAATCTTTAATTTTTTGCCTAAGATATGCAGGGTTCTCTTACACATAATTCCCAGAGGCATCATGCCCCCCGCTGTTACAGAGATAACAGCAAGGATGCCAGATAGACCTGAGCTGGCATCAGGAGGACATTTCAGAAAGGCAGTGCAGTGGATTCGTCTCCCACCTCCTGCACATTGCTATATGACTAACTGAATGCTCTTTCATAAGTCTCTAACCTCCCCAAAATGTATATACAGGCCAGTCAGTTGAGACTGTTAAGGTAAACTTTGGATGCAGTGAGGCCCCCTGCCTTCTCAGGTTGCTAGCAATTTGATTAAAGCCGCTCATATTCCACTTGATACTCATCTCTGTGATTGCCTTTGTAGCAATGGGCAACTTGAACCCTGAGGTTAATCTATTCTTGTCCTCTCTCAGCCATTAGTTGAACTGTTTATGAGTTCACATGAGTGAAAATTTCTAGATGACCCTGCTGAGGGTCAGATATCTGGCTAAACAATGTCATGTGTTATTTTTAGTCATAATCACTGTTAGATTCAGGGAGTACTGGGGCTGCCAAAGAGTGTAACTATTGAAGTAACAGTAAGTGCTGATATGGCTCCTGTGAGGCTGGGAACAAAGAAGGTCAGAGACCCTTATCAGAAGTTTAGGTTTGAAATTTGCCACTAAGCTAAAACCGGCCCCTGTTGCTATGCTGCGTGTGACCTCCCTAGCCAATAGCTAAACTGCCACATCTGCTTCTGTACTATGCTTGCTCACTTAGGATATATAAGGGCCTGGCTGTAAGCTCCAGGCGCGGCTCCCATTTGCAGCTCCTTGTGGGCACGGTGTCTCCGGACATCTCGGGAGTTTGCCCCTGCACAGGTTAAACTGGCCAATAAAGTAACATCTTAACTCCTGAAAGTCTCCGACGTTTGTTCTCATACCTGGTGGATGCTACAACCACCACTAGCCAGACTCCTCTAAGCCATATCAATTCATAGGTCAAGGTCTAGTCTGGTCTGGGCTCCTTTGGGAAGGAAAGACAATTATTAAAACTCACTTTATAGATTAGAAAACTGAGGCTAAGTTTGTAGAAATAATTCATTCAGGGCCTACATATAAGTCACATTTGATGGATCCCTACTGGCCAGCTATCTATACAGCAACAACTCCCCTTAAATAAATTGCTTCCCTAAATGGTGTTTGCGTTGTTTAACGTGACTTGCATGGGTGCTTCAGGTGATCAGTCAGATCCTTCTTGGTGATTGTTCTCATTACTTGACTATTTCCCAAATTTATCTCCCCGATCACTTGCTTACTGGCTGGTTACCAGCTTAGGAGATATTCACTGTCTGACTTGCTATTGTTTCTTATTTGTGATTTCCAGGCTGTCCTTTGCTGTATTCTCAACTCTCATTAACCTTCAACTATTTGATTAATTCAGTCAGCCTTCCATTGCTTCAGCAAACATTTACTAAGTGTCTGTGATGTACCTGGCAGTATGCTAAGTCAGGTATTTGGAATCAAGAAGACAAAGTTCTTGCTCTGAAGAAGAAAATTCATGAATTGTGTATCATATCTCCATTAGCAATTCTCATTCCTCACTCCATGTTAGCATGACTTAGGTTTTTGTTTTAGTGGTGGTGTTTTATTTTTTTAAAAAGTTTTTTTAATCAACTGATTGATTTTACAAAAAGAGGAGGTAAGGGGAAGAACGAGAAGTACCAACTCATAGTTGCTTCACTTTAGTTGTTCATTGATTGCTTATCATATGTGCCTTGACCAGGACAAACCTAGGGTTTTGAACTGGTGGCCTGAGCATTCTAGATTTACTCTGTATCCACTGTGCTACCACAGGCCAAGGGATGTTATATTTTTTAATACTGATCTTTTCTCCTACTTTCAGATATTTTGGGGAACCCACGTGTCTATATTTTTTAATGCTCTCCATGTACATGGATTGTAATGAGCATCCTGGACTGAGAGTCACTATTTGTTCCTCAATAGGAGCTGTAAGCTTTGGGGAGTGGTAAATTTTACCATTTGCTTAAAATATTGTGTGCACATGGAAAGTGGGCCAAGAGAAGACTGAAAGAGCCAGTCATGGCCATATGAACAAGTGTCTTGTGTTGGTTTCCTGAGACATTTAGATTTTATCCTTTGGATGCTGAGAGCTGCTGGATTTAAGCAAAAGAGAAATGTTATAAGGTCCATGTTTTACTAGGTTTTCCTGGTGGTCTAATATAGGATACCCTGGATGAGGCCAACTATTGTCAAACAAAACACCTTGGGAGGTTTGATGAACAATTAGGTTAGATTATAAAGTCTTTGTCCCCCTTTGACAATATACTCTGAGATACTTATCTTTTCCTTCATTTTATGCTTCCTGTTTTATTAATTCCGTGTGTTCTTCTGAAATTTACCTACCATTCTATAATTTCTCTTTCATTCATTTGTTTCATCACCTTTTACTTTCTGCTTTCCTGGAAACCTGAAAGATTTTCATTGCGATATATCAGAATTGTTTGCAATGTCCTCTATCTGCTGAGACTAAGTTAGGCTTAGTAATAATAAGTAATAATAACTGAGACAATCTGCCCAGTTATTTCAGGAGGCCTTTGGAATTGAAGCAAGCATGGTGCTGGTGCAATTTGAGATCACAAGATGCATCTCCAGGCTATGGATTTGTGGTTTAATTGCTTGGAAAAGACTCTCCTCCATCCTGAGCTTCTGTTACCACATCTGTAAAGTGGGCATTAAAATAATGCAACACTGCTTATCTCACAGGGTTGCCGTGAGGATCAATTAAGAGAGACGTGAAAGAACTTCTTAAACTCTGCATTGAGGTGGAGATGTTTATTCTACTTGTGCTCAGGATTCTCTTCCAAACTCTCAGGTTTGTCCTTTGTTGGTATTCAAGCTTGCAGCCCCTTTTTCATTACTGCATTGTGAGGCTCCATTATCCCAGATAGTCCAGAGGTGTTCTACATTCTGAACACAGTTATTTGTCTCTCTCCCTCCACGGGGAGGCTGCTCCCAAGGATGGAGACTGTGTGGCTTGTAGCCCACAGCCTGGCATGATAACTGCAAATAACATTCACGCACTTGGCCTTTAATCAATGAACAGATGAATAAACATACTTGTGCATTATACTTTCCAGTGGCAGCTATGAAATTTAACAGGTGCCTCCTGGAGAAGAAAACCTTAATGCAAAGATGGCAAACTGTGATGGTAGAAATTTCAGGCTCTATGACAAGCTTCCAAGTAAATACAAGTTGGTGCAATAGTTGGGACTTACTGCATTTTACTAATAAGACATCCGCCTACTCAGTCCAGTGTCAGGAAGCCATAGGGACTTTCAGGCCTGAAGGGCCTTAAGAACTGACAAGTGAGTATCAGTTTAAGCAAAAGGGCTGAAAGTGAGAAAGGATAAAGAGAGGAGGAAGTGCACAAACACAGCTCAAATGTCTCCTATTTCTTTCTTTCTTCCTTTTTTTTTTTTTAAAATAAGCATTTAAGGTTTTGCTTTTGACATAATCTACAGTTTCTCAGGCCAAGCAGACATATAACATAGGTCTGAGTGATGATAATGAGCAGGTAGAATTTCCAGATGCACAGTCCTTAGATTTCTTTCATTAGGTGACACTCACAGGTATTACAGACCTTCTCCTACCAGCTCCTGACAGCCCATTAGAAAATCCCCCACTGGTCAAAAAACTAGGAAGCCATCTTCCCTAACTTACTTTGCCCTAGAAAAAAGCTCATGTCATCTTTTTGGAGTCCTGTGTGCTATGTGTGCTGCCCAGAATGACATTAGTCATATCAGAGGTGGCTAAGGTGTTCAGGGTTCGCTTGGCCATCTAGGCTGCTGTTCTCTTCACAACCATTGTTCTTGGACTCGCAGTCTTTCCAGAGAGAGGGAGCTATTCTTTGGTCGTGAATCTGACTAACTCCCTGTTTACCTCAGGACCCTCTGAAGGGCAGGACAGGAAGCAGGATGAATTGATAATCTTGGCATAGCCATGATCATCTCAAAATCCTGATGGATCAATCTGAATGTGCAGCAATGATGACCGAGGCACAGCCAGATCCTTTTGTTGTATTAAAAATCCAGGAAAATAGAGTGACCACCAAAGAACTACTTTGGTGAAGAAAGGACATGCAGGTGACCCAGCAATATCACTTCCATCAATTCAGCTCCACCAACCTTTCTCAACGCTCACTACACATGAACTGTTCTTCTCAAGACTAGGGACATAATGGTGACTAATATCTAGTGCAAGCATGGTCAACATATGGCCTGCAGGCCACATGTGACCCGCGGAATGAGTTTATGTGGCCCGCAATTAAATTTTTAATATTCTCTGCATGATGCACTGTGGAAATGAAATAAGTGGTACTTTTAAATCGTTATACATAAACTACGATATCTAACCACTGTACAACAACGAAAGTTAAAATCTCAGCTACTCAGAAGCAGAAGTGTCTTTGATTATTGAAAATCGAGATATTTAAAAAGATAGTGATAAGTGGAAAAGAATTCCGCGTGTGACTAATTTAGGGTTAACTTCCAATAATTGGTCGAATGAATTCGTGATACTTCTTTATTTTTTAAATAAATTCCATTATAAAGATTTACAACTTTTGTACTCATCTGTGCAATTTTTATAAGCAATTGAATAATGGAAAATATGGAAATTTAAAAAAACTTTCCAAGGAATATTTAGTAATCTTCAGCTCAACTTATATTTGTGACAAACTTTTTCTTTAATGAATCTAAATAAAAGTACAAGATCAAGATAGAATGATTTACATTTGGAGGTTGTGTTAAGAATAGCTACTACAAGTATAGAGCCAGATATTAAAAAAATAATAGGTGATGCAAAGAGCCTCAACACATCACATTAGTTTCTTTGTTAATTTGTTGTACTAAATTACTTACATTTATTCATAAACAAATTACATAATAAAGTTTTGTTTACTTAAACAAATCATTTTTGTATTTAACATTTTTAAAATTTTAATATTTTGTCCAACCAGTGAAAAAAGTTTTCTTTCTAATCTGGCCTGGGGGCAAAAACTGTTGGCCATGCCTGACCTAGAGTGTACCCTTAAGAAGCTTTCAATCTGGTAAGGGAATTTGGTGTAGAGACTAATTCATAGTGGTGCCAGATGGTAGGGAGTACAATAATAAAACTGTCTGCAAAGGATAGAAGTTGCCCAGAGGAGGAAGTGGGTGTATCTGTTCAAAAAGGTTGGTTAGGAAGATTCCAACAGAAGGGAATCTCTCTGAACTAGGCCTTGAAGAATGGGTAGGAGCCTTCTAGGGGGCACAGGGGAAGACAACTACATGGGTAAAGATCTGTGCATAGCTTGTTTGAAGGATTCCAAGTACTTTTTAGTTTATAAAGGCAGCCATGGAGTCAAGGGCATTTTAAAGATTTAAGATTAGTGGGTTTTCTTGAGTTCCTGTAACCTTTGAGCTTACTGATAAACTCTAGTTGTTTATTGATTTTTTCACAGAACACAAGGGTGGTCAAAATTGGAGTTTCCACAATGTTTGCAAATGATCAAGGTGGAAAGGGGACCTACAGGGGAGCACAGAAGGCCGGTCCACTGGTTGCTGCTCTAGCCCCGCCCACTTTCTCTGTGCGTAAACATTCCAGTCCCGCTGAATCACAGCTGGGTGAAAAAGAAAGCTGTGTGCTCACAGACAAAGCATAACACGCACGGCTGAAAGGAGTACTGACAGGCAAAGCCTAACACGCACGGCTGAAACGAAGTTCAGAGCAGAGACTCTCAGAAGGAAAGTGGCCATGGACCTGATCCCAAGCTTTTCCACAGAAACCTGGCTTCTCCTAGTTACCAGCCTTGTGCTCCTGTATATGTGAGTAACTGTCCAGTTTCATGGCCTCTGTAATCTTGAACTTGGGGAGCTCATCAGGCCCCCCTTTCCCTAGTCTGTTTTAAAGATCCACCAGTTAACATAGGGGAAGTTGCTTAAGTCTTTGGGTCTGCAAACTCCAAGGGGGTTATTATTGATCTTACCCTCATCTGTTGAAGGAGTAATAACCCCTTCTGCCCCCAACTCCCAGTTTCTGTAGTCTGGAGGGTTTGGTGACATTATTTGCTTGATTTTTCTGATTGCCAGTTTGGGTAAACCTAGACTACTTAACCAGAATTCAGCAGAGGCAGATTAAAAACAACTGTCTTCTATGCAGTGGAACCCTCACCCCTTTCTCAGCTTTGGGGTTCTGGGGGCAGGAGGGAGTGGCCTGGGGTTTTGCCTCATTATCTTCACCTCCCGGGATCTGTGTCTGCTGCAAGAGGTGTGTGCAAGGATCGGTCCTTGTGTGACTAGGTTTGTTCCTGCTCCCTCCGTCCCACTGCCTGGCATAACTTACACTGTGTGCCAGGATGTACCCCAGGCTTCATGGGAGGCTAGAGACTGTTCCCCCTTCTTTTCCTACTAGCTCTTCCTGCTGTTCTGTGTCTATCCGCTGACAATCCCCTCCTAAGACTCAGTTCCCACCCTCTGTAACAGGCAGAACTGTTCCCCCTAAATGAGAAAACTTTAGAGCAGAAGAAACTGGACAGAAATCATGAAATCGTATTCTTTTCTTTCACCTTTTTCTTCTAGTCTTTGGAGAAGGTTAGTGTCAGTATAGAGCTTTATTTCTTCCCGACATGAAATCTGCTAACAGCCTGTAAAGGCATAAACCCACAAGCCAATTTAGATTTAAATGTTTTTTTTTTCTGTTAAGTAACAATACAGGAGGATGAATCAAATCATTGAGCAGAAGAATTCCTTTTAAGGGTGGGATTCCTGGCATCATGGAGCAGGTTGGGAGAGGAGGTATTCTGGACATGTGGGTGGGGAAGTTCTCCTCCATGTCCCATTTGACCTCTGTCTCAATTTCAATTTCATTAAGGGTAGGAAATCATAATGACATTAATATAGAAAATATAAACTTTGTTATAATTCTTTGAAAAAAAAAATATTATGAATCCTGGGTACTATGGCGTTTTCTGTTTGATAACATTTTAAAACTAACTACAGTAATATTTAATTTCATTTATTTAATATTGGATTTTTAAAAACTGAGTTTTTTTTTTTTTGTATTTTTCTGAAGTTGGAAACGGGGAGGCAGTCAGACAGACTCCTGCATGCCCACCAGGAGGCGATGCTCTGCCCATCTGGGGTGTTGCTTTGTTGCAACCAGGGCCATTCTAGCGCCTGAGGCAGAGGCCATAGAGCCATCCTCAGCGCCCAGGCCAACTTTGCTCCAATGGAGCCTTGGCTGTGGGAGGGGAAGAGAGAGACAGAGAGGAAGGAGAGGGGGAGGGATGGAGAAGCAGATGGGCGCTTCTCCTGTGTGCCCTGGCCGGGAATCGAACCAGGGACTCCTGTACGCCAGGCCGACACTCTACCACTGAGCCAACCGGCCAGGGCTTAAAAACTGAGTTAAGATTATTTTCAGCATGTTCCTTCTGAAGGATAAAAGAAGCTGTTTGTTCAAGATTTGTGACTATAAAGGTGTGTAAATAGCCTCACCCTACTAGAATAATGTCAGGGATATGAGTCCAATGTGCAAGCATATACTTCTATGGCATAGGTTGTATGTATCTTTTAAAATATACTTGCCCAGCCAGTTACTTTAATCTCACAGTGCAGGTGAGTAAGTGAAACTGTGAGGCTGTGATGATAAGAGAGGCATCCAGGTAGCAGTCTGGATGGAGTGGGAGAATATTTCTTCCAGATACTCCTGGTCTTGGCCCCACAGGAGGTCATTCAGAGGGTGTCACTACTGGATAAACAACGCTGTGGCCTTAGAAGACACTGGGACAGCTAAGAGTCAGTAGCTGTAGAGCAAACACCCCCCTTTATAGCAACACAGTGTAAATGCAATAGAAATGATTCCTTTATTGTTAGCTCCTTCATTTGCATCAAAAGCAACATTACTCCACCAAAAAGGGGAAAGCTGGAAAGAAACCAAGGAATTCACTCAGCCCACCCTCTGCCTTGACATGAACCATAAGAGTTTAGACTCTAGGCCAGATCAATCAGCAGGAGCAGTGGTGCTGACACATTCACTTAATTGCTTGGCCTCACTTGCGAGTTCATGTAACACATTGAAAGTTGAGAAGCAGAAATGGGTTTCATTGATTTGCCATGGTTGGCATGGCAAAGGAAAAAACTAGGGTGGGACTAACCAAGGGTACCCCAGGTTTTGACAGTCAGTGAATACAGTTTCACCAGCTTTCTGGAAGAATGATCAAACACCCATTTGGGCCTGGCTGAGATGCTTTAGCTGTCCTTCAGCACAAATTCTTTTATGCAATAATTTAAAGTTTTTTTTTTATTAAATCACATACTGTAAGGTTATTAAAATCATACAGAATGTTCGAAACCTGTACTTTCTTAAGGGCTAACTTCCAAAAAATAGGAGACAAGGTTTTAATTCACCTTTCTGGAGCATGTCATGGTTACTCGTTTTATGTTGTGTGGCACATCTTTTGCTATCAACATGAAGGTACTGAAGTTTGGAAGACCCCCTTTTGGCTGAAAGTGCTTGCAGAGCACGCTGAACCATTAGACAGAACCTACTTTTCAGCCATACTATTCTCATTTGCATCTGTGGGGTATGCCTTGGAGGCCTAGCAACTTCCTCCTCAACATGCTTGCGAGCAGCCTCTTTCTTCGGCCTCTCTCTGTCCTCCACTCTTCCATCTCTCAGTAACACTGGAGTGGAAAGGCTTGCAGGGATTTAGAATGCCCCACCCCATTGTGAAACTCCACAAATGACACATAAAAGATCACATGCAGGCAGGCCTGCCACAGGAAGCACCGGCCTTAGGGGGATATTGAGATTGCTGACACACAGAAGCAGTAAACTGCTTTCTGACCGGCGGTCTTGAGAAAATGAGTGAATCTGCCATTGTGCTTAGCAGATGAGCATCACTGGTTGGAGAACCAGATACCACAAGGAAAAGAATGGTTTGAAAATGAGTTCTCTGCTTATTGGTTCCTTTATACAGTTTTATTCAGGAAGCATATTGGTCAGTCACCCTTCTCTAGAGCTCAAGTCAACCAGATTGCCTCATAACAGATTTGGGTGCAACGGAAGGGCACTCACATTTCTATAAGGCCAGTGGGAGCTTTGAACAAACACAGTGTCAATTCTGTAGAAATAAGATCACTGTGGTTATTTCAAGGCCTCTTTATGATGATATATTTCAGAAGAACCAGATTCCAAAACAGGGTCAGGGCAGAGAGGGAAGGAAAAGCTTAAATGTTACTGAGCAAACTGTCGGACAATGTCTTAGTAAGCTTGCAGTAACTTATGCAGGGGATGAAGTTAAGCAAAATCTCATCTTTGGAGCAGAGTTTTGTTTTTTCTTTTTTCTATTTAGAATTAAATCTCTGACATTATGAAAGAGTAAACTTACTAAATAGACATGGGTGAATCTCATAGAAGAATTCCAGCCTGAACCTCTCGGGAGCACTGTCATTGGAAACACTGATCAAGTATTCACTCTGACATTGGGTCCATGCAGTCTTCAGCTGCTTTTATCTAATCTTATTACTTTCTGTGAGTCTCACAGTGGAAGTAAAAAAAGAGATGATGAGTGAATGTAATTATTGCTGTTGGAGTTGCTATTATAATTTACCACGTAGTTTTTAATTCCCTAGCGTGACTGTTCCAGTTGAGTCAGTGACTGGCCAGCCCCAGCATGTATTCTGTTATCCCATGACATTCTCTTTCACTTTAAAGATATGGGACATATCCACATGGACGTTTTAAGAAGCTGGGAATTCCTGGGCCGACACCCCTGCCCTTTTTTGGAACTGTTCTGTCCTACCGGAAGGTGAGTGTTGTTTGAGTTGCCTCTTCTGCTTCTTTGTGGTTACAAATCCCAGCTGAGCTCCACAGTAAAAGGGACTCCTGGGTTCTGAGGTTTCACACTGTCCAGAAAGGGCATCAGAGGCCCCGCCCAGCACAGGGCGGGGTTTACCCCAGGGCTCTGTCAGCTGTTAGGAGCCTCAGGTTTTGCCTCCATGGGCAGCAGAGCTCTCTGGCTGATTCAGGACAGGACTTCACGTTCCAGCTGTGAGCATCACGAGCAGCATTTTCTTCCTGCCAGTGCAGATTCCCAGGAAGACATCATCATACTCAGTATTAGGAGAAAAGCGTGGAGGGGGCCTGGTAGCGCCTCATGAAGTTGGATACTCTGGATTCAGACTTTCCTGTTCTTAAATTAGGAGGCTGTTAGCCTGTTTTGTTTTGTTTTTCTTTGAAACTTCACTATAGTAGGCAGCCCACGAATTTGCCATTGGGTAATTTGCATATCCATACCTGAACTCAATCCCTGCATTTATTTTCATGGCTCCAACTCACCCCTTGCCCCCATGACGTCTTTGGGGACAGGGAGGGACTTTGGAGATGGAATAAGAGCTTTCTGCTTTCCTCTCTGCCCTATGGCTGAGTCTGAGAGGGAGTGAGTAAAACTGAGACAAGACGGTGTTTTTTTCCCTCAACTTCAGATAATTGCTTACATGGAATCACTAGAAAAGAGACGATTTGACAAAATTATTAAAAATTTAATTTATCTGAATGGAATGAACTCAGTGACACATGGGCTGCGAGTTTTGGCTAAGCCTTGTACTTGATCCAGTCCTGATGCAGTGCCCACCAGGGCCTGCCCCCCCCCCCCCCCCCCCCCGGACGGAGGCTTACCAGCTCACGTCTGGAAAGCCAATAGGCAGACCCTTGCGCGCACACCGCCTCTGCCTCAGATTATTATTCTGACCTTTATTACCTGCAGACCAGAGGCTTGTTTCTCAGATTCTCTTTCTGCCAGTTGAGGTCCTCAGTGCCTCATTTAGTTCACAAAATCCCACACTATTTTTGCCTCTGAAAAGCAATCATTTCCTTTTCGCCTTTCCCAGATCAACTTTTTATAGATGCAACCCAGATCCATATTTCTGGAATGGTTTTTGCACAGTTAAAATATGAGATACTACAGCTGAAATTTAGCAACAGGAAGATTTCTTTGGTAAGTTATTGAAGTGAAAACTCGGAGAGTTTTAGTTTCCTCTGTCCTTGTGGAGTGGCGGCATCTCCCCCTCATTCCCGTGTTGAGCTGGAAAACTGGGAAGTGAGTCACTGCCATTCATTCATTCACGCACTCACTTTCTCACTCAACAAACATGCCTTAGGCTTTTTGAATCTGCTAGACTAAAAAGGGTCGCTGGTGTCTTGAATTTCCTAATTCTGCTAGAATTCTAGAGAGGGCTCAAGAGATAAATGAAAAAGATGCTTAAGAAGGAAATAAAAGAGTGTGCGGGTCTTTCTTCTTCTCCCTCAGCTTCAGTTCTGGAATGTCTGTGGAGGTAATAGTTTAGGAGGTTATGAGAATTTAGAGACAGCACATGCACAACAAAAACACTTCAGAAAGACAAGGAGTTAGTCTCAGGTGAGAGAAGTCAAGTATCAATACTACTTGGTGAAAATGCAAGATTTAAAATTCTCCATTTCAAATATCTCCTCTATATTCTCTCTGTTCCCCAAGACACTTCTGGATAAGGATTTCCCTCTATCTGCCTTGGAAAGTAATCTTAATTTCATGGGATTCAAGTTCTTTTGGTCCCAGTTAGAGTTGTGGTTCAAAACATTTAGATTATTAATCTAATTTTGTTTCTTTTTGTAGGGCATATGGGATTTTGACCAGGAATGTTTTAAAAAGTATGGAAATATGTGGGGGTAAGTACTTGGGAAACTCCCATTGGATAGACTTGCTGTTGAAACAAGGGCCCCAAAGGTGTGGAGGACAGTCTCAGCCCAGAGCCTCTTGGTAGGAAGTCAGCTATTGTAAAGCTTTTGGAGGCTTGTCCTAGCAGGGATCCCCGATGTCACCAGGTGTCCAGGTCTGCATTCAGAATCAAGCTGGGGAGTTGCAGGCTGTTATTACTCTCTAGATGTTGTTGGGCCAGGATTCCTGGTGTCCCTTTCTGGCCAGTGTCTCATTATTCCCTCTTCTCCAGTTTTCCTTCCTTAGGTCTGTTTTACTTGGATAAAATGCATTATTTCAGACCCTTCTATATATGCTCATAAATGCATATCATAACCCTCCCCACAGGACTATTAATTAGAAGCCCAAATCCATAATTTTATATTTGGATTTGTTGCATCCTTTTGAAAAAGGACTGAAGGTATAGGGAAGCAGAATGGGAAACCACATCTGCTCAGCTTTTTAAAAACTTTCTCTGTAAGCTTGGAGTTTGGGTGTTTTAAAAGATGTTTAAGCCAAAACTTTTCACTAGAGGTTTAGTTTGTACAAGTATTGCTTTATCTACTCTGATGTACTAACTTTGAAAAGAGACAGAATATTTTTTAAAATTAATTTATTGTATTTACATAGATTCTAGTGTCCCCCGAATTCATCCTCCCCTCCCCCATGTTTCCCAGTACATCCCCCCTCCCCTCCCCATAACGACCTCCCCCCTTCCCTCCAGGATTTACTTTTCTGCTCTCATCCCATCCTATCAGCCTATCATCCCCTTTCCCCCGTCCGCTTTCCTTCTGGATCTTTTGATCTCGCCTTTGTCTCTATTCCGCTCCTCAGTTTATATTGTCTGTCGGATTCCTCAAATGAGTGAGGTCGTATGATATATTTTTTTTCTCTGCCTGGTTTATTTCACTTAACATAATAGTTTCCAGGTCTGTCCATGTTGTCACAAAAAAAAAAATAATATTTCCTTTTTCATGGACCCATAGTATTCCACTGTGTATATGTACCACTGCTTTTTAATCCACTCGTCCACTGGTGGGCACTTGGACTGTTTCCAGATCTTGGCTATTGTAAACAATGCTGCCATATACATGGGGGTACATTTCTCATTTTGACTTGCTGATGTGGTGTTCTTGGGATATACTCCTAAAAGTGGGATGGCTGAGTCAAAAGGCAGTTCGATTTTTAATTTTTTGAGGAATCTCTATACTGTTTTCCACAGTGGCTGCACCAGTCTGCATTCCCACCAGCAGTGCAGGAAGCTTCCCTTTTCTCCACATCCAACTTATTCTGTGTTGTTTTGTTGATGAGCACCATTCTGACTGGTGTGAGGTGATATCTCATTGTAGTTTTAATTTGCATTTCTCTAATGATTAGTGATGTTGAGCATTTTTTCATATGCCTATTGTCCATCTGTATGTCCTCTTTGGAGAAGTGTCTATTCAGTTCTTTTGCCCATTTTTTGATTGGATTGTTTGTCTTCCTGGTATTGAGTTTTACGAGTTCTTTATAAATTTTGGTTATTAACCCCTTATCAGACGTATTGTCGAATATGTTCTCCCATTGTGTGGTTTGCCTTTTTATTTTGTTCATATTATCTTTAGCTGTGCAAAAGCTCTTTAGTTTGATGTAGTCCCATTTGTTTATCCTGTCCTTTATTTCCCTTGCATGTGGAGATAAATCAGCAAATATATTGCTGTGAGTAATGTCAGAGAGCTTACTGCCTATGTTTTCCTCTAGGATGCTTATGGTTTCATGACTTACATTTAAATCTTTTGTCCATTTTGCGTTTATTTTTGTGAATGGTGTAAGTTGGTGGTCTAGTTTCATTTTTTGCAGGTAGCTGTCCAATTTTCCCAACACCATTTGTTAAAGAGGCTGTCTTTACTCCATTGTATGCTCTTACCTCCTTTGTCAAATATCAATTGTTCATAAAGGTGCGGATTTATTTCTGGGTTCTCTGTTCTGTTCCATTGCTCTATATGGAGAGGCAGGATATTTCTAAACCACACTGTTTCCTGGCAGGTCGATGGACTTGAGGATTTTGTAAAGTGGTCTTGGCCAGCTGCAGCAGCTGTTCCCAGGGGGAGCTGCTGGTGGTGTGGCGAGAGCAGCAGGAGAGCTGTAACCGGTGCCACCTCAATAACTTATATCACCGCTTCAACACTAAATATACTTGACATCCACTTAAACCTTCTGAGTTTTAGAAGACCTTTGGAAAATAGGCTGCATTAGTGCAGTGGTTCTCCTCTAGTTTTATATATGACACAAAACATTTGAAATTCTCTGTGAAGTGAGAGAAGGAATAAATAACAAGTATGGAAATTATCCTATTTTGTTCAAGCTAATGAAAAGGATTTATAGTAAAAAAATAAAAATGCTGGAGAACAGTGTATTTAAACTTACATGAGTAATCCTCATGTAATTAAACTTATAGTAAACCAGTCAGGAGATCAAGCCAAATAGGAATATAGCACACAAAAATAGATAGCTTTGTATGGTATCTGAGTCAAAAGTGGGATGGCCCTGCTACTAGCAGATGTCACCCACATGGGGCTGGAGACCCACTCAGGATCACTTATAGAATGAATATAACTAGCTCTGCCCGGTTGGCTCAGTGGTAAAGGGTCGGTCTGGCTTGTGGATGTCCCAGGTTCAGTTCTCAGTCAGGGCACACAGAAGGGACCTTCTCTACCCCTCCCTCTCTCCCTTCTATCTCTCTCTTCAGCCATGGCTCAGTTGGAGCAAGTTGGCCCTGGACACGGAGGATGGCTCCATGGCCTTATTTCAGATGCTAAAATAGCTAGGTTGCTGAGCAACAGAGCAGTGGCCCCAGATGGGCAGAGCATTGCCCCATGGGGGCTTGCTGGGTGGATCCCAGTTGGGGTGCATGTGGGAGTCTGTCTCTCTGCCTCCCTGCTTCTCACTTAAAAATTAAAAAAATAGAAGAATAAGTATAACTAATGAGAAGAAAAAAATATTTTAATGAATTGTACATGCTTCTTTGTGTTTTTTATTCTCTTTGTCCTTTTCTTTTAAATTTTTCTAACCTTTATTCTACCAAGGACTTCTCTTTAATAGTAGTTAAAATAATATTTTTTAAAGGATTTGCTAACTAGTAAACAAATTTTAGGGAAACAAAAAAATCATTCATATTTGTACTGTATCTTTTTGAGTATTCCAAGTCTTTCTTATCTGCAGGCATATTTTTATGTATTTGTGATCAGTATGTCTACACTTGTAGCGCAGTGGATAAAGCATTGATCTGAAACGCTGAGGTCGCCAGTTCAAAACCCTAGGCTTGCCTGGTCAAGGCACATATAGGAGTTGATGCTTTCTGCTCCTCCACCCCTTCTCTCTCTCTTTCTCTCTCTCCTCTCTAAAATGAATAAATAAAAATAAAAAAAGAAAAAGATTGTAAAAAAAAGACTATGCAACAAAGACTGCACATGGTATGTCATATACATTTTTTATGCTTTTGATATATCTTCAAAGTTGTATCTTCCAGTGACTGAGTGGGTGAACTCTATTTCTTTGTTCTCAGATAATATACTTGCCTTCAGCTATATACTATACTATTTTCCTTTTTGATTATGAAATATTTTAAACATACAAAAAATTGTGGAGAATGGTATAAGAAATACCCATGTACATGGGTACCACCTAGATTTAACAAATGTTTCAATGTTATTTCTAACCACAATCTCTAGGAATGCGGATTATGTAATATCAGAATGGAGTTTGGACTTCCAGGAATGGCTCCAGTTGCAGAAACTGGCTCATTAAATTAATCAGCTCTGTTTTCCTGGCACAGGTTCTATGATGGTCAACAGCCTGTGTTGGCTATCACCGATCCAGACATGATCAAAGCAATTCTAGTGAAAGAATGCTATGCTGTGTTCACAAACCGGCGGGTAGGTAGAACCCATTCTTTTTTTTTTGTAATTTAAAATTTTATTTATTTATTTTTAATTCTGAAAGAATAATAAATTAACAGGAAGTTGCCAAGAAAAATATCCAGGTAGGTCCTATGTCATGTACCCTTATTCAGTTTCCCCCAATAATAATGTCTTGTATAACGATAGTATCACATAACATAATATCAAAGCAAGAAATTGACATGGGTACTACCACAGAGCTTATTCAAATTTTATCACTTTTATGTGCACTCATTTGTGTGTGTGTTGCTTATAAAAATTTATTATGTATGTAGAGGATACAGAACTGTTCCATCACCATAAGGCTCCCTCTTACTATTCTTTTACTTTCCTTTTATCAGGGTCTTTAGCATAGCAAATATATTTTTTCATATTGATGTTCCCAATTTATTAATTTTTAAAATAAGTTATGCCTTTAGTGCCTGTTCTGAAAACTCTTCCCCTAGTCTTAGGTCCCAAAGATTTTCTCTTAGTTTTTTTAAACATTATATATTTTTACATTTTACAATTAAGTCTGTCTTTTATTTTGGCCCTGGCCAGTTGGCTCAGTGGATAGAGCATCAGCCTAGCATGTAGACGTCCTAGGTTCGATCCCCAGTCAGGGCACACATGAGAAGTAACCATCTGCTTCTCTTCCCTTCCCTTTCCCCCTTCCCTCTCTCTTCTCCTCTCACAGCCAGTGTGGGTGTATAGTGACTCCAGGAATAGGGGGTAATATTGGCCAGGTAGCTGGGATTCACAACATAACCACTGCATGATCCTTGGCAGCAAGAGCTGTGGATGGTCCTTGGTGGCTTCGGGGGCTGTTGGGGTTTTCAACAGCATCAACAGGTCCAGTGGTTGGCTCCTGGGCACTAGGGCAGGTAGCAGTGGTGACCCAGATTGGGTGATATACAAAATCTTGGGACTAACGGCAGGCACACATTTCCAGTGGTGAGATATGGTTCCAGTGACAGGGGTTGGGGCCAACTGTGGGCACATAAGTAGCTTAGAGTGCCTGAACTGTCAGAGTGCACTCATGTAGCTCTAGCAGCTATCTTCCATCACATGCATAAGCTGTGAGGACTGCTGGTGACTAGAGTTGAGGCTGAAACGATGTAGGGGTGTGGCTGCAGAGGTTAGCTGTGGGCATATGTGGCAACGTAACCCACTAACAGGAGTCAGAGCGGGCTCTAGGGGATGGGGCTTGTGTTATGCACATGCCCAGGCACCTGAGAATCTGCAGGACACTGGGCTAGTGTTAGGCACATGCCCAGCCACAGAGGCCAGAGCTGACTGCTGGCACAGATCCTAAGGCTACGGGCATTAGTTGGGGCACAAGTTGGGGCAGGAGTAGTACGTGGAGTGTGGTTGGGCAGGACTCAAGCTCCTGGAATTTGCGAATGTGAAAACCTGTGGGGCTCTCAGCACTAAAATCTGCTGGGGGTTCTCAGTGTCTGTGCCAGCTGTCAGCTTCCTCCGCCTCAAAGGCTGTTGGGGTCTTCTGCAGAACAACACACAAAAAAGTCATGGTCCCTCATGCCACATAGCCAATACTGGTAGTTCCTGCTCTTCTTTGCTCTTAACTGTCTCTAGACTTCTCCTCTAAGCTGGTGGAGAGGGTATAGTGAAACCAACGCAGGGCATTTGTGCACTGCCCTGAAAGGCGGGGGAAAATTTTCCCCCACCCTGTTGTTCTTTTCCCAGCAAGGGGAAGTGTCCCAGGCTGGGGAGTTTCCTCCTGGCGCTGAGCAGTGCCTGGGGGTGAGATGATGCAGGCAATAGAAAACTATTCTCCGTGTCCAGTTGTGCAGTTATTCTCAGGGGTTTTTTTTTGCCCCACTTGTTGCTGAAGCATCCCAGATGTCTAGCATTTTGTGAAGTTGTAGGAGACAACAAGCCACTTGAGGTGATATCCAGCCTTTATATTCCAGTCTCTTTCTAAAGGCTAATTGCCATTAGTATAGTTGCTGTTGAGTGATCTACTGAACTCTTGTAGACCTATTTTTGTGTGTGGATAGCTGTCTAGTTTTATTTCTTTTGGGGCACAATGGTGGCAGGAGTGTCCTTCTCCACCAGGTGATGTTACTGCAGGCTTTTCTCATTAAATGTGATGTTACCTGTAGGTTTTGTAAATGCTCTTTATCAAGTTGAGGAAGTTTTCCTTCTTTTGTAATGGGTGATTTTTTTTTTATTTTTATATCATGTGTGTCTATTAGAGATGTCTATTTTAAAACAAAAATAGTTGTTGGGAAAAATGGAAGAAAAGTTTCAAGCAGGTTGGCTTGATAGGGCAGTCCCAAACTGAGAAATAGAATGACCTCTTCATTTTGTCTCCTATCCCTAGTGGGAAAATGTAAGAGAAAAGGATTTCCATGTAATTGTATTATTTCTTTTCTTAACATCAAATAGTTTCCTTATCTTTTAAGTGTTAACTATTTTATCTTAAAAACCCTACTGTATTAGACATTTGCTTTTCAAGTTGCTCATGCTGTAAATTTAAGTAAAAGTAGAACTGGTCTGAAGCTACATACAGTTTGCCAAGACTATCTGGCTATCTGTCAGGAATCCTTTTCTATTCTGCAGAACGCTGGAGGGTCTCATTACTATGTATTCCCCTGGAAAAGCAGTTTTCCTAACATGTGGGCAGTTTGCCTTTAGAAAGAGATTGGAATTATAAAGGCTGGATATCACCTCAAGTGGCTTGTTGTCTCCTACAATTTCACAAAATGCTAGACATCTAGGATAGGGATTTATTGTCTAGCATAGGGCCTGCTATTAAGTGGATAGTTATTAAATATTTGTAATTGATGTCCATTTAACAATTGTTCAGACTTCTAAAACTTATGTAGGGCAAAATGTCTTTTGCTTTAAACTACAGACTTTTGGTCCAATGGGATTTATGAAAAGCGCCATCTCTTTGTCTGTGGATGAAACTTGGAAGAGAATACGAACATTGCTGTCTCCAACCTTCACCAGTGGAAAGCTCAAGGAGGTAGGAATATAAGAGGACATTTAATTTGAAACATAAAGAATATAATTGGGGACAGATAGAAAACATGATAGTTTCTTTCCAAAGGTAGCTGCTGAATTTGAGCTTCCTAAAAATGACTCCTTCTTTTAGTTGTATGTCTGAGCAGTGACCTTTTAAGATTCATTATGAAATATCACTTACTGCTTCCATGCTTGTGAAAGCCAGGTTTTTCCAGGACTTGATTCTTCACAATTAACTTCAGATGATGTTATATTTTGTGTCTAGATGTTCCCCATCATTCACCAGTATGCAGATGTGTTGGTGAGCAACGTGAGGAAGGAATCAGAGCAAGGCAAACCTGTCAACTTGAAAGAGTAAGTAGGAGCCCAGATGCTGGGATTCTGAGCTCTGCCTCTAGAACCTACAGCTGCCATCACAGAGCTGCAATTCCCACTGTTGAGTCACTCTTGTGACCAAACAGAAGTAGTTGTGTGGTGTTAGAACTCCAATGGGCTACCCACAAAGATGTGAGTCACCCAAAGAAGCAGGGCATCCAGTAGAGGAAGATGTTCTCCTGGGTCAATGAACTAGGACAGGGGTAGTCAACCTTTATATACCTACCGCCCACTTTTGTATCTCTGTTAGTAGTAAAATTTTCTAACCGCCCACCCGTTCCACAGTAATGGTGATTTATAAAGTAGGGAAGTAACTTTACTTTATAAAATTTATAAAGCAGAGTTACAGCAAGTTAAAGCATATAATAATAGTTACTTACCAAGTATTTTGTGTCGGATTTTTGCTAAGTTTGGCAGAATAAATCTTTATAAAACAACTTACTATAGTTAAATCTATCTTTATATTTATACTTTGGTTCCTCCGCTACTGCCCACCATGAAAGCTGGAACGCCCACTAGTGGGCAGTAGGGACCTGGTTGACTACCACTGAACCTAGGATTAATTTGTCTGCTTAATTGTCACCTTGGATATTCTGGAAGACAAAAATGCACAATTTAAAAGGAAGAAACATGATCATATCAAAGGGTTTAGGGTAGAGAGTATAAAATAATGGGAGAGGAAGGCATTGGTGCATATCGATGGGCAGTGGGTAGGGCCAGGAAGTTACAACATGGGACTTGGAACAACTTAAATCCCTTTGATTTTGGTGAGGGTACCAGCAAAATACTAAATATTAAATCTTACCAGCACTTCTTTCTTTATACTAAAAAGAGAGAAGGTCTTGTACAGACTAGGGGTAGGTTGACTATATCAATTATTGTCTACAGTAAGGTATTTTTTAATTATGCAGGAGCAGCAGATGTAAACTGGGAAAACTGGGGACATGAGATCACTTACCTATGGGATTCCCCCAGGTCAATTTTAGACTGATTTATTTTTATTATTTTTAAACCAGGGACATTCTTCTTACACTTTACAGAAATGAGTCTGCCCTCGGGCAATCTCAGATCACTGGAATTGAGGAGAGGGGGTCTTTCAGGAGCTTTAGCAGGAATATAGAGAAGGAGGGATGACATTCCAGGCAGCTGAGAGCCAGGTGCCGCTGTTCTGTGATGGGCTGAGGAGGAATCAGCTCTGAGTATAGAGACTGTGGTGAGGCAAGACTCAGACCAATGTCAGCTCTCTTGATCCCACTAAAGAGTTAGTTATCTACCCTCTGTCCTGCTTGAGCACAGTACAGCTACTATTGTCCAGACTCAAAGCACACTACTGTAATATGTCTGGTATGGGTCTTCAATCCTCTGACTGACCTCCTTGCACCCATAGCTGGGTCTAATTTGCCTTAGTGCCACCATAACCCCAGCACAGGGCCAGCTGCACCACTGGCACCTGAAAACACGTCATGATGAGTGTGACAAGAGCATAGATTTTCCAGATGTTCCAGCAGGTGCTTTGGACAGTTGTGTGACTCTTTACTTGGACATGAGTTTACATGCCGTTCTTGTTGTATGTGTTGGATGAGGATAGTAAAGAGGTGCTGACTCTAATTGTCCATGTCTTTCTTTCTCTACCCAGCATCTTTGGGGCCTACAGCATGGACGTAATTACTAGCACATCATTTGGAGTGAACATCGATTCCCTCAACAACCCACAAGATCCCTTTGTGGAAAATATCAAGAAGCTCTTAAAATTTAATTTTTCCAATCCACTCATTCTCTTATTAAGTATGTAGACTACTATATTCCTCTTTCTTTCTTCCTCCCTTCACCTTCCTTGTCCCTTCCTTCACCCTTCATCCCTCTCTTCTCTTTCATCCCTCCCATTCTTTTTCCTTCCCTCCCTCCCTTCCTCCCTCTCTCCCTCCCTCCCTTCCTATCTTCTTTTAAAAGCTTTATTGAAAAATAATCTACATACTATATATCATAATTATCCATTTAAAATGTACAGTTTAACCACTTTTACAACCTAGTGTCCATTTACAGATGAATGGATAAAGAAAATGTGACACACATGCATACACACACACAATAGAATTCAGTCATAAAAAGGAATGATCTCTTGCCATTTGTGACAACATGGATGGATCTTGAGAGCATTATGATAAGTCCAACAGAAAGACCTGTGTGACCTCCCTTATATGTGGACTCGAAAAATAACCAAACTTATAGAAAAATGATTTGTGATGATCAGAGGCAGGGTTTGAGGGTAGGGGGATTAGATAAAGGTGCTCAAAAGGTATGAAATTTCAGTTATAAGGTAAATAAGAGTATAGATTCTAAAAGTTCTTATCACAAGAGAGAAAAAGAATTAGTCACTACTGTATTTCCTCATGTATAAGACGCACCCTTTCTCAAAAAATTTGGGGTCTAAAAACTGGGTGTGTTTTATACAGTAGTTGTGGCATTTCAAATGCCATAGATGGAACTGAGGTTGAGGCAATATATGAAGACAGTGATTTGTCATCAGACACAGATGAGGACAAGCTAATGAATAGGAGTTTTGACAGTGTTGAGGAGTTGTATGAATTTTATGATGAATAAAACTTGAGTTCAACAACTTTATATAATACATTTAAAAAAAATTTGGGGGCCCCGCCTGACCTGTGAGGGCGCAGTGGATAAAAACCTCAACCTGGAAGGCTGAGGTTGCTGATTCGAAACCCTGGGCTTGGCCAGTCAAGGCACATATGGGAATTGATGCTTCCTGCTCCTCCCCCCTTCTCTCTCTCTCTCTCTGTCTCTCTTCTCTCTCTAAAATAAATAAATAAAATCTAAAAAAATATATTCTAAAAAAATTAAAAGAAATCACACATTAAAAAAACAAATAAAAAATTTTAGGCCCCAAAATTAAGGTGCGTCTTATACATGGGAGCATCTTATACATGGGGAAATACAGTATATAAGGTGATTGATATTAACTTACAATGGCAATTATATCGTAATACAGGGGTCAGGAACCTATGGCTTACGAGCCAGATGTTGTGGCTTTTTTGATGGCTGCATCTGGTTGGCAGACAAATCTTTAATAAAAAAAAATAACGTTAAAAATATAAAACATTCTCATGTATTACAATCCATTCATCTCCTACCGCTCATGTTCATGGTTGAGGATGGCTAGAGCCAATCACAGCTGTCCTCCGGGACAACACCAAATTTTTATTGGATAATGTGTAATGTACACGGGTCGTTGTGAGGTCAGGAAGTAAACTTCCCTCCCTTTAATCAAGTAGTCAGTTAGCTAATTGCAGAAACCCTTTGACAAAGAAGATGGCTAAAAGGAAAAAGATGAGGAGGATTGTACTTTTCAGCAGGAATGGACAGAGAAATTTGCCTTTGTGGAGAGAGCAGGTTCTGCAGTGTGTCCAATATGCAATGATAAAATTGCATCGATGAAACGGTCAAACATAAAGCGGCACTTCAACACATGCCATACTACATTTGCATTGAAATATCCAGCGGAGGACAGCAGGAAGAAAGTTTGTCAAGAGCTACTGTGCAGAGTGTAAGCTAGTCAGCAGTAACTTCGTGTTTGGACCCAACAAGGTGACTAAAATTCGGCTAGCTTTGCTGGTGCTTTAGCAATTGTGAGAAACGGAAAGCCATTCATAGATGGGGGTATGCCAAAACATTCATGCTTGATGTTGCCAATGAACTTTTTGACGACTTTTCGGATAAAGACAAGATAATCAAACAAATAAAAGACATGCCTCTGTCAGCAAGAACTGTTCACAATCATACCATGATGATGGCAAATCAAATTGAGGCAACACAAGTGAAGGACATAAATGCAGCACCATTCTTTTCTCTTGCTTTGGATGAGTCAACAGACATAAGTCATTTATCCCAGTTCAGTGTTATTGCAAGGTGTGCTGTCGATGACACACAACGTGAGGAAAGTCTTGCTGTTTTGCCTATGAAAGAGACAACAAGAGGGGAGGATTTATTCAAGTCTTTCACTGAGTTCGCTAAAGAAAAAAATCTACCGATAGATAAACTTATTTCAGTGTGTACTGATGGTGCTCTGTGCTTGGTGGGGAAAAACAGGATTCGTAGCGCTTCTTTGTGAACCTGAAAAGAGACCCATTCTAAGTTTTCACTGCATCCTACATCAGGAGGCGCTTTGTGCTCAGATGTGTGGCAAGCAACTTGGTGAGGTGATGTCACTGGTCATTCAGAGATGTGTGGCAAGCAGCTTGGTGAGGTGATGTCACTGGTCATTCAGAGATGTGTGGCGAGCAGCTTGGTGAGGTGATGTTGCTGGTCATTTGGGTGGTCAACTTTATTGTTGCCTGAGCTTTAAATGATTACCAGTTTAAAACACTGCTGGATGAAGTTGGGAATTATCCTGGTCTGCTTCTTCACAGCAATGTGTGTTGGTTGTCAAGAGGGAAGGTGCTCAGCTGTTTCCCGGCTTGTCTGAGTGAAATCGGACTTTTCTTGAAATGAAAAACATCGAGCATCCTGAGTTAGCTAACACTGAGTGGCTCCTGAAGTTCTACTATCTCATGGACATGACTGAACATCTGAACCAGCTCAATGTGAAAATGCAAGGCATTGGAAATACAGTCTTATCCCTTCAACAAGCAGTGTTTGCATTTGAAAACAAGCTGGAACTCTTCATTGTGGACATTGAAACAGGTTGTTTATTACACTTTGAAAAACTGGGAGAGTTTAAAGATGCATGCACAGCAAGTTACCCTGCTCAACATCTTGATCTCCAGCAGCTAGCAGGCTTCACATCTAATCTCCTGCAGTCATTCAAAGTGCAGTTTGGAGAATTTCGTGAGCACACTTGTCTTTTTAAGTTCATCACCCATCCACGTGAGTGTGCAGTGGACAGCACCAACCTGAGTTACATCCCCGGTGTCTCCGTCAGAGATTTTGAACTACAAGCTGCTGACCTGAAAGCCTCAGACATGTGGGTGAATAAGTTCAAGTCACTGAATGAAGATTTGGAAAGACTTGCACGATAGCAAGCAGAGTTGGCGAGCAAACGCAAGTGGAGAGAAATGAAAAAACTTCAACCCGTGGACCAGCTGATTGTCAAAACTTGGAATGCGCTTCCCATCACATACCACACACTGCAGCATGTGAGTATTGCTGTACTGACAATGTTTGGCTCTACGTATGCATGTGAGCAGTCTTTCTCACATCTAAAGAACGTTAAGACCAACCTAGGATCACGTTTAACGGATGGAAGTCTCTACGCCTGCATGAAGCTTAACCTCACCACGTATCAACCAGACTACAAAGCCATCAGCAAAACCATGCAGCACCAGAAGTCACATTAATGGTAAGAAGTACTTTATTCATCATTGGTTAGCAGCAGCCTAACAACATTATTAAAAAGAATTCAGAGACTTACTGTTCTTTAAAAGTGTTCGTCTTACATAAAATGCACACATTTACTTGTATTTAGTGTTAAACATATTGTATGGCTCTCATGGAATTACATTTTAAAATATGTGGTGTTCATGGCTCTCTCAGCCAAAAAGGTTCCTGACCCCTGTCGTAATATATGTGTGAATCATTATGCTGTATACCTTAAGCTTATACAGTACTGTATATCAATTAAAAGTCATTGAAAAATGGTTTTTAGTACATTTAAAGACACATACAACCATCATGGTATCAATTACTAGAATATTTTTGCCAACTTAGAAACCTTTTAACTCTCATCTACTACCCTGAACCCTAAGCAAACATTAATGTTATTTTCTCTGGCTGTAGATTTGCCTCTCCTGGACAGTTCATATGTATGGAATCACATAATATGTGGTCTTTCTGTCTGACTTCTTTAATTTAGCATAATGTTTTGAAGGTTCATTTATATTTTAGCATCTTTAAATGTTTAGATAAGTGTCTATTAAAATTCTTTGCCCATTTATAGGGTTTTTTTTCTTTTTGTGATTAAGTTATAAGAGTTCTTTATTCTAGATAACAATTCTTTATTAGATATATGATTTAAAAAGTTTTTGTTGCTATCCTGTGTTTTTATCACTTTTTTTTTTTCTGAGAGAGAGTGAGATGAGAAGCATCAACGTGTAGTTGTGGCACTTTTAGTTGTTCATTGATTGCTTCTCATCAGTGCTTTGACCCGAGGGCTCCAGCTGAGCCAGTGGCGGCCTTGGACTCAAGTGAGCAACCTCACTCAAGCTGGTGACCTTGGGGTTTCAAACCTGAGTCCTCGGCATCCCAGGTCAATGTTCTTTCCACAGTGCCACCATTGGTCAGGCAAAGTGGGTAAAATCTCTTCACTTTCTTGATAGTGTTCTTTGAAAGATAAAATTTTTAATTAAAAATTTTTTAAAAAAATTTTGATGATGTATGTGTATTTTCCCTTTTGTTGCCTGTGCTTTTGATATCATATTAATAATACATTGCCAAAATTGTCATGAATAATTACCGCTTGATTTTCTTCTAAGAGGATATAGTGTTAGTACTTATTTTTAATCCATTTTGATATTGTTTTCGTGTATGATGTGAGGTAAGAGTTCAACTTCATTCTTTTGCATATGGCTATCCTGTTATCCCAGTACTATTTATTAAGACAATCATTCCCTATTGAATCATCTTGGAACCCTTCTCAAAATTCAGTTGACCATAAACACATGGGTTTATTTGTAAACTCTAAATTGTATTCCATTGATATATATTTCTATTATACCAGTACTACATTGCATTGATTATTATAGCTTTGTGGTAAGATTTGAAATCTGGAATTGTGAGTTCTCCCACTTTAATTTTTTTTTTTCAAATTTATTTTGGTGATTCTGGTTCCCTTTTAATTTCCTAATAATTTAAAATTTATCTTATTAGTTTCTATAAAGAAGTCAGCTAGGATTCTAATAGGGAATATGTTACATCTGTAGATCAGTTCAAGGAGTATTGCTATCTTCATATTAAATTTTCTGATGCAGGAACATGGATGTTTTTCCATTTACTTAGATCTTTAGTTTATTTCAACAATGTTTTGTAGTTTTCAGAGTATAAGTTTTGCATTTCTTTAATGAAAGTTATTTCTAAGTGTTCTAGTTTTCTGGATGTTATTGTAAATGTAACTATCCTCTTGGATTGTTTATTGCAATTTATAGAAATCCAATTGATCTTGTATCTTGAAATCCTGCTGAAATTTTTTATTGATTCTAATAGGTTTTCAGTGGATTTTAAAAAGGATTTTCTATATATAAAATTATGTTATTTGATAGGAGAGATAGTTTTACTTCTTCCTTTCATATATCAAAACCTCTTATTTCTTTTTCTTGTCTACTTCCCCTGGCCATGATCTCTAGTACAATGTTAAATAACAGTGGTGAGAGAGGCATCCTTGTCTTGTTCCTAAACTTAGGGGAAAGCATTCAAACTTTCACTATTAAGTATGGTGTTAGCTATGGGTTTTTTATAGATGTCTTTTATCAGATTGAGAAATTTCTATTCCTATTTTGTTGAGTTTTTTGTTTTTTTTTAATCACAGAAGGTGTTGATTGTGTCAAATGCTTTTTCTGCATCTATTGAGATGAATATGTAGTTTTAGTTTTTTTTATTTTATTGATATGGTGTATTTTATAACCTTGCTTTCCTGGGATAGACTCCAGTTAATTATGGCGTATACTTCTATTTTGTTTCTGGATTGAGTTTGCTAGTATTTTGTTGAGGATTTGTGCATTCATGTTCATGAGATATGTTGATCTGTAGCTTTCTTTTCCTGTGATAGCTTTGCCTGGTTTTAGTACCAGGGTAATATTGGCCTTGTACAATGAGTTTAGGAATGTTCACTCCTCTTTTATCTTTAGAAGAATTTGTGAAAAAAATAGTATTCATTCTTCTTTAAACATTTGATAGAATTCACCATTGAAGCCATTTGTATGTTAGCTTTCTTGTGTGAGTAGTTTCTTCATTACTAATTCAATTTTCTTACTTGTTTAGGTCTATTCAGATTGTCTATTTCATTTTTGAGGCAGTTTCTGTAGTTTGTGTCTTTGTAGGAATTTGTCCATGTCATCTAAGTTATCTAAATTATTGCCACACCAATGCTCATAATATTCCTATATAGTTTTTTTTTTATGTAAATTCAGTAGTAATCCCCTCCTTTTCATTTCTGATTCTAGTAATTGGAATGTTCTCTTCCTTTTTCTTGGTCAATTTATCTAAATGTCTTCAAAGAATCATCTTTTGATTTTATTGCTCTTACCTATTGTTTTTATTTTTTATTTTATTAGTTTCTTCTCTCACTGTATTACGTTTTTTCTCCTGCTTGCTTTGGTTTTGTCTGCTCCTTTTTATTCATTATGTTAAAGGGGAAAGTTTGGTTATTGATTTGAGATCTTTGTTCTTTTTAAATATAGCCATAAATTTCTCTCTGAGTAGTGCTTTTGCTTCAAACTGATTTTTGATATGTCATATCTTCATTTTTACTTATCTCAAAGTAATTTCTAATTTTCCTTTTAATTTCTTGGAGGCTCACTGGGTTAGTTATGAGGGTATTTTTTAGTTTCCACATATTAGTGAGTTTCCCAATTTTCTTTCTGCTCTTGATTTCTAATTTCATTCCATTGTGGATGAAAGACATATACTGTATTATTTCTATCCTGACTATGAATTCCTTTCTAAAAAATATATTTTGGTTAATATTTCTGTTATTACACAATGTATATTTCTTTTTTTATTTTTTATTTTATCATAATTTTCTTTTATTATTGTTATATATCATAATTTTCTATGTTCATTTTATGCCATTTGTATCATCTCTACACCATTTTCTTTCTCATTTTATTTATTTATTTATTTTTTTAAATAAATTTTTATTAATGATAATGGGATGACATTAATAAATCAGGGTACATATATTCAAAGAAAACATGTCTAGGTTATTTTGTCATTAAATTATGTTGCATACCCCTCGCCCAAAGTCAGATTGTCCTCCGCCTCCCTCTATCTAGTTCTCTGTGCCCCTCCCCCTCCCCCTAACTCTCTCCCTCCCTCCCTTCCATGTACTCCCTCCCCCCACCCCTGGTAACCACCACACTCTTGTCCATGTCTCTTAGTCTCGTTTTTATATTCCACCAATGTATGGAATCATGTAGTTCTTGTTTTTTTCTGATTTACTTATTTCACTCCGTATAATGTTATCAAGATCCCACCATTTTGCTGTAAATGATCTGATGTCATCATTTCTTATGGCTGAGTAGTATTCCATAGTGTATATGTGCCACATCTTCTTTATCCAGTCTTCTATTGAAGGGCTTTTTGGTTGTTTCCATGTCTTGGCCACTGTGAACAGTGCTGCAATGAACATGGGGCTACATGTGTCTTTACGTATCAATGTTTCTGAGGTTTTGGGGTATATACCCAGTAGAGGGATTGCTGGGTCATAAGGTAGTTCTATTTGCAGTTTTTTGAGGAACCACCATACTTTCCTCCATAATGGTTGTACTACTTTACAGTCCCACCAACAGTGGATGAGAGTTCCCTTTTCTCCGCAGCCTCTCCAACATTTGCTATTCCCCGTCTTGTTGATAAAAGCTAATCTAACAGGGGTGAGGTGGTATCTCATTGTAGTTTTGATTTGCATTTCTCTAATAACTAATGAAGATGAGCATCTTTTCATATATCTGTTGGCCATTTGTATTTCTTCCTGGGAGAAGTGTCTGTTCATGTCCTCTTCCCATTTTTTTATTGGATTGTTTGTTTGTTGTTGAGTTTTATGAGTTCTTTGTAAATTTTGGATATTAGGCCCTTATCTGACTGTTGTTTGAAAATATCATTTCCCATTTAGTTGGCTGTCTGATTATTTTGATATCAGTTTCTCTTGCTGAGCAAAAACTTTTTATTCTGATGTAGTCCCATTCATTTATCTTTGCCTTCACTACTCTTGCCATTGGAGTCAAGTTCATAAAATGTTCTTTAAAACCCAGGTCCATGATTTTAGTAGCTATGTCTTCTTCTATGTACTTTATTGTTTCAGGTCTTATATTTAGGTCTTTGATCCATTTTGAATTAATTTTAGTACACGGGGACAGGCTGTAGTCGAGTTTCATTCTTTTGCATGTGGCTTTCCAGTTTTCCCAACACCATTTGTTGAAGAGGCTTTCTTTTCTCCATTGTGTGTTGTTGGCCCCTTTATCAAAGATTATTTGACCATATATTTGTGGTTTTATTTCTGGGCTTTCTATTCTGTTCCATTGGTCTGAGTGTCTATTTTTCTGCCAATACCATGCTGTTTTGATTATCGTGGCCCTATAATATAGTTTAAAGTCAGGTATTGTAATGCCCCCAGCTTCATTCTTTTTCCTTAGGATTGTTTTGGCTATTTGGGGTTTTTTATAGTTCCATATAAATCTGATTATTTTTTGTTCCATTTCTTTAAAAAATGTCATAGGAATTTTGATGGGAATTGCATTAAATTTATATATTGCTTTGGGTAATATGGCCATTTTAATTATATTTATTCTTCCTATCCAAGAACAAGGAATATTTTTCCATCTCATTGTGTCTTTTTCTATTTCTCTTAATAATGCCTTGTAATTTTCGTTATATAGGTCCTTTACATTCTTTGTTATGTTTATTCCTAGGTATTTTATTTTTTTTGTTGCAATCATGAAGGGGATTATTTTTTTGAGTTCGTTTTCTAATATTTCATTGTTGGCATATAGAAAGGCTATGGACTTTTGTATGTTAATTTTGTATCCTGCGACCTTACTGTATTGGTTTATTGTTTCTAATAATCTTTTTGTGGAGTCCTTCGGGTTTTCGATGTATAGGATCATATCATCAGCAAAAAGTGATACCTTTACTTCTTCTTTTCCAATATGGATGCCTTTTATTTCTTTGTCTTGTCTGATTGCTATGGCCAGAACTTCTATCACCACATTAAATAAGAGTGGAGAGAGTGGACAACCCTGTCTTGTTCCTGATTTAAGGTAGAAAGTCCTCAGTTTTATGCCGTTAATATGATGTTGGCTGATGGTTTATCATATATGGCCTTTATCATGTTGAGATATTTTCCTTCTATACCCATTTTGTTGAGAGTCTTAAACATAAAATTGTGTTGTATTTTATCAAAAGCCTTTTCTGCATCTATTGATAAGATCATGTGGTTTTTGTTCTTTGTTTTGTTGATATGGTATATTACGTTAATCGTTTTGCGTATGTTGAACCATCCTTGAGATTCTGGGATGAATCCCACTTGATCATGATGTATTATTTTTTTTAATATGTTGTTGTATTCGGTTTGCCAGTATTTTGTTTAGTATTTTAGCATCTGTATTCATTAGAGATATTGGTCTGTAGTTTTCTTTCTTTGTGCCATCCTTGCCAGGTTTTGGTATGAGGGTTATGTTGGCCTCATAAAATGTGTTTGGAAGTATTGCTTCTTCTTCAATTTTTTGGAAGACTTTGAGTAGAATAGGAACCAAGTCTTCTTTGAATGTTTGATAGAATTCACTAGTATAACCATCTGGGCCTGGACTTTTATTTTTGGGGAGGTTTTTAATAGTTTTTTCTATTTCCTCCCTGCTGATTGGTCTGTTTAGGCTTTCTGCTTCTTCATGACTCAGTCTAGGAAGGTTGTATTGTTCTAGGAATTTATCCATTTCTTCTAGATTGTTGTATTTGGTGGCATATAATTTTTCATAGTATTCTACAATAATTCTTTGTATATCTATGATGTCTGTGGTGATCTCTCCTCTTTCATTTTGGATTTTATTTATTTGAGTCCTGTGCCTTTTTTCCTTGGTGAGTCTGCCAAGGGTTTGTCAATTTTGTTGATCTTTTCAAAGAACCAGCTCCTTGTTTTATTGATTTTTTCTATAGTTTTTCTGTTCTCTATTTCATTTATTTCTGCTCTGATTTTTATTATCTCCTTTCTTCGGCTGGTTTTGGGTTGTCTTTGTTCTTCTTTTTCTAGTTCCTTAAGGTGTGAAGTTAAGTGGTTTACTTCGGCTCTCTCTTGTTTGTTCATATAGGCCTGAAGTGATATGAACTTTCCTCTTATTACTGCTTTTGCTGCATCCCAGAGATTCTGATATGTCGTATTTTCATTTTCATTTGTCTGTATATATCTTTTGATCTCTGCGCTTATTTCTTCTTTGACCCATTCATTTTTTATAAGTATGTTTTTTAATTTCCACATTTTTGTGGGTTTCCCCCCCCTCTTTTTTGCAGTTGAATTCTAGTTTCAAGGCTTTATGATCAGAAAATATGCTTGGTACAATTTCAGTTTTTCTAAATTTGCTGATATTGTCTTTGTGGCCCAACATATGGTCAATTCTTGAGAATGTTCCATGTACACTAGAGAAAAATGTATACTCTGTCGCTTTGGGATGAAGTGTCCTGTAGATGTCTATCATATCCAGGTGTTCTAGTATTTAGTTTAAGGCCACTATATCTTTATTGATTCTCTGTTTGGATGACCGATCTAGAGCCGTCAGCGGTGTATTGAGGTCTCCAAGTATGATTGTATTTTTGTTAGTTTTTGTTTTAAGGTCAATAAGTAGCTGTCTTATATATTTTGGTGCTCCTTGGTTTGGTGCATATATATTAAGGATTGTTATGTCTTCTTGATTCAACTTCCCCTTAATCATTATGAAATGACCATTTTTGTCTCTGAGTACGTTTTCTGTCTCGTAGTCAGCATTATTAGATATGAGTATTGCTACACCTGCTTTTTTATGGGTGTTGTTTGCTTGGAGTATTGTTTTCCAGCCTTTCACTTTGAATTTGTTTTTATCCTTGTTGCTTAGATGTGTTTCTTGTAGGCAGCATATAGTTGGATTTTCTTTTTTAATCCATTCTGCTACTCTGTGTCTTTTTATTGGTAGGTTTAATCCATTTACATTTAGTGTAATTATTGACACTTGTGGGTTCCCTACTGCCATTTTATAAATTGCTTTCTGTTAGTTTTGTATCTTGTTTGATTCTTCTCTTTTGTTTTTCTGTCATTTGTTTTTGTTTGTTTGTGTTCCATACTTCTTTCCTCTGTTGCTACCTTTTTTTAAGTCAAGTGTTTTTGTGATCGTTTTTTCAAGGGTGGTTACCATTAAGTAATGAAAAGGGTACCTACCATATTCATTGTAGTACCCTATCTTATGAGTATTTCTGCACTTCATTGTCCTTTGCTACTGTTAATCTCCATCCTCTCCCCCCTTTTTTTCCTTTGTTGTCACAGTTTAAGTTTGGTTTTATTGTATTCTTGGTGGAGCTGTTACTTGTGGTGTTGTTTTCTTTTGTTCTTTGAATCTGGTTGGAAAACCCCCTTTAGTATTTCCTGGAGTGGGGGCTTTCTGCTGATAAATCCTCTCATCTTTTCTGTATTTGTGAACGTTTTTATATCTCCTTCGTACTTGAAGGATAGCTTTGATGGGTATAGTATTCTTGGCTGAAAGTTCCTCTCTTTCAGGGCTTTAAATATTGGGGTCCACTCTCTTCTAGCTTGTAGAGTTTCTGCTGAGAAATCTGATGATAATCTAATAGGCCTTCCTTTATATGTTGTACTCTTCTTTTCCCTGGCTGCCTTGAGAATTTTTTCTTTGTCATTGGTTTGTGTCATCTTTATTATGATGTGCCTTGGAGTGGGTTTGTTGGGGTTAAGAAAACTCGGTGTTCTGTTTGCTTCTTGAATTTGAGGCTTTAGTTCTTTCCACAGGCTTGGGAAGTTCTCGTCTATTATTTGTTTGAGTATATTCTCCATTCCATTTTCTTTCTCTTCTCCCTCTGATATACCTATTATTCTTATGTTATTCTTTCTGATGGAGTCAGACAATTCCTGTAGGGCTTTCTCGTTTTTTATTATTTTTGAGTCTCTTTCTTCTTCTCTCTGTTGTGCCTCAAGTTGTTTGTCTTCTAGTTCACTAATCCTATCTTCTATCTGGGCTGTTCTGTTAGCTAAGTTTGTTACCTCGTTTTTCAGCTCGTGAATTGAGTTTTTTATTTCTGTTTGATTTGTTTTTATAGTTTCAATTTCCTTGGTAATATATTCTTTGTGTTCATTGAGTTGTTTTCTGATCTCCCTAAATTGCCTTTCTGTGTTTTCTTGTATATCTCTGAGTATTTTTAAGATTTCTATTTTAAATTCTCTGTCATTTAGCTCCAAGCCTTCCAATATGTTAAGTCTTTTCTCCATAGATTTTTCCACATCTATTTGTGTTACCTCTCTTTCTTTTGTATCCATAATATTCGATTTCCTCTTTCTTATTGGCATCTGAGGGTGGTCTTGTTGATAGCACACAGGTGCACTCCCTCCGCGGCTTGAATGAACGTCCCTGCGGTAGTTAGCTTCCTCCACACCCTCGTCTCTCAGATTCAAGTGATAACAGTCCTTTCACTTTCAGTTTGTGTGGAACTCCGGAATGCTCCGAGGATAAATTTTTCTGTTTCTAGTTGATAAATTTGTTGTGATTTTGGGGAGATCTGTCAGACGCGCTGCTCACGGCGCCATTTCCGTGACGTCACTCCTCACAATGTATATTTCTTATAAAATTTTCAGAATTAGAAAGAAGACAAAGAAATAAGACTCACCTATAATTAAACTCTCAGATATAATAATTGTTGACATTTTGGTGTCTAGTGTTCTACTGCGTCAATGCACGCGCATCTGACAACTATTTCTTGAACAGTTGATTAATGAAAGTGTCAGACTCTGGTCTGGTTTATTCAAAGACAGTCTAGTTTAATAGAGAAAAGGCAAAGCTGTTCAGAAATATAATAATGTTCCTTTAGTCAGCCAAAGATGAGAAGGGGCCACTGACCTCACTGGTATAGTGATGCCTGGTAAGTGTGGAGGTGCGCTCGCTCAGCCATGGTCTTGGAAGTCTGAGCAAAGGTCATAGAGGGAATGGCTCCTGGTTAAGGAATCTGGTGTCTTTTACTCTTCTGGTTGGTAGAGAAAATTATAATAGCTCTGGGTACCTTTCATATTTTCATTGTTCTTTCTTTTTTTTTTTTTACAGTAATCTTTCCATTCCTTACCCCCATTTGTGAAGTGCTAAATATTTCTCTGTTTCCAAAAAGTGTTACTGATTTTTTCAAAACCTCTGTAAAAAGGATGAAAGAAAGTCGCCTTCATGATAAAGAAAAGGTAAAATCTGGTAGTGGTTACATGAGTGTATTTACTTTCTGATAATTCATTTGTCTGTGTACATAGGCTTTGTACACTTCTATTTTTTTGTAAGGGTAGGTAGAAACTCTGGGGTTTAGAGTAAGAAAGTTAAAAATGAGTCAGAGAGACAATATTTAAAATGTAATAATTGGCACAAAGGTTAGTATGTCACTGCATGAAAAATTTTAAGATTATTTTCACATAAAAACATACCACTTCCTTTCAATAAATTGTGAAAAGAAAAAAATTACTGTTTAAAAATTATTTTTTTGTTATTATAATTTCCCTAGATTTTAAATTGTCAAAGAATCACATCAATTCCAAGCCTCTTATTTTATACGTCTAGCAATGGAAGGTCCCATGAAGCACCTGATGGAGTGCACTCTATGTCAAATTTGAGCCTGCTTTGAGACAGAAAGTGCAGGAGTCTGCTCTGGACCTTGAGGTTGCAATCTGGCTAACCCAGCTTTGCCTTCATGGGCCTGGATGCAGACACAAGAATGTTTGCAGGTCATGAGGATAGGACTAAGTACGCCAGGATTGCACTAAACGTTGTGGAGAGTTCTGGGATGGTAGGGCATTTGAAGCTCCTCACAGAAAAGCATCTGATTAACTCTGCAAATGTAGGAGACTGATAATCTATGTGGCCCAGCGAACAAGAGTGTAGTGATTGCCTGGTTAGGGGGAGGGTACAGGGAGGATAAATGGTGATGACCAAGGGGGAGGGTACAGGGAGGATAAATGGTAATGACCAAAGACTTGACTTGAGGGGCAGGTGAACACACAATGTGGTGTATAAAGATGAGTTGTAGAATTGAGTACCTGAAACCTGTATAATTTTGTTAACCAGTGTTACCCCAATAAATTTTTTTTAAAAAGTATTAAGGCTGGAGAAAGAAAAGTGTTGAAGTCAGGGTCCTTTTTCTGAACAAGTAGGTATAACAAGAGAGGGAACTGGCCAGGAAATTGTGTTCAAAAGTGAGAGAAGCCAAAGATCAGAGAGAATGAGGACCACAAAGCAGTTGGGCATGATGGCTGGATTTCTCTCAGGGAAACATTGTGCTTTCTAAGATTTGTAGCTGGATGTTTTTGTTCACTGATGACTCAGGCAGCACTAGTGAGACTTCTGGACTTATAGGGGCCATATTAGACAGTATAGTGAATACAGTCAATAATATTGTAATGAATATGTATGGTGCCGGGTGAGTGTAAGAAATCTTGGGGGGAACACCTTGTAAAATAATTGGTTGTCTAACCACTATGCTGTACACTGGAAATTAATACAAAATAATATTGAATGTAAACAGTAATTGAAAATTAAAATTAAAAAATAAATAAAGGGGCCATATTATCAGAAGAAATTTAGTACTCTACTCTTGATTTATTTCTGACTTTGCCATTGAAAGTTTTCCTTCTGCTTCCAGCACCGGGTGGATTTTCTTCAGCTGATGATGAACTCTCAGAATTCCAAAGAAACAGATTCCAGTAAAGGTAAACAGGTGTGCTTCAGAGGGCCATTGTTGGGGAGGCTCAGAGGTAGCAGTAGTTCTGACAATGTGCAGGAAGATTTCCATGCATATATGAATTTCTACTGAATTGAAAAAGGACGCATGCTCAGATAGAAATGGAAGCCAGAAGTACTTTCTATAAGCATGTGGTCACAACTTCTTTTAAAGCTTGAAGGGTACAATAAACAAGAATTTTATACCCAGAGGTCAATCAGTGGCCTGTGAATCACCTACATCAGAACTTGCTGGGAGCTTGTTTCCGATGTCTATTCTCTGGCCTCATCCAGCTGCACAGAGATTTGCATTAAGCCTTTATCACATTAGGAGGCACATTGCCCCTGTACTGGTGACCTTCACTTGGAACACTTGGTGAAAATTGTGTTCACTAGCTAAATCTAATGTAGAGTTTTATTTTTCATTTGTAATTAATAAGTAACTTGTGGGAAAGCCTTTGAGACTAGTCTGTGCCTCTTCAAACTTTTACCTACTAGTTTTATCATCCATGGATGGTTTTTGACTGAAATGATTAGTACTACGATGGCTGAAAAATGATTACTTTCTAATTCCATCATTTCTTCTACATTTATGAGTTGATGTTCCACTGTAAGGGAGAGCTTTTCATTTTCCTTCATTTATTTGTTTTTTTCTTTATGTCAGTATCTCATATATTAGAAATTTACTCTTTTTACATCATTCTTTCTTTTTTCTTTTTGTGTTCAAATTCTCTCAGGTTTGTCCACTGGAGCCCTTTCCAGTAGGCTCTAGGGTCTTTTTTTCCTCTTTCTTTCTTTTTAATTTTTAATTTTGTTCAATAGACTTTTTTTTTAATAATTTTATTTTTTTAATGGGGCGACATCAATAAATCAGGATACATGTATTCAAAGATAACATGTCCAGGTTATCTTGTCGTTCAATTATGTTGCATACCCATCACCCAGAGTCAGATTGTCCTCTGTCACCTTCTATCTAGTTTTCTTTGTGCCCCTCCCCCTCCCCCTTTCCCTCTCCCTCTCCCCCCTCCCCCCATAACCACCACACTCTTATCAGTGTCTCTTAATCTCACTTTTATGTCCCACCTACGTATGGAATAATGCAGTTCCTGTTTTTTTCTGATTTACTTATTTCACTTCGTATAATGTTATCAAGATCCCACCATTTTGCTGTAAATGATCTGATGTCATCGTTTCTTATGGCTGAGTAGTATTCCATAGTGTATATGTGCCACATCTTCTTTATCCAGTCAATAGACTTTTTTTAGAACAGTTTTAAATTCACAGCAAAATTGTGTGAAAGGGACAGAGATTTTCCATATCCTTATCCC
This sequence comes from Saccopteryx leptura, assembly GCF_036850995.1. NCBI lineage: Eukaryota > Metazoa > Chordata > Mammalia > Chiroptera > Emballonuridae > Saccopteryx > Saccopteryx leptura. The sequence goes on from NC_089506.1 coordinate 187,479,643, forward strand.
CTCACTTACACTCAGCCTCCTCGACGATCAGAATCCTGCACAGGAGTGTGTCACTTGTTACAGTCAGAACCTACACTGATACATGATTATCACCCAATGGGCATAGTTTACATTAGCATTTACACTGGTGTTGTTCATTGTTCTTTTAAGTTTCTGAAAACATGTTTAGAAGAAAGATCCTTTAAATTTTCCGTACATAAGCCTTAGTATTGCAAGCGCTCTCAAAAACTTTCCAGATATGTTCTACATAGAATAATTTAAATTTTTCCTGCGGGGAGATGCTACCCCATATTATTTGTAGCTAAACTACTCTTAGGATTCTCCAATAAGATACTGTGTCTGTTACACAAAAATACTATCTCTGGAATTACACAGTTGTGTTAGTGGTGAGAGTGATGTAACCAGGAGCAGATGCCTAAGAATAGTGTATACCGTTGGAAAAACTGGATTAAGACTTTTTTTTTCCTTTTTATGGAATAGTAATTACATATCAGAGTGCAAATCCTTCAAGTTTGATCTGAATTACTTTCCATTATTTTCCCTTCTAGCAGTTTAGAGTTTCATTTGGATTTCTTATTATCTAAACTGATGTTGTACAGTGACCTGCTTTATAAAATGTCTTTTTTCTCGTTTTAGCTCTGTCTGATCTGGAGATCGTGGCCCAATCTGTTATCTTTATTTTTGCTGGCTATGAGACCACTAGCACTTCTCTTTCCTTGCTTATGTATTTGTTGGCCACTCACCCTGATGTGCAGCAGAAACTGCAGGAGGAGATTGATGCGACGTTTCCCAATAGGGTGAGTGGGTGATGCCTGGAGTGGAAGGGAGAAAGTGAAACCTTAGCAAGAATGCCTCCTCACCACTTCCTAGGAAATTTTTGCAAGAGCATAAGCATCAATTCTTCTGTGCTATTAGGAAGAATGGAGAAACATAGGTAATGTGTGCTATTCATATATTATAAGATCTTTGAGTGAAGTCCTTTTCCTAACATATCAGGTATTTGTTATCACAATAATGTCAAGTGAAAATCAAAAAATCTCAGGGGCAATTAACAACATTTATTGCTCAAGTGTTTGGATAATCATCTCTGTTGGTATTGACTGGACTTGCTTTGGTCTGGCTCTAGGCTGATCTAGGCTGATCTTGGCTAATCTGGCTGGGTGACTGAGCTCCACACATGCTCCACATGTCTCCAGTACTCCAGACAACTAGTCTGCCTATGTTCTTCTCAGGCAATGGTCAGGGGCAAGAGCAAGCAGCCCAATCATATGGGTGCCTTTCAGAACTCGGCTTGCATCATATTTAGCCAATATTCCACTGGTTCAAAGCATGCCACATGGCCAACCCCAACATCATAGTAGGAGGGCACCACAAAGTTAGATGGCTCGAGGCAAGGGTGGAGAAGTGGCACAAATAGTACAGTCTAGGAGAAGCCTGATACACAGGAAACAGCACAGGGTAGGAAATAGAAGACAGGGATTTGAATCCAAACTGTGGTTTGGACAGGTCATGTGACCTTTCTGAGCTACTGGTCTTTCAGATAGAAGGTAAAGATATTTGGCCTACCTAAATAGAGATTGTTTTTCTTCTCTGGGAAAGACCATATTAGTGGCATTCTTTTGATAACAGTAAGATTCAATAAAAGACAGACTGACTAAAGTATTATGTTCTGCTTTTTTATAGTAATAATTGCAATACTGATAGCTCACATTTTCTTCCTACTATATATGTCTGTTCTCAATGCCTTGTATTTATAAATGAATTTAATCTTTAAAAAATATTGGATTAGGATTGGCTAGGTTATGCCTTGGTAACAGATTGGTCCTCAAATCTCAGTGGGTTTACATAGCAAAAGTTTGCTTCTCATATTTTCATTATGTGTCCAACATGGATTATTAGAGGAGGAGGGGAGTGGGAGTCTCTGCTTCACATAATTTCTTGTAAATATAAACTAAAAAGGCCCCACCTTCTAGTAGCTGCACTTTCTGGAACACACAGCCTTTGTGTTGGTTGGGAAATAAAAACTAGAGTGTTGCTCACTGGCTTTTCAAATGTTTTGGTCCTGAACTGACATATGTCACCTCAGCTCACAGCCCATTCTCAAAGCTGATCTCCCCTATCCTCCAGTGGGCTGGGAGATGTGGCGACTACATGGATATTGAGTGAGCAGTGACTGTCTCTGCCACACAGCTCTATGAAGTGTCATCTCTAATTATCTCCATGTAAATGTCAGAAAAGTGAGCTACAGAGATGTGAAATAACTTTTATACACAAGTCATATAGTAGAGGTAAGATGCCACTATCCAAAGCCTTAACTTCTACAATATTGCCTCTTCAATATAATACCAAGTGACACCACGTACTGCCCACACCGTTTTCAGATAGCTGACAAAACTGGAATTCTTGGCATGAAAAGATTGGGCTTTGGGGCTGAAGATGCTTGTTTGAGATCTTCACAGTTTGTAGTCAAGGCCTGAAGCCACAGCCTGGGGACTGTTCCAGCAAGGCAGTAGGGACCGAGTGAGGTCCCACCTCTTTATGACTTCCACTGGAATGAAACTGTGGTCCCTGCTAGCTGGACCTGTCTTTTGCCAAATTTGGTTTAGAAAGGAACTTGTTTCTCATTAAATTATTCATAGAGTTTCTATATAATGTAGTGTTTTTCTCCAAATTTTACATATATATCATCTAAAAAGTTAGCAAGCAGGATTTTTAAACTAAAAATCTATGTCAAATAGGGATTTTGCTATTTTATAGATTTTCTTTCTTTGGTACAGAAAGAACTATGGCTTCCCTTTTGAAAGGAAACAATGACTTTAGCATACTTTAGTTCAGGGGTCCCCAAACTACGGCCCGCGGGCCGCATGCGGCCCCCTGAGGCCATTTATCGGGCCCCCGCCACACTTCCGGAAGGGGCACCTCTTTCATTGGTGGTCAGTGAGAGGAGCACTGTATGTGGCAGCACTGCAAAATGCGGCATTGCTCACCACGTACAGTACTACTTCCGGTGATGTGGGCCGCATGGGGCAGGGCTCCGGAAGAGTGTCATATCACTTGTTACAGCTAGCAGTGACAAATATGGAACCAGACATTGACCATCTCATTAGCCAAAAGCAGGCCTATAATTCCCATTGAAATACTGGTCAGTTTGTTGATTTAAATTTACTTATTCTTTATTTTAAATATTGTATTTGTTTCCGTTTTGTTTTTTTACTTTAAAATAAGATATGTGCAGTGTGCATAGGGATTTGTTCATAGATTTTTTTATAGTCTGGCCCTTCAATGGTCTGAAGGACAGTGAACTGGCCCCCTGTGTAAAAAGTTTGGGGACCCCTGCTTTAGTTAAAAGTAGGGGTCATAGTCTATTAGTCACATTTGTTTACATGAGAAAAAAAATCACTACATGGTAATATGAAGGATTTCAGGTCCTGCTTAAGGAATTGTCCCAAAGGTCTCCCTCGTAACTACTCCACACATCTCACTGGGCCAATAAGCAGGTCAAAGGATATGACAGGTATTAAAATGTCTATGAATTGTAAGGTCCTTTGCCAAAATACATTATTCTTTGGAGCTCCTAACATTTCTATGGAACTACATAGACTGAATTCAAAGTTAATCTCAAATCTCAGTTTATCAAAATCTGTTTCTCTCTTCCCAGGCACCTCCCACCTATGATGCTGTGGTACAGATGGAGTATCTTGACATGGTGTTGAATGAAACTCTCAGGATGTACCCAATTGCTGGTCGACTTGAGAGGGTCTGTAAGAAGGATGTGGAAATCAATGGCGTGTTCATTCCCAAAGGGACAGTGGTGATGGTGCCAGTCTTTTCTCTTCACCATGACCCAGCACACTGGTCAGAGCCTGAGGAATTCCGTCCTGAAAGGTACTGGGCCTCTGGGAAAGGGAACCCCCATGATCCAGGCTGGCTGGGGCGTATTCTGATATCTGTTAGTATTGATGATGAACATGTGGTTGTACAATTATTTATATGTACTTTATATTTTTAGAAGTTTTTTTTAAATTATAAGAGTAATTATTATTTTATAGACTCTAGGCTAGAAAAAAGAAAGTTGTAATTTTCCATAATCCCACTACTTTAAGATAGGCCTCATTAATAATGTGTTTATGTCATTATTGACAGTTTTGTATGCATATATAGATTTTTCTTGTGTGTGTGATAGAGACAGAGAGAGGGACAGATAAGGATGAACAGGAAGGAAGGGAGAGAGATGAGAAGCATCAATTCTTTTTTTTTTTTATAAATAAATTTTTATTCTAATGGAGTGACATCAATAAATCAGGGTACATATATTCAAAGAAAACATGTCCAGGTTATCTTGTCATTCAGTTATGTTGCATACCCATCACCCAAAGTCAGATTGTCCTCCGTCACCTTCTATCTAGTTTTCTTTGTGCCCCTCCCCAACCTCCTCCCCCTCTCCCTTCTTCCCTCCCCCTGCCCCCCGTAACCACCACACTCTTGTCCATGTCTCTTAGTCTCGTTTTTTATGTCCCACCAATGTATGGAATCCTGCAGTTCTTGTTTTTTTCTGATTTACTTATTTCACTCCATATAATGTTATCAAGATCCCACCATTTTGTTGTAAGTGATCCAATGTCATCATTTCTTATGGCTGAATAGTATACCATGGTGTATATGTGCCACATCTTCTTTATCCAGTCTTCTATTTTTTTTTTACAGTGATTAAAGACTTTAAGTAAACTCTTGGCCAACACAGCAAGAATCCATAAAAGAGTAGTGTCCTTAACATGTTCACCAAGTCCAAGTTGGCCCCAACATCATGCCAAATCCCTGAAAAATACAACCCAACCCCAGTTCAGTCTGTTAGGAGCTGTCACAAGGAGCAGGAGTCCAGGAAAAGTCCACATCCAGGAAAAGTTCGCATGGCACTGGAGTTGTTGTGACAATTCTATACTTTGCAGCTCATGTCCAAGTCCCAGAGACCGCTGCTTCTAGCTGGTAATGATTCAGGTAGACTGGAAAAGCCATCTGCAGCATGTGTGGAAATGGAGCTTCTGTTCTCCTCTGCCTGGAGAGATGAGACCAGGTTGCTTTTCCCTGGAGCTCTGCGACTGTGGCTTGGTAAAGAGAACCTTGGGATACACTAAGTTCCCGCCACGCGAGTCTCTCCTGGCTGCCGTTTGCTCCGGGGAGCTGGGCAGCCCTCTCCGTGTTTCTGCTTTTCCTACCAGTCTCGGTGTGGCTTCTTCAGTGTTCCTTGGTTGAAGAGTCCTCTTAGTTTAGTCCAAAGTTGGTTTTTCCAGATGATAGTTCTTAAAATTAGTTTGTAATCCACTTTGGTTCTGGGAGGTGGATATTGGTACGTCCACCTACTCCAGCGCCATCTTGTCTTCTTGAGAAGCATCAATTCTTCATTGCGGCACCTTTGTTCTTCATTGATTGCTTTCTCATATGTGCCTTGATTGGGGGAGGGGGAGCTACAGCAGAGCGAGTGACCCATTGCTCAAGTTAGTGACCTTGGGTTTCAAGCCAGCGATCTTGGGCTCAAACCAGTGACCATGGGGTTGTGTTTATGATCCCACACTCAAATCAGCAACCCTGAGCTCAAGCCAGTGACCTCAGGGTTTTGAACCTGGGTCCTCTGCATACCAGTCTGATACTCTATTCACTGTGCCACCACCTGGTCAGGCTACATATATAGATTTAAGAAAAAATTTTTATTTATAAAATTAACTTTAACAGGGTGACATTGATCAATAAGAGTACATAGATTTCAGGTAAATATTTCTATAGCTTTTAAAAAAAATTAGAGTAGTATTATATTTTATACTACCTACTTTATTTAACAATAAACTATAAACTACAAACTACACCCTGTGTATAAAACATCATCAAATATATATAGGTATACATATATAAATATTTATGTGTGTATGACTATATACTTATGCCATAATTTACTTATTGACTATCTTATTTTAGGGATATAGACTTTTTTCTTTAAGTTTTTCTGTGCTGTTCTCTTTAGCTGTCTGAATTTACCACCATTTTTAAAATACATTGATTGCTATTCCTTTAGCATGATGGGAGAGTGCAGTCTGAGAACCTGAGAGCTCCTCATCCCAGATGGTGTAGACAGCCCCTTGAGGATAGAAATGAACACAGGTCTCTGCTGCTGTCTATGACTGCAATCCTGTGTCAGCTCCCTCCTACTCTCAGTATTTGATGATTTCCAAAGGGAAGTCACCTGCTCTGTAGACTACGTCTGAAACACTGGTCCTTAGGGGTCTTTTCTTCTGGGTATTCTGAGCCACGTTCTGGCTTTGGGCACAGCTTGAACTCTGGAAAGAACTGATTCCATTACCTGGGATCTAGACTTTGATTAACAAAACTATAGGATTCCTAATGGCAGGGACCTTGTCCCATTTGCCATGGTGTCCCTAGTTCTAGCATCATGTCTACACATAGTATTTGTTGAAAGAAGTAGTTAGCTGACCAAATCCTCTGTTTTCTGAACCAGGGGACCTCTGTAGTTCCTCCATGCTTAGCAATTTCTTCCCCTGTACCTTCATAAACATCAAATCAGAGACCTTTTATTGTACTTTTTAAATTAAATTTAATGGGGTAACATTGTTTAACAATAGAATATAAATTTCAGTTGCATGTCTTTGTAAATACAACATCTGTACTCAATTGTGTGCTCATCATCAAAGTCTAGTCTCCTTCAATCACCTTGTATTTGACCCCTTTTACCCTCTTCATCCTCCCCACACCCTTCTTCCCCTCTGGAAACCACAATTCTGTTGTCTATATCTCTGAGTTTGTTTGTTTATTTGTTTTTTTTTTTTTTATATCACACATATGACTAAATCATGTGGTTCTTGTCCCTTTCTGTTTGACTTATTTCACTCAACATATTCCACTCAGGATCCATCTATGTTGTCACAATTAACAATACTTTATCGTTTTATGGCTGAGTAATATTCCATTGTATATATGTACCATATCTTCTTTATCCAATTATCCACTGCAGGACAGCTTGTTCTGTTTTCATGTCTTGACTATTGTAAATAATATTGCAATGGACATAAGGGCACCTACATCTTTATGAATAAGTGCTATAAAAATTTTCAGGTATATATCCAGAAGAGGGATTGCTGGGTCATATGGTGGCTCTCTTCCTAGTTTTTTGAGGAACCTTCATACTATTTTCCATAGTGGCTACACCAATTTATATTCGCACTAGCAGTGTATGAAGATTTTCTTTTCTTCACATCCTCTCCAACATTTATTTCTTGTCCTATTGATGGTAGCCTTCTAATGGGAGTAGTTGCAATTTGCTTTTCCCTTATAGTTGAGCATTTTTTCACATTACTGTTGACTATCTTGTACTTCTCTTTGCTTCATTCAGCCTCTAAAGAGTAAGTGCTTACCATGTGTCAGGAAGTGGACCAGACAGTGAAAAGTCTATATGTTTAAAAGTCTATTATGGAGAATTTTTGACATATACCTAAGCATTTTCTATATATACAAGTCTATGAAATACTTTTAATGCACCTGCCTTATAGGTATCAACCCACATCCACTGCCCCATCCACATGCCACTGATACCCTCCTCCTGATTACCATGTTATGTTTAGGCACTCTATCTATAAATATTCCAAATGTTCTCCAAAATATATGAACTCTTTAAAAAATGCACAACTATAATGCCATGACCACTTTTCTTAAATACATATTTTTTCTTTAATATACTGTATTTCCCCATGTATAAGACACACATTAAAAAAAATTGGGGTCAAAAACTGAGTGCTTACTTATAGTCTTATACAGTGGTTGTAGAAATGTAGCATTTCAAATGCCGTAGATGGAACTAAGGACAAGGCAATATATGAAGACTGATTCGTCATCAGACACAGATGAGGACAAACTAATAGATGGGAGTTTTGACAGTGATGAGGAGTTGTATGAATTTTATGATGAATAAAACTTGAGTTCAATAACTTTATGTAATAAATTTTTATTCAAGTTTCAGGCCTCAAAATTAAAGTGCATCTTATACACGGGAGTATCTTATACATAGGGAAATATGGTAATCAAATATTGAGGAATCAAATTTGAATAAAACATAGATCTAACCTTCAGGAAATTTATAGCCTATTGGAACAGACAAGGAAATCAGTGATGATACTAGAGTAGAGGAGCTACATATGCCTATGGAAGTCATACGATTTAAGCTATTCAGTGGGAGAGAGACAAACAGAAGGGGAGAGGTCAGAGGAGTGGAAGGGAAGGAAGGGAAGAAAAAGAAAGGAAAGGGAAGGGCAGGGGAGGGAAGGAAAAGGAAGGGAAGAGAAGGAAAAGAAAATAACAACTAATGGGAGATTGATTCCTACTTCCTACCTCCATGAGCCTGTGGCCAACATGAGTCTGATGGAGGCAGAAACCTAACTTTTCCTTCTATCAGTGTCATTTCCTACTTGCCTTTCAGAGTGTGAACATCTCAACACCTTGAATGTAATTTTTGTGTTTAAAAATAAATTTTCTTTAAACAGCATTCATCTTGTTTCTTCAATGAGACTGAAAGCTCCTCCAGATTAAGGGGAATGGAAAGGGTCTGTAGCTTCCAATTCTCACAGGAAAGTAACCATAGCAGGATCTCACTGACTAGCCCACAGAAGTATCCTGTTACTCCTGGTTGAGGAGTCTAAGAGAAAACCCTAAATATGTAGCTCTTGTGGTATTTATGTTTCATTAATTGTTTTCATCTACTGTTGTGGAATCAGGTTCAGTAAGGAGAACAAAGACAACATAAATCCTTACCAATACCTGCCATTTGGAACTGGACCCCGAAACTGTATTGGCATGAGGTTTGCTATGATGAACATGAAACTTGCTGTCATCAGAATTCTGCAGAACTTCTCCTTCAAAACTTGTAAAGAAACACAGGTTAGACACTTAATATGTTACCACTCTGTATATACAATGCTTTTTTGGGAATTAAAAAAAATAACAGGTTCACACACACATAGAAATACATATGTATTGCATGAATGTGCTTATTTTTTTATTTTTTAAATTTTTTAGGGAGAGGAGGGGAGGCAGAGAAACAGACTCCCACATACACTCTGACCAGGATCCACCTGGCATGCCCACTAGGTGACGATGCTCTGCCCATCTGGGGCTGTTGCTTCATTGCTCAGCAACAGAGCCATTTTTTTTACTGCCTGAGGCAGAGCCCACAGAGCCATCCTCGTTGCCCAAGGCATATTCACTCAAACAAATTGAGACATGCATGCGGGAGGAGAAAGAGAAAGAGAGAGAGAAGGAGGAGGAGTGGAGAAGCAGATGGTCACTTCTCCTGTGTGCCCTGACCAGAAATCGAACCCAGGACATATACATGCTGGGCTGATGCTCTACCACTGAGGCAACTGGCCTGGGCCCTCATTTGTTATTTAATAATTTATTCTGTAAGCCAGAGAATCTACTTGGATCATATGTGACCTTTAAGATCCCATTAGTCTGGAGTGCTACGTATGTGATTTATAAATACCCAACTATAAAGGACATCTAGAATCAATGCAGTTAGCATGACATGATGATGCAGCGTCCTTTGAACAAAGTTTTAAATATAGTTTCAAGTCCACTGGAAGGAAGGGAAAGTGCTCCGTCCTGAAGTGCAATGATAATAACTGGGTCATGACTTTTGAGTGCTGCTCTTCTCCACCAGAACTGACAGAAGCTCTTGTGATAGTGGTTCTCAACCACTGGCTGTATAATAAAATGAGTGGGGAGTTTTAAAAAATCCTGATGCCGGTGCTGGCCGGTTGGCTCAGTGGTAGGGCATCGGCCTGGCGTGCAGGAGTCTCGGGTTCGATTCCCAGCCAGGGCACACAGGAGAAACGCCCATCTGCTTCTCCACCCCTCCCTCTCTCCTTCCTCTCTGTCTCTCTCTTCCCCTCCTGCAGCTAGGGCTCCATTGGAGCAAAGTTGGCCCGGGCGCTGGCGGTGGCTGTATGGCCTCTGCCTCAGGTGCTAGAATGGCTCTGGTTACAACAGAGCAATGCCCCAGATGGGCAGAGCATCGCCCCCTGGTGGGCATGCTGGGTGGATCCCGGTCGGGTGCATGTGGGAGTCTTTCTGACTACCTCCCTGTTTCCAACTTTAGAAAAATACAAAAAAGAAAAAAAAAAAAAAAAAGAAAAAAAAAAAAGAAAATCCTGATGCCTAAGTCATCTCAGATACTAAAAGAATTCATCTTTTGTGGCTTTAAAAGCCTCTCTGATTTTCATGTGCAGCCAAGGTTGAGAATCACTAATGAAAGCATTTCTGCCTGATGTGAAGAACTCCCTCAGTCCACCGTCTCCTAGCTTATTGACCCTCCTTCTGGGAGCCTTGCTGTGATCAATCTGGGCTGCTTTTACATCCTAATAAGTACTCTATGGTGTTCTTCTCACTCTCCTACCCATTCTGTTTTCGTTCTTTAAGTTCTAGTTCACTCCCAAAGCCTCTCTAGGAGCCTTCCCTATCTAGTCCAGAGCCCATTTTTTTCTCTGCAGCAATAGCTGCTGCAGGCTGGTATCATCGCTTGTACCACATGACCTAATATTTTCTCATTAAACCATCTCGTTTGGTTCTCAGATTTCTTTGTACCTAAGAATGTCTTTTACTCTAGCACCTTATTTTATTCCTTTCATAAATTTCCAATGGAGCCTTACAGTCATGCAGGAAATGCTTAAAGAGTGATTGGCAGTTGATTTGGAACTCTTAGATACAAATTCTAATTAATTTATTTAAAAAAATTTCACAATATTTGTGATGTGAATTTGTATATATTCCCTGAAATATATATTTATATACATATACATGCCGTGAGGTGAAATTATAAAATAGGAAGGTTTTACGTTAATAGAAAGATTTAAAATCTCTCCTCTGAGGAACATAGAGAATAGTTGCCATTGGTTCATGTCAAGCAAGACTCTATAACAAGGCTTATTTTTTGGATTCATGCATTTAATATTTAGCTCCTCCCCTTAAGTAGGCTTTTGGGAAGAGGAGAAGGATAGAGATGGTATCCATCTTATTTGTGCCTTTGGGGGCTATGTAGCAGCCCTGTAAGTGTGTATGAATGGGGGACTCAGGCCTGAGAGGCAGTGGGCCTCCAGCATACATGGGGTGGGGCTGACACTCCCTGCCATCTTCCAGTTATCTATGGCTGCCACTTCTCATGCTCCATCACAATTTCCTGCCCTCCAATCAGCTGAGATCAGAAGGTTACTGTGTTGGTAACTCCCCTAAATTAAAGAAGTGATTGGGTGAGAATGGAACTAAAAAATTAGTCAAAACACTGTAAGTCTTCAGAAGATCATCATTTACACTACACTTGGAGCCAGGAGATGCTAGAAAATGCTTCATCAGACCTTTCTCATCATGAAACTGGAAGGTTTCCACTTGGAGAGGAGACTGAGCTCTAGAAGTCGAGGCTGGTCCGCACGATTAAAACATGTAAAAAGTACTCAGGATTACTTTGCAAGTTCCTACATGCACAAAATTAATTCTGTATGGCTTTTCCAAATAGTTTGTCACAATGACTAAGAGTCTGGTTTGAGTTTTTTAAAAATCATCCTTTTTACTTGAAATTAAAACCGAAAACAAACACAAATCAACATCATTTGGTCTCTGGCCTGGTACAGAACAGGCACTATATTGATATTTCCTTGAATGGATGAACTGGTGAATGGTTTTACTGTCCAGTTTTGAAACAGCTTACTCAATAAATTTAAATAAGCAAAGATATATTATGCTCAAAGTAATTGTTATATGTATGTAAAGCATTATTGTCCTCAATGTATCTCAGCTACTTTGCTGCTGTTGTTGACAGTGCTTCATTAACTGGTTTGCATATGCTGTTTAACATTTGCAGATCCCTCTGGAATTAATTTCTCAAGGACTTACTCAACCAAAAAACCCCATTATTCTAATGGCTGAGTTGAGAGATGGGACTGTAAGTAAAGCCTGACTTTCCCTAAGGACTTAACATTTTGTTCTTCAAGGGAGTTGTATCCTCCAACACCAGAAAGCTCAATGTACTTTGTGAATAAAACCCAGAAATGAAGATGAACTTACCCTACTGAGCTTGATGAATGACTAGGGATTCTGTACATTCATTTAGCTTTCTTGGTGTCTATACAGAATGTTATACATATATTTTGTAATATAAGGGGGGTGACTAAGTGCCATATATGTGGACTCAGCTTATTGGCTTTTTATAGTACTATCTCCATCTACCTTATCAACTCTTACAAAGGACTAATCAAGAATACAAATTTCTCTACAATTTTGTCAACAACCTTTAATGAAAACAAGAATTATTGTGGTAACATTTGTATCACATATTTTATTTTAAATATTCTATATCATATATTGAGCAACTCAATAAAAATGTCTTCATAATAGTATTAACTAATGCTTTAGTGCACAGTACAGGGAACCTATAGAAAGAAATGACTCAGTGGTTTTGGCCATCACTGGTTGGGTTGGGCCTTTTTCAGAACTAATTTGATATAATAAGATAGGTGAGTGGAAAGGGATGGCACAGGTTTGGCTACATAAAGAAGGGTTCATCAAATAAATAAATGTATTATGGATAATGAAAGTCAGTCTTCTCAGTACTGGAGAAGAATGTCACTGATTCAGAAAGAGAGAAAACCAGAAGAATAAACCTTGTAGGCTCAGAGATTAGAACTGAATGTGTTGTGTAAATTCATCCTTTTCTATATTGATAGATGATAGCTAGCTAGCTAGGTATGTGTGTGTGTGTGTGTGTGTGTGTGTGTGTGTGTGTGTACACACATGTAAAGGAGTAGGGTCCCAGCAGTTGTCCTGATGAGAAGGTAAAGATGACCACTGCCAGTAGGGTGTGGTGGTTGAGATGGAAGTCTCTCCCTGCATTCATTAACCAGATCTGCCACTTACAAACTGATGATCTAGTTATTTAACTTGTGAAACCTCAGATTCCTCATCTGTGAAGCAAGAATGATAATAGCACTTACCTTATGGAGTAATTATGAGGATTATGGAAGTTAATACAGATGAGATTCTGAGAATGATTCCAGGTACATAGTGAACCAATAACAGTGCTGGTCATTGTTAAGATTCATACATTTAGACCAGCGCTGTCTGAGATGCAGAAGTCATGGAAGCAACCCAATTTGCTACAGATCAATTTGCAGAAGATCCAATTTGCTGAATGACTCAGTCACTGAATTCTGGAAGATACTCTTTGAGGTCTTATTTATTCTCCTCCCTTGGCTCTGTGATGCTGCACTGTGGTGTGAAGAAGTGGGTTTTCTGTAAACACACTTTATTATTATTATTATTATTATTATTGGACTCATGTTCTTCCTGACATCAGCTCTATTACCTGCATTGTCCCTTTCTTTGGCCCACTTTGCTGCCCCCGTCCTTTGTCCACATTGGTGTATTGTTGTTCTATCCCTCAACAAACTTGACTGTTTTCTCTATTTTTCTGAACTTATGGCAATAACAGAGTAGTCTGTGTCTTACTGTCTTATGGTTTTGATGAATTGACTTATCTTGAATTGACTTATGTGCAGTGCCATAAGTAGACACTGGGCTTCAGGCTAGCTGCACCAGGTTTCAATGGTCCCTTGGTCCTGGCCTCATTCAGTGAAAGCTTGACTTTCCTTATTTCAGTGATTTGCAAGCAGCTTACATCATTGTACCTGTGACCCTTCATGTTATGCCCTAAGAACTGGTACTAATAATTAATTAATTGTACTATTTACAGAATGACGTGTCCACAGCACTCTCCATCTTATTAACTTTGACATGTATTCATTCAAAACCACCATGCCAGGTATAGAATTCTTAGGCCCCAGGAATATAGAAGTAAATAAATTGTGCTTCCTACCCAGGAAGATTCCATAATATTTGGAGAGACAGAAACATAAGTATTGTACAATCACTGAGTCCACAGACACCCTTTTTCTGGCCCACAAGGGAAGGAGATTAGGTCTATATTAGTCTGCAAGGGCTACCATAGCAAACTACAGTAGACTGGTGGCTTAAACAGCAGAAATTAATTTTCTCACAGTTATGCAAGCTTCAAGTCCAAGATCAAAGTGTCGGCAGGTTTGGTTCTTTCTGAGGTCCCTCTCCTTGGCTACTAGATAGCCATGTTCTCCCTATGTCTTCACATGGTAATCCTTCTTTATCTGCCCGTCTGAATTCTCTTTTCTTAAAAGGATACCAGTCATATTAATTGGTACCTACTGATATGTTCTCATTTAAAGTTAATTAGCACTTAGAAGGCCTACCTCCAACTCCAGTCATATTCTGAGGGGTTGGAGGTTAAGATTTCAACATATAAAATTTTGAAATTTCAACATATAAATTTTGTGGGAGACACAATGCAGCCTTTAACAGGATCTTAGGAGAGCCTGCACATGGATGTCACAGGATGGCTAAGGGGTCCCCCCCCCACAGCAGTGAGAATGCCCTCTCATCAAGGGTGGAGGGTGGGGCTGAGCCCTGAATGCCAGCGAGAAGCCACTAAGTTAGCAGGGGAGACTCTCAGGCTTCACAGAACCATGAATGTAACATGGACATTTGAAGACCCTCTGCAGAACCAGGACAGGGAGGAAACATCCCCTGCCAAGTGCAGGGCAAGGTGATGGTCTGAGACCCACCCTTCATTAGTCCTATCTATAAACATCCCAATCTTATCTTGGGAGGAGCAGGAAAAGAGGTGGTCAGCAACACAAAACTCAGAAGTTTTTACCCAAATAAAACCCAGAAGTTGGTTTATGGAAACAAATAATTTTTTGATCCTAGTTTTATCCCAGGTAAGGTTTCATAGGGATGATGATCTTATTCATGAAAAGTTAAAAAGATACATTTTCTTTGAGCATCTGTGTGCATTTTCAAAAATGCTATATATCTTATTTCTACAATTAGTACCATAACATGATTGATGAACAAAGATAAAATGAGGGTGGAAGATCCAAGATGGCAGAGCAGGTAAAAGTTGCATTCACCTACTATGAACATATCAAAATTACAACTAAATTATAGAACCATCAGTCTGGAGACTAGCTGAACAGAAGTCTTCTAACTAAAGATATAAAGAAGTCATGTTGAGACCAGTAGGAGGGGCAGAGATGCAAAATGGGCTGGTCTTACACCCACATGCAGTGGTTAAGAATCTGGAGGGATATCTCAGCTACAGAGGTCCCCATGAGGAGCAAGAAGCCCCAGGTTGATGCCATTCTCCTCAACCTGCAGTACCAGTGCCAGAAAGAGGAGCCCACAAAACATCTAGCTGTGAAAATCATCAGGGATTCAGTCCAACCAGGTGAGACAGTAGGCAGCTAGAAACCTAGGCATCCACTTAAAGGACCTGCACACAAAATCTCACTCAAGACACTCATCTTGGGCTCCAGCAGAAGGATGGCAGTTTGGAGAGTGCCAGAGTCATCCAGGGAGAGATTGAGTTGTGTGGCTTTGCAGAGGGCTGGATAAACAGCTGCCAATGTCCCGGCTTTGTGTCTCATTTCCCTACCACCTATGGAGGCCATCTTTCCAAGATTGAGCACACCCTCCACACTTCATTAACCTGGGAGCTACACTATCCTCACCCTGATGACGCCCTGAAGTTTGGCCCTGCCAAACTCAAACAGCACTATGGGTTCTGTCAATGGTGGAAGCCTGGACTGTATTGCAGTATTTCTTGAAAATCTCTCAAGGAATGCCGGGCAAGCTCAGGGATGCCAGAGAAACACAGGGAATGACAAAGTTATGTGGCTTTAAGGTGAGGGTCATCTTCCAGTGCACTCAACAGGAGCCACCATTCTTGTGAAGAGCCCTCCTTACACATGGTCAAATATTAATCTGCTTTAGCCTGATGAATACTACTGATTCCACCCTGAGGACTCAACAAGACCATGCCCCACATCAAGGGTTCACTGTTCCCAGGAAGGTGGTGACTTTCCTTGGTGTACCCTGAGACTTTTGCTAAGTGGCCTTAGACCCAGCACTGGTGCTTAATTTCAATCTGTATTAACCTGATTGAATTTCTCAACCCCACCTGGTGACTCACTGAGAACCTGCCTCATCAATTCATGTGCCAACTGAGGCTCTTTACATGGCTGAAATGAATGGGCAGCCAGCAGGTGGTGGTGGGTCTTAGGTTGCCTTCAGCCTTTTATTGACCTATCCCAGAGCTGGTACTTTTGACAGCCAGCCTTGGAACACAACTGGGCCCCTCCTGCATCCACCCAGACATAGTATAGACAGATACCGAACATAGATTGCTTTGTAGCTCCTAACTGGTTGCAAGGGCCAAACATAGGCAGAGTCTGACATTAATCTTCACTGAAGTACATCCCCCAAGACTTCAGAAACAACATACCTGGTGCCTGGCTTCAGACCACAACAATACATAACCGGATTGGCTCCAAAAGTGGTAAACCCAAAGGCAGATCTCTTCGGGCATCAGACTCTGTTGGGAAAAATTCTACTTCATGGGATCAGTCTCTACACAGTAGCCTGTGTAATGTAGTCAGGGCCAATCTGCAGAACCAACCAGCCTGAGGGTCAGTTTCACCCATGGATGTGCCAGCAGCAATCAATATTTAAGTATAATAAAAGGGTTCACAAATTCACAGTAAGGACAATGCTAGAGCACCTAGATCAGAGTGATCATGGAGACTGTGCCACTGAACACCATTAAACATCTACAGTGTAAGGCCATACTACCAAGATTAGGAACAAAGTAGATCTACCTAATGCACAGAAAAACACAGAGAAGCAGCTAAAATGAAGAAAAACAATCCACATGCTCCAATTGAAATGATAAGAGAAAACTCCAGAAGAGGAACTAAATGAAATGAAGGCAAGCAATCCACCAACACAGAGTTCAAAACAATGGTTATGAGAATGTTGAAGAAACTTAGGGGAAGAATAGATGAAATTACTGGAAACTTAAAAAACTGATAAGCATAAAAAGCACAAAGACTTCATAAAAAAGAACCAGTTCAAAATAAAGAATACAATATCTGAAATGAGCAATCCAATAGAAGGAATCAAAAACAGGTTAGCTGAAGCTGAGGATCAAATCAGCAATTTGGAAGAAAAGGTAGCAAAAAAAGAAAACAAAACTCTCAGAACAGCAAGAAAACATAAAAAATAACAAATAGAAATAGGTTAAGAGGACCTCTGGGACAGCATCAAGCATAATTATATCCACATTATAGGGGTACCAGAAGGAGGACAGAGAGAGCAAAGGACTGAGAACCTATTTAAAGAAATAATGACTGAAAATGTCCCTAATTTGGGGAAGGAAATATACATGCAAGTCCAATAAGCACAGTCTCAAACAAACTGAGACCCATACCAAGATACATCATAATTAAAATGGCAAAGGTTAAGACAAAGAGAGACTGTTAAAAGCATTAAGAAAAAGACAGCTGATTATCAGTAAGGGAGCTCCCAGAAGATTGTCAGCTGATTTCTAAACAGAAACTTTTCAGGCCAGAAAGGATTGGCACAAATGAAAAGAACTGCAACCACATCTACTCCACCCATCAAGGCTATCATTTATTATTGAAAGTGAAATAAACAGCTTCCCAGACAAGAAAAAGCAAAAAAGAATTCATCAACATCAAAATGTAATAAAAAAATCTTAGAGGGACTCTTTTAAGAAGAAGAAAGACCCCAACTTCCCTCTCTTTCTCTCTCTCCTCTCTAAAATGAATAAATAAAGTCTTTTTAAAAAAAGTATTTAGCCTGACCTGTGGTGGTACAGTAGATTAAGTGTTGACCTGGAACCCTGAGGTTACCAGTTCGAAACCCTGGCTTCCCTGGTCAAGGCTCATATGGCAGTTGATGCTTCCTGCTCCTCCCCCACTTCTCTCTCCCTTTTTCTCTCTTCCCTCTAAAATGAATAAATAAAATCTTAAAAAAAATAAGGAATAAAAAGAGGAACATAAATATGAATAATAAAATGGCAAGTAAGTACCTGTTAATCACTTTAGTGTAAATAAATTATGCTGCAATCAACAGACATAGGATAGTTGAATAGATAAGAAAACAAGACATATATGCTGTCAACAAGAGTCCCACTTCAGATAGAAAGATATAGACTGAACGTAAAGGAATGGAAAAGATATTTCATGCAGACACCAACAAACAAAAAATCTGGGGCAACAATACTTAAACAAAATAAACTTTAAAACAAAGGCTACATTAAAAGACAAAAAAGGAACACTACACAATGATAAAGAGATCAACAAGCAGATAAAATCCTTGTAAACATTTATGCACCCAAAATAGGAGTGCCTAAATACATAAAGCTAATGTTGATAGACATAAATGAAGTGATCGGTAGTAATACAATCTTAGTAGGAAACTTTAACACCTCATTGACAACAATGGATAGATCTTCCTGGCAGAAACTCAATAAGGAAACAGCAGCCTTAAATGACACATTGGACCAGATGGAATTAATTAATACTTATAGAGTATTTGACCTCAAAGCATTAGAACATATATTCTTCTCAAGTGCGCCTGAATATTTTGAAGGATAGACCACATGTTAGGCCACAAAACAAGTCTTAATAAATTTAAGATTAAACTTTATCGAGCACTTCTTCTCACCACAGTGGTATGAAACGAGATATCAAGTATAAGAAAAAAAACTGAAAAACACACAAACACATGATAAAGGAGGTTAAACCACATGCTACTAAACAATAAATGATTAAGAATGATCAAGTAGGATTTATTCCTGGGATGCAAGGTTGTTTCAATATACGCAAATCAATTAAGTAATAAACCCCATAAACAAACTGAAGAGTAAAATCATATGACAATATCTATAGATGTAGAAAAAATATTTGACAAATCAAGCACACATTTATTATAAAAACTTTCTGCAAAGTAGGAATAGAGGGAGCATACCTCAACAAAATGGCCATGTATGACAAACCCACAGCTAACATTATACTTAAAAGTGTTTCGTTCAGATCAGGAACAAGACAGGGATGTCCACTTTCACCACTTTTATTCAACATAGTACTGGAAGTCCTAGCCACAGCAATAAGACTAGAAGAAAAAATAAAAGACATTCAAATCAGAAAGGAAATAGTAAAATTGTCAGTATTTGCAGATGACATGATACTATATATGAGAAAATTAAAGATCCCACCAAAAAGCTACTACAACTGATAAATAAATTTAGTAAAGTAGCGGAATACTAAATAAATATTCAAAAATAAGTTGCATTTTATATACCAAAAAGGAACTATAAGAAGGAGAAACAGAAAACAATCCCATTTAGAATTTTATTAAAAAAATAACATAACTAAAAATAAATTTAACCAAGGAGTTAGAAGACCAGTACTCAGAACATTATAAGACATTGAAGAAAGAAATTGAAGAAGATACAAATAAATGGAAGCATATACTGAGTTCATGGCTAGGAAGCATGAACATGGTTAAAATGTCCATTCTAGCCAAAACAATCTATAGATTGAACATAATTCCTCTGAAAGTATCAATGACATTTTTCAGACACTAGAATAAATAATCAAGAAATTTATATGGAACCATAAAGGACCCCAAATAGCCACAGCAATCTTGAGAAAGAGCAAAGCTGAAGGTATGCTATCTAATATCAAACCATACCACAGGACTATAGTGATCAAAGCAGCATGATACTGGCATAGAAAAACAGACAGATAGATCAATGGACAGAATAGAGAGCCCTGATATAAATTCATGCCTCTATGTTCAATTAATATATGACAAAGAAAGCAAGAACATAACGTGGGTAAAGATCATCTATTCGCTAAATGGTGTTCGAAAAACTGGACAGATTCAAGCACCATATAGAAGAATAAATTCAAAATGGGTCAAAGAGTTAAATGTAAGACTTGAAATGATAAAACTCCTCAAAGAAAACATAGGCAGTAAAATCTCTGCATACCTCTTAGCAATACTTTTACTGACACAACTTTTTGGACAAGAGAAACAAAAGAAAAAATAAACAAATGGGACTATATCAAACTAAAAAAAAAGTTGCACAGCAAAAGAAATCATTGACAAAACGAAAAGACAACCTACTGAATGGGAGAACATGTTTGCCAATGACAAAGTGTCATTATCCAGAATATATAAAGAACACATACAACACACACACACACACACACACACACACACAAAGTGCCCATTAAAAAAGGGCAGAATATCACCACACACTTATCTGAATGGCTATCATCAGTAAATCAACAAACAAGTGTTGTCAAGAGTGTGGAGAAAAGAAAACCTCTCTGCACTGTTGGTGACAATGCAGATTTGTAGAGCCACTATGGAAAGCAGTATGAAGCTAACTCAGATAATTAAAAATGAAACTGTTTTGCCTGATCATGTGGTGGTGGCGCAGTGGATAGAGCGTCAAACTGGGATGCTGAGGACACAGGTTCAAAACCTGAGGTTGCTGGCTTCAGTGTGGGCTCCTCTGGCTTGAGCACAGGCTGACTAGCTTGAATGTTGGGTCAGCAGCTTGAATGAGGGATCATAGACATGACGCTATGGTTGCTGGCTTGAGCCCAAAGGTCACTGGCTTGAAGCCCAAGTCACTGGATTGAGCCCAAGATCACAGGCTTGAGCAAGGGGTCACTGGCTCAGCTAGAACCCTCAGGTCAAAGCACTTATGAGGAAGCAATCAATGAACAACCAAATGAAGAGTTGATGCTTCTCTTCTCTCTCCCTTTCTGTCTATTTTTCTCTGTCTGTCTGCCCCTCTCACCAAAAAAAGCAAAACAAAAAAACCCCAAAGAAACTGTTTTACGACCCAAAGATTCCACTTCTGGGAATTTATCCAAAGAAACCCAAAACACTAATCAGTAATTCATGCCTGTCAGAATGGCTACCGTCAATTAAGAAGCGACAAGTGGCGAGGATGCGGAGTAAAGGGAAGCCGTGTGCACTGTTGCTGGGAATGCAGATTGGTGCAGCAACTATGAAAAATATTATGAAAGTCTCTCACAAAATTTAAAAGAAAGATAAGTACCAAAAATATATACTAATTTAAAATAATATATGCACCCCTATGTTCAGTGCAGTGTTATTTAAAGTAGCCAAGATTTGGAAGCAGCTCAAGTGTCCATCAGTAGATGAGTGGATAAAAGATCTGTGGTACATTTACACAATGGAATACTACTCAGCCATAAAAAATAATTTTCCCTTTTGTGACCTGGAGAGGGTTATGCTAAGTGAAAAAAGTCAGTCAGAGACAGCAAATACCATATGATTTCACTCATGTATGGAATCTAAAGAACAAAATGAACTAATAGACAAAATACAGACCCATAGATAAAGAGCATCCATGGGTACTGGGTGAGAGTGGTGAAGGGATTGAGCAAAAAAGAACCAAAAAGAAAACCCAAAACTATGTACACGAACAACAGTGTGATGATTGCTGGGCCAAGGGGGAGGTGGAGGAGGGTATAAAGGGAATAAATGATGATGGAAGGACACTTGCCTCAGGGATGCTGGTGAACACACAATACAGTGTACGTAAGATATATTGTAGAATTGTACACCTGAAACCTGTGTCATTTTGTTAACCAGGATCAGCCCAGTAACTTCAATTAAAAATGAAATTAAATAAAAATGGATAGAGGACCTGAACAGACACTTCTCTAGAGAGGACAGACAGATGGCCAATAAACATGAAAATACTCATTATAACTAATCATCAGAGGATGCAAAATACAATCACAATATCACTTCATGCCTGTCAGAATGGCTACTGTCAATTAATAAGTGTCAAGTGGTGAGGATGCGGAGTAAAGGGAAGCCGTGTGCACAGTTGCTGGGAATGCAGATTGGTGCAGCAACTATGAAAAATAGTATGAAAGTTTCTCACAAAATTTAAAAGAAAGATAAGTACCATATGATTTCATTCATATATGAAATCTAATGAACAAAATGAACTAACAAGCAACATAGAGACAGACACATATAGAGAGCAGGCTGACAGCTATCGGGGGTAGAGAGGCTCGGTGAAGGAGATGGAGGGATTGAAGAAAAAGGACAAATAAAAAGAAAAACTTGTGGCTACAGACAACAGTGCGGTGACGTGGTGGGGGAGTTGGAAGAGGGTACGGGGGGGGGGATAAATGGTGATGGCTGAAGACCTGCCTTGGGGCGGGGGGGGGGGTAAACACACAATACAGTATACAGAGACGTGTTGTAGTATTGAGCACCCAAAACTTGTATAATTATGATAACCCATGTCAATAAATTTAATTAAGAAAAAAAAAATGTTCATCTGAATCTCACGCACGCCTGGGAGCAGGAAGGTTTTGTCCAGGCTCCTGTCTAGATCCACAAATATTTCCTGAACACCTTTCTGGGCAAACGAAGAGGCTCCCATTTTCTCAATGGAAAAACATCAACGCCCTGAACAGATCGATTCAACGTGGAGGTCAGCCTGGTTGGTGGTCTGGGAGCACAGAGAAGGGCATTGACCCCAAAGCAGGTTGGGAGAAGGTGACTCCTGATCTGGGGTTTTTCAAAATTCATTTAAAAACAATCAAATTTATAGATGAACGTAATTTAAGGAGAGAGACAGTCCTACAAGATTTATAACAAACCCCTTGGCACCTTGCCCTGCCTGACCCCCAGTCTGGGTTTTCTCTCCAGTGTCCACTTTCAACCATTTAGTAATATCTTCTTTTTTTTTTTTTTTTTTTGTATTTTTCTGAAGCTGGAAACGGGGAGGCAGTCAGACAGACTCCCGCATGCGCCCAACCGGGATCCACCCAGCATGCCCACCAGGGGGTGATGCTCTGCCCATCTTGGGGTGTCACTCTGCCACAACCAGAGCCATTCTAGCGCCTGAGGCAGAGGCCACAGAGCCATCCTCAGCGCCCGGGCAAACTTTGCTCCAGTGGAGCCTTGGCTGCGAGAGGGGAAGAGAGAGACAGAGAGGAAGGAGAGGGGGAGGGGTGGAGAAGCAGATGTGCGCTTCTCCTGTGTGCCCTGGCTGGGAATCAAAACTGGGACTCCTGCATGCCAGGCTGATGCTGTACCACTGAGCCAACCGGCCAGGGCCAATATCTTCTGGTGTTTCCTGCCCTGTCACTCGTTACATAATGTACTTACATTACTATTTCTTGATTCCTCTGGAAGATGTGAATATAGGTTCCTACTATCCTGCTTTGCCTCATCCCACTTCCTGCCTTCCCAAATCTAAGATAGGAATCTGATTTCTATTCAGTGTTTGTATCAATATGACCTAAGTACTTATTATTAACAGTTGAACCACACACATTTCTATGCTTTCATTTATGTTCTTGACAAAGTTTCATTTTCCTTGAAATCAATAGTACCTTTTTCTGACCTGGGCCGGTTCACCCCTCCTTAGGCAACCTGGTGGTCCCCCGCTCCCGGGAGGTCACCATATTGATGCCGAACTTAGTGCGGACACCCGATCGGCATAGCGCACTACAGCCCAGAGCTCCTGGGCTCAAGCGATCCTCCTGCCTCAGCCTCCCGAGTAGCTGGGACTACAGGCGCGCGCCACCACGCCCGGCGCAATAGTACCTTTTTCTAATCTCATGAGTTTTCTCTGTCCCTGTAATCTGTGTTCTACTGGAAGCTAAGTCTCCTCTCTAAACGTTCAAGTCTTCCAGAGACTTCTCAGTTGCTTTCTGTCTAGGCCACTCAATGGTAGTGGCTTCTGCAGGCCTTGCCCAGACATTCCCCTTGCCTCTCAGCTGTGCTGAATGACCTGTTCCCAGATCCTGTGCCTGACTCTCTTTCTTGGCTTTCTCCATCCTTTTGATGGAGGAATCAATCTTGTAACTTTTAGAGCAATAATGCATAGGAGTAAATTTCTTAAAGAACTTGTATGTCTCAATACATTTAATACATATATGTAATCCTCATGCAAGATTGATAGTTTGGTCATAGAATTCTAGGCTGGCCCAATTTTTCTCTCAGAACTTAAAGATATAGAGTCTTGTTTCTAGTTTCGCTGTTTTTTTTTTTTTTTTTTTTTTTTTTTTTAATTTTTTTATTTTATTTATTCATTTTTAGAGAGGACAGAGAGAGGGAGAGAGAGACAGAGAGAGAGAAGGGGGGAAGAGCTGGAAGCATCAACTCCCATATGTGCCTTGACCAGGCAAGCCCAGGGTTTTGAACCGGCAACCTCACCATTTCCAGGTTGACGCTTTATCCACTGTGCCACCACAGGTCAGGCATAGTTTCGCTGTTGAGAAGTTCAATATCCTTCCGTATTCTGAGCCTTTCTGTGGGACCTATTTTCTACTCCCCTAACCTTTCTTCCAGCTTTGCTATCTTCTTTTTGTTCCTGTTCTGAAATTTTATTATGGTGTGCATTGGGGCCCTGCCTTCATCCATTATTCTAGGCCAGAGCTGTTTGATAGAACTTTCTGCAATGACGCAGCTGTTCCCTGTATTGTCTAACAAGGAGTCCTCCCACCACACGAGGTTATTGAGCACTGAGGAATTGCATTTCTGATTTAATTTAATTTTAATTAATTTATGGTTAAATTTGACCAGCCATATGGCTAGAGGCTACTATTTAGAAAAGTGCCTTTTAACCTGGAGACTCTCGCCCTTCAGTTCTCAAAATTTTCTTGAACTATTTCTTTTACTTTACTTTTTCTATTTTCTGTTCTAATACCCACTATGAGGTAGGATATGGAACTCCTAGAATGATTCTCTACTCTTCTAATTTTTTGTTTTTCAATTTCCATCTATTCATTTCTCTTTTGTAATAAATTACTTACCTTCACCTTTCCATCTTTCTCTGGAATGATACATCTTCTGTTATATTTTTTTATTTCTATGAGTTCTTTCTTCTCTGTTCTGATTTTACATGAGCACAGCTCTCAGGTTGCTATGGCTATTTCCCGAAGCTCCCTTCCTAACCAAACACTGCTTGTTTTCCTTTGGGCTCCTATCCCTGTTTGTGCCAGTCTTTCCCTTAAATGCTGCCTGTCCTTGCCTAGCTGCGTGTGTTTAAGAGTGTGTGGGATTTGATGTATAGCCATCTGACTGGAGAACCCATAAATCTCAGAATCAGTAGTTCATATGGACGAGGAATTCCTAGGAGGAATTCTCTGGTCTTTAACCCAGGAGGCAGAGGGTGAGGCAAATCTCATAATTCCTTCTTCCTTCTGTCCAGCACTCCTTTTCTCTGCCACGGTTCTCAAGCCCACAGTGTGGCTGGTTTAATGTGGGTGGAGTATAGCCCACAGTCCTCTGTAGGGTAGGAGAGGTGGCTGTAAAAAAGTATACAAACTGAGTGGCTTAAAACAACAGAAATGTATTTTCTCAATATTCTGGAGGCTAGGAGGCAGAGCTCACAGTGTTGGCAGGGTTGGTTCCCACCGGAGGCTCTGAGGGAGAATCTGCTCACTGCCTCTTCCTAGTTTCTGGTGGTTGCCGGCAATCTTTGCTGTTGCTTGACTCGTGGTAGCATCACTTCAATCTCTGCCTCCATCTTGATATCACTGCCTTTCTTCTGTGTATGTCTCTTGAAAGACACTGCTCATTAAATTAGGGATGATACATCCCACTATGACCACATCTTAACTAATTGTTTTTGCAATGACTCTGATTCTGAATAGGGCCACATACTGAGGTAGCTAGTGCACATGAATTTTGAGGGAACACTATTCAAGACTGTACTTTCAGGGATCATTTCTATAGTTTGTTGAGGGAACACTATTCAATCCAGTATAGGAAAGAATCTGGAAATATAACTATTGTGCAGACTATAAACCAGGAGTCCCCAAACTACAGCCTGTGGGCCACATGCGGCCCCTGAGGCCATTTATCCGGCTCCCGCTGCATTTCCGGAAGGGGCACCTCTTTCATTGGTGGTCAGTGAGAGGAGCACAGGATGCGGATGCTGGAGTACTGTATTGGCGGCATCACAACGCGTGGCATCGCTCACATACAGTACTACTTCCGGTGACGAGGGACGCACGTGTCACAGCTCTGGGAGCGCATCATATCACTTGTTATGGCTAGCAGTGACAAATATGGAACTGGACATTGACCATCTCATTAGCCAAAAGCAGGCCCATAATTCCCATTGAAATACTGATCAGTTTGTTGATTTAAATTTACTTGTTCTTTATTTTATTTTATTTTATTTTTTTTGTATTTTTCTGAAGCTGGAAACGGGGATAGACAGACAGACTCCCGCATGCGCCTGACCGGGATCCACCCGGCACGCCCACCAGGGGCCGATGCTCTGCCCCTCCAGGGCATTGCTCTGTCGCGACCAGAGCCACTCTAGCGCCTGGGGCAGAGGCCAAGGAGCCATCCCCAGCGCCCGGGCCATTTTTGCTCCAATGGAGCCTCGCTTCGGGAGGAGAAGAGAGAGACAGAGAGGAAGGAGAGGGGGAGGGGTGGAGAAGCAGATGGGCACTTCTCCTGTGTGCCGTGGCCGGGAATTGTACCCGGGACTTCTGCACGACAGGCCGGCGCTCTACCACTGAGCCAGCCGGCCAGGGCCTTGTTCTTTATTTTAAATATCATTGTATTTGTTCCTGTTTTTTTTTTTTACTTTAAAATAAGATATGTGCAGTGTGCATAGGGATTTGTTCATAGTTTTTTTTATAGTCTGGCCCTCCAACGGTCTGAGGGACAGTGAACTGGCCCCCTGTGTAAAAAGATTGGGGACCCCTGCTATAAACAATCCTTTGTTTTCAGTCTCCACCTCTTGATTTTAGACATACCTGTGCATTCAGTTCCTGAGTCCTTCTGGGCCTGCTGATCTGGTTCTACTTGCTCTGGTCTCCCCAGTCCTGCCAGCTCAGTTTCTGTTTTTTCTGTTCTGCCCAGCAAGTGACCATTTACAGTAGATGTATAGTTGTAATGGGCATAGATTCTGGGGCTAGGTCATCTGGGTTAAATCCTGGATCTGTGGCTGTATGTTACCTTGCACTAGTGACTTAACCTCTCTGCACTTATTTGTAAAAGGGGGTTGATAATAAGAGTACCCACTATACATGTAAGGGGAGCACTTAGAATGGTGCCTGGCATGAAAAGCTCACGATAACCCTTGGCTCTACTTCTAGGTTCATGTGTTTGTTGGCAGTTGTTTCCGCTGGTTGTCTTTGTCCTTGTGTATTTATGACTTTTTTTTCTTTTTTTCTTTATTCATTTTTAGAGAGGAGAGAGAGAGACAGAGAGAGAGACAGAGAGAGAGAAGGGGGAAGGAGCTGGAAGCATCAACTCCCATATGTGCCTTGACCAGGCAAGCCCAGGGTTTCGAACCAGCGACCTCAGCATTTCCAGGTCAACGCATTATCCACTGCACCACTACAGGTCAGGCCCTATTTATGACTTTTAAGAAAGACCTTTTGCCTGACCAGGCGGTGGTGCAATGGATAGAGTGTTGGACTGGGATACAGAGGACCCAGGTTGGAGACCCCGAGGTCGTCAGCTTGAGCGCGGGCTCATCTGGTTTGAGCAAAGCCACCAGGTTGGACCCAAGGTTGCTGGCTTGAGCAAGGGGTTACTTGGTCTCCTGTAGCCCCCCGGTCAAGGCACATATGAGAAAGCAATCAATGAACAACTAAGGTGTCGCAACAAAAAACTGATGATTGATGCTTCTCATCTCTCTCCGTTCCTGTCTGTCTGTCCCTGTCTATCCCTTTTTCTGACTCTCTCTCTGTCTATGTAAAAAGAAAAAAAAAATAAAAGAAAGACCTTTAGTGCATTTTATGGGGCTCCTGGATGCTTCAGAGATAAATGTATGTGTTCAATCACCATGTTCAAGTTTCTGAGAGAAATTTTAAATATGAAGCAATTGGGAGGGAATAAAGCAGGCAGAGCAGCATGAGTAAAAGTGAGAACGTATGAGGTAGCCAGGGGTGTGTAGGTACTGCAAAGACTCCAGTGTGCTGCAGCGGGAGGTCTGAGGAGGGGAACTGGGACCACACCTGGGGCAGTCACCTGTCACCTGGATGAAGTACTGGCAGTGCCTGATGTGGGAGAGTCAATCCTGGCACACCTTGATTAAATGTGCAAAGGTTGCCCTCTGAAAGACATCAGCCAGGAAGCTCCGGTTAGTCTCCGTCAGAGATGATGAGAGTTTGACTCGAGTAGGGGTATGGGAAGTGAGATGGGAGAACTTTAAATGATGTTTAAACTTAATAAATACTGCTAATAATATCTTCAATTATATAACAATAGTTTTCAAATACAGAAAAATAGTACAAAATAATGAAAAAATGTTATATAAGCACTTGTGTGTACGCCACCCAGATTTTATGATTAGCATTTCTTTATCATCTATGCATCCACCCATTGACTTGTTTAATTTTTTGTTGCATTTCAGTGTGAGCTGCAAAATAAGAGCGCTTTCTCCTTGCAAGAGGTGTGTAATTACCTAGGTGAATCTTGGTACTTAAATAAAATTAACCTGCAGACCCTACCTTTATTTCAAATTTTGACATTTTGTTTCTCACTTTTTTGCATTACTGTTGATTTCTTAAATATTGCATTAGAATATATTAATAATGATTACTGGGGCATTTGGCAAATTTGTGCTCAAGTAGAATGTCTCCCTCTCCTCACTCTCATTCTGTTTTTGCTTGGAAGTCCCATTGAATTTTATAAATTTCCTGTGTCTGCGAGAAGGGAATGAGCTCTCTCCCTACTCCTTTTTATGGTTCTGGGTTTTGCCCTTTTTCTGCCTACAATGTGCAAAACTTTGGGAACTGTTTAGAAACAAATTCTGCCTCACCTAAGGAGAATGGGGAGAGAGATTTTATCTGATGGGAACTTTAAGATTCCACAAGGGCAGGGAAAGGTAGACCTGCTGCAGGTCCTGTGCTGACACAGCTGGACAGACACCACCTGCCTTAATTAGATATTCAGGAAAATAAGGCTCTAATTTCTTATGTGTTCAGAGGCTATTCACACAGGAACTAGTAAAAAGAACCATTTACTTAATTTATTTTTAAAATTAAATTTGTTGTGGTAAAATGGATCAATAACATTATATAATTTTCAGGTGTACAAGATCATAACCGGATATCTGTGTACTCTGTTACATATTCCACATCTGAAGTCTACTTTTGTTCCATTACCTATATTGGAACCTCTTTACCCTGACCCTTTCCCTTCTGGTAACCACCATGCTATGAGTCTGGTTTTGATTTTTTTGATATTTTGTTACTTTTTGTCTTTTATTTCACATATGAATAAAATTTTGTTATTGTCCTTCTCTAACTTATTTCACAGCATAAGACCCTCTAGATCCATTCATATTGTCACAAATAATAATATTTTATCTTCTTTATGGCTGGAATACCATTTTATAGGTGCACCGCTATTTATTTTTTCAATCATGGGCACTTAGGTTGTTTCTATGTTTTTGCTTGGGAAATAATGCCGCAGTTAATAGGGGTACATACATTGTTACAAATAAGTGTTTTCCTATTTTGGGGGTAAATCCTTAGAAAATGAATTGCTAGATCATATGGCATTTAAATGCTTAATTTTTTGTTTTGTTTTTATTTATTAAACAGTTTTAAAAAATGATTGATTTCAGCAAGAGAGGAGCGGAGAGATAGAGAAAAAAAAAACATCCAGCTGTTCTTGTATGTGCCCTGATCAGGGATTGACCAACAACCTCTGTGTTTCAGGATGATATTCTAACCAACTAAGCTATCCAGCCAGGGCTCATTTCGTTTTAAAAAATAATTTTATTTAGAAAATTAAATTTAATGGGGTGACATTGATCAATAAGAGTAGATAGGCATATAGTATTCTTGGCTGGTAATTCCTCTTTTTCAGTACTTTGAATGTTTGGGTCCACTCTCTTCTGGCTTGTAGAGTTTTTGCTGAGAATTCTGATGATAACCTGATGGGCCTTCCTTTATATGTTAAGTTCTTCTTTTCCCTAGCTGCCTTGAGGATCCTTTTTTTTGTCATTGCTTTTTGACAATTTAATTATGATGTGCCTTGAAGAAGGTGCATTTGGATTGAGGTAACTCTGATGTTATGTTTGCTTCTTGGATTCAGGGACCTAACTCTTTCCATAGGTTTGGTAAGTTTTCATCAATTATTTGTTTGAATAGGCTTTCCATTCCCTTCTCCCTCTCTTCTTCTTCTGACGCACTCATTCTTATATTGTTCTTTCTGATGGAGTCAGAAAATTCCTGTAGAGCTCTATAATTTTTTTTTTAAAACTCATGAGCCTCTTTGGTGCTCTCTCTATAGCATCTCTAGTTGCCTGTCTTTGATGTTATGATTCTCTCCTCTATAGGACCTGTTCTATTAGCTCTACTTGCTATCTCATTTTTCAATTCATACATTGACTTCTTTATCTTTGTATAGTTCTTTTTTAAAGTTTCAATTTCCTTTTTGAAGTACTCATTTTGTTCATTAATTTGTTTTTTGAGCTCATTTAATTGCCCATCAGTGTTTTCTCACATCTTACTGAGTATTTTCAGAACTTCCATTTTAAGTTGTCTAGTGTTTAACTCCAAGGTTTCCATGAGATTAAGATGGCTTTCTGGAGATTTTTTAATATTCTCTCTAAACTATATCTGTTTCTGTGTAGCCATATTTGTTTTCTTCTTTCTTGATGGCATTTGAGATTGAATTATTAAGATCTCTAACAAAAAATAAAATCTTTTTCAAATGAAAATATGATACAATAAAAAAATTTTTAAATAATGAAAATTAAAAGAGAAATCACCAATAACAAAGAAAAAAACCCAAAAAACAAAATAAAAACAAACAAACAAAATGCTGCAAAAATGAAAAAAATAATATAAAAATTAACAAAAGAGAAGAAATTTCAGTTTGAGAGGTTTTCTATTTTCTTCCCATAGGTGGTGCTGTATTACAAGTTTTAGGTCTGAAATTCTTGGGCTGACCTCTGCTGAGATGTTGCTGTCTTAATGATGGAGGCAGGGATGCAGTCTCAATGATGGGTGGGGTGTGTTGTGAGGGATTTACAGCTTTAGCAATGGTGATCTCAGGCCTCTAGGTGCTTCTCTTCACATCTCAACAGATCAGGGGACAAGACACAGAGCACCTCTGTTCTTCATGAAAGAGAGTGGCTCTGGAGAACAGGCTGTGAGGTAAATCTCTGCAGTTCTCCATACCCGTGAGGTGAGGGAGGCGAGATCTGAGAGCCTGGGGAGGTGTTGTACTTTGTTTTTTTCTGTCTCTGTGCCAAGTGTGGGCTGCTGGCAGGACCCACGACCCATTGCTCTGCCACTGCTTTGTTTTGTTATCTCCCTCTCTGACCCTCAGTCTCACTGCTCCTCCTATCAGAAGAAGACTCAGTCACTCTGGGTTTCTCCCCTCTCTGGAGCCCTGGCAAATTAAACCCCAGACAGTCTGGGTTTCTCTTCTCTCCAGAGCTGACCGTGAGTGTGTCTATCTTCCACTCTATCCCCCACCCATCTCAACCCTTACCTCCTTTAGTTAGTCCATGTGCAGATCATTTTGGGCAGAACTGTGAGCCCAGTTGAGATTTTTTTTCTCTGCATTATAGCTGTTCAATTTGTTGAAATTTCAAGGGTAGTGATCAAGGATACCTCTCATGCTGCCATTTCTCTGACATCATCTCAATTTTTAATTTTTGAATAAACCTTTATAAATCTTCTCATATGTCTGTTGGCCATCTGTAGGTCTTCCTTGGTAAAATGTGTGTTCAACTCCTCTGCTCATTATTTAAATTAGATTGTTTTCCTGTTGTCAAGTTGTGTAGTTCTTTACTTATTTTAGATATTAACTATTTATTGGAGGTATGGTTTGCCAATATCTTCTCCCATTCAGTTGGTTGCCTTTTTGTTTTGTTGACAGTTTCCTTTGCTGTAGAGTAGTCTTTTTTGTTTGATGTAGTCCCATTCATTTATTTTTGCTTTTAATGCACTAGTCTTTGGAGCCAGTTTACAAAACCCCTTTGAGACCAAGGTTTGTAAGTTTAGTACAGTGTATTTATATTTTTGCCTTGTTCTTCTTTTAAAAAGTCCCTTTAATATTTTTTGTAATACTAGTTTGGTGGTGCTGAACTTTTTAAAATTTTTCTTGTCTCAGAAGCTCTTTATTTGTCCTTCAATTTTTTTTGTATTTTTCCAAAGTTAGAAGCGGGAAGGCAGTCAGACAGACTCCCGCATGTGCCCGATGGGTATCCACCCGACATGCCCACAATGGGATGATGCTCTGCCTATCTGGGGCATTAGTCCATTTTGGCCCGAGCTATTCTAGCTCCTGAGGCAGAGGCCATGGAGCCATCCTCAGTTCCCGGGCCAGCTTTGCTCCAATGGAGGCTTGGCTGCAGGAGGGAAAGAGAGAGATAGAGTGGAAGGGTGGAGAAGCAGATGGGCACTTCTCCCATGTGCCCTTTCTGGGAATCAGACCTGGGACTTCCACGTGCCGGGCTGGTGCTCTACTGTTGAGCTAACTGGCCAGGGCTGTCCTTCAATTTTAAATTATATCCTTGTTGGGCAGATTAATCTTTGTTATAGGTTCTCACTTTCCATCACTTTGAATATTTCATGCCAATCCCTTCCGGCCTAAACATTTTTTGTTGAGAAGTCAGCTGACAATCTTTTGGCACTCCATTGTAGGCAACTAACTGCTTTTCCCTTATTGCTTTTAAGATTTTCTCTTTGTCCTTAACCTTTGCCATTTTATTTATAATGTCTTGATGTGGGCCTCTTTCAGTTCATCTTGTTTAGGGTTGTCTGTGAATCTTGGGCTTAAATGTCTATTTTTTTCACCCAGTCAAATAATTTTTCAATTACTTGAATCTCTCTTCTCCTTCTGGAATACTATGATACAAATGTTGTTACGCTTGATGTTGTCCCACAGGTCCCTTAAACCAGTGTTTTTGTCATTGCAGACATTTTTTTTTTTTCTGAAGCTGGAAACGGGGAGAGACAGTCAGACAGACTCCCGCATGCACCCGACCGGGATCCACCCGGTACGCCCACCAGGGGCGACGCTCTGCCCACCAGGGGTCGATGCTCTGCCCCTCCGGGGCGTCGCTCTGCCGCGACCAGAGCCACTCTAGCACCTGGGGCAGAGGCCAAGGAGCCATCCCCAGCGCCCGGGCCATCTTTGCTCCAATGGAGCCTTGGCTGCGGGAGGGGAAGAGAGAGACAGAGAGGAAGGAGGGGGTGGGGGTGGAGAAGCAAATGGGCGCTTCTCCTATGTGCCCTGGCCGGGAATCAAACCCGGGTCCCCTGCACGCCAGGCCGACGCTCTACCGCTGAGCCAACCAGCCAGGGCCTAAACCAGTGTTTTTGAACCACTGGACCAAGTACGGGTCAGCCAGAAATTCTGTGCCATTCCACAAAAGAGTTAACCACCCACCCTGATATTGTAGGAAGATTATAGACTCAACGATCTTAGTTGAATTTGCTTATGCACAGGATGATTTCCGCCTTAGCAGTTCCCAATATAATTCTCCTATTTTCACTGGTCCCCAAGTGTGAAAAAGTTGAAAACACTGCCTTAAACTATCCTCATTTTTTAACTCCTTTTACTACTTTCTCTTCTAAATTGCTGATGTGTTCCTCTGTCCATGTAATTGCTTTTAATTTCACCTAATGCATTTTTTATTTGTTATTACATTTTTATTCTTTATTTCTAATGGGTTCTTTTTATGGTTTTTATTTGTATAAGTTCTCCTTGAATTGATCTATTTTTCCCCTAAGTTTATTGAGCATCTTTATAAACAAAATTTTGAACTCTGTATTTGTACATTTCATGCCTTCATTTTGGTTAGTTCATTTTCTGGAGTTTTTTCCTGTTCTTTTATCTGAGACCTGTTTCTTTGTGTCTTCAATTTGCCTCTCTTCTTACTTTTGTTTCTATGTATCTGGGAGATATGCTACATCTCCCAGTATTGGCAGGGTGGGCTTATGCAGTATGTCCTGTGGGGCCCCAGTGGCACAATTTCCCTGGTGACCTGAGCTGGGTGCTTGAAGAGTGTTCCTTGTGTGTGCCATCCTGTTGTAGTTGAGACATCATTGTAGCTGGCACATCAGTTGTTAGGATTGTCTTCAGGCTGACTGGCTATAAGAACCGGCCATAACTAGAACAAATGAACTGTTGTCCAGGGTCTGACCCCATGAAGGAAAATTCTTTTTAGTGAGCCTCTAGTCAGCTGAGGTTAGTTCTGGGGTGTGTCATTTGTGATGGCAACTCAGTGGTGCTCTGGTTTGGTCTGAAGCAGGCTACCAGGTAGTTAGATTTGGGGCCTCTTGGAAGTGGCTCTGGCTCAGGCTAACATTAACCATGGCTTGTACCTGGACCAGGGCCACCTGAAGGATCTACAACCTGATCTGCATTTTGTAGCTACCTATTCTGGGCTTGGAAGTCCCTGAGAGAGGTTATGGTGCAAACTAAAGCTTAGTTTGCACCAAGTATCACTATTGTTAAGCTTAAGGCTGCTTAGCAAATGGCACAGGGCACACCAACACCTTCTGCTGCTTGTTTAGCACTGTGGCCCTTGGGAAATTTTAGGACAGTCTGCAGCATGGACCAAGGTTGGCTGTTGGTGAGAAACAGCTTAAAGAATGGGCTGGTGCAGGAGCTGGGTGAGATGGAGTCTCAGGGAATTACCAAGATGGGGCAAGCTGTCGTAGCCAGGTTGATGGAAACTCAGAACTGGGTTCCACCAGTACCTACAGGCTGGGTGAAGAGAGGGCTCAGAAAGAAACAATGGAACAAAGCTGTCCGCTCTGTGCAGGTTGGACTCAACAGTGAAACAACGACACTTGCCAGTACTTTTGTCCTAGAGAGAGCTGCCCCTGCAGCCCTTACCCTAAGACCAAACGATTCTGTTTATTTCATTTGTCCCTGGTACTTTTTGAGCTGCTCTTTCTTCACTGGCACTTAGAATGAGTATTTGTGAGTGAGTGAGTTGAAGGTTTGTCAATTTTATCTTTTCAAATAACCAGTTCTTTATTTCATTATTTTTTTCTATTTTTTTTTTATCTCTATCCCCTTAATTTCCACTCTGACTTTTATTATTCCCTTTCTTCTACTGACTTTGGGTTTCATTTGTTTTTCCTTTATGAGTTCTTAAAGGTACAATATTAAGTTGTTTATTTGAGATTTTTCTTGTTTCTCTTGGTAGGCCTATGATGCTATAAACTTCCCTCGTAGTAATTTTTGCTGCATCCCCTAAATTTGATACGTCATAAGTACATTTTCATTTATCTTTGTATCTCTTGATCTTTTCTCTTATTTCTTCTTTGACAAAATAGTTGTTCGGTAGCATATTGTTTAGTCTCTACATATTTGTTATTTTTCCAGCTTTCTTATTGTAGTTAATTGCCAATTTGACACCACTGTGTTCAGAAAATATGCTTGGTCTTTGTCTTCTTAAATTTATTGAGACTAGTTCTGGGACCTAACACATGTTCTATCCTTTAGAATGTTCCATATACACATAAAAATAATTTGTATTCTGTCCCTTTGAAGTTGGAAGTTCTATAAATATCAATTAAATGCATTTGGTATAATGTGTCATTTAAGGCCAAAATTTATTGACTATCTGTGTGGATGATGTACCATTGCTACTAAAAGGTATTTAAGTTTCCTACTATAATTGTATTATTTTTTCAATTTTTATCTTTAAGTTAGTTAATAAATGCCTTATATATTTTAGTGCTCTCTTGTTGGGTGCATATATATTAATAAATGTTATATATTTTTGGCCATTATAAAATGTCTGTCCTTGTCTTTTATTACCTTTTTGTAACAGTATTTATATAAGACAAAATTGATTTCATTAGCTTGGAATATTATCTTCCACCTCTTCTTTTAAAGCTTACTTTTGTCTTTGTATCTGAAATAAGTCTCCTGAAAGTAGTATATAGTTGTGTCTTGGTTTTTAATCGAACCCATTATTCTGTGCCAAAAAGAGCCATTGAACTACAATGAATGATGTGGGGAAAGGCAAACATGTTTAGCAAACTCCCAACATTCTAATAATTCTTTTCTACTAATATTTGAACTTATGTCTCCTCTTTTTGCTAAAAGAAAATACATTACACAATTTGGGATTACTCTTTAACTTTTGTCCTCTTGCTGACACTAGTTGAACTGTTTATGAGTTCACCTGGGTGGACATTTCTAGATGATCCTGCAGCAGTCAGATATCCGCTGAACATTGTGATATATTCTCTTCGGTCACAGCCATCATGGGACAAACTTAAGACCTAGGCCTGAAGCTGCTGCAGCTCACAGATCAGGGTCATTCCTGGTAAGAGCTCCTTTGCATAGGAAAGACATAATTATTAATGCTTATTTTATGAGGCTAAGCTGTTTAACTCCTATTGCACCTGCATATCAGTTGCATTTGGTGGATTCCTATTAGCCATCTGTTTAAACAACAGAGAACATACATCATACATGTCCCTGCAGTCCATACAAAGCTCAGGGGACAACCAGGCCAGGTTCTCACCACACTTTTTCCTTGTCTCCCTCTATCTGGTATGTTCTCAGAGTTTCTTACCCAACGTGTTGTGCAAAGTTAAAATCCCAGAAGAACTATGACTTCACAACAACTAGGGTGGCTATAAAGAAAAAGACCGCACAAGTGTTGGTCAGAG
This sequence comes from Saccopteryx leptura, assembly GCF_036850995.1. Taxonomy (NCBI): domain Eukaryota; kingdom Metazoa; phylum Chordata; class Mammalia; order Chiroptera; family Emballonuridae; genus Saccopteryx; species Saccopteryx leptura. The sequence goes on from NC_089506.1 coordinate 187,516,296, forward strand.
TTTGGAAATACTGAAACCCTTGTACGTTGTTTGTGGAAATGTAAATTGGTGTAACCAGTGTGAAAAATAGTTTGGTAGCTCCTCAAAAAGTTAGAATTACCAGACAAGCCAACAATTCCACCCACAGGTATAGACCTAAAGAGAACTAAAAACGATTTCTCAGGCAAATACATGTACCCACATGTTTAAAGAAGCCAAAAGGTGAAAACAGCATAAAACTGTGAATTACTAGATAAGCAAATTGTGGTATATATGTACAACTTAGTAGTATTTAGTTATAAAGGAAATGAAGTACTGATATGTGCTACAATAAGAATAAACCTTGAATATTTCATTTTAAAAATGAAAGAAACAAGATATAAAAGCCACATATACATAATTACATTTATCTAAAAGGGGTAAATCCATAAAGCCAGTATGTACATTGCTAGTAGTCAGGGGCTTGGGAGAGCAGAAAGCAAAAGGCATTGCTCAGTTGGCACAGGATTTTATAGTGGAAACGTTCTGTAACCACAGGGGTGTGGTGGCAGTGCAGCATTGTGAGTGCACTAAAAGACAAAGAACTGTTTATTCTAAAATGACTAATTTTATGTTATGTGGATTTTACCTTGGTCATTTTTTTCAATCCCAGAAATGCACCCTAATAAGTACAATACACATCAACATGGGGCCTGCCAAGCCCATTGGCTATTTCCAGAGGATCTGCTCAGCCTTCAGCACCCTACTGTCTGATCCAGGGTTGACCCTTGACCCTAGAAACAGAAGATCCTCAGCTTTGCCTGTGAACTGACTAGTTCCTTATTAGCAGTAATAAAAGTTGGCATGACTCAGACACTGTACTTTTCAGTTAACAAAAGGTAAACATGATCAACAATGATAAAGATGGTAAGCTAAGCCTTTCTCACAGCCTGAGGTGCTCTCTCTCTTTTTCTTTTTCTGTCTGAAAACTCCTCTATCTGTGGTAGTACAACCAGAGCATCACCTCTTCTGGGAAGTCCCTCACCCAGGTTGCTCCAAATCCCCCTTAACTCTGCTTTCCTCAAGCTCCCAGTGCCTTTGGAGGTATCTGCTTGCAGTGGAGCACTCCACCTAGGTCCTCTGCATAAACACCTTTGTGACGTTCTTGTTTGCTCTTTGTCCCCATGTACATCATAACACCAGGCACAGCGACAACCCCATTCAAACTGATAAGCAAGGCCCGTGGCTCTGGGGATAATCTGTGACTGATTGAAACAGGGCATCTTGTGCTGGACCTCAGGAGAGGACTGAACTTGGCTGACCCCTGGCAAAAGTCAGTGGGTTTGGCAGGCAGCATGGTGACATGTCTCCTTGGGAACCATTATGATCTGCACAGAAAATGAGTGTTTGTTTATCTTCTGGGGAGATTGTTCATTACTTTTAACTGATTATCAAAGGAACCCACGTTCTGACGAACTCCAGCTTGTGAACCCAGCTTTCTCCCTTCCCCACTCCCCTTGCTGCCACTAAATCTGGTCAGTTCATGCAGTCTCATAGGGATAAAAATAATTAATTTTTTCAGTAATTTAATACTTTTCATTTAGGATTTCATAAGCAGGATTTCTGACAAAACCAAGTAATTATGTTTTTTCTATTAACAGCAAAAATAAATTCATTGATGGGATTTTATTTATTTAAGAAGTTTCTATTTTTGAGTGAGAAGATGGCAGCGGAGTAGGCAGAATCATTCACCTCCTCCCAGGCCCAAAATGGAATGACGACTAAATTGTAGACCAATTAACCTCATAACTAACCAAAGAGTATCTGAACAAAAGCCTTATAACCAAGGATCTTCAGAGAAAAACACATCCAGACTGGAAGAAAGTGCAGAGATGTGAAAAGGGCTGTCACTGCTCCCACATACAGCGACTGAGAACCCAGAGGGATACCTCAGCTGCAAAGGTCCCCCCTGAGGAACAGGGGCTTCCAACTATCTCCATGCCTAGTTGCCATGCCCTGAGCAACAGAGCCAAGAAGAGAAACCCACATAAAATCTGGCTGTACAAATCAGTGGGGATTCTGTATGCTAAAAGAGAGGAGAGTCTGCTAAAAACCCAGGTGCCCTCTTAAAAAGTCAGTATACAATATCTCATCTGCAGCCACTCACTCTGGACTCCAAAAAAAGAAGGGTTGCTAGTAGAAGACTGGAGTCTTGTGTAGACAGACTGGTGTGGGTTGTGTGGCTCTGAGGGAGCTGAGGGACAATCACAAGGGTCCCTGTGCTGAGTCCCTCTCCTGTACCAGTCACAAAAGCCATCTTTCCTCAATCAAGCACTCCCCTTCAAACTACATTGGCCTGGAAGGACTGCACAAACCCTACCTTCCTGACCTCTTTTCCCGTGCCCAGCTGAGCTAATGCCTTGCAGATGAATTTTGCTTCCTGATCCTGTGGTATAGATGTTTCTGTAGGGATCTTAAGGGCAAACAAGGGAGAATCAAAGACAGAGTTGTGTGACTCTGGGGTGGAAGATGTTTTCCCCCTTTTTCTTCATAACATTCTAGAGCAGAAACACCACAGCACCCCTTGCCCATACATGGATCAGAGTAGCTGCACCATGCCCACTCAGAGTGCCAGAGGAGTTGTACCCCACCTACCGTAGGTCAGAGCTTCTGCACACAGCATCAGAAGTGCCAGAGAAGCCCTCCCAGTCCCTCATGGGCTAGAGCAGGGTTCACCTTGCCCCTATCTAGAGATCCACTAGCTCATCAAGGGAGAACCAATAGCTACACCCTCCTGAATCCTAATGGCCTTACCCTGCTGAGCTTATACATGGCAATATTGTCAGCAGGATATGGCCAACCCGGTCCCCTAGTGCAAAAGACTCTCCAGGAGATAAGGACAGACTCTGGGGAAAACTGAGTTGTGTGGCTCTTGGGCGGGGCCATTTTTCTCTTGCATGCCAGATTTCTGCTACCATTCCTATACAGAGCCCTGCTTTCAAATGGCCAAATTTTGGTCTGTTTGGGTCTGATGAGCACTGCTGGCCTTACCCCAATTAACACTTAAGACCCTGTCCCATCACAAAGGTTTCAGGTACCTTATTGGTAGCAGTTGACCTAGACACTTGCTGAGTGGCCTCAAACCCTGCACTGGCACCAAGTTTGAATCTGTATCAGTCTAGTGAACACCACTCACCCCTACCTGTGACTCATTGAAAGCTTCCCTCATGAAATTCAAGTACCACAGAGGCTCTTCTGGTAACTAACAGGAAACTAACAGGTGAGGGTATATCTTGGGGAGCCTTGGAATTCTTTTTTAAATTAATTTATTTTTTATATTAAATTTAATGCAGTGACATTGATAAATCAGGGTACATATGTTGAAAGAAAACATCTCTAGATTATTTTGACATTTGATTGTGCTGTGTACCCCTCCCCCAAAGTTAAATTGTCTTCTGTCACCTTCTATCTTTTTTTTTTTTTTTTCTTTTATTTTTTTTGTATTTTTCTGAAGCTGGAAACGGGGAGAGACAGTCAGACAGACTCCCGCATGCGCCCGACCGGGATCCACCCGGCACGCCGACCAGGGGCGACGCTCTGCCCACTAGGGGGCGACGCTTTGCCCCTCTGGGGCATCGCTCCTCCACGACCAGAGCCACTCCAGCACCTGGGGCAGAGGCCAAGAAGCCATCCCCAGCGCCCGGGCCATCCTTGCTCCAATGGAGCCCCGGTTGCGGAGGGGAAGAGAGAGACAGTGAGGAAGGAGGGGGTGGGGGTGGAGAAGCAAATGGGCGCTTCTCCTATGTGCCCTGGCCGGGAGTCAAACCCGGGTCCCCCGCACGCCAGGCCGATGCTCCACCGCTGAGCCAACCGGCCAGGGCCTCTATCTGGTTTTCTTGTACCCCTCCCCTCCCCCAACCCCTCCCTCCTTCTTCACCCCCTCCCCCCTCCCCCCACCACCCACCCCTGTTGCCATTACATTCTTGTTCATGTCTCTGAGTCTCATTTTTATGTCCCTTCTATGTATGGATTCATGTAGTTCTTAGTTTTTTTTCTAATTTACTTATTTTGCTCCGTATAATGTTATCAAGGTCCATCCATGTTATTGTAAAGGATCCGATGTCATCATTTCTTATGGCTGAGTAGTATTCCATAGTATATATGTACCAAAGCTTTTTAATCCACTCGTCCTCTGACGGACACTTGAGCTGTTTCCAGATCTTTGCTATTGTGAACAATGCTGCCACAAGCATGGGGGTGCATTTCTCCTTTTCGAGCCGTTCTATGGTGTCCTTGGGTATATTCCTAAAAGTGGGATAGCTTGGTCAAAAGGCAGTTTGATTTTCAGTTTTTTGAGGAATCTCCATACTGTTTTCCACAGTGGCTGCACCAGTCTGCATTCCCACCAGCCATGCAGGAGGGTTCCCTTTTCTCCACATCCTCGCCAACACTTATTCTGTGTTATTTTGTTGATGAGCGCCATTCTGGCTGGTGTGAGGTGATATCTCATAGTGGCTTTAATTTGCATTTCTCTAATGATTAGTGATGATGAGCATTTTTTCATATGCCTATTGGCCATCTGTATGTCCTCTTTGGAGAAGTGTCTATTCATCTCTTTTGCCCATTTTTGGATTGGATTGTTTGTCTTCCTGGTGTTGAGATTTACAAGTTCTTTATAAATTTTGGTTATTAACCCCTTATCAGACGTATTGTCAAATATGTTCTCCCATTGTGTAGTTTGTCTTTTTATTCTGTTCCTGTTGTCTTTAGCTGTGCAAAAGCTTTTTAGTTTGATATAGTCCCATTTGTTTATCCTGTCTTTTATTTCACTTCCCCGTGGAGATAAATCAGCAAATATATTGCTGCGAGAGATGTCCGAGAGCTTACTGCCTATGTTTTCTTCTAAGATGCTTATGGTTTCACGGCCTACATTTAAGTCTTTTATCCATTTTGAGTTTATTTTTGTGAGTGGTGTAAGCTGGTGATCTAGTTTCATTTTTTTGCAGGTAGCTGTCCAATTTTCCCAACACCATTTGTTAAAGAGGCTGTCTTTACTCCATTGTATTTCCTTACCTCCTTTGTCAAATATCAGTTGTCCATAGAGCTGTGGGTTTATTTCTGGGTTCTCTGTTCTGTTCTGTTGATCTATATGCCTGTTCTTATGCCAGTACCAGGCTGTTTTGAATACAATGGCCTTGTAGTATAACTTGATGTCAGGAAGTGTGATACCTCCCACTTTATTCTTCTTTTTTAAGATTGCTGAGGCTATTCGTGTTCTCTTTTGGTTCCATATAAATTTTTGGAATATGTGGTCTATATCTTTGAAGTATGTCATTGGTATTTTATTTTATTTTATTTATTTATTTATTTTTGTATTTTTCTGAAGCTGGAAATGGGGAGAGACAGTCAGACAGACTCCCACATGTGCCCCACCGGGATCTACCTGGCACGCCCACCAGGGGCGACGGTCTGCCCACCAGGGGGCGATGCTCTGCCCATCTGGGGCATTGCTCTCCCACGACCAGAGCCACTCTAGAGCCTGGGGCAGAGGCCAAGGAGCCATCCCCAGCGCCCGGGCCATCTTTGCTCCAATGGAGCCTTGGCTGCGGGAGGGGAAGAGAGAGACAGAGAGGAAGGAGGGGGGGTGGAGAAACAAATGGGCGCTTCTCCTATGTGCCCTGGCCAGGAATCGAACCTGGGTCCCCCGTACACCAGGCCGACGCTCTACCGCTGAGCCAACCGGCCAGGGCCTGTCATTGGTATTTTAATTGGTATTGCATTGAATTTATAGATTGCTTTGGGTAAAATAGACATTTTAATGATGTTTATTCTTCCTAACCATGAGCACGGTATATACTTCCACTTGTTTGTATCTTCCTTGATTTCTTTTATCAATGCTTTGTAATTTTCCGAGTACAAGTCTTTGGTCTCCTTGGTTAAGTTTACTCCTAGGTACTTTATTTTTTTGGTTGTAATTGTGAAGGGAATTGTTTCCTTAATTTCTCTTTCTGACTGTTCATCGTTGGCGTATAAAAATGCCTCTGATTTCTGAGTATTGATTTTATATCCTGCCACTTTGCTGAATTCATTTATCAGGTCCAGTAGCTTTTTGACTGAGACTTTAGGGTTTTCTATATAGAATATCATATCATCTGCAAATAATGATAGTTTTACTTCTTCTTTTCTAACTTGAATGCCTTTTATTTCTTCTTTTTGTCTGATTGCTGTGGCTAGGACTTCCAGGACTATGTTAAATAAGAGTGGTGAAAGGGGGCCCCCCTGCCTTGTTCCGGATCTTAAGGGGATTGCTTTAAATTTTTGCCCATTGAGTATGATGTTGGCTGTGGGTTTCTCATAGATGGCTTTTATCATGTTGAGGTATGTTCCCTGTATTCCCACTTTGCTGAGAGTTTTGATCATGAATAGGTGCTGGATTTTATCAAATGCTTTTTCTGCATCTATTGAAATTATCATATGGTTTTTCTCCTTCTTTTTGTTTATGTGATGAATCACATTGATTGATTTACGAATATTGTACCAGCCTTGCCTCCCCAGAATAAATTCCACTTGATCATGGTGTATGATTTTTTCCATATATTGTTGGATCCGGTTTGCTAATATTTTGTTGAGGATTTTAGCATCTATATTCATCAGAGATATTGGCCTATAATTTTCTTTCTTTGTGTTTTCTTTACCTGGTTTGGGAATCAGAATTATGCTCACCTCATAAAAGGAGCTTGGAAGTCTTCCTTCCTCTTGAATTTTTTGAAATAGTTTGAGAAGGATAGGAATTAGTTCTTCTTCGAATATTTGGTAGAATTCCATTGTGAAACCATCAGGCCCTGGACTTTTCTTTGTTGGGAGTTTTTTGATAACTGTTTCGATCTCATTTGGTGTAATCGATATGTTTAGGTTTTCTGATTCTTCCAGATTGATTTTTGGAAGATTGTATGTTTCAAGGAATTTGTCCATTTCATCTAGGTTGTCTAGTTTTTTGGCATACAGTTCTTCATAGTATTTTCTTACAATATTTTGTATTTCTATTGTGTCAGTTGTTATTTCTCCTCTCTCATTTCTAATTTTATTTATTTGAGTCCTTTCTCTCTTTTTCTTGGTGAGTCTACTTAAAGGTTCATCAATCTTGTTTGCCTTTTCAAAGAACCAGCTTCTAGTTTCATTGATCCTCTGTATTGTTTCTTTAACCTCTATGTCATTTATTTCTGCTCTGACCTTTATTATTTCCTTCCTTCTACATTTGGGCTTTACTTGCTGTTCTTTTTCTAATTCTTTTAGATGCAGGGTTAAGTTGTTTATTTGAGCTTTTTTTTAGCTTCTGAAAGTGTGCCTGTAGTGCTATGAACTTCCCTCTCAGTACTGCTTTTGCTGTGTCCCATAAATTTTGAGTTGTTGTATGCTCATTGTCATTCGTTTCTAGGAATTTTTTTATTTCTTCTTTGATCTCATTCTTAATCCATTCATTATTTAACAACCTGCTATTTAGTTTTCATGTGTTTGAGAATTTTTGAGCTTTTCTGTAGTGGTTCATTTCTAGTTTCATGCCGTTGTGATCGGAGAAAGTGCTTGATATGATTTCAGTCTTCTTAAATTTGTTGAGAGCACTTTTGTGCCCTAACATGTGGTCTATCCTAGAGAATGTACCATGAGCACTTGAAAAGAATGTATATATTCTGCTGCTTTAGGGTGAAAGGTTCTGAAGATATCTATTAAATTGAGTTGATCTAGTGTTTCCCTAAGTCTGCTGTTTCTTTGTTAATTTTCTTTCTTGAGGATCTATCTAGTGATATTAGTGAGGTATTGAAATCCCCTACTATTATAGTATTTCTGTTGATCTCGCCCTTTAAATCCATCAAAGTCTGCTTTATATATTTGGGTGCTCTTATATTAGGTGCATAGATATTTATAATAGTTATATCTTCTTGCTGGATTACTCCCTTTATCATTATGTAGTGGCCTTCTTTATCTCTTACTATATCCTTTGTTTTAAAGTCCAATTTGTCTGATATAAGTATTGCTATCCCAGCTTTTTTTTCATTTCCATTTGCATGAAATGTTTTTTTTCCATCCTTTTACCTTCAATCTATGTGTATCTTTTGTTCTAAGGTGTGTCTCTTGTAGAGAGCATATGTATGGGTCCTGTTTTCTTATCCATACAGCTACCCTTTGTCTTTTGATGGATCATTTAATCCATTTACATTTAAGGTTATTATTGATATGTAGTTGTTTATTGCCATTTTCTTCTTTAAAGGTGTATTCCTTTTTTCTTGCTGTATTCTTTTCCCACTTTGATCTGTTTACAACAGGCCCCTTAACATTTCCTGCAGCATTGGTTTGGTTGTAATGAATTCCTTGAGTTGTTTTTTGTCTGGGAAGCTTTTTATTTCTCCTTCGATTTTAAACGATAGCCTTGCTGGATAAAGTAGTCTGGGTTGTAGGTTCTTGTTCTGCATTACTTTGAATATTTCTTGCCATTCCCTTCTGGCCTCAAGTGTTTCTGTTGAGAAGTCGGATGTCATCCTTATGGGGGCTTCTTTGTAGGTGATAACTTTTTTTCTCTTGCAGCTTTTAATATTTTCTCTTTATTGCCTAGCTTTGGTATTTTAATTATGATGTGTCTTGGTGTAGGTTTCTTTGGGTTTCTCTTTAATGGAGTCCTCTGTGCTTCTTGGACTTGTGAGAGTTTCTCTTGCATTAATTTAGGGAAGTTTTCAGCTATGATATGATTGAACGAAGTCTCTATCCCTTGTTATTTTTCTTCTTCTTCAGGAACCCCTATGATGCAGATGTTATTTCTCTTTATGTTGTCACAGAGATCTCTAAGGGTTTCCTCTGACTTTTTGAGTCTTTCTCTTTTCTTCTCTGCTTTCATGCCTTCATTCCAGTTGTCCTTCAACTCACTGATTCAATCCTCAGCTCTATCTATCCTGTTTTTAATTCCTTCCATTTTGGTCTTTATTTCTGATATTGTATTTGTCATCTCTGACTGATTCTTTTTTATACTTGCTATTTCTTTATTTAGGTGTTCATAGTGACCATCCATTGTTGTTCTAAGATCCCTAAGCATCCTTACAATCATTATTTTGAACTCCGCATCTGGAAGTTTGATTATTTCCATATCATTCAGTTAATCTCCTGAAGGTGTCTCTTGTGGTTTCATTTGGATTGCACTTCTTTGTCTTCTCATTGTCTGTTTTTGGGTGTTTTATTTGTAGAGTTGGTTGAGTCTAGGCTTGGTGTTGTCTGCCTCTAGTTTTCAGTTGTGTTATTTCTAGGTCTTCTTGGGTTGGTATCAGCTGTTATCTGTAATCCACTTTTGGATTTGGGCAGCTTTGAAGTCTTGATTTGTTTGTTTTCTTAACAGGTGATAGTCTTTTTACTGATCTCAGCAGGGGCTTTCTTGAAACTGTATCCAGGAATGCGGTGGGTGTAACCTGAGACTCTGAAGTCCTCTTTAGCCAATTAATCTCTCTGGGGGCAGGGTGTTTTCTCCGCTTCAGTAGGGGGAGGTGTATCTCAGATCTCCATGGAGACCTGTATTACTGCCCCTCCTCCCCACTTCTTGTTATCAGCTGTGTCTTATTGCGCTGATTGGAGCTGGATAGATGTCCGGAGATCTCTGATCCGGAAGCAATTAAGCTCTGTTTTGTGAAAGGTTCAGTCCCTCCCCCAGCTATGGCTGCCTCCAGCACGGATGAGTCAGCTTTTGTAGGTTGTCTCTTTCATTCCTTAGCCCCTCACAGTCTGTCCCTCTCTCTTTCCTTTTCGCTTGGGAGATAAGCTGGTCTTTTCAACACACCTCGCTCTCTGGTCACCAGGCAAGTGGCTGTGAGCAGTAATTTCTGCTTTTTTCCTTTGTGTGAGATCCTCTCTGTGCTCTCAGCCTCACCCCCCTTCATTCTTGTAAGCAGGGGAGATTCAGGCGCTCCCTACCAGGTTTGTTGTGGCTTCTTCTTTGCTCCTTGGTTTTTGAGAGCTGTTCTTGTAGTTCAGAGTTGGTTTTTCATGCTGATTTTTCCTAAATTGATTTGTATTCCAGTTTGGTGGTGAGAGCTGGGTGTCTGTGCGTCTGCCTACTCCGCTGCCATCTTTTCAGTCCGAGCCTTGGAATTTTAACTGATCTGTCCCCGGGTTCAAAGATGATAGAAACCAGCCTTGGTATGCAGCTACATTCCTCCTAAGCACAACAAGTCCTGCAGAGGCAGCCACAAACCGTGGATCACTTTGTAACTCCAAATCAGTAGCTCAAGGCTGGTCACAGGCAGTGCCTGACATTGACAAGCACTGAGTCCCCTCCTAAGTGGCCAAAGAACCAACATACCTAATGGTTCATATTACATCAGAACACAACCCAATTAGCTCCACAAATAGCACACTAAAATGGAGATCTTGATAGACAAAAGACCTTGTTTGGGTTAATTCATCTTTGTGGAGTCAATCCTTACACAACAGATCATACATTGTACTCGGGGTTGACTCTCATACCAACCAGAGGGGCAACCCCACCATGATGGGTCAACAGCAATCAAGACTCAGTTACAACAAGACAGCTCATATAACCCACACAAGAGACATTCCTGGAGCACCTAGTTCAGACAATCAGGGTGACTGCACCTCTGAGCTCAACAGGACATCTACTACATAGGCAACCATATCAAGGCATAGCAGATAAATGTAATACAAAACATGGTTACAGAGAGACAGCCAAAATGTTGATAAAAAGAAACATGCTCCAAATGAAAGAACAGGAAAAATCCTCAAAAGAAGAACAAAATAAAATGAAGGCAAACAAGCTATCAGACAGAGTTCAAAACAATGGTTATAAGGAAGTTCAAGGAACTTAGTGAGAACTTCAATAAAGAGATAGAAAGCATAAAAAAAGATATAGTAATCATTAAAAGAACCAGTCAGAAATGAAGCATACAAAATCTAAAATTAAGACTACACTAGAAGGAATCAACAGCAAGCTAGAAGAAGCAAAAATACAATGATTTGGAAAGCAAGGTAGCAGAAAACACCCAATCAGAGCAGAAAGAAAACACAATTTTTAAAAACTTTCTTAATCTGGTGAAAGAAAGTAATACACATATCCAGGAAGCACAGAGAATCCCAAACAAGATGAACCCAGAGAGGCTCACACCAAGTTACATCATAATTAAATGGCAAAGGTTAAAGAAAAAAAAAAGCTTAAAATCACCAAAGACAGTTAACTTCAAGGGATCTTCCATAAGACTGTCAGGTGATTTCTCAAGAGAATCATATCAGACTATAAGTAATTGGCATGAAATATTCAAAGTGATGAAAAACAAGGACTTATAAACAGGACTACTCTACCTAGCAAGGTTATCATTTAAAATTGAAGGTGAGATAAAGAGCTTCCCAGGCAAGAAACAGATAAGGAACTGTATTACCACCAAAACAATATTACAAGAAATGTTAAAGGATATTTTTAAGAAGAAAGAAAAAAGAGAGAGAGAAGTTAGTTATAAACAATAAAATGACAATAAATAGATATCTATCAATAATCATTTTATTTTTTTATTTTATTTTATTTTTTTATATAATTTTATTTTTTTAATGGGGTGACATCAATAAATCAGGATACATATATTCAAAGATAACAAGTCCAGGTTATCTTGTCGTTCAATTATGTTGCATACCCACCACCCAAAGTCAGATTGTCCTCTGTCACCTTCTATCTTGTTTTCTTTGTGCCCCTCCCCACCCCCTATCCCTCTCCCATTCCCCCCTCCCCCCCCGTAACCACCACACTCTTATAAATGTCTCTTAGTTTCACTAAATAATCATTTTAAATGTTAATAGATTCAATGCTCCAATCAAAAAACACAGGATAGCTGAATGGCTAAGAAATCAAGATCCATATATATGCTATTTATAAGAAAGTCACCTCAGAATGAAAGATACACACAGACTGAAAGTAAAGGGATAAAAAAGCATATTTTCTTCCCAGTGAAAATGAAAAAAAAAAAAGCTGGGGTAACTATACTTATATCAGACAAAATAGATTTGAAAACAAAGTTTTCATTAAGAAATAAAGAGGATGCTACATAATGACGAAGAGATCACTCTAACAAGAGGATATAACACTTATAAACATTTAGTCACCCAACATAGGAACACCTAAACATTTAAAGCAAATATTGATGAACATAAAAGGAGAGACCATCAGTAATATAGTAAGAGTAGGGGATTTTAATACCTTGTTGACATCAATGAAAATATCTTAGGTACAAAAAATTAACAAGGAAACATCAGCTTTAATGACAAACTAGACCAGATGGATTTAATGGATATTTTCAAAGATTTCACCCCAAAGCACTAGAATATACATTATTTTCAAATACACATAGAACATTTTTTAGGGTTGACTTCATGTTAGGACACAAGACAGATCTCAGTAAATTTAAGAAGATTAAAATCATATCAAGTATTTTCTCTGGCCAAACACAATGAGGCTAAAAATTAATGGGTTAACAATGAGGTCAAAGAAGAAATCAAAAGTTATTTTGAGAAAAGTGAAAAAAATCTCACAACCCAAAAATCTATGGGATACAGCAAAAGCAGTCCTAAATAGGAAATTCATAGCATACAGGTCTACCTCAAGAACAACAACAACAATAAAAAAACTCAAATAAACAATCTAACCTTACACCTAAATGAACTAGAAAAAGAACAAAGCCCAAAGTGAATAAAATGGAAGGAAAGAATAAAGATCAAAGTGGGAATAAATGACACAGAGACTAAAAAACAAACAAACAAAAAACCCCCCAAAGATGAATGAAACCAAGAGCTGGTTCTTTGAAAAGATAATAAAAATTCACAAAACTCTAACCAGATCCATCAAGAAAATAAGAGGAGAAGGTCAAATAAATAAAATTAAAAATGAAACAAGAGAAGTAACAACTGATTCCACAGAAATATAAAGTATTATAAGAAAATATTATGAAAAACTATATGCCATCAAATTGTACAATCTGAAAAAATTGGATATATTTGTAGAAACATACAGTCTTCCAAAACTAAATCAAAAACAATAAAAAAACCTGAACAGCCTGACCACATGGTGGCACAGTGGATAGTGCGTCAGACTGGGACGTGGAAGACCCAAGTTCAAAACCCGAGGTCGCTGCTTGAGCGCGGGCTCATCAGCTTGGGCTCATCAGCTTGAGCACGGGCTCACCAGCTTAAGTGTCAGGTCTCTGGCTTGAGTATGGGATCATAGACATGACCTCATGGTCACTGGTTTGAGCCCAAAGGTTGCTGGCTTGAAGCCCAAGGTCTCTGGCTTGAGCCCAAGGTAGCTGGTCTGAACAAGGGGTCATTCACTCTGCTGTATCTCCTTGGATAAGGCACATAGGAGAAAGCAATCAATGAACAACTAAGGTGCCGCAGTAAAGAATTGATGCTTCTCATCTCTCTCTCTTCCTGTCTGTCTGTCCCTATCTTTCCCTCTCTTTATCTGTCTCACAAAACAAACAAAAAATATGCCAAAACAAACAAACAAAAAGCATGATTATAACAAGTGATGCTGAAAAAACATTTGACAAAATCCAGCAAAGAGGGAAAGACTCTGAGCAAAGTGGGAATAGACAGAACATATCTATTGATGGGATTCAGCTGGTTTGCACTGGTTTGGCAGAACGGATACCTAATTTTTTGTTGAGTTAGGTAAACCAGTTGTTAAAATGGCACTTGTAATCAGGGTTCTCTCTAAGGTGGTGGGCACCTAGGCAGCTGCCCAATGTGGAAATCACAGATTTACATTCCTTACTCTATTTTAATGTTCATCTGTGCAACTGTATGTTCTAAGTGCCTAGTATTGCTTTCCGTCTACAGGTGAAAAAAATTGTAAGTGAGGACGCCAATCAAGAAGCAATATAGAAATATCTTAAATAACAGTTTTATTGTTTTTTCTCAGATATTATCTAATATTTTTTCATTAATATTTTAAAACTCTTATTTTCTAGTTTTGTGTACCTCTTTTATTGTTCTTGAATTAAATACTTGAAATAATAAACTACCTTTTGGTATATGGTTTATTAATACTTAAAACAGTCATTAGGGCAGAGAAATTGTTGTTAAATTATTTGAATCCCACCACTGAACATATCTCAATGTAATAAAAGCCATATACGACAAACCCACTGCTAACATAAAATTCAATAGGATAAAGCTAAAAGCATTTCCCTTAAGATCAAGAACAATACAGAGATGTTCCATTTTATTTATTTATTTATTTATTTATTTATTTATTTATTAGTTTTACTAGGGTGACATCAATAAATCAAGGTACATATGTTCAAAGAAAACATGTCAGGTTATCTTGTCAATCAATTATGTTGCACACCCATCACCCAAAGTCAGATTGTCCTCTGTCACCTTCTATCTAGTTTTCTTTGTGTTAGTACTTGAAGTCCTAGCTACAGCAATCAGACAAGAAGAAATAAAAGGCATCTAAATTGGAAAGAAAGAAGTAAAACTGTCATTATTTGCTGATGACATGATACTGATTATAAATACCCTAAAGAGCACTATGATAAAGACTCCATCAAAAAATAGCCTGACCTGTGGTGGTGCAGTGGATAAAGCGTCGACCTGGAACACTGAGATCACCAGTTCAAAACCCTTGGTTTGCTTGGTCAAGGCACATATGGGAGTTGATGCTTCCTGCTTCTCTTCCCCTTCTTTCTCTCTCTCTCCTCTCTAAAATAAATAAATAAATAAATAAAATCTTAAAAAAAACCTAGATGATAAATGAATTCGGTAAAGTGGAAAAGTAAAAAATTCATATTCAGAAATTGGTTGCATATTCATACACCAATAATGAAGTATCAGAAAGGGAAATTAAGAAAAAATACCTCATTTACATTTGCATAAAAATAGTAAAATGCCTAGAAATAAATTTAACCAAGAATCAAAAAGACTTGTACACAGAAATTATAAGGCACTGAAGAAAGAAATCAAAGAAGATACAAATAGATGGAAACATATATGGTGTTTATAGATAAGAAGCATTAACAACATTAGAATGTCTATATAATTTCTATCAAAATACCAATGATATATTTCACAGAACAAGACCAAATAATCCAAAAATTTATATTGAACCGCAGAAATCCCTGAATAGCCTCAACAATATTGAGAAAGAAGAATAAAATTGGAGGTATCACAGTACCTGATATCAAACTATATTATAAAACCAGAGTAATAAAAACAGCATGATACTAGCATAAAAAGAGACATATTGATCAATGGAACATAACACATAGAGTCCAGATAAACCCACACCTATATGGGCAATTAATGTTTTATATAGGATGAAAAAACATACAATGGGGCAAAGACAGTTTATTCAATAAATGGTGCTGGGAAAATTGAAGAGATACCCACAAAAATATTTAAATTAGACCACCTTCTTACAGCATATGCAAGTACAAACTCAAAATAAATGAAAGACTTAAATGTAAGACTCAAAACCATAAAAATCTTAAAAGAAAATATAGGCAGTTAAATCTCTGACATTTCTCTTAATATTTTTTTCTGATATATCTCTTCGAATAAGTGAAACAAAAGAAAATAAAGAAATTAAAACCACAATGAGATATCACCTCATACCTTTCAGAATGGCTATCATCAACAAATCAACAAACCATAAGTGTTGGCAAAGGTATGGAAAAAAGGGAATCCTCATGTACTGTTGGTGGGAATATGGATTGGTACAACCAGCGTGGTTGTATGAAGTTAACTCAAATAATTAAGAGGGGATCTATGACCTCACAATTTCATTTCTGGGAATTTATCCAAAGAAACTTAAAACACTAATTTGAAAGATTATATGCATCCCTGTGTTCACTGCAGCATTATTTATAATAGCCAGGATGTGGAAGTAGCTCAAGTGTTCATCAGTAGATGAGTGCATAAAAAAGCTGTGGTACATTTACACGACAGATTACTGCATAGCTATAAAAAAGAAGGAAATCTTAACTTTTGTGACAGCATGGATGGATCTGGAGAGCATTATCCTAAGCAAAATAAGCCAGTCAGAGAAAAGACAAGTATCAAATAATTTCACTTATATGTGAAATCTAATGAACAAAAATTAACTAACAAGCAAAATAGAGACAAGCTCAGAGATAGAGAGAGAGCAGGCTGACAGCTGTCAAGGGTAAGGGGGTGGGGGAGTTGGAGGGATTGAGGAAAAAGGACAAAAATACAGGGAGAGAGAGGGGGGAGGGAGAAAACTCACCGATATGGACAATAATGTGGTGATTGCCGGGGAAGAGCAGAGGTGAAGGAGGGTAGAGGAGAATAAATGATTATGGACAAAGGCTATTCTTGCAGTGGGGGGCATGGACACACAATACAGCATTCAGAGATGTGTTGTAGAATGGGGCACTTGAAATATGCATGATTTTGTTAACTAGTGTCACCCCAATAAATTCAATTTAAAAAATAAAAACAAACAAATGGGACTACGTGAAACTAAAGATTTTGCACAGCAAAGGAAACCATCAACAAAACAAAGAGAAAACCTACTGATTAGGAGAACATATTCACTAATAATATATCTGATAAGGGGGTTAATACATAAAATGTATAAAGAACTTGTAAAACTCAACACCAAAAAAAAAAAAAAATTCAATTACAAAGTGGGCAGAGGACCTGAACAGACACTTCTTCAAAGAGGACATACAGATGGCCAATAGAAGTATGTAAAGATGCTCAATACCAGTAATTGTCAGAGAAATTAATATTAAAACCATATTGACATATCACCTCTCCTGTCAGAATGGCTATCATCAGTAAATGAACAAACAAGTATTGGCGAGTATTTGGAGAAAAGGGAACCTCATGCACTGTTGGTGGGAATGCAGATTGGTGCAGCCACTATAGGAAACAGTATGGAGTTTCCTGAAAAAATTAAAAATGGAACTTCCTTATGATCCTCCAATTACACTGCTGGAAATTCATCCAAAAAACCCCTAAACACTAATTTAAAAGAATATATGGGCCCTGGCTGGTTGGCTCAGTGTTAGAGTGTTGGCCCAGTGTGTGGATATCCTGGGTTCCATTCTAGGTCAGGGCACACAGGAGAAACACCCATTTGCTTATCCACCCATTCCCATCTCACTTCTCTTTTTTTCTTCCTGCAGCCATGACTCGATTAGAGTGGGTTGGCCCCAGGCGCTGAGGATGGCTCCATGGCCTGCAGCTCAGGCACTAAGAAGAGCTCAGTTGCTGAGCAATGGAGCAATGCCCCAGATGGGCAGAACATAGCCCCCTAGTGGGCTAGCCAGGAGGATCCTGGTTGGGTTGCATGAGGGAGTCTATCTCTGCCTTCCCTCCTCTCACTGAATTAAAAAAAGAAAAAAAAAAAAGAATATAAGCACTCCTGCATTCATTGCAGCATATTTACAACAGCCAAGATATGAAAGCAAGTGGATATTAAGTTGGTGGTACAGATATATAGTGAAATATTGCTTGGCCATTAAAAAGAATGACACTTTACCATATGCCACAGCAAGGATGGACTTAGAGGGAATTATGCTAAGTAAAATTAGTCAGAGACAAATACCATATGATTTCACTTATATGTGGAATCTAAAAGACAAAATAAACAAACAAATGATATTCAAAAAGCCTCACAGAGACAGAGAGTAGATTTGTGGTTGCCAAAGGGGAGGTGGTTTGGTGGACTGGGTGAGAGGGGTGAAGGGATTAAGAAGTACAAATCTGTAAATAATATTGTGATAACAATGTATGATGCCAGTTGGGCACTGGAAATATCAAAGGAAACCCTTTGTGAAAAGACTCCATAGCACACGTCCAGATTTAGAATTCACTGTTTATTTGTGTGGCTGTTTAGTGTCTATACCTATCTTCCCTTCATGAGGGCAAGAAGCCTGACTCTCATATTCAGTTTCGGCACATGGAATGAACAGAGCAGGCATAGAACCCAACCAACATGCCCACTTCCTCCACTTTTTGTCTCACTTCTCCATCAACCAGAGGCCCAGCCACCAAAACTTAGCTACCAATTTGTTTACTATGAATTGGCAAGATCAAGCTTTACCCTACTGAGTAGTATGGGGGCTTGAGAACTGAGTTACAAACACATAATCTTGCTTTTATTTTTTGTGCACTCAAAATTATGACTCGTGAAATTTGAATCTAATGCACAAATCACTTCAGAATAATGTGCCTCCTCATACTGTCGCAATTCTCTCAGTGGATGTCAGGATGGGCTTCCCGGAAGAGGTGCCACTGGGTTAACATTATAAAAGAACAGGAGCATCAGACTAATGGTGCTCCTCACATCACTGAGTCCCTGACAACCTGATATCTGAGCCTAATGCTTTCCTGATTGTTATCTGAGATTCAACTTTGACCATTTGCTAAGAAGACCAAGCAAGCGGATAAGCCACTGTCTGGTGATGAGGACATTATGTTTCTTATACCTGCATAATTACTTTAACTTGGTTGTACTATAATTATCTGTTAATTCATCTCTGTATCAACCTGAATAATGTCTGGGTCTTATTCATATTTGTACCCTGAGCATTTAGAGCAGAATTCTGAAAGAAGGTGAGGAGCACACTAGTACACGAGCAAGTAGATGAGAGACACGGGTTGGGTGGGTGTATTTTTTTCACACTTCAGCATTACTCATAATATGTACGTCTTTTCTTGTTAGACGTTTCCTTCTGTAATAAGTAAATCAGAAATGGCTAAGAACTGTATGATTTCACACATAGGTGGGATATAAAACTGAGACTCATGGACATAGATAATAGTGAAGTGGTTACCAGGGGGAGGGGGATGTAGAGGAGAAGAATGGGAGAGGGGGTGGGGGAGAAGGGTGTAAGAAGGACAAACATAAGGTGACAGAAAATGATTTGACTTTGGGTGATGGGTATACAACATAATCAACAGTTCAGATGCTTTAAAAATGTTTACCTGAAACCTATGTATTGTTATCAATCAATGTCACCCTGTTCAATTTAATTTTCTAAATAAAATTAAAAATAAAAATAAACCATAAAAAAAGATGTTTCTTTCTGTGGGAAGAAGGGGCAGAAAGATCATGCCTTCTACTGTTTCCCCTTGAGGAGGAAGGCCATTTACATTGTTTAGGATGTGGTGCTGACTACATTTTAGTCCTAAGGAATGACTAGCCTACGGCTGTTGGGCTACATTCCAACCTGCTGGACCAGTCCTTAAGGTGAATAGGGCCAGGTGGTGGTATATTAGGCTTAGTTATGAAGTCAAGACAGCTAAGTGTGATTTTATAGGAAGAATAAAGCACATTAATTTCCACAGAAGTTTTGTTTCCAAAAAGAATAATAAAAGCTCTGTGTTTAGGTGAGTGAATTAAGTTGTCACTAGTTATCAGATTAACCTTACCCTTTCCTTGTTTGGTGTATTATGTGTACTTCTCCGGCTGGGAGCACAGAGGGGAGATCCGAACCAATAATACCTTTAGTAGTCATGACTGGCATCTGTCTTTGTTCCCGTTCGGATGAGTTGGAGTCTTTTCACAGGAAGACCCATGGGGGTGTTGCTGTGTGTGTGGGGGGGCCCATGAAGAATCAGAATTTTAATCACTTGCCATTGTAGCCTTGAGTCTCACCAGTTCCCATAGTGACCTTTATTAGGGAACAGCGTTGAATATTGAATATTGGTGTTTAGGAGAGCAGAAGACTTTTCAGTCTCCATTCATATTAGCTTATTTTTTACATGTTGCCACAATCCATAGCTTTTGTGAAGCCACTGCAGTTACTAAGTCTCAGCCTTTACACTTATAAACTGGGGACAGTAGCATAACCTTATTAAACATTACTCAGTAATAGGCAGCAAATTGGGCCAGACTAGTTGGAATTCCTGAAACTTTTTATGCTACTTTTCCTGGGGATCAACTTCTAGCTCCTCATTCCTGTCCTTTGTTGGTATTCCAGCTTGCAGCCGGTTCTTAGTTACCTCACTGCAAGACTCCATTATTCAAGATCTTCTAGAGGTGTGCTACATTACGGCACATCTATATGTCCCTCTGCCTCCACTGAGAGGCTGTTCCCGAGGACGGGAACTGTATGTCTTGTAGCCCACAGCCTGGCATGATAACATTCATGCACTTGGCTTTGAGTCAGTGCACAGAGAAATAAATGTATTTGTGTTACATTTTCCAGTGGCAGCTATGGAATTTAACAGGTGCCTCCTGGAGAAAACCTTAATGCAAAGATGACACACTCTGATGGTAGAACTTTCAGGCTGCATGACAAGCTTCTAAGTACATAAAAGGAAGTCGGGACTTACTGCATTTTAACCAATGTGACATCCACCTACTCAGTCCATTTCATGCAACCTTGGAGAATTTCAGGCCCGAGGGACCTAAAGAATTGACAAGTGAGTATCACTTTCTGCAGAAGGGCTGAAAGTGAAGAAGGATAAAGAGAGAAGGAAGTACACAAACACAGCTCAAATGTTTCCTGTTCCTTTGAGTTTTAAGAACATTTAAGGTTTCTTTTTGACATAATCCACAGTCTCTCAGGCCAAGCAGACACAGAACATGGATCCAAGTGATGACCACGAGCCAGTGGAATTCCCAAACCTTTAGTATCTCTCCCATCAGGAATGTGGCAGAAAGGTCACAGGACACTGACTGCTATTAGAACCCTCCTACCAGCTCTTTACAGCCCATTAGAGAATTCCCACTAGTCTAAAACAAGGAAGCTTTCTTCTCTCAGCCACATTTCCCCAGAAAAGAGCTCATGTCATGTTTCTGGAGTCCTGTGTGCTATGTGTGCTGCCCAGAGTGACATATATCATGTCAGTGGTGGTTAAGGAGTTCAGGGTTTACTTGGCTATCTGGGCTGCTGTTCTCTTCACATCCATTGTTCTTGGACTTGTTGTCTTTCCAGAGAAATAAGCCATTATTTATACATGAATCTGTGTAACTCCCTGTCCTTTGCAGGGCCCTCTGAGGGGTAAGATAGTAAGCTGGATGAATTGATAAGCTTGGTGTAGACATGATCATCTCCTCCAAGTTCTGCCTTTCCTTCAGGGTCCCCTGATCAACACAATCCTGATGGATCAGTCCTGATGCATCAATGTGCAGCAATGAGGAGGCAAGGCCAGGCCTTCTTGTTGTGTTAACAATCCCGGAAACGGAGTGGTCACCAAGGAGCCACAGGGAAAGGAAGCACACGGGATCCTACAATATTACTTTTAGCAGCTCAACTCCACCAACCTTTCTCAATGCCTGCTATATATCATATAAAGTGTTATTTATGCATAATAATAATGAATAATGACATAGTGGTGACTAACACCCAAACTGTGCCCTTGAGAAACTCTTCCTGGTAAAGGAAATTGGTGTGGAGACCAAGAGTGCTGCTGGATGGTACAGAGGATGGTACAGACTCCAGATTTGACTGCCTGCCACCGAAACTTCAATAATTGAGAGACAAGAGCTGGTGCAAGGAACATCGGTGTATCCAAGAGCCAGCAGCTTAAGAAGATGGTGGACTAAGGTTACAAAGACCATCTTTACATGTCAGTGCAGGCAGGGGTTAATTTTTTTTTCTTTTTTTAAAAATAATTTTATTTTTTTAATGGGGCGACATCAATAAATCAGGATACATATATTCAAAGATAACATGTCCAGGTTATAGTGTCGTTCAATTATGTTGCATACCCATCACCCAAAGTCAGATTTTCCTCTGTCACCTTCTATCTAGTTTTCTTTGTGCCCTTCCAATTCCCCCTTTCCCTCTCCCTCTCCCCCCTCCCTCTGTAACCACCACACTCTTATCAATGTCTCTTAGTCTCACTTTTATGTCCCACCTATGTATGGAATAATGCAGTTCCTGGTTTTTTCTGATTTACTTATTTCACTTTGTATAATGTTATCAAGATCTCACCATTTTGCTGTAAATGATCTGATGTCATCATTTCTTATGGCTGAGTAGTATTCCATAGTGTATATGTACCACATCTTCTTTATCCAGTCATCTATTGATGGGCTTTTTGGTTGTTTCCATGTCTTGGCCACTGTGAACAATGCTGCAATGAACATGGGGCTGCATATGTCTTTACGTATCAATGTTTCTGAGTTTTTGGGTTATATACCCAGTAGAGGGATTGCTGGGTCATAAGGTAGTTCTATTTTCAGTTTTTTGAGGAACCACCATACTTTCTTCTATAATGGTTGTACTACTTTACATTCCCACCAACAGTGTATGAGGGTTCCTTTTTCTCCACAGCCTCTCCAACATTTGCTATTACCTGTCTTGTTAATAATAAGTAATCTAACAGGTTTGCAGTGGTATCTCATTGCAGTTTTGATTTGCATTTCTCTAATAACTAATGAAGATGAGTATCTTTTCATATATCTGTTGGCCATTTGTATTTCTTCCTGAGAGAAGTGTCTGTTCATGTCCTCTTCCCATTTTTTTTATTGGATTGTTTGTTTGTTTGTTGTTGAATTTTATGAGTTCTTTGTATATTTTGGATATTAGGCCCTTATCTGAGCTATTGTTTGAAAATATCATTTCCATTTAGTTGGCTGTCTGTTTATTTTGTTGTCAGTTTCTCTTGCTGAGCAAAAACTTCTTAGTCTGATGTAGTCCCATTCATTAATTTTTGCCTTCACTTCTCTTGCCTTTGGAGTTAAATTCATAAAATGCTCTTTAAAACCCAGGTCAATCAGTTTAGTACCTATGTCTTCTTCTATGTACTTAATTGTTTCATGCCTTATGTTTAGATCTTTGATCCATTTTGAGTTACTTTTAGTACACGGGGACAAACTGTAGTCCAGTTTCATTCTTTTGCATGTGGCTTTCCAGTTTTCCCAGCACCATTTATTGAAGAGGCTTTCTTTTCTCCATTGTGTGTTGTTGGCCCCTTTATCAAAAATTATTTGACTATATATATGTGGTTTTATTTCTGGACTTTCTATTCTGTTCCATTGGTCTGAGTGTCTATTTTTCTGCCAATACCATGCTGTTTTGATTGTCGTGGCCCTATAAAATAGTTTAAAGTCAGGTATTGAGTGCCCCCAGCTTCATTCTTTTTCTTTAGGATTGCTTTGGCTATTCGAGGTTTTTTATAGTTCCATATAAATCTGATGATTTTTTGCTCCATTTCTTTAAAAAATGTCATTGGAATTTTGATGGGAATTGCATTAAATTTGTATATTTCTTTGGGTAATATGGCCATCTTGACTATATTTATTCTTTCTAACCAAGAACAAGGAATATTCTTCCATCTCATTATATCTTTTTCAATTTCCCTTAACAATGATTTATAGTTTTCATTATATAAGTCCTTTACATTCTTTGTTATGTTTATTCCTAGATATTTTATTTTTTTTTTGTTGTAATCGTGAAGGGGATTATTCTTTTGAGTTCATTCTCAAATGTTTCATTGTTGGCTTATAGAAAGGTTATTGACTTCTGTATGTTAATTTTGTACCCTGCGACCTAACTGTATTGGCTTATTGTTTCTAGTAGTCTTTTTGTGGATTCTTTCGGGTTTTCGATGGATAGGATCATATCATCTGCAAAAAGTGATACCTTTACCTCTTCTTTTCCGATATGGATGCCTTTTATTTCTTTGTCTTGTCTGATTGCTCTGGCTAGAACCTCTAGTACCACATTAAATAAGAGTGGAGAGAGTGGACAACCCTGTCTTGTTCCTGATTTAAGGGGGAAAGCCTTCAGTTTAGTGCCATTTAATATGATGTTAGCTGATGGTTTATCATATATGGCCTTTATCATGTTGAGATATTTTCCTTCTATACCCATTTTGTTGAGAGTCTTAAACATAAAATTGTGTTGGGTTTTATCGAAAGCCTTTTCTGCGTCTATTGATAAGATCATGTGGTTTTTGTTCTTTGTTTTGTTGATATGGTGTATTATGTTAACTGTTTTACATATGTTGAACCATCCTTGAGATTCTGGGATGAATCCCACTTGATCATGATGTATTATTTTTTTAATATGTTGTTGTATTCGATTTGCTAGTATTTTGTTTAGTATTTTAGCATCTGTATTCATTAGAGATATTGGTTTGTAGTTTTCTTTTTTTGTGCCATCCTTGCAGGCAGGGGTTTTGATGAGAGGGGAAGGGAAGGCAGAACAAAGGAAACCAGAGAGAGGGAGGCGGTTGTGGGCTCCCCGTTGAGTATGGTCTGTGCGAGTCAACACAGTCTATCAATAATCATCTCACATTCAAGTGATGGTCTGGTTTCATCATTCTTGTTTTTTGGTCTAAGGTGAGCAAATCACCTCGAGCCAAAACACTTAAGGCTGGAGTCTGCTTCCTTTCCTCTTAGAATCCTTTATGCAAACAGACTGTTTATCCATAGCTACATGTGAATTTACAAGTCATCATTTATAGAAACACCATTAAAAGAATGGTGGTGGTGGTGGGTTTACAAGGATAATAATAAAATTGTCTGCAGAGAGTAGAAGTTCCCTAGAGGAGGAAGCAGTTATATCTGTTCAAGGAGGTTGGTTAGGAAAGATTCAGACAAAAAGGGTTTCTGGCTAAACTGAGTTTTGAAGGATGAGTAGGAGCATTTTGGGCACAGAAACAGTCTTGGCATAGAAAACTGCATGAGTAAAGATCTGTGAACCTAGCTTGTCTGAAGGATTTCAAGTATTTATTAATGCAGACAGCCATGGAGTCAAGGGCAGGTTAGTGATTTAAGTCCAGTGGCTTTACTTGAGTTTCAGTAACCTTTGGCCTTACTAATAAAATGGAGTGAGTTGTTCATTGAATTCCCACAGAATATGAACTCAAGGAAGATAAAAGTGGGAGTGTCCATGATGCTTTGCCAACTACCAGGGTGGAGAGGTTACCTCAGTTCGAACACAAATGGCTTTTCTACTGGCTGCAGCTCAAGCTCCACCCCGACTCCCAGTACATAAGCTTCCAGTCTCACTGATATCCACTAAAACTCCGCACGCACCGCCTGCTAAGAGCACACACTAACTACAGGGAAAACTCAGACGGCGGAATCTTGGAAGGAAAGTGGCCATGGACCTGATCCCAAGCTTTTCCATGGAAACCTGGATTCTCCTGGTTACCAGCCTTGTGCTCCTGTATATGTGAGTTACTGTTCAGGCTCATGACCTCTGTAATCTGGGACTTGGGGAGCTCCTCAAGCCCCCTTTTCCTTTATCTATTTTCAAGATCCAACAGCTAACAAAGGGGTACTTGCTTAAGAATTGGGGGCTAAAAACCAAAGGGGTTATTATTGATCTTCCCTGACCTATTGAGGGAGTAAACCCTTTGTCCACCCAACTCCCAATTTCTGTAGTGCAGAGGGTTTGGTGACATTATTTGATCCTGGGGATGATTTATTTCATTTGGAAAATTAAATTTAATAGGGAAACATTGACCAACAAGAGTACATAGATTCTGGGCAAACATCTCCCCATCATCTGGACAGTCGATTATGTTGTATACCCATTTCATTGACTGTTTGGTAAACGTAGACTAATTAACCAGAATTCAACAGAGGCAAATTAAAAACAACTGGCTCTGTGCAGTGGATCCCTCTCCACTCTGGGTTCCTGGAGGCAGGAGGGAGTGGCCTGGGGTTTTGCCTCATTATCTTTACCTCCTGGGATCTGTGTCTGCTGGAAGAGGTGTGTGTAAGGATCGGTCCTTGTGTGACTAGGTTTGTTCCTGCTCCCTCCGTCCCACTGCCTGGCATAACTTACACCGTGTGCCAGGATGAGCCCCAGGCTTCATGGGAGGCTAGAGAGTGCTGCCCTTCTCTTCACATCAGCTCTTTTTTTTGAGAGAGAGACAGAGAGAGGGACAGATAGGGAAAGCAGACAGGAAGGGAGAGATATGAGAAACATCAGTTTGTTGCAGCATCTTAGTTGTTCATTGATTTATTTCTCATATGTACTTTGACTGGGGGGCTACAGCAGAGCGAGTGACCCCTTGCTCAAGCCAGCGACCTTGGGTTCAAGCCAGCGACCATGTCTATGATCCCAAGCTAAAGCAGTGACTCCTCGCTCAAAACGGCAACCTCAGGTTTCGAACCTGGGTTCTCTGTGTCCCACTCTATCCACTGCACCACAGCCTGGTCAGGCTCCACACTAGCTCTATTCTGTGTCCCCTCCCACAAACACTCCCATCCTAAGACTCAGTTCCCATCCCTGTAATAGGCAGAACCATTCCTCCTGGATGAGAAAACTTTAGAGCAGAAAAACTTGGCAGAAATCTTATTATTATATTCTTTTTTTTCTCTTTTTTCACTAATCTTTGGGGAGGGTTGGCATCATTATAGAGATTTATTTTCCCCCAATATGAAATTGGCTTTAACTGACAGCACAGGCTTGAGCCCAAAAGCCAATTTTGATTTAAATATTTTTTTCCCATTAAGTTACAGTGCAGGCAGATGAATCAAACCATCTAGCAGAGGAATTCCTTTCAAGAGTGAGATTTCTGGCATCATGAACAGGTTGGGAGAGGAGTTATTTTGGACATGTGGGTAGGGACAGCCCCTTCATGTCCCACTTGACCTGTACCTCAATTTGATTTTAACTAAGGGTAGGAAATCATGATTATATAAATATAGAAAATATGAACTTTGTTTCAGTTCTATGAAAGAAATATTATAAATACAGGGTGTTGT
Source organism: Saccopteryx leptura (assembly GCF_036850995.1). Classification (NCBI taxonomy): domain Eukaryota; kingdom Metazoa; phylum Chordata; class Mammalia; order Chiroptera; family Emballonuridae; genus Saccopteryx; species Saccopteryx leptura. Next base: position 187,542,943 of record NC_089506.1, read on the forward strand.
GGCAACATATTTACTATCTGATGACATTTTAAAATTAATTGATAGTATTTAATTTCATTCAGTTTAATGCTAGATTTTTTCCTGAGATAGGACTCTTTCCATCATGTTCTTTCTGTAGGATAAAAGATTGTATATGTGTTTTTAAATATAATTGCCCAGCGGGTTACTTTAATCTCACAGTGCAGGTATATAAGTGAAACTGTGAGGCTGTGATGATAAGAGAGGCATCCAGGTAGCAGTCTGGATGGAGTGGGAGAATATTCCTCCCAGATACTCCTGGTCCTGGCCCCACAGGAGGTCTTTCAGAGGGCAGCAGGGTAGGCATCTCCTCTGATTGAAATCTGGGGTAGGGACACCATCTAAGTCACTCTGTATGGCATTGGGTCTGTCACTAGATACTGTCACCCCTGGATAAACAACACTGTAGCATTAGAAGACACTGGGACAGCCAGGCATCAGTTGCTGTAGAGCAGACAAAGTTCTCGTAGGACAACACAATGTAAACAGAATAGAAATGATTGGCTTTATTGTTAGGCCCCTCATTTGCCTTGCTACAGAGAATTGGTGTAGCTGAAAAGCACTGCAATGGAAGTTTTTTATTGGACCAGAAGTTTTATTGGGCCTGCAGGCAGAGTCTTGTGTGCCCACGGCTCTCTGCCTCAGATTTTCCTTTCTGCAAATGACAGGCTTGTTTCTCAGATTTTAAGCCCTGAACACAGATTTAACTGTATGGAAATAAGTACACTGTGGTTATTCAGAGGACTCTTTATGGTTATATATTTAATAAGAACCAATTCTTGAAACAGGGTCAGGGCAGAGAGGGAAAGGGAAGGTTAAAAGTCACTGAGCAAACTGTTAAGACCATGTCTCAGTTGGCTCACAGTAACTTTGTTATTAAGTGGATACATTAAGCCAAATCTCATCATTGGAGCAGATTGTGTGTGTGTGTGCGCGTGTGTGTGTGTGCACGCACGCACACATGCATAAAATTAGAATCTCCAAAGTCATGGGTGAGTCAACTTATTAAAAACCATAACTGAATTATCTGAAAATATTCCAGCCTGAACCTCTCAGGAGCACTGTCAATGGAAACACTGATCAAGTATTCACTCTGGCATTGGGACCTGAAGTCTTCAGCTGCTTTATGTAATCTCGTTACTTTCTGTGGGTCTCACAGCGGAAGCCAGAAAGGAGATGATGAGTGAATGTGATTACTGCTATTGTTACTGTTATTATTTATCGTCTTTATGTGACCTGTCTAGCTTAGTGTTCCGGTTCTGCATCAATGACTGGGCAGCCTCAGCACCCATTCCACAATTCCCATAACCTGGCTTTCTCTCTCACTTTAAAGATATGGGACATATCCACATGGAGTTTTTAAGAAGCTGGGAATTCCTGGACCGACACCCCTGCCCTTTTTTGGAACTGTTCTGTCCTACCGGAAGGTGAGTGTTGTTTGAGTTTCCTCTTTTGCTTCTCTGAGGTTACAAATCCCAGCTGAGCTCCATAGTAGAAGGGACCTCCTGGGTTCTGAGGTTTCACACTGTCCAGAAAGGGCATCAGAGGCCCCGCCCAGCACAGGGCGGGGTTTACCCCAGGGCTCTGTCAGCTGTTAGGAGCCTCAGGTTTTGCCTCCATAGGCAGCCAAGCTCTCTGGCTGATTCAGCACAGGACTTCACGTTCCAGCTGTGAGCATCACAAGCAGCATTTTCTTCCTGCCAGTGCAGATTCCCAGGAAGACATCATCGTACTCAGTATTAGGAGAAAAGCGTGGAGGGGGCCTGGTAGCGCCTCATGAAGTTGGATACTCAGAAATCAGACTTTCCTGTTCTTAGGTTATGAGGCTGTTAGCCTGTTTTGTTTTTCTTTAAAACTTCACTGAGTTGTGTAGGTATTTTTAAAAAAGCAGTTACTTAATATGAAATTACTAACAGCAAATGACTTGACAAAATTATTTAAAAAATAAATTACCTGAATGAAATGTACTAGGTGACAAACACATGGACTGCAAATTTTGGTGAAGTCTTTGTGGTTCATCCAGCCCTGATGCTGAACCCAGGGCCTGACCCTTGGATGGAAAGTGATGAGCTCTCTTTATTGGGCCCGCAGGCAGAGTCTTGTGTGCCCACTGCTCTCTGCCTCAGGTTTCCTTTCCTGCAAGGGACAGGCTTGTTTCTCAGATTCTAATTCTCTCAGCTGAGGTCTCAATGCTTCATTTGTCTGAGAACTTCCCATACTTTCTTGCCTCTAAAAAACAATCATTTCCTTTCCACCTTCCCAGATCACCTTCTCATAGATAGACCCCAATACCCACATTTCTGGGACCTTCTTTTGCATAGTTAAAATATCTAATATTTCAGCTGAAACTTTTTAATGGGAAGATTTCTTTGGTAAGTTATAGAAGTGAAAACTGAGAGAGTTTTAGTTTCCTCTGTCCTTGTGGAGTGGTGGCATCTCCCCCTCTTTCCCGTGTTGAGCTGGAAAACTGGGAAGTGAGACACTTTGCTATTCATTCATTCACACACTCACTTTCTCACTCAACCAAGATGTCTTGGACTTTCTTAAATCTTCTAGACTAAAAGGGGTCACTGGTATCTTGAACTTCCTAATTCTGCTAGAGTTCTAGAGAGGGCCCATCATGTCAATGAAAAGGATGCTTAACGAGGAGATGAAAGAGTATGCGGTCTCTCATCCTCTTCCTCAGCTTCAGTTCTGGAATGTCTGTGGAGGTAATAATTCAGGAGGTTGTGAGAATTTGAAGCAGCTCATGCACAACAAAAACCCTTCAGAAAGACAAGGAGTTACTCAGTATCCTAGACAAGGGTAAGCTGAGTATCAACACTATGTGGAGAAATATCAAGTGTGATTTTAGATTTTCCATTTCAATTTTCTTGTCTATTTCTCCATGTTTCTCAAGACATGTCTGAATAAGGGCTTCCCTCTATCTGTCAGTGAAAGACAGCCTGATATCATGGGATTTGGGTCATTTTGGTTGGAATTAGAGTTAGAGTTCAGTACACTTAGATTTATAATCTAATTTTGTTTTTCCTTGCAGGGTTTTGGGCACTTTGACATGGCATCTTTTAAAAAGTATGGAAATATGTGGGGGTAAGTATTTGAGAAACTCCCACTCGATAGACTTGCTGTTACAACAAGGGCCCCAAAGGTGTGGAGGACAGTCTCAGCCCAGAGCTCTTGGTAGGAAGTCAGCTATTGTAAAGCTTTTGGAGGCTTGTCCTAGCAGGGATCTCAGATGTCACCAGGTGTCCAGGTCTGTTCAGAATCAAGCTGGGGAGTTGCAGGCTCTTATTACTCTAGTCTAGATGTTGATGGGCCTGGACTCATGGCATCTCTTTCTGGCCAGTGTCTCATTATTCCCCCCTTCTCCATTAATCCTTCCTTAGGTCTGCTTTACTTGTATAAAATGCATTATTTCAGACCCTTCTATATATGCTCATAAATGCATATCATAACCCTCCCCACATGACTGACTATTAATTAGAAGCTCAAATCCATAATTTTATATTTGGATTTGTTGCATCCTTTTGAAAAAGGACTGTGGGTATAGGGAAACAGAATGGGAAACCACATCTGCTCAGCTTTTTAAAAACTTTCTTTGCAAGTATAGAGTTTTATATTATTTTATTTTATTTTTTATTAAGTGAGAAGCAGGGAGACAGAGAGACAGACTCCCTCATGAGCCCCAACCGAGATTCACCCAGCCAACTCCGTATGAAGCAATGTTCTGCCTATTTGAGTCTATTGCTCTGTTGCTTGGCAGCCAAGCTATATAAGCACCTGAGGCAAGGCCATGGAGCCATTTTCAGAATCAGGGCCAACTTGCTTCAACCAAGCCATGGTTGTGGGAGGGGAAGAGAGAGATAGAGAGAAAGAAAGGAGAGGAGGAAGGGTGGAGAAGCAGATGGTTGCTTCTCATGTGTGCCCTGACTGGAATCAAACCTGGGACATCCACAAACCAAGCCGAGGCTCTACCATTGAGCCAACCAGCCGGGGCCTGGAGTTTGGGCTTTTAAAAAATGTTTAAGCCAAGTCTTCTCACTAGAGGTTTAATTTGTATCAGTATTGCTTTATCTACCCTAATCTACTAACTTTGAAGAGAGGCAGGATATTTCCAAACCACACTGTTTCCTGACAGGTCAATGGACTTGAAGATTTTGTAAAGTGACCTCAGCCAGTTGCAGCAGCTGTTTCCAGGGGGAGTTGCTGGCAGTGTGGTGAGGGCAGCAGGAGAGGTGTAACGTGGTGTTTGTGTCCTAGAAGCACATGGGAAAAAGGCTTTACTTCTCAGTACTTTTTCATCTTCTTTATAATCCTCAGAAACCATAAGGTCCACTGAGTCCACATGGTCCAGAAAGGCTGTGCTGTGCAATAGAAATACCACCCAACATGGGTCACCAGTGGCCTAGATTCCACTGAGCTTCCTACTTGTGAGCTCTGGATGCAGTTACTTTCTTTAGAAAATGGTTCTCATGCTCAGGTGCGTAAGAACCACCTTGGAAAGATTGTTAAATACAGTCTTGGGGCCTACTCCCCCCCTGTCCCAGCAACATCAAATCTGGAGAATCTGAATGGGGGCCCAAGAGTATGAATGTTGTCAGATCATACATGCAAAGTGTTTCCCAAAGCCTTAGGTCTCTCCACTCAGGTGTTTTTGAAAAACACAGTGGGGAGAGAGGAATCATCCAAGAAATATGATCAATCTGATCAGCCTGAGAGCCACCATAGGTGCTTACATCACTACTTCAACACTAAATGTACTTGACATCCACTTAAATCTTCTCTGAGTTTTAGATTTTTGGGGAAATGGGCAGAATTAGTGCAGAAGTGTTCATCCATTAAAAAAAAACTTTTTAAGAATTTTATTTATTGACTTTAAAGATAGGGAAGGCGGGAGAGAGAGAAAGAGAAAGGCAGGGTAGAAGAGTGGGAAGCATCAACTCATAGTTGCTTCTCATATGTGCCTTGACCCCTCAACCCCGGGTTTTGAACCGGTGACCTCGGCATTCCTGGTTGATGCTTTATCCCCTGTGCCACCACAGGTCAGGTGGTTTTTCTCCATTTTTATGTGTGATCACAAAACCATTTGAAATTCCTCTGAGGAATCAAAGTAGGTAACACTTATAGAAAATCTTCCATTTTTTTCTAGCTAATGTAAATGATTAATAATAAAAAATAAAATTGCAGAAGACAGTGTTATTAAACTTAGCGTAAACCTCATGTAATTAAACTTGTAGTAAACCAGTCAGGATTTCAAGAGAAATTGGGATATATCACACAGAAAGAGTCAGCTTTGTGTGGTATGTCAGTCAAAAGTGGGCTGGCCCTGCTGCTAACAGATGTCACCCTCGTGGGGCTGGATTCCCACTCAGGACCACTTACAGAATAAATATAACTAATAAAAAGAAAGTATTTTTAAAACTAATTATATGTGCTCCTTTGTATTTTTTATTCTCTTTGTCCTTTTATTTTAAATATTTCTAAAATTGATTCTACAAAGGGCTTCTCTTTAATAGTTAAAATATTTCTTTCAAGCAATTGTGAACTAGGGAACAAAATTTAGCTAATAGGGCAAAGAAATCATTCATATTCTTACTAAGTCTTTTTGAAAATAAGTCTTTTTTATTTGCAGGCACATTTTTGCATATTTATGATTACTATGTCTACACTTTTTATCCAATGTTATATAATATGCATTTTTATGTTCTTGATATATCTTCAAAAGTATAAATATATATATTTTTTTCAAAAGTATATTTTTAAGTGACTAAATGGATGGACTCTTTTTATTTGTTTTCTGTTCTCAGATAATTGACTTGCCATTATCTATTTACTAATTTCCTTTTGATATGAAATATTTTAAACATGCAAAAATTATAAAGAATGGTATAGGAAATACTCATAAACACACCACCTAGACTTGAATGTTCTAATGTTATTCCTAATAATGATCTCTAGGAATATGGATTATGTAATATCAGAGTGGAGTCTGGATTTTCAAGTGTGGCTCCAGCTGCAGAAACTGGCTTGTTATGTTAATCAGCTCTGCTTTCCCCACACAGGTTCTATGATGGTCGCCAGCCTGTGTTGGCTATCACTGATCCAGACATGATCAAAACAGTTCTAGTGAAAGAATGCTATACCGTCTTCACAAACCGGCGGGTAGGCACCCATTCTGTTTTTAATTTGAATTTTAATTTATTTAATTTTAATTTGAATTAATAATAGATTAACAGGAAGTTGTCCCCAAAATATCGAGGTAGGTCCTATGTTATGTACCTTTCATTCAGTTTTGACCAATAGTAATATCTTGTATAATTGAAGTACAATATTAAAGCAGGAATTCGACATTGGTACTATCCACAGAACTTATTCAGAGTTCATCTGTTTTATGTGCTCTTATTTATGTGTGTGTTGCTTATAAAAATTTATCATGTATGTAGATTTGTGTAAGTATAATACTACCACAATCAATATACAGAACTGTTCCATCACAACTCTCCTTCTTACTATTCTTTTGTAGTCACAATGCGTACCTTGTCTTTTCCTTTTATCAGAGTTTTTAGCAGTGCAAATTTTTTTTGTTTTTGGTGAAGCTAATTTATCAATTTTTCCTTTTATGAGTTAGGCCTTTTGTGCCAAGTCCAAAAACTCTTCACCTAGCCCTAGGTCCCAAATTTTCTTCTCTTTCTCTACACAGTATATAGGTTTGTGTTTTACATTTAAGTATATGATCTATTAATTTTCGTATAGGGAAGTGTAGGTAAAAGTTCTTCTTTTGCTATGGATGTGTAATTGTTGTAGAACCATGTGTGAAAAGACTATCCTTCCTCCAGCCCCCTCCACACCCTTCCCCCACTCTTCCCACAGAAGGTAGTCAGGAACCAGCCCACACAGAGTCAGGAGGAGTGTCTGGCGGCCTTGCCTAGAAGACAAGAGTCTCAGGCTGCAGTGTAGGGAATGACAGGACGAAGGAAAACAGAGAGTGGAGACCAGCACAAAAATACAGGGCCTCCTCTCCTAATAGCCCTTGTATTGTTTTCCTAAACAACTATATCTTTGAATATTGCCACACAGCCAGACCTAAGGCAGCCACACCTGCACACACAACTGGACCTAAGGCAGCCACACCTGCATGCACAACTGGACCCCATGATCCTTGGGCACATACCTCATATGCTTGTGAGGCTCATATATCTGAGAAGCAAAGTTAGTGTTTCTAGTGGAGGCTTGAACTGGCCAAAAAGATTGTCGTTTGAGCTTGGTCTCATGTACTGGCAGATGAGATCTGCCTACTCCCCTAGCAATATGAATCTTGAGAAGAAGTGGACTGCAGGAACTGTTGGAAACAAGGGCCGGTCCTGCTTAAGAGGTGCTGGGTTGGAGAACATTAGAGGGGAGGCTGGGTTTTGTTCTCTCCAGATGTGCATGGTTGCGACCCACAGGCAGCCAGTCTGATACTGAGCACTAACTGAACTCCTATTCCACACACCACACTGTGCTAGGCAACACAGGGGACAGAGGAAATACAAAAGAAATAGAAGCCATTTCTCCAGTCCCAAAGAATTAGAGACAAGACACATACATAAAGAACCAAGAACTAATGACAGGCATAGACTCTGCAAATAGAGCTGTAATACCGCGCAGAGCACATACAGAAGGTCTCTGGAATGTGCAATAAAGGAGTGACCAGAAAATGAAAAGAAAGAAAAGACTATCCTTCCTCCTTGAATAGCTTTTGCACCATTGTCCAAAATTATTTGGGCCAATTTGTGTAGGTTATTTCTCATTCTCTGTTCTGTTCATTGATCTATGTGTCTGTCCTCCACCAGTACCACACAATCTTATTACTGTAGCTACATAAGAATTCTTAGCATGTAGAATGTTTCTTTCCACTTTTTGTTTGAGAATTGTCTTAGCTATTCTATGTCCTTCACCTTTCCATTCAAAGTTAGAATAAATTTATTTATCTGTATTACAAAAAGTTGTTGAGATTTTGATAAGAGTTTAAAATAACCATATAGATCAATTTGAGGAAAATCTATATTGTTACTAGGTCAAGTCTTTCAATCCATCAACACAGTATATCTCTCCATTTTTTTTTTAGGTTTTCTTTGATTCCTTCCACCAATTTTTGTAGTTTTCAGCATAGAAATCCTACTTATGTTTTGTGAAATTTTCACCTAAAGAATTTTATTTTTTTGACATGATAATAAATGGTATTGTGTTTTCTAATATTCATTGTTATTATATTAAAATATGATTTGTTTTATTTTATTTTATTTTTTTGCAATAGAGACAGGCAGCATGGGAGAGAGATGAGAAATATCAATTCATAGTTGTGGCAATTTGGTTGTTCATTGATTACTTCTCCTATGTGCCTTGACTGGGGGGCTCTAGCTGAGCCAGTGACCCCTTGCTCAAGCCAGCAACCTTGGGCTCAAATCAGTGGCCATAGTGTCATCTTTATGATATGATGCTGGAGCTGGTGACCTCTTGCTCAAGCTGGTGAGCCTATGCTCAAGCTGGATAAGCCCATGCTCAAGCCATCCACCTTGGGGTTTTGAACCTGAGTCCTCAGCATCCCAGGTAGACGCTCTATTCATTGTACCACCACATGGGCAGGCTTGATTTTTGTTTGTATTTTTATAACATTGCTGAGCTCATTTATTAATTCTAGAGTTTTCTTTTAATATTCCTTTAAATTTTCCACACTAACAATTGTGTCACCTGAAAATAAGGACACTTTATATTTTCCTTTCCAATCTGTATGCCTTTCACTTCTTTTTGTCTTACTGTACTGGCTAGAACTTCCAGTATGATGTTCTATAAGAGTGGTGTGAGTGGACATTTTTGTATCATTCTTGATCTTAGAGGAAAGTATTCTGGGTTTTGCCATTTTAATTTGTATATTTTCCCTGGCTGGTTAGCTCAGTAGTAGAGTGTTAGCCCTGCATGTGGATGTCCTGGGTTTGATTCCCGGGTTCGATTCTTGGTCAGGGCACACAGGTGAGTGACTATCTGTTTCTCTACCTTTCTCCCTCTCTCTTCTCTCTCTCTCTTCCCCTTCACAACTATAGCTTGGTTGGAGCAAGTAGGTCCTGTGAGCTGAGTATGACCTCACCTCAGGTGCTAAAAATAAGTTGGTTGCCAATCAATGGAGCAACGGCTCCACATGGGTAGAGCATTGCCCTATAGGGGGCTTGCTGGTGGATCCCAGTTGCGGTGAATGTGGAAGTCTGTCTCTCTTCCTCCCTACTTCTCACTTAGGAAAAAAATTTTATATAGTTATTTGCAACAAATAAAATATACATATTTAAGGTTTATATGTGATGTTTTTATATATGCATATATTTTAAAATGATTTGTATAAATGAGTTGAAATATTCTTAGTGTGTGGTAAAAACACTCAAGACCTACTTCCTCAGTGAATTTCAAGTATATAACACAGTATTATTAACTATAGTCACCATGCTGTACATTAGGTCTCCAGTACTTATTTATCTTATAACTAATTTTGTACCCTCTGATTAGTATTTTAGTTCCACACTCCTAGGCTTTGATAACTATCATTCTATTTTGTTACTCTTAGTTTGACTTTTTTATTGCTTCATGTACAAGTGAGATCACACTATATATGTCTTTCTGTGCCTGACTTAATTTACTTAGCATGTTTTTCTCCAGGTTCATGTATGTTGTTGCAAATAACAGAATTTTCTAATTTTTCAAGGTTGAATAAAATTCCATTTGATATATATATATCTGTATATATACATATATTATATATAAGTGTGTATATAAGGACTTACTAGTGTCATTTTGTTAATTCAGGTGTGATAAATCCTTTGTTCCTTGTCCCTCTCTTCTTCCTGTTATTTTTTTGGATTTGATAAAATTTTATAGTTGTATGCTTTGATTTCCTTTTTATTTCCTGTGCTCTAATAGGTTTCTGCTTTGTGGTTACCAATAGGTTTACATTAAATAGTTTATAAATACAATAGTCTATTTAAGATGATAACAACTTAACTTTATTCTCATTCAGAAGTTAAATGCTTTTACTATCCACCTATTTTAAGTTTTTGATGTTGGTATTTACATTTTTTATTGTATATTCATGAATAAATTATTTTATCTATAGTTATTTTAATTATTTTGTCTATTAACCATTACACTAGAATTATAAGTGTTTTATATACCACCATAACAATATTACTGTATTTTGAATTTAGCTATATATTTACTTTTACCAAGTTTTATACTTTCATATGATTGCATGTTACTGGTTAGTATACTTATATTTTATCTTGAAGAACTCCATTTAGCATTTCTTGTAAGGCAGTTGTAGTGATAATGAACTCTGTCTACTTTTGTTTGTCTGAAAATGTCTTTGTTGCACCCTAATTTCTGAAGAATCACTTCTCCCAATAAAGCATTCTTGATTGGTAGGTTTTTTTTCTTTCAGTACTTTGAATATATCATCCCAGTCTTCTGGTCTTCAAGATTTTTGTTAAGAAATCTGCTGATAGCCTTAGAAGGGTTCTTTTATATGTGATAAGACCTTTTCTTTTGTTGCTTTTAAGATTTTCTCTTTGTTTTTTATTTTAGACCATTTTATTATGATGTGTTTTGATGAAGTATTTTTAGATCAATCTGGTGGGAACTTTTGAGCTTCATGTGTTGGGGTTTCCATGTATTTCCACAGATTTTGGAAGTTTTCAGACATTTTCTAAAATAACATTTCTGCCCCTTTGTTCCCCTCACCTTCTGGGACCCCCATAATGCAAATTCTGTCTGATAGTATCCCATAAGTTCTCTAGACTTTCTTTATATCTATTCATTCTTTTTTCCCTCCTGTGGCTGTATAATTTTAAATAATCTGTCTTCAAGTTCACTGATTCTTCTTCTGTTTTACTGAATCTGCTCTTGTAGCTCTGTTGCATTTTTTAGTTCAGCCATGTACTCTTCAGCTTTCATTTTTTTGTATTTTTTATATCTTTGTCGAACTTCTTATTTTGTTATTGTAGTTTTGTCCATGTGGTTAAACTTTTAAAAATTAAATTGGTTAACAACAACACACTGACACCATTGCAATACTACAGGGATTATGAAAATTTAGGAAAACATTATGACATTGATCAACAAGAGTACATAGATTTTGGGTATACATCTCCACATCATTTGAACAGTCGATTATGTTGTATACCCATCACCCAAAGTCAAATCATCCTCTGTCACCTTATATTTGTCCTTCTTTATACCTTTCCCCCAACCCCCTCCCCATGAACAGACACTTCTCCCAAGAAGAAATACAAATGATCTTGTTAATTTTTTCTTGTAGCTCTCTGAGCTTCTTTAGAACAATTATTTTGAATCCCTTGTCACACAATTTGTGATCTCCATTTCTTTAAGGTCAGTTACCACAAGTCTATTATGTGCCTTTGGTGATGTCATAATTCCCTGATTCTTCGTGATTCTTGTCATTCTTTAATAGTGTCTGTGCATTTGAAAAAACCGTCAACTCTTCCAGACTTTATGAAATGACTTAAGGGAAGACCTTTACTTGTGGTTTGGGACATATTGGAGTGTTCTTTGGTCCTCAGTGCTAGTTTGGGCATGTGTTGTGACTCTAGGTCAGTAGAGCATGGTTGGCTTAGGCAGCTGGAATTCACATCATCATCAACTGCACAAACCTTGGCAGCATGAGCTGTTCAGTCTCCATCGTAGCTGTAGGGGCTTCTGGGGTCATCACAGCAACAATAGGTCCAGAAACAAGAGACTGTCAGGCAGTAGTAGTAGCCAAAGTTGCTCATATAAAGCATTCACTGGTGGGCGCTAACCGCATATGTATGCCCAATGGTAATGGCCTGAACCAGTGTCAGGAACTGGGGCCAACTGTGGGCACAGTTTGCTTAGAGTGCCTGGGCTGTCAGTGTGCACTCACGTGGCTGCATGGGCTGGCTGCAAGCACATATTGCAGTGGGGGCTGGGGACTGGAGTTGAGGCTGACAGTGTGCATGTGTGCAGCTGCAAGGGTTAGCTGTGGACAAATGTGGTTTAGTCCACTAACAAGAGGCAGGGCTATCAGGTCCCTGAACAGCTGCAGGGAACTAGGCTAGTATTAAGCACACGGTCAGCCACATATGCCAGGGCTTGCTGCTGGAATGGATCCAATGTCTCAAGGTAGTAGCAAAACTTAGGGCAGTTCTGGTGGGTGTGGGGTGTAGTAAGGCAGAATTCAGGCTGCTAGAATCTGAAAATGTGAAATCCTTTGGAGCTTCAGCAGCAAATTCAGCAGGGAATTCACAGTGGCTGTGGTGGCTATTGGTTTCCTCAGCATCAGTCTTTTGGGGTCTTCTGCAGAGTAAGTAGCACATGGAAAAGCACGACAGCTTCTGACAAATGACTGATACTGGCAGTTCTTGCTCTTCTTTGTTTTTGCTGTCACTAGATTTTTCATCTATGCTGCTATAGTGAAACCAAAGCAGGCCATTTATACAGCATCTTAATTTTACAGAAAATTATTACTTACCTTGTTTTTCTTTTTCTTTTTCTTTTTTCTGTAAGAAAGGGAGTCTCCCAGGCTGAGGATTTTCCTCCTGGCACTGAGCAGTGCCAGCCTGGGGATGAGATGATGCAGGCAATATGAAACTATTCTCCTCCATTTTGTGCAGTTATTCTCAGGGTGTTTGCATCATTCTCTTGCTTTAGCCTCTTGAGCGAACTACTGAACTCTTCTAGACCTATTTTTTTTGCGGGGATAGCTGTCTAGATGTTCTTTGTGGGGAAATAGATGCTGGATTCTCTGCCATCTTGGTGCTGTTGCTCTGGGCTTTCATGATCAAATGTGATGTTAGCTGCACATTTGTTAGTAGATGCTCTTTATCAAGTTGAGAAAGTTTTCCTCTCTTCCTACTGGGTAAGTTTTTATCAGGAATGCTTATTGGAGAAATACATTTTAAAACAAAATATAATGTTAAAAGGTGGAAGAAAGTCTCAAATAGGTTGGTTTGATAGGTCAGTCCCAACCTGAGAAATAGAATTACTTCTTCCTTTTTCTTCTATTCCTGGTGGAAAAATGTAGGGAAAAAGATTTCTGTGTAATTTTATCATTTTTTAATAATAGCAAATAGGTTCCTAATCTTCAAATATTAATCACTTTTTTAAATCACCATATTAAGACATCCTTTTTAAAGTTGGTTATGTTGCATATATAAGTAAAAATGGAATTGATCTGAGGCAATATACTGTTTGCCAAGACTATCTGGCTATCTGACAAGAATCCCTTCCTATTGTGCATAACCCTGAAGGATGTAATAGGTCTTATTCTTATCTATTCCCCTGGAAAAGCAGTTTCCCTATCACATGATTCATTTGCATTAAAAAAGTGATTAGAATAAAGGCTAGAAACCATATCAGAGAGCTGAAGGTCTCCTCTGTCTTCCCAGGGTGCTAGACATTGGGGATAGGTATTTATAGAGTATCTAGCACAGGGCATGATACTATGTAGACAGTTACTAAATATTTGTTGAATAATTTACGCCCATTTAACAAAATTTCTACAACTGTTCTGACCTGCCCAAGTTATGTAGGGCAAAATGTCTTTTGCTTTTAATTCTAGCCTTTTGGTCCAGTGGGGTTTATGAAAAGTGCCATCTCTGTGGCTGAGGATGAAACCTGGAAGAGAGTACGAACATTGCTGTCTCCAACCTTCACCAGTGGAAAGCTCAAGGAGGTAGGAATATAAGAGGACTTTTAATCAGGTACTTGAAAGGATGCATCTGGGGACAGGTAGAAAATATGATATTTTCCTTCTAAGGATAGCCACTGAGTTTGAGCTTCCTAAAAATGCTCTTTTCTCTTTGTGTCCTAGAAGTGACATTATAAAATCTATTATCAAATATCACTTACTGTTCCATGTTTGTGAAAGCCAGGTCCTTCCAGGACTTGATTATTCACAATTAACTTCAGATGATATTATATTTTGTGTCTAGATGTTCCCCATCATTCACCAGTATGCAGATGTGTTGGTGAGCAATGTGAGGAAGGAAACAGAACAAGGCAAACCTGTCAACTTGAAAGAGTAAGTAGGAGCCCAGATGCTGGGATTCTGAGCTCTGCCTCCAGAACCTGCAGCTTCCACCACAGAGCTGCAATTCCCACTGGTGAGTCACTCTTGTGACCAAACAGAAGTAGGTGTGTGGTGTTAGAACTCCAGTGGGCTACCCACCAAGATGTGGCTCACCCTGAAAAGGAGGGCAGCTAGGAGAGAAATGCCTTCTCTTGGGTACATAAGCGAGGATTAAATTATCCACTTAATTGTTACCTTGGATACTCTGGAAGACAAAAATACATAGTTTAAAAACAAGAAACACGATCATACTATAAAGTGTTTAATGTAGAGTGTGAGATAGTGGCAGAGGAAGGCACTGGTGCATATCGATGGGCAGTGGGTAGGGCAAGGATGCTACAACATGAAACTTGGAACAACTTAAATCCCTTCATGATTTTGGTGAGGGTACCAGCAAAATACTAAATATTAAATCTTATCAGCATTCCTCCTTTCTTTATTCCCAAAAGAGAGAAGGTCCAGTACAGACTAGGGGTAGGGTGACCATATCACTTATTGTCTAGAGTAAGGTATTTTTAATTATGCAGGAGCAGCAGATGTAAACTGGCAAAACTGGGGACATAAGATCACTTACCTATGGGATTCCCTCAGATCGATTTTAGACTGATTTATTTTTATTATTTTTAAACCAGGGACATTCTTCTTACACTTTACAGAAATGAGTCTGCCCTCAGGGCAATCTCAGATCACTGGAATTGAGGAGAGGGAGTCTTTCAGGAGCTTTAGCAGGAATACAGAGAAGGAGGGATGACATTCCAGGCAACTCCGAGCCGGGTGCCGCTGTTCTGTGATGGGCTGAAGAGGAATCAGCTCTGAGTATAGAGACTGTGGTGAGGCAAGACTCAGACCAATGTCAGCTCTCTTGATCCCACTAAAGAGTTAGTTATCTATCTTCTGTCCTGCTTGAGCACAGTACAGCTACTATTGCCCAGACTCAGTGCACACCACTGTAATTTGTCTGGTTATGGGTCTCCAATCCTCTGACTGACCTTCTTGCACCCATAGCTGGGTCTAACTTGCCTTAGTGTCCCCATAACCCCAGCACAGGGCCAGCTGCATCATTGGCACCTGAAAACATGGCATGACTGATTGTTACAAGAACATAGATTTTCCAGATGCTCCAGCAGGTGCTTTGGACAGTTGTGTGACTCTTCACTTGGACATATGAGTTTACATGCCGTTCTTGTTGTATGTGTTGGATGAGGATAGTGAAGAGGTGCGGACTCCAATTTTTCACATATTTCTTTCTCTACCCAGCTTCTTTGGGGCCTACAGCATGGATGTAATTACTAGCACATCATTTGGAGTGAACATCGATTCCCTCAACAACCCACAAGATCCCTTTGTGGAAAATACCAAGAAGCTTTTAAAATTTAGCCTCCTCGATCCATTTCTTGTCTCAGTAGGTATGTAGACTACTATATTCCTCTTTCCTTCTCCCTCACTCCACCCTCCCTTTGTCTCTTCCTTCCACCCTCCTTCCTCCATCTCGCTTCCACATTTACCTTTCTTCCTTCTTTCTTTTAAAAACTTTATTGAGAAATAATTCACATACTATATAACTCATCTATTTAAAATGTACACCTAGTTTACTACCTAGTTTCCATTGACAGATAAATAAATAAAAAAAATGTAATATACACACAGGCATGCATACCCACACACAATAGTATACTATTTAGCCATAAAAAGGAAGTAAATTCTGCCACTTTTGAATATATGGATGGACCTATGAAGTATATGCTAAGTGAAATAAGTAGACAGAGAAAGGCAAATACGTTATGACTACACTTCTGTGGAGAATCTAAAACAAGACGAAACAAAAGAAGCAAACAAACAAGACAGAAACAAACTCAAGGATACAGAAAACAAACTGAGGGCTGCCAGATAGGAGGGGTATTGGGAGGATGTGTGAAGAAGGTATAATGAATTAAGAAGTAAAAATTGTCAGTTATGAAATATAGTCATAGGGATGTATAGTACCAAATAGAAAATATAGTCAATAATATTGTAATAATTCTGTGTGGTGTCAGATGGGTAATAGACTCATTAGGGTGATCATTCATAAGGTATAGAAATGTCTACTAAGTATATTGATCACCTGAAACTAGTATATTATATATCAACTGTAATTTAAAAATAAATGTAATTAAAAATTTTTTTTATAAATAAATTTTATTAATGTTAATGGGGTGACATCAATAAATCAGGGTACATATATTCAAAGAAAACATGTCCAGGTTATCTTGTCATTCAATTATGTTGCATACCCATCACCCAAAGTCAGATTGTCTTCTGTCACCTTCTATCTAGTTTTCTTTGTGCCCCTCCCCCTCCCCGTTTCCCTCTCCCTTTCCCCCCTCCCCCTGTAACCACCACACTCTTATCAATGTCTCTTAGTTTCACTTTTATGTCCCACCTACGTATGGAATAATGCAGTTCCTGTTTTTTTCTGATTTACTTATTTCACTTCATATAATGTTATCAAGATCTCACTATTTTGCTGTAAATGATCCGATGTCATCATTTCTTATGGCTGAGTAGTATTCCATAGTGTATATGTACCACATCTTCTTTATCCAGTCATCTATTGACGGGCTTTTTGGTTGTTTCCATGTCCTGGCCACTGTGAACAATGCTGCAATAAACATGGGGCTGCATGTGTCTTTACGTACCAATGTTTCTGAGTTTTTGGGGTATATACCCAGTAGAGGGATTGCTGGGTCATAAGGCAATTCTATTTTCAGTTTTTTGAGGAACCACCATACTTTCTTCTATAATGGTTGTACTACTTTACATTCCCACCAACAGCGAATGAGGGTTCCTTTTTCTCCACAGCCTCTCCAACATTTGCTATTACTTGTCTTGTTGATAATAGCTAATCTAACAGATGTGAGGTGGTATCTCATTGCTGTTTTGATGTGCATTTCTCTAATAACTAAAGAAGATGAGCATCTTTTCATATATCTGTTGGCCATTTGTATTTCTTCCTGGGAGAAGTGTCTGTTCATGTCCTCTTCCCATTTTTTTATTGGATTGTTTGTTTGTTTGTTGTTGAGTTTTATGAGTTCTTTGTATATTTTGGATATTAGGCCCTTATCTGAGCTGTTGTTTGAAAATATCATTTCCCATTTAGTTGGCTGGCTGTTTATTTTATTATCAGTTTCTCTTGCTGGGCAAAAATTTTTTAGTCTGATGTAGTCCCATTCATTAATTTTTGCCTTCACTTCTCTTGCCATTGGAGTCAAATTCATAAAATGTTCTTTAAAACCCAGGTCCATGAGTTTAGTACCTATGTCTTCTTCTATGTACTTTATTGTTTCAGGTCTTATATTTAGGTCTTTGATCCATTTTGAATTAATTTTAGTACAAGGGGACAAGCTGTAGTCGAGTTTCATTCTTTTGCATGTGGCTTTCCAGTTTTCCCAACACCATTTATTGAAGAGGCTTTCTTTTCTCCATTGTGTGTTGTTGGCCCCTTTATCAAAAATTATTTAACTATATATATGTGGTTTTATTTCTGGACTTTCTATTCTGTTCCATTGGTCTGAGTGTCTATTTTTCTGCCAATACCATGTTGTTTTGATTAGTTGACCTTAGACATGTGAGTATATTTTGGACTCTGAATTCTATTCTGTTGATCTATATGTCTGTCCCATGCCAGTACCACAGTGCCTTAATTATAATAGCTTTGGGTAAGTTTTGAACATCAGGATGGGCCCTGGCTGGTTGGCTTAGTGGAGAGAGCATTGGCCCAGCATATGGACATTCCAGGTTCGATTCCTGGTCAGGGCACACAAGAGAAGTGACCATTTGCTGCTCTCCCTACACCCGCTACCCCTTTTCTCCCTCTTCCCCTCCTGCAGTCAGTGGTTTGATTGGTTTGAGTGTCACCCTGGCACTGAAAATGGCTCAGCTGGTCTGAGCACATCAGCCTCAGGTGCTAAAAATAGCTCAGTTGATTCAAACATCAGCCTCTGATGGGGCTGCCAAGTAGATCCCAGTCAGAGCTGATGTGGCAGTCTTCCCACATTTTCCCCTACTCAGAAAGAAAAGAGAAAAAAAAAAAGAAAATCAGGAAGTTTGAGTTTTACAAGTTTATTCTTCCCTCCCCCCCACCCCTGATTTGGCCATACTGGGTGTATCTTTTGCAATTTTATAAAAATTTTAAAGTTAGCTTGTCTATTTTTATAAATAAACACATTAAGAGTCTGATAGCAAATGTGTTAAATCTACATAAGACTCACCTATAATTAAACTCTTCGATACAATGATTGTTGATATTTTGATATAATAGTGTTTCACATTGTTAATGTATGTGCACCTGACTGCTATCTCTTGAACAATATGATTAATTAAAGTGTCAGAATCTAGTCTGGTTTATTCAAAGACAGTCTAGTTTAATAGTAAAAGTCAAAGCCATTCCAGAACATAATCCTGTTCCTTTAGTCACCCAAAAGATGAGAAGGGGCCACTGACCTCACTGGTATAGTGGTGCCCCGCATGTGTGGACATGCCCTCGCTCAGTCATGGCCTTGTGTCTGAGCAAAGGTCATAGAGGGAATGGCTTCTGGTTAAGGAGCCTGGTGTCTTTTACTCTTCTGGTTGGTAGAGAAAATTTTAATAGCTCTGGGTACATTTCATATTTTTATTGGCTTTCTTTTTTCTTACAGCGCTCTTTCCATTCCTCAACCCAGTTTTTGAAGCATTAAATATTTATTTGTTTCCAAAACGTGTTACTGATTTTTTCAAAAAATCTATAAAAAGGATGAAAGAAAGTCGCCTTCATGATAAAGAAAAGGTAAAATCTGTTTGTGGTTACATGAGTGTATTCACTTTTTGATAATTTATTGAACTGTATACATATGATTTGCGCACTTCTCTTTTTCTTTTCAGCATTTTATTTATTTATTTTAGGGAAGAAAGAGAGAGAGAGAGAGAGAGAGAGAGAGAAGTGGGGAAGAGCAGGAAGCATTAACTCCCATTTGTGCTTTGACCAGGCAAGCCTTACGTTTTGGACCAGCGACCTCAGTGCTCCAGGTCGCTTTATCCACTGCGCCACCACAGGCCAGGCACGGTTTTATATTAGGTGTTCTCTTTTCTGCATTTTAAAAAATACTTTATTTATTCAATTTTTAGAGAGGGAAGGGGAGAGAGAGAGAGAGAGAGAGAGAGAGAGAGATAGATAAAGAGAGAGAGAAAGAGGAGTGGGGAGGAGCAGGAAGCATCAACTCCAATATATGCGTTGACCAGGCAAGCCCAGGGTTTCAAACTGGTGACCTCTCTGTTCCAGGTCGATGCTTTATCCCACTGTGCCACCACAGGTCAGGCCTCTTTTTCTTAAGGTAGGCAGAGAACTCTAGGTTTACAGGAGGAAAGTTAAAACATTTTGTGGAGAATGAAGAAGGTGAAGGTTAAGAAAGGAAATAAAACTGAGTCAGAGAGACATTGTTTAAAATGTAATAAGCACAAAGATTATATTACTGCATGAATATTATTAAGATAGAAGTTTAGCACTAACCTTCAGTAAATAGTCAAAGTATAAAAATTACTGTTTAAAAATTATTTTCCTGGTATCATAATTCCCTAGATTTTAAATTGGCAAATAATCACACCAGTTCCAAGCCTCTTTGATCTATTCTGCAATGGCAGTTTCCATTCGGAAGCTGGTGGAGCGCCCTCGATCCTAAATTGAAGCCTGCTCAGAGACTGAGAGGGCAGGCGTCTTCTCTGGGCATTGAGGTTGCCTTCACAGGCCTGGGGGCCAGCACGCAAATGTCTGCAGGTCATGAGGATAGGGCCAGGTACCCAGGATTGCACTGAATGTTGTGGAGAGTTCTGGGATAGGGAGGCATTTGAAACTGCTCACAGAAAAACTGCCAATAAAGTCTTCAAAAGTCAGGGGAGATTAATCTGTGTGGCCATTTATTAAGAATTAAGGTTAGAGAAAAAAAATGATTGAGGTTAGAGACTTTTTTGTGAACAAGCAGGTCTGACAAGAGATGGAGCAGGAAACTCTTTGGCCAGGAAGCCTTGTTCAAAAGCCAGAGAAGCTGAAGATCAGAGAGATGGGGGCCAAAAACACCTGGATATAATGGCTGGATTTGTCTCAGGGAAACATCCTGCTCTCTAAGATTAGTAGCTGGATGTTTCTATTCGCAATGACTCAGGCAGCACTGGTCACACTTCTGGACTTAATGGGGCCATATTATGAGGAAAGAAATTGAATATTTCACTCTTGACTTATTTCAAACATTGAAATTTCTCCTTCTGCTTCCAGCACCGGGTGGATTTGCTTCAGCTGATGATTAACTCCCAGAAGTCCAAGGAAACAGACTCCCACAAAGGTAAACAAGGTGTTCTTCAGAGGGCCATTGTTGGGAAGCTCTGAAGTGGGAGCTGGTTCTGAAAATGTGCATGAAATTTTCCTGGCAGATAATAATTTCAGCCAAATTGAAGAAAGACATGTTTAGGTATAAATGATAGCCAGAGGCACTTTCTACAGGCATGCAGACACAACTTTGTTCCAAGCTTGAAGGGCACCATAAACAAGATTTTTCTGTTGTTGTTGTTGGTATTTTGTATTTTTCTGAAGTGAGAAGCAGGGAGGCAGAGAGACAGACTCTCTCATGTGCCTGATCAGGATCCACCCGGCATGCCCACTAGGGGGCGATGCTATGCTCATCTGGGGCATTGCTCCGTTGAGCCCAAAGGCATTATAGCGCCTGAGGCGGAGGCTATGGAGCTGTCCTCAGTTCCCGGGCCAACTTTGTTCCAATGGAGCCTTGGCTGCAGGGGGCGAAGAGAGAGATAGAGAGAAAGGAGAGGGGGAAGGGTGGATAAGCAGATGGGCACTTCTCCTGTGTGCTCTGGCCAGAAATCAAACCCAGAACTTCCACATGCGGGGCTGACACTCTACCACTAAGCCAAGCAGCCAGGGCCATAAACAAGAATTTTATGTCTAGAAGTTAGCAGTGGCCTGTGAATCACCTGCATCAAAACCTCTGGAGAGCTTGTTTCCAGTGTCCATCTCTGGCCTCACCCAGTCGCACTGACTCAGAACCTCTGTTTGGAAATTTGCATTAAGCTTTCATCATGTTAGGAGGCACATTGCCCCAGTGTTGGTAACCTTAACTTGGAACTCTTGGTTAAAATTGTGTTCACTAGATTAACTGTGAAGTTTAGTTTTCCTCTTATATTAACAAGTAACTTTTGGGAAGCTGTTGAGACTAAGTAAATATTCTGTTCCTCTTCAAACTTTCACCTACTATTTTTATCATCCATTATTGGATTTTAACTGAAATCATTATTAACTTAATGGTTGCAAAATGATGACTTTCTTTTCATTTGTTTTACATATATGAATTACTACTTCATTGTAAGGAAAAGCTTTTCATTCTTATTTATTTATATCAATATGAACTAATATATTATAAATTTACACTCTTACTTCATTCTTTTTTTGTTTGTTTGATGGCCAAATTCTCACAGGTTTGTTCACTGGAGTTTTTTTAAGTGGGCTCTGGGTTCCTTCCTCTCTTTTAATTTTTCCAATAGATATTATTTTTTAGGACACTCTTAGGTTCACAGCAAAATTGAGAGGAAGGTGCAGAGATTTCCAGTACACCACTTCTCCCTACATGTACACAGCTTCCCTGATGACAAATCCCTCACAGGTGTGGATCATTTGGCACAATCAGTGAACCTACATTCACACATGAGTTTCTATTAGGGTTCACTCTTGGTGTTGTACATTCTTGGTTTCTCTTTATTTCCCCAGATCAGCCCTCAAATCAGTCACTTCTCAAAGGAGCTCTGGTTCATTATAGTGAGAAGCGATATTTAGAACCCAAAATCTGTGATCTGGGCGTGTTCATTCCTACCAGGGTGTTTTTGTTTCTAGCTCTCCTTGGTGGACAAACCTAAGAACATCGAATATATTTACATAGGTCTGGCAAACATAAATATTTCCATATATACCCATAAACAGACCAGTGATATAAACATATTCTCTCTCCATCTCTGCCTCTCAAAAATCTTTGATTTAAAGTTTATTTCCATAATATAAATAATGCCATCATGGTTAATTTTAAAGTACCAATAGTTTGACAACCATCTCACAAAATGGCTATCTAAATATTTAATATTTTTTTCTAGAACACAGTTATGAGATGACTCTAACACAGCACTATACGTGAATATCTGTCTAGAATTCCTCCCTCCCTCCCTCCCTCCCTCCCTCCCTCCCTCCCTTCCTCCCTCCCTCCCTCCCTCCCTTCCTCCCTCCCTCTCTCCCTCCCTCTCTCCCTCCCTCCCTCCCTTCTGTCTTCTTTCTATTTCTTTCTTTTCTTTTTTTTTTTTTTGTGTTTTTCTGAAGTTGGAAATGGAGACAGTCAGACAGACTCCCGCATGCGCCCAACCGGGATCCACCTGGCATGCCGACCAGGGGGCGATGTTCCGCCCATCTGGGGAGCCACTCTGCCGCAACCAGAGCCATTCTAGCACCTGAGGCAGAGGCCATAGAGCCATCCTCAGTGCCCGGGCCAACTTTGCTCCAATGGAGCCTTGGCTGCAGGAGGGGAAGAGAGAGACAGAGAGGTAGGAGAGGGGGAGGGGTGGAGAAGCAGATGGGCGCCTCTCCTGTGTGCCCTGGCCGGGAATCAAACCCAGGACTCCTGCACGCCAGGCCGACGCTCTACCACAGAGCCAACAGGCCAGGGCCTCTATTTCTTTTATTAAATGTTCATCCATATATCTATCTACAATGGTCCAATACAACCTTCTATGATGGAGGAAATGATATACTATATTTTTTGCTCCATAAGATGTACTTTTTTCCCCCCAAAAGTGGAGGGGAAAATGCCCATGTGTCTTATGGAATGAAAAATACGGTATTTTATTAAATATTTTAACACATCATTTCGTTCAGAATATTTTTTTATATTTTCCTCCTTAAAACCCTAGCTGTGTCTTATGGTCAGGTGCATTTATGGAGCAAAAATACGGTTATATGCATTACTTAATACTGTAACTACTAGACACATGTGGCTATTGAGCATTAGTTTTATAGTCAGTGCAACCGAAAACATAATCTTAAATTGTATTTAATTTTAATTAATTAAAATACAAATTTTAATGATCACTTGTGGCTTGTGGCTACCATATTAGACAGCACAACCTTAAACTATGAATATGGGGTATATGCTAACTATGGGAAAGAATTTGATAGTTGAATTTATCCCCCCAAAAGCATCACAGAAATCCCATTAGAAAGTCAGAACTCTATGACGACCTTTGTACACTTATTTTGAGTTGTAAATTACATGGTTGGGTGAGCACTGTGTTTATTTTAATGCCCTAGATGTCTAAAGGTGCTAATATGCTCCAAACAGATTAGAGCTTAACCATGCCTTGTATCATGAGGTCGATTTGAACACAGGGGCTATTTGCTGAGCATAAAATAGAGCAGAGAGAAGGGCTACGTGCTGAGAAAGATGATATTCAGGTTGTGATTGAATAAACATTGCTAATTCCAGTCACTGAACCCTACATTTCTATATTTCATACTGTCCAATGCCCTTCTACTGGCACATTCTTCTGCTATTTTAATGCCACAAACACACACATACGAAATAGACTAAGACCAGTCACCAATCTGCTATTCTTTTTTTTCTATCTGTTGTTTTTGCACATATCTAACACCATTCATTTTGAAGAAATGTGTTCCAGGTCTTCAATTACCTGATGGCTCTTAAAGGTATAATCCATGCTTACCAAGCTAGATTGTACACACAAATCACATCTCTTTTGTAAATACTATCTTTAATTAGAGTTTACATTTAATATTATCTTGTATTAGTTTCAGGTGTACAGTTAGATTGTCGGTTAGACAATCATATACTTTACAGAGTGATCTCTCTAATTCTTCAAGTATCCACCTGACACCATGTGTAGTTATTACAATATTATTGAGTGCATTCCCTATGCCATCCTTTACATCCACAGTATTATTTTATAACTACCAATTTGTACTTCTTAATCCCTTTACCCTTTTTACCCAGTCCCCCGTCCCCTTCCTCTGGGAACCATCAGTCTTTTCTCCATATCCATGAGTCTGTTTTTATTTTATTTGTTCATTTATTTGTTCTTTAGGTCCCACATATAAGTGAAATCATATGGTACGTCTTTCTTGATCTGATTTATCTCACTTAGCATAATGCCCTCTAGGTCCATCCATGTTGTCACAAATGGTCAGATTTCATTCCTTTTTATGGCCAAGTAATGTTTTATTGTATATATACCATTTCTTTTTTATCAACTCATCTATTGATGGGCACTTGGGTTGCTTCCATATCTTGGCTACTGTAAATAACCTTGCTGTGAACATAAGTAGGCCTATAGTCTTTAAAATTAGTATTTTGGGTTTCTTTGCATATATACCCAGAAGTGAATCATGGGACATACGGCAATTTCATTTTTAATTTTTTAAGGACCCTCCATACTGCTTTCCACAGTGACTGTAACAATCTGCATTCCCACCAACATTGCACGAGGGTTCTTTTTTTTTCCACATTCTCACCAACACTTGTTGTTTGTTGATTTATTGATGTTAGTCATTCTGACAGGTATGAGGTGATATCTCAATATAGTTTTAATATTAATTTCTCTGACAATTACTGGTGTCGAGCATCTTTTCATATGTCTGTTGGGAGTCTGTATGTCCTTTTTGAAGAAGTGTCTATTCAAATCCTCTGCCCACGTTTTAATTGGATTGTTTGGTGGGAGGTTGGCTTTGAGGTGTACGAATTCTTTATTAATTTTGGATACTAACACCTTATCAGATATTTCATTGGTAGATATCATCTCTCATTCAGTAGGTTCTCTTTTTGTTTTGTTGATGGTTTCCTTTACTGTGCAAAACCTTTTTAGTTTGATGTTATCCCATTTATTTATGTATTTTACCTTGTCCAAGGAGATATGTCAGAAAAATTATTGCAATAAAAAATATCAGTGATTTGTCATAAACTAAATGACCATATAGTCATTGGTTCATTTCTGAGCTCTTTATTCAGTTCTATTGATTTATATCTCTGTTTTTATGTCAGTACCATGCTGTTTTGATTACTAAAGTGTTATAGTATAGTTTAATATTAGGTAGTGTGATACCCTCAACAACTTTTTCCCCAAGATTACTGTAGCTATTTAGGGTCTTTTGTTGTTTTATATAAATTTTTAGATTTATTTGTTTTTGTTCCACAAATCATCACATCTCTTGACAGTTCATATTGTGAATCAATAGTTCTAGTATGAAATTTGAGATTCCACATTTTTAATAACCTTCCAGATACTGCTGATGATACTGGTCCATGGACAATATTTAGAGTAACCATATTTCATGTATAGTTCAATACTATTTTCTTAACATGTTTGGAAGAAAGATCCTTTAATTTGTCCTTGCATAAACCATAGTGCAAAGTCAAAAATTTTCTAGGTATATTTTATCTAGAATATTACAACTTTTTCCTGGCGGTAGAATACTATCCCGTATTACCTATACCTAAACTACTTTTAGAATTCTCCAAGGGACATACTGATAACACTGAGCATTTAACACAGTTATTCTATCTTTTGAAATTACACAGCTATGTTGTGGGTAGGTTGGTATAACTGGAAGCAGAAGGTGAAGAACAGTATAGACCTTGGGGAAAAACTAGATTAAGATAAGTTTTTTTCCTTTTATAGCTCTGAAATATACACATCCCAATTTAAGCTGAATTGCTTTTTCAGTTTTTCCCATAGAGGTTTGGGAGATTCATTTGGATTTCTCATCATTTACTTTGTGATGCTGTACATTGACCTGCCTTATAAAATACCTTTCTTCTCCTTTAGCGCTGTCTGATCTGGAGATCGTGGCCCAATCTATTATCTTTATTTTTGCTGGCTATGAGACCACTAGCAATTCCCTTTCTTTCCTTATGTACTTTTTGGCCACTCACCCTGATGTGCAGCAGAAACTGCAGGAGGAGATTGATGCAACGTTTCCCAATAAGGTGAGTGGGTGATACCTGAAGAGAGAGGGAGAAAGTAAAGCTTTAGCAAGCATGCCTCCTCATCACTTCTTAGGAGAATGTTTTTAAGAGCATAAGCATCAGGTCCTTTACCTGTGCTACTTAGGAAGAATGTAAAAAGACTAAAACAAGAAATATAGGTAATGTGTGCTATTCACAGATATATAAGATCTTTGAAAAAAGTGTCCTGTTGTGTCAGTGAAAATAAAAAATCCCTCAGTGTCAATTAACAATAGGAATTTATTGCTCAAGTGTCTGGGTAATTACACATTTGATATTGACTGGACTTGCTTTGATCTGGCTCTTGGCTCTCTAGTATGGCCTTGGCTAAGCTGGCGGGGTAACTCCACCTGTTTCTGATACTCCAGACAAGTACTGGGTGTGTTCTTCTCAGGCAAGAATCCCATCATATGGGTGCCTTTCAAACTCTACTTGCACCACACTTAGCCAACATTACATTGGTTTAAAGCATGGCACATGGCCAACCCCAGCATCATAATGGGAGGGCTCGAAGTTAGATGATTAAGGGCATGGATATTGGAAGGGGTGGAGAATTGGCACCATCACTGTAATCTACTACCTTTGGAAAACTTTGCAGTCTAGTAGAAGTCTGTTATATAATAACGAACATAGGGTAGAAAATAGGAGACATGAGTTTGAGTCCAGATTGTGGTTTTGGACAAGAGTTAAGACCTTTCTGTGTCATAGGTCCTTCAGATATAAGGTAAAGATACATTTTAACGACCCACTAAATTAGAGATTATCTTTCTTCTCTGGGTAAGCTTATACTGGGATTCATTTTATTGCAGTAAGATGGAAAGGTCACTAAGAGACAGAGACTAGCTAAAGCATTATGTTTTCCCTTTCTTATAATAACTACAATAACAACAACACTGATAGCTGACATATACTCCTTACTACATATGTCTGTTCTAAATGCCTTATATCTATAAATGAATTTAATATATTTTAAAAATGTACATCAAAAATAGAAACAGAATCACAGATAGAGAACAGACTGACAGCTGTGATAGAGGAGATGGGGTGAGGGCCTGCATAAATAAGGTAAAGGTTTTAAGCAGAAAATATCCCTCATAAACATAGGCAACAGCATGGTGATTATCTGAGGGGAAGGGAGAAGAGGGTAAAGGGAGGATAAATGTGATGGAAAGAGACATGAGTTGGGGTGATGAACATACAATAAAATATGCCAATGATATATTATAGAATTGTACACCCGAAACCTTTATAACCAATGTCACCAAAAAAATTCAATTGAAAAATTATGTATTAGTCAGGATAGGCTAAGTTATGCCACAGCTACAAATTAGCCCTCTATTCTCAGTGGCTTTACATAGCAAAGGATTATTTCCAACTCACATTCACATGTCCAAAATGGATTGTTAGAAGAGGATGGGAGTGGGAATCTCTGCTCCACATAATTACTGGGAAATATAAGCTAAAAAGTAGCTGCACTCTCTGGAACACACAGCCTTCGTGTTGGTTGGGAAATAAAGAACTAGAGTGTTGCTCACTGGCTTTTCAAATGTTTTGGCCCTGAACTGACATATGTCATCTCAGCTCACAGCCCATTCTCAAAGCTGATCTCCCCTAACCTCCAGTGGGCTGGGAGTTGTGGCGACTACATGGATATTGAGTGAGCAGTGACTGTCTCTGCAGTACAGCCTTATGAAGTGTCATCTCTAATTATCTCTATGTAAATGTCAGCAAACTGAGTTACAGGAATGTGAAATAACTTGTTTTAAATTTTTTTATTAATTTTAATGGGGTGACATTGATAAATCAGGGTATATGTTCAGAGACAACATCTCCAGATTATTTTGACATTTGATTATATTGCATACCCCTCACCCAAAGTCAAATTGTCTTTCATCACCTTCTATCTGGTTTTCTTTTTGTCCCTCCCCTCCCCCCGCCCCCTCCTTCTCTTTCCTCCCCTCCCCCCATTGCCATCACATTCTTATCCATCTCTCTGAGTCTCATTTTTATGTCCCATATATGTATGAATTCATATAGTTCTTAGTTTTTCTGATTTACTTATTTCACTCAGTATAATGTTATCAAGGTCCATCCATGTTATTGTAAATGATCCGATGTCATCATTTCTTATGGCTACATATGTATATATGTACCAAAGTATATATGTACCAAAGCTTATAAAAAACTTGTAAAACTCAACATCAGGAAAAAAATAATCCAATCAAAAATGGGCAAAAGAAATGAATAGACACTTCTCCAAAGAGGACATACTGATGGCCAATAGGCATATGAAAAAATGCTCAACATCACTAATAATTAGAGAAATGCACATTAAAACCACAATGAGATATCGCCTCACATCAGTCAGAATGGCGCTCATCAACAAAACAACACAGAATAAGTGCTGGCAAGGTTGTGGAGAAAAGGGAACCCTCCTGCACTGCTGGTGGGAATGCAGACTGGTGCAGCCTCTGTGGAAAACAGTATGGAGATTCCTCAAAAAATTAAAAATGGAACTGCCTTTTAACCCAGCTATCCCATTTTTAGGAATATACCCTAAGAACACTATAGAACTGTTCCAAAAGAAGTGCATCCCATGTTTATAGCAGCATTGTTCAAAATAGCAAAGATCTGGAAACAGCCTAAGTGTCCGTCAGGGGACGAGTGGATGAAATAACTTCTATACACAAGTCATATGGTAGTGGTAAGATGCCACTACCCAAAGCCTTAACTTCTACAATATTGCCTCTTTAATATAATACCAAGTGATACCATATATTACCCATACTGTTTTCAGATAGCTGACAAAACTGGAATTCTTCTTGGCACGTAAAGATTGGGCTTTGGGGCTGGAGAAGCTTGTTTGAGATCTTCACAGTTTATAGTCAAGCCCTGAAGCAATAATAGCCTGGGACTGTTCCAGCAAGGCAGTAAGGACTAAGTGAGGTCCCCCCTCTTTATAACTTCCACTAGAATGAAATTATGTGCCCTGCTAGCTGGAATACAGCCTACCTGTCTTTTGCCAAATTTAGTTTAGAAGGGAACTCGTTTCTCTTTAACTTATTCATAGAATTTCTATATAATAGAGTGTTTCTCTCCAGATTTTATACATATCATTTAAAGAGTTAACAAGCAGGATTTTCATCTAAAAATCAATATGCCAAATAGGGATTTTGCTCTTTTACACATTCTCTTTCTTTGGTACAGAATTATGGCTTCCCTTTTGAAAGGAAAAGTGAGTTTGGCATACTTTAGTTAAAAGTAAGGGTCATAGTCTATTAGTCACATTTGTTTACATGAGAAAAAAATCACTACATGGTAATGTGAGGGATTTCAGGTCTTGCTTAGGGAATTGTCCCAAAGGTCTCCATAGTCATAACTACTCCACACATCTCAATGGGCCAATAAACAGGTCAAAGGACATGATAGATATTAAAATGTCTATTAAGTCCTAAGGTCTTTTACCAAAACACATTATTCTTTGGAGCTCCTAACATTTCTATAGAACTGTATTGACTGAGTTGAAAGTTGATCTCAAATCTCAGTTTATCAAAATCTGTTTCTCTCTTCCCAGGCACCTCCCACCTATGATGCTGTGGTACAGATGGAGTATCTTGACATGGTGTTGAATGAAACTCTCAGGATGTATCCACTTGCTGGTAGACTCGAGAGGCTCTGTAAGAAGGATGTGGAAATCAATGGTGTGTTCATTCCCAAAGGGACACTGGTGATGGTGCCAATCTATGTTCTTCACAATGACCCAGCGCACTGGTCAGAGCCTGAGGAATTCCGTCCTGAAAGGTACTGGGCCTCTGGGAAAGGGAACCCCCATGATCCAGGCTGGCTGGGGCGTATTCTAATATCTGTTAGTACAGATGACAAACTGTGGTTGTACAATCATTTATATGTATATTTTTTAGAATTTTGTTTTTCTTATTATGAAAGTGATCATTGTTCGTTGACAAAATTTTACAAACTCTAGACTACAGAAAATTGTATCTGTTGATAGTCTTAATATTTTAAGATAAACTTCATTAATAATGTGATATATGTCATTATTAACATTTTCTAAGCATATATAGATTTTTTAAATTAAAAGAGTAATGTATTTTATTTTGTACTGCTTACCTTAACTGTAAACTATAAACAATGTCCTATTAAATATAACCACTATATATAAGCATACTTATGTATAAATGTTTATGTGTGTGACTATATGCAAATGCCATAAATTAATTAACCATTATCTGATTTTAGAAACACAGGCTTTTTTATTTCTTTAAGTTTTTCTATGTTGTTTTCTTTAGCTCTCTAAATTTACTACCAGTGTTCCCACATTCTGTTTTTTACATTGGCTGCCATGCTAGCATCATTGGAGTGCTTGCTGACAGCCTGAGAGGTCCTCACCCCTGATAGCTTAAGCAGCCTCTTTGAGCACAGAGGTAGACAGAGATCCTCTGGTGCTGTCTATGACTGCAGTCCTGTGTCAGCTTCCTCCTACTCTCAGTATATGGTGACTCTTCCAAAGTCATCTGCTCTCTAGAGTCTGAGAGAAACTCCCTAGGATGATATTTAACATATTCTTCTGAGTATTCAGAGCCACGGTCCAGCTTTGGAAACAGCTTAAACTCTAGAGAGAGCTGTTGTTCCCATTTATTGTACTGGTGCAAAAAAGTAGAATGAATTATTGAGGGCACTAACTGGGATCTAGATTTTCCTAATATCCCTAATTGGAGGAACCATACCTCATTTGCCATGGTGTTCTTCGTAGTAGCTTAGTGTCTACACATAATGCTTGTTGAAAGAAGAAGTTAGATATGACCAAACAGTCTGTTTTCTGGACCAAAGGATCTCTATGGCTCCTCCAAGCTCAGTAGTTTTTCCTACTGTAGCTTCATGAAACCAGAACCACTGACTTTATTTCTCTTTGATCAACAAAGATCAGTGTCAGGAAGTGGGCAAGGTGTGAGAAATTTAAATGTTAAAATATGCCTACTATGGGGAATTTTTTACATTTACACAAATATACGTGTATTTGACATATAAAAAAGCATTTTCTATGACACAGTTTATAAATTAATTTTAATGCATCTATGTGTACTCAGCACCTGCCTTATAGCCATCAGCCCATGTCCCTGCCCCATCCACACACCTGTACTACCATCCTCCTGATTTCCATATTATTTTAAGGCACACTATTTGTAAATATTCCAGTGTTTTCCAAAATATAAGAGCCTTTTAAAATACATAACCACAATGCCATTATTACATTCCCAAACCCACATTTTTCCTTAATATAATCAAATATTGAGGAACCAAACTTGAGTAAAACATAGGCTTAACCTTCAAGGAATTTATAGCGTAGTAGAACAGAGAGACAAGGAAACCAGTGATTATACTAGAGGAGCAGGATATGCCCATGTAAGTGATCTGACTTAAGCTATTCAGTGGGAGGGAGAGAAACAGAGGAGATATGTGAGGAGGGGAGAGGAGGGAAGAAGGGGAAAAGTAAGAAAAAGAAAGAGAAAGGAAGGAAAAAAATAACAATGTGACTAACGAGAGATATGAGTCTTACTTTCTTCCTGCGTGAGCATGTGACCAACATGAGATTGATGAAAGCAGGAACCTATGTTTCCTTTAATCAGTCTCATTTCCTACTTGCCTTTCAAAGTATGAACATCTCAACAACCAAATGTAATTTCAGTGTTTAAAGATAAATTTTCCTTTAAACAGCATTCATCTTGTTTCTTGAGACTAAAAGCTCCTATAGAGTAAATGGAATGGAAAGGACCTATAGCTTACAATTCGCACAGCAAAATAACCATTGTAGGATCTCACTGACTAGCCCACAGAAGTATACAGATTCGACTGATTGAGAAGCCTAAGTGAGAACAACCCCAATATGTAGCTATCATGGCTTTTATGTTTCATTAACATGTTTTTATACTTTTGTGGAACCAGGTTCAGTAAGAAAAACAAGGACAGCATAAATCCTTACGTATACATGCCCTTTGGAACTGGACCCAGAAACTGTATTGGCATGAGGTTCGCTATGATGAACATGAAACTTGCTATCATCAGAGTTCTGCAGAACTTCTCCATGAAACCTTGCAAAGAAACACAGGTCAGCCACTTAACACGTTACCACTCTGCCTGCATAAATAATGATTGATTGAGAGTTTTTCTTAAACTGAGGTGTTCGTGTGTGTGTGTTTGTCACACACACACACACACACATGCACAGCTTGAACTGTGCATATGTGTATATATATGTGTGTGTGTATATATATGACTGTGCTTATTCATTATTTAATAATTTGTTCTGTTGGCCAGAGAATCAATTTGGAGCCACCTGTGACCCTTAAGATCCCATTAGTCTGGAGTGCTAAACCGTTGGCTTTATAAATAGCCAAACTATAAAGGCCATCTAGAATCAATGCAGTTAGCATGACATGATGATGCAGAATCCTTTGAGCAAAGTTTCAAATTTGGTTTTACACCCACTGGAAGGAAGGAAAGGAAAAGCACTGTGCACAGTCCTGAAGTACATTGATAATAACAGGGTTGTGAATTTGAATGATGCTCTTCTCCACCAGTAGTGACAGAAGCTCTTGTGATAGTGGTTCTCAGCTACTTGCTGCACAATGAAATCAGTGGGAAGCTTTAAAAAACTCGATCCCTAGGTCATCTCAGATTCTAAAATAATTCATCCTGTGCAGCTTTAAAAGCATCCTCTTATGTTTTCATATGCAGCTAAGGTCGAGAATCACTGATTAGAGCATTTCTGCCTGATGTGAAGAAGTCCCACAATCCATGGCCATCCTGGCTACTTTAACTCTGCTTCTGGGAGTCATGCTGCAATTAAATTGGGTTACTTACATCCTAATAAAAATCTTTCTCAATATGTTCTCATCCTTTAACTCATAGTTTACTCCCAAAGTGTCTCCAAAAGACTTCCACATACAGTCCAGAGCCCATTTTTTCCTCTGGTCTGTTTTCGCTTCTGCAAGCTGGTATCATCACTCATACTACCTAAATTAATACTTTTTCATTGAACCATCCAGTTTGGTTCTCTGCTTTATTTGTACCTATGAATGTCTTTTACTCTATCACCTCATTTTATTCATTTATAAGTTCCCAGTGGTACCTTGCAGTCATCCAGGAAATGCTTATAGAGTTTTTGTAGTTGATTTGGCGATATTGGATACAAATTTTAAATTATTTAATTCAAAAAAATTTAACAAACAATGTTTGCAATGTGCTTTTTCTATGTATGCTGGTCTGTGTACAGGGGAAATATATGCATGCAATTTGAAATTTAAAATAGAAAGGTTTTACATTAATAGCAAGATCTGGAATCTGTCCTCTGAAGAACATGAACAATAGTTGCCATTGATTCATGTCAAGCAAGGCTCTTTAATAAGGCTTATTTCTAGGACTCATGCATGTATTATGCAGCTCTTTTTTTAAGTAGGTTTTATCATAGAAGAGGAGGAGGAGGAGGATGATTTCCATCTTAGTTGTGGCTTTGGGCAGCTATGTAGCAGCCCTGTAAGTGTGAACAAACAAGGACTCAGCCCTGAGAAGTAGTGGGCCTCCAGCACACCTACTGTGGGGCAGACATTACCCAAAAGCTCCTCGTCACCCATGGTTGGTGCTTCTCACTCTACAGACAGTTTTCTGCCCTTAAGTCAACTGAGATCAGAAGGTTACTCTGTTAGTGGCTCTCCCAACACTGAGTTTTTGAGAATAGAGCTAAAGTTAGTTGAAACATTGTATAGGTCTTCAGAAGTTCACAATTTACACTCCACACGGGAACCAGGAGATGTTAGAAAACAGGCACAATGCTTCACAAAGACCTTTTCCATAATGAAACTGGAAGGTTTCTACTGGGAGAGGTAACTGCACTTTTAAGAAGGCAAGGATGTTTCAAATAATTAAAATGTATAACACGTACTCGGATCACCTTGCAAGTTCCAGCATGCACAAAATTAATTCTCTGTGGCTTTTCCAAATAGTTTGCCACAATGCCTAAGAATCTGATTTAAAATTTTAAAATCCACTGTTTTGCTTAAAATTTAAACAAAAACAAACACAAACCTATATCA
Source organism: Saccopteryx leptura (assembly GCF_036850995.1). NCBI lineage: Eukaryota > Metazoa > Chordata > Mammalia > Chiroptera > Emballonuridae > Saccopteryx > Saccopteryx leptura. Next base: position 187,577,265 of record NC_089506.1, read on the forward strand.
TTTGATCTCTGGCATGGTACAGAAAAGGTGCTTATTGATATTTTCTTGAATGAATGTATTGATGAATGCTTTCACAGACCAGTCCTGAGACAGCTTATTAAATATGTGTAAAGAAGTAAAGATATATTAAGCTAAAAGTAATTTTTATATGTATATGAAACATCATTGTCTTCAATGTATCTCATCTACTTTGCTTCTGTTGTTGACAGTGTTTATTAAAGTTGGTAGTAACAAGCTTTTTTAACATTTGCAGATTCCTCTGGAAGTAGAGTTTGTAGGACTTATTCAACCAAAAAAACCCATTGTTCTAAAGGCTGAGCTGAGAGAAGGTACCGTATGTGGAGCCTGACTTTCCCTAAGGACTTAACACTTTGTTCTTCAAGGGAGCTCTACTCACTGACACCAGAGATCTTTGTGAAGAAAACCCAGAAATGAAGATGGGCTTACCCTACTACACTTGATGGATGGCTAGGGATTCTGTACATTTATTTAGCCTTTTCAGTGTCTATACAGAGTGTTATATATTGTGTAATATACTGTTCACAAAAATTAGGGGATATTTCAAAATGAATATGAAGAGATAAAAAAAGAAGCATTTGATTTTTTTATTAAACAAGAACATCATAAAAGCAAATGACAAGTCAAAGAAAGTTGTTTGATTATGCAAATGAGATGCAAAACCAACTTTTATTTTATTGGTGAAAATACCTACATAAAAGGCTGAAAGTACTGGAGTATCTGCACATTTCCTGAACTCCTAATTTTTGTGAGCAGTGTATAAGTGCTTGATATGAAAACCCAGCTAATTGGGCTCTTACACTTCTGTCTCCATCCACCCTCACTTAGTACTATGTACTCTTCCTTACCACTAGTCAAGAATACAAATTTCTCTTCAATTTTGTTGAAAAACTTTAATGACAATAAGAATTATTGTGGTAATGGCAGTAGAAACATTTGTTATCACATGTTTTATTTTGAATACTTTATTGTATATTATATTGAACCACTCAATAAACATCTCCACAATAGTATTATCTATTGCTTTCATGTACAGTAGGGGAAATCTGTAGAACCAAATCAGTGGGAACCAGTGACTAAATGTCTTTGGCCATCACAATCACTGGTTGGGTGGGGACTTTTTCAGAACTTCAATTTGATATATTAAGATAGGTGAGAGTTATCTGTGTGTGATTTTACCATTGTTTAGAAATTATATTCATAATTTTATTCTATCTTTTTTGGAACACTCAGCTGTGGCATTTATTATGTTATTAGTTTTGATTTAATGTTTCACCTCATCTTGCCTGATGATTCTGGAAGACAGGAAACATGTTTTTTTTATATTCTTTGTATGTTATCCTCAACTCCTAACTCTCTTAACACAATGAACATTGAAGAAAGATAGTTCATTGGTCAATTGATTGAGCAGAAATGTATAAGCATTCATCAGTTTCAGAAGCTGCACAGGGTTCTCCTTTTTCTTCTCTGCCCCTCCCCTCCCCTTTATTTCTCCTCCCATCCTTTCCTTTTTTTCCCCCTTTCCCTTCTCTTGCTTCTCCTTCCTCCCCTTTCTCTTCTCTTTCTGATCCCTTCCTATCGCCTCCCCTCCCCTCCTCTCTCCTTCCCTTCCCTCTCCTTTCCTTCCTTTGCTTCTCCTTTCCTTCCTTTGCTCCCCCTTCCCTTCCCTTGCTTTCCCTTCTCTTCCTTTCCCCTCCCTTCCTATTCCTTTCCTTTTGGGATTATTTACTCTTAAAGCCAATAGGCATGGCGCAGATTATGGGCAGACATGCAGGGCAGAAAAAGGAGTCACAGTGGTTCGAACTTGGAGATCAAATAGGGTGGTAAGGTGTCCACATTGGGGGTAGCCCAGTATGGGTGTGGGAGCCCACACAAGGTGATCAATGTGCTCATGCAGAGGGGTGGCCTGGTGAAAGCAGCCAGAACTTAAATAGGGTGTAGAGAACCCAAGTAGGATAAGGAGGGCATTCATGAGTGGAAAGGGATGGAGCAAGGATTGGTTATGTAGAGGAGGATTGATCAAAGAAGTAAACATATTAAGGATAATGAAAGCCAGTTTTCTCACTGTTGGAGAGGGAGTCACTTACTTAAAAAGAGAAAAACAGAATGAACCCTATGGACTCAGAGACTGGAGCTGAACAGATTATATAAATTTATGCTTTTCAGGATAGATAGATAGATTAGATAGATAGATAGACAGAAAGATATTTGTATGCATGTTGTGTATAAAAGCACACATTCTCTATTTCTCTCCACTGATAGGGCTTAAAAACTTTATAACAATGAACACACCTCATGCCCAGATCTTGGCTTATTAATACCATTTCCACTTAAAGGGACCCAGGCTCCTTGGAGAAATGACTGATTTGAGGGCCAGGGCTGAGAAGATGCAAGATGAGCCTGAAACATCTTGTGCTAGAAAGCAAGAAAATACTGAACACTGAGGGAGACCTGTCAAAAAGATATAGAAGCCAGGCTGAGGGGCTTCCCCTGACCAAACCAGGGATAGTTTGAGCCCCATAATAAATAATGGTGGCAAGAAATTATAACTCATTGAATGAAGTAGGAAAAGATGAGTGCATGCAGACATGTACAAATAAATGGGTAAATTGCAACTGGGTGAGTATATTTACACAGTTTCAAATAGTACTGCTCAAAATATCCCTTAATTGCAAAGAGTAAGGACAGCTTCACAGTGGAGGACCCTGGCAGACACTCCCTTAATCAAGTGACCAGGGTAAGCATCATCAGAAAAGAGATGAATTGACCACGCATCACCTGATTGACACAGTGAGAAGAACTCAGCCTTGCCTCTGCAATAGATTTTATACAACTTCCCCCATCTCATGGATATGCATATGTGTTAGTCATAATCTATATGTTTTCTCAGTGAATTGAAGCTTTCCCTTGTAGACAAGCTACTTCCCCTTTTGTGGCTAAAGTCCTGTTAGGAAAGATTATCCCTGCCTGGAGAACTCTCAAACTCCAAAGTGATTGAGGAACACATTTAACTAGTCAGGTACTTCAACAAATCTGTGCAGTTTGGCTGATCTTACAATATTTTTTTTGAGCTTACCATCCTCAATCCTCAGTTTTAGTCAAACATACTAATGGCATTATTTAGATTCAATTGGCAAAATTTGTAGAGACCATCCAGTACTTTGGCCATAAGGATTGCCATTGGTCCTTTTAAATCCATCTTTGGGACTTATAAAATCTCACCGTTTAAGATAATTACTGGATGCCCCCATTCATTTGATTCCTGCTTCTTTTGATCCACAGTAAACGCAGGCATACTTCAATATAGTAAAGGCCTAATTGCTTCTATTGAAAATAACCATGCTTTGGAGTGATGTCAGAGAAATGGAAGCATGAGAAGTCTTCTTTGTCTCTCTCCTTGAAGTTTCAACAATTTTAACAGCTATAATTCCACAAAGGATTCACTGCTCAATGTACAAACACGTCCAAGTGATCTCCACATTGAAACATCTGAAGGTGGGCAAGTGACAGGTGGGAAGAAAGAAGAGCTGAGAGGGTGTCAGGGATGCAGCTCAGAGCTCACAGCCCAGAGCTCTCTGTAGGTCTCATCCTGGAGAGGGCAGGAATCAGGTTGCTGCTGGCACTCCCTTCAGCTAGGAGGAACAGAGAGATACAGTGAACATTCCTGCAGGAGTGGTCAGTATTAGCTTTTACTGAACCCAGTGACTTGGGCAGGGACATGCAGAGAGATGTAGCCACACTTGTCTGGCAATTGATATTGCAGACTGAGAAATAAAACCATGGAAGCTGACTGCCTTTCTTCACATTCCCATAGCTGGCAGCAGGTCCAGGAGAAGCTGTAGCAGTGAGTGTTGGGTTGCAGAGCCCATTATCTGCAAACCCAAGAGCTGGTACTACAGAAACATGTTTTCCCTGAGCAACAGGCACAATCTGCGATTAATCTTAGAGTTGGTTGAAGGCACAGAGGGAGGCTGCAGAGATCTGCCAGTCACCATTACTGGGAGAGCAAAGCAACAAAGGCAGGAGGTAGCTTCCCTGAGTTCACCCATCCTTACAGATCACAGCTGTTCTTCTGGCAGTGTCTGACTTCAGGGGACAACACTGGGATTTCAGATTTGGAACCCCATTGCCCACCACATTCCCCCATGAAATTGGTCCCCTGACACAGTGAAGACATCTATTTTCTCAGGGAACAAAAGTTCTGGAAAGCCAGACCAATGAAAGAGAACTAAAAAAAAACCTTAGTGCCCTAACATGTGGTCCATCTAGAGAATGTTCCATGTGCACTTGAAAAGAATGTATATTCTGCTGCATTGGGATGAAATGTTCTGTAGGTATCAATTATAAATCCATCTGCTCCAGTGTGTTGTTTAAGATGCTGTTGCCTTGTTGATATTTTTTGTCTGGAATATCTATTTATTGATGTCAATGAAGTGTTGGTTTGTTGTTTTTTTTAATTGAAAGGCAGGGAGGCAGAGAGATAGGCCTCCGCATGTGCCCTGACTGGGATCCACTAGCAAGCTCCCTACCGGGGGATGCTTTGCCCATCTGAGGCTGCTGCTGAGGTGAGGCCATGGAGCCATCCTCACCCAGGGCCCACTTTTTCAAACCATTAGATCCATGGCGGCAAGAGGGAAAGAGGGGGGGGGGGAAGAGGAGAGTCAGAGAAGTCTATGATCACTTCTGTGTGCCCTGACCAGGAATCAAACCCAGGACTTCTACACGCTGGGCAATGCTCTACCACTGAGCCATGGGCCAGGGCCTCATTGCAATGTAAAAATCCCGTACTATGACTGTGACTGTATTACTCTCTTCTTTAATGTTCAACAAAATTTTCTTTATATATATATATTTGCTCCTATGTTGAGTGTGAGTGTATTGGTGTTTTCGAGGGTTATATCCTTTTGTTAGATCAATCCCTTTAGTACTATGTAATATCTTCCTTTGTTTCTTTTTATGGCCTTGTTTTGCAGTCTATTTTGTCTGATATAAATATTGCTACCCCAGTTATGTTTTCATTTATATTTACATGAAATAATTTTTCCCATTTCTTCACTTTCAGTCTGTGTGCATCTTTTATTGTGAGGTAGGTCTCTTGTAGACAGCATATATGTATATATGGCTCATGCTTTGTTATCCATTCATATTTGTTTTACATGGGGGCACTATACACCTGCTACCCAACATGTTGCTTAAGACATACTCATCAAATATTATCCAAACAAATATATAAATGTAATGTAGAGATATCATATTCTTTTTTTTTTTTAATAAATTTTTATTAATGGTAATGGGATGACATTAATAAATCAGGGTACATATATTCAAAGAAAACGTGTCTAGGTTATTTTGTCATTAAATTATGTTGCATACCCCTCGCCCAAAGTCAGATTGTCCTCCGCCACTCTCTATCTAGTTCTCTGTGCCCCTCCCCCTCCCCCTAACTCTCTCCCTCCCTCCCTCCCATGTCCTCCCTCCCCCCACCCCTGGTAACCACCACACTCTTGTCCATGTCTCTTAGTCTCGTTTTTATGTTCCACCAATGTATGGAATCATGTAGTTCTTGTTTTTTTCTGATGCACTTATTTCACTCCGTATAATGTTATCAAGATCCCACCATTTTGCTGTAAATGATCTGATGTCATCATTTCTTATGGCTGAGTAGTATTCCATAGTGTATATGTGCCACATCTTCTTTATCCAGTCTTCTATTGAAGGGCTTTTTGGTTGTTTCCATGTCTTGGCCACTGTGAACAGTGCTGCAATGAACATGGGGCTACATGTGTCTTTACGTATCAATGTTTCTGAGGTTTTGGGGTATATACCCAGTAGAGGGATTGCTGGGTCATGAGGTAGTTCTATTTTCAGTTTTTTGAGGAACCACCATACTTTCCTCCATAATTCTTTTGCATGTGGTTTTCCAGTTTTCCCAACACCATTTGTTGAAGAGGCTTTCTTTTCTCCATTGTGTGTTGTTGGCCCCTTTATCAAAGATTATTTGACCATATATATGTGGTTTTGTTTCTGGGCTTTCTATTCTGTTCCATTGGTTGTACTACTTTATAGTCCCACCAACAGTGGATGAGAGTTCCCTTTTCTCCGCAGCCTCTCCAACATTTGCTATTACCCGTCTTGTTGATAATAGCTAATCTAACAGGGGTGAGGTGGTATCTCATTGTAGTTTTGATTTGCATTTCTCTAATAACTAATGAAGCTGAACATATTTTCATATATCTGTTGGCCATTTGTATCTCTTCCTGGGAGAAGTGTCTGTTCATGTCCTCTTCCCATTTTTTTATTGGATTGTTTGTTTGTTTGTTGTTGAGTTTTATGAGTTCTTTGTAAATTTTGGATATTAGGCCCTTATCTGAGCTGTTGTTTGAAAATATCATTTCCCATTTAGTTGGCTGTCTGTTTATTTTGATATCAGTTTCTGTTGCTGAGCAAAAACTTTTTATTCTGATGTAGTCCCATTCATTTATCTTTGCCTTCACTTCTCTTGCCATTGGAGTCAAGTTCATAAAATGTTCTTTAAAACCCAGGTCCATGATTTTAGCACCTATGTCTTCTTCTATGTACTTTATTGTTTCAGGTCTTATATTTAGGTCTTTGATCCATTTTGAATTAATTTTAGTACACGGGGACAGGCTGTAGTCGAGTTTCATTCTTTTGCATGTGGTTTTCCAGTTTTCCCAACACCATTTGTTGAAGAGGCTTTCTTTTCTCCATTGTGTGTTGTTGGCACCTTTATCAAAGATTATTTGACCATATATATGTGGTTTTGTTTCTGGGCTTTCTATTCTGTTCCATTGGTCTGAGTGTCTATTTTTCTGCCAATACCATGCTGTTTTGATTATCGTGGCCCTATAATATAGTTTAAAGTCAGGTATTGTAATGCCCCCAGCTTCATTCTTTTTCCTTAGGATTGTTTTGGCTATTCAGGGTTTTTTATAGTTCCAAATAAATCTGATGATTTTTTGTTCCATTTCTTTAAAAAATCTCATAGAAATTTTGATGGGAATTGCATTAAATTTATATATTGCTTTGGGTAATATGGCCATTTTAATTATATTTATTCTTCCTATCCAAGAACTAGGAATATTTTTCCATCTCATTGTGTCTTTTTCTATTTCTCTTAATAATGCCTTGTAGTTTTCGTTATATAGGTCCTTTACATTCTTTGTTATGTTTATTCCTAGGTATTTTATTTTTTTTGTTGCAATCGTGAAGGGGATTATTTTTTTGAGTTCGTTTTCTAATATTTCATTGTTGGCATATAGAAAGGCTATGGACTTTTGTATGTTAATTTTGTATCCTGCGACCTTACTGTATTGGTTTATTGTTTCTAATAATCTTTTTGTGGAGTCCTTTGGGTTTTCGATGTATAGGATCATATCATCAGCAAAAAGTGATACCTTTACTTCTTCTTTTCTGATATGGATGCCTTTAATTTCTTTCTCTTGTCTGATTGCTCTGACCAGAACTTCTAGCACCACGTTAAATAAGAGTGGAGAGAGTGGACAACCCTGTCTTGTTCCTGATTTAAGGTAGAAAGTCCTCAGTTTTATGCCGTTTAATATGATGTTGGCTGGTTTATCAAATATGGCCTTTATCATGTTGAGATATTTTCCTTCTATACCCATTTTGTTGAGAGTCTTAAACATAAAATTGTGTTGTATTTTATCAAAAGCCTTTTCTGCATCTATTGATAAGATCATGTGGTTTTTGTTCTTTGTTTTGTTGATATGGTGTATTACGTTAACCGTTTTGCATATGTTGAACCATCCTTGAGATTCTGGGATGAATCCCACTTGATCATGATGTATTATTTTTTTAATATGTTGTATTCGGTTTGCCAGTATTTTGTTTAGTATTTTAGCATCTGTATTCATTAGAGATATTGGTCTGTAGTTTTCTTTCTTTGTGCCATCCTTGCCAGGTTTTGGTATGAGGGTTATGTTGGCCTCATAAAAAGTGTTTGGAAGTATTGCTTCTTCTTCAATTTTTTGGAAGACTTTGAGTAGAATAGGAACCAAGTCTTCTTTGAATGTTTGATAGAATTCACTAGTATAACCGTCTGGGCCTGGACTTTTATTTTTGGGGAGGTTTTTAATCGTTTTTTCTATTTCCTCCCTGCTGATTGGTCTGTTTAGGCTTTCTGCTTCTTCATGACTCAGTCTAGGAAGGTTGTATTGTTCTAGGAATTTATCCATTTCTTCTAGATTGTTGTATTTGGTGGCATATAATTTTTCATAGTATTCTACAATAATTCTTTGTATATCTATGATGTCTGTGGTGATCTCTCCTCTTTCATTTTGGATTTTATTTATTTGAGTCCTGTGCCTTTTTTCCTTGGTGAGTCTTGCCAAGGGTTTGTCAATTTTGTTGATCTTTTCAAAGAACCAGCTCCTTGTTTTATTGATTTTTTCTATAGTTTTTCTGTTCTCTATTTCATTTATTTCTGCTCTGGTTTTTATTATCTCCTTTCTTTGGCTGGTTTTGGGTTGTCTTTGTTCTTCTTTTTCTAGTTCCTTAAGGTGTGAAGTTAAGTGGTTTACTTGGGCTCTCTCTTGTTTGTTCATATAGGCCTGAAGTGATATGAACTTTCCTCTTATTACTGCTTTAGCTGCATCCCAGAGATTCTGATATGTCGTATTTTCATTTTCATTTGTCTGTATATATCTTTTGATCTCTGCGCTTATTTCTTCTTTGACCCATTCATTTTTTAGAAGTATGTTGTTTAGTTTCCACATTTTTGTGGGTTTTTCCCCCTCTTTTTTGCAGTTGAATTCTAGTTTCAAGGCTTTATGATCAGAAAATATGCTTGGTACAATTTCAATTTTTCTGAATTTGCTGATATTGTCTTTGTGGCCCAACGTATGGTCAATTCTTGAGAATGTTCCATGTACACTAGAGAAAAATATATACTCTGTCACTTTGGGATGAAGTGTCCTATAGATGTCTATTATATACAGGTGTTCTAGTATTTCGTTTAAGGCCACTATATCTTTATTGATTCTCTGTTTGGATGACCGATCTAGAGCCGTCAGCGGTGTATTGAGGTCTCCAAGTATGATTGTATTTTTGTTGGTTTTTGTTTTAAGGTCAATAAGTAGCTGTCTTATATATTTTGGTGCTCCTTGGTTTGGTGCATATATATTAAGGATTGTTATGTCTTCTTGATTCAACTTCCCCTTAATCATTATGAAATGACCATTTTTGTCTCTGAGTACTTTTTCTGTCTTGTAGTCAGTCAGCATTATTAGATATGAGTATTGCTACACCTGCTTTTTTTTGGATGTTGTTTGCTTGGAGTATTGTTTTCCAGCCTTTTACTTTGAATTTGTTTTTATCCTTGTTGCTTAGATGTGTTTCTTGTAGGCAGCATATAGTTGGATTTTCTTTTTTAATCCATTCTGCTACTCTGTGTCTTTTTATTGGTAAGTTTAATCCATTTATATTTAGTGTAATTATTGACACTTGTGGGTTCCCTACTGCCATTTTATAAATTGCTTTCTGTTAGTTTTGTATCTTGTTTGATTCTTCTCTTTTGTTTTTCTATCATTTGTTTTTGTTTGTTTGTGTTCCATACTTCTTTCCTCTGTTGCTACCTTTTTTAAGTCAAGTGTTTTTGTGGTGGTTTTTTCAAGGGTGGTTACCACTAAGTAATGAAAAAGGTACCTACCATATTCATTGTAGTACCCTATCTTATGAGTATTTCTGCACTTCATCGTCCTTTGCTACTGTTAATCTCCATCCTCTCCCCGCTTTTTTTCCTTTGTTGTCACAGTTTAAGTTTGGTTTTATTGTGTTCTTGGTGGAGCTGTTACTTGTGGTGTTGTTTTTTTTTGTTCTTTGAATCTGGTTGGAAAACCCCCTTTAGTATTTCCTGGAGTGGGGGCTTTCTCGTGATAAATTCTCTCATCTTTTCTGTATTTGTGAATGTTTTTATATCTCCTTCGTACTTGAAGGATAGCTTTGATGGGTATAGTATTCTTGGCTGAAAGTTCCTCTCTTTCAGGGCTTTAAATATTGGGGTCCACTCTCTTCTAGCTTGTAGAGTTTCTGCTGAGAAATCTGATGATAATCTAATAGGCCTTCCTTTATATGTTGTACTCTTCTTTTCCCTGGCTGCCTTGAGAATTTTTTCTTTGTCATTGGTTTGTGTCATCTTTATTATGATGTGCCTTGGAGTGGGTTTGTTGGGGTTAAGAAAACTCGGTGTTCTGTTTGCTTCTCGAATTTGAGGTTTTAGTTCTTTCCACAGGCTTGGGAAGTTCTCGTCTATTATTTGTTTGAGTATATTCTCCATTTCATTTTCTTTCTCTTCTCCCTCTGATATACCTATTATTCTTATGTTATTCTTTCTGATGGAGTCAGACAATTCCTGTAGAGCTTTCTCGTTTTTTATTATTTTTGAGTCTCTTTCTTCTTCTCTCTGTTGTGCCTCAAGTTGTTTGTCTTCTATTTCACTAATCCTATCTTCTATCTGGGCTGTTCTGTTAGCTAAGCTTGTTACCTCGTTTTTCAGCTCGTGAATTGAGTTTTTCATTTCTGTTTGATTTGTTTTTATAGTTTCAATTTCCTTGGTAATATATTCTTTGTGTTCATTGAGTTGTTTTCTGATCTCCCTATATTGCCTTTCTGTGTTTTCTTGTATATCTCTGAGTATTTTTAAGATTTCTATTTTAAATTCTCTGTCATTTAGCTCCAAGGCTTCCAATATGTTAAGTCTTTTCTCCATAGATTTTTCCACATCTATTTGTGTTACCTCTCTTTATTTTGTATCCATAATATTCGATTTCCTCTTTCTTATTGGCATCTGAGGGTGGTCTTGTTGATAGCACTAATTAGAATTAATAAAGAGTAAAAAGTAAAAAAAAAAAAAAAAAAGGTAAAACACCCCACAAAAAAAAACAGTAATAATTTATTATTTCCCCCTTTTTTCTTTCTTCTCTTTCTCTCCTCTCCCCTCCTCAGGGAAATATCGTGATGACCTGTGAATTATATTATGCTAAATGGAACAAAAACTGCCTATAATGGAGGGCCTGATTTGGGGTGAAGAGTTCAAGGGGCAAAAAAAGCGAGTACGGACCTACTAAATGCAAAAAAAAAAAAAAAAAAAAAAAAAAGGAAGAAAATCTTAGACAAGCATAAGATGATTTGCTTGTAAGTGATGGTCAACTAAGAGATATAATGAGAGGGATAAGAGGGAACCAGAAAAAAGGAGAAAAAAAAAAGAATAATAAAGAAGAAAAAAAAAAATAAGTAAAAATCTGTTGTATTAAGTGGAGCGAAGACTAAATACAATGGAGACCTTGGGTTGGGAGGAATGCTAGTGAGTTAAAAAGCAACGTAAAAAGTACCCAAAATGCCACAAAAATAAACAAACAAACAAACAAAAAAACAAAAACAAAAGCAAAAAAGAAAAATAAAACCAAAAAAAAACTTTTGAGTCCCAAATTAACTAATTTGTTCGTGATTGAGGATTAAATGGGAGGAAAAGTAAAATGAGAAAAGAAAAAACGAATAGAAAGGAAAAAATAAGAAAAAGAGAAAAACGAAGGAAGAAAAAAAAAAGGAAGAAAAAAAAACAAAATAAAGCAAAACAAAAAAAAAATAAAAGAGGAGAGAGTGAGAGTTAAGTGTTTTGGAGTATAACCTTAAAGGAGTGTGAGGATGAAGAAAAGAAATAAAATGTAACATTCATGGGTAGTGTAGTTCAAGAAAAGGGAAGCATAAGATTGGCAGAGAATAGAAGGACCGAGGTGGAGGAAATAGAAATAATAATAATAAAGGCAATAAGATAGAAGAAACAAACAACAACAACAAAAAAAATTAGTGGAACAAGTTGTAAAGTCTGTGGATTTTTCTTGATTTTGAGAGGTTAACTTCTTCCTTTTTCTTTTCTCTCCCTCTTCCTGGTTGGTGACTCTGTACCCCAGGCTCTGCCCCTGTGTCACACCTAGGTAGGGATTTGCAGTTGATGGGATTCTATGGCAATGTCATATAATTGGCTTTAGTCTTGCTGGTAGTCAAGGCTTGTTGGCATTTGCAGGGTCCAACGATGAGAGAGTTTGCTTTTCTGGAGTCTCTCTCCTAGTCCCCCCTTCCTGAATTAGCAGCCTGGTGATCCAGCTATAAGGCTGCTACTGCTTCTGCCTGGGGAGTAAGAGGCTCAAAGAGCTAGGAAATCCCCACTCTATCCCCACTCAGCGCAAGGCTTTGGGAAAGGCTCTGGCAGTCAGAGCCTCCAGTGTAATCAGGCGGGGGTGGGAGTCAATTGTTGTCAAGGTGACTGTTCAGCACCTAGCATTCAGTTGGACCACTCAACCCAGGCTTTCTACACTTTGTAGCCTGTTTTGGCTGGGAAGAAGAGGCACTAGTCTCTGCTTGCGACTAGTGTAGTATAGATCTTATTATCTGCCAAGTCCCTCTTGTTAGCATTTATCCCTGAATATGGAGGCTCTATCAATCAGAAGTTGCCCCCGCCCCTTTAGCGAGAGGCACTAAAAAATATCACGCCTCTTGTCTTGGATCACTGAACTGGGAGAGATCTTATCAATTAGAGCCTGTGGGTGTGCTGATTTCGTGAGTTAAGCTAATTTCAGTGATTGGGTCCGCAGCTGTGCTCCGGAAGGTATTTCAGGCTGCCTGCGTGCCCCTCCCCCAATGCTTGATTGTTAGCTTGAATGGCTGGGTGAGGTGCCCCGCCCACAGAGAGAATCTCCCAAGTAGGGAAGACCGCCCTGGCGCCTCTCCCGCTCGCCCAGCCGCTGGTGGGTGGGGCGCACCGGCCACAGGATAATGGGGCACCCTGGGTGTGCGAGCCAGTAGGGCGCTCTGGGCACGTAGGATGCCCAGGGCACGCGCGCGAATGGGGTTCTCCGGGCACCGGTGGCTGGGGACTCTCACTCGCAGTGCGCGGGCCGCTGGGAACGTTAGCGGTGCTCGCTCTGCAACCGGACCGGGCGCGCGCTGGCGGCTGCTCGCCACTCCCGAGTGTGGGCCGACTCACCACAAGTGCACTCCCTCCACGGCTTGAATGAAGGTCCCTGCGGTAGTTAGCTTCCTCCACACCCTCGTCTCTCAGATTCAAGTGATAACAGTCCTTTTGCTTTCAGTTTGTGTGGAACTCTGGAATGCTCCGAGGATAAATTTTTCTGTTTCTAGTTGATAAATTTGTTGTGATTTTGGGGAGATCTGTCGGAAGCACTGCTCACAGCGCCATTTCCGTGACTAGAGATATCATATTCTGGTGAGGAGAGCACCAGGTGAAAGCATTACATAGTAGGTTTTGAAGAAAGTGATGATACACAGAATCTATTCTAAAACTAAGCAACAATATGGAGCCAAAATAAACTCAGTGAAATAAAAAGTTTTAGTATCTGTACTGAGATAGGGAAACAAAGAAGTTCAACATATTCTTATAATGGTGAGGAAGCACAGGGTATATAAGAATGACATGATAGTAAATAAGAAGGCGATATAGGAATATGCCATTTTCTTATTTTACTCCTGTAACTGAAATCTCTTGACATTTTTAATGTAATACTATAATAATATATTATATTGATATATATATAATATACTATAATTATATGTAATAGTATATTATTACATTAATGTTATATCTATATCATTTATAAAACTGGAATATGGGTGGGATATACTAGCGATAATTTCCTGCCTCCATTCTTTGACTTCTTTTTATGACTATGGCACATGGGAAACCCTCAACAGTATTGTGTGGGCATTCAAGACTAGACACAATATATCAGACTGTGTTCTCAAAAGGATTGAATAGAAAGGGGCTAAAGAAATGTGGATTCTGCCAGACCTCTGGTGGTTCAGTGGATGAAGCATCGACCTGGAATTCTGAGGTCGCCGGTTCGAAACCCTAGGCTTGCCTGGTCAAGGCACTTATGGGAGTTGATGCTTCCTGCTTCTTCGCCTGTTGTCTCTATGTCTTTCTTTTCTCTCTCTCTCTCCTATCTTTCTTTCTTTTCTTTTTTTATTATTAATTTTAATGCAGTGACATTGATAAATCAGAGTAGATATGTTCAGAGAAAATATATCCAGATTATTTTGACATTTGAATATGTTGCATACTCCTCACCCAAAGTCAAATTGTCTTCCATCAACTTCTATCTGGTTTTCTTTGTGCCCCTCCCCTCACCCCACCCACTCTCTCTCCTTCCTCACCCCCCCGCTGTTACCATCACATTCTTGTCCATGTCTCTGAGTCTCATTTTTATGTCCCATCTATGTATGGATTCATATAGTTCTTAGTTTTTTTTTTCTGATTAACTTATTTCACTCCGTATAACGTTATCAAGGTCCATCCGTGTTATTGTAAATAATCCGATGTCATCATTTCTTATGGCTGAGTAGTATTTCATAGTATATATATATACCAAAGCTTTTTGATCCACTCGTCCACTGATGGACACTTGGACTGTTTCCAGATCTTCGCTATTGTGAACAATGCTGCCATAAACATGGAGGTGCATTTCTCCTTTCGGAAAAGTTCTATGGTGTTCTTAGGATCTATTCCTAAAAGTGAAATAGCTGGGTCAAAAGGCAGTTTGATTTTTATTTTTTGAGGAATCTTCACACTGTTTTCCACAGTGGTTGCACCAGTCTGCATTCCCACCAGCAGTGCAGGAGGGTTCCCTTTTCTCCACATTTTCGCCAGCACTTATTCTGTGTTGTTTTATTGATGAGCGCCATTCTGACTGGTGTGAGGTGATATCTCATTGTGGTTTTCATTTGCATTTCTCTAATAATTAGTGATGTTGAGCATTTTTTCATATGCCTATTGGCCATCTGTATGTCCTCCTTGGAGAAGTGTCTATTCATTTCTTTTACCCATTTTTTGATTGGATTGTATGTCTTTCTGGTGTTGAGATTTACAAGTTCTTTATAAATTTTGGTTATTAACCCCTTATCAGACGTATTGTCAAATATGTTCTCCCATTGTGTAGTTTGTCTTTTTATTCTATTTATATTGTCTTTAGCTGTGCAAAAGCTTTTAGTTTGATATAGTCCCATTTGTTTATCCTGTCTTTTATTTCACTTGCCCATGGAGATAAATCAGCAAATATATTGCTGTGAGAGATGTCAGAGAGCTTACTGCCTATGTTTTCTTCTAAGATGCTTATGGTTTCACAGCCTACATTTAAGTCTTTTATCCATTTTGAGTTTATTTTTGTGAATGGTGTAAGTTGGTGGTCTAGTTTCATTTTTTTGCAGGTAGCTGTCCAATTTCTCCTCTCTTTCTAATAAAAATGAATAAATAAATTAAAAGAAAAAGCTACAGAATAAAGCTTCAATTATTTTTTTTTAAAAGTAAGTGGAGGAGAAAAAGATGGCAGCGAAGTAGGCAGACGCACAGATGCCCAGCTTTCACCACCAAACTGGAATACAAATCAATTTAGGAAAAATCAGCATGAAAAAGCAACTCTGAACTGCAAGAACAGCTCTCAAAAACCAAGGAGCAAAGAAGAAGCCACAACAAACCTGGTAGGGAGAGCCTGAATCTCTCCTGCTTACAGGAATGGAGGGGGGGGGTGAGGCTGAGAGCCCAGAGGGGATCTCACACAAGGGAAAAGTGCAGAAACTATTGCTCACAGCCACTTGCCTGGTGACCAGGGAGCGAGGTGTGTTGAAAAGACGAGCTTATCTCCCAAGTGGAAAGGAAAGAGAGAGGGACAGACTGTGAGGGGCTAAGGAATGAAGGAGATGACCTAAAAAAGCTGACTCATCCATGCTGAAGGTGGCCAAAGCTGGCGGAGGGACTGAACCTTTTACAAAACAGAGCTGAATTGCTTTCGGATCAGAGATCTCCGGACATCTATCCAGCTCCAATCAGCGCAACAAGACACAGGTGAAAACAACAAGTGGGGAGGAGGGGCAGTAACTCAGGTCTCCGTGGAGATCTGAGATACACCTTTCCCTACTGAAGCTGAGAAACCACCCTGCCCCCAGGGAGATTAGTTGGCTAAAGAGACCTTCAGAGTCTCAGGTTACACCCATCGCATTCCTGGATACAGTTTTAAGGAAGCCCCCTGCTGAGATCAGTAAACAAGACTATCACCTGTTAAGAAAACAAACAAATCAAGACTTCAAAGCTGCCCAAATCCAAAAGTGGATTACAGATAACAGCTGATACCAACCCAAGAAGACCTAGAAATAACACAACTGAAAACTGGAGGCAGACAACACCAAGCCTAGACTTAATCAACTCTACAAATAAAACACCCAAAAACAGACAATGAGAAGACAAAGAAGTGCAATCCAAATAAAACCACAAGAGACACCTTCAAGAGATGAACTGAGTGATATGGAAATAATCAAACTTCCAGATGTGGAGTTCAAAATAATGATTGTAAGGATGCTTAGGGATCTTAGAACAACAATGGATGGTCATTATGAACACCTAAATAAAGAAATAGCAAGTATAAAAAAGAATCAGTCGGAGATGACAAATACAATATCAGAAATAAAGACCATAATGGAAGGAATTAAAAACAGGATAGATAGAGCTGAGGATCGAATCAGCGAGTTGGAGGACAAGTGGAATGAAGGCATGAAAGCAGAGAAGAAAAGAGAAAAGAGACTCAAAAAGTCAGAGGAAACCCTTAGAGAGCTCTGTGACAACATGAAGAGAAATAACATCCGCATCATAGGGGTTCCTGAAGAAGAAGAAAAAGAACAAGGGATACTTTGTTCAATCATATCATAGCTGAAAACTTCCCTAAATTATTGCAAGAGAAACTCTCACAAGTCCAAGAAGCACAGAGGACTCCATTAAAGAGAAACCCAAAGAAACCTACACCAAGACACATCATAATTAAAATACCAAAGCTAAGCGATAAAGAGAAAATATTAAAAGCTGCAAGAGAAAAAAAAGTTATCACCTACAAAGGAGCCCCCATAAGGATGACATCCATCTTCTCTACAGAAACACTTGAGGCCAGAAGGGAATGGCAAGAAATATTCAAAGTAATGCAGAACAAGAACCTACAACCAAGACTACTTTATCCAGCAAGGCTATCGTTTAAAATCGAAGGAGAAATAAAAAGCTTCCCAGACAAAAAAACAACTCAAGGAATTCATTACAACCAAACCAATGCTGCAGGAAATGTTAAGGGGCCTGTTGTAAACAGATCAAAGTGGGAAAAGAATATAGCAAAAAAGGAATACACCTTTAAAGAAGAAAATGGCAATAAACAACTACATAGTAATAATAACCTTAAATGTAAATGGATTAAATGATTAAATCAAAAGACATAGGGTAGCTGCGTGGATAAGAAAACAGGACCCATACATATGCTGTCTACAAGAGACACACCTTAGAACAAAAGATACACATAGATTGAAGGTAAAAGGATGGAACAAAACATTTCATGCAAATGGAAATGAAAAAAAAGCTGGGGTAGCAATACTTATATCAGACAAACTGGACTTTAAAACAAAGGATATAGTAGGAGATAAAGAAGGCCACTACATAATGATAAAGGGAGTAATCCAACAGGAAGATATAACTATTACAAATATCTATGCACCTAATATAGGAGCACCCAAATATATAAAGCAGACTTTGATGGATTTAAAGGGCGAGATCAACAGCAATACTATAATAGTAGGGGATTTCAATACCCCACTAACATCACTAGATAAATCCTCAAGAAAGAAAATTAACAAAGAAACAGCAGACTTATTGGAAACACTAGATCAACTCGATTTAATAGATATCTTCAGAACCTTTCACCCTAAAGCAGCAGAATATACATTCTTTTCAAGTGCTCGTGGTACATTCTCTAGGATAGACCACATGTACATTCTCTAGGAGAGCACCACAAAAGTGCTCTCAACAAATTTAAGAAGACTGAAATCATATCAAGCACTTTCTCCGATCACAACGGCATGAAACTAGAAATGAATCACAACAGAAAAGCTCAAAAATTCTCAAACACATGGAAACTAAATAGCAGGGTGTTAAATAATGAATGGATTAAGAATGAGATCAAAGAAGAAATAAAATAATTCCTAGAAACGAATGACAATGAGCATACAACAACTCAAAATTTATGGGACACAGCAAAAGCAGTGCTGAGAGGGAAGTTCATAGCACTACAGGCACACTTTCAGAAGCTAGAAAAAGCTCAGATAAACAACTTAACCCTGCATCTAAAAGAATTAGAAAAAAACCAGCAAGTAAAGCCCAAATGTAGTAGAAGGAAGGAAATAATAAAGATCAGAGCAGAAATAAATGAGATAGAGGCTAAAGAAACAATATAGAGAATCAATGAAACTAGGAGCTGGTTCTTTGAAAAGGTAAACAAGATTGATGAACCTTTAACTAGACTCACCAAGAAAAAAAGGGAGAGGACTCAAATAAATAAAATTAAAAATGAGAGTGGAGAAATAACAACTGACACAACAGAAATGCAAAATATTGTAAGAAAATACTATGAAGAACTGTATGCCAAAAAACTAGACCTAGATGAAATGGACAAATTCCTTGAAACATACAATCTTTCAAATATCAATCTGGAAGAATCAGAAAACCTAAACAGACTGATTACAACAAATGAGATTGAAACAGTTATCAAAAAACTCCCAAAAAAGAAAAGTTCTGGGCCTGATGGCTTCACAAATGAATTCTACCAAATATTCAAAGAAGAACTAACTCCTATCCTTCTCAAGCTATTTCAAAAAATTCAAGAGGAAGGAATACTTCCAAGCTCCTTTTACGAGGCGAACATAATTCTGATTCCAAAACCAGGCAAAGAAAACACAAAGAAAGAAAATTATAGGCCAATATCTCTGATGAATATAGATGCTAAAATACTCAACAAAATATTTGCAAACCGGATCCAACAATATATGGAAAAAATCATACACCATGATCAAGTGGGATTTATTCTGGGGAGGCAAGGCTGGTACAATATTCGTAAATCAATCAATGTGATTCATCACATAAACAAAAAGAAGGAGAAAAACCATATGATAATTTCAATAGATGCAGAAAAAGCATTTGATAAAATCCAGCACTCATTCATGATCAAAACTCTCAGCAAAGTGGGAACACAGGGAACATACCTCAACATGATAAAAGCCATCTATGAGAAACACACAGCCAACATCATACTCAATGGGCAACAATTAAAAGCAATACCCTTAAGATCAGGAACAAGGCAGGAGTGCCCCCTTTCACCACTCTTATTTAACATAGTCCTGGAAGTCCTAGCCACAGCAATCAGACAAGAAGAAGAAATAAAAGGCATTCAAGTTGGAAAAGAAGAAGTAAAACTATCGGAGATGACGTCAGAGTAATGGCGGGGTAGGAAGTGATACCGATAAATCTCCCCCAAAACTCAACAAGATCTTCAACCAGAAACAGAAAAACCTATACTTGGAGCTTCCAGATGCTTCGCAATACACCCAAAGGTATGATTGAGTGAAAAATTGGCTAAATATATAACCAAACCCCGAAGGAAATAGGGAGTAAGAAATGCTCCGCCTTCCTCACTAACCTAAACAGGGCGGCTTTCTCTGGTAACTGTGAATATAGAAACTGAGGTGGGCAAAGGGGGTGAATACAAACGGCCGAACCAGGCTGTGGCACGGAGATCCAAGCCGAGGAAAATCTGATCCTGTGGCAACCCGGGCAATACAAACTAACACTCGCGCCAAACCCAAACAAAGAAAGACAAGCGGCGCAGCCATTTTACCCGGTCTCCTGGTTGGTGCGCAGTTAGTGGGCGAGAGATTTCTTCCTAGGACCCGGGAGTCAGTGCCCGTGTTGCCCCACGGAGAGGCAGGGTCAGAGGCCTTTCTGTGGGCTGAGGGCAGAGTCTCTGGGCAGCCCCAGCGCCCTGGGAAAGCCACGCACGGGAGGGAGTGAGAACTAATTCCAATGGTGGAGATTTTCCATGCCGAGGGTGTTTCACTCAGAGGGAAAGCGGCCGGCCTCATATCCTGGTTTGCGCGCGCAGATAAGGAGTGAGCGATTCCTCCGAGTGCCTCGGCAGTGCGCGCCCGTGTCATCGCACAGAGGAGCAGAGTCAGGGGCCTTTGTGTGGGCCAAAGCGGAATCTCGGGCCGCCCCAGCGCCTTGCAAAAGCCGTGCACGGGGACGGAGCGAGACTCAATTCCAACGCTGCAACTTTTCCCTGCGGTCGGGGGTTTCACTCAGAGCGTGAGACTGCTGGCCGGATATCCTGGTCTGCGCGCGCAGCCAGTGAGTGAGAGTTTTCTCCAAGCGCCCCAGAAGTGGGTACCCGCTTGTGTTACCAGACAGAGTGGCAGAGCCAGAGGTCTGTGAGTGGGTGGAAAGCCCGCCTGATTATGCTAGCAGCTCTGACTGACTGAGCCTTACCCAGAGCCCTGTGCTGAGTGGAAATAGAGTGGGGAGTTGCCAGCTCTTTGAGTCTCTTACTATCCAGGCAGAGGCAGCAGCAACCCCATAGCTGGATTATCAGGCTACTAATTGAGGAAGGAAAGACTAGGAGAAAGGCTCCAGGAACACGGACTCTCTCACTGTCGGAGCCTATAAATGCTAATAGCCTCGACTGCCAACGAGACTAAAGCACAATACATGACATTGCCATAGAGACTTATCAACTGCAAACCTCCACCTGAGCGTGGCAAAGGGGCAAAACCCGGGGTACAGAGTCACCGACCAGGAAGAGGGAGAGAAAAGAAAAAGCAAGAAGATAACCTCTCAAAATCAAGAATAATCTGCAGACTTTATAACCTATCCCATTTTATTATATTTGTTCGTTTGTTTCTCTTATCTTCATTTTTGATACTTTTTTTTTCCTCCTCCAATTTGGCCGATTAACTCTCTACCGGTCTTACTCTCTCCTCTCCTTGAACTACACTACCCATAAGTGTTACATCTCCCATTATCTTTTCTCTTCTCTTCCTTTCTCTCTATGAGGGTTGCACTCCAAAACCCTTAACTCTCTCTCTCTCTCTCTCCTTTCTTTTTTCTTCTTTTAGTGGTTCCCTCTTTTTTTTTTTCTCTCTCTCTCTTTCTTTTCTCCCTCTATATTAGTTTCTTCCTTTTTCCTTTACATCTCCTCTCATTCAAACCTCAATAACAAACAAATTATCTTATCTGGGACTCAAACTTATGTTTGTGGCATTTTGGGGGGTTTTTACTTCACCTTTTTAACTCACTAGCAGTGCTCCCATCCCTGGCTCTCCATATTATCTAGTTCTTGTTCCACTAAATACAATAGTAATTTTTTAATTTGTCCCCCCATTTTTCCGTTTTCCTCTTAATCCTCTCATCATAACTCTTAGACAACCAACACCTAAAAGCAAATCATTTTATTCTTGACCCAAATTTTTTCCTTATTTGCTTTTTGTGGATCCATATGCTCTTTTTTTTCTTTTTTCTTTCTTTTTTTTTTTTTTTTTTGCCCCTTTATTACTTTTCCCCAATTCAGGCCCTCCATCACAGGCATTGTTTGTTATAATTCACAGTCCACCACAAGATTTTATCAAGAAAGAGGGGAAAGAAGAGGAGAGGAAAAGAGGAGGGGGGAAATAATTTCCTTTTTTTTTTTAAATTTTTATTTTATTTTATTTTTCTTTATTTCATTATTAATTTTTTTTTAAAAAAAACAACTCTTTTCTATTTTTTTTATTATTTTTTTAAACTTTTTATTCTTTATTAAATCTTATTAATACTATTAACAAAACCACCCTCAGATGCCATTAAGGAAGAGAAAATCGAATATCATGGATACAAAAGAAAGAGAGGTAACACAGCTAGATGAGGAAAAATCTATAGGGAAAAATTTAATATATTGGAAACCTTGGAGCTAAATGACAGAGAATTCAAGATAGAAATCCTAAAAATCCTCCGAGATATACAAGAAAACACAGAAAGGCAATTTAGGGAGCTCAGAAAACAACTCAATGAACACAAAGAATATATGTCCAAGGAAATTGAAACTATAAAAACAAATCAAACAGAGATGAAAAACTCAATTCACGAGCTGAAAAACGAAGTAACAAGCTTAGCTAATAGAACAGGTCAGATAGAAGAGAGGATTAGTGAAATAGAAGACAAGCAACTTGAGGCACAACAGAGAGAAGAAGAAAGAGACTCAAAAATTAAAAAAAATGAGATAGCCCTGCAAGAATTATCTGACTCCATCAAAAAGAATAACATAAGAATAATAGGTATATCAGAGGGAGAAGAGAGAGAAAATGGAATGGAGAACATACTCAAACAAATAATAGATGAGAACTTCCCAAGCCTGTGGAAAGAACTAAAGACTCAAGTTCAAGAAGCAAACAGAACTCCAAGTTTTCTTAACCCCAACAAACCTACTCCAAGGCATATCATAATGAAATTGACACAAACCAACAGCAAAGAAAAAATTCTCAAGGCAGCCAGGGAAAAGAAGAATACAACATATAAAGCAAGGCCCATTAGATTATCATCAGATTTCTCAGCAGAAACTCTACAAGCTAGAAGAGAGTGGACCCCAATATTTAAAGTCCTGAAAGAGAGGAACTTTCAGCCATGAATACTATACCCATCAAAGCTATCCTTCAAATATGAAAGAGAAATAAAAACATTCACAGATACAGAAAAGATGAGGGAATTTATCATCAGAAAACCCCCACTCCAGGAATTACTAAAGGGGGTTCTCCAATCAGATACAAAGAACAAAAAAAAAAAAACAGAGCCACAAGTAAAAGCTCCAAGAAGAACACAATAAAACCAAATTTAAACTGTGACAACAACAAAAAGAAAGAGGGGGAGAAGATGGAGATTAACAGTAGCAAGGGACGATGGAGTGCAAAAGTACTCACAAAATCGTTCGCTACAATGAACAGGGTAGGGACCCTTTTCATTACTCAAAGGTAACCACCATTGAAAAAACCACCACAGAAGCACATGAGATAAAAAAGATAGCAACAAGGAAAGATGTATGGAATACAACCAAATAAAAACAAAAGATAGAAAAACGAAAGAGAAGGATCAAACAAGACACAAAACTAACAGAAAGCAAGATATAAAATGGCAATAGGGAACTCACAAGTGTCAATAATTACACTAAATGGAAACGGATTAAACTCAGGAATAAAAAGACACAGAGTAGCAGAATGGATTAAAAAGGAAAATCCAACTGTATGCTGCCTACAGGAAACTCATCTAAGTAACATGGATAAAAACAAATTCAAAGTGAAAGGCTGGAAAACAATACTCCAAGCAAATAACATCCAAAAAAAAGCAGGTGTAGCAATACTCATATCAGATAATGCTGACTACAAGACAGGAAAAGTACTCAGAGACAAAAATGGCCATTTCATAATGGCTAAGGGGACACTGAATCAAGAAGACATAACAATTCTTAATATATATGCACCAAACCAAGGAGCACCAAAATATATAAGACAGCTACTTATTGACCTTAAAACAAAAACTGACAAAAATACAATCATACTTGGAGACCTCAATACACCGCTGATGGCTCTAGATCGGTCATCCAAACAGAGAATCAACAAAGATATAGTGGCCTTAAACAAAACACTAGAGCACCTGGATATGATAGACATCTACAGGACATTTCATCCCAAAGTGACTGAGTATACATTTTTCTCCAGTGTACATGGATCATTCTCAAGAATTGACCATATGTTGGGCCACAAAAACAACATCAGCAAATTCAGAAAAATTGAAGTTGTACCAAGCATATTTTCTGATCATAAAGTCTTGAAACTAGAATTCAACTGCAAAAAAGAGGAAAAAATCCCACAAAAATGTGGAAACTAAACAACATACTTTTAAAAAATGAATGGGTCAAAGAAGAAATAAGTGCAGAGATCAAAAGATATATACAGACTAATGAAAATGACAATACGACATATCAGAATCTATGGGATGCAGCAAAAGCAGTGATAAGAGGGAAGTTCATATCACTTCAGGCATATATGAACAAACAAGAGAGAGCCCAAGTGAACCACTTAACTTCCCACCTTAAGGAACTAGAAAAAGAAGAACAAAGAAAACCCAAAACCAGCCGAAGAAAGAAGATAATAAAAATCAGAGCAGAAATAAATGAATTAGAGAACAGAAAAACTATAGAAAAAATTAATAGAACAAGGAGCTGGTTCTTTGAAAGATCAACAAAATTGACAAACCCTTGGCAAGACTTACCAAGGAAAAAAGAGAAAGAACTCATATAAACAAAATCCAAAATGAAAGAGGAGAAATCACCACGGACACCGTAGATATACAAAGAATTATTGTAGAATACTATGAAAAACATTATGCTACTAAATTCAACAACCTAGAAGAAATGGATAAATTCCTAGAAAAATACAACCTTCCTAGACTGAGTCAAGAAGAAGCAGAAAGCCTAAACAGACCTATCAGTAGAGAAGAAATAGAAAAAACCATTAAAAACCTCCCCAAAAATAAAAGTCCAGGCCCTGACGGCTATACCAGCGAATTTTATCAAACATTCAAAGAAGACTTGGTTCCTATTCTACTCAAAGTCTTCCAAAAAATTGAAGAAGAAGCAATACTTCCAAACACATTTTACGAAGCCAACATAACCCTCATACCAAAACCAGGCAAGGATGGCACAAAAAAAGAAAACTACAGACCAATATCTCTAATGAATACAGATGCTAAAATACTAAACAAAATACTAGCAAATCGAATACAACAACATATTAAAAAAATAATACATCATGATCAAGTGGGATTCATCCCAGAATCTCAAGGATGGTTCAACATACGTAAAACGGTTAATGTAATACACCATATCAACAAAACAAAGAACAAAAACCACATGATCTTATCAATAGACGCAGAAAAGGCTTTCGATAAAATACAACACAATTTTATGTTTAAGACTCTCAACAAAATGGGTATAGAAGGAAAATATCTCAACATGATAAAGGCCATATATGATAAACCATCAGCTAACATCATATTAAATGGCACTAAACTGAAGGCTTTCCCCCTTAAATCAGGAACAAGACAGGGTTGTCCACTCTCTCCACTCTTATTTAATGTGGTACTAGAGGTTCTAGCCAGAGCAATCAGACAAGACAAAGAAATAAAAGGCATCCATATCGGAAAAGAAGAAGTAAAGGTATCACTTTTTGCAGATGATATGATACTATACATCGAAAACCCCAAAGAATCCACAAAAAGACTACTAGAAACAATAAGCCAATACAGTAAGGTCGCAGGATACAAAATTAACATACAGAAGTCAATAGCCTTTCTATATGCCAACAATGAAACAACTGAGAAGGAACTCAAAAGAATAATCCCCTTCACGATTGCAACAAAAAAAATAAAATACTTAGGAATAAACATAACAAAGAATGTAAAGGACTTATATAATGAAAATTATAAACCATTGTTAAGGGAAATCGAAAAAGATATAATGAAATGGAAGAATATACCTTGTTCTTGGCTAGGAAGAATAAATATAATCAAGATGGCTATATTACCCAAAGCAATATACAAATTTAATGCAATTCCCATCAAACTTCCAATGACATTTTTTAAAGAAATAGAGCAAAAAATCATCAGATTTATATGGAACTATAAAAAACCCCGAATAGCCAAAGCAATCCTAAAGAAAAAGAATGAAGCTGGGGGCATTTCAATACCTGACTTCAAACTCTATTATAGGGCCACGACAATCAAAATAGCATGGTATTGGCAGAAAAATAGACACTCAGACCAATGGAACAGAATAGAAAGTCCAGAAATAAAACCACATATATATAGTCAAATAATTTTTGATAAAGGGGCCAACAACACACAATGGAGAAAAGAAAGCCTCTTCAATAAATGGTGCTGGGAAAACTGGAAAGCCACATGCAAAAGAATGAAACTGGACTACAGTCTCTCCCCCTGTACAAAAATTAACTCAAAATGGATCAAAGATCTAAACATAAGACCTGAAACAATTAAGTACATAGAAGAAGACATAGGTACTCAACTCAGGGACCTGGGTTTTAAAGAGCATTTTATGAATTTGACTCCAATGGCAAGAGAAGTGAAGGCAAAAATTAATGAATGGGACTACATCAGACTAAGAAGTTTTTGCTCAGCAAGAGAAACTGATAACAAAATAAACAGAAAGCCAACTAAATGGGAAATGATTTTTTCAAACGACAGCTCAGATAAGGGCCTAATATCCAAAATATACAAAGAACTCATAAAACTCAACAACAAACAAACAAACAATCCAATAAAAAAATGGGAAGAGGATATGAATAGACACTTCTCCCAGGAAGAAATACAAATGGCCAACAGATATATGAAAAGATGCTCATCTTCTTTAGCTATTAGAGAAATGCAAATCAAAACGGCAATGAGATACCACCTCACACCTGTTCGATTAGCTGTTATTAGCAAGTCAGGTAACAGCAAATGTTGGAGAGGCTGTGGAGAAAAAGGAACCCTCATACACTGTTGGTGGGAATGTAAAGTAGTACAACCATTATGGAAGAAAGTATGGTGGTTCCTCAAAAAACTGAAAATAGAACTACCTTATGACCCAGCAATCCCTCTACTGGGTATATATCCCAAAAACTCAGAAACATTGATACGTAAAGACACATGCAGCCCCATGTTTATTGCAGCATTGTTCACAGTGGCCAGGACATGGAAACAACCAAAAAGCCCATCAATAGATGACTGGATAAAGAAGATGTGGCACATATACACTATGGAATACTACTCAGCCATAAGAAATGATGACATCGGAACATTTACAGCAAAATGGTGGGATCTTGATAACATGATACGAGGCGAAATAAGTAAATCAGAAAAAAACAGGAACTGTATTATTCCATACGTAGGTGGGACATAATAGTGAAACTAAGAGACATTTATAAGAGTGTGGTGGTTACGGGGGGGAGGGGGGAATGGGAGAGGGATAGGGGGTAGGGAGGGGCACAAAGAAAACAAGATAGAAGGTGACAGAGGACAATCTGACTTTGGGTGGTGGGTATGCAACAAAATTGAACGACAAGATAACCTGGACTTGTTATCTTTGAATATATGTATCCTGATTTATTGATGTCACCCCATTAAAAAAATAAAATTATATTAAAAAAAAAAAAGAAGTAAAACTATCATTATTTGCAGATGATATGATATTGTATATAGAAAACCCTAAAGTCTCAGCCAAAGAACTACTGGACCTGATAAATGAATTCAGCAAAGTGGCAGGATATAAAATCAATACTCAGAAATCAGAGGCATTTTTATACACCAACAATGAACAGTCAGAAAGAGAAATTAAGGAAACAATCCCCTTCACAATTACAACCAAAAAAATAAAGTACCTAGGAGTAAACTTAACCAAGGAGACTAAAGACTTGTACTCGGAAAATTACAAAGCATTGATAAAAGAAATCAAAGAAGATACAAACAAGTGGAAGCATATACCATGCTCATGGTTAGGAAGAATAAACATCATTAAAATGTCTATATTACCCAAAGCAATCTATAAATTCAATGCAATACCAATTAAAATACCAATGACATACTTCAAAGATATAGACCACATATTCTAAAAATTTATATGGAACCAAAAAAGAACACGAATAGCCTTAGCAATCTTAAAAAAGAAGAATAAAGTGGGAGGTATCACACTTCCTGATATGAAGTTATACTACAAGGCCATTGTATTCAAAACAGCCTTGTACTGGCATAAGAACAGGCATATAGATCAATGGAACAGAACAGAGAATCCAGAAATAAACCCACAGTTCTATGGACAACTGATATTTGACAAAGGAGGTAAGGAAATACAATGCCGTAAAGACAGCCTCTTTAACAAATGGTGTTGGGAAAATTGGACAGCTACCTGCAAAAAAATGAAACTAGATCACCAGCTTACACCACTCACAAAAATAAACTCAAAATGGATAAAAGACTTAAATGTAGGCTGTGAAATCATAAGCATCTTAGAAGAAAACATAGGCAGTAAGCTCTCTGACATCTCTCACAGCAATATATTTGCTGATTTATCTTCACGGGCAAGTGAAATAAAAGACAGGATAAACAAATGGGACTATATCAAACTAAAAAGCTTTTGCACAGATAAAGACAACAAGAACAGAATAAGAAGACAAACTACACAATGGGAGAACATATTTGACAATACGTCTGATAAGGGGTTAATAACCAAAATTTATAAAGAATTTGTAAATCTCAACACCAGGAAGACAAACAATCCAATCCAATAATGGGCAAAAGAGATGAATAGACACTTCTCCAAAGAGGACATACAGATGGCCAATAGGCATATGAAAAAATGCTCAACATCACTAATCATTAGAGAAATGCAAATTAAAACCACAATGAGATATCACCTCACACCAGTCAGAATGGCGCTCATCAACAAAACAACACAGAATAAGTGCTGGCGAGAATGTGGAGAAAAGGGAACCCTCCTGCACTGCTGGTGGGAATGCAGACTGGTGCAGCCACTGTGGAAAACAGTATGGAGATTCCTCAAAAAACTGAAAATCAAACTGCCTTTTGACCCAGCTATCCCACTTTTAGGAATATACCCCAAGGACACCATAGAACGGCTCGAAAAGGAGAAATGCACCCCCATGTTTGTGGCAGCATTGTTCACAATATTGAACATCTGGAAACAGCCCAAGTGTCCGTCAGAGGACGAGTGGATTAAAAAGCTTTGGTACATATGTACTATGGAATACTACTCAGCCATAAGAAATGATGACATCAGATCATTTACAATAACATGGAGGGACCTTGATTACATTATACGGAGTGAAATAAGTAAATCAGAAAAAAAACTAAGAACTATATGAAACCATACATAGAAGGGACATAAAAATGAGACTCAGAGACATGAACAAGAATGTGATGGAAACAGGGATGGGGGGTGGGGGCAGGGGGTGATGGGGCAAAGAAGGTGAGAGGGGTTGAGGGAGGGGAGGGGCACAAAGAAAACCAGATAGAAGGTGACAGAAGACAATTTAACTTTGGGGGAGGGGTATACAGCACAATCAAATGTCAAAATAATCTAGAGATGTTTTCTCTCAACATATGTACCCTGATTTATCAATGTCACTGTATTAAATCTAATAAAAAAAAAAAAAAGGAAGTGGTTTCCAAGATGAAAAATAAGCCAGAAGCCCCTAGGGATTGATTTGCTCCACAGTTAATTGGCCCTGGGACAATAATAATCCCATGCTATCTTTAAAGCCACACTCTCCAAAATATCTCATTCCTCCGACTCCTACAAGTAAACTCCAAACAAACCCCTTTGGGAATGCCAATCTCAAGGCACACAATACGGCTTACTACGCATTTTGAGAAATGGTTTCCAGAAAAGATTCACGATGAGTCCTCCGGGTTGGAATCCCTGATGTCACATAGGTAGTGCCCTCAATTTACCTCAGCTGAAATCTTAGGTTCTAAGGATTAGGGTTAGGATTGTTTTATTTCTCACAGATGATGCTCTTCTTTCTTCATAATTGCTTATACCAGGCCAAATGTATTCCCACTCGAATATTTCTCATTGCTGCTGAGGAAACATTCAGAAAGGGGATTAGTCTAAATACAACAGTGCTAGATCCAAATTAATATTTATTAAATGGGGAAAGAGGTATAGAACTAAGAGGACAGTGCCCCCATGTTTATGGCAGCATTGTTCACAATAGCAAAGATCTGGAAACAGCCCAAGTGTCTGTCAGTGGACGAGTGGATCAAAAAGCTTTGGTACATATATACTATGGAATACTACTCAGCCGTAAGAAATGATGACATCGGATCATTTACAATAACATGGATGGACCTTGATAACATTATACTGAGTGAGATAAGTAAATCAGAAAAAACTAAGAATTATATGAATCCGTACATAGATGGGACATAAAAATAAGATTAGAGACCTGGACAAGAATGTGAAGGTAATGGGGGGGGGAGGGGAGAAGTTGAGGGAGGGGGTGGGGTGAAGGGAGGGGCACAAAGAAAACCAGATAGAAGGTGATGGAAGACACTTTGACTTTGGGTGAGGGATATGCAACATAATCAAATGTCAAAATAATCTGGAGACATTGTCTCTGAACATATGTACCCTGATTTATCAATGTCACCCCAGAAAAATTAATTTTAAAAAAGCCTTGAGTGATCTAAAATCTGTCTTTTACTGCCTGGCTTATTTCACTTAGCCTAATAATATCTAGGTCCATCCATGCTGTAGCAAATGGTAAGATTTCTTTCTTTCTCTTTCAATTAATTTAAAAAATTAAATTTAATGGGGTGACATTGATCAATAAGAGTACATAGATTTCAGGTAAATATTTCTATAGCATTTGAACTATTGATTGTGTGATGTGCCCATCACCCCAAGTCAAATCATTTTCTATCACTGTGTATTTGTCCCTCTTTATTCCCCTCCTCCAGGTCCCTCTCCCAAAACCTCTTCCCCTGGTAACCTCTTCACTTTTGTCTATCTCCATGAGTCTCATTTTTATATCCCACCTATGTGTGAAATAATATAGTTTGTAACTTTTTCTGATTTACTTACTTCAGTTAGTATAATGTTCTCAAGGTCCATCCGTGTTGTTGTAAATGACAACATGTCATCATTTTCAATACTGATAGTATCCCAATGTATATATGTATCATTTTTTCTTCATCCAATCCTCTATGGAGGGATGCTTTGGTTGTTTTCATGTCTTGGCCATTGTGAATAATGCAGCAATAAACATGGGGTGCAAATGTCTTCATGTACAATGTTTTTGAGTATTTTTGGGTACTCAGTAGAGAAATTGATGGTCATATGGTAGTTCTATTATTAATTTTTTGAGGAACCACCAAACTTTCTTCCACAATGGCTGTAACAGTTTACATTCCCACAATCAGTGAATGAGAGTTCCTTTTTCTCCACAGCCTCTCCAACATTTGACATTACCTGTCTTATTGATAACAGCTGATCTAACAGGCATGAGGTAGTATTTCATTGTAGCCTAAAAGCTAGTGAAAACAAGCATCTTTTCATATATCTGTTGGCCATTTGTATGTCTTCTTGGGAGAAGTGTCTGCTCAGGTCCTCTCCCCAATTTTTATATGGATTGTTTGCTTATTTGTTGCTGAGCTTTGTGAGTTTTTTTAAAAATATATTTTGGATATTAACCTCTTACTGGAGCTGTTGTTTGTAAATATCATCTCCGATTTGCTTGGCTGCCTCTTTGTTTTGTTGTCGGTTTCTTTTGCTATCCAGAAGCTTTTAGGTTTGATATAGTCCCATTCATTTATTTTTGCCCCTACTTCGCTAGCCTTTGGGGTCAAATTCATAAAATGTTTTTTATAGCCAAAGTCTGTAAATTTTATACTTATGTTTTCATCTATGTAAATTATTGTTTCAGATCTTATCTATTTTGAATTAATTTTTCTTCATGAGGACAAACTGTAGTCAAGTTTCATTCCTCTGCACGTGGCTTTCCGATTTTTCCAGCATTATTTGTTGAAGAGGCTTCCTTTTCTCCATTGTATGTTTTTGTCTCCTTTGCTGAAGATTACTTATCCATATATATATAATAACTATAACTTGAAGTCAGGTATTGTGATACCTCCAGCCTCATTTTTTTCCCCCCTCAGGATTGATTGACTATTCAGCATTTTATATGGTTCTATACAAACCTGATGATTTTTTTCTATTTGTTTAAAAAATAACATTGATATTTTAATGGGGATTGTATTAAATTTGTGTATTGCTTTGGGTAATATGGTTATTTTAACTATGTTGATCCTTCCAATCCACGAGCATGAAATATCTTTTCATTTTATTGTGTCTTCTTCAATTTTTTTTCAATTTTTTATTTATTCATTGTTTTAAGAGAGGTGGGTGGAAGAGAGAGAGGATAAGAAAGAGAGAAGGGCAGGGGGAGGAGCAGGAAGCATTAACTCCCATTCTGCCTTGATCAGGGAAGCCCAGGGTTTTGAACGGGCAACTTCAGAGTTCCAGGTCAACGCTTTTTTTTATCCACCGCACCACCACAGGTCAGGCCTCAAATTCTTTTAATAATGTTCTGTAGTTTTCAGTATATAGGTCCTTCACATACATTGCTCAGTTTATTGCTAGGTATTTTTGTTGCTGTGCTAATTTTTTCTATAGTCTTTTTGTTCTCTATTTCATTTAGTTCTACTCTAATTTTTACTATTTCCTTTCTTCTGCTGGCTATGGGTTGCCTTTATTCTTCTTTTTTTAGTTTTTAAAGATGTGATGTTAAATTATTTACTTGGGATCTCTCTTGTTTCTTGATATAAGCTTGTAATGATATAAACTTTCCTCTTAATATTACTTTCACTGCATCCCAGACGTTTTGCTATGCCATGTCATTCTCATTTGTCTGTATATACCTTATGATCTCTGTTTCATTTTTTCATTGACCCAGTCATTTTTTTAAAGTATGTTGTTTAATTTCCACATTTTTATGGGTTTCTTTACTTCCTTATTGCAGTTGAATTATAATTTCAGAGCACTAATGTCAGAGAATATGCTTGGTATAATTTTAATCCTCTTGAATTTGTTGATGTTAGTTTTGTAGTCTAACATAGTCTATCCTTAATTATGTTCCATGCACACTGGAAGAAAATGTATAATCTGATGTTCTGGGATGGAATGTTCTGTAAATGTCTATTATGTCCATTTGGTCGACTGTGCCATTTAAGGCCAATATTCCTTTATTGATTTTCTGTTTGGATGATCTATCTAAAGTCATCAATGTTGTGTTGAAATGTCCAAGTATGATTGTATTTTGTTGCTCCCTGATTCAGAGCATATATATAAATCAGTGTTATATCTTCTTGCTACAGTGTTCCCTTATCATTATGAAATGTCCATCTTTGTCTCTTGTTACCTTTCTTATCTTGAAGTCAGCATTGTCAAATATTAGTATGGCTACATCTGCTTTTCTTTGGGTATTACTTGCTTGGAGAATCATTTTCCAACCTTTCACTTTGAGTCTACTTATGTCCCTGCAGCTTAGATACACCTCTTGAAGGCAGCATACAATTGGTTTTGCTTTTTTATCCAATATGCTACTCTGTGCCTCCTTATTGGTGAGTTCAGTTCATTACATTTAGGGTAATTATCGATGGTTGAGGATTTCCTATAGTCATTTTATGTTTTGTTTTCTGGAGCTCTGTGTCTCCTTTGGTTCTTCTCTTTTGTGCTTCTTTCAGTTGATTTGTTTGGTGTAGGAGATGGCTCTCACCAATATAAATGGCAGTTAACTGCAGAGCAAGGGTTAATTGGAGACAAGAGATCTTGGAGTATATTGGCCATAAAGAGACATTGGCCAGGCCCTGTCCAGTTGGCTCAGTGGTAGAGCGTCGGCCTGGCGTGCAGAAGTCCTGGGTTCAATTCCCGGCCAGGGCACACAGGAGAAGCGCCCATCTGCTTCTCCACCCCCCCTCCTTCCTCTCTGTCTCTCTCTTCCCCTCCCACAGTGAGGCTTCATTGGAACAAAGATGGCCTGGGCACTGGGGATGGCTCCTTGGCCTCTGCCCCAGGCACTAGAGTGGCTCTGGTTGCAACAGAACGACACCCCAGAGGGGCAGAGCATCACCCCCTGGTGGGCAGAGCATCGCTCCCTGGTGGGCGTGCCAGGTGGATCCCGGTCGGGCACATGCGGGAGTTTGTCTGACTGTCTATCCCCGTTTCCAGCTTCAGAAAAATACAAAACAAAAACAAAAACAAAAACAAAACAAACAAAAAAAGAGACATTGGCCAGGGTTACTTAAATGCACGTATGCAGGATTCTTGGAGGAATGCCTCCAAGAACCAGATATCTTTTGTGATTGATAAGCTCTGGGACTCTGACTCTTCTTGTGTCCTTGTTCATGAAAAGAAACAGTAGGTGTGCAAGGTTGGGGATGAAACAGATGGGGGAAAACGCTTGTGTAACTTTCTAGTTTTATCTGCTGAGCTATGGCTTTTGGAACTCAATAAATATGCAGTGGTGCAGTTTCTCAGGGCTGATACCACCTAAGAGTTTCAACCTTCTGCCTAGTTATTTGAATCTGGTTTGTTTTTTTGCCTTGTGAGTCCGAACCGTAAAAAAATTCGTAACATCTGGCACCCAATGTGGGACCCCATCCCATGAATGGGGGCTCAAAGAGGTCAGATGTTGTAGTCTTGGGATCATCAGACCGAAGGGGGTATAAGACTGCTCCAAAGGTAAGCAAATCCTTCGGGAGGCAGTATGATAAGGAATTCTCATGCCAATTCCTCAGTGGAGACCCAAAAATACATTAAACTACTGCAAACATTATTAGAAGGGTCTGGTGTAACTGTAAAAAGTAAAAATATTGTTATTATTTAAAAATATAAATAAGCATTGTTACTGGTTTCAGTGACAAGGAAAGGCTGCTTTAAGTTTAAAAACCTGGAATGAAGTAAAGAGAACTTTACAGCATGCTCATCAACAAGGAGACACTATTCCTATTTCTGTTTTGTCTCTTTGTAATTTAATTTCTTTAGCTTTGCAGCCTTTACAGTCTGATTCTGAATCCTCATGGTCTCCAGCTCATCAGGTAAAGTTTGATATTGATATAGGTTGAGAAATAACTGTTAAAAGGAGAGAAGCTTGAAGCTTTACATCAGTTGGTACAAACTTTATTAGAATTAGGACATATAGAAAAATTACAAAGTCCTTAGAATTCTCCAGTCTTTGTAATAAAGAAAAGATACTGATTTTCTTTGGTATGTTGGCTATGATCCTCTGAGCTATCATTTTGTTTCTTTCTTATTTTTTTACCTAGAAACTGAGGCAGGGGACATGTGTTGGGTCTGACTCTAGAAAACATCCCAGCAGCTGCCAATAAAATTTTATTGGGAAAATTTTGTTTAGTTTCATCTATTGTCAGTCCCTCTGTCAGAAAATGCCCTGATTAAAATCAGGCAGGCATCTTTCTAGTCTGACTGTGCTCTAAAATCCCAGGTTTCTCTCTGGTTTGTCTGGTCTGGTCTGTCTAATTCTAATTTCTGTTTAGTTTTTGTTTGATGTTGTCTAAAATATGATTTTTAAGGCCTGAATTAAGTTCTTGCATGCAAATATTGGAAATGCCAGCTCTTATATTGAAAAAATAGTTTTATCCATATATTTTTTGTTTTAAAATTAGAAATTATAAAGAGCGCTCATTTAAATTTAAATAAAATAGAATATGGGTCTTTAAGACTTGCTACTTTGGTTAATGTATCGTAAGGTGTATTCAAAGTTAAAAGTCCAGTAATAATTTAAGTATTAAGATTAATCAAAGTTATATGTTATATTTATGTTTCTGTACTGAAAATTGTCTTGTTTGTGTGTAAATACATGCTCAGATCTATAAAACAAAGGAATTAAGCAAAATCAAGTCATGTCAAAAATTTATCTCAAGCTGCTTCAGGCAGTTGGCTGCTTGTCAGACAATATTCTATGAGTGGAAATTTCGCTCCTCTGATGTCCTATAGTAGACTTAACAATACAAAAGACTTTTATATATAAAAGTTAATGCATCTGTTATTGCTAAGAAACTTTAGTTTTCTTCCTGGCCCACTTAGGTAATAGTCACTAAGCTGCACAGCTTAGGGGAAAGTCCCTAACAAAGCTCTAAATTTTTTTTAAAATAAGAAAATAACAAGGGTCATTTAGCCTCTGATGAAGGAAAACATTTTTCTTATAAGTAATTAAAGAAGTGACTTTTTAAACTACAGTCTAAACTTTCTGACAAGGAGGTTTTTATACTCAATATGACCAAATCCCTGTCAAAACTCTTAAAGAGTTAAAAACGGCTTGCTCTCAGTATAGAACTAACTGTCCTTATATGCAGGAACTGCTATTCTCCTTCATGGACTCTGAATGTTTTATCTCAAAGAATTTAGAGATGTTAGCTCAGATTGTTCTTTCAAAAGCAGAATAGTTACAATTTATGACTTAATAGAAGAATCAGGCTTGTATTCAAGCTAATCAGAATGCTAATGTTAACCCTTCTGTTAATATTACACAAGATATACTTTTTAGACAAGGACAGTTTGCTACTTTACAACAGCAATGTAGGCAAAATATAGGGGTGAGAATTTGTTCTTATTTCTACAGATATGGAAGACTAGTAGATACCTTCCAGAAAATTAAAGTCTTGGCATGAATTGGAAATAGAAGAAAGGGAGATTTGACATCTTTGAGCTATCAGAAGAAGAAATAAAGAGACTAAGCCTAGAGCCAAAGGTTATTAGAGAAATAAAGATATAGGCAACTACTACACAAAAAGCTGAACTGCCTACTTAGGAGCAACTAAACAAACTTACCCAGGAGGCAAAAAGAAGGGCAGGGGGAGTTTAGGACTAAGACTTCAAAAAATATCTTTGACTCTGTTTCTAGCAATGTTAACTGTTGTGTCTATAACAATAAGCAGAACTAACTATTCTTACTAAGTTTGTATTATTTCCACAAGGAATGTTTAATAGCTCGACATTGTGTCAAAATTATGTAAATCAACCTTTAGAAAAAGTTTGTCAGAAATATCCTTAATCTTTGAAAATCCATTATATGAATGACATATTAATAGCTTGTGAAAATAATGATGAACTTTCAGTCTTCCTTAAAGATGCTTCTAAAACCTTGAATTCATATGCTTTAATTATAGCTGAAGACAAAATTCAAACATCTTGTCCTTTTACGTATTTAGGGAATATAATTGAAAATCAAAGAATTATTCCTCAATAGGTTAATTTACAAACTGACTCCTTGTATACTTTAAATGACTTTTAAAAATTATTGGGTGAGCCTGACCTGTGGTGGCGCAGTGGATAAAGCATCGACCTGGAAATGCTGAGGTCGCTGGTTCAAAACCCTGGGCTTGCCTGGTCAAGGCACATATGGGAGTTGATGCTTCCTGGTCCTCCCCCTTCTCTCTCTCTCTCTCTCTCTCCCTCTCTCTGTCCTCTCTAAAAATGAATAAATAAAAAATTAAAAAAAAGTTAATTAAAAAAAATTATTGGGTGATATTAATTGGTTGAGACCCTCTCTAGGAATCCCTACTTATGCACTAATGAATTTATTTAATATTCTTCAAGGAGATTCTGATTTAAACAGTTCTAGACAGTTAATAGGAATGATAAACAAGAGCTATCACTTATTGACAAAATTATGCATACTGCTTATTTATATCAAATTGATACACATCAACCTATTCAATTAATTATTTTTCCCTCAGAACATTCTTCTTCTGGAATCATATGGCAAGAAAACAAGATATTAGAATAGCAATTTCTACCACATAAGACTCAAAAGAAATTATGTACATACTTAGAGCAAATCTGTACTTTAATTATTAAAAGTAAATGTAGGATAAGACAATTAACTGGAAATGATCTGAATAAAATTATTGTACCTTTGACATGTAATCAGATTTCAGAAAACTGGAAGTTAAATATTGATTGGCAAATTGCATTAGCTGATTATTTTGATATTGTAAATAATCAGTATCCTACAAATAAAAGAATTCAATTTTTAAAAAGAATACAATGGATTTTGCCGACTAAAGTATCGGCTCAGCCAATTCAAAAGGCTTCTACATTTTATACTGATGCAAATAAATTAGGTATCACTGGATATACTGGACCACTCTTAGTGCCAGTGAAGGAACAGTAGCTCAAAAAGTACCAGGGACATATGAAATAAACAGAATCATTTGGTCTTAGGGTAAGGGCTGCAGGGGAAGCTCTCTCTGGGACAAAAGTACTGGCAAGTGTCATTGTTTCACTGTTGAGTCCAACCCGCACAAAGCTGACAGGTTTGTTCCATATTTTCTTTCTGAGCTCTCTCTTTATCCAGCCTGTAGATACTGGTGGAACCCAGTTCTGAATTTCCATCAACCTGCATAGACAGCTTGCCCCAACATGGTAATTCCCTGAGACTTCCATCCCACCCAGCTTCTGCACCAGCCCAATCTTTAAGCTGTTTCTCACCAACAGCCAACCTTGGTCCATGCTGCAGACTGTGCTAAAATTTCTCAAGGGCACAGTGCTAAACAAGCAGCAGGTGGTGTTGGTGTGCCCTGTGCCATTTGTAAGCAGCCCTAAGCCTAACAATAGTGACACTTGGTGCAAACTAAGCTTTAGTTTGCAGCATAACCTCTCTCAGGGACTTCCAAGCCCAGAACAGGTAGCTACAAAATGCAGATCAGGTTGTAGATCCTTTCAGGTGGCCCTGGTCCAGGTACAAGCCGTGGTTAATGTTAGCCTGCGCCAGAGCCACTGCCAAAAGGCCCCAAATATAACATACCTGGTAGCCTGCTTCAGACCAAACCAGAGCACCACTGAGTTGCCATCACAAATGACACACCCCAGAACTAACCTCAGCTGACTAGAGGCTCACTAAAGAGAATTTTCCTGCATGGGTCAGACCCTGTACAACAGCTCATTTGTTCTAGTTATGGCCGGTTCTTATAGCCAATCAGCCTGAAGGCAGTCCTAACAACTGATGTGCCAGCAACAATTAAGTCTCAACTACAACAGGATGGCACACACAAGAAACACTCTTCAAGCACACAGCTCAGGTGACCAGGGAAATTGTGCCACTGGGGCCCCACAGGACATACTGCATAAGCCCACTCTGCCAATACTGGGAGATGTAGCAGATCTCCCAGATACATAGAAACAAAAGTAAGAAGAGAGGCAAATAGAAGACACAAAGAAACAGGTCTTAGATAAAAGAACAAGATAAAACTCCAGAAAATGAACTAACCAAAATGGAGGCATAAAATCTACAAATACAGAGTTCAAGACTGTTTATAAAGATGCTTGATGAACTTAGGAGAAGAATAGATCAATTCAGGGAGAACTTATACAAATAAAAACCATAAAAAGAACCATTTACCTGACCTGTGGTGGCGCAGTGGA
Source organism: Saccopteryx leptura (assembly GCF_036850995.1). NCBI lineage: Eukaryota > Metazoa > Chordata > Mammalia > Chiroptera > Emballonuridae > Saccopteryx > Saccopteryx leptura. Next base: position 187,616,228 of record NC_089506.1, read on the forward strand.
TAAAGCGTCAACCTGGAAATGCTGAGGTCACTGGTTCGAAACCCTGGGCTTGCCTGGTCAAAGCTCATATGGGAGTTGATGCTTCCAGCTCCTCCCCCCTTCTCTCTCTCTGTCTCTCTCCTCTCTCTCTCTCTCTCTCTCCTCTCTAAAAAAAAAGAACCATTTAGAAATAAAGAATAAGAATGTAATGACTGAAATAAAAAATACATTAGGTGAAATTAAAAGCAGATTATATGGACAGAGGATCAAATCAGCAATTTAGAAGAGAAAGTAGCAAAAGGAGTAAAAAAATGAGAATAGTTTAAGGCAGTGGTTTTCAATCTTTTTACACTTGGGGACCAGTGAAAATAGGAGAATTATATTGGGAACTACTAAGGCAGAAATCATCCTGAGCATAAGAAAATTCAACTAAGATCGTTGAGTCTATAATCTTCATACAATATCAGGGTGGTTAACTCTTTTATGAACTGACACAAAATTTCTGGCTGCCCAGTACTTTGTCTGGTGGTTCAAGAGCACTGGTTTAAGGGACCCGAGGGACAACATCAAGTGTAACATCATTTGCATCATAGGAGCTCCAGAAGGGGAAGAGAGATCAAGTAATTGAAAAATGATTTGACTGGGTAAAAAGAATAGACATTTAAGCTCAAGATTCACAGACAACCCCAAACAAGATGAACTGAGAGAAATCCACATCAAGACATTATAAATAAAATGGCAAAGGTTAAAGACAAAGAGAATCTTAAAAGCAATAAGGGAAAAGCAGTTAGTTGCCTACAATGGAGTGCCAAAAGATTGTCAGCTGACTTCTCAAAAAAAAGTTTTTAGGCCAGAAGGGATTGGCATGAAATATTCAAAGTGATGGAAAGTGAGAACCTATAACAAAGATTAATCTGCCCAACAAGGATATCATTTAAAATTGAAGGACAGTCCTGGCCGGTTAGCTCAGTGGTAGAGCACCAGCCCAGCATGTACAAGTCCCAGGTTCAATTCCCAGCCAGGGCACACAGGAGAAGCACCCATCTGCTTCTCCACCCCTCCCCCTCTCCTTCCTCTCTGTCTCTCTCTTCCCCTCCTGCAGCCGAGGCTCCATTGGAGCAAAGTTGGCCTGGGTGCTGAGGATGGCTTCATGGCCTCCTCCTCAGGTGCTAGAATGCCTCTGGCCAAAACGGAGCAATTGCACCCTGGTGGGCATGCCAGGTGGATCCCAGTCGGGCACATGCGGAAGTTCATCTGAGTGCCTTCCTGCTTCTAACTTCAGAAAAATACAAAAAAATTGAAGAACAATTAAAGAACTTCTGAGACAAGAAAAAAAAAATTAAAAAGTTCAGCACCACCAAACTAGTATTACAGAAAATGTTAAAGGTACTTTTAAAAAGAAGAACAAGGTAAAAGTATAAATACATTGTACTAAACTTACAAACCTTGGTCTCAAAGAGGTTTGTAAACTTGGCTCTAAAGACAAGGGCATTAAAAGCAAAAATAAATGAATGGGACTACAACAAACAAAAAAGACTACTCCACAGCAAAGGAAACTGTCAACAAAACAAAAAGGCAACCAAGTGAATGGGAGAAGATATTGGCAAACCATACCTCCAATAAATGGCTAATATCTAAAATAAGTAAAGAACTATACAACTTAACAACAGGAAAACAATCTGATTTAAATAATGAGCAGAGGAGTTGAACACACATTTTACCAAGGAAGACCTACAGATGGCCAACGGACATATGAAAAGATTTATAAAGGTTTATTCAAAAGTTAAGAATTGAGATGATGTCAAGTAATGGCAGCATGAGAGATACCCTTTGACCACTACCCTTGAAATTTCAACAAATTGGAGTGACGTCAGGGAAATGGTGCCGTGAAGAGCGCTACCGATAAATCTCCCCAAAATTTCAACAAGTTCTTCAACCAGAGATAGAAAAATCTATCCTTGTAGCATCTGGAAGTCCCATACACTGAAAACGAAGGTATGATCAAGTGAAAAATTGATTAAATATATAATCAACCCTGTAGGAGAAAAGACAGAGAAAGAACACTCCGCCTTCCTCACTAACCTGAGCAAGGGCTGCTTTCACTTGGAACTGAGATAGAGGGCTAAGGGTGTGGAGGGAGCCAGGCTGTGACCCAGACGTCCAAGCTGAGGAAAGAGTGTGCCTGCAGTGACTCAGCCAATGCAAGCTAATGCCCACGCTGGCCCCGGCAAAGACGGGTGAGCAGAAGCTACCATTAGCCCTGATATCCTGGTTGGCGAGTGCGGATAGTGTGCGAGAGGTTCCTCCTAGTGCCCCGGGAGTGGGCGCCTGTGTTCCCAGACAGAGGGGCAGGGTCAGAGGCCTTTGCATGGGCTATGACCAGTGTTGTGGTGTGGTTCCTGCACCCTGAACAGTGACATGAGGGGAGTGCACGAAAACAAACTTCCCTATGCCTGAACTTCTCTGGGTGGGTGGGGCGCCTCACCCAGCCATTCAAGCTAACATCCCTGGGAAGAAAAAATATGGAAGTGCTAGGGGGAGGGGCACTCAAGCAGCTTGCAGTCTGTCTCTAGAGCAGATCTGCGGATCCAATCGCTGAGATTAGCTTAACCCACAGTCTGCTCACCTCCCAATTGACCTACGTTGCTCTAACTGACAAGATCCCTCTCAGTTCAGCGATCTAAGACAACAGGAGTGATATGTTTGAATGCCTCTTGCTATGCACGTAGGGGTAGGGGCAACTTCTGATTGGCAGAGCTTTCATACTCAGGGCTATATGTTAAAAAGAGGGACTTGGCAGCTTTTAAGACCTCCTGTTCTGCAGGCAGCGACTAGGGCATCTTCTTCCCAGCCAAAACAGGTTCCAAAGTGCAAAAGTCCTGGGGAGAGTGGTCCCACAGAGTGCTGAGGCATACTGGACATGCCTGGAAGATCATAGAAAGGCACCTTGAGAGCAACTGACTCCCAACCCTGCCTGATTATGCTGGAGTCTTTGACTGACAAAACCTTACCCAGATCCCTGTGCAGAATGGAGATAGAGTGGGAATTTGCCAGCTCTTTGAGCCTCTTACTCTCCAGGCAGAGGCAGCAGCAACCCCATAGCTGGATCATCAGGCTGCTAACTCAGGAAGGAGAGACTAGGAGAGAGGCTCCGGAAAAACGGACTCTCTCATTGTTGGAGCCTGCAAATGCTAACAAGCCTTGACTATCAACGAGACTGAAGCCTAATATATGACATCACCATAGAGACTTTTCAACTACAAATCTCTACCTAAGCATGCCACAGGGGCAGAGCCTAGGGTACAGAGTTACTGACCAGGAAGAGGGACAGGAAAGAAAAAGCAAGAAGATAACCTCTCAAAATCAAGAAAAATCCAGACTTTATAACTTTTCCCATTTTTTTTTGTTTCTTTCATCTTCTTGTCTTTATTATTTTATTTTCCCTTCTACCTTGGCCTGTTTATTCTCTGCCTGTCTTATTCTTTTGCCTTCTTGAACTACACTACCCATAAGTGCTACATCTCCCATTTTCTTTCTTTTCTTCTTCCTTTCTTTCTATGAGGGTTACACTCCAAAACCTTTAACTCTCTCTCTCTTATTGTTCTTTTTTCTTCTTTTCCTTTTTCCCTTTCTTTTCTCCCTCTCTATTAGTTTCTTCTTTTTTCCTTTACTTTTCCTCTCATTCAACCCTCAAGCATGAACAAATTATTTTATTTGAGACTCAAATTTTTTTTCTTTGTGGCATTTTGGGTGCTTTTGACTTCACTTTTTAACTCATTAGCATTCCTCCCAACCCCAGCTCTCCATTCTACCTAGTTTTTGCTCCACTTAATACAATAGTAACTTTTTTCCTTTTCCCTGTTTCCCTCTTATCTCTCTCTTTATAGCTCTTAGTTGACCATCAATTACAAGCAAATCATTTTATTCTTGACCCACATTTTTTTCCTTTTTTGCATTTTGTGGTTCACTACCTACTTTTTTGCCCCTTTATCACTTCTCCCCAACTCAGGTCCTCCATTATAGGTAGTTTTTTTCCATTTAGCACAATATAATTCACAGTTCATCATGATATTTTCTCAAGGAGGAGGGGAGAGGAGAAGAAAAAAAGAGGGAAAAAATAAATTTTCTTTTTTTTTCATTTTTAAAAACTTTTTATTCTTTATTAATTCTCATTAGTGCTATCAACAAAACTACCCTCAGATGCCATTATGCAAAAGGAAATAGAATATCATGGATACAAAATACAGAGATGTAGCACAGATAGATGACGAAAAATCTATGGAGAAAAAAATTAATATATTGGAAACTTTGGAGCTAAATGACAGATAATTTAAAATAGGAATCCTAAAAATACTCAGAGATATACAAGAAAACACAGAAAGGCAATTTAGGGAGCTCAGAAGACAACTCAATAAACACAAAGAATATATTACCAAGGAAATTGAAATTATAAAAACAAATCAAACAGAGATAAAAAACCTAATTTATGAACTGAAAAATGAGGTAACAAGCTTAGCTAATAGAACAGGCCAGATAGAAGGTAGGATTAGTGACATAGAAGACAAGCAACTTGAGGAACAACAAAGAGAAGAAGAGAGAGAGCTAAAAATTAAAAAAAAAAAATGAGAAAGCCCTACAGGAACTGTCTGACTCCATCAAAAAGACTAACATAAGAATAATAGGTATATCAGAGGGAGAAGAGAGAAAATGGAATGGAGAATATATTCAAACAAATAATAGATGAGAACTTCCCAAGCCTGTGGAATGAACTAAAGCCTCAAATTTAAGAAGCAAACAGAACACTGAGTTTTCTTAACCCCAACAAACCTACTCCAAGTCACATTATAATGAAATTGGCACAAACCAACGACAAAGAAAAAATTCTTAAGGCAGCCAGGGAAAAGAAGAATACAACATATAAAAGAAGGCCTATTAGATTATCATTGGATTTCCCAGCAGAAACTCTAGAAGCTAGAAGAGAGTGGACCCCAATATTTAAAGTCCTGAAAGAGAGGAACTTTCAGTCAAGAATACTATACCAATCAAAGCTATCCTTCAAATATGAAGTAGAAATAAAAACCTTCACAGATACAGAAAACATAAGGGAATTTATCATCAGAAAACCCCCACTCCAGGAAATACTAAAGGGGGGTTTTCAACCAGATACAAAGAACAAAACAAAACAAACCACAAGTAAAAGGTCCACCAAGAACACAATAAAACCAAATTTAAACTGTGACAAAAAAAAATAAGGAGGGGGGAGAGGACAGAGATTAATAGTAGCCAAGGATGATGGAGTGCAGAAGCACTCATAAGATAGTGTACTACAATGAAAATGGTAGGTATCCTTTTCAATACTTAATGGTAACCACCTTTGAAAAAACCACCACAGAAGCACATGACTTAAAAAAGGTAGCAACAGCGGAAAGAAGTATGGAATACAACCAAACAAAAACAAATGACAGAAAAACAAAGAGAAGAATCAAACAAGATACAAAACTAAAAGAAAGCAATTTATAAAATGGCAATAGGGAACCCACAAGTGTCAATAACTACATTAAATGTAAATGAATTAAAGTCACCAACAAAAAGGCACAGAGCAGCAGAATGGATTAAAAAAAATCCAACTATATGCTGCCTACAAGAAACACATCTAAGCAACAAGGATAAAAACAAATTCAAAGTGAAAGGCTGGAAAACAATACTCCAAGCAAATAACATCCAAAAAAAGCAGGTGTAGCAATACTCATATCTAATAATGCTGACTACAAGACAGCAAAAGTACTCAGAGACAAAAATGGTCATTTCATAATGATTAAGGGAACACTGAATCAAGAAGACATAATAATTCTTAATATAATTATGTATATGCACCAAACCAAGGAGCACCAAAATATATAAGACAGCTACTTATTGACCAAAAAATAAAAACTGACAAAAATGCAATCATACTTGAAGACCTCAATACACCGCTGACTGCTCTAGCTCATTCATCCAAACAGAAAATCAATAAAGAAATATTGGCCTTAAATGAAACACTAGAGCACCTGGATATGATAGACATCTACAGGACATTTCATCCCAAAGCGACAGAGTATACATTTTTCTCTAGTGTACATGGAACATTCTCAAGAATTGACCATATGTTGGGCCACAAAAATAACATCAGCAAATTCAGAAAAATTGAAATAATACCAAACATATTATCTGATCATAAAGCCTTGAGACTAGAATTTAACTGCAAAAAAGAGGGGAAAAAACCCACAAAAATGTGGAAACTAAACAACATACTTTTAAAAAATGAGTGGGTCAAAGAAGAAATAAGAGCAGAGATCAAAAGATATATACAGATTAATGAAAATGACAATATAACATATCAGAATCTCTGGGATGCAGCAAAAGCAGTGATAAGAGGAAAGTTCATATCACTTCAGGTCTATATAAACAAACAAGAGAGAGCCCAAGTAAACCATTTAACTTCACACCCCAAGGAACTAGAAAAAGAAGAATAAAGACAATCGAAAACCAGCTGAAGAAAGGAAATAATAAAAATCAGAGCAGAAATAAATAAAATAGAGAACAGAAAAATAATAGAAAAAATTAATAGAACAAGTAGCTGGTTCTTTGAAAAGATCAACAAAATTGACAAACCCTTGGCAAGACTCAACAAGGAAAAAAGAGAAAGGACTCATATAAACAAAATCCAAAATAAAAGAGGAGAGATCACCACAGACATCATAGATATACAAAGAATTATTGTAGAACACTATGAAAAACTATATGCCACCAAATTCAACAATCTAGAAGAAATGGATAAATTTCTAGAACAATACAACCTTCCTAGACTGAGTCAAGAAGAAGCTGAAAGCCTAAACAGACCAATTAGCAGGGAGAACATAGAAAAAATTATTAAAAACCTCCCCCAAAATAAAAGTCCAGGCCCAGACGGTTATACTAGTGAATTCTATCAAATATTCAAAGAAGACTTGATTCCTATTCTATTCAAAGTCTTCCAAAAAATTGAAGAAGAAGCAATACTTCCAAACACATTTTATGAGGCCAACATAACCCTCATACTGAAACCTGGCAAGGACGGTACAATAAAAGAAAACTACAGACCAATATCTTTAATGAATACAGATGCTAAAATACTAAACAAAATACTGGCAAATCAAATACAACAACATATTAAAAAAATAATACATCATGATCAAGTGGGATTCATCCCAGAATCTCAAGGATGGTTCAATATATGTAAAACGGTTAATCACCATATCAACAAAACAAAGAACAAAAACCCCATGATCTTACCAATAGATGCAGAAAAGGCATTCGATAAAATACAACACAACTTTATGTTTAAGACACTCAACAAAATGGGTATAGAAGAAAAATATCTCAACACGATAAAGGCCATTTATGATAAACCATCAGCTAACATCATATTAAATGGCATAAACCTGAGGACTTTCCCCCTTAAATCAGGAACAAGACAGGGTTGTCCACTCTCTCCACTCTTATTTAACATTGTGCTAGAAGTTCTAGCCAGATCAATCAGACAAAATAAGGAAATTAAAGGCATCCATATCAGAAAAGAAGAAGTAAAGGCATCACTTTTTGCAGATGATATGATCCTATACATCGAAAACCCCAAGGAATCTATAAAAAGAGTACTAGAAACAATAAACCAATACAGTAAGGTTGCAAGATACAAAATTAATACACAAAGTTCCATAGCCTTTCTATATGCCAACAATGAAACATTAGAAAACAAACTAAAAAAAATAATCCCCTTCACAATTGCAACAACAACAAAAAATACCTAGGAATAAACATAACAAAGAATATAAAGGACCTATATAACAAAAACTACAAAGCATTGCTAAAGGAAATCGAAAAGGATACAATAAGTTGGAAAAACATTCCTTTTTCTTGGATAGGGAGAATAAACATAATCAAAATGACCATATTACCCAAAGCAATATACAAATTTAATGTAATTCCCATCAAAATTCCAATGACATACTTTTTAAAATATTTTATTTATTGACTTTTAGAGAGAGGGAAGAGAGAGAGAGAGAAGGGGGAGGAGCAGGAAGCATCAACTCCCAGACAAGCCCAAGGTTTTGAACCGGAAACCTCAGTGTTCCAGTTTGACGCTTTATCCCACTGTGCCACCACAGGCCAATGACATATTTTAAAGAAATGGAACAAAAAATCATCAGACTTATATGGAACTACAAAAAACCCCTAATAGCCAAAGCAATCCTAAGGAAAAAGAATGAAACTGGGGGCATTACAATACCTGACTTCAAACTATATTATAGAGCCACAACAATCAAAACACCATGGTAATGGCAGAAAAATAGACACTCAGACCAATGGAACAGAATAGAAAGTCTAGAAATAAAACCACATATATATGGTCAAACAATTTTTGATAAAGGGGCCAACAACACACAATGGAGAAAAGAAAGCCTCTTTAACAAATGGTGCTGGGAAAACTGGAAAGCCACATGCAAAAGAATGAAACTTGACTACAGTTTGTCCCCTTGTACTAAAATTAATTCAAAATGGATCAAAGACCTAAATATAAGACCTGAAACAATAAAGTACATAGAAGACATAGGTACTAAACTCATGGATCTTGGTTTTAAAGAGCATTTTATGAATTTGACTCCAAAGGTAAGAGAAGTGAAGGCAAAGATAAATGAATGGGACTACATCAGACTAAAAAGTTTTTGCTCAGCAAGAGAAACTGACAACAAAATAAACAGCCAGCCAACTAAATGGGAAATGATATTTTCAAACAACAGCTCAGATAAGTGCCTAATATCCAAAATATACAAAGAACTCATAAAACTCAACAACAAACAAACAACCCAATAAAAAATGGAAAGAGGACATGAACAGACACTTCTCCCAGGAAGAAATACAAATGGCCAACAGATATATGAAAAGATGCTCATCTTCATTAATTATTAGAGAAATGCAAATCAAAACGGCAATGCGATACCACCTCACACCTGTTAGATTAGCTATTATCAACAAGATAGGTAATAGCAAATGTTGAAGAGGCTGTGGAGGAAACGGAACCCTCATTCACTGTTGGTGGGAATGTAAAGTAGTACAACCATTATGGAATAAAGTATGGTGGTTCCTCAAAAAACTGAAAATAGAACTACCTTATGACCCAGCAATCCCTCTACTGGGTATGTACCCCAAAAACTCAGAAACATTGATACATAAAGACACATGCAGCCCCACCCATGTTCATTGCAGCATTGTTCACAGTGGCCAAGACATGGAAACAACCAAAAAGCCCTTCAATAGATGACTGGATAAAGAAGATGTGGCACATATACACTATGGAATACTACTCAGCCATAAGAAATGATGACATCGGATCATTTACAACAAAATGGTGGGATCTTGATAACATTATACGGAGTGAAATAAGTAAATCAGAAAAAAACAAGAACTGCATGATTCCATATATAGGTGGGACATAAAAATGAGACTAAGAGACATGGACAAGAATGTGGTGGTTACGGGAGGGGGGAGGGCGGAGGGAGGCAGGAAGGAGAAAGGGAGAGGGGAAGGGGGAGGGGAAGGGGCACAAAGAAAACTAGATAAAAGGTGACGGAGGACAATCTGACTTTGGTTGATGGATATGCAACATAATTGAATAACAGATTACCTGGACATGTTTTCTCTGAACATATGTACCCTGATTTATTGATATCACCCCATTAAAATTAATAAAAATTTATAAAAAAATTTCAACAAATTGAACAGCTATAATGCAGAGAAAAAAAATCTCAACTGGACTCACAGTTCTGCCTAAAAAGATCTGCGCATGAACTGACTAAAGGTAATAAGGGTTGAGAAGGATGGGTGGTTGCGTGGAAGATAAGACATACTCACAGTCAGCTCTGGAGAGGAGAGAAACCCAGAGTGTCTGAGTCATCTTTTATTTTTTAAGTTTTGTATTTTTTTAAATTGATTTTAATTTATTATATTTACATAGATTCTAGTGTTGCTCCAAATGCATCCTCCTCCCCCGGATTCCCCTCAGCATCTCCCTTGCACCCCTCTCCCTGGCGCCCTCCCTCCTTCCCTTCAGGTTTATCTCATCCTATCATCCCCTTTCCCTCTGTCCTTTTTTCGTCTGGTCCCTTTGATCTCTCCACTGTCTCAATTCCTTTTCTCAGTTCACATTGTTCATTGGACTCCTCAAATGAGTGAGGTCATATGACATTTTTCTTTTTCTGCCTGGCTTATTTCACTTAACATAATAGTTTCCAGGTCCATCCACATTGTTGCAAAAGGTAAGATTTCCTTCTTTTTCATGGCCCCATTGTATTCCATTGTATATATGTACCAAAGCTTTTTAATCCAGTCATCCACTGATGGACACTTGGGCTGTTTCCACATGTTTGCTATTGTGAACAATGCTGCAATAAACATGGTGGTGCATTTCTCTTTTTCAAACAGTGCTATGGTGTTCTTGGGGAATATTTCTAATAGTGGGATAGCTTGGTCAAAAGGCAGTTTGATTTTTAATTTTTTAAGGAATCTCCTGTTTTCCACAGTGGCTGAAGCAGTCTGCATTCCCACCAGCAGTGCAGGAGGGTTCCCCTTTCTCCACATCCTCGCCAACACTTATTCTGTGTTCTTTTGTTGATGAGCGCCATTCTGACTGGTGTGAAGTGATATCTCCTTGGGGTTTTAATTTGCATTTCTCTAATGATTACTGATGTTGAGCATTTTTTCATATGCCTATTGGCCATCTTATGTCCTCTTTGGAGAAGTGTCTATTCATTTCTTTGGCCCATTTTTGATTGGATTGTTTATCTTCCTGATGTTGAGTTTTACAATTTCTTTATAAATTTTGGTTATTAACCCCTTATCAGATGTATTGTCGAATATGTTCTCCCATTGTGTACTTTCTCTTTTTATTCTATTTTCTTATTGTCTTTAGCTGTGCAAAAGCTTTTTAGTTTGATAGAGTTCCATTTGTTTATCCTGTCTTTTGTTTCCCTTGCCCATGGAGATAAATCAGCAAATATATTGCTGCGAGAGATGTCGGAGAGCTTACTGCCTATGTTTTTTTCTAAGATGCTTATGGTTTCAAGGCTTACATTTAAGTCTTTTATCCATTTTGAGTTTATTTTTGTAAATGGTGTAAATTGGTGGTCCAGTTTCCTTTATTTTGCAGGTAGCTGTCCAATTTTCCCAACACCATTTGTTAAACAGTCTGTCTTTACTCCATTATATGCCCTTACCTCCTTTGTCAAATATCAGTTGTCCATAGAGCTGTGGGTTTATTTCTGGGTTCTTTGTTCTGTTCCATTTATTTATATGCCTGTTCTTGTGCCAGTACCAAGTTGTTTTGAGTACAGTGGTCTTGTAGTATAACTTGATATCAGGAAGTGTGATGCCTCCCACTTTATTCTTCCTTTTCATGATTGCTGAGGCTATTTGTGTTCTTTTTGGTTCCATATAAATTTTTGGAATATGTGTTGTATATCTTTGAAGTATGTCATTGGTATTTTAATTGGTATTGCATTGAATTTATACATTGCTTTGGGTAATATAGACATTTTAATGATGTTTATTCTTCCTAACCATGAACACAGTATATACTTCCACTTGTTTGTATCTTCCTTGATTTATTTTATCAGTGTTTAATAATTTTCTGAGTACAAGTCTTTAATCTCCTTGGTTAAGTTTACTCCTAGGTACCTTATTTTTTTGATTGCAATAGTGAAGGGTATTGTTTCCTTAATTTCTCTTTCTTACAGTTCATTGTTGGTGTATAAAAATGCCTGATTTCTGAGTATTAATTTTATATCCTGCCACCTTGCTGAATTTATTTATCAGGTCCAGTAGGTTTTTGACTGAGACTTTAGGGTTTTCTATATACAATATCATATCATCTGCAAATAATGATAGTTTTACTTCTTCTTATCCAATTTGGATGCCTTTTATTTCTTCTTCTTGTCTGATTACTGTGGCTAGGACTTCTAGAACTATGTTGAATAAGAGTGGTGAAAGGGGGCACCCCTGCTTTGTTCCAGATCTTAAGGGGATTGCTTTTAATTTTTGCCCATTGAGTATGATATTGGCTGTGTGTTTGTCATAGATGGCCTTTATCATGTTGAGGTATGTTCCCTGTATTCCCACTTTGTTGAGAGTTGTTTTTTTTTAATAACTTTATTTTTTTAATGGGGTGACATCAATAAATCAGGATACATATATTCAAAGATAACAAGTCCAGGTTATCTTGTCGTTCAATTATGTTGCATACACATCACCCAAAGTCAGATTGTCCTCTGTCACCTTCTATCTTGTTTTCTTTGTGCCCCTCCCCCTCCCCCTTTCCCTCTCCCATTACCCCCTCCCCCCCCATAACCACCACACTCTTATCAATGTCTCTTAGTTTCACTTTTATGTCCCACCTACGTATGGAATAATGCAGTTCCTGGTTTTTTCTGATTTACTTATTTCGCTTCGTATCATGTTATCAAGATCCCACCATTTTGCTGTAAATGATCCAATGTCATCATTTCTTATGGCTGAGTAGTGTTCCATAGTGTATATGTGCCACATCTTCTTTATCCAGTCATCTATTGACGGGATTTTTGGTTGTTTCCATGTCCTGGCCACTGTGAACAATGCTGCAATAAACATGCGGCTGCATGTGTCTTTACGTATTAATGTTTCTGAGTTTTTGGGGTATATACCCAGTAGAGGGATTGCTGGGTCATAAGGTAGTTCCATTTTCAGTTTTTTGAGGAACCACCATACTTTCTTCCATAATGGTTGTACTACTTTACATTCCCACCAACAGTGTATGAGGGTTTCTTTTTCTCCACAGCCTCTCCAACATTTGCTATTACCTGTCTTGCTAATAATGGCTAATCGAACAGGTGTGAGGTGGTATCGCATTGCCGTTTTGATTTGCATTTCTCTAATAGCTAAAGAAGATGAGCATCTTTTCATGTATCTGTTGGCCATTTGGATTTCTTCCTGGGAGAAATGCCTGTTTATATCCTCTTCCCATTTTTTATTGGATTGATTGTTTGTTTGTTGTTGCGTTTTATGACTTCTTTGTATATTTTGGATATTAGGCCCTTATCTGAGCTGTTGTTTGAAAATATCATTTCCCATTTAGTTGGCTTTCTGTTTTTTTGTTATCAGTTTCTCTTGCTGAGCAAAAACTTCTTAGTCTGATGTAGTCTCATTCATTAAGTTTTGCCTTCACTTCTCTTGCCTGTGGAGTCAAATTCATAAAATGCTCTTTAAAACCCAGGTCTATGAGTTGAGTACCTATGTCTTCTTCTATGTACTTAATTGTTTCAGGTCTTATGTTTAGATCTTTGATCCATTTTGAGTTAATTTTTGTACAGGGGGAGAGACTGTAGTCCAGTTTCCTTCTTTTGCATGTGGCTTTCCAGTTTTCCCAGCACCATTTATTGAAGAGGCTTTCTTTTCTCCATTGTGTGTTGTTGGCCCCTTTATCAAAAATTATTTGTCTATATATATGTGGTTTTATTTCTGGACTTTCTATTCTGTTCCATTGGTCTGAGTGTCTATTTTTCTGCCAATACCATGCTGTTTTGATTGTCATGGCCCTATAATATAGTTTGAAATCAGATATTGTAATGCCCCCAGCTTCATTCTTTTTCTTTAGGATTGCTTTGGCTATTCGGGCTTTTTTATAGTTCCATATAAATCTGACGATTTTTTGCTCTATTTCTTTAAAAAACATCATTGGAAGTTTGATGGGAATTGCATTAAATTTGTATATTGCTTTGGGTAATATAGCCATCTTGATTATATTTATTCTTCCTAGCCAAGAACAAGGTATATTCTTCCATCTCATTATATCTTTTTTGATTTCCCTTAACAATGGTTTATAGTTTTTATTATATAAGTCCTTTACATTCTTTGTTATGTTTATTCCTAAGTATTTTATTTTTTTTATTGCAATCGTGAAGGGGATTATTCTTTTGAGTTCGTTCTCAATTGTTTCATTGTTGGCATATAGAAAGGCTATTGACTTCTATATGTTAATTTTGTATCCTGCGACCTTACTGTATTGACTTATTGTTTCTAGTAGTCTTTTTGTGGATTCTTTGGGGTTTTCGATGTATAAGATCATATCATCTGCAAAAAGTGATATCTTTACTTCTTCTTTTCCGATATGGATGCCTTTTATTTCTTTGACTTGTCTGATTGCTCTGGCTAGAACCTCTAGTACCACATTAAATAAGAGTGGAGAGAGTGGACAACCCTGTCTTGTTCCTGATTTAAGGGGAAAAGCCTTCAGTTTTGTGCCATTTAATATGATGTTAGCTGATGGTTTATCATATATGGCCTTTATCATGTTGAGATATTTTCCTTCTATACCCATTTTGTTGAGAGTCTTAAACATAAAATTGTGTTGTATTTTATCAAAAGCCTTTTCTGCGTCTATTGATAAGATCATGTGGTTTTTGTTCTTTGTTTTGTTGATATGGTGTATTACGTTAACCGTTTTGCGTATGTTGAACCATCCTTGAGATTCTGGGATGAATCCCACTTGATCATGATGTATTATTTTTTTAATATGTTGTTGTATTCGATTTGCTAGTATTTTGTTTAGTATTTTAGCATCTGTATTCATTAGAGATATTGGTCTGTAGTTTTCTTTTTTTGTGCCATCCTTGCCTGGTTTTGGTATGAGGGTTATGTTGGCCTCATAAAATGTGTTTGGAAGTATTGCTTCTTCTTCAATTTTTTGGAAGACTTTGAGTAGAATAGGAACCAAGTCTTCTTTGAATGTTTGATAAAATTCGCTGGTATAGCCGTCAGGGCCTGGACTTTTATTTTTGGGGAGGTTTTTAATGGTTTTTTCTATTTCTTCTCTACTGATAGGTCTGTTTAGGCTTTCTGCTTCTTCTTGACTCAGTCTAGGAAGGTTGTATTTTTCTAGGAATTTATCCATTTCTTCTAGGTTGTTGAATTTAGTGGCATAGTTTTTCATAGTATTCTACAATAATTCTTTGTATATCTACAGTGTCCGTGGTGATTTCTCCTCTTTCATTTTGGATTTTGTTTATATGAGTTCTTTCTCTTTTTTCCTTGGTAAGTCTTGCCAAGGATTTGTCTATTTTGTTGATCTTTTCAAAGAACCAGCTCCTTGTTCTATTAATTTTTTCTATAGTTTTTCTGTTCTCTAATTCATTTATTTCTGCTCTGATTTTTATTATCTTCTTTCTTCGGCTGGTTTTGGGTTTTCTTTGTTCTTCTTTTTCTAGTTCCTTAAGGTGGGAAGTTAAGTGGTTCACTTGGGCTCTCTTTTGTTTGTTCATGTATGCCTGAAGTGATATGAACTTCCCTCTTATCACTGCTTTTGCTGCATCCCATAGATTCTGATATTTCGTATTGTCATTTTCATTAGTCTGTATATATCTTTTGATCTCTGCACTTATTTCTTCTTTGACCCATTCATTTTTTAAAAGTATGTTGTTTAGTTTCCACATTTTTGTGGGATTTTTTTTCCTCTTTTTTGCAGTTGAATTCTAGTTTCAAGGCTTTATGATCAGAAAATATGCTTGGTACAACTTCAATTTTTCTGAGTTTGCTGATGTTGTTTTTGTGGCCCAACATATGGTCAATTCTTGAGAATGATCCATGTACACTGGAGAAAAATGTATACTCAGTCACTTTGGGATGAAATGTCCTGTAGATGTCTATCATATCCAGGTGCTCTAGTGTTTTGTTTAAGGCCACTATATCTTTGTTGATTCTCTGTTTGGATGACCGATCTAGAGCCGTCAGCGGTGTATTGAGGTCTCCAAGTATGATTGTATTTTTGTCAGTTTTTGTTTTAAGGTCAATAAGTAGCTGTCTTATATATTTTGGTGCTCCTTGGTTTGGTGCATATATATTAAGAATTGTTATGTCTTCTTGATTCAGTGTCCCCTTAGCCATTATGAAATGGCCATTTTTGTCTCTGAGTACTTTTCCTGTCTTGTAGTCAGCATTATCTGATATGAGTATTGCTACACCTGCTTTTTTTTGGATGTTATTTGCTTGGAGTATTGTTTTCCAGCCTTTCACTTTGAATTTGTTTTTATCCATGTTACTTAGATGAGTTTCCTGTAGGCAGCATACAGTTGGATTTTCCTTTTTAATCCATTCTGCTACTCTGTGTCTTTTTATTCCTGAGTTTAATCCGTTTCCATTTAGTGTAATTATTGACACTTGTGAGTTCCCTATTGCCATTTTATATCTTGCTTTCTGTTAGTTTTGTGTCTTGTTTGATCCTTCTCTTTCGTTTTTCTATCTTTTGTTTTTATTTGGTTGTATTCCATACATCTTTCCTTGTTGCTATCTTTTTTATCTCATGTGCTTCTGTGGTGGTTTTTTCAATGGTGGTTACCTTTGAGTAATGAAAAGGGTCCCTACCCTGTTCATTGTAGCGAACGATTTTGTGAGTACTTTTGCACTCCATCGTCCCTTGCTACTGTTAATCTCCATCTTCTCCCCCTCTTTCTTTTTGTTGTTGTCACAGTTTAAATTTGGTTTTATTGTGTTCTTCTTGGAGCTTTTACTTGTGGCTCTGTTTTTTTTTTTTTGTTCTTTGTATCTGATTGGAGAACCCCCTTTAGTAATTCCTGGAGTGGGGGTTTTCTGATGATAAATTCCCTCATCTTTTCTGTATCTGTGAATGTTTTTATTTCTCTTTCATATTTGAAGGATAGCTTTGATGGGTATAGTATTCATGGCTGAAAGTTCCTCTCTTTCAGGACTTTAAATATTGGGGTCCACTCTCTTCTAGCTTGTAGAGTTTCTGCTGAGAAATCTGATGATAATCTAATGGGCCTTGCTTTATATGTTGTATTCTTCTTTTCCCTGGCTGCCTTGAGAATTTTTTCTTTGCTGTTGGTTTGTGTCAATTTCATTATGATATGCCTTGGAGTAGGTTTGTTGGGGTTAAGAAAACTCGGAGTTCTGTTTGCTTCTTGAACTTGAGGCTTAATTCTTTCCACAGGCTTGGGAAGTTCTCATGTATTATTTGTTTGAGTATGTTCTCCATTCCATTTTCTCTCTCTTCTCCCTCTGATATACCTATTATTTTTATGTTATTCTTTTTGATGGAGTCAGATAATTCTTGTAGGGCTACCTCATTTTTTTTTTAATTTTTGAGTCTCTTTCTTCTTCTCTCTGTTGTGCCTCAAGTTGCTTGTCTTTTATTTCACTAATCCTCTCTTCTTTCTGACCTGTTTTATTAGCTAAGCTTGTTACTTCGTTTTTCATCTCATGAATTCAGTTTTTCAACTCTGTATGATTTGTTTTTATATTTCAATTTCCTTGGACGTATATTCTTTGTGTTCATTGAGTTGTTTTCTGAGCTCCCTAAATTGCCTTTCTGTGTTTTCTTGTATATCTTGGAGGATTTTTAGGATTTCTATCTTGAATTCTGTGTCATTTAGCTCCAAGGTTTCCAATATAGTAAATTTTTTCTTCATAGATTTTTCCTCATCTAGCTGTGTTACCTCTCTTTCTTTTGTATCCATGATATTCGATTTTCTCTTCCTTAATGGCATCTGAGGGTGGTTTTGTTTATAGTATTAATGAGATTTAATAAAGAATAAAAAGTTAAAAAAAATAAAAAAGTAAAAAATCGAAAAGATTTGTTATTTTTAAAAAATTAATAATGAAATAAAGAAAAATAAAATAAAATAAAAATTTAAAAAGAAGGAACTTATTCCCCCCCTCCTTTTTTCTTCTCCTCTCCTCTCCCCTCTTTTTTGAGAAAATCTTGTGGTGAACTGTGAATTATAACAAACATTGCCTGTGATGGAGGGCCTGAATTGAGGAAAAGTAATAAAGGGGCAAAAAAAAAAAAAAAAAAAAAAAAAAAAAAAAAAAAGAAAAAAAAAGCAAAAGGAAAAAAAAAAAGGGGGGGGTATGGACCCACAAAAAGCAAATAAGGAAAAAATTTGGGTCAAGAATAAAATGATTTGCTTTTAGGTGTTGGTTGTCTAAGAGTTATGATGAGAGGAATAAGAGGAAATCAGAAAAATGGGGGGACAAATTAAAAAATTACTATTGTATTTAGTGGAACAAGAACTAGATAAAATGGAGAGCCAGGCATGGGAGCACTGCTAGTGAGTTAAAAAGGTGAAGTAAAAAACCCCCAAAATGCCACAAACATAAGTTTGATTCCCAGATAAGATAATTTGTTTGTTATTGAGGTTTGAATGAGAGGAGATGTAAAGGAGAAAGGAAGACACTAATATAGAGGGAGAAAAGAAAGAGAGAGAGAGAAAAAAAGAGGGAACCACTAAAAGAAGAAAAAAGAAAGAAGAAGAAGAGAGAGAGAGAGAGTTAAGGGTTTTGGAGTGCAACCCTCATAGAGAGAAAGGAAGAGGAGAGAAAAGATAATGGGAGATGTAACACTTATGGGTAGTGTAGTTCAAGGAGAGGAGAGAGTAAGACCGGCAGAGAGTTAATCGGCCAAATTGGAGGAGGAAAAAAAGTATCAAGAATGAAGATAAGAGAAACAGACGAACAAATATAATAAAATGGGATAGGTTATAAATCTGCAGATTATTCTTGATTTTGAGAGGTTATCTTCTTGCTTTTTCTTTTCTCTCCCTCTTCCTGGTCGGTGACTCTGTACCCCGGGTTCTGCTCCTTTGGCATGCTCAGGTAGAGGTTTGTAGTTGATAAGTCTCTTGGCAATGTCATGTATTGTGCTTTAGTCTCGTTGGCAGTCGAGGTTCATTAGCATTTATAGGCTCCGACAGTGAGAGAGTCCGTGTTCCTGGAGCCTTTCTCCTAGTCTTTCCTTCCTCAATTAGTAGCCTGATAATCCAGTATGGGGTTGCTGCTGCCTCTGCCTGGATAGTAAGAGGTTCAAAGAGCTGGCAACTCCCCACTCTATTTCCACTCAGCACAGGGCTCTGGGTAAGGCTCAGTCAGTCAGAGCTGCTAGCATAATCAGGTGGGGTTTCCACCCACTCAAAGACCTCTGGCTCTGCCACTCTGTCCGGTAACACAGGCAGGTGCCCACTTCCGGGGCGCTTGGAGGAAACTCTCACTCACTATCTGCGTGCGCAGACCAGGATATCCGGCCAGCAGTCTCACGCTCTGAGTGAAACCCCCAACCGCATGGAAAAGTTGCAGCGTTGGAATTGGCTCTCGCTCCATCCCCATGCGCGGCTTTTGCAAGGCGCTGGGGCGGCCCAAGATTCTGCTTTGGTCCACACAAAGGCCCCTGACTCTGCCCTTCTGTGCGATAACACGGGTGCGCACTGCCGAGGTACTCGGAGGAATCTCTCACTCACTATCTGCGTGCGCAGACCAGGATATGAGGCCGGCTGTGTTTCCCTCTGAGTGAAACCCCCACCAGCACGGAAAATTTCCACCATTGGAATTAGTTCTCGCTCCCTCCCGTGGGCGGCTTTCCCAGGGCGCTGGGGCTGCCCAGAGATTCTGCTTTCGGCCCACAGAAAGGCCTCTGACTCTGCCTCTCTGTGGGGTAACACGGGCACCCACTCCCGGGGCTTAGGAAGAAATCTCTTGCCCACTAACTGCGCACCGACCAGGAGATCGGGTAAAATGGCTGCCCCGCTTGTCTTTCTTTTTTGGGTTTGGTGTGAGTGTTAGCTTGTATTGCCCAGGTTGCCACAGGATCAGTTTTTCCTTGGCTTGGATCTCCGTGCCACAGCCTGGTTCGGCCGTTTGTGCCGCGGCCTGGATCTATTCACCCCCTTTGCCCACCTCAGTTTCTATATTCACAGTTACCAGAGAAAGCCACCCTGTTTAGGTTAGTGAGGAAGGCGGAGCATTTCTTACTCCCTAATTCCTTCGGAGTTTGGTTATATATTTAGCCAATTTTTCACTAGACTATACCTTCGGGTGTATTGTGAAGCATCTGGAGGCTCCAAGTATAGGTTTTTCTCTTTCTGGTTGAAGATCTTGTTGAGTTTTGGGGGAGATTTATCGGTATCCCTTCTTACCCCGCCATTACTCTGACATCATCATGCTTTTTGCTGTTGAGAGTTTTGATCATGAATGAGTGCTGGATTTTATCAAATAATTTTTCTGCATTTATTGAAATTATCATGTGGTATTTCTCCTTCCTTTTGTTTATGTGATGAATCACATTGATTGATTTGCGAATATTGTACCAGCCTTGCCTCCCAAGAATAAATCCCAGTTGACTATGGTGTATGATTCTTTTCATATATTGCTGGATCCAGTTGGCTAATTATTTTGTTGAGGATTTTAGCATCTAAATTCATTAGGGATATTGGCCTATAATTTTTTTTGTGTGTGTTGTCTTTGCCTGGTTTTGGAATCAGAATTATGCTTGCCTCTTAAAAGGAGCTTGGAAGTCTTCCTTCCTCTTGAATTTTCTGAAGTAGCTTGAGAAGGATAGGAATTAGTTCTTCTTTGAATATTTGGTAAAATTCACTTGTGAAGCCATCAGGCCCAGGACTTTTCTTTGTTGGTAGTTTTTGATAACTGTTTCGATCTCATTTGTTATAATCGGCCTATTTAGGTTTTCTGATTCTTCCAGATTGATTTCTGGAAGATTATATGTTTCAAGAAATTTGTCCATTTCATCTAGGTTGTCTACTTTTTTGGCATACAGTTCTTCATAGTATTTTTTTATGATCTTTTGTATTTCTTTTGTATCAGTTGTTATTTCTTCATTCTCATTTCTAATTTTATTTATTTGATTTTTCTCTCTTTTTTCTTGGTGAGTCTGGCTAAAGGTTCATCGATCTTGTTTACCTTTTCAAAGAACTAGCTACTTGTTTCATTGATCCTCTGTATTGTTTCTTTAGCCTCTATGTCATTTATTTCTGCTCTGATCTTTATTATTTTCTTCCTTCTACTACTTCTGGGCTTTCCTTGCTGTTCTTTTTCTAGTTCTTTTAGATGCAGGGTTAAGTTGTTTATTTGAGCTTTTTCTAGCTTCTAAAGTTATGCCTGTAATGCTATGAGCTTCCCTCAGGACTGCTTTTGCAGTCCCTTAAATTTTGAGTTGTTGTATGCTCATTATCATTTGTTTCTAGGAATTTTTTTATTTCTTCTTTGATCTCATTGTTAACCCATTTATTATTTAATAACATGCTATTTAGTTTCCAAGTGTTTGTATTTTTCAGTTTTTCTGTTGTGGTTGATTTTTAGTTTCATGTCATTGTGACCAGAGAAAATACTTGATATGATTTCAATCTTCTTAAATTTATTGAGACTGCTTTTGTGCCCTAACATAAGCACTTGAATGTACATAATGTATATTCTGCTGCTTTAAGGCGAAATGTTCTAAAGATATCTATTAACTCCACTTAATCTAGTATGTCCTTTAATCTGCTGTTTCTTTGTTAATTTTCTTTCTTGAGGATCTATCTAGTGATGTTAGTGGGGTATTGAAATCCCCTAATATTATAGTATTGCTGTTGATCTTGCCCTTTAAATCCATCAAAGTCTATTTTATATATTTAGGTGCTCCTCCATTAGGTGCATAGATATTTATAATGGTTATATATATCTTCCTGTTGGATTGCTCCCTTTATCATTATGTAGTGACCTTCTTTATCTCTTACTATAGCCTTTGTTTTAAAGTCCATTTTGTCTGATATAAGTATTGGTACCACAGCTTGTTTTTCATTTCTATTTGCATGAAATATTTTTTTCCATCCTTTTACCTTCAGTTTATGTGCATCTTTTGTTTTAAGGTGTGTCTTGTCAACAGCATATGTATGGGTCCTGTTTTCTTATCCAGGCAGCTACCCTCTATCTTTTGATTGGATCATTTAATCTATTTACACTTAAGGTTATTATTGATATGTAGTTGTTTATTGCCATTTTATTCTTTAAAGCTGTTTTCCTTTTTTGCTATATTTTTTCCCTCCTTTGATCTGTTTATAACAGGCCCCTTAATATTTCTTGCAACATTATTTTGGTTTTAGTGAATTCCTAGAGTTTTCTTTTTGGCCTGGGAAGCTTTTTATTTCTCCTTCAATTTTAAAGTATAACTTTGCTGGATAAAGTAGTCTTGGTTGTAGGCTACTTTGAATATTGCTTGCCATTTCTTTCTGGCCTCAAGTGTTTCTGTTTAGAAGGCGGATGTCATCCTTATGGGGGCTCCTTTGTAGGTAATAGCCTTTTTTTCTCTAGCTGCTTTTAATATTTTCTCTTTATCAATTAACTTTGGTATTTTAATTGTGATATGTCTTGATGTAGATTTCTTTGGGTTTCTCTTTAATAGAGTTATCTGTCTTGAACTTGTGAGAATTTCCCCTGCATTAATTTAGGGGAGGTTTCAGCTATGATATGATTGAACAAAGTATCTATACCTTGTTCTTTCTCTTCTTCTTCAGGAACCCTTATGATGCAGATGTTATTTCTCTTCATGTTGGCACAGAGCTCTCTTAGAGTTTCTTCAGACTTTTTGAGTCTCTTTTCTTTATTCTGTTCTGTTTCCATGCCTTTGTTTATCTTGTTTTCTAACTCACTGATTTGATCCTCGGCTTCATCCATCCTGCTTTTAATTCCTTCCATTGTGGTCTTCATTTCTGATATTGTATTTGTCATTTCTGACTGATTTTTTTTATCATTTCAATGACCTTTTCTATATTTACTATCTCTTTATTTAGGTGTTCATAATGACCATCTATTTTTGTTCTAGATCTTTGAGCATCCTAACAATCATTGTTTTTAGCTCTGCATTTGCTAAGTTGGTTATATCTGACTCATTCAGGTCCTTTTTTGGGGATTTCTCTTGATTCATTTGGGTTGCATTTCTCTGCCTTCCCATTTTGTCTGTGTATAAGAAGGTTTTGGCCACTGGAGTCTAATGGGTGTGTTCTGTCTGCAGGCCTGCCATCCCCTCTGCCACTACTGCCTAGGGTATTCAGGTATGGGCGTTGCTGGCACCAGTCTGCTGAGGCTGTCACTGCAGTTTTTGCCCCTCCTCCATGGGAGGGGCTATGATTGCCTGCCCGGGTCTACAAGCCTCAGCAGCCTCTGCCTTTGCCCCAATCTGGGCCGCAAGCCTCTGCCCCGAGGGCAGGGGTGAGCACCTTTACTCTGCTGTGGGTCTCCACCTGTTTTCAGGCTTTTGCCCCACCCCCACAGGAGGAACTAGCTCACCCATCAGGCACCAAGACTCGGTTTCATGGGCTGGGAGAGGCTGCGTACCCATGCACCCTTGCTCAAGGGTGGGTCTCTACCCTTTCCAGGGCTCCTACCCTTCTCCTGCAATTGGGATTGCAGGCAGGCCTGCAGCTGGGCCCTACTGCTTTTGTGTGTCCCCCCAGCCCCACAACACTGAGCAAATGCCCTGGCCTCTGTCATGGCTGGCTGGTTTCCGCCCCCTCCAACGGGACTGTATTTCCATGCCCTGCTGCTACCCGCCCTCTGATGAGCCCTCAGCTCTGTAGGTGGGCACTGCAGCTCAGACCCTAACACTCCATACTGTAGTCTTTGTAAGCAACTCTGCTTTGACTACCGCAGGGGAACTTGTTTGGCTGGTGTCCTGCTTCTCTTTGCTGGTATTGCTGTTTCCAGGGGAAATATTAGCTTCAGATTTGGGAAGTGACTCATCCCAGGGATTAGGGTGGCTGTCCCTCAAAATGTTTCTCCCTGTGCCTCCTAGATTATACTCTCTTCCCACTGCTCCAGTCCTCTCTTCTCTCCCCAAAACCCAGAGCCCAGGTGAATGGTTGTGAGAGAGGTTTTCTGCATGGTCCCTTTAAGAAGAATCCTGGGTCTGAGAAATCTGTCTCTTTCTCACAAACAGTATCTTGACTACTTTTGCAGGCAAATACGGTCTGTATGCCACTTCTAGGCTCTGAGGCTGCAGGCTGGTGCTTTGTTCCTTGGGCTCAGGACCCTCCCCTGTCTGCTAAACTCATTTCCTGCCACGCAAGTCTCTCTGGGCTGCTGTTCACTCCAGGGAGCTGGGTAGCCCTCTCTGCATTTCTGCTTTTCCTACTCATCTCACTGTGGCTTCTTCAGTGTTCCTTGGTTGAAGAGTCTTTTTAGTTTTGTCCAAAGTTGTTTTTTCCAGATAATGGTTCTTAAAATTAAGTTGTAATCCACTTTGGTTCTGGGAGGTGGAGGTTGGTACGTCTGCCTACTTCATCACCATCTTGCCACCCCTTGAATCTTCTTCTGGTAGGAGGAGCAGTGAGACTGAGGGGCAGAGGAAGATAATAAAACAAAGCAGTGGCAGAGCAACAGGTCGTGGGTTCTGCCAGCAGCTCACATTTGGCAAAGAGACAGAAAAAAACAAAGTACAATTCCTCCCCAGACTCGCAGATCCTGCCTCTCTCACCTCACGGGTATGGAGAGCTGCACAGACTTACCTCACAGCCTGTTCTCCAGAGCCACTCTCTTTCATGAAGAACAGAGGTGCTCTGTGTCTTGTACCCTGGTTTGTTAAGATGTGGGAAGGAGCACCTAGAGGCCTGAGATCACCATTGCTAAAGCTGTAAATCCCTCACACCACACCCCACCCATCATTGAGACTACAGCTGTGCCTCCATCATTAAGACAGCAACATTTCAGCAGAGGTCAGCCCAAGAATTTCAGAGATAGTACTTATAATACAGCACCACCTATTGGAAGCCAATAAAAAACCTCTCAAACCGAAATTTCTTTTCTTTTGAATTTTAATTTTGTTAATTTTTTATATTATTATTTTTATTTTTGCAATGTTTTGTTTGTTTTTTGTTTTTATTTTGTTTTTTCTCTTTGTTTTATGGTGAGTTTTCTCTTTTACTTTTCATTATTATAATTTTTTTCTATTTTATGGTATCATGTTTTCATTTGAAAATAATTTTAGTTATTTTTTGTTAGAGTTCTTAACAATTCAATCTCAAATGTCATCAAGAAAAAAGAAAAGAAATATGGCTACACGGAAAGAGAAATAGTTTAAAAAGAGTATTTAAAAATCTCCAGAAAGTGACCTTAATCACATGGAAACCTTGGAGTTAAACACTAGGCAATTCAAAATTAAAGTTCTGAAAATACTCAGTAAGATGTGAGAAAACACTAATGAGCAATTAAATGAGCTAAAAAAACCAAATTAATGAACAAAATGAGTACTTCAGAAAGTAAATGGAAACTTTAAAAAAGAACCAAACAAACACAAAGAACTCAATATATGAATTGAAAAATTAGATATCAAGTATAGCTAATAGAACAGGTTCTATAGAGGAGAGAATAAGTAACATCAAAGGCAACTAGAGATGCTATATAGAGAGGAAGACAGAGGCTCTTAAGTTTTAAAAAAATTATAGAGCTCTACAGGAATTTTCACTCCATCAGAAAGAACAATATAAGAATGAGTGTGTCAGAATAAGAAGAGATGGAGAAGGGAATGGAAAGTCTATTCAAACAAATAATTGATGAAAACTTCGCAAGCCTATGGAAAGAGTTAGGTCCCTGAATCCAAGAAACAAACAGAACGCAGAGTTACCTCAATCTAAATGCACCTTCTTCAAGGCACATCATAATAAAATTGTCAAAAAGCAATGACAAAAAAAAAAAAAAAAAGGATCCTCAAGGCAGCTAGGGAAAAGAAAAACTTAACATATAAAGGAAGGCCCATGAGGTTATCATCAGAGTTCTCAGCAAAAACTCTACAAGCCAGAAGAGAGTGGACCCAAACATTCAAAGTACTGAAAAAGAGGAATTACCAGCCAAGAATACTATATGCCTATCTACTCTTATTGATCAATGTCACCCCATTAAATTTAATTTTTTAAATAAAATTATTTTAAAAAATTTATCCTTTAAAACAAAAGAAGCACTGGCTGGATAGCTTAGTTGGTTAGAATATCATCCTGAAACACAGAGGTTGCTGGTTCAATCCCTGATCAGGGTACATACAAGAACAGCTGGATGGTTCTTTCTCTCTCACTCTCTCTCTACCCTCCTCTCTTGCTGAAATTATTTTTTTAAATGTTTAAAAAAATAAAAAAAAAACAAAAAATTAAGCATTTAAATACCATATGATCTAGCAATTCATTTTCTAAGGATTTACCCCCCAAATAGGGAAACACTTATTTGTAACAATGTATGTACCCCTATTAACTGCAGCATTATTTCCCAAGCGAAGATATAGAAACAACCTAAGTGCCCATGATTGAAAAATAAATAGCGGTGCACCTATACAATGGAATACCACTCAGCCATAAAGAAGATAAAATATTATTATTTGTGACAATATGAATGGATCTGGAGGGTCTTAAGCTGTGAAATAAGTTAGAAAAGAACAATAAGAGTAAAATTTTATTAATATGTGAAATAAAAGACAAAAAGTAACAAAATATCAAAAAAATCAAAACCAGACTCATAGCATGGTGGTTAGTTACCACAAGGGAAAGGGTCAGGGTAAAGAGGTTCCAATATAGGTAATGGAACAAAACTAGACTTCAGATGTGGAATATGAAACAGATTACACAGATATCTGGTTATAATCTTGTACACCTGAAAATTATATAATGTTATTGATCCATTTTACCACAACAAATTTAATTTTAAAAATAAATTAAATTTTAAAAAATTAATTAATTAATTAAATGGTTCTTTTTACTAGTTCCTGTGTGAATAGCCTCTGAACTCATAAAAGTTTAGAGCTGTAATTTCCTGGATATCTAATTAAGGCAGGTGGTGTCTGTCCAGCTGTGTCAGCACAGGACCTGCAGCAGGTCTTCCTTTCCCCACCCTTGTGGAATCTTAGAGTTCCCATCAGATAAAATCCCTCTCCCCATCCTCCTTAGGTGGGGCAGAATTTGTTTCTAAACAGTTCCCAAAGTTTTGTACATTGTAGGCAGAAAAAGAGCAAAACCCAGAAGAACCATAAAAAGGAGTAGGGAGAGAGCTCATTCCCTTCTCGCAGACACAGGAAATTTATAAAATTCAATGGGACTTCCAAGCAAAAACAGAATGAGAATGAGGAGAGGATAATTTTGCCAAATGTCCCAGTAATCATTATTAATATATTCTAATGCAATATTTCAGAAATCAACAGTAATGCAAAAAAAGTGAGAAACAAAATATCAAAATTTGAAATAAAGGCAGGGTCTGCAGGTTAATTTTATTTAAGCACCAAGATTCACCTAGGTAATTACACACCTCTTGCAAGGAGGAGGTGTTCTCATTTTGCAGCTTACACTGAGGAAGGGTTCACATTTTGCAGCTTACAGTGAAATGCATCAAAAAATTAACAAGTCAATGGGTAGATGGATAGATGATAAAGAAATGCTAATCAAAAAATCCGGGTGGCGTACACACGAGTGCTTACGATAACATTTTTTCATTATTTTGTACTATTTTTCTGTATTTGAAAACTATTGTTATAAAATTGAAGATATTATTAGCAGTATTTATTAGGTTTAAACATTATTCAAAGTTCTCCCATCTCACTTCCCATACCCCTACTCGAGTCAAACTCTCATCATCTCTGACGGAGACTAACTGGAGCTTCCTGGCTGATGTCTTTCAGAGGGCAACCTTTGCACATTTAATCAGGGTGTGCCAGGATTGACTCTCCCACATCAGGCACTGCCAGTACTTCATCCAGGTGACAGGTGACTGCCCCAGGTGTGGTCCCAGTTCCCCTCCTCAAACCTCCTGCTGCAGCACACTGGAGTCTTTGCAGTACCTGCACACCCCTGGCTGCCTCATACCTTCTCACTTTTACTCATGCTGCTCTGCCTGCCATATTCCCTCCCAATCGCTTCATCATTAAAATTTCTCTCAGAAACTTGAACATGGTGATTGAACACATACATTTACCTCTGAATCTCCAGGAGCCTCATAAAATGCACTAAAGGTCTTTCTTAAAAGTCATAAATACACAAGGACAAAGACAACCAGTGGAAACAACTGCCAACAAACACGTGAAACTAGAAGTAGAGCCAAGGGTTATCTTGAGCTCTTCATGCCAGGCACCATTCTAAGTGCTCCTCGTACTCCTCAGAATAACTGTGTACAGTGTGTACTGTTATTATCAACCCCCTTTTACAAATAAGTGCAGAGAGGTTAAGTCACTATTGCAAGGTAACATACAGCCACAGAGCCAGGATTTAAACCCAGATGACCTAGCCCCAGAGTCTATGCCCATGACAACTATGTGAATGGTCACTTGCTGGGCAGAACAGAAAAAAACAGAAACTGAGCCTACAGGACTGGGGAGACCAGAGCAAATAGAACCAGACCACCAGACCCAGAAGGACTCAGGAACTGAATGCACAAGTATGTCTGAAATCAAGAGGTGGAGACAAAAAACAAAGGATTGTTTATAGTCTGCACAATAGAGTTATATTTCCAGATTCTTTCCTATACTGGATTGAATAGTGTTCCCTCAAAATTCATGTGCACTAGCTACCACAGAATGTGGCCCTATTCGGAATCAGAGCCTTTGCAGAAATAATTAGTTAAGATGTGGTCATAGTGGAATGTATTATCCCTAATTTAATGAGCAGTGTTTTTCAAGAGACATACACAGAAGAAAGGCAGTGATATCAAGATGGAGGCAGAGATTGAAGTGATGCTACCACAAGTCAAGCAACAGCAAAGATTGCCGGCAACCACCAGAAGCTAGGAAGAGGCAGTGAGCAGATTCTCCCTCAGAGCCTCCGGTGGGAACCAACCCTGCCAACACTGTGAGCTCTGCCTCCTAGCCCCCAGAATATTAAGAAAATACATTTCTGTTGTTTTAAGCCACTCAGTTTGTATACTTATTCACAGCAACCTCTCCTACCCTACAGAGGACTGTGGGCTATACTCCACCCACATTAAACCAGCCACACTGTGGGCTTGAGAACCATGGCAGAGAAAAGGAGTGCTGGACAGAAGGAAGAAGGAATTATGAGATTTGCCTCACCCTCTGCCTCCTGGGTTAAAGACCAGAGAATTCTTCCTAGGAATTCCTCGTCCATATGAACTACTGATTCTGAGATTTATGGGTCCTCCAGTCAGATGGCTATCAAATCCCACACACTCTTAAACACACGCAGCTAGGCAAGGACAGGCAGCATTTAAGGGAAAGACTGGCACAAACAGGGATAGGAGCCCAAAGGAAAACAAGCAGTGTTTGGTTAGGAAGGGAGCTTCAGGAAATAGCCATAGCAACCTGAGAGCTGTGCTCGTGTAAAATCAGAATAGAGAAGAAAGAACTCATAGGAATAAAAAATATATAACAGAAGATGTATCATTCCTGAGAAAGATGGGAAGGTGAAGATAACTACCACAAAAGAAAAATGAATAGATGAAAATTGAAAAACAAATAAAAAGAAGAGTAGAGAATCATTCTAGGAGTTCCATATCCTACCTCATAGTGGGTATCAGAACAGAAAATAGAAAAAATAAAGTAAAAGAAATAGTTCAAGAAAATTTTGAGAACTGAAGGACGAGAGTCTCCAGATTAAAAGGCACTTTTCTAAATAGTAGCCTCTAGCCATATGGCTGGTCAAATTTAAACATAAATTAATTAAAATTAAATTAAATCAGAAATGCAATTCCTCAGTGCTCAATAACCTCATGTGGTGGGAGGCCCCCTTGTTAGACAATACAGGGAACAGCTGCGTCATTGCAGAAAGTTCTATCTAACAGCTCTGGCCTAGAATAATGGATGAAGGCAGGGCCCCAATGCACACCATAATAAAATTTCATAACAGGAACAAAAAGAAGATAGCAAAGCTGGAAGAAAGGTTAGGGGAGTAGAAAATAGGTTCTACAGAAAGGCTCAGAATACAGAAGGATATTGAACTTCTCAACAGCGAAACTAGAAACAAGATTCTATATCTTTAAGTTCTGAGAGAAAAATTGGGCCAGCCTAGAATTCTATGACCAAACTATCGATCTTGCATGAGGATTACATATATGTATTAAATGTATTGAGACATGCAAGTTCTTTAAGAAATTTACTCTTATGCATCATTTCTCTAAAAGTTACAAGATGATTCCTCTATCAAAAGGATGGAGAAAGCCAAGAAAGAGAGTCAGGCACAGGATCTGGGAACAGGTCATTCAGCCCAGCTGAGAGGCAAGGGGAATGTCTGGGCAAGGCCTGCAGAAGCCACTAGGATTGAGTGGCCTAGACAGAAAGCCACTGAGAGGTCTCTGGAAGACTTGAACGTTTAGAGAGGAGACTTAGCTTCCAGTAGAAAACAGATTACAGGGACAGAGAAAACTCATGAGATTAGAAAAAGGTACTATTGATTTCAAGGAAAATGAAAATTTGTCAAGAACATAAATGAAAGCATAGAAACATATGTGGTTCAACTGTTAATAATAAGTACTTAGGTCATATTGATACAAACACTGACTAGAAATCAGATTCCTATCTTAGATTTGGGAAGGCAGGAAGTGGGGTGAGGCAAAGGAGGATAGTAGGAACCTATATTCACATCTTCCAGAGGAATCAAGAAATAGTAATGTAAGCACATTGTGTAATGAGTGACAGGGAAGGAAACAGCAGAAGAGACTACTAAATGGTTGAAAGTGGACACTGGAGAGAAAACCCAGACTGGGGGTCAGGCAGGGCAAGGTGCCAAGGGGTTTGTTATAAATCTTATAAGACTGTCTCTCTTCTTAAAGTATGTTTATCTGTAAATTTAATTGTTTTTTAATGAATTTTGAAAAGCCCCAGATCAGGAGTCACCTTCTCCCAACTTCCTTTGGGGTCAATGCCCTTCTCTGTGCTCCTAGACCACCAACAAGGCTGACCTCCACGTTGAATCAATCTGTTCAGGGCGTTGATGTTTTTCCACTGGGAAAATGAGGGCCTCTTCGTTTGCCCAGAGTGTTGTTCAGAAAATGTGGATCTAGACAGGAGCCTGGACAAAACCTTCCTGCTCCCAGGCATGCGTGAGATTCAGATGAGCTTTTTTTTCTTAATTGAATTTATTGACATGGGTTAAAATAATTATACAAGTTTTGGGTGCTCAATACTACAACACGTCTCTGTATACTGTATTGTATATTTACCCTTCCCAAAGCAAGTCTTCATCCATCACCATTTATTCCCCCCCATACCCTCCTCCAACTCCCTCAACATGTCACCACACTATTGTCTGTGGTCACTAGTTTTTCTTTTATTTATTTATTTATTTATTTAATTTTAATGCAGTGACATTGATAAATCAGGGTACATATGTTCAGAGACAACATCTCCAGATTATTTTGACATTTGATTATGTTGCATACCCCTCACCCAAAGTTAAATTGTCTTCCGTCACCTTTATTTGGTTTTCTTTGTGCCCCTCTTCCCCCCCCACCCTCTCTCTCTCCTTTTCACCCCCTCCCCACCCCTTCATCCCCCCGTCCCATTACCATCACATTCTTGTCCATGTTTCTGAGTCTCATTTCTATGTCCCATCTATGTTTGGATTCATAAAGTTCTTAGTTTTTTCTGATTTACTTATTTCATTCTGTATAATGTTATCAAGGTCCATCCATGTTATTGTAAATGATCCAATGTCATCATTTCTTATGGCTGAGTAGTATTCCATAGTATATACGTACCAAACCTTTTTAATCCACTCATCCACTGACGGACACTTGGGTTGTTTCCAGATCTTCGCTATTGTGAACAATGCTTCCATAAACATAGGGGTGCATTTCTTCTTTTGGAACAGTTCTGTGGTGTTCTTAGGGTATATTCCTAAAAGTGGAATAGCAAATTATAAAACATTGATAAAAGAAATCAAGGAAGATACAAACAAGTGGAAGCATATACTGTGCTCATGGTTAGGAAGGATAAACATTATTAAAATGTCTATATTACCCAAAGCAATTTATAAATTCAATGCAATATCAATTAAAATACCAATGATATACTTTAAAGATATAGATTACATATTCCAAAAATTTATATGAAACCAAAAAAGAACATGAATAGCCTCAGCAATCTTAAAAAAGAAGAATAAAGAGGGAGGTATCACACTTTCTGATATCATGTTATACTACAAGGCCATTGTACTCAAAACAGCCTGGTACTGGCATAAGAACAGGCATATAAATCAATGGAACAGAACAGAGAACCCAGAAATAAACCCACAGCTCTATGGACAACTGATATTTGACAAAGGAGGTAAGGAAATACAATGGAGTAAAGATAGCCTCTTTAATAAATGGTGTTGGGAAAATTGGACAGCTACCTGCAAAAAAATGAAACTAGACCACCAACTTACACCATTCACAAAAATAAACTCAAAATGGATAAAAGACTTAAATGTAAGGCGTGAAACCATAAGCATCTTAGAAGAAAACATAAGCAATAAGCTCTCCGACATCTCTCACAGCAATATATTTGCTGATTTATCTCCACAGGCAAGTGAAATAAAAGACAGGATAAACAAATGGTACTATATCAAACTAAAAAGCTTTTGCACAGCTAAAGACAATAAGAACAGAATAAAAAGACAAGCTACACAATGGGAGAACATATTTGACAATACGTCTGATAAGGGGTTAATAACCAAAATTTATAAAGAACTTGTAAATCTCAACACCAGGAAGACAAACAATCCAATCAAAAAATGGGCAAAAGAAATGAATAGACACTTCTCCAAAGAGAACATACAGATGGCCAATGGGCATATGAAAAAATGCTCAACATCAGTAATCATTAGAGAAATGCAAATTAAAACCACAATGAGATATCACCTCACACCAGTCAGAATGATGCTCATCAACAAAACAACACAGAATAAGTGCTGGCAAGGATGTGGAGAAAAGGGAACCCTCCTTCACTGCTGGTGGGAATGCAGTTGGTGCAGCCACTGTGGAAAATAGTCTGGAGATTCCTCAAAAAATTAAAAATCGAATGAGTTTTTCTTTTTATTTGTCCTTTTTTTTCAATCTCTTCATCTCCTTCACTGAGCCTCCCTACCCCCGATAGCTGTCAGCCTGCTCTCTATATGTGTCTGTCTCTATGTTGCTTGTTAGTTCATTTTGTTCATTAGATTTCATATATGAATGAAATCATGTGGTACTTGTCCTTCTTTTAAATTTTTGAGAAACTTTCATAATATTTTTCATAGTTGCTGCACCAATCTGCATTCCCAGCAACAGTGCACACGGCTTCCCTTGACTCCTCATCCTCGCCACTTGTCGCTTCTTAATTGACGGTAGCCATTCTGACAGGCATGAAGTGATATTGTCATTGTATTTTGCATCCTCTGATGATTAGTGATGGTGAGCATTTTCATGTTTATTGGCCATCTGTCTGTCCTCTCTAGAGAAGTGTCTGTTCAGGTCCTCTATCCATTTTTATTTCATTTTATTTTTAATTGAAGTTACTGGGCTGATCCTGGTTAACAAATGACACAGTTTTCAGGTGTACAATTCTACAACATATCTTACGTACACTGTATTGTGTGTTCACCAGCACCCCTGAGGCAAGTCCCCTTCCATCATCATTTATCCCCTTTATACCTTCCTCCACCTCCCTCTTGGCCCAGCAATCATCACACTGTTGTTCGTGTACATAGTTTTGGGTTTTCTTTTTGGTTCTTTTTTGCTCAATCCCTTCACCACTCTCACCCAATACCCATGACTGCTCTTTATCTATGGGTCTGTATTTTGCCTATTAGTTCATTTTGTTCTCTAGATTCCATATATGAGTGAAATCATATGGTATTTGCTGTCTCTGACTGGCTTTTTTCACTTAGCATAACCCTCTCCAGGTCACAAAAGGTAAAATTATTTTTTATGGCTGAGAAGTATTCCATTGTGTAAATGTACCACAGATCTTTTATCCACTCATCTACTGATGGACACTTGAGCTGCCTCCAAATCTTGGCTACTTTAAATAACACTGCACTGAACATAGGGGTGCATATATTATTTTAAATTAGTGTTTTGGGTTTCTTTGGATAAATTCCCAGAAGTATAATTTTTGAGTCATAAGACAGTTTCTGTGTGTGTGTGTGTGTGTGTGTGTGTGACAGATAGACAGACAGAGAAAAATAGAAAGGAAGAGAGATAAGAAGCATCAACTCTTCATTGTGGCTCTTTGGTTGCTCATTGATTGCTTTCTCATAAGTGCCTTGACTTGGGGGTTCCAGCTGAGCCAGAGATCCCTTGCTTAAGTTGGTGATCTTAGGTTCAATCCAGTGACTTGGGTTTCAAGCCAGTGACCTTTGGGATCAAGCCAGCAAACATGGGGCCATGTCTATGATCCCACGTTCAAGCTGGTGAGCCTTGTGCTCAAGCCAGATGAGCCCACGCTGAAGCCAGCAACCTCAGTTTTTGAACCTGTGTCCTCAGCATCCCAGTTTGACACTCTATCCACTGTGCCGCCACCACCTGATCAGGCAAAACAGTTTCTTTTCTTTTTTTTTTTTTTTTTTTTTTTGTATTTTTCTAAAGCTGGAAATGGGGAGAGAGACAGTCAGACAGACTCCCGCATGCGCCCGACCGGGATCCACCCAGCACGCCCACCAGGGGCGATGCTCTGCCCACCAGAGGGGATGCTCTGCCCCTCTGGGGCCTCGCTCTGCTGCGACCAGAGCCACTCTAGCGCCTGGGGCAGAGGCCAAGGAGCCATCCCCAGCGCCCGGGCCATGTTTGCTCCAATGGAGCCTTGGCTGCGGGAGGGGAAGAGAGAGACAGAGAGGAAGGAGGGGGTTGGGGGTGGAGAAGCAAATGGGCGCTTCTCCTGTGTGCCCTGGCCGGGAATCGAACCCGGGTCCCCCGCACGCCAGGCCGACGCTCTACCGCTGAGCCAACCGGCCAGAGCCAAAACAGTTTCATTTTTAATTATCTAAGTTAGCTTCATACTGCTTTCTAATCTGCATTCTCACCAACAGTGCAGAGAGGTTTTCTTTTCTCCGCACCCTTGACATCACTTGTTTGTTGATTTACTGATGATAGCCATTCAGATGAGTGTGAGGTGATACTCTGCCCTTTTTAATGGGCTTTTTATTTTGATGTTAAGTTGTATGTGTTCTTTATATATTTTGGATAGTGACACCTTGTCATTGGCAAACATGTTCTTTCATTCAGTAGGTTGTCTTTTCATTTTGTCAATAGTTTCTTTTGCTGTGCAACTTTTTTTTAGTTTGATATATACAGTGTATCCGTAAAGTCATGGTGCACTTTTGACCGGTCACAGGAAAGCAACAAAAGACAATAGAAATGTGAAATCTGCACTAAATAAAAGGAAAACCCTCCCAGTTTCTATAGGATGATGTGTCAGCATGTGTGCATGCGCAGATGATGACATAACACCGTGTATACAGCGGAGCAGCCCATGGCCATGCCAGTCGAGATGTGGAAAGTTCAGTGTGTTCTGTGGCTCGCTAAATTGAAATCTGTGACCAAAGTGCAATGTGAATATCGGCGCGTTTATAACGAAGCACCACCACATAGGAATAACATTACTCGGTGGGATAAGCAGTTGAAGGAAACCGGCAGTTTGGTGCAGAAACCCCGTTCTGGTAGGCCATCAGTCAGTGACGAGTCTGTAGAGGCTATACGGGATAGCTACCTAAGGAGCCCTAAAAAATCTGTGCGTGAGCCCACATCGAACTGCACTGAATAGGTTTGAAACTGGGAGAGTTTTCCTTTTATTTGGTGCAGATTTCACATTTCTATCATCTTTTGTTGCTTTCCTGTGACTGGTTAAAAGTGCACCATGACTTTACGAACACACTATAGTCCCAATTGTTTATTTTTTCTTTTGTTTCTGTTGTCCACGAAGTTGTGTCAGTTAAAATATTACTAAGAGTTATGCAGAGATTTTACTGCCTATATTTTCTTTTAGGAGTTTTATGATTTCAAGTCTTACATTTAACTCTGTGATCCATTTTGAATTTATTCTTCTATATGATGCTTGAATCTGTCCAGTTTTTCCAATGCCATTTAGCAAATAAATGGTCTTTATCCACGTTATGTTCTTGCTTTCTTTGTCATATATTAATTGAACATAGAGGCATGAATTTATATCAGGGCTCTCTATTCTGTCCATTGATCTATCTGTCTGTTTTTCTATGCCAGTATTATGCTGCTTCGATCACTATAGTCCTGTGGTATGGTTTGATATTAGGTAGCATGAAACCTTCAGCTTTGCACTTTCTCAAGATTGCTGTGGCTATTAGGGATCTTTATGGTTCCATATAAATTTCTTGATTATTTATTCTAGTGTCTGAGAAATGTCATTGATACTTTCAGAGGAATTGTGTTGAATCTATAGATTGTTTTGGCTAGAATGGACATTTTAACAATGTTCATGCTTCCTATCCATGAACTCAGTATATGCTTCCATTTATTTGTATGTTCTTCAATTTCTTTCTTCGATGTCATATAATTTTCTGAGTACTGGTCTTCTAACTCCTTGGTTAAGTTTATTTTTAGTTATGTTATTTTTAAAATAAAATTCTAAATGGGATTGTTTTCTGTTTCTCCTTCTTATAGTTCCTTTTTGGTGTATAAAATGCAACTTACTATTGAATGTTTATTTAGTATTCTGCTGCTTTACTGAATCCATTTATCAGTTTTAGTAGCTTTTTGGCTGAATCTTTAGTTTTCTCATATATAGTGTCATGTCATGTGCAAATAATGACAGTTTTACTATTTCCTTTCCGATTTATATGCCTTTTATTTCTTCTTCTAGTCTTATTGCTGTGGCTAGGACTTCCAGTACTATGTTAAATAAGAGTGGTGAAAGTGGACATCCCTGTCTTGTTCCTGATCTAAAAGAAACACTTTTAGTTTTTCACTATAAGGTATGATGTTAGCTGTGGTTTGTCATATATGGCCATTTTGTTGAGGTATGCTCCCTCTTTTAAAAACTACTTTGCAGAAAGTTTTTAATAATAAATGTGTGCTTGATTTGTCAAATATTTTTTCTACATCTATCAATATTGTCATATGATTTTACTCTTCATTTTGTTTATTGGGTATTGGGTTTATCACTTAATTGATTTGTGTATATTGAAACAACCTTGCATCCCATGAATAAATCCTACTTGATGATTGTTAATCATTTATTGTTTAGTAGCATGTGGCTTAACCTCCTTTAACCTTTGTTTGTGTGTTTTTTGTTTTTTTCCTTATACTTGATATCTTGTTTCATACCACTGTGGTGAGAAGAAGTGCTCGATAAATTTTAATCTTCTTAAATTTACTGAGATTTGTTTTGTGGCCTAATATGTGGTCTATCCTTCAAAATATTCAGGTGCACTTAAGAAGAATATATATTCTAATGCTTTGGGCTCAAATGCTCTATAAGTATTAATTAATTCCATCTGGTCCAATGTGTCATTTAAGGTTGCTGTTTCCTTATTGAGTTTCTGCCAGGAAGATCTATCCATTGTTGTCAATGAGGTGTTAAAAGTTTCCTACTAAGATTGTATTACTACCGATCACTTCATTTATGTCTATCAACATTAACTTTATGTATTTAGGCACTCCTATTTTGGGTGCATAAATGTTTACAAGGATTTTATCTGCTTGTTGGATTGATCTCTTTATCATCGTGTAGTGTTCTTTTTTGTCTTTTAATGTAGCCTTTGTTTTAAAACCTATTTTATTTAAGTGTTGTTACCCCAGAGTTTTTGTTTGTTTATTGTTATCTGCATGAAATATCTTTTCCATCTCTTTACTTTCAGTCCATGTCTTTCCATCTGAAGTGGGACTCTTGTTGACAGCATATATATGTCTTATTTTCTTATCCAACTATCCTATGTCTGTTGATTGCAGCATAATTTATTTACACTAAAGTGATTAATAAGTACTTATTTCTTGCCATTTTATTATTCATATTTATGTTCCTCTTTTTCTTCCTTATTTTTTTAAGATTTTATTTATTCAGTTTAGATAGAAGAGAGAAAAAGAGAGTGAGAAGTTGGGGAGGAGCAGGAAGCATCAACTGCCATATGAGCCTTGACCAGGGAAGCCAGGATTTCGAACTGGTAACCTCAGAGTTCCAGGTCAACACGTTATCTACTGTGCCACCACAGGTCAGGCTAAATACTTTTTTTTAAAAAGATTTTATTTATTCATTTTAGAGAGAGAGGAAGAGAGAGAAGTTGGGGTCTTTCTTTTTCTTGAATAGTCTCTCTAACATTTCTTGTATTACATATTTGGTGATGATAAATTCTTTCTGCTTTTTCTTGTCTGGGAAGCTGTTTATTTCCCCTTCAATAATAAATGATAGCCTTGATGGATAGAGTAGATGTGGTTGCAGTTCTTTTCATTTCTGCCAACCCCTTCTGGCCTGAAAAGTTTCTGTTTAGAAGTCAGCTGACAATCTTCTGGGAGCTCCCTTACTGATAATCGGCTTCTTTTTCTTAATGCTTTTAAGATTCTCTCTTTGTTTAACCTTTGCCATTTTAATTATGATGTATCTTGGTATGGGTCTCAGTTTGCTTGAGACTATGTGCTTATTGGACTTGCATGTATATATTTTTCACCAAATTAGGAAAATTTTCAGTCATTATTTCTTCAATTAGGTTCTCGGTCCTTTGCTCTCTCTGTTCTCCTTCTGGTACCCCTATAATGTGGATATAATTATGCTTGATATTGTCCTAGAGGTTCTCTTAACCTATATTTCTATTTTTAATTTTTTATGTTTTTTTGCTGTTCTGACTGGGAGTTTTGTTTTGCTTTTTGCTACCTTTTATTCCAAATTGCTGATTCGATCCTCAGCTTCAGCTTACCTGTTTTTTTTTTGTTGTTGTTGTATTTTTTTTTCTGAAGTTGGAAACAGGGAGGCAGTCAGACAGACTCCCGCATGCGCCCGACCGGGATCCACCCGGCATGCCCACCAAGGGGTGATGCTCTGCACATCTGGAGCATTGCTCTGTTGCAACCAGAGCCATTCTAGCACCTGAGGCAGAGGCTACAGAGTCATCCTCAGCACCGGGGCCAACTTTGCTCCAATGGAGCCTTGGCTGCGGGAGGGGAAGAGAGAGACAGAGAGGAAGGAGAGGGGGAGGAGTGGAGAAGCAGATGGGCGCTTCTCCTGTGTGCCCTGGCTGGGAATTGAACCTGGGACTCCTGCACACCAGGCCAACGCTCTACCACTGAGCAAACCGGCCAGGGCACAGCTTACCTGTTTTTGATTCCTTCTATCATATTGCTCCTTTCAGATATTGTATTATTTTCAACTGGTTCCTTTTTTGTGTGTGTATGTGAGTTTTCAATAAATATTTATTTTTCTTTTTTTTTTTTTTTATAAATTTTTATTAATTTTAATGGGGTGACATCAATATATCAGGGTATATATGTTCAAAGAAAACATGTACAGATTATCTTGTCATTCAATTATGTTGCATACCCATCACCAAAGTCAGATTGTCCTCCATCACCTTCTATCTAGTTTTCTTTGTGCCCCTTCCCCTCCTCCTTCCCTTCTCCCACCCCACCGTAACCACCACACTCTTGTCCATGTCTCTTAGTCTCATTTTTATATTCCACCTATGTATGGAATCATGCAGTTCTTGTTTTTTTCTGATTTACTTATTTCACTCCATGTAACGTTATCAAGATCAAACTATTTTGTTGTAAATGATCCAATGTCATCATTTCTTATGGCTGAGTAGTATTCCATAGTGTATATGTGCCACATCTTCTTTATCCAGTCATCTATTGAAGGGTTTTTTGGTTGTTTCCATGTCTTGGCCACTGTGAACAAAAACTAGTTCCTTTTTATAATGTCTTTGTGCTTTTTTATGCTTATCATTTTTTTAAGTTTCCAGTAATTTCATCTATTCTTCCTCTAAGTTTCTTCAACATTCTCATAACCATTGTTTTGAACTCTGTGTTTGGTAGATTGTTTGCCTTCATTTCATTTAGTTCTTTTTCTGGAGATTTCTCTTATTTTTTCATTTGGAGCATGTGTTGTGTTTGTTTGTTTTTCTTCATTTTAGCTGCTTCTCTGTGTTTTTCTGTGCATTAGGTAGATCTACTATGTTCCTAATCATGGTAGGGTGGCCTTACACTGTAGATGTTTAGTGGTGTTCAGTGGCACAGTCTCCATGATCACTCTGATCTAGGTGCTCTAGCATTGTCCTTAGTGTGGATTATGTGAACCCTTTTATTATACTTAAATATTGATTGCTGCTGGCACATCCATGGGTGAAACTGACCCTCAAACTTGTTGGCTGTGAGGATTGGCCTTGACTACATTACACAGGCTGCTGTGTGGAGGCTGATCCCATGAAGTAGAATTTTTCCCAAAAGGGACTGATGCCCAAGGAGATCTGCCTTTGGGTTTATCACTTTTGGAGCCAATCAGGTTATGTTCTGTTGTGGCCTCAAGCCAGGCACCAGGTATGTTGTTTCTGAAGTTTTTGGGGATTAATGTCAGACTTGGCTTGTGTCTGGCCCTTGCAATCTGTTAGGAGTTACAAAGCAATCCATGTTTGGTATCTGTCTATAATATGTCTGGATGAATGCAGGATGGGCCCAGTTGTGTTCCAAGGCTGGTTGTCAAATGTTCCACCTCTGGAACAGGTCAATAAAAGGCTGCCAAGACCCACCACCACCTGCTGGTTGCCCATTCATTTTGGCCATTTAAAGAGCCTCAGTTGTCACATGAATTGTGTGAGGCAGGTTCTCAATGAGTCACCAGGTAGGGGTGAGTGGTGGTTATCAAGTTAATACAGATAATAATTAAGCACCAGTGCTAGGTCTAAGGCCACTTAGCAAAAGTCTCAGGGTACACCAAAGACAGTCACCACCTTCCTGGGGACAGTGAACCCTTGATGTGGGGCAGGACTTTGCTGAGTCCTCAGGGTGGAATCAGTAGTATTCATCAGGCTAAAGCAGATAAATATTTGACCATGTGTAAGGAGGGCTCTTCACAAGAATGGTGGCTCCTGTTGAGTGCACTGGAAGATGACCCTCACCTTAAAGCCACATAACTTTGTCATTCCCTGTGTTTCTCTGGCATCCCTGAGCTTGCCTGGAATTCCTTGAGAGATTTTCAAGCAATACTGCAATAGAATCCAGGCTTCCACCATCGACAGAACCCATAGTGGTGTCTGAGTTTGGCAGGGTCAAACTTCAGGGCGTCATCAGGGTGAGGATAGTGTAGCTCCCAGGCTAATGCAGTGTGGAGGGTGTGCTCAATCTTGGAAAGATGGCCTCCATGGGTAGAAGGGAAATGAGACACAAAGCCGGGACATTGGCAGCTGTTTATCCAGCCCTCTGCAAAGCCACACAACTCAGTCTCTCCCTGGATGACTCTGGAACTCTCCAAACTGCCATCCTTCTGCTGGAGCCCAAAATGAGTGCCTTTTAGTGAGATTTTGTGTGCAAGTCCTTTAGGTGGATGCTTAAGTTTCTAGCTGCCTACTGTCTCACCTGGTTGGACTGAATCCGTGATGATTTTCACAGCTAGATGTTTTGTGGGCTCCTCTTTCTGGCCCTGGTACTGCAGGTTGAGGAGAATGGCATCAACCTGGGGCTTCTTCTTACTCCTCATGGGGACCTCTGTAGCTGAGATATCCCTCCAGATTCTTAACCACTGCATGTGGGTATAAGACCAGCCCATTTTGCATCTCTGCCCCTCCTACTGGTCTCAACATGACTTCTTTATATCTTTAGTTAGAAGACTTCTGTTCAGCTAGTCTCCAGATTATTATCCAGAGTGATGGTTCTATAATTTAGTTGTAATTTCGATGTGGTCATAGGAGGTGAATGCAACTTTTACCTGCTCTGCCATCTTGGATCTTCTACCCTCATTTTATCTTTGTTCATCAATCATGTTATGGTACTAACTGTAGAAATAAGACATATAGCATTTTTGAAACTGCACACAGATGCTCAAAGAAATGTAGCTTTTTAACTTTTCATGAATAAGATAATCATCCCCATGAGGCCTTACCTGGGATAAAACTAGGATCAAAGAATTATTTGTTTCCATAAACCAACTTCTGGGTTTCATTTGGGTAAAAATTTCTCTGAATTTGGTCTTGCTGACCACCTCTTTTCCTGCTCCTCCCAGGATAAGATTGGGATGTTTATAGATAGGACTAATGAAGGGTGGGTCTCAGACCATCACCTTGCCCTGCACTTGGCAGGGGATGTCTCCTCCCTGACCTGGTTCTGCAGAAGGTCTTCAAATGTCCATGTTACATTTATGGTTCTGTGAAGCCTGAGAGTCTCCCCTGCTGATTTAGGGGCTTCTCGCTGGCACTGAGGGCCCAGCCCCACCCTCCACCTTTGATGAGAGGGCTTTCTCACTGCTCTGTGTGTGGGGGACCCATTAGCCATCCTGTGACATCCATGTGCAGGCTCTCCTAAGATCCTGTTAAAGGCTGCATTGTGTCTCCCACAAAATTTATATGTTGAAATTTCAAAATTTTATATGTTGAAATCCTAACCTCCAACCCCTCTGAATATGACTGGACTTGGAGGTAGGGCTTCTAAGTGCTAATTAACTTTAAATGAGAACATATCAGTAGGTACCAATTAATATGACTGGTATCCTTTTAAGAAAAGGGAATTCAGATGGGCAGATACAGAGGGATTACCATGTGAAGACATAGGGAGAACATGGCTATCTAGTAGCCAAGGAGAGAGACCTCAGAAAGAACCAAACCTGCTGACACTTTGATCTTGGACTTGAAGTTTGCATAACTGTGAGAAAATTAATTTCTGCTCTTTAAGCCACCAGTCTATTGTAGTTTGCTATGTTAGCCATAGCAGACTAATATAGACCTAATATTTTTCCCTTGTGGACCAGAAAGAGGGTGTCTGTGGGCTCAATGATTGTACAATACTTATGTTTCTGTCTCTCCAATTAAATTATGAAATCTTCCTTTTTAGGAAGAACAATTTATTCACTTCTATATTCCTGGGGCCTAAGAATTCTATACCTGACATGGAGGTTTTGAATAAATACGTGATTGAAGGAATCAATTTTGCAAAACCACCTTCAAAGTTAATAAGATGGAGAGTGCTGCAGTCACGTCACTCTGTATAGTCCAATTAATTATTAGTACCTGTTTTTAGGGCATAACATGAAGGGTCAGAGGTACAATGATGTAAGCCACTTGCAAATCACTGAAATAGGGAAGGTTGAGCTTTCAGTAAATGAGGCCAGGACCCAGGGACCATTGAAACCTGGTGTAGCTAGCCTGAAGCCCAGTGCGTATTTATGGCAAATGCACATAAGTCAATTCAAGATAAGTCAATTCATCAAAACCATAAGACAGTAAGACCTAGACTACTCTGTTATTTCCATAAATCTACAAAAATAGAGAAAACAGTCAAGTTTGTTGAGGGATAGAACACCAATACACCAATGTGAACATAGGACGGGGGCAGCAAAGTGGGCCAAAGAAAGGGACAATGCAGGTAATAGAGCTGATGTCAGGAAGAACATGAGTCCAATAATAATAATAATAATAATAATAATAATAATAATAATAATGTGTTTACAGAAAAGCTATTTCTTCACACCACAGTGCAGCATCACAGAGGCCAAGGGTGGAGAATAAACAAGATCTCAAAGAGTATCTTCCAGAATTCAGTGACTGAGCCATTCGGCAAATTGGATCTTCTGCAAATTCAGGGGCCCCCAAACTATGGCCCACAGGCTACATGCGGCCCCTGTAGGCCATTTATCTGGCCCCTACCTCACCTCCAGAAGGGGCACTTCTTTCATTGGTGGTCAGTGAGAGGAGCACTGTTTTTTTTTTTTTACTTTAAAATAAGATATGTGCAGTGTGCATAGGAATTTGTTCATAGTTTTTTTTATAGTCCGGCCCTCCAACGGTCTTAGGGACAATGAACTGGCCTCCTGTGAAAAAAGTTTGGGGACCCCTGTGCAAATTATTCTGTAGCAAATTGGGTTGCTTCCATGACTTCTGCATCTCAGAGAGTGCTGGTCTAAATGTGTGAATCTTAACAATGACCGGCACTGTTGTTGGTTCACTATACCTGGAATCATTTTTAGAATCTCATCTGTATTAACTTCCATAATCTTCATAATTACTCCATAAGGTAAGTGCTATTATCATTCTTGCTTCACAGATGAGGAATCTGAGATTTCACAAGTGAAATAACTAGATCATCAGCTTGTAAGTGGCAGATCTGGTTTATGAATGCAGGGAGAGACTTCCATCTCAACCACCACACCCTACTGGCAGTGGTCATCTTTACCTTCTCATCAGGACAACTGCTGGAATCCTACTCCTTTACATGTACACACACACACACACACACCTAGCTATCATCTATCAATATAGAAAAGCATGAATTTACACAACACATTCAGTTTCAATCTCTGAGCCTACAAGGTTTATTCTTCTGGTTTTCTCTTTCTGAATCAGTGACATTCTTCTCCAGTAGTGAGAAGACTGACTTGCATTATCCAAAATACATTTACTTATTTAATGAACCCTTCCTTATGTAGCCAAACCTGTGCCATCCCTTTCTACTCACCTATCTTATTATATCAAATTGGAATTCTGAAAAAGGCCCCACCCAGCCAGTGATGGCCAAAAACTTTGAGTTATTTGTTTCTATAGGTTCCTTATACTGTGCACTAAAGCATTAGTTAATACTATTGTGAAGAGATTTTCATTGAGTTGCTCAATATAATATATGATATAAAATATTTAAAATAAAATATGTGATACAAATGTTGTTACCATAATAATTCTTGTCTTCATTAAAGTTTGTTGATGAAATTGTTGAGAAATTTGTATTCTTCATTAGTCCTTTGTAAGAGTAGATGGGGTAGATGGAGACAGTACTATAAAAACCCAATAAGCTGACTCCACATATCTGGCACTTATTCAGTCACCTTTTTTATATTACAAAATATATGTATAACATTCTGTATAG
Source organism: Saccopteryx leptura (assembly GCF_036850995.1). NCBI lineage: Eukaryota > Metazoa > Chordata > Mammalia > Chiroptera > Emballonuridae > Saccopteryx > Saccopteryx leptura. Next base: position 187,661,048 of record NC_089506.1, read on the forward strand.
ATACCAACAAGGCTAAATGAATGTACAGAATCCCTAGTCATTCATCAAGCTCAGTAAGGTAAGTTTATCTTCATTTCTGGGTTTTATTCACAAAGTACATTGAGATTTCTGGTGTTGGAGGATACAACTCCCTTGAGGAATAAAGTGTTAAGTCCTCAGGGAAAGTCAGGCTTTACTTACAGTTCCATCTCTCAAGTCAGCCATTGGAATAATGGGTTTTGTTTTTTTTTTATAAATAAATTTTTATTAATGTTAATGCATGACATCAATAAATCAGGGTACATATATTCAAAGAAAACATGTCCAGATTATCTTGTCATTCAATTATGTTGCATACCCACCACTCAAAGTCACATTGTCCTCGGTCAATCTCTATCTGGTTTTCTTTGTGCCCTTCCCCCTCCCTCTCTCCTTCCTTCCCTCCTGTGCCCCCACCCCCACCCCCACTCCCCATAACCACCACACTCTTGTCCATGTCTCTTAGTCTCGTTTTTATGTCCCAGCAATATATGGAATCATGTAGTTCTTGTTTTTTTCTGATTTACTTATTTCACTTCGTATAATGTTATCAAGATTCCACCATTTTGTTGTAAATGATCCGATGTCATCATTTCTTATGGCTGAGTAGTATTCCATAGTGTATATGTGCCACATCTTTTGTATCCAGTCTTCTATTCAAGGGCTTTTTGGTTGTTTCCATGTCTTGGCCACTGTGAACAATGCTTCAATGAACATGGGGCTACATGTGTCTTTACCTATCAATGTTTCTGAGTTTGGGGGGAATATACCCAGTAGAGGGATTGCTGGGTCATAAGGTAGTTTTATTTTCAGTTTTTTGAGGAAACACCATACTTTCTTCCATAATGATTGTGCTACTTTACATTCCCACCAACAGTGTATGAGGGTTCCTTTTTCTCCACAGCCTCTCCAACATTTGCTATTACCTGTCTTGTTAATAATAGCTAATCTAACAGGTGTGAGGTGGTATCTCATTGCAGTTTTGATTTACATTTCTCTAATAACTAATGAAGATGAGCATCTTTTCATATATCTGTTGGCCATTTGTATTTCTTCCTGGGAGAAGTGTCTATTAATGTCCTCTTCCCATTTTTTTTTCTCTTCCCATTTTTTTATTGGATAGTTTTTTTTTTCTGTTCTTTTTTTTGAATTGATTTTACTAGGGTGACATTAAAAAATCAGGGTACATATGTTCAAAGAAAACATGTTCAGGTTATCTTGTCAATCAATTATGTTGCTTACCCATCACCCAAAATCAGATTGTCCTCCGTCACCTTCTATCTAGTTTTCTTTGTGCCCCTCCCCCTCCCCTTTTCCTCTCCCTCCCCCCCTCATAACCACCACACTCTTATCAATGTCTCTTAGTTTCATTTTTATGTCCCACCTACGTATGGAATAATGCAGTTCTTGTTTTTTTCTGATTTACTTATTTCGCTTCCTATAATGTTATCAAGATCCCAACATTTTGTTGTAAATGATCCGATGTCATCATTTCTTATGGCTGAGTAGTATTCCATAGTGTATATGTGCCACATCTTCTGTATCCAGTCTTCTATTGAAGGGCTCTTTGGTTGTTTCCATGTCTTGGCCACTGTGAACAATGCTGCAATGAACATGGGGCTACATGTATCTTTACGTAACAATGTTTCTGAGTTTTGGGGGTATATACCCAGTAGAAGGATTGCTGCATCATAAAAGTAGCCTTCCTTTATATGTTGTATTCTTCTTTTCCTTAGGAGCCTTGAAAATTTTTTCTTTGTCGTTAGTTTGTGCCAATTTTATTATGTTGTGCCTTGGAGTAGGTTTGTTCAGGTTAAGATAACTCGGTGTTCTGTTTGCTTCTTGAATTTGAGGCTTTAATTCTTTACACAGGCTCAGGAAGTTCTCATCTATTATTTGTTTGAATATGTTCTCCATTCCATTTTCTCTCTCTTCTCCCTCTGATATACCTATTATGCTACTCTTTTTGATGTAGTCAGACAATTCCTGTAGGGCTTTCTCATTTTTTAAAATTTTTGAGTCTCTCTCTTCTTCTCTCTGTTGTGCCTCAAGTTGCCTGTCTTCTATGTCACTAATCCTCTCTTCTACCTGACCTGTTCTATTAGCTAAGCTTGTTACCTTGTTTTCAGTTCATGAATTGAGGTTTTCACCTCTTTTTGATTTGTTTTCATAGTTTAATTTCCTTGGTAATATATTCTTTGTGTTCGTTGAGTTGTTTTTTGAGCTTCCTAAATTGACTTTTTGTGTTTTCTTGTATATCTCTGAATATTTTTAGGACTTCTATTTTAAATTCTCTGTAATTTAACTCCAAGGTTTCCAATCTATTAAAATTTTTTTTCTATAGACTTTTCCTCATCTATCTGTGCTACATCTCTGTCTTTTGTATCCATGATATTCGATTTCCTGTTCCTTAATGGCATCTAAGGGTGGTTTTGTTGATAACACTAATGAGAATTAATAAAGAGTAAAAAGTAAAAAAAATAGACAATAAAAAATAATTTAAAAATTATTATTATTTCTCTTTTTTTCTTTGAGAAAATACTGTGAAAAACAGAATTATATTGTGCTAAATGAAACAAAAACTACCTATAACAGAGGACCTGAGTTGGGGAGAAGTGACAAAGGGGCAAAAAACAAGGTAGGGACCCACAAAATGCAAAAAAGGAAAAAATTTGGATCAAGAAAAAAATAATTTGCTTAAAAATGATGGTTGAATGAGAGATATAGTGAAAGAGATAGGAAGGAAACAAGAAAAATAAAAAAATTACTATTGTATTAAGTGGAACAAAAACTACATAGAATGGAGAGCCGGGGTTGGGGGGAATGATAATGAGTTAAAAAGCAAAGTAAAAAGCCCACAAAATGCCACAATGAAAAATTTGAATCCAAAATAAAATAATTTGCTTGTGAGTGAGGATAGAATGAGAGGAAAAGTAAAAGAGAAAAGAAGAAACTAAGAGAGAGGGAGAAAGAAGAAAAATAAAAAAAGAAGAAAAGAAATAAAAGGAGAGAGTTAAGGGTTTTGGAGTGTAACCCTCATAGAGAGAAATAAAAAATAAAATAAAATAAATGGGAAATGTAACACTTACAGGTAATGTGTTTCAAGATGAAGAGAAAAGAATAAGATGAGCAGAAGATAAAAGGACCAAGGTGGAAGAAGAAAAAAAATAAAGGTAAAAAATGAAAGAAACAAAAAAAGTGGAAAAAGTTATAAAGACTGTGGATTATTCTTGATTTTGAGAGGTTATCTTCTTCATTTTTCTTTCCTCTCCCTCTTCCTGGTCGGTGGCTCTGTACCCTAGGCTCTGCTTCTGTAGCACGCTTAGGTAGAGATTTGCAGTTGATGAGTCTCTATGGCGATGTCATATACTAGGGCTCAGTCTCGTTGGTAGTTGGGGTTTGTTAGCATTTGCAGGCTCCAACAATGAGAGAGTCCGTTTTCCCGGAGTCTCTATCCTAGTCTCTCCTTCCTGAATTAGCAGCCTGGTGATACAGCTATGAGGTTGCCCCTGCCACTGCCTGGAGAGTAAGAGGCTTAAAAAGCTGGCAAATCCCCACTCTATCCCCACTCAGCTCAGGGCTCTGGGTAAGGCTCTGTCAGTCAGAGCCACCAGCATAATCAGGCAGGGCTGGGAGCCAATTGCTCTCAAGTTGCCTTTCTATGAGCCTCCAGGCATGTCCAGTATGCCTCAGCACTCAGTGGGACCACTCTCCCCAGGCTTTTTGCACTTTGGAACCTGTTTTGGCTGGGAAGAAGATGCCCTAGTTACTGCCTGCAGAACAGGAGGTCTTAAAAGCTGCCAAGTCCCTCTTTTTAATGTATAGCCCTGAGTATGAAAGCTCTACCAATCAGAGCCACCAGCTTAAGCAGGTAGGGGGGCATGTTGACTTCTGTTCAGTTCCCCAGGTATATCTAGTTAAATTTGCCTTAGCGTTCTGTGGGATTGTTTCCTGCAGGCTTCTTCCTTCTTAAAAGGCCTACAGCCTATCCTGCCTAACTTCTGCAATGTTCTCTGAGATTTGTTCCATAGGAATGTGTTTTTCACCCTGTATTGGCTGACAGAAAGTTTCCCCCACCCCTATGTGCATAGCAAGAGGCACGAAGTTTCTTATCTTAGATCGCTGATCTGAGAAAGACCTTGTCAATTAGAGCCACATAAGTCAGTTGGGAGGTGAGCAGACTGTTGGTTTCAGCAATTGAATCCGCAGATCTGCTCCAGAGACAGACTGCAAGCTGCTTGTGCGCCCCTCCCACTAGCACTTCCATATTTTTTCTTCTCCAGGATGTTAGCCTGAATGGCTGGGTGAGGCGCCCCACCTGCCCGGAGAAGTCTGGGTGTAGGGAAGTTTGCTTTCATGCACTCCCCACGCAGTGCCACTGTTTGGGGAGCAGGGATTACACCGAGACTCTGGTCGCAGCCCACACAGAGGCCTCTCACTCTGTCCCTCTGCCCAGCAACATGGATGCCCACTCCCAGGGTGCTAGGAGGATCCTCTTGCACACTATCCGTGCTTGCCGACCCAGATATTAGGGATAATGGCGGCCGCTGCTCGCCTGCCTTTGCTGGGGTCTGGCACGGGCATTAGCTCACGTGGGCTGAGGCTGTGGGCACACTCTTTCCTTGGCTTGTACGTCTGTGCCACAGCCCAGTTCCCTCTGCGCTCCCAGCCCCCACTCTCTCTCAGTTCCAAGTGAAAGCAGCCCTTGCTCAGGTTAGTGAGGAAGGTGGAGTGTTCCGTTCTCTGTCTTTTTTTTTTACAGGGTTGATTATATATTTAGTCAATTTTTTGCTCAATCATACCTTCGTGTTCAGTGTGTGGGACTTCCAGATGCTCCAAGGATAGAATTTTCTGTCACTGGTTGTAGAACTTGTTGAAATTTTGGGGAGAGGTATTGGGAGTGCTCATCATGGTGCCATTTCTCTGACGTCACTCCCTTGAGCTTGACAAATCTTTAATAAGAAAATAATAACGTTAAAAATATAAAACATTCTCATGTATTACAATCCATTCATTTCCTATTGCTCATGTTCATGGTTGTGGGTGACTGGAGCCAATCACAGCTGTCCTCCAGGACAACACCAAATTTTTATTGGGTAATGTGTAATGTACATGGGTCATTGTATGGCTCTCACGGAATTACATTTTAAAATATGTGGCATTCATGGCTCTCCCAACCCCTGGCTTAAAGGATGAGGGAATAAGCTGACAATGCTAAGGGATGTCCTAGTTTCTAATCTAGTTCCTGAATATCTGAACCCCCAGCATGACCTTACTTGAAAATTTCTCTGCAGAGGCTTGTATGTAGGCAGGACAAACATGTAAGTGAAATGAAAACCACCGGATAGGCTTACACTGACTCACATGTTGGCTAGTGATGAGGACGTATGAACCATTCTTCCTTCTCTGACCCTAGGAATCTCCATTTACTGGAGGAATGGCATAGGAGATATTGCCCCGGGATTCCAAGATGGCTGCAGAGTAGGTGGAAGCTACACTCAACTGCTTTCAGCCCTAAACCAGATTGACAGCTCAAACATAGGGCAAACAACCTGGATAACCAACTGAAAGCTAGTTGAAGTGAAATATAACCAAAGATTTACAGAAGAAGCCACATACAGACTGGTAAGAAGGGCAGAGACACAGAAAGAGTTAACCTCCATACCCAGGTGCTGCTGCTGAGATGCTGGAGGGATACTGTGGTGGCACAACTCCCTCTCCTAAGGAGCATGGGGTTTCAACCCATGCAGGAATCCCCAACACAGAGCAACAGAGATGGGAAGAGGAGCCCACATAGCATCTGGTGGTGAAAATCAGTGAGGATTCAGTCTGAGACACCAAAATTCCACCTTCCCAGGGAAGAGCACTCCTATTGTTAAGCACTAACCTGAGGAGTTCACTGCCCATCCCAGATGGATGGCAGGACCACTCTGCCATGCTTGGTCCTAGGGAAGGATCTGCTAGCAGCACCCATCAGTGTCTTCTGGGGCACTCTTTTTTCTGGGAAGGTTTTTGGCAGAGACTCAGATAGTGTAAACTGTGTAGCTTTGGAAACAGGACTGGTCTCCTTCATCTTGAGGGCAGAGCTGGTACCCTCCCCCAACTTGTTAAATCACTTGGTTCACCCTCTTGCTGAGTTCAGCCACCCTGGGAGATCAGGGTGCCATGTGCAGAGCCATGACTTTCTTGGAGCATGTCTCCCAGGAAAGCTTTTGTCCAGAATCTGATGGGCAGGTGCTGGGGTGTGTGGTTACTTTGTAGGAGGGGGGGGGAAACTCTTATCTTCACTGAAAGCTCAGCCTGTGCTACCCCAGAGGACTTGAAATAAGTATCTCAAAGAGATAACCACACTCCATGTTTATTGCAGCATAATTCACAATAGCCAGTACGTGGAAGAACCCAAATGTCCATCATTAGATGAATGGATAAAGAAAATGTATGTACATACAGCGGAATAGTATTCAGGCTTTAAAAAAAATAAAATGCAAACAGACACTTCTCCCAGGAAGAAATACAAATGGCCAACAGATATATGAAAAGATGCTCATCTTCTTTAGTTATTAGAGAAATGCAAATCAAAACTGCAATGAGATACCATCTCACACCTGTTAGATTAGCTATTATTAACAAGACAGGTAATAGCAAATGTTGGAGAGGCTGTGGAGAAAAAGGAACCCTCATTCACTGTTGGTGGGAATGTAAAGTAGTACAACCATTATGGAAGAAAGTATGGTGGTTCCTCAAAAAACTGAAAATAGAACTACCTTATGACCCAGCAATCCCTCTACTGGGTATATACCCCCAAAACTCAGAAACATTGTTACGTAAAGACACATGCAGCCCCATGTTCACTGAAGCATTGTTCACAGTGGCCAAGACATGGAAACAACCAAAAAGCCCTTGAAATGAAGACTGGATACAGAAGATGTGGCACATATACACTATGGAATACTACTCAGCCATAAGAAATGATGACATCGGATCATTTACAACAAAATGTTGGGATCTTGATAACATTATACGAAGTGAAATAAGTAAATCAGAAAAAAACAGGAACTGCATTATTCCATACGTAGGTGGGATATAAAAGTGACACTAAGAGACATTGATAAGAGTGTGGTGGTTATGAGGGGTGGGGGAGAGGGAGAGGGAAAGGGGGAGGAGGAGGAGGGGCACAAAGAAAACTAGAAAGAAGGTGACAGAGGACAATCTCACTTTGAGTGATGGGTAAGCAACATAATTGATTGACAAGATAATCTGGACATGTTTTCTTTGAACATATGTACCCTGAATTATTGATGTCACCTTCGTAAAATTAATAAAAAAAAAAAAAGAAAATGCAGTCATTTGTGAAAACATGAATAAACCTGGAGGACATTAGCTAAGTAAATAAGCCAGAAGCAAAAAGACAAATACTACATGATATCATTTATATAAGGAATTTAAAGTGGTCAAACTCATAGAAGCAGAGATTATAATGGTGGTTGCAAGGGGCTGGGGGAGGGAGAAATGGGGCAGTATTCATTAGAGTTTACAAAGTTGTAGTTATAAAAGATAAATATGTCCTAGAGATCTACTGTATAGCATAGATCCTATAGTTAACAATGTTTCATGGTGTGCTTAATTTGCTTAGAGGAAGATCTTATGTCACACATTTTTATCACCAAAAAAACCCAACTTTATTTTTCTTTTAATTTTTCCTTTGATATGAAGTATATAGTTTCCAAATATTTAGAACTTTTCAGGAGATTTTTTTTTTGTTACAATTTCTTCTTGTATTGTCTTCTGAGAAAATAGTTTGTATGACTTCAATTATTTTAAAATTTATTGATACTTTTATTATAACCCAGAATATGGTCAATCTTGATAAATGTTTCATATGCACTTTTGTTGAGTGACGTGTCCTGTAAGTGTTAAGTAGGTTTAGTTAGTTAATAGTAACTTATTATTTCTTCAAATGTTTTTTCTGTACCTTTATTCTGCTTTTTCAGATTCTAATTATATGTTAGAATGTTTAAGGTTGTCCTAAAACTCACACATGCTTGGTTCATTCTCTTTTTAAAAACTATTTTATATCTGGTTTTATTTTGAATAGTTTCTATTGCTATGTCTTTATGCACCTATTTTTTCTTTTGTAGTGTCCAACCTGATGCTAATTTCTCCTGTAATTTTTTTCTTTCAGACATTGTAGTATTCAATTCTAAAAACGTGTTTGTGTGTATGTGTGTGTGTGTGTGTGTGTGTGTGTGTGTGTGTTATCTTCCTTGTCTCTACTAACATGTTTAATCTTCTAGCATTTTAAATATATGGAATACAGTTGTAATAAGTGTTTTAATGTCCTCATCTGCTAATTCTGTTCTAACTAACATAATCAATCTCAAATTGGTCTATTGAATATCATCAATTCTGGTTTGGTTTCAAGCCACAGATTTAAAAAAATTATTAGGAGCAATATTTTCCAGTTTCTTTGCATACCTGGCAATTTTCTATTGGGTGTCAGACATTGTTGTGTGCTTGATGTTCTTGTATTCCCACAAATATTCTTGAACTTTGTTCTGGAATACAGTTAAGTTATTGGGAATCTGATCCTTTTGGATTTGACTTTACACTTTGTATGCTGAACTATAACAGGGTTTAATCTAGGTCTAATTATGCCTCTCAACTGAGGCAAGACCCTTTTGAGTTGCACCCAGTACTTCAAAACTAGTTTGACTTGTGGAAACAGGCACTACTTCTGGCTCGGTTCAGATCCAAGTACTATTTCTTCAAAATTTTCAGGTAGTTCTTTATTTTCTCTTGGTAGTTTCATCAAGCAAATGTTCTGATCAATACTCTGCTAAATGCCTAAAGGAGAGCTCCTGTACAATTCTGCATTTCTTTCTATGTGAAACTTTCTTCTGTTCAGTACTTTGCTCTGAAAATTGCAGTAAGCTTGGAACTTTCAGACTCTTAAGTCTATCTTTACAATTTTAGGAATTGGTTTAGTTTTACCTGGTTTCTTCCTCCCAGCCCTACAACCTGAAAATTCTCAAGGAATAGGTCATATAGGTCGTATCGTTTTTGGGTTTTTTGTTTGTTTTATTTTGCCTGATATCCAGTGTCTTAAACTGTTGTTTCATACATTTTGTGCAGTTTTTCAATTGTTTCAGGCAGAAGAGAAGGTCCCACCCATGTTACTCCATTTTGGTCAGAAGCAGAAGTCCCTTTAAGTATGTATTAAGCAATTATAAAAGGATTTATTTCTCATATTTAAATAATCTCTTTCCTTCTTATTTAAAAAAATTATTTTTCAATTACAATTTACATTTAATATTATTGTGTATTAGTTTTAAGTGTGCAACACAGTGGTCAGATAATCATACACTTCACAAAGTGCTCCCCTGATATTCCAGTACCCACCCGGCCCGACAGTTGTTAAAATATTATTGACTATATTCCCTATACTGTATTTTCCATCCCCATGACTCTTTTGTAACTATCAATTTGAACTTCTCAATCCCTTTATCTTTTTCACCAGTCTGCCAAACCCCTCCCCTCTGGCAACCATCAGTCTATTTTCTATGTATACAAGATTGTTTTAAAATCTGTTCATTTATTTATTTTGTTCTCTGTATTCCACATATAAATGAAATCATATGGTATTTGTCTTTCTCTTAAAGCAGTCCTGCTAGGAAAGTTCATAATATTACAGACCTACTTCAACAAACAAAAGACAAAAATCTTAAACACACTACACCTAAAAGAACTAAAAAAAAAAAAAAAAAAAAAAAGAACAAAAAAAGTCCAGAGTAAATAGAAGGAAGAAAATAATAAAGATTAAACCTGGAATAAATGACACAGAGACTAAAAAAATTACAAAATATCAATAAAACCAAGAGCTGGTTCTTTGAAAAGATAAACAAGATTGACAAACCTTTAAGTAAACTCATCAACAAACAAAGAGTGAGATCATCCAAATAAATAAAATCAGAAATGGAAGAGGAGAAAGAAAAACTGACAACAGAAAATACAAAGGATTGTAAGAAAATACTATGAACAACTATGTGCCAACAAATTGGACAACCTGGGCAAAATAGATACATTCCTAGAAACACACAACCCTCCAACACTGAATCAGGAAGAGTCACAAAACTTGAAAAGATCAACTACAACTAATGAAATTGAAGCAGAAATAAAAAAGTCCCAGAAAAAAAGAAAGAAAGAAAATTCTGGACCAGAAGTCTTCAGAGGCAAATTTTACCAAACTTTCAAACAACTAACACCTATCCTCAAACTATTCCAAAAAATTCAAGAGGAGGGAAAACTTCCAAGATCATTTTATGAGGCCAGAATTATCTTAATTTCCAAGCCAGATAAAGACACTACAAAGATAAAAAACTATAGGCCAATATCCATGATGAACATAGATGCTAAAATTTTCAACAAAATATTAGCAAACCAGATCCAGCAATATACTAAATAGATCATATGTCATGATCAAGTGGGATTTGTTCTAGGGATTCAAGGTTGTTACAGTATACACAAATCAGTAAACATGATAGACAACATAAACAAAATGAATGGTAAAATCACATAATAATATCTGAAGATACAAAAAATACATTTGACCAATCCAGCACTCATTTATGATGAAATATATGGTGTTGGAAAATGATTTGACTTTGGGTGATGGGCACACAACACAATCAATAGTTCAAATGCTATAGAGATGTTCACCTGAAACTTATGTTATTTAATCTAACTGATCAATGTCACCCAATTAAATTAAATTTAAAATAAGAAAATATATGATCTTGAAAAACTCTCAGCAAAGTGGAAATGGAGGGAATATAACTTAATGTAATGAAGGCCATAATATGACAAACCTATCTCAACATTATATTCAATCAAATCTAAAACTAAATGCATTTCTCTTAAGATCAAAAACAAGACAAGGATGTCTGCTTTCACTACTTTTATTCAACTAAGTACTGGCAACCTTAGCCATAGAAGTGAGACAAGAAGAAAAAAATTAAAGGCATCTAAATTGGAAAGGAGGAAGTAAAACTGTCACTAGTCACAAATTATATGATTTTGTATATAGAAGACACTAAATACCCCACTGAAAACCTATTAGATCTAATTAATGAATTTGGCAAAGTAGCAGGATATAAAATTTATATTTAAAAACCTGTGACATTTTTTATACACCAATAATGAAAGATCGGAAAGAGAAATTAAGAAAGAAGTCCCATTTACTATTGCAACAACAACAAAAAATAAGTTAACTAGAAATAAATTTAACCAAGAGGTAAAAGCCCTGTACATGGAAAATTATAAGGTAATAAAGAAAAAAATTGAGGAAGATACAAATAATAGAATTATATACTGTGTTTATGGATAAGAAAATTTATATCATTAAAATGTTCAGACTGCCCAAAGCAATCTCTAGATTCAATGCAATTCCTATTAAAATACCACTGACATCTTTCACAAAACTAAAACAAATACTTCAAAATTTATATGAAACCAAGAAAAGCCTCAGCAATCTCGAGAAAGAAAAACAAAGTTGGAGGTATCACACTGCCTGATATCAAGCTATATGACAAGGCCATTATATTCAAAATAGCATGGTACTGGCATAGAAACAGACATATAGATCAATGAAACAAAAGAGACTATAGAAATAAACCCATACCTTTATGATCAATTAAATTTCACAAAGAAGGCAAGAACATACAATAGGGAAAAAACAGAATCTTCAATAAATGGAGTTGGAAAAATTGGACAGATACATGCAAAAAAATGAAACTAAGCCACCAACTTATACCATACACATGAATAAACTGAAAATGGATAAAAGACTTAAATGTAAGTTTTGAAATTATTGAAATCCTACAAGAAAATATAGGCAGTAAAATTTCAGACATTTCTTTTAACAATGTTTTTTCAGATATATTTCTTCAGGCAAGGAAAACAGGAAAAAATAAACAAATGGGTCTACATCAAACTAAATATCTTGCGCACAGCAAAAGAAACTGTCAACAAAGGGAAAGACAACCCACTTAATGAGAGAACATATTTGCTGATACATCTGATAAGGGGTATATATCCAAAATTTATAAAGAATTTATAGAACTCAACACCAGGAAGACAAACAATCCAATTAAAAAATGGCAAAAAGTCTGAATAGACACTTCTCCAAAGTAGGCATACAGATGGTGAGTGGATGTATAAAAAAATGCCCAATGCCAGTAATCATTAGAAAGATGCAAATTAAAACCACAATAAGCCTGACCAGGCGGTGGCACAGTGGATAGAGCGTCAGACTGGGATGCCGAGGACCCAGGTTCGAGATCCTGAGTTCGCCAGCTTGAGCACGGGCTCATCTGGTTTGAGCAGAAGGCTCACCAGCTTGGACGCAAGGTTGCTGGCTCGACCAAGGGGTTATTCGGTCTGCTGAAGGCCCGCGGTCAAGGCACATATGAGAAAGCAATCAATGAACAACTAAGGTGTCATAATGCACAAGGAAAAACTAATGATTGATGCTTCTCATCTCTCCGTTCCTGTCTGTCTGTCCCTGTCTATCCCTCACTCTGACTCTCTCTCTGTCTCTGTAAAAAAAAAAAACAAAAAAACCCCACAATAAGATATCACCTCACATCTTTCAAAGTGGCTGTTATAAATAAATCAACAAACAAGTGCTGGTGAGAATGTAGAGAAAAGAAAACCCTCATACATTTTTGGTGGTAATGCAGATTGGTGCAGCCACTGTGGAAAACAGTATGGAGTTTCCTCGAAAAAATTAAAAATGGAATTGTCTTTTGACCCAGTAATCCCATTCTGGAAATATATTCTAAGAATCTTAAAACACTAATTTGAAACACTATGTAAACCTCTATGTTTATTGCAGTGTTATTTACAATAGTCAAAAACTGGAAACAGCCCAAGCCTGTCAGTAGATGAATGGATAAAAAAGCTGTGGTACATTTACACAGTGGAATACTACAGGGTCATAAAAAAGAAAGAAATATGAAGGGTTACGTTAGAGTAATAGTGACATGAGAGATACCCTTGATCTCTCCCCTTGAATTTCAATGAATTGATTAGCTATAACAGAGTAAAAGAATGCCAGCTTGGATCACAGGCTTGCCTAAAAAGATATACACATGGAATCAGCTAAAGGCGAGAAGGGTTGAGAAGTGAGGCAAAAGGTAAGATACACTCACACTTATCTCCAGAGGGAGGAGAAACCAGAACTGATGGGTTTTCTTCTGCTGGGAGTAGCTGTGAGATGTAGGGGCAGTGCAGAGAATACTAAATTAAAGTACGGCAGAATGAAATCTTGGCCAGTGTTACCACAGGCAGCCTGTACTCAGGACAGAAAAACAAAGTGTGCCCCCCCCAGCCTCCCAGATCCCCCTCCCTCACCTCACGGGTACAGAGAGGGATAGAGACTTACCCCACAGCTAGCTCTACAGAGCCACTCTATCCCCTGAAGGACAGAGGTGTGCTGTGTCTAGTCCCCTAGTCTGTTGAGATGTGGGGAGGAGCCCCCAGAAGACTGAGATCACCATTACAAAAGTTGTAAAGCCCTCACAACATGACTCATGCACCATAAGGACTGCAGCCACACCCACATCATTATGACAGCAACATCTTAACAAAGGTCAGCTCAGTTATTTCACAAAGCTAAAACTTGTAATATAGTGCTGCCTACTGGAAGAAAACAAAAACCTCTTAAAACCGAAATCTCATTCTTCTTTTGAACTTCATTTTCTTTAATTTTTATATTTTTCATTCTTATTGTTTTGTAGATATTTTGTGATTTTTTTAAATTATGTTTTTGGTTTTCATTTTTTGTTTTTTTGTGGGTTTTTTTCATTATTTTTAAACTTTTTCAATTTTTCATTGTATTTTTATTTTAATTTTTTAGTTGTTTTTTGTTAGATTTCTTAATAATACTACCTTCAAATGTCATCAAGGAAGAAGAAAACAAATACTATGGCTACACAAGAAAGAGATGTAGTTCAGAAAGAAAATGAAAAATCTCAAGAAAGCAATCTCAATCACATGGAAACCTTGGAGTTAAACAATAGAGAATTCAAAACTGAAGTTCTCAAAATGCTCAATGAGATGTACAAAAATAGTGATAGAAAATTTAATGAGCTCAAAAAACAAAGTAATGAATAAAATGAGTACTTCACCAAGGAGATTAAAACTTGAAAAACAGAGATGAAGAACTCAATACATGAGTTGAAAAATGAGGTAGCAAGTTTAGCTAATAGAAAAGGCCAGATAGAGGAGAGAAGCTGTGACATCAAAGACAGGCAACTAGAGATGCTACAGAGAGAAGAAAAGAGAAGCTCATAAATTTGAACAAAGTTATAGAGCTCTATAAGAATTATCTGACTCCATCAGAAAGAACAATATAAGTAAGAAAAATGGGTGTATCTGAAGAAGAAGATAGGGAGAAGAGAATGGAGAGCCTATTCAAACAAGTAATTGATGAGAACTTTCTATGCCTATAGAAAGAGTTAAATTCTTATAGCCAAGAAACAAACAGAATACTGAGTTACCTCAACTCAAGCAGACCTTCTCCTAGGTACATCATAATAAAATTGTCAAAAATCAATGACAAAGAAAAAATCCTCAAAGCACCTAAGGAAAAGAAAAACCTATTATATATAGAAGAAAAACCTATATATAAAGGAAGGCCTATTAGATTATTATCAAACTTCTCTGAAGAAACTCTACAAGCCAGAAGATAGTGGACCCAAACATTCATAGTACTTAAAGGGAGGAATTACCAGCCAATCATACTATATCCACTGAAGTATCCTTTAAATATGAAGGAGAAATAACAATTTTTGCAGACATTCAGAAGCTGAGGAAATTTATCACTAGAAAACCACCACTACAAAAAATACTCAAGGGGGTTATTTAACAGGATACAAGAACAAAACAAAACTACAAGTAAAAGCTCCAACAAGGTTAAAATAAAAACAGCGATAATCTGTGATAATAATAACATAAAAAGGGAGAGGATAAAAATCTGCAGTAGCAAAAAAGGATGGAGTGCAGAAGCACTCATAAGACAAAGGACTCTTGTATATAGAAAAATTTTTCTCTTAATAATCTAATGGTAACCCCCATGAAAAAACCAATACTGAAACACATAGGTATAAAAAGTATGGAATACCACCAAACAAAACAACTGAAAGAAACACAAAAGAGAAGAACCAAAGGAGACACAGAGCTTCAGAAAACAAAACATAAAATGACTATAGGAAATCCTCAACCATCAATAATTACCCTAAATGTAATGAACTGAACTCACCAATAAGGAGGCTCAGAGTAGCAGATTGGATAAAAAAGCAAAAGCCAATTATATGCTGCCTTCAAGAGGTGTATCTAAGCTGCAGGGACATAAGTAGACTTAAAGTGAAAGGTGGAAAATGATTCTCCAAGCAAATAATACCCAAAGAAAAGCAGATGTAGCCATACTAATATTTGACAATGCTGACTTCAAGACAAGAAAGGTAATAAGAGACAAAGACTGATATTTCATAATGATAGAGGGAACATTGTAGCAAGAAGATATGAGTGACGTCATGGAAATGGCGCCATGAGCTGCGCGTCCGACAGCTCTCCCCTAAATCACAACAAATTTATCAACTAGAAACAGAAAAATCTATCCTCGGAGCATTCCGGAATTCCACACAAACTGATAGCAAAAGGACTGTTATCACTTGAATCTGAGAGACGAGGGTGTGGAGGAAGCTACCGCAGGGACGTTCATTCAAGCCACGAGGAAGTGAGCCTGTGGTGAGTTAGCCCACACTCGGGAGCCGCGAGCCGCCGCGAGCCGAGCCGCTGCGAGCTGAGCCGCCGCGAGCCGCGGGGCGCGCGCCCGGTCTGGTTGCATAGTGAGCACCGCTTACGTTCCCAGTGGCCCGTGCACTACGAGTGAGAGTCGCCAGCCACCGGTGCCTGGAGCACCCCATTCGCGCGCGTGCCCTGGGCATTCCACGCGTCCAGAGCGCCCTACTGGCCCGCACACCCAGGGGGCCCCATTATCCTGCGCCTGGTGCGATCCAGCCGCCAGCGGCAGGGCGAGCGGGAGAGGCTTGGGAGATTCTCTCCGTGGGTGGGGCACCTCACCCAGCCATTCAAGCTAACAATCAAGCGTTGGGGGAGGGGCGCGCGCAGGCAGCCTAAAATACCTTCGGGAGCACAGCTGCGACCCAATCACTGAAATTAGCTTAACCCATGAAATCTGTGCACCCTCGGTTCTAATTGATAAGATCTCTCTCAGTTCAGCGATCCAAGACAAGAGGCGTGATATTTTTTAGTGCCTCTTGCTAAAGGGGCGGGGGCAACTTCTGATTGATAGAGCCTCCATATTCAGGGATAAACGCTAACAAGAAGGACTTGGCAGATAATAAGATCTATACTACACTAGTCGCAAGCAGAGACTAGTGCCTCTTCTTCCCAGCCAAAACAGGCTACAAAGTGTGGAAAGCCTGGGTTGAGAGGTCCAACTGAATGATAGGCGCTGAACAGTCACCTTGACAACAATTGACTCCCACCCCCGCCTGATTACACTGGAGGCCCTGACTGCCAGAGCCTTTCCCAAAGCTTTGCACTGAGTGGGGATAGAGTGGGGATTTCCCAGCTCTTTGAGCCTCTTACTCCCCAGGCAGAAGCAGTTGCAGCCTTATAGCTGGATCACCAGGCTGCTAATTCAGAAAGGGGGGACTAGGAGAGAGAATCCAGGAAAGCAAACTCTCTCATCATTGGACCCTGCAAACGCCAACAAGCCTTGACTACCAGCAAGACTAAAGCCAATTATATGACATTGCCATAGAATCCCATCAACTGCAAATCCCTACCTAAGTGTGACACAGGGGCAGAGCCTGGGGTACAGAGTCACTGACCAGGAAGAGGGAGAGAAAAGAAAAAGGAAGAAGTTAACCTCTCAAAATCAAGAAAAATCCACAGACTTTACAACTTGTTCCACTAATTCTTTTTTTGTTGTTGTTGTTTGTTTCTTCTATCTTATTGCCTTTATTTCCTCCACCTCGGTCCTTCTATTCTCTGCCCATCTTATGCTTCCCTTTTCTTGAACTACACTACCCATGAGTGTTACATTTTATTTCTCTTCTTCATCCTCACCCTCCTTTAAGGTTATACTCCAAAACACTTAACTCTCACTCTCTCCTCTTTTGTTTTTTTTTGTCTTGCTTTATTTTGTTTTTTTTCTCTTCCTATTTTATTTCTTCCTTCGTTTTTCTCTTTTTCTTATTTTTTCCTTTCTATTCGTTTTTTCTTTTCTCATTTTACTTTCCTCCCATTTAATCCTCAATCACGAACAAATTAGTTAATTTGGGACTCAAGGCATTTTTTGGCTTTATTTTTCTTTTTTGCTTTTGTTTTTATTTATTTTTTCTTGTTTGTTTATTTTTGTGGCATTTTGGGTCCTCCCAACCCAAGGTCTCCATTGTATTTAGTCTTCGCTCCACTTAATACAACAGATTTTTACTTATTATTTTTATTTTTTTCTTCTTTATTATTCTTTTTTGGTCCTTTTTTTCTGGTTCCCTCTTATCCCTCTCATTATATCTCTTAGTTGACCATCACTTACAAGCAAATCATCTTATGCTTGTCTAAGATTTTCTTCCTTTTTTTTTTTTTTTGCATTTAGTAGGTCCCTACTCCCTTTTTTTGCCCCTTGAACTCTTCACCCCAAATCAGGCCCTCCATTATAGGCATGATATTTACCTGAGGAGGGGAGAGGAGGGAAAGAGAAGAAAGAAAAAATGGGGAAATAATAAATTATTACTGTTTTTTTTTTGTGGGGTGTTTTACCTTTTTTTTTTTTTTTTTTTTTTTTTTTTTACTTTTTACTCTTTATTAATTCTAATTAGTGCTATCAACAAGACCACCCTCAGATGCCGATAAGAAAGAGGAAATCGAATATTATGGATACAAAAGAAAGAGAGGTAACACAAATAGATGTGGAAAAATCTATGGAGAAAAGATTTAACATATTGGAAGCCTTGGAGCTAAATGACAGAGAATTTAAAATAGAAATCTTAAAAATACTCAGAGAGAGGGGGAAGGGCACAGAGAACTAGATAGAGGGTGGCGAAGGACAATCTGACTTTGGGCGAGGGGTATGCAACATAATTTAATGACAAAATAACCTGGACATGTTTTCTTTGAATATATGTACCCTGATTTATTAATGTCATCCCATTACCATTAATAAAAATTTATTTAAAAAAAATACTCAGAGATATACAAAAAAACACAGAAAGGCAATATAGGGAGATCAGAAAACAACTCAATGAACACAAAGAATATATTACCAAGGAAATTGAAACTATAAAAACAAATCAAACAGAAATGAAAAACTCAATTCATGAGCTGAAAAATGAGGTAACAAGCTTAGCTAACAGAACAGCCCAGATAGAAGATAGGATTAGTGAAATAGAAGACAAACAACTTGAGGCACAACAGAGAGAAGAAGAAAGAGACTCAAAAATAATAAAAAATGAGAAAGCCCTACAGGAATTGTCTGACTCCATCAGAAAGAATAACATAAGAATAATAGGTATATCAGAGGGAGAAGAAAAAGAAAATGAAACGGAGAATATACTCAAACAAATAATAGACGAGAATTTCCCAAGCCTGTGGAAAGAACTAAAGCCTCAAATTCAAGAAGCAAACAGAACACCGAGTTTTCTTAACCCCAACAAACCCACTCCAAGGCACATCATAATAAAGATGACACAAACCAATGACAAAGAAAAAATTCTCAAGGCAGCCAGGGAAAAGAAGAGTACAACATATAAAGGAAGGCCTATTAGATTATCATCAGATTTCTCAGCAGAAACTCTACAAGCTAGAAGAGAGTGGACCCCAATATTTAAAGCCCTGAAAGAGAGGAACTTTCAGCCAAGAATACTATACCCATCAAAGCTATCCTTCAAGTATGAAGGAGATATAAAAACATTCACAAATACAGAAAAAATGAGAGAATTTATCAACAGAAAGCCCCCACTCCAGGAAATACTAAAGGGGGTTTTCCAACCAGATTCAAAGAACAAAAGAAAACAACACCACAAGTAACAGCTCCACCAAGAACACAATAAAACCAAACTTAAACTGTGACAACAAAGGAAAAAAAGGGGGGAGAGGATGGAGATTAACAGTAGCAAAGAACGATGAAGTACAGAAATACTTATAAGATAGGGTACTACAATGAATATGGTAGGTACCCTTTTCATTACTTAATGGTAACCACCCTTGAAAAAACCACCACAAAAACACTTGACTTAAAAAAGGTAGCAACAGAGGAAAGAAGTATGGAACACAAACAAACAAAAACAAATGATAGAAAAACAAAAGAGAAGAATCAAACTAGATACAAAACTAACAGAAAGCAATTTATAAAATGGCAGTAGGGAACCCACAAGTGTCAATAATTACACTAAATGTAAATGGATTAAACTTACCAATAAAAAGACACAGAGAAGCAGAATGGATTAAAAAAGAAAATCCAACTATATGCTGCCTACAAGAAACACATCTAAGCAACAAGGATAAAAACAAATTCAAAGTGAAAGGCTGGAAAACAATACTCCAAGCAAACAACACCCAAAAAAAAGCAGGTGTAGCAATACTCATATCTAATAATGCTGACTACAAGACAGAAAAAGTACTCAGAGACAAAAATGGCCATTTCATAATGATTAAGGGGAAGTTGAATCAAGAAGACATAACAATCCTTAATATATATGCACCAAACCAAGGAGCACCAAAATATATAAGACAGCTACTTATTGACCTTAAAACAAAACCCAACAAAAATACAATCATACTTGGAGACCTCAATACACCGCTGACGGCTCTAGATCGGTCATCCAAACAGAGAATCAACAAAGACATAGTGGCCTTAAACGAAATACTAGAACACCTGGATATGATAGACATCTACAGGACACTTCATCCCAAAGCGACAGAGTATACATTTTTCTCTAGTCTACATGGAACATTCTCAAGAATTGACCACATGTTGGGCCACAAAGACAATATCAGCAAATTTAGAAAAATTGAAATTGTACCAAGCATATTTTCTGATCATAAAGCCTTGAAACTAGAATTCAACTGCAAAAAAGAGGGGGAAAAACCCACAAAAATGTGGAAACTAAACAACATACTTCTAAAAAATGAATGGGTCAAAGAAGAAATAAGCGCAGAGATCAAAAGATATATACAGACAAATGAAAATGAAAATACGACATATCAGAATCTCTGGGATGCAGCAAAAGCAGTAATAAGAGGAAAGTTCATATCACTTCAGGCCTATATGAACAAACAAGAGCGAGCCGAAGTAAACCACTTAACTTCACACCTTAAGGAACTAGAAAAAGAAGAACAAAGACAACCCAAAACCAGCCGAAGAAAGGAGATAATAAAAATCAGAGCAGAAATAAATGAAATAGAGAATAGAAAAACTATAGAAAAAATCAATAAAACAAGGAGCTGGTTCTTTGAAAAGATCAACAAAATTGACAAACCCTTGGCAAGACTCACCAAGGAAAAAAGGCATAGGAATCAAATAAACAAAATCCAAAATGAAAGAGGAGAGATCACCACAGACATCATAGATATACAAAGAATTATTGTAGAATACTATGAAAAATTATATGCCACCAAATAAAACAATCTAGAAGAAATGGATAAATTTCTAGAACAATACAACCTTCCTAGACTGAGTCATGAAGAAGCAGAAAGCCTAAACAGACCAATCAGCAGGGAGGAAATAGAAAAAACTATTAAAAACCTCCCCAAAAATAAAAGTCCAGGCCCAGACAGTTATACTAGTGAATTCTATCAAACATTCAAAGAAGACTTGGTTCCTATTCTACTCAAAGTCTTCCAAAAAATTGAAGAAGAAGCAATACTTCCAAACACATTTTATGAGGCCAACATAACCCTCATACCAAAACCTGGCAAGGATGCCACAAAGAAAGAAAACTACAGACCAATATCTCTAATGAATACAGATGCTAAAATACTAAACAAAATACTGGCAAACCGAATACAACAACATATTAAAAAAATAATACATCATGATCAAGTGGGATTCATCCCAGAATCTCAAGGATGGTTCAACATACGCAAAACGGTTAACGTAATACACCATATCAACAAAACAAAGAACAAAAACCACATGATCTTATCAATAGATGCAGAAAAGGCTTTTGATAAAATACAACACAATTTTATGTTTAAGACTCTCAACAAAATGGGTATAGAAGGAAAATATCTCAACATGATAAAGGCCATATATGAGAAACCATCAGCCAACATCCTATTAAACGGCATAAAACTGAGGACTTTCTACCTTAAATCAGGAACAAGACAGGGTTGTCCACTCTCTCCACTCTTATTTAACGTGGTGCTAGAAGTTCTGGCCAGAGCAATCAGACAAGACAAAGAAATAAAAGGCATCCATATCGGAAAAGAAGAAGTAAAGGTATCACTTTTTGCTGATGATATGATCCTATACATCGAAAACCCGAAGGACTCCACAAAAAGATTATTAGAAACAATAAACCAATACAGTAAGGTCGCAGGATACAAAATTAACATACAAAAGTCCATAGCCTTTCTATATGCCAACAATGAAATACTAGAAAACGAACTCAAAAAAATAATCCCCTTCACGATTGCAACAAAAAAAATAAAATACCTAGGAATAAACATAACAAAGAACGTAAAGGACCTATATAATGAAAATTACAAAGCATTGTTAAGAGAAATTGAAAAAGATACAATGAGATGGAAAAATATTCCTTGTTCTTGGATAGGAAGAATAAATATAATCAAAATGGCCATATTACCCAAAGCAATATACAAATTTAATGCAATTCCCATCAAAATCCCTATGAGATTTTTTAAAGAAATGGAACAAAAAATCATCAGATTTATATGGAACTATAAAAATCCCCGAATAGCCAAAACAATCCTAAGGAAAAAGAATGAAGCTGGGGGCATTACAATACCTGACTTTAAACTATATTATAGGGCCACAATAATCAAAACAGCATGGTATTGGCAGAAAAATAGACACTCAGACCAATGGAACAGAATAGAAAGCCCAGAAATAAAACCACATATATATGGTCAAATAATCTTTGATAAAGGGGCCAACAACACACAATGGAGAAAAGAAAGCCTCTTCAACAAATGGTGTTGGGAAAACTGGAAAGCCACATGCAAAAGAATGAAACTCGACTACAGCCTGTCCCCGTGTACTAAAATTAATTCAAAATGGATCAAAGACCTAAATATAAGACCTGAAACAATAAAGTACATAGAAGAAGACATAGGTACTAAACTCATGGACCTGGGTTTTAAAGAACATTTTATGAACTTGACTCCAATGGCAAGAGAAGTGAAGGCAAAGATAAATGAATGGGACTACATCAGAATAAAAAGTTTCTGCTCAGCAAGAGAAACTGATATCAAAATAAACAGACAGCCAACTAAATGGGAAATGATATTTTCAAACAACAGCTCAGATAAGGGCCTAATATCCAAAATTTACAAAGAACTCATAAAACTCAACAACAAACAAACAAACAATCCAATAAAAAAATGGGAAGAGGACATGAACAGACACTTCTCCCAGGAAGAGATACAAATGGCCAACAGATATATGAAAAGATGCTCAGCTTCATTAGTTATTAGAGAAATGCAAATCAAAACTACAATGAGATACCACCTCACTCCTGTTAGATTAGCTATTATCAACAAGACGGGTAATAGCAAATGTTGGAGAGGCTGTGGAGAAAAAGGAACCCTCATTCACTGTTGGTGGAAATGTAAAGTAGTACAACCATTATGGAGGAAAGTATGGTGGTTCCTCAAAAAACTGCAAATAGAACTACCTTATGACCCAGCAATCCCTCTACTGGGTATATACCCCAAAACCTCAGAAACATTGATACGTGAAGACACATGTAGCCCCATGTTCATTGCAGCACTGTTCACAGTGGCCAAGACATGGAAACAACCAAAAAGCCCTTCAATAGAAGACTGGATAAAGAAGATGTGGCACATATACACTATGGAATACTACTCAGCCATAAGAAATGATGACATCAGATCATTTACAGCAAAATGGTGGGATCTTGATAACATTATAAGGAGTGAAATAAGTAAATCAGAAAAAAACAAGAACTACATGGTTCCATACATTGGTGGAACATAAAAATGAGACTAAGAGACATGGACAAGAGTGTGGTAGTTACCAAGGGTGGGGGGAGGGAGGGAGGGAGAGAGTTATGGGGAGGGGGAGGGGCACAGAGAACTAGATAGAGGGTGGCAGAGGACAGTCTGACTTTGGGCGAGGGGTTTGCAACATAATTTAATGACAAAATAACCTAGACATGTTTTCTTTGAATATATGTACCCTGATTTATTAATGTCATCCCATTACCATTAATAAAAATTTATTATAAAAAAAAAGAAAGAAAAAAAAAAAAAAGATATAACACTGCTTTATATATATGCACTGAATCAGGGAGCACCCAAATACAATCATACTTGGACATCTCAACACACCATTGATGGCTTTAGATAGATCATCCAAACAGAAAATCAATAAAGGAATATTGGCCTTAAATGGCACAGTAGACCAAATGGACATAATAGACATTTACAGAACATTCCATCCCAGAACATCAGATTATACATTTTCTTCCGGTGTGCATGGAACATTATCAAGGATAGACCATATGTTTGACCACAAACTAACATCAACAAATTCAAAGCATTAAAATTATACCAAGCATATTCTCTGACCTTAGGGTTTTGAAATTATAATTCAAATGCAACAAGGAAGTAAAGAAACCCACAAAAATGTGAAAATTAAACAACATACTTTTAAAAAAGTGACTGGGTCAATGGAAAAATAAAACAGAGATCATAAGAGATATACAGACAAATGAGAATGACAACATGGCATAGCAAAACGTCTGGGATGCAGTGAAAGCAATATTAAGAGGAAAATTTATATCATTACAAGCTTATATCAAGAAACAAGAGTGATCCCAAGTAAACAATTTAACATCACATCTTAAAGAACTAAAAAAAGAAGAAAGGCAACCCATAGCGAGCAGAAGAAAGGAAATAGTAAAAATTAGAGCAGAACTAAATGAACTAGAGAACAAAATTGGCACAAAAACAACAAAAATACCTAACAATAAACTTAGCAATGTATGTGAAGGACCTATATACTGAAAACTACAAAACATTATTAAAAGAAATTGAGGCCTGATCTGTGGTGGTGCAGTGGATAAAAAAAGCGTTGACCTGGAACTCTGAGGTCGCCAGTTCAAAACCCTAGGCTTTCCTGACCAAGGCACAATGAAAGTGGATACTTCCTGCTCCTCCCCTGCATTTCTCTCTCTCTATTACCCTCTCTCTCCGTACCACCTCTCTTAAAAAAATGAATAAATAAAAAATATTTTTTAAAAAGAAATTGAAAAAGATACAATGAAATGGAAAAATATTCCATGCTCATGGATTGGAAGGATCAACATAGTTAAAATGGCCACATTACCCAAAGCAATACACAAATTTAATGCAATCCCCATTAAAATATCAATGTTATTTTTTAAAGAAATAGAACAAAAAATTATCAGGTTTGTATAGAACCATATAAAACCCTGAATAGTCAAATCAATCCTGAGATAAAAGAACGAAGCTGGAGGAATCACAATACCTGACTTCGAATTATAGTGCAGAGCCTCTGTAACTAATACCGCATGGTATTGGCGAAAGAACAGACATACAGACCAGTGGAACAAAATCAAGATCCTAGGAATAAAACTACATATATATGGATAAGTGTCTTCAGCAAAGGAGCCAAAACATACAATGGAGAAAAGAAAGTCTCTTCAACAAATGGGCTGAAATCACTGGAAAGCCACATGCAAAAGAATAAAACTTGACTACAATTTGTCCCCATGAACAAAAATTAATTCAAAAGTAGAACAAAAACCTGAACATAAGAGCTGAAACAATAAGTTACAGAGAAGAAAACATAAGTACTAAACTTACAGACTTTGGCCATAAAGAACATTTTATGAATTTGATCCCAAAGGCAAGGGAAGTAAAGGCAAAAATAAATGAATGGGACTATATCAAACCTAAAAGCTTCTTCATAGCAAAAGAAACTGACAACAAAACAAAAAGGCAGCCAACCAAATGGGAGATGATATTTACAAACAACAGTTCCAATAAGGGGTTACTACCCAAAATATATAAAAACTCATAAAGCTCAGCAACAAATAAGCAAATAACCCAATTAAAAATTGGGTGTTGTTGGCCCCTTTACCAAAATTTTTTTGACCATATATATGTGGTTTTATTTTTGGGCTTTCTATTCTGTTCCATTGGTCTGAGTGTCTATTTTTCTGCTAATATCATGCTGTTTTGATTGTCGTGGCCCTATAATATAGTTTGAAGTCAGGTATTGTAATGCCTCTAGCTTCATTCTTTTTCTTTAGGATTGCTTTGGCTATTCAACACACAATGGAGAAAAAAAAGCCTCTTCAACAAATGGTGCTGGGAAAACTGCAAAGCTACAGGCAAAAGAATGAAACTGGACTACAGTTTGTCCCCTTGTACTAAAATTAATTCAAAATGAATCAAAGATCTAAATATAAGACCTGAAACAATAAAATACATAGAAGAAGACATAGGTTCTAAACTCATGGACCTTGGTTTTAAAGAGCATTTTATGAATTTGACTCCAAAGGCAAGAGAAGTGAAGGCAAAAATTAATGAATGGGACTACATCAGACTAAGAAGTTTTTTCTCAGCAAGAAAAACTGATAAAAAAAATAAACAGACAGCCAACTAAATGGGAAATGATATTTTCAAACAACAGCTCAGATAAGGGCCTAATATCCAAAATATACAAAGAACTCATAAAACTCAACAACAAACAAACAATCCAATAAAAAAATGGGAAGAGGACATGAACAGACACTTCCCCCAGGAAGAAATACAAATGGCCAACAGATATATGAAAAGATGCTCATCTTCTTTAGTTATTAGAGAAATGCAAATCAAAACTGCAATGAGATACCACCTCACACCTGTTAGATTAGCTATTATTAACAAGACAGGTAATAGCAAATGTTGGAGAGGCTGTGGAGAAAAAGGAACCCTCATTCACTGTTGGTGGGAATATAAAGTAGTACATCCATTATGGAAGAAAGTATGGTGTTTCCTCAAAAAACTGAAAATGGAACTACCTTATGACCCAGCAATCCCTCTGCTGGGTATATACCCTAAAAACTCAGAAACATTGATACGTAAAGACACATGCAGCCCCATGTTCATTGAAGCATTGTTCACAGTGGCCAGGAGATGGAAACAACCAAAAAGCCTTTCAATAGATGACTGGATAAAGAAGATGTGGCACATATACCGTAAGGAATACTACTCAGCCATAAGAAATGATGACATCGGATCATTTACAGCAAAATGGTGGGATCTTGATAACATTATACGAAGTGAAATAAGTAAATCAGAAAAAACCAGGAACTGGGTGACA
Organism: Saccopteryx leptura; assembly: GCF_036850995.1. NCBI lineage: Eukaryota > Metazoa > Chordata > Mammalia > Chiroptera > Emballonuridae > Saccopteryx > Saccopteryx leptura. The sequence goes on from NC_089506.1 coordinate 187,687,692, forward strand.
TCAATAAATTAGGGTACATATGTTCAAAGAAAACAGGTCCAGGTTATCTTGTCAATCAATTATGTTGCTTACCCATCACCCAAAGTCAGATTGTCCTCTGTCACCTTCTATCTAGTTTTCTTTGTGCCCCTCCCCCTCCCCCTTTCCCTCTCCTTCTCCCCCCACCCCTTGTAACCACCACACTCTTATCAATGTCTCTTAGTCTTGCTTTTATATTCCACCTACTTATGGAATAATGTAAATTAAGGCTACAATGAAATACTACCTCATGCCTGTTAGATGAGCTGTTATCAATAAGACAGATAATATAAAATGTTGGAGAGGTTGTACATGAAGACACATGCACCTCCATGTTCATTGCTGCATTATTCACAATGGCCAAGACATGAAAACAACCAAAGTGTTCCTCCATAGAGGATTGAATGAAGAAGAAATTTTATATGTGTGTGTGTGTGTATATATATATATATATATATACACATACACACACACACATACACACACACACACACACAATGGGATACTACTCAGTCATACAAAATGATGACATATTGCCATTTACGACAACATGGATGGACCTTGAGAACATTATACTAACTGAAGTAAGTAAATCAGAAAAATTTATGAACTTATTATTTCACACATTGGTGGGATATAAAAATGAGACTAATGGAGATAGACAAAAGTGAAGAGGTTACCAAAGGGAGGAGGTTGTGGGGGCGGGACCAGGGGAGGGGTGTAAAGAGGGACAAATACACAGTGATGAAAAATGATTTGACTTGGGGTGATGGGCACATAACACATTCAATAGTTCAAATGCTATAGAAATATTTACCTGAAATCTATGTACTCTTATTGATCAATGTCACCCAATTAAATTTAATTTTCTAAATAAATTGAAAAAGAAATAAAGAAATCGTATCATTTGCGACAGCATGGATGGACCTAGATATTATTAGGTTGTGAAATAATCCAGGCAGAGAAAGAGATTTTAGATCACTCAAGGCACTGTCTTCTTAGTTCTTTACCTCCTTCCCCATCTAATAAATATGAATTTGGATCTAGCACTGTTATTTTTAGATTAATCCCCTTCCTGACTGTTTCCTCAGCAGCAATGAGAAATATTAGAGTGGGGATACATTTGGCCTGATATAAGCAATCATGAAGGAAGAGGAGCATCATTTGTGAGAAATAAAACAATTCTAACCCTAACCCTTAGAACATAAGATTTCTAAATTGAGGACACTGCCTATGTGGCATCAGGCATTCCAACCCGGAGGACTCATCCTGAATCTCTTCTGGAAACCATTTCTCAAAATGCATAGTAAGCCATGTTGTATGCCTTGAGATTGGCATTCCCAAAGAGCTTTGTTTGGAGTTTACTTGTAGGAGTCAGGGGAATGAGATATCTTGGAGAGTGTGGCTTTAAAGATAACATGGGATTATTATTTTCCCAGGGCCAATTAACTGTGGAGCAAAACAATCCCAAGGGGCTTCTGGCTTATTTTTCATCTTGGAATCAATATTCCTTTTTTTTTTAATTGATGCTTTATTCTGTAGCTTTTTCTTTTAATTTATTTATTCATTTTTATTAGAGAGAGGAGAGAGAGAGAGAGAAGAAAGAAAGAGAGAGAACAGGTGAAAGAGCAGGAAGCATCAACTTCCAAAGGTGCTTTGACCAGGCAAGCCTAGGGTTTCAAACCGGCGACCTCAGCATTCCAGGTCGATGCTTCATCACTCTGCCACCACAGGTCAGGCAGAATCCACATTTCTTTAGCCCCTTTCTATTCAACCCTTTTGAGAACAAAGTCTGATAAACATCTAGTCTTGAATGCCCACACAATGCTGTTGAGGGTTTCCCATGTGCCATAGTCATAAAAAGAAGTCAAAGAACGGAGGCAGGAAATCAACGCTAGTATATCCCACTCATATTCCAGTTTTATAAATGATATTAATATAACATTAATAATATACTATTATATATAATTATATTATGTTATATATATCAGTCTAATAATATATTATTATAGTATTACATTAATAATGTCAAGAGATTTCAGTTACAGGAGTAAAATAAGAAAATGGCATATTCCTATATCGCCTTCTTATTTACTATCATGTCATTCTTATACACCCTGTGCTTCCTCACCATTATAAGGATATGTTGAACTTCTTTGTTTCCCTATCTCGGTGCAGATACTAAAATTTTTTACTTCACTGAGTTTATTTTGGTTCCATATTGTTGCTTAGTTTTAGAATAGATTCTATGTATCATCACTTTCTTCAAAACCTACTATGTAATGCTTTCATCTGGTGCTCTCCTCACCAGAATATGATATCTCTACATTACATTTATATATTTGTTTGACAAATATTTGATGAGTATGTCTTAAGCAACATGTTGGGTAGCAGATATATAGTACCCCCATGTAAAACAAATAAGAATGGATAACAAAGTATGAGCCATATATATGCTGTCTACAAGAGACTTAGCTCATGATAAAAGATACACGCAGACTGAAAGTGAATGAATGGGAAAAAAATATTCCATGTAAATATAAATGAAAACATAGCTGGAGTAGCAATACTTATATCAGACAAAATAGACTGCAAAACAAGGCCATAGAAAGAAACAAAGAAAGATATTACATAGTACTAAAGGGATTGATCTAACAAAAGGATATAACCCTCAAAAACACAAATCGCCCAACATAGGAGCATATATATATATATATATATATATATATATATATATATATATATATATATATATATATAAAGAAAATTTTGTTGGACATTAAGGGAGAGAGTAATACAGTCATAGTAGGGGGTTTTAACATTCTACGGAGGCCCTGGCCCATGGCTCAGTGGTGGAGTGTTGGCCCAGTGTGTGGAAGTCCCGGGTGTGATTCCTGGTCAGGGCATACAGAAGTGACCATCAGCTTCTCCAACCCTCCTCTTTCCCCTTCTCTCTCTCTCCCTCTCCCTCTCTCTTCCCCTCTTGCAGCTATGGCTCTAATGGTTTGAAAAAGTTGGCCCTGGGTGAGGATGGCTCCATGGCCTCACCGCAGCAGTAGCCTCAGTTAGGCAGAGCATCCCCGGTAGGAAGCTTGCTGGGTGGATCCCATTCAGGGCACATGCGGGAGCCTGTTTCTCTGCCTTCCTGCCTCTCAGTTAAAAAACAAACAAACAACAAACCAACACTTCATTGACATCAATTAATAGATATTTCAGACAAAAAATATCAAAAAGGCAACAGCAACCTTAAATAACACACTGGAGCAGATGGATTTATATTTATATTTACAGAACATTTTATCACAAAGCAGCAGAACATACATTCTTTTCAAGTGCACATGAAACATTCTCTAGATGGACCACATGTTAGGGCTCTAAGGTTTTTTTAGTTCTTTTTCATTGCTCTGTCTTTTCAGACCTCTTCAGGGCCACAGAAAATGGCTTTTCTTCCCTGAGAAAATAGATGTCTTCACTGTGTCAGGGGACCAATTCCATGGGAGAATGTGGTGGGCAATGGGGTTCCAAATCTGTGAAATCCCAGTGTTGTCCCCTGAAGTCAGACACTGCCAGCAGAGCAGCTGTGATGTGTAGGGATGGGGTGAACTCAGGGAAGCTACCTCCTGCCTTTGTGGCTTTGTTCTCCAGTAATGGTGACTTGGCAGATCTCTGCAGCCTCCCTCTGTGCCTTCAACCAACCCTAAGATTAATAGCAGATTGTGCCTGTTGCTCAGGGAAAACATGTTTCTGTAGTACCAGACCTTGAGTTTGCAGATAATGTGCTCTGCAACCCAACACTCACTGCTACAGCTTCTCCTGGGACCTGCTGCCAGCTATGGGAGTGTGAAGAAAGGCAGTCAGTTTCCATGGTTTTATTTCTCTGTCTGCAATATCAATTGCCAGACAAGTGTGGCCACATCTCTCTGCATGTCCCTGCCCAGGTCACTGGGTTCAGTTGAAGCTCATACTGACCACTCCTGCAGGAATGTTCACTGTATCTCTCTGTTCCTCCTAGATGAAGGGAGTGTCAGCAGCAACCTGATTCCTGCCCTCTCCAGGATGAGACCTACAGAGAGCTCTGGGCTGTGAGCTCTGAGCTGCATCCCTGACACCCTCTCAGCTCTTCTTTCTTCCCACCTGTCACTTGCCCACCTTCAGATGTTTCAATGTGGAGATCACTTGGACGTGTTTGTACATTGAGCAGTGAATCCTTTGTGGAATTGTAGCTGTTAAAATTGTTAAAACTTCAAGGGGAGAGACAAAGGGGACTCCTCATGCTTCTATTCTGACATTACTCCAAAGCATCATTATTTTCAATAGAAGTAATTAAGCTTTTACTGTATTGAAGTATGCCTCCATTTACTAACCGTGGATCAAAAGAAGCAGGAGTCAAATGAATGGGGGCATCCAGTAATTTTCTTAAAAGGTGAGATATTATAAGTTCCAAAGATGGATTTAAAAGGACCAATGGCAATCCTTATGGCCAAAGTACTGAATGGTCTCTACAAATTTTGCCAATTGAATTTTAATAATGCCATTAGTACGTTTGACTAAAACTGAGGCTTGAGGATGGTAAGCACAACAAAAATATAAGATCAGCCAACTGCACAGATTTGTTGAAGTACCTAACTAATTAAATGTGTTCCTCAATCACTATGGAGTTTGAGAGGAGTTCTCCAGGCAGGGATAATCTTTCCTAACAGGACTTTAGCCACAAAAGGGGAAGTAGCTTGTCTACAGGGGAAAGCTTCAGTTCACTGAGAAAACATACAGATTATGACTAACACATATGCATATCCATGAGATGAGGGAAGTTGTATATGATCTATTGCAGAGGCAAGGCTGAGTTCTTCTCACTGTGTCAGTCAGGTGATGCATGTTCAATTCATCTCTTATCTGATGATACTTACCTGGTCACTTGATTAAGGGAGTGTCTCCCAGGGTCCTCCACTGTGAAGCTGTCCTTCCTCTTTGCAATTAAATGATATTTTGAGCAGTATTATTTGAAACTGTGTAAATATACTCACCCAGTTGCAATTTATCCATTTATTTGTAGATGTCTGCATGCACTCATCTTTCCTACTTCATTCAATGTGTTATAATTTCTTGCCACCATTATTTATTATGAGGCTCAAAGTATCCCTGGTTTGGTCAGGGGAAGCCCCTCAGTCTGGCGTCTATATCTTTTTGACAGGTCCCCCTCAGTGTTCAGTATCTTCTTGCTTTCTAGCACAAGATGTTTCAGGCTCATCTTGCATCTTCTCAGCCCTGGCCCTCAAATCAGCAATTTCTCCAAGGAGCCTGGGTCCCTTTAGGTGGAAATGGTTTTTATAAACCAAGATCTGGGCATGAGGTGTGCTCATTGTTATAAAGTTTTTAAGTCCTCTCAGTGGAGAGAAATAGAGAATGTGTGCTTTTAAACACAAAATGCACACAAATATCTATCTTTCTATGTATGTAGTATGTATGCATGTATGTACCTATCCATTCATCTATCTATCATCTATTTATCTATCAATCTATCTATCATCTAATTTATCTATCTAGAAAAGCATAAATTTACATAATCTGCTCATCTCCAATCTCTGAGTCCATTGGGTTCATTCTGTTTTCCTCTTTTTCTGAGCCAGAGACTCCCTTCTCCAACAGTTGGAAAACTGACTTTCATTATCCTTAATATGTTTACTTCTTTGATCAATCCTCCTCTACATAACCAATCCTTGCTCCATCCCTTTCCACTCATGAATGCCCTCCTTATCCTACTTGGATTCTCCACACCCTATTTAAGTTCTGGCTGCTTTCACCAGGCCACCCCTCTGCATGGGCACTTTGATCACCTTGTGTGGGCTCCCACACCCATACTGGGCTACCCCCAATGTGGACACCTTACCATCCTATTTGATCTCCAAATTCAAACCACTGTGACTCCTTTTTCTGCCTGCATGTCTGCCCATAAAGCTGTGCTGTGCCTATTGGCTTTAGGAGTGAATTATCCCAAAAGGAAAGGAAAAGGAAGGGAGGGGAAAGGAAGAGAAGGGGAAGCAAGGAAAGGGAAGGGGAAGCAAAGGAAAGAAAGGAAAGGGAAGGGAAGGAGAGGGGAGGGGAGGGGATAGGAAAGGAAGGGAAAGAGAAGGGAAAGGGGAGGGAAGGGGAAGCAAGAGAAAGGAAAGGGGGAAAACAGGAAAGGATGGGAGGAAAAATAAAGGGGAGGGGAGGGGCAGAGAATAAAAAGGAGAACCCTGTGCAGCTTCTGAAACTGATGAATGCTTATATATTTCTGCTCAATCAATTGACCAATCAATTATCTTTCTTCAATGTTCATTGTGTTAAGAGAGTTAGGAGTTGAGGATAACATACAAACAATATAAGAAAACATGTTTCCTGTTTTCCAGAAGCATCAGGCAAGATGAGGTAAAACATTAAATCAAAACTAATAACATAATAAATCCCACAGCTGAGTGTTCAAAAAAAGATAGAATAAAATTATGAATGTATTTTCTAAACAATGGGAAAATCACACACGGATAACTCTCATCTATCTTAATATATCAAATTGGAGTTCTGAAAAAGGCCCCACCCACCCAGTGATTGTGATGGCCAAAGACATTTAGTCAGTGGTTCCCACTGATTTTATTCTACAGATTTCCCCCTACTGTACATGAAAGCAATAGATAATACTATTGTGAAGATGTTTATTGAGTAGCTCAATATAATATACAATAAAGTATTCAAAATAAAACATGTGATAACAAATGTTACTCCTGCCATTTCCACAATAATTCTTATTGTCATTAAAGTTTTTCAACAAAATTGAAGAGAAATTTGTATTCTTGACTAGTGGTAAGGAAGAGTACATAGTACTAAGTGAGGGTGGATGGAGACAGAAGTGTAAGAGTCCATTTAGCTGGGTTTTCATATCAGGCACTTATACACTGCTCACAAAAATTAGGAGTTCAGGAAATGTGCAGATACTCCAGTACTTTCAGCCTTTTATATAGTGTATTTTCACCAATAAAATAAAAGTTGGTTTTGCATTTCATTTGCATAATCAAACAACTTTCTTTGACTTGTCATTTGCTTTTATGATGTTCTTGTTTAATAAAAAAATCAAATGCTTCTTTTTTATCTCTTCATATTCATTTTGATATATCCCCTAATTTTTGTGAAAAGTATATTATACAATATATAACAATCTGTACAAACACTGAAAAGGCTAAATAAATGTACAGAATCTTTAGTCATCTATCAAGGGCAGTAGGGTAAGCCCATCTTCATTTCTGGGTTTTCTCCACAAAGATCTCTGGTGTCAGTGGATAGACACTTTGTTCTTCTCCCTTGAAGAACAAAGCGTTAAGTCCTTAGGGAAAGTCAGGCTCCACATACGGTACCTTCTCTCAACTCAGCCTTAAGAACAATGGGTTTTTTTGGTTGCATAAGTCCTGTAAAGGTTACTTCCAGAGGAATCTGCAAATATTAAAAAAGCTTGTGACTACCAACTTTAATGAAATACTGTCAACAACAGAAGCAAAGGAGATGAGATACATTGAGAACAATGATGTTTTATATACTAATAAAAATTACTTTTAGCATAATATATCTTTACTTCTTTACACATATTTAATAAGCTGTCTCAGGACTGGTCTGTGAAAGCATTCATCAATACATTCATTCAAGAAAATATCAATAAACACCTTTTCTGTACCATGCCAGAGACCAAATGATGTTGGTTTGTGTTTGTTTTTTGTTTAAATTTTAAGCAAAACAATGAATTTTTAAAATTTAAATCAGATTTGTAGGCATTGTGGCAAACTATTTGGAAAAGCCATAGAGAATTAATTTTGTGCATGCTGGAACTTGCAAGGTGATCCAAGTACGTGTTATACATTTTAATTATTTGAAACATCCTAGTCTTCAAAAAGGCCAGTTACCTCTCCCAGTAGAAATCTTCCAGTTTCATTATGGGAAAAGGTCTTTGGGAAGCATTGTGCCTGTTTTCTAATATGTTCCCATGTGGAGTGTAAATGGTGAGCTTCTGAAGACCTATACAGTGTTTTGACCAACTTTAGTTCTATTCTCAACAATTTAGTGTTGGGAGAGCCACCAACAGAGTAACCTTCTGATCTCAGTTGACTTAAGGGCAGAAAACTGTCTGTAGAGTGAGAAACACCAATCATGGGTGATGAGGAGCTTTTGGGTAGTGTCTGCCCCACAGTAGGTGTGCTGGAGGCCCACTACTTCTCAGGGCTGAGTCCTCTGTTTGTACACACTTACAGGGCTGCTACATAGCTGCCCAAAGCCACAACTAAGATGGAAATCATCCTCATCCTCCACCTCTTCTCTGATAAAGTCTACTTAAGAAAAAGAGCTGCATAATACATGCATAGAAATAGAGTCCTAGAAATAGGCTTTATTAAAGGGCCTTGCTTGACATGAATCAAGGGCAACTATTGTTCATGTTCTTCAGAGGACAGATTCCAGATCTTTCTATTAATGTAAAACCTTTCTATTTTAAATTTCAAATTGCATGCATAGATTTCCCCTGTACACAGACCAACATACATAGAAAAAACACATTGCAAACATTGTTTGTTAAATTTTTTGAATTAAATAATTTAAAATTTGTATCCAATATCACCAAATCAACTGCAAAATCTCTACAAGCAATTCCTGGATGACTGCCAGGTACCATTGCAAACAAATGAAAGGAATAAAATGAGATGATAGAGTAAAAGACATTCATAGGTACAAATGAAGCAGAGAACCAAACTGAATGGTTTAATGAAAAAGTATTAAATTAAGTGGTATGAGTGATGATACCAGCCTGCAGTAGCGAAACCAGACCAGAGGAAAAATTGGGCTCTGGACTACATGTGGAAGACTTTTGGAGACACTTTGGGAGTAAACTAGGAGTTAAAGGATGAGAACATATTGAGAAGGATTTTTATTAGGATGTAAGAAACCCAATTTAATTGCATCATGACTCCCAGAAGCAGAGTTAAAGTAGCCAGGATGGTCGTGGACTGTGGGACTTCTTCACATCAGGCAGAAATGTTGTAATCAATGATTCTCAACCTTAGCTTCAAATGGAAACATAAGGGGGTGCTTTTAAAGCCGCACAGGATAAATTATTTTAGAATCTGAGATGACCTAGGAATAGAGTTTTTAAAAGTATTCCACTGATTTAATTGTGTAGCCAGTCATCGAGAACCACTATCACAAGAGCTTCTGTCACTTCTGGTGGAGAAGAGCACCATTCAAATTGACGACCTTGTTATTATCAATGTACTGCAGGACTGTGCACAGTGCTTTTCCTTTCCTTCCTTCCAGTGGGTGTAAAACCAAATTTGAAACTTTGCTCAAAGGATGCGGCATCATCATGTCATGCTAACTGCCTTGATTCTAGATGGCCTTTGTAGTTTGGCTATTTATAAAGCCAACGGTTTAGCACTCCAGACTAATGGGATCTTAAAGGTCACAGGTGGTTCCAAATAGATTCTCTGGCCAACAGAACAGATTATTAGACAATGAATGAGCACATTCATGCATATATGTGTGTGTGTGTATACACAAACAGCTCAGTTTAAGAAAAACTCTCAATCAATCATTATTTATGCAGGCAGAGTGGTAACGTGTTAAGTGGCTGACCTGTGTTTCTTTGCAAGGTTTCATAGAGAAGTTCTGCAGAACTCTGATGATAGCAAGTTTCATGTTCATCATAGCGAACCTCATGCCAATACAGTTTCTGGGTCCAGTTCCAAAGGGCATGTATACGTAAGGATTTATGCTGTCCTTGTTTTTCTTACTGAACCTGGTTTCACAAAAGTATATAAAAACAAGTTAATGAAACAAAAAAGTCATGATAGCTACATATTGGGGTTGTTCTCACTTAGGCTCCTCAATCAGTTGAATCTGTATACTTCTGTGGGCTAGTCAGTGAGATCCTGCTATGGTTATTTTGCTGTGCGAATTGTAAGCTGTAGATTCTTTCCATTCCATTTACCCTATAGGAGCTTTTAGTCTCAAGAAACAAGATGGATGCTGTTTAAAGGAAAATTTATCTTTAAACACTGAAATTACATTTGGTTGTTGAGATGTTCACACTTTGAAAGGCAAGTAGGAAATGAGACTAATTAAAGAAAAGATAGGTTCCAGCTTTCATCAAACTCATGTTGGTCACATGCTCACGCAGGAAGAAAGTAAGACTCATATCTCTCGTTAGTCACATTGTTATTTTTTCATTCCCTTCTTTTTCTTTTGCTTACTTTTCCCCTTCCTCCCTCCCCTCACCTCCACTCACCTATTCCCTTCTGTCTCTCTCCCTCCCACTGAATAGCTCAAGTCAGATAACTTACATAGGCATATCCTGCTCCTCTAGTATAATCACTGGTTTCCTTGTCTCTCTGTTCCACTACACTATCAATTCCTTGAAGGTTAAGCCTATGTTTTATTCAAGTTTGGTTCCTCAATATTTGATTATATTAAGGAAAAATGTGGGTTTGGGAATGTAATCATGGCATTGTGGTTATGTATTTTAAAAGGCTCTTATATTTTGGAAAACATTGGAATATTTACAAATAGTACGCCTTAAAATAATATGGAAGTCAGGAGGATGGTAGTACAGGCGTGTGGATGGGGCAGGGGACGTGGGTTGATGGCTATAAGGCAGGTGCTGAGTACACATAGACGCATTAAAGTTATTTCATAAACTTGTCATAGAAAATGCTTTTTTATATATCAAATACACATATATTTGTGTAAATGTCAAAAATTCCTCATAGTAGGCATTTTTTTAATATTTAGATTTCTCACGCCTTGCCCACTTCCTGACACTGATCTTTGTTGATCAAAGAGAAATAGAGTCAGTGGTTCTGGTTTCATGAAGCTACAGTAGGGGAAACTACTGAGCTTGGAGGAGCCATAGAGATCCCTTGGTTCAGAAAACAGACAGTTTGGTCATCTCTGACTTATTCTTTTAACAAGCACTATGTGTAGATACTCATCTACTATGAAGGACACCATGGCAAATGAGGTAAGCTTCCTCCTATTAGGGATCTTAGGAAAATCTAGATCCCAGTTAGTGCCCTCAATAGTTCATTCCACTTTTTCACACCAATACAATAAATGGGAACAACAGCTCTCTCTAGAGTTTAAGCAGTGCCCAAAGCTGGACTGTGGCTCCAAATACTCAGAAGAACATGTTAAATATCACCCTAGAGAGTTTGTCTCAGACTCTAGAGAGCAGATGACTTCCCTTTGGAAGAGTCACTATATCTCTCGTTAGTCACATTGTTATTTTTTTCATTCCCTTCTTTTTCTTTTGCTTACTTTTCCCCTTCCTCCCTCCCCTCACCTCCACTCACCTATTCCCTTCTGTCTCTCTCCCTCCCACTGAATAGCTCAAGTCAGATAACTTACATAGGCATATCCTGCTCCTCTAGTATAATCACTGGTTTCCTTGTCTCTCTGTTCCACTACACTATCAATTCCTTGAAGGTTAAGCCTATGTTTTATTCAAGTTTGGTTCCTCAATATTTGATTATATTAAGGAAAAATGTGGGTTTGGGAATGTAATCATGGCATTGTGGTTATGTATTTTAAAAGGCTCTTATATTTTGGAAAACACTGGAATATTTACAAATAATATGCCTTAAAATAATATGGAAGTCAAGAGGATGGTAGTACAGGCGTGGGGCAGGGGACATGGGTTGATAGCTATAAGGCAGGTGCTGAGTACACATAGATGCATTAAAATTATTTCATAAACTTGTCATAGAAAATGCTTTTTTATATGTCAAATACACGTATATTTGTGTAAATGTCAAAAATTCCTCATAGTAGGCATTTTTTTAATATTTAGATTTCTCACGCCTTGCCCACTTCCTGACACTGATCTTTGTTGATCAAAGAGAAATAGAGTCAGTGGTTCTGGTTTCATGAAGCTACAGTAGGGGAAACTACTGAGCTTGGAGGAGCCATAGAGATCCCTTGGTCCAGAAAACAGACTGTTTGGTCATCTCTGACTTATTCTTTTAACAAGCATTATGTGTAGACATTAAGCTACTATGGAAAACACCATGGCAAATGAGGTATGATTTCTCCAATTAGGGATCTTAGGAAAATCTAGATCCCAGTTAGTGCCCTCAATAGTTCATTCCACTTTTTCGCACCAGTACAATAAATGGGAACAACAGCTCTCTCTAGAGTTTAAGCTGTGCCTAAAGCTGGACTGTGGCTCTGAATACTCAGAAGAACATGTTAAATATCATCCTAGGGGGTTTGTCTCAGACTCTAGAGAGCAGATGACTTCCCTTTGGAAGAGTCACCATATGCTGAGAGTAGGAGGAAGCTAACACAGGACTGCAGTCATAGACAGCACCAGAGGATCTCTGTCACCTCTGTGCTCAAAGAGGCTGCTTCAGCTATCAGGGGTGAGGACCTCTCAGGCTGTCAGCCTGCACTCCAAAGATGCTAGAGGCATGGCAGCCGATGTAAAAAACAGAATGTGGGAACACTGGTAGTAAATTTAGAGAGCTAAAGAAAACAACATAGAAAAACTTAAAGAAATAAAAAAGCCCATGTTTCTAAAATCAGATAATGGTTAATTTCTGGTATTTGCATATAGTCACACACATAAACATTTATACATATGTATGTTTATATATAATGGTTATATATAATAGACATTGTTTATATAGTTTACAGTTAAATAAGCAGTACAAAATAAAATACATCACTCTTTTAATTTAAAAAATCTATATATGCTTAGAAAATGTTAATAATGACATATATCACATTATTAATGAAGTTTATCTTAAAATAATAAGACTATCAACAGATACAATTTTCTGTAGTCTAGAGTTTGTAAAATATTGTCAACAAACGATCACTTTCATAATAAGAAGAACAAAATTCTAAAAAAATGTACATATAAATGATTGTACAACCACAGTTTGTCATCTGTACTAACAGATACCAGAATACGCCCCAGCCAGCCTGGATCATGGGGGTTCCCTTTCCCAGAGGCCCAGTACCTTTCAGGACGGAATTCCTCAGGCTCTGACCAGTGCGCTGGGTCATTGTGAAGAACATAGGTTGGCACCATCACCACTGTCCCTTTGGGAATGAACACACCATTGATTTCTACATCCTTCTTACAGAGCCTCTCGATTCTGCCAGCAAGTGGATATATCCTGAGAGATTCATTCAACACCATGTCAAGATACTCCATCTGTACCACAGCATCATAGGTGGGAGGTGCCTGGGAAGAGAGAAACAGATTTTTAAAATTGAGATTTGAGAACAACTTTCAACTCAGTCAATACAGTTCTATAGAAATGTTAGGAGCTCCAAAGAATAATATGTTTTGGTAAAAGACCTTAGGACTTAATAGACATTTTAATATCTATCATGTCCTTTGACCTGCTTATTGGCCCATTGAGATGTGTGGAGTAGTTATGACTATGAAGACCTTTGGGACAATTCCCGAGGCAAGACCTGAAATCCCTCACGTTACCATGTAGTGATTCTTTTTCTCATGTAAACAAATGTGACTAATAGACTATGACCCTTACTTTTAACTAAAGTATGCCAAACTGTTTCCTTTAAAAAGGGAAGCCATAATTCTGTACCAAAGAAAGAGAATGTGTAAAAGAGCAAAATCCCTATTTGGCATACTGATTTTTAGTTGAAAATCCTGCTTGCTAACTCTTTAAATGATATATATAAAATCTGGAGAGAAATGCTCTCTATATAGAAATTCTATGAATAAGTTAAAGAGAAACGAGTTCCTTTCTAAACCAAATTTGGCAAAAGACCAGTATGGCTGTATTCCAGCTAGCAGGGCACATAATTTCATTCTAGTGGAAGTTATGAAGAGGTGGACCTCACTCAGTCCTTACTGCCTTGCTGAAACAGTCCCCAGGCTATTGCTTCAGGGCTTGACTATAAACTGTGAAGATCTCAAACAAGCATCTCCAGCCCCAGAGCCCTATCTTTTCATGCCAAGAATTCCAGTTTTGTCAGCTATCTGAAAACAGTATGGGTAATATATAGTATCACTTGGTGTTATATTGAAGAGGCAATATTGTAGAAGTTAAGGCTTTGGATAGTGGCATCTTACCACTACCATATGACTTGTGTATAAAAGTTATTTCACATCTCTGTAGCTCAGTTTTCTGACATTTACATGAAGATAATTAGAGATGACACTTCATAGGGCTGTGTGGCAGAGACAATCACTGCTCACCCAATATCCATGTAGTCTCCACATCTCCCAGCCCACTGGACGCTAGGGGAGATCAGCTTTGAGAACGGACTGTGAGCTGAGGTGACATATGTCAGTTCAGGGCCAAAACATTTAAAAAGCCAGTGAGCAACACTCTAGTTCTTTATTTCCCAACCAACATGAAGGCTGTGTGTTCCAGAGAGTGCAGCTACTAGAAGCTACTTTTTAGCTTATATTTCCAAGATATTATGTGAAGCAGAGACTCCCATCCCATCCTTTTCTAACAACCCATTTGGACATGTGAGTGTGGAAATAATCCTTTGCTATGTAAAACCACTGAGAATAGAGGGCTAATTAGTAGCTGTGGCATAACTTAGTTTAGTGGTTCTCAAAATATTTGAAGTCGGGGTGCACTTAAAATCCTACGAATAATTGTAGGCGCACTATATACAAATTTCTGAGAAATATGTTATAATAATTAAGTCAAATATTAAGAAAAAATATGAAGTTCAAGCGTGCTTTTATGGTAATTAAATTAAATAAATATGACAAAATTAAATTTATTCTGACATTAAAAAACATGTTTATGTTACATTTTTTTTGAGTTATGCTTTTTAGAATTCATAAGAAAGTGGGGTTAAAAAAATTTAAAAACCAACAAAAAGTTATTTTTTTATATATATACATACATTCTTAGTAAGATTTAGTAAATTTGGCAGGTCCTGGCACAAATGTGTTAAGTGTTTTCATTCTTGTGTTTATGAGAAACATGAGCCTGATGTGGCCTAGCGATTTCTTCAATATTTGGGCATATATTTGAAAGGCAAACTCTCATTTCCTCATCAATACATTGAAGAATTCTTCTCTTTTTACTCTTAATTGTGTTGAGTGCAGAAAACGCCCACCATACATATCATCTTAACTTTACACCAAACAAAGGATAGAAGAAACTTGCCTGCAGGCTTTCTGGGGAACATGGGGGAGGTAGTGTAAACAATCCAGCACACAGCTTAACAGCCTTTTGCAACCTAATCAGGCAAGTGAAGTGGGTGGGGGGTTGGGCAGACTGTCAGTTTACAGCCAAGTCCCCACACCTCTGTCCCCAAAAATCTAAACTCCAAAAACCCTGTTGGTTTTTTGATCCCCAACAGGAGCATATTTCTCTGGAATACCATAGGCTCACCTGGAAATCTTCTAGGGCGCACCAGTGTGCCCTGGCACACACTTTGAGAACCATTGACTTAGCTTATCCTGACTAATACATAATTTTTCAATTGAATTTTTTTGGTGACATTGGTTAGAAAGGTTTCAGGTGTACAATTCTATAATATATCATCAGTATATTGTATTGTATGTTCACCACCCCAACTCATGTCTCTTTCCATCACATTTATCCTCCCTTTACCCTCTTCTCCCTTCCCCTCAGATAATCACCATGCTATTGCCTATGTTTATGAGGGATTTTTTTGCTTAAAACCTTTACCTTTTTTATGCAGGCCCTCACCCAACCTCCCCTATGATAGCTGTCAGTCTGTTCTCTATCTGTGATTCTGTTTCTATTTTTGATGTACATTTTTTAAAAATATTAAATTCATTTATAGATATAAGGCATTTAGAACAGATATATATATGTAGTAAGGAGCATATGTTAGCTATCAGTGTTGTTGTCATTGTAGTTATTATAAGAAAGGGAAAACATAATGCTTTAGCTAGTCTGTCTCTTAGTGACCTTCCCATCTTACTATAATCAAATGAATCCCAGTATAAGCTTACCCAGAGAAGAAAGATAATCTCTAATTTAGCGGGTCATTAAAATGTATCTTTACCTTATATCTGAAGGACCTATGACACAGAAAGGTCTTAACTCTTGTCCAAAACCACAATCTGGACTCAAACTCATGTCTCCTATTTTCTACCCTATGTTCTTTCCTGCATACCAGACTTCTACTAGACCACAAAGTTTTTCCAAGGTAGTAGATTACAGTGATGGTGCCAATTCTCCACCCCTTCCAACATCCGTGCCCTTAATCATCTAACTTCTAGCCCTCCCATTATGATGCTGGGGTTGGCCATGTGCCATGCTTTAAACCAATGTAATGTTGGCTAAGTGTGGTGCAAGTAAAGTTTGAAAGGCACCCGTACGATGGGATTATTGCCTGAGAAGAACACAGCCAGGCTACTTGTCTGGAGTATCAGAAACAGGTGGAGTTACCTTGCCAGTTTAGCCAAGGCCATACTATCGAGACAAGAGCCAGATCAAAGCAAGTCCAGTCAAATATCAATGTGTAACTACCCAGACACTTGTGCAATAAATTGCTATTGTTAATTGCCACTGAAGTTTGTTTGGCTTTTTCACTGACAAACAGGACACTTTTTTCAAAGATCTTATATATCTGTAAATAACACACATTACCTAGATTTCTTTGTTTTAGTCTTTTTACATTTTCCTAAGTAGCACAGGTAAAGGAACTGATGCTAATGCTCTTGAAAAAAATTCTCCTAAGAAGTGGTGAGGAGGCATGTTTGCTAAAGCTTTACTTTCTCCCTCTCTCTTCAGGTATCACCCACTCACCTTATTGGGAAATGTTGCATCAATCTCTTCCTGCAGTTTCTGCTGCACATCAGGATGAGTGGCCAAAAAGTACATAAGGAAGGAAAGGGAACTGCTAGTGGTCTCATAGCCAGCAAAAATAAAGATAATAGACTGGGCCACGATCTCCAGATCAGACAGTGCTAAAGGAGAAGAAAGGTATTTTATAAGGCAGGTCAATGTACAGCATCACAGAGTAAATGATGAGAAATCCAAATGAAACTCCCAAACCTCTATGGGAAAAACTGAAAAAGCAATTCAGCTTAAATTGGAATGTGTATGTTTCAGAGCCATAAAAAGACAAAAATTTGTCTTAATTTAGTTTTTCCCCAGGCCTATACTGTTCTTGACCTTCTCCTTCCAGTTATACCAACCTACCCACAACATAGCTGTGTAATTTCAAAAAATAGAATAACTGTGTTACATGCTCAGTGTTATCAGTATGTCCCTTGGAGAATTCTAAAAGTAGTTTAAGTACAAGTAATAAAGGATAGTATTCTACTCCCTGGAAAAAGTTATATTATTCTAGATAAAATATACCCAGAAAATTCTTGACTTTGCACTATGGCTTATGCAAGGAAAAATTAAAGGATCTTTCCTCTAAACATGTTTGCAGAAACTTAAGAGAATAATATTGGGCTATACATGAAATATGGTTACTGTAAATATTGTCCATAGACCAGCATCATCAGCAGTATCTGGAAGGTTATTCGAAATGTGGAATCTCAAATTCCATACTAGAACTATTGATTCACAATATGAACTGTCAAGAGATGTGATGATTTTCAGAACAAAAACAAATAAATCCAAAAATTTATATGAAACAACAAAAGACCCTAAATAGCTACAGAAATCTTGGGGAAAAGTTGTTGAGGGTATCACACTACCTAATATTAAACTATACTATAACACTATAGTAATCAAAACAGCATGGTACTGACATAAAAACAGACATATAAATCAATAGAACAGAATAGAAAGCCCAGAAATGAACCCATGACTATATGGTCATTTAGTTTATATATGGTGTCAGGTGGGTACTTGAAGTATTAGAGAGATCACTCTGTAAAGTATATGATTGTCTAACCGACAATCTAACTGTACACCTGAAACTAATACAAGATAATATTAAATGTAAACTCTAATTAAAGAATAGTATTTACAAAAGAGATGTGATTTGTGTGTACAATCTAGCTTGGTAAGCATGGATTATACCTTTAAGAGACATCAGGTAACTGAAGATCTGGGATACATTTATTCAAAATGAATGGTCTCAGATATGTGCAAAAATGACAGAAAAAAAAAGAATAGAAGATTGGTGACTGGTCTTAGTCTATTTTGTATGTGTGTGTTTGTGGCATTAAAATAGCAGAAGAAGGCCTGACCTGTGGTGGTGCAGTGGATAAAGCGTCGACCTGTAAATGCTGAGGTCGCCGGTTCGAAACCCTGGGCTTGCCTTGTCAAGGCACATATGGGAGTTGATGCTCTGATACCAATCTCTGATATTTTTTATAGTAATAATTTTTCTGAGATATCTCCTTGAACAAGGTTAAATAAATAAAAAATAAATAAATGGGATTGCATCAAACTAAAAAGTTTTTGCACAGTAAAGGAAACTATCAACAAAACAAAAAGACAACCTACTGAATGGGAGATGATATCCACCAATGAAACATCTCATAAGGTGTTAGTATCCAAAATTAATAAAGAACTCATACAACTCAAAGCCAACCCCCCACCAAACAATCTAATTAAAAAGTGGCAGAGGACCTGAAATGATACTTCTCTAAAGAGGACATAAAGATGCCTAACAGACATATGAAAAGATGCTCAACACCAAAAATTGTCAGAGAAATTAATATTAAACCATATTGAGATATCACCTCATACTTTTCAGAATGGCTAACATCAATAAATCGACAAACAACAAGTGTTGGTGAGAAAGTGCAAAAAAGAGAACCCTCATGCACTGTTGGTGGGAATGCAGATTGTTACAGTCACTGTGGAAAGCAGTATGGAGGGTCCTTGAAAAATTAAAAATGAAATTGCCTATGTCTCATGATTCACTTCTGGGTATATATGCAAAGAAATCCAAAATACTAATTTTAAAGACTACCAGGAACTGCATTATTCCATACGTAGGTGGGACATAAAAGTGAAACTAAGAGACATTGATAAGAGTGTGGTGGTTACAGGGGGGAGGGGGGAATGGGAGAGGGAAAGGGGGAGGGGCACAAAGAAAACTAGATAGAAGGTGACAGAGGACAATCTGACTTTGGGTGATGGGTATGCAACATAATTGAACGACAAGATAACCTGGACTTGTTATCTTTGAATATATGTATCCTGATTTATTGATGTCACCCCATTAAAAAAATAAAATTATTAAAAAAAAAAAAGACTATAGGCCTACTTATGTTCACAGCGAGGTTATTTACAATAGCCAAGATATGGAAGCAACCCAAGTGCCCGTCAGTAGATGAGTTGATAAAAAAGAAATGGTATATATACAATAAAACATTATTTGGCCATAAAAAGGAATGAAATCTGACCATTTGTGACAACATGGATGGACCTAGAGGGCATTATGCTAAGTGAGATAAATCAGATCAAGAAAGACATACCATATGATTTCACTTATATGTGGGACCTAAAGAACAAATAAATGAACAAATAAAATAAAAACAGACTCTTAGATACAGAGAAAAGACTGATGGTTCCCAGAGGAAGGGGACGGGGGACTGGGTAAAAAGGGTAAAGGGATTAAGAAGTACAAATTGGTAGTTAGAAAATAATACTGTGGATGTAAAGGACAGCATAGGGAATGCACTCAATAATATTGTAATAGCTACATATGGTGTCAGGTGGGTACTTGAAGTATTAGAGAGATCACTCTGTAAAGTATATGATTGTCTAACCGACAATCTAACTGTACACCTGAAACTAATACAAGATAATATTAAATGTAAACTCTAATTAAAGAATAGTATTTACAAAAGAGATGTGATTTGTGTGTACAATCTAGCTTGGTAAGCATGGATTATACCTTTAAGAGCCATCAGGTAATTGAAGACCTGGGACACATTTCTTCAAAATGAATGGTCTCAGATATGTGCAAAAATGACAGAAAAAAAAGAATAGAAGATTGGTGACTGGTCTTAGTCTGTTTTGTATGTGTGTGTTTGTGGCATTAAAATAGCAGAAGAATGTGCCAATAGAAGGGCATTGGACAGTATGAAATATAGAAATGTAGGGTTCAGTGACTGGAATTAGCAATGTTTATTCAATCACAACCTGAATATTATCTTTCTCAGCATGTAGCCCTTCTCTCTGCTCTATTTTATGCTCAGCAAATAGCCCCTGTTTTCAAATCAACCTCATTTTATATTTTACCCGTAGAGATACAAAGCATGTTTAAGCTCTACTCTGTTTGGAGCATATTAGGACCTTTAGACACCTAGGGCATTAAAATAAACACGGTGCTCACCCAACCATGTAATTTACAACTCAAAATAAGTGTACAAAGGTTGACATAAAGTTCTGATTTTCTAATGGGATTTCTGTGATGTTTTTTGGGGGATAAATTCAACTATCAAATTCTTTCCCACAGTTAGCATATACCCCATAATATTCATAGCTTAAAGTTGTGCTGTCTAATATGGTAGCCACAAGCCACAAGTGATCATTTAAACTTGCATTTTAACTAATTAAAACTAAGTACAATTTAAGATGATGTTTTTGGTTGCACTGGCTACAAAACTAATGCTCAATAGCCACATGTATCTAATAGTTACTGTATTGAATAATGCATATAACTGTATTTTTTGTTCCATAAGACGCACCTGACAATAAGACACAGCTAGGGTTTTAAGGAGAAAAATAAGAAAAAATATTCTGAATGAAATGGTGTGTTAAAATATTTAATAATATACTGTATTTTTCATTTCATAAGATACACGGGCATTTTCCCCTCCACTTTTAGGAGGGAAAAGTACGTCTCATGGAGTGAAAAATACAGTACAGGTATACAATTTCCTTCATCACGAAGGTTGTATTGGACATTGTAGATAGATATATGGATGAACAGATAATAAAAGAAATAGAAAGGAAGATAGGATGGATGGGTGGATGGAAGGAAGGAAGGAAAGAAGGAAGGAAAGAAAAAAGGTAGGGAGGGAGAGAGGGAGGGAGGGAGGGAGGAAGGAAGGAAGGAAGGAAGGAAGGAAGGAAGGAAGGAAGGAAGGAAGGAAAGAAATAATTCTAGACTGATATCCATGTATAGTGCTGTGTTAGAATCATCTCATACCTGCGTTCTAGAAACAAATGTTAAATATTTAGATAGCCATTTTGTGAGATGGTTGTCAAACTATTGGTACTTTAAAATTAACCATGATGGGATTATTTATATTATGGAAATAAACTTTAAATCAGAGATTTTTGAGAGGCAGAGATGGAGAGAGAATATGTTTACATCACTGGTCTACTTATGGGTATATATGGAAATACTTATGTTTGCCAGATCTATGTAAATATATTTGATGTTCTTAGGTTTGTCCACCAAGGAGAGCTAGAAAAAGAGTACCCTGGTAGGAATGAACATGCCCAGATCACAAATTTTGGTTTCTAAATATTGCTTCTCACTAAAATGAACCTGAGCTCCTTTGAGAAGTGACTGATTTGAAGGCTGCTCAGGGGAAATAAAGAGAAACCAAGAATGTACAACATCAAGAGTGAACCCTAATAGAAACTCAAGTGTGAATGTAGGTTCACTGATTGTGCCAAATGATCCACACCTGTGAGGGATTTGTCATCAGGGAAGCTGTGTACAGGTAGGGAGAAGTGGTGTACTGGAAATCTCTGCACCTTCCTCTCAATTTTGCTATGAACCTAAAAGTGTCCTAAAAAATAACATCTTTTGGAAAAATTAAAAATTAAAAGGGAGGAAGGAACCCAGAGCCCACTTAAAAACACTCCAGTGAACAAACCTGTGAGAATTTGGCTATCAAAAAAAAAAAAAAAGAATGATGTAAGAATATAAATTTATAATATATTAGTTCATATTGATATAAATAAAAAAATAAATAAGAATGAAAAGGTTTTCCTTACAATGAAGCAGTAATTCATGAATGTAAAAGAAATGAAAAGAAAGCTATCATTTTGCAACCATTAAAATAATAATGATTTGGGCCCTGGCTGGTTGGCTCAGTGGTAGAGCGTCGGCCTGGCGTGCGGGGGACCCGGGTTCGATTCCCGGCCAGGGCACATAGGAGAAGCGCCCATTTGCTTCTCCACCCCCACCCCCCCTTCCTCTCTGTCTCTCTCTTCCCCTCCCGCAGCCAAGGCTCCATTGGAGCAGAAATGGCCCGGGCGCTGGGGATGGCTCCTTGGCCTCTGCCCCAGGCGCTGGAGTGGCTCTGGTCGTGGCAGAGTGACCCCCGGAAGAGCAGAGCATTGCCCCCCGGTGGGCAGAACGTCGCCCCTGGTGGGCGTGCCGGGTGGATCCCGGTCGGGTGCATGCGGGAGTCTGTCTGACTGTCTCTCCCCGTTTCCAGCTTCAGAAAAATACAATAATAATAATAATAATAATAATAATGATTTCAGTTAAAATCCAATAATGGATGATAAAAGTAGTAGGTGAAAATTTGAAGAGGAACAGAATATTTACTTAGTCTCAATAGCTTCCCAAAAGTTACTTATTAATAGAAGAGGAAAATTAAACTTCACAATTAATCTAGTGAACACAATTTTAACCAAGAGTTCCAAGTTAAGATTATCAACACTGGGGCAATGTGCCTCCTAACATGATGAAAGCTTAATGCAAATTTCCAAACAGAGGTTCTGAGTCAGTGGGACTGGGTGAGACCAGAGAAGGACACTGGAAACAAGCTCTTCAGAGGTTCTGATGAAGGTGATTCACAAACCACTGCTGACTTCTGGGCATAAAATTCTTGTTTATGGCCCTGGCTGGTTGGCTCAGTGGTAGAGTGTCGGCCTGGTGTGTGGAAGTCCTGGGTTCAATTTCTAGCCAGAGCACACAGGAGAAGTGCCCATCTACTTCTCCACCCTCTCCCTCTCCTTTCTCTCTGTCTCTCTCTCCCCCTCCCGCAGTCAAGCGGCTCCATTGGAGCAAAGTTGGCCCGGGTGCTGAAGACAGCTCCATAGCCTCCGCCTCAGGCGCTAGAATGGCTCCAGGCTCAACGGAGCAACGCCCCAGAGGAGCAGAGCATCGCCCCCTAGTGGGCATGCCTGGTGAATCCCGGTCAGGCGTATGTGAGAGTCTGTCTCTCTGCCTCCCTGCTTCCCACTTCAGAAAAATACAAAAATAAATAAAATAAATTCTTGTTTATGGTGCCCTTTAAGCTTGGAACAAAATTGTCTCTGCATGTCTGTAGAAAGTGGCTACTATTTATATCTAAACATATAGGAGATAACTCTGCACCAGTATAAACAGCAGATAACTGCAAAGCAAGGGTTAATTAGAGACAGGAGATCTTGGAGTATGTTGATCATGGAGAGACACTGGCCTGGGTTACTCAAGTACATGTACGCAGAATTCTTGGAGGAATGCCTGCAAGAACCAGATGGCCTTTGTGATTGATAACCTCTGAGACTCGGACTCTTCTTGTGTCCTTCCTCATGAAAAGAAACAGTAGATATGCAGGGTTGGGAATGAAACGAATGGGAAAAAAGGCTTGTGTAACTTTCTAGTTTTAACTGCTAAGCAATGGCTTTTGGAACTCAATAAATATGCAATGGCGCTGTTTCTTGGGGCTAGACCCACCTAAGAGTTTCAGTCCTCTGCCCGTTGTATATATAATCTGGTGTGTCTTTTGCCTTGCGAGTCCAAACCGTAAAGAAATACTTAACATAAACATGTCTTTCTAAATTTGGCTGAAATTCTTATCTGCCAGGAAAACTTCATGCACATTTTCAGAACCAGCTCCTACTTCGGAGCTTCCCAACAATGGCCCTCCGAAGAACACCTTGTTTACCTTTGTGGGAGTCTTTTTCTTTGGACTTCTGGGAGTTCATCATCAGCTGAAGCAAATCTACCCGGTGCTGGAAGCAGAAGGAGAAATTTCAATGTTAGAAATAAGTCAAGAGTGCAATATTCAATTTCTTTCCTGATAATATGGCCCCATTAAGTCCAGAAGTGTGACCAGTGCTGCCTGAGTCATTGTGAATAGAAACATCCAGCCACTAATCTTAGAGAGCAGGATGTTTCCCTGAGAGAAATGCAGCCATTATACCCAGGTGCTTTTTGGCCCCCATCTCTCTGATCTTCAGCTTCTCTGGCTTTTGAACAAGGCTTCCTGGCCAAAGAGTTTCCTGCTCCCTCTCTTGTCAGACCTGCTAATTCACAAAAAAGTCTCTGACCTCAATCATTTTTTTTCCTCTAACCTTAATTCTTAATAAATGGCCACACAGATTAATCTCCTGACATTTGATGACATTATTGGCAGTTTTTCTGTGAGTAGTTTCAAATGCCTCCCTATCCCAGAACTCTCCACAACATTCAGTGCAATCCTGGGTACGTGGCCCTATCCCCATGGCCTGCAGACATTTGCGTGCTGGCCCCCAGGCCTGTGAAGGCAACCTCAATGCCCAGAGAAGACGCCTGCCCTCTCAGTCTCTGAGCAGGCTTCAATTTAGGATCGAGGGCGCTCCACCTGCTTCCGGATGGAAACTGCCATTGCAGAATAGATCAAAGAGGCTTGGAATTGATGTGATTCTTTGACAATTTAAAATCTAGGGAATTATGATACCAGGAAAATAATTTTTAAACAGTAATTTTTATACTTTGATTATTTACTGAAGGTTAGTGCTAAACTTCTATCTTAATAATATTCATGCAGTAATATAATCTTTGTGCTTATTATTACATTTTAAACAATGTCTCTCTGACTCAGTTTTATTTCCTTTCTTAACCTTCACCTTCTTCATTCTCCACAAAATGTTTTAACTTTCCTCCTGTAAACTTAGAGTTCTCTGCCTACCTTAAGAAAAAGAGGCCTGACCTGTGGTGGCGCAGTGGGATAAAGCATCGACCTGGAGCACAGAGGTAGCCTGTTTGAAAACCTGGGCTTGCCTGATCAAGACACATATGAGAGTTGATGCTTCCTGCTCCTCCTCCCTCCTCTCTCTCTCTCTCTCTCTCTCCTCTCTAAAAATTGAATAAGTAAAGTCTTTTTAAAAATGCAGGAAAGGCCCTGGCCGGTTGGCTCAGCGGTAGAGCGTTGGCCTGGCGTGCGGGGGACCAGGGTTCGATTCCCGGCCAGGGCACATAGGAGAAGCACCCATTTGCTTCTCCACCCCCGCCCCCCCTTCCTCTCTGTCTCTCTCTTCCCCTCCCGCAGCCAAGGCTCCATTGGAGCAAAGATGGCCCGGGCGCTGGGGATGGCTCCTTGGCCTCTGCCCCAGGCGCTAGAGTGGCTCTGGTCGTGGCAGAGCGACGCCCCGGAGGGGCAGAGCATCGCCCCCTGGTGGGCAGAGCGTCGCCCCTGGTGGGCGTGCCGGGTGGATCCCGGTCGGGCACATGCGGGAGTCTGTCTGACTGTCTCTCCCCGTTTCCAGCTTCAGAAAGAAAAAGAAAAAAAAATGCAGGAAAAATAACCCCTAGTATAAAACAGTGCCTGGCCTGTGGTAGTGCAGTGGATAAATCATTGACCTGGAGCACTGAGGTCACTGGTTCAAAACCCAGGACTTGCCTGTTCAAAGCACAAATGGGGGGTAATGTTTCCTGCTTCTCCCCCTTCTTTCTCTCTCTCTCTTCTCTAAAATAAAATTTAAAAATGTTGAAAAGAAAAAGAGAAGTGTGCATATCATATGTATACAGTTCAATAAATTATCAAAAAGTGAATACACGCATGTAACTACAGACAGATTTTACCTTTTCTTTATCATGAAGGCGACTTTCTTTCATCCTTTTTACAGATTTTTTGAAAAAATCAGTAACACTTTTTGGAAACATACAAATATTTAATGCTTCAAAAACTGGGTTAAGGAATGGAAAGAGCACTGTAAGAAAAAAGAAAGCCAATAAAAATATGAAATGTACCCAGAGCTATTATAATTTTCTCTACCAACCAGAAGAGTAAAAGATACCAGGCTCCATAATCAGAAACCATTCCCTCTATGACCTTTGCTCAGACTTCCAAGGCCATGACTGAGCGAGGGCATGTCCACACATGCGGGGCACCACTATACCAGTGAGGTCAGTGGCCCCTTCTCATCTTTTGGGTGACTAAAGGAACAGGATTACATTCTGGAATAGCTTTGCCTTTTATCTATTAAACTAGACTGTCTTTGAATAAACCAGACTAGATTCTGACACTTTAATTAATGACATTATTCAAGAGATAGCAGTCAGGTGCACATGCATTAACAATGTGAAACGCTATTATATATATATATCAAAATATCAACAACCATTGTATCTAAGAGTTTAATTATAGGTGAGTCTTATGTAGATTTAACACATTTGCTATCAGACTTAATGTGTTTATTTATAGAAATAGACAAGTTAACTTTAAAATTTTTATAAAATTGCAAAGGATACACCCAGTATGGTCAAATGGGGAGGGAGAATAAACTTGTAGAACTCAAACTTTCTGATTTTCTTTTTTTTTTTCTCTTTTCTTTCTGAGTAGGGGAAGATTTGGGAAGACTCCCACATGCGCTCTGACTGGGATCTACTTGACAGCCCCATCTGAGGCTGATGTTTGAATCAACTGAGCTATTTTTAGACTCTGAGGCTGATGTGCTCAGACCAGCTGAGCCATTTTCAGTGCCAGGGTGACGTTCAAACCAATCGAGCCACTGGCTGCAGGAGGAGAAGAGGGAGAGAAGGGGTAGAGGGCGTAGGGAGAGCAGCAGATGGTCACTTCTCTTGTGTGCCCTGACCAGGAATCGAACCTGGAATGTCCATATGCTGGGCGAGTGCACGCTCCACTAAGCCAACCAGACAGGGCCCATCCTGATGTTCAAAACGTACCCAAAGCTATTATAATTAAGGCAATGTGGTACTGGCATAGGGCAGACATATAAATCAACAGAATAGAATTCAGAGTCTAAAATAAACTCATGTGTCTAAGGTCAACTAAATTTTCTTTCAATTACATTTAAATTATTAAATTATTTTTAAATTACAGTTGATATATAATATTATACTAGTTTCAGGTGATCAATATACTTATTAGACATTTCTATACCTTATGAATGATCACCCTAATGAGTCTATTACCCATCTGACACCACACAGAATTATTACAATATTATTGACTATATTTTCTATTTGGTACTATACATCCCTATGACTATATTTTATAACTGACAATTTTTACTTCTTAATTTGTCATACCTTCTTCACACATCCTCCCAATACCCCTCCTATCTGGCAGCCATCAGTTTGTTTTCTGTATCCTTGAGTTTGTTTCTGTCTTGTTTGTTTGCTTGTTTTGTTTCGTCTTGTTTTAGATTCTACACAGAAGTGGAGTCATACGGTATTTATCTTTCTCTGTCTGACTTATTTCACTTAGCATATACCTCATAGGTCCATCCATGTAGTCAAAAGTGGCAGAATTTACTTCCTTTTCATGGCTGAATAGTATTCTATTGTGTGTGGGTATGCATGCCTGTGTGTATATTACACTTTCTTTATTTATTTATCTGTCAATGGAAACTAGGTAGTAAACTAGGTGTACATTTTAAATAGATGAGTTATATACTGTGTGAATTATATCTCAATAAAGCTTTTAAAAGAAAGAAAGAAGAAAGGTAGATGGGGAGAGAGAGAGGGTAGGAGGGTGGAAGGAAGAGACAAAGGGAGGGTGGAATGAGGGAGAAAGAAAGAGGAATATTGTAGTCTACATACTTATTAAGAGAAGAAATGGATCGAGAAAGTTAAATTTTAAGAGCTTCTTGGTATTTTCCACAAAGGGATCTTGCGGATTGCTGAGGGAATCAATGTTCACTCCAAATGATGTGCCAGTAATTACGTCCATGCTGTAGGCCCCAAAGAAGCTGGGTAGAGAAAGAAAGACATTGACAATTAGAGTCAGCACCTCTTTACTATCCTCATCCAACACATACAACAAGAACGGCATGTAAACTCATGTCCAAGTAAAGAGTCACACAACTGTCCAAAGTACCTGCTGGAGCATCTAAAAAATCTATGCTCTTGTCACACTCATCATGACGTGTTTTCAGCTGCCAGTGATGCAGCTGGCCCTGTGCTGAGGTTATGGTGGCACTAAGGCAAGTTAGACCCAGCTATGGGTGCAAGGAGTTCAGTCAGAGGATTAGAGACTCATAACCAGACAAATTACAGTGGTGTGCTCTGAGTCTGGACAATAGTAGCTGTACTGTGCTCAAGCAGGACAGAAGATAGATAACTAACTCTTTAGTGGGATCAAGAAAGCTGACATTGGTCTGAGTCTTGCCTCACCACAGTCTCTATACTCAGAGCTGATTCCTCTTCAGCCCATCACAGAACAGCGGCACCCGGCTCTCAGCTGCCTGGAATGTCATCCCTCCTTCTCTGTATTCTTGCTAAAGCTCCTGAAAGACCCCCTCTCCTCAATTCCAGTGATCTGAGATTGCCCCGAGGGCAGACTCATTTCTGTAAACTGTAAGAAGAATGTCCCTAGTTTAAAAATAATAAAAATAAATCAGTCTAAAATCAATCTGGGGGAATCCCATAGGTAAGTGATCTTATGTCCCCAGTTTTGCCAGTTTACATCTGCTGCTCCTGCATAATTAAAAATACCTTACTCTAGACAATAAGTGATATGGTCACCCTATCCCTAGTCTGTACAAGACATTCTCTCTTTTGGGAATAAAGAAAGGAGAAATGCTGGTAAGATTTAATATTTAGTATTTTGTTGGTACCCTCACCAAAATCATGAAGGGATTTAAGTTGTTCCAAGTTTCATGTTGTAGCATCCTTGCCCTACACACTGCCCCCCAATGTGTACCAGTGCCTTCCTCTGCCACTATCTCATACTCTACATTAAACACTTTATAGTATGATTGTGTTTCTTGTTTTTAAACTCTGTATTTTTGTCTTCCAGAGTATCCAAGGTAACAATTAAGTGGATAATTTAATCCTCGCTTATGTACCCAAGAGAAGGCATTTCTCTCCTAGCTGCCCTCCTTTTCTAGGCGAGCCACATCTTGGTGGGTAGCCGATTGGAGTTCAAACACCACACACCTACTTCTGTTTGGTCACAAGAGTGACTCAACAGTGGGAATTGCAGCTCTGTGGTGACAGCTGCAGGTCACAGAATCCCAGCATCTGGGCTCCTACTTACTCTTTCAAGTTGACAGGTTTGCCTTGTTCTGTTTCCTTCCTCAAGTTGTTCACCAACACATCTGCATATTGGTGAATGATGGGGAACATCTAGACACAAAATATAACATTATCCAAAGTTAATTGTGAAGAATCAAGTCCTAGAAGGACCTGGCTTTCACAAGCATGGAGCAGTAAGTGATATTTTATAGTGAATCTTAAAATGTCACTGCTCAGACATAAACTAAAAGACCACTTTTAGGAAGCTCAAATTCAGCAGCTACCCTTGGAAAGAAACTATCATATTTTCTACCTGACCTCAGATACATTATTTAAGTATCTAATTAAATGTCCTCTTATATTCCTACCTCTTTGAGCTTTCCACTGGTGAAGGTTGGAGACAGCAATGTTCGTACTCTCTTCCAGGTATCATCCTCAGCCACAGAGATAGCACTTTTCATAAACCCCACTGGACCAAAAGGCTAGAATTAAAAGCAAAAGACATTTTGCCCTATGTAACTTGTGCAGGTCAGAACAGTTATAGAAATTTTGTTAAATGGGCATAAATTATTCAACAAATATTTAGTAACTATCTACTTAGTATTATGCCCTGTGCTAGATACTCTATAAATACCTATCCCCAATGTCTATCACCTTGAGAGGACGGAGGAGAGCTTCAGCTCTCTGATATGGTTTCTAGCCTTTATTCTAATCACTTTTTTTAATGCAAATGAATCATGTGATAGGGAAACTGCTTTTCCAGGGGAATAGATAAGAATAAGACCTACTAAATCCTTCAGGGTTATGCACAATAATAGGAAGGGATTCTTGTCAGATAGCCAGATAGTCTTGGCAAACAGTATATTGCCTCAGACCAATTCCAATTTTACTTATATGTGCAACATAACCAACTTTAAAAAGGATGTCTTAATATGGTGATTTTAAAAAGTGATTAATACTTAAAGATTAGAAACCTATTTGTTATTATAAAAAAATGATAAAATTATACAATCTTTTTCCCTTACATTTTCCTACCAGGAATAAAAGAAAAAAGGAAGAGGTAATTTTATTTCTCGGGTTGGGACTGTTCTATCAAACCAACCTATTTGAGTCTTTCTTCCACCTTTTAACACTACATTTTGTTTTAAAATGTATTTCTCCAATAAGCATTCCTGATAAAAACTTACCCACTAGGAAGAGAGGAAAACTTTCTCAATTTGATAAAGAGCATTTACTAACAAATGTGCAGCTAACATCACATTTGATCATGAAAGCCCAGAGCAACAGCACCAAGATGGCAGAGAATCCAGCATCTATTTCCCCACAAAGAACATCTAGACAGCTATCCCCGCACAAAAATAGGTCTAGGAGAGTTCAGTAGTTCACTCAAGAGGCTAAAGCAAGAGAATGAAGCAAACACCCTGAGAATAACTGCACAAAATGGAGGAGAATAGTTTCATATTGCCTGCATCCTCTCATCCCCAGGCTGGCACTGCTCAATGCCAGGAGGAAAATCCTCAGCCTGGGAGACTCCCCTTCCTACAGAAAAACAAACAAACAAACAAGGTAAGTAGTAATGTTCTGTAACCTTTTAGAATGCTGTATAAATGGCCTGCTTTTGTTTCACTATAGCAGCATAGATGAAAAATCTAGTGACAGCAAAACAAAGAAGAGCAAGAACTGCCAGTATCAGTCATTTGTCAGAAGCTGTCATGCTTTTCCATGTGCTACTTACTCTGCAGAAGACACCAAAAGACTGATGCTGAGGAAATCAATAGCCACCACAGCCACTGTGAATTCCCTGCTGAATTTGCTGCTGAAGCTCCACAGGATTTCACATTTTCAGATTCTAGCAGCCTGAATTCTGCGTTACTACACCCCACACCCACCAGACTGCCCTAAGTTGTGCTACTAACTTGAGACATCGGATCCAATCCAGCAGCAAGCCCTGGCATATGTGGCTGACCATGTGCTTAACACTAGCCTAGTTCCCTGCAGCTGTTCAGGGACCTGATAGCCCTGCCTCTTGTTAGTGGACTAAACCACATTTGTCCACAGCTAACCCTTGCAGCTGCACTCATGCACACTGTCAGCCTCAACTCCAGTCCCCAGTCCCCACTGCAGTGCATGTGCTTGCAGCCAGCCCATGCAGCCATGTGAGTGCACACTGACAGCCCAAGCACTCTAAGCAAACTGTGCCCACAGTTGGCTCCAGTTCCTGACACTGGTTCTGGCCATTACCATTGGGCATACATATGCAGTTAGCGCCCACTAGTGAATGCTTTATATGAGCAACTTTGTCTACTACTACTGCCTGACAGTCTCTTGTTTCTGGACCTGTTGTTGCTGTGATGACCCCAGAAGCCCCTGCAGCTACGATGGAGACTGAACAGCCCATGCTGTCAAGGATCATGCAGTTGACGATGTTGTGAATTACAGCTGCTTAAGCCAACCATGCTCTACTGACCTAGAGTCACAACACATGCCCAAACTAGCACTGAGGACCAAAGAACACTCCGATATGTCCCAAACCACAAGTAAAGGTCTTTCCTTAAGTCATTTCATAAAGTCTGGAAGAGTTGAGGGGTTCTTCAAATGCATAGACACTATTGAAGAATAAGAATTATGAAGAATCAGGGAATTCTGACACCACCAAAGACACACAATAAACTTGCAGTAACTGACCTTAAAGAAATGGAGATCACAAATTATGTGACAAGGGATTCAAAATTGTTCTAAAGAAGCTGAGAGAGCTACAAAAAAAAATTTAACAAGATCATTTGTACTTCTTCTTGGGAGAAGTGTCTGTTCATGGGGAGGGGGTTGGGGGAAAGGTATAAAGAGGGACAAATATAAGGTGACGGAGGATGATTTGACTTTGGATGATGGGTATACAACATAATTGACTGTCCAAATGATGTGGAGATGTTTACCCAAAATCTATATACTCTTGTTGATCAATGTCATACTGTTAAATTTAATTTCAAAAAAAAAAAAAAAAAAAAAGGTAATTTACTGTAATGTTTTCTAAAATTTTCATAATCCCTGTAGTCTTGCAATGGTGTCAGTGTGTTGTTGTTAACCAATTTAATTTTTAAAAGTTTAACCACATGGACAAAACTACAATAACAAAATAAGAAGTTGAACAAAGATATAAAAAATACAAAGAAAATGAAAGCTGAAGAGTACATGGCTGAACTAAAAAATGCAACAGAGCTACAAGAGCAGACTCAGTAAAGCAGTTGAAGAATCAGTGAACTTGGAGACAGATTATTTAAAATCATCCAGTCACAGTAGAGAAAACAGAATGAACAGAAATCAAGAAAGTCTAGAGCACTTATAGGATACTATCAGACAGAATTTGCATTATGGGGTCCCTGGAAGGTGAGGAGAACAAAAGGGCAGAAATGTTATTTTAAAAAATGTCTGAAAACTTCCAAAATCTGTGGAAATACATGGAAACTCCAGCACATGAAGCTCAAAAGTCCCTACCAGATTGATCTAAAAATACTTCATCAAAATACATCATAATAAAATGGTCTAAAATAAAAAACAAAGAGAAAATCTTAAAAGCAACAAAAGAAAAGGTTTTATCACATATAAAAGAACCCTTCTAAGGCTATCAGCAGATTTCTTAACAAAAATCTTGAAGATCAGAGACTGGGATGATATATTCAAAGTACTGAAAGAAAAAAAACCCTACCAATCAAGAATACTTTATTGGGAGAAGTGATTCTTCAGAAATTAGGGTACAACAAAGACATTTTCAGACAAACAAAAGTAGACAGAGTTCATTATCACTACAACTGCCTTACAAGAAATGTTAAAGGGAGTTCTTCAAGATAAAATATAAGTATACTAACCAGTAACATGCAATCATATGAAAGTATAAAACTTGGTAAATGTAAATATATAGCTAAATTCAAAATACAGTAATATTGTAATGGTGGTGTGCAAAACACTTATAATTCTAGTGTAAAGGTTAAAAGACAAAATAATTAAAATAACTATAGATAAAATAATTTATTAATGAATATATAATACAATATAAAATGTAAATAACAACATCAAAAACTTAAAATAGGTGGATAGTAAAAGCATTGAACTTCTGAATGAGAACAAAGTTAAGTTGTTATCAGCTTAAATAAACTATTATATCTATTAACTATTTAATGTAAACTTCTTGGTAACCACAAAGCAGAAACCTATAAGAGGCACAGGAATTAAAAAGGAAAAGAAATCAAAGCATATGACTGTAAAATTTTAACAAATCCAAAAAAAATGACAAGAAGAAGAGAGGGATAAGGAACAAAGGATTTATCACACCTGGGTTAACAAAATGACACTAGTAAGTCCTTATACACACAAACATATATATGTATATATACAGACATATATATACATATATAAAATGAAGTTTTATTCAGTCTTGAAAAATTAGAAAATTCTGTTATTTGCAACGACATACATGAACCTAGAGAAAAACATGCTAAGTAAATTAAGTCAGGCATAGAAGGACATATATTGTGTGATCTCACTTGTACATGAAGCAATAAAAAAGTCAAACTAAGAGTAACAAAATAGAATGATAGTTATCAAAGCCTAGGAGTGTGGAACTAAAATACTAATCAAAGGGTACAAAATTAGTTATAAGATAAATAAGTACTGGAGACCTAATGTACAGCATGGTGACTATAGTTAATAATACTGTATTGTATACTTGAAATTCACTGAGGAAGTAGATCTTGAGTGTTTTTACCACACACTGAGAATATGTCAACTCATTTATAGAAATTATTTTACAATATATGCATATATAAAAATATCACATTGTATACCTTAAACGTGTACATTTTATTTATTGCAAATAGCTATACAAAATTTTTTTCCTAAGTGAGAAGTAGGGAGGAAGAGAGGCAGACTTCCACATTCACTGCAACTGGGATCCACCAGCATGCCCCCTATAGGGCAATGCTCTACTCATGTGGAGCTGTTGCTCCAATGCTTGGCAACCAACTTATTTTTAGCACCTGAGGTGAGGTCATACTCAGCTCCCAGGACCAACTTGTTCCAACCAAGCTATAGCTGTGGAAGGGGAAGAGAGAGAGAGAAGAGAGAGGGAGAAAGGTAGAGAAACAGATGGTCACCCCTCCTGTGTGCCCTGAAAAAGAATCAAACCCGGAATCAAACCCAGGACATCCACATGCAGGGCTAACACTCTACTACTGAGCTAATCAGCTAGGGAAATATACAAATTAAAATGGCAAAAAACAGAATACTTTCCTCTAAGATCACGAATGATACAAAAATGTCCACTCACACCACTCTTATAGAACATCATGCTGGAAGTTCTAGCCAGTACAGTAAGACAAAAAGAAGTGAAAGGCATACAGATTGGAAAGAAAAATATAAAGTGTCCTTATTTTCAGGTGACACAATTGTCTGTGTGGAAAATTTAAAGGAATATTAAAAGAAAACTCTAGAACTAATAAATGAGGTCAGCAATGTTGTAAAAATACATGATCAACAAATAAAAATCAAGCCTTCCCAGGTGCAATGGATAGAGCATCTACCTGGGATGCTGAGGACTCAGGTTCAAAACCCCAAGGTGGCTGGCTTAAACATGGGCTCATCCAGCTTGAGCATAGGGTCACCAGCTTGAGCGAGGGGTCGCCAGCTTGAGCATCATATCATAGATATGACACCATGGTCACTGGTTTGAGTCCAAGATTGCTGGCTTGAGCAAGGTGTCACTGGCTCAGCTGGAGCCCCCAAGTCAAGGCACATAGGAGAAGTAATCAATGAACAACTAAATTGCCACAACTATGAATTGACATTTCTCATATCTCTCTCCCTGTCTGTCTGTCTCGATTGCAATAAATAAAATAAAGTAAAATAAAATAACCACATTTTAATATAATAACAATGAATATTTGAAAACACAATACTATTTATCATCCATCACATCAAAGAAAATGAAATTGTTTAGGTGAAAATTTCACAAAACATGCATAGGATTTCTATGCCGAAAACTACAAAAACTGGTGAAAGGAATCAAAGAAAACCTAATAAAATGAAGAGATATATTGTGTTAATGGATTGAAAGGCTTGACCTAGTAACAATATAGATTTTCCCCAAATTGATCTATATGGTTATTTTAAACGCTTATCAAAATCTCAACAGGAAGACAATTTGACTTTGGGTGAGGGGTATGCAACATAATCAAATGTCAAAATAATCTGGAGATGTTTTCTCTGAATATATGTACCCTGATTTATCAATGTCACCCCATTAAAATTAATTAAAAAAATTTTAAAAACTTTAATAAATATTACACAAAATACTAAAAAACAATCTTAACATCTTTTTGTAATATAGATAGACAAACTTATTTTAACTTTGAGTGGAAAGTTGAAGGACATAGAATATCTAAGAAAATTTTCAAACAAAAAGTGGAAGGAACCATTCTACATGCTTAGAATTATTATGTAGCTACAGTAATAAGATTGTGTGGTACTGGTGGAGGACAGACACATAGATCAATGAACAGAACAGAGAATGAGAAATAACCTACACAAATTGGCCCAAATGATTTTTGACAATGGTGCAAAAGCTATTCAAGGAGGAAGGGAAGCCTTTTCTTTCTTTTCTTTTTCTGGTCACTCCTTTATTGCACATTCCAGAGACCTTCTGTATGTGCTCTGTGCTGTATTACAGCTGTATTTGCAGTCTATGTCTGGCATTAGTTCTTGGTTTATTATGTATGTGTCTTGTCTCTAATTCTTTGGGACTGGACTGATGGCTTCCATTTCTTTTGTATTTCCTCTGTGCCCTGTGGTGCCTAGCACAGTTTGGTGTGTGGAATAGGAGTTCAGTTAGTGCTCAGTATCAGAATGGCTGCCTGTGGGTCCCAACCACGCACATCTGGAGAGAACAAAACCCAGCCTCCCCTCTAATGTTCTCCAACCCAGCACCTCTTAAGCAGGACCGGCCCTTGTTTCCAACAGTTCCTGCAGTCCACTTTTTCTCACGATTCATATTGCTAGGGGAGTAGGCAGATCTCATCTGCCAGTACATGAGACCAAGCTCAAACGACAATCTTTTTGGCCAGTTCAAGCCTCCACTAGAAACACTAACTTTGCTTCTCAGATATATGAGCCTCACAAGCATATGAGGTATGTGCCCAAGGATCGTGGGGTCCAGTTGTGCATGCAGGTGTGGCTGCCTTAGGTCCAGTTGTGTGTGCAGGTGTGGCTGCCTTAGATCTGGCTGTGAGGCAATATTCAAAGATATAGTTGTTTAAGAAAACAATACAGGGGCTATTAGGAGAGGAGGCCCTGTATTTTTGTGCTGGTCTCCCCTCCCTGTTTTCCTTCCCCCTGTCATTCCCCACACTGCAGCCTGAGACTCTTGTCTTCTAGGCAAGGCCGCCAGACACTGCTCGTGTCTCTGTGGGCTGGTTCCTGACTACCTTCCGTGGGAAGAGTGGGGAAAGGGTGTGGAGGGGGCTGGAGGAAGGATAGCCTTTTCACACATGGTTCTACAACAATTACACATCCATAGCAAAAAAGAACTTTAACCTATACTCCCCTATACGAAAATTAATAGATCATATACTTAAATGTAAAATACAAACCTATATACTGTGTAGAGAAAGAGAAGAAAATTTGGGACCTAGGGCTAGGTGAAGAGTTTTTGGACTTGGCACAAAAGGCCTAACTCATAAAAGGAAAAATTGATAAATTAGCTTCACCAAAAACAAAAAAAATTTGAACTAATAAAAGGAAAAGACAAGGTACACACTGTGACTACAAAAGAATAGTAAGAAGGAGAGTTGTGATGGAACAATTCTGTATATTAATTGTAGTAGTGTTATACTTACACAAATCTAATACATGATAAATTTTTATAAGCAACACACACATAAATGAGAGCATGTAAAACAGATGAACTCTGAATAAGTTCTGTGGATAGTACCAATGTCGAATTCCTGCTTTAATATTGTACTTCAATTATACAAGATATTACTATTGGTCAAAACTGAATGAAAGGTACATGACATAGGACCTACCTGGATATTTTGGGGACAACTTCCTGTTAACCTATTGATATTATTAATTCAAATTCAAATTAAATAAATAAAAATTTAAATTAAAAACAGAATGGGTGCCTACCCGCCGGTTTGTGAAGGCGGTATAGCATTCTTTCACTAGAACTGTTTTGATCATGTCTGGATCAGTGATAGCCAACACAGGCCGGCGACCATCATAGAACCTGTGTGGGGAAAGCAGAGCTGATTAACATAACAAGCCAGTTTCTGCAGCTGGAGCCACTCCTGGAAGTCCAAACTCCATTCTGGTATTACATAATCCATATTCCTAGAGATTGTGGTTAGAAATAACATTAGAAAATTCAAGTCTAGGTGGTGTGTTCATGAGTATTTCCTATGCCATTCTTTATAATTTTGCATGTTTAAAATGCTTCATATCAAAAGGAAGTTAGTAAATAGATAATGGCAAGTCAATTATCTGAGAACAGGAAACAAATAAGAAGAGTCCATCCATACAGTCACTTAAAAATATACTTTTGAAAAAAATATATATATACACTTTTGAATTTATATCAAGAACATAAAAATGCATATTATATGATATTAGATAAAAGTGTAAACATAGTGATCATAAATATGCAAAAATGTGCCTGCAAATAAAAAAGACTTATTTTCAAAAAGATTTAGTAAGAATATGAATGATTTCTTTGCCCTATTAGCTAAATTTTGTTCCCTAGTTCATAATTGCTTAAAAGAAATATTTTAACTATTAAAGAGAAGTCCTTTGTAGAATCAAGTTTAGGAATATTTATAATAAAAGGACAAAGAGAATTAAAAAATACAAAGGAGCACATATAATTAGTTTTTAAAAATACTTCCTTTTTATTAGTTATATTTATTCTGTAAGTGGTCCTGAGTGGGTCTCCAGCCCCACGTGGGTGACATCTGTTAGCAGCAGGGCCAACCCACTTTTGACTGACATACCACACAAAGCTGACTCTTTCTGTGTGATATATCCCAATTTGTCTTGATCTCCTGACTGGTTTATTATAAGTTTAATTACATGAGGTTTACTTTAAGTTTAATAACACTGTCTTCTGGCATTTTATTTTTTATTATAAATAATTTGCGTTAGCTAGAACAAAATGGAAGATTTTCTATAAGTGTTACCTACTTTGATTCCTCAGAGGAATTTCAAATGGTTTTGTGATCACACATAAAAATGGAGGAAAACCACCTGACCTGTGGTGGCACAGGGGATAAAGCATCAACCAGGAATGCTGAGGTCACCGGTTCAAAACCCAGGGCTAGGGGTCAAGGCACATATGAGAAGCAACTACGAGTTGATGCTTCCCACTCTTCTACCCTGCCTTTCTCTCTCTCTCTCTCTCCCATCCCCTCTCTTTAAGGTCAATAAATAAAATTCTTAAAAAGTTTTTTTTTTAATGGGTGAAAACTTCTGCACTAATTCTGCCCATTTCCCCAAAAATCTAAAACTCAGAGAAGATTTAAGTGGATGTCAAGTACATTTAGTGTTGAAGTAGTGATGTAAGCACCTATGGTGGCTCTCAGGCTGATCAGATTGATCATATTTCTTGGATGATTCCTCTCTCCCCATTGTGTTTTTCAAAAACACCTGGGTGGAGAGACCTAAGGCTTTGGGTAACACTTTGCATGTATGATCTCACAGAGTCTTCGGGTTTGTTGCACTACCAGGTAACATTCATATTTTTGGGTCCCGATTCAGATTCTCCAGATTTGATGTTGCTGGGGTGGGGGTGGGGGGATTGGTCCCAAGACTCTGTATTTAACAATCTTTCCAAGGTGGTTCGTGCACACACCTGAGCATGAGAACCATTTTCTAAAAAAAGAAACTGCATCCAGAGCTCACAAGTAGGGACTGTAGGAAGCTCAGTGGAATCTAGGCCACTGGTGACCCATGTTGCGTGGTATTTCTATTTCACGGCATAGCCTTTCTGGACCATGCAGACTCAGTGGACCTTATGGTTTTTCAGGATTATAAAGATGAAAAAGTACTGAGAAGTAAAGCCTTTTTCCCATGTGCTTCTAGGACACAAGCACCACGTCACACCTCTCCTGCTGCCCTCACCACACTGCCAGCAGCTCCCCCTGGGAACAGTTGCTGCAACTGGCTGAGGTCACTTTACAAAATCCTCAAGTCCATTGACCTGCCAGGAAACAGTGTGGTTTGGAAATATCCTGCCTCTCTTCAGAGTTAGTAGATTAGGGTAGATTAAGCAATACTTGTACAAATTAAACCTCTAGTGAGAAGTCTTGGTTTAAACATTTTTTAAAACCCAAACTCCAGACCCCGGCTGGTTGGCTCAGCGGTAAAGCCTCGGCTTGGTGTGTGGATGTCCCAGGTTTGATTCCAGTCAGGGCACACATGAGAAGTGACCATCTGCTTCTCCACCCTTCCTCCTCTCCTTTCTTTTTCTCTAGCTCTCTCTTCCCCTCTTGTAGCCAAGTTGGCCCTGGGCTCTGAGGATGGCTCCATGGTCTTGCCTCAGGTGCTTAAATAGCACGGCTGCCAAGCAACAGAACAATAGACCCAGATGAGCAGAGCATTGCTTCATAGGGAGCTGGCTGGGTGAATCTTGGTTAGGGCACATGAGGGAGTCTATCTCTCTGTCTCCCTTCTTCTCATTTAAGAATCAATAAAATAGGCCCTGGCCGGTTGGCTCAGCGGTAGGGCGTCAGCCTAGCGTGCAGAGGACCCGGGTTCGATTCCCGGCCAGGGCACACAGGAGAAGCGCCCATTTGCTTCTCCACCCCTCCTCCGCACTTTCCTCTCTGTCTCTCTCTTCCCCTCCCGCAGCCAAGGCTCCATTGGAGCAAAGATGGCCCGGGCGCTGGGGATGGCTCTGTGGCCTCTGCCTCAGGCGCTAGAGTGGCTCTGGTCGCAACATGATGACGCCCAGGATGGGCAGAGCATCGCCTCTGGTGGGCGTGCCGGGTGGATTCCGGTCGGGCGCATGCGGGAGTCTGTCTGACTGTCTCTCCCTGTTTCCAGCTTCAGAAAAATGAAAAAAAAAAAAAAAAAAAAAAAAGAAACAATAAAATAAAATAAAATAAAACTCCATACTTGCACAGAAAGTTTTTAAAAAGCTAAGCAGATGTGGTTTCCCATTCTGCTTTTCTATACCTACAGTTTTTTTTCAAAAGGATGCAACAAATCCAAATATAAAATTATGGATTTGGGCTTCTAATTAATAGTCAATCATGTGAGAAGGGTTATGATATGCATTTATGAGCATAGAGTAGAAGGGTCTGAAATAATGCATTTTATTCAATTAAAGCAGACCTAAGGAAGGAAAAATATAGAAGAGGGAATAATGAGACACTGGCCAGAAAGGGACACCAGGAGTCCTGGCCCATCAACATCTAGAGAGTAATAACAGCCTGCAACTCCCCAGCTTGATTCTGAACAGACCTGGACACCTGGTGACATCGGGGATCCCTGCTAGGACAAGTCTCCAAAAGCTTTACAATAGCTGACTTCCTACCAAGAGGCTCTGGGCTGAGACTTCCTCCAAACCTTTGTGGCCCTTGTTGTAACAGCAAGTCTATCCAATGGGAGTTTCCCAAATACTTACCCCCACATATTTCCATACTTTTTAAAAGATGTCATGTCAAAGTTCCCAAAACCCTGAAGAAGAAAGAAAATTAGATTATTAATCTAAGTGTACTGAACTCTAACTCTAATTCCAACCAAAATGACCTGAATCCAATGATTTCAGGCTGTCTTTCACTGACAGATAGAGGGAAGCCCTTACTCAGACATGTCTTGAGGAACATGGAGAAATTGAAAAGAGAATTGAAATGGAAAATCTAAAATCACACTTGATATTTCTCTAAATAGTGTTGATACTCAGCTTACCCTTATCTAGGATACTGAGTAACACCTTGTTTTTCTGAAGGGTTTTTGTTGTGCATGAGCTGCCTCAAATTCTCATAACCTCCTGAATTATTACCTCCACAGACATTCCAGAACTGAAGCTGAGGAAGAGGATGAGAGACCGCACACTCTTTCATCTCCTCATTAAGCATCCTTTTCATTGATATGATGGGCCCTCTCTAGAACTCTAGCAGAATTAGGAAGTTCAAGACACCAGTGACCCCTTTAGTCTAGAACAGTGGTTCTCAACCTTTCTAATGCCGTGACCCCGCAATACAGTTCCTCATGTTGCGGTGACCCCAAACCAAAAAATAATTTTGGTGGCTACTTCATAACTGCAATTTTGCTACAGTTATGATTCAGAATGTAAATACCCGATATGCATTATGTATTTTCCGATGGCTTTAGGCGACCACGCTGGGGTTGCGACCCACAGGTTGAGAACCGCTGGTCTAGAAGATTTAAGCAAGTCCAAGACATCTTGGTTGAGTGAGAAAGTGAGTGCGTGAATGAATGAATGGCAGTGACTCACTTCCCAGTTTTCCAGCTCAACACGGGAAAGAGGAGGAGATGACGCCACTCCACAAGGACAGAGGAAACTAAAACTCTCTGAGTTTTCACTTCAATAACTTACCAAAGAAATCTTCCCATTGATAAGTTTCAGCTGAGATATTAGATATTTTAACTATGCAAAAGAAGGTCCCAGAAATGTGGGTATTGGGGTCTATCTATGAGAAGGTGATCTGGGAAGGTAGAAAGGAAATGATTATTTTTTAGAGGCAAGAAAGTATGGGAAGTTCTCAGACAAATGAAGCATTGAGACCTCAGCTGAGAGAATTAGAATCTGAGAATCAAGCCTGTCCCTTGCAGGAAAGGAAACCTGAGGCAGAGAGCAGTGGGCACACAAGACTCTGCCTGCGGGCCCAATAAAGAGAGCTCATCACTTTCCGTCCAAGGGTCAGGCCCTGGGTGAAGCATCAGGGCTGGATGAACCACAAAGACTTCACCCAAATTCACAGTTCATGTGTCTGTCACCTAGTACATTTCATTCAGGTAATTTAATTTTAAAATAATTTTGTCAAATCCTTTGCTGTTAGTAATTACATTTTAAGTAACTGGGTTGTTTTGTGTTTTTTTGTTGTTGTTTTTTTTTTTTTTTTTTTTTTTTTTACAAAAAACCCCTCCACAACTCAGTTAGAAGTTAAATATCTGAAGTTGATGTACAAATATCATCGTGTCTCAGTTTCACCCACTCCCACTTAGACTCAGCCAAGGACAGAGAGGTAAAGCAGAAAGCTCTTGTTCCGACTCTCAAATACCTTCAATGATGTCAGGAGAGCAAGGGGTGAGTTGGAGCCATGGAAATAAATGCAGGGATTGAGTTCAGGTATGGATATGCAAATTACCCAATGG
This sequence comes from Saccopteryx leptura, assembly GCF_036850995.1. Classification (NCBI taxonomy): domain Eukaryota; kingdom Metazoa; phylum Chordata; class Mammalia; order Chiroptera; family Emballonuridae; genus Saccopteryx; species Saccopteryx leptura. Next base: position 187,730,193 of record NC_089506.1, read on the forward strand.
CATATTCGTGGGCTTCCTATTATAGTGAAGTTTCAAAGAAAAACAAAACAAAACAGGCTAACAGCCTTGTAACCTAAGAACAGGAAAGTCTGACTCCAGAGTATCCAACTTCATGAGGCGCTACCAGGCCCCCTCCACGCTTTTCTCCTAATACTGAGTACGATGATGTCTTCCTGGGAATCTGCACTGGCAGGAAGAAAATGCTGCTCGTGATGCTCACAGCTGGAACGTGAAGTCCTGTGCTGAATTAGCCAGAGAGCTCTGCTGCCCATGGAGGCAAAACCTGAGGCTCCTAACAGCTGACAGAGCCCTGGGGTAAACCCCGCCCTGTGCTGGGCGGGGCCTCTGATGCCCTTTCTGGACAGTGTGAAACCTTAGAACTCAGGAGGTCCCTTTTGCTATGTAGGTCAGCTGGGATTTGTAACCACAAAGAAGCAAAAGAGGAAACTCAAACAACACTCACCTTCCGGTAGGACAGAACAGTTCCAAAAAAGGGCAGGGGTGTGGGCCCAGGAATTCCCAGCTTCTTAAAAACTCCATGTGGATTAGTCCCATATCTTTAAAGTGAAAGAGAAAGCCAGATTATGGGAATTGTGGAATAGGTGCTGGGGCTGCAGAGTCATTGATGCAGAACCTGAACACTAAGCTAGACAGGTCACATAAAGACAATAAATAATAACAGTAACAATAGCAGTAATCACATTCACTCATCATCTCTTTTTCTACTTCTGCTGTGAGGCCCACAGAAAGTAATGAGATTACATAAAAGCAGCTGAAGACTGCATGGACCCAATGCCAGAGTGAATACTTGATCAGTGTTTCCAATGACAGTGCTCCTGGGAGGTTCAGGCTGGAATATTTTCAGATAATTCAGTTATGGTTTTTAATAAGTTGACTCACCTATGACTTTGGAGATTCTAATTCTATGCGAGCGTGGGCGCGCGCAAGCACACACACACACACACACACACACACACACACACACACAATCTGCTCCAATGATGAGATTTGGCTTAATGTATCCACTTAATTACAGAGTTACTATGAGCCAACTGAGACATTGTCCTAACAGTTTGCTCAGTGACTTTTAACCTTCCCTTTCCCTCTCTGCCCTGACCTAGTTTCAGGATCTGGCTCTTCTTAAATATATCACTGTTGGTCAAATAAGTTTTTAAATATGACATATATGTTTGCTCACTTTGAGTGTGGGAGACAAGCTGTAAACTGGCAAAGTCATTATAGCCTAAGGCTTAATTTTAAAGACTAAGCTTTTCCTCACACCCTTGACTGATGCGTGATAGGGGGTGGTGCACAATCATGAAGAATCTCATTATGCCTCAGATAAGTGACTTTTTATCAGAGACTTCCTTGTTTGTATATTGGATTAAAGGTTTTAATTTCTACACTATAAAATGGGGCAGAGGAGCCCATGTTGGAGGAGAGCAGAGAAAGGCCACATGGAGGAGAGGAGAAACATCCAAGATGGCGGAGTGCTGAAGGAGAAGCCAGTTTGTGCAGAGAGAAGCAGATGGGGAACAGAGATGAATAAGGCTGGTGAGGTAGAAACCTTTGATTCTAGGAAACTCGGATAAGCCAGTGGCTTTGGGAGCCCTGAATGAAAAGCCCACTGTGTATATTTCTTGCCTGCCGGGTGCAAACTAGGATTAAAGCTAATGGCTCACCAGTTCTTGGCTCTGTAGTTTCATTACTGTCTGTTCGAATCAAATGCAAACCTGTATGGGCCAGGCGGCTGTGATGGTGGCTGTGGATACTGGCTTTACAATCACCATAAAGAGTCCTCTGAACAGCCACAGTGTACTTATTTCTATACAATTAAACCAGTGTTCAGGGCTTAAAATCTGAGAAACAAGTCTGTCCCTTATAGAAAAGAAAATCTGAAGCAGAGAGCAGTGGGCACACAAAACTCTGCCTGCAGGCTCAATAAAACTTCTGGTCCAATAAAAAACTTCCATTGCAGTGCTTTTCAGCTACACCAATTCTCTGTTGCAAGGCAAATGAGGGGGCTAACAATAAAGCCAATCATTTCTATTCTGTTTACATTGTGTTGTCATACGAGAGCTTTGTCTGCTCTACAGCAACTGATGCCTGGCTGTCCCAGTGTCATCAATGCTACAATGTTGTTTATCCAGGGGTGACAGTATCTAGTGACAGACCCAATGCCACACAGTGTGATTTAGATGGTGTCCCTACCCCAGATTTCAAGCAGAGGAGATGCCTAACCTGCTGCCCTCTGAAAGACCTCCTGTGGGGCCAGGACCAGGAGTATCTGGGAGGAATATTCTCCCACTCCATCCAGACTGCTACCTGGATGCCTCTCTTATCATCACAGCCTCATAGTTTCACTTATATACCTGCACTGTGAGATTAAAGTAACCAGCTGGGCACCTATATTTAAAAACACATATACAATCTATGCCACAGAAGTATATGCTTGTATACTGAATTCATATTCCTGACATTATTCTAGTAGTGGGAAGAAATTTACACACCTTTTTAGCCACAAATTCTGTACCAACAGCCTCTTTTATCCTACAGAAAGAACATGATGGAAAGAGTCTTATCTCAGTAAAAAATCTAGCATTAAACTAAATGAAATTAAATACTATCAATTAATTTTAAAATGTGATCAGATAGTAAACATGTTGCTACAATATCCTGTGTTTATAATATTTCTTTCATAGAACTGAAACAAAGTTCATATTTTCTATATTCATGTTATCATGATTCCCTACCCTTATTGAAAATCAAATTGAGGTAGAGGTCAAATGGGACATGAAGGGGCTGTCCCTACCCACATGTCCAAAATAACTCCTCTCCCAACCTGTTCATGATGCCAGAAATCTCACTCTTGAAAGGAATTCCTCTGCTAGATGGTTTGATTCATCTGCCTACACTGTAACTTAATGGAAAAAAATATTTAAATCAAAATTGGATTTTGGGCTCAAGCCTGTGCTGTCAGTTAGCCAATTTCTGACAGGGGGAAAATAAATCTCTATAATGATGCCAACACTCCCCAAAGATTAGTGAAAATGGAGAAAGAAAAGAATATAATAATAAGATTTTTGCCAAGTTTTTCTGCTCTAAAGTTTTCTCATCCAGGAGGAATGGTTCTGCCTATTACAGAGATGGGAACTGAGTCTTAGGATAGGAGTGTTTGGGGGAGGGGACACAGAATAGACCTAGTGTGGAGCCTGACCAGGCTGTGGTGCAGTGGATAGAGCTTCGGCCTGGGACACAGAGGACCCGGTTCAAAACCTGAGGTTGCCGTCTTGAGCACTGGGTCGCTGGCTTGAGCTTGGGATCATAGACATGACCCCCAGGTCGCTGGCTTGAACCCAAGGTTGCTGGCTTGAGCAAGGGGTCACTCGCTCTGCTGTAGCCCCCCAGTCAAAGTACATATGAGAAATAAATCAATGAACAATTAAGGTGCTGCAACGAATTGATGGTTCTCATATCTCTCCCTTCCTGTCTGTCTGTCCCTATCTGTCCCTCTCTCTGTCTCTCTCAAAAACAAACAAACAAAAAAGAGCTGATGTGAAGAGAAGGGCAGCACTCTCTAGCCTCCCATGAAGCCTGGGGTACATCCTGGCACACGGTGTAAGTTATGCCAGGCAGTGGGACGGAGGGAGCAGGAACAAACCTAGTCACACAAGGACCGATCCTTGCACACACCTCTTCCAGCAGACACAGATCCCAGGAGGTGAAGATAATGAGGCAAAACCCCAGGCCACTCCCTCCTGCCTCCAGGAACCCAGAGTGGAGAGGGCTCCACTGCACAGAGCCAGTTGTGTTTAATTTGCCTCTGCTGAATTCTGGTTAATTAGTCTACGTTTACCAAACCGGTAGTCAATCAAATGGGTATACAACATAATCGACTGTCCAGATGATGGGGAGATGTTTGCCCAGAATCTATGTACTCTTGTTGATCAATGTTTCCCTGTTAAATTTAATTTTCCAAATAAAATAAATCATCCCCAGGACCAAATAATGTCACCAAACCCTCTGCACTACAGATATTGGGAGTTGGGTGGACAAGGAGTCTACTCCCTCAATAGGTCATGGAAGATCAATAATGACCCCTTTGGTGTTTGTAGCCCCAATTCTTAAGCAACTACCTCTTAGTTAGCTGTTGGACCTTGAAAATAAATATGGGAAAGGGGGGTTTAAGGAACTTCCCAAGTCCCAGATTACAGAGGTCATGAACCTGAACAGTAACTCACATATACAGGAGCACAAGGCTGGTAACCAGGAGAACCCAGGTTTCCATGGAAAAGCTTGGGATCAGGTCCATGGCCACTTTCCTTCCAAGATTCCGCCGTCTGAGTTTTCCTTGTAGTTAGTATGTGCTCTTAGCAGGCGGTGCGTGTGGAGTTTTAGTGGATATCAGTGAGACTGGAAGCTTATGTACTGGGAGTCGGGGTGGAGCTTGAGTGCAGCCAGTAGAAAAGCCATTTGTGTTCGAACTGAGGTGACCTCTCCACCCTGGTAGTTGACAAAGCATCACGGACACTCCCACTTTTATCTTCCTTGAGTTCATATTCTGTGGGAAATCAATGAACAACTCACTCCATTTTATCAGTAAGGCCAAAGGTTACTGAAACTCAAGTAAAGCCATTGGACTTAAATCACTAACCTGCCCTTGACTCCATGCTGTTTGCATTAATAAATACTTGAAATCCTTCAAACTGGCTAGGTTCACAGATCTTTACTCGTGCAGTTTTCTATGCCAAGACTGTTTCTGTGCCCCAGAAAGCCCCTACTCATCCTTCATACTTAGTTTAGCCAGAACCCTTTTTGTCTGAATCTTTCCTAACCAACCTCCTTGAACAGATATAACTGCTTCCTCCTCTAGGGAACTTCTACTCTCTGCAGACAATTTTATTATTATCCTTGTAAACCCACCACCACCACCACCACCACCACCATTCTTTTCATGGTGTTTCTGTAAATGATGACTTGTAAATTCACATGTAGCTATGGATAAACAGTCTGTTTGCTTAAAGGATTCTAAGAGGAAAGGAAGGAGACTCCAGCCTTAGGTGTTTTGGCTCAAGGTGATTTGCTCACCTTGGACCGGAAAACAAGAATAATGAAACCAGACCATCACTTGAACGTGAGATGGTTATTGGGTAGACTGTGTTGACTCGCACAGAGTGTACTCAACGGGGAGCCCAGAACCCCCTCCTGCTTTCTGGTTTCCTTTGTTCTGCCTTCCCTTCCCCTCTCATCAAAACCCCTGCCTGCACTGACATGTAAAGATGGACTTTGTAACCTTAGTCCACCATCTTCTTAGGCTGCTGGCTCTTGGATACACCGATGTTCCTTGCACCAGCTCTTGTCTCTAATTATTGAAGTTTCAGTGGCAGACAGTCAAATCTGGAGTCAGTACCATCCTCTGTACCATCCAGCACCACTCTTGGTCTCCACACCAATTTCCTTTACCAGGAAGAGTTTCTCAAGGGCATAGTTTGGGTGTTAGTCACCATTATGTCATTATTCATTATTATGCATAAAGAACACTTTATATGATATATAGCAGGCATTGAGAAAGGTTGGTGGAGTTGAGTTGATAGAAGTGATATTATTGGATCCTGTATGTGTCCTTTCCCTGTGGCTCTTTGGTGACCACTCCGTTTCCGGAATTGTTAACACAACAGGAGGGCCTGGCCTTGCCTCCTCATTGCTGCACATTGATGCATCAGGACTGATCCATCAGGATTGTGTTGAACAGGGGCCCCTGAAGGAAAGGCAGAACTTGGAGGAGATGATCATGTCTACACCAAGCTTATCAATTCATCCAGCTTACTATCTCACCCCTCAGAGGGCCCTGCAAAGGACAGGGAGTTAAACAGGTTCATGTCTAAATAATGGCTTATTTCTCTGGAAAGACAACAAGTCCAAGAACAATGAATGTGAAGAGGACAGCAGCCCAGATGGCCAAGTGAACCCTGAACTCCTTAGCCACCACTGACATGACTTATGTCACTCTGGGCAGCACACATAGCACACAGGACTCCAGAAACATGACATGAGCTTTTTTTCTGAGGAAATGTGGCTGAGAGAAGAAAGCCTCCTTGTTTTTTGACTAGTGGGGGATTTTCTAATGGGCTGTAAAGAGCTGGTAGGAGGGATCTAATAGCAGTCAGTGTCCTGTGACCTTTCTTCCACATTCTTGATGGGAGAGATACAAGTACTGAAGGTTTGGAAATTCCACTGGCTCGTGGTCATCAATTGGACTCATGTTCTGTGTCTGCTTGGCCTGAGAGACTGTGGATTATGTCAAAAAGAAACCTTAAATGTTCTTAAAACTCAAAGGAACAGGAAACATTTGAGCTGTGTTTGTACACTTCCTTCTCTCTTTATCCTTCCTCACTTTCAGCCCTTTTGCAGAAAGTGATACTCACTTGTCAATTCTTTAGGTCCCTCAGGCCTGAAATTCTCCAAGGTTGCATGAAATGGACTGAGTAGGTGGATGTCACATTGGTTAAAATGCAGTAAGTCCCGACTTCCTTTTATTTACTTGGAAGTTTGTCATGCAGCCTGAAAGTTCTACCATCAGAGTGTGTCATCTTTGCATTAAGGTTTTCTCCAGGAGGCACCTGTTAAATTCCATAGCTGCCACTGGAAAGTGTAACACAAATACACTTATTTCTCTGTGCACTGATTCAAAGCCAAGTGCATGAATGTTATCATGCCAGGCTGTGGGCTACAAGACATACAGTTCCCGTCCTCGGGAACAGCCTCTCAGTGGAGGCAGAGGGACATATAGATGTGCCATAATGTAGCACACCTCTAGAAGATCTTGAATAATGGAGTCTTGCAGTGAGGTAACTAAGAACGGGCTGCAAGCTGGAATACCAACAAAGGACAGGCATGAGGAGCTAGAAGTTGATCCACAGGAAAAGTAGCATAAAAAGTCCCAGAATTCCAACTAGTCTGGCCCAATTTGCTGCCTAATACTGAGTAATGTTTAATAAGGTTATGCTACTCTCCCCAGTTTATAAGTGTAAAGGCTGAGACTTAGTAACTGCAGTGGCTTCACAAAAGCTATGGATTGTGACAACATGTTAAAACTAAGCTAATATAAATGGAGACTGAAAAGTCTTCTGCTGCTCCTAAACACCAATATTCAACGCTGTTCCCTAATATGGGAACAGGTGAGACTATGGGAACTGGTGAGACTCAAGGCTACAATGGCAAGTGATTAAAATTCTGATTCTTCATGGAGCCCCCTCCACAGCAACACCCCCATGGGTCTTCCTGTGAAAAGACTCCAACTCATCTGAACGGGAACAAAGACAGATGCCAGTCATGACTACTAAAGGTATTATTGGTTCGGATCTCCCCTCTGTGCTCCCAGCCGGAGAAGTACACATAATACATCCAAACAAGGAAAGGGTAAGATTAATCTGATAACTAGTGACAACTTAATTCACTCACCTAAACACAGAACTTTTATTATTCTTTTTGGAAACAAAACTTCTGTGGAACCTAATGTGCTTTACTCTTCCTATTAAATCACACTTAGGTGTCTTGACTTCATAACTAAGCCTAATATACCACCGCCTGGCCCTATTCACCTTAAGGACTGGTCCAGCAGGTTGGAATGTAGCCCAACAGCCATAGGCTAGTCATTCCTTAGGACTAAAATGTAGCCAGCACCACATCCTAAACAATGTAAATGGCCTTGCTCTTCAAGGGGGAAACAATAGAAGGCATGATCTTTCTGCCCCTTCTTCCCACAGAAGGAAACATCTTTTTTATGGTTTATTTTTATTTTTAATTTTATTTAGAAAATTAAATTGAACAGAGTGACGATTGATAAGAATACATAGGTTTCAGGTAAGCATTTTTATAACATCTGAACTGTTGATTATGTTATACACCCATCACCCAAAGTCAAATAATTTTTTGTCACCTTATGTTTGCCCCTCTTTACACCCTTCTCCCCCTCACCCTCTCCCATTCTTCTCCTCTACATCCCCCTCCCCCTGGTAACCACTTCACTATTATCTATGTCCATGAGTCTCTGTTTTATATCCCACCCGTGTGTGAAATCATACAGTTCTTAGCCATTCCTGATTTACTTATTACAGAAGGAAACGTCTAACAAGAAAAGACGTACATATTATGAGTAGTGCTGAAGTATGAAAAAAATACACCCACCCAACCCGTGTCTCTCATCTACTTGCTCGTGTACTAGTGTGCTCCTCACCTTCTTTCAGAATTCTGCTCTAAATGCTCAGGGTAAAAATATGAATAAGACCCAGACATTATTCAGGTTGATACAGAGATAAATTAACAGATAATTATAGTACAACCAAGTTAAAGTAATTATGCAGGTATAAGAAACATAATGTCCTCATCACCAGACAGTGGCTTATCTGCTTGCTTGGTCTTCTTAGCAAAAGGTCAAAGTTGAATCTCAGATAACATTCAGGAAAGCATTAGGCTCAGATAATCAGGTTGTCAGGGACTCAGTGATGTGAGGAGCACCATTAGTCTGATGCTCCTGTTCTGTTATAATGTTAACCCAGTGGCACCTCTTCCGGGAAGCCCATCCTGATATCCACTGAGAGAATTGCGACAGTATGAGGAGGCACATTATTCTGAAGTGATTTGTGCATTAGATTCAAATTTCACGGGTCATAATTTGAGTGCACAAAAAATAAAAGCAAGATTATGTGTTTGTAACTCAGTTCTCAAGCCCCCATACTTCTCAGTAGGGTAAAGCTTGATCTTGCCAATTCATAGTAAACAAATTGGTAGCTAAGTTTTGGTGGCTGGGCCTCTGGTTGATGGAGAAGTGAGAAACAATATGGAGGAAGTGGGCATGTTGGTTGGGTTCTATGCCTGCTCTGTTCAGTCCATGTGCCGAAACTGAATATGAGAGTCAGGCTTCTTGCCCTCATGAAGGGAAGATAGGTATAGACACTAAACAGTTAGCCACACAAATAAACAATGAATTCTAAATCTGGACATGTGCTATGGAGTCTTTTCACAAAGGGTTTCCTTTGATATTTCCAGTGCCCAACTGGCATCATACATTGTTATCACAATATTATTTACAGATTTGTACTTCTTAATCCCTTCACCCCTCTCACCCAGTCCACCAAACTACCTCCCCTTTGGCAACCACAAATCTACTCTCTGTCTCTGTGAGGCTGTTTGAATATCGTTTGTTTGTTTATTTTGTCCTTTAGATTCCACATGTAAGTGAAATCATATGGTATTTGTCTCTGACTAATTTCACTTAGCATAATTCCCTCTAAGTCCATCCTTGCTGTGGCATATGGTAAAATATCATTCTTTTTAATGGCCAAGCAATATTTCAGTATATATCTGTACCACCAACTTAATATCCACTTGCTTTTATATCTTGGCTATTGTAAATATGCTGCAATAAATGCAGGAGTGCTTTTTTTTTCTTCTTTTTTTTTTCATTCAGTGAGAGGAGGGAAGGCAGAGAGACTCCCTCATGCAACCCAGCCAGGATCCTCCTGGCAACCCCACTAGGGGGCTATGTTCTGCCCATCTGGGGCATTGCTCCATTGCTCAACAACTGAGCTCTTCTTAGTGCCTGAGGTGCAGGCCATGGAGCCATCCTCAGCGCCTGGGGCCAACTTGCTCTAATCAAGCCATGGCTGCAGGAAGGGAAGAGAGAGAGAGAAGTGAGACGGGAATGGGTGGATAAGCAGATGGGTGTTTCTCCTGTGTGCCCTGACCTAGAATTTAACCCAGGATATCCACACACTGGGCCAACACTCTACCACCGAGCCAACCAGCCAAGGCCCATATTTCTTTTAAATTAGTGTTTTGGGTTTTTTGGATGAATTCCCAGCAGTTTAATTGCAGGATCATAAGAAAATTCTATTTTTAATTTTTTCAGGAAACTCCATACTGTTTCCTACATTGGCTGCACCAATCTGCATTCCCACCAACAGTGCATGAGGTTCCCTTTTCTCCAAATACTCGCCAATACTTGTTTGTTCATTTACTGATGATAGCCCTTCTGACAGGAGAGGTGATATCTCAATATGGTTTTAATATTAATTTCTCTGACAATTACTGGTGTTGAGCATCTTTACATATGTCTATTGGCCATCTGTATGTCCTCTTTGAAGAAGTGTCTGTTCAGGTCCTCTGTCCACTTTGTAATTGAATTTTTTTTTAAGTGTTGAGATTTACGAGTTCTTTATACATTTTATGTATTAACCCCTTATTAGATATATTATTAGTGAATATGTTCTCCTAATCAGTAGGTTTTCTCTTTGTTTTGTTGATGGTTTCTTTCGCTGTGCAAAATCTTTCGTTTCATGTAGTCCCATTTGTTTGTTTTTATTTTTTAAATTGAATTTATTGGGGTGACACTAGTTAACAAAATCATGCATATTTAAATGCCCCATTCTACAACACATCTCTGAATGCTGTATTGTGTGTCCATGCCCCCCACTGCAAGAATAGCCTTTGTCCATAATCATTTATTCTCCTTTACCCTCCTTCACCTCTGCTCTTCCCTGGCAATCACCACACTATTGTCCATATCGATGAGTTTTCTCCCTCCCCCTCTCTCTTTCTCTCTCTCTCTCCCTCTATTTTTTGTCCTTTTTCCTCAATCCCTCCAATCCCCGAGTTTCTTTGGATAAATTCCCAGAAATGAAATTGTGAGGTCATAGATCCTCTTTTAATTATTTGAGTTCACTTCATACAACCATGCTGGTTGTACCAATCCATATTCCCACCAACAGTGCATGAGGATTCCCTTTTTTCCATACCTTTGCCAACACTTATGGTTTGTTGATCTGTTGATGATAGCCATTCTGAAAGGTATGAGGTGATATCTCATTGTGGTTTTAATTTCTTTATTTTCTTTTGTTTCACTTATTTGAGGAGATATATCAGAAAAAAATATTAAGAGAAATGTCAGAGATTTAACTGCCTATATATTTTTTTAAGATTTTTATGGTTTTGAGTCTTACATTTAAGTCTTTCATTTATTTTGAGTTTGTACTTGCATATGCTGTAAGAAGGTGGTCTAATTTAAATATTTTTGTGGGTATCTCTTCAATTTTCCCAGCACCATTTATTGAATAGACTGTCTTTGCCCCATTGTATGTTTTTTCATCCTATATTAAACATTAATTGCCCATATAGGTGTGGGTTTATCTGGACTCTATGTGTTATGTTCCATTGATCAATATGTCTCTTTTTATGCTAGTATCATGCTGTTTTTATTACTCTGGTTTTATAATATAGTTTGATATCAGGTACTGTGATACCTCCAACTTGATTCTACTTTCTCAATATTGTTGAGGCTATTCAGAGATTTCTGTGGTTCAATATAAATTTTTGGATTATTTGGTCTTATTCTGTGAAATATATCATTGGTATTTTGATAGAAATTATATAGACATTCTAATGTTGTTAATGCTTCTTATCCATAAACACCATATGTGTTTCCATCTATTTGTATCTTCTATGATTTCTTTCTTCAGAGCCTTATAATTTCTGGGTACAGGTCTTTTCGATTTTTGGTTAAATTTATTTCTAGGTATTTTACTATTTTTTGATGCAAATATAAATGAAGTATTTTTTCTTAATTTCCCTTTCTGATACTTCATTATTGTGTATGAAAATGCAACCAATTTCTGAATATGAATTTTTTAATTTTCCACTTTACCAAATTCATTTATCATCTAGTTTTTTAAAAAGATTTTATTTATTTATTTATTTATTTTAGAGAGGAGAGAGAGAGAAAGAAGGGGAGGAGAAGCAGGAAGCATCAACTCTTATATGTGCCTTGACCAAGCAAACCAAGGGTTTTGAACTGGTGACCTCAGTGTTCCAGGTCGATGCTTTATTCACTGTACCACCACAGGTCAGGCTATCATCTAGTTTTTCCATGGAGTCTTTATCATAATGCTCTTTAGGGTCTTTATAATCAGTATCATGTCATCAGCAAATAATGACAGTTTTACTTCTTCCTTTCCAATTTAGATGCCTATAATTTCTTCTTGTCTGATTGCTGTAGCTAGGACTTCAAATACTAACACAAAGAAAACTAGATAGAAGGTGACGGAGGACAATCTGACTTTAGGTGATGGGTATGCAACATAATTGATCGAGAAGATAACCTGGACATGTTTTCTTTGAACATATGTACCTTGATTTATTGATGTCACCCTAGTAAAACTAATAAATAAATAAATAAATAAAATGGAACATTTTCGTATTGTTCTTGATCTTAAGGGAAATGCTTTTAGCTTTTTCCTATTGAATTTTATGTTAGCGGTGGGTTTGTTGTGTATGGCTTTTATTACATTGAGATATGTTCAGTGGTGGGGTTCAAATTATTTAACAACAATTTCTCTGCCCTAATGACCATTTTAAGTATTAAAAAAACCATATACCGAAAGGTAATTTATTATTTCAAGTATTTAATTCTTAAATAGGAACAATAAAAGAGGTACACAAAACTAGATAATAAGAGTTTTAAAATATTAGATAATATCTGACAGAAAACAATAAAACTGTTATTTAAGATATTTCTATATTGCTTCTTGATTGGCGTCCTCACTTACAATTTTTTTCACCTGTAGACGGAAAGCAATACTAGGCAATTAGAACATACAGTTGCACAGATGAACATTAAAATAGAGTAAGGAATGTAAATATGTGATTTCCACATCGGGCAGCTGCCTAGGTGCCCACCTTAGAGAGAACCCTGATTACAAGTGCCATTTTAACAACTGGTTTACCGAACTCAACAAAAAATTAGATATCCGTTCTGCCGAACCAGTGCAAAGTGGCTGAATCCCATCAATAGATAAGTTCTGTCTATTCCCACTTTGCTGAGAGTCTTTACCATAAATAAGTGCTGGATTTTGTCAAATGTTTTTTCAGCATCACTTTTTTATAATCATGCATTTTGTTTGTTTGTTTTTGGCATTTTTTTTGTTTGTTTTATGAGAGAGATAAAGAGAGGGACAGATAGGGACAGACAGACAGGAAGAGAGAGAGATGAGAAGCATCAATTCTTTACTGCGGCACCTTAGTTGTTCATTGATTGCTTTCTCCTATGTGCCTTGACCGAGGAGATACAGCAGAGTGAATGACCCCTTGTTCAGACCAGCTACCTTGGGCTCAAGCCAGAGACCTTGGGCTTCAAGCCAGCAACCTTTGGGCTCAAACCAGTGACCATCGGGTCATTTCTATGATCCCATGCTCAAGCCAGAGATCCGACACTTATGCTCGTAAGCCCGTGCTCAAGCTGATGAGCCTGCGCTCAAGCAGTGACCTCAGGGTTTTTTGGGGTTTTTTTTTCGACCTTGGGTTTTGAACCTGGGTCTTCCATGTCCCAGTCTGACGCACTATCCACAGTGCCACCATGTGGTCAGGCTGTTCAGGTTTTTTTATTGTTTTTTATTTAGTTTTGGAAGACTGTATGTTTCTACAAATATATCCAATTTTTTCAGATTGTACAATTTGATGGCATATAGTTTTTCATAATATTTTCTTATAATACTTTATATTTCTGTGATGTCAGTTGCTACTTCTCTTGTTTCATTTTTAACTTTATTTATTTGAATCCTCTCTCATTTTCTTGATGGATCTGGTTAGAGTTTTGTCAATTTTTATTATCTTTTCAAAGAACCAGCTCTTAGTTTCATTCATCTATGGGTTTTTTTCTGTTTGTTTATTTGTTTTTTAGTCTCTGTGTCATTTATTCCCACTTTGATCTTTATTCTTTCCTTCCATTTATTCACTTTGGGCTTTGTTCTTTTTCTAGTTCATTTAGGTGTAAGGTTAGATTGTTTATTTGAGTTTTTTTTAATGTTGTTGTTGTTGTTCTTGAGGTAGACCTGTATGCTATGAATTTCCTATTTAGGACTGCTTTTGCTGTATCCCATAGATTTTTGGGTTGTGAGATTTTTTTCACTTTTCTCAAAATAACTTTTGATTTCTTCTTTGATCTCATTGTTAACCCATTCATTTTTTAGCCTCATTGTGTTTGGCCAGAGAAAATACTTGATATAATTTTAATCTTCTTAAATTTACTGAGATCTGTCTTGTGTCCTAACATGAAGTCAACCCTAAAAAATGTTCTATTGATATATATACAAAATAATGTATATTCTGGTGCTTTGGGGTGAAATCCTTGAAAATATCCATTAAATCCATCTGGTCTAGTTTGTCATTAAAGCTGATGTTTCCTTGTTAATTTTTCGTACCTAAGATATTTTCATTGATGTCAATAAGGTATTAAAATCCCCTACTCTTACTATATTACTGATGATCTCTCCTTTAGTGTTCATCAATATTTGCTTTAAATGTTTAGGTGGTCCTATGTTGGGTGACTAAATGTTTATAAGTGTTATATCCTCTTGTTAGAGTGATCTCTTCGTCATTATGTAGCATCCTCTTTATTTCTTAATGCAAACTTTGTTTTCAAATCTATTTTGTCTGATATAAGTATAGCTACCCCAGCTTTTTTTTTTTTCATTTTCACTGGGAAGAAAATATGCTTTTTTATCCCTTTACTTTCAGTCTGTGTGTATCTTTCATTCTGAGGTGACTTTCTTATAAATAGCATATATATGGATCTTGATTTCTTAGCCATTTAGCTATTCTGTGTTTTTTGATTGGAGCATTGAATTTATTAACATTTAAAATGATTATTGATAGATATCTAGTTATTGTCATTTTATTGTTTATAACTAACTTCTCTCTCTCTTTTTTCTTTCTTCTTAAAAATATCCTTTAACATTTCTAGTAATAATGTTTTGGTGGTAATGCAGTTCCTTATCTGTTTCTTGCCTGGGAAGCTCTTTATCTCTCCTTCAATTTTAAATGATAACCTTGCTAGGTAGAGTAGTCCTGTTTATAAGTCCGTGCTTTTCATCACTTTGAATATTTCATGCCAATTACTTATGGTCTGATATGATTCTCTTGAGAAATCAGCTGACAGTCTTATGGAAGATCCCTTGAAGTTAACTGTCTTTGATGATTTTAAGCTTTTTTTTTTCCTTTAACCTTTGTCATTTAATTATGATGTAACTTGGTGTGGGCCTCTCTGGGTTCATTTTGTTTGGCATTTTCTGTGCTTCCTGGATATGTGTATTACTTTCTTTCACCAGATTAAGAAAGTTTTTAAAAATTGTGTTTTCTTTTTGCTCTGATTGGGTGTTTTCTGCTACCTTGTCTTCCAAATCATTGTATTTTTGCTTCTTCTATCTTGCTGTTGATTCCTTCTAGTGTAGTCTTAATTTTAGATTTTGTATGCTTCATTTCTGACTGGATCTTTTAATGATTACTATATCCCTTTTTTATGTTTTCTATGTCTTTGTTCTCACTAAGTTCCTTGAACTTCCTTATAACCATTGTTTTGAACTCTGTCTGATAACTTGTTTGCCTTCATTTCATTTAGTTCTTCTTTTGAGGATTTTTCCTGTTCTTTCATTTGGAGCATGTTTCTTTTTATCCACATTTTGGCTGTCTCTCTGTAACCATGTTTTCTATTACATTTATCTGCTATGCCTTGATATGGTTGCCTATGTAGTAGACGTCCTGTTGAACTCAGAGGTGCAGTCACCCTGATTGTCTGAACTAGGTGCTCCAGGAATGTCTCTTGTGTAGGTTATATGAGCTGTCTTGTTGTAACTGAGTCTTGATTGCTGTTGGCCCATCATGGTATGGTTTCCCCTCTGGTTGGTATGAGAGTCAACCCCGAGTACAATGTATGATCTGTTGTGCAAGGACTGACTCCACAAAGCTGAATTAACACAAACAAGGTCTTTTGTCTATCAAGATATCCATTTTAGTGTGCTATTTGTGGAGCTATTTGGGTTTTGTTCTGATGTAATCTGAACCACTGGGTATATTGGTTCTTTGGAGAGGAGGGGACTCAGTGCTTGTCAATGTCAGGCACTGCCTGTGACCAGCCTTGGGCTACTGATTTGGAGTTACAAAGTGATCCACAGTTTGTAGCTGCCTCTGCAGGACTTGTTGTGCTTAGGAGGAATGTAGCTGCATACCAAAGCTGGTTTCTATCATCTTTGAACCTGGGGACAGATCAGCAAAAATTCCAAGGCTCCCCAAGATATACCCTCACCTGTTAGTTTCCTGTTAGTTACTAGAAGAGCCTCTGTGGTACTTGAATTTCATGAGGGAAGCTTTCAATGAGTCACAAGGTAGGGGTGAGTGGTGTTCACTAGACTGATACAGATTCAAACTTGGTGCCAGTGCAGGGTTTGAGGCCACTCAGCAAGTGTCTAAGGGTATACCAAGGTCAGCTGCTACCAATAAGGTGCCTGAAACCTTTGTGATGGGACAGGGTCTTAAGTATTCATTGGGGTAAGGCCAGCAGTGATCATCAGGTCCAAACAGACCAAAATTTGGCCATTTGAAAGCAGGGCTCTGTATAAGAATGGTAGCACAAATCTGGCATGCAAGAGAAAAATGGTCCCGCCCAAGAGCCACACAACTCAGTTTTCCCCAGAGTCTGTCCTTATCTCCTGGAGAGTCTTTTGCACTAGGGGAACAGGTTGGCCACATCCTGCTGACAATATTGCTATGTATAAGCTCAGCAGGGTAAGGCCATTAGGATTCAGGAGGGTGTATCCATTGGTTCTCCTTTGGTGGGCTAGTGGATCACTAGATAGGGGCAAGGTGAACCCTGCTCTAGCCCATGAAGGACTGGGAGTGCTTCTCTGGCACTTCTGGTGCTGTGTGCAGAAGCTCTGGCCTACAGTAGGTGGGGTACAACTCCTCTGGCACTCTGAGTGGGCATGGTGCAGCTACTCTGATCCATGTATGGGGAAGGGGTGCTGTGTGTGGTGTTTCTGCTCTAGAAAACATGTTATGGAGAAAAAGAGGGGAAACATCTTCCACCCCAGAGCCACACAACTCTGTCTTTGATTCTCCCTTGTTTGCCCTCAAGATCCCTACAGAAACATCTATACCACAGAATCAGGAAGCAAAATTCATCTGTAAGGCATTAGCTCAGCTGGGCATGGGAAAAGAGGTCAGGAAAGTAGGGTTTGTGCAGTCCTTCCAGGCCAATGTAGTTTGAAGGGGTATGCTTGATTGAGGAAAGATGGCTTTTGTGAGTGGTACAGGAGAGGGACTCAGCACAGGGACCCTTGTGGCTGTCCCTCAGCTCCCTAAGAGCGACACAACCCACACCAGTCTGTCTACACAGGACTCCAGTCTTCTACTAGCAATCCTTCTTTTTTTGGAGTCCAGAGTGAGTGGCTGCAGATGAGATATTGTATACTGACTTTTTAAGAGGGTACTTGGGTTTCTAGCAGACTCTCCTCTCTCCTAGCATACAGAATCTCCACTGATTTGTACAGCCAGATGTTATGTGGGATTCTCTTCCTGGCTCTGTTGCTCAGGGCATGGCAACTAGGCATGGAGTTGGGACCCCGTGTTCCTCAGGGGGCACCTTTGCAGCTGAGGTATCCCTCTGGGTTCTCAGTCACTGTATGTGGGAGCAGTGACAGCCCTTTTCACATCTCTGCACTTCCCTCCAGTCTGGATGTGTTTTTCTCTGAAGATCCTTGGTTATAAGGCTTCTGTTCAGATACTCTTCAGTTAGTTATGAGGTTAATTGGTCTACAATTTAGTTGTCATTCCATTTTGGGCCTGGGAGGAGGTGAATGATTCTGCCTACTCTGCTGCCATCTTCTCACTCAAAAATTGCAACTTCTTAAATAAATAAAATCCCATCAATGAATTTATTTTTGCTGCTAATAGAAAGAACATCATTACTTGGTTTCATCAGAAATGCTGCTTATGAAATCCTAAGTGAAAACTATTAAATTACTGAAAAAATTAATTATTTTTATCCCTATGAGACTGCATGAACTGACCAGATCTAGTGGCAGCAAGGGGAGTGGGGAAGGGAGAAAGCTGGGTTCACAAGCTGGAGTTCTTGACCTTTAGTCAGAACATGGGTTCCTTTGATAATCAGTTAAAAGTAATGAACAATCTCCCCAGAAGATAAACAAACACTCATTTTCTGTGAAGATCATAATGGTTCTCAAGGAGACATGTCACCACGCTGCCTGCCAAACCCACTGACTTTTGCCAGGGGTCAGCCAAGTTCAGTCCTCTCCTGAGGTCTGGCACAAGATGCCCTGTTTCAATCAGTCACAGGTTATCCCCAGAGCCACGGGCCTTGCTTATCAGTTTGAATGGGGTTGTCGCTGTGCCTGGTGTTATGATGTACGTGGGGACAAAGAGCAAACAAGAATGTCACAAAGGTGTTTATGCAGAGGTCCTAGGTGGAGTGCTCCACTGCAAGCAGATACCTCCAAAGGCATTGGGAGCTTGAGGAAAGCAGAGTTAAGGGGGATTTGGAGCAACCTGGGTGAGGGACTTCCCAGAGGAGGTGACACTCTGGTTGTACTACCACAGATAGAGGAGTTTCAGAGAGAAAAAGAAAAAGAGAGAGAGCATCTCAGGCTGTGAGAAAGGCTTAGCTTACCATCTTTATCATTGTTGATCGTGTTTACCTTTTGTTAACTGAAAAGTACAGTGTCTGAGTCATGCCAACTTTTACTATTGCTAATAAGGAACTAGTCAGTTCACAGGCAAAGCTGAGGATCTTCTGTTTCTAGGGTCAAGAGTCAACCCTGGATCAGACAGTAGGGTGCTGAAGGCTGAGCAGATCCTCTGGAAATAGCCAATGGGCTTGGCAGACCCCATGTTGATGTGTATTGTACTTATTAGAGTGCATTTCTGGGATTGAAAAAAAATGACCAAGGTAAAATCCACATGACATAAAATTAGTCATTTTAGAATAAACAATTCATTGTCTTTTAGTGCATTCACAATGCTGCACTGCCACCACATCCCTGTGGTTACAGAATGTTTCTATTCTACTGAAGATAAAATCCTGTGCCAACTGAGCAATGCATGTTTGCTTTCTGCTCTCCCAAACCTCTGACTACTAGCAATGTACTTACTGGCTTTATGGATTTACCCCTTTTAGATAAATGTAATTCTGTATATGTGGCTTTTATATCTTGTTTCTTTCATTTTTAAAATGAAATTTTCAAGGTCCATTCTTATTGTAGCACATATCAGTACTTCATTCCCTTTATGACTAAATACTACTAAGTTGTACATATATACCACAATTTGTTTATCTAGTAATTCACAGTTTTATGCTGTTTTCACCTTTGGCTTCTTTAAATATGTGGGTACATGTATTTGCCTGAGAAATTGTTTTCAGTTCTCTTTAGGTCTATACCTAAAAGTGGAATTATTGGCTTGTCTGGTAATTCTAACTTTTTGAAGAACTACCAAACTATTTTTCACACTGGTTACACCAATTTACATTTCCACAAACAACATAAAAGGGTTTCAGTATTTCCAAACTCTGACCAACACTTGTGGGGGTTTTTTCTTTATAGCCACCCTAGTTGTTGTGAAGTCATAGTTCTTCTGGGATTTTAACTTTGCACAACACGTTGGGTAAGAAACTCTGAGAACATACCAGATAGAGGGAGACAAGGATAAAGTGTGGTAAGAACCTGGCCTGGTTGGCCCCTGAGCTTTGTATGGACTCCAAGGACATGTATGTTCTCTGTTGTTTAAACAGATGGCTAATAGGAATCCACCAAATGCAACTGATATGCAGGTACGATAGGAGTTAAACAGCTTAGCCTCATAAAATAAGCATTAATAATTATGTCTTTCCTTTGCAAAGGAGCTCTTACCAGGAATGGCCCTGATCTGTGAGCTGCAGCAGCTTCAGGCCTAGATCTTAAGTTTCTCCCATGATGGCTGTGATTAAAGAGAATATATCACAATGTTCAGCCGATATCTGACTGCTGCAGGATCATCTAGAAATGTTCACCCAGGTGAACTCATAAACAGTTCAACTTGTGTCAGCGAGAGGACAAAAGTTAAAGAGTAATTCCAAATTGTGTAATGTATTTTCTTTTAGCAAAAAGAGGAGACATAAGTTCAAATATTAGTAGAAAAGAATTATTAGAATGTTGGGAGTTTGCTAAACATGAACTGTTTGCCTTTCCCCACATTGTTCATTGTAGTTCACTGGCTCTTTTTGACACAGAGTAATGGGTTCGATTAAAAAACAAGACACAACTATATACTACCTTCAGGAGACTTATTTCAAATACAAAGACAAAGGAGGCTTTAAAAGAAGGGGTGGAAGATAATATTCCAAGCTAATGAAATCAATTTTGTCTTATATAAGTACTGTTACAAAAAGGTAATAAAAGACAAGGACAGACATTTTATAATGGCCAAAAATATATAACATTTATCAATATATATGCACTCAACAAGAGAGCACTAAGATATATAAGGCATTTATTAACTAACCTAAAGAGAGAAATTGAAAAAAAATACAATTATACTAGGAAATTTAAATACCTTCCAGTAGCAATGGTACATCATCCAGGAAGATAGTCAATAAATTTTGGTGTTAAATGACACATTATACCAAATGTATTTAATTGATATTTATAGAACTTCCCACTGCAAAGGGACAGAAAACACATTATTTTTATGTGTATATGGAATATTCTCAAGCATAGAACATGTGTTAGGTCCCAGAATTCGTCTCAATAAATTTAAGAAGACAAAGATCAAGCATATTTTCTGAACACAGTAATATCAAATTGGCAATTAACTACAATAAGGAAGCTGGAAAAATAGCAAATATGTAGAGACTAAACAATATGCTACCGAACAACTATTTTGTCAAAGAAGAAATAAGAGAAAAGATCAAGAGATACAAAGATAAATAAAAATGTACTTATGATGTATCAAATTTGGGGGATGCAGCAAAAATTACTAAGAGGGAAGTTTATAGCATCATAGGCCTACCAAGAGAAACAAGAAAAATCTCAAATAAACAACTTAATATTGTAACTTTAAGAACTAATAAAGAAAAAAACAAATGAAACCCAAAGTCAGTAGAAGAAAGGGAATAATAAAAGTCAAAGTGGAAATGAAGGGGATAGAGACCAAAAAAAAAATAGAAAAAAATAATGAAATAAAAAACTGGTTATTTGAAAAGATAAAATTGACAAACCTTGGGAGAGACAAGATGGCGCTGGAGTAGGCGGACGTACCAGCATCTACCTCCCAGAACCAAAGTGGATTACAAACTAATTTTATGAACTATCACCTGGAAAAACCAACTTTGGACTAAACTAAAAGGACCCTTCAACCAAGGAACACTGAAGAAGCCACACCGAGACTGGTAGGAAAAGCGGAAATGCAGAAACGCGGAGAGGGCTGCCCAGCTCCTCGGAGCGAATGGCAGCAGGGAGAGACTCGCGTGGCGGGAAGTGAGTTTAGCAGAGGGGAAAGGGTCCTGAGCCCCAGGAACAAAGCCCCAGCCTGCAGCCCCAGAGCCCAGAAGAGGCGTAAGGACAGTATTTAGCTGGAAACAAGTCAGGATACTGTTTGTGAGAGAGTCTGATTTCTCAGACCCAGGATCCTTCTTAAAGGGACCGCGCAGAACATCTCTCTCAAAAACAATCACCTGGGGCTCCTGGGGACGGGGGGAGAGAGGAGAGGACCAGAGTAACAGGAAGAGAGTGTAATCTAGGAGGCATAGGGAGAAACATTTTGGGAGATAGCCACCCTAACCCCTGGGACGAGTCACTCCCCAAAGCTGAAGTGAATATTTCCCCCAGAAACAGCAATACCAGCAAAGGGAAGCAGGAGAGCAGCCAAACAAGCTCCCCCGCAGCATTCAGAGCAGAGTCACATAGAAGGAGGGAGCTTTCGGGTCTACAGTAGTGAGTCTTAGGGTCCGAGCTGCAACGCCCCCACCCACGCGGCTGAGGGCGGACCGGAGAGCGGGCGGCAGCAGGAGACAAAAGCCGGCTGGCCACCACTGGGCTCAGGTGTGAGCTCAATCTTGCCAGGCTGGGGAGAAGGGGGCGTGCAAAAGCGGTCAAGCTCAGCTGCTGGCAGCCTGTAATCCAGCCTCCGGGAGAAGGACGGGAACCCCGGAAAGGGTGGAGACCAGCCCCGAAGCAAGGGCAGAGAAGCACAGCCCTGCCCCGCCTGTGCAACCCAGGCTTGCGGTCTGACTTGCTAGCCGGCTTCTCCCACGGGGGTGTAGCCAAGAGCCCAGAAGAGGCGGAATTCCGCTATGGAGCTGAGCTTGGGCATGCAGCCCTGCCCGGCGGTAGAGCCAAGGCTAGCAGCTGTTCCTTGAGTGGGATCCTCCTGCAAGGGCAGGGCGAAAGCTTGGAAACAGGCAGAGGCCCGCAGCTGAGCAAAGGTGCTCGCCAGTGCCCTCAGGACTGAGCATAACATCACACACGGGGGCGGGGCAAAGGCCAAGGCCACCAACCCTTGTGCACCCGAGCATGTGATCACAGCCACTCCCGTGAAGAGAAAATGCAGAGGCAGAGAAATACAACACAAATAAACCAAGAGAAATCCCCAGAAAAGGACCTAAGTGAATCAGATATAACCAAATTACCAGATGCAGAGTTTAAAATAACGATTGTTAGGATGCTCAAAGATATTAGAACCACCATAGATGGCCATTACGAAAACCTAAATAAAGAGATAACAAATATAAAAAAGGACATTGAAATAATAAAAAAGAATCAGACAGAAATGACAAATACAATATCTGTATTGGAATTAAAAGCAGGATGGATGAAGCAGAGAATCAAATCAGTGAGTTAGAGGACACAATAAATAAAGGCATGGAAGCAGAGCAGAAAAAAGAAAAGAGACTCAAAAAGTCTGAGGAAACTCTAAGAGAGCTCTGTGACAACATGAAGAGAAATAACATCCACATCATAGGGGTTCCTGAAGGAGAAGAGAAAGAACAAGGGATAGAGACTTTGTTCAAACATATTATAGCGGAAAACTTCCCCCAATTAAGGCAGGAAAACATTTCACTGCCTTAAGGAGAAAAACTCCATTAAGGAGAAACCCAAAGAAACCAACACCAAGACACATCATAATGAAATTACCAAAGCTAAATGATAAAGAGAAAATATTAAAAGCTGCTAGAGAAAAAAAGACTATCACCTACAAAGGAGCCCCCATAAGGATGACTTCTGACCTCTCAACAGAAACACTTGAGGCCAGAAGGGAATGGCAAGAAATATTCAAAGTAATGCAGAACAAGAGCCTACAACCAAGACTACTTTATCCAGCAAGGCTATCATTTAAAATTGAAGGAGAGGCCCTGGCCGGTTGGCTCAGCGGTAGAGCGTCGGCCTAGCGTGCGGAGGACCCGGGTTCGATTCCCGGCCAGGGCACACAGGAGAAGCGCCCATTTGCTTCTCCACCCCTCCGCCGCGCTTTCCTCTCTGTCTCTCTCTTCCCCTCCCGCAGCCAAGGCTCCATTGGAGCAAAGATGGCCCGGGCGCTGGGGATGGCTCCTTGGCCTCTGCCTCAGGCGCTAGAGTGGCTCTGGTCGCAATATGGCGATGCCCAGGATGGGCAGAGCATCGCCCCCTGGTGGGCAGAGCATCGCCCCTGGTGGGCGTGCCGGGTGGATCCCGGTCGGGCGCATGCGGGAGTCTGTCTGACTGTCTCTCCCTGTTTCCAGCTTCAGAAAAATGAAAAAAAAAATTGAAGGAGAAATAAAAAGCTTTACAGACAAAAAAAAACCTCAAGGATTTCACTGCAACCAAACAAAGGCTGCAAAAAATGCTAAGGGACCTGTTGTAAACAGATCAAAGGAAAAAAAAAGAATATAGCAAAAGAGAAAAACAGTTTTAAAGAAAAAAAAATGGCAATAAACAATTACATATCAGTAATAACCTTAAATGTTAATGGATTAAATGATCCGATCAAGAGACATAGGGTAGCTGAGTGGATAAGAAAACAGGACCCATACATATGCTGTCTACAAGAGACACACCTTAAATCAAAAGATGAACACAGACTGAAGATAAAAGGATGGAAAAAAATATTTCACGCAAACGGAAAGGAAAAAAAAGCTGGGGTAGCAATACTTATATCAGACAAAATGGACTTTAAAACAAAGACCATAGTTAGAGATAAAGAAGGTCACTACATAATGATAAAGGGAGCAATCCAAAAGGAAGATATAACCATTATAAATATCTATGCACCTAATATAGGAGCACCTAAGTATATAAAGCAGACTTTGATGGACTTAAAGGGCGAGTTCAACAGCAATACTATAATAGTAGGGGATTTCAATACCCCATTAACATCATTAGATAGATCCTCAAGAAAGAAAATTAACAAAGAAACAGCAGACTTAAAGGACATATTAGATCAACTCGATTTAATAGATATCTTCAGAACCTTTCACCCTAAAACAGCAGAATATACATTCTTTTCAAGTGCTCATGGTACATTCTCTAGAATAGACCACATGTTAGGGCACAAAGGCAGGCTCAACAAATTTAAGAAGATTGAAATCATATCAAGCACTTTCTCTGATCACAATGGCATTAAACTAGAAATCAACCACAATAGAAAAATTGAAAAACATTCAAACACTTGGAAACTAAATAGCACGTTATTAAACAATGAATGGGTTAACATTGAGATCAAAGAAGAAATTAAAAAATTCCTAGAAACAAACGATAATAAGCATACATCAACTCAAAATTTATGGGACACAGCAAAAGCAGTCCTGAGAGGGAAGTTTATAGCATTACAGACATACCTCAAGAAGCTAGAAAAAGCTCAAATAAACAACTTAACCCTGCATCTAAAAGAACTAGAAAAAGAACAGCAAGTGAAGCCCAGAGCTAGTAGAAGGAAGGAAATAATAAAGATCAGCGCAGAAATAAATGACATAGAGCAGGGTTCTCAAACTCGCGGCCGGCCGAACAATTTTGTGCGGCCCGCAGACTAATCCACAAAGTTCAAAATATTTTGGATAAAATTAAGTAAGCCTAGGGGCCTATTTGTATTTTTCATTTCTCTAGCATCTTACTCTGCGGCCCACATGCTGAGTGGAGTTTGAGACCCCTGACATAGAGGCTAAAGAAACAATACAGAGGATCAATGAAACCAGGAGCTGGTTCTTTGAAAAGGTAAACAAGATCGACGAACCTTTAACAAGACTCACCAAGAAAAAAAGAGGGAGGACTCAAATAAATAAAATTAGAAACGAGAGTGGAGAAATAACAACTGACACAACAGAAATACAAAATATTGTAAGAAAATACTATGAAGAACTGTATGCCAAAAAACTAGACAACCTAGATGAAATGGACAAATTCCTTGAATCATATAATCTTCCAAAAATCAATCTGGAAGAATCAGAAAACCTAAACAGACCAATTACAACAAAAGAGATTGAAACAGCTATCAAAAAACTCCCAAAAAAGAAAAGTCCTGGGCCTGATGGCTTCACAAGTGAATTCTACCAAATATTCAAAGAAGAACTAACTCCTATTTTTCTCAAGCTATTTCAAAAAATTCAAGAGGAAGAAAGACTTCCTAACTGCTTTTATGAGGCGAGCATAATTCTGATTCCAAAACCAGGCAAAGACAACACAAAAAAAGAAAATTATAGGCCAATATCTCTGATGAACTTAGATGGAAAAATCCTCAACAAAATATTAGCAAACCGGATCCAGCAATATATGGAAAAAATCATACACCATGATGAAGTGGGATTTATTCTGGGGAGGCAAGGCTGGTACAATATTCGCAAATCAATCAATGTGATTCATCACATAAACAAAAGAAAGGAGAAAAACCACATGGTAATTTCAATAGATGCAGAAAAAGCATTTAATAAAGTCCAGCACCCATTCATGATCAAAACTCTCAGCAAAGTGGGAATACAGGGAACATACCTCAACATGATAAAGGCCATCTATGACAAACCCACAGCCAACATCATACTCAGTGGGCAAAAATTAAAAGCAATCCCCTTAAGATCAGGAACAAGGCAGGGGTGCCCCCTTTCACCACTCTTATTCAACATAGTTCTGGAAGTCCTAGCCACAAATTGGAAAAGAAGAAGTAAAACTATCATTATTTGCAGATGACATGATATTGTATATAGAAAACCCTAAAGTCTCAGTCAAAAAACTACTAGACCTGATAAATGAATTTGGCAAGGTGGCAGGATATAAAATCAATACTCAGAAATCAGAGGCATTTTTATACACTAATAATGAACTGTCAGAAAGAGAAATCAGGGAATCAATCCCCTTTACCATTGCAACCAAAAAAATAAAGTACCTAGGAATAAATCTAACCAAGGAGATTAAAGACTTGTACTTGAAAAATTATAAAACATTGATAAAAGAAATCAGGAAAGATACGAATAAGTGGAGGCATATACCGTGCTCATGGTTAGGAAGAATAAACATCATTAAAATGTCTATATTACCCAAAGCAATTTATAAATTCAATGCAATACCGATTAAAATACCAATGACTTACTTCAAAGACATAGAACACATATTCCAAAAATTTATATGGAACCAAAAAAGAACACGAATAGCCTCAGCAATCTTGAAAAGGAAGAAAAAAGCGGGAGGTATCACACTTCCAGATATCAAGTTATATTATAAGGCCATTGTACTCAAAACAGCATGGTACTGGCATAAGGACAGGAACATAGATCAATGGAACAGAACAGAGAACTCAGAAATAAACCCACAGCTCTATGGACAACTGATATTTGACAAAGGAGGAATACAATGGAGTAAAGACAGCCTTTTCAACAAATGGTGTTGGGAAAACTGGATAGCTACCTTCAAAAAAATGAAACTAGACCACCAGCTTACACCACTCACAAAAATAAACTCAAAATGGATAAAAGACTTGAATGTAAGCCGTGAAACCATAAGCATCTTAGAAGAAAACATAGGCAGTAAGCTCTCTGACATCTCTCGCAGCAATATATTTGCTGATTTGTCTCCACAGGCAAGTGAAATAAAAGACAGGATAAACAAATGGGACTTTATCAAACTAAAAAGCTTCTGCACAGCTAAAGACAATAAGAACAGAATAAAAATACAAGCTACACAATGGGAGAACATATTTGACATAGCGTCTGATAAGGGGTTAATAACCAAAATTTATAAAGAACTTATGAAACTAAATACCAGGAAGACAAACAATCCAATCCAAAAATGGGCAAAAGAAATGAATAGACACTTCTCCAAAGAGGATGCACAGATGGCCAACAGGCATATGAAAAAATGTTCAATATCACTACTCATTAGAGAAATGCAAATTAAAACCACAATGAGATATCACCTCACACCAGTCAGAATGGCGCTCATCAATAAAACAACACAGAATAAGTGCTGGCGAGGATGTGGAGAAAAGGGAACCCTCCTGCACTGCTGGTGGGAATGCAGACTGGTGCAGCCACTGTGGAAAACAGTATGGAGATTCCTCAAGAAATTAAAAATCGAACTGCCTTTTGACCCAGCTATACCACTGTTAGGAATATACCCCAAGAACACCATAGCACTGTTTGAAAAGAAGAAATGCATCCCCATGTTTATGGCAGCATTGTTCACAATAGCAAGGATTTGGAAACAGCCCAAGTGTCCATCAGAGGACGAGTGGATTAAAAAGCTTTGGTATATATATACTATGGAATACTACTCAGCCATAAGAAATGATGACATAGGATCTTTTACAACAACATGGATGGGCCTTGATAACATTATACTGAGTGAAAGAAATAAATCAG
Source organism: Saccopteryx leptura (assembly GCF_036850995.1). Taxonomy (NCBI): domain Eukaryota; kingdom Metazoa; phylum Chordata; class Mammalia; order Chiroptera; family Emballonuridae; genus Saccopteryx; species Saccopteryx leptura. The sequence continues at coordinate 187,757,887 of NC_089506.1, forward strand.
AATAAACTAAGAACTATATGATTCCATACATAGGTGGGACATAAAGATGAGACTCAGAGACATGAACAACAGTGTTGGGGTTACAGGGTGGGGGGAGGAGAGGGAGGGGGTTGGGGGAGGGGAGGGGCACAAAGATCATGGCTTTTCAGCATTTGCCATATTCCCCCCTTAATCTATAGACAGACAGCAAATATTTACGTATGGTGTTCCCACTATAAAGACTGCTGTCTTAGGGACAAATGCTGATAAACTATTTCAGCAGTTCCTCCTTCTTCAAAGACTTATATGTCAACATAGAGCTCCATGTTTCATAGGACATACTCAAGCTCACTCCATGCTCCCTGGAACTTGAGCACAAGGGAATGCCCCCCCCCCTTTTTTTTAGCATTTTTTCTTTTATTTATTTATTTTTTGTATTTTTCTGAGGATGGAGATGGGGAGACAGTCAGACAGACCCTGCCTGCACCTGACTGGGATCCACCTGGCATGCCTACCAGGGGGGAATGTTCTGCGCATCTGGGGTGTTGCTCTGTTACAACCGGAGCCATTCTAGCAACTGGGGCGGAGGCCATGGGGCCATCCTTAGTGCCCGGGGTGGCTTTGCTCCAGTGGAGCATTGGCTGTGGGCGGGAGGAGACAGACGAAGAGGAAGGAGAGGGGGAGGGGTGGAGAGGTAGATGGACGCTTCTCCTGTATGCTCTGGCCAGGAATCGAACCCGGGAATCCTGCACACCAGGCCAATGACTCTGACGGGTCTACCATATCATGCTTTTTACTTAAAAAAAAAAAAAATTTACATTTCTTTTGAATGCTGATGAACAGGAGACACCAAATCTTTTTCGCCTGCAAACTACTACCTTCTTTATTAGATCTAGCTAATAACACTGTTTTGTCTTTTTCCAAATAGCTCCAGATATATGGAAAAGATTTATATAGGCGGATGGGGATCCTCAAACCCCTCAGCGAGATCTTCTGAGAATGGCTTTTAAGATACCTAGAGGCAGAAAAAGCCCAATAGAGATCAGGGGAACTACCAGCTTTTAAGATACACCGTTAAAGGCTCCAATGCCCCAAAGGGGTCTCATAGGATGCCATCTGGGTCCTGCTTCAATAGTGGAAAGGAAGGTCATTGAGCTAAAACCTGCCAGGCTTACACGCCTCTGCTGTGAGGAAACAGGGACACTGGAAGGTGGGCTTCCCCATCGCTCCTCTATGGGAGGGTTCAGTCTCTTCCAGCCCTGCTCCAGCCACCTATGACCTAACCTTTCCCAGAAAGCTGGGGTTTGCCACTGAAGGCTGAAGGTGCCCAGGGCCGTCGGCCCCATCTACGACACTGTGGACGAGCCTAGGGTATTTCTTCCAAGAAGCAGGTAAACTGATCTCATTTGTACAAGGGCCACTTAACTATGTTTTGCCTGAATAGTCAGGTTTTTTATTCTTCCCTCAAAGATCTCTGTTGTGGGTGTTGATAGTCCTATTTTCTGCTGCTTTGCTTAATATATAGTGTTTCCTTTATCCCTCCTACCTCAATGCCCCACTCATATTTCAGGCTGGGACCTACTCCTAATTTAGAGCTCTCTTTCCTCCTTTTGCCAACTTGTATTATGAATTTACCTTTGCCACCCAGCTTAGTGTATCCCAAGGTTCTCTTTACCATGCCACAGTCACAGAGCTCCAGGGAAAAGCAACCTGGTCTCAACTCTCCAAGCAGAGGAGAACAGAAGCTCCATATCCACACATGCTGCAAATGGCTTTTTCCAGTCTACCTGAATCATTACCAGCTAGAAGCAGCGGTCATTGGGACTTGGACATGAGCTGCAAAGTATAGAATGGTGACAACAGTTCCAGTGCCATGCGGACTTTTCCTGTGGGGAACTTTCCTGGACTCCTTCTCCCTGTGACAGCTCCTAACAGACTGAACTGTGGTTGGGTTGCATTTTTCATGGACTTGGCATGGTGATGGGGCCAACTTGGACTTGGTGAACATGTTAAGGACACTACTCTTTTATGGATTCTTGCTGTATTGGCCAAGAGTTTGCTTAAAGGCTTTTAATCACTGTAAAAAAAATAGAGGACTGGATGAAGAAGATGGGGCACATATACACCATGGTATACTATTCAGCTAGGAGAATTGATGACATCGGATCACTTACAGCGGAATGGTGGAGTCTTGGTAACATTGTGCGGGGTGAAATAAGCGAATCAGAAAAAAACAGGAACTGCAGGATTCCATACATTGGGGGGACATAAAAGCGAGACTAAGAGGCATGGACAGGAGTGTGGTGGTTACGGGGGGTGGGGGGAGGGAAGGAGGAAGAGGGGGAGAGGGAGGGGTACAGAGAGAACTGGATGGAGGGTGGCGGAGGACAATCTCTCTTCGGGTGATGGGTATGCAACAGAACTAAATGACAAGATAACCTGGAAAAAAAAATTGACAAACCTTCTGGCCCTGGCCGGTTGGCTCAGCGGTAGAGCATAGCCCTGGTGTGCGGGGGACCCGGGTTCGATTCCCGGCCAGGGCACATAGGAGAGGCGCCCATTTGATTCTCCACCCCCCCCCTCCTTCCTCTCTGTCTCTCTCTTCCCCTCCCGCAGCCAAGGCTCCATTGGAGCAAAGATGGCCCGGGCATTGGGGATGGCTCCTTGGCCTCTGCCCCAGGCGCTGGAGTGGCTCTGTTCGCGACGCCCCGGAGGGGCAGAGCATCGACCCCTGGTGGGAAGAGCGTCGACCCCTGGTGGGCGTGCCGGGTGGATCCCGGTCAGGCGCATGCGGGAGTCTGTCTGACTGTCTCTCCCCTTTTCCAGCTTCAGAAGAAAAAAAATTGACGAACCTTCAACTCACTCACTCACAAATACTCATTCTAAGCGCCAGTGAAGGAACAGCAGCTCAAATAGTAGCGGGGACAAATGAAATAAAGAGAATCATTTGGTCTTAGGGTAAGGGCTGCAGGGGCAGCGCTCTCTGGGACAAATGTACTGGCAAGTGTCGTTGTTTCACTGTTGAGTCCAACCTGCACAGAGCGGACAGCTTTGTTCCATTGTTTTTTTCTGAGCCCTCTCTTCATCCAGCCTGTAGGTACCAGTGGAACCTAGTTCTGAGTTTCCATCAACCTGGCTACGACAGCTTGCCCCATCCTGGTAATTTCCTGAGACTCCATCCCATCCAGCTCCTGCACCAGCCCATTCTTTAAGCTGTTTCTCACCAACAGCCAACCTTGGTCCATGCTGCAGACTGTCCTAAAATTTCCCAAGGGCCACAGTGCAGCAGATGGTGTTGGTGTACCCTGTGCCATTTGCTAAGCAGCCCTAAGCCTAACAATAGTGACACTTGGTGCAAACTAAGCTATAGTTTGCAGCATAACCTCTCTCAGGGACTTCCAAGCCCAGAACAGGTAGCTACAAAATGCAGATCAGGTTGTAGATCCTTTCAGGTGGCCCTGGTCCAGGTACAAGCCGTGGTTAATGTTAGCCTGAGCCAGAGCCACTTCCAAGAGGCCCCAAATCTAACATACCTGGTAGCCTGCTTCAGACCAAACCAGAGCACCACTGAGTTGCCATCACAAATGACACACCCCAGAACTAACCTCAGCTGACTAGAGGCTCACTAAAGAGAATTTTCCTTCATGGGTCAGACCCTGTACAACAGCTCATTTGTTCTAGTTATGGCCGGTTCTTATAGCCAGTCAGCCTGAAGGCAATCCTAACAACTGATGTGCCAGCAACAATTAAGTCTCAACTACAACAGGATGGCACACACAAGGAACACTCTTCAAGCACCCAGCTCAGGTGACCAGGGAAATTGTGCCACTGGGGCCCCACAGGACATACTGCATAAGCCCACCCTGCGAATACTGGGAGATATAGCAGATCTCCCAGATACATAGAAACAAAAGTAAGAAGAGAGGCAAATTGAAGACACAAAGAAACAGGTCTTAGATAAAAGAACAGGAAAAAACTCCAGAAAATTAACTAACCAAAATGGAGGCATGAAATGTACAAATACAGAGTTCAAAATTTTGTTTATAAAGATGCTCAATAAACTTAGGGGAAAAATAGATAAATTCAAGGAGAACTTATACAAATAAAAACCATAAAAAGAACCAGTTAGAAATAAAGGATAAGAATGTAATAACTGAAATTTAAAAATGCATTAGGTGAAATTAAAAGCAGATTACATGGACAGAGGATCACATCAGCAATTTAGAAGAGAAAGTAACAAAATGAGTTAAAAAAATGAGGACAGTTTCAGGCAGTGGTTTTTAACCTTTTTACACTTGGGGACCAGTGAAAATAGGAGAATTATATCAGGGACCGCTAAGGTGGAAATCATCCTGAGCATAAGCACATTCAACTAAGATTGTTGAGTCTATAATCTTCATACAATATCAGGGTGGTTAACTCTTTTGTGTATTGGCACGAAATTTCTGGCTGACTCGTACTTGGTCTAGTGGTTCAAAAACACTGGTTTAAGGGACCTGTGAGACAACATCAAGCGTAACAACATTTGTATCCTAGTAGTTCCAGAAGAAAAAGAGAGATAAAGTAATTGAAAAACTATTTGGGTGAAAGAAAGACATTTAAGCCCAAGATTCACAGACAACCCCAAACAAGATGAACTGAAAGAGGCCCACATCAAGACATTATAAATAAAATGGCAAAGGTTAAAGACAAAGAAAGAATCTTAAAAGCGATAAGGGAAAAGGAGTTAGTTTCCTACAATGGAGTGCCAAAAGATTGTCAGCTGACTTCTCAACAAAAAATGTTTAGGCCAGAGGGATTGGCATGAAATATTGAAAGTGATGGAAAGTAAGAACGTATAACAAAGATTAATCTGCCCAGCAAGGATATCATTAAAATTTGAAGGACATCCCTGGCCAGTTAGCTCAATGGTAGAGCATCAGCCTGGCATGTGGAAGTCCCAGGTTTGATTCCCAGCAAGGGCATACACGAGAAGGGCCCATCTGCTTCTTCACCCTTCCTCTCTATCTCTCTCTTTCCCTCCTGCAGCCAAGGCACCATTGGAGCAATATTGGCCCGGGAACTGAGGATGGCTCCATGGCCTCCGCCTCAGGACCTAGAATGGCTCGGGCCAAAATGGACTAATGCCCCAGAAGGGGGAGCATCATCCCCTGGTGGGCATGCCAGGTGGATCCCCGTCTGGCAAATGTGGGAGTCTGTCTGACTGCCTTCCTGCTTCTAACTTTGGAAAAATACAAAAAAAAATTGAAGGACAAATAAAGAGCTTCTGAGACAAGAAAAAAAATTTAAAAGTTCAGCACCACCAAAGTAGTACTACAAAAAATGTTAAAGGGACTTTTTAAAGAAGAACAAGGTATAAATATAAATACACTGTACTAAACTTACAAACCTTGGTCTCAAAGGGGTTTTGTAAACGTGGCTCCAAAGACAAGTGCATTAAAAGCAAAAATAAATGAATGGGACTACATCAAACAAAAAAGACTACTCCACAGCAAAGGAAACTGTCAACAAAACAAAAAGGCAACCAGCTGAATGGGAGAAGATATTGGCAAACCATACCTCCAATAAATGGCTAATATCTAAAATAAGTAAAGAACTACACAACTTGACAACAGGAAAACAATCTGATTTAAATAATGAGCAGAGAAGTTGAACACACATTTTACCAAGGAAGACCTACAGATGGCCAATAGACATATGAAAAGATTTATAAAGGTTTACTCAAAAATTAAAAATTGAGATGATGTCAGAGTAATGGCAGCATGAGAGGTATCCTTGATCACTACCCTTGAAATTTCAACAAATTGAACAGCTATAATGCAGAGAAAAAAATCTCAACTGGGCTCACAGTTCTACCCAAAAAGATCTGCACATGGACTAACCAAAGGAGGTAAGGGTTGAGATGGGTGGGGGATAGAGTGGAAGATAGACACACTCATGGTCAGCTCTGGAGAGAAGAGAAACCCAGACTGTCTGGGGTTTAATCTGCCAGGGAACCAGAGAGGGGAGAAACCCAGAGTCTCTGAGTCTTCTTCTGATAGGAGGAGCAGTCAGATTGAGGGGCAGAGAGGGAGATAAAAAAACAAAGCAGTGGCAGAGCAACGGGTCGTGGGTCCTGCCAGCAGCCCACACTTGGCACAGAGACAGAAAAAAACAAAATACAACACCTCCCCAGACTCCCAGATCCCGCCTCCCTCACCTCAGGGGTATGAAGAGCTGCAGAGATTTACCTCACAGCCTGTTCTCCAGAGCCACTCACTCCCATGAAGAACAGAGGTGCTCTGTATCTTGTCCCCTGATCTGTTGAGATGTGGAGAGGAGCACCTAGAGGACTGAGATCACCATTGCTAAAGCCGTAAATCCCTCAAAACACATCCCACCCATCATTGAGACTGCAGCCCTGCCTCCATCATTAAGACAGCAACATCTCAGCAGAGGTCAGTCCAAGAATTTCAGACCTAAAACTTGTAATACAGCACCACCTATGGGAGAAAATAGAAAACCTCTCAAACTGAAATTTCTTCTCTTTTCTTTTGGATTTCACTTTTGTTAATTTTTTATATTATTATTTCATTTTTGCAGCGTTTTGTTTGTTTTTTGTTTTTATTTTGTTTTTTTGTTTTTTTCTTTGTTATTGGTGATTTCTCTTTTACTTTTCATTATTTAAAAAAATTATTTTATTGTATCATATTTTCATTTAAAAAAGATTTTATTTATTTTTTGTTAGAGTTCTTAATAATTCAATCTCAAATGCCATTAAGGAAGAAGAAAACAAATATGGCTACAAAGGAAAAGACATAGTTTAGAAATAATATTAAAAAAATCTCCAGAAAGCCATCTTAATCACATGGAAACCTTGGAGTTAAACACTAGACAACTTAAAATGGAAGTTCTGAAAATACTCAGTAAGATGTGAGAAAACACTGATGGGCCATTAAATGAGCTCAAAAAACAAATTAATGAACAAAATGAGTACTTCAGAAAGGAAATTGAAACTTTAAAAAAGAACCATACAAAGATAAAGAAGTCAATATATGAATTGAAAAATGAGATAGCAAGTATAGCTAATAGAACAGGTCCTATAGAGGAGAGAATCAGTAACATCAAAGACAGGCAACTAGAGATGCTATAGAGAGAGCCAGAGAGGCTCATGAGTTAAAAAAAAAATTATAGAGCTCTACAGGTATTTTCTGACTCCATCATAAAGAACAATATAAGAATGAGTGTGTCAGAAGAAAAAGAGAAGGAGAAGGAAATGGAAAGCCTATTCAAATAAATAATTGATGAAAACTTCCCAAGACTATGGAAAGAGTTAGGTCCTTGAATCCAAAATTCAAAGAGAATGCAGAGTTACCTCAATCTAAATGCACTTTTTCAAGGCACATCATAATAAAATTGTCAAAAAGCAATGACAAAAAAAAGGATCCTCAAGGCAGCTAGGAAAAAGAAGAACTTAACATATAAAGGAAGGCCCATCAGGTTATCATCAGAATTCTCAGCAAAAACTCTACAAGCCAAACTCTCCAAACATTCAAAGTACTGAAAAAGAGGAATTACCAGACAAGCATACTATATGCCTATCTACTCTTATTGATCAATGTCACCCCATTAAATTTAATTTTCTAAACAAAATTATTTTTAAAAACTTACCCTTTAGGCCCTGTCCGGTTGGCTCAGCGGTAGAGCTTCGGCCTGGTGTGCGGGGAACCCGGGTTCAATTCCCGGCCAGGGCACATAGGAGAAGCTCCCATTTGCTTCTCCACCCCCCCCCTTCTTCTCTGTCTCTCTCTTCCCCTCCCGCAGCCAAGGCTCCATTGGAGCAAAGATGGCCCGGGCGCTGGGGATGGCTCCTTGGCCTCTGCCCCAGGCGCTAGAGTGGCTCTGGTGGCAGCAGAGCGACGCCCCGAGGGGCAGAGCATCGCCCCTGGTGGGCGTGCCGGGTGGATCCTGGTCGGGCGCATGCGGGAGTCTCTCCCGTTTCCAGCTTCAGAAAAATACAAAAAACAACAACAACCAAAAAACTTACCCTTTAAAACAAAACGAGCCCTGGCTGGATAGCTTAGTTGGTTAGAATATCATCCTGAAACACAGAGGTTGTTGGTTCAATCCCTGATCAGGACACATACAAGAACAGCTGGATGTTTTTTTTCTCTCTATCTCTCCCCTTCTCTCTTGCTGAAATCAATCATTTTTAAAAATGTTTAATAAATAAAAACAAAACAAAAAATTAAGCATTTAAATGCCATATGATCTAGCAATTCATTTTCTAAGGATTTGCCCCCAAAATAGGAAACACTTATTTGTAACAATGTATGTACCCCTATTAACTGCAGCATTATTTCCCAAGTGAAGACATAGAAACAACCTAAGTGCCCATGATTGAAAAAATAAATAGCAGTGCACCTATAAAATGGTATTCCAGCCATAAAGAAGATAAAATATTATTATTTGTGACAATATAAATGGATCAAGAGGGTCTTATGCTGTGAAATAAGTTAGAAAAGGACAATAACAAAATTTTATTCATATGTGAAATATAAGACAAAAAGTAACAAAATATCAAATCAAAACCAGACTCATAGCATGGTGGTTACCAGAAGGGAAAGGGTCAGGGTAAAGAGGTTCCAATATAGGTAATGGAACAAAACTAGACTTCAGATGTGGAATATGTAACAGAGTACACAGATATACGGTTATAATCTCGTACACCTGAAAATTATATAATGTTATTGGTCCATTTTACCACAACAAATTTAATTTTAAAAATAGATTAAGTAAATGGTTCTTTTTACTAGTTCCTGTGTGAATAGCCTCTGAACACATAAGAAATTAGAGACTTTCGACCCTGGCCAGTTGGCTCAGTGGTAGAGCGTCGGCCTGGCGTGCAGAAGTCCTGGGTTCGATTCCTGGCCAGGGCACACAGGAGAAGCGCCCATCTGCTTCTCCACCCCTCCCCCTCTCCTTCCTCTCTGCCTCTCTCTTCCCCTCCCGCAGCCAAGGCTCCATTGGAGCAAAGATGGCCCGGGCGCTGGGGATGGCTCCATGGTCTCTGCCTCAGGCGCTAGAGTGGCTCTGGTCGCAACAGAGCAATGCCTCAGATGGGCAGAGCATAGCTCCCTGGTGGGCATGCCGGGTGGATCCTGGTCAGGCGCATGTGGGAGCCTGTCTGACTGCCTCCCCTTTTCCAGCTTCAGAAAAATACAAAAAATAAAAATAAAGAAATTAGAGCCTTACTTTTTTGAATATCTAATTAAGGCTGGTGGTGTCAGTCCAGCTGTGTCAGCACAGGACCTGCAGCAGGTCTACCTTTTCCCACCATTGTGGAATCTTAAAGTTCCTATCAGATGAAATCCCTCTCCCTGTTCTCCTTGGGTGAGGCAGAATTTGTTTCTAAACAGTTCCCAAAGTTATACACTTTGTAGGCAAAACCCAGAAGGACCATAAAAAGGAGTAGGGAGAGAGCTCATTCCCTTCTCGCAGACACAGGAAATTTATAAAATTCAATGGGACTTCCAAGCAAAAACAGAATGAGTGTGAGGAGAGGGAGACATTCTACTTGAGTACAAATTTGCCAATTGTACTCAATATAACAATAGTTTTCAAATACAGAAAAATAATGTGAAAATTTGAAATAAAGGCAGGGTCTGCAGCTTAATTTTATTTAAGTACCAAGATTCATCTAGGTAATTACACACATCTTGCAAGGAGGAAGCATTCTTATTTTGCAGCTTACACTGAAATGCAACAAAAAATTAAACAAGTCAATGGGTGGATGCATAGATGATAAAAAAATGCTAATCATAAAATCTGGGTGCCGTGCACACAAGTGCTTATATAACATTTTTTCATTATTTTGTACTATTTTTCTGTATTTGAAAACTATTGTTATATAATTGAAGATATTATTAGCAGTATTTATTAAGTTTAAAAATCATTTAAAGTTCTCCCATCTCACTTCCCATACCCCTACTCGAGTCAAACTCTCATCATCTCTGACGGAGACTAACCGGAGCTTCCTGGCTGATGTCTTTCAGAGGGCAACCTTTGCACATTTAATCAGGGTGTGCCAGGATTGACTCTCCCACATCAGGCACTGCCAGTACTTCATCCAGGTGACAGGTGACTGCCCCAGGTGTGGTCCCAGTTCCCCTCCTCAGATCTCCCGTTGCAGCACACTGGAGTCTTTGCAGTACCTGCACACCCCTGGCTACCTCATATGTTCTCACTTTTACTCATGCTGCTCTGCATGCTTTATTCCCTCCCAATTGCTTCATATTTAATATTTCTCTCAGAAACTTGAACATGGTGATTGAACACATACATTTATCTCTAAAGCATCCAGGAGCCCCATAAAATGCACTAAAGGTCTTTCTTTTTCTTTTTTTTTTCTTTTTACATAGACAGAGTAGGGATAGACAGGGACAGACAGACAGGAACGGAGAGAGATGAGAAGCATCAATCATCAGATTTTCGTTGCAACACCTTAGTTGTTCATTAATTGCTTTCTTATATGTGCCTTGACCGGGGGGCTACAGCTGACCAAGTAACCCCTTGCTCAAGCCAGCAACCTTGGGTCCAAGCTGGGGAGCTTTGCTCAAACCAGATGAGCCCGCACTCAAGCTTGCGACCTCGGAGTCTCGAACCTGGGTCCTCTGCATTCCAGTCCAACACTCTATCCACTGCACCACTGCCTGGTTAGGCTAAAGGTCTTTCTTAAAAGTCATAAATACACAAGGACAAAGACAACCAGTGGAAACAACTGCCAACAAACACATGAACCTAGAAGTAGAGCCAAGGGTTAGCGTGAGCTTTTCATGCCAGGCACCATTCTAAGTGCTCACCTTACTTGTATAGTGGGTACTCTTATTATCAACCCCCTTTTACAAATAAGTGCAGAGAGGTTAAGTCACTAGTGCAAGGTAACAAACAGCCACAGATCCAGGATTTAACCCAGATGACCTGGCCCCAGAGTCTATGCCATGACAACTATACCTCTACTGTAAATGGTCACTTGCTGGGCAGAACAGAAAAAACAGAAACTGAGCCAGCAGGACTGGGGAGACCAGAACAAGTGGAACCAGACCATCAGGCCCAGAAGGACTCAGGAACTGAATGCACAGGTATGTCTAAAATCAAGAGGTGGAGACTGAAAACAAAGGATTGTTTATAGCAGGGGTCCCCAATCTTGTTACACAGGGGGCCAGTTCACTGTCTCTCAGACTGTTAGAGGGCTGGACTATAAAAAAAACTATGAACAAATCTCTATGCACACTGCACATATCTTATTTTAAAGTAAAAAACAAAACAAAACAAGAACAAATACAATATTTAAAATAAAGAACATGTAAATTTAAATCAACAAACTGATCAGTATTTCAATGGGAACTATGGGCCTGCTTTTGGCTAATGAGATGGTCAATGTCCGGTTCCATATTTGTCACTGCTAGCCATAACAAGTGATATGACGTGCTTCTGGAGCTGTGACTCGTGTGTCCCGTGTCACCGGAAGTAGTTCTGTATGTGAGCGAAGCCACACTTTCTGATGCCGCCAATACAGTACTCCAGCATCCACATCCTGTGCTCCTCTCACTGACCACCAATGAAAGAGGTGCCCCTTCCAGAAGTGTGGCAGGAGCCGGATACAATGGCCTCAGGGGCCGCATGTGACCCGCAGGCTGTAGTTTGGAGACTCCTGGTTTATAGTCTGCACAATAGTTATATTTCCAGATTCTTTCCTATACTGGATTGAATAGTGTTCCCTCAACAAACTATAGAAATGATCCCTGAAAGTACAGTCTTGAATAGTGTTCCTTCAAAATTCATGTGCACTAGCTACCTCAGTATGTGGCTCTATTCAGAATCAAAGTCATTGCAAAACTAATTAGTTAAGATGTGGTCATAGTGGGATGTATCATCCCTAATTTAATGAGCAGTGTTTTTCAAGAGACATACACAGAAGAAAGGCAGTGATATCAAGATGGAGGCAGAGATTGAAGTGATGCTACCACAAGTCAAGCAACACCAAAGATTGCCGGCAACCACCAGAAACTAGGAAAAGGCAGTGAGCAGATTCTCCCTCAGAGCCTCCAGTGGGAACCAACCCTGCCAACACTGTGAGCTCTGCCTCCTAGCCCCCAGAACATTGAGAAAATACATTTCTGTTGTTTTAAGCCACTCAGTTTGTATACTTTTTTACAGCCACCTCTCCTACCCTACAGAGGACTGTGGGCTATACTCCACCCACATTAAACCAGCCACACTGTGGGCTTGAGAACCATGGCAGAGAAAAGGAGTGCTGGACAGAAGGAAGAAGGAATTATGAGATTTGCCTCACCCTCTTCCTTTTGGGTTAAATACCAGAGAATTCTTCCTAGGAATTCCTCGTCCATATGAACTACTGATTCTGAGATTTACGGGTCCTCCAGTCGGATGGCTATCAAATCCCACACACTCTTAAACACACGCAGCTAGGCAAGGACAGGCAGCATTTAAGGGAAAGACTGGCACAAACAGGGATAGGAGCCCAAAGGAAAACAAGCAGTGTTTGGTTAGGAAGGGAGCTTCGGGAAATAGCCATAGCAACCTGAGAGCTGTGCTCATGTAAAATCAGAATAGAGAAGAAAGAACTCATAGAAATAAAAAAATATAACAGAAGATGTATCATTCCAGCGAAAGATGAGAAGGTGAAGATAACTACTTTACCACAAAAGAAAAATGAATAGATGAAAATTGAAAAACAAAAAATAAGAAGAGTAGAGAATCATTCAAGGAGTTCCATAACCTACCCCATAGTGGGTATCAGAACAGAAAATAGGAAAAATAAAGTAAAAGAAATAGTTCAAGAAAATTTTGAGAACTGAAGGGCGAGAGTCTCCAGATTAAAAGGCACTTTTCTAAATAGTAGCCTCTAGCCATATGGCTGGTCAAATTTAAACATAAATTAATTAAAATTAAATTAAATCAGAAATGCAATTCCTCAGTGCTCAATAACCTCATGTGGAGGGAGGACCCCTTGTTAGACAATACAGGGAACAGCTGCATCATTGCAGAAAGTTCTATCAAACAGCTCTGGCCTAGAATAATGGATGAAGGCAGGGCCTCAATGCACACCATAAAAAAATTTCAGAACAGGAACAAAAAGAAGATAGCAAAGCTGGAAGAAAGTTTGGGGGAGTAGAAAATAGGTCCCACAGAAAGGCTCAGAATACGGAAGGATATTGAACTTCTCAACAGCGAAACTAGAAACAAGATTCTATATCTTTAAGTTCTGAGAGAAAAATTGGGCCAGCCTAGAATTCTATGACCAAACTATGAATCTTGTATGAGGATTACATATATGTATTAAATGTATTTAGACATGCAATTTCTTTAAAAAAATTTACTCCTATGCATTATTGCTCTAAAAGTTACAAGATGATTCCTCTACCAAAAGGATGGAGAAAGCCAAGAAAGAGAGTCAGGCACAGGATCTGGGAACAGGTCATTCAGCACAGCTGAGAGGCAAGGGGAATGTCTGGGAAAGGCCTGCAGAAGCCACCAGGATTGAGTGGCCTAGGCAGAAAGCAACTGAGAAGTCTCTGGAAGATTTGAACGTTTAGAGAGGAGACTTAGCTTCCAGTAGAAAACAGATTACAGGGACAGAGTAAACTCATCAGATTAGAAAAAGGTACTATTGATTTCAAGGAAAATGAAACTTTGTCAAGAACATAAATGAAAACATAGAAATGTATGTGGTTCAACTGTTAATAATAAGTACTTAGGTCATATTGATACAAACACTGACTAGAAATCAGATTCCTATCTTAGACTTGGGAAGGCAGGAAGTGGGGTGAGGCAAAGGAGTATAGTAGGAACCTATATTCACATCTTCCAGAGGAATCAAGAAATAGTCATGTAAGTACATTATGTATTGAGTGATAGGGCAGGAAACACCAGAAGACACTACTAAATGGTTGAAAGTGGACACTGGAGAGAAAACCCAGACTGGGGGTCAGGCAGGGCTAGGTGCCAAGGGGTTTGTTATAAATCTTATAGGACTGTCTCTCTTCTTAAAGTATGTTCATCTATAAATTTGATTGTTTTTAAATGAATTTTGAAAAACCCCAGATCAGGAGTCACCTTCTCCCAACCTGCTTTGGGGTCAATGCCCTTCTCTGTGCTCCCAGACCACCAACCAGGCTGACTGCCACGTTGAATCGATCTGTTCAGGGCGTTGATGTTTTCCTTCTGAGAAAATGGGGGCCTCTTTGTTTGCCCAGAAAGGTGTTCAGGAAATATTTGTGGATCTAGACAGGAGCCTGGACAAAACTTTCCTGCTCCCAGGTGTGCTTGAGATTCAGATGAGCTTTTTTTTCTTAATTGAATTTATTGACATGGGTTAACACAATTATACAAGTTTTGGGTGCTCAATACTACAACACGTCTCTGTGTACTGTATTGTATGTTTACCCCCCCCCCCAAGGCAGGTCTTCATCCATCACCATTTATCCCCCACCCCCCGCATCCTCCTCCAACTCCCCCACCACGTCACTGCACTGTTGTCTGTGGCCATGAGTTTTTCTTCTTATTTACCCTTTTTTGTTCAACCCCTCCACCTCTTTTACCGAGCCTCTCTACCCCCGATAGCTGTCAGCCCGCTCTCTATATGTCTGTCTCTATGTTGCTTGTTAGTTCATTTTGTTCATTAGATTTCATATATGAATGAAATCATATGGTACTTGTCCTTCTTTTAAATTTTGTGAGAAACTTTCATACTATTTTTCATAGTTGCTGCACCAATCTGCATTCCCAGCAACAGTGCACACGGCTTCCCTTTACTCCGCATCCTCACCACTTGTCACTTCTTAATTGACGGTAGCCATTCTGACAGGCATGAAGTGATATTGTGATTGTATTTTGCATCCTCTGATGATTAGTGATGGTAAGCATTTTCATGTTTATTGGCCATCTGTCTGTCCTCTCTAGAGAAGTGTCTGTTCAGGTCCTCTATCCATTTTTATTTAATTTTATTTTTAAATGAAGTTACTGGGCTGATCCTGGTTAACAGAATGACACAGGTTTCAGGTGTACAATTCTACAACATATCTTACGTACACTGTATTGTGTGTTCACCAGCACCCCTGAGGCAAGTCTCCTTCCATCATCATTTATCCCCTTTATACCCTCCTCCACCTCCCTGTTGGCCCAGCAATCATCACACTGTTGTTGGTGGACATAAGTTTTGGGTTTTCTTTTTGGTTCTTTTTTGCTCAATCCCTTCACCACTCTCACCCAATACCCATGACTGCTCTTTATCTATGAATCTGTATTTTGCTTATTAGTTCATTTTGTTCTTTAGATTCCATATATGAGTGAAATCATATGGTATTTGCTGTCTCTGACTGGCTTTTTTCACTTAGCATAACCCTCTCCAGGTCCTTTCATGCTGTCACAAAAGGTAAAATTATTTTTTATGGCTGAGTAGTATTCCATTGTGTAAATGTACCACAGATCTTTTATCCACTCATCTACTGATGGACACTTGAGCTGCTTCCAAATCTTGACTACTTTAAATAACACTGCACTGAACATAGGGGTGCATATATTATTTTAAATTAGTGTTTGGGTTTCTTTACATAAATTCCCAGATGTGGAATCTTTGGGTCATAAGACAGTTTCTTTGGGTTTTTTTGTTTTGTTTTGTTTTTTGGTGAGAGGGACAGACAGAGAGAAAAATAGAAAGGGAGAGAGATGAGAAGCAGCAACTCTTCATTTGGCTGTTCATTGATTGCTTCCTCATAAGTGCCTTGACCAAGGGGTTCCAGCTGAGCCAGTGATCCCATGCTCAAGCCTGTGATCTTGGGCTCAATCCAGTGACCTTGGGCTTCAAGCCAGTGACCTTTGGGCTCAAGCCAGCAACCATGGGGCCATGTCTATGATCCCTCATTCAAACTGGTGACCCAACATTCAAGCTAGTGAGCCTGTGCTCAAGCCAGATGAGTCCACGCTGAAGCCAGAAACCTCAGGTTTTGAACCTGTGTCCTCAGCATCCCAGTTGATGCTCTATCCACTGTGCCACCACCACATAATCAGGCAAAACAGTTTCATTTTTAATTATCTGAGTTAGCTTCATACTGCTTTCCATGTGGCTCTACTAATCTGCATTGTCACCAACAGTGCAGAGAGGTTTTCTTTTCTCCACACCATTGACAACACTTGTTTGTTGATTTACTGATGATAGCCATTCAGATAAGTGTGAAGTGATACTCTGCCCTTATTTAATGGGCACTTTGTGTGTGTGTGTGTGTGTGTGTGTGTGTGTGTTTGTGTTCTATGTGTTCTTTATATATTCTGGAGAATGACACCTTGTCATTGGCAAACATGTTCTCCCATTCAGTAGGTTGTCTATTCATTTTGTCAATGGTTTCTTTTGCTGTGCAACTTTTTTTTTAGTTTTATATAGTCCCATTTGTTTATTTTTTCTTTTGTTTCTCTTGTCCAAGAAGTTGTGTCAGTAAAAGTATTGCTAAGGGGTATGCAGAGATTTTACTGCCTATGTTTTCTTTTATGAGGTTTTTTTTTTTTTTATGTTAAATAATTATTTTTCTTTTTCTTTTTTTTTTTTTTTAACTTAAATGAATTTTTATTAATGGTAATGGGATGACATTAATAAATCAGGGTACATATATTCAAAGAAAACATGTCTAGGTTATTTTGTCATTAGATTATGTTGCATACCCCTCGCCCAAAGTCAGATTGTCTTTCGCCATCCTCTATCTAGTTCTCTGTGCCCCTCCACCTCCCCCTAACTCTCCCCCTGTCCTCCCTCCTCCCCCCCCCTGGTAACCACCACACTCTTGTCCATGTCTCTTAGTCTCATTTTTATACTCCACCAATGTATGGAATCATGTAGTTCTTGTTTTTTTCTGATTTACTTATTTCACTCCTTATAATGTTATCAAGATCCCACCATTTTGCTGTAAATGATCTGATGTCATCATTTCTTATGGCTGAGTAGTATTCCATAGTGTATATGTGCCACATCTTCTTTATCCAGTCTTCTATTGAAGGGCTTTTTGGTTGTTTCCATGTCTTGGCCACTGTGAACAGTGCTGCAATGAACATGGGGCTACATGTGTCTTCACGTATCAATGTTTCTGAGGTTTTGGGGTATATACCCAGCAGAGGGATGGCTGGGTCATAAGGTAGTTCTATTTGCAGTTTTTTGAGGAACCACCATACTTTCCTCCATAATGGTTGTACTACTTTACAGTCCCACCCACAGGGAATGAGGGTTCCTTTTTCTCCACAGCCTCTCCAACATTTGCTATTACCCGTCTTGTTGATAATAGCTAATCTAACAGGGGTGAGGTGGTATCTCATTGTAGTTTTGATTTGCATTTCCCTAATAACTAATGAAGCTGAGCATCTTTTCATATATCTGTTGGCCATTTGTATCTCTTCCTGGGAGAAGTGTCTATTCATGTCCTCTTCCCATTTTTTTATTGGAT
Organism: Saccopteryx leptura; assembly: GCF_036850995.1. Classification (NCBI taxonomy): domain Eukaryota; kingdom Metazoa; phylum Chordata; class Mammalia; order Chiroptera; family Emballonuridae; genus Saccopteryx; species Saccopteryx leptura. Next base: position 187,775,355 of record NC_089506.1, read on the forward strand.
TGTTTGTTTGTTTGTTGTTGAGTTTTATGAGTTCTTTGTAAATTTTGGATATTAGGCCCTTATCTGAGCTGTTGTTTGAAAATATCATTTCCCATTTAGTTGGCTGTCTGTTTATTTTTGTATCAGTTTCTCTTGCTGAGCAAAAACTTTTTATTCTGATGTAGTCCCATTCATTTATCTTTGCCTTCACTTCTCTTGCCATTGGAGTCAAGTTCATAAAATGTTCTTTAAAACCCAGGTCCATGAGTTTAGTACCTATGTCTTCTTCTATGTACTTTATTGTTTCAGGTCTTATATTTAGGTCTTTGATCCATTTTGAATTAATTTTAGTACACGGGGACAGGCTGTAGTCGAGTTTCATTCTTTTGCATGTGGCTTTCCAGTTTTCCCAACACCATTTGTTGAAGAGGCTTTCTTTTCTCCATTGTGTGTTGTTGGCCCCTTTATCAAAGATTATTTGACCATATATATGTGGTTTTATTTCTGGGCTTTCTATTCTGTTCCATTGGTCTGAGTGTCTATTTTTCTGCCAATACCATGCTGTTTTGATTATCGTGGCCCTATAATATAGTTTAAAGTCAGGTATTGTAATGCCTCCAGCATCATTCTTTTTCCTTAGGATTGTTTTGGCTATTTGGGGTTTTTTATAGTTCTATATAAATCTGATGATTTTTTGTTCCATTTCTTTAAAAAATGTCATAGGAATTTTGATGGAAATTGCATTAAATTTATATATTGCTTTGGGTAATATGGCCATTTTGATTATATTTATTCTTCCTATCCAAGAACAAGGAATATTTTTCCATCTCATTGTATCTTTTTCGATTTCCCTTAACAATGCTTTGTAATTTTCATTATATAGGTCCTTTACATTCTTGGTTATGTTTATTCCTAGGTATTTTATTTTTTTTGTTGCAATCGTGAAGGGGATTATTTTTTTGAGTTCGTTTTCTAATATTTCATTGTTGGCATAGAGAAAGGCTATGGACTTCTGTATGTTAATTTTGTATCCTGCGACCTTACTGTATTGGTTTATTGTTTCTAATAATCTTTTTGTGGAGTCCTTCGGGTTTTCGATGTATAGGATCATATCATCAGCAAAAAGTGATACCTTTACTTCTTCTTTTCCGATATGGATGCCTTTTATTTCTTTGTCTTGTCTGATTGCTCTGGCCAGAACTTCTAGCACCACGTTAAATAAGAGTGGAGAGAGTGGACAACCCTGTCTTGTTCCTGATTTAAGGTAGAAAGTCCTCAGTTTTATGCCGTTTAATATGATGTTGGCTGATGGTTTATCATATATGGCCTTTATCATGTTGAGATATTTTCCTTCTATACCCATTTTGTTGAGTGTCTTAAACATAAAATTGTGTTGTATTTTATCAAAAGCCTTTTCTGCATCTATTGATAAGATCATGTGGTTTTTGTTCTTTGTTTTGTTGATATGGTGTATTACGTTAACCGTTTTGCGTATGTTGAACCATCCTTGAGATTCTGGGATGAATCCCACTTGATCATGATGTATTATTTTTTTTAATATGTTGTTGTATTCGGTTTGCCAGTATTTTGTTTAGAATTTTAGCATCTGTATTCATTAGAGATATTGGTCTGTAGTTTTCTTTCTTTGTGCCATCCTTGCCAGGTTTTGGTATGAGGGTTATGTTGGCCTCATAAAATGTGTTTGGAAGTATTGCTTCTTCTTCAATTTTTTGGAAGACTTTGAGTAGAATAGGAACCAAGTCTTCTTTGAATGTTTGATAGAATTCACTAGTATAACCGTCTGGGCCTGGACTTTTATTTTTGGGGAGGTTTTTAATAGTTTTTTCTATTTCCTCCCTGCTGATTATTCTGTTTAGGCTTTCTGTTTCTTCATGACTCAGTCTAGGAAGGTTGTATTGTTCTAGGAATTTATCCATTTCTTCTAGATTGTTGTATTAGGTGGCATATAATTTTTCATAGTATTCTACAATAATTCTTTGTATATCTATGATGTCTGTGGTGATCTCTCCTCTTTCATTTTGGATTTTATTTATTTGAGTCCTGTGCCTTTTTTCCTTGGTGAGTCTTGCCAAGGATTTGTCAATTTTGTTGATCTTTTCAAAGAACCAGCTCCTTGTTTTATTGATTTTTTCTATAGTTTTTCTGTTCTCTATTTCATTTATTTCTGCTCTGATTTTTATCTCCTTTCTTCGGCTGGTTTTGGGTTGTCTTTGTTCTTCCTTTTCTAGTTCCTTAAGGTGTGAAGTTAAGTGTTTTACTTCGGTTCTCTCTTGTTTGTTCATATAGGCCTGAAGTGATATGAACTTTCCTCTTATTACTGCTTTTGCTGCATCCCAGAGATTCTGATATGTCGTATTTTCATTTTCATTTGTCTGTATATATCTTTTGATCTCTGCGCTTATTTCTTCTTTGACCCATTCATTTTTTAGAAGTATGTTGTTTAGTTTCCACATTTTTGTGGGTTTTTCCCCCTCTTTTTTGCAGTTGAATTCTAGTTTCAAGGCTTTATGATCAGAAAATATGCTTGGTACAATTTCAATTTTTCTAAATTTGCTGATATTGTCTTTGTGGCCCAACATATGGTCAATTCTTGAGAATGTTCCATGTACACTAGAGAAAAATGTATACTCTGTCGCTTTGGGATGAAGTGTCCTGTAGATGTCTATCATATCCAGGTGTTCTAGTATTTCGTTCAAGGCCACTATATCTTTATTGATTCTCTGTTTGGATGACCGATCTAGAGCCATCAACGGAGTATTGAGGTCTCCAAGTATGATTGTATTTTTGTTAGTTTTTGTTTTAAGGTCAATAAGTAGCTGTCTTATATATTTTGGTGCTCCTTGGTTTGGTGCATATATATTAAGGATTGTTATGTCTTCTTGATTCAGTGTCCCCTTAATCATTATGAAGTGACCATTTTTGTCTCTGAGTACTTTTTCTGTCTTGTAGTCAGCATTATCAGATATGAGTATTGCTACACCTGCTTTTTTTTGGGTGTTGTTTGCTTGGAGTATTGTTTTCCAGCCTTTCACTTTGAATTTGTTTTTATCCTTGTTGCTTAGATGTGTTTCTTGTAGGCAGCATATAGTTGGATTTTCTTTTTTAATCCATTCTGCTACTCTGTGTCTTTTTATTGGTAAGTTTAATCCATTTACATTTAGTGTAATTATTGACACTTGTGGGTTCCCTACTGCCATTTTATAAATTGCTTTCTGTTAGTTTTGTATCTAGTTTGATTCTTCTTTTTTGTTTTTCTATCATTTTTTTTTGTTTGTTTGTGTTCCATACTTCTTTCCTCTGTTGCTACCTTTTTTAAGTCAAGTGTTTTTGTGGTGGTTTTTTCTAGGGTGGTTACCATTAAGTAATAAAAAGGGTACCTACCATATTCTTTGTAGTACCCTATCTTATAAGTATTTCTGCACTTCATCGTCCTTTGCTACTGTTAATCTCCTTCCTCTCCCCCCTTTTTTTCCTTTGTTGTCACAGTTTAAGTTTGGTTTTATTGTGTTCTTGGTGGAGCTGTTACTTGTGGTGTTGTTTTCTTTTGTTCTTTGAATCTGGTTGGAAAACCCCCTTTAGTATTTCCTGGAGTGGGGGCTTTCTGTTGATAAATTCTCTCATCTTTTCTGAATTTGTGAATGTTTTTATATCTCCTTCATACTTGAAGGATAGCTTTGATGGGTATAGTATTCTTGGCTGAAAGTTCCTCTCTTTCAGGGCTTTAAATATTGGGGTCCACTCTCTTCTAGCTTGTAGAGTTTCTGCTGAGAAATCTGATGATAATCTAATAGGCCTTCCTTTATATGTTGTACTCTTCTTTTCCCTGGCTGCCTTGAGAATTTTTTCTTTGTCATTGGTTTGTGTCATCTTCATTATGATGTGCCTTGGAGTGGGTTTGTTGGGGTTAAGAAAACTCGGTGTTCTGTTTGCTTCTTGAATTTGAGGCTTTAGTTCTTTCCACAGGCTTGGGAAGTTCTCATCTATTATTTGTTTGAGTATATTCTCCATTCCATTTTCTTTCTCTTCTCCCTCTGATATACCTATTATTCTTATGTTATTCTTTCTGATGGAGTCAGACAATTCCTCTAGGGCTTTCTCGTTTTTTATTATTTTTGAGTCTCTTTCTTCTTCTCTCTGTTGTGCCTCAAGTTGTTTGTCTTCTATTTTACTAATCCTATCTTCAATCTGGGCTGTTCTGCTAGCTAAGCTTGTTACCTCATTTTTCAGCTCGTGAATTGAGTTTTTCATTTCTGTTTGATTTGTTTTTATAGTTTCAATTTCCTTGGTAATATATTCTTTGTGTTCATTGAGTTGTTTTCTGATCTCCCTATATTGCCTTTCTGTGTTTTCTTGTATATCTCTGAGTATTTTTAAGATTTCTATTTTAAATTCTCTGTCATTTAGCTCCAAGGCTTCCAATATGTTAAGTCTTTTCTCCATAGATTTTTCCACATCTATTTGTGTTACCTCTCTTTCTTTTGTATCCATAATATTCGATTTCCTCTTTCTTATTGGCATCTGAGGGTGGTCTTGTTGATAGCACTAATTAGAATTAATAAAGAGTAAAAAGTAAAAAAAAAAAAAAAAAAAAAAAAAGGTAAAACACCCCACAAAAAAAAACAGTAATAATTTATTATTTCCCCCTTTTTTTTCTTTCTTCTCTTTTCCTCCTATCCCCTCCTCAGGGAAATATTGTGCATATAATGGAGGGCCTGATTTGGGGTGAAGAGTTCAAGAGGCAAAAAAAAGGGGAGTAGGGACCTACTAAATGCAAAAAAAAAAAAAAAAAAAAAAAAAGGAAGAAAATCTTAGACAAGCATAAGATGATTTGCTTGTGAGTGATGGTCAACTAAGAGATATAATGAGAGGGATAAGAGGGAACCAGAAAAAAGGACAAAAAAAAGAATAATAAAAAAAATAAAAATGATAAGTAAAAATCTGTTGTATTAAGTGGAGCGAAGACTAAATACAATGGAGACCTTGGGTTGGGAGGACCCAAAATGCCACAAAAATAAACAAACAAGAAAAAGAAAACAAAAACAAAAGCGAAAAAGAAAAAGAAAAATAAAGCCAAAAAAAGCCTTGAGTCCCAAATTAACTAATTTGTTCGTGATTGAGGATTAAATGGGATGAAAGTAAAACGAGAAAAGAAAAAACGAATAGAAAGGAAAAAATAAGAAAAAAAAAACAAAACAAAGGAAGAAATAAAAAAGGAAGAGAAAAAAAACAAGATAAAGCAAAACAAAATAAAACAAAAGAGGAGAGAGTGAGAGTTATGTGTTTTGGAGTATAACCTTAAAGGAGGGTGAGGATGAAGAAGAGAAATAAAATGTAACACTTATGGATAGTGTAGTTCAAGAAAAGGGAAGCATAAGATGGGCAGAGAATAGAAGGACCGAGGTGGAGGAAATAAAGGCAATAAGATAGAAGAAACAAACAACAACAACAACAACAACAAAAATTAGTGGAACAAGTTGTAAAGTCTGTGGATTTTTCTTGATTTTGAGATGTTAACTTCTTCCTTTTTCTTTTCTCTCCCTCTTCCTGGTCGGTGACTCTACCCCAGGCTCTGCCCCTGTGTCACACTTAGGTAGGGATTTGCAGTTGATGGGATTCTATGGCAATGTCATATAATTGGCTTTAGTCTTGCTGGTAGTCAAGGCTTGTTGGCGTTTGCAGGGTCCAACGATGAGAGAGTTTGCTTTCCTGGATTCTCTCTCCTAGTCCCCCCTTCCTGAATTAGCAGCCTGGTGATCCAGCTATAAGGCTGCCACTGCTTCTGCCTGGGGAGTAAGAGGCTCAAAGAGCTGGGAAATCCCCACTCTATCCCCACTCAGTGCAAGGCTTTGGGAAAGGCTCTGGCAGTCAGGGCCTCCAGTGTAATCAGGCGGGGGTGGGAGTCAATTGTTGTCAAGGTGACTGTTCAGCACCTAGCATTCAGTTGGACCTCTCAACCCAGGCTTTCCACACTTTGTAGCCTGTTTCGGCTGGGAAGAAGAGGCACTAGTCTCTGCTTGCGACTAGTGTAGTATAGATCTTATTATCTGCCAAGTCCTTCTTGTTAGCGTTTATCCCTGAATATGGAGGCTCTATCAATCAGAAGTTGCCCCCGCCCCTTTAGCGAGAGGCACTAAAAAATATCACGCCTCTTGTCTTGGGTCGGTGAACTGAGAGAGATCTTATCAATTAGAACCGAGGGTGTGCAGATTTCACGGGTTAAGCTAATTTCAGTGATTGGGTCGCAGCTGTGCTCCCGAAGGTATTTCAGGCTGCCTGCGCATGCCCCTCCCCCAACGCTTGATTGTTAGCTTGAATGGCTGGGTGAGGTGCCCCGCCCATGGAGAGAATCTCCCAAGTAGGAAATACCGCCCTGGGGCCTCTCCCGCTCCCCCCGCTGCTGGCGGCTGGGGCGCACGGGGCGCAGGATGATGGGGCACCCTGGGTGTGCGGGCCAGCAGGGCGCTCTGGGTGCGTGGAATGCCCAGGGTACACGCGCGAATGGGGTGCTCCGGGAACCGGTGGCTGGCGACTCTCACTCGCAGTGCGTGGCCGCTGGGAACGTTAGCGGAGCTCGCTCTGCAACTGGACCGGGCGCGCCAGTGGCTGCTCGCCGCTCCGGAGTGTGGGCGGTGCTCGCTCTGCAACCAAACCGGGCGCGCGCCTGCGGCTGCTCACGGCTGCTCGCGGCTGCTGCTCGCGGCTGCTCGCGGCTGCTGCTCGCGGCTCCCGAGTGTGGGCTGACTCACCACAGGCGCACTTCCTCGCGGCTTGAATGAACGTCCCTGCGGTATCTTCCTCCACACCCTCGTCTCTCAGATTCAAATGATAAACGTCCTTTCGCTTTCAGTTTGTGTGGAACTCCGGAATGCTCCGAGGATAAATTTTCCTGTTTCTAGTTGATAAATTTGTTGTGATTTTGGGGAGATCTGTTGGACGCGCTGCTCACGGCGCCATTTCCGTGACGTCACCTTATGAGTTTTATCATTTCAAGTCTTACATTTAACTCTTTGACCCATTTTGAATTTATTCTTCTATATGGTGCTTGAATCTGTCCAGTTTTTCCAACACCATTTAGCGAATAGACGGTCTTTACCCACTTTATGTTCTTACTTTGTCATATATTAATTGAACATAGAGGCATGAATTTATATCAGGGCTCTCTATTCTGTCCATTGATCTGTCTGTTTTTCTATGCCAGTATCATGCTGCTTCGATCACTATAGTCCTGTGGTATGGTTTCATATTAGGTAGCATGATATCTTCAGCTTTGCTCTTTCTCAGATTGCTGTGGCTATTAGGGATCTTTATGGTTCCATATAAATTTCTTGATTATTTATTCTAGTGTCTGAGAAATGTCATTGATACTTTCAGAGGAATTGTGTTGAATCTATAGATTGTTTTGGCTAGAATGGACATTTTAACCATGTTCATGCTTCCTAGCCATGAACTCAGTATATGCTTCCATTTATTTGTATCTTGTTCAATTTCTTTCTTCAATGTCTTATAATGTTCTGAGTACTGGTCTTTTAACTCCTTGGTTAAGTTTTTTAGTTATGTTATTTTTTTAATAAAATTCTAAATGGGATTATTTTCTGTTTCTCCTTCTTATAGTTCCTTTTTAGTATGTAAAATGCAACTTATTTTTGAATATTTATTTAGTATTCTGCTACTTCACTGAATTTTTTTATCAGTTTTAGTAGCTTTTTGGCGGAATCTTTAGTTTTCTCATATATAGTATCATATCATCTGCAAATACTGACAATTTTACTATTTCCTTTCTGATTTGAATGTCTTTTATTTCTTCTTCTAGCCTTATTGCTGTGGCTAGGACTTCCAGTACTGTGTTGAATAAGAATGGTGAAAGTGGACATCCCTGTCTTGTTCCTGATCTAAAAGAAACACTTTTAGGTTTTCACTGTTAAGTATGATGTTAGATGTGGGTTTGTCATACATGGCCATTTTGTTGAGGTATGCTCCCTCTATTCCTACTTTGCAGAAAGTTTTTAATAATAAATATGTGCTTGATTTGTCAAATATTTTTTCTACAAATATAGATATTGTCATATGATTTTACTCGTCATTTTGTTTATGGGGTTTATTACTTAATTGATTTGTGTATATTGAAAGAACCTTGCATCCCAGGAATAAATCCCACTTGATCATTGTTAATCACTTTTTGTTTAGTAGCATGTGGTTTAACCTCCTTTAACATGTGTTTGTGTTTTTTTTAGTTTTTTTTCTTATTATATATACTTGATATATATCAATAGTTTCATACCACTGTGGTGAGAAGTGCTTGATAAAGTTTAATCTTAAAATTTATTGAGAGTTTTTTGTGACCTAATATGTGGCCTATCCTTCAAAATATTCAGATACACTTGAGAAGAATATATATTCTAATGCTTTGGGGTCAAATGCTCTATAAGTATTAATTAATTCCATCTGGTCAAATGTGTCATTTAAGGCTGCTGTTTCCTTATTGAGTTTCTCCCAGGAAAATCTATCCATTATTGTCAATGAGGTGTTAAAGTTTCCTACTAAGATTGTATTACTACCGATCACTTCATTTATGTCTATCAACATTAGCTTTATGTATTTAGGCACTCCTATTTTGGGTGTTTACAAGGATTTTATCTGCTTGTTGATCTCTTTATCATCGTGTAGTGTTCTTTTTTGTCTTTTAATGTAGCCTTTGTTTTAAAGTTTATTTTGTTTAAGTATTGTTACCCCAGATTTTTTGATTGTTTGTTGGTGTCTGCATGAAATATCTTTTCCATTCCTTTACGTTCAGTCTATATCTTTCGATCTGAAGTGAGACTCTTGTTGACAGCATATATGTCTTATTTTCTTATCTATTCAACTACTCTATGTCTGTTGATTGCAGCATAATTTATTTACACTAAAGTGATTAACAGGTACTTACTTCTTGCCATTTTATTATTCATATTTATGTTCCTCTTTTTCTTCCTTATTTTTTTAAGATTTTATTTATTCCTTTTAGAGGGAAGAGAGAAAAAGAGAGAGAGAAGTGGGGGAGGAGCAGGAAGCATCAACTGCCATATGAGCCTTGACCAGGGAAGCCAGGGTTTCGAACTGGTAACCTCAGGGTTCCAGGTCAACACTTTATCTACTGTACCACCACAGGTCAGGCTAAATACTTTTTAAAAAAAGACTTTATTTATTCATTTTAGAGAGGAGAGAGAAAAAGAGAGGGAAGTTGGGGTCTTTCTTGTTCTTAAAAGAGTCCCTCTAAGATTTCTTGTATTACATTTTGGTGTTGATAAATTCTTTTTGCTTTTTCTTGTCTGGGAAGCTGTTTATTTCACCTTCAATAATAAATGATAGCCTTGATGGGTGGAGTAAATGTGGTTGCATTTCTTTTCATTTGTGCCAATCCTTTCTGGCCTGAAAAGTTTCTTTAGAAATCAGCTGACAATCTTATGGGAGCTCCTTATAGATAATCAGCTGTCTTTTTCTTAATGCTTTTAATAGTCTCTCTTTGTCTTAACCTTTGCCATTTTAATTATGATGTATCTTGGTATAGGTCTCAGTTTGCTTGAGATTGAGCTTATTGGACTTATATGTATATTTCCTTCCCCAAATTAGGGACGTTTTCAGTCATTATTTCTTCAAATAGGTTCTCAGTCCTTTGCTCTCCCTGTTCTCCTTCTGGTACCCCTATAATGTGGATATAATTATGCTTGATGCTGTCCCAGAGGTCCTCTTAACCTATTTCTATTTTTTATTTTTTATGTTTTCTTGCTATTCTGACTGAGAGTTTTGTTTTCTTTTTTTGCTACCTTTTCTTCCACATTGCTGATTTGATCCTGAGCTTCAGCTAACCTGTTTTTGATTCCTTCTATTGGATTGCTCATTTCAGATATTGTATTCTTTATTTTCAACTGGTTCTTTTTTATGAAGTCTTTGTGCTTTTTATGCTTATCATTTTTTTAAGTTTCCAGTAATTTCATCTATTCTTCCCCTAAGTTTCTTCTACGTTCTCATAACCATTGTTTTGAACTATTTGTTGGTGGATTGCTTGCCTTCATTTCATTTAGTTCCTTTTCTGGAGTTTTCTCATCATTTCAATTGGAGCATGTGGATTGTTTTTCTTCATTTTAGCAGCTTCTCTGTGTTTTTCTGTACATTAGGTAGATCTACTATGTTCCTAATCTTGGTAGGATGGCCTTACACTGTAGATGTTTAATGGTGTTCAGTGGCACAGTCTCCATGATCACTCTGATCTAGGTGCTCTAGCATTGTCCTTACTGTGAATTATGTGAACCTTTTTATTATACTTAAATACTGATTGCTGCTGGCACATCCATGGGCGAAACTGACCCTCAGGCTGGTTGGTTGTGTGGATTGGCCCTGGCTACATTACACAGGCTACTGTGTAGAGGCTGATCCCACGAAGTAGAATTTTTCCCAAAAGAGTCTGATGCCTGAAGAGATCTGCCTTTGGGTTTACCACTTTTGGAGCCAATCAGGTTATGTACTGTTGTGGTCTGAAGCCAGCCACCAGGTATGTTGTTTCTGAAGTCTTGGGGGATGTACTTCAGTGAAGATTAATGTCAGACTCTGCCTGTGTTTGGCCCTTGCAACCAGTTAGGAGTTACAAAGCAACCCATGTTTGGTATATGTCTATACCATATCTGGGTGGATGCAGGAGGGGCCCAGTTATGTTCCAAGGCTGGCTGTCAAAAGTGCCAGCTCTGGGACAGGTCAATAAAAGGCTGAAGGCAACCTAAGACCCACCACCACCTGCTGGCTGCCCATTCATTTCAGCCATTGAAAGAGCCTCAGTTGGCACATGAATTGATGAGGCAGGTTCTCAGTGAGTCACCAGGTGGGGTTGAGTGGTGGTCATCAGGTTAATACAGATTAAAATTAAGCACCAGTGCTGGGTCTAAGGCCACTTAGCAAAAGTCTCAGGGTACACCAAGGACAGTCACCACCTTCCTGGGAACAGTGAACCCTTGATGTGGGGCATGGTCTTGTTGAGTCCTCAGGGTGGAATCAGTAGTATTCATCAGGCTAAAGCAGATTAGTATTTGGCAGTGTTTAAGGACGGCTCTCCACAAGAATGGTGGCTCCTGTTGAATGCACTGGAAGATGACCCTCACTTTAAAGCCACATAACTTTGTCATTCCCTGTGTTTCTCTGGCATCCCTGAGCTTGCCCGTAATTCCTTGAGAGATTTTCAAGAAATACTGCAATACAATCCAGGCTTCCACCATTGACAGAACCCATAGTGGTGTCTGAGTTTGGCAGGGCCAAACCTCAGGGAATCATCAGGGTGAGGATAGTGCAGCTCCCAGGCTAATGCAGTGTGGAGGATGTGCTCAATCTTGGAAAGATGGCCTCCATAGGTGGTAGGGAAATGAGACACAAAGCTGGGACATTGGCAGCTGTTTATCCAGCCCTCTGCAAAGCCACACAACTCAGTCTCTCCCTGGATGACTCTGGCACTCTCCAAACTGCCATGCTTCTGCTGGAGCCCAAAATGAGTGCCTTTGAGTGAGATTTTGTGTGCAGGCCCTTTAAGTGGATGCCTAGGTTTCTAGCTGCCTACTGTCTCACCGGGTTGGACTGAATCCCTGATGATTTTCACAGCTAGATGTTGTGTGGGCTCCTTTTTCTGGCACTGGTACTGCAGGTTGAGGAGAATGGCATCAACCTGGGGCTTCTGGGTCCTCATGGGGACCTCTGTAGCTGAGATAGCCCTCCAGATTCTTAACCACTGCATGTGGGTGTAAGACCAGCCCATTTTGCATCTCTGCCCCTCCTACTGGTCTCAACATGACTTCTTTATATCTTTAGTTAGAAGACTTCTGTTCATCTAGTTTCCAGACTATTATCCAGACTGATGGTTCTATAATTTAGATGTAATTTTGATATGTTCATAGGAGGTGAATGCAACTTTTACCTGCTCTGCCATCTTAGATCTTCCACCCTCATTTCATCTTTGTTCATCAATCATGTTATGGTAGTAATTGTAGAAATAAGATATATAGCATTTTTTTTAAAATGCACACAGATGCTCAAAGAAAATGTAGCTTTTTAACTTTTCATGAATAAGATCATCATCCCCATGAGACCTTACCTGGGATAAAACTAGGATCAAAAAATTATTTGTTTCCATAAACCAACTTCTGGGTTTTTTTTGGGTAAAAGCTTCTGAGCTTTGTGTTGCTGACACCTCTTTTCCTGCTCCTCCCAGGATAAGATTGGGATGTTTATAGATAGGACTAATGAAGGGTGGGTCACCTTGCAGGGGATGTCTCCTCCCTGACCTGGCTCTGCAGAAAGTCTTCAAATGTCCATTTACATTCATGGTTCTATGAAGTCTGAGAGTCTCCCCTGCTGACTTAGGGGCTTCTCTCTGGCATTCAGGGCCTAGCCCCACCCTCCACCCTTGATGAGGGGGCATTCTCACTGCTGTGTGTGGGGGACCCCTTAGCCATCCTGTGACATCCATGTGCAGGCTCTCCTAAGATCCTGTTAAAGGCTGCATTGTGTCCCCCACACTCAAAATTTATCTGTTGAAATTTCAAAATTTTATATGTTGAAATCTTAACCTCCAACCCCTCAGAATATGACTGGAGTTGGAGGTAGGGCTTCTAAATGCTAATTAACTTTAAATGAGAACATATCAGTAGGTACCAATTAATATGACTGGTATCCTTTTAAGAAAAGGGAATTCAGATGGGCAGATACAGAGGGATTATCATGTGAAGATATAGGGAGAACATGGCTATGTAGCCAAGGAGAGGGACCCCAGAAAGAACCAAACCTGCCGACACTTTGATCTTGGACTTGAAGCTTGCATAACTGTGAGAAAAATAATTTCTGCTGTTTAAGCCACCAGTCTACTGTAGTTTGCTATGGTAGCCGTAGCAGACTAATATAGACCTAATCTTCTTCCCTTGTGGGCCAGAAAAAGGGTGTCTGTGGACTCAGTGATTGTACAATACTTATGTTTCTGTCTCTCCAATTAAATTATGGAATCTTCCTGGGTAGGAAGCACAATTTATTCACTTCTATATTCCTGGGGCCTAAGAATTCTATACCTGGCATGGAGGTTTTGAATGAATACATGAATGAAGGAATCCATTTTGCAAAACCATCCTCAAAGTTAATAAGATGGAGAGTGCTGTGGTCACGTCACACTGTAAATAGTTCAAATAATTAATTATTAGTACCAGTTCTTAGGGCATAACATGAAGGCTCACAGGTACAATGATGTAAGCTGCTTGCAAATCACTGAAATAAGGAAAGTCAAGCTTTCACTGAATGAGGCCAGGACCAAGGGACCATTGAAACCTGGTGCAGCTAGCCTGAAGCCCAGTGCCTACTTATGGCACTGCACATAAGTCAATTCAAGATAAGTCAATTCATCAAAACTATAAGACAGTAAGACATAGACTACTCTGTTATTGCCATAAGTTCACAAAAATAGAGAAAACAGTCAAGTTTGTTGAGGGATAGAACACCAATACACCAATGTGGCCATAGGATGGGGGCAGCAAAGTGGGCCAAAGAAAGGGACAATACAGGTAAGAGAGCTGATGTCAAGAAGAACATGAGTCTAATAATAATAATAATAATAATAATAATAATAATAATAATAAAGTGTGTTTACAGAAAACCCACTTCTTCACTCCACAGTGCAGCATCACAGACGCCAAGGGTGGAGAATAAACAAGACCTCAAAGAATATCTTCCAGAATTCAGTGACTGAGTCATTCAGCAAATTGGATCTTCTGAAAACTGATCTGTAGCAAATTGGGCTGCTTCCATGACTTCTGCATCTCAGAGAGCGCTAGTCTAAATGTATGAATCTTAACAATGACCGGCACTGTTATTGGTTCACTATGTACCTGGAATCATTCTCAGAATCTCATCTGTATTAACTTCCATAATCCTCATAATTACCCCATAAGGTAAGTGCTATTATCATTCTTGCTTCACAGATGAGGAATCCGAGATTTCATAAGTGAAATAACTAGATCGTCAGCTTGTAAGTGGCAGATCTGGTTAATGAATGCAGGGAGAGACTTCCATCTCAACCACCACACCCTACTGGCAGTGGTCATCTTTACCTTCTCATCAGGACAACTGCTGGAACCCTACTCCTTTACATGTGTGTACACACACACACACACACACACACACACACACACACACACACACACACCTAGCTATCATCTATCAATATAGAAAAGGATGAATTTACACAACACATTCAGTTCTAATCTCTGAGCCTACAAAGTTTATTCTTCTGGTTTTCTCTCTTTCTGAATCAGTGACATTCTCCTCCAGTAGTGAGAAGACTGACTTGCATTATCCATAATACATTTCCTTATTTGATGAACCCTTCTTTATGTAGCCAAACCTGTGCCATCCCTTTCCACTCACCTATCTTATTATATCAAATTAGTTCTGAAAAAGGCCCAACCCAACCAGTGATGGCCAAAACCACTGAGTAATTTCTTTCTATAGGTTCCCTGTACTGTGCACTAAAGCATTAGTTAATACTATTGTGAAGAGATTTTTATTGAGTTGCTCAATATATGATATAGAATATTTAAAATAAAATATGTGATACAAATGTTGTTACCACAATAATTCTTGTTTTCATTAAAGGTTGTTGACAAAATTGTAGAGAAATTTGTATTCTTGATTAGTCCTTTGTAAGAGTTGATAGAGTAGATGGAGATAGTACTATAAAAAGCCAATAAGCTGAGTCCACATATCTGGCACTTAGTCACCCCCTTATCTTACAAAATATATGTATAACATTCTGTATAGACACCAAGAAAGCTAAGTGAATGTACAGAATCCCTAGTCATTCATCAAGCTCAGTAGGGTAAGTTCATCTTCATTTCTGGGTTTTATTCACAAAGTACATTGAGCTTTCTGGTGTTGGAGGATACAACTCCCTTGAAGAACAAAATGTTAAGTCCTTAGGGAAAGTCAGGCTTTACTTACAGTCCCATCTCTCAACTCAGCCATTAGAATAATGGGGTTTTTTGGTTGAGTAAGTCCTTGAGAAATTAACTCCAGAGGGATCTGCAAATGTTAAACAGCATATGCGAACCAGTTAATGAAGCACTGTCAACAACAGCAGCAAAGTAGCTGAGATACATTGAGGACAATAATGCTTTACATACATATAACAATTACTTTGAGCATAATATATCTTTGCTTATTTAAATTTATTGAGTAAGCTGTTTCAAAACTAGACAGTAAAACCATTCACCAGTTCATCCATTCAAGAAAATATCAATATATTGCCTGTTCTGTACCAGGCCAGAGACCAAGTGATGTTGATTTGTGTTTGTTTTTGGTTTAAATTTCAAGTAAAAAGGATGATTTTTTAAAAACTCAAACCAGATTCTTAGGCATTATGACAAACTATTTGGAAAAGCCATACAGAATTAATTTTGTGCATGTAGGAACTTGCAAAGTAATCCTGAGTGCTTTTTACATGTTTTAATTGTGCGGACCAGCCTCGACTTCTAGAGCTCAGTCTCCTCTCCAAGTGGAAACCTTCCAGTTTCATGATGAGAAAGGTCTGTTGAAGCATTTTCTAACATCTCCTGGCTCCAAGTGTAGTGTAAATGGTGATCTGCTGAAAACTTACCGTGTTTTGACTAATTTTTTAGTTCCATTCTCACCCAATCACTTCTTTAATTTAGGGGAGTTACCAACACAGTAACCTTCTGATCTCAGCTGATTGGAGGGCAGGAAATTGTGATAGAGGGTGAGAAGTGGCAGCCATAGATAACTGGAAGATGGCAGGGAGTGTCAGACCCACCTCATGTATGCTGGAGGCCCACTGCCTCTCAGGACTGAGTCCCCCATTCATACACACTTACAGGGCTGCTACATAGCCTCCAAAGGCACAAATAAGATGGATACCATCTCTATCCTTCTCCTCTTCCCAAAAGCCTACTTAAGGGGAGAAGCTAAATATTAAATGCATGAATCCAAAAAATAAGCTTGACATGAACCAATGGCAACTATTCTGTATGTTCCTCAGAGGAGAAATTCCAAATCTTTCTATTAATGTAAAACCTTTTCTATTTTAATATCACCTCACAGCATGTATATGTATGTAAATATATATTTCAGGGGAATATATACAAATTCACATCACAAATATTGTGAAATTTTTAAAATAAATTAATTAGAATTTGTATCTAAGAGTTCCAAATCAACTGCCAATCACTCTTTAAGCATTTCCTGCATGACTGTAAGGCTCCATTGGAAATTTATGAAAGGAATAAAATAAGGTGCTAGAGTAAAAGACATTCTTAGGTACAAAGAAATCTGAGAACCAAACGAGATGGTTTAATGAGAAAACATTAGGTCAGGTGGTACAAGCGATGATACCAGCCTACAGCAGCTATTGCTGCAGAGAGAAAAATGGGCTATGGACTAGATAGGGAAGGCTCCTAGAGAGGCTTTGGGAGTGAACTAGAACTTAAAGAACGAAAACAGAATGGGTAGGAGAGCGAGAAGAACACCATAGAGTACTTATTAGGATGTAAAAGCAGCCCAGCTTGATCACAGCAAGGCTCCCAGAAGGAGGGTCAAGTAGCCAGGAGAGGGTGGACTGAGGGAGTTCTTCATTTCAGGCAGAAATGCTTTCATTAGTGATTCTCAACTTTGGCTGCACATGAAAATCAGAGAGGCTTTTAAAGCCACAAAAGATGAATTCTTTTAGTATCTGAGATGACTTAGGCATCAGGATTTTCTTTTTTTTCTTTTTTTTTTTTTGTATTTTTCTAAAGTTGGAAACGGGGAGGTAGTCAGACAGACTCCCGCATGCGACCGACCGGGATCTACCCGGCATGACCACCAGGGGGCGATGCTCTGCCCATCTGGGGCGTTGCTCTGTTGTAACCAGAACCATTCTAGCGCCTGAGGCAGAGGCCATAGAGCCACCCCCAGTGCCCCGGCCAACTTTGCTCCAATGGAGCCTTGGCTGCAGGAGAGGAAGAGAGAGACAGAGAGGAAGGAGAGGGGGAGGGGTGGAGAAGCAGATGGGCATTTCTCCTGTGTGCCCTGGCTGGGAATTGAACCCGGGACTCCTGTATGCCAGGCGGACGCCCTACCACTGAGGCAACCGGCCAGAGCCGGCATCAGGATTTTTTAAAACTCCTCACTCATTTTATTATACAGCCAGTGGTTGAGAACCACTATCACAAGAGCTTCTGTCAGTTCTGGTGGAGAAGAGCAGCACTCAAAAGTCATGACCCAGTTATTATCATTGCACTTCAGGACGGAGCACTTTCCCTTCCTTCTAGTGGACTTGAAACTATATTTAAAACTTTGTTCAAAGGACGCTGCATCATCATGTCATGCTAACTGCATTGACTCTAGATGTCCTTTATAGTTGGGTATTTATAAATCACATACTTAGCACTTCAGACTAATGGGGACTTAAAGGTCACATGTGATCCAAGTAGATTCTCTGGCTTACAGAAAAAATTATTAAATAACAAAGGAGGGCCTTGGCCAGTTTCCTCAGTGGTAGAGCATCAGCCCAGCATGTATATGTCCTGGGTTTGATTTATGGTCAGGGCACACAGGAGAAGCAACCATCTACTTCTCCACCCCTCCCCCTTCTCTCTCTTTCTCTCTCTCTCCTCCCGCATGCATGTCTCAATTGGTTTGAGTGAATTTGCCTTGGGCAATGAGGATGGCTCTGTGGGCTCTGCCTCAGGCAGTAAAAAAATGGCTGTTGCTGAGCAATGAAGCAACAGCCTCAGATGGGCAGAGCATCACCCCCTAGTTGGCATGCCAGGTGGATCCTGGTCAGAGTGTATGTGGGAGTCTGTTTCTCTGCCTCCCCTCCTCTCCCTAAAAAATTAAAAAAAAATAAATGAGCATATTCATGCAATATATATGTATTAATATTTCTGTGTGTGTGTGTGTGTGTGTGTGTGTGTGTGTGTGTTTGTTAGCCTGTTATTTTTTTAAATTCCCAATAAAGCATTATATATACAGAGTGGTAACATGTTAAGTGTCTAACCTGTGTTTCTTTGCAAGGTTTGAAGGAAAAGTTCTGCAGAATTTTGACGACAGCAAGTTTCATGTTCATCATAGCAAACCTCATGCCAATGCAGTTTCGGGGTCCACTTCCAAAGGGCATGTATTGGTAAGGATTTATGTTGTCTTTGTTCTCCTTACTGAACCTGGTTCCACAGCAGTAGATGAAAACAATTAATGAAACATAAATACCACAAGAGCTACATATTTAGGGTTTTCTCTTAGACTCCTCAACCAGGAGTAACAGGATACTTCTGTGGGCTAGTCAGTGAGATCCTGCTATGGTTACTTTCCTGTGAGAATTGGAAGCTACAGACCCTTTCCATTCCCCTTAATCTAGAGGAGCTTTCAGTCTCATTGAAGAAAGATGGATACTGTTTAAAGAACGTTTATTTTTAAACACAAAAATTACATTCAAGGTGTTGAAATGTTCACACTCTGAAAGGCAAGTAGGAAATGACACTGATAGAAGGAAAAGTTAGGTTTCTGCCTCCATCAGACTCATGTTAGCCACAGACTCATGGAGGTAGGAAGTAGGAATCAATCTCCCATTAGTTGTTATTTTCTTTTCCTTCTCATCCCTTCCTTTTCCTTACCTCCCCTGTCCTTCTCTTTCTTTTTCTTCCCTTCCTTCCCCTCCACTCCTCTGACCTCTCCCCTTCTGTTTGTCTCTCTCTTACTGAATAGCTTAAATTGTATGACTTCCATAGGCATATGTAGCTCCTCTACTCTAGTATCATCACTGATTTCCTTGTCTATCTGTTCCAATAGGCTATAAATTTCCTGAAGGTTAGATCTATGCTTTATTCAAATTTGATTCCTCAATATTTGGTTACCATATTTCCCTATGTATAAGATACTCCTGTGTATAAGATGCACCTTAATTTTGAGGCCTGAAATTTGAATAAAAATTTATTACATAAAGTTACTAAACTCAGGTTTTATTCATCATAAAATTCATACAACTCCTCATCACTGTCAAAACTCCCATCTAATAGTTTGTCCTCATCTGAGTCTGATGACGAATCAGTCTTCATATATTGCCTCGTCCTTAGTTCCAGCATTTGAAACGCTACACTTCTACAACCACTGTATAAGACTATAAGTAAGCACTTGGTTTTTTACCCCAATTTTTTTAATGTGTGTCTTATACATGGGGAAATAGAGTATATTAAAGAAAAAATATGTATTTAAGAAAAGTGGTCATGGCATTATAGCTGTGCATATTTTAAAGAGTTCATATATTTTGGAGAATATTTGGAATATTTATAGATAGAGTGCCTAAACATAACATGGTAATCAGGAGGAGGGTATCAGTGGCATGTGGATGGGGCAGTGGACATGGGTTGATACATATAAGGCAGGTGCATTAAAAGTATTTCATAGACTTGTGTATATAGAAAATGCTTAGGTATATGTCAAAAATTCTCCATAATAGGCTTTTAAACATATGGAATTTTCACTGTCTGGCCCACTTCCTGACACATGGCAAGCACTTACTCTTTAGTGGGTGAATGAAGCAAAGAGAAGTACAAGATGGTCAACAGTAATGTGAAAAAATGCTCAAACATAAGGGAAATGCAAATTGCAACTACTCCCATTAGAAGGCTACTATCAATAGGACAAGAAATGGTGGAAAGGATGTGGAGAAAAGGAAATCTTCATACACTGCTAGTGCAAATATAAATTGGTGTAGCCACTATGGAAAATAGTATGAAGGTTCCTCAAAAAACTAGGAAGAGAGCCACCATATGACCCAGCAATCCCTCTTCTGGAGATATACCTGAAAATTTTTATAGCACTTATTCATAAAGATGTATGTATCCTTATGTTCATTGCAATATTATTTACAATAGTCAAGACATGAAAACAGAACAAGCTGTCCTGCAGTGGATAATTGGATAAAGAAGATATGGTACATATATACAATGGAATATTACTCAGCCATAAAACGATAAAGTATTGTTAATTGTGACAACATAGATGGATCCTGAGTGGAATATGTTGAGTGAAATAAGTCAAACAGAAAGGGACAAGAACCACATGATTTAGTCATACGTGTGATATAAAACAAAAAACAACAAATAAACAAACAAACTCAGAGATATAGACAACAGAATTGTGGTTACCAGAGGGGAAGAAGGGTGTGGGGAGGATGAAGAGGGTCAAGGGGGTCAAATACAAGGTGATTGAAGGAGACTAGACTTTGATGATGAGCACACAATTGAGTATAGATGTTGTATTTACAAAGACATGCAACTGAAATTTATATTCTATTGTTAAACAATGTTACCCCATTAAATTTAATTTAAAAAGTACAATAAAAGGTCTCTGATTTGATGTTTATGAAGATACAGGGGAAGAAATTGCTAAGCGTGGAGGAACTACAGAGGTACCCTGATCCAGAAAACAGAGGATTTGGTCAGCTAACTACTTCTTTCAACAAATACTATGTGTAGACATGATGCTAGAACTAGGGACACCATGGCAAATGGGACAAGGTCCCTGCCATTAGCAATCTTATAGTTGTGTTAATCAAAGTCTAGATCCCAGGTAATGGAATCAGCTCTTTCCAGAGTTCAAGCTGTGCCCAAAGCCAGAACGTGGCTCGGAATACCCAGAAGAATAATAAAGACCCCTAAGGACGAGTGTTTCAGACATAGTCTACAGAGCAGGTGACTTCCCTTTGGAAATCATCAAATACTGAGAGTAGGAGGGAGCTGACACAGAATTGCAGTCATAGACAGCAGCAGGGACCTGTGTTCATTTCTATCCTCAAGGGGCTGTCTACACCATCTGGGATGAGGAGCTCTCATGTTCTCAGACTGCACTCTCCCATCATGCTAAAGGAACAGCAATCAATGTATTAAAAAAAATGGTGGTAAATTCAGACAGCTAAAGAGAACAGCACAGAAAAACTTAAAGAAAAAAGTCTATATCCCTAAAAACAGATAGTCAATAAGTAAATTATGGCATAAGTATACAGTCATATACACATAAATATTTATATATGTATACCTATATATATTTGATGATGTTTTATACACAAGGTATAGTTTGTAGTTTACTGTTAAATAAAGTAAGTAGTATAAAATATAATACCACTCTAATTTTTTTTAAAAAGCTACAGAAATGTTTACTTGAAACCTATGTACTCTTATTGATCAATGTCACCCTGTTCAAGTTAATTTTATAAATAAAAATTTTTTCTTAAATCTATATATGTAGCCTGACCAGGCAGTGGCACAGTGAATAGAGTACCAGACTGGTATGCAGAGGACCCAGGTTCGAAACCCTGAGGTCACCGGCTTGAGCTCAGGGTTGCTGGCTTGAGAGTGGGATCATAAACACGACCCCATGGTCACTGGTTTGAACCCAAGATCGCTGGCTTGAAAACCAAGGTCACTAACTTGAGCAATGGGTCACTTGCTCTGCTGTAGCTCCCCCTCCCCCAATCAAGGCACATATGAGAAAGCAATCAATGAAGAACAAAGGTGCCGCAATGAAGAATTGATGCTTCTCATCTCTCTCCCTTCCTTTCTGTTCATCCTCATCTGTCCCTCTCTCTGTCTCTATCACACACACACACAAAAATCTATATATGCATACAAAACTGTCAATAATGACATAACCACATTATTAATGAGGCCTATCTTAAAGTAGTGGGATTATGGAAAAATACAACTTTCTTTTTTCTAGTCTAGAGTCTCTAAAATAATAATTACTCTTGTAATTTAAAAAAACTTCTAAAAATATAAAGTACATATAAATAATTGTACAACCACATGTTCATCATCAATACTAACAGATATCAGAATACGCCCCAGCCAGCCTGGATCATGGGGGTTCCCTTTCCCAGAGGCCCAGTACCTTTCAGGACGGAATTCCTCAGGCTCTGACCAGTGTGCTGGGTCACGGTGAAGAGAAAAGACTGGCACCATCACCACTGTCCCTTTGGGAATGAACACGCCATTGATTTCCACATCCTTCTTACAGACCCTCTCAAGTCGACCAGCAATTGGGTACATCCTGAGAGTTTCATTCAACACCATGTCAAGATACTCCATCTGTACCACAGCATCATAGGTGGGAGGTGCCTGGGAAGAGAGAAACAGATTTTGATAAACTGAGATTTGAGATCAACTTTGAACTCAGTCTATGTAGTTCCATAGAAATGTTAGGAGCTCCAAAGAATAATGTATTTTCGCAAAGGACCTTATGATTCATAGACATTTTAATACCTGTCATATCCTTTGACCTGCTAATTGGCCCAGTGAGATGGGTGGAGTAGTTACGAGGGAGACCTTTGGGACAATTCCTTAAGCAGGACCTGAAATCCTTCATATTACCATGTAGCGATTTTTTTTTCTCATGTAAACAAATGTGACTAATAGACTATGACCCTTACTTTTAACTAAAGTATGCCAAAGTCATTGTTTCCTTTCAAAAGGGAAGCCATAGTTCTGAACCAAAGAAAGAGAATCTATAAAATAGAAAAATCCCTATTTGACATAGATTTTTACTTAAAAAATCCTGCTTGCTAACTTTTTAGATGATATATATGTAAAATTTGGAGAAAAACACTACATTATATAGAAACTCTATGAATAATTAAATGAGAAACAAGTTCCTTTCTAAACCAAATTTGGCAAAAGCTAGGTATGGCTGTGTTCCAGCTAGCAGGGAACACAGTTTCATTCCAGTGGAAGTCATAAAGAGGTGGGACCTCACTCGGTCCCTACTGCCTTGCTGGAACAGTCCCCAGGCTGTGGCTTCAGGCCTTGACTACAAACTGCGAAGATCTCAGACAAGCATCTTCAGCCCCAGAGCCCAATATTTTCATGCCAAGAATTCCAGTTTTGTCAGCTATCTGAAAATGGTGTGGGCAGTACGTGGTATCACTTGGTGTTATATTGAAGAGGCAATATTGTAGAAGTTAAGGCTTTGGATAGTGGCGTCTTACCACTACCAAATGACTTGTGTATAAAAGTTATTTCACATCTCTGTAGCTCAATTTTCTGACATTTACATGGAGATAATTAGAGATGACACTTCATAGAGCTGTGTGGCAGAGACAGTCACTGCTCACTCAATATCCATGTAGTCGCCACATCTCCCAGCCCACTGGAGGATAGGGGAGATCAGCTTTGAGAATGGGCTGTGAGCTGAGGTGACATATGTCAGTTCAGGACCAAAACATTTGAAAAGCCAGTGAGTAACACTCTAGTTTTTATTTCCCAACCAACACGAAGGCTGTGTGTTCCAGAGAGTGCAGCTACTAGAAGGGGAGGCCCTTGTAGTTTATATTTCCAAGAAATTATGTGAAGCAGAGACTCCCACTCCCCTCCTCCTCTAATAATCCATGTTGGACACATAATGAAAATATGAGAAGCAAACTTTTGCTATGTAAACCCACTGAGATTTGAGGACCAATCTGTTACCAAGGCATAACCTAGCCAATCCTAATCCAATATTTTTTAAAGATTAAATTCATTTATAAATACAAGGCATTGAGAACAGACATATATAGTAGGAAGCAAATGTGAACTATCAGTGTTGCAATTATTACTATAAAAAAGCAGAACACAATACTTTAGTCAGTCTGTCTTTTACTGAATCTTATTGTTATCAAAAGAATGCCAATAATATGGTCTTTCCCAGAGAAGAAAAATAATCTCTACTTAGGTAGGCCAAATACCTTTACCTTCTATCTGAAAGACCAGTAGCTCAGAAAGGTCACACGACCTGTCCAAACCATAGCTTGGATTCAAATCCCTATCTTCTATTTCCTACGCTGTGCTCTTTCCTGTGTATCAGGCTTCTCCTAGACTGTACTATTTGTGCCACTTCTCCACCCTTGCCTTGAGCCATCTAACTTTGTGGTGCCCTCCTATTATGATGTTGGGGTTGGCCATGTGGCATGCTTTGAACCAGTGGAATATTGGCTAAATATGATGCAAGCCGAGTTCTGAAAGGCACCCATATGATTGGGCTGCTTGCTCTTGCCCCTGACCATTACCTGAGAAGAACATATGCAGACAAGTTGTCTGGAGTACTGGAGACATGTGGAGCATGTGTGGAGTTCAGTCACCCAGCCAGATTAGCCAAGATCAGCCTAGATCAGCCTAGAGCCAGACCAAAGCGAGTCCAGTCAATATCAACAGAGATGACTATCCAGGCACTTGAGCAATAAATGTTGTTAATTGCCCCTGAGATTTTTTTATTTTCACTTGACATTATTGTGATAACAAATAACTGATATGCCAGGAAAAGGACTTCACTCAAAGATCTTATAATATATGAATAGCACACATTACCTATGTTTCTCCATTCTTTCTAATAGCACAGAAGAATTGATGCTTATGCTCTTGCAAAAATTTCCTAGGAAGTGGTGAGGAGGCATTCTTGCTAAGGTTTCACTTTCTCTCTTCCACTCCAGGCATCACCCTCTCACCTTATTTGGAAATGTCGCATCAATCTCCTCCTGCAGTTTCTGCTGCACATCAGGTTGAGTGGCCAACAAATACATAAGGAAGGAAAGAGAAGTGCTAGTGGTCTCATAGCCAGCAAAAATAAAGATAATAGATTGGGCCATGAGCTCCAGATCAGACAGAGCTAAAACGAGAAAAAAGACATTTTATAAAGCAGGACATTGCACAATATCAGTTTAGATAATGAGAAATCCAAATGAAACTCTAAACTGCTAGAAGGCAAAATAATAGAAAGTAATTCAGATCAAACTTGAAGAATTTTCACCCTGATATGTAGTTACTGTTCCATAAAAAGGGAAAAAAAAGTCTTAATCCAGTTTTTCCAAAGGTATACAGTATTCTTGGGCATCTGCTCCTGGTTACATCACGCTCACCACTAACACAACTGTGTAATTCCAGAGATAGCATTTTTGTGTAACAGACACAGTATGCTATTGGAGAATCCTAAGAGTAGTTTAGCTACAAATAATATGGGGTAGCATCTTCCCACAGGAAAAAGTTAAATTATTCTATGTAGAACATATCTGGAAAGTTTTTGAGAGGGTTTGCAATACTAAGGCTTATGTAGGGAAAAATTAAAGGATCTTTCTTCTAAACATGTTTTCAGAAACTTAAAAGAACAATGTACAACACCAGTGTAAATGCTAATGTAAACTATGCCCATTGGGTGATAATCATGTATCAGTGTAGGTTCTGACTGTAACACGTGACACACTCCTGTGCAGGATTCTGATCGTCGAGGAGGCTGAGTGTAAGTGAGGGGATAAGGATATGGAAAATCTCTGTCCCTTTCACACAATTTTGCTGTGAATTTAAAACTGCTCTAAAAAAAGTCTATCGAACAAAATTAAAAATTAAAAAGAAAGAAAGAGGGAAAAAAAGACCCTAGAGCCTACTGGAAAGGGCTCCAGTGGACAAACCTGAGAGAATTTGAACATAAAAAGAAAAAAGAAAGAATGATGTAAAAAGAGTAAATTTCTAATATATGAGATACTGACATAAAGAAAAAAACAAATAAATGAAAGAAAATGAAAAGCTCTCCCTTACAGTGGAACATCAACTCATAAATGTAGAAGAAATGGTGGAATTAGAAAGTAATCATTTTTCAGCCATCGTAGTACTAATCATTTCCGTCAAAAACCATCCATGGATGATAAAACTAGTAGGTAAAAGTTTGAAGAGGAACAGACTAGTCTCAAAGGCTTTCCCACAAGTTACTTATTAATTACAAACGAAAAATAAAACTCCTCATTAGATTTAGCTAGTGAACACAATTTTCACCAAGTGTTCCAAGTGAAGGTCACCAGTACAGGGGCAATGTGCCTCCTAATGTGATAAAGGCTTAATGCAAATCTCTGTGCAGCTGGATGAGGCCAGAGAATAGACATCGGAAACAAGCTCCCAGCAAGTTCTGATGTAGGTGATTCACAGGCCACTGATTGACCTCTGGGTATAAAATTCTTGTTTATTGTGCCCTTCAAGCTTTAAAAGAAGTTGTGACCACATGCTTATAGAAAGTACTTCTGGCTTCCATTTCTATCTGAGCATGTGTCCTTTTTCAATTCAGTAGAAATTCATATATGCATGGAAATCTCCCTGCACGTTGTCAGAACTACTGCTACCTCTGAGCCTCCCCAACAATGGCCCTCTGAAGCACACCTGTTTACCTTTACGGGAGTCTGTTTCTTTGGAATTCTGGGAGTTCATCATCAGCTGAAGAAAATCCACCCGGTGCTGGAAGCAAAAGGAAAACTTTCAATGGCAAAGTCAGAAATAAATCAAGAGTAGAGTACTAAATTTCTTCTGATAATATGGCCCCTTTATTTATTTTTTAATTTTAATTTTTTTTAAAGCTTAGTTTTTTTGTTTGTTTGTTTGTTTGTTTTCTTTAATTCATTTTAGAGAGGAGAGAGAGAGACAGAGAGGAGAGACAGAGAGAAGGGGGGAGGAGCTGGAAGCATCAACTCCCATATGTGCCTTGACCAGGCAAGCCCAGGGTTTCGAACCGGCGACCTCAGCATTTCCAGGTCGACGCTTTATCCACTGCGCCACCACAGGTCAGGCAATTTTAATTTTCAATTACTGTTTACATTCAATATTATTTTGTATTAATTTCCAGTGTACAGCATAGGGATTAGACAACCAATTATTTTACAAGGTGTTCCCCCCAAGATTTCTTACACTCACCTGGCACCATACATATTCATTACAATATTATTGACTGTATTCACTATACTGTCTAATATGGCCCCTATAAGTCCAGAAGTCTCACTAGTGCTGCCTGAGTTATCAGTGAACAAAAACATCCAGCTACAAATCTTGGAAAGCACAATGTTTCCCTGAGAGAAATCCAGCCATCATGCCCAACTGCTTTGTGGTCCTCATTCTCTCTGATCTTTGGCTTCTCTCACTTTTGAACACAATGTCCTGGCCAGTTCCCTCTCTTGTCATACCTGCTTGCTCAGAAAAAGGACCCTGACTTCAACATTTTTTTGTCTCCAGCCTTAATATTTTTAAAAAAAAATTTATTGGGATGATAATGCTTAACAAAATTATACAGGTTTCAGGTACTCAATTCTACAACTCATCTTTATACACCACATTGTGTGTTCACCTGCCCCTCAAGTCAAGTCTTTGGTCATCACCATTTATCCTCCCTCTACCCTCCCCCTAACCAGGCAATCACTATACTCTTGTTCGATGGGCCACATAGATTATCAGACTCCTACATTTGCAGAGTTAATCAGATGCTTTTCTGTGAGCAGCTTCAAATGCCCCACCATCCCAGAACTCTCCACAACGTTTAGTGCAATCCTGGCATACTTAGTCCTATCCTCATGACCTGCGAACATTCTTGTGTCCTCATCCAGGCCCATGAAGGCAAAGCTGGGTTAGCCAGATTGCAACCTCAAGGTCCAGAGCAGACTCCTGCACTTTCTGTCTCAAAGCTGACATAGAGTGCACTCCATCAGGTGCTTCATGGGACCTTCCATTGCCAAACGTATAAGAAGCTTGGAATTGATGTGATTCTTTGACAATTTAAAATCTAGGGAAATTGTAATAACAAAAAAATAATTTTTAAACAGTAATTTTTTCCTTTTCACAATTTATTAAAGGAAGTAGTATATTTTTATGTGAAAATAATCTTAAAATTTTTCATGCAGTGACATACTAACCTTTGTGCCAATTATTACATTTTAAACATTGTCTCTCTGACTCATTTTTAACTCTCTTACTCTAAACCCCAGAGTTTCTACCTACTTTTACAAAAAAATAGAAGTGTACAAGGCCTATGTACACAGACAAATGAATTATCAGAAAGTAAATACACTCATGTAACCACTACCAGATTTTACCTTTTCTTTATCATGAAGGCGACTTTCTTTCATCCTTTTTACAGAGGTTTTGAAAAAATCAGTAACACTTTTGGGAAACCGAGAAATATTTAATGCTTCAAAAATGGGGGTAAGAAATGGAAAGATCACTGTAAAAAAAAAAAAAAAAGAAAGCACAATGAAAATATGAAAGGTACCCAGAGCTATTATAATTTTCTCTACCAACCACAAGAGTAAAAGACACCAAGCTCCTTAACCAGGAGCCATTCCCTCTACGACCTTTGCTCAGACTTTCAAGACCATGGCTGAGCGAGCGCACCTCCACACTTATGAGGCATCACTATACCAGTGAGGTCAGTGGCCCCTTCTCATCTTTGGGTGACTAAAGAAACATGATTATATTTCTGAACAGCTTTGCCTTTTCTCTATTAAACTAGACTGTCTTTGAATAAACCAGACCAGAATCTGATACTTTCATTAATCAACTGTTCAAGAAATAGTTGTCAGATGCGCATGCATTGACACAGTAGAACACTAGACACCAAAATGTCAACAATTATTATATCTGAGAGTTTAATTATAGGTGAGTCTTATTTCTTTGTCTTCTTTCTAATTCTGAAAATTTTATAAGAAATATACATTGTGTAATAATATAAATATTAACCAAAATATATTTTTTAGAAAGGAATTCATACTCAGGATAGAAATAATACAGTATATGTCTTTCATCCACAATGGAATGAAATTAGAAATTAAGAGCAGAAAGAAAATTGGGAAACTCACTAATATGTGGAAACTAAAAAATACCCTCATAACTAACCCAATGAGCCTCCAAGAAATTAAAAGGAAAATTAGAAATTACTTTGAGATAAGTAAAAGTGAAGACATGACATATCAAAAATCATGAAGCAAATGCAGTACTCAGAAATTTATGGCTATATTTAAAAAGAACAAAGATCTCAAATCAATAACCAAACTTTCCCCCCTTAACACAATGAAGAAAAAGGAGCAGACAAAACCAAAGAAAGCAGGAGAAAAAACGTAATACAGTGAGAGAAGAAACTAATAAAATAAAATATAGAAACAATAGGTAAGAGCAATAAAATCAAAAGATGATTCTTTGAAGACATTTAGATAAATTGACCAAGAAAGGGGAAGAGAACATTCCAATTACTAGAATCAGAAATGAAAAGGAGGGGATTACTACTGAATTTACATAAAAGAACTATATAGGAATATTATGAGCATTGGTGTGCCAATAATTTAGATAACTTAGATGACATGAACAAATTCCTGCAAAGACACAAACTACAGAAACTGCCTCAAAAATGAAATAGACAATCTGAATAGACCTAAACAAGTAAGGAAATTGAATTAGTAATGAAGAAACTACTCACACAAGAAAGCTAACATACAGATGGCTTCAATGGTGAATTCTATCAAATGTTTAAAGAATGAATACTATTTTTTTCACAAATTCTTCTAAAGATAAAAGAGGAGTGAACACTTCTAAACTCATTGTAAAAGGCCAATATTACCCTGGTACTAAAACCAGGCAAAGCTATCACAGGAAAAGAAAGCTACAGACCACATATCTCATGAACATGAATGCACAAATCCTCTACAAAATACTAGCAAACTCAATCCAGAAACATAAATAGAAGTATACACCATAATTAACTGGAGTTTATCCCAGGAAAGCAAGGTTATAAAATACACCATATCAATAAAATAAAAAACTAAAACTACATATTCATCTCAATAGATGCAGAAAAAGCATTTGACACAATCAACACCTTCTATGATTAAAGAACTCAACAAAATAGAATATAGAAATTTCTCAACCTGATAAAAGACATCTATAAAAAACCCATAGCTAACACCATACTTAAAAGTGAAAGTTTGAATGCTTTCCCCTAAGTTTAGGAACAAGACAAGGATGCCTCTCTCACCACTGTTATTTAACATTGTACTAGAGATCATGGACAGAAATGGCGCCGTGAGCAGCGCGTCCGACAGATCTCCCCAAAATCTCAACAAATTTCTCAACTAGAAGCAGAAAAATTTATCCTCGGAGCATCCACACTGAAAGCAGAGGGACTGTTGCCCAGGAGGGAATACGCCTGGGGTGAGTAAACCCACACGTGCAGCTGCCCCCGCCGCGTCCCGGGGAGTGCCGGCAACCACCGGCGTGCTCTGAAAGGCCCGGCGCGCGCGCGCGCGCGCCCCAAGCCGCGTCCCAGCGCCCCGAGCCACGTCCCAGGGAGTGCCGGCAACCACCGGTGTGCTCTGTGCTCTGAGGAGCCGCAGGCGCGCCCCATCCACGTCCCAGGGAGTGCCGGCAACCACCGGCGAGCTCTGTGCTCTGAGAAGCCGCGCGTGCGCCCCGACCCACGTCCCAGGGAGTGCCGGCAACCACCAGAGTGCTCTGAGAAGCCGCGCGCCCGCGCCCCGAGCCGCGTCCCGGGGAGTGCCAGCAACCAACGGCGTGCTCTGAGAAGCCGCGCGCCCGCGCGCCCGCCCCGGGGAGTGCCAGCAACCACCGGCGTGCTCGGAGAAGCCGCGTGCTCGCGCCCCGAGCCGCATCCCGGGGAGTGCCAGCAACCACCGGCGTGCTCGGAGAAGCCGCATGCTCCCGCCCCGAGCCGCGTCCCGGGGAGTGCCGGCCACCACCGGCTTGCTCTGAGAAGCCGCGTGCGCGAGCCCCGCTTCCCCAGGAGTGCCGGCCACCACTGGCGTGTTCTGAGAAGCCGTGCGCGCGCGCCCCGTGACGCAGTCCAGGAGGGGCGCCAAACCTGTCTTTCCTAGTCAGGAGATTCTCTCCGTGGATGGGGCACCTCACCCAGCCATTCGAGCTAACAATCAAGCGTTGGGGGAGGGGTGTGCAGGCAGCCTGAAATACTCTCTGGAGCACAGCTGCGGATCCAATCACTGAAATTAGCTAAACCCACAAAACCTACGCACCCACGGGGCTCTAATTGATAAGATCTCTCCCAGTTCAGCGATCCAAGACAAGAGGCATAATATTTTTCAGTGCCTTTCGCTAAAGGGGCGGGGGCAACTTCTGATTGACAGAGCCTCCATATTCAGGGATATACCTAACAAGAGGGACTTGGCAGATATTAAGATCTATATAGCAAGCAGCGAATAGTGCATCTTCTTTCCAGCCAAAACAGGCTACCAAGTGTGGAAAGCCTGGGTTGAGTGGTCCAACTGAATGATAGGCGCTGAACAGTCACCTTGACAACAATTGACTCCCAGCCCCGCCTGATTACGCTGGAGGCTCTGACTGCCAGAGCCTTACCCAGAGCCTTGCGCTGAGTGAGGATAGAGTGGGGATTTCCCAGCTCTTTGAGCCTCTTACTCCCCAGACAGAAGCAATGGCAGCCTCATAGCTGGATCACCAGGCTGCTAATTCAGGAAGGGGAGACTAGGGGAGAGACTCCAGGAAAGCAAACTCTCTCTCATTGTTGGACTCTACAAACGCCAACAAGCCTTGACTACCAGTGAGACTAAAGCCAATTATATGACATTGCCATAGAATCCCATCAACTGCAAATCCCTACCTAAGCGTGACACAGGGGCAGAACCTGGGGTACAGAGTCACCGACCAGGAAGAGGGAGAGAAAAGAAAAAGGAAGAA
This sequence comes from Saccopteryx leptura, assembly GCF_036850995.1. Taxonomy (NCBI): domain Eukaryota; kingdom Metazoa; phylum Chordata; class Mammalia; order Chiroptera; family Emballonuridae; genus Saccopteryx; species Saccopteryx leptura. The sequence goes on from NC_089506.1 coordinate 187,806,887, forward strand.
GTTAACCTCTCAAAATCAAGAAAAATCCACAGACTTTATAACTTGTTTCACTAATTCTTTGTTGTTGTTGTTTCTCTCTTCTTTCTTATTGTCTTTATTTGTATTTCCTCCACCTCGGTCCTTTTATTCTCTGCCCATCTTATGCTACCCTTTTCTTGAACTACACTACCCATAAGTGTTACATTTTATTTCTTTTCTTCATCCTTACTCTCCCTTAGGGTTACACTCCAAAACCCTTAACTCTCACTCTCTCCCCTTTTGTTTTCTTTTTGTTTTTTTTCCCTTTCCTTTTTTTCTTCCTTTGTTTCTCTCTTTTTCTTATTTTTTCCTTTCTATTCGTTCCTTCTTTTCTCCTTTTACTTTTCCTCTCATTTAATCCTCAATTACGAACAAATTATTTAATTTGGGACTAAAGTTTTTTTTGTTTTTGTTGTTTGTTCTTTTTTTTTTTTTTTTTTTTTTCTTTTCTTTTCTGATTTTGTTCTTGGTTTTCCTTTATTTGTTTGTTTTTGTGGCATTTTGGGTACTTTTTACATTGCTTTTTAACTCACAAGCATTCCTCCCAACCCAAAGTCTCCATTGTATTTAGTCTTCACTCCACTTAATACAACAGATTTTTACTTATTTTTATTTTTTTCTTCTTTAAATATTATTTTTTCTCTCCTTTTTTCTGTTTCCCTCTTATCCCTCTCATTATATCTTTTAGTCGACCATCACTTACAAGCAAATCATTTGATGCTTGTCTAAGATATCCTCCTTTTTTTTTTTTTTTTTTTTTTTGCATTTAGTAGGTCCCTACTCCCTTTTTTGCACCTTGAACTCTTCACCCCAAATCAGGCCCTCCGTTATAGGCAATTTTTGTTCCATTTAGCATAATATAATTCACAGGTCATCACGATATTTACCTAAAGAGGTGAGAGGAGGGAAAGAGAAGAAAGAAAAAAGGGGGAAATAATAAATCATTACTTTTTTTGTGTGTGGAGTGTTTGTTTTTTTTTTCTTTTTTTTCCCTTTTTATTCTTTATTAATTTTAATTAAGAATATCAACAAGACCACCTTCAGATGCCAATAAGAAAAAGGAAATCGAATATTATGGATACAAAAGATAGAGAGGTAACACAAATAGATGTGGGAAAATCTATGGAGAAAAGATTTAGCATACTGGAAGCCTTGGAGCCAAATGACAGAGAATTTAAAATAGAAATCTTAAAAATACTCAGAGATATACAAGAAAACACAGAAAGGCAATTTAGGGAAATCAGAAAACAACTCAATGATCACAAAGAATATATTACCAAGGAAATTGAAACTATAAAAACAAATCAAACAGAAATGAAAAACTCAATTCACGAACTGAAAAACGAGATAACAAGCTTAGCTAATAGAACAGCCCAGATAGAAGATAGGATTAGTGAAATAGAAGACAAGCAACTTGAGGCACAACAGAGAGAAGAAGAAAGAGACTCAAAAATAATAAAAAACGAGAAAACCCTACAGGAATTGTCTGACTCCATCAGAAAGAATAACATAAGAATAATAGGTATATCAGAGGGAGAAGAGAGAGAAAATGGAATGGAGAATATACTTAAACAAATAGTAGATGAGAACTTCCCAAGCCGGTGGAAAGAATTAAAGCCTCAAATTCAAGAAGCAAACAGAACACCGAGTTTTCTTAACCCCAACAAACCCACTCCAAGGCACATCATAATGAAGATGACACAAACCAATGACAAAGAAAAAATTCTCAAGGCAGCCAGGGAAAAGAGGAATACAACATATAAAGGAAGACCTATTAGATTATCATCAGACTTCTCAGCAGAAACTCTACAAGCTAGAAGAGAGTGGACCCCAATATTCAAAGCCCTGAAAGAGAGGAACTTTCAGCCAAGAATACTATACCCATCAAAGCTATCCTTCAAGTACGAAGGAGATATAAAAACATTCACAAATATAGAAAAGATGAGAGAATTTATCAGCAGAAAGCCCCCACTCCAGGAAATACTAAAGGGGGTTTTCCAACCAGATTCAAAGAACAAAAGAAAACAGAACCCCAAGTAACAGCTCCACCAAGAAAACAATAAAACCAAACTTAAACTGTGACAACAAAAGAAAAAAAAGGGGAGAAAGGATGAAGATTAACAGTAGCAAAGGACGATGAAGCGCAGAAATACTCATAAGAAAGGGTACTACAATGAATATGGTAGGTATCCTTTTCATTACTTAATGGTAACCACCCTTGAAAAAACCACCACAAAAACACTTGACTTAAAAAAGGTAGCAACAGAGGAAAGAAGTATGGAATACAAACAAACAAAAACAAATGATAGAAAAACAAAAGAGAAGAATCAAACAAGATACAAAACTAAAAGAAAGCAATTTATAAAATGGCAATAGGGAACCCACAAGTGTCAATAATTACACTAAATGTAAATGGATTAAACTTACCAATAAAAAGACACAGAGTAGCAGAATGGATTAAAAAAGAAAATCCAACTGTATGCTGCCTACAAGAAACTCATCTAAGCAACAAGGATAAAAACAAATTCAAAGTGAAAGGCTGGAAAACAATACTCCAAGCAAACAACACCCAAAAAAAAGCAGGTGTAGCAATACTCATATCTGATAATGCTGACTACAAGACAGAAAAAGTACTCAGAGACAAAAATGGTAATTTCATAATGATTAAGGGGACACTGAATCAAGAAGACATAACAATCCTTAATATATATGCACCAAACCAAGGAGCACCAAAATATATAAGACAGCTACTTATTGACCTTAAAACAAAAACTGACAAAAATACAATCATACTTGGAGACCTCAATACACCGCTGACGGCTCTAGATCGGTCATCCAAACAGAGAATCAATAAAGATATAGTGGCCTTAAACGAAATATTACAACACCTGGATATGATAGACATCTACAGGACACTTCATCCCAAAGCGACAGAGTATACATTTTTCTCTAGTGTACATGGAACATTCTCAAGAATTGACCATATGTTGGGCCACAAAGACAATATCAGCAAATTTAGAAAAATTGAAATTGTACCAAGCATATTCTCTGATCATAAAGCCTTGAAACTAGAATTCAACTGTAAAAAAGAGGGGGAAAAACCCACAAAATTATGGAAACTAAACAACATACTTCTAAAAAATAAATGGGTCAAAGAAGAAATAAGCGCAGAGATCAAAAGATACATACAGACAAATGAAAATGAAAATACGACATATCAGAATCTCTGGGATGCAGCAAAAGCAGTAATAAGAGGAAAGTTCATATCACTTCAGGCCTATATGAACAAACAAGAGAGAGCCGAAATAAGCCACTTAACTTCACACCTTAAGGAGCTAGAAAAAGAAGAACAAAGACAACCCAAAACCAGCCGAAGAAAGGAGATAATAAAAATCAGAGCAGAAATAAATGAAATAGAGAACAGAAAAACTATAGAAAAAATCAATAAAACAAGGAGCTGGTTCTTTGAAAAGATCAACAAAATTGACAAACCCTTGGCAAGACTCACTAAGGAAAAAAGACACAGGACTCAAATAAATAAAATCCAAAATGAAAGAGGAGAAATCACCACAGACATCATAGATATACAAAGAATTATTGTAGAATACTATGAAAAACTATATGCCACCAAATACAACAATCTAGAAGAAATGGATAAATTCCTAGAACAATACAACCTTCCTAAACTGAGTCATGAAGAAGCAGAAAACCTAAACAGACCAATCAGCAGGGAGGAAATAGAAAAAACTATTAAAAACCTCCCCAAAAATAAAAGTCCAGGCCCAGACGGTTATACTAGTGAATTCTATCAAACATTCAAAGAAGACTTGGTTCCTATTCTACTCAAAGTCTTCCAAAAAATTGAAGAAGAAGCAATACTTCCAAACACATTTTATGAGGCCAACATAACCCTCATACCAAAACCTGGCAAGGATGGCACAAAGAAAGAAAACTACAGACCAATATCTCTAATGAATACAGATGCTAAAATACTAAACAAAATACTGGCAAATCGAATACAACAACATATTAAAAAAATAATACATCATGATCAAGTGGGATTCATCCCAGAATCTCAAGGATGGTTCAACATACGTAAAACGGTTAACGTAATACACCATATCAACAAAACAAAGAACAAAAACCACATGATCTTATCAATAGACGCAGAAAAGGCTTTCGATAAAATACAACACAATTTTATGTTTAAGACTCTCAACAAAATGGGTATAGAAGGAAAATATCTCAACATGATAAAGGCCATATATGATAAACCATCAGCCAACATCATATTAAATGGCGTAAAACTGAGGACTTTCCACCTTAAATCAGGAACAAGACAGGGTTGTCCACTCTCTCCACTCTTATTTAACGTGGTGCTAGAAGTTCTGGCCAGAGCAATCAGACAAGACAAAGAAATAAAAGGCATCCACATCGGAAAAGAAGAAGTAAAGGTATCACTTTTTGCTGATGATATGATCCTATACATCGAAAACCCAAAGGACTCCACAAAAAGATTACTCGAAACAATAAACCAATACAGTAAGGTCGCAGGATACAAAATCAACATACAAAAGTCCATAGCCTTTCTATATGCCAACAATGAAATATTAGAAAACGAACTCAAAAAAATAATCCCCTTCACGATTGCAACAAAAAAAATAAAATACCTAGGAATAAACATAACAAAGAATGTAAAGGACCTATATAATGAAAACTACAAGGCATTGCTAAGAGAAATAGAAAAAGACACAATGAGATGGAAAAATATTCCTTGTTCTTGGATAGGAAGAATAAATATAATTAAAATGGCCATATTACCCAAAGTAATATATAAATTTAATGCAATTCCCATCAAAATTCCTATGACATTTTTTAAAGAAATGGAACAAAAAATCATAAGATTTATATGGAACTATAAAAAACCCCGAATAGCTAAAGCAATCCTAAGGAAAAAGAATGAAGCTGGGGGCATTACAATACCTGACTTTAAACTATATTATAGAGCCACAATAATCAAAACTGTATGGTATTGGCAGAAAAATAGACACTCAGACCAATGGAACAGAATAGAAAGCCCAGAAATAAAACCACATATATATGGTCAAATAATCTTTGATAAGGGGGCCAACAACACAAAATGGAGAAAAGAAAGCCTCTTCAACAAATGGTGTTGGGAAAACTGGAAAGCCACATGCAAAAGAATGAAACTCGACTACAGCCTGTCCCCGTGTACTAAAATTAATTCAAAATGGATCAAAGACCTATTTATAAGATCTGAAACAATAAAGTACATAGAAGAAGACATAGGTACTCAACTCATGGACCTGGGTTTTAAAGAACATTTTATGAACTTGACTCCAATGGCAAGAGAAGTGAAGGCAAAGATAAATGAATGGGACTACATCAGAATAAAAAGTTTTTGCTCAGCAAGAGAAACTGATATCAAAATAAACAGACAGCCAACTAAATGGGAACTGATATTTTCAAACAATAGCTCAGATAAGGGCCTAATATCCAAAATTTACAAAGAACTCATAAAACTCAACAACAAACAAACAAACAATCCAATAAAAAAATGGGAAGAAGACATGAACAGACACTTCTCCCAGGAAGAAATACAAATGGCCAACAGATATATGAAAAGATGCTCAGCTTCATTAGTTATTAGAGAAATGCAAATCAAAACTACAATGAGATACCACCTCACCCCTGTTAGATTAGCTATTATCAACAAGACGGGCAATAGCAAATGTTGGAGAGGCTGTGGAGAAAAAGGAACCCTCATACACTGTTGGTGGGACTGTAAAGTAGTACAACCATTATGGAGGAAAGTATGGTGGTTCCTCAAAAAACTGCAAATAGAACTACCTTATGACCCAGCAATCCCTCTACTGGGTATATACCCCAAAACCTCAGAATCATTGATACGTAAAGACACATGTAGCCCCATGTTCATTGCAGCACTGTTCACAGTGGCCAAGACATGGAAACAACCAAAAAGCCCTTCAATAGAAGACTGGATAAAGAAGATGTGGCACATATATACTATGGAATACTACTCAGCCATAAGAAATGATGACATCATATCATTTACAGCAAAATGGTGGGATCTTGATAACATTATACGGAGTGAAATAAGTAAATCAGAAAAAAACAAGAACTACATGATTCCATACATTGGTGGAACATAAAAACGAGACTAAGAGACATGGACAAGAGAGTGGTGGTTACCAGGGGTGGGGGGAGGGAGGACGCAGGAGGGAGGGAGGGAGAGTTAGGGGGAGGGGGAGGGGGAGGGGCACAGAGAAAACTAGACAGAGGATGACGGAGGACAATCTGACTCTGGGTGAGGGGTATGCAACATAATTTAATGACAAAATAACCTAGACATGTTTTCTTTGAATATATGTACCCTGAATTATTAATGTCATCCCATTAACATCAATAAAAAATTATTTAAAAAAAAAAAAAAATAGAGATCATGGCCAGGGGAAGTAGACAAGAAAAAGAAATAAGAGGTTTTGATATATGAAAGGAAGAAGTAAAACTATCTCTCCTATCAAATAACATAATTTTATATATAGAAAATCCTTTTTAAAATCCACTGAAAACCTATTAGAATCAATAAAAAATTTCAGCAGGATTTCAAGATACAAGATCAATATGTAAAATCAATTGGATTTCTATAAATTGCAATAAACAATCCAAGAGGATAGTTACATTTACAATAACATCCAGAAAACTAGAACACTTAGAAATAACATTCATTAAAGAAATGCAAAACTTATACTCTGAAAACTACAAAACATTGTTGAAATAAACTAAAGATCTAAGTAAATGGAAAAACATCCATGTTCCTGCATCAGAAAATTTAATATGAAGATAGCAATACTCCTTGAACTGATCTACAGATGTAACATATTCCCTATTAGAATCCTAGCTGACTTCTTTATAGAAACTAACAAGATAAATTTTAAATTATTGGGAAATTAAAAGGGAACCAGAATCACCAAAATAAATTTGAAAAAAAAAAAAGATTAAAGTGGGAGAACTCACAATTCCAGATTTCAAATCTTACCACAAAGCTATAATAATCAATGCAATGTAGTACTGGTATAATAGACATATATATCAATGGAATACAATTTAGAGTTTACAAATAAACCCATGTGTTTATGGTCAACTGAATTTTGAGAAGGGTTCCAAGATGATTCAATAGGGAATGATTGTCTTAATAAATAGTACTGGGATAACAGGATAGCCATATGCAAAAGAATGAAGTTGAACTCTTACCTCACATCATACACGAAAACAATATCAAAATGGATTAAAAATAAGTACTAACACTATATCCTCTTAGAAGAAAATCAAGCGGTAATTATTCATGACAATTTTGGCAATGGATTATTAATATGATATCAAAAGCACAGGCAACAAAAGGGAAAATACACATACATCATCAAAATTTTTTTTAAAAATTTTTAATTAAAAATTTTGTCTTTCAAAGAACACTATCAAGAAAGTGAAGAGATTTTACCCACTTTGCCTGACCAATGGTGGCACTGTGGAAAGAACATTGACCTGGGATGCCGAGGACCCAGGTTTGAAACCCCAAGGTCACCAGCTTGAGTGAGGTTGCTCACTTGAGTCCAAGGCCGCCACTGGCTCAGCTGGAGCCCTCGGGTCAAAGCACTGATGAGAAGCAATCAATGAACAACTAAAAGTGCCACAACTACACGTTGATGCTTCTCATCTCACTCTCTCTCAGAAAAAAAAAAAGTGATAAAAACACAGGATAGCAACAAAAACTTTTTAAATCATATATCTAATAAAGAATTATCTAGAATAAAGAACTCTTATAACTCAATCACAAAAAGAATAAAACCGTATAAATAGGCAAAGAATTTTAATAGACACTTCTCTAAACATTTAAAGATGCTAAAATATAAATGAACCTTCAAAACATTATGCTAAATTAAAGAAGCCAGACAGAAAGACCACATATTATGTGATTCCATACATATGAACTGTCCAGGAGAGGCAAATCTATAGCCAGAGAAAATAACATTAATGGTTGCTTAGGTCTCAGGGTAGTAGATGAGAGTTAAAAGGTTTTTAAGTTGGCAAAAATATTCTAGCAATTGATACCATGATGGTTGTATGTGTCTTTAAATGTACTAAAAACCATTTTTTCAATGACTTTTAATTGATATACAGTACTGTATAAGCTTAAGGTATACAGCATAATGATTCACACATATATTACGACAGGGGTCAGGAACCTTTTTGGCTGAGAGAGCCATGAACGCCACATATTTTAAAATGTAATTCCGTGAGAGCCATACAATATGTTTAACACTAAATACAAGTAAATGTGTGCATTTTATGTAAGACCAACACTTTTAAAGAACAATAAGTCTCTGAATTCTTTTTAATAACGTTGTTAGGCTGCTGCTAACCAATGATGAATAAAGTACTTCTTACCATTAATGTGACTTCTGGTGCTACATGGGTGTGCTGATGGCTTTGTAGTCTGGTTGATACGTGGTGAGGTTAAGCTTCATGCAGGCGTTGAGACTTCCATCTGTTAAACGTGATCCTAGGTTGGTCTTAATGTTCTTTAGATGTAAGAAAGACTGTTCACATGCATACATAGAACCAAACATTGTCAGTACAGCAATACTCACACGCTGCAGTGTGTGGTATGTGACAGGAAGCACGTTCCAAGTTTTGACAATCAGCTGGTCCACGGGTTGAAGTTTTTTCATTTCTCTCCACTTGTGTTAGCTCGCCAACTCTGCTTGCTATCGTGCAAGTCTTTCCAAATCTTCATTCAGTGACTTGAACTTATTCATCCACATATCTGAGGCTTTCAGGTCAGCAGCTTGTAGCTCAAACTCTCTGACGAAGACACGGGGATGTAGACAGGTTGGTGCTGTCCACTGAACACTCGTGTGAATGGGTGATGAACTTAAAAAGACGAGTGCGCTCACGAAATTCTCCAAACTGCACTTTGAATGACTGCAGGAGATTAGATGTGAAGCCCACTAGCTGCTGGAGATCAAGATGTTGAGCAGGGTAACTTGCTGTGCATGCATCTTTAAACTCTCCCAGTTTTTCAAAGTGTAGTAAACGACCTGTTTCAATGTCAGCGATGAAGAGTTCCAGCTTGTTTTCAAATGCAAACACTGCTTGTTGAAGGAATAAGACTGTATTTCCAATGCCTTGTATTTTCACATTGAGCTGGTTCAGATGTTCAGTCATGTCCACGAGATAGTAGAACTTCAGGAGCCACTCAGTGTTAGCTAACTCAGGATGCTCGATATTTTTCATTTAAAAAAAACTCCGGATTTCACTCAGAGAAGCCGCGAAATGGCTGAGCACCTTCCCTCTTAACAACCAACACACATTGCTGTGCAGAAGCAGACCAGGATAATTTCCAACTTCATCCAGCAGTGTTTTAAACTGGTGATCATTTAAAGCTTGGGCAACAATAAAGTTGACCACCCAAATGACCAGCGACATCACCTCACCAAGTTGCTTGCCACACATCTCTGAATGACCAGCGACATCACCTCACCAAGTTGCTTGCCACACATCTGAGCACAAAGCGCCTCCTGATGTAGGATGCAGTGAAAACTTAGAATGGATCTCTTTTCATGTTCACAAAGAAGCGCTACGAATCCTGTTTTTCCCCACCATGCACAGAGCACTATCAGTACACACTGAAATAAGTTTATCCATCGGTAGATTTTTTCTTTAGCGAACTCAGTGAAAGACTTGAATAAATCCTCCCCTCTTGTTGTCTCTTTCATAGGCAAAACAGCAAGACTTTCCTCACGTTGTGTGTCATCGACAGCACACCTTGCAATCACACTGAACTGGGATAAATGACTTACGTCTGTTGACTCATCCAAAGCAAGAGAAAAGAATGGTGCTGCATTTATGTCCTTCACTTGTATTGCCTCAATTTGATTTGCCATCATCATGGTATGATTGTGAACAGTTCTTGCTGACAGAGGCATGTCTTTTATTTGTTTGATTATCTTGTCTTTATCCAAAAAGTCGTCAAAAAGTTCATTGGCAACATCAAGCATGAATGTTTTGGCATACCCCCCATCTATGAATGGCTTTCCGTTTCTCACAATTGCTAAAGCACCAGCAAAGCTAGCTGAATTTTAGTCACCTTGTTGGGTCCAAACACAAAGTTGCTGCTGACTAGCTTACACTCTACACAGTAGCTCTTGACAAGCTTTCTTCCTGCTGTCCCCCGCTGGATATTTCGAATGCAAATGTAGTATGGCGTGTGTTGAAGTGCCGCTTTATACTTGACCGTTTCATCGATGCAATCTTATCATTGCATATTGGTCACACTGCAGAACCTGCTCTCTCCACAAAGGCAAATTTCTCTGTCCATTCCTGCTGAAAAGTACAATACTCCTCATCTTTTTTCCTTTTAGCCATCTTCATCCAAAGGGTTTCTGCAATTAGCTAGCTGACTATTTGATTAAAAGGAGGGAAGTTTACTTCCTGACCTCACAAGGACCCGTGTATGTTATGCATTATCCAATAAAAATTTGGTGTTGTCCCGGAGGACAGCTGTGATTGGCTCCAGCCACCCACAACCATGAACATGAGTGGTAGGAGATGAATGGATTGTAATACATGAGAATGCTTTATATTTTTAACGTTATTTTTTTTTTATTATTAAAGATTTGTCTGCGAACCAGATGCAGCGATCAAAAGAGCCACAACATCTGGCTCATAAGCCATAGGTTCCTGACCCCTGTATTATGATATAATTGCCATTGTAAGTTAACATCAATCACCTTATATACTGTATTTCCCCATGTATAAGATGCTCCCATGTATAAGACGCACCTTAATTTTGGGGCCTAAAATTTTTTATTTATTTTTTTAATATGTGATTTCTTTTAACTTTTTTAGAATATATTTTTTTAGATTTTATTTATTCATTTTAGAGAGAGAAGAGAGACAGAGAGAGAGAGAGAGAGAAGGGGGAGGAGCAGGAAGCATCAACTCCCATATGTGACTTGACTGGCCAAGCCCAGGGTTTCGAATCAGCAACCTCAGCCTTCCAGGTTGAGGTTTTTATCCACTGTGCCCTCACAGGTCAGGCGGGGCCCCCAAATTTTTTTTAAATGTATTATATAAAGTTGTTGAACTCAAGTTTTATTCATCATAAAATTCATACAACTCCTCAACACTGTCAAAACTCCTATTCATTAGCTTGTCCTCATCTGTGTCTGATGACAAATCACTGTCTTCATATATTGCCTCATCCTCAGTTCCATCTATGGCATTTGAAATGCCACAACTACTGTATAAAACACACCCAGTTTTTAGACCCCAAATTTTTTGGAAAAGGGTGTGTCTTATACATGAGGAAATACAGTAGTGACAAATTCTTTTTCTCTCTTGTGATAAGAACTTTTAGAATCTATACTCTTATTTATCTTATAACTGAAATTTCATACCTTTTGAGCACCTTTATCTAATCCCCCTACCCTCAAACCCTGCCTCTCTGATCATCACAAATCATTTTTCTATAAGTTTGGGTATTTTTCAAGTCCACATATAAGGGAGGTCACACAAGTCTTTCTGACTTATCATAATACTCTCAAGCTCCATCCATGTTGTCACAAATGGCAGGAGATCATTCCTTTTTATGACTAAATTCTATTGTGTGTGTGTATGCACATGTGTCACATTTCCTTTATCCATTCATCTGTCAATGGATACTAGGTTGTAAAAGTAGTTAAACTGTACATTTTAAATGGATAATTATGATATATAGTATGTAGATTATTTCTCAATAAAGCTTTTAAAAAAAGATAGGAAGGGAGGGAGGGAGAGAGGGAGGAAAAGAGGGAGGGAAGAAAAAAGAATGGGAGGGATGAGAGAGAAGAGAGGGATGAAGGGTGAAGGAAGGGACAAGGAAGGTGAAGGGAGGAAGAAAGAAAGAGGAATATAGTAGTCTACATACTTATTAAGAGAATGAGTGGACTGGAAAAATTAAATTTTAAGAGCTTCTTGATATTTTCCACAAAGGGATCTTGTGGATTGCTGAGGGAATCGATGTTCACTCCAAATGATGTGCTAGTAATTACATCCATGCTGTAGGCCCCAAAGATGCTGGGTAGAGAAAGAAAGACATGGACAATTAGAGTCAGCACCTCTTTACTATCCTCATCCAACACATACAACAAGAACGGCATGTAAACTCATGTCCAAGTAAAGAGTCATACAACTGTCCAAAGCACCTGCTGGAGCATATAAAAAATCTATGCTCTTGTCACACTCATCATGACGTGTTTTCAGCTGCCAGTGATGCAGCTGGCCCTGTGCTGGGGTTATGGTGGCACTAAGGCAAGTTAGACCCAGCTATGGGTGCAAGGAGGTCAGTCAGAGGATTGAAGACCCATACCAGACATATTACAGTGGTGTGCTTTGAGTCTGGACAATAGTAGCTGCACTGTGCTCAAGCAGGACAGAGGGTAGATAACTAACTCTTTAGTGGGATCAAGAAAGCTGACATTGGTCTGAGTCTTGCCTCACCACAGTCTCTATACTCAGAGCTGATTCCTCCTCAGCCCATCACAGAACAGCGGCACCCAGCTCAGAGTTGCCTGGAATGTCATCCCTCCTTCTCTATATTCCTGCTAAAGCTCCTGAAAGACTCCCTCTCCTCAATTCCAGTGATCTGTGATTGCCCCGAGGGCAGACTCATTTCTGTAAAGTGTAAGAAGAATGTCCCTGGTTTAAAAATAATAAAAATAAATCAAATCAGTCTAAAATTGATTTGGGGGAATCCCACAGATCCTATGTTCCCAGTTTTCCCAGTTTACATCTGCTGTTCCTGCATAATTAAAAAATACCTTACTTTAGATAAGAAATGATATAGTCAACCTACCCCTAGTCTGTACAAGACCTTCTCTCTTTTTAGTATAAAGAAAGAAGTGCTGGTAAGATTTAATATTTAGTATTTTGCTGGTACCCTCACCAAAATCAAAGGGATTTAAGTTGTTCCAAGTCCCATGTTGTAACTTCCCGGCCCTACCCACTGCCCATCGATATGCACCAGTGCCTTCCTCTCCCATTATTTTATACTCTCTACCATAAACCCTTTGGTATGATCATGTTTCTTCCTTCTAAATTGTGCATTTTTGTCTTCCAGAATATCATGGTGACAATTAAGCAGACAAATTAATCCTAGGTTCAGTGGTAGTCAACCAGGTCCCTACTGCCCACTAGTAGGCGTTCCAGCTTTCATGGTGGCCGTAGCGGAGCAACCAAAGTATAAATGTAAAGATAGATTTAACTATAGTAAGTTGTTTTATAAAGATTTATTCTGCCAAACTTAGCAAAAATCCAACATAAAATACTTGGTAAGTAATTATTATTATATGCTTTAACTTGCTGTAACCCTGCTTTATAAATTTTATAAAGTAAAGTTACTTCCCTACTTTATAAATCACCATTACTGTGGAACGGGTGGGCGGTTAGAAAATTTTACTACTAACAGAGATACAAAAGTGGGCGGTAGGTATATAACGGTTGACTACCCCTGTCCTAGTTCATTGACCCAGGAGAACATCTTCCTCTACTGATGCCCTCCTTCTTTGGGTGAGTCACATCTTTGTGGATAGCCCATTGGAGTTCTAACACCACACAACTACTTCTCTTTGGTCATGAGAGTGACTCAGCAGTGGGAATTTCAGCTCTGTGATGGCAGCTGCAGGTTCTCAAGGCAGGGCTCAGAATCCCAGCATCTGGGCTCCTACTTACTCTTTCAAGTTGACAGGTTTGCCTTGCTCTAATTCCTTCCTCACGTTGCTCACCAACACATCTGCATACTGGTGAATGATGGGGAACATCTAGACACAAAATATAACATCATCTGAAGTTAATTGTGAAGAATCAAGTCCTGGAAAAACCTGGCTTTCACAAGCATGGAGCAGTAAGTGATATTTCATAATGAATCTTAAGAAGTCACTGCTCAGACATACAACTAAAAGAAGGAGTCATTTTTAGGAAGCTCAAATTCAGCAGCTACCTTTGGAAAGAAACTATCATGTTTTCTATCTGTCCCCAATTATATTCTTTATGTATCAAATTAAATATCCTCTTATATTCCTACCTCCTTGAGCTTTCCACTGGTGAAGGTTGGAGTCAGCAATGTTCGTATTCTCTTCCAAGTTTCATCCACAGACAGAGTGATGGCGCTTTTCAAAAATCCCACTGGACCAACAGGCTGGAGTTGAAAGCAAAAGGCATTTTGCCCTACATAAGTTTTAGAAGTCTGAACAGTTGTTAAATGGACATCAATTACAAATATTTAATAACTATCCACTTAATAGCAGGCCCTATGCTAGATAATAAATCCCTATCCCAGATGTCTAGCATTTTGTGAAGTTGTAGGAGACAACAAGCCACTTGAGGTGATATCCAGCCTTTATATTCCAATCTCTTTCTAAAGGCAAACTGCCCACATGTTAAGAAAACTGCTTTTCCAGGGGAATACATAGTAATGAGACCCTCCAGCGTTCTGCAGAATAGAAAAGGATTCTTGACAGATAGCCAGATAGTCTTGGCAAACTGTATGTAGCTTCAGACCATTCTACTTTTACTTAAATTTACAGCATGAGCAACTTGAAAAGCAAATGTCTAATACAGTAGGGTTTTTAAGATAAAATAGTTAACACTTAAAAGATAAGGAAACTATTTGATGTTAAGAAAAGAAATAATACAATTACATGGAAATTCTTTTCTCTTACATTTTCCCACTAGGGATAGGAGACAAAATGAAGAGGTCATTCTATTTCTCAGTTTGGGACGCCCTATCTAGCCAACCTGCTTGAAACTTTTCTTCCATTTTTCCCAAAAACTATTTCTGTTTTAAAATGAACATCTCTAATAGACACACATGATATAAAAATAAAAAATCATCCATTACGAAAGAAGAAAAACGTCCTCAACTTGATAAAGAGCATTTACAAAACCTACAGGTAACATCACATTTAATGAGAAAAGCCTGCAGTAACATCACCTGGTGGAGAAGGACATTCCTGCCACCATCGTGCCCCAGAGGAAATAAAACTAGACAGCTATCCACACACAAAAATAGGTCTACAAGAGTTCAGTAGATCACTCAACAACAACTATACTAAAGGCAATTTGCCTTTAGAAAGAGACTGGAATATAAAGGCTGGATAGCACCTCAAGTGGCTTGCTGTCTCCTACAACTTCACAAAATGCTAGACATCTGGGATGCTTCAGCAACAACTGGGGCAAAAAAACCCTGAGAATAACTGCACAACTGGACAGAGAGAATAGTTTCCTATTGCCTGCATCATCTCACCCCCAGGCCGGCACTGCTCAGTGCCAGGAGGAAACTCCCCAGCCTGGGACACTTCCCCTTGCTGGGAAAAGAACAACAGGGTGGGGGACAATTTCCCCCCGCCTTTCAGGGCAGTGCACAAATGCCCTGCGTTGGTTTCACTATACCCTCTCCACCAGCTTAGAGGAGAAGTCTAGAGACAGTTAAGAGCAAAGAAGAGCAGGAACTACCAGTATTGGCTATGTGGCATGAGGGACCATGACTTTTTTGTGTGCTGTTCTGCACAAGACCCCAACAGCCTTTGAGGCGGAGGAAGCTGACAGCTGGCACAGACACTGAGAACCCCCAGCAGATTTTAGTGCTGAGAGCCCCACAGGTTTTCACATTCGCAAATTCCAGGAGCCTGAGTCCTGCCCAACCACACTCCACATACTAGTCCTGCCCCAACTCATGCCCAAACTAATGCCCGTAGCCTTAGGATCTGTGCCAGCAGTCAGCTCTGG
Organism: Saccopteryx leptura; assembly: GCF_036850995.1. Classification (NCBI taxonomy): domain Eukaryota; kingdom Metazoa; phylum Chordata; class Mammalia; order Chiroptera; family Emballonuridae; genus Saccopteryx; species Saccopteryx leptura. Next base: position 187,822,772 of record NC_089506.1, read on the forward strand.
CCTCTGTGGCTGGGCATGTACCTAACACTAGCCCAGTATCCTGCAGATTCTCAGGTGCCTGGGCATGTGCATAACACAAGCCCCATCCCCTAGAGCCAGCTCTGACTCCTGTTAGTGGGTTACATTGCCACATATGCCCACAGCTAACCTCTGCAGCCACACTCCTACATCCTTTCAGCCTCAACTCTAGTCACCAGCAGTCCTCACGGCTTATGCATGTGATGGAAGATAGCCGCTAGACCTACATGAGTGCACTCTGACAGTTCAGGCACTCTAAGCTACTTATGTGCCCACAGTTGGCCCCAACCCCTGTCACTGGAACCATATCTCACCACTGGAAATGTGTGCCTGCCGTTAGTCCCAAGATTTTGTATATCACCCAATCTGAGCCACCACTGCTACCTGCCCTAGTGCCCAGGAGCCAACCACCGGACCTGTTGATGCTGTTGAAAACCCCAACAGCCCCTGAAGCCACCAAGGACCATCCACAGCTCTTGCTGCCAAGGATCATGCAGTGGTTATGTTGTGAACCCCAGCTACCCGGCCAATATTACCCCCTATTCCTGGAGTCACTATACACCCACACTGGCTGTGAGGGGAGAAGAGAGAGGGAAGGGGGAAAGGGAAGGGAAGAGAAGCAGATGGTTGCTTCTCATGTGTGCCCTGACTGGGGATCGAATCTAGGACGTCTACATGCTAGGCTGATGCTCTATCCATTGAGCCAACTGGCCAGGGCCAAAATAAAAGATAGACTTAATTGTAAAATGTAAAAATATATAATGTTTAAAAAACTAAGAGAAAATTTTTGGGACCTAAGACTAGGGGAAGAGTTTTCAGAACAGGCACTAAAGGCATAACTTATTTTAAAAATTAATAAATTGGGAACATCAATATGAAAAAATATATTTGCTATGCTAAAGACCCTGATAAAAGGAAAATAAAAGAATAGTAAGAGGGAGCCTTATGGTGATGGAACAGTTCTGTATCCTCTACATACCTGATAAATTTTTATAAGCAACACACACACAAATGAGTGCACATAAAAGTGATAAAATTTGAATAAACTCTGTGGTAGTACCCATGTCAATTTCTTGCTTTGATATTATGTGATACTATCGTTATACAAGACATTATTATTGGGGGAAACTGAATAAGGGTACATGACATGGGACCTACCTGGATATTTTTCTTGGCAACTTCCTGTTAATTTATTATTCTTTCAGAATTAAAAATAAATAAAAAAAAAATTAAATTAAAAAAAAGAATGGGTTCTACTTACCCGCCGGTTTGTGAACACGGAATAGCATTCTTTCACTAGAATTGCTTTGATCATGTCTGGATCGGTGATAGCCAACACAGGCTGTTGACCATCATAGAACCTGTGTCAGGAAAACAGAGCTGATTAATTTAACAAGCCAGTTTCTGCAACTGGAGCCATTCCTGGAAGTCCAAACTCCATTCTGATATTACATAATCCGTATTCCTAGAGATTGTGGTTAGAAATAACATTGAAACATTTGTGAAATTTAGGTGGTACCCATGTACGTGGGTATTTCTTATACCATTCTCCACAATTTTTTGTATGTATAATATTTTTTATAATCATAAAGGAAAATAGTATAGTATATAGCTGAAGGCAAGTACATTATCTGAGAACAAAGAAATTGAGTTCACCCAGTCACTCAGTCACTGCAAGATACAATTTTGAAGGTATATCAAAAGCATAAAAAATGCATATGACATACCATGTGCAGTCTTTGTTGCATAGTCTTTTTTTTACAATTTTTTTCTTTTTTTCTTTTTTTTATTCATTTTAGAGAGGAGAGAGAGAAAGAGAGAGAGAAGGGGTAGAGGAGCAGAAAGCATCAATTCTTATATGTGCCTTGACCAGGCAAGCCTAGGGTTTTGAACTGGCTACCTCAGTGTTTCAGATCAATGCTTTATCCACTGCGCCACAAGTGTAGACATACTGGTCACAAATACATAAAAATATGCCTGCAGATAAGAAAGACTTGGAATACTCAAAAAGATACAGTAGAAATAGGAATGATTTCTCTGTTTCCCTAAAATTTGTTTACTAGTTAGCAAATCCTTTAAAAATATATTGTTGTAACTACTATTAAAGAGAAGTCCTTGGTAGAATAAAGGTTAGAAAAAAATTTTTTTTAATAAATTTTTATTAATGATAATGGGATGACATTAATAAATCAGGGTACATATATTCAAAGAAAACATGTCTAGGTTATTTTGTCATTAAATTATGTTGCATACCCCTCGCCCAAAGTCAGATTGTCCTCCGCCTCCTTCTATCTAGTTCTCTGTGTCCCTCCCCCTCCCCCTAACTCTCTCCCTCCCTCCCTCCCATGTCCTCCCTCCCCCCACCCCTGGTAACCACCACACTCTTGTCCATGTCTCTTAGTCTCGTTTTTATGTTCCACCAATGTATGGAATCATGTAGTTCTTGGTTTTTTCTGATTTACTTATTTCACTCCGTATAATGTTATCAAGATCCCACCATTTTGCTGTAAATGATCTGATGTCATTATTTCTTATGGCTGAGTAGTATTCCATAGTGTATATGTGCCACATCTTCTTTATCCAGTCTTCTATTGAAGGGCCTTTTGGTTGTTTCCATGTCTTGGCCACTGTGAACAGTGCTGCAATGAACATGGGGCTACAAGTGTCTTTATGTATCAATGTTTCTGAGGTTTTGGGGTATATACCCAGTAGAGGGATTGCTGGGTCATAAGGTAGTTCTATTTGCAGTTTTTTGAGGAACCACCATACTTTCCTCCATAATGGTTGTACTACTTTACAGTCCCACCAACAGTGGATGAGAGTTCCCTTTTCTCCACAGCCTCTCCAACATTTGCTATTACCCGTCTTGTTGATAATAGCTAATCTAGGTTAGAAAAATTTAAAACAAAAGGACAAAGAGAATAAAAAACACAAAGGAGCATGTACAATTCATTAAAATATATCTTTTCTTCTCATTAGTTATACTTATTCTTCTATTTTTTTAATTTCTAAGTGAGAAGCAGGGAAGCAGAGAGACAGACTCCCACATGCACCCCAACTGGGATCCACCCAGCAAGCCCCCTATGGGGCAATGCTCTGCCCATCTGGGGCCACTGCTCTGTTGCTCGGCAACCAAGCTATTTTAGCATCTGAAATAAGGCCATGGAGCCATCCTCAGTGTCCAGAGCCAACTGACTCCAACTGAGCCATGGCTGCAGGAGGAGAAGAGAGAGATAGAAGGGAGAGAGGGAGGGGTAGAGAAGGTCCCTTCTGTGTGCCCTGACTGAGAACTGAACCTGGGACATCCACAAGCCAGAACGACACTTTACCACTGAGCCAACCGGGCAGAGCTAGTTATATTCATTCTATAAGTGATCCTGAGTGGGTCTCCAGCCCCGTGTGAGTGACATCTGCTAGTAGCTGGGCCATCCCACTTTTGACTCAGATAGCATACAAAGCTAGCTACTTTTGTGTGCTATATTCCTATTTGGCTTGATCTCCTAACCGGTTTACTATAAGTTTAATTACAGGAGGATTACTCATGTAAGTTTAAATACACTGTCCTCCAGCATTTTTATTTTTTACTATAAATCCTTTTCATTAGCTAGAACAAAATAGGATAATTTCCATACTTGTTATTTATTCCTTCTCTCACTTCACAGAGAATTTCAAATGTTTTGTGTCACATATAAAACTAGAGGAGAACCACTGCACTAATGCTGCCCATTTTCCAAAGGTCTTCTAAAACTCAGAAGGTTTAAGTGGGTGTCAAGTATATTTAGTGTTGAAGCGGTGATATAAGTTATTGAGGTGGCACCGGTTACAGCTCTCCTGCTGCTCTCACCACACCGCCAGCAGCTCCCCCTGGGAACAGCTGCTGTAACTGGCCAAGACCACTTTACAAAATCTTCAAGTCCATTGACTGCCAGGAAACAGTGTGGTTTAGAAATATCCTGCCTCTTTGTTTGTTATAATTCACAGTTCACCACAAGATTTTCTCAAGAAAGAGGGGAGAGGAGAGGAGAGGAAAAAAGGAGGGGGGGGAATAATTTCCTTTTTAAAAAATTTTTATTTTATTTTATTTTTCTTTATTTCATTATTAATTTTTTTTTTAAAAAAAAACTCTTTTCGATTTTTTTTATTTATTTTATTTTATTATTTTTTTAACTTTTTATTCTTTATTAAATCTCATAATTACTATCAACAAAACCACCCTCAGATGCCATTAAGGAAGAGAAAATCGAATATCATGGATACAAAAGAAAGAGAGATAACACAGCTAGATGAGGAAAAATCTATGGAGAAAAAATTTAATATATTGGAAACCTTGGAGCTAAATGACAGAGAATTCAAGATAGAAATCCAAAAAATCCTCCGAGATATACAAGAAAACACAGAAAGGCAATTTAGGGAGCTCAGAAAACAACTCAATGAACACAAAGAATATATGTCCAAGGAAATTGAAACTATAAAAACAAATCAAACAGAGATGAAAAACTCAATTCACGAGCTGAAAAACGAAGTAACAAGCTTAGCTAATAGAACAGGTCAGATAGAAGAAAGGATTAGTGAAATAGAAGACAAGCAACTTGAGGCACAACAGAGAGAAGAAGAAAGAGACTCAAAAATTTAAAAAAATGAGATAGACCTACAAGAATTATCTGACTCCATCAAAAAGAATAACATAAGAATAATAGGTATATCAGAGGGAGAAGAGAGAGAAAATGGAATGGAGAACATACTCAAACAAATAATAGATGAGAACTTCCCAAGCCTGTGGAAAGAACTAAAGCCTCAAGTTCAAGAAGCAAACAGAAATCCGAGTTTTCTTAACCCCAACAAACCTACTCCAAGGCATATCATAATGAAATTGACACAAACCAACAGCAAAGAAAAAATTCTCAAGGCAGCCAGGGAAAAGAAGAATACAACATATAAAGGAAGGCCCATTAGATTATCATCAGATTTCTCAGCAGAAACTCTACAAGCTAGAAGAGAGTGGACCCCAATATTTAAAGTCCTGAAAGAGAGGAACTTTCAGCCATGAATACTATACCCATCAAAGCTATCCTTCAAATATGAAGGAGAAATAAAAACATTCACAGATACAGAAAAGATGAGGGAATTTATCATCAGAAAACCCCCACTCCAGGAATTACTAAAGGGGGTTCTCCAATCAGATACAAAGAACAAAACAAAAAAAAAAAAACAGAGCCACAAGTAAAAGTTCCAAGAAGAACACAATAAAACCAAATTTAAACTGTGACAACAACAAAAAGAAAGAGGGGGAGAAGATGGAGATTAACAGTAGCAAAGGACGATGGAGTGCAAAAGTACTCACAAAATAGTTCGCTACAATGAACAGGGTAGGGACCCTTTTCATTACTCAAAGGTAACCACCATTGAAAAAACCACCACAGAAGCACATGAGATAAAAAAGATAGCAACAGAGGAAAGATGTATGGAATACAACCAAATAAAAACAAAAGATAGAAAAATGAAAGAGAAGGATCAAACAAGACACAAAACTAACAGAAAGCAAGATATAAAATGGCAATAGGGAACTCACAAGTATCAATAATTACACTAACCGTAAACGGATTAAACTCACCAATAAAAAGGCACAGAGTAGCAGAATGGATTAAAAAAGAAAATCCAACTGTATGCTGCCTACAGGAAACTCATCTAAGTAACAAGGATAAAAACAAATTCAAAGTGAAAGGCTGGAAAACAATACTCCAAGCAAATAACATCCAAAAAAAAGCAGGTGTAGCAATACTCATATCGGATAATGCTGACTACAAGACAGGAAAAGTACTCAGAGACAAAAATGGCCATTTCATAATGGCTAAGGGGACACTGAATCAAGAAGACATAACAATTCTTAATATATATGCACCAAACCAAGGAGCACCAAAATATATAAGACAGCTATTTATTGATCTTAAAACAAAAACTGACAAAAACACAATCATACTTGGAGACCTCAATACACCGTTGACGGCTCTAGATCGGTCATCCAAACAGAGAATCAACAAAGACATAGTGGCCTTAAACAAAACACTAGAGCACCTGGATATGATAGACATCTACAGGACATTTCATCCCAAAGTGACTGAGTATACATTTTTCCCCAGTGTACATGGATCATTCTCAAGAATTGACCATATGTTGGGCCAAAAAACAACATCAGTAAATTCAGAAAAATTGAAGTTGTACCAAGCATATTTTATGATCATAAAGCCTTGAAACTAGAATTCAACTGCAAAAAAAAGGAAAAAAATCTGACAAAAATGTGGAAACTAAACAACATACTTTTAAAAAATGAATGGGTCAAAGAAGAAATAAGTGCAGAGATCAAAAGATATATACAGACTAATGAAAATGACAATACGACATATCAGAATCTATGGGATGCAGCAAAAGCAGTGATAAAAGGGAAGTTCATATCACTTCAGGCATATATGAACAAACAAGAGAGAGCCCAAGTGAACCACTTAACTTCCCACCTTAAGGAACTAGAAAAAGAAGAACAAAGAAAACCCAAAACCAGCCGAAGAAAGGAGATAATAAAAATCAGAGCAGAAATAAATGAATTAGAGAACAGAAAAACTATAGAAAAAATTAATAGAACAAGGAGCTGGTTCTTTGAAAAGATCAACAAAATTGACAAACCCTTGGCAAGACTTACCAAGGAAAAAAGAGAAAGAACTCATATAAACAAAATCCAAAATGAAAGAGGAGAAATCACCACGGACACCGTAGATATACAAAGAATTATTGTAGAATACTATGAAAAACTTTATGCCACTAAATTCAACAACCTAGAAGAAATGGATAAATTCCTAGAACAATACAACCTTCCTAGACTGAGTCAAGAAGAAGCAGAAAGCCTAAACAGACCTATCAGTAGAGAAGAAATAGAAAAAACCATTAAAAACCTCCCCAAAAATAAAAGTCCAGGCCCTGATGGCTATACAAGCGAATTTTATCAAACATTCAAAGAAGACTTGGTTCCTATTCTACTCAAAGTCTTCCAAAAAATTGAAGAAGAAGCAATACTTCCAAACACATTTTATGAGGCCAACATAACCTTCATACCAAAACCAGGCAAGGATGGCACAAAAAAAGAAAACTACAGACCAATATCTCTAATGAATACAGATGCTAAAATACTAAACAAAATACTAGCAAATCAAATACAACAACATATTAAAAAAATAATACATCATGATCAAGTGGGATTCATCCCAGAATCTCAAGGATGGTTCAACATACGTAAAACGGTTAACGTAATACACCATATCAACAAAACAAAGAACAAAAACCACATGATCTTATCAATAGACGCAGAAAAGGCTTTCGATAAAATACAACACAATTTTATGTTTAAGACTCTCAACAAAATGGGTATAGAAGGAAAATATCTCAACATGATAAAGGCCATATATGATAAACCATCAGCTAACATCATATTAAATGGCACTAAACTGAAGGCTTTCCCCCTTAAATCAGGAACAAGACAGGGTTGTCCACTCTCTCCACTCTTATTTAATGTGGTACTAGAGGTTCTAGCCAGAGCAATCAGACAAGACAAAGAAATAAAAGGCATCCATATCGGAAAAGAAGAAGTAAAGGTATCACTTTTTGCACATGATATGATCCTATACATCGAAAACCCCAAAGAATCCACAAAAAGACTACTAGAAACAATAAGCCAATACAGTAAGGTCGCAGGATACAAAATTAACATACAGAAGTCAATAGCCTTTCTATATGCCAACAATGAAACAACTGAGAATGAACTCAAAAGAATAATCCCCTTCACGATTGCAACAAAAAAAATAAAATACTTAGGAATAAACATAACAAAGAATGTAAAGGACTTATATAATGAAAACTATAAACCATTGTTAAGGGAAAATGAAAAAGATATAATGAGATGGAAGAATATACCTTGTTCTTGGCTAGGAAGAATAAATATAATCAAGATGGCTATATTACCCAAAACAATATACAAATTTAATGCAATTCCCATCAAACTTCCAATGACGTTTTTTAAAGAAATAGAGCAAAAAATCATCAGATTTATATGGAACTATAAAACACCCCGAATAGCCAAAGCAATCCTAAAGAAAAAGAATGAAGCTGGGGGCATTACAATACCTGACTTCAAACTATATTATAGGGCCATGACAATCAAAACAGCATGGTATTGGCAGAAAAATAGACACTCAGACCAATGGAACAGAATAGAAAGTCCAGAAATAAAACCACATATATATAGTCAAATAATTTTTGATAAAGGGGCCAACAACACACAATGGAGAAAAGAAAGCCTCTTCAATAAATGGTGCTGGGAAAACTGGAAAGCCACATGCAAAAGAATGAAACTGGACTACAGTCTCTCCCCCTGTACAAAAATTAACTCAAAATGGATCAAAGATCTAAACATAAGACCTGAAACAATTAAGTACATAGAAGAAGACATAGGTACTCAACTCATGGACCTGGGTTTTAAAGAGCATTTTATGAATTTGACTCCACAGGCAAGAGAAGTGAAGGCAAAAATTAATGAATGGGACTACATCAGACTAAGAAGTTTTTGCTCAGCAAGAGAAACTGATAACAAAATAAACAGAAAGCCAACTAAATGGGAAATGATATTTTCAAACAACAGCTCAGATAAGGGCCTAATATCCAAAATATACAAAGAACTCATAAAACTCAACAACAAACAAACAAACAATCCAATAAAAAAATGGGAAGAGGATATGAATAGACACTTCTCCCAGGAAGAAATACAAATGGCCAACAGATATATGAAAAGATGCTCATCTTCTTTAGCTATTAGAGAAATGCAAATCAAAACAGCAATGCGATACCACCTCACACCTGTTCGATTAGCTGTTATTAGCAAGACAGGTAATAGCAAATGTTGGAGAGGCTGTGGAGAAAAAGGAACCCTCATACACTGTTGGTGGGAATGTAAAGTAGTACAACCATTATGGAAGAAAGTATGGTGGTTCCTCAAAAAACTGAAAATAGAACTACCTTATGACCCAGCAATCCCTCTACTGGGTATATATCCCCAAAACTCAGAAACATTGATACGTAAAGACACATGCAGCCCCATGTTTATTGCAGCATTGTTCACAGTGGCCAGGACATGGAAACAACCAAAAAGCCCATCAATAGATGACTGGATAAAGAAGATGTGGCACATATACACTATGGAATACTACTCAGCCATAAGAAATGATGACATCGGAACATTTACAGCAAAATGGTGGGATCTTGATAACATGATACGAAGCGAAATAAGTAAATCAGAAAAAACCAGGAACTGTATTATTCCATACGTAGGTGGGACATAATAGTGAAACTAAGAGACATTGATAAGAGTGTGGTTGTTACAGGGGGTGGGGGGAATGGGAGAGGGAAAGGGGGTGGGGAGGGGCACAAAGAAAACAAGATAGAAGGTGACAGAGGACAATCTTACTTTGGGTGCTGGGTATGCAACATAATTGAACGACAAGATAACCTGGACTTGTTATCTTTGAATATATGTATCCTGATTTATTGATGTCACTCCATTAAAAAAATAAAATTATTAAAAAAAAAAAAAAAAAAGAAATATCCTGCCTCTCCATAAGAACAGGCATATAGAGCAATGGAAGAGAACAGAGAACCCAGAAATAAATCCACACCTTTATGAACAATTGATATTTGACAAAGGAGGTAAGACCATACAATGGAGTAAAGACAGCCTCTTTAACAAATGGTGCTGGGAAAATTGGACAGCTACCTGCAAAAAAATGAAACTAGACCACCAACTTACACCATTCACAAAAATAAACTCAAAATGGACAAAAGACTTAAATGTAAGTCATGAAACCATAAGCATCCTAGAGGAAAACATAGGCAGTAAGCTCTCTGACATTACTTGCAGCAATATATTTGCTGATTTATCTCCACATGCAAGGGAAATAAAGGACAGGATAAACAAATGGGACTACATCAAACCAAAGAGCTTTTTGCACAGCTAAAGATAATATGAACAAAATAAAAAGGCAAACCACACAATGGGAGAACATATTCGACAATACGTCTGATAAGGGGTTAATAACCAAAATTTATAAAGAACTTGTGAAACTCAATACCAGGAAGACAAACAATCCAATCAAAAAATGAGCAAAAGAGATGAATAGACATTTCTCCAAAGAGGACATACAGATGGACAATAGGCATATGAAAAAATGCTAACATCACTAATCATTAGAGAAATGCAAATTAAAACCACAATGAGATATCACCTCACACCAGTCAGAATGGCACTCATCAATAAAACAACATAGAATAAGTTGGATGTGGAGAAAAGGGAACCCTCCTGCACTGCTGGTGGGAATGCAGACTGGTGCAGCCACTGTGGAAAACAGTATGGAGATTCCTCAAAAAATTAAAAATCGAACTGTCTTTTGACCCAGCCATCCCACTTTTGGGAATATATCCCAAGAACGCCACATCAGCGAGTCAAAATGAGAAATGCAGCCCCATGTATATGGCAGCATTGTTTACAATAGCCAAGATCTGGAAACAGTCCAAGTGCCCGCCAGTGGACGAGTGGATTAAAAAGCAGTGGTACATATACATAGTGGAATACTATGGGTCCATGAAAAAGGAAATATTATTTTTTTGTGACAACATGGATGGACCTGGAAACTATTATGTTAAGTGAAATAAACCAGGCAGAGAAAAAAAAATATCATACGACCTCACTCATTTGAGGAATCCGATGAACAATATGAACTGAGGAACGGAATAGAGACAAAGGCGAGATCAAAAGATCCAGAAGGAAAGAGGACGAAAGGGGGAAAGGGGATGATAGGCTGATAGGATGGGATGAGAGCAGAAAAGTAAATCCTGGAGGGAAGGGGGGAGGTCGTTATGGGGAGGGGAGGGGGGATGTACTGGGAAACATGGGGGAGGGGAGGATGAATTCGGGGGACACTAGAATCTATGTAAATACAATAAATTAATTTAAAAAATATTCTGCCTCTTTTCAAAGTTAGTACATCAGAGTAGATAAAGTAATACTTGTACAAACTAAACCTCTAGTGAAAAGTTTTGGCTTAAACATCTTTTAAAACACCCAAACTCCAAGCTTACAAAGTTTTTAAAAAGCTGAGCAGATGTGGTTTCCCATTCTGCTTCCCTATACCTTCAGTCCTTTTTCAAAAGGATGCAACAAATCCAAATATAAAAGTATGGATTTGAGCTTCTAATTAATAGTCAGTCATGTGGGGAGGGTTATGATATGCATTTATGAGCATATAGTAGAAGGGTCTGAAATAATGCATTTATCCAATTAAAACAGACCTAAGGAAGGGAAACTGGAGAAGAGGGGAATAATGAGACACTGGCCAGAAAGTGACGCCGCGAGTCCAGGGCCATCAACATCTAGAGTAATAACAGCCTGCAACTCCCCAGCTTGATTCTGAATGCAGACCTGGACACCTGGTGACATCTGGGATCCCTGCTAGGACAAGCCTCCAAAAGCTTTACAATAGCTGACTTCCTACCAAGAGGCTCTGGCTGAGACTTCCTCCACACTTTTGGGGCCCTTGTTGTAACAGCAAGTCTATCCAATGGCAGTTTCCCAAGTACTTACCCCCACATATTTCCATACTTTTAAAAACATTCCTGGTCAAAATTACATATGCCCTACAAAGAGAAACAAAATTAGATTAATAATCTAAATGTTTTGAACCATAACTCTAACTGGGACCAAAAGAACTTGAATCCCATGAAATTAAGATTACTTTCCAAGACAGATAGAGGGAAATCCTTATCCACAAGTGTCTTGGGGAACAGAGAGAATATAGAGGAGATATTTGAAATGGAGAATTTTAAATCTTGCATTTTCACCAAGTAGTATTGATACTTGACTTCTCTCACCTGAGACTAACTCCTTGTCTTTCTGAAGGGTTTTTGTTGTGCATGTGTTGTCTCTAAATTCTCATAACCTTCTAAACTATTACCTCCACAGACATTCCAGAACTGAAGCTGAGGGAGAAGAAGAAAGACCTGCACACTCTTTTATTTCCTTCTTAAGCATCTTTTTCATTTCTCTCTTGAGCCCTCTCTAGAATTCTAGCAGAATTAGGAAGTTCAAGACACCAGTGACCCTTTTTAGTCTAGCAGATTCAAAAAGCCTAAGGCATGTTTGTTGAGTGAGAAAGTGAGTGCGTGAATGAATGAATGGCAGTGACTCGCTTCCCAGTTTTCCAGCTCAAAACGGGAATGAGGGGGAGATGCCGCCACTCCACAAGGACAGAGAAAACTAAAACTCTCCAAGTTTTCACTTCTATAATTTACCAAAGAAATCTTCCTATTGCTAAATTTCAGCTGTAGTATCTCATATTTTAACTGTGCAAAAAACATTCCAGAAATATGGGTCTGGGGTGCATCTATAAAAGGTTGATCTGGGAAAGCTGAAAAGGAAATGATTGCCTTTTCAGAGGCAAAAATAGTGTGGGATTTTGTGAACTAAATGAGGCACTGAGGACCTCAACTGGCAGAAAGAGAATCTGAGAAACAAGCCTCTGGTCTGCAGGTAATAAAGGTCAGAATAATAATCTGAGGCAGAGGCGGTGTGCGCGCAAGGGTCTGCCTATTGGCTTTCCAGACCTGAGCTGGTAAGCCTCCGTCGGGGGCGGGATGCAGGCCCTGGTGGGCACTGCATCAGGACTGGATCAAGCACAAGGCTTTGCCAAAATTCGCAGCCCATGTGTCACTGAGTTCATTCCATTCAGATAAATTAAATTTTTAATAATTTTGTCAAATCATCTCTTTTCTAGTGATTCCGTGAAAGCAATTATCTGAAGTTGAGGAAAAAAAACACCGTCTTGTCTCAGTTTTACTCACTCCCTCTCAGACTCAGCCTTAGGGCAGAGAGGAAAGCAGAAAGCTCATGTTCCATCTCCAAAGCACCCCCCCCCCCCAAAAGACGTCATGGGAGCAAGGGGTGAGTTGGAGCCATGAAAATAAATGCAGGGATTGAGTTCAGGTATGGATATGCAAATTACCCAATGGCAAATTCGTGGGCTGCCTACTATAGTGAAGTTTCAAAGAAAAACAAAACAAAACAGGCTAACAGCCTCATAACCTAAGAACAGTAAAGTCTGACTCCAGAGTATCCAACTTCATGAGGCGCTACCAGGACCCCTCCATGCTTTTCTCCTAATACTGAGTACGATGATGTCTTCCTGGGAATCTGCACGGGCAGGAAGAAAATGCTGCTTGTGATGCTCACAGCTGGAACGTGAAGTCCTGTGCTGAATCAGCCAGAGAGCTCTGCTGTCCATGGAGGCAAAACCTGAGGCTCCTAACAGCTGACAGAGCCCTGGGGTAAACCCCGCCCTGTGCTGGGCGGGGCCTCTGATGCCCTTTCTGGACAGTGTGAAACCTCAGAACCCCGGAGATCCCTTTTACTATGGAGCTCAGCTGGGATTTGTAACCACAGAGAGCAAAAGAGGAAACTCAAACAACACTCACCTTCCGGTAGGACAGAACAGTTCCAAAAAAGGGCAGAGGTGTCGGCCCAGGAATTCCCAGTTTCTTAAAAACTCCATGTGAATAGGTCCCATATCTTTAAAGTGAAAGAGAAAGCCAGGTTATGGGAATTGTGGAATGGGTGCTGAGGCTGCCCAGTCATTGATGCAGAACCTGAACACAGGTCACATAAAGACAATAAAGCTAGACAGGTCACATAAAGACAATAAATAATAACAGTAACAATAGCAGTAATTACATTCACTCATCATCTCTTTTTCTACTTCCACTGTGAGACACACAGAAAGTAACGAGATTACATAAAGCAGCTGAAGACTTCATGGTCCCAATGCCAGAGTGAATACTTGATCAGTGTTTCCAATGACAGTGCTCCTGAGAGGTTCAGGCTGGAATATTTTCAGATAATTCAGTTATGGTTTTTAATAAATTGACTCACCCATGACTTTGCAGATTCTAAATCTATGCGCACGCATGCACACACGTACACATACACACACACACACAATCTGCTCCAATGATGAGATTTGGCTTAATGTATCCACTTAATAACAGAATTACTGTTAGCCAACTGAGACATTGTCCTTACACTTTGCTCACTTTTAACCTTCCCTTTCCCTCTCTACCCTGACCCTGTTTCAGGATCTGGTTCTTCTTAAATATATCACCATAAAGAGGCCTCTGAATAGCCACAGTGTACTTATTTCTATACAATTAAGCCTGTGTTCAGGGCTTAAAATCTGAGAAATAAGTCTGTCCCTTGTGGAAAAGAAAATCTGAGGCAGAGAGCCGTGGGCACACAAGACTCTGCCTGCGGGCCCAATAAAACTTCTGGTCCAATAAAAAACTTCCATTGCAGTGCTTTTCAGCTACACCAATTCTCTGTTGCAAGGCAAATGAGGGGGCTAACAATAAAGCCAATCATTTCTATTGTGTTTACATTGTGTTGTCATAAGAGAGCTTTGTCTGCTCTACAGCAACTGATGCCTGGCTGTCCCAGTGTCATCAATGCTACAATGTTGTTTATCCAGGGGTGACAGTATCTAGTGACAGACCCAATGCCATAACAGTGTGACTTAGATGGTGTCCCTACCCCAGATTTCAAGCAGAGGAGATGCCTACACTGCTGCCCTCTGAAAGACCTCCTGTGGGGCCATGACCAGGAGTATCTGGGAGAAATATTCTCCAACTTCATCCAGACTACTACCTGGATGCCTCTCTTATTATCACAGCCTCACAGTTTCACTTATATACCTTTACTGTGAGATTAAAGTAACCAGCTGGGCACCTATATTTAAAAACACATATACAATCTATGCCACAGCTTGTACACTGAACTCATATTCCTGACATTATTCTAGTAGTGGGAGGATATTTACACACCTTTTTTGCCACAAATTCTGTACCAGCAGCCTCTTTTATCCTACAGAAAGAACATGATGGAAAGAGTCTTATCTCAGTAAAAAATCTAGCATTAAACTAAATGAAATTAAATAGTATCAATTAATTTTAAAATGACATCAGATAGTAAACATGTTGCCACAATATCCTGTGTTTATAATATTTCTTTCATAGAACTGAAACAAAGTTCATATTTTCTATATTCATGTAATCATGATTCCTTACTCTCATTGAAAATCAAATTGAGGTAGAGGTCAAATGGGACATAAAGGGGCTGTCCCTAGCCACATGTCCAAAATAACTCCTGTCCCAACCTGTTTCATGATGCCAGAAATTCCTCACTCCTGAGGAATTCTCAGGAATTCCTCTGCTAGATGGTTTGATTCATCCGCCTGCACTGTAACTTAATGGAAAAAAATATTTAAATCAAAATTGGCTTTTGGGCTCAAGCCTGTGCTGTCAGTTAGCCAATTTCATATTGGGGGAAAATAAATAAATATAATGATGCCAACCCTCCCCAAAGATTAGTGAAAATGGAGAAAGAAAAGAATATAATAAGATTTTTGCAAACTTTTTCTGCTCTAAAGTTTTCTCATCCAGGAGGAATGGTTCTGCCTATTACAGGGATGGGAACTGAGTCTTAGGATGGGAGTGTTTGGGGGAGGGGACACAGAATAGAGCTAGTGTGGAGCCTGACCAGGCTGTGGTGCAGTGGATAGAGCTTTGGCCTGGGACACAGAGGACGCAGGTTCGAAACCTGAGGTTGCCGTCTTGAGCACTGGGTCACTGGCTTGAGCTTGGGATCATAGACATGACCCCGAGGTCGCTGGCTTGAGCAAGGGGTCACTCACTCTGCTGTAGCCCCCCAGTCAAAGTACATATGAGAAATAAATCAATGAACAATTAAGGTGCTGCAATGAATTGATGGTTCTCATATCTCTTCCTTCCTGTCTGTCTGTCCCTATCTGTCCCTCTCTCTGTCTCTCTCTCAAAAAGAAGCTGATGTGAAGAGAAGGGCAGCACTCTCTAGCCTCCCATGAAGCCTGGGGCTCATCCTGGCACACGGTGTAAGTTATGCCAGGCAGTGGGACGGAGGGAGCAGGAACAAACCTAGTCACACAAGGACCGATCCTTACACACATCTCTTACAGCAGACACAGATCTCAGGAGGTGAAGATAATGAGGCAAACCCCAGGCCACTCCCTCCTGCCTCCAGGAACCCAGAGTGGAGAGGGCTCCACTGCACAGAGCCAGTTGTTTTTAATTTGCCTCTGCTATATTCTGGTTAGTCTACATTTACCAAGCCGGTAGTCAATCATATGGGTATACAACATTATCGACTGTCCAAATGATGTGGAGATGTTTGCCCAGAATCTATGTACTCTTGTTGATCAATGTTTCCCTGTTAAATTTAATTTTCCAAATAAAATAAATCATGCCCAGGACCAAATAATGTCACCAAACCCTCTGTACTACAGAAATTGGGAGTTGGGTTGACAAAGGGTTTACTCCCTCAATAGGTCAGGGAAGATCAATAATAAACCCTTTGGTGTTTGTAGCCCCCAATTCTTAAGCAACTACCTCTTAGTTAGCTGTTGGATCATGAAAATAGATAAGGGAAAGGGGGGCTTAAGGAGCTCCCCAAGTCCCAGATTACAGAGGTCATGAACCTGAACAGTAACTCACATATACAGGAGCACAAGGCTGGTAACCAGGAGAACCCAGGTTTCCATGGAAAAGCTTGGGATCAGGTCCATGGCCACTTTCCTCCCAAGATTCCGCCGTCTGAGTTTTCCTTGTAGTTAGCGTGTGCTCTTAGCAGGTGGTGCTTGCGGAGTTTTAGTGGATATAGTGAGACTGGAAGCTTATGTACTGGGAGTCGGGTGGAGCTTGAGTGCAGCCAGTAGAAAAGCCATTTGTGTTCGAACTGAGGTGACCTCTCCACCCTGGTAGTTGACAAAGCATCATGGACACTCCCACTTTTATCTTCCTTGAGTTCATATTCGGTGGGAAATCAATGAACAACTCACTCCATTTTATCAGTAAGGCCAAAGGTTACTGAAACTCAAGTAAAGCCGCTGGACTTAAATCACTAACTTGCCCTTGACTCCATGGCTGTCTGCATTAATAAATACTTGAAATCCTTCAAACAGGCTAGGTTCACAGATCTTTACTCGTGCAGTTTTCTATGCCAAGACTGTTTCTGTGCCCCAAAATGCTCCTACTCATCCTTCACACTCAGTTTAGCCAGAGCCCTTTTTGTCTGAATCTTTCCTAACCAACCTCCTTGAACAGATATAACTGCTTCCTCCTCTAGGGAACTTCTACTCTCTGCAGACAATTTTATTATTATCCTTGTAAACCGCCCACCACCGCCATTTTTTTTAACGGTGTTTCTGTAAATGATGACTTTTAAATTCACATGTAGCTATGGATAAACAGTCTGTTTGCTTAAAGGATTCTAAGAGGAAAGGAAGCAGACGCCAGCCTTAGGTGTTTTGGCTCGAGGTGATTTGCTCACCTTGGACCAGAAAACAAGAATGATGAAACCAGACCATCACTTGAACGTGAGATGGTTATTGGGTAGACTGTGTTGACTCGAACAGAGCGTACTCAACGGGGAGCCCAGAACCCCCTCCTGCTCTCTGGTTTCCTTTGTTCTGCCTTCCCTTCCCCTCTCATCAAAACCCCTGCCTGCACTGACATGTAAAGATGGACTTTGTAACCTTAGTCCACCATCTTCTTAGGCTGCTGGCTCTTGGATACGCTGATGTTCCTTGCACCAGCTCTTGTCTCTAATTATTGAAGTTTCAGTGGCAGGCAGTCAAATCTGGAGTCAATACCATCCTCTGTACCATCCAGCAGCACTCTTGGTTTCCACACCAATTTCCTTTACCAGGAAGAGTTTCTCAAGGGCATAGTTTGGGTGTTAGTCCCCATTATGTCATTATTCATTATTATTATGCATAAAGAACACTTTATATGATATATAGCAGGCATTGAGAAAGGTTGGTGGAGTTGAGCTGATAGAAGTGATATTGTAGGATCCCGTGTGCTTCCTTTCCCTGTGGCTCTTTGGTGACCACTCAGTTTCCGGGATTGTTAACACAACAAGAGGGCCTAGCCTTGCCTCCTCATTGCTGCACATTGATGCATCAGGACGGATCCATCAGGATTTTGTTGAACAGGGTCCCCTGAAGGAAAGGCAGAACTTGGAGGAGATGATCATGTCTACACCAAACTCATCAATTCATCCAGCTTACTATCTTACCCCTCAGAGGGCCCTGCAAAGACAGGGAGTTAAACAGATTCATGTATAAATAATGGCTTATTTCTCTGGAAAGACAACAAGTCCAAGAACAATGGATGTGAAGAGGACAGCAGCCCAGATGGCCAAGTGAACCCTGAACTCCTTAGCCACCACTGACATGATATATGTCACTCTGGGCAGCACACATCACACACAGGACTCCAGAAACATGACATGAGCTCTTTTGGGGAAATGTGGCTGAGAGAAGAAAGCTTCCTTGTTTTTTGACTAGTGGGAATTTTCTTATGGGCTGTGAAGAGCTGGTAGGAGGGTTCTAATAGCAGTCAGTGTCCTGTGACCTTTCTGCCACATTCCTGCTGGGAGAGATTCAAGTACTGAAGGTTTGGAAATTCCACTAACTTGTTGTCATCACTTGGACCCATGTTCTATGTCTGCTTGGCCTGAGAGACTGTGGATTATGTCAAAAAGAAACCTTAAATGTTCTTAAAACTCAAAGGAACAGGAAACATTTGAGCTGTGTTTGTACACTTCCTTCTCTCTTTATCCTTCCTCACTTTCAGCCCTTCTGCAGAAAGTGACACTCACTTGTCAATTCTTTAGGTTCCTGGGGCCTGAAATTCTCAAGGGTTACATGAAATGGACTGAGTAGGTGGATGTCACATTGGTTAAAATGCAGTAAGTCCCGACTTCCTTTTATTTACTTGGAAGTTTGTCATGCAGCCTGAAAGTTCTACCATCAGAGTTTGTCATCGTTGCATTAAGGTTTTCTCCAGGAGGCACCTGTTAAATTCCATAGCTGCCACTGGAAAATGTAACACAAATACATTTATTTCTCTGTGCACTGATTCAAAGCCAAGTGCATGAATGTTATCATGCCAGGCTGTGGGCTACAAGACATACAGTTCCCGTCCTCGGGAACAGCCTCTCAGTGGAGGGAGAGGGACATATGGATGTGCCATAATGTAGCACACCTCTAGAAGATCTTGAATAATGGAGTCTTGCAGTGAGGTAACTAAGAACGGGCTGCAAGCTGGAATACCAACAAAGGACAGGAATGAGGAGCTAGAAGTTGATCCACAGGAAAAGTAGCATAAAAAATCCCAGGAATTTCAACTAGTCTGCTCCAATTTGCTGCCTATTACTGAGTAATGTTTAATAAGGTTATGCTACTGTCCCCAGTTCATAAGTGTAAAGGCTGAGACTTAGTAACTGCAGTGGCTTCACAAAAGCTATGGATTGTGGCAACATGTTAAAAAAAAGCTAATATGAATGGAGACTGAAAAGTCTTCTGCTGCTCCTAAACACCAATATTCAATATTCAACGCTGTTCCCTAATAAAGGTCACTATGGGAACTGGTGAGACTGAAGGCTACAATGGCAAGTGATTAAAATTCTGATTCTTCATGCTCCCCCCCCACAGCAACACCCCCGTGGGTCTTCCTGTGAAAAGACTCCAACTCATCTGAACGGGAACAAAGACAGATGCCAGTCATGACTACTAAAGGTATTATTGGTTCGGATCTCCCCTCTGTGCTCCCAGCCGGAGAAGTACTCATAATACATCCAAACAAGGATAGGGTAAGGTTAATCTGATAACTAGCGACAACTTAATTCACTCACCTAAACACAGAGCTTTTATTATTCTTTTTGGAAACAAAACTTCTGTGGAAACTAATGTGCTTTATTCTTCCTATAAAATCACACTTAGCTGTCTTGACTTCATAACTAAGCCTAATAGACCACCTCCTGGCCCTATTCACCTTAAGGACTGGTCCAGCAGGTTGGAATGTAGCCCAACAGCCATAGGCTAGTCATTCCTTAGGACTAAAATGTAGCCAGCACCACATCCTAAACAATGTAAATGGCCTTGCTCCTCAAGGGGAAACAGTAGAAGTCATGATCTTTCTGCCCCTTCATCCCACAGAAGGAAATATCTTTTTTTATGGTTTATTTTTCTTTTTAATTTTATTTAAAAAATTAAATTGAACAGAGTGACATTGATTGATAAGAATACATAGGTTTCAGGTAAACTTTTTTTTTTTTTTTTGTATTTTTCTGAAGCTGGAAACGGGGCGCAGACAGACTCCCGCATGTGCCCGACAGGGATCCACCTGGCATGCCCACCAGGGGGCGACGCTCTGCCCACCAGGGGGCGATGCTCTGCCCCTCCGAGCAGTCGCTCTGTTGCGACCAGAGCCACTCTAGCGCCTGGGGCAGAGGCCAAGGAGCCATCCCCAGCGCCCGGGCCATCTTTGCTCCAATGGAGCCTTGGCTGCGGAAGGGGAAGAGAGAGACAGAGAGGAAAGAGAGGAGGAGGGGTGGAAAAGCAGACGGGCGCTTCTCCTGTGTGCCCTGGCCGGGAATTGATACCAGGACTTCTGCACGCCAGGCCAACGCTCTACCACTGAGCCAACCGGCCAGGGCCTCAGGTAAACATTTTTATAGCATCTGAACTGTTGATTATGTTGTATACCGATCACCCAAAGTCAAATCATTTTTTGTCACCTTATGTTTGTCTCTCTTTACACCCTTCTCCCCCTCCCCCTCTCCCATTCTTCTCCTCTATATCCCCCTCCCCCTGGTAACCACTTCACTATTATCTATCTCCATGAGTCTCAGTTTTATATCCCACCTATGTGTGAAATCATACAGTTCTTAGCCATTTCTGAT
Organism: Saccopteryx leptura; assembly: GCF_036850995.1. Lineage (NCBI taxonomy): Eukaryota > Metazoa > Chordata > Mammalia > Chiroptera > Emballonuridae > Saccopteryx > Saccopteryx leptura. The sequence goes on from NC_089506.1 coordinate 187,843,704, forward strand.
TTACTTATTACAGAAGGAAACGTCTAACAAGAAAAGACATACATATTATGAGTAGTGCTGAAGTGTGAAAAAAATACACCCACCCAACCCGTGTCTCTCATCTACTTGCTCGTGTACTAGTGTGCTCCTCACCTTCTTTCAGAATTCTGCTCTAAATGCTCAGAGTACAAATATGAATAAGACCCAGACATTATTCAGGTTGATACAGAGATGAATTAACAGATAATTATAGTGCAACCAAGTTAAAGTAATTATGGAGGTATAAGAAACATAATGTCCTCATCACCAGACAGTGGCTTATCCGCTTGCTTGGTCTTCTTAGCAAAAGGTCAAAGTTGAATCTCAGATAATAATCAGGAAAGCATTAGGCTCAGATATCAGGTTGTCAGGGACTCAGTGATGTGAGGAGCACCATTAGTCTGATGCTCCTGTTCTTCTATAATGTTAACCCAAGTGGTACCTCTTCTGGGAAGCCCATCCTGACATCCACTGAGAGAATTGCGACAGTATGAGGAGGCACATTATTCTGAAGTGATTTGTGCATTAAATTCAAATTTCACGAGTCATAATTTGAGTGCACAAAAAATAAAAGCAAGATTATGTGTTTGGAACTCAGTTCTCAAGCCCCCATACTACTCAGTAGGGTAAAGCTTGATCTTGCCAATTCATAGTAGACAAATTGGTAGCTAAGTTTTGGTGGCTGGGCCTCTGGTTGATGGAGAAGTGAGACAAAAAGTGGAGGAAGTGGGCATGTCGATTGGGTTCTATGCCTGCTCTGTTTAGTCCATGTGCCGAAACTGAACATAAGAGTCAGGCTTCTTGCCCTCATGAAGAGAAGATATAGGTATAGACACTAAACAGCCACACAAATAAATAATGAATTCTAAATCTGTACATGTGCTATAGAGTCTTTTTACAAAGGGTTCCCTTTGATATTTCCAGTGCCCAACTGGCATCATACATTGTTATCACAATATTATTTACAGATTTGTACTTCTTAATCCCTTCACCCCTCTCACCCAGTCCACCAAATCACCTCCCCTTTGGCAACCACAAATCTACTCTCTGTCTCTGTGAGGCTGTTTGAATATCGTTTGTTTGTTTATTTTGTCCTTTAGATTCCACATGTAAGTGAAATCATATGGTATTTGTCTCTGACTAATTTTACTTAGCATAATTCCCTCTAGGTCCATCCTTGCTGTGGCATATGGTAAAATGTCATTCTTTTTAATGGCCAAGCAATATTCCACTATATAGCTGTACCACCAACTTAATAGCCACTTGCTTTTATATCTTGGTTATTGTAAATATGCTGCAATGAATGCAGGAGTGCTTATTTTTTTTTCTTTCTTTTTTTTTTCATTCAGTGAGAGGAGGGAAGACAGAGAGACTCCCTCATGCAACCCATCCAGGATCCTCCTGGCAACCCCACTAGGGGGCTATGTTCTGCTCATCTGGGGCATTGCTCCATTGCTCAACAACTGAGCTCTTCTTAGTGCCTGAGGTGCAGGCCATGGAGCCATCCTCAGCGCCTGGAGCCAACTCGCTCTAATCAAGCCATGGCTGCAGGAAGGGAAGAGGGAGAGAGAAGTGAGACGGGAATGGGTGGATAGGCAGATGGGTGTTTCTCCTGTGTGCCCTAACCTAGAATTGAACCCAGGATATCCACACACTGGGCCAACACTCTACCACCGAGCCAACTGGCCAAGGCCCATATATTCTTTTAAATTAGTGTTTTGGGGTTTTATTTTGTATGAATTCCCAGCAGTTTAATTGCAAGATCATAAGAAAGTTCTATTTTTAATTTTTTTAGGAAACTCCATACTGTTTCCTACAGTGGCTGCACCAATCTGCATTCCCACCAACAGTGCATGAGGTTCCCTTTTCTCCAAATACTCGCCAATACTTGTTTGTTCATTTACTGATGATAGCCATTCTGACAGGAGAGGTGATATGTCAGTATGTTTTTTTTTAAATTTTTATTTTATTTATTCATTTTAGAGAGGAGAGAGAGAGAGACAGAGATAGAGAGAGGAGAGAGAGACAAGGAGGAGGAGCTTGAAGCATCAACTCCCACATGTGCCTTTACCAGGCAAGCCCAGGATTTTGAACTGGTGACCTCAGCATTTCCAGGTCGACGCTTTATCCACTGCACCACCACAGGTCACAGTATGGTTTTAATATTAATTTCTCTGACAATTACTGGTGTTGAGCATCTTTACATATGTCTATTGGCCATCTGTATGTCCTCTTTGAAGAAGTGTCTGTTCAGGTCCTCTGTCCACTTCGTAATTGAATTTTTTTTTTGGTGTTGAGTTTTATGAGTTCTTTATACATTTTATGTATTAACCCTTATCAGATATATTATTAGTGAATATGTTCTCCTAATCAGTAGGTTTTCTCTTTGTTTTGTTGATGGTTTCTTTTGCTGTGCAAAATCTTTAGTTTCATGTAGTCCCATTTGTTTTTATTTTTTAAATTGAATTTATTGGGGTGACATTAGTTAACAAAATCATGCATATTTCAAGTGCCCCATTCTACAACACATCTCTGTATGCTGTATTGTGTGTCCATGCCCCCCACTGCAAGAATAGCCTTTATTCATAATCATTTATTCTCCTTTACCCTCCTTCACCTTTGCTCTTCCCCAGCAATCACCACACTGTTGTCCATATCGATGAGTTTTCTCCCTCCCTCTCTCTCTCTCTCTCTTTCTCTCTCTCATTTTTTTTCCTTTTTTGCTCAATCCCTCCAATCACCCCCACCCCTGATAGCTGTCAACCTACTCTCTATCTCTGAGGTTGTCTCCATTTGGCTTGTTAGTTAATTTTTGTTCATTAGATTTCACATATAAGTGAAATTATTTTATACTTGTCTTTTTTTCTGACTGACTTATTTTGCTTAGGATAATGCTCTCCAGATCCATCCATGCTGTCACAAAAGGTAAGATTTCCTTCTTTTTTATGGCTACGTAGTAATCTGTCGTGTAAATGTACCACAGCTTTTTTATGCACTCATCTACTGATGAACACTTGAGCTACTTCCATATCCTGGCTATTATAAATAATGCTGCAGTGAACATAGGGATGCATATAATCTTTCAAATTAGTGTTTTGAGTTTCTTTGGATAAATTCCCAGAAGTGAAATTGTGAGGTCATAGATCCCCTCTTAATTATTTGAGTTCACTTCATACAACCATGCTGGTTGTACCAGTCCATATTCCCACCAACAGTGCATGAGGATTCCCTTTTTCCATACCTTTGCCAACACTTATGGTTTGTTGATTTGTTGATGATAGCCATTCTGAAAGGTATGAGGTGATATCTCATTGTGGTTGTAATTTCTTTTTTCTTTTGTTTCACTTATTCGAGGAGATATATCAGAAAAAATATTAAGAGAAATGTCAGAGATTTAACTGCCTATATTTCCTTTTAAGATTTTTATGGTTTTGAGTCTTACATTTAAGTCTTTCATTCATTTTGAGTTTGTACTTGCATATGCTGTAAGAAGGTAGTCTAATTTAAATATTTTTGTGGGTATCTCTTCAATAATCCCAGCACCATTTATTGAATAGACTGTCTTTGCCCCATTGTGTGTTTTTTTATCCTATATCAAACATTAATTGCCCATATAGGTGCGGGTTTATCTGGACTCTATGTGTTATGTTCCATTGATCAATATGTCTCTTTTTATGCTAGTCTCATGCTGTTTTTATTACTCTGGTTTTATAATATAGTTTGATATCAGGTACTGTGATGCCTCCAACTTTATTCTTCTTTCTCAATATTGTTGAGGCTATTTAGGGATTTCTGTGGTTCAATATAAATTTTTGGATTATTTGTTCTTGTTCTGTGAAATATATCATTGGTGTTTTGATAGAAATTATATAGACATTCTAATGTTGTTAATGCTTCTTATCCATAAACATCATATGTGTTTCCATCTATTTGTATCTTCTTTGATTTCTTTCTTCAGTGCCTTATAATTTCTGATTACAGGTCTTTTCGATTCTAGGTTAAATTTATTTCTAGGTATTTTACTATTTTTTATGCAAAGTAAATGAGGTATTTTTTCTTAATTTCCCTTCCTGATACTTAATTATTGGTGTATGAAAATGCAACCAATTTCTGAATATGAATTTTTTACTTTTCCACTTTACCAAATTCATTTATCATCTAGTTTTTTTAAAAAATATTATTTATTTATTTATTTATTTATTTATTTATTTATTTATTTTAGAGAGAAGAGAGAGAGAAAGAAAGGGAGGAGGAGAAGGAAGCATCAACTCCCATATGTGCCTTGACCAAGCAAACCAAGGGTTTTGAACTGGTGACCTCAGTGTTCCAGGTCGATGCTTTATCCACTGTACCACCACAGGTCAGGCTATCATCTAGTTTTTCCATGGAGTCTTTATCATAATGCTCTTTAGGGTCTTTATAATCAGTATCATGTCATCAGGAAAAAATGACAGTTTTACTTCTTCCTTTCCAATTTAGATGCCTTTTATTTCTTCTTGTCTGATGGCTGTTGCTAGGACTTCAAGTACTAACACAAAGAAAACTAGATAGAAGGTGACAGAGGACAATCTGACTTTGGGTGATAGGTATGCAACATAATTGATCAACAAGATAACCTGGACCTGTTTTCTTTGAACATATGTACCTTGATTTATTGATGTCACCCTAGTAAAAATAATAAAAAAACAAATAAATAATTAAATAAAATGGAACATCTCTGTATTGTTCTTAATCTTAAGGGAAATGCTTTTAGCTTTTACCTATTGAATTTTATTTAAGCGGTGGGTTTGTCGTATACGGCTTTTATTACATTGAGATATGCTCAGTGGTGGGATTCAAATAATTTAACAATTTCTCTGCCCTAATGACCGTTTTAAGTATTAAAAAACCATATACCAAAAGGTAGTTTATTATTTCAAGTATTTAATTCTTAAATAAGAACAATAAAAGAGGTACACAAAACTAGATAATAAGAGTTTTAAAATATTAATGAAAAAATATTAGATAATATCTGACAAAAAACAATAAAACTGTTATTTAAGATATTTCTATATTGCTTCTTGATTGGCGTCCTCACTTACAATTTTTTTCACCTGTAGATGGAAAGCAATACTGGGCACTTAGAACATACAGTTGCACAGATGAACATTAAAATAGAGTAAGGAATGTAAATCTGTGATTTCCACATTGGGCAGCTGCCTAGGTGCCCACCTTAGAAAGAACCCTGATTACAAGTGCCATTTTAACAACTGGTTTACCAAACTCAACAAAAAATTAGGTATTCGTTCTGCCGAACCAGTGCAAACCGGCTGAATCCCATCAATAGATATGCTCTGTCTATTCCCACTTTGCTCAGAGTCTTTACCATAAATAAGTGCTGGATTTTGTCAAATGTTTTTTCAGCATCACTTGTTATAATCATGCTTTTTGTTTGTTTGTTTTTGGCATTTTTTTGTTTGTTTTGTGAGAGAGATAAAGAGAGGGACAGATAGGGACAGACAGATAGGAAGAGAGAGAGATGAGAAGCATCAATTCTTTACTGCGACACCTTAGTTGTTCATTGATTGCTTTCTCATATGTACTTTGACCGAGGAGATACAGCAGAGTGAATGACCCCTTGTTCAGACCAGCTACCTTGGGTTCAAGCCAGAGACCTTGAGCTTCAAGCCAGCAACCTTTGGGCTCAAGCCAGTGACTATGGGGTCATGTCTATGATCCCATGCTCAAGCCAGAGACCTGACACGTAAGCTGGTGAGCCCGTGCTCAAGTGGATGAGCCCGCGCTCAAGCAGCAACCTCGGGTTTTGAACCTGGGTCTTCCATGTCCTAGTCTGACGCACTATCCACTGTGCCACCCTGTGGTCAGGCTGTTCAGGTTTTTTTTTATTGTTTTTGATTTAGTTTTGGAAGACTGTATGTTTCTACAAATATATCCAATTTTCTCAGATTGTACAATTTGATGGCATATAGTTTTTCATAATATTTTCTTATAATACTTTATATTTCTGTGGTGTCAGTTGCTACTTCTCTTGTTTCATTTTTAATTTTATTTATTTGACCTTCTCCTCTTATATTCTTGATGGATCTGGTTAGAGTTTTGTCAATTTTGATTATCTTTTCAAAGAACCAGCTCTTGGTTTCATTCATCTTTGGGTTTTTTTTTTTTTGTTTGTTTTTTAGTCTCTGTGTCATTTATTCCCACTTTGATCTTTATTCTTTCCTTCTATTTATTCACTTTGGGCTTTGTTCTTTTTCTAGTTCATTTAGGTGTAAGGTTAGATTGTTTATTTGAGGTTTTTTTTATTGTTGTTCTTGTTCTTGAGGTAGACCTGTATGCTATGAATTTCCTATTTAGGACTGCTTTTGCTGTATCCCATAGATTTTTGGGTTGTGAGATTTTTTTCACTTTTCTCAAAATAACTTTTGATTTCTTCTTTGATCTCATTGTTAACCCATTAATTTTTAGCCTCATTGTGTTTGGCCAGAGAAAATACCTGATATGATTTTAATCTTCTTAAATTTACTGAGATCTGTCTTGTGTCCTAACATGAAGTCAACCCTAAAAAATGTTCTATGTGTATTTAAAGATAATGTATATTCTGGTGCTTTGGGTTGAAATCCTTGAAAATATCCATTAAATCCATCTGGTCTAGTTTGTCATTAAAGCTGATGTTTCCTTGTTAATTTTTTGTACCTAAGATATTTTCATTGATGTCAATAAGGTATTAAAATCCCCTACTATTACCATATTACTGATGGTCTCTCATTTTATGTTCATCAATATTTGCTTTAAATGTTTACGTGTTCCTATGTTGGGTGACTAAATGTTTATAAGTGTTATATCCTCTTGTTAGAATGATCTCTTCGTCATTATGTAGCATCCTCTTTATTTCTTAATGCAAACTTTGTTTTCAAATCTATTTTGTCTGATATAAGTATAGTTACCCCAGCTTTTTTTTTCCATTTTCACTGGGAAGAAAATATGCTTTTTTATCCCTTCACTTTCAGTCTGTGTGTATCTTTCATTGTGAGGTGACTTTCTTATAAATAGCATATATATGGTCTTGATTTCTTAGCCATTCAGCTATCCTGTGTTTTTTTATTGGAGCATTGAATTTGTTAACATTTAAAGTGATTATTGATAGATATCTATTCATTGTCATTTTATTGTTTATAACTAACTTCTCTCTCTCTCTTTTCTTTCTTCTTAAAAATATCCTTTAACATTTCTAGTAATAATGTTTTGGTGGTAATGCAGTTCCTTATCTGTTTCTTGCCTGGGAAGCTCTTTATCTCTCCTTCAATTTTAAATGATAACCTTGCTAGGTAGAGTAGTCCTGTTTATAAGTCCGTGCTTTTCATCACTTTGAATATTTCATGCCAATTACTTATGGTCTGATATGATTCTCTTGAGAAATCAGCTGACAGTCTTATGGAAGATCCCTTGTAGTTAACTGTCTTTGGTGATTTTAAGCTTTTTTTTTTTTCTTTAACCTTTGCCATTTAATTATGATGCAACTTGTTGTGGGCCTCTCTGGGTTCATCTTGTTTGGGATACTCTGTGCTTCCTGGATATGTGTATTACTTTCTTTCACCAGATTAAGAAAGTTTTTAAAAATTGTGTTTTCTTTTTGCTCTGATTGGGTGTTTTCTGCTACCTTGTCTTCCAAATCATTGTATTTTTGCTTCTTCTATCTTGCTGTTGATTCCTTCTAGTGTAGTCTTAATTTTAGATTTTGTATGCTTCATTTCTGACTGGTTCTTTTAATGATTACTATATCCTTTTTTATGCTTTCTATCTCTTTGTTGAAGTTCTCACTAAGTTCCTTGAACTTCCTTATAACTATTGTTTTGAACTCTGTCTGATAGCTTGTTTGCCTTCATTTCATTTAGTTCTTCTTTTGAGGATTTTTCCTGTTCTTTCATTTAGAGCATGTTTCTTTTTTTTTCTTCTGATTTTTCCATTGCCTTTTTTTAAAAATATTTTTAACGTTATTATTATTATTATTTTTTAATAATTTTATTTTTTTAATGGGGTGACATCAATAAATCAGGATACATATATTCAAAGATAACAAGTCCAGGTTATCTTGTCGTTCAATTATGTTGCATACTCACCACCCAAAGTCAGATTGTCCTCTGTCACCTTCTATCTTGTTTTCTTTGTGCCCCTCCCCACCCCCTTTCCCACTCCTATTCCCCCCTCCCCCCCATAACCACCACACTCTTATCAATGTCTCTTAGTTTCACTATTATGTCCCACCTACATATGGAATAATACAGTTCCTGGTTTTTTCTGATTTACTTATTTCGCTTCATATCATGTTATCAAGATCCCACCATTTTGCTGTAAATGTTCCGATGTCATCATTTCTTATGACTGAGTAGTATTCCATAGTGTATATGTGCCACATCTTCTTTATCCAGTCATCTATTGATGGGCTTTTTGGTTGTTTCCATGTCCTGGCCACTGTGAACAATGCTGCAATAAACATGGGGCTGCATGTGTCTTTACGTATCAATGTTTCTGAGTTTTTGGGATATATACCCAGTAGAGGGATTGCTGGGTCATAAGGTAGTTCTATTCTCAGTTTTTTGAGGAACCACCATACTTTCTTCCATAATGGTTGTACTACTTTACATTCCCACCAACAGTGTATGAGGGTTCCTTTTTCTCCACAGCCTCTCCAACATTTGCTATTACCTGTCTTGCTAATAACAGCTAATCGAACAGGTGTGAGGTGGTATCTCATTGCCGTTTTGATTTGCATTTCTCTAATAGCTAAAGAAGATGAGCATCTTTTCATATATCTGTTGGCCATTTGTATTTGTTCCTGGGAGAAGTGTCTATTCATATTCTCTTCCCATATTTTAATTGGATTGTTTGTTTGTTTGTTGTTGAGTTTTATGAGTTCTTTGTATATTTTGGATATTAGGCCCTTATCTGAGCTGTTGTTTGAAAATATCATTTCCCATTTAGTTGGCTGTCTGTTTATTTTGTTGTCAGTTTCTCTTGCTGAGCAAAAACTTCTTAGTCTGATGTAGTCCCATTCATTAATTTCTGCCTTCATTTCTCTTGCCTGTGGAGTCAAATTCATAAAATGCTCTTTAAAACCCAGGTCCATGAGTTGAGTACCTATGTCTTCTTCTATGTACTTAATTGTTTCAGGTCTTATGTTTAGATCTTTGATCCATTTTGAGTTAATTTTTGTACAGGGGGAGAGACTGTAGTCCAGTTTCATTCTTTTGCATGTGGCTTTCCAGTTTTCCCAGCACCATTTATTGAAGAGGCTTTCTTTTCTCCATTGTGTGTTGTTGGCCCCTTTATCAAAAATTATTTGACTATATATATGTGGTTTTATTTCTGGACTTTCTATTCTGTTCCATTGGTCTGATTGTCTATTTTTCTGCCAATACCATGCTGTTTTGATTGTCGTGGCCCTATAGTATAGTTTGAAGTCAGGTATTGTAATGCCCCCAGCTTCATTCTTTTTCTTTAGGATTGCTTTGGCTATTCGGGGTGTTTTATAGTTCCATATAAATCTGATGATTTTTTGCTCTATTTCTTTAAAAAACGTCATTGGAAGTTTGATGGGAATTGCATTAAATTTGTATATTGGTTTGGGTAATATAGCCATTTTGATTATATTTATTCTTCCTAGCCAAGAACAAGGTATATTCTTCCATCTCATTATATCTTTTTCGATTTCCCTTAACAATGGTTTATAGTTTTCATTATATAAGTCCTTTACATTCTTTGTTATGTTTATTCCTAAGTATTTTATTTTTTTTGTTGCAATCGTGAAGGGGATTATTCTTTTGAGTTCCTTCTCAGTTGTTTCATTGTTGGCATATAGAAAGGCTATTGACTTCTGTATGTTAATTTTGTATCCTGCGACCTTACTGTATTGGCTTATTGTTTCTAGTAGTCTTTTTGTGGATTCTTTGGGGTTTTCGATGTATAGGATCATATCATGTGCAAAAAGTGATACCTTTACTTCTTCTTTTCTGATATGGATGCCTTTTATTTCTTTGTCTTGTCTGATTGCTCTGGCTAGAACCTCTAGTACCACATTAAATAAGAGTGGAGAGAGTGGACAACCCTGTCTTGTTCCTGATTTAAGGGGGAAAGCCTTCAGTTTAGTGCCATTTAATATGATGTTAGCTGATGGTTTATCATATATAGCCTTTATCATGTTGAGATATTTTCCTTCTATACCCATTTTGTTGAGAGTCTTAAACATAAAATTGTGTTGTATTTTATCGAAAGCCTTTTCTGCGTCTATTGATAAGATCATGTGGTTTTTGTTCTTTGTTTTGTTGATATGGTGTATTACGTTAACCGTTTTACGTATGTTGAACCATCCTTGAGATTCTGGGATGAATCCCACTTGATCATGATGTATTATTTTTTTAATATGTTGTTGTATTTGATTTGCTAGTATTTTGTTTAGTATTTTAGCATCTGTATTCATTAGAGATATTGGTCTGTAGTTTTCTTTTTTTGTGCCATCCTTGCCTGGTTTTGGTATGAGGGTTATGTTGGCCTCATAAAATGTGTTTGGAAGTATTGCTTCTTCTTCAATTTTTTGGAAGTCTTTGAGTAGAATAGGAACCAAGTCTTCTTTGAATGTTTGATAAAATTCGCTTGTATAGCCATCAGGGCCTGGACTTTTATTTTTGGGGAGGTTTTTAATGGTTTTTTTTATTTCTTCTCTACTGATAGGTCTGTTTAGGCTTTCTGCTTCTTCTTGACTCAGTCTAGGAAGGTTGTATTGTTCTAGGAATTTATCCATTTCTTCTAGGTTGTTGAATTTAGTGGCATAAAGTTTTTCATAGTATTCTACAATAATTCTTTGTATATCTATGGTGTCCGTGGTGATTTCTCCTCTTTCATTTTGGATTTTGTTTATATGAGTTCTTTCTCTTTTTTCCTTGGTAAGTCTTGCCAAGGGTTTGTCAATTTTGTTGATCTTTTCAAAGAACCAGCTCCTTGTTCTATTAATTTTTTGTATAGTTTTTCTTTTCTCTAATTCATTTATTTCTGCTCTGATTTTTATTATCTCCCTTCTTCGGTTGGTTTTGGGTTGTCTTTGTTCTTCTTTTTCTAGTTCCTTAAGGTGGGAAGTTAAGTGGTTCACTTGGACTCTCTCTTGTTTGTTAATATATGCCTGAAGTGATATGAACTTCCCTTTTATCACTGCTTTTGCTGCATCCCATAGATTCTGATATGTCGTATTGTCATTTTCATTAGTCTATATATATCTTTTGATCTCTGCACTTATTTCTTCTTTGACCCATTCATTTTTTAAAAGTATGTTGTTTAGTTTCCACATTTTTGTGGGATTTTTTCCCTCTTTTTTGCAGTTGAATTCTAGTTTCAAGGCTTTATGATCAGAAAATATGCTTGGTACAACTTCAATTTTTCTCAATTTGCTGATGTTGTTTTTGTGGCCCAACATATGGTCAATTCTTGAGAATGATCCATGTACACTGGAGAAAAATGTATACTCAGTCACTTTGGGATGAAATGTCCTATAGATGTCTATCATATCCAGGTGCTCTAGTGTTTTGTTTAAGGCCACTATGTCTTTGTTGATTCTCTGTTTGGATGACCGATCTAGAGCCGTCAGCGGTGTATTGAGGTCTCCAAGTATGATTGTGTTTTTGTCAGTTTTTGTTTTAAGATCAATAAATAGCTGTCTTATATATTTTGGTGCTCCTTGGTTTGGTGCATATATATTAAGAATTGTTATGTCTTCTTGATTCAGTGTCCCCTTAGCCATTATGAAATGGCCATTTTTGTCTCTGAGTACTTTTCCTGTCTTATAGTCAGCATTATCCGATATGAGTATTGCTACACCTGCTTTTTTTTGGATGTTATTTGCTTGGAGTATTGTTTTCCAGCCTTTCACTTTGAATTTGTTTTTATCCTTGTTACTTAGATGAGTTTCCTGTAGGCAGCATACAGTTGGATTTCCTTTTTTAATCCATTCTGCTACTCTGTGCCTTTTAATGGTGAGTTTAATCTGTTTACATTTAGTGTAATTATTGATACTTGTGAGTTCCCTATTGCCATTTTATATCTTGCTTTCTGTTAGTTTTGTGTCTTGTTTGATCCTTCTCTTATGTTTTTCTATCTTTTGTTTTTATTTGGTTGTATTCCATACATCTTTCCTCTGTTGCTATCTTTTTTATCTCATGTGCTTCTGTGGTGGTTTTTTCAATGGTGGTTACCTTTGAGTAATGAAAAGGGTTCTTACCCTGTTCATTGTAGTGAACTGTTTTGTGAGTACTTTTGCACTCCATCGTCCTTTGCTACTGTTAATCTCCATCTTCTCCCCCTCTTTCTTTTTGTTGTTGTCACAGTTTAAATTTGGTTTTATTGTGTTCTTCTTGGAGCTTTTACTTGTGGCTCTGTTTTTTTTTTGTTCTTTGTATCTGATTGGAGAACCCCCTTTAGTAATTCCTGGAGTGGGGGTTTTCTGATGATAAATTCCCTCATCTTTTCTGTATCTGTGAATGTTTTTATTTCTCCTTCATATTTGAAGGATAGCTTTGATGGGTATAGTATTCGTGGCTGAAAGTTCCTCTCTTTCAGGACTTTAAATATTGGGGTCCACTCTCTTCTAGCTTGTAGAGTTTCTGCTGAGAAATCTGATGATAATCTAATAGGCCTTCCTTTATATGTTGTATTCTTCTTTTCCCTGGCTGCCTTGAGAATTTTTTCTTTGCTGTTGGTTTGTGTCAATTTCATTATGATATGCCTTGGAGTAGGTTTGTTGGGGTTAAGAATACTTGGAGTTCTGTTTGCTTCTTGAACTTGAGGCTTTAGTTCTTTCCACAGGCTTGGGAAGTTCTCATCTATTATTTGTTTGAGTATGTTCTCCATTCCATTTTCTCTCTCTTCTCCCTCTGATATACCTATTATTCTTATGTTATTCTTTTTGATGGAGTCAGATAATTCTTGTAGGGCTATCTCATTTTTTTAAATTTTTGAGTCTCTTTCTTCTTCTCTCTGTTGTGCCTCAAGTTGCTTGTCTTCTATTTCACTAATCCTCTCTTCTATCTGACCTGTTCTATTAGCTAAGCTTGTTACTTCGTTTTTCAGCTCGTGAATTGAGTTTTTCATCTCTGTTTGATTTGTTTTTATAGTTTCAATAACCTTTGACATATATTCTTTGTGTTCATTGAGTTGTTTTCTGAGCTCCCTAAATTGCCTTTCTGTGTTTTCTTGTATATCTCGGAGGATTTTTAGGATTTCTATCTTGAATTCTCTGTCATTTAGCTCCAAGGTTTCCAATATATTAAATTTTTTCTCCATAGATTTTTCCTCATCTAGCTGTGTTACCTCTCTTTCTTTTGTATCCATGATATTTGATTTTCTCTTCCTTAATGGCATCTGAGGGTGGTTTTGTTGATAGTATTAATGAGATTTAATAAAGAATAATAAGTTAAAAAAATAATAAAAAAATTAAAAATCGGAAAGAGTTGTTTTTTTTAAAAAAATTAATAATGAAATAAAGAAAAATAAAATAAAATAAAAATTTTTTAAAAAAGGAAATTATTCCCCCCCTCCTTTTTTCCTCTCCTCTCCTCTCCCCTCTTTCGTGAGAATAATCTTGTGGTGAACTGTGAATTATAACAAACAATGCCTGTAATGGAGGGCCTGAATTGGGGAAAAGTAATAAAGGGGAAAAAGAAAAAAAAAGAAAAATGAAAGAAAAAAAAAAGAGCTTATGGACCCACAAAAAGCAAATAAGGAAAAAATTGTGTCAAGAATAAAATGATTTGCTTTTAGGTGTTGGTTGTCTAAGAGTTATGATGAGATGAATAAGAGGAAAATGGAAAAATGGGCGGACCATTTAAAAAATTACTATTGTATTTAGTGGAACAAGAACTAGATAAAATGGAGAGCCAGGGATGGGAGCAGTGCTAGTGAGTTAAAAAGGTGAAGTAAAAAACCCCCAAAATGCCACAAACATAAGTTTGAGTCCCAGATAAGATAATTTGTTTGTTATTGAGGTTTGAATGAGAGGAGATGTAAAGGAGAAAGGAAGAAACTAATATAGAGGGAGAAAAGAAAGAGAGAGAGAGAAAAAAAGAGGGAACCACTAAAAGAAGAAAAAAGAAAGGAGAGAGAGAGAGAGAGAGTTAAGGGTTTTGGAGTGCAACCCTCATAGAGAGAAAGGAAGAGGAGAGAAAAGATAATGGGAGATGTAACACTTATGGGTAGTGTAGTTCAAGGAGAGGAGAGAGTAAGACCGGAAGAGAGTTAATCGGCCAAATTGGAGGAGGAAAAAAAGTATCAAGAATGAAGATAAGAGAAACAAACGAACAAATATAATAAAATGGGATAGGTTATAAAGTCTGCAGATTATTCTTGATTTTGAGAGGTTATCTTCTTGCTTTTTCTTTTCTCTCCCTCTTCCTGGTCGGTGATTCTGTACCCCAGGTTCTGCCCCTTTGGCACGCTCAGGTAGAGGTTTGCAGTTGATAAGTCTCTATGGCAATGTCATGTATTGTGCTTTAGTCTCGTTGGCAGTCGAGGCTCATTAGCATTTATAGGCTCCGACAGTGAGAGAGTCCGTGTTCCTGGAGCCTCTCTCCTCGTCTTTCCTTCCTCAATTAGTAGCCTGATAATCCAGCTATGGGGTTGCTGCTGCCTCTGCCTGGATAGTAAGAGGCTCAAAGAGCTGGCAAAGTCCCCACTCTATTTCCACTCAGCAGAGGGCTCTGGGTAAGGCTCAGTCAGTCAGAGCTGCTAGCATAATCAGGCGGGCTTTCCGCCCACTCAAAGACCTCTGGCTCTGTCTGCCACTCTGTCCGGTAACACAGGCGGGCGCCCACTTCCGGGGTGCTTGGAGGAAACTCTCACTCACTGGCTGCGCGCGCAGACCAGGATATCTGGCCAGCAGTCTCACGCTCTGAGTGAAACCCCCAACCGCAGGGAAAAGTTGCAGCGTTGGAATTGAGTCTCGCTCCGTCCCCGTGCGCGGCTTTTGCAAGGCGCTGGGGCAGCCCGAGATTCCGCTTTGGCCCACACAAAGGCCCCTGACTCTGCCCCTCTGTGCGATAACACGGGTGCGCACTGCCGAGGCACTCAGAGGAATCTCTCATTCACTATCTGCGCGAGCAAACCAGGATATGAGGCCGACCGCGTTTCCCTCTGAGTGAAACCCGCTCCAGCACGGAAAATATCCACCGTTGGAATTAGTTCTCACTCCCTCCCGTGCGTGGCTTTCCCAGGGCGCTGGGGCTGCCCAGAGACTCTGCCTTCGGCCCACAGAAAGGCCTCTGACCCTGCCTCTCCGTGGGGCAACACGGGCACCCACTCTCGGGGCCTAGGAAGAAATCTCTCGCCCACTAACTGCGCGCACGCTGACCAGGAGACCGGGTAAAATGGCCGCCCCGCTTGTCTTTCTTTGTTTGGGTTTGGCGCGAGTGTTAGCTTGTATTGCCCGGGTTGCCACAGGATCAGTTTTTCCTCGGCTTGGATCTCCGTGCCACAGCCTGGTTCAGCCATTTGTGCCACGGCCTGGATCTATTCACCGCCTTTGCCCGCCTCAGTTTCTATATTCACAGTTACCAGAGAAAGCCGCCCTGTTTAGGTTAGTGAGGAAGGCGGAGCATTTCTTACTCCCTATTTCCTTCGGGGTTTGGTTATATATTTAGCCAATTTTTCACTCGACCATACCTTTGGGTGTATTGCGAAGCATCTGGAGGCTCCAAGTATAGGTTTTTCTGTTTCTGGTTGAAGATCTTGTTGAGTTTTGGGGGAGATTTATCGGTATCGCTTCCTACCCCGCCATTACTCTCAGAGCATGTTTCTTTTTATCCACATTTTGGCTGTTTCTCTGTAACTGTGTTTTGTATTACATTTATCTGCTATGCCTTGATATGGTTCCTATGTAGTAGATGTCCTGTTGAGATCAGAGGTGCAGTCACCCTGATTGTCTGAACTAGGTTCTCCAGGAATTTCCCTTGTGTGAGTTATATGAGCTGTCTTGTTGTAACTGAGTCTTGATTGCTGTTGGCCCATCATGGTGGGGTTGCCCCTCTGGTTGGTATGTGAGTCAACCCCGAGTACAATGTATGATCTGTTGTGCAAGGACTGACTCCACAAAGCTGAATTAACCCAAACAGGGTCTTTTGTCTATCAAGATCTCCATTTTAGTGTGCTATTTGTGGAGCTAATTGAGTTGTGTTCTGATGTAATCTGAACCACTGTGTATGTTGGTTCTTTGGCCACTTAGGAGGGGACTCAGTGCTTATCAGTGTCAGGCACTGCCTGTGACCAGCCTTGGGCTACTGATTTGGAGTTACAAAGTGATCCATGGTTTGTAGCTGCCTCTGCAGGACTTGTTGTGCTTAGGAGGAATGTAGCTGCATATCAAGGCTGGTTTCTATCATCATTGAACCCTGGGACAGATCAGTAAAAATTCCAAGGCTCCCCAAGATACACCCTCACCTGTTAGTTACCAGAAGAGCCTCTGTGGTACTTGAATTGCATGAGGGAAGCTTTCAATGAGTCACAAAGTAGGGATAAGTGGTGTTCACTAGACTGATACAGATTCAAACTTGGTGCCAGTGCAGGGTTTGAGGCCACTCAGCAAGTGTCTAAGGGTATACCAAGGTCAGCTGCTACCAATCAGGTGCCTGAAACCTTTGTGATGGGACAGGGTCTTAAGTGTTCATTGGGGTAAGGCCAGCAGTGCTCATCGGGCCCAAACAGACCAAAATTTGGCCATTTGAAAGCAGGGTTCTGTATAGGAATGGTAGCACAAATCTGGCATGCAAGAGAAAAATGGCCCCGCCCAAGAGCCACACAACTCAGTTTTCCCCAGAGTCTGTCCTTATCTCCTGGAGAGTCTTTTGCACTAGGGGACTGGGTTGGCCACATCCTGCTGAAAATATTGCCACATATAAGCTCAGCAGGGTAAGGCCATCAGGATTCAGGAGGGTGTAGTTATTGGTTCTCCTTCGGTGAGCTAGTGGATCTCTAGATATGGGCAAGGTGAACCCTGCTCTAGCCCATGAGGGACTCTGAGTGCTTCTCTGGCACTTCTGGTGCTGTGTGCAGAAGCTCTGGCTTACGATAGGTGGGGTACAATTCCTCTGGCACTCTGAGTGGGCATGGTGCAGCTACTCTGATCCATGTATAGGGAAGAGGTGCTGTGTGTGGTGTTTCTGCTCTAGTATGTTATGGAGAAAAAGAGGGGAAACATCTTCTACCCCAGAGCCACACAACTCTGTCTTTGATTCTCCCTTATTTGCCCTCAAGATCCCTACAGAAACATCTATACCACAGGATCAGGAAGCAAAATTCATCTGCAAGGCATTAGCTCAGCTGGGCATGGGAAAAGAGGTCAGGAAGGTAGGGATAGTGCAGTCCTTCCAGGCCAATGTAGTTTGAAGGGGTATGCTTGATTGAGGAAAGATGGATTTTGTGAGTGGTACAGGAGAGGGACTCAGCACAGGGACCCTTGTGGTTGTCCCTCAGAGCCACACAACCCACACCAGTCTGTCTACACAGGACTCCAGTCTTATACTAGCAATGCTTCTTTTTTTGGAGTCCAGAATGAGTGGCTGCAGATGAGATATTGTATACTGACTTTTTAAGAGGGTACTTGGGTTTCTAGCAGACTCTCCTCTCTCCTAGCATACAGAATCCCCACTGATTTGTACAGCCAGATATTATGTGGGTTTCTCTTCCTGGCTCTGTTGTTCAGGGCATGGCAACTAGGCATAGAGTTGGGACCCCGTGTTTCTCAGGGGGGACCTGTTTAGCTGAGGTATCCCTCTGGGTTCTCAGTCACTGTATGTGGGTCCAGTGACAGCCCTTTTCACATCTCTGCACTTCCTTCCAGTCTGGATGTGTTTTTCTCTGAAGTTCCTTGGTTATAAGGCTTCTGTTCAGATACTCTTCAGTTAGTTATGAGGTTAATTGATCAATAATTTAGTTGTCATTCTATTTTGGGCCTTGGAGGAGGTGAATGATTCTGCCTACTCTGCTGCCATCTTCTCACTCAAAAATAGCATATTCTTAAATAAATAAATCCCATCAATGAATTTATTTTTGCTGTTAATAGAAAGAACATCATTACTTAGTTTCATCAGAAATCCTGCTTATGAAATCCTAAATGAAAACTATTAAATTACTGAAAAAATTAATTATTTTTATCCCTATGAGACCGCATCAACTGACCAGATTTAGTGGCAGCAAGGGGAGTGGGGAAGGGAGAAAGCTGGGTTCACAAGCAGGAGTTCTTGAACTTTAGTCAGAACGTGGGTTCCTTTGATAATCAGTTAAAAGTAATGAACAATCTCCCCAGAAGATAAACAAACACTCATTTTCTGTGCAGATCATAGTGGTTCCCAAGGAGACATGTCACCATGCTGCCTGCCAAACCCATTGACTTTTGCCAGGGGTCAGCCAAGTTCAGTCCTCTCCTGAGGTCCAGCACAAGATGCCCTGTTTCAATCAGTCACAGGTTATCCCCAGAGCCACGGGCCTTGCTTATCAATTTGAATGGGGTTTTTGCTGTGCCTGGTGTTATGATGTACGTGGGGACAAAGAGCAAACAAGAATGTCACAAAGGTGTTTATGCAGAGGACCTAGGTGGAGTGCTCCACTGCAAGCAGATACCTCCAAAGGCACTGAGAGCTTGAGGAAAGCAGAGTTAAGGGGGATTTGGAGCAACCTGGGTGAGGGAATTCCCAGAGGAGGTGACACTCTGGTTGTACTACCACAGATAGAGGAGTTTTCAGACAGAAAAAGAAAAAGAGAGAGAGCACCTCAGGCTGTGAGAAAGGCTTAGCTTACCATCTTTATCATTGTTGATCGTGTTTACCTTTTGTTAACTGAAAAGTACAGTGTCTGAATCATGCCAACTTTTACTACTGCTAATAAGGAACTAGTCAGTTCACAGGCAAAGCTGAGGATCTTCTGTTTCTAGGGTCAAGAGTCAACCCTGGATCAGACAGTAGGGTGCTGAAGGCTGAGCTGATTCTCTGGAAATAGCCAATGGGCTTGGCAGACCCAATGTTGATGTGTATTGTAATTATTAGAGTGCATTTCTGGGATTGAAAAAAAATGACCAAGGTAAAATCCACAATACATAAAATTAGTCATTTTAGAATAAACAGTTCATTGTCTTTTAGTGCATTCACAATGCTGCACTGCCACCACATCCCTGTGGTTACAGAACGTTTACATTTTACTGAAGATAAAATCCTGTGCCAACTGAGCAATGCCTTTTGCTTTTTGCTCTCCCAAGCCCCTGACTACTAGCAATGTACATACTGGCTTTATGGATTTACCCCTTTTAGATCAATGTAATTATGTATATGTGGCTTTTATATCTTGTTTCTTTCATTTTTAAAATGAAATTTTCAAGGTGCATTCTTATTGTAGCACATATCAGTACTTCATTCCCTTTATGACTAAATACTACTAAGTTGTACATATATACCACAATTTGCTTATCTAGTAATTCACAGTTTTATGCTGTTTTCACCTTTTGGCTTCTTTAAACATGTGGGTACATGTATTTGCCTGAGAAATCATTTTCAGTTCTCTTTAGGTCTATACCTGTAAGTGGAATTGTTGGCTTGTCTGGTAATTCTCACTTTTTGAGGAGCTACCAAACTATTTTTCACACTGGTTACACCAATTTACATTTCCACAAACAACATAAAAGGGTTTCAGTATTTTCAAACTCTTACCAACACTTTTGGGTTTTTTTTCTTTATAGCCACCCTAGTTGTTGTGAAGTCATAGTTCTTCTGGGATTTTAACTTTGCACAACACATTGGGTAAGAAACTCTGAGAATATACCAGATAGAGGGAGACAAGGAAAAGGTGTTGTGAGAACCTGGCTTGGTTGGCCCCTGAGCTTTGTATGGACTGCAAGGACATGTATATTCTTTGTTGTTTAAACAGATGGCTAAGAGGGATCCACCAAATGCAACTGATATGCAGGTACGATAGGAGTTAAACAGCATAGCCTCATAAAATAAGCATTAATAATTATGTCCTTCCTTTGCAAAGGAGCTCTTACCAGGAATGGCCCTGATCTGTGAGCTGCAGCAGCTTCAGGCCTAGATATTAAGTTTGTCCCATGATGGCTGTGATCAAAGAGAATATATCACGATGTTCAGCCGATATCTGACTGCTGCAGGATCATCTAGAAATGTTCACCCAGGTGAACTCATAAACAGTTCAACTTGTGTCAGCGAGAGGACAAAAGTTAAAGAGTAATCCCAAATTGTGTAATGTATTTTCTTTTAGCAAAAAGAGGAGACATAAGTTCAAATATTAGTAGAAAAGAATTATTAGAATGTTGGGAGTTTGCTAAACATGAACTGTTTGCCTTTCCCCACATTGTTCATTGTAGTTCACTGGCTCTCTTTGGCACAGAGTAATGGGTTCGATTAAAAACCAAGACACAACTATATACTACCTTCAGGAGACTTATTTCAGATACAAAGACAAAGGAGGCTTTAAAAGAAGGGGTGGAAGATAATATTCAAAGCTAATGAAATCAATTTTGTCTTGTATAAGTACTGTTACAAGAAGGTAATAAAAGACAAGGAAAGACATTTTATAATGGCCAAAAATATATAACATTTATCAATATATATGCACTCAACAAGAGAGCACTAAGATATATAAGGCATTTATTAACTAACCTAGAGAGAGAAATTGAAAAAAAAATACAATTATACTAGGAAATTTAAATACCTTCCAGTAGCAATGGTACATCATCCAGAAAGATAGTCAATAAATTTTGGTGTTCAATGACACATTATACCAAATGTATTTAATTGGCGAGTGACGTCACGGAAATGGCGCCGTGAGAAGCGCGTCCGACAGATCTCCCCAAAATCACAACAAATTTATCAACTAGAAACAGGAAAATTTATCTTCGGAGCAAACTGAAAGCAAAAGGACTGTTATCGCTCGAATCTGAGAGACGAGGGTGTGGAGGAACCTAGCGCAGGGACGTTCATTCAAGCCGCGAGAAAGTTCGCTTGTGGTAAGTCATCCCGCACTCGGAAGCCGCCGCCGCCGCCGCCGCCGCCGCCGCCGCCGCCGCCGCCGCCGCCGCCGCCGCCAGCGGCCGCAGACAGTGCCCCGGTCGGTTGCAGAACGAGCGGCAAGCAGCTGCTGGCGCGCTCCCGGTCTGGTTGCAGACCGAGCATTGCAGACCGAGCACCGCTAAGTTCCCAGCGGCCGGCGCACGGGGAGCGGGAGAGGCCCCAGGGCGGTATTCCCTACTTGGGAGATTCTCTCCGCGGGCGGGGCACCTCACCCAGCCATTCAAGCTAACAATCAAGCGTTGGGGGAGGGGCGCGCGCAGGCAGCCTGAAATACCTTCGGGAGCACAGCTGCGACCCAATTACTAAAATTAACTTAACCCGTGAAATCTGCGCACCCTCGGTTCTAATTGATAAGATCTCTCTCAGTTCACCGACCCAAGACAAGAGGCGTGATATTTTTTGGTGCCTCTCGCTAAAGGGGCGGGGGCAACTTCTGATTGATAGAGCCTCCATATTCAGGGATAAACGCTAACAAGAAGGACTTGGCAGATAATAAGATCTATACCAAACTAGTCGCAAGCAGAGACTAGTGCCTCTTTTTACCGGCCAAAACAGGCTACAAAGTGTGGAAAGCCTGGGTTGAGAGGTCCAACGGAATGCTAGGCGCTGAACAATCACCTTGACAACAATTGACTCCCACCCCCGCCTGATTACACTGGAGGCCCTGACTATCAGAGCCCTTCCCAGAGCCTTGCACTGAGTGGGGATAGAGTGGGGATTTCCCAGCTCTGTGAGCCTCTTACTCCCCAGGCAGAAGCAGTGGCAGCCTTGTGGCTGGATCACCAGGCTGCTGGTTCGGGAGGGGGGGACTGGGAGAGAGAATCCACGAAGGCGAACTCTCTCGTCGTTAGACCCTGCAGACGCCGGCAGGCCTTGATTACCAGCAAGACTAAAGCCAATTGTGTGACATTGCCGTAGAACCCCATCAACTGCAAGTCCCTGCCTGGGGGTGGCGCAGGGGCAGGGCCTGGGGTGCAGAGTCGCCGACCGGGAAGAGGGAGAGAGGAGAAGGAGGAAGAGGTTGACATCTCAAAATCAGGAAAAATCCACAGACTTTGCAGCTTGTTCCACTGTTTTTTTTTTGTTTGTTTTTTTTTTGTTGTTTGTTCCTTCTATCTTATTGTCTTTATTTCCTCCACCTCAGTCCTTCTATTCTCTGCCCATCTTATGCTTCCCTTTTCTTGAACTACACTACCCATAAGTGTTACATTTTATTTCTCTTCTTCATCCTCACCCTCCTTTGGGGTTATACTCCAGGACACTTAATTCTCACTCTCTCCTCTTTTGTTTTTTTTTTGCCTTATTTTGTTTTTTTCTCTTGCTTTCTTATTTCTTCCTTCGTTTTTCTCTTTTTCTTATTTTTCCCTTTATATTCGTTTTTTCTTTTCTCATTTTACTTTCCTCCCATTTAATCCTCAATCACGAACAAATTAGTTAATTTGGGACTCAAGGTTTTTTTATTATTTTTTTTTTTTTTGGCTTTGTTTTTCTTTTTCGGTTTTGTTTTTGTTTTTTTTCTGGTTGGTTTGTTTTTGTGGCATTTTGGGTCCTCCCAACCCAAGGTCTCCATTGTATTTGGTCTTTGCTCCACTTAATACAACGTATTTTTACTTATTTTTATTTTTTCTTCTTTATTATTCCTTTTTTTGTCCTTTTTTCTGGTTCCCTCTTCTCCCTCTCATTATATCTCTTGGTTGACCGTCACCTGCAGGCAGATCAACTTATGCTTGTCTAAGATTTTCTTCCTTTTTTTATTTTTAATTTTTTTTTTTAATTTTTTTTATTTTTTTTTTATTTTTATTTTTATTTTTATTTTTTTTTTGCCCCCTTGAACTCTTCACCGCAAACCAGGCCCTCCATTATAGGCACGATATTTCCCTGAGGAGCGGAGAAGAGGGAAGGGGAACAAAGAAAAAAAAAAAAAAAAGGGGGAAACAATAAATTATTACTGCTTTTTTAGTGGGGTGTTTTACCCTCTGGTTTTTTGTTTTTTTTTGTTGTTGTTTTTGTTTTTTTTTGTTTTGTTTTTGTTTTTGTTTTTTGTTCTTTACTTTTTACTCCTTATTAATTCTAATTAGTGCTATCAACAAGACCACCACCAGATGCCAATAAGAAAGAGGAAATCGAATATTATGGATACAAAAGAAAGAGAGGTAACACAAATAGATGTGGAAAAATCAATGGAGAAAAGACTTAACATATTGGAAGCCTTGGAGCTAAATGACAGAGAATTTAAAATAGAAATCTTAAAAATACTCAGAGATATACAAGAAAGCACGGAAAGGCAATATAGGGAGATCAGAAAACAACTCAATGAACACAAAGAATATATTACCAAGGAAATTGAAACTATAAAAACAAATCAAACAGAAATGAAAAACTCAATTCACGAGCTGAAAACGAGGTAACAAGCTTAGCTAGCAGAACAACCCAGATTGAAGATAGGATTAGTGAAATAGAAGACAAACAACTTGAGGCACAACAGAGAGAAGAAGAAAGAGACTCAAAAATAATAAAAAACGAGAAAGCCCTACAGGAATTATCTGACTCCATCAGAAAGAATAACATAAGAATAATAGGTATATCAGAGGGAGAAGAGAAAGAAAATGGAATGGAGAATATACTCAAACAAATAATAGACGAGAACTTCCCAAGCCTGTGGAAAGAACTAAAGCCTCAAATTCAAGAAGCAAACAGAACACCGAGTTTTCTTAACCCCAACAAACCCACGCCAAGGCACATCATAATAAAGATGACACAAACCAATGACAAAGAAAAAATTCTCAAGGCAGCCAGGGAAAAGAAGAGTACAACATATAAAGGAAGGCCTATTAGATTATCATCAGATTTCTCAGCAGAAACTCTACAAGCTAGAAGAGAGTGGACCCCAATATTTAAAGCCCTGAAAGAGAGGAACTTTCAGCCAAGAATACTATACCCATCAAAGCTATCCTTCAAGTATGAAGGAGATATAAAAACATTCACAAATACAGAAAAGATGAGAGAATTTATCACGAGAAAGCCCCCACTCCAGGAAATACTAAAGGGGGTTTTCCAACCAGATTCAAAGAACAAAAGAAAACAACACCACAAGTAACAGCTCCACCAAGAACACAATAAAACCAAACTTAAACTGTGACAACAAAGGAAAAAAAAAAGGGGGGGAGAGAATGGAGATTAACAGTAGCAAAGGACGATGAAGTGCAGAAATACTTATAAGATAGGGTACTACAATGAATATGGTAGGTACCCTTTTCATTACTTAATGGTAACCACCCTAGAAAAAGCCACCACAAAAACACATGACTTAAAAAAGGTAGCAACAGAGGAAAGAAGTATGGAACACAAACAAACAGAAACAAATGATAGAAAAAAAAAAGAGAAGAATCAAACTAGATACAAAAATAACAGAAAGCAATTTATAAAATGGCAGTAGGGAACCCACAAGTGTCAATAATTACACTAAATGTAAATGGATTAAACTTACCAATAAAAAGACACAGAGTAGCAGAATGGATTAAAAAAGAAAATCCAACTATATGCTGCCTACAAGAAACACATCTAAGCAACAAGGATAAAAACAAATTCAAAGTGAAAGGCTGGAAAACAATACTCCAAGCAAACAACACCCAAAAAAAAGCAGGTGTAGCAATACTCATATCTGATAATGCTGACTACAAGACAGAAAAAGTACTCAGAGACAAAAATGGTCACTTCATAATGATTAAGGGGACACTGAATCAAGAAGACATAACAATCCTTAATATATATGCACCAAACCAAGGAGCACCAAAATATATAAGACAGCTACTTATTGACCTTAAAACAAAAACTAACAAAAATACAATCATACTTGGAGACCTCAATACTCCGTTGATGGCTCTAGATCGGTCATCCAAACAGAGAATCAATAAAGATATAGTGGCCTTGAACGAAATACTAGAACACCTGGATATGATAGACATCTACAGGACACTTCATCCCAAAGCGACAGAGTATACATTTTTCTCTAGTGTACATGGAACATTCTCAAGAATTGACCATATGTTGGGCCACAAAGACAATATCAGCAAATTTAGAAAAATTGAAATTATACCAAGCATATTTTCTGATCATAAAGCCTTGAAACTAGAATTCAACTGCAAAAAAGAGGGGGAAAAACCCACAAAAATGTGGAAACTAAACAACATACTTCTAAAAAATGAATGGGTCAAAGAAGAAATAAGCGCAGAGATCAAAAGATACATACAGACAAATGAAAATGAAAATACGACATATCAGAATCTCTGGGATGCTGCAAAAGCAGTAATAAGAGGAAAGTTCATATCACTTCAGGCCTATATAAACAAACAAGAGAGAGCCGAAGTAAACCACTTAACTTCACACCTTAAGGAACTAGAAAAAGAAGAACAAAGACAACCCAAAACCAGCCGAAGAAAGGAGATAATAAAAATCAGAGCAGAAATAAATGAAATAGAGAACAGAAAAACTATAGAAAAAATCAATAAAACAAGGAGCTGGTTCTTTGAAAAGATCAACAAAATTGACAAACCCTTGGCAAGACTCACCAAGGAAAAAAGGCACAGGACTCAAATAAATAAAATCCAAAATGAAAGAGGAGAGATCACCACAGACATCATAGATATACAAAGAATTATTGTAGAATACTATGAAAAATTATATGCCACCAAATACAACAATCTAGAAGAAATGGATAAATTCCTAGAACAATACAACCTTCCTAGACTGAGTCATGAAGAAGCAGAAAGCCTAAACAGACCAATCAGCAGGGAGGAAATAGAAAAAACTATTAAAAACCTCCCCAAAAATAAAAGTCCAGGCCCAGACGGTTATACTAGTGAATTCTATCAAACATTCAAAGAAGACTTGGTTCCTATTCTACTCAAAGTCTTCCAAAAAATTGAAGAAGAAGCAATACTTCCAAACACATTTTATGAGGCCAACATAACCCTCATACCAAAACCTGGCAAGGATGGCACAAAGAAAGAAAACTACAGACCAATATCTCTAATGAATACAGATGCTAAAATTCTAAACAAAATACTGGCAAACCGAATACAACAACATATTAAAAAAATAATACATCATGATCAAGTGGGATTCATCCCAGAATCTCAAGGATGGTTCAACATACGCAAAACGGTTAACGTAATACACCATATCAACAAAACAAAGAACAAAAACCATATGATCTTATCAATAGATGCAGAAAAGGCTTTTGATAAAATACAACACAATTTTATGTTTAAGACTCTCAACAAAATGGGTATAGAAGGAAAATATCTCAACATGATAAAGGCCATATATGATAAACCATCAGCCAACATCATTTTAAATGGCATAAAACTGAGGACTTTCTACCTTAAATCAGGAACAAGACAGGGTTGTCCACTCTCTCCACTCTTATTTAATGTGGTGCTAGAAGTTCTGGCCAGAGCAATCAGACAAGACAAAGAAATAAAAGGCATCCATATTGGAAAAGAAGAAGTAAAGGTATCACTTTTTGCTGATGATATGATCCTATACATCGAAAACCCGAAGGACTCCACAAAAAGATTATTAGAAACAATAAACCAATACAGTAAGGTCGCAGGATACAAAATTAACATACAGAAGTCCATAGCCTTTCTCTATGCCAACAATGAAATATTAGAAAACGAACTCAAAAAAATAATCCCCTTCACGATTGCAACAAAAAAAATAAAATACCTAGGAATAAACATAACAAAGAATGTAAAAGACCTATATAATGAAAATTACAAAGCATTGTTAAGAGAAATCGAAAAAGATACAATGAGATGGAAAAATATTCCTTGTTCTTGGATAGGAAGAATAAATATAATCAAAATGGCCATATTACCCAAAGCAATATACAAATTTAATGCAATTCCCATCAAAATCCCTATGGGATTTTTTAAAGAAATGGAACAAAAAATCATCAGATTTATATGGAACTATAAAAAACCCCGAATAGCCAAAACAATCCTAAGGAAAAAGAATGAAGCTGGGGGCATTACAATACCTGACTTTAAACTATATTATAGGGCCACAATAATCAAAACAGCATGGTATTGGCAGAAAAATAGACACTCAGACCAATGGAACAGAATAGAAAGCCCAGAAATAAAACCACATATATACGGTCAAATAATCTTTGATAAAGGGGCCAACAACACACAATGGAGAAAAGAAAGCCTCTTCAACAAATGGTGTTGGGAAAACTGGAAAGCCACATGCAAAAGAATGAAACTCGACTACAGCCTGTCCCCGTGTACTAAAATTAATTCAAAATGGATCAAAGACCTAAATATAAGACCTGAAACAATAAAGTACATAGAAGAAGACATAGGTACTAAACTCATGGACCTGGGTTTTAAAGAACATTTTATGAACTTGACTCCAATGGCAAGAGAAGTGAAGGCAAAGATAAATGAATGGGACTACATCAGAATAAAAAGTTTTTGCTCAGCAAGAGAAACTGATATAAAAATAAACAGACAGCCAACTAAATGGGAAATGATATTTTCAAACAACAGCTCAGATAAGGGCCTAATTTCCAAAATTTACAAAGAACTCATAAAACTCAACAACAAACAAACAAACAATCCAATAAAAAAATGGGAAGAAGACATGAATAGACACTTCTCCCAGGAAGAGATACAAATGGCCAACAGATATATGAAAAAATGCTCAGCTTCATTAGTTATTAGGGAAATGCAAATCAAAACTACAATGAGATACCACCTCACCCCTGTTAGATTAGCTATGATCAACAAGACGGGTAATAGCAAATGTTGGAGAGGCTGTGGAGAAAAAGGAACCCTCATTCACTGTTGGTGGGACTGTAAAGTAGTACAACCATTATGGAGGAAAGTATGGTGGTTCCTCAAAAAACTGCAAATAGAACTACCTTATGACCCTGCAATCCCTCTACTGGGTATATACCCCAAAACCTCAGAAACATTGATACGTGAAGACACATGTAGCCCCATGTTCATTGCAGCACTGTTCACAGTGGCCAAGACATGGAAACAACCAAAAAGCCCTTCAATAGAAGACTGGATAAAGAAGATGTGGCACATATACACTATGGAA
This sequence comes from Saccopteryx leptura, assembly GCF_036850995.1. Taxonomy (NCBI): domain Eukaryota; kingdom Metazoa; phylum Chordata; class Mammalia; order Chiroptera; family Emballonuridae; genus Saccopteryx; species Saccopteryx leptura. Next base: position 187,871,942 of record NC_089506.1, read on the forward strand.
TACTACTCAGCCATAAGAAACGATGACATCAGATCATTTACAGCAAAATGGTGGGATCTTGATAACATTATAAGGAGTGAAATAAGTAAATCAGAAAAAAACAAGAACTACATGATTCCATACATTGGTGGAACATAAAAATGAGACTAAGAGACATGGACAAGAGTGTGGTGGTTACCAGGGGTGGGGGGAGGGAGAACAGGGGGAGAGTTAGGGGGAGGGGGAGGGGCACAGAGAACTAGATAGAGGGTGGCGAAGGACAATCTGACTTTGGGCGAGGGGTATGCAACATAATTTAATGAGAAAATAACCTAGACATGTTTTCTTTGAATATATGTACCCTGATTTATTAATGTCATCCCATTACCATTAATAAAAATTTATTTAAAAAAAAAAAAAATGTATTTAATTGATATTTATAGAACTTCCCACTGCAAAGGGACAGAATACACATTATTTTTATGTGTATATGGAACATTCTCAAGCATAGAACATGTGTTAGGTCCCAGAATTAGTCTCAATAAATTTAAGAAGACAAAGACCAAGCATATATTCTGAACACAGTGCTATCAAATTGGCAATTAACTACAATAAGGAAGCTGGAAAAATAACAAATATGTAGAGACTAAACAATATGCTACCGAACACCTGTTTTGTCAAAGAAGAAATAAGAGAAAAGATCAAGAGATACAAAGATAAATGAAAATGTACTTATGATGTATCAAATTTGGGGGATGCAGAAAAAATTACTAAGAGGGAAGTTTATAGCATCATAGGCCTACCAAGAGAAACAAGAAAAATCTCAAATAAACAACTTAATATTGTACCTTTAAGAACTAATAAAGAAAAAAACAAATGAAACCCAAAGTCAGTAGAAGAAAGGGAATAATAAAAGTCAAAGTGGAAATGAAGGGGATAGAGACCAAAAAAACAATAGAAAAAAATAATGAAATAAAAAACTGGTTATTTGAAAAGATAAAATTGACAAACCTTCAACTCACTCACTCACAAATACTCATTCTAAGCGCCAGTGAAGGAACAGCAGCTCAAATAGTAGCGGGGACAAATGAAATAAAGAGAATCATTTGGTCTTAGGGTAAGGGCTGCAGGGGCAGCGCTCTCTGGGACAAAAGTACTGGCAAGTGTCATTGTTTCACTGTTGAGTCCAACCTGCACAGAGTGGACAGGTTTGTTCCATTGTTTCTTTCTGAGCCCTCTCTTCATCCAGCCTGTAGGTACCGGTGGAACCTAGTTCTGAGTTTCCATCAACCTGGCTACAACAGCTTGCCCCATCCTGGTAATTTCCTGAGACTCCATCCCATCTAGCTCCTGCACCAGCCCATTCCTTAAACTGTTTCTCACCAACAGTCAACCTTGGTCCTTGCTACAGAATGTCCTAAAATTTCCCAAGGGCCACAGTGCTAAACAAACAGCAGATGGTGTTGGTGTGCCCTGTGCCATTTGCTAAGCAGCCCTAAGCCTAACAATAGTGACACTTGGTGCAAACTGAGCTTTAGTTTGCAGCATAACCTCTCTCAGGGACTTCCAAGCCCAGAACAGGTAGCTACAAAATGCAGATCAGGTTGTAGATCCTTTCAGGTGGCCCTGGTCCAGGTACAAGCTGTGGTTAATGTTAACCTGAGCCAGAGCCACTTCCAAGAGGCCCAAATCTAACATACCTGGTAGCCTGCTTCAGACCAAACCACAGCACCATTGAGCTGCCATCACAAATGACACACCCCAGAACTAACCTCAGCTGACTTGAGGCTCACTAAAGAGAATTTTCCTTCATGGGGTCAGACCCTGGACAACAGCTCATTTGTTCTAGTTATGGCCGGTTCTTATAGCCAGTCAGCCTGAAGGCAATCCTAACAACTGATATGCCAGCTACAAAGAAGTCTCAACTACAACAGGATGGCACACACAAGGAACACTCTTCAAGCACCCAGCTCAGGAGACCAGGGAAATTGTGCCACTGGGGCCCCACAGGACATACTGCATAAGCCCACCCTGCCAATACTGGGAGATATAGCAGATCTCCCAGATATATAGAAACAAAAGTAAGAAGAGAGGCAAATTGAAGACACAAAGAAACAGGTCTCAGATAAAAGAACAGGAAAAAACTCCAGAAAATGAACTAACCAAAATGGAGGCATAAAATGTACAAATCAGAGTTCAAAATTTTGTTTATAAAGATGCTCAATAAACTTAGGGGAAAAATAGATCAATTCAAGGAGACCTTATACAAATAAAAACCATAAAAAGAACCAGTTAGAAATAAAGAATAAGAATGTAATAACTGAAATTTAAAATGCATTAGGTGAAATTAAAAGCAGATTACATGGACAGAGGATCACATCAGCAATTTAGAAGAGAAAGTAGCAAAAGGAGTTAAAAAAATGAGGATAGTTTCAGGCAGTGGTTTTTAACTTTTTTACACTTGGGGACCAATGAAAATAGAGACCCCTAAGGTGGAAATCATCCTGAGCATAAGCAAATTCAACTAAGATTGTTGAGTCTATAATCTTCATACAATATCAGGGTGGTTAACTCTTTTATGGACTGGTGCAAAATTTCTGGCTGACCCGTACTTGGTCCAGTGGTTCAAAACACTGGTTTAAGGGACCTGTGAGACAACATCAAACGTAACAACATTTGTATCATAGTAGTTCCAGAAGAAGAGAGATAAAGTAATTGAAAAACTATTTGACTGGGTGAAAGAAATAGACATTTAAGCCCAAGATTCACAGACAACCCCAAACAAGATGAACTGAAAGAGGCCCACATCAAGACATTATAAATAAAATGGCAAAGGTTAAAGACAAACAGAGAATCTTAAAAGCGACAAGGGGAAAGCAGTTAGTTGCTTACAATGGAGTGCCAAAAGATTGTCAGCTGACTTCTCAACAAAAAATGTTTAGGCTAGAAGGGATTGGCATGAAATATTGAAAGTGATGGAAAGTAAGAACCTATAACAAAGATTAATCTGCCCAGCAAGGATATCATTTAAAATTGACTGGCCGGTTAGCTCAATGGTAGAGCATCAGCCTGGCATGTGGAAGTCACAGGTTTGATTCCCAGCATGGGCATACAGGAGAAGCGCCCATCTGCTTCTTCACCCTTCCTCTCTATCTCTCTCTTTCTCTCCTGTAGCCAAGGCACCATTGGAGCAATGTTGGCCCGGGAACTGAGGATGGCTCCATGGCCTCCACCTCAGGAGCTAGAATGGCTCGGGCCAAAATGGACTAATGCCCCAGAAGGGGGAGCATCATCCCCTGGTTGGCATGCCGGGTGGATCTCTGTCGGGCACATGTGGGAGTCTGTCTGACTGCCTTCTCACTTCTAACTTTGGAAAAATACAAAAAAAAAAAAATTGAAGGACAAATAAAGAGCTTCTGAGACGAGAAAAAAAATTTACAAGTTTAGCACCACCAAACTAGTAATACAAAAAATGTTAAAGGGACTTTTTAAAGAAGAACAAGGTAAAAATATAAATACACTGTACTAAACTTACAAACCTTGGTCTCAAAGGGGTTTTGTAAACTTGGCTCCAAAGACAAGTGCATTAAAAGCAAAAATAAATGAATGGGACTACATCAAACAAAAAAGACTACTCCACAGCAAAGGAAACTGTCAACAAAACAAAAAGGCAACCAGCTGAATGGGAGAAGATATTGGCAAACCATACCTCCAATAAATGGCTAATATCTAAAATAAATAAAGAACTACACAACTTGACAACAGGAAAACAATCTGATTTAAATAATGAGCAGAGAAGTTGAACACATATTTTACCAAGGAAGACCTACAGATGGCCAACAGACATATGAAAAGATTTATAAAGGTTTAGGTTTATTCAAAAATTAAGAATTGAGATGATGTCAGAGTAATGGCAGCATAAGAGGTATCCTTGATCACTACCCTTAAAATTTCAACAAATTAAACAGCTGTAATGCAGAGGAAAAAATCTCAACTGGGCTCACAGTTCTGCCCAAAAAGATCTGCACATGGACTAAATAAAGGAGGTAAGGGTTGAGATGGGTGGGGGATAGAGTGGAAGATAGACACACTCACGGTCAGCTCTGGAGAGAAGAGAAACCCAGATTGTCTGGGGTTTAATCTGCCAAGGCTCCAGAGAAGGGAGAAACCCAGAGTGACTGAGTCTTCTTCTGATAGGAGAAGCAGTCAGATTGAGGGGCAGAGAGGGAGATAACAAAACAAAGCAGTGGCAGAGCAACGGGTCATGGATCCTGCCAGCAGCCCACACTTGGCACAGAGACAGAAAAAAACAAAGTACAACACCTCCCCAGATCCCGCCTCCCTCACCTCACGGGTATGGAGAGCTGCAGAGATTTACCTCACAGCCTGTTCTCCAGAGCCACTCACTCCCATGAAGAACAGAGGTGCTCTGTGTCTTGTCCCCTGATCTGTTGAGATGTGGAGAGGAGCACGTAGAGACCTGAGATCACCATTGCTAAAGCCGTAATTTTCTCACAACACACCCCACCCATCATTGAGACTGCAGCCCTGCCTCCATCATTAAGACAGCAACATCTCAGCAGAGGTCAGCCCAAGAATTTCAGACCTAAAACTTGTAATACAGCACCACCTATGGGAAGAAAATAGAAAACCTCTCAAACTGACATTTCTTCTCTTTTCTTTTGGATTTCACTTTTGTTAATTTTTTATATTATTATTTCATTTTTTGCAGCGTTTTGTTTTTTGTTTTTTTCTTTGTTATTGGTGATTTCTCTTTTACTTTTCATTATTTAAAAAATTTATTTTATTGTATCATATTTTTATTTGAAAAAGATTTTATTTATTTTTTGTTAGAGTTCTTAATAATTCAATCTCAAATGCCATCAAGGAAGAAGAAAACAAATATGGCTATACAGAAAGAGACATAGTTTAGAGATAATATTTAAAAATCTCCAGAAAGCCATCTTAATTGCATGGAAACCTAGCTAAACACTAGACAACTTAAAATGGAAGTTCTGAAAATACTCAGTAAGATGTGAGAAACACTGATGGGCCATTAAATGAGCTCAAAAAACAAATTAATGAACAAAATGAACACTTCAGAAAGGAAATTGAAACTTTAAAAAAGAACCATACAAAGATAAAGAAGTCAATATATGAATTGAAAAATGAGATAGCAAGTATAGCTAATAGAACAGGTCCTATAGAGGAGAGAATAAGTAACATCAAAGACAGGCAACTAGAGATGCTATAGAGAGAGCAAGAAAGAGGCTCATGAGTTTTAAAAAAAATTATAGAGCTCTACAGGAATTTTCTGACTCCATCAGAAAGAACAATATAAGAATGAGTGTGTCAGAAGAAAAAGAGAGGGAGCAGGGAATGGAAAGCCTATTCAAATAAATAATTGATGAAAACTTCCTAAGACTATGGAAAGAGTTAGGTCCTTGAATCCAAAATTCAAAGAGAATGCAGAGTTACCTTGATCCAAAAGCACCTTTTTCAAGGCACATTATAATAAAATTGTCAAAAAGCAATGACAAAAAAGAGGATCCTAAAGGCAGCTAGGGAAAAGAAGAACTTAACATATAAAGGAAGGCCCATCAGGTTATCATCAGAATTCTCAGCATAAACTCTACAAGCCAAACTCTCCAAGCATTCAAAGTACTGAAAAAGAGGAATTACCAGCCAAGACTACTGTATGCCTATCTATTCTTATTGATCAATGTCACCCCATTAAATTTAATTTTCTAAATAAAATTATTTTTAAAAACTTACCCTTTAAAACAAAACGAGCCCTGGCTGGATAGCTTAGTTGGTTAGAATATCATCCTGAAACACAGAGGTTGTTGGTTCAATCCCTGATCAGAGCACATACAAGAACAGCTGGATTTTTTTTCTCTCTATCTCTCCCCTCCTCTCTTGCTGAAATCAATAATTTTTTAAATGTTTAATAAATAAAAACAAAACAAAAAATTAAGCATTTAAATACCATATGAATCTACCAATTCATTTTCTAAGGATTTGCCCCCAAAATAGGAAAACACTTATTTGTAACAATGTATGTACCCCTATTAACTGCAGCATTATTTCCCAAGTGAAGACATAGAAACAACCTAAGTGCCCATGATTGAAAAAATAAATAGCAGTGCACCTATACAATGGTATTCCAGCCATAAAGAAGATAAAATATTATTATTTGTGACAATATGAATGGATCAAGAGGGTCTTATGCTGTGAAATAAGTTAGAAAAGGACAATAACAAAATTTTATTCTTATGTCAAATATAAGACAAAAAGTAACAAAATATCAAAACAATCAAAACCAGATTCATAGCATGGTGGTTACCAGAAGGGAAAGGGTCAGGGTAAAGAGGTTCCAATATAGGTAATGGAACAAAACTAGACTTCAGATGTGGAATATGTAACAGAGTACACAGATATCTGGTTATAATCTCGTACACCTGAAAATTATATGTTATTGATCCATTTTACCACAACAAATATAATTTTAAAAATAGATTAAGTAAATGGTTGTTTTTACTAGTTCCTGTGTGAATAGCCTCTGAACACATAAGAAATTAGAGACTTATGGCCCTGGCCAGTTGGCTCAGTGGTAGAGTGTCGGCCTGGCGTGCGGAAGTCCTGGGTTCGATTCCCAGCCAGGGCACACAGGAGAAGCGCCCATCTGCTTCTCCACCCCTCTTTCTCTCCTTCCTCTCTGCCTCTCTCTTCCCCTCCTGCAGCCAAGGCTCCATTGGAGCAAAGATGGCCCGGGCGCTGGGGATGGCTCTATGGTCTCTGCCTCAGGCGCTAGAGTGGCTCTGGTCTCAACAGAGCAATGCCCCAGATGGGCAGAGCATCACCCCCTGGTGGGCATGCTGGGTGGATCCTTGTCAGGCGCATGTGGGAGTCTGTCTGACTGCCTCCCCATTTCCAGCTTCAGAAAAATACAAAAAAAAAAAAAAAAAAAGAAAGAAAGAAAGAAAGAAAGAAAGAAAGAAAGAAAGAAAGAAAGAAAGAAAGAAAGAAAGAAAGAAAGAAATTAGAGCCTTACTTTCCTGAATATCTAATTAAGTCTGGTAGTGTCTGTCCAGCTGTGTCAGCACAGGACCTGCAGCAGGTCTACCTTTCCCCACCATTGTGGAATCTTAAAATTCCTATTGGATGAAATCCCTCTCCCTGTCCTCCTTAGGTGAGGCAGAATTTGTTTCTAAACAGTTCCCACAGTTTTACACTTTATAGGCAAAACCCAGAAGGACCATAAAAAGGAGTAGGGAGAGAGCTCATTCCCTTCTGCAGACACAGGAAATTTATAAAATTCAATGGGACTTCCAAGCAAAAACAGAATGAGAGTGAGGAGAGGGAGACATTCTACTTGAGCACAAATTTGCCAAATGTCCCATTTTATATATATATATATATAAAATGTCAAAATTTGAAATAAAGGCAGGGTCTGCAGGTTAATTTTATTTAAGTACCAAGATTCACCTACGTAATTACACACCTCTTGCAAGGAGGAAGCGCTCTTATTTTGCAGCTTACACTGAAATGCAACAAAAAATTAAACAAGTCAATGGGTGGATGCATAGATGATAAAGAAATGCTAACCATAAAATCTGGGTGGCGTACACACAAGTGCTTATATAACATTTTTCATTATTTTGTTCTACTTTTCTGTATTTGAAAACTATTGTTATATAATTGAAGATATTATTAGCAGTATTTATTAAGTTTAAACATCATTTAACGTTCTCCTATCTCACTTCCCATACCCCTACTCGAGTCAAACTCTCATCATCTCTGACGGAGACTAACCGGAGCTTCCTGGCTGATGTCTTTCAGAGGGCAACCTTTGCACATTTAATCAGGGTGTGCTTAGGACTGACTCTCCCACATCAGGCATAGCCAGTACTTCATCCAGGTGACAGGTGACTGCCCCAGGTGTGGTCCCAGTTCCCCTCCTCAGATCTCCCGTTGCAGCACCCTGGAGTCTTTGCAGTACCTGCACACTCCCGGCTGCCTCATACATTCTCACTTTTACTCATGCTGCTCTGCCTGCTTTATTCCCTCCCAATTGCTTCATATGTAAAATTTTGCTCAGAGACTTGAACATGGTGATTGAACACATACATTTATCTCTGAAGCATCCAGGAGCCCCATAAAATGCACTAAAGGTCTTTCTTTTCTTTTTTTTTCTTTTAACAGAGTCAGAAAGAGAGTCAGAGAAAGGGATAGACAGGGACAGACAGACAGGAACCAAGCGAGATGAAAAGCATCAATCATCAGTTTTTCATTGCAACATCTTAGTTGTTCATTAATTGCTTTCTCATATGTGTCTTGACCGAGGGCTACAGCAGACCAAGTAACCCCTTGCTCAAGCCAGCGACCTTGGGTCCAAGCTGGTGGGCTTTTTTTGCTCAAACCAGATGAGCCTGTGCTCAAGCTGGCGACCTCAGAGTCTCAAACCTGGGTCCTCTGCATCCCAGTCCAACACTCTATCCACTGTGCCACTGCCTGGTCAGGCTAAAGGTCTTTCTTAAAAGTCATAAATACACAAGGACAAAGACAATCAGTGGAAACAACTGCCAACAAACACATGAATCTAGAAGTAGAGCCAAGGGTTATCGTGAGCTTTTCATGCCAGGCACCATTCTAAGTGCTCCCCTTACTTGTATAGTGGGTACTCTTATTATCAACCGCCTTTTACAAATAAGTGCAGAGAGGTTAAGTCACTAGTTCAAGGTAACAAGCAGCCACAGATCCAGGTTTAACCCAGATGACCTGGCCCCAGAGTCTATGCCCATTACAACTATACATCTACTGTAAATGGTCACTTGCTGGGCAGAACAGAAAAAAACAGAAACTGAGCCGGCAGGACTGGGGAGACCAGAGCAAGTAGAACCAGACCACCAGGCCCAGAAGGACTCAGGAACTGAATGCACAGGTATGTCTAAAATCAAGAGGTGGAGACTGAAAACAAAGGATTGTTTATAGCAGGGGTCCCCATCTTTTTACACAGGGGGCCAGTTCACTGTCCCTCAGACCGTTGGAGGGCCAGACTATAAAAAAAACTATGAACAAATCCCTATGCACACTGCACATATCTTATTTTAAAGTAAAAAACAAAACAAGAACAAATACAATATTTAAAATAAAGAACATGTAAATTTAAATCAACAAACTGATCAGTATTTCAATGGGAACTATGGGCCTGCTTTTGGCTAATGAGATGGTCAATGTCCGGTTTCATATTTGTCACTGCTAGCCATAACAAGTGATATGACGTGCTTCTGGAGCTGTGACACGTGCGACCCGTGTCACCAGAAGTAGTACTGTATGTGAGCGATGCCACGCTTTGCGATGCCGCCAATACAGTACTCCAGCATCCGCATCCTGTGCTCCTCTCACTGACCACCAATGAAAGAGGTGCCCCTTCCAGAAGTGCGGCAGGAGCCGGATAAATGGCCTCAGGAGCCACATGTGGCCCGCAGGCTATAGTTTGGGGACCCCTGGTTTATAGTCTGCACAATAGTTATATTTCTAGATTCTTTCCTATACTGGATTGAATAGTGTTCCCTCAACAAACTATAGAATGATCCCTGAAAGTACAGTCTTGAATAGTGTTCCCTCAAAATTCATGTGCACTAGCTACCTCAGTATGTGGCCCTATTCAGAATCAAAGTCATTGCAAAACTAATTAGTTAAGATGTGGTCATAGTGGGATGTATCATCCCTAATTTAATGAGCAGTGTTTTTCAAGAGACATACACAGAAGAAAGGCAGTGATATCAAGATGGAGGCAGAGATTGAAGTGATGCTACCACAAGTCAAGCAAACCAAAGATTGCCGGCAACCACCAGAAGCTAGGAAGAGGCAGTGAGCAGATTCTCCCTCAGAGCCTCCGGTGGGAACCAATCCTGCCAACACTGTGAGCTCTGCCTCCTAGCCCCCAGAATATTGAGAAAATACATTTCTGTTGTTTTAAGCCACTCAGTTTGTATACTTTTTTACAGCCACCTCTTTTACCCTACAGAGGACTGTGGGCTATACTCCACCCACATTAAACCAGCCACACTGTGGGCTTGAGAACCGTGGCAGAGAAAAGGAGTGCTGGACAGAAGGAAGAAGGAATTATGAGATTTGCCTCACCCTCTGCCTCCTGGGTTAAAGACCAGAGAATTCCTCCTAGGAATTCCTCGTCCATATAAACTACTGATTCTGAGATTTACGGGTCCTCCAGTCAGATGGCTATACATCAAATCCCACACACTCTTAAACACACGCAGCTAGGCAAGGACAGGCAGCATTTAAGAGAAAGACTGAAACAAATAGGGATAGGAGCCCAAAGGAAAACAAGCAGTGTTTGGTTAGGAAGGGAGCTTCAGGAAATAGCCATAGCAACCTGAGAGCTGTGCTCATGTAAAATTAGAATGGAGTAAGAAAGAACTCATAGAAATACAAAAATATAACAGAAGATGTATCATTCCAGAGAAAGATGAGAAGGTGAAGATAACTACTTTACTACAGAAGAGAAATGAATAGATGGAAATTGAAAAACAAATAAAAAGAAGAGTAGAGAATCACTCTAGGAGTTCCATAACCTACCCCATAGTGGGTATCAGAACAGAAAATAGAAAAAATAAAGTAAATTTTGAGAACTGAAGGACGAGAGTCTCCATATTAAAAGGCACTTTTCTAAATAGTAGCCTCTAGCCATATGGCTGGTCAAATTTAAACATAAATTAATTAAAATTAAATGAAATCAGAAATGCAATTCCTCAGTGCTCAATAACCTCATGTGGTGGGAGGACCCCTTGTTAGACAATACAGGGAACAGCTGCGTCATTGCAGAAAGTTCTATCCAACAGCTCTGGCCTAGAATAATGGATGAAGGCAGGGCCCCAATGCACACCATAATAAAATTTCATAACAGGAACAAAAAGAAGATAGCAAAGCTGGAAGAAAGGTTAGGGGAGTAGAAAATAGGTCCCACAGAAAGGCTCAGAATACAGAAGGATATTGAACTTCTCAACAGCGAAACTAGAAACAAGACTCTATAACTTTAAGTTCTGAGAGAAAAATTGGGCCAGCCTAGAATTCTATGACCAAACTATCAATTTTGCATGACGATAACATATATGTATTAAATGTATTGAGACATGCAAGTTCTTTAAGAAATTTACTCTTATGCATCATTTCTCTAAAAGTTACAATATGATTCCTCTATCAAAAGGATGGAGAAAGTCAAGAAAGAGAGTCAGGTACAGGATCTGGGAACAGGTCGTTCAGCACAGCCGAGAGGCAAGGGCAAGTCTGGGCAAAGCCTGCAGAAGCCACTAGGATTGAGTGGCCTAGACAGAAAGCAACTGAAAAGTCTCTGGAAGACTTGAACGTTTAGAGAGGAGACTTAGCTTCCAGTAGAAAACAGATAACAGGGACAGAGAAAACTCATGAGATTAGAAAAAGGTACTATTGATTTCAAGAAAAATGAAACTTTGTCAAGAACATAAATGAAAGCATAGAAATGTGTGTGGTTCAACTGTTAATAAATAATAAGTACTTAGGTCATATTGATACAAACACTGAATCAAAATCAGATTCCTATCTTAGATTTGGGAAGGCAGGAAGTGGGATGAGGCAAAGGAGGATAGTAGGAACCTAAATTCACATCTTCCAGAGAAATCAAGAAATAGTAATGTACTGAGTGACAGGGCAGGAAACACCAGAAGACACTACTAAATGGTTGAAAGTGGACACTGGGGAGAAAACCCAGACTGGGGGTCAGGCAGGGCAAGGTGCCAAGGGGTTTGTTATAAATCTTGTAGGACTGTCTGTCTTTTTAGAGTATGTTCATCTATAAATTTAATTGTGTTTTTTGTATTTTAATTATTTTTATTTTTATTTTTTATTATTTATTCATTTCAGAGAGGAGAGACAAAGAGAAAGAGAGAGAGAGAGAGAAGGGAAGGAACAGGAAGCATCAACTCCCATATCTGCCTTGACCAGGCAAGCCCAGGGTTTCAAACCAGCAAACTCAGAGTTCTAGGTCGAGGCTTTAATCCACTGCATGACCACAGGATTGTTTTTAAATGAATTTTGAAAAACCCCAGATCAGGAGTCACCTTCTCCCAACCTGCTTTGGGGTCAATGCCCTTCTCTGTGCTCCCAGACCACCAACCAGGCTGACCTCCACGTTGAATTGATCTGTTCAAGGGGTTGATGTTTTTCCACTGAGAAAATGGGGGCCTCTTAGTTTGCCCAGAGTGGTGTTCAGGAAATGTGGATCTAGACAGGAGCCTGGCAGAACCTTCCTGCTCCCAGACATGCATGAGATTCAGATGAACATTTCTTTTTCTTAATTGAATTTATTGACATGGGTTAACATAATTATACAAGTTTTGGGTGTTCAATACCACAACACATCTTTGTATACTGTATTGTATGTTTACCCCCCCAAGGTTAGTCTTCATCCATCACCATTTATCCCCTCTCCGCACCCTCCTCCAACTCCCCCACCACGTCACCTCACTGTTGTCTCTGGCCACGAGTTTTTTTTTATTTATTATTTATTTATTTTAATGCGGTGACATTGATAAATCAGGGTATATATGTTCAGGGAAAACATCTCCAGATTATTTTGACATTTGATTATATTGCATACCCCTCACCCAAAGTCAAATTGTCTTCTGTCACCTTCTATCTGGTTTTCTTTGTGCCCCTCCCCTCCTCCCACCCCCTCTCTCTCCTTCTTTGCTCCTCCCCACCCTCCCATCCCCCCATCCCGTTACCATCACATTCTTGTCCATATCTCTGAGTCTCATTTTTATGTCGCACCTATGTATGGATTCATATAGTTCTTAGTTTTTTCTGATTTACTTATTTCACTCAGTATAATGTTATCAAGGACCATCCATGTTATTGTAAATGATCCGATGTCATCATTTCTTATAGCTGAGTAGTATTCCATAGTATATATGTAACAAAGCTTTTTAAACCACTCATCCACTGACGGACACTTGGGCTGTTTCCAGATCTTCTCTATTGTGAACAATGCTGCCATAAACATGGGGGTGCATTTCTCCTTTTGGAAGAGTTCTATGGTGTTCTTAGGGTATATTCCTAAAAGTGGGATAGCAAATTATAAAACATTGATAAAAAACTCAAGGAAGATACAAACAAGTGGAAGCATATACCGTGCTCATGGTTAGGAAGAATAAACATCATTAAAATGTCTATATTACCCAAAGCAATTTATAAATTCAATGCATTATCAATTAAAATACCAAGACATACTTTAAATATATAAATCACATATTCCAAAAATTTATATGGAACCAAAAAAGAACACGAATAGCCTCAGCAATCTTAAAAAAGAATAAAGCGGGAGGTATCACATTTTCTGATATCATGTTATACTACAAGGCCATTGTATTCAAAACAGCCTGGTACTGGCATAAGAACAGGCATATATCAATGGAACAGAACAGAGAACCCAGAAATAAACCCACAGCTCTATGAACAAGTGATATTTGACAAAGGAGGTAAGGGCATATAATGGAGTAAAGACAGCCTCTTTAATAAATGGTGTTGGGAAAATTGAAAAGCTACCTGCAAAAAAATGAAAGTAGACCACAAACTTACACCACTCACAAAAATAAACTCAAAATGGATAAAAGACTTAAATGTAAGCCGTGAAACCATAAGCATCTTAGAAGAAAACATAGGCAGTAAGCTCTCCGACATCTCTCGGAGCAATATATTTGCTGATTTATCTCCACGGACAAGGGAAATAAAAGACAGGATAAACAAATGGGACTATATCAAACTAAAAGGCTTTTGCACAGCTAAAGACAATAAGAACAGAATAAAAAGACAAACTTCACGATGGGAGAACATATTTGACAATACGTCTGATAAGGGGTTAATAACCAAAATTTATAAAGAACTTGTAAATCTCAACACCAGGAAGACAAACAATCCAATCCAAAAATGGACAAAAGAAATGAATAGACACTTCTCCAAAGAGGACATAAGATAGCCAATAGGCATATGAAAAAATGCTCAACATCAGTAATCATTAGAGAAATGCAAATTAAAACCACAATGAGATATCACCTCACACCAGTCAGAATGGCACTCATCAACAAAACAACACAGAATTAGTGCTGGCGAGGATGTGGAGAAAAAGGGTATTCCCACCTGCACTACTGGTGGGAATGCAGACTGCAGCAGCCACCATGGAAAACAGTATGGAGATTCCTCAAAAAATTAAAAATCGAACGAGTTTTTCTTCTTATTTTTCCTTTTTTGTTCAATCCCTCCACCTCCTTCACTGAGCCTCCCTACCCCCGATAGCTGTCAGCCCGCTCTCTATATGAGTCTGTCTCTATGTTGCTTGTTAGTTCATTTTGTTCATTAGATTTCATATATGAATGAAATCATATGGTACTTACCTTTCTTTTAAATTTTGTGAGAAACTTTCATACTATTTTTCATAGTTGCTGCACCAATCTGCATTCCCAGCAACAGTGCACATGGCTGCCCTTTACTCCACATCCTCACCACTTGTCGCTTCTTAATTGACTGTAGCCATTCTGACAGGCATGAAGTGATATTGTGATTGTATTTTGCATCCTCTGACGATTAGTGATGGTGAGCATTTTCATGTTTGTTGGCCATCTGTCTGTCCTCTCTAGAGAAGTGTCTATTCAGGTCCTCTACCCATTTTTATTTAATTTTATTTTTAAATGAAGTTACTGGGCTGATCCTGGTTAACAGAATGACACAGGTTTCAGGTGTACAATTCTACAACATATCTTACGTACACTGTATTGTGTGTTCACCAGCACCCCTGAGGCAAGTCTCCTTCCATCATCATTTATCCCCTTTATACCCTCCTCCACCTCCCTCTTGGCCCAGCAATCATCACACTGTTGTTCGTGTACATAAGTTTTGGGTTTTCTTTTTGGTTCTTTTTTGCTCAATCCCTTCACCACTCTCACCCAATACCCATGACTGCTCTTTATCTGTGAGTCTGTATTTTGCCTATTAGTTCATTTTGTTCTTTAGATTCCATATATGAGTGAAATCATATGGTATTTGCTGTCTCTGACTGGCTTTTTTCACTTAGCACAACCCTCTCCAGGTCCTTTCATGCTGTCACAAAAGGGAAAATTATTTTTTATAGCTCAGTAGTATTCCATTGCGTAAATGTACCACAGATCTTTTATCCACTCATCTACTGATGGACACTTGAGCTGCTTCCAAATCTTGGCTACTTTAAATAACACTGCACTGAACATAGGGGTGCATATATTATTTTAAATTAGTGTTTTGGGTTTCTTTGGATAAATTCCCAGAAGTGGAATTTTTGAGTCATAAGACAGTTTCTGTGTGTGTGTGTGTGTGTGTGTGTGTGTGTGTGTGTGTGTGTGACAGATAGAAAGACAGAGAAAAATAGACAGAAAGGGAGAGAGATAAGAAGCATTAACTCTTCATTGTGGCTCTTTGGTTGTTCATTGATTGCTTTCTCATAAGTGCCTTGACTTGGGGGTTCCAGCTGAGCCAGAGATCCCTTGCTTAAGTTGGTGATATTAGGGTCAATCCAGTGACTTGGGCTTCAAGCCAGTGACCTTTGGGCTCAAGCCAGCTAACATGGGGCCATGTCTATGATCCCACGTTCAAACTGGTGAGCCTGTGCTCAAGCCAGGTGAGCCAATGTTGAAGTCAGCAACCTCAGGTTTTGAACCTGTGATCTCAGCATCCCAGTTTGACACTCTATCTACTGTGTCACCACACCTGATCAGGCAAAACAGTTTCATTTTTAATTATCTGAGCTAGCTTCATACTGCTTTCCACAGTGGCTCTACAAATCTGCATTGTCACCAACAGTGCAGAGAGATTTTCTTTTCTCCACACCCTTGACATCACTTGTTTGTTGATTTACTGATGATAGCCATTCAGATAAGTGTGAGGTGATACTCTGCCCTTTTTAATGGGTTTTTTATTTTGATGTTAAGTTGTATGTGTTCTTTATATATTTTGGATAGTGATACCTTGTCATTGGCAAACATGTTTTTTCATTCAGTAGGTTGTCTTTTCATTTTGTCAATGGTTTCTTTTGCTGTGCAACTTTTTTTTATTTTTGTATTTTTCCGAAGCCAGAAACGGGGAGGCAGTCAGACAAACTCCCGCATGCGCACGACCGGGATCCACCCGGCATGCCCACCAGGGGGCGATATTCTGCCCCTCTGGGGCGTCGCTCTGTTGCATCCAGAGCCATTCTAGCATCTGAGGCAGAGGCCACAGAGCCATCCTCAGGGCCTGGGCCATCTTTGCTCCAGTGGAGCCTTGGCTGCAGGAGGGGAAGAAAGAGACAGAGAGGAAGGAGAGGGGGAGAGGTGGAGAAGCAGATGGGCGCTTCTCCTGTGTGCCCTGGCTGGGAATGGAACCCAGGACTTCTACACTCCAGGCCAACGCTCTACTACTGAGCCAACCGGCCAGGGCTGCAACTTTTTTTTAGTTTGATATATACAGTGTGTTTGTAAAGTCATGGTGCACTTTTGACCAGTCACAGGAAAGCAACAAAAGACCATAGAAATGTGAAATCTGCACCAAATAAAAGGAAAACCCTCCCAGTTTCTGTAGAATGATATGGCAGCATGTACACATGCGCAGATGATGATGTAACACCGTGTATACAGCGGAGCAGCCCATGGCCATGCCAGTCGAAATGTGGACAATACAGAGGAAAGTTCAGTGTGTTTTGCGGCTCGCTAAATTCAAATCTATGACCAAAGTGCAACGTGAATATTGGTGTGTTTATAACGAAGCACCACCGCATAGGAATAACATTACTCTGTGGGATAAGCAGTTGAAGGAAACCGGCAGTTTGGTGGAGAAACCCCGTTCTTGGTAGGCCATCAATCAGTGACAAGTCTGTAGAGATTATACGGGATAGCTACCTAAGGAGCCCTAAAAAATCTGTGCGTGAGCCCACATCGAACTGCATTGAATAGGTATGAAACTGGGGGAGTTTTCCTTTTATTTGGTGCAGATTTCACATTTCTATCATCTTTTGTTGCTTTCCATGACTGGTCAATAGTGCATCATGATTTTACGAACACACTGTAGTCCCATTTGTTTATTTTTTCTTTTGTTTCTGTTGCCCACAAAGTTGTGTCAGTAAAAATATTACTAAGAGATATGCAGAGATATTACTGCCTATATTTTCTTTTAGGAGTTTTATGATTTCAAGTCTTACATTTAACTCTGTGATCCATTTTGAATTTATTCTTCTATGTGGTGCTTGAATCTGTCCAGTTTTTCCAATGCCATTTAGCAAATAGATGGTCTTTACATACGTTGTGTTCTTGCTTTCTTTGTCATATATTAATTGAACATAGAGGCATGAATTTATATCAGGGCTCTCTATTCTGTCCATTGATCTATCTGTCTGTTTTTCTATGCCAGTATCATGCTGCTTCGATCACTATAGTCCTGTGGTATGGTTTCATATTAGGTAGCATGATACCTTCAGCTTTGCTCTTTCTCAAGATTGCTGTGGCTATTTGGGATTTTTATGGTTCCATATAAATTTCTTAATTATTTATTCTAGTGTCTGAGAAATGTCATTGATACTTTCAATGGAATTGTGTTAAATCTATAGATTGTTTTGGCTAGAATGAACTTTTTAACCATGTTCATGCTTCCTATCCATAAACTCAGTATATGCTTCCATTTATTTGTATCTTCTTCAATTTCTTTCTTCAATGTCTTATAATTTTCTGAGTACTGGTCTTCTAACTCCTTGGTTAAGTTTATTTTTAGTTATGTTATTTTTTAAATAAAATTCTAAATGGGATTGTTTTCTGTTTCTCCTTCTTATAGTTCCTTTTTGGTGTATAAAATGCAACTTATTATTGAATGTTTATTTAATATTCTGCTGCTTTACTGAATCCATTTGTCAGTGTTAGTAGCTTTTTGGCAGAATCTTTAGTTTTCTCATATATAGTGTCATGTCATCTGCAAATAATGACAATTTTACTATTTCCTTTCCGATTTGGATGCCTTTTATTTCTTCTTCTAGTCTTATTGCTGTGGCTAGGACTTCCAGTACTATGTTGAATAAGAGTGGTGAAAGTGGACATCCCTGTCTTGTTCCTGATCTAAAAGAAACACTTTTAGGTTTTCATTGTAAGGTATGATGTTAGCTGTGGGTTTGTCATACATGGCCATTTTGTTGAGGTATGCTCCCTCTATTCCTACTTTGCAGAAAGTTTTTAATAATAAATGTGTGCTTGATTTGTCAAATATTTTTTCTACATCTGTCGATATTGTCATATGATTTTACTCTTCATTTTATTTATGGGGTTTATTACTTAATTTATTTGTGTATATTGAAACCCTTGCATCCCAGGAATAAATCCTACTTGATCATTGTTAATCATTTATTGTTTAGTAGCATGTGGTTTAACCTCCTTTAACATGTGTTTGTGTGTTTTTCAGTTTTTTTTCTTATACTTGATATCTCGTTTCATACCACTGTGGTGAGAAGACGTGCTCGATAAATTTTAATCTTCTTAAATTTATTGAGACTTGTTTTGTGGCCTAATATGTGGTCTATCCTTCAAAATATTCAGGTGCACTTAAGAAGAATATATATTCTATGCTTTGGGGTCAAATGCTCTATAAGTATTAATTAATTCCATCTGGTCTAATGTGTCATTTAAGGCTGCTGTTTTCTTATTGGTTTTCTGCCAGGAAGATCTATTGATTGTTGTCAATGAGGTGTTAAAGTTTCCTACTAAGATTGTATTATTACCGATCACTTCATTTATGTCTATCAACATTAGCTTTATGTATTTAGGCAATCCTATTTTGGGTGCATAAATGTTTACAAGGATTTTATCTGCTTGTTGGATTGATCTCTTTATCATCGTGTAGTGTTCTTTTTTGTCTTTTAATGTAGCCTTTGTTTTAAAGCCTATTTTATTTAAGTGTTGTTACCCCAGAGTTTTTGTTTGTTTGTTGTTATCTGCATGAAATATCTTTTCCATCTCTTTACTTTCAGTCCATGTCTTTCGATCTGAAGTGGGACTCTTGTTGACAGCGTATATATGTCTTATTTTCTTATGTATTCAACTACTCTATGTCTGTTGATTGCAGCATAATTTATTGACACTAATGTGATTAATAAGTACTTATTTCTTGCCATTTTATTATTCATATTTATGTTCCTCTTTTTCTTCCTTATTTTTTAAAGATTTTATTTATTCATTTTAGATAGAAGAGAGAAAAAGAGAGCGAGAAGTGGGGGAGGAGCAGGAAGCATTAACTGCCATATGAGCCTTGACCAGGGAAGCCAGGATTTCGAACTGGTAACCTCAGGGTTACAGGTCAACACGTTATCTACTGTGCCACCACAGGTCAGGCTAAATACTTTTTTAAAAAAGATTTTATTTATTCATTTTAGAGAGAGAGGAAGAGAGAGAAGTTGGGGTCTTTCTTTTTCTTAAATAGTCCCTCTAACATTTCTTGTATTACATTTTTGGTGATGATAAATTCTTTCTGCTTTTTCTTGTCTGGGAAGCTGTTTATTTCCCCTTCAATAATAAATGATAGCCTTGATGGATAGAGTAGATGTGGTTGCAGTTCTTTTCATTTGTGCCAACGCCTTCTGGCCTGAAAAGTTTCTGTTTAGAAATCAGCTGACAATCTTCTGGGAGCTCCCTTACTGATAATCAGCTGTCTTTTTCTTAATGCTTTTAATAGTCTCTCTTTGTCTTAACCTTTGCCATTTTAGTTATGATGTATCTTGGTATGGGTCTCAGTTTGTTTGAGACTATGTGTTTATTGGACTTGCATGTATATATTTTTCACCAAATTAGGAAAATTTTCAGTCATTATTTCTTCGATTAGATTCTCGGTCCTTTGCTCTCTCTGTTCTCCTTCTGGTACCCCTATAATGTGGATATAATTATGCTTGATGTTGTCCTAGAGGTTCTCTTAACCTATATTTCTATTTTTAATTTTTTATGTGTTTTTTTTTTGCTGTTCTGACTGGGAGTTTTGTTTTGCTTTTTGCTACCTTTTCTTCCAAATTGCTGATTCGATCCTCAGCTTCAGTTTACCTGTTTTTGTTGTTGTTGTTGTTGTATTTTGTTTTCTGAAGTTGGAAATGTGGAGGCAGTTAGACAGACTCCCACATGCGCCCAACCGGGATCCACCCGGCAGGCCCACCAAGGGGCGATGCTCTGCCCATCTGGAGCGTTGCTCTGTTACAACCAGAGCCATTCTAGCACCTGAGGCAGAGGCCACAGAGCCATCCTCAGTGCTCGGGCCAACTTTGCTCCAATGGAGCCTTGGCTGCGGGAGGGGAAGAGAGAGACAGAGAGGAAAGAGAGGCAGATGGGTGCTTCTCCTGTGTGCCCTGGCCAGGAATCGAACCTGGGACTCCTGCACGCCAGGCCGACGTTCTACCACTGAGCAAACCAGCCAGGGCACAGCTTACCTGTTTTTGATTCCTTATATCAGATTGTTCATTTCAGATATTGTATTCTTTATTTTCAACTGGTTCCTTTTTTGTGTGTGTATGTGTGTTTTCAATAAAAATTTATTTTTCTTTTTTTTATAAATGTTTATTAATTTTAATGGGGTGACATCAATAAATCAGGGTATATATGTTCAAAGAAAACATGTACAGATTATCTTGTCATTCAATTATGTTGCATACCCATCACCCAAAGTCAGATTGTCCTCCGTCACCTTCTATCTAGTTTTCTTTGTGCCCCTTCCCCTATTCCTTCCCTTCTCCCACCCTCCCCTCCCCCCCCATAACCACCACACTCTTGTCCATGTCTCTTAGTCTCGTTTTTATATTCCACCTATGTATGGAATCATGCAGTTCTTGTTTTTTTCTGATTTACTTATTTCACTCCGTATAATGTTATCAAGATCAAACCATTTTGTTGTAAATGATCCGATGTCATCATTTCTTATGGCTGAGTAGTATTCCATAGTATATATGTGCCACATCTTCTTTATCCAGTCATCTATTGAAGGGCTTTTTGGTTGTTTCCATGTCTTGGCCACTGTGAACAAAAACTAGTTCCTTTTTATAATGTCTTTTTGCTTTTTTATGCTTATCATTTTTTTAAGTTTCCAGTAATTTCATCCATTCTTCCACTAAGTTTCTTCAACATTCTCATAACCATTGTTTTGAACTCTGTGTTTGGTAGATTGTTTGCCTACATTTCATTTAGTTCTTTTTCTGGAGATTTCTCTTATTTTTTCATTTGGAGCACATGTTGTGTTTGTTTGTTTTTCTTCATTTTAGCTGCTTCTCTGTGTTTTTCTGTGCATTAGGTAGATCTACTATGTTCCTAATTGTGGTAGGGTGGCCTTACACTGTAGATGTTTAATGGTGTTCAGTGGCACAGTCTCCATGATCACTCTGATCTAGGTGCTCTAGCATTGTCCTTAGTGTGGATTATGTGCACCCTTTTATTATACTTAATTATTTATTGCTGTTGGCATATACATGGGTGAAACTGACCCTCAGACTTGTTGGCTGTGAGGATTGGCCCTGACTACATTATACAGGCTGCTCTGTGGAGACTGATTCCATGAAGTAGAATTTTTCCCCAAAGGGACTGATGCCCAAGGAGATCTGCCTTTGGGTTTATCACTTTTGGAGCCAATCAGGTTATGTTTTGTTTTGGTCTCAAGCCAGGCACCAGGTATGTTGTTTCTGAAGATTTTGGGGATGCACTTCAGTGAAAATTAATGTCAGACTTGGCTTGTGTCTGGCCTTTGCAATCTGTTAGGAGTTACAAAGCAATCCATGTTTGGTATCTGTCTATAATATGTCTGGATCAATGCAGGAGGGGCCCAGTTGTGTTCCAAGGCTTGTTGTCAAATGTTCTTGCTCTGGAACAGGTCAATAAAAGGCTGAAAGCAACCCAAGACTCACCACCACCTGCTGGTTGCCCATTCATTTCGGCCATTTAAAGAGCCTCAGTTGTCACATGAATTGTGTGAGGCAAGTTCTCAATGAGTCACCAGGTAAGGGTGAGTGGTGGTCATCAGGTTAATACAGATTGAAATTAATCACCAGTGCTGGGTCTACAGCCACTTAGTAAAAGTCTCAGGGTACACCAAAGACAGTCACCACCTTCCTGGGGACAGTGAACCTTGATGTGGGACAGGACCTTGCTGAGTCCTCAGGGTGGAATCAGTAGTATTCATCAGGTTAAAGCAGATAAATATTTGACCATGTGTAAGGAGGGCTCTTCACAAGAATGGTGGCTCCTGTTGAGTGCACTGGAAGATGACTTTCACCTTAAAGCCACATAACTTTGTCTTTCCCTGTGTGTCTCTGGCATCCCTGAGCTTGCCTGGAATTCCTTGAGAAATTTTCAAGAAATACTGCAATACAGTCCATACTTCCACCATTGACAGAACCCATAGTGGTGTCTGAGTTTGGCAGGGCCAAACTTCAGGGAATCATCAGGGTGACGATAGTGTAGCTCCCAAGCTAATGCAGTGTGGAGGATGTGCTCAATCTTGGAAAGATGGCCTCCATGTGTGGTAGGGAAATGAGACACAAAGCCGGGACATTGGCAGCTGTTTATCCAGCCCTCTGCAAAGCCACACAACTCAGTCTCTCCCTGGATGACTCTGGCACTCTCCAAACTGCCATCCTTCTGCTAGAGCCCAAGATGAGTGCCTTCGAGTGAGATTTTGTGTGCAGGCCTTTTAAGTGGATGCTTAGGTTTCTAGCTGCCTACTGTCTCACCTGGTTGGACTGAATCCCTGATGATTTTCACAGCTAGATGTTTTGTGGGCTCCTCTTTCTGGCACTGGTACTGCAAGTTGAGGAGAATGGCATCAACTTGGGGCTTCTTGCTCCTCATGGGGACCTCTGTAGCTGAGATATCCCTCCAGATTCTTAACCACTGCATTTGCGTGTAGGACCAGCCCATTTTGCATCTCTGCCCCTCCTACTAGTCTCAATATGACTTCTTTATATCTTTAGTTAGAAGACTTCTGTTCAGCTAGTCTCCAGATTATTATCCAGACTGATGGTACTATAATTTAGTTGTAATTCTGATGTGGTCATAGGAGGTGAATGCAAATTTTACCTGCTCTGCCATCTTGGATCTTCCGCCCTCATTTTATCTTTGTTCATCAATCATGTTATGGTACTAATTGTAGAAATAAGATATATAGTATTTTTGAAAATGCACACAGATGCTCAAAGAAATGTAGCTTTTTAACTTCTCATAAATAAGATCATCATCCCCATGAGACCTTACCTGGGATAAAAGAATTATTTGTTTCCATAAACCAACTTCTTGGTTTCATTTGGGTAAAAATTTCTCTGAGTTTGGTCTTGCTGACCACCTCTTTTCCTGCTTCTCCCAGGATAAGATTGGGATGTTTATCGATATGACTAATGAAGGGTGGGTCTCAGACCATCACCTTGCCCTGCACTTGGCAGGGGATGTCTCCTCCCTGTCCTGGTTCTGCAGAAAGTCTTCAAATGTCCATGTTATATTCATGGTTTTGTGAAGCCTGATAGTCTCCCTGCTGACTTAAGTGCTTCTCGCTGGCATTGAGGGCCCATCCCCACCCTCCACCCTTGATGAGAGGGCATTCTCACTGCTGTGTGTGGGGGGGACCCCTTAGCCATCCTGTGACATCCATGTGCAGGCTCTCCTAAGATCTTGTTAAAGGCTGCATTGTGTCCCCCACACTCAAAATTTATATGTTGAAATTCTAACCTCCAGCACCTCAGAATGTGACTGGAGTTGGAGGTAGGACTTCTAAGTGCTAATTAACTTTAAATGAGAACATATCAGTAAGTACCAATTAATATGACTGGTATCCTTCTAAGAAAAGGGAATTCAGATGGGGAGATACAGAGGGATTGCCATGTGAAGACATAGGGAGAACATGGCTATCTAGTAGCTAAGGAGAGAGACCCCAGAAAGAACCAAACCTGCTGACACTTTGATCTTGGACTTGAAGCTTGCATAACTGTGAGAAAATTAATTTCTGCTGTTTAAGCCACCAGTCTACTATAGTTTGCTATGGTAGCCCTTGCAGACTAATATAGACCTAATCTCCTTCCCTTGTGGGCCAGAAAAAGGATGTCTGTGGACTCAGTGATTGTATAATACTTATGTTTCTGTCTCTCCAAATAAATTATGGAATCTTCCTGGGTAGGAAGCACAATTTATTCACTTCTATATTCCTGGGGCCTAAGAATTCTATACCTGGCATGGAGGTTTTGAATAAATACGTGATTGCAGGAATCCATTTGCAATACCACCCTCAAAATTAATAAGATGAAGAGTGCTGCGGTCACGTAACTCTGTAAATAGTCCAATTAATTATTAGTACCTGTTCTTAGGGCATAACATGAAGGGTCAGGAGTATCATGATGTAAGCCACTTGCAAATCACTGAAATAGGGAAGGTCAAGCTTTCAGTAAATGAGGCCAGGACTGAGGGACCATTGAAACCTAGTGTAGCTAGCCTGAAGCCCAGTGCCTATTTATGGCACTGCATATAAGTCGATTCAAGATAAGTCAGTTCATCAAAACCATAAGACAGTAAGACCTAGACTACTCTGTTATTGCCATAAATCCACAAAAATAGAGAAAACAGTAAAGTTTGTTGAGGGATAGAACACCAATACACCAATGTGAACATAGGATGGGGGCAGTAGAGTGGGTCAAAGAAAGGGACAATGCAGGTAATAGAGGTGATGTCAGGAAGAACATGAGTCCTATATAGTCTGGCCCTCCAATGGTCTGAGGGACAGTGAACTGGCCCCCTGTAGAAAAAGTATGGGGACTCCTGTGCAAATTGATCTGTAGCAAATTGGGCTGCTTCCATGACTTCTGCATCTCAGAGAGTGCTAGTCTAAATGTATGAGTCTTAACAATGGGACGTCACGGAAATGGCGCTGTGAGCAGCGCGTCCGACAGATCTCCCCAAAATCACAACAAATTTATCAACTAGAAACAGGAAAATTTATCTTCGGAGCAAACTGAAAGCAAAAGGACTGTTATCACTCGAATCTGAGAGACGAGGGTGTGGAGGAAGCTACCGCAGGGATGTTCATTCAAGCCGCGAGAAAGTGCGCCTGTGGTAAGTCATCCCGCACTCGGAAGCCGCCGCCAGCCGCCGCCGCCAGCCGCCGCCGCCGGCCGCCGCCGCCGCCGGCCACCGCCGCCAGCCGCCGCTGCCAGCGGCCGCGGGCAGCGCCCGGGTCGGTTGCAAAACAAACGGCGAGCAGCTGCTGGCGCGCTCCCGGTCTGGTTGCAGACCGAGCATTGCAGACCGAGCACCGCTAACGTTCCCAGCGGCCCGCGCACGGGGAGCGGGAGAGGCCCCAGGGCGGTATTCCCTACTTGGGAGATTCTCTCCGCGGGCGGGGCACCTCACCCAGCCATTCAAGCTAACAATCAAGCGTTGGGGGAGGGGCGCGCGCAGGCAGCCTGAAATACCTTCGGGAGCACAGCTGCGACCCAATTACTAAAATTAACTTAACCCGTGAAATCTGCGCACCCTCGGTTCTAATTGATAAGATCTCTCTCAGTTCACCGACCCAAGACAAGAGGCGTGATATTTTTTGGTGCCTCTCGCTAAAGGGGCGGGGGCAACTTCTGATTGATAGCTCCTCCATATTCAGGGATAAACGCTAACAAGAAGGACTTGGCAGATAATAAGATCTATACCAAACTAGTCGCAAGCAGAGACTAGTGCCTCTTTTTACCAGCCAAAACAGGCTACAAAGTGTGGAAAGCCTGGGTTGAGAGGTCCAACGGAATGCTAGGCGCTGAACAATCACCTTGACAACAATTGACTCCCACCCCCGCCTGATTACACTGGAGGCCCTGACTATCAGAGCCCTTCCCAGAGCCTTGCACTGAGTGGGGATAGAGTGGGGATTTCCCAGCTCTGTGAGCCTCTTACTCCCCAGGCAGAAGCAGTGGCAGCCTTGTGGCTGGATCGCCAGGCTGCTGGTTCGGGAGGGGGGGACTGGGAGAGAGAATCCACGAAGGCGAACTCTCTCGTCGTTAGACCCTGCAGACGCCGGCAGGCCTTGATTACCAGCAAGACTAAAGCCAATTGTGTGACATTGCCGTAGAACCCCATCAACTGCAAGTCCCTGCCTGGGGGTGGCGCAGGGGCAGGGCCTGGGGTGCAGAGTCGCCGACCGGGAAGAGGGAGAGAGGAGAAGGAGGAAGAGGTTGACATCTCAAAATCAGGAAAAATCCACAGACTTTGCAGCTTGTTCCACTGTTTTTTTTTTGTTTGTTTTTTTTTTGTTGTTTGTTCCTTCTATCTTATTGTCTTTATTTCCTCCACCTCAGTCCTTCTATTCTCTGCCCATCTTATGCTTCCCTTTTCTTGAACTACACTACCCATAAGTGTTACATTTTATTTCTCTTCTTCATCCTCACCCTCCTTTGGGGTTATACTCCAGGACACTTAATTCTCACTCTCTCCTCTTTTGTTTTTTTCTCTTGCTTTTTTATTTCTTCCTTCATTTTTCTCTTTTTCTTATTTTTTCCTTTCTATTCGTTTTTTCTTTTCTCGTTTTACTTTCCTCCCATTTAATCCTCAATCACGAACAAATTAGTTAATTTGGGACTCAGGGTTTTTTTGGCTTTGTTTTTCTTTTTCGGTTTTGTTTTTGTTTTTTTCTGGTTGGTTTGTCTTTGTGGCATTTTGGGTCCTCCCAACCCAAGGTCTCCATTGTATTTGGTCTTTGCTCCACTTAATACAACGTATTTTTACTTATTATTTTTATTTTTTCTTCTTTATTATTCCTTTTTTTGTCCTTTTTTCTGGTTCCCTCTTGTCCCTCTCATTATATCTCTTGGTTGACCGTCACCCGCAGGCAGATCAACTTATGCTTGTCTAAGATTTTCTTCCTTTTTTTATTTTTTTATTTTTATTTATTTATTTATTTATTTATTTATTTTTGCCCCCTTGAACTCTTCACCGCAAACCAGGCCCTCCATTATAGGCACGATATTTCCCTGAGGAGGGGAGAGGAGGGAAGGGGAACAAAGAAAAAAAAAGGGGGAAATAATAAATTATTACTGCTTTTTTTGTGGGGTGTTTTACCCTCTGGTTTTTTTTTTTTGTTTTTTTTTATTTTTGTTTTTTTTTGTTTTTTTTTTTGTTTGTTTTTTACTTTTTACTCTTTATTAATTCTAATTAGTGCTATCAACAAGACCACCCTCAGATGCCAATAAGAAAGAGGAAATCGAATATTATGGATACAAAAGTAAGAGAGGTAACACAAATAGATGTGGAAAAATCTATGGAGAAAAGACTCAACATATTGGAAGCCTTGGAGCTAAATGACAGAGAATTTAAAATAGAAATCTTAAAAATACTCAGAGATATACAAGAAAACACGGAAAGGCAATATAGGGAGATCAGAAAACAACTCAATGAACACAAAGAATATATTACCAAGAAAATTGAAACTATAAAAACAAATCAAACAGAAATGAAAAACTCAATTCACGAGCTGAAAAACGAGGTAACAAGCTTAGCTAGCAGAACAACCCAGATTGAAGATAGGATTAGTGAAATAGAAGACAAACAACTTGAGGCACAACAGAGAGAAGAAGAAAGAGACTCAAAAATAATAAAAAACGAGAAAGCCCTACAGGAATTATCTGACTCCATCAGAAAGAATAACATAAGAATAATAGGTATATCAGAGGGAGAAGAGAAAGAAAATGGAATGGAGAATATACTCAAACAAATAATAGACGAGAACTTCCCAAGCCTGTGGAAAGAACTAAAGCCTCAAATTCAAGAAGCAAACAGAACACCGAGTTTTCTTAACCCCAACAAACCCATTCCAAGGCACATCATAATAAAGATGACACAAACCAATGACAAAGAAAAAATTCTCAAGGCAGCCAGGGAAAAGAAGAGTACAACATATAAAGGAAGGCCTATTAGATTATCATCAGATTTCTCAGCAGAAACTCTACAAGCTAGAAGAGAGTGGACCCCAATATTTAAAGCCCTGAAAGAGAGGAACTTTCAGCCAAGAATACTATACCCATCAAAGCTATCCTTCAAGTATGAAGGAGATATAAAAACATTCACAAATACAGAAAAGATGAGAGAATTTATCACGAGAAAGCCCCCACTCCAGGAAATACTAAAGGGGGTTTTCCAACCAGATTTAAAGAACAAAAGAAAACAGAACCCCAAGTAACAGCTCCACCAAGAACACAATAAAACCAAACTTAAACTGTGACAACAAAGGAAAAAAAAAAAAGGGGGGGAGAGAATGGAGATTAACAGTAGCAAAGGACGATGAAGTGCAGAAATACTTATAAGATAGGGTACTTCAATGAATATGGTAGGTACCCTTTTCATTACTTAATGGTAACCACCCTAGAAAAAACCACCACAAAAACACATGACTTAAAAAAGGTAGCAACAGAGGAAAGAAGTATGGAACACAAACAAACAGAAACAAATGATAGAAAAACAAAAGAGAAGAATCAAACTAGATACAAAACTAACAGAAAGCAATTTATAAAATGGCAGTAGGGAACCCACAAGTGTCAATAATTACACTAAATGTAAATGGATTAAACTTACCAATAAAAAGACACAGAGTAGCAGAATGGATTAAAAAAGAAAATCCAACTATATGCTGCCTACAAGAAACACATCTAAGTAACAAGGATAAAAACAAATTCAAAGTGAAAAGCTGGAAAACAATACGCCAAGCAAACAACACCCAAAAAAAAGCAGGTGTAGCAATACTCATATCTGATAATGCTGACTACAAGACAGAAAAAGTACTCAGAGACAAAAATGGTCACTTCATAATGATTAAGGGGACACTGAATCAAGAAGACATAACAATCCTTAATATATATGCACCAAACCAAGGAGCACCAAAATATATAAGACAGCTACTTATTGACCTTAAAACAAAAACTAACAAAAATACAATCATACTTGGAGACCTCAATACTCCGCTGACGGCTCTAGATCGGTCATCCAAACAGAGAATCAATAAAGATATAGTGGCCTTGAACGAAATACTAGAACACCTGGATATGATAGACATCTACAGGACACTTCATCCCAAAGCAACAGAGTATACATTTTTCTCTAGTGTACATGGAACATTCTCAAGAATTGACCATATGTTGGGCCACAAAGACAATATCAGCAAATTTAGAAAAATTGAAATTGTACCAAGCATATTTTCTGATCATAAAGCCATGAAACTAGAATTCAACTGCAAAAACGAGGGGGAAAAACCCACAAAAATTTGGAAACTAAACAACATACTTCTAAAAAATGAATGGGTCAAAGAAGAAATAAGCACAGAGATTAAAAGATACATACAGACAAATGAAAATGAAAATACGACATATCAGAATCTCTGGGATGCTGCAAAAGCAGTAATAAGAGGAAAGTTCATATCACTTCAGGCCTATATGAACAAACAAGAGAGAGCCGAAGTAAACCACTTAACTTCACACCTTAAGGAACTAGAAAAAGAAGAACAAAGACAACCCAAAACCAGCCGAAGAAAGGAGATAATAAAAATCAGAGCAGAAATAAATGAAATAGAGAACAGAAAAATTATAGAAAAAATCAATAAAACAAGGAGCTGGTTCTTTGAAAAGATCAACAAAATTGACAAACCCTTGGCAAGACTTACCAAGGAAAAAAGGCACAGGACTCAAATAAATAAAATCCAAAATGAAAGAGGAGAGATCACCACCGACATCATAGATATACAAAGAATTATTGTAGAATACTATGAAAAATTATATGCCACAAAATGCAACAATCTAGAAGAAATGGATAAATTCCTAGAACAATACAACCTTCCTAGACTGAGTTATGAAGAAGCAGAAAGCCTAAACAGACCAATCAGCAGGGAGGAAATAGAAAAAACTATTAAAAACCTCCCCAAAAATAAAAGTCCAGGCCCAGACGGTTATACTAGTGAATTCTATCAAACATTCAAAGAAGACTTGGATCCTATTCTACTCAAAGTCTTCCAAAAAATTGAAGAAGAAGCAATACTTCCAAACACATTTTATGAGGCCAACATAACCCTCATACCAAAACCTGGCAAGGATGGCACAAAGAAAGAAAACTACAGACCAATATCTCTAATGAATACAGATGCTAAAATTCTAAACAAAATACTGGCAAACCGAATACAACAACATATTAAAAAAATAATACATCATGATCAAGTGGGATTCATCCCAGAATCTCAAGGATGGTTCAACATACGCAAAACGGTTAACGTAATACACCATATCAACAAAACAAAGAACAAAAACCACATGATCTTATCAATAGATGCAGAAAAGGCTTTTGATAAAATACAACACAATTTTATGTTTAAGACTCTCAACAAAATGGGTATAGAAGGAAAATATCTCAACATGATAAAGGCCATATATGATAAACCATCAGCCAACATCATTTTAAATGGCATAAAACTGAGGACTTTCTATCTTAAATCAGGAACAAGACAGGGTTGTCCACTCTCTCCACTCTTATTTAACATGGTGCTAGAAGTTCTGGCCAGAGCAATCAGACAAGACAAAGAAATAAAAGGCATCCATATCGGAAAAGAAGAAGTAAAGGTATCACTTTTTGCTGATGATATGATCCTATACATCGAAAACCCGAAGGACTCCACAAAAAGATTATTAGAAACAATAAACCAATACAGTAAGGTCGCAGGATACAAAATTAACATACAGAAGTCCATAGCCTTTCTCTATGCCAACAATGAAATATTAGAAAACGAACTCAAAAAAATAATCCCCTTCACGATTGCAACAAAAAAAAATAAAATACCTAGAAATAAACATAACAAAGAATGTAAAGGACCTATATAATGAAAATTACAAAGCATTGTTAAGAGAAATCGAAAAAGATACAATGAGATGGAAAAATATTCCTTGTTCTTGGATAGGAAGAATAAATATAATCAAAATGGCCATATTACCCAAAGCAATATACAAATTTAATGCAATTCCCATCAAAATCCCTATGGGATTTTTTAAAGAAATGGAACAAAAAATCATCAGATTTATATGGAACTATAAAAAACCCCAAATAGCCAAAACAATCCTAAGGAAAAAGAATGAAGCTGGGGGCATTACAATACCTGACTTTAAACTATATTATAGGGCCACAATAATCAAAACAGCATGGTATTGGCAGAAAAATAGACACTCAGACCAATGGAACAGAATAGAAAGCCCAGAAATAAAACCACATATATATGGTCAAATAATCTTTGATAAAGGGGCCAACAACACACAATGGAGAAAAGAAAGCCTCTTCAACAAATGGTGTTGGGAAAACTGGAAAGCCACATGCAAAAGAATGAAACTCGACTACAGCCTGTCCCCATGTACGAAAATTAATTCAAAATGGATCAAAGACCTAAATATAAGACCTGAAACAATAAAGTACATAGAAGAAGACATAGGTACTAAAATCATGGACCTGGGTTTTAAAGAACATTTTATGAACTTGACTCCAATGGCAACAGAAGTGAAGGCAAAGATAAATGAATGGGACTACATCAGAATAAAAAGTTTTTGCTCAGCAAGAGAAACTGACAACAAAATAAACAGACAGCCAACTAAATGGGAAATGATATTTTCAAACAACAGCTCAGATAAGGGCCTAATTTCCAAAATTTACAAAGAACTCATAAAACTCAACAACAAACAAACAAACAATCCAATAAAAAAATGTGAAGAAGACATGAATAGACACTTCTCCCAGGAAGAGATACAAATGGCCAACAGATATATGAAAAAATGCTCAGCTTCATTAGTTATTAGGGAAATGCAAATCAAAACTACAATGAGATACCACCTCACCCCTGTTAGATTAGCTATGATCAACAAGACGGGTAATAGCAAATGTTGGAGAGGCTGTGGAGAAAAAGGAACCCTCATTCACTGTTGGTGGGACTGTAAAGTAGTACAACCATTATGGAGGAAAGTATGGTGGTTCCTCAAAAAACTGCAAATAGAACTACCTTATGACCCAGCAATCCCTCTACTGGGTATATACCCCAAAACCTCAGAAACATTGATACGTGAAGACACATGTAGCCCCATGTTCATTGCAGCACTGTTCACAGTGGCCAAGACATGGAAACAACCAAAAAGCCCTTCAATAGATGACTGGATAAAGAAGATGTGGCACATATACACTATGGAATACTACTCAGCCATAAGAAACGATGACATCAGATCATTTACAGCAAAATGGTGGGATCTTGATAACATTATAAGGAGTGAAATAAGTAAATCAGAAAAAAACAAGAACTACATGATTCCATACATTGGTGGAACATAAAAATGAGACTAAGAGACATGGACAAGAGTGTGGTGGTTACCAGGGGTGGGGGAGGGAGGACAGGGGGAGAGTTAGGGGGAGGGGGAGGGGCACAGAGAACTAGATAGAGGGTGGCAAAGGACAATCTGACTTTGGGCGAGGGGTATGCAACACAATTTAATGACAAAATAACCTAGACATGTTTTCTTTGAATATATGTACCCTGATTTATTAATGTCATCCCAATACCATTAATAAAAATTTATTAAAAAAAAAAAACAAAAAAAAAACAACACAATGACCGGCACTGTTGTTGGTTCACTATGTACCTGGAATTATTCTTAGAATCTCATCTGTATTAACTTCCATAATCCTCATAATTATTCCATAAGGTAAGTGCTATTATAATAATTCTTGCTTCACAGATGAGGAATCTGAGATTTTACAAGTGAAATAACTAGATCATCAGCTTGTAAGTGGCAGATCTGGTTAATGAATGCAGGGAGAGACTTCCATCTCAACCACCACACCGTACTGGCAGTGGTCATCTTTACCTTCTCATCAGAACTGCTGGGACCCTACTCCTTTACATGTGTGTACACACACACACACACACACACACACACATACACACACACTTAGCTATCATCTATCAATATAGAAAAGCATGAATTTACACAACACATTCAGTTCCAATCTCTGAGCCTACAAGGTTTATTCTTCTGGTTTTCTCTCTTTCTGAATTAGTGACATTCTTCTCCAGTAGTGAGAAGACTGACTTGCATTATCCAAAATACTTATTTGATGAACCCTTCTTTATGTAGCCAAACCCGTGCCATCCCTTTCTACTCACCTATCTTATTATATCAAATTGGAATTCTGAAAAAGGCCCAACCCAACCAGTGATGGCCAAAACCTTTGACTCATTTGTTTCTATAGGTTCCTCGTACTGTGCAGGAAACCATTAGATGATACTATTGTGAAGAGATTTTTATTGAGTTGCTCAATATAATATAATATATAGGATATTTAAAAAAATATGTGATACAAATGTTGTTACCACAATAATTCTTGTTTTCATTAAAGTTTGTTGATGAAATTGTTGAGAAATTTGTATTCTTCATTAGTCCTTTGTAAGAGTAGATGGGGTAGATGGAGACAGTACTATAAAAACCCAATAAGCTGAATCCATATATCTGCCACTTATTCAGTCACCTTTTTTATATTACAAAATATATGTATAACATTCTGTATAGATACCAAAAAGGCTAAATGAATGTACAGAATCCCTAGTCATTCATCAAGCTCAGTAGGGTAAGTTTATGTTCATTTCTGGGTTTTATTCACAAAGTACATTGAGCTTTCTGGTGTTGGAGGATACAACTCCCTTGAGGAACAAAGTGTTAAGTCCTTAGGGAAAGTCAGGCTTTACTTAGAGTCCCATCTCTCAACTCAACCATTGGAATAATGGGTTGTTGTTTTTTTTATAAATAAATTTTTATTAATGTCAATGGGATGACATCAATAAATCAGGGTACATATATTCAAAGAAAACATGTCCAGGTTATATTGTCATTCAATTATGTTGCATACCCATTACCCAAAGTCAGATTGTCCTCTGTCAACTTCTATCTAGTTTTCTTTGTGCCCCTCCCCCTCCCCCTTTTCCTCTCCCTCCCCCCCCCGTAACCAAAATACTCTTTTTTTTTTTTTTTTTATAATAAATTTTTATTAATGGTAATGGGATGACATTAATAAATCAGGGTACATATATTCAAAGAAAACATGTCTAGGTTATTTTGTCATTAAATTATGTTGCAAACCCCTCGCCCAAAGTCAGACTGTCCTCCGCCACCCTCTATCTAGTTCTCTGTGCCCCTCCCCCTCCCCCTAACTCTCTCCCTCCCTCCCTCCCATGTCCTCCCTCCCCCCACCCTTGGTAACCACCACACTCTTGTCCATGTCTCTTAGTCTCATTTTGATGTTCCACCAATGTATGGAATCATGTAGTTCTTGTTTTTTTCTGATTTACTTATTTCACTCCTTATAATGTTATCAAGATCCCACCATTTTGCTGTAAATGATCTGATGTCATCATTTCTTATGGCTGAGTAGTATTCCATAGTGTATATGTGCCACATCTTCTTTATCCAGTCTTCTATTGAAGGGCTTTTTGGTTGTTTCCATGTCTTGGCCACTGTGAACAGTGCTGCAATGAACATGGGGCTACATGTGTCTTCACGTATCAATATTTCTGAGGTTTTGGGGTATATACCCAGTAGAGGGATTGCTGGGTCATAAGGTAGTTCTATTTGCAGTTTTTTGAGGAACCACCATACTTTCCTCCATAATGGTTGTACTACTTTACAGTCCCACCAACAGTGAATGAGGGTTCCTTTTTCTCCACAGCCTCTCCAACATTTGCTATTACCCGTCTTGTTGATAATAGCTAATCTAACAGGACTGAGGTGGTATCTCATTGTAGTTTTGATTTGCATTTCTCTAATAACTAATGAAGCTGAGCATCTTTTCATATATCTGTTGGCCATTTGTATCTCTTCCTGGGAGAAGTGTCTGTTCATGTCCTCTTCCCATTTTTTTATTGGATTGTTTGTTTGTTTGTTGTTGAGTTTTATGAGTTCTTTGTAAATTTTGGAAATTAGGCCCTTATCTGAGCTGTTGTTTGAAAATATCATTTCCCATTTAGTTGGCTGTCTGTTTATTTTTGTATCAGTTTCTCTTGCTGAGCAAAAACTTTTTATTCTGATGTAGTCCCATTCATTTATCTTTGCCTTCACTTCTGTTGCCATTGGAGTCAAGTTCATAAAATGTTCTTTAAAACCCAGGTCCATGATTTTAGTACCTATGTCTTCTTCTATGTACTTTATTGTTTCAGGTCTTATATTTAGGTCTTTGATCCATTTTGAATTAATTTTAGTACACAGGGACAGGCTGTAGTCGAGTTTCATTCTTTTGCATGTGGCTTTCCAGTTTTCCCAACACCATTTGTTGAAGAGGCTCTCATTTCTCCATTGTGTGTTGTTGGCCCCTTTATCAAAGATTATTTGACCATATATACGTGGTTTTATTTCTGGGCTTTCTATTCTGTTCCATTGGTCTGAGTGTCTATTTTTCTGCCAATACCATGCTGTTTTGATTATCGTGGCCCTATAATATAGTTTAAAGTCAGGTATTGTAATGCCCCCAGCTTCATTCTTTTTCCTTAGGATTGTTTTGGCTATTTGGGGTTTTTTATAGTTCCATATAAATCTGATGATTTTTTGTTCCATTTCTTTAAAAAATCTCATAGGGATTTTGATGGGAATTGCATTAAATTTGTATATTGCTTTGGGTAATATGGCCATTTTGATTATATTTATTCTTCCTATCCAAGAACAAGGAATATTTTTCCATCTCATTGTATCTTTTTCGATTTCTCTTAACAATGCTTTGTAATTTTCATTATATAGGTCCTTTACATTCTTTGTTATGTTTATTCCTAGGTATTTTATTTTTTTTGTTGCAATCGTGAAGGGGATTATTTTTTTGAGTTCGTTTTCTAATATTTCATTGTTGGCATAGAGAAAGGCTATGGACTTTTGTATGTTAATTTTGTATCCTGCGACCTTACTGTATTGGTTTATTGTTTCTAATAATCTTTTTGTGGAGTCCTTCGGGTTTTCGATGTATAGGATCATATCATCAGCAAAAAGTGATACCTTTACTTCTTCTTTTCCGATATGGATGCCTTTTATTTCTTTGTCTTGTCTGATTGCTCTGGCCAGAACTTCTAGCACCATGTTAAATAAGAGTGGAGAGAGTGGACAACCCTGTCTTGTTCCTGATTTAAGGTAGAAAGTCCTCAGTTTTATGCCGTTTAATAGGATGTTGGCTGATGGTTTATCATATATGGCCTTTATCATGTTGAGATATTTTCCTTCTATACCCATTTTGTTGAGAGTCTTAAACATAAAATTGTTTTGTATTTTATCAAGTGCCATTTCTGCATCTATTGATAAGATCATGTGGTTTTTGTTCTTTGTTTTGTTGATATGGTGTATTACGTTAACCGTTTTGCGTATGTTGAACCATCCTTGAGATTCTGGGATGAATCCCACTTGATCATGATGTATTATTTTTTTAATATGTTGTTGTATTCGGTTTGCCAGTATTTTGTTTAGTATTTTAGCATCGGTATTCATTAGAGATATTGGTCTGTAGTTTTCTTTCTTTGTGCCATCCTTGCCAGGTTTTGGTATGAGGGTTATGTTGGCCTCATAAAATGTGTTTGGAAGTATTGCTTCTTCTTCAATTTTTTGGAAGACTTTGAGTAGAATAGGAACCAAGTCTTCTTTGAATGTTTGATAGAATTCATCAGTATAACCGTCTGGGCCTGGACTTTTATTTTTGGGGAGGTTTTTAATAGTTTTTTCTATTTCCTCCCTGCTGATTGGTCTGTTTAGGCTTTCTGCTTCTTCATGACTCAGTCTAGGAAGGTTGTATTGTTCTAGGAATTTATCCATTTCTTCTAGATTGTTGTATTTGGTGGCATATAATTTTTCATAGTATTCTACAATAATTCTTTGTATAACTATGATGTCGTGGTGATCTCTCCTCTTTCATTTTGGATTTTATTTATTTGAGTCCTGTGCCTTTTTTTCTTGGTGAGTCTTGCCAAGGGTTTGTCAATTTTGTTGATCTTTTCAAAGAACCAGCTCCTTGTTTTATTGATTTTTTCTATAGTTTTTCTGTTCTCTATTTCATTTATTTCTGCTCTGATTTTTATTATCTCCTTTCTTCGGCTGGTTTTGGGTTGTCTTTGTTCTTCTTTTTCTAGTTCCTTAAGGTGTGAAGTTAAGTGGTTTACTTCGGCTCTCTCTTGTTTGTTCATATAGGCCTGAACTGATATGAACTTTCCTCTTATTACTGCTTTTGCTGCATCCCAGAGATTCTGATATGTCGTATTTTCATTTTCATTTGTCTGTATATATCTTTTGATCTCTGCCCTTATTTCTTCTTTGACCCATTCATTTTTTAGAAGTATGTTGTTTAGTTTCCACATTTTTGTGGGTTTTTCCCCCTCTTTTTTGCAGTTGAATTCTAGTTTCAAGGCTTTATGATCAGAAAATATGCTTGGTACAATTTCAATTTTTCTAAATTTGCTGATATTGTCTTTGTGGCCCAACATATGGTCAATTCTTGAGAATGTTCCATGTACACTAGAGAAAAATGTATACTCTGTCGCTTTGGGATGAAGTGTCCTGTAGATGTCTATCATATCCAGGTGTTCTAGTATTTCGTTTAAGGCCACTATGTCTTTGTTGATTCTCTGTTTGGATGACCAATCTAGAGCTGTCAGTGGTGTATTGAGGTCTCCAAGTATGATTGTATTTTTGTTAGTTTTTGTTTTAAGGTCAATAAGTAGCTGTCTTATATATTTTGGTGCTCCTTGGTTTGGTGCATATATATTAAGGATTGTTATGTCTTCTTGATTCAACTTCCCCTTAATCATTATGAAATGACCATTTTTGTCTCTGAGTACTTTTTCTGTCTCGTAGTCAGCATTATTAGATATGAGTATTGCTACACCTGCTTTTTTTTGGGTGTTGTTTGCTTGGAGTATTGTTTTCCAGCCTTTCACTTTGAATTTGTTTTTATCCTTGTTGCTTAGATGTGTTTCTTGTAGGCAGCATATAGTTGGATTTTCTTTTTTAATCCATTCTGCTACTCTGTGTCTTTTTATTGGTAAGTTTAATCCATTTACATTTAGTGTAATTATTGACACTTGTGGGTTCCCTACTGCCATTTTATAAATTGCTTTCTGTTAGTTTTGTATCTAGTTTGATTCTTCTCTTTTGTTTTTCTATCATTTGTTTTTGTTTGTTTGTGCTCCATACTTCTTTCCTCTGTTGCTATCTTTTTTAAGTCAAGTGTTTTTGTGGTGGTTTTTTCAAGGGTGGTTACCATTAAGTAATAAAAAGGGTACCTACCATATTCTTTGTAGTACCCTATCTTATAAGTATTTCTGCACTTCATCGTCCTTTGCTATTGTTAATCTCCATCCTCTCCCCCCTTTTTTTCCTTTGTTGTCACAGTTTAAGTTTGGTTTTATTGTGTTTTTGGTGGAGCTGTTACTTGTGGTGTTGTTTTCTTTTGTTCTTTGAATCTGGTTGGAAAACCCCCTTTAGTATTTCCTGGAGTGGGGGCTTTCTGTTGATAAATTCTCTCATCTTTTCTGAATTTGTGAATGTTTTTATATCTCCTTCATACTTGAAGGATAGCTTTGATGGGTATAGTATTCTTGGCTGAAAGTTCCTCTCTTTCAGGGCTTTAAATATTGGGGTCCACTCTCTTCTAGCTTGTAGAGTTTCTGCTGAGAAATCTGATGATAATCTAATAGGCCTTCCTTTGTACGTTGTACTCTTCTTTCCCTGGCTGCCTTGAGAATTTTTTCTTTGTCATTGGTTTGTGTCATCTTTATTATGATGTGCCTTGGAGTGGGTTTGTTGGGGTTAAGAAAACTCGGTGTTCTGTTTGCTTCTTGAATTTGAGGCTTTAGTTCTTTCCACAGGCTTGGGAAGTTCTCGTCTATTATTTGTTTGAGTATATTCTCCATTCCATTTTCTTTTTCTTCTCCCTCTGATATACCTATTATTCTTATGTTATTCTTTCTGATGGAGTCAGACAATTCCTGTAGGGCTTTCTCATTTTTTATTATTTTTGAGTCTCTTTCTTCTTCTCTCTGTTGTGCCTCAAGTTGTTTGTCTTCTATTTCACTAATCCTATCTTCAATCTGGGCTGTTCTGTTAGCTAAGCTTGTTACCTCGTTTTTCAGCTCGTGAATTGAGTTTTTCATTTCTGTTTGATTTGTTTTTATAGTTTCAATTTCCTTGGTAATATATTCTTTGTGTTCATTGAGTTGTTTTCTGATCTCCCTATATTGCCTTTCTGTGTTTTCTTGTATATCTCTGAGTATTTTTAAGATTTCTATTTTAAATTCTCTGTCATTTAGCTCCAAGGCTTCCAATATGTTAAGTCTTTTCTCCATAGATTTTTCCACATCTATTTGTGTTACCTCTCTTTCTTTTGTATCCATAATATTCGATTTCCTCTTTCTTATCAGCATCTGAGGGTGGTCTTGTTGATAGCACTAATTAGAATTAATAAAGAGTAAAAAGTAAAAAAAAAAAAAAAAAAGGTAAAACACCCCACAAAAAAAAACAGTAATAATTTATTATTTCCCCCTTTTTTCTTTCTTCTCTTTCCCTCCTCTCCCATCCTCAGGGAAATATCATGCCTATAATGGAGGGCCTGATTTGGGGTGAAGAGTTCAAGGGGCAAAAAAAGGGAGTAGGGACCTACTAAATGCAAAAAAAAAGGAAGAAAATCTTAGACAAGCATAAGATGATTTGCTTGTAAGTGA
Organism: Saccopteryx leptura; assembly: GCF_036850995.1. Taxonomy (NCBI): domain Eukaryota; kingdom Metazoa; phylum Chordata; class Mammalia; order Chiroptera; family Emballonuridae; genus Saccopteryx; species Saccopteryx leptura. Next base: position 187,911,749 of record NC_089506.1, read on the forward strand.
TGGCCAACTAAGAGATATAATGAGAGGGATAAGAGGGAACCAGAAAAAAGGACCAAAAAAGAATAATAAAGAAGAAAAAAATGAAAATAATAAGTAAAAATCTGTTGTATTAAGTGGAGCGAAGACTAAATACAGTGGAGACCTTGGGTTGGGAGGACCCAAAATGCCACAAAAATAAACAAACAAGAAAAAAATAAAAACAAAAGCAAAAAAGAAAAATAAAGCCAAAAAAAGCCTTGAGTCCCAAATTAACTAATTTGTTCGTGATTGAGGATTAAATGGGAGGAAAGTAAAATGAGAAAAGAAAAAACGAATAGAAAGGAAAAAATAAGAAAAAGAGAAAAACGAAGGAAGAAATAAAATAGGAAGAGAAAAAAAAACAAAATAAAGCAAGACAAAAAAAAACAAAAGAGGAGAGAGTGAGAGTTAAGTGTTTTGGAGTATAACCTTAAAGGAGGGTGAGGATGAAGAAGAGAAATAAAATGTAACACTCATGGGTAGTGTAGTTCAAGAAAAGGGAAGCATATGATGGGCAGAGAATAGAAGGACCGAGGTGGAGGAAATAAAGGCAATAAGATAGAAGAAACAAACAACAAAAACAAAAAAAAAATTAGTGGAACAAGTTGTAAAGTCTGTGGATTTTTCTTGATTTTGAGAGGTTAACTTCTTCCTTTTTCTTTTCTCTCCCTCTTCCTGGTCGGTGACTCTGTACCCCAGGCTCTGCCCCTGTGTCTCACTTAGGTAGGGATTTGCAGTTGATGGGATTCTATGGCAATGTCATATAATTGGCTTTAGTCTTGCTGGTAGTCAAGGCTTGTTGGCGTTTGCAGGGTCCAACGATGAGAGAGTTTGCTTTCCTGGATTCTCTCTCCTAGTCCCCCCTTTCTGAATTAGCAGCCTGGTGATCCAGCTATAAGGCTGCAACTGCTTCTGCCTGGGGAGTAAGAGGCTCAAAGAGCTGGGAAATCCCCACTCTATCCCCACTCAGTGCAAGGCTTTGGGAAAGGCTCTGGCAGTCAGGGCCTCCAGTGTAATCAGGCGGGGGTGGGAGTCAATTGTTGTCAAGGTGACTGTTCAGCGCCTATCAACCCAGGCTTTCCACACTTTGTAGCCTGTTTTTGCTGGGAAGAAGAGGCACTAGTCTCTGCTTGCGACTAATGTAGTATAGATCTTATTATCTGCCAAGTCCTTCTTGTTAGCGTTTATCCCTGAATATGGAGGCTCTATCAATCAGATGTTGCCCCCGCCCCTTTAGCGAGAGGCACTAAAAAATATCATGCCTCTTGTCTTGGATCGCTGAACTGAGAGAGATCTTATCAATTAGAACCGAGGGTGCGCAGATTTCAAGGGTGAAGCTAATTTCAGTGATTGGGTCGCAGCTGTGCTCCCGAAGGTATTTTAGGCTGCCTGCGCGCGCCCCTCCCCCAAGGCTTGATTGTTAGCTCGAATGGCTGGGTGATGTGCCCCGCCCACGGAGAGAATCTCCCAAGCCTCTCCCGATCGCACCAGGCGCAGGATAATGGGGCACCCTGGGTGTGCGGGCCAGTAGGGCACTCTGGACGCGTGGAATGCCCAGGGCACGCGTGCGAATGGGGTGCTCCGGGCACCAGTGGCTGGCGACTCTCACTCGTAGTGCGCGGGCTGCTGGGAACGTAAGCGGTGCTCGCGCTGCAACCGGACCGGGCGCGCGCCCGGCGGCTCGCGGCAGCTCGCTGCGGCTCGCAGCGGCTCGCAGCTCCCGAGTGTGGGCTGACTCACCACAGGCGCACTTCCTCGCGGCTTGAATGAACGTCCCTGCGGTAGCTTCCTTCACACCCTCGTCTCTCAGATTCAAGTGATAACAGTCCTTTCGCTATCAGTTTGTGTGGAATTCCGGAATGCTCCGAGGATAGATTTTTCTGTTTCTAGTTGATAAATTTGTTGTGATTTAGGGGAGAGCTGTCGGACGTGCTGCTCACGGCGCCATTTCCATGACGTCACTCCAAAATACTCTTATCAATGTCTCTTAGTCTAGTTTTTATGTTCCACCTATGTATGGAATAATGCAGTTCTTGTTTTTTTCTGAGTTACTTATTTCACTTCATATAATGTTATCAAGATCCCACCATTTTGTTGTAAATGATCCGATGTCATCATTTCTTATGGCTGAGTAGTATTCCATAGTGTATATGTGCCACATCTTCTTTATCCAGTCTTCTATTGAAGGGCTTTTTGGTTGTTTCCATGTCTTGGCCATTGTGAACAATGCTGCAATAAACATGGGGCTGCATGTGTCTTTACGTATCAATATTTCTGAGTTTTTGGGGTATATACCCAGTAGAGGGATTGCTGGGTTATAAGGTAGTTCTATTTTCAGTTTTTTGAGGAACCACCATAATTTCTTCCATAATGGTTGTATTACTTTACATTCCCACCAACAGTGTATGAGGGTTCCTTTTTCTCTACAGCCTCTCCAACATTTGCTATTACCTGTCTTGTTAATAATAGCTAATCTAACAGGTGTGAGGTGGTATCTCATTGCAGTTTTGATTTGCATTTCTCTAATAACTAAAGAAGATGAGCATCTTTTCAAATATCTGTTGGCCATTTGTATTTCTTCCTGGGAGAAGTGTCTGTTCATGTCCTCTTTCCATTTTTTTATTGGATTGTTTTGTTTGTTTGTTGTTCAGTTTTATGAGTTCTTTGTATATTTTGGATATTAAGCACTTATCTGAGCTGTTGTTTGAAAATATCATTTCCCATTTAGTTGGCTGTCTGTTTATTTTGTTGTCAGTTTTACTTCCTGAGCAAAAACTTTTTAGTCTGATGTAGTCCCATTCCTTAATTTTTGCCTTCACTTTTCTTGACTTTGGAGTCAAATTCATAAAACGCTCTTTAAAACCAAGGTCCATGAGTTTAGAACATATGTCTTCTTCTATGTACTTTATTGTTTCAGTTCTTATATTTAGGTCTTTGATCTATTTTGGATTAATTTTAGTACAAGGAGACAAACTGTAGTCGAATTTCATTCTTTTGCATGTGGCTTTCCAGTTTTCCAAGCACCATTTGTTGAAGAGGCTTTCTTTTCTTCATTGTGTGTTATTTGCCCCTTTATCGAAAATTATTTGGCCATATATATGTGGTTTTATTTCTGGACTTTCTATTCTGTTCCATTGGTCTGAGTGTCTATTTTTCTGCAAATACCATGGTGTTTTGATTGTTGTGGCCCTATAATATAGTTTGAAGTCAGGTATTATAATGCCCCCAGCCTCATTCTTTTTCCTTAGGATTGCTTTGGCTATTAGGGGGTTTTTATAGTTCCATATAAATCTGATGATTTTTTGTCCCATTTCTTTTAAAAATGTCATAGGAATTTTGATAAGAATTGCATTAAATTTATAAATTGCTTTGGGTAATATGGCCATTTGATTATATTTATTTTTCCTATCCAAGAACAAGAAATATTTTTCCATCTCATTTATCTTTTTTGATTCCTTTAATAATGCTTTGTAGTTTTCATTATATAGGTCCTTCACATTCTTTGTTATGTTTATTCCTAGGTATTTTTTTGTTGTTGCAATCGTGAAGGAGATTATTTTTTGGAGTTCGTTTTCTAATATTTCTTTGTTGACATATAGAAAGGCTATGGACTTTTCTATGTTAATTTTATATCCTGTTAAGGGCATAATATCCAAAATATACGAAGAACTCATAAAACTCAACAACAAACAAACAAACAATCCAATAAAAAAAATGGGAAGAGGACATGAACAGACACTTCTCCCAGGAAGAAATACAAATGGCCAACAGATATATGAAAAGATGCTCATCTTCTTTAGTTATTAGAGAAATGCAAATCAAAACTGCAATGAGATACCACCTCACACCTGTTAGATTAGCTATTATTAACAAGACAGGTAATAGCAAATGTTGGAGAGGCTGTGGAGAAAAAGGAACCCTCATTCACTGTTGGTGGGAATTTAAAGTTGTACAACCATTATGGAAGAAAGTATGGTGGTTCCTCAAAAAACTGAAAATAGAACTACCTTATGACCCAGCAATCCCTCTACTGGGTATATACCCCCCAAACTCAGAAACATTGATACGTAAAGACACATGCGGCCCCATCTTTATTGCAGCATTGTTCACAGTGGCTAAGACATGGAAACAACCAAAAAGTCCATCAATAGATGACTGGATAAAGAAGATGTGGCACATATACACTATGGAATACTACTCAGCCATAAGAAATGATGACATCGGATCATTTACAACAAAATGGTGGGATCTTGATAACATTATACGAAGTGAAATAAGTAAATGAGAAAAAACCAAGAACTGAATTATTCCATACGTAGGTGGAACATAAAAGTGAGATTAAGAGGCATTGATAGTGGATGATGTCAGAGTAATGGCGGGGTAGGAAGCGATACCGATAAATCTCCCCCAAAACTCAACAAGATCTTCAACCAGAAACAAAAAACGGGTACTTGGAGCCTCCAGATGCTTTGCAATACACCCAAAGGTATGGTCGAGTGAAAAATTGGCTAAATATATAACCAAACCCCGAAGGAAATAGGGAGTAAGAAATGCTCCGCCTTCCTCACTAACCTAAACACGGCGGCTTTCTCTGGTAACTGTGAATATAGAAACTGAGGCGAGCAAAGGGGTTGAATAGATCCAGGCCGCGGCACAAACGGCTTAACCAGGCTTTGGCACGGAGATCCAAGCCGAGGAAAAACTGATCCTGTGGCAACCCGGGCAATACAAGCTAACACTCGCGCCAAACCCAAACAAAGAAAGACAAGCGGGGCAGCCATTTTACCCGATCTCCTGGTCGGTGCACGCAGCTACTGGGCAAGGGATTTCTTCCTAAGCCCCGGGAGTGGGTGCCCGTGTTACCCCACAGAGAGGCAGAGTGACAGGCCTTTCTGTGGGCAGAAAGCAGAATCTCTGGGCAGCCCCAGCGCCCTGGGAAAGCCGCGCATGGGAGGGAGCAAGAACTAATTCCAACGGTGGAAATTTTCCGTGCTGGTGGGGGTTTCACTCAGAGGGAAACGCGGCCGGCCTCATATCCTGGTCTGCGCGTGCAGATAGGGAGTGAGAGATTCCTCTGAGTGCCTTGGAAGTGCGCGCCCATGTTATCGCACAAAGGGGCAGAGTCAGGGGCCTTTGTGTGGGCCAAAGCGGAATCTCGGGCTGCCCGAGCGCCTTGCAAAAGCCACGCACGGGGACGGAGCGAGACTCAATTCCAACACTGCAACTTTTCCCTGCGGTTGGGGGTTTCACTCAGAGCGTGAGACTGCTGGCTGGATATCCTGGTCTGCACGCGCAGACAGTGAGTGTTTCCTCCAAGTGCCCCGGAAGTGGGCGCCCGCCTGTGTTACCGGACAGAGTGGCAGAGCCAGAGTTCTTTGAGTAGGCGGAAAGCCCGCCTGATTATGCTAGCAGCTCTGACTGACTGAGCCTTACCCAGAGCCCTCTGCTGAGTGGAAATAGAGTGGGGACTTTGCCAGCTCTTTGAGCCTCTTACTATCCAGGCAGAGGCAGCAGCAACCCCATAGCTGGATTATCAGGCTACTAATTGAGGAAGGAAAGACTAGGAGAAAGGCTCCAGGAACACGGACTCTCTCACTGTCGGAGCCTATAAATGCTAATGAGCCTCGACTGCCAACGAGACTAAAGCACAATACATGACATTGCCATAGAGACTTATCAACTGCAAACCTCTACCTGAGCGTGCCAAAGGGGCAGAACCCAGGGTACAGAGTCACCGACCAGGAAGAGGGAGAGAAAAGAAAAAGCAAGAAGATAACCTCTCAAAATCAAGAATAATCTGCAGACTTTATAACCTATCCCATTTTATTATATTTGTTCGTTTGTTTCTCTTATCTTCATTCTTGATACTTTTTTTCCTCCTCCAATTTGGCCGATTAACTCTCTTCCGGTCTTACTCTCTCCTCTCCTTGAACTACACTACCCATAAGTATTACATCTCCCATTATCTTTTCTCTCCTCTTCCTTTCTCTCTATGAGGGTTGCACTCCAAAACCCTTAACTCTCTCTCTCTCTCTCTCCTTTCTTTTTTCTTCTTTTAGTGGTTTCCTCTTTTTTTATCTCTCTCTTTCTTTTCTCCCTCTATATTAGTTTCTTTCTTTCTCCTTTACATATCCTCTCATTCAAACCTCAATAACAAACTATCTTATCTGGGACTCAAACTTATGTTTGTGGCATTTTGGGGGGTTTTTACTTCAACTTTTTAACTCACTAGCATTGCTCCCATCCCTGGCTCTCCATTTTATCTAGTTCTTGTTCCACTAAATACAATAGTAATTTTTTAATTTGTCCCCCCATTTTTCTGTTTTCCTCTTATTCCTCTAATCATAACTCTTAGACAACCAACACCTAAAAGCAAATCATTTTATTCTTAACCCAAATTTTTTCCTTATTTGCTTTTTGTGAGTCTATACCCCCTTTTATTTTCTTTCTTTTCTTTTTTTTTCTTTTTTTTGCCCCTTTATTACTTTTCCCCAATTCAGGCCCTCCATCACAGGCATTTTTTGTTATAATTCACAGTTCAGCACAAGATGTTCTCAAGAAAGAGGGGAGAGGAGAGGAGAGGAAAAAAGTAGGGGGTGGAATAATTTCCTTTTTTTTAAATTATTATTTTATTTCATTTTTCTTTATTTCATTATTAATTTTTTTTTAAAAAAACAACTCTTTTCAATTTTTTATTTTTTCATTTTTTTAACTTTTTATTCTTTATTAAATCTCATTAATACTATCAACAAAACCACCCTCAGATGCCATTAAGGAAGAAAAAATTGAATATCATGGATACAAAAGAAAGAGAGGTAACACAGCTAGATGAGGAAAAATCTATGGAGAAAAAATTTAATATATTGGAAACCTTCGAGCTAAATGACAGAGAATTCAAGATAGAAATCCTAAAAATCCTCCGAGATATACGAGAAACACAGAAAGGCAATTTAGGGAGCTCAGAAAACAACTCAATGAACACAAAGAATATATGTCCAAGGAAATTGAAACTATAAAAACAAATCAAACAGAGATGAAAAACTCAATTCACGAGCTGAAAAATGAAGAAACAAGCTTAGCTAATAGAACAGGTCAGATAGAAGAGAGGATTAGTGAAATAGAAGACAAGCAACTTGAGGCACAACAGAGAGAAGAAGAAAGAGACTCAAAAATTTAAAAAAATGAGATAGCCCTACAAGAATTATCTGACTCCATCAAAAAGAATAACATAAGAATAATAGGTATATCAGAGGGAGAAGAGAGAGAAAATGGAATGGAGAACATACTCAAACAAATAATAGAGGAGAACTTCCCAAGCCTGTGGAAATAATTAAGCCTCAAGTTCAAGAAGCAAACAGAACTCCGAGTTTTCTTAACCCCAACAAACCTACTCCAAGGCATATCATAATGAAATTGACACAAACCAACAGCAAAGAAAAAATTCTCAAGGCAGCCAGGGAAAAGAAGAATACAACATATAAAGGAAGGCCCATTAGATTATCATCAGATTTTTCAGCAGAAACTCTATAAGCTAAAAGAGAGTGGACCCCAATATTTAAAGTCCTGAAAGAGAGGAACTTTCAGCCATGAATACTATACCCATCAAAGCTATCCTTCAAATATGAAGGAGAAATAAAAATATTCACAGATACAGAAAAGATGAGGGAATTTATCATCAGAAAACCCCCACTCCAGGAATTACTAAAGGGGGTTCTCCAATCAGATACAAAGAACAAAAAAAAAAAAAAACAGAGCCACAAGTAAAAGCTCCAAGAAGAACACAATAAAACCAAATTTAAACTGTGACAACAACAAAAAGAAAGGGGGGGAGAAGATGGAGATTAACAGTAGCAAAGGACGATGGAGTGCAAAAGTACTCAGAAAATCGTTCGCTACAATGAACAGGGTAGGGACCCTTTTCATTACTCAAAGGTAACCACCATTAAAAAAACCACCACAGAAGCACATGAGATAAAAGAGATAGCAACAGAGGAAAGATGTATGGAATACAACCAAATAAAAACAAAAGATAGAAAAACGAAAGAGAAGGATCAAACAAGATACAAAACTAACAGAAAGCAAGATATAAAATGGCAATAGGGAACTCACAAGTATCAATAATTACACTAAATGTAAACGGATTAAACTCAGGAATAAAAAGACACAGAGTAGCAGAATGGATTAAAAAGGAAAATCCAACTGTATGCTGCCTACAGGAAACTCATCTAAGTAACAAGGATAAAAACAAATTCAAAGTGAAAGGCTGGAAAACAATACTCCAAGCAAACAACACCCAAAAAAAAGCAGGTGTAGCAATACTCATATCTAATAATGCTGACTACAAGACAGAAAATGTACTCAGAGACAAAAATGGACATTTCATAATGGCTAAGGGGACACTGAATCAAGAAGACATAACAATTCTTAATATATATGCACCAAACCAAGGAGCACCAAAATATATAAGACAGCTACTTATTGATCTTAAAACAAAAACTGACAAAAATACAATCATACTTGGAGACCTCAATACACCGCTGACGGCTCTAGATAGGTCATCCAAACAGAGAATCAACAAAGACATAGTGGCCTTAAACAAAACACTAGAGCACCTGGATATGATAGACATCTACAGGACATTTCATCCCAAAGTGACTGAGTATACATTTTTCTCCAGTGTACATGGATCATTCTCAAGAATTGACCATATGTTGGGCCACAAAAACAACATCAGCAAATTCAGAAAAATTGAAGTTGTACCAAGCATATTTTCTGATCATAAAGCCTTGAAACTAGAATTCAACTGCAAAAAAGAGGAAAAAAATCCCACAAAAATGTGGAAACTAAACAACATACTTTTAAAAAATGAATGGGTCAAAGAAGAAATAAGTGCAGAGATCAAAAGATATATACAGACTAATGAAAATGACAATACGACATATCAGAATCTATGGGATGCAGCAAAAGCAGTGATAAGAGGGAAGTTCATATCACTTCAGGCATACATGAACAAACAAGAGAGAGCCCAAGTGAACCACTTAACTTCCCACCTTAAGGAACTAGAAAAAGAAGAACAAAGACAACCCAAAACCAGCCGAAGAAAGGAGATAATAAAAATCAGAGCAGAAATAAATGAATTAGAGAAAAGAAAAACTATAGAAAAAATTAATAGAACAAGGAGCTGGTTCTTTGAAAAGATCAACAAAATTGACAAACCCTTGGCAAGACTTACCAAGGAAAAAAGAGAAAGAACTCATATAAACAAAATCCAAAATGAAAGAGGAGAAATCACCACGGACACCGTAGATATACAAAGAATTATTGTAGAATACTATGAAAAACTTTATGGCACTAAATTCAACAACCTAGAAGAAATAGATAAATTCCTAGAACAATACAACCTTCCTAGACTGAGTCATGAAGAAGCAGAAAGCTTAAACAGACCTATCAGTAGAGAAGAAATAGAAAAAACCATTAAAAACTTCCCCAAAAATAAAAGTCCAGGCCCTGACGGCTATACAAGCGAATTTTATCAAACATTCAAAGAAGACTTGGTTCCTATTCTACTCAAAGTCTTCCAAGAAATTGAAGAAGAAGCAATACTTCCAAACACATTTTATGAGGCCAACATAACCCTCATACCAAAACCAGGCAAGGATGGCACAAAAAAAGAAAACTACAGACCAATATCTCTAATGAATACAGATGCTAAAATACTAAACAAAATACTAGCAAATCGAATACAACAACATATTAAAAAAATAATACATCATTATCAAGTGGATTCATCCCAGAATCTCAAGGATGGTTCAACATACGTAAAACGGTTAACGTAATACACCATATCAACAAAACAAAGAACAAAAACCACATGATCTTATCAATAGACACAGAAAAGGCTTTCGATAAAATACAACACAGTTTTATGTTTAAAACTCTCAACAAAATGGGTATAGAAGGAAAATATCTCAACATGATAAAGGCCATATATGATAAACCATCAGCTAACATCATATTAAATGGCACTAAACTGAAGGCTTTCCCCCTTAAATCAGGAACAAGACAGGGTTGTCCACTCTCTCCACTCTTATTTAATGTGGTACTAGAGGTTCTAGCCAGAGCAATCAGACAAGACAAAGAAATAAAAGGCATCCATATCAGAAAAGAAGAAGTAAAGGTATCACTTTTTGCAGATGATATGATCCTATACATCGAAAACCCCAAAGAATCCACAAAAAGACTACTAGAAACAATAAGCCAATACAGTAAGGTCGCAGGATACAAATTTAACATACAGAAGTCAATAGCCTTTCTATATGTCAACAATGAAATAATTGAGAAGGAACTCAAAATAATAATCCCCTTCACAATTGCAACAAAAAAAATAAAATACTTAGGAATAAACATAACAAAGAATGTAAAGGACTTATATAATGAAAACTATAAACCATTGTTAAGGGAAATCGAAAAAGATATAATGAGATGGAAGAATATACCTTGTTCTTGGCTAGGAAGAATAAATATAATCATGATGGCTATATTACCCAAACCAATATACAAATTTAATGCAATTCCCATCAAACTTCCAATGACGTTTTTTAAAGAAATAGAGCAAAAAATCATCAGATTTATATGGAACTATAAAACACCCCGAATAGCCAAAGCAATCCTAAAGAAAAAGCATGAAGCTGGGGGCATTACAATACCTGACTTCAAACTATATTATAGGGCCATGACAATCAAAACAGCATGGTATTGGCAGAAAAATAGACACTCAGACCAATGGAACAGAATAGAAAGTCCAGAAATAAAACTACATATATATAGTCAAATAATTTTTGATATGGGGCCAACAACACACAATGGAGAAAAGAAAGCCTCTTCAATAAATGGTGCTGGGAAAACTGGAAAGCCACATGCAAAAGAATGAAACTGGACTACAGTCTCTCCCCCTGTACAAAAAGTAACTCAAAATGGATCAAAGATCTAAACATAAGACCTAAAACAATTAAGTACATAGAAGAAGACATAGGTACTCAACTCATGGACCTGGGTTTTAGAGAGCATTTTATGAATTTGACTTCAATGGCAAGAGAAGTGAAGGCAAAAATTAATGAATGGGACTACATCAGACTAAGAAGTTTTTGCTCAGCAAGAGAAACTGATAGCAAAATAAACAGAAAGCCAACTAAATGGGAAATGATATTTTCAAACAACAGCTCAGATAAGGACCTAATATCCAAAATATACAAAGAACTCATAAAACTCAACAACAAACAAACAAACAATCCAATAAAAAAATGGGAAGAGGATATGAACAGACACTTCTCCCAGGAAGAAATACAAATGGCCAACAGATATATGAAAAGATGCTCATCTTCTTTAGCTATTAGAGAAATGCAAATCAAAATGGCAATGAGATACCACCTCACACCTGTTCGATTAGCTGTTATTAGCAAGACAGGTAATAGCAAATGTTGGAGAGGCTGTGGAGAAAAAGGAACCCTCATACACTGTTGGTGGGAATGTAAAGTAGTACAACCATTATGGAAGAAAGTGTTGTGGTTCTTCAAAAAACTGAAAGTAGAACTACCTTATAACCCAGCAATCCCTCTACTGGGTATATACCCCAAAAACTCAGAAACATTGATACGTAAAGACACATGCGGCCCCATGTTTATTGCAGCATTGTTCACAGTGGCCAAGACATGGAAACAACCAAAAAGCCCTTCAATAGAAGACTGGATAAAGAAGATGTGGCACATATACACTATGGAATACTACTCAGCCATAAGAAATGATGACATCGGAACATTTACAGCAAAATGGTGGGATCTTAATAACATGATACGAAGCAAAATAAGTAAATCAGAAAAAACCAGGAACTGTATTATTCCATACATAGGTGGGACTTAAAAGTGCAACTAAGAGACATTGATAAGAGTGTGGTGGTTATGGGGGGGAGAAGGGAATGGGAGAGGGAAAGGGGGAGGGGGAGGGGCACAAAGAAAACTAGATAGAAGGTGACAGAGGACAATCTGACTTTGGGTGTTGGGTATGCAACATAATTGAACGACAAGATAACCTGGACTTGTTATCTTTGAATATATGTATCCTGATTTATTGATGTCACCCCATTAAAAAAATGAAATAAAAAAAATAAATGAATGTATTTCAAAACATAAAAAAAATAATAATAAAAAATAAAGAGGCATTGATAAGAGTGTGTTGGTTATGGGGGGAGGGGGGAGGGAGAGGAAAAGGGGGAGGGGGAGGGGCACAAAGAAAAATAGAAGTTGACAGAGGACAATCTGACTTTGGGTGATGTGTATGCAACATAATTGAACGACAAGATAACCTGGACTTGTTATCTTTAAATATATGTATCTTGATTTATTGATGTCGCCCCATTAAAAAAATAAAATTATTAAAAAAAAATTTTGTATCCTGCGATTTTACTGTATTGGTTTATTGTTTCTAGTAATCTTTTTGTGGAATCTTTGGGGTTTTTGATGTATAGGATCATATCATCTGCAAAACGTGATACCTTTACTTTTTCTTTTCTGATATGGATGCCTTTTATTTCTCTTGTCTGATTGCTCTGGCCAGAACTTCTAGCACCAGGTTAAATAAGAGTGGAAAGAGTGGACAACCCTGTCTTGTTCTTGATTTAATGTGGAAAGTCCTCAGTTTTATGCCATTTAATATGTTGGCTGATGGTTTATCATATATGGCCTTTATTATGTTGAGATATTTTTCTTCTATGCCCATTTTGTTGAGTGTCTTAAACATAAAGTTGTGTTGTATTTTATCAAATGCCATTTCTGCATCTATTGATAAGATCATGTGGTTTTTGTTCTTTGTTTTGTTGATATGGTGTATTATGTTAACCGTTTTACGTATGTTGAACCATCCTTGAGATTCTGGGATGAATCCCACTTGACCATGATATATTATTTTGTAATATGTTTTTGTATTTGATTTGCCAGTATTTTGTTTAGTATTTTAGCATCTGTATTCATTAGAGATATTGGTCTGTAGTTTTCTTTTTTTGTGCCATCCTTGCCAGGTTTTGGTTTGAGGGTTATGTTTGTTGGCCTCATAAAATGTGTTTGTACGTATTGCTTCTTCTTCATTGTTCGACATGAGTATTGCTACACCTGCTTTTTTTTGGATGTTATTTGCTTGGAGTAGTGTTTTCCAGCCTTTCACTTTGAATTTGTTTTTATCCTTATTGCTTAGATGTGTTTCTTGTAGGCAGCATACAATTGGATTTTCTTTTTTAATCCATTCTGCTACTCTGTGTCTTTTTATTGGAGAATTCAATCCATTTACATTTAGTGTAATTATTGACACTTGAGGGTTTCCTGTCGCCATTATATATATTGCTTTCTGTTAGTTTTGTATCTTGTTTGATTCTTCTCTTTTGTTTTTCTATCATTTGTTTTTCTTTTGTTGTAATCCATACTTCTTTTCTCTGCTACTTCCTTTTTCAAGTTATGTGCTTCTGTGGTGGTTTTTTCAGGGGTGGTTACCATTAAGTAATGGAAAGGGTACCTACCATGTTCATTGTAGCACACTATCTTATGAGTGCCTCTGTACTCCATCGTCCTTTGCTACTGTTAATCTTCGTCCTCTTCCTTTTTTTGTTTTTGTTGTTACAGTTTAAATTTGCTTTTATTGTGTTCTTGGTGGAGCTTTTACTTGTGGTTTTGTTTTGTTTTGTTCTTTGTATCTGGTTGGAAAACCCCCTTTAGTATTTCCTGAAGTTTGGGTTTTCAGATGATAAATTCCCTCATCTTTTCTGTATCTGTGAATGTTTCTGTTTCTCCTTCATATTTGAAGGATAGCTTTGATGGGTATAGTATTCTTGGCTGGAAGTTCCTCTCTTTCAAAACTTTAAATATTGGGTTCACTCTCTTCTCACTTGTAGAGTTTCTGCTGAGAAATCTGATGATAATCTAATAGGCCTTCCTTTATATGTTGTATTCTTCTTTCCCCTGGCTGCCTTGAGAATTTTTTTTTTATTATTGGTTTGTGCCAATTTCATTATGATGTGCCTTGGAGTAGGTTTGTTGTGGTTAAGATAACTCGGTTTTCTGTTTGCTTCTTGAATTTGAGGCTTCAGTTCTTTCTACAGGGTTGGAAAGTTCTCATCTATTATTTGTTTGAATATGTTCTCCATTCCATTTTCTCTCTCTTCTCTTTCTTCCATACCTATTATTCTTATGTTACTCTTTTTGATGTAGTCAAACAATTCCTGTACGGCTTTCTCATTTTTTTAAATTCATGAATCTCTGTTCTTCTCTCTGTTGTGCCTCAAGTTGCCTGTCTTCTATGTCACTAATCCTCTCTTCTACCTGGCCTGTTCTATTAGCTAAGCTTGTTACCTTGTTTTTCAGTTCATGAATTGAGTTTTTCATCTCTTTTTGATTTGTTTCCATAGCTTCAATTTCCTTGGTAATATATTCTTTGTGTCAGTTGAGTTGATTTTTGAGCTCCCTAAATTGCCTTTCTGTGTTTTCTTGTATATCTCTGAGTATTTTTAGGATTTCTCTTTCAAATTATCTGTAATTTAACTCCAAGATTTCCAATTTATTAAAATTTTTTTCTATAGACTTTTCCTCATCTATCTGTGCTACATCTCTGTCTTTTGTATGCATGATATTAGATTTCCTTTTTCTTAATTGCATCTGAGGGTGGTTTTGTTAATAACACTCATGAGAATTAATAAAGAATAAAAAGTAAAAAAATAGACAATAAAAAATAATTTAAAAAATTATTATATCTTTTCTTTTCTTTGAGAAAATACGGTGAAAAATTGATAATTATATCGTGCTAAATGAAACAAAAACTATCTATAATGGAGGGCCTGATTTGGGGAGAAGTGACAAAAGGGCAAAAAATGAGGTAGGGACCCACAATATGCAAAAAAGGAAAAAATTTGGATCAAGAATAAAATAATTTGCTTATAAATGATGGTCGAATGAGATATATAGTGAAAGAGATAGGCAAGAAACAAGAAAAAGAAAAAAAATACTATTGTATTAAGTGGAATGAAAACTACATAGAATGGAGAGCCGGTGTTGGGGGGAATACTAATGAGTTAAAAAGCAAAGTAAAAAGCAAACAAAACGCCATAATGAAAAATTTGAATCCAAAGTAAAATAGTTTGTTTGTGAGTGAGGATTGAATGAGAGGAAAAGTAAAAGAGAAAAGAAGAAACTAAGAGAGAGGGAGAAAGATGAAAAATAAAAAAAGAAAAGAAAAAAAAAGGAGAGAGTTAAGGATTTTGGACTGTAACCCTCATAGAGAGAAAGAAAAAAGAAAATAAAATAAATGGGAAATGTAACACTTATGAGTAATGTGGTTTAAGGTGAAGAGAAAAGAATAAGATGAGCAGAGGATAAAAGGACCAAAGTGGAAGAAGAAGAAAAGCAAAAGATAAGAAAATGAAAGAAACAAAAATAAGTGGAAAAAGTTATAAAGACTGTGGATTATTCTTGATTTTGAGAGGTTATCTTCTTCATTTTTCTTTCCTTTACCTCTTCCTGGTTGGTGGCTCTGTACCCTAGGCTCTGCCTCTCTGGCACACTTAGGTAGAGATTTGTAGTTGATGAGTCTCTATGGTGATGCCATATACTAGGCCTCAGTCTTGTTGATAGTTGGGGCTTGTTAGCATTTGTAGGCTCCAACAATGGGAGAGTTCGTTTTCCCGGAGCCTCTCTCCTAGTCTCTCCTTCTTGAATTAGCAGCCTGGTGATCCAGCTATGAGGTTGCCCCTGCCACTGCCTGGAGAGTAAGAGGCTTAAAGAGCTGGCAAATCCCCACTCTATCCCCACTCAGCTCAAGGCTCTGGGTAAGGCTCTGTCAGTCAGAGCCGCCAGCATAATCAGGCAGGGCTGGGAGCCAATTGCTCTCAAGGTGACTTTCTATGATCCTCCAGGTGTGTCCAGTATGCCTCAGCACTCTGTGGGACCACTCTCCCCAGGCTTTTTGCACTTTGGAACCTGTTTTGGCTTGGGAAGAAGATGCCCTAGTCGCTGCCTGCAGAACAGGAGGTCTTAAAAGCTGCCAAGTCCCTCTTTTTAACATAGCCCTGAGTATGAAAGCTCTGCCAATCAGAGCCACCAGCTTAAGCAGGTAGGGGTATGTGTTGACTTCTGTTCAGTTCCCCAGGTATATCTAGTTAAGTTTGCCTTAGCGTTCCATGGGATTGTTTCCTGCAGGCTTCTTCCTTATTAAAAGGCCTACAGCCTATCCTAACTTCTTCAGTGTTCTCTGAGATTTGTTCCATAGGAATGTGTTTTTCACCCTGTATTGGCTGACAGGTAGTTGCCTCCACCCCTACGTGCATAGCAAGAGGCCTGAAAATATATCACGTCTCTTGTCTTAGATTGCTGATCTGAGAGACACCTTGTCAATTAGAGCCGCGTAAGTCAGTTGGGAGGTAAGCAGACTGTTGGTTAAGCCAATATCAGCAATTGAGTCCACAGATCTGCTCCAGAGACAGACTGCAAGCTGCTTGCACGCCCCCCCCACTAGCACTTCCGTATCTTTTCTTCCCCAGGATGTTAGCCTGAATGGCTGGGTGAGGCGCCCCACCCACCTGGAGAAGTCCGGGCGTAGGGAAGTTTGCTTTCATGTACTCCCCGCACTGTGCGGCTGTTTGGGGAGCAGGGATTACACTGAGACTCTGGTCGCAGCCCAGCAGAGGCCTCTGACCCTGCCCCTCTATCTGGGAACATGGGAGCCCACTGCCGGGGTGCTAGGAGGAAACTCTCGCACACTATCCGTGCTCGCTGACCCAGATATCGGGGATAATGTAGCCACTGCTCGCCCGCCTTTGCCAAGGTCTAGCATGGGCGTTAGCTCACATGGGCTGAGTCGCCGTGGGCACACTCTTTCCTTGGCTTGTATGTCTGTGCCACAGCCCGGTTCCCTCTGCGCTCCCAGCCCCCCCCTCTCTCTCAGTTCCAAGTGAAACAGCCCTTGTTCAGGTTAGTGAGGAAGGTGGAGTGTTCTGTTCTCTGTCTTATTTCCTAAAGGGTTGATTATATTTTTAGTCAATTTTTTGCTCGATCATACCTTCGTGTTCAGTGTGTGGGACTTCCAGAAGCTCCAAGGATAGAATTTTCTGTCACTGGTTGTAGAACTTGTTGAAATTTTGGGGAGAGGTATTGGGAGTGCTCCTCATGGTGCCATTTCTCTGACATCACTCCCTTGAGCTTGACAAATCTTTAATAAAAAAAATAATAACGTTAAAAATATAAAACATTCTCGGCCCTGGCTGGTTGGCTCAGCGGTAGAGCGTCGGCCTGGTGCTCAGGGGACCCGGGTTCGATTCCCGGTCAGGGCACATAGGAGAAGCGCCCATTTGCTTCTCCACTCCCCCCCCTTCCTCTCTGTCTCTCTCTTCCCCTCCCGCAGCATAGGCTCCATTGGAGCAAAGATGGCCCAGGCGCTGGGGATGGCTCCTTGGCCTCTGCCCCAGGCACTAGAGTGGCTCTGGTCATGGCAGAGCGACGCCCCGGAGGGGCAGAGCATTGCCCCCTGGTGGGCAGAGCGTCACCCCTGGTGGGCGTGCCGGGTGGATCCCGGTCGGGCGCATGCGGGAGTCTGTCTGACTGTCTCTCCCGGTTTCCAGCTTCAGAAAAAAAAAATACAAAAAAAAAAAAATGAAACATTCTCATGTATTACAATTCATTCATTTCCTACTGTTCATGTTTATGGTTGTGGGTGGCTGGAGCCAATCACCGCTGTCCTCCGGGACAACACCAAATTTTTATTGGATAATGTGTAATGTACATGGGTCATTGTATGGCTCTCACGGGATTACATTTTAAAATATATGGCGTTCATGGCTCTCCCAACCCTGGCTTAAAGGGTGAGAGAATAAGCTGACAATGCTAAGGGATGTCCTATTTTCTAATCTAGTTCCTGAATATCTGATCCCCCAGCATGACCTTACTTGAAAATTTCTCTGCAGAGGCTTGTATGTAGGCAGAACAAACATGTAAGTGAAATGAAAACCACCGGATAGGCCTACACTGACTCACATGTTGGCTAGTGATGAGGAAGTATGAACCATTCTTCCTTCTCTGACACTAGGAATCTCCATTTACCGGAGGAATGGCATAGGAGATATTGTCCCGGGATTCCAAGATGGCTGCAGAGTAGGTGGAAGCTACACTCAACTGCTCTCAGCCCTAAACCAGATTGACAGCTCATAGGGCAAACAACCTGGATAACCAACTGAAAGCTAGTTGAAGTGAAATATAACCAAAGATTTACAGAAGAAGCCACATACAGACTGGTAAGAAGGGCAGAGACACAGAAGGAGTTAACCACCATACCCAGGTGCTGCCGCTGAGATGCTGGAGGGATACTGTGGTGGCACAACTCCCTCTCCTAAGGAGCATGGGGTTTAAACCCCATGCAGGAATCCCCAACACAGAGCAACAGAGATGGGAAGAGGAGCCCACATAGCATCTGGTGGTGAAAATCAGTGAGGATTCGGTCTGAGACACCAAAATTCCACCTTCCCAGGGAAGAGCACTCCTATTGTTAAGCACTAACCTGAGGAGTTCACTGCCCATCCCAGATGGATGGCAGGACCTCTCTGCAATGCTTGGTCCTAGGGAGGAGTCTGCTAGCAGCATCCAGCAGTGTCTTTTGGGGCACTCTTTTTTCTGGGAAGGTTCTTGGCAGAGACTCAGATAGTGTAAACTGTGCAGCTTTGGAAACAGGGCTGGTCTCCTTCATCTTGAGGGCAGAGCTGGTACCCTCCTCCAACTTGTTAAATCACTTGGTTCACCCTCTAGCTGAGTTCAGCCACCCTGGGAGATCAGGGTGCCATGCGAAGAGCCGTGACTTTCTTGGAGCATGTCTCCCAGGAAAGCTTTTGTCCAGAATCTGATGGGCAGGTGCTGGGGTGTGTGGTTACTTTGTGGGGAGGCAACTCTTATCTCCACTGCAAGCTCAGCCTGTGCTACCCCAGAGGACTTGAAATAAGTATTTCAAAGAGATAACCACTCTCCATGTTTATTGAAGCATAATTCACAATAGCCAGTACGTGGAAGAACCTAAATGTCCATCATTAGATGAATGGATAAAGAAAATGTATGTATATACAGCGGAATAGTATTCAGCCTTTAAAAAAAAGAAAATGTGAACAGACACTTCTCCCAGGAAGAAATACAAATGGCCAACGGATATATGAAAAGATGCTCATCTTCTTTAGTTATTAGAGAAATGCAAATCAAAACTGCAATGAGATACCACCTCACACCTCTTAGATTAGCTATTATTAACAAGACAGGTAATAGCAAATGTTGGAGAGGCTGTGGAGAAAAAGGAACCCTCCTTCACTGTTGGTGGGAATGTAAAGTAGTACAAACATTATGGAAGAAAGAATGGTGGCTCCTCAAAAAACTGAAAATAGAACTACCTTATGACCCAGCAATCCCTCTACTGGGTATATTACCCCAAAACTCAGAAGCATTGATATGTAAAGACACATGCAGCCCCATGTTCATTGCAGAATTGTTCACAATGGCCAAGACATGGAAACAACCAAAAAGCCCTTCAATAGATGACTGGATAAAGAAGATGTGGCACATATACACTATGGAATACTACTCAGCCATAAGAAATGATGACATCAGATCATTTACAGCAAAATGGTGGGATCTTGATAAGATTATACGAAGTGAAATAAGTAAATCAGAAAAAACCAGGAACTGCATTATTCCATACATAGGTGGGATATAAAAGTGAGACTAAGAGACATTGATAAGAGTGTGGTGGTTACGGGGGGTGGGGAGAGAGGGAGATGGAATAGGGGAGGGGGAGGGGCACAAAGAAAACTAGATAGAAGATGACAGAGGACAATCTGACTTTGGGTGATGGGTAAGCAACATAAGTGATTGACAAGATAACCTGGATATGTTTTCTTTGAGCATATGTACCCTGATTTATTGATGTCACCCTAGTAAAATTAATAATAAAAAAAAAAAGAAAATGCAGTCATTTGTGAAAACATGAATAAACCTAAAGGATATTAGCTAAATAAAATAAGCCAGAAGCAAAAAGACAAATACTACATGATATCATTTATATAAGGAATTTAAAGTGATCAAACTCAGAGAAGCAGAGATTAGAATGGTGGTTGCAAAGGGCTGGGGAGGGAGAAATGGGGCCGTATTAGTTAGAGTTTACAACGTTATAGTTATAAATATAAATATGTCCTAGAGATCTACTGTATAGCATAGATCCTATAGTTAACAATGTTTCATTGTGTACTTAATTTGCTTAGAGGAAGATCTTATGTCACACATTTTTATCACCAAAAAAAACCAACTTTATTTTTCTTTTAATTTTTCCTTTGATATAGAAATTTTTGGACTTTTCAGGAGATATTTTTTGTTACAATTTCTTCTTGTATTGTCTTCTGAGAAAATAGTTTGTATAACTTCAATTATTTTAAAATTTATTGATACTTTTATTATAACCCAGAATATGGTCAATCTTGATAAATGTTTCATATGCACTTTTGTTGAGTGACGTGTCCTGTAAGTGTTAAGTAGGTTTAGTTAGTTAATAGTAACTTATTATTTCTTCAAATATTTTTTCTGTACCTTTATTCTGCTTTTTCAGATTCTAATTATATGTTAGAACGTTTAAGGTTGTCCTAAAACTCACACATGCTTGGTTCACTCTCTTTTTTAAAACTATTTTATATCTGGTTTTATTTTGAATAGTTTCTATTGCTATGTCTTTATGCACCTATTTTTTCTTTTGCAGTGTCCAACCTGATGCTAATTTCTCCTGTAATTTTCTCTTTCAGACATTGTAGTATTCAATTCAAAAAATGTTTGTGTGTATGTGTGTGTGTGTGTTATCTTCCTTGTCTCTACTAACATGTTTAATCTTCTAGCATTTTAAATATATGGAATACAGTTGTAATAAGTGTTTTAATGTCCTCATCTGCTAATTCTGTTCTAACCAACATGATCAATCTCAAATTGGTCTATTGAATATCATCAATTCTGGTTTGGTTTCAAGCCACAGATTTAAAAAATTTATTAGGAGCAATATTTTCCAGTTTCTTGACATACCTGGTAATTTTCTATTGGGTGTCAGACATTGTTGTGTGCTTGATGTTCTTATATTCCAACAAATATTCTTGAACTTTGTTCTAGAATACAGTTAAGTTATTGGGAATCTGATCCTTTTGGATTTGACTTTACACTTTGTATGCTGAACTATAACAGGGTTTAATCTAGGTCTAATTATGCCTCTCAACTGAGGCAAGACCCTTTTGAGTTGCACCCAGTACTTCAAAACTAGTTTGACTTGTGGAAACAGGCACTACTTCTGGCTTGGTTCAGATCCAAGTACTGTTTCTTCAAAATTTTCAGGTAGTTCTTTATTGTCTCTTTTGGTAGTTTCATCAAGCAAATGTTCTGATCAATACTCTGCTAAATGCCTAAAGGAGATCTCCTGTACAATTCTGCATTTCTTTCTATGTGAAACTTTCTTCTGTCCAGTACTTTGCTCTGCAAATTCCAGTAAGCTTGGAATTTTCAGACTCTTGAGTCTATCTTTACAATTTAAAGAATTGGTTCAGTTTTACCTGATTTCTTCCTCCCAGCACTACAACCTGAAAATTCTAAAGGAATAAGTCATATAGGTCATATTGTTTTTTGTTTGTTTTATTTTGTCTGATGTCCAGTGTCTTAAACTGTTGTTTCATACATTTTGTGAAGTTTTTCAGTTGTTTCAGGCAGAAGAGAAGGTCTCACCCATGTTACTCCATTTTGGTCAGAAGCAGAAGTCCCTTTAAGTATGTATTAAGCAATTATAAAAGGATTTATTTCTCATATTTAAATAATCTCTTTCCTTCTTATTTAAAAAAATTATTTTCAATTACAATTTACATTTAATATTATTGTGTATTAGTTTTAGGTGTGCAACACAGTGGTCAGGTAATCATACACTTCACAAAGTGCTCCCCTAATATTCCAGTACCCACCCGGCCCGACAGTTGTTAAAATATTATAATATTATTGTCTATATTCCCTATACTGTACTTTCCATCCCCATGACTCTTTCGTAACTATCAATTTGAACTTCTCAATCCCTTTATCTTTTTCACCAGTCTGCCAAACCCCTCCCCTCTGGCAACCATCAGTCTATTTTCTATGTATACAAGATTGTTTAAAATCTGTTCACTCATTTATTTTGTTCTTTGTATTCCACATATAAATGAAATCATATGGTATTTGTCTTTCTCTTAAAGCAGTCCTGCTAGGAAAGTTCATAATATTACAGACCTACTTCAACAAGCAAAAGACAAAAATCTTAAACACTTTACACTATACCTAAAAGAACTAAAAAAATAAAAGAACAAAAAAAGTCCAGAGTAAATAGAAGGAAGAAAATAATAAAGATTAAACCTGAAATAAATGACACAGAGACTAAAAAAATTATAAAAAATCAACAAAACCAAGAGCTGGTTCTTTGAAAAGATAAACAAGATTGACAAACCTTTAAGTAAACTCATCAACAAACAAAGAGAGAGATGATCCAAATAAATAATATCAGAAATGGAAGAGGTGAAGGAAAAACTGACCACAGAAAAATACAAAGGATTGTAAGAAAATACTATGAACAACTATGTGCCAACAAATTGGACAACCTGGGCAAAATGGATACATTCCTAGAAACACACAACCTTCCAAAACTGAATTAGGAAGAATCACAAAACTTGAGAAGATCAACTACAACTAATGAAATTGAAGCAGAAATCAAAAAGTCCCAGAAAAAAAAGAAAGAAAGAAAATTCTGGACCAGAAGTCTTCAGAGGAAAATTTTACCAAACTTTCAAACAACTAACACCTATCCTCAAACTATTTCAAAAAATTCAAGAGGAGGGAAGACTTCCAAGATCATTTTATGAGACCAGAATTATCTTAATTACCAAGACACATAAAGACACTACAAAGATAAAGAACTATAGGCCAATATTCATGATGAACATAGATGCTAAAATTTTCAACAAAGTATTAGCAAACCAGATCCGGCAATATCCTAAATAGATCATATGTCATGATCAAGTGGGATTTGTTCTAGGGATTCAAGGTTGTTACAGTATACACAAATCAGTAAACATGTAGACAACATAAACAAAATGAATGGTAAAATCATATAATAATATCTATAGATACAAAAAATACATTTGACCAATCCAGCACTCATTTATGATGAAATATATGGTGTTGGAAAATGATTTGACTTTGGGTTATGGGCACACAACACAATCAGTAGTTCAAATGCTGTAGAGATGTTCACCTGAAACTTATGTTCTTTAATCTAACTGATCAATGTCACCCCATTAAATTAAATTTAAAATAAGAAAATATATGATCTTGAAAAACTCTCAGCAAAGTGGAAATGGAGGGAATATAACTCAATGTAATGAAGGCCATAATATGACAAACCTATCTCAACATTATATTCAATCAAATCTAAAACTAAATGCATTTCTCTTAAGATCAAAAACAAGGCAAGGATGTCTGCTTTCACTACTTTTATTCAACTAAGTACTGGCAACCTTAGCCATAGAAGTGAGACAAGAAGAAAAAAATTAAAGGCATCTAAATTGGAAAGGAGGAAGTAAAACTGTCATTAGTCACAGATTATATGATTTTGTATATAGAAAACACTAAATACCCCATTGAAAAACTATTAGATCTAATAAATGAATTTGGCAAAGTAGCAGGATATAAAATTTATATTTCAAAACCTGTGACATTTTTTATACACCAATAATGAAAGATCAGAAAGAGAAATTAAGAAAGAAGTCCCATTTACTATTGCAAAAACAACAAAAAATAAGTTAACTGGAAATAAATTTAACCAAGAAGGTAGAAGACCTGTACATGGAAAATTATAAGGTAATAAAGAAAAAAATTGAGGAAGATACAAATAATAGAAGTATATACTGTGTTTATGGATAAGAAAATTTACATCATTAAAATGTTCATACTACCCCAAGCAACCTCTAGATGCAATGCAATTCCTATTAAAATACCACTGACATCTTTCACAAAACTAAAATAAATACTTCAAAATTTATATGAAACCAAGAAAAGCCTCAGCAATCTCGAGAAAGAAAAACAAAGTTGGAGGTATCACACTGCCTGATATCAAGCTATATGACAAGGCCATTATATTCAAAATAGCATGGTACTGGCATAAAAACAGACATATAGATCAATGAAACAAAAAAGACTATAGAAATAAACCCATACCTTTATGATCAATTAAATTTCACAAAGAAGGCAAGAACATACAATAGGGAAAAAACAGAATCTTCAATAAATGGAGTTGGAAAAATTGGACAGATACATGCAAAAAAATGAAACTAAGCCACCAACTTACACAATACACATGAATAAACTCAAAATGGAGAAAAGACTTAAATGTAAGTTTTGAAATTATAGAAATCCTACAAGAAAATATAGGCAGTAAAATTTCAGACATTTCTTTTAACAATGTTTTTTCAGATATATTATATTTCTTCAGGCAAGGAAAACAGGAAAAAATAAACAAATGTGTCTACATCAAACTAAATATCTTGCGCACAGCAAAAGAAACTGTCAATGCCCTGGCCGGTTAGCTCAGCGGTAGAGTGTCGGGCTGGCGTGCAGAAGTCCCGGGTTCGATTTCTGGCCAGGGCACACAGGAGAAGCGCCCATCTGCTTCTCCACCCCTCCCCCTCTCCTTCCTCTCTGTCTCTCTCTTCCCTTCCCGCAGCGAGGCTCCATTGGAGCAAAGATGGCCCGGGCGCTGGGGATGGCTCCTTGGCCTCTGCCCCAGGCACTAGAGTGGCTCTGGTGACGACAGAGCAATGCCCCAGAGGGGCAGAGCATCGCCCCCTGGTGGGCAGAGCGTCGCCCCCTGGTGGGCGTGCCGGGTCGATCCCGGTCGGGCGCATGCGGGAGTCTGTCTGACTGTCTCTCCCCTTTTCCAGCATCAGAAAAATTAAAAAAAAAAAAGAAACTGTCAACAAAAGAGAAAGACAACCCACTTAATGAGAGAACATATTTGCTGATACATCTGATAAGGGGTATATATCCAAAATTTATAAAGAATTTATAGAACTCAACATCAGGAAGACAAACAATCCAATTAAAAAATAGCAAAAAACCTGAATAGACACTTCTCCAAAGTAGGCATACAGATAGTGAGTGTATGTATAAAAAAATGCCCAATGCCACTAATCATTAGCGAGATGCAAATTAAAACCACAATAAGCCTGACCAAGAGGTGGCGCAGTGGATAGAGCGTCAGACTGGGATGCCGAGGACCCAGGTTCGAGACCCCCAAGGTCGCCAGCTTGAGCACGGGCTCATCTTGTTTGAGCAGAAGGCTCACCAGCTTGGACCCAAAGTTGCTGGCTCGAGCAAGGGTTATTCGGTCTGCTGAAGGCCCATGGTCAAGACACATATGAGAAAGCAATCAATGAACAACTAAGGTGTCATAATGCACAAGGAAAAACTAATAATTGATGCTTCTCATCTCTCCGTTCCTGTCTGTCTGTCCCTGTCTATCCCTCTCTCTGACTCTCTCTCTCTCTCTGTCTCTGTAAAAACAAAACAAAACACAATAAGATATCACCTCACATCTTTCAAAGTAGCTGTTATAAATAAATCAACAAACAAGTGCTGGTGAGAATGTAGAGAAAAGAAAACCCTGATACATTTTTGGTGGTAATGAAGATTGGTGCAGCCACTGTGGAAAACAGTATGGAGTTTCCACATACTGTTTCCACATTCAAAAAAATTAAAAATGGAATTGTCTTTTGACCCAGTAATCCCATTCTGGAAATATATTCTAAGAATCTTAAAACACTAATTTGAAACACTATGTAAACCTCTATGTTTATTGCAATGTTATTTACAATAGCCAAAAACTGGAAACAGCCCAAGCCTGTCAGTAGATGAATGGATAAAAAAGCTGTGGTACATTTACACAGTGGAATACTACAGGGTCATAAAAAAGAAAGAAATCTGAAGGGTATCATTAGAGTAATAGTGACATGAGAGATACCCTTGATCTCTCCCCTTGAATTTCAATGAATTTATTAGCTATAACAGAGTAAAAGAACACCAGCTTGGATCATAGGCTTGCCTAAAAAGATATGCACATGGAATCAGCTAAAGGCAAGAAGGGTTGAGAAGTGTGGCAAAAGGTAAGATACACTCACACTTATCTCCAGAGGGAGGAGAAACCAGAAATGACTGGGTTTTCTTCTGCTGGGAGAAGCTGTGAGATGTAGGGACAGTGCAGAGAATACTAAATTAAAGCACGGCAGAACGAAATCTTGGCAAGTGTTACCACAGGCAGCCTGTACTCAGTACAGAAAAACAAAGTGTGCCCCCCCAGCCTCCCAGATCCCCCTCCCTCACCTCACGGGTACAGAGAGGGGTAGAGACTTACCCCACAGCTAGCTCTACAGAGCCACTCTATCCCCTGAAGGACAGAGGTGTGCTGTGTCTAGTCCCCTAGTCTGTTGAGATGTGGGGAGGAGCCCCCAGAAGACTGAGATCACCATTACAAAAGTTGTAAAGCCCTCACAACATGACTCATGTACCATAAGGACTGCAGCCACACCCACATCATTATGACAGCAACATCTTAACAAAGGTCAGCTCAGGAATTTCACCAAGCTAAAACTTGTAATATAGTGCTGCCTACTGGAAGAAAAGAAAAACCTCTTAAAACTGAAATCTCATTCTTCTTTTGAACTTCATTTTCTTTAATTTTTATATTTTTCATTCTTATTGTTTTGTGGATATTTTATGATTTTTTTAAATTATGTTTTTTGTTTTCATTCTTTGTTTTTTTGTGGTTTTCTTTTTTTCATTATTTTTAAACTTTTTCAATTTTTCATTGTATTTTTATTTTAATTTTTTAGTTGTTTTTTGTTAGATTTCTTAATAATACTACCTTCAAATGTCATCAAGGAAGAAGAAAACAAATACTATGGCTACACAAGAAAGAGATGTAGTTCAGAAAGAAAATGAAAAATCTCAAGAAAGCAATCTCAATCACATGGAAACCTTGGAGTTAAACAATAGAGAATTCAAAATTGAAGTTCTCAAAATGCTCAATGAGATGTGAAAAAATAGTGATAGAAAATTTAATGAGCTCAAAAAACAAAGTAATGAATAAAATGAGTACTTCACCAAGGAGATTAAAACTTGAAAAACAGAGATAAAGAACTCAATACATGAGTTGAAAAATGAGGTAGCAAGTTTAGCTAATAGAACAAGCCAGATAGTAGAGAGAAGCCGTGACATCAAAGACAGGCAACTAGAGATGCTACAGAGAGAAGAAAAGAGAAGCTCATAAATTTGAACAAAGTTATAGAGCTCTATAAGAATTATCTGACTCCATCAGAAAGAACAATATAAGTAAGAAAAATGGGTGTATCTGAAGAAGAAGAGAGGGAGAAGAGAATGGAGAGCCTATTCAAACAAGTAATTGATGAGAACTTTCTATGCCTATAGAAAGAGTTAAATCCTTATAGCCAAGAAACAAACAGAATACTGAGTTACCTCAACCCAAGCAGACCTTCTCCTAGGTACATCATAATAAAATTGTCAAAAATCAATGACAAAGAAAAAATCCTCAAAGCACCTAAGGAAAAGAAGAACCTATTATATATAGAAGAAAAACCTATATATAAAGGAAGGCCTATTAGGTTATTATCAAACTTCTCTGAAGAAACTCTATAAGCCAGAAGATAGTGGACCCAAACATTCATAGTACCTAAACGGAGGAATTACCAGCCAATCATACTATATCCACTGAAGTATCCTTTAAATATGAAGGAGAAATAATTTTTGCAGACATCCAGAAGCTGAGGAAATTTATCACTAGAAAACCACCACTACACAATATACTCAAGGGGGTTATTTAACAGGATACAAGAACAAAACAAAACTACAAGTAAAAGCTCCAACAAGGTTAAAATAAAAACAGCGATAATCTGTGACAACAATAACATAAAAAGGGAGAGGATAAAAATCTGCAGTAGCAAAAAAGGATGGAGTGCAGAAGCACTCATAAGACAAAGGACTCTTGTATATAGAAAAATTTTTCTCTTAATAATCTAATGGTAACCCCCATGAAAAAACCAATACTGAAACACATAGGTATAAAAAGTATGGAATACCACCAAACAAAACAACTGAAAGAAACACAAAAGAGAAGAACCAAAGGAGACACAGAGCTCCAGAAAACAAAATATAAAATGACTATAGGAAATCCTCAACCATCAATAATTACCCTAAATGTAATGAACTGAACTCACCAATAAGGAGGCTCAGAGTAGCAGATTGGATAACAAAGCAAAAGCCAATTATATGCTGCCTTCAAGAGGTGTATCTAAGCTGCAGGGACATAAGTAGACTCAAAGTGAAAGGTTGGAAAATGATTCTCCAAGCAAATAATACCCAAAGAAAAGCAGATGTAGCCATACTAATATTTGACAATGCTGACTTCAAGACAAGAAAGGTAACAAGAGACAAAGACTGATATTTCATAATGATAGAGGGAACATTGTAGCAAGAAGATATAACACTGCTTTATATATATGCACTGAGTCAGGGAGCACCAAAATACAATCATACTTGGACATCTCAACACACCATTGACTGCTTTAGATAGATCATCCAAACAGAAAATCAATAAAGAAATATTGGCCTTAAATGGCACAGTAGACCAAATGGACATAATAGACATTTACAGAACATTCCATCCCAGAACATCAGATTATACATTTTCTTCCAGTGTGCATGAAACATTATCAAGGATAGACCACATGTTTGATCACAAAACTAACATCAACAAATTCAAAGGGTTAAAATTATACCAAGCATATTCTCTGACCTTAGGGTTTTGAAATTATAATTCAACTGCAACAAGGAAGTAAAGAAACCTACAAAAATGTGAAAATTAAACAACATACTTTTTAAAAAGTGACTGGGTCAATGGAAAAATAAAACAGAGATCATAAGAGATATACAGACAAATGAGAATGACAACATGGCATAGCAAAACGTCTGGGATGCAGTGAAAGTAATATTAAGAGGAAAGTTTATATCATTACAAGCTTATATCAAGAAACAAGAGTGATCCCAAGTAAACAATTTAACACCTCATCTTAAAGAACTAAAAAAAGAAGAAAGGCAACCCATAGCCAGCAGAAAAAAGGAAATAGTAAAAATTAGAGCAGAACTAAATGAACTAGAGAACAAAATTGGCACAAAAACAACAAAAATACCTAACAACAAACTTAGCAATGTATGTGAAGGACCTATATACTGAAAACTACAAAACATTATTAAAAGAAATTGAGGCCTGACCTGTGGTGGTACGGTGGATAAATAAAGCATTGACCTGGAACTCTGAGGTCGCCCATTCAAAACCCTAGGCTTTCCTGATCAAGGCACAATGAAAGTTGATGCTTCCTGCTCCTCCCCCTGCCCTTCTCTCTCTATTACCCTCTCTCTCTACACCTACTTCTCTTAAAAAAATGAATAAATAAAAAATTTAAAAAAAGAAATTGAAAAAGACACAATGAAATGGAAAAATATTTCATGCTTGTAGATTGGAAGGATCAACATAGTTAAAATGACCATATTACCCAAAGCAATACACAAATTTAATGCAATCCCCATTAAAATATGAATGTTATTTTTTAAAGAAATAGAACAAAAAATTACCAGGTTTGTATAGAACCATATAAAACCCTGAATAATCAAATCAATTCTGAGAAAAAAGAACGAAGCTGGAGTATCACAATACCTGACTTCAAATTTATAGTGCAGAGCCCCTGTAACCAAAACTGCATGGTATTGGCAGGAGAACAGACATTCAGACCAATGGAACAGAATCAAGATCCTAGGAATAAAACTACATATATATGGATAAGTAATCTTTGGCAAAGGAGCCAAAAACATACAACGGAGAAAAGAAAGTCTCTTCAACAAATGGTGCTGAGAAAATTGGAAAGCCACGTGCAAAAGAATGAAACTTGACTACAATTTGTCCCCATGAACAAAAATTAATCCAGAAGTAGAACAAAAACCTGAACGTAAGAGCTGAAACAATAAGTTACATAGAAGAAAACATAAGTACTAAACTTACAGACTTTGGCCATAAAGAACATTTTATGAATTTGACCCCAAAGGCAAGGGAAGTAAAGGCAAAAATAAATGAATGGGACTATATCAAACCTAAAAGCTTCTTCATAGCAAAAGAAACTGACAACAAAACAAAAAGGCAGCCAACCAAATGGGAGATGATATTTATAAACACAGCTCCAATAAGGGGTTAATATCCAAAATATATAAAAAAAAACTCACAAAGCTCAGCAACAAATAAGCAAACAATCCAATTAAAAATTGGGGAGATGACCTGAGCAGACACTTCTCCCAAGAAGACATACAAATGGCCAACAGATATAAGAAAAGATGCTTGTCTTCACTAGCTTTTAGAGAAATGTAAATGAAGGCAACAATGAAATACTACCTCATACCTGTTAGATCAGCTGTTATCAACAAGACAGGTAATATCAAATGTTGGAGAGGTTGTGGATAAAAAGGAATCCTCATTCACTGATGGTGGGAATGTAAACTGGGACAGCCATTGTGGAAGAAAGTATGGTGGTTCCTCAAAAAATTAATAATAGAACTACCATATGACCATCAATTCCTCTACCCCAAAAAACTCAAAAACGTTGTACATGAAGACACATGCAACTCCACGTTCATTGCTGCGTTATTCACAATGGCCAAGACATGAAAACAACCAAAGTGTCCCTCCATTGAGGATTGAATGAAGAAGAAATGATACTTATATACAATGGGATACTACTCAGTCATTCAAAATGATGACATATTGCCATTTACGACAACATGGATGGACCTTGAGAACATTATACTAACTGAAGTAAGTAAATCAGAAAAATTTATGAACTTATTATTTCACACATAAGTGGGATATAAAAATGAGACTAATGGAGATAGACAAAAGTGAAGAGGTTACCAAAGGGATGAGGTTGTGGGGGAGGGACCAGGGGAGGGGTGTAAAGAGAGACAAATACACAGTGATGGAAAATGACTTGACTTGGGGTGATGGGCACATAACCCAATCAATAGTTCCAATGCTATAAAAATATTTACCTGAAATCTATAGACTCTTATTGATCAATGTTATCCCATTAAATTTAATTTTCTAAATAAATTAAAAAAGAAATAAAGAAATCTTACCATTTGCGACAGCATGGATGGACCTAGATATTATTAGGCTGTGAAATAAGCCAGGCAGAGAAAGAGATTTTAGATCACTCAAGGCACTGTCTTCTTAGTTCTTTACCTCCTTCCCCATCTAATAAATATGAATTTGGATCCAGCACTGTTATTTTTAAATTAATCCCCTTCCTGAATGTTTTCTCAGCAGCAATGAGAAATATTAGAGTGGGGATACATTTGGCCTTATATAAGCAATCATGAAGGAAGAGGAGCATCATCTGTGAGAAATAAAACAATTCTAACCCTAACCCTTAGAACCTAAGATTTCTAAATTGAGGACAATACCTATGTGACATCAGGCATTCCAACCCGAAGGACTCATCCTGAGTCTCTTCTGGAAACCATTTCTCAAAATGCGTAGTTAGCCGTGTTGTATGCCTTGAGATTGGAATTCCCAAAGGGCTTTGTTTGGAGTTTACTTGAAGGAGTCAGGAGAATGAGATATTTTGGAGAGTGTGGCTTTAAAGATAACATGGGATTATTATTTTCCCAGGGCCAATTAACTGTGGAGCAAAAACAATCCCTAGGAGCTTCTGGCTTATTCTTCATCTTGGAATCCACGTTTCTTTTAAAAATAATTGATGATTTATTCTGTAGCTTTTTCCTTTTAATTTATTTATTCATTTTTATTAGAAAAAGAGAGGAGAGAGAGAGGATAGAGATACAGACAACAGGTGGAGGAGCAGGAAGCATCAACTTCCATAGGTGGCTTGACCAGGCAAACCTGGGGTTTCGAACCGGCAACCTCAGCATACTTCATCAACTCTGCCACCACAGGTCAGGCAGAATCCACATTTCTTTTTTTTTTCTAACAGGCATTTTCACATTTATTACCTCATTTAATATGACAAATAATATCTTAGCTATTATTTATTACTTTTACTTGTAAAATGATAACATGACAGTTTAGAAAGTTATAGTAATTTGAAGAATATACATGTAGTTATTAACATTAAACAAATGCAAACATCCTATATTTAAATTTGTAGCCAATGCATTTCCAGAAAACAAAAACATCATTTTCTTAAACATTAAAAAATTATAGATACATATGAAAAGTTTATATAGTAACAAATTATACTAGATTAGAGCTGCTACCAGTTCTCTTTGTTTGTTTGTTTGTTTGTTTTTTTAAATAAATTTTTATTAATGGTAATGGGATGACATTAATAAATCAGGGTACATATATTCAAAGAAAACATGTCTAGGTTATTTTGTCATTAAATTATGTTGCATACCCCTCACCCAAAGTCAGATTGTCCTCCGCCACCCTCTATCTAGTTCTCTGTGCCCCTTCCCCTCCCCCTAACTCTCTCCCTTCCTCCCTCCCATGTCCTCCCTCCCCCCAACCCTGGTAACCACCACACTCTTGTCCATGTCTCTTAGTCTCGTTTTTATGTTCCACCAATGTATGGAATCATATAGTTCTTCTTTTTTTCTGATTTACTTATTTCACTCCGTATAATGTTATCAAGTTCCCACCATTTTGCTGTAAATGATCTGATGTCATCATTTCTTATGGCTGAGTAGTAGAATCCACATTTCTTTAGCCCCTTTCTATTCAACCCTTTTGAGAACAAAGTCTGATAAACATCTAGTCTTGAATGTCCACACAATGCTGTTTCCCATGTGCCATAGTCATAAAAAGAAGTCAAAGAATGGAGGCAGGAAATCACCACTAGTATATCCCACCCATATTCCAGTTTTATAAATGATATTAATATAACATTAATGTAATAATATACTATTACATATAATTATAGTATATTATATATATCAATCTAATATATTATTATAGTATTACATTAAAAATGTCAAGAGATTTCAGTTACAGGAGTAAAATAAGAAAATGGCATATTCCTATATCACCTTCTTATTTACTATCATGTCATTCTTATATACCCTGTGCTTCCTCACCATAGTAAGGATATATTGAACTTCTTTGTTTCCCTATCTCAGTGCAGATACTAAAATTTTTTATTTCACTGAGTTTATTTTGGCTGCATATTGTTGCTTAGTTTTAGAATAGATTCTGTGTATTATCACTTTCTTCAAAACCTACTATGTAATGCTTTCACCTGGTGCTCTCCTCACCAAAATATGATATCTCTACATTACATTTATATAATTTGTTTGACAAATATTTGATGAGTATGTCTTAAGCAACATGTTGGGTAGCAGGTATATAGTGCCCACATGTAAAACAAATATGAATGGATAACAAAGCATGAGCCATATATATGCTGTCTACAAGAGACTTACCTCATGATAAAAGATACACACAGACTGAAAGTGAAGGAATGGGAAAAAATATTCCATGTAAATATAAATGAAAACATAGCTGGGGTAGCAATACTTATATCAGACAAAATAGACTACAAAACAAGGCATTTAAAAGAAAGAAAGATATTACATAGTTCTAAAGGGATTGATCTAACAAAAGGAAGTAACACTTGAAAACACAAATGCACCCAACATAGGAGCACATACATAAAAAGAAAATTTTTTTGGACATTAAGGGAGAGAGTAATACAGTCATAGTAGGAGATTTTAACATTCTACTGAGGCCCTGGCCCATGGCTCAGTGGTAGAGCATTGGCCCAGCGTGTGGAAGTCCCGGGTGCGATTCCTGGTCAGGGCACACAGAAGTGATCGTCAGCTTCTCCAACCTTCCTCTTCCCCCTTCTCTCTCTCTCCCTCTCCCTCTCTCTTCTCCTCTTGCAGCCATGGCTCTAATGGTTTGAAAAAGTTGGCCCTGGGTGAGGATGGCTCCATGGCCTCACCTCAGCAGTAACCTCAGATGGGCAAAGTATCCCCTGGTAGGGAGCTTGCTGGGTGTATCCCAGTCAGGGCACATGCGGGAGCCTGTTTCTCTGCCTCCCTGCCTCTCTGTTAAAAAACAAAAACAAAAAACAACAAACCAACACTTCATTGACATCAATTAATAGATATTCCAGACAAAAAAATATCAACGAGGCAACAGCAACCTTAAATAACACACTGGAGCAGATGGATTTATAATTTATATTTACAGAACATTTCAACCCAAAGCAGCAGAATATACATTCTTTTCAAGTGCACATGAAACATTCTCTGGACCACATGTTAGGGCACTAAGGTTTTTTTTAGTTCTTTTTCATTGCTCTGGCTTTTCAGACATCTTCAGGGCCACGGAAAATGGCTTTTGTTCCCTGAGAAAATAGATGTCTTCACTGTGTGAGGGGACCAATTCCATGGGGGGAATGTGGTGGGCAATGGGGTTCCAAATCTGAAATCCCAGTGTTGTCCCCTGAAGTCAGACATGGCTAGCAGAGCAGCTGTGATGTGTAGGGATGGGGTGAACTCAGGGAAGCTGCCTCCTGCCTTTGTGGCTTTGCTCTCCCAGTAATGGTGACTGGCAGATCTATGCAGCCTCCCTCTGTGTCTTCAACCAACCCTAAGATTAATCGCAGATTGTGCCTGTTGCTCAGGGAAAACCTGTTTCTGTAGTACCAGACCTTGGGTTTGCAGATAATGTGTTCTGCAACCCAACACTCACTGCTACACCTTCTCCTGGGACCTGCTGCCAGCTATGGGAGTGTGAAGAAAGGCAGTCAGTTTCCATGGTTTTATTTCTCTGTCTGCAATATCAATTGCCAGACCAGTGTGGCTACATCTCTCTGCATGTCCCTGCCCAGGTCACTGGATTCAGTAGAAGCTCATACTGACCACTCCTGCAGGAACATTCAATGTATCTCTCTGTTCCTCCTAGCTGAAGGGAGTGCCAGAAGCAACCTGATTCCTGCCCTCTCCAGGATGAGACCTACAGAGAGCTCTGAGCTGTGAGCTCTGAGCTGCATCCCTGGGACCCTCTCAGCTCTTCTTTCTTCCCACCTGTCACTTGCCCACCTTCAGATGTTTCAATGTGGAGATCACTTGGACGTGTTTGTATATTGAGCAGTGAATCCTTTGTGGAATTGTAGCTGTTAAAATTGTTAAAACTTCAAGGGGAGAGACAAAGGGGACTCCTCATGCTTCTATTCTTCTGACATTACTCCAAAGCATCATTATTTTCAATAGAAGCAATTAAGCTTTTACTGTATTGAAGTATGCCTCCATTTACTAACCGTGGATCAAAAGAAGCAGGAGTCAAATGAATGGGGGCATCCAGTAATTTTCTTAAAAGGTGAGATATTATAAGTTCCAAAGATGGATTTAAAAGGACCAATGTCAATCCTTATGGCCAAAGTACTGAATGGTCTCTACAAATTTTGCCAATTGAATTTTAATAATGCCATTAGTATGTTTGACTAAAACTGAGGCTTGAGGATGGTAAGCACAACAAAAATATCATAAGATCAGCCAACTGCACAGATTTGTTGAAGTACCTGACTAGTTAAATGTGTTCCTCAATCACTATGGAGTTTGAGAGGAGTTCTCCAGGCAGGGATAATCTTTCCTAACAGGACTTTAGCCACAAAAGGGGAAGTAGCTTGTCTACAAGGGAAAGCTTCAGTCCACTGAGAAAACATACAGATTATGACTAACACATATGCATATCCATGAGATGAGGGAAGTTGTATATGATCTATTGCAGAGGCAGGGCTGAGTTCTTCTCACTGTGTCAATCGGGTGATGCATGGTCAATTTATCTCTTATCTGATGATACTTACCTGGTCATTTGATTAAGGGAGTGTCTCCCAGGGTCCTCCACTGTGAAGCTGTCCTTCCTCTTTGCAATTAAATGATATTTTGAGCAGTATTATTTGAAACTGTGTAAATATACTCACCCAGTTGCAATTTATCCATTTATTTGTACATGTCTGCATGCATCATCTTTTCCTACTTCATTCAATGTGTTATAATTTCTTGCTATTATTATTTATTATGAGGCTCAAAGTATCCCTGGTTTGGTCAGGGGAAGCCCCTCAGCCTGGCTTCTATGTCTTTTTGACAGGTCCCCCTCAGTGTTCAGTATTTTCTTGCTTTCTAGCACAAGATGTTTCAGGCTCATCTTGCATCTTCTCAGCCCTGGCCCTCAAATCAGCAATTTCTCCAAGGAGCCTGGGTTCCTTTAGGTGGAAATGGTTTTTATAAACCAAGATCTGGGCAGGAGGTGTGCTCATTGTTATAAAGTTTTTAAGCCCTCTCAGTGGAGAGAAATAGAGAATGTGTGCTTTTAAACACAAAATGCACACAAATATCTATCTTTCTATGTATGTAGTATGTATGTATGTATGTATGTATGTATCTATCCATTCATCTATCTATCATCTATTTATCTATCAATCTATCTATCATCTAATTTATCTATCTTGAAAAGCATAAATTTACATAATCTGTTCATCTTCAATCTCTGAGTCCATTGGGTTCATTCTGTTTTCCTCTTTTTCTGAGCCAGAGACTCCCTTCTCCAACAGTTGGAAAACTGACTTTCATTATCCTTAATATATTTACTTCGTTGATCAATCCTCCTCTACGTAACCAATCCTTGCTCCATCCCTTTCCACTCATGAATACCCTCCTTATCCTACCTGGGTTCTCCACACCCTATTTAAGTTCTGGCTGCTTTCACCAGGCCACCCCTCTGCATGGGCACGTTGATCACCTTGTGTGGGCTCCCACACCCATACTGGGCTACCCCCAATGTGGACACCTTACCACCCTATTTGATCTCCAAGTTCAAACCACTGCGACTCCTTTTTCTGCCCTGCATGTCTGCCCATAAAGCTGTGCTGTGCCTACTGGCTTTAGGAGTGAATTATCCCAAAAGGAAAGGAAAAGGAAGGGAGGGGAAAGAAAGAGAAGGGGAAGCAAGAGAAGGGAAGGTGAAGCAAAGGAAAGAAAGGAAAGGGAAGGGAAGGAGAGGGGAGGGGAGGAAATAGGAAAGGAAGGGAAAGAGAAGGGAAAGGGGAGGGAAGGGGAAGCAAGAGAAAGGAAAGGGGGAAAACAGGAAAGGGTGGGAGGAAAAATAAAGGGGAGTGGAGGGGCAGAGAAGAAAAAGGAGAACCCTGTGCAGCTTCTGAAACTGATAAATGCTTATACATTTCTGCTCAATCAATTGACCAATCAATTATCTTTCTTCAATGTTCATTGTGTTAAGAGAGTTAGGAGTTGAGGATAACATACAAAGAATATAAGAAAACATGTTTCCTGTCTTCCAGAAGCATCAGGCAAGATGAGGTAAAACATTAAATCAAAACTAATAACATAATAAATGCCACAGCTGAGTATTCAAAAAAAGATAGAATAAAATTATGAATGTATTTTCTAAACAATGGGAAAATCACACATGGATAACTCTCATCTATATTAATATATCAAATTGGAGTTCTGAAAAAGGCCCCACCCAACCAGTAATTGTGATGGCC
Source organism: Saccopteryx leptura (assembly GCF_036850995.1). NCBI lineage: Eukaryota > Metazoa > Chordata > Mammalia > Chiroptera > Emballonuridae > Saccopteryx > Saccopteryx leptura. Next base: position 187,949,508 of record NC_089506.1, read on the forward strand.
AAAGACATTTAGTCAGTGGTTCCCACTGATTTTATTCTACAGATTTTCCCCTACTGTACATGAAAGCAATAGATAATACTATTGTGAAGATGTTTATTGAGTAGCTCAATATAATATACAATAAAGTATTCAAAATAAAACGTGATAACAAATGTTACTACTGCCATTACCACAATAATTCTTATTGTCCTTAAAGTTTTTTGACAAAATTGAAGAGAAATTTGTATTCTTGACTAGTGGTAAGGAAGAGTACATGGTACTAAGTGAGGGTTGATGGAGACAGAAGTGTAAGAGCCCAATTAGCTGGGTTTTCATATCAGGCACTTATACACTGCTCACAAAAATTAGGAGTTCAGGAAATGTGCAGATACTCCAGTACTTTCAGCCTTTTATATAGTGTATTTTCACCAATAAAATAAAATTGGTTTTGCATTTTATTTGCATAATCAAACAACTTTCTTTGACTTGTCATTTGCTTTTATGATGTTCTTGTTTAATAAAAAAATCAAATGCTTCTTTTTTATCTCTTCATATTCATTTTGATATATCCCCTAATTTTTGTGAACAGTATATTACATAATATATAACACTCTGTACAGACACTGAAAAGGCTAAAATAAATGTACAGAATCTTTAGTCATCTATCAAGTGCAGTAGGGTAAGCCCATCTTCATTTCTGGATTTTCTCCACAAAGATCTCTGGTGTCAGTGGATAGAGCTCCCTTGAAGAACAAAGTGTTAAGTCCTTAGGGAAAGTCAGGCTCCACATACGGTACCTTCTCTCAACTCAGCCTTAAGAACAATGGGTTTTTTTGGTTGCATAAGTCCTGTAAAGGTTACTTCCAGAGGGATCTGCAAATATTAAAAAAGCTTGTGACTACCAACTTTAATGAAATACTGTCAACAACAGAAGCAAAGGAGATGAGATTCATTGAGAACAATGATGTTTTATATACTAATAAAAATTACTTTTAGCATAATATATCTTTACTTCTTTACACATATTTAATAAGCTACCTCAAGACTGGTCTGTGAAAGCATTCATCAATACATTCATTCAAGAAAATATCAATAAACACCTTTTCTGTACCATGCCAGAGACCAAATGATATTGGTTTGTGTTTGTTTTTTGTTTAAATTTTAAGCAAAACAATGAATTTTTAAAATTTAAATCAGATTTGTAGGCATTGTGGCAAACTATTTGGAAAAGCCATAGAGAATTAATTTTGTGCATGCTGGAGCTTGCAAGGTGATCCAAGTACATGTTATACATTTTAATTATTTGAAACATCCTAGCCTTCAAAAAGGCCAGTTACCTCCCTCAGTAGAAACCTTCCAGTTTCATTATGGGAAAAGGTCTTTGGGAAGCATTGTGCCTGTTTTCTAATATGTTCCCATGTGGAGTGTAAATGGTGAACTTCTGGAGACCTATACAGTGTTTTGACCAACTTTAGTTCTATTCTCAACAATTCAGTGTTGGGAGAGCCACCAACAGAGTAACCTTCTGATCTCAGTTGACTTAAGGGCAGAAAACTGTCTGTAGAGTGAGAAGCACCAATCATGGGTGACGAGGAGCTTTTGGGTAGTGTCTTCCCCACAGTAGGTGTGCTGGAGGACCACTCCTTCTCAGGGCTGAGTCCTCTGTTTGTACACACTTACAGGGCTGCTACATAGCTGCCGAAAGCCACAACTAAGATAGAAATCATCTCCATCCTCCTCCTCTTCTCTGATAAAGCCTACTTAATAAAAAGAGCTGCATAATACATGCATGAGTCCTAGAAATAGGCTTTATTAAAGGGCCTTGCTTGACATGAATCAAGGACAACTATTGTTCATGTTCTTCAGAGGACAGATTCCATATCTTTCTATTAATGTAAAACCTTTCTATTTTAAATTTCAAATTGCATGCATAGATTTCCCCTGTACACAGACCAACATACATAGAAAAAGCACATTGCAAACATTGTTTGTTAAGTTTTTTTAATTAAATAATTTAAAATTTGTATCCAATATCGCCAAATCAACTGCAAAATCTCTACAAGCAATTCCTGGATGACTGCCAGGTACCATTGCGAACAAATGAAAGGAATAAAGTGAGGTGATAGAGTAAAAGACATTCATAGGTACAAATAAAGCAGAGAACCAAACTGGATGGTTTAATGAAAAAGTATTAAATTAAGTGGTATGAGTGATGATACCATCCTGCAGTAGCAAAACCAGACCAGAGGAAAAATTGGGCTCTGGACTAGATGTGGAAGACTTTTGGAGACACTTTGGGAGTAAACTAGGAGTTAAAGGATGAGAACATATTGAGAAAGATTTTTATTAGGATGTAAGAAACCCAATTTAATTGCAGCATGACTCCCAGAAGCAGAGTTAAAGTAGCCAGGATGGCCGTGGACTGTGGGACTTCTTCACATCAGGCAGAAATGTTGTAATCAATGATTCTCAACCTTAGCTTCAAATGGAAACATAAGGGGGTGCTTTTAAAGCTGCACAGGATGAATTATGTTAGAATCTGAGATGACCTAGGGATCGAGTTTTTAAAAGTATCCCACTGATTTCATTGTGCAGCCAGTCATCAAGAACCACTATCACAAGAGCTTCTGTCACTTCTGGTGGAGAAGAGCATCATTCAAATTGACGACCTTGTTATTATCAATGTACTGCAGGACTGTGCACAGTGCTTTTCCTTTCCTTCCTTCCAGTGGGTGTAAAACCAAATTTGAAACTTTGCTCAAAGGATGTGGCATCATCATGTCATGCTAACTGCATTGATTCTAGATGGCCTTTATAGTTTGGCTATTTATAAAGCCAAAGGTTTAGCACTCCAGACTAATGGGATCTTAAAGGTCACAGGTGGCTCCAAATAGATTCTCTGGCCAACAGAACAAATTATTAGACAATGAATGAGCACATTCATGCATATATGTGTGTGTATACACAAACACCTCAGTTTAAGAAAAACTCATTATTTATGAAAATCAATCATTATTATTAAGAAAATCAATCATTATTTATGCAGGCAGAGTGGTAACATGTTAAGTGGCTGACCTGTGTTTCTTTGCAAGGTTTCATGGAGAAGTTCTGCAGAACTCTGATGATAGCAAGTTTCATGTTCATCATAGCGAACCTCATGCCAATACAGTTTCTGGGTCCAGTTCCAAAGGGCATGTATACGTAAGGATTTATGCTGTCCTTGTTTTTCTTACTGAACCTGGTTTCACAAAAGTATATAAAAACAAGTTAATGAAACAAAAAAGTCATGATAGCTACATATTGGGATTGTTCTCACTTAGGCTCAGTCGAATCTGTAAACTTCTGTGGGCTAGTCAGTGAGATCCTGCTATGGTTATTTTGCTGTGTGAATTGTAAGCTGTAGATTCTTTCCATTCCATTTACCCTATAGGAGCTTTTAGTCTCAAGAAACAAGATGAATGTTGTTTAAAGGAAAATTTATCTTTAAACACTGAAAATACATTTGGTTGTTGAGATGTTCATACTTTGAAAGGCAAGTAGGAAATGAGACTAATTAAAGAAAAGATAGGTTCCTGCTTTCATCAAACTCATGTTGGTCACATGCTCATGCAGGAAATAAGACTCATATCTCTCATTAGTCACATTGTTATTTTTTTCATTCCCTTCTTTTTCTTTTCCTTACTTTTCCCCTTCTTCCGTTCCCTCTCCTCCACTCACCTATTCCCTTCTGTCTCTCTCCCTCCCACTGAATAGTTTAAGTCAGATAACTTACATGGGCATATCCTGCTCCCCTAGTATAATCACTGGTTTCCTTGTCTCTCTGTTCTACTACGCTACAAAGTCCTTGAAGGTTAAGCCTATGTTTTATTCAAGTTTGATTCCTCAATATTTGATTATATTAAGGAAAAATGTGGGTTTGGGAATGTAATCATGGCATTGTGGTTATGTATTTTAAAATGCTCTTATATTTTGGAAAACACTGGAATATTTACAAATAGTATGCCTTAAAATTATATGGAAGTCAGGAGGATGGTAGTACAGGCGTGTGGATGGGGCAAGGGACATGGGTTGATGGCTATAAGGCAGGTGCTGAGTACACATAGACGCATTAAAATTATTTCATAAACTTGTCATAGAAAATGCTTTTTTTATATGTCAAATACACATATATTTGTGTAAGTGTCAAAAATTCCTCATAGTAGGCATTTTTTTAATACTTAGATTTCTCACGCTTTGCCCATTTCCTGACACTGATCTTTGTTGATCAAAGAGAAATAGAATCAGTGGTTCTGGTTTCATGAAGCTACAGTAGGGGAAGCTACTGAGCTTGGAGGAGCCATAGAGATCCCTTGGTCCAGAAAACAGACGGTTTGGTCATCTCTGACTTATTCTTTTAACAAGCATTTATGTGTAGATACTAATCTACTACGAAGAACACCATGGCAAATGAGGTAAGGTTCTTCTTATTAGGGATCTTAGCAAAATCTAGATCCCAGTTAGTGCCCTCAATAGTTCATTCCACTTTTTCACACCAGTACAATAAATGGGAACAACAGCTCTCTCTAGAGTTTAAGCTGTGCCCAAAGCTGGACGTGGCTTTGAATACTCAAAAGAATATGTTAAATATCACCCTAGGGAGTTTGTCTCAGACTCTAGAGAGCAGATAGATGACTTCCCTTCGGAAGAGTCATCATATACTGAGAGTAGGAGGAAGCTGACACAGGACTGCAGTCATAGACAGCACCAGAGGATCTTTGTTTTCCTCTGTGCTCAAAGAGGCTGCTTAAGCTATTACGGATGAGGACCTCTCAGGCTGTCAGCCTGCACTGCAATAAATGCTAGAGGCATGGCAGCCGATGTAAAAAACAGAATGTGGGAACACTGGTAGTAAATTTAGAGAGCTAAAGAAAACAACATAAAAAAACTTAAAGAAATAAAAAAGCCCATGTTTCTAAAATCAGATAATGGTTAATTTATGGTATTTGCATATAGACACACACATAAACATTTATACTTTGTATGTTTATATATAATGGTTATATATAATAGATATTGTTTATATAGTTTACAGTTAAATAAGCAGTACAAAATAAAATACATCACTCTTTTAATTTAAAAAATCTATATATGCTTAGAAAAATCTTAATAATAATGCATATCACATTATTAATGAAGTTTATCTTAAAATGTTAAGACTATCAACAGATACAATTTTCTGTAGTCTAGAGTTTGTAAAATATTGTTAACAAACAATGATCACTTTTATAATAAAAAAATAAAATTCTGAAAAATGTACATATAAATGATTGTACAACCACAGTTTGTCATCTGTACTAACAGACATCAGAATACGCCCCAGCCAGCCTGGATCATGGGGGTTCCCTTTCCCAGAGGCCCAGTACCTTTCAGGACGGAATTCCTCAGGCTCTGACCAGTGCGCTGGGTCATTGTGAAGAACATAGATTGGCACCGTCACCACTGTCCCTTTGGGAATGAACACACCATTGATTTCCACATCCTTCTTACAGAACCTCTCGAGTCTACCAGCAAGTGGATATATCCTGAGAGTTTCATTCAACACCATGTCAAGATACTCCATCTGTACCACAGCATCATAGGTGGGAGGTGCCTGGGAAGAGAGAAACAGGTTTTTAAAATTGAGATTTGAGATCAACTTTCAACTCAGTCAATGCAGTTCTATAGAAATGTTAGGAGCTCCAAAGAATAATGTGTTTTGGTAAAAGACCTTAGGACTTAATAGACATTTTAATATCTATCATGTCCTTTGACCTGTTTATTGGCCCATTGAGATGTGTGGAGTAGTTATGACTATGGAGACTTTTGGGACAATTCCCTAAGCAAGACCTGAAATCCCTCACGTTACCATGTAGTGATTCTTTTTCTCATATAAACAAATGTGACTAATAGACTATGACCCTTACTTTTAACTAAAGTATGCCAAACTAACTGTTTCCTTTCAAAAGGGAAGTCACAATTCTGTACCAAAGAAAGAGAATGTGTAAAAGAGCAAAATCCCTATTTGGCATACTGATTTTTAGTTGAAAATCCTGCTTGCTAACTCTTTAAATGATATATATAAAATCTGGAGAGAAACACTCTATATATAGAAATTCTATGAATAAGTTAAAGAGAAACGAGTTCCTTTCTAAACCAAATTTGGCAAAAGACCAGTATGGCTGTATTCCAGCTAGCAGGGTACATAATTTCATTCTAGTGGAAGTTATAAAGAGGTGGGACCTCACTTAGTCCCATGCTGCCTTGCTGGAACAGTCCCCAGGCTGTGGCTTCAGGGCTTGACTTTAAACTGTGAAGTTCTCAAACAAGCTTCTCCAGCCCCAGAGCCCAATCTTTTCATGCCAAGAATTCCAGTTTTGTCAGCTATCTGAAAACAGTATGGGTAATATATAGTATCACTTGGTGTTATATTGAAGAGGCAATATTGTAGAAGTTAAGGCTTTGGATAGTGGCATCTTACCACTACCATATGACTTGTGTATAAAAGTTATTTCACATCTCTGTAGCTCAGTTTTCTGACATTTACATGAAGATAATTAGAGATGACATTTCATATGGCTGTGTGGCAGAGACAATCACTGCTCACCCAATATCCATGTAGTCTCCACATCTCCCAGCCCACTGGAGGCTAGGGGAGATCAGCTTTGAGAATGGACTGTGAGCTGAGGTGACATATGTCAGTTCAGGGCCAAAACATTTAAAAAGCCAGTGAGCAACAATCTAGTTCTTTATTTCCCAACCAACATGAAGGCTGTGTGTTCCAGAGAGTGCAGCTACTAGAAGCTACTTTTTAGCTTATATTTCCAAGAAATTATGTGAAGGAGAGACTCCCACTCCCATCCTCTTCTAACAATCCATTTGGACATGTGAGGGTGGAAATAATCCTTTGCTATGTAAAACCACTGAGAATAGAGGGCTAATTAGTAGCTGTGGCATAATTTAGTCTAGTGGTTCTCAAAATATTTGAAGTCGGGGTGCACTTAAAATCCTACGAATAATTGTAGGCGCACTATATACAAATTTCTGAGAAATATGTTATAATAATTAAGTCAAATATTAAGAAAAAATATAAAGTTCAAGTGTGCTTTTATGGTAATTAAATTAAATAAATATGACAAAATTAAATTTATTCTGACATTAAAAAACATGTTTATGTTATATTTTTTGAGTTATGCGTTTTAGAATTCGTAAGAAAGTGGGGTTAAAAAAATTTAAAAACCAACAAAAAGTTATCTTTTTATATATATACATACATTCTTAGTAAGATTTAGTAAATTTGGCAGGTCCTGGCACAAATGTGTTAAGTGTTTTCATTCTTGTGTTTATGAGAAACATGAGCCTGATGTGTCCTAGCGATTTCTTCAATATTTGGGCATATATTTGAAAGGCAAACTCTCATTTCCTCATCAATACATTGAAGAATTCTTCTCTTTTTACTCTTAATTGTGTTGAGTACAGAAAACCCCCACCATACATATCATCTTAACTTTACACCAAACAAAGGACAGAAGAAACTTGCCTGCAGGCTTTCTGGGGAACATGGGGGAGGTAGTGTAAACAATCCAGCACACAGCTTAACAGCCTTTTGCAATGTAATCAGGCAAGTGAAGTGGGTGGGGGGTGGGGCAGACTGTCAGTTTACAGCCAAGTCCCCACACTTCTGTCCCCAAAAATCTAAACTCCAAAAACCCTGTTGGTTTTTTGATCCCCAACAGGAGCATATTTCTCTGGAATACCATAGGCTCACCTGGAAATCTTCTAGGGCACACCAGTGTGCCCTGGCACACACTTTGAGAACCATTGACTTAGCTTATCCTGACTAATACATAATTTTTCAATTGAATTTTTTTGGTGACATTGGTTAGAAAGGTTTTAGGTGTACAATTCTATAATATATCATCAGTATATTGTATTGTATGTTCACCACCCCAACTCATGTCTCTTTCCATCACATTTATCCTCCCTTTACCCTCTTCTCCCTTCCCCTCAGATAATCACCATGCTATTGCCTATGTTTATGAGGGATTTTTTTGCTTAAAACCTTTACCTTTTTTATGCAGGCCCTCACTCAACCTCCCCTATGACAGCTGTCAGTCTGTTCTCTATCTGTGATTCTGTTTCTATTTTTGATGTACATTTTTTAAAAATATTAAATTCATTTATAGATATAAGGCATTTAGAACAGATATATATATGTAGTAAGGAGCATATGTTAGCTATCAGTGTTGTTGTCATTGTAGTTATTATAAGAAAGGGAAAACATAATGCTTTAGCTAGTCTGTCTCTTAGTGACCTTCCCATCTTACTACAATCAAATGAATCCCAGTATAAGCTTACCCAGAGAAGAAAGATAATCTCTAATTTAGTGGGATGTTAAAATGTATCTTTACCTTAGGCCCTGGCCGGTTAGCTCAGCGGTAGAGCGTCGGCCTGGCGTGTGGGGGACCCAGGTTCGATTCCCGGCCAGGGCACATAGGAGAAGCGCCCATTTGCTTCTCCACCCCCACACTCCTTCCTCTCTGTCTCTCTCTTTCCCTCCCGCAGCCAAGGCTCCATTGGAGCAGGGATGGCCTGGGCGCTGGGGATGGCTCCTTGGCCTCTGCCCCAGGTGCTAGAGTGGCTCTGGTCGCGGCAGAGCGACGCCCCGGAGGGGCAGAGCATCGCCCCTGGTGGGCAGAGCGTTGCCCCTGGTGGGCGTGCCGGGTGGATCCCGGTCGGGCGCATGCGGGAGACTGACTCTCTCTCCCCGTTTCCAGCTTCAGAAAAATACAAAAAAAAATATATATATCTTTACCTTATATCTGAAGGACCTATGACACAGAAAGGTCTTAACTCTTGTCCAAAACCACAATCTGGACTCAAACTCATGTCTCCTATTTTCTACCCTATGTTCTTTCCTGCATACCAGACTTCTACTAGACCGCAAAGTTTTTCCAAGGTAGTAGATTACAGTGATGGTGCCAATTCTCCACCCTTTCCAATATCCATGCCCTTAATCATCTAACTTCTAGCCCTCCCATTATGATGCTGGGGTTGGCCATGTGCCATGCTTTAAACCAATGTAATGTTGGCTAAGTGTGGTGCAAGTAGAGTTTGAAAGACACCCGTATGATGGGATTATTGCCTGAGAAGAACACAGCCAGGCTACTTGTCTGGAGTATCAGAAACAGGTGGAGTTAACCCGCCAGTTTAGCCAAGGCCATACTATCGAGACAAGAGCCAGATCAAAGCAAGTCCAGTCAAATATCAATGTGTAACTACCCAGACACTTGCGCAATAAATTGCTATTGTTAATTGCCACTGAGGTTTGTTTGGTTTTTTTCACTGACAGAACAGGACACTTTTTTCAAAGATCTTATATATCTGTGAATAACACACATTACCTATATTTCTTTGTTTTAGTCTTTTTACATCTTCCTAAGTAGCACAGGTAAAGGAACTGATGCTTATGGTTTTGAAAACATTCTCCTAAGAAGTGGTGAGGAGGCATGCTTGCTAAAGCTTTACTTTCTCTCTCTCTCTTCAGGTATCACCCACTCACCTTATTGGGAAATGTTGCATCAGTCTCTTCCTGCAGTTTCTGCTGCACATCAGGATGAGTGGCCAAAAAGTACATAAGGAAGGAAAGGGAACTGCTAGTGGTCTCATAGCCAGCAAAAATAAAGATAATAGATTGGGCCACAATCTCCAGATCAGACAGTGCTAAAGGAGAAGAAAGATATTTTATAAGGCAGGTCAATGTACAACATCACAGAGTAAATGATGAGAAATCCAAATGAAACTCCCAAACCTCTATGGGAAAAACTGAAAAAGCAATTCAGCTTAAATTGGAATGTGTATGTTTCAGAGCCATAAAAAGACAAAAATTTGTCTTAATCTAGTTTTTCCCCAAGGTCTATACTGTTCTTGACCTTCTCCTTCCAGTTATACCAACCTACCCACAACATAGCTATGAAATTTCAAAAGATAGAATAACTGTGTTACATACTCAGTGTTATCAGTATGTCCCTTGGAGAATCCTAAAAGTAGCTTAAGTACAAGTAATAAAGGATAGTATTCTACTCCCTGGAAAAAGTTATATTATTCTAGATAAAATATACCCAGAAAATTCTTGACTTTGCACTATGGCTTATGCAAGGAAAAATTAAAAGATCTTTCCTCTAAACATGTTTGCAGAAACTTAAGAGAATAATATTGGGCTATACATGAAATACGGTTACTGTAAATATTGTCCATAGACCAGCATCATCAGCAGTATCTGGAAGGTTATTCGAAATGTGGAATCTCAAATTCCATACTAGAACTATTGATTCACAATATGAACTGTCAAGAGATGTGATGATTTTCAGAACAAAAACAAATAAATACAAAAATTTATATGAAACAACAAAAGACCCTAAATAGCTACAGAAATCTTGGGGAAAAGTTGTTGAGGGTATCACACTACCTAATATTAAACTATACTATAACACTATAGTAATCAAAACAGCATGATACTGACATAAAAACAGACATATAAATCAATAGAACAGAATAGAAAGCCCAGAAATGAACCCATGACTATATGGTCATTTAGTTTATATATGGTGTCAGGTGGGTACTTGAAGTATTAGAGAGATCACTCTGTAAAGTATATGATTGTCTAACCGACAATCTAACTGTACACCTGAAACTAATACAAGATAATACTAAATGTAAACTCTAATTAAAGAATAGTATTTACAAAAGAGATGTGATTTGTGTGTACAATCTAGCTTGGTAAGCATGGATTATACCTTTAAGAGACATCAGGTAACTGAAGATCTGGGATACATTTATTCAAAATGAATGGTTTCAGATATGTGCAAAAATGACAGAAAAAAAAAGAATAGAAGATTGGTGACTGGTCTTAGTCTATTTTGTATGTTTGTGTTTATGGCATTAAAATAGCAGAAGAAGGCCTGACCTGTGGTGGTGCAGTGGATAAAGCGTCGACCTGGAAATGCTGAGGTCGCCGGTTCGAAACCCTGGGCTTGCCTTGTCAAGGCACATATGGGAGTTGATGCTCTGATACCAATCTCTGATATTTTTTATAGTAATAATTTTTCTGACATATCTCCTTGAACAAGGTTAAATAAATAAAAAATAAATAAATGGGATTGCATCAAACTAAAAAGTTTTTGCACAGTAAAGGAAACTATCAACAAAACAAAAAGACAACCTACTGAATGGGAGATGATATCCACCAATGAAACATCTCATAAGGTGTTAGTATCCAAAATTAATAAAGAACTCATACAACTCAAAGCCAACCCCCAAACAATCTAATTAAAAAGTGGGCAGAGGACCTGAAATGATGCTTCTCTAAAGAGGACATAAAAATGCCCAACAGACATATGAAAAGATGCTCAACACCAGAAATTGTCAGAGAAATTAATATTAAATCATATTGAGATATCACCTCATACTTCTCAGAAAGGCTAATATCAATAAATCGACAAACAACAAGTGTTGGTGAGAATGTGGAAAAAAGAGAACCCTCATGCACTGTTGGTGGGAATGCAGATTGTTACAGTCACTGTGGAAAGCAGTATGGAGGGTCCTTGAAAAATTAAAAATGAAATTTCCTATGTCTCATAGTTCGCTTCTGGGTATATATCCAAAGAAATCTGAAATACTAATTTTAAAGACTATAGGCCTACTTATGTTCACAGCAAGGTTATTTACAGTAGCCAAGATACGGAAGCAACCCAAGTGCCTGTCAGTAGATGAGTTGGTAAAAAAGAAATGGTATATATACAATAAAACATTATTTGACCATAAATAGGAATGAAATCTGACCATTTGTGACAACATGGATGGACCTAGAGGGCGTTATGCTAAGTGAGATAAATCAGATCAAGAAAGACGTACCATATGATTTCACTTATACGTGGAACCTAAAGAACAAAATAAATGAACAAATAAAGTAAAAACAGACTTATAGATACAGAGAAAAGACTGATGGTTCCCAGAGGAAGGGGACGGGGGACTGGGTAAAAAGGGTAAAGGGATTAAGAAGTACAAATTGGTAGTTAGAAAATAATACTGTGGATGTAAAGGACAGCATAGGGAATGCACTCAATAATACTGTAATAACTACATATGGTGTCAGGTGGGTACTTGAAGAATTAGATCACTCTGTAAAGTATATGATTATCTAACTGACAATCTAATTGTACACCTGAAACTAATACAAGATAATATTAAATGTAAACTCTAATTAAAGAATAGTATTTACCAAAGAGATGTGATTTGTGTGTACAATCTAGCTTGGTAAGCATGGATTATACCTTTAAGAGCCATCAGGTAATTGAAGACCTGGGACACATTTCTTCAAAATGAATGGTCTCAGATATGTGCAAAAATGACAGATAGAAAAAAAAGAATAGAAGATTGGTGACTGGTCTTAGTCTATTTTGTATGTGTGTGTTTGTGGCATTAAAATAGCAGAAGAATGTGCCAATAGAAGGGCATTGGACAGTATGAAATATAGAAATGTAGGGTTCAGTGACTGGAATTAGCAATGTTTATTCAATCACAACCTGAATATCATCTTTCTCAGCACGTGGCCCTTCTCTCTGCTCTATTTTATGCTCAGCAAATAGCCCCTGTGTTCAAATCAACCTCATTTTATATTTTACCCTTAGAGATACAAAGCATGGTTAAGCTCTACGCTGTTTGGAGCATATTAGGACCTTTAGACACCTAGGGCATTAAAATAAACACGGTGCTCACCCAACCATGTAATTTACAACTCAAAATAAGTGTACAAAGGTCGACATAAAGTTCTGATTTTCTAATGGGATTTCTGTGATGTTTTGGGAGGGATAAATTCAACTATCAAATTCTTTCCCACAGTTAGCATACACCCCATAATATTCATAGCTTAAAGTTGTCCTGTCTAATATGGTAGCCACAAGCCACAAGTGATCATTTAAATTTGCATTTTAACTAATTAAAACTAAATACAATTTAAGATTATGTTTTTGGTTGCACTGGCTACAAAACTAATGCTCAATAGCCACGTGTGTCTAGTAGTTACTGTATTGAGTAATGCATATAACCGTATTTTTGTTCCATAAGACGCGCCTGACCATAAGACACAGCTAGGGTTTTAAGGAGGAAAATAAGAAAAAATATTCTGAACGAAATGGTGTGTTAAAATATTTAATAATATACTGTATTTTTCATTCCATAAGACACACGGGCATTTTCCCCTCCACTTTTAGGAGGGAAAAATGCGTCTCATGTAGTGAAAAATACAGTACAGGTATACACTTTCCCTCATCACGAAGGTTGTAGTGGACATTGTAGATAGATATATGGATGAACAGATAATAAAAGAAATAGAAAGGAAGATAGGATGGATGGGTGGATGGGTGAATGGAAGGAAGGAAGGAAAGAAGGAAGAAAGGGAGGGAGAAAGGAAGGAAGGAAGGAAGGAAGGAAGGAAGGAAGGAAGGAAGGAAGGAAGGAAGGAAGGAAGGAAGGAAGGAAATAATTCTAGACTGATATCCATGTATAGTGCTGTGTTAGAGTCATCTCATACCTGCGTTCTAGAAACAAATGTTAAATATTTAGATAGCCATTTTGTGAGATGGTTGTCAAACTATTGGTACTTTAAAATTAACCATGATGGGATTATTTATATTATGGAAATAAACTTTAAATCAGAGATTTTTGAGAGGCAGAGATGGAGAGAGAATATGTTTACATCACTGGTCTACTTATGGGTATATATGGAAATATTTGTTTGCCATATCTATGTAAATATATTTGATGTTCTTAGGTTTGTTCACCAAGGAGAGCTAGAAACAAAAATACCCTGGTAGGAATGAACACGCCCAGATCACAGAGTTTGGTTTCTAAATATCGCATCTCACTAAAATGAACCAGAGCTCCTTTGAGAAGTGACTGATTTGAGGACTGATCTGGGGAAATAAAGAGAAACTAAGAATGTACAACACCAAGAGTGAACCCTAATAGAAACTCAAGTGTGAATGTAGGTTCACTGATTGTGCCAAATGATCCACACCTGTGAGGGATTTGATCATCAGGGAAGCTGTGTACAGGTAGGGAGAAGTGGTGTACTGGAAGTCTCTGCACCTTCCTCTCAATTTTGCTATGAACCTAAAAGTGTCCTAAAAAATAACATCTTTTGGAAAAATTAAAAATTAAAAGGGAGGAAGGAACCCAGAGCCCACTTAAAAAAAACCCCAGTGAACAAATCTGTGAGAATTTGGCCATCAAAAAAAAAAAAAAAAAAGAGGCCCTGGCCGGTTGGCTCAGCGGTAGAGCGTCGGCCTAGCGTGCGGAGGATCCGGGTTCGATTCCCGGCCAGGGCACACAGGAGAAGCGCCCATTTGCTTCTCCACCCCTCCGCCGCGCTTTCCTCTCTGTCTCTCTCTTCCCCTCCCGCAGCCAAGGCTCCATTGGAGCAAAGATGGCCCGGGCGCTGGGGATGGCTCCTCGGCCTCTGCCCCAGGCGCTAGAGTGGCTCTGGTCGCAATATGGCGACGCCCAGGATGGGCAGAGCATCGCCCCATGGTGGGCGTGCCGGGTGGATCCCGGTCGGGCGCATGCGGGAGTCTGTCTGACTGTCTCTCCCTGTTTCCAGCTTCAGAAAAATGAAAAAAAAAAAAAAAAAAGAATAATGTAAGAGTGTAAATTTATAATATATTAGTTCATATTGATATAAATAAAAAAATAAATAAGAATGAAAAGGTTTTCCTTACAATGAAGCAGTAATTCATGAATATAAAAGAAATGAAAAGAAAGCTATCATTTTGCAACCATTAAAATAATAATGATTTCAGTTAAAATTCAATAATGGATGATAAAAGTAGCAGGTGAAAGTTTGAAGAGAAACAGAATATTTACTTAGTCTCAACAGCTTCCCAAAAGTTACTTATTAATATAAGAGGAAAATTAAACTTCACAATTAATCTAGTGAACACAATTTTAACCACGAGTTCCAAGTTAAGGTTACCAACACTGGGGCAATGTGCCTCCTAACATGATGAAAGCTTAATGCAAATTTCCAAACAGAGGTTCTGAGTCAGTGGGACTGGGTGAGACCAGAGAAGGACACTGAAAACAAGCTCTCCAGAGGTTCTGATGAAAGTTATTCACAAACCACTGCTGACTTCTGGGCATAAAATTCTTGTTTATGGCCCTGGCTGGTAGGCTCAGTGGTAGAGTGTCAGCCTGGTGTATGGAAGTCTGGGTTCAACTTCTAGTCAGAGCACACAGGAGAAGTGCCCATCTGCTTCTACACCCTTCCCCCTCTCCTTTCTCTCTATCTCTCTCTCCCTCTCCCGCAGTCTAGTGGCTCCATTGGAGCAAAGTTGGCCTGGGTGCTGAGGACAGCTCCCTAGCCTCCACCTCAGGCGCTAGAATGGCTCTGGGCTCAACGGAGCAACGCCCATATGAGCAGAGCATCGCCCACTAGTGGGCGTGCCAGGTGGATCCCGGTCAGGCACATGCGAGAGTCTGTCTCTCTGCCTCCCTGCTTCTCACTTCAGAAAAATACAAAAATAAATAAAATAAATTCTTGTTTATGGGGCCCTTTAAGCTTGGAACAAAATTCTGTCTGCATGCCTGTAGAAAGTGCCTCTCACTACCATTTATATCGAAACATGTAGGAGATAACTCTGCACCAGTAAAAACAGCAATTAACTGCAAAGCAAGGGTTAATTAGAGACAGGAGATCTTGCAGTGTGTTGGCCATGGAGAGACACTGGCCTGGGTTACTCAAGTGCAGGTACGCAGAATTCTTGGAGGAATACCTGCAAGAACCAGATGGCCTTTGTGATTGATAAGCTCTGAGACTCGGACTCTTCTTGAGCCCTTCTTCATGAAAAGAAACAGTAGATATGTAGGGTAGGGAATGAAACGAATGGGAAAAAGGCTTGTGTAACTTTCTAGTTTTAACTGCTAAGCTACGACTTTTAGAACTCAATAAATATGCAGTGGCGCTGTTTCTTGGGGCTAGACCCACCTAAGAGTTTCAGTCCTCTGCCCGTTGTATATATAATCTGGTGTGTCTTTTGCCTTGCGAGTCCAAACCTTAAAGAAATTCTTAACATAAACATGTCTTTCTAAATTTGGCTGAAATTCTTATCTGCCAGGAAAACTTCATGCACATTTTCAGAACCAGCTCCTACTTCGGAGCTTCCCAACAATGGCCCTCTGAAGAACACCTTGTTTACCTTTGTGGGAGTCTGTTTCTTTGGACTTCTGGGAGTTCATCATCAGCTGAAGCAAATCCACCCGGTGCTGGAAGCAGAAGGAGAAATTTCAATGTTAGAAATAAGTCAAGCGTGCAATATTCAATTTCTTTCCTGATAATATGGCCCCATTAAGTCCAGAAGTGTGACCAGTGCTGCCTGAGTCATTGCGAATAGAAACATCCAGCTACTAATCTTAGAGAGCAGGATGTTTCCCTGAGAGAAATGCAGCCATTATATCCAGGTGCTTTTTGGCCCCCATCTCTCTGATCTTCAGGTTCTCTGGCTTTTGAACAAGGCTTCCTGGCTAAAGAGTTGCCTGCTCCCTCTCTTGTCAGACCTGCTAGTTCACAAAAAAGTCTCTGACCTCAATCCTTTTTTTTCTCTAACCTTAATTCTTAATAAATGGCCACACAGATTAATCTCCTGACATTTAATGACATTATTGGCAGTTTTTCTGTGAGCAGTTTCAAATGCCTCCCTATCCCAGAACTCTCCACAACATTCAGTGCAATCCTGGGTACCTGGCCCTATCCCCATGACCTGCAGACATTTGCGTGCAGGCCCCCAGGCCTGTGAAGGCAACCTCAATGCCCAGAGAAGACGCCTGCCCTCTCAGTCTCTGAGCAGGCTTCAATTTAGGATCGAGTGCGCTCCACCTGCTTCCGGATGGAAACTGCCATTGCAGAATAGATCAAATAGGCTTGGAATTGATGTGATTATTTGCCAATTTAAAATCTAGGGAATTATGATACCAGGAAAATAATTTTTAAACAGTAATTTTTATACTTTGATTATTTACTGAAGGTTAGTGCTTAACTTCTATCTTAATAATATTCATGCAGTAATATAATCTTTGTGCTTATTATTACATTTTAAACAATGCCTCTCTGACTCAGTTTTATTTCCTTTCTTAACCTTCACCTTCTTCATTCTCCACAAAATGTTTTAACTTTCCTCCTGTAAACCTAGAGTTCTCTGCCTCCCTTTAGAAAAAGAGGCCTGACCTGTGGTGGCGCAGTGGGATAAAGCATCGACCTGGAGCACAGAGGTCGCCTGTTTGAAAACCTGGGCTGCCTGATCAAGACACATATGAGAGTTGATGCTTCCTGCTCCTCCCCCCTCCTCTCTCTCTCTCTCTCTCTCTCCTCTCTAAAAATTGAATAAGTAAAGTCTTTTTAAAAATGCATGGAAAAAAATCCCCTAATATAAAACAGGGCCTGGCCTGTGGTAGCGCAGTGGATAAATCATTGACCTTGAGCACTTAGGTCACTGGTTCAAAACCCAGGGCTTGCCTGTTCAAAAACAAATACGGGGTAATGTTTCCTGCCTCTCCCCTTTCTCTCTCTCTCTCTCTCTCTTCTCTAAAATAAATTTTAAAAATGTTGAAAAGAAAAAGAGAAGTGTGCATATCATATGTATACAGTTCAATAAATTATCAAAAAGTGAATACACGCATGTAACTACAGACAGATTTTTACCTTTTCTTTATCATGAAGGCGACTTTCTTTCATCCTTTTTACAGATTTTTTGAAAAAATCAGTAACGCTTTTTGGAAACATACAAATATTTAATGCTTCAAAAACTGGGTTAAGGAATGGAAAGAGCACTGTAAGAAAAAAGAAAGCCAATGAAAATATGAAATGTACCCAGAGCTGTTATAATTTTCTCTACCAACCAGAAGAGTAAAAGACACCAGGCTCCTTAACCAGAAGCCAT
Organism: Saccopteryx leptura; assembly: GCF_036850995.1. Lineage (NCBI taxonomy): Eukaryota > Metazoa > Chordata > Mammalia > Chiroptera > Emballonuridae > Saccopteryx > Saccopteryx leptura. Next base: position 187,967,492 of record NC_089506.1, read on the forward strand.
TCCCTCTATGACCTTTGCTCAGACACAAGGCCATGACTGAGCGAGGGCATGTCCACACATGCGGGGCACCACTATACCAGTGAGGTCAGTGGCCCCTTCTCATCTTTTGGGTGACTAAAGGAACAGGATTACATTCTGGAATAGCTTTGCCTTTTATCTATTAAACTAGACTGTCTTTGAATAAACCAGACTAGATTCTGATACTTTAATTAATCACATTGTTCAAGAGATAGCAATCAGGTGCACATGCATTAACAATGTGAAACACTATATATCAAAATATCAACAATCATTGTATCTAAGAGTTTAATTATAGGTGAGTCTTATGTAGATTTAACACATTTGCTATCAGACTCTTAACGTGTTTATTTATAGAAATAGACAAGTTAACTTTAAAATTTTTATAAAATTGCAAAGGATACACCCAGTATGGCCAAATGGTGAGGGAGAATAAACTTGTAGAACTCAAACTTCCTGATTTTCTTTTTTTTTTTCTCTTTTCTTTCTGAGTAGGGGAAGATGTGGGAAGACTGCCACATGCGCTCTGACTGGGATCTACTTGACAGCCCCATCATAGGCTGATGTTTGAATCAACTGAGGTATTTTTAGATTCTGAGGCTGATGTGCTCAGACCAGCTGAGCCATTTTCAGTGCCAGGATGACACTCAAACCAATCGAACCACTGGCTGCAAAAGAAGAAGAGGGAGAGAAGGGGTAGAGGGCGTAAGGAGAGCAGCAGATGGTCACTTCTCTTGTGTGCCCTGACCAGGAATTGAACCTGGAATGTCCATATGCTGGGCCAATGCACTCTCCACTAAGCCAGCCAGACAGGGCCCATCCTGATGTTCAAAACTTACCACAAAGCTATTATAATTAAGGCACTGTGGTACTGGCATAGGACAGACATATAGATCAACAGAATAGAATTTAGAGTCCAAAATAAACTCATGTGTCTAAGGTCAACTAAATTTTCTTTCAATTACATTTAAATTATTAAATTATTTTTAAATTACAGTTGATATATAATATTATACTAGTTTCAGGTGATCGATATACTTATTAGACATTTCTATACCTTATGAATGATCACCCTAATGAGTTTATTACCCATCTGACACCACACAGAATTATTACAATATTATTGACTATATTTTCTATTTGATACTATACATCCCTATGACTATATTTTATAACTGACAATTTTTACTTCTTAATTCATCATACCTTCTTCACACATCCTCCCAATACCCCTCCTATCTGGCAGCCATCAGTTTTTTTTTTTTGTATCCTTGAGTTTATTTCTGTCTTGTTTGTTTGCTTGTTTTGTTTTGTCTTGTTTTAGATTCTGCATAGAAGTGGAGTCATACTGTATTTGTCTTTCTCTGTTTGATTTATTTCACTTAGCATATACCTCATAGGCCCATCCATGTAGTCAAATGTGGCAGAATTTGCTTCCTTTTATGGCTGAATAGTATTCTATTGTGTGTGGGTATGCATGCCTGTGTGTATATTACATTTTCTTTATTTATTTATCTGTCAATGGAAACTAGGTAGTAAACTAGGTGTACATTTTAAATAGATGAGTTATATAGTGTGTGAATTTATCTCAATAAAGCTTTTAAAAGAAAGAAAGAAGAAAGGTAGATGGGGAGAGAGAGGGGGGGAAGGAGGGTGGCAGGAAGAGACAAAGGGAGGGTGGAGTGAGGGAGAAAGAAAGAGGAATATAGTAGTCTACATACTTATTAAGAGAAAAAATGGATCGAGGAAGTTAAATTTTAAGAGCTTCTTGGTATTTTCCACAAAGGGATCTTGCGGATTGCTGAGGGAATCGATGTTCACTCCAAATGATGTGCTAGTAATTACATCCATGCTGTAGGCCCCAAAGAAGCTGGGTAGAGAAAGAAAGACATGGACAATTAGAGTCAGCACCTCTTTACTATCCTCATCCAACACATACAACAAGAACGGCATGTCAACTCATGTCCAAGTAAAGAGTCAAACAACTGTCCAAAGCACCTGCTAGAGCATCTAAAAAATCTATGCTCTTGTCACACTCATCATGACGTGTTTTCAGCTGCCAGTGATGCAGCTGGCCCTGTGCTGGGGTTATGGGGACACTAGGGCAAGTTAGACCCAGCTATGGGTGCAGGGAGGTCAGTCAGAGGATTAGAGACTCGTAACCAGACAAATTACAGTGGTGTGCTTTGAGTCTGGACAATAGTAGCTGTACTGTGCTCGAGCAGGACAGAGGGTAGATAACTAACTCTTTAGTGGGATCAAGAAAGCTGACATTGGTCTGAGTCTTGCCTCACCACAGTCTCTATACTCAGAGCTGATTCCTCTTCAGCCCATCACAGAACAGCAGCACCCAGCTCAGAGTTGCCTGGAATGTCATCCCTCCTTCTCTGATTTCCTGCTAAAGCTCCTGAAAGACCCCCTCTCCTCAATTCCAGTGATCTGAGATTGCCCCGAGGGCAGACTCATTTCTGTAAAGTGTAAGAAGAATGTCCCTAGTTTAAAAATAATAAAAATAAATCAGTCTAAAATCGATCTGGGGGAATCCCATAGGTAAATGATCTTATGTCCCCAGTTTTGCCAGTTTACATCTGCTGCTCCTGCATAATTAAAAATACCTTACTCTAGACAATAAGTGATATGGTCACCCTACCCCTAGTCTGTATAGGACCTTCTCTCTTTTGGTAATAAAGAAAGGAGAAATGCTGGTAAGATTTAATATTTAGTATTTTGCTGGTACCCTCAACAAAATCATGAAGGGATTGAAGTTGTTCCAAGTTTCATGTTGTAACATCCTTGCCCTACCCACTGCCCATCGATATGCACCAGTGCCTTCCTCTGCCACTATCTCACACTCTACATTAAACACTTTATAGTATGATCGTGTTTCTTGTTTTTAAACTCTGTATTTTTGTCTTCCAGAGTATCCAAGGTAACAATGAAGTGGACAAATTAATCTTTGCTTATGTACCCAAGAGAAAGCATTTCTCTCCTAGCTGCCCTCCTTTTCTGGGTGAGCACATCTTGGTGGGTAGCCCATTGGAGTTCTAACACCACACACCTACTTCTGTTTGGTCACAAGAGTGACTCAACAGTGGGAATTGCAGCTCTCTGATGGCAGCTGCAGGTTCTCAAGGTAGAGCTCAGAATCCCAGCATCTGGGCTCCTACTTACTCTTTCAAGTTGACAGGTTTGCCTTGTTCTGTTTCCTTCCTCAAGTTGTTCACCAACACATCTGCATATTGGTGAATGATGGGGAACATCTAGACACAAAATATAACATTATCCAAAGTTAATTGTGAAGAATCAAGTCCTAGAAGGACCTGGCTTTCACAAGCATGGAGCAGTAAGTGATATTTTATAGTGAATCTTAAAATGTCACTGCTCAGACATAAAAGTAAAGATCACTTTTAGGAAGCTCAAATTCAGCAGCTACCCTTGGAAAGAAACTATCATATTTTCTACCTGTCCCCAGATGCATCCTTTCAAGTACCTGATTAAAAGTCCTCTTATATTCCTACCTCCTTGAGCTTTCCACTGGTGAAGGTTGGAGACAGCAATGTTCGTATTCTCTTCCAGGTTTCATCCTCAGCCACAGAAATGGCACTTTTCATAAACCCCACTGGACCAAAAGGCTAGAATTAAAAGCAAACGACATTTTGCCTTACATAACTTCTGCAAGTCAGAACAGTTGTAGAAATTTTGTTAAATGGGCATAAACTATTCAAACAAATATTTAGTAACTGTCTACTTAGTATTATGCCCTGTGCTAGATACTCTATAAATACCTATCCCCAATGTCTAGCACCCTGGGAGGATGGAGGAGACCTTCAGCTCTCTGATATGGTTTCTAGCCTTTATTCTAATCACTTTTTTAATGCAAATGAATCATGTGATAGGGAAACTGCTTTTCCAGGGAATAGATAAGAATAAGACCTATTACATCCTTCAGGGTTATGCATAATAGGAAGGGATTCTTGTCAGATAGCCAGATAGTCTTGGCAAACAGTATATTGCCTCAGACCAATTCTATTTTTACTTATATGTGCAACATAACCAACTTTAAAAAGGATGTCTTAATATAATGATTTTAAAAAGTGATTAATACTTAAAGATTAGAAACCTATTTGCTATTATTAAAGAATGATAAAATTACACAGAAATCTTTTTCTATTACATTTTCCTACCAGGAATAAAAGAAAAAAGGAAGAGGTAATTTTATTTCTCGGGATGGGACTGGCCTATCAAACCAACCTATTTGAGTCTTTCTTCCACCTTTTAACACTACATTTTGTTTTAAAACGTATTTCTCCAATAAGCATTCCTGATAAAAAACTTACCCACTAGGAAGAGAGGAAAACTTTCTCAACTTGATAAGGAGCATTTACTAAAAAATGTGCAGCTAACATCACATTTGATCATGAAAACCCAGAGCAACAGCACCAAGATGGCATAGAATCCAGCATCTATTTCCCCACAAAGAACATCTAGACAGCTATCCACACACAAAAATAGGTCTAGGAGAGTTCAGTAGTTCAGTCAAGAGGCTAAAGCAAGAGAATGAAGCAAACACCCTGAGAATAACTGCACAAAATGAGGGAGAATAGTTTTATATTGCCTGCATCCTCTCATCCCCAGGCTGGCACTGCTCAGTGCCAGGAGGGAAATCCTCAGCCTGGGAGACTCCCCTTCCTACAGAAAAACAAACAAACAAACAAGGTAAGTAGTAATGTTCTGTAACCTTTCAGGATGCTGTATAAATGGCCTGCTTTGGTTTCACTATAGCAGCATAGATGAAAAATCTAGTGACAGCAAAAACAAAGAAGAGCAAGAACTGCCAGTATCAGTCATTTGTCAGAAGCTGTCATGCTTTTCCATGTGCTACTTACTCTGCAGAAGACACCAAAAGACTGATGCTGAGGAAACCAATAGCCATCACAGCCACTGTGAATTCCCTGCTGAATTTGCTGCTGAAGCTCCACTGGATTTCACATTTGGAGATTCTAGCAGTCTGAATTCTGCCTTACTACACCCCACACCCACCAGAACTGCCCTAAGTTGTGCTACCACCTTGAGACATTGGATCCATTCCAGCAGCAAGCGTTGGCATATGTGGCTGACCATGTGCTTAACACTAGCCTAGTTCCCTGCAGCTGTTCAGGGGCCTGATAGCCCTGCCTCTTGTTAGTGGACTAAACCACATTTGTCCACAGCTAACCCTTGCAGCTGCACACATGCACACTGTCAGCCTCAACTCCAGTCCCCAGTCCCCACAGCAGTGCATGTGTTTGCAGCCAGCCCATGCAGCCACGTGAGTGCACACTGACAGCTCAAGCACTCTAAGCAAACTGTGCCCACAGTTGGCCCCAGTTCCTGACACTGGTTCTGGCCATTACCATTGGGCATACATATGCAGTTAGCGCCCACCAGTGAATGCTTTATATGAGCAACTTTGGCTACTACTACTGCCTGACAGTCTCTTGCTGCTGGACCTGTTGTTGCTGTGATGACCCCAGAAGCCCCTGCAGCTACGATGGAGACTGAACAGCTCATGCTGCCAAGGATCATGCAGTTGATGATGTTGTGAATTCCAGCTGCCTAAGCAACCATGCTCTACTGACCTAGAGTCACAACACATGCCCAAACTAGCACTGAGGACCAAAGAACACTCCAATATGTCCCAAACCCCAAGTAAAGGTCTTTCCTTAAGTCATTTCATAAAGTCTGGAGAGTTGATGGGTTCTTCAAATACACAGACACTATTGAAGAATGACAAGAATCATGAAGAATCAGGGAATTATGACACCACCAAAGGCACATAATAAACTTGCGGTAACTGACCTTAAAGAAATGAAGATCACAAATTGTGTGACAAGTGATTCAAAATAATTGTTCTAAAGAAGCTCAGAGAGCTACAAAAAAAATTTAACAAGATCATTTGTATTTCTTCTTGGGAGAAGTGTCTGTTCATGGGAGGGGGTTGGGGGAAAGGTATAAAGAGGGACAAATATAAGGTGACAGAGGATGATTTGACTTTGGGTGATGGGTATATACAACATAATCGACTGTCCGAATGATGTGGAGATGTTTACCCAAAATCTATGTACTCTTGTTGATCAATGTCATACTGTTAAATTTAATTTCCTAAAAAAAAAAAAAGGTCATTTACTGTAATGTTTTCTAAAATTTTCATAATCCCTGTAGTCTTGCAATGGTGTCAGTGTGTTGTTGTTAACCAATTTAATTTTTAAAAGTTTAACCACATGGACAAAACTACAATAACAAAATAAAAAGTTCAACAAAGATATAAAAATACAAAAAAATGAAAGCTGAAGAGTACATGGTTGAACTAAAAAATGTAACAGAGCTACAAGAGCAGACTCAGTAAAGCAGTTGAAGAATCAGTGAACTTGGAGACAGATTATTTAAAATCATCCAGTCACAGGAGGGAAAAAAAGAATGAATAGAAATAAAGATAGTCTAGAGAACTTATGAGATACTATCAGATAGAATTTGCATTATGGGGGCCCTAGAAGTTGAGGAGAACAAAAGGGAAGAAATGCTATTTTAAAAAATGTCTGAAAATTTCCAAAATCTGTGGAAATACATGGAAACTCCAGCACATGAAGCTCAAAAGTCCCCACCAGATTGATCTAAAAATACTTCATCAAAATACATCATAATAAAATGGTCTAAAATCAAAAACAAAGAGAAAATCTTAAAAGCAACAAAAGAAAAGGTCTTATCACATATAAAAGAACCCTTCTAAGGCTATCAGCAGATTTCTTAACAAAAATCTTGAAGACCAGAAGACTGGGATGATATATTCAAAGTACTGAAAGAAAAAAAAAACACCTACCAATCAAGAATGCTTTATTGGGAGAAGTGATTCTTCAGAAATAAGGGTGCAACAAAGACATTTTCAGACAAACAAAAGTAGACAGAGTTCATTATCACTATAACTACCTTACAAGAAATGCTAAAGGGAGGTCTTCAAGATAAAATATAAGTATACTAACCAGTAACATGCAATCATATAAAAGTATAAAACTTGGTAAATGTAAATATATAGCTAAATTCAAAATACAGTAATATTGTAATGATGTGCAAAACACTTATAATTCTAGTGTAAAAGTTAAAAGACAAAATAATTAAAATAACTATAGATAAAATAATTTATTAATGAATATATAATACAATATAAAATGTAAATAACATCAAAAACTTAAAATAGGTGGATAGTAAAAGCATTGAACTTCTGAATGAGAACAAAGTTAAGTTGTTATCAGCTTAAATAAACTATTATATCTATAAACTATTTAATGTAAACCTCTTGGTAACCACAAAACAGAAACCTATAAGAGGCACAGGAAATAGAAAGGAAAAGAAATCAAAGCATATGACTATAAAATTTTATCAAATCCAAAAAAAAAATGACAAGAAGAAGAGAGGGATAAGGAACAAAGGATTTATCACACCTGGATTAACAAAATGACACTAGTAAGTCCTTATACACACACACACACACACACACACACACACACACACACACATATATATATATATATATATATATATATATATATATAATGGAGTTTTATTCAGTCTTGAAAAATTAGAAAATTCTGTTATTTGCAACAACGTACATGAACCTGGAGAAAAACATGCTAAGTAAATGAAGTCAGGCACAAAAGGACATACATTGTGTGATCTCACTTGTACATGAATCAATAAAAAAGTCAAACTAAGAGTAACAAAATAGAATGATAGTTATCAAAGCCTAGGAGTGTGGAACTAAAATACTAATCAAAGGGTACAAAATTAGTTATAAGATAAATAAGTACTGGAGACCTAATATACAGCATGGTGACTATAGTTAATAATACGGTATTGTATACTTGAAATTCACTGAGGAAGTAGATCTTGAGTGTTTTTACCACACACTGAGAATATGTCAACTCATTTATAGAAATTATTTTATAATATATGCATATGTAAAAATATCACATGTATACCTTAAATATGTACATTTTATTTGTTGCAAATAACTATACAAAATTTTTTTCCTAAATGAGAAGTAGGGAGGAAGAGAGGCAGACTTCCACATTCACTGCAACTGGGATCCACCAGCAAGCCCCCTATAGAGCAATGCTCTACCCATGTGGAGCCGTTGCTCCATTGCTTGGCAACCAACTTATTTTTAGCACCTGAGGTAAGGATATACTCAGCTCCCAGGACCAACTTGTTCCAACCAAGCTATAGCTGTGAAAGGGGAAGAGAGAGAGAGAGAAGAGAGAGGGAGAAAGGTAGAGAAACAGATAGTCACTCACCTGTGTGCCCTGACCAAGAATTGAACCCGGGAATCAAACCCAGGATATCCACACTCAGGGCTAACACTCTACTATTGAGCTAATCAGCCAGGGAAAATATACAAATTAAAATGGCAAAACCCAGAATACTTTCTTCTAAGATCAGAAATGATACAAAAATGTCCACTCACACCACTCTTATAGAACATCATACCGGAAGTCCTAGCCAGTACAGTAAGACAAAAAGAAGTGAAAGGCATACAGATTGGAAAGGAAAATATAAAGTGTCCTTATTTTCAGGTGACACAATTATCTGTGTGGAAAATTTAAAGGAATATTAAAAGAAAACTCTAGAACTAATAAATGAGCTCAGCAATGTTGTAAAAATACATGCTCAACAAACAAAAATCAAACCTGCCCATGTGGTGGTGCAATGGATAGAGCGTCTACCTGGGATGCTGAGTACCCAGGTTCAAAACCCCAAGGTGGCTGGCTTGAATACGGGCTCATCTAGCTTGAGCATAGGGTCACCAGCTTGAGCGAGGGGTCACCAGCTTGAGCATCATATCATAGATATGACATCATGGTCACTGGTTTGAACCCAAGGTTGCTAGCTTGAGCAAGGTGTCACAGGCTCAGCTGGAGCCCCCAAGTCAAGACACATATGAGAAGTGATCAATGAACAACTAAATTGCCACAACTATGAATTGACATTTCTCATCTCTCTCCCTGTCTGTCTGTCTCATTTGCAATAAAATAAAATAAAGTAAAATAAAATAAACCACATTTTAATATAATAACAATGAATATTTGAAAACACAATACTATTTATCATCCATCATGTCAAAGAAAATGAAATTCTTTAGGTGAAAATTTCACAAAACATGCATAGGATTTCTATGCTGAAAACTACAAAAACTGGTGAAAGGAATCAAAGAAAACCTAATAAAATGAAGAGATATACTGTGTTAATGGATTTAAAGGCTTGACCTAGTAACAATATAGATTTTCCCCAAATTGACCTATATGGTTATTTTAAACTCTTATCAAAATCTCAACAGGAAGACAATTTGACTTTGGGTGAGGGTTATGCAACATAATCAAATGTCAAAATAATCTGGAGATGTTTTCTCTGAACATATGTACCCTGATTTATCAATGTCACCCCATTAAAATTAATTAAAAAAATTTAAAAAACTTTATTAAATATTACACAAAATACTAAAAAAAATCTTAACATCTTTTTGTAATATAGACAAACTTATTTTAACTTTGAGTGGAAAGGTGAAGGACATAGAATATCTAAGACAATTTTCAAACAAAAAGTAGAAGGAACCATTCTACATGCTAAGAATTATTATGTAGCTACAGTAATAAGATTGTGTGGTACTGGTGGAGGACAGACACATAGATCAATGAACAGAACAGAGACTGAGAAATAACCTTACACAAATTGGCCCAAATGATTTTTGACAATGGTGCAAAAGCTATTCAAGGAGGAAGGATAGCCTTGTCTTCTTTTCATTTTCTGGTCACTCCTTTATTGCACATTCCAGAGCCCTTCTGTATGTGCTCTGCGCCGTATTACAACTGTATTTGCAGAGTCTATGTCTGGTATTAGTTCTTGGTTTATTATGTATGTGTCTTGTCTCTAATTCTTTGGGACTGGACAGATAGCTTCCATTTCTTTTGTATTTCCTCTGTGCCCTGTGGTGCTTAGCACAGTGTGGTGTGTGGAATAGGAGTTCAGTTAGTACTCAGTATCAGAATGGCTGCCTGTGGGTCCCAACCACACACATCTGGAGAGAACAAAACCCAGCCTCCCCTCTTATGTTCTCCAACCCAGCACCTCTTAAGCAGGACCGGCCCTTGTTTCCAACAGTTCCTGCAGTCCACTTCTTCTCAAGATTCACATTGCTAGGGGAGTAGGCAGATCTCATCTGCCAGTACATGAGACCAAGCTCAAACGACAATCTTTTTGGCCAGTTCAAGCCTCCACTAGAAACACTAACTTTGCTTCTCAGATATATGAGCCTCACAAGCATATGAGGTATGTGCCAGAGGATCTTGGGGTCCAGTTGTGTGTGCAGGTGTGGCTTCCTTAGGTCCAGTTGTGTGTGCAGGTGTGGCTGCCTTAGATCTTGCTGTGTGGCAATATTCAAAGATATAGTTGTTTAAGAAAACAATACAGGGGCTATTAGGAGAGGAGGCCGTGTATTTTTGTGCTGGTCTCCCCTCTCTGTTTTCCTTCCTCCTGTCATTCCCCACACTGCAGCCTGAGACTCTTGTATTCTAGGCAAGGCCGCCAGACACTCCTCCTGGCTCTGTGTGGGCTGGTTCCTGACTACCTTCTGTGGGAAGAGTGGGGGAAGGGTGTGGAGGGGGCTGGAGGAAGGATAGCCTTTTCACACATGGTTCTACAACAATTACACATCCATAGCAAAAAAAGAACTTTGACCTACACTTCCCTATATGAAAATTAATAGATCATATACTTAAATGTGAAACACAAACCTATATACTGTATAGAAAAAGAGAAGAAAATTTGGGACCTAGGGCTAGGTGAAGAGTTTTCGGACTTGGCACAAAAGGCCTAACTCATAAAAGGAAAAATTGATAAATTAGCTTCACCAAAACCAAAAAAATTTTGCGCTGCTAAAAATTCTGATAAAAGGAAAATACAAGGTACACACTGTGACTACAAAAGAATAGTAAGAAGGAGAGTTGTGATGGAACAGTTCTGTATATTGATTGTGGTAGTATTATACTTACACAAATCTAATACATGATAAATTTTTATAAGCAACACACACATAAATGAGAGCACATAAAACGGATGAACTCTGAATAAGTTCTGTGGATAGTACCACTGTCAATTTCCTGCTTTAATATTGTACTACAATTATACAAGATATTACTATTGGTCGAAACTGAATGAAAGGTACATGACATAGGACCTACCTGGATATTTTGGGGACAGCTTCCTGTTAATCTATTATTAATTCAAATTAAAATTAAATAAATAAAAATTAAATTAAAAACAGAATGGGTGCCTACCCGCCGGTTTGTGAAGGCAGTATAGCATTCTTTCACTAGAACTGTTTTGATCATGTCTGGATCAGTGATAGCCAACATAGGCCAGCGACCATCATAGAACCTGTGTGGGGAAAGCAGAGCTGATTAACATAACAAACCAGTTTCTGCAGCTGGAGCCACTCCTGGAAGTCCAAACTCCATTCTGATATTACATAATCCATATTCCTAGAGATTATGGTTAGAAATAACATTAGAAAATTCAAGTCTAGATAGTGTGTGTTCATGAGTATTTCCTATGCCATTCTTTATAATTTTGCATGTTTAAAATGCTTCATATCAAAAGGAAGTTAGTAAATAGATAATGGCAAGTCAATTATCTGAGAACAGAAAACAAATAAGAAGAGTCCATCCATTCAGTCACTTAAAAATATACTTTTGAAAAAAATATATATATACACTTTTGAATTTATATCAAGAACATAAAATGCATATTATATATTAGATAAAAGTGTAAACATAGTGATCATAAATATGCAAAAATGTGCCTGCAAATAAAAAAGATTTATTTTCAAAAAGATTTAGTAAGAATATAAATGATTTCTTTGCCCTATTAGCTAAATTTGGTTCCCTAGTTCACAATTGCTTAAAAGAAATATTTTAACTATTAAAGAGAAGTCCTTTGTAGAATCAAGTCTAGAAATATTTAAAATAAAAGGACAAAGAAAATTAAAAAATACAAAGGAGCACATATAATTAGTTTTAAAAAATACTTTCTTTTTATTAGTTATATTTATTCTGTAAATGGTCCTGAGTGGGTCTCCAGCCCCACGTGAGTGACATCTGTTAGCAGCAGGGCCAGCCCACTTTTGACTGACATACCACACAAAGCTGACTCTTTCTGTGTGATATATCCCAATTTGTCTTGAACTCCTGACTGGTTTACTATAAGTTTAATTACATGAGGTTTACTTTAAGTTTAATAACACTGTCTTCTGGCATTTTATTTTTTATTATAAATCATTTGCGTTAGCTAGAACAAAATGGAAGATTTTCTACAAGTGTTACCTACTTTGATTCCTCAGAGGAATTTCAAATGGTTTTGTGATCACACATAAAAATGGAGGAAAACCACCTGACCTGTGGTGGCACAGTGGATAAAGCATCAACCAGGAATGCTGAGATCACCGGTTCAAAACCCAGGGCTAGGGGTCAAGGCACATATGAGAAGCAACTACGAGTTGATGCTTCCCACTCTTCTACCCTGCTTTTCTCTCTCTCTCTCTCTCTCATCCCCTCTCTTTAAGGTCAATAAATAAAATTCTTAAAAAGTTTTTTTTTTAATGGGTGAAAACTTCTGCACTAATTCTGCCCATTTCCCCAAAAATCTAAAACTCAGAGAAGATTTAAGTGAATGTCAAGTACATTTAGTGTTGAAGTAGTGATGTAAGCACCTATGGTGGCTCTCAGGCTGATCAGATTGATCATATTTCTTGGATGATTCCTCTCTTCCCATTGTGCTTTTCAAAAACATCTGGGTGGAGAGACCTAAGGCTTTGGGAAACACTTTGCATGTATGATCTCACAACATTCATATTCTTGGGCCTCCATTCAGATTCTCCAGATTTGATGTTGCTGGGGCGGGGTGGGGGGTAGGTCCTAAGACTCTGTATTTAACAATCTTTCCAAGGTGGTTCTTGCACACACCTGAGCATGAGAACCATTTTCTAAAGAAAGTAACTGCATCCAGAGCTCACAAGTAGGGACTGTAGGAAGCTCAGTGGAATCTACACCACCAGTGACCCATGTTGGGTGGTATTTCTATTGCACAGCACAGCCTTTCTGGACCATGTGGACTCAGTGGACCTTATGGTTTCTGAGGATTATAAAGAAGATGAAAAAGTACTGGGAAGTAAAGCCTTTTTCCCATGTGCTTCTAGGACACAAGCACCACGTCACACCTCTCCTGCTGGCCTCACCACACTGCCAGCGCTCCCCCTGGGAACAGCTGCTGCAACTGGCTGAGGTCACTTTACAAAATCCTCAAGTCCATTGACCTGCCAGGAAACAGTGTGGTTCAGAAATATCCTGCCTCTCTTCAGAGTTAGTAGATTAGGGTAGATAAAGCAATACTTATACAAATTAAACCTCTAGTGAGAAGTCTTGGTTTAAACATTTTTTAAAACCCAAACTCCAGACCCCGGCTGGTTCGCTCAGCAGTAGAGCCTCGGCTTGGTGTGTGAATGTCCCAGGTTTGATTCCAGTCAGGGCACACATGAGAAACGACCATCTGCTTCCCCACCCTTCCTCCTCTCCTTTCTTTTTCTCTAGCTCTCTCTTCCCCTCTTGTAGCCAAGTTGGCCCTGGGCTCTGAGGATGGCTCCATGGTCTTGCCTCAGGTGCTTAAATAGCATGGCTGCCAAGCAACAGAACAATAGACCCAGATGAGCAGAGCATTGCTTCATAGGGAGCTGGCTGGGTGAATCTTGGTTAGGTCACATGAGGGAGTCTATCTCTCTGCCTCCTTGCTTCTCACTTAAGAAACAATAAAATAAAATAAAATAAAATAAAATAAAACTCCATACTTGCAAAGAAAGTTTTTAAAAAGCTAAGCAGATGTGGTTTCCCATTCTGTTTTTCTATACCTACAGTTTTTTTTCAAAAGGATGCAGCAAATCCAAATATAAAATTATGGATTTGGGTTTCTAATTAATAGTCAATCATGTGAGAAGGGTTATGATATGCATTTATGAGCATATAGTAGAAGGGTCTGAAATAATGCATTTTATTCAATTAAAGCAGACCTAAGGAAGGATAACTGGAGAAGAGGGAATAATGAGACACTGGCCAGAAAGGGACACCAGGAGTCCAGGGCCATCAACATCTAGAGTAATAAGAGCCTGCAACTCCCCAGCTTGATTCTGAACAGACCTGGACACCTGGTGACATTGAGAATCCCTGCTAGGACAAGTCTCCAAAAGCTTTACAATAGCTGACTTCCTACCAAGAGGCTCAGGGCTGAGACTTCCTCCACACCTTTGTGGCCTTTGTTGTAACAGCAAGTCTATCCAATGGGAGTTTCCCAAATACTTACCCCCACATATTTCCATACTTTTTAAAAGATGCCATGTCAAAGTTCCCAGAACCCTGAAGGAGAAAGAAAATTAGATTATTAATCTAAGTGTACTGAACTCTAACTCTAATTCCAACCAAAATGACCTGAATCCAATGATATCAGGCTGTCTTTCACTGACAGATAGAGGGAAGCCCTTATTCAGACATGTCTTGAGGAACATGGAGAAATTGAAATGAAAAATCTAAAATCATTCTTGATATTTCTCCAAATAGTGTTGATACTCAGCTTACCCTTATCTAGGATACTGAGTAACACCTTGTTTTTCTGAAGGGTTTTTGTTGTGCATGAGCTGCCTCAAATTCTCATAACCTCCTGAATTATTACCTCCACAGACATTCCAGAACTGAAGCTGAGGAAGAGGATGAGAGACCGCACACTCTTTCATCTCCTCATTAAGCATCCTTTTCATTGATATGATGGGCCCTCTCTAGAACTCTAGCAGAATTAGGAAGTTCAAGACACCAGTGACCCCTTTAGTCTAGAACAGTGGTTCTCAACCTTTCTAGTGCCGTGACCCCGCAATACAGTTCCTCATGTTGCGGTGACCCCAAACCAAAAAATAATTTTGGTGGCTACTTCATAACTGCAATTTTGCTACAGTTATGATTCGGAATGTAAATACCTGATATGCATTATGTATTTTCTGATGGCTTTAGGCGACCACGCTGGGGTCGCGACCCACAGGTTGAGAACTGCTGGTCTAGAAGATTTAAGCAAGTCCAAGACATCTTGGTTGAGTGAGAAAGTGAATGCGTGAATGAATGAATGGCAGTGACTCACTTCCCAGTTTTCCAGCTCAACACGGGAAAGAGGGGGAGATGCCGCCACTCCACAAGGACAGAGGAAACTAAAACTCTCTGAGTTTTCACTTCAATAACTTACCAAAGAAATCTTCCCATTGATAAGTTTCAGCTGAGATATTAGATATTTTAACTATGCAAAAGAAGGTCCCAGAAATGTGGGTATTGGGGTCTATCTATGAGAAGGTGATCTGGGAAGGTAGAAAGGAAATGATTATTTTTTAGAGGCAAGAAAGTATGGGAAGTTCTCAGACAAATGAAGCATTGAGACCTCAGCTGAGAGAATTAGAATCTGAGAATCAAGCCTGTCCCTTGCAGGAAAGGAAACCTGAGGCAGAGAGCAGTGGGCACACAAGACTCTGCCTGGGGGCCCAATAAAGAGAGCTCATCACTTTCCGTCCAAGGGTCAGGCCCTGGGTGAAGCATCAGGGCTGGATGAACCACAAAGACTTCACCAAAATTCGCAGTCCATGTGTCTGTCACCTAGTACATTTCATTCAGGTAATTTAATTTTAAAATAATTTTGTCAAATCCTTTGCTGTTAGTAATTACATTTTAAGTAACTGGGGTTTTTTGTGGGGTTTTTTTGTTGTTGTTTTTTTTTGGGTTTTTTTTTTTTTTTTTACAAAAAAACCCTCCACAACTCAGAAGTTAAATATCTGAAGTTGATGTACAAATATCATCTTGTCTCAGTTTCACCCACTCCCACTTAGACTCAGCCAAGGGCAGAGAGGTAAAGCAGAAAGCTCTTGTTATGTCTCTCAAATACCCTCAATGATGTCAGGAGAGCAAGGGGTGAGTTGGAGCCATGGAAATAAATGCAGGGATTGAGTTCAGGTACGGATATGCAAATTACCCAATGGCAAATTCGTGGGCTTCTTATTATAGTGAAGTTTCAAAGAAAAACAAAACAAAACAGGCTAACAGCCTTGTAACCTAAGAACAGGAAAGTCTGACTCCAGAGTATCCAACTTCATGAGGCGCTACCAGGCCCCCTCCACGCTTTTCTCCTAATACTGAGTACGATGATGTCTTCCTGGGAATCTGCACGGGCAGGAAGAAAATGCTGCTCGTGATGCTCACAGCTGATGCTCACAGCTGGAACGTGAAGTCCTGTGCTGAATCAGCCAGAGAGCTCTGCTGCCCATGGAGGCAAAATCTGAGGCTCCTAACAGCTGACCGAGCCCTGGGGTAAACCCCGCCCTGTGCTGGGCGGGGCCTCTGATGCCCTTTCTGGACAGTGTGAAACCTCAGAACCCAGGAGGTCCCTTCTACTATGGAGCTAAGCTGGGATTTGTAACCACAGAGAAGCAAAAGAGGAAACTCAAACACTCACCTTCCGGTAGGACAGAACAGTTCCAAAAAAGGGCAGGGGTGTCGGTCCAGGAATTCCCAGCTTCTTAAAAACTCCATGTGGATATGTCCCATATCTTTAAAGTGAAAGAGAAAGCCAGGTTATGGGAATTGTGGAATAGGTGCTGGAGCTGCCCAGTCATTGATGCAGAACCTGAACACTAAGCTAGACAGGTCACATAAAGACAATAAATAATAACAGTAACAATAGCAGTAATCACATTCACTCATCATCTCTTTTTCTACTTCTGCTGTGAGACCCACAGAAAGTAATGAGATTACATAAAGCAGCTGAAGACTGCATGGACCCAATGCCAGAGTGAATACTTGACCAGTGTTTCCATTGACAGTGCTCCTGAGAGGTTCAGGCTGGAATATTTTCAGATAATTCAGTTATGGTTTTTAATAAGTTGACTCACCCATGACTTTGGAGATTCTAATTCTATGTGTGTCCACACGCACGCACATGCACACACGGGCGCGCGCGCGCGCACACACACACACACACACACACACAATCTGCTCCAATGATGAGATTTGGCTTAATGTATCCACTTAATAACAGAGTTACTATGAGCCAACTGAGACATGGTCCTAACAGTTTGCTCAGTGACTTTTAACCTTCCCTTTCCCTCTCTGCCCTGACCTAGTTTCAGGATCTGGTTCTTCTTAAATATATTACTGTTGGTCAAATAAGTTTTTAAAGATGACATATATGTTTGCTCACTTTGGCTGTGGAAGACAAGCTGTAAACTGGTAAAGTCATTGTAGCCTAAGGCTTAATTTTAAAGACTAAGCTTTTCCCCACACCCTTGACTGATGCATGATAGGGGGTGGTGCACAGTCATGAGGAATCTCATTATGCCTCAGATAAGTGACTTTTTATAAGAGACTTCCTTGTTTGTATATTAGATTAAAGGTTTTAATTTCTATACTAAAAAATGGGGCAGAGGAGCCCATGCTGGAGGAGAGCAGAGAAAGGCCACGTGGAGGAGAGGAGAAGCATCCAAGACGGCGGAGTGCTGAAGGAGAAGCCAGTTTGTACAGAGAGAAGCAGATGGGGAAAGAGATGAATAAGGCTGGAGAGGTAGAAACCTTTGATTCTAGGAAACTCGGATAAGTCAGTGACTTTGGGAGCCCTGAATGAAAAGGGAAGTGTTCTCCCACTGTGTATATTTCTTGCCTGCCAGGTGCAAGCTAGGATTAAAACTAATGGCCCACCAGTTCTTGGCTCTGTTGTTTCATTACTGTCTGTTCGAATCAAATGCAAACCTGCATGGGCCAGGCTGCTGTGATGATGGCTGTGGATACTGGCTTTACAATCACCATAAAAAGGCTTTTGAATAGCCACAGTGTACTTATTTCTATACAATTAAACCAGTATTCAGGGCTTAAAATCGGAGAAACAAGCCTGTCCTTTGCAGAAAGGAAAATCTGAGGCAGAGAGCAGTGGGCACACAAAACTCTGCCTGCGGGCCCAATAAAACTTCTGGTCCAATAAAAAACTTCCATTGCAGTGCTTTTCAGCTACACCAGTTCTCTGTTGCGAGGCAAATGAGGGGGCTAACAATAAAGCCAATCATTTCTATTCTGTTTACATTGTGTTGTCATACGAGAACTTTGTCTGCTCTACAGCAACTGATGCCTGGCTGTCCCAGTGTCATCAATGCTACAATGTTGTTTATCCAGGGGTGACAGTATCTAGTGACAGATCCACTGCCACACAGTGTGATTTAGATGGTGTCCCTACCCCAGATTTCAAGCAGAGGAGATGCCTACCCTGCTGCCCTCTGAAAGACCTCCTGTGGGGCCAGGACCAGGAGTATCTGGGAGAAATATTCTCCCACTCCATCCAGACTGCTACCTGGATGCCTCTCTTATTATCACAGCCTCACAGTTTCACTTATATACCTTTACTGTGAGATTAAAGTAACCAGCTGGGCACTTATATTTAAAAACACATATACAATCTACGCCACAGAAGTATATGCTTGTTCACTGAACTCATATTCCTGACATTATTCTAGTAGTGGGAGGATATTTACACACCTTTTTAGCCACAAATTCTGTACCAACGGCCTCTTTTATCCTACAGAAAGAACACGATAGAAAGAGTCCTATCTCAGTAAAAAAATCTAGCATTAAACTAAATGAAATTAAATACTATCAATTAATTTTAAAACATCATCAGATAGTAAACATGTTGCCACAATATCCTGTGTTTATAATATTTCTTTCATAGAACTGAAACAAAGTTCATATTTTCTGTATTCATGTTATCATGATTCCCTACCCTTATTGAAAATCAAATTGAGGTAGAGGTCAAGTGGGACATGAAGGGGCTGTCCCTACCCACATGTCCAAAATAACTCCTCTCCCAACCTGTTTCATGATGCTAGAAATCTCACTCTTGAAAGGAACTTTTTCCTTTGCTAGATGGTTTGATTCATCCTCCTGCACTGTAACGTAATGGAAAAAAAAATATTTAAATCAAAATTGGCTTTTGGGCTCAAGCCTGTGCTGTCAGTTAGCCAATTACATATTGCAGGAAAATAAATCTCTATAATGATGCCAACCCTCCCCAAAGATTAGTGAAAAAGGAGAAAGAAGAGCATATAATAATAAGATTTTTGCCAAGTTTTTCTGCTCTAAAGTTTTCTCACCCAGGAGGAATGGTTCTGCCTATGACAGGGATGGGAATTGAGTCTTAGGATAGGAGTGTTTGGGGGAGGGGACACAGAATAGAGCTAGTGTGGAGCCTGACCAGGCTGTGGTGCAGTGGATAGAGCTTCGGCCTGGGACACAGAGGACCCAGGTTCAAAACCTAAAGTTGCCATCTTGAGCGCTGGGTCACTGGCCTTAGCTTATGATCATAGATATGACCCCGAGGTCGCTGGCTTGAACCCAAGGTCGCTGGCTTGAGGAAGGGGTCATTCGTTCTGAGACATATGAGAAATAAATCAATGAACAATTAAGGTGCTGCAACGAATTGATGTTTCTCATATCTCTCCCTTCCTGTCTGTCTGTCCCTATCTGTCTCTCTCTCTGTCTCTCTCAAAAACAAACAAACAAAAAAGAGCTGATGTGAAGAGAAGGGCAGCACTCTCTAGCCTCCCATGAAGCCTGGGGCTCATCCTGGCACATGGTGTAAGTTATGCCAGGCAGTGGGACGGAGGGAGCAGGAACAAACCTAGTCACACAAGGACCGATCCTTACACACATCTCTTGTAGCAGACCCAGATCTCAGGAGGTGAAGATAATGAGACAAAACCCCAGGCCACTCCCTCCTGCCTCCAGGAACCCAGAGTGGAGAGGGCTCCACTGCACAGAGCCAGTTGTTTTTAATTTGCCTCTGTTGAATTCTGGTTAGTCTATGTTTACCAAACCGGTAGTCAATCAAATGGGTAAACAACATAATCGACTATCCAGATGATGTGGAGATGTTTACCCAGAATCTATGTACTCTTGTTGATCAACGTTTCCCTGTTAAATTTAATTTTCCAAATAAAATAAATCATCCCCAGGACCAAATAATGTCACCAAATCCTCTGCACTACAGAAATTGGGAGTTGGGCGGACAAGGAGTCTACTCCCTCAATAGGTCAGGGAATATCAATAATAACCCCTTTGGTGTTTGTAGCCCCCAATTCTTAAGCAACTACCCCTTTGTTAGCTGTTGGATCTTGAAAATAGATAAGGGAAAAGGGGGCTTGAGGAGCTCCCCAAGTCCCAGATTACAGAGGTCATGAGCCTGAACAGTAACTCACATATATAGGAGCACAAGGCTGGTAACCAGGAGAACCCAGGTTTCCATGGAAAAGCTTGGGATCAGGTCCATGGCCACTTTCCTTCCAAGATTCCGCCGTCTGAGTTTTCCTTGTAGTTAGCGTGTGCTCTTAGCAGGCAGTGTGTGTGGAGTTTTAGTGGATATAGTGAGACTGGAAGTTTATGTACTGGGAGTCGGGGTGGAGCTTGAGCTGCAGCCAGTAGAAAAGCCATTTGTGTTTGAACTGAGGTGGCCTCTCCACCCTGGTAGTTGGCAAAGCATCACAGACACTCCCACTTTTATCTTCCTTGAGTTCATATTCTGTGGGAAATCAATGAACAACTCACTCCATTTTATCAGTAAGGCCAAAGGTTACTGAAACTCAAGTAAAGCCACTGGACTTAAATCACTAACCTGCCCTTGACTCCATGGCTGTCTGCATTAATAAATACTTGAAATCCTTCAAACAGGCTAGGTTCACAGATCTTTACTCATGCAGTTTTCTATGCCAAGACTGTTTCTGTGCCCAAAAAAGCTCCTACTCATCCTTCATACTCAGTTTAGCAAGAACCCTTTTTGTCTGAATCTTTCCTAACCAATCTCCTTTAACAGATATAACTGCTTCCACCTTTAAGGAACTTCTACTCTCTGCAGACAATTTTATTATTATCCTTGTAAACCCACCACCACCACCATTCTTTTAACGGTGTTTCTGTAAATGATGACTTGTAAATTCACATGTAGTTATGGATAAACAGTCTGTTTGCTTAAAGGATTCTAAGAGGAAAGGAAGCAGACTCCAGCCTTTAGGTGTTTTGGCTCGAGGTGATTTGCTCACCTTAGACCAAAAACCAAGAATGATGGAACCAGACCATCACTTAAATGTCAGATGATTATTGATAGACTGTGTTGACTCCCACAGAGCGTACTCAATGGGGAGCCCACAACTGCCTCCCTCTCTCCGGTTTCCTTTTTCTGCCTTCCCTTCCCCTCTCATCAAAACCTCTGCCTGAAGAGAAGTGAAGGCAAAGATAAATGAATGGGACTACATCAGACTAAAAAGTTTTTGCTCAGCAAGAGAAACTGACAACAAAATAATCAGACAGCCACCTAAATGGGAAATGATATTTTCAAACAACAGCTCAGATAAGGGCCTAATATCCAAAATTTACAAAGAACTTATAAAATTCAACAACAAACAAACAAACAATCCAATAAAAAAATGGGAAGAGGACATGAACAGACACTTCTCCCAGGAAGAAATACAAACGGCCAACAGATATAAGAAAAGATGCTCATCTTCTTTAGTTATTAGAGAAATGCAAATCAAAACTCCAATGAGATACCACCTCACACCTGTTAGATTAGCTATTATCAACAAGACAGATAATAGCAAATACTGGAGAGGCTGTGGAGAAAAAGGAACCCTCATCCACTGTTGGTGGGAATGTAAAGTAGTACAACCATTATGGAGGAAAGTATGATGGTTCCTCAAAAAACTGAAAATAGAACTACCTTATGACCCAGCAATCCCTCTTCTGGGTATATATCCCAAAAACTCAGAAACATTGATACGTAAAGACACATGCAGCCCCATGTTCATTGAAGCATTGTTCACAGCGGCCAAAACATGGAAACAACCAAAAAGCCCTTCAATAGAAGACTGGATACAGAAGATGTGGCACATATACACTATGGAATACTACTCAGCCATAAGAAATGATGACATCGGATCATTTACAACAAAATGGTGGGATCTTGATAACATTATACGGAGTGAAATATGTAAATCAGAAAAAACCAAGAACTACATGATTACATACATTGGTGGGACATAAAAATGAGACAAAGAGACATGGACAAGAGTGTAGTGGTTACTCGGGGTGAGGGGAAGGGGGGTGCGGGAGGGAAGGAGGAGAGGGGGAGGGGCACAAAGAAAACTAGATAAAAGTTGACGGAGGACAATCTGACTTTGGGTGATAGGTATGCAACATAAGTGAATGACAAGAAAATCTGGACATGTTTTCTTTGAATATATGTACCCTGATTTATTGATGTTGCCCCATTAACATTAATAAAAATTTATATATAAAAAAAACCCTGCCTGAACTGACATGTAAAGATGGTCTTTGTAACCTTAGTCCACCATCTTCTTAGGCTGCTGGCTCTTGGATACACCGATGTTCCTTGCACCAGCTCTTGTCTCTAATTATTGAAGTTTCAGTGGCAGGCAGTCAAATCTGGAGTCAGTATCATCCTCTGTACCATCCAGCAGCACTCTTGTTCTCCACATCAATTTCCTTTACCAGTAAGAGTTTCTCAAGGGCACAGTTTGGGTGTTAGTCACCATTATGTCATTATTCATTATTATTAAGCATAAAGAACACTTTATATAATATATAGCAGGCATTGAGAAAGGTTGGTGGAGTTGAGCTGATAGAAGTGATATTGTAGGATCCCGTGTGCTTCCTTTCCCTGTGGCTCTTTGGT
Organism: Saccopteryx leptura; assembly: GCF_036850995.1. NCBI lineage: Eukaryota > Metazoa > Chordata > Mammalia > Chiroptera > Emballonuridae > Saccopteryx > Saccopteryx leptura. The sequence continues at coordinate 187,990,394 of NC_089506.1, forward strand.
GACCACTTCGTCTTCCGGGATTGTTAACACAACAAGAGGGCCTGGCCTTGCCTCCTCATTGCTGCACATTGATGCATCAGGACGGATCCATCAGGATTGTGTTGAACAGGGGCCCCTGAAGGAAAGGCAGAACTTGGAGGAGATGATCATGTCTACACCAAGCTCATCAATTCATCCAGCTTACTATCTTACCCCTCAGAGGGCCCTGCAAAGACAGGGAGTTAAACAGATTCATGTATAAATAATGGCTTATTTCTCTGGAAAGACAACAAGTCCAAGAACAATGGATGTGAAGAGAACAGCAGCCCAGATGGCCAAGTGAACCCTGAACTCCTTAGCCACCACTGACATGATATATGTCACTCTGGGCAGCACACATAGCACACAGGACTCCAGAAATATGACATGAGCTCTTTTGGGGAAATGTAGCTGAGAGAAGAAAGCTTCCTTGTTTTTTGACTAGTGGGAATTTTCTTATGGGCTGTGAAGAGCTGGTAGGAGGGTTCTAATAGCAGTCAGTGTCCTGTGACCTTTCTGCCACATTCCTGCTGGGAGAGATTCAAGTACTGAAGGTTTGGAAATTCTACTAACTTGTTGTCATCACTTGGACCCGTGTTCTATGTCTGCTTGGCCTGAGAGACTGTAGATTATGTCAAAAAGAAACCTTAAATGTTCTTAAAATTCAAAGGAACAGGAAACATTTGAGCTGTGTTTGTGTACTTCCTTCTCTCTTTATCCTTCCTCACTTTCAGCCCTTCTGCAGAAAGTGATACTCACTTGTCAATTCTTTAGGTCCCTGGGGCCTGAAATTCTCAAGGGTTACATGAAACTGGACTGAGTAGGTGGATGTCACATTGGTTAAAATGCAGTAAGTCCCGACTTCCTTTTATTTACTTAGAAGCTTGTCATGCAGCCTGAAAGTTCTACCATCAGAGTGTGTCATCTTTGCATTAAGGTTTTCTCCAGGAGGCACCTGTTAAATTCCATAGCTGCCACTGGAAAGTGTAACACAAATACATTTATTTCTCTGTGCACTGACTCAAAGCCAAGTGCATGAATGTTATCATGCCAGGCTGTGGGCTACAAGACATACAGTTCCCGTCCTCGGGAACAGCCTCTCAGCGGAGGGAGAGGGACATATAGATGTGCCATAATGTAGCACACCTCTAGAAGATCTTGAATAATGGAGTCTTACAGTGAGGTAACTAAGAACGGGCTGCAAGCTGGAATACCAACAAAGGACAGGAATGAGGAGCTAGAAGTTGATCCACAGGAAAAGTAGCATAAAAAATCCCAGGAATTTCAACTAGTCTGGCCCAATTTGCTGCCTATTACTGAGTAATGTTTAATAAGGTTATGCTACTCTCCCCAGTTTATAAATGTAAAGGCTGAGACTTAGTAACTGCAGTGGCTTCACAAAAGCTATGGATTGTGGCAACATGTTAAAAATAAGCTAATATGAATGGAGACTGAAAAGTCTTCTGCTGCTCCTAAACACCAATATTCAATATTCAACGCTGTTCCCTAATAAAGGTCACTATGGGAACTGGTGAGACTCAAGGCTACAATGGCAAGTGATTAAAATTCTGATTCTTCATGCCCCCCCCCCCACAGCAACACCCCCGTGGGTCTTCCTGTGAAAAGACTCCAACTCATCTGAACGGGAACAAAGACAGATGCCAGTCATGACTACTAAAGGTATTATTGGTTCGGATCTCCCCTCTGTGCTCCCAGCCGGAGAAGTACACATAATACACCAAACAAGGAAAGGGTAAGGTTAATCTGATAACTAGTGACAACTTAATTCACTCACCTAAACACAGAGCTTTTATTATTCTTTTTGGAAACAAAACTTTGTGGAAATTAATGTGCTTTATTCTTCCTATAAAATCACACTTAGCTGTCTTGACTTCATAACTAAGCCTAATAGACCACCGCCTGGCCCTATTCACCTTAAGGACTGGTCCAGCAGGTTGGAATGTAGCCCAACAGCCATAGGCTAGTCATTCCTTAGGACTAAAATGTAGCCAGCACCACATCCTAAACAATTAGATACCTTTTATTTCTTCTTGTCTGATTGCTGTAGCTAGGACTTCAAGTACTAACATGATAAGAGTGATGAAAATGGAACATCTCTGTATTGTTCTTGATCTTAAGGGAAATGCTTTTAGGTTTTCCCTGTTGAATATAATGTTAGCGGTGGGTTTGTCATATATGGCTTTTATTACATTGAGATATGTTCAGTGGTGGGATTCAAGTAATTTAACAATCAGTTCTCTGCCCTAATGACCATTTTAAGTATTAAAAAACCATATACCAAAAGGTGGTTTATTATTTCATGTATTTAATTCTTAAATAAGAACAATAGCCTGACCAAGCGGTGGTGCAGTGGATAGAGCATCGGACTGGGATGCCGAGGACCCAGGTTCGAGACCCCGAGGTTGCCAGTTTAAGCGTGGGCTCATCTGGCTTGAGCAAAAGCTCACCAGCTTGGACCCAAGGTTGCTGGCTCGAGCAAGGGGTTACTTGGTCTGCTGAAGGCCCATGGTCAAGGCACATATGAGAAAGCAATCAATGAACAACTAAGGTGACAAAAACCAAAAACTGGCCCTGGCCGGTTGGCTCACTGGTAGAGCGTCGCCCTGGCATACAGGAGTCCTCGGTTTGATTCCCGGCCAGGGCACACAGAAGAAGCGTCCATCTGCTTCTCCACCCCTCCCCTTCTCCTTCCTCTCTGTCTCTCTCTTCCCCTCCCGCAGCCAAGGCTCTATTGGAGCAAAGTTGGCCCGGGTGCTGAGGATGGCTCTGTGGTCTCTGCCTCAGGCACTAGACTGGCTCTGGTTGCAGCAGAGCGACGCCCCAGATGGGCAGAGCATGGCCCCCTGGTGGGCGTGTCAGGTAGATCCCGGTCGGCTGCATGTGGGAGTCTGTCTGACTGCCTCCCCATTTCCAACTTCAGAAAAATACAAAAAAAAAAAAAAAAAACAATGAAAAACTGATGATTGATGCTTTTCATCTCTTCGTTCTTGTCTGTCTGTACCTATCTATCCCTCTCTCTGACTCTATCTCTGTCCCTATATTTAAAAAAAAAAGCTTTAAAATAAGAACAATAAAAGAGGTAAACAAAACTATATTATGTTATAAGAAAGTTTTAAAATATTAATGAAAAATATACAATAATATCTAACAAAAAACAATAAAACTGTTATTTAAGATATTTCCATATTGATTTTTTTTTTTTTTTCTGAAGCTGGAAACGGGGAGAGACAGTCAGACAGACTCCCGCATGCGCCCGACCGGGATCCACCCGGCACGCCCACCAGGGGCGATGCTCTGCCCCTCCGGGGCGTCGCTCTGCCGTGACCAGAGCCACTACAGCGCCTGGGGCAGAGGCCAAGGAGCCATCCCCAGCGCCCGGGCCATCTTTGCTCCAATAGAGCCTTGGCTGCGGGAGGGGAAGAGAGAGACAGAGAGGAAGGAGTGGGGGGTGGAGAAGCAAATGGCACTTCTCCTATGTGCCCTGGCTGACACTCTACCACTGAGCCAACCGGCCAGGGCTCCATATTGATTCTTGATTGGTGTCCTCACTTGCAATTTTTTTCATCTGTAGACGGAATATACATTACTACAGGCGCTTAGAATATGCAGTTGTGCAGATGAACGTTAAAATAGAGTAATGAATGTAATCTGATTTCCACATTGGGCAGCTGCCTAGTTGCCCACCTTAGAGAGAACCCTGATTACAAGTGCCATTTTAACAACTGGTTTACCGAACTCAACAAAAATTAGGTATCGGTTCTACCGAACCAGTGCAAACTGACTAAATCCCATCAATGGATGTTCCATCTATTCCCACTTTGCTGAGCGTCTTTACCATAAATAAGTGCTGGATTTTGTCAAATGTTTTTTCAGCATCAGTTGATATGATCATGTTTTTTGTTTGTTTGTTTGTTTGTTTGTTTGTGGTAGATTTTTAAAATTTGTTTTGTGAGAGAGACAAAGAGAGGGACAGATAGGGACAGACAGACAGGAAGGGAGAGAGATGAGAAGCATCAGTTCTTCAATGAGGCACCTTAGTTGTTCCTTGATTGCTTTCTCATATGTGCCTTGCCCAGGGAGATACAGCAGAGTGAATGACCCCTTGCTCAAGCCAGCGACCATGGGGTCATGTTATATGATCACATGCTCAAGCCAATGACCCTGCACGCAAGCCAGTGACCCCATGCTCAAGCTGGATGAGCCTGTACTCAAGCCAGCAACCTTGGGTTTCCAATCTGGGTCCTCTGCGTCCCAGCACGATACTCTATCCACTGCACCATCTCCTGGTCAGGCTATCATATGATATTTTTTATCCTTCATTTTGTTTATGTGTTGCATTATGTTAATTAATTTACTGATATTGTATCAAAGTTGCAACCAAGAAATAAATCCCACTTACTTACGATGTATGATCTTTTTTTTTTAAATTATATTTTGGAAAGAAGGGAAGAAAGACAGAGAGAGAAAGAGAAACATTGATTTGTAGTTCCACCTATTCATGCCATCATTTGTTGATTCTTGTATATGCTCTCTGGTCTACTGGAGATCAGAATCAACCTTGGCATGTTGGGATGACGCTCTAACCAACTGAGCTACCCTGCCAGGGCCATGGTTTATGATCTTTTTTAATGTATTGTTGGATTCAGTTTGGTAATATTTTGTTGAGGATTTTTGCATCATGTTTATCAGGGATATTGGCCTATAGTTTTCGTTCTTTGTACTGTCTTCACCTGGTTTTGGAATCAAGATAATTCTGGCCTTGTAAAATGAGTGTGGGAGTCTTTTTTCCTTTTGAATTTTTTAGAACAGTTGAGAAAAATAGGAGTTAGTTTTTCTTTGAATGTTTCATAAAATTCAACTCTAAAGTCATCTGGCCCAGAACTTTTGTTTCCTGAGAGTCTTTTGATTACTACTTTGATTTCATTAGTTGTAATCGGTCTGTTTAGTTTTTTGATGGGTTTTTTTTTTATTCTGACAGAGGCAGAGAGTCAGATAGAGGGACAGATAGAGACAGACAGACAGACAGGAAGAGAGAGATGAGAAGCATCAATTCTTCATTGCAGCACTTTAGTTGTTCATTGATTGCTTTCTCATATGTGCCTTGACAGAGGAGATACTGCAGAGCAAGTGCCCCTTGCTCAAACCAGCAAACTTGGGTTCAAGCCAGAGACTTTAGGTTTCAAGCTAGAAACCTTTGGGCTCAAGCCAGTGACCATGGGGTCATGTCTATGATCTCATGCTCAAGCCAGAGACCCGGCACTAAAGCTGTTGAGCCTGCGCTCAAGCAACCTCGGGTTTTGAATCTGGGTCTTCCACATCCCAGTCTGACACTCTATCCACTGTGCTACCACCTGGTCAGGCTGTTCAGGTTTTTTTATAGTTCTTGATTCAGATTTGGAAGATTGTATATTTCTACAAATGTATCCAATTTTTTCAGATTGTTCAATTTGATGGCATATAGTTTTTCATATTTTCTTATAATATTATACTTTATATTTCTGTGGTGTCAGTTGCTACTTCTCTTGTTTCACTTTTAATTTTATTTATTTGAATCCTCTCTCCTTTTTTTCTTGATGTGTCTGAAAGGTTTGTCAATCTTGTTTATCTTTTCAAAGAATCAGCTCTTGGTTTCATTCATCTTTTGTATTTTTTTTTTTTAGTCTCTATATCATTTATTCCCACTTTGATCTTTATTCTTTCCTTCCATTTATTCACTTTGGGCTTTGTTCTTTTTCTAGTTCATTTAGGTGTAAGATTAGATTGTTTATTTGAGTTTTTTGTTGTTGTTGTTCTTGAGTTAGACCTGTATGCTATGAATTTCTTATTTAGGACTGCTTTTGCTGTATCCCATAGATTTTGGGTTGTGTGATTTTTTACACTTTTTTCAATGTAACTTTTGATTTCTTCTTTGATCTCATTGTTAACCCATTCATTGTTTAGCCTCCTTGTGTTTGGCCAGAGAAAATACCTGATATAATTTCAATCTTCTTAAATTTACTGAGATTTGTCTTGTGTCCTAACATGAGGTCAACCCTAGAAAATGTTCTGTGTATTTGAAAAGAATGTATATTCTAGTGCTTTGGGGTGAAATCTTTCAAAATTTCCATTAAATCCATCTGGTCTGGTTTGTCATTAAAGCTGATGTTTCCTTTTTTTTTTTTTTTTTTAATAGAGACATAATCAGAGAGAGGGATAGATAGGGACAAACAGACAGGAACAGAGAGAGATAAGAAGCATCAATCATTAGTTTTTCGTTGCGACACCTTAGTTATTCATTGATTGCTTTCTCATATGTGCCTTGACCGTGGTGCTACAGCAGACCAAGTAACCCCTTGCTCAAGCCAGCAACCTTGGGTCCAAGCTGGTGAGCTTTGCTCAAGCCAGATGAGCCCGTGCTCAAGCTGGTGACCTCGGGGTCTCGAACCTGGGTCCTCCACATCCCAGTCCGACGCTCTATCCACTGTGCCACTGCCTGATCAGGCTGATGTTTCCTTGTTAACTTTCTGTAACTAAAATATTTTCATTGATGTCAATAAGATATTAAAATCCCCTGCTATGACTATATTACTGATAATATCTCCTTTTATGTTCATCAGTATTTGCTTTAAATGTTTAGGTGTTCCTATGTTGGGTGACTAAATGTTTATAATTGTTATATCCTGATCTCTTTGTCATTATGTAGCATCCTCTTTATTTCTTAATGCAAACTTTGTTTTCAAATCTATTTAATCTGATATAAGTATAGTTACCCCAGCTTTTTTTTTTTCATTTTCACTGGGAAGGAAATATGCTTGTATCTCTTTACTTTCAGTCTGTGTGTATCTTTCATTCTGAGGTGACTTTCTTATAAATAGCGTATATATGGATCTTGATTTCTTAGCCATTCAGCTATCCTGTGTTTTTTGATTGGAGCACTGAATTTATTTACATTTAAAGTGATTATTGATAGATATCTATTTATTGTCATTTTATTGTTTATAACTAACTTCTCTCTCTCTTTTTTCTTTCTTCTTAAAAATATCCTTTAACATTTCTTGTAATATTGCTTTGGTGGTAATGCAGTTCCTTATCTGTTTCTTGCCTGGGAAGCTCTTTATCTCTCCTTCCATTTTAAATGATAGCCTTGCTAGGTAGAGTAGTCCTGTTTATACATTTTTGCTTTTCATCACTTTGAATATTTCATGCCAGTTACTTATGGTCTGATATGATTCTCTTGAGAAATCAGCTGACAGTCTTATGGAAGATCCCTTGTAGTTAACTGTCTTTGGTGATTATAAGCTGATTATAAGCTTCTTTTTTTTTTCCTTTAACTTTTGCCATTTAATTATGATGTACTTTGGTGTGGGCCTCTCTGGGTTCATCTTTTTGGGATTCTCTGTGCTTCCTGGATATGTGTATTATTTTTTTTCACCAGATTACGGAAGATTTTAAAAAAAATTTTTATTATTTTTTTTGCTCTGATTGGGTGTTTTCTGCTATCTTGTCTTCCAAATCATTGAATTTTCTCCTTCTTCTAGCTTGCTGTTGATTCCTTCTAGTGTATCCTTCATGTTAAATATTGTATTCTACATTTCTGACTGGTTCTTTTAATGATTACTATATCCTTTTTTTATGCTTTCTAACTCTTTGTTGAAGTTCTCACTAAGTTCCTTGAACTTCCTTATAACCATTGTTTTGAACTCTGATAGCTTGTTTGCCTTCATTTCATTTAGTTCTTCTCAGGATTTTTCCTGTTTTCATTTGGAGCATGTTTCTTTTTTTTTTTTTTAACCTCTTTTTTAAAAGATTTTATTTATTCATTTTAGAAAAGGGGGAGAGAGAGAAGGGGGAGGAGCAGGAAGCATCAACTCCCATATGTGCCTTGACTGGGCAAGCCCAGGATTTCGACCCGGTGACCTCAGCGTTATAGGTCAATGCTTTATCCACTGCGCCACCACAGGTCAGGCTGGAGCATGTTCCTTTTTATCCACATTTTGGCTGTCTCTCTGTATCCGTGTTTTGTATTACATTTATCTGCTATGCCTTGATATGGTTGCCTATGTAGTAGATGTCCTGTTGAGCTCAGAGGTGAAGTCACCCTGATTATCTGACCTAGGTGCTGCAGGAATGTCTCTTGTGTGGGTTATATGAGCTATCTTGTAGCTGAGTCTTGATTGCTGTTGGCCCATCATGGTGGGGTTGCCCCTCTGGTTGGTATGAGAGTCAACCCTGAGTACAATGTATGATCTATTGAAGGACTGACTCCACAAAGCTGAATTAGCCCAAACAGGGTCTTTTGTCTATCAAGATCTCCATTTTAGTGTGCTATTTGTGGAGCTAATTCGGTTGTGTTCTGATGTAATCTGAACCACTGGGTATGTTGGTTCTTTGGCCACTTAGGAGGGGACTCAGTGCTTGTCAATGTCAGGCACTGCCTGTGACCAGCCTTGGGCTACTGGTTTGGAGCTACAAAGTGATCCACAGTTTATAGCTGCCTCTGCAGGACTTGTGCTTAGGAGGAATGTAGGACTTGTGCTTAGGAGGTGCATATCAAAGCTGGTTTTTATCATCTTTGAGCCTGGGGACAGATTAGCAAAGAGTCCAAGGCTCCCCAAGATATACCCTCACCTGTTAGTTTCCTGTTAGTTACTAGAAGAGCCTCTGTGGTACTTGAATTGCATGAGAGAAGCTTTCAATGAGTCACCAGGTAGGAGTGAGTGGTGTTCACTAGACTGATACAGATCCAAACTTGGTGCCAGTGCAGGGTTTGAGGCCACTCAGCAAGTGTCTAAGGGTATACCATGGTCAGCTGCTACCGATCAGGTGCCTGAAACCTTTGTGATGGGACAGGGTCTTAAGTATTCATTGGGGTAAGGCCAGCAGTGCTCATCAGGCCCAAATAGACCAAGATTTGGCCATTTGAAAGCAGGGCTCTGTATAGGAATGGTAGCATCAATCTATGCAAGAGAAAAATGGCCCCGCCCAAGAGCCACACAACTCAGTTTTCCCCAGAGTCTGTCCTTATCTCCTGGATAGTCTTTTGCACTAGGGGACTGGGTTGGCCACATCCTGCTGACAATATTGCCATGCACAAGCTCAGTAGAGTAGGGCCACCAAGATTCAGGAGGGTGTAGCTATTGGTTCTCCTTTGATGAGCTAGTGCATCTCTAGATAGGGGCAAGGTGAACCCTGCTCTAGCCCATGAGGGACTGGGAGTGCTTCTCTGGCACTTCTGGTGCTGTGTGCACAAGCTCTGGCCTATGGTGAGTGGGTGCAACTTCTTAGGCACTCTGAGTGGACATGGTGCAGCTACTCTGGTCCATGTAGGGAGAAAAGGTGCTGTGTGTGGTGTTTCTGCTCTAGTATGTTATGGGGAAGAAGAGGGGAAACATCTTCTACCCCAGAGCCACACAACTCTGTCTTTGATTCTCCCTTGTTTGCCCTCAAGATCCCTACAGAAACATCTATACCACACGATCAGGAAGCATATTTGTCTGTAGGGCATTAGCTCATCAGGGCAAGGGAAAAGAGGTAAAGAAGGTAGGATTTGTGCAGTACTTCCAGGCCAATGTAGTTTGAAGAGGAGTGCTTGATTGAGGAAAGATGGCTTTTGTGAGTGGCACAGGAGAGGGACTTAGCACAGGGACCCTTGTGGTTGTCCCTCAGCTCCCTCAGAGCCACACAACCCACACCAGCTGTCTACATGGAACTCCAGTCTGCTACTAGTCATACTTCTTTTTTTTGGAGCCCAGAGTGAGTGGCTGCAAATTACATATTGTATACTGACCACTTAAGAGGGCACCTGGGTTTCTAGCAGACTCTCATCTCTCCTAGCATACAGAATCCCCATTGATTTGTACAGCCAGATGTTATGTGGGTTTCTCTTCCTGGCTCTGTTGCTCAGGGCATGGCAACTAGGCATGGAGTTGGGACCCCATGTTCCTCAGGGGGGACCTTTGCAACCGAGGTATCTCTCTGGGTTCTCAGTCAGTGTATGTGGGAGCAGTAGTAGCCTTTTTCACATCTCTGCCCTTCTTTCCAGTCTGATTGTGTTTTTTCTGAAGATCCTTGGTTATAAGGCTTCTGTTCAGATACTCTTCAGTTAGTTATGAGGTTAATTGGTCAATAATTTAGTTGTCATTCTATTTTGGGCCTTGGAGGAGGTGAATGATTCTGCCTACTCTGCTGCCATCTTCTCACTCAAAAATAGCAACTTCTTAAATAAATAAAATCCCATCAGTGAATTTGTTTTTGCTGTTAATAGAAAGAACATCATTACTTAGTTTTGTCAGAAATCCTGCTTATGAAATCCTAAATGAAAAGTATAAAATTACTGAAAAAAATTAATTATTTTTATCCCTATGAGACTGCATGAACTGACCAGATCTAGTGGCAGCAAGGGGAGTGGGGAAGGGAGAAAGCTGGGTTCACAAGCTGGAGTTCTTGACCTTTAGTCAGAACGTGGGTTCCTTTGATAATCAGTTAAAAGTAATGAACAATCTCCCCAGAAGATAAACAAACACTCATTTTCTGTGCAGATCATAATGGTTCCCAAGGAGACATGTCACCATGCTGCCTGCCATACCCACTGACTTTTGCCAGGGGTCAGCCAAGTTCAATCCTCTCCTGAGGTCCGGCACAAGATGCCCTGTTTCAATCAGTCACAGGTTATCTCCAGAGCCACAGACCTTGCTTATCAGTTTAAATGGGGTTGTCGCTGTGCCTGGTGTTATGATGTACATGGGACAAAGAACAAACAAGAACGTCACAAAGGTGTTTATGCAGAGGACCTAGGTGGAGTGCTCCACTGCAAGCAGATACCTCCAAAGGCATTGGGAGCTTGAGGAAAGCAGAGTTAAGGTGGATTTGGAGCAACCTGGGTGAGGGACTTCCCAGAGGAGGTGACACTCTGGTTGTACTACCATAGATAGAGGAGTTTTCAAACAGAAGAAGGAAAAGAGAGAGCACCTCAGGCTGTGAGAAAGGCTTAGCTTACCATCCTTATCATTGTTGATCGTGTTTACCATTTGTTAACTGAAAAGTACAGTGCCTGAATCATGTCAACTTTTATTACTGCTAATAAGGAACTAATCAGTTCACAGGCAAAGCTGAGGATCTTCTGTTTCTAGGGTCATGGGTCAACCCTGGATCAGACAGTAGGGTGCTGAAGGCTGAGCAGATCCTCTGGAAATAGCCAATGGGCTTGGCAGGCCCCATGTTGATGTGTATTGTACTTATTAGGGTGCATTTCTGGGATTGAAAAAAAAATGATCAAGGTAAAATTCACATAACATAAAATTAGTCATTTTAGAATAAATAGTTCATTGTCTTTTAGTGCATTCACAATGCTGCACTGCCACCACATCCCTGTGCTTACAGAACGTTTCCATTGTACTGAAGATAAAATCCTGTGCCAACTGAGCAATGCCTTTTTGCTTTCTGCTCTCCTAAGCCCCTGACTACTAGCAATGTACATACTGGCTTTATGGATTTACCCCTTTTAGATCAATGTAATTATGTATATGTGGCTTTTATATCTTGTTTCTTTTATTTATGGTAAAATTTTCAAGGTTCATTCTTTTTTTTTTTTTTTTTTTTCTGAAGCTGGAAATGGGGAGAGACAGTCAGACAGACTCCCGCATGCGCCCGACCGGGATCCACCCGGCACGCCCACCAGGGGCTACGCTCTGCCCACCAGGGGGCGATGCTCTGCTCCTCCAGGGCGTCGCTCTGCTGCAACCAGAGCCACTCTAGCGCCTGGGGCAGAGGCCAAGGAGCCATCCCCAGCTCCCGGGCCATCTTTGCTCCAATGGAGCCTTGGCTGTGGGAGGGGAAGAGAGAGACAGAGAGGAAGGAGGGGGGGTGGAGAAGCAAATGGACGCTTCTCCTATGTGCCCTGGCCGGGAATCGAACCCGGGTCCCCCGCACTCCAGGCCGACGCTATACTGCTGAGCCAACCGGCCAGGGCCTCAAGGTTTATTCTTATTGTAGCACATATCAGTACTTCATTCCCTTTATGACTAAATACTACTAAGTTGTATATATATACCACAATTTGCTTATCCAGTAATCCACAGTTTTATGCTGTTTTCACCTTTTGGCTTCTTTAAACATGTGGGTACATGTATTTGCCTGAGAAATCGTTTTCAGTTCTCTTTAGGTCTATACCTGTAAGTGGAATTGTTGGCTTGTCTGGTAATTCTTTTTGAAGAACTACCAAACTATTTTTCACACTGGTTACACCAATTTACATTTCCACAAACAACATAAAAGGGTTTCAGTATTTCCAAACTCTGACCAACACTTGTGGGGGGTTTTTCTTTATAGCCACCCTAGTTGTTGTGAAGTCATAGTTCTTCTGGGATTTTAATTTTGCACAACACATTGGGTAAGAAACTCTGAGAACATACCAGATAGAGGGAGACAAGGAAATAGTGTGGTGAGAACCTGGCCTGGTTGTCCCCTGAGCTTTGTATGGACTGCAAGGACATGTATGATGTATGTTCTCTGTTATTTAAACAGATGGCTAGTAGGCATCCACCAAATGTGACTGATATGCAGTACGATAGGGGTTAAACAGCTTAGCCTCATAAAATAAGCATTAATAATTATGTCTTTCCTTTGCAAAGGAGCTCTTACCAGGAATGACCCTGATTTGTGAGCTGCAGCAGCTTCAGGCCTAGATATTAAGTTTGGCTCATGAAGGCTGTGACTGAAGAGAATATATCACAATGTTCAGCCGATATCTGACTGCTGCAGGATCATCTAAAAATGTCCACCCAGGTGAACTCATAAACAGTTCAACTAATGTCAGCGAGGGACAAAAGTTAAAAAGTAATCCCAAATTGTGTAATGTATTTTCTTTTAACAAGAAGTGGAGACATAAGTTCAAATATTAGTAGGAAAAAATTATTAGAATGTTGGGAGTTTGCTAAACATGAACTGTTTGCCTTTCCCCACATTATTCATTGTAGTTCAATGGCTCTTTTTGGCACAGAGTAATGGGTTCGATTAAAAACCAAGACACAACTATATACTACCTTTAGGAGACTTATTTCAGATACAAAGACAAAAGGAGGCTTTAAAAGAAGGGGTGGAAGATAATATTTCAAGCTAATGAAATCAATTTTGTCTTATATAAGTACTGTTACAAAAAGGTAATAAAAGACAAAGATAGACATTGATGCAAAAATTTAAGATAACCAGGCAAGAGGCTCAAAATATTGTTAGAAAATGTTTTTAGTGCAGTATTATAAACACTCCTCCATTACCAGGATGAGATTAGGACAGCACAGTAATGACCTGTGGTAAATAGATGTTACTAATATTTCTACTTTTAGAAAACTATCTTATGTACACTGTTCTATTAATACTTCCGATAGGCCACACCTTTATCTAGAGAAAAGGCTGATTGTGTTATTCAGCATCTTATTGTAGCCTTTGATGTTATGGCCATTTCAAAAGCAATTAAAAGTGACAATAGTCCTGCTTATACATCTGCTAAGATTCAACAATCCTTAGCACTTTGGAATATACTACTGGAATTCCATATAATCCACAAGGACAGGCAATTATTGAGCACAGTAATAACTCTGAAAAATATGTTACTTAAACAAAAGGGGGGAGAAGGAAGGAGATTACCTCCTAGAATTATGTTACATAAAGCTTTATTTACTTTAAATTTTTTAAATACAGGAGAAGATAATTTAACTGCTGCAGACAGACACTGGACAAAAAATAATAGTTCTAAGATTAATCAACCTGTGCTTTATAAAGATGAGTTGGATCAATGGGTACCTGGTGTAGTGCAACACTGGGGAAGAGGGTTTGCTTGTGTCATTGCAGAATCTGGTGAAGTCCTTTGGATCCCTGCTTGCAGAATTAAACTAACTATATGAGTAAGAGAAATAGATTCTATCCATATTCGCCCTCTGTCGAGATGGAAACATTGAACTTCGGAAGAAGAACCGTAAAGGTGCTGTTGCTTGGTATTGAAAAGGCTAAAATACCAAGTTGGGGTCAACTTAAAAAGCTGACCTTTGAGGGTAAAAAGATGCATCAAGCTACTAGAGAAGAACAAAATGCTACTAATCTAATTTTAGCAATGATTGCTTTGGTTACAATTCCAGTAAGTAGAGCTGAAAATTTTAGTTATTGGGCATATATCCCTAATCTTCCATTAAGCAGAGCTATTCATTGGGAAGATAGTACCGTTCCTATTTTTGTTAATGACTCTAATTGGCTTCCACAGGGTCCCCAAACTTTTTATACAGTGGGTCAGTTCACTGTCCCTCAGACCATTGGAGGGCTGGACTATAAAAAAACTATGAACAAATCCCTATGCACACTGCACATATCTTATTTTAAAGTAAAAAAACAAAACGAGAACAAATACAATATTTAAAATAAAGAACAAGTAAATTTAAATCAACAAACTGACCAGTATTTCAATGGGAATTATGGGCCTGCTTTTGGCTAATGAGATGGTCGATGTCCGGTTCCATATTTGTCACTGCTAGCCTTAACAAGTGATATGACGCACGTGTGTCACTGGAAGTAGTACTGTACATGAGCAACGCCACGCTTTGCAGCACTGCCACATACAGTACTCACTGACCACCAATGAAAGAGGTGCCCCTTCTGGAAGTGCGGTGGGGGGCGGATAAATGGCCTCAGAGGGCCGCATGCGGCCCGAGGGCTGTAGTTTGGGGATCCCTGGGCTTCCAGGACCTTTTGATGATAGAGGTCCCTTAGTACCTTCAGAAGAAGGCATGAGATTAGAAAATTATACAAGAGGAGTTGAGGGATTACCTATATGTATAGGATATGAGCCACATTGTTTAAAAATAGAAGCTCAAGCTTGGCTCTCTAGCATAGGGCATGGAAGAGGGATGTCACCTCAAGCTCCTCATATAAAATTTGGTCCTATATAATATCCTTTGTGGAAAGTAGCTACAGCACTTAAACATATGTCAGCATGGAAAGGAGAAATCATCCTTCTAATCATACTATGTTAACCTTTAAGAAGAATGAGACACATTTTATATCTGCTTGTGTTAGACTGCCTTATATGTTTATAATAGGTGAAACCAAATAGTTGAAAATTATTCTTTAACTTTCAATAAGTGTGCTTATTATACATGTATTAACTCTTCTATTCTTTTTAATAAAAATAGTCAAAGTCTATACATTTTAAGAGCCCAAACAGGAGTCTGGATTCCAGTACAGATGCATCGAATGTGGCAAGATTCCCCTTCCATGATGCTGTTACAACATCTTCTTAAGTCTTTGAAGCAAACCAAGAGACTGGTTGCACTGATCATCACCATCATTATAGAATTAATAGCTGTAAGCACCACAGCTGCTGTATCTGGAATTGCATTACATCAAAGCACACAGACTGTGGACTTTGTTCAAAAATAGCATGAAGATTCTGAACAACTATGGACTTCTCAACGACGTATAGATAGTAACATTAATGCTAAAGTTAATGATTTAGAACAGACTGTGATTATGTTAGGAGATCAAATAGCCTGTAAAGACAAATTAAGCTAAAATGTGATTGGAATGTAACTACTTTTTGTGTTACCCCTATTCCTTGGAATCATACTTAGTTCCCTTGGGAAAATGTTAAAAAGCATTTGTTAAATCATAGAAACTTAACTATGGAAATATTAGATTTGCAAAAGCATATTGATGCTACTTTTAAGGATCAGTTGAAATTAATTGATAGAGAAAATTTACTAACTGTTATTTCCGATGGAATTAGTAACTTGTATCCTCTGAAACAATTTAAGATTTTTGGAGGAACTGTAGGCAGCATTATACTAATCATTTGTTTTATATTTCTTTTATATATTTAGAAGAGACAATTGACATCAAAGCAAAATAACCTTTATATAGCATTCAGCTCTAGAAATTAGAAAAGAAATGTATTATAAGTTTTTTAATAGCTAAAAACATCAGCTGCTAAAACTAAGTATTTCGGAAGGGATGTTGCTCCTCCCTCATTCACATAACTATAACTAACTAACTCTGTTTGGCCCCTATGATGGCTGGTTAGTCAATGACGGGTAAGATTCCTGAAGGCAGGAACAACCTAAGACAGGCACAGTCAAAAGGGGCCATCAGGAGAAGACTTAAGAACTAGCAAAGGTGAGGCTCAAACTCTCACCCTGGAGTATAGAGGAGACTGCTCTCCTGAAGTAGTGGTCATCATCCACTGTCCAGGGCATCTAAAGAGGAGGACTCCATGGAAACTAGAAAAACCAAGCAGCTGATGATACTACCAATAAGATAGCCCTAAAAACCAGTAGGTTTTTTGGGAAATTTTAGTAAGTTTACTAGAACCCTTGTTGCCAAAGGTTTTTTTGCAACCAATTAGAAAAATATTTTGCCAGCAAGAAAGGGATGACTAAGAATAAGTAAAAGTAGTTAGAAAAGTCAGTGTGGGCTAAAGAAAAAAGAAAAAAGGGGGATATGTAGGAGATGACTCTGCACAATATAAATGGCAGTTAACTGCAGAGCAAGGGTTAATTGGAGACAAGAGATCTTGGAGTATATTGGCCATAAAGAGACATTGGCCAGGGTTTTTTGAATGCATGTATGCAGGATTCTTGAAGGAATGCCTCCAAGAACCATATGTCCTTTGTGATTGATAAGCTCTGGGACTCTGACTCTTCTTGTGTCCTTGTTCATGAAAAGAAACCGTGAGTGGGCGTGCAGGATTGGGGATGAAACAGATGGAAAAAAAGACTTGTGTAACTTTCTAGTTTTATCTGCTGAGCTATGGCTTTTGGAACTCAATAAATATGCAGTGGCGCAGTTTCTCAGGGCTGATTCCGCCTAAGAGTTTCAGCCCTCTGCCCAGTTATTTGAATCTAGTGTGTCTTTTGCCTCGCGAGTCTGAACCGTAAAGAAATTCATAACAGTTTGGTGATATTCCATACTTCTTCTAGCTATGTGTTTCAGTATTGGTTTTTTCATGGGGGGTTATCATTAGGTTATTAACAGAAAAGTCTTTTTATATACAAAAGTCCTTTTGTCTTATGAGTGCTTCTGTACTCCATCCTCCTTTGCTACTGCAGATTTTTATCCTATCCCTTTTTATGTTATTGTTGTCACAGATTATCCCTGTTTTTATTTTAACCTTGTTGGAGCGTTTACTTGTAGTTTTGTTTTATTTTGTTCTTTGTATTCAGTTGAATAACCTCCTTGAGCATTTTTAGTAGTGGGGGTTTTCTAGTAATAAATTTCCTCAGCTTCTGTATGTCTGCAAAAGTTGTTATTTCTCCTTCATATTTGAAAGATAATTCGATGGATATAGTATAATTGGCTGGTAATTCCTCCCTTTCAGTTCTATGAATGTTTGGGTCCACCATCTTCTGGCTTGTAGAATTTCTTCAGAGAAGTTTGATAATAACCTAATAGGGCTTCCTTTATATATAGGTTCTTCTTCTATATATAATAGGTTCTTCTTTTTCTTAGGTGCTTTGAGGATTCTTTGTCATTGATTTTTGACAATTTTATTATGATGTACCTTGGAGAAGGTCTGCTTGGGTTGAGGTAACTCAGTATTCTGTTTGCTTCTTGGCTATAAGAATTTAATTCTTTCTATAGGCATAGGAAGTTCTCATCAATTACTTATTTAAATAAGCTCTCCATTCTCTTCTCTCTCTTCTTCTTCTTCAAATACACCCATTGTTCTTACTTATATTGTTATTTCTGATGGAGTCAGATAATTCTTGTAGAGCTCTATCACTTTTTTTAAATTCATGAGCTTCTCTCTTCTTCTCTCTGTAGCATCTCTAGTTGCCTGTCTTTGATGTCACTGTTTCTCTCCTCTGTCTAGCCTGTTCTATTAACTAAAGTTGCTACTCATTGTTCACTTCATGTATTCAGTTCTTCATTTCTATTTTTCAAGTTTAAATCTCCTTGGTGAAGTACTCATTTTATTCACTACTTTGTTTTTTGAGCACATTAAATTTTCTATCACTATTTTCTCACATCTCATTGAGCATTTTGAGAACTTCAATTTTGAATTCTCTATTGTTTAACTCCAAGGTTTCCATGTGATTGAGATTGCTTTCTTGAGATTTTTTATTTTCTTTATGAACTACGTCTCTTCCTTGTGTAGCCATAGTATTTGTTTTCTTCTTCCTTGATAACATTTGAAGGTAGTGTTAAGAAATATAACAAAAAAAAACTAAAAAATTAAAAATTAAAATAAAAAATACAATGAAAAATTGAAAAAGTTTAAAAATAATGAAAAGTAAAAAGGAAAACCACAAAAAAACAAAGAATGAAAACCAAAAACATAATTTAAAAAATCACAAAATACCCACAAAAAAAGTAAGAATGAAAAATATATAAATGAAAGAAAATGAAGTTCAAAAGAAAAAAAGATTTCAGTTTTAAGAGGTTTTTGTTTTCTTCCAGTAGGCAGCACTATATTACAAGTTTTAGCTTGGTGAAATTCCTGAGCTGACCTCCATTAAGATGTTGCTGTCATAATGATGTGGGTGGGCTGCAGTCCTTATGGTGTGTGAAGCATGTTGTGGGGTCTTTACAACTTTTGTAATGGTGATCTCAGTCTTCTGGGGGCTCTTCCCCACATCTCAACAGGCCAGGGGACCAGACACAGCACACCTCTGTCCTTCAGGGGATAGAGTGGCTCTGTAGAACTAGCTGTGGTGTAAACATCTACCACTCTCTGTAACCGTGAGGTGAGGGAGGGGAATCTGGGAAGCTGAAGGGGCCTCACTTTGTTTTTCTCTGTCTCTGTTCAAGTACAGGCTGCCTGTGGTAACACTGGCCAAGATTTCATTCTGCCGTGCTTTAATTTAGTATTCTCTTCACTGCCCCTATACCTCACAGCTTCTCCCAGCAGAAGAAAACCCACTCACTTCTGGTTTCTCCCCTCTCTGGAGATGAATGTGTGTTTATCTTACCTTTTGCCTCACTTCTCAACCCTTCCCACCTCTAGCTGATTCCACATGCAGATCTTTTTAGGCAAGCCTGTGATCTAAGCTGGCGTACTTTTACTCTGTTATAGCTAATCAATTCATTGAAATTCAAGGGGAGAGATCAAGGGTATCTCTCATGTCACTATTACTCTAATGTTACCATTTAGATTTCTTTCTTTTTTTTTTATGACCCTGTAGTATTCCACTGTGTAAATGTACCACAGCTTTTTTATCCATTCATCTACTAATGGGCTTGGGCTGTTTCCAGTTCTTGACTATTGTAAATAACACTGCAATAAACATAGAGGTTCACATAATGTTTCAAATTAGTGTTTTGGGATTCTTAGGATATATTTCCAGAAGTGGGACTGCTGGGTCAAAAGACAATTCCATTTTTAATTTTTTCAAGCAAACTCCATACTTTTTTCCACAGTGGCTGCACCAGTCTGCATTACCACCAAAAATGTACCAGGGTTTTCTTTTCTCTACATTCTCACCAGCACATGTTTGTTGATTTATTTATAACAGCCACTTTGAAAGGTGTGAGGTGATATCTTATTGTGGTTTTAATTTGCATCTCTCTAATGATTAGTGACATTGGGCATTTTTTTATACATCCACTCACCATCTGTATGCCTACTTTGGAGAAGTGTCTATTCAGGCTTTTTGCCCATTTTTTAATTGGGTTGTTTGTCTTCCTGGTGTTGAGTTTTATAAGTTCTTTATAAATTTTGGATATTAACCCCTTATCAGATGTATCAGCAAATATGTTCTCTCATTAAGTGGGTTGTCTTTCCCTTTGTTGACAGTTTCTTTTGCTGTGCAAAAGATTTTTGGTTTGATGTAGACTTATTTGTTTATATTTTCCTGTTTCCCTTGCCTGAGGAAAGATATCTGAAAAAACATTGTTAAAAGAAATGTCTGAAATTTTACTGCCTATATTTTCTTGTAGGATTTCTATAATTTCAAAACTTACATTTAAGTATTTTATCCATTTTGAGTTTATTCTTGTGTATAGTGTCAGTTGGTGCCTTGGTTTCATTTCTTTGCATGTATCTGTCCAATTTTTCCATCTTCGTTTAGTGATAATTCTGTTTTTTCCCCATTGTATGTTCTTGCCTTCTTTGTCAAATTTAATTGACCATAAAAGGATGAGTTTATTTCTAGGGTCTCTTTTGTTCCATTGATCAATATGTCTGTTTTATGCCAGTACCATGCTATCTTGAATACTCTTTTACTTCTTCATTACAAATTTTGATGCCTTTTATATCTTTCTCTTGCCTGACTGTTCTGGCTAGAATTTTCAAATACTATGTTACTAAGTGGTGAGAGTTTTTCACCATTGAATGTGATATTAGCTAAGGGTTTGTCATATATGGTCTTTATTATATTGATGTACTTTCTATATCCATTTATTGAGTGTTTTAATCATAAATGGATGATATATCTTATCAAATGCTTTTTCTGTATTATTGATAAGATCATATGGTTTTTATCCTTTATTTTTAATGTAGTATATTACAGTGGTCAATTTGTATATGTTGAACTCTTTATGCCTCTAAAATGAACCCCATTTGATCATGATGTATTCCTTTTTTTAATATATCATTGTATTCAATTTGCTAGTATTTTGTCTAGGATTTTTGCATCTGTATTCATCAGGTCTGTAGTTTTCTTTTTTGTGTGTTATTCATTCCAGGTTTTGGTGTGAGGCTTATGTTGACCTAATAAAAAGTGCTAGAATGTATTGCCTCTTCTTCAATGTATCAAATCTTTGAATGTTTGGTAGAATTCCCTAGTGAATTTATCTGCTCCTTATGGGAGGTTTTTGATAGTTGTTTCCATCTTCTCATTGTTGACTGGTCTACTCAGATTTTCCAATCTTTTATGATTCAGTTTAGGAAGGATATATATTTCTAGGAACCTATTTACTATTGAATTTGGTGACATAAAGCCTTTCATAGGTTCTGGCCGGTTGGCTCAGTGGTAGATCATCAGCCTGGTTTGTGGATGTCCCAGGTTTGATTCTCAGTCAGGACACACAGGAGAATTGACCATCTGCTTCTTCACCCCTCCCCCTTCCTCTTCTCTTTCTTTTTCTTCCCCTCCCATAGCTTTGGCTCAAATTTCAGTACATGGTGCTGAGGATGGCTCCAGGGCCTCTGCCTCAGGTACTAAGAAGAGCTTGATTGCTGAGCAACAGAGCACTGCCCCCTAGTGGGATTTTCAAGTGGATAGCAGTTAGGGCACATGTGGGAATCTGTCTCTGCTTCCCCTCCTCTCACTGAATAAAAAAGGACAAAGAATTATTTATTGTCAAGATGATGGGGTACCAGAAAAAAATGTTTTTCTCAGTAAAAGCTCTTTGCAGTTAGTAAAGTAACCCAAATGTGTCACCCCAAAACATTCCTGACATGTTATTTTGAGCTGAAGGCAATTAAGAACCAGGAAATCTAGGAAAAGACATCCCCTGTTGGGCAAACAAGTGTGTTACGCTTGCTTGCTTGTACTTTGACTGATTGGTGCATGAGCACAAGGCACAACCACATGTGTATAGTCTATGTAAGGCTGCAGGTGCTTGCCCTCAGGGTGGCAGACTGTAGATTGCAGATTGCCTGCCACCATTGGAAGGGGCCATTTTTTGCTATTGTTTGCTGGAGGTTTTTTTTTTTTTTTTATCCCAGCCTGTTTGCTTATCAGCAGAGAGAGAGAGAAACCATTTTCCCTGCCTGCTTGCTTGTTCACTGTTATTAGACTCTAGTAAACTGAATGGCCCACCATTTTCCAGCTCCACAGTCTGTCCAAATCCAGTGTGAACATGCATGGCTATGGCCACCATCCTTACATCTGGAGAAGTTGACAGGATTTAGATTCAGATTGGTATGGAGCTGCCAACACCCTTGAAGGGTGGAATAGAGGAGTGGCTGTTCCCTATGGCTCTCCTTTTGGGGACTATGGGCTGGGTGATTTTACAACCCTGTGAGAAGAAACCAAGAGCTCTGTGTGTAAGGCTGCCCAAGGTAGAAAGCTCCAGGATGAGTTGCAGACTAAGTGGCAACAATGGGTTGAATTGGAGCAAGTGCTGCAGAAGGAGGCTGACTGCTCTCAAAAGCTGCCGTGTGAGATGCAGGCTGAATACCAATGCTTCCTGGAACTGGAGCAATCCCTGGAGGAGTTACAGGCTCATGAGATCCAGTTTGCCCTGGAAGCAGAACGCTGGCATTGACAGTTGGTGGAGAAACAATTCTGGGTTCAAAAGCTAGAATCTCAGCTTTAGGCTGAGAGCTGGCAGTCACAGGAGCCAAAGCAGACACTGAAGATGGAGCTGCATCTGAGCCAGTGGAGTGGTTCTGAGCCAGTGGGAGCAGACATTTCTGACTCTTCTGAGTTGGAGGTTTGGGGTAAAGCTGCCATCCAGACTCAGAGGCCAGCCAGTGGTAGCCCAGAGGTAAAAACCCAGCAGCCAAGAGTCTTTCAGGGGCAGGCACAACCCTCTCTGCAGGTGTTGGGCCACTATGTGGTCTGCCCTTATACCCAGACAGAGCTGATTGAGTTGGGGGTGCAATTTAGGCAGAAACCTACCAAGCCCCTGGTAGCCTGGTTGCTTCAGTTGGGGGACACAGAGATGGATGGCATCATGCTCTCCAGAACAGAGATGGAGATATTGGCCGCCATTACCATGCACTCTTTCTTAAAGCAGCATCTTCAGAACTGCCATGACAACTCAGGAAATCATACCCTATTAGAATGGGTGATGGCTGCCATTCATACAGTCTGGCAGAATGCTGGAGATTTGCCAGGAGCAGAGGGGAGGTGTCATTGCTATAGTGAGCTAGTAAAGTTCCTTTAGGAACTAGGTATGAAGAATTCTGCTTTCAACCCAAGCAAGGTCCTGTGGGTCAGATGAAGAAGTATTTATAGCAGGGATGAGGGGGCTTATTCTCTGCAGTGCCCCATCAGATCCCTTTTTGGTTACTAGTGGCTATCTTGGGCCCCTATGTGGGGCAGCCCATCAACATGGTTATACCAATGGTAGCAGATTTTGGGGAGCTGGAGGCAGCACAAGATCATAAAGCAGTGAGGGCTGCTGCCAGTGCTGCTTTTCCCAACTAACAAGGGAACTGGGCCTATAAAGGTTACCCAAACACAGATGTGGGTAGATTTTATTGCAGCTGGGGCATATAGGGAGAAATTAGATGGAAAATCTAAAAAAGTTCTTTTGGAGCTTTGGCAGCCGCTTAAACCAGAAAAGAGGTTGCATCCACTGAGATGAAAGGCCCCAGCAGGATTATATGGTGGAGACAGCTGTGGGAGGGGCGGCTCATCCCCAAGACCCATTGTTCCAGTTTGAACTGGGAAAAGGTTGAGAGACCCGCCTAACAAGAGTGGGCAAGGAGGCCTGAGACCCCATGTGAAATTGATAATCCATTGATCACCTTCAAATGTGCAGCAGGTATTGGCATTAGAAGATAATAGGTGCTTTATTTTTTCATTTTTTATTTTGTAATGACAGCAGCAACAGATAAGAGAACTATCAAGGTGGTACAGGCCTTAAATGTGTTTGATTCCACCAGGCCCTGTAAGCTTGCTGAGGGGTTTAGGTGGGGCTTGTGGCAATGGACCGAGCACATATGGAAAGGCACTGAGGTCTGTTAATGAAGAGCTATATGCCTAGTTGCCTGTAATGGACCTTTACCTTGGTGATTTGCACAGACAGCTGGGCTGTCTATCATGGACTGATCATTAAGCGGTGTAATGGACTCTTGGACTGCAACCAGAGGGGTGCACTGGCTCCCTTGTTTAATGGATATGCTGCTTTCGGACAGTATGAGAGACCCTGATGGAGAGGCCAGCTCCGGTGGAGGCCCTCCTGCACCAGGAAGCTACTCTCATCCAATTGCACAGAAGCACCAAGGACAGTTTACAGTTTCCATGGACACAGGCCTGGACTATCATGGAAAATATCTAGCATTGTAGACTGTTTAGCGAGCAACCATAAAGGGGTGGAATGTTGGGCAAACAAGTGTGTTAGGCTTGCTCACTTGTACTTTGCCTGATTGGTGCAGCAGCACAAGGCAGCACCATGTGTGTTTAGTCTATGTAAGGCTGCAGGTGCTTGCCCTCAGGACAGCAAATTATAGGTTGTGCATTGCCTACTGCCATTGGGAGGGGCCATTTTTTGCTATTGTTTGCTGGAGAAGGGGTTTTTCCCAGGGTCTGCTTGTCAGCAGAGAGGGAAGCAGTTTTCCCTGCCTGCTTGCTTGGCTTCTGTTGCGAGACTCTAATAAATGGAATGGCCCACTGTTCTCTGGCTCCACAGTTCCTATACCATCTGCCTGAATCCAGGGTGAACCTGCATGGCCATATCCACTGGCTTACTGCCCCCCAGCCCCTTTTTGCCTAGAGGCAGGATATAAATTCCCTTTACTGGAGACAGACTTTTGGCCAGACACAGCACCAGAGGAATCTGCAGACAAACTACTCCATTAGTTTCCTCACATATATTTACCTTCCCACAATCTGCTGCCCTGTCAGGGTAAAACTGCTTTCCTTTGTCCTGTCATTTCTCCACAAACTTATTGTTCTTTGTTGAAGACACTATGTAAATTAGAATACTAACCCTCCAATTGAAGCTACTCTTCATTTTGTTTTCCCAACTGGTCGGTGCTGCTTGTTAATAAACTTTTTCTCTTGTTGAAAAATATTTCTTTCTTAGAATCCCATCTGAAACCATAATATCGGTAAAGTTTAACCTCTCCTAGAGTGGTACAAAAGGCAGCTCATGAAAGCTTGGGAAAAGAGGAGGAAAGTTTGGAATCAAAGGAACTCAAAGGATGAAAAACAAGTTTGTTTACCAAGCAACTGACAGAGCCCTCTTGATGTCAGAGCAAGACCTTGCAGCAAAACCAATCAGCTTGGTTCAACAGCCCAAGTTGTGGAGGAAAGGTACTTATAAAGTTCCCCAAAACTGGATATTAACAAGGTGGACACTTTAAGTCCTGATGGGACCTATAATTTTCTAGGGTTGCCATTAAAAAGTACCAGAAATTGGTTGGCTTAAAACCACAGAAATTTGTCTCTCAGTTCTGGAGGCCAGAAGTCCAAAATTAAGGTGTTGGCAGGCCACGCTCTCAGAAGCTTCTGGGGTTGGAATCTTCCTTACCTTTCCCAGCTCCTAGCAGCCCCAGCCAATATCCTTGGCTGTGCTAGCATAACTCCAATTTCTCTTTTAGCCATCTTCCATGTCTTCACATGGCATTTCCATGTGTGTGTCTATATATACATATTTCCCTGTAATTATAAGAATATCAGTCATTTTGAATTAGTCCCACCCTAATGATCTCATCTTAATTTCCCAGAAAGGTCATATTCAGTTAGAACTTCAAGCGATCTTTTTGGAGAACACATTCAACTCATAACAGCAAGTACCATATCCCCCATGTATAAGATGCACCTTTTCCCCCAAAAGGAGGTTTAAAGAGTGGGTGCATCTTATACAGAGGTTGTAGATTTTTTTACTTGCATTTGCCACTTTTTTGCGCTTGTTTTTGCACTCATTGTTGAAGACAGTGATTCGTCATCAGACACAGATGAGGACAAGCTAATGGATGAGAGTTTTGACAGTGGTGAGGAGTTGTATGAATTTTATAATGAATAAAACTTGAGTTCAATAACTTTATGTAATACATTTCTTTCAAATTTCGGGCCCCAGCCTGACCGGGCGGTGGCGCAATAGATAGAGCGTTGGACTGGGATGCGCAAATTTCAAGCCCCAAAATTAAGGTGTGTTTTATACATGGGAGCACCTTTACATGGGGAAATGCAGTACCTGGGAGAGTTAGAGAACTCAGCAGAAATCACCGCATGAGGGGGTTGCTCTGGCTGACTAGGAAGACAAGCCAGAAGGGCTGGGACCCAGGAAGGGGAAGTAGGGTTAGGGAGGGTGCTGGAAGGTGTGAAATAAGCTTGTTAAATCACTGCCAGAAAATCTACTGCAAGTCTGGGCGGAAACATGACAATGTTAGTAATGGAGAGATCACTGATGACTTTAATTTTCTTTACACTTTTTGTACATTCCAAATTTTCTACAATAAGTACATAACTTTTATAATGAGAGAAACAAATCATTACTTTTTTTTTAACAAATCATTATTTTTAAGATATCCAGTGACCTTGACAGTCCTCTTGAGTGCATACAATCAACAGTAGAAAGGAAAAGTTGAAAAACCATATATAGGATAAGAACATATAAGAAAAGTAGAAACAAAGATAATACTGACCTACAATCTGTATTCACTGAATGCTTACAAATAAATGTAGAGGAGAAAAAGTGTAGGCTTTCATCCCAAACTGAGTTGGATTTTTATCCCAACACTCCCATTTGCCGGCCAAGTAATAATTAGTTATTTTGTTTTCTCACTTGTAAAAATAGGATTTTAATTTCAATCTTATGAAGCTGTTATAAGAGTCACAAATACTGCTCACAAAAATTAGATATTTCAAAATGAATATGAAGCTATAAAATATCCCCTAATTTTTGTGAGATGTTAAAAAGCATTACGTAAAGATGTTAGTAGTGTAAATACTTGTGTTTTTTAACATTTTCAATATATTAATAAACCTGTCTGTACAATATATGAATTTGGCAAATAGCATAATGAACACTGGAAGCTGAGACCTGGTCAGTGAAGAGGAGTGACAGCATGGGCCCAGTAAGGGAAGAGCCTCTAAATTAGTCAAGTTTCAGAAAAGGCGAGATAAGCCTAAAGCGGGGGTGTCCGTGCCATGTGCCTGTAGCACCGGTTAGGATGCTTCGGACTGCAAGTGACAAAAAGCATCTAAAATTGCCTTATACAAAAACAGTGAAATAATCCCAGCTGATGAGAGATATGGGATTGGGGAAATTCCAGCAGTTTGGCTATGCTGACAAAGTCCATTTTCTTCTTCCTTTCCACTGTTACTGTACTCTCCTCAGTTCTACTTCAGCTGCTAACATCAGAAAGGGGGCTGTCTTCCCAAATACCGCTTTTTAGAAGCTACAAATACATTCCCCAGAAAGTTTCCCCAGTTGAAAAATTTCCCAGCCTATCTCGTTGGCCAGACGTATCTCACGTGGGACTGCTTCTCCAGAAGCACATGGAGGGACATACCAAACAGTTCAGTTAGAAAGGACCAGGAGAGCAGCACAGAAATGGGGCAAATGGCTACCGGAAATGCAACTATCAAGGTCTGCCCATCTGTCTACGCACAGGACATACAGGGAGTTGAGCAAAGCATGAAACTGGAGTCTGAATGAGGTACTACCAAGAGTCAGTATGACTGAGGTCAAAGAAAAGAATCAAGAAATGGATGTCCCTGGGCTGGGATAGACACAAGGATTCTTGGGCAGGGAAAGAACGGCCTCATTTCCCACCAGTGACTGGTGGGATGACTAAAGATGCTAATGGGCTCAACCAAAAAAACGGCCGGAGACGTGAGTCAGAAGAACAAGAAAAAGTGTGTAGGTGCATTCCATCCACAGCACTGTAGAATGAGACCTCCCCAGCCCGCTGGTCTAGGAGAACTCCTACCCGCTGAAGAGCTGCCTCTGGCTTAGAAGGACTTACAGGGAAGCCTGTCAGGGGCCAATAACCATCAGAACTCCAACAAAGAGCCCAGATGCCCACATTGGGGGACATTTTTGAACCAACGGCAATCCCCATGATGTCCTCCTGACACACACCCACAGCAATCTCCAGTTTATCTCGGTTCTCAACTTCCCAGTAATGTATCCCTGAAGTGAAAATGTTTTTTCCCAAAACACAAGGTAAGTGTTGAAATCTCTCTACAAAGTGAGTGGGCTTCTGAGGATTCCTCCATCCAGCAAAGTAGTTCCATGCTGTAGAAACTAATGGCCACGAACTGGCTGGTGCTGCATTTTTCACGTACTTCCCTTCCTGGGCGAACACAAGTTTGGGATGAGCCGTGCCTTCAGCTAAACGGACAGCCACTGCAGAGAGAATGAAAGCCGAGATAAATAATGCAATAGTTGACACCAGCCCTCTTCCAGAAATATCCATCCTTTCCAGCTTCAGTTCCACCCTTCTCCGAACAAGTTACTGAGACTCCTCGTTGCCTCTCAGCTGTTTCTCAGGTGGGCCTAGTGGACCATAGTATGGCCTGTAGCAACTTGAAATCCTCATTTCCCTTCTACTCTAAAAGACTAAGATATAGAAATTGGGGAGCTAATTATTTCATAGCTCCAAGTTTTCAAAATCAGCATGAAATCTGGAGAAATATTAACAAGTTCTAACTTCTTGAATCAGAACTAGGCCAAGGCTGTTGACTGGGTCTTTTGTACAGTACACATGGATGTCATCATTAAGGTTTCTCTTCACTGGTTCCAGTTGTTCACTGGGCATCTCCACATGTCCCTAAAAGGTAACTTAAAACAGAACTCATTATCCTAAGTCCCCTTCCTCCCACTTGGGACTAGTCCCCCCACAGATACACAGACATCAATGTCTTCTGTTTTCTAAGGTATAAGATACTTCCACCAAAATACTCACACTTTGAAATCTTGAGGGTTTTCTTCTTTTTTAGGTTTTATTTATTGATTTTAGAGGGGAGAGAGAAAGGCAGGGGTTGGGGGGAGGGGAGCAGGGAGCATCAACTCATAGTTGCTTCTCCTATGTACCTTGACTGGGCAAGCCTGAGGCTTTGAACCTGCAACCTCAGCATTCCAGGCCGACCCTTTGTACACTGCACCACCACAGGTCAGGGGAAGTCTTGAGGTTTTTGGACTCTTCTTTCCCTCTGACCTTCAATGACTAATTAGTCATCTATCAACTCTACCTCTGAAATAGAAGTCAGGTTCTTTTCCTCCTTTCCATTCCCACTGCGACTGTCTGCACTCAGACCTTCAGCATCATCTCACTTCAACTCTGTCTGTAACACCCTCCCTGGACTCCCTGCCTCCAAATTCTCTTCCTTCCCACTCTGTGTCTCCCTGGTTTGTTTTCTTTTCTTTCTTTCTTTTTTTAGTCAGGAATGGATACTAGGTGTTGACAAATGCTTTTTCTGTATCTACTAAGTTGATCATAGTTTTTGTTTTTTAGTTTGCTAATGTGGTGAATGAATTTGTATTTCAAATGTCAAATCAACCCTGTTTTTCTGGGATAAATCCCATTTGGTTGTGATGTATTACCCTATTAATATGTTGTTTGATTCAACCTGCTTAAGACTTTAGAATTATTCTATATTTATGGGAAACACTGATCTATAATTCTCTTCTCTTGTAATGTCTTTGATTTTGGTATCAAGGTAATGCAGGCCTCATAGAATGAATTGGGAAATATTCTTTCCTCTTTAAATTTTTTCTAAGAGTTCAGGTAGAATAGATACTTATTTCTTTTCTTTTCTTTTTTTTTTTTTACAGGGACAGATAGAGAGTCAGAGAAAGGGATAGATAGGGACAGACAGACAGGAACAAAGCATCAATCATCAGTTTTTCATTGTGACACTTTAGTTGTTCCTTGATTGCTTTCTCATATGTGCCTTGACCGTGGGACTTCAGCAAACCGAGTAACCCCTTGCTCGAGCCAGCGACTTTGGGTCCAAGCTGGTGAGCTTTTGCTAAAATCAGATGAGCCCGCGCTCAAGCTGGTGACCTCGGGGTCTCGAACCTTGGTCCTCCACATCCCAGTCCGACGCTCTATCCACTGCACCCACCACCTGGTCAGGCTAGATACTTATTTCTTAAAAACATTTGGTAAATTCACCATTGAGGCCATTTGAGAAGGTTTTTAACTACTACACCAATATTTTTAATAGAAATTAAGTTATTTCAGTTATCTATTTTTTATATAATTTTATTTACAAAATTAAATTTAATGGGGTGAAATTGATCAGTAAGAGTACATAGGTTTAAGGTAAATATTTCTATAGCATTTGAACTGTTAATTATGTTGTGTGCCTGTTGGGGACTGAAAAGCCACAGGGTTTTTGCAGTTTAGAGTTTTGGGAGACAGAGGTGTGGGGAACTGGCAGTAAGCTGACAGTCTGCCAGCCCTCTTCTTCACTTGATCTGTGAAGTTACTAAATGCTGTTAAGCTGTGGTGCCGAATTGCTTATACTCATCCTACTCTCTGTCTTCTGGAAAGACTGGAGGCAAGTTTCTTCTATTCTTTATTTTGTGTGAAGTTAAGATGTTATGTATGGTGAGGGTTTTCTGCACTTGGTAAAATTCTTGGATTGCCTTGGAAAGGTGATTAGAAGTCTCATTGATTTGCTAATGGCCCACTTTGCCCTATAAATAAAGCAAGAAATGGGCATAGAGCACGCTCTCTTCTTGCTAGCAGCAATTGCAGAGCCTTCCCGAACCCATCCTTTTATTTCTTTAAGCATATTTTCTTAATTTTCAACTGTTCCCACTCAAGGCTTGGAATTACTAGCTGCGCTGGTTCATGGCATGTGCCCATCACCCAAGGTCAAATTATTTCCCATCATGTATACTTGTCCCTCTTTAATCCTCTTTCCTCGCTCCCCTTCCCCACCCCCTCCCTCTGGTAATATCCAAACCACTTTACTTTTATCTATGTCCATGAGTCCCATTTTTATATCCCACCTATGTGTGAAATCATATAGTTCTTAGCTTTTTCTGATTTACTTATTTCACTTTGTATAATGTTCTCAAGGTCCATCCATATTATCATTAATGGCAATGTCATCATTTCTTATGGCTGAGTAGTATTCCATTGTATTTGCTCTTCTTTTTCCAGTGTCTTAACACAGAAGCTGGTCACTGATTTAAGAACTTTCTTCTTGCCTGACCAGGCGGTGGTGCAGTAGATATGGCGTTGGACTGGGATGTGGAAGACCCAGGTTTGAGACCCTGAGGATGCCAGCTTGAGTGCGGGCTCATCTGGTTTGAGCAAAGCTCACCAGCTTGGACCCAAGGTCACTGGCTCGAGCAAGGGGTTACTCAATCTGCTGAAGGCCCGCGGTCAAGGCACATATGAGAAAGCAATCAATGAACAATTAAGGTGTCACAACGAAAAACTAATGATTGATGCTTCTCATCTCTCTCTGTTCCTGTCTGTCTGTCCCTATCTATCCCTCTCTGCCTCTCTGACTCTCTCTCTGTCTCTAAAAAAAAAAAAAAAAAATTCTTTCTTCTTTTTTAATTGACAAGGTTAGTGCTATAAATTTCTCCTTAAGGATTACTTTAGCTGCACCCCATATATTCTGATATGTTGTTTTCCTTTTCATTCAGTTCAAAGTACTTCCTGTTTCCCTTTTGATTTCTCCTTTAATTCTTGGGTCATCAAGAAGTATTATTTAGTTTCCTAAGATTCTGAAACTTTCCAAGGATATTTGTTACTAATATCTAATGCATTATAAAAGACATACTTTGTATAACTTGAATTCTTCTGAATTTAATGAGATTTGTTTATGGCCCACTTTGGTCTATCTAGTGAAAACGTTCCATCTACACTTTTTTAAAAATGTGACTTATGAGGTAAAGTTGGTTAGTGGTCTTCAAGCCTATTATATTCTTCCTGATTTTCTTGTTCTAAAAATTATTTTAAAAATTATTATTAAAAATTGCAACTATAATTGTGGTAAACTATTCCTACTTGTAGCTCTATTCATTTTTGCTTAATACATTTTGAAGGAATTATTAAGTATAGAAATGTTTAGAACTGTTATGTCCTTCTGATTATCCCCTTTCTCATTAGAAAATAACCTTCATCTCTGACAATATTCTTTGCTCTGAAATCTTTGATATTAACATAGCAACTCCAGATTTCTTTTAATTAATGTTAGCGTGGTATATCTTTTTCCATTGTTTTACTTTTAACATATATGGGTCTTTATATTTAATGTATTTCTTGCAGCATAAAGTTGAGTCTTACTTTCCTATCCAATCTAATTAGTCTCCATCTTTTAATTAGGATGTTCAGACAATTTATATTTAATATGCTTAATAATATGATTAGGTTTGTATCTATCATCTTGTTATATGTTTTCCTTTTTAATTTTACTTTTCAATTACAGTTTGCATTAAATATACTTCTCACAAAAATTAGGGGATATTTCAAAATGAATATGAAGCAATACAATATCCCCTAATTTTTGTGAGCGGTATATTATTTTGTATTAGTTTCAGGTGTATAGCATAGTGGTCAAATAATCACCTACTTCACAAAGTGTTCCCCCTGGTATTCTAGTACCCACCTGGCACCGTTCATAGTTATTACAATATTATTGACCATAATCCCTATGCTATACTTTACATCCCCATGACATTTTGTAACTCAATATATACTTCTCAATCCCTTCACCTTTTCGCCCAGTACCCCAACCCCCTCCTCTGGCAACCATCAGTCTGTTCTGTGTCTATGACTCCGTTTCGATTTTGGTGTTTTTCTTCCTTAGATTCCACATATGAGTAAAATTACAAGGTATTTGTCTTTCTCTGTCTCACTTATTTCACCTAGCAGAACACCCTCTAGTTCAATCCATACTGTTGCAAACGGTTAAGATTTTATTCTTTTTATGGCCAAATAATATCCATTGTATATATGTACCACTATTTTTTTATCGACTCATCTACTGATGGGCACCTGGACTGCTTCCATATATTGGTTATTGTAAATAATGTTGCAATGAACAGAGGGGTGCCTATATCCTTTTGATTTGTTTTGGGTTTCCTGGAATATACACCCAGAAGTGGAATTACTGGATCATAAGACAGTTCCATTTTTAATTTTTGAAGTTTCTCCATATTGTTTTCCACAGTGGCTGCACCAGTCTACATTCCCACCAGTAGTGCAGAAAGGTTCCCTTTTCTCCACATCTTCACCAACACTTGTCATTTGTTGATTTATTAATGATGGCTTTTATGACAGGTGTGAGAGGGTATCTATTGAGGGTTTAATTTGCACTCCTTGGACAATTAGTGCTGCTGAGCATTTTTTTATGTTTATTGGACATTTGTACAATGTTTTCTTTGGAGAAGTGTCTATTTGTGTCCTCTGCCCACTTTTTAATTGGATCATTTGGGTTTTGTTTGTTTTTATGTTGAGTTATATGAGTTCCTTATAAATTTTGGGTATTAACCCCTTATTATATGTATCACTGGCTAATATTTTTTTCTATTCAATAGACTGTGTTTTTGTCTTGTTAATGGTTTCCTTTATTGTACAAATATTCTTTAGTTTGATATAGTCCCATTAGTTCCTTTTTTTTGTTTTCCTTGTCCACGGAGATATATCAGAAAAACTATTGTTGAGATAGCAGAGATTTTACTGCCTATGTTTTCTTCTTGGAGTTTTATGGTATAATCTTATATTTGAATCTTTAATCCATTTTTAGTTTATCCTTTTATATGGTATTAGAAGGTGACCCAGTTTCATTTTTTTCTCATGTATCTGTCCAATCTTCCCAGCACCATTTACTGAATAGACTGTCTGTATCCGATTATATGTATCTTACCTCCTTTGTGAAATTTTAATTGCCCATATAAGTGTGGGTTTATATCTGGGCTCTCTATTCTGTTCCATTGTGCTATAGGGATGTGCACAAGAATTGCCTGCATAACTTTTACAATATGTACACACCTCAGTAATTCCCTAGTGATCCAGTAAGTTTATCTCCAACCTTTCTCACACTCATCTTCTCAGCCTCAGTTCCTGCCTTTCTCCACGATGCACCTTATGGCTTATTTACACTGGCTACCCTCTCCTCCATACCTTTAGCTCTTATTGCTGCCTCTGCTTGGAAGAGTAGACTCCATTTTCCCATGTTGCAAGCTCCTACTCATTCCTCAAATCCCAGAACCATCATCTCTGCTGTGAAAACTTCCCTACTTCTCTCCAACAAAGCTAGCTCTTCCTCTGTACTTCTGTAATATTTTATTCATACCACTAATAAACACTGAATCCTATAATATTACAGTGATATGTGTCTGTCTCTTCAATTTGCTTATGAATTCTTAGAAGGAATAGGCCCTTTTTTTTGTATCACTAGTGCCTTATAACACATACTGTGTTAAATAAATGTTTCTTCAAGCCTATATCCAATTACAGGTATTGATCGACTTACGACCTATGCAACTTACGACCATTCGACTTTACGACCACAATCGCTAGCCACGACTGCTCCGCGTCTGGCAGCACAAGCGTTGCCCAGCTGGGCCTACGACAGTGCGAACCAGCTTCCGGCAGCACTACCATCTCCACATGCACCATTTCAACTGTTATCCCAGACTCGGTACAGCAATTTGTGTTTTGTTTCTTGGATATTTTTCATCAAACCCCTCCCAAGATGTCTACCAAGAGGAAATTGTCTTTGTCTACGCCTCAGCCTGCCAAGAAGGAAAGAAAGGCCTTCGATCTCAACACGAAAATGAAGGTAATTAAGCAGTACGAAGGAGGAAAGAAAGTGAATGTGATCGCACGTGATACGAAGTTATCACACTCAACTGTGTTGACGATTTTGAAAGATAAAGAATTCGTGAAGCTGTGAAAGGTTCTGCATCCATGCAATCAACAGTTAAACAAAGCAACGAAGTGGACCCATCCACGAAATGGAGAAATTGCTATATATTTGGATGAAAGATCAAATGCAAAAACGGACACCAATAAGTCTTTTTACTGTGCAGATGAAGGCGAAAAGTCTATTTCAGACTCTGAAGGAGCGTGCTAGAAAAGATTACAGTCAAGAATTTGTAGCAAGCACTGGCTGGTTCCAGAGATTGAAGAAAAGATTCCAAATACATAGCGTTCGAGTGACTGGAGAAGCAGCAAGTGTGGATGAGAAAAGAGTACGTAAGTTTGTTGATAGTCTGGATGAATTAATTACAGATGAGGGATATCTAGCAGAACAGATTTTCAATGTTGATGAAACTGGTATTTTTTACATCTGTATTTTGTATTTTTGTATGCACCTGTATTTTGTAATTTTGTATGTTTTGCAAATATTAAACCAGTTGTACTGGTAATGCAGTATTTTACTTAAACCTGACGAATGTAAAAATAAGAAACAAAATGGTATAGAGATGATACAAATGGCATAAAATGAACAAATAAAATTATGATATATAACAATAATGAAAGAAAATTATGATAAAATATGACTTCAAGGTTTTTATAACATCATTTCACAGTACTGTACATATAGCCTACTCAACTTACGACCAAATTGTGTTACGACCAGTCTGTCAGAACCAATCGTGGTCGTAAGTTGAGCACTAGCTGTATTCCTAAGTAGTTACCATTTTTCCTGGCCCTCCTATTAGCTACAGACGCTATTTCCTCATTGTCTTCCAGACTTCTCTCTGTTTATTCTCTTATTTTAAAGACTTGTAGGGAGCTCCAACCCCTAGAAATTCTGCTCACCTTGGAATGACTTCAGCATTTCCTTCATCACTGGCATATGGCACACAGTCTTCACCTTTAGAACCTCAAGGGAATAGCTTACATCCTGGTTCTCACTCCTAAAAAAAAGTACAAAAGGCTGTTCTTCTTAGAAGACAACTAAGCCAGCTAAGACCCCAACTCCCGTGTGAAGGTTCCAAACCCAAAGCTCAGACTTCTCTCCTATTCCTCCTTGAAAAGCGAACAGAATTCCTCCTCCACAATCCCTTCAGGATATGCCCAGAATGATCTATGGATCCCCTCTGCTCAAGACGTATCTTTACCATTCTATTCAGGCCCCCATAAGAAAGAAAGAGTTCATACCTGGTCAAAAGATCTTTTGGATTCTGTGAAGAGAAGAAAGAGGTAAGTTACATACCTTCCTCCTGAGATCTGACGCTAACTTTGTGAGCAGCTATTTTTCTGTCAGTTGATTTTATGTCACACATGGTCTCCTGCTGCCAAAGCCAATGAACTAACACAATGTAGTCATTTTTTAATGTGACCCCCTCTGTACTATTTGACAATGTCAATCAGTGTCTTTCTTGAAACCCTATTCTTTCTCCTTTAGCACTATGACATTAACTCTCTCCTGGCTTTTTGCCAATTTCTCCATCTATTCTCTTTCAATCACAGCTAGTAATAAATCTTGGTGAGGACATGGTGGGAATATAAAATGGCTCAGCCAATTTGGAAAACACTTTAGCAGTTTCTTAAAAAGTTAAATATAAATATACCATACAGCTCAGCAATTCTGCTCCTATATCTACTCAAGAGAAATAAAAACATGTATGTCCACACAAAGAATGGAAGACAAACCTTCATAGCAACATCATTCATAATAGCCAAAAAGATGGAAAAACCCAAATGCCCATCAACTGGTGAAAATATAAAATGTGGTATATACTACAATGGAAGAGTATTCAGGAATTTAAAAAGGAATGCAAATGCAATACTAATATATGCACAAAACATTTACATTAGATAAAAGACTACATACACAAAACACCACATATTGTATGATTGTGTGATATATTCAAAAAAGAGAAATCTGTACAGTCAGAAAGTAGGTTGTCTGAAGCTGAGGGTAGAAACAGAGATGAACTATAAACAAACACAAAGGGATCTTATGGAAATACTCTAAAACTAGATTGTGATAAGGATTGCACAAATTAAAATTATAAATATCACTCGATTGTACACTTAAAATGGGTGAATTATATCTCAAGAAAGCTGTTTTTACTTTCTTCTTCTTCTTCTTCTTTCTTTGTATTTTTCTGAAGTTGGAAACGGGGAGGCAGTCAGGCAGATTCCCGCATGTGCCTGACCGGGATCCACTCGGCTCACCCACCAGGGGGCAATGCTCTGCCCATCTGGGGCGTCACCCTGTTGCGACCAGAGCTATTCTAGCGCCTGAAGCAGAGGCCATGGAGCCATCCTCAGTGCCCGGGCCAACTTTGCTCCAATGGAGCCTTGGCTGCAGGAGGGGAAGAGAAAGACAGAGAGGAAGGAGAGGGGGAGGGGTGGAGAAGCAGATGTACGCTTCTCCTGTGTGCCCTGGCTGGGAATTGAACCCAGGACTCCTGCACACCAGGCCAACTCTCTACCACTAAGCCAACTGGCCAGGGCCCTGTTTTTACTTTTTAAAAAAGGAATATATCAAAAGGGTACTCACTCTACCTCTTTGGTCATTAAATGCCATCTACCTTTCAGGAGGAGGGATGAGGTGCCGATTGAGGGCATGAGATAACAGTATACATCATTGAGGATGGCTGGAATGAAAGAACTGACAATTTTAAGTGTTGATGAGGATATAGAGCAACAGGATCTCTCACACATTGGAGCCATGTTGTAAACAGGTACAACTATTCTAATCAGGAATTGCTCTCATTGATACATAACTGACAGAAGGTGTATACATATGTGCACCAAAAAAACCACAAAACATGTTCATAACTGTTTTGTAACAGTTAACACTAGAAACAATGAAATTTTGCTAACAGTAAAATGAATACTGTGTTTCCGTATATTGATACAATGGGATACTGTTACCCCCTCCATACCCAAAATTCTGCATCTATAGATTTAACCAACTGCAGATCAAAAAGATTTAAAAATATGTGACACTGTTGCTGACTGTGTAGTTAAGCCTACCATGGTTACATCTGTACTAACCCTTTACATTTTTTTCTTGTCATTATTCCCTAAAAAATAAATGGCATGACAATTATTTACATTGTACTAGATATATAAAGTAATCTAGAAATGGTTTAAAGTATACAAGAGGATATACATGTTATATACATATACCATGTCATTTTATAATAGGGACTTGAGCATCCACACACTTTGGTATCCATGTGGGAAAGGGGGCACGCCTGGAACCAATCCCCTATGGACACCAAAGGATAATGTACTGTACAGCAGTTTTCAACTTCAGTACTTAGGGCTGGATGAGTCTGTGCTAGGAGCTGAAGGGGAGGCATATTCTGCACATTACAGGATGTTTAGCAGTATCCATGGCCTCTACACACTTGATGCTAGTAGTAACCATCTCTGCGTTGTGACATCCAAAAAAGTATTCAGACTTTGCTTGCTGGGGGAGCAAAATCATTGAAAATTACTGCTATGCAGTGATAAAAACAAATTATTCACTGCTACCTACAACATGGATTAATCTCACAAACGTAATGTTAAGCAAAAGAAGCCAGACACACAGAAAAGTGCACATTGAAAGAATCTTATTCAAAACAGCCAATACAAAACAGTGTGAGAAGCCTGAAAGGAGACTAGCTTTAAGGAGGAGAGAAGGGATACTGACTGGGAGCATGAGAAGGGCTTCTGGGATGCTATTCCTCTCTCCTTCTAGACTGGGGTGACAGCTACATGGGTGGGTCACTTGGTAATAATTTGTCAAGCTTATGATTTATATATTTTTCTCCATGGATTTTATACTTAAAATGTTCTAAACATGTTTATTTTACTATAACAATAAAAGTAATATTGTCAAAATCTGTGAACACAATTAAGCAATACTTAAAGTTGAAAGTATAGCTTAAATATATGTATAGTATCTAAATGTAATGATTTCCAAAAATTGTCTAGAACTTTTACAACTTGCTTGAGCAATGCAAGTTCCAATTACATATCCAAACATATACTCTAGCAGGATTTTTGAAATAACACATTTAAACACTTTTTAAAATATAGGTTTAACATCTAGTTAGAGTCTGAAAATTCAAAGATACACACATGAGCTAGCAGAGTGCTTACAAAAAAATGTATCAACCAATATAAGTGTGTGTGATGTTAGGCAAATGAGTAAAGAAGATCAAACTGGATATTAGAATCTCAGAGCCTCAGAGAACTTATTTTACTGATCTATCCATCCTTCCACCCTTTTATGTTTTTCATTTATTCCTTCACTTTTAGCTCATGATTCATGTCCATTCTTCTTAGAAACACAGGGACATTGAAAATAAAAATATTCTATTATGTTTAATTTTTATTTCTTTTAATTCTTTTAATTCGAATGTGTGCTTGCAAAATACAGTATATTCCTTAGGTTTATGTATCTTTAATTTATGCAATGAGTTAAAGAGTTCTTGATGTATTCTGTTTCTTGTTTTTTTTCCTTAGGCATTATGTTTTTAAGATCCATTCCATGTGCCTGCTTTTTGCCAGTTCCCTCTTTCGGTAATGGATAGCAGAACTGTCCCCAACACCATTACCAGTACAAATAATGCTACAGTGAAATCACTACCTGTTCGTATCGTTATTTTTTTCCTTACTAGTTCTTGAGTTTGCTCTGCAGCTCTCTCCTCACCCTCTTGAGTTGGCATGCTTAGCTCACTTATATTTACCCTTTTGTTTGCTGGCAAATACAGTTATGAGTATGTGAAAAACAGAATTTATTCTTGTATTATTATTTATTCATTATTGTATTTTTTCCACATGAACTGTAAACCTACTTTTGCCCCACACTGTATAAATATAAATAAAACAAATAGAAAAGTCTTCAGATCCTAGATAAACTATTAGACCAAGTGAAACAAACCTACATTTTACATTCATTTCCTTTAAATAGTAAATCTGTGATTAATTGTGGAATGACAGTATTAATGCATAATCAACAACAGAAAACATTCTTCTCTCAAACCCACTCACTAAGAAAGACATTCACCACTAAAGACGAGTTCAGTTACTGATGTTACGTAACTCCTCCCTCGCCTGTCTCACCTGAAGCAACTCTAGGTTGGGGCTCTGGCTCTTCTTCTCAACTTCTAAGATGAGCTTCTTCAAGGAAATGATTATTTGATGGAGCCTTAATGTATTCTCAGTCCTTTTCTTCTTTGTCTCTTCTTCTTCTTCGCTCAGCCTCTGAAGAAGCAGTTGCTCTTCTTCTCCTAGGAAGCGGTGCATCTTCGTAAACTCTGCACTCACTGTCAATCGCTGCTTCTTCATCTTGTTCTAGAGCCACAGGAGATGCTCAGTCTTGGGTTCTGCTTAGCCCTTACACCTAAACTCCTTGCACATAACTCCCTAATAATCCACAGTCCTTCCATGCTGATAACCACCTCCAGAAAAGCTCCTGCTCACCCCCCACAAATCTCTACTACTCTGTTCACACTTACTCGATATCTTTATACTAGTCTTTGTAATATTCTTTGTAACATCTGAGTCTCTACTATTGCTAGCAATACCTTGCTTGTATACTGTTTAAACTGAAGAACACTTTCACATCTACTGTTTAGTTTAGCTCTCAGAACATCCACTGTTTAGTTTTGTTAAATCTTCAGGTATGTGTGCACATATACATCATGCCTCCCAACTAGATCAACATCACAAAAAGCAAATTCCATTTACTTTCTATGATGCCATGGATGCAAACCTACTCCAATCTTAGGGAAAAGTGGGAAAGAAATGGACACTACTTTAACCCTTTGAGTAGTATACATACAAACGTTCATGTATGTCCTCGTGCCTCCTGACCATCCAGAATACAACTGTACAAAAATTTTTATTTTAAAAATGTGTAGGCAACATTAAAAAAAGGCAAATGTATGTTCTTCTTGTTTCCGTAAATTGGTTATCAAACAAACATGATTTTAAGTTAATAAAACTGGAACTGGAACTAATTTCATTTTTTGAAAAAAAAAAAAACACCTCACTCCCAGGGGTTGTGAGCGTGAAAAAAAAACTCACTATTCAAAGGGTTAAAGTAGAGATGGGGAAGAAGTGTATGGAACTCACAGGTCAGTAGGGGCAGATATGTTCTTCCTGTTCTATCACCTTGTCTGCAAGGGACCTGACAGCTGATGGCATCCAAAAGCTCATCCCAGCCAAACTATATAAGCAGCCTCAAGTTAAAGGGCCACAGAGGCAAGAAATGTCCAACCACTTCTGCTGTTACCTTCCACTCCGTAAAATTTTTCATTTCGATTTCCTGTAAATTCATGGCTGTCTTCATCTTGTCCGTTAGACTGCATTGAGTGTTAAGAAGTTTTTCCTGCCAGAAGAAACATATTGTCAGATATAAATCATCTCTCTAAGCACTTTTCTTGTTCAAGAGCTAAAAGTCACCTAATCCCAATAGGAAATGATATTCAAAAAATGCTGAAGATGGTCACAGGCCATCTTCAGAATAAGAACTATTCTGGTTTTAAATTGTCACAACACCATATAGAATCTGCTTATTAAGTTGGCAAAAACTAAAAATTGTTAGAGGATTAATAAATACCCAGTATTGGCAGGGGAAAGTCCCTGGCACCATAATATGATAATAAGAAAGTATAGAGTTGCCATCTTTTTAAAAGCAATAACAAAATTTAACAAAAGTTAAAATGTGTAAAACCTGACCTGCCCTGGCTGGTTGGCTCAGTGGTAGAGCATCAGCCCAGCGTGCAGATGTCCTGAATTTGATCCCCAGAGCACACAGAGGAAGCGACCATCTGCTTCTCCACCGCTCTCACCCCCACCCATCTCTCTCTCTCTCTCTCTTTCTCTCTTCCCCTCCTGCAGCCATGGCTCGACTGGTTCAAGCAAGTTGGCCCCTGGCACTGAGGATGGCTCTGTGGCCTCCACCTCAGGCACTAAAATTGCTTGGTTGCCACGCCAACAGAGCAAGGCCCCAGATGGGCAGAGAGTATCATCCCATAGGGGGTTTGCCGGGTAGATCCCAGTAAGGGCACATACGAGAGTCTGTCTCTCTGCCTCACCTCCTCTCACTTAATTAAATAAATAAATAAATAAAATGTGCATAATCCTAATTCTAATAATTATTAGATTATAATCTGTACAACAAAACACTAGCTAAAATAATCAATATACATGGGAAAGTTAACTGTGGCATTATTCATCATCCATTAATGAGAAATTATTAAATAAATTATGCATTCATACTCTATATATATTTCAGGTAGCTCTCTATATATTGATGTTATATTAAGTTAAAACTAAGCTGTAAAACAATGATATTTTACTTCGCAAAGAATGCGTATGTTTGAATAGAAGGAAAATATGAGAGGATAGACACCAAAGTATTATTAACACTGGTTATTTCTGGAGGATAGAAATGGCTTCAGAGTTAGAAGGAGGGGAGGCTAGTTGTTTTGTTTGAATTTCTATAAGAGGCATATATACCATTTTTGTCATTTAAAAACCTAAATAAGCTATTAAAAAATAAAACAAGGGAGGAGGTTCGGGAAGGTGGAAGAGAGTATGGGGGAATAAATGGTGATGGATAGAGACTTGACTGGGACAGTGAACACATATTAGTACAGATGGTGTGCTGTAGAATTGTGTGCCTAAGACCTGTATAATTGTTAACCAGTGTCACCCCAATTAATTCAATGAAAAAGAGAATAAAAAAGTGGGCTGCAGAAGAGAAGCTCTGATAGCAGAATGTCAGGCATGACCTTAGAGACAGAAGCAGGGAGGTTAGAGACACACACAGAGGAAAGCCAATAAGAACTGATCACCAAATATCTGCAGAAAGGAGTCAAGATTTAGCCCCTGGGTTCTGGCTTGAGTAACTAGATGGACTATAGATTATTATTTACCAAATTAGAAAATATAGGAAGGCCTTGGCCGGTTGGCTCAGTGGTAGAGCATAGGCCAGGCATGTGGGTGTCCCAGGTTCAATTCCCGGTCAGGGCACACAGGAGAAGCAACCATCTGCTTCTCCACCCTACCCTCCCTTCTCTTTAATCTCTCTCTCCCCATCCCGTAGCTATAACTCCCTTGAGGCAAGATGGCCTCGGGAACTGAGAATGGCTCTATGGCTTCGCCTCAGGCACTAAAACAGCTCGGTTGCCAAACAACGGAGCAAAGGATCCAGATGGGCAGAGCATCATCTCCGTCACCCCAGTAGGGGGGCTTGCCAAGTGGATCCCAGTGGGGGCAAATGTGGGAACCGTGTCTCTGTCTCCTCACTTTTTACTTAAGGAAAAAGAAAAAAAAGAAAGAAAATATGGAATATGAACAGTATGTAAATGAAATAAAAGAAATTCAACTTGAATAAACTGAATTTGAGATAAGTGTGGAACATCCAAGTGGATATAGTGAGCAGTTAAGAATCAGGCAAGCCCTGGCCAAAGAGCTCAATAGGATAAAGCATTCTCCCAAAGTGCAGAGGTTGCCAGTTCGATCCCCGATCAGGGCACATACAGGAACAGATCCATGTTCCTGCCTCTCTTTCTCCCCCTTCTTTTCTAAAATCAGTAAATTGGGGG
The DNA here is from genome assembly GCF_036850995.1 of Saccopteryx leptura. Classification (NCBI taxonomy): domain Eukaryota; kingdom Metazoa; phylum Chordata; class Mammalia; order Chiroptera; family Emballonuridae; genus Saccopteryx; species Saccopteryx leptura. Next base: position 188,033,510 of record NC_089506.1, read on the forward strand.
GGGGGTGTAAAGTCAAGAAAGAGATCTGAGCTGCAGAAGCAGATTTAGGTGTCAGAGCACAGGGAGCAGCTGAAGCCCTGCGTGTAAGTAAAATCAACCAGCAGGATTCTAGAAAGTAAAAAAAAAAAAGATCGAGGCTAAAACTGGGAACAACTACAAGGGATCTGCAGAGAATGGAAATCATGCAGAGAAGCTGCGAGTGATGGGTGCAAAACCATGAGATAGTGGTTTCTTATACACAAAGAAAGAGAATATTTAAATTAAAAACCAGCTAAACTGTCAAATACTGAAGATTGGTAGGGCAACTTTCTGTAAGTCTGCATGTTTGTCAAAATAAAAAGCTTAGAAGAAAAAAATAAACAGAACAAAGAAATAAGCAGTATAATTAATTTTTTAATTCTTCTCTAGGAGAATAAAAACTAATAGGTATCACTTTTCTTCCAATCATTTATAAATGACAATGCTTAAAGTTAGATAATTTTAAACACAACACCCAAGTTGGCAGGGATGTGAAACAATCAGAACTCTACATCTTTGGTGGGTGTATGAAATGGTACAACCACTTCAGAAAAAGTTCTAGCATAAAACTAAACATATATCAATCCCAGAGTCCAGCAAGTCTACTCCTCATCCCAGGAAAAACTGAAAGATGTCAACAAAAAGAGCTGTATCAGAATAGTCATAGCAGATTTAACTCAGAAGATTCAAAAACTAGAAACAGCCCAGGTATCCATTAATAGGAAGATGGAGAAACAAACAGGTATGGTTATATGAGGAATACTATTCATCAGTAAAAAGTAACAGACTACTGATATACACAAAAGGATGAATTTCAAAATCAATATGCTTAGCAAAAGGAGCCTACATGGTAGAGTACAGACTATATGATTCCATTTAAATGAAGTTCTGAAACAGGCAAAACTAATCTGTGATGGAAAAAACAGAACAGTGGTTGCATGGAGTGGGGGAGGAAGCAGGGACTGACTGGGAAAGTACAGAGAGGGCTTTCTGGGTGAAGATAATGTTCTTTATCTTGAGAAGCTTTGTCAAAGCTCAGATGTGTGTATTTAATTGTATTAAATGTTACCGCAAAAAATACCATAAACACACGTTAATTGTGATTAATAATAAGTATGCTAAAATACAGGAGGAAGTATATTGTCTGCAATTATTTTTAAAATGATTCAAAAAGAAGTAGGAATAGATGGAGAGAGGATATAGACAGATAAATAGATAGGTGATAAATAAAATAAAATGTTAATGGCAGAATCTAGATGCGGGTATACTGGTATTATTATAAAATTGTTCCAACTTTGATGTATGCTTGAAAATTGCAGAGTAAAATGTTGGGGAAAAGTAACATTAGATTATAAAGGGATTTATATAGTAGTTCTGTTATATGCCACAAAATCACCTGTGCTGTTTTCGCATTATAAAATCTATTTATTACCCTGAGTTGTTCACTTAAATAGGTATATAATCCTGCTGTTCAGGAAGCTAAGTATTTATTTCAAGTAATTTTATTCCGTTATTCAATTATATAATGGTCACTTTGTGATCACTGTCAAATTTCATGTATATGTGAGGCTTGTTAATGAGATAAACAGCTCCTTTGAAGATTTTTTTAAGGTTTCACTTCCGCTTGATAGTTTTAAAAATTAGATAATCTTTTTAACACATTTAACAATTCTAGTAAGCATGAGTTATCCTGTATTGTTGGTTCTATTACCCAAGACTCTGACTCTTTCTGAATCTTGCCACGGTGGGTATATAAACAGGGTCCCAGAGTAAACTTGGGAACCCTTTGGGGAGATGAGAAAACTCCTTCTTTTCAAAAACAGAAACTGCCAGGAGGTGGCAAGAGAGCTATATCAGGCATTTTAAAGCAGGCTAATTTTTTAAAAAATCATTTTCTCTTCATTTAACATCAGAAAATTGTATGTATAGAAAGCAATATGTATAATAAAGGTGCATACACTTAGAGAATGAAGATATTTGTGGCTTGTGGTCATGTATTTCAAATAACATTAGGCTTCAAATCAGATATGAATTTCAGTCCAGACCTTCCCAAACTATACTGCTCACAAAAATTAGGGGATATGTCAAAATGAATATGAAGCGATTAAAAAAAGAAGCATTTGATTTTTTTTTTTAACCAGGAACAAAAGTACATCAGAAAAGCAAATGACAAGTCAAAGAAAGTTGTGCTATTACACAAATGAGATGCAAAACCAACTTTTATTTCATTGGTGAAAATGCACTATACAAAAGGCTGAAAGTACTGGAGTATCAGCATGTGCCCTGATCCCTAATTTTTATGAGCAGTGTATTTACATATCTGATGAAGTCAGCCTCACACGTGTCCTGGATCTCAGCTGCAGACAATTGGATTAGATGGTCTCTTAAATACCAGGGCAGCTCTTAGGGTCTGTGCATTTCAGTCAGTGACCTCTGCATTCAGTCTAAGCAGGTCGATGTACCTCCAAAATATACATCAAATCAGCCCACTTACTGTCCCCACTGCCACCCTCTAGTTGAAGTTACCATTGTCTCTTCTCTGGATATCTGTAATAACTCCATGACTGGCTTCCTACCAGTCTTGTCCTTCTCTTATCTGATATCCACAAAGCAGCCAGAATAATCTTTTTAAAAACAACCAGCTCATGCAGAGGATCCAGGTTTGAAACCCCGAGGTCACAGACTTGAGCACCGGCTCATTTGGCTTGAGAATGGGCTCACCAGCTTGAGTGCAGGGTCACTGACTTGAGCATGGGATCATAGACATGAACCATGGTCACTGGCTTGAGCCCAAAGGTTGCTGGCTTGAAGCCCAAGGTTGCTGGCTTGAGCAAGGGGTCACTCGTTCTGCTGAAAAGGCACATGTGAGGAAGCAATCAATAAACAACTAAGATGTCACACACACACACACAAAAAAAAACAAAAACAGCTCATGTCACTACCCTCCTTAAGATTCTTCATTGGCTTTCTTCAGTACTAGCAAAATTCGAACACCTTATCATGACCTGATATTAGCCACCCTTGCCTACCTCTCCCAACTCATCTTATGCTCCTTTCCGCTTGCTCATGACACTGCAGGGGCCTAGACCTCCTTTCAGCTCCAGAAATATGTCCAGCTCTTCCCAGCCTCAGGATCGCTGCATTTGCTGTCCACTGCCTGGAGTGTTCTTCCCACCGTTCCTCAGATGGCTAGCTCCTTCTCATCCATCCAGTCTCAACTGAAATGTCATCTCCTCAGAGAAAGCTACTCTGTTGCTTCTCTGGCATAGTGTATTAGTTCTTTCAAAGCGTACCACAATGTTTCTTTCACCACGTATCACAATCTGGGATTATTTTCTTTAGTTGTCTATCTATTCTCCACTTCCGCCCCCAGCCCAACTAGACTATGTGCTCTATGGAAACAGTCTTTACCTGTTCACCACTGTGTCCCCAGTGCTATGTCTGGTACTGAAGTATAGTGTCTGACACAAAACAGATGATTAAGAAACATTTGTAAAATGAATTAATAGCAATGGAAGGATTAGCTCTGGGAATCAGGAGACGAAAAACTGGCACGAGGTTAAGAAAAGCAGTGCTTGGACACCATTTCCGTGCAAATAATCTGCTCCCTCAAGTTTATGAAGCTTTATCTTTCTGTTTTCTCCACTACCACCAATGACTCTCTTAAAAACAACTTGTGTTCTACAAGACTTTTTGAGATTTCACTCTGGGAGAGCACTAAGAAAATGTGGGTCTATGGTTCTCTATCCTACATGAACATTATTAGAATCACCCAGAGAACTTTTTGATGCCACCCTGGCCAGATGCCTCAGTTGGTTGGAGCACTGTCCCAAAGCACAGAGGTCCGATTCCTGGTCAGGGCACATACAGAAACAGATGTTCCTGTCTCTCTCTCTCTCTCTCTCTCTCTCTCTCTCTCTCTCTCCCTTCCTCTCTCTCTAAAAACCAAATAAAATTTTTAAAACACCCAATGATGCTAAGAGCCATACCAAGTGAATCAAAATGCTTGGGGCAGGGGGGTAGGGAGAGGAGCCTGGCTTGGGTACTTCTTTTAAATGTTCCCAAGTCATCCTAATGTGTATCCTGAGTCACTAGTATGGCTCAATAGCAAGCAGAATGGACTATGACTTCATCAAAGCCAGTTTCCTGGCTGCAATGCTCAGAGCTTAGATCCGGAGAGGAAGCATCTGGCACACTGTTTGCAGGGTTCAGGTGTAGGCGTGGGATGGGGGATATTTTCCATGGATTAAGGAACTCCCAACTTTTTTTTTTTTTTTTTTTTTTTTTTTTTAGGAACTCCAACTTTTAAAACACAGTCCGCCCATCTGAGTACATGCTGGAAAGGGTATGCTTGGAAACTGGGTAGCTCCACCCATGAGCAACTTAATGTTTTCTAACTCGAGGTAAAGATGGAGCTGTAGATGGCTAAATGGAGCAGTGACTAAGCAAAGGGTGCAGAGTAGGACAGATACCAGGGAATTCCACCTAATAATGTGACTTCTGAACACCCACCCAAGTCAACCTTGTGATAGGCCATCCCAATGTTACTCTTACCTACTCACTAGCCATCTGTTGAACATATTTAATCCTGAAATCCCACCTCTTCCGAGAACTCTTCTTGACTAGATTAGATATGGCAGGGTGAAAAGTGCAATGGACTAGGAGTTAGAGAACCTCATTTAAACTTTCCTACTTCATAGCTCTGTAACCTTGGGCAAGTGACAACACATCTCTGTGCCTCAACTGCCTCATCTGCAAAATGGGGACAATAATATCCATCTAATAGGTTTGCTATACGGATTAAAGAATTACTGTATGGAAAATGCTTAGAACTGTGGGTGGTATATAATCAATAACTGATAGCTACTACTAATAATTATTATTGCTGAAGATTTAAGATTTGCGAGCTATAACCCCCTTTCATACCCATCCTCTTTATTTGCCTCAGCCCTCACCTACAAATGTATCTTCCCTCCCATTTCTCTGATGGGTCCTTTCAATCTCTTTTGCTGGCTACTAAGCACTGGTATTTCCCAAGCTTCTCTTTATGCCCCCCTTTTCTTACTCTCTATGTGGTTACCATAGGGAATCTCATCTGCTTACTTTTGTGACTTCAAGGATAGGCTTACAATCCTGAAATAGCATGTTTCAATGCTCTGAAGCCCCCTGCCTCCTGTCCCTCTTCCTTGAACTTCCTGTCACAGTTACTTCACACTCAACATGTCCCAAAATGAGCACTAGAAACCTGGACCGACAGAAGACAAATGGACTTTGGGTGATGGGAATGCAGCATAATCAATGTCAGAATAACCTAGAGATGTTTTCTCTGAACATATGTACCCTGATCTATCAATGTCACCCCATTAAAATTAATAATAATTAAAAAAAAGAAACCTGGACTGCCACGCTAGACTCCTCTCTCTCCCTTACCCCCCAAACCCAATTAGTCATCAAGTCATTCAACTCCATCATCTCTTCTACACTAATTCAGGCCCTTACCACCTCCACCTCCTGCTTGAAATGGTGCATCAGCAGTAATTGGTCTTCTCCATCCACATAGATAGCAAAGCGACTTTTCTAAAACAAAAAACTGATGGCGTCATTCCCTGTCTTGAAATCCTTCAATGACTCCCCACTGCCTCAAAGAGAAAGCTGTGAACAAGATCCTTCATGACATGGTCCTTGACTCTCTCTTCAAACTCAACTCTCACCATCCTCCCTCCCATGTTCTATACGCCAGTAGTACCAAGCCACCTCCAGTCCTTTACATATCCCATGATATTCCATGCTGCCACACTGAATATGCTCTTCCTTTGGCTTGAATATCCTCTTCCCTCCCAGACTGAACTCATGTTTAACACCTCTGGGAAGCCATTCCTCACTCCTCACTGATCACTCTGACCTCAGACCTTCTTTGTGGTACAAACTTGGCTAATTCTCACACACTGAAATTACTGGTGTACACGCTTATCTACCCTACCAGACAAGGCCTATGTCTTTCTCATTTGTTTATGTCCAGATCCTAGAACACTGCCTGGAAAATAGTAAGCATCAATAAATGTTACTGAATGAAGGAATTAATGTATACTTCATTGTCCAATTTCACATCTGTTTCCTGTTTGTAGTCAGTTGATAAAACCGTTCAGCATTTAATAGTTTACAAAAACACTTTTACTTGTATATTAAATTAGTGCAATCAACCAGTACTTACTAGATACCAGTTCTGTTGGAGACCACTGGAGCTACACCATCAGTAATGGAAGGGGGTAGGGCTATTCTGGAAAGGATGGTCAAGGAAGGTCTTCAAGCTAAAAGTAAATGAGATCTAAAGGACGGAAGGTGTGAGTAGAGAAAGAGAACAGCCTTGAAACAAAAGCAAGAAGGCCAGTGTGTTCAGGGCAGAGTAGGATAAACTGATTAACTCAAATGAAGCTTCGTTAATGCATGACAGGACAGATAACCTACATTCAAACATTAAGTGACTTCCCAACTGATGACGGAAGTTAGTAACAAAACCCAGCCTCCTCACTCCAAAGCATGCATTTCCTAAACCATCAGTTGTCTATGACATCTATAGCAGTGGTCCCCAACCCCCAGGCCATGAACCGGTACCTGTCCGTAGGCCATTTGGTACCGGTCCGCAGAGAAAGAATAAGTAACTTATATTATTTCCGTTTTATTTATATTTAAGTCTGAAAGATGTTTTATTTTTTAAAAATGACCAGATTCCCTCTGTTACATCTGTCTAAGACTCACTCTTGACGCTTGTCTCTGTCACGTGATACATTTATCCATCCCACCCTAAAAGCCGGTCCGTGAAAATATTTTCTGACATTAAACCGGTCAGTGGCACAAAAAAGGTTGGGGACTACTGATCTATAGGATAGACCTGCACTGTCCAATATAACATCCGTTAGCCACATGAGCAACTAAAATGTGGCTAATTCGAATCAATATGTGCTGTAAATAAAGTACACAGTTTTTAAAGACCTACTGTGAAGAAAAAAAAAAGTAATGTATCTCAGTGATCATTCTTCATGACAATGTTACACAGTATTTTGGATAATCAGGTTCAATAAAACATATTATTAAAATTAAATCACTTGTTCTCTTTTACCATTATAAAAATGTTTAATTATATATGCGGCTTGCCTTATGTTTCTATTGGACAGCACTGGTGATGCAAACACCCTCTCCGAGTGTTTCTCTTAAACTAGAAGTTCTCCAGGGCCAGTTCCTCGAAAACTCTGCGGCGATGACGACCCTGGCGCCGCCCCTCCCCACTCCCCGTTTTAACTTCCGCTCTAAGATCCGCCCGTAACTTCGTAAGAGCCTCAAGGGGTCTCGAGGGTCTTTTAGGAAAGATAAGTAAACGGTAGACGTTCCCGAGCAACACCGGCGGCCCCTACCCGCCGGCTCACCCGGTAGCTCTCGAGGGCCTCGTCGATGGGCGCCATGGTGTGGCCCTGGTGCTCCCGGGACTCCCGACACACCAGGCACACGGGCCGCTGGTCGTCCTCGCAGAAGAGCCGCAGCGACTCCAGGTGGCGGCCGCACAGGCCGGGGGGCACGGGGCCCTGGTGCCGGCGCCGCGCCTTGTCGGTCAGCCGGGCCAGGGCCCAGTTGGGCCGCAGGGCGGAGAGCGACGACAGCTGCCGGCACTCGGGGCAGGGGAACCGGCGGCCGGGCACCGTGCTGCTGCGCAGGCAGCCGCGGCAGAAGTTGTGACCGCACTCGATGGACACCGGATCATCGAAATAATCCAGACAGATGGGGCAGCTCAGCTCCTCCTGGTAGTTCTCGGCTTCCATGGCGCTTCCTTTCCGCAGCCCCGGTCGGTCTGCAGGAGTGGCCCGCAGGCTGAGGGCAGGAAGGGGAAAGCGCGTCCCACTTCCTGGGCGGGGGCCTCAGGGCGGCGGCCCGTCTCCCCGCGGGTGCGGCGCGGCAGCGGCTCGTGGTCGCCGGAGGCGGGGGTTTTCGTGCAGCCACCCGGGCCTAGAGACCTGGCACGACCCGACTGCTCCTCTGATCAGCGGTACGGATGAGGAATCCGCCCCCTCCGCCCCAAGCCTAGATCTGGGAGGCCTGCCTGGCATTCTCACAAACTCAGAGGCCAATCAGAACCACTTAGGATGTTCTAAAATGAAAACTTTCTAATTAAAAGCAGTTCATGCTGGCAGGTGGATATATTTACCTAACAAAGGCCAATCTTCACTTTAACTGAGCCTGTGGGAACCTCATGGCCACACCTACCGCCCGTACACTGAGGAGCATCCATTGAAGCTTTCAACAGATAATGTGCTTGTCTGTTTCAAGGAATTATCTGTTTTTCTTCAATGGGTTTTTGATCTTGTGTTTCTAAGGTGCTTTATTTCTTTTTTTTTTTTATACTTTTATTTTTTTAATGGGGCGACATCAATAAATCAGGTTACATATATTCAAAGATCAACAAGTCCAGGTTATCTTGTCTTTCAATTATGTTGCATACACATCACCCAAAGTCAGATTGTCCTCTGTCACCTTCTATCTAGTTTTCTTTGTGCCCCTCCCCCTCCCCCTTTCCCTCTCCCTTTCCCCCCTCCCCCCCCCCCCCAACCACCACACTCTTATCAATGTCTCTTAGTTTCACTTTTATGTCCCACCTACATATGGAATAATGCAGTTCCTGGTTTTTTCTGATTTACTTATTTCCCTTCGTATAATGTTATCAAGATCCCACCATTTTGCTGTAAATGATCCGATGTCATCATTTCTTATGGCTGAGTAGTATTCCATAGTGTATATGTGCCACATCTTCTTTATCCAGTCATCTATTAATGGGCTTTTTGGTTGTTTCCATGTCCTGGCCACTATGAACAATGCTGCAATGAACATGGGGCTGCATGTGTCTTTACGTATCAATGTTTCTGAGTTTTTGGGGTATATACCCAGTAGAGGGATTGCTGGGTCATAAGGTAGTTCTATTTTCAGTTTTTTGAGGAACCACGATACTTTCTTCCATAATGGTTGTACTACTTTACATTCCCACCAACAGTGGATGAGGGTTCCTTTTTCTCCACAGCCTCTCCAACATTTGCTATTACCTGTCTTGTTAATAATAGCTAATCTAACAGGTGTGAGATGGTATCTCATTGCAGTTTTGATTTGCATTTCTCTAATAACTAAAGAAGATGAGCATTTTTCATATATCTGTTGGCCATTTGTACTTCCTCCTGGGAGAAGTGTCTGTTCATGTCCTCTTCCCATTTTTTTATTGGATTGTTTGTTTGTTGTTGAGTTTTATGAGTTCTTTGTATATTTTGGATATTAGGCCCTTATCTGAGCTGTTGTTTGAAAATAGCATTTCCCATTTAGTTGGCTTTCTGTTTATTTTGTTATCAGTTTCTCTTGCTGAGAAAAAACTTCTTAGTCTGATGTAGTCCCATTCATTAATTTTTGCCTTCACTTCTCTTGCCATTGGAGTCAATTTCATAAAATGCTCTTTAAAACCCAGGTCCATGAGTTTAGTACCTATGTCTTCTTCTATTTACTTTATTGTTTCAGGTCTTATGTTTAGATCTTTGATCCATTTTGAGTTAATTTTAGTACAGGGGGACAAACTGTAGTCCAGTTTCATTCTTTTGCATGTGGCTTTCCAGTTTTCCCAGCACCATTTATTGAAGAGGCTTTCTTTTCTCCATTGTATGTTCTTGGCCCCTTTATCGAAAATTATTTGACTATACATATGTGGTTTTATTTCTGGACTTTCTATTCTGTTCCATTGGTCTGAGTGTCTATTTTTCTGCCAATACCATGCTGTTTTGATTGTCGTGGCCCTATAATATAGTTTGAAGTCAGGTATTGTAATGCCCCCAGCTTCATTCTTTTTCTTTAGGATTGCTTTGGCTATTCGGGGTTTTTTATAGTTCCATATAAATCTGATGATTTTTTGCTCTATTTCTTTAAAAAATGTCATTGGAATTTTGATGGGAATTGCATTAAATTTGTATATTGCTTTGGGTAATATAGCCATCTTGGTTATATTTATTCTTCCTAACCAAGAACAAGGAATCTTCTTCCATCTCATTATATCTTTCTCGATTTCTCTTAACAATGGTTTATAGTTTTCATTATATAAGTCCTTTACATTCTTTGTTATGTTTATTCGTAAGTATTTTTTTTTGTTGTTGTTGCAATTGTGAAGGGGATTATTCTTTTGAGTTCGTTCTCAGTTGTTTCATTGTTGGCATATAGAAAGGCTATTGACTTCTGTATGTTAATTTTGTATCCTGCGACCTTACTGTATTGGCTTATTGTTTCTAGTAGTCTTTTTGTGGATTCTTTGGGGTTTTCAATGTATAGGATCATATCATCTGCAAAAAGTGATACCTTTACTTCTTCTTTTCTGATATGGATGCCTTTTATTTCTTTGTCTTGTCTGATTGCTCTGGCTAGAACCTCTAGTACCACATTAAATAAGAGTGGAGAGAGTGGACAACCCTGTCTTGTTCCTGATTTAAGTGGGAAAGCCTTCATTTTAGTGCCATTTAATATGATGTTAGCTGATGGTTTATCATATATGGCCTTTATCATGTTGAGATATTTTCCTTCTTTTTTTTTTTATAAATTTTTATTAATGTTAATGGGATGACATTAATAATTCAGGGTACATATATTCAACGAAAACATGTCTAGGTTATCTTGTCATTAAATTATGTTGCATACCCCTCGCCCAGAGTCAGATTGTCCTTCGTCACCCTCTATCTAGTTTTCTCTGAGCCCCTCCCCCTCCCCCTAACTCTCTCCCTCCCTCCCTCCTGCATCCTCCCTCCCTCCACCCCTGGTAACCACCACACTCTTGTCCATGTCTCTTAGTCTCGTTTTTATGTTCCACCAATGTATGGAATCATGTAGTTCTTGTTTTTTTCTGATTTACTTATTTCACTCCGTATAATGTTGTCAAGATCCCGCCATTTTGCTGTAAATGATCTGATGTCATCATTTCTTATGGCTAAGTAGTATTCCATAGTGTATATGTGCCACATCTTCTTTATCCAGTCTTCTACTGAAGGGCTTTTTGGTTGTTTCCATGTCTTGGCCACTGTGAACAGTGCTGCAATGAACATGGGGCTACATGTGTCTTTACGTATCAATAATTCTGAGGTTTTGGGGTATATACCCAGTAGAGGGATTGCTGGGTCATAAGGTAGTTCTATTTGCAGTTTTTTGAGGAACCACCATACTTTCCTCCATAGTGGTTGTACTACTTTACATTCCCACCAACAGTGTATGAGGGTTCCTTTTTCTCCATAGCCTCTTCAACATTTGTTATTACCCGTCTTGTTGATAATAGCTAATCTAACAGGGGTGAGGTGGTATCTCATTGTAGTTTTGATTTGCATTTCTCTAATAACTAATGAAGCTGAGCATCTTTTCATAGAGATATTTTCCTTCTATACCCATTTTGTTGAGAGTCTTAAACATAAAATTGTGTTGTATTTTATCGAAAGCCTTTTCTGCGTCTATTGATAAGATCATGTGGTTTTTGTTCTTTGTTTTGTTGATATGGTGTATTACGTTAACCGTTTTACGTATGTTGAACCATCTTTGAGAGTCTGGGATGAATCCCACTTGATCATGATGTATTATTTTTTTAATATGTTGTTGTATTCGATTTGCTAGTATTTTGTTTAGTATTTTAGCATCTGTATTCATTAGAGATATTGGTCTGTAGTTTTCTTTTTTTGTGCCATCCTTGCCTGGTTTTGGTATCAGGGTTATGTTGGCCTCATAAAATGTGTTTGGAAGTATTGCTTCTTCTTCATTTTTTTGGAAGACTTTCAGTAGAATAGGAACCAAGTTTTTTTTGAATGTTTGATAAAATTCGCTGGTATAGCTGTCAGGGCCTGGACTTTTATTTTTGGGGAGGTTTTTAATGGTTTTTTCTATTTCTTCTCTACTGATAGGTCTGTTTAGGCTTTCTGCTTCTTCTTGACTCAGTCTAGGAAGGTTGTATTTTTCTAGGAATTTATCCATTTCTTCTAGGTTGTTGAATTTAGTGGCATAAAGTTTTTCATAGTATTCTACAATAATTCTTTGTATATCTACGGTGTCCGTGGTAATTTCTCCTCTTTCATTTTGGATTTTGTTTATATGAGTTCTTTCTCTTTTTTCCTTGGTAAGTCTTGCCAAGGGTTTGTCAATTTTGTTGATCTTTTCAAAGAACCAGCTCTTTGTTCTATTAATTTTTTCTATAGTTTTACTGTTCTCTATTTCATTTATTTCTGCTCTGATTTTTATTATCTCCTTTCTTCGGCTGGTTTTGGGTTGTCTTTGTTCTTCTTTTTCTAGTTCCTTAAGGTGTGAAGTTAAGTGGTTCACTTGGGCTCTCTCTTGTTTGTTCATATATGCCTGAAGTGATATGAACTTCCCTCTTATCACTGCTTTTGCTGCATCCCATAGATTCTGATATGTCGTATTGTCATTTTCATTAGTCTGTATATATCTTTTGATCTCTGCACTTATTTCTTCTTTGACCCATTCATTTTTTAAAAGTATGTTGTTTAGTTTCCACATTTTTGTCAGATTTTTTTTCTTCTTTTTGCAGTTGAATTCTAGTTTCAAGGCTTATGATCAGAAAATATGCTTGGTACAACTTCGATTTTTCTGAATTTGCTGATGTTGTTTTTGTGGCCCAACATATGGTTAATTCTTGAGAATGATCCATGTACACTGGAGAAAATGTATACTCAGTCACTTTGGGATGAAATGTTCTGTAGATGTCTATCATATCCAGGTGCTCTAGTGTTTTATTTAAGGCCACTATATCTTTGTTGATTCTCTGTTTGGATGACCGATCTAGAGCCGTCAGTGGTGTATTGAGGTCTCCAAGTATGATTGTATTTTTGTCAGTTTTAGTTTTAAGGTCAATAAGTAGCTGTCTTATATATTTTGGTGCTCCTTGGTTTGGTGCATATATATTAAGAATTGTTATGTCTTCTTGATTCATTGTCCCCTTAGCCATTATGAAATGGCCATTTTTGTCTCTGAGTACTTTTTTTGTCTTGTAGTCAGCATGATCAGATATGAGTATTGCTACGCCTGCTTTTTTTTGGATGTTATTTGCTTGGAGTATTGTTTTCCAGCCTTTCACTTTGAATTTGTTTTTATCCTTGTTACTTAGATGAGTTTCCTGTAGGCAGCATACAGTTGGATTTTCTTTTTTAATCCATTCTGCTACTCTGTGCCTTTTTATTGGTGAGTTTAATCCGTTTACATTTAGTGTAATTATTGACACTTGTGAGTTCCCTGTTGCCATTTTATAAATTGCTTTCTGTTAGTTTTGTGTCTTGTTTGATCCTTCTCTTTCGTTTTTCTAACTTTTGTTTTCATTTGGTTGTATTCCATACATCTTTCCACTGTTGCTATCTTTTTTATCTCACGTGCTTCTGTGGTGGTTTTTTCAATGGTGGTTACCTTTAAGTAATGAAAAGGGTTCCTACCCTGTTCATTGTAGTGCAGTATTTTGTGAGTACTTTTGCACTCCATCGTCCTTTGCTACTGTTAATCTCCATCCTCTCCTCCCTTTCTTTTTGTTTTTGTCACAGTTTAAATTTGGTTTTATTGTGTTCTTCTTGGAGCTTTTACTTGTGGCTTTATTTTTTTTTTGTTCCTTGTATCTGATTGGAGAACCCCCTTTAGTAATTCCTGGAGTGGGAGTTTTCTGATGATATATTCCCTCATCTTTTCTGTATCTGTGAATGTTTTTATTTCTCCCTCATATTTGAAAGATAGCTTTGATGGGTATAGTATTCGCGGCTGAAAGTTTCTCTCTTTCAGGACTTTAAATATTGGGGTCCACTCTCTTCTAGCTTGTAGAGTTTCTGCTGAGAAATCTGATGATAATCTAATGGGCCTTCCTTTATATGTTGTATTCTTCTTTTCCCTGGCTGCCTTGATAATTTTTTCTTTGCTGTTGGTTTGTGCCAATTTCATTATGATGTGCCTTGGAATAGGTTTGTTGGAGTTAAGAAAACTCGGAGTTCTGTTTGCTTCATGAATTTGAGGCTTTAGTTCTTTCCACAGGCTTGGGAAGTTCTCATCTATTATTTGTTTGAGTATGTTCTCCATTCCATTTTCTCTCTCTTCTCCCTCTGATATACCTATTATTCTTATGTTATTCTTTCTGATGGAGTCAGATAATTCTTGTAGGGCTATCTCATTTTTTTTAATTTTTGAGTCTCTTTCTTCTTCTCTCTGTTGTGCCTCAAGTTGCTTGTCTTCTATTTCACTAATCCTTTCTTCTATCTGGCCTGTTCTATTAGCCAAGCTTGTTACCTCGTTTTTCAGCTCGTGAATTGAGTTTTTCATCTCTGTTTGATTTGTTTTTATAGTTTCAATTTCCTTGGACATATATTCTTTGTGTTCATTGAGTTGTTTTCTGAGCTCCCTAAATTGCCTTTCTGTGTTTTCTTGTATATCTCGGAGGATTTTTAGGATTTCTATCTTGAATTCTTTGTCATTTAACTCCAAGGTTTCCAATATATTAAATTTTTTCTCCATAGATTTTTCCTCATCTATCTGTGTTACCTCTCTTTCTTTTGTATCCATGATATTTGATTTTCTCTTCCTTAATGGCATCTGAGGGTGGTTTTGTTGATAGTATTAATGAGATTTATTTAAAAATAAAAAGTTAAAAAAATAAAAAATTGAAAATAGTTGTGTTTTTTTTAAAAAATTAATAATGAAATAAAGAAAAATAAAATAAAATTAAAATTAAATAAAAGGAAATTATTTCCCCCCTCCTTTTTTCCTCTCCTCTCCTCTCCCCTCTTTCTTGAGAAAATCTTGTGGTGAACTGTGAATTATATTGTATTTAACAGAACAAACAATGCCTGTAATGGAGGGCCTGAATTGGGGAAAAGTAATAAAGGTGCAAGAAAAAAAATAATAAAAAAATAAAATAAAATAAAAAATAAAAAAGGGGGGGTATGGACCCACAAAAAGCAAATAAGGAAAAAATTTGGATCAAGAATAAAATGATTTGCGTTTAGATGTTGGTTGACTAAGAGTTATGATGAGAGGAGTAAGAGGGAAACAGGAAAATGGGGGGACAAATTAAAAAATTACTATTGTATTTAGTGGAACAAGAGCTTGATAAAATGGAGAGCCAGGGATGGGAGCACTGCTAGTGAGTTAAAAAGGTGAAGTAAAAACCCCCCAAAATGCCACAAACATAAGTTTGAGTCCCAGATAAAATAATTTGTTCGTTATTGAGGTTTTAATGAGAGGAGACGTAAAGGAGAAAGGAAGAAACTAATATAGAGGGAGAAAAGAAAGAGAGAGAGAGAAAAAAAGAGGGAACCACTAAAAGAAGAAAAAAGAAAAAAGAGGAGAGAGAGAGAGAGAGAGAGAGTTAAGGGTTTTGGAGTGCAACCCTCATAGAGAGAAAGGAAGAGGAAAGAAAAGATAATGGGAGATGTAACACTTATGGGTAGTGTAGTTCAAGGAGAGGAGAGAGTAAGACCGGTAGAGAGTTAAACGACCAAATTGGAGGAGGAAAAAAAAAAATCAAGGATGAGATAAGAGAAACAAACGAACAAATATAATAAAATGGATAGGTTATAAAGTCTGCGGATTATTCTTGATTTTGAGAGGTTATCTTCTTGCTTTTTCTTTTCTCTCCCTCTTCCTGGTCGGTGACTCTGTACCCCAGGTTCTGCCCCTTTGGCACGCTCAGGTAGAGGTTTGCAGTTGATAAGTCTCTATGGTGATGTCATGTATTGTGCTTCAGTCTCGTTGGCAGTCGAGGCTCATTAGCATTTATAGGCTCCGACAGTGAGAGAGTCCGTGTTCCTGGAGCCTCTCTCCTAGTCTTTCCTTCCTCAATTAGTAGCCTGATAATCCAGCTATGGGGTTGCTGCTGCCTCTGCCTGGATAGTAAGAGGCTCAAAAAGTTGGCAACTCCCCACTCTATTTCCACTCAGCACAGGGCTCTGGGTAAGGCTCAGTCAGTCAGAGCCGCTAACATAATCATCCAGGGCTTCCGCCCACTCAAAGACCTCTGGCTCTGCCACTCTGTCTGGTAACACGGGCGGGCACCCACTCCTGGGGTGCTTGGAGGAAACTCTCGTTCACTATCTGCACGCACAGACCAGGATGTTAGACCGGAAGTCTCGCCCTCTGAGTGAAACCCCCCGCCCGCACTGAAAAGTTCCAGCTGGAACTTGGCTCTCGCTCCGTCCTCGTGTGCAACTTTTTCAAGGCACTGGGGCGGCCTGAGACTCCGACCTCGGCCCACACAAAGGCCCCCGACTCTGCCCCTCTGTGTGACAACACGGGCTCCCACTCCTGAAGTGCTGGGAGGAGTCTCCTGCCCACTCTCCTTGCACGCAGACCAGGATGTGAGGCCGGAGTCTTGCCCTCGGAGTGAAACCTCCCGCCCGCACTGAAAAGTTCCAGTGTTGGAATTAGCTCTCGCTCCCTCCCCGTGTGCGGCTCTCCCAGGGTGCTGGGGGGGGGGCCCGGAGGCTTTCGGCCCACACAAAGGCCTCTGACTCTGCCTCTCTGTGGAGTAACACAGGTGCACCCTCCCGGGGTCTGCGCACCGACCAGGAGATCAGGTAAAATGGCTGCCCTGCTTGTCTTTCTTTGGGTTTGGCGCGACTGTTAGCTGTAATGCCCGGGTTGTCACAGGAACAGTTTTTCCTCGGCTTGGATCTCCGTGCCACAGCCTGGTTCAGCCGTTTGTGCTGCGGCCTGGATCTATTCACCCTCTTTGCCCGCCTCAGTTTCTATATTCTTAGTTTCCAGTGAAAACCGCCATGTTTAGGTTAGTGAGGAAGGCGGAGCATTTCTTACTCCCTATTTCTTTCGGGGTTTGGTTATATATTTAGCCAATTTTTCGCTCGATCATACCTTTGGGTGAAACATCTGGAGGCTCCAAGGATAGGTTTTTCTGTTTCTGGTTGAAGATCTTGTTGAGGTTTGGGGGAGATTTATCGGTATCGCTTCCAACCCCGCCATTACTCTGACGTCATCTCGCTTTATTTCTTTTATTCTTCTCCCTTTGTTTCTCTACACATGAATGAAGTCTTTAATTTTTCTGTGTCCCAATATCAAACACTGCCTTTCCCATAATAGGCTCAATGAGCATTTACTGAATGTATGATTAAATGATTTGGAAAGGAGGTTTCAGCAATTTTTGGTTTGGGGTTTTTTATAAAAGTCCCACAGAATATCCAGCTTTAAAGTGTTTAAATTATACAACTAAGATATGCTTTCTTTGTAAGTGGAGATCCTATACTGAGAAGGAATCAGAGTCTTAACGTGGACCAGGGAGGAAGAAGTGGTCTTATCAGTTACTGATGGTTGCCCTGAGTGTTTGTGGTATATGTGTCTGTATGTCTGCATATGTATTGAGTGACAGAAATGAGGTCCTATGTCTCATTAAGTTCACTATGTTTTCAATCCTGCCATATTCCTAAGATGAATGTCCTTTACTGAAAACACTGAGGCTCCGCATTTCCCAATTTTATTAACCTGGAGGAATTTCAGGGACCACAACTAGCCAAACAATCTTGATAAAGAAGAACAAAGTAGGAGGATTCTCACTTCTCGATTTCAAACCTGTTACAAAGCTACAGTAATCAGAACATAGTATTGGTATAAGGATAGACATATATATGAGTTAAATAGTGTTAGGAAAATTTCCTGGGGCCAAGAGGCTGGAGAAAGAGGCAGAAAACTCCAGCATTACAAAAAACAGCTTATTAAGGGAACTTACATGTGAGGCTTGTCTGGGGCAGCAGTGAGACAACATGGATATCATCCATGCCAAATGGCAAGTACTAAAGGCTCCTAAAGCACAGGGCAGGATGAATAGTGGTACAGGTGTGTGACCAGCCCTAGATAAGGGAAAAATACTTGCATAGGGCAGAGCAAAGACCTGTTTCAGGAACCAGCACACCTGGGGCTTGATAGAATCAATCAGAGTCCGAAAGACCACGGTAACAGGCTTTAATGAAAGGAAACCTGCCCAACTGTCTCATAAGGGAGAGCAGCCCCCGGTTCTCTAATAGGTAGAGTTAAATAGGGAATTTGAGGGTGGGGGCTGGTAATCATTAAGGAAAAATGTATCTTTCACCGATTTATGTAAGATTAACAGTAAATAAGCTAGGAGACTTTCCACACCTGGGTTTGTCACCCGGATGCCTAGGGGAAGGTTATCTGGAACATCCAGTTTGTCAATGTCCCTTTGTCCTCGAGGAGGGGGTCATGGCCCCCACCTGCAACCCTATCAGGGCTTAGGGTAGCAGATGATCAGACATTCTGGGGGGGGGCATGGGGAATTTATGGGAAGCAATCTCTGTTCTGGCCCAATCTAGCTGGATCTAGCTTAAGGGTCCACAGCAGTCACATCATGGGACAGTCTCTCCTCCACAAATAAAATGGACTGTCCAGAAAAAGTGCCATACATCGAAAAGCAGTTGATTTTGAACAAGGGTGCCAAAGCAAAGTTTGGGGGCTATAGGGTATGGGGGTAATAGCTGAGGGTCATAGGATTTCTTTTTGAGTTGATAAAAATGTTCTAAAATTATTTGTGTTAATGGATGCACATCTCTGTGACTACTAAAGAGCATTGGAATGTAGATTTTAAATGGGTGAATTACATGATACATGAAATATATATATATATCAATAAAGCTATTTTAATAAAAGGGACGTTATAAAGGAGGAATTCCGAATGATGACATTTGCTTTTGTCTGTCCTTGTCTCTTGGCTCTGGCTATAGCAGATAAGGGATTCTTTATGAAACACTTGAGTAGTAGAAAAAAATTTTATTATTTTACTAGTTGTTGCCAAGGTGTCTCTTGGGAAACCAAATATCTTTTCTTAGGGATATACTTTCTTAATATTCGGGAGGAATTTGGAATTCAGAAAGAAAAAACAAGACTAGGTCACTGTTCTTTGTTGAGAATTTGAGGGCAAGAAAGAACTGGGGAGAAAGGTGTTTCTGCAAAATGGTGGGAGGCTAGACATCTCTTGGATGGAAATGACTAATAAGAGACTCAGGAGAAGGGAACCTGCTACTCAGCTTTAAACGATCTCCCCAATCACACTTACATAAACGCCCCTTATGGTTACCCCTGCATCAGCAATACAACTCTACTGTCTTTTCTGTGGTATTGAGGGTTATGAGTTTAAAAAGTAGGGACTTAGCCCACGTCCTGCAGCAGTGCCGGAGCAATAGAGCAGCTGCCGTGAACCAAGAAGATGATGAGAATTGAACAGAAATCAGAGCTGTCGGTGGTCCAGGGATATAAGCCTCTGAATTCACAGTAATCTTCCTAAAGAATATGGCTGGGTGTTTGAATAAATCTAATCTATGTATTAAAGGACACTGGATTATATAACTTGGAAGGCCAGAATTTCTGAATAAGATATACTGCAATGCTGGGGGTATTCAGGGTTATAGGACTTTGAAGTTGGGGAAGCAGAGAATGTGGAACAGGAGAGAAAGAAGTAGAGTCACTGAGACAGGTAGGAGGACTGTCTTTAGCAGCAAGAATGCCACAACAGTAGTTGATCTTTATTGCGCAGGACAAGGGTGAGGCATGGTTTTACGGAGGTTTCTGCTGGCTGACTCTGGAACCAAGCCCATGAAGACTCTGATGCTTTCACCAGAGAATTCTAGTGAGGGCACATGCAGGAGTTCTTCAAGGAAATGCTGTAGGCAGCACGGCCCTTAGAGATGTTCCAACAGCCTCTAACTTGTCATGGAGATTAATCCCCACTCATTGGATGTTGGGGAGAAGATCCAGGCATATGGTTTCCTTCAAGTTGAGCCAGGTGTCTTTATAACTCTGCAAAGTAGAGAATCAAGCAGAAGCTGAGACTTTTTTTAAATGGGAAAATCTCAATAGAAGGACAAGGAGGTATAACTGACTGAACATTCAGATCCTGGTTATTGGAAGGAGTCATCAACTTGATGGGGATGGGGGTTAGGTTGGGAGCAGTGGTCAGAACACCTACCTAGAACCTGGTTTTCTACTTTGTAACACGTGGGCGTTGTACTTCCCAGAGAGTAAGGGAGTAAGGGAGCTGTCAAAGGGGGGTCATCAGGACAAAGACATCAGGCAAAGAAGATGGACATCAGTGTCCTCACCTGCTTCTCGGAACTGCTCTTTTGACTCCACCACTGGGAAGTTATCGTTTGGTTCCTTGTGTTTTCTGGTTCTCTCTGAAGTTGAGAAGCAGTTAGAAAAGGAAGATTTTTGCTTCCAGGTCCGCCACCATCTCACGATGCTCAGGAGCACAAGCTCCAAAAGAGTAAAGAAGAGACAAAACCCACTGATCCCAAACATGGTCTTTAGGAAGATGGTCTTCTCAGAGGGGCGGGACAGATTACAGGTTATACTACCAGGGCAAGGCTCTCGGCGACATGCAAAGGAGCTGGGCACCTTGAACCCATACAGATAGTACTGCCCTCCCAAGGCTGCCCCCTCAAGGACCAGTCGAACCCCTAGCTGTGCCACATAGGCCCAGAGCAGCCTGGGGCTTTTAGCTCCTGAGGCACCTGTGCTGCCCTGTCCTTGTTGGACCAGGGTCTCCTCTTCCTTCTTTACCTTTCCTGGCTCTTCCCAATGCAAGATGCCATGATATATGGTGAAACCCATGTAGAGGGCACTGGGCACAGCCACCAACATGACCTGGAAGGCCCAGAAGCGCAGTGGGGAGAGAGCGTGTAAGGCATCATAGCAGGCAGCCTTGCAGCCTGGCTGCTGAGTGTGACACACAAATTCACTCTGCTCGTCATCGTAGACCCCTGTCCCACCGGCAGCCAGCAGCACGAGGCGGAATCCCAGGAGCACCGGAAGAAGGAGACGCCCTACGGGGGTGGAGTACCGGCTCTCCTCAGCCATCAGCCACCTCAGGAACCTGCCACACATCCTGTTACAGAGCAGAGGACAATAATGAGCATAGGTGTGTGCTCCTTTAGGGGGAGCTGTAGGCCATCTCTTTGCTCCTAATCCAAAAATGAGTAAAGCAAACCTTGTTCCTCTCCAAGGTTCTGGTTGATCAAATACTAAGAGTCTGATTGCACCTATTTATATAGTTAATGGAATCATCTATGTAAAATAATCTTAGTAACTGTGAGTGTGCCTCTTCTGTCCCCTGCAGCAGAGAGAAACTCCTAGCATTGGGTAGAGAGTAGTGTCTGTCTTTGTCTTTCTTTCCCTCCCTCCCTCTCACTCTAAATAGGCTAAATAGTAAGAAACCGGTGTCCTCTCAAAACTGATACTTCCCCAGGTGATGGCTGCCAGCTCTGGTGCTGCTGTCAGCATCATCTGAATGAAATCAGTGCTGACCTGGGAGTATGAGCATTCTTTTGCTGCCTGCTTTCCTCTGGCTCCATGCCCTTGGGTGCTTCCAGGTGTGTCCGGCTGGCCTCTGCTCCCATCACAAAGTAAAACTGAGATGTGGTTACATTAGGGGCCTCCGTGGGGATCAAGTGAAGAGAGTGAGTGGCAAGTCTTGCTTTAGTGTAATGTTCTTTAGGCCCAGGAAAAGGAGAACTTTCCTTTTTTTGTAAGAAAACACAGCAGAATCTCCTAGTTAAGTGTAATGGGGTTTGAGGTGAAAGTCAGAACTGGCTTGAAAAAAAATTTAAACTTTGACTCTCCTTTGCTATTGTCCTTGGTCACCTCTCCCTCACAGTGAGAGGTGACCATGGCCAGGAACAGATTTCAGCAGTTCCTCAATTCCCTGGGCAAAATATCATCATGCTCTCAGCCCAGTTTGTCATCTTTATCTTTGTCCCAAGTAGCAGCCTTCCTCAATGCCCAGTCACTGTTTCTAACCATCACCATTAAACCCAAACTCTTACACTTCTGCTTCCCCTCACTCTTAGAAGACCACACAATCCTCTTTATTTATTTTTAATTAAGTGAGAGCAGGGGAGGCAGAGAGACAGACTCCCACAATCTCCCCTACCAGGATCCACATGACAAGCGCCCTATGGGGGGATACTCTGCCCATCTGGGACGCTGCTTCATTGCTCAGCAACCAAGCTATTTTTAACATCTGAGGAAGAGGCCAGGGAACCATCCTCAGTGCTGGGGAGCCAACTTACTAGAGCCAATCAAGCCAGGGATGCGGGAGAGGAAGAGAGAGGAAGAGAGAGGGGGAAGAGGTGTAAAAGCAGTTGGTCACTTCTCCTATGTGCCCTGACCAGGAATCGAACCCGGGACATCCACACACGAGCCAATGCTCTACCACTGCACCAACCAGCCAAGGTGCAATCCTCTTATTCTACAAAGAAAATAGAGACTGTTTGATGTGAAACCTTACAGCTACTACTCTCTTATCTTCAGAGGCACTTCCTTCTACAGCATCTTGGAAAAAGAAGTGGCCCTATACTGTCCAAGGCTCCTCTCCCTTCCAAATCGTATCCTTGGATCTCTCTTTTCTGGCTTTTTCAAAGATTTGATCCCTATATTCTCTTTCTTGTAATTCAGACCACCCTTATTTCCTCTCTGACTATGAACTTGCTTAGGTTTCTCTCTTTTAACTCTAATAATAATAACCTGAATTTCTAAATTAATATGGTGGCAAACAAAACATGCTTAATTAGTCTCATATCAGCTTCCCAATTATAATACCCATAAAGATACATAAAACAATTTAAAATAGTGTCATAAACTATAGATATCAACAGGCCATATGCCAAAAATTAAGCAGAATGGTCACTTCTGTACATTTGGAAGGGATGAATTAAAACACATCCAGCCCGACCTTTGGTGGCGCAGTGGATAAAGCGTCGACCTGGAAATGCTGAGGTCGCCGGTTCGAAACCTTGGGCTTGCCTGGTCAAGGCACATATGGGAGTTGATGCTTCCAGCTCCTCCCCACCTTCTCTCTCTGTCTCTCTCTCCTCTCTCTCCTTCTCTCTCTCCTCTCTAAAATGAATAAATAAAATAAAAATTAAAAAAAAAACACTTCCAAAGGTTTCAATTGACCAGAGAAATATGTTTCCATCCACTAACTGTAAGAAACCATATTTTGAGCCACTGGGAATCAAAAGTTTGAACCTCTGCTTGCTTCTCAGTCCCTATCTTTCTTTCTTTTTTCTTTTCTTTTTATTCTATTCTTTGAGAGTGCATTTATTAAAGCTGGGAAGAGCAAAACACATAAGGGCGTAGGATGGAAGAAGCAACAGGAGAGAGAG
Organism: Saccopteryx leptura; assembly: GCF_036850995.1. Taxonomy (NCBI): domain Eukaryota; kingdom Metazoa; phylum Chordata; class Mammalia; order Chiroptera; family Emballonuridae; genus Saccopteryx; species Saccopteryx leptura. The sequence continues at coordinate 188,056,738 of NC_089506.1, forward strand.
CAGGTGGGGCTGCTGTGGCTCCCTGGGCAGTCAGAGAAAAGGCGGCCCTAGGGACAGTTTCAGGGGTTAGCCTGAGACCGCCGCCCACTGCTCCCCTGATTACTAGTCTCGTGGGGACCCTTAGAGTTCAGGAGATGCATGCCTGTGGGGGAAGAAAGGTGTGGGTGTACACCCAGGAGGGAAAGCGCTCTGTCCCTGTCTTTCTACCTTCATCATAGATTGTGAAGACACAGAAGACCCAATTCTATAAATTGAATTAAGATTTTTTAGAAGAAACCTATTTTCAGTTTCTAGAAAGATGCAAAATTGCCTTTATAAATAAAGATGGCAGGCCCTGGCTGGTTGGCTCAGTGGTAGAGCGTCGGCCTGGCGTGCGGAAGTCCCAGGTTCGATTCCCGGCCAGGGCACACAGGAGAAGCGCCCATCTGCTTCTCCACCCCTCCCCCTCTCCTTCCTCTCTGTCTCTCTCTTCCCCTCCCACAGCCAAGGCTCCATTGGAGCAAAAGATGGCCCGAGCGCTGGGGATGGCTCCTTGGCCTCTGCCCCAGGCGCTAGAGTGGCTCTGGTCGCGACAGAGCGACGCCCCGGATGGGCAGAGCATTGCCCCCTGGTGGGCGTGCTGGGTGGATCCTGGTTGGGCGCATGCGGGAGTCTGTCTGACTGCCTCCCCATTTCCAGCTTCAGAAAAATACAAAAAAAAAAATTTATTAAAAAAATAAAATAAATAAAGATGGTAAGTTAAAGATATTTATCTCTTCTCATTCCCAAGACTGCTGAAATCTGAAAATAAATGAATCTTTAATTGTATAAACCCACTACAAATAGAATAGGAGAAAGATGTCAGTAGCCCAACTAAAACTTACTTTGAAGGCAACAGGAGAGATTCTGAGGAAAATCAGATCGCAGTGCTAATGATACATTGGGTAATTCTTCAGAAATAGGGAGAAATGCAAATAGATAAGGAAGCAAAATCTGTTTTCTAATTTGGTAATCAAGACAACAAAAATACAAACTCACTAGCTTATTGGATGAAAAAAAGCACTTGGTGAAGTGCCTAAGGGGAAAAAAACAGTTTCTCGATCAATGTTTATTAAATTTTGTTTGGAGACATATTGAGCTCCATAGAGGACCAAAAAGAAGGTCAAGTTCCAATGCTAGTTCTGGGTTTCTCAACCTTGGCACTGTGACAGTTGGGGCCTGGTCATTTTAGTTTGGGGCAAGGGAGAGGCTATCCTGTGTGTTGTAGGATGTTTAGTGGCATTCCTGGTCTCTATCCACTAGATGCCAGTAGCACACTTCCCTCCAACACACAAATGTCTCTAGATCAGGGGTCGGGAACTTATGGCTCGCGAGCCAGATGTGGCTCTTTTGATGGCTGCATCTGGCTCTCAGACAAATCTTTAATAAAAAATAATAATAACATTAAAAATATAAAACGTCATATATTACAATCCATTCATTTCCTACTGTTCATGTTCATGGTTGCGGGTGGCTGGAGCCAATCACAGCTGTCCTCCGGGACAACACCAAATTTTTATTGGATAATGCATAACGTACACAGGCCGTTGTATGGCTCTCACGGAATTACATTTTAAAATATGTGGCGTTTATGGCTCTCTCAGCCAAAAAGTTTCCTGACCCCTGCTGTAGATATTGCTAAATGTCCCCTGGGGTCAAATTCCCTCTGTTGAGTACTACTGCTTTCAGTAGCACTGGTCTATCACCTCTCCACCCTTGGCTTCAGTCATCAGCCCTGTAAAGCAAGAGAGCTGTGCCAGAGCATCTCAAAGGGCTTTTATTGAGTGGGACATGATAATCTACCCATTTCCAGGCTGGCTGCAAATCCTTCCTCAACCAGCCCCATCTGTGAGGATGCCTGCAGCTCCTCCCTGCCAGCAAATCTAGGGCATCCCTGCCCTGGGGAGGCAGCCCCGGGGTTCTGAGGGTTACTGCCCTGGGGCTCTCTGCTGAAGAGTAATCGGAATAAATGCTAATTTGGTAAACTCTCAAGTCTTGCTCTCATTCTCCTTATTTCAAAGTGCAGGCCCAGCATCATCTAGAAAGGCTTCTAATGGTGGTTCCTCAAAAAACTGAAAACTGTACTACCTTATGACCCAGCAATCCCTCTACTGGGTATATACCCCCAAAACTCAGAAACATTGATACGTAAAGACACATGCAACCCCATGTTCACTGCAGCATTGTTCACAGTGGCCAGGACATGGAAACAACCAAAAAGCCCGTCAATAGATGACTGGATAAAGAAGATGTGGCACATATACACTATGGAATACTACTCAGCCATAAGAAATGATGACATCAGATCATTTACAGCAAAATGGTGGGATCTTGATAACACTATACGAAGTGAAATAAGTAAATCAGAAACAACCAGGAACTGCATTATTCCATACGTAGGTGGGACATAAAAGTGAAACTAAGAGACATTGATAAGAGTGTGGTGGTTACAGGGGAAGGGGGGAAAGGGAGAGGGAAAGGGGGAGGGGGAGGGGCACAAAGAAAACTAGATAGAAGATGACAGAGGACAATCTGACTTTGGGTGATGGGTATGCAACATAATTGAACGACAAGATAACCTGGACTTGTTATCTTTGAATATATGTATCCTGATTTATTGATGTCACCCCATTAAAAAAAATAAAATTATTTAAAAATAAAAAAAAAAGAATTAGCAAACTATCAAAAAAAAAAAAAAAAAGGCTTCTAGCACACTCCCAGCAGAACTGCAATTTAACACAAAGCAGGCCCAGCATATTCAAGTGTTGGAAATTTGAGGAGTTTCCAGAGGCCCTGTCTCTGTTCTCTCTCTGTCCTGTGCTCACCCCAGACCCACAGCCAGACATCCAAATGTATTCTGAGAGGCTCAAGGAAGAGAACTGAGAGCTCACCACAGAGGTTTAGTGGTTTGGAAGGGAAATCAGAAAAAGGAGGACAAGAGGACTTGCTTGAACACCCCTTGGTTTAGAGCTCCCATATCGAATTCTGAGTCCCCTTCCTGTCCCTTGCCAGATGGCTGTTATCACCAAAACAATGCTTATTCCACACACATTCCGCAGCCTCATTTTCAGACAAAATTGTGCTTCATCTCCCAAAGTCTGCAGACCAGAGGGAGTTTTCTATAGGTCAGAGTCTAAACACAGTCATCCCTCCTCCCTCCTCCCCTGCTTTCCTGAGACTCTGTGGTCACCCCCCCCCCCATCTGTTTCAGCCATGCTCAGCCCATCTCTCTCTTTCTCTGAGACCTATATCCTCCTCCTATATACATGTCTGCAGGTTTGCCCACAAGGAACAGACCCCCAGGCAGAGAATTTCAGGACCTGGGGAACTGAGGGCTCGGCATGGCTGATATAGCTCAGCTCAAGGGACACCACTCTGTTTCTAGGACCAGAGAAATAGTTTGCAGGTAAATCTATGTGGAAGAGAATTGGTAGACTCTGAACCCTGTTAAGATTTTCACCAGTGGAGCAATAATTATGAGCTCAACAGTTGGAAAAGAGAGGAAAGCTCAGAGTTTGAGGGATTTTTAAATATGTAAATTTATTTAAAATATATAAATAGATATTTTTAAAATTCCATCATGATTGCCTGACCTGTGGTGGCACAGTGGATAAACTGTCAACCTGGAACACTGAGGTCACCAGTTCAAAACCCTGGGCTTGCCTGGTCAAGGCACATATGAAAAGCAACTATGAGATGATGCTTCCCACTCCTCCCCCCAACACCCTCTCTTTCTCCTCCCTCTAAAATCAATAAATAAAACCTTTAAAAATAAATAAAAATAATAATAAAATTCTATCATGATTTTGCTAAGAATTTTTCTAAGCATCTCTAGTCTTTTGGAGAAAAATTTCAGGATTCCATTGGAGGCAGAATCTATTTCAGACAGGTGTGGGTGAAGGGTGTCCACTGAGGACAACTGAGGACAGCGCTGGACCTGGCTCACTACTCCCATCTCACCACACCTGACCTGGAAAACGTTCTAGATTCTTTTATTCAAAGTATGGTAACAGAACTGGCATCGCCAGGTATGCAGAATCTCAGGCCACATCCCAGTTTAGCTAGTCAAATGTGAACTCTAATAATATCCCCAGGTCATTGGTGTGCACATTAAAGTTGTGAAAGGCAGTTTAGAGCCCCAGGCAGCCCCACCAGCTCAGCCCCAGCCCTGTGCCAGCCCGGCTGCACCCTGCCCCAGCATGAGCACTCACCTGGCAGCTTTCAGCAGAAGCACCAACAACAGGAGACAGAGAGAAGTGGCCTCAGACTGAAGCCCGCAGGGTCCCTGCTCTCCCCTAGCCCTGCATCCTGCCACCCACTTCCCCCCCCTCCCCTTTTCATTCCTGGCAGCCTTAGTGAAGGGGAAAAGAATTGCAGCTGGAGCAGGCAGCCCTGCTGTTAAAGAATGAGCTGTGGAGAATAACCCTCTGTTGTTGAGGGTGAGCAGTATGCCTCCTAAGTGAACTGAAACAAGGATTTTCAGATTTTCGGAAGGGGAGCCATGACTTCAACATGTTTACAACGTGCGGGATTGCCGGCAACAATAGAATTTCCTTAAGCTTATCTCAGGATATCCTCTCGTCTTGGCTGGGAAGAATAGTTCAGACTTCTCTCCACAGCACAATGGGCATCTGCTCCAGGTCCCCTCAGCAACTCTGGAGCCCATCTCCTCTCCACCAGGCCCAATGAGTACTGTGACACCTGCCATCATACACATTCCTGCCCCCTTTGCTAGAGCCAGGATCCCCTCCAAAGGCGTGGTGGAGAATGGGAAGGGGCGGGGCTGGGAGAGCAGGAAGGGCAGAGTAGCTCCCGAGCGCAGAGAGAAATTTACTCTCTTCCAGTTCCCAGAGCCACCACTGCGCTCTCCGAGGAGGGAGGTGGAGGGAAGCCCAGTTCCAGATACCGCCCCTGTGAATATCGGGGCGTCATTCCACTGTTTTCTACATTTAACATTATGGAGAAATCTAAGTCCAGCTGGATAGTCTTCACCGTTTTGTTTGTTTGTTTGTTTTTAACCTTTGAAGCCTATTCACTTCTCCAGGTGATTCTCTTAAGCACAACATAAAACAACCTCACACTGGCTCTCTCCTGGGCATGCTCACATCGGCCCCACAGGAAATAGTTATGATCCTTAGGGCCAACAAACTTTGGGCACGCAGGCCGATTGCGATGCAACTCCTCTGTTCACTTGCTGGATATTCTATTTTTTGATATTTTGATGTATTAAGCAGGAGTCAATGGACACGTTGGAGCTCCTCTCACTAGGCTTGAGATGCAGGAGGCAGCACCCTCATTCTTTTCTCTTGGGGGGAACTAACAGCACATCTCTTTCAAAGATACTCTCTCTCCCAAGTTAATCTTTTTGCCCTCTAATTCCCAACAACTCTGCCACTTTATACGTTGAAGTGGGTGTAGAGTTTAAGAGTGATGTAATTTACTTGTTTTTACTCTGAAGTAGTACATCTCAGACTAACAAATCACTCTAGAATGTCATATGTGTTGTATATTCTTAAAACATTGCATCTCAAAATCCCAGTCAGAAATTCCAGTACTTAATAAATGAGGGATATTGTAAGTGCTCTATGGCTATTAACTCACTTATCCCTCATAACAACCTTTTGATTTAAATACTGTTACAAAGGAGATATGAAAAGTAGAAAAGTAACCTGAACAAGCAATTTGACTGCAGGTGACAAACCCTGAACATCACTATACTATTAGCTTCCCATTACCCAAATGACCGGTCTTTAAGAGCTTAAAAAAAATGTAGATTTACTGTTCCACCCATTTATGCATTCATTCGTTGATTCTTGTATTGGTTGATCAATGACTGGGGATTGAACTCTCAACCTATTGGGATGACACTTTTGATTATAAACCCATTGTAATTTCATACCCTCAAGAAAATAAAAATTCTCTGTTTACATGTTCCAAATTTAAATGACTAACTCCATCATCCAGCCAAAAACTTAGGTGTCATCACTGACATCTCCTTCATTGACCACATCTTGTCAATCTACTCATTGTACAAATACTGTCCCTTGAATTTAGAAAGTGCCTTAGTTCAAGACTGAATTAATGAAACATTATCTTAACATCTAACTCTAATTCATTCTCTGCATTTCAAAAAGAATATTTAACTCAATTCTTATTTAGATTCACCAACATGTCTCCCAGTTTCTTTGCTCAGTGCTGCTTCTTTTTCTTTATCGAATTTATTAGGGTGACACTAGTTAACATAATTATACAAGTTTCAGGTGCCCAATTTTATAATACATCTGTGTACACCATATTGTGTGTTCACCACCCCACCCCAAGTCAAGTCTTCATCCATCATCAGTGCTGCTTATTGAATCCCATACCTTCCTTCCAGATTAAATTTTCTTCTTCTTTTATTAATTTTTAAAATTTATTGTGTTAATGTGGATTTAAGTGTCCTACTCAATATAGTACCCTTACCCCAACAACATGCCCCCCATTATGCACCCTCTGCCCCATCCCCATGACTCCCTCTCCCACTTCCCTCTGGAGAATTTGCTGTCCTGTTATCTGTATCTACGTGTTGTGTATATATAATTTGGCTAATCCCTTCACCTTCTCTGATCCTGTCCCCTTTTCCCCCTTCCCTCTGTCAGCTGTCCCTCTGCTTCCCATGACCCCGCCTCTGCCTCTATTCCATTCCTCAGTTCATCATGTTCATTAGATTCCTCATATAAATGAGATCATATGATATTTGTCCTTCTCTGCCTGGCTTATTTCACTTAGCATAATAATCTCCACGTCCATCTATGCCAGCATAAAAGGTAAGATTTTTGCATTTTTCATGGCTGTGTAGTATTCCGTTGTGTATATATATACCACTGCTTTTTTAACCACTCATCCACTGATAAACACTTGGGCTGTTTCCAGATCTTGGCTATTGTAAACAATGCTGAAATAAACATGTGGGTGCATATCTTCTTTTGAATTAGTGTTTTGGATTCTTAGGATATATTCCAAAAAGTGGGATAGCTTAGTCAAAAGGCAGTTCCATTTTTAACCATTTTTAATTTTTTGAGGTAAAGCCATACCGTTTCCACAGTGGCTGCACAAGTCTGCATTCCCACCAGCAGTGTGGGAGGGTTCCCTTTTCTCCACATCCTCATCAGCACTTGTGTGTTGATGTATTAAGAGTCATTCTGACAGGTGTGAGGTGGTATCTCATTGTGGTTTTAATTTGCATTTCTCTGATGGTTCGTGACATTAAACATTTTTTCATATGCCTATTGGCTATCTGTATGTTCTCTTTGGGGAAGTGTCTATTCAGTTCCTTTGCCCATTTTTATTTTTTAAATATTTTATTTTATTGATTTTTAGAGAGGAGAGAGAGAGAGAGAGAGAGAGAGAGAGAGAAGAGGGAGGAGCAGGAAGCATCAACTCCCCATATGTGCCTTGACCAGGCAAGCCCAAGGTTTTGAACCGGCAATCTCAGTGTTCCAGGTCGACGCTTTATCCCACTGCGCCACCACAGGTCAGGCCCTTTGTCCATTTTTAAATTGGATTGTTTACCTTCCTGATGTTGAGTTTTACAAGTTCTTTATAAATTTTGGTTATTAACCCCTTATCAGATGTATTGGCAAATATGTCTCTCATTATGTGAGCTGTCTTGTTTCGTTAATAGTGTCTTTTGATGTGCAAAAGCTTTTTAGTTTGATGTAGTCCCATTTGTTTATTTTGTCCTTTATTTTACTTGCCCATGGAAATATATTGGCAAAAATATTGCTATGAGAGATATTGTAGAGTGTACTGCCTGTTTCCTTCCAAGGTTTTTATAGTTTTGTGTCTTACATTTAAGTCTTTTATCCATTTTGAGTTTGCTTTTTGTGAATAGTGTAAGTTGGTGGTCCAGTTTTATTTTTTTGCATGTACTAGTTTTCCCAACACCATTTATTAAAGATACTATCTTTATTCCATTTTATACTCTTGCCTCCATTGTCAAATATCAATTGACCATAAAGGCATGGGTTTATTTCTAGGTTCTCTGTTCTATTCCATTGAGTTGTATGCCTGTTCTTATGTCAATACCAAGCTGTTTTGATTATGTGGCCTTGTAGTATAACTTGATATCAGGAAGTGTGATATCTCCCACTTTGTTCTTCATTTTCAAGATTGCTGAAGCTATTCAGGTTCTTTTTTGGTTCCATATAAATTTTTGGAATATTTGTTCTAGATCTGTGAAGTATGCCATTGGTATTTTAATAGGAATTGCATTGACTCTATAGATTACTTTGGGTAGTATAGACAATTTTTTTGTGTGACAGAGACAGAGAGAGTCAGAGAGAAGGACTGATAAGGACAAACAGACAGGAAGGGAGAGAGATGAGAAGCATCAATTCTTCATTGCGGCACTTTAGTTGTTCATTGATTGCTTTCTCATATGTGCCTTGACCGGGGCTATAGCAGACCAAGTGACCCCTTGTTCAAGCCAGTGACCTTGGGCTCAAGCTGGTGAGCCTTGCTTAAACCAGATGAGCCCATGCTCAAGCCGACAACCTCAGGGTTTCAAACCTAGGTCCTCCACATTCCAGTCTGATGCTCTATCCACTGTGCCACTGCCTGGTCAGGCTGGATAGTATAGACCAGGGGTCTCAAACTCAACTCAGCATGTGGGCCGCAGAGCAAGATCACAGCCATTTGGCGGGCTGCACTAGGTCTGCAAAAGGCAACTGTTATGCAATACTTTTCTCACTGCAGTTGAAAACAAAAAAAAATCAGTACAACAAGCACAATCGTACATGCAGTTTACTCAGTGTCACAAAACGACCAGAAACTGTAGTTTGCATCACAACTGCTGTTAACTAAGCTAATATCTAGCTAGGATGCTAGAGAAATGAAAAATACTAGTAGGCCCCTAGGCTTACTTAATTTTATCCAAAATATTTTGAACTTCATGGATTAGTCTGCAGGCCGCACAAAATTGTTCGGCAGGCCGCGAGTTTGAGACCCCTGGTATAGACATTTTAATGATGTTTATTCTTCCTATCCATGAACATGGTATGTGCTTCCACTTGTCTGTATCTTCCTTGATTTTTTTCAGTGTCTTATAATTTTCTGAGTGCAAGTTTTTTTTACGTCCTTGGTTAAATTTATTTCTAGATACTTCATTTTTTTTGTTGTAATAGTGAAGGGGGTTGTTTCTTTCATTTCTCTTTCTGACAGTTTATTGTTGGTATATAAGAATGCCACTTATTTCTGAATATTAATTTTATATCCTGCCACCTTGCCAAATTTATTTATCAGATCTAGTAGTTTTTTGACTGAGACTTTAGGGTTTTTATGTATAGTATGTAATCAGCAAATAATGACAGTTTTACTTCTTCTCTTCCAATTTGGATGCCTTTTATTTCTTCTACTTGGCTGATTGCTGTGGCTAGGACTTCCAGAACTATGTTGAAAAAGAGTAGTGAAAGGGGGCACCCCTGTCTTGTTCCTGATATTAAGGGTTTGCTTTTCATTTTTGCTTATTAGTTGGCTGTTGGTTTGTCATAGATAGCCTTTATTATGTTGAGGTATGTTCTGTCTATTCCCACTTTGCTAAGTTTTTATCATAAATGGGTATTGGATTTCAGCAAATATTTTTTCTGTATCTATTGATATAATCATGTGATTTTTATCCTTCATTTTGTTTATATAATGGATCACATTTATTGATTTGTGAATATTGTACCAACCTTGCCTCCCCAGAATAAATCCCATTTGATCATGATGTATGATCTTTTTAATGTGTTGCTAGATCTGGTTTTTCTAATATTCTGTTGAGAATTTTAGCATCTATGTTTATCAGGTATATTGACCAATAATTTTCTTTCTTTGTGTTGTCTTTACCTGGTTTTGGAATGAGGATTGTGCTTGCCTCATAAAATAAGCTTGGAAGTCTTCCCTCCTCTTGAATTTTTTGGAATAGCTTGAGAAGGATAGGTGTTAGTTCTTCTTTGATTGTTTGGTAAAATTCACCTATGAAGTCATCTGGTTCAGGACTTTTGTTTGCTGGGAGTTTTTTGATAACTGTTTCAATTTCATTTGTTGTAATCGATCTGTTTAGGTTTTCTGATTCTTCCAGATTGAGTTTTTGAAGATTATGTGTTTCTAGAAATTTCTCTGTTTCACTTAGGTTATAAAATTTTTAGGCATATAGATCTTCTTAGTATTTTCTTACAATTCTTTGTATTTCTGTGGTGTCAGTTGTTACTTCTCCACTTTCATTTCTAATTTTATTTATTTGGGTCCTGTCTCTTTTTGTCTTGAGTCTGGTTAAAGGTTTGTCTATCTTGTTTACCTTTTGAAGAACCAGCTCATGGTTTCATTGATATTTTGTATTTTTTTAAGCCTCTATGTAATTTATTTCCACTCTGATCTTTATTATTTTCTTCCTTCTACTTCCTCTGGGCTTTATTTGTTGTTCTTTTTCTAGTTCTTTTAGGTGCAGGGTAAGGTTATTTATTTGAACTTTCTCTTGCTTTTTGAAGTATGCCTGTAATGCTATGAACATCCCTTTCAGGACTGTTTTTGCTGTGTCCTATAAATTTTGGGTAGCTGCATGTTCATTTTCATTTGTTTCAAGGAAATTTTTTATTTCTTCCTTGATCTCATTGTTAACCCAATTGTTATTTGATAACATGCTATTTAGCCTTCAAGTGTTTGAATGTTTTTTAGTTTTTCTATTGCAGTTGTTTTCCAGTTTCATGCCATTGCGGTCAGAGAAGATGCTTGATGTGACATCAATCTTCTTAAATTTATTGAGACTTGTTTTGTGTCCTAACATATGGTCTATCATAGAAAATGTACCATGAGCACTTGAAAAGAATGTATATTCTGCTAGTTTGGGGTGAAATGTTCTAAAGATATCAATTAAATCCAGTTGATCTAGTGTGTCATTTAAGGCCACTGTTTCTTTGTTAATTTTCTGTCTGGGAGGATCTATTCATTGATGTTAAAAGAGTGGTAAAATACCCTAATATTATAGTACTGCTGTCAATCTCACCCTTTATGTCCATCAAAATCTGCTTTGTATAGTTCAGTGCTCCTATATTAGGTACATAAATATTTACAATGGTTATGTCCTCCTATTATACTGCTACCATTACCATTATATAATGACTCTTTTTTGGTCCCTTACTATAGCCTTTGTTTTAAAGGCTATTTTGTCAGATATAAGTATTGCTACCCCAGCTTTTTTTTTTCTCATTTCCATTTGCATGAAATATTTTTTTGCATCCCTTCACTTTCAGTCTATGTGTATCTTTTGTTTTGAGATGGGTCTCTTGTAGATAGGATATATCCAGGTCCTGTTTTCTTATCCATGCAGCTACACTATGTCTTTTGATTGGAGCATTTAATCCATTTACACTTAAGGTTATTATTGACATGTACTTATTTATTGCCATTTTATTCTTTAAACTTACAATCCTTTTTCTCTTGATTTCTTTTTTCCTTTGCTCCTTTTATAGCAAGCCCTTTAACATTTCTTGCAGTACTGGTTTTGTTGTAATGAATTCCTTGAGTTTTGGGGGGCTTTTTGGTCTAGGAAGCTTTTTATTTCTTCAATTTTAAATGATTACATTTTCTTTTTTTTCTTTTTTTAAACCATCAACTACTTTTTTATAGGTTCAGTAGTGTTAAGTATTCGCATTGTGCAGCAGACTTCAGCAAATCTTTCATCTTGAAAAACTGAAACTTTGTACCCATTTCTCTCTCCTCTTAGCTCCTAGAAACCACCATTCTGCTTTCTGTTTCTATGACATTGGCTATTTATATACCTCATATCAGTGGAATCATACACTATTTGTTCTTTTGTGACTGGCTTATTTTACTTAGCATAATGTCTTCAAGGTTCATCCATGTTGCAGCATATATCAGAACTTTCTTTTTAAGGTTACATGATATTCCATTGTATGTATATATGTATGCATGTATCACATATTGTTTATCCATTCATCCATTGATGGTCATTTACTTCTTTAACTTCTTGGATATTGTGAGAAATGCTGCTATTAGCATGGGTGTGCTGAATTTTCTTCTTGGAGTACAACCTTCAGTAGTTCCTCTACTAGGGAACTGTTAGGGGTAAACTCTTGATCCTCTTGGTCTTAAAAAGCTTTCATTTTATCCTCAATCTTACATTGTTATATAGTTAGGCATAAAACTCTAGATGGACAGCTATTTTCCCTCCTAAGTTTAAGATATTATTTAATTGCTTCCTACTATCTTTTAGGTCTATAAGTCTGATTTACAATTCTTTATGCAAATGCCAGCAGACTGTAAGAAAATTCCTACAAATATAGTTGATAAAATCATTGAGTGTATATTTGTGAAACTGCTGAAAAAAAAATGGAGAATAATTAATGATATGTGCTCTTTACCAATGCTTGTTGGTTGTGTTGTGGGAAGAGTTTTGCTAAGATTTCCTGTACTGATAACTCCAAGGCAAGATTTTCTTGAAACAAAAGACAAGCTTACTAAGTGTTCAATAATCAAAGACCCCCAAAATTTGCAATGTGATTTACAATTCCTCACTAATAACACACTGTAAATGAACAAAGTAAATTTGAAGCTCTAAAGAAAAGAATTTGTTTATAAACTAGCCAGATGGATATGAAAATTAATGTTAAAATTTAAATTTTTTTTAAAGAGAAAAATGGACTTTGTCACATTTTTAGGCACAAGTAAGTGTGGATTTTTAAAAAGATTTTATTTACTGAGCCTGACCAGGTGGTGGTGCAGTGGATAAAGCATCATCCTGGGATACTGAGGACCCAGGTTTGAAACCCCGAAGTCACTGGCTTGAGCGCAAGCTCACCAGGTTGAGTGTGGGGTCGCTGGCCTGAGCAAGGGATCATAGAAATGACTCCATGGTCGCTGGCTTAAGCCTAAGGTTGCTGGCTTGAGCAAAGGGTCACTAGCTAGGCAGGAACCCCCCGATCAAGGCACATATGAGAAAGCAATCAGTGAATAACTAAGGTGCTGCAACTATGAGTTGATGCTTCTCATTTCTCTCCCATCCTGTCTGTCTGTCCCTGTCTATCCCTCTCTGTCTTTCTCTTGCTTAAAAAAAAGTATTTACTGAATTACAGAGAGAGGGGAGAGAGTAAGATGGGGGGGGGGGGAGAAGAGTATCAATTCATGGTTGCCTCACTTTAGCTGTTTATTGATTACTTATTTTACGTGCCTTGACCAGGCAAGCCATGGTTTTGAACCAGCAACTTCAGCATTCCAGGTCAGCACTCTATCCACTGCACCACCACAAGCCAGGCAAAATTTAAACTTTTTGAAATACAAAGGAGTAATAATGATTTTACACATTATTCTAACAATGACTCAGTATGCACATCAATCAGATCAATAGCTACTTACCATATAACAAAGGCTGTGTTATCTTGCTCTACTAATACACTACATCTGGTCCCTGGGGCTCCTACTTGGTTAATTCTTCAGTAATCCATCTGCCATGATCCACTGTGTTTTATAAAGCCTAGACCGGTGAATTAAACGGGGATAGGATGGAGACCACTGCCATGTGTTCTTTAATTTTTAGAAGATGCCACTGTTTCTGCCATTTTTCCTAGGGTGCAATAAAGTTTTCTATTTATTCTCTTGGCCTAGTGGAGGGTGGAGGTGAACTAACTCCCTTGCCCTTTGCTATGTAATAACTTTACTTCAGTAGTCAAAGATTCAGCCACCTGTCAAGTTCATCCATTCTGACTATACATTCTAGAACATGAGAAATGAATACCAGATGGGTCTGGTATTCAGAGGCAGTGTCTGTATGCTGTAACTGTAAGAGGGAGTTATTACCAAATCTCCACATGTGCTATGATGGAGTTTTGAATCCTCAGAGTTCTCAGTGCCAGCTCAAATCATGTATGCAACCACAAAAGATCTTAGTATTCCCCTTCCCCATTGTATGGTTATTTGAGTAAATGGCTGTTGGTTACTTCGAGAAAGAACTCTGGGAATCACTACTGCATCCACCTCACATGAGGTTGCAGGGTACTTCCAGATAGAGACCCAACCCTTCAATTGATGTGTTCTCAGTCTAATTCACTTACAAGTAACTTATAGTTCTCTTTGAAAGCTGAGAGCTCTGACCCCACTATTTGCAGCTATATAGACAGTTCAGTCAGAGTGACCAAACTCCTTGTCTACATATCTAAAGTGGGGGTGGAAAGTGGGGAAAGGCACAGGGCCCAAGGAATAGGGATACTTTTCAAAGTTGCATGAATTTCTTCTGATTCTTCAATGGCCCCATTTATAAATGTCCACAGTGCCCGAGTCAGTGTGGGTATCAGGGAAGGAGGCCAAGGTTGCTGCTGGGGGCTGGGGTGGGGGGGTTCTGCCTAATTATTTCTAAGCTTCTGATAGGACCGTAAAGCACTAAGACAAACTTCTCTTTCACAATAAGTTTCTGAGGATTGGTGCCAGGAAAGAATCCCCCAAGGGTAAAGAGAACTCCCATCCCACTTCTTTAGTCCACCAGACAATACCCTCTTTGTCCTTCCTCTTCCCACCAGATGGGACCAGCCTCCTCCCACAGCCATATGGTTGACAACATGTGCCAAGACCTGGATTAGCAGGACACCCAGGGTGCAGGGATCACCGAAGGTTAGGGAGTAGAAATAAGTGCAGAGGCCTGGCCTCTCTGTACCCCACAATGTTAGGAAGAAATATCTTTCTTCTCTCCCTCACTCCCTCCCTCTTTTCCAGATGGATATATCTACCTGGTTTTGGGGAGAGTGAGATAGACACCACCAGAAACAAGGTTGAAGAGGAGTCAGCAGAAGGAAAGTATCAGAACAAGAAGGAAAACATCACCCCAGAGAATTGGAAATAATGTCACTGGGTCTGGGATACGACATGACTTGGAGAGAAGGGAACTAAATTAATCCTGAGCCCATTCTCACATGAAAATCTGGAGGAAACAAAAATATAAGATAATTTTTAAAGATTTTGTGGGTTTAAAATCTATACAATTTACAAATAGTCAGCAAATTAATTTCTCATGGGTATGGCAAGGATCCAGCTTAGCAACAGTTTGACTCAAAGAACTGGTGATAAAGAGATAGCATCTGGTTTTATCCAATGCTGATCCTATCCGGTTCATTACCTGACTTTCTAGAAAATTCTCCTTCCTGCACTTTTTTTTTTTTTTTTTTGGTATTTTTCTAAAGTGAGAAGCGGGGAGGCAGAGACAGATTCCTGCAAGCACCTGACTGGAATCCACCCGGCAAGCCCACAAGGAGGTGATGCTCTGCCCATCTGGAACATTGCTCCATTGCAACTGGAGCCATTCTAGCACCTGAGGTGGAGGCCATGGAGCCATCCTCAGTGCCAGGGCCAACTTTTGCTCCAATGGAGCCTTGGCTGTGGGAAGGGAAGGGAGAGATAGAGAGAAAGGAGAAGGGTAAGGGGGTAAGGGCGGAGAAGCAGATGGGTGCTTCTCTTATGTGCCCTGGCTGGGAATCGAACCCGGGACTTCCACACTCCAGCCAACACTCTACTACTGAGCCAACCTGCCAGGGTCCTTTACTTTTTAACAAATAAAAGCAAGTCCTTCTTCCCTTATAGCTGTGCAGCAGCTATTGATCTCAGTGCCCAGGTCTTCCTTCTTGACCTTCTGCTGCCCCATAATGGGACTCACAGTCCTACTCCTCATAGTCCTCTTTTCTTTTGCAGGTCCTTGCTCTGTCACTTTCTTTACACCAGACTTTCCATGCCCAGTGAAGTCTTCCCCAAGTTTAGGCCACTGCCTGTCCCAGGAACCAAGCATTCTTTCTCTATGACTATGAAGGCAGTAAGTCCCTGAGACCCTATAGCCCACTGATGGGGATAGAGGATAGGAGGAAACTCAAGTTCAGAAGACCAGGTAGCACATCTTTATCCACTGCACCACCACAGGTCAGGCCCCAATGAGGAATGATTGAAAATGGGTGTGAGAGTTGGGGATTATCAAGAATTCAGGCCCTGGCCGGTTGGCTCAGCGGTAGAGCGTCGGCCTAGCGTGTGGAGGACCCGGGTTCGATTCCCGGCCAGGGCACACAGGAGAAGCACCCATTTGCTTCTCCACCCCTCCGCCGCGCTTTCCTCTCTGTCTCTCTCTTCCCCTCCCGCAGCCAAGGCTCCATTGGAGCAAAGATGGCCCAGGCGCTGGGGATGGCTCCTTGGCCTCTGCCCCAGGCGCTAGAGTGGCTCTGGTCGCAACATGGCGACACCTAGGATGGACAGAGCATCGCCCCCTGGTGGGCAGAGCGTCGCCCCATGGTGGGCGTGCCGGGTGGATCCCGGTCGGGCGCATGCGGGAGTCTGTCTGACTGTCTCTCCCTGTTTCCAGCTTCAGAAAAATGAAAAAAAAAAAAAAAAAAAAGAATTCAGGATAGGAGTAATAAAAGCAAAATGAAAGAGCAAACAATCACGCTACACTCACTCCACTGGGCAGTTGAACTCTTGATGGAAACAAAAGCTGAAATATACATAATAAAAAGATTAAAAATAATTTTCATTTGGTTTTGGAATAGTTAGGAATGTTGTTGTGTCTGTTTTATCAGTATTTACAAGATATCCAAATAATTAAACTATTCCACTGACTCGGGTGAGTCAGCAGATCTGGTTTTCCTCTCCCAGCCCATTGATAGGCTCCCTCTTGTGGCACATGGGATATTACTGCTTAGACTCAAGAAACACCAACACAAATGTAAATGCCCGGCTTGGACCTTACTGAAGAGAAGACATTGAATGACAAAGTTTGAGGAGGCTGGCAGCGAGAACTGAATCATCCCGTCTTCCCTGAAGTTGTTGATCAGGTTTCCCAAATTTGCACCAGCACTTCTATACAAGAGGGGTCTACTCAACGCCTTTTCCCCATGGCTGGTTGATCAGCAGGCGAGTTGATCAGCTTGACACACAAAGTTCCCTTTGCCAGCAGGGATACAAATACAGATAGAGGCAGTGCAGATACTTGTCAAAGTCTAGAATTTAACCCTACTTTCCAGCCAATAAATTAGTCTGTTATTGTTTCATGGATGCTGGCAGAAAACAGTAGAGCTCTGGGATAGAGACAAAAGACTGGTGATCATGACACAGTAAGCAGCATGAGTATCATGTTGGCCAGGGTTGTCCTGGACCCCTAACTTCAAGATAGTAACTCCACAGGACCCAGATGGATACTCTACAGGCAGTAGGCTTGCAGTGTATTCAAAGAACACTGAGCCTGAGGAATGCATGCACTGTCACAAGCCTGATCTTTTTCCAAAGGGGATCAGTACCTCATTCCTTGAGGGTTCTTACTGCAAACACTTCCCTGAAAAATAGCCTGGGTAAAAATCAAACAGAAAATTTCATACTTAATATGCCCAGTACAAATGTGCCAAAACCTCAAGGCCCATGGCTGACTGCCCTTCCCAAGAGCACTATCTGCAGCTCCTTCCCTCACCCCTACTTCTGTGTTCCATCAACTGGTTGTTCCCTGACTCACAAGCTGATTGCTCCTACTCAGTGGTAATCAACCTGGTCCCTACTGCCCACTAGTGGGAGTTCCAGCTTTCATGGTGGGCGGTAGCGGAGCAACCAAAGTATAAATAAAAAGGTAGATTTAACTACAGTATGTTGTTTAATAAAGATTTATTCTGCCAAACTTAGCAAAAATTTGACATAAAGTACTTGTTAAGTAATTATTATTATATGCTTTCACTTGCTGTAACTCTGCTTTATAAATTTTATGAAGTAAAGTTACTTCCCTACTTTATAAATCACCATTACTGTGGAACCGGTTGGCGGTTAGAAAATTTTACTACTGACAGAGAAACAAAAGTGGGCGGTAGGTATAAAAAGGTTGACTTCCCCTGCTCCTACTGATGAGGTAGAATAGCCTCAGAATGGTGCTAACATACTAACCATTGTCAACTCTCATGGATATGGGACATAAGAAAGGTTCGGGATTCTGGGCTACAACAGCCCGTTGTCCTACCCCTCTGTGTGTGTTTGGAGGTGTGCGGAGAGTCTGTTCAGTGCCCCTCCAATCTACAGCACCCCAAGGCAGTGGGGTGGCAACCAGTGTTCTTCACCCCCTACTCCTTTCACAACCATCACATGGGATGCCCCCTCTGGTTCTCAGGGCAATCGTGGAGGAAAGGGAAAGCACCTTCCAAAGGAATAAGGCAGAATCACATTTTCACTTGTGATCAATGCCATAACTCAGTTCTCTCCTGGCAGGGCATAGCCGTGAAGAATTGATGCCCTTCTTGCTGACCCTCCTTGGCTCTTCTCCCCTTCAGCCATGAGTGGTTGGTTGAGGCGAAGCTCAGGTTCACCTCCCCTCCCCCAGGTTTCTCTGTCTCTTATGATAGCCCTCTCTTCCAAGGGAAGGGAGAGTCCTCTTGTCATTATGGGTCCCTCTCCAGCCCTTTAGCTGGCCCTGGAAAGTTTCAGGTTTTTTATTAGTTGTGGGAGTAGAGGGATGAGTCATTCTGTTTGTGGAGCCCTCAGCCAAGACAGACATGGTTTTTTCAGTTGAGGATATCTTCCTGAAACTATAGTAAAAAGAAAAGGGATAATAGGAGAAAATGGATGAGAAAATTAACAACCAGGAGGTCCAACAGCTATGCAATAGAAGTTCCATAAAGAAAGAATTGAGAAGGAATAAACTCATACCAAAGCATATTGTTATGATTTTTTTTCTCTCTCTTTCTTTCTTTCTCTCTCTCTCTCTCTCTCTTTCTCTTTCTTTCTTTCTTTCTTTTTTTATTAAGTGAGAGATGGGAAGCAGAGACAGACTCTGCATGTGCCCCAACCAGGATCCACCCAGCAAGCCCCCTACCAAGTGATGCTCTGCCTGTCTGGGCCGCTGCTCCATTGCTCAGCAGCTGAGCTATTGTAGAGCATGAGGAGCGCATGAGGAGAGGCTATGAAGCCATCCTCAGCACCCAGGGCCAACTTTGCTTGAAACATTTGAGCCATGGCTGTGGGAGAGAAAGAGAGAGAGAGGTGGGGAGAGGGGTGGAGAAGCAGATGTGCCCTGACCAGAATACGAACGCAGGACTTCCACATGCCAGGCTGACATTTTACTGCTAAACAAACCTGCCAGGGCCAAAATTTCTAAAAACTAGAGAGAAAGATAAAATGTTTACAAGCTTCTAGATGGGACAGAAAAGAGCAGATCACACACGAAAGATTCAGAAATCAGAATAGCTCTAGACATTTCAAATGTATCAATGAAAGCAGAAAAAATGCCTTCAACCTCTGAAAAAAAGTATTTCTAACCTAAAATTCTATGACTAGCCAAACTGTCAATCAAGTGTGAAGGTATAAAAAGACATTTTCAGATATACAAGCACTCAAAAATTTACTTCTAGAAGCTTCTTGATTATATGCTCCATTGAAATGAAAAATAAACTAACAGAGAAAGATATATCTATATATCTATATATGTGTATAGATAGATAGATAGATAGATAGATAGATAGATAGATAGATAGATAGATGAAATGGAACATGCCACACAGGTAAGAGACAGAAGTTCCAGGGTGATGATAAGTAAAGGAGGTCTCAGGTGTGGAGAGCAAACTGTCTAAACCCACCCAAGAATTCTGACTATTGTGATTAGATGAATATGTTAGATGAGTTTGCAGTTGAATAATAACATAAAAAAGGTAATAACTATTAACTTCATTGAAAACAAAAAGTTATGTGGAAAAGTAAGTTTACTACATAGCAGAGCTATAAAGGTATTTATTACATAGTCATAATAATGAAAAGCAGCTTCTGATGTGCAGAAGTTGTGGGTTTGATCCCCAATCAGAACACAGACAGAAACAGAATGATGGTTCTGTTTCTCTTTTTTTCCATTCCTCTCTCTCTAAAAATCAATAAATAACCTACCTAACATCTCATGTATTATATTTATATTAAGAGGATGGATAATGGGAAATGGGTCTATGCGGTGGAGTTTGGGAAAAGAAAGTAAATCATCTTCCAGAATATTGGCTTTATAATAATGCCTGGCACTGAAACATTCAGTAACATTTTATTTGGAGACATGGAGGCAAATAGCTCAAAGATAACCAGCTAATAGCTGTAAAAATATAAAGGAAAAGTAGTTTAAAAACCATATTACTTTGCATAAACCAGGCATTGGAAAAAAAATACTTATTGTCTAAAGCAAAAAAGTTTCATTGGGAAATTGATTCACATAAAAGGGAGGAGGAGCTGAAAAAAGATTGTATATGTGATAGTCTTTTTAAAAATTTACTTAATGATTTCTAGAGAGAAAGGAAGGGAGACAGAGAGAGAGAGACAGAAACATTGATCTGTTCTTGTATGTGCCCTAACTGGGAATCAAACCCACAACCCCTGCATATCAGATGCTGCTCCAATGAACTGAGCTATCTGACCAGGGCCTAATTGTCTTTTCTAAAATTGTTTGTTTACTGATTTTACAGAGAGTGGAAGGAAGAGAGAGAGAAAGAAACATTTATTGTTGTACCATTTATTTATGCATTTGTTGATTGGTTCTTGTATGTGCCCTGACCAGAGATTGGACCCACAACCTAAGTTATTGGGATGACACCCTAATCAACTGAGCTACCTGGCAAGGGCTGATTATGTATGTAATTGAATTAACAATGTGGAAGTTTATCTAAAACAGAAAAATTTTTTGACTTAATGCTCAACTGCTTTACATGATAAAATAAATTCTAAGAATAAAACATTAAAATTAACAACAAAAAATAGAGATGGAAACAATGCCATGAACAAAGCAGAAAATAAACCCAGACCAACTTATTGCGTATGGGGTCTGGGAGGCCATACCTTCATTGTCTCATAGTCTCACACCTTACAGGGACTGTTGGGTTGGGAGCTTTTGAGTGAAACACACACACACACACACACACACACACACACAGCAGGGTATCATTCTGGAGGTATCTTACAATGAACAGATTCGTCAAATTCAACAAAAAAGTCCCAGCCTGAGTCCCCTTGGACCCTGCAGTCTTGAACACCAATCAGAAGTCAGAAGCAGAGAGCATCTCAATGAAGTGTCTGAAGCCTGTCTGGAAGACGGTGTTCAGAGATGCTCAGAGGGACCGTCTACCACCTAGACTAAGTGTTCTCAGCTTCTTATGTTCTACTCACCAGTACTGAGCAGGAGGAAGGCCAAGACTCTTTGAGGAAAGGGGATAAAAGGGTAGATGAGCTAGTGGAAGAGAAACAGGAGGGTTTAGAGGAATGGTACATCTCAGAATCCTACTTAATTCATTAAACAACTCTCAAAAGCTCTGGGTTTGGGACAAGAATGGGGACAGATAAGGACATTGTCAGCCCACTCTGAGACTCAAGAAGGGAACCTAAGTTTAACTTCTGTTCTTATCCTGATCTTCCTAGGGAGAAAGTGGCCTGAATAAGGCACATGGTCCTTTAATTCTCTGTCACATGAGTATTTTTAATTATGCTGTATTTGATGGAAAGTATGTGGAAATGTTGTCTTTGATATTGAGTAATGGAAGAAACACCAAACAACTCAGAAGGAAATAAACCAGCCAGTGGTATTTCAAAAGAAACTTTAAATCCTTTGAACAAATAAGGAAAAGCATGTCACAAGAGAACATTTTCAGATCAATTTTCAGAACAGAAGTCCAGCTGAACAGCCGAAGGCTAAAGTAGATTTGAATGTGAGATCTCAGCGCACTTATGAGAGGAGAAACAAGGCAGACATGGATGAGAAGGAGGAAATCGCAAAAGACTGGAGACCCAGCAGGCTGTGGGGGAGAGGAAGGAGGCACAGAGCCACCCACACCCAGAGAAACTTTCTGGAAGGATTCAGATTTCAGAGGAAGTATGAAGGCCTAAGATAGTTTGCCGAGAAGAGAGAGAAAGATGGCTGCTGACCAGGCGGGTGTGAGGCATCTGAGAGGGGAGTGTCACAAGGTTCTGACAAGGATGTGACCTGAATTTGGGACGGGGCCATGGGGATCAACTGGTCACACCAGGGAGGATAAAGGGGTCCAGAGAACCGAATGTGGTCACCTCCTCCCCACTCAAAGAACACCAACAGTTTCCTCTGAGAGCAGGTCCAACAGGAAGTGCAATTTCAGGAAGCTCCACCTCAGGAGGACTTCCTTGCAACAAATTACCTCCAAAACAACTGCTCAGTCACTTTAGGATAGCATGTTACTCTGTATCTGGGGAGCCTTCTGCAAACAACTCATCAGGCCACTAAGATGCATGGAAAAAACTGCATTTCCATATAACTGGCTTCCTCTTAATTCTATGTGTTTATTTATAATGCATTAAAAATCACCTTAAATGGGAAAAGTAAATAAATACATTTTAAAAATTAAGGAAAAATAAAATTTGTCTTACCAAGGGAGTAGATGGCACAAAAGGCTAAGAACTTTTGACCTAGAGGGATGGGGTATGCAGAGAAGACAGACTATGAGGGGAAAGACTCAATAGTAAAATGTGCCTCATTCATTGGAAGACAGCAGATGTTCTGTGGATGGGGGCACTCTAGAATCTAACTCCAACCTCCCTTTTTGGTTATATCACCCCCACTGCCATGCCCTCAATCTTCCTCTTGAAATCTGTTTCCACCAAATTGGCCACCAACCTCAGATAGGTCTGGTACTATCCTTTTTGGTTGCTGCTTATTTATCCATTGACTGCTTTTGTAAGTATTTATCCAGTGTCTTCTATCTGCCAGTAAACGAACTATCACTAGGGACAGAGAAATTAACATAACATACACCATCCATATCCTTACAAAATTTGTCCCCTGCTGTCAACAGAAATTCTATCTCTGTTCAATATCTTGCCCAACAACATCTCTCATGAAGCCCTTCCAGATGCCATTACACATTGACCTCCTTCTCTGATGAAGCTCTTATTATCCACCGTTAGTAGCAATTGTACACGATTTGTAGAAATGTCTTGACCACACACAGCTATTAAAATTCATTCTTTGTTCTTAGGTCTAAATAATTTAGCGCTATTAGATTTTTGGTCCATTTCATCCTTAAACTAGAAATCACAAAAGATTCTTTCAGCACTTTTGTAAAAATCTCTTGCTTTTCAGACTTTGCTTTGAGTTAATTCTTTCTGCTATCAAGTTGATCCTCTTTCATGTTAAGCTTTTGACCCTGTGGATTCGATCATAACAAAGTTGGTCTTTGAATTTCTCAAGTCCTTCACCTACCTTATGGTAATGTCAGCTTAGCACCTAATATTTTGCCTTCACTGAGCATTTTATTCAGGTTGACCAAAATAGATAACTCAGTGAGCTGTTTGACCCTCTACTATTTATCACAGCCTGCAGGACCGTGCACAACATGGGGCTTTAAACTGCCTTTAGCTCCAATCTGGTCCCATAACCAAGCCTGGTTCCCTTTCCTCCATTTCTCTGAGTGACTGTTGCCTGAAAACATCCTGTCCCTATTTCAGTAGCAGTCACATCATTAGTTGATGAAACAGATTCCTATTCTGACTTTAAGCAGAAAATGCATTTATTTACCAGCTATTTGCCAGCTACTTCTCAGAATCATTGGAGACCCACCAAATTAGGCATGAGAAGCACAGGTCCAACCACACCATAGAACTACTCCTATAAGCACATGCTGCTGCCAACAGGGGGACAAATGTGTGGACCCATGACAAAGTCCAAACACCAGATTGGCTGTCGGAGCTCCCTGTTCGCAGACAGTCCATGGAATCACTGATAACAACATCAGCCCAGCCTGGCCTGTGTATCCCGTTTTCTCACAGTTGGGAGAGGAGCCCATCCTGGCACTCTCATTGGCCTGTGCATTTACCTCACCAGGGCAGGGCTCAAAGCCAGCCATTCCCAAAAATATAACTGGAACTCTCTCAAGTAGTCCGTTCCAGGACACAGTACCTTCCACTCCGACAAAATGAGCGCAATGGTGCCTGTCCTGCTGTCTCTGCTGCTTGTTCTGGGTCCTGCATTCTCCCAGAAGACCCAAAATGGTGAATTGGGAAGCAAGGGCTGCGTATGGAGAAGAATAGAAGAGAGGTAATGAAGGAGATAGATGGGGAGAGAGCCCAGGATGAAGCCAAGATTCCCAGAGTACAGGAGGAATGGCTGTTTGAGGTTGTCAACTAACTCAGATTATACACTTGTAGAAGCATAATGGGAGTCTCTGGACTCATGCTAAATAAGGCCTTAAAGAATTAGAACCTAAAATTCTTATTAGACAAATGAACAAAACTAAGACCGGGACAAGTGAAGTGACCTGTCCAGGGTCATGCAGCTAGGACAGAGCAAGGCCCACACAGGTGGAACTTTTTGTTTCTCCCTCCTTTCATTGGCTGGACATACCTGTCTGACTCTCAGGGAGAAAGACACAACTCCATAGAACACTTGTAAAACATATTAACTGGAGGATGCTTTTAGAAACAGACCCATTCCCTCACTCCACAGTGAGATGCCACAATAGTGGGCCTGGGAGGCCAGCTGGAGCTCGGGCAGAACCAGAGTCAATTTTAGGACAGAGTACTGAGGACATTTTTAGTATACAATATTTCAGGATGAGGAATGTAAACACAACTGTGTAAGATTAAAATTTATAACATTTTCTGAAATTATTAAGAATATATTCTATAACAACTGATCATATTTTGATTGTTAATCACATCCTACACTGTAGTAGAATTTAGTCAGCATTCTCCAGAGAGAAAGCATGAATCTCATGCATATGCCAGAAAAAGAGATTTATTATAAAAATACAACTCAAAATCTGCGGGGTAGGTCAGCACACTGGAGACCAGAGAAGAGATAACGCTGCCATCTCAGTCCCAAAGGCACTCTGGAGGCAGAGTTCCTGCTTCCTGTGGAGAACTCAGCCTCTTCTCTGTGGCCTTCAACTGATTAGTGGAGGCCCAGTCACATTACAGAGGGTAATCTGCTTCACTCAGCATCCACTGAGTAAAATGGTAATCACATATATAAACTAATTAGTGAGAGTAACTTCAGTACTGAAACTAGAAACCTGCTATATGGCCTAACATTAGTAACATCCATGAGAGTTAGATCAGGATTCCATTTTGAAATTATTTATGAAAATGCCCCACCTTCTACCACTCCCTACCTCCCACTAAAGTGCAGGGACAAGCATGGTCATGCAGAGGTCCATTCTGGTCTTACCTTATGCTGATCCATTCTAAGTCATTACCTAAGGTTTCTAGTCAATTTCTCTCTATGATATGCCTGTTGGCTTGGTGGTGGGGAGAAGGCAGGTGTATAAAATGTCTGCCCAGAAAGAATGAAGATGAGTAAGTGTGAGCGGGATTGCTTGAAACAGCTGAGACCTTGGTTGAAATATTAAGCAGAGCCTGACCTGTGGTGATGCAGTGGAAAAAGCCACAACCTGGAGTGCTGAGGTTGCTGGTTCCAAACCTCAGGATTGCCTGGTCAAGGCACATACGAGGAGAAACTATGAGTTGATGCTTCCCTCTCCTTCTATCTCTCTCTAATAACAATAAAAAAATTATTTTTTTAAGTTAAAAAAAGAAAATTAATCAGAAAAAAGTTCTTGTGGGAGGAGCAGAGAAAGGTCTGAATCACAGCAGCAGGCAGAATCTAGGGATAGGGCTCAGACTAGGGGAGGCAGGAGCCATAAAGCCCACTGGAGGTTTGGGAAAAAACAAAACAATGCATGGCATTCACATTTCTCAGTTGCAGTAGTCAATGCACGAGGGTGGGCAGGGGGTGCTGGGAGGCAAGAAAGTAGCCACGGGTATTCCACTATCCAGCAAGGAAGGCTCATGGAATGCCTCAAGTTCTCTGCTCTGGAAGTTTCCTTGGTGAGGCAGGTAAAAGCTGAGAGCCCTGCTCATCCCAGACTCCGGGGCTGGGGGGAGGCGTGAGCGGGAAACCAGCCCCTTTAGACCCTCAACCTCCATGCTGTGTCTCTCCACAGGTCGTCCCTCTGTGTCAATCACCAGCAAGGTGGGTCCTCGAAACATCAGGACACTCAAGTGCCAGGCCAACAACTTCTACCCACGGTCAATTAATATGTACTGGACTCGGGGAAGCAATGTAACGGAGACTGATTTCCAGAATGAGGGTCTTATCACTAAAGATGGCACTTACATGTACTGGGTGTTGGTGGTAGTCCCCGCTTTGGACAGAAGCCTCTACTCCTGTCACATGGAGCACAGCAGCCTGGCCCAGCCCCTTGTTGTCCCATGGAATGAGGGACAGGAATCTGGAGACCAGTAGTCACTCTTTCATTGGGGCATGACAGAGGTGAGCTCAGAATGACCATCACCGCCATCGGCAAGACCCGGAGAAGCTGTGAAGAGAACAGACAGGTGGTGCATTTGGAGACACAGGCTTGAATGCTGGTCGCTGAGCTGACTCACTGTTGTTTTTCCCCTTAGTGTTTCCCATGATCTAATCTGTGATATCTAATCAACACTAATCACTTTGCCTGACAAACATAGTAAGTCAGATTATTAAACTTTAGATGCTATAGAAATGTCACTTGATTTTATCAATCATCCTGCCCCAGGCATTTGAATCATTTTTAAATCTTGGTACCCACTGGAAGCAATGTTCACTGCCCGTCTTTTCCTGGGGTCCCCACTGTTGTGTGGCATGACCACCTGGTATCTTGAGTGTTGTTCAGGCACCCACTCCGGATGTCTCTTCTAGTTATGAGGCCATGGAACTCTGCGACTCCTTTAATTCAATCTGAAGCCTCTTCTGTACCTCAGTTTCCCCAGCATTCCCTTACCCCCGTGAGACACGCCGTCTACTCCAGCTACTCCAGCTCTCCCACACCAAGCTGGCCTTCTGGTCCACACACAACTATAGGCTATTTGAGAGGCTTCATTCCTCCAGGATGCACTCCCAAGGAGGCAAAAATCATCTGATGTTCTTGGACGAACCCAAATTCTTTTAATTGGAAGTTTTTTTGACATGAAAAACTTGTATAATTTTATTTATTTATTTTTAATTGAATTTCTTGCGGTCAGTAGGTTTTTGAATTATCTCCCACCACCATACACAGGTTTGTCCATGTAAAAACTATTCATACCGATAGAGAATTTTTATAACAGTTTATTTGAGACAAACTGATGACATATGCACAGAGCAAGATCTCAAATGCTCTGGAGAATAACAGTTTTGCAGATTCTTCTATTCATCTGAAAATAAGAAAGGGCCTGACCTGTGGTGGTACAGTGGATAGAACATCAATTTGGGATGCGGAGGTCCCAGGTTGGAAACCCTGAGGTCACTAGCTTGAGCATGGGATCATCCACATGATCCCATGGTCACTGGCTTGAAGCCCAAGGTCTCTGGCTTGAGCAAGGGTCACTGGCTCAATTAGACCCCCACCCCTCATCAAAACACATATGGAGAGCAATCAATGAACAATTAAAGTTACAAAACTACGAGGTGATGCTTCTCATCTCTCACCGTTCCTATTCCTCTCTCCCTCTCTCTCTCTCTCTCTCTCTCTCTCTCTCTCTCTCTCCCTTTCTTGCTAAAATAAAAAGAAAGAAAAAGAAAGTAAGAATGGAATGTAAGCAGGTGAGAGAAAGAAAGGCAGGGATTATATTGCAGGATCATTAACAAGATTACGTGCTTTCTTGAGAGTTAATATCCCCTTTGAAGGTTATTACTTCTGATATTTCAAGGTGTGTTAACCTAGATGCATAAGAACAATGAACAAGGCTGGCTTATAACCTTTCACCAAAGAAGTTATAGGCATTGGGCATGACTACCCACCATGACCTGCCTTGTCAGGAACTTATAAACAGGTCATCCTATGACATTATTTTCCTTGAAATGTCCCCCCCCCTTTTTTTTTTCATTCACATTTCTCATCTATGATCATAAATCAACACAAAGGATGCATGAATGACCAAACTTGCTTGGATGGTGTGATCTCACAGTACTAGGAAACTAAATCCTAGGAAGTCTCAGTGTTGAAGTTGTCTTCTTGACCATTGGACATGGGGTAATACTACAACTGTGGACCTGAGTTGAGGTTGAATTTTTCCCAAAAGGGAAGGGAAGGAGTGGAAGGCAGTCAGGTCTTATGGCCTTCATTACAAAAACAAAACCAAACAAACAAAAACAAAATTCTGCATCATTTCTATTCTGAGAACTATCATGATATGAGCTCTGCCTTCAGTCTCATTTTTTCAGTATTTGGCATCCAGTATAACACTTACATAAGCCACAGAAAGAATATTAATAGTTATATTATACATGTTTAGTAACCATAAACAGTTGGACTATATAGAAAAACCCAAGCACATGTACAACTATTACAATGACTAATATCATTATCAGAGAGGTAAAGATAACCAAACTAAGGCCCTGACCAGTTTTCTCAGTGGTAGAGCACCGGCCTGGAGTGTGGATGTCCTGGGTTTAATTCCCGGTCATGGCACACAGGAGAAGTGACCATCTGCCTCTTCACCCCTTTCCTTCCCCCTTTCTCTCTCTCTCTACTTACTCTCCTACAACCAAGACTTGCTTAGTTTGAGCACAGCACCCCGGACCCTGAGGATGGCTCTGTGCAGCCACCACTTCAGGCACTAAAAATGGCTCAGTTGCAAGCATGGCTCCAAATGGGCAGAGCAATGTCCCCAGATTGGGGTCACCCGGTGATTCACAATCAGGGCACATGTCGGAGTCTGTCTCTCTATCTCCTGTCCTCTCATTTGGAAAACAAGAAGAAAAGAAGGATAACTAAACCAAATAGACTGAGTTCAATATAAAAGAGTAGGCATAAAAGCCTTGTTGATGTCTAGTGCCTGATAAGGTCCCTTCCAATGAGACTGTTTTTTATTAGATATCCTTTCCAATGAACAAAATCTCCAGGTGGCAGTCAGATGATTTTTAATGTCATTGTCTCCTGAATGCTGACTGTGAAAGAAAGTGATTACCAACCTGGTATTTTCTTGAAGTGACTCTATCAAACTTTGACAATAGTGTAAGATGTCTCCTTGTCAGAATGTCAGCTGAGAAGTTTCTTCAACTAGGTCTCGCTTAAATGCACTGTGATGCATGAAAAAATGCAAAATCTGGGGATGACGTCAGAGTAATGGCGGGGTAGGAAGCGATACCGATAAATCTCCCCCAAAACTCAACAAGATCTTCAACCAGAAACAGAAAAACCTATACTTGGAGCTTCCAGATGCTTCGCAATACACCCAAAGGTATGATTGAGTGAAAAATTGGCTAAATATATAACCAAACCCCGAAGGAAATAGGGAGTAAGAAATGCTCCGCCTTCCTCACTAACCTAAACAGGGCGGCTTTCTCTGGTAACTGTGAATATAGAAACTGAGGCGGGCAAAGGGGGTGAATTCATCCAGGCCACGACACAAACGGCCGAACCAGGCTGTGGCACGGAGATCCAAGCCGAGGAAAATCTGATCCTGTGGCAACCCGGGCAATACAAGCTAACACTCGCGCCAAACCCAAACAAAGAAAGACAAGCGGCGCGGCCATTTTATCCGGTCTCCTGGTCGGTGCGCAGTTAGTGGGCGAGAATTTCTTACTAGGCCCCAAGAGTGGGTGCCCGTGTTGCCCCACGGAGAGGCAGGGTCAGAGGCCTTTCTGTGGGCCAAGGGCAGAGTCTCTGGGCAGCCCCAGCGCCCTGGGAAAGCCACGCACGGGAGGGAGTGAGAACTAATTCCAACGGTGGAGATTTTCCATGCTGGAGGGTGTTTCACTCAGAGGGAAACGCGGCCGGCCTCATATCCTGGTTTGCGCGCGCAGATAAGGAGTGTGCGATTCCTCCGAGTGCCTCGGCAGTGTGTGCCCGTGTTATCGCACAGAGGGGCAGAGTCAGGGGCCTTTGTGTGGGCCAAAGCAGAATCTCGGGCCGCCCCAGCGCCTTGCAAAAGCCGCGCACGGGGACGGAGCGAGACTCAATTCCAACGCTGCAACTTTTCCATGCGGTTGGGGGTTTCACTCAGAGCGTGAGACTGCTGGCCGGATATCCTGGTCGCAGACAGTGAGTGAGCGTTTCCTCCAAGCGCCCCGGAAGTGGGCGCCCGCTTGTGTTACCGGACAGAGTGGCAGAGCCAGAGGTCTTTGAGTGGGCGGAAAGCCCGCCTGATTATGCTAGCAGCTCTGACTGACTGAGCCTTACCCAGAGCCCTGTGCTGAGTGGAAATAGAGTGGGGAGTTGCCAGCTCTTTGAGCCTCTTACTATCCAGGCAGAGGCAGCAGCAACCCCATAGCTGGATTATCAGGCTACTAATTGAGGAAGGAAAGACTAGGAGAAAGGCTACAGGAACACGGACTCTCTCACTGTCGGAGCCTATAAATGCTAAGGAGCTTCGACTGCCAACGAGACTAAAGCACAATACATGACATTGCCATAGAGACTTATCAACTGCAAACCTCCACCTGAGCGTGCCAAAGGGGCAAAACCCGGGGTACAGAGTCACCAACCAGGAAGAGGGAGAGAAAAGAAAAAGCAAGAAGATAACCTCTCAAAATCAAGAATAATCTGCAGACTTTATAACCTATCCCATTTTATTATATTTGTTCGTTTGTTTCTCTTATCTTCATTCTTGATACTTTTTTTTTCCTCCTCCAATTTGGCCAATTAACTCTCTACCGGTCTTACTCTCTCCTCTCCTTGAACTACACTACCCATAAGTGTTACATCTCCCATTATCTTTTCTCTTCTCTTCCTTTCTCTCTATGAGGGTTGCACTCCAAAACCCTTAACTCTCTCTCTCTCTCTCTCCTTTCTTTTTTCTTCTTTTAGTGGTTCCCTCTTTTTTTCTCTCTCTCTCTTTCTTTTCTCCCTCTATATTAGTTTCTTCCTTTCTCCTTTACATCTCCTCTCATTCAAACCTCAATAACAAACAAATTATCTTATCTGGGATTCAAACTTATGTTTGTGGCATTTTGGGGGGTTTTTACTTCACCTTTTTAACTCACTAGCAGTGCTCCCATCCCTGGCTCTCCATATTATCTAGTTCTTGTTCCACTAAATACAATAGTAATTTTTTAATTTGTCCCCCCATTTTTCCGTTTTCCTCTTAATCCTCTCATCATAACTCTTAGACAACCAACACCTAAAAGCAAATCATTTTATTCTTGACCCAAATTTTTTCCTTATTTGCTTTTTGTGGGTCCATACGCTCTTTTTTTTTTTCTTTTTTTTTTTTTTTTTTTTTTTGCCCCTTTATTACTTTTCCCCAATTCAGGCCCTCCATCAAAGGCATTGTTTGTTATAATTCACAGTCCACCACAAGATTTTCTCAAGAAAGAGGGGAGAGGAGAGGAGAGGAAAAAAGGAGGGGGGGAATAATTTCCTTTTTTTTAATTTTTATTTTATTTTATTTTTCTTTATTTCATTATTAATTTTTTTAAAAAAACAACTCTTTTCGATTTTTAATTTTTTTATTATTTTTTTAAACTTTTTATTCTTTATTAAATCTCATTAATACTGTCAACAAAACCACCCTCAGATGCCATTAAGGAAGAGAAAATTGAATATCATGGATACAAAAGAAAGAGAGGTAACACAGCTAGATGAGAAAAAATCTATGGAGAAAAAATTTAATATATTGGAAACCTTGGAGCTAAATGACAGAGAATTCAAGATAGAAATCCTAAGAATCCTCTGAGATATACAAGAAAACACAGAAAGGCAATTTAGGGAGCTCAGAAAACAACTCAATGAACACAAAGAATATATTTCCAAGGAAATTGAAACTATAAAAACAAATCAAACAGAGATGAAAAACTGAATTCACGAGCTGAAAAACAAAGTAACAAGCTTAGCTAATAGAACAGGTCAGATAGAAGAGAGGATTAGTGAAATAGAAGACAAGCAACTTGAGGCACAACAGAGAGAAGAAAGAGACTCAAAAATTAAAAAAAATGAGATAGCCCTACAAGAATTATCTGACTCCATCAAAAAGAATAACATAAGAATAATAGGTATATCAGAGGGAGAAGAGAGAGAAAATGGAATGGAGAACATACTCAAACAAATAATAGATGAGAACTTCCCAAGCCTGTGGAAAGAACTAAAGCCTCAAGTTCAAGAAGCAAACAGAACTCCAAGTTTTCTTAACCCCAACAAACCTACTCCAAGGCATAGCATAATGAAATTGACACAAACCAACAGCAAAGAAAAAATTCTCAAGGCAGCCAGGGAAAAGAAGAATACAACATATAAAGGAAGGCCCATTAGATTATCATCAGATTTCTCAGCAGAAACTCTAAAAGCTAGAAGAGAGTGGACCCCAATATTTAAAGTCCTGAAAGAGAGGAACTTTCAGCCATGAATACTATACCCATCAAAGCTATCCTTCAAATATGAAGGAGAAATAAAAACATTCACAGATACAGAAAAGATGAGGGAATTTATCATCAGAAAACCCCCACTCCAGGAATTACTAAAGGGGGTTCTCCAATCAGATACAAAGAACAAAAAAAAAAACAGAGCCACAAGTAAAAGCTCCAAGAAGAACACAATAAAACCAAATTTAAACTGTGACAACAACAAAAAGAAAGAGAGGGAGAAGATGGAGATTAACAGTAGCAAAGGACGATGGAGTGCAAAAGTACTCACAAAA
Source organism: Saccopteryx leptura (assembly GCF_036850995.1). NCBI lineage: Eukaryota > Metazoa > Chordata > Mammalia > Chiroptera > Emballonuridae > Saccopteryx > Saccopteryx leptura. Next base: position 188,089,372 of record NC_089506.1, read on the forward strand.
TAGTTCACTACAATGAACAGGGTAGGGACCCTTTTCATTACTCAAAGGTAACCACCATTGATAAAACCACCACAGAAGCACATGAGATAAAAAAGATAGCAACAGAGGAAAGATGTATGGAATACAACCAAATAAAAACAAAAGATAGAAAAACAAAAGAGAAGGATCAAACAAGACACAAAACTAACAGAAAGCAAGACATAAAATGGCAATAGGGAACTCACAAGTATCAATAATTACACTAAATGTAAACGGATTAAACTCACCAATAAAAAGGCACAGAGTAGCAGAATGGATTAAAAAAGAAAATCCAACTGTATGCTGCCTACAAGAAAATCATCTAAGTAACAGGGATAAAAACAAATTCAAAGTGAAAGGCTGGAAAACAATACTCCAAGCAAAAAATATCCAAAAGAAAGCAGGTGTAGCAATACTCATATCGGATAATGCTGACTACAAGACAGGAAAAGTACTCAGAGACAAAAATGGCCATTTCATAATGGCTAAGGGGACACTGAATCAAGAAGACATAACAATTCTTAATATATATGCACCAAACCAAGGAGCACCAAAATATATAAGACAGCTACTTATTGATCTTAAAACAAAAACTGACAAAAACACAATCATACTTGGAGACCTCAATACACCGCTGACGGCTCTAGATCGGTCATCCAAACAGAGAATCAACAAAGACATAGTGGCCTTAAACAAAACACTAGAGCACCTGGATATGATAGACATCTACAGGACATTTCATCCCAAAATGACTGAGTATACATTTTTCTCCAGTGTACATGGATCATTCTCAAGAATTGACCATATGTTGGGCCACAAAAACAACATCAGCAAATTCAGAAAAATTGAAGTTGTACCAAGCATATTTTCTGATCATAAAGCCTTGAAACTAGAATTCAACTGCAAAAAAGAGGAAAAAAATCCCACAAAAATGTGGAAACTAAACAACATACTTTTAAAAAATGAATGGGTCAAAGAAGAAATAAGTGCAGAGATCAAAAGATATATACAGACTAATGAAAATGACAATACGACATATCAGAATCTATGGGATGCAGCAAAAGCAGTGATAAGAGGGAAGTTCATATCACTTCAGGCATATATGAACAAACAAGAGAGAGCCCAAGTGAACCACTTAACTTCCCACCTTAAGGAACTAGAAAAAGAAGAACAAAGACAACCCAAAACCAGCCGAAGAAAGGAGATAATAAAAATCAGAGCAGAAATAAATGAATTAGAGAACAGAAAAACTATAAAAAAATTAATATAACAAGGAGCTGGTTCTTTGAAAAGATCAACAAAATTGACAAATCCTTGGCAAGACTTACCAAGGAAAAAAGAGAAAGAACTCATATAAACAAAATCCAAAATGAAAGAGGAGAAATCACCACAGACACCGTAGATATAAAAAGAATTATTGTAGAATACTATGAAAAACTTTATGCCACTAAATTCAACAACCTAGAAGAAATGGATAAATTCCTAGAAAAATACAACCTTCCTAGACTGAGTCAAGAAGAAGCAGAAAGCCTAAACAGACCTATCAGTAGAGAAGAAATAGAAAAAACCATTAAAAACCTCCCCAAAAATAAAAGTCCAGGCCCTGACTGCTATACCAGCGAATTTTATCAAACATTCAAAGAAGACATGGTTCCTATTCTACTCAAAGTCTTCCAAAAAATTGAAGAAGAAGTAATACTTCCAAACACATTTTATGAGGCCAACATAACCCTCATACCAAAACCAGGCAAGGATGGCACAAAAAAAGAAAACTACAGACCAATATCTCTAATGAATACAGATGCTAAAATACTAAACAAAATACTAGCAAATCGAATACAACAACATATTAAAAAAAGAATACATCATGATCAAGTGGGATTCATCCCAGAATCTCAAGGATGGTTCAACATATGTAAAACGGTTAATGTAATACACCATATCAACAAAACAAAGAACAAAAACCACATGATCTTATCAATAGATGCAGAAAAGGCTTTCGATAAAATACAACACAATTTTATGTTTAAGACTCTCAACAAATGGGTATAGAAGGAAAATATCTCAACATGATAAAGGCCATATATGATAAACCATCAGCTAACATCATATTAAATGGCACTAAACTGAAGGCTTTCCCACTTAAATCAGGAACAAGACAGGGTTGTCCACTCTCTCCACTCTTATTTAATGTGGTACTAGAGGTTCTAGCCAGAGCAATCAGACAAGACAAAGAAATAAAAGGCATCCATATCGGAAAAGAAGAAGTAAAGGTATCACTTTTTGCAGATGATATGATACTATACATCGAAAACCCCAAAGAATCCACAAAAAGACTACTAGAAACAATAAGCCAATACAGTAAGGTCCCAGGATACAAAATTAACATACAGAAGTCAATAGCCTTTCTATATGCCAACAATGAAACAACTGAGAAGGAACTCAAAAGAATAATCCCCTTCACGATTGCAACAAAAAAAATAAAATACTTAGGAATAAACATAACAAAGAATGTAAAGGACTTATATAATGAAAACTATAAACCATTGTTAAGGGAAATCGAAAAAGATATAATGAGATGGAAAAATATACCTTGTTCTTGGCTAGGAAGAATAAATATAATCAAGATGGCTATATTACCCAAAGCAATATACAAATTTAATGCAATTCCCATCAAACTTCCAATGACGTTTTTTAAAGAAATAGAGCAAAAAATCATCAGATTTATATGGAACTATAAAAAACCCCGAATAGCCAAAGCAATCCTAAAGAAAAAGAATGAAGCTGGGGGCATTTCAATACCTGACTTCAAACTCTATTATAGGGCCACGACAATCAAAACAGCATGGTATTGGCAGAAAAATAGACACTCAGACCAATGGAACAGAATAGAAAGTCCAAAAATAAAACCACATATATATAGTCAAATGATTTTTGATAAAGGGGCCAACAACACACAATGGAGAAAAGAAAGCCTCTTCAATAAATGGTGCTGGGAAAACTGGAAAGCCACATGCAAAAGAATGAAACTGGACTACAGTCTCTCCCCCTGTACAAAAATTAACTCAAAATGGATCAAAGATCTAAACATAAGACCTGAAACAATTAAGTACATAGAAGAAGACATAGGTACTCAACTCATGGACCTGGGTTTTAAAGAGCATTTTATGAATTTGACTCCAATGGCAAGAGAAGTGAAGGCAAAAATTAATGAATGGGACTACATCAGACTAAGAAGTTTTTGCTCAGCAAGAGATACTGATAACAAAATAAACAGAAAGCCAACTAAATGGGAAATGATATTTTCAAACAACAGCTCAGATAAGGGCCTAATATCCAAAATATACAAAGAACTCATAAAACTCAACAACAAACAAACAAACAATCCAATAAAAAAGTGGGAAGAGGATATGAATAGACACTTCTCCCAGGAAGAAATACAAATGGCCAACAGATATATGAAAAGATGCTCATCTTCTTTAGCTATTAGAGAAATGCAAATCAAAACGGCAATGAGATACCACCTCACACCTGTTAGATTAGCTGTTATTAGCAAGACAGGTAATAGCAAATGTTGGAGAGGCTGTGGAGAAAAAGGAACCCTCATACACTGTTGGTGGGAATGTAAAGTAGTACAACCATTATGGAAGAAAGTATGGTGGTTCCTCAAAAAACTGAAAATAGAACTACCTTATGACCCAGCAATCCCTCTACTGGGTATATATCCCAAAAACTCAGAAACATTGATACGTAAAGACACATGCAGCCCCATGTTTATTGCAGCATTGTTCACAGTGGCCAGGACATGGAAACAACCAAAAAGCCCATCAATAGATGACTGGATAAAGAAGATGTGGCACATATACACTATGGAATACTACTCAGCCATAAGAAATGATGACATCGGAACATTTACAGCAAAATGGTGGGATCTTGATAACATGATACGAAGCGAAATAAGTAAATCAGAAAAAAACAGGAACTGCATTATTCCATACGTAGGTGGGACATAATAGTGAAACTAAGAGACATTGATAAGAGTGTGGTGGTTACGGAGGGGAGGGGGGAATGGGAGAGGGATAGGGGGTGGGGAGGGGCACAAAGAAAACAAGATAGAAGGTGACAGAGGACAATCTGACTTCGGGTGGTGGGTATGCAACATAATTGAACGACAAGATAACCTGGACTTGTTATCTTTGAATATATGTATCCTGATTTATTGATGTCACCCCATTAAAAAAATAAAATTATTAAAAAAAAAGAAAAAAAGAAAAAATGCAAAATCTGAAAAATGAGGAAGCAGGGAGCAGGGAAAAACCAAGTGGCTGTCTTGGGTTTCCATAGCACTGGCTATTCATTTAATTATAACCATTGTTATTTGCACAATATAACCTAGATGTTCACATCACTTTTTTGACAATGCTACCCATGAGTTTTCAAATCTTTTGAGGAATTCCAGGAACCCTTCTGAAACACTACAGATTTATTTCTACATATGTTATTATTTTTGTTTTGGATTTTTTTTTTTTTTGTATTTTTCTTATGTAAGAAGCAGTGAGGAAGAGACAGACTCCCGCATGTGCTTGGCTGGGATCCACCCAGCAAGCCAACTAGAGGGCAATGCTCTGCCCATCTGGGGCCATCTGCTCCATTGTAACTGGAGCCAAATAATGCCTGAGGCAGAGGTCATGGTGCCATCCTTAGCACTTGGGCCAACTTCCTCCAGTGGAGCATTGGCTATGAGAGGGGAAGAGAGAGACAGAGAAGGGAGAAGGGGAAGGATGGAGAAGCAGATGGTCACTGCTCCTGTGTGCCCTGACTGGGAATCGAACCCAGGACATCCACACGCTGGGCCTATAATCTACTAGTGAGCCAACTGGCCAGGGTCATATATTAAAATTTTAATCCTTAAAACTTCAATGTGAATTGTACCCTGTGTTGGTACAGTGAATAGAGCACCAACCTGGAACGCTGAGGTCACCAATTGGAAACCCTGGATTTACTGGGTCAAGGCACATATGACAAGTACCCAATAAACAGCTACAGTGAAGCAACTACTTCTTGTAGCCACTCCCACCTCCTCTCTCTGTAAAACCAATACCTAAAACCTTCTTTAAAAATCCCCATGTCTAATGAAAAGTAAGAAGCCAAAAGCATACTTTAACTTGAACATTTTATAACCTTAAGAAACATTGTTCAGGCCATGGCCAAAAGGCTCAGTGGTAGAGCGTCGCCCTGGCGTGCAGGAGTCCTGGGTTCGATTCCCGGCCAGGGCATACAGGAGAAGCACCCATCTGCTTCTCCACCCCTCCCCCTCTCCTTCCTCTCTGTCTCTCTCTTACCCTCGCGCAGCCAAGGCTCCATTGGAGCAAAGTTGACCCCTGCGCTTTCGATGGCTCTGTGGCCTCTGCCTCAGGCGCTAGAATGCCTTTGGATGCAACAGAGCAACGCCCCAGATCAGCAGAACATCGCCCCCTGGTGGGCATGCCGGGTGGATCCCGGTCAGGTGCATGCAAGAGTCTGTCTGACTGCCTCCCCATTTCCAATTTCAGAAAGAAAAAAAAAAGAAAGAAAGAAAATTTTCAGATATATAAAAGCAAATTATCAACATAAACTTATTTTTGTAAAACCCAGGCAAAATGACATGCCTGTTCTACTTAAACCAACAAACTTAAGCTAGCTTACTAACTAAAGATTAATCTTAGATCACATGAACTTGAAAAACAATTAGGTTAATGCCTATATTACAGCAAATTTTAGAATATCCAATTCTTATAAGCAAGCATTGCCTTTAAATCAAGTTTTACAGAACTATCAGGAGGTACAAAGGAATCTCACATATACAGTATACATATATATAGATATAAATACACAGACACAAACAAAGACCATTTAGCCATGAGACAATCTCACTAGTTATAAAAGAACAATTAGATCTGACTTCTTCCTGGAGGTGTTTACAATTTATAATTCTCTTTGACAAGTTAAATTCCAAATGACCTTTCTCCTTTTAAAATAAGGACAGCCATTTATTAATTCTTCAAAGAATTAAATTGACACCTAAATACATCATAGGTGGATGTATTTATCTAAATCTTCATCTTGAAGTTTCAAGAGACCAATTAAATATGATTTCCATTCATACTGCCTAGTTTTATACATGGCTTTCTCTAATTGTGCATGCAAAAGATTAATTTAGAAGTAGCAAAGGATCCTCATGTCGGCCACTGTAGTCATGTTAGCAGTGCGAAAAGGCACCAGGCATTAGTGATGAGTGGTCTCAGGCCAGACCTCAGTTCAACAACCTCAGTACTTGAGTTCTAGACAAGAAAGAATTAAGAACCAAGACTCAAACCATATGTGAAAGTTTGTTTAGACAGTCACAGAGTAAAAAGCATGAGCCTTAGAATAAATGGGCTCAAGAAACAAGTTACAGAAGCAAAAGAAGGGCCCTTGGAGCTTAGGAGAAAGAGAGAGGCAAGGAAAACACCCAAGAAGAAGGGGGAGGGGGAGAGCAGGCATGTTTTGTAGAGAGCTGGGTCCTCCATCCTGAGGGCTTTTATCTGAGGTCTCTGGGGAGGACCTCAGTAGAATACTCATCAGCTTCCTCAGTGTGTTTCCTCAGGGTTGTGGTCTCCACTGATTGGTCAGCACCAGGGGAAGGGGTCATCAGTCATTGCAGCTGATCCTGATGTTCATGGCATTTCTCCCAGTAGCGTAGGGAGGTGTGTGGAGGGGAGACAAGGTGGTCTATCATGCCCCGGTAACCCCTTGCAGAGGGGCGACAAATGGTCTCCAAGACAAACAAGAAAAACCTAGTAGAAGGGGAGGGAGGCGTCAGTTATGTTCGCTACGCCACTGATCTCTCCTCCTAGTTTTGCTGCTTTTCTGGGCCTGGAACTGAAACACAGGTGAGGACTAGCTCCAGGTGTTAATGTCAAGGGAAAAGTCTGTTCAAGAACTTGTAGTTGTGCCCATTGCTAGGCACCTGGGGCTTTCTGCCCTGGTGACCCTCTGCACCTGGCCTATCATTCTTACTCCGCTCATGCCTGTCTAACTGCCTGCTACACTTACAAATGGGAGGCTGACAATGCTGGGCCTTGTTGACCTGGAAGGCACAATTTCCCATGTTTATTTTGAGATCTGTAGAGTCTGAACACACTTCTAGGGGATAACATAACCTACATGCATGTCTCCAGATGAGCCAAATGCAGTGATATCCCTGTAGGGATGACTTATGCACTAGAGAAAATTTTTTCTCAAGCACGTAAGAATACCCGAACAAGGGTGTGGAAATTTCCCAGATGCCACCCAAATCTCAACACTCCAATGCATGGGCCCCTCTTTTGAGGTGCACACATTCCAGGGTGCCCTGCCCCTCTTCCCTGGATTCCCACTGGCTTCTCCAAGATCATGTGTTACTGAATTGAACGAGTCAGCACCCATCTCCACCACGCCAGATTCGGGATCTGAACAACTATAATGATCTCACTGGATATTCCGGTAGGGGATGCAAGTGTCCTCTCTCTTTCCAAGCTAAGAAAAGTTTAGGCTCTTGTTTAATCAGCAAAAATTTTTTCAGATCCTCAGCAACCAATACAATTAAAAAGACAAAATTAAAGCAGCAACCCATTTTTTTCTTTTCCTGTATTACTACAATCCTTATTCACCTCAAGGATCCTCTAAAAACAGCTCAGATAAACTCAGGGCCTGCTACTTAAGGCCAGGAGCCCCGAATTTTGAGAAAAACTCAAGTTCCCTCAATGCAAAATGGGAAGCCTGTGGGCACAATGGGCCTTGATTGTACCTCGCACTGGGTCCAGGTCTGCAGGGAGGTATTGTGTGGGCTTTTTCAGAATCCCACTGATTCTGTCAAGTAAATGCCAATATAAGAAATGTGTAAACCTGTAGGAAACCCTTCTAAGAGTTTATTTGAGCCAATCTGATGGTATATGCCAGAAGCAAAATCTCAAAGCTCCACAAAATAACAGGTTTGCAGCTTCTCTTATGCATTTGAAATTAAGGAGGAAAGATGAGGAGCATTATGTGAGGAAGAGAAAGTAAGACAGGGATTGGCTTATAAAATAGTTAACAAAATTTTGTGCTCTTTTGCAGGGTTAATACCCCCTTCCAGGGATATTACTTCTGATATTTCAAAGGTGTGTTAACCTGGATGTACGGGAACAATAATAAACCAGGCTGTAACTGAAGAATGTATGGGTCTGGGGCATGGCTACCTACCGTGCCTACTTAGGAGTTTATGATCAGCTCACCCTATGAAGACACTTTTCACAGAACCCCTTTTGGTCACAGGATTACACCCAAAACAGAGCAGAACTCTCATGCCTGACTTTTTATTAACCCTCAACAGGACAAGACAGTTTTTTTCCTTTTCGTGTGACAAGATCTTCTTATCCTACACCTTTCATCCTAGTAGCCCTAATATTCCATATTATTCCAGAGTCCCCTCTAAGCACAGCTACTTAATGAAATCATTCCCAGCCTTCAAAATTCTGAGCTGACTCTCTTTTAAGTCATGAAATCCACATCCTCTCCCCTGGGGCAAAATAATGTCCTGCCTGAATAAACATTAGGAAGACTGCAAGGAAAAATATTCAAATACCAAAGGGAACAATGTAGTCATAGATCACCAATTTAAAAATGTCAATTTAAAATTAAAAAAAATAAAAAGCACGTGACAAAAAAAATCTCAGATCAATGAGGAAACCCAAAGTCCACATGAATATGCCAGGGTCCAGGCAGACAGAAATATGAGATCCCACCCCCACCCCCGTGACAAGAGTGATGGGGCCCACGTGGACAAGAGAGAGGAAACCTCAGAAAACTTGAGGCCAGGTCGGATGTAGGGAGGCTGGGGGGAGAGCAAAGAGGTACTCAGCACACCCAGAGAAATTTCCTGGGGGGATTCAGATTGCAGAGGAGGAGTGAAAGGCTCAGAGATCTTGGCAAGAAGTGGTAGAAAGTGTTCATGAGCAGATGTTTAGGAGGCTACTGAGAAGGGGGCACAGGGCTCAGGTGACCTGAGGGTGGGGCTTGGCTACAGGCACCAACAAGTCACATCAGGGAAGATGAAGGAGCCCTTGCAAGGTTGCCTCTGCCCAGCCAACAGTCATCCCCAACAGCTTCCTCTGGCAGGCACACCAACTTCAAGTGCAATTTCAGGACACCCCAGGAGGGACCCCTTGTCACAGATTATCTCCTTCTTAACAATTCCTCAGTCACTTTAGGATAGCATGTGGCTCTGTATCAAGGAACCCCTTTGCAAAGAGCCCATCACAGCATGGAAACACCTGTGTTTCCATGTCACTGGCTTCCTCTTTATTCTGTTTTATATAATGCATGAAAAATTATCTTGATGCTGAGGTCACCTGTTTGAAACACTAGCTTGCCTGGTCAAGGCACATAAGGGAGTTGATGCTTCCTGCTCCTTCCTCCTTCTCTCTCTCTTTTCCCTCTCATTCTCTCTCCCTCTCTCCCCTCTAAAATGAATAAATAAAATAGTTTAAAATATTATCTTTAAAAAGATAGTGAATAAATAAATAATTTCTAAGAAAAAAGAAAATTTGTCTTAGCAAGGGAGTTGATGGCACCAAAGGTTAAGAACTACTGAACTAGCCTGACCAGGTCATGGCACAGTGGATAGAGCGTTGAACTGGGATGTGGAGGATTCAGGTTGGAGACCCCGAAGTCGCCAGTTTGAGTGCGCACTCAACGTGTTTGAGCAAAGCTCACCAGCTTTGACCCAAGGTCGCTGGCTTGTGCAAGGGGGTTACTCAGTCTGCTGTAGCCCCACAGTCAAGGCAAATATGAGATAGCAATCAATGAACAACTGAGGTGTCACAACAAAAAACTGATGATTGATACTTCTCATTTTTTTCCTGTCTGTCTGTCCCTATCTATCCCTCTCTGACTCTCCCTCTGTTTCTGTAAAAACAAAAAACAAAACAAAAAAAAACTGAACTAGAGGAAGGAGATATTGAGAAAATACAAGCTGTTAGGGAAAAGATGCAATAGCAGGATGTGCCTCATTCATTCTGGAGGGGGGTGCCTCCAGAATTTGACTTCTGTATCCCTTCTGAATATATACCACGCCACCCACCCAACCCCTCAATCTTCTCACTGAATTCTATTTCCACTAAGTTCAAAATAGACTCTCAGGTAGGTTTGGTGCTGTCCCTTTTGGTCTTTGTTCATTTACTCATTGATCTATTTTTGTAAGTGTTTATTCAATGTCTTCTTTCTGCCAGGAAATGGACTATTGCTAGGGACAGAGAAATGAATATGGCACACACCAGCTCTGTTCTTATAAAGTTTGTTCTTTAGGTACCAAAAGAAATTCTATCCCTGTTTACACTCTTCTGAAGCCTTTCCCAATGCCATTTCACACTTGACTTCCTTCTCTAATGAAGCTCTTGTCAACAATCATCATATTACAATTGTATAAGATAGGTAGGAATGTCTTGGTCAGAGTTGGTTATTGATTTTTTTAGGTTTTGTATATAATATATGAAAGCTCATTTTTTGTTCTTAGGTTTTAATCATTAGGCATTATTAAATTTCATCTGTTTTATCCTCACAACTAGAAAAGATAAAATATTCTTTCTGTACCATCATAGAAATTGCCTAGAGTTCAGACTCTGCTTGAGTCAATAATTTCTGCTTTTGATTTTGTTTTTTTTTTCTTTAATCTTTCCAGCACATGTAGACTTAACTATCCCAGAATTTTTTTTCTGACTGAGAGTGGAAGAGAGATGAGAAGCATCAGCTCTAGCTGCAGCACCTTAGTTGTTCATTAATTGCTTCTCATATGTGCCTTGACTGGAGGGCTCAAGGTGAGCTGTGACCCCTTGCTCAAGCCAGCAACATTGGGTTCAAGCTAGTAACCTTGGGTTTTAAGCCAGCAACCTTTGGGCTCAAACTAGTGACCATGGGATATTGTTGATGATCCCACACTCAAGCTGGCAAGCCCAGGCTCAAGCAGGCAAGCTTTCATTCAAGACGGTAATCTCAGTGTTTCAAACCTGGGTCCTCAGCATCCCAGGTCAGTGCTCTATGTACTATGCCACCACTGATCAAACAACCATCCCAGATTTAGTCCTTGAATGCTCAAGCGCTTCACACTGTCTGATGGTAGCAGCCTCTTGGAAACTAAAATTTTGCCTTCAAGGAGCATTATATTTTAGTTGACAAGGCCTAACTAAATCAGCTGTTTCTCCCTCCAGTCATTCATTGGAAGACATGAGATGTTCATTGGATTAGAGGGGCGCCTCCAGAATTTGACTTCTATATCCCTTCTATTTTTTTTATAAATAAAATTTTATTAATTTTAATAGGGTGACATCAATGAATCAGGGGTCATCTATTCAAAGAAAACATGTCCAGGTTATCTTTTCTTTCAATTATGTTGCATACCCATCACCCTTAGTCAGATTGTCCTCTGTCACCTTCTATCTAGTATTCTATGTGTCCCTCCCCCTCCCCCCCTCCCGCCTTCCCTCCCCCCCATAACCACCACACTCTTATCCATGTCTCTTAGTCTCATTTTTATGTAACACCAATGTATGGAATCATGCAGTTCTTGGTTTTTTTCTGATTTACTTATTTCACTCCATATGATGTTATCAAGATCCCACCATTTTGTTGTAAATGATCCAATGTCATCATTTCTTATGGCTGAGTAGTTACCATGGTGTATATGTGCCACATCTTCTTTATCTAGTCATATATATATATATATATATATATATATATATATATATATATATATATATATATATATGTATGTATTTTTTTTACACTGATTAAAGCCTTTAAGCAATCTCTTGGCCTATACAACAAGAATCCATAAAAGAATAGTGTCCTTAACATGTTCACCAAGTCCAAGTTGGCACCAAAACCGTTCCAAATCCCTGAGAATGCAACCCAACCCCAGTTCAGTCCATGAGGAGCTATCACAAGGAGAAGTCCAGAAAAAGTCCACATCCAGGAAAAGTCCGCATGGCACTGGAATTGTCACAATTCTATACTTTGCAGCTCATGTCCAAGTCCCAATGACCGCTGCTTCTAGCTGGTAATGATTCAGGTAGACTGGAAAAGCCATCTGCAGCATGTGTGGAGATGGAGCTTCTGTTCTTCTCTGCCTGGAGAGATGAGACCAGGGTGCTTTTCGCTGGAGCTCTGCAACTGTGGCATGGTAAAGAGAACCTTGGGATACACTAATCTGGGTGGCAAAGGTAAATTCACAATAGCAGTTGGCAAAAGGGGGAGAGGGAGCTCTAAATTAGGAGTAGGTCCCAGCCTGGAACATAAGTGGGTCCATTGAGGTAGGAGGAATAAAGGAAACACTATATATTTAAAAAAGCAGCAGAAAATAGGACTATCAACACCCACAACAGAGATCTTTGAGGGAAGAATAAGAAACCTGACTATTCAGGCAAGACATAGTTAAGTGGCCCTTGTGCAAATGAGATCAGTTTGCCTACTTCTTGGAATAAATATTCTACGCTCGTCCACAGCATTGTAGATTGGGCCGATGGCCCTGGGCACCTTCAGCCTTTAGTGGCAAACCCCAGCATTATGGGCAAGGTTAGGTCATAGGTGGCTGGAGCAGGGCTGGAAGAGACTGAACCCTCCCTTAGAGGAGCGAGAAGGAAGACTACCTTCCAGTGTCCCTTTTTCCTCATAGTAAAGGCATGTAAGCCTGGCAGGCTTAGCTCAATGACCTTCCTTTTCACTATTGAAGCAGGACCCAGATGGATTCCTATGAGACCCCTTTGGGGCATTGGAGCCTTTAAGGGCATATCCTAAAAGCTGGTAGTTCAACTGATCTCTATTGGGTTTTTTCTGCCTCTTGGTACCTTAAAAGCCATACTCAGAAGATCTCGCAGAGGGGTTTGAGGATCCCCATTCGCCTATATAAACCTTTTCTGTATATCTGGAGCTATTTGGAAAAAAAAACAACAGTGTTATTAGCTGGATCAAATAAAAGAAGGTAGAAGTTTGCAGGAGAAGAAGATGTGGCATCTCCTGTTCATCAGCATTCAAAAGAAATTTAAATTTTTTTTAGTAAAAAGCATGATATGGTAGACCTGTAGGAGTTCCAAGATATGACTCCCCCCTTTTAAATTTTTTTAAATTGACCTTAAAATATTTGCTGGGTATGCTTTAATAATACCTTGACTTTAAAGATTGTAAGATATACCCATAATTTGAAAGGTTTGACAAAATACAGTAAATGCTTTTGCTACATATGCAGGAGCATTGTCAGTTTTAACCAGTTTAGGAAATCCAATAATAGAAAAATGCATACAGACAATGAGCTATAACCTGCTTAGCAGCCTCTCCTGTTCTGGCAGAGGTTACTATGTATATAAATCCAGAATAACTATCCACTGTAATGTGGACATAGGGCTGTTTGCCAAATGAAGGTATATGAGTAACCTCCATTTGCCAAAGTTGTCCTGGTAGGAGTCCTTGAGGGTTAACTCCAAATGAAGGGAAAGATTGTAGTATAGGACACCTTGGACAGGACTTACCAATCTGCCATGCTGCTTCCCGAGGAAGTTGAAGCTCTTTACACAAGGCTGCAGCGTTCTGGTGATGAATAGTATGAGACTGAATTGTTCGATCTGTCATGGTTGCTCCAAATAATTTTCTTTTGGGTAGCTTGATAAACAGGGCATTCCTTTGTGCTAAAGCTCCAGGGAGCATGGAGTGAGCTCGAGTATGTCCTATAAAACATAGAGGTCTGTGTTGACATACAAATCTTTGAAGAAGGAGGAACTGCTGAAATAGTTCATCCGCAGTTGTCCCTAAGACAGCAGTCTTTATAATGGAAACAACCATAAGTAAATATTTGCTGTCTGTATATAGATTAAAGGAGGAATATGGCAAATGCTGAAAAGCCATGATAATGGCATATAATTCTAGTCTTTGAGCTGATTTTAAGTTGACTGTTTCAGTATAAAGTTGTCCATTGATTTGCAAAAGCGATTTGCCATTTAGTGGAAGTTTCCCAGAGCCATTGTTGTTGATCCTTTGAAAAAAGGAACAATAATTTTGAGGCTCAAAACCTATAAGCTGTCAGGGTCGCCCATGCACCCATGCCCCCTGATAATCAAGGAGGCAACAGGCTCAAACTATGAAAGTGTATATTCCATGGGCTCTTAAATGGTTCAATGTGGCCAAGCTGTAGCTGCTCTTTTACCAATCTAGCAGCTGCCCTAAATTTCTCCTGAGAAAAGGGCCATTGGTCTACCCATACAGGATTATCTCATTTCCAAGTAATTGGGTCTGCACAATGCATTATTGGGGTAGCAGGAGCTACCAAGGCCCCTATACTAAATTTTGATATCCTAATCCACACCTTCTGGTATTGGGTGCCATTTCTATGGGGGTAAGAATTCCTCACTGTTCTTTCCCTAGTTCCTTAGTGGGCAAATATTCCCAAATCAAGCATCTGAGTACTGACTAAACCATTAAGACTGACAAGCAATGCTCCCGTATTATTCAAAACATCTCTACCCCACAAATTCACTGGCCATCCAGGGAACACATAAGGCTTTAAAAATCCAGAATGACCTTCTTAATCTTCCCAGTGTAAAAAACTAGAATTTTGTTGAGGGGATTTACTCTGCCCTATACCTTGTAATTCTGTGGCTGCTGCATGAGTGGGCCACGAAGGAGACCAATGTAGCTTAGCAATAACAGATACATCAGCTCCACTATCTAAAAGTCCTTTAAATTTATGCCCTTGTATTGTTAGATCCATTTCATTGCGTTCCTGAACTATTAATATATTTTTTAATCAAATTGGCAAAATCAGAGGAGCCAAATCGCCAATTTTCTTGAGGCCTCTTTTGCAGGATGTGGATTGAGAAGCAGACTTAGCATCCTTATACAATTCTTCTAACTGCCTGAATTAGCACTGACACAAATTCTTTTTTTTATTATTAATTTAAATGGGGTGAAATTGATAAATCAGGGTACATATGTTCAAAGAAAACAGCTCAAGTTTATTTTGACATTTGCTTATGCTGCATTCCCATCACCCAAAGTCCAATTGTCTTCCATCAACTTCTAACTGGTTTTCTTTGTGCCCCTCCCCTCCCCCCAAGCCCCTCCCTCTCCTCCCCCCTACCCCATAACCCACAAACTCTTGTCCATGTCTCTGAGTCTCATTTTTATGTCCCACCTATGTATGGAATCATATAGTTCTTAGTTTTTTCTGATTTACTTATTTTGCTTAGTATAATGTTATCAAGGTTCATCCATGTTGTTGTAAATGATCCAATGTCATCATTTCTTATGACTGAGTAGTATTCCATAGTATATATGTATCAAAGCTTTTTAATCCACTCATCCTCTGATGGACACTTAGGCTGTTTCCAGATTTTCGCTATTGTGAACAATGCTGCCATAAACATGGGGGTGCATTTCTTCTTTTCAAACAGTGCTATAGTGTTCTTGGGGTATATTCCTAACAGTGGGATAGCTGGGTCAAAAGGCAGTTTGATTTTTAATTTTTTGAGGAATCTCCATACGGTTTTCCACAGTGGCTGCACCAGTCTGCATTCCCACCAGCAGTGCAGGAGGGTTCCCTTTTCTCCACATTCTCGCCAGCACTTATTCTGTGTTGTTTTGTTGGTGAGCGCCATTCTGACTGGTATGAGGTGATATCTCATTGTGGTTTTAATTTGCATTTCTCTAATCATTAGTGATGTTGAGCATTTTTTCACATGCCTATTGGCCATCTGTATGTCTTCTTTGGAGAAGTGTCTATTCATTTCTTTTGCCTATTTTTGGATTGGATTGTTTGTCTTCCTGGTATTGAGTTTTACAAGTTCTTTATAAATTTTGGTTATTAACCCCTTACCAAACTCATTGTCAAATATATTCTGCCATTGTGTAGTTTGTCTTTTTATTCTGTTCTTATTGTCTTTCGCTGTGCAAAAGCTTTTTAGTTTGATAAAGTCCCATTAGTTTATCCTGTCTTTTATTTCACTTGCCTGTAGAGACAAATCAGCAAATATATTGCTGTGAGAAATGTCAGAGAGCTTACTACCTATGTTTTCTTCTAAGATGCATATGGTTTTATGGCTTACATTTAAGTCTTTTATCCATTTTGAGTTGATTTGTGAATGGTGTAAGTTGGTGGTCTAGTTTCATTTTTTTGCAGTAGCTGTCCAATTTTCCCAACACCATTTGTTGAAGAGGCTGTCTTTACTCCAATGTATGCTCTTACCTCCTTTGTCAAATATCAATTGTCCATAGAGCTGTGGGTTTATTCCTGGGTTCTCAGTTCTGTCCCATTGATCTATATGCCTGTTCTTATGCCAGTACCAGGCTGTTTTGAGTACAATGGCCTTATAGTAGAACTTGATATCTGGAAGTGTGATACCTCCCGCTTTATTCTTCCTTTTCAAGATTGCTGAGGCTATTCGTGTTCTCTTTTGGTTCTATATAAATTTTTGGAATATGTGTTCTATATCTTTGAAGTAAGTCATTGGTATTTTAATCAGAATTGCATTGAATTTATAAAACTCTTTGGGTAATATAGACATTTTAATGATGTTTATTCTTCTGAACCATGAGCACAGTATATGCTTCCACTTGTTTGTATCTTCCTAATTTCTTTTATCAATGTTTTATACTTTTCTGAGTATAAGTCTTTAATCTTCCTGGTTAAATTTATTCCTAGGTTCTTTATTTTTTTGGTTGCAATGGTAAAGGGGATTGATTCCTTAATTTCTCTTTCTGACAGTTCATTGTTAGTGTATAAAAATGCCTCTGATTTCTGAGTATTAATTTTATATCCTGCTGTCTTGCTGAATTCATTTATCAGGTCTAGTAGTTTTTTGACTGAGACTTTAGGGTTTTCTATATACAATATCATATCATCTGCAAATAATGATAGTTTTACTCCTTCTTTTCCAATTTGGATGCCCTTTATTTCTTTTTCTTGTCTGATTGCTGTGGCTAGGACTTCCAGAACTATGTTGAAAAAGAGTGTGAAAGGGGGCACCCCTGCCTTGTTCCTGATCTTAAGGGGATTGCTTTTAAATTTTGCCCATTGAGTATGATGTTGGCTGTGGGTTTGTCATAAATGGCCTTTATCATGTTGAGGTATGTTCCCTGTATTCCCACTTTGCTGAGAATTTTGACCATGAATGGGTACTGGATTTTATCAAATGCTTTTTCTGCATCTATTGAAATTATCATGTGGTTTTTCTCCTTCCTTTTGTTTATGTGATGAATCACATTGATTGATTTGCAAATATTGTACCAGCCTTGCCTCCCAAGAATAAATACCACTTGATCATGGTGTATGATTTTTTAAATATGTTGCTGGATCTGGTTTGCTACTATTTTGTTGAGGATTTTAACATCTAAATTCATAAGGGATATTGGCCTATAATTTTCTTTGTTTGTGTTGTCTTTGCCTGGTTTTGGAATCAGAATTATGCTCGCCTCCTAAAAGGAGCTTAGAAGTCTTCCTTCCTCTTGAATTTTTTGAAATAGCTTGAGAAGGATAGGAGTTAGTTCTTTGAATATTTGGTAGAATTCACTTGTGAAGCCATCAGGCCCAGGACTTTTCTTTGTTGGGAGTTTTTTGATAACTGTTTCAATCTCATTTGTTGTAATCGGTCTGTTTAGGTTTTCTGATTCTTCCAGATTAATTTTTGGAAGATTATATGTTTCAAGGAATTTGTCCATTTCATCTAGGTTGTCTAGTTTTTTGGCGTACAGTTCTTCATAGTATTTTCTTACAATATTTTGTATTTCTGTTGTGTCAGTTGTTATTTCTCCACTCTCATTTCTAATTTTATTTATTTGAGTCCTCTCTCTCTTTTTTTCTTGGTGAGTCTGGTTAAAGGTTCATCGATCTTGTTTACCTTTTCAAAGAATCAGCTCCTGGTTTTATTGATCCTCTGTATTGTTTCTTTAGCCTCTATCTCATTTATTTCTGCTCTAATCTTTATTATTTCCTTCCTTATACTAGATCTGGGCTTTACTTGCTGTTCATTTTCTAGATCTTTTAGATGTAGGGTCAAGTTGTTTATTTGAGCTTTTTCTAGCTTCTTGAGGTATGCCTGTAATGCTATGAACGTCCTTGTCAAGACTGCTTTTGCTGTGTCTCATAAATTTTGAGTTGATGTATGCTTATTATCGTTCATTTCTAGAAATTTTTTTTATTTCTTCTTTGATCTAATTGTTTACCCATTCATTGTTTAATAATGTGCTATTTAGTTTCCAAGTGTTTGAGTATTTTTCAGTTTTTCTGTTGTGGTTGATTTCTAGTTTCATGCCATTGTGATCAGAGAAAGTGCTCGATACGATTTATCTTCTTAAATTTGTTGAGACCACTTTTGTGCCCTAACATGTG
The DNA here is from genome assembly GCF_036850995.1 of Saccopteryx leptura. Lineage (NCBI taxonomy): Eukaryota > Metazoa > Chordata > Mammalia > Chiroptera > Emballonuridae > Saccopteryx > Saccopteryx leptura. The sequence goes on from NC_089506.1 coordinate 188,107,796, forward strand.
GTCTATCCTGGAGAATGTACCATCAGCACTTGAAAAGAATGTATATTCTGCTGCTTTAGGGTGAAAGGTTCTGAAGATATCTATTATATCAAGTTGAACTAGTATGTCCTTTAAGTCTGCTGTTTCTTTGTTAATTTTCTTTCTTTAGGATCTATCTAGTGATGTAAGTGGGGTATTGAAATTATCTACTATTATAGTATTGCTGTTGATCTCGCCCTTTAAATCCATCAAAGTCTGCTTTATATATTTAGGTGCTCCTATATTAGGTGCATAGATATTTATAATGGTTATATCTTCCTGTTGGATTGCTCCCTTTATCATTATGTAGTGACCTTCTTTAATTCTTACTATAGTCTTTGTTGTAAAGTCCATTTTGTCTGATATAAGTATTGCTACCCCAGCTTTTTTTTCATTTCCATTTGCGTGAAATTTTTTTTTCCATCCTTTTATCTTCAGTCTATGTGCATCTTTTGTTTTAAGGTGTGTAACTTGTAGACAGCATATGTACGGGTCCAGTTTTCTTATCCACGCAGCTACCTTATGTCTTTTGATCGGATCATTTAATCCATTTACATTTAAGGTTATTATTGATATGTAATTGTTTATTGCCATTTTTATCTTTAAAATTGTATTCCTGTTTTGCTATATTGTTTTTCTCCTTTGATCTGTTTACAACAGGCTCCTTAGCATTTCTTGCAGCCTTGGTTTGGCTATAGTGAATTCCTTGAGGTTTTTTTTTTTTTTTCTGGAAAGCTTTTTATTTCTCCTTCAATTTTAAATGATAGCCTTGCTGGATAAAGTAGTCTTGGTTGTAGGCTCTTATTCTACATTACCTTGAATATCTCTTGCCATTCCCTTCTGGCCTCAAGTGTTTCTGTTGAGAAGTCCGAAGTCATCCTTATGGGGGCTCTTTTGTAGGTGATAGTCTTTTTTTCTCTAGCAGCTTTTAATATTTTCTCTTTATCACTTAGCTTTGGTATTTTTATTATGATGTGTCTTGGTGTTGATTTCTTTGGGTTTCTCTTTAATGGAGTTCTCTGTGCTTCCTGAACATGTGAGATGTTTTCCTGCCTTAATTGAGGGAAGTTTTCAGCTATGATATGCTTGAACAAAGTCTCTATCCCTTGTTCTTTCTCTTCTTCTTCTGGAACCCCTATGATGCAGATGTTATTTCTCTTCATGTTGTCACAGAGCTCTCTTAGAGTTTCCTCAGGGTTTTTGAGTTTCTTTTCTTTTTTCTGCTCTGCTTCCATGCCTTTATTTATCGTTTCCTCTAACTCACTGATTCGATTCTCAGCTTCATCCCTCCTGCTTTTAATTCCTTCCATTGTGTTCTTCATTTCTGATATTGTATTTGTCATTTCTGACTGTTTCGTTTTTATTATTTCAATGTCCATTTTTATATTTGCTATCTCTTTATTTAGGTGTTCGTAATGACCATCTATTGTTGTTTAATATCTTTGAGCATCCTAACAATCGTAATTTTAAACTCTGTATCTGGTAATTTGATTATATCTGATTCATTCAGGTCCTTTTTTCGGGATTTCTCTTGATTCATTTGTGTTGCATTTCTCTGCCTTTTCATCTTCTTTGTGTAAAAGAATGTCTTGGCCACTGGAGTCCACTTGGTGTGGCCTCTGTTCCCTAGGTATAATCTCTCTGCAGGTCTGCCACCCCCTCTACTGTTGCTGCCTAGGGCGTTTGGGTATGGGCGTTGCTGATGCCTGCCACTGGGGCTGTTCCTCTGGTTTTCACCTCTCCTTCATGGGAGTGGCTGTGATCACGTGCTCAGGTGTACAAACCTTGGTGGCCTTGGACCCAGCCCCGTGGGTGGTGTTATGCTTGGCCTGAGGGCAGTGGCGAGCACCTTTGCTCAGCTGCAGATCTCTGCCTCTTTCCAGGGTTCCGCCTTGCCCTTGCAGGAGAAGCTCGCTCGTGGGACGGCTGCAAACCTTGGCTCCACAGGCCAGGTGGAACTGCATGCCCATGCTCAGTAGCGGAACTCTGCCTGTTCTGGGGTTTTGGCTCCACCCCCACGAGAGGAGCCTGCTCCCAAGTCAGGCCACAAGCCTTGGTTCCATGGGCCGGACAAGGCTGTGCTCCTGCACCCTTGCTCCAGGGCAGGTCTCCACCCCTTCCTGGGTTCCTGCCCTTCTCCCTCAGGCTGGATTACAGGCGGCCCACAGCTGTTCTTGACCACTTTTGCATGCCTACTTCTCCCCAGCCGGGAAAGACTGAGCTAACACCTGGGCCCAGTGGTGGCCAGCAGGCTTCCGCCCCTGCTGACAGAACGACGTTTCCGCATCCCACCACCACCCACCCTCCCAGCGAGCCTTCAGCCATGTGTGTGGGGGCACTGCAGCTCAGGCCCTAACACTCACTATTGTAGTCCCGAAGCTCCTCCTTCTAAGCGGCTCTGCTCTGAGTGCTGCGGGAGAACTTTTTTGGCTGGTGTCCTGCTTCCCTTTGCTAGTATTGCTGTTTCCAGGGGAAATATTTGCTTCAGATTTGGGGAGTGACTCGTCCTAGAGGTTAGGGTGGCTGTCTCTCAAAATATTTCTCCCTGTGCCTCCTAGATTACACTCTCTTCCTGCTATTCCGGTCTTCTCCTCTCTCCCTGTCCCCCAGAGCCCCGGGTGAGTGGTTGTGAGAGAGGTGTTCTGCACGGTCCCTTTAAGAAGAATCCTGGGTTTGAGAAATCTGTCTCTTTCTCACAAACAGTATCCTGTCTTGTTTCCAGCTAAATACTGTCCATATTCCTCTTCTAGTCTCTGGAGCTGCAGGCTGGGGCTTTGTACCTGGGGTTGAGGACCCTCCCCTCTCTGCTAAACTTACTTACAGACACATGAGTCTCTTCCAGCTGCCCTTCGCTCTGGGGAGCTGGGCAGCCCTCTCCGCATTTCTGATTTTTCTACCAGTCTCCGTGTGGCTTCTTCAGTGTTCCTTGGTTGAAGAGTCCTCTTAGTTTAGTTCAAAGTTGGTTTTCCAAGATAATAGTTCTTAAAATTCTCTATATCCCTTCTGAATATATACCATGCAACCTGCCCAACACCTCAATCTTCTCACTGAACTCTATACCACTAAGTTTGAAAGAGACTCTCAGATAGGTCTGGTGCTGTCCCTTTTGGTTTTTGTTCATTCACCCATTGATCTATTTTTGTAAATGTTTATTCATTGTCTTCTTTCTGCCAGGAAATGAACTATTGCTAGGGACAGAGAAATGAACATGGCACCCACCAGCCCTATTCTTATAAAATTTGCCCTTTAGGTGCAAACAGAAATTTTATTCCTGTTTCCATTTCTTGTGAAGCCTTTGCCAATGCCATTTCACACTTGACTTCCTTTTCTAATGAAGCTCTTGCCTACACTCATCATATTACAATTGTATAAGATAGGTAAGAGTGTCTTGGTCAGAGTTGGTTATTGATTTTTTTTTAGGTTTTTGTATATAAGTTATGAAAGCTCATTTTTTGTTCTTAGGTTTTAAACATTAGGCATTATTAAGTTTCATCCATTTTATTCTCGCAACTAGAAAAGATAAAATATTCTTTCTGCACCATAATAGGAATTGCCTGGTGTTCAGACTCTGCTTGAGTCAATAACTTCTGCTTTTGGCTTTTTTTTCTTTAATCTTTCCAGCACTTATAGAATTAACTATCCTAGATTTTTTTTTTGAGAGAGAGAGAGAGAGTGAGAGAGAGAGAGAGAGAGAGAGAGAGAGAGAGATGGGAAGCATCAGCTCATAGCTGTGGCACCTTAGTTGTTCATTAATTGCTTCTCATATGTGCCTTAACTGGAGGGATCAAGGTGAGCCAGTGACCCCTTGCTCAAATCAGCAATATTGGGTTCAAGCCAGTAACCTTGGACTTTAAGCCAGCAACCTTTGAGCTCAAACTAGTGACCATGAGATGATGTTGATGATCCCACACTCAAGCTGGCAAGACCATGCTCAAGCAGGCAAGCTTGCATTCAAGGCGGTAACCTCATTGTTTCAAACCTGAATGCTCAGCATCCCAGGTCAATGTTCTATCTACTATGCTTCCACTGATCAGACAACCATCCCAGATTTAGTCCTTGAATTGTCAAGGCCTTCACACTATCTGATACTAGCAGCCTCTTAGAAAATAAAATTTTGCCTTCAACGAGCATTATGTTTAGTTGACAAGGCCTAACTAAATGAGCAGTTTCTCCCTCCACTGCATATTCAGGTCTGTAAGAACATCCCAAAGATATTTGTGTTTTCATTGGCTTTAGCTAATATATGGTTCTATAACCAAACGTGGTTTCCATTCCTCCATTTCCCTTCGCGAATGTTGCTTTAAGACAGTCCTTTCCTCATTTCAGTAGGAGTCACATCATTAAATCTGTTGTAGAAACAAATTCTTTTTTTTTTATTTATAAATTTTTATTAATGTTAATGGGATGACATTAATAATTCAGGGTACATATATTCAAAGAAAACATGTCTAGGTTTTCTTGTCATTAAATTATGTTGCATACCCCTCACCCAGAGTCAGATTGTCCTCTGTCACCCTCTATCTAGTTTTCTCTGTGCCCCTCCCCCTCCCCCTAACTCTCTTTCTCCCTCCCTCCTGCATCTTCCCTCCCCCCACCCCTGGTAACCACCACTCTCTTGTCCATGTCTCTTAGTCTCGTTTTTATGTTCCACAAATGTATGGAATCATGTAGTTCTTGTTTTTTTCTGATTTACTTATTTCACTCCGTATAATGTTATCAAGATCCCACCATTTTGCTGTAAATGATCTGATGTCATCATTTCTTATGGCTGAGTAGTATTCCATAGTGTATATGTGCCACATCTTCTTTATCCAGTCTTCTATTGAAGGGCTTTTTGGTTGTTTCCATGTCTTGGCCACTGTGAACAGTGCTGCAATGAACATGGGGCTACATGTGCCTTTACATATCAATGATTCTGAGGTTTTGGGGTATATACCCAGTAGAGGGATTGCTGGGTCATAAGGTAGTACTATTTTCAGTTTTTTGAGGAACCACCATACTTTCCTCCATAATGGTTGTACTACTTTACATTCCCACCAACAGTGTATGAGGGTTCCTTTTTTTCCACAGCCTCTCCAACATTTGCTATTACCCGTCTTGTTGATAACAGCTAATCTAACAGGGGTGAGGAGGTATATCATTGTAGTTTTGATTTGCATTTCTCTAATAACTAATGAAGCTGAGCATCTTTTCATATATCTGTTGGCCATTTGTATTTCTTCCTGGGAGAAGTGTCTGTTCATGTCCTCTTCTCATTTTTTTATTGGATTGTTTGTTTGTTGTTGAGTTTTATGAGTTCTTTGTAAATTTTGGTTATTAGGCCCTTATCTGAGCTGTTGTTTGAAAATATCAGTTCCCATTTAGTTGGCTGTCTGTTTATTTTGATATCAGTTTCTCTTGCTGAGCAAAAACTTTTTATTCTGATGTAGTCCCATTCATTTATCTTTGCCTTCATTTCTCTTGCCATTGGAGTCAAGTTCATAAAATGTTCTTTAAAACCCAGGTCCATGAGTTTAGTACCTATGTCTTCTCCTATGTACTTTATTGTTTCAGATCTTATATTTAGGTCTTTGATCCATTTTGAATTAATTTTGGTACACGGGGACAGGCTGTAGTCGAGTTTCATTCTTTTGCATGTGGCTTTCCAGTTTTCCCAACACCATTTGTTGAAGAGGCTTTCTTTTCTCCATTGTGTGTTGTTGGCCCCTTTATCAAAGATTATTTGACCATATATATGTGGTTTTATTTCTGGGCTTTCTATTCTGTTCCATTGGTCTGAGTGTCTATTTTTCTGCCAATACCATGCAGTTTTGATTATTGTGGCCCTACAATATAGTTTAAAGTCAGGTATTGTAATGCCCCCAGCTTCATTCTTTTTCCTTAGGATTGCTTTGGCTATTCGGGGTTTTTTATAGTTCCATATAAATCTTATGATTTTTTGTTCCATTTCTTTAAAAAATGTCATCGGAATTTTGATGGAAATTGCATTAAATTTATAAATTACTTTGGGTAATATGGCTATTTTAATTATATTTATTCTTCCTATCCAAGAACAAGGAATATTTTTCCATCTCATTGTGCCTTTTTCTATTTCTCTTAGCAATGCCTTGTAGTTTTCTTTATATAGGTCCTTTACATTCTTTGTTATGTTTATTCCTAAGTATTTTTTGTTGTTGTTGCAATCGTGAAGGGGATTATTCTTTTGAGTTCCTTCTCAGTTGTTTCATTGTTGGCATATAGAAAGGCTATGGACTTTTGTATGTTAATTTTGTATTCTGCGACCTTACTGTATTGGTTTATTGTTTCTAATAATCTTTTTGTGGAGTCCTTAGGGTTTTCGATGTATAGTATCATATCATCAGCAAAAAGTGATACCTTTACTTCTTCTTTTCCAATATGGATGCCTTTTATTTCTTTGTCTTGTCTGATTGCTCTGGCCAGAACTTCTAGCACCACGGTAAATAAGAGTGGAGAGAGTGGACAACCCTGTCGTGTTCCTGATTTAAGGTGGAAAGTCCTAAATTTTACGCCATTTAATATGATGTTGGCTGATGGTTTATCATATATGGCCTTTATTATGTTGAGGTATTTTCCTTCTATAACCATTTTGTTGAGAGTCTTAAACATAAAATTGTGTTGTATTTTATCAAAAGCCTTTTCTGCGTCTATTGATAAGATCATGTGGTTTTTGTTCTTTGTTTTGTTGATATGGTGTATTACGTTAACTGTTTTATGTATGTTGAACCATCCTTGAGATTCTGGGATGAATCCCACTTGATCATGATGTATTATTTTTTTAATATGTTGTTGTATTCGATTTGCCAGTATTTTGTTTAGAATTTTAGCATCTGTATTCATTAGAGATATTGGTCTGTAGTTTTCTTTCTTTGTGCCGTCCTTGCCAGGTTTCGGTGTGAGGGTTATGTTGGCCTCATAAAATGTGTTTGGAAGTATTGCTTCTTCAATTTTTTGGAAGACTTTGAGTAGAATAGGAACTAAGTCTTCTTTGAATGTTTGATAGAATTTACTAGTATAACCGTCTGGGCCTGGACTTTTATTTTTGCAGAGGTTTTTAATAACTTTTTCTATTTCCTCCCTGTTAATCGGTCTGTTTAGGCTTTCTGCTTCTTCATGACTCAGTCTAGGAAGGTTGTATTGTTCTAGGAATTTATCCATTTCTTCTAGATTGTTGTATTTGGTGGCATATAGTTTTTCATAGTATTCTACAATAATTCTTTGTATATTTATGATGTCTGTGGTGATCTCTCCTCTTTCATTTTGGATTTTATTTATTTGAGTTCTGTGTCTTTTTTCCTTGGTGAGTCTTGCCAAGGGTTTGTCGATTTTGTTGATCTTTTCAAAGAACCAGATCCTTGTTTTATTGATTTTTTCTATAGTTTTTCTGTTCTCTATTTCATTTATTTCTGCTCTGATTTTTATTATCTCCTTTCTTCGGCTGGTTTTGGGTTGTCTTTGTTCTTCTTTTTCTAGTTCCTTAAGGTGTGAAGTTAAGTGGTTTACTTCGGCTCTTTCTTGTTTGTTCATATAGGCCTGAAGTGATATGAGCTTTCCCCTTATTACTGCTTTTGCTGCATCCCATAGATTCTGATCTGTCGTATTTTCATTTTCATTTGTCTGTATATATCTTTTGATCTCTGCGCTTATTTCTTCTTTGACCCATTCATTTTTTAGAAGTATGTTGTTTAGTTTCCACAATTTTGTGGGGTTTTCCCCCTCTTTTTTACAGTTGAATTCTAGTATCAAGGCTTTATGATCAGAGAATATGATTGGTATTATTTCAATTTTTCTAAATTTGCTGATATTGTCTTTGTGGCCCAATATATGGTCAATTCTTGAAAATGTTCCATGTACACTAGAGACAAATGTATACTATGTCGCTTTGGGATGAAGTGTCCTGTAGATGTCTATCATATCCAGGTGTTCTAGTATTTCGTTTAAGGCCACTATATCTTTATTGATTCTCTGTTTGGATGACCGATCTAGAGCCGTCAGCAGTGTATTGAGGTCTCCAAGTATGATTGTATTTTTGTCAGTTTTTGTTTTAAGGTCAATAAGTAGCTGTCTTATATATTTTGGTGCTCCTTGGTTTGGTGCATATATATTAAGGATTGTTATGTCTTCTTGATTCAGTGTCCCCTTAATCATTATGAAACCATTTTTATCTCTGAGTACTTTTTCTGTCTTTATTTTTTTTTTTTTTTTTAAATAAATTTTTATTAATGGTAATGGGATGACATTAATAAATCAGGGTACATATATTCAAAGAAAACATGTCTAGGTTATTTTGTCATTAAATTATGTTGCATACCCCTCGCCCAAAGTCAGATTGTCCTTCGCCACCCTCTATCTAGTTCTCTGTGCCCCTCCCCCTCCCCCTAACTCTCCCCCTGTCCTCCCTCCCCCCACCCCTGGTAACCACCACACATTTGTCCATGTCTCTTAGTCTCATTTTTATGTTCCACCAATGTATGGAATCATGTAGTTCTTGTTTTTTTCTGATTTACTTATTTCACTCCTTATAATGTTATCAAGATCCCACCATTTTGCTGTAAATGATCTGATGTCATCGTTTCTTATGGCTGAGTAGTATTCCATAGTGTATATGTGCCACATCTTCTTTATCCAGTCTTCTATTGAAGGGCTTTTTGGTTGTTTCCATGTCTTGGCCACTGTGAACAGTGCTGCAATGAACATGGGGCTACATGTGTCTTCACGTATCAATGTTTCTGAGGTTTTGGGGTATATACCCAGTAGAGGGATTGCTGGGTCATAAGGTAGTTCTATTTGCAGTTTTTTGAGGAACCACCATACTTTCCTCCATAATGGTTGTACTACTTTACAGTCCCACCAACAGTGAATGAGGGTTCCTTTTTCTCCACAGCCTCTCCAACATTTGCTATTACCCGTCTTGTTGATCATAGCTAATCTAACAGGGGTGAGGTGGTATCTCATTGTAGTTTTGATTTGCATTTCCCTAATAACTAATGAAGCTGAGCATTTTTTCATATATCTGTTGGCCATTTGTATCTCTTCCTGGGAGAAGTGTCTATTCATGTCTTCTTCCCATTTTTTTATTGGATTGTTTGTTTGTTTGTTGTTGAGTTTTATGAGTTCTTTGTAAATTTTGGAAATTAGGCCCTTATCTGAGCTGTTGTTTGAAAATATCATTTCCCATTTAGTTGGCTGTCTGTTTATTTTTATATCAGTTTCTCTTGCTGAGCAAAAACTTTTTATTCTGATGTAGTCCCATTCATTTATCTTTGCCTTCACTTCTCTTGCCATTGGAGTCAAGTTCATAAAATGTTCTTTAAAACCCAGGTCCATGAGTTTAGTACCTATGTCTTCTTCTATGTACTTTATTGTTTCAGGTCTTATATTTAGGTCTTTGATCCATTTTGAATTAATTTTAGTACACGGGGACAGGCTGTAGTCGAGTTTCATTCTTTTGCATGTGGCTTTCCAGTTTTCCCAACACCATTTGTTGAAGAGGCTTTCTTTTCTCCATTGTGTGTTGTTGGCCCCTTTATCAAAGATTATTTGACCATATATATGTGGTTTTATTTCTGGGCTTTTTATTCTGTTCCATTGGTCTGAGTGTCTATTTTTCTGCCAATACCATGCTGTTTTGATTATTGTGGCCCTATAATATAGTTTAAAGTCAGGTATTGTAATGCCCCCAGCTTCATTCTTTTTCCTTAGGATTGTTTTGGCTATTCGGGGTTTTTTATAGTTCCATATAAATCTGATGATTTTTTGTTCCATTTCTTTAAAAAATCCCATAGGGATTTTGATGGGAATTGCATTAAATTTGTATATTGCTTTGGGTAATATGGCCATTTTGATTATATTTATTCTTCCTATCCAAGAACAAGGAATATTTTTCCATCTCATTGTATCTTTTTCGATTTCTCTTAACAATGCTTTGTAATTTTCATTATATAGGTCCTTTACATTCTTTGTTATGTTTATTCCTAGGTATTTTATTTTTTTTGTTGCAATCGTGAAGGGGATTATTTTTTTGAGTTCGTTTTCTAATATTTCATTGTTGGCATAGAGAAAGGCTATGGACTTCTGTATGTTAATTTTGTATCCTGCGACCTTACTGTATTGGTTTATTGTTTCTAATAATCTTTTTGTGGAGTCCTTCGGGTTTTCGATGTATAGGATCATATCATCAGCAAAAAGTGATACCTTTACTTCTTCTTTTCCAATATGGATGCCTTTTATTTCTTTGTCTTGTCTTATTGCTCTGGGCAGAACTTCTAGCACCACGTTAAATAAGAGTGGAGAGAGTGGACAACCCTGTCTTGTTCCTGATTTAAGGTGGAAAGTCCTCAGTTTTATGCCATTTAAAATGATGTTGGCTGATGGTTTATCATATATGGCCTTTATCATGTTGAGATATTTTCCTTCTATACCCATTTTGTTGAGAGTCTTAAACATAAAATTGTGTTGTATTTTATCAAAAGCCTTTTCTGCATCTATTGATAAGATCATATGGTTTTTGTTCTTTGTTTTGTTGATATGGTGTATTACGTTAACCGTTTTGCGTATGTTGAACCATCCTTGAGATTCTGGGATGAATCCCACTTGATCATGATGTATTATTTTTTTAATATGTTGTTGTATTCGGTTTGCCAGTATTTTGTTTAGAATTTTAGCATCTGTATTCATTAGAGATATTGGTCTGTAGTTTTCTTTCTTTGTGCCATCCTTGCCAGGTTTTGGTATGAGGGTTATGTTGGCCTCATAAAATGTGTTCGGAAGTATTGCTTCTTCTTCAATTTTTTGGAAGACTTTGAGTAGAATAGGAACCAAGTCTTCTTTGAATGTTTGATAGAATTCACTAGTATAACCATCTGGGCCTGGACTTTTATTTTTGGGGAGGTTTTTAATAGTTTTTTCTATTTCCTCCCTGCTGATTGGTCTGTTTAGGCTTTCTGCTTCTTCATGACTCAGTCTAGGAAGGTTGTATTGTTCTAGGAATTTATCCATTTCTTCTAGATTGTTGTATTTGGTGGCATATAATTTTTCATAGTATTCTACAATAATTCTTTGTATATCTATGATGTCTGTGGTGATCTCTCCTCTTTCATTTTGGATTTTATTTATTTGAGTCCTGTGCCTTTTTTCCTTGGTGAGTCTTGCCAAGGGTTTGTCAATTTTGTTGATCTTTTCAAAGAACCAGCTCCTTGTTTTATTGATTTTTTCTATAGTTTTTCTGTTCTCTATTTCATTTATTTCTGCTCTGATTTTTATTATCTCCTTTCTTCGGCTGGTTTTGGGTTGTCTTTGTTCTTCTTTTTCTAGTTCCTTAAGGTGTGAAGTTAAGTGGTTTACTTCGGCTCTTTCTTGTTTGTTCATATAGGCCTGAAGTGATATGAACTTTCCTCTTATTACTGCTTTTGCAGCATCCCAGAGATTCTGATATGTCGTATTTTCATTTTCATTTGTCTGTATGTATCTTTTGATCTCTGTGCTTATTTCTTCTTTGACCCATTCATTTTTTAGAAGCATGTTGTTTAGTTTCCACATTTTTGTGGGATTTTTTTCCTCTTTTTTGCAGTTGCATTCTAGTTTCAAGGCTTTATGATCAGAAAATATGCTTGGTACAATTTCAATTTTTTTAAATTTGCTGATATTGTCTTTGTGGCCCAACATATGGTCAATTCTTGAGAATGTTCCATGTACACTAGAGAAAAATGTATACTCTGTCGCTTTGGGATGAAGTGTCCTGTAGATGTCTATCATATCCAGGTGTTCTAGTATTTCGTTCAAGGCCACTATATCTTTATTGATTCTCTGTTTGGATGACCGATCTAGAGCCGTCAGCGGAGTATTGAGGTCTCCAAGTATGATTGTATTTTTGTTAGTTTTTGTTTTAAGGTCAATAAGTAGCTGTCTTATATATTTTGGTGCTCCTTGGTTTGGTGCATATATATTAAGGATTGTTATGTCTTCTTGATTCAGTGTCCCCTTAATCATTATGAAGTGACCATTTTTGTCTCTGAGTACTTTTTCTGTCTTGTAGTCAGCATTATCAGATATGAGTATTGCTACACCTGCTTTTTTTTTGGTGTTGTTTGCTTGGAGTATTGTTTTCCATCCTTTCACTTTGAATTTGTTTTTATCCTTGTTGCTTAGATGTGTTTCTTGTAGGCAGCATATAGTTGGATTTTCTTTTTTAATCCATTCTGCTACTCTGTGTCTTTTTATTGGTAAGTTTAATCCATTTACATTTAGTGTAATTATTGACACTTGTGGGTTCCCTACTGCCATTTTATAAATTGCTTTCTGTTAGTTTTGTATCTAGTTTGATTCTTCTCTTTTGTTTTTCCATCATTTGTTTCTGTTTGTTTGTGTTCCATACTTCTTTCCTCTGTTGCTACCTTTTTTAAGTCATGTGTTTTTGTGGTGGTTTTTTCTAGGGTGGTTACCATTAAGTAATGAAAAGGGTACCTACCATATTCATTGTAGTACCCTATCTTATAAGTATTTCTGCACTTCATCGTCCTTTGCTACTGTTAATCTCCATTCTCTCCCCCCTTTTTTTTTTCCCTTTGTTGTCACAGTTTAAGTTTGGTTTTATTGTGTTCTTGGTGGAGCTGTTACTTGTGGTGTTGTTTTCTTTTGTTCTTTGAATCTGGTTGGAAAACCCCCTTTAGTATTTCCTGGAGTGGGGGCTTTCTCTTGATAAATTCTCTCATCTTTTCTGTATTTGTGAATGTTTTTATATCTCCTTCATACTTGAAGGATAGCTTTGATGGGTATAGTATTCTTGGCTGAAAGTTCCTCTCTTTCAGGGCTTTAAATATTGGGGTCCACTCTCTTCTAGCTTGTAGAGTTTCTGCTGAGAAATCTGATGATAATCTAATAGGCCTTTCTTTATATGTTGTACTCTTCTTTTCCCTGGCTGCCTTGAGAATTTTTTCTTTGTCATTGGTTTGTGTCATCTTTATTATGATGTGCCTTGGAGTGGGTTTGTTGGGGTTAAGAAAACTCGGTGTTCTGTTTGCTTCTTGAATTTGAGGCTTTAGTTCTTTCCACAGGCTTGGGAAGTTCTCGTCTATTATTTGTTTGAGTATATTCTCCATTCCATTTTCTTTCTCTTCTCCCTCTGATATACCTATTATTCTTATGTTATTCTTTCTGATGGAGTCAGACAATTCCTGTAGGGCTTTCTCGTTTTTTATTATTTTTGAGTCTCTTTCTTCTTCTCTCTGTTGTGCCTCAAGTTGTTTGTCTTCTATTTCACTAATCCTATCTTCAATCTGGGTTGTTCTGCTAGCTAAGCTTGTTACCTCGTTTTTCAGCTCGTGAATTGAGTTTTTCATTTCTGTTTGATTTGTTTTTATAGTTTCAATTTCCTTGGTAATATATTCTTTGTGTTCATTGAGTTGTTTTCTGATCTCCCTATATTGCCTTTCCGTGTTTTCTTGTATATCTCTGAGTATTTTTAAGATTTCTATTTTAAATTCTCTGTCATTTAGCTCCAAGGCTTCCAATATGTTAAGTCTTTTCTCCATAGATTTTTCCACATCTATTTGTGTTACCTCTCTTTCTTTTGTATCCATAATATTCGATTTCCTCTTTCTTATTGGCATCTGAGGGTGGTCTTGTTGATAGCACACAGGCGAACTTTCTCGCGGCTTGAATGAACGTCCCTGCGGTAGCTTTCTCCACACCCTCGTCTCTCAGATTCGAGCGATAACAGTCCTTTTGCTTTCAGTTTGCTCCGAAGATAAATTTTCCTGTTTCTAGTTGATAAATTTGTTGTGATTTTGGGGAGATCTGTCGGACGCGCTACTCACGGCGCCATTTCCGTGACGTCACCCTAGTCCATCACTTTTTCTGTCTTGTAGTCAGCATTATCAGATATGAGTATTGCTACACCTGCTTTTTTTTGGGTGTTGTTTGCTTGGAGTATTGTTTTCCAGCCTTTCACTTTGAATTTGTTTTTATCCTTGTTGCTTAGATGAGTTTCTTGTAGGCAGCATACAGTTGGATTTTCTTTTTTAATCCATTCTGCTACTCTGTGTCTTTTTATTGGTAAGTTTAATCCATTTACATTTAGTGTAATTATTGACACTTGTGGTTTCCCTATTGCCATTTTATAAATTGCTTTCTGTTAGTTTTGTATCTTGTTTGATTCTTCTCTTTTGTTTTTCTATTGTTTGTTTTTGTTTGTTTGTATTCCATACTTCTTTCCTCTGTTGCTACCTTTTTTAAGTCAAGTGTTTTTGTGGTGGTTTTTTCAAGGGTGGTTACCATTAAGTAATGAAAAGGGTACCTACCATATTCATGGTAGTACCCTTTCTTATGAGTATTTCTGCGCTTCATCGTCCTTTGCTACTGTTAATCTTCATCCTTTCTCCCCTTTTTTTTTCTTTTGTTGTCACAGTTTAAGTTTGGTTTTATTGTGTTCTTGGTGGAGCTGTTACTTGTGGTTTTGTTTTCTTTTGTTCTTTGAATCTGGTTGGAAAACCCCCTTTAGTATTTCCTGGAGTGGGGGCTTTCTGCTGATAAATTCTCTCATCTTTTCTGTATTTGTGAATGTTTTTATATCTCCTTCGTACTTGAAGGATAACTTTGATGGGTATAGTATTCTTGGCTGAAAGTTCCTCTCTTTCAGGGCTTTAAATATTGGGGTCCACTCTCTTCTAGCTTGTAGAGTTTCTGCTGAGAAATCTGATGATAATCTAATAGGCCTTCCTTTATATGTTGTACTCTTCTTTTCCCTGGCTGCCTTGAGAATTTTTTCTTTGTCATTGGTTTGTGTCATCTTCATTATGATGTGCCTTGGAGTGGGTTTGTTGGGGTTAAGAAAACTCGGTGTTCTGTTTGCTTCTTGAATTTGAGGCTTTAGTTCTTTCCACAGGCTTGGGAAGTTCTCATCTATTATTTGTTTGAGTATATTCTCCATTCCATTTTCTTTCTCTTCTCCCTCTGATATACCTATTATTCTTATGTTATTCTTTCTGATGGAGTCAGACAATTCCTGTAGGGCTTTCTCGTTTTTTATTATTTTTGAGTCTCTTTCTTCTTCTCTCTGTTGTGCCTCAAGTTGCTTGTATTCTATTTCACTAATCCTATCTTCTATCTGGGCTGTTCTATTAGCTAAGCTTGTTACTTCGTTTTTCAGCTCGTGAATTGAGTTTTTCATCTCTGTTTGATTTGTTTTTATAGTTTCAATTTCCTTGGTAATATATTCTTTGTGATCGTTGAGTTGTTTTCTGATTTCCCTAAATTGCCTTTCTGTGTTTTCTTGTATATCCCTGAGTATTTTTAAGATTTCTATTTTAAATTCTCTGTCATTTGGCTCCAAGGCTACCAATATGTTAAATCTTTTCTCCATAGATTTTTCCACATCTATTTGTGTTACCTCTCTATCTTTTGTATCCATAATATTCGATTTCCTTTTTCTTATTGGCATCTGAAGGTGGTCTTGTTGATAGTGTTAATTAGAATTAATAAAGAATAAAAAGAAAAAAAATGAAGAAAAAAAAAGGAAAACACTCCACACACAAAAAAGTAATAATTTATTATTTCCCCCTTTTTTCTTTCTTCTCTTCCCCTCCTCTCACCTCCTTAGGGAAATATCGTGATGACCTGTGAATTATATTATGCTAAATGGAACAAAAACTGCCTATAACGGAGGGCCTGATTTGGGGTGAAGAGTTCAAGGGGCAAAAAAGGGAGTAGGGACCTACTAAGTGCAAAAAAAAAAAGAGGAGAAAATCTTAGACAAGCATAAAATGATTTGCTTGTAAGTGATGGTCGACTAAGAGATATAATGAGAGGGATAAGAGGGAAACAGAAAAAAGGAGAGAAAAAATAATAATATTTAAAGAAGAAAAAATAAAAATAATAAGTAAAAATCTGTTGTAATAAGTGGAGCGAAGACTAAATACAATGGAGACTTTGGGTTGGGAGGAATGCTAGTGAGTTAAAAAGCAAAGTAAAAAGTACCCAAAATGCCACAAAAACAAACAAACAAAGGAAAACCAAGAACAAAAGCAGGAAAAAAAAAACAAAAAAACTTGAGTCCCAAATTAAATAATTTGTTCGTGATTGAGGATTGAATGGGAGGAAAAGTAAAAGGAGAAAAGAAGAAACGAATAGAAAGGAGAAAGTAAGAAAAAGAGAGAAACGAAGGAAGAAAAAAAGGAAAGGAAAAAAACCAAAAACAAACAAACAAAAAAAACAAAAGGGGAGAGAGTGAGAGTTAAGGGTTTTGGAGTGTAACCCTAAAGGAGAGTAAGGATGAAGAAAAGAAATAAAATGTAACACTCATGGGTAGTGTAGTTCAAGAAAAGTGTAGCATAAGATGGGCAGAGAATAAAAGGACCGAGGTGGAGGAAATACAAATAATAATAAAGGCAATAAGAAAGAAGAAATAAACAACAACAACAAAGAATTAGTGGAACAAGTTATAAAGTCTGTGGATTTTTCTTGATTTTGAGAGGTTAACTTCTTCCTTTTTTTTTTCTCTCCCTCTTCCTGGTCGGTGACTCTGTACCCCAGGTTCTGCCCCTGTGTCACGCTTAGGTAGGGATTTGTAGTTGATGGGATTCTATGGCAATGTCATATAATTGGCTTTAGTCTCGCTGGTAGTCAAGGCTTCTTGGCGTTTGCAGAGTCCAACAATGAGAGAGTTTGCTTTCCTGGAGTCTCTCTCCTAGTCTCCCCTTCCTGAATTAGCAGCCTGGTGATCCAGCTATGAGGCTGCCACTGCTTCTGTCTGGGGAGTAAGAGGCTCAAAGAGCTGGGAAATCCCTACTCTATCCTCACTCCGCGCAAGGCTCTGGGTAAGGCTCTGGCAGTCAGAGCCTCCAGTGTAATCAGGTGGGGCTGGGAGTCAATTGTTGTCAAGGTGACTGTTCAGCGCCTACCATTCAGTTGGACCACTCAACCCAGGCTTTTCACACTTTGTAGCCTGTTTCGGCTGGGAAGAAGATGCACTATTCGCTGCTTGCTGTATAGATCTTAATATCTGCCAAGTTCCTCTTGTTAGGTATATCCCTGAATATGGAGGCTCTGTCAATCAGAAGTTGCCCCCGCCCCTTTAGCGAAAGGCACTGAAAAATATAACGCCTCTTGTCTTGGATCGCTGAACTGGGAGAGATCTTATCAATTAGAGCCCCATGGGTGCGCAGATTTCGTAGGTTAAGCTAATTTCAGTGATTGGACCCGCAGCTGTGCTCCAGAAAGTATTTCAGGCTGCCTGCGCACCCCTCCACCAACGCTTGATTGTTAGCTTGAATGGCTGGGTGAGGTGCCCCGCCCACGGAGAGAATCTCCCGACTAGGAAAGACAGGCTTGGCGCCCCTCCTGGACCGTGGCACAGGGCTCGCGTGCGGTTTCTCAGTGCACGCCAGTGGCCGGGACTCTCCGGACCGCGGCACGGGGCGCACGCGGTTTCTCGGGGCACGCCGGTGGCAGGGGACTCTCTGGACCGCGGCACGGGGCGCGCGCGTGGTTTCTCGGGGCACGCCGGTGGCCGGGGACTCTCCGGACCGCGTCACGGGGCGCATGCGCGGTTTCACAGGGCACGCCAGCTGCCGCCAGTGCCTAGGCTGCCGCTCCCCGAGTGTGGGTGGGCAGTTGCACATGTGGGTTGACTCACCACAGGCGTACTCCCTCCTCGGCAACAGTCCTTTCGCTTTCAGTGTGTGGGTGGAACTCCGGAATGCTCCGAGGATAAATTTTTCTGTTTCTAGTTGATAAATTTGTTGAGATTTTGGGGAGATCGGTCGGACGTGCTGCTCACGGCGCCATTTCTGTGACATCACCCCTAGAAACAAATTCTTATTCCAACTTTAAGCAGAAAATAAATTTATTTACAGGTTTCTTCAAGAATCAGTGGAGAGCCTGAAGAACCCACACTCAAATTAGGCAGAAGAAATATAGGCCAAACCACACCATGGAACCCGTCCTATAATAACATGCTACTGCCAACAGAAGCAATAAAAGCCACAGCATGGAAGCGCTGGACAAGGTCACAGTCCCCAGATCACCTGTCCCAGGTCTCAGACTCAATAAGCAGACATCTGCCCAGCTAGGACTAATATCCTGTTTTCTCAGTCAGGTAAGGAGTTCATCCTGGCACTCTCACCTGTGCATTCACCTCATCTGGCAGGGCTCAAAGCCAGCCATTCCCAAAACGACACCTGGCTCTGTCTCCAAATAGTCTGCTCCATGCTCCTGGACCTCAGAAAGTTGAGAATCCTCTAGTCAAGAACCATGAGCACAATAGTGCCTTTCCTGCTGTCCCTGCTGCTCCTCTGAGTCCTGAAGTGCCCTTGGAGACCCAAGCTGCTGAGTGTGGAAACAAAGGCTAGCTGTGGAGAAGAATGGAGGAGAGGTGATGAATGGGATGACGGGAGAAAGGACCCTGATGGAGCTGGAACTCCCAGTGTACAGTGGGAAAGGCTGTTGAGGCCCTGAACTAACTCAGCACACACTCTTCTAGAAGGATTCAAGAAGCCTCTGGACTTATTCTAAATCAGACCTCAAAGAATAATGATTTAAAAATTTTTAGTATACAGATGAGCAAAACCAAGACCCAGAGAAACAAAGTGACCTTACCTAGGGTCACATTCCCAGGACAGAGTAAGAATCACACACGTGGAACTTTTTGTTTCTTCTTTTTTCCAGTGACTAGATGTACCTGTCTGACCCCCAGGGAAAGAGACAGCAACCCTAAGGGGAAAGTGTGAAGGCAGGTGATCTGGAGGGATGATTCCTGAAGGACACCTATGCCCTCACCCCACAGGCTATGCCAGTGGGCCTGGAAGGCAAGTATCTGGGAGAGCATACCATGGGGAGCTTGGGAAGAACCAGTCAATTCTAAGATGGAGAATGAGGCCCTTTTTGGGGGGTTGAGGGGCAAACAAAATGAAGAAAAATAAGCTAAACTATTCAGGTTTTGAATTCATTACATACGTAGACTGTCAAAATATGAGTTTTAAAACAATTGATCACATTAATAACATTAATGACATGTACTCCAAATTATCCAAACTCTACCCCCTAAGCTGAGCCTTCAGAATGCTGAGCTAACTCTCTTATCTTTCTCAAAAGCCTTAATTTAAGGACTATACTTTTTTATTTGGTACTTCAATTTCAAAATCAAAGCTAAGAGCCCTGGCCGGTTGGCTCAGCGGTAGAGCGTCGGCCTAGCGTGCGGAGGACCCGGGTTCGATTCCCGGCCAGGGCACACAGGAGAAGCGCCCATTTGCTTCTCCACCCCTCCGCCACGCTTTCCTCTCTGTCTCTCTCTTCCCCTCCCGCAGCCAAGGCTCCATTGGAGCAAAGATGGCCCGGGCGCTGGGGATGGCTCTGTGGCCTCTGCCTCAGGCGCTGGAGTGGCTCTGGTCGCAACATGGCGACGCCCAGGATGGGCAGAGCATCGCCCCCTGGTGGGCAGAGCTTCGCCCCTGGTGGGCGTGCCGGGTGGATCCCGGTCGGGCGCATGCGGGAGTCTGTCTGACTGTCTCTCCCTGTTTCCAGCTTCAGAAAAATGAAAAAAAAAAAAAATCAAAGCTAAGAAACAGCTTCTTGAAATGAAATCCACATTCCCCTTCCCTGGGGCAGAATAATGTCCTGTCTGAACATAAGGAGGTCTGCAGGGAAGAAAAATTCAAATAGTTAAGAGGCAACAATGTACAATTAATATTTCAAAATATTATGACACTTTGAAAAAAATAAGAAAACTTCATCACAGAAAAATCTCAGATCAATGAGAAAACCCAGAATCCAAGTTAGTGGCCAGGGCCAGTAAAGATATGAATGTTGGATCACACCCAGCCCATGACAGGAATGAGGGGCCCATCCGGATGAGAGGGAGGAAAGCTCAGAAGAATTGAGTGCTGGCCAGATGTGGGGCAGGAGGAGAAGGCACAGAGAAACCCCCCCCCCAGAGGAATTCTGATTTCAGAGAAGGTGCGAAGACCAAAGATAATTTGCCAAGAAAAAGTAGAAAGATTGTTGTTGACCAGGAGGGCAGAGGCAGCTGAGACGGGAGGGTCACAAGGCCTTGACAGGAAAGTGACCTGAATTTGGGACTGGGCCATAGGCATCGACTAGTCAATTCAGAGAGGAGGCAGGGGTCTGGAGAACCAAATGTGGGTCCATCCTCTGTCACTTTCTGCCCACCCAACTAAAATCAACTACAGCTTCCTCTGCAGGCAGGACTACCTACCACTGTAACTTCAGGAAGCCCCATGCCAGGAGGACTTCATTGTCACAAATTATCTACTTCTTCACAATTCCTCAGACGGTTACTTTAAAATAGCATCCTGCTCTGTTTGAGGGGTAGAGGGGCTGCCAACAGTCCAATGGCCCACAGGGGCACAGGAAAAGACCTGAATTTCCATAGGAGTAGCTTCCTCTGTATCTTCCATGTTTTTATTTATGCATTCAAAATTATCGTGAGCCTGACCAGGCAGTGGCGCAGTGAATAGAACATCAGACTGGGATGCGGAGGACCCAGGTTTGAAACCCCAGGGTAGCCAGCTTGAGCATGGGCTCATCTGGTTTGAGCAAGGCTCACCTCTTTAAGCCCAAAGTCGCTGGTTTGAGCAAGAGGTCACTCACTCTGCTGTAGACCCCCGGTCAAGACACATATGAGAAAGCAATCAATGAACAACTAAGGTGCCACAACAAAGAATTGATGTGTCTCATCTCTCTCCCTTCCAGACTGTCTGTCCCTCTCTGTCTCTCTCTGTCTGTCACAAAAAAAAAAAAAAAATCATACAAAATTATCTTGAAAGAAAATAAATGAGTAAACAGTTTCTAAAAAATATTTAAATAAAATTTATCTTGAGAATAGCTGTCAATGATGTAGATGTACAGAAGGCTAAGGACTGATAACGCTTAGAGGAATGGGGTATGCGGAGAAGGCAGGCCATGAGGGAAAACACACTGTAGTGAAATGTGCCTCATTAATCGAAGAGCGAGATACTCATTGAATGAGGGTCCTATAGATTCTACCTCCAACTTCCTTTTGATTTTTTCACTACACAACTCTTCCCCTCAGTCTGCTATCTAAAACCTGTTTCTATCAACTTGTCCTCTGTGACCTTTCCAGAAGTCTGGCATTGTCTCTTTTTCATTTTTGCTCATTTATCCATTCACCTATTTTTATAAGTGTTTACTGTCTCTACTTGACCAGGCTGTGGTGCAGTGAATAGAATCTCAGCCGGGGACACTGAGGACCCAGATTCAAAACGCCAAGGTCAACGGCTTGAGTGCGGGCTCATCTGGTGTGAGCACAAGCTCACCAGCTTAAGCACGGGGTCGCTGGCTTCAGCGTGGGATTATACACATGACCCCATGCTCTCTGGCTTGAGCCCAAAGTCCCTGGCTTGAGCTCAAGGTCGCTGGCTTGAGCCCAAGGTCACTGTCTTGAGCAAGGAATCACTGGCTCAGCTGTAGTTCCCCCGCCCACTGGTCAAGGCACATATGAGAAAGCAATCAATGAACAACTAAAGTGAAGTAACTATGAGTTGATGCTTCTCATTTCTCTCCTTTCTTGTCTGTCTGCCCCTCTCTCTCCTCATTTGTCTCTCTCATTAAAAAAATAAAGTAAAAATTTTAAAAAATGTATACTATCTCCTTTTACACCAGGCACTGGTATAAGTATAAGGGACATAAAAATGAACATGACAAATACCATAACTATTCCTTAGAAAATATTCTCCTCTGCCAGAAGAAATTCTATACCTGTTCGATCTCCTGCCTAAGCAGAACATCTCTCATGAAGCCTTTCTTGATGCCATTCCACACTTTGGTTTGTTCTCCAGACCTCTTGTCCCCCACTGTAAGTAACAATTGTACAAGATTTGTAGGAATGTCTCGGTCACACTTGACTATTAGACGTTCTAGGTTTGTGAATGAGTTATGAAACCTTGTTTTAATCATTAGGCTCTATTAGGTTTACATCTCTTTTGTCCTTGGAACTAGAAGAGACAAAAGAATTCTTCTGCTGTATGAGAAATTTCCTGGTTTTCAGGCTGTGCTTTGAATTGATCATTTTACTTTTGATTTACTGTGTATTTCTTTAAGCTTTTCAGCACTTATGGACTCAAATATCCCAAACTTTTTTCTTGAATTCCTCAAGCCCATCACACTGTCCTATGGTAGCAGCCGCTTGGGAACTAAAAATTTGCCTTCTGAGCATTTTATTCTAGTTGACCAAAATAGATGATTCAGACAGCTGTTTGGCTCTCCACTGTTTATCACAGCCTGCAGGACCGTGCCCAACATTGGGCTTTTAACTGACTTTACCTCCAATCTGGCCCCATAACCAAGCCTGGTTCCCTTTCCTCCATTTCTCTGAGTGACTGTTGCCTGAAAACATCCTGTCCCTATTTCAGTAGCAGTCACATCATTAGTTGGTGAAACAGATTTCTAATCTGATTTTAAGCAGGAAATGCATTTATTTACCAGCTATTTCTCAGAATCATTGGAGACACTCCAAATTAGGCATGAGAAGCACAGGTCCAACCACACCATAGAACTACTCCTATAAGCATATGCTGCTGCCAACATGGGGACAAATGTGTGGACCCATGCAAAGTCCAAACACCAGATTGGCTGTCGGAACTCCCCACTGGCAGACCGTCTGTAGACTCACTGATTACAGCATCCGCCCAGCCTGGCCTGTGTATCCTGTTTTCTCACAGTTGGGAGAGGAGCCCATCCTGGCATTCTCATTGGCCTGTGCATTTAACTCACCAGAACAGGGCTCAAAGCCAGCCATTCCCAAAACTATACTGGCACTCTCTCCAAGTAGTCTGCTCCAGGACACAGAGAAGCACAGTACCTTCCACTCAGACAAAATGAGCACAACGGTGCCTGTCCTGCTGTCTCTGCTGCTTGTTCTGGGTCCTGCATTCTCCCAGAAGACCCAAAATAGTGAGTTGGGAAGCAAAGGCTGGGTATGGAGAAGAACAGAAGAGAGGTAATGAAGGAGATAGATGGGCGGGGAGAGGGCCCCAGATGAAGCCAAGATTCCCAGTGTACAAGAGGAATGGCTATTTGAAGTTGTCAACAAACTCAGATTATACACTTGTAGAAGCATTTAGGGAGCCTCTGGACTCATGCTAAATAAGGCCTTAAAGAATTAGAACCTAAATTCTTATTAGACAAATGAACAAAACTAAAACCCGGACAAGTGAAGTGACCTGTCCTGGGTCATGCAGCCAGGAGAGAGCAAGACCCACACAGGTGGAACTTTTTGTTCCTCCCTCCTTTCAATGGCTGGACATACCTGTCTGACTCTCAGGGAGAAAGACACAACTCCATAGAGCACTTGTAAAACATATTAACTGGATGATGCTTTTAAAAACAGACCCATTCCCTCACTCAACAGTGAGATGCTACTACACTGGGCCTGGGAGGCCAGCTGGAGCTCGGGCAGAACCAAAGTGGATTTTAGGACAGAGTACTGAGGATTATTTTAGTATACAAAATTTCAGGATGAAAAATGTAAACAAAACTGTGTAAGTGTAAAATTTATAGTATTTTCTGACAAACTATTAAGAATATGTTTTATAACAATTGATCACATTTTGATTGTTAATCACATCCTACATTGTAGTAGAATTTAGTCAGATTTCTCCAGAGAGAAAACTTGAGTCTCATGCATATGCCAGAAAGAGAGGTTTATTTTAAGGATACAACTCAAAACCATTGTGGATGCTGGGAAGTCTGAAATCTACAGGGTAGGTCAGCACACTGGAGACCAGAGAAGAGATTATGCTGCCATCTCGGGTCCAAAGGCAGTCTGGAGACAGAGTTCCTGCTTCCTGTGGAGAACTCAGCCTCTTCTCTGTGGCCTTCAACTGATTAGTGGAGGCCCAGTCACATTACAGAGGGTAATCTGCTTCACTCAGCATCCACTGAGTAAAATGGTAATCACATGAATAAACTAATTAGTGAGAGTAACTTCTGTACTGAAACTAGAAACCTGCTATATGGCCTAACACTAGTAACATCCATGAGAGTTAGATCAGGATTCCATTTCAAAATTAATTATGAAAATGCCCCACCCTCTACCCCTTCCTACCTCCCACTAAAGTGCAGGGACAGGCATGGCAATTCTGAGGTCCATTCTGGTCTTAGCTTTTTCTGATCCATTCTAAGTCATAACCTGAGGATTCTAGTCAATTTCTCTCTATGATATGCCTGTTGGCTTGGCGGTGGGGAGAAGGCAGGTGTATAAAACGTCTGCCCAGAAAGGATGAAGATGAGTAAGTGTGAGCAGGATTGCTTGAAACAGCTGACACCTTGGTTGAAATATTAAGCAGAGCCTGACCTGTGGTGGTGCAGTGGAAAAAGCCACAACCTGGAGTGCTGAGGTTGCTGGTTCAAAACCCCTGGCTTGCCTGCTCAAGGCACATACAAGGAGCAACTATGAGTTGATGCTTCCCTCTCCTTCTATCTCTCTCTAATAACAATATAATATTTATTTTTTTAAGTTGGAAAAAGAGAATTAATCAGAAACAAGTTCTTGTGAGAGGGGGCAGAGAAAGGTCTGAATCACAGCAGCAGGCAGAATCTAGGAGCAGGGCTCAAACTAGGGGAGGCAGGAGCCATCAAGCCCACTGAAGGTTTGGGAAAAAACAAAACAATGGATGGCATTCACATTTCTCAGTTGAGCAGTCAGTGCATGAGGGTGGGCAGGGGGTGCTGGGAGGCAAGAAAGTAGCCACGGGTATTCCACTATCCAGCAAGGAAGGCTCATGGAATGCCTCATGTTCCCTGATCTGTAAGTTTCCTTGGTGAGGCAGGTAAAAGCTGAGAGCTCTGCTCATCCCTGCCTCCGGGGCTGGGGGAGAGGTGAACGGGAAATCAGCCCCTTCAGACCCTCAACCTCCATGCTGTGTCTCTCCACAGATCCTCTCTCTGTGTCAATCACCAGCCAGGTGGGCCCAGGAGGACACAGCACGTATCTCAAGTGCAAGACCAACAACATTTACCCACGGTCAATTAGTGTGTACTGGACTCGGGGAAGCAATGTAGTGGAGACTGAGTTGGAGAATGACAGTCTTCTCACTGAAAATGGCACTTACCAGTCCTGGGTGGTGGTGGAAGTCCCCTCT
Source organism: Saccopteryx leptura (assembly GCF_036850995.1). Classification (NCBI taxonomy): domain Eukaryota; kingdom Metazoa; phylum Chordata; class Mammalia; order Chiroptera; family Emballonuridae; genus Saccopteryx; species Saccopteryx leptura. Next base: position 188,132,944 of record NC_089506.1, read on the forward strand.
TCGGACAGAGGCCACTACTACTGCCACGTGGAGCACAGCAGCCTGGTTCAGCCCCTCATTGTCCCATGGAATGAGGGGCAGGAATCTGGAAACCAGTAGTCATCCTTTCACTGGGGCAGGACAGAGTTGAGCTCAGAATGGCCATCACCGCCATCGGCAAGACCCGGAGAAGCTGTGAAGAAAACAGACAGGTGGTGCATTTGGAGACACAGGCTTGAATGCTGGTCGCTGAGCTGCCTCACTGATGTGTTTCCCCTTAGTGTTTCCCATGATCTCATCTGTGATATCTAATAAACACTAATCACTTTGCTTGGCAAACATACTAAGTCAGTTTATTGAAGTTTAGATGCTATAGAAATGTCACTCGATTTTATCATTCATCCTGCCCCAAGCATTTGAATCATTTTTAAATTTGGTACCCACTGGAAGCAATGTTCACTGCCCATCTTTTCCTGGGGTCCCAATGTTGTTTGGCATGACCACCTGGTGTCTTGAGTGTTGTTCAGGCACCCACTCCTGATGTCCCCTCTAGTTATGAGGCCATGGAACTCTGCAACTCTTATAAATCAATCTAAAGCCTCTTCTGTACCTCAGTTTCCCCAGCATTCCCTTTACCCCCGTGAGACACTGCCTTCTCCTCCAGCTACTCCTCTCTCCCACACCAAGCTGGCCTTTGTGTCCACACACAGGTATAGGCTATTTGAGAGGCTTCATTCCTCCAGGATGCACTCCCTGGCAGGCAAGAATCATCTGATGTTCTTGGACTCACCCAAATTCATTTTATTGGAAGTTTTTTTGACATGAACATCTTGTATAATTTTATTTATTTATTTTTAATTGAATTTCTTGTGGTCAGTAGGTTTTTTAATTGAGTCTCCTACCACCATACACAGGTTTGTCCATACAAAAACTATTCATACCTATAGAGATTTTTATAACAGTTTATTTTAGACAAACTGATGACATATGCACAGAGCATGATCTCAAACGCTCTGGAGAATAACAATTTTTCATATTCTTTTATTCATTTGAAAATAAGAAAGGTGCCTAACTTGTGGTGGTACAGTGGATAGAGCATCAATATGGGATGGTGAGGTCCCATGTTGGAAACCCTGAGGTCACTAGCTTGAGCATGGGATCATCCACATGATCCCATGGTCACTGGCTTGAAGCCCAAGGTCTCTGGCTTGAGCAAGGGGTCACTGGCTCAATTAGACCCCCACCCCCCATCAAAACACATGTGGAGAGCAATCAATGAACAATTAAAGTGATGAAACTATGAGGTGATGCTTCTCATCTCTCTCCGTTCCTGATCCTCTCTTTTCCTCTCTCTCTCTTTTCTTGCTATATTAAAAAGGAAAAAAAAAAGAAAATAAGAAAGGAATGTAAGCAGGTGAGAGAAAGCAATACAGGGATTAGATGAAAGGATCATTAACGAGATTATGTGCTTTCTTTTTTTCTTTTGGTATTTTTCTGAAGCTGGAAACGAGGAGAGACAGTCAGACAGACTTCTGCATGCGCCCGACCGGGATCCACCCGGCACACCCACCAGGGGCGACGCTCTGCCCACCAGGGGGCGATGCTCTGCCCCTCCGGGGCGTCGCTCTGTTGCGACCAGAGCCACTCTAGTGCCTGGGGCAGAAGCCAAAGAGCCATCCCCAGCGCCCAGGCCATCTTTGCTCCAATGGAGCCTTGGCTGCGGGAGGGGAAGAGAAAGACAGAGAGGAAGGAGAGGGGGAGGGGTGGAGAAGCAGATGGGCGCTTCTCCTGTGTGCCCTGGCCAGGAATCGAACCCAGGACTTCTGCACGCCAGGCTGACGCTCTACCACTGAGCCAACCGGCCAGGGCCCAAGATTATGTGCTTTCTTGAGAGTTGATATCCCCTTTGAAGGTTATTACTTCTGAGATTTCGGAGGTGCGTTAACCTAGATCAGTGGTTCTTAACCTTTCTAATGCAGTGACCCCGCAATACAGTTCCTCATGTTGCGGTGAACCCAAACCAAATATAATTTTGGTGGCTACTTCATAACTGTAATTTTGCTACAGTTATGATTCGGAATGTAAATACCTGATATGCATTATGTATTCTCATTGCCTCTCCACCTCCTAGGCTTCTGTTCTCCGGTACTTGCTGCACTTGCCCACTGATGACCTCAGCAAGCACTGGACACACGTAATGTGATGCTATGGACTGTGGAGCATTCCCCCCACCCACCCCACCCCCGCTTCCCTACGCCCCTTAGGCCCCCAGACGGATGATGCAATCATGTCTGCGCATGACCGCAGGCATTCGTTGGGAACGCACATCCATAATGGCGAGCGTTCAAGCTGAATAGCGCTGCTGCAGACGGTAGCGCAGCTTCTCAGCGGCTAAAGCGATCGGAAATATGTATTTTCCGATTGCTTTAGGTGACCCCTGTGTTTTGGTCATTTGACCCCTGCCGGGGTCACAACCCACAGGTTGAGAACCGCTGATGCATAAGAACAATGGACAAGGCTGGCTTATAACCTTTCACCAAAGAAGTTATAGGCATGGGGCATGACTACCCACCATGACCTGCCCTGTGAGGAATTTATAAACAGGTCATCCTATGACATTAATTTCCATGGAATCCCCCCCTTTTTTAATTCACAGTTTTCATTTTTGGTCATAAATCAACACAAACAATGCATGGATGACCAAACTTGCTTGGATGGTGTGATCTCACAGTACTAGAAAGCTCAATCCTAGGAAGTCTCAGTGTTGAAGTTGTCTTGTTGACCATTGGGTCTGGAGTAAAACTACAACTGTGGACCTGAGTTGAGGTTGAATTTTTCCCAAAAGGGAAGGGCTGGAAAGTGGAAGGCAGTCAGGACTTATGGCCTTCATTACAAAAACAAAACAAAACAAAAACAAAATTCTGCATCGTTTCTATTCTGTGAACTATCATGATATGAGCTCTGCTTTCTGTCTCATTTTTTTCTGTATTTGGCATCCAGTATAACACTTACATAAGCCACAGAAAGAGTATTAATAGTTGTATTATACATGTTCAGTAACCATAAATAGTTGGACTATATAGAAAAACCAAGGGCAAGTACAACTATTATAATGATTAATATCATTATCAGAGAGGTAAGATAATCAAACCAAGGCCCTGGCCAGTTGGCTCAGTGGTAGAGCACCAGCCTGGATGTGGATGTCTGAGTTTGATTCCCAGTCATGGCACATAGGAGAAGTGACCATCTGCTTCTTCACGCCTTCCTTTCCCCCTTTCTCTCTCTCTCTCTCTTACCCTTCTGCAGCCAAGACTTGATTAGTTTGAGTACATTGCCCCAGACCCTGAGGATGGCTCTGTGCAGCCTCCACCACAGGCACTAAAAATGGCTCAGTTGCAAGCACGGCCCCAAAATGGGCAGAGCAATGTCCCCAGACGGGGGTCACTGGGTGAATCCCAATCAGGGCACATGTTGAAATCTGTCTCTCTATCTCCTCTCCTCTCACTTGAAAAAGAAGAAGAAAAGAAGGATAACTAAACCAAATAGACTGAGTTCAATATCAAAGAGTAGGCATAAAAGCCTTGTTGATGTCTAGGGATAGCTGTCTAGCCCTGGTGTCATCAGCTTCCCATCCTCCAGCAGTCTTTGATATCAATAAACAGGGATAGATGTCCACTTTTTAGTTAAGTGCCTGATAAGGTCCCTTCCAATGAGACAGTCTTTTATGTGATATCCTTTCCAATGAACAAAATCTCCATGTGGCAGTCAAATGATTTTTAATGTCATTGTCTCCTGAATGCTGACTGTGAAAGAAAATGATTACCAACCTGGTATATTCTTTTTTTTTTTTTTTAAATAAATTTTTATTTTAATGGGGTGACATCAATAAATCAGGGTACATACATTCAAAGAAAACATTTCCAGGTTATCTTGTCATTTAGTTCTGTTGCATACCCATCGCCCGAAGAGAGATCGTCCTCCGCCACCCTCCATCCAGTTCTCTCTGTACCCCTCCCCCTCCCCCTCTCCCTCCTTCCCTCCCCCCACCCCCCGAAACCACCACACTCCCGTCCATGCCTCTTAGTCTCGCTTCTATATCCCACCAATGTATGGAATCCTGCAGTTCCTGTTTTTTTCTGATTCGCCCATTTCACCCCACACAATGCTACCAAGACTCCACCATTCTGCTGCAAGTGATCTGATGTCATCATTTCTCCTAGCTGAATAGTATACCATGGTGTATATGTGCCCCATCTTCTTCATCCAGTCCTCTATTTTTTTTTTTACAGTGATTAAAAGCCTTTAAGCAAACTCTTGGCCAATACAGCAAGAATCCCTAAAAGAGTAGTGTCCTTAACATGTTCACCAAGTCCAAGTTGGCCCCATCACCATGCCAAATCCCTGAAAAATGCAACCCAACCACAGTTCAGTCTGTTAGGAGCTGTCACAGGGAGAAGGAGTCCAGGAAAGTTCCCCACAGGAAAAGTCTGTATGGCACTGGAATTGTTGTCACCATTCTATACTTTGCAGCTCATGTCCAAGTCCCAATGACCGCTGCTTCTAGCTGGTAATGATTCAGGTAGACTGGAAAAAGCCATTTGCAGCATGCGTGGATATGGAGCTTCTGTTCTCCTCTGCCTGGAGAGTTGAGACCAGGGTGCTTTTCCCTGGAGCTCTGTGACTGTGGCCTGGTAAAGAGAACCTTGGGATACACTAAGCTGGGTGGCAAAGGTAAATTCATAATACAAGTTGGCAAAAGGAGGAAAGAGAGCTCTAAATTAGGAGTAGGTCCCAGCCTGAAATATGAGTGGGGCATTGAGGTAGGAGGGATAAAGGAAACACTATATATTAAGCAAAGCAGCAGAAAATAGGACTATCAACACCCACAAATATATTCTCCCATTGTGTAGTTTGTCTTTTTATTCTGTTCTTATTGTCTTTAGCTGTGCAGAAGCTTTTTAGTTTGATAAAGTCCCATTTGTTGATCCTGTCTTTTATTTCACTTGCCTGTGGAGACAAATCAGCAAATATATTGTTGCGAGAGATGTTGGAGAGCTTACTGCCTATGTTTTCTTCTAAGATGCTTATGGTTTCACGGCTTACATTTAAGTCTTTTATCCATTTTGAGTTTATTTTTGTGAGTGGTGTAAGTTGGTGGTCTAGTTTCATTTTTTTGCAGGTAGCTGTCCAGTTTTCCCAACACCATTTGTTGAAGAGGCTGTCTTTACTCCATTGTATTGTCTTACCTCCTTTGTCAAATATCAGTTGTCCATAGAGCTGTGGGTTTATTTCTGGGTTCTCTGTTCTGTTCCATTGATCTATGTGCCTGTTCTTATGCCAGTACCATGCTGTTTTGAGTGCAATGGCTTTATAATATAACTTGATATCTGGAAGTGTGATACCTCCTGCTTTTTTCTTCCTTTTCAGGATTGCTGAGGCTATTCGTTTTCTTTTTTTGGTTCCATATAAATTTTTGGAATATGTGTTCTATGTCTTTGAAGAAAGTCATTGGTATTTTAATCGATATTGCATTGAATTTATAAATTGCTTTGGGTAATATAGACATTTTAATGATGTTTATTCTTTCTAACCATGGGCACGGTATATGCCTCCACTTATTCGTATCTTCCCTGATTTCTTTTATCAATGTTTTATAATTTTCTGAGTACAAGTAAGTGTTTAATCTCCTTGGTTAGATTTATTCCTAGGTACTTTATTTTTTTGGTTGCAATGGTAAAGGGGATTGATTCCCTGATTTCTCTTTCTGACAGTTCATTATTAGTGTATAAAAATGCCTCTGATTTCTGAGTATTGATTTTATATCCTTGCCTTTTATTTCTTTTTCTTGTCTGATTGCTGTGGCTAGGACTTCCAGAACTATGTTGAATAAGAGTGGTGAAAGGGGGCACCCCTGCCTTGTTCCTGATCTTAAGGGGATTGCTTTTAATTTTTGCCCATTGAGTATGATGTTGGCTGTGGGTTTGTCATAGATGGCCTTTATCATGTTGAGGTATGTTCCCTGTATTCCCACTTTGCTGAGAGTTTTAATCATGAATGGGTGCTGGACTTTATCAGATGCTTTTTCTGCATCTATTGAAATTATCATGTGATTTTTCTCCTTTCTTTTGTTTATGTGATGAATCACATTGATTGATTTGCGAATATTGTACCAGCCTTGCCTCCCAAGAATAAATCCTACTTGATCATGGTGTATGATTTTTTCAATATATTGCTGGATCCGGTTTGCTAATATTTTGTTGAGGATTTTTGCATCTAAGTTCATCAGGGATATTGGCCTATAATTTTCTTTCTTTGTGTTGTCTTTGCCTGGTTTTGGAATCAGAATTATACTTGCCTCATAAAAAAAGTTTGGAAGTCTTCCTTCCTCTTGAATTTTTTGAAATAGCTTGAGAAGGATAGGAGTTAGTTCTTCTTTGAATATTTGGTAGAATTCACTTGTGAAGCCATCAGGCCCAGGACTTTTCTTTTTTGGGAGTTTTTTGATAGCTGTTTCAATATCATTTGTTGTAATTGGTCTGTTTAGGTTTTCTGATTCTTCCAGATTGATTTTTGGAAGATTATATGTTTCAAGGAATTTGTCCATTTCATCTAGGTTGTCTAGTTTTTTGGCGTACAGTTCTTCATAGTATTTTCTTACAATATTTTGTATTTCTGTTGTGTCAGTTGTTATTTCTCCACTCTCATTTCTAATTTTATTTATTTGAGTCCTCTCTCTTTTTTTCTTGGTGAGTCTAGTTAAAGGTTCATCGATCTTGTTTACCTTTTCAAAGAACCAGCTCCTGGTTTTATTGATCCTCTGTATTGTTTCTTTAGCCTCTATGTCATTTATTTCTGCTCTGATCTTTATTATTTCCTTCCTTCTACTAGCTCTGGGCTTTACTTGCTGTTCTTTTTCTAGTTCTTTTAGATGCAGGGTTAAGTTGTTTATTTGAGCTTTTTCTAGCTTCTTGAGGTATGCCTGTAATGCTATAAACTTCCCTCTCAGGACTGCTTTTGCTGTGTCCCATAAATTTTGAGTTGATGTATGCTCATTATCATTTGTTTGTAGGGGAGTGACGTCACAGAAATGGCGCCGTGAGCAGCGCGTCCGACAGATCTCCCCAAAATCTCAACAAATTTGTCAACTAGAAGCAGAAAAATTTATCCTCGGAGCATCCACACTGAAAGCAGAGGGACTGTTGCCCAGGAGGGAATACGCCTGGGGTGAGTTAACCCACACGTGCAGCTGCCCCCGCCGCGTCCCGGGGAGTGCCGGCAACCACCGGCGTGCTCTGAAAAGCCCAGCGCGCGCGCGCCCCAAGCCGCGTCCCAGCGCCCCGAGCCGCGTCCCAGCGCCCCGAGCCACGTCCCAGGGAGTGCCGGCAACCACCGGTGTGCTCTGTGCTCTGAGGAGCCGCAAGCATGCCCCATCCACGTCCCAGGGAGTGCCGGCAACCACCAGAGTGCTCTGAGAGGCCGCGCGCCCGCGCGCCCCGGGGAGTGCCAGCAACCACCGGCGTGCTCGGAGAAGCCGTGTGCTCACGCCCCGAGCCGCATGCCGGGGAGTGCCGGCCACCACCAGCGTGCTCTGGGAAGCCGCGCACTCGCGCGCCCTGAGCCGCGTCCCGGGGAGTGCGGGCAACCACCGGCTTGCTCTGAGAAGCCGCGTGCGCGAGCCCCGCTTCCCCAGGAGTGCCGGCCACCACTGGCGAGTTCTGAGAAGCCGTGCGCGCGCGCGCCCCGTGACGCAGTCCAGGAGGGGCGCCAAACCTGTCTTTCCTAGTCAGGAGATTCTCTCCGTGGACGGGGCACCTCACCCAGCCATTCGAGCTAACAATCAAGCGTTGGGGGAGGGGTGCGCAGGCAGCCTGAAATACTCTCTGGAGCACAGCTGTGGATCCAATCACTGAAATTAGCTAAACCCACAAAATCTACGCACCCACGGGGCTCTAATTGATAAGATCTCTCCCAGTTCAGCGATCCAAGACAAGAGGCATAATATTTTTCAGTGCCTTTCGCTAAAGGGGCGGGGGCAACTTCTGATTGACAGAGCCTCCATATTCAGGGATATACCTAACAAGAGGGACTTGGCAGATATTAAGATCTATATAGCAAGCAGCGAATAGTGCATCTTCTTTCCAGCCAAAACAGGCTACCAAGTGTGGAAAGCCTGGGTTGAGTGGTCCAACTGAATGATAGGCGCTGAACAGTCACCTTGACAACAATTGACTCCCAGCCCCGCCTGATTACGCTGGAGGCTCTGACTGCCAGAGCCTTACCCAGAGCCTTGCGCTGAGTGAGGATAGAGTGGGGATTTCCCAGCTCTTTGAGCCTCTTACTCCCCAGACAGAAGCAGTGGCAGCCTCATAGCTGGATCACCAGGCTGCTAATTCAGGAAGGGGAGACTAGGGGAGAGACTCCAGGAAAGCAAACTCTCTCTCATTGTTGGACTCTACAAACGCCAACAAGCCTTGACTACCAGTGAGACTAAAGCCAATTATATGACATTGCCATAGAATCCCATCAACTGCAAATCCCTACCTAAGCGTGACACAGGGGCAGAACCTGGGGTACAGAGTCACCGACCAGGAAGAGGGAGAGAAAAGAAAAAGGAAGAAGTTAACCTCTCAAAATCAAGAAAAATCCACAGACTTTATAACTTGTTTCACTAATTCTTTGTTGTTGTTGTTTCTCTCTTCTTTCTTATTGTCTTTATTTGTATTTCCTCCACCTTGATCCTTTTATTCTCTGCCCATCTTATGCTACCCTTTTCTTGAACTACACTACCCATAAGTGTTACATTTTATTTCTTTTCTTCATCCTTACTCTCCCTTAGGGTTACACTCCAAAACCCTTAACTCTCACTCTCTCCCCTTTTGTTTTCTTTTTGTTTTTTTCCCTTTCCTTTTTTTCTTCCTTTGTTTCTCTCTTTTTCTTATTTTTTCCTTTCTATTCGTTCCTTCTTTTCTCCTTTTACTTTTCCTCTCATTTAATCCTCAATTACGAACAAATTATTTAATTTGGGACTAAAGTTTTTTTTGTTTTTGTTGTTTGTTCTTTTTTTTTTTTTTTTTTCTTTTCTTTTCTTTTCTGCTTTTGTTCTTGGTTTTCCTTTATTTGTTTGTTTTTGTGGCATTTTGGGTACTTTTTACATTGCTTTTTAACTCACAAGCATTCCTCCCAACCCAAAGTCTCCATTGTATTTAGTCTTCACTCCACTTAATACAACAGATTTTTACTTATTTTTATTTTTTTCTTCTTTAAATATTATTTTTTCTCTCCTTTTTTCTGTTTCCCTCTTATCCCTCTCATTATATCTTTTAGTCAACCATCACTTACAAGCAAATCATTTGATGCTTGTCTAAGATATCCTCCTTTTTTTTTTTTTTTTTTTTGCATTTAGTAGGTCCCTACTCCCTTTTTTGCACCTTGAACTCTTCACCCCAAATCAGGCCCTCCGTTATAGGCAATTTTTGTTCCATTTAGCATAATATAATTCACAGGTCATCACGATATTTACCTAAAGAGGTGAGAGGAGGGAAGGAGAAGAAAGAAAAAAGGGGGAAATAATAAATCATTACTTTTTTTGTGTGTGGAGTGTTTTTTTTTTTTCTTTTTTTTCCCTTTTTATTCTTTATTAATTTTAATTAAGAATATCAACAAGACCACCTTCAGATGCCAATAAGAAAAAGGAAATCGAATATTATGGATACAAAAGATAGAGAGGTAACACAAATAGATGTGGAAAAATCTATGGAGAAAAGATTTAGCATACTGGAAGCCTTGGAGCCAAATGACAGAGAATTTAAAATAGAAATCTTAAAAATACTCAGAGATATACAAGAAAACACAGAAAGGCAATTTAGGGAAATCAGAAAACAACTCAACGATCACAAAGAATATATTACCAAGGAAATTGAAACTATAAAAACAAATCAAACAGAAATGAAAAACTCAATTCACGAACTGAAAAATGAGATAACAAGCTTAGCTAATAGAACAGCCCAGATAGAAGATAGGATTAGTGAAATAGAAGACAAGCAACTTGAGGCACAACAGAGAGAAGAAGAAAGAGACTCAAAAATAATAAAAAACGAGAAAACCCTACAGGAATTGTCTGACTCCATCAGAAAGAATAACATAAGAATAATAGGTATATCAGAGGGAGAAGAGAGAGAAAATGGAATGGAGAATATACTTAAACAAATAATAGATGAGAACTTCCCAAGCCTGTGGAAAGAATTAAAGTCTCAAATTCAAGAAGCAAACAGAACACCGAGTTTTCTTAACCCCAACAAACCCACTCCAAGGCACATCATAATGAAGATGACACAAACCAATGACAAAGAAAAAATTCTCAAGGCAGCCAGGGAAAAGAAGAATACAACATATAAAGGAAGACCTATTAGATTATCATCAGACTTCTCAGCAGAAACTCTACAAGCTAGAAGAGAGTGGACCCCAATATTCAAAGCCCTGAAAGAGAGGAACTTTCAGCCAAGAATACTATACCCATCAAAGCTATCCTTCAAGTACGAAGGAGATATAAAAACATTCACAAATACAGAAAAGATGAGAGAATTTATCAGCAGAAAGCCCCCACTCCAGGAAATACTAAAGGGGGTTTTCCAACCAGATTCAAAGAACAAAAGAAAACAGAACCCCAAGTAACAGCTCCACCAAGAAAACAATAAAACCAAACCTAAACTGTGACAACAAAAGAAAAAAAAGGGGAGAAAGGATGAAGATTAAAAGTAGCAAAGGACGATGAAGCGCAGAAATACTCATAAGAAAGGGTACTACAATGAATATGGTAGGTACCCTTTTCATTACTTAATGGTAACCACCCTTGAAAAAACCACCACAAAAACACTTGACTTAAAAAAGGTAGCAACAGAGGAAAGAAGTATGGAATACAAACAAACAAAAACAAACAATAGAAAAACAAAAGAGAAGAATCAAACAAGATACAAAACTAACAGAAAGCAATTTATAAAATGGCAATAGGGAACCCACAAGTGTCAATAATTACACTAAATGTAAATGGATTAAACTTACCAATAAAAAGACACAGAGTAGCAGAATGGATTAAAAAAGAAAATCCAACTGTATGCTGCCTACAAGAAACTCATCTAAGCAACAAGGATAAAAACAAATTCAAAGTGAAAGGCTGGAAAACAATACTCCAAGCAAACAACACCCAAAAAAAAGCAGGTGTAGCAATACTCATATCTGATAATGCTGACTACAAGACAGAAAAAGTACTCAGAGACAAAAATGGTCATTTCATAATGATTAAGGGGACACTGAATCAAGAAGACATAACAATCCTTAATATATATGCACCAAACCAAGGAGCACCAAAATATATAAGACAGCTACTTATTGACCTTAAAACAAAAACTGACAAAAATACAATCATACTTGGAGACCTCAATACACCGCTGACGGCTCTAGATCGGTCATCCAAACAGAGAATCAATAAAGATATAGTGGCCTTAAACGAAATATTACAACACCTGGATATGATAGACATCTACAGGACACTTCATCCCAAAGCGACAGAGTATACATTTTTCTCTAGTGTACATGGAACATTCTCAAGAATTGACCATATGTTGGGCCACAAAGACAATATCAGCAAATTTAGAAAAATTGAAATTGTACCAAGCATATTCTCTGATCATAAAGCCTTGAAACTAGAATTCAACTGTAAAAAAGAGGGGGAAAAACCCACAAAATTATGGAAACTAAACAACATACTTCTAAAAAATGAATGGGTCAAAGAAGAAATAAGCGCAGAGATCAAAAGATACATACAGACAAATGAAAATGAAAATACGACATATCAGAATCTCTGGGATGCAGCAAAAGCAGTAATAAGAGGAAAGTTCATATCACTTCAGGCCTATATGAACAAACAAGAGAGAGCCGAAGTAAGCCACTTAACTTCACACCTTAAGGAGCTAGAAAAAGAAGAACAAAGACAACCCAAAACCAGCCGAAGAAAGGAGATAATAAAAATCAGAGCAGAAATAAATGAAATAGAGAACAGAAAAACTATAGAAAAAATCAATAAAACAAGGAGCTGGTTCTTTGAAAAGATCAACAAAATTGACAAACCCTTGGCAAGACTCACTAAGGAAAAAAGACACAGGACTCAAATAAATAAAATCCAAAATGAAAGAGGAGAAATCACCACAGACATCATAGATATACAAAGAATTATTGTAGAATACTATGAAAAACTATATGCCACCAAATACAACAATCTAGAAGAAATGGATAAATTCCTAGAACAATATAACCTTCCTAAACTGAGTCATGAAGAAGCAGAAAACCTAAACAGACCAATCAGCAGGGAGGAAATAGAAAAAACTATTAAAAACCTCCCCAAAAATAAAAGTCCAGGCCCAGACAGTTATACTAGTGAATTCTATCAAACATTCAAAGAAGACTTGGTTCCTATTCTACTCAAAGTCTTCCAAAAAATTGAAGAAGAAGCAATACTTCCAAACACATTTTATGAGGCCAACATAACCCTCATACCAAAACCAGGCAAGGATGGCACAAAGAAAGAAAACTACAGACCAATATCTCTAATGAATACAGATGCTAAAATACTAAACAAAATACTGGCAAATTGAATACAACAACATATTAAAAAAATAATACATCATGATCAAGTGGGATTCATCCCAGAATCTCAAGGATGGTTCAACATACGTAAAACGGTTAACGTAATACACCATATCAACAAAACAAAGAACAAAAACCACATGATCTTATCAATAGACGCAGAAAAGGCTTTTGATAAAATACAACACAATTTTATGTTTAAGACTCTCAACAAAATGGGTATAGAAGGAAAATATCTCAACATGATAAAGGCCATATATGATAAACCATCAGCCAACATCATATTAAATGGCGTAAAACTGAGGACTTTCCACCTTAAATCAGGAACAAGACAGGGTTGTCCACTCTCTCCACTCTTATTTAACGTGGTGCTAGAAGTTCTGGCCAGAGCAATCAGACAAGACAAAGAAATAAAAGGCATCCACATCGGAAAAGAAGAAGTAAAGGTATCACTTTTTGCTGATGATATGATCCTATACATCGAAAACCCAAAGGACTCCACAAAAAGATTACTCGAAACAATAAACCAATACAGTAAGGTCGCAGGATACAAAATCAACATACAAAAGTCCATAGCCTTTCTATATGCCAACAATGAAATATTAGAAAACGAACTCAAAAAAATAATCCCCTTCACGATTGCAACAAAAAAAATAAAATACCTAGGAATAATCATTTATTTGTAGGAATTTTTTAATTTCTTCTTTGATCTCAATGTTAACCCATTCATTGTTTAATAACGTGCTATTTAGTTTCCAAGTGTTTGAATGTTTTTCCATTTTTCTATTGTGGTTGATTTCTAGTTTAATGCCATTGTGATCAGAGAAAGTGCTCGATATGATTTCAATCTACTTAAATTTGTTGAGCCCGCTTTTGTGCCCTAACATGTGGTCTATTCTAGAGAATGTACCATGAGCGCTTGAAAAGAATGTATATTCTGCTGTTTTAGGGTGAAAGGTTCTGAAGATATCTATTAAATTGAGTTGATCTAATATGTCTTTTAAGTCTGCTGTTTCTTTGTTAATTTTCTTTCTTGAGGATCTATCTAATGATGTTAATGGGGTATTGAAATCCCCTACTATTATAGTATTGCTGTTGATCTCGCCCTTTAAGTCTATCAAAGTCTGCTTTATATATTTAGGTGCTCCTATATTAGGTGCGTAGATATTTATAATGGTTATATCTTTCTGTTGGATTGCTCCCTTTATCATTATGTAGTGACCTTCTTTATCTCTAACTATGGTTTTTGTTTTAAAGTCCATTTTGTCTGATATAAGTATTGCTACCCCAGCTTTTTTTTCATTTCCATTTGCGTGAAATATTTTTTTCCATCCTTTTATCTTCAGTCTGTGTGCATCTTTTGATATAAGGTGTGTCTCTTGTAGACAGCATATGTATGGGTCCTGTTTTCTTATCCACGCAGCTACCCTATGTCTCTTGATCGGATCATTTAATCCATTAACATTTAAGGTTATTACTGATATGTAATTGTTTATTGCCATTTTTTTTTCTTTAAAAGTGTTTTTCTCTTTTGCTATATTCTTTTTTCCCTTTGATCTGTTTACAGCAGGTCCCTTAGCATTTTTTGCAGCCTTGGTTTGGTTGCAGTGAAATCCTTGAGTTTTTTTTTGTCTGTAAAGCTTTTTATTTCTCCTTCAATTTTAAATGATAGCCTTGCTGGATAAAGTAGTCTTGGTTGTAGGTTCTTGTTCTGCATTACTTTGAATATTTCTTGCCATTCCCTTCTGGTCTCAAGTGTTTCTGTTGAGAAGTCAGAAGTCATCCTTATGGGGGCTCCTTTGTAGGTGATAGTCTTTTTTTCTCTAGCAGCTTTTAATATTTTCTCTTTATCATTTAGCTTTGGTAATTTAATTATGATGTGTCTTGGTGTTGGTTTCTTTGGGTTTCTCCTTAATGGAGTTCTCTGTGCTTCCTAAACATGTGAAATGTTTTTCTGCCTTAATTGGGGGAAGTTTTCCACTATAATATGTTTGAACAAAGTCTCTATCCCTTGTTCTTTTTCTTCTTCTTCAGAAACCCTTATGATGCGGATGTTATTTCTCTTCATGTTGTCACAGAGCTCTCTTAGAGTTTCCTCAGACTTTTGAGTCTCTTTTCTTTTTTCTGCTCTGCTTCCGTGCCTTTATTTATTGTGTCCTCTAACTCACTGATTCGATTCTCTGCTTCATCCATCCTGCTTTTAATTCCTTCCATTGTATTCTTTATTTTAGATATTGTATTTGTCATTTCTGTCTGATTCTTTTTTATTATTTCAATGTCCTTTTTTATATTTGTTATCTCTTTATTTAGGTTTTTGTAATGGCCATCTATGGTTGTTCTAATATCTTTGAGCATCCTAACAATCGTTATTTTAAACTCTGCATCTGGTAATTTGGTTATATCTGATTCACTTAGGTCCTTTTCCAGGGATTTCTCTTGGTTTATTTGTGTTGTATTTCTCTGCCTCCGCATTTTCTCTTCACGTGAGTGGCTGTGGTCACGTGCTCGGGTGCACAAGGGTTGGTGGCCTTGGCCTTTGCCCCGCCCCTGTGTGTGACGTTATGCTCGGTCCTGAGGGCACTGGCGAGCACCTTTGCTCAGCTGCAGGTCTCCGCCTGTTTCCGAGCTTTTGCCCTGCCTTTGCAGGATGATCCCACTCAAGGAACAGCTGCTAGCCTTGGCTCTACCTCCGGGCAGGGCTGCGTGCCCAAGCTCAGCTCCGTAGCAGAACTCCGCCTCTTCTGGGCTTTTGGCTCCACCCCCGCGGGAGGAGCCGGCTACCAAGTCAGACCACAAGCCTGGGTTGCACGGGCGGGGCAGGGCTGTGCTCCTCTGCCCTTGCTCTGGGGCTGGTTTCTACCCTTTCCGGGGTTCCCGCCCTTCTCCCGGAGGCTGGATTACAGGCTGCCGGCAGCTGAGCTTGACCGCTTTTGCACGCCCCCTTCTCCCTAGCCGGGCAAGATTGAGCTCACACCTGAGCCCAGTGGTGGCCAGCCGGCTTCCGCCCCTGCCAGCAGAACCGCGCTTTTGTCTCCCGCTGCCGCCCGCTCTCTGGTGCACCCTCAGCCGCGTGGTGGGGGCGTTGCAGCTTGGACCCTAAGACTCACTACTGTAGACCCGAAACCTCCCTCCTTCTATGCGACTCTGCTCTGAATGCTGCGGGGGAGCTTGTTTGGCTGCTCTCCTGCTTCCCTTTGTTGGTATTGCTGTTTCTGGGGGAAATATTCACTTCAGCTTTGGGGAGTGACTCGTCCCAGGGGTTAGGGTGGCTATCTCCTAAAATGTATCTCCCTATGCCTCCTAGATTGCACTCTCTTCCTTTACTGTGGTTTCCTCCTCTCTCCCCCCGTCCCCAGGAGCCCCAGGTGATTGTTTTTGAGAGAGATGTTCTGCATGGTCCCTTCAAGAAGGATCCTGGGTCTGAGAAATCAGACTCTCTCACAAACAGTATCCTGACTTGTTTCCAGCTAAATACTGTCCTTATGCCTCTTCTGGGCTCTGGGGCTGCAGGCTGGGGCTTTGTTCCTGGGGCTCAGGACCCTTTCCCCTCTGCTAAACTCACTTCCCGCCACGTGAGTCTCTCCCTGCTGCCGTTTGCTCCGAGGAGCTGGGCAGCCCTCTCCGCATTTCCACGTTTCCGCTTTTCCTACCAGTCTCTGTGTGGCTTCTTCAGCGTTCCTTGGTTGAATAGTCCTTTTAGTTTAGTCCAAAGTTGGTTTTTCCAGATGATAGTTCATAAAATTAGTTTGTAATCCACTTTGGTTCTGGGAGGTAGATGCTGGTACGTCCGCCTACTCCAGCGCCATCTTGTCTCTCCCAACCTGGTATATTCTTGAAGTGACTTTGACAATAGTGTAAGATGTCTCCTTGTAAGAATGTCAGCTGAGTAGTTTCCTCAACTAGGTCTGGCTTAAATGCACTGTGATGCATGAAGGAATGCAAAATCTGAAAAATGAGGAGGCAGGGAGCCAAAAACCAAGTGGCTGTCTTGGGTTTCCATAGCACTGACTATTCATTTAATTATAACCATTGTTTATTTGCACAATATAACTTAGATGTTCACATCACTTTTTTGACAATGCTACCCATGAGTTTTCAAATCTTTTGAGGAATTCCAGGGGCCCTGCTGAAACACTACATAGTTATCACTACATATATTACAATTTTTTTTTGTATTTTTCTTAAGTAAGAAGCAGGGAGGCAAAGAGACAGACTCCTGCATGTGCTTGGCCAGGATCCACTGGGCAAGTCCACTAGGGGGTAATGCTCTGCCCATCTGGGGCCATCTGCTCCATTGTAACTGGAGCCATTCTAGCACCTGAGGCAGAGGCCATGGTGCCATCCTCAGCAGCCGGGCCAAATTCTTCCAGTGGAGCATTGGCTATGAGAGGGGAAGAGAGAGAGAGAGAAGGGAGAGGGGGAAGGGTGGAGAAGCAGATGGTCGCTGCTGCTGTGTGCCCTGACTGGGAATTGAACCCAGGACATCCACACGCCAGGCCTACACTCTACTAGTGAGTCAACTGGCCATGGTCATATATTAAAATTTTAACCTTTAAAACCTCAATGTGAGAGAAGTCAAGATGGTGCTGGAGTAGGCGGACATACCAACATCCACCTCCCAGAACCAAAGTGGATTACAAAATAATTTTAAGAACTATCATCTGGAAAAACCAACTTTGGACTAAACTAAGAGGATTCTTCAACCAAGGAACACTGAAGAAGCCACACCAAGACTGGTAGGAAAAGCGGAAACTCGGAGAGGGCTGCCCAGCTCCCCGGAGAAAACGGCAGCAGGGAGAGACTCGTGTGGTGGGAACTTAGTGTATCCCAAGGTTCTCTTTACCAAGCCACAGTCACAGAGCTCCAGGGAAAAGCAACATGGTCTCATCTCTCCAGGCAGAAGAGAACAGAAGCTCCATCTCCACACATGCTGCAGATGGCTTTTCCAGTTTACCTGAATCATTACCAGCTAGAAGCAGCGGTCATTGGGACTTGGGCGTGAGCTGCAAAGTATAGAATTGTGAAAACAATTCCAGTGCCATGCGGACTTAATCTGAAGGTAGACTTTTCCTGGACTCCTGCTCCTTGTGACAGCTCCTAACAGATTGAACTGTGGTTGGGTTCCATTTTTCAGAGATTTAGAATGGTATTGGTGCCAACTTGGAATTGGTGAACATGTTAAGGACACTACTCTTTTATGGATTCTTGCTGTATTGGCCAAGAGTTTGCTTAAAGGCTTTAATCACTGTAAAAAAAAAACATATATATATGTAGAAGACTGGATAAAGAAGATGTGGCACATATACACCATGGTATACTATTCAGCCATAGGAAATGATGACATCGGATCATTTACAACAAAATGGTGGCATCTTGATAACATTATACGGAGTAAAATTAGTAAATCAGAAAAAAACAATAACTGCAGGATTTCATACATTGGTGGGACATAAGAATGAGACTAAGAGACATGGACAAGAGAGTGGTGGTTACGGGGGGCAGGGGGAGGGAAGGAGGGAGAGGGAGAGGGAGAGGGGGAAGGGGAGGGGCAAAAAGAAAACTAGATAGAAGGTGACAGAGGACAATCTGACTTTGGGTGATGGGTATGCAACAGAATTGAATGACAAGATAACCTGGACATGTTTTCTTTGAATATATGTACCCTGATTTATTGATGTCACCCCATTAAAATTAATAAAAATTTATTTATAAAACAAAAAACAAAGAAAAACTCAATATGAATTTTAGCCTGTGGTGGCACAGTGAATAGAGCACCAACCTGGAATGCTGAGGTCACCAGTTGGAAACCCTGGACCTACTGGGTCAAGGCACATATGACAAGTAACCAATGAACAGCTACTGGGAAGCAGCTACTTCTTGTAGCCACCCCCACCTCCTCTCTCTGTAAAATCAATAACTAAAGCCTTTTTTTAAAAATCCCAATGTCTAATGAAAAGTAAGAAGACAAATAGCATACCTTAGCTTGAACATTTTATAACCTTAAGAAACATTTTTCAGAAATATAAAAGCAAATTATCAACATATAATTATTTTTGAAAAACCCAGGCAAAATGACATATCTGTTCTACTTAAACCAACAAACTTAAGCTAGCTTACAAAGTAAAGATTAATCTTAGATCACATGAACTTGAAAAAACAATTATTTAGTGCCTATATTACTGCAAATTTTAAAATATCCAATTCTTCTTTTTTTTTTTATGTACATTGACCGCGGGCCTTCAGCAGATCAAGAAAACCCTTGCTCAAGCCAGCAACATTGGGCTCAAGCTGGTGAGCTTTTGCTCAAACCAGATGAGCCCTCGCTCAAGTCGGTGACTTCAGGGTCTCGAACCTGGGTGTTCCGCATCCCAGTCCAACGCTCTATCAACTGCGCCACAGCCTGGTCAGGCAGAATATCCAATTCTTATAAGCAAGCATTGGCTTTAAGTCAATTTTAACAGAACTATCAGGAAGTAGAAAGGTATCTCACATATACAGTATACATATATATAGATACACATACACAGACACAAACAAAGACCATTTAGCCATGAGACAATCTCACTAGTTATAAAAGAACAATTAGATCTGACTTCTTCCTGGAGGTATTTACAATTTATAATTGTCTTTGACAAGTCAAATTCCAAATGACCTTTCTCCTTTTAAAATAAGGACAGCCATTTATTAATTCTTCAAAGAATTGGATTGACACCTAAATAACATCATAGGTGGATCTATTTATCTAAATCTTCATCTTGAAGTTTCAAGAGACCAATTAAATATGGTTTCCAATCATACTGCCTAGATTTATAGATGGCTTTCTTTAATTGTGCATGTGAAAGATTACTTTAGAAGTAGCAAAGGATCCTCATGTTGGCCACTGTAGTTATGTTAGCAGTGCAAAAGAGGCACCAGGCATTAGTGATGAGTGGACTCAGGCCAGACCTCAGTTCAGCAACCTCAGTACTTGAGTTCTAGACAAGAAAGAACTTAGAACCAAGACTCAAACCATATGAGAAAGTTTATTTAGGAAGTCACAGAGTAGAAAACAAAGCCTTAGAATAAATGGGCTCAAGAAACAAGTTACAGAAGCAAAAGAAGGGCCCTTGGAGCTTAGGAGAAAGAGAGAGGCAAGGAAAACACCCAAGAGGAAGGGGGAGGGGGAAAGCAGGCATGTTTTCTAGAGACCTGGGTCCTCCATCCTGAGGGCTTTTATCTGAGGTCTCAGGGGAGGACCTCAGTAGAATACTCATCAGCTTCCTCAGTGTGTTTCCTCAGGGTTGTGGTCTCCACTGATTGGTCAGCACCAGGGGAAGGGGTCATCAGTCATTGCAGCTGATCCTGATGTCCATGGCATTTCTCCCAGTAGCGTAGGGAGGTGTGTGGAGAGGAGACAAAGGAATCTATTATGGCCCGGTCACCCCTTGCAGAGGGGCGACAAATAGTCTCCAAGACAAAGAAGAAAAGCCTAGTAGAAGGGGAGGGAGGTGTCAGTTATGTTCGCTACGCCACTGATCTCTCCTCCTAGTTTTGCTGCTTTTCTGGGCCTGGAACTGAAACACAGGTGAGGACTAGCTGTCATCTCCAGGTGTTAATGTCAATGGAAAAGTCTGTGCAAGGACTTGTAGTTTTGCCCATTGCTAGGCACCTGGGGCTCTCTGCCCTGGTGACTCTCTGCACCTGGCCTATCATTCTTACTCTGCTCATGCCTGTCTAACTGCCTGCTACACTTACAAATGGGAGGCTGACAGTGCTGGGCCTTGTTGACCTGGAAGGCACAATTTCCATGTTTATTTTGAGATCAGTAGAGTCTGAACACACTTCTAGGGGATAACATAACCTACATGCACGTCTCCAGATGAGCCAAATGCAATGATATCCCTGTAGGGATGACTTATGCCCTAGAGAAAATTTTTTCTTAGAAACCTAAGAATACTCGAACAAGGGTGGGGAAACTTGCCAGATGCCACCCAAATATCAACACTCCAATGCATGAGCCCCTCTTTCGAGGTGCACCCATTCCAGGGTGCCCTGCCCCTCTTCCCTGGATTCCCACTGACTTCTCCAAGATCACGTGTTACTGCATTGAACGAGCCCAGCACCCATCTCCACCACACCAGATTCGGGAACTGAACAACTATAATGATCTCACTGGAGATTCAGGTAGGAGATGCAAGTGTCCTCTCAATTTCCAAGCTAAGGAAAGTTTAGGGTCTTGTTTAATCAGCAAAAACTTTGTTCAGACCCTCAGCAAGCAATACAATTAAGAATACAAAATTAAAGCAGCAACCCATTTTTTTCTTTTCCCTGTGTTACTACAATTCTTATTCACCTCAAGGATCCTCTAAAAACAGCTCAGATAAACTCATGGCCTGCTACTTAAGGCCAGGAGGCCCAGAATTTTGAGAAAAACTCAAGTTCCCTCAATGCAAAATGGGAAGCCTGTGGGTACAATGGGCCCTTGATTGTACCTCGCACTGGGTCCAGGTCTTCAGGGAGGTCTTGTGTGGGGTTTTAAAGAATCGCACTGACTCTGTCAAGTAAAATGCCAATATAAGAAATGTGTAAACCTGTAGGAAACCCTTCTAAGAGTTTATTTGAGCCAAACTGATGGCATATGCCAGAAGCAAGATCTCAAAGCTCCACAAAATAACAAACAGGTTTGCAGCTTCTCTTATGCATTTGAAATTAAGGAGGAAATGTGAGGAGCATTATATGAGGAAGAGAAAGTAAAACAGGGATTGGCTTATAGAATAGTTAACAAGATTTTCTGCTCTTTTGAAGGTTAATACCCCCTTCCAGGAATATTACTTCTGATATTTCAAAGGTGTGTTATCCTGGATGTACAGGAACAATAATAAACCAGGCTGTAACTGAAGAATGTATGGGTCTGGGGCATGGCTACCTACCGTGCCTACTTAGGAGTTTATGATCAGCTCACCCTATGAAGAGACTTTTCAAAGAACCCCTTTTGGTCACAGGATTACACCCAAAACAGAGCAGAACCCTCACACCTGACTTTTTATTAACCCATAACAGCATGAGACAGTTTTTTCCCTTCTTGTGTACAAGATCTTCCTATTCTACACCTTTCATCCTAGTAGCCCTCACATTCCATATTATTCCAGAGTCCCCTCTAAGCACAGCCACTTTACGAAATCATTCTCAGCCTTCAAAATTCTGAGCTGACTCTCTTTTAAGTCTTGAAATCCACATCCTTTCCCCTGGGGCAAAATAATGACCTGCCTGAATGAACATCAGGAAGACTGTAAGGAAAAATATTCAAATACCAAAGGGAATAATGTAGTGATTTATCACTAATTTTAAAATGTCAATTTAAAATTTAAAAAAATGATATCACGTGACAAAAAAAAATCTCAGATCAATGAGGAAACCCAAAGTCCACATGAATATGCCAGGGTCCAGGCAGACAGGAATATGAGATCCCACCCGCACCCCCGTGACATGAGTGATGAGGCCCAAGTGGACAAGAGGGAGGAAACCTCAGAAAACGTGAGGCCAGGTTGGATGTAGGGAGGCGGGGGGAGAGAGGGGAGCTAAGAGGTACTCAGCACACCCAGAGAAATTTCCTGGGGGGATTCAGATTGCAGAGGAGGAGTGAAAGGCTCGGAGAGCTTGGCAAGAAGTGGTAGAAAGTGTTCATGAGGAGGTGGATAGGAGACAACTGAGAAGGGGAGGTCACAGGGCTCAGGTGACCTGAGGGTGGGGCTTGGCTACAGGCACCAACAAGTCACATCAGGGAAGATGAAGGAGTCCCTCCAAGGTCGCCTCTGCCCAGCCAACAGTCATCCCCAACAGCTTCCTCTGGCAGGCACACCAACTTCAAGTGCAATTTCAGGACACCCCAGGAGGGCCCCCTTGTCACAAATTATCTCCTTCTTAACAATTCCTCAGTCACTTTAGGATAGTATGTGGCTCTGTACAAGGAACCCCTCTGCAAAGAGCCCATCACAGCATGGAAACAATGTGTTTCCAAGTCACTGGCTTCCTCTTTATTCTGTTTTATATAATGCATGAAAAATTATCTTGATGCTGAGGTCACCAGTTTGAAACACTACCTTGCCTGGTCAAGGCAAATATGGGAGTTGATGCTTCCTGCTCCTTCCTGCTCTCTTTCTCTCTTTCTCTCTCTCTCATTCTCTCTCCCTCTCTCCTCTCTAAAATGAATAAATAAAATGGTTTAAAATATTATCTTGAAAGAAAATAGTAAATGAATAAATAATTTCTAAAAAAAAAGAAAAAATAAAATTTGTGTTAGCAAGGGAATAGATGGCATCAAAGGTTAAGAACTACTGAACTAGCCTGACCAGGCAGTGGCGCAGTGGATAGAGCATTAAAATGGGATGCAAAGAACAAAGGTTCGAGACCCCGAGGTCACCAGTTTGAGTACTCGTTCAATGAGTTTAAGCAAAGCTCACAATCTTTGACCCAAGGTCGCTGGTTTGTGTAAGGGGGTTACTCAGTCTGCTGTAGCCCCACAGTCAAGGCATATATGAGAAAGCAATCAATGAACAATTGAGGTGTCACAACAAAAAACTGATGATTGATGCTTCTCATTTTTTTTCTTGTCTGCCTGTCCCTATCTATCCCTCTCTCTGACTCTCTCTCTGTTTCTGTAAAAACAAAAAACAAACAACAAAAACTGAACTAGAGGAAGAAGATACCGAGAAAATACCGGCTGTGAGGGAAAAGATGCAATAGCCGGATGTGCCTCATTCATTGGAAGACATGGGATGTTCATTGTATTAGGGGGGTGCCTCCAGAATTTGACTTCTATATCCCTTCTGAATATATACCACACCACCTGTCCAATCCCACAATCTTCTCACTGAACTCTATTTCTACTAAGTTCAAAATAGACTCTCAGGTAGGTGTGGTGCTGTCCCTTTTGGTCTTTGTTCATTTACCCGTTGATCTATTCCTGTAAGTGTTTATTCATTGTCTTCTTTCTGCCAGGAAACGGACTATTGCTAGGGACAGAGAAATGAACATGGCACACACCAGCCCTGTTCTTAGAAAGTTTGCCCTCTAGGTGCCAACAGAAATTTTATCCCTGTTTACATCTCTTCTGAAGCCTTTCCCAATGCCATTTCACACTTCACTTCCTTCTCTAAAGAAGCTCTTGTCTATACTCATCATATTACAATTGTATAAGATAAGTAGGAGTGTCTTGGTCAGAGTTGGTTATTGATTTTTTTAGGTTTTTGTATATAAGTTATGAAAGTTCATTTTTTGTTCTTAGGTTTTAATCATTAGGCATTATTAAGTTTCATCTGCTTTATCCTCGCAACTAGAAAAAAACAAAATATTCTTTCTGTACCATCATAAAAATTGCCTGGAGTTCAGACTCTGCTTGAGTCAATAATTTCTGCTTTTGATTTTGTTTTTTTCTTTAATCTTTCCAGCACATGTAGACTTAACTATCCCAGATTTTTTTCTGACAGAGAGAGAAAGAGAGATGAGAAGCATCATCTCATACCTGTAGCACCTTAGTTGTTCATTAATTGCTTATCATATGTGCCTTGACTGGCAGGCTCAAGGTTAGCTGT
The DNA here is from genome assembly GCF_036850995.1 of Saccopteryx leptura. Lineage (NCBI taxonomy): Eukaryota > Metazoa > Chordata > Mammalia > Chiroptera > Emballonuridae > Saccopteryx > Saccopteryx leptura. The sequence goes on from NC_089506.1 coordinate 188,157,132, forward strand.
GACCCCCTTGCTCAAGCCAGGAACATTGGGTTCAAGCCAGTAACCTTGGGCTTTAAGCCAGCAATCTTTGGGCTCAAACTAGTGACCATAGAATCCTGTTGATGATCCCACTCTCAAGCTGGCAAGCTGCATTCAAGGCAGTAACCTCAGTGTTTCAAACCTGGGTCCTCAGCATCCCAGGTCAATGCTCTATGCACTATGCCAACACTGATCAAACAACCATCCCAGATTTAGTCCTTGAATGCCCAAGCCCTTCACACTGTCTGATGGTAGCAGCCTCGGGGAAACTAAACTTTTGCCTTCAACGAGCATTACGTTGAGTTGACAAGGCCTAACTAAATCAGCTGTTTCTCCCTCCACTGCATATTGAGGTCTGTAAGAACCTCCCCAAGATATTTGTGTTTTCACTGGCTTTAGCTACAATATGGTCCTATAACCAAACCTGGTTCCCATTCTTCCATTTCCCTTCGCGAATGTTGCTTTAAGAAAGTCCTTTCCCCATTTCAGTAGAGTCATATCATTAAATCTGTTGTAGAAACAAATTCTTATTCCAATATAAGCAGAAAATAAATTATTTACAGGTTTGTTCTAGAATCAGTGGAGAGCCTGAGGAACCCACACTCAAATTAGGCAGAAGAAAGGTAAGCCAAACCACACCGTGGAACCCATCCTATAATAACATGCTGCTGCCAACAGAAGCAATAAATGCCACAGCATGGACAGATGGACAAGGTCGCAGTCCCCAGATCACCTGTCCCAGGTCTCAGACTCACTGAGCAAACATCTACCCAGCCTGGACTAAGTATCCTGTTTTCTCAGTCAGGTGAGTACTCCATCCTGGCACTCTCACCTGTGCATTCACCTCACCTGTCAGGGCTCAAAGCCAGCCATTCCCAAAACAACACCTGGCTCTGTCTCCAAATAGTCTTCTCTAAGCTCCTGGACCTCAGGAAGTCGAGAACCTTCTAGTCAAGAACCATGAGCACAATAGTGCCTTTCCTGCTGTCCCTGCTGCTCCTCTGGGTCCTGAAGTGCCCTTGGAGACCCAAGCTGCTGAGTGTGGAAGCAAGGGCTAGCTGTGGAGAAGAATGGAGGAGAGGTGATGAATGGGATGACGGGAGAAAGGCCCCTGATGGAGCTGGAACTCCCAGTGTACAGTGGGAAAGGCTGTCTGAGGCTCTCAAGTAACTCAGCTCATACTCTTCTAGAAGGATTCAGGAAGCCTCTGGACTTATTCTAAATCAGACCTCAAAGAATAATAATTTTAAAATTTTTTAGTATATAGATGAACAAAATCAAGACCCAGAGAAAAAAAGTGACCTTACCTAGGGTCACATTCCCAGGACAGAGTAAGAATCACACACGTGGAACATTTGTTCCTTCTCTTTTTCCAGTGACCTGATGTACCTGTCTGACCCCCAGGGAAAGAGACAGCAACTCCAAGGGGAAAATGTGAAGGCAGGTGACCTGGAGGGATGATTCCTGAAGGACACCCATGCCCTCACCCCACAGGCTATGAAGTGGGCCTGGAAGGCAAGTATCTGGGAGAGCAGCCCATGGGGAGCTTGGGAAGAACCAGTCAATTCTAAGACTGAGAATGAGGCCCTTTTTGGGGTGTTGAGGGGCAAACAAAATTTAAGAATGAAGAAATATAAGTTAAACTGTGCAGGTTTCAAATTCATTACATACACAAACTGTCAAAATATGAGTTTTATAACAATTCATCACAATGATAACATTAATAACATCTACTCCTAATTCTACAAACTCACCCCCTAAACTGAGCTCCTAAAGGAAATCAACCCCAGCCTTCTGAATGCTGAGCCAACTCTCTTATCTTTCTCAAAACCTTAATTTAAGGACTATACTTTTTTATTTGGTACTTCAATTTCAAAATCAGAGCTTCTTTAAGTGAAATCCACATTCCCCTTCCCTGGGGCAGAATAATGTCCTGTCTGAACATAAGGAGGACTGCAGAAAAGAGAAATTCAAATAGTTAAGAGGCAACAATGTACAATTAATATTTCAAAATATTATGACACTTTGAAAAAAAATAAGAAAACTTCACCGGAGAAAAATCTCAGATCAATGAGAAAACCCAGAATCCAAGTCAGTGACCAGGGCCAGTAAAGATGGGAATGTTGGATCATACCCAGCCCATGACAGGAATGAGGGGCCCATCCGGATGAGAGGGAGGAAAGCTCAGAAGACCTGAGTCCTGGCCAGGTGTGGGGCAGGAGGAGAAGGCACAGAGAACACTCACCACAGAGAGATTCTGATTTCAGAGGAGGTGTGAAGACTGAAGATAATTGTCCAAGAAAAGATGGAAAGACTGTTGCTGACCAGGAGGGCAGAGGCAGCTGAGAGGGGAGCGTCACAAGGCCTTGACAGGAAAGCAACCTGAATTTGGGATTGGGTTGTATGCATCAACTAGTCACATCAGAGAGGAGGCAGTGGTCTGGAGAACCAAATGTGGGTCCATCCTCGGTCACTTTCTGCCCACCCAACTAAAATCACCTACAGCTTCCTCTGCTGGCAGGACCACCTACCACTGTAACTTCAGGAAGCCCTACACCAGGAGGACTTCATTGTCACAAATTATCTCCTTTACAATTCCTCAGTCAGTCACTTTAAAATAGCATCCTGCTCTGTTTGAGAAGTGGAGGGGCTGCCAACAGTCCAATGGCCCACAGGGGCACGTGAAAAGACCTGAATTTCCATAGGACTGGCTTCCTCTGTATCTTCCATGTTTTAATTTATGTATTCAAAATTATCTTGAAACTGACCAGGCGGTGCCACAGTGGATAGACCATCTGACTAGGATGCGGAGCACCCAGGTTCGAGACCCCAGGGTAGCCAGCTTGAGCACGGGCTCATCTGGTTTGAACAAGGCTCACCACGTTGAGTCCAACGTCACTGGCTTGAGCAAGAGGTTACTCACTCTGCTGTAGGCCCCTGGTCAAGACACATATGAGCAAGCAATCAATGAACAACTAAAGTGCCGCAACAAAGAATTGATGCTTCTCATCTCTCTCCCTTCCAGTCTGTCCATCCATCTCTGTTTCTCTCTGTCTGTCACACAAAAAAAGAAAATCATACAAAATTATCTTGAAAGAAAAAAAATGAGTAAATAGTTTCTAAAAAAATATTTAAATAAAATTTATCTTGAGAATAACTGACAAGGATGTAGATGTACAGAAGGCTAAGAACTGATAACCCTTAGAGGAATGGGGTATGCGGAGAAGACAGGCCGTGAGGGAAAACGCACAGTAGTGAAAAGTGCCTCATTGATCAAAGACCGAGATACTCATTGAATGAGCGTCCTATAGATTCTACCTCCAACTTCCATTTGATTCTATCACTCCACCTCTCTTCCCCTCAGTCTTCCATCTAAACCCTGTTTCTATCAAATTGTCCTCCGTGACTTTTCGAGAGGTCTGGCATTGTCTCTTTTTCATTTTTGCTCATTTATCCATTCACCTATTTTTATAAGTGTTTACTGTCCCTACTTGACCAGGCTGTGGCGCAGTGAATAGAATGTCAGCCAGGGACACTGAGGACCCAGGTTCAAAACGCAAGGTCAACGCCTGGAGTGCGGGCTCATCTGGTGTGAGCACAAGCTCACCAGCTTGAGCACAGGGTCACCGGCTTGAGCGTGGGATTAGAGACATGACCCCATGTTCTCTGGCTTGTGCCCAAAGTCCGTGGCTTGAGCCCAAGGTCATTTGTTTGAGCAAGGAGTCACTGGCGCAGCTGTAGTTCCCCCACCCCCTGGTCAAGGCACATATGAGAAAGTAATTAAAGAGCAACTAAAGTGAAGTAACTATGAGTTGATGCTTCTCATCTCTCTCCCTTCTTGTCTGTCTGCCCCTCTCTCTTCTCATTTGTCTCTCACATTAAAAAAATAAATAAAAATTTTTAAAAATGTTTACTATCTCCTTTTACACCAGGCACTGGTCTAAGTATAAGGGACATAAAAATGAACATGACAATACCATCACTATTACGTAGAAAAATTTTCCCTGGTGCCAGAAGAAATTCTATACCTGTTCGATATCGTGCCCAGTGACAACATCTCATGTAGCCTTTCTTGATGCCATTCCACACTTTGGTTTGTTCTCCAGACCTCTTGTCCCCCACTGTAAGTAACAATTGTATAAGATTTGTAGGAATGTCTCCATCACACTTGACTATTAGACGTTCTAGGTTTGTGAATGAGCTATGAAACCTTGTTTTAATCACTAGGCACTATTAGGTTTACATCTGTTTTGTCCTTGGAACTAGAAGAGACAAAAGAATTCTTCTGCTGTATGAGAAACGGCCTGGTTTTCAGGTTGTGCTTTGAATTGATAATTTTTCTTTTGATTTACTGTGTATTTCTTTAAGCTTTTCAGCACTTATGGACTCAAATATCCCAAACTCTTTACTTGAATTCCTCAAGCTCATCACACTGCCCTATGATAGCAGCTACTTGGGAACTAAAAATTTGCCTTTACTAAGCATTTTATTCTAGTTGACCAAAATAGATGATTCAGGCAGCTGTTTGACCCTCCACTGTTTATCACAGCCTGCAGGACCGTGCCCAACGTTGGGCTTTTAACTGCATTTAGCTCCAATCTGAACCCTTAACCAAGCCTGGTTCCCTTTCCTCTATTTCTCTGAGTGACTGTTGCCTGAAAACATCCTGTCCCAATTCCAGTAACAGTCACATCATTAGTTGATGGAACAGATTCCTATTCTGACTTTAAGCAGAAAATGTATTTATTTACCAGCTATTTCTCAGAATCATTGGAGACACTCCAAATTAGGCATGAGAAGCACAGGTCCAACCACACCATAGAACTACTCCTATAAGCATATGCTGCCGCCAACAAGGTGACAAATGTGTGGACCCATGCAAAGTCCAAACACCAGATTGGCTGTCGGAGCTCCCCATTGGCAGACAATCCATAGACTCACTGAATACAACATCCGCCATGCCTGGCCTGTATATCCTGTTTTCTCACAGTTGGGAGAGGAGCCCATCCTAGCATTCTCATTGGCCTGTGCTTTTAACTCACCAGAACAGGGCTCAAAGCCAGCCATTCCCAAAAATATAACTGGAACTCTCTCCAAGTAGTCTGCTCCAGGACACAGAGAAGCACAGTACCTTCCACTCACACAAAATGAGCACAATAGTGCCTGTCCTGCTGTCTCTGCTGCTTGTTCCGGGTCCTGCATTCTCCCAGAAGACACAAGATGGTGAGTTGGGAAGTAAGGGCTGGGTATGGAGAAGAACAGAAGAGAGGTAATGAAGGAGATAGGTGGGCAGAAAGCAGGCCCCAGATGAAGCCAAGATTCCCAGTGTACAGGAGGAATGGCTGTTTGAGGTTGTCAACTACCTTAGATTATACACTTGTAGAAGCATATAGGGAGTCTCTGGACTCATGCTAAATAAGGCCTTAAAGAATTAGAACCTAAATTCTTATTGGACAAATGAACAACACTAAGACCGGGACAAGTGAAGTGAGCTGTCCTGGGTCATGCAGCCAAGACAGAGCAAAGCCCACACAGGTGGAAATTTTTGTTTCTCCCCCTTTCAATGGCTGGACATACCTGTTTGACTCTCAGGGAGAAAGACAGCAACTCCATAGAGCACTTGTAAAACATATTAACTGAAGGATGCTTTTAGAAACAGACTAGGCCCTGGCCTGTTGGCTCAGTGGTAGAGTGTCAGCCTGGCATGCGGGAATCCCGAGTTCAATTCCCGGTACGGCACACAGAAGAAGCGCCCATCTGCTTCTCTACCCCTCCCCCTCTCCTTCCTCTCTGTCTCTCTCTTCCCCTCCCGCAGCCAAGGCTCCATTGGAGCAAAGTTTGCCAAGGTACTGAGGATGGTTCTGTGGCCTCTGCTGGAATGGTGCTGGAATGGCTCTGATTGCAGCAGAGCGACACCCCAAGATGGACAGAGCATCGCCCCCTGGTGGGCAGGCTGGGTGGATCCCGGTCGGGAGCATGCAGGAGTCTGTCTGACTGCATCCCCGTTTCAAGCTTCGGAAAAATTCAAAAGAAAAGAAAAGGAAAAAAAGAAACAGACCCATTCTGTCACTCCACAGTGAGATGCTACTACACTGGGCCTGGGAGGCCAGCTGGAGCTCGGGCAGAACCAAAGTCAATTTTAGGACAGAGTATTGAGGACATTTTTAGTATACAATATTTCAGAATGAGGAATGTAAACACAACTGTGTAAGTTTAAAATTTATAACATTTTCTGACACACTATTAAGAATATTTTTATAACAATTGATCATATTTTGATTGTTAATCACATCCTACATTGTAGTAGAATATAGTCAGCGTTCTCCCGACAGAAAGCATGAATCTCATGCATATGCCAGAAAGAGAGGTTTATTTTAAGGATACAACTCAAAACCATTATAGAGGCTGGGAAGTGTGAAATCGGCGGGAAAGGTCAGCACACTGGAGACCAGAGAAGAGTTTACGCTGCCATCTCGGGCCCAAAGGCAGTCTGGAGGCAGAGTTCCTGCTTCCTGTGGAGAATTCAGCCTCTTCTCTGTGGCCTTCAACTGATTTGTGGAGGCCCAGTCACATTATAGAGGGTAATCTGCTTCACTCAGCATCCACTGAGTAAAATGGTAATCATGTGTATAAACTAATTAGTAACAATAACTTCAGTACTGAAACTAGAAACCTGCTATATGGCCTAACATTAGTAACATCCATGAGAGTTAGATCAGGATTCCACTTCAAAATTAATTATGAAAATGCCCCACCCTCTACCCCTTCCTACCTCCCACTAAAGTGCAGAGACAGGCATGGCAATTCTGAGGTCCATTCTGGTCTTAGCTTTTGCTGATCCATTCTAAGTCATAACCTGAGGATTCTAGTCAATTTCTCTCTATGATATGCCTGTTGGCTTGGCAGTGGGGAGAAGGCAGGTGTATAAAACGTCTGCCCAGAAAGGATGAAGATGAGTAAGTGTGAGCAGGATTGCTTGAAACAGCTGACACCTTGGTTGAAATATTAAGCAGAGCCTGACCTGTGGTGGTGCAGTGGGAAAAAGCCACAACCTAGAGTGCTGAGGTTGCTGGTTCCAAACCCCTGGCTTGCCTGCTCAAGGCACATACGAGGAGAAACTATGAGTTGATGCTTCCTTCTCCTTCTATCTCCCTCTAATAACAATAAAATCTTTACTTTCTAAGTTGAAAAAAGAGAATTAATAAGAAAGAAGTTCTTGTGAGAGGGGGCAGAGAAAGGTCTGAATCACAGAAGCAGGCAGAATCTACGGGCAGGGCTCAAACTAGGGGAGGCAGGAGCCATCAAGCCCACTGGAGGTTTGGGAAAAAACAAAAAAATGCATGGCATTCACATTTCTCAGTTGCAGTAGTCAATGCACGAGGGTGGGTAGTGGGTGCTGGGAGGCAAGAAAGTAGACACGGGTATTCCACTATCCAGCAAGGAAGGCTCATAGAATGCTTCAAGTTCTCTGATCTGGAAGTTTTCTTGATGAGGCAGGTAAAAGCTGAGAGATATGCTCATCCCAGACTCCGGGGCTGGGGGGAGACGTGAGCGGGAAACCAGCCCCTTTAGACCCTCAACCTCCATGCTGTGTCTCTCCACAGATAGTCTCTCTGTATCAATCACCAGCCAGGTGGGCCCAGGAGGACACAGCGTGTACATCAAATGCATGATCAACGGCTTTTACCCAGAGCCAATTAGTATGTACTGGACTCGAGGAAGCAATGTAGTTGAGACTGAGTTGGAGAATGACAGTCTTCTCACTGAAAATGGCAATTACCTGTACTGGGTGGTGGTGGAAGTCCCCTCTTTGGAAATACCTCTCTATTCCTGCCATGTGGAGCACAGCAGCCTGGCCCAGCCCCTCGTTGTTCCATGGAATGAGGGACAGGAATCTGGAGACCAGTAGTTACCCTTTCACTAGGGCATGACAGAGGTGAGCTCAGAATGGCCAACACCACCATCGGCAAGACCCGGAGAAGCTGTGAAGAGAACAGACAGGTGGTGCATTTGAAGACACAGGCTTGAATGCTGGTCACTGAGCTGACTCACTGTTGTGTTTCCCATGATCTAATCTGTGATACCTAATCAACACTAATAACCTTGCCTGACAAACATAGTAAGTCAGATTATTAAACTTTAGATGCTATAGAAATGTCACTCGATTTTATCAATCATCCTGCCCCCAAGCATTTGAATCATTTTTAAATCTTGGTACCCACTGGAAGCAATGTTCACTGCCTGTCTTTTCCTGGGGTCCCCACTGTTGTGTGGCATGACCACTTGGTATCTTGAGTGTTGTTCAGGCACCCATTCCTGATGTTCCCTCTAGTTATGAGGCCATGGAACTCTGCAACTCTTATAAATCAATCTAAAGCCTCTTCTGTACCTCAGTTTCCCCAGCATTCCCTTAACCCCGTGAGACACTGCCTTCTCCTCCAGATACTCCTCTCTCCCACACCAAGCTGGCCTTCGGGTCCACACACAGCTATAGGCTACTTAACAGGCTTCATCCCTCCAGGATGCACTCCCTGGGAGGCAAAAATCACCTGATGTTCTTGGACTCACCCAAATTCATTTTATTGGAAGTTTTTCTGACATGAACATCTTGTATAATTTTATTTATTTATTTTTAATTGAATTTTTTGTGGTCAGTAGGTTTTTTTAATTGAGTCTCTCACCACCATACACAGGTTTGTGCATGTAAAAACTATTCATAACTATAGAGAATTTTATACAGTGTATTTTAGACAAACTGATGACATATGCCATAGAGCAAGATCACAAATGCTCTGGAGAATAACAATTTTGAAGATACTTTTATTCATCTGAAAATAAGAAAGGTGCCTGACTTGTGGAGGTACAGTCGATAGAGCATCAATTTTGGACATGAGGTCCCTGGTTGGAAACCCTGAGGTCACTAGCTTGAGCATGAGATCATCCACATGATCCCATAATCACTGACTTGAAGCTCAAAGTCTCTGGCTTGAGCAAGGGGTCACTGGCTCAGTTAGACCCCCACCCCCCATCAAAACACATATGGAGAGCAATCAATGAACAATTAAAGTGACGAAACTACGAGGTGATGCTTCTCATCTCTCTCCATTCCTGTTCCTCTCTATCTCTCTCTCTCTCTATTCTGGCTAAAATAAAAAGAAAGAAAAAGAAAATAAGAAAGGAATGTAAGCAGGTGAGAGAAAGCAAGGCAGGGATTAGATTAAAGGATCATTAACAAGATTATGTGCTTCCTTGAGAGTTAATATCCCCTTTGAAGGTTATTACTTCTGATATTTCGGAGGTGTGTTAACCTAGATGCATAAGAACAATGAACAAGGCTGGCTTATAACCTTTCACCAAAGAAGTTATAGGCATGGGGCATGACTACCCACCATGACCTGCCCTGTGAGGAATTTATAAACAGGTCATCCTATAACATTATTTTCCTTGGAATCTCCCCCTTTTTTTTCATTCACAGTTTTCATTTTTGGTCATAAATCAACAAAAAGGATGCATGGATGACCAAACTTGTTTGGATGGTGTGATCTCACAGTACCAGGAAGCTCAATCCTAGGAAGTCTCAGTGTTGAAGTTGTCTTGTTGACCATTGGACATGGGGTAATACTACAACCATGGACCTGAGTTGAGGTTGAATTTTTCCCAAAATAAAAGGGAAGGAAAGTGGGAAGCAGTAAGGTCTTATGGCCTTCATTACAAAAACAAAACAAAACAAAACAAAACAAAATTCTTCATCGTTTCTATTCTGTGAACTATCATGATATAAGCTCTGCTTTCTGTCTCATTTTTTTCTGTATTTGGCATCCAGTATAACACTTACATAAGCCACAGAAAGAGTATTTATACTTATATTATACATGTTCAGTAACCATAAATAGTTGGACTATATAGAAAAACCCAAGAACAAGTACAACTATCACAATGACTATTATCATTATCAAATGGGTAAAGTTAACCAAACCAAGGCCCTGGCCAGTTGGCTCAGTGGTAGAGCACCTGCCTGGAGTGAGGATGTTCTGGTTTTGATTCCCAGTCAAGGCACAAAGGAGAAGCAGCCATCTGCTTCTTCACCTCTTCCTTCCCCCTTTCTCTCTCTCAAACTCTTACCCTCCTGCAGCCAAAACTTGATTAGTTTGAGCACATTGCCATGGACCCTGAGGATGGCCCTGTGCAGCCTCCGCCACAGCCACTAAAAATGGCACAATTGCAAGCATGGCCCCAAATAGGCAGAGCAATGTCCCCAGATGGGGGTCGCCGGGTGGATCCCAATCAGGGCACATGTCGGAGTCTGTCTCTTTATCTCCTCTCCTCTCACTTGGAAAAGAAGAAGAAAAGAAGGATAACTAAACCAAATACACTGAGTTCAATATCAAAGAGTAGGCATAAAAGCCTTGTTGATGTCTAGAGATAGCTGTCTACCCCAGGTGCCATCAGGTTCTTATCCCCTAGCAGCCTTTGATGTCCATAAACAGGAATAGATGTCCACTTTTTAGTTAAGTGCCTGATAAGGTCCCTTCCAATGAGACTGTCTATTATTTGATATTCTTTCCAATGAACAAAATCTCCAGGTGGCAGTCAAATGATTTTTAATGTCATTGTCTCCTGAATGCTGACTGTGAAAGAAAGTAATTACCAACTTGGTATATTCTTGAAGTGACTCTATCAAACTTTGACAATAGTGTAAGATGTCTCCTTGTGAGAATGTCAGCTGAGTAGTTTCCTCAACTAGGTCTGGCTTAAATGCACTGTGATGCATGAAACACTGCAAAATCTGAAAAATGAGGAAGCAGGGAGCCAGGAAAAACCAAGTGGCTGTCTTGGGTTTCCATAGCACTGACTATTCATTTAATAATAACCATTGTTTATTTGCACAATATAACCTAGATGTTCACATCACTTTTTTGACAATGCTACCCATGAGTTTTCAAATCTTTTGAGGAATTTCAGGAGCCTTTCTGAAACACTACAGAGTTATTTCTACATATATTACAATTTTTATTTTTATTTTTTTTATTTTTCCTAAGTAAGTAGCAGGGAGGTAGAGAGGCAGACTCTCGCATGTGCTTGGCCGGGATCCATCCAGCAAGCCAACTAGAGGGCAATGCTCTGCACATCTGGGGCCATCTGCTCCATTGTAACTGGAGCCATTTTAGCACATGAGGTGAGGCTATGTTGCCATCCTCAGCACCCGGGCCAACTTCCTCCAGTGGAGCACTGGCTATGAGAGGGGAGGAGAGAGATAGAGAAGGGAGAGGGGGAAGGGTGGAGAAGCAGATGGTCGCTGCTCCTCTGTGCCCTGTCTGGGATTCGAACCCAGGATATCCAAACTCCGGGTCTACACTCTACTAGTGAGCCAACTGGCCAGGGTCATATATTAAAATATTAACCCTTAAAACCTCAATGTGAATTGTAGTCTGAGGTGGCACAGTAAATAGAGCACCAACCTGGAACGTTGAGGACACCAGTTGGAAACACTGGACCTACTGGGTCAAGGCACATATGACAATTAACCAGTGATAGCTACAGTGAAGCAACTACTTCTTGTAGCCACTCCCACCTCCTCTCTCTGTAAAATAAATAACTAAAACCTTTTTTAAAAAATCCCAATGTCTAATGAAAAGTAAGAAGCCAAATAGCATACTTTAGCTTGAACATTTTATAACCTTAAGAAACATAAAAGCAAATTATCAACATAAACTTATTTTTGTAAAACCCAGGCAAAATGACATGTCTGTTCTACTTAAACCAACAAACTTAAGCTTGCTTACGAACTAAAGATTAAACTTAGATCACATGAACTTGAAAAAACATTTAGGTTAGTGCCTATATTACTGAAAATTATAGAATATCCAATTCTTATAAGCAAGCATTGCCTTTAAATCAATTTTAACAGAACTATCAGGAGGTAGAAAGGTATCTCACATATACAGTATACATATATATAGATACACATACACAGACACAAACAAAGACCATTTAGCCATGAGACAATCTCACTAGTTATAAAAGAACAATTAGATTCAACTTCTTCCTAGAGGTATTTGCAATTTATAATTCTCTTCACAAGTCAAATTCCAAATGACCTTTCTCCTTTTAAAATAAGGGCAGCCATTTATTAATTCTGCAAAGAATTGGATTGACACCTAAATAACATCATAGGTGGATCTATTTATCTAAATCTTCATCTTGAAGTTTCAAGAGACCAATTAAATATGGTTTCCAATCATACTGCCTAGATTTATAGATGGCTTTCTCTAATTGTGCATGCGAAAGATTAATTTAGAAGTAGCAAAGGATCCTCATGTCGGCCACTGTAGTTATGTTATCAGTGCAAAAGAGGCACCAGGCATTAGTGATGAGTGGACTCAGGCCAGACCTCAGTCAACAACCTCAGTACTTGAGTTCTAGACAAGAAAGAATTTAGAACCAAGACTCAAACCATATGAGAAAGTTTATTTAGGAAGTCACAGAGTAGAAAACAAAGTCTTAGAATAAATGGGCTTAAGAAACAAGTTACAGAAGCAAAAGAAGGGCCCTTGGAGCTTAGGAGAAAGAGAGAGGCAAGGAAAACACCCAAGAGGAAGGGGGAGGGGGAGAGCAGGCATGTTTTCTAGAGACCTGGGTCCTCCATCCTGAGGGATTTAATCTGAGGTCTCTGGGGAGGACCTCAGTAGAATACTCATCAGCTTCCTCAGTGTGTTTCCTCAGGGTTGTGGTCTCCACTGATTGGTCAGCACCAGAAGAAGGGTCATCAGTCATTGAAGCTGATCCTGATGTCCATGGCATCTCTCACAGTAGCGTAGTGGCGAGGAGTGGGGAAGGGACAAGGCGTTTATCATGCCCAAGTCTCCCCTCGCAGATGGGCGCCAAATAGTCTCCAAGACAAACAAGAAAAGCCTAGTAGAAGGGGAGGGAGGCGCAAATAAAGAGTCGTGTGCCGAGCACCAGTTATGTTCCCTACACCACTGATCTCTCCTCCTAGTTTTGCTGCTTTTCTGGGCCTGGAATTGAAACACAGTTGAGGACTAGCTGTCATCTCCAGGTGTTAATGTCAAGGGAAAAGTCTGTGCAAGGACTTGTAGTCGTGCCCATTGCTAGGCACCTGGGGCTCTCTGCCCTGGTGACCCTCTGCCCCTGGCCTATCATTCTTACTCCGCTCATGCCTGTCTAACTGCCTGCTACACTTACAAATGGGAGGCTGACAGTGCTGGGCCTTGTTGACCTGGAAGGCACAATTTCCCATGTTTATTTTGAGATCTGTAGAGTCTGAACACACTTCTAGGGGATAACATAACCTACATGCACGTCTCCAGATGAGCCAAATGCAGTGATATCCCTGTCGGGCTGATTTATGCCCTAGAGAAAATTTTTTCTCAGAAACCTAAGAATACTCGAACAAGGGTGGGGAAACTTGCCAGATGCCACCCAAATATCAACACTCCAATGCATGAGCCCCTCTTTCGAGGTTCACCCGTTCTAGGGAGCCCTTCCCCTCTTCCCTGGATTCCCACTGGCTTCTCCAGGATCACGTGTTACTGCATTGAACGAGCCCAGCACCCATCTCCACCACGCCAGATTCGGGAACTGAACAACTATAATGACCTCACTGGAGATTCTGGTAGGGAATGGAAGAATCCTCTCAATTTCCAAGCTAAGGAAAGTTTAAGCTCTTGTTTAATCATCAAAAATTTTGTTCAGATCCTCAGCAAGCAATACAATTAGAAAGATAAAATTAAAGCAGCAACCCATTTTTTTCTTTTCCCTGTGTTACTACAATCCTTATTCACCTCAAGGATCTTCTAAAACCAGCTCAGATAAAATCATGGCCTGCTACTTAAAGCCAGGAGGCCCAGAATTTTGATAAAAACTCAAGTTCCCCCAATGCATAATGGGAAGCCTGTGGGTACAATGGGCCCTTGATGGTACGTCGCACTGGGTCCAGGTCTGCAGGGAGGTCTTTGTGGGCTTTTTCACACTGCCAAGTAAATGCCAATATAAGAAATGTCTAAACCTGTAGGGAAACCTTCTAAGAGTTTATTTGAGCCAAACTGATGGCATATGCCAGAAGCAAAATCTCAAAAGCTCCACAAAATAACAGGTTTGCGGCTTTTTTATGCATTTAAAATTAAGGAAGAATGATGAGGAGCATTACGTGAGGGAGAGAAAGTAAGGCAGGGATTGGCTTATAGAATAGTTAACAAGACTTTGTGCTCTTTTAGGGGTTAATACCCCCTTCCAGGGATATTACTTCTGATATTTCAAAGGTGTGTTAACCTGGATGTACAGGAACAATAATAAACCAGGCTGTAATTGAAGAATGTATGGGTCTGGGGCATGGCTACCTACCGTGCCTACTTAGGAGTTTATGATCAGCTCACCCTATGAAGACACTTTTCACAGAATCCCTTTTGGTCACAGGATCACACCCAAAACAGATTATAACTCTCAAGCCTGACTTTTTATTAACCCTCAACAGCGTAAGACAGTTTTTTTCCTTCTTGTGTGTGACAAGATCTTCCTATATCTTTCACCTTTTTTTTTTTTTTTTTTTTTTTTGGAATTTTTCTAAAGTTGGAAACAGGGAGGCAGTCAGACAGACTCTTGCATGTGCCTGACCAGCATGCCCACCAGGGGGCGATGCTCTGCCCATCTGGGGCATTGCTTTGTTGTAACCAGAGCCATTCTAGTGCCTGAGGCACAGGCCACAGAGCCATCCCCAGCCACGGCCAACCTTGCTCCAATGGAGCCTAGTGGCAGGAGGGGAAGAGAGAGACAGAAAGGAAGGAGAGGGGGAGGGGTGAAGAAGCAGATGGGCGCTTCTCCTGTGTGCCCTGGCCGGGAATCGAACCAGGTACTCCAGCACGTCAGGCCAACTCTCTACCACTGAGCCAACCGGCCAGGGCCCACCTTTCATCTTAGTAGCCCTCACATTCCATATTATTCCAGATGCTCCTCTAAGCACAGCTACTTAAGGAAATTATTCCCAGCCTTCAAAATTCTGAGCTGACTCTCTTTTAAGTCATGAAATCCAGATTCTCTCCCATTGGGCAAAATAATGTCCTGCCTGAATGAACATCAGGAAGACTACAAGGGAAAATATTCAATACCAGAGGGAACAATGCAGTGATAAATCACTAATTTTAAAATGTCAATGTAAAATTAAAAAAAATAAAAATCACGTGACAAAAAAAAATCTCAGATCAATGAGGAAACCCAAAGTCCACATGAATATGCCAGGGTCCAGGCAGACAGGAATATGAGATCCCACCCCCACCCCCGTGACAAGAGTGATGGGGCCCAAGTGGACAAGAGGGAGGAAACCTCAGAAAACTTGAGGCCAGGTCGGATGTAGGGAGGCTGGGGGGAGAGCAAAGAGGTACTCAGCACACCCAGAGAAATTTCCTGGGGGGATTCAGATTGCAGAGGAGGAGTGAAAGGCTCGGAGAGCTTGGCAAGAAGTGGTAGAAAGTGTTCATGAGGAGGTGGTTAGGAGACAACTGAGAAGGGGTCACAGGGCTCAGGTGACCTGAGGGTGGGGCTTGGCTACAGGCACCAACAAGTCACATCAGGGAAGATGAAGGAGTCCCTCCAAGGTCGCCTCTGCCCAGCCAACAGTCATCCCCAACAGCTTCCTCTGGCAGGCACACCAACTTCAAGTGCAATTTCAGGACACCCCAGGAGGGCCTCCTTGTCACACATTATCTCCTTCTTAACAATTCCTCAGTCACTTTAGGATAGCATGTGGCTCTGTATCAAGGAACCCCTCTGCAAAGAGCCCATCACAGCATGGAAACACTGTGTTTCCATGTCACTGGCTTCCTCTTTATTCTGTTTTATATAATGCATGAAAAATTATCCTGATATCGAGGTCACCAGTTTGAAACACTGGCTTGCCTGGTCAAGACACATATGGGAGTTGATGCTTCCTTCTCCTTCCTTAATATCTCTCTCTCTTTCTCTCTTTCTTTCTCTCTCTCTCATTCTCTCTCCCTCTCTCCTCTCTAAAATGAATAAATAAAATGGTTTATAATATTATCCTGTAAGAAAATAGTGAATGAATAAATAATTTCTAAAAATTAAGAAAAAATAAAATTTGTGTTAGCAAGGGAGTAGATGGCACAAAGGTTAAGAACTACTGAACTAGCCTGACCAGGTGGTGGTGCAGTGGATAGAGCATTGGACTAGGATGCAAAGCACCCAGGGTCAAGACCCCGAGGTTGCCAGCTTGAATGCAGGCTCAACAGGTTTGAGCAAAGCTCACCAGCTTGGACCCAAGGGCGCTGGCTTGAGCAATGGGTTACTCAGTCTGCTGAAGGCCCATGGTCAAGGCACATATGAGAAAGCAATCCATGAACAACTAAGGTGTCGCAACAAAAACTGATGATTGATGCTTCTCATCTCTCTTCGTTCCTGTCTGTCTATCCCTCTCTCTGACTCTCTCTCTCATTCTGTCTATGTAAAAAAAAAAAAATTATTAAACTAGAGGAAGGATATATGCAGAAAATACAGGCTGTGAGGGAAAAGATGTAACAACAGAATGTACCTCTTTCATTAAAATACATAGGATGTAGGCCCTGGCTGGTAGGCTTAGTGGTAGAGCATTGGCCTGGTATGCAGGGGTCCCAGATTTGATCCCTGGCCAGGGCACACAGGAGAAGTGCCCATCTGCTTCTCCACTCCTCCCCCTCTTCTTCCTCTCCGTCTCTCTCTTCCCCTCCTGCAGCCGAAGCTCCATTGGAGGAAAGATGGGCCGGGCGCTGAGGATGGCTCTGTGGCCTCTGCCTCAGGCGTTAGAATGGCTCTGGATGCAACAGAGTGACACCCTAGATGGGCAGAGCATCGCTCCCTGGTGGGAATGCTGGGTAGACCCCAGTCGGGCGCATGTGGGAGTCTGTCTGACTGCCTCCCAGTTTCCAGCTTCGGAAAAATGCAAAAAATTAAAAAATATATATATTTTTTTTTATAAAAATTAAAAAATAAAAAAAATATATATATATATAGCATGCTCATTGGATTAGGGGTGTGCCTCCAGAATTTTACTTCTATATCCGTTCTCAATATATACCACACCACATGCCCAACCCCTCAATCTTCTCACTGAACGCTATTTCCGATAAGTTCGAAATAGACTCTCAGATAGGTCTGGTGCTGTCCCTTTTGGTCTTTGTTCATTTACCCATTGATCTATTCCTGTAAGTGTTTATTCATTGTCTTCTTTCTGCCAGGAAGCAGACTATTGCTAGGGACAGAGAAATGAACATGGCACACTTCAGCCCTGTTCTTATAAAGTTTGCCCTTTAGGTGCCAACAGAAATTTTATCCCTGTTTACATTTCTTGTGAAGCCTTTCCCAATGCCATTTCACACTTGACTTCCTTCTCTAAAAAAGCTCTTGTCAACACTCATCATATTACAATTGTATAAGATAGGTAGGAGTGTCTTGGTCAGAGTTGGTTATTGATTTTTTTAGGTTTTTGTATATAAGTTATGAAAGCTCATTTTTTGTTCTTAGGTTTTAATCATTAGGCATTATTAAGTTTCATCTGTTTTATCCTCACAACTAGAAAAGACAAAATATTCTTTCTGCACCATCATAGGAATTGCCTGGTGTTCAGACTCTGCTTGAGCCAATAATTTCTGCTTTTAATTTTGTTTTTTTCCTTAATCTTTCCAGCACTTGTAGACTTAACTATCAAGGAATTTTTTTTTAAGAGAGAGAGAGAGAAAGATAGAGATGAGAAGCATCAGCTCATAGCTATGGCACCTTAGTTGTTCACTGATTGCTTCTCATATGTGCCTTGACTGGAGGGATCAAGGTGAACCAGTGACCCCTTCCTCAAGCCAACAACATTGGGTTCAAACCAGTAACCTTGGGCTTTAAGCCAACAACCTTTGGGCCCAAACTAGTGACCATGGGATCATGTTGATGAATCCACACTCAACCTGGCAAGCCCAGGTTCAAGCAGGCAACTTGCATTCAAGATGGTAACCTCAGTGTTTCAAACCTGGGTCTTCAGCATCCCAGGTCAATGCTCTCTGCACTATGCCAACACTGATCAGACAACCATCCCAGATTTAGTCCTTGAATGCTCAAGGCCTTCACCCTGTCTGATGGTAGCAGCCTCAGGGAAACTAAACTTTTGCCTTCAATGAGCATTACGTTGAGTTGACAAGGCCTAACTAAATCAGCTGTTTCTCCCTCCACTGTATATTGAGGTCTGTAAGAACCTCCCAAAGATATTTGTGTTTTCACTGGCTTTAGCTCCAATATGGTTCTATAACCAAACCTGGTTCCCATTCCTCCATTTTCCTTCGCGAATGTTGCTTTAAGAAAGTCCTTTCCCCATTTCAGTAGAGTCACATCATTAAATCTGTTGTAGAAACAAATTCTTATTCCAACTTTAAGTAGAAAATAAATTTATTTACAGGTTTGTTCTAGAATCAGTGGAGAGCCTGAAGAACCCACACTCAATTAGGCAGAAGAAAGATAAGCCAAACCACACCGTGGAACCGGTCCTATAATAACATGCTGCTGCCAACAGAAGCAATAAATGCCACACCATGGAAGCCCTAGACAAGGTCACAGTCCCCAGAATACCTGTTCCAGGTTTCAGACTCACTGAGCAGACATCTTCCCAGCCTGGACTAAGTATCCTGTTTTCTCAGTCAGGTGAGGAGCCCATCCTGGCACTCTCACCTGTGCATTCACCTCACCTGGGGAGAGCTCAAAGCCAGCCATTCCCAAAATGACCCTGGCTCTGTCTCTAAATAGTCTGCTCCAAGCTCCTGGACCTCAGGAAGATGAGAATCTTCTAGTCAGGAACCATGAGCACAATAGTGCCTTTCCTGCTGTCCCTGCTGCTCCTCTGGGTCCTGACATGCCCTTGGAGACCCAAGCTGCTGAGTGTGGAAGCAAGAACTAGCTTTGGAGAAGAATGGAGGAGAGGTGATGAATGGGATGACGGAAGAAAAGCCCCTGATGGAGCTGGAATTCCCAGTGTACAGTGGGAAAGGCTGTCTGAGACTCAGCTCACACTCTTCTAGAAGGATACAGGGAGCCTCTGGACTTATTCTAAATCAGACCTCAAAGAATAATAATTTAAAAAAATTTTAGTATACAGATGAACAAAATCAAGACCCAGAGAAACAAAGTGACCTTACCTAGGGTCACATTCCCAGGACAGAGTAAGAATCACACACGTGGAACTTTTTGTTCCTTTTTTTTTTTCCAGTGACTGGATATACCTGTCTGACCCCCAGGGAAAGAGACAGCAACTCTAAGGGGAAAGTGTGAAGGCAGGTTACCTGGAGGGATGATTCCTGAAGGACACCCATGCCCTCACCCCACAGGCTATGACAGTGGGCCTGGAAGGTAAGTATCTGGGAAAGCAGCCCATGGGGAGCTTGGGAAGAACCAGTCAATTCTAAGACTGAGACTGAGGCCCTTTTTTGGGGGTGAGAGGCAAACAAAATTCAAGGATGAAGAAATATAAGCTAAATTGTGCAAGTTTCTAATTCATTACATACACAAACTGTGAAAATATAAGTTTTATAAAAATTGATCACATTGATAACATTAATAACATCTACTCCTAATTCTCCAAACTCTACCCCCTAATCTGAGCTCCTAAAGGAATTCATCCCCAACCTTCGAAATGCTGAGCCAACTCTCTTATCTTTCTCAAAGCTTTAATTTAAGGACTATTCTTTTTTATTTTGATACTTCAATTTCAAAATCAAAGCTGAGAAACAGCTTCTTTAAGTGAAATCCACATTCCCTTTCTTCAGGCAGAATAATGTCCTGTTTGAACATAAGGAGACTGCAGGGAAGAAAAATTCAAATAGTTAAAAGGCAACAATGTACAATTAATATTTCAAAATATTATGACACTTTGAAAAAAATTTTAAAAATCACTGGAGAAAAATCTCAGATGAATGAGAAAACCCAGAATCCAAGTTAGTGGCCAGGGCCAGTAAAGATGGGAATGTTGGATCACACCCAGCCCATGACAGGAATGAGGGGCCCATCCGGATGAGAGGGAGGAAAGCTCGGAAGACCTGAGTCCTGGCCAAATGTGGGGCAGGAGGAGAAGGCACAGAGAACACCTCCCCCCCCACACAGAGGGATTCTGATTTCAGAGGAGGTGCAAAGACTGAAGATAATTTGCCAAGAAAAGGTAGAAAGATTGTTGCTGACCAGGAGGGCAGAGGCAGCTGAGAGGGGAGGGTCACAAGGCCTTGACAGGAAAGTGACCTGAATTTGGGACTGGGCCATAGGCATTGACTAGTCAATTCAGAGAGGAGGCAGGGGTCTGGAGAACCAAATGTGGATCCATCCTCAGTCACTTTCTGCCCACCCAACTAAAATCACCTACAGCTTCCTCTGCTGGCAGGAACACCTACCACTGTAACTTCAGGAAGCCCCACACCAGGAGGACTTCATTGTCACAAACTATCTCCTTCTTCACAATTCCTCAGACAGTCACTTTAAAATAGCATCCTGCTCTGTTTGAGGGGTGGAGGGGCTGCCAATAGTCCAATGGCTCACAGGGGCACAGGAAAAGACCTGAATTTCCATAGGAGTAGCTTCCTCTGTATCTGCCATGTTTTCATTTATGCATTCAAAATTATCTTGAGCCTGACCAGGCGGTGGCACAGTGGATAGAGCGTCAGACTGGGATGCAGAGGACTCAGGTTCGAGACCCCAGGGTACCCAGCTTGAGCACGGGCTCATCTGGTTTGAGCAAGGCTAACCACCTTGAGCCCAAGGTCACTGATTGAGCAATAGGTCACTCACTCTGCTGTTGGCCCTGCTCAAGGCACATATGAGAAAGCAATCAATGAACAACTAAGGTGCCACAACAAAGAATTGATATGTCTCATCTCTCTCCTTTCCAGTCTGTCTGTTCCTCTCTTTCTCTCTCTGTCTATCACACACAAAAAAAGAAAACCATACAAAATTATCTTTAAAAAATGAGTAAATAGTTTCTAAAACATATTTAAATATGGCCCTGACCGGTTGGCTCAGCGGTAGAGCGTCGGCCTGGCGTGCGGGGGACCCGGGTTCGATTCCCGGCCAGGGCACATAGGAGAAGCGCCTGTCGGGAGCCGATCAACGACTGCCGGCTGACAAGGTCACAGCAGGAGAAGACCCACAACTGCTGGCTGACAAGGTCACAGCAAGAGAAGACCCACAACTGCTGGCTGACAAGGTCACAGCAGAAGAACATCAAAAACTGCTGATTGACAAAATCACAGCAGAGAAGACCAACGGCTGCTGGTTGACAAATTCACCGCAGTGAAGACCAATGGCTGCAGGTTGACAAAGTCACCGCAAAGGAAAGGCACAACGATACTTCCCCCTTTGACTTTTTGAATTAATCTGGCCTTATATCCCCCCTTTTTCTGGGTGTGTGCTATTATTTATAGCACAGAGATAATAGTACCGTGCTTTCCCTGTAGATTCGTAGTAACTTCTTTGGAAATGAGACAGAGGGTGTGAGTTCCACAGAGAAGCCTGTAAGCCCCTTGAACTGGGCTCATAAACATAAGAGGCTGGCTATGATATCCCTCGTAAAGGATTAAGTTTGTAGGAGAATTTCTTCTTAATCATGTTAGAAAGAATAGATTGTGACTTGTGAATGGGTAGAAGGCAGTGGCTGTGCACAGAGCACCTTTCGGCCTTCACTTAATTCAACATTTTTCCTCCCTAGCCTTTTCATGTGATAGAGTAGAGAAACTTTCCTTTCTTCTTGCTTACCTGACCTGCAGATGGTGGAACACTCTGAGAAGAATATAGTTAGAACTTAACTAGTGTGTGAATATAGTAAATAAATAAAATTTGACTAGACAATAGAATCTTAGGAAAGGAGTAATGGAATGGCCCGTTGCGTGGCCTGGGATGGGAATGCAGTCAGCAAGAAAAGAATGTTTTGCTAAGAGACTTGTTTTATGACTAAAGGCAGTTGCTGGGCTTTCTCAGTGAGACACTCTCATGAGGTTTGTATACTTCCAAAAATTCTTTCTTCATATAATGAGAGAAATATGGGGGGATCCATAGAAGCAATAGCAATTAATGTCTTCTGATATTATGTTGCTACTAAGCTATCTTACAGGTGCACTCTATATATCTTTAAGCAAAAGTTACTCCTGATGTTATGACAATTTCTTAATAAGCAAGCCTTTTGAAGTCTTGTGAGAAAAATTAGGACCATCCGCCCAGCCTGGCCTGTGTATCCTGTTTTCTCACAGTTGGGAGAGGAGCCCATCCTGGCATACTCATTGCCCTGTGCATTTAACTCACCAGAACAGGGCTCAAAGCAGGCCATTTTCAAAACTATACTGGCACTCTCTCCAAGTAGTCTGCTCCAGGACACAGAGAAGCACAGTACCTTCTACTGCGACAAAATGAGCACAATGGTGCCTGTCCTGCTGTCTCCACTGCTTGTTCTGGGTCCTGCATTCTCCCACAAGACCCAAAATGGTGAGTTGGGAAATAAGGGCTGCATATAAAGAAGAACAGAAGAGAGGTAATGAAGGAGATAGGTGAGCGAGGAGAGGGCCCCAGATGAAGCCAAGATTCCCAGTGTACAGGAGGAATGGCTGTTTGAGGTTGTCAACTAACTCAGACTATACACTTGTAGAAGCATTTAGGGAGTCTGTGGACTCATGCTAAATAAGGCCTTAAAGAATTAGAACCTAAATTCTTATTAGACAAATGAACAAAACTAAGACCCGGACAAGTGAAGTGACCTGTCCTGGGTCATGCAGCCAGGACAGAGCAAAGCCCACACCGGTGGAACTTTTTGTTTCTCCCTCCTTTCAATGGCTGGACATACCTGTCTGACTCTCAGGGAGAAAGACACAACTCCACAGAGCACTTATAAAACATATTAACTGGAGGATGCTTTAGAAACAGACCCATTCCCTCACTCCACAGTGAGATGCTACGACAGTAGGCCTGCAGGCCAGCTGGAGCTCGGGCAGAACCAGAGTCGATTTTAGGACAGAGTACTGAGGACATTTTTAGTATACAAAATTTCAGGATGAGGAATGTAAACACAACTGTGTAAGATTAAAATTTATAACATTTTCTGACAAACTATTAAGTATGTTTTATAACAATTGATCATATTTTGATTGTTAATCACATCCTACATTGTAGTAGAATTTAGTCAGCGTTCTCCAGACAGAAAGCATGAATCTCATGCATATGCCAGAAAGAGAGGTTTCTTTTTCTTTTTTTTTTAATAATCTTATTTTTTTAATTGGGTGACATCAATAAATTAGGATACATATATTCAAAGATAACAAGTCCAGGTTATCTTGTCATTCAATTATGTTGCATACCCATCACCCAAAGTCAGATTGTCCTCTGTCACCTTCTATCTAGTTTTCTTTGTGCCCTTCCCCCTCCCCTTTTCCCTCTCCCTCTCCCCCCTCCCCCCGTAACCACCACACTCTTATCAATGTCTCTTAGTTTCACTTTTATGTCCCAGCTACATATGGAATAATGCAGTTCCTGGTTTTTTCTGATTTACTTATTTCGCTTCGTATCATGTTATCAAGATCCCACCATTTTGCTGTAAATGATCCGATGTCATCATTTCTTATGGCTGAGTAGTATTCCATAGTGTATATGTGCCACATCTTCTTTATCCAGTCATCTATTGATGGGCTTTTTGGTTGTTTCCATGTCCTGGCCACTGTGAACAATGCTGCAATGAACATGGGGCTGCATGTGTCTTTACGTATCAATGTTTCTGAGTTTTGGGGGGTATATACCCAGTAGAGGGATTGCTGGGTCATAAGGTAGTTCTATTTTCAGTTTTTTGAGGAACCACCATACTTTGTTCCATAATGGTTGTTCTACTTTACATTCCCACCAACAGTGGATGAGGGTTCCTTTTTCTTCACAGCCTCTTCAACATTTGCTATTACCTGTCTTGTTAATAATAGCTAATCTAACAGGTGTGAGGTGGTATCTCATTGCTGTTTTGATGTGCATTTCTCTAATAACTAAAGAAGATGAGCATCTTTTCATATATCTGTTGGCCATTTGTATTTCTTCCTGGGAGAAGTGTCTGTTCATGTCCTCTTCCCATTTTTTTCTTGGATTGTTTGTTTGTTTGTTGTTGAGTTTTATGAGTTCTTTGTATATTTTGGATATTAGGCCCTTATCTGAGCTGTTGTTTGAAAATATCATTTCCCATTTAATTGGCTGTCTGTTTATTTTGTAATCAGTTTCTCTTGCTGAGCAAAAAATTCTTATTCTGATATAGTCCCATTCATTAATTTTTGCCTTCACTTCTCTTGCCTTTGGAATCAAATTCATAAAATGTTCTTTAAAACCCAGGTCCATCAGTTTAGTACCTATGTCTTCTTCTATGTACTTAGTTGTTTCAGGTCTTATGTTTAGATCTTTGATCCATTTTGAGTTAATTTTAGTACAGGGGGACAAACTATAGTCCAGTTTCATTCTTTTGCATGTGGCTTTCCAGTTTTCCCAGCACCATTTATTGAAGAGGCTTTCCTTTGTCCATTGTGTGTTGTTGGCCCCTTTATCAAAAATTATTTGACTATATATATGTGGTTTTATTTCTGGGTTTTCTATTCTGTTCCATTGGTCTGAGTGTCTATTTTTCTGCCAATACCATGCTGTTTTGATTGTCGTGGCCCTATAATATAGTTTGAAGTCAGGTATTGTAATGCCCCCAGCTTCATTCTTTTTCTTTAGGATTGCTTTGGCTATTCGAGATTTTTTATAGTTCCATATAAATCTGATGATTTTTTGCTCCATTTCTTTAAAAAATGTCATTGGAATTTTGATGGGAATTGCATTAAATTTGTATATTGCTTTGGGTAATATGGCCATCTTGATTATATTTATTCTTCCTAACCAAGAACAAGGAATATTCTTCCATCTCATTATATCTTTTTCGATTTCCCTTAACAATAGTTTATAGTTTTCATTATATAAGTCCTTTACATTCTTTGTTATGTTTATTCCTAGGTATTTTTGTTGTTGTTGTTGTTGTTGCAATCGTGTAGGGGATTATTCTTTTGAGTTCATTCTCAAATGTTTCATTGTTGGCATATAGAAAGGCTATTGACTTCTGTATGTTAATTTTGTATCCTGCGACCTTACTGTATTGGCTTATTGTTTCTAGTAGTCTTTTTGTGGATTCTTTGGGGTTTTCGATGTATAGGATCATATCATCTGCAAAAAGTGATATCTTTACTTCTTATTTTCCGATATGGATGCCTTTTATTTCTTTGTCTTGTCTGATTGCTCTGGCTAGAACCTCTAGTACACATTAAATAAGAGTGGAGAGAGTGGACAACCCTGTCTTGTTCTTGATTTAAGGGGGAAAGCCTTCAGTTTTGTGCCATTTAATATGATGTTAGCTGATGGTTTATCATATATGGCCTTTATCATGTTGAGATATTTTCCTTCTACACCCAGTTTGTTGAGAGTCTTAAACATAAAATTGTGTTGTATTTTATCAAAAGCCTTTTCTGCGTCTATTGATAAGATCATGTGGTTTTTGTTCTTTGTTTTGTTGATATAGTGTATTACGTTAACCGTTTTACATATGTTGAACCATCCTTGAGATTCTGGGATGAATCCCACTTGATCATGATGTATTATTTTTTTAATATGTTGTTGTATTCGGTTTGCCAGTGTTTTGTTTTAGTATTTTAGCATCTGTATTCATTACAAATATTGGTCTGTAGTTTTCTTTTTTTGTGCAGTCCTTGCCTGGTTTTGGTATGAGGGTTATGTTGGCCTCATAAAATGTATTTGGTAGTATTGCTTCTTCTTTAATTTTTTGGAAGACTTTCAGTAGAATAGGAACCAAGTCTTCTTTGAATGTTTAATAAAATTCATTGGTATAGCTGTCTGGGCCTGGACTTTTATTTTTGGGGAGGTTTTTAATGGTTTTTTCTACTTCTTCTCTATTAATAGGTCTGTTTAGGCTTTCTGCTTCTTCTTGACTCAGTCTAGGAAGGTTGTATTGTTCTAAGAATTTATCCATTTCTTCTAGGTTGTTGAATTTAGTGGCATAAAGTTTTTCATAGTATTCTACAATAATTCTTTGTATATCTACGGTGTCTGTGGTGATTTCTCCTCTTTCATTTTGGATTTTTTTTTATATGAGTTCTTTCTCTTTTTTCCTTGGTAAGTCTTGCCAAAGGCTTGTCAATTTTGTTGATCTTTTCAAAGAACCAGCTTCTTGTTCTATTAATTTTTTCTAGTTTTTCTGTTCTCTATTTCATTTATTTCTGCTCTGATTTTTATTATCTCCTTTCTTCGGCTGGTTTTGGGTTGTCTTTGTTCTTCTTTTTCTAGTTCCTTAAGGTGTTAAGTGGTTCACTTGGGCTCTCTCTTGTTTGTTTATATATGCCTGAAGTGATATGAACTTCCCTCTTATCACTGCTTTTGCTGCATCCCATAGATTCTGATATGTCGTATTGTCATTTTTATTTGTCTGTATATATCTTTTGATCTCTGCGCTTATTTCCTCTTTGACCCATTCATTTTTTAAAAGTATGTTGTTTAGTTTCCACATTTTTGTGGAACTTTTTTCCTCTTTTTTGCAATTGAATTCTAGTTTCAAGGCTTTATTATCAGAAAATATGCTTGGTACAACTTCGATTTTTCTGAATTTGCTGATTTTTTTTGTGGCCCAACATATGGTCAATTCTTGAGAATGATCCATGTACACCGGAGAAAAATGTATACTCAGTCACCTTGGGATGAAATGTCCTGTAGATGTCTATCATATCCAGGTGCTCTAGTGTTTTGTTTAAGGCCACTATATCTTTGTTGATTCTCTGTTTGGATGACCTATCTAGAGCCGTCAGCGGTTTATTGAGGTCTCCAACTATGATTGTATTTTTGGTCAGTTTTTGTTTTAAGGTCAATAAGTAGCTGTCTTATATATTTTGGTGCTCCTTGGTTTGGTGCATATATATTAAGAATTGTTATGTCTTCTTGATTCAGTGTCCCCTTAGCCATTATGAAATGGCCATTTTTGTCTCTGAGTATTTTTGCTGTCTTGTAGTCAGCATTATCAGATATGAGTATTGCTACGCCTGCTTTTTTTTGGATGTTATTTGCTTGGAGTATTGTTTTCCAGCCTTTCACTTTGAATTTGTTTTTATCCTTGTTACTTAGATGAGTTTCTTGTAGGCAACATACAGTTGGATTTTCTTTTTTAATCCATTCTGCTACTCTGTGCCTTTTTATTGGTGAGTTTAATCTGATTACATTTAGTGTAATTATTGACACTTGTGAGTTCCCTATTGCCATTTTATATATTGCTTTCTGTTAGTTTTGTGTCTTGTTTGATCCTTCTCTTTCATCTTTCTATCTTTTGTTTTTATTTGGTTGTATTCCATACATCTTTTCTCTGTTGCTATCTTTTTTAAATCATGTGCTTCTGTGGTGGTTTTTTCTTTTTCTTTTTTTTTTTTTTTAAATAAATTTTTATTAATGGTAATGGGATGACATTAATAAATCAGGGTACATATATTCAAAGAAAACATGTCTAGGTTACCTTGTCATTAAATTATGTTGCATACCCCTCGCCCAAAGTCAGATTGTCCTTCGCCACCCTCTATCTAGTTCTCTGTGCCCCTCCCCCTCCCCCTAACTCTCCCCCTGTCCTCCCTCCCCCCACCCCTGGTAACCACCACACACTTGTCCAT
Source organism: Saccopteryx leptura (assembly GCF_036850995.1). Classification (NCBI taxonomy): domain Eukaryota; kingdom Metazoa; phylum Chordata; class Mammalia; order Chiroptera; family Emballonuridae; genus Saccopteryx; species Saccopteryx leptura. Next base: position 188,184,878 of record NC_089506.1, read on the forward strand.
GTCTCTTAGTCTCATTTTTATGTTCCACCAATGTATGGAATCATGTAGTTCTTGTTTTTTTCTGATTTACTTATTTCACTCCTTATAATGTTATCAAGATCCCACCATTTTGCTGTAAATGATCTGATGTCATCATTTCTTATGGCTGAGTAGTATTCCATAGTGTATATGTGCCACATCTTCTTTATCCAGTCTTCTATTGAAGGGCTTTTTGGTTGTTTCCATGTCTTGGCCACTGTGAACAGTGCTGCAATGAACATGGGGCTACATGTGTCTTCACGTATCAATGTTTCTGAGGTTTTGGGGTATATACCCAGTAGAGGAATTGCTGGGTCATAAGGTAGTTCTATTTGCAGTTTTTTGAGGAACCACCATACTTTCCTCCATAATGGTTGTACTACTTTACAGTCTGTGGTGGTTTTTTCAATGGTGGTTACCTTTAAGTAATGAAAAGGGTTCATACCCTGTTCATTGTAGTGCACTATTTTGTGAGTACTTTTGCACTCCATTGTCCTTTGCTACTGTTAATCTCCATCCTATCCTCCCCCTTTCTTTTTGTTGTTGTCACAGTTTAAATTTGGTTTTATTGTGTTCTTCTTGGAGCTTTTACTTGTGGCTTTGTGGTTTTTTTGTTCTTTATATCTGATTGGAGAACCCCCTTTAGTAATTCCTGGAGTGGGGGTTTTCTGATGATAAATTCCCTCATCTTTTCTGTATCTGTGAATGTTTTTATTTCTCTTTCATATTTGAAGGATAGCTTTGATGGCTATACTATTCATGGCTGAAAGTTACTCTCTTTCAGGACTTTAAATATTGGGGTCCACTCTCTTCTAGCTTGTAGAGTTTCTGCTGAGAAATCTGAGGATAATCTAATGGGCCTTCCTTTATATGTTGTATTCTTCTTTTCCCTGGCTGCCTTGATAATTTTTTCTTTGCTGTTGGTTTGTGCCAATTTCATTATGATGTGCCTTGGAGTAGGTTTGTTGGGGTTAAGAAAACTCGGAGTTCTGTTTGCTTCTTGAATTTGAGGCTTCAGTTCTTTCCACAGGCTTGAGAAGTTCTCATCTATTATTTGTTTGAGTATGTTCTCCATTCCATTTTCTCTCTCTTCTCCCTCTGATATACCTATTATTCTTATGTTATTCTTTTTGATGGAGTCAGATAATTTCTGTAGGGCTATCTCATTTTTTTTAATTTTTGAGTCTCTTTCTTCTTCTCTTTGTTGTGCCTCAAGTTGCTTGTCTTCTATTTCACTAATCCTCTCTTCTATCTGGCCTGTTCTATTAGCTAAGCTTGTTACCTCATTTTTCAGCTCGTGTATTGAGTTTTTCATCTCTGTTTGATTTGTTTTTATAGTTTCAATTTCCTTGGACATATATTCTTTGTGTTCATTGAGTTGTTTTCTGAGCTCCCTAAATTGCCTTTCTGTGTTTTCTTGTATATCTCGGAGGATTTTTAGGATTTCTATCTTGAATTCTCTGTCATTTAGCTCCAAGGTTTCCAATATATTAAATTTTTTCTCCATAGATTTTTCCTCATCTAGCTGTGTTACCTCTCTTTCTTTTGTATCCATGATATTCGATTTTCTCTTCCTTAATGGCATCTGAGGGTGGTTTGTTGATAGTATTAATGAGATTTAATAAAGAATAAAAAGTTAAAAAAATAAAAATCAAAAATCAAAAAGTTTTTTTTAAAATAATAATTAAGTAAAGAAAAATAAAATTTAAAAAAAGGAAATTATTCCCCCCCCTCCTTTTTTTCTCTCCTCTCCTCTCTCCTCTTTCTTGAGAAAATCTTGTTGTGAACTGTGAATTATATTGTACTAAATAGAACAAATAATGCCTGTACTGGAGGGCCTGAATTGGGGAGAAGTAATAAAGGGGCAAAAAACAAAACAAAAAAGGGGGTATGGACCCACAAAAAGCAAATAAGGAAAAAATTTGGGTCAAGAATAAAATGATTTGCTTTTAGGTGTTGGTTGACTAAGAGTTATGATGAGAGGAATAAGAGGGAAATAGGAAAATGGGGGGACAAATTAAAAAATTACTATTGTATTTAGTGGAACAAGAACTAGATAAAATGGAGAGCCAGGGATGGGAGCACTGCTAGTGAGTTAAAAAGGTGAAGTAAAAAAAAACCCAAATGCCACAAACATAAGTTTGAATCCCAGATAAGATAATTTGTTCGTTATTGAGGTTTGAATGAGAGGAGATGTAAAGGAGAAAGGAAGAAACTAATAAAGAGGGAGAAAAGAAAGAAAGAGAGAGAGAAAAAAGAGAGAACCACTAAAAGAAGAAAAAAGAGGAGAGAGAGAGAGAGAGAGTTAAGGGTTTTGGAGTGCACCCCTCATAGAGAGAAAGGAAGAGGAAAGAAAAGATAATAGGAGATGTAACACTTATGGGTAGTGTAGTTCAAGGAGAGGAAAGAGTAAGACCAGCAGAGAGTTAAACGACCAAATTGGAGGAGGAAAAAATAAAATAAAAAATAAAGATATGAGAAAGAAACGAACAAATATAATAAAATGGGATAGGTTATAAAGTCTGCAGATTATTCTTGATTTTGAGAGGTTATCTTCTTGCTTTTTCTTTTCTCTCCCTCTTCCTGGTCGGTGACTCTGTACCCCGGGTTCTGTCCCTTTGGCATGCTCAGGTAAAGGTTTGCAGTTGATAAGTCTCTATGGCAATGTCATGTATTGTGCTTCAGTCTCGTTGGCAGTCAAGGCTCATTAGCATTTATAGGCTCCGACAGTGAGAGAGTCTGTGTTCCTGGAGCCTTTCTCCTAGTCTTTCCTTCCTCAATTAGTAGCCTGATAATCCAGATATGCGGTTGCTGCTGCCTCTGCCTGGATAGTAAGAGGCTCAAAGAACTGGCCACTCCCCACTCTATTTCCACTCAGCACAGGGCTGTGGGTAAGGCTCAGTCAGTCAGGGCTGCTAGCATAATCAGGTGGGGCTTCCGCCCAGTCAAAGACCTCTGGCTCTGCCACTCTGTCCAGTAACACGAGTGGGCACCCACTCCTGGGGCGCTTGGAGGAAACTCTCGCTCACTATCTGTGCACAGACCAGGATGTCAGGCCGGAAGTCTCACACTCTGAGTGAAATCCCCGCCCACATGGAAAAGTTCCAGTGTTGGAATTGGCTCTCGCTCCTTCCCCATGCGCACCATTTTTAGGGCACTGGGGTGGCCTGGACATTCTGCTTTTGGCCCACACAAAGGCCCCTGACTCTGCCCCTCTGTGGGATAACACGGGTGCGCACTGCAGAGGCACTCAGAGGAAACTCTCGCTCACTATCTGCGCGCGCAGACCAGGATATTAGACCGGAAGTCTCACCCTCTGAGTGAAACCCCCGCTCGCATGGAAAAGTTGCAGTGTTGGAATTGGCTCTCACTCCCTCCCCGTGCGCAGCTCCCTCAGGGTGCTGGGGTGGCCCAAGATTCAGCTTTTGGCCCACACAAAGGCCCCTGACTCTGTCTCTCTATGGGGTAACACCAGCGCCCACTGCTGAGGCAGTCGGAGGAATCTCTCGCCCACTATCTGTGCGCTGACCAGGAGATCAGGGAAAATGGCTGCCCCACTTGTCTTTCTTTGGCTGGGTCTTAGCTTGTATTGACTGGGTTGCCATAGGCACAGTTTTTCCTCAGCTTGGATCTCCGTGCCACAGCCTGGTTCGGCCATTTGTGCCGCGACCTGGATCTATTCACCCCCTTTGCTGCCTCGGTTTCTATATTCTCAGTTCCCAGTGAAAGCCACCCTGTTTAAGTTAGTGAGGAAAGCGTAGCATTTCTTACTCCCTATCTCCTTCGGGGTTTGATTATATATTTAGTCAATATTTCGCTCGACCATACCTTTGGGTGTATTGCGAAACATCTGGAGGCTCCAAAGATAGGTTTTTCTGTTTCTGGATGAAGATCTTGTTGAGTTTTGGGGGAGATTTATTGGTATCGCTTCCTACTGTGCCATTTTGCTGACGTCATCCGAGAGGTTTCTTTTAAGGATACAACTCAAAACCATTGTGGAATCTGGGAAGTCTGAAATCTACAGGGTAGGTCAGCACACTGGAGACCAGAGAAGAGATTACGCTGCTATCTCGAACCCAAAGGCAGTCTGGAGGCAGAGCTCCTGCTTCCTGTGGAGAACTCAGCCCTCTCTCTGTGGCCTTCAACTGATTAGTGGAGGCCCAGTCACATTACAGAGGGTAATCTGCTTCACTCAGCATCCACTGAGTAAAATGGTAATCACATGTATAAACTAATTACTGAGAGTAACTTCTGTACTGAAACTAGAAACCTGCGATATGGCCTAACATTAGTAACATCCATGAGAGTTAGATCAGGATTCCATTTCAAAATTAATTATGAAAATGCCCAAGCCTCTAACACTTCCTACCTCACACTAAAGTGCAGGGACAGGCATGGCAATTCTGAGGTCCATTCTGGTCTTAGCTTTTTCTGATCCATTCTAAGTCATAACCTGAGGTTTCTAGTCAATTTCTCTATGATATGCCTGTTGGCTTGGCAGTGGGGAGAAGGCAGGTGTATAAAATGTCTGCCCAGAAAGGATGAAGATGAGTAAGAGTGAGCAGGATTGCTTAAAACAGCTGAGACCTTGGTTGAAATATTAAGCAGAGCCTGACCTATGGTGGTGCAGTGGAAAAAGCTACAACCAAGAGTGTTGAGGTTGCTGGTTCGAAACCCCAGGCTTGCCTGGTCAAGGCACATACGAGGAGCAACTATGAGTTGATGCTTCCCTCTCCTTCTATCCCTCTCTAATAACAATAAAAACTTTATTTTTTTAAGTTAAAAAAAGAGAATTAATAAGAAAGATGTTCTCGTACGAGGAGCAGAGAAAGGTCTGAATCACAGCAGCAGGCAGAATCTAGGAGCAGGGCTCAAACCAGGAGAGGCAGGAGCCATCAAGCCCACTGGATGTTTGGGAAAAAAGAAAACAATGCATGAGCATTCACATTTCTCAGTTGCAGTAGTCAATGCACGAGGGTGGGCAGGGGGTGCTGGGAAGCAAGAAAGTAGCCACAGATATTCCACTATCCAGCAATGAAGGCTCATAGAATGCCTCAAGTCTTCTGCTCTGGAAATTTCCTTGGTGAGGTAGATAAAAGCTGAGAGCTCGGCTCATCCCTGACTCCGGGGCTGGAGGGAGACGAGAACAAGGAACCAGCCCCTTCAGACCCTCAACCTCCATGCTGTGTCTCTCCACAGATCCTCCATCTGTGTCAATCACCAGCCAGGTGGGCCCACGACACATGAGGACCCTCAAGTTCCAGGCCAACAACTTCTACCCACGGTCAATTAATATGTACTGGACTCAGGGAAGCAATGTAACAGAGACTGATTTCCAGAATGAGGGTCCTATCACTAAAGATGGCACTTATATGTACTGGGTGGTGGTGGCATTCCCCACTTTGTACAGAGGCCCCTACTACTGCCACGTGGAACACAGCAGCCTGGCCCAGCCTCTCGTTGTCCCATGGAATGAGGGGCAGGAATCTGGAAAACAGTAGTCACCCTTTCACTGGGGCATGACAGAGGAGAGCTCAGAATGACCATCACCGCCATCGCCAAGACCTGGAGAAGCTGTGAAGAAAACAGACAGGTGGTGAATTTGGAGACACAGGCTTGAATGCTGGTCCCTGAGCTGACTCACTGTTGTGTTTCCCCTTAGTGTTTCCCATGATCTAATCTGTGATACCTAATCAACACTAATCACCTTGCCTGACAAACATAGTAAGTCAGATTATTAAACTTTAGATGCTACAGAAATGTCACTCGATATTATCATTCATCCTGCCCCCAAGCAATTGAATCATTTTAAAATCTTGGTACCCATTGGAAGCAATGTTCACTGCCTGTATTTTCCTGAGTGTTGTTCAGGCACCCACTTCTGATGTCCCCTATAGTTATGAGGTCATGGAACTCTGCGACTCCTTTAATTCAATCTGAAGCCTCTTCTGTACCTCAGTTTCCCCAGCATTCCCTTACCCCCATGAGACACTGCTTTCTACTCCAGCTACTCCAGCTCTCCCACACCAAGCTGGCCTTTGGGTCCACACACAGCTATAGGCTATTTCAGAGGCTTCATCCCTCCAGGATGCACTCCCTGGCAGGCAAGAATAATCTGAATTCTTGGATTCACCCAAATTCATTTAACTGGAAGTTTTTTTGAAATGAAAAACTTGTATAATTTTATTTATTTATTTTTAAATGAATTTCTTGTGGTCAGTAGGTTTTTGAATTGTCTCCCACCGCCATACACAGGTTTGTGCATGTAAAAAGTATTTGAACCTATAGAGAATTTTATAACAGTTTATTTGAGACAAACTGATGACATATGCCACAGAGCAAGATCTCAAATGCTCTGGAGAATAACCGTTTTAAAGATTCTTTTATTCATCTGAAAATAAGAAAGTTGCCTGACTTGTGGTGGTACAGTCGATAGAGCATCAATTTTGGACACTGAGGTCCCAGGTTGGAAACCCTGAAGTCACTAGCTTGAGCATGAGATCATCCACATGATCCCATGGTCACTGACTTGAAGCCCAAGGTCTCTGGCTTTAGCAAGGGGTCACTGGCCCAATTAGACCCCCACCCCCCATCAAAACACATATGGAGAGCAATCAATGAACAATTAAAGTGATGAAACTACGAGTTGATGCTTTTCATCTCTCTCCATTCCTGTTCCTCTCTCTCTCTCTCTCTCTCTCTCTCTCTCTCTCTCTTTCTCTTGGTAAAATAAAAAGAAAGAAAAAGAAAATAAGAATGGAATGTATGCAGGTGAGAGAAGGAAAAGCAGAGATTATATTGCAGGATCATTAACAAGATTATGTGCTTTCTTGAGAGTTCATATCCCCTTTGACGGTTATTAGTTCTGATAATTCAGAGGTGTGTTAACCTAGATGCATAAGAACAATGAACAAGGCTGGCTTATGACCTTTCACCAAAGAAGTTATAGGCATGGGACATGACTACCCACCACGACCTGCCCTGTGAGGAATTTATTCACAGGTCATCCTATGACATTACTTTCCATGGAACCCCCCCCCTTTTTTTTCATCCATATTTCTCATTTTTGGTCATAAATCAACACAAAGGATGCATGGATGACCAATCTTGCTTGAATGGTGTGATCTCACAGTACTCGGAAGCTCAATCCTAGGAAGTCTCAGTGTTGAAGTTGTCTTGTTGACCACTGGACATGGGGTAATACTACAACCATGGACCGGAGATGAGGTTGAATTTTTCCCGAAACGGAAGGGCAGGAAAGTGTAAAGCTGTCAGGTCTTATGGCCTTCATTACAAAAACAAAACTAAACAAACAAAAACAAAATTCTTCATCGTTTCTATTCTGTGAACTATCATAATATGAGCTCTGCCTTCTGTCTCATTTTTTCTGTATTTGGCATCCAGTATAACACTTACATAAGCCACAGAAAGAGTATTAATAGTTACATTATACATGTTCAGTAATCATAAATAGTTGGACTATATAGAAAAACCCAAGGGCAAGTACAACAATCACAATGACTAATATCATTATCAGAGAGATAAAGATAACCAAACTAAGGCCCTGACCAGTTGGCTCAGTGGTAGAGCACCAGCCTGGAGTGTGGATGTCCTGGGTTTGATTTGCGGTCATGGCACACAGAAGAAGCGACCATCTGCTTCTTCACCCTTTCCCTTCCCCCTTTCTGTCTCTCTCTCTCTTACCCTCCTGTAGCCAAGACTTGCTTAATTTGAGTACATCTCCCTGGACCCTAGGATGGCTCTGTGCAACCTCTGCCTCAGGCACTAAAAATGGCTCAGTTGCAAGCATGGCACCAAATAGGCAGAGCAATGTCCCCAGACGTGGATCACTGGGTGGATCCCAATCAGGGCACATGCCGGAGTCTGTCTCTCTATCTCCTCTCCTCTCACTTGAAAAAGAAGAAGAAAAGAGGATAACTACTCCAAATAGACTGAGTTCAATATCAAAGAGTAGGCATAAAAGCCTTGTTGATGTCTAGAGATAGCTGTCTACCCCTGGTGCCATCAGCTTCCCATCCTCCAGCAGTCTTTGATGTTCATAAACAGAAATAAAAGGATGTCCACTTTTGGGTTAAGTTCCTGATAAGGTCCCTTCCAATGAGACTGTCTTTTATTTGGTATCCTTTCCAATGAACAAAATCTCCAGGTGGCAGTCAAATAATTTTTAATGTCATTGTCTTCTGAATGCTGACTGTGAAAAAAAGTGATTACCAACTTGGTATATTCTTGAAGTGACTCTATCAAACTTTGACAATAGTGTAAGATGTCTCCTTCTAATAATGTCAGCTGAGAAGTTTCTTCAACTAGGTCTGGCTTAAATGCACTGTGATGCATGAAGTAATGCAAAATCTGAAAAATGAGGAGGCAGGGAGCGGGGAAAAACCAAGTGGCTGTCTTGGGTTTGCATAGCACTGACTATTCATTTAATGATAACCATTGTTTATTTGCACAATATAACCTAGATGTTCACATCACTTTTTTGACAATGCTACCCACGAGTTTTCATAATTTTTTGAGGAACTCCAGGGGCCCTGCTGAAACATTACAAAGTTATTTCTATATATATTACAATTTTTGTTTTGTTTCTGTATTTTTCTTAAGTAAGAAGCAGGGAGGCAAAGAGATGGACTCCCACATGTGCTTGGCCAGGATCCACCCAGCAAGCCAACTAGGGGGTGATACTCTGCCCAACGGGGGCAATCTGCTCCGTTGTAACTAGAGCCATTTTAACGCCTGAGGCGAGGCCATAGAGCCATCCTTAGCTACCAGGCCAACTTCCTCCAGTGGAGCATTGGCTATGAGAGGGGAAGAGAGAGACAGAGAAGGGAGAGGGGGAAGGGTGGAGAAGCAGATGGTTGCTGCTCCTGTGTGTCCTGAAGGGGAATCAACCCAGGACATCCACATGCTGGGCCTACAATCTACTAGTGAGCCAACTTTTCAGGGCGATATATTAAAATTTTAACCCTTAAAACCTCAATGTGAATTGTAGCCTGAGGTGGCACAGTGAATAGAGCACCAACCTGGAACACTGAGGTCACCAGTTGGAAACCCTGGACCTACTGGGTCAAGGCACATATGACAAGTAACCAATGAACAGCTACAGTGAAGAAACTACTTCTTGTAGCCACCCACACCTCCTCTCTCTGTAAAATCAATAACTAAAGCCTTTCTAAAAAATCCCAATGTCTAATGAAAAGTAAGAAGCCAAATAGCATACTTTAGCTTGAACATTTTATAACCTTAAGAAACATTTTTCAGAAACATAAAAGCAAATTATCAACATAAACTTATTTTTGTAAAACCCAGGCAAAATGACATATCTGTTGTACTTAAACCAACAAACTTAAGCTAGCTTATTAAGTAAAGATTAATCTTAGATCACATGAACTTGAAAAAACATTTAGGTTAGTGCCTATATTACTGCAAATTTTAGAATATCCAATTCTTATAAGCAAGCATTGCCTTTAAATCAATTTTAACAGAACTATCAGGAGATAGAAAGGAATCTCACATATACAGTATACATATATATAGATACACATACACAGACACAAACAAAGACCATTTAGCCATGAAACAATCTCACTAGTTATAAAAGAACAATTAGATCTGACTTCTCCCTGGAGGTATTTACAATTTATAATTGTCTTTGACAAGTCAAATTCCAAATGACCTTTCTCCTTTTAAAATAAAGACAGCCATTTATTAATTCTTCAAAGAATTGGATTGACACCTAAATAACATCATAGGTGGATCTATTTATCTAAATCTTCATCTTGAAGTTTCAAGAGACTAATTAAATTTGGTTTCCATTCATACCACCTAGTTTTATACATGGCTTTCTCTAATTGTGCATGTGAAAGATTAATTTAGAAGTAGCAAAGGATCCTCATGTCGGCCACTGTAGTTATGTTATCAGTGCAAAAGAGGCACCAGGCATTAGTGATGAGTGAACTCAGGCCAGACCTCAGTTCAACAACCTAAGTACTTGAGTTCTAGACAAGAAAGAATTTAGAACCAAGACTCAAACCATATGAGAAAGTTCATTTAGGAAGTCACAGAGTAGAAAACAAAGCCTTAGAATAAATGGGCTCAAGAAACAAGTTACAGAAGCAAAAGAAGGGCCCTTGGAACTTAGGAGAAAGAGAGAGGCAAGGAAAACACCCAAGAGGAAGGGGGAGGGGGAGAGCAGGCATGTTTTGTAGAGACCTGGGTCCTCCATCCTGAGGGCTTTAATCTGAGGTCTCAGGGGAGGACCTCAGTAGAATACTCATCAGCTTCCTCAGTGTGTTTCCTCAAGGTTGTGGCCTCTACTGTTGGTCAGCACCAGGGGAAGAGGTCATCAGTCATTGCAGCTGATCCTGATGTCCATGGATCTCTCCCAGTAGCATAGGGGGGGTGTGGAGGGGAGACAAGGAGGTCTATCATGCCCCAGTCACCCCTTGCAGAGGGGCGCCAAATGGTATCCAAGACAAACAAGAAAAACCTAGTAGAAGGGGAGGGAGGTGTCAGTTATGTTCGCTACACCACTGATCTCACCTCCTAGTTTTGCTGCTTTTCTGGGCCTGGAACTGAAACACAGGTGAGGACTACATGTCATCTCCAGGTGTTAATGTCAATGGATAAGTCTGTGCAAGGACTTGTAGTCGTGCCCATTGCTAGGCACCTGGGGCTCTCTGCCCTGGTGACTCTCTGCACCTGGCCTATCATTCTTACTCCGCTCATGCCTGTCTAACTGCCTGCTACACTTACAAATGGGAGGCTGACAGTGCTGGCCTTGTTGACCTGGAAGGCACAATTTCCCATGTTTATTTTGAGATCTGTAGAGTCTGATCAAAGTTCTAGGGGATAACATAACCTACATGCACGTGTCCCGATGAGCCTAATGCAGTGATATCCCTGTAGGGCTGATTTATGTCCTAGAGAAATTTTTTTCTCAGGCACCTAAGAATACCCTAACAAGGGTGGGGAAACTTGCCAGATGCCACCCAAATCTCAACACTCCAATGCATGAGCCCCTCTTTCGAGGTGCTCCTGTTTCAGTTTGCCCTGCCCCTCTTCCCTGGATTCCCATTGACTTCTCCAAGATCACGTGTTACTGCATTGAGCGAGCCCAGCACCCATCTCCACCACGCCAGATTCGGGATCTCAACAACTATAATGATCTCACTAGATATTACGGTAGAGGATGCAAGAGTCCTCTCTCTTTCCAAGCTAAAGAAAGTTTAGGCTCTTGTTTAGTCAGCAAAAATTTTGTTGAGATCCTCAGCAAACACTACAATTAGAAAGACAATATTAAAGCAGCAACCCATTTTTTTCTTTTCCCTGTGTTACTACAATTCTTATTCACCTCAAGGTTCCTCTAAAACCAGCTCAGATAAACTCAGGGACTGCTACTTAAGGCCAGGAGGCCCAGAATTTTGAGAAAAACTCAAGTTCCCCCAATGCAAAATGGGAAGCCTTAGGGCACAATGGACCCTTGATTGTACATCGCACTGGGTCCAGGTCTGCAGGGAGGTCTTGTGTGGGCTTTTTCAGAATCCCACTGACTCTGCCAAGTAAATGCCAATATAAGAAATATCTTGCCTGTCCAGGCGGTGGCGCAGTGGATGGAGCGTTTGACTGGGATGCTGAGTACTTCAGGTTCAAGACCCAGAGTCGCCAGCTTGAGCGCGGGCTCATCTGGTTTGAGCAAAGCTCACCAGCTTGGACCCAAAGTCTCTGGCTCGTTACTCGGACTGCTGAAGGCTCATGGTCCAGGCACATATGAGAAAGCAATCAATGAACGGCTAAGGTGCCGCAACAAAAAACTGATGTTTGATGCTTCTCTTTTTCTTTTTTTTTTTGTTCTTGTTTGTCCCTTTCTGTCTCTCTCTCTGACTGTCTCTGTCTCTGTAAACACAAACAAACTAACTAAAAACCACTGAACTAGAGGAAGGAGATATGCAGAAAATACCGGCTGTGAGGGAAAAGATGCAATAGCAGAATGTGCCTCATTCATTGGAAGACATGGGATGTTCATTGGATTAGGGGGGTGCCTCCAGAATTTGACTTCTATATCCCTTCTTTTTTTGTAAATAAATTTTTATTAATTTTAATGGGGTGACATCAATAAATCAGGGTATATATATTCAAAGAAAACATCTCCAGGTTATCTTTTCATTCAATTATGTTGCATACCCCTCACCCAAAGTCAGATTGTCCTCTGTCACCTTCTGTCTAGTTTTCTATGTGCCCCTACCCCGCCCCCTTCTTCTCTCCCTCCTTCCCTCTTCCCCCCATAACCACCACACTCTTGTCCATGTCTCTTAGTCTCATTTCTATGTCCCACCAAAGTATGGAATCATGCAGTTCTTGGTTTTTTCTGATTTACTTATTTCACTCCGTATAATGTTATCAAGATCCCACCATTTTGTTGTAAATGATCCGATGTCATCATTTCTTATGGCTGAGTAGTATACCATGGTGTATATGTGCCACATCTTCTTTATCCAGTCTTCTATATATATGTGTGGGGGTTTTTTTTTACAGTGATTAAAGCCTTTAAGCAAACTCTTGGACAATACAACAAGAATCTATAAAAGAATAGTGTCCTTAACATGTTCACCAAGTCCAAGTTGGCACCTACACCATTCCAAATCCCTGCGAATGCAACCCAACCACAGTTCAGTCCATTAGGAGCTATCACAAGGAGCGGGAGTCCAGAAAAAGTCCACATCCAGGAAAAGTCCTCATGGTACTGGAATTGTTGTCACAATTCTATACTTTGCAGCTCACGTCCAAGTCCCAATGACCGCTGCTTCTAGCTGGTAATGATTCAGGTAGACTGGAAAAGCCATCTGCAGCATGAGTAGAGATGGAGCTTCTGTTCTCCTCTGCCTGGAGAGATGAGACCAGGGTGCTTTTCCCTGGAGCTCTGCAACTGTGGCATAGTAAAGAGAACCTTAGGATACACTAAGCTGGGTGGCAAAGGTAAATTCACAATAGAAGTTGGCAAAAGGGGGAGAGGGAGCTCTAAATTAGGAGTAGGTCCCAGCCTGGAATATGAGTGGGGCATTGAGGTAGGAGGAATAAAGGAAACACTATATATTAAACAAAGCAGCAGAAAATAGGACTATCAACACCCACAACAGAGATCTTTGAGGAAAGAATAAAAAACCTGACTATTCAGGCAAGACATAGTAAAGTGGCCCTTGTGTAAATGAGATCAGTTTACCTGCTTCTTGGAAGAAATACCTTAGGCTCATCCACAGTATCGTAGATGGGGCCGACGGCCCTGGGTACCTTCAGCCTTCAGTGGCAAACCCCAGCATAATGGGCAAGGTTAGGTCATAGGTGGCTGGAGCAGGGCTGGAAGAGACTGAACCCTCCCTTAGAGGAGAGAGGGAAAAGCCTACCTTCCAGTGTCCCTTTTTTCCTCACAGCAAAGGCATGTAAGCCTAGCAGGCTTTAGCTCAATGACCATCCTTTTCAATATTGAAGCAGGACCCAGATGGATTCCTATGAGACTCCTTTGGGGCATTGGAGCCTTTAATGGCATATCCTAAAAGCTGGTAGTTCACCTGATCTCTATTGGGCTTTTTCTGCCTCTTGGTACCTTAAAAGCCATGCTCAGAAGGTCTCGCTGAGGGGTTTGAGGATCCCCATCCACCTATATAAACCTTTTCCGTATATCTGGAGCTATTTGGAAAAAGACAAAACAGTGTTATTAGCTGGATCAAATAAAAAAAGGTAGAAGTTTGCAGGAGAAGATTTGGTGTCTCCTGTTCATCAGCATTCAAAAGAAATTTAAAAATTTTTAAGTAAAAAGCATGATATGGTAGACCCGTAGGAGTTCCAGGATATGACTCCCCCCTTTTAAATTTTTTTGAATTGACCTTAAAATATTTGCTGGGTATGCTTTAATAATACCTTGACTTTAAAGATTGTAAGAAATACCCATAATTCGAAAGGTTTGACAAAATACAGTAAATGCTTTTGCTACATATGCAGGAGCATTGTCAGTTTTAACCAGTTTAGGAAATCCAATAATAGAAAAATGCATACAATGAGCTATAACCTGCTTATCAGCCTCTCCTGTTCTGGCAGAAGTTACTATGTATATAAATCCAGAATAAGTATCCACTGTAATGTGGACATAGGCCTGTTTGCCAAATGAAGGTATATGAGTAAACTCCATTTGCCAAAGTTGTCCTGGTAGGAGTCCTTGAGGGTTAACTCCAAATGAAGGGACAGATTGTAGAATAGGACACCTTGGACAGGATTTACCAATCTGCTGTGCTGCTTCCTGAGAAAGTTGAAGCTGTTTACACTGGGCTGCAGCATTCTGGTGATGAACAGTATGAGACTGAGTTGTTTGATCTGTCATGGTTGCTCCAAATAATTTTCTTTTGGGTAGCTTGATCAACAAGGGCATTCCTTTATGCTAAAGCTCCAGGGAGCATGGAGTGAGCTCGAGTATGTCCTATAAAACATAGAGCTCTGTGTTGACATACAAGTCTTTGAAGAAGGAGGAACTGCTGAAATAGTTTATCTGCAGTTGTCCCTAAGACAGCAGTCTTTATACTGGAAATAACCATAAGTAAATATTTGCTGTCTGTATATAGATTAAAGGAGGAATATGGCAAATGCTGAAAAGCCATGATAATGGCATATAATTCTAGTCTTTGAGCTGATTTTAAGTTGACTGTTTCAGTATAAAGTTGTCCATTGATTTGCAAAAGTGATTTGCCATTTAGTGGAAGTTTCCCAGAGCCATTGTTGTTGATCCTTTGAAAAAAGGAACAACAATAATTTTGAGGCCCAAAACCTATAAGCTGTAAGGGTCGTCTATGCCCCATGATAATCAAGGAGGTGACAAGATCAAAATATGGAAGTGTATTCCATGGGCTGTTAGATGGTTCAATGTGTCCAAGCTCTAGCTGCTCTTGTACCATTCGAGCAGCTGCCCTAAATTTCTCCTGAAAAAGGGGCCGTTGGTCTACCCATACAGAATTATCTGATTTCCAAGTAATTGGGTCTGCACAATGCATTATTGGGGTAGCAGGAGCTACCAAGGCCCCTATGCTAAATTTTGATATCCTAATCCACACCTTCTGGTACTGAGTGCCATTTCTATGGGGGTGAGAATTCCTCGCTGTTCTTTCCCTAGTCCCTTAGTGGGCAAAAATCCCTGATCAAGCATCTGAGTACTGACTAAACCATTAGGACTGACAAGCAATGCTCCCATATTTTTCAAAATATCTCTACCCCACAAATTAACTGGCCACCCAGGGAGCACATAAGGCTTAAAAAATCCAGAATGACCTTCTTAATCTTCCCAGTGTAAAAAACTAGAACTTTGTTCAGGGGATTTACTCTGCCCTATACCTTGTAATTCTGTGGCTGCTGCATGAGTGGGCCAGGAAGGAGGCCAATGTAGCTTAGCAATAACAGATACATCAGCTATACTATCTAAAAGTCCTTTAAATTTATGCCCTTGTATTGTTAGTTCCATTTCAGGGTGTTCCTGACCTATTTTTAAATCCAATTGGCAGAATCAGAGAAGCCAAATCACCAGTTTTCTTGGGGCCCCTTTTGCAGGATGTGGCCTGAGAAGCAGACTTAGCATCCTTATACTATTCTTCTAACTGCCTGAATTAGCCCTGAGACAAATTCTTTTTTTTATTATTAATTTTAATAGGGCAACATTGATAAATCAGAGTAATATGTTCAGAGAAAACAGCTCTAGGTTATTTTGACATTTGCTTATGCTGCATTCCCATCACCCAAAGTCCACTTGTCTTCCGTCAACTTCTAAGTGGTTTTCTTTGTGCCCCTCCCCTCTCCCAACCCTCTCCCTCTCCTTCCCCCACCCCGTAACCCCCACACTCTTGTCCACGTTTCTGAGTCTCATTTTTATCTCCCACCTATGTATGGAATCATATAGTTCTTAGTTTTTTCTGATTTACTTATTTCCCTCAGTATAATGTTATCAAGGTTCATCCATGTTGTTGTAAATGATACAATGTCATCATTTCTTATGGCTCAGTAGTATTCCATAGTATATATGTGCCAAAGCTTTTTAATCCACTTGTCCTCTAAGGGACACTGGGCTGTTTCCAGATCTTCGCTATTGTGAACAATGCTGCCATAAACATGGAGGTGCATTTCTTCTTTTTGAACAGTGCTATAGTGTTCGTGGGGTATATTCCTAACAGTGGGATAGCTGGGTCAAAAGGCAGTTCAATTTATAATTTTATAATCTCCATACTGTTTTCCACAGTGGCTGCACCAGTCTGCGTTCCCACCAGCAGTGCAGGAGGGTTCCCTTTTCTCCACATTCTTGCCAGCACTTATTCTGTGTTGTTTTGTTGATGAGCACCATTCTGACTGGTGTGAGGTGATATCTCATTGTGGTTTTAATTTGTATTTCTCTAATCATTAGTGATGTTGAGCATTTTTTCATATGCCTATTGGCCATCTGTATGTCCTCTTTGGAGAAGTGTCTATTCATTTCTTTTGCCCATTTTTGGATTGGATTGTTTGTCTTCCTGGTATTAAGTTTTACAAGTTCTTTATAAATTTTGGTTATTAACCCATTATCAGATGCATTGTCAAATATATTCTGCCATTGTGTAGTTTGTCTTTTTATTCTGTTCTTATTGTCTTTAGCTGTGCAGAAGCTTTTTAGTTTGATATAGTCCCATTTGTTTATCCTGTCTTTTATTGCACTTGCTTGTGGAGACAAATCGGCAAATATATTGCTGCGAGAAATGTCAGAGAGCTTACTACCTATATTTTCTTCTAAGATGCTTATGGTTTCACGGCTTACATTTAAGTCTTTTACCCATTTTGAGTTTATTTTTGTGAATCGTGTAAGTTAGTGGTCTAGTTTCATTTTTTTGCAGATAGCTGTCCAATTTTCCCAACACCATTTGTTGAAGAGGCTGTCTTTACTCCAATGTATGCTCTTACCTCCTTTGTCAAATATCACCTGTCCATAAAGGTGTGGGTTAATTTCTGGGTTCTCAGTTCTGTCCCATTGATCTATATGCCTGTTCTTATTCCAGTATCAGGCTGTTTTGAGTACAATGGCCTTATAGTATAACTTCATATCTGGAAGTGTGATACTTCCCGCTTTATTCTTCCTTTTCAAGATTGCTGAGGCTATTCGTGTTCTCTTTTTGTTCCATATAAATTTTTAGAATATGTGTTCTATATTTTTTAAGTAAGTCATTGGTATTTTAATCGGTATTGTATTGAATTTATAAATTGCTTTGGGTAATATAGACAATTTAATGATGTTTATTCTTCCGAACCATGAGCACAGTATATGTTTCCACTTGTTTGTATCTTCCCTGATTTTTTTTTATCAACGTTTTATAATTTTCCGAGTATAAGTCTTTAATCTCCCTGGTTAAATTTATTCCTAGTTACTTTATTTTTTTTGGTTGCAATGGTAAAGGGGATTGCTTCCTTAATTTCTCTTTCTGACAATTCATTGTTAGAGTATAAAAATGCCTCTGATTTTTTAGTATTTATTTTATATCTTGCCACCTTGCTGAATTCATTTATCAGGTCTAGTAGTGTTTTTGACTGCGACTTTAGGATTTTCTATATACAATATCATGTCATCTGCAAATAATGATAGTTTTACTTCTTCTTTTCCTATTTGGATGCACTTTTTTTCTTTTTCTTCTCTGATTGCTGTGGCTAGGACTTCCAGAACTATGTTGAATAAGAGTGGTGAAAGGGGGCAACCTTGCCTTGTTCCTGATCTTAAGGGGATTGCTTTTAATTTTTGCCCATTGAGTATGACTTTGGCTGTGGGTTTGTCATAGATGGCCTTTATCATGTTGAGGTATGTTCCCTGTATTCTCACTTTGCTGAGAGTTTTGATCATGAATGGGTGCTAGATTTTATCAAATGCTTTTTCTGCATCTATTGAAATTATCATGAGGTTTTTCTCCTTCCTTTTGTTTATGTGATGAATCACATTGATTGATTTGCAAATATTGTACCAGCCTTGCCTCCCTAAAATAAATCCCACTTGACCATGGTGTATGATTTTTTTCATATATTGCTGGATCTGTTTTGCTAATATTTTGTTGAGGATTTAGTATCTAAATTCATCAGGGATATTGGCTTATAATTTCCTTTCTTTGTGTTGTCTTTGCTTGGTTTTGGAATCAGAATTATGCTCGCCTCATAAAAGGAGCTTAGAAGTCTTCCTTCCTCTTGAACTTTTTGAAATAGCTTGAGAATGATAGGAGTTAGTTCTTCTTTGAATATTTGGTAGAATTCACTTATGAAGACGTCAGGCCCAGGACTTTTCTTTGTTGGCAGTTTTTTGATAACTGTTTCAATCTCATTTGTTGTAATCAGTCTGTTTAGGTTTTCTGATTCTTCCAGATTAATTTTTGGAAGATTATACGTTTCAAGGAGGTTGTCCATTTCATCTAGGTTGTCTAGTTTTTTGGCGTACAGTTCTTCATAGTATTTCCTTACAATATTTTGTATTTCTGTTGTGTCAGTTGTTATTTCTCCACTCTCGTTTCTAATTTTATTTATTTGAGTCCTCTCTCTCTTTTTCTTGGTGAGTCTAGTTAAAGGTTCATCGATCTTGTTTACCTTTTCAAAGAACCAGCTCCTGATTTCATTGATCCTCTGTATTGTTTCTTTAGCCTCTATGTCATTTATTTCTGCTCTGATCTTTATTATTTCCTTCCTTCTACTAGCTCTGGGCTATACTTGCTGTTCTTTTTCTAGTTCTTTTAGATGTAGGGTCAAGTTGTTTATTTGAGCTTTTTCTAGCTTCTTGAGGTATGCCTGTAATGCTATGAACTTCCCCCTCAAGACTGCTTTTGCTATGTCTCATAAATTTTGAGTTGATGTATGCTCATTATCATTCATTTCTGGAAATTTTTTTATTTCTTCTTTGATCTAATTGTTTACTCATTCGGTATTTAATAACGTGCTATTTAGTTTCCAAGTGTTTGAGTATTTTTCAGTTTTTCTGTTGTGGTTGATTTCTAGTTTCATGCCATTGTGATCAGAGAAAGTGCTCGATATGATTTATCTTCTTAAATTTGTTGAGACCACTTTTGTGCCCTAACATGTGGTCTATTCTAGACAATGTACCATGAGCACTTGATAAGAATGTATATTCTGCTGCTTTAGGGTTAAAGGTTCTGAAGATATCTATTAAATCGAGTTGATCTAGTATGTCCTTTAAGTCTGCTGTTTCTTTGTTAATTTTCTTTCTTTAGGATCTATCTAGTGATGTTAGTGGGGTATTGAAATCTCCTACTATTATAGTATTGCTGTTGATCTCGCCCTTTAATTCCATCAAAGTCTGCTTTATATATTTAGGTGCTCCTATATTAGGTGCATAGATATTTATAATGGTTATATCTTCCTGTTGGATTGTTCCCTTTATCATTATGTAGTGACCTTCTTTATCTCTTACTATAGTCTTTGTTTTAAAGTCCATTTTGTCTGATATAAGTATTGCTACGCCAGCTTTTTTTCATTTACTTTTGCGTGAAATATTTTTTTTCCATCCTTTTATCTTCAGTCTATGTGTATCTTTTGTTTTAAGGTGTGTCTCCTGTAGACAGCTATATATGGGTCCAGTTTTCTTATCCACACAGCTACCCTATGTCTTTTGATCGGATCATTTAATCCACTTACATTTAAGGTTATTATTGATATGTAATTGTTTATTGCCATTTTATTCTTTAAAATTGTATTCCTCTTTTGCTATATTCTTTTTCGCCTTTGATCTGTTTAAAACAGGCCCCTTAGCATTTCTTGCAGCCTTGGTTTGGTTTGGCTATAGTGAATGCCTTGAGGTTGTTTTTTTTTGTCTGGACAGCATTTTATTTCTCCTTCAATTTTAAATGATAGCCTTGCTGGATAAAGTAGTCTTGGTTGTAGGCTCTTATTCTGCATTACCGTGAATATTTCTTGCCATTCCCTTCTGGCCTCAAGTGTTTCTGTTGAGAAGTTGGAAGTCCTCCTTATGGGGGCTCCCTTGTAGGTGATAGCCTTTTTTTCTCTAGCAGCTTTTAATATTTTCTCGTTATCACTTAGCTTTGGTATTTTAATTATGATGTGTCTTGGTGTTGATTTCTTTGGGTTTCTCTTTAATGGAGTTCTCTGTGCTCCTGAACATGTGATATGTTTTCTTGCTTTAACTGAGGTAAGTTTTCAGCTATGATATGCTTGAACAAAGTCTCTATCCCTTGTTCTTTCTCTTCTTCTTCAGGAACCCCTATGATGCGGATGTTATTTCTCTTCATGTTGTCACAGAGCTCTCTTAGAGTTTCCTCAGACTTTTTGAGTTTCTTTTTTTTTCTGCTCTGCTTCCGTACCTTTATTTATCATGTCCTCTAACTCGCTGATTTGATTCTCAGCCTCATCCATCCTGCTTTAATTCCTTCCATTGTGTTCTTCATTTCTGATATTGTATTTGTCATTTCTGACTGATTCTTTTTTATTATTTCAATGTCCTTTTTATATTTGCTATCTCTTTATTTAGGTGTTCATAATGAACATCTATGGTTGTTCTAATATCTTTGAGCATCCTAACAATCATAATTTTAAACTCTGTATCTAGTAATTTGGTTATATCTGATTCATTCGAGTCCTTTTCTGGGGATTTCTCTTGATTCATTTGTTTCGCATGTCTCTGCCTTTTTATCTTCTTTGTGTAAAAGAAGGTCTTGGCCACTGGAGTCCACTGGGTGTGGCCTCTGTTCTCTAGGTATGGTCTGTCTACAGGTCTGTCACCACCTCTGCTGTTGCTGCCTAGGGCATTTGGGTATGGGTGTTGCTGGTGCCTGCCTACTGGGGCTGTTGCTGTGGTTTTCACCTCTCCTTCAAGGGAGCAGCTGTGATCATGTGCTTGGGTGTACTAGCCTTGTTGGCCTTGGCCTTGGCCCCGCCCCCATGGGTGGCATTATGCTCGGCCCTGAGGGCAGTGGTGAGCACCTTTGTTCAGCTGTGGGCCTCCGCCTGTTTCTAGGCTTCCGCCTCGCCCTAGCAAGAGAAGCCCAATCGTGGGATGGCTGCAAATCTTGGCTCCACAGGCCAGGTGGGACTGCATACCCACGCTCAGTAGCGGGACTCTACCTGTTCTGGGTTTTTGGCTACACCCCTGTGGGAGGAGCCGGTTCCCAAGTCAGGCCACTAGCCTCGGTTCCACAGGTGGGGAAAGGCTATGCTCCTGTGCCCTTGATCAAGGGCTGGTCTCCACTTCTTCCGGGGTTCCCACCCTTCTCCCTCAGGCTGGATTACAGGCGGCCCACAGCTGGGCTTGACCACTTTTGCACGCCTACTCCTCCCGAGCGAGGCAAGACAGAGCTCACACCTGGGCCCAGTAGTTGCCAGCCGGCTTCCGCCCCTGCCGACAGAACTGCGCTTCAGCATCCCGCGACCGCCCGCCCTCCTAGCGACCCCTCAGCCATGTGGGTGGGGGCGCTGCAGCTCAGACCCTAACACTCACTACTGTAGTCCCGAAAGCTCCCTCCTTCTAAGCGACTCTGCTCTGAGTGCCGCTGGAGAGCTTGTTTGGCTGGTGTCCTACTTCCCTTTGCTGGTATTGCTGTTTCCAGGGGAAATATTCCCTTCAGATTTGGGGAGTGATTTGTCCCAGTGGTTAGGGTGGCTGTCTCTCAAAATGTTTCCCCTGTGCCTCCTAGATTACACTCTCTTCCTGCTACTCTGGTCCTGTCCTCTCTCCCTACCCCCAGAGCCCTGGGTGAGTGGTTGAGAGAGGTGTTCTGTGCAGTCCCTTGAAGAAGAATCCTGGGTCTGAGAAATCAGTCTCTTTCTCACAAACAATATCCTGTCTTGTTTCCAGCTAAATACTGTCCATATGCCTCTTCTAGGCTCAGGGGATGCAGCCTGCGGCTTTGTTCCTGGGGCTCAGGACCCACTCCTCTCTGCTAAACTCACTTACTGCCACACAAGTCTCTCCCAGCTGCCATTAGCTCCGTGGAGCTGGGCAGCATTCTCCATGTTTCCGCATTTCCTACCAGTCTCGGTGTGACTTCTATAATGTTCCTTAGTTGAAGAGTCCTCTTAGTTTAGTTCAAAGTTAGTTTTTCCAGATGATAGTTCTTAAAATTCTCTATATCCCTTCTGAATATATATCACACAAACTGCCCACCCCTCAATCTTATTACTGAACTCTATTTCCACTAATTTTGAAATAGACTTTCAGATAGGTCTGGTGCTGTCCCTTTTGTTCTATTTTCATTTACCCATTGATCTATTTTTGTAAGTGTTTATTCATTGTCTTCTTTCTGCCAGGAAATGGACTATTGCTAGGGACAGAAAAATGAACATGGCACACACCAGCCCTGTTCTTATAAAATTTGCCCTTAAGGTGCCAACAGAAATTTTATCACTGTTTACATCTCTTCTGAAGCCTTTGCCAATGCCTTTTCACACTTGACTTCCTTCTCTAACGAAGCTCTTGTCAACACTCATCATATTACAATTGTATAAGATAGGTAGGAGTGTCTTGGTCAGAGTTGGTTAATGATTTTCTTAGGTTTTTGTATATAAGTTATGAAAGCTCATTTTTTGTTCTTAGGTTTTAATCATTAGGCATTATTAAGTTTCATCTGTTTTATTCTTGCAACTAGAAAAGACAAAATATTCTTTCTGCACCATCATAGGAATTTCCTGGTGTTCAGACTCTGCTTGAGTCAATAATTTCTGCTTTTGATTTTGATTTCTTTCTTTAATCTTTCCAGCACTCGTAGACTTAACTATCCTAGATTTTTTCAGAGAGAGAGATAAAAAGCATCATCTCATAGCTGTGGTACCTTAGTTGTTCATTGATTGCTTCTCATATGTGCCTAAACTGGAGAGCTCAAGGTGAGCCAGTGACCCCTTGATCAAAGCCAGCCATTCCCAAAACGACACCTGGCTCTGTCTCCAAATAGTCTGAAGTTGAGAATCTTCTAGTCAAGAACCATGAGCAAAATAGTGCATTTCCTGTGGTCCCTGCTGCTCCTCTGGACCCTGAAGTGCCCTTGGAGACCCAAGCTGCTGAGTGTGGAAGCAAGGGCTAGCTGTGGAGAAGAATGAAGAAGAAGTGATGAATGGGATGAAGGCAGAAAGGCCCCTGAAGGAGCTGGAACTCCCAGTGTACAGTGAAAAAGGCTGTCTGAAGCTCTCAACTAACTCAGCTCACACTCTCACACTCATCTAGAAGGATTCAGAAAGCCTCTGGACTTATTCTAAATCAGATCTCAAAGAATAATGATTTTAAAAAATTTTAGTATATAGATGAACAAAACCAAGACCCAAAGAAACAAAGTGATCTTAACTAAGGTCACATTCCCAGGACAGAGTAAGAATCACACATGTGGAACTTTTTGTTCCTTCTTTTTTCCAGTGACTGGATGTACCTGTCTGACCCCCAGGAAAAGAGACAGCAACCCTAAGGGAGAAATGTGAAGGCAGGTTACCTGGAGGGATGATTCCTGAAGGACACCCATGCCCTCACTCCACAGTCTATGCCAGTGGGCCTGGAAGGCAAGTTATTATGGAACCCGTTCTATAATAACATGCTGCTGCCAACAGAAGCAATAAATGCCACAGCATGGAAGCTGTGGGAAAGCAGCCCACGGGGAGCTTGGGAAGAACCAGTAAATTCTAAGACTGAGAATGAGGCCCTTTTTGGGGGGTTGAGGGGCAAACAAAATTTAAGAATGAAGAAATATAAGCTAAAATGTGCAGGTTTTGAATTCATTACATACACAGACTGTCAAAATATGAGTTTTATAACAATTGATCACATTAATGACATCTACTCCTAATTGTCCAAACTCTACCCCCTAAGCTGAGCTCCTAAAGGAAATCATCCCCAGCTTTCTGAATGCTGAGCCAACTCTCTTGTCTTTCTAAAAGCCTTAATTTAAGGACTATACTTTTTTTTTTTGGTTACTTCAATTTCAAAATCAGAGCTGAGAAACAGCTTCTTTAAGTGAAATCCACATTCCCCTTCCCTGGGGCAGAATAATGTCCTGTCTGAACATAAGGATGACTGCAGGGAAGAAAAATTCAAATAGTTAAGAGGCAACAATGTACAATTAATATTTCAAAATATTATGATATTTTGAAAAAAAATAAGAAAACTTCACCGGAGAAAAATCTCAGATCAATGAGAAAACCCAGAATCCATGTGAAGTGGCCAGGGCCAGTAAAGATGGGAATGTTGGATCACACCCAGCCCATGAGAGGAATGAGGGGCCCATCCGGATGAGAGGGAGGAAAGCTCAGAAGACCTGAGTCCTGGCCAGATGTGGGGCAGGAGGAGAAGGCACAGAGAACACTCACCACAGAGGGATTCTGATTTCAGAGGAGGTGCGAAGACCGAAGATAATTTGCCAAGAAAAGATAGAAAGATTGTTGCTGACCAGGAGGGCAGAGGCAGCTGAGAGGGGAGGGTCACAAGACCTTGACAGGAAAGCAACCTGAATTTGGGATTGGGCCATAGGCATCAACTAGTCACATCAGAGAGGAGGCAAGGGTCTGGAGAACCAAATGTGGGTCCACTCTCGTCACTTTCTGCCCACCCAACTAAAATCAACTACAGCTTCCTCTGCTGGCAGGACCACCTACCACTGTAACTTCAGGAAGCCCCATGCCAGGAGGACTTCATTGTCACAAATTATCTCCTTCTTCACAATTCCTTAGTCAGTCACTTTAAAATAGCATCCTGCTCTGTTTGAGGGGTGGAGGGGCTGCCAGCAGTCCAATGGCCCACAGGGGCACGTGAAAAGACCTGAATTTCCATAGGACTGACTTCCTCTGTATTTTCCATGTTTTAATTTATGCATTAAAAATTATCTTGACACTGACCAGGCGGTGCCGCACTGGATAGACCATCAGACTAGAATGCGGAGGACCCAGGTTTGAGACCCCAAGGTAGCCAGTTTGAGCACAGGCTCATCTGGTTTGAACAAGGCTCACCACCTTGAGTCCAAGGTAGCTGCCTTGAGCAAGAGGTCACTCACTCTGCTGTAGGCCCCTCATCAAGGCACATATGAGAAAGCAATCAATGAACAATAAGGTGCCGCAACAAAGAATTGATGCTTCTCATCTCTCTCCCTTCCAGTCTGTCCATCCCTCTCTGTCTCTCTCTGTCTGTCACAAAAAAAAAAGAAAATCATACAAAATTATCTTGAAAGAAAAAAAATGAGTAAATAGTTTCTAAAAAATATTTAAATAAAACTTATCTTGAGAATAACTGTCAAGGATGTAGATGTACAGAAGGCTAAGAACTGATGACCCTTAGAGGAATGGGGTATGCGGAGAAGACAGGCCGTGAAGGAAAACGCACAGTAGTGAAATGTACCCCATTGATCAAAGACCGAGATACTCATTGAATGAGCATCCTAAAAATTCTACCTCTAACTTCCATTTGATTCTATCACTCCACCTCTCTTCCCCTCAGTCTTCTATCTAAACCCTGTTTCCATCAAATTGTCCTCCGTGACTTTTCGAGAAGTCTGGCATTGTCTCTTTTTCATTTTTGCTCATTTATCCATTCACCTATTTTTATAAGTGTTTACTGTCCCTACTTGACCAGGCTGTGGCGCAGTGAATAGAATGTCAGCCAGGGACAGTGAGGACCCAGGTTCAAAACGCAAGGTCAACGCCTGGAGTGCGGGTTCATCTGGTGTAAGCACAAGCTCACCAGCTTGAGCACGGGGTCACCAGCTTGAGCGTCGGATTAGAGACATGACCCCATGTTCTCTGGCTTGAGCCCAAAGTCCGTGGCTTGAGCCCAAGGTCATTTGCTTGAGCAAGGAGTCACTGGCTCAGCTGTAGTTCCCCCACCCCCTGGTCAAGGCACATATGAGAAAGTAATTAAAGAGCAACTAAAGTGAAGTAACTGTGAGTTGATGCTTCTCATCTCTATCCCTTCTTGTCTGTCTGCCCCTCTCTCTTCTCATTTGGCTCTCTCATTAAAAAATAAATAAAATTTTTTAAAAATGTTTACTATCTCCTTTTACACCAGGCACTGGTCTAAGTATAAGGGACATAAAAATGAACATGACAATACCATCACTATTACGTAGAAAAATTTTCCCTGATGCCAGAAGAAATTCTATACCTGTTCGATATCGTGCCCAATGACAACATCTCATGAAGCCTTTCTTGATGCCATTCCACACTTTGGTTTGTTCTCCAGACCTCTTGTCCCCCACTGTAAGTAACAATTGTACAAGATTTGTAGGAATGTCTCCGTCACACTTGACTATTAGACGTTCTAGGTTTGTGAATGAGTTATGAAACCTTGTTTTAATCACTAGGCACTATTAGGTTTACATCTGTTTTGTCCTTGGAACTAGAAGAGACAAAAGAATTCTTCTGCTGTATGAGAAACGGCCTGGTTTTCAGGTTGTGCTTTGAATTGATAATTTTTCTTTTGATTTACTGTGTATTTCCTTAAGCTTTTCAGCACTTATGGACTCAAATATCCCAAACTCTTTACTTGAATTCCTCAAGCTCATCACACTGCCCTATGATAGCAGCTACTTGAGAACTAAAAATTTGCCTTTACTAAGCATTTTATTCTAGTTGACCAAAATAGATGATTCAGGCAGTTGTTTGACCCTCCACTGTTTATCACAGCCTGCAGGACCGTGCCCAACATTGGGCTTTTAACTGCATTCAGCTCCAATCTGGCCCCATTACCAAGCCTGGTTCCCTTTCCTCCATTTATCTGAGTGACTGTTGCCTGAAAACATCTGTCTCTATTTCAGTAGCAGTCACATCATTAGTTGATGGAACAGATTCCTATTCTGACTTTAAGCAGAAAATGCATTTATTTACCAGCTATTTCTCAGAATCATTGGAGACACTCAAAATTAGGCATGAGAAGCACAGGTCCAACCACACCATAGAACTACTCCTATAAGCATATGCTGCCGCCAACAAGGTGACAAATGTGTGGACCCATGCAAAGTCCAAACACCAGATTGGCTGTCGGAGCTCCCCATTGGCAGACCGTCTGTAGACTCACTGATTACAATATCCGCCCAGCCTGGCCTGTATATCCTGTTTTCTCACAGTTGGGAGAGGAGCCCATCCTGGCATTCTCATTGGCCTGTGCATTCACCTCACCAGGGCAGGGCTCAAAGCCAGCTATTCCCAAAGCTGTAACTGGAACTCTCTCCAAGTAGTCTGCTCCAGGACACAGAAAAGCACAGTACCTTCCACTCCGACAAAATGAGGACAATAGTGCCTGTCCTGCTCTCTCTACTGCTTGTTCTGGGTCCTGCATTCTCCCAGAAGACACAAGATGGTGAGTTGGGAAGCAAGGGCTGGGTATGGAGAAGAACTGAAGAGAGGTAATGAAGGAGATAGGTGGGTAGAAAGTGGGCCCCAGATGAAGCCAAGATTCCCAGTGTACAGGAGGAATGGCTGTTTGAGGTTGTCAACTAATTCAGATTATACACTAGTAGAAGCATATAGGGAACCTCTCGACTCATGCTAAATAAGGCCTTAAAGAAATAGAACCTAAATTCTTATTAGACAAGTGACAAAACTAAGACCAGGACAAGTGAAGTGACCTGTCCTGGGTCATGCAGCCTGGACAGAGCAAAGCCCACACAGGTGGAACTCTTTGTTCCTCCCTCCTTTCAATGGCTGGACATACCTGTCTGACTCTCAGAGAGAAAGACAGCAACTCCATAGAGCACTTGTAAAACATATTAACTGAAGGATGCTTTTAGAAACAGACTAGGCCCTGGCCTGTTGGCTCAGTGGTAGAGTGTCAGTCTGGCATGCAGGAATCCCGAGTTCGACTCCCGGTACGGCACACAGGAGAAGCACCCATCTGCTTCTCTACCCCCCCCCTCTCCTTCCTCTCTGTCTCTCTCTTCCCCTCCTGCAGCCAAGGCTCCATTGGAGCAAAGATTGCCAGGGTACTGAGGATGGCTCTGTGGCCTCTGCTGGAATGGTGCTGGAATGGCTCTGATTGCAGCAGAGCGACACCCCAAGATGGGCAGAGCATCGCCCCCTGGTGGGCATGCCGGGTGGATCCCGGTCGGGCACATGCAGGAGTCTGTCTGACTGCATCCCCGTTTCAAGCTTCGGAAAAATTCAAAAGAAAAGAAAAGGAAAAAAAGAAACAGACCCATTCTGTCACTCCACAGTGAGATGCTACGAAAGTGGGCCTGGGAGGCCAGCTGGAGCTCGGGCAGAACCAAGGTCAATTTTAGGACAGAGTATTGAGAACATTTTTAGTATACAATATTTCAGGATGAGGAATGTAAACACAACTGTGTAAGTTTAAAATTTATAACATTTTCTGACACACTATTAAGAATATTTTTATAACAATTGATCATATTTTGATTGTTAATCACATCCTACATTGTAGTAGAATTTAGTCAGCATTCTCCCGAGAGAAAGCATGAATCTCATGCATATGCCAGAAGGAGAGGTTTATTTTAAGGATACAACTCAAAACCATTATAGAGGCTGGGAAGTCTGAAATCTACAGAGTAGGTCAGCCCACTGGAGACCAGAGAAGAGATGACGCTGCCATCTCGGGCCCAAAGGCAGTCTGGAAGCTGAGTTCCTGCTTCCTGTGGAGAACTCAGCCTCCTCTCTGTGGCCTTCAACTGATTAGTGGAGGCCCAGTCACATTACAGAGGATAATCTGCTTCACTCAGCATCCACTGAGTAAAATGGTAATCACATGAATAAACTAATTAGTGAGAATAACTTCAGTACTGAAACTAGAAACCTGCTATATGGCCTAACATTAGTAACATCCATGAGAGTTAGATCAGGATTCCATTTCAAAATTAATTATGAAAATGCCCCACCCTCTAAAACTTCCTACCTCCCACTAAAGTGCAGGGACAGGCATGGTAATTCTGAGGTCCATTCTGGTCTTAGCTTTTGGTGATCCATTCTAAGTCATAACCTGAGGTTTCTACTCAATTTCTCTCTATGATATGCCTGTTGGCTTGGCGGTGGGGAGAAGGCAGGTGTATAAAATGTCTGCCCAGAAAGGATGAAGATGAGTAAGTGTGAGCAGGATTGCTTGAAACAGCTGAGATCTTGGTTGAAATATTAAGCTGAGCCTGACCTGTGGTGGTGCAGTGGGAAAAGCCACAACCTAGAGTGCTGAGGTTGCTGGTTCGAAACCCCAGGCTTGCCTGGTCAAGGCACATACGAGGACCAACTATGAGTTGATGCTTCCCTCTCCTATCTCTCTCTAATAACAATAAAATCTTTACTTTCTAAGTTGAAAAAAGAGAATTAATAAGAAAGAAGTTCTTGTGAGAGGGGGCAGAGAAAGGTCTGAATCACAGCAGCAGGCAGAATCTAGGAGCAGGGCTCAGACTAGGGGAGGCAGGAGCCATCAAACCCACTGGAGGTTTGGGAAAAAACAAAACAATGCATGAGCATTCACATTTCTCAGTTGCAGTAGTCAGTGCACGAGGGTGGGCAGGGGGTGCTGGGAGGCAAGAAAGTAGCCACGGATATTCCACTATCCAGCAAGGAAGGCTCATGGAATGCCTCAAGTTCTCTGCTCTGGAAGTTTCCTGATGAGGCAGGTAAAAGCTGAGAGCCCTGCTCATCCCTGACTCCGGGGCTGGGGGGAGGCATGAGCGGGAAACCAGCCCCTTCAGACCCTCAACCTCCATGCTGTGTCTCTCCACAGATCCTCCCTCTGTGTCCATCACGAGCCAGATGGGCCCAGAAGGACACAGCATGTACCTCAAGTGCACGATCACCGGCTTTTACCCAGAGCCAACTAGTATGTACTGGACTCGGGAAAGCAATGTAGTGGAGAATGAGTTGGAGAATGACAGTCTTCTCACTGAAAATGGCAATTACCAGCACTGGGTGATGGTGGAAGTCCCCTTTTCTGAGAGACACACCTATTCCTGCCACGTGGAGCACGGCAGCCTGGCCCAGCCCCTCGTTGTCCCATGGAATGAGGGGCAGGAATCTGGAGACCAGTAGTCACTCTTTCATTGAGGCAGGACAAAGGTGAGCTCAGAATGACCATCACCGCCATCGGCAGGACTCGGAGAAGCTGTGAAGAGAACAGACAGGTGGTGCATTTGGAGACACAGGCTTGAATGCTGGTCGCTGAGCTGCCTCACTGTTGTGTTTCCCCTTACTGTTTCCCATGATCTAATCTGTGATATCTAATCAACACTAATCACTTGCTTGGCAAACATAGTAAATCAGAATATTAAACTTTAGATGCTATAAAAATGTCACTCGATTTTATCATTCATCCTGCCCCCAAGCATTTGAATCATTTTTAAATCTTGGTACCCACTGGAAGCAATGTTCACTGCCCGTCTTTTCCTGGGGTCCCTACTGTTGTGTGGTATGACCACCTGGTCTCTTGAGTGTTGTTCAGGCACCCACTCCT
This sequence comes from Saccopteryx leptura, assembly GCF_036850995.1. NCBI lineage: Eukaryota > Metazoa > Chordata > Mammalia > Chiroptera > Emballonuridae > Saccopteryx > Saccopteryx leptura. Next base: position 188,215,335 of record NC_089506.1, read on the forward strand.
GATGTCCCCTCTAGTTATGAGGCCATCGAACTCTGCAACTCTTATAAATCAATCTAAAGCCTCTTCTGTACCTCAGTTTCCCCAGCATTCCCTTATCCCCGTGAGACACTGCCTTCTATTCCAGCTACTCCAGCTCTCCCACACCAAGCTGGCCTTTGTGTCCACACACAGCTATAGGCTACTTGAGAGGCTTCATCCCTCCAGGATGCACTCCTAGGGAGGCAAAAATCATCTGATGTTCTTGGACTCACTCACTTAATTAGAAGTCTTTTTGACATGAAAAACTTGTATAATTTCATTTATTTATTTTTAATTGTATTTCTTGTGGTCAGTAGGTTTTTTAATTGAGTCTCCCACCACCATGCACAGGTTGGTGCATGTAAAAATTACTCATACTTATAGAGAATTTTATACAGTTTATTTTAGACAAACTGATGACATATGCCACAGAGCAAGATCTCAAATGCTCTGGAGAATAACAATTTTGAAGATTCTTTTATTCATCTGAAAATAAGAAAGGTGCCTGACCTGTGGTGGTACAGTCGATAGAGCATCAATTTTGGACACTGAGGTCTCTGGTTGGAAATCCTGAGGTCACTAGCTTGAGCATGGGATCATCCACATGATCCCATGGTCACTGGCTTGAAGCCCAAGGTCTCTGGCTTGAGCAAGGGGTCACTGGCTCAATTAGACCCCCACCCTCCGCAAAACACATATGGAGAGCAATCAATGAACAATTAAAGTGACGAAACTACGACTTGATGCTTTTTATCTCTCTCCGTTCCTGTTCCTCTCTATCTCTCTATATATATTCTGGCTAAAATAAAAAGAAAGAAAAAGAAAATAAGAAAGGAATGTAAGCAGGTGAGAAAAAGCAAGGCAGGGATTAGATTAAAGGATCATTAACAAGATTATGTGCTTCCTTGAGAGTTTATATCCCCTTTGAAGGTTCTTATTACTGATATTTCCGGGTGTGTTAACCTAGATGCATAAGAACAATGAACAAGGCTGGCTTATAACCTTTCACCAAAGAAGTTATAGGCATGGGGCATGACTGCCCACCATTAACTGCCCTGGGAGGAATTTATAAACAAGTCATCCTATGACATTACTTTCCATGGAACCCCCCCTTTTTTTTCATTCCCAGTTTTCATTTTTGGTCATAAATCAACACAAAGGATGCATGGATGACCAAACTTGCTTGGATGGTGTGATCTCACAGTACTAGGAAGCTCAATCCTAGGAAGTCTCAGTGTTGAAGTTGTCTTGTTGACCATTGGACATGGGGTAATACTACAACCATGGACCTGAGTTGAGGTTGAATTCTTCCCAAAAGGGAAGGGCAGGGAAGTGGAAGGCAGTCAGGTCTTATGGCCTTCATTACAAAAACAAAATAAAACAAACCAAAACAAAATTCTGCATCGTTTCTATTCTGTGAACTTTCGTGATATGAGATCTGCCTCCTGTCTCATTTTTTCTGTATTTGGCATCCCGTATAACACTTACATAAGCCACAGAAAGAGTTTTAATAATTATATTATACATGTTCAGTAATCATAAATAGTTGGACTATATAGAAAAACCCAACGGCAAGTACAACTATTAAAATGACTAATATCATTATCAAAGATGTAAAGATTACCAAACCAAGGCCCTGGCCAGTCGGCTCAGTGGTAGAGCACCGGCCTGGAGTGTGGATGTCCTGGGTTTGATTCCCAGTCAGGGCACACAGGAGAAGCGGCCATCTGCTTCTTCACCCCTTACTTCCCCCTTTCTCTCTTTCTCTCTTACCCTCCTGCAGCCAAAACTTGATTAGTTTGAGCACATTGCCCTGGACCCTGAGGCTGGCTCTGTGCAGCCTCCGACATGGGCACTAAAAATGGCACAGTTGCAAGCATGGCCCCAAACAGGCAGAGCAATGTCCCCAGACGGGGGTCGCCGGGTGGATCCAATCAGGGCACATGTCGGAGTCTGTCTCTCTATCTCCTGTTCTCTCACTTGGAAAAGAAGAAGAAAAGAAGGATAACTAAACCAAATAGACTGAGTCAATATCAAATAGTAGGCATAAAGGCCTTGTTGATGTCTAGGGATAGCTGTCTACCCCTGGTGCCATCAGCTTCCCATCCCCCAGCAGTCTTTGATGTCCATAAACAGGGATAGATGTCCACTTTTTAGTTAAGTGCCTGATAAGGTCCCTTCCAATGACACTGTCTTTTATTTCATATCCTTTCCAACGAACAAAATCTCCATGTGGCAGTCAAATGATTTTTAATGTCATTGTCTCCTGAATGCTGACTGTGAAAGAAAGTGATTACCAACTTAATATTTTCTTGAAGTGACTCTATCAAACTTTGACAATAGTGTAAGATGTCTCCTTGTGAGAATGTCAGCTGAGTAGTTTCCTCAACTAGGTCTGGCTTAAATGCACTGTGATGCATGAAACACTGCAAAATCTTAAAAATGAGGAGGCAGGGAGCCAGGAAAAACCAAGTGGCTGTCTTGGGTTTCCATAGCACTGATTATTCATTTAATTATAACCATTGTTTATTTGTACAATATTACCTAGATGTTCACATCACTTTTTTGACAATGCAACCCATGAGCATTCAAATCTTTTGAGGAATTCCAGGGGCCCTGCTGAAACACTACAGAGTTATTTCTACCTATATTACAATTTTTATTTTTATTTTTTGTATTTTTCTTAAGTAAGAAGCAGGGAGGCAAAGAGAAAGACTCTCACATGTGCTTGGCCGGGATCCACCCAGCAAGCCAATTAAAGGGCAATGCTCTGCACAGCTGGGGCCATCTGCTCCATTGTAACTGGAGCCATTTTAGCGCCTGAGGCAGAGGCCATGGTGCCATCCTCAGCACCTGGGCCAACTTCCTCCAGCGGAGCATTGGCTATGAGAGGGGAAGAGAGAGATAGAGAAGGGAGAGGGGGAAGGGTGGAGAAGCAGATGGTTGCTGCTCCTGTGTGCCCTGACAGGGAATCAACCCAGGACTTCCACATGCTGGGCCTACAATCTACTAGTGAGCCAACTGGCCAGGGTCATATATTAAAATTTTAACCCTTAAAACCTCAATGTGAATTCTAGCCTGAGGTGGCACAGTGAATAGAGCACCAACCTGGAACGCGGAGGTCACCGTTTGGAAACTCTGGACCTACTGGGTCAAGGCACATATGAAAATTAACCAGTTAACAGCTACAATGAAGCAATTACATCTTGTAGCCACCCCCACCTCGTCTCTCTGTAAAATCAATAACTAAAGCCTTTCTAAAAAAATCCCAATGTCTAATGAAAAGTAATAAGCCAAAAGCATACTTTAGCTTGAACGTTTTATAATCTTAAGAAACATTTTTCAAACATAAAAGCAAATTATCAACATAAACTTATTTTTGTAAAACCCAGGCAAAATGACATGTCTGTTCTACTTAAATCAACAAACTTAAGCTAGCTTACTAACTAAAGATTAATCTTAGATCACATGAACTTGAATAAACATTTAGGTTAGTGCCTCTATTACTGAAAATTATAGAATATCCAATTTTATAAGCAAGCATTGCCTTTAAATCAATTTTAACAGAACTATCAGGAGGTAGAAAAGTATCTCACATATACAGTATACATATATATAGATACACATACACAGACACAAACAAAGACCATTTAGCCATGAGAAAATCTCACTAGTTATATAAAAAACAATTAGATCTAACTTCTTCCTGGAGGTATTTACAATTTATAATTGTCTTTGACAAGTCAAATTGCAAATGACCTTTCTCCTTTTAAAATAAGGACAGCCTTTTATTAATTCTTCAAAGAATTGGATTGACACCTAAATAACATCATAGGTGGATCTTTTTATCTAAATCTTCATCTTGAAGTTTCAAGAGATCAATTAAATTTGGTTTCCATTCATACTGCCTAGTTTTATACATGACTTTCTCTAATTGTGCATGCAAAAGATTAATTTAGAAGTAGCAAAGGATCCTCATGTCGGCCACTGTAGTTATGTTAGCAGTGCAAAAGAGGCACCAGGCATTAGTGATCAGTGGACTCAGGCCAGACCTCAGTTCAACAACCTCAGTACTTGAGTTCTAGACAAGAAAGAATTTAGAACCAAGACTCAAACCATATGAGAAAGTTTATTTAGGAAGTCACAGAGTAGAAAACAAAGCCTTAGAATAAATGGGCTCAAGAAACAAGTGTCAGAAGCAAAAGAAGGGCCCTTGGAGCTTAGGAGAAAGAGAGAGGCAAGGAAAACACCCAAGAGGAAGGGGGAGGGGGAGAGCAGGCATGTTTTCTAGAGACCTGGGTCCTCCATCTTGAGGGCTTTAATCTGAGGTCTCAGGGGAGGACCTCAGTAGAATACTCATCAGCTTCCTCAGTGTGTTTCCTCAGGGTTGTGGTCTCCACTGATTGGTCAGCACCAGGGGAAGGGGTCATCAGTCATTGCAGCTGATCCTGATGTCCATGGCATCTCTCCCAGTAGTGTAGTGATGAGGTTGGGGGAAGGGACAAGGCGTTTATCATGCCCAAGTCTCCCCTCGCAGAGGGGTGCCAAATGGTCTCTAAGACAAACAAGAAAAGCCTAGTAGAAGGGGAGAAAGGTGCAAATAAAGTGTCGTGCCCCGAGCACCAGTTATGTTCGCTATGCCACTGATCTCTCCTTCTAGTTTTGCTGCTTTTCTGGGCCTGGAACTGAAACACAGGTGAGGACTAGCTGTCATCTCCAGGTGTTAATGTCAATTGAAAAGTCTGTGCAAGGACTTGTAGTTGTGCCCATTGCTAGGCACCTGGGGCTCTCTGCCCTGGTGACCCTCTGCACCTGGCCTATCATTCTTACTCCGCTCATGCCTGTCTAACTGCCTGCTACACTTACAAATGGGAGGCTGACAGTGCTGGGCCTTGTTGACCTGGAAGGTACAATTTCCAATATTTTGAGATCTGTAGAGTCTGAACACACTTCTAGGGGATAACATAACCTACATGCACATCTCCAGATGAGCCAAATGCAGTGATATATCTGTAGGGCTGATTTATGCCCTAGAGAAAATCTTTTTTCAGGCATCTAAGAGTACTCGAAGAAGGGTGGGGAAACTTGCCAGATGCCACCCAAATCTCAACACTCCAAGGCATGGGCCCTCTTTCAAGGTGCTCCTGCTCCAGGGTGCCCTGCCCCTCTTCCCTGGATTCCCACTGGCTTCTACAAGATCACTTGTTACTGCATTGAACAAGCCCTGCACCCTTCTCCACCACGCCAGATTCGGGATCGGAACAAATATAATGACCTCACTGGAGATTCCGGTAGGGGATGCAAGAGTCCTCTCTCTTTCCAAGCAAAAGAAAGTTTAAGCTCTTGTTTAATCATCAAAAATTTTATTCAGATCCTCAGCAAGCACTACTATTAGAAAGACAAAATTAAAGCAGCAACCCATTTTTTTCTTTTCCTGTGTTACTACAATCCTTATTCACCTCAAGGATCCTCTAAAAACAGCTCAGATAAACTCATGGCCTGCTGCTTAAGGCCAGGAGGCCCAGAATTTTGAGAAAAACTCAAGATCCCCCAATGCAAAATGGGAAGCCTTTGGGCACAATGGACCCTTGATTGTACCTTGCACTGGGTCCAGGTCTGCAGGGAGGTCTTATGTGGGCTTTTTCAGAATCCCACTGACTCTGCCAAGTAAATGTCAATATAAGAAATGTCTAGCCTGACCAGGCCATGGCGCAGTGGATAGAGCATTGGACTGGGATGCAGAGAACCCAGGTTCAAGACCCTGAGGTCGCCAGCTTGAGCACGGGCTCATCTGGTTTGAGCAAAGCTCACCAGCTTGGACCCAAAGCCCCTGGCTCGTTACTCGGTCTGTTGAAGGCTCATGGTCAAGGCACATATGATAAAGTAATCAATGAACAACTAAGGTGTGGCACGCAATGGGCAATGAAAAACTAATGATTGATGCTTCTCATCTGTGCATCTCTTTGTTTCTGTCTGTCTGTCCCTGTCTATACCTCTCTCTGACTCTCTGTAAAAAAGAAAAAGAAAAGTCTAAACCTTTAGGAAACCCATATAAGATATATTTGAGCCAAATTGATGAAATATGCCAGAAGCAAAATCTCAAAAGCTCCACAAAATAACAGGTTTGCGGCTTTTCTTATGCATTTGAAATTAAGGAGGAATGGTGAGGAGCATTACATGAGGGAGAAGAAGTAAGACAGGGATTGGCTTATAGAATAGTTAACAAGACTTTGTGCTCTTTTGGGGGTTAATACCCCCTTCCAGGGATATTACTTCTGATATTTCAAAGGTGTGTTAACCTGGATGTACGGGAACAATAATAAACCAAGCTGTTAACTGAAGAATGTATGGGTCTGAGGCATTGCAACCTACCCTGCCTACTTAGGAATTTTTTTCACATGATTACACCCAAAACAGATTACAACTCTCAAGCCTGACTTTTTATTAACCCTCAACAGCATAAGACAGTTCTTTTCCATCTTGTGTGTGACAAGATCTTCCTACACCTTTCATCTTTTTTTTTTTTTTTTTTGGAATTTTTCTGAAGTTGGAAACAGGGAGGCAGTCAGACAGACTCCTGCATGTGCCCAACCAAGATCTACCCAGCATGCCCACCAGAGGGCGATGCTCTGCCCATCTGGGGCGTTGCTCTGTTGCAACCAGAGCCATTCTAGCACCTGAGGCAGAGGCCACAGAGCCATTCCCAGCGCCTGGGCCAACTTTGCTCCAAAGGAGCCTAGGGTGTAGGAGGGGAAGAGAGAGACAGAAAGGAAGGAGAGGGGGAGGAGTGAAGAAGCAGATGGGCGCTTCTCCTGTGTGCCCTGGACGGGAATCGAACCAGGGACTCCAGCACGTCAGGCCAACACTCTACCACAGAGCCAACTGGCCAGGGCCCACCTTTCATCTTAGTAGCCCTCACATTCCATATTATTCCAGAGTCCCCTTTAAGCACAGCTACTTAAGGAAATTATTTCCGACCTTCAAAATTCTGAGCTGACTCTCTTTTAAGTCAAGAAATCCAGATTCTCTCCCATTGGGCAAAATAATGACCTGCCTGAATGAACATCAGGAAGACTACAAGGGAAAATATTCAATACCAGAGGCAACAATGCAGTGATAGATCACTAATTTAAAAATGTCAATTTAAAATTAAAAAAAATAAAAAGCACGTGACAAAAACAATCTCAGATCAATGAGGAAACCCAAAGTCCATATGAATATGCCAGGGTCCAGGCAGACTGGAATATGAGATCCCACCCCCACCCCCGTGACATGAGTGATGGGGCCCAAGTGGACAAGAGGGAGGAAACCTCAGAAAACTTGAGGCCAGGTCGGATGTAGGGAGGCTGGGGGGGGGGGGGAGCAAAGAGGTACTCAGCACACCCAGAGAAATTTCCTGGGGGGATTCAGATTGCAGAGGAGGAGTGAAAGGCTCAGAGAGCTTGGCAAGACATGGTAGAAAGTGTTCATGAGGAGGTGGATAGGAGACAACTGAGAAGGGGGGTCACAGGGCTCAGGTGACCTGAGGGTGGGGCTTGGCTACAGGCACCAACAAGTCACATCAGGGAAGATGAAGGAGCCCTTCCAAGGTTGTCTCTGCCCAGCCAACAGTCATCCCCAACAGCTTCCTCTGGCAGGCACACCAACTTCAAGTGCAATTTCAGGACACCCCAGGAGGGCCTCCTTGTCACACATTATCTCCTTCTTAACAATTCCTCAGTCACTTTAGGATAGCATGTGGCTCTGTATCAAGAACCCCTCTGTAAAGAGCCCATCACAGCACGGAAACACTGTGTTTCCATGTCACTGGCTTCCTCTTTACTCTGTTTTATATAATGCATGAAAAATTATCTTGATGCTGAGGTCACCAGTTTGAAACACTGGCTTGCCTGGTCAAGGCACATATGGGAGTTGATGCTTCCTGCTCCTTCCTTTCTTTCTCTCTCTCTCTCTCTCATTCTCTCTCCCTCTCTTCTCTCTAAAATGAATAAATAAAATGGTTTAAAATATTATCTTGTAAGAAAAAAGTGAATGAATAAATAATCTCTAAAAATTAAGAAAAAATAAAATTTGTCTTAGCAAGGGAGTAGATGGCACCAAAGGTTAAGAACTACTGAACTAGCCTGACCAGGTGGTGGTGCAGTGGATAGAGCATTGGACTGGGATGCAGAGGACCCAGGTTCGAGACCCCAAGGTTGCCAGCTTGAGTGCGGGCTCAACTGGTTTGAGCAAAGCTCACCATCTTGGACCCAAGGGCGCTGGCTTGAGCAAGGGGTTACTCAGTCTGCTTAAGGCCCACGGTCAAGGCACATATGAGAAAGCAATCCATGAACAACTAAGGTGTCGCAACAAAAAACTGATGATTGATGCTTCTCATCTCTCTTCGTTCCTGTCTGTCTATCCCTCTTTCTGACACTCTCTCTCTCTCTGTCTATGTAAAAAAACAAACAAACAAACAAACAAAAAACTATTGAACTAGAGTAAAGATATATGCAGAAAATACAGGCTGTGAAGGAAAAGATGTAACAACAGAATGTGCCTCATTCATTAAAATACATAGGATGTAGGCCCTGGCCAGTTGGCTCAGTGGTAGAGCATCGGCCTGGCGTGCAAGAGTCCCAGGTTCGATTCCCAACCAAGGCACACAGGAGAAACGCCCATCTGCTTCTCCACCCCTCCCCCTCTCCTTCCACTCTGTCTCTCTCTTCCTCTCCCACAGTCGAAGCTCCATTGGAGCAAAGATGGCCCGGATGCTGAGGATGGCTCTGTGGTCTCTGCCTCGGGCGCTAAAATGGCTCTGGATGCAACAGAGCGATGCCCCAGATGGGCAGAGCATCGGCCCCTGGCGGGCATGCCAGGTGGATCCCAGTTGGGCGCATGCAGGAGTCTGTCTGACTGCCTCCCCGTTTCCAGCTTCGGAAAAATGCAAAAAATAAAATAAAATAAAATTATATATATATGTATATATATAGGATGCTCATTGGATTAAGGGAGTGCCTCCAGAATTTGACTTCTATATCTGTTCTGAATATACACCACACCACCTGCCCAACCCCTCAATCTTCTCACTGAACTCTATTTCCACTAAGTTCAGAATAGACTCTCAGATAGGTCTGGTGCTGTCCCTTTTGGTCTTTGCTCATTTACCCATTGATCTATTTTTGTAAGTGTTTATTCAATGTCTTCTTTCTGCCAGGAAACGGACTATTGCTAGGGACAGACAAATGAACATGGCACTCACCAGCCCTGTTCTTATAAAGTTTGCCCTTTAGGTGCCAACAGAAATTTTATCCCTGTTTACATTTCTTGTGAAGCCTTTCTCAATGCCATTTCACACTTGACTTCCTTCTCTAATGAAGCTCTTGTCCACACTCATCCTAATACAATTATATAAGATAGTAGGAGTGTCTTGGTCAGAGTTGGTTATTGATTTTTTTAGGTTTTTGTATATAAGTTATGAAAGCTCATTTTTTGTTCTTAGGTTTTAATCATTAGGCATTATTAAGTTTCATCTGTTTTACCCTCACAACTAGAAAAGACAAAATATTCTTTCTGCACCATCATAGGAATTGCCTGGTGTTCAGACTCTGCTTGAGCCAATAATTTCTGCTTTTAATTTTGTTTTTTTCCTTAATCTTTCCAGCACTTGTAGACTTAACTATCAAAGAATGCTTTTTTAAGAGAGAGAGAGAAAGATAGAGATGAGAAGCATCAGCTCATAGTTATGGCACCTTAGTTGTTCACTGATTGTTCTCATATGTGCCTTGACTGGAGGGATCAAGGTGAGCCAGTGACCCCTTCCTCAATCCAGCAACATTGGGTTCAAACCAGTAACCTTGGCTTTAAGCCAACAACCATTGGGCCCAAATTAGTGACCATGGGATCATGTTGATGATCCCAAACTCAAGCTGGCAAGCCCATGCTCAAGAAGGCAACTTGCATTCAAGACAGTAACCTCAGTGTTTCAAACCTGGGTCCTCAGCATCCCAGGTCAATGCAATATGCACTATGCCAACACTGATCAGACAACCATCCCAGATTTAGTCCTTGAATGCTCAAGCCCTTCACACTGTCTGATGGTAGCAGCCTCGGGGAAACTAAACTTTTGCCTTCAACAAGCATTACGTTTAGTTGACAAGGCCTAACTAAATCAGCTATTTCTCCCTCCACTGCATATCCAGGTCTGTAAGAACCTCCCCAAGATATTAGTGTTTTCACTGGCTTTAGCTCCAATATGGTCCTATAACCAAACCTGATTCCCATCCCTCCATTTCCCTTAGCGAATGCTGCTTTAAGACAGTCCTTTTCCCATTTCAGTACCAGCCACACCATTAAATGTGTTGTACAAAGAACTCATAAAACTCAACAACAAACAAACAAACAATCCAATAAAAAAATGGGAAGAGGATATGAATAGACACTTCTCCCAGGAAGAAATACAAATGGCCAACAGATATATGAAAAGATGCTCATCTTCTTTACCTATTAGAGAAATGCAAATCAAAACGGCAATGAGATACCACCTCACACCTGTTCGATTAGCTGTTATTAGCAAGACAGGTAATAGCAAATGTTGGAGAGGCTGTGGAGAAAAAGGAACCCTCATACACTGTTGGTGGGAATGTAAAGTAGTACAACCATTATGGAAGAAAGTATGGTGGTTCCTCAAAAAACTGAAAATAGAACTACCTTATGACCCAGCAATCCCTCTACTGGGTATATATCCCAAAAACTCAGAAACATTGATACGTAAAGACACATGCAGCCCCATGTTTATTGCAGCATTGTTCACGGTGGCCAGGACATGGAAACAACCAAAAAGCCCATCAATAGATGACTGGATAAAGAAGATGTGGCACATATACACTATGGAATACTACTCAGCCATAAGAAATGATGACATCGGAACATTTACAGCAAAATGGTGGGATCTTGATAACATGATACGAAGCGAAATAAGTAAATCAGAAAAAACCAGGAACTGTATTATTCCATACGTAGGTGGGACATAATAGTGAAATTAAGAGACATTGATAAGAGTGTGGTGGTTACGGGGGAGAGGGGGGAATGGGAGAGGGAAAGGGGGTGGGGAGGGGCACAAAGAAAACAAGATAGAAGGTGACAGAGGACAATCTGACTTTGGGTGGTGGGTATGCAACATAATTGAACGACAAGATAACCTGGACTTGTTATCTTTGAATATATGTATCCTGATTTATTGATGTCACCCCATTAAAAAAATAAAATTATTAAAAAAAATGTGTTGTACAAACAAATTCTTATTCCAACTTTAAGCAGAAAATTAATTTATTTACAGGTTTGTTCTAGAATCAGTGGAGAGCCTGAAGAACCCACTATCAAATTAGGCAGAAGAAAGATAAGCCAAACCACACCGTGGAACCGGTCCTATAATAACATGCTGCTGCCAACAGAAGCAATAAATGCCACAGCATGGAAGCGCTAGACAAGGTCACAGTCCCCAGAATACCTGTCCCAGGTCTCAGACTCAGTAAGCAGACATCTGCCCAGCCTGGACTAAGTATCCTGTTTTCTCAGTCAGGTGAGGAGCCCATCCTGGCACTCTCACCTGTGCATTCACCTCACCTGGGGAGAGCTCAAAGCCAGCCAATCCCAAAACGACACCTGGCTCTGTCTCCAAATAGTCTGCTCCAAGCTCCTGGACCTCAGGAAGACAAGAATCTTCTAGTCAAGAACCATGAGCACAATAGTGCCTTTCCTGCTGTCCCTGCTGCTCCTCTGGGTCCTGAAGTGCCCTTGGAGACCCAAGCTGCTGAGTGTGGAAGCAAGGGCTAGCTGTGGAGAAGAATGGAGAAGATGTGATCAATGGGATGACGGGAGAAAGGCCCCTGAAGGAGCTGGAACTCCCAGTGTACAGTGCAAAAGGCTGTCTGAGGCTCTCAAGTAACTCAGCTCACACTCTTCCAGAAGGATTCAATAAGCCTCTGGACTTATTCTAAATCAGACCACAAAGAATAATGATTTAAAAAAATTTTAGTATACAGATGAACAAAACCAAGACCCAGAGAAACAAAGTGACCTTACCTAGGGTCACATTCCCAGGACAGAGTAAGAATCACACACGTGGAACTTTTGTTCCTTCTCTTTTTCCAGTGACTGGATGTACCTGTCAGACCCCCAGGGAAAGAGACAGCAACTCCAAGGGGAAAATGTGAAGGCAGGTTACCTGGAGGGATGATTCCTGAAGGACACCCATGCCCTCACCCCACAGGCTATGCCAGTGGGCCTGGAAGGCAAGTATCTGGGAGAGCAGCCCATGGAGAGCTTGGGGAGAACCAGTCAATTCTAAGACTGAGAATGAGGCCCTTTTTCAGGGTGAGAGGCAAACAAAATTTAAGGATGAAGAAATATAAGCTAAATTGTGCAAGTTTCTAATTCATTACATACACAAACTGTCAAAATATAAGTTTTATAAAAATTGATAACATTAATCACATCTACTCCTAATTCTCCAATCTCTACCCCCTAAGATGAACTCCTGAAGGAATTCATCCCCAGCCTTCTGAATGCTGAGCCAACTCTCTTATCTTTCTCAAAGCCTTAATTTAAGGACTATACTTTTTTATTTTGATACTTCAATTTCAAAATCAAAGCTGAGAAACATCGCCCCCTGGTGGGCAGAGCACCGACTCCTGATGGGCGTGCCGGGTGGATCCCGGTCGGGCGCATGCTGGAGTCTGTCTGACTGTCTCTCCCGGTTTCTAGCTTCGGGGGAAAAAAAAAAAAAAAAAAAGCTGAGAAACACTTCTTTAAGTGAAATCCACATTCCCCTTCTTGGGGCAGAATAATGTCCTGTCTGAACATAAGGAGGCCTGCCGGGAAGAAAAATTCAAATAGTTAAAAGGCAGCAATGTACAATTAATGTTTCAAAATATTATGACACTATGAAAGAAACTTTTAAAGTCACCGGAGAAAAATCTCAGATCAATGAGAAAACCCAGAATCCAAGTTAGTGACCAGGGCCAGTAAAGATGAGAATGTCGGAGCGCACCCAGCCCATGACAGGAATGAGGGGCCCATCCGGATGAGAAGGAGAAAAGCTCAGAAGACCTGAGTCCTGGCCAGGTGTGGGGCAGGAGGAGAAGGCACAGAGAACACCCCCCACAGAGGGATTCTGATTTCAGAGGAGGTGCGAAGACCGAAGATAATTGGCCAAGAAAAGGTAGAAAGACTGTTGCTGACCAGGAGGGCAGAGGCAGCTGAGAGGGGAGGGTCACAAGGCCTTGATAGGAAAGCGACCTGAATTTGGGATTGGGCCATAGGCATCGACTAGTCACATCAGCGAGAAGGCAGGGGTCTGGAGAACCAAATGTGGGTCCATCCTCGGTCACTTTCTGCCCACCCAACTAAAATCACCTACAGCTTCCTCTGCTGGCAGGACCACCTACCACTGTAACTTCAGGAAGCCCCACGCCAGCAGGACTTCATAGTCACAAATTATCTCCTTCTTAACAATTCCTCAGTCAGTCACTTTAAAATAGCATCCTGCTCTGTTTGGGGGGTGGAGGGGCTGCCAACAGTCCAATGGTCCACAGGGGCACGTGAAAAGACCTGAATTTCCATAGGACTGGCTTCCTCCGTATCTTCCATGTTTTAATTTATGCATTCAAAATTCTCTTGAGCTTGACCAGGCGGTGGCGCAGCGGATAGAGCATCAGACTAGGATGCGGAGGACCCAGGTTCGAGATCCCAGGGAAGCTACTTGAGCACGGGCTCATCTGGTTTGAGCAAGGCTCACCACCTTGAGCCCAAGGTCGCTGCCTTGAGCAAGAGGTCACTCACTCTGCTGTAGGCCCTGGTCAAGACACATATGAGAAAGCAATCAATGAACAACTAAGGTGCCACAACAAAAAATTGATGCTTCTCATCTCTCTCTCTTCCAGTCTGTCTGTCCCTCTCTGACTCTCTCTGTCACAAAAAAAAAGAAAACAATACAAAATTATCTTAAAAAAATATAAATCAGTAAATAGTTTCTAAAAAATATTTAAATAAAATTTATCTCGAGAATAACTGTCAAGGATATAGATGTACAGAAGGCTAAGAACTGATGACCCTTAGAGGAATGGGGTATGCATAGAAGACAGGCCGTGAGGGAAAACGCACAGTAGTGAAATGTGCCTCATTCATCGGAGAGCGAGATACTCATTAAATGAGGGTCCTATAGATTCTACCTCCAACTTCCTTTTGATTCTATCACTCCACTTGTCTTCCCCTCAGTCTTCTTTCTAAACCCTGTTGCTATCAAATTGTCCTCAGTGACCTTTCGAGAAGTCTGGCATTGTCTCTTTTTCATTTTTGCTCCTTTATACATTCAGCTATTTTTATAAGTGTTTACTGTCTCTACTTGACAAGGCTGTGGCACAGTGAATAGAATGTCAGTCGGGGACACTGAGGACCCAGGTTTAAAACACCAAGGTCAACGGCTTGAGTGCGGGCTCATCTGGTGTGAGCACAAGTTCATCAGTTTGAGCACGGGGTCTCCAGCTTGAGCGTGGGATTATAGTCATGACCCCATGGTCTCTCTGGCATGAGCCCAAAGTCCCTGGCTTGAGCCCAAGGTCATTGGCTTGAGCAAGGGGTCACTGGCTCATCTGTAGTTCCTCCACCCCCTGGTCAAGGCACATATAAGAAAGCAATCAATGAACAACTAAAGTGAAGTAACTATGAGTTGATGCTTCTCATCTCTCTCCCTTCTTGTCTGTCTGCCCCTCTCTCTCCTCATTTGTCTCTCTCATTAAAATAAATAAAAATTTTAAAAAATGTTTACTGTCTGCTTTTAAACCAGGCACTAGGCTAAGTATAAGGGACAGAAAAATGAACATGACAAATACCATCACTACTCCTTAGAAAAATTTTCCCTGCTGCCAGAAGAAATTCTATACCTGTTCGATATCCTGCCCAATCACAACATCTCTCATGAAGCCTTTCTTGATGCCATTCCACACTTTGGTTTGTTCTCCAGACCTCTTGTCCCCCACTGTAAGTAACAATTGTACAAGATTTGTAGGAATGTCTTGGTCACACTTGACTATTAGACGTTTTAGGCTTTTGTGAATGAGTTATGAAACCTTGTTTTAATCATTAGGAACTATTAGGTTTACATCTGTTTTGTCCTTAGAACTAGAAGAGACAAAAGAATTCTTCTGCTACATGAGAAATGGCCTGGTTTTCAGGTTGTGCTTTGAATTGATAATTTTTGCTTTTGAGTTAACTGTGTATTTCTTTAAGCTTTTCAGCACTTATGGACTCCACTATCCCAAACTTTTTCCTTGAATTCCTCAAGCCCATCACACTGTCCTATGGTAGGAGCCCCTTGGGAACTAAAAATTTGCCATCACTGAGCATTTTATTCTAGTTGACCAAAATAGATGATTCAGGCAGCTGTTTGACCCTCCACTGTTTATCACAGCCTGCAGGACCGTGCCCAACAAGGGGTTTTTAATGGCCTTTAGCTCCAATCTGGCCACTTAACCAAGTTTGGTTCCCTTTCCTCCATTTCTCTGAGTGACTGTTGCCTAAAAACATCCTGCTCAATTTTAGTAGCAGTCACATCATTAGTTGATGGAAAAGATTCCTATTCTGACTTTAAGCAGAAAATGCATTTATTTATGAGCTATTTCTCAGAATCATTGGAGACACTCCAAATTAGGCATGAGAAGCACAGGTCCAACCACACCATAGAACCACTCCTATAAGCACATGCTGCTGCCAACAGGGGGACAAATGTGTGGACCCATGCCAAAGTCCAAACACCAGATTGGCTGTCGGAGCTCCCCATTGGCAGACAGTCCGTAGACTCACTGATTACAACATCCGCCCAGTCTGGCCTGTGTATCCTGTTTTCTCACAGTTGGGAGAGGAGCCCCTCCTGACATTCTCATTGGCCTGTGCATTTACCTCACCAGGGAAGGGCTCATAGCCAGCCATTCCCAAAACTATAACTGGACCTCTCTCCAAGTAGTCTGCTCCAGGACACAGAGAAGCACAGTACCTTCCACTCAGACAAAATGAGCACAACGGTGCCTGTCCTGCTGTCTCTGCTGCTTGTTCTGTGTCCTGCGTTCTCCCAGAAGACCCAAGATGGTGAGTTGGGAAGCAAGGGCTGCGTATGGAGAAGAAGAGAAGAGAGGCAATGAAGGAGATAGGTGGGCGGGGAGAGGGCCCCAGATGAAGCCAAGATTCCCAGTGTACAGGAGGAATGGCTGTTTGAGGTTGTCAACTAACTCAGATTATACACTTGCAGAAGCATTTAGGGAGCCTCTGGACTCATGCTAAATAAGGCCTTAAAGAATTAGACCCTAAAATTCTTATTAGACAAATAAACAAATCTAAGACCCGGACAAGTGACATGACCTGTCCTGGGTCATGCAGCCAGAAGAGAGCAAAGCCCACACAGGTGGAACTCTTTGTTCCTCCCTCCTTTCAATGGCTGGACATACCTGTCTGACTCTCAGGGAGAAAGACACAACTCCATAGAACACTTGTAAAACATATTAATTGGATGATGCTTTTAGAAACAGACCCATTCCCTCACTCCACAGTGAGATGCTACGACAGTGGGCCTGGAGGCCAGCTGGAGCTCGGGCAGAACCAGTCGATTTTAGGACAGAGTATTGAGGACTTTTTTAGTATACAAAATTTTATTATGAAGGAATGTAAACACAACTGTGTATGTTTAAAATTTATAATGTTTTCTGACTATTATGAATGTTTTATAACAATTGATCATATTTTGATTGTTAATCACATCCTACACTGTAGTAGAATTTAGTCAGCGTTCTCCTGACAAGAAAGCATGAATCTCATGCATATGCCAGAAAGAGAGGTTTATTTTAAGGATACAACTCAAAACCATTGTGGAGGCTTGGAAGTCTGAAATCCCGGGGTAAGTCAGCACACTGGAGACCAGAGAAGAGATTACGCTGCCATCTCGGGCCCAAAGGCAGTCTGGAGGCAGAGTTCCTGCTTCCTGTGGAGAACTCAACCTCTTCTCTGTGGCCTTCAACTGATTAGTGGAGGCCCAGTCACATTACAGAGGGTAATCTGCTTCACTCAGCATCCACTGAGTAAAATGGTAATCACATATATAAACTAATTAGTGAGAGTAACTTCAGTACTGAAACTAGAAACCTGCTATATGGCCTAACATTAGAAACATCCACGAGAGTTAGATCAGGATTCCATTTCAAAATTAATTATGAAAATGCCCCACCCTCTAACACTTCCTACCTCCCACTAAAGTGCAGGGACAGGCATGACAATTCTGAGGTCCATTTTGATCTTACCTTTTGCTGACCTTTTGCATTCTAAGTCATTACCTGAGGTTTCTAGTCAATTTCTCTCTACGATATCCCTGTTGGCTTGGCGGTGGGGAGAAGGCAGGTGTATAAAATGTCTGCCCAGAAAGGATGAAGATGCATAAGTGTGAACAGGATTGCTTGAAACAGCTGAGACCTTGGTTGAAATATTAAGCCGAGCCTGACCTGTGGTGGTGCAGTGGAAAAAGCCACAACCTTTAGTGCTGAGGTTGCTGGTTCAAAACCCCAGGCTTGCCTGCTCAAGGCACATACGAGGAGAACTATAAGTTGATGCTTCCCTCTCCTTCTACCTCTCTCTAATAACAATATAGTCTTTATTTTTTTAAGTTGGAAAGAGAGAATTAATCAGAAAGAAGTTCTTGTGAGAGGGGGCAGAGAAAGGTCTGAATCACAGCAGCAGGCAGAATCTAGGAGCAGGGCTCAGACTAGGGGAGGCAGGAGCCATCAAGCCCACTGGGGGTTTGGTAAAAAACAAAACAATGCATGTCATTCACATTTCTCAGTTGCAGTAGTCAATGCCCGAGGGTGGGCAGGGGATGCTGGGAGGCAAGAAAGTAGCCACGGGTATTCCACTATCCAGCAAGGAAGGCTCATGAAATGCCTCAAGTTCCCTGATCTGGAAGTTTCCTTGGTGAGGCAGGTAAAAGCTGAGAGCTCTGCTCATCCCTGACTCCAGGGTTGGGGGGAGACATGAGCAGGGAACCAGCCCCTTCAAACCCTCAACCTCCATGCTGTGTTTCTTTACAGATCCTCTCTCTGTGTCAATCACCAGCCAGGTGGGCCCAGGAGGACACAGCGTGTACATCAAATGCAAGACCAGCAACTTCTACCCACGGTCAATTAGTATGTACTGGACTCGGGGAAGCAATGTAGTGGAGACTGAGTTGCAGAATGACAGTCTTCTCACTGAAAATGGCAATTACCAGTCCTGGGTGGTGGTGGAAGTTCCCTCTTCAGACAGAGGAGACTACTACTGCCACGTGGAGCACAGCAGCCTGGCCCAGCCCCTCGTCGTCCCATGGAATGAGGGGAGGAATCTGGAGACCAGTAGTCACCCTTTCACTGGGGCATGACAGAGGAGAGCTCAGAATGTCCATCACCGCCATCGGCAAAACCCGGAGAAGCTGTGAAGAGAACAGACAGGTGGTGCATTTGGAGACACAGGCTTGAATGCTGGTCGCTGAGCTGCCTCACTGTTTGTTTTCCCTTAGTGTTTCCCATGATCTAATCTGTGATATCTAATCAACACTAATCACCTTGCTTGGCAAACATACTAAGTCAGATTATTAAAGTTTAGATGCTATAGAAATGTCACTCGATTTTTTCATTCATCCTGCCCCAGGCATTTGAATCATTTTTAAATCTTGGTACCCACTGGAAGGAATATTCACTGCCCATCTTTTCCTGGGGTCCCCACTGTTGTGTGGCATGACCACCTGGTATGTTGAGTGTTGTTCAGGCACCCACTCCTGATGTCCCCTCTAGTTATGAGGCCATGTAACATTGCAACTCCTTTAATTCAATCTGAAGCCTCTTCTGTACCTCAGTTTCCCCAGCATTCCCTTACTCCCGTGAGACACTGCCTTCTCCTCCAGCTACTCCAGCTCTCCCACACCAAGCTGGCCTTCGGGTCCACACACAGCTATAGGCTATTTGAGAGGCTTCATCCCTCCAGGATGCACTCCTAGGGAGGCAAGAATCATCTGATGTTCTTGGACTCACCCAAATTCAATTTACTGGAATTTTTTTTTTGACATGAACAACTTGTATAATTTTATTTATTTATTTTTAATTGAATTTCTGTGGTCAGTTCAGTAGGTTTTTTAATTGAGTCTCTCACCACCATACACAGGTTTGTCCATATAAAAACTATTCAGACCTATAGAGATTTTTATAACCATTTATTTTACACAAACTGATGACATATACCACAGAGCAAGATATCAAATGCTCTGGAGAATAACAGTTTTGCAGATTCTTTTATTCATCTGAAAATAAGAAAGGTGCCTGATTTGTGGTGGTACAGTGGATAGAGCATCAATTTTGGACACTGAGGTCCCTGGTTGGAAACCCTGAGGTCACTAGCTTGAGCATAGGATCATCCACATGATCCCATGGTCACTGGCTTGAAGCCCAAGGTCTCTGTCTTGAGCAAGAGGTCATTGACTCAATTAGACACCCACCCCCATCAAAACACATATGGAGAGCATTCAATGAACAATTAAAGTGATGAAACTATGAGGTGATGCTTCTCATCTCTCTCCGTTCCTGATCCTCCCTCTCTCTTTCTCTCTCTCTCTCTTTTCTTGCTATAATAAAAAGAAATAAAAAGAAAATAAGAAAGGAATGTAAGCAGGTGAGAGAAAGCAAGGCAGGGATTAGATTAAAGAATCATTAACAAGATTATGTGCTTTCTTGAGAGTTAATATCCCCTTTGAAGGTTATTACTTCTGATATTCCGGAGGTGTGTTAACCTAGATCAGCGGTTCTCAACCTTTCTAATGCTGTGACCCCACAATACAGTTCCTCATGTTGCGGTGACCGCAAACCAAAAATAATTTTGGTGGCTACTTCATAACTGTAATTTTGCTACAGTTATGATTCGGAATGTAAATACCTGATATGCATTATGTATTCTCATTGCCTCTCCGCCTCCTAGGCTTCTGTGCTCCGGTGCTTGCTGCACCTGCCCGCTGATGATGTCAGCAAGCACCGGGCACACGTAATGTGCTGCTATGGACGAGCAGCCACGATGCTATGGACTGTGGAGCGTCCCCCCCGCCCCTGCTTCTCCCGCGCCTTAGGTCCCAGGACGGGTGATGCAATCACATTTGCGCATGACCGCAGGCATTCAGTTTGGAATGCACGTCCATAACGGCTGTGTTCAAGCTGAATAACACTGCTGCAGACGGGGGCACGGCTTCTCAGCAGCTAAAGCTATCGGAAATATGTATTTTCCGATGGCTTTAGGCGAGCCCTGTGTTTCAGTCATTCGACCCCCGCCGGGGTCGCGACCCACAGGTTGAGAACCACTGATGCATAAGAACAATGGACAAGGCTGGCTTATAACCTTTCACCAAAGAAGTTATAGGCATGGGGCATGACTACCCACCATGACCTGCCCTGTGAGGAATTTATAAACAGGTCAACTTATGACATTACTTTCCATGGAACCCCCCCTTTTTTTCATTCACAATTTTCATTTTTAGTCATAAATCAACACAAAGGATGCATGGATGACCAAACTTGCTTGGATGGTGTGATCTCACAGTACTAGGAAGCTCAATCCTAGGAAGTCTCAGTGTTGAAGTTGTCTGGTTGACCATTGGGTCTGGAGTAAAACTACAACCGTGGACCTGAGTTGGGGTTGAATTTTTCCCAAAAGGGAAGGGCAGGAAAGTGGAAGGCAGTCAGGTCTTATGGCCTTCATTACAAAAACAAAACAAAACAAACAAAAACAAAATTCTGCATTGTTTCTATTCTGTGAACTATCATGATATGAGCTCTGCCTTCTATCTCATTTTTTCTGTATTTGGCATCCAGTATAACACTTACATAAGCCACAAAAAGACTATTAATACTTGTATTATACATGTTCAGTAACCATAAATAGTTGGACTATATAGAAAAACCCAAGGACAAGTACAACTATTACAATGACTAATATCATTATCAGAGAGGTAAGATAATCAAACTAAGGCCCTGGCCAGTTGGCTCAGTGGTAGAGCACCGGCCTGGAGTGTGGATGTTCTGAGTTTGATTCCCAGTCAGGGCACATAGGAGAAGCGACCATCTGCTTCTTCATGCCTTCCCTTCCCCCTTTCTCTCTCTCTCTCTTACCCTCTTACAGCCAAGACTTGATTAGTTTGAGTACATTTCCCCGGTCACTGAGGATGGCTCTGTGCAGCCTCTTCCTCAGGCACTAAAAATGGCTCAGTTGCAAGCATGGCCCCAAATGGGCAGAGCAACGTCCCCAGACGGGGGTCACCGGGTGAATCCCATCAGGCACATGTTGAAATCTGTCTCTCTATCTCCTCTCCTCTCACTTGGAAAAGAAGAAGGAAAGAAGGATAACTAAACCAAATAGACTGAGTTCAATATCAAAGAGTAGGCATAAAAGCCTTGTTGATGTCTAGGGATAGCTGTCTACCCCTGGTGCCATCAGCTTCCCATCCCCCAGCAGTCTTTGATGTCCATAAACAGGGATAGATGTCCACTTTTTAGTTAAGTGCCTGATAAGGTCCCTTCCAATAAGACAGTCTTTTATGTGATATCCTTTCCAATGACCAAAATCTCCAGGTAGCAGTCAAATGATTTTTAATGTCATTCTCTCCTGAATGCTGACTGTGAAAGAAAGTGATTACCAACCTGATATATTCTTGAAGTGACTCTATCAAACTTTGACAATAGTGTAAGATGTCTCCTTGTAAGAATGTCAACTGAGTAGTTACCTCAACTAGGTCTGGCTTAAATGCACTGTGATGCATGAAGGAATGCAAAATCTGAAAAATGAGGAAGCAGGGAATGGGGAAAAACCAAGTGGCCATCTTGGGTTTCCATAGCACTGACTAGTCATTTAATTATAACCATTGTTTATTTGCACAATATAACCTAGATGTTCACATCACTTTTTTGACAATGCTACCCATGATTTTTCAAATCTTTTGAGGAATTCCAGGGGCCCTTCTCAAACACTACAAAGTTATCACTACATATATTACAATTTTTTTCTGTATTTTTGTTAAGTAAGAAACAGGGAGGCAAAGAGACAGACTCCCGCACATGCTTGGCCAGGATCCACCAAACAAGCCCACTAGGGGGCAATGCTCTGCCCATCTGGGGCCATTTGCTCCATTGTAACTGGAGCCATTCTAGCACCTGAGGCAGAGGCCATGGTGCCATCCTCAGCACCCGGGCCAACTTCCTCCAGTGGAGCTTTGGCTATAAGAGGGGAAGAGAGAGATAGAGAAGGGAGAGGGGGAAGGGTGGAGAAACAGATGGTCGCTGCTGCTGTGTGCCCTGACTGGGAATTGAACCCAGGACATCCACATGCCAGGCCTACACTCTACTAGTGAGCCAACTGGCCATGTTCATATATTAAAATTTTAACCCTTAAAACCTCCATGTGAGAGAAGACAAGATGGCGCTGAAGTAGGCGGATGTACCAACATCCACCTCCCAGAACCAAAGTGGATTACAAAATAATTTTAAGAACTATCATCTGGAAAAACCAACTTTGGACTAAAGTAAGAGGACTCTTCAACCTAGGAACACTGAAGAAGCCACACTGAGACTGGTAGGAAAAGCGGAAACTCGGAGAGGACTGCCCAGCTCCCCGGAGCGAACGGCAGCCGGGAGAATCTCGCATGGTGGGAACTTAGTGTATCCCAAGGTTCTCTTTACCAAGCCACAGTTGCAGAGCTCCAGGGGAAAGCACCCTGGTCTCATCTCTCCAGGCAGAGGAGAACAGAAGCTCCATCTCTACACATGCTGCAGATGGCTTTTCCAGTCTACCTGAATCATTACCAGCTAGAAGCAGCGGTCATTGGGACTTGGGCATGAGCTGCAAAGTACAGAATTGTGAAAACAATTCCAGTGCCATGAGGACTTTATCTGGAGGTGGACTTTTCCTGGACTCCTGCTCCTTGTGACAGCTCCTAACAGACTGAACTGGGGTTGGGTTGCATTTTTCAGGGATTTGGAATGGTGTTGGTGCCAACTTGGACTTGGTGAACATGTTAAGGACACTACTTTTTTCCATAAAAGTAGTATTGGCCAAGAGTTTGCTTAAAGGCTTTAATCAGTGTAAAAAAAAAAAATAGAAGACTGGATAAAGAAGATGTGGCACATATACACCATGGTATACTATTCAGCCATAAGAAATGATGACATCAGATCACTTAGAACAAAATGGTGTGATCTTGATAACATTATACGGAGTGAAATTAGTAAATCAGAAAAAAATAATAACTGCAGGATTTCATACATTGGTGGGACATAAAAACGAGACTAAGAGACATGGACAAGAGAGTGGTGGTTATGGGGGGTGGGGGGAGGGAAGGAGGGAGAGGGAGAGGGGGAAGGGGAGTGGCACAAAGAAAACTAGATAGAAGGTGACGGAGGACAATCTGACTTTGGGTGATGGGTATGCAACAGAATTGAATGACAAGATAACCTGGACATGTTTTCTTTGAATATATGTACCCTGATTTATTGATGTCACCCCATTAAAATTAATAAAAATTTATTTATAAAAAAAAATCAATGTGAATTGTAGCCTGTGGTGGCACAGTGAATAGAGCACCAACCTGGAACACTGAGGTCACCAGTGGAAACCCTGGACCTACTGGGTCAATGCACATATGACAAGTAACAAATGAACAGCTACTGGGAAGCAACTACTTGTTGTAGCCACCCCCACCTCCACTCTCTGTAAAATCAATAACTAAAACCTTTTTAAAAAATCAAAATGTCTAATGAAAAGTAAGAAGACAAAAAGCATACTTTAGCTTGAACATTTTATAACCTTAAGAAACATTTTTCAGAAACAGAAAAGCAAATTATCAACATATACTTATTTTTGAAAAGCCCAGGCAAAATGACATATCTGTTCTACTTAAACGAACAAACTTAAGCTAGCTTACAAAGTAAAGATTCATCTTAGAACACATGAACTTGAAAAAACAATTAGGTTAGTGCCTATATTACTGTGAATTTTAAAATATCCAATTCTTTTTTTTTTTTAATGTGCCTTGACCGCGGGCCTTCAGCAGACTGAGTAAATCCTTGCTCGAGCCAGCGACATTGGGCTCAAGCTGGTGAGCTTTTGTTCAAACCAGATGAGCCCTCACTCAAGCTGGTGACTTCGGGGTCTCAAACCTGGGTCTTCCGCATCCCAGTCCAACGCTTTATCCACTGCGCCACAGCCTGGTCAGGCAGAATATCCAATTCTTATAAGCAAGCATTGCCTTTAAATCAATTTTTTTTAATTTAATCATTTTAGAGAGGAGGGGGAGAGAGAGAAATAGAGAGAAGGGGGAGGAACAGGAAGCATCAACTCCCATATGTGCCTTGACCAGGCAAGCCAGGGTTTTGAACCGGCAACCTCAGAGTTTCCAGGTTGACACTTTATCCACTGCGCCTTTAAATCAATTTTAACAGAACTATCAGGAGGTAGAAAGGTATCTCACATATACAGTGTACATATATATAGATACACATACACAGACACAAACAAAGACCATTTAACCATGAGAAAATCTCACTAGTTATAAAAGAACAATTAGATCCAACTACTTCCTGGAGGTATTTACAATTTGTAATTGTCTTTGACAGTCAAATTCCAAATGACATTTCTCCTTTTAAAATAAGGACAGCCATTTATTAATTCTTCAAAGAATTGGATTAACACCTAAATAACATCATAGGTGGATCTATTTATCTAAATCTTCATCTTGAAGTTTCAAGAGACCAATTAAATATGATTTCCATTCATACTGCCTAGATTTATAGATGGCTTTCTCTAATTGTGCATGCAAAAGATTAATTTAGAAGTAGCAAAGGATCCTCATGTCGGCCACTGTAGTTATGTTAGCAGTGCAAAAGAGGCACCAGGCATTAGTGATCAGTGGACTCAGGCCAGACCTCAGTTCAACAACCTCAGTACTTGAGTTCTAGCCAAGAAAGAACTTAGAACCAAGACTAAAACCATATGAGAAAGTTTATTTAGGAAGTCACAGAGTAGAAAACAAAGCCTTAGAATAAATGGGCTCAAGAAACAAGTGTCAGAAACAAAAGAAGGGCCCTTGGAGCTTAGGAGAAAGAGAGAGGCAAGGAAAACACCCAAGAGGAAGGGGGAGGGGGAGAGCAGGCATATTTTCTAGAGACCTGGGTCCTCCATCCTGAGAGCTTTAATCTCAGGTCTCAGGGGAGGACCTCAGTAGAAAACTCATCAGCTTCCTCAGTGTGTTTCCTCAGGGTTGTGGTCTCCACTGATTGGTCAGCACCAGAAGAAGGGGTAATCAGGCATTGCAGCTGATCCTGATGTCCATGGCATCTCTCCCAGTAGCGTAGGGAGGTGTGTGGAGGGGAGACAAGGTGGTCTATCATGCCCCTGTCACCCCTTGCAGAGGGGTTGCCAAATGGTCTCCAAGACAAACAAGAAAAGCCTAGTAGAAGGGAAGGGAGGCGCCAGTTATGTTCACTACGCCACTGATCTCTCCTCCTAGTTTTGCTGCTTTTCTGGGCTTGGAACTGAAACACAGGTGAGGACTAGCTGTCATCTCCAGGTGTTAATGTCAACGGAAAAGTCTGTGCAAGGGCCTGTAGTTGTGTCCATGGCTAGGCACCTGGGGCTCTCTGCCCTGGTGATTCTCTGCACCTGGCCTATCATTCTTACTCTGCTCATGCCTGTCTAACTGCCTGCTACAGTTACAAATGGGAGGCTGACAGTGCTGGGCCTTGTTGACCTGGAAGGCACAATTTTCCATGTTTATTTTGAGATCTGTAGAGTCTGAATACACTTCTAGGGGATAATATAACCTACATGCACATCTCCAGATGAGCCAAATGCAGTGATATGGTAGCGATGACTTATGCCCTAGAGAAAATTTTTTCTCAGGCACCGAAGAATACCCGAACAAGGGTGGGGAAACTTGCCAGATGCCACCCAAATCTCAACACTCCAATGCATGGACCCCTCTTTCGAGGTGCACCCATTCCAGGGTGCCCTGCCCCTCTTCCCTGGATTCCCACTGGCTTCTCCAAGATCACGTGTTACTGCATTGAACGAGCCCAGCACCCATCTCCACCACGCCAGATTCGGGATCTGAACAACTATAATGATCTCACTGGAGATTCCGGTAGGGGATGCAAGTGTCCTCTCAATTTCCAAGCTAAGGAAAGTTTAGGCTCTTGTTTAATCAGCAAAAACTTTGTTCAGACCCTCAGCAAGCAATACAATTAAGAAGACAAAATTAAAGCAGCAACCCATTTTTTTCTTTTCCTGTGTTACTACAATCCTTATTCACCTCAAGGATCCTCTAAAAACAGCTCAGATAAACTCATGACCTGCTACTTAAGGCCAGGAGGCCCAGAATTTTGAGAAAAACTCAAGTTCCCTCAATGCAAAATGGGAAGCCTGTGGGCACAATGGGCCTTGATTGTACGTCGCACTGGGTCCAGGTCTACAGGAAGGTCTTGTGTGGGCTTTTTCAGAATCCCACTGACTCTGCCAAGTAAATGCCAATATAAGAAATGTCTAAACCTGTAGGAAACCCTTCTAAGAGTTTATTTGAGCCAAACTGATGGCATATTCCAGAAACAAGATCTCAAAGCTCCACAAAATAACAGGTTTGCAGCTTCTCTTCTACATTTGAAATTAAGGAGGAAAGGTGAGGAGCATTATGTGACGAAGAGAAAGAAAGACAGGGATTGGCTTATAGAATAGTTAACAAGATTTTGTGCTTTTTTGAAAGTTAATACCCCCTTCCAGGAATATTACTTCTGATATTTCAAAGGTGTGTTAACCTGGATGTACGGGAACAATAATAAACCAGGCTGTAACTGAAGAACGTATGAGTCTGGGGCATGGCTACCTACTGTGCCTACATAGGAGTTTATGATCAGCTCACCCTATGAAGACACTTTTCACAGAACCCCTTTTGGTCACAGGATTACACCCAAAACAGAGCAGAACTCTCACGCCTGACTTTTTATTAACCCATAACAGCATAAGACAGTTTTTTCCCTTCTTGTGTGACAAGATCTTCTTATCCTACACCTTTCATCCTAGTAGCCCTCATGTTCCATATTAATCCAGGTTTTTCTCTAATCACAGCTACTTAACAAAATCACTCCCAGCCTTCAAAATTTTGAGCTGACTCTCTTTTAAGTCATGAAATCCACATTCTTTTCCCTGGGGCAAAATAATGTCCTGCCTGAATAAACATCAGGAAGACTGTAAGGAAAAATATTCAAATACCAAAGGGAACAATGTAGTGATTGATCACTAATTTTAAAATGTCAATTTAAAGTTAAAAAAAAATAAAAAGCATGTGACAAAAAAAAAAATCTCAGATCAATGAGGAAACCCAAAGTCCACATGAATATGCCAGGGTCCAGGCAGACTGGAATATGAGATCCCACCCCCACCCCCGTGACATGAGTGATGGGGCCCAAGTAGACAAGACAGAGGAAACCTCAGAAAACGTGAGGCCAGGTTGGATGTAGGGAGGCTGGGGGGAGGGGAGCAAAGAGGTACTCAGCACACCCAGAGAAATTTCCTGGAGGGATTCAGATTGCAGAGGAGGAGTGAAAGGCTCGGAGAGCTTGGCAAGAAGTGGTAGAAAGTATTCATGAGGAGGTGGATAGGAGACAACTGAGAAGGGGGGGGTCACAGGGCTCAGGTGACCTGAGGATGAGGCTTGGCTACAGGCACCAACAAGTCACATCAGGGAAGATGAAAGAGTCCTTCCAAGGTTGCCTCTGCCCAGCCAACAGCTTCTTCTGGGAGGCCAACTTCAAGTGCAATTTCAGGACACCCCAGGAGGGCCCCCTTGTCACAATTTATCCACTTCTTAACAATTCCTTAGTCACTTTACGATAGCATGTGGCTCTGTATCAAGGAACCCCTCTGCAAAGAGCCCATCACAGCATGGAAACACTGTGTTTCCATGTCACTGGCTTTCTCTTTATTCTGTTTTATATAATGCATGAAAAATTACCTTGATGCTGAGGTCACCAGTTTGAAACACTAGCTTGCCTGGTCAAGGCACATATGGGAGTTGATGCTTCCTTCTCCTTCCTTAATCTCTCTCTCTCTCTCTCAGTCTCTCTCCCTCTCTCCTCTCTAAAATGAATGAATAAAATGGTTTTAAATATTATCTTGAAAGAAAATACTGAATGAATAAATAATGTCTAAAAAAAAATAAAAAATAAAATTTGTCCTAGCAAGGAAGTAGATGGCACCAAAGGTTAAGAACTACTGAACTAGCCTGACCAGTCAGTTGCACAGTGGATAGAGCATCGAACTGGGATGTGGAGGACACAGGTTCGAGACCCCGAGGTCGCCAGTTTGAGTACTCATTCAACGAGTTTGAGCAAACCTCACAAGCTTTGACCCAAGGTCGCTGGCTTCTGCAAGGGGGTTACTCAGTCTGCTGTAGCCCCACAGTCAAGGCAAATATGAGAAAGCAATCAATGGACAATTGAGCTGTCACAACAAAAAACTGATGATTGATGCTTCTCATTGTTTTCCTGTCTGTCTGTCCCTATCTATCCTGGTATCTGACTCTCTCTCTGTTTCTGCAAAAACAAAAAACAAAAACAAAAAAAACTGAAGAAGAAGATACTGAGAAAATACCAGCTGTTACGGAAAAGATGCAATAGCAGAATGTGCCTCATTCATTGGAAGACATGGGATGTTCACTGGATTAGGGGGGTGCCTCCAGTATTTGACATCTGTATCCCGTCTGAATATATACCACACCACCCGCTCAACCCCTCAATCTTCTCACTGAACTCTATTTCCACTAAGTTGAAAATAGACTCTCAGAGAGGTCTGGTGCTGTCCCTTTGGGTCTTTGTTCATTTACCCATTGATCTATTTTTGTAAGTGTTTATTCATTGTCTTCTTTCTGCCAGGAATTAAACTACTGCTAGGGACAGAGAAATGAACATGGCACACACCAGCCCTATTCTTATAAAATTTGCCTTTAGGTGCCAACAGAAATTCTATCCCTGTTTACATCTCTTCTGAAGCCTTTCCCAATGCCATTCACACTTCACTTCCTTCTCTAACGAAGCTCTTGTCAACACTCATCATATTAGCATTGCATAAGATAGGTAGGAGTGTCTTGGTCAGAGTTGGTTATTGATTTTTTTAGGTTTTTGTATATAAGTTATGAAAGCTCATTTTTTGTTCTTAGGTTTTAATCATTAGACATTATTAAGTTTCATCTGTTTTATCCTCGCAACTAGAAAAGACAAAATATTCTTTCTGTACCATCATAGGAATTGCCTGGAGTTCAGACTCTGCTTGAGTCAATAATTTCTGTTTTTGATTTTGTTTTTTTCTTTAATCTTTCCAGCACTTGGAGACTTAACTATCCCAGATGTCTAATGAAAAGTAAGAAGCCAAATAGCATACTTTAGCTTAAACATTTTTCAGAAACATAAAAGCAAATAATCAACATAAACTTATTTTTGTAAAGCCCAGGCAAAATGACATGTCTGTTCTACTTAAACCAGCAAACTTAAGCTAGCTTACGAAGTAAAGATTAATCTTAGATCACATGAACTTGAAAAACAATTAGGTTAGTGCCTATATTACTGCAAATTTTAGAATATCCAATTCTTATAAGCAAGCATGGCCTTTATTTTTTTTTATATAAATAAATTTTTATTAATGTTAATAGGGTGACATCAATAAATCAGGGTACATATATTCAAAGAAAACATGTCCAGGTTATCTTGTCATTAAATTATGTTGCATAAACATCACCCAAAGTCAGATTGTCCTCCACCACCCTCTATCTAGTTTTCTTTGTGCCCCTCCCTCTACCCCTACCCCTCTCGCTCCTTCCCTTCCACGCCCCTCCTCCCCCCCATTACCGGTAACCACCACACTCTTGCCCATGTCTTTTAGTCTCATTTTTATGTCCCACCAATGTATGGAATCATGTAGTTCTTGTTTTTTTCTGATTTACTTATTTCACTCCACACAATGTTATCAAGATCCCACCATTTTGTTGTAAATGATCCGATATCATCATTTCATATGGCTGAGTAGTATTCCATAGTGTATATGTACCAAATCTTCTTTATCCAGTCTTCTATTGAAGGGCTTTTGGTTGTTTCCATGTCTTGGCCACTGTGAACAATGCTGCAATGAACATGGGGCTACATGTGTCTTTATGTATCAATGTTTCTGAGTTTTGGGGGTATATACCCAGTAGAGGGATTGCTGGGTCATAAGGTAGTACAGTTTTCAGTTTTTTGAGGAACCACCATACTTTCTTCCATAATGGTTGTACTACTTTACATTCCCATCAACAGTGAATGACGGTTCCTTTTTCTCCACAGCCTCTCCAACATTTGCTATTACCTGTCTTGTTAATAATAGGTAATCTAACCGGTGTGAGGTGGTATCTCATTGCAGTTTTGATTTGCATTTCTCTAATAACTAATGAAGATGAGCATCTTTTCATATGTCTGTTGGCCATTTGTATTTCTTCCTGGGAGAAGTGTCTGTTCATGTCCTCTTCCCATTTTTTTATTGGATTGTTGGTTTGTTTGCTATTGAGTTTTATGAGTTCTTTGTAAATTTTGGATATTAGCCCTTATCTGAGCTGTTGTTTGAAAATATCATTTCCCATTTAGTTGGCTGTCTCTTTATTTTGTTGTCAGTTTCTCTTGCTGAGAAAAAACTTTTTAGTCTGATGTAGTCCCATTCATTTATCTTTGCCTTCACTTCTCTTGCCTTTGGAGTCAAATTCATAAAATGCTCTTTAAAACCCAGGTCCATGAGTTTAGTACCTATGTCTTCTATGTACTTTATTGTTTCAGGTCTTATATTTAGGTCTTTGATCCATTTTGAATTAATTTTAGTACAAGGGGGAAAAAACCACTACAAAAACACTTGACTTAAAAAAGGTAGCAACAGAAGAAAGAAGTATGGAATACAAACAAACAAAAACAAACAATAGAAAAACGAAAGAGAAGAATCAAACAAGATACAAAACTAACAGAAAGCAATTTATAAAATGGCAATAGGGAACCCACAAGTGTCAATAATTACACTAAATGTAAATGGATTAAACTTAACAATAAAAAGACACAGAGTAGCAGAATGGATTAAAAAAGAAAATCCAACTGTATGCTGCCTACAAGAAACTCATCTAAGCAACAAGGATAAAAACAAATTCAAAGTGAAAGGCTGGAAAACAATACTCCAAGCAAACAACACCCAAAAAAAAGCAGGTGTAGCAATACTCATATCGGATAATGCTGACTACAAGACAGAAAAAGTACTCAGAGACAAAAATGGTCATTTCATAATGATTAAGGGGACACTGAATCAAGAAGACATAACAATCCTTAATATATATGCACCAAACCAAGGAGCACCAAAATATATAAGACAGCTACTTATTGACCTTAAAACAAAAACTGACAAAAATACAATCATACTTGGAGACCTCAATACACCGCTGACGGCTCTAGATCGGTCATCCAAACAGAGAATCAATAAAGATATAGTGGCCTTAAATGAAATACTGAAACACCTGGATATGATAGACATCTACAGGACACTTCATCCCAAAGCAACAGAGTATACATTTTTCTCTAGTGTACATGGAACATTCTCAAGAATTGACCATATGTTGGGCCACAAAGACAATATCAGCAAATTTAGAAAAGTTGAAATTGTACCAAGTATATTCTCTGATCATAAAGCTTTGAAACTAGAATTCAACTATAAAAAAGAGGGGAAGAACCCACAAAACTGTGGAAACTAAACAACATACTTTTAAAAAATGAATGGGTCAAAGAAGAAATAAGCACAGAGATCAAAAGATATATACAGACAAATGAAAATGAAAATACGACATATCAGAATCTCTGGGATGCAGCAAAAGCAGTAATAAGAGGAAAGTTCATATCACTTCAGGCATATATGAACAAACAAGAGAGAGCCGAAGTAAACCACTTAACTTCACACCTTAAGGAGCTAGAAAAAGAAGAACAAAGACAACCCAAAACCAGCCGAAGAAAGGAGATAATAAAAATCAGAGCAGAAATAAACGAAATAGAGAACAGAAAAACAATAGAAAAAATCAATAAAACAAGGAGCTGGTTCTTTGAAAAGATCAACAAAATCAACAAACCCTTGGCAAGACTCACCAAGGAAAAAAGACACAGGACTCAAATAAATAAAATCCAAAATGAAAGAGGAGAAATCACCACAGACATCATAGATATACAAAGAATTATTGTAGAATACTATGAAAAACTATATGCCACCAAATACAACAATCTAGAAGAAATGGATAAATTCCTAGAACAATACAACCTTCCTAAACTGAGTCATGAAGAAGCAGAAAGACTAAACAGACCAATCAGCAGGGAAGAAATAGAAAAAACTATTAAAAACCTCCCCAAAAATAAAAGTCCAGGCCCAGACGGTTATACTAGTGAATTCTATCAAACATTCAAAGAAGACTTGGTTCCTATTCTACTCAAAGTCTTCCAAAAAATTGAAGAAGAAGCAATACTTCCAAACACATTTTATGAGGCCAACATAACCCCCATACCAAAACCAGGCAAGGATGGAACAAAGAAAGAAAACTACAGACCAATATCTCTAATGAATACAGATGCTAAAATACTAAACAAAATACTGGCAAATCGAATACAACAACATATTAAAAAAATAATACATCATGATCAAGTGGGATTCATCCCAGAATCTCAAGGATGGTTCAACATACGTAAAACGGTTAACGTAATACACCGTATCAAGAAAACAAAGAACAAAAACCACATGATCTTATCAATAGACGCAGAAAAGGCTTTTGATAAAATACAACACAATTTTATGTTTAAGACTATCAACAAAATGGGTATAGAAGGAAAATATCTCAACATGATAAAGGCCATATATGATAAACCATCAGCCAACATCATTTTAAATGGCGTAAAACTGAGGACTTTCCACCTTAAATCAGGAACACGACAGGGTTGTCCACTCTCTCCACTCTTATTTAACGTGGTGCTAGAAGTTCTGGCCAGAGCAATCAGACAAGACAAAGAAATAAAAGGCATCCATATTGGAAAAGAAGAAGTAAAGGTATCACTTTTTGCTGATGATATGATCCTATACATCGAAAACCCAAAGGACTCCACAAAAAGATTACTAGAAACAATAAACCAATACAGTAAGGTCGCAGGATACAAAATTAACATACAAAAGTCCATAGCCTTTCTATATGCCAACAATGAAATACTAGAAAACGAACTCAAAAAAATAATCCCCTTCACGATTGCAACAAAAAAAATAAAATACCTAGGAATAAACATAACAAAGAATGTAAAGAACCTATATAACGAAAACTACAAGGCATTGCTAAGAGAAATAGAAAAAGACACAATGAGATGGAAAAATATTCCTTGTTCTTGGATAAGAAGAATAAATATAATTAAAATGGCCATATTACCCAAAGTAATATATAAATTTAATGCAATTCCCATCAAAATTCCTATGACATTTTTTAAAGAAATGGAACAAAAAATCATAAGATTTATATGGAACTATAAAAAAACCCCGAATAGCCAAAGCAATCCTAAGGAAAAAGAATGAAGCTGGGGGCATTACAATACCTGACTTTAAACTATATTATAGGGCCACAATAATCAAAACTGTATGGTATAGGCAGAAAAATAGACACTCAGACCAATGGAACAGAATAGAAAGCCCAGAAATAAAACCACGTATATATGGTCAAATAATCTTTGATAAAGGGGCCAACAACACAAAATGGAGAAAAGAAAGCCTCTTCAACAAATGGTGTTGGGAAAACTGGAAAGCCACATGCAAAAGAATGAAACTCGACTACAGCCTGTCCCCGTGTACTAAAATTAATTCAAAATGGATCAAAGACCTAAATATAAGATCTCAAACAATAAAGTACATAGAAGAAGACATAGGCACTAAACTCATGGACCTGGGTTTTAAAGAACATTTTATGAACTTGACCCCAATGGCAAGAGAAGTGAAGGCAAAGATAAATGAATGGGACTACATCAGAATAAAAAGGTTTTGCTCAGCAAGAGAAACTGATATCAAAATAAACAGATAGCCAACTAAATGGGAACTGATATTTTCAAACAACAGCTCAGATAAGGGCCTAATATCCAAAATTTACAAAGAACTCATAAAACTCAACAACAAACAAACAATCCAATAAAAAAATGGGAAGAGGACATGAACAGACACTTCTCCCAGGAAGAAATACAAATGGCCAACAGATATATGAAAAGATGCTCAGCTTCATTAGTTATTAGAGAAATGCAAATCAAAACTACAATGAGATACCACCTCACCCCTGTTAGATTAGCTATTATCAACAAGACGGGTAATAGCAAATGTTGGAGAGGCTGTGGAGAAAAAGGAACCCTCATACACTGTTGGTGGGAATGTAAAATAGTACAACCATTATGGAGGAAAGTATGGTGGTTCCTCAAAAAACTGCAAATAGAACTACCCTATGACCCAGCAATCCCTCTACTGGGTATATACCCCAAAACCTCAGAATCATTGATACATAAAGACACATGTAGCCCTATGTTCATTGCAGCACTGTTCACAGTGGCCAAGACATGGAAACAACCAAAAAGCCCTTCAATAGAAGACTGGATAAAGAAGATGTGGCACATATACACTATGGAATACTACTCAGCCATAAGAAATGATGACATCAGATCATTTACAGCAAAATGGTGGGATCTTGATAACATTATAAGGAGTGAAATAAGTAAATCAGAAAAAAACAAGAACTACATGATTCCATACATTGGTGGAACATAAAAACGAGACTAAGAGACATGGACAAGAGAGTGGTGGTTACCAGGGGTGGGGGGAGGGAGGACGCAGGAGGGAGGGAAGGAGAGAGTTAGGGGGAGGGGGAGGGGCACAGAGAAAACTAGACAGAGGGTGACGGAGGACAATCTGACTCTGGGTGAGGGGTATGCAACATAATTTAATGAGAAGATAACCTAGACATGTTTTCTTTGAATATATGTACCCTGAATTATTAATGTCATCCCATCAACATTAATAAAAATTTATAAAAAAAAAAAATTTTAGTACAAGGGGACAAGCTGTAGTCGAGTTTCATTCTTTTGCATGTGGCTTTCCAGTTTTCCCAGCACCATTTGTTGAAGAGGCTTTCTTTTCTCCATTGCATGTTGTTTGCCCCTTTATCGAAAATTATTTGACCATATATATGTGGTTTTATTTCTGGACTTTCTATTCTGTTCCATTGGTCCGTGTGTCTATTTTTCTGCCAATACCATGCTGTTTTGATCGTGTGGCCCTATAATATAGTTTGAAGTCAGGAATTGTAATGACCCCAGCTTCATTCTTTTTCCTTAGGATTGTTTTGGCTATTCGGGGCTTTTTATACTTCCATATAAATCTGATGATTTTTTGTTCCATTACTTTAAAACATGTCATAGGGCCTCCCCTGTGGTGGCGCACTGGAAAAAGCATTGACCTTGAAATGCTGAGGTCGCCGGTTCGAAAATCTGGGCTTGCCTGGTCAAGGCACATTTGGGAGTTGATGCTTCCAGCTCCTCCCCACCTTCTCTCTGTCTCTCTCTCCTCTCTCTCTCCCTCTCTGTCTCTCTCCCTTTCTCTCTCATCTCTAAAATGAATTAAAAACAATTTAAGAAAATCTAAAAAAAATAATAAATAAATAATGTCATAGGAATTTTGATGGGAATTGCATTAAATTTATAAATTGCTTTGGGTAATATGGCCATTTTGATTATATTTATTCTTCCTATCCAAGAACAAGGAATATTTTTCCATCTCATTGTATCTTTTTCGATTTCCTTTAACAATGCTTTGTAGTTTCTGTTATATAGGTCCTTTATATTTTTGTTATGTTTATTCCTAGGTATTTTATTGGTTTTTTGTTCAATCGTGAAGGGGGTTATTTTTTTAAGTTTTCATTTTCTAATATTTCATTGTTGGCATATAGAAAGACTATGGACTTTTGTATGTTAATTTTGTATCCTGTGACCTTACTGTATCGGTTTATTGTTTCTAGTAATCTTTTTGTGGAGTCTGGGGTTTTCAATGTATAGAATCATATTATCTGCAAAAAGTGATATCTTTACTTCTTCTTTTCCGATATGTATGCCTTTTATTTCTTTGTCTTGTCTGATTGCTCTGGCCAGAACTTCTAGCACCATGTTAAATAAGAGTGGAGAGAGTGGACAACCCTGTCTTGTTTCTGATTTAAGGTGGAAAGTCCTCACTTTTATGTCACTTAATGTGATGTTGGCTGATGGTTTATCATATATGGCCTTTATCATGTTGAGATATTTTTCTTCTATACTCATTTTGTTGAGTGTCTTAAACATAAAGTTGTGTTGTATTTTATCGAATGCCTTTTCTGCATCTATAATAAGATCATGTGGTTTTTGTTCTTTGTTTTCTTGATACGGTGTATTACGTTAACCGTTTTACGTATGTTGAACCATCCTTGAGATTCTGTGATGAATCCCACTTGATCATGATGTATTATTTTTTTAATATGTTGTTGTATTCGATTTGCTAGTATTCTGTTTAGTATTTTAGCGTCTGTATTCATTAGAGGTATTGGTCTGTAGTTTTCTTTTTTTGTGCAGTCCTTGCCTGGTTTTGGTATGAGGGTTATGTTGGCCTCATAAAATGTGTTTGGAAGTATTGCTTCTTCTTAAATTTTTTGGAAGACGTTGAGTAGAACAGGAACCAAGTCTTCTTTGAATGTTTGATAGAATTCACTAGTATAACCGTCTGGGCCTGGACTTTTATTTTTGGGGAGGCTTTTAATAGTTTTTTCTATTTCCTCCCTGCTAATTGGTCTTCTTAGGCTTTCTGCTTCTTCATGACTCAGTCTAGGAAGGTTGTATTGTTCTAGGAATTTATCCATTTCTTCTAGATTGTTGTATTTGGTGGCATATAGTTTTTCGTAGTATTCTACAATAACTCTTTGTATATCTATGATGTCTGTCGTGATTTCTCCTCTTTCATTTTGGATTTTGTTTATATGAGTCCTTTCTCTTTTTTCTTTCATGAATCTTGCCAAGGGTTTGTCAATTTTGTTGATCTTTTCAAAGAACCATCTACTCATTTTATTAATTTTTTTCTATAGTTTTTCTGTTCTCTATTTCATTTATTTCTGCTCTGATTTTTATTATTTTCTTTCTTCAGCTGGTTTTGGGTTGTCTTTGTTCTTCTTTTTCTATTTCCTTACGGTGTGAAGTTAAGTGGTTCACTTGGGCTCTCTCTTGTTTGTTCATATATGCCTGAAGTGATATGAACTTCCCTCTTATCACTGCTTTTGCTGCATCCCATAGGTTCTGATATGTCGTATTGTCATTTTCATTAGTCTGTATATATCTTTTGATTGCTGCAATTATTTCTTCTTTGATACATTCATTTTTTAAAAGTATGTTATTTAGTTTCCTCATTTTTGTGGGATTTTTTTCCTCTCTTTTGCAGTTGAATTCTATTTTCAAGGCTTTATGATCAGAAAATATGCTTGATACAACTTCGATTTTTCTGAATTTGCTGATGTTGTTTTTGTGGCCCAACATATGGTCAATTCTTGAGAATGATCCATGTACACTGGAGAAAAATGTATACTCAGTCACTTTGGGATGAAATGTCCTGTAGATGTCTATCAAATCCAGGTACTCTAGTGTTTTGTTTAAGGCCACTATATCTTTGTTGATTCTCTGTTTGGATGACCGATCTAGAGCCGTCAGCGGTGTATTGAGGTCTCCAAGTATGATTGTATTTTTGTCAGTTTTTGTTTTAAGGTCAATAAGTAGCTGTCTTATATATTTTGGTGCTCCTTGGTTTGGTGCATATATATTAAGAATTGTTATGTCTTCTTGATTCAGTGTCCCCTTAGCCATTATGAAATGGTCATTTTTGTCTCTGAGTACTTTTTCTGTCTTGTAGCCAGCATTATCAGATATGAGTATTGCTACGCCTGCTTTTTTTTGGATATTATTTGCTTGGAGTATTTCTTTCCCAGCCTTTCACTTTGAATTTGTTTTTATCCTTATTACTTAGATGAGTTTCCTGTAGGCAGCATACAGTTGGATTTTCTTTTTTAATCCATTCTGCTACTCTGTGCCTTTTTATTGGTGAGTTTAATCTGATTACATTTAGTGTAATTATTGACACTGTGAGTTCCCTATTGCCATTTTATAGATTGCTTTCTGTTAGTTTTGTGTATTGTTTGATCCTTCTCTTTCATTTTTCTATCTTTTGTTTTTATTTGGTTGTATTCCATACATCTTTCCTCTGTTGCTACCTTTTTTAAATCATGTGCTTCTGTGGTGGTTTTTTCCATGGTGGTTACCTTTAGGTAATGAAAAGGGTTCCTACCCTGTTCATTGTAGCACACTATTTTGTGAGTACTTTTGCACTCCATCATCCTTTGCCACTGTTAATCTCAATTCTCTCTCCCCCTTTCTTTTTGTTGTTGTCACAGTTTAAATTTGGTTTTATTGTGTTCTTCTTGGAGCTTTTACTTGTGGCTTTGTTGGGTTTTTTTTGTTTTTTTGTTGTTTTTTTTTGTTCTTTGTATCTGATTGGAGAACCCCCTTTAGTAATTCCTGGAGTGGGGGTGTTTTGATGATAAATTCCCTCATCTTTTCTGTATTTGTGAATGTTTTTATTTCTCCTTCATATTTAAAGGATAGCTTTGATGGGTATAGTATTCGTGGCTGAATTTCTCTCTTTCAGGACTTTAAATATTGGGGTCCACTCTCTTCTAGCTTGTAGAGTTTCTGCTGAGAAATCTGATGATAATCTAATGGGCCTTCCTTTATATGTTGTATTCTTCTTTTCCCTGGCTGCCTTGAGAATTATTTCTTTGCCATTGGTTTGTGCCAATTTCATTATAATATGCCTTGAAGTAGGTTTGTTGGGGTTAAGAAAACTAGAAGTTCTGTTTTCTTCTTGAATTTGAGGCTTTAGTTCTTTCCACAGGCTTTGGAAGTTCTCATCTATTATTTGTTTGAGTATGTTCTCCATTCCATTTTCTCTCTCTTCTCCCTCTGATATACCTATTATTCTTATGTTATTCTTTTTGATGGAGTCAGATAATTCTTGTAGGGTTATCTCATTTTTTTTAATTTTTGAGTCTCTTTCTTCTCTCTGTTGTGCCTCAAGTTGCTTGTCTTCTATTTCACTAACCCTCTCTCTATCTGGCCTGTTCTATTAGCTAAGCTTGTTACCTCGTTTTTCAGCTCGTGAATTGAGTTTTTCATCTCTGTTTGATTTGTTTTTATAGTTTCAATTTCCTTGGAAATATATTCTTTGTGTTTATTGAGTTGTTTTCTGAGCTCCCTAAATTGCCTTTCTGTGTATATCTCGGAGGATTTTTAGGATTTCTATCTTAAATTCTCTGTCATTTAGCTCCAAGGTTTCCAATATATTAAATTTTTTCTCCATAGATTTTTCCTCATCTATCTGTGTTACCTCTCTTTCTTTTGTATCCATGATATTTGATTTTCTCTTCCTGAATGGCATCTGAGGGTGGTTTTGTTGATAATATTAATGAAATTTAATAAAGAATAAAAAGTTAAAAAAAATAAAATTTGAAAAGAGTTGTTGTTTTTTTTAAAAAAAAATTAATAATAAAATAAAGAAAAATAAAATTAAAATTAAAAAAAAGGAAATTATTCCCCCCTTCCTTTTTTTTCTCTCCTCTCCTCTCCCCTCTTTCTTGAGAAAATCTTGTGGTGAACTGTGAATTATATTGTACTAAATAGAACAAACAATGCCTGTAAGGGAGGGCCTGAATTAGGGAGAAGTAATAAAGGGGGAAAAAAAAGAAAAAAAAGGGCGTATGGACCCACAAAAAGCAAATAAGAAAAAAAATTGGGTCAAGAATAAAATGATTTGCTTTTAGGTGTTGGTTGACTAAGAGTTATGATGAGAGGAATAAGAGGGAAACAGGAAAATGGGGGGACAAATTAAATAATTATTATTGTATTTAGTGGAACAAGAACTAGATAAAATGTAGAGCCAGGGATGGGAGCACTGCTAGTGTGTTAAAAAGGTCAAGTAAAAAAAACCCAAAATGCCACAAACATAAGTTTGAGTCCCAGATAAGATAATGTTTGTTAATGACGTTTGAATGAGAGGAGACGTAAAGGAGAAAGGAAGAAACTAATATAGAGTGAGAAAAGCAAGAGAGAGAGAGAGAAAAAAAGAGGGAACCACTAAAAGAAGAAAAAAGAAAAAAGAGGAGAGAGAGAGAGAGAGAGAGTTAAGGGTTTTGGAGTGCAACCCTCATAGAGAGAAACGAAAAGGAAAGAAAAGATAATGGGAGATGTAACACTTATGGGTAGTGTAGTTCAAGGAGAGGAAAGAGTAAGACCGGCAGAGAGTTAAACGGCCAAATTGGAGGAGGAATAAAAAATATCAAGAATGAAGATAAGAGAAACAAACGAACAAATATAATAAAATGGGATAGGCTATAAAGTCTGCATATTATTCTTGATTTTGAGAGGTTATCTTCTTGCTTTTTCTTTTCTCTCCCTCTTCCTGGTCGGTGACTCTGTACCCCGGGTTCTGCCCCTTTGGCACGCTCAGGTAGAGGTTTGCAGTTGTTAAGTCTCTATGGCGATGTCGTGTATTGTGCTTCAGTCTCGTTGGCAGTCTAGGCTCATTAGCATTTATAGGCTCCGCCAGTGAGAGAGTCCGTGTTCCTGGAGCCTTTCTCCTAGTCTTTCCTTCCTCAATTAGTAGCCTGATAATCCAGCTATGGGGTTTCTTCTGCCTCTGCCTGGATAGTAAGAGGCTCAAAGAGCTGGCAACTCCCCCCTCTATTCCCGCTCAGCACAGGGCTCTGGGTAAGGCTCAGTCAGTCAGAGCTGCTAGCATAATCAGGCGGGGCTTCTGCCCACTCAAAGACCTCTGGCTCTGCCACTCTGTGGGATAACACGGGCGCACACTGCCGAGGCACTTGGAGGAATCTCTCACCCACTATCTGCGCATGCAGATCATGATATCAGGCCAGCAGTCTCACACTCTGAGTGAAACCCCCACCTGCACGGAAAAGTTCCAGCGTTGGAATTGGCTCTCGCTCCGTCCCTGGCGTGGCTTTTTCAAGGCGCTGGGGTGGCCCGAGATTCTGCTTTTTGGCCCACACAAAGGCCCCTGACTCTGCCCCTCTGTGGGATAACACGGGCGGGCACTGCTGAGGCACTCGGAGGAATCTCTCACTCACTATCTGTGCGCACAGACCAGGATATCAGGCCAGCAGTCTCACCTGAGTGAAAACTCCACCCGAACGGAAAAGTTCCAGCGTTGGAATTGGCTCTTGCTCCGTCC
Source organism: Saccopteryx leptura (assembly GCF_036850995.1). Lineage (NCBI taxonomy): Eukaryota > Metazoa > Chordata > Mammalia > Chiroptera > Emballonuridae > Saccopteryx > Saccopteryx leptura. The sequence goes on from NC_089506.1 coordinate 188,256,837, forward strand.
CCGTGCTCGGCTTTCCCAGGGCGCTGGGACAGCCCGGAGATTCCGCTTTCAGCCCACACAGAGGCCTCTGATTCTGCCCCTCTGTGGGGTAACACAGGCACCCACTCCTGAGGTGCTGGGAGGAATCTCTCGCTCACTCTCCATGCACGCTGACCAGGATATCAGGCCAGCCACCTCACCCTCTGAGTGAATCCCCCTCCCGCATGGAAAAGTTCCAGCGTTGGAATTAGTTCTCGCTCCCTCTTTGTGCGTGGCTTTCCGAGGGCACTGGGGCAGCCCAGAGATTCTGCTTTCAGCCCACACAAAGGCCTCTGACTCTACCTCTCTGTGGGACAACACAGGGGCACACTCCCGGGGCTTTGGAAGGAATCTCTCGCCCACTATCTGCGTGTGCCGACCAGGAGATTGGGGAAAATGGCTGCCCCGCTTGTCTTTCTTTGTCTAGGTTTGGCGTAAGTGTTAGCTTGTATTTCCCGGGTTGCCACAGGAACAGTTTTTCCTCGGCCTGGATCTCTGTGCCACAGCCTGGTTCAGCCATTTGTGCCACAGCCTGGATCTATTCAGCCCCTTTGCCCGCCGCAGTTTCTATATTCTCAGTTCCCAGTGAAAGCCACCCTGTTTAGGTTAGTGAGGAAAGCAGAGCATTTCTTACTCCCTATTTCCTTTGGGGTTTGATTATATATTTAGCCAATTTTTCGCTCGACCATACCTTCGAGTGTATTGCAAAACATCTGGAGGCTCCAAGGATAGGTTTTTCTGTTTCTGGTTGAAGATTTTGTTGAGTTTTGGGGAAGATTTATCGGTATCGCTTCCTACCACGCCATTACTCTGACGTCATCCCATTTATTCTTATGTTATTATTTTTGATGGAGTCAGACAATTCATGTAGAGCTTTCTCATATTTTTTAATTTTTGAATCTCTCTCTTCTTCTCTCTTTTGTGCCTGAAGTTGCTTGTCTTCTATGGCACTAATCTTACCCTCTATCTGGCCTGTTATATTAGCTAAGTTTGTTGCCTCATTTTTCAGTTCTTGAACTGAGTTTTTCATCTCTGTTTGATTTGTTTTTATAGTTTCAATTTCCTTGGTAATGTATTCTTTGTGTTCGTTGAGTTGTTTTCTGAGCTCTCTAAATTGCCTTTCTGTGTTTTCTTGTATATCTCTGAGTATTTTTAGGATATCTATTTTAAATTCTCTGTCATTTAGCTCCAAGGTTTCCAATATTAAATTTTTTCTTTATAGATTTTTCCACATCTATCTGTGCTAATTCTCTATCTTTTGTATCCATGATATTCGATTTTCTTTTTCTTAATGGCATCTGAGGGTGGTCTTGTTCATGGCACTAATGAAAATTCATAAAGAATAAAAAGTAAAAAAAATGGAAAAAATTTGTAAAAAAAAAACACACAAAAAAAAACAATAATAATTTATTATTACCCCCCCCCCTTTTTTTCTTCTCTTCCCTTCCTCTCCCCTTCTCCTTAGGAAAATATCGTGATGAACTGTGAATTACATTATGCTCAGTGGAACAAAACTGCCTATAACGGAGGGCATGATTTGGGGGGAAGTGTTCAAGGGGCACAAAAGGAAGTAGGGACCCACATAATGCAGAAAAGGAAAAAATTTGGGTCAAGTATAAAATGATTTGCTTCTAAGTGATGGTCGACTAAGAGATATAATGAGAGGGATAAGAGGAAAACAGGAAAAAGGAAAAAAATAACTATTGTATTAAGTGGAGCAAAGACTAAATAGAATGGAGATCCTGGGTTGGGAGGAATGCTAATGAGTTAAAAAGCGAGGTAAAAAGTACCCAAATTGCCACACACAAAAAAAAACTTGAGTCTCAAATTAAATAATTTGTTCATGATTGAGGATTGAATGAGAGGAAAAGTAAAAGGAGAAAAGAAGAAACTAATAGAGAGGGAGAAATTTAAAAACGGGGGGGAAAGGAAAAGAAAAGAAAACAAAAAGAGGGAGAGAGAGAGAGAGTTAAGTGTTTTGGAGTGTAACCCTCATGAAGAGTAAGGAAGAAGAAAACAAATAAAATGTAACACTTATGGGTAGTGTAGTTCAAGAAGAGGACAGACTAAGATGGGCAGAGAATAAAAGGACCAAGGTGGAGAAAATAGAAATAATAATAATAAAGGCAAGAAGATGAAAGAAACAAAAAAATAGTGGAACAAGTTATAAAGTGTGTGGATTTTTCTTGATTTTGAGAGGTTAACTTCTTCCTTTTTCTTTCCTCTCCCACTTCCTGGTCAGTGACTCTGTACCCCAGGCTCTGCCCCTGTGGCACACTTAGGTAGAGATTTGCAGTTGATGAGACTCTACGGCAATGTCATATATTAGGCTTCAGTCTCGTTGGTAGTCAAGGCTTGTTAGCGTTTGCAGGCTCCAACAATGAGAGAGTCCGTTTTCCCAGAGCCTCTCTCCTAGTCTCTCCTTCCTGAATTAGCAGCCTGATGATCCAGCTATGAGGCTGCCACTGCCTCTGCCTCTGCCTGGGGAGTAAGAGGCTCAAAGAGCTGGCAAATCCCCACTCTATCCCCACTCAACACAGGGCTCTGGGTAAGGCTCTGGCAGTCAGAGCCGCCAGCGTAATCAGGCAGGGCTGGGAGCCAATTGCTCTCAAGGTGACTTTCTGTGAGCCTCCAGGCCTGTTCAGCAGCCTATCACTCTGTGGGAGCACTCTCCCCAGGCTTTCCGCACTTTGTAACCTGTTTTGGCTGGGAAGAAGATGCACTAGTCGCTGCTTGAAGTTCAGGAGGTCTTAACATCTGCCAAGTCCCTCTTTTTAGTGTATATCCTCGACTATAAAAGCTCTACCAATCAGAAGTTGCCCCCACCCCTTTAGCAAGAGGCACAAAAAATATCACGCCTCTTGTATTAGATCGCTGAACTGAGAGAGATCTTGTCAATTAGAGCCGCGAAGGTAAGTTGGGAGGTGAGCAGACTGTGGGTTAAGCTAATTTCAGCGATTGGATCCATCAATCTGCTACAGAAAGTATGGCAAGCTGCCCACCTGCCCCTCCCCCGATGCTTGATTATTAGCTTGAATGGCTGGGTGAAGCACCCAGCCCGCCTAGAGAAGCTGGGGCATAGGGAAGTTCGCTTTGGCGCACTCCCCGCACACCGCTGGCAGCTGCTGCTCGCTGTGTGTGCATTTCCTCATGGCACACGTTGGCTCGCTGTGGCTGATTCACCACAGGCACACTCTTTCCTTGGCTTGAATGAATGTCAGTTCCGCAGCCTAGCTTCCTCCACACCCTTAGCCCCACCGACTCTCAGTTGGAAGTGAAAGCAGCCTTTGCTGAGGTTAGTGAGGAAGGCAGAGTATTTTTTTGTCCGACTTATTTCCTTAAGAGTTGATTATATATTTAGTGAATTTTTCGCTCAACCCTACCTTCACCTTCAGTGTGTGGAACTCCCATATGCACCAAGGATAGATTTTTCTGTCTCTGGTTGATGAACTTGTTAAAATTTTAGGGAGATATTTTGGTAGTGATCCTCACGGCGCAACTTCTCTGACATCACTCCTCAAGCATTGACTTAAAATCAATTTTAACAGAACTATCAGGAGGTAGAAAGGTATCTCACATATACAGTATACATATATATAGATACACATACACAGACACAAACAAAGACCATTTAGCCATGAGAAAATTTCACTAGTTATAAAAGAACAATGAGATCCAACTTCTTCCTGGAGGTATTTACAATTTGTAATTGTCTTTGACAGTCAAATTCCAAATGACATTTCTCCTTTTAAAATAAAGACAGCCATTTATTAATTCTTCAAAGCATTGGATTGACACCTAAATAACATCATAGGTGGATCTATTTATCTACATTTTCATCTTGAAGTTTCAAGAGATCAATTAAATATGGTTTCCATTCATACTGCCTAGATTTATAGATGGCTTTCTCTAATAGTGCATGCAAAAGATTAATTTAGAAGTAGCAAAGGATCCTCATGTCGGCCACTGTAGTTATGTTAGCAGTGCACAAAAGGCACCAGGCATTAGTGATGAGTGGACTCAGGCCAGACCTTAATTCAACAACCTCAGTACTTGAGTTCTAGACAAGAAAGAATTTAGAACCAAGACTCAAACCATATGAGAAAGTTTATTTAGATAGTCACAGAGTAGAAAACAAAGCCTTAGAATAAATGGGCTCAAGAAACAAGTTACAGAAGCAATATAAGAGACCTTGGAGCTTAGGAGAAAGAGAGAGGCAAGGAAAACACCCAAGAGGAAGGGGGAGGGAGAAAGCAGGCATGTTTTCTAGAGACCTGGGTCCTCCATTCTGAGGGCTTTAATCTGAGGTCTCAGGGGAGGCCGTCAGTAGAATACTCATCAGCTTCCTCAGTGTGTTTCCTCAGGGTTTTGGTCTCCACTGATTGGTCAGCACAAGGGGAAGGGGTCATCAGTCATTGCAGCTGATCCTGATGTCCATGGCATCTCTCCCAGTAGTGTAGGGGTGTGTGTGGAGGGGAGACAAGGTGGTCTATCATGCCCCTGTCACCCCTTGCAGAGGGGTTGCCAAATGGTCTCCAAGACAAACAAGAAAAGCCTAGTAGAAGGGGTGGGAGGCGCCAGTTATGTTCACTACGCCACTGATCTCTCCTCCAAGTTTTGCTGCTATCTGGGCCTGGAACTGTAACACAGGTGAGGACTAGCTGTCATCTCCAGGTGTTAATGTCAACGGAAAATTCTGTGCAAGGACTTGTAGTTTTGCCCATTGCTAGGCACCTGGGGCTCTCTGCCCTGGTGACTCTCAGATCCTGGCCTATCATTCTTACTCTGCTCATGCCTGTCTAACTGCCTGCTACACTTACAAATGGGAGGCTGACAGTGCTGGGCCTTGTTGACCTGGAAGGCACAATTTCCATGTTTATTTTGAGATCTGTAGAGTCTGAACACACTTCTAGGGGATAACATAACCTACATGCACGTCTCCAGATGAGCCAAATGCAGTGATATCCCTGTAAGGCTGATTTATGCCCTAGAGAAAATTTTTTCTCAGGCACCGAAGAATACCCGAACAAGGGTGGGGAAACTTGCCAGATGCCACCCAAATCTCAACACTCCAATGCATGGACCCCTCTTTCGAGGTGCACCCATTCCAGGGTGCCCTGCCCCTCTTCCCTGGATTCCCACTGGCTTCTCCAAGATCACGTGTTACTGCATTGAATTAGCCCAGCACCCATCTCCATCACGCCAGATTCGGGACCTGAACAACTATAATGACCTCACTAGATATTCTGGTAGGGGATGAAAGTGTCCTCTCAATTTCCAAGCTAAGGAAAGTTTAGGCTCTTGTTTAATCATCAAAAATTTTGTTCAGACCCTCAGCAAGCACTACAATTAGAAAGACAAAATTAAAGCAGCAACCTATTTATTTCTTTTCCCTGTGTTACTATAATTCTTACTCACCTCAAGGTTTCTCTGAAAACAGCTCAGAAAAACTAATGGCTGCTACTTAAGGCCAGGAGGCCCAGAATTTTGAGAAAAAATCAAGTTCCCTCAATGCAAAATGGGAAGCCTGTGGGTACAATAGTCCTTGATTGTACCTCGCACTGGGTCCAGGTCTGCAGGGAGGTCTTGGTGGGCTTTTTCAGAATCCCACTCACACTGCCAAGTAAATGCCAATATAAGAAATGTCTAAACCTGTAGGGAACCCTTATAAGATATATTTGAGCAAAACTGATGGCATATGCCAGAAGCAAGATCTCAAAAGCTCCACAAAATAACAGGTTTGCAGCTTCTCTTATGCATTTGAAATTAAGGAGGAAAGATGAAGAGCATTACGTGAGGGAGAGAAATTAAGGCAGGAATTGGCTTATAGAGTACTTAACAAGATTTTGTGCTTTTGGGGGGGTTAATACTCCCTTCCAGGGATATTACTTCTGATATATCTAAGGTGTGTTAACCTGGATGTATGAGAACAATAATAAACCAGGCTGTAACTGAAGAACGTATGGGTCTGGGGCATGGCTACCTACCGTGCCTACTTAGGAATTTATGATCAGCTCACCCTATGAAGAGACTTTTCAAAGAACCCCTTTGGTCACAGGATTACACCCAAAACAGAGCAGAACTCTCACGCCTGACTTTTTATTAACCCTTAACAGCATGAGACAGTTTTTTTCCTTCTTGTGTACAATATCTTATTATCCTACACCTTTCATCCTAGTAGCCCTCACATTCAATATTAATCCAGGTTTTCCTCTAAGCACAGCTACTTAACGAAATCATTCCCAGCCTTCAAAATTCTGAGCTGACTCTCTTTTAAGTCATGAAATCCACATCCTCTGCCCGGGGGCAAAATAATGTCCTCTGTCTGAACATCAGAAAGATTGCAAGGAAAAATATCCAAATACCAGAGGCAACAATGCAGTGATAGATCACTAATTTAAAAATGTCACTTTAAAATTTAAAAAAAAAAGGCACATGTCAAAAAAAAAATTCTCAGATCAAGAGGAAACCCAAAGTCCACATGAATATGCCAGGGTCCAGGCAGACTGGAATATGAGATCCCACCCCCACCCCCACGACAAGAGTGATGGGGCCCACGTGGACAAGAGGGAGGAAACCTCAGAAAACTTGAGGCCAGGTCGGATGTAGGGAGGCTGGGGAGGGGGAGCAAAGAGGTACTCAGCACATCCAGAGAAATTTCCTGGGGGGATTCAGATTGCAGAGGAGAGGTGACAGGCTCGAAGAGCTTGGCAAGACGTGGTAGAAAGTGTTCATGAGGAGGTGGATAGGAGACAACTGAGAAGGGGGGTCACAGGGCTCAGGTGACCTGAGGGTGGGGCTTGGCTACAGGCACCAACAAGTCATATCGGGGAAGATGAAGGAGTCCTTCCAAGGTCGCCTCTGCCCAGCCAACAGTCATCACCAACAGCTTCCTCTGGCAGGCACACCAACTTCAAGTTCAATTTCAGGACACCCCAGGAGGGCCCCCTTGTCACAATTTATCTCCTTCTTAACAATTCCTCAGTCACTTTAGGTTAGCATGTGGCTCTGTATCAAGGAACCCCTCTGCAAAGAGCCCATCACAGCATGGAATCACTATGTTTCCATGTCACTGGCTTCCTCTTTATTCTGTTTTATATAATGCATGAAAAATTATCTTGATGCTGAGGTCACCAGTTTGAAACACTGGCTGGCCCAGTCAAGGCACATATGGGAGTTGATGCTTTCTGCTCCTTCCTTCTTCTCTCTCTCTCTCTCTCTCTCTCTCATTCTCTCTCCCTCTCTTCTCTCTAAAATGAATAAATAAAATGGTTTAAAATATAATCTTGAAAGAAAAAAGTGAATGAATAAATAATTTCTAAAAATTAAGAAAAATAAAATTTGTCTTAGCAAGGGAGTTGATGGCACAAAAGGTTAAGAACTACTAAACTAGCCTGACCAGGCAGTTGCGCAGTGGATAGAGCATCAAACTGGGATGTGGAGGATTCAGGTTCGAGACCCCGAGCTCACCAGCTTGAGTGCGGTTCAACTGTTTTGAGCAAAGCTCACCACCTTGGACCCAAGGTTGCTGGCTTGAGCAAGAGGTTACTTGGTCTGCTATAGCCCCACAGTCAAGGCACATATGAGAAAGCAATCAATGAACAACTAAGTAGTCGCAACAAAAAACTGATGATTGATGCTTCTCATATTTTTTTGTTTTTGTTTGTCCCTATCTATCCCTCTCTCTGTCTCTGTAAAAACAAACAAACTAACTAAAAACTACTGAACTAGAGGAAGGAGATATGCAGAAAATACCGGCTGTGAGGGAAAAGATGCAATAGCAGAATGTGCCTCATTCATTGGAAGACATGGGATGTTCATTGGATTAAGGGGGTGCCTCCAGAATTTGACTTCTATATCCCTTCTTTTTTATATAAATAAAGTTTTATTAATTTTAATGTGGTGACATCAATAAATCAGGGTACATATATTCAAAGAAAATATGTCCAGGTTATCTTTTCATTCACTGATGTTGCATACCCATCACCTTAAGTCAGATTGTCCTCTGGCAACTTCTGTCTAGTTTTCTCATGTCCAGGTTATCTTTTCATTCAGTGATGTTGCATACCCATCACCCAAAGTCAGATTGTCCTCTGGCACCTTCTGTCTAGTTTTCTATGTGCCCCTACCCCTCCTCCTTCTTCTTTCCCTCCTTCCTTCCCTCCCACGATAACCACTACACTCTTCTCCATGTCTCTTAGTCTCGTTTTTATGTCCCACCAATGTATGAAATCATGCAGTTCTTGGTTTTTTCTGATTTACTTATTTCATTCCGTATAATGTTATCAAGATCCCACCATTTTGTTGTAAATGATCCGATGTCATCATTTCTTATGTCTGAGTAGTATACCATGGTGTATATGTGCCACATCTTCTTTATCCAGTCTTCTATATATGTTTTTTTTTACAGTGATTAAAGCCTTTAAGCAAACTCTTGGCCAATACAACAAGAATCCATAAAATAGTAGTGTCCTTAACATGTTCACCAAGTCCAAGTTGGCACCAACACCATTTCAAATTCCTGAGAATGCAACCCAACCCCAGTTCAGTCCGTTAGGAGCTATCACAAGGAGCAGGAGTCCAGAAAAAGTCCACATCCAGGAAAAGTCCTCATGGCACTGGAATTGTTGTCACAATTCTATACTTTGCAGCTCATGTCCAAGTCCCAGCGACTGCTGCTTCTAGCTGGTAATGATTCAGGTAGACTGGAAAAGCCATCTGCAGCATGTGTGGAAATGGAGCCTCTGTTCTCCTCTGCCTGGAGAGATGAGACCAGGGTGCTTTTCCCTGGAGCTCTGCAACTGTGGCATGGTAAAGAGAACCTTGGGATACACTAAGCTGGGTGGCAAAGGTAAATTCACAATAGAAGTTGGCAAAAGGGGGAGAGGGAGCTCTAAATTAGGAGTAGGTCCCAGCCTGGAATATGAGTGGGGCATTGAGGTAGGAGGAATAAAGGAAACACTATATATTAAACAAAGCAGCAGAAAATAGGACTATCAACACCCACAACAGAGATCTTTGAGAAAAGAATAAGAAACCTGACAATTCAGGCAAGACATAATTAAGTGGTCCTTGTGCAAATGAGATCAGTTAACCTGCTTCTTGAAATAAATACCCTAGGCTCGTCCACAGTGTCGTAGATGGGGCCGATGGCCCTGGGTACCTTCAGCCTTCAGTGGCAAACCCCAGCATAATGGGCAAGATTAGGTCATAGGTGGCTGGAGCAGGGCTGGAAGATATTGAACCCTCCCTTAGAGGAGCGAGGGGGAAGCCTACCTTCCAGTGTCCCTTCTCCCTCACAGCAAAGGCATGTAAGCCTGGCAGGATTTAGCTGAATGACCATCCTTTTCACTATTGAAGCAGGACCCAGATGGATTCCTATGAGACCCCCTTTGGGGCATTGGAGCCTTTAATGGCATATTCTAAAAGCTGGTAGTTTACCTGATCTCTATTGGGCTTTTTCTGCCTCTTGGTACCTTAAAAGCCATGCTCAGAAGGTCTCGCTGAGGGGTTTGAGGATCCCCATTCGCCTATATAACAATGTTCCATATATCTGGAGCTATTTGGAAAAAGACAAAACAGTGTTATTAGCTAAATGAAATAAAAGAAGGTAGAAGTTTGCAGGAGAAGATTTGGCATCTCCTGTTCATCAGCATTCAAAAGAAATTTAAAATTTTTTAAGTAAAAAGCATGATATAGTAGACCCGTAGGAGTTCCAGGATATGACTCCCCCCTTTAATTTTTTTTAAATTGACCTTAAAATATTTGCTGGGTATGCTTTAATAATACCTTGACTTTAAAGATTATAAGAAATACCCATAATTCGAAAGGTTTGACAAAATACAGTAAATGCTTTTGCTACATATGCAGGAGCATTGTCAGTTTTAACCAGTTTAGGAAATGCAATAATAGAAAAATGCATACAGACAATGAGCTATAACCTGCTTATCAGCCTCTCCTGTTCTGGCAGAAGTTACTATGTATATAAATCCAGAATAAGTATCCACTGTAATGTGGACATAGGGCTGTTTCCCAAATGAAGGTATATGAGTAACCTCCATTTGCCAAAGTTGTCCTAGTAGGAGTCCTTGAGGGTTAACTCCAAAGAAGGGACAGATTGTAGTATAGGACACCTTGGACAGGATTTACCAATCTGCCATGCTGCTTCTCGAGAAAGTTGAAGCTCTTTACACAGGGCTGCAGCGTTCTGGTGATGAATAGTGTGAGACTGAATTGTTCGATCTGTCATGGTTGCTCCAAATAATTTTCTTTTGGGTAGCTTGATCAACAAGGGCATTCCCTTGTGCTAAAGCTCCAGGGAGCATGGAGTGAGCTCGAGTATATCCTATAAAACATGGAGCTCTATTTTGACATACAAGTCTTTGAAGAAGGAGGAACTGCTGAAATAGTTCATCCACAGTTGTCCCTAAGACAGGAGTCTTTATAATGGAAACAACCATAAGTAAATATTTGCTGTCTGTATATAGAGTAAAGGAAGAATATGGCAAATGCTGAGAAGCCATGGTAATGGCATATAATTCTAGTCTTTGAGCTGATTTTAAGTTGACTGTTTCAGTATAAAGTTGTCCATTGATTTGCAAAAGCGATTTGCCATTTAGTGGAAGTTTCCCAGAGCCATTGTTGTTGATCCTTTGAAAAAAGGAACAACAATAATTTTGAAGCTTAAAACCTATAAACTGTAAGGGTCGCATATGCCCCTTGATAATCAAGGAGGCGACAAGATCAAAATATGGAAGTGTATTCCATGGGCTGTTAGATGGTTCAATGTGCCCAAGCTGTAGCTGCTCTTGTACCAATCGAGCAGCTGCCCTAAATTTCTCCTGAGAAAGGGGCTGTTGGTCTACCCATACAGGATTATCTGATTTCCAAGTAATTGGGTCTGCACAATGCATTATTGGGGTAGCAGGAGCTACCAAGGCCCCTATGCTAAATTTTGATATCCTAATCCACACCTTCTGGTATTGGGTGCCATTTCTATGGGGGTGAGAATTCCTTGCTGTTCTTTCCCTAGTCCCTTAGTGGGAAAAAATCCCCAATCAAGCATCTGAGTACTGACTAAACCATTAGGACTGACAAGCAATGCTCCCATATTTTTCAAAATATCTCTACCCCACAAATTAACTGGCCATCTAGGGAGCATATAAGGCTTAAAAAATCCAGAATGACCTCTTAATCTTTCCAGTGTAATAAACTAGAACTTTGTTGAGGGGATTTACTCTGCCCTATACCTTGTAATTCTGTGGCTGCTGCATGAGTGGGCCAGGAAGGAGGCCAATGTAGCTTAGCAATAACAGATACATCAGCTATACTATCTAAAAGTCCTTTAAATTTATGCCCTTGTATTGTTAGTTCCATTTCAGGGCATTCCTGACCTATTTTTTTAAATCCAATTGGCAAAATCAGAGGAGCCAAATCACCAGTTTTCTTGGGGCCCCTTTTGCAGGATGTGGCCTGAGAAGCAGACTTAGCATCCTTATACTATTCTTCTAACTGCCTGAATTAGCCCTGAGACAAATTCTTTTTTATTATTATTAATTTTAATGGGGTGACATTGATAAATCAGAGTAATATGTTCAGAGAAAACAGCTCTAGGTTATTTTGACATTTGCTTATGCTGCATTCCCATCACCCAAAGTCCAGTTGTCTTCCGTCAACTTCTAAGTCAGCGGTTCTCAACCTGCGGGTTGCGACCCTGGTGGGGGCGAACGACCAAAACACAGGGGTCGCCTAAAGCCATAGGAAAATACATATTTATTATATAATACATTTTGATCTAGTATGTCCTTTAAGTCTGCTGTTTTTTTGTTAATTTTCTTTCTTGCGGATCTATCTAATGATGTTAGTGGGGTATTGAAATCTCCTACTATTATAGTATTGCTGTTGATCTTGCCCTTAAAATCCATCAAACTCTGCTTCATATATTTAGGTGCTCCTATATTAGGTGCGTAGATATTTATAATGGTTATATCTTGCTGTTGGATTGCTCCCTTTATCATTATGTAGTGACCTTCTTTATCTCTTACTATAGTCTTTGTTGTAAAGACTATTTTGTCTGATATAAGTATAGCTACCCCAGCATTTTTTTCATTTCCATTTGCATGAAATATTTTTTTCCATCCTTTTATCTTCAGTCTATGTGCATCTTTTGTTTTAAGGTGTGTCTCTTGTAGACAGCGTATGTACGGGTCCAGCTTTCTTATCCACGCAGCTACCCTATGTCTTTTGATCGGATCATTTAATCCATTTACATTTAAGGTTATTATTGATATATAATTCTTTATTGCCATTTTATTCTTAAAAATTGTATTCCTTTTTTGCTATATTCTTTTTCTCCTTTGATCTGTTTACAACAGGCCCCTTAGCATTTCTTGCAGCCTTGGTTTGGCTGTAGTAAATTCCTTGAGTTCTTTTTTTGGTCTGGAAAGCTTTTTATTTCTCCTTCAATTTTAAATGATAGCCTTGCTGGATAAAATAATCTTGGTTGTAGGCTTTTATTCTGCATTACCTTGAATATTTCTTGCCATTCCCTTCTGGCCTCAAGTGTTTCTGTTGAGAAGTTGGAAGTCCTCCTTATGGGGGCTCCTTTGTAGGTGATAGTCTTTTTTTCTCTAGCAGCTTTTAATATTTTCTCTTTATCACTTAGCTTTGGTATTTTAATTATGATGTGTCTTGGTGTTGATTTCTTTGGGTTTCTCTTTAATGGAGTTCTCTGTGCTTCCTGAACATGTGAGATGTTTTCCTGCCTTAATTGAGGGAAGTTTTCAGCTATGATATGCTTGAACAAAGGCTCTATCCCTTGTTCTTTCTCTTCTTCCTCAGGAACCCCTATGATGCGATGTTATTTCTCTTCATGTTGTCACAGAGCTCTCTTAGAGTTTCCTCAGACTTTTTGAGGTTTTTTTCTTTTTTATGCTCTTCTTCCATGCCTTTAGTTATCGTGTCCTCTAACTCGCTGATTCGATTCTCAGCTTCATCCATCCTGCTTTAAAACCTTCCATTGTGTTCTTCATTTCTGATATTGTATTTGTCATTTCTGACTGATTCTTTTTTATTATTTCAATGTCCTTTTTTATATTTGCTATCTCTTTATTTAGGTGTTCGTAATGACCATCTATTGTTGTTCTAATATTGTTGAGCATCTTAACAATCATAATTTTAAACTCTGTATCTGGTAATTTGATTCTTTTTTTTTTTTTTTTTTTTTTTTTTTTTTTTTTTTTTTTCAGACTTAAATATAATTTTATTTTTTTAATGGGGTGACATCAATAAATCAGGATACATATATTCAAAGATAACAAGTCCAGGTTATCTTGTCGTTCAATTATGTTGCATACCCACCACCCAAAGTCAGATTGTCCTCTGTCACCTTCTATCTTGTTTTCTTTGTGCCCCTCCCCAACCCCTATCCCTCTCCCATTCCCCCCTCCCCCCCCCGTAACCACCACACTCTTATAAATGTCTCTTAGTTTCACTATTATGTCCCACCTACGTATGGAATAATACAGTTCCCACCATTTTGCTGTAAATACTCCGATGTCATCATTTCTTATGGCTGAGTAGTATTCCATAGTGTATATGTGCCACATCTTCTTTATCCAGTCATCTATTGATGGGCTTTTTGGTTGTTTCCATGTCCTGGCCACTGTGAACAATGCTGCAATAAACATGGGGCTGCATGTGTCTTTACGTATCAATGTTTCTGAGTTTTTGGGATATATACCCAGTAGAGGGATTGCTGGGTCATAAGGTAGTTCTATTTTCAGTTTTTTGAGAAACCACCATACTTTCTTCCATAATGGTTGTACTACTTTACATTCCCACCAACAGTGTATGAGGGTTCCTTTTTCTCCACAGCCTCTCCAACATTTGCTGTTACCTGACTTGCTAATAACAGCTAATCGAACAGGTGTGAGATGGTATCTCATTGCCGTTTTGATTTGCATTTCTCTAATAGCTAAAGAAGATGAGCATCTTTTCATATATCTGTTGGCCATTTGTATTTCTTCCTGGGAGAAGTGTCTATTCATATCCTCTTCCCATTTTTTTATTGGATTGTTTGTTTGTTTGTTGTTGAGTTTTATGAGTTCTTTGTATATTTTGGATATTAGGCCCTTATCTGAGCTGTCGTTTGAAAAAATCATTTCCCATTTAGTTGGCTTTCTGTTTATTTTGTTATCAGTTTCTCTTGCTGAGCAAAAACTTCTTAGTCTGATGTAGTCCCATTCATTAATTTTTGCCTTCACTTCTCTTGCCATTGGAGTCAAATTCATAAAATGCTCTTTAAAACCCAGGTCCCTGAGTTGAGTACCTATGTCTTCTTCTATGTACTTAATTGTTTCAGGTCTTATGTTTAGATCTTTGATCCATTTTGAGTTAATTTTTGTACAGGGGGAGAGACTGTAGTCCAGTTTCATTCTTTTGCATGTGGCTTTCCAGTTTTCCCAGCACCATTTATTGAAGAGGCTTTCTTTTCTCCATTGTGTGTTGTTGGCCCCTTTATCAAAAATTATTTGACTATATATATGTGGTTTTATTTCTGGACTTTCTATTCTGTTCCATTGGTCTGAGTGTCTATTTTTCTGCCAATACCATGCTGTTTTGATTGTCATGGCCCTATAATAGAGTTTGAAGTCAGGTATTGAAATGCCCCCAGCTTCATTCTTTTTCTTTAGGATTGCTTTGGCTATTCGGGGTTTTTTATAGTTCCATATAAATCTGATGATTTTTTGCTCTATTTCTTTAAAAAATGTCATTGGAAGTTTGATGGGAATTGCATTAAATTTGTATATTGCTTTGGGTAATATAGCCATCTTGATTATATTTATTCTTCCTAGCCAAGAACAAGGTATATTCTTCCATCTCATTATATCTTTTTCGATTTCCCTTAACAATGTTTTATAGTTTTCATTATATAAGTCCTTTACATTCTTTGTTATGTTTATTCCTAAGTATTTTATTTTTTTTGTTGCAATCGTGAAGGGGATTATTCTTTTGAGTTCCTTCTCAGTTGTTTCATTGTTGGCATATAGAAAGGCTATTGACTTCTGTATGTTAATTTTGTATCCTGCGACCTTACTGTATTGGCTTATTGTTTCTAGTAGTCTTTTTGTGGATTCTTTGGGGTTTTTGATGTATAGTATCATATCATCTGCAAAAAGTGATACCTTTACTTCTTCTTTTCCGATATGGATGCCTTTTATTTCTTTGTCTTGTCTGATTGCTCTGGCTAGAACCTCTAGTACCACATTAAATAAGAGTGGAGAGAGTGGACAACCCTGTCTTGTTCCTGATTTAAGGGGGAAAGCCTTCAGTTTAGTGCCATTTAATATGATGTTAGCTGATGGTTTATCATATATGGCCTTTATCATGTTGAGATATTTTCCTTCTATACCCATTTTGTTGAGAGTCTTAAACATAAAATTGTGTTGTATTTTATCGAAAGCCTTTTCTGCGTCTATTGATAAGATCATGTGGTTTTTGTTCTTTGTTTTGTTGATATGGTGTATTACATTAACCGTTTTACGTATGTTGAACCATCCTTGAGATTCTGGGATGAATCCCACTTGATCATGATGTATTATTTTTTTAATATGTTGTTGTATTCGATTTGCTAGTATTTTGTTTAGTATTTTAGCATCTGTATTCATTAGAGATATTGGTCTGTAGTTTTCTTTTTTTGTGCCATCCTTGCCTGGTTTTGGTATGAGGGTTATGTTGGCTTCGTAAAATGTGTTTGGAAGTATTGCTTCTTCTTCAATTTTTTGGAAGACTTTGAGTAGAATAGGAACCAAGTCTTCTTTGAATGTTTGATAAAATTCGCTGGTATAGCCGTCAGGGCCTGGACTTTTATTTTTGGGGAGGTTTTTAATGGTTTTTTCTATTTCTTCTCTACTGATAGGTCTGTTTAGGCTTTCTGCTTCTTCTTGACTCAGTCTAGGAAGGTTGTATTTTTCTAGGAATTTATCCATTTCTTCTAGGTTGTTGAATTTAGTGGCATAAAGTTTTTCATAGTATTCTACAATAATTCTTTGTATATCTACGGTGTCCGTGGTGATTTCTCCTCTTTCATTTTGGATTTTGTTTATATGAGTTCTTTCTCTTTTTTCCTTGGTAAGTCTTGCCAAGGGTTTGTCAATTTTGTTGATCTTTTCAAAGAACCAGCTCCTTGTTCTATTAATTTTTTCTATAGTTTTTCTGTTCTCTAATTCATTTATTTCTGCTCTGATTTTTATTATCTCCTTTCTTCGGCTGGTTTTGGGTTGTCTTTGTTCTTCTTTTTCTAGTTCCTTAAGGTGTGAAGTTAAGTGGTTCACTTGGGCTCTCTCTTGTTTGTTCATATATGCCTGAAGTGATATGAACTTCCCTCTTATCACTGCTTTTGCTGCATCCCATAGATTCTGATATGTCGTATTGTCATTTTCATTAGTCTGTATATATCTTTTGATCTCTGCACTTATTTCTTCTTTGACCCATTCATTTTTTAAAAGTATGTTGTTTAGTTTCCACATTTTTGTGGGATTTTTTTCCTCTTTTTTGCAGTTGAATTCTAGTTTCAAGGCTTTATGATCAGAAAATATGCTTGGTACAACTTCAATTTTTCTGAATTTGCTGATGTTGTTTTTGTGGCCCAACATATGGTCAATTCTTGAGAATGATCCATGTACACTGGAGAAAAATGTATACTCAGTCACTTTGGGATGAAATGTCCTGTAGATGTCTATCATATCCAGGTGCTCTAGTGTTTTGTTTAAGGCCACTATGTCTTTGTTGATTCTCTGTTTGGATGACCGATCTAGAGCCGTCAGCGGTGTATTGAGGTCTCCAAGTATGATTGTGTTTTTGTCAGTTTTTGTTTTAAGATCAATAAGTAGCTGTCTTATATATTTTGGTGCTCCTTGGTTTGGTGCATATATATTAAGAATTGTTATGTCTTCTTGATTCAGTGTCCCCTTAGCCATTATGAAATGGCCATTTTTGTCTCTGAGTACTTTTCCTGTCTTGTAGTCAGCATTATCCGATATGAGTATTGCTACACCTGCTTTTTTTTGGATGTTATTTGCTTGGAGTATTGTTTTCCAGCCTTTCACTTTGAATTTGTTTTTATCCTTGTTACTTAGATGAGTTTCCTGTAGGCAGCATACAGTTGGATTTTCTTTTTTAATCCATTCTGCTACTCTGTGCCTTTTTATTGGTGAGTTTAATCCGTTTACATTTAGTGTAATTATTGATACTTGTGGGTTCCCTATTGCCATTTTATATCTTGCTTTCTGTTAGTTTTGTGTCTTGTTTGATCCTTCTCTTTTGTTTTTCTATCTTTTGTTTTTATTTGGTTGTATTCCATACATCTTTCCACTGTTGCTATCTTTTTTATCTCATGTGCTTCTGTGGTGGTTTTTTCAATGGTGGTTACCTTTGAATAATGAAAAGGGTCCCTACCCTGTTCATTGTAGCGAACTATTTTGTGAGTACTTTTGCACTCCATCGTCCTTTGCTACTGTTAATCTCCATCTTCTCCCCCTCTTTCTTTTTGTTGTTGTCACAGTTTAAATTTGGTTTTATTGTGTTCTTCTTGGAGCTTTTACTTGTGGCTCTGTTTTTTTTTGTTCTTTGTATCTGATTGGAGAACCCCCTTTAGTAATTCCTGGAGTGGGGGTTTTCTGATGATAAATTCCCTCATCTTTTCTGTATCTGTGAATGTTTTTATTTCTCCTTCATATTTGAAGGATAGCTTTGATGGGTATAGTATTCGTGGCTGAAAGTTCCTCTCTTTCAGGACTTTAAATATTGGGGTCCACTCTCTTCTAGCTTGTAGAGTTTCTGCTGAGAAATCTGATGATAATCTAATGGGCCTTCCTTTATATGTTGTATTCTTCTTTTCCCTGGCTGCCTTGAGAATTTTTTCTTTGCTGTTGGTTTGTGTCAATTTCATTATGATGTGCCTTGGAGTAGGTTTGTTGGGGTTAAGAAAACTTGGAGTTCTGTTTGCTTCTTGAACTTGAGGCTTTAGTTCTTTCCACAGGCTTGGGAAGTTCTCATCTATTATTTGTTTGAGTATGTTCTCCATTCCATTTTCTCTCTCTTCTCCCTCTGATATACCTATTATTCTTATGTTATTCTTTTTGATGGAGTCAGATAATTCTTGTAGGGCTATCTCATTTTTTTTAATTTTTGAGTCTCTTTCTTCTTCTCTCTGTTGTGCCTCAAGTTGCTTGTCTTCTATTTCACTAATCCTCTCTTCTATCTGACCTGTTCTATTAGCTAAGCTTGTTACTTCGTTTTTCAGCTCGTGAATTGAGTTTTTCATCTCTGTTTGATTTGTTTTTATAGTTTCAATTTCCTTGGACATATATTCTTTGTGTTCATTGAGTTGTTTTCTGAGCTCCCTAAATTGCCTTTCTGTGTTTTCTTGTATATCTCGGAGGATTTTTAGGATTTCTATCTTGAATTCTCTGTCATTTAGCTCCAAGGTTTCCAATATATTAAATTTTTTCTCCATAGATTTTTCCTCATCTAGCTGTGTTACCTCTCTTTCTTTTGTATCCATGATATTCGATTTTCTCTTCCTTAATGGCATCTGAGGGTGGTTTTGTTGATAGTATTAATGAGATTTAATAAAGAATAAAAAGTTTAAAAAAATAATAAAAAAAAATCAAAAAAAGTTTTTTTTTTAAAAAAAATTAATAATGAAATAAAGAAAAATAAAATAAAATAAAAATTAAAAAAAAAAAAAAAAGAAATTATTCCCCTTCTCCTTTTTTCCTCTCCTCTCCTCTCCCCTCTTTCTTGATAAAATCTTGTGGTGGACTGTGAATTATAACAAACAATGCCTGTGATGGAGGGCCTGAATTGGGGAAAAGTAATAAAGGGGCAAAAAAAAAAAAAAAAAAAAAAGAAAAAAGAAGAAAAAAAAAAGAGCGTATGGACCCACAAAAAGCAAATAAGGAAAAAATTTGGGTCAAGAATAAAATGATTTGCTTTTAGGTGTTGGTTGTCTAAGAGTTATGATGAGAGGATTAAGAGGAAAACGGAAAAATGGGGGGACAAATTAAAAAATTACTATTGTATTTAGTGGAACAAGAACTAGATAATATGGAGAGCCAGGGATGGGAGCACTGCTAGTGAGTTAAAAAGGTGAAGTAAAAAACCCCCAGAATGCCACAAACATAAGTTTGAGTCCCAGATAAGATAATTTGTTTGTTATTGAGGTTTGAGTGAGAGGAGATGTAAAGGAGAAAGGAAGAAACTAATATAGAGGGATAAAAGAAAGAGAGAGAGAGAAAAAAAAGAGGGAACCACTAAAAGAAGAAAAAAGAAAGGAGAGAGAGAGAGAGAGTTAAGGGTTTTGGAGTGCAACCCTCATAGAGAGAAAGGAAGAGAAGAGAAAAGATAATGGGAGATGTAACACTTATGGGTAGTGTAGTTCAAGGAGAGGAGAGAGTAAGACCGGTAGAGAGTTAATCGGCCAAATTGGAGGAGGAAAAAAAAAGTATCAAGAATGAAGATAAGAGAAACAAACGAACAAATATAATAAAATGGGATAGGTTATAAAGTCTGCAGATTATTCTTGATTTTGAGAGGTTATCTTCTTGCTTTTTCTTTTCTCTCCCTCTTCCTGGTCGGTGACTCTGTACCCCGGGTTTTGCCCCTTTGCCACGCTCAGGTGGAGGTTTGCAGTTGATAAGTCTCTATGGCAATGTCATGTATTGTGCTTTAGTCTCGTTGGCAGTCTATGCTATTAGCATTTATAGGCTCCGACAGTGAGAGAGTCCGTGTTCCTAGAGCCTTTCTCCTAGTCTTTCCTTCCTCAATTAGTAGCCTGATAATCCAGCTATGGGGTTGCTGCTGCCTCTGCCTGGATAGTAAGAGGCTCAAAGAGCTGGCAACTCCCCACTCTATTTCCACTCAGCACAGGGCTCTGGGTAAGGCTCAGTCAGTCAGAGCTGCTAGCATAATCAGGCGGGCTTTCCGGCCATTCAAAGACCTCTGGCTCTGCCACTCTGTCCGGTAACACAAGCGGGTGCCCACTTCCGGGGCGCTTGGAGGAAACTCTCACTCACTGGCTGCGCGCGCAGACCAGGATATCCGGCCAGCAGTCTCACGCTCTGAGTGAAACCCCCAACCGCAGGGAAAAATTGCAGCGTTGGAATTGAGTCTCGCTCCGTCCCCGTGCGCAAATTTTGCAAGGCGCTGGGGCGGCCCGAGATTCCGCTTTGGCCCACACAAAGGCCCCTGACTCTGCTCCTCTGTGCGATGACACGGGCGCGCACAGCCGAGGCACTCGGAGGAATCGCTCACTCCTTATCTGCGCGCGCAAACCAGGATATGAGGCCGGCCGCTTTCCCTCTGAGTGAAATACCCTCCGGCACGGAAAATCTCCACCGTTGGAATTAGTTCTCACTCCCTCCCGTGCGTGGCTTTCCCAGGGCACTGGGGCTGCCCAGAGACTCTGCCCTCGGCCCACAGAAAGGCCTCTGACCCTGCCTCTCCGTGAGGCAACACGGGCACTGACTCCCGGGGCCTAGGAAGAAATCTCTCGCCCACTAACTGCGCACCGACCAGGAGACCGGGTAAAATGGCCGCGCCGCTTGTCTTTCTTTGTTTGGGTTTGGCGCGAGTGTTAGCTTGTATTGCCCGGGTTGCCACGGGATCAGATTTTCCTCGGCTTGGATCTCCGTGCCACAGCCTGGTTCGGCCGTTTGTTTCGCGGCCTGGATGTATTCACCCCCTTTGCCCGCCTCAGTTTCTATATTCACAGTTACCAGAGAAAGCCGCCCTGTTTAGGTTAGTGAGGAAGGCGGAGCATTTCTTACTCCCTATTTCCTTCGGGGTTTGGTTATATATTTAGCCAATTTTTCACTCAATCATACCTTTGGGTGTATTGCGAAGCATCTGGAAGCTCCAAGTATAGGTTTTTCTGTTTCTGGTTGAAGATCTTGTTGAGTTTTGGGGGAGATTTATCGGTATCGCTTCCTACCCCGCCATTACTCTGACGTCCTGGAACTGGTAATTTGATTCTATCGGATTCATTCGAGTCCTTTCCTGGGGATTTCTCTTGATTCATTTGTGTTGCATTTCTCTGCCTTTTCATCTTCATTGTGTAAAAGGTCTTGGCCACTGGAGTCCACTGGGTGTGGCCTCTATCCCTAGGTATGGTCTGTCTGCAGATATGCCACCCCTCTGCTGTTGCTGCCTAGGGCTTGTGGGTATGGGCGTTGCTGTTGCCTGCCCACTGGGGCTGTTGCTGTGGTTTTTGCCTCTCCTTCATGGGAGTGGCTGTGATCACATGCTCGGGTATACAAGACTTGGTGGCCTTGGCCTTGGCCCTGCCCTTGTGGGTGGGATTATGCTCGGCCCTGAGGGCAGTAGCGAGAACCTTTGCTCAGCTGAGGGTCTCCGCCTGTTTCCAGGCTTCTGCCTCGCCCTTGCAGGAGTAGCCCGCTCGTGGGACGGCTGCAAACCTTGGCTCCACAGGCCAGGCGGGAATGCATGCCCACACTCAGTAGTGGGACTGTACCTGTTCTGGGTTTTTGGCTCCACCCCCATGGGAGGAGCCGGCTCCCAAGTCAGGCCACAAGCCTTGGTTCCATGGGTGGGGCAAGGCTGTTCTTCTGCGCCATTGCTCAAGGGCTGGTCTCCACCCCTTCTGGGGTTCCAGCCCTTCTCCCTCAGGCTGAATTACAGGGGAACCACAGCTGGGTTTGACCACTTTTGCATGCCTACTCCTCCCCTGCCAGGCAAGACTGAGCTCACACCTGGGCCCAGTGGTGGCCAGCCGGCTTGCGCATCCTGCCGAGCCCTCAGCCATGTGGGTGGGTGCGCTGCAGCTCAGACCATAACACTCACTACTGTAGTCCCAAAAGCTCCCTCCTTCTAAGCGACTCTGCTCTGAGTGCCATGGGAGAGCTTGTTTGGCTGGTGTCCTGCTTCCCTTTGCTGGTATTGCTGTTTCCAGGGGAAATATTCTCTTCAGATTTTGGGAGTGACTCATCCCAGGGGTTAGGGTGGCAGTCTCCCAAAATGTTTCTCCCTGTGCCTCCTAGATTACACTCTCTTCCTGCTATTCCGGTCCTCTCTCTCTCCCTGTCCCTCAGAGCCCCGGATGAGTGGTTGTGAGAGAACTGTTCTGCGCAGTCCCTTGAAGAAGAATCCTGGGTCTGAGAAATCAGTCTCTTTCTCACAAACAATATTCTGTCTTGTTTCCAGCTAAATACTATCCATACACCTCTTATAGGCTCTGGGGATGAAGGTGGGGGCTTTGTTCCTGGGGCTCAGGACCCTCTCTTCTCTGCTAAACTCACTTATCGCCACATGAGTCTCTCCCGGCTGTCGTTAGCTCTGGGGAGCTGGGCAGCCCTCTCCGCATTTCTGCTTTTCCTACCAGTCTCTGTGTGACTTCTTCAATGTTCCTTAGTTGAAGAGTCCTATTAGTTTAGTTCAAAGTTGGTTTTGCCAGATGATAGTTCTTAAAATTCTCTATATCCCTTCTGAATATATACCACGCAAACTGCCCAACCCCTCAATCTTCTTAGGGAACTCTATTTCCACTAAGTTCGAAATAGACTCTCAGCTAGGTCTGCTGCTGTCCCTTTTGGTCTTTGTTCATTTACCCATTGATCTATTTTTGTAAGTGTTTATTCATTGTCTTCTTTCTGCCAGGAAACGGACTATTGCTAGGGACAGAGAAATGAACATGGCACACACCAGCCTTGTTCTTATAAAGTTTGCCCTTAACGTGCCAACAGAAATTTTATCACTGTTTTCATCTCTTCTGAAGCCTTTGCCAATGCCAATGCCAATACCACACTTGACTTCCTTCTCTAACGAAGCTCTTGTCAACACTCATCATATTACAATTGTATAAGATAGATAGGAGTGTCTTGGTCAGAGTTGGTTATTGATTTTTTTAGGTTTTTGTATATAAGTTATGAAAGCTCATTTTTTGTTCTTAGGTTTTAATCATTAGGCATTATTAAGTTTCATCTGTTTTATCCTCACAACTAGAAAAGACAAAATATTCTTTCTGCAACATTATAGGAATTGCCTGGTGTTCAGACTCTGCTTGAGTCAATAATTTCTGCTTTTGATTTTGTTTTCTTTCTCTAATCTTTCCAGCACTTGTAGACTTAACTATCCTAGATTTTTTCAGAGAGAGAGAGAGAGATAAAAAGCATCATCTAATAGCTGTGGCACCTTAGTTGTTAATTGATTGCTTCTCATATGTGCCTTAACTGGAGAGCTCAAGGTGAGCCAGTGACCCCTTGATCAAAGCCAGCCATTCCCAAAACGACACCTGGCTCTGTCTCCAAATAGTCTGAAGTAGAGAATCTTCTAGTCAAGAACCATGAGCACAATAGTGCATTTCCTGCTGTCCTTGCTGCTCTTCTGGGTCCTGAAGTTCCCTTGGAGACCGAAGCTGCTGAGTGTGGAAGCAAGAGCTAGCTGTGGAGAAAAATGGAAGAGAGGTGATGAATGGGATGAAGGCAGAAAGGCCCCAGAAGGAGCTGGTACTCCCACTGTACAATGGGAAAGGCTGTCTGAGGCTCTCAACTAACTCAGCTCACACTCTTTTAAAAGTATTCAGAAAGCCTCTGGACTTATTCTAAATCAGACCTCAAAGAATAATGATTTTTAAAAAATTTAGTATATAGATGAACAAAACCAAGACCCAAAGAAACTCAGTGATCTTACCTAAGGTCACATTCCCAGGACAGAGTAAGAATCACACACGTGGAACTCTTTGTTCCTTCTTTTTTCCAGTGACTGGAAGTACCTGTCAGACACCCAGGGAAAGAGACAGCAACCCTAAGGGAGAAATGTGAAGGCAGGTTACCTGGAGGGATGATTCCTGAAGGACACCCATGCCCTCACTCCCTCCACAGTCTATGCCAGTGGGCCTGGAAGGCAAGTTATTATGGAACCCGTTCTATAATAACATGCTGTTGCCAAGAGAAGCAATAAATGCCACAGCATGGAAGCTGTGGGAAAGCAGCCCACGGGGAGCTTGGGAAGAACCAGTCAATTCTAAGACTGAGAATGAGGCCCTTTTTGGGGGTTTGAGGGGCAAACAAAATTTAAGAATGAAGAAATATAAGCTAAACTGTGCAGGTTTTGAATTCATTACATACACAGACTGTCAAAATATGAGTTTTATAACAATTGATCACATTGATAACAATAATCGCATCTACTTCAAACTATCCAAACTCTACCCCCTAACCTGAGCTCCTAAAGAAATTCATCTCCAGCCTTCTGAATGCTGAGTCAACTCTCTTATCTTTCTAAAAGCCTTAATTTAAGGACTATACCTTTTTATTTGGTTACTTCAATTTCAAAATTAAAGCTGAGAAACAGCTTCTTTAAGTGAAATCCACATTCCCCTTCCCTGGGGCAGAATAATGTCCTGTCTGAACATAGGGAGGACTGCAGGGAAGAAAAATTCAAATAGTTAAGAGGCAACAATGTACAATTAATATTTCAAAATATTATGACATTTTGAAAAAAAATAAGAAAACTTCACCGGAGAAAAATCTCAGATCAATGAGAAAACCCAGAATCCAAGTTAGTGGCCAGGGCCAATAAAGACTAGAATGTTGGATCGCACCCAGCCCTTGACAGGAATGAGGGGCCCATCCGGATGAGAAGGAGGAAAGCTCAGAAGACCTGAGTCCTGGCCAGATGTGGGGCAGGAGGAGAAGGCACAGAGAACACCCACACACACACACAGAGGGATTCTGATTTCAGAGGAGGTGTGAAGACTGAAGATAATTGGCCAAGAAAAGGTAGAAAGATTGTTGCTGACCAGGAGGGCAGAGGCAGCTGAGAGGGGAGGGTCACAAGGCCTTGACAGGAAAGCAACCTGAAATTGGGATTGGGCCATAGGCATCAACTAGTCACATCAGAGAGGAGGCAGGGGTCTGGAGAACCAAATGTGGATCCATCCTCGGTCACTTTCTGCCCACCCAACTAAAATCATCTACAGCTTCCTCTGTAGGCAGGACCACCTACCACTGTAACTTCAGGAAGCCCCATGCCAGGAGGACTTCATTGTCACAAATTATCTCCTTCTTCACAATTCCTCAGTCAGTCACTTTAAAATAGCATCCTGCTCTGTTTGAGGGGTGGAGGGGCTGCCAGCAGTCCAATGGCCCACAGGGGCACGTGAAAAGGCCTGAATTTCCATAGAACTGGATTCCTCTGTATTTTCCATGTTTTAATTATGCATTCAAAATTATCTTGAGACTGACTAGGCAGTGCCACAGTGGATAGAGCAACAGACTAGGATGTGGAAGACCCAGATTCAAGACCCCATGGTAGCCAGCTTGAGCACAGGCTCATCTGGTTTGAACAAGGCTCACCACCTTGAGTCCAAGGTCGCTGGCTTGAGCAAGAGGTCACTCACTCTGCTGTAGACCCCTGGTCAAGATACATATGAGAAAGTAATCAATGAACAACTAAGGTGCCGCAAGAAAGAATTAATGCTTCTCATCTCTCTCCTTTACATTCTGTCTCTCTCTCTCTCTCTGAAATAAAAAAAAAGAAAATCATACAAAATTGTCTTGAAAGAAAATAAATGAGTAAATAATTTCTAAAAAATATTTAAATAAAATTTATCTTGAGAATAACTGTCAAGAATGTAGATGTACAGAAGGCTAAGTACTGATGACCCTTAGAGGAATGGGGTATGCATAGAAGACAGGCCGTGAGGGAAAACGCACAGTAGTGAAATGTACCCCATCGATCGAAGAGCGAGATACTCATTGAATGAGCGTCCTATAGAATTTAACTCCAACTTCCTTTTGATTTTATCACTCCACCTCTCTTCCCCTCAGTCTTCTACCTAAGACCTGTTTCTATCAAAATGTCCTCAGTGAACTTTCGAGAGGTCTGGCATTGTCTCTTTTTCATTTTGGATCATTTATTTATTCAGCTATTTTTATAAGTGTTTACTGTCTCTACTTGACCAGGCTGTGGCGCAGTGAATAGAATGTCAGCCGGGGACTCCTAGGACCCAGGTTCAAAACGCAAGGTCAATGGTTTGAGTGCGGTCTCATCTGGTGTGAGCACAAGCTCACCAGCTTGAGCACGGGGTCACTGGACTAAGCGTGGGATTATAAACATGACCCCATGGTCTCTGGCTTGAGCCCAAAGTCCCTAGATTGAGCCCAAGATCACTGGCTTGAGCAAGGAGTTACTGGCTCAGCTGTAGTTCCCCCAGCCCCTGGTCAAGGCACATATGAGAAAGCAATCAATGAACAATGAAAGTGAAGTATGAGTTGATGCTTCTCATCTCTCTCCCTTCTTGTCTGTCTGCCCCTCTCTCTTCTCATTTGTCTCTCACATTAAAAAAATAAATAAAAATTTTAAAAAATGTTTACTATCTCCTTTTACACCAGGCACTGGTCTAAGTATAAGGGACATAAAAATGAACAAGACAAATACCATCACTATTCCTTAGAAAAATTTTCCCTGCTGCCAGAAGAAATTCTATACCTGTTCCATATCCTGCCCAATCACATCTCATGAAGCCTTTCTTGATGCCATTCCACACTTTGGTTTGTTCTCCAGACCTCTTGTTCCCCACTGTAAGTAACAATTGTACAAAATTTGTAGGAATGTCTAGGTCACACTTGACTATTAGACGTTTTAGGTTTGTGAATGAGTTATGAAACCTTGTTTTCATCACTAGGCTCTATTAGGTTTACATCTGTTTTGTCCTTGGAACTAGAAGAGACAAAAGAATTCTTCTGCTGTATGAGAAACGGCCTGGTTTTCATGTTGGACTTTGAATTGATAATTTTCCTTTTGATTTACTGTGTATTTCTTTAAGCTTCAGCACTTATGGACTCAACTATCCCAAACTTTTTTCTTGAATTCCTCAAACCCATCACACTGTCCTGTGGTAGCAGCTACTTGGGAACTAAAAATTTGCCATCACTGAGCATTTTATTCTACTTGACCAAAATAGATGATTCAGGAAGGTGTTTGAGCCTCCACTTTTATCACAGCCTGCAGGACTATGCCCAACATTGAGCTTTTAACTGCCTTTAGCTCCAATCTGGCCCCTTAACCAAGCCTGGTTCCCTTTCCTCCATTTCTCTGAGAGACTGTTGCCTGAAAACATCCTGTCCCTGTTTCAGTAGCAGTCACATCATTAGTTGATGAAACAGATTCCTATTCTGACTTTAAGCAAAAAATGTATTTATTTACCAGCTATTTCTCAGAATCATTGGAGACAATCCAAATTAGGCATGAGAAGAACAGGTCCAACCACACCATAGAACTACTCCTATAAGCACATGCTGCTGCCAACAAGGTGACAAATGTGGGGGCCCATGATAAAGTCCAAACACCAGATTGGCTGTCCGAGCTATCCATTGGCAGAGAGTCTGTAGACTCACTGAATACAACATCCGCCATGCCTGGCTTGTGTATCTTGTTTTCTCACCGTTGGGAGAGAAGCCCATCCTGGCACACTCATTGGCCTGTGAATTTAACTCACCAGAACAAGGCTCAAAGCCAGCCATGCCCAAAAATATAACTGGAACTCTCTCCAAGTACTCTGCTCCAGACACAGAGAAGCAGAGTACCTTCCACTCAGACAAAATGAGCACAACGGTGCCTGTCCTGCTGTCTCTACTGCTTGTTCTGGGTCCTGCATTCTCCCAGAAGACCCAAGATGGTGAGTTGGGAAGTAAGGGCTGGGTATGGAGAAGAACAGAAGAAAGGTAATGAAGGAGATAGGTGGGCAGAAAGAGGGCCCCAGATAAGCTAAGATTCCCAGTGTACAGGAGGAATGGCTGTTTGAGGTTGTCAACTAACTCAGATTATACACTTGTAGAAGCATTTAAGGAGTCTGTGGACTCATGATAAATAATGCCTTAAAGAATTAGAACTTAAATTCTTATTAGACAAATGAACAAAACTAAGACCGGACAAGTGAAGTGACCTGTCCTGGGTCATGCAGCCAGGACAGAGCAAAGCCCACAGGTGGAACATTTTGTTCCTCCCTCCTTTCAATGGCTGGACATACCTGTCTGACTCTCAGGAAGAAAGACAGAAACTCCATAGTGCACTTGTAGAACATATTAACTGAAGGATGCTTTTAGAAACAGACCCGGCCCTGGCCGGTTGGCTCAGTGGTAGAGCGTCGGCCTGGCATGCAGGAGTCCCGGGTACCATTCCCGGCAGAGCACACAGGAGAAGCGCCCATCTGCTTCTCCACCCCTCCCCCTCTCCTTCCTCTCTTTCTCTCTCTTACCCTCCCGCAACCAAGGCTCCATTGGAGCAAAGTTTGCCCGGGTACTGAGGATGGCTCTGTGGCCTCTGCCTCAGGCGCTGGAATGGCTCTGATTGCAGCAAAGCGACACCCCAAGATGGGCAGAGCATCGCCCCCTGGTGGGCATGCTGGGTGGATCCCGGTCGGGTGCATGCGGGAGTCTGTCTGACTGCGTCCCCGTTTCCAGCTTCAAATAAATACAAAAAAGAAAAGAAAAGAAAAAAAAAAGAAACAGACCCATTCCCTCACTCCACAGTGAGATGCTACGACAGTGGACCTGGGAGGCCAGCTGGAGCTCAGGCAGAACCATAGTCGATTTTAGGACAGAGTATTGAGGACATTTTTAGTATACAATATTTCAGGATGAGGAATGTAAACACAACTGTGTAAGTTTAAAATTTATAACATTTTCTGAAAAATTAGTAAGAATATGTTTTATAACAATTGATCATATTTTGATTGTTAATCACATCCTGCACTGTAGTAGAATTTAGTCAGCGTTCTCCAGAGAGAAAGCATGAATCTCATGCATATGCGAGAAAGAGAGGTTTTTTTGTTTGTTTGTTTTTTTTTTTCATTTTTCTGAAGCTGGAAACGGGGAGAGACAGTCAGACAGACTCCCGCATGCGCCCGACCGGGATCCACCCAGCAAGCCCACCATGGGGCGACGCTCTGCCCACCAGGGGGCGATGCTCTGCCCATCCTGGGCGTCGCCATATTGCGACCAGAGCCACTCTAGCGCCTGGGGCAGAGGCCACAGAGCCATCCCCAGCGCCCAGGCCATCTTTGCTCCAATGGAGCCTTGGCTGCGGGAGGGGAAGAGAGAGATAGAGAGGAAAGTGCGGCAGAGGGGTGGAGAAGCAAATGGGCGCTTCTCCTGTGTGCCCTGGCCGGGAATCGAACCCGGGTCCTCCGCACGCTAGGCCAACGCTCTACCGCTGAGCCAACCGGCCAGGGCCGAGAGGTTTATTTTAAGGATACAACTCAAAACCATTGTGGAGGCTGGGAAGTTTGAAATCTACAGGGTAGGTCAGCACACTGGAGACCAGAGAAGAGATTACGCTGCCATCTCGGGTCCAAAGGCAGTCTGGAGGCAGAGTTCCTGCTTGCTGTGGAGAACTCAGCCTCTTCTCTGTGGCCTTCAACTGATTAGTGGAGGCCCAGTCACATTACAGAGGGTAATCTATATCACTCAGCATCCACTGAGTAAAATGGTAATCACATGTATAAACTAATTAGTGACAATAACTTCAGTACTGAAACTAGAAACCTGCTATATGGCCTAACATTAGTAACATCCAAGAGAGTTATATCAGGATTCCATTTCAAAATTAATTATGAAAATGCTCCACCCTCTACCCCTTCCTACCTCCCACTAAAGTGCAGGAACAGGCATGGTAATTCTGAGATCCATTCTGGTCTTACCTTTTGTTGATCCATTCTAAGTCATAACCTGAGGTTTCTAGTCAATTTCTCTCTATGATATGCCTGTTGGCTTGGCGGTGGGGAGAAGGCAGGTGTATAAAATGTCTGCCCAGAAAGGATGAAGATGAGTAAGTGTGAGCAGGATTGCTTGAAACAGCTGAGACCTTGGTTGAAATATTAAGCAGAGCCTGACCTGTGGTGGTGCAGTGGAAAAAGCCACAACCAAGAGTGCTGAGGTTGCTGGTTTGAAACCACAGGCTTGCATGGTCAAAGCACATAAGAGGACCAACTATGAGTTGATGCTTACCTCTCCTATCTCTCTCTAATAACAATAAAATCTTTACTTTCTAAATTGAAAAAAGAGAATTAATCAGAAAGAAGTTCTTGTGGGAGGAGCAGAGAAAGGTCTGAATCACAGCAGCAGGCAGAATCTAGGAGCAGGGCTCAGACTAGGGGAGGCAGGAGCCATCAAGACCACTGGAAGGTTTGGGAAAAAACAAAACAATGCATGTGCATTCACATTTCTCAGTTGCAGTAGTCAATGTATGAGGGTGGGCAGGGGGTGCTGGGAGGCAAGAAAGTAGCCACGGATATTCCACTATCCAGCAAGGAAGGCTCATGGAATGCCTCAAGTTCCCTACTCTGGAAGTTTCCTTGATGAGGCAGGTAAAAGCTGAAAGCTCTGCTCATCCCAGACTCCGGGGCTGGGGGGAGACATGAGCAGGGAACCAGCCCCTTCAAACCCTCAACCTCCATGCTGTGTCTCTCCACAGATCCTCCCTCTGTGTCCATCACCAGCCAGGTGGGCCCAGGAAGACCCAGCACGTACCTCAAGTGAATGATCAACAACTTTTTCCCAGAGCCAACTAGTATGTATTGGACTCGGGGAAGCAATGTAATGGAGACTGAGTTGCAGAATGACAGTCTTCTCACTGAAAATGGCAATTACCTGTACTGGGTGGTGGTGGAAATCCCCTCTTTGGACAGAGGCCCCTACTCCTGCCACGTGCAGCACGGCAGCCTGGCCCAGCCCCTCGTTGTCCCATGGAATGAGGGGCAGGAATCTGGAAACCAGTAGTCACCCTTTCACTGGGGCATGACAGAGGTGAGCTCAGAATGGCCATCACTGCCATCAGCAAGACCCGGAGAAGCTGTGAAGAGAACAGACAGGTGGTGCATTTGGAGACACAGGCTTGAATGCTGGTCGCTGAGCTGACTTACTGTTGTGTTTCCCCTTAGTGTTTCCCATGACCTAATCTGTGATATGTAATCAACACTAATCACCTTGCTTGGCAAACATAGTAAATCAGATTATTAAACTTTAGATGCTATAGAAATGTCACTCGATTTTATCATTCATCCTGCCCCCAAACATTTGAATCATTTTTAAATCTTGGTACCCATTGGAAGCAATGTTCACTGCCCATCTTTTCTGGGGTCTCCACTGTTGTGTGGCATGGCCACCTGGTATCTTGAGTGTTGTTCAGGCACCCACTCCTGATGTCCCCTCTAGTTATGAGGCCATGGAACTCTGCAACTCCTAAAAATCAATCTAAAGTTTCTTCTGTACCTCAGTTTCCCCAGAATTTTCTTACCTCCATGAGACACTGCCTTCTATTCCAGCTACTCCAGCTTTCCCACACCAAGCTGGCTTTGTGTCCACACACAGTTATAGGCTATTTGAGAGGCTTCACCCCTCCAGGATACACTCCTGGCAGGCAAGAATCATCTGATATTCTTGGACTCACTCATTTAATTGGAAGTTTCTTGACATGAAAAACTTGTATAATTTCATTTATTTATTTTTAATTGAATTTCTTGTGGTCAGTAGGTTTTTTAATTGAGTCTCTCACCAACATGCACAGGTTTGTGCATGTAAAAATTACTCATACCTATGAGAATTTTATAGTTTATTTTAGACAAACTGATGACATATGCCACAGAGCAAGATCTCAAATGCTCTGGAGAATAACAATTTTGAAGATTCTTTTATTCATCTGAAAATAAGAAAGGTGCCTGACTTATGGTGGTACAGTCGATAGAGTATCAATTTTGGACACTGAGGTCCCTGGTTGGAAACCCTGAGGTCACTAGCTTGAGCATGGGATCATCCACATGATCCCATGGTCACTGGCTTGAAGCCCAAGGTCTCTGTCTTGAGCAAGGGGTCACTGGCTCAATTAGACCCCCACCCCCCGCAAAACACATATGGAGAGCAATCAATGAACAATTAAAGTGACGAAACTACGAGTTGATGCTTTTCATCTCTCTCTGTTCCTGTTCCTCTCTATCTCTCTCTCTCTTTTCTTGCTATAATAAAAAGAAAGAAAAAGAAAATAAGAAAGGAATGTAAGCAGGTGAGAGAAATCAAGGCAGGGATTAGATTAAAGGATCATTAACAAGATCATGTGCTTCCTTGAGAGTTAATATCCACTTTGAAGGTTATTTCGGAGGTGCGTTAACCTAGATGCATAAGAACAATGAACAAGGCTGGCTTATAACCTTTCACCAAAGAAGTTATAGGCATGGGGCATGACTGCCCACCATGACTTGCCCTGTGAGGAATTTATAAATAGGTCATCCTATGACATTACTTTCCATGAAATGCCCCACTTTTTTTTCATTCACAGTTTTCATTTTTGGTCATAAATCAACACAAAGGATGCATGGATGACCAAACTTGCTTGGATGGTATGATCTCACAGTACTAGGAAGCTCAATCCTAGGAAGTCTCAGTGTTGAAGTTGTCTTGTTGACCATTGGACATGGGGTAATACTACAACCATGGACCTAGGTTGAGGTTGAATTCTTCCCAAAAGGGAAGGGCAGGAAAGTGGAAGGCAGTCAGGTCTTATGGCCTTCATTACAAAAACAAAACAAAACAAACAAAAACAAAATTCTGCATTGTTTTTATTCTGTGAACTTTCGTGATATGAGATCTGCCTTCTGTCGCATTTTTCTGTATTTGGCATCCAGTATAACACTTACATAAGCTACAGAAAGAGTATTAATAATTATATTATACATGTTCAGTAATCATAAATAGTTGGACTATATAGAAAAACCCAACGGCAAGTACAACTATTAAAATGACTAATATCATTATCAAAGACGTAAAGATTACCAAACCAAGGCCCTGGCCAGTCGGCTCAGTGGTAGAGCACCGGCCTAGAGTGTAGATGTCCTGGGTTTGATTCCCAGTCAGGGCACACAGGAGAAGCGGCCATCTGCTTCTTCACCCCTTACTTCCCCCTTTCTCTCTTTCTCTCTTACCCTCCTGCAGCCAAAACTTGATTAGTTTGAGCACATTGCCCTGGACCCTGAGGCTGGCTCTGTGCAGCCTCCGAAATGGGCACTAAAAATGGCACAATTGCAAGCATGGCCCCAAACAGGCAGAGCAATGTCCCCAGACGGGGGTCGCCGGGTGGATCCAATCAGGGCACATGTCGGAGTCTGTATCTCTATCTCCTGTCCTCTCACTTGGAAAAGAAGAAGAAAAGAAGGATAACTAAACCAAATAGACTGAGTTCAATATCAAATAGTAGGCATAAAAGCCTTGTTGATGTCTAGGGATAGCTGTCTACCCCTGGTGCCAGCTTCCCATCCCCCAGCAGTCTTTGATGTCCATAAACAGGGATAGATGTCCACTTTTTAGTTAAGTGCCTGATAAGGTCCCTTCCAATGACACTGTGTTTTATTTTATATCCTTTCCAACAAACAAAATCTCCATGTGGCAGTCAAATGATTTTTAATGTCATTGTCTCCTGAATGCTGACTGTGAAAGAAAGTGATTACCAACTTAATATTTTCTTGAAGTGACTCTATCAAACTTTGACAATAGTGTAAGATGTCTCCTTGTGAGAATGTCAGCTGAGTAGTTTCCTCAACTAGGTCTGGCTTAAATTCACTGTGATGCATGAAACACTGCAAAATCTTAAAAATGAGGAGGCAGGGAGCCAGGAAAAACCAAGTGGCTGTCTTGGGTTTCCATAGCACTGATTATTCATTTAATTATAACCATTGTTTATTTGTACAATATTACCTAGATGTTCACATCACTTTTTTGACAATGCTACCCATGAGCATTCAAATATTTTGAGGAATTCCAGGGGCCCTGCTGAAACACTACAGAGTTATTTCTACCTATATTACAATTTTTATTTTTATTTTTTGTATTTTTCTTAAGTAAGAAGCAGGGAGGCAAAGAGAAAGACTCTCACATGTGCTTGGCCGGGATCCACCCAGCAAGCCAATTAAAGGGCAATGCTATGCACAGCTGGGGCCATCTGCTCCATTGTAACTGGAGCCATTTTAGCGGCTGAGGCAGAGGCCATGGTGCCATCCTCAGCACCTGGGCCAACTTCCTCCAGTGGAGCATTGGCTATGAGAGGGGAAGAGAGAGATAGAGAAGGGAGAGGGGGAAGGGTGGAGAAGCAGATGGTTGCTGTGCCTGTGTGCCCTGACAGGGAATCAACCCAGGACTTCCACATGCTGGGCCTACAATCTACTAGTGAGCCAACTGGCCAGGGTCATATATTAAAATTTTAACCCTTAAAACCTCAATGTGAATTGTAGCCTGAGGTGGCACAGTGAATAGAGCACCAACCTGGAACGTGGAGGTCACCGTTTGGAAACCCTGGACCTACTGGGTCAAGGCAAATATGACAATTAACCAGTGATAGCTACAGTGAAGCAATTATATCTTGTAGCCACCCCCACCTCCTCTCTCTGTAAAATCAATAACTAAAGCCTTTCTTAAAAAATCCCAATGTCTAATGAAAAGTAAGAAGCCAAAAGCATACTTTAGCTTGAACATTTTATAACCTTAAGAAACATTTTTCAAACATAAAAGCAAATTATCAACATAAACTTATTTTTGTAAAACCCAGGCAAAATGACATGTCTGTTCTACTTAAACCAATAAACTTAAGCTAGCTTACTAAGTAAGGATTAATCTTAGATCACATGAACTTGAATAAACATTTAGGTTAGTGCCTATATTACTGCGAATTATAGAATATCCAATTCTTATAAGCAAGCATTGCCTTTAAATCAATTTTAACAGAACTATCAGGAGGTAGAAAGGTATCTCACATATACAGTATACATATATATAGATACACATACACAGACACAAACAAAGACCATTTAGCCATGAGAAAAATCTCACTAGTTATATAAAAAACAATTAGATCTAACTTCTTCCTGGAGGTATTTACAATTTATAATTGTCTTTGACAAGTCAAATTCCAAACGACCTTTCTCCTTTTAAAATAAGGACAGCCATTTATTAATTCTTCAAAGAATTGGATTGACACCTAAATAACATCATAGGTGGATCTATTTATCTAAATCTTCATCTTGAAGTTTCAAGAGATCAATTAAATTTGGTTTCCATTCATACTGCCTAGTTTTATACATGACTTTCTCTAATTGTGCATGCAAAAGATTAATTTAGAAGTAGCAAAGGATCCTCATGTCGGCCACTGTAGTTATGTTAGCAGTGCACAAAAGGCACCAGGCATTAGTGCTGAGTGGACTCAGGCCAGACCTCAGTTCAACAACCTCAGTACTTGAGTTCTAGACAAGAAAGAATTTAGAACCAAGACTCAAACCATATAAGAAAGTTTATTTAGTAAGTCACAGAGTAGAAAACAAAGCCTTAGAATAAATGGGCTGAAGAAACAAGTTACAGAAGCAAAAGAAGGGCCCTTGGAGCTTAGGAGAAAGAGAGAGGCAAAGAAAACACCCAAGAGGAAGGGGGAGGGGGAGAGCAGGCATGTTTTGTAGAGACCTGGGTCCTCCATCCTGAGGGCTTTAATCTGAGGTCTCAGGGGAGGACCTCAGTAGAGTACTCATCAGCTTCCTCAGTGTGTTTCCTCAGGGTTATGGTCTCCACTGATTGGTCAGCACTGGAAGAAGGGGTCATCAGTCATTGCAGCCTATCCTGATGTCCATGGCATCTCTCCCAGTAGCGTAGTGATGAGGTTGGGGGAAGGGACAAGGCGTTTATCATGCCCAAGTCTCACCTCGCAGAGGGGCGCCAAATGGTCTCCAATACAAGCAAAAAAAGCCTAGTAGAAGGGGAAGGAGGCGCAAATAAACAGTCGTGCGCCGAGCACCAGTTATGTTCCCTACGCCACTGATCTCTCCTCCTAGTTTTGCTGCTTTTCTGGGCCTGGAACTGAAACACAGGTGAGGACTAGCTGTCATCTCCAGGTGTTAATGTCAAGGGAAAAGTCTGTGCAAGGACTTGTAGTCATGCCCATTGCTAGGCACCTGGGGCTCTCTGCCCTGGTGACCCTCTGCACCTGGCCTATCATTCTTACTCTGCTCATGCCTGTCTAACTGCCTGCTACACTTACAAATGGGAGGCTGACAGTGCTGGGCCTTGTTGACCTGGAAGGCACAATTTCCCATGTTTATTTTGAGATCTGTAGAGTCTGAACACACTTCTAGGGGATAACATAACCTACATGCACGTCTCCAGATGAGCCAAATGCAGTGATATCCCTGTAAGGCTGATTTATGCCCTAGAGAAAATCTTTTTTCAGGCATCTAAGAGTACTTGAAGAAGGGTGGGGAAACTTGCCAGATGCCACCCAAAATCAACACTCCAATGCATGGGCCCCTCTTTCAAGGTGCTCCTGCTCCAGGGTGCCCTGCCCCTCTTCCCTGGATTCCCACTGGCTTCCAAGATCACGTGTTACTGCATTGAACAAGTCAGCAGCACCCTTCTCCGCCACGCCAGATTCGGGAACTGAACAACTATAATGACCTCACTGGATATTCTGGTAGGGGATGCAAGAGTCCTCTCTCTTTCCAAGCAAAAGAAAGTTAAGCTCTTGTTTAATCATCAAAAATTTTCTTCAGATCCTCAGCAAGCACTACAATTAGAAAGACAAAATTAAAGCAGCAACCCATTTTTTTCTTTTCCCTGTGTTACTACAATCCTTATTCACCTCAAGGATCCTCTAAAAACAGCTCAGATAAAATCATGGCCTGCTGCTTAAAGCCAGGAGGCTCAAAATTTTGAGAAAAACTTAAGATCCCCCAATGCAAAATGGGAAGCCTGTGGGTACAATAAGCCCTTGATTGTACCTCGCATTGGGTCCAGGTCTGCAGGGAGGTCTTATGTGGGCTTTTTCAGAATCCCACTGACTCTGCCAAGTAAATGTCAATATAAGAAATGTCTAGCCTGACCAGGCCATGGCGCAGTGGATAGAGCATCGGACTGGGATGCAGAGGACCCAGGTTCAAGACCCTGAGGTCGCCAGCTTGAGCACAGGCTCATCTGGTTTCAGCAAAGCTCACCAGCTTGGACCCTAAGCCGCTGGCTCGTTACTCGGTCTGTTGAAGGCTCACGGTCAAGGCACATATGATAAAGCAATCAATGAACAACTAAGGTGTGGCACGCAATGGGCAATGAAAAACTAATGATTGATGCTTCTCATCTGTGCATCTCTTTGTTTCTGTCTGTCTGTCCCTGTCTATACCTCTCTGACTTTCTGTAAAAAAGAAAAAGAATAGTCTAAACCTTTAGGAAACCCATATAAGATATATTTGAGCCAAACTGATGAAATATGCCAAAAGCAAAATCTCAAAAGCTCAACAAAATAACAGGTTTGGGGCTTTTCTTATGCATTTGAAAATAAGGAGGAAAGGTGAGGAGCATTACGTGAGGGAGAGAAAGTAAGGCAGGGATTGGCTTATAGAATAGTTAACAAGACTTTGTGCTCTTTTGGGGGTTAATACCCCCTTCCAGGGATACTACTGCTGATATTTCAAAGTTGTGTTAACCTGGATGTACAGGAACAATAATAAACCAGGCTGTAACTGAAGAATGTATGGGTCTGGGGCATTGCAACCTACCGTGCCTACTTAGGAATTTTTTTCACATGATTACACCCAAAACAGATTACAACTCTCAAGCCTGACTTTTTATTAACCCTCAACAGCATAAGACAGTTCTTTTCCATCTTGTGTGTGACAAGATCTTCCTACACCTTTCATCTTTTTTTTTTTTTTTTTTAGAATTTTTCTGAAGTTGGAAACAGGGAGGCAGTCAGACAGACTCCCGCATGTGCCCGACCAAGATCTACCCAGCATGCCCACCAGGGGGCAATGCTCTGCCCATCTGGGGCGTTGCTCTGTTGCAACCAGAGCCATTCTAGCGCCTGAGGCAGAGGCCACAGAGCCATTCCCAGGGCCCAGGCCAACTTTGCTCCAAAGGAGCCTAGGGTGTGGGAGGGGAAGAGAGAGACACAAAGGAAGGAGAGGGGGAGGAGTGCAGAAGCAGATGGGTGCTTCTCCTGTGTGCCCTGGCCGGGAATCGAACCAGGGACTCCAGCACGTCAGGCCAACACTCTACCACAGAGCCAACTGGCCAGGGCCCACCTTTCAACTTAGTAGCCCTCACATTCCATATTATTCCAGAGTCCCCTCTAAGCACAGCTACTTAAGAAAATTATTCCCGACCTTCAAAATTCTGAGCTGACTCTCTTTTAAGTCATGAAATCCAGATTCTCTCCCATTGGGCAAAATAATGACCTGCCTGAATGAACATCAGGAAGACTACAAGGGAAAACATTCAATACCAGAGGCAACAATGCAGTGATAGATCACTAATTTAAAAATGTCAATTTAAAATTTA
This sequence comes from Saccopteryx leptura, assembly GCF_036850995.1. Classification (NCBI taxonomy): domain Eukaryota; kingdom Metazoa; phylum Chordata; class Mammalia; order Chiroptera; family Emballonuridae; genus Saccopteryx; species Saccopteryx leptura. The sequence continues at coordinate 188,295,230 of NC_089506.1, forward strand.
AAAAAATGAAAAGCACGTGACAAAAAAAATCTCAGACCAATGAAGAAACCCAAAGTCCACATGAATATGCCAGGGTCCAGGCAGACTGGAATATGAGATCCCACCCCCAAACCCGTGACATGAGTGATGGGGCCCAAGTGGACAAGAGGGAGGAAACCTCAGAGAACTTGAGGCCAGGTCGGATGTAGGGAGGCTGGGGGGAGAGCAAAGAGGTACTCAGCACACCCAGAGAAATTTCCTGGGGGGATTCAGATTGCAGAGGAGGAGTGAAAGGCTCGGAGAGCTTGGCAAGAAGTGGTAGAAAGTGTTCATGAGGAGGTGGATAGGGGACAACTGAGAAGGGGTCACAGGGCTCAGGTGACCCAAGGGTGGGGCTTGGCTACAGGCACCAACAAGTCACATCAGGGAAGATGAAGGAGTCCTTCCAAGGTCGCCTCTGCCCAGCCAACAGTCATCCCCAACAGCTTCCTCTGGCAGGCACACCAACTTCAAGTGCAATTTCAGGACACCCCAGGAGGGCCTCCTTGTCACACATTATCTCCTTCTTAACAATTCCTCAGTCACTTTAGGATAGCATGTGGCTCTGTATCAAGGAACCCCTCTGCAAAGAGCCCATCACAGCACGGAAACACTGTGTTTCCATGTGACTGGCTTCCTCTTTATTCTGTTTTTGTGGTGGTTTTTTCAAGGGTGGTTACCATTAAGTAATGAAAAGGGTACCTACCATATTCATTGTAGTACCCTATCTTATTAGTATTTCTGCACTTCATCGTCCTTTGCTACTGTTAATCTCCATCCTCTCCCCCCCTTTTTTTCTTTTGTTGTCACAGTTTAAGTTTGGTTTTATTGTGTTCTTGGTGGAGCTGTTACTTGTGGTTTTGTTTTCTTTTGTTCTTTGAATCTGGTTGGAAAACCCCCTTTAGTATTTCCTGGAGTGGGGGTTTTCTGCTGATAAATTCTCTCATCTTTTCTGTATTTGTGAATGTTTTTATATCTCCTTCGTACTTGAAGGATAACTTTGATGGGTATAGTATTCTTGGCTGAAAGTTCCTCTCTTTCAGGGCTTTAAATATTGGGGTCCACTCTCTTCTAGCTTGTAGAGTTTCTGCTGAGAAATCTGATGATAATCTAATAGGCCTTCCTTTATATGTTGTACTCTTCTTTTCCCTGGCTGCCTTGAGAATTTTTTCTTTGTCATTGGTTTGTGTCATCTTTATTATGATGTGCCTTGGAGTGGGTTTGTTGGGGTTAAGAAAACTCGGTGTTCTGTTTGCTTCTTGAATTTGAGGCTTTAGTTCTTTCCACAGGCTTGGGAAGTTCTCGTCTATTATTTGTTTGAGTATATTCTCCATTCCATTTTCTTTCTCTTCTCCCTCTGATATACCTATTATTCTTATGTTATTCTTTCTGATGGAGTCAGACAATTCCTGTAGGGCTTTCTCGTTTTTTATTATTTTTGAGTCTCTTTCTTCTTCTCTCTGTTGTGCCTCAAGTTGCTTGTCTTCTATTTCACTAATCCTATCTTCTATCTGGGCTGCTCTGTTAGCTAAGCTTGTTACCTCGTTTTTCAGCTCGTGAATTGAGTTTTTTATTTCTGTTTGATTTGTTTTTATAGTTTCAATTTCCTTGGTAATATATTCTTTGTGTTCGTTGAGTTGTTTTCTGATCTCCTTAAATTGCCTTTCTGTGTTTTCTTGTATATCTCTGAGTATTTTCAAGATTTCTATTCTAAATTCTCTGTCATTTAGCTCCAAGGCTTCCAATATGTTAAATCTTTTCTCCATAGATTTTTCCACATCAATTTGTGTTACCTCTCTATCTTTTGTATCCATAATATTCTATTTCTTCTTTCTTATTGGCATCTGAGGGTGGTCTTGTTGATAGCACTAATTAGAATTAATAAAGAGTAAAAAAAAAAAAAAAAAGGTAAAACACCCCACAAAAAAAAAACAGTAATAATTTATTATTTCCCCCTTTTTTCTTTCTTCTCTTTCCCTCCTCTCCCCTCCTCAGGGAAATAACGTGATGACCTGTGAATTATATTATGCTAAATGGAACAAAAACTGCCTATAATGGAGGGCCTGATTTGGGGTGAAGAGTTCAAAGGGCAAAAAAAGGGAGTAGGGACCTACTAAATGCAAAAAAAAAAAAAAGAAGAAGAAAATCTTAGACAAGCATAAGATGATTTGCTTGTAAGTGATGGTCGACTAAGAGATATAATGAGAGGGATAAGAGGAAACCAAAGAAAAAGGAGAAAAAAAAAAGAATAATAAAGAAGAAAAAAAATAAAAATAATAAGTAAAAATCTGTTGTATTAAGTGGAGCGAAGACTAAATACAATGGAGACCTTGGGTTGGGAGGAATGCTAGTGAGTTAAAAAGCAACGTAAAAAGTACCCAAAATGCCACAAAAATAAACAAACAAAAACAAAAAACAAAAGCAAAAAAGAAAAAAAAAAAGAACTTGAGTCCCAAATTAAATAATTTGTTCGTGATTGAGGATTAAATGGGAGGAAAAGTAAAAGGAGAAAAGAAGAAACGAATAGAAAGGAAAAAATAAGAAAAAGAGAAAAACGAAGGAAGAAAAAAAGGAAGAGAAAAAAACAAAATAAAGCAAAACAAAAAAAAACAAAAGAGGAGAGAGTGAGAGTTAAGTGTTTTGGAGTGTAACCTTAAAGGAGAGTGAGGATGAAGAAAAGAAATAAAATGTAACACTCATGGGTAGTGTAGTTCAAGAAAAGGGAAGCATAAGATGGGCAGAGAATAAAAGGACTGAGGTGGAGGAAATAGAAATAATAATAATAAAGGCAATAAGATAGAAGAAACAACAACAACAAAAAATTAGTGGAACAAGTTATAAAGTCTGTGGATTTTTCTTGATTTTGAGAGGTTAACTTCTTCCTTTTTCTTTTCTCTCCCTCTTCCTGGTTGGTGACTCTGTACCCCAGGCTCTGCCCCTGTGTCACACTTAGGTAGGGATTTGCGGTTGATGGGATTCTATGGCAATGTCACATAATTGGCTTTGGTCTTGCTGGTAGTCAAGGCTTGTTGGCGTTTGTAGGGTCCAACAATGAGAGAGTTTGCTTTCCTGGAGTCTCTCTCCTAGTCCCCCCTTCCTGAATTAGCAGCCTGGTGATCCAGCTATAAGGCTGCTACAGCTTCTGCCTGGGGAGTAAGAGGCTCAAAGAGCTAGGAAATCCCCACTCTATCCCCACTCAGCGCAAGGCTTTGGGAAAGGCTCTGGCAGTCAGAGCCTCCAGTGTAATCAGGCGGGGGTGGGAGTCAATTGTTGTCAAGGTGACTGTTCAGCGCCTAGCATTCAGTTGGACCACTCAACCCAGGCTTTCCACACTTTGTAGCCTGTTTTGGCTGGGAAGAAGAGGCACTAGTCTCTGCTTGCGACTAGTGTAGTATAGATCTTATTATCTGCCAAGTCCCTCTTGTTAGCGTTTATCCCTGAATATGGAGGCTCTGTCAATCAGAAGTTGCCCCTGCCCCTTTAGCGAGAGGCACTAAAAAATATCACGCCTCTTGTCTTGGATCGCTGAACTGAGAGAGATCTTATCAATTAGAGCCCCGTGGGTGCGCAGATTTCGTGGGTTAAGCTAATTTCAGTGATTGGGTCCGCAGCTGTGCTCCCGAAGGTATTTCAGGCTGCCCGCGCGCCCCTCCCCCAACGCTTGATTGTTAGCTTGAATGGCTGGGTGAGGTGCCCCGCCCATGGAGAGAATCTCCCAAGTAGGAAAGACCACCCTGGCGCCTCTCCCGCTCGCCCCGCCGCTGGCGGCTGGGGCTCACCGGGCGCAGGATAATGGGGCACCCTGGGTGTGCAGGCCAGTAGGGCGCTCTGGGCGTGTGGGACGCACAGGGCACGCGCGCGAATGGGGTGCTCCGGGCACCGGTGGCTGGGGACTCTCACTCACAGTGCGCAGGCTGCTGGGGACGCTAGTGGTGCTCGCTCTGCGACCGGACTGCGGCACCAGGTGCGCGCTGGCGGCTGCTCGCAGCACTTAGGCTGCCGCTCCCTGAGTGTGGGCCGACTCACCCCAGACGCACTCCCTCCACAGCTTGAATGAACATCCCTGCGGTAGTTAGCTTCCTCCACACCCTTGACTCTCAGATTCAAGTGATAACAGTCCTTTCGCTTTCAGTTTGTGTGGAACTCCGGAATGCTCCAAAGATAAATTTTTCTTTCTAGTTGATAAATTTGTTGAGATTTTGGGGAGATCTGTCGGATGCGCTGCTCACGGCGCCATTTCTGTCTATTCTGTTTTATATAATGCATGAAAAATTATCTTGATGCTGAGGTCACCAGTTTGAAACACTGGCTTACCTGGTCAAGGCACATATGGAAGTTGATGCTTCCTGCTCCTTCCTTTCTTTCTCTCTCTCTCTCTCATTCTCTCTCCCTCTCTTCTCTCTAAAATGAATAAATAAAATGGTTTAAAATATCATCTTGTAAGAAAAAAGTGAATGAATAAATAATTTCTAAAAATTAAGAAAAAATAAAATTTGTCTTAGCAAGAGAGTAGATGACACCAAAGGTTAAGAACTACTGAACTAGCCTGACCAGGTGGTGGCACAGTGGATAGAGCATTGGACTGGGATGCAGAGGACCCAGGTTCGAGACCCCAAGGTTGCCAGCTTGAGTGTGGGCTCAACTGGTTTGAGCAAAGCTCATCATCTTGGACCCAAGGGCACTGGCTTGAGCAAGGGGTTCCTCAGTCTGCTGAAGGCCCACGGTCAAGGCACATATGAGAAAGCAATCCATGAACAACTAAGGTGTCGCAACAAAAAACTGATGATTGATGATTCTCATCTCTCTTCGTTCCTGTCTGTCTATCCCTCTTTCTGATTCTCTCTCTCTCTTTGTCTATGTAAAAAAAAAAAAAAAAAAATTATTGAACTAGAGGAAGGATATATCAGAAAATACAGGTTGTGAGGGAAAAGATGTAACAACAGAATGTGCCTCATTCATTAAAATACATAGGATGTAGGCCCTGGCCAGTTGGCTCAGTGGTAGAGCATCGGCCTGGCATGCAAGAGTCCCAGGTTCAATTCCCAACCAAGGCACACAGGAGAAACGCCCATCTGCTTCTCCACCCCTCCCCCTCTCCTTCCACTCTGTCTCTCTCTTCCCCTCCCACAGCCGAAGCTCCATTGGAGCAAAGATGGCCCGGATGCTGAGGATGGCTCTGTGGCCTCTGCCTCGGGCACTAAAATGGCTCTGGATGCAACAGAGCGACACCCCAGAAGGGGCAGAGCATCGCCCCCTGGCGGGCATGCCAGGTGGATCCCGGTTGGGCGCATGCAGGAGTCTGTCTGATTGCCTCCCCATTTCCAGCTTCAAAAAAATGCAAAAAAAAAAAAAAAAAAAAAAAAAAAAAAAATATATATATATATATATATATATATATGTATATATATATGATGCACATTGGATTAGGGGAGTGTTCCAGAATTTGACTTCTATATCCGTTCTGAATATATACTACACCACATGCCCAACCCCTCAATCTTCTCACTGAACGCTATTTCTGTTAAGTTGGAAATAGACTCTCAGATAGGTCTGGTGCTGTCCCTTTTGGTCTTTGTTCATTTACCCATTGATCTATTTTTATAAGTGTTTATTCATTGTCTTCTTTCTGCCAGAAAACGGACTATTGCTAGGAACAGACAAATGAACATGGCACTCACCAGCCCTGTTCTTATAAAGTTTGCCCTTTAGGTGCCAACAGGAATTTTATCCCTGTTTACATTTCTTGTGAAGCCTTTCTCAATGTCATTTCACACTTGACTTCCTTCTCTAATGAAGCTCTTGTCCACACTCATCCTAATACAATTATATAAGATAGGTAGGAATGTCTTGGTCAGAGTTGGTTATTGATTTTTTTAGGTTTTTGTATATAAGTTATGAAAGCTTATTTTTTGTTCTTAGGTTTTAATCATTAGGCATTATTAAGTTTCATCTGTTTTATCCTCACAACTAGAAAAGACAAAATATTCTTTCTGCACCATCATAGGAATTGCCTGGTGTTCAGACTCTGCTTGAGCCAATAATTTCTGCTTTTAATTTTGTTTTTTTCTTTAATCTTTCCAGCACTTGTAGATTTAACTATCAAAGAATGTTTTTTTAAGAAAGAGAGAGAAAGATAGAGATGAGAAGCATCAGCTCATAGTTATGGCACCTTAGCTGTTCACTGATTGTTCTCATATGTGCCTTGACTGAAGGGATCAAGGTGAGCCAGTGACCCCTTCCTTAAGCCAGCAACATTGGGTTCAAACCAGAAACCTTGGGCTTTAAGCCAACAACCATTGGGCCCAAACTAGTGACCATGGGATCATGTTGATGATCCCAAACTCAAGCTGGCAAGCCCATGCTCAAGCAGGCAACTTGCATTCAAGACAGTAACCTCAGTGTTTCAAACCTGGGTCCTCAGCATACCAGGTCAATGCTCTATGCACTATGCCAACACTGATCAGACAACCATCCCAGATTTAGTCCTTGAATGCTCAAGCCCTTCATACTGTCTGATGGTAGCAGCCTCGGGGAAACTAAACTTTTGCCTTCAACGAGCATTACGTTTAGTTGACAAGGCCTAACTAAATCAGCTGTTTCTCCCTCCACTGCATATCCAGGTCTGTAAGAATCTCCCAAAGATATTTGTGTTTTCACTGGCTTTAGCTCCAATATGGTCCTATAACCAAACCTGGTTTCCATTCCTCCATTTCCCTTCGCGAATGCTGCTTTAAAACAGTCCTTTTCCCATTTCAGTACCAGTCACACCATTAAATGTGTTGTAGAAACAAATTCTTATTCCAACTTTAAGCAGAAAATTAATTTATTTACAGGTTTGTTCTAGAATCAGTGGAGAGCCTGAAGAACCCACACTCAAATTAGGCAGAAGAAAGATAAGCCAAACCACACCGTGGAACCGGTCCTATAATAACATGCTGCTGCCAACAGAAGCAATAAATGCCACAGCATGGAAGCGCTAGACAAGGTCACAGTCCCCAGAATACCTGTCCCAGGTCTCAGACTCAGTAAGCAGACATCTGCCCAGCCTGGACTAAGTATCCTGTTTTCTCAGTCAGGTGAGGAGCCCATCCTGGCACTCTCACCTGTGCATTCACCTCACCTGGGGAGAGCTCAAAGCCAGCCAATCCCAAAACGACACCTGGCTCTGTCTCCAAATAGTCTGCTCCAAGCTCCTGGACCTCAGGAAGACAAGAATCTTCTAGTCAAGAACCATGAGCACAATAGTGCCTTTCCTGCTGTCCCTGCTGCTCCTCTGGGTCCTGAAGTTCCCTTGGAGACCCAAGCTGCTGAGTGTGGAAGCAAGGGCTAGCTGTGGAGAAGAATGGAGAAAACGTGATCAATGGGATGAAGGCAGAAAGGCCCCTGAAGGAGCTGGAACTCCCAGTGTACAGTGGGAAAGGCTGTCTGAGGCTCTCAACTAACTCAGCACACACTCTTCTAGAAGGATTCAAGAAGCCTCTGGACTTATTCTAAATCAGACCTCAAAGAATAATGATTTTTAAAAATTTTAGTATACAGATGAACAAAACCAAGACCCAGAGAAAGAAACAAAGTGACCTTACCTAGGGTCACATTCCCAGGACAGAGTAAGAATCACACACGTGGAACTTTTGTTCCTTCTCTTTTTCCAGTGACTGGATGTACCTGTCAGACCCCCAGGGAAAGAGACAGCAACTCCAAGGGGAAAGTGTGAAGGCAGGTGACCTGGAGGGATGATTCCTGAAGGACACCCATGCCCTCACCCCACAGGCTATGACAGTGGGCCTGGAAGGCAAGTATCTGGGACAGCAGCCCATGGGGAGCTTGGGAAGAACCAGTCAATTCTAAGACGGAGAATGAGGCCCTTTTTGGGGGGTGAGAGGCAAACAAAATTTAGGGATGAAGAAATATAAGCTAAATTGTGCAAGTTTCTAATTCATTACATATACAAACTGTGAAAATATAAGTTTTATAACAATTGTATAACATTAATAACATCTACTCCTAATTATCTGAACTCTACCCCCTAAACTGAGCTCCTAAAGGAATTCATCCCCAACCTTCAAAATGCTGAGCCTACTCTCTTATCTTTCTCAAAGCCTTAATTTAAGGACTATACTTTTTTATTTTGATACTTCAATTTCAAAATTAAAGCAGAGAAAGAGCTTCTTTTTTTTAATCTTATTTTTATTAATTTTAATGCAGTGACATTGATAAATCAGGGTACACATGTTCCGAGAAAACATCTCCAGATTATTTTGACCTTTGATTATGCTGCATACCCCTCACTCAAAGTCAAATCATCCTCGTCACCTTCTATCTGGTTTTCTTTGTGCCCCTCGCCTCCCCCCACTCCCTCCCTCTCCTTCCTCGCCCCCTCCCCACCCCTCCACCCCACTCCCTGTTACCATCACATTCTTGTCCATGTCTCTGAGTCTCATTTTTATGTCCCATCTATGCATGGGTTCATAGAGTTCTTAGTTTTTTCTGATTTACTTATTTCACTCCGTATAATGTTATCAAGTTCAATCCATGTTATTGTAAATGATCCGACGTCATCATTTCTTATGGCTGAGTAGTATTCCATAGTATATATGTACCAAAGCTTTTTAATCCACTCGTCCTCTGACGGACACTTGGGCTGTTTCCAGATCTTTGCTATTGTGAACAATGCTGCTATAAACATGGGGGTGCATTTGTCCTTAATAACCAAAATTTATAAAGAACTTGTAAATCTCAACACCAGAGAGACAAACAATCCAATCCAAAAATGGGCAAAAGAAATGAATAGACACTTCTCCAAAGAGGATATACAGATGGCCAATAGGCATATGAAAAAATGCTCAACATCATTAATCATTAGAGAAATGCAAATTAAAGCCACAATGAGATATCACCTCACACCGGTTAGAATGGCGCTCATCAACAAAACAACACAGAATAAGTGCTGGCGAGGATGTAGAGAAAAGGGAACCCTCCTGCACTGCTGGTGGGAATGCAGACTGGTGCAGCCTCTGTGGAAAACAGTATGGAGATTCCTCAAAAAATTGAAAATCAAACTGCCTTTTGACCCAGCTATCCCACTTTTAGGAATATACCCCAAGGAGAAACAGCTTCTTTAAGTGAAATCCACATTACCTTCCTTGGGGCAGAATAATGTCCAGTCTGAACATAAGGAGGCCTGCAAGGAAGAAAAATTCAAAGAGTTAAGAGGCAACAATGTACATTTAATATTTCAAAATATTATGACTCTTTGAAAAAAATTTTAAAAATCACAGGAGAAAAATCTCAGATCAATGAGAAAACCCAGAATCCAAATTAGTGGCCAGGGCCAGTAAAGATGGGAATGTTGGATCGCACCCAGCCCATGACAGGAATGAGGGGCCCATCCGGATGAGAGGGAGGAAAGCTCAGAAGACCTGAGTCCTGGCCAGGTGTAGGGCAGGAGGAGAAGGCACAGAGAACACCCCCCACAGAGGGATTCTGATTTCAGAGGAGGTGCGAAGACCGAAGATAATTGGCCAAGAAAAGGTAGAAAGATTGTTGCTGACCAGGAGGGCAGAGGCAGCTGAGAGGGGAGGGTCACAAGGCCTTGACAGGAAAGCGACCTGAATTTGAGATTGGGCCATAGGCATCGACTAGTCACATCAGAGAGGAGGCAGGGGTCTGGAGAACCAAATGTGGGTCCATCCTTGGTCACTTTCTGCCCACCCAATTAATATCACCTACAGCTTCCTCTGCTGCCAGGACCACCTACCACTGAAACTTCAGTAAGCCCCACGCCAGGAGGACTTCATAGTCACAAATTATCTCTTTCTTAACAATTCCTCAGTCAGTCACTTTAAAATAACATCCTGCTCTGTTTGAGGGGTGGAGGGGCTGCCAACAGACCAATGGCCCACAGGGGCACGTGAAAAGACTTGAATTTCCATAGGACTGGCTTCCTCTGTATCTTCCATGTTTTAATTTATGCATTCAAAATTCTCTTGAGCCTGACTAGGCGGTGGTGCAGCGGATAGTGCGTCAGACTAGGATGTGGAGGACCCTAGTTCGAGACCCCGGGGAAGCTAGCTTGAGCACGGGCTCATCTGGTTTGAGCAAGACTCACCACCTTGAGCCCAAGGTTGCTGCCTTGAGCAAGAGGTCACTCACTCTGCTGTAGGCCCCTGGTCAAGGTACATATGAGAAAGCAATCAATGAACAACTAAGGTGCCACAACAAAAAATTGATGCTTCTCATCTCTCTCTCTTCCAGTCTGTCTGTCCATCTCTGTCTCTCTCTGTCTGTCACAAAAAAAAAAAAACATACAAAATTATCTTGAAAAAATATAAATGAGTAAATAGTTTCTAAAAAATATTTAAATAAAATTTATCTTGAGAATAACTGTCAAGGATATAGATGTACAGAAGGCTAAGAACTGATGACCCTTAGAGGAATGGAGTATGCGGAGAAGACAGGCCGTGAGGGAGAACGCACAGTAGTGAAATGTGCTTCATTCATCAGAGAGCGAGATACTCATTGAATGAGGGTCCTATAGATTCTACCTCCAACTTCCTTTTAATTCTATCACTCCACCTCTCTTCCCCTCTGTCTTCTATCTAAACCCTGTTGCTATCAAATTTTCTTCAGTGACCTTTCGAGAGATCTGGCATTGACTCTTTTTTATTTTTGCTAATTTATCCATTCAGCTATTTTTATAAGTGTTTACTTTTTCTACTTGACCAGGCTGTGGTGCAGTGAATAGAATGTCACCTGGGGACACTGAGGATCCATGTTCAAAACGTCAAGGTCAACAGCTTGAGTGCGGGCTCATCTGGTGTGAGCACAAGCTCATCAGCTTGAGTATGGGGTCACCGGCTTGAGCGTGGGATTATAGACATGACCCCATGATCTCTCTGGCATGAGCCAAAAATCCCTGGCTTGAGCCCAAGGTCATTGGCTTGAGCAAGGGGTCACTGGCTCAGCTGTAGTTCCTCCGCCCCCTGGTCAAGGCACACATAAGAAAGCAATCAATGAACAACTAAAGTGAAGTAACTATGAGTTGATGCTTCTCATCTCTCTCCCTTCTTATCTGTCTGTCCCTATCTCTCCTCATTTGTCTTTCTCATTAAAAAAATAAATAAAAAATTTAAAAAATGTTTACTGTCTCCTCTTAAACCAGGCACTAGGCTAAGTATAAGGGACAGAAAAATGAACATGACAAATACCATCACTACTCCTTAGAAAAATTTTCCCTGCTGCCAGAAGAAATTCTATACCTGTTCAATAATCTGCCCAATCACAACATCTCATGGAGCCTTTCTTGATGCCATTCCACACTTTGGTTTTTTCTCCAGAACTCTTGTTCCCCACTGTAAGTAACAATTGTACAAGATTTGTAGGAATGTCTTGGTCACACTTGACTATTAGATGTTTTAGGCTTTTGTGAATGATTTATGAAACCTTGTTTTAATCATTAGGCACTATTACGTTTACATCTGTTTTGTCCTTGGAACTAAAAGAGTCAAAAGAATTCTTCTGCTACATGAGAAATGGCCTGCTTTACAGGTTGTGCTTTCAATTGATAATTTTTGCTTTTGAGTTAACTGTGTATTTCTTTAAGCTTTTCAGCACTTATGTACTCAACTATCCCAAACTTTTTTCTTGAATTCCTCAAGCTCATCATACTGTCCTATGGTAGGAGCCCCTTGGGAACTAAAAATTTGCCATCACTGAGCATTTTATTCCAGTTGACCAAAATAGATGATTCAGGCAGCTGTTTGACCCTCCACTGTTTATCACAGCCTGCAGGACTGTGCCCAACATTGAGCTTTTAACTGCCTTTAGCTCCAATCTGGCCCCTTAACCAAGCCTGGTTCCCTTTCCGCCATTTCTCTGAGTGACTGTTGCCTGAAAACATCTGTCTCTATTTCAGTAGCAGTCACATCATTAGTTGATGGAACAGATTCCTATTCTGACTTTAAGCAGAAAATGCATTTATTTACCAGCTATTTCTCAGAATCATTGGAGACACTCCAATTTAGGCATGAGAACCACAGGTCCAACCACACCATAGAACCACTCCCATAAGCACTTGCTGCTGCCAACAAGGGGACAAATGTGTGGACCCATGACAAAGTCCAAACAACCAGATTGCCTATCAGAGCTCGCTACTGGCAGACCGTCTGTAGACTCACTGATTACAACATCCGCTCAGCGTGGCCTGTGTATCCTGTTTTCTCACAGTTGGGAGAGGAGCCCATTCTGGCATTCTCATTGGCCTGTGCATTTACCTCACCAGGGCAGGGCTCAAAGCCAGCCATTCCCAAAACTATAACTGGAACTCTCTCCAAGTAGTCTGCTCCAGGACACAGAGAAGCAGAGTACCTTCCACTCAGACAAAATGAGCACAACGGTGCCTGTCCTGCTGTTTCTGCTGCTTGTTCTGGGTCCTGCATTCTCCCAGAAGACCCAAGATGGTGAGTTGGGAAGCAAGGGCTGGGTATGGAGAAGAACAGAAGAGAGGTAATGAAGGAGATAGGTGGGCGGAGAGAGGGCCCCAGATGAAGCCAAGATTCCCAGTGTACAGGAGGAATGGCTGTTTGAGGTTGTCAACTAACTCAGATTATACACTTGTAGAAGCATTTAGGGAGCCTCTGGAATCATGCTAAATAAGGCCTTAAAGAATTAGAACCTAAAATTCTTATTAGACAAATGAACAAAACTAAGACCCAGACAAGTGAAGTGACCTGTCTTGGGTCATGCAGCCAGGACAGAGCAAGGCCCACACAGGTGGAACTCTTTGTTCCTCTCTCCTTTCAATGGCTGGACATACCTGTCTGACTCTCAGGGAGAAAGACGCAACTCCATAGAGCACTTGTAAAACATATTAACTGGAGGATGCTTTTAGAAACAGACCCATTCCCTCACTCCACAGTGAGATGCTACAACAGTGGGCCTGGGAGGCCAGCTGGAGCTCGGGCAGAACCAGTCGATTTTAGGACAGAGTATTGAGGACTTTTTAGTATACAAAATTTTAGTATGAAGGAATGTGAGCACAACTGTGTATGTTTAAAATTTATAATGTTTTCTAACTATTATGAATGTTTGATAAGAATTGATCATATTTTAATTGTTAATCACATCCTACACTGTAGTAAAATTTAGTCAGCGTTCTCCAGAGAGAAAGCATGAATCTCATGCATATGCCAGAAAGAGAGGTTTATTTTAAGGATACAACTCAAAACCATTGTGGAGGCTTGGAAGTCTGAAATCGGCGGGGTAAGTCAGCACACTGGAGACCAGAGAAGAGATTACGCTGCCATCTCGGGCCCAAAGGCAGTCTGGAGGCAGAGTTCCTGCTTCCTGTGGAGAACTCAGCCTCTTCTCTGTGGCCTTCAACTGATTAGTGGAGGCCCAGTCACATTACAGAGGGTAATCTGCTTCACTCAACATCCACTGAGTAAAATGGTAATCACTTATATAAACTAATTAGTGACAATAACTTCCTTACTGAAACTAGAAACCTGCTATATGGCCTAACATTAGTAACATCCACGAGAGTTAGATCAGGATTCCATTTAAAATTAATTATGAAAATGCCCCACCCTCTACCACTCCCTACCTCCCACTAAAGTGCAGGGACAAGCATGGTCATGCAGAGGTCCATTCTGGTCTTACCTTATGCTGATCCATTCTAAGTCATTACCTGAGGTTTCTAGTCAATTTGCCTTCCTACATTTTCTAACTGTATGTATTTCCTAGGTTCCGTTAAGCTATGCTTCAGTAACAAAGACTGTTTTCAGTAGCTTAATCCAACAAATGTTTATGTCTTGCTCCTGTAAAGATGAATATGGGTCCAGCAACTTTCCTGTCCTCCATGGGGTGCCTAAAGAATCTAGGTGATTTGTATCTTAGGACTCTTCTGTTTTATTTCATGGTCTCCACAGTCATCACCAAAATATAGAGAGACAGGAGGTTCAAACCAGCTTCCAGGGCCTCCAACCTGAAGGAAGACATCAATTCCCCTCCTACTGCCTTTTGACACAACTCAGTCAGGGTCCCCATATACTTACAAGGAGGATGAGAACTATGATCTTCTGATTTGTTAAGAGAGGAAACAATGTAGTAAAAACACAAAATGGTCTCTGAAATATCATCCCCAGAATAGAGGTAGAGCTTGTGAACTTCCCATATTACGTGGCTGACAGCATGTTGTTGAGAGCTGGGGAGGAAGCCAGTGACCAGGCGTTCCTTCCTGATCCTCTGTGCTCCACATTGGGACCCCGCCATGTGGATCCGACACCGCAACCTCTTCTCCTCTTTTGCAGGGTCTTACTCTCTGAACTATTACTCCATCGGGATGTCCAGGCCCAAGGAGGGCTTCCCCAGTTTTCAGGCCACTGGCTACCTCAATGATCAGGCCTTCTTCCACTATGATAGTGAAAGTGGAAAGGCTGAGCCCTTGGGCCCATGGAGACAGGTGGAAGGAATGGAAGACTGGGAAGAACTAAGTAAATATCAGAAAGCCAGGGGAGACTTCTTCCTGAAGAACCTGAGAGACATCATGAACTATTACAAAGACAGAGGTCAGTGGTTTATGGACTATTGGTGTAGAGCAGGGGTCCCCAAACTACGGCCCGCGGGCCGCATGCGGCCCCCTGAGGCCATTTATCCGGCCCCCACCGCACTTCCGGAAGGGGCACCTCTTTCATTGGTGGTCGGTGAGAGGAGCATAGTTCCCATTGAAATACTGGTCAGTTTATTGATTTATATTTACTTGTTCTTTATTTTAAATATTGTATTTGTTCCCGTTTTGTTTTTTTACTTTAAAATATGATATGTGCAGTGTGCATAGGGATTTGTTCATAGTTTTTTTTATAGTCTGGCCCTCCAACGGTCTGAGGGACAGTGAATTGGCCCCCTGTGTAAAAAGTTTGGGGACCCCTGGTGTAGATAGTCTTAGCTCAAGAGGCAGCCCCACAATTCTGAGTGGAAAGTGGTCTGCAGGCTAGAAGTACTCCTTATCCGAAAAGGAAAGTATAAGAACAAGTACACATGCACACACATTTCTGCCTCCCCCACCCCCAAGCACGGCTGCTTTTCCTCCTTCCCCATCACTTCACCCATCCTCACTTTCAGGCCTAGACTCTCGCAAGCGAAATCCACGTCAGCCCTTAGCTAGGACCATCTGATCTCTCAGCTCCACACCTCAACTCCTCTGAGGTGGACTCCGCTTTAGAAGGTGCCGTACTCAGCCCTGTGCAGGGGTGTTGGAATGGGAGTGAGCTAATTTTGGGTCGTTCTGACCAGGGTTCAGGTGCTGACTCTGCCAGTTACTAGCTGGCAGGCAGTGAACATGTTCTTGATTATGTAGTCTGAATCTGAAAAAAAATGGTGCGTTGAGTCTTGCTTCCAAGAGATTCCGTAAAACTTATCTAGATGAATTCTGTGAGAGCTAGGACATAACCCGTCCTGATCTCCCTTACAGCCCCATACCCTAAGACAGACAATAAATATGCTGAATGAGGAGAGTACCCAGTACAATCCATGGCTCTACTAGCAGCTCAGGAAGGACTGAATTCAAAACCACAAACTGAGTCCCATATAATCATAAAGACCCTCCTGTCTGTACAAAGTAGACTTAGGCAGGAGGAGTCATCAGGACTTGTGGTGTGAGGAGCTAGTGGAGAGCACAGCACAGAGAATAGTTCTCATGTCTCCGAGCCCAGCACTCTTTCTCCTGAACCACATCACTGACCCCTCAAGCCAGTCCATTGCAGGCCAGGTGAACTGATAATTTTAAATTATTACTGGGTGGGTATCAAAAGATGTGTTTCTGAGTATAAAAATGCCCAAAAAGCTACATGAAATATGAGATGTTCCAAAAGGAGGTAAAAGTTACTCAGAAATCTGAAGGATGTAGATTGGGAAGCCCGTGTGAGAAAACAACCTGAGCTGCATTCACCAGGTAGCTCCGTTGGTGAGAGCATCATTCCCATACACCAGGTCATGAGTTCATTCCCTGCTCAGGACACATACAAGAATCAACCAATGAGTACATAAATAAGTGGAACAACAAATCAATGTTTCTCCCTTTCTTTCTCCTTCTCTCTAAAAACAATCAATAGCCCTGACTGGTTGGCTCAGTGGTAGAGCGTCAGTCTGGCGTACAGGAGTCCCGGGTTCAATTCCCGGCCAGGGCACACAGGAGAAACGCCCATCTGCTTCTCCACCCCTCCCCCTCTCCTTCCTCTCTGTCTCTCTCTTCCCCTCCTGCAGACAAGGCTCCATTGGAGCAAAGTTGGCCAGGGTGCTGAGGATGGCTCTGTGGCCTCTGCCTCAGGCGCTAGAATGGCTCTGGTTATAACAGAGCAACGCCCCAGATGGGCAGAGCATTGCTCCCTGGTGGGCGTGCTGGGTGGATCCCGGTTGGGCGCATGTGGGAGTCTGTCTGACTGCCTCCCCATTTCCAACTTCAGAAAAAAAAAATCAATCAATAAATTTTTTTTTTAATCAAAAGATCCTGCATGGAGCTAGATTGGTCCACAGTCGGTAGCCCTCTGAAACTCCCTCTATGTGTCTCATCTCAGTCTAGGGTAAAACACCAAACCAAATTAAGTTTTCCTCTCTCTGCTTTATGTTTGGCTAACAACCCATTTGCCAGCGTAAACAGGGTGCCACATTCAGATTCAAAACCCTCTCTTCATATTGGGTTGCAAACTGTGTAGGAGTAGCAGATATTATGAAGGAATTGATGCCAGGCTGACTGATTTCTGGGGGTTTGGGTGGATGCAGGGAATCACACCATGCAAGAAGAGATTAGTTGTAAACTCCGGAATGACACTTACTGTGGAGCACTTTGGACGGTTGCCTACGATGGACAGGACTACATCAAATTTGACACAAAAATCCCCGCCTGGATTCCCCTGCAACCAGAAGCTCTGAACACCAAGGTAAAGTGGGAGACAGAAGGCTCTGTGCATCGGGCCAAGGCCTACCTGGAAGATGAGTGCACCCAGACGCTGCAGAAATACCTGCAACACAGCAGGACACTCCTGGACCGTCAAGGTACCCACTGCTTCCTCTGCCCTGCTCCCACACTGAGCTGAGAAAGACCTAGGTGATTTCAGGCTAGAACCTCAGGGGAACATTTCAGGCAAATCCTATAACCATTTCTCTCTATGATATGCCTCTTGGCTTGGCAGTGGGGAGAAGGCAGGTGTATAAAATATCTGCCGGGAAAGGATGAAGATGAGTAAGTTTGAGCAGGATTGCTTGAAACAAGCTGAGACCATGGTTGAATATTAAGCTGAGCCTGACCTGACGTGATGCAGTGGAAAAAGCCACAACCAAGAGAGCTGAGGTTGCTGGTTCGAAACCTCAGGCTTGCCTGAACAAGGCATATACGAAGAGCAACTATGAGTTGATGCTTCCCTCTCCTTCTATCACTCTCTAATAACAATAAAACTATTTTTTTAAGTTGGAAAAAAACAATTAATCAGAAAGAAGTTCCTGTGGGAGGAGGCAGAGAAAGGTCTGAATCACAGCAGCAGGCAGAATCTAGGAGCAGGGCTCAAACTAGGGGAGGCAGGAGCCATCAAGACCACTGGAGGTTTGGGAAAAAACAAAACAATGCATGGCATTCACATTTCTCAGTTGCAGTAGTCAATGCCCGAGGGTGGGCAGGGGGTGCTGGGAGGCAAGAAAGTAGCCATGGGTATTCCACTATCCAGCAAGGAAGGCTCATGGAATGCCTCAAGTTCCCTGATCTGGAAGTTTCCTTGATGAGGCAGGTAGAAATCTGAGAGCTCTGCCCATCCCTGACTCTGGGGCTGGGGGGAGACGTGAGCGGGAAACCAGCCCCTTTAGACCCTCAACCTCCATGCTGTGTCTCTCCACAGATCCTCCCTCTGTGTCAATCACCAGCCAGGTGGGCCCAGGACAGAGCAAGACCCTCAAGTGCTTGGCCTACAACTTCTACCCACGGTCAATCAGTCTGTACTGGACTCGGGGAAGCAATGTAGTGGTGACTGAGTTGCAGAATGACAGTCCTCTCACTGAAAATGGAAATTACCAGTCCTGGATGGTGGTGGAAATCCCCTCTTCGGACAGAGGCCCCTACTCCTGCCACGTGCAGCACAGCAGCCTAGCCCAGCCCCTCGTTGTCCCATGGAATGAGGGGTAGGAATCTGGAGACCAGTAGTCACCCTTTCACTGGGACATGACAGAGGTGAGCTCAGAATGGCCATCACCGCCATCGGCAAGACCCGGAGAAGCTGTGAAGAGAACAGACAGGTGGTGAATTTGGAGACATAGGCTTGAATGCTGGTCACTGAGCTGACTTACTGTTGTGTTTCCCCTTAGTGTTTCCCATGATCTAATCTGTGATATCTAAGCAACACTAATCACATTGCTTGGCAAACATAGTAAGTCAGATTATTAAACTTTAGATGCTATAGAAATGTCACTCGATTTTATCATTCATCCTGCCACCAAACATTTGAATCATTTTTAAATCTTGGTACCCACTGGAAGCAATGTTCACTGCCCGTCTTTTCCTGAGTGTTGTTCAGGCACCCACTCCTGATGTCCCCTCTAGTTATGAGGCCATGGAACTCTGCAACTCTTATAAATCAATCTGAAGCCTCTTCTGTACCTCAGTTTCCCCAGCATTCCCTTTACCCCCGTGAGACACTGCCTTCTCCTCCAGCTACTCCAGCTCTCCCACACCAAGCTGGCCTTTGTGTCCACACACAGCTATAGGCTATTTGAGAGGCTTCATCCTCCAGGATGCACTCCCTGGCAGGCAAGAATCATCTGATGTTCTTGGATTCACCCGAATTCATTTAATTGGAAGGTTTTTTGACATGAAAAACTTGTATAATTTCATTTATTTATTTTTAATTGAATTTCTTGTGGTCAGTAGGTTTTTTAATTGAGTCTCCCACCACCATATACAGGTTTGTCCATGTAAAAACTATTCAGACCTATAGAGAATTTTGTAACAGTTTATTTGAGACAAACTGATGACATATGCACAGAGCAAGATCACAAATGCTCTGGAGAATAACAGTTTTGCACATTCTTTTATTCATCTGAAAATAAGAAAGGTGCCTGACTTGTGAAGGTACAGTCGATAGAGCATTAATATGGGATGCTGAGGTCCCATGTTGGAAACCCTGAGGTCACCAGCTTGAGCATGGGATCATCCACATGATCCCATGGTCACTGACTTGAAGCCCAAGGTCTCTGGCTTGAGCAAGGGGTCACTGGCTCAATTAGACCCCCACCCCCCATCAAAACACATATGGAGAGCAATCAATGAACAATTCAAGTGATGAAACCATGACTTGATTCTTGTCATCTCTCCGTTTCTGTTTCTCTCTCTCTCTCTCTCTCTCTCTCTCTCTCTCTCTCTCTCTCTTTCTCTTGCTAAAATATAAAGAAAGAGAAAGAAAATACAAATGGAATGTAAGCAGGTGAGAGAAAGCAAGGCAGGGATTAGATTAAAGGATCATTAACAGGATTATGTGCTTCCTTGAGAGTTAATATCCCCTTTGAAGGTTCTTATTACTGATATTTCGGAGGTGGGTTAACCTAGATGCATAAGAACAATGAACAAGGCTGGCTTATAACCTTTCACCAAAGAAGTTATAGGCATGGGACATGACTGCCCACCATGACCTGCCCTGTGAGGAATTTATAAACAGGTCATCCTATGACATTACTTTCCATGAAAACCCCCCTTTTTTTCATTAACATTTCTCATTTTTGGTCATAAATCAACACAAAGGATGCATGGATGACCAAACTTGCTTGGATGGTGTGATCTCACAGTACTAGGAAGCTCAATCCTAGGAAGTCTCAGTGTTGAAGTTGTCTTGTTGACCATTGGATATGGGGTAATACTACAACCATGGACCTGAGTTGAGGTTGAATTTTTCCCAAAAGAAAAGAGCAGGAAAGTGAAAGGCAGTCAGGTCTTATGGCCTTCATTACAAAAACAAAACAAAACAAAACAAAAAACACGCTCTGCATCATTTCTATTCTGTGAACTATCATGATATGAGCTCTGTTTTCTGTCTCATTTTTTCTGTATTTGGCATCCAGTATAAAAATTACATAAGCCACAGAAAGAGTATTAATAGTTATATTATACATGTTCAGTAACCATAAATAGTTGGACTATATAGAAAAACCCAAGGGCAAGTACAACTATTACAATGACTAATATCATTATCA
The DNA here is from genome assembly GCF_036850995.1 of Saccopteryx leptura. NCBI lineage: Eukaryota > Metazoa > Chordata > Mammalia > Chiroptera > Emballonuridae > Saccopteryx > Saccopteryx leptura. The sequence continues at coordinate 188,315,471 of NC_089506.1, forward strand.
GAGAGGTAAAGATAACCAAATCAAGGCCCTGGCCAGTTGGCTCAGTGGTAGAGCACCGGCCTGGAGTGTGGATGTCCTGGGTTTGATTCCTTGTCAGGACACACAGAAGAAGCGACCATCTGCTTCTACACCCCTTCCCTTCCCCCTTTCTCTCTCTCTCTCTCTCTTACCCTCCTGCAGTCAAGACTTGATTAGTTTGAGCACATCGCCCTGAACCTTAGGATGGCTATGTGCAGCCTTCACCTCAGGCACTAAAAATGGCTCAGTTGCAAGCACGGCCCCAAATGGGCAGAGCAATGTCCCCAGACAGGGGTCACCAGGTGGATCCCAATCAGGGCACATGTCGGAGTCTGTCTCTCTATCTTCTGTCCTCTCACTCAGAAAAGAAGAAGAAAAGAAGGATAACTAAACCAAATACACTGAGTTCAATATCAAAGAGTAAGCATAAAAGCCTTGTTGATGTCTAGGGATAGCTGTCTACCCCTGGTGCCAGCTTCCCATCCCCCAGCAGTCTTTGATGTCCATAAACAGGGATAGATGTCCACTTTTCAGTTAAGTGCCTGATAAGGTCCCCTTCCAGTGAGACTATCTTTTATTTGATATTCTTTCCAATGAACAAAATCTCCAGGTGGCAGTCAAATGATTTTTAATGTCATTGTCTCCTGAATGCTGACTGTGAAAGAAAGTGATTACCAACTTGGTATTTTCTTGAAGTGACTCTATCAAACTTTGACAATAAGTGTAAGATGTCTCCTTGTAATAATGTCAGCTGAGAAGTTTCTTCAACTAGGTCTGGCTTAAATGCACTGTGATACATGAAACACTGCAAAATCTAAAAAATGAGGAGGCAGGAAGCCAGGAAAAACCAAGTGACTGTCTTGGGTTTCCATAGCACTGACTATTCATTTAATTACAACCATTGTTTATTTGCACAATATAACCTAGATGTTCACATCACTTTTTTGACAATGCTACCCATGAGTTTTCAAATCTTTTGAAGAATTCCAGGGACCCTTCTGAAACACTACAAAGCTATTTTTACATATACTATGATTTTGAGGGGGGGGGTTGTATTTTTCTTAAGTAAGAAGAAGAGCCTGACCTGTGGTGGTGCAGTGGATCAAACATCGACCTGGAACGCTGAGGTCGCTGGTTCAAAACCCTGGGCTTGCCTGGTCAAGGCACATATGGGAGCTGATTCTTCCTGCTCCTCCCCACTTCTCTCTCTCTCTCTCTTCTCTAAAATGAATAAATAAATAAAAATAATTAAAAAAAAAAAGTAAGAAGAAGAGAGGCAAAGAGACAGACTCCCCCATGTGCTGGGCCAGGATCCACCAGGCAAGCCCACTAGGGGGCAATGCTCTGCCCATCTGGGGCCCTCTGCTCCATTGTAACTAGAGCCATTTTAGCACCTGAGGTGAGGCCATGGTGCCAGCCTCAGCACCCAGGCAAACTTCCTCCAGTGGAGCATTGGCTATGAGAGGGAAAGACAGAGACAGAGAAAAGAGAGGGGGAAGGGTGGAGAAGCAGATGGTTGCTGCTGCTGTGTCCCCTGACTGGGAATCGAACCCCGGGCATCCACATGTCGGGCCTACACTCTACTAGTGAGCCAACTGGCCAGGGTCATATATTAAAATTTTAACCCTTAAAACCTCAATGTGAATTGTAGCCTGTGGTGGCACAGTGAATAGAGCACCAACCTGGAACGCTGAGGTCACCTGTTGGAAACCCTGGACCTACTGGGTCAAGGCACATATGACAAGTAACCAATGAACAGCTACAGGGAAGCAACTACTTCTTGTAGCCACTCCCACCTCCTCTCTCTGTAAAATCAATAACTAAAGCCTTTCTAAAAAATCCCAATGTCTAATGAAAAGTAAGAAGCCAAATAGCATACTTTAGCTTGAACATTTTATACCCTTAAGAAGCCTGACCAGGTGTTGGCGCAGTGGATAGAGCGTCGAACTGGGATGCGGAGGACCCAGGTTTAAGACCCTGAGGTCACCAGCTTAAGCGCGGGCTCATCTGGTTTGAGCAAAACTCACCAGCTTGAACCCAAGATCACTGGCTAGAGCAAAGGGTTACTTGGTCTGCTGTAGTCCCATGGTCAAGGTACATATGAGAAAGCAATCAACGAACAACTAAGGTGTCACAACGAAAAACTGATGAATGATTGATGCTTCTCATTTCTCTTCATTCCTGTCTGTCTGTCCCTATCTGTCCCTCTCTCTGACTCTCTGTCTCTGTAAAAAAAAAAAAAAAAAAGAAACGTTTTCAGAAACATAAAAGCAAATTATCAACATAAACTTATTTTTGTAAAACCCAGGCAAAATGACATGTCTGTTCTACTTAAACAAAATTAAGCTAGCTTACTAAGTAAAGATTAAACTTAGATCACATGACCTTGAAAAAACATTTAGGTTAGTGCCTATATTACTGCGAATTATAGAATATCCAATTCTTATAAGCAATCATTGCCTTTAAATTAATTTTAACAGAACTATCAGGAAATAGAAAGGTATCTCATATATACAGTATACATATATATATTGAATAGATACACAGACACAGACACAAACAAAGACCATTTAGCCATGAGAAAATCTCACTTGTTATAAAAGAACAATTAGATCCAACTTCTTCCTGGAGGTATTTACAATTTATAATTGTCTTTGACAAGTCAAATTGCAAATGACCTTTCTCCATTTAAAATAAGGACAGCCATTTATTAGTTCTTCAAAGAATTGGATTGACACCTAAATAACATCATGGGTAGATCTATTTATCTAAATCTTCATCTTGAAGTTTCAAGAGACCAATTAAATTTGGTTTCCATTTATACTGCCTAGTTTAATACACAGCTTTCTCTAATTGCGCATGCAAAAGATTACATAATTTAGAAGTAGCAACCCTGGCCAGTTGGCTCAGCGGTAGAGCGTCGGCCTGGCGTGCGGGGGACCCGGGTTCGATTCCTGGCCAGGGCACATAGGAGAAGCGCCCATTTGCTTCTCCACCCCCCCCCTCCTTACTCTCTGTCTCTCTCTTCCCCTCCCGCAGCCAAGGCTCCATTGGAGCAAAGATGGCCCGGGCACTGGGGATGGCTTCCTGGCCTCTGCCCCAGGCGCTAGAGTGGCTCTGGTCGCGGCAGAGCGACGCCCCGGAGGGGCAGAGCATTGCCCCCTGGTGGGCAGAGCATAGCCCCTGGTGGGCGTGCTGGGTGGATCCCGGTCGGGCACATGCGGGAGTCTGTCTGACTGTCTCTCCCCGTTTCCAGCTTCAGAAAAATACAAAAAAAAAAAAAAAAAAAAAGAAGTAGCAAAGGATCCTCATGTCGGCCACTGTAGTTATGTTAGCAGTGCAGAAGAGGCACCAGGCATTAGTGATGAGTGGACTCAGGCCAGACCTCAGTTCAACAACCTCAGTACTTGAGTTCTAGCCAAGAAAGAATTAAGAATCAAGACTCTAACCATATGAGAAAGTTCATTTAGTAAGTCACAGAGTAGAAAACAAAGCCTTAGAATAAATGGGCTCAAGAAACAAATTACAGAAGCAAAAGAAGGGCCCTCGAAGCTTAGGAGAAAGAGAGAGGCAAGTAAAACACCCAAGAGGAAGGGGGAGAGGGAGAGCAGGCATGTTTTGTAGAGACCTGGGTCCTCCATCCTGAGGGCTTTAATCTGAGGTCTCAGGGGAGGACCTCAGTAGAATACTCATCAGCTTCCTCAGTGTGTTTCATCAGGGTTGTGGTCTCCACTGATTGGTCAGCACCAGAAGAAGGGTCATCAGTCATTGCTGCTGATCCTGATGTCCATGGCATCTCTCCCAGTAGCGTAGTGGCGAGAGGGGGGGGGGCAAGGTGTTTATCATGCCCAAGTCTCCCCTCGCAGAGGGGCAACAAATGGTCTCCAAGACAAACAAGAAAAGCCTAGTAGAAGGGGAGGGAGGCGCAAATAAAGTGTCGTGCCCCGAGCACCAGTTATGTTCACTCCGCCACTGATCTTTCCTCCTAGTTTTGCTGCTTTTCTGGGCCTGGAACTGAAACACAGGTGAGGACTAGCTGTCATCTCCAGGTGTTAATGTCAAGGGAAAATTCTGTGCAAGGACTAATAGTTGTGCCCATTACTAGGAACCTGGGGCTTTCTGCCCTGGTGACCCTCTGCACCTGGCCTATCATTCTTACTCCGCTCATGCCTGTGTAACTGCCTGCTACACTTACAAATGGGAGGCTGACAGTGCTGGGCCTTGTTGACCTGGAAGGCACAATTTCCATGTTTATGTTGAGATCTGTAGAGTCTGAACACACTTCTAGGGGATAACATAACCTACATGCACGTCTCCAGATGAGCCAAGTGCAGTGATATCCCTGTAGGGCTGATTTATGCCCTAGAGAAAATTTTTTCTCAGGCATCTAAGAGTACTCGAACAAGTGTGGGGAAACTTGCCAGATGTTCACCTAAATCTCAACACTCCAATGCATGGGCCCCTCTTTCGAGGTGCTCCCATTCCAGGGTGCCCTGCCCCTCTTCCCTGGATTCCCACTGGCTTCTCCAGGATCACGTGTTACTGCATTGAACAGCCCAGACCCATCTCCACCACGCCAGATTCGGGAACTGAACAACTATAATGACCTCACTGGATATTCCGGTAGGGGATGCAAGAGTCCTCTCAATTTCCAAACTAAGGAGAGTTTAGGTTTTTGTTTAATCAGCAAAAATTTTGTTCAGACCCTCAGCAAGCAATACAATTAGAAAGACAAAATTAAAGCAGCAACCCATTTTTTTCTTTTCCCTGTGTTACTACAATCCTTATTCATCTCAAGGATCCTCTAAAAACAGCTCAGATAAACTTATAACCTGCTTCTTAAGGCCAGTAGGCCCAGAATTTTGAGAAAAACTCAAGTTCCCCCAATGCATAATGGGAAGCCTGTGGGCACAATGGGCCCTTGATTGTACGTCGCACTGGGTCCAGGTCTGCAGGGAGGTCTTGGTGGGCTTTTTCAGAATCCCACTCACACTGCCAAGTAAATGCCAATATGAGAAATGTCTAAACCTGTAGGAAACCCTTCTAAGAGTTTATTTGAGCCAAACTGATGGCATATGCCAGAAGCAAGATCTCAAAGCTCCATAAAATAACAGGTTTGTGGCTTCTCTTATGCATTTGAAATTAAGGAGGAAAGGTGAGGAGCATTACGTGAGGGAGAGAAAGTAAGGCAGGGATTGGCTTATAGAGTAGTTAACAAGACTTTGTGCTCTTTTAGGGGTTAATACCCCCTTCCAGGGATATTACTTCTGATATTTCAAAGGTGTGTTAACCTGGATGTACGGGAACAATAATAAACCAGGCTGTAACTGAAGAATGTATGGGTCTGGGGCAGGGGCTACCTACCCTGCCTACTTAGGAGTTTATGATCAGCTCACCCTATGAAGACACTTTTCACAGAACCCCTTTTGGTCACAGGATTACACCCAAAACAGAGCAGAACTCTCACGCCTGACTTTTAATTAACCAATAACAGCATGAGACAGTTTTTTTCCTTCTTGTGTGACAAGATCTTCTTATCCTACACCTTTCATCCTAGTAGCCCTCACATTACATATTATTCCAGGTTTTCCTCTAAGCACAGCTACTTAAGGAAATCAGCCTTCCAAATTCTGAGCTGACTCACTTTTAAGTGATGAAATCCACATCCTCTTCCCTGGGGCAAAATAAAGCCCTGCCGTAATGAACATCAGGAAGACTGCAAGGAAAAATATTCAAATACCCAAGGAAACAATGCAGTGATAGATCACTAATTTAAATATGTCAATGTAAAATTTAAAAAAATAAAAAGCACATGACAAAAAAAAATCTCAGATCAATGAGGAAACCCAAAGTCCATTTGAATATGCCAGGGTCCAGGCAGACTGGAATATGAGATCCCACCCCCACCCCCACGACAAGAGTGATGGGGCCCAAGTGGACAAGAGGGAGGAAACCTCAGAAAACTTGAGGCCAGGTCGGATGTAGGGAGGTAGGTGGGGGGGAGCAAAGAGGTACTCAGCACACCCAGAGAAATTTCCTGGGGGGATTCAGATTGCAGAGGAGGAGTGAAAGGCTCGGAGAACTTGGCAAGAAGTGGTAGAAAGTGTTCATGAGGAGATGGTTAGGAGGCAACTGAGAAGGGGTCACAGGGCTCAGGTGACCTGAGGGTGGGGCTTGGCTACAGGCACCAACAAGTCACATCAGGGAAGATGAAGGAGTCCCTCCAAGGTCGCCTCTGCCCAGCCAACAGTCATCCCCAACAGCTTCCTCTGGCAGGCACACCAACTTCAAGTGCAATTTCAGGACACCCCAGGAGGGACCCCTTGTCACACATTATCTCCTTCTTAACAATTCCTCAGTCACTTTAGGATAGCATGTGGCTCTGTATCAAGGAACCCCTCTGCAAAGAGCCCATCACAGCATGGAAACACTGTGTTTCCATGTCACTGGCTTCCTCTTTATTCTGTTTTATATAATGCATGAAAAATTATCTTGATGCTGGGGTCACCAGTTTGAAACATTGGCTTGCCTGGTCAAGGCACATATGAGAGTTGATGCTTCCTGCTCCTTCCTTTCTTTCTCTCTCTCTCTCTCTCTCTCTCTCTCATTCTCTCCCCCTCTCTTCTCTCTACAATGAATAAATAAAATGGTTTAAAATATTATCTTGAAAGAAAAAAGTGAATGAATAAATAATTTCTAAAAATTAAGAAAAGATAAAATTTGTCTTAGCAAGGGAGTTGATGGAACCAAAGGTTAAGAACTACTGAACTAGCCTGACCAGGTGTTGGCGCAGTGGATAGAGCGTCGAACTGAGATGAGGAGAACACAGGTTCGAGACCCCAAGGTCACAGGTTTGAGTGCGTGCTCAAAGGATTTGAGCAAAGCTCACCAGCTTTGACCCAAGGTCACTGGCTTGTGCAAGGGGGTTACTCAGTCTGCTGTAGCCCCACAGTCAAGGCAAATATGAGAAAGCAATCAACGAACAACTGAAGTGTCACACAAAAAACTGATGATTGATACTTCTCATTTTTTTTTTGTTCCTGTGTCTCTGTCCCTATCTATCCCTCTCTCTGACTCTCTCTCTGTTTCTGTAAAAACAAAAAACAAACAAAAAAAAACCTACTGAACTAGAGGAAGGAAATATTGAGAAAATACTGGCTCTGAGGGAAAAGATGCAATAGCAGGATGTGCCTCATTCATTGGAAGACATGGGATGTTCATTGTATTAGGGGGGGTGCCTCCAGAATTTGACTTCTGTATCCCGTCTGAATATATACCACACCACCCGCCCAACCCCTCAATCTTCTCACTGAACTCTATTTCCACTAAGTTGAAAATAGACTCTCAGAGAGGTCTGGTGCTGTCCCTTTGGGTCTTTGTTCATTTACCCATTGATCTATTCTTGTAAGTGTTTATTCATTGTCTTCTTTCTGCCAGGAAACAGACTATTGCTAGGGACAGAGAAATGAACACGGAACACACCAGCCCTGTTCTTGTAAAATTTGCCCTTAGGTGCCAAAAGAAATTCTATCCCTGTTTACATCTCTTCTGAAGCCTTTCCCAATGCCATTCACACTTCACTTCCTTCTCTAACGAAGCTCTTGTCAACACTCATCATATTAGCATTGCATAAGATAGGTAGGAGTGTCTTGGTCAGAGTTGGTTATTGATTTTTTTAGGTTTTTGTATATAAGTTATGAAAGTTCATTTTTTGTTCTTAGGTTTTAATCATTAGGAATTATTAAGTTTTATCCGTTTTATCCTCGCAACTAGAAAAGACAAAATATTCTTTCTGCACCATCATAGGGATTGCCTGGTGTTCAGACTCTGCTTGAGCCTATAATTTCTGCTTTTGATTATTTTTTTTCATCTTTCCAGCACTTGTAGACTTAACTATCCAAGATTTTTTTTTCTGACAGCCTGAATTTAAGGACTATACTTTTTTTTTCTTTTTTTTTTTTAAATCCTGTTTCTCCTCCTGACATTCGATGAAGAATAGGGGCTCTGGGGTTCTTCTACTCCCATGGGTCCCACCCATAGCCCCTTGTGAATTTAAGAGGTAGGACTAGTTTATTAGGAAGAGTTTTTTTTTGTGTGTTTTTTTCTGAAGCTGGAAACGGGGAGAGACAGTCAGACAGACTCACGCATGCGCCCGACCGGGATCCACCCGGCACGCCCACCAGGGGGCAACGCTCTGCCCACCAGGGGGAGATGCTCTGCCCCTCTGGGGAGTCGCTCTGCCACGACCAGAGCCACTCCAGCACCTGGGGCACAGGCCAAGGAGCCGTCCCCAGCGCCCGGGCCATCTTTGCTCCAATGGAGCCTCGCTGCGGGAGGGGAAGAGAGAGGCAAAGAGGAAGGAGAAGGGGAGGGGTGGAGAAGCAGATGGGCGCCTCTCCTGTGTGCCCTGGCCGGGAATCGAACCCGGGACTTCGGCACGCCAGGCCGACGCTCTACCACTGAGCCAACCAGCCAGGGCCAAGGACTATACTTTTTTATTTTGATACTTCAATTTCAAAATCAAAGCTAAGAAACAGCTTCTTTAAGTGAAATCAACATTCCCCTTCCCTGGGGCAGAATAATATCCTATCTGAACAAAGGGAGGCTGCAGGGAAGAAAAATTCAAATAGTTAAGAGGCAACAATGTACAATTAATATTTCAAAATATTATGACACTTTGAAAAAAATAAAACTTCACCGGAGAAAAGTCTCAGATCAATGAGAACACCCAGAATCCAAGTTAGTGGCCAGGGCCAGTAAATATGGGAATGTTGGATCATACCCAGCCCATGACAGGAATGAGGGGCCCATCCGGATGAGAGGGAGGAAAGCTCAGAAGACCTGAGTCCTGGCCAGGTGTGGGGCAGGAGGAGAAGGCACAGAGAACACCCCCCACAGAGGGATTCTGATTTCAGAGGAGGTGTGAAGACCGAAGATAATTTGCCAAGAAAAGGTAGAAAGATTGTTGCTGACCAGGAGGGCAGAGGCAGCTGAGAGGGGAGGGTCACAAGGCCTTGACAGGAAAGCGACCTGAATTTGGGATTGGGCCATAGGCATCGACTAGTCACATCAGAGAGGAGGCAGGGGTCTGGAGAACCAAATGTGGGTCCATCCTCGGTCACTTTCTGCCCACCCAACTAAAATCACCTACAGCTTCCTCTGCTGGCAGGACCACCTACCACTGTAACTTCAGGAAGCCCCACACCAGGAGAACTTCATTGTCACAAATTATCTCCTTCACAATTCCTCAGTCAGTCACTTTAAAATAGCATCCTGCTCTGTTTGAGGGGTGGAGGGGCTGCCAGCAGTCCAATGGCCCACAGGGGCACGTGAAAAGACCTGAATTTCCATAGGACTGGCTTCCTCTGTATCTGCCATGTTTTAATTTATGCATTCAAAATTATCCTGAGCCTGACTAGGCAGTGGCACAGTGGATACAGCATAAGACTGGGATGCGGAGGACCCAGGTTCGAGACCCCGAGGTAGCCAGCTTGAGCACGGGCTCATCTGATTTGAGTAAGGCTCACCACCTTGAGCCCAAGGTCACTAACTCTGCTGTAGCCCCTGGTCAAGGCACATATGAGAAAGCAATCAATGAACAACTAAGGTGCCGCAATAAAGAATTGATGCTTCTCATCTCTCTCTCTTCCAGTCTGTCTGTCCCTATCTGACACTCTCTGTCTGTCACAAAAAAAAAGCAGAAGAAAACCAAATAAAACTATCATCAAAGAAAATAAATGAGTAAATAATTTCTAAAAAAATATTTAAATAAAATTTATCTTGAGAATAACTGTCAAGAATATAGATGTACAGAAGGCTAAGAACTGATGACCCTTAGAGGAATGGGATATGCGGAGAAGACAGGCCGTGAGGAAAAACGCACAGTAGTGAAATGTGCCTCATTCATCGAAGAGCGAGATACTCATTGAATGAGTGTCCTATAGATTCTACCTCCAACTTCCTTTTGATTCTATCACTCCACCTCTCTTCCCCTCAGTCTTGTACCTAAACCCTGTTTCTACCTAATTGTCCTCAGTGACCTTCCAAGAGGTCTGGTATTATCTCTTTATCATTTTTGTTCATTTATCCATTCAGCTATTTATTTATTTATTTATTTATTTTTGGGGGGGATTTTTCTGAAGCTGGAAATGGGGAGGCAGTCAGACAGACTCCCGCATGCGCCTGATCAGGATCCACCCGGCACGCCCACCAGGGGGCGATGCTCTGCCCATCCGGGGCGTCGCTCTGTCATGACCAGAGCCACTCTAGTGCCTGGGGCAGAGGCCAAGGAGCCATCCTCAGCACCCGGTCCATCTTTGCTCCAATGGAGCCTCGGCTGCAGGAGGAGAAGAGAGAGACAGAGAGGAAGGAGAGGGGGAGGGGTGGAGAAGCAGATAGGCGCCTCTCCTGTGTGCCCTGGCCGGGAATCGAACCGGGGACCTCTGCACGCCAGGCCGACGCTCTACCACTGAGCCAACCGGCCAGGGCCAATTCAGCTATTTTTATAAGTGTTTTTCTGTCTCTACTTGACCAGGCTGTGGCGCAGTGAATAGAATGTCACCCGGGGACACTGAGGACCCAGGATCAAAACCCCAAGGTCACCGGCTTGATTGCGGGCTCATCTGGTGTGAGCACAAGCTCACCAGCCTGAGCAGGGGTCGCGGGCTTGAGTGTTATTGGCTCAGCTGTAGTTCCCCCGCCCCCATGTCAAGGCACATATGAGAAAGCAATCAATGAACAACTAAAGTGAAGTAACTATGAGTTGATGCTTCTCATCTCTCTCCCTTCTTGTCTGTCTGCCCCTCTCTCTCCTCATTTTTCTCTCTCATTAAAAAATAAAATAAAAATTTTAAAAAACGTTTACTATTTTCTTTTTTACCAGGCGCTAGGTTAAGTATAAGGGACAGAAAAATGAACACGACAAATACCATCACTATTCCTTAGAAAAATTTTCCCTGCTGCCAGAAGAAATTCTATACCTGTTCGATATCCTGCCCAAGCACAACATCTCATGAAGCCTTTCTTGATGCCATTCCACACTTTGGTTTGTTCTCCAGACCTCTTGTTCCCCACTGTAAGTAACAATTGTACAAGATTTGTAGGAATGTCTTGGTCACACTTGACTATTAGATGTTTTAGGCTTTTGTGAATGAGTTATGAAACCTTGTTTTAATCATTAGGCACTATTACGTTTACATCTGTTTTGTCCTTAGAACTAGAAGAGTCAAAAGAATTCTTCTGCTACATGAGAAATGGCCTGCTTCTCAGGTTGTGCTTTGAATTGATCATTTTTCTTTTGATTTACTGTGTATTTCTTTAAGCTTTTCAGCACTTATGGACTCAACTATCCCAAACTCTTTTCTTGAATTCCTCAAGTCCATCACACTGTCCTATGGTAGGAGCCCCTTGGGAACTAAAAATTTGCCATCACTGAGCATTTTATTCCAGTTGACCAAAATAGATGATTCAGGCAGCTGTTTGACCCTCCACTGTTTATCACAGCCTGCAGGACTGTGCCCAACATTGAGCTTTTAACTGCCTTTAGCTCCAATCTGGCCCCTTAACCAAGCCTGATTCCCTTTCCGCCATTTCTCTGAGTGACTGTTGCCTGAAAGCATCCTGTCCCAATTCCAGTAACAGTCACATCATTAGTTGATGAAACAGATTCCTAATTTGACTTTAAGCAGGAAATGCATTTATATATTTACAAGTTATTTCTCAGAATCATTGGTGACTCTCCAAATTAGGCATGAGAAGCACAGGTCCAACCACACCATAGAACCACTCCTATAAGCACATGCTGCTGCCAACAGAGTGACAAATGTGTGGACCCATGACAAAGTCCAAACATCAGATTGGCTGTCGGAGCTCCCCATTGGCCGACAGTCCGTAGACTCACTGATTACAACATCCGCCCAGCCTGGCCTGTGTATCCTGTTTTCTCACAGTTGGGAGAGGAGCCCATCCTGGCACTCTCATTGGCCTGTGCATTTAACTCACCAGGGAAGGGCTCAAAGCCAGCCATTCCCAAAACTATAACTGGAACTCTCTCCAAGTAGTCCACTCCAGGACACAGAGAAGCACAGTACCTTCCACTCAGACAAAATAAGCACAACGGTGCCTGTCCTGCTGTCTCTACTGCTTGTTCTGTGTCCTGCATTCTCCCACAAGACCCAAGATGGTGAGTTGGGAAGCAAGGGCTGGGAATGGAGAAGAACAGAAGAGAGGTAATGAAGGAGATAGATGGGTGGGGAGAGGGCTCCAGATGAAGCCAAGATTCCCAGTGTACACGAGGAATGGCTGTTTGAGGTTGTCAACTAACTCAGATTATACACTTGTAGAAGCATTTAGGGAGCCTCTGGACTCATGATTAGTAAGGCCTTAAAGAATTAGAACCTAAAATTCTTATAAGACAAATGAACAAAACTAAGACCCGGACAAGTGAAGTGACCTGTCCTGGGTCGCATGAGAGAACAAAGCCCACAGGTGGAACTTTTTGTTCCTCCCTCCTTTCAATGGCTGGACATACCTGTCTGACTCTCAGGGAGAAAGACGCAACTCCATAGAGCACTTGTAAAACATATTAACTGGAGGATGCTTTTAGAAACAGACCCATTCCCTCACTCCACAGTGAGATGCTATGACAGTGGGCCTGGGAGGCCAGCTGAAGCTTGGACAGAGCCAGTCGATTTTAGGACAGAGTATTGAGGACTTTCTTAGTATACAGAATTTCAGGATGAGGAATGTAAGCACAACTGTGTAAGTTTAAAATTTATAATATTTTCTGACAAACTATTACAAATGTTTTATACGAATTGATCATATTTTGATTGTTAATCACTTCCTACACTGTAGTAGAATTTAGTCAGCGTTCTCCAGAGAGAAAGCATGAATCTCATGCATATGCCAGAAAGAGAGGTTTATTTTAAGGATACAACTCAAAAGCATTGTGGAGGCTTGGAAGTCTGAAATCCCGGGGTAGGTCAGCACACTGGAGACCAGAGAAGAGATTATGCTGCCATCTCGGGCCCAAAGGCAGGCTGGAGGCAGAGTTCCTGCTTCCTGTGGAGAACTCAGCCTCTTCTCTGTGGCCTTCAACTGATTAGTGGAGGCCCAGTCACATTACAGAGGGTAATCTGCTTCACTCAGCATCCCCTGAGTAAAATGGTAATCACATGTATAAACTAATTAGTGAGAGTAACTTCAGTACTGAAACTAGAAACCTGCTATATGGCCTAACATTAGTAACATCCAAGAGAGTTAGATCAGGATCCCATTTTGAAATTAATTATGAAAATGCCCCACCCTCTACCCCTTCCTACCTCCCACTAAAGTGCAGGGACAGGCATGGCAATTCTGAGGTCCATTCTGGTCTTACCTTATGCTGATCCATTCTAAGTCATTACCTGAGGTTTCTAGTCAATTTTCCTTCCTACATTTTCTAACTGTATGTATTTCCTAGGTTCCACTAAGCTATGCTTCAGTAACAAAGACAGTTTTTAGTGGCTTAACCCAATAAGTGTTTATTTCTTGCTCCTGCAAAGATGAATATGGATCCAGCAACTTTCCTGTACTCCATGGGGTGACTCAAGTATCTACGTGGTTTGTATCTTAGGACCCTTCTGTTTCATCTCATGGTCTCCACAGTCATCATCTAAATAGAAGAGAGACAGGAGGTTCAAACCAGCTCCCAGGGCCTCTGACCAGAATGAAGACATCACTTTCCCTCACATTGCCTTTTGACACAACTCAGTCAGGGTCCCCATATACTTACAAGGAGGATGAGAACTATGATCTTTCAGTGTGCTAAGAGAGGAAACAATGTAGTGAAAACACAAAATGGTCTCTGAAATATCATCCCCAGAATAGAGGTAGAGCTTGTGGCTTCCCATAGTACGTGGCTGACAGCATGTTGGAGAGAGCTGGGGAGGAAGCCCAGTGACCAGGCGTTCCTTCCTGATCCTCTGTGCTCCACATTGGGACCCCGCCATGTGGATCCAACACCTCAACCTCTTCTCCTCTTTTGCAGGGTCTTACTCTCTGAGCTTCCTCTATACTGGAGTGTCCATGCCCGATGCAGGCTTCCCCAGTTTTCAGGCCACTGGCTACCTCAATGACATGGCTTTCCTTCACTATGATAGTGAAAGTGGAAAGGCTGAGCCCTTGGGCCCGTGGAGACGGGTGGAAGGAATGGTGGATTGGAAAAATGAAAGTCAGTGGCAGAAGGCCAAGGGGGACTTCTTCCTGAAGAACCTGAGAGACATCATGGACTTTTACAAGGACAGAGGTCAGTGCACTATGATATGCTGGGGTAGAGGGTCTGAACATAAGAGACAGCTTGCATTTGAGAGTGGAGAGTGGTCTTCAGGCCAGAAATAGTCCCTATCTGGAAAGGGAAGTAGAAGAACAAGTACACATGCACAGACATTTCTGCCTCCCCCCAACCCCAAGCACAGCTGCTTTCCCTCCTTCCCCATCACTTCCCCTTCCTCATTTTCAGGCCTAGACTCTCAACAAGTATAGTCAGTGTCAGCTGGAAACATCCGACCTCTCAGCTCCACACCCCCACCCTTCTGAGCTGGACCCCACTGTAGGAGATGCCATGCTCAGCCCCATGCGGGGATGTTGGGTGGGAGTGAGCTAATCTTGGGCCGTTCTGACTAGGGTTCAGGTGCTGACTCTGCCAGTCACTAGCTGGCAGATAGTGAACAAGCTCTTAAATACGTGGCCTGAATCTGGAAAAATTGCAGTGTTGAGTCCTGCCTCCAAGAGACTCTATAAAACTTATCTAGATAAATTCCATGAAAGCTACTACACAGACTGTCTTGATCTTCCCGGCAGCCCCATTGCCTAGGAAGGCCAGTAATACACAGTTCCTCAAATGAAATGAAGAAGTTGTGTCCCCTTCCCTTATCAAGGCCATCCTCCAAGAGTTGTTGCTAATTGGGAAGGGAGGCAGGCATTATAAATTTGTTTGAAGATATCAAAGATATGAAAAAGAGAAAAAAAAATGATAAAATTATGCTGACTCACTGCAGACATTATCTTTACACAGAACTGGAAAAAAGAGATTACATCGTCTATTTTAACCTACAAGTAATTTTTCCAGTTCCTAAAAACTCACAATATATATATTTGTTTTCTATTTCTTATGTATTTATGTATTTATTTATTTATTTATTTATTATTTATTTATTTATTTTGAGAGTTCTGAAACTGATGGAGTTCCTCAGAGTTTAGGAGATGCAAGCCTGTGGAAAAAGAAGGGGGGAAGGGCACTGGCATGCTCCCAGGAGGGAGAGTGCACCCGAATTCACAGTATATTTAAACAAGGTTCATGTAAAAAGATGCTGCATGGGGCTGATCCGTCCACAGTCCGTAGCTCTTTGAAACTCCCTCTCTGGGAAGAATCTGTCTCATCTCAGACTGGCCTAAAACACCAAACCAAAGTAAGTTTCCCTTTCTGTGTCTGCTCTATGTCTGGTTAATAACCCAATTGCCAGGATAAACGGGGTTGCATACTAGATTTAAAAGCACCTTCTTCCTATTGGGTTGCAAACTGTGTAGGAGTAAGTTATTATCATGGAGTTGATGCCAGGCTGACTGATTTCTGGGGGTTCGGGTGGATGCAGGGAATCACACCTTACACTCAAGGCTTGGTTGTGAGCTTCGGAATGACAACGTCTGTGGGGCATTCTGGAAGCTTTCCTACGATGGACAGGACTACATCAAGTTAAACACAGAAATCCCTGCCTGGATCCCCCTGCAACGAGAAGCTCTGAAAACCAAGGTGGACTGGGAGACAGAAGGCTCTGTGCATGCATCCAAGAGCTACGTGGAAGATGAGTGCCCCCAGATGCTGCAGAAATACCTGCAATACAGCAGGACACTCCTGGACCGTCAAGGTACCCACTGCTTCCTCTGCCCTGCTCCCACACTGAGCTGAGAAAGACCTGGGAGATTTCAGGCTAGAACCTCAGGGGAACATTTCAGGCAAATCCTATAACCCAGGGGTCCCCAAACTATGGCCCGCGGGCCGCATGGGGCCCCCTGAGGCCATTTATCCAGCCCCCACCGCACTTCCAGAAGGGGCACCTCTTTCATTGGTGGTCAGTTAGAGGAGCATAGTTCCCATTGAAATACTGGTCAGTTTGTTGATTTAAATTTACTCATTCTTTATTTTAAATATTGTATTTGTTCCCGTTTTGTTTTTTTACTTTAAAATAAGATATGTGCAATGTGCACAGGGATTTGTTCATATTTTTTTTATAGTCTGGCCCTCCAACAGTCTGAGGGACAGTGAACTGGCCCCCTGTGTAAAAAGTTTGGGGACCCCTGCTATAACCATTTCTCTCTGTGATATGCCTCTTGGCTTGGCGGTGGGGAGAAGGCAGGGGTATAAAACGTCTGCCCAGAAAGGATGAAGATGAGTAAGTGTGAGCAGGATTGCTTGAAACAAGCTGAGACCTTGGTTTACTTTTTTGGGGGTTTTTTTGTTCTTTTGAGAGAGGCAGGGAAAGAGACGCAGAAACATGGAGCCAGGAAATTGAACAGGCATCCTCTGTGTGGGACGCAGCTCCAACAAACCGAGCTTTGGGGCTGGGGTTTTATTTATTGATTCATTTGTTGTTCCACTCAGTTGTGCATTCATTGGTTGCTTCCTGTGTATGCCACAACTTTGTGGTTTCTGGAGGAGGCTCTTAACTGGCTGAGCTAACTGGCCAGGGCCGCTGAGACCTTGGTTTAAGAATTAATCAGAAAAACGTTCTTGTGGGAGGAGGCAGAGAAAGGTCTGAATCACAGCAGCAGGCAGAATCTAGGAGCAGGGCTCAAACTAGGGGAGGCAGGAGCCATCAAGCCCACTGAAAGGTTTGGGAAAAAACAAAACAATGCATGAGCATTCACATTTCTCAGTTGCAGTAGTCAATGCACGAGGGTGGGCAGGGGGTGCTGGGAGGCAAGAAAGTATCCACGGGTATTCCACAATCCAGCAAGGAAGGCTCATGGAATGCCTCAAGTTCCCTGATCTGGAAGTTTCCTTGGTGAGGCAGGTAAAAGCTGAGAGCTCTGCTCATCCCAGACTCCGGGGCTGGGGGGAGACGTGAGCGGGAAACCAGCCCCTTCAGACCCTCAACCTCCATGCTGTGTCTCTCCACAGATCCTCCCTCTGTGTCAATCACCAGCCAGGTGGGCCCAGGACAGAGCAGGACCCTCAAGTGCCTGGCCAACAACTTCTACCCACAGTCAATTAGTATGTACTGGACTCGGGGAAGCAATGTAGTGGTGACTGAGTTGCAGAATGACAGTCCTCTCACTGAAAATGGCACTTACCAGTCCTGGGTGGTGGTGGAAGTCCCTTCTTCGGACAGAGGCCCCTACTCCTGCCACGTGCAGCACAGCAGCCTGGCCCAGCCCCTCGTTGTCCCATGGAATGAGGGGCAGGAATCTGGAGACCAGTAGTTACCCTTTCACTGGGGCAGGACAAAGGTGAGCTCAGAATGACCATCACCGCCATCGGCAAGACCCGGAGAAGCTGTGAAGAGAACAGACAGGTGGTGCATTTGGAGACACAGGCTTGAATGCTGGTCGCTGAGCTGACTTACTGTTGTTTCCCCTTAGTGTTTCCCATGATCTAATCTGTGATATCTAATCAACACTAATCACTTTGCCTGACAAACATAATAAGTCAGATTATTAAACTTTAGATGCTATAGAAATGTCACTCAATTTTATCAATCATCCTGCCCCAGGCATTTGAATCATTTTTAAATCTTGGTACCCACTGGAAGCAATGTTCACTGCCCGTCTTTTCCTGGGGTTCCCACTGTTGTGTGGCATGACCACCTGGTATCTTGAGTGTTGTTCAGGCACCCACTCCTGATGTCCCCTCTAGTTATGAGGCCATGGAATTCTGTGACTCCTTTAATTCAATCTGAAGCCTCTTCTGTACCTCAGTTTCCCCAGCATTCCCTTACCCCCGTGAGACACTGCCTTCTCCTCCAGCTACTCCTCTCTCCCACACCAAGCTGGCCTTCGGGTCCACACACAGCTATAGGCTATTTGAGAGGCTTCATCCCTCCAGGATGCACTCCCTGGCAGGCAAGAATCACCTGATGTTCTTGGACTTCTCCTAAATTAATTTGATTGAGTGTGTGTGTTTTATTTTTAACTGAGTTACCTACCACCAAGCACTGTTTAAGCCAAAAAAAAAAAAAAAGAAAGAAAGAAAAAAGAAACAGAGCAGAACTCATACGTCAGACCCTTTTATTAAGATTGATGTTGGCCCTGGCCGGTTGGCTCAGCGGTAGAGCGTCGGCCTGGCCT
This sequence comes from Saccopteryx leptura, assembly GCF_036850995.1. Classification (NCBI taxonomy): domain Eukaryota; kingdom Metazoa; phylum Chordata; class Mammalia; order Chiroptera; family Emballonuridae; genus Saccopteryx; species Saccopteryx leptura. The sequence goes on from NC_089506.1 coordinate 188,333,813, forward strand.
GCGGGGTACCCGGGTTCGATTCCCGGCCAGGGCATATAGGAGAAGCGCCCATTTGCTTCTCCACCACCCACCCACCCCACCCCCACCCCCACCCCCACCCCCGCTCCTTCCTCTCTGCCTCTCTCCTCCCCTCTCGCAGCCAAGGCTCCATTGGAGCAAAGATGGCCCGGGCGCTGGGGATGGCTCCTTGGCCTCTGCCCCAGGCGCTAGAGTGGCAGAGCGATGCCCCGGAGGGGCAGAGCATCACCCCCTGGTGGGCAGAGCGTCGCCCCTGGTGGGCGTGCCGGGTGGATCCCGGTCGGGCGCATGCGGGAGTCTGTCTGACTGTCTCTCCCCGTTTCCAGCTTCAGAAAAAAAAAAAAAAAAAAAAAAAGATTGATGTTACAAATTACTTTAACAATTCCTCAGTCCCTTAGGACTTCCTTGTATCTCTCTGGGGGATTCTTCTGGGGATGGTTTACCAGCTAGACAGGAGGGTAAAGTACTCTGAATTAGGCAGGAGGCACCAAATGGATATAAGACTTAAAAACATTCTTTGCTAATGCCTTTTTCAATTTGGCTGAGCTCTGCTTTTTTAACCTTGTTTTCTTGCTAGAACTTGCTATTTAAGCTAAATAAACCTTGTTCATCAGACACATTTAGTGTTTTTTCTCTATTTCCTTTGCTCATTTATTGGGGGACTCATTGAAGAATTATATATTGAGTATCCGTTTTATGCTTGGCACTCTAATTAGCGCTGGAGATCCAGGAGAACAGGGTAGGTACAGCCCCTTCATGCATGGAATTTACCTCAATTTGATTATTGAAACAATATAATATCTATTGTCAATATCCAGCCCAAATCTCACCGCCTCCCATGACCACTGCCACGAGCAGTGATTCCAGCGTATACTCTTTTCATGCTGAGACTTCTTTCAGATAAAAATATTGGGGGAGATTTCCAGAAAGATATTTGAATAAAGCCAGTCTGCATACTATCTAAGGATATCACAAGCAATCCCAGACCACCTATCACTGATCCACTTTTTTATTCCTTCCCAAATGAAAGGGAAGAGAAATAAAACTGAGGAAATCAAAGATGGGTAGAGGTGGGGGAGAGAGATAGGAAAGATACAGAGATCAAATTTATCAATTTCTGAATCCTAATTTAGACATTTTCCTTTGCCCACTTTTAAAGTTTTAGTGAATATATTCGTCCATTTATTTATTCAATAAGTGTTTAATGAATGTCTCTTATTGTAAGACTGAGATAGGTGTCTGTATAACAAAGAAATTGACCAGAAGTTTCTTGTTCCATACGGTGATAAGTCACAAAGGTGTTTTGGGGTCAAACTGGGAAAAGTTCTGAATGATGTGCTAAGGTTCTGATATTTATTCTGAGTGTAACAGTTGAAAGCTTTATGACAGTAGGGTAACATGATCAGAATTGTGATTCAGGAATGTTTTTAGCCAGATGTTATTGAGTACAATGGGTTGAAGGATGAGCAGAGAAACTAGCAGCAGAAAGGCGCCCCTAGTGGTCTAAAATCAAAGGTGCAGGCTGGCTGGGCTGACCTTGGCAGGATCTCCTCTTGCTTGAGTGTCAGAAAATCCTTTGGAATTTATTTCCAAATAAATTTTCCCATTGAACCTGATGAAGCCAAGATGGCTGGATTAATATCTCTGACAACAGGAGAGCTTCAGGAAGTAGAATTGCTTTCTACTTGGGAGGGTCAACTGCCATGAATCATTCTTCAACTAAAAGCTTGCAGAGATTGGAAAAAAAAACCCAGGTGGCCCAAACTGAACTTTTCCCTAAAGCCAGGTTGGCAGATGGTCCTTCCTTCCCCTCCTGCCCCTCCTGCCCCAGAATGCAGAATTGGGAAGACTCCTAGACAGCCTCATCAGACACCTCCTACCCTAAACATGTAGCTCCTTCTTATCATTTTACTTTACTATATTTTATTTCATTTTCCTCTCTCCTGGTATGGAGATTAAGTTCATCACAACTAGGAAGTGCTGCACACCTATGATCAGCCTTAAACAGCTCAAGACCTCTCTGGGTTTTCATTATGCAGTTATTTTCTGAATTCATATACATCCTCATGAGTTGCAGACCATTGGCTGTTTATAGGATATCAATCTCTTTTCCACACACCACCTTCTAAGACAGGGGTCCCCAAACTACGGCCCGCGGGCCACATGCGGCCCCCTGAGGCCATTTATCCGGCCCCCACTGCACTTCTGGAAGGGGCACCTCTTTCATTGGTGGTCAGTGAGAGGAGCATAGTTCCCATTGAAATACTGGTCAGTTTGTTGATTTAAATTTACTTGTTCTTTATTTTAAATATTGTATTTGTTCCCGTTTTGTTTTTTTACTTTAAAATAAGATATGTGCAGTGTGCACAGGGATTTGTTCATAGTTTTTTTTTATAGTCCGGCCCTCCAACAGTCTGAGGGACAGTGAACTGGCCCCCTGTGTAAAAAGTTTGGGGACCCCTGTTCTAAGAGATTCTCTCTTGTTAGGCAAATGAGTCAGGGTGAACAACCTCAGAAGTTGTGTGGTGACAGACACTTACTACCCTTCTCTGTCTCTCTCTCCCTCCTTCTCTCCCATGAGTTATGAAATCTCCATGTTGTGACTCTTTAATTTTTAGAAATCACATTCTGAGATACTGAGAGTTAGGGTTTCAACATATAAATGGAAAGAAGATACAGTTCAGCCATAACATTGCCCTTGTATTGTGAGCTCCTGCTACTCCTTCCTGAGAACTTTCTTGGCTGTGGGCTGGTGCTTATTTTACATATTGCAAAACAGGAAAGGCCTTTTGGGGTAAGAGTGTGTCTTCTTAAAGATTCCACAGAATGAAGAATTAATTCTTGAACATCTGGATTTCAATGCTGGAATTAACCTTCTTAAATGTATTGCTATTACTAACCCAGTTAAATGGATTGCTTTCATCTCATATTCTGTGTTCTATTTACAGCACTTCCTTGTTACTTCAAACTTACCGAGTGTGGTGAGGCATGAGGCTTCAGGACATCATGCTGCCTGTGCAGCAGCAGCTGCAATCATGCAGAATTGTGTCCACCAGCATTTTTTGACAGCAAGCAACAGACACTAGCTGGCTAATTTTAGGCCAGAACACCCCCACCCCCGGAAAAAGGACTTTATTGGTAAAACTTTAAGTAGCTCATAGATTCAAAGGAACAGCTGAAGAAGCCATCTCTCAGGAGGCCAATACTAGGGATCATGCCAGTAGGAGGTAACTGACAATCTTGTCACCATGATAGTGATACAGGTGTTCCAGGGGTCCAGGGACCTGAGGGTCCACAACCCATTGTGGGTTCTTGCATTTGCACAGAAAAGAATTCAAATGCCAGCCAGCATAGAGTTTAAAGTGAAAGAGAGTTTATTGGTGAAGCAGTGAGACAGAGAGTGGGCTACTCCACCAACAGAGCTACGGGGATTTACTTATTTAATTGAGGCACATTTAATCGAGGGGTAGGACCTTCGATAAAGGGGAAGAATATTCAGGATTTTTCTGAAAAGTGAATGGAAACTTCTCGGAAGAGCACCTTTAGCCATTTTGTGTCCTCATGTGGACTTTCTTTTTTTGATCATGGTGGTGAAGGTCATGTTCTTTAGTAAGCTAATGTATTATAATGAGTGTATAATGAGGCTAAGGATTACCATAAGGTGAAAGTAATCACCATGATGAATCAAGCTGGACTTCTGCTGGTTCTAAGCCATAAATCTACTGGGGTTGGTCTAACCATCTCTTTGACAGTCCTTGTAGTCCTTATCATTACAGCTGTTTCACCACATTCCCTATCTCAATGGCACTCAAATAAATCAACACCAACCAGGTTCATTTGTTGTTTACTACAGTCACTCAGCTCAAGATTCAAAGTTCTGGGGGAGAGACTGATCCAATCAGCCTCATTTGATCTGTGTTCTCAATCCATAGCTGGTAGAAAGGCTGACAGTCCTACTAACCTCCCACACAAAGAGAGAAAGAATAATTCTCCAGAAAATAGAGATCACTTCTCAGCCTTTTGGCTAAGATCAAGTGCAGAAGCTAGATAGAGAAGCATTAGAGAGCTGAAAACTTACCATGGAACAGATACAAGCAAAGAAGAAATTGCCATAAAATTCTGTAAAATATAAATCACTTGATAAGGGAAATATAGGAGACTGTGAGAGCCTATAGCAGGGACAGCTCCCAGCGTTTAGGATCAGGGAAGGAGTGGAGATAAAAGTTAGCTAGGCAAAGAGAACCTGGGCATTTGGGGAATTGAAGGTCATGACTGTGTCAGGGAAGGAAAGTAGGGGAAGGGAAAGAGGTAAGCTGAAGAGGCCAGACCGTGGGGCTTCGGGGGCCAGCTGGGTAGTCATACTGTATCCTAAGCTCATCTGTAGATATTGCATCTCAGGGCCACAGATCTCCTTGAGCTTACTTTTTAAAACGAAATTTGTGCTCTGGCCAGCTGGCTCAGTGGATAAAGCATTCACCAGGCACACTGAAGTCACAGGTTGGATCCTCAGTCAGGGCATGTACAAGAAGCAATCAGTGAATGCACAACTAAGTGGAACAATGAATTAATACCTCTCTCTCTCTCTCTCTCTCTCTCAAATCAGTAAATAAATTTTTTAAAAATAAATGTAATTTGTGTTCCTGTTTCTTTATTCTCACTGTTGTTTAAGGAGTGGTTTTTCAAGAGAACAAAGATGTAAACATCCTTATGTCACCATCTTACAAGCAGAAGCTTATGTTTACTTTCAAAGTTGAAGACATCATTGCCCAGGTCGATGATGGTATTTGGGTTGTTTTCAGCCATTTGTATACCTCCTCCATTTTCAGAGTTTCTCACTTTTTCTTTTATTCTTCATGGAATGAAAAAAATGAAGAAACTGAACACCTTCTTCAGTGTTCTTTCAGCTTTTTACTCTCTTTGAGATCGATTTATCATCTGTTCTTACATTCTGTATATCCTTGCTTTTTAAAAATTTTATCCAGTCTATCTATTCATACCTGCCTGCACTGGAGCCCAAATTTCTTTTTTGGTTCCTATATGTATGACAGATATCCTATTGCATTTTTAAAGTACTTAAGCAGATGTCTTCCAAATTTTTCATCTTTTCTTTTGTAACAAAAATTTTGTCAGAGCTGTGCTTTTTCTGAGATCCCAGGCCTGCGAACACTCTTTAAGGACACTGTGATATTATTTTTCTTAATTCAGTGAGAGGAAAGGAGGTAGGCACAGATTCCCACATGCGCTCTCACTGGGATCCACCTGGCAAGCCCACCAGGGAGCGATGCTCTGCCCAGCTGGGACATTGCTCTGCTGCTCAGCAACCGAGCTTTTTTTAGGACCTGAGGCAGAGACCATGGAGCCATCCTCAGCACTTGGGGCCAACCCGTTCCAATTGAGCCATGGCTGCAGGAGAAGAAGAGAAAGAGAGAAGCAAGAGGAGGAAGGAGGAAGAAGCAGGTGGGCGCTTCTCTTATGTGCCCTGACTGGGAATCGAACTTGGGACATCCACACTCCAGGTTGACTCTATAGCACTGAGACAACCGGCCAGGGCCACACTGTAACATTTTAAAAGGACCATATTTCTTTTCTCTTGACTCATCATTGAATGGGGACAGGTATCTCCAGGGATTGCTAACCACCCACGTGTGTCTCCTCGCACTACCTGTCCTGGGTATTATAACTGTAAGGCACAAGATTAACAGGAGATGCTTCACAGATACTTACTCAGTAGAGAATCTTGTTTTTTTGCACAAGCTAGAGAGTCAGATCAATTTTTCAGTTCTTGTTCAGCCACATGAGGACATGAAAGACCCTAAGGTGGATCCCTGGGCTGCAAAATCATCCCCAGCAGCCCAGGAATCCAGCTTAGGTTAAAATCACTCATAATAACCTGACTTCAGTGTTCCACAGCAGGACGTGCGGCAGGTTCCTAAGGTGGCTGGTGGCTGATGGCTGAAAAGATCTAGCACTCCACCCCTGTGGGGCATCTTCTTCTTCCGGTGCTCCTGGGATTCCGCCCCGTGCTGCTGGCTGCCTGGTGGGACAGGGGTCTACGGTGATGAGCAGAGCGAATCTGTGTGTCACACTCAGCAGCCAGACTGCAAGGCTTGTTACAATGCCTTCCACCCCTTCTCCCCACTGCGCTTCTGAGCCTTCCAGGTCATGTTGGTGGCTGTGCCCAGTGCCCTCTACATGGGTTTCACCATATATCATGGCATCTTGCATTGGGAAGAACCAGGAAAGGCGAAGAAGGAAGAGGAGACCCTGGTCCAACAGGGACAGGGCAGCACCGATGCCTCAGGAGTTAAAAGTCCCAGGATGCTCTGGGACCATGTGGCACAACCTGGTGCATGACTGGCCCTTGAAGGGGAAGCCTTGGGGAGGGGGTAGTACCATCAGTATGGGATCCAGACACCCATCTTCTCTGAATGACAAAGAGAGCCTTACCCTTGCGGAGTAACGTCATCTCATCCCACCCCTCTGAAAAGACCATCTTCCTGAAGACCATGTTTGGGGTCAGTGGACTCTGTCTCTCATTCACTCTATTGGAGCTTGTGCTCCTGGGCTTATAAAGATGGTGTGAACTTTGGGGAACTTCTTTTTCTTCTTCCAGCCGCACCCCTGCCCTGGACAGCACAAGGATCCTCCAGTGACACTTTGACCAATCTGTTTGATCAGCCTTTACCTTCCAGGATACTCTCACAGTCCAGTGAATAGGGGTAACATTTCATGACCTCCCACAGCAGTAGATATAGCCAAGGTATGAACCAGGGGTCCCCAAACTTTTTACACAGGGGGCCAGTTCACTGTCCCTCAGACTGTTGGAGGGCCAGACTATAAAAAAAACTATGAACAAATCCCTATGCACACTGCACTTATCTTATTTTAAAGTAAAAAAACAAAACGGGAACAAATACAATATTTAAAATAAAGAACAAGTAAATTTAAATCAACAAACTGACCAGTATTTCAATGGGAACTATGCTCCTCTCACTGACCACCAATGAAAGAGGTGCCCCTTCCAGAAGTGTGTGGGGGGGCCTGATAAATGGCCTCAGGGGGCCACATGTGGCCTGCCGGCTGTAGTTTGGGGACCCCTGGTATGAACCTTTCAACCAAATGATCAAACCAGATTTGGGACCAATAGTGCCTTCAGTCTTGCTGGGAGGCATGAACAGAGAAGAGAGAAAATCTGGGTGTGTTGGAAGTACATTACTTGATGTACAAGTGCAGAGGATGTTTTGTGGGCTTACAAGGAAAAAAAAATGAAATCAGTGAGTAAGAAATCAGAGATAGATTATGCAGGCCCAAAGAGCGATGACACACAGAGACTGGGGGGAGAGGGCGAGCAGTGGTGAGGGTGCTGTCGGGTTGCTGATGTCTTTTCCATTTCTGTCCCCACTTCTTTGAACAGGGTTGAAATTGAGCCTGGGGAGCCAGGTGACAGTCTCCCTGCCCCAGTCCACTGTTTCCCAATCCCGACCCTATGGGACATTTGGGTTAGAACAATGGGATCGACAGAACCCCCACTAGCATGTGGCTAAACATCAGCTTCATTGGAAGATAAAGATTCAGGGGAAATCTGGCTGATGGCCAGAGGGTTGCTGCACAGGAAATTGGGCAGACTCTAAGGCTGTGTGGGAGCCCCAGGGGCAGAAAACCTCTGCCCCATGAACAGGTACTTATGTATGATTCACACCAGTGAGGCAGAAATTGCAGAATGTGCAGCTCAGACTGGGGAACAAATGATGCTCCTGATACACTTCTCCATATTACTTACACACTTACCACTTTCCCTCCCCACAGGTTGCTATGTCAAAGTCTTGAGAGGGAATCCTCTAAAGCAAACACAGAAAAGGAAAGTATGAAATAAAGGCCAAATTGCTCTGCATTAAATTTTTTTTTTCATTTTTCCGAAGCTGGAAACGGGGAGGCAGTCAGACAGACTCCCACATGCGCCCGACCGGGATCCACCCGGCATGCCCACCAGGGGGCGATGCTCTGCCCCTCTGGGGCGTCGCTCTGTTGCATCCAGAGCCATTCCAGCGCCTGAGGCAGAGGCCACAAAGCCATCCTCAGCGCCCAGGCAAACTTTGCTCCAATGGAGCCTTGGCTGCAGGAGGGGAAGAGAGAGACAGAGAGGAAGGAGAGGGGGAGGGGTGGAGAAGCAGATGGGCGCTTCTCCTGTGTGCCCTGACGGGGAATCGAACCCGGGACTCCCGCACACCAGGCCGACGCTCTACCACTGAGCCAACCGGCCAGGGCCTGCATTAAAATTTTAATGTGAAAACTGAAAAGCAAGTTCTTAAATTTGTTATTGAAAAATATTTTATTTAATAATCATGGGGGAAAGAAGGATTTCCTAAACAAGACTAAAAAAAATAAACAAAAAAGAAAGATTGATTAATTTCTACTTCATTAAAACTTAAAATGTGCCTGACTAGTGCTGGTGCAGTAAATGGAGCATTGACCTGGAATGCTGACATCAGGTTCAAAAACTCCAAGGTCACCTGACCTGTGGTGGCACAGTGGATTAAACGTCGACCTGGAAAGGCTGAGGTCACCGGTTCAAAACCCTGGGCTTGCCTGGTCAAGGCACATATGGAAGTTGATGCTTCCAGCTCCTCCCCACCTTCTCTCTCTGTCTCTCTCTCCTCTCTCTCTCCCTTTCTCTCTCCTCTCTAAAATGAATAAATAATAATAAAAAAAACTCCAAGGTCGCCGGCTTGTGCATGGGCTCATTCTGGCTTGAGTGTGAGATTATTGAAATAAACTCATGGTCGCTGCCTTGAGTCCAAAGGTTGCTGGTTTGAGCAAGGGGTCACTGGCACAGCTTGAGCCCCTGCCCCCATCAAGGCACATATGAGAAGCAATCAATGAACAACTAAAGTGGCACAACTACAAGTCGATGCTTCTCATCTCTCTCCCTTCCTGTCTCTTTCTCTCTCAAAAAAAAAGTGCATAAAATCAGCAAAAAATTTAATATCAAAATGTATTTTTAAAATACCAACAAATCAATAAGTAAAGGCAAGGGAGGAATGGGTAAATATTATAAAAGGACATTCATGGAAGAGAAAATAGGAATGGACAATAAATAGATACTCAACTTCACTAGTAAATAAAAAAATGCAAATTAAGACAATGAGATAGATCAAAACCACAATAAGATAACACTTCACACATACTAGAATGGTCAGAGTAAAAACTACAGACAACCAATGCTGGTGAGGATGTGGAAAATTGAAACTCAAACACTAGTAGGAATGGAAAATGGAAAACAGTTTGTCAGTTCCTCCAGAAGTTAGACAGAGATGCCATATGACCGAGCAGTTCTACTCCCAGGTACATACCTAAAAGAAATAAAAACAGGCCCTGGCCTCTGGGTGGCTCAGTGGAGAGAGCATCATCCCCGTGCCCACGTATGAGAAGCATCCAATGAGTGCACAACTAAATGGAACAACTAAGTGAAACAACAAGTTGATGCTACTCTTTCTTTCTCTCTCTCTCTCTCTCTCTCTCTCTCCCCGTTACCTTCTTTCTTCCCCTTTCCTCTCTCTATCTCAAATCAATGGAAAAACAGAGAGAGAGAAATAAAAATATATGTCCTCCTAAAAATATGTACAGGAATGTTTACAACAGCATTATTCATAATAGCCAAAAGGTAGAAAAAAAACACATCCCCATCATTAGATAAATAAAATGTAGTCTGTTCATATAATAGAATATTATTCATCAATAAAAACGGGAAGTACCAACACATGCTAGCACATGGATGAACCTTGAAAACATTAGAGTAAGTGAAAGAAGGCGATCACAAAGATTTACATATTGTATGATTCTATTTATAGGAAATGTCCAGAACAGGCAAGTCTATAGAGTCAGGCAGTAAATTAGTGGTTGACTAGAGCTGGAGGTAGGTGGAACGGCGAACAACCACTAACTTTTGTGCAGGATCTCTTTGGGGAGTAATAAAAATGCTCTGAAGTTGATTGTGGTGATGCTTGCACGACTCTGTGAATACACTAAAATCCACTGAAGTAGATAAACACTTTAAATGGGCAGATCATATGGTATGTGAATTACATATCAATAAAGGGGCTTTTTTGTTTTTAATGAGATATGTACCTTCCCCTCAGCTATCTAACGATGGTGAGCAGTGGGGATGCTCATGCGCTGCTGGTGGGAAAGGAGTTGCGGGGGGCGGGCAACCAGCTTGGAGAATATCTAGTAAAGCCAAACATTTACACATCCTAAAATTGAACAGCCTGGCCTGTGGCGATGCAGTGGCTAGAATGGCGACCTGGAATACTGAGGTCACCGGGTTGAGAACCTGGGTTTTCCCAGTCAAGGCATATAGGACAAGCCACAAGCAAGTGATGAACAACGCAAGTGAAGCAACTATGAATTGATACCTCTCATTCCACTCCCCTCTGTAAACCAATAAATAAAATCTTTACCAAAAAAACACAAAACTGATCAGCTTCGCTCTTAGGCATGTACCCTGTGGAAATCCATGCAGATGTGCAGGAAGAGACAAGTGCAATACTATGCATTGCAACATTGTTTATGATAGTAAAATTAGTAAAATTTGTTTTTAAAAAAATCAAAATGTTCACCAATAAACTAATGCATACATAAATTGTGGCATATTCATAAATTGGAAAGCTATACTGAACTTAGTGAACTAGAGCTGCATGGATTAATATAATGAATCTCAAAAATATACAATTGTATTTAAAAAGTAACTTCAAAATAATATATACAGTATATCCACTTTATAATGTTAATTATGTGTAAACCAATACTATTTATGGATTTATCACATGCAGTAGACTAAAATATACAGAGGGAGGAGAACCAGCATATTCAGAAAGTAGTTACTTCTGACAGAAAGAAGATTTGGCCTAGTAAGGACTATGTATCATCTGCTCCCTTAATGTTTTAGGTCTTTAAAATGTGTGTGTCTGTGTTTGTGTGTGTGTCTGTGTGGTGTGTGAAGCAAATATGGTAAAATGTTCAGATTTAACAAAACTGGTTGTTGTTACATGTGTGGTTATTATTATATGCTCTACAGTTTTTCTTTCATGATTGATTGATTGATTGATTGATTACAGAGACAGAGAGAGAGTCAGAGAGAGGGATAGATAGAGACAGATGAACAGGAACGAAGAGACATGAGAAGCATTAATCATCAGTTTTTCATTGCAACATCTTAGTTGATCATTGATTGCTTTCTCATGTGTACCTTGACCGCAGGCCTTCAGCAGACCCAGTAACCCCTTGCTCGAGCCAGCAACCTTGGGTCCAAGCTGGTGAGCTTTTGCTCAAACCAGATGAGCCCATACTCAACCTGGCGACCTTGGGGTCTCGAACCTGGGTCCTCTGCATCCCAGTCCGACACTCTATCCACTGCGCTACCTCCTGGTCAGGCTCATTATTGATTTTAGAGAGAGAAAGAGGAAGGGAGCAAGAGAAACATCAATTTGCAGTTTCACTTATTTATGCATTCACAGGTTGATTCTCTTATATGCCCTGACCAGATATCGAACTGAGTACCCAGCCAGGGCCTACATTTTCTGTATCATTGAAATATTTCATGCCCTGGCCAGTTAGTTCAGTCGGTTAGAGCATCATCCCAAAACACCAAGGTTGTAGGTTTGATCCCCAGTGAGGGTATATACAGAAATGATCAATGAGTGCACAACTAAAGTGGAACAGCATAAGAATGCTTCTCTCTCTCTCTCCCTTCCTCTCTGTCACTCTAAAATCAATAAATTTTAAAAAATAAATAAAAATCTATTTGTAGACTTTGATTATATATTTTTAAAAACATATTTCATAATAAAAGGAAAATACTTAATGGCTTTTAAAATGAAATTTAGTTAATGTGTATTATTCTATTTAAATTTTTAAATCTTAAATACTTGCTGGTTGTACACAGCAGTGAATTCATCTTTCTGAATAGCTTAATGCTTTGGGGCTTTAGGAAACCCATGAATCTGTGGACAGAGGAATTTGGAGGCAGGAAAATCAGGTTCACAGCAGGAATGGATACTAGTTTTAAATGGAAGTTCCAAAAGGAAATGGCCTGGCTAAGTTCATGTGGTTTATGAATTGCAGAGGCTGAACTCGATCCCTTCTTGGGAACAAGAAGAAAATTATGAATACAAGGTCAGTGCTATATTCACTGTACTTATTCCCCCAAGTTCAAAGTCATCCATACTCTTCAGATAGGAATTTAGAGATATTTGAAAGACATTTTTTGAGGCTATATAAATATTAGACAATCACAAAGACAAACTTTATCACTAAATGTACTATTAGTATAAACTTAAAATATGTATTATATAATATTGCACATTCATTAAGAAAATTTTGTATATTAAAGTACAAAGAAGAAAACTCAACAAATCTGATCCCTTAAATATAATTTTTCTAAACATTTTTTATTATTTTTAGACATCAACTTTTTAAAAATATATAAATTTGCAAATACAACGTACATCCTAATTATTTCTCATGTCCTGGACTATCCTGTGAAAGGGTTTGCTCTCCAGTGATAATATTCCATTGAATTGATGTTCCATGGCTTAACTATGACATGAAACTGAACTATGACTGAAACTGTAACATGGCTTAACTATGACATAAAATTGCATAGGGACATGTCCCTATGTCCAAGGTTTTTGCTGTTTCCAGTTTTTTTGTGTTTTTTTTTATTTTTTATTGATTATAGAGAGGGGGGAGAGAGAGAGAGAAGGGGGGAGGAGCAGAAAGCATCAACTCCCATATGTGCCTTGACCAGGCAAGCCCAGGGCTTCGAACCGGCGACCTCAGCGTTTCCAGGTTGACACCCCATCCACTGCGCCACCACAGGGCAGGCTCCAGTTTTGATAGTATAAATATTGCTGTGATATCTTCATACCTGTCTTTAATTTTTTCCATTGATTTAGGGGTGGGAGGGAAAAAGAGAGAGAGAAGTATCAACTCATTATTCCACTTAGTTATTCTGTTTAGCTGTGCATTCATTGATTACTTTTCATACATACCCTGACTCAGGATCAAACCTGCGACCTCAATGCGCCAGGACAACACTCTATCCACTGAACCACCTGGCCAGGGCCATGCTTGAATTTTTAAAGCTTCTTGATACATATTACTAAGTTTCCTTCTGAAATAATTGTTTTATACTTTTTGAGGAATATTTGTCTTTAGATGTAGGAATAAGTTAATATACTACAGGTATTGATCAACTTACGATCTATGCAACTTACGACCATTCGACTTTACGACCACAATCGCTAGCCACTACTGCTCCACATCTGGCAGCGCAAGCGTTGCCCAGCTGGGCATACAACAGTGCTGGCCAATAAAATGTTCCATACATGTTTATATATTTTGATGTTTTGCAACTGGGAAAATGTTTCCTATGGTATTTTTTACATCTGTATTTTGTATTTTTGTGTGCACCTGTATTTTGTAATTTTTTATGTTTTGCAAATATTAAACCAGTTGTACTGGTAATGCAGTGTTTTACTTAAACCTGACAAATGTAAAAATAAGAAACAAAATGGTGTAGAGATTATACAAATGGCATAAAATGAACAAAGAAAATTATGATATATAACAATAATGAAAGAAAATTATGATAAAATATGACTTAAAGATTTTTAAACATCATTTCACAGTACTGTACATATAGCCTACAAAACTTACGACCAAATCGTGTTATGACCGGTCTGTTGGAACCAATCGTGGTCATAAGTTGAGCACTAGCTGTACTACCTTCCCTCATTCCCCCAAAAAAGATACAAAACAGTGTTTACGTGAGTTAGTTCGAATTATTGGTTAAGTACGTATGCTCTGGAATAAAATTTAATTTTCTTCTTAGGCTAATAGGGAAAAGCTGTGGCTTTCAGGATTCAGGCAAGACATTTCTGGCCTAGGCTGTAGGTTAGTTGCAATTTCATGTCATTGCCAGGAGAGGGGACTATGTACCCTGCTAGCAGGATAGACCTTCTTCCAGCAGCTCCAAGAAAGGGCAGTAATAGCAAGGAGGGAAAAGGAGGACTTGGCTCTTCAAGTGTATTTGTCGGTCCCTTTTATAATTCTGGCACTGGCTCACTCCGTTTTCATACCTGTCCTCCAGCATTTCCATCTGGATGTCCTGAAGGCACTGCAGTACCACAAGTCCAAACTCCAGCATTGTTTTCCCCACTCCACCCCATCCCCAAAGAAAACAAAACAACCCCTCCTCTTCCTCTCCAGGTTCCTCTATCTCAGTTAAGGGCATCTTTATCCTCCCAACCACTCAAACTAAGACCATTGCTTGTTCCCTCCCTTTCTTCCTATACAGCCAAGATGCCACCAAAACCAAATTAAGCTCAAACTGTGGCCCTTTTCTCCATCAGACTGCACCTCTCTCGTTATGTCTCAGACAAGTATGTTAGAATCTTCCCAAGTCTCTGTCCTTTCTGATCATTCCCCAATACTCAGACAACACAGGTAAGATCCATCATTTCTCTTTTTAGATGTTAAGATAAGAGAGAAACAACCCAAGAGTTCATTGAAAGGCAAATGGATAAATAAAATGCCGTCTCTCTGTACAATGTAAATATTAATCAGCCTTAAATAGGAAGGGTGACAGTGAGCAGAAAGGGAGGTGTGAATAGAAAGGTCAGCCCCTGTTTTGCCTGGATTCAGTTCCACTATGGGAACGTGGGTTTTGAGATTACAAACCCAAAGACCAGGTGCTCCTGTGAATATTCCCTATCTTCTCTCCACACGTCCTCTTGTTAATTCACTTCTCTGATGCTGCCGGAGTTCATTATTATTATTATTATTATTATTATTATTATTATTATTTGAGATTACAAACCCAAAGACCAGGTGCTCCTATGAATATTCCCTATCTTCTCTCCACACATCCTCTTGTTAATTCACTTCTCTGATGCTGCTGGAGTTCATTATTATTATTTATATTATTATTATTGTTATTATGAATTATTTTCTAATAATGTTGCCTTTTCTGGTTCCCCAAAGCTATATAAAATGTAGAACATTAGGGATTAATATGCTGAGTGAAAAGTATTCGATCATTTTTCTTCTGACAGTGGCAGGATTTTTCTAATGCTCTCCCTGGTACTAATTTTCTATAAATACCGAACAATTTGCTCAAACTATTATAATAAGCTTTTTTGAAAGCCTTCCAGAACCTTCCTGGTACCTGCAGAGTTTCCGTTTTTGTTCCAATACTTAGAAAAACCTGAGACTGGGGTGGCATTGTCATTCTCATTCATGAAATATTGGTTAATATCATTATCTACAAATATTTATTTACATTCTGCTGCCAAGCCTGTTTACTACTTCAGAAATCTATTTCTCTAGCACATGTCTAAATGCTTTTTACATGACATTGTGTATTCTCTGAGCTCTTTTTTGTATGTGAGGTAAAATATATGTAATATAAAATTTACCATTTCAACCACTTTTAAATAAACAGTTCAAGTGACATTAAGTACTTTCACATTGTTGTACAACTATCACCACCATCCATCTCCAGAACTCTTTTCATCTTGTAAATTAAAAAATGTATGGCTATTAGCCTGACTGGTGGTGGAGCAGTGAATAGAGCACCAACTTGAGATCCTAGGTTCGAAATCCCGAGGTTACCAGCTTGAATGAGGGCTCATCTGGCTTGAGCACAGATTCATCAGTTGAGCGCAGGGTCACCAGCTAGAGTAGAGGATCATCAACATGATTCCAAGGTCGCTGGCTTGAAGCCCAAGGTGGCTGGCTTGAGTAGGGGGCTGCAGCTTGGCTTGAGCACCCCCCAATCAAGGCAGTATGAGAAACAATGAATAACTAAGAGTGATGTAACTACGAGTCGATGCTTCTCATCTCTCCCTTCCTGTCTCTCTCTCAAAAAAAAAAAAAGTTATGCCCATTAGACAATAACTTCCTATTTTTCCCTCTCTCTCCGAACCCCTGGTAACCACCATTCTACTTTCTGGCTCTGTGAATTTGATTACCTAGGTAGCTCATATGAATGGAATCATACAGTATTTGTCTTTTACTAACTGACTTATTCACTTATGCAATTTCCTTAAGGTTCATGTATCTTGCAACAAAGTGTCAGAATTTCCTTCCTTTTTAAGGCTGAATAAGATGCCATTGTATGGACTTGCCATATTTTGCAAATCCATTCAATTGTCTGTAAACACTTAGATTCCTTTCACCTTTTGGCTATTATGATGCTGCTATTAACATGGTGTACAATATCTCTTTAAGTTCCTACTTTTAATTCTTTGGAGATATACCCAGAATTGAAATTGTTGGATATACAATATTTTCGTTTTAGGTTTTTTGAGGAGCTGCCATACTATTTTCTACAGTGGCTATGTTACCAGATGGGAGACTTGGCCCTTCTGTTCTGTGTGGGTTCTTGACTTCATGCAGGAAAAATTTCACAACACAAGTCCAGGTGACTTTGAGAGTAAGTTTATTAAAACAGGGGACAGTGAACCAAGGATGGGCCTAGAATAGAAGCAGCAGCAGGAAAGAGCTTAGATGGGGCTGGCTTGGCCCTCTAGAAACCTTACGGGAAAGAAATGTGCAGAGAAGGGGGTTAGCCCAGGACAAGCCACCATGCCCACAGCTCCTCTGGTTGCAAGTCTTGTAAGGACACTTAGAGTTTAGAAGATCACCTCTGTGGGCAGGGGTCGGGGTGGGGGGGAGGCACAGCTGGCAGTGCACCTGGGAGGGGGAGTGCAGTGGGTCCTTTGTTTTGAGGGTTTTTAAAGAATGGGGGTTTAGGGGTGATCTTAGGGGAGGATCCCAATAGAATATTCATCTGCTGTATGCTGATATACCAAATGAGATTTATTCTGTTAACTTCATCCTCATGTGTGGTTGGCACAAACGATACTATTGAATAATTATATTTCTGCTATCTAGCTCCCTGAGTAGGGTGATTTATGCTATTTACCCTTTGATTGGAGAGAAGTGTAAACCATTTACACTTGGTTACAGAAAACAGGATTTTGTGATTTACTGGATGGCTGTTAACTGCTTGGCTGTTTAAATGTCTTATCTCCTATTCCACTTGTCTTGGTTTACTGGCCTGTCTCAGATACACCATTTTACATTCACACCAGGAATGTACAAAGGTTCCAATTTCTTCTTGAAAACGCTTGTTATTTAGTTTTTTTTATATTAGCCATCCTAATGGGTATGTGATGATCTTCTCTGAATTCTTGTGTACTCACATTACATATTTACTGCCATTTTGAAAGCATAAGCTTTAATTGTAATAGTATTCAGTTCTACTAAAAGGCTGTCTCTGGAAATGGAAAAGAAGACATGACACAGCCTTGGGTTCTGACACGACTATGTCACCGAGAAACCCTAAGCAGGTGAGAACTTTCTCTAAGCATCAGATTCCTCATGCTCTGGAGAGGAAGTCAGTATGATAAATCGCCATGTTCCAACCCCTTAGCTGAAACAGACCTGACTGCATTTTAAGTGGAGTTTCTCCTCCACACGTAAGTTGCTGGATTTCACTTCTAATTTTTTGTTGTTATCGTTAACTTATTTTGGGGCCTCTAGGGTGGGGTACACGTCCCGGGAATGGGGTTCTTGCGCTGTTTGGTAAGGTGTGCTTGAACCTGGGGAAACCACCGAGATGTGGGACCTCCGGAGTCCTAGAGAGAGCGCCTCTCCAGGTTGACGTGGGCGCACTTCCGGCCTTTGTGTGCAGCGGTGGCAGCAGCCGTGGTCGTGCTCAGTGCTAGGTGGCTGCGTGCTCGCAGTGGGGTGGGCGCTCCGCTACCCGGTGACTTGCGTTCCCAGACGCGCTGCGCCAGTCTCTGCCTCTTCCCTTTCTGCAGCCAGTGGCTCAATCGGTTCCGGAGTCGCGGGTCTTGCGTGTCTACCTGCCCCCCGCATTTTTGGTCTCGCCCTCCTTTCGTGCTCCCAGCCGGCGGGAGTCGGGAACTTTCCAAGATTGGGGAGGTTGGTAGGGAGAGACCACGGTTTTGCCCCTTGTTCAGGCTTTCTTGGAGCCAGCATGCTGCCTACCCCCTCTTTCTGAAATCCATGCTGCTGTCTATGCAAACTCCCTTTGAAATGACCTAATGGAAGGTCCAGATTATTGAATTCAAAAAAGTATGATGCATCCCTCAGCTTTCTGTTTTCGTTATTCATAACCAAGCGTTGGGCTAGGTATAGGGCAAATGAAAATTTAGACTGGATTCTGCTTTTTCCAGACCGGGGCACACTAGCAAGGGAACTGACGTGAGTCCTTGCTGTGGTGTGAGCTATCGTGATCTAGAGACGGGTGGAGCGGTAAGGGTTAAGAGCTACTGTGGCAGGGATGCATAAGACTGCAAAGTGGATGGTAGTCGAAGGAGGGGTAGAAATTGGATCTGTGGAAATACTCTTCCAGCCAAGAACATTCCAGATAGAGCTGGAGCAAAAATATAAAGGGGAAAAGGTGGGAAAAACTACAACTACAAGGAGAGATAAATATTTCAACACCATCCTGATAAATGTTTATTCTGTTCTAGTAGTGTGGAGTTAAACAATGCGACTGCAAATCCCTGCTCAAGAGACTGTCAAATCCCTTCTGCTAAAAATAGCCAACCTGCCCCCCTCCCTTTTAAAACAAAATTTGGAGTTTAATTAAAATCAGAACAGGGATACACTAAACAAACAAATATACTTTAAGGATCATCAATTTTATTTATTTATTTATTTATTTGTATTTTTTCTGAAGCTGGAAACGGGGAGAGACAGTCAGACAGACTCCCGCATGCGCCCGACCGGGATCCACCCGGCACGCCCACCAGGGGCAACGCTCTGCCCACCAGGGGGCGATGCTCTGCTCCTCTGGGGCGTCGCTCTGTTGCGACCAGAGCCACTCTAGCGCCTGGGGCAGAGGCCAAGGAGCCATCCCCAGCGCCCGGGCCATCTTCGGCTGCCTGCGGGAGGGGAAGAGAGAGACAGAGAGGAAGGAGGAGGGGGAGTGGAGAAGCAAATGGGTGCTTCTCCTATGTGCCCTGGCCGGGAATCGAACCCGGGTCCCCCGCACGCCAGGCCGACGCTCTACCGCTGAGCCAACGGGCCAGGGCAAGGATCATCAATTTTTGAGACTGAAAACATCTCCAAAACTTTGGAGGTCCAGTTTCTTTTTGAGAGACATCAACCATAACAAAAGTTTTCCCTCTTTGAACTATTCCCGCTTTTTTTTTTTTTCTTTAATCTGGGTTTGTCCTGGCCTGTTGGCTCAGTGGATAGAGCATCAGCCTGGTGTCCTGGGTTCCATTCCTCGTCAGGGCACAGGAGAGAAGCGACCATCTGTTGCTCTTCCCCTTCCTCTCCTTCTCTCCCTCTTCCCTTTCCTAGCCAGTGGCTCAATAGGTTCTGGAATTGATGAGTGGGTGTGTGTGTGGTGTTAAGGATAGCTCTGTTGGTCTGAGCATGACAGCACCTTAAAAATGCCTGGGTTGATTCCAGCATTGGCTCCAGACGGGATGGGGGTGTGGGGTTGCATTCTAGTCTGGGCGCATGTGGGAGTCTGTCTCACTATCTCCTCTTCTTCCCCTCTTCTCACTTAAATTTTTTTTAATTGTTTTTTTTATTTATTCATTTTAGAGGAGAGAGAGAGGGAGAGAGAGAGAGAAATGGGGGAGGAGCAGGAAGCATCAACTCCCATATGTGCCTTGACCGGGCAAGCCCAGGGTTTCGAACCGGCGACCTCAGCAGTCCAGGTCGACGCTTTATCCACTGCGCCACCACAGGTCAGGCCAAAATTTTTTTTTTTATTAGAAAAAAATCTGGGTTTGTTTTTTAGAGACAGGGTAGTGAAATGAGATCTGAATGCCACTTATAGGCTATGTGACCTTGGATGACTTAACATGACTCTCAGATTCTTGTTTCCTTATTTCGAAAGGAGGGATAGTAATAGTACCTATTTAATAAGGAGAAATGAATGAGGCGATTTGTATAAAGCACCCACCTGAATGTGTGTGGTTGGTAGTACTAAGTTAGTCCTCGAGTATATCTTTCTGCGGTTGACTTCAAGTGGTGTCACTCCATGTTCATCTCAGGTGTCTGGCCCGTAATGTCTTCATTTTTCTTTGCACAAACCTCTTTTGCTGCTTTCCTTATTTCCTTCTTGCCTTCCTCAGTTTCATTTTAGACTGTTTCTATTCTGCTTTTTAATGTTTGTCTCTTCTTTGGGTAATTTCTGCTTTAATTTCTTTATTTTTAAGGTTTTAAATCAAGTATATTCTTTTTCCCCTTTAAGCTTATATACAGACATTTGTGCTGTATTATGCCATATGCATTCTTAAAAACTTCATGTTCTAAAAACAAAACAAAACAAAAAAAACCCTTCATGTTCTACAAAATATTTCAAAATTAGAACAAGACTAACAGTTGGAGCAGACTGTCCAAAAATATGTACTTTTGTAACAAGAACGTCAAAATAACATGCTCAATTTGAAATGTTGACACAGTTAAAACGCATTGTATTACTAATAAATACTGCTGTGAATGGGATTTTATACCAAAAACTAAAAGGATAGACCTACAGCTGGCCAACAGGTACATGAAAAGATGCTCAACATCCCTAATCATCAGGGAAATGTAAATCAAAACCAAAATGAAGAATTACCTTAAAACAGTTAGAATGGCTGTCATCAAAAAGATAAGAGATAACAGATGCTGGTGAGAATATGGACAAAAGGAAATCCTTATGCTCTGTTAATAAAAATATAAATTGATATAGCCACTATGGGAAACAATATGGAGGGTCCTCAAAAAATAGAACTACTATATGATCCCGCAATTCCCTTTCTGGGTATATTCTGAAGGAAATGAAAACTATATCAAAAAGCCATGTGCATCCCATGTTACTGAATTGCAGCATTATTCACAACTGTTTCCAGACATGGAAACAGTTTAAGTGTCCATCCACAGATGAGTGGATAAAGAAGATGTGATATACATATGACTATTACTCAGCCATGAGAAAGAAATCCTGCTATTTATGACCTGGAGGGACTTTGAAGACATGCGAAGTGAAATAAGTCAGACAGAAAAAGACAGATACTGTATGATCTCACTCATATGTGAAATCTAAAAAAAAACCAAACTCATAGAAACAGAACAGATTGGTGGTTGCCAGGGGGATCGGGGTGGGTGGGTGAAATGGGTGAAGGTATTCAAAAGGTACAAACTTCCAGTAATAAATAAGTCCTGGGGACGTGATGCACACAGTATGGTACCTATAGTTAGCAATACTGTATATTAATATAATTGAAAGTTTCTAAAAGAATTGATCTTGAAAGTTATCATCAAAAAACTATATAACTATGTGAGGTGATAGACATTAACACAACTTACTGTGGCGGTCATTTTGCAATATATATTGTAAGGTTTGGGTTCAGGGCGGCCTTTAAAACCAGAGCCCCCTTTAAAACTGAAATTCCCCCTCACCCAATTTCTTACCCAGGCTCAAAACAGCACATTTTCCACCCCCACTGTGAGGTTGTAGTTAATTGGCTTGCTGTTATTCTCTCCCTTAATGACTTCCTGGCCTCCACTTTGAAATGTAGAAATATCAGGGAAAGCTTACATTGGGAAGAGACCTGACAATTAAGAGTTTTAAATCACAATAAGTGTTTGTAAAAGCCTAGTTACAGGCCCCAAGGCACTGTCTTCTGATAGCAGATTAGCCCCCCACCACCACCATTCCGAGGGCAGTGCTATCCAGTGTGAGGAGAGAGGACTGGCTTGCCTAAAACCTCGGCCTGCCCAGCTGGCCCGAGACCTTCTGAATGAGCACAGTCATCCTTTAGACCAGGGGTAGTCAACCTTTTTATACCTACGCCCACTTTTGTATCTCTGTTAGTAGTAAAATTTTCTAACCGCCCACCGGTTCCACAGTAATGGTGATTTATAAAGTAGGGAAGTAACTTTACTTTATAAAATTTATAAAGCAGCAGCCCTGGCTGGTTGGCTCAGTGGTAGAGCGTCGGCCTGGTGTGCAGAAGTCCCGGGTTCGATTCCCGGCCAGGGCACACAGGAGAAGCGCCCATCTGCTTTCCACCCCTCCCCCTCTCCTTCCTCTCTGTCTCTCTCTTCCCCTCCCGCAGCCAAGGCTCCATTGGGGCAAAGATGGCCCGGGCACTGGGAATGGCTCCTTGGCCTCTGCCCCAGGCGCTAGAGTGGCTCTGGTCGTGATGGAACGATGCCCCAGAGGGGCAGAGCATCGCCCCCTGGTGGGCGTGCCGGGTGGATCCCGGTTAGGCGCATGCGGGAGTCTGTCTGACTGACTATCCCCGTTTCCAGCTTCAGAAAAATACAAAAAAAATAAAATAAAAATAAAAAATAAAAAAATTTATAAAGCAGAGTTACAGCAAGTGAAAGCATATAATAATAATTACTTACCAAATACTTTATGTCAGATTTTCGCTAAGTTTGGCAGAATAAATCTTTATAAAACAACTTACTATAGGTAAATCTATTTTTTATTTATACTTTGGTTGCTCCGCTCCCACCCACCATGAAAGCTGGAACGCCCACTAGTGGGCGGTAGGGACCAGGTTGACTACCACTGCTTCAGACAGTTGAGCCGGAATAAACAATTTGGAGAAACTGTGACGCCTCTCCAATCCACATATGAAAAATATTTTGTACTTATAGAGACAGTGATGTCGGCTACTTTTTCCAAGACCCCTGACTAACTATAAATACCCTACTCAAACCTTCCCCAGGGCCAACATGGCATTTGGGTCCATCTCGGCATGGCTTGCACCCAAGCATTTCAAATAATCCTTGTGGAATACACCAGCCTTGTGTTTTCAGTTTGTCTTTCCCCGGTGCCCACCCATAAGACCCGGGAAGGGACTTAGCCTGTCAGCTATCTCATACGCGGTAAGGCAGTGCGCTGGGGTTCGCTCCAAGTCACACCTAGTTGGAGGGAGGGATTATTCTGACCTGCCATTTGCCAAGAGAAGCTGAAAGGAGGCTTTCCCTTCCCCAGTGAACTGGCCACCCGCAGCTTTAACCTAATATATATTGATACATATATCAAATCATTACTGGTATGTTGTACACCTAAAACTAATAAAGCATTGTATGTCAATTATATCTCAATAAAAATGGGAAATTTTGTAAATGAAAGAAGAAAGTAGCTTGATGGGAGAGTTGTGAGGAAAGGCTGAGGCTATTGAGTTAGGGAGATACGGGCAAATAAAAATTCGAGGCAAGCCTGCAATAAGCCTTTCCAAAATAAAGCTCATGGCTACCTGAACCATCAGGAGGAAAGATGGGATGTGTGTGCTGTCTGGGCTGCCTGAGGCTTTCTGAGTACAGCTTTGTTGCTGTGCTTTGCTTTCAGGTGCTACTGCTTAGCGGCACAAAACACGAACATGCTGAGACTTGTATATGAAACAACATACCTGACCTGTGGTGGCACAGTGAATAACGTGTTGACCTGGAACGTTGAGGTTGCTGGTTCAAATCCCTGGGACTTGCTGGGTCAAGGCACATACAGGAAGCAACTACTATGAGTAGATGCTTCCTGCTTCTCCCCTCTCTTTCTCTCTCTCCTCTCTCTCCAAAAATCAATAAATGAAATCTAAAAAAAAAAAAAAAATTACTCCACATTATACTAATGTCATTCCCCTGTTTACCAAGTGTAAAGCCAGCAGGCAAGGCCAGGGCCACCATCACAGCCGCCCGGCCCATGCAGGTTCGCATTGGATTCGGACAGTCGGTAAAGAAACAGCGGAGCCAAAAACTGATGGGCCATAGCCTTTAATCCTACCTTGCACCCGGCGGGCAAGTAAAAACACACACTGGGCTCCAAAACCCAGTCACATTCAGTGCTCATAAAGCCACTGATTTATCCGAGTTTCCTAGAATCAAAGGTTTCTAGCTCACCAGCCTTCTTCTCCTCAGTTCCCCATCTGCTTCCTTATCCCAGATACAAACTCTACACAAACTGGCATCTCACTCAGCACTCCACCATCTTGGCTGCTTTTCCTGGCCTCCTCCACGTGGCCGCCTTCCGCTGCTGGCTCTATTCTCTCTGCTCTCTCATGCTAACCTCAGGAACCAAGAGCCAAACTCCCGCTCCGTTCCCATTTTATAGTATAGAAATCCAAACCCTTAATCCAATATACATAATAGGGAAGTCTCTTAATACAAAGTCACTTCTCTGAGGCATGATAGGATTGTACCACCTTACACCAAAAAGGGTAGGAAAGGCTTAATCCCAAAACCAAGCCCCAGGCTACAAGGATTCTGCCTGCCTTTAGCCCACCCCAACACACATTAATATCACCTGGGCAATGGCCTATTTAACAAAGTGAGCATAATACATTTTATCTGCCCAACACCAAGTATATATGAACTATACTGCTCAGAAAAATTAAGGGACATTTTAAAATGAATATGAAGCGATAAAAAAAAGAAGCATTTGATTTTTTTTTTTTTTGTATTTTTCTGAAGTTGGAAACGGGGAGGCAAACTCCCGCATGCACCCGACCGGGATCCACGCGGCATGCCCACCAGGGGGCGATGCTCTGCCCATCTGGGGCTACCTCAATCAGAGCCATTCTAGTGCCTGAGGCAGAGGCCACAGAGCCATCCCCAGCGCCCCAGCAAACCTTGCTCCAATGGAGCCTTGGCTGTGGGAGGGGGAAGAGAGAGACAGAGAAGAAGGAGAGGGGGAGGGGCGGAGAAGCAGATGGGCGCTTCTCCTGTGTGCCCTGGCCAGGAATCGAACCTGGCACTCCCGCATGCCAGGCTGACGCTCCACCACTGAGCAAACTGGCCAGGGCCTGATTTTTTTTTTATTAAACAAGAACATCAGAAAAGCAAACAAATCAAAGAAAGTTTGATTATGCAAATGAGATGCAAAACCAACTTTTATTTCATTGGTGAAAATGCACTATATAAAAGGCTGAAAGTACTGGAGTATCTGCACGTCCCCTGATCCCCTGATTTTTGTGAACAGTGTAATTTACATTATAGAAACACATGACTAAACAGACCATCTGGTCATTGTTTTCTTCTGGTCCCTTTATAAGCCCTTCAACTACATTTGTCCTAATTTCTCAGGAAATGATATGATGGATAATAATTTTTGCTTTTATAGCGGAGGGCACAATTAGAAATTGGGCATACATGTGGGAATAAATAGGGTGGGGTGCACGAGATTGAAATATAGGCCATACAGGTCGTCCTCAAGTTACAAGAGCCCAATTTATAAATATTAGTCCAGTGGCTAAATGCAACCTGCCTCCTTCTCCCCCTTCCCCACCTCCCCTCCCGCCACAGTCCACCATCCCTGGAGACTCTGACAGGAACCAAGAGTTCAAGGACACGTCTGATCTAGCATCTCTTCCTCCCGTCTCAGGGAAACCGTGTTCTACGCATTGCCACCTTTTCCTGTCTGTCACTTCTTACCATTCAGTCACACCATCAGGCCCACCCTCACACAGGTACCCAGTTCTCTCTTTATGTCCCTGCAATAGGCCCCTATCTTTCG
Source organism: Saccopteryx leptura (assembly GCF_036850995.1). Lineage (NCBI taxonomy): Eukaryota > Metazoa > Chordata > Mammalia > Chiroptera > Emballonuridae > Saccopteryx > Saccopteryx leptura. The sequence goes on from NC_089506.1 coordinate 188,359,395, forward strand.
TCACTTGCCTTTTACCTTAAAAAACATACTATTTTTCTCTCATCCTCTTCATCCCACTTGTGAACTTTAAAGTGGCAAAAATCATGGATAATTTGACCAACAATAATCCAGAGATACAAGTATATCAAGGAGAGGGAAGACCATAATACCAAAGTAAGATTACATGGATGCTACCAGCTCCTCAATCGTTTGAAAGCCCAGAGAGATGCCTCCCTCAGAACCTCCGCAGAAGTCATCTTTTTCTTTGTTAGTCTTCTAATCCTTGAATACTAGCATCCAAAATGAATGGAATACTGTATCTAATCCAATTTTATTTTCTTTTGTACTTAGATGCTAGAATTGCAATACGGTTTTCTACTCTTTTTTTCACTGCAGGTACGTTATGTTTTAGCTAAGCTTTTGTGAGAGCATAACTGGTGTTTATTGCATTATTTAATCAAGGAAATGAGCTCCAAATTTCTGAAAACCAATCCATAAATGGACTATTGGAATATATTACTGTTGTACATTAGAGATCACTATTTATATGTTACTATTTTCATCTTTTTTTGTTGGGTTGTTTTTTTGTTTTGTTTTGTTTTGTTTTTTGAGAAAGAGAGGCCAGGGGTGATGGGAGAACATCAACTCATTGTTTCACTTAGTTGTGCAGCCATTGATGCCCTGACTGGGCTCTAACCGGCGACCCCCAGCATTGAGCTGGCAACCTTGGCACTCTGGGAGGACACTCTATCCACGGCACCACTGACCAGGGCAGTATTTTAATCTTCTAATGTTCTGATGTAATTAATTTTTCCTTATACAGTGTTTTGGGAAATAACACTTTTAATCATTATGCATGGAATTCATTCTAAAATTTATGACACCTTCCTATGTGTATATGATTAACTCATTTTTTTCTTAGTGAAAATTACAAATGTCCTTCATACAATGATGTCTTCAGGGTTCTTTGCCCTATATGAAGTGGTTCTACCTACATAACTTTCTTAGTTTCAATGTACATTTCTTTCAGAAGAAAAAGTAAACAGAAGCCTCCTACATGCAGATAATTTGCTCTGACAATTAAACATCAATCCTGCTTTTCCTGTCAGTTATAAATGTCACAAGTTTTTAGAGTTATTTCTAAGTAACTCGAAAAGTCTGAATTTGTTTAAAATGCCATCCTTGGAACAACCCTTTCCATATGCCATTTTATAAACATGGTTTGGCACAAATATTTACTTTGTAATGTTCAAAGAGGAACATGAAGCCTGTTTAAAATTAAAAACAAACTCCTTTTCTTGGGCCTTGGGCCTCTTTTCTCAAAACTTACTGCAGACTGTTCTGCTATTTCTTGCCCGTTTATGTAATAAATGCACTTACAAAAGTGAAGTGATTCATGCACACTTGTTTTCCAATTTCCTTTTGGGCAATGGTTATAAAGCACCATTTCATGGATCTACTCTGTCTCTTGTCATCACTTAGGCCAGGGGTTGGGAACCTTGGCTGAGAGAGCCATGAACGCCACATATTTTAAAATGTAATTTCGTGAGAGCCATACAACGACCCATGTACGTTATGCATTATCCAATAAAAATTTGGTGTTGTCCCAGAGGACAGCTGTGATTGGCTCCAGCTACCCGCAACCATAAACATGAGTGGTAGGAAGTGAATGGATTGTAATACATGAGAATGTTTTATATTTTTAACGTCATTATTTTTTTTATTAAAGATTTGTCTGCCAAAATAAAATAAAAACATTTGTAAACAGCCCTGGCCACATGGCTCTATTGGTTGGAGCATCCCCCTGAAGCACAGAGGTTGTGGGTTCGGTCCCCAGTAAAAGCACATACAGGAAGACATCAATATTCCTCTTTTTTGCTCTTTCCTCTCTCTAAAATCAATAAAATAAATATTAAAAAATTTAAAAAAAAAAAAAAAAGATTTGTCTGCGAGCCAGATGCAGCCATCAAAAGAGCCACATCTGGCTCGCGAGCCATAGGTTCCCGACCCCTGACTTGTGCCCTTTGGTCCCACTTGGAACACTAAAACACCCTCTTTCTAGGAGCAGGTCTGTAATCACAGTCTTTCTCAACCACATGGTTCTGCTGCTGAAAAGGAGGGACTGTAAGTAAGGCCACATCAAGGGTAATTGCTCTTTAAAGGAATTTCACTTCTGAAGGGCTCTGTTTGAGAACACGGCACAGTAACCAGAAATGCTATACCCCATAGTACTAATCTGTCACTGGGCCTTGGTTTTGTCTGATTTTAAATAGGGACATAAAACTTGGCCTCCCACCTCACTGAAATCCAATGAGAAAGGATAGATGAAAGCACTGTGGGAAGTATAAAACATTAACACATGTAACAGCCACAGAGGATGAGCACCTACTAGGAACCAGGAATTGTTCTAGATGCTTTTCATTTTAAAACTCAGAACAACCCGCCTGGCTGGTGATGGTGCAGTGAATAGAGCATCGACCTGGGATCCTGAAGTGCCAGGTTCAAAACCCCGAGGTTGCCAGCTTAAGTGCAGGCTCACCAGCTTGAGTCAGGATCTCTGACTTGAGTATGAGATCATTGACATGATCCCATGGTTACTGGCTTGAGCCCAAAGTCACTGGCTTGAGCAAGGGGTCACTGGCTCAGCTAGAGCTCCCCAGTCAAGGCATGTATGAGAAGCAATCAATGAATAACTAAAGTGAGGCAACTTAGAGTTGATGCGTCTCATCTGTCTTCCTTCCTGTCTCTGTCAAAAAAATTAAACAAACAAAATTTAGAACAACACTGCAAAGTTGGAATTTTCATGCCAGATACCTTAATAAAGAAACCAAGGTTCAGATAGTTGTCATTAATAAGTTCAGCAGCAGAATCAAGGCAATTCAGATTCAAAGGTCAGAGTATTTTCATTAAAAATCCTTCTCCAAATATAAGCTCTTATTTTCCTCTCTACCCAGAATGAAGATAAGAGCTATATTTAAAGTTCTTAACCAACTGTGGATGGGATGGTGGTGACTAACCACCACTTCAATACAGCTGGCTGAGACACACACCAATTCTCCACGATTTGTTGGATGCATTTTAGAAAAGGCCCCAGCCTGTCTGCAAAATCTGTAGGCTCTATGCATGTGGGTGACTTTTGCTGCATCATGTAACAGGAAAATTAAAGTGTTTAAGACAAGAGGGTAGTATGATCTTGCATTCCAGGTATAGCCAGAGAGATAATGGAATATCCTTTACTTAAAGTTCTATCTTCCTCATATTGTCAAGTAGATACACAAATGACAAATGACAGAAAAACACAAGGACTTGATGGCATTTTGAAAACTGCTAAACAACAAAAAAATTTTTTTTTTGTATTTTTTCTGAAGCTGGAAATGGGAGGCAGTCAGACAGACTCCCGCATGCACCCGACCGGGACCCACCCGGCACGCCCACCAGGGGGCGATGCTCTGCCCATCTGGGGCGTCGCTCTGTTGTGACCAGAGCCACTCTAGCACCTGGGGCAGAGGCCATGGAGCCATCCTCAGTGCCCGGGCCATCTTTGCTCCAATGGAGCCTTGGCTGCGGGAGGGGAAGAGAGAGACAGAGAGGAAGGAGAAGAGGAGGGGTGGAGAAGCAGATGGGCGCCTCTCCTGTGTGCCCTGGCCAGGAACTGAACCCGGGATTTCTGCGCGCCAGGCCGACGCTCTACCACTGAGCCAACCGGCCAGGGCCCAAAATTTTTTTTTAAGAAATGGAAAGTGCCTGACCAGGTGGTGGCATAGTGGATAAAGTGTCGGACTGGGATGCAGAGGACCCAGGTTCGAGACCCCGAGGTCGCCAACTTGAGTGCGGGCTCATCTGGTTTGAGCAAAAAGCCCACCAGCTTGAACCCAAGGTCGCTGGCTCCAGCAAGGGGCTACTCAGTCTGCTGAAGGCCCGTGGTCAAGGCACATATGAGAAAGCAAGCAATGAACAACTAAGGTGTTGCAACGCGCAATGAAAAACTAATGATTGATGCTTCTCATCTCTCTCCGTTTCTGTCTGTCTGTCCCTGTCTATCCCTCTCTCTGACTCACTCTCTGTGTCTCTCAAAAATAAAAAAAATAAAAAAGAAATGGAAAGTTCGCCTGACCACCTGCTGTAGCCCCATGGTCAAGGCACATATGAGAAAGCAATCAGGCTGACCAGGCAGTGGTGCAGTGGATAGAGCATCGGACTGGGATGCGGAGGACCCAGGTTCGAGACCCTGAGGTCACCAACCTGAGCGCGGGCTCATCTGGTTTGAGCAAAAAGCTCACCAGCTTGGACCCAAGGTCAAGCTGGCTCAAGCAAGGGATTACTTGGTCTGCTGAAGGCCTCCGGTCAAGTCACATATGAGAGAGCAATCAATGAACAACTAAGGTGTCGCAACAAAAAACTGATGATTGATGCTTTTTATCTCTCTCCATCCCTGTCTGTCTATCCTTATCTATCCCTCTCTCTGTCTCCGTAAAAAAAAAAAAAAAGCAATCAATGAACAACTAAGGTGCCATAACAAAAAATTGATGCTTCTCATCTCTCTCCCTTCCTGCCTGTCTGTCCCTCTCTCCATCTCTATCAGAGAGAGAGAGAGAGAGAGAGAGAGAGAGAGAGAGAGAAATGAAAAGTCCTTTTCCATGGAGCGCAAATGTCTTCTTTAGGTTTTGAGAACAGTTTGATTTATAACCTAAATACAGCGATATGTTTTACTCTAGAAAAACCCTGGAGTTCTTTTTCCTGCTTCCGAACAGCCTGGCTGCTCTCTCAGATCCTGCACCGTTGTCATCTCAGGGTCTCCCTTCAGCAGCACCCCGGAGAGCCCTTGTTCCTCCCCTGCCGAATTGGACCTCCTGCTTCTGGATTCCATTTCTCTCTTGAGTACACCTCCTCTTGGTGAACCATAGCCTTCCATAAGCTTCCTGAGTTAGAATGCCCATAAAGTACATATTTTTGGAAACTTATATACATATAAAAATGTCTTTTTTACTCCCCTTATAACTTGTTTAGCTTGGGTATAAAATTCTAGTTTGGATATTATTTCCTCTTGAAATTTTGTCTTCTAACTTACAATGTTCCTGTTAAGAAATCAAGAGCATTTTGACTCATAGTCCTTTATAATAAGACTTCTGGAAATCTTTGGGTTCTAAAATTTCACATTGATGAGTCAGTTTTGTTTAATTCTTTCCCATTTATTTTGCTGAGCATTCAGTGGGCTGTATGTATTCTTTATTTCAGAGACATTTTTCTAAAATTCTTTTGTTGATAATTTCCTTCACGTCTTCTCTCTGTTCTAGCTTTACAAAATTCCTAAAATTCAGATGTGGGACCTTCCAGGTTGATTCTCTAATCTCCATACATTTGCTCTCATATTTTTAATCTTTTTGTTTTTTTGTTCTATTTGCTGGTATATTTCTTTAAGCTTCTCTTCTATTAAATTTTTCATTTTTGTGCTAGTATTTTCTATTTCCAAGATATTTCTTTAGTTTTTTTAATGTTTCTTTTCTAGAGCATTCTGCAGTTTCTTCTCATATCTCTGAGGACATTAACTGCAGAGGTTTTTGTTAAAGGTTTTCTTCTGCTGCCTGCATTGTTATGGTTCCCTGGTCTTTCTCATGTCACGGCCTGCTGTTCTATAAATGGGCTAAAGATGGCTCCTGTGTTATTTCTTCCCAGCAGGCTCAAAGCCCAGCAGCCCTCAACTCAAATTCTTACACATCAATTGCTTCAAATATAGCCCAAAATAGCATATTTGTTAAAAATTTAGAGCCGCCTGCTTTGCAAAACTGCACTTATCAGCTAGTCAGAGTTAAGACAAACCCTGGGGCTAGAAACGACCCCCAAACCTCTGCTGTCCTTCAGGGTTCTCTGACCCCAAAACTCCTAACTGTGCTGCTGAGTGAAGTCACCTAGACAGGCAAGTCCCCTCTCGGATTTCCTTCTCTCCTGAACAAGGGAATAGAGCTCCCTGGCCCTATTCCCACTCTGGGCACTGCAGCTGTCTCTATAAGGTCCCTTTCATGCAATCCTGTCCAAGATCCATCCAATAAAGCTTGTTGTACAATATTGCCATGTTATGGTCTTGTCTCTTCATTCATCAGCCCTAAAATCCTCAACCTCACCAAACCCACCCATAAGATAAGAGCTATCCTCAAATGTGTTGGCTGTCCATTCACATGGACAGAATCAGTGTGGGACTCACAGAGTCAGCACGGGTCTCTGGGAAGCTCCCTGGAAGGCTCAGGTGTGGGCAGGCCTTGACCCCTATGAGTTTCCCATAGAGGAGCCTGTGGGAACTGGCCCTCAACTGTCAGTATCTAGATCTTTTCACTTAGTCAGTTTCTCCAGGAGAAAACCCTCCAATCTCCCTCAGGAGGAGTTCAAGCCTGGCTGCCATGTTGTAGACTGCAAGTGGCAAAAAGCCTTTGTAGATTCCAGGCTTAGCAAAAGGCTAAGTTCTCCCCTCTTCACCTCCATATTGGCTATGATGCTGAGTAATTTGCCCCCACTTCACTTGCTTGCTTAAGTTGCTGGAAGCAATCTACACGCCCTTCCTCTCACTCTTTGTTTGTTCAGATGTTGGTTGATTTCACTTATGCATGGTGGAGGGATTCCTGTTTTTGCCTCAGATGTGTAACTTTGTATCAGGGTCCTTGATTTGCATATGGCTATATAATAAAGCAAACTGGGGCTATGGGGCACTCAGATATTGCCATCAGCATTGAAGAGGCCTCCCGATCCCATCCTTTTTTCTTAATGAGTCTGTTCTCTTAATTCCACACCGTTCTCACTCAAGACCCAGAATTATGAGCCTCACTGGTCTGCAGCACTGCCAGCCATCTGGATGCTGGAGGAGGAAAGGACTTGACCCTTGAAGGGTGAGGGAGGAGGGTAAGGGCAAGACCAATTCTGCACGGTAAGTCTGAGAGCCCACACCCTCAGGCTACCAACCAGACCCAGCTGGCTCTCCACACCTGGCACAGCTGTGGTGTGGACACTTTAGAGAAAACAAGGGATTAAATAAATATCTACTTCTGGAATGGGAGACCTTCCCCCAGGTCCTGCCTGGGCACACACATTTTCCTATAATGGGAGTTGGCAAACTTTTTCTGTGAAGGGCCAGAAGGTAAATATTGGGGCTTTGCAGGCCACGTGGCTGATGTTGCAACTACGCAGCTGTGCCATTGCAGCGCAGATGCTGCCACGGACTCTATGTGAACGAAGGAGCACAGCTGCATTCCAAAATCATGTTATTTACGGATGCCAAAGTTTGAGTTTAACATAATTTTCACATACCATGAAGAATTATTTCTTTTAATTTTTCCAACTATTTAAAAATGTTAAACCGTTAGATCACTAGGTATACAAAACAAGCAGCAAGCTGCATTTGGCCCAGTGGCGGAAGTTTGCTTAACCATGTCTTAGGACACCATTGTCGAAAGTTTAGTCATAGGCCTCTGAGCCTTTTTTACTCTTCCCCTTAACGATGCCTCCACGAAGCCTCCTGGTGCTCATTTTTGTCTGCAGGGAAAAGGGTTACTGGTTCTGTCTCCTTCATGCAACCTCCAGGACAAGCCATGGAAATTTAGACATTTATGAATTGCCTTGCAATGGAAAAGGTGGTAACAGTGATTCCAAGAGCTTCTGCCAAGTTCTACCCTAGGGTGGAACAAGTTGTTGATTGTTCTCTTTCCCTGGATTTTAACCAAGGTGATAAATGAGTGCAGTGGGAGGAGATCTCTGGAAAAGGTGGGAGCTGGGTCTCCCGGGCCTTGAACTTATCTGAGTCAGAATGTCTGCCTCCAGCAATCAAGATTGTTCTAAGTAGGCCAGTACCTGTGTAGTCTCAGCTTTCAAATCATCAAAAAAAGAAATGCCACTTTCTTAGTTGCAGGGGTAAAATGGAGTGTTGGCAGAAAAAAGAGCTGCTTTTGCCACTTAAAAATGTCACTTATTCCCTGGGCTTGCCTAGTCATGGCACATATGGGAGTTGATGCTTCTTGCTCCTCCCCCACTTCTCTCTCTCTCTCCTCTCTAAAATACATAAATAAAATATGTTTTTAAAATGTCACTTATTGAGGGCAAGTCAGTTCTCCTTGCTGAACCTTGATCATGTCTAAAGTGGGGATTTCTACCTCATTGGGTAGTTATGTGGATTAATAAAATAATATATCTAAAGTCCCTGTCACCATAAGGGTGCTCAGTAAATGGCAGATAGCATAATTCCAATTTATGTAGACATGGAAACTCACAGAGCTTAAGGCAGCATCCAAAGGGCACAAGCTCATTGGGGTGGAGGCAGGAAAACAATTTTCTTTCTTGACTCTTCAGCTGACATTCTTTCCTCTACCCTGCACTGCTTGCAGAGGAGGCCTTAGTTGGTCTTTTTAACCACACCTGAAATGCTACAGCAGAGAAGGAGTCAGGGCTGCAGGATATCAGCTCCGTCCCCCCCCTTTCTCACACCTTTCTTGGTACCTGCTGCAGGTGACAGACCCTCTCTCTTCTCATGGTCAGACACTGGGCAAAGCTGACCTCTCTGTAGCATATTATACAGGGGGTCTTGGTGGGCACTCCTCCTTTGCCACCTCCCCTTGTCCCCCCCCCAGCACCCTTATATTCACCTTCCCCCTCTTCCTGCTGAGGCTCCCTTCCTCTGGGCTGGGCCGCTCGCTCCGCCTGGACAGTCACAAAGATTCTTTGTAATGTGTTTACACGGAGAGGAGTGAGAGCAGGGGCCTGGCTGTACTCAAACCACATGGGCCCCCAGCCTTGTTTACATAAAGAGGGAAGGAACCAAGACAGATGACCCTGTTGCTTGGGGCCCGGATTAAAAACATAACCCAAGAGCAGAGCCTGTGGCTTGTTTCTGGGTTACAGCATACAGCAGCAGCACGGAGACGCCTCTTTTCCCAGGGAGGCCTGTTTGCTAGGCTGGGTGAGAGATGTTTGCACAGGGAGGAAGGCAGCAGCGGCCATCTGGCTGTTCTCTGGCTGAGCGAGGGAGCATTTACGGGTCAGGCACTGATGTGTTCCAGGGCCTCTGGGCAGGCAGCCCCCTGACAGCTGTTCCTTTGAGATGCTCATCTCTTCTTTGAGAGTGAAAATGGATGACTTGGGGGAAATTCTTAAAACAGTACTATTTTCCTCCCTTTAACTTATTCCCCAAACCAAATAAATCATCTAGGATCTTTCCTCCAGTTTTATTTTGCAAGGTGGGGAGAAACACAGCTTTTGACATTTAAAGAAAGGTGATGTTTGGCACCTATAAGGTACTTTGCAGTTTACCAAGCATTGTCATACCCACCAATTATTATGATCTATAAGACAGCAAGGTAGGTAGTTGTGGCCGGCATCATTTTACAGAAGAGGAACTGGCACTTACAGAAGTCAAGTTGCTTGTACTAGACCACACATCCAGCAAGAGACAGAAGCTGATGATTAGATTGCTGCTTTTTCCATTCTGTCCCCCTCTCTCCCCATTTGGCTGAAAAGTGAGGTGTGCAGAAGGCTTATTCCAACATGTAACCACCTTGCAGGTGGTTCTCGAAAAACAGCCTTGCATCTCAGGAACAGCCTTCCATCTCAGGGTGAAAGTCAAGGCAGTGAGCCACAAGGTCACTATGCTGGGACTACAGGTCTACCTATGAATACCACCAATGGGGCATTTCCTGGGTGCCAGACAAAGCCTCATGTGGACCAGCCATGTGAGTGTGCATGTAATATATACACACTGTTCTACCACCAGCAAAATCATGGAGGCGAGGGAGCATGTTACAAAATCACTGAATATTTCCTCCAAGTTCCTTCGCACCTGTCTCCTCTTGGGCTTTGTCTCCCTCCATCTAAACCTGCATGTCTACCGGAAGCCATTACCTGAGTTCCAGTTACTGTCCTACTTATTTCTTTCCAGTTCGTTATCCTTTTCACATAACCCAAAATATCAAATCTACCCAAGAGGCGTCATTCCCAGCTTCTTCTCCTTTCTTTCTCCATCTGTGTGGAGATGGAGAAAAATTGTACCCCTGCCCTTCAGTCCACCTCCACTGCTCAGTCCAGACTGCTTTGACCTGTGTAACCATTAGAGCTTCTCAGCTCTGCTCCCACCATCCTTAGCCCGGCCCCAGCCCCTGACTCAGCCACCAGCCTCGCCTTCCTGGTCTTTTCTTTCCCACCACTGTCATATCCTGCCTCTCCTCTCTTTTCACCCGTCTATCCTTCAGTGACCATCTTTCCACAACAACTAATGTGTTACAGTGTTCTGCTTGCAAACTACTCCTGCTTATGTGCGTATAGATGTATATTCATACAGAGTTCTCACTTAGAAGTTAGTTCCTCCTCCTTACTGGAGCTGCACTCATCTCCTGCCTAAACTACTAAAACTGTATTTTGGGGGGGGTTTTATTGTCTTTACCTTGAATGTATCTGCATTCTGCCCACCATCACTCTTTTATTTTATTTTATTTTTTTATTTATTCATTTTAGAGAGGAGTGGGAGAGACAAAGAGAGAGAGAGAGAGAGAGGAGAGAGGAGAGACAGAGAGAGAGAAGGGGGGAGGAGCAGGAAGCATCAACTCCCATATGTGCCTTGACCAGGCAAGCCCAGGGTTTCGAACCAGCGACCTCAGCATCTCCAGGTCGACGCTTTATCCACTGCGCCACCACAGGTCAGGTACCATCACTCTTTTAACCAACCTACATTCAGATCTTTCATTAGCTTCCTCATAAAATGTTATTATAAGCCTTTAAGTATTCTTCCTAATATGAAGGCCTCATTTCCCTTCCTCCAAAAATTCTAATTAGCTCTCCCCTGTATCCTCCTATATTCTTTCTCAGTATTCAGTGCCTGGAACCTACTGTTAGAATCAGACTGCACCTCCTGGAACCAGAAGCTTTAAGGTTATGCGGCCAGTGGATGACAGTTCCCCCGGAGGCCAGCCAGCCATGCTGCCTGGATGTTTCTGTACAGCCAATGTGCTTGTTTACACTGTAAGCTCCCTGGAGAAATGATGATCTTCTTCCCTTATACACTGCTCAGATATTTAGAGGAAGACCTGAGGTTAGTTCAGCTGCTCTCCAAGTTCCACTCCAAATCTAAGATGTGTCCCCCATGCTATATGTTTTCTCTTCTCTGCCACCTGGCCTAAACCAGAGGCAAAAATGGGGAGCCCCTGCTATAAGTAACCCCCAGTTTGCCTGTGATTAAAATTCCAAAGATCAGAGAAGGCTTGGTATTGTGTCCTATGATTCAATTCCCAAATTCCAAAGAGGGTTATGCAAAATTTGTATATAGTTTGGACAAATGAAGATGAGACCCAGGAACACAGCTCAGTGTTATCATTGTCTTCTTTACTTTGGTTCTTCAAGAATGAGGAAGGGCCACCTTGTCTGAGTCGGGTGCCTGTCAGAGTCACTGAAATTGTACTGACTTCTCCTAAATCCTTGCCGCTTTTGTGTGTTGCCAACAGAAGCTTCCCTGTCATTGTACACAGACAAGAAAGAGCTGTTAGATAGGCTCACACACATTTAGCTTAAGTCCAGGGGTCAGTCAGCAACCCAGAGCCCTAAACTCACCTTGTATCTAATGTGAGTGCATCAAAAATAATTTATACGCCCTGCCCGGTTTGCTCAGTAGTAGAGCGTCAGCCTGGTGTGCGGGAGTCCCGGGTTCGATTCCCGGCCAGGGCACACAGGAGAAGCGCCCATCTGCTTCTCCACCCCCGCTCCTCCCTCTCTGTCTCTCTCTTCCCCTTCCGCAGCCAAGGCTCCATTGGAGCAAAGATGGCCCAGGCACTGAGGATGAGGATGGCTCTGTGACCTCTGCCTCAGGTGCTAGAACGGCTCCGGATGCAACAGAGCGACGCCCCAGAGGGGCAGAGCATCGCCCCCTGGTGGGCATGCCGGGTGGATCCCAGTCGGGCGCATGCGGGAGTCTGTCTGACTGCCTCCCGTTTCCAGCTTCGGAAAAATGAAAAAAATAATAATAATAATTTATAATAATAACAATAGCCTTTCTATCCACAATACTTCACAGTGTGCCAGTCACTGTGCCAGAGTTTTACATGGATCAACTCAGAGGCCATACCAACCCAAAATTGTTGTAATCCCAGTTTTACACAGAGAATTGCTTCTAAAGATAATGTAACCACACCAAGAATAAGAGTTACAGAAGAGATGAGAAGCAAGGCTGTCTAAATCCAATGCCCATACATGGCATACCATAGACAGAAAGGATGCGCCTTTTGGCTAACTTGTTTTGTTTTGATGAAGTGCCAGTCTCTTATTCAGACCTAGGTGCTCTGCACTTTGTGTGACTGGATGTGGACTGGAATTCTATTGTTACTGACTGGAGTTCAAAGTAAGGAAAGAGAGGCCCAAACTTCTGGAATACACTCCCAGCCCATGGCACAGTACATCAAAGATCCCAGATGCCGCCTGACTAGGTGGTGGCGCAGTGGATAGAGTGTCGACTGGGATGCGGAAGACCCAGGTTCAAGACCCCAAGGTTGTCAGCTTGAGCGCGGGCTCATCTGGTTTGAGCAAAAGCTCAGCAGCTTGAACCCAAGGTTGCTGGCTCAAGCAAGGGGTTACTTGATCTGCTGAAGGCCTGTGGTCAAGGCACATATGAGAAAGCAAACAATGAACATCTAAGGTGTCACAGTGAAAAACTGATGATTGATGCTTCTTATCTCTCTCCGTTCCTGTCTGTCTGTCCCTATCTATCCCTCTCTCTAACTCTCTCTCTGTCTCTGAAAAAAAAAAAAAAAAAGATCCCAGATGCCACCTATATGACAGGCAGAAAAGCTCAGGTGCTTTACTAGTTGGGCTAGTTCCCCTGGCTCAAGTTTAAAGAAAACTGTTAAAAAAAAAGAGATAAGGGCTTTGTAGAAGTTGAATGCTTTTCATCTCTTAGAAATGCTTCCCTCTCTTCCATGGTGATCATCACTTCCACTCACCATGAAACCAAGTAAGGGTATCTCCAAAAACTGGGGGTAGGGTGAGGAGAAGTGCCAATAACAGGAGGAAGCTGGCATCTCATCCTCTGCTTGGTCATTATCTTAGAAAGGAGATTTCCTCCCACCCAGCCAGGTGGAGGGTGATGCAACAAATCCACTGTCTAAGATGGGAGGGTAGCTAGAGGAGAGCATTGTGAAAAACTTATGTTCATGACATTCGGGTGGCCAAAGATGCCTGAATTTACCACAGATCAAGTGGTCCCAGAGGAGGGTAGTTGAGTTTCAACTGACCTACTGTGTCCCACCCAAGGGACCCCAGCAAAAAGAGAAGGTTATATGATGCCTTGTTGGAGCAGATCTACTAAGACAGGGGGCTGGGTAGTGAACAGGAAGGGCTCCCTGAAGATTTCATCCCTGTACTCCATGAGCCAACATTCGGATGTCTGAAACATGATCAGTAGTGGTATTTTCTCAAAGTGACCACAGCAGTATTTCTGGTCTCAAATACCCTTCCAGAACCTTTCTAGTCCCCATCAAGAGGTGCCATCTACTTCCCTCCTCTTGAAGCAGAGGTGACTCTCTGACCTCCTTGAGGAATTGAGGGTAATGGAAGTTATGCTGTGTAACTTCTGGGGCTGAGTGACAGAAGGCAACAGGACTTCCACCTTCCTTCCTCTCTCTCTCTCTCTCTCTCTCTCTCTCTCTCTTTCCCTCTCTCTCTTTCCCTCTCTCTCTTTGTGTGTGTGTGGGAGGGGGGTCCGCAGATACTTCTCTATGGATCCAAGACACTACCCTGTGAGGAGGCCCAGGCCATATGCAGAGGGCATGTACAGGTATTCTGAACAACAACCCCAGCTAAGATCTGAGTTGACCACTGGAATCAATCACTGGATTTAGGATTGAGTGAGTGAACCCCCAGCCTCTTAGCTTCCCCAGCTGAGCCCAGCAGAGCAGAGATGAACCAATCATGCTGGTCCCCACCAAACATTGAGGATATAGGAACAAAATAATGTTCTCATTGTTTTAACTGACTAAATTTTGGGATAATTTGTTTTACAGCCTAAGTAACTGGAACACTGTGTTACCTAGGGAGCAGTAACAGTCAACAGAGAGAGTTAAGTAAGAGACCCTTGACACTTTTCCTCTCTCCTTTTAGACTAGGAAAGGGGGGAAGGAGAGAGTCATCTAGAAACAGACCACTCACTCCCTCCAGTCCAGGGAGAAGTGGGATGAGAGTAAAGCACAGAACACCCTCCCCTTCCCACAGCAGCTCCCCAGCCACAACCTGGCCAATAGTAAAGAAGGGAACTTTTGAATCAGAGATGGAACTAGGGTTTTAAACTGGGCAGAATCTTATGTGAAATTGATTAGGGTACAAGCAATCTCCTTCAGGTGCCATTTAAAAACCTGTCACCCAGAGAGATGGGAGTTTTGACAATACAGAGGGAGACAATGGGTGAAAACCAGAACCATTTCATGTGTGTGCTTCTCTGAATTGAGGCTGCTCAGTAGAGTTGGTTATATTTGCCAAGCATTCAAATTTTTTCCTACCCAGGGACCAAGTGTGGGCACCATCCTCAGGGCAGTAGGAATTATTTCAGAAGTAGATGATATGAGAAGTTGTGACTGGAGGTGTGGAGACCCTGAGCCCTAATCAGAGAAATTGCTACAAAGACAAGATGAAGGTTTTGAGAAGCAGGTTTCACTGGATTAGGATGTGCTGTACAACCTGATACCGTCTCCTGGAGGGATACCACATACCACAGGCATAAAGAGCATGGCTAATCTATGCCAGGTTATTCTTTGGCAGACACCAACACAGGAACTTTTTTGTTTAAGCCTCATGACAATCAAATGGAGATTCTGCTGATAGTCCCACTTTACAGACAGGGAAACTGAGTGTTGGAAAGCTTAAATAACATTTCCTGGTTCACTTTCCCAAGTCCAAGGTTAAGGTGGCAGAGCAAGGATTGAAGCCCAGTCTGACTCCAAGGCCAAACAGAACATCCCCACACTGCTGTGCCTCCCTACTTGAGGAAGAACAGCGTTGAGGGCTGTGTTGTTAGGGCAGGGAGTTTTCTTCTCATTTCATCTGAAGCTCCAAGATATATATATATTTAGAAATTGTCTATTTTCCTTGTACTCTGAATGCTGTCTATTTCTGATCTTTTATAGTGGCTATTATATGACTCTGCTTCCCACCCCACATAACTGCTCTTTCCCCACAATGTCTTTGGAGGTGGTCCACACATGGGAAAGAGATCTGAGCCATTGTCTACTGAGGATAAATGGAACATATTCCTAAGTTCTCTATAAAGGGTCCTTGCCCCTTCCTGCTGTTAATATTCAGGGTTTCTGCCTGACCTGTGGTGGTGCAGTGGATAAAGCGTCGACCTGGAAATGCTGAAGTTGCCGGTTCGAAACCCTGGGCTTGCCTGGTATAGGCACATATAGGAGTTGATGCTTCCAGCTCCTCCCTACCTTTTCTCTGTGTCTGTCTCTCCTTTCTCTTTCCCTCTCTGTCTCTCTCTCTCTCCCTTTCTCTCTCCTCTCTAAAATGAATAAATAAATAAATAATTTTAAAAATATATTCAGGGTTTCTTGAAGAGGAGCCACAAAGGAATGAGTCAGCAACAATACTGCAAGTGGAGGACCCCCAGGTCCCAATTCCAGATCCTTCCCCAGGTCCTCCGATGGTAGTGGGTTATCAGAACCCACTTATTAACTTAATTTGCCACTCAGCTGGAATTGGAGTGGAGGAGAGATCTCAGCATGGTCAACCTGAACTGCCGGTTGCAGCAGCTATAGAATTTGAGAATGGATAGGAGGCTCAGGTATTAGGAAAGTTACAGCTTTTTCTGTTATGGTCTGATTTTCTCTAAAGTGTAGCTACAATCCTCTGAACTATCATTTTGTTTCTTTCTTATTCTTTGCCTGGAAATTGAGATGGGGAACACCTGATGGATCCAATTACAAAATCTCACAGCAGCCGTGAGGTTTTTTTCTTGGAGATATTTTGCTTAATTCCATCCATTGTTAATCTCTCTGTCAGAAAATGCCTTGGCTGAGATCAAGCAGGCGTCTTTTTAGTCTGATTGTGCTCTGAAATCCCAGGTTTCTCTCTGGTTTGTCTGATTCTAGTTTCTGTTTAGTTTTTGTTGGTTGTTTTCTAAAATGTGATTTTTTAAGGCCTGAATTAAGTTTTTGCATGCAAAAATTTGAAATGCTGACTCTTATATTGAAAAAATAGTTTCATCCCTACATTTTTTTGCTTTAAAATTGGAACTTTTAAGGAGTGCTTATTTAAATTTAAGTTGAATAGAATGTGGATCCTTAAGACTTTCTAATTTGGTTGGTGCATTGTAAGGTATATTCAGACTTAGAAGTCAAATAGTAATTCAAGTATTAAGATTAATCAAAATTATGTGTTATTCTTGTGTTTCTGTGCTGGAAATTGTCTTTTTGTGTGTGTAAAGATGTGCTCAGATCTGGGAAACAAAGGAATTAAGCAAAATTAAGCAGGGCCCTGATAAGTCATTTCAAGAATTTGTCTCAAGCTGCTTCAGGCAGTTGGCTGCTTGTCAGGCCACATCCTGCAAAAGGGGCCCTGAGGAAAGTGGGAATTTGGCTCCTCTGATGCCCTGAAATACTAATTACTCTGAACATTTAATCTCAAAAAATTGGGAGATGTTAGCTCAAACTGTTCTTTCAAAAGCGGACTGTCTACAATTTATGATTCGGTGGGAGGATCAGGCTCATATTTAAGCTAATTGGAATGCTAATGCTAACCCTCCTGTTAATATTAACAACACCTTCCTATGACACTTTTTCTAATACCCATTCTGGATATTTCCCTTTTATTATCAGCACTATGGCAAGAAGAATTTCATGTGGAAATAACTTCATGTGATAAGCTGGGTTTAGCACATCCCTTTTTAAACCTTCTGTGACCTCCTAGCTGGAAACTATGGAAAAAACATGGATTTTTCATATCAAAGGCAACTGAGAGGCCAGGAGAGGATTGTGGAGGAAGAAGAACCCATCATTTTCCAGTTTCAAGGAAAAGTAATGGTCCAGTATTGGGTGAAGCAGTGGCAGTTGCCTTCATAATTTGGCAGGGAAATGCTTTTCCAAGAAACATTATGGTCTCAGAAGCCAGAATGGCAAGAGACCGTTAATGATGTATTTTTAGATAAGGCTGGGCATGGCTCACTTTCTCACAGAGGGGCAGGACACATGCTGAATAGCTGATCTGGAATTAGGTTTTCTACCTGGGTGGGTCAAGGCACTGAGGTGAGTCAAACCCAACTGAGGACACCAGGAGGAAGTTCTGACCAGTGTGAAAATGAATGTTTGAGAGGTCTGGGACAGATAGGCAAAGTTGTTATTGGGAATCTCATACAAAGTAGAGACTCTATCATTAGCTGAGAATCCAGGAGAGGTGATATTGGGAAGTAGGTAGGCTGGCAGCATCCAGTAGTTCTGCCAGGAGGCATCTAGGACCCAACCACTGTGATCAGGAGTAGGACATGGGCCTCAGGCTCTGGATGAGTGGCAGGGCCAAAGCCCTGTGCCAGTCCTAGGATCAGAGTACTAGGCAAATCCTAAACCAGGACATCAAACACAGGGAGAAGGCAGGATTCCAGACATGGGAACTCAGATACAAGATGGAATGAAACCTGATCTTTGAAACCATACAGAAAGTCAGGTCACAGAACTGGTGCCCAGGGACAACCAGGGTGACTTTCTGCTGACCCAGTGGTCAGTTGGGTCCCTTTACATCCTTCCCTAATCTGAATAGACCTGCAAACAAGAGACAGCTCATCAACTAGAAGACCACCAGTGGTCCCAGCTAAGCAGAACTAATGAGGACGTGGCTCCCTCTCTCTCTGGGTTACCTCACTGAGGTCCAGCCACCACTCCTTCTCCTCCCAATGCTTAAAAGTTAAGGACAGAAGGAGGGGCTCCCTGGTTCAAACCTTGATTCACCAGGTCCAATAGTTTGTCATTGAAGAGGAGAACTATAGATCTTTTTTAATTGTGCACATATATTCTCTAAAGATAAAAAATTATCTTCAAAACTCTAGTCTTATATAATCCATCCCCAGCCACTCAGCATCAAAGAACCTCAGGCTGACAGATGGATCTCAAGGGATCATCTAATCTACCACTTCTCTAGACATTACCAGCAAGAGACTATCCATCCATCTTTGAAACTGTTCCAGCCTGGGCTGGTTGTCTCAGTAGTAGAGCATCAGCCCAGCGTGTGTAAGTCCTGGGTTTGATTCCCGGTCAAGACACACAGGAAAAGTGACCATCTGCCTCCCCTTCTCTCTCTCTCTCTCTCTCTCTCTCTCCCCCACCCCTTCTCTTCCTGCAGCCATGGCTTGAACTGTTTGAGTCATTTGGCCCCAAGTGCTGAGGATGGCTTCATGGCTTTGCCTCAGTGCTAAAATAGCTTGGTTGCTGAGCAACAGAGCAGTGGCCCCAGATGGGCAGAGCATCGCCCTTTAGGGGGCTTGCTGGATGGATCCTGGCTGGGGCACATGAGGGAGTCTGTTTCTGCCTCCCTGTCTTTTGCCTCTCAATTAAAGAAGAAGACGAAGAAGAGGAGGAGGAGGGGAAGGAGGAGAAGGAAGAGGAGAAGAAGAAGGAGGAGGATGAGGAGGAAGAGGAGGAGGAGGAGGAGGAGGAGGAGAAGAAGAAGAAGAAGGAGGAGGATGAGGAGGAAGAGGAGGAGGAAACCATTCCTTTTTTTCTTTTAATGTTTATTTTATTGATTTTAGAGAGAGGTAGTGAGAGAGCAGGAGAGAAACAGGAACATCTGTTCCTGTATGTGCCCTGACCGGGGATCAAACTGGCAACCTATAGGCTTCAGGACAATGCTTTAACCAACTGAGCTATCTGGCCAGGGCAAAACTGTCCCTTTATAAGGCAAAGCTTTTCCTTATATTCAGCAAGAATTGGCTTTCCTAATAACTCCCATACAGTGGTCTTTTGTTGTCAATGGGAATCTCAGAGGAGAAATCTATTTCCTTTTCTATTTGTGGAAGCCAGATTTAGGACTGTTACAGGCTGAATTGTGTCTCCCTTAAAATGCATATGATGAAGTCTTAACCCTCAGTAATACCTCAAAATGTGACTATATTTGGAGATAGGGTCTGTAAAGCAGTAATTAAATTAAAATGAGGTCGCATAGGTAGCCCCTAACCCAACATGACTGGTGTCCTTAAAAGAAGAGGAGATTTGGGTGCAGACACACACAGAGGGAATGCCATGTGAAGACACAGGGAGAAGGAGGCCATCTACAGGAAAAGGAGAGAAGTCTCAGAAGAAACCAATCCTGCTGACACCTTGATCTTGGACTTCCAGCCTCCAGACCATAAGACAATAAATGTCTGTCATTAAGATGCCCATCTGTAGTACTTTGTTACGGCAGCCCCAGCAGACTAACACAGGCCCCCCTCAAAGCCCCCACTTTAGAATAAGCAGACACTGCTCTTCTTGCTGAACCCCAGATAAGCTTCCATTTCTCCTTCTCTGTGTTGCTAACTCTCCTCTCCCTGCACTCTGATTTGTTCTGGTGCCCAAAAGGTGAAGCCCTGCACCCAAGTTAAATGACTATTGCAGAGGAAGGCATGCCTCTCACTTTATGTTTGGACCCTGTACTGCTGTACATGGAGCCTAAGATCTTTTTAACTTTTATTAAATAGCACTCCCAGCTCACTTTGAGCTTATATTCACAAAGAGCCGCAGGCTTGTTCACTGCTATTGCTGCCGTAAAGTCACATCTTCCACTTCCAGTTCTTTCTTACTTATTTTTTCAGACTGGTGTTCCATCTTGGACAGCAGCCACAGGGATATTTTGTAGACATTTCCACCTACTTGCAAGACATTTGACCCTGTTATACTTTAACTCATCCATTCCCTGTTTGTGATTTTTTTTTTCTGGGGAAGTGGGGAGGAGGATCAAGGATTGGTTTTCTGCCTTCAACATACTAGTGAATACCATTAGTTTAAGGTCATGCACAAATCTAATTCACCTACATTCTCATATATGACATTGCTAAAATAGGAAACAGGTAAAATAAAACACAGATAAGAGGATCCTGTTGAACAGAAAACAACAGGACAGAACCCAGTAGTAGCTGACTCTGAAGACTCCATTCAAAGTTGATGTGAATTTGTTAATATGACTTGGGTCTGGTAATTCAACCAACTAAACAGTCTATCCAACTGCCCTTACCTGCCTTCCATTCATTTAGCAATCACTCATTGAGGACCATACTTCTCCAGCTTGTCCCACTAGAATAAAATCCATAAACTGACTATCTTGTCTATAATGCAGTATCTCTAGATCTCTGTCCTCTGTACTGTAGTAGAGCTTCTTAATTCTAGTGTTTCAAGATTTAATGATTAGCCCTGGCTGGTTTGCTCAGGGGATAGAGCATCGGCTCAGCAAACCGACATCCCAGGTTCAATTCCCAGTCAGGGCACACGAGAGAAGTGATCATCTACTTCTTTTGCTCTCCTTCCCCTTTCTTTCTCTCTTTTTTTTCCACAGCCAATGGCTAGATTGGTTTGAGTATCAGCCCAAGGTGCCTAGGACAGCTTGGTTGATTTGAGCATAGTCCCCAGATGGTGGTTTCTGGATGGATCCTGGTCAGGGCGCATGCAGGAGTCTGTTTCTGTATCTCCACCACTCTCACTTAAAAAAAAGAAAAAAAAAGATTAAATGATTAAGTCTGTTTTACTCCATTCATGCCATCTATAATTTTTCAGACTTATAAGTCTTAAATATATGTCCTCCTGGATTTCTACTTCTGGCCATATGGCAGATGAGATGATCAAAGAAACCTCTCTCGTGTATCACACAAAAAGTATGGGCAAAAGGCATCATTTTTAATGCATGAATGAGCTACTAGGAAATTAAGAGAACTCTTTAGAGGCCAGAAATGACAAGAAAGCACTAATTCAGAGGAATAAACACAGCCTCAAGAGACTTTTCCCTGAAGTGTCTGCTCTTTAATAGACCACACATGTGGGGGACACAGACAAAATTGGGGATCTGAGACCTCTGCCTAAAGCTTGGCACCTCAAAGAACTCTGAGGGGTAAATAAAAATAAAATTCACGCCTGACCTGTGGTGGCGCAGTGGATAAAGTGTCGACCTGGGAACACTGAGGTCGCTGGTTCAGAGCCCTGCACTTCTCTGGTCAAGGCATATATGGGAGTTGATGCTTCCTGCTCCTCTTTCCTCTCTCTCTCTCTCTCTCTCTCTCCTCCTCCTCCTCCTCCTCCTCCTCCTCCTCCTCCTCCTCTCCCTCCCTCCTCTCTAAAATGAAAACCCCCCCCAAAACAAAAATTCACACCAAGGTAGAAAACAGTGGTGATATGTCGCCTTGGAAAAATTGGGCCTTGGAAAATTCCTAACCACAAAGCCACCCTCACAAAGGTTTGGAGTCTGAAATCATGCTGAGTGACCCAAAAGAGTGCTAGCTAAATTTAGTTTTATAGTGACTCTGATTTACTAATGTTGCTTAGTACAAGACTGAATCAAACACAGATTGTCACTAAAAATCCCGGGCTCAACTGGCTCCAGAGAATCCTGCGGACCTCAGAATGAAAAGTCACTAGAGATCCTGGCTGGTTGCTCAGTGGATAGAGTGTTGGCCCAGTGTGCAGACATCCCGAGTTCGATCCCCGCTCAGGGCACACGAGAAGAAACCATTTGCTTCTCTTCCCCACCTTCTTCTCCTTCTCTCTCTTTTCTTCTCTCACAGCCATTGGCCTGATTGGCTCCAGCATCAGCCCCACACACTGACAGCTCAGTTGATTCAAGCATTGGCGCCAGATGGAGGTTGCTGGGTGGATCCTAGTCGGTGTGTGTGTGAGAGTCTGTCCCTCTATCTCCCCTACTCTCACTTAAAAGAAAAGAAAAGTCACTAGACAAATGAGATAATGCCCAAGGACACTCGTGCCTGTCAGTAATACATTTGAGGTGTGTCCCTTCAGTATTAACTCACCAGCTTTCACAACTCAGAAGTCAAGCTTGGGATTCCAGTTTCTACAGTGCTCTTCAGAAACTTGTATTTGTTCAGGGAAGCCTGCCAGTCCTCAAGCACAGCATCTATTTGTCATAGTAAACCATTATATTTAGTGGTACTTTTAATACTTTCACTTTTGAGTTCTTTCAGAACCTGTGGGTAGATGCCACTGGATCTCTTTTTTTTTTTTTGTATTTTTCTGAAACTGGAAACGGGGAGAGACAGTCAGACAGACTCCCGCATGCGCCCGACCAGATCCACCCGGCACGCCCACCAGGGGAGACGCTCTGCCCACCAGGGGGCGATGCTCTGCCCCTCCGGGGCGTCGCTCTGCCGCGACCAGAGCCACTCTAGCGCCTGGGGCAGAGGCCAAGGAGCCATCCCCAGCGCCCGGGCCATCTTTGATCCAATGGAGCCTTGGCTGCAGGAGGGGAAGAGAGAGACAGACAGGAAGGAGGGGGTGGGGGTGGAGAAGCAAATGGGCGCTTCTCCTATGTGCCCTGGCCGGGAATCGAACCCGGGTCCCCCGCACTCCAGGCCGACGCTCTACCGCTGAGCCAACCGGCCAGGGCGCCACAGGATCTCTTTAGCTGAGCTTGTTTCCCATAGGGGTGACCAGCACTCTTTCATATAGCCCCTCTGACAATTTTTGGGACCAGGAATCTCATTTCTTGAAATCTATCCTTAGGAAATAATCAGAGATGTCTTTAATGATTATGCAAAAAGATGTTTTGCTATTCTCATAGCACTATAGAAACTGTCTTATCTAATTATTTACTTGTCTCTTTTTCCAATATAAAAGTAAGCTCAATTGCCTCACCAGGGCGGTGGCGCAGTGGATGGAGCGTGGGACTGGGATGCAGAGGACCCAGGTTCGAGACCACGAGGTCGCCAGCTTGAGCGCGGGCTCATCTGGTTTGAGCAAAGCTCACCAGCTTGGACCCAAGGTCTCTGGCTTGAGCAAGGGGTTACTCAGTGTGCCGTAGCCCCATGGTCAAGGCACATATGAGAAAGCAGTCAATGAACACTAAGGTGTTGCAATGAAAACCTAATGAGTGATGCTTCTTATCTCTCTCCGTTCCTGTCTGTCTGTCCCTATCTATCCCTCTCTCTGACTCTCTCTCTGTCTCTGTAAAAAAAAAAAAAAAAAAAAAAGTAAGCTCAATTATTTCCTCTTCTAATTAAGAATATAGGAATAACAATAACACGCACTGAGTGTTTACTGTGTGTCAAGCACTTTGCTACATGCTTCATACACATTATATCATTTAACTCTCTCAAAGACTTTATGAGGCTAGTATAATTATCACCATTATCAATTATTATCAATAATTATTATCATAATTTTACATATGAAGAAACTTAAGGCCTGAGAAAGTTATTAAAAAGACTTCAAAAACATAACTAGTTTGTGATGGAGTTGATACTTAAACTCAGCTCCTTTTCACTCTAATTTTTATGCTGTGAATGAGTACACTATACCTGGTATGTGTAGAGCAGGGGTCGGGAACCTACAGCTCGCGAGCCAGATGTGGCTCTTTTGATGGCTGCATCTGGGTCACAGACAAATCTTTAATAAAAAAAATAATAATGTTAAAAATATAAAACATTCTCGTATATTACAATCCATTCATTTCCTACCACTCATGTTCATGGTTGCGGGTGGCTGGAGCCAATCACAACTGTCCTCCAGGACAACACCAAATTTTTATTGGATAATGCGTAATGTACACAGGTCATTGTGAGATCAGGAAGTAAACTTCCCTCCTTTTAATCAAGTAGTCAGCTAGCTAGCTAATTGCAGAAACCCTTTTGACGAAGAAGATGGCTAAAAGAAAAAAAGATAAGGAGTGTTTACTTTTCAGCAGAATGGACAGAGGAATTCGCCTTTGTGGAGAGAGCAGATTCTGCAATGTGTCTAATATGCAATGATAAAATTGCATCAATGAAACCATCAAATATAAAGCGGCACTTCGACACGCCATACTACATTTGCATTGAAATATCCAGCGGGGGACAGCAGGAAGAAAGCTTGTCAAGAGCTACTGTGCAGAGTACAAGCTAGTCAGCAGCAAATCCGTGTTTGGACCCAACAAGGTGACTGGAATTCGGCTAGCTTTGCTGGTGCTTTAGCAATTGTGAGAAACGGAAAGCCATTCACAGATGGGGAGTATGCCAAAACATTCATGCTTGATGTTGCCAATGAACTTTTTGACAACTTTTCGGATAAAGACAAGATAATCAAATGAATAAAAGACATGCCTCTGTTGGCAAGAACTGTTCACGATCGTACCATCATGATGGCAAATCAAATTGAGGCAACACAAGTGAAGGACATAAATGCAGCACCATTCTTTTCTCTCACTTTGGCTGAGTCAACAGACATAAGCCATTTATCCCAGTTCAGCGTGATTGCAAGATGTGCTGTCGGTGACACACTACGTGAGGAAAGTCTTTCTGTTTTCCCTATGAAAGAGACAAGAAGGGAGGATTTATTCAAGTCTTTCACTGAGTTCACTAAAGAAAAAAATCTACCAATGGATAAACTTATTTCGGTGTGTACTGATGGTGCTCCGTGCATGGTGGGGAAAAACAGAGAATTCGTAGTGCTTCTTCGTGAACATGAAGAGACCCATCCTAAGTTTTCACTGCATCCTACATCAGGAGGTGCTTTGTGCTCAGATGTGTGGCAAGCAGCTTGGTGAGGTGATGTCGCTAGTCATTCGGGTGGTCAACTTTATTGTTGCCCGAACTTTAAATGATCGCCAGTTTAAAACACTGCTGGATGAAATTGGGAATAATTATCCTGGCCTGCTTCTGCACAGCAATGTGCATTCATTGTCAAGAGGGAAGGTGCTCAGCCATTTCACGGCTTGTCTGAGTGAAATCCGGACTTTTCTTGAAATAAAAAAACGTTGAGCATCCTGAGTTAGCTAACACTGGGTGGCTCCTGAAGTTCTACTATCTCATGGACATGACTGAACATCTGAACCAGCTCAATGTGAAAATGCAAGATGTTGGAAATACAGTCTTATCCCTTCAACAAGCAGTGTTTCCATTTGAAAACAAGCTGGAACTCTTCATCCAGGGACATTGAAACAGGTCGTTTACTACACTTTGAAAAACTGGGAGAGTTTAAAGATGCATGCACAGCAAGTGACCCTGCTCAACATCTTGATCTCCAGCAGCTAGTGGGCTTCACATCTAATCTCCTGCAGTCAGTCATTCAAAGCGCGCTTCGGAGAATTTCGTGAGCGTACTCGTCTTCTTAAGTTCATCACCCATCCACACAAGTGTTCAGTGGACAGCACCCACCTGAGTTACATCCCTGGTGTCTCCGTCAGAAATTTTGAGCTACAAGCTGCTGACCTGAAGGCCTCAGACATGTGGGTGAATAAGTTCAAGTCACTGAATGAAGGTTTGGAAAGACTTGCACGACAGCAAGCAGAGTTGGCGAGCAAACACAAGTGGGGAGAAATGAATAAACTTCAACCCGCGGACCAGCTGATTGTCAAAACTTGGAACGTGCTTCCCGTCACATACCACACACTGCAGCGTGTGAGTATTGCTGTACTGACAATGTTTGGCTCTACATATGCATGTGAGCAGTCTTTCTCACATCTAAAGAACGTTAAGACCAACCTACGATCACGTTTAACAGATGGAAGTCTCAACGCCTGCATGAAGCTTAACCTCACCATGTATCAACCAGACTACAAAGCCATCAGCAAAACCATGCAGCACCAGAAGTTACATTAATGGTAAGAAGTACTTTATTCATCATTGGTTTGCAACAGCATAGCAAAGTTATTAAAAAGAATTCAGAGACTTATTGTACTTTAAAAGTGTTGGTCTTACATAAAATGCACACATTTACTTGTATTTAGTGTTAAACATATTGTATGGCTCTCACGGAATTGCATTTTAAAATGTGGCGTTCGTGGCTCTCTCAGCCAAAAAGTTTCCCGACCCCTGGTGTAGAGTTTAAGAGGAATTCACCAGTCTCTTAAGTCATTTCATAGAATAGGCAGTATCTCAGAAAAGTGTCACAGATATTTAAGTTTCTTGTCTAGTGTGACAGAACTTGTTGGTTAGTCTACTTAAATCTCTGACCCTACTTCTAGGATTTTAGCTGTCTTATTTTTTTCCCCACTGATAGAGCTCTGACTTTGTTTAGGTTCTTGCTGTTCATACAGCTCACAGGTATCCTATCCTAGGTTGCGAATCTTCATAAGTCTTAGCCAATCATGATTATTCCATCCTCTATGCTCTTATGGTCCTTGGCATTGATTGGTTTGTGATGCTCTTCTAGCTAAGAAGATGTGAAAGTCTACTGGGAATGGGGGTTGTAGGGCCAATGCTAAACATGGCCCTTCTCCTTCCCCTGCACCTGGCACCATGGTCACAGATCCTGGCCACGAGCTATGGGAGAGAGGGTAATAAAACTGCAGCTGAGGTTTTACTAAGGACAAAGGACCTGAGTCATCAGATATTATCAAGGAGAAACAGCCCAGAATGGCATGTATGCTTCCCTACTACCCTCAGCTTGCCTGCTCTCCTGCTTGCTTCCCTGTAGACAAAGAGTTTCACCTAAGCAATTGTCCAGGGCTTAGCTATAAAATCCATGTCTTCCTCCCCCTCAGTGGGGCACAAAGCTTTTACCAAACTGCCACCATATGTGCTGCCCCTGTTTCTAAGTAAGAAAAGCTATGTCTGCTCTCTCTGGTCTACCTTCTGGTTTCTTTGGGATCTCACAACAACACCAGATCAATTTTCCAGCTCTGGACCTCCTAAGTTACAGTAGTGGAAGCAAAGAATTATAAAATTTTCCTTGCTCTTAAAAGGGGACACAAGACAGAAGACAGCCCATTCCCTTTTATATCCTTGGGATATGGATGTGGAAGAGATGACTGGAGCTATGGCAGCCATCTTGAGACCATGAGGGGAAGTAGCCAAAAGTAATTGCATTGTGTGCTACAGTTGTTCTCATTTGTCTTTTAACTTTGTAAGAGGTATTTTTTTCTTTTTAAAAACTGGTTTTAACAGGATTTTAATTTTAAAATCTACCATTTTTATGGTTCCTATTTCTGGATTGTTTGAATTGGAACTTTGGGTGGTAAGTGATGAAAATTAAACTAAATTAAGCTTAGGCAAAAATGAGAATTTATTAATTCACATAACTGAAAAGGATAAGCATATAACCTAGCATTATAGGAATCAGGGACTGGGCACCACCTTTTTGCTTCTCAATTTGCTTTTCTCTCCTTGTCAGCTTTATTTTCCCACAATAGCTATATCCATAAGGTTAGATTCATTTCCAAAGGCAGTGCCAGAACATGTATCTCTTCAGTTTCATAAACAGAGATGGGGTTCAGAGACTCTCAAGGTGGCTCATATTGGTGGCCAGGGAAATGATTATCTCAGTTTGGATGAGGAATTCATCTCTAGCCCAGCCACCATGGCCAGGAAGATGGATTCACATAAGAAGACACTTCCTGGTCAAACCACATGTCCATGGAAGGGGAGGGTGAGAGTGGAAGAAATTTCTCACAAGAGACATGCCAATGGATGTCTACCTAATGTGTCATCCTTAATCTCTTTATTCTCCAAAGAGTACAAATGGTCATCATGCTTTTTTTCCTTCTATTATGCATATGATTTTACATTGAATTTTTTAATCTATCTGGAATTTATTTAATGTAAGTATAAATACACATCTAATATCTTTTCCAAATTGGTAGCCAATTGTTCCAATATACAATCATGAAATAAGGCACATAGCAATATGTGTATTTACTTTATTTGTATTATATTTTATATTTATATATTTCTAGATATTCACTAATAATTCCTTTTTTCTCTCTGTTTCTCCCATTACTTCATATAAAGTCTGTTGTTAATTTTACATCAGTAATGATTAATTTACATTTCAGATTTTAGGTTACAGACTATGCAGGTGACAGATTGGAACTGAATGAAAAGAGAAATTGACAACACCCAATGGCAGATACAGTGACTAATGGGACTTTGTGGAAAAGGGCAAAAACATTTTGTCTAAGGGGTAGCTGAGTCATCTTCAGTGAAAGCACAACATAGTTTGTTTTTACTGTTGTTGTGTGGAAGTTAAATCTGAATGAAAAGGAAAACAGCTGCAATGGATTCTGCCTGTCTGCTCTCCGCTCTCAAGCGCAATTCCTCTCTTCCATGTTCCACTATGTATTGAAGAAGTCTGGGACCCTACAAGTTACACTTTCTGAACTCATTTGCCAACAAGTGTCTGTTGTCATTTTCTGTGGGGTTAGTGGCAGCAGCAACAGCCTGGATGGTGCTGATGGCAAGCCAGCAGGATGACAGCTGGTGGTGAAACAGTGTCCAGGGGTGCTGGTTAGTAGGAGCCCAGAACCTGGGGGTGATGTACATCCCAAAGGGAGGGTTGGAAGGATACTCCCCTCAAGAAATTGTGGTAGAAAAAATGATTACCCCTGCCCCAAATATCTGTGTCTTGATCCCCAAAACTGTGACTATATTATCTTTCATGATAAAAAGGGCTTTGCAGATGTGATTAAATTCAGAATCTCAAAATAGGGAAATTATCCTGGATTATCTGAGTGGTCTCAGTGTTATCACAAGGGTCCTTATATGAGTGAGGTAGAAGTCTCAGAGTCAGAGGGTGAAGATGTGAGGATGGAAGTAGAGATCAGAGAAAGGTAGATTTGAATATTTGAAGATGCTACACTATTGGATTTGAAGATGGAGGCAGGGTCACAAGCCAAGAAATGCGGGTGGTCTAGAGAAGATGGAAAATATAGGAAACGGATTCTCTCTAACCCAGTGGTCCCCAACCTTTTTTGGGCCATGGACCGGTTTAATGTCAGAAAATATTTTCATGGACAGGCCTTTAGGGTGGGACGGATAAATGTACCACGTGACCAAGACAAGCGTCAAGAGTGAGTCTTAGATGGATGTAACAAAGGGAATCTGGTCATTTTTAAAAAATAAAACATTGTTCAGACTTAAATATAAATAAAACGGAAATAATGTAAGTTATTTATTCTTTCTCTGTGGACTGGTACCAAATGGCCCATGGACCAGTACCGGTCCGCGGCCCGGGGGTTGGGGACCACTGCTAAGGAATGCAGCGTTGATGACACCTCTATTTAAGCCCCTTAAGACTCAATTTTGGCCTGACCAGGCAGTGACATAGTGGATAGAGCATTAGCCTAGGATACTGAGGACCCAGGTTCAAAACCCTGAGGTTGTTGGGTCAAGCATGGGTTCATTTGGCTTGAGTGTGGGCTCACCAGCTTGAGCATGAAGTTGCTGGCTTGAGCATGGGATCATAGACATGACCCCATGGTCACTGGCTTGAGCCCAAAGGTAACTGGCTTGAAGCCCAAAGTCACTGGCTTGTGCCCAAGGTCACTGGCTTGAGCAAGGGGTCATTGGCTCAGCTGAGCCCCCCAGTTAAGAAAGCAATCAATGAACAACTAAAGTGGCAGAACTATGAGTTGATGCTTCTCGTCTCTCTCCTTTCCTGTCTGTCTGTCTCTGACTCTTTCTGTCCCCTCTTGCTAAAACAGAAAAAAAGACCCAATTCTGGAATTGTGATCTCCAGAATTATAAGAGAAAAAATTTGTAATGATTTAAGCCACTAAATTTGCAGTTATGGTCCTGGCCAGTTTGCTCAGTGGATAGATCGTCAAACCAGCATATGAAAATCCCAGGTTCAATTCTTGGTCAGGGCACTAAAGAGAAGTGACCATCTGCTTCTCTCTCCCTCCCTCTCCCCCTTCTCTCCCTCCTCCATTTCTACAGCCAGTGGCTTGATTGGTCTGAGTGTTGGCCTCAGGCACTGAGGGTAGCTAGGTACTGGAGCATTACCCCAAACCCCAGACAGGGTTGCTGAGTGGATCCCTATGGGGCGCATGCAGGAGTCTGTCTCACTATTTTCCCTCCTCTCACTTAAAAAAAATCAGCTATTTGTTATAGCAGTAATAGAAAACTAACACAGAAGCTAATTAGCCACAGGTAAAAGGCTTCTAGAAATTAACCTTTAGGAATCTTCTAGAGGGAAAAGTTGGTTGGCAGGCCAGTCACAATACAGTGACAGCCACCAGCATTCAGTGAAACTGCTTTATCTAATTTTAGTTATTCGTATATGCCCTAAGGCCTGTGAGACTGGAATGGTGGCCACAGGGAGCTCTCTGGCAGCATCACACTGTGCTCGGAAGTGCAGTCTCCAAGACACAAGACTTGTTTGCCAGCCTTTCACATGCTGTGGGCAATGTCTCAGGAGGTTTCTCAGACCTTTGTGCAAGTAAACCTGAGAAGGACACATTCCTCCAGTTCAAAAGGGCCAGACATGCTTGAACCCTCAAGGTGGATTCAGGTCAGAACCATGGTGGCACCTCCTCACCATCTATATCCATGTTATCCTCACAATCACCTTTGAGGTAGGTACCACTGCCCCTAGTTTGGAACTGAAGAACTGTATTTGCTAGGGCTGCCATAACAAACTGCCACACACAGATATCTACTGTCTTATACTTTTGGAGGCTAGATGTTCAAGATCAAGGTGTTGGCAGGTTGGTTCTTTCTGCGGGCTCTGTCTGTGGCTTGCTGATTGCCAGCTTTTCCATGTGTCTCTTCACATTGTCTTTCCTCTGTGTGTGTGTGTCTAAATGTCCTTCTGTTATAAGAACACCAGTGATATCGAATTTGGGCCTGGCTCTAACTTAATTACCTTTGTAAAAACCCTAACCCAAAATATGATCACTTTTTGAGGTACTGGGGTTTAGGACTCTAACATACCTTTTTTGGAGGACACAAGTCAACCCATCACAGGAACAAAGGCTCAGAGAGGTTAACTAATTTGCCCAAACTCACATAGCAAGTTAGTATTCCAGCAAGATTTAAAACCCAATCTGTGGTGTCTTCCACGTGCAGCCACCAGCCATAGCAGAGAAAGTTGTGGCTTATAGATTTTTGCCTTCTAAGTTGAGTTTCTTAATTCCTCAAGGTTTCTGGGAAATGTTTTCCATGTCTTTGGGAAAAATAATGGTTTTTCTGTTATCCACCAACCTGACCAGTTGGCAGCTCACAGAATCCTTGGGAATTTGTTCATGGTCATTACACTCCCCATGGTATTGAGGGCCATAAAGAGTTGGGAAGGTTGGCCCTGGCCGGTTGGCTCAGCGGTAGAGCGTCGGCCTGGCGTGCGGGGGACCCGGGTTCGATTCCCGGCCAGGGCACATAGGAGAAGCGCCCATTTGCTTCTCCACCCCCCCCCCTTCCTCTCTGTCTCTCTTTTCCCCTCCCGCAGCCGGGCGCTGGGGATGGCTCCTTGACCTCTGCCCCAGGTGCTAGAGTGGCTCTGGTCGCAGCAGAGCGATGCCCCGGAGGGGCAGAGCATCGCCCCCTGGTGGGCAGAGCATCGCCCCCTGGTGGGCAGAGCATCGCCCCTGGTGGGCGTGCCGGGTGGATCCCGGTCGGGCGCATGCGGGAGTCTGTCTGACTGTCTCTCCCCGTTTCCAGCTTCAGAAAAAAAAAAACAAAATACAAAAAAAAAAAAAAAAAAAAGAGTTGGGAAGGTTGGTTCTGGTATAAGGTGGTGATGCCAAGAATTAAAAACAACCAGCTGCATCCATCAATGTCCTCACTGAGGGCTTAATGAGGACCCACCTCCAGGATGCACAATTTCCTCATGCATTGTGAAAAATAAAAGAGTCTATTTTTTGAAAGGGAAAGGATTGCAACTGTGTTTTCCATGCTGTTGAGGAGGATCAGCATTCATTTCTCATGCAGATGATTCTTTGTTTAGGGAAACTTGTTTAAGAAAAGGGAGACCCCTTGGCCATGGGCTCTTTAGACAAGAGTAGGCACACACTACCTACCTGCAAACCTTTCTGCTCCCAACTCAGAGGGGGTGTGTGTATGCCCTGTGCAAATGCCCTGTGCGAGTGTGCCCCAATATGTTTGCTGAGTACCATTTAAAAACAGAGAAATTTAATCTAAAAATCCCGTTTCTCTTTTTTCCTTGAAAAAAAAAATGTTTATCTGGTAATTCTGGGTCCACACCCCACATGGCAACAGTAGCCTGAAGAGTGACTTCCTCCCTCAGCCAGGTCACGTGCTCAGCAAATGGGTGGGTACCTACAGTCCTACTGCAGTCAGGTAAGAATTAAATTTATTCCAGCCGCCTGACCTGTGGTGGCGCAGTGGATAAAGCATCGACCTGGAATGCTGAGGTCGCTGGTTCGAAACCCTGGGCTTGCCTGGTCAAGGCACATATGGGAGTTGAAGCTTCCAGCTCCTCCCCCTGTTCTCTCTCTCTCTCTCTCTCTCTCTCTCTCTCTCTAATAAAAAAAATGAGTAAATAAAATCTAAAAAAAAAAAAAAAATTTATTCCAGCCATTGTCTGCTTGGCCCCTGTGCATTTGGGAGTGGGGTGAGGTGCACTGAGGTACATAAAGAGAAATCAATGCTCAGTAGAATAAAAGCTCCAAGAGACAGTTAGTGTCCTAGAAAAAAAAAGGAGATGTAAGGAGGATTTGGATGAAGCAAAGGGCTTGGGGAGCTCTGGGGCTAAGCATCAGAGAGCGGGCCAGGGATAAACTTCTGAGGCTGAGAGGACTAAAGATGTTGAAAATTCACTTTGAAGTTGATTCCGGTCTTCACTATTATAATCTTCCTCATTGACTCAGAAATCTAGAATTAAATCTACTGTGCACAACAGTCTTGTGTTAGGGACTTTCACAGGTCCCAAAAGTGAAGAAAAGGCTATTCCAAGCCAGGGGACACAGAGAAGACAGCAACAAACAGTGGCATTTAGGAGCAACAGGAGAAGTAGTAACAACACAGTTGACCTCAGAGCGGGCTTGAGACAACCCCATTTTCCACTAGAAGAGAGTATCTTTCGGAAGAGGGCCCACACAGAGCCCTTAATTCTTGCCCTGGGAAACCTGCAAACAGGCCAGAGAAGTGTGTTTACGTGGCAAGGGATTACACATCAGTTCATTTTACATTTTGGTGACCCACATTGGCTACTGTAAACTTCTTGTAGACCAGCACGATGTCACTTTTGCATTCTCTAAAATCAAGCATAATCTCTGATACATAATAGATGATAAATGGCTATGAATAAGTTAAGTTCTGCCATAATTCTGATGTGATCTAATAAATTAAGCAAGGTCAGTGAAAAGATATTTGTCACCCTTCTGGTGTAAGTAACTTTGTGCAGGATAAAGATAAGAATATAACCTCTTTGGGCCCTGGCCAGTTGACTCAGTGGTAGAGCATTGGCCCAGCACATGGATGTCCTGGGGTTGATTCCCAGTCAGGGTACAAAGGAGAAGTGTCCATCTGCTTCTCTACACCCCCCTCTCGCTTCTCTCTCTCTCTCTCTCTCTCTCTCTCTCTCTCTCTTCCCCTCTGGCAGCATGGCTCAATTGGAGCAAGTTGGCCCTGGGAAGCTGAGGATACCAGTCAGGGCATATGGGGGAGTCTGTCTCTACCTCCCCTCCTCTCACTAAATGAAAAATAAATAAAACCTCTTTGGGAAAGAAATATGGTAATACATATTTCTTAAAGTTCATACCTATTAAGCCTGACCAGGCAGTGGCACAGTGGATAGAGCATCAGAATGGGGCACAGAGGACCCAGGTTTGAAACCCCGAGGTCGCCAGCTTGAGTGTGGGGATCACTGACTTGAGCATAGGATCATAGACATGACCCCATGGTCACTGGCTTGAGCCCAAGGGTTGCTGGCTTGAAGCCCAAGGTCACTGACTTAAGCAAGGGGTCACTCGCTCTGCTGTAGCCCCCCAGTCAAGGCACATAGGAGAAAGCAATCAAGAACAACTAAGGTGCTGCAATGAAAACTTGATTCTTCTTATCTCTCTCCCTATTTATCCCTCTCTCTGTCTCTGTCACACACACACAAAAAGTTCATACCGCCTGACCGGGCAGTGGCGCAGTGGATAGAGTATCGGACTGGGATGCAGAAGACCCAGGTTCGAGACCCCAAGGTCACTAGCTTGAGTGAGGGCTCATCTAGTTTGAGCAAAAGCTCACCAGCTTGAGCAAGGGGTTACTCGGTCTGCTGAAGGCCTGCAGTCAAGGCACGTATGAGAAAGCAATCAATGAACAATTAAGGTGTTGCAACGCGCAACAAAAAACTAATGATTGATGCTTCTCGTCTCTCTGTTCCTGTCTGTCTGTCCCTGTCTATCCCTCTCTCTGACTCTCTCTGTCTCTGTAAAAAAAAAAAAAAAAAAAGTTCATACCTATTAACTCAATAAATCCACTTATCAGAATCAAAAGACATTTGCATAAGAATCTTTATTTAAATATTTTTTAAACTAGCCAAACTTTGGAAGTATTCCAAATGTCTAGAAGTAGAAGAATTATTAAATAATTAATAGTACAGCTCCTTGATGGGATACTATATAGCTCTTAAAATAATAATTATCCATTCTGTGTAGCAAAATTAAAGATGTTAATGATATGATACCAAGTGTTTTTAAGTAGTACAGTACATATGATTTTCACATCAATCCCACTGGGTGGCAAGAAACAAAACTAAACTCTTTTGCTGGCCAGGGGTTTATTCTAAAGACATTCAGGGAAATAGGGAGACAGGGCATAATGGCATCTGCAGCAAAGTCAAGCAATGCAAGAATAAATATTGTTTGGGGCCCTCCATTATGCTGTGGGCCCTAACTACTAGGTAGCTGGGCTCCTTCTGTGACCTCTGCTCTGCCATGTGGTGCATCGGTCTTGGTTTCTATATCTGTTTGTTTTTCTCTCAAGCCTCTGCTTACTCATAACTTCCAAGGCTTCACGGCTTCTATTACCTAATGGCTTCTGCTTAGTGATTTTCTGCTTGCCCCTAGCTTTCTGTGTGTCTCACATTTAAACTCCCCAAGAAAGGGAAGCTTTGTTCTATTAGAGCTCTCAAGCCAGGCCACCTCTACAGTTCTAAAGGTTAGCATGTATGTAAATTGTGCCCAAACCTAACGCAATCAGCTGTGGCCCAAAAAGTGGTCATATAGCATTAATGTAGTATTTCAAGCATACCAGTCACTTATCCAATACAACTACAGTTTTGAACTGCTTAAAATAATAAATTAAAAATATATAATACTACTATACATATGGAAGTAGATAGGAAAGGAATAGATTAAAGCTATCATAGTTGGGTTAGAGATTAGAGGTGATTATTTTTCTCCATTTTGCAATTTTCATTTAATGATACTGTAACTGCTTTTTAGTTTTCAAGTATTTTTTAGAAAATAAACTCCTCTAAGTAATTTTAGTCATGCCAACCAAGCTACTGAGTTCAGTATCTCCAAGTACTTGTCTTGGTACATAGAGCAAAGTCACAACCATTAAAGCCAGTGGTTACTCTTGCACATAAAATGGAGCAATTTACTCGCCAGGTAAAGAAAGGTAAAGGCCATAATTGT
Organism: Saccopteryx leptura; assembly: GCF_036850995.1. Taxonomy (NCBI): domain Eukaryota; kingdom Metazoa; phylum Chordata; class Mammalia; order Chiroptera; family Emballonuridae; genus Saccopteryx; species Saccopteryx leptura. Next base: position 188,394,840 of record NC_089506.1, read on the forward strand.
AGGTTGTAAAAGCACTGTGAAGGTAAAAGTGTTTGTTATTACTGTGAAAACTCCTTTTAAACTGCTATAATAGCATGTGCCACATAAGCAAAACACAGAACCTTATAACTAAGTTGGTTGTGGAAAGGCATTCTTTGTCCACCTGCCAAGTATTTAAAAATACCACCCACTCAATTGGCAGACATCTCCAGGGCCCAAGAGAAGAAGCTATCATGACAGTTTTTTGAAACCAGCCACCCCTGACTTCACTTTGATCCTCTTTCTACAACCTTGTTTCAGTTCGTCTGCCACAGACATACAATTACTAAATATTATTAATGCATGATGATAACTATAATTATTATCCGAGATGGAAGAGAGGCGAAACCGAATTTTCATATGTACTGGTGTCTCAGGGGGACAGTTTGTATTTCATAAAGCTTGAACCCCCTTCTCGTCGGTCCCCAGCATTAACTCGGAGCGTACAAGCTGAAAGCAGGAAACTCAAAGCTGGAGGATCGATCACCCACAGAACAGAGGCGGGTCAAGCGATTCGGGAATCGATTAGCAAAATCCTCCCGCGCTCCTAGAGAGGACCCGGAAGCGCAGCGCAGTCCCGGAAGGCAAGGTGCTGACACACTTCCGGTCTTTGTGACTCATTGTGTCTGTGTCGAGGCGTCGGGAGGGCCTCGGTCCTTGTGCAGCGCCCTTCGGCCGGCCTGCGTCCCAGAGTCAGCTTCCCTTTCTCTCCCAGCTCCCCCAGGCCGCTGCCGAGGCTCACGGTGAGACTTGGGCCGGCCTCTGTGGAGGGCGGGCGGGGCCGCAGGGGTTGTGCGTGAGGGTGGGCTTCGCAGCTGCGGCCCCGGGGTCCCCTCCAGGTGGCCCGGCCGGAATGTCAAGACAGTCCCTGTTCCCTCCCCAAACCCTGCTGTAGGAAGTGCCATCCCCCAAGGAGTCCTCCCCGCCCCACCCCAGGTCCAGGCGGGGAGGGGTGAGGGTCTAGTGGCCGGGGGTGCTCAGGGACTGGGGAGAAGCCGGCTGACGGCCCCTTCCGGGCCGCTCGCCCGCTGTTTCGACTTCATCGTTTGACGTTTCTGAGGACAGTGTTGTAACCGAACCCACGACCCCAGTCTGATTTTTCTGCTCTCCCTTCGTCGCCATTTGCTTTGATTCCAGTGAGATAGGGGGTCTTTGGTGGGGGGAGGGGGTCCTTCAGAACCTTGTGAAAAACAGGGAAGGCCGAAAAGTGGGCACGTTTTCAAGGACAGCTTACAGGTTTCCAGATCACTGCTTCTCACTCCACCCCACCCCTGAATGGTGATTAAAGAGTAGTTGAAGCTTAGTCAGAGTGATTCGGATCTAGTAGAGATTATATACATTCCACTGTCTTTCAGCTTTATGGAATATTTTGAAGGCCTTTAGAAATGAGATGTCAGGAAGATTAGGTGGATTTTTCGATTCCTGGTACTCTGCTTGACTTGGCGTGGGTGAAAGTGAAGAGAATTTGTGTCATTAGGAGGCAGATTACCCGAGTGACCTTGGATAAGACAGTTCACAAAATGTCAGTTTTGTCGTTAATTAACTAGGTTTTCTCAAAGGCCCTTCCAATTTTAAAATTGATTTGATTAACGTGATTGAAAACTTCAGCTGCAATTTACTCTGACAGCGCCCCCTCCCCTCCCGGCCCCGCAGTGGCTCCAGTACACAATAAGATACTTTCATTATAGAGAGTGGCTGTTACATGGCCTGGGACCAAAGAAAGCATTTATTGTACAGGCCAGTGCTAGGCGGAATTGGAGGTGGTCAGTAAATACTTGTTGAATTGAATTGTGGAGAATTCATTGTAACCAGTGAACAAAGCACTGTTACTATATATGTTGACTAAATGAAATACATAGCTTTATTACGTAGGGAACCATAAGGACAATTTGCCCCAGAATGTTTCTCTCTTATTGACTCTGAATTACTATGCAATATTCTTGTTCATTAGGCAGTTTTCACCCATCTTAAAATGCATACAGGGAAGATAGCTGCTTCATACCATAGTCTTTTGCTTATTCTCTACTTGATCTAAGCATTTAAATTTTTTCTAACTTTATATTGCATCTAAGTAGTGTTAAATCTTAGCTTTTCATTCTGAGCTAGTAGCAATAGTCTTTAGGTAGTCAGCTGTCTTTTAAAGGTAGCTTTTTAAAAATACTTTAAAACAGTTTATAGCTCTGTTGAAAAATGGAAGGGGGCCGTTTGTTTAAACTTTGAAGACTACACCCTGGAAAAAATAATGGCCTGTTTAGAAAATAGCCTTTGGAAAAAAGTGAGCTTGTAACTCCGAGCCCTTTTGGTAAGAAAATCATTTGTATTTATCCGTGGTGAGAACTAGTTGCTGGGGGTAATCTTATGTAAATTGGCTAGAATGTCAGAATGCTTTTAGTTCAGAGGGACCCCAAAGGTAGTGTTCTACTCCTTCCAATACCCTCCTTCCTCCAATTTGACAGATAAGGATACTGAATGCCAGAGAGGTTAAATAACTCAGGGATGTGTAACTTATTTGTAAGAGACTCAAATTCAGGTCTCTCAACCTGTGCTACTTTCACTATTGCAGGATTTCTCCCATTGCTTAATCTTATAAGGCTGAAAATTGGAAAGTACAAGTTACATTTCTTAAAGTTATTGAAAATAATTAAAACACTTCTCTAGTGTCTACTAAATGCCAGATACTTATAAGTGCTCTGTGTGTGTTAACTCATTTAATTCTCACAACTCAATGAGCAAATACCATTTTTCATCCCCATTATACAGGTGAAGAAACATGCATAGAGATTAATTTGCTTAAAAGAATCAGCTGGTACGTGGTGGAACAGCTTCCTGAAACTTCCAAGTAGCCAATTTGAGAGCAACATTGAATACTGTATTAATGAGCCAAAAAAAAAAAAAAAAAGTAACATTGTAAATTCAATCATATAAACTAATGCTTGCAGAGACTCTTACTGAGTGATCTAATAATTACAAAGAAGCATACCTTTAATGATAGTACAGTTGAGAAGAGAAAGCATGAAAAATTATACAAAAATGGCGTAAGAATTTCAGAGCAAATGCTTGGCGCAGACCATTAGGGCCAAGAGTTGAAGGAGAGGAGAAAAGCAGTGCGCTCACGTCATCTGGGAGAACAAAACCCAGCCCCGCTCTGCTGCTGTGACTTTTCTCTTGCCCAGAGTAGGAGTGGAGAAATGTTGAGGGATGGGGAAGAGGGCATCTGTCTATGCCCTCATGTCTGTTCCTTTAGGTCTCACTTCCTCTTCGGAGTCTCTTATTAAATCCCACTGACCCAGAGTATCCTACTCTTTAGAACACTGGCGTAGGCGCGGAAACAAGTCAAGATTCCTTTATTCTCAATAAAGCTAAGACAGGATAGGATTTTCATGAAAAGATTTCTGATGGTAGGCTAGTTATTGCACTAGTTCTGCTCAGTAATCCTGTTTGAAGGTCCTACCAGGTTGATTTTAGATGATTCCCATTTGTATCTTCTACTGTCCCCTTAGTCACACAGCTCTCTAGCGAAAACAGTAGATGTCAGATAAGGCCCATTTCTGAGTGATCATCCTTCATTGACCTTCCTCTTTGAATCTGCATGTGCACGTAAGCCCTTCTTTACTCCACATACTGGGACAGATTGGGTTTGGTATGATGCGTAGAGCTTGAACTGAGGGGTCCCACAGACGTAATTTCAAATCCTGGCTTTACACATTCAATTGTTGTGTGACCTTGGGTTTGTTATTTAACATCAGTAAACCTTAGTTTTGTCATTATAAAGTGAGATCATTGTACCTACGTCCTAAGATAATGTGAAAGGTGTAATATAATACCTGGTAATAGATAGCACTTAATAAACATTGGCTTTTATGATTATGCCTACTAGAAGCTTTTTTAAATTGAACAGCAGTGAAGGGCAAGTGGCATTTAGCTTAGTTCTGAAGCATAAGTAGGCATTGAGTGTGATATGTGGAGAGGATAGCAATCAAAATACAAGGCATATTAGGAAATACTGAAGAAATCCATTTTGCTGGACAGAAAAGATTCCTGTAGGGGAGGGGGAGAAATAGTTGGGAGATGAAGCTTGAGTGGAAACTGCGACCAGACTGGAGGGTGTTGATTACAAGGCTCTAGAGTTGTAGAATTAGCTGAGAGTAAGGTAGGAGAGGGGAGTATGGGGAGAAAATGAAGGCAGGGAACCAAAGGGAGCTGGACTTCATGGAACTAGACAGAAGAATAAGTATGAACAAGGAATTGCTTCTCCCTGGTTCTTGGAGACTGAATGTATGTAAGAAGATAGGAGTCAGGATTCTGAGATTCGGAACCAGAGTGATTGAGATATTGTTAGCAGACTAATTGCCTCTAAAGGCAATAAGAAGATGGCAGGGGAACTGGAATAGCTGAGTAGTTCTTATTTTTTCTATTCAGCTAAACAGAATTAAACTCTGCTGGGGGCTCTAGGAGATAAGTACAAAGAAGACAAGAGGCCCTGTCCTTGAGGGGCATAAAATTTAGTGGGGAAGTAGAGATAGGAACTGCAGCCCAAATAATGACAATACAAGGAGAATATAAGTGCCTTAAAGTAGGAATAAAGAAAGTACTAAGGGTGTTCAAAGGAAGAAGATAAATTATTTAGTTTGGAATATCTGGAGACATTATGCATCTTCAAAGGTGAGTATAAATTTGACCAATAGAGTTGATATGGTAGGAGATTGTTACAGCAAAGGGGTAAGATCCTACGCTTAGGAAATGTTAATGAGCCAGATAAGCTGAAATATAGGGGATCACTAATAAGGAGGAGATAAGAATGGAAAAGTAGAGTGTGGTTTATTTGAACACTAAATTGGTAGGTAGCAAGGATTCTGTGACAGTAAATGAAGGGAAGGAGGGAATGAACAGAAGCATACTTTGGCAATACTATGTTGATCTTGGTATGTTCGTATTGGAATGGAGAAAATGAAGTCAGAGTAACTGTATGGGGCTCTGGCACTAGACTAGGCAGGAGGTACTGAACGTGAATTAGGTGGTGGAAAATAATTGTGGGAGACATAACGGGAAAATAGAGCCTTTCTTCTGACTTCTTAGAATAAAAACTAAGGCTTGTAGGAATTATTTAGCCTCCAGTTGGGTTAAGCTAGCAAAGGGATGATCTACTTGCTGTCTTTTCCTGTAGAGGTCTTGGCTATTCTGATGCCCCAGCTCCAGGGGGCCCTCTTCCTAGAGTGGCCTTGTTTATATGTATGTGAATTAAGTTATTTCTCAGGGCTCCTCTAGCACTCCTGTCGACTCCTTAGAACAGTTGGCGCATTCTACTTTGTACTGGAATTATTTGTGTGAAAGTAGGAATTGTGCTTTTCATCTTTTTATCCCTCTGTCTAGCAGGACACCTTACATATTGTAGACATACAGAAATATTTAGGAAATTGAGTAATTGTAGCTCTATGGACTTTTTTGGGGAAACTGCTCTGAAGTTGAAAACCAAAGTACACTGCTCACAAAAATTAGGGGATATTTTATCACCTCATACTCATTTCAAAATATCCCCTAATTTTGTTGAGCAGTATTCTTACCACAGCAAGGAGGGTGGGGAAGGGATCAAAGGAAGAGCCAGAAGCTGGTTTGCAGTAGGACTTTTTACAAATTTAATGTCATTGGAGAAATTACTTAATTTCCCTGTTTCCTTTGCATTTAAGTAAAAAGCCTTTTTGAATGTAATGTTCTTTATTGTTATTATAGACTGCTTATTTAATAAAGATTTCTGTTTTTCATTAAGGACAAAAAAATGAGATAGAGAAACTAACCCTATAATCTCAGATAAAAATCATATTTTTTTTGTGATTAAAACAGTCATCTTCAACCTTTTTTTTTTTTTTTTTTTGTATTTTTCTGAAGCTGGAAACAGGGAGAGACAGTCAGACAGACTCCCGCATGCGCCTGACCGGGATCCACCCGGCACGCCCACCAGGGGCGACGCTCTGCCCTTCAACCTTTTATGGTCACACATTCCTGTTACTGTATTTTTCGCTCCATAAATACGTACTTTTTCCCCCAGAAGTGAAGGGGAAAATGCCTGTGTGTCTTATGGGTCAAAAAATATGGTATTTTAGCCCTGGCCGGTTGGCTCAGCGGTAGAGCGTTGGCTCGGCATGCAGGAGTCCCGGGTTCAATTCCCGGCCAGGGCACACAGGAGAGGCGCCCATTTGCTTCTCCACCCCTCCCCCTCTCCTTCCACTTTGTCTCTCTCTTCCCCTCCCGCAGCGAGGCTCCATTGGAGCAAAAGATGGCCCGGGCGCTGAGGATGGCTCTGTGGCCTCTGCCTCAGGTGCTAGAATGATGGCTCTGGATGCAACAAAGCGACGCCCCAGATGGCCAGAGCATCGCCCCCTGGTGGGCATGCCGGGTGGATCCCGGTCGGGGGCATGTGGGAGTCTGTCTGACTGCCTCCCTGTTTCCAGCTTCGGAAAAATGGAAAAAATATATATATATGGTATTTTATTAAATATTTTAACACACCATTTGGTTTAGAATATTTTCTTTCTTATTTTCCTCCTTAAAACCCTAGGTGTGTCTTATGGTCAGGTGCATCTTGTGGAGCGAAAAATACAGTACTTAAGAACTAAAAATTACATGCATGTACTAGTGTGCCAATATTTTGTATAATAAAACAAAAAAATACATTAAATTGTGCTCTTTAAAAATAACGTTTGTGCTTTAAATGTACATGATCACTTTGCCACCAAAATTACTAATAATTTTTTAGTGAGCTATATAGTTAAAAATACTTCACTTGTTTAAAATTCGTGGCTTAATTCATTTTGATACAGCAGTTGGATGCTCTGTCTCTAAAACTTGAATTTGATGCTCATGGGTAGAAAAAGATACTTCAAATAGATGTGTCAGTTCAGATGGAAGAAACACATTGCCCACTGACTGTTTAGTAATTCACCCACCAACCATGCTGAATTTCTGTTGTTGAAATTCATCTAGTACTTTTCCATTTTCCATGACCTTAAATCACTTGCTTTTACAAACTAATCAAAAGGTGTTTTATATGTTTAACAAACAGGTTTAAGACCCACTGAAATTCCTTACTTGGGAGATTTTAAAAACAGATGGAAAATAATTCCAGGTTTTTAAAATATGTAGATGATAAGGATATTTAGTCATTTTTGGCAGTTAAAATGACATGACAGTGTACGTTTGCCGACATACATCTTTTTGCATAGTTCTTTCCTTGCACCCTTTTTTTAAAGCAGTGATTTAGTTCAACACCGGATTTTACCTCCCTATCTGGCTGAGAAACCAGTGGTGAGATTCAGCTGGTTTGCACAAGTTCAACAGAACTGATACCTAATTTTTTTAGTTCAGCGAATCAGTTGTTCAAATGGCACTTGTAATCAGGGTTCTCTCTAAGGTGGACACGTGGGCAGCTGCCCAATGTGGAGATCAAATTTACATTCTTTACTCTTTTTTAACGTTCACCTGCATGACAGCGTATTCTAAGCGCCCCTAGCAATGTTCATTCCGGTTATAGGTGAAAAATACTGCAAGTGAGGATGCCAATCAAGAAGCAATATGAAATATCTTAAATAACAGTTTTATTGTTTTTTGTCAGGTATTATTTAATATTTTTTCATTAATATTTTAAAACTCATAACCTAGTTTTGTGTACCTCTTTTATTCTTATTTAAGTATTAAATGCATGAAATAAACTACCTTTCGGATATCGTTTTTTATACTTAAAACGGGTATTAGGGCAGAGAACCAGTTGTTAAATTATTTGAATCTCACCACCGAGTAGAAGTTTGCTCTAGATAGAACCTTTACCTGTGCCATTTTCTTGTTTATGTGTGTTTGTGTCAGTATTTCCTGTAATTGCAGTTTTAATGTAAGAATCTTTAAAGTTGCTTGTCGCTTTTTTTGAGGTATAATTTACACATAACATATTAGTTTCAGATGTACAACATAAGGATTCAATATTTGTATATATTGCAAAGTGATTGCCACAATTAGTTAACATCTGTTTAACCATAGTTAAACAAAATTTTTCTTGGGGTGAGAATTTTTCAGATCTACTCTCAGCAACTTTAAAATATGCAGTACAGTATGTATAGTCACCATGCTGTCTATTATGTCCCCAGGAGTTATTTCATTTAAAACCAGAAGTTTGTACCGTTTGACCACTTCACCCATTTCACCCACTCCCCAACTCCTCATGTTTGTCTCTTTTAAGCTAGATAAAATAACTTATTATTCCACAAATTAGTCTCAAACCGGGAAAGACTACAATTATTAAAAGTGAACAAGTGAATGAGGGGACCATGGCAGCTCTGTGTGTGTGTGGGAGGGGTCTGACCACAGTACCCCTCAAAATAATGGAAATAGCCTTACCTGGTGGTGGCACAGTGATAGAGCTTTGGCCTGGGATGCTGAGGACCCAGATTCGAAACCCCAAGGTTGCTGACTTGAGCATGGGTTCATCAGTTTGAGTGCAGGGTTACCGGCTTGAGCATGGGATCATAGGCTACCCCATGGTTACTTGCTTGAAGCCCAAGGTCACTGGCTTGAGCTCAAGGTTGCTGGCTTGAGCAAGGGGTCAATGGTTCAACTGGAGCCACCCGATAAAGGCACGTATGAGAAAGCAATCAATGAACAACTAAGGTGGCCTAACTATGAGTTGAGAGCTTCTCATCTCTGTCCCTTCCTGTCTGTCTCCCTCCTCCCACCCCTCTCTGAAAAAAAAAAATAATGGAAATAGCTAGATGGTAGATTAGCAGTTCCAGGGTTTCAAATTTGGTATGAATGTTGACTCGGCTGGGTAGGTAACCACCTGCTGCTGAGCAGATTACTTAAATCATCTAGGCCTCAGTCGTGTCATCTTTAAAATTGTACTAGCAGTTGTGCCTACCTCCTAGGGTTGTTGTGGGATGAAATAAGATTGTGTGTGTACTGCTTGTCTCCTGCCTGCACCTGCTGACATTCAGCTCTCACAGGATTAAGCACCGTAAAGGCATGATGTCATAGCCTGCTATCCTCCTGGAGGTAAGGTACTAGACTCAGGTAAACACCCTGAAAGTGGAATTTGCCCTTTGGAGGCAAACCTTAATGTCTAAAGTATCAGTGAAAACAATTGTGGCTCTGGGGGCTGTTTTTTCTTTTTCCCTTTACCATTCAGGGGCTTTCTTAGCACCTTGATGTATATAGCCTTGTATGAAATGTTCGCAGCATAAGTCACTTTTCATAAAAGTACTAATAAGTTCTTTAATACTTCAGGAATAGTACAGAAACATATCAGAAAACATCTCCTAGGACAGAGAGGAGGGCACAGACTCTGTTTGGATCAAGTCAGTTCCCTGAGCCTGAATGATGACTGCTGAATCAAGGGAAGCCACTGGTCTGTCCCCCCAGGCTGCCCAGGAGAAGGATGGTATCGTAATAGTGAAAGTAGAAGAGGAAGATGAGGAAGACCACATGTGGGGGCAGGATTCCAACCTGCAGGAGACTCCTCCTCCTGACCCAGAGATCTTCCGCCAACGTTTTAGGCACTTCTGTTATCAGAACACTTTTGGGCCCCGAGAGGCTCTGAGTAGACTTAAAGAACTTTGTCATCAGTGGCTACGACCAGAGGTAAACACCAAGGAGCAGATCCTGGAGCTGCTGGTGCTGGAGCAGTTCCTCTCCATCCTGCCCAAGGAGCTGCAAGTCTGGCTGCGGGAGTACCGTCCTGATAGTGGGGAGGAGGCCGTGACCCTGCTGGAGGATTTGGAGCTTGATTTATCAGGACAGCAGGTGAGAGGAGGTGAAACTTACCGTATTTCCCCACGTAAGAGACGTTCCCATGTATAAGATGCATCGTAATTTTGGGGCCTGAAATTTGAAAAAAAATATATTACATAAAGTTATTGAACTCAAGTTTTATTCATCATAAAATTCATACAACTCATCACTGTCAAAACTCCCATCTATTAGCTTGTCCTCATCTGTGTCTGATGATGAATCACTGTATTCAACAATAAGTGTAAAAACAAGCACAAAAAAGAAGTAAATGCAAGTAAAAAAACCCACTGTGTAAGACGCACCCAGTTTTTAGACCCCAAATTTTTCGGAAAAGGGTGCGTCTTACAACCAGGGAACTTCTTATATTTGGGGAAATACGGTATATGCAAGCAGCATGTGGATTTTGAGACTATAGCAAAGAGAAAGTTATTGATTTAAAGCTAGTATTAGTGTTAGTGTTAATATAAATTACTACTTATAGATATATATAGTTATATATTATATATGCATATATGTTACACACGTATATAAAGTAAACTAATATATAAGCTGCTACTACAAACTACTAATATTAGTAATGGTTATTCTCCATGCTTTGCTTGGATATTAAAAAGTATTCTGGCCTTCTCTTCCCTGCATCCTGGTATATTTATGTTCTTTTTGTTTGTTTAAAGTTCTGATTAAAAAGTGATTTACCCACAAGCCCAACCTGTTTGTCCTCAGGTCCCAGGTCAAGTTCACGGACCTGAGATGCTGGCAAGGGGGATGGTGCCTCTGGATCCTATACAGGAGTCCTCAAGCTTTGACCTTCATCATGAGGCCACTCAGTCCCATTTCAAACATTCATCTCGGAAACCCCGCCTCTTACAATCACGGGGTAAGAAACAAGGTTTCTTGAAGGGAAAAGAAGCAAGCTGTTCAGGAAGGGTGTGCCCTCTCTGTTGCTAAGTACCTGTAATAAAGAAACATGCTTGTTTTTATCATTATACTTATTATCATTACTGAGTATTAGGGGAAATATAATTTACAGACCTATTTCAGGAGTTAAATAATGTCACTAAGGAAGTAAATGAAATGTGCATTTTGAACTTGGATGGAAGTTACACTGTTTATTAAATTATTGATATTTTGGGTGTCTAACAGTGTTTACCAGAATGTGCTGGGAAGAGATGATATACTTTCAGCCTGAGTTGAAACACTGTACGTATAGTACACCATAAATTACCTTATAAAGAATCAGTCTTAAAATTTAATTTATTTAAAACGTATAAAAATATAGTATAACCACTTTTTCTAGGTTACTTTGAGAATTTTTAAACAATGGGAAAGAATGGAAAATTTTAGTTGTGGTGGAGAAACATGGGGAAAAGAATCATTTCAGGATCATATAAATAGAAATCAATTTAATTATTAGAGCTTAAGGAAGTATTTTATCTGTGCATTCTGGAGGGTAGCCAGCATTCATATGCTGGAGAAATCTGTGTAAGCCAATATACACTGATTTATTATTTATTTATTTTAGCAAGAGAGGACAGGACAGAGAGAGGAACATCGATCTCCTCTTGCATGTGCCCTGACTAGGGATCAAACCAGCAACGTCTGTTCTTTGAAAGGATGCTCTAACCAACTGAGCCATCTAGCCAGGGCCTGCTACACTGTGGTTTTTAACCCACCACTGTCCACTCAGTCCCACTTATGACCTTCTAGGGTAGTGGTCAGCAAACTCATTAGGCAACCAAGCCAAATATCAACAGTACAACGATTGAAATTTCTTTTGAGGGCCAAATATTTTAAACTTAAACTATATAGGTAGGTACATTCCTTATCAAGGTAGTGCCCGCATGTGGTATTTTGTGGAAGAATCACACTCCAGGGGCCAAAGAGCCGCATGTGGCTCAAGAGCCACAGTTTGCCCACCAGGGTTCTAAGGTAGATAAGGTCTCCACCCTCTATTAAGAAGTCAAGCCTGACCTGTGGTGGCACAGTGGATGGAGCATTGATCTAGAATGGTGAGGCTGCCGGTTCAGAACCCCAGGCTTGCCCAGTCAAGGCACATAGGAGAAGCAACCTCTGAGTTGATGCCTCCTGTTCCTCCCACCCCATTCTCTCCTCTCTAAAATCAACAAATAATAAATAAATAAATAAATAAATAAATAAATAAAATCAACAAAATCTAAAAAAACAAAAAAAGAAAAAGTATATTCATGGTTTTAAGTGCCAGATTAGAGCTTCAGGTTACCAGGTGTTTTAGAGACCCTGGTATATACAGTTGTTACTTAGTAAATAGTTCTTTAAAGATTTGATGAGGCATATGCATTTATGCTCAGTTTCCCTTTTCTGTTATTCATCTTCCAGAATGTTTCCTAAACACTGGTTTAAGTGCTGGGTACTTAATCTTTTCATACATTGTACTGTCTGAAATAGTTACAAGTTTAATAATTCTTTTTCTTTTTTTTTTTTTTTTTTTTTACAGAGACAGAGTCAGAGAGAGGGATAGACAGGGACAGACAGACAGGAATGGAGAGAGATGAGAAGCATCCATCATTAGTTTTTCATTGCAACACCTTAGTTGTTCATTGATTGCTTTCTCATATGTGCCTTGACCGTGGGGCTACAGCAGACCCTTGCTCGAGCCAGTGACCTTGGGTTCAAGCTGGTGAGCTTTGCTCAAACCAGATGAGCCCGCGCTCAAGCTGGTGACCTCAGGGTCTCAAACCTGGGTCCTCTGCATCCCAGTCCGACGCTCTATCCACTGCGCCACCACCTGGTCAGGCTAGTAATTCATTTTCAAATTCATTTCTCTAATACTACCTTGCACAGGAGGATTTTAATTTTGCAGTTTAAAATTTTTCTAATTGTTCTTATCCATTGCAATTAGTGTGATTATATATTATAGATATCCTTTTTTTTCTCTATGATTTGAGAGAAAGGTGGGGAGAGGGAAGGTGGGAGGGAGGACGAAAGGAAGAGAGGATGGGGGAGAGAGAGAGAACATTAACTTGTTGTTCCATTTAGTTATGTACTCATTGATTGCTTCTCATACGTGCCCTGACTGGGGATTGAACCTATAACCTCAATGCACTGAGCCACCTGGCCAGGGCCTATTAGATGAATGTCAAGCCATACCTTTATACATTTATAAATGGCTCATGGTTCATTAACATTTGAACCATGTATACATTTTATCCAAAAAATGGGTAAGTGAGGGAGAAAAGTAGAGGGACAAAATATGGCAAAACTTAGCCAGAAGTAGGAAGACCTCCCCCTTCCTATTTTGTGTTTCAAGGTATCACTACTAAACATTTTTAAAGCTACGTTGTGTTTTTTACAACTAAATAGAATTCTGATATTCTGTTTACTTGTTCCTTGGTCTGAAGAAAATTAAATTTTGAGCCAGGCTTGAATCATGGACTGAATGTTACCCACTTCTATAGCTGACAGTAGGAACCTGGGTTCTAGATCTGGCTCTGCCATTCTTAACTGTGTGACTTTAGACAAGTTATTTACCATCCCAGGGCCTCAGTTTCCCCTTCTTAAAAACATAGGGTTTGGACCAGTCATGTTTTTTTTATGACAGAGAGACAGATAGGACAGACAGACAGGAAGGGAGAGATGAGAAGCATTAAGTCTTCATTGCAACACCTTAGTTTAGTTGTTCATTAATTGCTTTCTCATATTACCTTGACTGAGGGGCTACAGCAGAGCGAGTGACCCCTTGCTGAAGCCAGCGACCTTGGGCTTCAAGCCAGTGACCTTTGGGCTCAAGCCAGCGACCATGGGGTCATGTCTATGATCCCATGCTCAAGCCAGCGACCCTGCGCTCAGGCTGGTGAGCCCACATTTAAGCCAGGACCTCGAGGTTTCAAACCTGGGTCCTCTATCCACTGTACCACCACCTAGTCAGGCTGAACAAGGTGATTTTAAGTATCTTTTTACATGACCCCTTGTCCTGCTTAAGAATAGAAGTCTTGGCCTGACCAGGTGGTGGCGCAGTGGATAGAGTGTCGGACTGGGATGTGGAAGGGCCCAGGTTTGAGACCCCAAGGTCACCAGCTTGAGCGCGGGCTCATCTGGCTTGAGCAAAAAGCTCACCAGCTTGGACCCAAGGTCACTGGCTCCAGCAAGGGGATACTCGGTCTGCTGAAGGCCCGCGGTCAAGGCACATATGAGAAAGCAATCAATGAACAACTAAGAAGTCGCAACGCACAACAAAAAACTAATGATTGATGCTTCTCATCTCTCTCCGTTCCTATCTGTCTGTCCCTCTCTAAAGAATAGAAGTCTTGGCACCTGAAACCAATATAATATGTCACCTATAATTGAAAAATAATGGTTATTAAAAAAAGAATAGAAGTCTTGGGAAAACAGAGGTCATGCTTTTCTTTTTAAATTCTCTTGTTACCTATTCTGTAGTTGAACATTGAACATGTTGGTGCAGGAAAAAGAGTGCCCTTGAGCCCTTCTTTGAAGGGACACCCAGAGCAGAGCTGCTTTTACTCACAGCTCCTTTCTCCTCCCTCAGCTCTTTCTGCCACCCACGTTCCTGCCCCCCATCGCGAGGAGAGTCCCAGAGACCAGGCGATGGCATCTGCACTACTCACGGCAGATTCCCAGGTGAGCTGGGGCCCCTCTGCCCTCCTGAGCACCTCATTTCTGCCTCTCTTTGTGGAGGTCCCTGAACAGTCTCCACCCAGGACACTCAACTTTGGATGTCCCTGCCCACAGAGTAGTCCCACCCACCCACCCACTGCTCGATGCACCAGAGCCTGGCATGATCACCTTTTCCTTCCTAGCAACCTTAGGTTTGTAGTCAACTCTGTCCCTAACTCCAGGATTGGGCAGTGGGTTTTTCCCTGAGTTTTGGGGGAACTGAGTGTGGGGATCTCATGATTTCAGGCAATGGTGAAGATCGAGGACATGGCCGTGTCCCTTATCCTGGAGGAATGGGGATGTCAGAACCTGGCTCGGAGGAATCTCAATAGGGACAACAGGCAGGAGAATTATGGGAACGCATTGTCCCAGGGTAAGACTGATGTAGGATTATTGTCTGATAAGATTGTTTTGCCTCTTTTTGTTAGTTGTGGGATCTCTGATATATTTAATTGAGTATTGACAAGGAGTTAGAGACTACTGAGCCCCTTTCTTCAGACCAGATAGAGAATGAGAACATTTGTGTTTAACTCCAAAAGCATGATACTGTAACTCCCTGATTACAAGTGGGTTTTATTTGTTTTTTTTACCTTTAAGTAGTTTTTGCTGTTTGAAAATCCAAAATATTCTAGTATTCTGAGTCCTTACCTCTTCCACTGCTTCAGACTTGAGAGGATTCTGCTGTACTCCCCATAGGTTACAATTTCAGTGCTTCTATTGGAGTATCTCTATTTCCTAGTGTAGAGGGCCAAGTGAGAACTGATCATTTGTTGTAATCCCAACCTGGGACCATGTTCCTAAACCTGCCAAGCAAGCATCCTTCCATGAGCTTTCTGTCTTACTCTGTCCTGTGGGTGCTGCTCTCTGACAGCTTTGCATAATTCTGCGAACTTGTACCTATACCTCCCTTGTGGTCAGGATTCCCAATTTCCAAACCTAATGGGAATCTATGAAGAGCTCTGCTTCCTGGGTGTAAAGTAACAACGAAGAAATTCTAAGAGGCATCAACCAGAATAAGACAAAAGACACAGTCGACAAACAGTTCCATTTGTCTCTGCTAAATCTCAACCGCCGAGAGCCAGTACTGCAAAGGAGCTCTCAGATAAGTCCTGTCATAGGGAGGTTACAGCGCGGCTTCTGCCTGGGAGGGCAGCTGAAGGGAAACGTCATAAAGAAAGGATGCTACTGAAGACACTTCAAGTTTTGCCAACTGGGGTTTATGGTTTCTTGGTACTTTTCAGATAAGATGAAAATTAAGCAAAAGAACTGATCTGTGTTTATGAGCTGGGTATTACCTATTTCAAGATAGTTTTTTAAAAATATTTGGGGTTCAATCTGGGAACCATCCAGATAGTCAAGGGCCTTGGCTTGGAATTCAGAAGTAGACCAATTTCCTCTTCCTTACGAATGGTTTAGTATTTATGGCAATTACATGACTAAAGGCAGGGGTTAAAGATTATTCAGCTCCCTCAGGAGTTGCATTCAGGGGCCTGACTGGGATAGGATAGACCCTCTAGGAAAAATTTCTTAAAGCCAAATAAGGAGTAGAGTTGGGATATTTGAGGGGTTTTTTCTAGGCATAAGGAATCATATATAAAATAATACATGTTTGAACAATTTTTAACCTTTACTTAAAACAAAGTGAATATAACAGTCTACAATAAAAAAAATACTCCAGTGTTTTAATATGCTGATTACTAAAGTGAGAAGATCAGCTCTACGTTTGTAAAATTTTGTTGTCTTCTAGTGTCTCCTTCATGGGCTGTCTCTGGATTTGTTTTCTTTTTTTTTCCTATTCTCAGTTACTGTCAGTTGTCTTTTGGTGAAGATTCAGTTATGTTTATAATGCTCTAGCCAGCTTCTTCCCCCTCATCTCTGTTACTTGAGCTACTCTCCCTGGTGAAGAGAAACCGTTCTCTGTGTCTGAAGGTCCATGTAACCTGCCTTGTTTTGCCTATTAACCATCCCCTTGTTAATAAAAGAGAAACTTCAGGGAATGGAGTTTTCACTTTTCCTTTCTTCTACTTACCATTTTCTAGAAAAGACCTGTCCATTCTCTTTTTAAGCTTATAAATTCTATTAGACACAGAACATGATTTTTTTAATGTATATTTGTTTCTTCAAATTAAGTATCGGATGACTGAATAACTAAACTGTGAATTGTGACCTTGTGTCCCTTAATTCCTCATCCCGTTGTCCCTGAGCGCGTTCTGTTCCTTCTGCTCATTCCCCAGTGGGTCTGTTCATTGCTGTCCTCTACGCACACTCCCTCTCTTATCCTTTCCACTTTTCCTGCTCTGCCATTCCCCAACTCTATTCCCTGTTTTCTCTATTTTTTCCTTATTTTTCTCCTATTTTATCTTTGATATATATTGTGAGGTCCTTTTGCAGGCATGTAGGAGCTTCCTGGAAAACAATGTCACTTGATTACCCTGTAGATTCAAAAGAAAAAGATGCTATTTGTATTTTCTATTTATTGTGTCAGGTTGTGAAAGCAGGAACGAGAATGAGGAGTCAACCTCCAAGGCTGAAATCGCAGAAGACTCAGCATCACATGGAGAGACAAGAGGAAGAATCCAGAAAGATTTTGGAGAAAAACGTGAACAGCAGGGCAGAACAGCAGAAAGGCAGCAGAG
This sequence comes from Saccopteryx leptura, assembly GCF_036850995.1. Classification (NCBI taxonomy): domain Eukaryota; kingdom Metazoa; phylum Chordata; class Mammalia; order Chiroptera; family Emballonuridae; genus Saccopteryx; species Saccopteryx leptura. The sequence continues at coordinate 188,411,912 of NC_089506.1, forward strand.
GAATCCTGAGGAGAAAACTGGAAAAGAAAAGAGAGATTCGGGGCCAACTATAGTCAAGGAAAAAAAACCGACCACAGGAGAGAGAGGTCCCAGGGAAAAGGGTAAAGGGCTGGGACGGAGCTTCAGTCTGAGCTCAAACTTTAGCACTCCTGAGGAAGTTCCGACAGGAACGAAGTCTCATAGGTGTGATGAATGTGGTAAATGCTTCACAAGGAGTTCAAGCCTTATTCGCCATAAAATCATCCACACTGGAGAAAAGCCCTATGAATGTAGTGAGTGTGGGAAAGCCTTCAGTCTGAACTCAAACCTTGTCTTGCATCAGAGAATCCACACGGGAGAGAAACCTCATGAATGTAACGAGTGTGGCAAAGCCTTCAGTCATAGTTCAAATCTTATTCTACATCAGCGAATCCACTCTGGAGAGAAACCTTATGAATGTAACGAGTGTGGGAAGGCCTTCAGCCAGAGCTCAGATCTTACAAAACACCAGAGAATCCACACAGGAGAGAAACCCTATGAATGTAGCGAATGTGGAAAAGCTTTCAACCGAAACTCTTACCTTATTTTGCATCGGCGAATTCACACTCGGGAAAAACCCTATAAGTGCACTAAGTGTGGCAAGGCCTTCACCCGGAGCTCGACCCTTACTCTGCATCACAGAATCCATACCAGAGAGCGAGCCTCTGAGTACAGCCCTGCCTCCCTTGACGCCTTTGGAGCATTCCTGAAAAGCTGTGTGTAAAGCTAGAATTTGTCAACAAGCCATTTTCCCCTTTTGTTTCTAAAATTATTTCAGAGATGTGTGCTCATGGAAGGGAAAAAACATCCTCAACAGGTTTTTTTTTTAATCACATTTAAGGATCCTTATAGTTAGATTAGCAGTGTTCTGCCTTTGCATAGTCTGCGGGCACATAATTCTTCCATACAGCCCCTGTAGGGAAAAGCTAATCATATGGATAAACCTGCAATTTCTGTATGAGACAAAAGCACACACAATAAAATGTCAAGCTTTTCAGTAATGAGGATACCTTAAGGCGTATTGGATTCTCAGTAACCACAAGATAGAATCGAAAGATTACTTAAGACTGGCTCTATAAAAATGATACTTAGGTTAAAAGCTGCTTGCTGCAAACAAGCCCTGGTTGGCCAACATCTCACTTATTCTCAAAAAAACATCAAAAAAGAGGGACAATTAAAAACTACATTGGAACATGCTGCTCAAACTAGTTATATATACCATAAGTTATATGTATGATCACTGGTAGCCTACCAAAGGTATAGAAATCTAGGACTGTGCTGATCAGTATCAAACCAAAGATTTCTGTCTCTTCCTGATAGAGAGGGTATGTGCACCAGTCTACAATTCCAAAGGACTGCCACAAATGTAGATGGTTTTATCCTCATCGCTGAGATAAATTCCACTGAAATGGCAACAGTGATTCAACACTTCTCTCCCTTCTGGAAGAAATCCATAAAGCACTAATCGCACTCTGAAATGCATTTCTCCACGAGTTAGCACTTGATTATGTACTGTCGTTTAATCCTTCATTGTTTCGTGTATGAAAGTTTCCATCACCCCCAAAAGAGATGCTTTGATTGACAAGGGATGTATTTATATCCCTGACAGCACTGAATATAGTGCAGAACACATAAGAGGCGCTCGTTATGCCTGACTTCTAACAGGACTTGTACATTTAGTACAAAGCCCTGTGAACTGTGAGTACCGGAAATATAGTAGTCTGGCCCAGCTTTTGAAGAGGACATTCAGAGCCTGAGACATGCTAAAGCTCCAGGGTTTTATGCTATTTGTTCTAAACGTGAATAAAGGCACCGTAAACCACCTGCATAGACTCTTTCTAAACATGGATCAGTGAGTAAATACCACGGAATGTCAGAAATGACTCCATTGTCATCTTAAGAAAAATATCAAACTTACTAAGGCCATTTTGTGACCTTTCTATGGTGAAGATCTTAGCCAGAATTTTCTTCAGTCAGCTGTTGGAAAAATATGATTTGGGCACTTTCTGAATCATTTGTAACTTGAAATAACATAGTTCGGGTAATGTAAATTTTGTTGCTTTTCAGAAAATGGTAGATGTAGGGAGCATTTTCCCCCCACACTTTCCAGAAACTTCACAGAAGCATTTGACATCGTTAGCTGTCCGTTGCTAAATGCGTTAGTTGCTCTGAGAAGTTCACCAACTTGCCAAGATATGGTTGGTTGTATCAGAGTCTTCTGTCTTTCTCATCACTAAAGACTGAGGTGAGGTTATGAAACTGATCTTTTCCATCATCTGTGTAGGAAGATGCAGGCTGCCTGGAAGCAAAGGACAGAGACTTTTCAGATACACAGGAGACTCAAGTATCGGGGGCCACATACGTAATCATCAGGGACTCAGGTGGAGAGGACTCTGATCATGAGAGAATATGAGTGATTGTGGACAGGAACTTAGACACAGAATAAGAACACACCTGAAGACTAGCCCCATAACAAGAGAACTTCCCACAGAAATTGAGATTTTTCATCAAGAAATATTAATAGAACTAAAATTCATTTTGTTTGCTAACCAGCAGCTCAAGCCCATGAGACAGCATGGCTTTTGAGGAGCCAGTGTGGTGGGGCCAGCTGTGGCCTCAGCTCCAAACCAGACTCAAGTCCTGCACAGCCTAATTCTTCGGCCTCTCGCTAACTTGGACCAACCACAGCTTCCCTATAGTTTCCAACCAGTTTCATCGGTGTTGCCTGGGGAAACTTCAAGAAAGTCAACTGGTGACCAGAATATGTCTATCCATTCAATTTAAGAAAAATAGAAGGTACTCCAGAAGAGTATGCCTAAGAAACATTTTATAGTAAAGTGAGGATAGAAGAAATGCTTTCAGGGTTTTCTTCAGAGTGAGCCACAGTGATGGTTGCTTAAAAGACCACACTGGTGATTTTGAGCAGAAGCTTGCTGCTGGGAAGGAACTGTAAGCAGCGAGCTGCTTGACTCCAGGCACTGAGCAAAGCACTGACTTGTCAGAAGGGAAGAACTTCGGTTGGTTCCACATTGGCTTTTGGTTTTTTTTTTAAGCCAGGATACATGCTGATGTAATTCAGCTGTCATTCTTGGGTTGTTTTTTTTTTCTTTTTCTGTTTTTTTTAATTGAAAGTAAATATAACCTCTGCCCCCACGTTTAATTCCCACTTTTCTGGGACATTGTGCTGACTGTGGGCCAGCCACTGTGGTTGCTTCAGATCTTCAGCAGATGCACTCCTTGAAGCAGCTACTTAAATCTGTTTTCTGAAGAAAACAGGCTACAGCTGTTGATGAAAACCATTTGCATTGCATTCATTTATCAGCTGCTAAATGCAAAGTGTAGTTGGGTCCTGGTCAAAAAAGGCAAACAACGTCTAATCAGTGCTCGGGATAGTCATTCAAAATATCTTGACTGGCTGAAGCCTGTTAACAGTTTACTCGGTAGTTAACCAGTAGCATGTTAGTTGACTTAGTGGAATTTTTTGAAGGGCTTTTTAAAACAATACCTTAACCTTGCCAGGAAGAGAACTTCAAGTTGTGGGGTATTTGTTTCTGCCCTAGCCTGGCAGGTGAGGCAGAAGCCTGAGAATAGAGGTACATGAGGCATCTTGATATTTAAGGCACTTAGTATTTTATTAAATGCATAAAAGTGAAACTATGCTAAATATGTAAGAGGTTGATATGTTTGCTATGTGAGACAATTCGCATCTTCTGTAAATCAGAGAATTCATTCCAAAGGGAACCTCTGGAATGTGATATTATGGCAAAGCCTTTAATCACATCTCAGCCCTTAGCATCAGAAAGCTTACATTGTAAATAAACTTTATTAATATTATATGTAAGGAAACCTTTCATGTATAGCACTCATTGCTTTGGGTAAAATTAATTCCGTCAGTATGTTCCAATTATAATGAGTTTCAGAAACTGCAGAAGACACTCGCTCGATCTTAACTCCAGAGGATCCACAGAAGAAAAAATGGGGAAATAGCAAAATGTACAATTTCTTACAAAAAAAATTTAATGTTGGGTACTTCTATATATTTTGTATGACCTTATTGTCAGTGTCTGTGTTTTGTACCTCCAGGCCCTGTTGCTATTCTGTATATTCTCTGTAAACAGATAATGTATTTTATTTTAATCTATTTGACAGAACACATCACTTCAAAAGAGCAGAGTTTTTGAAGTGAGTATTAAAGAGGTTGATGTGATTATAGACAAATCAGTTCACAGAACTGAGGAGGGTAATATGAGAAAGAAATCTTCATAGTTTGGTGCTTATCAAATCAGGAGAGGAGGTTAGTAGATGCTCTAAGAGAGGCAGGTTCATAGGGCACTAAAATGATAATTTCTAAAAACCTCTGCAGCTTCCGGAGAGTTTTCAAAGCCAGGAGGTTGATGTCTTAGCTGCCAGGTCCCCATTTTAAGCAAAGCAGATGGGTTCTCTAAGCTTGTCAGGAGGAGTACAAGGGTCTTCTCCATGAACTGGGGGTAGGAGAGTACTGGAAAGGGCAGTGGGACCACTTAAATTGACTGGATTCTATAAACCATAGTCTTGCTACCAACGTTAATCCTTAAATATTTATGCTGAGAAAATTTGGGGTAGGAAAACCCAGAGATGGGCTCACTCTTAGAAAATAGGCACAAATGCATCCAGTTCCTGGCACTGCGGGAAGTTTTTCTGATAGGCATTTTGCAGTATTCCTATTGTACCTTTCCAGCTCCCTTACTTCCCCTGGCTTTCGATTATTAGGAGAGCAGGCTTGGGAAGACTCATGCTATGAAAGAACTCTTGCTAATTTTTATCCTAGAATTGACCATCTTTTATTCCAGAGTCCGGTCATGCTGATGTACTCATCTAAAGCTAGTTAACCAGGTTCATCCCACCATCCTCATGGAAGATTCATTGTGTGAATTGGAGTAACTATTAAAATGTAGTCAAACAATGACAGCAATCTTTGCCAGAGGAGCCATAATTTTGTGTCCCACCTTAAGCAACTTCTCAGAAGTATGAGAGGACTGGGGTTCCCCATTTGGGAAACCAAATGAAGGCCTGCAGATTGCAAAGAAATGAAGAATCAGAGAAAAGGAAATTAAGTGGTATAAATAGATCTTTTTGTAAAAATTAAGAGATTTTTTATTTCAACTACTACTGGAGAATTTAATAAAAAGCATTATTTGAAAAGTTTTCCTAACAGATTCAGGTTTCATTTTTAGGATGGATGGACACACTACTGTACTTTTAAAAGCAGTTACTTATTTTGCTATTCAAATTTTTTATTATATCTGAAAATAAAATTAATCTGTTTTACTTTTCAAAGCTCTAAAACAAACTTGAAGTTATAGGGAGGTAAGCCATCTCCAATTCTGCAGGTCAAACAAGAGTTTGGGAAGTACTTTGGACATCTCATATACAGACTGTCTTAACATGAGAACTTAGTTTCATATTGTCTGGTTCTATGTAATAGTGGACACCACAAATCTCATGTTTTTCTTTTATCCTAAAACAATGGAAGGTAAAGAGTGGGCATTCAGTCAACTTCTAAACAATGATTTGCTGTTTTAACTTTTTTTTTTTTTTTTTTTGGTCTTTAAGATTCTCACCTCCCTTTACTAAGTCATGATTCACTTTTAATTACATAGTAATTCGCAAAGTTAATTAGTCTTAAAATTATGTTTTCTCCCTTCAGAAGCACTCATTAAGCAGTGAGGATGACTTTTAATTTAAGATACAAAGAAGGGGATCTGTGAATGAGTGAAAGGCAGTTTTGAAACTTGGATCTCCAGTATCAGAGTTGGGTTTTAGGTTCCTTTGGGCCAGCTGCTATCACTTAGTCTCTCTGAGGTCAGGTGTGTTGGGAAGGAGTGGAGAGAAGGGTCACAACCCCGCGCTCCCAGCCGAGGAAGAGGAATGAGGCAGCGTGGTGAGGGAGAAGAGAACCGTGGGATGTGTTAAGGTCAGGGCTTGCTTACCTTCCCCTTCATCTCTGCTAGTTAACAGTTTAAGGTTTTAGTCTGCTCTGGCAAGGACAAAGCATGTTAGACTTAGAGATGCTTCTGCAAGTAGCAGGGGTTCTTACAGGAAAACATGAGGGTGGGATGGGAGGAAGTGGACTAGGAGTTTAGGGTTAAGGGGATATGCAAGCAAAATCAATTATTTTAAAATGAACATGTATTTTTATTAACTTTTAGTTAAATATAGATTATTACAACCAGCTCAACATGATAAGCCTAAATCTATATAGAGAGTTAACTCAGGCATCTTGTTTAGAACAAACAAGAACAAACTTTTCCTGTTTTGTCAGTTCTTGGTTTCTTAGTTTAGAATAAATTAGACAAAAAGAAGACACCTGTCTCTGTATACCTGCAGAATTAAGTTATTGCTGTTAAAACCTGGCCTTTTCATTTTGCTAGTCTTTGAAAAGTCCAGATGCTTGGTAGATGTTCAATAAATTATTTTAAAATAGAATTTGTTTTAACTCTTCAACATTTCTAGAAAGGCTTCTTTCAGTAAATAATGGAATCTTAGGAGAAAAGATTGTTGTTTGTTTTTAAGTTGGGGAACTCCTCCATTGGAAATAATTTTAAACCTTTATTTACTGGTTTCAATTACGAGAAATGGCAGCAAAATAAAATATACACATTTATAGTCAGTGGTCCATTTTAGGAGGCCGGTGGTATCTGACAAGTTAGAGTAGTAAGGGTGGGGAAGGAAATTGTGGGGATTTGTAATAAGTATTCTGTTTCTCTTCTGGGTCATGGTAAAACAATAAATTATCATTTCTAGGTGACAATGTTTATGGTGTTTGTTTTTTTAGGGGGAGGGGTTTGGTCATCCTTGGTTGTATGTTTGGAGTAAAGAAAATATTTCAAGTTAAAAAGTATGACCCACAAACAATCCAAATGAACATGTTTTAAGTAATTCCATAAGATCTTCCTATGAAACACCACCTTAGAGCTCTAACTAGGTGGCTTCTTGGAAAGGGTAACAGGATGAAAAGCCATAGAATAAATAGCTTTTTAATGGTCCCCAAAACAATTTTCTCATAAGATGGAACCATTTTAAACCTCTGCCCAGTTTATGACAAAACAATATCCTAATGGTGGGTACTGCTTGTGATCTGATAGTTAGACCTTTAAACTGACCTTGAATAACTGTTTTGGTTTTGCATACTATATTGAAACAAACCCAGCTAACAGTCCTTCTCGCCTTAGTCTTGGATTCACAGACTAGGTTTCTCCTGCTCTTCAAACTACCATGTCTACCAGTCTCACCTCACCCTTTCTCAGCAGATAACCCTTTCCCAAGGGCCTCAGGCCATCAGCTGTGCTTAACTTTCTGATCCTTCCTGCTCCCTGGTGCCCCTTTCCTGTCACCTGCGAGAGCTGTATCCTCCCTCTAGGGCCTCCAGGCTTCTCACCCTTCAACACCCGTTCTACATTTAAATGAGCACAAAAATGTAGCTTAAAGGAGCTAAACCAAATTTTAAGTATCTTGTCTGACCTTGTGCCTTCATTTTAGCTACCAAATTCCTCTACCAATTTGACCATAAGCATTGTTTTCATCACTGATGATATCCTCCCTCTTCAAGCCCCTTTAACTGAGCTCTTACTGTAATCACTTAAATGGTCATCAGTGTTTTTTGTTGTTTTTTCAGAAACAGAGAGAAGGATAGATAGGGACAGAGATGAGGAGCATCAATCATCAGTTTCTCGTTGTGGCACTTCAGTTGTTCACTGATTGCTTTCTCATATGTACCTTGACCGTGGGCCTACAGCAGACCAAGTAACCTCTTGCTCAAGCCAAGGACCTTGGGTCCAAGCTGGTGAGTTGTTTTTCCTCAAACCAGATGAGCCCGCGCTCAAGCTGGCGATCCCAATCCGACGCTCTATCCACTGCGCCACCGCCTGGTCAGGCTCATCAGTGTTCTTGTCAGAACATTTTTTCTTGTCTTTGTTCTTTCTTACATTTCTTTTTTTTTTCTCTTTATTTATTCAGTGAGAGGATGGGAGGCAGAGAGACCCCCGCAGACACCCCTACTGGGATCCACCCAGCAAGCCCACTAGGGGTGATGCTCCTGCCATCTGGGGTGTTGCTCCCTTGCTCAGCGGCAGAGCTCTTCTTAGCGCCTGAGGAGGAGGCCATGGAGCCATCCCCAGTGTCCAGAGCCAACTCTCTCCAACTGAGCTATGGCTGCAGGAGGAGAAGAGAGAAAGAAGCAAGAGGGAGAGGGGTGGAGAAGCAGATGGGCACCCCTCCTGTGTGCTCTACCACTGAGCTAACTGGCCAGGGCATTCCTTGCATTTTTATATTTGACCATTTCCATGAATCCTGTCAGTTCGCATTACTCTGTCCTTCAACTCCTCTTCCTCCACTCATGAATAATAACCATGAGTTTTCTTTAATCCAGTCCACATATCAAATTTGTGAAGACACTTGCTCCATTTCACAAATGTGAACTAAGGGCTGAAAAGTGAAGTGGCTTACTCATTAAGTGGCAGAGCTAGATTCTAAAACGAGGTATGTCTGACTTCAAGAACAGGTTCTTTTTTTTTATTTTTCTGAAGCTGGAAACGGGGAGAGACAGACAGACTCCCGCATGCACCCGACCGGGATCCACCCGGCACGCCCACCAGGGGCGACGCTCTGCCCACCAGGGGGCGATGCTCTGCCTCTCCGGGGTGTCGCTCTGCCGCAACCAGAGCCACTCTAGCGCCTGGGGCAGAGGCCAAGGAGCCATCCCCAGCGCCCGGGCCATCTTTGCTCCAGTGGAGCCTTGGCTACGGGAGGGGAAGAGAGAGACAGAGAGGAAGGGGGGGGGGTGGAGAAGCAAATGGGCGCTTCTCCTATGTGCCCTGGCCGGGAATCGAACCCGGGTCCCCTGCACGCCAGGCTGTCGCTCTACCGCTGAGCCAACCGGCCAGGGCCAGACAGATTCTTTCCACTACTTCATTGTCCCTTGTCCTTCATGAACTCAATTACTCTCCCACCTTCATATACCACCTATGGTTACGCACACAAGCACTGGAGCCAGTTTACCTAGGTTTGAATTCTTTTTCTACCATTTACTTGCTGTATCTTAGTGTCCTTGTCTGCAAAATAGGCATATAGTTATAAGCATGAAATAAGTCATTGCATACATATAAAGCACCTATAGCAGTGCCTACCATAAATGTTTCAAAATACTAGCTATTATTTTCTCCATGGGCCTCTAGATCTTCTCTTCTGAATATTTACTCCCCACTGAAGTCTCCCTTTTTAAGGCGAAACACACTGGCTGTGTACTCCATCTCATTAGTCCCTAAAACATATAACCTTGAAATTGAGGACCCAAGCTCTGGGCCCATTTTAGTTCAGAACTTATGTGAACTAAGTTAATCAGAAAAAGCTAAGAACTATGAGTTTACACATAGGTGGGATATGAAACTGAGACTCATGGACATAAGTGAAGTGTTATCAGAGGGAGGGAGGTGAGGAGGAGGGGAGTAAAGAGGGACAAATATATGACAGAAAATGATTTGACTTTGGGTAATGGGCACACAACACATCAACAGTTCAAATGCTATAGAAATGTTTACCTGAAACCTGTGTGTTCTTATGGGCAACATCACCCCATTAAATTTAATTTAAAAAAATTTTTAACCATAAAAAGTGCCTGACCAGGCCCTGGCCGGTTGGCTCAGCGGTAGAGCGTCAGCCTGGAGTGCGGGGGACCCGGGTTCAATTCCCGGTCAGGGCACATAGGAGAAGCGCCCATTTGCTTCTCCACCCCCTCCCCTCCTTCCTCTCTGTCTCTCCCTTCCCCTCCCGCAGCCAAGGCTCCATTGGAGCAAAGATGGCCCGGGCGCTGGGGATGGCTCCTTGGCCTCTGCCCCAGGCGCTAGAGTGGCTCTGGTCGCGGCAGAGCGACGCCCCCTGGTGGGCAGAGCGTCGCCCCTGGTGGGTGTGCCGGGTGGATCCCGGTCAGGCGCATGCGGGAGTCTGTCTGACTGTCTCTCCACGTTTCCAGCTTCAGAAAAATACAAAAAAAAAAAAAAAGTGCCTGACCAGGAGGTGGCACAGTGGATAAAGCATTGGCCTGGGATGCTGAGGACCCAGGTTCAAAGCCCTGAGGTCACCAACTTGAGCATGGGGTTGCTGGCTTAAGCGTGGGATCATAGACCCCGTGGTTGCTGACTTAAGCCCAAAGGCCGCTGGCTTGAAGCCCCAGGTTGCTGGCTCGAGCAATGGGTCACTGGCTCAGCTGGAGCCCCCCCCCCCCCAAGGCACATGAGAAAGCAATCAATGAACAACTAAGGTGCCGCAATGAAGAATTGATGCTTCTCATCTCTCTCCCTTCCTGCCTGTCTGTCCCTATCTGTCCCTTTCTTGCTAAAGAAAAAGTTATCGACAGAAATTCACATGGCCTCCGAGATTCTCTTAAATTGCCCCAGTCCTTCTTCAGTTGATGCAATTTCTTTTGCAATCCCAAATCCTCTGAGGAACCAAATTTCTCCTGGAATGATGAATATTGCTGCACAAATTTGAGAGACCTTTCTTGTCCCAAACTACCCATGTTCCTTTGCAGTAGTTATCACCTCTACCTCCAAGTCTCAGATGTCATCCACTCCAGATTCTTAAACAAAAGAGGTGCTACATTGACTAGAGTTATCTGTCACCATGTGCCCTGCATTGGGTTCTGTATTCCACATTTTAAAAGAGAGACAGACCAACTGCAGGATGGTAAAAGCAAACCACCTCATGTGTGCCACCAAGGGTTTTGCTTCATGAGAAGAAACCTCACTCGGAACTTGGAATCTGCCCTCAAAGATGGAAAGTCCGGTCATCTTGAAAAAGGATTTCAGTCCAAGAAATAGAACTAAATCCCTTTCAACAAATATTATTGTCAGGCTATATGCTGGGTGTTAGGAATAATGAAAGGAAAGAGAAACAGCAATGAGTAAGGCAGATAAATAAGTAAAGCCAGCTCTGCCTAGCCGCTACCAGAATTTGGGGCAAATAGAAAAAAGCATTTTTTCCTCAGGAAACTTAACTGCCTTCTGCTGGCAAGTTGTGATAACTATACAACTTCCTGATGACTCCCTGATAAGAAGATGAATGGTGGTCCTTGGGATCATGTGGGGGCACAAGTGGCACTATCCAGGAGTGACCCTAGTGGAAGCCACTGGGAGAAGAAAGAAACTTGTTGCAGAGCCAGCCAGAGCAGGTGGCTGCATCAGTTCATTCAGGCTGGCTGGGGAACACTCATGAGTTCCGAGCAGGAAGGGATCTTATATGGAGTGAGGACTAGACCAGATGCCCTCTGGAACCACCCTGTACTCTGAGATTATGCAAATTTTTTCTGGGCTCTTCCAGCACACCCGGGAGGACAAACCAGTAACATGTTCTTGTGAAAGTCTTGGCAGGAAATTATTCTTTCTTATTAAGGAAAAGGCAGATGACCCAATCCAGAGTGGACAGAATAGAGAAAAGGATCTGTGATAGGTGAAGCCCCATCTATCCCCTGGGGGGTTAACACTAAAAGAAAGAGGAGATCAGAATTGATATGGTGGTCAGGAGTTTTGAAGATTAAAATCTCTTACTATTGGTACAGCTACTTACAAAGCTAGTTCACTCTCATGTGACCCAAACACTTCAAAGTCATCAGAGCAGGTATTACACCATTTTCAGATAATCAAGTTGCATATTCAATCTCCCAAGGCTCATTGGCAACAGAGCTTCAGTGCTAAGCTGTGGGTTGTCTAACTGCACCACTCCGTTTCTATTCTTTCCATTTTCTGTAGAGAATGTCTTTGCAGCTTCCCAACAAGCTGTACTTCTGGACTCCTTACAGGAAGAAAACGGACATTTTCAGAGCTATAATGGACATGAAGCTTGCCCAGCCTTGTTCTAAGAGAAATCAAGGTTTGATCGCCCTCTACTGGCCAAGAACAGTGATGGCAGCAAAAATAGGGGACATCAGAAGCGAGGAATATCCAGCCAGCAAGGAAGGTTCTAGAGAGAACCATAACAACCTGCTGGAAAAGGAGGGAGAAAGCTTTTCCCCTTCTGGATTTCTTCTAGAAAGGGGAGAGGAATCATTTTTTCGATTTTCTTCTTTTTTTTAAAGATTTTATTTATTGATTTTACAGAGAGAGGAGGGTTGGGGTAGTGAGAAATATACTGCTCACAAAAATTAGGGGATCCGGGAATGTGCAGACACTCCAGTACTGTCAGCCTTTTGTGTAGTGCATTTTCACCAATGAAATAGAAGTTGGTTTTGCATCTCATTTGCATAATCAAACAACTTTGTGGGGGGTTTTTTGTTTGTTTTGTTAATTTTACTAGGGTGACATCAATAAATCAGGGTACATATGTTCAAAGAAAACATATCCAGGTTATCTTGTCAATCAATTATGTTGCATACCCATCACCCAAAGTCAGATTGTCCTCCGTCACCTTCTATCTAGTTTTCTTTGTGCCCCTCCCCCTCCCCCTTTTCCTCCCCCCCCCCCCCCCCCCGCAACCACCACACTCTTATCAATGTCTCTTAGTCTCGTTTTTATGTCCCACCTACGTATGGAATAATGCAGTTCTTGGTTTTTTCTGATTTACTTATTTCACTTCGTATAATGTTATCAAAATCCCACCATTTTGTTGTAAATGATCCGATGTCATCATTTCTTATGGCTGAGTAGTATTCCATAGTGTATATGTGCCACATCTTCTTTATCCAGTCTTCTATTGAAGCGCTTTTTGGTTGTTTCCATGTCTTGGCCACTGTGAACAATGCTGCAATGAATATGGGGCTGCATGTGTCTTTACGTATCAATGTTTCTGAGTTTTGGGGGTATATACCCCAAACAACTTTCTTTGACTTGTCATTTGCTTTTGTGATATTTTTGTTTAATAAAAAAAATCAAATGCTTCTTTTTTTTATTGCTTCATATTCATTTTGAAATATCCCCTAATTTTTGTGAGCAGTGTAGTCAACTCCTAGTTGCTTCATCCCAGCTGCTCATTGCCTGCCGTATGTTCACTGACAGGCAAGCCCAGGCCCTTGAACCAGCAACCTCAGCGTTCCAGACGCTCCATCCACTGCACCACCACCGGCCAGTCTCCTTTATATATTTCAAGCCAAGTAATCTTCAAGACAAAAGAGAATCAAGTAATGTAGAGAAAGTAAAGTGGGGGAGTACAGAGGTCATTTAAGAGAGGAACTGTGGACCCTTAGAGTGCCCAAGGTCAGTTCAAACATTTTACATTCCAAGATTCAGAAGTAACTTTCAGGCAAAATCATGAAACTGCTGTAGGTGATTTCTGGGACAATCATATGTGATAATTTTCAAGTATTTTAAAGGACCAAGGTGAACAACTACATACATGTTGTGAAAGAATAGGAGTAGGATCAATGAGTTGAAATTATAGGAATGCAAATTTTTGCTTTAATCTAAAGAACTTTAATCAGTTAGAACTCACCCAAAAGAGGGAACTATCCTCTGAAGTAGTAAGCTCCCTCTCAGGGAAATGGTTAGAGAACTGTCATAAAAAGGATGTTGGAATGTTACAAGAGGTTAGACCAGGGGTCCCCAAACTATGGGCCACATGCAACCCCCTGAGGCCATTTATCCAGCCCCTGCCGCACTTCCGGAAGGGGCACCTCTTTCATTGGTGGTCAGTTTCATTGGTTCATCCACATCCTGTGCTCCTGGTGTACTGTATGTGGCGGCGCCGCAAAGCGCGGCAGCACTCACGTACAGTACTACTTCCGGTGATGTGGGACGCATGCGTAAAGGCTCCAGAAGCGTGTCATATCACTTGTTAGGGTAGCAGTGACAAATATGGAACCGGACATTAACCATCTCATTAGCCAAAAGCAGGCCTGTAGTTCCCATTGAAATACTGGTCAGTTTGTTGATTTAAATTTACTTGTTCTTTATTTTAATATTGTATTTGTTCCCGTTTTGTTTTTTTTACTTTAAGATATGTGTAGTGTGCATAGGGATTTGCTCATAGTTTTTTTTTTATAGTCCAGCCCTCCAACGGTCTGAGGGACAGTGAACTGGCCCCTTGTGTAAAAAGTTTGGGGACCCCTGGGTTAGAATGTAGATCCTCAAGATGACACATTCATTTTAGTCACCACTTATTGGTCTCATCTCTATTATTGATCATATCTATAATTATCTTATTACATGTCTGTCAAGAACTGTGTGTATTTTTCATTTTCCCCTGTGCCTTACACAATGCCTGACATATTGTAGGTTCTTGGTGTTTGTTGAATGAATTCATTGGAAGAGAATGAGATTCCTGGAAATCAAAACCATTCTGAAGAGGAAATGCAGGTGACATCACAGTGAGCCACCAGCATATTAGCTAACTTTTCCTTTGTTCTCTTGTGGTCTTGTCAAATGGTCATGGTTACAGTAATAGAAGGAAATAATGATCACCCTAAGTTAACTTGTTTTAATACCATATGGTTTAGATAGACAGCATCTTTATCTTTAAAAATCTGTTGAGACATAGTAATGACACAAGATTGAATTAGAGAATCTGACTTCTACTCTAGGCTCTGCTACTGATTAGCTAACTAGTGCACCTTGGATCTGACTTCTCCAGGTATTGGTTTGTTCATCTGAAAACAAGAGCTTAACCAGATTGTCCTTAAGTTTATTTTGGCATTGATATTTTGCAACTCTAGGCCCCTTTGCTAAGATTGGAAGAGTATCTTCAAGCCCCAGCATTACAACCCCCTGGCTGCACTAGGCAGAGATCCCTTGACTAGGTGACTAGATAGAGCACTACCAAAGCATGAACACATGTGAGGCTAATGGAATAGATGCAGGTTTCCTGGTTTTCCCCTCAGTCCTAGTGATTCCATTCCCTTTAATCATTTATTCTTTCCTTTGCCCCTTGGTCGGCAAACCGCGGCTCATGAGCCACATGCGGCTCTGGCCCCTTGAGTATTTAGCAAGGTCCAGTTTAAGAGTACCCTAATTAAGTTAATAACAATGTACCTACCTGTATAGTTTAAGTTTAAAAAACTTGGCTCTCAAAAGAAATTTCAATCGTTGTACTGCTGATATTTGGCTCTGTTGACTAATGAGTTTGCCGACCACTGCCCTAGCCAATGCAGAGGAAGTGTAGCTTAAAAGCATAGGCTTTGGAGAAAGAGAACCAAGTTTAAATCTTGACTTCCCCACAGATCAGTTATATGACACTGGATAAGTTACTTATGTTTCTGAGCCAAAGTTTACTAATCTATAAAATAGAAATTTTACTATTTCATATTTCATAGGATTAAGGTAATGAAGATAAATATGTGCAGTAGATTGTTTCCAAAGATAGTCACATCTCTCATCCCATATACTCTTGCAGTGTGACCAACAGATAGAATCTATTTTTCTTCCCCTTGAATTTGGCCCGGTGACCTGTTCTAACAACATAATGTGAAAATGATGCTATATAACTTCCAAGGCTGGGCCCTAAACATCTACAAGTTATACCTTGACCTCTTAAAATGCTCCTCTTGGAGAACCCAGTCATCATGCAAAGAAGGCCAAAGCAGCTCTGCCACCAGACTCACATGCAGGAGCACGGAGGCCCCAGGCCAACATCCCAGCTGAGTTTCCAGTCTGTGGGCCAGCACCAACTGCCACCCGTCCTGGGTCCTCAGCTGACACCACAGGAAGCAAAAAAGTCCAGCCAATCCATGGATTTGTGAGATCATGTGAGAAATGATCATTGTTGTGTTAAGGCACTAAGTTTGGAGGTAGTGCTTTATGCAGCAATAAAAAACTAAAACCAAGCCCTGGCCGGTTGGCTCAGTGGTAGAGCGTCGGCCTGGCGTGCAGAAGTCCCAAGTTCGATTCCCGGCCAGGGCACACAGGAGAAGCGCCCATCTGCTTCTCCACCCCTCCCCCTCTCCTTCCTCTCTGTCTCTCTCTTCCCCTCCCGCAGCCAAGGCTCCATTGGAGCAGGGATGGCCCCAGCGCTGGGGATGGCTCCTTGGCCTCTGCCCCAGGCGCTAGAGTGGCTCTGGTCGCGGCAGAGCGACGCCCCGGAGGGACAGAGCATCGCCCCCTGGTGGGCAGAGCATTGCCCCTGGTGGGCGTGCCGGGTGGATCCTGGTGGGGCGCATGCGGGAGTCTGTCTGTCTCTCCCCGTTTCTAGCTTCGGAAAAATACAAAAAAACAAAAAAACTAAAACCAGCCCTGGCTGGTTAGCTCAGTGATAGAGCATCAGTCAGGTGTGTGGATGTCCCAGGTTCAAATCCCGGTCAGAGCACACAGGAGAAGCGCCCATCTGCTTCTCCCCCCTTCCCCTCTCCCTTTTCTCTCTCTTATCCCAGCCAGCAGCCCTGGTTCAATTGGAACAAATTGGCCCTGGACACGGATGATGGCTCCATAGCCTCATCTCAGGCTCTGAAATAGCTCAATTGTTGAGCAACAGAGCAGTGGGCTTGGTAGGTGGATCCCATAGAGGCGTATGTGGGAGTCTGTCTCTCAGCCTCCCTGCTTCTCACTTAAGAGAATAATTTTAAAAAACAGAAAACAAAAAACCCTGAAACCAAACCTAACCAGTGGTGGCACAGAAGATAGAGCATCAACCTGGGACTCTGAGCTCCCAGGTTCAAAACCCTAAGGTCGCCAGCTTGAGTGCAGGGTCTCAGGCTTGAGCATGGTATCATGGAGATGATCCGAAGATCACTGGTGTGAGCAAGGAGTAACTACTAGGCTGGAGCCTAACCCCCACCTCCCCCAAGAATAATCAATGAACAACTAAAATGATGCAATTACAAGCTGATGCTTCTCATCTTTCCTCCTTCCTCTCTCTCCCTAAAATAAATTAAATAAAATAAATTAAAGACTAAAACCAAGCCTGACCAGGCGGTGGCGCAGTGGATAGAGCGTCGGACTGGGATGCAGAGGATCCAGGTTCTAGACCCTGAGGTCGCCAGCTTGAGCGCAGGCTCATCTGGTTTGAGCAAAAAGCCCACCAGCTTGGACCCAAGGTTGCTGGCTCCAGCAAGGGGTTACTCGGTCTGCTGAAGGCCCGCGGTCAAGGCACATATGAGAAAGCAATCAATGAACAACTAAGGTGTTGCAACGCGCAATGAAAAACAAATGATTGATGCTTCTCATCTCTCCGTTCCCATCTGTCTGTCCCTGTCTATCCCTCTCTCTGACTCCCTGTCTCTGTAAAAAATAATAAATAAATAAATAAATAAATAAATAAAAACTAAAACCAAGAACTTAACACAGTACCTGGCCCATAGTAAGTACTCAAAAGAGGTGTGTGGTGGAAGTAGTAATGGTAAAGGAGTGTTGTAACAGGTTTTGCCTATTAAAGAGAAAACTAGTAACCTGACCAGGTGGTGGCGCAGTGGATAGAGCGTCGGACTGGGATGCCAAGGACCCAGGTTTGAGACCCCGAGGTCACCAGCTTGAGCATGGGGTCATCTGGTTAGAGCAAAAGCTCACCAGCTTGGACCCAAGGTTGCTGGCTCGAGCAAGAGGTTACTTGGTCTGCTGAAAGCCCGCGGTCAAGGCACATATGAGAAAGCAATCAATGAACAACTAAGGTGTCGCAATGCGCAACAAAAAACTAATGATTGCCCTGGCCGGTTGGCTCAGTGGTAGAGCGTCGGCCTAGCGTGCGGAGGACCCGGGTTCAATTCCCGGCCAGGGCACACAGGAGAAGCACCCATTTGCTTCTCCACCCCTCCGCCGCACCTTCCTCTCTGTCTCTCTCTTCCCCTCCCGCAGCCAAGGCTCCATTGGAGCAAAGATGGCCCGGGCGCTGGGGATGGCTCCTTGGCCTCTGCCCCAGGCGCTGGAGTGGCTCTGGTCACAACATGGCTATGCCCAGGATGGGCAGAGCATCGCCCCCTGGTGGGCAGAGCATCGCCCCATGATGGGCGTGCCAGGTGGATCCCGGTCCGGCGCATGCGGGAGTCTGTCTGTCTCTCCCTGTTTCCAGCTTCAGAAAAATGCAAAAAAACAAAAACAAAAAAAACCACTAATGACTGATGCTTCTCATCTCTCCGTTCCTGTCTGTCCCTGTCTATCCCTCTCTCTGACTCTCTCTCTGTCTCTGTAAAAAATAAAAATAAAAAAAAATTGAAAACTAATAGTTTGGGGCAAACTGTATAAAGATGTAAAAGATTGTCTAACCCCAAAAAGTATTCTTCAAAATTCCTGTCCTTCCCATTCCCAGGGCTCTCACAATCAAAACAGCACAAACTGATGGAGAAAGTAGCCATTTTTATGCAACTCTTTCTTGAGAAAAGTCCTTCCTTGCACTGAAATTTCTCTCGATTTCTTCATTGGTTTTCTGGGGTCCCGTAACACATACTTTTTCAAATGACAGCACTTAACATATTTGAAAACTGGGACTGATTTGTCCTTCATGCCCCCCTTGTTTCTACCCAAGGTAAGAACAAATTTTCTAGACTTGGGGAGGTCGAAGAGCAAGGTGTTAACTCATACATCCCGATTGCTCATTTCTGGCCAAAGCCGCCTCCTTCACGTCGGACCTTTCTTAGAAAAAAACTAAAGTGGGCGGGAGACAAGAACACTGCGGGTTCAAGTAGAGGGCGACTCCATTTTCCTACGGAGGCGCCTCAATTTCCCAGGCATCCGAGACACCGAGACGCAGAGATATCCCGAATTCCTAGAGGGGTCGCAGCGGCCGCGCACAACTGTCCGCGGGCGGGGTATGACGCACTTCCGGCTGCGCCTTCCGTTCTGCGCGTCTAGGTGTTCCAGCGCTAAGAGCACCTCTGATTCATGGTGAGCCTCCTGATCCCTGGTTAGCTAGGCGGGCGGAAGCGGGAGCCTAGGTCGAAAGGATTCGGAGAGGGAGGAATGGGTGTACAGTTGTGGCCTCCCAGGACCCCCCAGACCGGTCCTGGAAGGGCTATGGGCAAGAGCCATATCCCTGCCCAGCCCCAAAGGCGCTTGCTCCTTGGAAAGCCTTTTCCTCCTCCCGGCGCTTGAACAAATGAAACTTTGTTTCGCAGTTTCAGAGCAGTTTTGTGCGCGCTCCCTGAGCGGAGCAGGGGCTGCCTTCTCTTTTCCCCTGGCTCTCAGTGGGAGGTCTAAACTCAGGGCTGGTTGATGAAACACGCCCGAGGGAGTTGGAAACCTCCTCTGTGAAACCAAACCGCTTTAGAAGCTTTGGGTAATGTCTGATCCAGGGGAGTGAATAGTTCCATTGGCCTTTGTTCAGGTTAGAAAGCATACAAATAACATGGGTCTGGGAAACACGGTATTAAAGGACCATTTGTTAATACAGTTCGTCATAAGAAAGGTGATCTGGTGGGTGAGGTACTTGGAAACCCATTAAGGACTGGTTGAAACAAATATGGATAAGAAAAGAGTTAAGAGGCAAGCCGATTGTTTTCAGTCATTGTAAGGAAGTGTTTGTTGGTCTAGGATCTGAAAATATTAGGTTAAAAAGTATGCACAATTTGGTTTGGTGAAAAGAAAAGCTCATTAACAATTAGAACTAATAGTTCTAATTCTGTACCTCTTAAGATGTTCAAATTTGCCTGCCTGGGAGTTTTCAGGTACAGATTCTGAGTGTGTTAAAGGCGTTTTGATATTAAATTATTAGGATCTATGATAGTTTGATTTATTTATGCCTCATCTTGTTCCAGAATGGATTTAGGGCACTTTAATAAGGAAATACATGCTTTGGGAAACTGACATAAAAGAGCGGCATGGTCTTGGAACAGAACAAAAGCCTTCTGCTTATAGTAGACTGGATATTTGCTTGACGGATCTCTTTAGCTCAACATTCTGTATAGCCTTTAAAAAGTAGTGCTCTGTCGCCCCTGGTGGGCGTGCCGGGTGGATCCCGGTCGGGCGCATGCGGGAGTCTGTCTGACTGTCTCTCCCCGTTTCCAGCTTCAGAAAAATGAAAAAAAAAAAAAAAAAAAAAAAAAAGTAGTGCTCTGTGGTTGAACACAGTGTGAGTCAGTAGTGAAGCCTCCATTTTCTGTCCATATACTTTTTTTTTTTTGTATTTTTCTGAAGTTGGAAATGGGGAGGCAGTCAGACACTCCCGCATGCGCCCAACCGGGATCCACCCGGCATGCCCACCAGGGGTCTGTGCTCTGCCCATCTGGGGTGTCACTCTGTTGAGACCAGAGCCATTCTAGAGACCAAAGCCATTCTAGCAGACCAAAGCCATTCTAGCGCCTGAGACAGAGGCCATGCAGCCATCCTCAGCGCCCAGGCCAACTTTGCTCCAATGGAGCCTCGGCTGTGGAAGGGGAAGAGAGAAAGAGAGGAAGGAGAGGGGGAGGGGTGGAGAAGCAGATGAGCTCTTCTCCTGTGTGGCCTGGCCAGGAATAGAATCCGGGACTCTTGCACGCCAGGCTGATGCTCTACCACTGAGCCAACCAGCCAGGGCCTCTGTCCATATACCTCTTGATGTGATGAGCACTTACTAACAAAAATTCAGAAGCAAGATCTGGGAGCACCCCTATGTGAACGTTTCAGTAGACTCAGCATGACCAAATGTGAACTTACTGGCTTTTCTCCGGGCAAAACAAACAAACAAACAAAGGCAGAGGATTATCAGATTTGTTTTTTCATATTTGCCAGTGTGAGAAGTGGGAGCATTTCTTTTATTGTAACTAAGGTTGAGCATCTTTTCATGAATTAATTGCTGAACTGAGACTTTAAAGATAAATAGAAGCCGGCCTGACCAGGCGGTGGTGCAGTGGATAGAGCTTTGGACTGGGATGCAGAGGACCCAGGTTCGAGACCCCGAGGTCGCCAGCTTGGGCGTGGGCTCATCTGGTTTGAGCAAAGCTCACCAGCTTGGACCCAAGGTCGCTGCCTCCAGCAAGGGGTTGGTCGGTCTGCTGTAGCCCCACGGTCAAGGCACATATGAGAAAGCAATCAATGAACAACTAAGGTCTCACAACGAAAAACTGATGATTGATGCTTCTCATCTCTCTCTGTTCCTGTCTGTCTGTCCCTGTCTATCCCTCTCTCTGACTCTCCCTCTGTCCTTGTAAAAAAATATAAAAAATAAAACCCTGTAATAATAAAAAAAAAAAAAAGATAAATAGAAGCCTGCCATAAGAATTGGGCATTGACAAGGTCACTGGCTTGGGCATGGGGTCACTGGCTTGACTGGAGCCACCTGGTCAAGGCACATATGAGAAGCACTCAGTAAACAACTAAAGTAATTCAACTACAAGTTAATGCTTCTCATCTCTCCCTTTTTGTCTTGCTTGCTTGCTCAAAACAAAAAATAATTGGGAATTGAGTGAGCATAGGAAATGAGAAGGGAGTGATGGTTGAAAGGGGTGGCAGAGGTCAGATTGGGATTTGCTGTTGTTATGCAAAAAATTAAGTAATGTTAAACAGAGGGGTGATACGAGCAGATTTGTGTTTTAAACCTATGCAGATAGCCTTTGAGCCTGTGGAGATAGAATTGCCAAACTGGAAAACGAACTATGTGATTCCAGAAGATGAAGGAATTTTGTAATTTTGCCAACTAGTTCAAAGCTAAAAGTATTTGATAAAATTAAAAATAGGCTTTATGTTATGTTTGAAATAGATCTGCTAGAAACGTTTTTTAAAGATTCATTTATTGATTTTTAGAGAGGTGGGGGTGCAAGGAAGTGCTGAAAGCATCGATTCCTAGTAGTAGTTGCTTCTCGTATGTGCCTTGACTGAATAAGCCTGGGAATTTGAACCAGCGATCCCAGCATTCCAGGTCATTGCTTTACCCTCTGCGCCACCTCAGGCTGGAAAACTTTTTCATTAGGGCAATATTTGATAGTTATTGGAAGAGTCAGAAATTAACTATTGTTGTTCCTAGAGACAAGGCAGTCACCTTTTTAAAAAAAAAAAATCTTAAAAAGTAAACTCAGGCCCTGGCTGGTTGGCTCAGTGGTAGAGCGTCAGCTGGGCGTGCAGGAGTCCCGGGTTCGATTCCTGGCCAGGGCACACAGGAGAAGCGCCCATCTGCTTCTCCACCCCTCCCCCTCTCCTTTCTATTTCTCTCTTCCCCTCCTGGCCAAGGCTCCATTGGAGCAAAGTTGGCCCAGGCGCTGGGGATGGTTCCATGGCCTCTGCCTCAGGTGCTAGAGTGGCTCTGGTTGCAACAGAGCAACACCCCAGATGGGCAGAACATCGCCCCCTAGTGGGCCTGCCAGGTGGATCCCAGTCGGGCACATGCGGGAGTCTGTCTGACTGCCTCCCCATTTCCAACTTCAGAAAAATTTAAAAAAATAAAAAAGTAAAGTCAGAGAATGATCTGCTTCAACATAAGTGTGGACCTTAACCGTATTTCTCTTTACCACCCCTTTATAATAGAACAGCGTTTACTAAAGCCACTTGTTTGCTCTAGTACCTGATATATTTTTTTTTAATAATTTTATTTTTTTAATGGGGTGACATCAATAAATCAGGATACATATATTCAAAGATAACAAGTCCAGGTTATCTTGTCGTTCAGTTATGTTGCATACCCATCACCCAAAGTCAGATTGTCCTCTGTCACCTTCTATCTTGTTCTCTTTGTGACCCTCCCCCTCCCCCTTTCCCTCTCCCATTCCTCCCTCCTCCCCGTAACCACCACACTCTTATCAATGTCTCTTAGTTTCACTTTTATGTCCCACCTACGTATGGAATAATGCAGTTCCTGGTTATTTCTGATTTACTTATTTCGCTTCGTATCATGTTATCAAGATCCCACCATTTTGCTGTAAATGTTCTGATGTCATCATTTCTTATGGCTGAGTAGTATTCCATAGTGTATATGTGCCACATCTTCTTTATCCAGTCATCTATTGACTGGCTTTTTGGTTGTTTCCATGTCCTGGCCACTGTGAACAATGCTGCAATAAACATGGGGCTGCATGTGTCTTTACGTATCAATGTTTCTGAGTTTTTGGGGTATATACCCAGTAGAGGGATTGCTGGGTCATAAGGTAGTTCCATTTTCAGTTTTTTGAGGAACCACCATACTTTCTTCCATAATGGTTGTACTACTTTACATTCCCACCAACAGTGTATGAGGGTTCCTTTTTCTCCACAGCCTCTCCAACATTTGCTATTACCTGTCTTGCTAATAATAATGGCTAATCGAACAGGTGTGAGGTGGTATCTCATTGCCGTTTTGATTTGCATTTCTCTAATAGCTAAAGAAGATAAGCATCTTTTCATATATCTGTTGGCCATTTGTACTTCCTCCTGGGAGAAGTGTCTGTTCATGTCCTCTTCCCATTTTTTTATTGGATTGTTTGTTTGTTTGTTGTTGAGTTTTATGAGCTCTTTGTATATTTTGGATATTAGGCCCTTATCTGAGCTGTTGTTTGAAAATGTCATTTCCCATTTAGTTGGCTGTTTATTTTGTTATCAGTTTCTCTTGCTGAGCAAAAACTTCTTAGTCTGATGTAGTCCCATTCATTAATTTTTGCCTTCACTTCTCTTGCCCCGCCATTACTCTGACGTCATCTCCTCACCTGATATTTTTTATTTAAATAGTTTCAGAATAGTTTTAGGTTTGTAGAAAAACTCAAAGATAATACACTGAGTCCCCATCTACCTCTCACCTTGTTTCCCTTGTTAACATCTCATATTACTGTGTACATTTGTTGCAACTGGGGAATCAACATTGGCACATTACAATTCATTAAGCTCCACAGTTTATTCAGATTTTACTAGTTTTTCCCTAATGTCCTTTTCTGCTCCAGGATCTCATCTAGGAGACCACATTAATTTTCATGTCTACTTAGTGTCCTTTAGTCAGTGTCAGTCTCTGTCTTTCCTGGTTTTTGGTTTGGTTTTTTTTGTATTTTTCTGAAGCTGGAAACGGGGAGAGACAGTCAGACTCCCGCATGAGCCCGACCGAGATCCACCCAGCACGCCCACCAGGGGTGATGCTCTGCCCCTCCGGGGCGTCACTCTGTTGCCACCAGAGCCACTCTAGCGCCTGGGGCAGAGGCCAAGGAGCCATCCCCAGCGCCCGGGCCATCTTTGCTCCAATGGAGCCTCGGCTGCGGGAGGGGAAGAGAGAGACAGAGAGGAAGGAGAGGGGGAGGGGTGGAGAAGCAGATGGGCGCTTCTCCTGTGTGCCCTGGCCGGGAATCGAACCTGGGACTCCTGCACGCTAGGCCGACGCTCTACCACTGAGCCAACCGGCCAGGGCCTCCGTCTTTCCTGTTTTTGATGAACTTGGCAGTTTTGAGGACTACTAGTCAGTTATTTTTGTACACTGTCCCTCAGTTTGTGTTTGTCTGATGTTTTTCTCATGATTAGACTGGGATTGTGGGTTTTAAGGAATAAGACCGCAAAGTGCTCATCTCAATCAAGGCACATGATTTATCACTGATAATATTAATCTTTAAAAAAATTATTTGTTTTTATTGAGGTAGCACTGTTCAGTAATATAGAAATTTCAGGTGTACAGCGTTATAGCTTGCTATCTGTACAGTCTATTTCAGGGGTCTCAAACTCAACTCAGCATGTGGGCCGCAGAGCAAGATCACAGCCGTTCGGCGGGCCGCACTAGTTCTACAAAAGGCAACTGTTACACAACACTTTTCTCACTGCAGTTGAAAACAAAAAAAAAATCAGTACAACAAGCACAATCGTACATGCAGTTTACTCAGTGTCACAATACAACCAGAAACTGTAGCTCGCATCACAACTGCTGTTAACTAAGCTAATATCTAGCTAGGATGCTAGAGAAATGAAAAATACAAGTAGGCCCCTAGGCTTACTTAATTTTATCCAAAATATTTTGAACTTCGTGGATTAGTCTGCGGGCCGCGAGTTTGAGACCCCTGGTCTATTTCATAATCCCCATGCCAACAGTCTAGTTTCCATTTATTACCATATATTATGACCTCCTTTACCAATTTTGTCCTTCCTTTTCTGGTACTACCATTATGATGTCTGTATGAGTTGTGGTTTATTGTTTTGTTTTGTTTGGTTGCTTGTTACTGTTTTTGTTTTATATTCCACATGTGAGTGAAGTCATACAGTTCTTGTTCTTTCCGGCTAACTTATTTCACTTACCGTAATATCCTCAAGATCTGTCCATGTTGTCACAGATGGCTGTATTTCATATTTTTATGGCAGAGTAGTATTCCTGTGTGTGTGCGTGTGTGTGTGTTTGTAGACTATGATAATTTTAATTTTGATCCACTGGTTAAGATAGTGTTTGTCAGGTTTCTCCACTGTAGTTACTTTCGCCCAAACCCTTTCGGTTCTCTCTTTGGAAGCAAGTCAGTAAGTGTAGCCTGTGCTCAAGGGAGGAGAGTTAAGCTCCATTATCTTTTTTTTTTTTTTTTTTTTGCACTCCTCTGAAGCTGGAAAGGGGAAGAGACAGCCAGACAGACTCCCGCATGCGCCTGACCGGGATCCACCCGGCACGCCCACCAGGGGGCGACGCTCTGCTGTGACCAGAGCCACTCCAGCGCCTTTGGCAGAGGCCAAGGAGCCATCCCCAGCGCCCAGGCCATCTTTGCTCCAATGGAGCCTCAGCTGCGGGAGGGGAAGAGAGAGACAGAGAGGAAGGAGAGGGGGAGGGGTGGAGAAGCAGATGGGCGCTCCTCCTGTGTGCCCTGGCCAGAAATCGAACCTGGGACCTCCGCACACCAGGCCGACGCTTCACCACTGAGCCAACTGGCCAGAGCCAAGCTCCATTATCTTGAAGGGAGTATCTACATAAATTAGTTGGAATAATTCTGTACAGGAAATTTGTCTTTCTCCCCTACTTATTCACTCACCTTTATTCACATCAGCATGGACTTATTACAGATATTTATTTTACACTTAAGGTTATAAACCAGTACTGCATTATTTATTTTATTGCTCAAATTGTTTCAGCTGTTACTATTAGGAGCATTTATGTGTTGGCTTCTGTGTCCCTTTGACCTGCCTCAGAGTTTTTCTTTGTTTGTTTTTAATACTTTCTGGCATTACAAGATGCTCCAGGCTCATCTTGTATATTCCCCAAATAGAGTCAGCCATTTCTTCATCTCTAGTTCACTTTATGGGAGAATGATATTTCAAAACCAGCATCTGGGCACTGGGTGTGCTGATTGCTACTAGGATGTCATTGTTTCTGGACCTTCACAGCAGGCAGAGCTAGGAAATAAATGTCTCTATAGTAACACACACTTATCTAATTCTGTATTAACCTCTGTCTGTATTACACTAAACATGAGTTTATACTGCCATATATTTTAATTTAAATTTATATTGATTTTTCAAACCCAATTTTACAATATTTATTTTTTTTAAGTAGCCCCAATGATCCATGTATGACATTCTTTCCACAGATATTTGAGTACCTGCATAGTATGAGGTATACTCAAGAGTTGCTGTTCAAGGAAGGAGACAGCCCTGGCCAGATAGCTCAGCTGGTTAGAGCATCCTCCTGTAGTACAGAGGTTGCCCGTTTGATCCCCAGCCGGAGCACATACAGGGCATATCGATGTACCTGTCTCTCTCTCTTTCTCCCTAAAATTAATAAATTAAAAAGAATTTCCAATTAAAAAAAAAGGAAGGGGACTTTTTTTTAAGGTAAAATATATAGTATTTGTATGGTGGTAAGTGATGTGGAGAAAAGAGCCAGAGGATAAGGAGTTTTGGGAGGAGGGAGGGTAGTGTGCTGGTTGAAAAATGTGGTCAGGAGTGCCTCAGCCGGAAGGTGACACCTGAGTGCAGACCTGGCTGACGTGAGGGAGCCTGGCATGCACGATCTGGGAGAAGTGTGTGATCTTTAGGAAGTGGTCAAGGGAGCAGTATGGACCAAGGCTCTAAGAAGGAGTGTTTCTCACACTTCCAGGGAACAGAGTGGCTGGGGTAGGATGAACAGAGAGAGAGAAGTACAAGATGAGATCAGAGGCAGTAGATTTTGTGAGGCCTTGTTAGCCATTATGATGACTTTGGCTTTTACTCTGTATCCCACACAACACCATGAGAGATGTGAGCAGAGGAATGATAGGATCTGATTTGTATTTCAACTGGATCTCTCTGACTGTTGTGTTGAGATTGGACTGAAGGGGCAAAGGTGGAAGCTATTAAGAGGCCATTGCCCCTGACTTATGGTGGCACAATGAATAAAGCATCAACCTGGAACTCTGAGGTCACTGGTTCGAAATCCTGGGCTTGTCTGGTCAAGGTACATATGGGAGTTGATGCTTTCTGCTCCTTCCCCTTTTCTCTCCCCAGCCCCCATCTCTAAAATGAATATATAGGTATATATTATAAAAAGAGGCCATTGCAGTACTCGAGGTAGAGGTGAGGGACTGGGATGGCAGTGTTGAAGGCGGTGAGAAGTAGTTGAACTCTGGATCTCTTGGATGTAGCACTAACAAGATTTGCTTATGAATTGTATGTAGAGAGAGAGGAATCAGGGATGACCCACGTTTTTGGGTCTAAAAACAAAATAGTAGAGTTGCCATTAACTGAGATAAGCTGCTTTTGGAAGAAAGGTGGGAAGCAGTTTTTGGACATGTTAAGTTTGAGATGCCATTGGACAAGCTGGTGGTAATTTCAAGTGTGTAATTGGTTATATAAGTCTGGACTTCAAAGGAGAAGACTAGGCTGGAGATAAACAGACCGTTGTGGGGGTATAGGTGGTAAATTAAAGTCACATGGCTGGAGGAGATATCCGAGGAGAATGATGCAGTAAGGAAGAGGGGGGCCATGTGCCAGCTTGCTGTTCATTTGTGGTATTGCTGAGACATGAATTTGAATTGTGGGCACTACAGAACTGGTGCACTCAAATAAATCACTTAGCTAGTGAGTTAGCCCATCCAGCAACCAGGCAGACACTGTTCTAGGGAAATTCTTTAAAAATTTATTTAGCCTGACCAGGCACAGTGGATAGAGCGTCGGCCTAGGATGTTGAGGACCCAGGTTTGAAACCTGAGGTCGTCGGCTTGAGTTCATGCTCACCAGCTTGAGCTTGGATCATAGACGTGACCCCATGGTCGCTGGCTTGAGCAAGGGATCACTTGGTCAGTTGAAGCCCCCTTTTCAAGGCACATATGAGAAAGCAGTCACTGAACAATTTTACCACAACGAAAAGTTGATGTTTCTTATCTCTCTCCCTTCCTGTCTGTCTGTCCCTGTGTATCCCTCTCATGCTCACTCGCTCTCTTTCTCTCGCTTAAAAAATAAATTATTGACTGATTTAAGAGAGAGGAAGGGTGAGAGACAGAAACATTGATCTGTTCCTGTATGTGATTGAACCCACAAGCTTACATATCTGGTTTTGTTTTTTCTCTTTAATTTTCCTTTTCCAAGTGAGAGGAGGGGAGATAGCATGCACACCAACCAGGATCCACCCGGCAACCCCCATCTGCGGCCATGCTCACAGCCACACTATTTTTTAGCACCTGAGGTGAAGGCTTCACAAAGACATCCTCAGCGCCCAGACCAGTCGAGCCACGGCTGTGGGAGGAAAGAGAGAGAAAGAGAGAGAAGGGGGAGGGGTGGAGAAGCAGATGGTTGCTTCTCCTGTGTGTCCTGACCAGGAATCAAACCCGGGACATCCACTTGACAGGCTGACACTCTACCACTGAGCCAAAGGCCGGGGCCCAGTTTTTGCATATCCAGATGACGCTCAGTCAATTAAGCTATCCATCCAAGGCAAACTTTTTCTACTTTTTTTTTTCCTAACTGAGAGGAGAGGAGGCAGAGGGACAGACTCCCCGCATGCGCCCTGACCGGGATCCACCTGGCAGGCCCACTAGGGGGTGGTGCTTTGCCCATCTGGGGCCCTTGCTCCATTGCATCTGGAGCCATTTTTTACGCCTGAGGCAGAGACCATGGAGCCATCCTCAGCGCCCCGGATCAACTTGCTCTAATGGAGCCATGGCTGGGGGAGGGGTGGAGAAGCAGATGGTAGATTCTCCTGCATGCCCTGACTGGGAATTGAACCCAGGACATCCACACGCCTGGCCAAAGCTCTACCATGAGCCAACCAGCCAGGGCCAACATTTTCTTCTTTACTTGCATCTGTGTATTTGTTTTGCAGAGGCAATCATGTGATACAGTGGCATGTGTGGATATGGACTCCAAGTTCTGAGAATAGATGCACCTGAATGTGATATAGGACACTGTCTAATGCTGCCTGTGCTGTATATAACTCCTAGTGTTCAGTTGAGTTTCGTGACTGGATCCCCCCCAGAAGCTCAGCAGGCCAAATAGGTTCCAGTGTCTTTCCTGTTGTTGGGGTGCCCCCCTCTGGCTGGAGTGGGAAATTTTACAACCAGTTTGTTGTTCTCTGATGCTGAGAATGGCTTGTAAGTTTCTAAGAAATGCTCCCAGTACTGCTACATTTGTTACTTTTAGTTATTTTAGTCTTGGTGCCAGTGCCCTTATTTTAGGAGACTAGATGGCAGTGCTTCTCTCCTGGCTCATTTTTCAAGTAATTGTGAGCTTATGTACTGGGTGTATGGGACAGCATTTGGTAGTGGATGGCACAGATTCTGGGTCGCCCTGTCAGAACACATGTTGGCATCTTATGAAGTGCACCAGAATTGGTACAGTGGGTGGGAGTCCAAGTACTGGCATTCATAGAATTCTAAAAATTACTGAATTTTTCATAAAAGCAAGGTTACATTCTGAGGTTCTATTACTAGAACCCCATTTCATACTTTTTAAAATTACAAAATTGGTAATAAAAATAAATGAAGGGGATTAGGTGTATATAAAGTACATGTTTTTAATATGTACTCACTAAATGTGTGGACACTAAACAGCTCATATAAGAGCTATAACATCAATGTACATTTATTGGGGGCAGGTTGTGCCTGGGCTGGAATTGATTGCTGCTTTTTTGTTTTCCTGGGTTTTGAGTTTCTTGTTTGGTTTATTTTAAGGCCCTGAAATGTGGGCATTAGTAGTAAAAATTATTTGGTCAATAGATTGCTCGTGATCCCTTGAAAGACTTTCTGGTTTTCTGATATAAAAGCAGTAATGCCCATAATAAAAATTTTGAAAAAATTAAAAATAAATTTTTTTAATGAAATCCGAATTCAGTATTCCATAAATGTTACTATTAATTTTAGGTCCTTTTTTCTTCATTGCGATTATGTGTATATTGTGGGGATGGGGGTGAGACTTGATATTTCATGGAAACTGACATGCGTGTTAGGAAAGAGCACATTCAAGCCCTAGCCAGGTAGCAGTTGGTAGATGTTGTCCCGTCCCGATAGTCTAAGGTTGCAGGTTTGATCCCGGGTCAGGGCACACAAGAATCAACCAAGGAATACAAAATTAAGTGGAACAGCAGATCCCTGTTTCTGTCTCCCTCTCCCTCCCTCCTTCCCTTTCTCTCTCTTTTCCCCTTTCCCTTCCCTCCTCCTTTCCCCTCTCCCTTCCTCTATCCCTAAAATTAATAAATAAATAAACATTTTAATTGCTGTAGTCCAGTTTCTAAATGCCTTAGATTGGAAAGATTATCATTCCTAGTCTCTCACCTTCAGTCTGTATAAGCCATTGTGCATCCTTTCTATGTCTCTACCTTTATTATCAGTATAATTTCATGTAACAAGTACCTATGCTGATTTTTATCTCTTTGGCTCTTTACTGGGACTGCAGAGTTTTCCTGCTCTAGATTATCCAAATCCAGGTTGGAAACACCTGTGAAAAATGCTGCTTAAAGTTTGAAAACATGCTCAGGAAGGCCAGTCCCAACATGTAAGATTCACTGATTTATGTAGGTTTATTTCAGAAAATACTTAATGAGTCCCATTTATGATAGAATGAGTCTGTTGTCTGTTACTTGTTTATTTTCTCTCTCCCCCACTAACTAGAGAGCTCTGTGAGGATAGGGGTGTTATCTGTCTTATCACTGCAGTCCTAGCTCCAAGCCCACAGCAGATAGTCAGTAAATGCTCAATGAATGGATTTCACTTTTTTTGGTAAATGAAGAAAACAGAAGTAATTGTAATCACTACAGATATTTCCGGTATAGAAGTAATTGTAATCACTACATATATTTTCAGTATTCTAATGTATCAACTGACTGAAATATTTAGAATATTTAAAAGGGAAAAATACTTTCAAACATTTTTGTTTTATCATCTATTATTTCATTTTTTCTCTCAATTTCTTATCAGCAGTACATATGTCATCAAAATAAATACTTCTCTAAGATCATAAGTTACTTTTAGTCTCATCTGTCAGTCTAGTTGCCTTTCTGTGAAAGGAAAAGGTAAAAGGACATTTAAAAGCTTGAGTACATACTACATAGAATGGGCCAAGTGAAGCCTAAAATTACGTCAGTAATTATACTGAACATTTTAAAACTTACTGGTTAATCGTAACCTTATAACATGATTCCTAGTTATGCTGACTACCCCAGTCATTTGATTAGTAATTTTGAATGCTGACACCAAAAATTCTTAGGTTTAGACAGAAAGCATTTGGACAGCAATAGCCTGTTGAAAGCTCAGAAGTTCTAATATTCTGAAATAGTTTTCAGAACAAAGGTTAATTTAAACAATTTTTTAAATTATGCCACAGTGTGCTTTTTTGAAAGTAAAATCAAAGTAGGATGTCCTGAGCTAGCTCCACAGAGATTTAAACAGTACTTTTTATATACTGGTTTGATGGTGGCCATAATTGCCACATTTTCTTGTGCTGAAAGTGTGGCTGTAACGACCAAAATAAAATATTTTTTATCTTGCTTATCTTATGGTAACCCTATTTTCTTATGTTGATCCTGTAGCCCTAAAGAACCAGAAACCCAAAGGAACCAGTATTCCTGCCACACAGAGCCCCATCCTTCGTGAGGCTGTTTCTGAGTCCGTCTGATGACCAAAGTGCTGGGCATGGCCACAGGTCTGGGCCCTCGGCCTCCACAGGAGCTGGTGGGGCCTGTGGTTGTGAAAGTTGAGGAGGAAGGGAAAGAGAAGTGCTTTCCTAGCCTGGAGATGTTCCGCCAGCGCTTTAGGCAGTTTGGGTACCATGACACACCTGGCCCCCGGGAGGCCCTGAGCCAGCTCCGGGTGCTCTGCTGTGAGTGGCTGAGGCCCGAGATCCACACCAAGGAGCAGATCCTGGAGCTGCTGGTGCTGGAGCAGTTCCTGACCATCCTGCCGCGGGAGCTTCAGGCCTGGGTGCAGGAGCACTGCCCAGAGAGCGCCGAAGAGGCCGTCACTCTCCTGGAGGATCTGGAGCGAGAACTGGATGAACCAGGACAACAGGTAGGCTAGGAGAAACCTTTCTGTATCCTCTGAGATTGGGAGCCTGTCTAACTCCAGGCAGGAATGGTTTGTCCATGCAATATGAATAGGTAAATGGAAGTGTCTACTGAGTTCGACCATGTTTCCTCCCTTTCCCGTACTGTTCTGTACTAGCTGTAGCCTTGAGAACTGAATGAGAGTGTTTTACTTTTCTCTTTCCCAGAGATTCTACGTAGCTCTCCTGAGGTTTTCTTTCAGTCTCGTTCTTAAAGTGAGCTGTGCACAAACCCAACCGTTCCTTATTGTCTCAGGTTTCACCTCCTCCAAATGAACAGAAACAGGTGTGGGAGACAGCAGCAGAGGAATCCCCGAGCAGCACACAGCCACGCTCTGTGGAGACAAGTCCCAAGTATGAATCTTGGGGCCCCCTGTACATCCAAGAGACTGGTGAAGAGCAGGACTTCACTCCAGACCTGAGACAGAGTCAAGGTAGGAACCATCTGTTAGGCCTCCACTCAGAGCACCAGGCCTTCATGGTTGAAGAAACAGACTAATTCTAATTACTGATCAGGAGGCCACCCGCTAGATTGACTTGACTGGTTTGGCTGTGGAGGCAGAAGGGTCCTGTCTCCTCCCTCAGGTGTGTTACTCCAGTCAGACCCCCAGCACTGATGTCACACGCTAGTAAGGTCAGTTGAAGTGAGTTTAATAAAGGGACTGTTTACAGAGGTGTGGACAGGTTGAATGAGCCAGTAAGAGATGGTGTTTATTTGTTAATGATTTAGTGAACCCGTTATAATCAGCTTTGGATTATGCGGAAGTGGTCCCTGGTAAATTCTTTTTTAACTTCTGCCTCATTAGGCTATTTAAAATTGTTTACTTTTAAGTCACTTAATTCCCACACATAGTTTATTGTTCATTAACTTTTAAGTTCATTTCCCACACACAGCAACCTGAAGGGAAGCTGGATGAGTAGTCTAGTGATTGTTCATCATGGAGAGTGAAAGAGGCTTTAGTTTCTACTGCCACAGTCCAGTCAGCAGCAGACAGTGAGTGGGGGTGAGCCTGGAAGCACCCGAGTGGTTACTGCCGGCAGAGGAAGGAAATCAACAGGTGGAAACAGGGACAGAGGGACAAGGAAAAGGGGTTAGAGGAAAGTGCCTTTGTCGACTGGGGCTTCTTTACCCGTGCAGGGTGGCCCTGCTCTAGGGGAGCCCATTTTTCAGAGGGAGCTTCTCTTACTCCCCTTATCCATGCGTGTAGACGGTTAGATGGACTGAAATGCTCTGAAAAGATGTACTGCTTCTGCTGAATTCAACAGTGTTACTTTATAATTTAAAGAATTGTAAAACATAGCCGATGTAGATTAAATGATAAGAGTTGAACCCTGGCCGAGAGTTAAGCGCTTTCATTCAAATTAATAGGAACTGAGACTAAAATGATTATAAGTGAACTGAACGTTCTCTTTCATTGCTTTTATACATCTTCTGTGAGCATATGGATTTTCTGAGTTTGCCACTAGCCTCTTCTCCCTTAATTATCCTTTTTATTTTCCTTAATCAAATCTGACCCTTCGCGGTCTTTCACTTACCTCATTCCGCCTGAGCATCTCCTTTGCTGCTGTCCCAGTATGCTTGCTTTTGCCATGTTGCCCTCTATGGAAGAAGCTCTTCTCGCAGAAAAATCCATGTACTCTTCATACCATAATAGCTTCTGGTAGGGAGCTTGTGTGAAAGTCTGGTATTAAAAACTAGATTTGATGATGGCTTATTTGTATCATTGTGATATTGTTACCTCATGGGGCAATATTTGATCACGCTTAAAAACCCATCAGTGTCACCTTATGATTCTCTTTGTCCTTTAATTGTTTCTTCTCAGAACAAGAAACAACTCACATGTCCTTATTTTACTTATTGTTTCAGATCGTAAATCGAACACCAAGAATGAGGAATTAGCAGATGTGCCGAAATGTTCTGAAGAGTCTCATGCAGAAGAATTCAAAAAGGATCCCATGGTTATCGCCAGTAAATGTGAGGCTAGGTTAGAAAGGCAGTGGGTAAACCGTGAAAAGGAAAGAGGAACAAAAACCCCGGTCCTAGACAAAGGTTCCAAGAAAGGTAAAGAATTGATGCCTACTAAGCCTGCCCCAGGAGAGAGGCGTTACATATGTGCAGAGTGTGGGAAAGCCTTTAGTAATAGCTCAAATCTTACTAAGCACCGGAGAACCCACACTGGGGAGAAGCCCTATGTATGCACCAAGTGTGGAAAAGCCTTTAGCCACAGCTCAAACCTTACCCTTCATTACAGAACACACTTGGTGGACCGGCCCTATGACTGTAAGTGTGGAAAAGCCTTCGGTCAAAGCTCAGATCTCCTTAAACATCAGCGGATGCACACTGAAGAGGCACCCTATCAGTGTAAAGATTGTGGGAAAGCTTTCAGTGGTAAAGGCAGCCTCATTCGACACTATCGAATACACACTGGGGAGAAACCTTATCAGTGTAACGAATGTGGGAAGAGCTTTAGTCAGCATGCAGGTCTCAGTTCTCATCAGAGACTCCACACTGGAGAGAAGCCATATAAATGTAAGGAGTGTGGAAAAGCCTTTAACCACAGCTCCAATTTTAATAAGCATCATAGAATCCATACTGGGGAAAAGCCTTATTGGTGTAATAATTGTGGAAAAACCTTCTGTAGTAAGTCTAATCTTTCTAAACATCAGCGAGTCCACACTGGAGAGGGAGAAGTGCTTTAACTGTCAAGTATGCTCCCTCGGTGGTTTTTTTGGTGGTTGTTATTTTTTGTTTTTTAACTTTAGAACATAAATGCTAGGGAGAATCCAGGTAATTGTAATATAAACCTCAGTGGTAGATTTTGTTTTTCTCAAAACCAAGAGAGGCAGGAGGATTAGAACAGTGGCGCAGGAAGGCCCTGGAAGGTGTGGTGGATTCCTTACTCGCCTTTCAACTGGGGCAGGATCCCTCACCACGTGTCATGTCCCATTAACCATGCTGGCGTTGCCTTTTGTATAGTTAAAATGATGTGTATCGAGTATAATTATGAAAAAACATTACGACTGTTTAACTTTTAACATACTTTCAAGAATTACGATTTGTAAAGAATTGAGCCATTTGAACACAATCTAATCTGATTCAGAATAAATTTATAACGTAACGCTTCAGGGCTGTTATTATAATGCTGTGTTGTTAATGAACACTATTTTAGAAAGAAAAAACTATTCCTACTGGTTTAGCTTTTGGAAAATTTGGATTAGGGGTAAATAGAACATTTAGTACTTGTGAGTATGTGTATTAGGAAAGTGCAGTAGACTATAGAGTAGCTGCATCTTGGTCTACTTTGTGCCCTATTTTTTCCGTACATGATGAACACATTTTTTTTCCATTGGGAACATTTTGCCAGTCTCTTGTGCATTTTGTTTGTGTATATTCTGTCTCGCCAAAGTCTGAAAATCTGACTCCCTGAGAAGCTTCCTTCTTCTAAACTCCAGAGGTCAATAATACACAATTTGATTACCTTAAGTCCATCCTGTCTTTTCCTTCTGACTGCAGTCTCTTTGATTTCTTATACTTATTTCTACTTTATAAAAGTCTCTTGGCCAGTAGGTCCTCCTGTTACCCAGAAACCCAGCTACTTCACTCCTTTCTGCTATCACTTGCTTATCTTGGTTTTCGAGTTTTGTTCACCTCTCACTAGCAGTTATTACAATATCTTTTTGTCCATTGTTGTAGCCGTAGAGGTCAGGCAAACATGATATGCCAGGATCAGGGACAAGAAAGTGTCATGTCTAGCACTACTTCTGATCTCTGGAAACTGCCTGTGTGCCACCCTGGGATCAGATTAAACTAGAGATAACAATTCTTGATGCACTAGCCAAGTGTATTATGGAGGGCGTCATTACGGGGAAAAAAATCAATTGTATCTGAAATCTGAAATGTTCGTACTGTTCCCGTAACTTGATGATGACCTCTGGATGTCCTGCCAGCACTGTAACTCGGTACCTTTTACGTGAGCTCTCCTGGTTACATATTAACCATAATGGAGGCCCGTCAAGCAGAAAATCTAGTGATTAGGCAGCAGCTGATCTGTAGGGTTCCTGGAGCTGCTCCACCCAAGCGAAATGAAAGAAGAGCCTGCTAAGCCTGAAGTCCTGCCTTTCCTACTTCAGTGAGAGGTGAATGGGTCCCACGTCTGTACTGCCCCTTATTTTCCTGATACCGTCTATACAGTGGGACTTTCTGAGGGGCACTGACACAAGGACACAAGATCTACACACTTCATTTCCCATAGATCCATCCGTAAGCTGAATTCTTCAGATCTAGTCTTTAGACAGCCTTATTCTTTGCAGGCCCCTTGTCTAGACAAGCTGTTTGCCACAGCTCAGAGGCTGTGAAATCATTACCTCAGGCCGCTTCACCTTCCATACAAAGTTGGTGCCAAGTAGACTGCTTGCAGCTCTGCCCACCGGGTTTCTCACACTGGCCACTCTTGAGGAAGGACAGAGTGAATCAACAGTGCCTTCTCGATTCACACCAACATTGAGCTGACCCCTCTGTGAAACAGACCACAGTTTCTTCCACCAACAAGTCTAAGGGAGCCTCTCTGAGTCCACAGGTATGAGCAGAGGGAGGTATCCATTCAACAAAGGGTGGTGACAAGGGTGTGAGCCTTCTGCTTACATAACCTCTTCAGGATCTGCTCATACCTAATCCCAGTTTGACATTTCCTCCATATGATGGGTTCTGTGCTCCTGATCTAATGACTTGGTGAGTCAGCATACTCAGCTATGATCACCAGCTCCAGTTACATGGTCACTCGATGTCTCATGGTCAGTGGTATCCCTAGAGCTGCTTTTCAAACAATAGTTATTTACTGAAGACAGCATGGCCTTGCTCTAGAATTGTATTGGCAAGCTCCTATTAGGGCTTACCAGACGTCTGCACATTATTTCTCACCCACCATAGATACCCCTAACACCATCTTAATCTGCCAGGTCATATGGTACTTGTACTATATGACTGGGCCACACCTGAAAGTGTATATGTTACCTCCAAAATCTAAGGAGGCTCACTAAACACTGCCTCTTTCTTAGTAATGAAGGCAAGATGTAATCATTGTTCCTTACCTTAGAATTTCCAAGCATGCCTCAGACATATGGATCCTTAATAACTTTGCCAATGGCCCTGGCCAGCTGGCTCACTGGATAAAGCGTCAACTTAGTGTATGGACATCCTGGGTTCAATTCCCAATCAGAGCACATAGGAGAAGTGACCAGCCTTTTCTCTCTTCCCCTCCCACAGCCAGTGGCTCACTTGGTTTGAGCATTGCCCAGGGTGCTGAGGATAGCTGGGTTGGTCCAAGCTTCAGCCTCAGGCACTAAAAATAGAGTGCTTGATTCGAGAATCAGCCCAGACGCGTTGCTGGTGGATCCTAGTTGGGGTGCATGCAAGAGTCTTTCTTACTGTCTCCTCTCACTTCAATAAAAAAAAAAAAAACTTGGCTGATATAAAAGGCCCTTAAAATTTTTTAGGATTTAAAATCTCCCATCCTCGGGCACATGTGTGTTTTACTGAGAGATCCAAGTACACTCATTTCTTCCTTTCCACAAGGTCTGATTATTATGTTGTCATCACTAGAATAATGTTCCACAAAACGTCCAGAAAATCAAGGTCTCTGTGTGAAGGAGCAGGAGGATTCACAGGTTGTAGTCAAGAAATTGAACATACTCTGTTGTCCCTCCCACTTAATTGTGAACTAACTGCCTTGGATCCTCTATTGATGGGTATGTGAAGAATGCATTCACCAGCTCACTTTCTGCATACCAAGAGCCATAGGCCATGTTGATCTGTTCCAGTAAAGGTAGTACAGTATTGTGATTAAGCTTATGCCAGATAACCATCATCACTCACAATTCTTCTGTTTTTTTATAGGTTCATTTCAGGAGAATTGAGTCTTAAATCTTTGAGGGTGGGACTAATCCTATACAAGATGTAATATTCTGATTTACTATCTTGGCAAGGTGAAAGGGAATTTCATGAGTTCCACTTGGCCCTTTCTACCTTAAGGAATTATGCTACAGGTTAGGGAAGCAATGTGGTATACATCCACCCCTAGCTGATATATCCATCCCAGTTATGTCAGGAACAGATTTCAATGAGCCATCCAAGAAGTGTAATGGGATTGTTTTAGTTTACTATTGTTGCTGTAACAAATAACCACAAACGTGGTGGCTTAACACAACTTTATTTTTTGTAGCTTAGAATTCCAACATGGGTCTCACTGGGCTACCATCAAGCTGGTAGCAGGACTTTTTCCTTTGTGGAGCTCCTAGGGAGAATCTGATTCCTTGCCTTTTCCAGCCTCTAGAGTAGAGGTTGGGAATCTTTTTGGCTGAGAGAGCCATGAATGCCAAAAAAAATTTTTAATGTAATTCCGTGAGAGCCATACAACACCCGTGTACCTTACGCATTATCCAATAAAAATTTGGTGTTGTCCAGAGGACAGCTGTGATTGGCTCCAGCCACCCGCAACCATGAACATGAGCGGTAGAAAATGAATGGATTGTAATACATGAGAATGTTTTATATTTTTAACATTTTTTTATTAAAGATTTTTCTGCGAGCCAGATGCAGCCATCAAAAGAGCCACATCTGGCTCGTGAGCCATAGGTTCCCGACCCCTGCTCTAGAGCACATTTCCTGACTCACAGTCCCCCTCCCTCCATCTTCAAGGCCAGCAACATTACATCTTTCTCTAACCACTCTTACATAGTCTCATTTACCTCAGACGCTTCTGCCTGCCTTTTACACTTATGAAGACCCCTTTGATTACCTTGGAGCCATCCAGTGTAGTAAATAAGCCATAAAGAGCTAAGGCACAGCCTGCCCAGGCGGTTGCACAGTGGAGAGAGCATTGGACTGGGATGCCGAGGGCCCAGTTCAAGACCCCGAAGTTGCTAGCTTCAGCACAGGCTCATCTGGTTTGAGCAAAAGCTCACCAGCTTGGACCCAAGGACGCTGGCTCCAGCAAGGGGGGTCCTCAAACTTTATAAAAACCGCCCACTTTTGCAGTGCTGGTCAACCTAGTCCCTGCTGTCCACTAGTGGGCGTTTCAGCTTTCATGGTGGGCAGAGAGGAGCAACAAAACGGCACTGCGATTGGCCGACCATGAAAGCAGGAACAGCCACTAGTGGGCGGTAGTGACCAAGTTGACCAGCACTGCCAAAGTGGGCGGTTTTTATAAAAAGATTGACGACCCCTAGTACTCAGTTGGCTGAAGGCCTGCGGTCAAGGCACATATGAGAAAGCAATCAATGAACAACTAAGGTGTTGCAATGTGCAATGAAAAACTAATAATTGATGCTTCTCATTTCTCTGTTCCTGTCTGTCTGTCCCTGGCTATCCCTCTCTCTGACTCTTTCTCTGTCTCAGTAAAAAAAAAGAAAAAGAGCTAAGGCACAAAATAATACAGTCAGTACTACTGTACTATAGTTATGTAATGTGAAAATATTGCTTTGATGGCTATCATATTACAATATATAAGTTAACACACTATACTTTAAATTTACGAACATTAAATTTATCAAATAAGTACTCCAGTCAAGAAAGTTGCATAAGTAAATGTGGAACTCAACTCTTCCTACAACCATATCAAAATTACAACTAAACTACAGAACAATCATCATTCAGAACTGCCTGAAATTTGGTTGAATAGAAGTCCTACAACTAAGGAATTAAAGAGCCTGATCTGTGGTGGCGCAGTGGGTAAAAGCGTCAACCTGAAAGGCTGAGGTCGCTGGTTTGAAACCCCAGGCTTCCCTAGTCAAGGCACATATGGCAGTTGATGCTTCCTGCTCCTCCCTCCCTTCTCTATCTGTCCCTGTCTCTTCTCTCTAAAATGAATAAATAAAATTTTTTAAAAAAAGGAATTAAAGAGCGAGCCACATTGAGACAGGTAGGAAGGCCAGAGACACAGAACAGGCTGGTCCCACACCCACATGTGGCAGATAGAAATGGGGAGGGATAACTTGGCTGCAGAGCAAGTGGTCCCAGCCCCCACACCAGGCCTTCCAGCCCAGGGTTCCAGTGCCAGAAAGAGAAGTCCCCACAACTTCTGGCTATAAAAACCAGGGGGATTGCCTGACCAGACGGTGGCACAGTGAATGGAGCGTCACACTGGGATGCGGAAGGACCCAGGTTCGAGACCCTGACTGAGCTCGCCAGCTTGAGCGCGGGTTCATCTGGTGTGAGCAAAGCTCAGCAGTTTGGACCCAAGGTCACTGGTTACTGGGTCTGCTGAAGGCCCACGGTCAAGGCACATATGAGAAAGCAATCAATGAACAACTAAGGTGTTGTAATGAAAAAAACAAACAAATGATTGATGCTTCTCATCTCTCTCCGTCCCTGTCTGTCTGTCCCTATCTATCCCTCCCTCTGACTCTCTCTCTCTGTAAAAAAAACAAAACAAAAAAACCAGGGGGATTGAAGCAGAAGGAGATGGAGGGCTGCTGGAGTCCCAATCATTCCTCTTAAAGGGCTCGTGCACAGACTAACTTGGACTCACTTCCTCTGAGCTCCAGCGCAGATGCAGCAGTTTGAAAGGCACCAGAGACATACAGGGAGGAACTGAGTTGTCCAGCATCAAGGAGTCTCCATAAATCTGCCTCACTCTGTCCACCCTGGTAGTTCCCCAGGCCCCGCACTAGCAGCAGCCAGCCATTGTTTGCAGCTTGTCCTACCTGGGCACCTCCATACCCAGCACAGGTAGCAGCCATCTGCAGATAGCTTGTCACTCATGGCAGGTGGCCCTGGGCAGAACACAGGAGACAACTGGCCTTGACCTGCACTTCCTGGGAGACCCCAGAGCCAGAGCACCCAGTGGACAACTGCAGACCACATCAAAGCACCACCACTTAACCACCTCCACAAGTGACACACTCAAGGGGCTGACTCAGCAGGTACCAGAGCCCTGCTGAAGTAAGTCCTGCTCTGGGAAGTGGATCCTTGCACAACTGATCCTCCATGGTGGTCAGTGGTCACAGCCAGTCATTGCAGCTGATTGGCCAGGGGGAAAATTCCTCCCATTGACATGCCAACAGCAATCAAGGCTCAACTACAAGATACACTGCCTACATGGGGTGAGGGTGCACCTTGAGTGCCCAGTTTGGGTGTTTGGGGAGGCTGTGCCACTGGACCCTACAGAACACCGACTACATTAGCCACTCTACCAAGCCTGGGAGATGTAGAAGCTCTACCTCGTACATAGAAACAAACACAGGGAGACTGCCGAAATAAGATAAAGAACCGTCCCAAATGACAGAACAGAACAAAACTCCAGAAAGAGAACTAAACAAATGGAGATAAGTTATCTACTAGATG
Organism: Saccopteryx leptura; assembly: GCF_036850995.1. NCBI lineage: Eukaryota > Metazoa > Chordata > Mammalia > Chiroptera > Emballonuridae > Saccopteryx > Saccopteryx leptura. Next base: position 188,453,483 of record NC_089506.1, read on the forward strand.
CAGTGTTCAAAACATTGGTTATAAGGATGCTCAAAAAACTTAGTGAGAATTTCAACAGCATAAAATAGGACTAATCGGAAATGAAGGATACACCAACTGAAATGAAGAATAATTTACAGGGAATCAACAGTAGAGTAAATTAAGCAGAGAATCAAATCAATGATTTCAAATATAAAAAAGCAAAAAATACCCGATCTGAACAGAAAAAAAAAAAAATGAGGATAGTATCAGGAGTCTCAGGGACAACTTCAAGCATACTAACATTCACATCGTGGGGGTGCTGGAAGGAGAAGAGAGACAGCACACTATTGAAAACGTATTTGAAAAAAATGACAAGAATTCCCTAACTTGGTGAAGGAAAGACATACGAGTCCAGGTAGTGCAGGGAGTCCCAAACAAGATGAACCCAAAGAGACCCACACCAAGATACCTCATAATTAAATAGAAAAAGGTTAAAGACAAAGAGAATCCTAAAAGCAGCAAGAGAAAAGTAGTTAGTTACCAACAAGGGAGCACCCATAAGACAGTCGGCTGAGGTGCACTCCCTGTCCTGGGAGTATGCCTGTCCCTTTTCCTTCCCCCTCTTCTTCCTCTAGGCGTGCATCCCCTAAACTCTAAGGGATTCCACGACACTTGGAACCAGGGGAGAAACAGCCGCAGCAGCAGCTTGTCCCAGGCTAACCCCCTGAACCTGTCTCCAAGGCCCCCTTTCTCTGACTTCTCAGGGAGCTGAAGCTGCCCCACCTAGGATCTCTTCTGTTGCTTCTTCCATCCCAAGCCCTTGTTTTTTCACTGTCCCCAGCTTTAATAAAGGCACTCTCAAAATTTAAAAAATAAAATAAAAGAAACATTATTTTCAGCTGATTTCTTAACATAAACTTGTCAGGCCAGAAGGGATTGGCAATAAATATTTAAAGTGATAAAAACCCAGGACCTACAACCAAGATTACTCTACCAAGCAATGCTATCACTTAAAATAGAAGGACAGCCTGACCAGGCAGTGGTGCAGTAGCTAGAGCATTGAACTGGGATGCAGAGGACCCAGGTTCAAAACCCCAAGGCCACTGGCTTGAGTGTGGGATCACAGACATGAACCCATGATGTTGCTGGCTTGACCCCAAAGGTCGCTGGCTTGAAGCCCAAGGTTGCTGGCTTGAGCCCAAAGGTCCCTGCCTTAAAGCCCAAGGTTGCTGGCTTGAGCCCAAGGCCACTAGCTTGAGCAAGGGGGCACTCATTCTACTGTAGACACACACACACACACACACACACACACACACACACACACACACACACCGCTGGTTAAGGCATATCTGAGAAAGCATTAAATGAAAAACTAAGGAGTCACAACAAAGAATAGATGCTTCTCATTTCTTTCCCTTTCTGTCTGTTGCTGTCTTTCCTACTCTCTGTCTCTATCAAACACACACACACACACACACACACAGAATTGAAGGACAGATAAAGAGCTTCCCAGACAAGAAAAACTAGAGTTCATTACCACCAAACCAGTATTATTTGAAATGTTACAGGGTCTTCTTTAAGAAGAAAAAAGATAAGTAAGAACACTAAAATGGCAATAGATACATATCTATCAACATTGAATCCAAAAAACAAACAAGAACAGAAACAAATTCATAGACAAAGAGAACATTTTTTTTTTCACAGAAACCATTTTGATGGTTGCCAGATGGGAGAATGTTGGTAGGAAGGATGGAAAAGGTGAAGAGATTAAGAAGTACAAGTTTTTGTTACAGACTAGTCATAGGGATGTAAAATACAGCATAGGGAATATAGTCGATAACACTGGGGAACAAATTTTTTTTTGTTTTCTGTTGTTGAAGTTTTAGAACTTTATTTATATATCTCTGCATCACTGATTCCAAATCTGAAATCTGATTTTTGGTGCATGCTTCAATTTTTATACAATTTTAATTTCTTTTTATTACACTTAATGGCATGCATTGGTTTTTAAATTGGAGTTAAAGGGCAACGACTCTTGGATTGAACATAACCCCAAGGCAATTAATGTTTTACAAACATCACTTTTACATAATTGTAGTTGTTTTTAAATGTAAAAAATTATTATCTGATAGAAACACCCTCCTATTTTAAGATTGAATCATGGCTTCTTCAAGTAGGCGTAAATGTAAGAATAGTCCTGACACCTTCTGTTATATATGTGGTTGTTACACACTTCAACATCAAAGGTGCAATATTTCATCATTTGTGACACGTGCATATATTGTCTATTTTCAAGTTCCCCTTGGCGATCAAGACAAGAATTGGGCTCCTCAGGCCCTGGCCGGTTGGCTCAGCGGTGGAGCGTCGGCCTGGCGTGCGGGGGACCCGGGTTCGATTCCCGGCCAGGGCACATAGGAGAAGCGCCCATTTGCTCCTCCACCCCCCCTCCTTCGACGCCCGGGAGGGGCAGAGCATTGCCCCCTGGTGGGCAGAGCATCGCCCCTGGTGGGCGTGCCGGGTGGATCCCAGTCGGGCGCATGCGGGAGTCTTTCTGACTGTCTCTCCCCGTTTCCAGCTTCAGAAAAATACAAAAGAAAAAGAAAAAGAAAAAAGAATTGGGCTTGTCTGTCATATTGTGTGTCATAATTGTGAGGAAATTCTTCGTGACTGAACAAAAGGAAAACGCAAAGGAATGTCTTTTTGTATTCCCATGGTTTGGCATGAACCTAAGGACCACAGCAGTGACTGTTATTTCTGTTTGATCCATACAAAGGGCATCGGCAAGAAAAAATGGCATATGATCTCATATCCTAATATTCCTTCAGCAATACGACCTATCCCACACTCTGAGATACTCCCGGTTCCAGTTTTCAATGGTTTTATTTCTTCTAAGGACGAAGAAAGTGAACATGGTGATCAAGTGTATTTTGATAAGATACATGAGGAAATGGTTATAGAATCTGAAGGGTCTTCTTCTGATGCCAAGAGTCATTAACCCCTCAGCAGTTTAGCCAACCCGAATTGAATGACTTAGTAAGAGATTTGGGTCTATCAAAGAAAGCAGCTGAGTTATTAGCCTCCAGGCTTCAAGAAAAGAATGTACTTCACCGCTCAGCTAAAGTATCCCATTTCAGGAAGCGTGAACAAATTTTTGTGAACTTTTTTTCTGAAGACAAAAACTTTGTTTACTGTCATGATATCAGTAGTCTTCTCAGCCAGCTAGGTGTTACCAGTTACAGTCCAAGAGAATAGCGACTTTTTTTTTTTTTTTTTTTTTTTTGTATTTTTCTGAAGCTGGAAACGGGGAGAGACAGTCAGACAGACTCCCGCATGCGCCCGACCGGGATCCACCCGGCACGCCTACCAGGGGCGATGTTCTGCCCCTCCTGGGTGTCGCTCTGTTGCGACCAGAGCCACTCTAGCGCCTGGGGCAGAGGCCAAGGAGCCATCCCCAGCGCCCGGGCCATCTTTGCTCCAATGGAGCCTCGGCTGCGGGAGGGGAGGAGAGAGACAAAGAGGAAGGAGAGGGGGAGGGGTGGAGAAGCAGATGGGCGCTTCTCCTGTGTGCCCTGGCCGGGAATCACCCCAGGACTTCTGCACGCCAGGCCGACGCTCTACCACTGAGCCAACCGGCCAGGGCCTATTTCTTGACAGCTCTAAACAGAGTCTGAAATGTGTTCTCCTACACAACGGTAATGTTTATGCAGTGGTTCCAATTGGTTATTCAACTCATCTGCAAGAAGATTATAATGACATAAAAATTGTCCTTGACTTTCTGAAGTATGAGGAGCATAACTGGATCATTTGTGTGGATCTTAAAATGGTAAATTTCCTGCTAGGACAACAGAGAGGTTTCACGAACTATCCTTGCTTTCTGTGTTTGTGGGACAGCCGAGCTCGGGAGAAACACTGGACACAGAAGGAGTGGCCGAAACGTGAAGCTCTGGAAGTAGGGATGCAAAATATTGTGAATGAACCTGTAGTTAATTGAGACAGGATCATTTTTTCCCCACTTCACATCAAACTTGGCTTAATGAAGCAGTTTGTTCAGGCTTTGAATAAAGAAAGTGAGTGCTTTCAACATATTATTTCTGCTTTTCCTGCCTTGTCTTTCAAGAAGATAAAAGCAGGTGTATTCGATGGACCTCAAATTCGAACCCTCATATGTGACGAAGAATTTGCCAGGAAGATGAATAAGGAGGAGAAAGCAGCATGGCAGTCTTTTGTGGCAGTTACAAAGAACTTTCTTGGCAACAAAGAAGCAGAAATCTATGAACTTCTGGTTCAAAGGATGCTGTTGGCTTTCTGCGACACTGGATGTAACATGAACTTTAAGATTCACTTCCTGGGAGTGGTTGCCAGGAGCTGGCTGGGCTGAAGGCCGCGGGGCCGGCGCTAGGCGTGAGGAATGGGGCAGCCGGCTGCGTAGTGGCCATGCCGCCCGGGCCCCGGGCCTGCCCCACGTCCACACTGGCATGGTGAACCTGGCGGCCATGGTGTGGCGCCGGCTTCTGCGGAAGTGGTGGGTGCTTGCCCTGGATTCGGGCTCTCGCTCGTCTACTTTCTCACCAGCACCTTGAAGCAGCCTGAACAGAATACTGCAGCAGATTGAACGCAGAGGGAGACAGGGGAATCCAGCTGTCTTCCATTGAGCCAGACATTCGAAAGATTTGCAGAAATGTAAAAACATTTTCTCTTCTCACTAAATTTTTTGTTTTAAAAAATGTTTTTCGCCTGACCTGTGGTGGCGCAGTGGGATAAAGCGTCAACCTGGAACACTGAGGTTGCCGATTCGAAACCTTGGGCTTGCATGGTCAAGGCACATATGGGAGTTGATGCTTCCTGCTCCTCCCCCTTCTCTCTCTCTCTCTCTCTCTCTCTCTCTCTCTCTCTCTCTCTTTCTCACTCCTCTCTCTCTAAAAATCAATAAATAAAATATTTTAAAAATGTTTTTCACACAGACACACAACACACACACACAAATAGTTGATATGTAATAGATTCATTGTTGTTAAATGAATAAATACTATATTGAAAGCAAAAAAAAAAAAAAAAAAAAAAAAGATTCACTTCCTGAACAGTCACCTTGATAAGTTTTCCCAAAATCTTGAGCTGTTAGTGATGAGCAGGAAGAATGCTTTCATCAAGATCTGAAGACGATGGAAGAGCATTATCAGGGCGATGGGACAGAAATATGATGGCAGACTACTGCTGGAGCATCAAACAAGATTGTCCTCAACAAATACAGAAACTCAAGAGCTACAAATGCATAGTTTTGCCTGAATAGAATTGAAATAAGTTTTGCACAAATTTTATGATTAAAATAGTGTTTTAATATGTTCTATTTTGAAATTTTAGACAAATTCTGATGCAATCGTATCTTTTAGTGTATTAGTGTATTTACTGCATTATATAAATTATATTTCACAAAGATGATGCCCAAGAAAACATCTACTTTATTATGTTAAACTAAATGTTGAAAATTTTACAATAAGATGAAAAACTAAAATCTTGAATTGCAAAAAAACCTGTAGCTCACAGAGAAAAACTGTCAGACTTGAGATCAGCACTCTTGAATTAGGTAGAACAAGTGTTTTTGTGGATGCAACAAAAATTTTGTTACCCAGTGTAATATTTTATATAGTAACTAGGTGTTATCAGATGGGTGTGAGATTTATCAGGATGATCACTAAGTAAGTGATGCAATGTCTAATAACCAGAATGTACAACTGAAACTAATATAATAATGTATATAGTTTTTAAAAAACGATTTTTAAAAATTTATCAAAAAGATAATCTCTCCATCTTGAGCTCAGCTCATTAACATCCTTAATTATATCTGCAACTTTAGTCACATGTTTGAGCAGTTAAAATCAAGACATCTTTGGAGGTTACGATTCTGCCTATCATAGGCTGCACCTGGAGGTCTTTGCTAGGACATTGAAATCTGACTTATAGGAGAAAGCCCCTAGGTCCATGGTCAGCAAACTGCGGCTCACAAGCCACATGCGGCTCTTTGGCCCCTTGAGTGTGGCTCTTCCACAAAATACCACGTGTGGGTGCTACCTTGATAAGAAATGTACCTACCTATATAGTTTAAGTTTAAAAAATTTGACTCTCAAAATAAATTTCAATCATTGTACTGTTGATATTTGGCTCTGTTGACTAATGAGTTTGCTGACCACGGCCCTAGGTTAATATTCTCTTCCTGTGCCAGCTTCACATTCAGCACACACTGCCGCCACCACCAAGTCTACTAACTACCCCAAGATCCACCCTCACACATGTTCTCTTGGTTCTTGCAGGTGATTTTACCCACATTCTGTAACATTTCCAATGAACAAGCCATTTGTTCTTGTATCAGTGACTGCTTCTCCACTTGGCTAAACTGACACCTGATCCCAGCATTGGTCTGTACATATTGAGGGAGGTGGGGACAGATTTTGAAGATGACAGGCATTATCTTGAGAGGTACCTGCCTCAGGTGAGATCTTTGCATGGTCTTCAGACAAAAAGAAGCTGCTCTCCTACAGCAATGGGGAGGAAGATGCTTTTGTTACACCAGAGGGTTCAAGAGAATTTAGGGTTTGAGGTACTCAAGCACAAATACCCAAATGTCTCATATATCAGGATCCTAACCGTACTCAACCAGGGCCCAGGGCCTAGCCATGAATGATTTGGCAAGAGCTTGCGCTTAACTACCTTTGCAGTTCTGCCACCCTTTCAATTCAATCCTGTGCCGGATTTTCAAGCCGGTCTGCTCTCACTGCAGAAGATGAGGATCTCTTTAACTGTTGCATGGGAGGACCTCTCGCTTTCACAACATGCCCTGAATTGATAGTTGGCTGACCTAAGCCTATCATGTTCAGTCTCCAAAGCTGGAGAGAGAGAAAAACTGCAATTCTTCTACTTGCCACTATCCAAATAATGTTCAAGTTAGAGAACTACTGCACGAGCTAACGCTTCCCCTGCTACCCATGCTTCATCTCTTGCCATAACTAGTGAGAGTCTTGCTCACTGCCCCGCTGTAGCAAGCCAGGGGGGATCTTCACTGCACCGATTACCAGCATCCTTTTTTTTTTTTCTTTTTTTTTTTTTTACCATCTGACCAGTGAATGACCTGTTCCAGAATCTGAGCCTGAGAGCTCGATTTCTAGGGCCATTTCCAGTACCAACTGTCATGATTGGATTTCCCCTCAACAGGGCCTGGGACAAGGACTTGGAGGCAGATAATTTATTTAGGAAAGTGACTTGAAGAAGCAGGACTGAGGGAGAAGGAATAGAAAGGGGAGGAGGGAATGGCAATAATGAGGCATTACTGAACCGGTGACTTCTGTCATCAACTAGTGTTCAATTCTGTTAGGGACCTTCAGTAAAATCACGTAACAAATGGGGGAAACTGGTACACTGTGGAGATTGTTGGCTACTAGAGACAGAAGAGTCTGATCTATCTTGAGATGATAGGAAAGAATTCAAACAGCTGTCTCCTCAATTCTATATAATGGCTTAAATTCACTCCATCTGGCCTATCCACAAAGATTTAAACTATATAGTTTAAGTATATGATTTATAAATAAGATTCTAGTTCTGTGATGGCGAACCTTTTTATAAAAACCGCCCACTTTTGCAGTGCTGGTCAACCTGGTCCCTCCACCCACTAGTGGGCGTTCCAGCTTTCACGGTTTGTGGTAGCAGAGCAACCAAACAGTGCCACGATTGGCCCACCAATCACGGTTCTAGATGAATAAACCAATTTTGACTCCTATTGTTATATTTCAAGTAATAACAGAACCAATATATTTTTTACATATTAAGTATTTTTAAAATTGTATAATACACATAAAATGGACCATACCCCTATTTTTTAATCCTATTTTACACATGAAGAAACAGGCTCAAGGCCTCCAAGCAATAAAATGGTGGACCTAGAATTCCCACTGAAGCTCCATCTGCCTCAAAAACCCAGGGTGCCAGCTCATTTACCTGAGGGTCATGTAGACCAGTGGTTTTCAACCACCAGCCTGCAGACTGGGGCCAGATGAATACCACTAGTGTAGATCATTCTAGACATTTTGTAGAATGTTTCTTTTCTTGGCCACAGAGATTAATGACATTTGCCCTTTCTATTTATTGTCTTAGACCTAAAGTGGACAACAACGATTGAGCTAAGTATTTCATAGTGGGGTGATTTTGAAGCTGCAGATATGAACAGAAGATTTGCTGAGTCTTATAAATCTATGAGCTATTAAGAAACAAAGCAGCACCTGACCAGGCGGTGGCACAGTGGATAGAGCGTCGGACTGGGATGCGGAAGGACTCGGGTTCGAGACCCTGAGGTCGCCAGCTTGAGTGCGGGCTCATCTGGTTTGAGCAAGGCTCACCAGCTTGAACCCAAGGTCGCTGGTTCCAGCAAGGGGTTACTTGGTCTGCTGAAGGCCCGTGGTCAAGGCACATGTGAGAAAGCAATCAATGAACAACTAAGGTGTTGCAACGCGCAATGAAAAACTAATGATTGATGCTTCTCATCTCTCTGTTCCTGTCTGTCTGTCCCTGTCTATCCCTCTATCTGACTCACTCTCTGTCTCTGTAATAAATAAATAAATAAATAAAATTAAAAAAAAAAAAACAAAGTAGAAAAAATTCCACAAGAGAGAAAGAAAAAGTATCCCATCCTGCAAGTTATGCTGTAGCAGAGCAATAGTCATTCCTAGAAAAACCCTCAGTAGAGAAAAAGCCTATAATCATGAGGAAGTTACAGAAATGTCAGCAGTCTACAAGAAGAATGATCTTGTAAGAAATGTAAGTTGAGGGCCCTGGCCTGTTGGCTCAGTGGTAGAGCATTGGCCTAGCGTGCAGGAGTCCCGGGTTCGATTCTCGGCCAGGGCACACAGAAGAAGCGCCCATCTGTCTCTCCACCCCTCCCCCTCTCCTTCCTCTCTGTCTTTCTCTTCCCCTCCCACAGCCAAGGCTCCATTGGAGCAAAAAGTTGGCCCGGGCGCTGAGGATGGCTCCATGGCCTCTTCCTTGGGTGCTAGAATGGCTCTGGTTGCAACAGAGCAACACCCCGGATGGGCAGAGCATCGTCCCCTGGTGGGCATGCCGGGTGGATCCCAGTCGGGCGCATGCGGGAGTCTGTCTGACTGCCTCCCAGTTTCCAACTTCAGAAAAAAAAAAAAAGAAAGAAAGAAATGTAAGTTGGGTTGCTTAGCTATTGGTAATCATCAGAAAATCCCAGAGTAAAGAAATCCTATGTATGTATTGACTATGGGAAAACCTACCAATCAGAACTGCCACCTTGTACTACACATGAGAAAAACATACTGGAGAGAAGTCTCTGTGTGTAATGAGTGTGGGAATGTGTTCACTGGGAGCCCCACCGTACTCAGCATTGGAAAATCCACCCTGGGGAGAAGCCATTTCAATGCAGTGACTGTGGAAAACTCTTAAGGCAGAACCCTTACCTCATCATACATCAGAGATTTCATCCCAGAGATAAACCATACAAATGTTCTGAGTGTGGAAAAGCCTTCAGGAATTGCTCATGGCTTTCCCAACATAAGAAACAAACGATAGAAACCTCACTGCTGTCATTGGTGTGAGAAAACCTTTTGTTTTAGCACAGATGTCACCAAACATCAGAGGTTCCACACTGGAGAGAAACCTCATCAATACAACAACTGTGGGAAAACCTGTCAGAAATCAAGTCTAGCCCTGGCCGGATGAGTCAGTTGGTTAGAGTATTGTCCAGATATGCAGAGGTTGCTGGTTTGATCCCTGGTCCAGGCTCATAGAGAAACAGATTTTTTTTTTTCTGTCTGTCTCCCTTCCTCTAAAATCAACCAATAAATTCTTTTTAAAAATCAAGTCTAGCCTGACCAGGCGGTGGCTCAGTGGATGGAGCGTCGGACTGGGATGCAGAGGACCCAGGTTCGAGACCCTGGGGTCACCAGCTTGAGCGCGGGCTCATCTGGTTTGAGCGGGGCTCACCAGCTTGAACTCAAGGTCCCTGGATCAAGCAAGGGGTTGCTCGGTCTAATGGGGGCCAGCGGTCGAGGCACATATGGGAGAGTGTTCAATGAGCAACTAAGGTGTTGCAACGGGAAACTGATGATTGATGCTTCTCGTCTCTCTCCGTTTCTGTCTGTCTGTCCCTGTCTGTCCCTCTCTCTGACTCTCTCTCTGTCTCTGTAAAATAAAAAAAAAAATCAAGTCTAGCCTAACCAGGTGGTGGTGCAGTGGATAGAGCGTCAGACTGGGATGCGGAGGATCCAGGTTTGAGACCCCGAGGTCGCCAGCCTGAGCGTGACTCATCTGGTTTGAGCAAAGCTCACCAGCTTGAACCCAAGGTCACTGGCTCGAGAAAGGGGTTACTCAGTCCGCTGTAGCCCCACGGTCAAGGCACATATGAGAAAGCAATCAATGAACAACTAAAGTGTTGCAATGAAAAACTGATGATTGAGGCCCTGGCCGGTTGGTTCAGTGGGAGAGCGTCGGCCTGGCGTGCAGGAGTCCCGGGTTCGATTCCCGGCCAGGGCACACAGGAGAAGTGCCCATCTGCTTCTCCACCCCTCCCCCTCTCCTTTCTCTCTCTTCCCCTCCCGCAGCCAAGGCTCCATTGGAGCAAAGTTGGCCTGGGCACTGAGGATGGCTCCTTGGCCTCTGCCTCAGGTGCTAGAATGGCTCTGGTTGCAACAGAGCAACGCCCCTGGTGGGCAGAGCATCGCCCCCTGGTGGGCGTGCTGGGTGGATCCCAGTTGGGCGCATGCGGGAGTCTGTCTGACTGCCTCCCAGTTTCCAACTTCAGAAAAATACAAAAAAAAAAAAAAAAACCCGCAAAAAAATAAAACCCTGATGATTGATGCTTCTCATCTCTCTCCATTCCTGTCTGTCTGTCCCTATCTATCCCTCTCTCTGACTCTCTCTCTGTCTCTGAAAAAAAAAAATCATGTCTAATTACACACCACAAGACGCACACTGGGGAGAAACCTCACACATTGTAGAGAAACGTTCTACCAGACATCAAATCTTATTGTACATCCGAGAAACCACATTGAAGAGAAACCTGATGCCCTGGCCTAAGATAGCTCAGCTGGTTAGAGCATCCCAATATGCAGAGTTTGGGGGTTCAATCCCTAGTCAGGACACCTACAGGAACAGATTGATGTTTCTGTCTCTCCCTCTCCCTTTCTTCTCTCTCTCTAAAATCAATAAATTTTTTTAAAGGAGAGAAACCTTATAAATGCAACGATTGTGGGGAAAGCCTTCTGCAAAAATTCAAACCTTATCATACAGCAAAACATTCACATCAGAGCGAGGTCCTTTGCATGTGAGTGGTGTGAGAAAGTCATCTGTGTGTGTAGGGATGTCAGCAAATGCCAGACTGTTCACACCTAAGAAACACCTTCTTAATGCAGCGTGAGAGAAGCTTTTGTCAAAGCTCGAATATTCTCACCCATTAGCATCCACACTGAAGACAGACCTTATTATGACTGTCCTTATGCAAGAAAGCACTCCACTTTAGCATGTATCTCAGCAGACACCAGAGTATGCACACTATAAAGAGAAACTTTGCCAATGACGTGTATGTGAGAGAATGTTCAGCCAGAGCTGAAGCCTTATCCATTATCAGTGTCCACACTAGAGAGAGGCCCTATGCATGTGGTCAGTGTGAGAGAATCTTCTGTCTCAGGTGGGATCTTACCAAGCACCTGAGAGTTCATCTAAAGGGAAGCCTGTGAGAACCTTCATGCACCTTTAGGATTTTATTTCATATATACTATATATATCAGGTTATTTTAATTTAGGATCTCCACATCAGAGAGGGGCCCTGTAATTGTTACCAAATGGGAGGCATCCTACATCAGGCATATACAGGCACTCAAACTCATACTTCATGAAAAGCTTTTGAGTCTGATGTATCAAAAGACTCCAAGATTATGAATGTTCTTAATGCCACTGTACTTTTACACTTAAAATGGTTAAAAGTAGTAAAATTATGTCTATTTTACCACAATTTTAAAAATCACCAAAAAAGTACATTATGCTTGGTATATGCAATGCATATTATCTGTTACAAAGAAAGAAAAAAGAAAAGCTCAAATAGGTGTTTGAATCATATTCTGCAACTGTGGAATCCAATTTTTTTATTTCTTATTTATTTTTGTATTTTTCTGAAGTTGGAAACAGGGAGGCAGTCAGACTCCCGCATGCGCCTGACCGGGATCCAGCAGGCCCACCAGGGGGCGATGCTCTGCCCCTCTGGGGCGTTGTTTTGCTGCAATCAGAGCCATTCTAGCGCCTGAGGCAGAGGCCATGGAGCCACCCCCAGTGACCAGGCCAACTTTGTTCCAATGGAGCCTTGGCTGCAGGAGAGGAAGAGAGAGACAGAGAGGAAGGAGAGGGGGAGGGGTGGAGAAGCAGATGGGCACTTCTCCTGTGTGCCCTGGCCGGGAATCGAACCCGGGACTCCTGCACACCAGGCCAACGCTCTACCACTGAGCCAACCGGCCAGGGCCTGGAATTCAACTTTTAAGGAAATTTAGAGTATGCTAAAAACAGATTTTTTATGGTAGTTTGAAAATATATCTAAACTCAAAAAACTCTTATAACAACAGTCTGAGAGTTTGTAAACACTCTTTAAAATTATTTGAGCCCTGGCCATGTGGTTCAGTGGATAGAGCGTCATCCCAGTGCACCAAGGTTGTGGGTTTGATGCCTAGTCAGGGCACACACAAAAAGTAACAAAAAAGTGTACAACTAAATAGAACAACTAAGTGGAACAAGTTGATGCTTCTCTCTCCGTCTCCCCCCCACACACACACACTTCCCTTTCTCTTTCTCTCTCCCTCTCAAATCAATGGAGAAAACAAATTATTTGAGGATTTTCAGTTCTGTTTGGCATCTCCCTTATGAATTGCTCCTGGTAGATCCTCCTACTGATATGAATGATTAGTAATGTTTCCTGAGCACATACCTTGTGCAGCCTCTACGTAAACACTTTACTGGCATGCTTTCCTTTAAGCCTCACAAAATTCTATGATGTAACAACTGTTTGTAGAAGTGAAAACAAAGGCTTAGAGGTTAGAAATTTGTCAAAGGGTCACACATAGCAACTCAAGGGGCAAAGCTAAGCCTCTGAGTCCATAATCCACTATGTTTGCTCCATAGATATATGGACCATCACTTTATTTATTTAATTATTTTTATTATTTTTTTTTTTGAGAGGGGAGAGATGAAAAGCATCAACTCATAGTTGCTTCACTTTATTGTTCATTGATTGCTTTTTTTTTACATATTTATTTATTTATTTATTTATTTATTTACAGAGACAGAGAGAGAGTCAGAGAGAGGGATAGATAGGGACAGACAGACAGGAATGGAGAGAGATGAGAAGCATCAATCATCAGTTTTTCGTTGCGACACCTTAGTTGATCATTGATTGCTTTCTCATATGTGCCTTGACCGTGGGCCTTCAGCAGATCAATTAACCCCTTGCTTGAGCCAGCGACCTTGGGTCCAATCTGATGAGCTTTGCTCAAACCAGATGAGTCCGTGCTCAAGCTGGCGACCTCGGGGTCACGAACCTGGGTCCTCCTCATCCTAGACCTACGCTCTATCCACTGCGCCACCGCCTGGTGAGGCCATTGATTGCTTCTTATACGTGCTTTGACCTGGGGGTTCAAGCTGAGCCAGTGACCCCTTGCTTAAGCCAGCGACCTTGGGATCATGACAATGATCCTGTGCTCAAGCCAGCAACCCTGTGCTCAAGTGGGCATGCCTACACTCAAGCCAGCAACCTCTGGGTTTCAAACTGGGGACCTCAGTGCCCTGGGTTGACTCTCTAATCCACTGTGTCACCACAAGTCAGGCTAAACCAGTGGTAGTCAGCCTGGTCGCTACCACCCACTAGTGGGCGTTCCATTGGGTGGTAGCAGAGCTACCAAAGTATGTATATAAGTAAAAGGATAGATTTAACTATAGTAGATTGTTTTATAAAGATTTATTCTGCCAAACTTAGTGAAAACCCGACACAAAGTACTTGGTAAGTAAGTATTATTATTATATGCTTTAACTTGCTATAACTCTGCTTTATAAATTTCATAAAGTTACTTCCCTACTTTATAAATCACCATTTCTGTGGAACCGGTGGGTGGTTAGAAAATTTTACTACTAACAGAGATACAAAAGTGGGCGGTAGGTATAAAAAGGTTGACTACCCCTGGTTTAGATAGACAGCATCTTTATCTTTAAAAATCTGTTGAGACATAGTAATGACACAAGATTGAATTAGAGAATCTGACTTCTACTCTAGGCTCTACTACTGATTAGCTAACTAGTGCACCTTGGATCTGACTTCTCCAGGTATTGGTTTCTTCATCTGAAAACAAGAGCTTAACCAGATTGTCCTTAAGTTTATTTTGGCATTGATATTTTGCAACTCGAGGCCCCTTTGCTAAGATTGGAAGAGTATCTTCAAGCCCCAGCATTACAACCCCCTGGCTGCACGACTAGGCAGAGATCCCTTGACTAGGTGACTAGATAGAGCACTACCAAAGCATGAACACATGTGAGGCTAATGGAATAGATGCAGGTTTCCTGGTTTTCCCCTCAGTCCTAGTGATTCCATTCCCTTTAATCATTTATTCTTTCCCTCGCCCCTTGGTTGGCAAACCGCGGCTCGTGAGCCACGTGGCTCTTTGGCCCCTTGAGTATTTAGCAAGGTCCAGTTTAAGAGTACCCTAATTAAGTTAATAACAATGTACCTACCTGTATAGTTTAAGTTTAAAAAACTTGGCTCTCAAAAGAAATTTCAATCATTGTACTACTGATATTTGGCTCTGTTGACTAATGAGTTTGCCAACCACTGCCCTAGCCAATGCAGAGGAAGTGTAGAGCTTAAAAGCATAGGCTTTGGCCTGACCTGCGGTGGCACAGTGGATAAAGCGTCGACCTGGAAACGCTGAGGACGCCGGTTCGATACCCTGGGCTTGCCTGGTCAAGGCACATATGGGAGTTGATGCTTCCAGCTCCTCCCCCCTTCTCTCTCTCTGTCTCTCCTTCTCCTCTCTAAAATGAATAAATAAATTAAAAAAAATTAAATGTTTAAAAAAAAAAAAGCATAGGCTTTGGAGAAAGAGAACCAAGTTTAAATCTTGACTTCCCCACAGATCAGTTATATGACACTGGATAAGTTACTTACCTTTCTGAGCCCAAGTTTACTAATCTATAAAATAGAAATTTTACTATTTCACAGGGATAAGTATTCTCAGGATTATATTTCATAGGATTAAGGTAATGAAGATAAATATGTGCAGTAGATTGTTTCCAAAGATAGTCACATCTCTCATCCCATATACTCTTTTTTTTTTTTTTGTATTTTTCTGAAGCTGGAAACCGGGAGAGACAGTCAGACAGACTCCCGCATGCGCCTGACCGGGATCCACCCGGCACGCCCACCAGGGGCAACGCTCTGCCCACCAGGGAGCGATGCTCTGCCCCTCCGGGGTGTCGCTTTGTTGCGACCAGAGCCACTCTAGCGCCTGGGGCAGAGACCAAGGAGCCATCCCCAGTGCCCGGGCCATCTTTGCTCCAATGGAGCCTCAGCTGCGGGAGGGGAAGAGAGAGAAAGGAGAGGGGGAGGGGTGGAGAAGCAGATGGGCGCTTCTCCTGTGTGCCCTGGCCGGGAATCGAACCCGGGATCTCTGCAAGCCAGGCCGATGCTCAACCACTGAGCCAACCGGCCAGGGCCACATCCCATATACTCTTGCAGTGTGACCACAGATAGAATCTATTTTTCTTTCCCTTGAATCTGGCCCGGTGACCTGTTCTAACAACATAATGTGGTGAAAATGATGCTATATAACTTCCAAGGCTGGGCCCTAAACATCTACAAGTTATACCTTGACCTCTTAAAATGCTCCTCTTGGAGAACCCAGTCATCATGCAAAGAAGGCCAAAGCAGCTCTGCCACCAGACTCACATGCAGGAGCACGGAGGCCCCAGGCCAACATCCCAGCTGAGTTTCCAGTCTGTGGGCCAGCACCAACTGCCACCCGTCCTGGGTCCTCAGCTGACACCACAGGAAGCAAAAAAATCCAGCCAATCCATGGATTTGTGAGATCATGTGAGAAATGATCATTGTTGTGTTAAGGCACTAAGTTTGGAGGTAGTGCTTTATGCAGCAATAAAAAACTAAAACTGGCCCTGGTTGGTTAGTGTTACATCCTAGCGAGAAAGACTACAGCAGACCCAAAGTGAATTTTATAAGTTTTATTGAAAACCTGCGCAGGGACTGCAGGCAACTCACACGGGGGCACACTGCAGCCCCCCAAACCTGCACAGGGACTGCAGGCAACCCACGCCTCCGAAGAGACTGGAGCACTGCAGCCCCGAGCTTCTAAAATGGCTCCTTTTTATAGGGTGGCTATCTAGGATGAGCAACCATCATACAGAAGATGATGTGGCTGTTAGCTATTGGCTAGAGAGGTCGTGCGCAGTTACGGGGGGGGGGGGGGTATTGCTCAGTGGAGAATTTCAAACATAAACTTCTGATAAGGGTCTCTGACTCATCTGAACTCTGTGTTCTCGGCGTCACAGGGGCCCTTGTTGGCACTCCCTGTTCCTTCAGTAGTTACACTCTTGGCAGCCCCGAGCATATCAGTACTCCTTGAATCTAACATTCCCCCATCTCTTTTGGACATAAATCAAACCCTTGATTCTTCATCAGTGGGGAGAATGGTATAAGGCTGGGGCTCATGAGAATTTTCTACTTTAGCTGTAGCTATAAGCTAATTAGGTCAGGGGTCCTCCCTAGTATGTGCTGGCACGCTGATAGTGTGCCCTTAGTACTACAAGCTTTACGGACTAATTTCTTTCTGCCTTGTATTTTTCTTCTCTGTACTAACTTCTTACAACTTGCACAAACCTTCTGCAACTTACATAAACCTTCTGCAACTTACATAAACCTTCAACTTTTATGAACTTTCTTTATAACTAGCTTTCACAACAACTTACTTTTTCCTTTTCTTTCAAAAGTATTTCTATACCTTATACCTTCTATTATCAAAACTATACAATTCCTTTCTAGTCAAAACTCTTGATTTTTAAAAACCTTAACCTTCAGTGAGAACTAAGTTAGTAATAAGTAGTCCTCTTTTAAAGATTGCTTTTTGGAGGTGTCCTTTTCCTAAGTAGCCTATTGGACACATGACCAATATTCATAGGTTATTCTATAGTGGGAGCTATGAGCACATATATAATTTTCATTTACCTTATAGCTTCTCTCTCAGCCAAGGGACTTACACCCCCTTTCTGTATGACTCATAGTAGTGCATGCATCAAACCTTAAGATGACTTACTTGGCTTTCCTTTACCTTAGTTTCCCTCCCTCCCCAAAGTCTAATTAAAAGGAGGTCCTTAGTGAGTTCCTCTAGGCATTAGCCATGCGTGGACCAGTTAACTTCTGGTTTGTGGCTGAAGCAGGGCATGTGGTCCTTCTCAGGGTCAGCTTACAAGGGTTGGTGGGGTCAGTCTTCGCTGTCCACAAAGGTGTTTCTGCTGGGACTGCAAGCTTCAGCTGGCTGTGGTGGACCCAGGCGGGTATGCCTTCTACCTTGGCAGTAGTGGGAGTGGTCAGGTTCATGGTGTGTGGACCTGTCTACATGGGAGTCAGTCCTTGGGTGGTGTACTGCTAGAAGTGCCTCTTGGACAGTCTTTGAACAGTTTGCTGAGTAACCTATAAAACCTGTAAGTACTTAGGGAAAGGGTGTTACATTTCTACACTTTGCAGTTAGAGTTTAAGTCCTAGTGACCACTGCTTCTAGCTAGAATTAGCAGCAGGTCCCAGCCTATAATAGGCATGGGGCATTGAGATAAGAGAAATAAAGGAGATACTAAACATTAAATAAAGCAATAAAATCAGACTGTCAATACCCACAGTAGAGATCTTTGAGGGATAAATAAAACTTAAATATTCAAGCAAGGCATAGTAGATGGCCCTTGTGTTATTAGCTTATCTGCTACTTGGAAGAAATACCTTAGGCTCGTGAACGATGTCCTTGGGCCTTCAGTGGCAATTCCCAGCACTCTGGGCAAGGTCAGGTCACAGGTAGCTGGAGCAGGGCTAGAAGAGACTGAACCCTCCCTCCATGGAGCAAGGGGGCAGCTTACCTTCTTATGTCCCTCTTTCCACAGCACAGGTGTGTCAACCGGTGGGACCGGGAAGCCTGGCAGGCTTCAGTTCAATGACCTTTCTTTCCACTCAAGAGCAGGGCCTTGATGACATGCTATGAAGCGCCTTAGGGCGCTGGAGCCAAAAGTTGGTATTTCCTGACTTCGTTTGGGCCTTATTTGCCTTTTCTGTTACTTCCTTGGTTATTATAGACCTTAAAAGCCATGCTCAGAAGATCTCACTGAGGGGCTTGACTGAGAGCAAAATTGGGAATACAACAACAGATCCTTGGTACAAAAAGGAAGTCTTTGTACTTGACAGACTATACAATTCTATTATGGCTAAAGCAGTGGGTTTAGAAGGGGCCTATTCCCTAAATCTTCTCCTCGGGTCTGGCTCCAGATAGGAGGCGGGGATTCCCCGGAGCCAAAGCAGAAGAGGGCAGGGGCTGTAGCAAGGTGATGATAACCTCTAGCTTACTGCACTGTTATCTTTTGCCTGACTAAGCAGTGGCTCAGCCCTTGAGCTGGTGCCCAAGGGGGAGGGGCAAGTGCCTGAAACTGTGAGGGGAGCCTGCTGCTTCTCCTGCAGCCAGCTGCAGCCTGGCTGCCTTTTCTTTCTCTACCTCTGCTGCTATACTGGGCTGCATACTGACCATGCCACCTGCCTGCAGGTGGGTGCTGGTGATAGTATGCTAAACTCTCTGTTTTCTATGGGTCTAGCAATCCTTGGTTTGGCCAGTCTGCTCTTAAGTTGGCCATTCTAGTTCACAAAGAGACCGCAATGTGGCGGAATCAACAGGGGTCCCTTAGTCTCGTGCCCTGTGAGAGAAATTAGAAAAGTTATCAAGCAAGCACTGAAGAGGCATTAGGGCAGCAGATTACCCCTGACCCATGGCCCTTGACTCTCGAAGGAATCCTGTGAGGAAGCAATGGGCGAAGCAGACAAACAAACCAAATATGCACACAAAACAAACCAAACTTCTAAACCAAAAGCAAAGGGAGAAGGCAGCGTCCTGCGTTCCCTGACCAACCGGGTGGGGAGAAATCAGGTGGCGTCCCACCTGCTCTACTACACCCTTTTCTAACCAGAGCTCTGTTTCCAAATATTCAAAGAGGAAGCTTCCTTACTAAACAGTCTCAAGACTCCAAATGTTTCAAATCAGCCAAATTCCGTTTCAAACGGCAACTGCCGGAGACTGGCCAGCTGCCAACATCTGCTGCAGCCCACTCCGTGAGGAGGGGTCTTACACGGCCAATCTCACTGGGGCCTCCATCTGTTACATCCTAGCGAGAAAGACTACAGCAGACCCAAAGTGAATTTTATAAGTTTTATTGCAGACCTGCACAGGGACTGCAGGCAACCCATGCAAGGGAGCACTGCAGCCCCCCAAACCTGCGCAGGGACTGCAGGCAACCCACACAGGGGAACACTGCAGCCCCCCAAACCTGCGCAGGGACTGCAGGCAACCCACGCCTCCGAAGAGACTGGAGCACTGCAGCCCCCCAAACCTGCTCAGGGACTGCAGGTAACCCACACAGGGGAACACTGCAGCCCCCCAAACCTGCACAGGGATGCAGGTAACCCATACGGGGCACACTGCAGCCCCCCAACCTGCGCAGGGACTGCAAGCAACCAACGCCTCCGAAGAGACTGGAGCACTGCAGCCCCGAGCTTCTAAAATGGCTCCTTTTTATAGGGTGGCTATCTAGGATGAGCAACCATCATACAGAAGCTGATGTGGCTGTTAGCTATTGACTAGGGAGGTCGTGCACAGTTACGGGGGGGGGGGGTATTGCTCAGTGGAGAATTTCAAACATAAACTTCTGATAAGGGTCTCTGACTCATCTGAACTCTTTGTTCTCGGCGTCACAGGGGCCCTTGTCAGCACTCCCTGTTCCTTCAGTAGTTACACTCTTGGCAGCCCCGAGCATATCAGTACTCCTTGAATCTAACAGTTAGCTCAGTGACAGAGCATCAGCCAGGTGTGTAGATGTCCCAGGTTCAATTCCTGGGTCAGGGCACACAAGAGAAGCATCCATCTGCTTTTCCACCCCTCCCCCTTTCCCTTTTCTCTCTATCTCTCTCATCTCCTCCCTGAGCCACAGTTCAATTAGAGCAAGTTGGCCCCAGGCATGGAGAATGGCTCCATGGCCTCCCCTCAGGCACTGAAATAGCTCAATTGTTGAGCAACAGAGTATGGGCTTGCTCTGTGGATCCCATAGAGCAGTGGTCCCCAACCCCCGACCACAGACCGGTGTACTGGTCCGCAGAGAAAGAATAAATAACTTACATTACTTTCGTTTTATTTATATTTAAGTTTGAACAATGTTTTATTTTTTAAAAATGACCCAGATTCCCTCTGTTACATCCGTCAAAGACTCACTCTTGACGCTTGTCTCGTAAGTTCGGCAATTACATTTAAAAATACCACAGTTTTGCCTGACCCGTGGTGGCGCAGTGGATAAAGCGTCAACCTGGAACGCTGAGGTCGCCGGTTCAAAACCCTGGGCTTGCCTGGTCAAGGCACATATGGGAGTTGATGCTTCCTGCTCCTCCCTCTTCTCCCTTTCTCTCTCTCTCTCCTCTCTAAAATGAATAAATAAAATCTTAAAAAATAAATAAATAAAAATACCACAGTTTTTACACTCGTCACATAATTTTATTTTGTGCATTTATCCGTCCCACCCTAAAGGCCGGTCCGTGAAAATATTTTCTGACATTAAACCAGTTCATGGCCCAAAAAAGGTTGGGGACCACTGCCATAGAGGCACATGTGGGAGTCTATCTCTCTGCCTCCCTGCTTCTCACTTAAGAAAAAAATGTAATAAAACAATAAACAAAAAAGCCTGAAACCAAGCCTAACCGGTGGTGGCACAGTAGATAGAGCATCAACCTGGGACTCTGAGATCCCAGGTTCAAAACCTCAAGGTTACCAACTTGAGTGCACGTTCATCCAGCTTGAGCACAGGGTCTCAGGCTTGAGCATGGTATCATGGAGATGATCCCAAGGTCACTGGCTTGAGCAAGGGGTAACTGGCTAGGCTGGAACCTAACCCCCTCCTCCTCCAGGAATAACACTGGGGAACAAAATTTTTGTTGCATCCACAAAAACACTTGTTCTTACCTAATTCAGTGTGCTGATCTCAAATCTGACATTAGTTTTTCTCTGTAAGATTCACTTTTTTTGCAATTCAAGATTTTACGTTTTCATCTTATTGTAAAATTTTCAACATTTAGTTTAACATAATGAAGTAGAATGTCTTCTTGGGCATCATCTTTGTGACAATATAATAATTTATATAATGCAGTAAATACACTAATACACTAAAAGATATGATTGCATCAGAATTTGTCTACAATTTCAAAATAGAACATATTAAAACATTTATTTTAGGCCCTGGCTGGTTGGCTCAGCGGTAGAGCATCGGCCTGGCGTGCAGGAGTCCCGGGTTCGATTCCTGGCCAGGGCACACAGGAGAAGCGCCCATCTGCTTCTCCACCCCTCCCCCTCTCCTTCCTCTCTCTCTCTCTCTTCCCCTCCCGCAGGCGAGGCTCCATTGGAGCAAAGATTGCCTGGGCGCTGAGGATGGCTCTGTGGCCTCTGCCTCAGGCGCTAGAATGGCTCTGGATGCAACAGAGCGACGTCCCAGAGGGGCAGAACATTGCCCCCTGGTGGGCATGCCGGGTGGATCCCGGTCGGGCGCATGTGGGAGTCTGTCTGACTGCCTCCCCGTTTCCAGCTTTGGAAAAATGAAAAAAAAAAAAAAGACAAATTCTAAATGTTAAACAAAAATTCTAAATGTTAAAAAAAAACAAACTACAAAAATTCTAAATGTTAAAAAAAAACACTACAATTATGTAAAAGTGATGTTTGTAAAACATTAATTGCCTTGTGGTTATGTTCAATCCAAGAGTCGTTGCCCTTTAACTCCAATTTAAAAACCAATGCATGCCATTAACTGTAACAAAAAGAAATTAAAATTGCATAAAAATTAGAGCATGCACCAAAACACGGATTTTAGATTTGGAATCAACGATGCAGAAATATATAGAAATAGTTCTAAAACCTCATGCAACAGAAAATGAAAAAAAAATTGTTCCCCAGTGTAATCAATGAAAAACTAAAATGATGCAACTACAAGCTGATGCTTCTCATCTTTCTTCCTTCCTCTCTCTCCCTAAAATAAATTAAAAACTGAAACCAAGAACTTAACACAGTACCTGCCCCATAGTAAGTACTCAAAGGAGGTGTGTGTTGGAAGTGGTAATGGTAAAGGAGTGTTGTAACAGGTTTCTCCTATTAAAGAGAAAAGTAACAGTCTGGGGCAAACTGTATAAAGATGTAAAAGATCATCTAACCCCAAAAACTTATTCTTCAAAATTCCTGTCCTTCCCATTCCCAGGGCTCTCACAATCAAAACAGCACAAAATGATGCAGGAAGTGGCCATTTTTATGCAACTCTTTCTTGAGAAAAGTCCTTTTGTTGTAAAGTGCTAAATATTCACAATTCCACGGGGTTTGTTTTTGTTTTGTATTTTTTGTATTTTTCTGAAGTTGGAAACAGGAAGGCACTCAGACAGACTCCCGCATGCGTCCGACCGGGATCCACCTGGCACGCCCACCAGGGGGCAATGCTCTGCCCATCTGGGGCATTGCTCTGTTGTGACCAGAACCATTCTAGCGCCTGAGGCAGAGGCCATAGAGCCATCCTCAGTGCCCAGGCCAACTTTGCTCCAATGGAGCCTTGGCTGTGGGAGGGGAAAAGAGAGACAGAGAGGAAGGAGAGGGGGAGGGGTGGAGAAGCAGATGGGCGCTTCTCCTGTGTGCCCTGGCCGGGAATCAAACCTAGAACTTCTGCACGCCACGCCAACGCTCTACCGCTGAGCCAACCAGCCAGGGCCTTTCCGCGGGTTTTTGTAGAGCCATGTAGTCCAAATAAGTTTTTGAAAAGTTATATCAAGGAGGAAATTTATTAAATATGCCAGCCGTATACAGCTTACACTGGGTATCCCAAATCGTGTGTCTTAATATTCCAGGGTTTGGTTATATATTCCTAATCACATATGGGAGGGGGAAAAGCCTGACATCATGGCATAAGCTTATAATCTTTGTTTTTCCCTACACAGGTTTGGGGTGGGAAGGGGGGATGGGACACAATTCATTAGCAAGTTCACAACATTAGTTTACAGGATTCATACAAAGACGTTTTTATACATCAAAACTTACAATGCAACACAATGGTAAAAATGTTATTTTATATATTAAAAGACATTCCTATGTTTTCTAGTGTTCATTTGTTATTTCTTTGTTCAGAAATACATATATTTGCCTGACCTGGTGGTGGCACAGTGGATAGAACGTCGGACTGGGATGCGGAAGGATCCAGGTTCGAGACCCCGAGGTCGCCAGCTTGAGTGCGGGCTCATCTGGTTTGAGCGAGGCTCACCAGCTTGGACCCAAGGTCGCTGGCTCCAGCAAGGGGTTGCTCAGCCTGCTGAAGGCCCACGGTCAAGGCACATGTGAGAAAGCAATCAATGAACAACTAAGGTGTTGCAATGCGCAATGAAAAACTAATGATTGATGCTTCTCATCTCTCTCTGTTACTGTCTGTCTGTCCCTGTCTATCCCTCTCTCTGACTCACTCTCTGTCTCTGTAAAAAATAAATAAATAAATAAAATTTAAAAAAAGAAAAAAAAGAAATACATATATTTGGTTACATGCTTTTTGGAAGGGAGAGGTAGTTTCCATAAAGACAAATGCCTGTATATGGCCCATTAGTAAAAGAAAAGGTTTAACTTAATCTCTCTCTCCTCTCCTACCTGGCTAGCTATCTACCTGCCTCCTCACAGGTGTGGGGGGAGGAATTTCTTCATTTACAATACAATGTTACCTGCCATCCTGTTTTTTGTGTAAATCACACAAGCACAAAGAATCATATTTACAAGATCTCCCTACATGCCTAGCCCAAATTAATAAAGTGTTCTTTAAGCTTCTAAATTATTAATATTAATTCTGTACCTTCTGGTACCTTACAACACTTCCTTCCACTGAACTTTTCTCTCAGTTCCCTTCGTTGGTTTTCTGGGATCCCGTAACACATACTTTTTCAAATGACAGCACTTAACATATTTGAAAACTGAGACTGATCTGTCCTTCATGCTCCCCTTGTTTCTACCCAAGGTAAGAACAAATTTTCTAGATTTGGGGGGATCGAAGAGCATGGTGTTAACTCATACCTCCCGATTGCTCATTTCAGGCCAAAGACGCCGCCGCCTTCAGGTCGGACCTTTCTTAGTAAAAAACTAAAGAGGGCGGGGAGACAAGAACACTGCGGGTTCAAGTAGAGGGCGACTCCATTTTCCTACGGAGGCGCCTCAATTTCCCAGGCATCCGAGACACCGAGACGCAGAGATATCCCGAATTCCTAAAAGGTCGCTGCGGCCGCGCACAACTGTCCGCGGGGTATGACGTACTTCCGGCTGCGCCTCCCGTTCTGCGCGTCTAGGTGTTCCAGCGCTAAGAGCACCTCTGATTCATGGTGAGCCTCCTGATCCCTGGTTAGCTAGGCGGGCGGAAGCGGGAGCCTAGGTCGAAAGGGTTCGGAGAGGGAGGAATGGGTGTACAGTTGTGGCCTCCCAGGACACACCCCCCGCCCCCAGACCGGTCCTGGAAGGGCTATGGGCAAGAGCCATATCCCTGCTCAGCCCCAAAGGCGCTTGCTCCTTGGAAAGCCTTTTCCTCCTCCCGGCGCTTGAACAAATGAAACCGTTTCGCAGTTTCAGAGCAGTTTTGTGCGCGCTCCCTGAGCGGAGCAGGGGCTGCCTTCTCTTTTCCCCTGGCTCTCAGTGGGAGGTCTAAACTCAGGGCTGGTTGATGAAACACGCCCGAGGGAGTTGGAAACCTCCTCTGTGAAACCAAACCGCTTTAGAAGCTTTGGGTAATGTCTGATCCAGGGGAGTGAATAGTTCCATTGGCCTTTGTTCAGGTTAGAAAGCATACAAATAACATGGATCTAGGAAACACGGTATTAAAGGACCATTTGTTATACAGTTCGTCATAAGAAAGGTGATCTGGTGGGTGAGGTACTTGGAAACCCACTAAGGACCAGTTGAAACAAATACGTATGGATAAGAAAAGAGTTAAGAGGCAAGACGATTGTTTTCAGTCATTGTAATGAAGTGTTGGTCTAGGATTGAACTAGGATTTGTGAAAATATTAGGTTAAAAATATGCACAGTTTGGTTCGGTGAAAAGAAAAGCTCAAAAAAAAAAAAAAAAGAAAAGCTCATTAACAATTAGAACTAATAGTTCTAATTCTGTGCCTCTTAAGATGTTCAAATTTGTTCGCATGGGAGTTTTCGGGTACAGATTTTTAGTGCGTTAAAGACGTTCTGATATTAAATTATTAGGCTCTATGATAGTTTGATTTATTTATGCCTCATCTTGTTCCAGAATGGATTTAGGGCACTTTAATAAGGAAATAGTGCTTTGGGAAACTGACATAAAAGAGTGGGAGGGTCTTGGAACAGAACAAAAGCCTGCTTATAGTAGACGGATTTTTGCTTGATGGATCTCTTTAGCTTAACATTCTATATAGCCTTTAAAAAGTAATTCTCTGTGGTTGAAGACAGTTTGAGTCAGTAATGAAGCCTCCATTTTCTGTCCATATGCTTCTTGATTTGATGAGCACTTACTAAGAAAAATTCAGAAGCAAGATCTGGAGGGCACCCCTATGTGAACGTTTCAGTAGACTTAGCATGACCAAATGTGAACTTACTGGCTTTTCTCCGTGGAAAACAAACAAAGGCAAAGCATTATCAGATTTGTTTTTTAATATTTGCCAGTGTGGGAGGTGGGAGCATTTCTTTTATTGTAACTAAGGTTGAGCATCTTTTCATGAACTAAGTGCTGAACTGAGACTTTAAAGATAAATAGAAGCCTGCTATAAGAATTGGGCATTGACAGGTCGCTGGCTTGAGCAGGGGGTCACTGGCTTGACTGGAGCCACCTGGTCAAGGCACATATGAGAAGCAATCAATGAACAACTAAAGTAACGCAACTCCAAGTTAATGCTTCTTATCTCTCTCCCTTCTTGTCTTGCTTGCTCGCTCAAAACAAAAAATAATTGGGAATTGAGTGAGCATAGGAAATGAGAAAAGAGTGGTGGTTGAAAGGGGTAGCAGAGGTCAGATTGGGATTTGCTTGTCATGCAAGAAAGTTAAGTAATTTTAAACAGTAGGGTGATATGAGCAGATTTGTGTTTTAAACCTATGCAGATAACCTTTGAGCCTGTGGAGATAGAATTGCCAAACTGGAAAATGAACTATGTGATTTCAGAAGATGGAGGAATTTTGTAATTTTGCCAACTAGTTCAAAGCTAAAAGTATTTGATAAAATTAAAAATAGGCTTTATGTTATGTTTGAAATAGATCTGCTAGAAATGTTTTTTAAAGACTTCATTTATTGATTTTTAGAGAGAGGAGGGGGTGCAGGGAGGAGCTGAAAGCATCAATTCCTAGTAGTAGTTGCTTCTCGTATGTGCCTTGACTGAATAAGCCTGGGAATTTGAACCAGCGATCCCAGCATTCCAGGTCATTGCTTTACCCTCTGCGCCACCTCAGGCTGGAAAACTTTTTCATTAGGGCAATATTTGATAGTTATTGGAAGAGTCAGAAATTAACTATTGTTGTTCCTACAGACAAGGCAGTCACCTTTTAAAAAAAAATCTTAAAAAGTAAACTCTGAGAATGATCTGCTTCAGCATCATAAGTGCGGAAGTTAACAGCCATATTTCTCTTTACCACCCCTTTATAATAGAACAGCATTTACTAAAGCCACTTGTTTGCTCTAGTACCCAATATTTTTTATTTAAATAGCTTCAGAATAGTTTTAGGTTTGTAGAAAAACTCAAAGATAATACACTGAGTCCCCATCTACCTCTCACCTTGTTTCCCTTGTTAACATCTCATATTACTGTGTACATTTGTTGCAACTGGGGAACCAACATTGGCACATTACAATTCACTAAGCTCCACAGTTTATTCAGATTTTACTAGTTTTTCCCTAATGTCCTTTTCTGCTCCAGGATCTCATCTAGGAGACCACATTACATTAATTTTCATGTCTACTTAGTGTCCTTTAGTCAGTGACAGTCTCTCAGTCTTTCCTGTTTTTGATGAACTTAGCAGTTTTGAGGACTGCTAGTCAGTTATTTTTGTACACTATCCCTCAGTTTGTGTTTGTCTGATGTTTTTCTCATGATTAGACTGGGATTGTGGGTTTTGAGGAGGAAGACCGCGAACTACTCATCTCATATCAAGGCACATGATTTATCACTGATAATATTAATCTTTAAAAAAATTGTTTTGCCCTGGCCGGTTGGCTCAGTGGTAGAGCGTCGGCCTGGCGTGCGGGGGACCCGGGTTCGATTCCCGGCCAGGGCACATAGGAGAAGCGCCCATTTGCTTCTACACCCCCCCCTCCTTCCTCTCTGTCTCTCTCTTCCCCTCCCGCAGCCAAGGCTCCATTGGAGCAAAGATGGCC
Source organism: Saccopteryx leptura (assembly GCF_036850995.1). NCBI lineage: Eukaryota > Metazoa > Chordata > Mammalia > Chiroptera > Emballonuridae > Saccopteryx > Saccopteryx leptura. Next base: position 188,481,160 of record NC_089506.1, read on the forward strand.
CGGGCACTGGGGATGGCTCCTTGGCCTCTGCCCCAGGTGCTGGAGTGCGAGGCAGAGCATCGCCCCCTGGTGGGCAGAGCCTCGCCCCTGGTGGGCATGCCAGGTGGATCCTGGTCGGGCGCATGCGGGAGTCTGTCTGACTGTCTCTCCCTGTTTCCAGCTTCAGAAAAATGCAAAAAAAACCCAAAAAACAAAAAAAAATTATTTGTTTTTATTGAGGTAGCACTGTTCAGTAATATATAAATTTCAGGTGTACAACGTTATAGCTTGCTATCTGTACAGTCTATTTCACAATCCCCATGCCAAAAGTTTCCATTCATTACCGTATAGTTTGACCTCTTTTACCAATTTTGTCCTTCCTTTTCTGGTACTACCATTATGATGTCTGTATGAGTTGTAGTTCATTGTTTTGTTTGGTTTGGTTGCTTGTTACTTTTTTTGTTTTATATTCCACATGTGAGTGAAGTCATACAGTTCTTGTTCTTTCTGGCTGACTTATTTCACTTACCATAATATCCACAAGATCTGTCCATGTTGTCCCAGATGGCTGTATTTCATCTTTTAATGGCAGAGTAGTATTCGTGTGTGTGTGTGTGTGTGTGTGTGTGTGTGTGTGAGTGTAGACTATGATAATTTTAATTTTGATCAACTGTCTAAGATAATGTTTGTCAGGTTTCTCCGCTGTAGTTACTTTCACCCGAACCCTTTCTATTCTCTCTTTGGAAGCAAGTCAGTAAGTGTACCAGGCATCCGCAAACTACGGCCCACGGGCCACATGCGGCCCCCTGAGGCCATTTATCCGGCTCCCTGCCACACTTCTGGAAGGGGCACCTCTTTCATTGGTGGTCAGTGAGAGGAGCACTGTATGTGGCGGCCCTCCAATGGTCTGAGGGACAGTGAACTGGCCCCCTGTGTAAAAAGTTTGGGGACCCCTGGGAGAGGAGAGTTAAGCTCCACCTTTTTTTTTTTTTTTTTACAGGGACAGAGAGAGAGAGAGTCAGACAGAGGGATAGATAGGGACAGACAGACAGGAATGGAGAGAGATGAGAAGTATCAATTATCAGTTTCTCATTGCGAGACTTGAGTTGTTCATTGATTGCTTTCTCATATGTGCCTTGACCGTGGGCCTTCAGCAGACCGAGCGACCCCTTGCTCAAGCCAGCGACCTTAGGTCCAAGCTGGTGAGCTTTCTTTGCTCAAGCTAGATGACTCGCACTCAAGCTGGTGACCTCGGGATCTCGAACCTGGGTCTTCTGCATCCCAGTCCGACACTCTATCCACTGTGCCACTGCCTGGTCAGGCAAGCTCCACCTTCTTGAAGGAAGTATCTACATCAATTAGTGGGAGTATCTACATCAATTAGTTGGAATAATTCTGTACAGGAAATTTGTCTTTCTCCCCTACTTATTCACTCACCTTTATTCACATCAGCATGGACTTAAAATTACAGATATTTATTTTACACTTAAGGTTATAAACCAGTACTACATTATATATTTTATTACTCAAACTGTTTCAGCTGTTACTATTAGGAGCATATATGTATTGGCTTCTGTGTCCCTTTGACCTGCCTCAGAGTTTTTCTTTGTTTGTTTTTAATACTTTCTGGCATTATAAGATGCTCCAGGCTCATCTTGTATATTCCCCAAAAGAGAGTCAGCCATTTCTTCATCTCTAGTTCACTTTATGGGAGAATGATATTTCAAAACCAGCATCTGGGCACTGGGTGTGCTGATTGCTACTAGGATGTCATTGTTTCTGGACCTTCACAGCAGGCAGAGCTAGGAAATAAATGTCTCTATAGTAACACACACTTATCTAATTCTGTATTAACCTCTGTCTGTATTACACTAAACATGAGTTTATACTGCCATATATTTTAATTTAAATTTATATTGATATTTTTCTTTATTGGTATTTCTCTTGGCAAGAATCCATCTTGAGTTTTGGGGGGGTTTTTTTTGTATTTTTCTGAAGCTGGAAACGGGGATAGACAGTCAGACAGACTCCCGCATGCGCCCGACCGGGATCCACCCGGCATGCCCACCGGGGGGGGGGCGCTCTGCCCACCAGGGGGCGATGCTCTGCCCATCCGGGGCGTTGCTCTTTTTTTTTTTTTTTTTTTTTTTAATTTTTTTTACTTTTTCTTTGATTCTTTTCTGAAGCTGGAAACGGGGAGAGACAGACAGACTCCCGCATGCGCCCAACCGGGATCCACCCGGCACGCCCACCAGGGGGCGACGCTCTGCCCCTCCGGGGCGTCGCCCTGCCGCCACCAGAGCCACTCCAGCGCCCGGGGCAGAGGCCAAGGAGCCATCCCCAGCGCCCGGGCCATCTCCGCTCCAATGGAGCCTCGGCTGCGGGAGGGGAAGAGAGAGACAGAGAGGAAGGAGGGGGTGGGGGGTGGAGAAGCAAATGGGCGCTTCTCCCACGTGCCCCAGCCGGGAATCGAACCCAGGTCCCCCGCACGCCAGGCCGACGCTCTACCGCTGAGCCAACCGGCCAGGGCCCGGGGCGTTGCTCTTTCGCAACCAGAGCCACTCTAGCGCCTGGGGCAGAGGCCAAGGAGCCATCCCCAGCGCCCGGGCCATCTTTGCTCCAATGGAGCCTCGCTGCGGGAGGGGAAGAGAGAGACAGAGAGGAAGGAGAGGGGGAGGGGTGGAGAAGCAGATGGGCGCTTCTCCTGTGTGCCCTGGCCGGGAATCGAACCCGGGACTTCTGCATGCCAGGCCGACGCTCTACCACTGAGCCAACCAGCCAGGGCCTATATTGATATTTTTCAAACCCAATTTTACAATATTTATTTTTTAAAAGTAGCCCCAATGATCCATGTATGACATTCTTTCCACAGATATTTGAGTACCTGCATAGTATGAGGTATACTCAAGAGTTGCTGTTCAAGGAAGGAGACAGCCCTGGCCAGATAGCTCAGTTGGTTAGAGCAGTGGTCCCCAGCTCCGGGCCACGGACCAGTACCATTCCGTGGGCCATTTGGTACCGGTCCGCGGAGAAAGATGAATAATTTACATTATTCCCGTTGTATTTATATATAAGTCTGAACGATGTTTTATTTTAAGAAATGACCAAATTCCCTCTGTTATATCCGTCTAAGACATACTCTTGATGCTTGTGTCGGTCATGTGATACAGTGGTCCCCAACACCCGGGCCGCGGACCAGTACTGGTCCGTGGGCCATTTGGTACCAGTCCACAGAGAAAGAATAAATAACTTACATTATTTCTGTTTTATTTATATTTAAGTCTGAGCGTTTTATTTATTTATTTTTTGGGTATTTTTTAATATTTTATTTATTGATTTTTAGAGAGAGACTAGTGAGAGAGAAAGAGAGAAGGGGAGGAGCAGGAAGCATCAACTCCCATATGTGCCTTGACCAGGCAAGCCCAAGGTTTTGAACCGGCAGCCTCAGTGTTCCAGGTCGACGCTTTATCCCACTGCGCCACCACAGGTCAGGCAACGATGTTTTATTTTTTAAAAAATGACCAGGTTCCCTCTGTTACATTTGTTTAAGACTCACTCTTGACGCTTGTCTCGGTCACGTGATACATTTATCCATCCCACCCTAAAGGCCTGTCCGTGAAAATATTTTCTGACATTAAACCGGTCCATGGCCTAAAACAGATTGGGGACCACTGGGTTAGAGCATCCTCCTGAAGCGTTGAGGTTGCCCGTTTGATCCCCAGCCAGGGCACATACAGAGCAGATCGATGTACCTGTCTCTCTCTCTCTCTCTCTCTCTGTCTCTCACGCTCCCTCCCTCTCTTTCTCACTAAAATTAATAAATTAAAAAGAATTTTTAATTAAAAAAAGGAAGGAGACAGTTGTTTTTTTTTTAAGATTAAATATATAGTATTTGTATGGTGGTAAGTGATGTGGAGAAAAGAGCTGGAGCATAAGGAGTTTGGGGATGAGGGAGGGTAGTGTGCTGGTTGAAAAACGTGGTCAGGAGTGCCTCAGCTGGAAGGTGACACCTGAGTGCGGACCTGGCTGACGTGAGGGAGCCTGGCATGCACGATCTGGGAGAAGTGTGTGATCTTTAGGAAGTGGTCAAGGGAGCAGTATGGACCAAGGCTCTAAGGAGGAGTGTTTCTCACACTTCCAGGGAACAGAGTGGCTGGGGTAGGATGAACAGAGAGAGAGAAGTACAAGATGAGATCAGAGGCAGTAGATTTTGTGAGGCCTTGTTAGCCATTATGATGACTTTGGCTTTTACTCTGTATCCCACACAACGCCATGAGAGATGTGAGCAGAGGAATGATAGGATCTGATTTGTATTTCAACTGGAACTCTCTGACTGTTGTGTTGAGATTGGACTGAAGGAGCAAAGGTGGAAGCTATTAAGAGGCCATTGCCCCTGACTTATGGTGGCACAATGAATAAAGCATCAACCTGGAACTCTGAGGTCACTGGTTCGAAATCCTGGGCTTGCCTGGTCAAGGTACATATGGGAGTTGATGCTTTCTGCTCCTCCCCTTTTCTCTCCCCAGCCCCCATCTCTAAAATGAATATATAGGTATATATTATAAAAAGAGGCCATTGCAGTACTCGAGGTAGAGGTGAGGGACTGGGATGGCAGTGTTGAAGGCGGTGAGAAGTAGTTGAACTCTGGATCTCTTGGATGTAGCACTAACAAGATTTGCTTATGAATTGTATGTAGAGAGAGAGGAATCAGGGATGACCCACGTTTTTGGGTCTAAAAACAAAATAGTAGAGTTGCCATTAACTGAGATAAGCTGCTTTTGGAAGAAAGGTGGGAAGCAGTTTTTGGACATGTTAAGTTTGAGATGCCATTGGACAAACTGGTGGTAATTTCAAGTGTGTAGTTGGTTGTATAAGTCTGGACTTCAAAGGAGAGGTCCAGGCTGGAGATAAACAGACCATTGTGGGGGTATAGGTGGTAAATTGAAGTCACGTGGCTGGAGGAGATATCCGAGGAGAATGATTGCAGTAAGGAAGAGGGGGTCCATGTGCCAGCTTGCTGTTCATTTGTGGTATTGCTGAGACATGAATTTGAATTGTGGGCACTACAGAACTGGTGCACTCAAATAAATCACTTAGCTAGTGAGTTAGCCCATCCAGCGGCCAGGCAGACACTGTTCTAGGGAAATTCTTTAAAAATTTATTTAGCCTGACCAGGCGGTGACACAGTGGATAGAGCGTCGGACTGGGATGCTGAGGACCCAGGTTTGAAACCTGAGGTTGTTGGCTTGAGTTCACGCTCACCAGCTTGGGGGGGGAGGGGGGGCACCAGCTTGAGCTTGGATCATAAATGTGACCCCTTGGTCGCTGGCTTGAGCAAGGGATCACTTGGTCAGTTGAAGCCCCCTTTTCAAGGCACATATGAGAAAGCAGTCAATGAACAACTTTACTACAACGAAAAGTTGATGTTTCTTATCTCTCTCCCTTCCTGTCTGTCCCTGTGTATCCCTCTCATGCTCGCTCTCTCTCTCTCTCGCTCGCTTAAAAAATAAATTATTGATTGATTTAAGAGAGAGGAAGGGTGAGAGACAGAAACATTGATCTGTTCTTGTATGTCAGGGGTCCCCAAACTGCGGCCTGCGGGCCGCATGTGGCCCGCTGAGGCCATTTATCCAGCCCCCGCCGCGCTTCCGAAAGGGGCACCTCTTTCATTGGTGGTCAGTGAGAGGAGCATAGTTCCCATTAAAATACTGGTCAGTTTGTTGATTTAAATTTACTTGTTCTTTATTTTAAATATTGTATTTGTTCCCGTTTTGGTTTTTACTTTAAAATAAGATATGTGCAGTGTGCATAGGAATTTGTTCATAATTTTTTTATAGTCTGGCCCTCCAATGGTCTGAGGGACAGTGAACTGGCCCCCTGTGTAAAAAGTTTGGGGACCCCTGCTGTATGTGATTGAACCCACAAGCTTACATATCTGGTTTTGTTTTTTCTCTTTAATTTTCCTTTTCCAAGTGAGAGGAGGGGAGATAGCATGCACACCCACCGGGATCCACCCGGCAACCCCCATCTGCGGCCATGCTCACAGCCACACTATTTTTTAGCACCTGAGGTGGAGGCTTCACAAAGACATCCTCAGCGCCCGGACCAGTAGAGCCATGGCTGTGGGAGGAAAGAGAGAGAAAGAGAGAGAAGGGGGAGTGGTGGAGAAGCAGATGGTTGCTTCTCCTGTGTGTCCTGACTGGGAATCAAACCTGGGACATCCACTTGCCAGGCTGACACTCTACCACTGAGCCAAAGGCCGGGGCCCAGTTTTTGCATATCTAGATGACACTCTAGTCAATTATGCTATCCATCCAAGGCAAACTTTTTCTACTTTTTTTATCTTAATGTGAGAGGAGAAGAGGCAGAGGGACAGACTCCCTGTATGCACCCTGACTGGATCCACCCGGCAAGCCCACTAGGGGGTGATGCTCTGCCCATCTGGGGCCCTTCCTCCATTGCAACCGGAGCCATTTTTGTGCCTGAGGCAGAGAATATGGAGCCATCTTCTGTGCCCCAGATCATCTTGCTCTAATGGAGCCATGGCTGGGTGAGGGGTGGAGAAGCAGATGGTTGATTCCCCTGGGTGACCTGAATGGGAATTGAACCCAAGACATCCACACGCTGTGCCAAAGCTCTACCACTGAGCCAGCCAGCCAGCCGGGGCCAACATTTCTTCTTTAATTGCATCTGTGTATTTGTTTTGCAGAGGCAATCATGTGATACAGTGGCATGTGTGGATATGGACTCCAAGTTCTGAGAATAGATGCACCTGAATGTGATATAGGACACTGTTTAATGCTGCCTGTGCTGTATAACTCCTAGTGTTCAGTTGAGTTTCGTGACTGGATCCCAGAAGCTCAGCAGGCCAAATAGGTTCCAGTGTCTTTCCTGTTGTTGGGGTGCCCCCCTCTGGCTGGAGTGGGAAATTTTACAACCAGTTTGTTGTTCTCTGACACTGAGGTCGGCTTGTAAGTTTCTAAGAAATGCTCCCAGTACTGCTACATTAGTTACTTTTAGTTATTTTAGTCTTGGTGCCAGTGCCCTTATTTTAGGAGCCTAGATGGCAGTGCTTCTCTCCTGGCTCATTTTTCAAGTAATTGTGAGCTTATGTACTGGGTGTATGGGACAGCATTTGGTAGTGGATGGCACAGATTCTGGGTCGCCCTGTCAGAACACATGTTGGCATCTTATGAAGTGCACCAGAATTGGTACAGTGGGTGGGAGTCCAAGTACTGGCATTCATAGAATTCTAAAAATTACTGAATTTTTCATAAAAGCAAGGTTACATTCTGAGGTTCTATTACTAGAACCCCATTTCATACTTTTTAAAATTACAAAAATTGGTAATAAAAATAAATGAAGGGGATTAGGTGTATATAAAGTACATGTTTTTAATATGTATTCACTAAATGTGTGGACACTAAACAGCTCATATAAGAGCTATAACATCAATGTACATTTATTGGGGGCAGGTTGTGCCTGGGCTGGAATTGATTGCTGCTTTTTTGTTTTCCTGGGTTTTGAGTTTCTTGTTTGGTTTATTTTAAGGCCCTGAAATGTGGGCATTAGTAGTAAAAATTATTTGGTCAATAGATTGCTCATGATCCCTTGAAAGACTTTCTGGTTTTCTGATATAAAAGCAGTAATGCCCATAATAAAAATTTTGAAAAAATTAAAAATAAATTTTTTTAATGAAATCCAAATTCAGTATTCCATAAATGTTACTATTAATTTTAGGTCCTTTTTTCTTCATTGCGATTATATGTATATTGTGGGGATGGGGGTGAGACTTGATATTTCATGGAAACTGACATGCGTGTTAGGAATTAGCACATTCAAGCCCTAGCCAGGTAGTAGTTGGTAGATGTTGTCCCATCCCGATAGTCTAAGGTTGCAGGTTTGATCCCGGGTCAGGGCACACAAGAATCAACCAAGGAATACAAAATTAAGTGGAACAGCAGATCCCTGTTTCTGTCTCCCTCTCCCTCCCTCCTTCCCTTTCTCTCTCTTTTCCCCTTTCCCTTCCCTCCTCCTTTCCCCTCTCCCTTCCTCTATCCCTAAAATTAATAAATAAATAAACATTTTAATTACTGTAGTCAAGTTTCTAAATGCCTTAGATTGGAAAGATTACCATTCCTAGTCTCTCATCTTCAGTCTGTATAAGCCATTGTGCATCCTTTCTATGTCTCTACCTTTATTATCAGTATAATTTCATGTAACAAGTACCTATGCTGATTTTTATCTCTTTGGCTCTTTACTGGGACTGCAGAGTTTTCCTGCTCTAGATTATCCAAATCCAGGTTGGAAACACCTGTGAAAAATGCTGCTTAAAGTTTGAAAACATGCTCAGGAAGGCCAGTCCCAACATGTAAGATTCACTGATTTATGTAGGTTTATTTCAGAAAATACTTAATGAGTCCCATTTATGATAGACTGAGTCTGTTGTCTGTTACTTGTTTATTTTCTCTCTCCCCCACTAACTAGAGAGCTCTGTGGGGATAAGGGTGTTATCTGTCTTATCACTGCAGTCCTAGCTCCAAGCCCACAGCAGATAGTCAGTAAATGCTCAATGAATGGATTTCACTTTTTTTGGTAAATGAAGAAAATAGAAGTAATTTTAATCACTACAGATATTTCTGGTATAGAAGTAATTGTTATCACTACATATGTTTTCAGTATTCTAATGTATCAACTGACTGAAAAATTTAGAATATTTAAAATTTAAAAGGGAAAAATTACTTTTAAACGTTTTTGTTTTATCTATTATGATTTCATTTTTTCCCCCTCAATTTCTTTTTTTTTTATTTTAATTTAATTTTTTTTTATTTTTTTACAGAGACAGAGAGAGAGTCAGAGTGAGGGATAGATAGGGCCAGACAGGAACGGAGAGATGAGAAGCATCAATCATTAGTTGCGCATTGCAACACCTTAGTTGTTCGTTGATTGCTTTTTCATATGTGCCTTGACCGTAGGTCTTCAGCAGACCGAGTAACCCCTTGCTCGAGCCAGTGACCTTGGGTCCAAGCTGGTGAGCTTTGCTCAAACCAGATGAGCCCGCGTTCAAGCTGGCGACCTCGCGGTCTCGAACCTGGGTCTTCCGCATCCCAGTCTGACGCTCTATCCACTGCGCCACTGCCTGGTCAGGCTTTCCCCTCAATTTCTTATCAGCAGTACATATGTCATCAAAGTAAATACTTCTCTAAGATCGTAAGTTACTTTTAGTCTCATCTATCAGTCTAGTTGCCTTTCTGTAAAAGTAAAAGAACATTTAAACACTTGAGTACACCCTACATAGAATGGGCCAAGTGAAGCCTAAAATTACGTCAGTAATTATACTGAACATTTTAAAACTTACTGGTTAATCGTAACCTTATAACATGATTCCTAGTTATGCTGACTAGCCCAGTCATTTGATTAGTAAATTTTGAATGCTGACACCAAAAATTCTTAGGTTTAGACAGAAAGCATTTGGACAGCAATAGCCTATTGAAATCTCAGAAGTTCTAAGATTCTGAAACAGTTTTCAGAGTAAAAGTTAATTTAAACAACTTTTTAAATTATGCCACAGTGTGCTTTTTTGAAAGTAAAATCAAAGTAGGATGTCCTGAGCTAGCTCCACAGAGATTTAAACAGTACTTTTTATATGCTGGTTTGATGGTGGCCATAATTGCCACATTTTCTTGTGCTGAAAGTGTGGCTGTAACGACCAAAATAAAATAATATTTTTTTATCTTGGTTATCTTATGGTAACCCTACTTTCTTATGTTGAACCTGTAGCCCTAAAGAACCAGAAACCCAAAGGAACCAGTATTCCTGCCACACAGAGCCCCATCCTTCGTGAGGCTGTTTCTGAGTCCGTCTGATGACCAAAGTGCTGGGCATGGCCACAGGTCTGGGCCCTCGGCCTCCACAGGAGCTGGTGGGGCCTGTGGTTGTGAAAGTTGAGGAGGAAGGGAAAGAGAAGTGCTTTCCTAGCCTGGAGATGTTCCGCCAGCGCTTTAGGCAGTTTGGGTACCATGACACACTTGGCCCCCGGGAGGCCCTGAGCCAGCTCCGGGTGCTCTGCTGTGAGTGGCTGAGGCCCGAGATCCACACCAAGGAGCAGATCCTGGAGCTGCTGGTGCTGGAGCAGTTCCTGACCATCCTGCCGCGGGAGCTTCAGGCCTGGGTGCAGGAGCACTGCCCAGAGAGCGCCGAAGAGGCCGTCACTCTCCTGGAGGACCTGGAGCGAGAACTGGATGAACCAGGACAACAGGTAGGCTAGGGGGACCTTTCTGTATCCTCTGAGATTGGGAGCCTGTCTAACTCCAGGCAGGAATGGTTTGTCCATGCAATATGAATAGGTAAATGGAAGTGTCTACTGAGTTCGACCATGTTTCCTCCCTTTCCCGTACTGTTCTGTACTAGCTGTAGCCTTGAGAACTGAATGAGAGTGTTTTACTTTTCTCTTTCCCAGAGAGTCTACGTAGCTCTCCTGAGGTTTTCTTTCAGTCTCATTCTTAAAGTGAGCTGTGCACAAACCCAACCGTTCCTTATTGTCTCAGGTTTCACCTCCTCCAAATGAACAGAAACAGGTGTGGGAGACAGCAGCAGAGGAATCCCCGAGCAGCACACAGCCACGCTCTGTGGAGACAAGTCCCAAGTATGAATCTTGGGGCCCCCTGTACATCCAAGAGACTGGTGAAGAGCAGGACTTCACTCCAGACCTGAGACAGAGTCAAGGTAGGAACCATCTGTTAGGCCTCCACTCAGAGCACCAGGCCTTCATGGTTGAAGAAACAGACTAATTCTAATTACTGATCAGGAGGCCACCCGCTAGATTGACTTGACTGGTTTGGCTGTGGAGGCAGAAGGGTCCTGTCTCCTCCCTCAGGTGTGTTACTCCAGTCAGGCCCCCAGCACTGATGTCACACGCTAGTAAGGTCAGTTGAAGTGAGTTTAATAAAGGGACTGTTTACAGAGGTGTGGACAGGTTGAATGAACCAGTAAGAGATGGTGTTTATTTGTTAATGATTTAGTGAACCCGTTATAATCAGCTTTGGATTATGCGGAAGTGGTCCCTGGTAAATTCTTTTTTAACTTCTGCCTCATTAGGCTATTTAAAATTGTTAACTTTTAAGTCACTTAATTCCCACACACAGCAACCTGAAGGGAAGCTGGATGAGTAGCCTAGTGATTGTTCATCATGGAGAGTGAAAGAGGCTTTAGTTTCTACTGCTGCAGTCCAGTCAGCAGCAGACAGTGAGTGGGGTGAGCCTGGAAGCACCCGAGTGTTACTGCCGGCAGAGGAAGGAAATCAACAGGTGGAAACAGGGACAGAGGGACAAGGAAAAGGGGTTAGAGGAAAGTACCTTTGTCGACTGGGGCTTCTTTACCCGTGCAGGGTGGCCCTGCTCTAGGGGAGCCCATTTTTCAGAGGGAGCTTCTCTTACTCCCCTTATCCATGCGTGTAGACGGTTAGATGGACTGAAATGCTCTGAAAAGATGTACTGCTTCTGCTGAATTCAACAGTGTTACTTTATAATTTAAAGAATTGTAAAACATAGCCGATGTAGATTAAATGATAAGAGTTGAACCCTGGCCGAGAGTTAAGCGCTTTCATTCAAATTAATAGGAACTGAGACTAGAATGATTATAAATGGACTGAACGTTCTCTTTCATTGCTTTCATACAGCTTCTGTGAGCATATGGATTTTCTCTTCATACCATAATAGCTTCTGGTAGGGAGCTTGTGTGAAAGTCTGGTATTAAAAACTAGATTTGCCTGACCAGGCGGTGGCGCAGTGGATAGAGCGTCAGACTGGGATGCGGAAGACCCAGGTTCGAGACCCCGAGGTTGCCAGTTTGAACGCGGGCTCATCTGGCTTGAGCAAAAAGCTCGCCAGCTTGGACCCAAGGTCGCTGGCTCAAGCAAGGGGCTACTCGGTCTGCTGAAGGCCCCCGGTCAAGGCACATATGAGAAAGCAATCAATGAACAACTAAGGTGTCGCAATGCGCAATGAAAAACTAATGATTGATGCTTCTCATCTCTCCGTTCCTGTCTGTCTGTCCCTGTCTATCCCTCACTCTGACTCTCTCTCTGTCTCTGCAAAAAAAAAAACAAAAAAAACACTAGATTTGATGATGGCTTATTTGTATCATTGTGATATTGTTACCCTCATGGGGCAATATTTGGTCATGCTTGAAAACCCATCAGTGTCACCTTATGATTCTCTTTGTCCTCTAATTGTTTCTTCTCAGAACAAGAAACAACTCACATGTCCTTATTTTATTTATTGTTTCAGATTGTAAATCGAACACCAAGAATGAGGAATTAGCAGATGTGCTGAAAAGTTCTAAAGAGTCTCATGCAGAAGAATTCAAAAAGGATCCCATGGTTATCGCCAGTAAATGTGAGGCTAGGTTAGAAAGGCAGTGGGTAAACCGTGAAAAGGAAAGAGGAACAAAAACCCCGGTCCTAGACAAAGGTTCCAAGAAAGGTAAAGAATTGATGCCCACCAAACCTGCCCCAGGAGAGAGGTGTTACATATGTGCAGAGTGTGGGAAAGCCTTTAGTAATAGCTCAAATCTTACTAAGCACCGGAGAACCCACACTGGGGAGAAGCCCTATGTATGCACCAAGTGTGGAAAAGCCTTCAGTCAAAGCTCAGATCTCCTTAAACATCAGCGGATGCACACTGAAGAGGCACCCTATCAGTGTAAAGATTGTGGGAAAGCTTTCAGTGTTAAAGGCAGCCTTATTCAACACTATCGAATACACACTGGGGAGAAACCTTATCATTGTAACGAATGTGGGAAGAGCTTTAGTCAGCATGCAGGTCTCAGTTTTCATCAGAGACTCCACACTGGAGAGAAGCCGTATAAATGTGAGGAGTGTGGAAAAGCCTTTAACCACAGCTCCAATTTTAATAAGCATCATAGAATCCATACTGGGGAAAAGCCTTATTGGTGCAGTAATTGTGGAAAAACCTTCTGTAGTAAGTCTAATCTTTCTAAACATCAGCGAGTCCACACTGGAGAGGGAGAAGTGCTTTAACTGTCAAGTATGCTCCCTCGGTGGTTTTTTTGGTGGTTGTTATTTTTTGTCTTTTAACTTTAGAACATGAATGCTAGGGAGAATCCAGGTAATTGTAATATAAACCTCAGTGGTAGATTTTGTTTTTCTCAAAACCAAGAGAGGCAGGAAGATTAGAATAGTGGCGCAGGAAGGCCCTGGAAGGTGTGGTGGATTCCTTACTCGCCTTTCAACTGGGGCAGGATCCATCACCACGTGTCATGTCCCATGAACCATGCTGGCATTGCCTTTTGTATAGTTAAAATGATGTGTATAGAGTATAATTATGAAAAAACATTACGACTGTTTAACTTTTAACATACTTTCAAGAATTACGATTTGTAAAGAATTGAGCCATTTGAACACAATCTAATCTGATTCAGAATAAATTTATAACGAAATGCTTCAGGGCTGTTATTATAATGCTGTGTTGTTAATGAACACTATTTTAGAAAGAAAAAACTTATTCCTACTGGTTTAGCTTTTGGAAAATTTGGATTAGGGGTAAATAGAACATTTAGTACTTGTGAGTATGTGTATTAGGAAAGTGCAGTAGACTATAGAGTAGCTGCATCTTGGTCTACTTTGTGCCCTATTTTTTCCGTACATGATGAACACATTTTTTTTCCATTGGGAACATTTTGTCAGTCTCTTGTGCATTTTGTTTGTGTATATTCTGTCTCGCCAAAGTCTGAAAATCTGACTCCCTGAGAAGCTTCCTTCTTCTAAACTCCAGAGGTCAGTAATACACAATTTGATTACCTTAAGTCCATCCTGTCTTTTCCTTCTGACTGCAGTCTCTTTGATTTCTTAAGATACTTATTTCTACCTTATAAAAGTCTCTTGGCCAGTAGGTCCTCCTGTTACCTAGAAACCCAGCTACTTCACTCCTTTCTCCTATCACCTGCTTATCTTGGTTTTTGAGTTTTGTTCACCTCTTACTAGCAGTCATTACAATATCTTTTTGTCCATTGTTGTAGCCGTAGAGGTCAGGCAAACATGATATGCCAGGATCAGGGACAAGAAAGTGTCATGTCTAGCACCACTTCTGATCTCTGGAAACTGCCTGTGTGCCACCCTGGGATCAGATTAAACTAGAGATAACAATTCTTTATGTATTAGCCAAGTGTATTATGGAGGGCGTCATTACGGGGAAAAAATCAATTGTGCCTGAAATCTGAAATGTTCATACTGTTCTGGTAGCTTGGTGATGACCTCTGGATGTCCTGCCAGCACTGTAACTCAGTACCTTTTACGTGAGCTCTCCTGGTTACATATTAACCATAATGGAGGCCCTTCAAGCAGAGAATCTAGTCATAAGGCAGCAGCTGATCTGTAGGGTTCCTGGAGCTGCTCCACCTGAGCGAAATGAAAGAAGAGCCTGCTAAGCCTGAAGTCCTGCCTCTCCTACTTCGGTGAGAGGTGAATGGGTCCCACGTCTGTACTGCCCCTTATTTTCCTGATTCTGCCTATACAGTGGGACTTTCTGAGGGGCACTGATACATGGACACAAAGATCTAAGTTTAAAAAGGTGAACATTCTACATCCTGACTTTATAGAGGACCCTAAATTCATGAACTAGACAGCGTCCCTGGTAGACACTATACCTTAAAATAACTCTGGTTATGGTATTTCAAAGCATTAATCTCTCCAAATTTTGATGCATATGAGACATGAAGCAGTGTTCACCCAGTGCCTGTTGTGGATACATTGTTACAGAAGATAGATAAGGTCCCTGCTCTCTCGTTTGTCATCCACATGTGCTCTCCTTCCTCACCTCTGCATGTGGCTGGCCGACCAGCCGCCCTGGTGAGAAAGGCTGCCTCTCAGACCCCACCCTCCAGCACCCAAGGAACTCAAATCTGTGGCTTATGAGGGCCCTGGGTGACTTGCAAATTGAGGTCTGGGAAGCACAGCAGTGCAATGCCCAGGAGGAGGAACACGCTCAGAAGCTCAGAACATGGAGAGGACAATGGGCAGCTGAAGGCACAGGAAGTTGTTTTGGGGTGTGGTGGGAAGGCTGCAGTAGGGAATGATGGGGGGTAGGGAACAGTTAGAAATGAGGCACAGCTCATGGAGCATCTTGTATGCTGAAGGAAAATCTGTACTTGATCTTACTCCTTCCCCAACTCCAAATTAGTGTTTTCTGGGCACACCAGTCCCACGAGCCAGCCCCTCTCCTGTCCTGGTGACTCCCTGTGCACATCAGCACACTGAAGGCCCAGGAGATCACAAACTACACAATTATTTAGCCAAGCACTTCCCAAACACGTTGACCAGAAATGTCTTTTTCGGTATAGCACTCATTAATACCTTTGTAAAAACAGACTCTGGAAACCTCAGTCCTGGAGATGGCTGGCACCCAGCACCTGAGGCCTCACCTGGGGTGAACCACCTGGGAAGGGATGGTGTGGCTTCCACATGTGACTAAATAGAAGTTATTCTCAACAGAACAGTTATGGTTAAAGACTAAAATCACACAAGGATTTGTAAGATTTGCTCATGAAAATTCTAGAATAAAAAAACCATCCAAAAAGTTAATTTGAAGACAGATCTGTTTTATGCAGAAGATAACAAATGTCTAGAAGTTGTCTCTAACAGATTATTTGAGTAGAAACAGGTCAATGAACGTGTAGGCAAATCCCCCACAGTTGCAGGGCTAAGCACACTGCGCGGGCACAGGACCCGGGAACCCTCACAGCCCACAGGACGGGCTCTTACTGCAGTTAAATCCCAGAGAACAAGAGGAAAAGTCCGATGTCTTCATTAACATTCCTTTTTCATGCGGGACTCTGAATTCACTGAGAAACCACCTGTTTGTGTTTGTTTGGTTTTAGTTTCAGGCTTTCTCTGGACAAGATCCCAACGTTGCACTGAATCGTCTTTGGGCCAGGGTGAGGAAGCAGTATAAGCGTGGACGTACCTTTGGGTGCTTCTGGAAATTCTGTGTCTGAAGCAAAACGAATGTCTACTCGTCAACTCAGAACAACCGTCTTAGAAAATCAAATAAAAACGCTTGATTTGAAAACAGCATAGGCAAGCTAGGCAAGGAAAGCTAGGCAAACTATGCGCCTTGTTCATGATTGTTTGGAAAATAAATCCTCTATGTTCTGCAAATATCAGTTCTGGTTATTTTACTTATCAACATATCCTAAAATCTGTAATTCTTCCTTCCATCAACTTGTTTTTTAGAGATGGATCTGAAAATGTAAACGTAAAGCTAATAAACAGACACAAATGCTAAAAAAATCATGAGTAAAATTCAGTTAAAATAGTTAAACAGCAATTACATTATCTTAGCTACGATGTCCTCTCAACCCTTAAAGATGGACACAAGTTATTACTGAAAGGAAATCAGTATTTTGAAAAAAACCTGAGGTGAAGGAAGCGGAAAGGGCTGGGAACAGCCTCAGAACGTCCTGTCTGATGGGGCTCATGCTCTGACCCCCACCCCCTCAGCTGGCCCAAGCACGGAACACGCGATAACTAGACTCTGAACACTAACTCTTCCTTGCGCTGCGTGCCTGTGAGCTCAAGGACGCAGTTCACTTCAACCAGAAAAGGCCCTTCGTAATCTGCTTCTTGCAGAGAGTAGGGAGCTGAGGTGGGATTTAAGATGGTGCAACGGAAGAACTAGCCTGGTGTGTGCAGGTACTGCCTTACATTGTTGCTACCTCTATGTAATGCAGCTTCTTCAGGGGTAGTCAACCTTTTTATAAAAACTGCCCACTTTTGTAGTGGTGGTCAACCTGGTCCATACCACCCACTAGTGGGCGTTCCAGCACACCTACCCCTGCACTTTTTTTATCTGTTAGTAGTAAAATTTTCTAACCACCCACCGGTTCCACAGTAATGGTGATTTATAAAGTAGGGAAGTAACTTTATTTTATAAAATTTATAAAGCAGAGTTACAGCAAGTGAAAGAATATAATAACTACTTTATGTTGGATTTTTGCTTTTTGGCAGAATAAATCTTTATAAAACAATTTAACTATAGTTAAATCCATGTAATCATGGCGCTCTTTGGTTGCTCCACTACCACCCACCAGAAAGCTGGAACGCCCACTAGTGGGCGGGAGGGACCAGGTTGACCGCCACTGATCTACACACTTCATTTCCCATAGATCCATCCGTAAGCTGAATTCTTCAGATCTAGTCTTTAGACAGCCTTATTCTTTGCAGGCCCCTTGTCTAGACAAGCTGTTTGCCACAGCTCAGAGGCTGTGAAATCATTACCTCAGGCCACTTCACCTTCCATACAAAGTTGGTGCCAAGTAGACTGCTTGCAGCTCTGCCCACCGGGTTTCTCACACTGGCCACTCTTGAGGAAGGACAGAGTGAATCAACAGGGCCTTCTCGATTCACACCAACATTGAGCTGACCCCTCTGTGAAACAGACCACAGTTTCTTCCACCACCAAGTCTAAGGGAGCCTCTGAGTCCACAGGTATGAGCAGAGGGAGGTATCCATTCAACAAAGGGTGGTGAAAGGTGTGAGCCTTCTGCTTACATAACCTCTTCTGGATCTGCTCATACCTAATCCCAGTTTGACATTTCCTCCATATGATGGGTTGTTCTGTGCTCCTGATCTAATGACTTGGTGAGTCAGCATACTCAGCTATGATCACCAGCTCCAGTTACATGGTCACTCAATGTCTCATGGTCAGTGGTATCCCTAGAGCTGCTTTTCAAACTGAATATTTACTGAAGACAGCGTGGCTTTGCTCTAGAACTCTATTGGCAAGCTCCTATTAGGGCTTACCAGACATCTGCACAATATTTCTCACCCACCATAGATACCCCTAACACCATCTTAATCTGCCAGGTCATATGGTACTTGTACTATATGACTGGGCCACACCTGAAAGTGTATATGTTACCTTGAAAATCCAAGGAGGCTCACTAAACACTGCCACTTTCTTAATAATGAAGGCAAGATGTAATTATTGTTCCTTACCTTAAGATTTCCCAGCATGCCTCAGACATTTGGATTCTTAAATACTTTACTATGGCTCTGGCCAGCTGGCTCACTGGATAGAGTGCCAACCCAGTATATGGACATCCTGGGTCAATTCCCAGTCAGGAGCACATAGAAGAAGTGACCAGCTCTTTCTCTCTCTCTTCCCCTCCCACAGCCAGTGGCTCAATTGGTTTGAGCATTGCCCAGGATGCTGAGGATAGCTTGGTTGGTCCAAGCATCAGCATCAGGCATTAAAAATAGCATGCTTGATTCGAGAATCAGTCCAGACGCGTTGCTGGTGGATCCTAGTTGGGGTGCATGCAAGAGTCTTTCTTACTGTCTCTCCTCCCCTCACTTAAATAAGAAAAAAAACAAAACTTGGCTGATATAAAAGGCCCTTGACATTTTTTAAGATTTATCTCCCATCCTTGGGGACATGTGTGTTTTACTGAGAGATCCAAGTACACTCATTTCTTCCTTTCCACAAGGTCTGATTATTATGTTGTCATCACTAGAATAATGTTCCACAAAACGTCCAGAAAATCAAGGTCTCTGTTTGAAGGAGCAGGAGGGTTGACAGGTTGTGGGTCAAGAAATTGAACACACTCTGTTGTCCTTCCCACTTACTTGTGAACTAACTGCCTGGGATCCTCTATTGATGGGTATGTGAAGAATGCATTCACCAGCTCACTATCTGCATACCAAGAGCCATAGGCCATGTTGATCTGTTCCAGTAAAGGTAGTACAGTATTGTGATTAAGCTTATGCCAGATAACCATCATCACTCACAATTCTTCTGTTTTTTTATAGGATCATTTCAGGAGAATTGAGTCTTAAATCTTTGAGGGTGGGACTAATCCTATACAAGATGTAATATTCTGATTTATTATCTTGGCAAGGTGAAAGGGAATTTCATGAGTTCCACTTGGCCCTTTCTATCATAAGGACTTATGCTACAGGTTAGGGAAGCAATGTGGTATACATCCACCCCTAGCTGAATGTATCCATCCCAGTTATGTCAGGAACAGAACCATAGGGTGCATCTCTGGGCCCACTGAGATGGATAGCAATGATGGGAGTATTTTCTTTTTTCCTTTTTTTTAATGGGGGAGTTTTAGACCCTCTAGATCTGTCACCTCAGACCCTGTATCCAGTAGCCTCAAAGGTCTGGGCATTCCCTTTCCCTAGTATACTACCCTAGTAAATAGCCACACAACTCTGAGCAAATACTTATTGCATATGATTATGGTGGAATTGTAAGGTTCTTCCCCAAAGAAACCAAAATCGTCCCCCTTCAGTTGATGAATCTGGATCTGAGAATTGGCTCAGATCTGGAAATTTCTGATTGCAATGCTGATAGCCTTCTCACTAGCTGTTGATTTTTTTCTTTTTCTTTGCAAATCAAGCATTACCCTGTTGGCTCTCAATCCTTCCTAAGAACATCAAAAATTATTAGCCATTGCCATCGATTCCTGTGTCAAGACACCCTAGTTGCCATCTCAGCCTTGTTGCTTATCATAATAGCTATTCTAGAAATCAGTCATCCCCAATGACACCAAGGAACTCGGTTCCATGGCAGCATCTTTTAACCCTAGCCTACAGAGACAGCCACCACCCACCTCAGCAATACCTGTGCTCCCCTCATGGGTACCCCTTATTGTCTTAGTGAACAGGCAGTTCTTAGGGCCCTCTGAGTAACATAAGTCAGTTGTTGGGTTCTCTGGTCACATGTAATAAATCCTCTTTAATGTTCATGAGCCTGCTGACCCTTTTCTCAATACTCTGTTAACTAGTTCCAGCATCTACATTATTTATTATAGGCCATCATTACTGTCCAAGTTTTAATGAGCCATCCAAGAAGTGTAATGGGATTATTTTAGTTTACTATTGTTGCTGTAACAACCACAAACATGGTGGCTTAACACAACTTTATTTTTTGTAGCTTAGAATTCCAACATGGGTCTCACTGGGCTACCATCAAGCTGGTAGCAGGACTTTTCCCTTTGTGGAGCTCCTAGGGAGAATCTGATTCCTTGCCTTTTCCAGCCTCTAGAGCACATTCTGTGACTCATAGACTCCCCTCCCTCCATCTTCAAGGCCAGCAACATTACATCTTTCTCTAACCACTCTTACATAGTCTCATTTACCTCAGACTCTTCTGCCTGCCGTTTACACTTATGAAGACCCTTTTGATTACCTTGGGGCCATCCAGTGTAGTAAATAAGCCATAAAGTGCTAATGCACAAAATAATAAATACAGACAGTAATACTGTACTATAGTTAATGTAATGTGTAAATATTGCTTTGATGGCAATCATATTATAATATATAAATTAACACACTGTATACCTTAAATTTACAAACATCAAATTTATCAAATAAGTACTCCAGTCAAGAAAGTTGTATAAGTAAATGTGGAACTCAACTCTTCCCACAACCATATCAAAATTACAACTAAACTACAGAACAATCATTCAGAACTGCCTGAAATTTGGTTGAATGGAAGTCCTACAACTAAGGAATTAAAGAACAAGCCATATTAAAACAGGAAGGCCTGAGACACAGGACGGGTTAGTCCCACACCCACATGTGGCAGATAGAAATGGGGAGGGATGTCTTGGCTGCAGAGTTCCCCTTGAGCAAGTGGTCCCAGCCCCCACACCAGGCCCCCCAGCCCAGGGTTCCAGTGCCAGAAAGAGAAGTCCCCACAACTTCTGGCTATAAAAACCAGGGGGATTGAAGCAGAAGGAGATGGAGGGCTGCTGGAGTCCCAATCATTCCTCTTAAAGGGCCCGTGCACAGACTAACTTGGACTCACTTCCTCTGAGCTCCAACACAGATGCAGCAATTTGAAAGGCACCAGAGACATACAGGGAGGAACTGGGTTGTCCAGCATCAAGGAGAGAGCTGGGGGCAACTTTCTCCTAGACAGAAGTACTAGTAGAGGTAATTGTTCCTTTGATATGTCCTCCCCTAACACAGCTGGCAGGAAGGCACCATATCTGAGTCTTCATAAATCTGCCTCACTCGGTTCCACCCTGGTAGTACCCCAGGCCCGGCACTAGCAGCAGCCAGCCATTGTTTGCAGCTTGTCCTACCTGGGCACCTCCATACCCAGCACAGGTAGCAGCCATCTGCAGATAGCTTTGTAACTCATGGCAGGTGGCCCTGGGCAGAACACAGGAGATGACTGGCCTTGACCTGCACTTCCCGGGAGACCCCAGAGCCAGAGCACCCAGTGGACAACTGCAGACCACATCAAAGCACCACCACTTAACCACCTCCACAAGTGACACACTCAAGGGGCTGACTCAGCAGGTACCAGAGCCCTGCTGAAGTAAGTCCTGCTCTGGGAAATGGGTCCTTGCACAACTGATCCTCCATGGTGGTCAGTGGTCACAGCCAGTCATTGCAGCTGATTGGCCAGGGGGAAAATTCCTCCCATTGACATGCCAACAGCAATCAAGGCTCAACTACAAGATACACTGCCTACATGGGGTGAGGGTGCACCTTGAGTGCCCAGTTTGGGTGATCAGGGAGGTTGTGCCACTGCACCCTACAGAACATGGACTACATTAGCCACTCTACCAAGCCTGGGAGATGTAGAAGCTCTACCTCGTACATAGAAACAAACACAGGGAGACTGCCGAAATAAGATAAAGAAACGTCCCAAATGACAGAACAGAACAAAACTCCAGAAAGAGAACTAAACAAAACGGAGATAAGCTATCTACTAGATGCAGTGTTCAAAACATTGTTTATAAGGATGCTCAACAAACTTAGTGAGAACTTCAACAGCATAAAATAGGACTAATCAGAAATGAAGGATACAGCAACTGAAATGAAGAATAATTTACAGGGAACCAACAATAGAGTAAATTAAGCAGAGAATCAAATCAATGATTTGAAATATAAAAAAGCAAAAAATACCCAATCAGAACAGCAAAAAAAAAAAAAAAAAGGATAATATCAGGAGTCTCAGGGACAACTTCAAGCATACTAACATTCAAATCATGGGGGTGCTGGAAGGAGAAGAGAGACAGCACACTATTGAAAACCTATTTGAAAATAATGACAAGAATTCCCTAACTTGGTGAAGGAAAGACATACGAGTCCAGGTAGTGCAGGGAGTCCCAAACAAGATGAACCCAAAGAGACCCACACCAAGATACCTCATAATTAAAATGAAAAAGGTTAAAGACAAAGAGAATCCTAAAAGCAGCAAGAGAAAAGTAGTTATTTACCGACACGGTTGCAGCCATTAGACAGTCGGCTGAGGTGCACTCCCTGTCCTGGGAGTATGCCCACGTGGGCCTTTTCCTTCCCCCTCTTCTTCCTCTAGGCGTGCATCCCCTAAACTCGAAGGCAGTGGTTCTCAACCTTTCTAATGCCGTGACCCCGCAATACAGTTCCTCATGTTGCGGTGACCCCAAACCAAAAAATAATTTTGGTGGTTACTTCATAACTGTCATTTTGCTACAGTTATGATTCGGAATGTAAATACCTGATATGCATTATGTATTTTCCAATGGCTTTAGGCGACCCTGCCAGGGTCGCGACCCACAGGTTGAGAACCACTGCTCTAAGGGATTCCACGACACCTGGAACCAGGGGAGAAACAGCCGCAGCAGCAGCTTGTCCCAGGCTAATCCCCTGAACCTGTCTCCAAGGCCCCCTTTCTCTGACTTCTCAGGGAGCCGAAGCTGCCCCACCTAGGATCTCTTCTATTGGTTCTTCTATCCCAATCCCTTCTTTTTTCAGTGTCCCCAGCTTTAATAAAGGTACTCTCAAATTTAAAAAAAAAATAAAAGAAACATTATTTTCAGCTGATTTCTTAACAGAAACTTGTCAGGCCAGAAAGGATTGCCAAGAAATATTCAAAGTGATAAAAACCCAGGACCTACAACCAAGATTACTCTACCAAGCAAAGCTATCACTTAAAACAGAAGGACAGCCTGACCAGGCAGTGGTGCAGTAGCTAAAGCATTGAACTGGGATGCAGAGGTCCCAGGTTCAAAACCCCAAGGCCACTTTCTTGAGTGTGGGATCATAGACATGAACCCATGGTTGCTGGCTTGAGCCCAAAGGTTGCTGGCTTGAGCCCAAGGTCACTGGCTTGAGCAAGGGGTCACTCATTCTGCTGTAGCCACACACACACACACACACACACACACACTGCTGGTCAAGGCACATATGAAAAAGCAATCAATGAACAACTTTGGAGTCCCAATGAAGAATTGATGCTTCTTATTTCTCTCCCTTTCTGTCTGTCTGTCCCTGTCTGTCCTTCTCTCTGTCTCTATGAAACACACACACACACACATACACATACACACACACACACACAATTGAAGGACAAATAAAGAGCTTCCCAGAGCCTGACCAGGTGGTGGCGCAGTAAATAGAGCGTCAGACTGGGATGCGGAGGACCCAGGTTCAAGACCCTGAGGTTGCCAGCTTGAGCGCACGCTCATCTGGTTTGAGCAAAGCTCACCAGCTTGGATCCAAGGTCGCTAGCTTGAGCAAGGGGTTATTCAGTCTGCTGTAGCCCCACGGTCAAGGCACATATGAGAAAGCAATCAATGAACAACTAAAGTGCCACAACGAAAAATTGATGATTGATGCTTCTCATCTCTCTCCGTTTCTGTCTGTCCCTATCTATCCCTCTCTCTAACTCTCGCTACATCTCTGTAAAGAAAAGAAAAAAAAAAAAAAGAGCTTCCCAGACAAGAAAAACTAAAGAGTTCATCACCACCAAACCAGTATTATATGAAATGTTACAGGGTCTTCTTTAAGAAGAAGAAAATATATAAAAAGTATGAACACTAAAATGCAATAGATACATATATATCAACCATTGAATCCAAAAAACAAACAAGAAGAACAGAAACAAACTCATAGACACAGAATTTTTTTTCACAGAGAACATTTTGATGGTTGCCAGATGGGAGAATGTTGATAGGAAGGATGGAAAAGGTGAAGAGATTAAGAAGTACAAATTTGTTGCTACAGACTAGTCATAGGGATGTAAAATACAGCATAGGGAATATAGTCGATAATATTCTATGTAGTAACTATGTGGTATCAGATGGGTGTGAAAATTTTCAAGATAATCACTAAGTGATGCAATGCCTAATAACCAGGGTGTACACCTGAAACTAATATAATAATGTATGTCAACTGTAATTAAAAACTGATTTTAAAAAATTTATCCCTGGCCAGTTGGCTCAGCGGTAGAGCGTCGGCCTAGCGTGAGGAGGACCCGGGTTTGATTCCCGGCCAGGGCACACAGGAGAAGCGCCCATTTGCTTCTCCACCCCTCTGCCGCGCCTTCCTCTCTGTCTCTCTCTTCCCCTCCCGCAGCCAAGGCTCCATTGGAGCAAAAATGGCCTGGGCGCTGGGGATGGCTCTGTGGCCTCTGCCTCAGGTGCTAGAGAGGTTCTGGTTGCAACATGGCGACGCCCAGGATGGACAGAGCATCGCCCCCTGGTGGGCAGAGCATCGCCCCATGGTGGGCGTGCCGGGTGGATCCCGGTCAGGCACATGCGGGAGTCTGTCTGACTGTCTCTCCCTGTTTCCAGCTTCAGAAAAAAAATGCAAAAAAAAAAAAAAAATTATCAAAAAGATAATCTCTCCATCTTGAGCTCAGCTCATTAACATCCTTAATTCTATCTGCAACTTTAGCCACATGTTTGAGCAGTTAGAATCGAGACATCTTTGGGGGTCTTGATTCTGCCTATCACAGGCGGCACCTGGATGTCTTTGCTAGGACATTGAAATCTGACTCATGGGAGAAAGCCCCTAGGTTAATATTCTCTTCCTGTGCCAGCTTCACATTCAGCACACACTGCCGCCGCCACCAAGTCTACCAACTACCCCAAGATCCACCCTCACACATGTTCTCTTGGTTCTTGCAGGTGACTTTACCCACATTCTGTAACATTTCCAATGAACAAGCCATTTGTTCTTGTATCAGTGACTGCTTCTCCACTTGGCTAAACTGACACCTGATCCCAGCATTGGTCTGTACATATTGAGGGAGGTGGGGACAGATTTTGAAGATGACAGGCATTATCTTGAGAGGTACCTGCCTCAGGTGAGATCTTTGCATGGTCTTCAGACAAAAAGAAGCTGCTCTCCTACAGCAATGGGGAGGAAGATGTTTTTGTTACACCAGAGGGTTCAAGAGAATTTAGGGTTTGAGGTACTCAAGCACAAATACCCAAATGTCTCATATATCAGGATCCTAACTGTACTCAACCA
Organism: Saccopteryx leptura; assembly: GCF_036850995.1. Lineage (NCBI taxonomy): Eukaryota > Metazoa > Chordata > Mammalia > Chiroptera > Emballonuridae > Saccopteryx > Saccopteryx leptura. The sequence goes on from NC_089506.1 coordinate 188,506,418, forward strand.
GGGCCCAGGGCCTAGCCATGAATGATTTGGCAAGAGCTTGCGCTTAACTACCTTTGCAGTTCTGCCACCCTTTCAATTCAATCCTGTGCCGGATTTTCAAGCCGGTCTGCTCTCACTGCAGAAGATGAGGATCTCTTTAACTGTTGCATGGGAGGACCTCTCGCTTTCACAACATGCCCTGAATTGATAGTTGGCTGGCCTAAGCCTATCATGTTTACTCTCCAAAGCTGGAGAGAGAGAAAAACTGCAATTCTTCTACTTGCCACTATCCAAATAATGTTCAAGTTAGAGAACTACTGCACGAGCTAACGCTTCCCCTGCTACCCATGCTTCATCTCTTGCCATAACTAGTGAGAGTCTTGCTCACTGCCCCGCTGTAGCAAGCCAGGGGGGATCTTCACTGCACCGATTACCAGCATCCTTTTTTTTTTTTTTTTTTTTTAACCATCAGACCAGTGAATGACCTGTTCCAGAATCTGAGCCTGAGAGCTCAATTTCTAGGGCCATTTCCAGTACCAACTGTCATGATTGGATTTCCCCTCAACAGGGCCTGGGACAAGGACTTGGAGGCAGATAATTTATTTAGGAAAGTGACTTGAAGAAGCAGGACTGAGGGAGAAGGAATAGAAAGGAGAGGAGGGAATGGCAATAATGAGGCATTACTGATCAGGTGACTTCTGTCATCAACTAGTATTCAATTCTGTTAGAGACCTTCAGTAAAATCATGTAACAAATGGGGGAAACTGGTACACTGTGGAGATTGGTGGCTACTAGAGACAGAAGAGTCTGATCTATCTTGAGATGATGGGAAAGAATTCAAACAGCTGTCTCCTCAATTCTATATAATGGCTTAAATTCACTCCATCTGGCCTATCCACAAAGATTTAAACTATATAGTTTAAGTATATGATTCATAAATAAGATTCTAGTTCTGTGATGGCGAACCTTTTTATAAAAACCATCCACTTTTGCAGTGCTGGTCAACCTGGTCCCTCCACCCACCAGTGGGCATTCCAGCTTTCATGGTGGGCCAATCGTGGCACTGTTTGGTTGCTCTGCTACCACCCACCATGAAAGCTGGAACACCCAAGATTGGGTGGGATGGACCAGGTTGACCAGCACTGCAAAAGTAGGCAGTTTTTATAAAAAGGTTCACCATCGTGGTTCTAGATGAATAAACCAATTTTGACTCCAATTGTTATATTTCAAGTAATACCAGAACCAATATATTTTTACATTTCAAATATTTTTAAAATTATAAAATACACATAAAATGGACCATATCCCTATTTTTTTTAATCCTATTTTACACATGAAGAAACGGGCTCAAGGTCTCCAAGCAATCAAGTGGTGGACCTAGAATTCCCACTGAAGCTCCACCTGCCTCCAAAACCCAGGGTGCCAGCTCATTTACCTGAGAGTCATGTAGACCAGTGGTTTTCAACCACCAGCCTGCAGACTGGAGCCAGATGAATACCACTAGTGTAGATCATTCTAGACATTTTGTAGAATGTTTCTTTTCTTGGCCACAGAGATTAATGACATTTGCCCTTTCTATTTATTGTCTTAGACCTAAAGTGGACAACAAAGACTGAGCTGAGTATTTCATAGTGGGGTGATTTTGAAGCTGCAGATATGAACAGAAGATTTGCTGAATCTTATAAATCTATGAGCTGTTAAGAAACAAAGCAGAAAAATTCCCATAAGAGAGAAAGAAAAAGTATCCCATCCTTCAGGTTATCCTGTAGTAGAGCAATAGTCATTCCTAGAAAAACCTTCAGTGGAGAAAAAGCCTGTAATCATGAGGAAGTTAACAGAAATGTCAGCAGTCTACAAGAAGAACGATCTTGTAAGAAATGTAAGTTGGGTTGCTCAGCCAATCCTATGTATGTATTGACTATGGGAAAACCTGCCAATCAGAACTGCCACCTTGTACTACACATGAGAAAAACATACTGGAGAGAAGCCTCTGTGTGTAATGAGTGTGGGAATGTGTTCACTGGGAGCCCCACCGTACTCAGCATTGGAAAATCTACCCTGGGGAGAAGCCATTTCAATGCAGTGACTGTGGAAAACTCTTAAGGCAGAACCTTTACCTCATCATACATCAGAGATTTCATCCCAGAGATAAACCATACAAATGTTCTGAGTGTGGAAAAGCCTTCAGGAATTGCTCATGGCTTTCCCAACATAAGAAACAAACGAGAGAAAGCTCACTCCTGAGGTTTGAGAAAACCTTTTGTTTTAGCACAGATGTCACCAAACATCAGAGGTTCCACACTGGAGAGAAACCTCATCAATAAAACAACTGTGGGAAAACCTGTCAGAAATCAAGTCTAGCCCTGGCTGGATGGGTCAGTTGGTTAGAGTATTGTCCAGATATGCAGAGGTTGCTGGTTTGATCCCTGGTCCAGGCTCATAGAGAAAGAGATTTTATTTTCTGTCTGTCTTCCTTCCTCTAAAATCAACCAATAAATTCTTTTTAAAAATCAAGTCTAGCCTGACCAGGTGGTGGTGCAGTGGATAGAGCGTCAGACTGGGATGCGGAGGATCCAGGTTCAAGACCCCGAGGTCACCAGCTTGAGCGTGGGCTCATCTGGTTTGAGCAAAGCTCACCAGCTTGGACCCAAGGTCACTGGCTCGAGAAAGGGGTTACTCGGTCTGCTGTAGCCCCACGGTCAAGGCACATATGAGAAAGCAATCAATGAACAACTAAGGTGTTGCAATGAAAAACTGATGATTGATGCTTCTCATCTCTGTCCATTCCTGTTTGTCCCTGTCTATCCCTCTCTCTGACTCTTTCTCTGTCTCTGTAAAAAAAAAAAAAATCAAAATCATGTCTAATTACACACCGAAGATGCACACTGGGGAGAAACCTCACACATTGTAGAGAAACGTTCTACCAGACATCAAATCTTATTGTACATCTGAGAAACCACATTGAAGAGAAACCTGATGCCCTGGTCAGATAGCTCAGCTGGTTAGAGCATCCCAATATGCAGAGTTTGGGGGTTCAATCCCTAGTCAAGGCACCTACAGGAACAGATTGATGTTTCTGTCTCTCTCCCTCTCCCTTTCTTCTCTCTTTCTAAAATCAATAAATTTTTTTTAAAGGAGAGAAACCTTATAAATGCAACGATTGTGGGGAAAGCCTTCTGCAAAAATTCAAACCTTATCATACAGCAAAACATTCACATCAGAGCGAGATCCTTTGCATGCGACTGGTGTGAGAAAGTCTTCTGTGTGTGTAGGGATGTCAGCAAACGTCAGACTGTTCACACCGAAGAAACACCTTCTTAATGCAGCGTGAGAGAAGCTTTTGTCAAAGCTCGAATATTCTCACCCATTAGCATCCACACTGAAGACAGACCTTATTATGACTGTCCTTATGCAAGAAAGCACTCCACTTTAGCATGTATCTCAGCAGACACCAGAGTATGCACACTATAAAGAGAAACTTTGCCAATGACGTGTATGTGAGAGAATGTTCAGCCAGAGCTGAAGCCTTATCCATTATCAGTGTCCACACTAGAGAGAGGCCCTATGCATGTGGTCAGTGTGAGAGAATCTTCTGTCTCAGGTGGGATCTTACCAAGCACCTGAGAGTTCATCTAAAGGGAAGCCTTGTGAGTGCCTTCATGCACCTTTAGGATTTTATTTCATATATAGTGTATATATATCAGGTTATTTTAATTTAGGATCTCCACATCAGAGAGGGGCCCTGTAATTATTACCAAATGGGAGGCATCCTACATCAGGCATATACAGGCACTCAAACTCATACTTCATGAAAAGCTTTTGAGTCTGATGTATCAAAAGACTCCGGCCCTGGCCGAGCGTCGGCCTGGCGTGCGGGAGACCCGGGTTCGATTCCCGGCCAGGGCACATAGGAGAAGCATCCATTTGCTACTCCACCCCCCCCCTTCCTCTCTGTGTCTCTCTTCCCCTCCCGCAGCCAAGGCTCCATTGGAGCAAAAGATGGCCCGGGTGCTTGGGATGGCTCCTTGGCCTCTGCCCCAGGCACTAGAGTGGCTCTGGTCTTGCGAGAGCGACGCCCCCCGGAGGGGCAGAGCATTGCCCCCTGGTGGGCAGAGCATCGCCCCTGGTGGGCGTGCCGGGTGGATCCCGGTCAGGCGCATGCAGGAGTCTGTCTGACTGTCTCTCCTCGTTTCCAGCTTAAGAAAAAAAAAGAAAAGAAAAAAAAGGACTCCAAGATTATGAATGTTCTTAATGCCACTGTACTTTTACACTTAAAATGGTCAAAAGTAGTAAAATTATGTATATTTTACCACAATTTTTAAAATCACCAAAAAAGTATGTTATGCTTGGTATATGCAATACATACTATCTTTTACAAAAAAAGAAAAAAGAAAAGCTCAAATAGGTGTTTGAATCATATTCTGCAACTGTGGAATCCAACTTTTAAGGAAATTTAGAGTATGCTAAAAACAGAAGATTTTTTATGGTAGTTAAAAAATATATCTAAACTCAGAATGGCCTGACCTGTGGTGGCGCAGTGGATAAAGTGGAATGCTGCCTGACCTGTGGTGGTGCAGTGGATAAAGCATCAACCTGGAAATACTGAGGTTGCTGGTTCAAAACCCTGGGCTTGCCTGGTCAAGGCACATATGGGAGTTGATGCTTTCTGCTCCTCCCCCCCCTTCTCTATAATAAATAAATAAAATCTTAAAAAAAAAAAAAAGTGGAGAGCCCTGGCCGGTTGGCTCAGCGGTAGAGCGTCGGCCTGGCGTGCGGGGGACCCGGGTTCGATTCCCGGCCAGGACACATAGGAGAAGCGCCCATTTGCTTCTCCACCCCCACCCCCTCCTTCCTCTCTGTCTCTCTCTTCCCCTCCCGCAGCCAAGGCTCCATTGGAGCAAAGATGGCCTGGGCGCTGGGGATGGCTCCTTGGCCTCTGCCCCAGGCACTAGAGTGGCTCTGGTCGCAGCAGAGCTACGCCCTGGAGGGGCAGAGCATCGCCCCCTGGTGGGCAGAGCTTCGCCCCTGGTGGGCGTGCCGGGTGGATCCTAGTCGGGCACATGCGGGAGTCTGTCTGACTGTCTCTCCCCGTTTCCAGCTTCAGAAAAATACAAAAAAAAAAAAAAAAAAAAAAAAAAGTGGAATGCTGAGGTCGCCAGTTCAAAACCCTGGGCTTGCCCGGACAAGGCACATATGGGAGTTGATGCTTCCTGCTCCTCCACTTTCTCTCTCCTTCTCTCCTGTATTTATAAAAATGAATAAATAAAATCTAAAAAAAAATAAAATAAAAAACTCAAAGTAACTCTTATAACAACAATCCGAGAGTTTGTAAACACTCTTTAAAAATTATTTGAGCCCTGGCTGTGTGGTTCAGTGGATAGAGCATCATCCCAGTGCACCAAGGTTGTGGGTTCGATGCCTAGTCAGGGCACATACAAGAAGCAACAAAAAAGTGTACAACTAAATAGAACAACTAAGTGGAACACCAAGTTGATGCTTCTCTCTCTGTCTCCGCCCCCCCCCACACACACACACACCTCCCTTTCTCTTTCTTTCTCTCCCTCTCAAAACAATGGAGAAAACAAATTATTTGAAGATTTTCAGTTCTGTTTGGCATCACCCTTATGAATTGCTCCTGGTAGATCCTCCTACTGATATGAATGATTAATAATGTTTCCTGAGCACATACCTTGTGCAGCTTCTACGTAAACACTTTACTGGCATGCTTCCATTTAAGCCTCTCAAAATTCTATGAAGTAACTACTGTTTGTAGAAGTGAAAAAGAAGGTTTAGAGAAGGTTTAGAAATTTGCCAAAGAGTCACACATAGCAACTGAGGGGCAAAGCTAAGCCTCTGAGTCCATAATCCACCATGTTTGTTCTATACATATATGGACCATCACTTTATTTAATTATTCTGATTTTTTTTTTTTTTTAAGAAGGGAGAGATGAAAAGCATCAACTCGTAGTTGCTTCACTTTATTGTTCATTGATTGCTTCTTTTACGTGCTTTGACCTGGGGGTTCAACCTGAGCCAGTGACCCCTTGCTCAAGCCAATGACCTTGGTATCATGACAATGATCCTGTGCTCAAGCCAGCAACCCTGCGCTCAAGCGGGCATGCCTAAACTCAAGCCAGCAACCTCTGGGTTTCAAACTGGGGACCTCAGTGTCCTGGGTTGACTCTCTCTCTATCCACTGTGTCACCACAAGTCAGGCTAGATCAGTGGTAGTCAGCCTGGTCGCTACCACCCACTAGTGGGTGTTCCAACTTTCATGGTGGGCAGTGGCGGAGCAATCAAAGTATAAATAAAAAATAGATTTAACTATAGTAGATTGGTTTTTTTTGTTTTGTTTTGTTTTTTTACAGAGACAGAGAAAGTCAGAGAGAGGGACAGACAGGAACGGAGAGAGGTAAGAAACACCAATCATCAGTCTTTCGTTGCAGCACCCTCGTTGTTCATTGATTGCTTTCTCATATGTGCCCCGACCGTGGGGCCACAGCAGACCAAGTAACCCCTCGCTCGAGCCAGCGACCCTGGGTCCAAGCTGGTGAGCTCCGCTCAAACCAGATGAGCCCGCGCTCAAGCTGGCGACCCCGGGGTCTCGAACCTGGGTCCTCCACATCCCAGTTTGATGCTCTATCCTGACGCTCTATCCACTGCGCCACCACCTGGCCAGGCTAGTAGATTGTTTTATAAAGATTTATTCTGCCAAACTTAGTAAAAACCCGACATAAAGTACTTGGTAAGTAATTATTATTATATGCTTTAACTTGCTGTAACTCTGCTTTATAAATTTTATAAAGTAAAGTTACTTCCCTACTTTATAAATCACCATTACCGTGGAACTGGTGGGCGGTTAGAAAATTTTACTACTAACAGAGATACAAAAGTGGGCAGTATGTATAAAAAGTTTGACTATCCCTGGGCTAGACCATCTCTTTAAAAAACATGTTTTGGCCCTGACTGGGTGGCTCAGTGAATAAAGCATCAACCTGGCACACCAAGGTGGCAGGTTCCACCCTGGGTGAGGGCATGTGTGAGAAGCAATCAATGAGTGCACAACTAAAAGGAATAAAGTGAAACAATGAGTTGATGCTTCTCTCTTTCTCTCTTATCTCCTTCCCTCTTCTACCCCCAAATCAATGGGGGGGAAATTTTTTTTTAAGTTTCAACAGCAGCTTAGCTGACTATCAGAGAATATGTTTAGGTTTATGGTAAGATATTGAAAACAGATTGTGAAGTCAAGAGAAGTAGGGGCCCTGGCCAGTTGGCTCAGCAGTAGAGCGTTGGCCCAGGGTGTGGAAGTCCTGGGTTTGATTCCTGGCCAGGGCACACAGGAGAAGCACCCATCTGCTTCTCCGCCATACCCCCTCTCCTTTCTCTCTATCTCTCTGTTCCCCTCCCACAGCCAAGGCTCCAGAAGCAAAGTTGGCCTGGGCGCGAGAATGGCTCCATGGCCTCTGCCTCAGGTACTAGAATGGCTCTGGTTACAGCAGAGCAACACCCCAGATGGGCCAAGCATCACCCCCTAGTGGGTATGCTGAGTGGATCCTGGTCGGCTGCATGTGGTGGTCTATCTGTCTGCCACTCCCACCCGGCTTCTCACTGAGGAAAAATACAAAAAAAAAAAAATGAGAGAGAAGTAGGAAATGACTTGATAGGTAATGCCCATAAGATCAAGGATCTGATCTGATGAGTTTGTTTTAGTTCCACCAGGACTTGATCACATTTTGAGTTTATCACACTATTTGCTGATTCAAAATAAATAATTTAAAACACAGAGTTCCTGTGGCCTTTCCAGCCACAGCTAACAACCTATCTCTACAGCACATCAATTTCATTCCTCATCCAAACTTTTCCTTTCTGCTCTCCAACATGACTCTTTGGTGCCAGAGTGAGACCTTGTCAATGGAAGTCAGACCATGTCCACTCTGCTGAAGCCCTCTCATGACTCCTGGCTCTATCAGGAAACAGATCTAATCCCTGACAGTGGTTGACATTGCCTTATATGACATGCCCCACTTTGTCAGAGGGAAAAGATAGTTTAAGAGATTTATTGCAAGGAAGTGTGTAGTACTCTAGCCCATTAGGAACTACCAGTGTCATGTGGAAAAAACCTACTCAAGACATAAGCTGATGTCAAGAGGAAGAGGGGGGAGGCCTGCCAAGGGAGGCAAAGAAGACCTCCTGAATTTCCTTCTCCCTTGGCTTTTATTGATCAGAAACAGAACAGAGATAACAGGATTGCAAGGGAGGGAGGCCAGGTGATAAGGGGAAAGAATGACTAAGGGCCATTTTGCTGACATGGAGAAAGGGCTAATTTGGATCAGTACATTATTTTTCTTTTGCTAATTAACAAGCACAGAGGAAGGGGCAATCTAGAACCTCTAGGCCACTGGTTCTCAAACTTTTTTTTTAAATTACATTTAAAAAATGTTTTTTTTAATTTATTCATTTTAGAGAGGAGAGAGAAAGGGAGAGAGAGAGGGAGAGAGAGAGGAGAGAGAGACAGAGAGAGAAGTTGGGGAGGAGCTGGAAGCATCAACTCCCATATGTGCCTTGACCAGGCAAACCCAGGGTTTTGAACCAGCGACCTCAGCATTTCCAGGTCGACGCTTTATCCACTGCGCCACCACAGGTCAGGCTGGTTCTCAAACTTTTTGAAGTCGGGGTGCATTTAAAATTCTACAAATAATTGTAGGCACACTATATACAAATTTATGAGAAATATGTTATAATAATTAAGTCAGATATTAAAGAAAAAATATAAAGTCCAAGCGTGCTTTTATGGAAATTAAACAAAATAAATACAAAAAAATTAAATTTAATCTGACATTAGAAAACATTTTTATATTACATTTTTTGAGTTATGCTTTTTAGAATTCATAAAAAAGAGGGGTTAAAAAATAAAAAAACCAGCCCTGGCCGGTTGGTTTAGTGGTAGAGCGTCGGCCTGGCGTGCAGGAGTCCCGGGTTCGATTCTCGGCCAGGGCACACAGGAGAAGCGCCCATCTGCTTCTCCACCCCTCCCCCTCTCCTTCCTCTCTGTCTCTCTCTTCCCCTCCCACAGCCAAGGCTCCATTGGAGCAAAGTTGGCCAGGGCGCTGGGGATGGCTCTGTGGCCTCTGCCTCAGGCGCTAGAATGGCTCTGGTTGCAGCAGAGCGATGCCCCAGATGGGCAGAGCATCGCCCCCTGGTGGGCATACTGGGTGGATCCCGGTCGAGCACATGCAGGAATCTGTCTGACTGCCTCCCTGTTTCCAGCTTCGGAAAAATAAGGAAAAATAAATAAATAAATAAATAAATCACGAAAAGTTATCGTTTTATATATATAGATACATTCTTAAGAAGATTTAGTAAATTCAGCAGGTCCCAATGCGAATGTGTTAAGGTTTTCATTCTTGTGTTTATGAGAAACATGAGCCTGATGTATCCTAGCAATTTCTTCAATGTTTGGGCATATATTTGAAAGGCAAACTCTCATTTCCTCATCAATTCACTGAAGAATTCCTCTCTTTTTACTCTTAATTGTGTTGAGGGTAGGAAATCCTAATTTACATAAATAGGATGTTGAAAATTGTAGTAAAACATTCAAAGGTTTTTTAGATATTGCCACATATTCTTCTTTTATAGAAATCCAAAAGCTTTCAAGAGACAATTCCTTATGTTTAATCATCAATCCAAAACCCCCACCATACATATCATCTTAACTTGACACCAAACAAAGGATAGAAGAAACTTGCCTCCAGTCTTCCCAGGGAACGTGGAGGGTAGTGTAAACAATCCAGCACCACAGCTTAAAAGCCTTTTGCAACCTAATCAGGCAAGTGAGGTGGGGGGTTGGACAGACTGTCAGTTTACAACCAGTTCCCTATACCTCTATCCCCCAAAAATCTAAACTCCAAAAACCCTGTTGGTTTTTTGGTCCCCAACAGGCACATATTTCTCTGGAATACTATAGGGTGCACCTGGAAATCTTCTAGTGTGCACCAGTGCGCCCTGGCGCACACTTTGAGAACCACTACTCTAGGCTAATTTTCTAAAGACTGTTCACATGCATTCCTTCATGTCTGCACAAAGGTCACTCATACAGCTTCTTGGTGTTTGCATCCAAGAGACATCACTTAGAGCCAGAGGTGGATTAAGGTCGGTTGAGGCTCAGGTTGCAGAAGAAAATATTGGGCCTCTTACATTAGAAAAAAGTGTAAGGTTGCGGTTTTGTGGGGCCTCAAGCATGCGCCTGCCATTAAATCTACCTCTGCTCAGGGCTTTTAACTAAAGTTCCCCAACCCAAATCATAGAGGGTTCAAGGTTAGATGGGTGATTCCCTACAGCAGTGGCTTAGTTAATTGTGGGTGCAGACCATCATGAAGGCAGGCTGGAGCTCTCCACCTCAAGCTGAAACTGCTGCTAATAGGAGACTTCCTTCAGGGAAAGGAGATCTCTTGAAGGCCCTTTAACCGACCAAATCAGTCCACTAAGCTACCTAGGATGACCTCATTGACTTAAAGTCAAATAATTATCTCACTGACTAAATGCACATCACATCTACTCCTTGATTAGTGTTTGATTGAATGTCAGGGGATTGTAGCCTGGCCAGGTTGACACATGAAACTATCATATCCTCTTAGCTCTTTGACCTTGCTTTCTATTACTCTATCTCCTACTCATTGCTTACCCATGATTTTTGTTCCCACTTGAAGAGGATCCAGAGACTGTTCTTTTTTTTTATTTTTATTTTTTTAATTAATTAATTAATTAATTAATTTTTACAGGCACAGAGAGAGAGTCAGAGAGAGTGATAGATAGGGACAGACAGACAGGAACGGAGAGAGATGAGAAGCATCAAACATCAGTTTCTCGTTGCAGCGCCTTAGTTGTTCATTGATTGCTTTCTCATATATGCCTTGACCGCGGGCCTTCAGCAGACCGAGTAACCCTTTGCTCGATCGAGCCAGTGACCTTGGGTCCAAGTTAGTGAGCTTTTTTTTTTTTTTTTTTGCTCAAGCCAGATGAGCCCACGCTCAAGCTGGTGACCTTGAGGTCTCAAACCTCGGTCCTTCCACATCCCAGTTCAATGCTCTATCCACTGCGCCACCACCTGGTCACGCCAGAGACTGTTCTGTTCCCTGCTTTACCTTAAGCTTAGAGTGCTACCTGGGCAGCTGCTCAATAAATACTGAATAAATTAATATGCAATCTTTCATATGATGCTTGAATGTCTGCTCTAACACCCAGTCTTTTTTCTAACATCCCTGGACTCCCGAGCCCCAGGGCCCAGTGTTGAGGATGACCTCTTGGAATTCATCCCTTTACCTCTGGAGAACCTGATCATTAGACCAAATCTCTCATACCACAGCTTCCCCTCCCTGGTTCCTGTCCCTGTCCAGCCCTCATCATCTCTCTTGTGTCAAAGCCTTTTCCAATTTTTCATGAGCACTCTCACACCTGCATGGACTCCCAATTCTCATGCCCTCTGAATATAATGGCCAGACCAAGCATGATTCTGCACATACGTCCCTCCCACAGTCTATCTACATAGCCTCAGACCCCAGTGGCTTTGTTGCTAGGCACATTACATAGGGGAATCAGCCACACCTTCACATTTTTCACTGAATCACCATGCTTACAAACCTCCTTTGATTTCCCTGGTACTATAGGAAAGAGACTAGTCCTTAGCTTGCCATGTAAGGCCAATCTGACCTTAAACAGGGTCACCCTACCTTTTCCTGGGGGACCCTTTCCTCTCCTACCAGCCCTATTTCTCAGACCTGCTTCAGCTTCCCTTCTCCAAACTGGGATCAGTACTTGATGTTTCTCCACCATGAACAGACTCCCTACCTTCTCTTTACCCTTCAACACCATCTCCTCTCAGGGGTGTCCAGCTTGTCCAGCAGAGCCATTCTTTGTGCTTCGGTAAACTTACTGCAGTGGTTGAAAGTACTGGAAGTCCTGCTCTTCTAGGTAGTGTTCTTACCTGGGGCTGTGCATGCACTTAAGTCAGCTTGTCTGACAATGAAGTGAGGGGTTTAGAGAAGGAGCTGCAGGCCTGACCTGAGGTGGCTCAGTGGATAAAGTGTCAACCTGGAATGCTGAGGTCACCGGTTCGAAACCCTGAGCTTGCCTGGTCAAAGCACATATGGGAGTTGATGCTTCCTGTTCCTCCCCACTTCTCTCTCTCTCTCTTTCTCTACAAAAAATAATAATAATAATAATGAATAAATAAGAGTGGGAGCTCCAGGTCTCTGGCTGCTGCGGTTCAGACTGTTTGTATGTTCTAAAAGGAGCTGCATGTTATAGCAAACATTTAAGCATGGTATGAAAGGAATGGATCTGCAGACCAGAGTGGATTGTTCCTTTCTACTTCCATCCAGGCACCTTGAAGACTGCCACCTGACCAGAAAGAGGATCTTCCAGGTTCAACTTGATCGTGCATTGAAATCACCTGGGAAGCTCACACTGCAGGCCCGGCTCCCAAATGCCTGCCTGTGCTTAAGGAAGTGTTGGGGTCCTCTGGTGCTGGAAACCTGGGTGAGCTCTTAGAGACTCGGTGCCACAGTCTGCAGCAGGGTTTGGACTGGGCCAGCGGTTCTGACACCGTGGTTTTCCCAGCGAGAAATACAGGTTCCCTCCTAAGGGGCTTGCCGATCGTGGGGTCTGCAGACCAAGTGAGGCAGGGCAGTGGGTGGCACTGCGGTCCCCGGGCTCCCCTTGTGTCCAAACTCCCACCTGGCGGGGGTGGAAGCGAGGGGGGGGTGGTGGCTCCCAGCCAGGGTAGGGTTGTGGGCCCCTTCCAGAGCCGCCCCGCCTCTCAGCGCAGGGTCGCATGCTGCTCTGAGAGCCCGATTACTCGCTATTTGCCCTTCTGATCAGCCCCTCCAAGGACTCCCCGAACAAAGTTCCCTGCGGGCCCATTAGCCATACAATGTTCTTGGAGTCACAGTCCATAGTTTCTTCCTGTATAACCAAATCAGCTACACCAATTAACATCATGGGCACATCAAGTACTTTGTTTCCTGGACACAGATGATTTGCCTACTCAACAATCCATGAAGTAGACATTTTTAAATATTTAAAAATTATCGTGTAAAGTGAGTTTTCTTTTGTTTTCCAGTTCTGTGAATTTTTAACACGTGCATAGATTCGTGGAACCCCAGCCCAGTCACCACACAGACCTGTTCCATCACAAACTTCCTCTGCCAGCCCTTTCTCATCACAGCCTCCCTCCACTCTTGATGGCCACCACTGAGCCATCACTCTAGTGAGAGTTTGTCTTTTCAAGAACGTCATATAAATGAGATAATACAGAATGTAACTTTTTGAGACTGGCTTCCTTCCCTCAGCATAATGCTTTTAGATTCATCTAAGCTGTTGCAAGTATCCATAGCTCATTTTATTTTATTGCTAAGTAATTCCATTGTACAATGTACCACAATTTGGTGATTCATTCACCACTTGGACAATTCACTTGTGTCCAGCTTCTGGAGATTATGAATAAAGCTGCTGTAACATCACTGTACAGGTTTTTATGTGACCATGACTTTCATTTCTCTAGAGTCAATACCTAGGATTGGGACCGCTGGGCCATTTTATATGTGCATGTTCAATACTTTTATGATAAATTGCCAAACTGTTTTTCCAGAGTGGCTATATCATTTTACACTTCCACCACAATGGATTCTTAGATATATATGATTCTTTTTTTTTTTTTTTTTTTTTACAGAGAGAGAGTCAAAGAGAAGGACAGATAGGAACAGTCAGACAGGAACAGACAGAGATGAGAAGCATCAATCATCAGTTTTTTCGCTGCGACACCTCAGTTGTTCATTGATTGCTTTCTCATATGTGCCTTGACTGCGGGCCTTCAGCAGACTGAGTAACCCCTTGCTCAAGCCAGAGACCTTGGGTCCAAGCTGGTGAGCTCTGCTCAAACCAGATGAGTGATGCTCAAGCTGGTGACCTCAGGGTCTTGAACCTGGGTCCTCCGCATCCCAGTCCGACACTCTATCCACTGTGCCACCGCCTGGTCAGGCTTAAATATATATGATTCTGTGATAGTTAATTTTATGTGTCAACTTGGCTGGGCTAAGGGAATGCTTAGATAGCTGGTAAGACATTATTTCTAGGTATGTTTGTGAGAGTGTTTCCAGAACAGATTAGCATTCAAAGACGTAGACTAAGAAAATCACCCTCACCAAGGTGGGTGGGCACCATCAAATTCTTTGAGGGCCCCAACAGAAAAAGTGGAGAAAGAGTGATTCTCTCTCTCTTCTACAGCTGGTTCATCCAGCTTCTCCTGTTCCGACACTGGACTTGTCCTCGGCTCCCAGGCTCTGGCCCATGAACTTCTCAGGCCTTTGGTCTTGGACTGAATTGTACCAACCATTTTCCTGGTTCTCCAGCTTGCAGGTGGCATATCCTGGCATAGCTCCAAAGTCACATGAGCTAATTCCCATAATAAATCTCTTCTTACATATCTATGCATATCCTATTGTTTCTATTTCTCAGCAGAACCCTAACTAATACATACAACAAAAGCACAAGGGACCAAAGGAAAAATAGATAAACTAGACTTCATAAAAATTAAAAAACTTCTGTGCTTCAAAAGACACCATCAAGAAAGTGAAAAGACAACCCACAGAATGGTAGAAAAATTTTGCAAATCATACAACTCAATAATAAAAAGTCAAATAACCAATTAAAAGATGGGCAACAGATTTGAATAGACATTTCTCAAAAAAAAAATACAAATCCAAGTGGACAATAAGCACATGGAAAGATACTCAATATAATTAGCCATCAGAAAAATGCAAACCAAAAACACAATGAGACCACTTCAAACCTACCAGGGTGGCTATAATAAAGATATTAGTGAGTGTGACTGAGGATGTAGAGAAATTAGAAGACTATACACTGCTGGTGAGAATGTGAAACGGAACAACCACTTTGGAAGATAGTCTAGCATTTCCTCAAAAGGTTATAGCATTTAACCCAGAAATTCCTATCCTAGTTTTATACCCCCAAAGAAATGAAAACATATCAACACAAATACTTTTTACACAAATGCCCATA
The DNA here is from genome assembly GCF_036850995.1 of Saccopteryx leptura. Lineage (NCBI taxonomy): Eukaryota > Metazoa > Chordata > Mammalia > Chiroptera > Emballonuridae > Saccopteryx > Saccopteryx leptura. Next base: position 188,521,472 of record NC_089506.1, read on the forward strand.
GCAACATTATTCACAATAGCCAAAAAGTGGAAATAACCCAAATGTCCATCAGTGGATGAAAGAATAAACAAAATGTGGTATGTGTATACAGTGGAATATTATTATTCAGTCATAAAAAAGGGTGAAGTACAGATTCATCTTACAACATACACAGTTGAGCCTTAATATCATGCTAAGTGAAAGAAGCCAGATACAAAGGCACATATTGCATGCTTATAATTCCACCTGTGTGAAATGTCCAAAATAGGCAAATTAATAGAGACAAAAAGTAGACGTAGCTTCTGAGGACTGAAGGAAAACAGTGACTGCTAATGGGTTTCTTTTTAGGGTGATGAAAATGTTCTAAAATTGTAGTGATAGCTGAACAAATCTGAACATTAAAAACCACTGACTAGAGGCCCTGGCCGGTTGGCTCAGTGGTAGAGTGTCGGCCTGGCGTGCAGAAGTCCCGGGTTCGATTCCCGGCCAGGGCACACAGGAGAGGCGCCCATCTGCTTCTCCACCCCTCCCCCTCTCCTTCCTCTCTGTCTCTCTCTTCCCCTCCCACAGCCGAGGCTCCATTGGAGCAAAAGATGGCCCGGGCGCTGGGGATGGCTCCTTGGCCTCTGCCTCAGGCGCTAGAATGGCTCTGGTCGCGACAGAGCGACGCCCCGGATGGGCAGAGCATGGCCCCCTGGTGGGCGTGCCGGGTGGATCCTGGTAGGGCGCATGCGGGAGTCTGACTGCCTCCCCGTTTCCAGCTTCAGAAAAATACAAACAAACAAACAAACAAAAAAACCCACTGACTAGAATCTATGTAAACACAATTAATTAAATAAAAAAATAAAACCCCACTGAATTGTACATTTTAAATGGGTGAATTGTATGGTGTATGAATTTTATCTCAATAAAGTTGTTTAAAAAAACACAAAAGAACTCAAGCAAACAAATATCTTGGGAGCATAAAGCATGAAAAGGCTTTGCCGAGGGGCTGGCGTTGGAGCAGCAGAGTCTTCACGCTGAGAACAGTGGATGTCCACACGTGCTGCTTCTTAGTATGAGAAGCTGCACATGGGGGCTAGATGTAGCTTGATGTGAAAGATTCATACTAGCAGTTACCTTTGCATGTAATAACTGTAGGGAAATTTCCTCTCAGAATTTCAACTGAATTGTAGATCAGGGATTCTATGAGAAAACCATAATGAGAGAGTCAGATGTATGAATAAGTTAACAGACTGGGGTGTATGGGGGTGGTGGTCACAGAATAAACCCAATAATGAAAGTATGTACAAGGTGCAGAGGCAGCTCAGAGGAAATAGTGAACTCAGTGGGGGTGGAAAGTGGCATGCACAATGCCCTGGGAAGTCTCCACATTAAAGGTGAAGCTTATGATGAGGTTTTCAAAGATAAATAGGGGACTGTTAGGTGAACAAAGAGGGCAGGGCATTCAGGAAGAAGAAATAGCATGTGTAAAGGCACAGAGGCATTAAAAAGTATTTGTGCCTGTCACTGTAGTTCTGCATCATTCCAGTGTAAAATGTGTGGGAGGGAAAGAAGGTGGGACGAGAGGGGTACTAGGAAGTAGGATAGGGAAGTAGGCAGGGCTAGGGAATGAAAAGCCCTAGGTCATGACAAAGAATTTGAACTTGACCTAGGGGATGAGAAGGGGCCACTGAAAGGTTCTGAGATGCTGTAATCAATTAGCATTTTAGAGAGACAACTCATACATAGACATGAAGAATGGATTGGAAAAGACTTTAGAAGCACAAAGACCTACTATAAGGCTGGTGCCAAAGTCCTGGAAGGAGTTAAAGATGGCCTAGGCCAGGGGTCGGGAACCATTTTGGCTGAGAGAGCCATGAACGCCACATATTTTAAAATGTAATTCCGTGAGAGCCATACAATATGTTTAACACTAAATACAAGTAATTGTGTGCATTTTATGTAAGACCAACACTTTTAAAGTACAATAAGTCTCTGAATTCTTTTCAATAACGTTGTTATGCTGTTGATAACCAATGATGAATAAAATACTTCTTACCATTAATGTGACTTCTGGTGCTGCATGGTTTTGCTGATGGCTTTGTAGTCTGGTTGATACGTGGTGAGGTTAAGCTTCATGCAGGCGTTGAGACTTCCATCTGTTAAACGTGATCGTAGGTTGGTCTTAACATTCTTTAGATGTGAGAAAGACTGCTCACATGCATATGTAGAGCCAAACATTGTCAGTACAGCAATACTCACATGCTGCAGTGTGTGGTATGTGATGGGAAGCGCGTTCCAAGTTTTGACAATCAGCTGGTCCACGGGTTGAAGTTTTTTCATTTCTCCTCACTTGTGTTTGCTCGCCAACTCTGCTTGCTGTCGTGCAAGTCTTTCCAAATCTTCATTCAATGACTTGAACTTATTCACCCACATGTCTGAGGCCTTCAGGTCAGCAGCTTGTAGCTCAAAATCTCTGACGGAGACACCAGGGATGGAACTCAGGTTGGCGCTGTCCACTGCACACTCGTGTGGATGGGTGATGAACTTAAAAAGACGAGTGCGCTCACAAAATTCTCCAAAGTGCGCTTTGAATGACTACAGGAGATTAGATGTGAAGCCCGCTAGCTGCTGGAGATCAAGATGTTGAGCAGGGTCACTTGCTGTGCATGCATCTTTAAACTCTCCCAGTTTTTGCCTGACCTGTGGTGGTGCAGTGGATAAAGTGTTGACCTAGAAATGCTGAGGTCACCGGTTCAAAACCCTGGGCTTGCCTGGTCAAGGCACATATGGGAGTTGATGCTTCCAGCTCCTCCCCCCCTTCTCTCTCTCTGTCTCTCCTCTCTAAAATGAATAAATAAAATAAAAAAATTAAAAATAAATAAAATAAATAAACTCTCCCAGTTTTTCAAAGTAGTAAATGACCTGTTTCAATGTCGGCGATGAAGAGTTCCAGCTTGTTTTCAAATGCAAACACTGCTTGTTGAAGGGATAAGACTGTATTTCCAACGCCTTGCATTTTCACATTGAGCTGGTTCAGATGCTCAGTCATGTCCATGAGATAGTAGAACTTCAGGAGCCACTCAGTGTTAGCTAACTCAGGATGCTCGACGTTTTTCATTTCAAGAAAAGTCTGGATTTCGCTCAGACAAGCCACGAAACAGCTGAGCACCTTCCCTCTTGACAACAAATGCACATTGCTGTGCAGAAGCAGACCAGGATAATTATTCCCAACTTCATCCAGCAGTGTTTTAAACTGGCGATCATTTAAAGCTTGGGCAGCAATAAAATTGACCACCTGAATGACCAGCACCATCACTTCACCAAGCTGCTCGCCACACATCTGAGCACGAAGTGCCTCCTGATGTAGGATGCAGTGAAAACTTAGGATGGGTCTCTTTTCATGTTCACGGAGAAGCGCTATGAATTCTGTTTTTCCCCACCATGCACGAAGCACCATCAGTACACACCGAAATAAGTTTATCCATTGGTAGATTTTTTTCTTTAGTGAACTCAGTGAAAGACTTGAATAAATCCTCCCCTCTTGTCATCTCTTTCATAGGCAAAAAAGCAAGACTTTCCTCATGTAGTGTGTCACCGACAGCACATCTTGCAATCACGCTGAACTGGGACAAATGGCTTACATCTGTTGACTCATCGAGAGCAAGAGAAAAGAATGGTGCTGCATTTATGTCCTTCACTTGTGTTGCCTCAATTTGATTTGCCATCATGATGGTACGATTGTGAACAGTTCTTGCTGACAGAGGCATATCTTTTATTCATTTGATCATCTTGTCTTTATCCGAAAAGTCGTCAAAAAGTTCATTGGCAACATCAAGCATGAATGTTTTGGCATACTCCCCATCTGTGAATGGCTTTCCGTTTCTCACATAAAGCACCAGCAAAGCTAGCCGAATTCCAGTCACCTTGTTGGGTCCAAACACGGAGTTGCCTCTGACTAGCTTGCACTCTGCACAGTAGCTCTTGACATGCTTTCTTCCTGCTGTTCCCCGCTGGATATTTTGATGCAAATGTAGTATAGCATGTGTCGAAGTGCCGCTTTATATTTGACCATTTCATGGATGCAATTTTATCATTGCATATTAGACACACTGAAGAACCTGCTCTCTCCACAAAGGCGAATTCCTCTGTCCATTCCTGCTGAAAAGTATGATACTCCTCATCTTTTTTTCTTTTAGCCATCTTCTTCGTCAAAAGGGTTTCTGCAATTAGCTAGCTGACTACTTGATTAAAAGGAGGGACGTTTACTTCCTGACCTCACAACAACCTGTGTACATTATGCATTATCCAATAAAAATTTGATGTTGTACCGGAGGACAGCTGTGATTGGCTCCAGTCACCCGCAACCATGAACATGAACAGTAGGAAATGAATGAATTGTAATACATGAGACTGTTTTATATTTTTAACATTATTATTTTTATTAAAGATTAGTCTGTGAGTCAGATGCAGCCATCAAAAGAGCCACATCTGCCTTGCGAGCCATAGGTTCCTGACCCCTGGCCTAGGCCCATGCTTAAGCCACATGAATGGGCAAGACAGGCTGGGCTAGAAAATTGAGAGAGAGGCTGTGCAGATATGGAGGCGGAGAAACAATGCATCCAAAACGATTTCTGGGCTGACCTGGCTGACTGGGAAGTTGATGATGTCAGCAACCAAAGTAAAAAAGACACAAGAAAAAATTTGCCCGTGGAGGAAGATAAGAATCCTTTGCCATTCCTGGATAAACCATTCTCTGACCATTTTTCTCTTCATATGTAGAAAATAGTCCATATAATTTTTGATTCATTTCATAATCTTCAGTTCATTACTGACATATTTAAAATAATGCACCGGACTCTTTTTACTTTTTAAAGTAGAAAAAAATTTAAACTTTATGAACAATTTAAAAGAAAATATCTACAGGAAGCTCTCCAAAGCAATCTTTTAATTAAAAAGAAACAATTTGTTAAGATGTTTTTCTCCACCACCACTCCATGGTTCACACGTCAGTCAGCTGAGATGTTCAGGTAAAACCAGGCTTTTCCCTTACCCAGAAACTTAACACATAATATCCTTTCTCCAAACTATTTGAGTTGGATCTCAAAGAAAAGTTATAACTTGGGGTGGGAGGAAATAGGAATGAAATTGCTTTTGCTATGACTGATAATGTCCTTAGAAACCCTGCCCATCCTTCTCATTTCCTAGATAAGAAGGCAAAATCAGGGAGGATGCGGAGATGAGGCCGTGGTTGTGATCACGGCCGGGTCGAGGACGTCGGATGTTGTGGTCTTTCCAACCTTTCCACCCTCTCCCGGAGGCCCTCAATAAAATGCTTTGATCCAAAAAAAAAAAAAAAGAAGGCGAAATCAGAAGCTAACGTGGAAGGCAGAAGCTCACAAGGAGGCAGAATTCAGCTCAACTTAACCTCCAGCAATCAGAATGCTTAACAGTGGAATTGCTTTTGCCTGGTGCAACAATGAGCCTCTTTTCCCTAAGATATTACACTAGCAAATGGGTAGGCATCTGTCAGGGGTACTATTGAAAGTTTCTGCCCTGACTGGGAGATTGAAAGTGGTTTCTGAGGCCCTCTTGGTGACTGAGTTTTATTCGATTGATGTGAGGAGCTGGAGCAAGATATGGGACACTAAGTAAATGAACTCATGGTCATGAATGTAGAATGTGTATGAGGCCTTATCATCTTGCTATTTGATGTGACAAAGATTCTTTACTTGACCAAATCCTACCCAGACTCATGAACCTTCTCCTAGGCCCATCTGTGTACTTCCTTGTCAAATCTAGTTTTAACAAGAACCCTGCTAAGTTGCTAGAGCATGAGTCCCCCATCCTCACCAACACTCCACAGCAATGTCTCATCATCTTGTCCTATCTTCAGCAAAGACCGTTAGGTCAGTTTAGTCCAAACCCCTCTTACCCCTGAATGTTCCTCTTAGAAAAAATTCACCCACTGACCCCCACCTCGCTCCTTGGCTATAAATTCCCACTTGGCCATGCTATATTTGGAATTGGGCCCAGTTCTTACTGAGGTCTCTTTCCTCCTTTTGCAATAGTTCTGAATAAAATGTTTTTACTGCTCTAATGACTGCCAGCTCTGTTTTCTTTTTCTTTTTTTTTTTAATTTTTATTTTTCTGAAGCTGGAAACGGGAGAGACAGACAGACTCCCGCATGCACCCCACTGGGATCCACCAGGCACGCCCACCAGGGGCGAGGCTCTGCCCACCAGGGGGCGATGCTTTGCCCCTCCGGGGCTTCGCTCTGCCGCGACCACCAGCTGTTTTCTTACACATTGGTTTTCAGATGTGTGAAGAGAAGTACTAAGAGTTAAGGCCATATAGACATGTGGAGACCAGCTCAAGGAAAGCCTTGACTATATACAGCTAAAGAGTTTGAATTTATTCTATAACAGAAGCCATTTAAACTTTTTGATAAAGTGACAAGATGGGTGTAGTGCTTTGAGAAGAGAGTGAATTGTAGTGAGAGAAAATAGTTATCAATCCACTAGGAGACTGTAAAATCCAGAGACGTAATAAATACCTGAACTCTAGGGTTAAAAGCAATGAAAACGAAGAGGACAAACTGTGAAGGAGACTGTAGAATCATGTGACAGGACAAGACCATTGCGGAGATGAGGTTCTCTTCACAGGTGCTTCCCCATCTCACATCCAAGCCATCTAGCCTCTGGCCCAGCCTCCCAGCAGGTAGAGCAACCCTCTCACTGGCACATCTCACTGGGCAAGTTCAAGCATTTCATTTGTAAGATGGGGTTATAACAGCCCCTGCCTTACACACAGGTTATCATAAGGATTAAATTATTTAATATATGAAAAACACTTGGAAAGGGGCCAGAGTGTGTCGTGTGTCAGCTACTATTATTACCATCACTTGGAAATCCCACCTCCTTCACAATCTCAACTCTGAAACCTTCTCCTCTGACAATATCTTTCCGCTCCATGCTTACTGAACCTGCCCAGGACTTGATGCTGGTTAGATGTAGGAGGATAACAATAATCAACTCAGAAGTTGTGACTCTGAGCCCTAGCTGGGTAGCTTAGCTGGTTAGAGCATCATTCCAATATGTCAAGGTTGTGGGTTTGATCCCTTGTCAGAGCATATACAATAATCAACCAGTGGCCCTGGCTGAATAGCTCAGAGCATTGTCCTAAAGCGCACAGGTTGCCAGTTCAATCCCCAGTCAGTATACATACAGGAACAGATTGATGTTCCTATCTCTCTCTAAAATAAAATAAAAATCAATAAAGTTTTAAAAGAATCAACCAATGAATGCATAAATAAGTGGAACAACAAATCAATGTCTCTTCTCTTTCCTTTCTAAAATCAATTTTAAAAAGCTATTAAAAAAGTGACTGAGGTTTGCAGAAATTTTGAGGGGGCAGTTTATGGGAGACATATCTGGTCTGAAACACATCATTTGATACTTTTTTTTAAAAAAAATTGATTTTAGAGAGAAGAGGGGGAAGGGAGAGGGAGAGAGGAACATGATCTGTTCTTGTATGAGCCCTGACCAGGGATCGAACTGGCAACCTATATGCATCAAGACATCACTCCAACCAACTGAACTATCTGCCAGGGCATCATCATTCAAAACTTAAAGATCCCCTACAGTCTGCTGGAGACCCGAGACAGGAGCTTGGGAGATCAGTACCACACATGCAGATCTAAAACTTAATTGCATAGACTAGTGGAGGCCTCGGAAGGAAATGGGTTCCAATGATAACAGCAGAGACAAATGGGTATCATACACATTAAGGACTGCTAAGTTAGGGACTGAGAAAAGAGGAATCATAATGGGAATGGGAATAGAAATCATCAGGGAATCAGGTGAATAAAATGTTGTGGAAGTAGTTTCAAAGGTATCTAAAATTTTTTTTACAGTGGCCAAGACATGGAAACAACCAAAAAGCCCTTCAATAGATGACTGGATAAAGAAGATGTGGTACATATACACTATGGAATACTACTCAGCCATAAGAAATGATGACATCGGATCATTTACAACAACATGGATGGACCTTGATGACATTATACTGAGCGAAATAAGTAAATCAGAAAAAACTAAGAACTCTGATTCCATACATAGGTGGGACATAAAAATGAGACTCAGTCATGGACAAGAGCGTGGTAGTTATGGGCGGGGGAAGGGGGGGGGGAAGAGGGTGGGGGAGGGGAGGGGCACAAAGAAAACCAGATAGGTGACAGAAGACAATTTGACTTCGGGTGATGGGTATGCAACATAATCAAATGTCAAAATAACCTGGAGATGTTTTCTCTGAACCTATGTACCCTGATTGATCAATGTCACCCCATTAAAATTAATAATAAAAAATTTAAAAAAATTTCATGTACAGTAATGGCTACAGTCTCAGGGCCTACTGAGAAAATCTGAAGGACTAACAGTGATGAAGTTTATGGGGGGTGAAGGGTTCAGCATCTGGTCAGAGAAGGGCTGACACTTACTGAACTGAGGTCTTTCCCTGAGGTCCACATTAAGTCACCCTACTCAGGCCCACCCCAAAATGCCCTGCCTGCAATCTCTTATCATTTATGTCCTTTTAAGTCCTAGCAGTTTACCTTCTCCTAGGAATTTTCTATAAAAAATACTGTATTTTTTCCTTTACAGTATAGATTTTTTACTTTCTCAGAAATAATTTTGACTTAGTGCTTAGAAATCTGCATTACTAACAAGCAGCCTAGTGAGTCTAACAGGTTCATGAGATACAATCAGCAAGTATGTGGTAAACGTCAAAGATGAACCAAAATGCTGTTTAATTGTAGTTTTAAGAAATTAAAACACATTAGGTGATCACGGTGTTACCCAAAATTTTTCAAATGCCAGAGTTCGACATTTCTTCTTCATTAGACTTTCATCTTAGCCATCTCCATGACTGTAACATACTTTCACCGATAGCCAAACTAAGAAATCTTGAAATGCCCATTGCTACCCAATATCCAAAGGCTCTCTTGTCAGGGACTCCATACCCAGTAACACCTTTCTAGTTTTAGTTACTGGTTCTTATTTATTTTATTATTTATTTATTTATATTTCATTTATTGATTTTGGAGGAGAGGAAGGATGGGGGGGGGAGGGAAGACAGGAAGCATCATCTTGCTTCCCATATGTGCCTTGACCGGGTAAGCCCAGCGTCTTGAACCGGCGACCTCAGCATTTCCAGTTCGACGCTTTATCCACTGCGCCACCACAGGTCAGGCCTAGTTGCTGGTTTTAAGTGTCACTACACAGAATGATATGAAGCACAAACCATTCTAGAAGTGGGTATAAAGGTAGGAGTGATTGTATAAATGACTGAGTAGACTGAGGCAGTAGCTAGAGGAATACGATGGGAGTCTTGAGGGAGAGGTCACATGTTTGGGACTAAGAAGTGGTTGGCTGTACAAAAAATTTAATTTTTAAAGATTCCTTTTACAATCACTGTTTTGTTTAAAATGAACTTCACCCTTGCACAAAAACACACTCACTCTCTCCTTCTGAAAAACTATTCTGTTTAATAGTGCACTTCATTTATGCTACACGATGAGCAGGATTGGGAAAACATAGTGAAAGTTCATCCCTTCAGCTGGGACTCAGGAGCTCCCTTCCGACCCAGCAAGGAGCCCTGCCACCAGGCTCAGGCACAGCCCTCCTTCTCTGGGCTCTGCTTTGTTTGTATGCATATTCCGCTGTTGAATCAGAGGGGAGGGTGTCAGGAGAGGTCTAGCTGCTGGGGCTAGATGTCACACAGGACATAGGTGACAGAGGGCAGGGCAAGCTGGCTGGATAAGCTTCTTAAAAGCATCTTTAGGGGTTTGGATTAAATCACTTTTTATCACAGGAGTGGTGAGAGGATGAGAGAGAAGAGGAAACAGAGGCCAATGCTAAATCTACTTCCTCATGGTAACTCACCAATTAGATGTATTTCCCAGTTAGCCCTATCACAACAGGGAATTAAGAAGGGTTCTCCCAACAAAACTGCCAGACTGCTCTTGAAAACCTGGTCTTGCTGCCCAACAGCCATAAAGGATAGTCACCACATAAAATCTCTCCTGCACCCCTTACCCCCAAATAACAAATCCCTCAACACCAAATTTTCTTATCAAAATTTAAAGCTGGATTAGGATACAGCCTTCTTTTTCCTTTCTTAGCAAATAACAGGACCCAGGGCACTCTTTCCACTGCCTTCTGTGCTGACTATACTGACTCCAACTAGAGGAATCCTTAGAATTTTATTCCTACTGTGCTTCCATCCCCACTTTGATAAGAAAGGCTCCTTTGGTGTGAGAAACATGGTCTAGTGCAAACCCCCTTCCATAGAAGATGATGATTGGTCCCTATTCCCAGCACTTAATCTGCTGCTTGCCTCATTAATTTTTCAAGGCTGGTATCATTCCTGGGGAAACTGACTAGGTTGCTAATCACTGAGCCAGTTATGATTTGCCCAATTTGTCTCGTTTTCTAGAGTGAAAGGTTTGCATCAGAAAAGACACATCCTAAGTTGTTCATACTTTTATAGTAAGGCAGGAGCTCTTTAGACTCAGAGGAAGTGAGAAAAACAGGTATGTGGCTCTTTCATGTAGACTCTCTGATATTTAATTCAGCAGTAACTCTGAGAGAACTTTTGCTCATCCCCATTACGTTCAAAGGCTTCTCTCCAGTGTGAATTCTCTGATGGCGAACAAGAGCTGAGCTATACCTAAAGGCTTTCCCACACTCACTACATTCATAGGGATTCTCCCCTGTGTGGATTCTTTGATGCTGAATAAGGCCTGAACTATAGGTAAACTTCCCTCCACATTCCATACATTCATAGGGCTTCTCTCCAGTGTGGATTCTCTGGTGCTGATAGAGGTGTGAGCTCTGGCTGAAAGCCTTGCCACACTCATTACATTCATAGGGCTTCTCTCCAGTGTGGATTCTCTGGTGATGAATGAGGGTGGAGCTCCTACTGAAGGCCTTACCACATTCGTTACAAGCATATGGTTTCTCTCCAGTGTGGATTCTCTGATGATGAGTAAGGGTGGAGCTCCAGCTAAAGGTTTTCCCACACTCGTTACATTCATAAGGTTTCTCTCCAGTGTGGATCCTTCGGTGTAGAATGAGAGCAGAGCTACAACTGAAGGTCTTCCCACAATCATTACATTCATAAGGTTTCTCTCCAGTGTGGATCCTCTGATGCTGAATCAGATGTGAGCTCTGGCTAAAGGCCTTCCCACATTCACTACATTCATAAGGCTTTTCCCCAGTGTGGATTCTCTGATGTTGAATAAGGTCTGAAGTTCGATTAAAGCTCTTGCTACATTCATCACATTTATGGGGTCTGTCTCCCACAGGAAGTCTCTGTTGTGAAATAAGGTTGGAACTCACAGAGAAGCTGTTCCCAAAATCATTATACTTTTCACTTCTCTCTCCAATGGGGGTTAGCTTTTCCTCAACTGTCACTTCACCAAAACCTTGTATCTTCCTATTCAGTCTTTCTCCAGAAGAGTTCCCCAGCTGCCTCTTTAGGCTGACTTCTTTTTCATAGGCTTCTTCAAACTTAAGACCCTGAGAAATATCCTTTTGGAATCTTCCCAATAGCACCCCATGTGATCCTGTATCTTCAGAAATTTCTTGATCATGCTCAGTTCTGGTCTCACCATCTGGCACAATACAAAATACAAACATCACTTGTTCCTTGTGGAAGAAAGAATCAAAACCAGAGGACAGGATAATCACGTGCATGCCTCTTATCTGCCCAGGCGTTGTGTAGCTAAGGCAGAATGCCAGAAGAGGAAACAGGGAAGGAGAAAGGCAGGAAGCAAAACTGAGAAAACAGCTGGAAGTTGAATTATGAGGAGAGGATGGATCTGGCAGAAGCAGGGAACCAAAAATAAAAGAGAGGAAGTAACAAAGTCCTCAGAGAGGTTACGGATTGCAGATATAATTTGGGAGATGGTGACAACCAGAGCTGGTTAAGGCAGGTGTGGAAGGTGATGAGAAGCAGTAGCAGAGCAGGAAGAAGCACCAAGGTTGAGGTCACTAGTGAACCCTGCAGCCCCAGGAGAAAAGACTCATGTCTGTGGCTGTGCCACATATGCCAAGTCTAAGGAAAGACTCAGAAGACATAGTCCGTCTTTGGGCCCCAGGCCTGGAAGGCTGCTATGATGTGAAAATAGGTAAATAATTTCCGTATTTGACTTCTCTATTTTCACTGTCTTGGTGGTTCTAAAGGGAACTTAACACAGAGAGAATAAGTATAAAGTGTCTAGATGTAAGCAGTTTTAAGTTTGCCAACTATTTAAAGAAGTAAATATAGGGCAATGAGTATTAGAGGAAATAGCTATTTCTCTCTTGCCTCAACAGGTACCTCTCAGAACCTCTCTGCTCTCAATTCCCTTCAAACCCAGGGCCCTCGGCTCTTCCTCTGCCCAGAGATCATGTCAAAATACAAAAAAGGGACTCCTGATCATGGGAAAGGATACGGGACAAGGTTTATCCTGCAGCAAGCAGTTCTAGAACTCAATCTCAGATCCAAGATCTGCACGGGACAAAAGGAAATGTCAGGGAAGACCCTCTGGCACTGCTCAGGAAAACGTTCTCACTGGAAGTAGGTGAGAGATGAGGAACTGAGTCCACAGACTAAAGTTTTAAAAGAATATTGCTCCCTATAACAACTTAAATTTTTACAAGAGCAGCACTAGGTCATGAACAAAGCAACAAGTCCTTATAGGCAATCCAACAGAGAAGGGGAAGAGATACGAGTTCCAGAATGTTCACTTGGGCTCAGAGAAGTACCTCACATGTTCAGGGATCCCAATATATTAATTTTTTTGGAAAAGTGTCTGGATTGTATGTTAAATCCTAATAATAACATGGAAAAAAAAAGTACCATATTTGGACTTAAAAGACCAGGGCCACACACCAGCTGTAGGACTGTGTGTAAAACATTTAAGATCTCTGACCTCTCTTTCCTCACCTATAAAATGAGGATAATTCTAGCTGCTTCAGTTGCTGTGTTACTGTGAGGATTAAATGAGAGAATACATATAAAACCTCTTTATAAACTGCAAGTTCCTATACAAATGGGAGTTACAATTATTATTGTTGGAATTTTCTGAGACTAAGTCAATCCTTAGTTAAATATTTTCACTGTTACTAGCAAACAAGGAAGCAAAGAAATGTCAAGAGAGTTTTATTGAGAAAGTATAACTCCTTACCCAGCGAAAACACATTCCCGTAATTCTCAAGCATAACATCTCTATAGAGATCCCTCTGAGCAGGCTCCAAACGCTTCCACTCCTTCCGAATAAAGTACACAGCTACATCCTCAAATGTCACCAATTCCTGAAACAACATGTTTCTGCATGTGATTTCAGGGTGAGGGGTCAGACTGGCAGCACCAAAAAATAATTCTGGATGGGGTTGAATAATGCGCATTTGGGAAGCTGGGGAAAGGCTTTTAGGGTGGAGAGAGATCAAAGTGCAAGAAAGAAAGTAAGGTCCGCTACTCAGCAGGTAAGTACCACAATCCTGACGGAGTGAATCATGGTTGGGGCACTGAACAGGATGTTGCTGCTCAAAAAATGTCCAGAAAATGGGAAAGAAAAAGGATAAAGGGACTCACAGCATACCTGGGACTTGGCCTTTAGGAGGGCAGCTGCCAACATCTCATCCCCCAGACTGTCCTTGTTGGAAAATGCAGGAACTTTTGAGGAAGGAAGAGCTGAGGACCATAAAACAGCCAGTGAGTGAGGACCTGCTGCTATCCAGCCTCCCAACCTTCAGAAAACTCAGAGGGCCCGGGACAACACAAGACGCACTCCTTTGACAGTCCTAAGTTCACTTCCTTTGCAGCTACTAGAGGTGCTTATAACAGGCACATTCAGTGTGGGCCCATCCTAACGAGAGATGTCTAAAGCCTGTTGATCCTTGCTCTCTACTCTGCCCACTGTCCCCACCTTTCTCTCCATCACTCTACTCTTAATAAAATTTGCCCATTCCTACCGTTAGTGATGGGTGTGTTCTTGCCCATTCTCCCAAGCTTGGTCAGGAACAACGGCTGTCCTGTCATATCCCTCCCATCATTCTCTACATCTCTGAACTCAAACTACTGTATGAAGTTCTCTTAGACCAGAGGAAAACTAGGAGCATCACCCATCCCTGACTGAAGATGTACACTCATAGCTGTTCTCCATCCCCAGATTAAATCTACAAATCTCAAAATACTCTAAATAAATGTTTCCTGTTTCTGTACCTGGTCACCCATATTCTTCTGTCATTCTTAGATCAACATAGAGGGTGGGGCAAAAGTAGGTTTATAACAGTTATGAGTATGCAAAATAGTTTATTCTTGTATTATTATCTATTAATTATATTACTTTTCATAGGAACAACTGTAAACCTACTTTTGCTCCACCCTGTATTTATCCTACAGACTCTCAAAATTCCTAGATACTAGATTCTGCAGAATCACTCAGACAAAAAGGTCCTTAAATACTTTTCCTCATAAGCAAGGGAATAATACCCACTAGGAATGAAACTGGCTCCAAAGTCATGAAAGCAGTCTTATGAAAGCAAAATATAAATACTTTTGTGGATTCTTGTCCATTTCATCCTTTTTCCTGTGACCTACAAAATGATTCCCATGAGCCTCCTCTAAGCACATGATCCTAAAGAGCACAAACCAGGACTAAGAAATTGGCTATTACAAAGCCACTGAAAAATGAAATTCGGTGACTGTCACAGCTGTTTTTTTAAAATTATTGATTGATTGATCTTAGAGAGAGAGTGGAAGGGAGAAATAGAGGGGGTGAGGGGAGAGAGGGGGCGAGAGGAGAGACAGGGAGAGGGAGGGAGGGAGGGAGAGGGAAGGAGAGAGAGAGGGGAGGGAGAAAGAGAGAAAGAGAAAGAGAAAAGAGAGAGGGGAAAAAAAACGGGGGGAGGGGAGAAGGGGAGGAAGAGAAAGAAAGCATTGGTTTTTTTGTTGTTCCACTTGGTTGTACATTCACTGATTGCTTTTTATACGTGCCCTGACTGGAGATCAAAACCATAACCTGGGTGCATTAGGATGACGTTCTTGCCAACCAAGTCAACCAGCCAGGGCCTGTCATAGTTTTCTTAATCCTGCACAAGAAAACCACAGCCCTTAAAAATGCCTCATCTATAAAACCTATCAAGCTGTACATTAATCCCAAGTCAGCCTTGAGTTGTTGAATGGCAAGAACTATGTCTTAATCACGTCAGGATTCTAGTGGTTAGCCTAGTCCCTGATGACTGCCGAATGACTGAATAAAAGAATGAATGAGCTTGACTGGTGTTGTCAACATAGGATGCTGAAGGCCTGGTATGAAACCCTAAAGTTGCTGGCTTGAACACAGGATCATTCACATGATCCCAGGGTCACTGGGTTGAGCCCAAGGTCGCTGGCTTGAGCAAGAGGTCACTGTATTGACGTTAGCTTCCTGGTCAAGGCACATATGAAAAGCAATCAATGAACAACTCAAGTGAAGCAACTACGAGTTGATGCTTTTCATCTCTCTCTCGCCCTCTTAAAAAAAAAAAAAAAGAAGTGAATGAATCTCGTATTCCTTACCACTCTCAAGCAGGGCCTGAGGTTCCTGAGATGCATGATCAGCCTGAGTTTCCATGGGTAAGGCCAGAGCCCCCTATCTCTGGTCTCCTATTAGCAGACTCAGCAGGAAGCAGGTTTTGAATGAAAATAAGGAAGCACTGCAGAAGCAAAAGTTCAGAGTTCAAAGATTAAAAAAAAGAACACACCAAAAACCCACCTCCTGAATAGAGAGGGGAGCTAGCTAGCATTTTAGTACCCAAGAACGACAAGAGTAAATGCAGCTACTGGAACTAGTGTTTAAGACCCTGGTGAATATAAATACTACCACTCCCTGTAATGAGATTACATGAGGATCACTAAAAGTGCCCAAGTTCCTTGATAATATCCCACCTTTGGCTCTCTCCACATATTAAGGGATATTTATAACAAAAAATGGGGAATACCAGTGCCAAATAAGATATTAACATAATGAAATACTAAGCAACTATCAAAATGAAAAATATCAGAGTAAAGTAAAAAAGAGAATGCAAACATAGATTGTAAAACATGTATATATCATATCAACTTTTAAGAATATTTGGGCCTGACCAGGCAGTGGCACAGTGGATCGAGTGTCAGCCTGGGATGCTGAGAACCCAGGTTCAAAACCCCGAGGTCGCCAATTTGAGTGCAGGGTCGCCGGCTTGAGTCCAAGGTCACTGACTTGAGCAAGGGGTCACCCACTCTGCTAAAGCCCCCCCCCCCCCCCCCCCCCCCCCGTCAAGGCAAATGTGAGAAAGCAATCAATGAACAAGTAAGGTGTCACAACCAAGGATAGATGCTTCTCATTGCTCTGCTTCCGTCTGTCTTTGTCTCTCACTATAAACCCCCTCCCCCACAATAATAAAAAAAAAGAATATTTGGGCCCTGGCCAAATAGTTCAGTTGGTTATAGCATCATCCTAATATGCAAAGGTTGTGGGTTCGATCCCTGGTCAGGGCACACACAGAAAACAGATGGATGTTTCTGTGTCTCTCTAATATCAATAAATAAATTTAAAAAAATATTTGGGATAATGGAGAAAGCCATTTGTTTATAGACAAGAAAAGAAAAATTCTCATAAACATTAGTCTTGGTAGGAGGAAAATAACTTTATTATAGATTGCTAGTTGTTACATTAAATTTAGGTGTTATCCTTAGAGGAGATCCTTAATGAGTTCTCTCATTTATAAAACGTGGAGAAACACCTATTTCACAGAACAGCTATATTAAATTAAATAAGATCCGCCCTGGCCAGTTGGCTCAGTGGTAGAGCATTGGCCAGGCACGTGGATGTCCCAGGTTCGATTCCTGGTCAGGGCCCACAGGAGAAGTGCCCATCTGCTTCTCCAACCCTCCCCCTCTGGCTTCTCTCTCTTCCTCTCTTCCCCTTCTGCAGCCATGGCTCGAATGGAGTGAGTTAGACCAGGGCACTGAAGATGGCTCCATGGCCTTCGCCTTAGGCCCCAAGAAGAGCTCAGTCACTGAGCAACAGAGCAAAGTCCTAGAAGGGCAGAGCATCGCCCCCTAGTGGGCTAGCAGGGTGGATCCCGGTCAGGGCACATGCGGGAGTCTGTATCTGCCTCCTCTCCTCTCACTGAATAAAAAAAATTAAAAAAAGCAAACAAACAAAAAAAGTTAAATAAGATCAATTCTTCCTCCCCTTTCTTTTTTTTTTTTTTTACAGAGGCAGAGATAGACAGGGACAGACAGACAGGAACGGAGAGAGATGAGAAGCATCAATCATCAGTTTCTCGTTGCACGTTGCGACTTCTTAGTTGTTCATTGATTGCTTTCTCACATGTGCCTTGACCGCGGGCCTTCAGCAGACCGAGTAACCCCCTGCTGGGGCCAGCGACCTTGGGTCTAAGCTGGTGAGCTCTTTGCTCAAGCCAGATGAGCCCGCGCTCAAGCTGGCGACCTCGGGGTCTCAAACCTGGGTCCTTCCGCATCCCAGTCCGACGCTCTATCCACTGCGCCACCATTTGTTCAGGTGTTCCTCCCCTTTCTTTCTAAAATTGTTTTTGCTCCCCGTCCTGGTCAAAGGTGGGATATTGCCCTTTTTAATGGTCCTCCTGAGTCTCCTCACAGGGACTGGGTACATATATTAACCCAGATCTAAAAGACTAGTCTCAGATGCTATTATTTCCTCTCACGGAGAAGGTACCAGCCAACTTTCTTTTTATCTCCTTTCTCTGCCAATACAGTACATTCACTGGGTCAGAATATAAGCCCCTGAAGCAGGGACCAATACTTTTTTTAAAACACAAGACTACTGGTCCTGGCCAGTTGGCTCAGTGGTAGAGCGTTGACCTGACGTGTGAAAGTCCTAGGTTTGATTCCCAGTCAGGACACACAGAAGAAGCAACCATCCGTTTCTCCTCCCCTCCCACTTCTCTCTCTCTCTTTCTCTCTCTTTCTCTCTCTCTTTCCCCCTCCTGCAGCCATGGCTCGATTGATTCAAGCATGTTGGCCCTGGGCACTGAGGATGGCTCCATGGAGCCTCTGCCTCAGGTGCTAAAAATAGGTCAGTTGCAAGCATGGGCCCCAGATGAGCAGAGCATTGCCCCTGATGGGCACTGCTGGGTGGATCCCAGTCAGGACACACATGGGAGTCTCTCTATCTCCCCTCCTCTCATTTAAATAAAAAAAATAATAATAAAATAAAAAAATAAATAAAATTTAAAAAGCCCACAAAACTACTGACTACTCTGGTTTTAATCTGACTAATGTCCATAATCCCACAGTGGTACAACAATCAAAAGAGATCTGTTTTCTATGGCTCTAATGAATAAAATGTAACATTAACACCTAGACTAATGTTTGAATCTCAGGCAGAAGTTTCCACTTCACTGAATGTTTTGGCAAGAATCAACAGATCTAGAATAGATGCAGCAGCCATGAGAGCATCCTTACACTTAGGCAAGGGCACAGAAAAAAACCCCTTGGATTTTGTCTATCTCCCTCTCTTTATCTGTTTATTCACTAATATAACAAACATCTGTTGAATGCCAAAACAGTGTTGCAAGGTGCTACTGAAAAGATTAAGAAACCAGGAATGCAAACAGTATTTGTTTCATCATCACAGACTGTTGCACTCAAACAAGGCATAAAAAGGGGAGGGGCCTGGTCTGAGAGCTCCAGAGTTCAGAGAACTCTGGTTTTTGGGCAACAGGGATATAAAATGCCCACCACCAATATCATTACACAGTGAAAAGCACTGAATCAGGCATGAACCAGGACCACCAGCTTAAGGTGGGTAATATACCCGCTTGTCACTGCCACTCTGCCAGCTGGGTCTCTTTAAACCAGGGGTCCCCAAACTTTTTACACAGGGGGCCAGTTCACTGTCCCTCAGACCATTGGAGGGCCGGACTATAAAAAAAACTAAAAACAAATCCCTATGCACACTGCACATATCTTATTTTAAAGTAAAAAACAAAATGGGAACAAATATAATATTTAAAATAAAGAACAAGTATATTTAAATCAACAAACTGACCAGTATTTCAATGGGAACTATGGGCCTGCTTTTGGCTAATGAGATGGTCAATGTGCTCCTCTCACTGACCACCAATGAAAGAGGTGCCCCTTCCGGAAGTGTGGCGGGGGCTGGATAAATGGCCTCAGCGGGCCGCATGCGGCCCACGGGCCATAGTTTGGGGACCCCTGCTTTAAACTATATCTTGGAGCCAGCCATCTCTTTGTTTCTATCAACCAACTTTACAATTTCCAGGACTGTTTATAAGCAGACATCCCAAATAAATCAGCTTTCAATCCAAACTCTTAGAAAGAAAAATCAGAAGCTGACTCCAGAGGAAAAGAGCAATGTTCCCTCCTCATAGCTGGTTTAACCAATGCTGGAACTCAAAGGCATATTGTTGAGAACAAGTCCCCACTGTCTGGATCAGTAAACAATGTCCCTCATAGAAAGAAAAATCTCCATTGTGCTCCCATGGCTCAGGTGCAGGCAGGGCCCTTCCCCTCCTCCACTGCCAACCCTTCTCCCTGGAGCTGCTTCTGGGGACTGAGAAAGATGACCTAGCAGAAAAAAACGAGTCACAGAAAGCTTTGCCTATTGAATTCTTTCCTACCTTCTTTGGAGTTATCCCTAGAAGGCCAGAGCAGCAACTACTTGGAGCTTCGGTTCAACTTCTTGAGAATTCTGAGTTCAGTTGATGCCAATGCTGTACGATTAGGGGGTAAAAAGAAAAAAGGAATTTAAAATATTCACGTAAACTTCACTTCTAATCTAGACATTTATAGGTAAGGGGGGAAAAAAGGACATACACTAATAAATACTAATTAAGACGAAAACTGGTATTTGTGTCACACCGCTGAAGAAAGCTGAAAGGGAAGTGAAAGTTCTCCACACCAACCTCTCATTCAGGGTAGGAAATGCCTCTCAAGTTCTTAACATTGTCAACTAACTTGCTAGATACAGTCAACACTTCAGCAAGAAGTCTGTCCCACTGCTCCACACGCAGCAACCAGAGATGACAAACTGAAAATCTGTCCCCTTGGACTTTCACCTCACACAGGCCTAGTGCCCTATGGACCTTGAACGATAGAATCGTCTTCCACACCACTGTCCAAAAATCAAATGATGACCACTCTCCGTAAACAACTCTTCTTGGGGCTAAATACCTACATTTCCTCTAATTAGTCCACAGTTTACAGGTTCATCATAATGCTAATCCTCTGGTAAAGTTTACACATGCTCTTCAGAGCGTAAACACCGGATCTGTGTTCAATTCCAGTTCAAAAGAATATCAAATTAGGGATTTAATACAGCTGCAAATAGGAGCCAGTTGTACCACTCCCACTCCCCGTAAAAGACTCGATTTACTACTGGTCGCCAGCGAATTATTCCCGTAATCTGAGTTCCCACTCCCTCTCAGACCTAGTTCCAACCGCACACACTTCAGAGAACTTTCTCTGACCCTAAAACGCAGATAAGTAAAAACAGACCTCTCCTGCCGCGGGCGCAAGTAACTGTGTAAACCTCAACTGAAAGCGTCTCCAACTACCAAGTCAGGGTCGCTGTCATAAGCTATTTTAAAGAGAGGGACCCCTGGAACTTTTAAGTGCTCGAGCTGGGCGCTAAATCACAAAACCAGAACCCGAACTCCCTTTCTCCCTCCCACGCAGGGTACTGCTCAGGGGAGGGGCGTCCTTGAGGAAACGGAGTCCGGGACCAGCTGCGGGGGAAGGAGCGCCGCGGCGGCACCCCGCTCCGGGCGGGCCTGGGGGCCCCACGGGTCGCAGCGGCGCGGACACCACCCTCTTCCCGGCGACTACAGCCTCCGTCTCACCGCGAGCCCCGAGGGCGACCGGACTCACCCCGGGGGCAGGGACGGAAGATTTGGGGGGGCTGGACACGGACCAGAGCCTGTTAGGCACTGTCATAGAACCACACACCGGGGACAGAACAAAGAACGGAAGCTCCCTCCGTTTCACTTCCGGGTCGGTTCTTTTTTTTTTTTTTTTTTTTTGGCTACCTACCCCACGCCAACTCCCCTCCTCTCCAATTGTTTTCTCTAGGAAAATGGGAGGACTCCACCTCTCGGTGGTTTATTGACTCGAGAAGCGCGGCGCCGGCGTAGGGCCCTAACCCTGACGGGGCAGTCGGGCTTTACGCCCTCGCCCGGCCTCCGAACCGCGCCCCCTGCAGGCGGGGCCGGTCTGGACGCCGTGCACCTTCGCTTCAGGGCGCATGCTCAGTCGCCGTCCGTCCGGGCTGGGGCGTGAGGTGGGTTCGGTGATGAAGTTTAAGATAAAAACCTTGTTACTAGTTTACTCTCCAGCCCCAAACTTTGTTTTGATTAGATTCTTCATCAACGAACATCCAAACCTGTCCTCTTGATTCTTCACAAATTTATTGTCTAAAAAGTATAAAACAATAATTGGTCTATCATTTCTCTGACCATCATCTGTGATCTAACGTGCCCACATTTTAAATTGGTTTTTCTCCTGTTAGTTGGCCTTTTGTTAATTTTATTAGTCCAGTTTCAAGAACTAAAGAAGGGTGGGGGAGGGTGGATGTCTCCTTCCCCAACAATTTCATGTAAAAATGCCCCCTTAAAATACTAAAATCTGAAGGAAACATTCCAGTCCATCTGAGAGTTCAGGTGCAGACCAGCTTGCACAAGGAGAGCAGAAAAGACTTGGGGATGTTACTAATCCAAGGAAACAGGAGAAGACATACTGCTGTGAAGAATGTGTGAAATGCTTGAGGGAATGAGAGGCAAGGTTTAGTAGTCCCTCGCTGCCACTCAC
Source organism: Saccopteryx leptura (assembly GCF_036850995.1). Classification (NCBI taxonomy): domain Eukaryota; kingdom Metazoa; phylum Chordata; class Mammalia; order Chiroptera; family Emballonuridae; genus Saccopteryx; species Saccopteryx leptura. The sequence continues at coordinate 188,543,315 of NC_089506.1, forward strand.
TTTTATGCCTTCACAGGAGGAATCCATTCCTTACAGACTATACAAAACAGGCTCTTGTGATCTGAGTAACAAGGTCCCTCTTGATTCCCACTTAGAGCCCTGCCTATCATTTGATTCCAATCTTTATTGCATCTAATTTATAGTACACCACCCACTCAGCTCTGCAGATGCAACAGATCTTACTCTCAATGACTTCAATCTAAAGACAGTAACTTAAATTACCAAATCAGAGGAGGAGGCATGTTTCTGAAATCGTCTCATGCCCCGTTGGGAGGAAAACAGGGTCTGTTCATTTCTTGCTGACAACTGAAGAGAAAGTTTATATTCAAGCAAGAATTAAGAAAAAGGAAGAAGGAAAGAAAGAGAGAGAGAGAGGGAGGGAAGGAAGGAAGGAAGGGAGGGAGGGAGGGAGGGATGGAGGGAGGAAGTGAGTCTGATCAGGCGGTGCGGTGGCGCAGTGGATAGAGCGTCAGACTGGTACACGTAGGGCCCAGGTTCGAAACCCTGAGGTTGCCAGCTTGAGGGCGGAACCATTAGGCTTGAGCATGGGCTCACCAGCTTGAGCGCAGGGTCGCTGGCTTGAGCATGGGATCATAGACATGACCCCATGGTCGCTGGCTTGAGCCCAAAGGTCGCTGGCTTGAGCCTGGAGTGGCTGGCTTGCTCAAGGGGTCACTCGCTCTGCTGTGGCCACCTGGTCAAGGCACATATGAGAATGCAATTAATGAACAACTAAGGAGCTGCAACGAAGAATTGATGCTTCTCATCTCTCTCCCTTCCTGTCTGTCTGTCCTATCTGTCCCTCTCTCTGTCTCTGTCAAAAAAATGATTTTTAAATATTATATATGGTATTTTATCATATTTCCCAAGAATGGTGCTACATAATATATTCCAAAGAAGTCACAGATTCTTCAAGAAAATTGTTTGGTTTTGAAGTACTGTTATAACTGCCCAAGAAGCCCAGGAAACCTACAGCCTGCTTGGTGCACAAGACACTAGTATGCCGAATGCACCTCCCGTTCTGCTAGCTGAGTGGAGAGGCCAGACCCTCCAGCGAGCTGAAACTGCAGGTGCAGGTATGTGCTAAGAAACAGTGATAAAGAGCAAGGCTCTGTGGGGAGACTAGACTTTCCAAAAATAATGTAGGTTTGTTTTGTATTTGTTTTAAGGAGGCAGCAAGACTAATACTCAGAGACTGAGTCTCTCTTTGACAGCAACTTATTTAGCAAAGGTTTGCTAGAGGAATTATAATCTCCCAAACCAATAGCATACAGGATAATATCTCTTACTAAGCAGTATAAAGAAATAATCTACTCCAAATGACAGATTAATCACATTATTGTTCCCAGCAAGGGAAGGAATAAAGTCCAAATTTAATATGAGGTGTACCTGATATACAAAGAAGCACTCAGGAGACTCCGTGACACACCAGGAGCTGACTTTATAATTGTTTGTTTGAATTAGGATCCAAATAAGGTAAATACTCAGATTAGATGATATATATCTTAAGGTGTTGTTTTTTTTTAGTCTGTGAATTAGTTTTTCTTCCTTGTGATTTATTTGTTTAAGGTAAAGGTTGATTTATCTTGCAGAATTTCCCACTGTCTGGAGTTTCCAATCTTCCTGCATTGTCCTTAGAGCTAGACCAGATGCTAGAAAAGTGTAGTTAAATTTGTTTGACACTTATTTAGTTCTGTGAATTTTGACTTTAAACTTTTTGTTTCAGTCAGTATTGTCATCTGTATCTCAATATGTATGAGTTGTATACTTAGGGTTTATGGACTTTGGTGTTAATGTATTATACCTCAATAAACAATATTTTAAAATGACCACCTATACAGCCTCTTAATCTTCCCATATGAAATAAAATTTTCTAACTGGTTAAAAAATATTCTAGAGTTAGTGACTGAAACTGTTGTGTGTACTTTTTCATTGTCAGCAATTTGCTCTCCCCCTTGAGTCCCTGAGAGCCAGGATATTGGCATATTTACCACTGTAGTCCTCCAGAATCTAGAACACTGCCCATTATTTAGCAGGCATTCAATAGCAACTGTTCAATGACTGACAAATGAGCAAGTGAATCTTTATGGCACTCTTTATGTCCAGTATGCCCTCATACATATATATGTACACACACACACACACACACACACACACACACACACACACACACACAATATCCGCCTAAGTGGCCCTAAGAAATCTCGAAAAAATTGTCATGGTTTTGCCTGGCCTGTGATGGCACAGTGGATAGAGCATCGACGTGGAGTGCTGAGGTTGCCAGTTAGAAATGCTGGGCTTGCCCGGTCAAGGCACGTATGACCAGCAATCAGTGAACAACTAAAGTGAAGCAACTGTGAGTTGAAACTTCTTGTCCCCACCCCATCTCTCTTTCCTCTCTCTGTAAAATCAGTAAATAAAAACTTTAAAGAAATTGTCATGATTTGCCTGACCAGGCGGTGGCGCAGTGGATAGAGTGTTGGACTGGAATGAGGAAGACCCAGGTTCGAGACCCTGAGGTTGCCAGCTTGAGCACGGGCTCATCTGGTTTGAGCAAGGCTCACCAGCTTGGACCCAAGGTCACTGGCTTCAGCAAGGGGTTACTAAATCTGCTGAAGGCCCGCGGTCAAGGCACATATGAGAAAGCAATTAATGAACAACTAAGGTGTTGCAACAAAAAACTAATGATTGATGCTTCTCATCTCTCTCCGTTCCCATCTGTCTGTCCCTAACTATCCCTCTCTCTGACTCTCTCTCTGTAAAAAAAAAAAACAAAACAAAAAACAAAAACAAAACAAAACAAAAAAAATAGAAAAAAAAAGAAATTGTCATGATTTAATTGAGAAAACCTCTTCTAAGAATTAAAAAAAATTTTTTCATAGGAATTACCAAAAAATAAACTTTCATCAAGGCCATGAAAGACAAGGAAAGACTAAGAAAATATGAGAAGCTATAGGTAATAGGAGACATCATTCTAAACTGCAATGCAGATTCTGGATCAGAAAAGGGACATTCATTTTTTAAAAATGGCGAATTGCCTGACCTGTGGTGGCGCAGTGGATAAAGCGTCAACCTGGAAACACTGAGGTCGCCGGTTCGAAACCCTGGGCTTGCCTGGTCAAGGCATATATGGGAGTTGATGCTTCCTGCTCCTCCCCCCTTCTCTCTCTCTCCCCTCTCTATAATAAATAAATAAGATCTTAAAAAAAATTTAAAAAAATAAGTAAAAATGGTGAATTCCCAATAATGTCTGTAGCTCCACTGAGCTGCTTGACCCATTGTCGACATCACAGCCCTGAAGTCACGTCCACAGCTGCTCCTGTGCACTCCTAAAAGAGATTTGAATTTTTTTTGAAGTAAATTATACCTACCTAACACAAAATTTCCCATTTTAGCCATTTTTAACTGCACAGTTCAGTGCATTAAGTACATTTGTTACCAGTTTAGATTATCCAGGTCCCAGCTGTCGGGCTCTCTCTTAGGGAAGACCCCTCTGTCCTTCCAAGTGTTCTTATTCCATTTGGTGTTACGAAGCCAAAAAAAAAAAAAAAAATGAAACCAAATCTGAGAGTTCAGCAGCACAAGCTTTTATTCAATGGCCAGAGAATAGAGAAGTGGGAGTCAGACTCACACATCAACTTCTCCTCCTAGAGAAATCAGGGGGGATTATTATGGGGACAACCATAATGCATTTGCTTATAGGTGGGTTTCTTTCCTGAATTGGAAAGACACTCCTTTTCTTTTCTTTTATAGTCCCAGTCAGATCTGTCATAGCACCAGCATGTGTGTTATTTAGCATGCTAATGTATTACAATCAATATATACTGAATGAAGTTCAGGGTCTCCCAAAGGTCAGATCTAGTGCCATCTTGGTTCAGGCCAATTCTGGTGGTTTTTGTTATTTTAGTCTTCTTCATTCTTTTTCTTTTTTTTTTCTTTTCTTTCTCTTCTCTTCTCTTTTCTGTAACTGAAATGGAAAGATAAGTAGAGCCAGGGACCTACAGCTGTGGCACATTGTTATATCATGACACCACCATCATCACCAGAACTTTCTCATCCCCCCAACTGGAAACTCCGCACTCATTTAACAACTCCTCAGTCTATCCCCACCCCCCCACACACACACCTGTTATGCCCCACAGCCTCTGCCAACCACCATGCTGCTTTCTGTCTCAATCTGAGTATGAGTACTTGAAATAGGTGGAATCATACAGTATCTGTTCTCTTGTGACTGGTTTATTTCACTTGGCATAACATCCTTAGGGTTCATCCATATTGTAGCATGTGTCAGAATTTCCTTCATTTTTAAGGCTCAGTAAGGTTCTATTGTATGGACAGACCACATTTAGACATTTTGGTTGTTTCTACTTTTTGGCTATTATAAATAACACTGCTATTAACACTGCTGTAGTTACTGCTTTCCATTTTGGGGGGATCTATTTCCAAATAAAGCTTTAAGAAACCCTTTTGTTGTCATTTTTCTTTAGCAAGAGAAGTGCAACTTAGGGAGTGAAAATCCCAGTGAAATACTGGTCTTTGTTCAGTGAAGGCCCTGGAGTGGTTTCCTTGAGTCGTGTAAATGTGGACTCTCTTGGTCTGTGGTTTAGCAAAAGCTCCATTGTCCCATGTTGCTGGTTGTAGGGGAGGACACGGATCAGTCTGCATAAGAAGCCCCAGACTCCATTTTCCTTGCTTCCTGAGATGGTTCCAATTTAGGGAGACATATCAAGGTCTCAGTGGCAGGAATGGGCACTGGGCCTGTAAAATAAATCTAGAAAGGCCCACTGGGTGCCTGACCAGGTGGTGGCACAGTGGATAGAGCGTCAAACGGGGATGCAGAGGACCCAGGTTCGAAACCTCGAGGTCATTGGCTTGAAGGCAGGCTCACCAGCTTGAGCACGGAGTCACTGGCTTGAATGTGGGATCATAAACATGACCTTGTGGTTGCTGGCTTAAGCCCAAAGGTTGCTGGCTTGAGCCCAAGGTCACTGGCTTGAGCCCAAGGTTGCTAGCTTAAGCAAGAGGTCACGTGCTCTGCTGTAGCCCTCCAGTCAAGGCACATATGAGAAAGCAGTCAAAGAACAACCAATGTCTTTCAATGAAGAATTGATGCTTCTCATCTCTTCCTTCCTGTCTGTCTGTCCCTCTCTCTGTCACAAAAAGAAAAAAGGGGGGGCACTGGAGAAGAAGGAAGAGGGATCAGGAGTCTCTGAGGTGAGAAATACTGGAACTGGTCCTCTCCAGGCCTCCTGAGCCAGCTTGAGCCCTGGGACAGGTGTGTGTGTATGTGTGTGTGTGCGCGTGTGTGTGTCAAAGGGTTAAAATTTTAAAATTTGGGGCTGGCCCTGGCTGGTTGGCTCAGTGGTAGAGTGTCGGCCTGGCGTGCGGAAGTCCCGGGTTCGATTCCCGGCCAGGGCACACAGGAGAGGCGCCCATCTGCTTCTCCACCCCTCCCCCTCTCCTTCCTCTCTGTCTCTCTCTTCCCCTCCTGCAGCCAAGGCTCCATTGGAGCAAAAGATGGCCCGGGCGCTGGGGATGGCTCCTTGTCCTCTGCCCCAGGCGCTAGAGTGGCTCTGGTCGCGACAGAGTGACGCCTGGGATGGGCAGAGCATCGCCCCCTGGTGGGCATGCCAGGTGGATCCCGGTCAGGCGCATGCGGGAGTCTGTCTGACTGCCTCCCCGTTTCCAGCTTCAGAAAAATACAAAAAAAAAAAAAAAAAAAAAAAATTGGGGGCTAAATAATTCTCTGCTGTGGAGTGCTGTCCTGTGCATAGTAGGATATTTAGCAGCATCCCTTATCTCTGCTTGCCAGATACCTGTAGCACACACCTCCAGTTGTGACAACCAAAAATGTCTCAAGACAGTACCAAAGTTTGCTGAAGGACAGTATCGCCCCCAGTTGAGAACCATTGGGTAAGGGTGAGAAGCTCTCTCTCTGAGTTTAGTTGGGGATGGCTACCTTCCTTCCAACAAGTTGGGGGGGGGGTGAGGGGAAAGGGCACCCTTGCTGCAGAAGTAGCTGCTGAAACCTATTACTAGCTTCAACAACCACACTCCAAGCACGCCTTTGAAAATAATGTCACTTATGCCTCCTATAGAAGAGATTTAACCACTTTCCTTAGCTACCTTATGCCAAGCGACAATCCCATGTCCAAGAGACAACACACATGGACGTGTCCCATCTCTACCACCCCAGGGCAGTCCAGCACTCTAGATCTCTAGATGTAGTGAGCGAGGGAAAAAAAAAAAAAAAAAAAAAAAAAGCTGATACAGGCCGGCAAGTGAATTGAACAAGATGGAACCCATTTGGTTGGTAGCTGCCTTCACTAAGTGACACTGTGGAGAGGGCAGCTGGCTTGCAAGAGCTGTGGTCCTGAGGACAAGACCCTGTGCTAGCCCAAGGCCAGCCCAGAGGCCAGGATCTTTGCTCCAGATTTATACTTTGGAATCCTTACTCCCAGGTCAGTTTCTTCCCCTCAGCTGGGGCCTCCTGTCCCACATCCCAATATAAGACCCAAGAGGACATGCATGTAAGTACTTGGGAATCCCAGACTTAGAGAGAGGGAGCAGGCTGAAGGTATGGAGAGAGACAGAGGGGACATCCGGATGTCCTTCTATGAAAGTTCTGTGGTGTGAGCACTGCGATTAGGGATTCACCTGGATCCCAAACTGAATTAGAGACACACTCCAGCTCGTTTTTATTGTTAACAGATTTTATTTTATTGAAAACATATGCATGATTCTATAGTTCTCTTTCACCTTTAAACCGAGTGCCCTAAGATTCTGTGTGGGGACTGTATTCTCTGCATCATGCGAATAAGAAGGGACTCTTAATCCTTACCTTCTGGTCAGAATTGCTGTGCTAATTCCTTCGGATCATCACTGTACAAGGTACATCCCTATGGCAATAGCACTCTGGGCATCACAGGGTAAGTGGTTCGTGCCCAGTGACCTGAGGTTCATGGTGCCAAGGGGTTGTTAGTGCTGCAATCCAGTGCCTCATTGGCTCTTATAATGTATAAGATGCACCTTAATTTTGGGGCCTGAATTTTGAAAAAAAAAATGTATTACATAAAGTTATTGAACTCAACTTTTATTCATCATAAAATTCATACAATTCCTCCTCACTGTCAAAATTCCCATCCATTAGCTTGTTCTCATCTGTGTCTGATGACGAATCACTGTTTTCAACAACATGGGTGCAAAAACAAGTGCGAAAAAGTGGGAAATGCAAGTAAAAAAACTACAACCACTGTATCAGATGCATCCTATTTTTAGACCCCCAATTTTTTTTAAAAAAAGAGGTCTTATACATGGGGAAATACAGTAATCTTTCCAGACCAATTCGAGGAAAGTGGGGGGAGGGGTGATGTAGGGCTCCAGAGAGATTCTGAATCCAAAGGTAGGATCCAAATTGGAGTTGAAGCCTGATCTGTGGTGGCGCAGTGGATAAAGCATTGACCTGAAACGCTGAGATCACCAGTTCAAAACCATGGGCTTGCCTGGTCAAGGCATGTATGGGATTTGATGCTTCCTGCTCCTCCCCCCTTCTCTTTCTCTATCTCTCTCTGTCTCTCCCCTCTCTAAAAATGAATAAATAAAATCTTTAAAAAAACAAAAACAAATCAGAGTTGGGCAAGGGATGCAGCCACTCTCTGAGGGATATGACTGACCCAGCTTTCTCCTCTGTGCTTCTATTCTATTCACCTCTCTTCCCACAAGTCCTCTCTGCTTACTAATAAGCATGCACACACGACCCCAGTACACATCTGGGGGCACAATTAGGTGCTCAGCCACCCCTTCTTGTCTATAACAAAGATTTCCCGGAGGCTAGAAAAAGGGAAGAAATAGCCTGACCTGTGGTGGCTCAGTGGATAAAGCGTCGACCTGGAAATGCTGAGGTCGCCGGTTCGAAACCCTGGGCTTGCCTGGTCAAGGCACATATGGGAGTTGATGCTTCCAGCTCCTCCCCCCCTTCTCTCTCTCTGTCTCTCCTCTCTCTCTCTCTCCGTCTCTCCCTCTCCTCTCTAAAAAAAATGAATACATAAAAAAAAAGGGAGGAAATAATGCACTGTAATACCAGGAGAAGTTCCCAGTAGTTCCCGTTGGTGGCCACAGGGTGGAAAGGCTTCAGCTGGAATGTGGGTGCTGTGCTCTGGATGGGCTGGCAGGTCAGTCAGCTCAATTGGCAGATAGTTATTTTCATCTGTGGTCAAAGTTCAAATGGGTTTTTTGCAAGTGAAGTTTTCAGTTTTGTATAGTCAACACCCTGTGATGGCATGTCCTATGATTGTATAGATGTGGCTGGGTTGGAGCCCCGAGTCTCTCCACCTCCTGTGGGTGGTTGGCATTGTCCACCTGTACCTGGTAGGTCGTCTCCCAGTGGCCATGCTTGACAGCAGACCATCCATTTATCTCTGCTGCTACTGCTCAGTCTACTGGGCATGCCTCTAGCCATTGAGTCACGACTGGCTCCTGAAAGCTGTTTTGATGAAACTATAGGCAAGTTTCATCCTTTACAACTATAGGTGATGGATATGGATGTATATACATTCTAGGTTAGGTTAGAGATCAGGAAGTTAGGGTAAATCATACCAGAGAGCCTAGGTTTTCTGTTAAGCAGGAGGCAGGGTGAGAGCAGAGGGGTCATAGTTATGAAGAATGCAGTTCCCACCAGGTATCAGGATGAGTTACAGGTGAGCAGAGATATCCTTGGTATTTATGATGGCACGGCAGGCTTCCTACTTACATTGACCTATCTGGTTTGAGGGAATAGCTGTCAGAAACAGGGAGGAGAAGCCTAGCCGCATAGCTCCGCTAGTTGGAGCAACGTCCCAAAGCACTGAGGTTGGAACAACAAATCCATGTTTCTCTTTCTCTCTCTCTCTCTTTCTTTCTCTCTCTCTGGAATCAATAAAAAGAAAGAAAGATAGAAAGAGGAAGAAAGGAAGGAAGGAAGGAAGGAAGGAAGGAAGGAAGGAAGGAAGGAAGGAAGAAAGGAAGGAAGGAAGGAAAGGAAGGAAGAAAAGAAGGAAGGAAGGAAGGAAGGAAGGAAGGAAAGAAGGAAGGAAGGAAGGAAGGAAGAAAGGAAGAAAGAAAGAAAAGGAGGGAGGGAGGGAGGAAGAGATAAGGAGGGGAAGATTGGTATAGTAGATTTCATAGAGCTAAAAACGAGAGCACTTGGCAACTGATTAAATGAGAGACATGGGGCCTGACCAGGCGGTGGAGCAGTGGATAGAGCGTTGGACTGGGATGCGGAGGACCCAGGTTCGAGACCTCGAGGTTGCCAGCTTGAGCGCAGGTTCATCTGGTTTGAGCAAAACTCACCAGCTTGGACCCAAGGTCGCTGGCTCCAGCAAGGGGTTACTCAGTCTGCTGAAGGCCCGCGGTCAAGGCATATAAGAGAAAGCAATCAATGAACAACTAAGGTGTCACAATGAAAAACTGATGATTGATGCTTCTCATCTCTCTTCGTTCCTGTCTGTCTATCCTTCTCTCTGTCTCTGTAAAAAAAAACAAAACAAAAAAAACCCCAAACAACAACAACAACAGAAAAAGAGGGACATGGGGGACAAGGAAAGATAATTTTTTGCTCCTCAGTGCACTGAGATTGGCTCAAGGTTTACTAGTTCCTGAAACATCCAAACACCATTTATTGTCTTTTTCTAGATTGTAACTCCTAGGGGAGAGGCATATAGACCACTTTATCTTTGTACCTCCACAGAGCCTTAACCAGTTAAAAAATTAATGACTATTTACTTATAGATTAAATTCTCCTGGCCACCTCCAGGTGTAAATGAAGAGTCAACACCTTATTGACTCTTTTTTTTTTAAAGGTTGAATTGTTTAATTTTATTTATTTTTTACAGAGACAGAGAGTGAGTCAGAGAGAGGGATAGACAGGGACAGACAGACAAGAACGGAGAGAGATGAGAAGCATCAATCATCAGTTTTTCGTTGCGAGACTTTAGTTGTTCATTGATTGCTTTCTCGTATGTGCCTTGACCGCGGGCCTTCAGCAGACCGAGTAACCCCTTGCTCGAGCCAGCGACCTTGGGTTCAAGTTGGTGGGCTTTTTTGCTTAAGCCAGATGAGCTGGCGCTCAAGCTGGTGACCTCGGGGTCTCGAACCTGGGTCCTCTGCATCCCAGTCTGACGCTTTATCCACTGTGCCTGGTCAGGCGCCTTATTGACTCTTAGTTCATCCTCATGGATAAAGAGCTACATCACACATGCATGTGTGCATAGGTACTTGCATGTGTGTGTTGTAAGGACCAAGAGAAGATCAGAAAATAAGCAGGGCACTAATGGAACAGGGAACTTAAGGGTTACAGGCAGGTCCTGCTCCTGTTCTGTTAGGAATAACATGCCCAAGGTCGTTCAAGAAGCAGAGACAGATAGGGACTCTGGGAGGCTGAGAGAGAAGAAAAAAAAAAAAAAAGAAAAAGAGACAAACATTTGCATTCTATTGGTTAAAAGACCCTTATCAGAAGTTTAGGTTTGGAATTCGCCAATGAGCTAGACCCCAGCCCCTATTGCTATGCTATGTGCAACCCCCTTAGCAAATAGGTTACCGCCACATCTGCTTCTGTATTAGGCTTGCTTGCTTAGCTTATAAAAAGATTTAGCTGTGAGCACTAGGTGCGATTCCCATCTGCAGCTCCTTGTGGGCACAGTGTCTCTGGACACCTCGGGAATTTGCCCCTGCGCAGGTAAAACTGGCCAATAAAGTTACATCTATACTCCTGAAAGTCTCCGACGTTTGTTCTTGTACCCGGTGGATGTTACATGTGTGTGCATGTGTGCGTGTGTGATGGTGCTTATGGTGGCTTGGGTGGAGAAAGTGCAGTACCTGGTTCCTGCTACAGTCTAGATTGGCCATCAGCAAGGACAGAGTGCTGGGCACAAGGATGACCAAAGTGCCAAAAACGGCCAGGTGCTGCCAATTTTTCAGAGGCCATTTTTTAATGCAACATTGCCACCTGCTGGAAATAGCCACTAGGTACACCTGCTGCTGTAGAAGTCTAGACTCAAGAGGCTTTGTAATTAATTCTCCAGCCTGATACCCCCGTTTTGGTCGTGGTGGTGGTGTGAATCAAGTTGAACTTCAAGATTAACAAGATGGGAAGAGCCTAAAAGTTCTCATTAGTTAAATAGATAGGGTATTTTTAGGAGCGCAATCAGCCTAGTCCTAGAGAGGTTTTACAGCATGAAAAAGTGGCAGCTACTGCTTTGGGAGAAATCACTTGAAGCAAAGTCATGGATCAGTGGAATCATCAAGTCTCAGAGGTCCCCCTAAATGCCCCGGCTTGGTTCACTTGTAGCTTAACTAAGGTGAAACCTGTTGGGGTCCATGAAATGAATGCTACTGTCCAGCCTCAGGGCCAGTTAGGAAAGACTGAACTCAGTGGGCAGAATTCAAGGCCGTTTTTGTTGTAAGTCTGGCCAGTGCTCCCCTGAAGAAGCTGTGTAACATTTTACTGACTTGGGCTATTAGTGTGTGTGGCTGCTTAGTTCACCACTTGAAAGATTACAGATATAGAATAATACAGACACACCCTTTGGGGCAGTGAACTCCGTGACTCTGACTGTTGGGTTACTCATGTGAGTGCCCGTGGTGAGGACCTGATGTCTGATAAAACAGACTGGCACCAAGATGCTTATCAAGCCTGCACAGCCCATCGACTCCCTCCTGTACCCCTTAAATTGACTCTGTTGAACCTTGACAACCTCTAGGGGCTCTCTTGGTGCCAGTGTCCCTGTTTCAGTCTGATCCCCTGACCCAGGCCACATCATTATGGCTCTTGAACTAGACCATATTTAAGCTTTGTGGACCATCAATAGTCTGACGCCGGTGTGCTTTTTGTCACAAAATCCACCCAACACCCAACAATGGGCCAAGAGCCTCCTCCAAAATCAGCTCTATCTCTATTACCTCCTCCTGGTCTACACACCTTAGTAAGGCAGCCTGCTCAGTGAATGTAGCCATCCCTCCAAAGCATTTGTCTCCTTTTGGTCAGCCATTTCTTCAGTAATGATGAGGATGAAAGGGGTGGGGAACTCTCTAGATTTATTTTGAAAATTGAAGATTCTGCCTTGATCATTCCTTGGGAATTATACTTCCTTTATTCCCCCAATGACTACCCTAGACCAACATAGTTGGTAGATCCTCTGCATACAGCCAAGCCACAAGGAAGCTTAGGGAATGCCAGCTTAATTTTGGTCCAGTCACCAGGATTCTCTGGTTGGGTTGATGTTTTTCTAGATCACTCGATTGATTGCCCACACAGTTATGGCAGGCTGAATAATGGCCCCCAAAGATATTCTAGTCTTTGGTACCTGTGAATGTTACTTTATATGGCAAAAGGGGGTTTGCAGATGTGATTAGGTTAAGGAGTTTCAGATGGGGAGATTATCTTGGATTAGCCCAGTGGGCACTAAATGGAATCTCAAGTATACTTGTAAGAAAGTGGTAGGGAATCTGCTACAGAAGGCAATGTGATGATGGGGAAAGAGGGACAAAGAGAGAGTTATGAAGATGTTGCTAAAAATACTGGATTTGAAGATGAGGGAGGAAGAGACCATGAGCCAAAGAATACAAGGAATGTATCTCCAAAAGCTAGAGACAATAGGGAACAAATACATGTGCCAAGGTGGAGGGTGTAAAGGATCTTTGTAAATTTTGTAAAAATGCCCTATCTCATTCACAGTCTGACCTTTCTGGACAAAAGGTTTTGATGCAAATAGTTGATAACAGGAGAAAAGGAGAAGTTATAACTATTGGGATGTGAGATACCAATTTTGTGGCTGTGGAAGGAGAGCAATAACCCAGCACCTGGAGAGAGAACATCTTAGACCCAGGAGCTGCAGGAGGCAGGAGGATCACTTAACACTCTTTGTTGTCTATAACTAGCTCCACTGCACCCTGCAAGTCCATCCCATGGTCTGCCTGAGTTAGGCAGCAGCTTTGGCGGCAATCTGACCCCCGCTGGGTCTGTCAGTCCTGAAGCTTCGCAATGGGAACACACCTCCCTTCCATAAGTGTGCCAACATGACACACGGACCAGTACAACCTTGTTTCACACTGACGGGTATAAATTCCTTTGCTTCTCCTGAGACCCCAACATCCTTGAGTTGACAAATCCCGTTGGCTCTACTTTTGAAATGCATCTTGAGCCTGACCAGGTGGTGGTGCAGTGGATAGAGCATCGGACTGGGATATGGAGGACCTAGGTTCGAGACCCCGAGGTCGCCTGCTTGAGCGCAGGCTCATCTGGTTTGAGCAAGGCTCGCCAGCTTGAGCCCAAAGTCACTGGCTTGAGCAAGGGGTCTCTCGGTCTGCTCTAGCCTCCTGGTCAAGGCACATATGAGAAAGCAATCAATGAATAACTAAGGAGCCACAACAAAGAATTGATGTTTCTCATCTCTCTCCCTTCCTGTCTGTCTGTCCCTATCTGTCCCTCTCTCTGACTCTCTCTATCTCTGCCACACACACACACACACACACACACACACACACACACACACGAAAGAAAGAAAGAAAGAAAGAAAGAAAGAAAGAAAGAAAGAGAGAGAGAGAGAGAGAGAGAGAGAGAAAGAAAGAAAGAAAGAAAGAAAGAAAGAAAGAAAGAAAGAAAGAAAGAAAGAAAGAAAGAAAGAAAGAAAGAAAGAAAGAGAGAAATGCATCTTGAATCCAACCAGGACTCGCAGACTGTGCCCTGTCCCCTGGGCAGCTGGGTGAGGGGGGCAGGTGGGGACTGAAACCGAGCCTGAGCTCCAGAAGGGACATCCTTTTCTTTTCTTTTTTTGAGAATTTCAAATATGCAATACAGTAATACAATATCATTAGTCGTCAGGCTAGAGACTCTTTCTAATGGTACACTGGGCCATATAAACAGCTACAGGCTGGAGTCATCTCTCACCTTTACCTCTACTGCCCAGGTCCAAGCTGTGGTCATCTCTCAACTGGATTAGGACAATAGCTTCAAGTCTATGCTTCTATGGCCCCTATCGTCTAACTTTCATGTATCAGCCTGGGTGATCCTTTTCAACCATGAGTCAAATCATGCCATGCCTCTGCTCAGACTGAAAGCCAAAGTCCTAATAATGGCCCTTGATACTCTGTTGCTTCTCTGATTTCACCTCCAGTTACTTTCTCCCTCACTCACACAACTCCAGCAATTGACTTTCTTGTTATTCCTGGAAAACACCAAGCAGTCTCCTGCCTGAAGATCTTTGCAATTGTTCCCTTTGGAATACTCTTCCTCTAGGTATCCTCATATCTTGCTCCCTTACTCCATTTGAGTCTTCCTTTCCATGTAAAATTTCACTCCTCCAATCCCTCTTAATATCCTGATGTGTGCTAGTGTCTATTTCTTACAACTAGAATGCAAGCTTCACAAAGTCAGAATTTTGTTTTGTTCAGTTCTTAATGCCCAGTACCTAGAATTGTGCCTGCTGCATAGTAGGCACTCCTAAAATATATGTTAAATAAATGAATGATGGATGGATGAGTAACCCTGACTTTAAAGAGGAGAATTTCTGGACAACTCCATAGATTCAAAGCAATTGGTGATCCAGTCTAGATTATTTCCTGGAGGGCCCTCACTTCAGTAGTCATTATCTTTCCTTTGCAGACTCACTGTAGAGATATTCCCCACCAGCTCAGTTATCTCTAGCCTGTGGAAGGAAAAGTTATCACAACAACAAAGTGATGTGTTATATTTAAGTTTTTTGGACAGTAGGAAGAGAATGGTGGTGGTTGTCTTAACACAATTCCAACTTGAATATTTCTTTTTACAGATTTTATTTATTTATTTATTTTTCTTTTAGAGAGAAGATACGGGGGTGGGAGGACTAGTAGTTGTTGCTTCTCATATGTACTTTGCCTGGACAAGCCCAGGGACTTGAACCAGCAACCTCAGCATTCCAGGTTGATGTTTTATTTTGTTTTTATTCAATGAGAGGAGGGGAGGCAGAGACAGACTCCCGCATGTGCCCAACCGGGATCCACCTGGCAAGCCCACTAGGGGGTGATGCTCTGCTCATGTGGGGTGTTGCTCAGCATCTGAGCTCTTTCTAGTGCCTGAGGCAGAGGCCATGGAACCATTCTCAGCATCCAGGGCCAACTCTCTCCAATTAAGCCATGGTTGCAGGAGAAGAAGAGAGAGAGAGAGAGAGAAGTGAGAGGAGGAGGAGTGGAGAAGCAGATGGGTGTTTTTCTGTGTGCTCTCACCGGGAATTCAACCCAGCACATCTTCATGCCAGCTAGTGCTCTACCACTGAGCCAACCAGCCAGGGTCCTATCAATTTTATTAACACCAGAATAATTCTTATCTTGTCTTTAACCTTCAATCTAGCTGAAAAGCATTAAACTCCTTAGAAACTATCATGTAAAAGACATACATTTTTCTGATCTCATTTTACCTGAGAAATAAGGTATATACAGTATGCTCTTCTTCCATAAACATTTTAGTTGGCCGAAATTTTTTTCACTGGGGATTAAAATGAGATAAACATTTTTTTTTTCCTTGCCTGATCTGTGGTAGTGCAGTGGATAAAGCATCGACATAGAACACTGAGGTTGCTGGTTCAGGACACTGGGCTTGCCTGGTCAAGGCACATATGGGAGTTGATGCTTCCTGCTCCTCCCCCTTCTCTCTCTCTCTCTCTCTCTCTCTCTCTCTCTCTCTCTCTAAAAATAAATAAAATAAAATAAAATTAAAAATTAAAAAACTTTTTCTTAAAATTTTATGTAATGATTTTTATAGAGAGAGGAGAGAATTGGGGGAGGGGGAGCAAGAAGTTTCGATTTATAATTGCTTCATTTCAGTTGTTCATTGCTTGCTTGCTGGTCTCTTTGCCAGAGGTGAGACTCATGGAAATGGAGAGTACAGGGAGGATAGGAGGGGTTAGAAAATGCGGGGGATGTTTGAGTACTGTATCAGTATTTGGAAGAAGGAAAGATAGGACATGCAGATGGAGCCTCAAGACCAGGTTCCATCCCAAACGATTCATCCATTCATTCAAAAATTATTTAGATACCCAAGTCTAAGGTCCCGAGTTGGTCACAGGTTTACAGTGAGGCACAGAAGGCCCTCACGTGGGAGCAGGGCATGTGAAAAGAACAGATGTGAGAGGCAGTGTGGCTCAACTTGGGGAAAAGGGGTAGAAAAGTAAAGGTCAGGGCTGGCTGGCAGGCAGGGACCAGATTGATTCACTGGGAAACAATTTTTTTTTTTCATTTTCTGTTGCATGAGATTTTAGAACTGTTTCTATATATTTCTGCATCGCTGATTCCAAATCTGAAATCTGTTTTTTGGTACATGCTCTACTTTTTATGCAATTTTAATTTCTTTTTGTTACATTTAATGGCATGCATTGGTTTTTAAATTGGAGTTAGCCTGACCAGGCGGTGGCGCAGTGGATGGAGCGTCAGACTGGGATGCGGAAGACCCAGGTTCGAGACCCCTAGGTTGCCAGTTTGAGCGTGGGCTCATCTGGCTTGAGCAAAAAGCTTGCCAGCTTGGACCCAAGGTCACTGGCTCGAGCAAGGGGTTATTCAGTCTGCAGAAGGCCCACGGTCAAAGGCACATATGAGAACGCAATCAATGAACAACTAAGGTGTCGCAATGTGCAACGAAAAACTAATGATTGATGCTTCTCATCTCTCCGTTCCTGTCTATCCCCCACTCTGACTCTCTCTCTGTCTCTGTAAAAAAATAAAATAAGGCCTGACCTGTGGTGGCACAGTGGATAAAGCATCCACCTGGAAATGCTGAGGTCACTGGTTCGAAACTCTGGGCTTGCCTGGTCAAGGCACATATGGGAGTTGATGCTTCCAGCTCCTCCCCCCTTCTCTCTCTCCCCCTCTCTTCTCTAAAATGAATAAAAATAAATAAATAAATAAATAAAATAAAATAAAATAAATAAATTTAAAAAAAACTTCTAAAAAAAAAATTGGAGTTAAAGGGCAACGACTCTTGGATTGAACATAACCACAAGGCAATTAATGTTTTACAAACATCACTTTTACATAATTGTAGTTGTTTTTAAATGTAAAAAATTATTATCTGATAGAAACACCCTCTTATTTTGTTTTAAGATTGAATCATGGCTTCTTCGAGTAGGCATAAATGTAAGAATAGTCCTGACACCTTCTGTTATATATGTAGCTGTTACACACTTCAACATCAAAGGCGCAATATTTCATCATTTGTGACACGTGCATATATTGCCTATTTTCAAGTTCCCCTTGGCGATCAAGACAAGAATTGGGCTCCTCATATTGTGTGTCATAATTGTGAGGAAATGCTTCATGACTGGACAAAAGGAAAACAGAAAGGAATGCCTTTTGGTATTCCCATGGTTTGGCGTGAACCTAAGGACCACAGCAGTGACTGTTATTTCTGTCTGACCCATACAAAGGGCATTGGCAAGAAAAAAACAGCATATGATCACATATCCTAATATTCCTTCAGCAATACAACCTATCCCACACTCTGAAATACTCCCGGTTCCAGTTTTCAATGGTTTTATTTCTTCTAAGGACAAAGAAAGTGAACATGGTGATCAAGTGTATTTTGATAAGATGCATGAGGAAATGGTTGTAGAATCTAAAGGGTCTTCTTCTGATGCCAAGCAGTCATTAACCCCTCAGCAGTTTAGCCAACCTGAATTGAATGACTTAGTAAGAGATTTGGGCCTATCAAAGAAAACAGCTGAGTTATTAGCCTCCAGGCTTCAAGAAAAGAATGTACTTCACCGCTCAGCTAAAGTATCCCATTTCAGGAAGTGTGAACAAATTTTTGTGGACTTTTTTTCCGAAGACAAACACTTTGTTTACTGTCATGATATCAGTAGTCTTCTCAGCCAGCTAGATGTTCCCACTTACAGTCCAACAGAATGGCGGCTATTTCTTGACAGCTCTAAACGGAGTCTGAAATGTGTTCTCTTACACAACGGTAATGTTTATGCAGTGGTTCCAACTGGTTATTCAACTCACCTGCGAGAAGATTATAATGACATAAAAATTGTCCTTGACTTTCTGAAGTATGAGGAGCATAACTGGATCATTTGTGTGGATCTTTTTTTTTTTTTTCAGGGACAGAGAGAGAGTCAGAGAGAGGGACAGATAGGGACAGACAGACAGAAACGGAGAGAGATGAGAGGCATCAATCATCAGTTTTTCATTGCAACACCTTAGTTGTTCATTGATTGCTTTCTCATATGTGCCTTGACCACGGGCCTTCAGCAGACCGAGTAACCCCTTGCTTGAGCCATTGACCTTGGGTCCAAGCTGGTGAGCTTTTTGCTCAAGCCAGATGATCCCGTGCTCAAGCTGGTGACTTCAGGGTCTCGAATCTGGGACCTCCGCGTCCCAGACCAATGCTCTATCCACTGCGCCACCGCCCGGTCAGGCCATTTGTGTGGATTTTAAAATGGTAAATTTCCTGCTAGGACAACAGAGAGGTTTCACGAACTATCCTTGCTTTCTGTGTTTGTGGGACAGCCGAGCTCGGGAGAAACACTAGAGACAGAAGGAGTGGCTGAAACGTGAAGCTCTGGAAGTAGGGATGCAAAATATTGTGAATGAACCTGTAGTTAATTGAGACAGGATCATTTTTCCCCCACTTCACATCAAACTTGGCTTAATGAAGCAATCTGTTCAGGCTTTGAATAGAGAAACTGAATGCTTTCAACATATTATTTCTGCTTTTCCTGCCTTGTCTTTCGAGAAGATAAAGGCAGGTGTATTCGATGGACCTCAAATTCGAACCCTCATCTGTGACGAAGAATTTGCCAGGAAGATGAATAAGGAGGAGAAAACAGCATGGCAGTCTTTTGTGGCAGTTACAAAGAACTTTCTTGGCAACAAAGAAGCAGAAATCTATGAACTTCTGGTTCAAAGGATGCTGTTGGCTTTCTGCGACATTGGATGTAACATGAGCATTGAGATTCACTTCCTGAACAGTCAATCACCTTGATAAGTTTCCCCGATGAGCAGACTACTGCTGGAGCATCAAACGAGATTGTCCTCAATAAGTACACAAATGCAAGAGCTACAAAAACAAATTTTTGCCCGAATAGAATTTAAATAAGTTTTGCGAAAATTTTATGATTAAAATAAGTGTTTTTTTTGTTTTGTTTTTTTTGTATTTTTCTGAAGTTGGAAACAGGGAGGCAGTCAGACAGACTCCTGCATGTGCCCGACCGGGATCCACCCGGCATGCCCACCAGTGGGCGATGCTCTGCCCATCTGGGGCGTTGCTCTGTTGCGACCAGAGCCATTCTAGTGCCTGAGGCAGAGGCCATGGAGCCATCCTCAGCGCCCGGGCCAACTTTGCTCCAATGGAGCCTCCGCTGCAGGAGGGGAAGAGAGAGACAGAGAGGAAGGAGAGGGGGAGGGGTGGAGAAGCAAAATGGGCGCTTCTCCTGTGTGCCCTGGCCAGGAATCGAACCCGGGACTCCTGCACGCCAGGCCGACACTCTACCACTGAGCCAACCAGCCAGGGCCAAAATAAGTGTTTTAATATGTTCTATTTCAAAATTGTAGACAAATTCTGGTGCAATCATAACTTTTAGTGTATTAGTGTATTTACTGTATTATATAAATTATTATATTGTCACAAGGATGATGCCCAAGAAGACATTCTACTTCATTATGTTAAACTAAATGTTGAAAAATTTACAATAAGATAAAAACCTAAAATCTTGAATTGCAAAAAACCTGTAGCTTACAGAGAAAAACGTATGTCAGATTTGAGCTCAGCACAATTGAATTAGCTAAGAACAAGTGTTTTTTGTTGCAACAAAAATTTTGTCCCCCAGTGATCGCAGGCTGCCTTGGATTTTATTTTGAAGGTAGTAACATGAGATTTCATTCATTCTGCAACAGACTTAGAACTCGGCAGTCTTATTACAATTTTACTGATGAAAAAAAAAGATGAGGGTGGGGTGGGGTCAAATCAGTGGTGGGATTCAAATAATTTAACAACCAGTTCTCTGTCCTAATGACCGTTTTAAGTATAAAAAACAATATACCAAAAGATAGTTTATTATTTTGTGCATTTAATACTTAAATAAGAATTAAAGAGGTACACAAAACTAGATTATAAGAGTTTGTAAAGCCAGTATCCACGCGCCTGACCTGTGGTGGTGCAGTGGATAAAGCGTCGACCTGGTAATGCTGAGGTCGCCGGTTCGAAACCCTGGGCTTGCCTGGTCAAGGCACATAAGGAGTTGATGCTTCCTGCTCCTCCCCCTTCTCTCTCTCTGTCTCTGTCTCTCTTCTCACTATCTCTCTCTCTCCCTCTCTCTCTCCTTTCTAAAATGAATAAATAAAATAAAATAACATTAAATTAAAAAAAAAAAAAAAAAGCCAGTATCCACGGCCAGGGCCACCATCAGAGCAGCCCAGCCCATGCAGGTTCACATTGGATTCGGACAGTCACATTGGATTCGGATAGTCGGTAAAGAAACAACGGAGCCAAGAACTGATGGGCTGTCATCTTTAATTCTAGCTTGCACCCGGCGGGCAAGTAAAAACACACACTGGGCTCCAAAACCCACTCACATTCAGTGCTCACAAAGCTACTGACTTATCTGAGTTTCCTAGAATCAAAGGTTTCTAGCTCACCAGCCTTATTCTCCTCAGTTCCCCATCTCCTTCCTTCTCCAGCGTCAAACTGCACATCAAACTGCACAAACTGACCTCTCACTCAACACTCCGCCATCTTGGCTGCTTCTTCTGGCCTCCTCCACGTGGCCTCTCTCTGTTCTCTCTGCTCTCTCATTCTAATCATCCCAGGAACCAAGAGAGCAAGCTCCTGTTCTGCCCCCATTTTATAGTGTAGATTCAAAACCTTTAATCCAATATACAAAACAGGGAAGTCTCTAATACAAAGACACTTCTCTGAGGCATGATTGGATTGTACTGCCCCACATTAAAAAGGGTGGGAAAGGCTTAATCCCAAAACCAAGCCTCAGGCTACAAGGATTCTACCTGCCCACAGAGACACACATTAATATCACCTGGGCGACGGCCTCCTCGTGGGCAGCGCCGGCTTAAACAAAGTGAGCATAATATATTTTATCTGCCCAACAGAGTTTTAAAATACTAATTAAAAATATTAAATAATACCTGACAAAAAACAGTAAAACTTATTTACAATATTTCCATATTGCTTCTTGATTGGCATTTTCACATGCAATTTTTTTCACCTATGAGTGGACTGAGCATTACTGTCAGCGCTCAGAATACACTGTTGCGCAGATGAACCTTAAAAGAGTAAGGACTATAAATCTGTGATTTCCACACTGGACGACTGCCCATGCACCCACCTCAGAGGGAACCCTGATTACACGTGCCATTTTATCAATCAGTTCCTGAACTTAACAAAAATTAGGTAAGGGTTCTGTCAAACCGGTGCAAACCAGTTGAATCCCACAATTGAGTCAAATAAATCTTTGGAGGCCAGCCGCAGAGGAGAGGCGGGATCTGGGTGTAGGAAAATCCACCAGCTTCAGGGCGCTGGGGGTCTTGAGCTTTCCCGCCCAAAGGCCAGCCCAGGATTGATAGGAATAGCCATGGCCACCTGGCGCCAGAGTAGGCACTCGTCCCAGGGACACTGCGCATGCGCCTCGCCGGACGGAAGCCGGGAGGGGGCGGGGCCCAGGCTGGCGGGCGCGGGGAAAATGGCGGCGGCGGCAGCTGCGGCGAACGGCACGGGTGGGAGCAGCGGGATGGAGGTGGATGCTGCAGGTAATGGGCTCCGCGGTGGCGGCCTCTGGAGACCGCCTTCGGGGTCGTCAAGGCCGCCTTCTGGGTCCTGGAAGAAGTCAGGAGGGCGGACGGAACATCGCCCCCTGGGATAACTTGGGGGAGGGATGTATGGCCCAGACTGCCATCTCCAGGGAAGAACCTGGGCCCCGGCTCTCACCCTCTCTCCTTTCCTCCACCCTTAGTAGTCCCCAGCGTGATGGCTTCCGGAGTGACTGGGAGTGTTTCAGTCGCTCTTCATCCCCTCGTCATTCTAAACATCTCAGACCATTGGATTCGAATGCGCTCCCAGGAGGGGCGGCCAATGCAGGGTGAGTGTTCTGCCTCATTCTGCAACCTCCTCTGGTCATCTCCCCCAGATAGTGGTCTTTTTAACTTAGTTTTCTGAAGCCAGTTGCCCCTTGCCCAAATCACCTTTCTTCACTACTTGGTGCATAACCCTCTGGCTATAGTGATTAGGGAAGTTTCGGGATTTCTTATCCTCAACTGTTAACGTGCCTTTCTCTTCCCCAGTGATTGGGGCTCTGATCGGGAAGCAGGAGGGCCGAAATATCGAGGTGATGAACTCCTTTGAGCTGCTGTCACACACCGTTGAAGAGAAGATTATCATTGACAAGGAATATTATTACACCAAGGAGGAGCAGTGTGAGAGGGGAATAGAAATGGGATCAGAAAAAAAGAGTGGGAAAGATGGAAGGGATCAGGAAGAAATAAACAGGATATGGGATGAATGTGGTGGAAAAGTGGAGAGTAGATGAAGAGATCTCAGAAAAGAACGCGTTCAGGTATTCTGCTCAAAGATAGTAAAGGATAAGGGATAGAAGTGTTAATTATTCTAAGCTGAGCCAGGATTTGAGGGGGGAGGGGAAAAGCTGATGAAAAATACATCAGGAGCTTCAAATTAAGGAAGGATGGTTAAATAAATAATTTGTGTTCTGGCCCCTTTCTCTCCAGTTAAACAAGTATTCAAGGAGCTGGAGTTTCTGGGTTGGTATACCACAGGAGGGCCACCTGACCCCTCTGACATCCATGTCCATAAGCAGGTATACCTGCTCACACATGTGCATGTTGGGACAGAATAGAGGAAGAGGGGAAGAAGAAAAATGAACATTGATATTTGTGTCTATCATCTTCCTTTTCCAGGTGTGCGAGATAATTGAGAGCCCCCTCTTTCTTAAGTTGAACCCTATGACCAAGCACACGGATGTGAGTACACTGACCACACACACTCACTTTGTCATGCTTTTCTGTCACTATGCAGATCTTTTATCCTTATTCCCTTTTACTATGATATCTTTGATGAGTTGAATCTCCATTCTGCCACTTACCAGCTGTGTGACTTTGGGTTTGTCATTTAATCTCTAACCTGCATTTGCCTCATTTGTAAAATGGAGATAATCCCTCCGTCCTTGGGTTTAAAGAGAAAGGGCTACGCCCAATTTTTAGCACACAGGTTTATGAGTGTTTAAGAGCAGTTCTCCATTTCTTTACAGCTTCCCGTCAGCGTTTTTGAGTCTGTCATCGATATAATCAATGGAGAGGTAATGCCCTACCTTTCAACCCTCAGATCCTGCCCCTGGTGCTTCCTGCTTTTGACTCTTCCTATGTGCTCCACAGGCTACAATGCTGTTTGCTGAACTGACCTATACTCTGGCCACAGAGGAAGCTGAACGCATTGGTGTAGACCATGTGGCCCGAATGACAGCAACAGGCAGTGGAGAGAACTCCACTGGTAAGTGAGGCTGTAGGAGTTCCTTGCACGGCAGGTGGAGGTGTGGTTACAGCCCCCTCAACTGTGGTGGCCTGTCCCCATCCCCTTGTAGTGGCTGAACATCTGATAGCACAGCATAGCGCCATCAAGATGCTGCACAGCCGCGTCAAGCTCATCTTGGAGTACGTCAAGGCCTCTGAAGCAGGTAGGACAGAGGTATCCCTGGCACCTTTCCTCTTCTGGGGAAGTGACAGCATCGACATTAATGCAGCCTTTTTGTCTTTAGGAGAGGTCCCCTTTAACCATGAGATCCTGCGGGAAGCCTATGCTCTGTGTCACTGCCTCCCAGTACTCAGCACAGACAAGTTTAAGACAGACTTTTATGATGTGAGTATAAAACTCAGGATGGGGAGGTGGACCTTAACTGTCATTTCTGCATGCAGCACAGTGGGACTCAGCTGTTCCCTGGGCATGCTGTGAGGGACCCAGATCCCTTGGGGAACTGGTTCTTTCTGTTCTCTCCCAGCAATGCAATGATGTGGGGCTCATGGCCTACCTTGGCACCATCACCAAAACATGCAACACCATGAACCAGTTCGTGAACAAGTTCAACGTCCTCTACGATCGACAAGGCATCGGCAGGAGGATGCGGGGTCTCTTCTTCTGAGTACTTGAAGAGATGATGCACAGGGGTCAGACAACTATCCCAGAGGGGAGGGGTGCTCCTCTCCCTTTAGAGAAACCTGTCATTAATAAAAGGGGAGCAGCCCCTCAGCACCCCTTCCAGTGGCTCTGTCCTCTGTTAGGTAACACAGGTTTCTCAACTTGGATGGATCTTAAAGGAGGCCCTTGGTTCCAGCCTTGCTCAGAGATGCTGAGGTCCCTTATTAACCTCTTCTGCATACTTTGCAGTGGTTATGTTCTCACTACCACTTGAAGCGATTCCATTTCTGGGTGTCAGGTCAGATGGACTTCCACATCTCCCTATAAGACTGTCAGGGACAACTGAAAGCTTTGATCCTGTGGGCACTGACTGTTACCAAGAGATGCTCCCCGATTATTGTGAATACTGAATGCTTCCTAAACTATGTATGTATGTGTCTGACTCAGGCACCTCAGCTCTATGAGGAAGTACTAGCATTCATACTTTAGAAATAAGGCCATGTGGTGTAAACATGGGGACCATTCTATGCAATTATAACATTCCCACATGCCTTTCCTCCAGGTCCCTCATTTCCATTACCCTCTTTAGACTTTCAAGTAGCTGAGGACTACTAGGGAAAGGTAATGAGATGTCTGCTGGAGGCATTTCAGAAGAAAGAAGAGTTGGTATGGATAGGCCCATGTTTCATACTGCCAATGTATCCTGAGAACCTGAGCGGCACACAGAAGTAGGTCCAGTATACATGAGGTCCAATTAGGGGAGATCTGGGTAAATCAGTCTCTATAAAGTGGGATTCCTACTCCTTGCTGCATCCCTTGTCTGTATTAGTGCTTGGCAGGTACTTGACTCCATGCATTTGGATGGCAGATATGTATAAAGTAAACAAGATCTGAATCTAGAACACATAATACACCTCATTTTAAAAGAAGGTGGCAATCTACAAACACTTTATTAGCAAAAAAAAAAAAAAAAATGAATAAAACAAGTGCAACTCAGGAAACAGAAGGGATCCTCCTTTCTCATGGGCATTGTTAGGCCTTTAAAGGAAGAGAGGGAGTAGGGCTTAAAGCACTGTATGCAGAGTAGACTTGTGTCTCAGGTAGACTGGAATCAGACAAAAGTAATCCGAGTCCGGGCAGTATTGACCTGCCAGACATTTAATTCCTCATACTCATCTAGAGCTGCCTGGAATTGGGCAGGTGTGAAACCACGAGATATGCAGCGTTGCTCTGCCTCAGAAAACCGGACACTTCTGCCTTCGGTGACCAACTCTCGGACAGTAGCAAATACCACATCTGCTGGTCTCTGGGTCCTGAAGGAAAAAAGCATGGGTAAGATCAGGGTACAAATGAGCAATCAACACATCAGAGAATAGTGTCAGAATTTTGAGGCCATCATCATGTCACTGCAGAAGCCACAAGGATAAGTGGTCTGCTCAAGAAAGTCAAGGTTAACACCTGATTTCTTTTTCCATTAAACCACTCACCTAGCTGTTTGTCCCTTGTCACTCAGAAGTGAGTCCTTAGACATCTCCATTAGCCTTATGGCTTCATTCACATCTTCCTTTTCCACTGTGTCCACCATTCGCAGGCGTGCCTAAGGGGAAGGTAGGGACAGAAGGGAACAGGAGGAGGGGAGTAGAACAGTCAGGGAACCTCCTTCTGTGTTGCCTACTCACAAAATGAGTGGAGGCCCCCTGCCCACCCCCACAAACATCCGCAGTGAGGGGCCGGCACTGTCAGACCGAGACAAGTGCAATGCCCAGGGCAGCGTCCAGCAATTGCCCAAGTCTCCGCCTCTCAACACTGGCCAGTCCCGGTGTTCAGCTGTCCTGTGAGGGAGACTAGACCCTTCAGATTTTCACTGGGCTCCCCACCATGACAGCTTGGGGAGCTCAGCCTAGAAGGCAACTGGCGGAGAGGTTGTATCCCTGGGGCTCGGGAAGTGCTAGCTCAGCAGTAGGTCAGGTAATCACACTACCTGCACGAACAGCACTTTGGAGCCCCCAGGACTAAGGTCCAAGATGTGAGGACAGAAATGAAGGTTTCTAGCACAGGAGCTAGGACACAATGAAATTCACCCCACCCATCACTGCAGTGAGGTTTGAGAAACAGGGAGAAGGCCTTTCCCTCCATGGACGCTGTGCGTGCCCTGCTGGAGCAGCAAGTACCCACAGTGCGGTAGCACGGAGAGGACCACTATCTGCACTGTCAGCACTTTAGCCCCGGCAGGGCTTGAGTAGAAGGGAGGAGGCAGCAAAAAAGGATGTTACAACAGGTTGCCAGTTAAGTGTCAAAATAGACAACCCTCCCAATAACAGAACAGGAACTGGGCACTCACCAGAGCAGTGGACAGTCGCAGAATAGCCAGCAGTGTCCTGGCAGAAGTATAGGTGGCATCCTTACTAGCCCAAGCCTCTCTCCTCATCTCCACATATGCTGCTGTGATATAGTCGGCCAGAGACTCTGGCACTGTGGGCTGCTTCTCCCTGCACATAGCTATGTATCGTCTGCAAGACAGGTTTGTGGGAAAGGAAAAAAGGGGGATGAAGAGTATGTTTTTTTCTGCTTAAATTTCTGATTTAAGAAAACTCTTGGGACTAGGGGATAACTTTGAAGTGGAAAAAAAGAATTATCTGTGTGGCTTAAACATCTGATGCATTTCTCTGTGCATCCCAAATTATTTCCAACTTTTAATGTCACAAGAAATGGTCAAGTCCCCTCCTTTGAGCATGATACAGGTAAAGGGAACAAATGCACAAGATGGGGCAATAGTAAGTTTAAAGTTGTGCGTAAAACCTAAGTTTATTGTTTTATTTATTACAGTATTTTCCATACAAACTGTAAACCTAATTTTTCCCCACCCTGTATTGTTTAAGACAATTGTTTACTTGAAGAGAATAGAAAACAGTAAGAAAAGGGTTTACTGGGGGTCTCTGCACGGACCTGTGGAGAAAACAGTGGCATCAAGAATCCATGGAGCAGGACCCAGCTTTACCTAAAATTTAAACCTGCCTCATCCAAGCCAGGTCAGTGGTATGTAAGATAGATTTTGATGTGTGTTCTTGTGTGGCCAGGCTGGGGACCTAGACTCAATGTTCTCAGATCCAGGACATTGAACAAGGCAGACTGAGGGTGGTAGTAAACACATACTCTTAAGACAAAACTTTTCAGGAGACACGCAAGACCCAAGACACTGCCACACAGTTGCCTGTTGAAGCACCTGTCCTTACTCAACTCTCCTACCTCATAAGCTTCATGTCCAAAGGTTCAAACTGAGCAGGAGGCTGCCGACTGTGCTGGTGTACATAGGTGATATGCTGAGCCAACCTGGGAATAGTAGAGGCAAGAAGGAACTCTTTTTGGTGCTACACACCCTGTGCCCCGTCTTCCTCCCTCAGCTCCCCCATCTCTTCATAGCTCGGCAAGGACAAACATTCCCGGAAAACCCTTAATAGCGTTTCAGCCCAGACCCACCATTTCCCTAACAACTGTGCAGCAGTTTTCATGAGCAGAGAGCTTTCCAGTTTCTCCTTCCTCACTCCCTCCCCCCCCCCACCAAATCATTAAGAGATGTCTCCTTGAGTGTTGAGCTTCATTCACCGTAGGTCATTGTCTCGGTCAGGGCGGTCCTGGATCAACCAGAGGAGGTCAAATCTGGAAAGGAGTGCAGCAGGAAGCTGTATGTTCTGTTCCAGGCTGCGGCGAGGGTTGTAGCGCCCATATGCAGGATTGGCAGCAGCCAGGATAGAGCAGCGGGCATTGAGTGTGGTTAGTATGCCTGCCTTGGCAATTGAGATGGTCTGTTGCTCCATGACCTCATGGATGGCTGTGCGGTCGGCCTCAGCCATCTTGTCAAACTCATCAATGCAGCACACACCCTGGTCAGCCAGTACAAGGGCCCCACCCTCTAAAGTCAGTTCTCCAGTCACTGAGTCTCTCAGCACAGCTGCTGTAAGCCCCACGCCAGAGGAGCCTCGACCTGTCGTGTACTGGCCTGAATGCAAGGTCAGGAAGAGAGAAAAGAAGAAGACATGTTTAGGAAAGGAACAAGAAAAAGAGCAAGAAAAGGGCAAAGGAGACAAATAATGGGGGCAGTAAGGTGATCTACTCTACTGACCCATCCAGGCCTTCCTGGGTTAAAGATCTATGGGCTCTTTGGCAATATCAATATCTTCCTTCCCCAACCCTCTCCCACTTTCCAAACCCCCTAAGGAAGAGACTAAACATGGTGGTCCTACCCATCTTCTACAGTTTCCTTTCCCAGGGTCTGATTACTCACTGCGAGGGGCCAAGCGATCGATGTAAGACAGGAGCTGAGACTTAGCCACACCAGGATCCCCCATCAGGCAGATGTTGATGTTGCCTGGAAGAAGAGAAAGAAGCCCCTGTGACTATTCTTTTAATCCAAGATGTCTAACAACAGAAAAATATTTTTAAAGTCTGCCACTGTCCCCACACCAAGGACTTTCTTCCAATCCTTCTCTGTGCCCATGAAACCAAGATGCCAACTTGTTAATTTTGTGATCTAAAGGGACACTAGTTCTTGTCATCCCTTCTTCTAAATGCCTTCTTACCCAAGCCTCTCCTTCATTTCCTCTTACCCCTGATTTTCATGCCCCGAGGAGACTGGTCCACACCTCCCACCAGCAGGAGCAGCAGTGCCTTCTTTACATCCTCATGTCCATATATCTCTGGGGCAATGGAAGCTGCCAGCTTTTCATAGAAATCCTCCTCTGAGGAAAAGTAAAAAAATTAGGGGGAAAAAAGTGCTAGGAAGAAACATTCCCAGTGTTCCCCTCAGACCCTCACCTGCAATTTGCCTCAGCTCCTCCCTGCTCAGTTCTCCAGACCCAGACTCATCATCTTCACTCTTGTTCATCTTCACAATCCGATGGGCTTCCAAGTAAGTTTCCGAAAGTAAGCCCTTGAACAGGAAAAGACCAGGATGTGAAAGTCCCTTTAACTTACCCACCCACAGGATTCCTTCAAAAATCCCCGACAAAACCCTTTATTCTATTTTGTTTTGCTCTTAATAGTTTTCCATGTGGGTATGGAGAGAGTGAGTAGGCAAGAGAGAATACAGAACACTTCTCATTTCAAACTTCTCTCCTTACCTGTACCACCTGCCGGAACCCAGAGCGCAAGATTGGCAAGAAGATACCAGTGACACTGACGTGGTCCCCGGGCTGGGCAATCCGTGTGTTCTCTCCTTCTATCAACACCGTGATACTCCGAGGGATATTTCCAACGGGCACTTGGTCACTCTATGGGGGATGAGGGTGAACAGGCAAGGAAAAAGGAACATAAGTCCCCCAAGGACCTAAGCGCCTTCCTAGGCAATGCCACTCTAATACCTCTTGGCCTGCCCACCTTCACACGAGCCAAAAGGAAGAAAATGGTGAAGATCTCCTTTACCACTTCCCTTCCCAGCTCGGTCAAAAAGTTCTAGTTAAACATCCCTCCTGTTCTAGGTGACTTCTCTGCCTCAGCTCTTCCTTCTTTTTTTCTGTCTTCCACTCCATGAGTGACTACACCAGGGGTCCCCAAACTTTTTACACAGGGGCCAGTTCACTGTCCCTCAGACCGCTGGAGGGCCGGACTATAAAAAAAACTATGAACAAATCCTTATGCACGCTGCACATATCTTATTTTAAAGTAAAAATACAAAATGGGACAAATACAATATTTAAAATAAAGAACAAGTAAATTTAAATCAACAAACTGACCAGTATTTCAATGGGAATTATGGGCCTGCTTTTGGCTAATGAGATAGTCAATGTCTGGTTCCATATTTGTCACTGCTAGTCGTAACAAGTGATACAATGCACTTTTGGAGCCATGACGTGTGCGTCCCACGTACTGTACAGGAGCGGCGCCACCACATACAGTGCTCCTCTCACTGACCACCAATGAAAGAGGTGCCCCTTCCAGAAGTGCGGCAGGGGCTGGACAAATAGCCTCAGAGGGCCGCAGTTTGGGGACCCCTGGACTACACTATTCAAATTGACTCCTATGTTCCACCTTCCCCGGGCAACATACTCCAAACTCACATGTTCTTGCATCTTCATCTCCTGGAATTTGATGAATTTGGACCCACGCGTCTGCAGATAGAGCCGCCCTCCTGAGCGGTTGGTTTGGCACTCTTGGCTTGGGCACATGATCAGAGGCATGAAAGTAGGAGACTGGATCTATGATGTAAGAAGGCACCAGAGAAAATCAGAAAGAGCTACTTAAAGTCAGTCACTTGAATCACATTTCATTTCATGAAACCATTAAGGGTATCTTGAACTACTCTAGGACAACATTGACAGATAAATATCAACAGAGAAAATTCTTACCCACACCACTAACAATGTTAAGTATGTTCCTGTTCCTTATTTCATACATACCGGCTGGTAGGTCTCTGCCCCACACTGGTCACAAGTATAAGTAGCTACCACCATTCTTGGTTTGACTTCAGAGACGCGAGTGACGATTCCACGCACAGTTACCAATTTTCCTACAGAGTCAGCCCGTACTTCCCGGATCACACGTGGCTTATTACTGCTTGGGCCTTGAAAGTACAGTTCACTAAGGGTAAAAAAAGTCATTAGTAAGGTCCTGGAGAACAAATTCCCCCACTCTCCCTCCACTGAGACCACTCACAATCTACGCATTAGTTCAGGAGGGTACTGGTTCTGGGGGCTTCGAGCTGCCACAGGGTCTCTGCTCCGCTGCTCCATCATCAGCCGGTGCTCAATGTAAACATCCAGAACATCTTTATTGACCACCTAGAAGCAAGAAGATAGGGGATAAAGAACATCAGGCAGTGACCTGTGGTGGCGCAGTGGATGGAGCGTCGGACTGGGATGCAGAGAACCCAGGTCCATGACCCTGAGGTCGCCAGCTTGAGCACGGGCTCATCTGGTTTGAGCAAAAGCCCACCAGCTGGAACCCAAGGTCACTGGCTCCAGCAAGGGGTTACTTGGTCTGCTGAAGGCCCGCAGTCAAGGCACATATGAGAAAGGAGTCAATGAACAACTAAGGTGTTGCAATGCGCAATGAAAAACTAATAATTGATGCTTCTCATCTCTCTCTGTTCCTGTCTATCCCTCTCTGACTCACTCTGTCTCTGTAAAAAAAAAGTGTCGACCTGGAACACTGAGGTTGCTGGCTCTAAACCCTGGGCTTGCCCGGTCAAGACATATGGAAGTTGATGTGTCCTGTTCCTGACCCCTTCTCTCTCTCCCCTTCTCTAAAGTGAATAAATAAAATCTAAAACAAACGAACAAAACACTAGGCAAAAATCATTCTTCTCTTTACCGCCAGCTTAGAAAACATTAACATCTGAGAAGCTTCCTGACATAACTATACGTTCCTTGTCCTGCAAACACTCACCTCCCGCTCCTTGTACTGGGGCAGCAGCTCTTGAACAGAATCAGCAAAAAGCCTTGCATAGCGCTTGGTGTTTTCAC
This sequence comes from Saccopteryx leptura, assembly GCF_036850995.1. Classification (NCBI taxonomy): domain Eukaryota; kingdom Metazoa; phylum Chordata; class Mammalia; order Chiroptera; family Emballonuridae; genus Saccopteryx; species Saccopteryx leptura. The sequence goes on from NC_089506.1 coordinate 188,574,926, forward strand.
AAATTGAATCCACCAACTCAGGGTCCTCCTCGGCCACATCATCTAGGTCTATGTACAATGCCACTTGTTCCCGATGAGCCAACTGAACCTGGGGTGGGAAGAGTCAGGAACACTTCAGAGCCAAGTCTGCTCTGCTGGACACTGTTCACACGCACCAACCCATCTCATTGTGTGCTCAGGGCAGATTCCAGGCCTTCACAGGGGAGGAAGAGCAGTGTGAGAGAGAACAACACTCACTTATTACCCACAAAAGACAGCCTCGCTCAGCTCCCAAAATCATTTTATCATAATGTATTACAGTCACCAGATATCAGGTACCAAACTACACGCGTCACATACAAATATACTTGCTGAAATAAACTAGGCCACCTCTTACAGCTCTGTAAGTGACCACCCAACTCCCTCTAATCTTAGACTTACCAACTGGTTTCCATATTTGAACTGCTTCTTGCCAAACTCATCATCCTGGTAAAACTCTTGCAGAAATTTCTTCACCTTTTCTGTAATGTAAATGTAAAAGTAAAATCATGAGAATCAACCTTCCTTTCTCTCACATATCTTACTGTAAACCCCTCAAACAACAGTTTAAGAAACAAACTTTCCATAAGAACTAATTAGTTATGTAAACATTTAAATCACTCTACATAACCCTCCCCAAACTGGGCAGAAGAACTCCTTTTCACGAGTCTGTTTTTATCTAGAAAATTAGGGGCACCTGCAGTTTAGAGTATTACTCAACACCCTCTCCCTGGGGAATTCCAGTCTCTGCCTTCGTTAGAAATCTCAGTGCCCTTTCCCAAAGGCCCGCCACTACCGGCAGCACACTCAAGTCTCAAGGTTCTTAGGTTTTCTTACACTCGCATGATTCCCCCTTTTCTTTCGGTCCCTTAAATCTCTGCCACCAGGCCCATCCTTCACCCCACCCCCTCTCCCGCCACTGCTTCCGCTCTTAGTAAACAAAGAAGCACATGGGCCCAGATGCAGCCTCCTCACAGCCTGGGGATTCCTCCGCCTAGGGCGGGAGCCCGCTCGGCGATTGGCCGGCTGGGCCGGGCCCTTCCGTCTTCCCCCTCCCCGCCCCACTTCCTCCTCCTGGCCTCGCGTTAAAAGCCCTAAATCCAGGCACGCCCCACCCTCAGTAGCTCTCTCCAAGGCTACCGCGCGGAAGGACACTGTTTACACACGACCCTCCCCCAGCGGTTCGCGCAACTTCCGCTCTTCTTCACTTCCGCTTGTAGGTTGTCCTAAAATGGCCAATCCCCACGCACAGCGGTTGTGGCTAACCCGCCCCCGGGGCTCACCGTCTCGAGGGCGCGGGCACTACTGAAAAGCGCGGAAGAAAGCGGGACCGTCGGTGTTCTGATTCTACACACTAGATAGGGTCCCTTGAGGTTCCAGTCTCTCCTCGTGACGAAGCCTTCCCCACTCCAATACGACCCCCACTCCATTTCCCGGACACGATCACCGGTTCTTCTGCGATCTCGGGTCTGCGCGCGCCTCCCAGGCACCGTCTGCCTCAGATTCCCCCGCCTCCGAACCCGGGCTCTGACCTCGCGTACCGAGTCCAGCCCCCCCCCCCCCAGGACCTCAGCTCACGCCAACAGGTGTTGGTCAGGAGGTTTCCTGCTAAAGACAGACCGCCCAAGCTTGTAGATGCTCACCTTTCTCGAGCGTGTAGTCCTTAAGTGCCATCGCTGCTGAGGGCCGTGCACCAGCAGCTGGCGGGCTCCAGGGTCTCAGGCAGCGAACGTACGCGCGGCGGACTGCGACTGACCAACCGAAATTGGCGCGAAACGTCGCCCAACACGTGACCGGCGCCGCTACATGAGGACCAATCCAAGAGGAGACCCTGTGTCCCTCCCACTTGCCGCGGGCTTCCGTCTTGGCCAATTACCGTGGGAGCCTGGACTGAGTGACGGGGCAGCGGCGCGGGTATCCAGTGGGTCAGGCTAGGCGAGACGAGGCAGGCGCCGGGTTTCCCGCGTCGGAGGAGAATCGCTCTTAAAGGGCCAGCCCACATGCGTCCTTTTGTTCCGGGGCCAGTGTGTGGGGCAGGCCCAACTTTCGCCTCCTTGTTTACTCTGCTGAACGGCCATGATTTCCCAGTTCTTCATTCTGTCCTCCAAGGGGGATCCACTCATCTACAAGGACTGTATCCTTGACCCACGGGCCCTGAGGGGAGGGTCTGGGTAGGAGGAGTGTCCTAGAGCCAGTTTGTGTCTCCGGCTCCTTAGCTGCCTTTCAACCCGTCAGTCCGCGGGGACAGTGGCGGCAGGGATGTGGCCGAGCTCTTTTACCGGAAGCTGACCGGACTGCCCGGAGACGAGTCCCCGGTTGTTATGGTAACCACACACGGGTGGGGGTGGTATTCAAGGCAATCTCTAGTAGGAGGGGGCGCCTCTTCCTTCCAAGGGCGGCGTTCTTGAGAGGTTCCCCTAGGGTTGGGTACAGTCGTCTAAATAAATTGAGGAAAGTTTGCGTGCTAACAATTCAGCAGGCACAGCTCCTCACACCTCTTAAATCTCAGCACCCCTGGGGTGAAGACTATCATTAACTTCGCTTACACTTGGGGAAGCTGGGCTTTAGGGAGGTTTCTAGTCCACCCTAAGTTGCACTCCTAGGAAGTAGGGGGACCCGGATACCAGCCCCGAGTCTCATGGGCCCTTAAGCACAACTCTGCCTGATGCTTTGTCTTCCCCTCCCCCCGCGTTTGCCCCAGCACCACGATGACCGTCATTTTATTCACATCAGACACAGTGGTCTCTATTTGGTGGCCACGACTTCAGAAAACATTTCTCCCTTCAGCATCCTCGAGCTGCTCTCTCGGTGAGGAGGGCAGGGTGGACAGCTGGGTGTGGGGGTCTGAGAGGAGGAAGGGACGCACACTCCATTCTTTTCCTTCAGGTTAGCCACTCTTCTGGGCGATTACTGTGGCTCCCTGGGGGAGGGGACCATCTCCCGCAACGTGGGTCTTGTCTATGAACTCCTGGATGAAGTGTTGGTAAGGTCCAAGGATTTCCTTCATTATTCTTGTTCACTGAAGTTCTATTCCTTGATTGGGAGACTAAGCCTAGTCCTTTTCACTTATTGCTTCCACTGCCTACTCAAAGACTGCTCTTTCTCTGCCCCTAGGATTATGGCTATGTCCAGACCACATCCATAGAGATGCTGAGGAACTTTATCCAGACTGAGGCCGTGGTCAGCAAGCCCTTCAGCCTCTTTGACCTCAGCAGCGTTGGCTTGGTCAGTCAGTGGAGGGAAAGAGGACCAGGAGGGAGAAGGGTTGGTGGGGAGCTTTAGACCTTGAAGATTGATTACTTTGGATGTTTTCTAGTTTGGGGCCGAGACACAACAGAGTAAAGTGGCCCCCAGCAGTGCAGCCAGCCGCCCAGTCCTGTCCAGCCGCTCTGACCAGGTGAGGGAGGGCTAAACAGGTTCAGACCTCTGATTTTTTTTAAAAAATAGAACCCCAGCATCCAAGATCTCTGCATCTTCCCACCTCTCCTAGACTTGGATAATCCAGTCCCTTCCCTTCCCTTGTGTTCCCATCCCAGGGCCCTACCCTCCACTGCTCTATTTATTTACTTTTTAAAAGATTTTACTTATTGGATTTAGAGGGGGGTAAGAGAGAGAAAAGGCGGGAAGGAGTGGGAAGCATCAATTTGTAGTAGTTGCTTCTTGTGGGTTTTTTTTTGTTTTTTTGTTTTTTTTTGTTTTGTGTTTTTTTTTTTGAGCTAGAGAGGCAGGGAAAGAGAGATAAGGATCATCAAGCTGCTCCTGTATGTGCCCTGATCAGCAACCTCTGTGCTCCAGGACGACACGCCAACTAACTGAGCTATCTGGCCAGGGCTTAATTTTTATTGATTTTTAGAGACAGAGGAAGAAAGGGAGAGAGGGGAGGAGGAAGAGAAGCATTTATTTGTTGTTACACTCAATTGTGCATTCTTTGCTTGCTTCTTGTGTGTGCCCTGACCGAGGATAGAACCTGCAGCCTTGTTGTTTCTGGATGATGCTCTTAACCAACTGAGCTACTTGGCCAGGGCCTGCTTCTCTTATGTCTTAACTGGGCAAGCCTGGGGTTTTGAACCAGCAACCTCAACATCCCAGGTCAATGCTCTATCTACTGCACCACCACTGGTCAGGTTACTGTTATACTTTAGAATACTGGCTATTCAGCCTCCAACCACCCAAATCCCCTCTCTTCCTCAGAGCCAAAAGAATGAAGTGTTTTTGGATGTGGTTGAGAGACTGTCCGTACTGATAGCATCTAATGTAAGTCTGGGCCCCCAGTGCTGGAGCTGAGGATAGCGGGTACCTGGGAAACATGTTGGGGAGGTCACCTCTGGGCATTAACCTCCCTGCCACTTTCAGGGCTCGCTGCTCAAGGTAGATGTGCAGGGAGAGATCCGACTCAAGAGCTTCCTTCCCAGTGGCTCTGGTGAGAAGTAGACAAGCTGGGCCCAGGTTTGGGTTTAGGACAGCTTCTTGGTGGTAGGTATGATAATAATTTGGTGGTTTTTTCTAATGTCCTTTTTCTGACAGAGATGCGCATCGGCTTGACAGAAGAATTTTGTGTGGGGAAATCAGAACTGAGAGGTAAGGAGAAAGTGGGTTTTTCTTTTCTATGTATAGGTCAGTACCAGAGGTTTCGTGGAGAAAAGTTAGAAACAAATCCCCACCCCATCCCTGCTTTTCTCTCCCAGCATATGGGTTAGCACAGGAGGCTTTCTCTCTTTGTAGGTTATGGACCGGGAATTCGGGTGGATGAGGTCTCATTTCACAACTTGGTGCACCTGGATGAGTTTGAGTCTCATCGAATCCTCCGCTTGCAGCCACCTCAGGGCGAGGTCAGGATGGGCTGGCCTAGTATCACCTACCCAAGGGAAGGGAGGCAATTCAGGTGTGAGGGGACCAAACTGACCTCCGTTCTTCCCTTGTCTCAGCTGACTGTAATGCGGTACCAACTCTCAGATGACCTCTCCTCCCCACTCCCCTTCCGGCTCTTTCCCTCTGTGCAGTGGGACCGAGACTCAGGCAGGTGAGGCCATTTCACCCTGTTCCAGAATTTCTCTGGAACCCAAGCCAATGTATCTACTCCAGAGACTTACTGTAGAGAGATGGTGGTTAGTGGTCTAGGGTACAAGTTAGAGAAAGCCCTCCTCTCAAGTGGATTCACCCTCATGAACACTTGCGCCTAGTGGAGGTGGGTCGATTTCAGCCCTTCTCCCCTTCCTTTAGCATATGCATGGAGGCTTTTGGTGGGTATGCCAGAGTAACGGTCTTATACCCTCTCACCCAGGCTCCACGTGTATCTGAAGTTACGATGTGACCTGCCCCCAAAGAGGTATGAGTGGGAGTAGGCGGACAGTAGGAGGCAGGGTCCAGATACCTGTTGGTTTGGCTTTCAGATGCAGCCACCAGTCTTGAAATCAGTTTAGTTAGAGGCTCAAAAGTTTGGGAAGGGGGTGGGGTGGCACTTGTGCTGAACTCCAGCTGTGACATTAATGAAGGGTAGAGCCAAGTCTTTCTGGGGCTGACTCCATTCCTTTTCCGTTGGCAGCCAGGCTCTCAACATCAGGCTGCACCTTCCCCTGCCTCGAGGGGTGGTCAGGTTAGTGTGTGCGAATCGTGGGGTCTTGCGTAGTTTTACCAGCTTCCTTGGGCAACAGGATGGCGCCGGGGAGGAGAATGTGCACTGCGGGGTGGAACCGGCTTGCCTCTGAAGCAGTCTGGGGCTGAACCTAGCACCCTTCCAAACTCCAGCCTGTCTCAGGAGCTGAGCAGTCCAGAGCAGAGGGCAGAGCTGGCGGATGGAGCCCTTCGCTGGGACCTGCCTCGGGTGCAAGGAGGCTCTCAGCTCTCAGGCCTTTTCCAGGTATTAGCTGCTGATTCTCTAAGGCCCTCTTCTCCCACCTCCATTTTTAGCCCCTTGACTCATCCCTCCTAATGTTGCTGCATTGTTCCTGCCAGTATGGTCACCTTCCTGGCCCACTGGCTTCCCTGCCCACCTTCTTCTCTGTGCCTTCAGCACTCCTCCTTCTGCCTCTCACTCACAGATGGAAGTCCCAGGTCTGCCTGGACCTCCTGGTCAAGGGCCCTCTACTTCAGCTCCTCTGGGGCTGGGCCCTGCAAGCCTCTCCTTTGAACTTCCCCGGCACACGTGCTCCGGCCTCCAGGTTCGCTTCCTCAGACTGGCGTTCAGACCCTGCGGCAACATCAACCCCCACAAGTGGGTGCGACACCTAAGCCACAGTGATGCATATGTCATTCGGATCTGAGGCTCCCCACACAAGGACACAGCAGCAAAGGTGGTGGCCTGTGGCTCAAGAGAAGGACTTGACTGTTTTTTCCAGTCTTCTGGCCTGTGGCTATAGATTTGGATGGAAGAGTCCTAAGTCCTAGAGACCAAGAGGGCTCAACAGGTTAGACCCTCCCATGGTGTTGGACACAGGAAGGATTGAGGTGAATCAGAACTTACAAATCAAACTTTTATTATGAAGAGTTGGCTGTACAATATCTAATATCTAAAAAGAAAGTTAAGGTGAGAGAAGCAGATGACTACTTCCTCCCACCCAGCGCCTGCGTGCGTGTGTGAATCTGGGGGAGAAAAGAGGCTGGCAGATGTGTGACGGCATCAAGGTGCAGGCTGAGGAGAGCCAGACCCAGTGGGCTGGGAGCCATTGGCCTTTGGAGTCCCTGGGGCTGGAGGGGGGCTATCTCCAGCTTCCTGTTTCCCCCCACAGAGGGCACTGCCCCCAAGTGGGGAGGGGGCTGAGGATGGAGGAGGGACTGGGGAAGGATGGGATGTGGGGCCTGCTTTGCCTTCGCCTGTTGGGGGAAGAGAAACCACTATATACTTCTGGACACTGCCGGGACCAGAGGGGGCAGTGCTGGGGGGCGCAGCTGTGGCGGTGGAAACCAGCTTGACAATGGGCTGCACACTGGGGACTGTGGTAGTGACAGGAGAGGTAGTGGTGGAGCCTGAGCCAGGGGCTGAAGTGCTGAGGGACAGGACCTGGGGGAAGAGCGGAACGGCAGTGTCTGTTATGTTGTGTCCTCTCTACTTCCCAGGCCTAGGGAGTACTTTACTTCTTCCAACCAAATAATTCATCCTCTCATTTGTGAGCCCTGTTAAGTGCTCCTTTTAACTCCTGTCTTGAAGCCCAGAGGTGACTGGTTTCTAGTCTCGGTTCCACAGGGCAGCAATGGTGACATGCTCCCCGCCATCCCTGGTTCCCCAGGGCTCCACATACCTGCTGGGTGGATGAGGCACTGGAGGATGATGACATGACAATAAATTTTGTTGGAGGAGGGGAAGGCTGAGGTGGGGCAGCAGCTCGTGCAGACACCAGTGTCTGGACAGGCAGTGCGATGGAGCCAGGGACCTTCAGCAAGCCAGGAGTCCGAGGGCCAGGTTGAGGGGCCTGGGAGAGGGTCAGTGTGGGCCGGGGCTGTAAAAAGGCAAGAAAATGTCAACATCTAAGAAAAAGAGGGGCATTTGCTTCTCAGTGGGTTTCACTGGGGTTGGGGACCTAGCTTCCTCCAAGACTTAAAGACTCGGAGGGCCCTGCATTTCACAAAACTGCCTGAGCGTGGATGTGTCTGTGATTCCCTATCCCAGTGCAAACCAGGGCTCGGTCCTACTCCCCCAGCTCCCATTTTTCTTTATTTCACCTTCTTCCTCTCCATTTGGCCGCCCTTCCTCCTCCCCGAACTCTCACTGACCTGAGTGATGGTCAGAGTGGTCCTGTTGACCTGCTGAGCCTGCAGAGCAGCTTGGGCCCGGGCCTTGACTACATGGGAGCAGAGGAGTGGTCCAAGGGACCCAAATTCTGCCCGATAGGCATCTTGATTGTCAGGTGGTGGGCGCAGCTTTGCCAGAACAGGGGCACAGTGCTTCTGCAGAAAGAAGGCAAAAGAGCCAGGTAGAAAGAGGGCTGGGACTCAGAAGTGTGGTGAAGGCATGAAAAAGGACATTACCCATCACTTCAGTAGGTTCTCATTGGAGGACAAAGTGCTGGGATAGTAGTGTGTTTAAGGAATACTGTGATTTTTCTTCATTCGAGAACAGGCACCACTGGTGTGAACAGAGAACATGCTGAATACTCTAGTAACATCTGAGGGGTAGTTTTGATTCATAGGGCATTTGCCTTCCACAGAACAGGTCATAGTGATGCAAAAGCTTTGAAGGCAGTGGACTCTGTGGTGTGCTTGGAATGTATGAGGCAAAGATGGGATAAGTAAATAAAAGACACCACATGCTTGCTAAATATTTTACCTGAATGTATGTTGTTGTTTGTTTGTTTTTTTACCTGAATGTATGTTTGAGGGAGGGGGGATTACTGGGGAGAACAGGGGGAGGTTAGAGGACTCTGGTCACCAGGAGGAGGCTCTGCACGTGGTCAGCTCCAATTCGGTCAATGTTGCTCAGCACAGGGCCATCCAGGACACTGCGGATCCGTTCTCCCTCCTGCTGCAGCCGTGGCAAAATCAGAGTCTTAATCACCTGTTGGAAAGGAAGGGTAGAAGCCAGGGTCCTGGGGTCACCACCGAGTCTCCCAGGTGATGGGCTGTTGCCCATTAGGACCTCATAATACCTCCCTCCCCCAGTGCTTCCCCCTATGCCTAACATCATGTCCGAGCTCGGCTAGGCCTGCGATGGAGCCGTAACGTGTGGTCCACGGAGTCTTCTCGTCCACCCAGCTCTGAAAGGGAATGGAAAAATAGATTCAGATAAATGGACCTGAAAGGCTAATTGGTAAGGACCCACGTCTCTCCTACACACACTTTCCTGGTAGATCATCAAGACAATACACATCCATATGGCTCAAGTCCCAGTCTCAGTCCCCCTGCCCTCTGCCCCTTGTTTTTAGTGTCACGTCCTTTTCCTCCTCCACTCAGCCTTTTGTTTTTAGTGTCACTTCCCCCAGCTACAACTGACCCACCACTGGTTTGGGTGAAGCTCTCACGGTCTGGCTGACAACCCTGAGGTAGAGATGTGAAAGGGCGTATGCTCCGTGTTCTCCTGGCTCACCCTGGTAAAGGTCTTGGTGATCCGGGACTGGATGTTGTTAGTGGTTGTGCTGAAATGCTTGCAGATCTGGGCCACCAGGCGGGCAGCAAAGTCCCGGAGTGCCCAGTGATTGTCCACATCTGGCCGCAGGCACAGCTGTCTGCTCACAATGCAGGTCATCACAGCTGGAATCAATTCATGCACCTAAGAGAGAAGTGGCAAATTAGCTAACTTTGATAAATGACTTCCTGTTGGTGACAGTGAGGTCTCCAAACCCTGGATGGAGGTGGGTGGGTAGAACCACTCACGTATTTTTCTAGATACAGCGTAGGGTTATCCATCAGGGCTTTCACCATGCGCATCAGATAGATGAGCAGGGCCAGGTTGTTCTGCACCACGTTCACACGGACCTACAGGCGGGAGAAGTGATGCGCAGGGAGACCCTTTAGATGAGCATCCCTTGCCACCTCCTCAGCCCCTGGAACTTGGTCCTAGGGCTGGCCTTCCTGATCCTCTCACCCCCTCCGAGATGAAGGTGCTGAATCGCGGCAGCATCTGATAAAGCCCTGGGTCTGTTGCGATGCTCTGAAGGGCTTCCTGTGAGAGGAGGGGAATGAGTGAGGGGGAGCAGATACCACGGGATGAACTGTGGGGCCTCCAAGAGAAGGAGTCTCGGGGTAAAGGCAGGAGGGTGGGGCCTCACCGCTCTCTTGGCTTCACAGGACCCCACACAGGCTTCAGTGATCTCCTTGTAGTACAGCTGCTGCTCCACAGACAACTCATGGATACTTCGAGGCTTTAATCGCAAAGGGCCCCCCTCCAGCAGGGGTGGTGCCTTTTTCTCTTTCCCTGTGCGAATTGGGAAGATGGGTTTGAAAAAGAAAGCTTCAAAAGAGGCCTTGGTACCAGACAAACCTTGACCCTCCACTCTTCTAACCAGGAAGACCCAGCTTCCCTTAGGCTGTGTGATCCCTTTTGGGGCTCTCTACCCTGTGACTCACCCCTTACCCTGACCTCACCCAGTTCACAAATGACCATTGGCTTTGGGGCAACAAGCCAGAAGAGGCCTGTCATGGTAGTACTGACCTTTGCCGTCAGCTGGAGTGGCCCCTTGACTTTTGCCTTTCAAGGGTCCATCTTCCTCCTGACCTGGCTTTGCTGACTTCAGGGGTTCTGTGGCCTCAGCCTTCTGCTGCTCTTTAGGAGCTGGTGGAAAAGCAGTCACAAAAGTGATGAGAGCCCTGGCCGGTTGGCTCTGTGGTAGAGCGTCGGCCTGGCGTGCAGGAGTCCTGGGTTCGATTCCTGGCCAGGGCACACAGGAGAAGCGCCCATCTGCTTCTCCACCCCTCCCCCTCTCCTTCCTCTCTGTCTCTCTCTTCCCCTCCCGCAGCCGAGGCTCCATTGGAGCAAAGATGGCCCGGGCGCTGAGGATGGCTCTGTGGCCTCTGCCTCAGGTGCTAGAATGGCTCTGGATGCAACAGAGCAACGCTCCAGATGGGTAGAGCATCGCCCTCTGGTGGGCGTGCCGGGTGGATCCCGGTCGGGCGCATGCGGGAGTCTGTCTGACTGCCTCCAGTTTCCAGCTTCAGAAAAATGCAAAAAAAAAAAAAAAAAAAAGAAAAAAAAAGGTGATGAGACCAGTAGATGTAAAGGAAGAAGGGAGAGTGAGAGAGAGAGGTGGGCTCTGGGAAGGAAGGTTACCTGGGGGTGGATTCTCTGGGATAGCTGGCTGGCAGCCTTCAATGCTTAACCAATGAGCTGTGAGGAAGGAAGGTGTCAAGTTGAACTGCTAGACATGGATACCAGGGAGTCCCTCCACACTAAGGAATGTGTGTTTTCATTCTTGTTCCCACTTCCTGCAACTCACCAGGGATCCCACACTGAGGGTTTTGTCCTTGTGAGCTTCCTCAAACCCATAAGCATTGCTCTTCCTTTCCCTCCTCCCCTGCCACCCTGCTCTCCTTTCCCCTCACCTTTGAGGCAGACATCCAGGGGCACCCGGGGCAGAGGGGTATTGATGATGTCACTCAGGTCGACCTCTTTCTCCTCGTAGAAGTAAAGCTCCCGGCCCCCACCAGAGGCAAACCGGAAAGGGATGAACTCTTGAGCGTGGAAGCCATAGAGTGGCTGTATCAGGAGAGAGAGGGAGACAGACAGACAGACATTGGGGTGGGAAGAGAGCCTGTGGTGGCAAGGCTGAAGGCAAATGCAGTTTCTGGGAGAACTGCTCTTACCACTCTGCACCCCCAGCCCCCATCTCGGCCTTGTGTGTCCTAATCACCTCAACATTCTTTAGCTTCAGCGCATAATCAATGTCACTGGTGGTGAGCTTTTGCCGCTTCCCCATGTGCATGAACTTTAAGGCATCCTGGGGGTGGGAGAAGAAAGGTCAGCCTGAGACCCTGCGCAAGAAGGGAACCTGGGCAGTACACTCAGTACAGTGCAGGGCTGGATACAGGGGCCAGGTTACCTGTGCAATCTCCTTGATGCGGTAGCTGACCTCATCTGTCAGCAGCTGGCAGGTTTCCTCCTGAATCTGGGCTATGCCCATCGACTCAGCCACCACCTTCATCGACTCTGAGGGCAGCACAGTATTGCTGAGCTTCAATTTCTTCTCCTCGGCCATTCTGGAGACCCCCCTTCCTCTCCCGAAGGATGATGCCCCAGAGGAGACAGATGGAGACCCTAGCAGAGGGATGGGGTAGGCCAAAGAGATAAAAATTAACACACGATCCAAAGAGGGGATGTCTGGTCAGAAGAGGTCACAACAAATAGAGGACAAGAAGGATGTAAGGAAGGAACTGGGGGGTACCTTCTGCACACCCCCACGAGTCAGTACTGGGTATAACAGAAGGAGGCAGCAATCTGATCCAATTCACCGTAATTCATTGAGCTCTGATTCTATGCTAGGCACTGTACAAGTTGAGATAGATTGGAATGATCTTGGCTTTCAATTTAAATCCCAGCCCTAGCACTACCTCACTATGTTACTTGGGCAGATTACTTAAAATTGTTCCTGGTTTGGGTTTCTTCTCTGTAAAATATGGAAAATACTTTTTACCTAGGGTTGTTTTGCACGTACCTTAATCTATTTTGCCCCTTCTTGCATCATTATTCATGCTTGACACAAATACAGTATTGATTCAATACAATCTCCCACCCTGAACCTATATATAATTCAGTGTAGTAAGAAAAGCACACAACTGTCCATTACTAATTCTCTCTTTAAATTCATGGCCATAAACTTCAAATGGACCCTTAATACTGTAAGACAAGCATACTATATATACCTCAATGAACTCAGCCTCCCTTTGTCCTACATGACATCTTTTCTCCTTCCTCACTTTTGGCCATCGGGACCTCCAGACTCCCACCATCATGTCTATCCACCAAGTAGCACTGGTGTCCACATACTGTTACTATTCCTACCTGTTACTATAGAGAAACTATCATGTGTGTCACTAAATACCCCCAGCATTGTTCCAGTGTTTCTCTCATCTCTCTGCATCAATTTCTCAACCTACCAGATCATTTCCATTGGCCTACAAAATGCAGTTATTTCTTCCATCTTAAAAAACAAGTGATATATAACAGAGTATTATTCAGCCTTAAAAAAGGAAATCCTGACACATGCTACAACATGGATGTACCCTGAGGACATTTATGCTGCGTGAAGCCAGTCACAAAAGGACAAATACGGTATAGTTCCACTTATGTGAGGGTTGTTGAGTAGTTAAACTCAAGAGTCAGAAAGTAGAATGGTGGTTGCCAGGAGCTGGAAGAGGGGGGATGGGGAGTTATTGTTTAATTGGCACCAAATTTCAGATTTACTACACGGAAAGTTCTGAAGATGGATGGTGATGATGGTTACACAACAATGTGAATGTATTTAACATAGCTCGATTACCCTTAAAAATGGTTAAGATGGTGAGTTTTATGTGTATTTTACCAAATTATATATTTTTAAAAAATCACTTTCTCTATATGCTATACCCCATGTTTTGGCTCCTCCCTGCAATGAAACTCACTGAAAAAGTTGTCTTAACTGTTTCTAATTCTTCTCCTTTCCTTCTCTCTTGAACCTATACCAATCAGGCTTTTGACCCCACTGGGCCCCTGAAACTGCTCATTAAGGTCAAGGATGACTTCACATTACTAAATCCAAGGCCCACTCTCTGTCCTCATCTTCTTTAACCATAAAGCAGCACATAGCATAACTGACTACTCCCTTCTGAAAACTAACTTTCATTGTGGCACCCCCTTCTGCTTTTCCTCCTATTACCTCTTGGTTTCCTTTATTGGTTCTTCTTCCTTTCTCACCTGCTTAATGTTGGAATGTCCTGGGCTTGAGCTTTAGTCGTCTTCTCTAGCTTTACTTACTTACTTGGTGACATCAATCTCTGTTTTCAGTATTACTTATGAGCTGATGATGGCCAAAGTTCCTAGCTCCAGACTTGTGTATTGCACTACCTAAAATCACATTCCACTGAAACTGAACTCCTGTTCTCCCCTTCTCCACCTGCTCCAGTCTCTGCTTTCCTTCCCTTCTCAGTGACACCATCCATCCAGGGACTCATTCTCTCTCTTTCTTTTCCAAGTGAGAGGAGGGGAAATAGACTCTCACATGCACCCCTACCAGGATCCACCTGGCAACCCCCATCTGGGGCCATGCTCGCAACCAAGCTAGGAGCCATCCTCAGTGCCTGGGGCTGATGCACTCGAACCGAGCCATGGCTGTGGGAGGAAAATAGAAAGAGAGAGGGAGAGAGAAAGGGTGAAAGGGGAGAGATGGAGAAGCAGATGGTCACTTCTTCCCTGTGCCCTGACCAGGTATTGAACCGCCAGGGCCCAGGAGCTCATTCTTTTTGAGCCCTTACATTTAAATCTACTAGGTGATCCAACCTGATTCCTCTATTCCCACTGCAGGTCCTCATCATATACCACCTGGACAACCTCTGTAGCTTCCTGACAAGCTCTTTCTGTTTCCACCCTTGTTCTTGACTTCCAACACAGCAGCCAGAAGGCCTTTGTCAAATAACTCATACTGGGTCTTTCTTTGCACAAACACTGTAATGGCTCCCCATTTGCCATTGAGTACAATTAAAAATTCTTATTATGGTCTACAAGGCTCTCTCTACATTTTATCTCTGATCTTCCTTCTTCCACCTTGATCCAGCCTCCATTATCCTGCTTGCTGTTTAAAGCTGACAGGCATGCTCTTGTTTTATGGCCTTTGCTGTTCCTTCTGCTTGGAATGCTCTTCTCCAGATGTCAGCTTGGCTGCCAATTTCCATCACTATTTAATACCACATTGCATTCCCATTCTTCCCCCCACCAAAGCCTTTACCACCTAGTAATATATATTGTATCATTTCTAATTGTTTATCACCACACCTCCTTCCACTTGCACCCAGTGGACAGAGATCTTTGTCTATTATATATTCACTGATGTACTGCAAGACCGCAGTCTGTTGCCTAAGACAGTGTACTCACCACATATTTGTTGAATAAATGAATTGTGAGGCTTAGAGATGTAGGTGCTCAATACATATTCGGTACCACTAATATCAAGATGAACAAGTACAGGCCCAAACTTGGAATCTACTCTGCGGTCAAAAGGAAAGTGGCTCGCTTGACACTGGTATTAGGAAGACTAATGTCAAAAATGTTTAAGACTGACTGGGTGTAGGTGGGGATGTGTTGGAGAGATGAGAAGATGGAGGCGAAAGAGAATTTGGTTCTTCTCAAACCATCCCAACTCTCCTCCACCACTTTTGTAAGTCTTATTTGCAGGGAACACATTTATTCAACACATACTCTGTGCGTGGAGCCGGGTATACAAGAAGCGGACGTGTCCCAGTGTCCTGGAGAACTCCTACTAATCCTTCAATACCCTGCGGTATGCCCTCTGCCAGAAAAGGCTCAAAACATTCGATAGCCTCAGGAGCCCCTCGGGTCAGTGGTCAGCAGAAATGCTTCACAGCGGAGGATTAACTTGAGCTACATGTGTGTAGTTACCCTAGCAGGGAAACGGCTCGAAGGTCCTCAGGCAATATGGGTCCAGAACGCAAGGAGCAGAGAGCCCACCTCATCCCCCAACATCCCGCCAATGCAAACACAGAGTCCCCACGTACGGACACAGAACCAACCGTTTTCCTCCCGGTCCCCACACAGGCCCGTCAAGGGGTCTAGTCTCGGGTACCACTCGACCCTCCCCCGCCAGCCGAGTGTCGCGCGCAGGAAAACAACTCTCACCGCCGCCAAAGCGCCGCTCAACCGGCGCTCGGCGCCATGTTGGCACCGCCCCCTCCCAGGAGCAGGTCCTGGCAGAGACAGGGAGCAAGTCACTACCCCTTCTCCGTGTCGGAATAAGTCCTTTACACTCAAGGCCCGAAACGATATAAAAACGCTGTTTCGACGTCTACGTATAAAGAGCAAACAGTTATGTCACAATTACTTCGGTTTATTCCTTCACTACGCGACAGCCAGGACCTTCAGGAGGCGCCACAAAACTAAGGCGGGGAAGGCATGGATGACCCTACCCACTTTCTGCCCCGCACTGCGCGTGCGCCTCCGTGCTAGGCTAGATGAAAATCTCTGCCAATTGTCTCCGAATTAAAAGGGCCCGTTGCCTTCTCGAAGCTGGTTTGAAGGCAAAGGGTGGCTGGTTGTGGACAGCACTTTGTCATGGGACCTGTGCGGTTGGGAATGTTGCTTTTCATTTTGACTGTGCATGTCCCAGCTTGGGCTGGGACGCCGAAGGAGGACGACGATGACACAGAACGCTTGCCCAGCAAATGCGAAGGTACCTGAAGGGAGTTCTTATTCGCATCCTTCGGTCCCACCTTTTTGTCTGGGCCGGACCAAATAGATTGTGATGGGTGGGTCACTCAACCTCTGAAGACTAGAGGGAGGTTCTGGTGGAGTTTGGCGGAAATCGAAAGGGATCAAGGGAGAGAAATACTCCTGAGACCTCCAGAGAGAGCCTTTTTCTGGCTGGTTTGGGCCCCAATGGTTTGTGGGAATTGTAGTTCGAGGATTAACTGTGCAAGACCACCCACTCTGCCTAGCATCTTCAGTGTGCGTGTTTTCTCCATGCCACTAGACCCAAATCTGGAGATACTGCAGGAGCGGGGTTTAAGGCTCATACTTTGTGGACACCCTCTGCCCCACCTTGGGAGAGACACTCCCAAATTACAGGTCCCACGCTCTACTCATGGGGTTTGGGAATGAGTAAATCAGCCCTTGAAGCTCATAAATGAAAGAGGAGGCCACACAACTGGGAGAGGTTCCCCATATGTGTGAGGCTTTCCAAAGGGTGTGTACTGTATGGATTTTACAACAAGCTGCATCTTCTGTG
This sequence comes from Saccopteryx leptura, assembly GCF_036850995.1. Classification (NCBI taxonomy): domain Eukaryota; kingdom Metazoa; phylum Chordata; class Mammalia; order Chiroptera; family Emballonuridae; genus Saccopteryx; species Saccopteryx leptura. The sequence goes on from NC_089506.1 coordinate 188,591,299, forward strand.
GCTGCATTATAATATGCAGGGCCTAGCTGGGAGAGGGCACTCAGAGCTGGGTCATCAAGTGCTCTGGTTTCCTACTTTGTTGCTTTCCTGACTTTAATCTCTGGATTCTTTTACTGGTAACCTGCATTTCAATATCACTATTTCTCAAGACTTTGTTATAATCTTTCCTATCCTCTCACTTGTGATCCCACTCTTCTCATATCTGTCAGTTTTTCTAGACATAGACCCAATCTTAACAGTCCTTGCTTTAATACCTGTGCAGGCCTCCTGCAATGATCTGAATCCTTTTTTTGTGTGTTTATTTTTCTGAAGCTGGAAACGGGGAGAGACAGTCAGACAGACTCCCGCATGCACCCGACCGGGATCCACCCAGCACGCCCACCAGGGGAGACGCTCTGCCGCGACCAGAGCCACTCTAGCGCCTGGGGCAGAGGCCAAGGAGCCATCCCCAGCGCCCGGGCCGTCTTTGCTCCAATGGAGCCTTGGCTGCGGGAGGAGAAGAGAGAGATAGAGAGGAAGGGGGGGGGTGGAGAAGCAGATGGGCGCTTCTCCTATGTGCCCTGGCTGGGAATCGAACCCGGGTCCCCTGCACGCCAGGCCGATGCTCTACCGCTGAGCCAACTGGCCAGGGCCTGAATACTCTTTTTTTTTTTTTTTTTTTTTTTAGGGCAGAGCATATGTCTCTTTATTTTATCTCTCCCCCCCCCCCCCAATTCCATAAACCAACTCCCATTTCCAAAGTGCCCATGCTTAAGCCACATTGAACTTCTCAGGGGTCAGCGAGCCTGCCTTATCCTCTTGCACCTTTGCCTGGAGTAACCCTCTCCCTTCTGTATGTGGGTCTTCAAGATCCAATTTAAATGTTACCTCCTTTGGAACTCTTCTTTCTTATCTGTCACCTCCCACTGTATTGTAAGCCCTTGGAGGTAAAAAGAGTACCTCTGTCTTCCAGGTCTTAGCATAGTGCCTGGCATATTGTAGGCGCTTCTGTTACTTGCCCCTGTGTTAGTTCATTTGGCATTTCTGTATAGGCCACTCTGTTTCTTGGGACCCATAATGTGCCAGATCACATGCTAAGTGCTGGAAAAAACAGTGGTGGAACAGATGCAATGCTCACCCTTAAGGAAACCAGGCTAGCAAGAAGTCAATACATAGCCATTGAATGAATTTTGCATTTTCTAATGAGATTAAGGCTCTTGGTCGTAACCCCTAGTGGAGGATCCATTACACCATATTGCCATCTTTTATATGTGTCCCCAACTACATTGGCAATGTCCTATAGACAGAAACCAGTGCTCTGGTTTCCTACTTTGTTGTTTTCCTGACTTTAATCTCTGGATTCTTTTACTGGATTCTTGGACATAGGATATGTCCAAAAGGAGTTCAATAAATAACTGCAGAACAGCAAAGACTTATACAGTGCTCACTAGTATAGGCATTATTCTAAGGGCTTTATAAGGATTGATTTGTTTAATCCTCACCACACTCCTATGAGGTCTTATTTCCATTTTAGAGGTGAAGAAACCAAGCCACAGAAGGATTGTTACAGAGCTACTAAGTGGCTGAGTTAGGATTGCAAACCAGCCAGGCTGGCTCCAGAGTCTGCACTTGTAACCATCATGCTCTGCTACCTTTGCTCACCTGCAGAATGAGTTGCTGGCATGTTTGTTTATCTCTCACGTCCCCTTGGACATCTAGTGTGTAAGCTGCTAAGCCTGGAGCTACAGGAAAAGCTGAGTCGCACTGGTCGATCTCAAGAAGTGCTGGAGCTGGGGCAGGTGCTGGACACAGGCAAGAGGAAGAAACACATACCTTACAGCGTTTCGTGAGTCCTTCTTGGTGCTCCTCCACCTTCCAACATCCAGAGGAGTCCTGGGAGCTTGTACCGTATTCAGGGAGTCTTTGTTTCCCCTCTCTCCACAGAGAGACAAGGCTAGAAGAGGCCTTGGAGAATTTATGTGAGCAGATCCTGGATTACAGTGTTCATGCTGAGCGCAAAGGCTCACTGAGATATGCCAAGGTCAGACTTTTTTCCAGGGCACTTCTCAGAGCTTTATTCTTTGGGGCTCATCTTCCCCAGTTCTTGAGCACCCCCTCCTCATCTTTAGACTCCCTCATTTCACTCTCATGGAACTCACCCCTCGGTCTCCAGTAGTTGGCAAAGCTGGTATGGTGGAAAGGGGAAGGAAGAAGTAGAGTAGTGGGCTGGGCTGATCCCAAATTCCCATCTCTCAGGGGCAGAGTCAGACCATGTCAACGCTGAAAGGCCTGGTGCAGAAGGGGGTTAAGGTGGATCTGGGGATCCCTCTGGAGCTGTGGGACGAGCCCAGCGTGGAAGTCACGTTCCTCAAGAAGCAGGTAGGATAGGATACAGCCCAGGGAAGTGAGAAGGGAACCTGAAAAGGGAGCTAGAGCCTAAGGAGGTCTACCTCAGCAGGGTGAAGGGGGCAGAGAACTGTCATTGATTGAACTGCACCCAGGAGTATATCAAGAATAATAATGGAGGCTAATAATATGCACTACCACTTACTGAGTACATACTATGTGAAAATTTGGGGGGGGCACATACATTTAAGCTGCTGCCTCATTTTAGCCTCATAACAACCTGATTACCATTTCCCATCTTACAGGCAAGGAGCTGAGACTTATTTTAATAACCTACTTAGTAGAGTAAGTACTAGTAAATGTCTGTTCAATGAATGAGGATCATACATCTACTAAGCCAAGTTTAACTTCCTGGCTACCTGCCTCTCCAAGTTGGGGTGGGGAGACAGGCAGTAGAGCATATTAGAGGGTTTCCAAAACCCAGCAGAGCAGATACCCTCTGACCCCTTCCACTTGACCAGTGTGAGACAATGCTGGAGGAATTTGAAGACGTTGTGGGAGACTGGTACTTCCACCATCAGGAGCAGCCCCTACAGCATTTTCTCTGTGAAGGTCATGTGCTCCCAGCTGCTGAAACTGGTGAGTGTGGGCTGGTGCCTTTCCTGCCAGGCCACAACATCCACTACCCCCCCCCCCCCCCAAACAATCTAAATTGTTTTCTATCACCCAACCTAGCATGTCTACAGGAAATTTGGACTGGAAAGGAGATCACAGATGGGCAAGAGAAGACAGAAGGGGAAGAGGAACAAGATCAAGAAGAGAAGAAAAAGGAAGAAGAAATAACTAACACACCAGGCCACCCCAAGCATGACCCAGAGGATCTTTGACCCTTGCTTTTGAGCCCCCAGGAAGGGTAAGGGTCACGGAGAATGTGCTGAAGTCTGAGCTCTCACTGCCCCACAGCTTTAAGGGTGTGTGTGTGTGTCTGTGTGAGTGACTCACCCCAGAGCTTGTAGTTGTTCTCTCCCACCTGGTCTCAGGCAGGATCCTGATGGTACAGCATAGCATGACTATGAGAAGAATGTGAGCAGTAGGTGAAAACCTTACCCCAACAGATGAGCCCTGTGCTGCCATCTTGCTCTTTAATGTAGGTGTGTGTGGAGACGGTGGTGAAGGCTTTCCCCTTTAAACACCTCTACCACTCCCAACCCCATCCAGAGGTCAGCAATGGCATAGGAGTTGTGGGCCTTGGGGACTCTCACAAGGAAGAAGCCAGAAGGGCATTCTCTGCGGATTACATAAACCACTTGTGTCCAGGAGGCTACTTACCAACGAACTGTGACTGAGGAGGGGACACTGGATGGGGATGGGGATAAATTAGGTGGGGTACATTCTTGGTTTACTTCACACTAACTTCACCGAGGACCAACCACATAAAATAAGAGGTGCCAATTTTTTGATATCGCTAGTAAATCTGAAAAAGAACAACAAAAAACAGCTGCGTCCAAGTTTCAAACAACTGCCGTGCCCGCATCAGAGCTGGTGGATGTAGCAGCGCCCCGCCCAGAGAATTGGGCTGTTGGCTGCAGTCCTGTTAGAAACTGATGGTGCTCTGTAATGTTGCAGCCCAAAGAGGCTGGCAGGGATAACCGGGCTGAGCATTTAGGCTTGGGTGTGCGCGGCTCCTGTCCACGCATGCCGGAGAATGCGCCCGGATTAAAATTCAATGTGTGGTTCTACCTCGGCCGCCATACTACAGTTTACGGGCACTCGTAGAGGACAAAATTCCTTGCGCTTTCCCGACTTCCGGTCTTTCCTCCAAATGGGCGTAATACCGAGTGCAGGGTAGAGAGTGCCTTCGGTTATAGTGAGGGAAAAGGAAAAGGGCATCCCTAACGGAGTGATGAGCGTGAATCTACTACGTGAGAGCAGCGAGGCGGGGGTCGAAGACGCTGAAGGGCCTACACAGCTTCAAGTGCAAGAAAAGGTTGGACGATACCATCTTCGAAGGGTGTTGAGAGTGATACCACCTTAGGAGTGCGAAGGGGTGGCAGAGAACTCAGACTTGGAGGTTCCATTTGTAGAGGCCGGACGCGTGTAGGAACCCGAATGACTGGACAGTGGCTCACAGGCCCCCTTTCTCTCCCCAGCCCATCCCTCTCCGGCCATGAGCCGTCTAGTGCGGACCGAGCCGCTGCTCGGGGAGTCCCCTCTGCGGGTACCTGGCGATCCCTACTCGGTGGTGGTTTTACTGCAGGGCTACGCGGAACCCGAGGGGGTTAATGGCGCCGTGCGGGCCGACGGCTCTGTGACCCTTGTCCTGCCCCGGGCCTGGGGCCAGGCCTCCAGTCATCGAGAGCACCCGCCCGAGGGCGGCGAGGCGAAGACCGCTCTGGAGGAGGCAGCCCGTGGCCCCATCCTTGTGGACACCGGTGGCCCCTGGGCTCGGGAGGCGCTCTTGGGAGCCTTGGCGGGGCAGGGTGTCGCCCCCACCGACGTGACTCTGGTGGTGGGGACTCACGGACACTCGGATCATATCGGGAACCTGGGACTGTTTCCAGATGCGGCTCTGTTGGTCTCGCACGACTTCTGCCTCGCTGGGGGCCGCTACCTGCCCCACGGACTGGGTGAGGAGCGGCCCCTGCGGTTGGGGCCGGGACTCGAGGTGTGGGCCACGCCCGGCCATGGGGGCCAGCGGGACGTGAGCGTGGTGGTGGCGGGCACGGCCCTAGGCACCGTAGTGGTGGTGGGTGATGTTTTTTAACGCGACGGGGATGAGGACTCGTGGCAGGCTCTGAGTGAAGACCCAGTGGCCCAGGAGCGGAGCCGGAAGAGGGTCCTAGGCCTTGCCGACGTGGTCGTGCCTGGTCACGGGGCCCCTTTCAGGGTGGTCAGGGAAGCCTGGAATCCAGAGACAAAGGGCTCAGGGAACGGCGGGCAGGGTCCCGTGGTTTGAAACAAGGGTCCTACAATGCACCGTTAAGCCCCGGGAGAGACTGGACTCCTGTCAGGGAAGCCCGTCCCCCCAACCCTTCAGCCAAGGAACTGATGTGTAGGTTACCATGAGGACCCAGTCAGCCAGAATCAAAGCACTCTGTGGTCACGAAGAGTCCTCCAGGAGGTTGGTATTCCAGGAAGGACAGAGTGCTTCTGCCACTGCTGTCACCAGTACCACTATTTTTGCAACCAAATTAGGATTAAGGACTGGGTCAGCTGTGTGCCACCTCTGGGAGCTTCATTAATAAAATGGGGAAATGTCCATGAGAGAGTTGTTCCAAATAAAAATAGGAAACTACATTGAAAATCATACTGCCCTAATGTAAATGTGAAGCATTAATAGTAACAGTCATGCAACTATAATCAGGAATATAAGCAAACGGGGACACTTTTGGCCATTTGCAATGCAGGTTGTATAGAAGTAACACCATAGTCATCTGACTTTAATTCATTCATTCATTAACTTAGTCAATGAATACTTAACTGCTGCAACATCTTAAGCACTGGTCTAGGTCACAGGGATACAACAGTGAACAAATTAGACAAACTCCTGGTCCCTCATGGGTATTAACATTCTATTGAAACAGACAAGTAAATAACAACTATGTATAATAGTAAACCAAATAGTTACAGTCTGGTTAGTGATATGAGAAAAAAGCAGGCTGGATTGGGAGGGTGGTCAGGGAAAGCCTCTGAGATGATGTTTGATTAGAGAACTGAATGAGGAGAAAGCTGGCCATATGAGGATCTGGGAGAGGGGTACTCCAGGCACTGGGACAGCAGATATAAAGACTCGACCTACTTGAGCAGCAAGAATCCGTGGGGTTGGAAGAGTGGCAATAAATGAAACTGCAAAGTTAGGCGGGGCTATTATGCAGGGCCTCATGGACCATGCATGGTAAAGGGTTTGGATTTTTCCTAAGATTGAAGCCTTTGGCTTTTCAGCAGGAAAATGACCTAGTCTTGTTTGTTTTAAAATAACCACTCTTGTTCGGAATGGAGAAGGGGTTGGAGTTGGAGCAAGAATTGAATTGGCTGTGGTTAGGAAGCCATAACAGTCTCTGAGGTGAGAGAAGTTGATGGCACCTGGCCCATATCCCAGAAGTCAAATTATGGCTGTGGTCCTCTTGACAACTGTCCCAGTCCCCATGTCCTCCATCCATGCAGCCCCAGAACTGGCAGAAGTGTTTAGGTGGGGCAGATGAAGGAGGGGAGGAAGTCCATCTTATTGTGGATGATAAGCCTCCTGGGTGGATGCTGTTGGGCAGGGCCAGGCTGGAGGTCATTTAACAAGTGTCCCCAAAGGCCACACATAGGTCAGCAAAGGCAGCTTGGAGGAGCTGGTTCACCTGCAGAGTGAAACTTTCTCTACCATCCACAGACTTGTGGTGGTGTTGACCAATTTGATAACCACAAGAGTGCAACCCAACTGCCCAGATCCCTGCCAGTCATCAGATAAAGATGGATGCAGGGAAGGTGGTAAAGTGGATGGACCCCAGCATTACGATGGTGTGGGGGTCCCTGGCCAGGCCTCCCGGGTCTTGGGCCATGGAGTGCAGGGAGACCAATGGTGTGTGAAGTATGTGCAGGGACCAGCTCTGGGCCTGCCAATACAGCACTATTCCCCAAATGGTCTCCATAGCCATCAGGGGCCGTCTGATATGTGGCATGTGGGTAGGTCCACTGGCTTCAGGGCCGTGGACAAGAGATGAGAAGTCGGGTTCCTTAGAGCTATGCACTTCTACCTTGTACAAATATAAATTCCAGTCCTGAGTAACTTTCTTGAACATAGGTATTCTGCTTATTACTCAGGGTTGGTCATTCAGGGCAACACATCTCTTTGGCCACACTGACTGTCTCCAACGTGGAAATCCAGCCTTGGAAATCTTAGGGTTTTTGCTAGAGCTAATGGCTGGGGCCACCAAATGGAGACTGAGAATGAAGTTAAGAGAAACAGACCTGATGACAAGCTTGAGCGCTGGAAGTCAGATCCACCGCCTAACTCACCAGTCACCTGGGCTGGCTAATCAACTTTCCTGCCTAAGCTGCTTGGACTGTTTCCAGTTGCTTGCAGCTAGGGGAGTCCATAATAGATACAAGCAAATAGATACTGGTGCAAATGATTCATTAGAGGCAGTGAGGATGGCGTGGAGGGAGAGCGAGAGAGATAACAGAGGAAAAGCAGTGCTTAAGATATTAGGAGGCTGAACTCAGAGTGTACTTAGAAGCTTCCTTTTTGTGGAAAATCTCAGGAAAACTTGACGTATATGATTAGATTCCTCTACTCATAAATATTTAATGGCTACACATTACCTGCAGAATAACCCAAACTTTCTCTCCTGATCCTTTTCAAGTCAGTCTGCTCCAGTTTGGCCGAACTGGCTACTTCCTTCTAAACAAGATCACATCCATCCTCCTTTTATCCTGCAGGCCTTTGATCCTGTTCTTTTCCTGCTGTCTCTCCTCTCTTCACTATCCAGGCTCAGCTCTGCTCATCTATAGAAAAACTTCCCTGATTTTTCTGACCCTATTTTAAACTCTTATAATGCAATCTCTATATTATTCACTTAGCATTAGGTAATGCCTGGGATTGGTCTTTTTCCTGGAAATGTCCTCTCCCCATTGTTCCACTTGAGAGCAGAAGATACTTCTTAGAATGCCTCACAGCTCAGTATTTTATCTATAAATGCTATGAAATAAATACATGCTGTTTTTCTGATCTACTTGGGTGTCTGTTGCCTGTTGCCCAGCTCTGATTCCTTGTCCAGGATTTAGGTATCTACCCTGCCAATCCTCTTAAAAGTTCCAGCATCCTATCCACTTATGCAAAGGTATGTCTCTCAAAGCCCTTCCTCTTCACCTTTTTCTTCATGAGGCTTCAAGTGTCCTGCTGTTATCCTGTCATGGCCACTTACAGGGCTCAGTGTCAGACAGATACTCCCATCACTGCTGTAGCATGGAGTCCCTCATCATGTGAATGACACGGCCAGCCAGGCAGCCTAGGATGCTATCAATAGTGCAGAAGGAACAGCTGCAGCAAGACAGAAAGTGCCCTTATCTCAGTGGTAGCCTGGGGTGGTATGGGGGTCGATGGACTAGGGTTATAGGGAAGGAGAAAAATATGACAAGCTAACCAGTAAAAAACTAACATTTTTTTGAGCGTTTACTCTGTGTCATGTACATGTACTATAATCATTCTCTTAAAAATAGGTGGGTAAATTAAGTGAAGTGATTTGGTAAATGTCAGAGCAAGCATGTGAATAAAGGCTTCCAGCTTCCATTGCCCATCTCTAAATACTAGGGAGAGGCTAATTCCAGTTATTGACATACCCTCTAGGTCAGCTAACCTCTACTCCAAACTATTCCAGATGTACTCACTGAAGCTGCTCTTTCTCTTGGCTGCTTTCTGGCTGTAGCCCTGAAGACTTTGTTAGTCACATTCCTAGAGAGATAAATGTCTGTGATAAGAAAGAAGACAAGGTGAGGGGCTGAAAGCTTGAGTTTAGGTAGAAGACTATTAATAGGTTTAACTATGTCTACTTTCAAAAAGAATTCTGTTGGGTAATGGGTATACAACATAATCCACAGTTCAAATGCTATAGAAATGTTGACCTGAAACTTATGTACTCTTTCTTATTCAGTGGTCCCCAGCCCCCGGGCTGCGGACCAGTACTGGTCCATGGGCCATTTGGTACCGGTACGCAGAGAAAGAATAAATAACTTACATTATTTTTGTTTTATTTATATTTAAGTCTGAACAATGTTTTATTTTTTAAAAATGACCAGATTCCCTTTGTTACATCCATCTAAGACTCACTCTTGATGCTTGAATCTCGGTCACATGGTACATTTATCTGTCCCACCCTAAAGGCCGGTCCATGAAAATATTTTCTGACATTAAACTAGTCCATGGCCCAAAAAAGGTTGGGGACCACTGCTCTTATTGATCAATGTCACCCCATTAAATTTAATTTTCTAAATAAAATTAGAAACAAATAAATAAAAGAATTCCAAGCGGCTACAATAGATATATGTATATAACATAGCATAATTAAAACAAAGATTAAAAAGAAGTTAGAAACCAGGTAGAAGGTGAGATAACTTATTGAACTTGAGACTTTTATCTGGATACTTCCTGAAACGGAACACTACATTTTGGCTCTAAACCCCCTAGCAACACACACACACACACACACACACACACACACACACGGGGTTTTGTAGTTTTTCTTCTTAGTAATAGGAAACATAGCTTGTTTGGAGAGAAATTTTTTCTTGAGTTTACATTCTAAAAGGATCAGGAGCACATGAAAACTCAGATGAAAGCATAATGACTGGAATCAATCAGTTATGAATATGCTTCAAAAATTAACTAAAGAATGAGTGAATTAACTTTTATTATACAACAAACCACCCCAAAAAGTAGTGGCTTAAAACCACAAAATGTTATTTCTTACAATTTTGTGACTCATCAGGACTGCCTTGACTGGAGCTGAATAATCTATGGTGGCCTTATCACCCATCAGGGTGCCGCAGCTGGAATTGGTCAGATCACGGGGGCCTCTGCATCGTTTCTCAATCAACAGTAGCTAGCTTGGGCTTGTTCACATGGTGGCAGAGGGGTTCCCAGTGCTAGGGCAGAAGCTACGTTCAGAAATTACAGATTATCACTTATATCACCTTCTGTTGGTTAAAGCAACTCATAAGGCCAGTTCTGATTTAGGGATAAAGAAGTGGTCTCCACTTGATAGAAGAAGTTGCAAAGAATTGTTTCCATGTACTATGATGGGTGTGTGTATAAATCGGTGATGCTAAAAGTTGACCATCTCTAATGTTTGGTAAGTCCTTTTAAGTCTCTGCCCTTCTCCCAAGCAGCTGCTAATCACACCACACCATTTCCTCCTCACTCCCAGAAGGGGGCAGCATTAATCACAGAGAAAGCAAAAACCATTGTTCCAGCTATCTCTGCTTCAAGACACCATACCCGAAAACTCGTCAGCATCTGCACCTAAAGTTACCTCTAGAAAAGGAGCAGTCCCTCACCCACTCCTACCAGACATTTCCTTTATATCCTTGCTGATTCCTTTTCATAAGTTTCATTCACTTTCTTGCTCAGACTGGCTCCCACTCTGACCAATCCACTAAAATGGCTCTGGGCAACTCTTTATGAACATCATTATTGACAAATCCAAAGGACTCTGAGTGCTCATTTTACTTGACCACCCAGCAAGACTTGACATTCCTTCTTGAACCTTGCATTCCACACCACCTCCCGTTGGATTCCTTGACTACACACTGCTCTGTTCTCCACTTAATGCCTGCTTCTCAGTCTCCTTGAGAGCTCTTTTCTCTCCTCATATACCTTAAACAGTCTAAAAATATTTTTGTCAAATATTAATTGTTCGTGAGAACATTTCAAAAATAAAAGGTACAAAGAACAATGCAACAAACACCTGTGTACTCACCATTCAGTTTAAGAAAGATGTGTTGTCATTACTTTGAAGTCTCTCTATGTTTTTCTCTAATTCTATTCCGTTCCTGGCCCTTCAGAGGCTAGCACTGTCTTAATGGGGTGTTCATCATTTCCTTGAAATTCTTTGTAGTCTTAACCACATTTGCATTTCTACACAAGGATTGTTTTTGTGTTTATGAACCTTATATGAAGAAATCATATTATAGACTTTCTTCTACAATTTGCTTTTTTTTTTTTTTTTGCTTTTTTTTTCACTTGGTATTATGATCCTGAGATTTATTCATTTCCTGTGGGTAACTATAATTTGTTTTCACGTGTGTAGTAATCAATTTTATGGAAAACCACATAATGTTGGGAAAACCGAATATCCACATGCAAAAGAATGAAGTTGGACCCTTATACCATACACAGAAACTAATTTAAAATGGATTAAAGACTTAAATGTAAGACGTGAACTGTAAAGCTTCTAGAAGAAAACATGGGGGACAAAGGTCCTGACATTGATCTTGGTCATGATTTTTTGGATATGACATCAAAAGCAAAGGCAATAAAAGCAAACATAAATAAGTGGGATTACATCAAACCTAAAAGTTTCTGCACAGCAAAGGGAACAATCAATGCAGAGGTAATGTATGAAACGGCAGAAAATACTTGCAAACAGTGCATCTGATAAGCATTTAATATTCAAAATATATACGGGACTCATACAGCTCAATAGCAAAACCCCCAAATAACCAAATTTAATAATTGGCAAATAACATGATAGACATTTTCCCAAAGAAGGCATACAAATAGCTGACAGGTACATGAAAAGATGCTCAACATCACTAGTAATAGGGAAATTAAATCAAACCCACAATGAGATGTCACTTCACACCTGCTCGGATGGCTATTATCAAAAAGACAAGATAACAGGTGCTGGCAAAGGTGTGGAGAAAAATAGATCCTTGTGCATTGTTAGTGGGAAAGTGAATTGTTACAGCCATTATGGAAAAACAGTATGGAGGTTCCTCAAAAAATAAAAAATAGAACTATCATATGATCCAATAATCTCACTTCTGGGTATATATCCAAAGGAAATAAAGTCAGAATCTCAAAATGATATTTGTACTCTAATGTTCATTGCAGGATTATTGACAGTAGACCAATAAGGAAACAACCTACTGTAGGTTGTATCCACTAACAGATGAATGGCTAAAGAAAATGTGAGACATATATGTATATATATGTACATACATACAAACACAGGAATATTACTCAGCCTTAAAATAGAAGGAAACCCTTCCATTTGTGATAACATAGACGGTACATTTTTCTGTGTGGGCAATCCTGTCATCTGCAACTAAGTCTGAGGAAAAGAGGCTAAAATGGTGCCAAAGGGCTAGCTCACTGTGGGGTCTGTCCCATGGTGGGGACAGAAGGACCTGGACCCGAGGAACCACTGCCTCAGGATGCTGGCAGTGTAAGCCCTGACGATGAAGCATCCAGTGACCTGAACCTGAAACAACTCACAGAAGATGTTGGGGAAGAGCTGGAGCAGAGGAAGGAGCCACAGCATAGAGATGATGCAGAGTTCGCGAGGGCCTTCTTTGAGGAGTCGCTCTGTGCTCTTTTGTTCTCTCATCCTTCCCTGGGAGCAGGAGGGAGAGCCCTTCCAGAAGGTCCAGACAGCTGGTAAGTATTGGGGTTGATCATTGGCTACTAGGTTAATTGGCTAAATTAAACCAGTTTATATGTTAATTAAACAGATTACTGGTTTACTTGATTTGGTCATCTCTAACCAGCCAGATACTTCCCTCTGGTTTTTCTCCCTCCTCCTCCATGTCACTAACATCTTTGTTTCTGGTGGGGTGGGGGCTGCACAGTACAGGAATTTGGGAAGGCAATGACGCCTGAGTCCTGGGAGAAGCACACTGAGAAGGGCAGGACTGCGTTCAAATCTTGGCTTACCATTTACTAGCTGAGTGGCTTTGGGAAAAGCACTAATCATTCTGGCTCTTTGTTTCATGTCTCAAATGAATACATCCTATGCCATAAGGGTTGTTGATGTCTGAGGTGAAGCATGTAAATGCTGACATGATGCCTGTTATAAGGGAAGTATGATGGTTAGACTGGAAGGCAGACCTTGGGTTTCAAGCTGCCTACCAGTTTTTGGGGGACTTGCAATCACTAAACAGAAGTATAGAGGAGGACCTTGGGAGTGAGCTATCTATTATAGTTCATTTTTGGCAAGATGGACAGAAGGTGAAGGTGACATCAGTTTTCACCTTGAATACATGTGTGTGTGTGTGTGTGTGTGTGTGTGTGTGTGTGTGTGCGTACAAGGTATTTTTATTTTTGTGGGTAAGGGTATGAAGTTGAAGAGGGAACTAGAGCAGATGGCTGTTTCTCTCAGATTCTTGGTGACCTTTAACCCCTGCTGGTTTCTGAAGCACCTGTGTCTGGCCGGGGTTATTATGGGAATTGGTGATCCCTCTGTGCAGCTTACTCTAAGGAGGTCATCTTTCAGTCCCACTCCTTAGGACTTTAGGGGTAGAGTATAGGGTCTCTTCCTGGGGGGTCTTGTGGACAGGATGGCAAGGAGGTGCTGATGGTGAGGTGGAGCTGGGGAGGGCAAGCGAGGCATAGAGGATGCCATCCACCTGGGTGAGAACGGGAGAAGGGGGTTAGAAGTGGAGGGGGAGCTGACCCCATCTGAGGGCAGTGATCCCACACCTGAGCGTCCCGCCGATACCACTGTCCCTCTATTCCTTCCAAGCTTCCCTTTAATCCTTTCAGGCTCTAGTCTGAGCTGCTTACCTTTGGGTCCAGCTTGGGGTCTCTATGTTGTCCTAGGAAAAAAATCAAGATGTGCCAGGGTCAGATGGCATGGCAGCCAGGGTAGAGAAATAGGCAGAGGGCTCAGCAGTGAGGTCATCTGCTAGGTGAGGACCCGGGTCATATGGGAGGGATGGGTGAGGCATGGGAAAGGGGAAAAGGGGCACACTGGGAGGGAGTGTGTGGGAAGAAGGAGGGGCCAAGGTGGAGAGTGGGGAGTGAGGACATCTTGTACTTCTCCTTAGTGCCATGGAAGGATCCCCTGCACTGAAAGGAAAGGGTGGGAATGTGTTAGAGGCTGGGCAGAAAAGAGTTAAAGCCTGCATCGGGCTGGCTGTGTTGTGGGGGCGCTGTGACCTGCTTGGACATACTCAGAAGAGGGAGGCAGTGGTCTGAGGCTCTCAGAGGAGGCTGCCTGCAAGAGCATTGAGAGGCAATCTGTGCTATGCCCAGGAGAGGTCCCTGAGTGCCAACAGAAGGAGCATTGTTCTAGAGAAGCCACTTTTGTAGGAAGGGGGCACGGGAGGAGAAGTCGGACGGGTGAGTTGCTGTTCCTCTCTGCTGGCACTGCCTCGGTTAGAACTGGAGAACGAAAATAAGTGAAGCTCATCTCACAGCCTCTGGCTCGGTGCTCAGGCCTGGTCCCCAGAAGGAGACATCATCCTGGAAGGGGACCCGAGGAAGGCAGCTGGCAAAAGTCAGGGGCAGAGAGAAAGGAGGGAGGAGGCTGCAGGAAGAAAAAGTGTGGAAATCTGAAAAAGGGTAGAGAAAAGGAAAGTGGTGCTGAGCCACCAGTGCCCAGGAAAGAAGGAGAGTCCTGGCACAGAGGAGAGGACGCTAGGCTGGGAGCCCTGTGGGGAAGCTGCTTTGAGAAAACACAGATGATTCCTGTGGTCCCTTCAGATGTATCACCACGGGAAAGGGTAGATTGGATGATGGGTTAGAAAGAGGAAAAAATGTGGAAGAGATAGATGTGTTCTGCAAGGAAGATGTTTGAGGTGGAAAGAAAACAGGATGAACAGAAAGAAAAGCTTAGAACTGGGGATGAAAGGAAGAGAAAGAGCATACCAGAGAAAGAGAAAAGGGAGACATTCTGGGAAAGAATCAGAAGGGGTAACTAGATTCACTGTGTGGAACACTAGAAAATGTGCATGGGGAAGTGGAGGATGGGATCAGCTGCGAAAGGCTCCCTAGTGCTGTTCTGATAAGGACGCTTCTTGTTTCCCAAACCAGCTGCCTCCACCAGTTCCCTTTTGAAGACAAGCGCTCACCTGGCTGGGGCTCTGGCTTTATTTAGTCTGCAGACCTGTGGAGGGACCAACAGTGTGTCAGTGTGTCACCCATGAACAGCACCTGTCCTCCTGCCTCCTCTGTTCCGGTCTACTCTGAGACCATCTTTGGACAAACCAGGGAGCAAAGCAGCTCTGCTGAAACCCATGTGGGAAGGGCCTAGGACTCAGAGCTGGCACCCAGCTGGCACCCTGAAGCCGCCCACGCCTGTCCTGCTATTGTCCTCGACACCAAATCTGGAGAGGAGCTCTTCTCTGCACCCTGTGCCTCCCTCACCCTGCCCTCTCTCCCTAACTTTCCCTCTGCTCCCTTCCCTCTCCTTGAACTCCCTGCAACCCCCAAACCTGCTCCTTCCACTGCTGAGCCCTGGCCCACCCTCACTCCCTCCTCCTTCCTCTTGTCACAGGCACCATTGCTCCCTCCTGCCCTGAAAACCAGCTTCTTGTGCTTTCCTTCTGAGTGGCGGCTCTTTCTCTCTCCCAGTGCATGAACCTCGTGGCTGGAATCCGTGTTTGCACTGCAGTCTGTTCCTCTCCTCCACTGAGGACTCTGCCGTCCCCCCTGCACCAGCCTCCCTCCACATCCTCAAGTCTCTCTCAGCATTTCCTCAGCATTTGGCCCCTGGTTCACAGACATTCTCGCCACCACCCACCTGGGAGGTCTCATCATCCACAGGGACAACCCTCTGAACACCCTGGACTCACCCGTCCCCCCAGCTCCAGCAACCTCCGTTCCACTCAGCAATACCTTGGACTTTATTTTTTTAATCCCTGAAATGAGGACTCTAAAATACTAAATGCTAGTATAATTTTTGTGCTACAACTTTCTTTCCTTCCAGCTCTCTTTGGTCATTACCCCCCGGCACCTGTGCTTTGACCTCCCTGAACTCTTGTTCACTTTCTTTCAGGTTATCTAGGCATCTGCGAGTCCTCCGTTCCATTGTGCCCTTTCACCAGCTCCTTGACCTCCTGAGCTGCCCTGTCCTGCCACACCGAGCTGCTGAATCTCCAGTCCTGCATGTCTCTATGGCATGGAATGCTTGTTGTTTATTCAGTGTCCATTCACCTGTTCTTACTCAGTTACAGAACCTCAATTTTGTTTGGAGTGGCAGTGTGCTCCCCTACAGATAGATGTGGAACATAGGACTAAATTCTAGCCAATAAGATAAGGGGAAGTGTGGGTAGGACTTTCAGAAAGGCTCTTTAAAAGGAAGACAGACAATTGAGGCGTGGGCTTTTGTCCTTTCCTCCTTCTGTTTCCTACTTGGATTCAGAAATAATGGCCTCAGTCTTAGCAGCCACCTTGGACCAGGAGGCAACCTTTAGTATATAAGCCAGTCTTCAGGACAGTTAGCAGAAAGGTAGGAGCCTGAGTGCCTAAGGACAGTGGCCTCTGCTGTCTGCCTCTAGGTCCTTTTATATGAGGGGAAAATAATAAACTCTGTGTTATTTAAATTATGGTTGCTTCTGGTCTCTGATGCTAACTGCTAAATAGAACTGTTGACAGGTCCTAAAGATTACTAAATGGCATGGTTGAATACTGCTGGGGAAAACACCATCATGCGCAATGATGCTTCTATCGATGAATGTCTTCTTATATGAGTTGAATCCTTAAATTCTATCTTCCATTTTCTTAGTGACTATAGATCACATTTTCTCTTCATCTTTAACCCTTATCCTCACTCTCAGGAGATAACTGATGCATTTTTTGCACTGCAGAGTTTTTTCTTTTTAAGATTTTATTTATTGAATTTAAAGAGGGGAGTGGAGCGAGAAGTACCAACTCATAGTTGCTTCACTTAAGTTGTTTATTGATTTCTTGTCATATATGTCTTGACTGGGCAAGCCCAGGGTTTCAAACCGGCAACATCAGGATTCTAGGTTTATGCTTAATCCACTGTGCCACCGTAGATCAGGCATGCACTGCTGAATTTAAACACAAAGTTGTATGTAGGTAAACTTATCAATATTTTTATTAATGGCTTTTGGGTTTTGTGTCTTACTTAAGGGACTACTTTTACCTCATGATTATAAAATAGTTTCACATGCTTTCTTCTAGTACTAGGGTCATTTTTTCCTCTTTGAATCTTTGATCTTCATGAAATTTATTTTGGTGCAAATTATGAGGTAGGCAGAAAATGTTATTTTTTCTCAGATGGCTATGCAATTTTTCCTGCACTATGTATTGAATTGTCCATCTTTCCCCATTGATTAGACATGCTACCTTTTAACCTACATATATTTGCATAATTCCTGCATATATTTGGGTTTGTTTTCATACTACTTATATTTGAATTTTTTCTTTTCTTCCATTACTTTTATTTGTTTATTATATACTAGGATTGCATCATTTTATTGTAGCTTGATAATTATAAGTGCTAATGCTATGTTTAATTGTTATGATAACCCCTGGGATAATTACTAATATTATGCTCATTTTACTGATAAGGAAGTTGGGACAGAGTAACAGTTGCATTGTGTCAGAGTTGACCCAGCCAAAATTGACTACAGGCAGTCAGATTCTATGCTCTTCATCTTTGTACTTTAAGATCAGAGAGAGCCTCCCTGGCCAGATAGTTCAGTTGGTTGGAGCATTGTCCTGAAGTTCAGAGGCCTCTAGTTCAATCCCTGGTCAGGGCACATACAGGAACAGATTGATGTTCCTGTCTCTCTCTCTCTCTCTCTCTCTCTCTCTCTCTCTCTCCCTCTCTTGCTAAAATCAATAAATAGACATTTGAAAAAATCAAAGAGGGCAAATCTCTCATTGTACATTTTCTTAAAAGTAATTTCAAATCAATTTTGGAGGATGTTGGGGTACAAATAATGAATGCCTCTAGCCAGGTCTTCTCGTTGAGCTCTAAGTGCATACATCCAAATTTCTGATTGACATTCCAGCTCAGATGTCACACAGGTGTCTTAAACATAACATATCCCAAACTAGAGGAATAATTTTCTGCCCTACACATGGCCTTTGACCTCCTATGTCTACTAATTTACTTGGTGGTTTCATCATAGCCTGTTCACCCAAGTTGTGAACATGGGACTTTTGGCTCCCTGACCCCTACATCAATCAAGTCACCAAGTCTTACTTGTTCCCTCTTAACCCTTTCAGATCCGGCTCTCTCCTTCGACTGCCACTGCATTAAACTGACCCTAGCCTGGCCCATGTCTGGTCCCTCCACTGCAGACTGATGTATATCTTTAGGACGAGGTGAGGTTGCCACTGGGCTGCTTCATGTTGCTTGCCTCTGGGATTCGAGGCTTTTGGGTGTGATTTACAAGGCCCTCTTCTCCCATCTCCAGCCTCCTCCATAGTATTAGTTACTTACAGTACCAGAATGGTTTCCTTCTCCTGGAGAACAGCGACCTCTACACCATCCTTACCATTTGCCTGGCTAATTCCTTTTTACTCTTTGAGACTTTTCATAGAGTTTTCATAGGTTTCACCTCCTCTGGGAAGTCCTTTTCAATTACCCCCTCCTTCATCCCAACTACCATAGCTCTTTGCAAATGAGGCAATAAGCCCTTCAGGCAAATGCCCCAGCCTTTCCCTCCCCCACTGAGTTCCTTGAAAACAGGGTCTCTACTTTATTTACTTTTGTATCTTTAATTACAAGCCAGGCCCTGGAAAACAGTATCCCACCAAGGCTTGCTGAGCTGAGTTAACTTCCTGTTCCGTCTGCTCTCTCCTTAATTTTTCAGAGCAGACCTTCCCCTCTCCATGAACAAAAAGGTGAGGACTGATAAGAAATGATTAAGTCAAGAACAAGAACTGGAAAAGATCAGACTTGTGGAGACGGGTTGGTTTAAAGCTGTGGTCTTCAAACTTGATCACTCCCAGACACCACTTGAGGAGACTGTTAACAGTGCTGATTCCCATGTCCAGACCTACCCCCATCAGGGATCTGGGGTCATCCTGGTGCAGGTGGTTCTGAAAAACACCCAGTTGGGAAGCCTGGGGAGATGGCAGGGTCCTGGACCACTTACCTTTACTTCTCTTCCATCTGAGGTAGAAAATCAGTCCCAAAATTGCTATTTTGAACACAGTGCTGGTCATCGCCACGCCGACGGCAGCTTCCATACTAAAGGAACAAGACCCCAAGCTCCTTTTGTCCCCTGAGACACTGACGCTGTCTGTGGTGGTGGTGATGGTGATGGTGCTGGTGGCGCGTGTGGTGGTTTTCTCTGTGTCTAAGAAGACAGGTGAGATAAGCAAATTCCTTGGAAGACTGGAGCTACCTGGGTGACACTGTCAATCCTGCTTCCTAGTTTGGGGAGTAATGGGGCTGGAAAGCAGCCCTCTGAAGCTCTCACACCGGGAGGGGAGTAACAAGGTGAGATGCTGAGGGCTGAGAATCCACACCACTCAGTTTAAATTCTGACTCCGCTACTGGTCAGTGGTGTGACCTCAGAACCTCATTTCATCCCCTACAAATAGGGATAACTGGATCACAGGATCAGAAAAATGTTATTCTGGCAACAGACACAACGAAAATTTACGAGTTTCACCATATTTAAGTGTACAGCTCAGTGGCACTAGCACATTCACATTGTTGGGCAGCTCTCACCACCATCCACCTCTGAAACTTTTTCATCTTCCCAAACGGAAAATTTGTCTCCATTACATAACTCCTCATCATCCTCACCCCAGCCCAGGAACCCACCATTCTACTTTCTGTCTCTATGAATTTGACTACTGTAGGTATTTCATATAAGTGGAATCTTCCAGTATTTGCCCTTTTACAAGATTTTTTTTTTTTTTTACAGAGAGACAGAGAGAGAGTCAGAGAGAAGGACAGACAGGGACAGACAGGAACGGAGAGATGAGAAGCATCAATCATTAGTTTTTCGCTGCACATTGCGACACCTTAGTTGTTCATTGATTGCTTTCTCATATGTGCCTTGACCACGGGCCTTCAGCAGATTGAGTAACCCCTCGCTCGAGCCAGCAACCTTGGGTCCAAGCTGGTGAGCTTTTGCCCAAACCAGATGAGCCTGTGCTCAAGCTGGCCACCTTGGAGTCTCGAACCTGGGTCCTTGGCATCCCAGTCCGATGCTCTATCCACTGCGCCACCACCTGGTCAGGCACAAGATTGTTTTAATAAGTGAGAAAACATTGAAATGTAGAAACACCATATTCCCAACCATAGAACAAGTTTTGCAAGATTATAAATGAGTAAATGAAAAAAGTTCTGTAAAGGCCATAAATGTTCACTAATGTCTAGACTCTGGAAAGCCCTCAGGATGCTGCCTTAACAACCTCTGTAAAAGGCCAAGATAAACCGAGAACATTCTTTTGATTTTTGTAAAATGCTTCGCTGAGCACTTTCTCCCTGGATTGTTCTAACGATAACTGAAAGCCTGTTTGGCTTCTGTAAAACTGCTTTGGCTAGGAGCTCACCCCTTCCCCTTGCTTCCTTTTGCCTTTGAAAGCAAACCTCTGAGTTTGTTCGGGGCCGCGAGTTCTTTAGGATGCGAATCCACTTGTGGTTGCCGGCCTTAGAATAAAGACTCTTTAATCTGACTACTTGATTGTGTGGCAAAAGGTCTGTTTCCTCACTGTCCAGATATAACAACATCTGTAAAGTACCTAGTGTATATTGGAATATTTATTTATTTATTTTACAGAGACAGAGAGTCAGAGAGAGGGATAGATAGGGACAGACAGACAGGAACGCAGAGAGATGAGAAGCATCAATCATCAATTTTTTGTAGTGGCACTTTAGTTGTTCATTGATTGCTTTCTTATATGTGCCTTGACTGTGGGGCTACAGCAGACGGAGTAACCCCTTGCTCGAGCCAGCAAACTTGGGTCCAAGCTGGTGAGCTTTTGCTCAAACCAGATGAGCCCGCGCTCAAGCTGGCAACCTCGGGGTCTCGAAACTTGGTCCTCCGCATCCCAGTCCGACACTCTATCCACAGCGCCACCGCCCGGTCAGGCTATATTGGAATTTTTTAAACTTAATTTTTAATTAAGTTTTAGAGAGAGAGAGGAAGGGGAGAGAGAGAAACATCAATTTGTTGTTCTGCTGGAATTACGAGTAAGCGTATGCTCAATTACAGGTTGATATATCTAAAAAGCTCTGTGAAATAGATGATTTTCTGAAATAATTTTAAATAATGAATTTAACAAATTTTAAACTACAATGGTAGACAAGAAGAAATTATTGTCTATTAAACACTATTAAAGAACTATCTTTCATTAAGATTTTAAGCCCAGAAGGTTTTATGGATAAATTCTTGTAAAAGTTGAATAAATAATAATTCATAGATGGGAGGTTCCAGAACATAGAGATATATGAAAAACTATGCAATTTTAATGCATTTTATAAAATGGTAACATAACCCTGATGCTAATATCCATTCATAATTTTTTAAAATGAAGATTAAAACACAAAGCTGGGTTTTCATTTGTTTATTTTACTGATCCAAGTGTTGGCACAATGGGAGTATAAATAGGCACATCTGGAAATGCATTGGGAGTATCTATCACAGTGTAAAATACCGCTGTGTGACCTTTGGCCCAGGGATTTCAGTGCTAGGAATTTGTCCTATGGAAATGCCGGCGCAAGTATTCAAAGACCTGTGTTTAAGGGTATTCTTTGCAGCACTGTTGTGATGTGGCAATAACCTAAATGTCTTTAAATAGGAGGCTGATTAAGTAAATTATGACACATGGCCACAATGGGATACCATGCAGCATTAAAAAAAAAAAGATATGGGGCCTGACCTGTGGTGGCGCAGTGGATAAAGTGTCGACCTGGAAATGCTGAGGTCGCCGGTTCGAAACCCTGGGCTCGCCTGGTCAAGGCACATATGGGAGTTGATGCTTCCAGCTCCTCCCCCCTCCTTTCTCTCTCCCTCTCTGTCTCTCTCTCTCCCTCTCTCTCTCCTCTCTAAAAATGAATAAATAAAATAAAATATTAAAAAAAAAAAAGGTATGGATTATGTGTACTGAAATGGAAAGCTACCTGAAATACATGAACTAAAAGTGTCAAGTTCTAGAGTAGAATTAAATGCAGTTTGATTCTGTTGTGTTCTGCATAGCTATATGTAGACATCTGCCTGTTTTGACTCAACCTCTTGTCACCCTCAGCCTCTTTATCTGCTTCAGCCATACATGTCTCCCCTCACCACCTTTGTCCCACTGTTCCCTCTTGACTGGAACATTCTTCTTAAGACCTCTCCTTATTTCCTACAGATCTGTCCTAGGCTGGATTTTTCTTTTGGCTTCTCTAGACCCACTTTCCAGCTCTTCTATCCATGCTGTGAGCTTTTGGAGGCTAGTCCTGTGGACCCCATCCATGGGCTCTCTCACCCTTTGTTCCCATTCAGTGACCAATGGCAGGAGATGAACGGAAAGCAGAGGGTAGGTCAGGTCATAGCTCTTTGCCATCTCCCTGATAGGTATTGCATTAGTCAGAGTTCTCCAGATACAGAAGGAGTTTTATCATGTGGAATTGGCTCACATAATTATGGAGGCTGAGAAGTATCATGATCTGCTGTCTACAAGCTGGAGGACCAGGAAAGCCAGAGGAATAGTTCCAGTTCAAACCTGAAGGCCTGAGAACTAGGAGCTCTGATGTTTGAGGGAGGAGAAGATGGATGTCCCAGCTCAGCAAATATGCTCTTCCTGCACCTTTTTGTTCTACTCAGGCCCACAAGGGAATGACGATGCCCACTGCTAATTATTTCCAAAAACCCTTAACCTCCAGAGATAATGTCTCACCAGCTATCAGGGTAGCCCTTAGCCCAGTCAAGTTGACACATAAAACTAACACTCATGGGCATGCTTGCTCTCCCCAGAGGCCACAGCTCCTCTCCAGGGCCCAGTACCCACTCCCTCCCCTGTTCCTTAGGCCTGTGGCTGGTTCCAGGTGTCTCACCATCCCTGATAGGTTTTCCTACCCTGTGCCCCACTCAGAATTCTCCTCATTACCCTGTTTGAGTGGCTGCTTCCTGCTGGGACTCTGACTAGTGTCCCAGAGGCCCTCTCTGTTCCATCTGGGAAAAAAGCTCCCCAGTAGCTTCTATCCCATTGATTCTGCTTCATTTTCCTCCTTTTCTCTTCACTACCACCTGACACAATTACTTTTTATTTTATTTTGTTTTTATTTTCATATTTGCTTTTTGTTGTTGGGGTGAGAGGTCTTCTTCTCACACTCAGGAGTAAATTCTATCTTTGTAGGCATTTTTTGTTTTGTTTTAACTGCCGATTCCCCAGTGCCCAGATTAGCACCTGAAACATAGCAGGCAATCAATTAATATTTGTTAAATGAATGAATGAAACAATTTCTCCTTGGAATTTCAAGCCATTCAGCCATTATCTTTCAGCTTCTTGTGTTACTATTGAGACATCTGAAGCCAACTGATTCCCAGATTTCTGTATTTCTCATGTTTCTTTCTTTCTTGGAAATCTGTTGAATCTTCTTTTTATCCCTGACATTTTGAAATTTCATATTGCAGCGCCCTGAGGTAGTTCCTTTTATCTTTATTCATTTTATTGGGTTCTTTTGTTCTGGAAAAGTTCTAGAGTGATTGCTTCAGTATTTTCTTCCTCACGGCCTATTCTCTTCTCTGTTTCTGGAACTAACATTATTCAGAGGTCGGATCTCTTAGGCCAATCCTCCATCTTTCCTTATAGTTTCTATGTAATATTCCTGTGGCTGCTGTAACAAATTACCATAAACTGGGTGACTTCAAACAACAGAAGTTTATTCTCTGAGAGTTCCTTCTAGAGGCCAGAAGTAAAGAATCAGGGAGGCGGTAGGGTCGAGCTCCCTCGGGAGGCTCTGTTTCCTCCAGCGCCTGGCGGCTGCATCACTCCTGTCCCTGCCTCTGTGTCACACTGCCTTCTCTTCTCTCTGTGCCTCTCTCCTATAAGGACATGGGTTTGCTTTTAGGGCAGGCCCAGATGACCCCAGATAACCACTTCCTCTAAAGTCCTTAATTGAGTCATATCATATCTGTTTTAAGCTAATATTCACAGGTTCTGGGCA
The DNA here is from genome assembly GCF_036850995.1 of Saccopteryx leptura. Classification (NCBI taxonomy): domain Eukaryota; kingdom Metazoa; phylum Chordata; class Mammalia; order Chiroptera; family Emballonuridae; genus Saccopteryx; species Saccopteryx leptura. The sequence continues at coordinate 188,615,199 of NC_089506.1, forward strand.
TTAGGACATGGACATATCTTTTTGAGGGCTATTATACAACCCACTACAGTTTCCAAATCTTTGACCTTTTGTTCTACCTTCTGGGAGATTTCCACAAACTTCATCTTTCAATTCTTTTTCCAAGTTTTCTATCTTTACTGTTAGATCTCTAGTTTCCAAGGGCTCCTTTACTGTTTGGAAGGCTCCTTCCTAAAGCACTCTTTTCTTGTTACATGCATGCGATCTCTTTCAGAGAATGATAGATGTTTGAAAGTTTTATTCTCCCTCCATTGTTTTGGTTTTATTTAGGTTCTTTTTTTGCAACCATCCCCACCCCATTTCTTTTGCTCTCTGCATTTCATGGGAGAAGTATTCCTTAAATGTTAGTTTAGTCATACTTTAAGATGGCGTCTTTAGCTGAGGCAATGGTACAGTCCTCAGTGCTGGAGGATTTAGTTCAAGACAGAGACCCCAATATCCTTGTGCCCTTGGCTCCCAGCTTGCAGAGGACCATGTTCAATAGCAGTCCTATGTGTGGCATGGGAAAGTGCTGGTATGTTAGTGGCTGCAGAATGATCTGTTAGGTTTCTAGATCTTTTGGGGGGCTCATCAGATAGGTTTACCAGAGAAGAGTCGGCTGATCCTTTGTCCTTGGTAGGTGGGGGGACACCAGCCTGCCTGGGTCCTAGGAGGCATCAAGGGGGTTGGGTATGTAGGGTCTCATCAACTCACCAACTCACCAGTTTTAAGGACTGAACCCTTGCCCCCAGTTATGCCCAGGATACTTCACTCAGAGTCCCTCTTTATTTTTTCTGGAAAGCAACTCTCCAGTCTTCTGCTGGGGTTGGGGGTAGGGGTATGGAGGGTATTCCTTGCTCTTAAACAGATTTTCAACGAACCCTCTAGTTGTTAGACCCCCTTCCACTTCCACTTTCAGGGGTACGTGGGGTTGCTATCCCTTAACCCTTAAGGGGTTTTGTAGTGCAAATCACCGTGCTTCTGGGTTGCCCCACTGCTGGCTTAAAGGGTTTAGGTTCTCTGGTTTTGTAAGCCAGTTACATTAGTCCATCTGTTTCTAGTTTCCCAAATTTTGTTTTTGTCTGCTGAGCTCTTATATTTTTTGTCATTGTGGATTTTTGTCTTAAAAATTCCAAATCAATTTTGGTAGGCAGTGGATATAAACGTGTATATAACTCACCATCTTGGTCAGAATTTATCCATTACTTTTATAGTGAATATTATTTAAAAATTCAAAAATTATTAATAAAGATAAAGAATATAGAGAAAATTAGGAAATTAGAAAAACAATAAGAAGGTTCTAAAGAGAGCCAAAAATTCTCAGAACAGGCTATTTAAAGAGATATGGAGGAAGTACAGGAAATATAAATCCAAGTCTATCTTGAATAATTCAGGATATGAGCCACTTTCTATTTGCTTCAGTACTATCCCAGTGGCCAAGCTGGACGAGTGGTTTACTCAGGGTGGACAGAGTGAGGCACGGAGAGTGTCCTTCCCAGATGGGAGGAGTGATTCATCACTGACATAGTGTAGAGTTGGCAGCACAAGTGATTATAAAAATCAAACTGACTGACAACACATCCCTTCATTGCCTGTGCCTGGGAGAGTGTCCCTCCCCTCACTGGCTTGGAGACAGATAAACCCAGGTTTAAGATCTCAGGCCCCACTGAGTAATACAGGAAGGACTATTAATACAATGCACCAATATTAAGTTAAAAATAGGTTAGCTCAACAAGATGTTCAAGTTAATAGGCGAGGCTAGAGGATAATGGTTAAGAGAGGAGACTCTAGGGTGAAATTGGGTTCAAATTCTGCCTGTGCCACCAGTGGGACTTTGGACTGATGTTTAGGCTCTGCAAGCCTCAGTTTCCCCATTTGTAACATGATGATGATGGCACTATCTACTGTTACTGTGGGGTTGTGGTACAGGCTAAAGGGCGATGAAAACCAGGGTTTCAGCCAGACACAGTGCACAGACCCTCCCTATTGCTGTTGCAGAGGGACCTCTAACAGCCAGGACAGAGGACCAGCATCATCGTGGAGAAGGGGGACAACCCAAGGGCTCTGATGTGGTGGAGGTGGGGCTAGAGCCATGAGAGAGGTAAGGAGGGTAAGGACCACAGTGACAGAAAGAGGGAGGTGGGGAAGGAGAGGGAAGAGATGGGGTTGAGAGGGAGCCCTGAGGGCCATGTTCTGGGGAGCAGAGTGGGGAAGGGAAGCAGGAAGACTGGGAACAGGTGACAGGGTGTTACCAGGGGCCAGGCAATGGGGATTCCTCAGGCAGCTGTTGGTGCCTCCTGTGTCTGCAGGCTGAGCTCATGGCTGTGGGGAGACTCAGACATGGACTAGCTGGGGCCCCACACAGACTGACGACAAAGGGAAGGCAGGCCACATCCTGAAAAAGTCAAGTCCACCTGGAGGACATGGGGCAGGGGCAGGGCGCAGGGCTGGAGCCCCAGCTTGGGGAAAGAAGGGAGGGTAACCAGGGAGTCTGGAAGGTGCTGAAGCCTCGGGATTGGGTTGGGGCTGGATCTGGGGGGGGGTCAGTGAGGGGGGTGGGCAAGGAAAGCAGCCCAAGTTTGGGGGAGATTACAATGAAAAAGGTAAAGTCAGAGGCCTGAGAAGGAGTCTGAGTCACGGAGAGGAGTTTGAGAGACAGGTCAGGAAGAGAGGCGCCTGGGCCAGTCCTGAGGGACGAGGGCACCAGTGGCCGGGGTAGCAGGACTCACCTCTGGTGATGGTGAGTCTGGTCCCCGGGATGGACTGCCACAGCTGCTGGCCTTCTTTCTGTGTGGTCAACTGGACTCGGCAGAAGTACGTACTGTTGTCCTCCTTCCGCAGGTTAGAGATCAGGAGGGAGCCGTTCCTCGCACCCTTTGTCCAGTTCAGGACGAGGCGGTTCTTAAAATCCTTATGGATGAAAGGTGGGGTTGTGTTGTAGATGAACTCCCCATGGTAATGTCCCCACCTCCAGGATATACTCTCTCTGGGATTCTTGGCTGGCTTCCCGGGGTAACAGAAGGAGAAGGGGATGAGGATGGAGCCACCCTCAGGGGCTGAGAGGTGCTCTGGTTGGTTGACTTCATAAATATTGTTTGGTTTGCATTTTGCTGAGCCACCTGGAGGAGGGAGGGAGAGGGAGAGACTTTGAAGCCACCTGGAGAGACAAAGAGGATAACTGCAGGCCGTCTGGCACCCTCAGTCAAGGGCAGAAGTGTGAGAGATGGTAGGACTGGCCCTCTGGCTGGAGTCTGCCTCCCCAGGCTTGGGGTGGGGAGGGGGATGAGGGTGCGGAGACCCAGCACTGTAGGAGCAGCTTGTTGCAGGCGGGAAGCCTGGCTGGCTACCCCAGCAGACCCCTTCTCCTGACGCCTGGCCACAGCCCCTCCCCGGGGCTCCCCTATAGTCCTGGGCAGAGCCAGGTGGTCCAGCCACTCACCAGCCTGCAGAGATGCTGGCAGCAGCAGTAGCAGGGGCAGCAGCAGGGGCAGGCCCATCGCCTTGCTCTCCTGCCTCTAGGCCAGAGGGGCTCTGTAGAAGGGCAGCCTCCTGGTATTCTGATCACCAGGAGAGGCAGGATCAGGTTCCTTCAGGGGACTGAGGGAGGGCAGGGGCCTTCCCCAAACATGCCTGTCCCAGAGTGACCAGCACTTCCTTTTTCAATCTGGCTTCTTCTTTTCCTCTATTGCAAAAGGGCCTCCCCTGTGGTCAGTGCAGAGAGAGAGAGCCATGATATACGTCCCTGTCTCATCCTCATGCTGATAAGTGTGGTCCTGACCTTGGCTGCCCGGGGCCCCTCCTCTCCCACCTCAACTCCTTGTCTCTGCGAGGGATTGCCTCATCTCCTTAGGAGTCTGTCCCCACCTCTGTCTCTCTCTCTCCTTTTCTCTGCTTCTCTGTTTCTCTCTCTCATCCCAGGCGAAGGGGCAGTAGGATCAGCTCAGGCTCTTTCAGGAGAGGAAAGGCAGCCACGAGTCTCTGCCCAGCTACAGCCCCTTAGAGAGTGAAGTAGGGAGGCATTGATGGTGAAACGCCCTCGGCCCCTAACCCAGAAGCAGGGACACCCAACTTGCTCTTGGACCCTCATCCTCCCCGTAGTCCCAGGCAGAACCAAGGCCCACCACGCCCTGTTCTGTTACTTCTGGGCAATCTCACACCTGCCCTGAGGTGAAGAGGTGAGGGTGAGCTCACACTCCCACCTCCTCAGAAAGGAGGCTTCTGGAGGCCACACCTCAACCCACAGAATGCATTACTGGATCTATCTCCAGGGCCCTCTGTCCTCATCACTCTACAGAAAGTGCCCCAAGTCCATGATGCTCAAGTGGTAGGCCTAGGACTCGAACTGCAGTCTGGCTGCGTCCACAGAGCCTGCTGCTCCCTTTGGATGCTTTCACCTGGCTGCACCACAGACTCTCTGGGCCTCAGCATCAGAGTGCAGAGTTCTGGGGTGAGCCCCAGGAGGCTGTATGTTTATAACTCTTCTTAGGTAATTGCAACCATAGCTGTTCTCACCGGAGAAGACCTGAGTCACTGGGGCCTCTCCCGCCTTGGTTCTTGTCACACTTGTGAGAATGGATTCAGGCAACAGACTGCAGCAGTTCAAGCAAAGCAAGCAGTTCATTAAGCAAAGCTATACACTTGGCACAAGGCACAAGCAGGAAAACTCAGCCAGTCTGAGTGCCCCTACTTGTTAGGGTCTCGGAGGTTATATACTTTTTAGCTGTAAATTCCAAGGCTCCCCTTTTCTGATATTGGGACTAATATATAAGGTTTCAAGACTCAGCTTTCCTGGTACTGGGACTAACATACAGTGTTTCAAGGCCATGTGAACATCTGGTGAGTTTGTTTTGGTAGATTTTAAAACTGCTGACTCTCTCCTTCAGTGGGTGAGTAACCCCACCTCACTTTTCGTGTCCTGATAACTGTCTATCTCACCTAACAGTGAGGCTGCTGTTAGCTCACTGGAATGTCAGAGAAAAGGGGGCCTTAGAGACACTGTAGTGTGCCTTCCGGGAATTAGAGTTCAGCCAGAAGGAGGAAACTCACCAAGTAGAGGGAGGCCAAGGTACCACCACGTTAGAGTGAAACAGGCAGGGATGACACTTCCCACTTACTGTGTGCTGGGCGCTTTGCAAGTGTATTAACAGTAGTTTATTTGCTGTAATCTTAATGCTCTGACATCTTTGGCTTCAATGGCCAGGAAAAGACTGCCCTTTCTACAGCTACCCAATTCTTAGAGGCAGCTAGCAGTCAACTTGCCCAAGAGCATGCCTTTCATATGCAAACCAACCAGAGTCCACACTCACACCCACCTCCTCTATCTGGTTCTTGTGCTCCAGGGGGCACTATTCCCCTGCCTTTAATCCACAGAGCCCATTAGCCAATCCTAATCCTTCCCACTAGGCCTTGCCTAGTTTCTTCACAGAAACTAAAACAAAGGCTGCCGCCCACATGTCCCCCTGGCTCCCTCTGCCTCCTGCCTGCCCCTGGTGCCCCCCACCGTGGCCCTGCATGGATTGCCATGCCTCTTGATTATAGGGATCCAGATTTTAGGGATTTGTGAGTATAAACTTCTTCCTTCATGACTGTGTTTTCTGTGTTTGCATGTCTTTTCATACTTGATTAAAACTAATCCAGGGTATATTTATAATAGTGCCTAACTCTCCTAGCAACCTCAGGAGGCAGGCACGGTCTGTTATAGTTCTCATTTTACACAACAGGCAACAGATCCTCAGTGAGATTTTGAGTCTCAGCTAAAGTATTGATAAATTGCCAGCAACTGCCACACAGTAGTAAATGCTGTGGTGTGGGGGCTGAGCCAGAGTACGTGTTCCCCACCACTTCCCTATCAGTGACAAGAGTCACCGGTCCTCTAGGTCACAAAACAACCAAGTTCCTTTTTCTGTGCTGTCTTCCTGCTACACAAGGAGATGCTTGAGGACTGACTGGGGCACTGGCTCATGGAGCTCTGGGTGCCTGTCAGCTGGCACAGTGTGTGGGCAGCAGTGCTGACCAGTGTGTATGGAGGAATGGACGGCACTTTAAAGGGTGGGTGTCAGGTGACGATGATCCACGTATTTCCGGGCAGGGGCAGTGTTTTCTGTTCCCTCATTCTGTCCTCACTCAGATCTTCTAAGGGAGGTACTGTTATTATCTCCACTTTATAGCTGAGAAAACAGGCTCAGGGTGGGGAAGTCATTTGCTCCAGCAGTCTGACTCCAGAGCTGCCATCTGTAGTTTCTGCCTCTGTCATATTCACAAGTTTCATTTGTCATGTGACTGAGACTTTCTCACGTGTTGGCCTCCTTCCCACGCTACCAGATTGCATTTCAGCTCTTGTTCAATCTGACAAATGCAGATTTTGAGCTTCTAGGAGGTGAGAGCAGAGGGCTGAGAACCAGGAAGCAAAGGTTGACTCCTGACCTTGCTGAGCTCCCAGATTGGAAGAAGAGGAGGATACTCACAGAGAAGGGAAGAGCAGATCATTGTCTCCCTGCCCCTCAGAGCAGTGCTGTGCTGGTCAATATTCACAGCTTTCCATTTGAGAAGCACTTACTTGTAGCATTTGCCAATTTCCATGTTGTAAAAACTTCCACAATACTGATTTAACTACTGTATGGACTGAGTGTTTGGGTCTCCCCTCGACCAAATTTACATGTTGAAGCCTTAACTTCCCATTGTGATTATATTTGGAGATGGAGCCCTAAAGAATAATTAAGGCTAAATGAATTATGTGGGGGTCTGACCCAATAGGGTATGTCCTTATATGAAGTGACACCAGGGAGCTTATTCTCTCTTTCTCCACTGTGTGCACTAAGGAAAGGACATGTGCACATATGGCAGGATGCTGGAACCCTACAAGCCAAGGGTAGAGGCATCAGAATGAAACCCTACCCTGCTAGCACCTTGATCTTGGACTTCCCATCATCTATCAATAGTACTGTGAGAAAGAAATTTCTGTTCTTTAAGGCAGTGGTTTTCACAACATTAGGGTGGTTAACTCTTTCATGGACCTCCACCAGTCTGTGGATTGGCAGTTGAAAACCACTGGGTAAGGTACGCCATCTGTGATATTTCGTTATGGCAGCCCAGGCTGACTAACTAATACAACGGCCAGTGTAAAGTTACTGAATGTGAGTCCAGAAGAAATACGTAGCACACCAATATATAGTATTCCTATTGTGCAGATACAACAGCTTAAATAACTTCAAGTGCATAGGTAATAATAAAATATGATAAAATAACTAGGAAGTGATGAGGCTCCTTCATTTTTTATGTAATTATTTTATTGTAAGTTTGTATTATTTAATTTTCCTCGATTAAAAATTTTTTTGTGGCAAAATATATATAACATAAAATTTACCATTTTAATAATTTTTAAGAGTATATCTCACTGGTATTAGTACATTCACATTGTTGTATACATATTTAATTTTTAATAATGGCCATGTTTAACAACTGGCTTATAACATCTTCCAAAATTTAACAACTGGCTTCAGCATACTCCTTTTCCTGGGGTCCCCAGTGATCATCGGTGCCTAACAAATTTAGAAAATGGCCATGAAATGATTTTGTTTATGTGCATTTCAAAGAATTCAGATTTAAGATAAATTATGATTGAAACATAAATTCTTATATTTTTTTCCTCTCTCTCTTTGTAAAAGTTTTAAATAACTATAATTCTGAAAGGCTGAGCATGTCTAACAAGGCCTGAATTGGCAACTATCTAGCCAAGGTTCTGAACAGAGTTTGCAGTTCACCTCAGCCCACAGGACTTCGTGTCACTGCACGTCACTGGCCCATGGTATTTATTTGTCTTTGGTTTAAAGCAATGAAAATGTATTCTCTCACAGTGCTGGTGGCCAGAAGTCCAAAATCAGGAGGTCAACAGGGCCGTGCTTTCTCTGAAGATTCTAGGGTAGAGTTCCTTCCTCACCTCTTCCAGCTCCTGGTGGCCCCAGCATCCTCAGGTTTCTTGCAATCTCCACCTCCCATGTGTGTTACAATTAGGCGTTACGATGGTCCCAGTTCACAAAAAGGGATCAATGGCTCCGGAGTGATTCACTGAGGTTAGACAGAAATTGTGATGGAAACAGCCCTGAACTGCAGATTCCACAAGGCTGTAATGGTGAGTGAGATCCCGGAGGGAATGGAAAGTTTATATTTGCTGACACAAGTGAGCAAGGGTGATGACTCCACACAAGGGATCAAAGGAGGAAGGCTTCTTGGAAGTCCAGGGCTGGGATCTGGAAACTGGAGTCAGTACGCTTGTAGTCCTTGTCCTCAGCACACAATCTGTCACCGGCCTTTATTAACCTGTGATGTCTTTGGGTAAGTATTTGGTACAAGCAAAAAGCAGTGTCCTTCAGTGCAAACTGGTGAATTTTGTTTCTAAGGGTGAAGGAGACGATACCAAAATCAGCAAGACATTAACAGAGTTGTGCTTCCTGCAGCAAAAGAGGGCAGGTTCTCCTGTTGTACCACGAATGACATTGCTGGCCAAGATGGCTGGATATGACCTCTTTTTCCTTACACCACCATGCACACCTGTGCCCTGCTCTTCTCAGGGCTGAGAGAGTGAGGACTGGTTGTGCTCCGACAATGGGAGCAGCAATGGGATCCTGAATAGAAACAGGGAGAACGGACAGTGAGGTGGGGTGGGGGGCATCTCCTGGCCCCATGCCTGGGTTGCCCAGCAGGATTGTGGCCCATTCACTACAGGCTGGCCACCTTCCTTGTGGACAATAGGCTTGTCCCTACAAGTTATGTGACCTGCGCCAGAGCACAGCCAGAGACCCACACACCTTATGTCAAAAATATTTAAACATTGATGATCAAGCTCATTATATACTAAATAAAAAATTCTCTGGCTCTCTTCCCTGAGGGATATACCTTCATAATGCAAAATTGAGAAACACATGGTTTTTATACCAAAGTTAGCAACACAAAGACACCTGTATTTAACTATTACAGCACGAGATAGAATGTTCTGTTAATGGCATCGTGATATTTGGAGGACTCTTAATGATATATGGAATTCTTAAATTACTACGTATTTATTATATAAAATTTATCTTTTCACCTTTTCTCAGAAAATCACTAAATATGTTGTTATAATAAAAAATTTCATATAACTTGTTTTCTGTTGACAGTAATGCCAAATTAGACAACCTTTCCTCATTCGTTGTAGTTCTGAGGTCGTTTTGTTTTATTAATATCCATTTGGTGAAACTTCTTTCTGTTAAGAGAGTACTGGAGTTGTGAATAGAATTTGTGTGTGTGTGTGTGTGTGTGTGTGTGTGTGTGTGTGTGTGACAGAGACAAAGAGAGGGACAGATAGCAACAGACAAGAAGGTAGAGAGATGAGATGCATCAATTCTTTGTTGGGGCTCCTTAGTCTCCTGGTTTAAAATATGAAATATGCATCACTTTTCTGTATCATTCTTTGGCCCAATAACCTGATTTTGTGTTCCTTAATCTCTAATATTGCCGGTGACCCGCTGGTTACCAAGTCTGAAGACCTATTCTCAGTCCTCCGCCTCCCTGGCTCCTTGTAGAATTTTGTCTCATTGATTTTCCTTTGGAATTCCTCTCCCTTTTTAGCAGTGTGCTGTCACTCTCTACAGCTTTCTTTCAGGCTGGGCACTCCAAGTCACATTCATTCACCACCTGTGGATGAAGCCTAGCCGGGGTAGAGACTCAAGGTTGTCAAGTTTATGTTCTTGCACAATGGTGGCCAGCCCAAGGGGGCAGAGGCTCCTGAAATACAATCTGTCTGCTTGGTCTCGTGCCCTGACAGAGAGCTAGACACACCCACAGGAAAAGGCCCTTCCTTTCTTTGTGCTAAGTTCCTGCCTGCTTGCCCCACTGTGTTCTCCATGGCTATGTGGGCACAGAGAGGCACCTTTCTGTAGTAGTGGGATTTAAATAACTTAATAACCGGTTCTCAGCCCTAATGACCGTTTTAAGTATTAAAAAATGATATACTGAAAGGTAGTTTATTATTTCATGCATTTAATACTTAAATAAGAACAACAAAAGAGGTACGCAAAACTAGGTTATAAGAGGTTTTTTTTTTTGTGCCTTGACCGCGGGCCTTCAGCAGATGGAGTAACCCCTTGCTCCAGCCAGCGACCTTGGGTCCAAGCTGGTGAGCTTTTTGCTCAAACCAGATGAGCCCACGCTCAAGCTGGCGACCTAGGGGTCTCAAACATGGGTCCTCTGCATCTCAGTCCGATGCTGTATCTACTGCGCCACCACCTGGTCAGGCTTAGATTATAAGAGTTTTAAAATATTAATGAAAATTATTAATACCTGACAAAAAACAATAAAACTGTTATGTAACATTTTCCCATATTACTTATTTAAAAATTTTTTTAAAATTATTATTGATTTTAATTTATTGTGTTTACATAGATTCTAGTGTTGCCCTGATGCATCCCCCCTCCCCCATATTCTCCTCAACATCTCCCTTGCCCCTTTCCCCATAGCACCCTCCCCCCTTCCCTTCAGGTTTATCCCATCCTATCATCCCCTTTCCCTCTGTCCTCTTTTCCTCTGGTTCCATATTACTTCTTGATTGGCATCATCACTTGCAATTTTTTTCATCTATGGACAGTATAAACATTACTACGGATGCTTAGAATATGCTTTTGCTTAGATGAACATTAAAAAAGAGTAAGCAGCCTTGGCTGGTTTGCTCAGTGGTAGAGCACTGGCCCAGCGTGTGGATGTCCCAGGTTTGATCCCCAGTCAGGGCACACAGGAGAGCAACCATCTGCTTCTCCACCCCTTCCACTCCCCCTTTTCTCTCTCTCTCTCTCTCTCTCTGCCCTTCCTGCAGCCATGGTTCAATTGGTTCAAGCGCAGCAGTCCCAGGTGCTGAGGATGGCTCCGTGGAGCTCTGCCTCAGTTGCTAAAAATAGGTCGGTTGTTAGCATGGCCCCAGATGGGCAGAGCATTGGCCCCAGACAGGGTTTGCTGGGTAGATCCCGGTTGGGGTACATATGAGAGTCTGTCTCTCTATGTCCCCTCCTCTCACTTGGAAAAAAAGAAAAAAAAAGGATAAGGAATGTAACTTTGTGATTTCTACATTGGGCAGCTGCCCAGGTGCCCACTTTAGAGAGAACCCTAATTTCAAGTGCCATCTTAACAACTGGCTCACTGAACTCAACAAAAATTTAGGTATTGGTTCTGCCAAACTGGTGCAAACCAGCTGAATCCCACCACTACCTTTCTCTGTTCCATAGAAAGGTGCTAGATCAGCTAGCAGAGTCTCTGGTTTTTCAAATCTTCCATCATGAGCTTTCATCAATCTTTTTTTGTTTGTTTTTTGTGGGTTTTTTTTTTTTTTTTTTTTTTTTTTTGGTAATTTTCTGAAGCTGGAAACGGGGAGAGACAGTCAGACAGACTCCCGCATGCGCCCGACCGGGATCCATCCAGCATGCCCACCAGGGGCGACGCTCTGCCCACCAGGGGGTGATGCTCTGCCCCTCCGGGGCATCGCTCTGTTGCGACCAAAGCCACTCTAGCGCCTGGGGCAGAGGCCAGGGAGCCATCCCCAGCGCCCGGGCCATCCTTGCTCCAATGGAGTCTCGGCTGTGGGAGGGGAAGAGAGAGACAGAGAGGAAGGAGAGGGGGAGGGATGGAGAAGCAGATGGGCGCTTCTCCTGTGTGCCCTGGCCGGGAATCGAACCCGAGACTTCTGCACGCCAGGCCAATGCTCTACCACTGAGCCAACTGGCCAGGGCCTGTGTTTTGTTTTTTGAGAGAAGCAGGGAGAGAGAGACACAGGAACATCGAGCTGCTCCTATAAGTGCCCTGACTGGGGAATGGAAGTGGCAAATTCCGCACTTCAGGGCAATGCTCTATCCAACCAATCTAGCTATCTAGTCAGGACTTAAATTTATTGATTTTTTTAGAGAGACAGAGAGAGAAAGGGAGAGAGAGGGGAGGGGGAAGGGAAGCATTCATTGTTGATCTACTCAGTTGTGCATTCTTTGATTGCTTCTCGTATGTCCTCTGACCAGGGATTGAACCTGCAACCTTGTCATTTTGGAACGACACTCTGAACCGATTGAGCTAACCAGCGAGAGTGCTTCCATCCATCCTTAAAAATAGCTCTTACTCAGGAAACTTACCCACCAGCCCTACCCAGAGCTTTCCCTACTTCAACTGATGGCAACTCTCCTCCAGGTGAGCAGGTGCCAAACCCTTACAGCCACCTGCACAGTCTCACTTTTTGGCACATTCCATGTGTGTGTCTCAGAAGATCCTATGGGTCCTGCTTTCAGAATATATCAAGAAATGACTCACTTTAGACACCTCTACCACTGCAATCTCAAGTCAAAGCATTCTCCCAGCTTCTCCCTCAACCTTCTACAGTTCATTCTCAACACAGTGGGCCAAAAGACTCTTTATCAAGTCCATCTCCTGATCAAAATCCTGCAATGATCCCTTTTATCTTACAGCAAAGTCAACGTATTTACAGAGCCCTTCCTGGTTATGCCACATCCTTCCCTTGACCTCGCTGGTGTTTTCACCTCCCACCTCCCCAGTCTTTACTCCGTTTAGCCATCTGGCTTCCTCGCTGTTCCTCAGACACACCAAGTACACCACTGCACTCTCTCTGTCTGGAACCCTCTTCTCCATGTATATCTGTGGCCAACTCTCTCAGCTCTTGAAGTCCTTTTTTTTTTTTTTTTTTTTTTTTGGTGTGACCGAGACAGACAGGCAGGAAGGGAGAGAGATGAGAAGCATCAATTCTTCGTTGTGGCTCCTTAGTCTTCTTAGTTGTTCATTGATTGCTTTCTCATACGTGCCTTGATCGAGGGGCTACAGCAGAGTGAGTGACCCCTTGCTCAAGCCAGCGACCTTGGGCTCAAGCTGGAGAGCAGGGACCATCAGTATGGTAGAGAGAACTAAGACACTTCTCTTTTGCCAGAGCTCCATGATTCCCCTTCAAGTTTCAGCTAAACTGTCACTCCCGCGCATGTGGGAGTCTGTCGACTGCCTCCCCATTTCCAGCTTCAGAAAAATACAAAACCATCATAGACCAGATGAGGTACCCTTTCTCCATGTCTTCAAACCACTCAGTGCATAAAGTTAAACTTATCACACTTTGTGTTTTAAAAAGTCATGAGTCTCTTCACTCTAAAATCTGCTCCTAAAACTGGGGCTAGATTACCAAGGCAAGAGAGCATATGGGTTTGTTTGTGTTGCATTTCAAAGTATATCGCCTCCCCTCAGTCAGCTTGAGGGGGCTCATCTCTCTAGGGGTAGATTAGTGTTTATTGAAAAAGAATGCAGAGAAAAAGATGACATAAGAAATCCATAATGGCCTGACCTGGCGGTGGCACAGTGGATAGAGCGTCAGACTGGGATGCGGAAGACCTGGTTCGAGACCCCGAGGTCGCCAGCTTGAGCGCGGGCTCATCTGGTTTGAGCAAAAAGCTCACCAGCTTGGACCCAAGGTCGCTGGCTCGAGCAAGGGGTTACTCAGTCTGCTGAAGACCCATGGTCAAGGCACATATGAGAAAGCAATCAATGAACAACTAAGGTGTCACAACTAAAAACTGATGATTGAAGCTTCTCATCTCTCTCCATTCTCGTCTGTCTGTCCCTATCTCTCTCTCTCGCTGACTCTGTCTCTGTAAAAAAAATAAAAATAAATAAAAAAAGAAATCCATAATGAAGGAGAGGAAAATAGATTGATTAATTTATTATTTTTAAAAAAATTATTGATTTTAGAGAGAGAGGAAGGGAGGGGGAGAGAGAGAGAGAAACATTGATTTGTTGGTCCACTTATTTGTGCATTCACTGGCTGATTCTTGTATGAGCCCTGACTGGGGATTGAACTTGCAACCTTGGCATATCAGAACAATACTTTAATCAGCTGAGCTACCTGACCAGGGTCCAAATTAGTCCAAAAATGGACTAATTAGAAATCATGTTAAAATATTAAAAGTTTAGTTGATACCTCTGAAATGACTAGGGAATAATCAAGAGAAATATGACACCAGAAAAAAATCTCTTTTACAGAGAAAGATATGGCACAGAAATATATTTGCCAACATCAATGTAATGTAAGTTATTTGAATACTGGAAAATGCAAAAGCAGAAGAAAAAAAAAGTGTGTTAAGAGTTGCTTTCGGCCCTGGCTGGTTGGCTCAGTGGTAGAGCGTCGGCCTGGCGTGCAGAAGTCCCGGGTTTGATTCCCGGCCAGGGCACACAGGAGAAGCGCCCATCTGCTTCTCCACCCCTCCCCCTCTCCTTCCTCTCTGTCTCTCTCTTCCCCTCCCGCAGCCAAGGCTCCATTGGAGCAAAAGATGGTCCGGGCGCTGGGGATGGCTCCTTGGCCTCTGCCCCAGGCGCTAGAGTGGCTCTGGTCACGACAGAGCGATGCCCTGATGGGCAGAGCATTGCCCCCTGGTGGGCGTGCCGGGTGGACCCCGGTCGGGCGCATGCGGGAGTCTGTCTGACTGCGTCCCCGTTTCCAGCTTCAGAAAAATACAAAAAAAAAAAAAAAAAAAGAGTTGCTTTCGACTGGTAGTAACAGATACTACCTTTAGTGGCATAAACAAAGAAAGTGTCTTTTTCTCACAATAAGTGAAGTGTCTGGAAGTAGACAATTGGTGTCTTAAGGATGTAAGAGCCAGGTCTCCATGATTCCTTGACATTTTTCTCATGGTCCCAAGAAGGCTGCTGGAGTTCCAGCCATAACATTCATTTCAGGGTCAGCAGGAAGGAGGAAAGGCATAGTACCAAAATTGCTTTAGAAGTCCCACAGAACAACTTTTACTTATGTTTCATTGACCACTCTTGCCTGTAATGGAGTCTGGACTTACAGTCTTTCCTCTTTTCCTTACCGGGCACAAATTTGGGGTAGTTGGGGAGAATGGGAGGATATTTCTAAAGTAAGGCAAAAGCCTCAGAGACAACAGCTTTAGATTAGGAACCTGCAGAAGTTGAAACCAATATGAGGCCAGGAGAGAAACTTCTCCTTGGAGGCATGTTTCAAGAGACAGAACAATTTTTGGGCAAGAATCAGTGGCCACAGTCTTTGGACAGAGCACAGAAGACAAAGATATACTGATAAATGTTGTTCCATTGTGCCATTTGCAGAAACCACAATTTATGCAGCAATTGGATATCAGGAACATGGAACTTAATAGGGAATAGGAAAGAAATTAAGATGCTTTAAACATACATGCTAGGACAAAGATGAACTGTTCAAGTAAGATCTGACAATGAGGGTTTTGTTTTGCCACATTTCCAGATTTTTCAAAAGGAAGAAAATATCCCAAACTTCATTCTCTGAAAGAGGAAGCAGCACGTAGAAACGGATTTCCTCTACTGCTATTGTACACATAGGATGCAATCATTCTCAGTGGGAGAAATTTCCCATAACATTGAAGTTCACAGTTTTATAAGTTCATAGACTAGACAACCAATGCAAAACAACTAGCAGTTTGGTGAAGCTGAAACAAAGGAACTTTTCTCTTCTTTGCCTGCTGACTTACCTTTAGATACCTCTGAGGCTCAGCTTTGGCCTTTGGCAAAACCAGAGATTTGATTACATTAGGTACTGGGTTCTGGGAACTTTGTTTTCTGGTAAACTACTCAGATGGGTGGGAATTTGCTATCATTTTCTAAATTTGGTGTGTGTGACTCTGGTGTGGTGATAATATGAGAGTCCTATTGACCCAGGAGGCCCTCCTTGCTTCTTTTCTCTCTTCCTCCATCTCTGAACTCTCAGGACCTGCATATGAGAGACAGTGATTCTGCATATGTGTGTTCTTGTGCAGTGATTCTGCATATGTATGTCTCTTTCTTTTATAAGTGTTTTGTAGTTTTCAGTGTACAGATTTTACACATATTTTATTACATTTTCACCAGGCTCTTCTAAGGCAGGTTTCCAAAAGTCTAGACTTGGGGAGGGGGTTTTTGACTGACATTGTGGGTTGCTTACCCAATATCCCATTTTTATTTGAGTCAGAATAAAGGCAAATGTGATTCATTATTATCGTGTAGTGCATTATTATTTGTCTGAGCCAATCATGACATTCACATTCTATACTTTCTCAATCTTCTTGCGTTTCCCAGTTCTGGCTAATAAGATATGAGAAGCAGTTTGACAAAAGATATGAGAGTTAGATTTCACTAACCTAATGAGAGGGACAAGAGTACTGCCCCTATTT
The DNA here is from genome assembly GCF_036850995.1 of Saccopteryx leptura. NCBI lineage: Eukaryota > Metazoa > Chordata > Mammalia > Chiroptera > Emballonuridae > Saccopteryx > Saccopteryx leptura. The sequence continues at coordinate 188,631,395 of NC_089506.1, forward strand.
TATTTTCATCTGGGGTATGGAGTCAGTGTATCAACTACCTTTCAATAAGAAGGGAAAGGTCATTTTGAACCTTGTTTCTCCTTCACTATCCACATGGTTCTGGTGCTGGGTCTCACAGGAAACATTCATACCATGATAGGTCCCCTGGCTCTTTCTTTGTGTCATAATGCTGGGTTGGCACAGCATGGAACAGGAGTATTCCTGGAAGCTGTTCCTATACCTAGATATTTAGCTATAATGTAACTATACACAGGAATGACTGCAAATCACATTAAATAAAAGCTACAAGTTCCTCAATTCAAATTTCCCTTAATGGAATCTAAAAAAAAAAAATGCCTGTGACCACTGCAACTTCACTTGACCTAGAAGTTGTAATGGAAAGATACATGACTTTGACAGATTGAGACTAAATGGTTTACTATGGTAAATTTTACAATGTTAGCACCCTTCCCAGGGCCTTGGAAGAGATCACTGTAAGTGAAGGACTCTGAACTTAAATCTCATTGGCTTCCTGGCAAAGCCAACTCTTCCCCAGTCGACTGCAATATGAGATATCATAGTTTATAAGACACATCTCAATTTCAGAAATGTTCAAATATGAAGAAATAAACATCTTAGATTGACAAAAGATTGTATTTGCAACATATATAATAGACAAAAGATTAAACCCAGAAAACAGGAGGAATGACCACAAATCAACATGAAAAAGATGCCCTGTCCAGGTGGTAGCACTGTGGATAGAGCATCGGCTTGTAACCCTGAGGACCTAGGTTCCAGACCCCGCCGGCTTGAGTGCAGGCTCATGTGGCTTGAGTGTGGGCTCATCCAGCTTGAGTGCGGGGTCACCAGCTTAAGTGCAGGTTGCCGGCTTGAGAGTGGGATCTTAGACATGACCCCATGGTTATTGACTTGAGCCCACAGGTCGCTGGCTTGAAGCCCAAGGTTGCTGGCTTGAGCCCAAGGTTGCTGGCTTGAGTCCAAGGTTGCTGGCTTGAGTTCAAGGTTGCTGGCTTGAGCAAGGTGTCACTGGCTCAGCTGAGGCTCCCTGGTCAAGACACATATGAGAAAGCAGTCAATGAACAACTAAGTTGCTGCAACTATGAGTTGATGCTTCTCATCTCTCTTTACCTTCTTATATGTCTGTCCTTGCCTGTTTCTGTCTTTCTCTCTAAAAAACAAAAATAAAAACAAAACATAAAAAAACTAAATAGTTCAATACAAAAATAGGCAAAGTATATAAACTGGCAATTTACAGAAGGGGAACTTTAAAAAGAAAATAAATGTCAAAAAATACTCAACTAATTTAGTTATATGTGTTAGAGATGGTTTAGCTGCAAATTTCAGGAAAGCCAATACATAGTGGCTTAAGAATGATGGTCTTATTTTTTCTCGCAAAACAAGATCAAGGGCTGATTAGTGGTTCAACAATGTCATCCAGAATCCAGACTTTCTGCTATCTTTGTCTCGTTATTTGTTGCCCCATAGTGCAAGAGGTATGTACCTCCAGTACTCATGTCTGTGTACCAGCAAGAAAATGGGGAATGGCTCATTGTGCTTGGTGAATTTTCCCGTTTTAGTTTGGAAAAAAATGTATTTCTCCAAAAGTTCTACCCAGAAGAACTTCTGCTTAAATTTTGTTCACAGGAGAGGGCAAGTTCAGTGCCTTCCTGCACTGCTGTCATCTTGGACCTCCTCCACCTTTATTTCATTAGCAGGTGTCAATTGGCCGCCAGAGCTAGGAGATGATATAATCTTGATTGTTGAGACCAATTATAATTCAAATCCCCAGAGCTTGTATAAGGATCTATCTTCCCCCAAATTCGGGAATCTCTGAGGTAATGTGCTAGTAAACTAGCTCTCCATTTGGCCTGGTTTAGAGCTCCTGTTTATAGGTAAAGGTGTTTAATAGATAACTGATAGTTTTTTGCTACATTTGAAATCACTTCTTCAGTGTCCACTTCAGATGTAACCAAGGTGGGTAATGAATAAGGCAGACCTTCCCAGAGGATGAAGCCAAGGATCATGGAGAGCAATGTCTGAGGAGTCCTTCCCAGGGAGCAGAATGTTTACATCCTGAATGCTTAGATCTTCCCCTCCCTTCCTGAACCTCACCCCCAGCCTTCTTCCCAGACTCAATTCCTAGAAGACTGAAAGTTAAGCATAGACTACCAATCCCAGAGAAGAATTTAAAAAAATTCTTTTCATAGGAATCTGATCTATCCAAGAGGAAAGACTTTTGTAAAAGTACTAACAACATATGGGTTTTGCAATAAACCCACTAGCGCAGTCACCCTACAGTGAAGCCCATTGTTGTCACATCCTACTTATATGCTTAGTGCTTCCAAAGAGCTTTCTAAAGCCTCACTCTTAGAAATGAATACACAACCAGGTATTGTCACACATCTGAAGATATCCTAATTTGAGAAACAGAATCAAAGCAAATGAGCAGAGACTATAACAGACAAAATCTTTAAAAATCTGTCATTGGCCTGGCCTGTGATAGTACAGTGAATGAAGCATCAACCTGGAATGCTGAGGTCGCCAGTTCAAAACCCTGGGCTTGCCTGGTCAAGGCACATATGGGAGTTGATGCTTCCTGCTCCTCCCCTCCTTCTCTCTTCCTTCTTTCTCTCTCTCTCCTCTCTAAAATGAATAAAATAAAATCTTTTTAAAAATTAGCATTACTGGCCCTGGCCGGTTGCTCAGTGGTAGAGCGTCGGCCTGGCGTGCAGGAGACCCGGGTTCGATTCCCGGCCAGGGCACATAGGAGAAGCGCCCATTTGCTTCTCCACCTCCCCCCCTTCCTCTCTGTCTCTCTCTTCCCCTCCCGCAGCGAGGCTCCATTGGAGCAAAGATGGCCCAGGCGCTGGGGATGGCTCCTTGGCCTCTGCCCCAGGCGCTAGAGTGGCTCTGGTCGCGGCAGAGCGTAGCCCCTGGTGGGCGTGCCAGGTGGATCCCGGTCGGGCGCATGCGGGAGTCTGTCTGACTGTCTCTCCCCGTTTCCAGCTTCAGAAAAAAAAAAAAAAAGAATTAAAAAAAAATTAGCATTACTATCCTCAAAAAGATCAGAGAAGGGTTATGTCCATGAAATAAGTGTCTGCAGAAATCTTTTTTATCTTTTTATTGGGTTGTTTTCTTATCACATTTGAATGTTTTTTATGTATTTTGGATGTAGTTTCTTTATAAGAATATGATTTAAAACTATTTTACTTCAGTCTATGGCTTGTCTTTTCATTCTCTTAATATTACTTTCATTTCCTTTGATTCACTATTAGAATATAGAAATACAGTTGATTTTTATATGTTGATTTTGTATCCTTCAGCGGTGCTAAATTTATTTTGATTTAGAAAGTTCTTCTTAGATGACATTTTCCCCTTATAGGAGACATATTCACAACATTAAGTCTCCATTTCATTTACATTGTATTATCTTTTAATTTATTTAGATATGCTATAATTTCTTTTATAAGTGTTTTGTAGTTTTCAGTGTACAGATTTTACACATATTTTATTACATTTTTACCTAAGTATTTCATAGTGTTTGGTGTTATTAGAAATGGTGATTTAATTTAAGAAAATTTTTATTTATTGATTTTATAAAGAAAGGAAGGAAGACAAAGAGAGAGAAACACTGATTTGTTGTTCCACTTATTTATGTATTCATTGGTTGATTCTTGTGTGTGCTCTGACTGGGGATTGAACTCACAACCGTGGCATGTTGGGGCACTGCTCTAACCAACTGAACTATCCAACCAGGGCAATGCTTTAAATTTTTTTTCTAATTGTTTGTTGCTCATATATGGCAATAAAATTTATTTGCATATATTGATATTGTATCCTATGACCTTGCGAGACAGTCAGACAGACTCCCGCATGCTCCGGACTGGGATCCACCCGGCACGCCCACCAGGGGGGACGCTCTGCCCACCAGGGGGTGATGCTCTGCCCCTCTGGGGCATCGCTCTGCCGCGACCAGAGCCACTCTAGCGCTTGGGGCAGAGGCCAAGGAGCCATCCCCAGCGCCCGGGCCATCTTTGCTCCAATGGAGCCTTGGCTGCGGGAGGGGAAGAGAGAGACAGAGAGGAAGGAGGGGGGGTGGAGAAGCAAATGGGTGCTTCTTCTATGTGCCCTGGCTGGGAATCGAACCTGGGTCCCCCGCACGCCAGGCTGACGCTCTACCCCTGAGCCAACTGGCCAGGGCCACTTGGGGTTTTCCACATAGAACATATTGTCTTCTGTGACTAGAAACAGATTTACTACTTCCTTTACAATCTGTATACCTATTTTTTTTCTTGCCTTGTTACATTAAGACTTCTAGTGCAGGGAGAGACAAGATGGCACTGGAGTAGGCGGATGTACCAACATCTACCTCCCAGAACCAAAGTGGAATACAAACTAATTTTTGGAACTATCATCTGGAAAAACCAACATTGGACTAAACTAAGAGGACTCTTCAACCAAGGAACACTGAAGAAGCCACACCGAGACTGGCTGATGAACAGCAGACACCAAATCTTTTTCGCCTGCAAACTACTACTTTCTTTATTAGATCCAGCTAATAACACTGTTTTGTCTTTTTCCAATTAGCTCCAGATATATGGAAAAGATGTACATAGGCGGATGGGGATCCTCAAACCCCTCAGCGAGATCTTCTGAGCATGGCTTTTAAGATACCTAGAGGCAGAAAAAGCCCAATAGAGATCAGGGAAACTACCAGCTTTTAGGATATGCCCTTAAAGGCTCCAACACCCCAAAGGGGTCTCCTAGGATGCCATCTGGGTCCTGCTTCAATAGTGGAAAGGAAGGTCATTGAGCTAAAGCCTGCCAGGCTTACATGCCTCTACTGTGAGGAAACAGGGACACTGGAAAGTAGGCTTCCCCCTCACTCCTCTAAGGGAGGGTCCAGTCTCTTCCAGCCTTGCTCCAGCCACCTATGACCTAACCTTGCCCAGAAAGCTGGGGTTTGCCACCGAAGGCTGAAGGTGCCCAGGGCCGTCGGCCCCATCTATGACGCTGGACGAGCCCAGGGTATTTGTTCCAAGAAGCAAGTAAACTGATCTCATTTGCACAAGGGCCACTTAACTATGTTTGGCCTGAATAGTCAGGTTTTTTATTCTTCCCTCGAAGATCTCTGTTGTGGGTGTTGATAGTCCTATGTTCTGCTGCTTTTCTTAATATATAGTGTTTCCTTTATCCCTCCTATCTCAATGCCCCACTCATATTTCAGGCTGGGACCTACTCCTAATTTAGAGCTCTCTTTCCCCCTTTTGCCAACTTCTATTATGAATCTACCTTTGCCACCCAGCTTAGTGTATCCCAAGGTTCTCTTTACCATGCCACAGTCGCAGAGCTCCAGGGAAGAGCAACCTGGTATCATCTCTCCAGGCAGAGGAGAACAGAAGCTCCATATCCACGCATGCTGCAAATGGCTTCTCCAGTCTACCTGAATCATTACCAGCTAGAAGCAGCGGTCACTGGGACTTAGACATAAGCTGCAAAGTATAGAATGGTGACAACAATTCCAGTGCCATGCGGACTTTTCTTGGATGTGGACTTTTCCTGGACTCCTGCTCCCTGTGACAGATCCTACAGACTGAACTGTGGTTGGGTTGCATTTTTCAGGGATTTGACATGGTGATGGGGCCAACTTGGACTTGGTGAACATGTTAAGGACACTACTCTTTTATGGATTCTTGCTGTATTGGCCAAGAGTTTGCTTAAAGGCTTTTAATCACTGTAAAAAAAAATAGAAGGCTGGATAAAGAAGATGGGGCACATATACACCATGGTATACTAGTCAGCTAGAAGAAATGATGACATCGGATCACTTACAGCAGATTGGTGGAATCTTGATAACATTATGCGGAGCGAAATAAGCGAATCAGAAAAAAACAAGAACTGCAGGATTCCATACATTGGTGGGACATAAAAGTAAGACTAAGAGACATGGACAGGAGTGTAGTGGTTATGGGGGGGTGGGGGGAGGGAAGGAGGGAGGGGGGAGGGGGAGGGGTACAAAGAAAACTGGATAGAGGGTGACGGAGGACGATCTCTCTTTGGGTGATGGGTATACAACAGAACTAAATGACAAAATAACCTGGAAATGTTTTCTTTGAATATATGTACCCTGATTTATTGATGTCACCCCATTTAAATAAAAATTTATTTATTAAAAAAAAAAGACTTCTAGTGCAAAGTTGAAGAGGAGTACTGAAAACAGATCAACTTGCCATATTTCTGATTTTGGAAAAGGATTCAGTCATCCACCATTAAATATGGTTAAGTAGATTTCCTCTGTCAGATTAAGTTCCCTTCTTTCTTAGTTTGCTAAGATTTTTAATCATGAACAGATGTTTAATTTCATCAAATGCTTTATTTCTATGTCTATTGAGATGATCATACATTTTTTTCCTTCTCTTTCTTCAAATGTCTCAAATAATATAAACTTGTATTCTCTGATCACTACTAAAATACATCAGAAGTCAATAACAATTCTAGAAAATCCTCAAATATTTAAAAACTTAATAACACACTTTTTTTGTGTGTTTTTCTGAAGCTGGAAACGGGGAGAGACAGTCAGACAGACTCCCGCATGAGCCCGACCGGGATCCACCCGGCACGCCCACCAGGGGGCGATGCTCTGCCCCTCTGGGGCTTCGCTCTGTCGCGACCAGAGCCACTCTAGTGCCTGGGGCAGAGGCCAAGGAGCCATCCCCAGCACCCGGGCCATCTTTGCTCCAATGGAGCCTCGGCTGCGGGAGAGGAAGAGAGAGACAAAGAGGAAGGAGAGGGGGAGGGGTGGAGAAGCAGATGGGCGCTTCTCCTGTGTGCCCGGCCGGGAATCGAACCCGGGACTTCTGCACACCAGGCCAACGCTCTACCACTGAGCCAACTGGCCAGGGCCAATAACACACTTTTTAATAGCCTAAAGGGTCAAGGGAGAAATCTGAAAGGAAATTAGAAAGTATTTTGAATGGAAGAAAAATAAAAACAGGCTGATAAAATTTTGTGGGATACTCAGAGGAAAATTTATAGCATTAAATGTCTTTGCCAGAAAAGAAGGTCAAATTAATGAACTCAGTTTCCATCTCAAGAAACTGATAAATGCAAAAACAACAAACACAAAAGTTACATATTACATAATTCTGGAAGTGACAAACTAATCTGTGATGATAGAAATCAGAATAGCAGTTGGCTCTGGTGACTGGAAGGGGGCATGAAGAAAACTTATGGAGTTCTGTAACGTCCTTTATCTTGAATTGTGTGATGATTATATGGATATATACACTTGTGAAAATTTATACACTTAATATCTGTGAGTGTGATATATATAAATTATATTTTAATAAAAGGAGGAAAACAAAGATCAGAGAAAATAAAAATAAGTATATTTATTAACTCATAACTAATTTCTGGACAATATTAACATAGCAGAGGTGGTGCATGTGGTAAGATTAAAGGATGTGAGAATATTTCTATTGTTCAGGGATATGGATAGACAAGAAAACAGGGGTAAGTAAAAATAAATATAAGTAACCAATATAAGACTAAAAATAGAATGTAAAATGTTCAAATCATCAGAAAAATATTAATACATTTATTGGAAAGTAAAGAAAGAGAAAAAAGTACAATAACTGAACTATTTGAAATAAATTGGAAGAAACAATTCCTAATTTATAGACTGTCATTGCAATAAATGTAAACAGGTTAAATTAACCAATTAAAAGACAGCAGAATGCAATAAAGAACATATTTCTCAGTGGACAGCTCACCCAGAAAACACTGAAAAGAAGGGACTGGGCTTATCACACTCAATATCTCACAAAATAAAATGTGTACTTACATGGAAGAATTATCTCTTCCTCCTTTGAGGCAGGAGCCCAGACAAGGGCAAAATTAAGTGGGGGAAAGACAGGCACACTTATGGGTATTGCTTTGGAGGCTGGTGACATGTTTAAGTAGAATAGGGCTGAAGAAGGACCAGGTGACCCAAGAACAAAGCCCGAGGAGAGCCCAAAGGACTACTGACATGGGGCACATGGACTTAGGGGCTCTTCCAGGATATCTAAAATCAGAGAAGGATGTACGTATTCCCTGAAAACCTGGCCTGGAACTTGAAAAGTAGGCCTATCACTGTCGAGCATGAGTCTTAGGAGTAGCAAAAAACTAATGCAGCTTGACTCAGTGACAACCTGGCCATGAGGAGGAGAGACCATCAAGCTGAGGATAAAGTGAAACTGCTCTTGACTTTCTACATTAACTTCTGCCTATTCTCTAATCCAGAGCAACAAAGAGCATTGGGCCATGGGGTAGGACAGCAAATGAGTGGTGTCACCAATCTCATTGTAACTTTCCATATTATTGTCTCTAACAGTGTCCAAGCAGGGACTGAGTAAGTATATGATATGAAAATGTAATTAAAATTATGAGGCCCCATAAAAATGTGAAGCAATAACAACAGCAGGAATATAGGAGTAGTAACAGCACAGCACAGCTGGGTAAATTTTTAGCTTCTACTCAAATGAGGATGGGAGGCAGGAATGAGTGTATGAAAGAGATTCTGACCCCAATTGCTGTTAGCAATCTCCAAATACACTCTCATTTTATTTATTTATTTTTGAAATACAAGGATCTTAGTCTCAATTCCACCTACCTATTCATTTCTCTCACCTTCATCAAGCACCTAGAAATTCCACTTCTGTTTCCTTGTATCTATAATGTCGGACAGTCTTCCTTAAAGTCTAAAAGCCACCAGCTCTGCTCTAATAAATCTAGGTATCCTACACTGTCAGGCATCTTCTTCCAGCATGATTACCACATCATGTTCACTCAACCAAAGGCAAATAATAATAAGAGAATTTAAACTGAAGACAGAGCCAGCAATCTCTTCTCCGACTTCATAGAGCTGTTGCCTAAGCTCTTATTCCTCCTCCTCTTTTTAGGAGGGAGCTTATGTCCTCCTCAGTGCTCACTTCTTGAAGCTAATGGAAGACCCAAGAATTCAGACCATCTTCCCATAGAAATACAGACATCCTACCACTCAGTTTGATCCCTTTTACTGCTGAAATTGAGTTACAGGCTCCATATACTCTCCAACACAACCTTAGGATCTAAGCAGACACATTCTGCTAGAGCAGACTAAGAAGAGAAATTTATCTAGTTATAAATGATGCCCAGGGAAAAGTCAACTTGACTTCATAACTCAACCCCAAAGGGATGCCAGCAAAGCCATCTCAGGGAAGTCTGTTCAGCCAATGGATGAACAAGTTATTACTGTACATAGACCTGAAGTTACTTTTGGAATTTGGGTGGCAATCAGTATACATGGCTGCCCAGCCAACAATGTATTCAGGACCAGATGATTGCCTTGCATCAAGCAGTGGACTATGAAAGTAAAAAAAGGAAGTGGAAACCACAGTGGCTGGGGCCCCTGTCACTGTTCAGTGTTATCTTTCTATCTCCTTTGATCCAGGTCATGAATGAAAATGAACATGCAAGGAAACCATGAATGGGGATACAGAGCCACAGGTCAGTGTTGGGCTTATTGGTATAGCACCATAATCTAAAATACCTTAGCCAGTGGCTCAGTGGATAGAGCATTGGCTGGGCATATGGACGTCTGGGTTCGATTCCTGGTCAGGGCACACAGGAGAAGTGACTGTTTCTCCCTGCCTCCCTCTCCCCTTTCTCTTCCACTTCCATCCTGCAGCCAGAGAGGCTCAATTGATTCAAGTATGAACCCAGGAGTTGAGGATAGTTCCGCTGGAGCGCATCAGTGTCAGGCACTAAAAATAGCTTGGTACTTGAACATCTGGTTGCTGGGTAAATCCTGGTTGGGGCACATACAGGAGTTTGTCTCACTATCTCCCCTCCTCTCACCTAATAAAATAAAATAAAATAAAAATAATAAAATAAAATACCTTAGCCATCATCCCTGACTCTTTCCAGTTGGACATAGGTTACTGGTTTGGGGAAGTAAACACCCTGTATCTTATCCTAGAGTTACTACACATATTCTAGAAATAAAATATCTATTTTATCCCCTCCCAATCATGAATCCTCTCCCACTTCTCCTCCAAGATTGCCTTTATTAATTGTCATCTCTGAGGTTTCTTACCCCACTATCTTTCTCAAGTTCTCAGTGGTATTTAACTTTTGACCACTTTCTCCTCCTTGAAGCCCTATCTAATCCTGAGTCTCCCATCTTCCTGACCACTCAGAAGATGTTGTCTCATACCCACATGGACATTACCCAGTGCTCTATTTGTTAAGCCCTGGACACATTACTATATTTCCCCATGTATAAGACGATCTCATGTATAAGATGCACCTTAATTTTAGGGCCCAAAATTTGACAATAAAAAGTATTACATAAAGTTATTGAACTCAAGTTTTTATTCATCATAAAATTCATACAACTCTTCATCACTGTCAACACTACAATTCATTACTTGTCTTCACCTGTGTCTGATGACGAATCACTGTCTTCAACAATGAGTACAAAAACAAGCGTGAAAACATGGGAAATGCAAGTAAAGAAATCTACAACCACTCTATAAGACACACCCAGTCTTTAGACTCCAAATTTTTCGAATGAAGGTGCGTCTTATACATGGGGAAATATGGTACTTTATAAAAATCAGGCACAATACGTTGTGCCCTTCTTTGTATTCCACACAACATTAAAAACAGTAATTCACCTGGATTGTGACTTTAATCCATACTGATTGCTTGATATATAGATAGACAAAATTTCCTGTTCCCTAAACCTGAATCCTTCCATCTATCCACTTCCCTTGCTCTCATTTTCTTTCTGAAACCAAAGCTCTGTTACCTCATTGCAGGATACCTTTCAACTCCTCTGGTTCTTTCTCATTCTTCTGTAAAGTTCCCAAAGTCTTGATTCTTCTCTTCATAGCAATTCACAGGGTAACAGCTGCACATGCTTCAACTAGTGCCAAAGTACAGCATCTGCAAAGACATAGATAATGCAGCCACTCAGGGGCCCAAAATTAGGTCAAATGTGAAGAAAAGGCAGCTGCAGTAAGAAAGGGAGAACCACACTTCTTAGCAGAATGAACTTAGAGGCAGAGAACACATAGCAGAGAAGAAATGTGAGAATAAGTCTGTAGGCAAGAGGAGATTAATCATTGTAGAAAAGTGTGATCTAGACCCTCAGACAAAGAATAATTTCCTCTTCCCACTTACTAGAAACTCTTTTCTACTGATGTCTGTAGAACAAAACAGTGTTGTGGGGCAAAGGCCATTTATATATCTCTTTTCTGGACAGAAACTAGACTTAAAGTCCATGCCTAAGCAGATGCTTGAAGACTGAGTGTTTTTTTCCTGAGTTGGAATTGTCATTGTCTTCTACGTAGGATTGAGCGCTACGGGAGACAGGGCTTCAAGATGGGGGATGGGAAGATTCCAAATGGCATGGCTGTTGACATGAGTGAGCGGCTGGGGGAAGAGAGCAGCTTTGAAACCCAGAGTTTACATAGAAAAATATTATTTCTATTCTATTTCCAAAATACAATATACATTTTTTAAAATATACAAGATAAGAAAGATTGATTTATGAAAAGGAAAACTCAGAAAGCAGAGAACGTAGTGTATCAGTCAGAGTTTGAAAAGGAGACAGAAATCATACCATCTTTTAACAGAGAATTTAATATAAAGAACTGTTAACTGTATAGGGAAAGATATGTTTGGAGCTGAGAGATGATAACATAATTACTGGCAAAGGTAGATAAACCAGTAATTAAACTCATTGCAAAGAAGTTGCTCCATGTGAGGAATAAGTTTAGCCTTCACTTTTCTAGCAGCAAGGTCAATGCTAAAGTACATAAAATGGCCCTGGCCGCTTGGTTCAGTGGTAGAGCATCACCCAGTATGTGGATATCCCAGGTTTGATTCCCTATCAGGGCACACAGAAGAAGCGACCATCTGCTTTTCCACCCTTCCCCCTCTGGCTTCTCTCTCTCTCTTGTTCCCACAGCCATGGCTCAATTGGTTCCAGTGAGTTGGCCCCAGGTGCTGAGGATGGCTGAATGGCTCTGTGGTGTCTCCCTCAGGTGCTAAGAATAACTAAGTTGCCCAGCAACGGAGCAAAGCCCCAGGTAGGTAGAGCATCACCCTGTAGGGGCCTTGTCCAGTAGATCCTGTTGGGGCACATGCAGGAGTCTGTCTCTGCCTTCTATCACTTAATAAATAAATTCATTTTTAAAAAAGGACATAAAATATTTCCTTTCCCAGTAAAGTAAGACACAACTTTGGAGAAGAACTTACTGTTAACTAAACTACAGAAGACACAGGAAGGGAATAGAGTTGTTTTGGGGAGAACTTGAGATAACAAGTTTCCTGAGGAAAATTGGAGTTTGCCTGAATAGGGTCATAGTTGCAAGAACTAAGGGAAGAAGGTCAGGCTCAGGGGATTGCAAAGTGAGGGTCCAGCAGCCTGGTTTATTTGCAGGTCAACAGGCTATGGTGACTTTTGGCTAATGGTTCCCTGAGTGTTTAGGCAAGGCTGGCACTGAATACAAAATAAGTACACTCCAAAAAGCATATCCAGGTAATTTCAGGCATCTACCTTACTGCAAGGTATATATTGAAAGGTCTGGACTCTAGCCTTCTTTCTCACCCAGGAAACAACTTTGATCATGGTATATAAAGTCTTCAGGGACCTTCTTATTCAATTCTGCTATCTGACCTTTTGTCTCACCCTATTCCCAACCCAAAAGTGTTGTGTGGTTTCGAGCATCCCTGTTTCTCAGCCTGGAATACTCTTCTGATACTCTGTGCCTAGCTAATCCACAGTCTTCTTTCCAAACTCAACTCAGGTATCTCACCTTTTTGGAATTCTTCTCTAGGTTCCAAAGACTGGGTTACATGGCTGTCTTGCGTATTCTCATAGCTCACTTCTATTATATTACTTAACAGATGAACCTGTAATTGCCGGGTACATAATCACGTATTATGATTAATCCAAGTTCTTACTTTCAAGGAATGGAAGCTAATTCTGGCTGATTAAAGAGTAAGGGGTATTAATAAAAGAATCTTGGGTAGCCCACATACTGATGGGAGATTGGTGAAGCTTCTAGGAACTATACTTTATACCATCAACAACACTGCTGCCCAAATGAGCAGTAGGAGAAATTCCTGCTATGGTTTACACTGTACCAAGGATGCCATTTCTGTGCGAGGAGCCTGATCTTGTTACCACCTTCACCAGCAAAATGGATTCTGGTGGACCTCATTTTTCAAGTTATTCACCTCTGAATTGAAGGATCTTATATTATGAAACCCAAAAGAAAAGATGGTTTCAACAAGGAAGGAGTGGCCTATGATGCAGAAAAAATATCAAAATGTAAAAATTGAAAATTGTTCATGGGATTTACCCTCAAAGAAGCTCTTATTTACTGTGGTGAGAATAGTTTTGGTTAATTAGAAGAAAAGTGGATTGAGCAGAGAAAGGGTCTGAGGTTTTATTTCTGTATTATCCTTAGCCTGAGAGTAGAGTCCATTGAGACTAGTTTATACAGGCAGGGCTCGCCTATTACACCTGCCACTTGAATAAAACCATGACCTTGTCTTCTTGCCTTTGCAAGTCTACAATACAGATGCTAGAGAATTAGACACAAATTAATACATATGACAAACTTGCATAAAACTAAAAACACACATACAAATGAGTACAAGAAAATTAGGGAAATGTCGTTAAGGTTGGTGGATTTTATCAATGTTAATATCCTGGGTAGAATACTGTACTATAGTTTTGCAAATTGTTACCAATGGGAGGAAACAAATCTGTATTGTTATTTACAACTGCAAAATCTACAATTACATCAATAAAAATTTCCTAAAATGTAAATTTAAAAGAATGCATGTAAAACATATCATTTATTTATAATTACATGTATATAATTGCATATATATATATATATATATGTTTTCTCCAAACAGAGAGATGTATTAAAAATTAGTCTCCAATGCATTAACAGTAATTAACCCTAGGTGATGAGTCTTGTGGTAACCCCTCTTCTCTGTATCATTGTTAGTTCAGGGTCCCATTATTGCTGTGTTTTCTTCACAATTCCTATGACTTCTATCCACAAGGCTCCAAAATCCATAGAAATGCTCAGGTGGGGCAGATGAAGGAGAGGAGGAGGTCCACCTCATTGCGGACAATGAGGCGCCCTGGGTGGATGTTGTCGGGCACAGCCAGACTGGAGGTCATTTCCCAGGCATCCACAAAGGCCACACGGAGGTCAGCAAAGACAGCTCGGAGGAGTCGGTTCATCTGCAGAGTGAACCAGTCACTGCCATACACGGACTTGTAGCCGGTGTTAGCCAGTTTGATGACCACAAGAGTGCGGGGCTCCCGGGCCAGCAGCGCAGCCACAGCTGCCCGGATCCCTGCCAGTCGTTGCACAAAAACAGATGGAGGGAAGGTGGTGAAGTGAGCACCCATCCCCAGCACCACCACGGTGTGGGGGCCCCCTGCCAGGCCCCTCAGCTGCCGGACCACGGAGTGCAGGGAGGCCACTGGTGTGGGGTAGGAGCGGAGGGGCCAGCTGTGGGCCCGCCAGTGCAGGACTATGTTCTGAGTGGTCTCCACGGCCATCAGGGGCCCTGCCTCGTATGTGGCATATAGGTTCAAGGCCTTCAGGGCTGTGGGAGACAGAAAGAGGAGAGTTAGGGGTTTATATAGACTGCGTATCATCCTCTTGTACAAATGAAACGCGAGGCTCTATTTCCTAGGACTTAAGCATTCTGTTTCTAAACCTTAATGCACCTTTGCTCTCCAGTTTTTAAGGTTGCCAAGGTTGTTTTTATTCCTCTAAGAAATTTCCCTTTCCTCTGCTGGGTGACTTGTTCCAAAACCTTTCTCTTGCCTTCGTAACGCTGCATCATCCTATTATTTCTACTATTCTGGTCATTCTTTGTTCAGTTGTTTGCTTCATATTTTCCTTGCACTGTGTAAATGAGGCACTCCCTGAAATTCTATCATTATTGTCCACTTTTCTTTACTATCTACCTTTTGGAAAATTCATTCACTTCTACCTTTTTAGTTTTTGTCTAAGAGCTGATGATGGCTTGTTGAGCTTGAGTCCACACTTCCAATCTTTCCATTTTCTAATCAATATTTTCTCTCCAATGGTCCACCATAGCCTTGAACACATGGCAAATGAATCTACACTCTGCACAAATCTCTCTTTCAACGTCCTCAACTTTCCCCTACTCTCCTATACCTGTCAAGTATTGTTTTTGGTGACTTTCCAATGTTTTATTGTCTTTTTCTTGGCTTTCCAATTGGAGACCTTTAGTCATATCCAATACCTACCTCTCTGTGTCTTAATCTGAAGTCAAATAATTCATCAACTTCTATTCATTATTCATTTTTAAGGTTTCCTATATCCAACTCTTGCACCCAACTTTTAGTTCAGGCTCTTAAGAGCTCTTGGCTATATTCATCTAGCAATATATATTTTAAAAAAAATTTTCTTAAGTGAGAAGCAGGGAGGCAGACAGACAGACTCCCACATGCGTCCCAAATGGGATCAACCCTGCAAGCCCCCTCTGGGGCAATGCTCTGCCCATCTGGGGCCATTGCTCCATTGTTTAGCAACCAAGCTATTTTAGCACCTGAGGCAAAGCCATGGAGCCATCCTCGGCACCCAGGGCCAAGTTGCTCCAACTGAGCCATGACTGTGGGAGGTGAAGAGAGAGATTAAGAGAGAGAAAGGAAAGGCAGAGTGGTGGAGAAGCAGATGGTCGCTTCTCCTGTGTGCTCTGACTGGGAATGGAACCTGGGACATCCACACGCCAGCTGATGCTCTACCACTGAGCCAATCAAGGGTCTAGCAATATTTTATCAGTACAAAATGACACTATACTGGGCACTTCTGTATATATTGTGAAAAAGAAACAGATGTCCTTACCCTCATGGAGCTTACTGTTTCTTGGGGGAGAGAGAGGTTTCCTGATGTGGAAGGTTGGAAATTTTGAGTAACTGAAAGAAGATAGGTGCTCCTAGAACATAATGGATGGCATGAGGTGAGGTTAGAGATATAGGCAAGTTTCAATCATGTCAATGATTTTGATTTTTGTCCCAAGGAAATTAGAGTCCATTGAAGGTAAGTAACATGATCTAATTTACATTTTAAAAAGCTCACACTTACATTATCTTTGCTGGCTTCCAGCACACAGGGCCTAAGTGCAGGGGGTGAAGAATGCCAACTTTCCTGTTTGTACATCTATTTGAGCTTCTTGACATTTGGCACTAAATACGATAAATTCATGGCCTCTGACATGCGGCCCTGGACAACACAGTATCAGACCCTCCTACAATTAGTGACAGCCACTAACTTTTTCTCACAATAAAGTTTCCTCCATCTGCTCCCATCACTTGGATGTGAGACGCCATTGGTAGTATTGGAAGCAGAGGAAATTGATGGATGAAGACTTGGGAAATTATCACCATTCTGGAGTTAGTTAATCTTTGTCAAAGCCTCCATCAGAGCCAAGTTATTTCTACCCGACCAGGGACTTCTTTAGTTAAATAAATAAATAAATAAAAGTTCACACTTAGCCTGACCAGGCAGTGGCGCAATGTATAGAGTGTTGGACTGGTACACGGAGGACCCAGGTTCAAAACCCCGAGGTTGCTGGCTTGATCATGGTCTCATCCAGCTTGACCAGGGGCTCACCAGCTTGAGCATATGTTCGCTGGCTTGAGTGTGGAATCATAGACATGACTCCAAGGTTGCTGTTTGAGCAATGGGTCACGCAATAACCCTCTGGTCAAGGCACTTATGAGAAAGCAATCAGTGAACAACTAAGAAGACTAAGGAACCACAACGAAGAATTGATATTTCTCATCTCTCTCCCTTCCTGCCTGTCTGTCCCTGTCTCTGTCTCTGTCACAAAAAAGTAAATAAATAAAACTTTAGTGAAATACTTTCTGTTTTTCTGAGATCCTAAAGACTGACTTTGATCACTTACCAATCCACGCAAGTTCACTGAAAGGCAGATATGTATTTTTGGTGGCTTCATATACTAAAGCAATAGGAGTTGGAACTTAGCATCCACAAAAGGAGAAAACCTAGTGTAACATTCCATGTACTGGGCTAGAAACTGAAGAATTTTACTTTGGATGTTGGTGTGTATTATACCCCCAAAGCGTACAACACTTCAAACTTTGTTCCTGAGCTGTAAGCACTCTTAGATATCTGCCAGAATGAAAACTCTCCCTCAGAATAAGGTAACAGTGCCTTAGGTCTTGTGTTATACATAAAAGTATTTTGTCAAATAAAACATCCAGAAAACCATCACATATCACAAGACATATGATGAGGCAATGCAAAGCATGCCAGAGATAGGAGACAACAGGAAGAAAAATCTATGGGGACTCCAGATACTGTAATTATCAGACACGGATTGTAAAGCAACTATACTTACTATGTTTAAAGAAATAAAAGTCTAGTTTTAAAGTCTCAGCAATAACCCAGAAACTATAAATGAGATATTGGAGATTTAAAAAATAATCATCTAGAAATTATGGAAGTAAAATACAGTAACTAAAATTTAGAACCAATGGTTTGATTTAATAGCAGACTGGACACAACTGAAGAGAAAAGTAGTGAGTTGACACACAGATTGGAAAGAAAAACCCAGAATATGTGAAGAAGAAAAAATATAAAAAGCACAGAAGACAGAGTGATACAGAGAACAGAATGTCAAAAATAAAACAATTTAATTGGAGTCCTAGAGAAAAGAGGAGAAACTAGGAAGAGGTAATATTTGAAGAGAATGACTGAGAATTCCCCAGAGACAATTAAAGAGGAGATAAAGGGTATTAATTCACTGTTTCAATGATCTCAACAAAGCCAAAGTAGAATTTTGTGAAAAATTCATATCTAACCACATTTGATTGAAGATATAGAAAAAATAAAATAATAAGAGAAGACAGAATTATCTATCATTATAAACACCAAAAGTATAATAAGGAAATACTATGAACAATTTTGCACATATAAATTTGACACTAGATGAAATGAACCAATTTACTGAAAAGTACAAACTGTTACAATATCCCTAATATGTAATAGATAATTTGGACAGCACTATACTATTAAGAGAAATGTAAGTAACTTAACCAAATGTAACATGTGTACCTGGTTTGAATCCCGATTCAAATAAAACTAGTAGAAATAAATAAACCATGTAAATAGTAACCAAAGAAAGTTGATATAGACCTTAAGGCAGCATTATTTCTAGAAATAAGAAAGGTTTCTTTATAATGATAAAAAGTTCAATCTGTCAGGAGTTTGTTATTATTCTAAATAGCTCTAATAATATGGTATTAAATAAATAAAGCAAATTTCAAAACATACACAAGGAAAAACAAATTCACAATCATTCTGGAAGGTTTTTTTGATATGTATCTCTCAATAATTAGTAAAATAAGTAGATAAATGATTAGTAATGATGTAAAGATTTGAACAGCATGATTTTTTTTTCTAGATAAGCAGGGAGAGAGAAACAGGACCATCAAGTTGCTGCTGTATGTGCCCTGACTGGGGAATCAAACCAGTAACCTCTGTGCTCCAGGATGACGCTCCACCCAACTGAGCTTGTCTGAACAGGGTTTTTTATTTATTGATAGAGACAGAGAGAGGAAAGCAGAGAGAGGGGAGTGGGAAGGGAAGCATTCATTTGTTGTTCCACTTAGTCATGCATCCATTGGTTGCTTACTGTGTGTGCTCAGATGGGGGATCAAATCCACGACCTTGTTTGGGGTTAATACTCTTAACTGACTGAGCAACCAGTCAGGGTCACAACATGATTTTAAAACCGGTCTTATTTAGACAATAAAGCTATCAATTGCAGAATACATACATCGAACATTTACAAAATTGATTGTATAATGGGACACAAAATAAGTTTCATCAAATCTCAAAATATTTAAATTTTTAAAAATATAGAAATTAAAAGCTAAAATAGTATTAATAGAAAGATATAGTGTGTTTAAATATCTAAGTTGAAACCAAATTGAACTACAGATTCAATATAATCACAAGTAAAATCCCAAAACGTTCCTTTGTTTTTTCAATTTCACAAGTTGATTAAAAAGATTCATATGGTTCCAAAAATCTAATTTGAAACTAGATACTTGCCAGTTCACTCCTTATGTCTGTAGTTAAACACTGATGATGACATTTCCTACTGTTACTTCAATGGCATAAAGACTTGCACTCTTGAATTAAGGTGGGTGTCAGGAGGCCTAAATAGCCATTCCGTCAATATTCGCAAGATTCTTCTCACATTACAATTGTTTTGCAAACAATGTCCATATGTTGATGGGTGTAAGAAAAATTAAGTGTTGTAAATGCTGCTGCCTTCAGCTATAACTAAGAACATTCCTATAAACCTGTTTTTGACTGTATAAGGGAATGTGTAATAATTTCTTGAAATTCGAATTATGGAAATGGGAATTTTAAACAGTGTGAAAAGCATGGTAGTATGGAACTACTATAAAATTGGAGATAATAAGATTAATGGAGGAAAAAAAAGATTCATATGGAAGCACACACACACATAAATCTGCCAAGACCTTTCTAAAGAACAAAAATGTAAGTCTTGTCCACCAGAAAGCCAAAATTATAACCATGCTATAGTGATGAAGACAGGGTGGTATTGGTGCTGGTGTAGACAAAAGGGTTCACTAAACAGACTAGAGAGCTCCCAAACAGAAGGACGTATGGACACCTGATTTGTGACGAAGATGCACTGCAGAGCTATGGGAAAAGAGTGAACTTCTCAGTCAATGGTGCCAAGTCACTCAGGTATCCAAATATCCAAAAATTAAAAAAAATAAAATAGGTGTTCATTGATAACTAATTAGAAAAATTAAATGAAAACCACATGAACCACTACTACACACCCACAATATTTTCCATATACTAAAAAATGATAATATCAAATACTGGCAAGAATGTGGAACAACAAAAACCAATGATGAAAGAGTAAACCAGTAAAACTACTTCTTAAAAATTGGCAGAATCTATTTATATAAAGTATAAAGATACACCTACTCTCTGATCAGCAAAACCACCGCCAGGTGACATCCTGTAGAAACACATGCTCATGAGGACTGTATAGTTTCTTGCACAAGAAAATCTATAGCAGCATTTTTCATAATGTTCTCATCAACAGTAGAATGTAAAAGTATAGTTTGATATAATCATACTATGAATTACCATAGAGCAGTGAAAAAGGATGAACTATAATGAACTGAAAGTATATGGATGAATCTTACATACGAAATATTGAGCAAAAGAAGCCAGACACAACAGAATTAACTGTGTATGTTCTCTTTTACATGCAGTTGAAAATCAGGCAAAATTCATACATATTGTTTAAGAATGACTTATTAGTTGGCAAAACTATCAAGAAAATCAAAGGCATAAATATTATAAAAGAATAATGAGTACCTCTAGAATAATGGGAGAGAGAGAGAAAGTTATACTCAAGGGAGACATTTTATCAGGAGGGCTTCTAAAGTGAGGGTCTTGTTCTCTTTCATATATTGGGTGGAGGTTATATAGAGGATCATTTTATAACAATATGGTAAATTGTTTTACACATTTCTCCATCTTTTGTTATATTTTCTAATAAAATTTTAAATAAAAATATGCACACCCATTGATATATATTCATGTATATATACTATATTCTGAAATCCTTGTATTTGCCCTGGCCACTTGGCTCTGTAGATAGAACGTAGGCCTGGCATGCAGATATCCCAGGTTAACTCCTGGGTCAGGGCACAAATGAGAAGTGACCATCTGCTTCTCTCCTTTCCCCTCTCCCCCTTCTCTCTCTCTTCCACTCCCGCAGCCAGTGGCTGAGGATAGCTCAGGATAGCTTGGTTGGTCCTAACGTCAGCCTCAGGTGCTGACAATAGCTCAATTGAGCATCAGCCCCAGACAAGGGGTTGCTGGGTGAATCCTAGTCGAGATGCATACAAGATTTTGTCTATCTCCCCTCCTCTCACTTTAAAAAAATTCTTATATTTGTAAAAAGAAGTACTTGACAGATAAATGAGAAATTAACAAACTAGTTCCCTATGAATAATAGAAGGAGAATTGAATTTGAGGATAGGTATAGAAACAAAATTCTTTGCATAATTTTTTGTAGTTTTGACTTGATACATGTACCTGCAATTTATTTTCAAAAATTAAATCTAAAAAGTGCAATTTCTGAAATTGGGAACAAAATGAAAGAAACAAAACTAAATATTTATTTAATTGGTAACAATCAGACAGAGAAGGAAGTTATTTCTTGACTTTACAACCTAGTTCTTTGTACAGGGCTGCTTTCTAAGGACAAAAAGAGTTACAAAGGAATATCACAATTTGTTCAAATCATATAAGGTTCACACATTGTGATTGGTGGCTGTCTCTGAAGTCTCTCTTAATCTATCAGCCCCTTTCCTCCACCTGCTCCTCTCTTTTGTCTTTTCTTTTTTCCAATTACAATAATTTGTTGAAGAAACCAGGTTGTCTGTTCTGTGAACTTTCCCATAGCCTGGCTTTTAATATATGTTAAATAGTGACGAACAATTTCCTCTATCCTTTGTATTGTCTATAAATTAATAGTAAGAGCTAGAGGCTTGATTAAATTCAGATTTCATTTTGGAGGCAGTGCTTCAGTTTGAGGGCAGGCAATGCCTCATAAGTAATGATTGTGCAATTCAACCGAGAACCACAGATTGTCTGGCTATCTTTACTTTTTGTGGTATGAGCACTACTGATGATTATTGACTAACTTCATTAATTCACTATGGGTTACAAAATGAAGATATTCTTGTTATCATTCTTTATTTATTTATTAGGTGGAATATTTTTATAGAGAGAAATTTTCCCTTGCTAAACATTTGGTCATATAAGAAGGACAGGATAAAGACTTATTCTTTCCCTTTACTTATCAGTTTTTAAAATAACAAGTTGGTTGCTTAAAATTCTTCCAAATGTTATCATTATAAATTTGTTGATTTAAACATATCTGTTGTGTTTCATTCCACTGCAATTTTTATATTTGTGATAATGAAATGTTTTTTTCTTTTCTTTTCTTTTCTTTTTGTCCAGAAGCCA
Organism: Saccopteryx leptura; assembly: GCF_036850995.1. NCBI lineage: Eukaryota > Metazoa > Chordata > Mammalia > Chiroptera > Emballonuridae > Saccopteryx > Saccopteryx leptura. The sequence goes on from NC_089506.1 coordinate 188,653,552, forward strand.
GCCTCTTCAAGTTGGCTTCTGAGTCTTTTCAACACAACCCTGGTCATCTATAAGAGGATTTTTAATTTCATTCAGTGGTTTTATTGTTATTTTTAGTAGTGGTATTGTTACTTTGAAATGACTTTTTTTTAATATGCTAGGATACAGCAAGTAAGTAATTGTGCTTTTATTGTTAGATTTTCAGTGTAAGAAAAATGAAATACAAATATAAATTAAATTAAAAAAATAAAACACTAATCTCAAAATAAATGTGAAATATCAATATAAATTCATGATTTTTTAGTCTAGCTGTCTATCATCTATCAATCATATATCCATTTCTTCTTCTGTATGTTAAATGGTCTAGAAACAATGCTACCCCAATAATAATGAGCACTCACAATGCCCAGATATTCATTTCTAATTTACTATGAATTCTTAAAGAATCAAATTCCAGGTCTGGGCAGAATAATACATAATAAACTTGAAATACCACATACCAGAAATCAAGGTAGTATTCTAATGTTGGGGGTATATCAGAAAAGATACAGGAGTCATCTTGACAGAGATTGTGAAAATTTGAGTATTAGAGAAAATCATGAAAGAAAGTAATTAGAGAAAACAATGATTTTATAATAAAATATTGGTCAATCACACCAAATCTATAAAAATGTATGTATCTATAATGATACTCAAAAAATAGTCATTTGTGACCATTTTAAACCAGCCCTTCTCTTTGTAAATTGGTAAAGATAATTTAATGTTTTCTTGCCTTTCCAGGAGAAGTTATCTTTCAAACTAACCTATTAGCTCCAGTTAATGGGAGAAAGCATTTTGTTTAAATAAAAGAAGGCCAGCCAATATGTGTAGAAAGGGCAATAAAGTTAGTAAATTATCCTTTTGCAACATTTATAAAGTGATTGATAAAGGCATAATTATTACTTTTGTTAAAATCGTTATGAGAATGGTTACTGGGGATTTCTGGAATTCATACAATGAATGTTTATCTGATAGCACCACGAGATTCCTTTCTGGTTCCAAGGGAAAAATCCTAACTGTACCGTAGAGGGCCCAGTGATCATTCTTTTTTTTTTTTTTTTTTTTTTTTTTACAGAGGCAGAGATAGACAGGGACAGACAGACAGGAACGGAGAGAGATAAGAAGCATCAATCATTAGTTTCTCGTTGCGCGATGCGACTTCTTAGTTGTTCATTGATTGCTCTCTCATATGTGCCTTGACCGTGGGCCTTCAGCAGACCGAGTAACCCCTTGCTGGAGCCAGTGACCTTGGGTCCAAGCTGGTGAGCTTTTTTTTTTTTTTTTTTTTTCTCAAACCAGATGAGCCCGCGCTCAAGCTGGCGACCTTGGGGTCTTGAACCTGGATCCTTTCACATCCCAGTCCGACGCTCTATCTACTGCGCCACCGCCTGGTCAGGCCCAGTGATCATTCTTATCATCACTGATGGTAAACGATCACATACTATGCATCCCTGATATGCTACAAACAGAATTTACAACATCATTTATGCAAATGCTCAAGTTCAATATATCCAGCCTTGAACTCTCAATTTTTGTTTATAGGAAATGCAAGAAATAGAGAACAAACTGAATGTCACCATAAGAAAACAATCAGAAATATCCAGAAGGTGGAACGTTTGACAGGACAACAGGCCCTGACTTTTCCATAAAGAAAGTGAAGGAAAGAAATGACTAGCTTGGATTTAAAGAAGTCAAGAGACAAAACAACCAGGTCCTGAAATGGATCTTGGCTTTGAAAGAACAATTGTATAGACTTTTGAAGAACAGTGAAGGAAATTTGATTATGAATTGAATATTAGATTTAATAAATTTTATTCCTTTTTTGTTGTGACAATCTTACTTAATTATGTTTTAAAATATGTACTCTGTTTTTAAAAGATTTATACTGGCCTGACCAGGTGGTGGCACAGTGGATAGAGCATCGAACTGGGATGCAGAAGACCCAGGTTGGAAGCTCTGAGGTCGCTGGCTTGAGCGTGGGCTCACCCAGCTTGAGCGTGGGGTCGCTGGCTTGAGCATGGGATCATAGACATAACCCCATGATCACTGGCTTGAGCCAAAGGTTGCTGGCTTGAAGCCCAAGGTCTCTGGCTTGAGCAAGGGGTCACTCGATCTGCTGTAGCCCCCCCAGTCAAGGCATATATGAGAAATCAATCAATGAAAACTAAGGAGCTGCAAAGAAGAATTGATGCTTCTCATCTCTCTTTCTTCCTATCTGTCTGTACATATCTGTCCCTCTCTCTGTCTCTGTTACACGCACACATACACACAAAAAGATCTATACTGAAATATTTGGCAGTAGAATGTCATGATATCTGTAATTGACTCTAATACTTAAGAATATGAAAGTAAAAATTAATGTGTATATGCTGATGGAAATGTAATGGAAATAATGCTGTTGAGAGGGAAGATGATTTAGGAGGGAGGGGAGAAATTGGTAAAGAGATGTCCTTGAATAGGCAAGAGGGGGTGAAATCTAGAGCTAAAGTGGAAAGACCAGTCATAGGAACATGGAGAATTCATTTTCAAAAGCAATTAAGAAAATAGAGAATACTACTACAGATGCTGGTAGGAGAGGAAATGTGGTGGTAGAAGTCTTGAATTTCACTTCTGATTGCTTTGGTTTGTTCAAGAAAATATGTAAGGTCAGTAGCTGATTGTGAGGATGAAGAAGGTTTCAGGAAAGGAGAATCTGTGAGATCGTCAGTGAGGAGAGTGGTTCAGTGGTACTAAGGCAGTGGCTCCCAAATGCCAGTGGTACTAATGCCAGTGCTCATCAGAATCACCTGCAGGCTTGTTGAAGCAAAGACTGTGTTCCTCCCAGAATTTCTGATTCAATGGGTTGTATTTCTAACAAGCTTCCAGGTAATGCTGATATAGCCAGTCTGAGAACAGCATTTTGAGAACTACCCTGATTATTGTGCAGCTTTAGTGCCTCCTAGACATTTGTGGTCATGCATTTCAAGTGAGAACAGCATGATGAAACTTCTTTTCCCCCAGGTGTGTTCAGGGGCACAGGTATAGTTGCAAAAGAGGCAGAGAGTTGAATGAGCCAGAGATTATTATCAAGATCATCACATACCCAGCTCCTTCTTATTATTCTGGACTCAGTTCAAATGAAACTGCCTCAGAAGCACCTTCCCTGACCATTTAATCTCTCTTCCTCCTCTTTACCATCTTCCACTTTCACATTACATTTTCTCACAGAATATTTCAGTATCTGGAAGTGTGTATATATATATTATATTACTTGTGTCTGAGTCTTTTCACAAGAGTCATGCACAACAAAATAAGAATTTTTATATTTTTATTGTTGTTCACTGCTATGTTCCTAGAACCTAGAACAGTGTCTGGATATCATAGGTATTCAATAAATATTTAATGGTGAAAAACAAGTAAAGAAGGGAGGGAGGGAGGAAAGAAGAGAGACAGGAAAAACAAATTACAGCACAAGAAACTAAATTGTAATGTATTAGTTTTGACTATGAAGAGAAAAATATTTACATAATTATTAAAAGATAAACACAGTTCACTGATATGTCTAAAGTAATATAAATACATTGGAAAGATAGGAAGGGGAGGCTAGCTAAGGCAATAAACATGTACACCACTTCCATGCCTGGATGTAAAACACCCTCTACAATTCTCTGTTCTCTCTCTCTCTCTCTCTTTCTCCTTCTCCCTCTACCTCTTCCTCTCCTGTACCCCTCCCCACCCACCCCCACTTTCTGTCTTTTTTCTCTCTCTCCCCACCATGGGGTTGGGTGCAGAGGAGCCATTAGTGACTTCTGGGAGGCCCTAGGGGACAGTGGAGACATAGGATGAAAGGAACCTGGTTCCAGAGTCACAGTTTTGAGGACAGCAGTGTTGAAGCCTGCTCCCAAACATTGGACTTTGGGTGAGTTCAAAATAAACTTTTATTGTGTCAAGCCACTGAAATTCTAGGGCTATTTTTATTATGACTAAAAAAAGAGAGAAATGTCAAAATGAATTCATTGGGAATTACTGGTGTATCAGTCAGGGTTCAATCAGGAGGGCGGGGTGGGGGGGAGGGAAATCACACATTAATTTGAACAGGAAAAATTGACTCCAGGATCTGAGCTTCCACTCCCATCTGGCAGCAACATGGCAGAAAAAGGTGGAGTGAAGAATTGCTAGTTGGTACTGTGTTCGCCTGCTCTTGGTGTGGAGCTGAAATTTTACCTTCCTCAATGGCAATAAAGCTATGGAGTTGGTGCTCCATTTTCACTGAGTTGGCATTTAGCAGAGTCCAAAGGGGACCTGAGCATATACCCCACCTGGACCTGCATGCTACACCTGAACAGTGTGAATGTTTGTTAAAAAGAACAAAGGTAAAATAAGACCCACAGTCTCACAACGTAATAGCCAAACTGTCCAGGCAACAATAGAAAATCATTTATCATACCAAGAACTATGACAATCACAACTTGAATGAGAAAAGATAGTCATCAGGTGCCAACACCAAGATTATTCAGATGTTGAAATTATCTGATAAGGATTTTTAAAGCAGCATTCTTAAAAATGCTTGAGTGGGCCATTATGAACACTGTATGCCTATTATAGCTAAAATTTAAAAATTGACTTTTCTAAGTGAGGGTGATAATATAGCAACTGGAAGTTCTATCCAGTGGTGATGGAAATGTAAATAGTATTGCTAGTTTGGAGAACAGTTTGGCAGTTTCTTAAAATGTTAATAATATGTATACACCTTCCATAGCCATTCCACATTAAGGTATTATTTCCTCAAGAGAAAAGAAATCATATCCCTATACAAAGACTTGTGCACAAATATTCATAGCAACTTTTACTTGTAATAGCTAAAAATTGAAAACAACCCAAATGTCCATCAACAGATGAATAGATAAACAAATAATGGTATATTCATACAATGGAATACTACACAGCAATAAACAGGGAACAAACTGTTGCCACACTCAGAAATGTGGATGAATCTCAAATGAATTACATTGAATGAAAGGAGCCACACATGCAAGAAGGTACATATCATATGGCTCTATTAATATAGTTTTTTCAATTGATTTTCATTTGTTGTGTTTACCTAGTTACAAGTGTTTCACTGACTGTATCTCCCTCCCTGCCCACCGTGTTCTCCTTGATATCCCCTTTGCTCCCTCTCCCCACCTCCTTCCCCCTTCCCTCCATAATTTACTATCTTGCCTTCTATCTCTCTGTGTTATGTATATATATACTTTCACTAATCTTTTTCCTTTCTTTGATCCCCTCCTCTCATCCCCTTTCCCTCTGACTGCTTTCTTTCTGGACTCTTTGACCCCTTCTCTGCCTCTCTTCTGTTCCTCAGTTCACACTGTTCATTAGAATACTCATATGAGTGAGGTCATATGATATTTCTCTTTCTCTGCCTGACATATTTTGCTTAGCATAATAGACTCCAGGTCCATCTATATTGTCACAAAGGGTAAGATTTCCTTATTTTTCATGGTCACGTACTATTCCATTGGGTATATGTACCACAGCTTTTTAATCCACTTGTCTACTGATGGACACTTGGGCTGTTTCCAGATCTTGGCTATTGTAAACAATGCTGCAATAAACATGGGGGTGTATTTCTTCTTTTGAATCAGTGATTTGTTGTTCTTAGGATATATTACTAAAAGTGAGTTAGCTGGGTCAAACGGCATTTTCATTTTTAATTTTTTAAGGAAATGTCATACTGTTTTCCACAGTGGCTGCACCAGTCTGCATTCCCACCAGCAGTGCAGGAAGGTTCCCTTTTTGCCACATCCTGGCCAGCACTTATTCTGTGTTGTTTTGTTGATGAGCGCAATTCTCACTGGTGTGAGGTGATATCTCATTGTGGTTTTAATTTGCATTTCTCTAATGATTAGTGATGTTGAACATTTTTTTCATCTGCCTATTGGCCATCTGTATATCCTCTTTGGAGAAGTGTCTATTCATTTCTTTTGCCCAATTTTTGATTGGATTGTTTACTTTCCTGGTGTTGAGTTTTACAACTTCTTTATAGATTTTGGTTATTAACTCCTTATCAGAAGTATTGGCGAATATGTCCTCCCATTGTGTGGGTTGTCTTTTTATTTTGTTCATATTGTCTTTAGCTGTGCAAAAACTTTTTAGTTTGATATAGTCCCATTTGTTCATCCTGTCCTCTATTTCACTTGCCTGTGGAGATAAATCAGTAAATATAAATATATTGCTGCAAGAGATGTTGGAGAGCTTACTGCCTATGTTTTCTTCCAAGATGATCATGGTTTCACGAATTACATTCAAGACTTTTATCCATTTCGAGTTTATTTTGTGAATGGTGTAAGTTGGTGGTCTAGTTTCATTTTTTTTTGCATGTACTTGTCCAATTTTCCCAGCACCATCAGTGAAAGAGACTGTCTACTCCATTGTATGCTCTTACTTCCTTTGTCAAATATTAATTGGCCATAAAGATGTGGATTTATTTCTGGGTTCTCTGTTCTGTTTCATTGATCTGTATACTAATATAGAGTTCTAACACATGCAAACTAAGCTAGAAAGACAGAAAGAAGATGTGTGGTTGACTGGGGAGGAGGAAGAATAAGAGGGAGGGATTAATAAGGACCACCAGAAATGTTGTCTCGGTAGAGGGTATGATAATTATATTTTTTGTGGAGATTTTTTTCTGAGTGTACATATATATTATAACTTGCTAATTTTACACTTTCAATTTACTCTATTTATGGTTTGTCAGTTATACTTCAATAAATTGTTTAAAATAAAGGAGAACCTCAAATTAGGTCTAGTGACAGAGGGTGACAATATGGCAAATTTCTAAACTTTAAATATTTCTAAACTTCCAGGAAGACAGGACTGTATCTGCACTACCTATCTGAGATCAGAGATAATATGTTAGGTGGACTTTGCTCAAAAACATGGTAAACAAGACCCACAACCGGCCTGTTGCTAACTTTACAATTGAATGCACGGAGATTATGACCACCAAATAGTAGGCACAGTCCAACAGACATACAGGTTAGCTTTTCTGTTCTACTCATACTCCTCAGATATCTTCCAGACTTATAATAACCTTGAATATGGTGCTGGCTGCTTGGACATGGTTTTATTTAACATAATTGCTATTGATGCTAAGTATTTGTTTTTCTTTTCTTTGTTTATTTATTTATATATTTTTTTATCAAAGAGACAAGAAGGACAGACTCTAGCATGTACCCAACTAGGAGCCACCTGGCAAGCCCTCTATGCGTGATGCTCTGCTCATCTGGGGTGCTGCTTGGTTGCTTGGCAACTGAGCCATTTTTAGCACCTGAGGAGAGACCATGAAGCCATCCTTGGTGCCTAGGGCCAATTTTCTCAAACCATTTGAGCCATGGCTACAGGAGGAGAAGAGAGAAAGAGAGAAGGGGGAAGGGTGGGGAATCAGATGGGCACTTCTCCTGCGTGCCCTAACAGGGAATCAAACCCAGGACATCCACAAGCCAGTCCAACACTCTACCACTGAGCCAACCTGCCAGGGCTGTTCTTTTTTTCTAAATGGGAGGTTATTCATAACTCCTGTGATAATTTTCTTTTTTTCATAAACTCAACTAATATTTAGAACAATGGTGCACATGGAAGATCTGGGATTCGATTAATTTAACTTTGGAGGGCTGAGGAAACGACACACATTCAGCAGAAGTCACTCGGGTTTTAGGTACTAAGAGAACCACAGTTTTACCGCTGCTGGTCAGAATACAGAAGTGAGGCAGAGGAGAGAGAGAGAGACTAAAGAGGGGAAGAGAGCAGAAGAGGGGTGGAGGGAAGGAGAGGAGAGGGGAAGGAAGGAAAAGAGAGGAGAGGAGAGGAGAGGAGAGGAGAGGAGAGGAGAGGAGAGGAGAGGAGAGGAGAGGAGAGGAGAGGAGAGGGGGAAAGAAATTGAGGTGAATGGGGGACAAAAGTTTGACCTTTATATCTTTCATATGTTAACTTTACTTAAGAGATTAAAATGGGGATTTTTATTTAGAAACTAAATGGGGGACTTTTTGGTATTATCAGAAATGGTATTATTTGAAAGTTGTTATTTATGCTGTCATTTGAGTTCATTACATAACTTCTGGTAAACTAAACTGGAAAGGCAGCTGGAATCCCTCTACTGGGTATATACCCCCAAAACTCAGAAACATTGATACGTAAAGACACATGCAGCCCCATGTTCATTGCAGCATTGTTCACAGTGGCCAGGACATGGAAACAACCAAAAAGCCCGTCAATAGATGACTGGATAAAGAAGATGTGGCACATATACACTATGGAATACTACTCAGCCATAAGAAATGATGACATTGGATCATTTACAGCAAAATGGTGGGATCTTGATAACATTATACGAAGTGAAATAAGTAAATCAGAAAAAACCAGGAACTGCATTATTCCATACGTAGGTGGGACATAAAAGTGAAACTAAGAGACATTGATAAGAGTGTGGTGCTTACGGGGGGAGGGGGGAGAGGGAGAGGGAAAGGGGGAGGGGGAGGGGCACAAAGAAAACTAGATAGAAGGTGACAGAGGACAATCTGACTTTGGGTGATGGGTATGCAACATAAGTGAATGACAAGATAACCTGGACTTGTTATCTTTGAATATATGTATCCTGATTTATTGATGTTGCCCCATTAAAAATAAAATTGTTGAAAGGCAGCTGGGTGGTAATAATTACATCTTCCCAGCTCTGATTCCTTTACTCACTTGTTCTTGAAACATTCCCAGCATGCTGTTCCAACCTCTCACCGGAAATACAGGATCCTTGTCTCTCAAACCCTGATTCTGCTCTTTTTCTCTTAGGGGTCCTGCCCTCTCCCTTCATGGCCACTCACAGGGCACAGTGTCACGCAGATACTCCCACCACTGCCGAAGTGTGGAGTCCCCCATCATGTGGATGACGTGACCAGCCAGGCAGCCCAGGATGCTATCCACAGTGGAAAAGGAGCGGCTGGAGCAGGACAGCGAGTGCCACACATCTCCGTGGTAGAAGCCAGAGGGCTTTGTGGCTGGAAGCCCAGGGCTGCATGGGGGGCGTTGGGACAGGGCTATAGAAAAGAGAACAATAGAACAGTACTAACTTTTATATATTGCAATATGCCAGGGGCTCTTCTATATGCTTTATACATATTATTTCATACAAAGTCCATGAGGTATTATTCTTATCTCATTTACAAATGGGGACACCGAGGACCTGAATTGTTAAGCAATTTGCTCATGAGCAAGAATAGTGACTGGCAGAGGTAGCATTTTAACCCAAGAAGTCTGACTTTAGAGCACATATTACTAACCATTATGCAAAACTGCCCTGGCAAGAGGACTGGGGCTAAACTCCCAGTCAAGGAATAAAACCTCTCTACATCTATTCCACCCCCACCCCGACCCCAGCAAATGCCAGCCCCACTCACCTAGGCTGCTGTTTCCTGGGGCTGCCATTCTGATCTGGATTGGAGAAACGCCCTGAGGGAGCACCTTGTCTGTCACTTTCCTGGAGAAATACCAAGACTGAGTACTGAGGGGGTGGGGGGATGACTAGGTAAAAGCTGGGCTCGGTATGGGGATATGATGGCTGACTTGTAATTTCTACTCTGCCTAAGTCCAAAAAAAGCTTGAGGTAGTTACAATACAATTAGCACATTTATAAAGAGGCAATTATAATGAAGAGTCAGAAAAATGATGGAAAGAAGAGAAGATCTTATCAGGAAACGGGACCTTCTGCAAGCAACCCACCCATTAGCTCTCAGTTTACTAACAGTCCAGGTAATAAACGAACATCCAAGCTGGGTCACGTACTTCTCCTTCTCTGATAAATAGAGTATACAAGCATCCCAAGAAAGACAAACCCTTCTTCGCACTGAGTTCTGGAAGAAATGTGGAGCAGCATAATTTTTGTTTACAAAAACAATGAAGATGTAACTCCTTAAGTGTGGGCTGTGCATAGAGATGCCCAAAGAACACAGTGTGGAAGGGGGGTGGGGTGGGCAGGTAGTTTTACAGTAGAGAAACCAGGCAACACTGCCCAGCCAGGTGACCAGGTTAACATCAACATTTATAAATCATGTTGATAGTATGTGCCCTTGATAGGATGTGATGACAATGTAATCGATCTCTGTGACCTTCCTCCCCAAACCCATAACCCACCTCTAATCATAAGAAAACCACCAGACAAATTTCAATAGAGAGAAATACTATAATAGAATTAACCAATACTCCTCAAAACTGTCAAAGTCATTAAAGGTAAGAAAACTATGAGAAACTGTCACAACAAAGAAGAGCCTTGACACCTAAATGTTAATGTGGTATTCTGAATGGGATCCTAGAACAGAAGAAGGATATCAGGTTAAAACTACAATAACCTAAACAAACTTTGAACTTTACATAATGTATCAATATTGATTGGTTCATGAACTGTAACAAATACCACATTAATATAAAATGTTAATACTAGGAGAAATTATGGAAGAAAACTGATAGGGGACCTCTCTGTACCATCTGCTCAATTTCTTTGTAAATCTAAAACTGTTTTAACCATAAAGTTTAGTAATAAAAAAATTGCACACAGATGTTCTTTAAAGAGAACTGAAAACACTTGCTCACAAAAGTCTAACGTTTCAATGTTGACAGCAGCTTGTTTCATAATAGCTAAAACCTGGAAACAATCCAAATGTTCAAGAGATAAATGGATAAACAAACTGTGGTATATCCATACAGTGGAACACCATTCATTAAAAAAAATAAAGAAAGAAAAAATAAATTTACTGATTTACAACATGGGTGGATCTCAAAAAACATTTTACTGAGTGAAAGAAGCCAGATACAAGAGTATGAATTGTATAACTCTATTTTTATGCAATTCTAGAAAAGGCAAGACTAATATATACTTATAGAAAGCAAATCAGTGTTTGCCTGGGGCTGGAGGCAGATGAAGGAAATGGACTGTAAAAGGACACATGGGAATCTTTGGAAGTGGTGGAAATGTTCTATTGATTGTGGTGACAGTTACATGGGTATACACATTTATTAAAACTCATTGACCTGCACATTTCAAACAAGACCATTTAATCATATGTAAATTATACTGCAATAAACTAGATTTAAATTTTTTTATTAAAATAAAAACTCAGATAATAAGATTATGAGCTGCTGAGTAGGTGATAATTAAATATTTATATATAAGCTATTAAATAAGAATAACTATTTGAATGTATGAGCTGCTGTCTCTAAAATTGATGGGCTCCAGTTCCAGTGAGGCTGGAAATACTGTTGAGCAATCTTTTTGTGTGTTTCCACCTAGATGACTGTACCATTTTTCAAAACTGAGATTGGGAGAGATGTCTTTCTTACTTCATCTTTCTTCTTTCACTTCCCAGACCAGGGGTGGAGGCGGTGGGAGGGTAAGGGAGGGAAAAGGGCAGGGCAGAGCCTCTTAATTTACAGAAGCTTTTTCAACATTCACTTTCTTTCTTTTTTTGTTAGCGATAAAGAGAGAGAAAGACAGGAAGGGAAAGAGGTGAGAAGCATCAGTTCTTCATTGCAGCAACTTAGTTGCTCATTGATTGCTTTCTCATATGTGCCTTGATGGGGTGGGGAGCTCCAGATGAGCTAGTGATCCCTTGCTCAGGCCAGCGACCTTGGGCTTCAAGCCAGCAACCCAGCAACCATAAGGTCATGTCTATGATCCCATGCTCAAGCCAGCAACTCCACATTCAATCTGGTGAGCTCACGCTCAAGATGGCAACTTAGAGGTTTAAAACCTGGGTCCTCTGCATCACAGGCCGATACTCTATCCACTGTGCAACTGATTGGTCAGGTTCAACATTAACTTTCTTATTAGAAAATATTATCAACCCCTGAACTCAACCTTTCTGCTTGCTCTGCTCAGAAGAGGTGACACTGTCCTCTAATGCTACTTGCTTCTGCATCTTTTAGATTGTGCCACCTTTAAACATTTTTTTGTACAACATATCTTTAACTTCTTTCCTCAAGTTTTTTTTCCAGAGTATAAACATAATCCCAGCCCTGGCCGGTTAGCTCAGTTGGTTACAGTGTCATCCCGATACATCAAGGTTGCAGGTTTGATCCCCAGTCAGGACACACACAAGAATCAACTGATGAATGCATAAATAAGTGGGACAACAAATCCATATTTCTCTCTATCTGTCTCTAAAATCAATTGAAAAACAAAACAAAGCAAAACAAAAAAATCAAAACATAATCACATCTGCTCCACTGAATGAAGCGCCTCTTCCATGACCTCTTTCTATAGCTACAACTCTGTCAAGTTCTTATCTTTCATAGACAACTTTTTTTTATTTATTTTTATTTTATTTATTTTATTTTTTATTTTTCTTTTTTTCTTTTTTCTTTTTCTGAAGCTGGAAATGGGGAGAGACAGTCAGACAGACTCCCGCATGCGCCCGACTGGGATCCACCCGGCACGCCCACCAGGGGCAATGCTCTGCCCACCAGGGGGCGATGCTCTGCCCCTCTGGGGCGTTGCTCTGCCGCGACCAGAGCCACTCTAGCGCCTGGGGCAGAGGCCAAGGAGTCATCCCTAGCGCCCGGGCCATCCTTGCTGCAATGGAGCCTTGGCTGCGGGAGGGGAAGAGAGAGACAAAGAGGGGGGGATGGAGAAGCAAATGGGCGCTTCTCCTATGTGCCCTGGCCGGGAATCGAACCCGGGTCCCCCGCACGCCAGGCCGATGCTCTACCGCTGAGCCAACCAGCCAGGGTCCATAGACAACTTCTTGAAAGACTCATCTGCTTTTGTTATCTGCCTCCTTTTCCTAACCTTATGTACATTTTAAGTTTTTTTAGTGTGTACCCAACATCCAGCTCTACAGGATCTTAACTTTTTGCCAGGTTTAAATTATATCTTTCTTTAACAATAAATAGATCAATAGCTTAAATTAAAAATAGTGTTAAGACTAAATGTTGGGGAGGGTGCAGAGAAACTGAACCTCTCAGACGTTGCTAGTGGGAATGTAAATGATACGGCCATTCTGGACAAGAGTTTATCAGTTTCTTATAAAATTAAATGTCCAGCCTGATCAGGTGATGGTGTAGTGGATGGAGCATCGGCCTGGGATGCTAAGGACCCAGGTTTGAAACCCTGAGGCTGCCAGCTTGAGCGTGGGCTCACCAGCTTGAGCACAGGATCACTGGCTTGAGCAAGGGGTCATTGACTTAGATGGAGTCCCTCTCCTCACCGCCATCAAGGCACATATGAGAAAGCAATCAATGAACAACTAAGGTGCCACAACTATGAGTTGATGTTTCTCATCTCTCTCCCTTCACGTCTGTCTGTCTGTCTCTTTCTTTCTCTATCTAACCCCCCAAAACAAAAAAACCCCCTAAATGTCCATTAATTGCACAACCCAGCAATCACATACAAGCACTTATTCCAGAGAAATGGAAACTTGTGTCCATATAAAATCTTATCTATGGCCTGACCAGGCTGTGGTGCAGTGGATAGAGCATTGGACTGGGATTTGGAGGACCCAGGTTTGAAAACCTGAGGTTTCAGGCTTGAGTACCGGGTCACTGGCTTGAGCATGGGATTATAGACATAACCCCACAGTAGCTGGCTTGAGCCCAAGGGTTGCTGGATTGAAACCCAAGGTCTCTGGCTTGAGCAAGTGGTCTCTTGCTCTGCTGTAGTCCCCTGGTCAAGTTACATATGAGAAAGCAATCAATGAACAACTAAGGAGCTGCAACAAAAAATTGATACCTCTCATCTCTCTCCCTTCCTGTCTGCCTGTCCCTCTCTCTGACTCTCTCTCTGTCTCTGTTAAAAATAAAAAATATGAATATACATGGAAGCTTTACTCGTTGTAGTAAAAAGAAACAGAAAAAAACCAAATGTCCTTCAATGGGAGAAGATATTTAAAGAAACTTATACAATAGACTACCAGGCAGCAATAAAAAGAATAGATTATTGATAGAATATTCTAAGTACTAATTCTATTATTATTTTTTATTTATTCATTTTAGAGAGGGAGGAGAGAGAGACAGAGGGAGAGAGAGAAAAAGAGAGAGAAGCAGGGAGGAGCAGGAAGCATCAACTCCCCTATGTGCCTTGACCGGGCAGGGGTTTTGAACTGGCAACCTCAGTGTTCCAGGTTGACGCTTTATCCACTGCACCACCACGGGTCAGGCTGTTTTTTATTAGTATTATTTTTATTTATTCATTTTAGAGGTAAGTACTAGTTGTGTATTAATTATGTTTTACAGATATAATCTTCCAGTCTTGGAAGTTAAGTTGACTTAAACAATATTTATGGGACTTCCTGTAATGGTGAAGTTTTTTATTTATATTTATATATTGCCACCTTTATGACTATTTTCTTTTCACTTATGATTTGTGCCTTTTAGTATGTCTAAAATAATATTTTCCTGACAAAAATCAAAGTCATTTTTTAGTATGTCTAAAACAATATTTTCCTGACCCAAAATCAAAAAGACATTTTCTTTTCTAAGTTTTAAGGTTGCCTTTTTTTCACATTTAGTTCTTTAGTCCTCCTGATACTGATCTTTATGTACCATATTTCCCCATGTATGAGACGTACCCTTTTCTGAAACATTTGAGATCTGAAAACTGAGTGTCTTATACAGTGGGTGTTGATTTTTTAAACTTGCATTTCCTGCTTTGTTGCGCTTGTTTTTGTGCTCATTGTTGTAGATTTTCTTAATTGTATTTATATATATTTCACACTTTTTTGCACTTGTTGTTTGCGCTCATTGTTTCACACTTTGTTACCAGATATTAAGTCAGGTTACGTTTTGCCATGTTCTGCCCAGAAATGGCTCAGAAAAGATTTTCATACAGTGCCGAATTCAAGTTAAAAGTGATCCTGTTTGGAAAAGTGAATGTGAATGGAAATCGTGCTGCTAAACGTAAGCTTGGTCCTCCTCCAACTGAGAAATCAATCTGAGATTGGCTACGGGAAGAAGAAACTTTACTGAAAATGCCACGGCAGAAGAAGGCCATGAGAGCCAAGTCAGCAAAATGGCCTGATTTAGAGAGGGAATTGAAGATATGGATTGAAGAGCAAAGAGCAATTGGAATTCCTGTGTCCACAAAGATGGTTCAGCATGAGGTAAGAAGAACAGCTGATGACAATTTGACACCGGCAGGAAGAATGAAGAAACTAACTATAGGAGAAGTTTGTACCTGGGTGAAAAGACCCTGGGATAATATCAAGATTGAGATTATTGTCAAGTCATTTAAGAAGTGTGGCATTTCAAATGCCATAGATGAAACTGGGGACAAGGCAATATAGGAAGACAGTGATTCGTCATCAGAAACAGATGAGGACAAGCTAATGTATGGGAATTTGACAGTGATGAGGAGTTGTATGAATTTTATGATGAATGAAACTTGAGTTCAATAACTTTATGTAATACATTTTTTTTCAAAATTTGGGCCCCCAAATGAAGGTGCATTTTATACATGGGAGCATCTGATATATGGAGAAATACGGTATTTACTGTGCGCTTCGGAGAAAATTATACTTTTTTTCTGTTTCTTCACTACTCAATGCATTTCCATTGTTTTTGAATACCTATTATGTTTAGAGAAAATTAGTTATCTTTATAGATCTAGTTTATTTTATGGTTTATTTAACTGTGCCTAAATAAATGCCACATGTTATGTCAAGAGACTTGTTTAAAAGTATTTCATTACTGAAAATTGAAATATAAAGAGAAGAAAAGTATGTATACCTTGAAAACACTAAACATATAAAAGTTGTTAGAGCAATACTCATAGTGTCGAAATTAGAATGTAAAGCAGAAAGTAAGAAAGAAACATGAATAATTTATCATTAACATAAGATAATCACAAAGATGAAGGTATTAACAACATAGTCTTTAAATTTGTAAGTTGAAAACTGTCTGAATTACAAAGAGAAATAGTCAAATCTATAAATCTACAAACACAGTTGATATATTTATATCTGGACTAATAAATTAAGCAGACTGAAATATTAATGAAGGTATATATGTTTGGAATAAAAAAGTTAACAAGCTAAATCAAATAGATTTATAATTCTATTCTGAAGAAAAAAAGACTAAAAATTATTTTCAAGGAAATAGAAAATACAAACAAAAACTTAGTCAACTACTCAATTACAAATAAATTTTTAACAAATTTCAAAGACTCAATATCAGAAACCATATTTCTAGTCATATTGCAACTATTAGGAAAAAAATATGAAGATAGCCATCTCCCTGCCATATATTCAGAAACTAAAAACAATTCCTAAATAATTCATGAGTTAAAGAGGAAATCACTGTGAATACCACCAAAAAAAGGGAAATCACTGTGAAAATTATAAAACATGTAAAATGGAATAAAAATGAAGTTTCCACATACAAAAATTTGGAAAATATAGCTAAATCTGTACTCTGAGGGAAATTTATAACTTTAGCTATTTTTAATTAATATGGATATAAAGAAGATTGATAAATTGGTTAATTGTTCTGAATCCTGAAATTAGAAAAAAGAAATAAGCCCTGAAGTAAATAAAAGGAAGATAGATCAAAGATATCCACAGAAACAAATGAAATAGAATGGAGACTTCATTTTCCTGGGAATATGGCAGACTCCAGTTTTCATACCAATCCTTATTCACACTGACACCACTAAAAACTCAGGATAAATTTTTTAAAAATATTTTTCAAATTAATAAAAACATTGAAGAAATATTTTTAAACAATTAAATATCTAACAAAATAAGGAAGTTTCAAATGAAAATATAAATGCAGAATGGAATTTAAATGTATAAATGAGGCACTCAATACACTTTTACCCTGTGGTCATTTGCTCTGCCTTGAATATTTCATCTCTTATCTTTCCTGGAGAATCAATTGTGAACTTCCCTATATAAATAACCTGACCAGTTTCTTGTAGTTCATGTCTGTTTAGAAATGTCTGTTATATATAATAGGTGCTCAACAAGCATCTGTTGAGTGAGAGTATAAATAAATGAGTGGAGTAAACTGGGGAGGGTCATTGGGTCATAGAGAAAATATAAATATTTAGGAAAAAAGATGTGGCTTAGTGTTGGGGCAGGCTTCCCAGATACTGTGTTTTCTTACCATGCCAGCAGGGCCTCATCATGTAGAGTAGTCACATTCAAGTAACTTCCTTTTGAGTGCCCAACTAAAGAGTTGCAGGGCAGGGTAGAGGGTTGAGCACAGAACCAGAGCTCACCCGAATCCATGTCCCTGTACTGGCAGATAGGCCCTCTTGCTCCAGTTGACTCGGGGTGAACATTGCAAATCATAGTCTCTATAGTTCCTGTGGGTCCCCGGAAATACCCTCTAAAATCAACCGTGGCCCTTTTCTCCCTCCAGATTCTTCGCAGAACTCCAATTGCCTCGCTGGAGTGGATTAGCCTCACTTGCACCCGGGCCTTCCCAGACCAGAGAAGGGGGAAGGACAGCAGGTATGTGCCATTCTCCAGATCCTGGACATCCCCAGGCACCCCAGCCTTCAATTCGGGACCCAGCAGCTGTGCCCGAAACAGATCTCCACCATGGGTCTTGGGCCTGCCCCGATGGTCTCTGGCAACAAGGATGACCTCAAGATAGCCTCCCAGGGCATAGCTGGCCTGTGCAGGACCCTTCAGGTGGTAGGTGGAATTTTGGGGGCTGGTGGAGGCCAATAGGTCCCCCTTATTTCCTGGAGTTGGAGGCCAGTACAGAAGATGGGTCCATTTAGCAAGCTCCTTGGGGAGAGACTCCAAGAGGGAAGGAGATTCTGTGAACTTGGGGGTTGATTTACAAGCAGGTCGGTACGATGGGGGCCGAAGGGTGGTGCTGTCAGGCCAGGTCATCCTGCAGTAGAGGACCTGCGAGTAGAGAAAGGAAAATCTATCAGTGGTTTGTGTTTTCCTCACTTTCTTTTAGGAAGGGGATTTCACTCATCAAAGCTAGTTCTCTCTGCTGGGGGTCCTCTCCTGCTTGCACCAGTCTGTTCTTCATCAGCCTAGTGTCTGAGTCATTACCAGATTTACTTTAGAGGAGCATCTCGTGTGAGGGTGAAGTTCTATGTCTGGATCTCAACTCTCCTCTTATCTCAACCTTTTCCCTCCACTACCACCCACACCCCTGCCACAAACACAGAGATATGTGTGGGCTTGCCTCCAACTGCCACAGCCCTTGCTTTCCTCTCAGAATCCGGCATTCTGATTGAGTCCTCTTTTTACTTCCTATGTCCTCTCTCCACCTCTCCAACCCCATCATCTCAACCTAGATTTCCAACAGAGTCAGACTTGGACAAGGCCATTACGCAATTCTGCTGAGGGTTACACTAAAAGGAGGTTAGACCATCTCTTAGGAAGCTCCCTCACTGATTGGGCTCAGTGGACAAAAGAAGTGATTCAACCACAGAAACCACTGGAAAAGTGAGATGCTATAGAAAGGCACAGGCAGAGGTGCAGGTTGGAAAAAGACTGAGAAATGGCAGATTCTTTTCTAGGAAGACACGAAGTTTGCTAATGGCAGAGAGTCTCCTCCAGGGGCCCAGTGGTCTCTAATCCCATACTCTGAGAAACACAAAGTCACAAATACAGACCAGAGAAGTGTAAGAAACCAAACAGGAAGAGCAGCAGAGGGGGCCTTGTTTTGTGCGATGAACAGTGGTGGTGGGTTTGAGAGGGAGCCTATGCACCTGGCCTATTAGATATTGATGTATGCCCAGCAATAGTCTCTTCTACTCAAGCAAGTGTAATTCAGAGAAAAGCAACCCACTGGCACATCTCAAAGTCCATGGCAACACATGGGAGGTGCTTTGAGGCTGTGGTCTCTGTTTTGATTGTTCGTGGACAGAACACTTACAGGATTGGCTCCTCTCTGGGCTGAGGAGGAGAAAGGTTGAACATCATAAAGTCTGGACTCAGATTCAGTACTGTGTGGATCCTTGGAATGCTTGGCCCACAAGGGCCAGTGGCGTCTTGGGAGAAAGTACAGCTGATAAGGCGTTTGGTCCTAATGGGGCCTGTTCAGAGTCCCTCCTCCTGGGTGGGGAGAATGTCAGGGGAGCACTAAACTGGGAGATCACAAATCAGAACGACTTCTTGTCCATCCCTAACAAAGGGCAAAAACGTGCTGGTGAACATGTTCCATGTTCCCAGAACCAAAGACTTTATTTTTTGCCTCCTGTCACTTGCAGCTTTGCCACCACACAACGGATCCTGAAAATCTGAACTGACCAGTAGGAGTGGTCAAGAGTTATGTTATGGCAAATTTGAACAGATTTGAGAGACAAAGACCAAAAATATCAGTTTAAGATTAAAAGAATTACTAAGTGTGAGAGGTTACATGAATGCTTGTCTTATTATTCCTGAAATTTCATTACATGTTATATATATTCTCTGGTATGTGAAAAATATTTGCTAATAAAAACAAATTTTATAAAAAATATCTGGGCTTTGGCATGGTAAGTCAGCTGGTTGGAGCATCATCTCAATTTGCCAAGGTTGTGGGTTTGATTCCCAGTCAGGGCACACACAAGAAGCAACCAATGACTGTACAACTAAGTGGAATAACAGGTGATGCTTCTCTCTCTCTTTCTCTCCTACACCTCTCTCTAAAATATCAATGAATAATTTTTTTAAAGTTTAAAAATTATCTGCTTAATTTCACTTTACCCAAAGAGGAACTATAAAAAGAAAAATACAGTTTGACCCATGGAGGCACAGTGGATAAAGTGTCAACCTGGAATGCTGAGGTCCCTAGTTCAAAACCCTTGGCTTGCCTGGTCAAGGCACATATGGGAGTTGATGCTTCCTGTTCCTACTCCCCCCCTCTAAAATGAATAAGTTAAAAAAATTTTTTTTAAAGAAAGAAAAATACATTCTGTCTAGATAGAAATGAAAAGAGAAAACTTCAGGAATAACATCTTTAAGGTGGCACGTAGGAAGCCCTAGACTAGGGGTCTCAAACTCGTGGCCCACAGGCCGCATTTGGCCCGCCGAACAATTTTGTGCGGCCCGCAGACTAATCCATGAAGTTCAAAATATTTTGGATAAAATTAAGTAAGCCTAGGGGCCTACTTGTATTTTTCATTTCTCTAGCATCCTAGCTAGATATTAGCTTAGTTAACAGCAGTTGTGATGCGAACTACAGTACAGTTTCTGGTCGTTTTGTGACACTGAGTAAACTGCATGTACGATTGTGCTTGTTGTACTGATTTTTTTTTGTTTTCAACTGCAGTGAGAAAAGTGTTGCGTAACAGTTGCCTTTTGTAGACCTAGTGCGGCCTGCCGAACGGCTGTGATCTTGCTCTGCGGCCCACATGCTGAGTTGAGTTTGAGACCCCTGCCCTAGACCCTCTTTCCCCCCATGAACACATAGATTCATCAACAATGCACAGACCAATTTCCTTCGTAAGAAGTACAAAACTAACAGAGGCTTTGCACTCTAGGGCTAGGCGAACATGAAAACAGACTTACCAAAGCTGGGAGGAGATTCAGGACACCCCGTACTGCAATAAAATCAGGGAGAGGACCTCCAGTTCCCAGTTTCTATCAGCTCCAGTGCCCCAACGTTTCCATAAGTCTCCTCAGGGGACTGGTTTCTGGCCTGCTAGTTTTGCAGTGCTGACGAGACTAGCCCAGTCTAGCTGTGTGGGGGAGAACAGGGACCACTAGGCTGGTCATCACCATAACTCCCCCCACCCCTCCATTCACCTCAGCTCCCTATGCTGCTGAAAGAATCAATCACAGAAAGACAAGTATTACATGATTCCCTTTTTATGAAGTATCTAAAATCGTCAAATTTATGGAGTTGAAGAGTGGAATGCTGTTTGCCAGAGGCTAGAGAGAGGAAGAAATGGGCAATTATTAATTAACATGCACAAAATTTCAGTTAAGCAAGATAAACTCCACAGGTCTGCTGCACAACATTGAACCTAAAATACGGCATTGCATACGTTAAGAATTGTTAAGCAGATAGATCTCATGTTAAGTGTTCTTATCACTATGAAATAAAATTTAAAAATAAAAATACTTCTTGTAATCAAAAGACACTATTAGAGTGAAAATCAGGCACGACACAGAGCTGGAGAAGATATCTGCTCCATGTACAACAAATGAAGGAGCTTGTATCCAGAATCTATAAAGAATTTCTACAAATTAGTGAGAAAGCCAAATACCTCAATTAAAAATGGATGGAACATACTTTAACAGCATTTCACCATAGAAGGAATTCAAATGACCCATAAATGTATGAATTTGTGCTCAGCTGAATTAGTTAGGGAAGGTATGTAAATTAAAACCACAGAGAAATACCTCTTTGTAGTCAAAGAAAGGTGACAACTGTAAGACAATACCAATGTTAGTGAGGATATGAAGCAAGCAAATCTCTCATGTTGTGCTGGTAAGAACATAAATCGGGGAAATCACTGCACAAATGGCTGTATGTATTGAGGTTAACATATGCATACCTGAGGACCAAGCAGTTTAGCTCGTTGGTATATACCCAAAAGAAAGGCATGCATATGTGCAGCAAGTAATAATTAAAATAGCTCCAATCTGAACAGAATCCAAATGGCCATCAATAATAGAATGGTAAGTGCATTGTCAATATATTGATACACTGGAGTACGAGCATGAAATAGAAATCAACAAAGAACAGCTTTACATTACAACATGGATGATTCTCACAAAAATAGAATGAAAGAAGACACACATAAAAGAGTACAGAGTGTATGATTACATTTCTATAAAATGCAAAATCAGGTTAAAATAGGCTATAATATTTATAGTTGGAAAGAAGAGAGGGTGATAGTGACAGAGAAGGAGGCAAAAGAGAAAGCTTTTAGGGGAACCGGTAATTTTTATATGTTGCCTTGCAATAATTACACAGCTCTGCTTTTTATTTAATTGAACATTTATGATTTATGTATTTTTATGTATTTTATAATTCAACTTTTTTAAAAAGTGGAAAGTTTTGACTGCTGCACCAAGATATCTAACTATCACACAGTGAAAACTTACTCTGGAAAAGAAATCAACACTTTTTTGGACCTGTCTGGTTTTCAAGTGACAGGAGAAGGGATAGAGAGACTCCCACATATGCCCTGACCAGGATCCACCAGCAACCTCCACCCGGTGCCAAGGCTTGGATCAACTGAGCTCTATCCTCAGCACCCAGGACCGACACTTGAACCAATCGAGCCACTGGTGCTACAGGGGAAGGGAGAGAGGGAAGGAGAGAGCAGCAGATGGCCGCTTTTCACGTGTGCCCTGACTGGGGATTGAATCTGGGCCATCCGCACGCTGGGCCTATGTTCTATCCACTAAGTCAATTGACCAGGGCCTGGACCTGACTTTTAATGTGGATGAAAAAGGGGCCACACACTAAATGTGACAAGTTCAGGAAAGGACTCAATGTGGGCCTTACAAACTCAGTGACTGAAAGGAATCACACAGTGAGACAGTATAAGGACTTTGGCCAGGAATGAAAAAATACCCAGTGACCAGGAAGCTAAGTTAAGATGATGGAGCCAGAACAAACATCAATATAAATGTGACTATCCCTCCATACTCTGTTCAAAACAGTTGCAGAATTTTGTCTCTACTTGAACTGCTTGCTTTTTCTACCCTGACAAATTCCACAAGCCTGCCTTTTCCAAAAAGCCTGTGTTTTGGTTTTTTTTTCATGCAAGCCCACTTTGTCTCCAGCTTATAAAAGCAGCCAAGCAGAGCCAGCCTCGACCCAGTTCGCAGGAGCTTCCTTTCTCCTGTGCTGCCTCCCTTGTGCTCAAGCATAAGCCTAACAAACATCTGTCTGGAAATTTCTCTGGAGTTTCCTCTTGGTTTCTATCTTGTGGAACCCAAGAACCCAACCAGTAACAATAAGATGGTCTGATCATCTGTAATAAACTTAAAAATTCTTAACTAAAAGGAAGTTGTGGTGGTGGGTAGTCACATCCTAGATCTGTAGCTTCCTTGACAAAGGTCAATCTTTACCTTAAGTAAAATAATACAACTTTGGAATGTCAAAGCAATCCTCTCTTTCAGGACCCCTTTTAAGAAGCAATCATTAATTGTTTCTCATTAGCACCTTGACCAGGGCAGAGGTCAGAGCTTAAGCTGAGCCAGTGACACCTTGCTTAAGCCAGTGACCTTTGGGCTGAAGTCAGTGACCATGGGATCATGTGAATGATCCCACACTCAAGCTGGTGACCCCACACTCAAGCTGGGGATCCCACACTCAAGCCCGATGAGCCTGCACTCAAGCTGGCAATGTTGGGGTTTTGAACCTGTGATCTCAGTGTCCCAGGTGGATGTTCTATCTACTGCACCACCACCAGCCATCCCAGATTGACTACTTTTAAGAGAAACCAGAAATTCGTATTTTCAAATGAGAGCTCCTCTTGTTTAAATACCAACAACCCATTTAATTGCTTTAAATATACATTGAGACTGGGACCAGTGGTGGCGTCGCAGTGGATAGAGTGTTTATCTGGGAACTGAGGTCCCAGGTTCTAAACCCCAAGGTCTACAGTTTGACTGCAGTTTCATCCAGCTTGAGCACAAGGCTCACTAGCTTAAGCATGGGGCTCCAGCTTGAGCGTGAGATCATCAAAATGACCCCATGGTCTCTGGCTTGTGCCCAAAGGTCACTGGCTCAGCTGGAGCCCCCTAGGTCAAGGCACATATAAGAAGCAATCAATGAACAACTAAAGTGACGCAACTAGGAGTTGATGCTTCTTATTTTTCTCACCTCCTGTCTCTCTCTCACTAAAAACAACAACAACAAAAAAAACTCCCAGAAACATGAGTTGAAACAAGTCAAACAAATGTTATCTATAGCTACATTAAGTCCCAGAAACCCAGTACAACCCTTGTACAAACAGGCATTCTTAGCTTCTTGTCACAGCGAAGTTGCCCAAAACACCACAAAGGTCACTCCAGCCAATTGCCCACTCTCTTTTCAAACAGAGAATGTTTTCCTGACTCTGCCTCTTTTTCTCTGTGCTAAGAAGCAGAACTGGACACCACAGACTTGTATCTCTTTCTCTTACACTGTGGCAGAAAGGGTGAGAGAGCTAAGAATGATGTGAATTGCTTTTTTTTTCCCTCCACTAAGATTACCCTGAAACAATCTCTTCTGGGTTTGTGTTTCTAATTCCCTAATAGACCCCAACACCCAACTCTTCTTAAGGAGGACATTCCACCCTGGCAATTGCCGCCTCTGGAGTCACACAGGGACAGATAAAAGGAGATTGAGAGCTCCCTCAGTCTCCTCTCCCAGATTAAGACAGTAATCAATCCAAACGTGAGGTTGCTTAAGGAGAGAACACGATAGTGCCGAGCAAGGGCAGTACTCACCCATATGAGAAAGATCGATGCCACAATCAGAATCTTGTACCCCTTGCATTGCTCCATGAACAGACCCATGGCAGCATAGACTCTTCTCTGAAATATCCAGTATGAACCAGGAACTTAGGTGCATAAAACAAAAAAACACTAAAAAAGCATAAAACAATAAACAAAAGTTTATTTTGGTCTTTGAAGTTACTGAGTTCATTCTTGTAACTTTCCAAGAGAGGTGCATGTTCTGCCTGATACTTCAAAATCTTCCAGACTCTTTGTCTCTCAAAATCCACCTTTCTAAGTTCCAAGTTTTCCCCAGAATTTAGAGTCTCACGTTATGGACTTTGAAACCATTGCAGCTTCCCATAAGTAGGTAGATTCTATTCTGAGATACAAAGGACATCCTTGGGTCTTTGCACTAATAACCTCTTTCACAATTGTTTTAGATAATAATTCACCATACCCAAAGGCCATCAGTGAGAGAATTTATATTTTGTCATTTACTTGTAAATTTTTATAAAATGTATTTGGTGTTCACTGGGATTCTTTTATTGTTATATTGTAACTTTGGAACGGGAGGACTTTGGTGTGAGGAAGGCTACGGCATCTTCCCGAGAGTGTCAGATTGGTATGACTGCGAGGACTGAGGTCTGCTAGAGTCAGGGCACGATTCAGTGTGTTTTGGTGCCCAACTGCCCTGGAATTCATAAGATGAAATAATATAAGGTAGAATAGAGAGCTGGAAATTCAAATCTGAAGAAGAATACAAATATGCCAAAAACAGTGACCAACATTGTTATTGTTGAACCAAGTTCAAATTTGGTTCTGCAACTTTGAGTCAGCTGGAGTAAAAAGGGACAGCGCAAAACACATCAGTATTTCCCAACCTCCAGCCACACACTAGGAACTCAATGATTTAGCCATATCCATATCTTGTCTACACTCTTTTTTACTTAGTGTTTTTTCTTAAACTCATTCATTATTAAAATTCAAAGACATTAATTTTGAACAGAGAAGCAGTAATATCTACAAAAGTAAAGGTGTAAGTATCTTTCTATTTATGAAAATTTCAAATTACAGAAAAATAGAAATAACAACAAAATTGCCCGCCACCTAGCTCTATCACACTGTAGCACTTTCGTTTTGCCTAATTTTGAGACAATATGGCCCCAGTTTATGCATATGTTCTTAGTTGGCAAGTTTTTTTTGGTCAGTTTCAGGTATACAGCATAGTGGTTAGACAATCATTTATTTTATAGTGTTTCCCCTGAAATTTCCAGAACCCACCTGGCACCATACCTAGTTATTACAGTCTTATTGACATTATTCCCTATGCTGTCCTTTACATCCCCAGGACTATTTTGTAATGCCAATTTGTCCTTCTTAATCCCTTCACCTTTTTCATCCAGTCTCCAAACTCCGCTTTTGGCAACCATCAGTCTGTTCTCTGAGTCTATGAGTCTGTTTCAATTTTCAGATCATACCTTTAAAGTAGATGAAAATGTATAGAACTCTAAGGAATAACTGAATTGACACCCCAAGATCTGTCTCCTTAACAACTAGTACTCCTTTAAGAGCAATGATCAAAGGAAAAAATACCTCATTAAAAATTTTTTTTTGTAATGTCACCACCTAGCCTCAATACAAACTGCAGACAGGGAAGTCTGGCCTGTAAATGAATCTCTGAATTATAACACTATTCACCAATTATGTGTTTTTTTTTTGTTTTTTTTTTTGCAAAAATGAAGACAAATGGAGTAAAATACTTTATATTCAGTTGTTTATGGTTCTTTATCAAGATAGAGATCTAAGGAAGTATTGTAGGATGTGTTGCCACATGGCAGATAAATTAAAGGACACCTTCTTTGCAGCTTCAGCAAGATGCTGGCCTCTGT
Organism: Saccopteryx leptura; assembly: GCF_036850995.1. NCBI lineage: Eukaryota > Metazoa > Chordata > Mammalia > Chiroptera > Emballonuridae > Saccopteryx > Saccopteryx leptura. The sequence goes on from NC_089506.1 coordinate 188,679,815, forward strand.
CCCTAGGGAATCAAACAGAATTCATCCTGAGGGCAAAGCAGCTGGCTGCCCAGTTTACTCCCCAGCTGAACCCAAAGTGCAGCCAGTGCTGTAGAATCCTTCCACTACAGAACTGCCGGCACCAGCCCTGCTATGAGTCCTGCCATTACAAGGAGCCGCACTCAGTATACTCGAACCCTGAGAGAAGTAGCAAACACGAGTCTGAAAGGAATTATTTGAGTGCCCATTCCCTTTTCCATGTCTGACCTGGCCCTTTGCAAAGAAAAATATGGTCAGTTTCCCAAAGATCCTAGCAAATTCACAGAGGGGTTTAGTCACTTAACACTGACTGATGACCTAACTTGGAGTAGTTTACAGATTGTTCTCTCCCACTGCTTCACTGTAGATGAAAAGCAGTGCAGAACAGGAACTGCTAGGGCTTATACTGATAAATTAGTTTGTCATCATGCTCAGCATCACGTATATCAACCAGGGGGAGATGCAATCCCACTAGGTGTGTCGAACTGGGATAGATGAAGGACAAGAGGGAAGGGACCACTGGACTCATATGGTTACTTATCTCATAGAAGCATTGAAAATATATACTATTAAGACTGTTCATTATAACAAATTAAAAAGGTTGCTCAAAAAATAAAAAAATAAAAAAAGGGAAAGAAGAAGGATGAAATCCCACCCTTTTCCAGGGGCAAATAACAAAACCTTTATGAAAGTACCCAAACATGGACTTTGAGTCTGTTAAGGACCAAACACTTCTGGGAATGCTTTTCATTCAGCAGGCAGCCCCAGACAGCAGGAAAAAGTTACAAAACCAACCTTGGAAGCCCAGACCCTCACTGAGCAACTGACTGAGATAGCTTTCAGTGTTTTTAAGAACTGGGACAGGGCAGAGGAAGAGCAAAAAGTCACCTGATGGAAACAAAAGGCTCACTTGTTAGCTGCAGCTTTAAGTCCTACGCCACCTCAGGGTCACCTAGCCCATGGGCTACAATGGGCATCCAAGGAGCAATGCTATTCCTGCAGACAAGAAGGACACATAAAAGAGAAATGCCCACGACTGACTCTGGCTCAACTCCCTCTAGGACCGTATACCCTCTACAAGAGGGAAGGCAATTGGAAAAGTGAATGTGCTAGGCTCCGAAGGGAAAGTAATGCCTCCAAACTAGTGATGGTCAAAACACCGGAGAATTGATGGTGCCTGAGGCTTCCTACCACTTCTGTCAATTGTCTGACCACCTCACCAGAGCAGCCTCAAGTAAGCCTTGATGTGGCAGGTAAGCCCATTACATTTTTATTAGACATGGGGGGGGGGGGCTGCTTACTCTGCTCTAACTCACTCACCAGGGCATCTTTATTCTAAACCCCGCTTGATCACTGTGGTAAATGGGCATCCTCGACACTACCATTTCACTCAACCCCTTGGTTGCTGCCTTGAAAATCTCACTTTTAGTCATACTTTTCTTGTAGTTCTGGGGTGGCCCATTCCCTTACTAGAAAAGGACATATTGTCTTGTCTAGGAACTACCATAATCCTAAAAGCATTAGCTATGGAAGATTATGAACCCTCATAGTTATGCCTAATGGGCAATCTAACTTCTTACCTTAAACCATAAATTAATAATATTCCAGAATCTGTCCTCATCCAAGTCAACTCCAAAGTATGAGAAACGGGAATACCAGGCAGTGCAACGAACATCCCTTGGTCAGGATATCCCTAAAACCAGGGTACCCTACCCTAACAAAAGACAGTACCCTCTAAAACCTAAGGCCTTAAAAGGGATCAAGCCTCTTACTGAAAAATATTTAAGGCCTGGGCTTCCCAGGCCCTGCCAACCCTTATGCAATACACCTATTCTCCCAGTTCAAAAGCCAAATGAAGAATATCAGTTTGTACAAGACCTAAGGGTAATAAATAAGCCTGCAATTTCATTCTATAGTTCCAAATCCCTACACTATCTTAAATCCTAGGAGAAGTCAAATAGTTTACTGTATTAGATTTAAAGGGTGCCTTTTTCTGCATCCCCCTTCATCCTGACTCCCAGTACTTGCTCACATTTGAATAGACTAACCTCCAAATTAGAGACACTTTCCAATATACATGGACTGTACTCCCTCGGGACATTAAGGACAGTCCCCATTTTTTTTTTTTTTAATTTTAATTTTAATTTTAATTTTATTTTTTTTTTCATTTTTCTGAAGCTGGAAACAGGGAGAGACAGTCAGACAGACTCCCGCATGCGCCCGACCGGGATCCACCCGGCACGCCCACCAGGGGGCGACGCTCTGCCCACCAGGGGGCGATGCTCTGCCCATCCTGGGCGTCGCCATATTGCGACCAGAGCCACTCTAGCGCCTGAGGCAGAGGCCAAGGAGCCATCCCCAGCGCCCGGGCCATCTTTGCTCCAATGGAGCCTTGGCTGCGGGAGGGGAAGAGAGAGACAGAGAGGAAAGCGCAGCGGAGGGGTGGAGAAGCAAATGGGCACTTCTCCAGTGTGCCCTGGCCGGGAATCGAACCCGGGTCCTCCGCACGCTAGGCCGACGCTCTACCACTGAGCCAACCGGCCAGGGCCCCCATTTGTTTGAAAATGCTTTAACCAAGAAATTAAAAACTCCAATTGACTAATGGGACCCTCCTATGAGATGTTGATGACTTATTAATTTCTAGTTATAACAAAGAAAACTCAGATACAAATTTCATCCTGGTAGTATTAAACATCTTTGCAAATAGAGGATTTAAAGTTTTCTCCTAACAAACCCAAATAATTCCTCACAGTCCAACATTTGGGATACCTACTTAGCCCAGGATCCTGGACCCTGCCATCCCCCCCAAATAAAACCCCCAGACCATATTAGTTCTGAGTCCCACAATTACACAACAGCTTTGAGAATTTTTAGGAACACCTGGCTTCTGCCACCTGTGGATACCAGGTCTTGGGCTAATTGCTAAACCGCTATATAGGGCTTTAAAGAAAGACAACAAAGAGCCTATAGGCTGCGCCCTTAAATGCTACCATGCCTTTGAGAAGTTACAAGTGTGGCTATCATCAATAAGACAGGTAATAACAAGTGTTGAAGAGGCTGTGGAGAGAAACAAACTCTCATTCACTGCTGGTGGGAATGCAAATTAGTACAACTATTTTGGAAGAAAGTATAGTGGTTCCTCAAAAAATTAAGAATAGAACTACCATATGACCCAGCAATCCTTCAACTGGGTATCTAACCCAGAAACTCAAAAACTCTGGTATGTAAAGATACATGCACCCCCATGTTCATAAAATTATTCACAGTGGCCAAGACATGGAAACAACTAAAATGTCCCTTGATAGAGGATTGGATAAAAAAGATGTGGTACATATATATAAAATGGAATACTACTCAGCTATAAGAAATGATGACAGCCTGACCTGTGGTGGCGCAGTGGATAATGCGTTGACCTGGAAATGCTGAGGTTGCCGGTTTGAAACCCTGGGCTTGCCTGGTCAAGGCACATATGGGAGTTGATGCTTCCAGCTCCTCCCCCCTTCTCTCTCTCTCTCTCTCTCTCTCTCATCTCTCTCTCTCTCTCTGTCTCTTCCTCTCCTCTCTAAAATGAATAAATAAAAAAAATAAAAAAAAGATAAAGTATGATGAGGTAATACTAAAAAAATAATAACAAAAGTCCAATTACATAGACAATAAAAAAAAAAGAAATGATGACATATTGCCATTTACTACAACATAGATGGACCTTGAGAACATTATACTGAGTGAAATAAGTAATTCAGAAAAAGCTAAGAACTGCATGATTTTATACATAGGTGGGATATAAAACTGAGACTCAGATAAAAGTAAAGTGGTTACCAGGAGTGGGGAAGAGAGGTATGGGGGAAGGGGTGGGAGAGAAGGGAATAAAGATGAACAAATATATGGTGACAGAAAATGATTTGACTTTGGGTGATGGATATACAACATAATCAACAGTTCAAATGCTATAGAAATGTTTATCTGAAACCTATCTACTCTTTTTGATCAATGCCACCTTGTTAAAATTAATATCTAAATAAAAAAGTTAAAAGTGAGAGTGAAATAAGTAAATCAGAAAAAAACAAGAACTGCATGATTCCATACATTGGTGGGACATAAAAACGAGACTAAAAGACATGGACAAGAGTGTGGTGGTTATGGGGGTGGGAAGGAAGGAGGGAGAGGGAGAGGGGGAGGAGGAGGGGCACAAAGAAAACTAGATAGAAGGTGACGGAGGACAATCTGACTTTGGGTGATGGGTATGCAACATAATTGAATGACAAGATAACCTGGACATGTTTTCTTTGAATATATGTATCCTGATTTATTGATGTCACCCCATTAAAATTAATAAAAATTTATTTATAAAAAAAAGTTAAAGTGAAACTAAGCAGTACACCCACCTTAGAGCTGCTAACTTTAGAAAAGCCATTTACCCTGTATATAGCAGAGAGATGAGAAATAACACTTGGAGTCGTCACCCAGAAATTGAGTCTGACTCCAAAACCAGTAGCTTAGTTTTCAAAACAACTACATCTTATAGCAGCCAGCTAGCCACATTGTTTAGAAGCCATAGCATCCACTACTCTAATAGTGAGGGAGGAAGGGAGGGAGGGAGGAAGGGCTGACTGAGTAAGTTTGAAAAGTAACAAACCACAGCTGTGCAGCCCTTTATCAGCTACCTGAAATAACTTGCAACACAAGCAAGATAAACAGGGTATGTGAATAGTCAAAGACAAACAGACAAAACCTCCTCTCAGAACCCCTCCCCTCCCAGAGACACAAGAGTCATGTAGGTCTACAGACAAAGAAGTAAAAAAAATCAGGCACTTGTCACATGAAAGCTAAAGCTGTAAAGGTGTATAAGACTCAGAAAAACTAACTTTTCATGTTTTGTTGCCCTTTTTGGGTCACACTGCTCTGACAGCTAATAAACCCTCACTTCCTCCAGCACTTGTCTGAGCATCCTCCGGGATTCACTCCTTTGCTCCTGCAACAATAGGAGAGGACAATAATTTTGCCCACGGCAAACACAAAGAGTTCAAACCTCCCATCAGATACAAGGTGTGTTAGAAATAAAAGGTCGTTAATGGCTCACCGGAGGAAAGGCTACATAAATATTAGCCTCTCCTCCACGATTCTCCTGAATGAACACTAAAGCTTTGCCAAACTCTCAATCCTGCCACCCTTCTAACAATAAACAAAAAAACTCAGGTCACACTTCAATGCACAGAAACTATTGAACAAGTACATTCATGCAAGCCTGACTTAAAAGGTGAAACCTGACCTAACCCTGAAGCAGAATGTTTTATGGGTGGCAATAGTTTTATACAAAATAGGGTAAAAAAAGGCAGGGTCAGTCTTCAATAAACAATAAAAACAAAACTCCTGTCCGCTACCACTTTGACTCAAAAAATCTGAACTTATAATACTCACTAATGCCTTAGGAAAAAACTTCCAAGTAAATATCTGTACTGACTCAAAGTATGGGTTGCAGCCATACAGGTTTGCTCAGTGGATAGAGCCTCAGCCCAGCATATGGATGTCCCGGGTTTGATTCCCAGTTAGGGCACACAAGAGAAGTGCCCATCTGCTTCTTCACCCCAACCTCTCCACTTCTCTCTCTTTCCCTCCCGCAGCCAGTGGCATGATTAATTCAAACATGGGCCCCGGGAGCTGAGATTGATTCAAGCAACAGCCCCAGACAGGGGTTGCCAGGTGGATCCCCATCGAGGTGCATGCATGAGTCTCACTACCTCCCCTCCTCTCACTTAAAACAAGTATGGGTTTCTAATATCACATGCCCATGTTTCTATTTGGAAAGAAAGAGGACTTTTAATGTCTAAAAATTACCCCATAAAACACCATAAAGAAATTTTAGAACTCCTTGCAGTTATAACACTTCCCCAAAAAGATAGCAATGATGGGCTGCTGGTGCCACCAAAAGGTAAACACTGACACAATCAAAGGCAATACATTAGCAGATCTGGCAGCTAAGATAGTAGAACAGTCTTCATCAATTACTCTAATGGCAGCTTTGCTCCCCAACCTCCCTCTGCCCCCAGAAGGCCCCTTTTACACCACAGAAGAGGTCTCTTGGGCCTTAAAGAATGGATTCTCTAGAAACCCAGAAGGCTGAATATCAAGTGATAATAAGCTTTTATTACCTCAAATCTTAAAATGGAAATAAATCAAAATGTTCCGTGATGACACCCACTTGGGGAGCAATGCTCTTGCCATCCTGGTCTCCCCGCTGTTTATGAAACAGAAACAGCAGGGAGACCAAAAAACTGTAAAGGAAGTGACCTGTTAGTTAAAAAATAACCAGCCACCTCCCTCTTCCTTTCCTCTTGATGTTGTGTTTACATCAAGAAGACATACTCTGGAAAAGACTGGCAAATTGATGATCCTCAGGCTGCCCCCTAAAGTTAGAATGAAGTATTTGCTAGTATTTGTAAACCCTTTCACCAATGGATTGAAGCCTTTCTTATCAAAACAGAAAAAGCTACTAAAATAGCCAGGTACTTACTAAAATGAAAATCTTCCCTGGGTTTGGACTACCAAGATGCTTACAGAATGATGGTAGACACTCTTTTGTAGCCAAAATTACACCACAGCTGGCTCAAGCTTTCAGCATCAACTATCACTTACACTCTTCAGGGAGACCTAAATCCTCGAATAAGCTAGAAAAAGCTACTCAGTCCTGAAAAATAACTGTAGCCAAGCTATGCCAAGAAACCGCAGTCTTGGGTGTCTATGTTTCGCATGAATCTCATGAACATGAGAGCTGTACCTAAAGAAAATTACACATTAGCCCCTTAGAACTCACCTGTGGCAGGTCCTTTCTCAGGTCTGTCCTATTAATAGATGATGAAATCTCCCAGCTGATGTCTTACATCATTAATCTAGGACAAATACAAAAACCATTGCAGAAATATGGAAACTAAATTCTACCTGCCCACAATAAAGACTACTAACACAAACAAATTGAACCAGGAGTAATGGTCTAATTAAAAACCTAGAGGGACAATTATCCTAAGTCTCAACTACAGCCCAGATGGAAGGGCCCACATCAAGTCTGACCAAACACTCCAACTGAAATAAAGCTCACAGGGATAGTCAGTTAGGTTCACTAATCTCAAATTAAACCTGTTTCCTGTGAGTCCCCTCAGGAACCACAATCAAAGACCTACTTTTATGAACACACCCAAGATCTCAAACTCCTCTTCAAGAAAAAACAAAACAAAACCTGCTACAAATAAGTACAGTAATATAATGGCTGGGCCTTAGTGTAATTGTCTTTTGCATATATATATATATATATTTTTTTTTTTTTTTAAACTGAATTTATGGGGATGACATTGGTTCACAAAACCCTGCAGGTTTCAAGTGTACAATTCAACAAAACTGCATCATGTGCCCATCGCCCCAAGCAGTCTCTCTCCATCCCCATTCCCCAACCACTGCCCTTTGCCCACCTCCATCTATCCCAGGGGTCCCCACCACATGCGGCCCCCTGAGGCCATTTATCCGGCCCCCGCCGCACTTCTGGAAGGGGCACCTCTTTCATTGGTGGTCAGTGAGAGGAGCATAGTTCCCATTGAAATACTGGTCAGTTTGTTGATTTAAATTTACTTGTTCTTTATTTTAAATATTGTATTTGTTCCCGTTTTGTTTTTTTTTACTTTAAAATAAGATATGTGCAGTGTGCATAGGGATTTGTTCATAGTTTTTTTTATAGTCCGTCCCTCCAATGGTCTGAGGGACAGTGAACTGGCCCCCTGTGTAAAAAGTTTGGGGACCCCTGATCTACCCTCCACCACCCTTTCCCTCTGGCTATGACCACACTGTTGTCTCTGTCTATGTGTAACATATATCTATTGTTTCCCCTTAATCCCTTCATCTTCTTTCATTCAGCAACCCCCAATCCCCCTCCCCTCTGACAGCTGTCAGTCTGTTCCATGTATCCATGCCTCTATTTTGTTGGTCAGGTTACTTTGTTCATTAGGTTCCACATCTATGGTATTTGCCTTTCTCTGCCTGGCTTATTTCACTTAACATAATAATCTCCAGGTCTACCCATGCTGACACAAAAGGTAAGATTTCATTATTTTTTTAATAGCTGAGTAGTATTCCATTGTGTAAATGTACCACAGCTTTTTATCCCCTCGTCTACTGATGGGCACTTGGGCTGTTCTAGATCATGGCTATTGTAAAAAATGCTGCAATGAACAAAGGAATGCATAAATTCTTTTGAATCAGAGTTTCAAGTTTCTTCACATATATTCCTAGAAATGATTGTTGGGTCAAAAGGCAGTTCCATTTTTAATTTTTTGTGGAAACTGGATACTGTATCCACAGTGGCTGCACCAGTATGTATTCCCACTAACAGTTCATGGGGGCTCCCTTTTCTCCACATCCTCACCAACACTTGTTTGTTGATTTATTGATGATAGCCATTCTGACAGGTGTGAGGTGATATCTCATTGTGATTTTAATCTGCATCTTACTGATGATTAGTGACATTGAGCATTTTTGAATATTTTTATTGGCCATCTGTATGTTCTCTTGAAGAAGTGTCTATTCAGGTCCCTTGCGCATTTTTTAACTGGGTTGTCTTCTTGGTGTTGAGCAGTATAAGTTCATTATATATTTTGGAAATTAACCTTAATCAGATGCATCATTGGCAAATATGTTCTCTCATTCAGTGGGTTCCCTTTCCATTTTGTTGATGGTTTCTTTTACTATACAGAAGCTTTTTAATTTAATGTAGTGCCATTTGTTTATTTTTTTTTCTTTGTTTCCCTTGCCTGAGGAGATATATCAGCAAAAATATTGCTATGCGAAGTATCTGAAATTTTACTACCTATCTTTTCTTCTAGGAATTTTATGGTTTTGCAACTTATATTTAAGTCTTTAAAGCATTTTGAGTTTATTCTTGTGTATGGTATAAATTGGTGGTCTAGTTTTATTTTTTTGCATGTATCTGTTCAATTTACACAACACCTTTATTGAAGAGACTTTCTTTACCCCATTGTATGTTCTTGCCTCCTTTACCAGATAAAATTGACTATAAAGGTGCATGTTTATTTCTGTGCTCTCCATTCTGTTCTATTGATCTATATGCCTGTTCTTGTGCCAAAACCATGCTGTTTTGATTAATATGGACTTGCAGTATAGTTTGATATCAGATACTATGACACCTCCAACTTTAGTTTTCTTTCTCAAGATTGCTGTGGCTCTTTGGGAACTTCTGTGGTTCCATATACATTTTTGGAATATTTGGTCTAGATCATTTGAGTCGCCATTGGTATTTTAATAAGAATTGTTTTGCATCTGTAGGTTGCTTGGATAATATAGACATTTTAATGATATTAATTTTCTCTATCCATAAGTACAGTATGTGCTTCCACTTATTTGTAGCTTCCTCAATTTCTTTCTTTAGTGTCTTATCATTTCCAAGTACAATTCTTTTACCTCCTTGGTTAAATTTATTCTTGTGTAGCTTACTTCTTTTTTTTTCAATAGTAAATGGAATTGTTTTCTTAAATTTCTCTTTCTGATAGTTCATTATTGGTGTATAAAAATGCTACTAATAAATTTTTCTTTTTTTATTTAGAAATTAAATTTAATGAGGTGACATTAATCAACAACAGTACATAGATTTTGCCTGACCATGCAGTGGTGCAGTGGATAGAGTGCCAGACTGGGACTCAGAGGACCCAGGTTCGAAACCCCAAGGTCGGTGCCTTGAGCACAGGCTCACCAGCTTGAGAGAGGGGCCGCTGGCTTGAGCGTGGGATTGCAGACATGACCCCATGGTTGCTGGCTTGAACCCAAAGGTCACTGGCTTGAAACCCAAGGTCACTGGCTTACGCCCAAGTTCACTGACTTGAGCAAGGGGTCATTTCATTTGCTCTGCTGTAGCCCCCCACCCCCCAGTCAAGGCACATACGAGAAAGCAATGAACAACTAAGGTGCCACAACAAAAAATTAATGCTCTCATCTCTCTCCCTTCCTGTCTGTCTGTCCCTATCTGTTCCTCTCTCTGTCTCTGTCACACACACACACACACACACACACACACACACACACACACACACCAGTATGTAGGCTTCAGGTAAACATTTCTATAGCACATTTGAACTGTTGATTGCTTTGTGTGCCTATTACCAAAAGTCAAATCATTTTCCATCACTGTATATTTGTCCTTCTTTACTCCCTTCCCCCTAACCCCTTCTTTCTGGTAACCACTTCACTTTTATCTATGTCCATGAGACTCAGTTTTTTTAATTTTGCCTTTGTTTTAAGTGAAAGAAAAGGAGATAGACAGTCCCCATGCACCCTGACTGGAATCCACCTGGCAACCCCCATCTGGGGCTGATGCTCAAATCAACTGAGCTATTTTTAGCACCTGAAGTTGACGCTTGGACCAACTAAGTTATTCTCAGTGCCTAGGGTGGACACTTGGACCAATCAAGCCCCTGGCTGTGAAAAGAGAAGAGAGAAAGAAGGGATACAGGGAGGGGAAGAGAAGCAGATGGTTGTTTTTCATGTGTGCCCTGCCCAGGGATCAAACCTGGGACATTTTTACTCCAGGCTGACACTTTATCCACTGAGCCAACTGGCCATGCCAAATCTCATTTTTATATCTCACCTATGTGTGAAATCATATAGTTCTTAGCTTTTTCTGATTTACTTATTTCACTTAGTAGAATGATCTCAAGGTCCATCCCTGTTGTAAATGGCAATATATCATCATTTCTTATGGCTGAAGAGTATTCCATTATATGCATATACCACGTCTTCTTGATCCAATCCTCTATCAAGAGACACTTTGGTTGTTTCCATGTCTTGGCCACTATGAATACTGCTGCGATGAACATGGGGGTGCATGTGTCTTTGCATGCTAATGTTGTTGAGTTTTTTGGGTGGCTACCCAGCAGAAGGATTGCTGGGTCATATGATAGCTCTATTCATAGCTGTTGTTTGTGAATATCAGCTTCCATTTGGATGGTTGCTTTTTTGCTTTGTTATTGATTTTTTTGGCTGTGCAGAAGCTTTTTAGTTATATATAGTCCAATTAATTTATTGTTGCCTTTATTTCCCTTGCCTTTGGGGACAAACTCATAAAATGTTCTCTACAGCCAAGGTCAATAAGTTTAGTACCTCTGTTTTCTTCTATGTCATTTATAGTTTCTGATCTTATATTTAGGTGTTTGATCCATACTGAATTAATTTTTGTGCAGGGAGACAAACTGCAGTCAAGTTTCATTCTCTTGCATGTGGCTTTCCAATTTTTCCAGCACCATTTATTGAAGAGGCTTTCTTTTCTCCATTGTGTGTTTTTGGCTTCTTTGTCAAAGATTATTTGTCCATATACATGTGGTTTTATTTCTGGGCTCTCGATTCTGTTCATTTGGTCTGTATGTCTGTTTTTCTTCCAATACCATGCTGTTTTCATTTTTGTGGCTCTACAGTATAGTTTGAAGTCAGGTAATATGATACTTCCAGCTTCATTATTTTTTTCTCAGAATTGCTTTGGTTACTTGGGTCTTTTATGGTTCCATACAAATCTGGTGATTTTTTTGCTCCATTTCTTTAAAAAATGCCATTGGGATTGCATTAAATTTGTAGATTGCTTTGAGTAATATGGTCATTTTAACTATGTTGATTCTTCTGATCCATGAGCATGGAATATTTTACCATTCCACTGTATCTTTTTTGATTTCTTTTAATAATGCTTTGCAATTTTCAGTATATAGGTTCTTCACATCCTTTGTTAAGCTTATTCTTAAGAATTTTGTTCTTGTTATTGTTGCAGTTATAAAAAGGGATTGTTTCATTCAATTCATTGTCTGAAATTTCATTGTTAGGTATAAGAAAGCGTATCAATTGTATCCTGTGACTTTACTGTATTTGTTTATTGTTCCTAATAGTTTTTTAGTGGAGTCTTTGGGGTTTTGTATATACAGCATTACATCATCTGCAAAATGTGATACCTTTACTTCTTTCCCAATATGGATGCCTTTTACTTCTTTCTCCTGCTTAATTGCTCTGGTTAAGACTTGAATGAGAGTGAAAAGAGTGGGCATCCTTGTCTTGTTTCTGATTTTAGAGGAAAAGCTTTCAGTTTTTCACCATTTACGTGTAGCATGATTCTGGCTGATGATTTGTCATATACGGCCTTTATTTATGTTGAGATAATTTTCTTTTATACACATTTTATTAATTGTTTTAAACATAAATGAATGTTGTAGCATATTGAATGCCTTTTTGCATATATTGATAGGATATTATTTTTGTCCTTTGTATTGTTGATGTGGTGTATTACATTGATTCATTTGCATATGTTGAACCATCCTTGTGCTCCTGGAATAAATCTCATTTTATCATGACGTACTATCTTTTTAATGAATTGTTGTATTTGGTTTACTAGAATTTTGTTTAAGATTTTTGCATCTGTATTCATTAGAGATATTGGTCTGCAGTTTTCTTTTTTGTATTGGCCTCATAAAATGTGTTAAGGTATAAACCTCTTCTTCAATTTTTTGGAAGACTGAGAAGAATACGTACCAAATCTTCTTTGAATGTTTGGTAGAATTTACTAGGGTAGCCATCTGGTCCTAGGCTTATTTTGCAGGAAGTTTTTGATAGTTTTTTCTATTTCCTCATGTTTATTCATTTATTTAGCTTTTCTGCTACTTTGTGAATCCGGTTAGGAGGATGTATAGTTCTAGGAATTTATCCATTTCTTCTAGATTGTTGAATTTGTTGGCATATAATCTTTCATAGTTTTCTAGTATGATCCTTTGTATCTCTATGGTGTCTGTAGTAATTATTCCTCTTTTATTTTGGATTTTGTTTATATGAGTTATTTCTCTTTTTTCCTTAGTGAGTCTAGCCAGGGGTTTGTCATTTATTGATCTTTTCAATGAACCAGCTTTTTGTTGTATTATTTTTTTCTATAGTTTCTTTTATTCTCTATTTCATTTAGTTCTGCTCTAATTTTTATTATTTCCTTCTGCTAACTTTGGGTTGCCTTTTTTCTTTTTTCTCCAGTTCTTTCAGATGTAATGTTTGCCTGGGATCTCTCTTGTTCTTTATATAAGCCTGTAATGATATAAACTTCCTCTTATTACTCCTTTCACTGCAACCCTGAAGTTTTGATATATTGTGTTGTTTAATTACCACATTTTTGTGGGTTTCTTTACTTCCTTTTTTGCAGTTAAATTCTAATTTAAGGCCTTACGGTCAGAGAATATGCTTGGTATAATTTTAATCTTCTTGAATTTGTTGAGGTTAGTTTTGTAGCCCAACATATGATCTATCATTGAGGATGCTCCATGCACACAAGAAGAGAATGTATAATCCAATGTTCTGAGATAAAATGTCTGTAAATGTCTATATGTCCATTTGGTCTAGTGTGTCATTTTCTTTGTTTCTTTTTGTTATTTTGTGTTGTATTACTTTGTTTTATAGAGAAAGAGAGAGAGAGAGAGAAATAGAGAGACAGACAGAAAGGGAGAGAAATGAGAAGCATCAACTTGTAGTTGTGGTACTTTAGTTGTTTATTATTGATTGCTTTATCATATGTACCATGACCAGAATGCTCCAACTGAGCCAGTGACCCCTTGCTCAAGCTAGTGATCTTGGGCTTCAAGCCAGCAACCTTTAGGCTCAAGCCAACATCCATGGGGTCATGTCTATGAGCCCATGCTCAAGCTGGCGACCTTGAGGTTTTTGAACCTGGGTCCTCAGCATCCCTGGTTGATGTTCTATCCACTACGCCACCACTGGGTCAGGCATAGTGTGTCATTAAGGTCAGTATTTCTTTATTGATTTTGTTTGGATGATCTTTCTAAAGTGTCAGTGTTGTGTTGAGCTCTCCAACTATGATTGTGTCTGTTTCTATTTTTCAATCTGTTAGTAGGTGACATATATTTTGGTGCTCCCTGATTCAGTGCATATATAATATATTAAGAAGTGGTATGTCTTCTTAATATAGTGTCCCTTTTGTCATGAAATGTTCATTTTTGTCTCTTGTTACCTTTGTTGTCTTGCAGTCAGTATTGTCAGATATAAGTATGACTATGCCTGCTTTTCTTTGGGTATTATTTGCTTAGAGAATCATTTTTCAATCTTTTACTTTGCGTCTGCTTTTGTCCTTGTAGCTTAGATGTAAGGCAGCATATGGTTAGCTTTTGTTTTTCGATTTAATTTGCTACTCCTCTGTGCCTCTTTATTGGGGAGTTCAGCTGATTTACATTTAGACTAATTATTGACTCTTTTTTTTTTTTTGTATTTTTCTGAAGCTGGAAACGGGGAGAGACAGTCAGACAGACTCCCGCATGCGCCCGACCCGGATCCACCCGGCATGCCCACCAGGGGCGACGCTCTGCTCACCAGGGGGCGATACTCTGCTCCTCCCGGCGTCGCTCTGCCGCGACCAGAGCCACTCTAGCGCCTGGGGCAGAGGCCAAGGAGCCATCCCCAGCGCCTGGGCCATCTTTGCTCCAATGGAGCCTTGGCTGCGGGAGGGGAAGAGAGAGACAGAGAGGAAGGAGGGGCGTGGGGGTGGAGAAGCAAATGGGCGCTTCTCCTATGTGCCCTGGCCGGGAATCAAACCCGGGTCCCCCGCACGCCAGGCCGACGCTCTACCGCTGAGCCAACCGGCCAGGGCCTAATTACTGACTCTTGAGGATTTCCTGTAGCCATTTTATGTTTTGTTTTCTGGTAGCTCTGTGTCTCCTTTGGTTCTTCTCTTTTGTATTTCTGTCAGTTGTTTTTGTCTGGTGGTATTCCATACTTCTTTCCCCTGTTTACTCTTTTTAAAGCTATGTGTTTCAGTATTGTTTTTGTCAGTGGTAACCATTAAGTTATTAAGAAAAAATTTTTCACATATACAAAAGTCCTTTGCCCTGGCCGGTTGGCTCAGTGGTAGAGCGTCGGCCTGGCGTGCAGAAGTCCCGGGTTCGATTCCCGGCCAAGGCACACAGGAGAAGCGCCCATCTGCTTCTCCACCCCTCCCCCTTTCCTTCATCTCTGTCTCTCTCTTCCCCTCCCATAGCCGAGGCTCCACTGGAGCAAAGGTGGCCCGGGCGCTGGGGATGACTCCTCGGCCTCTGCCCCAGGCGCTGGAGTGGCTCTGGTCACGACGCCCCAGAGGGGCAGAGCGTCGCCCCCTGGTGGGCAGAGCCGGGTGGATCCTGGTTGGGCGCATGCGGGAGTCTGTCTGTCTCTCCCCGTTTCCGGCTTCGGAAAAATACAGGAAAAAAAAAGTCCTTTGTCTTATGAGTGCTTCTGACCTTCATCCTCCTTTGCTACTTCAGACTTTTATTCTCTCCCTTTTATGTTTTTGTTGTTACAGATTATCTTTCTTTATATTGTAACCTTTTTGGAGCTTATACTTGTAGTTTGGTGTCGTTTTGTTCTTTGTATCTGGTAGAATAACCTCCTTGAGTATTTCCTGCATAGGGGTTTCTGCTGATAAATTCCTTCAGCTTTTGTATGTCTGGAAAAGTTTTTATTTCTCCTTCATATTTGAAAGACAACTTTGATGGGTATAGTATTCTTGGCTGGCAATTCCTTTCAGTACTTTGAATGTTTGGGTTCACTCTCTCTGGCTTGTAGAATTTCTGCTGAGAAGTCTGATGATAACCTGATGGGACTTCTTTTATATATTATGTTCTATTTTCCCCTAGCTACCTTGAAGATTCTTTCTTTGTCACTGATTTTTAACAGTTTTATTACAATGTGCCTTGGAGAAAACCTGTTTGGGTTGAGGTAACTCAGTGATCTGTTTGCTTCTTGGATTCAAGGATATAACCTTGTCATAGGCTTGGGACATTCTCATCAATTATTTGCTTAAATAGGCTCTTCATTCTCTTCTCCCTCTCTTCTTCTTCTGATATATCCATTATTCTTATTTGCTCTTTCTGGTGATATCAGACAATTGTCATAGAGCTCTATCATATTTTTTAATTCTTGAGTCTCTCTCTTCTTCCCTCCATATTATTTCTAGTTGCCAGTCTTTGATGTCAACAATTCTCTCCTCTATCTGGACTGTTCTATTAGCCAAACTAGCTAGCTCATTTTTCTTTTAAAATTTTTTTAAAATTTTTTTATTTATTCATTTTTTTAAAGAGGAGAGGGAGAGACAGAGAAAGAGAGAGAGGAGAGAGAGAGAGAGAAGGGGGAGGAGCTGGAAGCATCAACTCCCATATGTGCCTTGACCAGGCAAGCCCAGGGTTTCGAACTGGCAATCTCAGCATTTCCAGGTTGACGCTTTATCCACTGCGCTACCACAGGTCAGGCCGTCATTTTTCAATTCATGTATTGAGTTCTTCATTTCCATCATTTTTTTTTGGACAGAGACAGAGACAGAGAGAGAGAGTCAGAGAGAGAGACAGATAGGGACAGAAAGACAGGAAGGGAGAGAAATGAGAAGCATCAATTCTTCATTGCAGCTCCTTAGTTGTTCAGTGATTGCTTTCTCATATGTGCCTTGACTAGAGGGCTACAGAAGAGTGAGTAACCCCTTGCTCAAGCCAACAACCTTGGGCTTCAAGCCAGTGACCTTTGGGCTCAAACCACCAACCATGTAGTCATGTCTATGATCCCATGTTCAAGCCAGTGACCCCTCTCTCTAGCTGGTGAGCCTGTGATCAAACCAGATGAGCCCATGCTCAAACCAGTGACCTCCGGGTTTCAAACCTGAGTCCTTTGCATCCCAGTCTGATGCTCTACCCCTGAGCTACTGCCTGGTTAGGCTTCATTTCTGTTTTTAAACCATTTATTTTATTTTCTGATTTTCTTAAATTGCCCATCAGTGTTTTCTTGCATCTTATTGATTATTTTTAGAACATCAATTTTGAATTCTCTATCACTTAACTTCAAGGTTTTCATGTAATTGAGATTGCTTTCTAGAGATTTTTCATTTTCTTTCCGAACATTGTCTCTTTTTTTATTAGTCGTGGTACTAGATTTTTTTTCTGCCTTGATAGCATTTAAGAGTGGTATTGTTGGCCCTGGCTGGTTGGCTCAGTGGTAGAGCATCGGCCTGGCGTGCAGGAGTCTCGAGTTTGATTCCCGGCCAGGGCACACAGGAGAGGCGCCCATCTGCTTCTCT
Organism: Saccopteryx leptura; assembly: GCF_036850995.1. NCBI lineage: Eukaryota > Metazoa > Chordata > Mammalia > Chiroptera > Emballonuridae > Saccopteryx > Saccopteryx leptura. The sequence goes on from NC_089506.1 coordinate 188,696,946, forward strand.
ATCCCTCCCCCTCTCCTTCCTCTCTGTCTCTCTCTTTCCCTCCCACAACCAAGGCTCCATTGGAGCAAAGTTGGCCCCAGGCTCTGAGGATGGCTCTATGACCTCTGCCTCAAGCTCTAGAATGGCTCTGGTTGCAACAGAGCAGTGCCCCAGATGGGCGGAGCATCGCCCCCTGGTGGGCATGCTGGGTGGATCCAGCTGGGCGCATGTGGGAGTCTGTCTGACTGCCTCCCCGTTTCCAACTTCAGAAAAATACAAAAAAAAAATTCAAAAAGAGAGTGGTATTGTTAATAAATCAACAAAAAACCCCAACAAAATATAAAAATTAGAAATATAAAATATAAAAGAAATTAAAAACGAGAAAAAGTACAAGAAACAAAATAAAATCAAGACAAACAAAAAGAACCCATGGAGCCTGACTGGGTGGTGGTGCAGTGGATGCAGCATCAGACTGGGATGCAGAGGACCCAGGTTTGAAACCCTGAGGTCATCGGCTTGAGCACAGACTCATCCAGCTTGGGTGTGAGGTCACCAGTTTGAATGCGGGTCACTGGCTTGAGTGTGGGATCATAGACATGGCCCCATGGTCACTGGCTTGAAGCCCAAGATCGCTGGATTGAACCTAAGGTTGCTCACTTGCGCAAGAAGTCACTCACTCTGCTGTAGCCCCCCAGTCAAGACACACATGAGAAAATAATCAATGAACAACTAAGGAGCTGCAACAAAGAATTGATGTTTCTCATCTCTCTCCTTTTTGTCTTTCTGCTTCTATCTGTTCCTCTCTTTGTCTCTCTCTCTGCCTTTGTCTCACACACACACACACACACACACACACACACACACGCACACGCACACATACACACACACCCAAGCAAATAAAAAAATGAGGTGTTGGTTATACTTGCAAAAGACTTTTCTATTTTTTCCAGTAGGTGGCACTGGATTACAAGTTTTAGCTCTATAAAATCCCCAGACTGACCTCTGCTGAGCATCTGCTCTCACCATGATGGAAATGGGGCTGTAGTCATGATGATGAGTGGGCCTGCTATGAGGGCTTCATGGCTTTAGTAATGGCAATCTCAGACTTTTGGGTGCTTTCCCTGTATCTCAACAGGCCAGAGGACCAAACACAGACCACCTCTGTTTCTGAGGGGAAAGAGTGGTCCTAGAGAACAAGCTGTGGGGTATGCCTCTGCCACTCTCCATACCCCCTGAGAAGAGGGAGGTGGAATCTGAGAGGGTAGAGGGCTTCACTTTGTATTTCTCTGTCTCTTTTTCAAGTGCGGGCTGCCAGCAGACTGCAGGAACACTGGCAGTGACCAGAAGCTCTGCCGCTGCTTTGGCCAGTATCTTTCCAGATGTCCCCTAATCTCTTTGTTCCTTCTTGCTGAAGAAGACCCAGACACTCTGGGTTTATCCTTTTTCCAGAGTCCCATTAAGTGCTTATTATGCTCTGTTCCCAGTTTTTACCCTTCCTGCTTTTAGTCAATTGGATGTGCAGACTTTTTCAGGCAAGCCTGTGAGCCTAACTGGGGTTCCTTCACTGAATCATAGCTGTTCAGTTTGTTGAACTTTCAAAGGGAGAGATCAAGGGTATCTCTGATGCTGCCATTACGCTGATGTCATTGCAATGATTTTCACCAATTTCTGAATATTAACTTGTGTTCTGCTATTTTTCCAAATTCATTTATTAGATCTAGTAGTTTTTTTTGATAGAGTCTTTAGGCTTTCTAGGTATAATATTATGTTATCTACGTATCATGGCAGTTTTACTTCCTCCTTTCCTATTTGGAAGCCTTTTGTTTCTTCTGGTCTCATTGCTGTGACTAGAACTTTCAGTACTATATTGAATAAGAGTGGTAAAAACAAACATCCTTGTGTGGTTCTTGATCTTAAGGGGAATGTATTTTAGTTTTTGCCCATTGAATATGATGATGGCTGTGAGTTTGTCATATATGGCCTTTATTACATTAAGGTTATTCCCTGTGTTTCCACTTTGCTGAGAGTTTTTATCAGAAATAGGTGCTGAATTATATCAAATACTTTTTCTGCATCTATTGATATGATCATGTGGTTTTATCCTTCATTTTGTTTATGTGAAGTATCGTGTTTACTGATTTGTAAATATTGTACCAAGCTCTCATCCCTGAAATAAATCCCACTTGTTGATGGTGTGTGATGTTTTTAATGTATTGCTGGATCTGGTTTGCTAATATTTTGTTGAGGATTTTAGCATCCATATTCATCAGGGATAATGGCGTATAATTTTCTTTCTTTGTAGTATCTTTATCTGGTTCTGCACTTAGGATAATGGTAGTCTTGTAGAAAAAGAAAAATAGCTTGGGAGTCTCCCCTCCTCTTGAATTTTTTGGAATAGTTTGAGGAAGATTGGTATTAGTTCTTTCTTGAATGTTTCATAAGATTCACCTGTGAAGCCATCTCATCCAGGATTTTTGTTTGTTGGGAGTTTTTCTTTAAAATTATTATTACTATTTCAATTTCATTAATTTTAATCAGTCTATTCAGGTGTTCTGATTCTTGCAGATTCAGTTTGGAAAAATTGTATGTTTCTAGGAACTTATCATATCACCCAGGTTGTCTAATATCTTGCCGTATAGTTATTCATAATGTCCCTTGCTGGTTTACTCAGAGTATTTCCCCCAGACACCAAGGTTGTGGGTTTGATCAAGGCACATATGGGAAGCAACCAATGAATGCACAACTAAGTGGAACAACAAATGAATGCTTCTCTCTCTCTCTTCCTTCCTCTCTCTATCTCTCTTTAAAAATTAATAAAAGCATTTTCTTACAATTTCTTGTATTTCTGTGGAGTCAGTTATTTCTCCTCTTTCATGTCTCATTTTATTTGGGTTTGCTCTCCCCTCCCCCATTTTTTTCTGAAGAATTTGGTTAAAGGTTCATCTATCTAGTCTGTCTTTTCAAGAATCAGCTCTTGATTTCATTGATCTTTTGTATTTTTCTTTTTTTAGTCTCTAGGTCATTTATTTCTACTCTAAACTTTTCTTCCTTCTACTTAAATCTTTTCTTTCTTCTACTTACTTCGGGCTTTGTTTGTTGTTCTTTTTCTAGTCCTTTTAGGTGCAGGGTTATATGTTTATCTGAGATTTTTCTTGCTTCTTGAGGTAGGCCTGTAATACTATGAATTTCCTTCTCAGGATTGCTTTCACTGTGTTCCATTGATTTTGGGTTGTAGTGTGTTCATTTTCATTTAATTCCAGGTAACTTTTGAGTTCTTCCTTGATCTTATTCAAACCCATTCATCGTTTAATAGCATGTTATTTAACCTCTGTGTTTGAATATTTTTCAGTTCTTTTATTATAATTGATTTCTAATTTCATAGCATTGTGGTAAAAGAAGATGCTTGATATATGATTTCAATCTTCTTGAATTTATTAGGATTTATTTTGTGTCCTAACATGTGGTCTGTCTTTGAGAATGTTCCATATGCACTTGAGAAGAATATATATGAATATATATTCTACTGCAATGGAAATGTCAATTAAATCCATTCAATCCAGTCTGCCATTATTTTGTTGATTTTCTGTCCAGAAGATCTATCCATTGATGTCAGTGGAATATTAAAATCTCCCACTATGACTATATTGCTGTCAATCTTTCCCTTAATTTTCAGTAATATATATATATATATATATATATATATATATATATATATATATATTTTTTTTTTTTTTTTTTTTTTTCATTTTTCTGAAGCTGGAAACAGGGAGAGACAGTCAGACAGACTCCTGCATGCACCCGACCGGGATTCACCCGGCACGCCCACCATGGGGTGACGCTCTGCCCACCAGGGGGCGATGCTCTGCCCATCCTGGGTGTTGCCATGTTGCAACCAGAGCCACTCTAGTGCCTGGGGCAGAGGCCACAGAGCCATCCCCAGCGCCCGGGCCATCTTTGCTCCAATGGAGCCTTGGCTGCGGGAAGGGAAGAGAGAGACAGAGAGGAAGGCGCGGCGGAGGGGTGGAGAAGCAAATGGGTGCTTCTCCTATGTGCCCTGGCCGGGAATCGAACCCGGGTCCTCCGCACGCTAGGCCGACGCTCTACCACTGAGCCAACAGGCCAGGGCCCTAATTTTCAGTAATATTTGTTTGATATATTTAGGTGCTGCTATATGAGTGTAGAGATGTTTACAAAAGTTATATTCTTTTGTTGGATCAAGCCCTTTAGTATTATGTAGTAACATTCTTTGCCAATTGTTACGATCTTGGTTTTGAAGTTTATTTTGTCTGATAAGTATTGCTTTCTCAAGCTTTTTGTTTCCATTTGCATGGAATTTATTTTTCATCTCTTGACTTTCAGTCTGTGTGTATCATTTGTTTTAGGTGGCTATCTTGTAAACAACATATATAAACATCATTTTTTCTTGTTCACTCAGCTACCTTATGTCTTTGGATTGGAACATTTAATCCATTTACTTTTAAAGTTATTATTGCTAGGTATTTATTTACTGCCCTTTTATTCTTTATACCTATGTTCCTCTTTATATATATTTCTTTTTCTTCTTAAAGCAGACCCTTTAACATTTCTTTAAACTGGTTTGAACTTCTTTAGCTTTTTTCTGGAAAGCTCTTTATTTTGTCTTCAATCTTAAATGATAGCCTTGCTGGAGAAAATAGTCTTGGTAGAAGGTCCTTGCTTTTCATCACTTTGAATATTTCAGATCAATCACTTATGGACTGATGTGTTTCTGTTGAGTTATCAGCTGAAAGCCTTACTGGAACTCCCTTGTAGGTAACTAACTATGTCTCTCTTGTTGCCTTTAAGATTTTCTCTTTGTCTTTAAACTCTATCATTTTAATTATGATATGTCTTGGTGTTGGTCTTTTGGTTCATCTTAATTGGGACTCTCTTTGCTTCCTGAATTTTTGTGACTTTTTCCTTCAGCAGATTAGAGACATTTTTAGCCATTATTTCTTCAAATAGGTTCTCTATCCCTTGCTCATTCTCTTTTCCTTCTAGTATCCCTATGATGTCATGTTGTTATGCTTGATGTTGTCCCCGAGGTCCCTTGGCCTTTCCTCATGTTTTAAATTCTATTTTCTTTTTGATATTGTGCTTGGGTGCTTACTGTTATCTAGTCCTCTAAATCACTGATTTGATCCTCTACTTCATCTAATCACTGTTGATTTTTTTCTAGTGTATTCTTCATATCAGATATTATATTCTTCATTTCTGACTGATTCTTTTTTATGGTTTCTATGTCTTTTTTTTTTTTTTAAAGGAAAGATTAGTAGTGGAGGTTTTAGGTGAGGTTTCTCTGGCCAGAAAAAGGCCTGTGCGGTGGAACAGGCGGCACAGAGATTAAGGACGGGCGCGCGAATAATTAGAAGCCATGAATGTAAGAGATCTCCAATCAGTTCCCAACTTTTTTGGCGATAGTCATATTGGTGAGAGTGTTAACACCGAAAGTCCCTTCAGGAGGCTAATTCAGTGGGTTCTGTGGCCTGGCCACAGCGGAGAAGAAGAACAGTTTCTTCTTCTTTAGGGAGGGAGATTCCTGTGCTCTCATAGCCGCCCTCAGTCCTCGGAGTGGTCAGACCTGAGCATTAGCGTCCTAAAAACTCAAGGTCCAGCCACAGACAGAAAAGGTAAAGTGGATGCACTCCGGAGGTCTCCGAAGCACATGCTCACTTGGATGGAAAAGAGTTCCCTGACGTAACTATGGTTTCGGACAGGGAGTCTCGGAAAGAACTGAGAGGAAGGCTGGAGGCAGGGGACTTACCTCACCATGCGCTGAAGTGGGTGGAAGGTCGGAGATCCTGATTCTTTTTCGGAGGGGAGGGGAAAGGAGCGGTCCTTGCAGACTTCTAACTCCTTCCAGGTTTTCAGCACCAAAATGTAAGGTATTTTTCCCCGCTGAGAAGGAAGGAAGAGGGCTCAGAGCCGCAAAGGGTGGAATAATAAACAGCTTTATTGAGTACAGCGCATCCCGCCTGGCAATGTTCCCTGGCCCCGAGGAAAGAAAGATGGAGGTTAGGGAAGTTGCCTCTATGTCCTTTTTAATGCTTACTATCTCTTTGTTTAAATTCTCACTGAGAATATCCTTTTTTCTTGTATGGTCCTTGAACATCTTCATAACAATTGTTTTAAACTCTGTATCTGGTGTGTTGGTTATTCCATTTTATATAATTCTTTTTCTGGGGGATTTCTCTTATTTGTTCATTTGATGCATATTTTTTGTGTTTCCATTTCATCTTTGTGTATTAGGTAGATCTGCTATGACTCTCAAACTTGTTATGATGGCTTTATGATTTAGATATTTTGTTGAGCTTTCTGGCACAATCTTCCTGTGATCTGTGTTACAGGAATGTTTTGGGGAGTTATATGTGCCTTCCTATTGTAGTTGAGTCTTGAATGTTGTTGACCATTTTGTGGGTAGAGTTAACCCTTCAGGCTGACTGACTGTAAAATACACCTTGAGTTGGTCCTAGCAGGGTCTGGAATCCCCCTTTCGGTGTGCTACTTGTCTGGATAGCTGTGTTTCAAGCTCTGGTGTGGTCTGAAGCCCACCATTGGTTGTGTTGGTTCTGGTACCTCTTTGGTGGAGTTCAGGTACAAGTTAGACATTGCCTTGGGATATCTGTCTGGAGTTACCACACTATTCACTGCTTGTGCCTGTGTCTACTGGGCCTGGGTGTGCATGAGAGGGGCCAATCAGTGTACAAGAATCTGATATTTCAGCTTAAAGCTGGGTAGTTCTGTAAAAGGTCCTAGGCTCCCTGAGTTCCATCCTCACCTGTCAGCTACTCTCCCTCCACCAGAGGTTGCCTAGTTTTCCTCCAGAGTCTTCAGAAAAATACCGTAGAGTGGGCCCTGGCTAGCCAGGGTGCATGGACCCTTCCACACATCAGGGGCTTAGTAGGGCAGTGTGACCTGGGTGGGGAGGATGGAGCTAGTGGGTCATGACTTAATGAGGGAAATGTGGCCCCTACTCTAGAGCCAAACCACTCAATTTCTGCCCGAGTCTCCAACTCTAGCTCCCCTAGGAGGAACATACTGCAGATTCAGGTTCAGTGCAGCCAGCCAACCCCTCCACAGGAGCAAGCTCAACAGGGTGGAGCTTCCAGGTCTCATGAAGACAGATTAAGTCTTTTGTTGGAGGTGGTTCTAGCCAAGCCCACAGGAGGGAGTCAAACACTTCATCCTAGTCCCAGACAATAGCTGCTGATGGAGACACACTCCAAACGCCCAAGCTCAAACAGTACACCCTTCCCTGTGTGGAACTGAGCTCAGCCAGGAGGAGTTACCAGGACTTAGTACAGCCAATCTAAATAGTCTCCCACTGATGGTATTGCTGGCAGGCTGTAGAAGGGGATTAGGCACTTCTTCCTCTTCCTGGGATAGCATAGGCTGAGCTAACAGGGGATATAGAAGTGGTCCCCTTTCAACGTAGCCACACAACCCAGTACCTGCTTATCTTATTCCTGGACAAAAACCTCCTAAAAGACACTCTGAAAGTCCTAACTCTTTGAGGCACTCTGATCCCCCTGCATGACTGAACTCAGTAGGGTAGGGCCACAGAATGACAGGGCAGGCCCAGTGATTCAGCAGGTTAGGGAGCATACCAGTTATGTACTCAAGGTGAGGAAGAATGGTTCCTTTTCCTGTTACACAGTTCAATCATTATCTGAGTCCCTACCAAAATCTTCTCCAGAAAAAGAGCCAACCCAAAGGTTTATACTGGAAGATCTGAGCCAGCACACCCTTCTGCAGGACCCAAGCACAGCAGAGTGTTGTCACTAGTACCTGGAGGACCAAGCAGTGCACTCCTGTTGCAGTAATATAAGGTTATAGTGATTAAATATATAGAAAATATGGAAGATATATAAAAATAATTAGGATATAATATTAAAGCAATTAAGGAAATTAAATAAAGTTATGCTGTCTGGATAGAAATTAATATAGTGTGTACAGATATGATAAACAGACTTTGCCTTTTGCGCAGGGCTCAGTGTGTGTGTGTGTTTAATTCATATAGATAAGTGGCTTGATGTCATAACTCTGTGGGTTGACATAGACAGGAGGCTCCTAGGAACATCTTAAAAGTGGCTTGATGTGACTTTCAGTAGATTAACATAAAAAGGGCTCCCTGTGAGAAACTCCCATAAAGGTGGTTTGAGACGATATTCTTATAGATTGACACCTGTTAGAAGGCGTTGGCCAGAAAAGGTACTAAAGCTAATGGGCCTTCTGCTGCGGTAGTTGCCCAGACTCCAAGGTGAATGTGGGCTGTCTCCACGCTGCTCTGACCAAAAACAGCCTAGAGGAGCATGCCTATGGGGCCCCATTAAGCTGTACCCAGGCACTCCAAAAGAATTTGTGAGTAATAAACTGCCTATGTGATTCTTGCAACTAACTTGTATGTCAGTCATGTCTTTCCTCTGGTGGCAGTTGTTGTTGGCACTGATAAATAAAATCCTCATAGCCGCCTCAAAAGTAGTCTTGAAGAGGCTGCCAGCCCTGCTGATAAGCAGGAATGTCTCACTGCACGGGGAAGTCAGATCAGGGACACCTGATCAAGGTAGAGCTCAGGCTCTACCAGGACAACTCCCTTGGCTGGTGCTGTAACAATAGGAATGCTCTACCCTTGGAAGGTAGTGTCTGGATCTCTAGCAGACTCCCTTCTCTCTTAGTCAGATTGAATTCTCACTGATTTTCACTACCAGATGCTATGCAGGCTCTTCTTCCCACCTCTATTGCTCTAAGTCAGGGATCCCTGCATGGGGTTAAGACAACTTGCTCCTGGGGAAGGAAGTTTTGCAGCCTAGGCATTCCACCAGCTTCTCAGCCACTACACATGGGTATGGGTGCCAGACCTTTCTGCATCTCTGCCCTTCTTACCAGTCTCTATATGGCTTCTTCTGTAAATTCTTAGTGATAGTATTTCAGTTCAGACAGCTTTCAGTTGGCTATTCAGGTTGACTGCTCTATTATTTAGCTATAATGCACTAGGAGCAGGTGAGTGTAGCTTTTGCCTATTCTGCAGTCATCTTGGAATCCCCTCTCATATTTTTGCCACTCTTTCTACTAGCCAAATTTTTGTGTGTGACAGAGACAGAGAGGGTGATAGACAGACAGGAAGGGAGATAGATGAGAAGCATCAATTCTTTGTTGCAGCACCTCAGTTGTTCATTGATTGCTTTCTCATATGTGCCTTAATGGGGGGGGGACTATAGCAGTGCGAGTGACCCCTTACTCAAGCCAGCAACCTTGGGCTTCAAGCCAGCAACTTTGGGTTTAAGCCAGTGACCATTAGGTTATGTCTATGTTCTCACGCTCAAGCCAGAGAACCTGCACTCAAGCTGTTGAGCTCACACTCAAGCCGGATGAGCCTGCACTCAAGCTGGCAACCTTGAGGTTTCGAATCTGCATCTTCTGCATCCTAGTCTGACACTCAATCCACTGCATCACTGCCTGGTCAGGCTAGCCTATTCTTATGCCCAGCCTCCTTGTGGAGGAACAGTATATAAAAAAATATATGAAATGAATTTGAACTCAATTAAACATGAATAAGGGTCACAAAAAAAATGGTTACAGGAATGACTGAGTTGTTTACTCAGGGTGGGATAAGACATCCTGCTGCAGTTCCCCCTGAAGCCAGGGAGGATGTTCTTATCACTTGACTGCTGGCCTAGTTAATTATTCTTGAATGTGGTGACCTTTCTTTGTTCCTAGAGGCTATGCACAAAGTTCCCTTGTGTAATAACCTCCAGCCAAAATTTACCCTAAGACAAGTAGGGTTTTAGCCTGCCCTTTAATCTCTAGAGCAGGGGTGCCCAAAATTTTTACACAGGGGGCCAGTTCACTGTTCCTCAGACCATTGGAGGGCCGGGCTATAAAAAAAACTATGAACAAATCCCTATGCACACTGCACATATCTTATTTTAAAGTAAAAAACCAAAACGGGAACAAATACAATATTTAAAATGAAGAACAAGTAAATTTAAATCAACAAACTAATCAGTATTTCAATGGGAACTATGGGCCTGCTTTTGGCTAATGAGATCTTCAATGTCCGGTTCCATATTTATCACTGCTAGCTGTAACAAGTGATATGACTCGCTTCCGGAGCCCTGACGCATGCGTTCAGCGTCACCGGAAGTAGTACTGTAAGTGAGCCCCGCCGGGCTTTGCATCTGCATACTGTGCTCCTCTCACTGAACACCAATGAAAGAGGTGCCCCTTCCGGAAGTGCGGTGGGGGCGGGATAAATGGCCTCAGGGGGCCGCATGCGGTAGTTTGGGGACCCCTGCTCTAGAGAACTCTTTCTCATTGATGGCTGACCTTGGAGCTCAGGCTGAGGCTTATTGGTTTGGTGATGTGTTCCTCCACTGTTTGGTGGGATTTGTACATACTCATAATTCTCTTTTTCTTAGTTTATTGCTTTAACTAGCTATTACTCTAGAACCCAGGCTGATGTTTCTTTGTCTGGTAGTGTTGTGTAGTTTATTGTTGTAGTGATTATATTAAGCTTTTCCTTTATTCTACTTTAGGTTACATAAATTCAAACCTCTTTTGGTTTTGCCTTGATTATTTTTTTTGGTGTTATTAAGCATAATAAAATTTTCCCTAAAATTCATTTGTGAGTGATTGCATCTCTGTACTGTGCCTCCTGCACACCACACGCCTCCCACAGGAAAATAATATTTCTGTCCCTGTTGGATTTAATTCTTATCAAATAAAGTCCTAAATCCTCCACATCACTCAAATTATTCAAATTTTAATCAACAATGTTTATCCTTCTTGTTTCCATATCCCTACTGTACTCAAGACCCTTACAGAAAGAATGGAAGACTAATACACTGGTAAACTTTTCCAGTATCATTGCCGCCGGAAATCCACTTTCTGATTGCTGAATTTGCCATAGACAGCTGATTACAAGAACCCTTCCAGTTTCAACCTACAATCCCCAACTTAAATCTAATTCTGTTATCAGTGTCCCCATAAAATTTTTTAAAAGCCAGTTTGGTTTTTTTAATAAACTTCCCTTTAGTTCCCAGAAACTTCCCTTGCACCAACCTCACCTCAGTTACTAATCAGACTAATAACCCATCAATATTGAGGCTCTAATGCAGGGGTCCCCAAACTACGGCCCCCGGGCCACATGCGGCCCCCTGAGGCCATTTATCCGGCCCCCGCTGCACTTCTGGAAGGGGCACCTCTTTCATTGGTGGTCATTGAGAGGAGCACATTGACCATCTCATTAGCCAAAAGCAGGCCCATAGTTCCCATTGAAATGCTGGTCAGTTTCTTGATTTAAATTTACTTGTTTTTTATTTTAAATATTGTATTTGTTCCCGTTTTGTTTTGTTTTTTACTTTAAAATAAGATATGTGCAGTGTGCATAGGGATTTGTTCATAGTTCTTTTTATAGTCCGGCCCTCCAACGATCTGAGGGACAGTGAACTGGCCCCCTGTGTAAAAAGTTTGGGGACCCCTGCTCTAATGCAAGAAACATACAGAGCCCTGCTGCCATTGTATTATGTCTAACGAATATATCAATAAGCTTGAACTAAATAATTTGTCTTATCCTTGATATATCCAAAGACTTTTTAAAACAATGTTTTCTGCACCCTCAACTGACACACTGCTCTCCACTAGGCTACGGGGCCCAAACAGGTATCTGGGAAACTAATTCTCAAAATGACCCCCAGGACACCTGCAGTTATTGAAAGGGGAAACTAATATGTATTAACTGGAAACTCATTTACCAAGTCCCCACAGCACATAAAGCCCCACAGGGCCAAAGAACTCCCTTCAAAAAGGAGGACCCTTTCCCCTGACTGCAGGGAAAACACCTACTGAGGTCCAACCCTATAGGCCTAATTTTCAACAAAGTATTCCTGGTGAGTGTACCCTGCCTGGATACCTCTTTTTTTGTGGACACCCCCAAAATAGCCTACCTTATGATGGCAGACCTTATACCAAATTTCACCAACCATTACCTGCTCTAGCCTATCCATATGTTGACAGCACACAATTTCAGGGCCAGCACGCCTTAAGTTTTCTTAGCCCCCAAGAGATTTCTGCCACTGCTCATTATACTACTTAACCTCAAAATAAGAGAGCCATAGGTCTCATTGTAGCTGGCATAAAGGAAGCCATCAGCTTAACAGCTCTCTGGGGAGATTTTGCCTATTCTGAAGCCAGCTTAAGAAATGCAATGGACTTCCCTGGCTGGGTAGCTCAGTTGGTTAGAGAGTCTTACTGCTACACCAAGGTTGTAGGTGCTATCCCCGGTCAGGGCACATGCAAGAATCAACCAATGAATCCATAAATAAGTGGAACAATAAATCAATGTTTCTCTCTCTCTCTCTCTGTTGGGCAGATAAAATATATTATGCTCACTTTGTTAAAGATGGTGCTGCCCACGTGAAAGCCTGTTGCCCAAGTGATTGCTTGGGATGGGCGTGATTATGTTAATATGTGTTTGGGAGGGCTTTCACACCAAAAGGTTTTAAAAGAAAGAGAGATCACGTTGTTCCAGGAGAAAGTGATTACGTTCTAAGAGAAGCCCATGCTGTAGAAGAGCAGAGAAAGGTCATGTAGAGGAGGACAGGAGAAGCAGCCAAGATGGTGGAGTGCTGAGTGAGAAGCCAGTTTGTGCAGAGTTTGTACAGAGAGAAGAAGATGGGAAATAAAGGTAAATAAGTCTACTGAGCTAGAAACCTTTGATTCTAGGAAACTCGAATAAGTCAGTAGCTTTGTGAGCACTGAGTGAGTGGGTTTTGGAGCCCAGTGTGTGTTTATACTTGCCCGCTGGGTGCAAGCTAGGATTAAAGATGATGGCCCACCAGTTCTTGGCTCCATTGTTTTATTACCGTCTGTCCAAATCTAATGCGAACCTGCATGGGCCAGGCGGCTGTGATGGTGGTCGTGGCAACTGGCCTCACACCTTCCAAACTTACTCATCAGAGCATAACGATCTTATTGAGAAGCCACTGGATTTTTTTTTTTAAAGATTACACAACCAAATGAAAAGTCAGAAAATTCAAATGAAAGGATTCCAAGATGGCAATGCAGTAGACAGATGTTCCAACTGCAGCATCGCAAGACCAAATTGGATTACAACTACATTTAGAACATCTTGTCCTGGTAAGTTGGCTCAGCAATAGAGCACTGGCCCAGCATGTGGAAGTCATGGTTCGAATCCCAGTCAGGGCATACAGGAGAAATGACCATCTGTTTCTCCACTCCTACCCCTTCTATCTCTCTTCTTGTCCCGCAGCCATGGCTTGAATGGTGCAAGCAAGTTGGCCCCAGGCACTGAGGATGGCTCCATGGCCTCACCTCAAGCGCTGAAATGGCTCATTTGCTGTGCAATGGAGCAGCATCCCCTGATGGGCAGAGCATCACCCAGTAGGGGGCTTGCTGAGTAGATTCTAGTCAGGCACATGTGGAGTCTGTCTCTCTGCCTCCCTGCTTCTCACTTAATAAAAAAAAAAGAGAGAACAATTATCTTTGTTGGGCAGATAAAATATATTATGCTCACTTTGTTAAAGATGGTGCTGCCCACGTGGAAGCCCATCACCCTGATGATATTAATGTGTGTTGGGGACGGGCTGTGGGCAGGCAGGATCCTTGTAGCCTGAGGTTTGGTTTTAGGACTAAGCCTTTCCCACCCTTTTTGATGTGGGGTGGTGCCTCAGATAAGTGACTTTGTATTAGAGACTTTCCTATTTTATATATTGGATTAAAGGTTTTGATTTCTGCACTATAAAGTGGGGCAGACGGGGAGCTTGCTCTTTTGGTTCTGGAGATTAGCATTAGAGGAGAGAGCAGAGAGGAGAGCAGAGAGAGGCCATGTGGAAGAGGCCAAGAGAAGCAGCCAAGATGGTGGAGTGTTGAAGGAGAAGCCAGTTTGTGCAGAGTTTGTGCAGAGAGAAGGAGACGGGGAACAGAGGTGAATAAGGCTGGTGAGCCAGAAACTTTTGATTCTAGGAAACTCAGATAAGTCAGTAGCTTTGTGAACACTGAATGTGAGTGGGTTTTGGAGCCCAGTGTGTGTTTTTACTTGCCTGCCGGGTGCAAGCTAGGATTAAAGCTAATGGCCCACCAGTTCTTGGCTCCATTGTTTCATTACTGTTTGTCTGAATCTTATGAGAACCTGCGAGGGCCAGGTGGCTTGATGGTGGCCATGGATACTGGCTTTACAAACTACCTTCAGACTAAATGAAGAGGAGTATGTAACCAAGGAGTCACAGAAGAAGCCACATTGAGACTGGTAGGAAGGGCAGAGATACAAAAAGGGCCACCTCACTCCCAGGAGCGAGCTGAGGCAGTGGGTCTGGAGGGACTCTCAGTGTAGGGAGGTTTGCCTTTAGAGGTGAGGGTCCTAAGCCCAGGCCAGGTGCCCCTGCCTAGAGCCTCAGAGCATAGAAGAAGTACCCACAGAATTTGGCAGTGAAAAGAGGCGAGGTTTCTGTCCATGAGAAAGAGATAGGAGCTCACAAGACAGAGGCACCGTCTTAAAGGGTCCATGCAGAAAATCTTGTTTGTAGCCACTTACTGGCTCTGGCAGAGAAAGGGCTGACAGTACTGGAGTTGCATGAGGAAACTGTGAAGTTGGTGGCCCAGGGAGAGACACTGTGGGGGATGGCCACCAGAACCCCTGTGCTAAGTCATTCTCCAATACTGCAGTTGCTATCTTTCCTGGGTGGAGCATCCATCCCCTCTGTGTGGTATCAGTTGGTGGTGGGCAGGGGTGGGGAACAAATGCCCTACCCTCTGGAATCCCTTTTGCCCCACCCTGTGGAGCCTGGGCCATTCTAAGAAGTAAACCAGGAAGCAGGGGGCATATCAGTGACTCAATTTTCCATGTTGAGGCCAAAGCTTACCACCTGCACTCTCTGGAGACAATGACTGGTGCTTTTGTTTCACAGGAGATTCAGTAGAAACTGTCAAGAATGTGGACAGACCACATTTCTGGGTCTCAGAGGCCACATCCACCAGACTTCTGAAGGTCACACCCTTCTGAGGACTTTGAAAAAAGTCAAGTCAGACTGATACCTGGGACCCAGGGGTGGAAGCCACACCTATCACCCTTCCTTAACCCTGAATTGCCCCAGGCTCTAGCCCAGTGTTTTTCATCCAGTGTGCCGTGGCACACTAGTGTGCCATGAGACATGGTCAGGTGTGCCATGGGGAAATTAAACATGGGTCCCCAAACTATGGCCTGCATGCCGGACCACAGAGGCTATTTATCTGGCCCGCTGCCAGCCGCCTCCATCAGAACATAAACATTCTCTGCACAATCCCTCTAGCTATCAGTGACAGGAAGAGTGGAGGCACAGGGAACGCTCACTAACCAATCACCTTCTAGGATTCATCCCGACCACTAGCGATGAACCAATAGTAGGCCGCCTCTCATCCACACCCAGGAAGGTCCCCGCTCGGGCTGCCGCGCACTTGTCATTGTGTGGCCGAGGCAAATAGTTGAAGCTGCTACTCTTCCCCATGGTCCCGATTTCTAATCCTGGTCAGGACTAGAGGTAAATGTTGCCACCACTAGATGAAGCCTCAGCCTCAGCTGGTTATGTCTATCCTGATGGTGTATATAGATATTTGACCTTTTTCTTTTTAAAAGAGGCCCCCCACAGAGGATGATATACAATGCATCACAATGTTATCTATATTGTATATGGCCTCCTGAAGGGTCATCTTCTTAAAGAGTTCAAATCTCTATATACACCATCAAAACAGACAGAACCAAGGTCCCTGCACCTAGCTGACCATGGGATTTGAACCCACAACCTCAGGGAGAACTCTAGTATTTATCAGAATCCTTACCTAGAAAGCAAACTTCTCAATCTGACAGTAGAGATGCTCTGAGGACTTATGATGTTACACAAGTACCCAACATTTTCTAAAATTGATTTTGTCCAGTCTCTATATAGAGAGAGTATTTGCCAAATTGATTTGAACCCACACCTTGATGAAAGCTCCAGTATCTATTAGCAGGACTGTATATATGAGGGGATACATGGGACTGTATATATGAGGTTACATGGGACTATATATATGAGGTTACATGGGACTGTATATGAGAGGATGTTACGTGGGACTGTATATGAGGGGATGTTACGTGGGACTGTATATGAGGGGATGTTACGTGGGACTGTATTTATAAGGGGATGTTATGTGGGACTGTATATATGAGGGATGTTACATGGGACTGTATATATGAGGGGGTTATCCTTTTTTTTTTTTTTTTTTTTTTAGAGAGGAGAGAGACAGAGAGAGAGAGAAGGGGGAGGAGCTGGAAGCATCAACTCCCATATATGCCTTGACCAGTCAAGCCCAGGGTTTCGAACCAGCGACCTCTGCATTTCCAGGTCGACACTTTATCCACTGCGCCACCACAGGTCAGGCAGGTTATCCTTTTTTATTTAACTTTTTTTTTAATAAATGTAATTTATTTAAAGGACCTCTGCCAGGCATATTTCATTCTTGTGACAGTTTGGGATCTCAGCAAGACGAGCAAGTGACAGTGATGGAGAAGTTTTTGAGAAGGGAAAATGCAAATGCCAAACAGGGCCCTGGACAAAATCCTGACCCAGATGAAGGCCCTAGTATGAGTGGTCAACAAAAGAAAAAAGACAAGATGGTGAGTTCGAGGCAATACAGTGAAAGCTATCTTTCATTTGGATTTACTTTCACTGGGGATGAGACAGCACCGACTCTGCTGTGCTTGGTGTGTGGTGAGAAGCTTAATAGCGCCATGGTGCCAAGCAAGCTTAAACGCCATCTCCAAACGAAACACCCTTCTGTTCAAAACAAGCCGATGGACTATTTTGTACGCTTACATACAAACAATGAGAAACGGGCACTTTTTTGAGAAAAACCACAAAGGTAAATGAGAGAGCTCTCAAATCTAGCTACCTTGTTGCTGAACTTGTAGCTAAATTTAAAAAGTCCCACACTGTGGCAGAAACATTAATACTGTCAACTTGTAAAGCCATTGTAAATGAGATGCTTGGCTCTACCGCGGCCAAAGAGATAGCTAAAGTGCCTCTCTCAGATAACACAATTGCCAGACGTATTGATGACATGTCTGCAGACATTGAAACTGTTGTTTTGGAAAAGGTGTGCATCAGTAAGAAATTTGCCTTGCAACTTGATGAGTCGACAGATATTAGTGGACATTGTCAGCTCTTGGCCAACGTGCATTTTGTGGATGGAGAAGCCATTAGAGAAAACTTCCTATTTTGCAAGGCACTGCCAGAAAAATCAACAGGAGAGGAAATATTTTGGGTCACGTTGGAATATCTTGATAAAAGCAGGCTTACATGGGAAAACTGCACAGGTGTCTGCACTGATGGAGCCGCAGCCATGGTCAGGCGCATCGAAGGCTTCATAAGTAGGGTCAAAGAAAGAAACCCAGATGTTATTGTTATGCACTGCTTTTTGCACCGTGAGGCCCTCGTTGCAAAGACCTTACCAGCAGATCTAGCTCCTGTGTTGGATGATGTTGTGAGCATAGTGAACTTTGTGAAGACGCGACCTTTGAGATGTTGCTATTTGCGTCTTTGTGTAAAGAAATGGGAGCAGAACATAAAATCTTATTGCTCCACACGGAGGTCCAGTGGCTGTCGCATGGCAAAGTGCTGGCCCGTGTGTATGAGTTGTGAGAGGAACTTAAAGTATTTCTGACAAACAAGAGGTCCAATTACTCAAAGCTGCTTGCAAGTGATGTGTGGTGTCAAAGCTGGCATACCTGGATGATATATTTCATTATCTGAATGAACTGAACACACGGATGCAAGGCCGAAATGAAAACCTGCTTACAAGCACTGATAAAATGAATGGATTCTGTTTAAAGGTGCAGCTCTGGCAACAATATGTGCAGCGTGGCAACCTTGAGATGTTCCCGCTCACCGAGAAACAGCATGATGGCAACACTGCTGCAATGTGCAAGGTGATTGGCAGACATTTGAAAACTCTTGAGAAGACGTTGTCATTTTATTTCTCTTCAGCCTTCACAGAATGCCTTGACTGGGTTAGGGACCCATACAGCTCAGTATCCGTTGCTGGAAAGAACATGACTTTAAAGGAGCAAGAGGAACTCAGTGAACTGAAACAAGATCGTGGTTTAAAGCTAAAGTTTGCTGATCTTCCTTTGGACAGTTTTTGGTTATCTGTTGCCAAGGAGTTCCCCATTCTGGTCAACAAAGCTATTTTGACATTGCTCCCGTTTTCAACCACATATCTATGTGAGCTGAGCTTCTCAAGCTTGACTGCGATAAAAACTAAAAACAGAGAGAGACTGAGAACTGTTGAGGAAGAGCTTCGCGTGTCTTTCTACCATTCCTGCCAGGATATCCCTTTTGTGTTCATCGAAACAGACCCAGGCTTCACACTAAGTGAGTATAAATACATTTAGAAACTATATTATTAACTATTTGTATAACATGTACTGTGTTAGAGTGTCATTTCGTGTCATTTTGGTAGGTGGTGTGCCCCAGGATTTTGTAAATGTAAAAAATGTGCCGTGGCTCAAAAAGGTTGAAAATCACTGCTCTAGCCTACCAGAAGTTCATAGCCACCCAACCCATGCAGGTTTGCATTGGATTCAGATAGTCAGTAAAAAAAAAACAACGGAGCCAATAACTGGTGGGCCATTAGCTTTAATCCTAGCTTGCACCCAGCGGGCAAGTAAAAACACACACTGGGCTCCAAAACCCACTCATTCAGTGCTCACAAAGGCACTGACTTATCCGAGTTTCCTAGAATCAAAGGTTTCTAGCTCACCAGCCTTATTCACCTCTGTTCCCCATCTCCTCAACTGAGAATTAATTTTTTTTTAATTAAAAAGAAAAAATATAGACCTGGCTGGTTAACTCAGTTGGTTAGAGCATTGTCCTGAAACGCCAAAGCTGCTGGTTTGATCTCCAATCAGGGTACACACAGGAAACAAACAATGAACGTACAACAAATGAATGCTGCTGTTTCTCTCTCTGTGGAACAAAAAATGAATGATTCTCCTTCTCTCTCTGTCCTTTCCTCTCACTGTCTCTCTGAAATCAATCAATAAATTTAAAAAAGAAAAAAGTATACTGATAATGTGCCAGATAAAATAAAAATTATAATAATGCATATTAAAAACTAAACTAAACTAAAGCTACAAAGTTAAATTCATAGTATTAAACACTTTTAGTATTCAAATGTGAAGAAAATTTAAAAGTGAAAGAAATACTTAATTTCCAAAGAAAAATAACCAAAATAGAGAAGAGCCAGTCCTAAGAAAATCTATAGTCTGAAAGTAAAGAAAACCCATGAAAAAATAATTTATTAGGAAACAAAAAAGTAGGTAAGAATAACAAAAGCAAGAAATGATTATTTAGAGAAAAAACAAACAAGGAAACAGACAAGACTCTTGCAAAACTAACAACAAAAGAGTCTGCTGGACTTACGAGTGAGCGTATGCTCAATTACAGGTTGGTATATCTAAAAAGCTCTGTGAAATAGATGATTTTCTAAAATAATTTTAAATAATGAATTTAATAAATTCTAAACTAAAATGGTAGACAAGAAGAAATTATTGTCTATTTAACATTATTAAAAGACTACCTTTCTTTTTTTTTCTTCTTTGTATTTTTCTGAAGTTGGAAACGAGAAGACAGTCAGACAGACTCCCGCATGTGCCTGACCAGGATCCACCCGGCATGCCCACCAGGGGGCGATGCTCTGCCCATCTGGGACGTTGCTCTGTTGCGACCAGAGCCATTCTAGCGCCTGAAGCAGAGGCCATGGAGCTATCCTCAGCGCCCGGGCCAACTTTGCTCCAATGGAGCTTTGGCTGTGGGAGGGAAAGAAAGAGACAGAGAGGAAGGAGAGGGGGAGGGGTGGAGAAGCAAATTGGCACTTCTCCTGTGTGCCCTGGCCAGGAATCAAACCCGGGACTGCTGCACGCCAGGCTGATGCTCTACCACTGAGCCAACTGGCCAGGGCCAAGAACTACCTTTCATTTAAGATTTTAAGCCCAGAAGGCTTTATGGATAAATTCTTGTAAAAGTTGAAGGAACAAATAATTCATAGATAAAAGGTTCCAGAATATAGAGATATATAAAAAACTATGCAATTTTAATGCATTTTATAAAATGGCAACATAACCCTGATGCTAATATCCATTCATAATTTTTTAAAATGAAGATTAAAACACAAAGCTGGGTTTTCATTTGTTTGTTTTACTGATCCAAGTGTTGGGAGTATAAATTGGCACATCTGGAAATGCATTGGGAGTATCTATCACAGTGTAAAACACCACTGTGTGACCTTTGACCCAGGGATTTCAGTGCTAGGAATTTGTCCTGTGGAAATGCCGGCGCAACTATTCAAAGACCTGTGTTTAAGGGTGTTCTTTGCAGCACTGTTGTGATGTGGCAACAACCTAAATGTCTTTAAATAGGAGGCTGATTAAATAAATTATGACACATGGCCACAATGGGATACCATGCAGCATTAAAAAAAAGGTATGGATTATGTATACTGAAATGGAAAGCTACCTGAAATACATTAACTAAAAGTGGCAAGTTCTAGAGTAGAATTAAATGCAGTTTGATTCTGTTGTGTTCTGTATAGCTATATGTAGACATCTGCCTGTTTGACTCAGCCTCTTGCCACCCTCAGCCTCTTCATCTGCTTCAGCCATACATGTCTCCCCTCACCACCTTTGTCCCACTGTTCCCTCTTGACTGGAACATTCTTCTTAAGACCTCTCCTTATTTTCTACAGATCTGTCCTAAGCTGGAGTTTTCTTTTGGCTTCTCTAGACCCACTTTCCAGCTCTTCTATCTATGCTGTGAGCTTTTGGAGTCTATTCCTGGTGGACCCCATCCATGGGCTCTCTCACCCTTGGTTCCCATTCAGTGACCAATGGCAGGAGATGAAGGGTAGGTCATCTAGCAGAGGGTAGGTCAGGTCACAGCTCTTTGCCATCTCCCTGATAGGTATTGCATTAGTCAGAGTTCTCCAGATGTATAGAGATACAGAAGGAGTTTTATCATCTGGAATTGGCTCACATAATTATGGAGGCTGAGAAGTACAAGATGGCAGACCAGGAAAGCCAGAGGTATGGTTCCAGTTCAAACCTGAAGGCCTGAGAACTAGGAGCTCTGATGTTTGAGGGAGGAGAAGATGGATGTCCCAGCTCAAGCAGAGAGCAAATATGCTCTTCCTGCACCTTTTTGTTCTACTCAGGCCCACAAGGGAATGGATGATGCTCACTGCTAATTATTTCCAAAAAACCCTTAACCTCCAGAGATAATGTCTCACCAGCTATCAGGGTATCCCTTAGCCCAGTCAAGCTGACACATAAAACTAACACTCATGGGCATGCTGGCTCTCCCCAGAGGCCACAGCTCCTCTCTAGGGCCCAGTACCTACTCCCTCCCCTGTTCCTTAGGCCTGTGGCTGGTTCCAGGTGTCTCACCACCCCTGATAGGTTTTCCTACTCTGTGCCCCACTCAGAATTCTCCTCATTACCCTGCTTGAGTGGCTGCTTCCTGCTGGGACTCTGACTAGTGTCCCAGAGGCCCTCTCTGTTCCATCTGGGGAAAAAGCTCCCCAGTAGCTTCTATCCCATTGATTCTGCTTCATTTTCCTCTTTATCTCTTCACTACCACCTAACACAATAATTTTTTATTTTATTGTTTTTATTTTTATTTTTGCTTTTTGTTGTTAGGGTGAGGGGTCTTCTTCTCACACTCAGGAGTAAATTCTATCTTTGTGGGCAATTTTTGTTTTGTTTTAACTGCTGATTCCCCAGTGTAGTGGAATAATCCATTGCATGGCCTTGGATGGGAACACAGCCAACAAGAAAAGAATGTTTTGCCAAGATAATTGTTTTGTGACTCAAATGCGGGTCACTGAAACAGGTCTATGTGACTGAAGGCAGTTGCTGGGCTTTTTTCTCAGTAAAACATTCTCATAAGATATCTGTTCCTTTCAAGGTTATCCCTTGAGATAAAGAGAAGAATGTTGTGGGAGCCATAGAAGCAATAGCAATTAATGCCTTTTAATATTATATTGTTATTAAGCTATCATGCAGATGTATTCCATGTATCTTTTTTTTTTTTTTTTTAGAGAGGAGAGGGAGAGAGAGAGAGGAGAGACAGAGAGAGAAGGTGGGGAGGAGCTGGAAAGCATCAACTCCCATATGTGCCTTGACCAGGCAAGCCCAGGTTTCAAACCGGCGACCTCAGCATTTCCAGGTCGACGCTTTATCCACTGTGCCACCACAGGTCAGGCTCAATGTATCTTTAAGTAAAGGTTATGCTTGATACTATGCCAATTTCTAAGTAAACAAGCTTTTTGAAATATTGTGAATAAAAATAGGACACAGCACAAACTTGACGCCATTAGCCTGAGCGAGCGGTGGTCCGTTGCTAGTCCACGATAATTTTGTCTGCTGATGTCTCTCTCTGCGCCCCTGGCTCACAACAACATTTAGCGCCTAATGTGGGGCCTTAAGAAGAGATTAGGGCCCTGGCCGGTTGGCTCAGCGGTAGAGCGTTGGCCTGGCATGCGGGGGACCCGGGTTCGATTCCCGGCCAGGGCACATAGGAGAAGTGCCCCCCCCTCCTTCCTCTCTGTCTCTCTCTTCCCCTCCCGCAGCCGCAGCGGAGGCTCCATTGGAGCAAAAGATGGCCCGGGCGCTGGGGATGGCTCCTTGGCCTCTACCCCAGGCGCTAGAGTGGCTCTGGTTGCGGCAGAGCGATGCCCCGGAGGGGCAGAGCATCGCCCCTGGTGGGCAGAGCTTTGCCCCTGGTGTGCGTGCCGGGTGGATCCCGGTCGGGCGCATGCGAGAGTCTGTCTGACTGTCTCTCCCCGTTTCTAGCTTCAGAAAAATACAAAAAAAAAAAAAAAAAAAAAAGGAAGAGATTAGGAACAGGCAGAACCCCGAAAGGGTAAGTTGGATGTGCTATGTACGTGAAACTTTCAAGAAAACTAGCAAAATCATGAAGAATTACCATTTACTATTAGATGACTATGTACAAGTTTTAAAATCCCTCTCAAGAGGATCAGGGATTCAGATAAAAGACAAGGTTTTATTACGTCTTTCAAGTGCTATTCAGAAACACTGTTATTGGTATACTCCTGAACATCGTAATCAATTGAATTTGAGTGTTTGGCAACAAGTAGGAAAATCTTTATGCCATGCTCATCAGCACAAAAATCCACTTGATGCTGAAATGTGGGCTGCTTATAATCTTATTGCTATAGCCCTTGGCCCTTTGCAATCAGATAGAGATTCTGTTAAAGACTTGAGGGAGGTTATTTATAATGAGCCTGAAGAATTTGATTCAGCACAGAATGATCAGAATGATGATTTGGACAATACTGTCTCTGCTTCTGAAGTTAATGATAATCTTAATGAAATTCAGCCGTCCACAGGCTTTCATCCTTCTTTTTAAAAAATGAGGAAGCCCCTATGGATGAAGTTGCCTGTCTAAAACATTTATTAAATAAATTACAATTTACACTGAAACAACAGGAGATTGGAAATCAGTATACTGCTTATCCTGTTCAAAAGCAAGATATATGTGAGCCTACGGCTCCTCCAATTCAAGGTAAAAAATTAATTGGTACTGGCAGGGGAAGGATTTTTCAACTCCCTGAAATCTCTGAAATGCAACAGGTGCTGATGCGTCATGATGATTTGGGATCTAATTCTAGTAATTTTTCTGCATCTATTTTTCCATTATTCAACAGCCTTTTCCTCTTAATGCTCCAGATCCTGGGGGAGGGCATAGTACCCAATTTGACCAAATTGAATTTACTTTCTTAAAGCTAGTCTAACAATCTGTTGCTATGTATGGACCTCAGTCCTCATATGTTCAAAGTCTTATCTCTTCCTATTGTCATGATCATTTAATGATTCCTTTGGATTGGGATTTACTTGCTAGTGCGATTTTGGAACCAGGACAATATTTACAATTCAAATCTTGGTGGATTTGAAGATATTCAAAGAGAGGAGGCTCTTCGAATATCTCGCATAAACACCAGAAATAATCCCCCAGGAGCTACTTTTGAAATGCTCATTGGCCTTGGCGCTTATGCAGCTGTGGGACAACAAACTGGTTATATTGATGCTGTTATAGCTCAAATTAAATCTGCTTGTCTTAAAGCCTAGATGCAAATCATTAGAGTTACAGACAAGGGAAAAAAGCTTGCAGCTTTACATCAGTTGATACAAACTCAATTAGAATTAAGACCTGTAGAAGATTCATGAAGTCCTTAGAATTCTTTAGTCTTTGTAATAATAATAATAAATATATATATATATACACACACTAATTTTCTTTGGTGTTTTAGCTACAATCCTCTGAGCTATCATTTTGTTTCTTTCTCATTCTTTGCCTGGAAACTGAGGTGGGGGACATGTGTTGGGTCTGACTATAGAAAATATCCCAGCAGCTGCCAAGAGAATTTTCTTGGGGAAATTTTGTTTAGCCTCATCCATCATCAGTCCCTCTGTCAAAAAATGCCCTGATTAAAACCAGGCAGGCATCTTTCTAGTCTGACTGTGCTCTGAAATCCCTGGTTTCTCTTTGGTTTGTCTAATCTAATTTGTCTGATTCTAATTTCTGTTTAGTTGTTGATTGATGTTGTCTAAAATGTGATTTTTAAGGCCTTAATTAAGTGTTTACATGTAAAGATGAAAAATGCCAGCTTTTATATTGAAAAAATAGTTTCATCCATATGTTTTTTGCTTTAAAATGAGAAATTATAAGGAGCACTCATTTAAATTTAAATTGAATAGAATATGGATCCTTAAGACTTGCTAATTTGGCTAATACATTGTAAGGTATATTCAAAGTTTGAAATCAAATAAGAATTCAAGTATTAGGATTAATTAAAGTTATACATTATACTTGTGTTTCTGTGTTGAAAATTGTCTAGTTTGTGTGTAAAATATGCTCAAATTTGTAAAACTAAGGAATTAAGTCATTTTAAGAATTTATCTCAAGCTGCTTCAGACAGTTGGCTGCTTGTAAGGCAACATCCTAAAAAAGGAAGTACTGAGGAAAGCAGGAATTTTGTTCCTCTGATGCCCTATAATAGACTTAACAATACAAAAGACTTTTAGATATAGAAGCTGATGCATCTCTTACTATTAAGTAACATTAGTTTTCTTTTTAGCCCACTTAGGCAGTAGTCACTAAGCTGCATGGCTTAGGGAAAGTACCTAAAAAGCTCTAAGATCTTTTTTAAAATAGGAAAATAACAGGGGTCATTTGGCCTCTAATAAAGAAAAACATTTATCTTATAAATAATTAAAAGAGCAACTTTTTAAATTACAGTCTAAACTTTCTGACAAGGAGTTTTTTATACTCACTATGACCAAATTTCTGTCAAAGCTCTTAAAGAGGTAAAAATGACTTGCTCCCAGTATAGAACTGTCTTTATATGCAGGAGCTGCTATCCTCATTCATGGTCTCTGAATGTTTTATTTCAAAATTTTAGAAATGTTAGCTCAAACTGTTCTTTCAAAGCGAAAGAATTACAATTTATGACTTAGCAGGAGAATCAGGCTTGTATTCAAGCTAATTGGAATGCTAATGCTAACCCTCTTATTAATATTACACAAGATGAACTTTTTAGACGCTAATTTACAACAGCGATGTAGGCAGTATACAGGGTTGAGGATTTGCTCTTATCTCCACAAATACGGGAAACTAGTAGATACCTTCCAGAAGATTAAAGCCTCGGCATAAGTCAGAAATAGAAGAAAGGGAGATTTGACAATTAAATAAACTTACCCAGAAGGCAAAAAATGTTTTAATTAAGACTAAAACTTCAAAAACATCTTTTGACTCTGTGTCTAGTAATGCTAGCTGTTGTGTCTATAACAATAAGTAGAACTAACTATTCTTACTAAGTTTATATTACTTCCACAAGCAATGTTGAATAGCCCAACACTATCAACATTATGTAAATCAACATTTAGAATAAATTTGTCAGAAATATCCCCAGTCTTTAATAATCCATTATATAGATGACATATTAATAGCTTGTGAAAATAATGCTGAACTTTCAGTCATCCTTAAAGATGCTTCTGAAACCTTAAATCAGTATAGTTTAATTATAGCTGAAGACAAAATTCAAACACCCTGTCCTATTAACATTGTTACTGATTCACAATATGTAGAACATAGAGTTAAGCTTATAGAAACTGTTTATATTTCAAATGATAGTTCTAGATTGCACAAATTGTTTCAAGAGTTACAACTTCTGTTGTAAAAATGAAATTCGCCTGTCTATATAACTCACATTTCTTCTCATACAGCTTTACCAGGACCTATGTCTACTACAAATAATAAAGTTAATCAATTACTTATTAAATCAATAGAAATAGCTACTAAATTTCATACAGAGATTCATACAAATAGAAAAGGTTTAATGCAAAAATTTAGAATAACCAGGCAAGAAGCTTGAAATAATGTTGAAAACTCTCCTCAGTATAGTATATATTATAAATGCTCCTCCATTACCAAGAGGAATGAATCCTAGAGGGCAACACAGTAATAACCTATAGCAAATAGATATTACTCATATTTCTTCTTTTAGAAAACTATCTTATGTGTTCTGTTTTATTAATATTTAATCTTCCTTTTGATAGGCCATACCTTTGCCTAGAGAAAAGGCTGATTGTGTCATTCAACATCTTATTGAAGCTTTTAATGTTATAGGCATTCCTAAAGCAATTAAAACTGACAATAGTCGGACCTATACTTCTGCTAAATTTTAACAATTCTTAGCATTTTAGAATATTAAACATACTACTAGAATTCAATATAATCCACAAGGACAAGCGATTATTGAATGCAGCAATTGCACTCTAAAAAATATGTTACTTGCCCTGCCCGATTGGCTCAGCGGTAGAGCGTCGGCCTGGCGTGCGGGGGACCCGGGTTCAATTCCCGGCCAGGGCACATAAGGAGAAGTGCCCATTTGCTTCTCCACCCCCACACCCCTCCTTCCTCTCTGTCTCTCCCCCTCCCACAGCCAAGGCTCCATTGGAGCAAAGATGGCCCGGGCGCTGGGGATGGCTCCTTGGCCTCTGCCCCAGGCGCTAGAGTGGCTCTGGTCGCAGCAGAGTGACCCCCCGGAGGGGCAGAGCATCGCCTCCTGGTGGGCAGAGCATCCCCCCTGGTGGGCATGCCGGGTGGATCCCGGTCGGGCGCATGCGGGAGTCTGTCTGACTGTCTCTCCCCGTTTCCAGCTTCAGAAAAATACAAATAAATAAATAAATAAATAAATAAATAAATAAATAAAAAATATGTTACTTAAACTAAAAGGAGAGAGAAGGAAGATTAGCCCTTAGAATTATGTTACACAAAGCTTTATTTACATTAAATTTCTTAAATACAGGAGAAGATAATTTGACTGCTGCAGACAGACATTGGACAAAAAATAACAGTTCTAAGATTAATTAACCTATACATTATAAACGTGAGTTGGATCAATAGGTACCTAGTACCTATTGTAGTACAACATTGGGGAAGAGGGTTTGCTTGTGTTATTGCAGAATCCAGTGAAGTCCTTTGGAGTCCTGTTTGCGGAATTAAACTAACAACATGAATAAGAACAACAGATTCTTTCCATATCTGCCTATTGCTGAGATGGAAGGAATGAATTTCAAAAGAAGAACCTTAAAGGTGCTGCTGCTTGGTATTTAAAAGGCTAAAATACCAAGTTGGGCTCAACTTAAAAACTGACCTTTAATAGTAAAGAAAAAATGCTACAAGCTACTAGAATAGAAGAAAATGCTACTAACCTGTTTTTTAGCAATGATTGCTTTGGTAAGTAGAGTGATAATTTTAGTTATTAGGCATATGTCCTTAATCCTCCATTAAGTAGAGCTATTCATTAGGAAAATAGTGCCTTTTCTATTTTTGTTAATGACTGCAATTGGCTTCCAAGACCTTTTAATGATAGAGGTCCCTTAGCACCTTCGAAAGAAGGCATGAAATTAGAAAATTATACAACAGGAGTTGAGGGATTACTTATATGTGTAGGACATGAGCCATATTGTATAAACATGGAAGCTCAAGCTTGGCTTTCTTTTGTTAACGATAACAGTAAAGGAGATAAAAAAAAACATTCGTTACAAGGATATAGATTTAAAATTAATACATCTGTACATAATATGTTATAGATTAAAGCCCTCATAGCTCCCCCGAGTTAAGGGCAGGGTGCTGATTTAAGGTGGCATAAGAACAATGGTTTAATTACAATTGATGGTCAAAGTAATCATATTATCATATAGCATAGAGGAGGGATGTCACCTCGAGCTCCTCATATAAAATTTGGTCCTATACAATATCATTTGTGAAAAGTAGCACTTAAACATATGTCAGTGTAGAAAGGAAAAATCTGGAGAAATTATCCTTCTACTCATATTATGTTAATCTTAAGAAGAATGAAACACATTTCATATCTGCTTGTGTTAGATTGCCTTATATGTTTGTTATAGGTAAAACCAAATAGACTGCTGAAAATTTTTCAATAACTTGCAATAAGTATGCTTTTTATATGTGTATTAACTCTTCTATTCTTTTTAATAAAAATAGTCAAAGTCTTTACATTTTAAGAACCCGAACAGGAGTCTGGATTCCAGTACAGATGCATCAGATGTGGCAGGGTTCCCCTTCCATGATGCTGTTACAACATCTTATTAAGTCCTTGAAGCGAACCAAGAGACTAGTTGGACTGATAATCGCCATCATTGTAGGACTAATAGCTGTAACCATCACGGCTGCTGTATCTGGAGTTACATTACATCAAAGTATACAGACTGTGGACTTTGTACAAAAATGGCATGTACTGAACAACTGTGGATTTCTCAATAACATATAGTTAGTAACATCAATACTAAAGTTAATGATTTAGAACAGACTATGATTGTGTTAAGAAATCAAATTGTTAGCCTGCAAAGACAAATTAAGCTGAGATGTGATTAGAATGTAACTACTTTTTGTGTTACTCCTATTTCTTAAAATCATACTTATTTCCCTTAGAAAATGTTAAAAAGCATTTGTTAGGTCATGATAATATGACTAAAGAAATCATTAAATTAAAAAGACATATTAATGATACTTTTCAAAGCAAATTAGAAATTCTAACAGGTCAACCAGTATTGAAGGGATTACTAGATAATTTATTACAATGAAATCCTATTGAACATCTTAAAGAATTTTTGGAATCCACTGTGGGACTTTTTATAATAGTATTAATTCTATGTTTTCTTTTATATGTAGTCTGTCAACAAATTAAAGCAAGAGAAATAAGGGATGAGCGACAGAAGGCTGTGTTTTCTGTGGTGCTTCATAACATTCAGCATAAACAAAAAACGGGAAATGTAGTGGAATAATCCATTGCATGACCTTGGATGGGAACACAACCAACAAGAAAAGAATGTTTTGCCAAGAGAATTGTTTTGTGACTCAAAGGCGGGTCACTGAAACAGGTCTATGTGACTGAAGGCAGTTGCTGGGCTTTTTTCTCAATAAAACATTCTCATAATATATTTGTTCCTTTCAAGGTTATCCCTTGAGATGAAGAGAGAAATGTTGTGGGAGCCATAGAAGCAATAGCAATTAATGCCTTTTGATATTATATTGTTATTAAGCTATCATGCAGATGTATTCCATGTATCTTTAAGTAACGGTTATGCTTGATGCTATGCCAATTTCTAAGTAAACAAGCTTTTTGAAATCTTGTGAATAAAAATAGGACACAGCACAAACTTGGTGCCATTTGCCTGAGTGAGCAGTGGTCCTTTGCTAGTTCATGATGATTTCGTCTGCTGATCTTTTTCTCTGCGCCCCCGACTCACAACACCCCAGTGTCCAGATTAGCTTCTGAAACATAGCAGGCAATCAATCAATATTTGTTAAATGAATGAATGAAATAAATTCTCCTTGGAATTTCAAGCCATCCAGCCATTGTCTTCCAGCTTCTTTTGTTACTATCAAGACATCCAAAGCCAACTGATTCCCAGATTTCTGTATTTCTCATGTTTTTTTCTTTCTTGGAAATCTGTTGAATCTTCTTTTTATCCCTGACATTTTGAAATTTCATATTGCAGCACCCTGAGGTAGTTCTTTTTATCTTTATTCATTTTATTGGGCTCTTTTGTTCTGGAAAAGTTCTAGAGTGATTGCTTCAATATTTTCTTCCTCATGGCCTATTCTCTTCTCTGTTTCTGGAACTAACATTATTCAGAGGTCGGATCTCTTAGGCCAATCCTCCATCTTTCCTTATAGTTTCTATGTAATATTCCTGTGGCTGCTGTAACAAATTACCATAAACTGGGTGACTTCAAACAACAGAAGTTTATTCTCTGAGAGTTCCTTCTAGAGGCCAGAAGTCAGAAATCAGGGAGTCGGCAGGGCTGAGCTCCCTTGGGAGGCTCTGTTTCCTCCAGCGCCTGGCAGCTGCATCACTCCTGTCCCTGCCTCTGTGTCACACTGCCTTCTCTTCTCTCTGTGCCTCTCTCCTATAAGGACATGGGTTTGCTTTTAGGGCAGGCCCAGATGACCCCAGATAACCACTTCCTCTAAAGTCCTTAATTGAGTCATATCATATCTGTTTTAAGCTAATATTCACAGGTTCTGGGCATTAGGACATGGATATATCTTTTTGAGGGCTATTATTCAACCCACTACAGTTTCCAAATCTATGACCTTTTGTTCTACCTTCTGGGAGATTTGACAAACTTCATCTTTCAATTCTTTTTCCAAGTTTTCTATCTTTACTGTTAGATCTCCAGTTTCCAAGGGCTCTTTTACTGTTTGGAAGGCTCCTTCCTAAAGCACTCTTTTCTTGTTACATGCATGCAATCTCTTTCAGAGAATGATAGATGTTTGAAAGTTTTATTCTTCCTCCATTGTTGTGGTTTTATTTAGGTTCTTTTTTTGCAACCATCCCCACCCCGTTTCTTTTGCTCTCTGCATTTCATGGGAGAAGTATTCCTTAAATGTTAGTTTAGTCATACTTTAAGATGGTGTCTCTAGCTGAGGCAATGGTACAGTCCTCAGTGCTGGAGGATTTAGTTCAAGACAGAGACCCCAATATCCTTGTGCCCTTGGCTCCCAGCTTGCAGAGGACCATGCTCAATAGCAGCCCTATGTGTGGCATGGGAAAGTGCTGGTATGTTAGTGGCTGTAGAATGATCTGTTAGGTTTCTAGATCTTTTGGGGGGATCATCAGATAGATTTCCCAGAGAAGAGTCAGCTGATCCTCTGTTCTTGGTAGGTGGGGGGCCACCAGCCTGCCTGAGTCCTAGGAGGCATCAAGAGGGTTGGGTATATAGGGTCTCATCAACTCACCAACTCTCCAGTTTTAAGGACTGGACCCTTGCCCCCAGTTATGTCCAGGATACTTCACTCAGAGTCCCTCTTTATTTTTTCTGGAAAGCAACTCTTCAGTCTTCTGCTGGGGTTGGGGGTAGGGGTATGGAGGGCATTCCTTGCTCTTAAACAGATTTTCAACGAACCCTCTAGTTGTTAGACCCCCTTCCACTTCCACTTTCAGGGGTACGTGGGGTTGCTATCCCTGAACCCTTAAGGGGTTTTGCAGTGCAAATCACCGTGCTTCTGGGTTGCCCCACTGCTGGCTTAGGGTTTAGCTTCTCTGGTCTTCTAAGCCAGTTACATTAGTCCATCTATTTCTAGTTTCCCAAATTTTATTTTTGTCTACTTAGCTCATATATTTTTTGTCCTTGTGGATTTTTTCTTAAAAATTCCAAATCGATTTTGGTAGGCAGTAGAGATAAACGTATATATAACCAATCATCTTGGTCAGACTTTATCCATTATTTTATAGTGAATATTAATTAAAAATTCAAAAATTAATAATAAACATAAAGAATATAGAGGAAATTAAGAAATTAAAAAAGGAATAAGAAGGATCTAAAGAGAGCCTAAATTTCTCAGAACAGGCTATTTAAAGAGATATAAAGGAAGTACAGGAAATATAAATCAAAGTCTATCTTGAATAATTCAGGATATGAGCCACTTTCTATTTGCTTTAGTACTATCCCAGTGGCCAAGCTGGAGGAGTGGTTTACTCAGGGTGGACAGAGTGAGGCATGGAGAGTGTCCTTCCCAGATGGGAGGAGTGATTCATCACTGACATAGTTTAGAGTTGGCAGCACAAGTGATTATAAAAATCAAACTGACTGACAACACATCCCTTCATTGCCTGTGCCTGGGAGAGTGTCCCTCCCCTCAGTGGCTTGGAGACAGATAAACCCAGGTTTAAGATCTCAGGCCCCACTGAGTAATACAGGAAGGACTATTAATACAATACACTCATATTAAGTTAAAAATAGGTCAGTTCAACAAGGTGATAAGTTAATAGGCGAGGCTAGAGGATAATGGTTAAGAGAGGAGACTCTAGGGTGAAATTGGGTTCAAATTCTGCCTGTGCCACCAGTGGGACTTTGGACTGATGTTTAGGCTCTGCAAGCCTCAGTTTCCCCATTTGTAACATGATGATGATGGCACTATCTACCGTTACTGTGGGGTTGTGGTACAGGTTAAAGGGTGATGAAAACCAGGGTTTCAGCCAGACACAGTGCACAGACCCTCCCTATTGCTGTTGCAGAGGGACCTCTAACAGCCAGGACAGAGGACCAGCATCATCGTGGAGAAGGGGGACAACCCAAGGGCTCTGATGTGGTGGAGGTGGGGCTAGAGCCATGAGAGAGGTAAGGAGGGTCAAGACCACAGTGACAGAAAGAGGGAGGTGGGGAAGGAGAGGGAAGAGATGGGGTTGAGAGGGAGCACTGCGGGCCATGTTCTGGGGAGCAGAGTGGGGAAGGGAAGCAGGAAGACTGGGAACACAGGTGATGGGTGTTACTAGGAGCCGGGCGATGGGGATTCCTCAGGCAACTGTTGGTGCCTCCTATGTCTGCAGGCTGAGCTCATGGCTGTGGGGAGACTCAGACATGGACTAGCTGGGGCCCCACACAGACACACGACAAAGGGAAGGCAGGCCACATCCTGAAAAAGTCAAGTCCACCTGGAGGACATGGGGCAGGGGCAGGGCGCAGGGCTGGAGCCCCAGCTTGGGGAAAGAAGGGAGGGTAACCAGGCAGTCTGGAAGGTGCTGAAGCCTCGGGATTGGGTTGGGGCTGGATCTGGGGGGTCAGTGAGAAGGTGAGGGGAGTGGGCAAGGAAAGCAGCTTAAGTCTGAGGGAAATTACAATGAAAATGTAAAGTCAGAGGCCTGAGAAGGAGTCTGAGTCACGGAGAGGAGTTTGAGAGAAAGGTCAGGAAGAGAGGCACTTGGACCAGTCCTGAGGGACGAGGGCACCAGTGGCCGGGGTAGCAGGACTCACCTCTGGTGATGGTGACTTTGGTCCCCAGAATGGACTGCCATGCCTGATGGCCTTCTTTCTGTGCGGTCAACTGGATGTGGCAGAAGTACGTACTCTCGTCCTCCTTCTGCAGGTTAGTGATCAGGAGACAGCCGCTCCTCCCGCCCTTTGTCCAGTTCAGGATGAGGTTGTTCTTAAAATCCTTATGGGTGAAAGGCAGGGTGTTGGGCAGATAAACTATATTATGCTCACTTTGTTAAAGATAGCGCTGCCCACATGGAAGCCCGTCGCCCAGGTGATATTAATGTGTGTTGGAGGCGGGCTGTGGGCAAGCAAGATGCTTGTAGCCTGTGGCTTGTTTTTAGGACTAAGCCTTTCCCACCCTTTTTGATGTGGGGTAGTGCAATCCCATCATGCCCCAGATAAGTGACTTTGTATTAGAGACTTCCCTATTTTGTATATTGGATGAAAGGTTTTGATTTCTACACTATAAAATGGGGGCAGAATGGGAGCTTGCGCTCTTAGTTCCTGAGATTATCATTAGAGAGGAGAGCAGTGAAAGGCCACGTGGAGGAGGCCAGGAGAAGCAGCCAAGATGGCGGAGTGTTGAGTGAGAAGCCAGTTTGTGCAGAGTTTGTGCAGGGAAAAGAAAGGAGATGGGGAACAGAGATGAATAAGGCTGGTGAGCTAGAAACCTTTGATTCTAGGAAAACTTGGATAAGTCAGTAGCTTTGTGAGCACTGAATGATTGGTTTTGGAGCTCAGTGTGTGTTTTTACTTGCCCACTGGGTGCAAGCTGGGATTAAAGATGATAGCCCACCAATATTTGGCTCTGTTGTTTCTTTATCGACTGTCTGAATCCAATGCAAATCTGGATGGGCCAGGCGGCTATGATGGTGGCCGTGGATACTGGCTGTTGGTCAAATAAGTTTGTAAATATGATATATATGTTTGCTCGCTTGTGACTTATATTGGGTGTGGGGGACAGGCTATAAGCAGGCCAGGTCATTGTAGCCTAAGGTTTGGTTTTAGGACTAAGCTTTTCCCCACACCCTTGACTGGTTGTATGATCTAGGTGGTGCACTCTCATGAGGAATCCAATTATGCCTTGGATAAGTGACTTTGTATCAGAGACTTCCTTGTTTGTATATTGGATTAAGGGATTTTGGTTTTCTACACTATAAAGTGGGACAGACCAGGAGCTTGCACTCAGTTCCTGCTATCACGATTGCAGGGGCTTCCCTGATCCCTTGCCCTTCATGGGAAAAGCTGGTTTTCTGCTTTTCCCTTGTCTTCTTTTGTGGTTTGCCTGTCTTGGTGAGACACCAATAAATAGGATGGCCCACCATCCTCCGACTCCGCCGTTTCTTTACCATCTGCCTGAATCCAATGGGAACCTGCATGGGCCAGGCGGCTGCTTTGATAGTGACAGCCCTGGCTCCTGGCCTTA
This sequence comes from Saccopteryx leptura, assembly GCF_036850995.1. Lineage (NCBI taxonomy): Eukaryota > Metazoa > Chordata > Mammalia > Chiroptera > Emballonuridae > Saccopteryx > Saccopteryx leptura. Next base: position 188,731,766 of record NC_089506.1, read on the forward strand.
CACTGGCCTTACACAGGGTTGTGTTGTAGATGGACTCTGTAAAGCCAGGAGCCAAGGCCAGGGCCACCATCAGAGCAGCCGCCTGGCTCATGCAGGTTCGCATTGGATTCGGACAGTCGGTAAAGAAACAGCGGAGCCAAAAACTGATGGGCCATAGTCTTTAATTCTAGCTTGCACCCGGCGGACAAGTAAAAACATACACTGGGCTCCAAAACCCAATCACATTCAGTGCTCACAAAGCCACTGGTTTATCCGAGTTTCCTAGAATCAAAGGTTTCTAGCTCACCAGACTTATTCTCCTCAGTTCCCCATCTCCTTCCTTATCCCAGATGCAAACTCTACACAAACTGGCATCTCATTCAGCACTTCGCCATCTTGGCTGCTTCTCCTGGCCTACTCCACGTGGCCTCCTCATGTTATCTTTAACAAAGTGAGCATAATACATTTTATCTGCCCAACAGACTCCACATGAAATTCTTTCCATCCCCGGAATATAATCTCTCTGGGATCCTTGGCTGGCTTCCAGGAGTAGGAGAAGGGGAAGGGGATGTGGATGGAGCCACCCTCAGGGGCTGAGAGGTGCTCTGGTTGGTTGACTTCATAAGGATTGTTTGATTTGCATTTGCTGAGCCACCTAGAGGAGGGAGGGAGAGGGAGAGACTTTGAAGCCACCTGGAGAGATGTAAAGCTAGTAGCCATGGCCACCATCACAGCTGCCTGGCTCATGTAGGTTCGCATTTGATTTAGATAGACGGTAATGAAACAACTAAGCCAAGAACTGGTGGGCCATTAGCTTTAATTCTAGCTTGCACCCAGCAGGCAAGAAATAAACACAGTGGGAAAACACTTCCCTTTCCATTTAGGGCTCCCAAAGCCACTGACTCATCTGGGTATTCCTAGAATCAAAGGTTTCTACCTCACCAACCTTATTCACCTCCGTTCCCCATCTCCTTTTCTCTGCACAAACTACACAAACTGGCTTTTACTTCAGCACTCCACCATCTTGGCTGCTTCTCCTCTCCTCCATGTGGCCTTTCTCTGCTCTCCCTCTAATGCTAGTCTCAGGAACTGAGAGAGAGCAAGATCCTGGTCTGCCACATTTTATAGTATAGAAATCAAAACCTTTAATCCAATATACAAGCAAAGAAGTCTCTGATACAAAGTCACTTATCTGAGGCATAATGGGATTCCTCAAAAGGGTGGGAAAGGCTTAGTCTTATAACTAAGCCTTAGGCTATAACAAGCCTGCCTGCTTACAGTCTGTCCACCACGCCCAATGAAAACTATAATATAAGTGAGCAAACATATATATCATATTTACAAACTTATCTGACCAACAGCTATACACTTGGCACAAGGCACAAGCCGGAAAACTCAGCTAGTCTGAGTGCTCCTACTTGTTAGGGTCTCAGAGATTATATACTTTTTAGCTATAAATTTCAAGGATCCTCTTTTCTGATATTGGTTCTAATATGTAGGGTTTCAAGACTCAGCTTTCCTGGTACTGGGACTAACATACAGTGTTTCAAGGCCATGTGAACATCTGGTGAGTTTGTTTTGGTAGATTTTAAAACTGCTGACTCTCCTTCAGTGGGTGAGTAACCCCACCTCACTTTTCCTGTCCTGAAACTGTCTATCTTACCTATCAGTGAGGCTGCTGTTAGTTCATTGGAAAGGCAGAGAAAAGGGGACCTTAGAGACACTGTAGTGTGCCTTTGTTGGACAAATAAAATATATTATGCTCACTTTGTTAAAGATAGCGTTGCCCATGTGGGGGCCGTTGCCCAGGTGATAATAATGTGTGTTGGGGGCGGGCTGTGGGCAGGCAGAATCCTTGTAGCCTGGGGCTTGGTTTTGGGATTAAGCCTTTCCCACCCTTTTTGATGTGGGGTGGTACAATCCCATCATGCCCCAGATAAGTGACTTTGTATTAGAGACTTCCCTATTTTGTGTATTGGATTAAAGGTTTGGATTTCTACACTATAAAATAGGGGCAGAATGGGAGCTTGCTCTCTTGGTTCCTGAGATTATCATTAGAGGAGAGAGCAGAGCAGAGAGCAGAAGGAGGCCAGGTGGAGTAGGCCAGGAGAAGCAGCCAAGATGGCGGAGTGTTGAGTGAGAAGCCAGTTTGTGCAGGGAGGAGGAAGGAGATGGGGAACAGAGGTGAATAAGTCTGGTGAGCTAGAAACCTTTGATTCTAGGAAAACTCGGATAAGTCAGTAGCTTTGTGAGCACTGAATGTGAGTGGGTTTGGGAGCCCAGTGTGTGTTTTTACTTGCCCGCCGGGTGCAAGCTAGAATTAAAGATAATGGCCCATCAGTTTTTGGCTCCGTTGTTTCTTTACCGACTGTCCGAATCCAATGCGAACCTGCATGTGAATGGCCATGATGGCAGCTCCTGGCCTTACAGCCTTCTGGGAATTAGAGTTCACCTGGGATGGGGAAACTCACCAAGTAGAGGGAGGCCCAGGCCCCCTAACGTTAGAGCTGAAACTGGCAGGGATGACACTTCCCACTTACTGTGTGCTGGGAGCTTTGTAATTGTATTAACAGTAGTTTATTTGCTGTAATCTTAATTGTAAGGCCAGTAGCCACAGCCACCATCACAGCCGCCTGGTCAATGCAGGTTCGCATTTGATTCGGACAGAAGGTAATGAAACAACATAGCCAAGAACTGTTGGGCCATTAGCTTTAATCCTAGCTTGCAACCGGAGGGCAAGAAATACACAGTGGGAAAACACTTCCCTTTCCATTCAGGGCTCCCAAAGCCACTGACTTATTTGAGTTTCCTAGAATCAAAGGTTTCTACCTCACTAGCCTTATTCACCTCTGTTCCCCATTTTTCTCTCTCTGCACAAACTCTGCACAAACTGGCTTCTCTCTTAGCACTCCGTCATCTTGGCTGCTTCTCCTCTCTTCTACGTGGCCTTTCTCTGATCTCCTCTCTAATGCTAATCTCAGGAACTGAGAAATAGCAAGCTCCTGGTCTGCCCAATTTTATAGTGTAGAAATCAAAACCTTTAATCCAATATATCATACAAACAAAGAAGTCTCTGATACCAACTCACTTATCTGAGGCATAATGGGATTCCTCATTAGAGTGCATCACCCCACATCATGCAACAGTCAAGGGTGTGGGGAAAATCTTAGTGTTGAGAAGATCTTAGTGTTAAAATGGTGGGAAAGGCTTAGTCTTAAAACTAAGCCTTAGGCTATAACAACCCTGCCTGCTTACAGCCTGTCCCCCACAACCAATGCAAACTATAAACCAGCAAACATATACATTATATTTGCAAACTTATTTGACCCACATTAATGCTCTGACATCTTCGGCCTCAATGGCCAGGAAAAGACTGCCCTTTCTACAACTACCCAATTCCCAATTCTTAGAGGCAGCTAGCAGTCAACTTGTCCAGGAGCATGCCTTTCGTATGCAAATCAATCAGAGTCCACACTCACACCCACCTCCTCTATCTGATTCTTGTGCTGGGGGGGGGGGGGCGCAGGGGCACTATTCCCCTGCCTTTAATCCACAAAGCCTGTGGAAATTATTCAAATTAGCCAATCCTAAACCTTCCCACTAGGCCTTGCCTAGTTTCTTCACAGAAACTAAAACAAAAGCTGCTGCTACAGGTCCCCCTGGCTCCCTCTGCCTCCTGCCTGCCCCTGGTGCCCCCAACCACGGCCCTGCAGGGATTGTCATGCCTCTTGATTATAGGGATCCAGATTTTAAGGATTTGTGAGTTTAAACTTATTCCTTTATGACTGTGTTTGCATGTCTTTTCATACTTGATTAAAACTAATCCAGGGTATATTTATAATAGCACTTAACTCTCCCAGCAACCTCAGGAGGCAGGCACGATCTGTTATGGTTCTCATTTTACACAAGAGGCAACAGATCCTCAGTGAGATTTTGAGGCTCAGCTGAAGTCACATTGCCAGCACCTGTCACACAGTAGTAAATGCTGTGGTGTGGGGTTCGAGCCCAGGGTACGTGTTCCCCACCACTTCCCTATCAGTGACAAGAGTCAACAGTTCACTAGGTCACGAAACAACCAAGTTCCTTTTTCTGTGTTGTCTTCCTGCTACACAAGGAGATGCTTGAGGACTGACTGGGGCACTGGCTCATGGAGCTCTGGGTACCTGTCAGCTGGCACAGTGTGTGGGCAGCAGTGCTGACCTGTGTGTATGGAGGAATGGACGGGACTTTAAAGGGTGGGTGTCAGGTGACGAAGACCCACGTAGCTTTCCGGGCAGGGGGCAGTGTTTTCAGTTACCTCATTCTGTCCTCACTCAGACCTTCTAAGGGAGGTACTGTTATTATCTCCACTTTATAGCTGAGAAAACAGGCTCAGGGTGGGGAAGTCATTTGCCCCAGCAGTCTGACTCCAGAGCTGCCATCTGTAGTTTCTGCCTGTCATATTCACAAGTTTCATTTGACGTGTGACTGAGACTTTCTCACACGTTGGCCTCCTTCCCTCGCCACCAGGCTGCATTTCAGCTCTTGTTCAATCTGACAAATGCAGATTTTGAGCTTCTAGGAGGTGAGAGCAGAGGGCTGAGAACCAGAAAGCAAAAGTTGACTCCTTACCTTGCTGAGCTCCCAGATTGGAAGAAGAGGATACTCACAGAGAACGGAAAAGCAGACCATTGTCTCCCTGCCCCTCAGAGCAGTGCTGTGCTGGTCAATATTCACAGCTTTCCATTTGAGAAGCACTTACTTGTAGCATTTGCCAATTTCCATGTTGTAAAAACTCCCACAATACTGATTTAACTACTGTATGGACTGAGTGTTTGTGTCTCCCCTCCTCCCAATTTACTTGTGGAAGCCTTAACTTCCCATTGTGGTTATATTTGGAGATGGAGCCCCTAAAGAAATAATTAAGGTTAAATGAATTATGTGGGGGCCTGAACCAATAGGGTATGTCCTTATATGAAGTGACACCAGGGAGCTTATTCTCTCTTTCTCCACTGTGTGCACTGAGGAAAGGACATGTGCACATATGGCAGGATGCTGGAACCCTACAAGCCAAGGGTAGAGGCATCAAAATGAAACCCTACCCTGCTAGCACCTTGATCTTGGAATTCCCATCATCTAGTAGTGTGAGAAATAAATTTCTGTTCTTTAAGGCAGTGGTTTTCACAACATTAGGGTGGTTAACTTTCTCATGGACCTCCACCAGTCTGTGGACTGGCAGTTGAAAACCACTGGGTAAGGTACGCCATCTGTGATATTTTGTTATGGCAGCCCAGGCTGACTGATACAATGGCCAGTGTAAAGTTACTGAATGTGAGTCCAGAAGAAATACGTAGCACACCAATATATAGTATTCCTATTGTGCAGATACAACAGCTTAAATAACTTCAAGAGCATAGGTGATAATAAAATATGATAAAATAACTAGGAAGTGATGAGGATCCTTAATTTTTATATAATTTATTTCATTGTAAGTTTATATTATTTAATTTTTCTTAATTAAAAAAATTTTGTGGCAAAATACACATAACATAAAATTTACCATTTTAACAATTTTTAAATGTTTAGCTCACTGGTATTAGTACATTCACATTGTTGTATACATATTTTGTTTTTAATAATGGCCATGTTTAACAACTGACTTATAACATCTTCCAAAATTTAACAACTGGCTTCAGCACACCCCTATCCTGGGGTCCCCCAGTGATCACCGGTGGCTGGCAAATTTGGAAAATGGCCATGAAATGATTTTGTTTATATGCATTTCACAGAAGTCAGATTTAAGATAAATTATGATTGACACATAAATTCTTATATATTTTTCTCTCTCTGTAAAAGTTTTTAAGAACTTTCATTCTGAAAGGCTGAGCATGTCTAACAAGGCCTGAATTGGCAACTATCTAGCCAAGGTTCTGAACACAGGTTGCAGTTAACCTCAGCCCACAGGACTTCATGTCACTGCATGTCACTGGCCCATGCTATTTATTTGTCTTTGGCTTAAAGCAGGGTTCGGGATCCTTTTTGGCTGAGAGAGCCATGAACACCACATATTTTAAAATGTAATTTCATGACAGCCATACAACGACCCATGTGCATTACGCGTTATCCAATAAAAATTTGGTGTTGTCCCGGAGGACAGCTGTGATTGGATCCAGCCACCCGCAACCATGAACATGAGCGGTAGGAAATGAATGGATTGTAATACATGAGAGTGTTTTATATTTTTAATGTTATTATTTTTTTTATTAAAGATTTGTCTGCGAGCCAGACACAGCCATCAAAAGAGCCATATCTGGCTCGCGAGCCATAGGTTCCTGACCCCTGGTTTAAAGCAATGAAAATGTATTCTCTACAGTTCTGGAGGCCAGAAGTCCAAAATCAAAGGGTCAACAGGGTCATGATTTTTCTGAAGGCTCTAGGGTAGAGTCCTTCCTCACCTCTTCCAGCTCCTGGTGGCCCCAGAATCCTCAGATTTCTTGGCATCTCCACCTTCCATGTGTGTTACAATTAGGCATTATGATGGTCCCAGTTCACAAAAGTGGATCAATGGCTCTGGAGTGGTTCACTGAGGGTAGACAAAAATTGTGATGGAAACAGCACCGAACTGCAGATACAACAAGCCTGTAATGGCGAGTGAGGTCTCGGAGAGAATGGAAAGTATATATTTGCTGAGACAAGTGAGCAAGGGTGATGACTCCACACAGGGACCAAAGGAGGAAGGCTTCTTGGAAGTCTAGGGCTGGGATCTAAAAACTGGGAATCAGCACACTTGCAGTCCTTGTCCTCAGCACACAATCTGTCACCAGCCTTTATTAACCTATGATGTCCTTCAGTAATTATTTGGTACAAGCAAAAGGCAGTGTACCTCAGTGCAAACTGGTGAATGTGTTTCTAAGGGCAAAGGAGACGATACCAAAATCAGCAAGACATTAACAGAGTTGTGCTTCCTGCAGCAAAAGAAGGCAGGTTCTCCTGCTGTACCACGAATGCCATTGCTGGCCAAGATGGCTGGATATGACCTCTTTCTCCTTACACCACCCTGCACACCTGTGCCTTGCTCTTCTCAGGGGCTGAGAGAGTGAGGACTGGTTGTGCTCCGACAATGGGAGCAGCAATGGGATCCTGAATAGATACAGGGAGGACGGAGAGTGAGGTGGGGTGGGGGGCATCTCCTGGCCCCCTGCCTGGGTTGCCCAGCAGGATTGTGGCCCTTTCACTGCAGGCTGGCCACCTTCCTTGTGGACAATAGGCTTGTCCCTACAAGTTATGTGACCTGTGCCAGAGCACAGCCAGAGGCCCACACACCTTATGTCAAAAATATTGAAACATTGATGATCAAGCTCATTATACACTAAATAAGAAATTATCTGGCTTTCTGCCCTGAGGGATATACCTTCATAATGCAAAATTGAGAAACACATGGTTTTACACCAATCAAAGTTAGCTACACAAAGACAACTGTATTTAACTATTACTGCATGAGATGGAATGTTCTGTTAATGGCATCGTGATATTTGGATATTTCCATTAATGATATATGGAATTCTTTTTTTTTTTTTTTTTGGTATTTTTCCGAAGCTGGAAACGGGGAGGCAGTTAGACAGGCTCCCGCATGCGCCGGACCGGGATCCACCCGGCATGCCCACCCAGGGGCGATGCTCTGCCCATCTGGGGCGTTGCTCTGCCGCAATCAGAGCCATTCTAGCGTCTAGGGCAGAGGCCACAGAGCCATCCTCAGCACCTGGGCAAACTTTGCTCCAATGGAGCCTTGGCTGCGGGAGCGGAAGAGAGAGACAGAGAGGAAGGAGAGGGGGAGGGGTGGAGAAGCAGATGGGCGCTTCTCCTGTGTGCCCTGGCCGGGGAATCAAACCCGAGACTCCTGCACGCCAGGCCGACGCTCTACCACTGAGCCAACCGGCCAGGGCCGATATATGGAATTCTTAAATTACTACGTATTTATTATATAAAATTTATCTTTTTACCTTTTCTCAGAAAATCACTAAATGTGTTGTTATAATAAAAAATTTCATATAACTTGTTTTCTATTGACAGTAATGCCAAATTAGACAACCTTTCCTGGTTCATTGTAGTTCTGAGGTTGTTTTGTTTTATTAATATCCATTTGGTGAAACTTCTTTCTGTTAAGAGAGTACTGGAGTTGTGAATAGAATTTGTGTGTGTGTGTGTGTGTGTGTGTGTGTGTGACAGAGACAAAGAGAGGGACAGATAGCAACAGACAGACAAGAAGAGAGATGACAAGCATCAATTCTTTGTTGGGGCTCCTTATCTCCTGGTTTAAAATATGAAATATCTAGCATCATTTTTCTATATCATTCTATGGCCCAATAACCTGATTTTGCTCTCCTTAATCTCTAATATTGCCGGTGACCACCTGGTTACCAAGTCTGAAGACCTATTCTCAGTCCTCCGCCTCCCTGGCTTCTTGTAGAATTTTGTCTCATTGATTTTCCTTTGGAATTCCTCTCCCTTTTTAGCAGTGTGCTGTCACTCTCTACAGCTTTCTTTCAGACTGGGCACTCCAAGTCACATTCATTCACTACCTGTGGATGAAACCTTGTGCCGGAGTAGAGACTCAAGGTTGTCAAGTTTATGTTCTTGCACAATGGTGGCCAGCCCAAGGGGGCAGAGGCTCCTGAAATACAGTCTGTCTTCTTGGTCTCATGCCCTGACATCTGGTTGCTGGGTAAATCCCGGTTGGGGCACATGCAGGAGTCTGCCTCATTATCTCCCCTCCTCTCACCTAATAAAATAAAATAATAAAATAAAATAAATAAAATATAAAATTAAGTAAAATGCCTTAGCCATCATCCCTGACTCTTTCCAGTTAGACACTGGTTACTGGTTTTGGGAAGGTGGACACCCTGTATCTTATCCTAGAGTTACTACACATATTCTAGAAATAAAATATCCATTTTATCCCCTCCCAACCATGAATCCACTCCCAGTTCTACTCCAAGAAAATTACTCTTCATCATAAAATTCATACAACTCTTCATCACTGTCAAAACTCCAATCCATTAGCTTGTCCTCACCTTTGTCTGATGACGAATCACTGTCTTCAACAATGAGTACCAAAACAAGCGTGAAAAAGCAGGAAATGCAAGTTAAAAAATCTACAACCACTCTATAAGACACACCCAGTCTTTAGACTCCATATTTTTCGAATGAAGGTGCGTCTTATACATGGGGAAATATGGTACTTTATCAAAATCAGGCACGATATGTTGTGCCTTTCTTTGTATTCCACACAACATTAAAAACAGTAATTCACTAGGATTGTGACTTTAATCCATACTGGTTGCTTGATATATATAGAGACAAAATTTTCTTTTCCCTAAACCTGAATCCTTCTGTCTGTCCACTTCCCTTGCTCTCATTTTCTTTCTAAAACCTAAGCCCTCTTACCTCATTGCAGGATACCCTTCAACTCTTCTGGTTCTTTCTCATTCTTCTGTAAAGTTCCCAAAGTCTTGATTCTTCTCTTCATAGCAATTCACAGGGTAACATCTACAGATGCTTCAACTACTGCCAAAGTACGGCATCTGCAAAGACATAGATAATGCAGCCATTCAGGACCCAAAATTAGGTCAAATGTGAAGAAAAGGCAGCTGCAGTAAGAAAGGGAGAACCACACTTCTTAGCAGAATGAACTTAGAGGCAGAGAACATATAGCAGAGAAGAAATGTGAGAATACGTCTGTAGGCAAGAGGAGATTAATCATTGTAGAAAAGTGTGATCTAGACCCTCAGACAAAGAATAATTTCCTCTTCCCACTTACTAGAAACTCTTTTCTACTGATGTCTGTAGAACAAAACAATGTTGTGGGGGAAAGGCCATTTATATATCTCTTTTCTGGACAGAAATTAGTCTTGAAGTCCATGCCTAAGCAGATGCTTGAAGACTGAGTGTTTTTTTCCTGAGTTTGAATTGTCATTGTCTTCTATGTAGGATTGAGCGCTAAGGGAGACAGGGCTTCAAGATGGGGGATGGGAAGATTCCAAACGGCATAGCTGTTGACATGAGTGAGTGGCTGGGGGAAGAGAGCAGCTTTGAAACCCAGAGTTTCAAAGGAAAATATATGAAACCCAAAGTTACATAGGAAAATATTATTTCTATTCTATTTCCAAAATACAATATACAGTTTTTAAAATTATACAAGATAAGAAAGATTGATTTATGAAAAGGAAAACTCAGAAAGCAGAGAACATAGTGTATCAGTCAGAGTTTGAAAAGGAGACAGAAATCATACCATTTTTTAACAGAGAATTTAATATAAAGAACTGTTAACTGTGTATAGGGAAAGATATGTTTGGAGCTGAGAGATGATAACATAATTACTGGCAACGGTAGATAAACCAGTAATTAAACTCATTGCAAAGAAGTTGCTCCATGTGAGGAATAAGTTTAGCCTTCACTTTTCTAGCAGCAAGGTCAATGCTAAAGTACATAAAATGGCCCTGGCCGCTTGGTTCAGTGGTAGAGCATCACCCAGCATGTGAATATCCCAGGTTTGATTCCCAATCAGGGCACACAGAAGAAGCAACCATCTGCTTTTCTATCATTCCCCCTCTGGCTTCTCTCTTTCTCTCTCTCTCTCTCTCTCTTTCATTTCAATTGGTTCCAGTGAGTTGGCCCCGGGTGCTGAGGATGGCTGGATTGCTCTGTGGTGTCTCCCCTCAGGTGCTAAGAATAACTAAGTTGCCCAGCAAAGGAGCAAAGCCCCAGGTAGGTAGAGCATCACCCTGTAGGGGGCTTGTCCAGTGGATCCCGTTAGGGCATATGCAGGAGTCTGCCTCTGCCTCCTATCACTTAATAAATAAATTTAATTTCAAAAAAGGACATAAATATTTTCTTTCCTACTAAAGTAAGACACAACTTTGGAGAAAAGCTTGCTGTTAACTAAACTATAGAAGACACAAAGAAGGGAATAGAGTTGTTTTGGGGAGAACTTGAGATAACAAGTTTCCCAAGGAAAACTGGAGTTTGGCTGAATAGGGTCATAGTTGCAAGGACTAAGGGAAGGGAGTCAGGCTCAGGGGATTGCCAAGTGAGGGTCCTGAAGCCTGGTTTCTTTGCAGGTCAACAGGCTCCATTAGAGGCTACGGCAGGGATCGGGAAACTTTTTGGCTGAGAGAGTCATGAATGCCACATATTTTAAAATGTAATTCCATGACAGCCATACAACGACCCGTGTATGTTATGCATTATCCAATTAAAAATTTGGTGTTATCCCGGAGGACAGCCGTGATTGGCTCCAGCCACCTGCAACCATGAACATGAGCGGTAGAAAATAAATGGATTGTAATACGTGAGAATGTTATATATATATTTTTTATCTTATTTTTATTCATTTTAATGCAGTGACATTGAAAAATCAGGGTACATATGTTCCAAGAAAACATCTCCAGATTATTTTGACCTTTGATTATGCTGCATACCCCTCACCCAAAGTCAAATTGTCTTCTGTCACCTTCTATCTGGTTTTCTTTGTGCCCCTACCCTCCCCCTACCCCTCCCTCTCCTTCCTCGCCCCCTCCCTACCCCTCCACCCCACTCCCTGTTACCATCACATTCTTGTCCATGTCTCTGAGTCTCATTTTTATGTCCCATCTATGCATGGGTTCATATAGTTCTTAGTTTTTTCTGATTTACTTATTTCACTCCGTATAATGTTATAAAGGTCCATCCATACTCAGAAATCAGAGGCATTTTTATACACCAACAATGAACAGTCAGAAAGAGAAATTAAGGAAACAATCTTCTTCACTATTACAACCAAAAAAATAAAGTACCTAGGAGAACATTTAACCAAGGAGACTAAAGACTTGTACTCAGAAAATTATAAAACATTGATAAAAGAAATCAAGGAAGATACAAACAAGTGGAAGCATATACCGTGCTCATGGTTAGGAAGAATAAACATCCATTAAAATGTCTATATTACCTAAAGTAATTTATAAATTCAATGCAATACCAATTAAAATACCAATGACATACTTTAAAGATATAGATCACATATTCCAAAAATTTATATGGAACCAAAAGAGAACATGAATAGCCTCAGCAATCTTAAAAAAGAAGAATAAAGGGGGAGGTATCACACTTCCTGATATCAAGCTGTACTACAAGACCATTGTACTCAAAACAGCCTGGTACTGGCATAAGAGCAGGCACATAGATCAATGGAACAGAATGGATAACCCAGAAATAAACCCACAGCTCTATGGAAAACTGATATTTGACAAAGAAAGTAAGGGCATACAATGGAGTAAAGATAGCCTCTTCAACAAATGGTGTTGGAAAAATTGGACAGCAACCTGCAAAAAAACGAAACTAGACCACCAACTTACACCATTCACAAAAATAAACTCAAAATGGATAAAAGACTTAAATGTAAGGTGTGAAACCATAAGCATCTTAGAAGAAAACATAAGTAGTAAGCTCTCCAACATGTCTCGCAGCGATATATTTGCTGATTTATCTCCACGGGCAAATGAAATAAAAGACAGGATAAACAAATTGGGCTATATCAAACTAAAAAGCTTCTGCACAGCCAAAGACAATAAGAACAGAATAAAAAGACAAACTACACAATGGGAGAACATATTTGACAGTATATCTGATAAGGGGTTAATAACCAAAATTTATAAAGAATTTGTAAATCTCAACACCAGAAAGACAAACAATCCAATCAAGGAATGGGCAAAAGAAATGAATAGACACTTCTCCAAAGAGGATATACAGATGGCCAATAGGCATATAAAAAAAATGCTCAACATCACTAATCATTAGAGAAATGTAAATCAAAACCACAACGAGATATCACCTCACACGGGTCAGAATGGCGCTCATCAACAAAACAACATAGAATAAGTGCTGGCGAGGATGTGGAGAAAAGGGAACCCTCCTACTGGAGGGAATGCAGACTGGTGCAGCCTCTGTGGAAAACAGTATGGAGATTCCTCAAAAAATTGAAAATCGAACGGCCTTTTGACCCAACCATCCCACATTTAAGAATATACCCCAAGAACACCATAGAACGGTTCCAGAAGGAGAAATGCACCCCCATGTTTATAGCAGCATTGTTCACAATAACGAAGATCTGGAAACAGCCCAAGTGTCCATCAGAGGACGAGTGGATTAAAAAGCTTTGGTACATATATACTATGGAATACTACTCAGCCATAAGAAATGATAACATCGGATCATTTACAGTAACATGGATGGACCTTGATAACATTATATGAAGAATGTTTTATATTTTTAATGTTATTATTATTTTTATTAAAGATTTGTCTGTGAGCCAGATGCAGTCATCAAAAAAGCCACATCTGGCTCACAAGTCATAGGTTCCCAACCCCTGACTATGCCTTGAATAAAAGTTCTTTTGACATTGAACTTTATATACTGAACAGCACCTCTCATATAATGAATGCTTCAAAAATATTTTGTTAAATAGATGCATAAATAGGGTACCAAAAAAAAATCCTTATCTTGAAACAAAGAAGTCTGCTTTTATTTGAAACATCTTAAAAACTTCAGAGAAGATCCAAATACCTGCTGAACAGTGTCCCTAGAGATACAGCTTTTTAAAGCTGGTGTATAAATCCAGAGTTTCATTTCTTTTTTTTCTTTTTTTTTTTTTTAATTTTTTTTTTATTTATTCATTTTAGAGAGGAGAGAGGGAGAGAGGAGAGAGAGAGAGAGACAGGGGGGGGGAGGAGCTGGAAGCATCAACTCCCATATGTGCCTTGACCAGGCAAGCCCAGGGTTTCGAACCGGCGACCTCAGCATTTCCAGGTCGACGCTTTATCCACTGCGCCACCACAGGTCAGGCCAGAGTTTCATTTCTTAAAAACAAGTGGTCCCACAATATATTTCTTTTTCTCTCACCAGCTTCTTGTCAACATAGGCTCATCTCCTGGTCCTGTTTCTTTTCTAGACTCACAATAAAACTGATTTAAAGTAAAAGTTTCTTTAAGAATTATGCTACAATATGCTGATTTGAAAATAAATTTCCTAAAATTATTCTTTTTACCCATAAAAAGGTCATCAGAGATTTCCTGGTGATATTATTTTCGAAGAACTTATGCACAGGTTATAAACTTCCTTCTGTCAGAAGTGACTAGATGGTACTTTTCATTATCTTTCATTTTGAATTTCTAGGTAAGATTTTTAATGCAGCAACAATTAAACTCAAAAAGCCTTTTATTTTATTATAATTAATAACTTTGTATTACAGGGTAAACTGTTGAAGTGTATATTGAATATTTTCTTTTTTAATTTATTCATTTTAGAGAGAGAAAGAGGGAGAAACAGTAATTTGTTGTTTCACTTATTTATGTTTCCATTGGTTAATTCTTCTGTGTACCCTGAGTGGGGATCAAACCGTCAACCTTGGTGTATCCAGATGATGCTCTACCCAACAGAGCTACCCAGCCAGGGCTATATTGAAGATTTTATTGTTTAAAAATATGTTTGAGGATTTCCCTTATGATCTTCTTCGTTCTGTGTTACTATCCATTCACACAATAAGTGTGGAAAGAGGAGAGGAGGTAAATAAGTTAACATGAACAGGCAAAGAGGTTAGGTATTTGCCCAAAATTAAATTTTATAGTCTGGCAATTTTGGTAATCTGTGATTATTCAGGGCTGTAAAAATCATATCCGATGAGGTACAGATATACTATGGCAGGGGTCGGGAAACTTTTTGACTGAGAGAGCCATGACGCCACATATTTTAGAATGTAATTTCATGAGAGCCATACAACGACCTGTGTACGTTACACATTATCCATTTAAAATTTGGTGTTGTCCCAGAGGACATCTGTGATTGGCTCCAGACACTTGCAACCATGAACATGAGCTGTAGAAAATGAATGGATTGTAATACGTGAGAATGTTTTATTTTTCATGTTATTATTATTTTTATTAAAGATTTGTCTGCGAGCCAGATACAGCCATCAAAAGAGCCACATCTGGCTCATAAGCCATAGGTACCCGACCCCTGGGTTATGGTGACTTTTGGCTAATGGTTCCCTGAGTGTTCAGGCAAGGCTGGCACTTAATACAAATAAGTACTCAATAAAAACCATATCCAGGTAATTTCAGGAATCTACCTTACTCCAAGGTATATATTGAAAGGTCTGGACTCTAGCCTTCTTTCTCATCCAGGAAACAACTTTGATCATGGTATATAAAGTCTTCAGGGACCTTCTTATTCAATTCTGCTATCTGACCTTTTGTCTCACCCTATTCCCAACCCAAAAGTGTTGTGTGTGATTTTGAGCATCCCTGTTTCTCAGCCTGGAATACTCTTCTGATACTCTGTGCCTAGCTAATCCACAGTCTTCTTTCCAAACTCAACTCAGGTATCTCACCTTTTTAGAATTCTTCCCTTGATTCAAAAGACTGGGTTACATGGCTGTCTTGCGTATTCTCATAACTCACTTCTATTATATTATTTAACATATGAACCTGTAATTGCCAGGTACATAATCACATATTATAATTAATCCAAGTTCTTACTTTTAAGGAATGGAAGCTAATTCTGGCTGATTAAAGAGTAAGGGGTAGTAATAAAAGGATCTTGGGTAGCCCACATACTGATGGGAGACTGAAGAAACTTCTAGGAACTATACATATATTGATGGACTTACAACCTATGCAACTTACGACCATTCGACTTTACGACCACAATCACTAGCCAGGACTGCTCCGCGTCTGGCAGCACTGCTCTGTGTTGCCCAGTTGGGTGTACGACAGTGAGGACAAGCTTCCAGCAGCACTACCATCTCCGCGTGCACCATTTCAACTGTTATCCCAGACTCGGTATAGCAATTTGTGTTTTGTGTCTTGGATATTTTTCATCAAACCCCTCCCATGATGTCTACCAAGAGGAAATTGTCTTTGTCTACAACTCAGTCTGCCAAGAAGGAAAGAAAGGCCATCGATATTGACACGAAAATGAGCGCGGGCTCATCTAACTTGAGCATGGGTTCACCAGCTTGAGTGCAGGGGCGCTGGCTTGAGCATGGGATCATAGACATGACCTCATGGTCGCTGGCTTGAGCCCAGGTCACTGGCTTGAGCAAGGGGCCACTCGCTCTGCTGTAACCCCCTGCTCAGGCACATATGAGAAAGCAATCAATGAACAAATATGAAGGAGGAAAGAAAGTGAATGTGATCGCACATGTTTATAAAAAAACCAACTCCAGTAACCCCAACTGCTGCCTCAGATGATGACATCAATGATCCGCAGCCAAGCACCAGTGGCCAATAAAATGTTTCATACATGTTTATATATTATATTTTGATATGTTTTGCAATTGGGAAAATGTTTCCTATGGTATTTTTTATACCTGTATCTTGTATTTTTGTATGCACCTGTATTTTGTAATTTTGTATGTTTTGCAAATATTAAACCAGTTATACTGGTAATGCAGTGTTTTACTTAAACCTGACGAATGTAAAAATAAGAAGCAAAATGCTGTAGAGATGATACAAACGGCATAAAATGAACAAAGAAAATTATGATATATAACAATAATAAAAGAAAATTATGATAAAACATGACTTAAAGATTTTTATAACATCATTTCACAGTACTGTACATATAGCCTACTCAACTTACGACCAAATCATGTTACAACTGGTCTGCTGGAACTAATCGTGGTCGTAAGTCCAGTCGAGCACTAGCTGTACTTTATACCACCAACAACACTGCTGCCCAAATGAGCAGTAGGAGAAATTCCTGCTATGGTTTACACTGCACCAAAGATGCCATTTCTGTGCTAGGAGCCTGATCTTGCAACCACCACCACTATTGAAAACTAGGTGCCTCTGTTACCACCTTCACCAGCAAAATGAATTCTGGTGGACCTCATTTTTCAAGTTATTCATCTCTGAATTGAAGGATCTTATATTATGAAACCCAAGAGAAAAGATGGTTTCAACAAGGAAGGAGTGGCCTATGATGCAGAAAAAAATATCAAAATGTAAAAATTGGAAATTGTTCATGGGATTTACCTTCAAAGAAGCTCTTATTTACTGCGGTGAGACTAGCTCTGGTTAATTAGAAGAAAAGTGGATTGAGCAGTGAAAGGGTCTGAGGTTCTATTTCTGTATTATCCTTAGCCTGAGGGTAGAGTCCATTGAGACTAGTTTATACAGGCAGGGCTCACCTATTACACCTGTCACTTGAATAAAACCTTGACTTTGTTTTCTTGCCTTTGCAAGGCTACAATACAGCTGCTAGAGAATTAGACACAAACTAATACATATGACAAACTTGCAAAGAACTAAAAACACACATACAAATGAGTACAAGAAAACTAGGAAAATGTCGTTAAGGTTGGTGGATTTTATCAATGTTAATATCTTGAGTAGAATACTGTACTATAGTTTTGCAAATTGTTACCATTGGGAGAAAACGAATCTGTATTATTATTCACAACTGCATAATCTACAATTACACCAATAAAAATTTCCTAAAATGTAAATTTAAAAGAATGCATGTAAAATATATCATTTATCTATAATTACATATATATTTATAATTACATATATATATCTAAAATTTCTGCATACAGAGAGATGTATTCAAAATTAGTCTCCAATACAATAACAGTAACTAACCCTAGGTGATGAGACTTGTGGTTACCCCTCTTCTCTGTATCATTGTTAGTTCAGGGTCCCATTATTGCTGTGGTTTCTTCACAATTTCTATGACTTCTATCCACAAGGCTCCAAAATCCATAGAAATGCTCAGGTGGGGCAGATGAAGGAGAGGAGGAGGTCCACCTCATTGCGGACAATGAGGCGCCCTGGGTGGATGTTGTCGGGCACAGCCAGACTGGAGGTCATTTCCCAGGCATCCACAAAGGCCACACGGAGGTCAGCAAAGGCAGCTCGGAGGAGTCGGTTTATCTGCAGAGTGAACCAGTCACTGCCATACACGGACTTGTAGCCGGTGTTAGCCAGTTTGATGACCACAAGAGTGCGGGGCTCCCGGGCCAGCAGCGCAGCCACAGCTGCCCGGATCCCTGCCAGTCGTTGCACAAAAACAGATGGAGGGAAGGTGGTGAAGTGGGCACCCATCCCCAGCACCACCACGGTGTGGGGGCCCCCTGCCAGGCCTCCCAGCTCCCGGACCACGGAGTGCAGGGAGGCCACTGGTGTGCGGAGGGAGCGGAGGGGCCAGCTGTGGGCCCGCCAGTGCAGGACTATGTTCTGAGTGGTCTCCACGGCCATCAGGGGCCCTGTCTGGTATGTGGCATGTAGGTTCAAGGCCTTCAGGGCTGTGGGAGGCAGAAAGAGGAGGGTTAGGGGTTTATATAGACTGTGTACTATACTCTTGTACAAATGAAATGCTAGGCTCTATTTCCTAGGACTTAAGCATTTTGTTTCTAAACCTTAATGCACCCTTGCTCCCCAGTTTTTAAGGTTGCCAAGAATCTCACTATTTTCCATTCAAATACCTATTCAGCTTGTTTTTATTCCTCTAAGAAATTTCCCTTTCCGCTGCTGGATGACTTGTTCCAAAACCTTTCCCTTGCCTTTCGTAACGCTGCATCATCCTATTATTTCTACTATTCTGGTCATTCTTTGTTCAGTTGTTTGCTTCATATTTTCTTTGCACTGTGTAAATGAGGCATTCCCTGAAATTCTATCATTATTGTCTACTTTTCTTTACTAGCTACCTTTTGAGAAATTCATTCACTTTTACCTTTTTAGTTTTTGTCTAAGAGCTGATGGTGGCTTGCTAAGCTTGAGTCCACACTTTCAATCTTTCCATTTTCTAATCAATATTTTCTCTCCAATGGCCCACCATGGCCTTGAACACATGGCAAATAAATCTACACTCTGCACAAATCTCTCTCTCAACGTCCTGAACTTCTCCCTACTCTCCTATACCTGTCAACTATTGTTTTTGGTGACTTTCCAATGTTTTATTGTCTTTTTCTTGGCTTTCCAATGGAGACCTTTAGTCATATCCAATACCTACCTCTCTGTGTCTTAATCTGAAGTCAAATAATTCATCAACTCTTATTCATTTTTAAGGTTTCCTACATCTAACTCTTCCAACTTTTAGTTCAGGCTCTTAATAGCTCTTGGCTACATTCATCTAGCAATATATATATATTTTTAAATTTTTTCTTAAGTGAGAAGCAGGGAGGCAGAAGACAGACTCCCACATGCGTCCCAACTGGGATCAACCCTGCAAGCCCCCTATGCGGCAATACTCTGCTCATCTGGGTCCACTGTTCCATTGCTTCAAAACCAAGCTATTTTAGCACCTGAGGCAAAGCCATGGAACCATCCTCGGCATCCAGGGCCAAGTTGCTCCAACCGAGCCATGACTGCGGGAGGGGAAGAGAGAGATTGACTGAGAATTGGACCTGGGATATCCACACACCAGTTGACACTCTACCACTGAGCCAACCAGGAGTCTAGCAATATTTTATAAGTACAAAATGACACTGCACTGGGCACTTCTGTATATAGGGTGAAAAAGAAACAGATGTCCTTACCCTCATGGACCTTACGATTTCTTGGGGGAGAGAGAAAGATTTCCTGATGTGGAAGGGAGGTTGAAAATTTTGAGTAGCTGAAAGAAGATAGGTGCTCCTAGAGCATAATGGATGGCATGAGGTGAGGTTAGAGATATAGGCAAGGTTCAATCATGTCAATGATTTTAATTTTTCTCCCAAGGAAATTAGAATCCATTGAAGGTAAGTAACATGATCTAATTTACATTTTAAAAAGCTCACACTTGCGCCTGACCTGTGGTGGCGCAGCGGATGGAGTGTTGACCTGGAATGATGAGGTTGCCGGTTCGAGGCCCTGCACTTGTCTGGTCAAAGCACATATGGGAGTTGATGCTTCCTGCTCCTCCCTCCTCTCTCTCTCTCTCCTTGTCTCTCTCTCACTCTCTTCCCTAAAATGAAGAAAGAAAGAAAGAAAGAAAGAAAGAAAGAAAGAAAGAAAGAAAGAAAGAAAGAGCTCATACTTGCATTATCTTCACTGGCTTCAGGCACACAGGGCCTAAGTGGGAAGTGGGAAGAATGCCTACTTCCCTGTCTGCACATCATTTGTGCTCTTTGATATTTGGCATTAAATACGATAAATTTATGGCCTCTGACGTGCGGTCCTGGGAAAACACAGTATCAGACCCTCCTACAATTAGTGACAACCACTAACTTTTTCTCACGATAAGGTTTCCTCCATCTGCTCCCATCACTTGGATGTGAGACACCATTGGTGGCACTGGAAGCAGAGGAAATTGATGGATGGAGACTTGGGGAAATTATCACCATTCTGGAGTTAGTTAATCTTTGTCAAAACCTCCCTGTGAGAGAAGTTATTTCTACGTGACCAGGGACTTCTTTAGTAAAATAAATAAATAAATAAATAAATAAATAAATAAATAAATAAATAAATAAATAAAAAGGCTCACACTTGGCCTGACCGGGCAATGGCGCAGTGGATAGTATGTTGGACTGGGACGTGGAGAACCCAGGTTTAAAACCCCCAGGTGGTCAGCTTGAGCGTGGTCTCATCCAGCTTGAGCAGGGGATAACCAGCTTGAGCATGGAGTCGCTGGCTTGAGCGTGGAATCACAGACATGATTCCAAGGTTGCTGCTTGAGCAAGTGGTCACTCACTCTGCTATAGCCCTCCAATCAAGGCACATATGAGAAAGCAATCAATGAACAACTTAAGGAGACTAAGGAACTATAATGCAGAATTGATATTTCTCATCTCTCTCCCTTCCTACCTGTCTGTCCGTCTCTCTGTCTCTCTCTCTACCTCTGTCACAAAAAAAGAAATAAATAAAACTTTAACAAAATACTTTCTGTTTTTCTGAGACTCCGGAGACTGACTTTGATCACTTACCAATCCACGCAAGTTCACTGACAGGCAAATATGTATTTTTGGTGGCTTCATATACTAAAGCAATAGGGGATGGAACTTAGCATCCACCAAGGGAGAAAACCTAGTGTAACATTCCATGTACTGGGCTAGAAACTGAAGAATTTTACTTTGGATGTTGGTGTGTATTATACCTCCGAAGAGTACAACACTTCAAACTTTGTTCCTGAGCTGTAAGCACTCTTAGATATCTGCCAGAATGAAAACTCTTCTTCAGAATAAGATAACGGTGCCTTAGGTCTTGTGTTATATTTTGTCAAATAAAACATCCAGAAAACCATCAAATATCACAAGACATATGATGAGGCAACGCAAAACATGCCAGAGACAGGAGACAACAGAAAGAAAAATCTATGGGGACCCCAGATACTGTAATTATCAGACACGAATTGTAAAGCAACTATGCTTACTATGTTCAAGGAAATAAAAGTCTAGTTTTAAAGTCTCAGCAATAACCCAGAAACTATAAATGAGATATTGGAGATTTGAAAAATAATCATCTAGAAATTATGGAAGTAAAATATAGTAACTAATATTTAGAACCAATGGTTGGATTTAATAGCAGATTGGACACAACTGAAGAGAAAAGTAGTGAGTTGACACACAGATTGGAAAGGAAAACCCAGAATACGTGAAGAAGAAAATATATAAAAAGCACAGAAGACAGAGAAGATACAGAGAACAGAATGACAAAAATAAACATAATTTAATTGGAGTCCTAAGAGAAAGGAGGAGAAACTAGGAAGAGGTAATATTTGGAAAAAAAATATGACTGAGAATTTCCCAGAGACAATTAAAGAGGAGATAAAGGGTATTAATCCACTGTTTCAGTGATCTTAACAAAGCCAAAGTAGAATTTTGTGAAAAATTTATATCTAACCACGTTTGATTGAAGATATAGAAAAAATAAAATAATAAGAGAAGACAGAATTATCTATCATTTCTAGAAATAAGAAAGGTTTCTTTATAATGATAAAAAAGTTCAATATGTCAGGAATTTGTTATTATTCTAAATAGCTCTAATAATATGGTATTAAATAAATAAAGCAAATTTCAAAATATACACACACAAGGAAAAACAAATTCACAATCATTCTGGAAGGTTTTTTTGATATGTATCTCAATAATTAGTAAAATAAGTAGACAAATGATTAGTAATGATGTAAAGATTTGAACAGCATGATTTTTTTTTCCAGATAAGCATGGAGAGAGAGACAGGACTATCAAGCTGCTGCTGTATGTGCCCTGACTGGGGAATCAAACCAGTAACCTCTGTGCTCCAGGATGACGCTCCACCCAACTGAGCTTGTCTGAACAGGGTTTTTTATTTATTGATAGAGACAGAGAGAGGAAAGCAGAGAGAGGGGAGTGGAAAAGGAAGCATTCATTTGTTGTTCCACTTAGTCATGCATTCATTGGTTGCTCACTGTGTGTGCCCAGATGGGGGATCAAAACCACGACCTTGTTTGGGGTTAATGCTCTTAACTGACTGAGCAACCGGTCAGGGCCACATGATTTTAAAACCAGTCTTATTTAGACAATAAAGCTATCACTTGCAGAATACATACATCGAACATTTACAAAATTGATTGTAGGCCCTGGCCGGTTGGCTCGGCGGTAGAGCGTCGGCCTGGCGTGCGGGGGACCCGGGTTCAATTCCCGGTCAGGGCGCATAGGAGAGGTGCCCATTTGCTTCTCCACCCCCATCTCCTCCTTCCTCTCTGTCTCTCTCTTCCCCTCCCGCAGCCGGGGCTCCATTGGAGCGGAGATGGCCCAGGCAATGGGGATGGCTCCTTGGCCTCTGCCCCAGGCGCTGGGGTGGCTCTGGTCACGGTGGGGCAATGCCCCGAAGGGGCAGAACATTGCCCCCTGGTGGGCAGAGCGTCGCCCCTGGTGGGCATGCCAGGTGGGTCCCGGTCGGGCGCATGCGGGAGTCTGTCTGGCTGTCTCTCCCCGTTTCCAGCTTCAGAAGGATACAAGGAAAAAAAAAAAAAACTATAAAAATTTAAAATTAAAAAAAATTGATTGTAAATATTGGGACACAAAGCAAGTTTCATCAAATCTCAAAATATTTAAAATTTTAAAAATATAGAAATTAAAAGCTAAAATAATATTAATAGAAAGATATAGTATGTTTAAATATCTTAGTTGAAACCAAATTGAACTACAGATTCAATATAATCACAATAAAAATCTCAAAGTGTTTTTTTTGTTTTTTCAATTTCACAAGTTGATTAAAAGATTCATATGGTTCCAAGGATCTAATTAAAAACTTGATGCTTACGGAAAAAAAGATGGCAGCGGAGTAGGCGGATGCACAGACGCCCAGCTCTCACCATCAAACTGGAATACAAATCAATTTAGGAAAAATCAGCATGAAAAACCAACTCTGAACTGCAAGAACAGCTCTCAAAAACCAAGGAGCAAAGAAGAAACCACAACAATCCTGGTAAGGAGTGCCTGAAACTCCTCTGCTTACTGGAACGGAGTGGGGGGGGGGTGAGGCTGAGAGCCCAGAGAGGATCTCAGAGGGAAAAGAGCAGAAACTACTGCTCACAGCCACTTGCCTGGCGACCAGGGAGTGAGGTGCGTTGAAAAGACCAGCTTATCTCCCAAGTGGAAAGGACAGGGAGAGGGACAGACTGTGAGGGGCTAAGGAATGCAGGAAATGAAATAAAAAAGCTGACTCATCCATGCTGGAGGTGGCCATAGCTGGGGGAAGGACTGAACCTTTCACAAAACAGAGCTGAAGTGCTTCCGGATCAGAGATCTCCGGACATCTCTCCAGCTCCAATCAGCGCAACAAGACACAGCTGAAAACAAGAAGTGGGGAGGAGGGGCAGTAACTCAGGTCTCCATGGAGATCTGAGATACACCTCCCCTTACTGAAGCTGAGAAAACACCCTGCCCCCAGTGAGATTAGCTGGCTAAAGAGGCCTTCAGAGTCTCAGGTTACACCCATCGCATTCCTGGATACAGTTTCAAGGAAGCCCCCTGCTGAGATCAGTAAACAAGACTATCACCTGTTAAGAAAACAAACAAATCAAGACTTCAAAGCTGCTCAAATCCGAAAGTGGATTACAGATAACAGCTGATACCAACCCAAGAAGACCTAGAAATAACACAACTGAAAACTGGAGGCAGACAACACCAAGCCTAGACTCAACCAACTCTACAAATAAAACAACATGATGAGAAGACAAAGGAGTGCAATCCAAATGAAACCACAAGAGACACCTTCGAGACACGGACTGAGTGATATGGAAATAATCAAACTTCCAGATGCGGAGTTCAAAATAATGATTATAAGGATGCTTAGGGATCTTAGAACAACAATGGATGGTCATTATGAAAACCTAAATAAAGAATAAAGAAATAGCAAGTATAAAAAAGAATCAGTCGGAGATGACAAATACAATATCAGAAATAAAGACCACAATGGAAGGAATTAAAAACAGGATAGATAGAGCAGAGGATCGAATCAGCGAGTTAGAGGACAACTGGAATGAAGGCATGAAAGCAGAGAAGAAAAGAGAAAAGAGACTCAAAAAGTCAGAGGAAACTCTTAGAGAGCTCTATGACAACATGAAGAGAAATAACATCCGCATCATAGGGGTTCCTGAAGAAGAAGAAAAAGAACAAGGGATAGAGACTTTGTTCAATCATATCATAGCTGAAAACTTCCCTAAATTAATGCAAGAGAAACTCTCACAAATCCAAGAAGCACAGAGGACTCCATTAAAGAGAAACCCAAAGAAACCTACACCAAGACACATCATAATTAAAATACCAAAGCTAAGCAATAAAGAGAAAATATTAAAATCTGCAAGAGAAAAAAAAGTTATCACCTACAAAGGAGCCCCCATAAGGATGACATTTGACTTCTCAACAGAAACACTTGAGGCCAGAAGGGAATGGCAAGAAATATTCAAAGTAATGCAGAACAAGAACCTACAATCAAGACTACTTTATCCAGCAAGGCTATCGTTTAAAATCGAAGGAGAAATAAAAAGCTTCCCAGACAAAAAAACAACTCAAGGAATTCATTACAACCAAACCAATGCTGCAGGAAATGTTAAGGGGCCTGTTGTAAACAGATCAAAGTGGGAAAAGAATATAGCAAAAAAAGGAATACACCTTTAAAGAAGAAAATGGCAATAAACAACTACATATCAATAATAACCTTAAATGTAAATGGATTAAATGATCCAATCAAAAGACATAGGGTAGCTGCGTGGATAAGAAAACAGGACCCATACATATGTTGTCTACAAGAGACACACCTTAGAACAAAAGACACACATAGATTGAAGGTAAAAGGATGGAAAAAAATGTTTCATGCAAACGGAAATGAAAAAAAAGCTGGGGTAGCAATACTTATATCAGACAAATTGGACTTTAAAACAAAGGATATAGTAAGAGATAAAGAAGGCCACTACATAATGATAAAGGGAGTAATCCAACAGGAAGATATAACTATTATAAATATCTATGCACCTAATATAGGAGCACCCAAATATATAAAGCAGACTTTGATGGATTTAAAGGGCGAGATCAACAGCAATACTATAATAGTAGGAGATTTCAATACCCCACTAACATCACTAGATAGATCCTCAAGTAAGAAAATTAACAAAGAAACAGCAGACTTATTGGAAACACTAGATCAACTCGATTTAATAGATATCTTCAGAACCTTTCACCCTAAAGCAGCAGAATATACATTCTTTTCAAGTGCTCATGGTACATTCTCTAGGATAGACCACATGTTAGGGCACAAAAGTGCTCTCAACAAATTTAAGAAGACTGAAATCATATCAAGCACTTTCTCCGATCACAACGGCATGAAACTAGAAATGAATCACAACAGAAAAGCTCAAACATTCTCAAACACATGGAAACTAAATAGCAGGTTGTTAAATAATGAATGGATTAAGAATGAGATCAAAGAAGAAATAAAAAAATTCCTAGAAACGAATGACAATGAGCATACAACAACTCAAAATTTATGGGACACAGCGAAAGCAGTGCTGAGAGGGACGTTCATAGCACTACAGGCACACTTTAAGAAGCTAGAAAAAGCTCAAATAAACAACTTAACCCTGCATCTAAAAGAATTAGAAAAAGAACAGCAAGTAAAGCCCAAATGTAGTAGAAGGAAGGAAATAATAAAGATCAGAGCAGAAATAAATGAGATAGAGGCTAAAGAAACAATACAGAAGATCAATGAAACTAGGAGCTGGTTCTTTGAAAAGGTAAACAAGATTGATGAGCCTTTAACTAGACTCACCAAGAAAAAGAGAGAGAAGACTCAAATAAATAAAATTAGAAATGAGAGAGGAGAAATAACAACTGACACAACAGAAATACAAAATATTGTAAGAAAATACTATGAAGAACTGTATGCCAAAAAACTAGACAACCTAGATGAAATGGACAAATTCCTTGAAACATACAATCTTCCAAAAATCAATCTGGAAGAATCAGAAAACCTAAACAGACCGATTACAACAAAGGAGATCGAAACAGTTATCAAAAAACTCCCAACAAAGAAAAGTCCAGGGCCCGATGGCTTCACAACGGAATTCTACCAAATATTCAAAGAAGAACTAACTCCTATCCTTCTCAAACTATTTCAAAAAATTCAAGAAGAAGGAAGACTTCCAAGCTCCTTTTATGAGGCGAGCATAATTCTGATTCCAAAACCAGGCAAAGACAACACAAAGAAAGAAAATTATAGGCCAATATCTCTGATGAATATAGATGCTAAAATCCTCAACAAAATATTAGCAAACTGGATCCAACAATATATGGAAAAAATCATACACCATGATCAAGTGGGATTTGTTCTGGGGAGGCCAGGATGGTACAATATTTGTAAATCAATCAATGTGATTCATCACATAAACAAAAAGAAGGAGAAAAACCATATGATAATTTCAATAGATGCAGAAAAAGCATTTGATAAAATCCAGCACCCATTCATGATCAAAACTCTTAGCAAAGTGGGAATACAGGGAACATACCTCAACATGATAAAAGCCATCTATGAGAAACCCACAGCCAACATCATACTCAATGGGAAAAAATTAAAAGCAATACCCTTAAGATCAGGAACAAGGCAGGGGTGCCCCCTTTCACCACTCTTATTTAACATAGTCCTGGAAATCCTAGCCACAGCAATCAGACAAGAAGAAGAAATAAAAGGCATTCAAGTTGGAAAAGAAGAAGTAAAACTATCATTATTTGCAGATGATATGATATTGTATATAGAAAACCCTAAAGTCTAAGTCAAAAAGCTACTGGACCTGATAAATGAATTCAGCAAAGTGGCAGGATATAAAATCAATACTCAGAAATCAGAGGCATTTTTATACACCAACAATGAACAGTCAGAAAGAGAAATTAAGGAAACAATCCCCTTCACAATTACAACCAAAAAAATAAAGTACCTAGGAATAAACTTAACCAAGGAGACTAAAGACTTGTACTCGGAAAATTACAAAGCATTAATAAAAGAAATCAAGGAAGATACAAACAAGTGGAAGCACATACCGTGCTCATGGTTAGGAAGAATAAACATCATTAAAATGTCTATATTACCCAAAGCAATCTATAAATTCAATGCAATACCAATTAAAATACCAATGACATACTTCAAAGATATAGAACACATATTCCAAAAATTTATATGGAACCAAAAGAGAACACGAATAGCCTCAGCAATCTTAAAAAAGAAGAATAAAGTGGGAAGTATCACACTTCCTGATATCAAGTTATACTACAAGGCCATTGTACTCAAAACAGCCTGGTACTGGCATAAGAACAGGCATATAGATCAATGGAACAGAACAGAGAACCCAGAAATAAACCCACAGTTCTATGGAAAACTGATATTTGACAAAGGAGGCAAGGAAATACAATGGAGTAAAGACAGCCTCTTTAACAAACGGTGTTGGGAAAATTGGACAGCTACCTGCAAAAAAATGAAACTAGATCACCAGCTTACACCACTCACAAAAATAAACTCAAAATGGATAAAAGACTTAAATGTAGGCCATGAAACCATAAGCATCTTAGAAGAAAACATAGGCAGTAAGCTCTCGGACATCTCTCAGAGCAATATATTTGCTGATTTATCTCCATGGGGAAGTGAAATAAAAGACAGGATAAACAAATGGGACTATATCAAACTAAAAAGCTTTTGCACAGCTAAAGACAACAAGAACAGAATAAAAAGACAAACTACACAATGGGAGAACATATTTGACAATACGTCGGATAAGGGGTTAATAACCAAAATTTATAAAGAACTCGTAAATCTCAACACCAGGAAGACAAACAATCCAATCCAAAAATGGGCAAAAGAGATGAATAGACACTTCTCCAAAGAGGACATACAGATGGCCAACAGGCATATGAAAAAATGCTCAACATCACTAATCATTAGAGAAATGCAAATTAAAACCACAATGAGATATCACCTCACACCAGTGAGAATGGCGCTCATCAACAAAACAACACAGAATAAGTGCTGGCGAGGATGTGGAGAAAAGGGAACCCTCCTGAACTGCTGGTGGGAATGCAGACTGGTGCAGCCTCTGTGGAAAACAGTATGGAGATTCCTCAAAAAACTGAAAATCGAACTGCCTTTTGACCCAGCTATCTCACTTTTAGGAATATACCCCAAGGACACCATAGAACGGCTCGAAAAGGAGAGATGCACCCCCATGTTTGTGGCAGCATTGTTCACAATAGCGAAGATCTGGAAACAGCCCAAGTGTCCGTCAGAGGACGAGCGGATTAAAAAGCTTTGGTACATATATACTATGGAATACTACTCAGCCATAAGAAATGATGACATCAAATCATTTACAATAACATGGATGGACCTTGGTAACATTATACGGAGTGAAATAAGTAAATCAGAAAAAAAACTAAGAACTATATGAATCCATACATAGAAGGGACATAAAAATGAGACTCAGAGACATGAACAAGATTATGATGGCAACAGGGGTGGGGGTGGGGGGAGGGGCGATGGGGTGAAGAAGGAGAGAGGGGTTGGGAGAGGGGAGGGGCACAAAGAAAATCAGATAGAAGGTGACAGAAGACAATTTAACTTTGGGGGAGTGGTATACAGCACAATCAAATGTCAAAATAATCTAGAGATGTTTTCTCTCAACATATGTACCCTGATTTATCAATGTCACTGCATTAAATTTAATAAAAAAAAAAGAAAAAAAAAGTTAAAATAAAAAAAAAAACTTGATGCTTACCAGTTCACTACTTATGTCTGTAAACACTGATGATGATATTTCTTACTGTTACTTTAATGGCATAAAGACTTGCACTCTTGAATTAAGTGGGTGTCAGGAGGCCTATGTAGCCATTCCATCAATATTCGCAAGATTCTTCTCACATTACAATTGTTTTGCAAACATTTTCCATATATTTATGGGTACAACAAAAATTAAGTGTTGTAAATGCTGTTGCCTTTAGCTATAACTAAAAACATTCCAGTAAACCTGTTTTTGACTGTATAAAAGAATGACATTTTTTACATTTTTTGACATTTGAATTATGGAAATGGAAATTTTAAACAGTGTGAAAAACACAGTAGTATGGTACTACCATAAAATTGGAGATAATAAAATTAATGGAGGAAAAAAAATACTCACATGGAAGCACATACACACACATAAATCTGCCACGACCTTTTTAAAGAAAAAAAATGTAAGTCTTGTCCACCAGAAAGCCAAAATTATAACCATGCTATAGTGATGAAGACGGGTGGTATTGGTGCTGGTATAGACAAAAGGGTTCACTAAACAGACTAGAGAGCTCCTAAACAGAAGGATGTATGGACACCTGATTTGTGACGAAGATGCACTGCAGAGCTATGGGAAAAGAGTAAACTTCTCAGTCAATGGTGCCAAGTCATTCAGGTATCCAAATATCCAAAAATTAAAAAAAAAATAGGTGGTCATTGATAACTAATTAGAGAAATTCAAATGAAAACCACATGAACCACTACTACACACCCACAATATTTTCCAAATACTAAAAAATGATAATATCAAATACTGGCAAGAATGTGGAACAACAAAAACCAATGATGAAAGAGTAAACCAGTAAAATTACTTCTTAAAAATTGGCAAAATCTATTTATATAAAGTATAAAGATACACCTACTCTCTGATCAGCAAAACCACCGCCAGGTGACATCCTGTAGAAACACATGCTCATGAAGACTATATATTTACTTGCACAAGAAAATCTATAGCAGCATTTTTCATAATGTTCTCATCAACTGTAGAATATAAAAGTATAGTTTGATATAATCATACTATGAATTACCATAGAGCAGTGAAAAAGGATGAACTATAATTAACTGAAAGTATATGGATGAATCTTACATACGAAATATGGAGCAAAAGAAGCCAGACACAACAGAATTAACAGTGTATGTTCTCTTTTACATGCAGTTGAAAATCCGGCAAAATTCATACATATTGTTTAAGAATGCCTTATTAGTTGGCAAAACTATCAAGAAAATCAAAGGCATAAATATTATAAAAGAATAATGAATACCTCTAGAATAATGGGAGAGAGAGAAAGAGTTATACTCAAGGGAGATAGTTTATCAAGAGGGCTTCTAAAGTGAGGGTCTTGTTCTCTTTCATATATTGGGTGGAGCTTATATAGAGGATCATTGTATAACAATTTGGTAAATTGTTTTACACATTTCTCCATCTTTTATTATATTTTCTAATAAAATTTTAAATAAAAATATGCACACCCATTGATATATATTCATGTATATATACTATATACTGAAATCCTTGTATTTGCCCTGGCCACTTGGCTCTGTAGATAGAACGTAGACCTGGCATACAGATGTCCTAGGTTCACTCCTGGGTCAGGGCACACATGAGAAGTGACCATCTGCTTCTCTCATTTTCCCTCTCCCCCTTCTCTCTCTCTTCCACTTCTGTGGCCAGTGGCTGTGGATAGCTCAGGATAGCTTGGTTGGTCCTAACGTCAGCCTCAGGTGCTTACAATAGCTCAATTGAGCATCAGTCCCAGAAAAGGGGTTGCTGGGTGAATCCCGGTCAAGACGCATACAAGATTTTTTCTATCTCCCCTCCTTTCACTTTAAAAAAAATTCCTCTATTTGTAAAAAGAAGTACTTGACAGATAAATGAGAAATTAACAAATTATTTCCCTATGAATAGAAGGGGAATGGAATTTGAGGACAGGTATGAAAATAAAACTCTTTGCATAATTTTTTATATAGTTTTTCTTAGGTTTCATTTCTTTAACTCAGCCAGTAAGTCTGTTTCAGGGCTCACAGCAGATGACCAACCGCAAAGGAATGTCTGATGTCACAAGCCAAGAAGTCCTGGATGATTGAAAGCCCCACGACCCTTCCCACTCCCCCTCAAAAAAGAACCCTAGTCCTAGGCTGTGCCTGGAATGCGACTCCCCTTACCAGTCAGCACAGCAAGGTCCATTTTTTCTTTTCAATAAAGCCTGTTACTCTGGTCTTTTTGGACTCCCATGGATGCTAACAGTTTTGACTTTTGATTATGTACCTGCAATTTATTTTCAAAAATTAAATCTAAAAAGTGTAATTTCTGAAACTGGGAACATAAAAAAAGAAACAAAACTAAATATTTATGATCATGGTTTCACAACTTACATTCAAGTCTTTTATCCATTTTGAGTTTATTTCTGTGAATGGTGTAAGTTGGTGGTCTAGTTTCATTTTTTTGCATGTACTTGTCCCATTTTCCCAGCACCATTTGTGGAAGAGACTGTCTTTACTCCACTGTATGCTCTTATCTCCTTTGTCAAATATCAATTGGCCATAGAGATGTGGGTTTATTTCTGGGTTCTCTGTTCTGTTCCATTGATCTGCATATTAATACAGAGTTCTAACAAATGCAAACTAAGCTAGAAAGACAGAAAGCAGAGGTGTGGTTGACTGGGGAGGAGGAAAGATAAGAGGGAGGGATTAGTAAGGGCCACCAGAAATGTTGTCTAGGTAGTGGATATGCTAATTATATTTTTTGTGAAGATTTTTTTTCTGGGTGTACATATATATCATATATTATAACTTTCTAATTTTATATTTTCAATTTACTCTATTTATGGTTTGTCAATTATACTTTAATAAATTGTTTAAAATAAACGAGAACCTCAAATTAGGTCTAGTGACTGAGGGTGACATATGAAAACTTTCTAAACTTTAAAAATATTTCTAAACTTCCAGAAAGACAGGACTGTATCTTCACTACCTATCTGAGATCAGAGATAATATATTAAGTGGACTTTGCTCAAAAACATGGTAAACAAGAGCCACAACCGGCCTGTTGCTAACTTTACAATTGAGTTCACAGAGATTATGACCACCAAATAGTAGGCACAGTCCAACAGACATACAGGCTAGCTTTTCTGTTCTACTCATACTCCTCAGACATCTTCCAGACTTATAATAACCTTGAATTAGGTGCTGGCTGCTTGGACATGGTTTTATTTAAAATAATTGCTATTGATGCTAAGTATTTGTTTTTCTTTTCTTTCTTTATTTTTATTTTTATCAAGTTGGAGGCAAGGAGGCAAGAAGGACAGACTCTAGCATGTACCCCAACTGGGATCCACCTGGCAAACCCTCTGTGGGTGATGCTCTTCCCATCTGGGGTGCTACTTAGTTGCTCAGCAACTGAGTCATTTTTAGCACTCGAAGAGAGGCCATGAAGCTATCCTCAGTGCCTAGGGCCAACTTGCTCAAACCATTCAAGCCATGGCTCTAGGAGGAGAAGAGAGAAAGAGAAGGGAGACGGTAGAGCGTCAGCCTGGCGTGCGGGGGACCTGGGTTCGATTCCCGGCCAGGGCACATAGGAGAAGCGCCCATTTGCTTCTCCACCCCCCCCACCTCCCCTCCTTCCTCTCTGTTTCTCTCTTCCCCTCCTGCAGCCAAGGCTCCATTGGAGCAAAGATGGCCCGGGCACTGGGGATGGCTCCTTGGCCTCTGCCCCAGGCACTAGAGTGGCTCTGGTCGCGGCAGAGCGACGCCCTGGAGGGGCAGAGCATCGCCCCCTGGTGGGCAGAGCGGTGCCCCTGGTGGGCGTGCCGGGTGGATCCCGGTCGGGCACATGCGGGAGTCAGTCTGACTGTCTCTCCCCGTTTCCAGCTTCAGAAATATACAAAAAAAAAAAAAAAAAAAGAAAAGAAAGAGAAGGGAGAAGGGTGGAGAAGTAGATGGGCACTTCTCCTGTGTGCCCTGACAGGGAATCAAACCCAGGACATCCACAAGCCAGTTCAACACTCTACCACTGAGCCAACCTGCCAGGGCTGTTCTTCTTTTCTAAATGGAATGTTATTCAAAAATACTCTGATAATTTTCTGTTTTTCATA
Organism: Saccopteryx leptura; assembly: GCF_036850995.1. Classification (NCBI taxonomy): domain Eukaryota; kingdom Metazoa; phylum Chordata; class Mammalia; order Chiroptera; family Emballonuridae; genus Saccopteryx; species Saccopteryx leptura. Next base: position 188,765,118 of record NC_089506.1, read on the forward strand.
AACTCAACTAATATTTAGAAAAACGGTGCACAGGGAAGATTTGGGACTGGATTAATTTAACTTTGGAGGGCTGAGGAAACAACACACATTCAGCAGAAGTCACTCAGGTTTTAGGTACTAAGAGAACCACAGTTTTATCAGCTGTTGGTCAGGATACAGAAGTGAGGCAGAGGAGAGAAAGAGATTGAATAGGGGAGGAGAGCAGAAGAGGGGTGGAAGGAAAGAGGAGAGAGAAGAAAGGAGAGAAGGGAGGAAGGAAGGAGGGTAGAAGGGAGGGGAGAAGAAGAAAGGGGAGAAGAAGAGAGGGAAGCCGAGAGAGGAGAGGGAAGCAGAGGAGAGGCGAGGGCAGGGGAAAAAGAAATTGAGGTGAATGGGGGACAAAAGTTTGACCTTTATATCTTTCATATGTTAACTTTACTTAAGAGATTAAAATGAGGATTTTTATTTAGAAACTGAATGGGGGACGTTTTGGTATTATCAGAAATGGTATTATTTGAAAGTTGTTTCTTTATGCTGTCATTTGAGTTCATTACATAACTTCTGGTAAACTAAACTGGAAAGGCAGCTGGGTGGTAATAATTACATCTTCCAAGCTCTGATTCCTTTGCTCACTTGTTCTTGGAACATTCCCAGCATGCTGTCACAAACTCTCATTGGAAATACAGGAGCCTTGTCTCTCAAACCCTGATTCTGCTCTTTTTCTCTTAGGAGTCCTGCCCTCTCCCCTCATGGCCACTCACAGGGCACAGTGTCACGCAGATACTCCCACCACTGCCGAAGTGTGGAGTCCCCCATCATGTGGACGACGTGACCAGCCAGGCAGCCCAGGATGCTATCAGCAGTGGAAAAGGAGCGGCTGGAGCAGGACAGCGAGTGCCACACATCTCCGTGGTAGAAGCCAGAGGGCTTTGTGGCGGGAAGCCCAGGGCTGCATGGGGGGCGTTGGGACAGGGCTATAGAAAAGAGAACAATAGAACAGTACTAACTTTTATATATTGCAATATGCCAAGGGCTCTTCTATATGCTTTATACATATTATTTCATACAAAGTCCATGAGGTATTATTCTTATCTCATTTACAATTGGGGACACTGAGGCCCTGAGTTGTAAAGCAATTTGCTTATGTTCAAGAATAGTGACTGGCAGAGGTAGCATTTTAACCCAAGAAGTCTGACTTTAGAGCACATATTACTAACCATTATGCAAAACTGCCCTGGCAAGAGGACTGGGGCTAAACTCCCAGTCAAGGAATAAAACCTCTCTACATCTATTCCACCCCCACCCCGACCCCAGCAAATGCCAGCCCCACTCACCTAGGCTGCTGTTTCCTGGGGCTGCCATTCTGATCTGGATTGGAGAAACGCCCTGAGGGAGCACCTTGTCTGTCACTTTCCTGGAGAAATACCAAGATTGAGTACTGAGGGGGTGGGGTGATGACTAGGTAAAAGCTGGGCTCGGTATGGGGATATGATGGCTGACTTGTAATTTCTACTCTGCCTAAGTCCAAAAAAAGCTTGAGGTAGTTACAATACAATTAGCACATTTATAAAGAGGCAATTATAATGAAGAGTCAGAAAAATGATGGAAAGAGGAGAAAATCTTATCAGAAACCTGGACCTTCTGCAAGCAACCCACCCATTAGCTCTCAGTATACTAACAGTCCAGGTAATAAACGAACATCCAAGCTGGGTCACGTACTTCCCCTTCTCTGATAAATAGAGTATACAAGCATCCCAAGAAAGACAAACCCTTCGTTGCACTAAATTCTGGAAGAAACGTGGAGCAGAGTAATTTTTGTTTACAAAAACAATGAAGATGTAACTCCTTAAGTGTGGGCTGTGCATAGAGATGCCCAAAGAACACAGTGTGGAAGGGGGGTGGGGTGGGCAGGTAGTTTTACAGTAGAGAAACCAGGCAACACTGCCCAGCCAGGTGACCAGGTTAACATCAACATTTATAAATCAGGTTGATAGTATGTGCCCTTGATAGGATGTGATGACAATGTAATCCATCTCTGTGACCTTCCTCCCCAAACCCATAACCCACCTCTAATCATAAGAAAACCACCAGACAAATTTCAATAGAGAGGAATACTATAATATAATTAACCAATACTCCTCAAAACTGTCAAAGTCATTAAAAGTAAGGAAACTATGAGAAAGTGTCACAACAAAGAAGAGCCTTGACACCTAAATGTTAATGTGGTATTCTGAATGGGATCCTAGAACAGAAGAAGAATATTAGGTTAAAACTACAATAACCTAAGCAAACTATGAACTTTACTTAATAATAACGTATCAACATTGATTGGTTTATGAATTGAAACAAATACCAAACTAATATAAAATGTTAATACTAGGAGAAATTATGGAAGAAAACTGATAGGGGACCTCTCTGTACCATCTGCTCAATTTCTTTGTAAGTCTAAAACTGTTTTAACCATAAAGTTTAGTAATAAAAAAATTGCATACAGATGTTCTTTAAAGAGAACTGAAAATACCTGCTCACAAAAGTTTAATATTTCAATGTTGACAGCAGCTTGATTCATAATAGCTAAAACCTGGAAACAATCCAAATGTTCAAGAGATAAATGGATATCCATACAATGGAACACCATTCATTTAAAAAAATAAAGAAAAAGAAAATTACTGACCTGGGTGAATCTCAAAAAACATTTTACGGAGTGAAAGAAGCCAAATACAAGAGTACGAATTGTATAATTCTATTTTTATGCAATTCTAGAAAAGGCAAAACTAATATATACTTGTAGAAAGCAAATCAGTGTTTACCTGGGGCTGGAGGCAGATGAAGGAAATGGACTGTAAAAGGACACATGGGAATCTTTGGAAGTGGTGGAAATGTTCTATTGATTGTGGTGACAGTTACATGGGCATACACATTTATTAAAACTCATTGACCTGCACATTTCAAACAAGACCATTTAATCGTATGTAAATTATACTGCAATAAACTAGATTTAAATTTTTTTATCAAAATTAAAACTCAGTAAGATTATGAGCTGCTGAGTAGGTGATAATTAAATACATAGCTATTAAATAAGAATAACTATTTGAATGTATGAGCTGCTGTTTCTAAAATTGTGGGTTCCAGTACCAGTGAGGCTGGAAATACTGTTGAGCAATCCTTTTTTTTTTTAAAGTTGAATATTACTTATTATTTTTCTTTTTTTTTAATTGATTCATTTTAATTTATTGTGTTTACGTAGATTCTAGTGTTGCCACGAATGCATCCCCCTTCCTCCCCGTATTCCCCTCAACTCTCCCTTGCCCCTTCCCCACAGCACCCTTCTCCCTTCCCTTCAGGATTATCTCATCCTATCATCCCCTTTCCCTCTGTCCTCTTTTCCTCTGGTCCCTTTGATTCCTCCTCTGTCTTAATTCTGATTCCTCAGTTCACATTGTTCATTGGATTCCTCAAATGAGTGAGGTCATATGATATTTTTCTTTCTCTGCCTGGCTTATTTCACTTAACATAATAGTTTCCAGGTCCATCCACGTTGTTGCAAAAGGTAAAATTTTTTTATTACAGGGACAGAGAGAGAGAGTCAGAGAGAGGAATAGACAGGGACGGAGAGAGATGAGAAGCATCAAACATCAGCTTTTCATTGCGACACCTTAGTTGTTCATTGATTGATTTCTCATATGTGCCTTGACCACGGGCCTTCAGCAGACCGAGTAACCCCTTGCTTGAGCCAGTGACCTTGGGTCCAAGCTGGTGAGCTTTTGGCTCAAGCCAGATGAGCCCACGCTCAAGCTGGTGACCTCGGGGTCTCGAACCTGGGTCCTTCCACATCCCAGTCCGATGCTCTATCCACTGTGCCACCGCCTGGTCAGGCGTTTCTCCAACATTTTACTCTCAGTCTATATGTATCTTTTGTTTTGAGGTGTGTCTCTTGTAGACAGCTTATGTATGGGTCCTGTTTTCTTATCCACGCAGCTACCCTATGTCTTTTGATTGGAGCATTTAATCCATTTACATTTAAGGTTATTATTGATATGTAGTTGTTTATTGACATTTTATTCTTTAAATCTACATTTTTCTTTTACTATATTCCCCCCCCCCTTTGTTCTGTTTACAACAGGCCCCTTAACATTTCTTGCAGCATTGGTTTGGTTGTAATAAATTCCTTGAGGTTTTTTGTTTTTGTTTTTTTGTCTGGGAAGCTTTTTATTTCTCCTTCACTTTTAAATGATAGCCTTGCTGGATAAAGAAGTCTTGGTTGTAGGCTCTTGTTCTGCATTACTTTGAATATTTTTTGCCATTCCCTTCTGGCCTCAAGTGTTTCTGTTGAGAAGTCAGATGTTATCCTTATGGGGGCTCCTTTGTAGGTGATTGACTTTTTTTCCCTTGCAGCTTTTAGTATTTTTTGTTTATCTCTGAGCTTTGGTATTTTAATTATGATGTGTCTTGGTATAGGTTTCTTTGGGTTTCTCTTTAATGGAATTCTCTGTGCTTCTTGAACTTGTGTGACTTTTTCCTGCATCAATTTAGGGAAGTTTTTCAGCTATGATTTCTTCAAACAGGTTCTCCATCTCTTGTTCTTTCTCTTCTTCTTCAGGAATCCCTATTATGCAGATGTTGTTTCTCTTTGTGTTGTCATAGAGCTCTCTTAGAGATTCCGCTGACTTTTTGAGCCTCTTTCTTTTTGCTGCTCTGCTTCTATGCTTTCATTTATCTTGTCTTCTAAATTGCTGATTCGATCCTCTGCTTCATCCAGCCAAATTTTCATTTCTTTTAGTGTTTTCTTCACTTCTGATATTGTATTTGTTATTTCTGACTGGTTCTTCTTTATTATTTCAATGTCCTTTTTGATGCTTGTTATCTTTTTATTTAGGTGCTCATTGCGTCCATCCATTGTTGCTCTAAGGTCTTTGAGCATTCTAATAATTATTATTTTAAACTCTGCATCCGGTAGTTTGGTTATTTCCATCTCATTCCATTCTTTTTCTGGGGATTTCTCTTGTTGATTCATTTGGATTTCATTTCTCTGTCTTCCTATTTTGTCTGCGTATATGCTCCTTGTTTGGGTGTGTTGTTTGTGAAGTTAGCTAAGTCTAGGGTTGGTATTGTCTGCCTCCAATTTTCAGCTGTGTTATTTTTAGGTCTTTTGGGGTTGGCATCAGCTGTTGTTTGTAATCCACTGTGGGCTACTTATCTGCTATCACTGTTCTTTTTTGCTGTTTGTGTTGGTGTTTTCCATATCTTAGCTGGTTCAGGTGTGAGGAGCCCTTCTTTAAGCTTCCACTCTAACAAGGTTTGTTAGGTCCTGAACCGGTGCTTTCCGTATCTGGCCACTGAATGTGGCTGCCCTTGACCTCCCTGTCTGGGGGCTGGTGCAGATCAGTGGGAGTCACTGCCTATGCCTGGCTCTTATCAACCTTTTTGTAGCTACAGGCAATCCAGATTTTGTGGGCTGCCTCTGCTGGGCCCAGGTGCCGTTGTAAATATCAGCTGTACTCCTAAGCTTGCTTATATCTGCTCTTGGCCTGGGGGAAGTTCCTTTAAAAGTTCAAGTTCCCCTGAGATCCGCTTTCTGTTACCTCTTATTGCTGGCTACTTGTTGGGCTCAGTACTGTAATTCAGTGATTAGGTATGGTATTGGATGTGGCCTGCTCCTTAGCCTCAGGTGTCATTCTATCCAGACTTTCTATTTATTTATTTTATTTTATCTTATTTTGTTTTTATCTTCTTTTTCAGCACTCAGTAGGGTGTACTCACCCGTTCTGTGGTCTGTCCACTGGGCCACCGCTGCTGTTACTGTCTGGGGTGTTTGAGCTCAGGTGCTGATGGTGCCAGCCCACCTCTGTGGCCACCGTGGCCACCACTGCTCCAGAAGGGCTGCGCACACTCGTGTGCCTGCTTGGACCACTTCCAAGACCGCCCCAGCCTCCACTGCCACTGAGGGCTGGTCTGTGCTGTGGGCAAGTTTGCGCATGGGCTTGGGCCTCCACAGTGTCTGCCACGGCTTCCACCCTTGTGGGTGGGCCTGAACATGCCTGCTCAGACTGCTCTGGGGCTGCTTCAACCTCCACTGCTGCCATGGGCGGGTCCACGTCGCTGGGGGTTGGTGCACTGGCCCGGATCTCCGCAGTGGCCGCTGTGACTTCTACCCTTGCTGGCGGGATCATGTGTGCCCACACGGATCCCCTCTGCTGTTGCTCAGGCCTCTTTCTCTGTCAAGGATGGACCCTATGCCACAGGCAGGTCTGTGTGTGAGCCCAGACCTTCACAGTGGCTGCAGTGGTTCCCACCTTCATGGGCTGGCCCATGCTAGCTTGCTCCAACCGCCCTGGCCTTCACAGCTGTGTCCTGGGCTTTACAGCTGCCCCCTGCTGCCTCCAGTTTGCCCGCCCTCTGCAAGCATTTAGCCCCGCTGGTGGTGGGGGGGGACACGGGGTGTTGTTGTGGACCATAAATGGCAGAAAGCCATTGTAGATTTGAGGCTTGGCAAAGGGCTGAGTTCTCCCCCCTCCACCTCCATATTGGCTGTGAGGCTGAGTATTTGCACCCACTTCACTTGCTTCCTTGACTTGCTGGAAGCAAGTTACATGCCCTTCCTCTGACTCTTTGTTTGTTTTCAGATGTTGGTAGATTTCACTAATGCATCCTGTTTATGCCTTGGGAGAGTTCCTGTTTTAGCCTTGGATGTGTTACTTTGTATCAAGGACTTCCTTGGTTTGCATATGGCTATATAATAAAGGAAGTGGGGCTACGGGGCACTCGGATATTGCCATCAGCATTTGAAAAGTCCTCCCTGCCCCATTTTTTCTTGATGAGTATGTTTCTTTAATTCTGCACCATTATTAGGAGTTGCACTGGTCCGAGGCAAGTGGTGCCCAAACAGGGACTTAAGTATAAGTATGAGGAAACTAAAACTGAAGAAAGGTGTCAAAACTCCCCAAAGTGAAATACACACAATGAGTAAAAAAAGTTTTTAAGGAAAATATAGTCATGAGTAAAAGATTATGAGACAAATAGAGTAAAAAATAAGAAAACTTTTTATAAAAATGTTACTGTATGAAAACAAATCGTTGTCTAAAAAATATCAGAATAAGCTGGGAACAGAAGAATTTGAATATAAAAATAACTTGGGGACTAAAAATAATTTGAGGAATGAAAAATCCGTGACTATGGCTGCCTTAACCGCGAGGCCTCCACTGCCCTCAACTCCTTTCTACATTCAACCCTCTACTCTTCCATTCCTTTATTGGGCTGATTGTGGAGTCTATAACTCAAAATATGGGAAACCCCTCTCCAACAATCTATAGACCAGGCTCGAAATATAGAAGAAACAATAAATGGCTTTACCCATTTTTCTGTTATAAAAAGACAGGATAATACAGGAAGACTAATGCAAAAAACGTAAACCTATACCTTTTAAAACTCCGAAAAAGCTTAAACTTGCTTGTATTCAGTATGGGCCTACTGCCCCTTTTTTACTTGGCTTATTAAATACTATTAGTGCAAAGACTCTTCCCCCAAATGACTGGAAGGTGATTGCTTGTGCCTGTCTCTCCAGGGGTGATTATTTGCTGTGGAAGTTAGACTTTTATAAAGGGGCTGTTAAGGTAGAAAAAAAATCTCAGCATAGTCAACCTAAGCCACCAGTTACAGTGACTATAAAATTTGAAAATGAATAGAAGACTCAAATATTAGGAAAATTACAGCTTTTCCTATTGTAGTCTAATTTTCTTTAATGTTTTAACTACAATCTTCTAAACTATCATTTTGTTTCTTTTTTATTCTTTGCCTAAAAATTAAGGCAGGAGACCTGTGTTAAATCTGACTATAGAAAATATTCCAACAGCTGCCAAAAGCAAATTTTCTCAAAAAGATTTTGTTTAGTCACATCCTTCAGTCCTTCTGTCTGAAAATGCCTTAACTAATATCAGGCAGGCAGGCATCTTTCTAATCTAATTGTGCTCTAAAATCCTGGGTTTCTCTCTAGTTTGTCTAATTCATCTAATTCTTGTTTCTATTTAGTCTTCGTTTAATGTTATCTAAAATGTATCTGTTTTTAAGGCCTGAATTAAGTTTTTTTTGCAAACAAAGATTGGAAATACTGACTCTAATATTTAGAAAAATTAAATGTTTATAAAACTGATAAAAACACTCATTTAAATTTAAATAGAATAAAATATAAATCCCTAAAACTTACTAATTTGGTTAATTCATTATAAAATATATTCAAAGTTAGAAGCCATATAGCAACTTAAATATTAAGACTAATCAAAGTTATATATTATACTTGTGTTTTTTATGCATAAATTGTCTTATTTATGTGTAAGGTTATACTCAATTAGGCAAAACAAAGGAATTGAGCAAAATTAAGCAGGGCCCTAAGAAGTCATTTCAAGATTTTGTCTCACACCTAATTCAGGCAGTTAGAAGAATAGAATAAGGATGCTAATTCTGCTTCTCAGGCCACATTTTGCAAAAGGGGCCCCAAGGAAATTGGTGATTTGGCTTCTCTGATTTTTCCAATTGGATTTAAAAAAATAGGCCAGGAACACCCTGAAATGGAACTAACAATACAAGGGTGTAAATTTAAAAGACTTTTAGATACTGGAGCTAATGTATCTGCTATTGCTAAGCTACATTGGCCTCCTTCCTGGCCCACTTAAGCAACAGCCACAGAATTATAAATTCCTTCAACAAAAAACTCTAGTTTTTTACAATGGAAAGATAATAAGGTCATTCTGGATTTTTTCAGCCTTATGTGCTCCCTGGATTGCCAGTTAATTTGTGGAGTAGAGATGTTTTGAAAACTATGGGGGTGTTGCTTGTCAGTCCTAATAGTTTAATCAATACTCAGATGCTTAATCAGGGATTTTTGCTCACTAAGGGGTTAGGAAAAGAATAGCAAGGAATTCTCACCACCATAGAAGTGGCACCCAATACCAGAAGGCATGGATTAGGATATCAAAATTTAGCATAGGGGCCTTCGTAGTCCCTGCTACCCCAATAATGCATTGTGAAAACTCAATTACTTGGAAATCAAATAATCTTCTATGGGTAGAGCAATGGCCCCTTTCTCAGGAGAAACTTAAGGTAACTGCTCAATTGGTACAAGAACAGTTACAGCTTGGGCACATTGAACCATCTAATTGTCCATGGAATACGCCTATATTTGTCATTAAAAAGAAATCAGGAAACTGGAGACTATTATAAGATTTGAGAGCAATAAATAAGACTGGAAATTATGGGTCCTCTCCAGCTGAGACCTCCTTCTCCTACTGCCATTCCATGAAATTTTCACCTTATAATTATTGACTTGAAGGATTGCTTTTTTACTATTCCTTTAAGCCCGCATGATTGCAAGCGTTTTGCATTCAGTGTTCCTTCACTTAATTTTCAGGCTCCAATGGAGCAATACCAGTGGAGAATTTTGCCTCAAGGTATGGCGAACAGTCCTACCTTGTGAAGGCAGCACCCTAAAGCATACATAATTCATTATACGGATAATATTCTTATCGCTAATCCAGATAAAGACACTGTGTTGACCATTTTGCAACAACTAGAATATTCTTTAAAAGAATCAGGATTTTATATAGCTCCTAAAGAGATACAGAAATCTTTACCTTTTTCTTATTTAAGACAAATAATTGAGAGACAACAAATTTGTTCACAGAAAATAAAAATCAAGACAAATCATTTGCAAACTTTAAACGATTTCCAGAAATCGTTAGGAGACATTAATTGGCTTAGATCTTCTTTGAAATTAACTACCAGTGAACTAAAACCACTTTTTGATAGTCTTAGAGGCTCAGCTGAACCAGCTTCTCCTTGGCTACTTACAGCTGCAGGAAAGCAAGCTTTAAAGCTTATAGAAAAAGCCTTGCAACAAGCAAAACTAAAATGCATAAATCCTGAAAAATCAATTGCCTTACTAATTTGTCCCTCAAGTTACACTCCAACAGGACTTTGTGACAAGCTTCAGGTCCTATTGAATAGATTCATTTGGCTGTTACTTCTAAAAAAGTTTTCTCTTCGTATTTTGATCTTGTCGCCTCCTTGATTATCAAGGGGTGTAGGTGACTCTTACGGCTTATAGATTTTGAGCCTCAGATTGTTGTTGTTTCTTTTTTCAGAGGATCAACAACAATGGCTCTGGGAAACTTCCACTAAATGGCAAATTGCTTTTGCAAATTTTACAGGCCAAATTGATTCTCACTACCCAGCTGATAAAATAGTTACATTTGTATTTCCTAAAACAATTATTATTTTTTTGTGTATTTTTCTGAACCTGGAAATGGGGAGAGACAGTCAGACAGACTCCCACATGTGCCTGACCGGGATCCACCTGGCATGCCCACCAGGGGCGACGCTCTGCCCACCAGGGGGCGATGCTCTGCTGCGACCAGAGCCACTCCAGTGCCTGGGGCAGAGGCAAAGGAGCCATCCCCAGCGCCAGGGCCATCTTTGCTCCAATGGAGCCTTGGCTGCGGGAGGGGAAGAGAGAGACAGAGAGGAAGGAGGGGGGGATGGAGAAGCAAATGGGCGCTTCTCCTATGTGCCCTGGCCGAGTATCGAACCCGGGTCCCCTGCATGCCAGGCCTACGCTCTACCGCTGAGCCAACCGGCCAGGGCCTAAAACAATTATTAATGAGCCCATTCCTGAAACACCTACAGTCTTTACTAATGAATCCAGCTCAGGAATAGTAGGCTTAACAATCAATGAACAACTTTATACTGAAACAGTCACCTTAAAATCAGCTCAAAGAGTAGAATTACATGCCATTATCATGGATTTTCAACATTTGCCATATTCCTCCTTTAATCTGTATACAGACAGCAAATATTTACTTACAGTTGTTTCCACTATAGAGACTGCTGTCTTAGGGACAACTGCTGATGAGGAACTATTTCAACAGTTTCTCCTTCTTCAAAGACTTATACGTCAATATAGAGCTCCATGTTTTATAAAACATATTCGAACTCACTCTATGCTCCCTGAAGCTTTAGCACAAGGGAATACCCTTGTTACTCAAGCTACCCAAAAGAAAATTATTGGAGCAACCATGACAAATCAAGCAATCCAGTCTCATACTATTCACCACTAGAATGCTTCAGCCCTGCATAAACAATTTCAATGTTCTGGGAAAGCAGCACGACAAATTGTCAAATCCTGTCCAAGGCGTCCTATACTACAATCTGTCCCTTCATTTCGAAGTTAACCTTCGAGGACTCCTACCAGGACAACTTTGGCAAATGGATGTTACTCATATACCTTCATTTGGCAAACAATCCGTTGTCCATGTTACAGTGGATACTTATTCTGGATTTATAGCAGCCTCTGCTAGAACAGGAGAGGCTGCTAAGCATGTTATAGCTCATTGTCTATGCATTTTCTATTATTAGACTTCTTTGATGTAATTAAAACTGACAATGCTCCTGCATATGTAGCAAAAGCATTTACTGTATTTTGTCAAACCTTTCGAATTACAAGTATTTTTTACAATCTTTAAAGTCAAGGTATTATTAAAGTATACCCAGCAAATATTTTAAAGTCAATTTAAAAAAAAAAAAAAAAATATATATATATATATATATATATATATATATATATATATGGGAGAGTCATGTCCTGGAACTCCTACGGGTCTACCTTATCATGCTTTTTACTTTAAAATTTTTCTTTTGAATGCTGATGAACAGGAGACGCCAAATCCTTTTCTCCTGCAAACTTCTACCCTCTTTTATTTGATCTAGCTAAAAACACTGTTTTGTCTTTTTCCAAATAGTTCCAGATATACGGAAAAGATTTATATAGATGGATGGGAATCCTCAAACCCCTCAGCGAGATCTTCTAAGCATGGCTTTTAAGGTCTATAATGACCAAGAGCAGAAAAAGCCCAAAAGAGATCAGGTGAAATACTAGCTCTTGGCATAACCCTCAAAGGCTCCAACGCCCCAACGGGGCCTCATAGGACTCCATTTGGGCCCTGCTTCAATAGTGGAAAGGAAGGTCATTGAGCCAAAGCCTGCCAGGCTTACATGCCTTTGCTGTGAGGAAAAAGGGACACTGGAAGGTAAGCTGCCCCCTTGCTCCTCTAAGGGAGGGTTCAGTCTCTTCCAGCCCTGCTCAAGCCACCTGTGACCTAACCTTGACCAGCATGCTGGAATTTGCCACTGAAGGCTAAAGGTGCCCAGGGCCATTGGCCCCATCTATGTCGCTGTGGATGAGCCTAGGGTCTTTCTTCCAAGTAGCAGGTAAACTAATCTCATTTTTACAAGGGCCACTTAACTAAGTCTTGCCTGAATATTCAGGTTTTTTATTCTTCCCTTAAAAATCTCTGTTGTGGATGTTGATACTGCTATTTTCTGCTGCTGTGTTTAATATATAATTTTCCTTTATTCCTCCTGCCTCAATGCCCCATTCATATTTTAGGCTAGGACCTACTCCTAATTTAGAGCTCCTTTTTTCCTTTTTTGCCAACTTATAAATTTACCTCTGCCACCCAGCTTAGTGTATCCCAAGATTCTCTTCACCAAGCCACGGTTGCAAAGCTCCAGGGAAAAGCACCCTGACTCATCTCTCTAGGCTGAGGAGAACAGAAGCTCCATCTCCACACATGCTGCAGATGGCTTTTCCAGTCTACCTGAATCATTACCAGCTAGAAGCAGTGGTCTTTGGGACTTGGACATGAGCTGAAAAGTATAGAAATGTGACAACAATTACAGTGCCATGCGGACTTTTTCTGAATGTGGACTCTTCCTGGACTCCTGCTCCTGTGACAGCTCCTAATGGACTGAACTGGGGTTCAGTTGCATTTGCAGGGATTTGGAATGGTGTTGGTGCCAACTTGGACTTGGTGAACATGTTAAGGACATTACTCTTTTATAGATTCTTGTTATACTGGCTAAGAATTTGCTTAAAGGCTTTAATCACTGTAATATATTAGAATGTTTGTTTGGGTATCTGTTTAGGATTGGTTATATTAATTTTGTGTTTGTTCTGTATTTTTTTTAGTCTGCCTCCAAATTAGAATCTGGAAAACTAGGAAATCAGATGAGTGCAAATCTCAGCACACAAATTAAAAATAAAAAAGAAAAGGGGGATATGTTGTGGACCATAAATGACAGAAAGCCATTGTAGATTTGAGGCTTGGCAAAGGGCTGAGTTCTCCCCTTCCACCTCCATATTGGCTGTGAGGCTGAATATTGGCACCCATTTCACTTGCTTCCTTGACTTGCTGGAAGCAATTTACATGCCCTTCCTCTGACTCTTTGTTTGTTTTCAGATGTTGGTAGATTTCACTAATGCGTCCTGTTTATGCCTTGGGAGAGTTCCTGTTTTAGCCTTGGATGTGTTACTTTGTATCAAGGACTTCCTTGGTTTGCATATGGCTATATAATAAAGCAAAGTGGGGCTATGGGGCACTCGGATATTGCCATCAGCATTTGAAGAGTCCTTCCTGTCCCATTTTTTCTTGATGAGTTGTTTCCTTACTTCTGCACCGTTATTAGGAGTCTCGCTGGTCTGCAGCAGGGTGTAACTTAGACCTCTGCACTCACTATTTGTGTCCCTAATGTGTTGGCTGCCTCTAAGCATGTCTTTGTTCTAACTGGGGCAGGTGAGCCTCCAGTGGATGGGGCAATTTCTTCCCTTTGTTAGTGATGCTATTGCCAGGAAAAAATGTTCACTTTAGATTTGGGGAGTGACTCAGCCCAGGGGTTTGGGTGTCCATCCCTACAAGTGTCTCCCCCTGTGTCTCCAAGACCACTCTCACCCCTGGCAACTCCAGTCCTCCCAGAGCTCTCTGCTCCTGGAGCTCTGGGAAAGTGGCTGTTAGCAAGGCTCTCCATGCAGTCCTTTTAATACGGAGCCTGGGTCTGAGAATTTTGCCTCCTTCTTTCAAACAGTATCTAAGTTCCTTTCTCAGCCAAATATAGTCCGTAAGCCCCTTCCAGGCTCCAGGGCTCTAGGCTGGGATTCTGGTTTTGGGGCTTAGGACCCACAACTCACTGTGCAAACCTCCCCGTTGCGAGAGTCCCTCCCACCCACCCCTCGCTCCTGGGACCAGGGCAGCACTTTCCGCATCTCTGCCTTTTCTACTAGTCTCAGTGTGGGTTCTTTGGTGGTCCTTGGCTGTAGAATCCTCTTAATATAGTCCAAAGTTGGTCTTTCAAGATGATTGTTCTCAGAATTAAGTTGTAATCCACCTTGGTTCTGGGAAGTGGGAGTTGGAGTGTCCACCTACTCTGTGGCCATCTTGTCTTCCCTATTTATTATTATTTTTTTTTTTTCTGAAGCTGGAAACAGGGAGAGACAGTCAGACAGACTCCCGCATGTGCCCGACCGGGATCCACCCAGCACGCCCACCAGGGGCGACGCTCTGCCCACCAGGGGGCGATGCTCTGCCCATCCTGGGTGTCACCATGTTGCAACCAGAGCTACTCTAGCGCCTGAGGCAGAGGCCACAGAGCCATCCCCAGCGCCCGGGCCATCTTTGCTCCAATGGAGCCTTGGCTGCGGGAGGGGAAGAGAGAGACAGAGAGGAAAGCGCGGCGGAGGGGTGGAGAAGCAAATGGGCGCTTCTCCTGTGTGCCCTGGCCGGGAATTGAACCCGGGTTTTATTATTTTTTTAATGAACATTAGTGAACTTTTGGTTTTATCTCTGACACACGAAAAGCTTGGACATCCTGACTCCCCTTCTTCTGTTCCCCATCTCCTTCTCTTTGCACTAACTGTATAAACTGGCTTCTCCTTCAGCATTCTGCCATCTTGGCTGCCTCTCTTCTGCAATGCTGATGGCACGAACCTAACCGAGCAATCTTTTTGTTGTTTCCACCTAAATGACTGTACAATTCTTCAAAACTGATATTGGGAGAGATGTCTTTCTTATTTCATCTTTCTTCTTTCACTTCCCAGGCCAAGGGAGGGGGTGGTAAAAGGGTAAGGGAGGAAAAAGGGCAGGGAAGTGCCTCTTAACTTACAGAAGCTTTTTCAACATTCTTTTTCTTTCTTTTCTTTTCTTTTTATTTATTTTTTTTTGTTAGTGAGAAAGAGAGAAAGACAGGAAGGGAGAGAGATGAGAAGCATCAGTTCTTCATTGTGGCACCTTAGTTGCTCATTGATTGCTTCCTCATATGTGCCTTGATGGGGTGGGGGCCTCCAGATGAGCCAGTGACACCTTGCTCAAGCCAGCAACCTTGGGCTTCAAGCCAGCAACCAGCAACCATGGGGTCATGTCTATGATCCCATGCTCAAGTTAGCAACTCTACATTCAAGCTGATGAGCCCACGCTCAAGCCAGAAACCTAGGGGTTTCAGACCTGGGTCCTCTGTGTCATAGGCCAATGCTCTATCCACTGTACCACTTATTGGTCAGGCTCAACGTTAACTTTCTTTTATTTTTATACAGAGACAGAGAGTGAATCAGAGAGAGGGATAGACAGGGACAGACAGACAGGAACGGAGAGAGATGATAAGCATCAATCATTAGTTTTTCATTGCACGTTGCAACACCTTAGTTGTTCATTGATTGCTTTCTCATATGTGCCTTGACCATGGGCCTTCAGCAGACCGAATAACCCCTTCCTGGAGCCAGCGACCATGGGTCTAAGCTGGTGAGCTTTTGCTCAAACCAGATGAGCCTGCGCTCAAGCTGGCGACCTCGAGGTCTTGAACCTGGGTCCTCTGCATCCCAGTCTGATGCTCTATCCACTGTGCCATGGCCTGGTCACACTCAACGTTAACTTTCTTATTAGAAAATATATCAACCCCTGAACCCATTCTTACTTCCTGCTTGCTCTGCTCAGAAGAGGTGACATTGTCCTCTAATGCTACTCCCTTCTGCATCTTTTAGATAGTGCCACCTTTAAAAAAAATTTTTTACAACATATCTTTAACTTTTTTCCTCAAGTCCTTTTTTTCCAGGGTATAAACATAATCCCAGCCATGGCCAGTTTGCTCAGTTGTTTACAGTGTCATTCTGATACAACAAGGTTGCAGGTTTGATCCCCAGTCAGGGCACATACAAGAATCAACTGATAAATGGATAAATAAATAAATCAATAAATCAATATTTCTCTCTGTCTGTCTCTAAAATCAACTGAAAAACAAAACAAAACATAATCACATCTGCTCCACTGAATGAAGCGCCTCTTCCATGACCTCTTTCTATAGCTACAACTCTGTCAAGTTCCTTTCTTTCATAGGACAACTTCTTGAAAGACTCATGTGCTTTTGTTATCTGCCTTCTTTTCCTAACCTTATGTACATTTTAAGTTCCTTTAGTGTGTACCCAACATCCAGCTCTACAGGATCTTAACTTTTTGCCAGGTTTAAATTATATCTTTCTTTAGCAATAAATAGATTAATAGCTTAAATTAAAAATACTGTTAAGAATAAATCTTAGTGAGGGTGCAGAGAAACTGAACCTCTCAGACGTTGCTAGTGGGAATGTAAATGGTACGGCCATTCTTGACAAGAGTTTATCAGTTTCTTATAAAATTAAATGTCCAGCCTGACCAGGTGGTTGTGCAGTGCGTAGAGCATCGACCTGGGATACTAAGGACCCAGGTCTGAAACCCTGAGGCTGCCAGCTTGAGCATGGGCTCACCAGCTTGAGCACAGGATCACTGGCTTGAGCAAGGGGTCATTGTCTTAGCTGGAGTTCCCACCCCCACCATCAAGGCACATATGAGAAAGCAATCAATGAACAACTAAGGTGCCACAACTATGAGTTGATGTTTCTCATCTCTCTCCCTTCCTGTCTGTCTGTCCCTCTCTCTCTTTCTCTGTCTACCCCCCCCAAAAAAAAAACCCCAAAAACTAAATGTCCATACAGGCACTTATTCCAGAGAAATGAAAACTTGTGTTCATATAAAAACTTATCTATGGCCTGACCAGGCTGTGGCACAGTGGATAAGGCATCAGACTGGGACACAGAGAACCCAGGTTCAAAACCCTGCGGTCGAGGCTTGAGTGCGGGGTCACTGGCTTGAGCATGAGATTATAGACATAATCCCACAGTAGTTGGCTTGAGCCCAAGGATCGCTGGCTTGAAGCCCAAGGTTGCTGGCTTGAGCAAGGGGTCTCTCACTCTGCTGTAGCCCCCAGTTAAGCCACATATGAGAAAGCAATCGACGAACAACTAAGGTGCTGCAACAAAGAATTGATGCTTCTCATCTGTCTCCTTTCTTGTCTGTCTCTGTCTCTCTGACTCTCTCTCAGTCAAAATAAAAAGTATGAATATTCATGGTAGCTTTACTCATTGTAGTAAAAACACAGAAAAAACTCAAATGTCTTTCAGTGGGAGAATATATTTAAATAAACTTATACAACAGACTACCAGGCAATAAAAAGAAATGGATTATTATTGATTGATACATGCAACAACTATTTTTATTGTAAGTACTAATTCTATTATTATTTTTTATTTATTAATTTTAGAGAGTGAGGAGAGAGAGACAGAGGGAGAGACAAAAAGAGAGAGAAGCAAGGAGGAGCAGGAAGCATCAACTCCCATATGTGCCTTGACCAGGCAAGCCCAAGGGTTTTGAACTGGCAACCTCAGCATTCCAGGTTGACGCTCTATCCACTGCGCTACCACAGGTATTTATTCGTATTATTTTTATTTATTCATTTTAGAGGTAAGTACTAGTTCTGTATTATTTGTTTTACAGATATCATCTTCTAGCCTTGGAAGTTAAGGTGACTTAAACAATATTTACGGGACTTCCTGTAATGGTGAAGTTTTGATTTATATATTGCCTACTTTATGACTATTTTCTTTTCACTTATGATTTGTGCTTTTAGTATGTCTAAAATAATATTTTCCTGACCCAAAATCAAAAAGATATTTTCTTTTCTAAGTTTTAAGGTTGATTTTCTTTTTTAAAAAAAAGTTTATTTTGTGGCAGAGACAGAGAGAGTCAGAGAGAGGGACAGACAGACAAGAAGGGAGAGAGATGAGAAACATCAATTCTTCTTTGCGGTTCCTTAGTTGCTCATTGACTGATTTCTCATATGTGCCTTAACTGAGGGGCTACACCAGACCAATTGACCCCTTGCTTGAGCCAGCGACCTTGGGCTCAAGCTAGTGAGCTCTACTCAAACCCAATGAGCCAGCATTCAAGCCAGCGACCTCGAGGTCTCGAACCTGGGTCCTCCGTGTACTAGCCCGACACCCTATCCACTGCGCCACCACCCGATCAGGCTAAGGTTGCTTTTATTTTCACATTTAGTTCTTTAATCCTCCTGACATTGATCTTTATGTACTATATTTCCCCATGTATAAGGCACACTCTCTTCTGAAAAATTTGGGATGTAAAAACTGAGTGTCTTATACAGTAGTTGTAAACTTTTTTAACTTGCATTTCCTGCTTTGTTGTGCTTGTTTTTGTGCTCATTATTGTAGATTTTTTTTTTACTTGAATTTTGCAATTTTTTGCACTTGTTTGCGCTCATGGTTTTGCACTTTGTTACAAGTATATTACTGTAGGTTACATTTTGCTGTGTTCTGCTCAGAAATGGCTCAGAAAAGATTTTCATACAGTGCCGAATTCAAGTTAAAAGTGATTCAGTTTGGAAAAGTTAATGGAAATCGTGCTGCTAAACATAAGCTTGGTCCTCCTCCAACTGAGAAATCGATCTGAGACTGGCTATGGGAAGAAGAAACTCTACTGAAAATGCCACGGCAGAAGAAGGTCATGGGCATCAAGTCAGCAAAATGGCCTGATTTAGAGAGGGAATTGAAGATATGGATTGAAGAGCAAAGGGCAATCCTGTGTCCACAAAGATGATTCAGCATGAGGCAAGAAGAATGACAATTTGACACCAGCAGGAAGAATAAAGAAACAAACTATAGGAGAAGTTTGTACCTGGGTGAAAAGGTTCTGGGATAATATCAAGATTGAGATCACTGTCAAGTCATTTAAGAAGTGTGGCATTTCAAATGCCATAGATGGAACTGAGGACGTGGCAATATATGAAGACAGTGATTTGTCATCAGACACAGATGAGAACAAGCTAATGGATGGGAGTTTAGACAGTGATGAGGAGTTGTATAAATTTTATGATGAATGGAACTTGAGTTCAATAAGTTTATGTAATACATTTTTTTCAAATTTCAGGCCTCAAAATTAAGGTGTGTCTTTTACATGGGAACATCTGATATATGGAGAAATATGGTATTTACTGTGCAGTTCGAAGAAAATTATACTTTTTTCTGTTTCTTCACTACTCAATGCATTTCCATTGTTTTTGAATACCTATTATGTTTAGAGAAAGTTAGTTATCTTTATAGATCTAGTTTATTTTATGATTTATTTAACTGTGCCTAAATAAATGTCACTTGTCATGTCAAGAGACTTGTTTAAAAGTATTTCATTACCAAAAATTGAAATATGAAGAGAAGAAAAGTATGTATACCTTGAAAACACTAAACAAATAAAAGTTGTTATAGCAATACTCATAGTGTTAAAATTAAAATGTAAGGCAAAAAGTAAAAAAGTAACATGAATAATTTATCATTAACATAAGATAATCACAAAGTTGAAAGGTATTAACAACATAGCCTTTAAATGTGTAAGTTGAAAATTGTCTGAATTACAAAGAAAAATAGTGAAATCTACAAATCTATAAACACAGTTGATACATTTATATCTGTACTAATAAATTAAGCAGACTGAAATATTAATGAAGATATACATGTCTGGAATAAATAAGTTAACAAGCTAAATCAAATAGATATATAATTTCATTCTGAAGAAAAAGAGACTATAAATTATTTTCAAGGAAATAGAAAATACAATAAAAAACTTAGTCATCTGCTCAGTTATAACTAAATTTTTAACAAATTTCAAAGACTCAATATCAGAAACCATATTTCTAATCATATTGTAAATAAATTAGAAAAAAAATAGGAAGATAGCCATCTCCCAACCCTATATCCAGAAACTAAAAATAATTCCTAAATAATTCATGAGTTAAAGAAGAAATCACTGTGAACACCACCAAAAAAGGAAGTCACTGTGTAAATAATAAGACATGTAAAATTGAATGGAAATGAAGTTTCCACATAGAAAAATTTGAAAAATATAGCTAAATCTGTACTCTGAGGGAAATTTATAGCCTTAACTATTTTTAATTAATATAAAAAAGATTGATAAATTGTTCTGAATCCTGAAATTAGAAAAAAGAAATAAGCCCTGAAGTAAATAAAAGGAAGATAGATCAAAGATATCCACAGAAACAAATGAAATAGAATGGAGACTTCATTTTCCTGGGAATATGGCAGACTCTAGTTTTTATATCAATCCTTACTCACACTGACAACCACTAAAAACTCAGGACAAAAAATTATTTTATATTTTTCAAATTAATAAAAATATTGAAGAAATATTCTTAAACAATTAAATATCTAACAAAATAAGGAACTTTCAAATAAAAATATAAATGCAGAATGGAATTTAAATGTATAAATGAGGCACTCAATACACTTTTGCCCTGTGGTCATTTGCTCTGCCTTGAATATTTCATCTCTTATCTTTCCTGGAGAATCAATTGTGAACTTCCCTATATAAATAACCTGACCAGTTCCTTGTAGTACATGTCTGTTTAGAAATGTCTGTTATATATAATAGGTGCTCAACAAGCATCTGTTGAGTGAGAGTATAAATAAATGAGTGGAGTAAACTGGAGAGGGCCATTGGGTCATAGAGAAAATATAAATATTTAGGAAAAAAGATGTGGCTTAGTGTTAGGGCAGGCTTCCCAGATTCTGTGTTTTCTTACCATGCCAGCAGGGCCTCATCATGTAGAGTAGTCACATTCAAGTAACTTCCACTTGAGTGCCCAACTAAAGAGTTGCAGGGCAGGGTAGAGGGTTGAGCACAGAACCAGAGCTCACCCGAATCCACATCCCTGTACTGGCAGATAGGCCCTCTTGCTCCAATTGATTCGGAGTGAACATTGCAAATCATAGTCTCTTCAGTTCCTTTGGGTCCCCGGAAATACCCTCTGAAATCAACCGTGGCCCTTTTCTCTCTCCAGATTCTTCGCAGAACTCCAATTGCCTCGCTGGAGTGGATTAGCCTCACTTGCACCCGGGCCTTCCCAGACCAGAGAAGGGGGAAGGACAGCAGGTATGTGCCATTCTCCAGATCCTGGACATCCCCAGGCACCCCAGCCTTCAATTCGGGACCCAGCAGTTGTGCCCGAAACAGATCTCCACCATGGGTCTTGGGCCTGCCCCGATGGTCTCTGGCAACAAGGATGACCTCAAGATAGCCTCCCAGGGCATAGCTGGCCTGTGCAGGACCCTTCAGGTGATAGGTGGAATTTTGGGGGCTGGTGGAGGCCAATAGGTCCCCCTTATTTCCTGGAGTTGGAGGCCAGTACAGAAGATGGGTCCATTTAGCAAGCTCCTTGGGGAGAGACTCCAAGAGGGAAGGAGATTCTGTGAACTTGGGGGCAGATTTAGAAGCAGGCCGGTACGATGGGGGCCGAAGGGTGGTGCTGTCAGGCCAGGTCATCTTGCAGTAGAGGAACTGCGAGTAGAGAAAGGAAAATCTATCAGTGGTTTGTGTTTTCCTCACTTTCTTTTAGGAAGGGGATTTCACTCATCAAAGCTAGTTCTCTCTGCTGGGGGTCCTCTCCTGCTTGCACCAGTCTGTTCTTCATCAGCCTAGTGTCTGAGTCATTACCAGATTTACTTTAGAGGAGCATCTCGTGTGAGGGTGAAGTTCTATCTCTGAATCTCAACTCTCCTCTTATGTCAACCTTTTCCCTCCACTACCACCCCCACCCCTGCCACAAACACAGAGACATGTGTGGGCTTGCCTCCAACTGCCACAGCTCTTGCTTTCCTCTCAGAACCCGGCATTCTGATTAAGTCCTCTTTTTACTTCCTATGTCCTCCCTCCACCTCTCCAGCCCCATCATCTCAACCTAGATTTCCAACAGAGTCAGAGGTGGAAGAGCCCATTACTCAATTCTGCTGAGGGTTATACTAAAAGGAGGTTAGACCATCTCTTAGGAAGTTCCCTCACTGATTGGGCTCAGTGGACAAAAGAAGTGATTCAACCACAGAAACCACTGGAAAAGTGAGATGCTGTAGAAAGGCACAGGCAGAGGTGCAGGTTGGAAAAAGACTGAGATATGGCAGATTCTTTTCTAGGAAGACACGAAGTTTGCTAATGGCAGAGAGTCTCCTCCAGGGACCCAGCGATCTCTAATCCCATACTCTGAGAAACACAAAGTCACAAATACAGACCAGAGAAGTGTAAGAAACCAAACAGGAAGAGCAGCAGAGAGGGAGGCCTTGTTTTGTGCGATGAACAGTGGTGCTGGGTTTGAGAGGGAGCCTATGCACCTGGCCTATTAGATATTGATGTATGCCCAGCAATAGTCTCTTCTACTCAAGCAAGTGTAATTCAGAGAAAAGCAACCCACTGGCACATCTCAAAGTCCATGGCAACACATGGGAGGTGCTTTGAGGCTGTGGTCTCTGTTTTTTTGGTTTTTTTTTTTAATAATTTTATTTTTTTAATGGGGTGACATCAATAAATCAGGATATATATATTCAAAGATAACAAGTCCAGGTTATCTTGTCGTTCAATTATGTTGCATACCCATCACCCAAAGTCAGATTGTCCTCTGTCACCTTCTATCTAGTTTTCTTTGTGCCTCTCCCCCTCCCCCCTCCCCCCCTCCCCATAACCACCACACTCCTATCAATGTCTCTTAGTTTCACTTTTATGTCTGTGGTCTCTGTTTTGATTGTTTGTGGACAGAACACTTACAGGATTGGCTCCTCTCTGGGCTGAAGAGGAGAAAGGTTGAACATCATAAAGTCTGGACTCAGATTAGTACTGTGTGATTCCTTGGAATGCTTGGCCCACACGGGCCAGTGGTGTCTTGGGAGAAAGTATAGCTGATAAGGCGTTTGGTCCTAATGGGGCCTGTTCAGAGTCCTTCCTCCTGGGTGGGGAGAATATCAGGGGAGCACTAAACTGGGAGATCACAAATCAGAATGACTTCTTGTCCATCCCTAACAAAGGGCAAAAACGTGCTGGTGAACATGTCCCATGTTCCCAGAACCACAGACTTTATTTTTTGCTTCCTGTCACTTGCAGCTTTGCCACCACACAAAGGATCCTGAAAATCTGAACTGACCAGTAGGAGTGGCCTAGAGTTATGTTACAGCAAATTTGAACAGCTTTGAGAGAGAAAGGCCAAAAATATCAGTTTAACATTAAAAGAATTACTAGGTGTGAGAGGTTACATGAAAGCTTATCTTACTATTCCTGAAATGTCATTACATGTTATATGTATTCTTTGGTATGTGAAAAATATTTGCTAATAGAAACAAATTTTATAAAAATTCTCTGGGCTTTGGAATGGTAACTCAGCTGGTTGGAGCATCATCCCGATTTGCCAAGGTTGTGGGTTCGATTCCCAGTCAGGGCACACACAAGAAGCAACCAATGACTGTACAACTAAGTGGAATAACAGGTGATGCTTCTCTCTCTCTTTCTCTCCTATACTTCTCTGTAAAATATCAATGAATAATTTTTTTAAAAGTTTAAAAATTATCTGCTTAATTTTACTTTAACCAAAGAGGAACTATAAAAAGAAAAATACAGTTTGACCCATGGAGGCACAGTAGATAAAGTGTCAGCCTGTAATGCTGAGGTCCCTAGTTCAAAACCCTTGGACCTGGTCAAGGCACACATGAGAGTTGATGCTTCCTGTTCCTACTCCCCTTCTCTCTCTCTCTCTCTCTCTCTCTCTCTCTCTCTCTCCTCTCTAAAATGAATAAGTAAAAAAAATTTTTTTTTAAAGTAAGAAAAATACATTCTGTCTAGATAGAAATGAAAAGAGAAAACTTCAGGAATAACATCTTTAAGGTGGCACGTAGGAAGCCCTGGACCTTCTTTCCCCCCATGAACACATGGATTCATCAACAACGCACAGACCAGTTTCCTTCGTAAGAAGTACAAAACTAACTGAGAGGCTTTGCACTCTAGGGCTAGGCAAACATGAAAACAGACTTACCAAAGCTGGGAGGAGATTCAGGACACCCCGTACTGCAATAAAATCAGGGAGAGGACCTCCAGTTCCCAGTTTCTATCAGCTCCAGTGCCCCAACGTTTCCATAAGTCTCCTCAGGGGACTGGTTTCTGGCCTGCTAGTTTTGCAGTGCTGACGAGACTAGCCCAGTCTAGCTGTGTGGGGAGAACAGGGACCACTAGGCTGGTCATCACCATAACTCCCTCCACCCCTCCGTTCACCTCAGCTCCCTATGCTGCTGAAAGAAGCCAGTCACAGAAAGACAAATATTACATGATTCCCTTTTTATGAAGTATCTAAAATCGTCAAATTTATGGAGTTGAAGAGTGGAATGCTGTTTGCCAGAGGCTAGAGAGAGGAAGAAATGGGCAATTATTAATTAACATGCACAAAATTTCAGTTGAGCAAGATAAACTCCACAGGTCTGCTGCACGACATTGAACCTAATATATGGCATTGCATATGTAAGAATTGTTAAGCAGATAGATCTCATGTTAAGTGTTCTTATCACAATGAAATAAAATTTAAAAATAAAAATATTTCTTGTAATCAAAAGACACTATTAGAATGAAAAGCAGGCATGACACAGAGCTGGAGAAGATACCTGCTCCATGTGCAATAAATGAAGGAGCTTGTATCCAGAATCTATCAAGAATTTCTACAAATTAGTAAGAAAAGAAAAATA
This sequence comes from Saccopteryx leptura, assembly GCF_036850995.1. Classification (NCBI taxonomy): domain Eukaryota; kingdom Metazoa; phylum Chordata; class Mammalia; order Chiroptera; family Emballonuridae; genus Saccopteryx; species Saccopteryx leptura. Next base: position 188,789,848 of record NC_089506.1, read on the forward strand.
CCTCAATTAAAAATGGATGGAGCATACTTTAACAGCATTTCACCATAGAAGGAATTCAAATGACCAATAAATGTATGAATTTGTGCTCAGCTGAATTAGTTAGGAAAGGTATGTAAATTAAAACCACAATGAAATACCTCTCTGTAGTCAAAGAAAGGTGACTACTGTAAGACAATACCAATGTTAGTGAGGATATGAAGCAAGCAAATCTCTCATGTTGTGCTGGTGAGAACATAAATCGGGGAAATCACTGCACAACTGGCTGTATGTATTGAGGTTAACATATGCATACCTGAGGACCAAGCAGTTTAGCTCGTTGGTATATACCCAACAGAAAGGCATGCATATGTGCAGCAAGTAATAATTAAAATAGCTCCAATCTAAACAGAATCCAAATGGCCATCAATAATAGAATGGTAAGTGCATTGTCAATATATTGATACACTGGAGTACGAGCATGAAATAAAAATCAACAAAGAACAGCTTTACATTACAACATGGATGATTCTCACAAAAATAGAATGAAAGAAGACACACATAAAAGAGTACATAGTGTATAATTACATTTCTATAAAATGCAAAATCAGGTTAAAATAGGCAATAATATTTATAGTTGGAAAGAAGAGAGGGTGATAGTGACAGAGAAGGAGGCAAAAGAGAAAGCTTTTAAGGGTACCGGTAATTTTTATATCTTGCCTTGCAATAATTACACAGCTCTACTTTTTATTTAATTGAACATTTATGATTTATGTATTTTTATGTATTTTATAATTCAACTTTTTTAAAAAGTGGAAAGTTTTGACTGCTGCACCAGGATATCTAACTATCACACAGTGAAAACTTACTCTGGAAAAGAAATCAACACTTTTTTGGACCTGACTGGTTTTCAAGTGACAGGAGAAGGGATAGAGAGACTCCCACATATGCCCTGACCAGGATCCACCAGCAACCCCCACCCGGTGCCAAGGCTTGGACCAACTGAGCTCTATCCTCAGCACCCAGGACCGACACTTGAACCAATTGAGCCACTAGTGCTAGAAGGGAAGGGGAAGAGGTAGGGGGAGAGAAGGAGATGGCCACTTTTCACATGTGCCCTGACTGGGGATTGAATCTGGGACATCCGCATGCTGGGCCTATGTTCTATCCACTAAGTCAATTGACCAGGGCCTGGACCTGACTTTTAATGTGGATGAAAAAGGGGCCACATACTAAATGTGACAAGTTCAGGGAAGGACTCAATGTGGGCCATACAAACTCAGAGACTGAAAGGAATCACACAGTGAGACAGTATAATGACTTTGGCCAGGAATGAAAAAATACCCAGTGACCAGGAAGCTAAGTTAAGATGATGAAGCCAGAACAAACATCAATAAAAATGTGACTATCCCTCCATACTCTGTTCAAAACAGTTGCAGAATTTTATCTCTACTTTAACTGCTTGCTTTTTCTACCCTGACAAATTCCACAAACCTGCCTTTTCCAAAAAGCCTGTGTTTGGGTTTTTTTTTCATGCAAGCCCACTTTGTCTCCAGCTTATAAAAGCAGCCAAGCAGAGCCAGCCTCGACCCAGTTCGCAGGGGCTTCCTTTCTCCTGTGCTGCTTCCCTTGTGCTCAAGCATAAGCCTAACAAACATCTGTCTGGAAATTTCTCTGGAGTTTCCTCTTGGTTTCTATCTTGTGGAACCCAAGAACCCAACCAGTAACAATAAGATGGTCTGATCATCTGTAATAAACTTAAAAATTCTTAACTAAAAGGAAGTTGTGGTGGTGGGTAGTCACATCCTAGATCTGTAGCTTCCTTGACAAAGGTCAATCTTTACCTTAAGTAAAATAATACAACTTTGGAATGTCAAAGCAATCCTCTCTTTCAGGACCCCTTTTAAGAAGTAATCATTAATTGTTTCTCATTAGCGTCTTGATGGGGCAGAGGTCAGAGCTTAAGCTGAGCCAGTGACACCTTGCTTAAGCCAGTGACCTTTGGGCTGAAGTCAGTGACCATAGGATCATGTGAATGATCTCACACTCAAGCTGGTGACCCCACACTCAAGCTGGATGAGCCTGCACTCAAGCTGGCAATGTCGGGGTTTTGAACCTGTGACCTCAGTGTCCCAGGTGGATGCTCTATCTACTGCACCACCACCAGCCAGCCCAGATTGACCACTTTTAAGAGAAACCAGAAATTCGTATTTTCAAATGAGAGCTCCTGTTGTTTAAATACCAACAACCCATTTAATTGTTTTAAATATAAATTGAGACTGACGAGTGATGGTGTTGCAGTGGATAGAGTGTCAATCTGGGAACTGAGGTCCCAGGTTCTAAACCCCAAGGTCATCAGCTTGACTGCAGTTCATCCAGCTTGAGCACAAGGCTCACTAGCTTAAGCGTGGGTCTCCAGCTTAAGCATGAGATCATCAAAATGGCCCCATGGTCTCTGGCTTGTGCCCAAAGGTCACTGGCTCAGCTGGAGCCCCCTAGGTCAAGACACATACAAGAAGCAATCAATGAACAACTAAAGTGATGCAACTAGGTGTTGATGCTTCTTATTTCTCTCACTTCCTGTCTCTCTCTCACTAAAAACAACAACAACAACAAAACAAATCAAAACAAAACTCCCGGCCCTGGCTGGTTGGCTCAGTGGTAGAGTGTCGGCCTGGCGTGCAGAAGTCCCGGGTTCGATTCCTGGCCAGGGCACACAGGAGAAGTGCCCATCTGCTTCTCCACCCCTCCCCCTCTCCTTCCTCTCTGTCTCTCTCTTCCCCTCCAGCAGCTGAGGCTCCATTGGAGCAAAGATGGCCTGGGCGCTGGGGATGGCTCCTTGGCCTCTGCCCCAGGTGCTAGAGTGGCTCTGGGTGCGGCATAGCGATGCCCCGGAGGGGCAGAGCATTGCCCCCTGGTGGGCAGAGCGTCGCCCCCTGGTGGGCATGCCAGGTGGATCCCGGTCTGCGCGTGCGGGAGTCTGTCTGACTGTCTCTCCCCGTTTCTAGCTTCAGAAAAATACAAAAAACAAACAAACAAACAAAACAAAACAAAACTCCCAGAAACATGAGTTGAAACAAGTCAAACAAATGTTATCTATAGCTACATTAAGTCTCAGAAACCCAGTACAACCCATGTACTAACAGGCATTCTTAGCTTCTTGTCACAGCGAAGTTGCCCAAAACATCACTAAGGTCACTCCAGCCAATTGCCCACTCTCTTTCAGACAGAGAATGTTTTCCTGACTCTGCCTCTTTTTCTCTGTGCTAAGAAGCAGAACTGGATACCACAGACTTGTTCTCTTTCTCTTACACTGTGGCAGAAAGGGTGAGAAGGCTAAGAATGATGTGAATTGCTTTTTTTTTTCCTCCACTGGGATTTCCCTGAAACAATCTCTTCTGAGTTTGTTTCTAATTCCCTAATAGACCCCAACACCCAACTCTTCTTAAGGAGGACATTCCACCCTCGCAATTGCTGCCTCTGGAATCACACAGGGACAGATGAAAGGAGATTGAGAGCTCCCTCAGTCCCCTCTCCTAGAGTAAGACAGTAATCAGTTCAAACTTGAGGTTGCTTAAGGAGAGAACAAGATAGGGCAGAGCAAGGGCAGTACTCACCCAAATGAGAAAGATTGATGCCACAATCAGAATCTTGTATCCCTTGCATTGCTCCATAAACAGACCCATGGCAGCATAGACTCTTCTCTGAAATATCCAGTATGAACCAGGAACTTAGGTGCATAAAAAAATAAAACACTAACAATCATAAAACAATAAAAGTTTATTTTGGTCTTTGAAATTACTAAGTTCATTCTTGTAACTTTCCAAGAGAGGTGCATGTTCTGCCTGATACTTCAAAGTCTTCCAGACTCTTTTTCTCTCAAAATTCATCTTTCTAAGTTCCAAGCTTATAGTGGAATAATCCATTGCATGACCTTGGATGGGAACACAGCCGACAAGAAAAGAATGTTTTGCCAAGAGAATTGTTTTTGTGACTCGAAGGTGGGTCACTGAAACAGGTCTATTTGACTGAAGGCAGTTGCTGGGTTTTCTTCTCAGTAAAACATTCTCATGAGCTTTCTGTTTTCTTCAAGGCTATCCCTTGAGATAAAAGAAAGAAATGTTGTGGGAACCATAGAAGCAATAGCAGTTAATGCCTTTTGATATTGTATTGTTATTAAGCTCTCATGTAGATGTATTCCATGTATCTTTAAGTAAAGGTTATGCTTGATGCTATGCCAATTTCTAAGTAAACAAGCTTTTTGAAATCTTGTGAATAAAAATAGGACGCAGCACGAACTCGGCACCATTTGCCTGAGCGAGCAAGTGGTCCTTTGCTAGTTCACGAATATTTCGTCTGCTGATCTCTCTCTCTGTGCCCCCGACTCACAATAACATTTGGCGCCTACCATGGGGCCTTAAGAAGAGATTAAGAAGGGGCGAAACCGAAAGGGTAAATTGGACGCAGTGTGTACGCAAAACTTTTGGGAATAACTAGCAAAGTCATGGGGAATTCCCATTCATTATTAGATGACTAAGTATAAGTTTTAAAATCCCTTTTAAAGGGATCTGGAATTCAAATAAAAGACAAGGAATTATTATGTCTTCTAAATGCTATTCAGAAACATTGTTATTGGTATACTCCTGAACATCGTAATCAATTGAATTTGAATGTTTAGCAACAAGTAGGAAAATATTTACACTACACTCATCAGCATGGAGATCTGCTTGGTGCTGAAATGTCGGCTGCTTATAATCTTATTGCTAAACCCTTGGCCCTTTGCAATCAGATGGAGATTCTGTTAAAGACTTGAGTGAGGTTATTTATAATGAGCCTAAAGGATTTGATTCAGCACAGAATGAACAGAATGATGATTTGGACAATACTGTCTCTGCTTCTGAGGTTACTGATCATTTTAATGAAATTCAGTCATCCACAGGCTTTTATTTCTCTTTGCCAAAAAGTGAGGGAGCCCCAATAGATGATGTTGCCTGTCTAAAACATTTATTAAATTAATTACAACTTACACTAGAACAACAGAAGATTGGAAATCAGTATACTGTTTATCCTGTTCAAAAGCAAAATACATGTGAGACTACAGCTCCTCCAATTCAAGGTCAAGAATTAATCGGTTTTGGCAGGGGAAGGATTTTTCAATTCCCTGAAATCTCTGAAATGCAACAGGCACTTGTGTATCATGATGATTTAGAATCTAATTCTAGTAATTTTTCTGCATCTATTTTTCCAATTATTCGACAGCCCTTCCCTCCTAATGCTCAAAGTCCTGGGAGAGGCCATAATGTTCAATTTGAACAAATTGAATTTACTTTCTTAAAGCTAGTCAAACAATCTGTTACTATGTATGGACCTCAGTTCCCATATGTTCAAGGCCTTATCTCTTGCTACTGTAATGATCATTTAATGATTACTTTGGATTGGGATTTATTTGCTAGTACGATTTTGGAATCGGGACAATATTTACAATTCAAGTCTTGGTGGAGAGAGGAGGCTCTTCGAATATCTCACATAAACACCAGAAATAATCCTCCGGGAGCTACTTTTGAAATGCTTATCAGCGCTGGCGCTAATGCAGCTGTGGGACAACAAACTGGGTATATTGATGCTGTTATAGCTCAGATTAGATCTGCTTGTCTTAAAGCCTAGATGCAAATCACTGGAGTTGAAGACAAGGGAGAAAAGCTTGCAGCTTTACATCAGTTGGTACAAACTCAATTAGAATTAGGACATATAGAAGAATCATGAAGTCCTTAGAATTCTTTAGTCTTTGTAATAATAATAAATAAATAAATAAATAAATACACACACACACACACACACACACACACACACACACACACTGATTTTCTTTGGTGTTTTAGCTACAGTCTTCTGAGCTATCATTTTGTTTCTTTCTTATTCTTTGCCTGGAAACTGAGGCAGGGGACATGTGTTGGATCTGACTATAGAAAATATCCCAGCAGCTGCCAAGAGAATTTCCTTGGGGAAATTTTGTTTAGTCCCATCCATCATCAGTCCCTCTAGCAGAAAATGCCCTGATTAAAATCAGGCAGGCATCTTTCTAGACTGACTGCTCTGAAATCCAGAGCAGTTTCTCTTTGGTTTGTCTGGTCTGGTTTGTTTGATTCTAACTTTTGTTTAGTTTTTGTTTGATGTTGTCTAAAATGTGATTTTTAAGGCCTGATTTAAGTGTTTATATGCAAAAATTAAAAATGCTGGCTTCTATATTGAAAAAAAGTTTTATCCATATATTTTTTGCTTTAAAATTAGAAGTTATAAGGAATGCTCATTTAAATTTAAATTGAATGGAATATGGATCCTTAAGACTTGCTAATTTGGTTAATACATTGTAAGGTATATTCAAAGTTTGAAATCAAATAAGAATTCAAGTATTAGGATTAATTAAAGTTATATTTTATACTTGTGTTTCTGTGTTGAAAATCGTCTTGTTTGTGTGTAAAAATATGCTCAAATCTGTAAAACTAAGGAATTAAGTAAAATTAAGTCATTTTAAAAATTTATCTCAAGCTGCTTCAGGCAGTTGGCTGCTTGTAAGGCCGCATCCTGAAAAAAGAGGCACAGAGAAAAGCAGGAATTTAGTTCCTCTGATGTCCTATAATAGACTTAACAATACAGAAGACTTTTAGATATAGACACTGATGCATCTCTTACTGCTAAACAACATTATTTTTCTTTTTAGCCCACTTAGGCAGTAGTCACTAAGCTACAAGGCTTAGGGAAAGTCCCTAACAAAGCTCTAAGATCTTTTTTACAATAGGAAAATAACAAGGGTCATTTGGCCTCTGATAAAAAAAAAAAATTTATCTTATAAATAATTAAAAGAGCAACTTTTTAAATTACAGTCTAAACTTTCTGACAAGGAGTTTTTTATACTCACTATGACCAAATTTCTGTCAAAGCTCTTAAAGAGTTAAAAACAACTTGCTCCCAGTATAGAACTAACTGTCTTTATATGCAGGAACTATTCTCCTTCATAGACTCTGAATGTTTTGTCTCAAAAAATTTAGAAATGTTAGCTTGGACTGTTCTTTCAAAAGCGAAAGAGTTACAATTTATGACTTAATAGAAGAATCAGGCTTGTATTCAAGCTAATTAGAATGCTAATGCTAACCCTCTTATTAATATTACACAAGATGAACTTTTTAGATCGACAGTTTGCTAATTTACAACAGCGATGTAGGCAATATATAGGAGTGAGGATTTGCTCTTATCTCCACAAATACGGGAGACCAGTAGATACCTTCCAGAAGATTGAAGCCTTGGCATAAGTCAGAAATAGAAAAAAAGGAGGTTTGACAATTAAATAAACTTACCCAGAAGGCAAAAAATGTTTTAATTAAGACTAAAACTTCAAAAACATCTTTAACTCTGTTTCTAACAATGCTAGTTGTTATGTCTATGACAATAAGCAGAACTAACTATTCTTACTAAGTTTATATTACTTCCACAAGCAATGTTGAATAGCCCAACACTGTATCAACATTATGTAAATCAGCCTTTAGAAAAAATTTGTCAGAAATATCCTCAATCTTTAATAATCCATTATATAGATGACATATTAATAGCTTGTGAAAATAATGCTGAACTTTCAGTCATCCTTAAAGATACTTCTGAAACCTTAAATCAGTATAGTTTAATTATAGCTGAAGACAAAATTCAAACACCCTGTCCTATTAACATTGTTACTGATTCACAATATGTAGACTATGACCAAATATAGTTAAACGTATAGAAACTGTTTATATTTCAATTGATAGTTCTAGACTGCACAAATTGTTTCAAGAGTTACAACTTCTGTTGTAAAAACAAAATTCACCTGTCTATGTAACTCATATTTGTTCTCATACAGCTTTACCAGGACCTATGTCTACTACAAATAATAAAGTTAATCAATTACTCATTAAATCAATAGAAATAGCTACTAAATTTCATACAAAGACTCATACAAATAGAAAAGGTTTAATGCAAAAATTTTAAATGACCAGGCAAGAAGCTTGGAATATTGTTAGAAATTGTCCTCAGTATAGTATTATAAATGCTCCTCCATTAACAAGAGGAATGAATCTTAGAGGACAACACAGTAATAACCTGTAACAAATAGATATTACTCATATTTCTTCTTTTAGAAAACTATCTTATATACAGTTTTATTGATATTTACTCTTTCTTTCAATAGGTCACACCTCTGCCTAGAGAAAAGGCTGATTGTGTCATTCAACATCTTATTGAAGCTTTTAATGTTATAGGCATTCCTAAAGCAATTAAAACTGACAATAGTCCTGCCTATACATCTGCTAAATTTTAACAATTCTTAGCATTTTAGAATATTAAACATACTACTAGTTCAATAATTGGTATTATTTGGTAAATAAATTTGATCCTATAATCCACAAGGACAAGCGATTATTGAACGCAGTAATTGCACTCTGAAAAATATGTGACTTAAACAAAAATGAGAGAGAAGGAAGATTATCTCCTAGACTTATGTTATACAAAACTTTATTTACTTTAAATTTTTTAAATACAAGAGAAGATAATTTGACTGCTGCAGACAGACATTGGACAAAACATAACAGTTCTAAGATTAATCAACCTGTGCATTATAAAAATGAGTTGGATCAATAGGTACCTAGTGTAGTGCAACATTGGGGAGGAAGAGAGTTTGCTTGTGTCATTGCAGAATCCGGTGAAGTCTTTTGGATTCCTGCTCACAGAATTAAACTAACAACACGAATAAGAACAACAGACTCTTTCAATATCTGCCTATTGCTGAGATGGAAGGAATGAATTTCGAAAGAAGAACCTTAAAGGTGCTGCTGCTTGGTATTGAAAAGTCTAAAATACCAAGTTAGGATCAACTTAAAAAGCTGACCTTTAATGGTAAAAAGATGCTACAAGCTACTAGAAAAGAAGAAAATGCTACTAACCTGTTTTTAGCAATGATTGCTTTGGTAACAATTCTGGTAAGGAGAGCTGAAAATTTTAGTTATTAGGCATATGTCCCTAATCCTCCATTAAGTAGAGCTATTCATTAGGAAGATAATGCCTTTCCTATTTTTGTTAATGACTCTAACTGGCTTCCAGGACCTTTTAATGATAGAGGTCTCTTAGCACCTTCGGAAGAAGGCATAAAATTAGAAAATTATACAACAGGAGTTGAGGGATTACCTATATGTATAAGACATGAGCCACATTGTTTTATAAATAGAAGCTCAAGCTTGGCTCTCTATTGTCAAAAATAACAATAAAGGAGAAGGAAAAAGATGTTTGTTACAAGGATACGGATTTAAAAGTAATACATCTGTACATGAAATGTCATAGATTAAAGCTCTCATAGTTCTGCCCAAGTTAAAGGGCAGGGTGCTGATTTAAGGTGGCATAATAATAATGGTTTAATTACAGCTGGTGGCCAAAGTAATCATACTATCATACAGTATGGAGGAGGGATGTCACCTCGAGCTCCTTACATATAAAATTTGTTCCTATACAATATCATTTGTGGAAAGTAGCCAAAGCACTTAAACATATGTCAGCATAGAAAGGAAAAACCTGGAGAAATTATTTTTTAATCATATTATGTTAATTTTTAAGAAGAATGAAACACATTTCATATCTGCTTGTGTTAGATTGCCTTATATGTTTATTATAGGTGAAACCAAATAGATAGCTGAAAAGTATTCAATAACTTGCAATAAGTGTGCTTTTTATACATGTATTAACTCTTCTATTCTTTTTAATGAAAATAGTCAAAGTCTTTACATTTTAAGAACCCGAACAGAAGTCTGGATTCCAGTACAGATGCATCGGATGTGGCAGGGTTCCCCTTCCATGATGCTATTAAAACATCTTATTAAGTCCTTGAAGTGAACCAAGAGACTAGTTGGACTGAGTATCACCATCATTATAGGACTAATAGCTGTAACCACCACAGCTGCTGTATCTGGAGTTCCATTACAGCAAAGTATACAGACTGTGGACCTTGTACAAAAATGGCATGAAGATTCTGAACAACCGTGGACTTCTCAATAACGTATAGATAGTAACATTAATACTAAAGTTAATGATTTAGAACAAATTATGATTATGTTAAGAGATCAAATTGTTAGCCTGCAAAGAAAAATTAAGCTAAGATGTGATTAGAATGTAACTACCTTTTGTGTTACCCCTATTCCTTAAAATTATACTTATTTCCCTTAGGAAAATGTTAAAAAGCATTTGTTAAATCATGATAATATAACTAAAGAAATCATTAAATTACAAAGACATATTCATGAAGCTTTTCAAAAAAAATAAAAATTCTAACAGGTCAACCTATATTGAAGGAATTAATGGATAATTTATCACAATTAAATCCTATTGAATATATTAAAGGATTTTGGGGATCCACTGTGGAACTTTTTATTTTTATTTATTCTTTTTTTTTTTTTTTTAGAGAGGAGAGAGAGAGGGCGAGAGAGAGACAGAGAGAGAGAAGGGGGGAGGAGCTGGAAGCATCAACTCCCATATGTGCCTTGACCAGGCAAGCCCAGGGTTTCGAACCGGCGACCTCAGCATTTCCAGGTCGACGCTTTATCCACTGTGCCACCACAGATCAGGCCTGTGGGACTTTTTATAATAGTATTAATTCTATGTTTTCTATGTTTACTTTTATATATAGTCTGTCAATGAATCAAAGCAAGAGAAATAAGGGATGAATGACAGAAGGCTGTGTTTTCTGTAATGCTTCATAACATTCAGCATAAACAAAAAAATGGGAAATATAGTGGAATAATCCATTGCATGACCTTGAATGGGAACACAGCCAACAAGAAAAGAATGTTTTGCCAAGAGAATTGTTTTGTGATTTGAAGGTGAGTCACTGAAACAAGTCTATGTGACCGAAAGCGGTTGCTAGACTCTCTTCTCAGTAAAACATTCTCATAAGCTTTTACTACTTCCTTCAAGGCTATTCCTTGCGATAAAGAGAGGAATGTTGTGGGAACCATAGAAACAATAACAGTTAATGCTTTTTGATATTGTATTGTTATTAAGCTATCATGCAGATGTATTCCATGTATCTTTAAGTAAAGGTTATGCTTGATGCTATGCCAATTTCTAAGTAAACGAGCTTTTTGAAATCTTGTGAATAAAAATAGGACACAGTGTGAACTCGTCACCATTTGCCTGAGTGAGCAGTGGTCCTTTGCTAGTTCATGAATATTTCATCTACTGATTTCTCTCTCTGTACCCCTGACTCACAACAACAGTTAGTACAAGAGGCAGACAAATTAACTTTACGACAAGACTTAAAGGTGCAGGTGCCATATGCTGTAGTGACTCTGATAAATGCAAAAGGCTCTTATTGGCTCACCATGCCTGCCTCCCTAAATGTCAGAACACATCCTGAGGCAAAGAGGGCCTCTACTCTTCCCTATCACAAGGCCACCATGGCCCCTCTCATCCCATGGGCCCTGGACCTTGTGCCCAAATACTCTGAAGGGAAATAAAAAAGGAGAGGGGCAAAAGAACTAAAAGATGGCTGGATACAACTGCCATATGGTAGAGTTGTAGTTCCCCATTTTTTAGGACTGGACCAGCAGTAGTCCTGGCACTGCACATGGCCACTCATTTAGGACAAAAAATAGACAGAAAAACTGCTAAGGAGATATTTCTACATCCCTCTCCTAGTAACTCTGGCCGAGGAAGTCAGCTTCCCAGCCTGCCAACAGAACAGTGCAAGACAAGGACCCTCAGTGACCCCTGGTATCCAGTCTTATGGGGCAACACCCTTTGAAGATGTGCAAGTGGATTTCACAGAAATGCCCTAAAGGCAAGGCTGCTGGTACTTATTGGTGCTAGTATGCACCTACTCAGGATGGGAAGAAGTCTACCCTACCCAGACTGAAAAGGCCAGAGAAGTAACAAAAGCGTTGCTTAAAAAAGTCATTCCAAGTTTTGGAATGCCACTTCAGATAGGCTCTAACAAAGGCCCCTCCCTTTGTGGCTAAAGTAGTACAAGAGACAGCTCAGGCCTTAGGCATCACTCAGAAACTTTACAAGGCATACAGGCCTCAGAGTTTGGGGAAGGTGGAACGCACAAAAAGAACCTAAAAGTTAGGACTTAACAAGTTATGTCAGGAAGCAGGTCTCAAATGACTGCAAGACCTACCTTCAATATTGTTTAAAATCCGGTGCACTCCATCCAAAAACACCAGATATTCACCTTATGGGGTATTATATAAGGCCTCCCTCAATATTATGTAGCTTGCCAGGGACACCTCCCGTCTCCCCAGGAGCTGGGAGAGACAGAGCTACACAGGCAGTTAGAGGCTTTGGGCAAAGTGGCCACAACCATTTCCAACTGGATGTTAGAAAGGGCTCCAATCAGTCTGTTTGCTCACGTTCATTCATTTTCCCCTGGAGATCAAGTGTGGGTCAAAGATTGGAATCAGCTCCCCTCTGGCCCAAGTGGAAGGGACCCTACACTGTAATCCTGACCACTCCTATCACTACCAAGGTAGAAGACATACCTGCCTGGATTCACCACAGCTGGCTAAAGCCGGCAATCCCTATGGAGATACCTTTGTGGACAGCAGAGATGAACCCTGCCAACCCTTGTAAGCTGACATTAAAAAGAACATGCCCTGCTCCAGCTACAAACTGGAAGCTGGCTGGTCAATGCACAGCTGAAGTCTGAGGAACCTCATTGTGGGGCTCCTTATAATCAGACTGTAGGAGAGGGGGGAAAATCAGGGCAGAGGACTGTAAATTATGTCTATGTCACCAAAGAAGGCCAGAGAGTTTCCACCACTCTGCTATTCTACAGTTTCTATGAGTATAAAAAAACTTAAAAAGAGACCTATACTGCCTGACCACGCAGTGGCACAGTGGATAGAGCATCTTACTGGGCCACAGAGGACCCAGGTTCAAACCCCAAGATCGCTGGTTTGAGCACAGCCTCATCCGGCTTGAGTGCGTGCTCACTAGCTTGAGCATGGCATCTCTGGCTCAAGAATGAGATCATAGACATGACCCCATGGTAGCTGGCTTGAGCCCAACCTTGCTGGCTTAAGCAAGGGGTCATTTGCTCTACTGTAGCCCCACCCCACTTCCAACAAGGCACATATGAAAGCAATCAAAGAACAACTAAGGAGCTGCAATGAAGAATTGATGCTTCTCATCTCTCTCCCTTCCTGTCTGTCTGTCCCTATCTGTTCCTCTCTCTGTCTCTCTCTCTCTCTCTTCCTCTCTGTCACACACACACAAAAAGGACCTGTACATATAATCAGACCCAATATTCACTAGGTGCCCAGGAAATAACCAGCCCTATATTTGTTATAACCCTACAGATCCCCCCACCCACTATCAATAGTGTTTGAAGTAAAAGTAACAGTAACATGGTAAGGAAAATAGATAGACCAAGAATAGCCCAAACTAGGGTCAAAGGAAACCCTGGTTAGGTTACACTAAGGTTTAATACATGTACAGCTGTAAGTCATTCAGTCAGAGGGTGTAGGTCCTTCAGCTGGAAGAAGAGCTATATATAAGAAGAAATAGCTCATTTTTACTCACCACTACCAAGCTCTTCTTCAGAGTCCAGATGAAAATAATGAGAATCCAGTATGAAAGAAAATTCTGGAGTGTCAAAGGAGGGAATGAGGGAAGAAGGGAGAAAGGGCTAAGTTTGAAAAGTAACAAACCACAGCTGTGCAGCCCTTTATCAGCTCTCTGAAATAACTTGCAACACAAGCAAGAAAAATGGGGTATGTGAATAGTCAAGGACAAACGAACAAAGCCTCCTCTCAGACTCTTTCCCCTCCCAGAGACACAAGGGACTCACGTAAGTCTTCAGGCAAAGAAGTCAAAGAAATCAGGCACTTGTCACATGAAAGCTAAAGCTGTAAAGGTATATAAGACTCAGAAAAACTAACTTCTCATGTTTTGTTGCCCTTTTTGAGTCACACTGCTCTGACAGCTAATAAACCTCCCTTCCTCTACACTTGACAGCATCTTCTGGGAGTCGCTTCTTTGCTCCTGCAACAATAAGAGAGCATAATAATTTTTCCCAGGGCAAACACAAAGAGTTCAAACCTCCCATCAGATACAAGGTGTGTTAGAAATAAAAGGTCATTAATGGCTCAAGGGAGGAAAGGCTAAATAAATATTAGCCTCTCCTCCATGATTCTCCTGAATTAACCATAAAGGTTTGCCAACTCTCAATCCTTCTGTCCTTCTAACAATAAACAAAGAAACCCAAGTCACACACCAATGCACAGAAACTGTTTAACAAGTACATGCCTGACTTAAAAGGTGAAACCTGACCTAACCCTGAAGCAGAATGTTTTATGGGTGGCAATAGTTTTATACAAAATACAGTAAAAAAGGCAAGGTCAGTCTTCAATAAACAATAAAGACAAAACTCCTGTCCGCTACCACTTTGACCCAAAAAATCTGAACTTATAATACTCACTAATGCCTTAGGAAAAAACCTCCAAGTAAATATCTGTACTGACTCAAAGTATGGGTTACAGCCATACAGGTTTGCTCAGTGGATAGAGCCTCAGCCCAGCATATGGATGTCCCGGGTTTGATTCCCAGTTAGGGCACACGAGAGAAGTGCCCATCTGCTTCTCCACTCCAACCTCTCCACTTCTCTCTCTTTCCCTCCCGCAGCCAGTGGCTTTATAAATTCAAACATGGGCCCTGGGAGCTGAGATTGATTCAAGCAACAGCCCCAGACGGGGTTGCCAGGTGGATCCCCATCGAGGTGCATGCGTGAGTCTCACTACCTCCCCTCCTCTCACTTAAAACAAGTATGGGTTTCTAATATCACATGCCCATGTTTCTATTTGGAAAGAAAGCGGACTTTTCATGTCTAAAAATTACCCCATAATACACCATAAAGAAATTTTAGAACTCTTTGCAGTTATAACACTTCCCCAAGAAGATAGCAATGATGGGCTGCTGGGGCCACCAAAAGGCGAACACAGACGCAATCAAAGGCAATACATTAGCAGATCTGGCAGCTAAGATAGTAGAATAGTCTTCATCAATTACTCTAATGGCAGCTTTGCTCCCCAACCTCCCTCTGCCCCCAGAAGGCCCCTCTTACACCACAGAAGAGGTCTCTTGGGCCTTAAAGAATGGATTCTCTAGAAACCCAGAAGGCTGAATATCAAGTGATAATAAGCTTTTATTACCTCAAATCTTAAAATGGAAATAAATCAAAACGTTCCGTGATGACACCCACTTGGGGAGCAATGCTCTTGCCATCCTGGTCTCCCCACTGTTTATGAAACAGAAACAGCAGGGAGACCAAAAAACTGTAAAGGAAGTGACCTGTTAGTTAAAAAATAACCAGCCACCTCCCTCTTCCTTTCCTCTTGATGTTGTGTTTACATCAAGAAGACATATTCTGGAAAGGACTGGCAAATTGATGATACTCAGGCTGCCCCCTAAAGTTAGAATGAAGTATTTGTTAGTATTTGTAAACCCTTTCACCAATGGATTAAAGCCTTTCTTATCAAAACAGAAAAAGCTACTAAAATAGCCAGGTCCTTACTAAAATGAAAAACTTGCCTGACCAGGCAGTGGCGCAGTGGATAGAGCGTTGGACTGGGATGCGGAAGACCCAGGTTCAAGACCCCGATGTCACCAGCTTGAGCACGAGCTCATCTGGGTTGAGCAAAAAAAGCTCACCAGCTCGGACCTAAGGTCCCTGAGCAAGGGGTCACTCGGTCTGCTGAAGGCCAATGGTCAAGGCACATATGAGAAAGCAATCAATGAACAACTAAGGTGTCGCAACAAGAAACTGATGATTGATGCTTCTCATCTCTCTCCATTCCTGTCTGTCTGTCCCTATCTATCCCTCTCTCTGACTCTCTCTCTGTCCCTGTAAAAAATAAATAAATTTTAAATTTTAAAAATCTTCCCTGGGTTTGGACTACCAAGATGCTTACAGAATGATGATGGACACTCTTTTGTAGCCAAAATTACACCACAGCTGGATCAAGCTTTCAGCATCAACTATCACTTACACTCTTCAGGGAGACCTAAATCCTCGAATAAGCTAGAAAAAAGCTGCTCAGTCCTGAAAAATAACTGTAGCCAAGCTATGCCAAGAAACCGCAGTCTTGGGTGTCTATGCTTTGCATAAATCTCATGAACACACTCGCAGGCGTCCCCAAACTACAGCCCGCGGGCTGCATGCGGCCCCCTGAGGCCATTTATCTGGCCCCCAGCCACACTTCCGGAAGGGGTACCTCTTTCATTGGTGGTCAGTGAGAGGAGCACTGTATGTGGCAGTCCACCAACGGTCTGAGGGACAGTGAACTGGCCCCCTGTGTAAAAAATTTGGGGACCCCTGAATGCTGTACCTAAAGAAAATTACACATTAGCCCCTTTGAACTCACCTGTGGCAGGTCCTTTCTCAGGTCTGTCCTATTATTAGATGACGAAATCTCCCAGCTGATGTCTTACATCATTAATCTAGGACAAATACAAAAACCATTGCAGAAATATGGAAACTAAATTCTACCTGCCCACAATAAAGACTACTAACACAAACAAATTAAACCAGGAGAAATGGTCTAATTAAAAACCTAGAGGGACAATTGTCCTAAGTCTCAACTACAGCCCAGATGGAAGGGCCCACATCAAGTCTGACCAAACACTCCAACTGAAATAAAGCTCACAGGGATAGTCAGTTAGGTTCACTAATCTCAAATTAAACCTGTTTCCTGTGAGTCCCCACAGGAACCACAATCTAAGACCTACTTTTATGAACACACCCAAGATCTCAAACTTCTCTTCAAGAAAAAAAACAACCCTGCTACAAATAAGTACAGTAATGTAATGGCTGAGCCTTAGTGGTATTGTCTTTTGCATATTTATATTTAAACTGAATTTCTGGGGATGGCATTGGTTCACAAAACCATATAGGTTTCTGTTGGAATCCATGGGAGTCCGAAAGACCAGAGTAACAGGCTTTATTGAAAGGAAGAAAGGAACCCTGCCGGGCACTACTTCAGGAGAAGTGCACCCAAACAGATTCTGAGGCAAATTTTTTATAAGGTTAAGGTAGAGTTTTGAGCAAGTGTGCGTTGCGTCAGCAGTTTTGGTATGCTCCCTTCTGCAGTTTTACGATATCAGCTTCTTGGAACGTTTCTCCTCAGGGCGGCTGAACAGCTTTCTAGACCTTTTCTGCTTCAGGGGCGATAGTAAGTAAGCAAGGGTGGGGTCAGATAGACAAGTAGAGCAGCAGAAGGGCAGTTATGGTAAATTCATGTATCTATCAGTTTCAAGTGTACAATTCAACAAAACTGCATCATGTGCCCATCGCCCCAAGCAGTCTCTCTCCATCCCCATTCCCCAACCGCTGTCCTGTGTCCACCTCCATCTACCCTTTCCCTCTGGCTATCACCACACTGTTGTCTCTGTCTATGTGTAACATATATCTATAGTTTGCCCTTAATCCCTTCACCTTCTTTCATTCAGCACCCCCCAACCCCCCTCCCCTCTGACAGCTGTCAGTCTGTTCCATGTATCCATGCCTCTATTTTGTTGGTCAGGTTACTTTGCTCATTAGGTTCCACATACAAGTGAGATCTATGGTATTTGCCTTTCTCTGCCTGGCTTATTTCACTTAACATAATAATCTCTAGGTCTACCCATGCTGACACAAAAGGTAAGATTTCATTATTTTTTTAATAGCTGAGTAGTATTCCATTGTGTAAATGTACCACAGCTTTTTATCCCCTCGTCTACTAATGAGCACTTGGGCTGTTCTAGATCATGGCTATTGTAAAAAAATGCTGCAATGAACAAAGGAATGCATACATTCTTTTGAATCAGAGTTTCAAGTTTCTTCACATATATTCCCAGAAGTGAGATTGCTGGGTCAAAAGGCAGTTCCATTTTTAATTTTTTGTGGAAACTCCATACTATATCCACAGTGGCTGCACCAGTATATATTCCCACTAACAGTTCATGAGGGCTTCCTTTTCTCCACATCCTCACCAACACTTGCTTGTTGATTTATTGATGATAGCCATTCTGACAGGTGTGAGGTGATATCTCATTGTGATTTTAATTTGCATCTCTCTGATGATTAGTGACATTGAGCATTTTTAAATATTTCTATTGGCCATCTGTAGGTTCTCTTGAAGAAGTGTCTATTCAGGTCCCTTGCACATTTTTTTAACTGGGTTGTCTTCTTGGTGTTGAGCAGTATAAGTTCAATATATATATTGGAAATTAACCTTTTATCAAATGCATCATTGGCAAATATGTTCTCTCATTCAGTGGGTTCCCTTTCCATTTTGTTGATGGTTTTTTTTACTATACAGAAGCTTTTTAGTTTAATGTAATGCCATTTGTTTATTTTTTTTTCCTTTGTTTCCTTTGCCTGAGGAGATATATCAGCAAAAATATTGCTATGAGAAGTATCTGAAATTTTACTACCTATCTTTTCTTCTAGGAATTTTATGGTTCTGCCACTTATATTTAAGTCTTTAGTGCATTTTGAGTTTATTCTTCTGTATGATACAAATTGGTGGTCCAGTTTTATTTGTTTGCATGTATCTGTTCAATTTACACAACACCTTTATTGAAGAGACTTTCTTTACCTCATCGTATGTTCTTGCCTCCTTTACCAGATAAAATTGACTATAAAGGTGCATGTTTATTTCTGTGCTCTCCATTCTGTTTCATTGATCTATATGCCTGTTCTTTTGCCGACACCATGCTGTTTTGATTAATATGGACTTGCGGTATAGTTTGATATCAGATACTATGACACCTCCAACTTTATTTTTCTTTCTCAAGATTGCTGTGGCTCTTTGGGAACTTCTGTGGTTCCATATACATTTTTAGAATATTTGGTCTAGATCTGTTTGATACACCATTGGTATTTTAATAAGAATTGTATTACATCTGTAGGTTGCTTGGATAGTATAGACATTTTAATGGTATTAGTTTTCTCTATCCATGAACACAGTATGTGCTTCCACTTATTTGTAGCTTCCTCAATTACTTTCTTCAGTGTCTTATCATTTCCAAATACAGTTCTTTTACCTCCTTGGTTAAATTTATTTCTACGTAGCTTACTTCTTTTCTTTTTTAAAATAGTAAATGGAATTGTTTTCTTAAATTTCTCTTTCTGATAGTTCATTATTGATGTATAAAAATGCCACGAATGAATTTTTCTTTTTTTATTTAGAAATTAAATTAATGAGGTGACATTGATCAACAACAGTACATAGGTTTCGCCTGACCATGCAGTGGTGCAGTGGACAGAGTGTCAGACTGGGACTCAGAGGACCTAGGTTCAAAACCTCAAGGTTGGCATCCTGAGCACAGGCTCACCAGCTTGAGAGAGGGGTCACTGGCTTGAGCATGGGATCATAGACATGACTCCATGGTTGCTGGCTTGAACCCAAAGGTCACTGGCTGGAAGCCCAAGGTCGCTGGCTTAAGCCCAAGTTCGCTGACTTGAGCAAGGGGTCACTCACTTTGCTGTAGCCTCCCAGTCAAGGCACATATGAGAAAACAATCAATAAACAACTAAGGTGCCACAACAAAGAATTGATGCTTCTTATCTCTCTCCCTTCCTGTCTGTCTGTCCCTATCTGTTCCTCTCTCTGTCTCTGTCACAAAAAAGAAAAAAAAAGAGCATGTACGTTTCAGATAAACATTTCTATAGCATTTGAACTGTTAATTGCTTTGGGTGCCTATCACCAAAAGTGAAATCATTTTCCATCACTGTATATTTGTCCTTCTTTATTCCTTTCCCCCTAACCCCTTCTTCCTGGTAACCACTTCACTTTTATCTATGTCCATGAGATAAATGGAGTTTTAAGCGAATGAAAAGGAGATAGACACTCCCCATGCACCCTGGCTGGGATCCACCTGGCAACTCCCATCTGGGGCCAATGCTCAAATCAGCCGAGTTATTTTTAGCACCTGAAGTTGACGCTTGGACCAACTAAGTTATTCTCAGTGCCTAGGGTGGACACTTGGACAGATCAAGCCCCTGGCTGTGGAAAGGGAAGAGAGAAAGAAGGGAGACAGGGAGGGGAAGAGAAGCAGATAGTTGTTTCTCATGTGTGCCCTGACCAGAGATCAAACCTGGGACATTTTTACTCCAGACTGACACTTTATCCACTGAGTCAACTAGCCATGGTCAAGTCTCATTTTTATATCTCACCTATGTGTGAAATCATACAGTTCTTAGCTTTTTCTGATTTACTTATTTCACTTAGCATAATGATCTCAAGGTCCATCCATGTTGTAAATGGCAATATGTCACCATTTCTTATGGCTGAAGAGTATTCCATTATATACATATATCACATCTTCTTTATCCAATCCTCTATCAAGGGACACTTTGATTGTTTCCATGTCTTGGCCACTGTGAATAATGCTGCGATGAAACATAGGGGTACATGTGTCTTCGCAAGCCAATGTTGTTGAGTTTTTTTGGTAGCTACCCAGTAGGGGAATTGCTGGGTCATATGGTAGCTCTATTCTTAATTTCTAGAGGAACAGACATACTGTCTTTCATAATGGCCATACCAGTTTACATTTCCACCAACAGTGAATGAGGGTTCCTTATTCTCCATAGCCTCACCGACACTTGTTACCTGTCTTGTTGATAACAGCCAACCTAACAGGTATGAGGTGGTATCTCATTATAATTTTGATTTGCATATCTCTAATAGCTAGTGAAGATGAGCATCTTTTCATATATCTATTTATTGTTTGTATGCCTTCATGAGAGAATTGTCTGTTCAGGTCCTCTACCCATGTTTTAATTGCATTGTTTACTTGTTTGGTTTTGAGCTTTGTGAGATCTTTACATATTTTGGATATTTAGCCCTCATCAGAACTGTTATTTGTGAATATCAGCTTCCATTTGGATGGTTGCTTTTTTGTTTTGTTATTGATTTCTTTGGCTGTGCAGAAGCTTTTTAGTTTTATATAGTCCCATTAATTTATTTTTGCCTTTATTTCTCTTGCCTTTGGGGTCAAACTTATAAAATGTTCTCTATAGCCAAGGTCAATACATTTAGTACTTATGTTTTTTTCTATGTAATTTATAGTTGCAGATCTTGTATTTAGGTGTTTAATTCATACTGAGTTAATTTTTGTGCAGGGAGACAAACTGCAGTCAAGTTTCATTCTCTTGCATGTAGCTTTCCAACTTTTCCAGCACCATTTATTGAAGAGGTTTTCTTTTCTCTATTGTGTGTTTTTGGCTCCTTTGTCAAAGATTATTTGTCCATATACATGTGGTTTTATTTCTGAGCTCTCAATTCCTTTCCGTTGGTCTGTATGTCTGTTTTTCTTCCAATACCATGCTGTTTTCATTTTTGTGGCTCTACAGTATAATTTGAAGTCAGGTAGTATGGTACCTCCAGCTTCATTATTTTTTTCTCAGAATTGCATTGGTTACTTGGGTCTGTTATGGTTCCATACAAATCTGGTGATTATTTTTGCTCCATTTCTTTTGAAAATGCCATTGGGATTGCATTAAATTTATAGATTGATTAGGGTAATATGGCCATTTTAACAATGTTGATTCTTCTGATCCACGAGCATGAAATATTTTACCATTTCACTGTATCTTTTTCGATTTCTTTTAATCATGCTTTGCAATTTTCATTATATAGGTCCTTCATATCCTTTGTTAAGCTTATTCTTAAGAATTTTGTTCTTGTTATTGTTGCAGTTATAAAAAGGGATTGTTTCATTCAATTCATTGTCTGAAATTTCATTGTTAGGTATAAGAAAACATATCAATTGTATCCTGCGACTTTACTGTATTTGTTTATTGTTCCTAATAGTTTTTTAGTGGAGACTTTGGGGTTTTCTATATACAGCATTACATCATCTGCAAAATGTGATACCTTTACTTCTTTCCCAATATGGATGCCTTTTACTTCTTTCTCCTGCTTAATTGCTCTGGTTAAGACTTCCAGTATTATATTGAATGAGAGTGAAAAGAGTGGGCATCCTTGTCTTATTCCTGATTTTAGAAGAAAAGCTTTCAGTTTTTCACCATTTGGTATGATTTTGGCTGATGATTTGTCATATATGGCCTTTATTATATTGATATAATTTCCTTCTATACACATTTTTTTTTTTTTACAGAGACAGAGAGAGAGAGTCAGAGAGAGGGATAGACAGGGACAGACAGACAGGAACGGAGAGAGATGAGAAGCATCAATCATTAGTTTTTCGTTGTGACACCTTAGTTGTTCATTGATTGCTTTCTCGTATGTGCCTTGACCGGGGGGCTACAGCAGACTGAGTAACCCCTTGCTCAAGCCAGCGACCTTGGGTCCAAGCTGGTGAACTTGGCTCAAATCAGATGAGTTCGCGCTCAAGCTGGTGACCTCGGGTTCCCGAACATGGGTCCTCTGCATCCCAGTCCGACGCTCTATGCACTGCACCACAACCTGGTCAGGCCTATACACATTTTATTGAGTGTTTTAAACATAAATGGATGTTATAGCATATTGAATGCCTTTTCTGCATATATTGATAGGATATTATTTTTGTCCTTTGTATTGTTGATGTGGTGTATTACATTGATTCATTTGCATATGTTGAACCATCCTTGTGCTCCTGGAATAAATCTCGTTTTATTGTGATGTATTATTATCTTTTTAGTGAATTGTTGTATTTGGTTTGCTAGTATTTTCTTTAAGATTTTTGCATCTGTATTCATTAGAGATATTGGTCTGTACTTTTCTTTTTTTGTGTTGTCCTTGCCAGGGTTTAGTATCAAGGTTATGTTGGCCTCATAAAATGTGTTAAGGCATATGCCTCTTCTTCAATTCTTTGGAAGACCTGGGCTTTTATTTGGGGGGAAGTTTTTGACAGTTGTTTCTATTTCCTCATGTTTATTCATATATTTAGCTTTTTTGCTACTTTGTGAATCAAGTTAGGAGATGTATAGTTCTAGGAACTTATGCATTTCTTCTAGACTGTTGAATTCGTTGGCATATAATCTTTCATAGTATTCTAGTATGATCCTTTGTATATCTATGGTATCTGTAGTAATTATTCCTCTTTCAATTTGGATTTTGTTTATATGAGTCATTTATTTTTTCCTTGGTGAAGATAGCCAGGGGTTTGTCATTTATTGATTGTTTCAAAGAACCAGCTTTTTGTTGTATTATTTTTTCTATAGTTTTTTTATTCTCCATTTCATTTAGTTCTGCACTAATTTTTATTATTTCCTTTTTTTCTGCTAACTTTGGGTGGCCTTTGTTCTTCTTTCTCTAGTTCTTTCAGAGGTAATGTTTGCCTGGGATCTCTCTTTTTCTTTATATAAGCATGTAATGATATAGACTTCTTCTTATTACTGCTTTCACTGCATCTCAGAAGTTCTGATATATTATGTTGTTTAATTACCACATTTTTGTGGGTTTCTTTACTTCCTTTTTGCAGTTAAATTCTAATTTAAGGGCTTTTGGTCAGAAGATATGCTTGGTATAATTTCAATCTTCTTGAATTTGTTGAGGCTAGTTTTGTAGCCCAACATATGGGCTATCATTGAGGATGCTCCATGCACACTAGAAAAGAATGTATAATCCAATGTTCTGAGATAAAATGTTCTGTAAATGTCTATATGTCCATTTGGTCTAATGTGTCATTTTCTTTCTTTTTTTTTTTTTGTTTGTTTCTTTTTGTTATTTTTGGTGTATTATTTTGTTTTTTAGAGAGAGAGACAGACAGACAGACAAACAGGTAGAGAGAGAGATGAGAAGCATCAATTTATAGTTGCGGCACTTTAGTTGTTTGTTATTGATTGCTTTAGCATATGTACCATGACCAGGATGCTCCAACTGAGCCACTGACCCCTTGCTCAAGCTAGTAATCTTGGGCTTCAAGCCAGCAACCTTTGGGCTCAAGCCAACATACATGGGGTCATGTCTATGAGCCCATGCTCAAGCTGGCGACCTTGGGATTTTGAACCTGAGTCCTCAGCATCCCTGGTTGATGCTCTATCCACTATGCCACTGCCTGGTCAGGCATAGTGTGTCATTAAGGTTGATATTTCTTTATTGATTTTGTTTGGATGATCTATCTAAAGTGTCAGTGTTGTGTTGAGCTCTCCAACTATGATTGTGTTTTCTGTCTGTTTCTATTTTTAAATCTGTTAGTAGGTGACTTATATATTTTGTTGCTCCCTGATTCAGTGCATATACATTAAGAAGTGGTATGGCTTCTTAATATAGTGTCCCTTTTGTTATTATGAAATGTTCATTTTTGTCTCTTGTTACCTTTGTTGTCTTGTAGTCAGTATTGTCAGATATAAGTATGACTATGCCTGCTTTTCTTTGGGTATTATTTGCTTAGAGAATCCTTTTCCAATCTTTTACTTTGTGTCTACTTTTGTCCTTGTAGCTTAGATGTGTCTCCTGGATGCAGCATATAATTGGGTTTTGCTTTTTGATTTAATTTGCTACTCTGTGCCTCTTTATTGGGGAGTTCAGCTGATCTACATTTAGACTAATTATTGACTCTTGAGGATTTCCTGTAGCCATTTTGTTTTATTTTCTGGTAGCTCTGTGTCTCCTTTGGTTCTTCTGTTTTGTATTTCTGTCAGTTGTTTTTGTTTGGTGGTATTCCATGCTTCTTTCCCCATTTACTCTTTTTTAAGCTGTTTCAGTATTTTTTTTTGTCGGTGGTTACCATTAAGTTATTAAGAAAAAATTTTTTATATATACAAAAGTCCTTTGTCTATGAGTGCTTCTGACATAGATCCTCCTTTGCTATTTCAGACCTTTATTCTCTCCCTTTTATGTTTTTGTTGTCACAGATTAGCTTTCTTTATATTGTAACCTTTTTGGAGCTTTTACTTGTAGTTTTGTGTTGTGTTGTTCTTTGTATCCAGTAGAATAACCTCCGTGACTATTTCCTGCAATGGGGGTTTCTGGTGATAAATTCCTTCAGCTTTTGTATGTCTGGAAAAGTTTTTATTTCTCCTTCATATTTGAAAGATAACTTTGATGGGTATAGTATTTTTGGCTGGTAATTCCTCTCAGTACTTTGAATGTTTGGGTTCACTCTCTTCTGGCTTGTAGAATTTCTGCTGAGAAGTCTGATGATAACCTGATGGGACTTCTTTTATATATTATGTTCTATTTTCCCCTAGCTACCTTGAGGATTCTTTCTCTGTCATTGATTTTTAACAGTTTTATTACAATGTGCCTTGGAGAAGACCTGTTTGGGTTGAGGTAATTCAGTGTCCTGTTTGCTTCTTGGATTCAAGGATATAACTTTTTCATAGGCTTGAAACGTTCTCATCAATTATTTGTTTGAATAGGCTCTTCATTCCCTTCTCCCTCTCTTGTTCTTCTGATATATTCATTATTCTTGTATTGCTCTTTCTGGTGATATCAGGCAGTTGTCATAGAGCTCTATCACAGAGGTCCCCAAACCCCAGGCCATGGACCGATTCTGGTCCGTGGGCCACTTGGTATCAGTCCACAGAGAAAGAATAAATAACTTACATTATTTCTGTTTTATTTATATTTAAGTCTGAACAATGTTTTATTTTTTTTTAAATGACCAGATTCCCTCTGTTACATCCATCTAACACTCACTCTTGATGCTTGTCTCGTAAGTTCGACAATTATATGTAAAAATACCACAGTTTTTATGCTGGTCACATAATTTTATTTTGTGCATTTATCCATCCCACCCTAAAGGTCGGTCTGTGAAAATATTTTCTGACATTAAACCAGTCCGTGGCCCAAAAAAGGTTGGGGACCACTGCTCTATCATATCTTTTAATTCTTGAGTCTTTCTCTTCTTCCCTTCATATTATTTCTACTTGCCAGTCTTTGATGTCACTGATTCTCTCCTCTATCTGGACTGTTTTATTAGCCAAACTAGCTAGCTCATTTTTCAATTCATGTATTGAGTTCTTCATTTCTGTCATTTCTTTTTGACAGAGACAGAGAGAGAGTCAGAGAGAGGAACAGATAGGGACAGACAGACAGGAAGGGAGGGAAATGAGAAACATCAATTCTTCATTGCAGCTCCTTAGTTGTTCAGTGATTGCTTTCTCATATGTGCCTTGACTAGGGGGCTATAGCAGAGTGAATGATCCCTTGCTCAAGCCAGTGACCTTGGGCTCAAGCCAGTAACCTTGGGCTTCAAGCCAGTGACCTTTGTGTTGAAACCAGCAACCATGGAGTCATGTCTATGATCCCAAGCTCAAACCTGCAACACCTCTCGCATGCTGGTGAGCCTCTGATCAAACAAGATGAGCCCATAATCAAGCCAGTGACCTCAGGGTTTTGAACCTGGGTCCTTTGCATCCAAGTCTGATGCTCAATCTTCTGCACTACTGCCTGGTCAGGCTTCATTTCAGTTTTTAAACCATTCATTTTATTTTCTGATTTCCTTAAATTGCCTATCAGTGTTTTCTTGCATCTTATTGAGTATTTTTAGAACTTCAATTTTGAATTCTCTATCATTTAACTCCAAGGTTTTCATGTAATTGAGATTGCTTTCTGGAAATTTTTCATTTTCTTTCCGAACATTGTCTCTTTTTTCATTAGTCATGGTACTAGTTTTTTTTCTGCCTTGATAGTATTTGAGAGTGGTATTGTTAATAAATCAAACAAAAAAACCCAAAATATAAAAATTAGAAATATAAAATAAATTTAAAAAGAGAAAAACTACAAGAAACAAAAAAATCAAAACAAACAAACAAAAAAACCCAAGCAGCCTGACTGGGTGGTGGTGCAGTGTATAGAGCATCAGATTGAGATTCAGAGGACCCAGGTTTGAAACCCTGAGGTCACTGGCTTGAGCATGGACTCATCAAGCTTGGGTGTGAGGTCACCAGCTTGAGTGTGGGTCACTAGCTTGAGTGTGGGATCATAAACATGACCCCATGGTCACTGGCTTGAAGCTCAAGATCACTGGCTTGAACCCAAGGTTGCTCACTTGAGCAAGGGATCACTTACTCTGCTGTAGCCCCCCAGTCAAGGCACACATAAGAAAATAATCAAAAACAACTAAGGAGCTGCAACAAAGAATTGATGTTTCTCATCTCTCTCCTTTTTTGTCTTTCTGCTTCTATCTATTCCTCTCTTTGTCTCTCTCTCTGCCTTTGTCACACACACACACACACACACACACACACACACACACACACACACACACACACAAGCAAATAAAAAAATGAGGTGTTGGTTATACTTGCAAAAGACTTTTCTATTTTTTCCAGTAGGTGGCACTGGATTACAAGTTTTAGCTCTATAAAATCCCCAGACTGTGACCTGTGGTGGCGCAGTGGATAAAGTGTCGATCTGGAAATGCTGAGGTCGCCAGTTTGAAACCCTGGGCTTGCCTGGTCAAGGCACATTTGGGAGTTGATGCTTCCAGCTCCTCCCCCCTTCTCTCTCTCTGTCTGTCCTCTCTCTCTCTCTCTCTCTCTCCCTCTCCTCTCTAAAATGAATAAATAAATAAATAAAAATTAAAAAAAATCTTTAAAAAAAAAATCCCCAGACTGACCTCTGCTGAGCATCTGCTCTCACCATGATGGAAATGGGGCTGTAGTCATGATGATGAGTGGGCCTGCTATGAGGGCTTCATGGCTTTAGTAATGGCAATCTCAGACTTTTGGGTGCTTTCCCTGTATCTCAACAGGCCAGAGGACCAAACACAGACCACCTCTGTTTTTGAGGGGAAAGAGTGGTCGTAGGGAACAAGCTGTGGGGTATGTCTCTGCCACTCTCCATACCCCCTGAGAAGAGGGAGGTGGAATCTGAGAGGGTAGAGGGCTTCACTTTGTATTTCTCTGTCTCTTTTTCAAGTGCGGGCTGCCAGCAGACTGCAGGAACACTGGCAGTGACCAGAAGCTCTGCCGCTGCTTTGGTTCAGTATCTTTCCAGATGTCCCCTAATCTCTTTGTTCCTCCTTGCTGAAGAAGACCCAGACACTCTGGGTTTATCCTTTTTCCAGAGTCCCATCAAGTGCTTATTATGCTCTGTCCCCAGTTTTTACCCTTCCTGCTTTTAGTCAATTGGATGTGCAGACTTTTTCAGGCAAGCCTGTGAGCCTAACTGGGGTTCCTTCACCGAATCATAGCTGTTCAGTTTGTTGAAATTTCAAGGGGAGAGATCAAAGGTATCTCTGATGCTGCCATTATGCTGACGTCATTGCAATGATTTCCACCAATTTCTGAATATTAACTTGTATTCTGCTATTTTTCTAAATTCATTTATTAGATCTAGTAGTTTTTTTTGGTAGAGTCTTTAGGCTTTCTAGGTATAACATCATGTTATCTACGTATCATGGCAGTTTTACTTCCTCCTTTCCTATTTGGAAGCCTTTTGTTTCTTCTGGTCTTATTGCTGTGACTAGAACTTTCAGTACTATATTGAATAAGAGTGGTGAAAACAAACATCCTTGTGTGGTTCTTGATCTTAAGGGGAATGCATTTTAGTTTTTGCCCATTGCATATGATGGTGGCTGTGAGTTTGTCATATATGGCCTTTATTACATTAAGGTTATTCCCTGTGTTTCCACTTTGCTGAGAGTTTTTTTTATCAGAAATAGGTGCTAAATTTTATCAAATGCTTTTTCTTCATATATTGGTATGATCATGTGGTTTTATCCTTCATATTGTTTATGTGAAATATCATGTTTATTGATTTGTGAATATCATAGCAAGCTCTCATCCCTGAAATAAATCCTACTTGTTGATGGTGTGTGATGTTTTTAATGTATTGCTGGATCTGGTTTGCTAATATTTTGTTGAGGATTTTAGCATCCATATTTATCAGGGACTTTGGCCTATAATTTTCTTTCTTTGTAGTATTTTTATATGGTTTTGCCCTTAGGATAATGCTAATCTTGTAAAAAAAATAGAAAAAGAAAAAAAGGTTGGGAGTCTCCCCTCCTCTTGAATTTTTTGGAATAGTTTGAGGAAGATTGGAATTAGTTCTTCCTTGAATGTTTGATAAAATTCACCTGTGAAGCCATCTCATCCATGATTTTTGTTTGTTAGGAGTTTTTAAAAAAATTATTATTACTATTTCAATTTCATTAATTTTAATCAGTCTATTCAGGTGTTCTGATTCTTCCAGATTCAGTTTGGGAAAATTATATGTTTCTAGGAACTTATCATTTCACCCATGTTGTCCAATATCTTGCCGTATAGCTATTCATAATATCACTGCCAGTTTACTCAGTCAGTTAGAGCATTTCCCCCAGACACCAAGGTTGCGGGTTTGATCCCTTGTCAAGGCACATATGGGAAGCAACCAATGAATGCACAACTAAGTGGAACAACAAATGAATGCTTCTCTCTCTCTCTCTCTTCCTTCCTCTATCTTTCTTTTAAAATTAATATAAAAAGTATTTTTCTTATAATTTCTTGTATTTCTGTGGTATCAGTTTTTTCTCCTCTTTCATTTCTCATTTTATTAATTTGGATTCTCCTTTTTTTCTGAAGAATCTGGTTAAAGTTTCATCAATTTTGTTTATCTTTTCAAGAATCAGCTCTTGATTTCATTGATCTTTTGCATTTTTCTTTTTTAGTCTCTAGGTCATTTATTTCTACTTTAAACTTTTCTTCCTTCTACTTAAATCTTTTCTTCCTTCTACTTACTTCAGGTTTTGTTTGTTGTTCTTTTTCTAGTCCAGTGATGGCGAACCTTTTTATAAAAACAGCCCACTTTTGCAGAGCTGGTCAACCTGGTACCTCTTGCCCACTAGTGGGTGTTCCAGCTTTCATGGTGGGCGGAAGCTGAGCAACCAAACGGCGCTGCGTTTGGCCCACCATGAAAGCTGGAACTCCTACTAGTGGGCGGGAGGGACCGGGTTGACCAGCTCTGCAAAAGTGGGCAGTTTTTATAAAAAGGTTTGCCATCACGGTTCTAGTCCGTGATGTAGGGTTATATTGTTTATTTGACATATTTCTTGCTTCTTGAGGTAGGCCTGTAATACTATGAATTTCCTTCTCAGGACTGCTTTCACTGTGTTCCATTGATTTTGGGTTGTAGCATGTTCATTTTCATTTGATTCCAGGTAACTTTTGAGTTCTTCCTTGATCTTATTCAAACTCATTCATTGTTTAATAGCATGTTATTTAACCTCTATGTGTTTGAGTGTTTTTCAGTTCTTTTATTATAATTGATTTCTAATTTCATAGCATTGTGATCAAAGAAGATGCTTGATATATGATTTCAACCTTCTTGAATTTATTAGGATTTATTTTGTGTCCTAACATGTGGTCTGTCTTTGAGGATGTTCCATATGCACTTGAGAAGAATATATATTCTACTGCTTTGGAAATGTCAATTAAATCCATTCAATCCAGTCTGTCATTTAAGGATGTTATTGTTTTGTTGATTTTCTGTCTGGAAGATCTATCCATTGATGTCAGTGGAATATTAAAATCTCCTACTATGACTATATTGCTGTCGATCTTTCCCGTAATTTCCAGTAATATTTGTTTTATATATTTAGATGCTTCTATGTGGGTGTAGAGATGTTTACAAAAGTTATATCCTCTTGTTGGATCAATCCCTTTAGTATTATGTAGTAACATTCTTTGCCGATTGTTATGGTCTTAGTTTTGAAGTTTATTTTGTCTGATATAAGTATTGCTTTCCCAAGCTCTTTGTTCCCATTTGCATGGAATTTTTTTTTCATCCCTTCACTTTCAGTTGTGTGTATCATTTGTTTTAGGTGGCTATCTTATAGACAAACATATATGAGTCATTTTTTCTTGTTCACTCAGCTACCTTATGTCTTTGGATTGGAACATTTAATCCATTTACTTTTAAAATTATTATTGCTAGGTACTTATTTACTGCCCTTTTATTCTTTATATCTATGTTCCTCTTTATATATATATTTGTCTTTTTCT
This sequence comes from Saccopteryx leptura, assembly GCF_036850995.1. Classification (NCBI taxonomy): domain Eukaryota; kingdom Metazoa; phylum Chordata; class Mammalia; order Chiroptera; family Emballonuridae; genus Saccopteryx; species Saccopteryx leptura. The sequence goes on from NC_089506.1 coordinate 188,820,749, forward strand.
TCTTAAAGCAGACCCTTTAACATTTCTTTAAACTGGTTTGGTGTTAATGAACTCCTTTAGCTTTTTTCTGGAAAGCTCTTTATTTTGTCTTTAATCTTAAATGATAGCCTTGCTGGATAAAATAGTCTTGGTAGAAGGTCCTTGCTTTTCATCACTTTGAATATTTCAGATCAATCACTTATGGACTGATGTGTTTCTGTTGAGTTATCAGCTGAAAGGCTTACTGGAACTCCCTTGTAGGTAACTAACTGTGTCTCTCTTATTGCCTTTAAGATTTTCTCTTTGTCTTTAAACTCTTATCATTTTAATTATGATATGTCTTGGTGTTGGTCTTTTGGTTCATCTTAATTGGGACTCTCTGTGCTTTCTGAATTTGTGTGACTTTTTCCTTCAGCAGGTTAGAGACATTTTTAGCCATTATTTCTTCAAACAGGTTCTCTATCCCTTGCTCATTCTCTTTTCCTTCTAGTACCCCTATGATGTCATGTTGTTATGCTTAATGTTGTTCCAGAGGTCCCTTGGCCTTTCCTCATGTTTTAAATTCTATTTTCTTTTTGATATTTTGCTTGGGTGCTTACTGTTATCTAGTCCTCTAAATCACTGATTTGATCCTCTACTTCATCTAATCAGTGTTGTTTCTTTATAGTGTAATCTTCATATCAGATATTATATTCTTCATTTCTGACTGGTTCTTTTTTATGGTTTCTATGTCCTTTTTAATGCTTACTATCTCTTTGTTTAAGTTCTCACTGAGATTATCCTTTTTTCATGTAAGGTCCTTGAACATCTTTATAACAATTGTTTTAAACTCTGTATTTGGTGTGTTGGTTATTCCATTTTATTTAATTCTTTTTCTGGGGGATTTCTCTTATTTTTCATTTGATGTGTATTCTTTGTGTCTCCATTCATCTTTGTGTATTAGGTAGATGTGCTATGACTCTCAAACTTGTTATGATGGCTTTATGGTGTAGATAATTTTGTTGAGCTTTGTGGCACAATATTCCAGTGATCAGTGTCACAGGAATGTTTTGGAGAGTTATATGTACCTTCCTGTTGTAGTTGAGTCTTGAATGTTCTTGACTTTTTCCTGGGTAGAGTTAACCCTTCAGGCTGACTGACTGTAAAATACACCTTGAGTTGGTCCTAGCAGGGTCTGGAATCCCCCTTTCGGTGTGCTACTTGTCTGGATAGCTGTGTCAAGCTCTGGTGTGGTCTGAAGCCCATCACTGGTTGTGTTGGTTCTGGTACCTCTTGGGCGGGGTTCAGGTATAAGTTAGACATTGTCTATAACTGCCTTGGAATATCTATCTGGAGTTACCACACTATTCACTGTTTGTGCCTGTGTCTACTGGGTCTGAGTGTGCAGATTCTGTATAAGAATCTGATTACTTCAGCTTAAAGCTGGGCAGATCTGTAAAAGGTCCTAGGCTCCCTGAGTTCCATCCTCACCTGTCAACTACTCTCCCTCCACCAGAGGTTGCCTAGTTTTCCTCCAGAGTCTTCTTAAAAAGACCGTAGAGTGGGCTCTGGTTACCCAAGGTGCATGGACCCTTCCACACATCAGGGGCTTAGTAGGGCAGTGTGACCTGGGTGCGGAGGATGGGGCTAGTGGGTCGTGTACTTAATGAGGGAAATGTGGCCCCTACTCTAAAGGTAAACCACTCAGTTTCTGCCAGGGTCTCCAACTCTAGCTCCCCCAGGAGGAGCACACTGCAGACATAGGTTCAGTGCAGCCAGCCAACCCATACACAGGAGCAAGCTCAACAGGGTGGAGCTTCCAGGTCTCAGGAAGATAGACTAAGAGTCTTTTGTTGGAGATGGTTCTAGCCAAGCCCATATGAGGGAGCCAAACACTACATCCCAGTCCCAGACAACAGCTGCTGGTGGAGACACACTCCAAACGTCCAAGCTCAAGCAGTACACCCTTCCCCCTGTGGAACTGAACTCACCCAGGAGGAGTTACCAGGACTTAGTATGGCCAATCTAAATAGTCTCCCACTGATGGTATTGCTGGCAGGCTGTAGAAGGAGAATAGGCACTTCTTCCTCTTCCTGGGATAGCATGGGCTGAGCTAATAGGGGATATAGAGGTGGTCCCCTTTCAACATAGCCACACAACCCAGTACCTGCTTATCTTATTCCTTGGCAAAAACATCCTCAAAAGACACTCTGAAAGTCCCAACTCTTTGAGGCACTCTGATCCCCCTGCATGACTGAACTCAGTAGGGTAGGGCCACAGAATGACAGGGCAGGCCCAGCGATTCAGCAGGTGAGGGAGCATACCAGTTATGTACTCAAGGTGAGGAAGAATGGTCCCCTTTCCAGTTACACAGTTCAATCATTATCTGACTCTCTACCAAAAGTTTCTCCAGAAAAAGAGCCAACCCAAAGGTCCATACTGGAAGACCTGAGCCAGCACACCTCTCTACAGGACCCAAGCACAGCAGAGTGTTGTCATTAGTACTTGGAGGACCAGGCTGTGCGCTCCTGTTGCAGAAATATAAGGTTATAGTGATTAAATATATAGAAATATAGAAAAATATGGAAGATATATAAAAATTATTAGGATATAATATTAAAGCAATTAAGGAAATTAAATAAAGTTATGCAATCTGGATAGGAATTAATATAGTGTGTAGAGATATGATAAACAAACTCTGCCTTTCATGCAGGACTCAATCAGTGTGTGTGTGAAGTTACATATAGATAAGAAGTGGCTTGATGTCATAACTCTGTGGGTGATGTAGACAGGAGGCTTCCCTAGGAAATCTTAAAAGTGGCTTGATGTGACATTTCAGTAGATTAACATAAAAAGGGCTCCCTGTGAAGAAGTTCCAAAAAGGTGGTTTGAGGTAATAATCCTATAGATTGACATCATTAGAAAGCGTTGGCCAAAAAAGTTCTAAAGCTGAGGGGCCCCCTGCTGCAGTAGTCACCCAGACTCCAACGTGAATGTGAACTGTTTCCATGCCTCTCTGAACTCTGACCAAAGACATCTGAGATGAGCATTCCCACAGTGCCCCCTTAAACTGTACCCAGGCATGCCAAAAGGATTTGTGAGTAATAAATTGCCTGTGTGATTATTGCAACTAACTCTGTGTGTTGGTTGTGTCTTTCCTCCCAGGGCAGTTAGTACTAGCACTGATTAGTAGCATCCTCATAGCCGCCTCAAAAGTAGTCTCAAAGAGGCTGCCAGCCTGCTAAAAAGCAGGAGTGTCCCACTGCATGAGGAAGTTGAATCAGGGACGCCTGATTGACGTAGAGCTTGGGCTTTAACTAGGACAATATCCAAAGACTTTTTAAAACAATGTTTTCTGCACCCTCAACTGACACACTGTTCTCCACTAGGCTACGGGGCCCAATCAGGTGTCTGGGAAACTAATTCTCAAAATGACCCTAGAACACCTGCAGTTATTGAAAAGAGAAACTAATATGTATTAACTGGAAACTCATTTACCAAGTCCCCACAGCACATAAAGCTCTACAGGATCAAAGAACTCTCTTCGAAAAGGAGGACCCTTTTCCTTTGACTGCAGGGAAGACACCTACTGAGGTCCAACCCTATAGGCCTAGTTTTCAACAACGTATTCCTGGTGAGTGTACCCTGCCTGGATACCTCTTTTTTTTGTGGACATCCCAAAAATATACTACCTTATGATGGCAGACCTTATACCAAATTTTACCAACCATTACCTGCTATAGCCTATCCATATGTTGACAACACACAATTTCAGGGCCAGCACACCTTAGGTTTCCTTAGCCCCCAAGGGATTTCTGCCACTGCTCATAATACTACTTACCCTCAAAATAAGAGAGCCATAGGTCTCATTGTAGCTGGCATAAGGGCAGCCGTCAGCTTAACAGCTCTATGGGGAGATTTTGCCTATTCTAAAGTCAACTTAAGAAATGCAATGGACTTCCCTGGCTGGGTAGCTTAGTTGGTTAGAGAGTCTTACTGCTACACCAAGGTTGTAAGTTCCATCCCTGGTCAGGGCACATGCAAGAATCAACCAATAAATCCATAAATAAGTGGAACAATAAATCAATGTTTCTCTCTCTCTCTCTCTCTCTCTCCATCACTTCCTCTCTCTCTCAAAAGAAATAAGTAAATTAATTAATTAATTTTAAAAATTAATGTACAGTATAGCAACCTGTCCAATGACATAACTAATAGGCTTATAAATATTTATGAAAAAAGTGCCACTGATTTTATGGTAATAAAATATAAGTGGAAGAAATCCTGACACAGACAGTAGCTTTATGTGTTCTTTCCATCCTGAGAACAGAAGAAACATAAAAAACAGAGAAGTATCACTAGATATGAGTTCTAGAATTATACAGGTAATTCTTAATCCAAAAGTAACAATAAAGACAAAATGTTGTTATAAAGAAAAAATAAGTCTGAAAATGAATAAAGTTTCAAGGATAATGCCAACAGAGTAAGCCTCTACATTGAAAAAAAAAGAAATTTAAAGGCTCATTAATAATAATTATTTATATTAAATAAAATTACAGCGATAGCCAAATGGTAACTAGCTTTAAGCAACAGAAACTCAAGAAGCATGTGCCAAAACAACCAATACAGCTAAAATAACTCCAATAACCTGATATAAGCATGGCTTTGGAAAGGGGATACAGATAAGAGGCTTTGCAGAGTTTCAAAATCTATGTGATTATAACCCAATGTACAGACCTGACCAGTTGATTGTGCAGTGGATAGAGTGTCTACTTGGGATGCTGAGGACCCAGGTTCAAAACCCAAGGTCACTGGTTTGAGTGTGGGCTTATCTGGCTTGAGCATGGAATCATAGACATGACCTCAAGGTCGCTGGCTTGAGCAAGAGATCACTGGCATGGTTAGAGCCCCCCCCCTCCCAAGGCATGTATGTGAAATGAAACAACTAAACTGCTGCAACTACAAGTTGATGCTTCTCATCTCTCACTCTCCCTTCCCCTTGCTAAAAAAATAAAATAAAACCAAACATACAGGCTTTATACAATGATCACCTACAAGGGCAAACCAAGGGGCCACTCAGGGTCACACAGACATGATTTGGGAGGCTGGCTGATTTCCTGAGGTAAACTCTTAACACAATTCCATTAGATACAGTCCTGTTTACATTCTTACAATAGCATACAAAGGCAAAGAAATTATTCAACAAAACGTTCAAATTCATGATGGTTACCATGAAAATGAAAGTGGAAGAATTAGATTTTCCTTGTTAAATCTTTTTAGAACCAACTTCTCCTAAAACACATAAAGAAAAGTTGAAACAATATTACTTACTGATTGGAAGGTATCAGTCGGATACACAGTCATTAATCTTGCCAAGGCCTAAGAAGAGCTTCACAAACACACAGCAAGTCTGCAGAATTATGAGGTAACAGTAATCCCAAACTGCACTGAACTTTCTCATGACCAAGTAAAAGGAAGCAAAGTGCTGGTTTCAGTATTATGTAATAGTTATAGCATAGTTCTTCATGTGCAGCATAATTTGCTTAAGTATTACACAGTAGATACTGGGGGATAAAACCCAGAATTTTTGAATATGCAAAAGCAATATCACATTATTAATGTAAAAGCTGTTAAGTTCTAGGATTATAACACCACTATTTGGGCATTGAGAACACTTAAAATTTTCAATACATTTCCAACACAGTCTCCTGGTTGGTCACTAGCCTGTCAACATGCTGTCCCCTGCACACTACCTCAGTCAGACTAGTCATTTCTATGAAACTCAGTTATCGTCAGAATCGCTGTATTCCAGGGCAATGTGTCTAGACAGGATCATCATGGCCACGTCATTCCCCACTGGCTCATGCTTGGCCTCATGTTCACATAGCTCTTGTACCCTTTTCAGCTGAATTCCTATTCAAATAGCAGAAAGAAGATCACTTCGAGCATTGCTTATGGGTGGTTGTGCAGTTTCTTGTTGTTTTGCCACAGCTACTGGGGAACCATACATGGAGGAGGATGAGAGAGAAGAGCTTGTGCCAAAAGGGCCTGGAGGTGGGGGCCTGTGACTACCAGCCTCATGGGCTGATGGTAGAAAGGAGGGCTGCATGAGAATCTGGAGAGAACTGACAGGAGTAGTTTGTGCTGAAGAGATCGTGGTAGGGGGTGGAAATTTGCAGGAGAAGGGATTTTCCCCCCAGCCTGTTTGTCTTGTGAATCCTGATAGAGAGAAGCAGTTTGCCCTGCCTGCATGCTCATCTCTCATTGCAAGACTCTAATAAATAAAATGGCCCACCATTCTCTGGCTCCACAGTTCCTTTACCATCTGCCTGAATCCATGGGGACTTGCATGGCCATGGCCACTAGCCTTACAAGGGGCTTAGCCACTTTCTGGGAGACCACAGTCAGCCCCAGGGGAGGACCTTCTCTGTCTTCCTTTCCCAGAACAGGGGCTCCCCAGCTAGAAGAACTTCTGCAAAGGGGACTCTCCACCCCAACCAATCTGAACTGGCTGCTCACCTTGCTGGAGAGAAATAGAATTGGAGTATCCAGCAGTGTCTGAGGGATTAGACTCTGGAGCAGGGGCCACTTTCCCTGTACTGATCTCCTGACCAAGAGAACCTTGATGTAGGGGGTTGCACTAATGTTGTATTCCCAACCACAGCTGCCTTAACCCACCACACTTGTAACCTGTAGAAAGGTTGATAGGGTGAGGCCCGTCTGAGCGCAAACTACAGTCTTTCTACAGAAGACTCTGTGGGAAGACCAGGAAACTGCAAGAGGAAGTGGAGCAGCTGAAAAGTGGAGAAAAATATTATGGAAATTGGGGTTTTTATGGAGCTGCTGTTATCTCTAAGTAGAAGGAAACTTATCCTTATACACAGGTTGTCCCCTCCCACACTACCCAGGCACAGGAAACGCAGACACAAATCAGTGTGTGCAAACAAATCAGTAGCTCCAGACAGGTAGCCCACAGCAGGTTACAAACAATTGCTGATGTCAACCCAAGAGGGCCCAGAGCCAACACAACTAGTAGTGAGTAGCAGACTACACCAACGCTAGACTCAGCTAGCTACCCAAGTAGCATGCTCAAAGGAGGAGTCCAGCAGGCACCAGACACTATGGAGAATAAATACACCCAACAGGACAGACACTGCACAGTATCTAATACACATAATCAAGGTTGACCCTTAGAGCCACCCAGGCTGAAAGGATAACACTACCCATGAAAGGACCAACTGCATTCAATTCTCACATACAACAGGAGGGTAAATATTACCCTCAAGAAACATTCCTAGAGCAAGGAACTCAGGTGGCCTGGAAGTCAGTACTACTGAGCCCATCTTCCTCATAAAGATACAACAAATTTCAAATTCATAGAGCACTACCTAATACACAGAAAAAATGGGCAAAGAAATATGACCCAAATGAATCAACAAGAGAAATTCCCAGAAAAAAAACTAAATGAAATGGAAGTAACCAAACTACCAGATGCAGAGTTTAAAATAATGGTTATTAGGATGCTCAAGGATCTTAGAGCAACAATGGATAATAACAATTAGAACTTAAACAAAGAGATAGAAAGCATCAACAATAACATGGAAATCATAAAAAAGAACCAGTCAGAAATGACAAATACAATATCAGAAATGAAGAATACACTAGAAGGAATCAACAGCTGGCTGGATGAAGTGAAGGACTAACTCAGGATTTAGATGACAAGATAAACATAAGTACAGAAGCAGAGAAGTGAAAGGAAAAGGGGCTCAAAAAGACTGAGGAAACTAAGAGAGCTCTGCGACAACATGAAGAGAAACAACATTGCATCATAGGGGTTCCTGAAGAAGAAGAGAACGAAAGGGGATAGAGAACTTGTTTGAAGAATTTATAGCCAAAAATTTCCCTAAATTGATGAAGGAAGAAGTCACACAAGTTCAAGAAGCACAGAGGATTCCATTAAAGATGAACCCAAGAAGGCCTACACCAAGACACATCTTAATTAAAATGCCAAAGTTAAAAGACAAAGAAAGAATACTAAAAGCTGCAAGAAAAAAGCAGTTAATTATATACAGAGGAGCCCCCATAAGAATGACATCTGACTTCTCAACACTTTAGGCCAGAAGGGATTGGCAAGAAATATTCAATGTGATGCAAAACAAGAACTACAACCAAGACTACTGTATCCAGCAAAGCTATGGCTTAAAGTTGAAGGAGAAATAAAAAGCTTCCCAGACAAAAAAAATGACTCAAGGAATGCATTACAACTAAACCAGTACTGCAAAAAATGTTAAAGGGCTTGCTATAAAAAGAGCAAAGGAAGACCCAGGCCAGTTGGCTCAGCAGTAGAGCATTGGCCTGGTGTGTGGAAGTCCTCAGTTCAATTCCCAGTCAGAGCACACAAGAGAAGCAACTATCTGCTATCTGCTTTTCTACCTTTTTCCCTTCTCTCTCTCTCTTTCTCTCTCTCTCTCCCTCTCTTTCTCCTCCTCTCTCTTCCCCTCCCACAGCTATGGCTCAAGGAGTTTAGGATACTTGGCCTCAGGTGCTGAGGATGGCTCCATGGCCTCTGCCTAAGGCACTAAAATGGCTCAGTTGTGAGCAATGGAGCAGCAGCCCCAGATGGGCAGAGCATCACCCCCTAGTGGGCTTGCTGGGTGGATCCTAGTCAGGGTGCTTGCAGAAGTCTGTCTCTGCCTCCCCACCTCTAACATTAAAAAAAAAATAGAGCAAAGGCTAAAAAATTGAAAGAGGATTGTAGGCTTAATGGATAAAATGGCAATAAATAAGTACATTTCAATAATAACCTTAAATGTAAATGAATTAAATGCTCCAATCAAAAAACATAGTATGGCTGCATGGATAAGAAAACAAGACCCATATACATGTTGTCTACAAGAGGCCAACCTCAGAACAAAAGATATATATAGAATGAAAGTGAAGAGATGAGAAAAAAATTTAGGCAAATGGAAATGAAAAAGGAAAGCTAGAGTAGCAAAACTTATATCTGACAAAATAGCCTTTAAAACAAATGCTATAGTAAGGGATAAAGGTCACTACATAATGATTAAGGAAGCAATCTAACAAGAGGATATAACTATTGTAAATAGCGATGCCCAATATAGATGAAGCAGATTTTTGTGGACATAAAGGGTGAGATCAATAGCAATACTATAATAGTAGGGGGTTTTAATACTCCACTAACATCAATGGATAAATCCTCCAGACAGAAAGTTAACAAAGAAACAGTGGCCTTAAATGAAACACTAGATCAACTGGATCTAATTGATATCTTCAGAACCTTTCACCCCAAAGAAGCAGAATATACATTCTTTTAAAGTGCTCATGATATATTTTCTAGGATAGACCACATGTTAGGATACACAACAAGTCTCAGTAAATTTAAGAAGATTGAAATCATATCAAGCATCTTCTCTGACCATGATGACATGAAACTATAAATCAACTACAATAGAAAACTGAAAAACATTCAAACACTTGGAGGCTAAATAGTATGTTATTAAATAATGAATGGGTTAACAATGAGATCAAGGAAGAAATCAAAAATTTCCTTGAAATAAATGAAAATGAACATACAACAACCCAAAATCTATGGGACACAGCAAAAGCAGTCTTGAGAGGGAAGTTCATAGTATTACAGGAATACCTTAAGAAGCAAGAAAAAGCTTAAATAAAAAACCAAACTCTGCACCTAAAAGAACTTTAAAAAGAGCAAATAAAGCCCAGAGGAAGTAGAAGGAAGGAAATAATAAAGATCAGAGAAGAAATAAAAGACATAGAGGCTAAAAATAAATTACAATAGAAAAGATCAATAAAACCAAGAGCTGATTCTTTGAAAAGGTAAACAAGATTGACAAATCTTTAAACAGGCTCATCAAGAAAAAGAGAGAGAACCCAAATAAATAAAATTGAAAGTGGAGAAGTAACAACTGACAACACCGAAATATAAAGAGTTGTAAGAAAATACTATGAAGATCTATATGCCAAAAAATTGGACAGCCTAGGTGAAATGGATAAATTCCTAGACACACAAAATCTTTCAAAACTGAATGTGGAAAAATCAGAAAACCTAAGCAGCCTAATTACAACAAATGAAATTGAAATAATTATATATACACACACACACACACACACACACACACACACACACACACACCTCCCAGCAAACAAAAGTCCTGGGCCAGATGGCTTCACAGGCAAATTTTACCAAACATTTAAAGAAGAACTAACACCTATCCTTCTCAAGCTATTCCAAAAAATTCAAGAGGAGGAAAGACTTCCAAGCTCACTTTATGAGGCAAGCATTTTCCTCATTTCAAAACCAAGAAAAGACACTACAAAGAAATAAAACTATAGGCCAGTATCCCTGATGAACATAAATGCTAAAATTCTCAACAAAATATTAGCAAACTGGATACTACAATACATTAAAAAGATCATACAACATGATCAAGTGATATTTATTCCAGAAAGGCAAGACTGGTACAATATTTGCAAATCAATAAGTGTTATTCATCATATACACAAAATGAAGGATAAAAATCACATGACCATATCAATAAATGCAGAAAAAGCATTTGATAAAATTCAGCACCCATTTATGATAAAAACTCTCAGGAAAGTGGGAACACAGGGGACATACCTCAACATAATAAAGGCCATATATGACAAACCCACAGCCAACATCATACTCAATGGGAAAAAGTTAAAAGCAATCTCCTTAAGATCAGGAACAAGGCAGGGGTGCCCCCCTTCACCACTCTTACTCAACATAGCTCTGGAAGTCCTAGTCACAGCTATCAGACAAGAAGAAGAATTAAAAGGCATCCAAATTGGAAAAGAAGAAGTAAAACTGTCATTATTTGCTGATGACATGATACTGTACATAGAAAACCCTAAAGCCTCAGTCAAAAAACTACTAGACCAGTAAATAAATTTGGCAAGGTGGCAGGATATAAAATTAATATTCAGGAATCAGTGGAATTTTTATACACCAGCAATAAACTGTCAGAAAGAGAAATTAAAGAAACAATCCCCTTCACTATTGCAACAACAACAACAAATAAAGTACGTAGAAATGAGTTTAACCAAGAAGGTAAAAGACTTATACTCAGATAATTTCCTTGAAAAAAAATCAAGGAAAATGAAAACAAGAGGAAGCATATAGTGTGTTCATGGACAAGAAGAATTAACATCAGTAAAATGTCCATACTGCCCAAAGCAATCTATAGATTAAATGCAATTTCTATTAAAATACCAGTGGCATACTTCACCGATCTAGAACAAATGCTCCCAAAATTTATATGTATGGAACCAAAAAAGAACCCAAATAGCCTCAGCAACCTTGAAAATGAACAAAGTGGGAGATATCACACTTCTTGATATCAAGTTATACTACAAGGCCATGTAATCAAAACAGCTTGGTATTGGCATAAAAACAGCTATACAGATCAATGGAGCAGAACAGAGAATCAAGAAATAAACCCACACCTTTACAGTCAATTGATATTTGACAAAGGAGGCAGGAGTGTACAATGGAATAAAGACAGTCTCCTTAATAACACTGGGAAACAAAATTTTTGTTGCATCCACAAAAACACTTGTTTTTACCTAATTTGAGTGTGCTGATCTCAAATCTGATGTTAGTTTTCCTCTGTAAGCTACAGTTTTTTTGCAATTCAAGATTTTAGGTTTTCATCTTATTGTAAAATTTTCAACATTTAGTTTAACATAATGAAGTAGAATGTCTTCTTGGGCATCATCTTTGTGAAAATATAATAATTTATATAATGCAATAAATATACTAATACACTAAAAGATATGATTTCATCAGAATTTGTCTATAATTTCAAAATAGAACATATTAAAACACTTATTTTAATCATAAAATTTGCGCAAAACTTATTTAAATTCTGTTCAGGCAAAAATTTACATTTGTAGCTCTTGCGTTCGTGTACTTGTTAAGGACAATCTCGTTTGATGCTCCAGCAGTTGTCTGCCATCACTAACAGCTCCAAGATTTTTGGGAAACTTATCAAGGTGACTGTTCAGGAAGTGAATCTTAACACTCATGTTACATCCAATGTCACAGAAAGCCAACAGCATCCTTTGAACCAGAAGTTCATAGTTTTCTGCTTTTTTGTTGCCAAGGAAGTTCTTTGTAACTGCCACAAAAGACTGCCATGTTGCTTTCTCCTCCTTATTCATCTTCCTGGAAAATTCTTCATCACATATGAGGGTTTGAATTTGAGGTCCATTCAATACACCTGCTTTTATCTTCTCGAAAGACAAGGCAGGAAAAGCCGAAATAATACGTTGAAAGCATTCACTTTCTCTATTCAAAGCCTGAACAAACTACTTCATTAAGCCAAGTTTGATGTGAAGTGGGGGAAAATGATCCTGTCTCGATTAACTACAGGTTCATTCACAATATTTTGCATCCCTACTTCCAGAGCTTCACGTTTTGGCCACTCCTTCTGTGTCCAGTGTTTCTCCCGAGCTCGGCTGTCCCACAAACACAGAAAGCAAGAATAGACACTTCACGAAACCTCTCTGTTGTCCTAGCAGGAAATTTACCATTTTAAGATCCACACAAATTGTCCAGTTATGCTCCTCATACTTCAGTAAGTCGAGGACAATTTTTATGTCATTATAATCTTCTCACAGATGAGTTGAATAACCAATTGGAACCGCTGCATAAATATTACCGTTGTGTAGGAGAACACATTTCAGACTCCGTTTAGAGCTGTCAAGAAATAGCCGCCATTCTGTTGGACTGTAAGTGATGACACCTAGCTAGCTGCAAAGACTACTGATATCATGACAGTAAACAGTGTTTGTCTTCAGAAAAAAAGTCCATAAAAATTTGTTCACACTTCATAAAATGGGATACTTTAGCTGACCAGTAAAATACATTTTTTCTTGAAACCTGGAGGCTAATAACTCAGCTGATTTCTTTGATAGGCCCAAATCTCTTCCTAAGTCATTCAATTCGGGTTGGCTAAACTGCTGAGGGAGTAATGACTGCTTGGCATCAGAAGAAGACCCTTCAGATTCTACAACCATTTCCTCATGCATCTTATCAAAATACACTTGATCACCATGTTCACTTTCTTCATTCTTAGAAGAAATAAAACCATTGAAAACTGGAACTGGGAGTGTCTCAGAGTGTGGGATAGGTCATATTGCTGAAAGGAATATTAGGATATGCGATCATATGCTGTTTTTTCTTGCCGATGCCCTTTGTCTGGATCAGACAGAAATAACAGTCACTGCTGTGGTCCTTAGGTTCACGCCAAACCATGGGGATACCAAAAGGCATTCCTTTGCGTTTTCCTTTTGTCCAGTCACAAAGCATTTCCTCACAATTATGACAGACAATATGAAGAGCCCAATTCTTGTCTTGATAGCCAAGGGGAACTTGAAAATAGGCAGTATATGCATGTGTCACAAATGATGAAATATTGCGCCTTTGACGTTGAAGTGTATGACAGCCACATATATAACAGAAGTTGTCAGGACTATTCTTATATTTATGCCTACTCGAAGAAGCCATGATTCAATCTTAAAACAAAATAAGAGGGTGTTTCTATCAGATAATAATTTTTTACATTTAAAAACAACTACAATTATGTAAAAGTGATGTTTGTAAAACATTAATTGCCTTGTGGTTATGTTCAATCCAAGAGTTGTTGCCCTTTAACTCCAATTTATAAACCAATGCATGCCATTAACTGTAACAAAACAAAATTAAAATTGCACAAAAACTAGAGCATGCACCAAAAAACGGATTTCAGATTTGGAACCAGCGGTGCAGAAATATATAGAAGTTCTAAAACCTCATGCAACAGAAAATGAAAAAAAAATTGTTCCCCAGTGAAATCAGAATGTCACCACAAAATATGCCTCTTTGAAAAAAAAAAAAAAAAAAAATTATTTTGAGCTATATGTATTTAAAAAAAATAGTAGGTGCACAAAGGGCACTCTGGCTCTCCCCTTTTTCCTCCTGAAAGCAGGCAATAGAACTCTCACATATCAGAAGGGAAGTATTCTTAACATCAAGGATAGGAAGTTGAAATCTAGAGAATTCTGTAAAACAAGCCTTATTAAAATGGTTCTTACCTTCTTTTTTCCTCCCCACATACTTTAGTCACATTTACACAAGAGCTTCTCTTTGTCCAACCTAGTATAAAAGCATTTGGTATTTGCCACATCTTTGGGTCTTCATTTCCTTACGAAAGCTCCTGTGTCACATAAAATTTATATTAAATTTGTATCCTAGCCCTGGCTGATAAAGCCTCAGGCAGATGTATGGACATCCTGGGTTCAACTCCTAGTCAGGGCACACAGGAGAAGCAGCCATCTGCTTCTCTCCCCCTTACTCTCCTCCTTCTCTACCTCTTCCTCTCCCGCAGCCAGTGGCTCGATTGGTTCAGGTGTGTCCCCAGGCACTAAGGATAGCTTCTTTGGAGCACATCGATCCTGATCAGGGTGCATGCAGGAGTTTGCTTCACTATCTCCCCTCCCATCACCTAAAAAATATTTTTTTCAGTATCCTTGTCTCCTGTTAATCTGACTATATCATTTTAATTCTCAGACCCAGCTAAAATTCCTAAGAAAGCAGAGGTAAAATTTTGCCTCTAGTAAACTGTGAATTTCTTTTTTTAAATAACATGAATACTTAATTTTAAATAGAGCCAATTAGCTTCCATAATGCAGGCAAGGCCCATCCAGTTGGTTAAAGGCCTTAAGAGAAAAGACAGAGGTTTCCCAGTGAAGAAGGAATTCTCCTTAACATAGAAACCATGTCAACACAATAAATTTAAAATAAATTTTTAAAAAAGAAAGAAAAAAAAAAACCCTGCTTGAGTTCCAGCCTGCTGCCCTGCAGAATTCAGACTCAAGACAGCAACGTCAACTTTTCCCTGAGTTTCCAGCCTGCTGGCCTACCCTACAAACTTCAGACTTGCCAGCCCCCACAGTTGTGTGAGCTAATTCCTTAAAATAGCTCTTTCTATTTCTTCCTCATCCTCTGTAGAACCCTGACAAACACAGGGGTTAATTTATGGCTAATTTTTGTGGGTTCTGTGTCTTTGCTGCCTCCTTTAGCACTCTTCTTTTCAATCCAGTTTCCCCCCACCCCAGGAGAAAATCACAGTTTTTAAACATACACACTGGGAATCCACAGAGGCATGAAAATTCCAAAGATAGTGAGGTTACATTGGATGTATAGACATTTTGGACAAAGGAGACAATGCGGGGGAGGGGAACAGGGTTTTAGATTTCAGAAGTGAGAATGGGTGATTTACAGGTAGTTGAGAAAGGGTGGCCTGACCTGTGTTGGCACAGTGGATAAAGCCATGACCTGGCTTTATCCTAGGCTTGCCTTGTCAAGGCACTTACAGAAGTTGGTGCTTCCTGCTCCTACCTCCTTTTTCTGCCTCTCTTCTCTCCTCTCTAAAATAAATAAATAAAATCTAAAAAAGAGAGAGAGAGAGAAGGAAATTCTTGCTAGGCAACTCAGAAACATGGGATATGTTGCTAATAGACCCGTGCTTCAAGCGCTCTTATTTGCTGTAAGTTAAAATTTTATAAGGTTCTAAAAAAATAAAAAGCTGAAGTATATAAGTTAATGTCTCCATTTTGGGGAGAGAAACACTGAATAGATTAAGAAGAAAAAGGAGGAATTATCTTTAAAAGCTTTTGCCCCACATAGAATCTTTAAAATAGACAATAATACAAAACTTATCTATTGCTCTTACGACATTTAACTCTTTGAGGAGAGGGTTTTTTTCATGCTTGCTGACTCCCAGGAGTGAGGTGAGTTTTTTGTTTTGTTTTGCTTTTTGGTATTTTTACAAAGTGAGAAGTGGGGGAAGGCAGACAGACTCCCGCATGCACCCAATCGGGACCATCCGCATGCCCAGCAGGGGGCATTGCTCCATTGCGGCCGGAGCCATTCTAGCGCCTGAGGTGGAGGTCATGGAGCCATCCCCAGTGCTGGGGCCAACTTTGCTCTAATGGAGCCTTGGCTGTGGGAGGGAAAGAGAGAGATAAAGAGAAAAGAGAGGGGGAAGGGTGGAGAAGCAGATGGGCACTTCTCCTGTGTGCCTTGGCTAGGAATCGAACCCAGGAATTCCACACGCTGAACTGACGCTCTACTGCTGATCCAACCCACCAGGGCTGGGTTTTTTTTCAAAAATTGAAATTAGTTCCAGTTATAGTTTTATTAACTTAAAATTATGTTTGTTTGATAACCAATTTATAGAAACAAGAAGAACATACATTTGCTTTTTTTAAATGTTGCCTTACACATTTTTAAAATTTAAATTTTTGTTACAATGGTACTCTGGATGGTCAGGAGGCACGAGGACGTACATGAACGTTCGTACTACTCAAAGGGTTAAATAACGTAACATAAAGTGGAAAATGTGGTGTTAGTTTCCTTCTCCCTCTTCCTCTGTAATTACTAGGGTACCATCCAGCTTTTTCAGTTTAGACACTCTCTTGGTGGCCTCTTCAATACAGTTCTCCTCAGCAGAACGTTTCTCTTCCAAGGGGTTGCCTACAAACACCAGGTCTTCCAGGCGTGGCAGTCCTGTGAGCCTCACAAATTCAACCCAGTCTTTCAGTAGGTTATTAGACATGTAGAGAATCTCTGATTTCTTCATTACATGGGTCCCTTTAAACTTCTCAATAAAATCATAGGAGATCAATAGCAAGCACGAACAAAGATGCACATCGACCTTCTCTATGGTGGACTCTGTCAGAAAGCTTTGTCCCTTTGGCTTCAGATGGTTTCTAACTGGTTTTCTCCTCCCATTGGGCTAGGGCTCTTTGATTTTTGCTGGTTTTGCCATTCCAGTGGTTGCTACTGTCACTTTAGGTTTTAAATTAATTAATTTGTTTGTTTATTTATTTTTCTTTGAAGTTAGATCCCTTTGCCTCTCATACACAATCTCCTTTCCTCTTATTTCCCTGGTACCAGTTACTACCTTAGCAAACAGCCATCAACAGACTTCTCAATCCCAACTGTGCTTTTCTTGGTTCTCTTAATCCTGAGACATCCATTCAATCATTACTTTTCAAAGACTACAGAGGAGTAGTCATGAGTTTTGGGATAAAATGTTGAAAACATCACAGCCCTGACCTCCATGCCTCTCAAGGTATAAGTAAGTTAAGCAAGCAAACAAAGAATTGCAGTAAAGTGTAGTAAATGCTACACTAGAGATATGTAGGTCTTCTTAGATCCTGGTGGGACAAGGTAAATGTGTTGGGAGGAGTCGAGTTAGGGGTGAACAAAGGCATGTGTGGTTTCCAGTCAGCATGCTCTAGTAGCCTGAGAGAGAGTTGGAAATGGCTTGGACAGGAAGAAGGAGGCTAGCTCTGCCACTAGGATAGATATAACATTATTTCACATCTCAGAATTTGTCCCATCTTTTTCAGAAAGAAAGTAACATGGAAGAGCAAACAGCTGAGTTAGAGACCACAAGGTCAAAGAAAAAGTCTCTGAAACTAGAAGGAAGTCCTGGGAGCAACTGAGACAATACAGAAAAAATATATATATTCAACTTTTAGTTTAGTAACATGCTAGATATTGAAGTAAATACTGGAATTTCAAAGGTATAGCAGGTCTTATCTTCAAGGACAAGTCTCATGAGCACACACCAGAATATTCTCCCCCAAGTAGGTAAATAACGGTACGGTGCACTCCTGCAGCACTCTGCTTAGTCGTCACCTCATCAGAGAGGCCGCTCTTGCCCACTTAATATAAAATAGCACATTCACCCCTCCCAATCCTCCATATCTTCTTACTAGACCTTTTTTTTTTAACCCTTTTATTCAACTATAATATACATACAGAAAAGTTCATATTATTAGTGCACAACTCAGTAAATTTTCACAAACTGAATGCACACAAAACTCCAGCAAGGCCCTGGCCAGATAATTTGGTTGGTTAGAGCGTCATCACCATACAAAGAGGTTGCCAGTTCGATCCCAGTCAGAGCACAGACAGGAACAGATTGATGTTTCTGTCTCTCTCTTGCCCTTCTCTCTCTCTCTCTCAAATCAATTTTTAAAAATTCCAGCAAGGAACAGCATTAGCAACACCCAGAAATATCCCTCTTGTTCAATCTCAACTCTACCCCCATGGATAACCACCACCCTGATTTCTAACAGCATCAATTAGTTTTGCCCATTTTTGTACTTTACATAAATGGAATCACACAGAATGTACTCTTTGGGGATTGACTTCCTTCATTTAACATCAAGTTAGTACAATTCATTCATGTGGTTGTGTGTCATTTTAGTTCATTCATTCTTGTTGCTTTATAATGACCCATGATATGAATGTGACACAATTTTATACATTCAATCACTGATGGGCATTTGAATAGTTTACCATTTTAAGTTATCAAGGATAAAGCTTCTATGAACATTCCAGTACATATTTTTGGATGAACATATGTACACAGATCTGTTGAGTGAAATTGCTCGGTAACAGAGTTACTTTTTTTCTAAAGATTTTAAAAAATTATTAAGTCTTCCATGTATTTAAAGCAGTGTGTATATATATCTATATATAATGATTATTGTTTAGATATATAAATACATATGTATATATACACACACACATAGAAATATATATCACACATATATCAATATAATTGATAATAATCAATATACACACACACATATTCATAGACTTAGAACTTAAGACATAGAATATTATTGCCATAGTCCATTCAAGCTGCTATAACAGAATATTAAGAGACAAGGAGGCTTATAAACCACAAACATTTCTTCCTCACATTTCTGGAGGCAGGGGAATTTCCGAAGCTGGAAACGGGGAGGCAGTCAGACAGACTCCCGCATGCGCCCACCGGGATCCACCCGGCATGCCCACCAGGGGGCGATGCTCTGCCCCTCTGGGGCGTCGCTCTGTTGCATCCAGAGCCATCCCAGAGCCTGAGGCAGAGGCCACAGAGCCATCCCCAGCGCCCGGGCCATCCCTGCTCCAATGGAGCCTCGCTGCGGGAGGGGAAGAGAGAGACAGAGAGGAAGGAGAGGGGGAGGGGTGGAGAAGCAAATGGGCGCCTCTCCTGTGTGTCCCAGCCGGGAATCGAACCCGGGACTCCTGCACACCAGGCCGACGCTCTACCGCTGAGCCAACTGGCCAGGGCCAAGCCTGCCATTTTTTTTGCTGTGTCCTTACATGATGGAAGGGGCAAAGACACTCTGGGGTCTCTTTGACAAAAACATTAATCCTATTCACAAGGGCTCCATCTTCATGACTTAAGCACTTCCCAAATCCCCATCTCCAAATAGCATCACATTAGGGATTTGATTTCTATTGATTTTCCCTCCTCTCATATGTGCCTTGACTGGGTAAGCCTAGGGTTTTTAACCCGTGACCTCAGCATTCCAGGTCGATGTAGTATCCACTGAGCCTCCATAGATCAGGCAGGATTAGTGGGTTTCAACATATGAATTTGAAGGGGAACACAAACATTCAGTCTATAGCAATTATTACTACTTTTAAACTTTTTGTACTTCTCTCAATAGCATTTCTCTCTCTATCCCAGCAGTAACCATTATTTCAAATTTTATTATTCCTTTGGACTTATTATTTTGAGACATATATATATATATCTTTATTGTTTAGATATATAAATATATATGTATCTCCCAAAATAATACATTGTGTTTTTTTTTTACATTTTTGAACTTGATGCAAGTGGAACTCTGCTTTATTTTTCTTCATAGAACTTCTTACCAATTAACATTTATTTTCTTATCTATTTATTTATTGTCTGAGTCACCCTCTCCCTCACAGGTCCTGAAAACAAAAACAAAATGTCTTGTTTTTATTCACTATTGTACCTCTAATACCCAAAAGAGTGTCTGGTACATAGAAGGTGCTCAATTAACATTTGTTGAATGAAAAAGTAAGAAACTTTGTTCTCTATATGATGAGTACGATTCAAGCTGTTTGTGAAAATGAAACAATTCTAATGATGGTTAATGAGCATTGTCCTGCTATGGGTTCCTCTGTGTCAAGAGAAATGAGTGCAGGAAGTTCAATAGTATTAAATGTAGTTTAAAAATAATAAGAAACACAGTTGGCCTATAGAGCAATGGAAAAAGCATCAGCCTTGGCGTCAGCAGACTTAGACTGGAATCTGGCTCTGCCACTTGCCAACTGTTTCCCTGTGAGCAAGGCTCAACCTTTCTTTCTTGAGTTTCCACTTCCTCATCTGGTGGTTAATGTGAAGGTTAGATGAGTGCATGGATGAAAATGCTCTGAACAGTAAGTGCAAAGAAAATGATACCATAAACTGTCTTCAATACTGAGGCCAGGGAAGGCTTTGCAAATTAAACATCTTCACAAAACTCTCTCTACAGCCTCTTCCAGTTTAAATCTTATATTATAAACATACCTCATTTTTTTAAAGGCATCTTCTCTAATTAGGTTTCTCATTAAGTAACAGTACTTAGTTTTATTTTATTGAGATATAATTCACCATTTAAAGTGTACAATTCAGTTATGATTACACTCATAAGTTTGTGCAATCATCTCTATATAATTCCAGAGCATTTTCATCACCCCAAGAGAAATACCATGCCCATTAGCAGTCACTCCCTATTATCCCCTCTCCCCAGTCCCTGCCAACCACTAATTTGCTTTCTGTCTAGTTTAGACATTTCACATAAAGAGAATCACACAATGTGTGGCCTTGTGTGTATGTCTGATTTCTTTCACTTAGGTAATGTTTTCAGTGTTTATCTGTATTGTAGCATGTATCAGTACTTCATTCCTTTTGTTACAATGAAACTATTCCAGCCTGACTAGGCGGTGATGCAGTGGACAGAGTGTTGGACTGGGTTGGGACACAAAGGACCCAGGTTCAAAACCCTGAGGTCGTTGGCTTGAGCGCAGAATCAACAGCTTGAGTGCGGGGTCGCTGGCTTGAGCATGGGATCATAGACATGACTCCATGGTTGCTGGCTTGAGCCCAAGGTCACTGGTTTGAGCAAGGGGCCACTCGCTCTGCTGTAGTCCCCCTACCCCCCATCAAGGCACATATGAGAAAGCAATCAATGAACAACTAAGGAGCTGCAACAGAGGATTGATGCTTCTCATCTCTCTCCCTTCAGGTCTGTCTGTGTCCTTCTATTTGTCTCTATCACACACACGCACACACACACACACACACACACAAAGAAAATATTTCATTGTATGGATATATTATCTTTATTTATTCTTCAGTTTAGGGATATTTGAGTTCTTTTCATTGGGGGGGTGTTAGAAATAATGCTGTTATAAACATTTGAGTATAAGTTTTTGTGTGAACATATGTTTTCAATTCTCGAAAGTATATATCTAGGAGTGGAATTGCTAAGTCATACAGTAACTCTATATTTTACTTTTCCAGGAACTGCTAATGTTTTCAACAGCAGAGCAGCAGCACCGTTTAATATCCCCACCAGCACTGTATGGATTCCAATTTCTCTACATTCTCTTCCAACTGCACTTACAGTTTTATTTCTAGAATCAGACTTCATTTTATCTACCAACACTGCCTCATTCACATTAGTTTTGCAGCAGGTCTAGAAACTGTTTAAATTAAAACAAAATTCCTTTGTGATACCCATACATTTTTTTTTTTTTTTTTTTTTTTTTTTTTTTTCTTTTTCATTTTTCTGAAGCTGGAAACAGGGAGTGACAGTCAGACAGACTCCCGCATGCGCCCGACCGGGATCCACCCGGCACGCCCACCAGGGGCGGTGCTCTGCCCCCCAGGGGGGGATGCTCTGCCCATCCTGGGCGTCGCCATATTGCGACCAGAGCCACTCTAGCGCCTGAGGCAGAGGCCACAGAGCCATGCCCAGCGCCCGGGCCATCTTTGCTCCAATGGAGCCTTGGCTGCGGGAGGGGAAGAGAGAGACAGAGAGGAAGGCGCAGCGGAGGGGTGGAGAAGCAAATGGGCGCTTCTCCTATGTGCCCTGGCCGGGAATCGAACCCGGGTCCTCCGCACGCTAGGCCGACGCTCTACCGCTGAGCCAACCGGCCAGGGCACCCATACATTTTTTAAAAAATGATTCCAAGGTAACTGTTTCTACCGTATTTCCCCATGTATAAGACACACTTTTTTTGAAAAATTTGGGGTCTAAAAACTGGGTGAGTCATACAGTAGTTGTAGGGGTTTTTTGAGGGGGGGTTACTTGCATTTAAGAAGTGTAGCGTTTCAAATGCCATAGATGGAACTAAAGACAAGACAATATATGAAGACAGTGATTTGTCATCAAACACGAATGAGAACAAACTAATGGATAGGAGTTTTGACAGTGATGAGGAGCCTATGAATTTTATGATGAATAAAACTTGAGTTCAATAACTTTATGCAATACATTTTTTTTTTTTCAAAATTCAGGCCTCAAAATTAAGGTGCATTTTATACCTGGGAGCGTCTTATACATGGGGAAATACGGTTAATTTTCCTGGCAGGGTATTGAGCATGAAGCGGTCTTGCCAGCTGGGGACTCAATTCACCATCACGTCGCTTCTCACAGAATCCCAGGAAGAATAACCATTTTTGGAACAAACCTTTGTCTTCAATAGAGTTGTTTAAGCACAAGAGTAGCATTTTAATAGCTTTTCACATGCATATCATTTCACTGTATTCTTTTGCTGTGGTCACATTTGTAGGCAGTGTAGCTCCAGCAGGCCCATGTCCCGCTCCCTACCTCCTCCCGTCAGGCGACCTCCCTCACTCCTCCTTCCAGCCCCGCCCCTCCAGGTCCACCCCTTCGCCAACGCTCCTCCCTCCTTCTCGCACTCGGATGGGTGTTAAAGACCTGCGACCAATGCACGTGTGGCTCCGAGAAGCGGCTCTCTCCACTGGCAGATTAAGTCTGATGACGTAGTGAAGCTCCAATCCGCACTCTAGGGGCGGGGCTGAAGTCCGGCAGGAGCAAGGTAGGAGGAGACGACTGCCTAGTAGAAGCACGTGACCTGGGTCTGAAGCCGGAAGCTACCTATCTAGTAGCGTGCACCTCCCCAGTACCTAAGGCTGCGATGGTGAGTGAGGGCGCATGCGCGGGAGTAGTGCTGGGGGTTCCGTGACCCTATTCCCCAAACTCTTTGGTTTCCCCTTTTTCAGGCGGCATTCCGCCCTCACCTCCTGTTAGTCCTTGGACGGAGAGGGATTGGAGATGGGTAGGATGGCAACGAAGAGGGCTGAGGAGGGATGTGTGGGAAGATGTACGGGGGCTGGAGAGTAGTCTGCCGAGGAGGAGCCGACGACGTAGAGAATTGGAGAGGGGGCGGGATAGAGGGGCCAGTGGGGCTACGAAGGCCTCCGAGGGGTAGCAATGGTGGGATGCGGAAGGCCAGGGGAATACAGGAACAGAGAGTGAAGACAAATTGAGGCTCCAGATCAGCATTGGAGGCCAAGCAGAGGGAAGAAGGTCCGGAAGGGCCCTGGTTTGGGAAAGAGGTCTGGGACAGGTCATGAGAGATTGGGTTGCAAGGGAAGAGCATCGAGGGCCATCCTCCTAGCAGTGCATCTGACTGACTGCATCTTTACCCGCTAGACTTCCGCACTGACCCAGGGGCTGGAGCGAATTCCTGATCAGCTTGGCTACCTGGTGCTGAGTGAAGGCGCAGTGCTGGCGGTGCGTTCTGGGCAAGGGAGGGTGTCCGGTCCCCCCTCTCCCGCCCCCAGTACCCATTGCCCAGTGATCCCTTCTAACACTGCCCAGTTTAGCCTAATTTCCCGCTATTCTCAGCCTTAATTGGTATCATGTCTGGTATATAAATATAATTAAATACATCTCTGGAATCTTAGTGCGGTAACTGTCCTGAGATAAAAGGGTTTTTACCAAAGTCAGACAACTAGTTACAGGTTTGTTGATAACTGATATTACCCAAGTTATTCTCAAATATGTCTTTATTTGATATTTATTGAGGAGGCTTTGAATTTTGTTCTATAGTACAATATAGTGTTAGCTCTCTAGAAGTTTTCAATCTAGCTAGAGACAAGCTTAAGGTTAAAAGTTGAAAGCAGTGCCAGTGATAAAGACTACTGAAGGTGTCCAGAAAATGAAGGATTCAACCTGAAGGTTATAACAAGGAATCCTTGGAGGACATAAAAATTCAAATAGGCTTAAAGGATGGGCCGCTGTGAATAGGCAAAAAAGGAAAGGGCTGAGCCTGACCAGGCGGTTGTGCAGTGGATGGAGCCTCGGAATGGGATGCGGAGGACCCAGGTTCGAAACTCCAAGGTCACCAGTTTGAGCGCGGGTTCATCTGGTTTGAGCAAGGCTCACCAGCTTGAGCCCAAGGTTGCTGGCTTGAGCAAGGGATCACTCACTCTGCTGTAGTGACATCCCCCCCCCCCCCCCCCCCGTCAAGGCACATATGAGAAAGCAATCAGTGAACAACTAAGGTGCTGCAACGAAGAATTGATGCTTCTCATCTCTCTCCCTTCCTGCCTGTCTGTCCCCCTCTGTCTCCGTCACACACACACAAAAAAGGGCTGAGATGTGGACTTATTTGTGGGAATGTGACAACAGGCTATCTGACTTGGTGGTGGGTTTACGTTGAAAAATAATGAAAAGGATTGGGGAAAAAAGGATGTGGTAAGGAAAGATCTGATTGTGGAAGACTTTCAAGACTGGGTTAGCACATTTGGGTTAATCTTGAAGGTAATAGGAGCTTTGAGGGGGTTTTGAACAGAAAACCCAGTTGCAGCAAGTCTGTCCTATTAACGTGAAGACAGGCTGGAAGGGGAGGGATCCAAAATAGGCAGGCTGCTGTAGAAGGAAATCTTATGTATGAGTCTAGACTAGTGGCAATGAGAAGGAACCAAGAGAGAAGAGAATTTAAAGGAAAAATCAATATATCTTTGCAATGACTAGAGACAGGTAATAGAGGAGACACTTCTTCATTCAGTAGACTTTGAACTCAAGCCTAAAATCATGGTGCCTTTAACAAGAAATTACTAATGGAAGTTGATTGCGGAATGGGAGAAGTAAGGAGAATTTTGATGGCTTGACTTTAGACATCAAGTTTGACATAGACTAACAACAGTTAATATATATTGCTAGGAGCTATTCTAAGCATCTCACCAATATTACCTCACATAACCCTTATAAGCTCATTAGTACTGTTGTCTCCAATTTACAGATGAGGAAACTGAGGTACAAAATGTCCAAGAAAGCAAAGAGCACTGAACTTAATTAACCTAGTGGGAAGCCCATATTAGGAAGTAGGGAGAAGTTGTGACAGTCATCAAAAAAAGAGGAAGCCCAAGCCACTGTGGCATCATTACCCAAGGGCTAGGTAATAGGAGGGGGTTCAAGGACAAAATCGATGTTTGTTTCAGATTTTGCAGACAGGACAAATGGGAAGACTGAGGAAAAGATGAAGCCTTGAACAAATCAGTGGTAGTTGGGCACTAATGATTAAGAATGTGTTTTTTATCAAATAAGTGGGAACAGGGAGAGAAATAAGAGTTTCAAGGTATTAGAAAATGGTCAATTAAGAAACAGAAGGGAACCACCATTCATCAGGGAAAGCCTGATCTTATAGGATAAGAAACAGTGTGGCCTCAAGAGGTGCAAGAGCATAGGAAAGTTTTAGGTTTGTTTTTCCAAAACTGGGGTGACCTCTGGTGAGTGCTAGGGAGTAGAGGCAGAGAGTACCGGTGCTAGAGCCAAAGTGACTTCCTGGAATTTTTTCCCAATTCTGTTCCCTAATTTCTGCCATCCTCCCTCTGTCTGCATGCAGTCATCGGGGGATCTAGAGAATGATGAGCAGGCAGCCAGTGCCATCTCTGAGCTGGTCAGCACGGCCTGCGGTTTCCGGCTACACCATGGCATGAACATACCCTTCAAGCGCCTGTCGGGTGAGCCCCAGCCCCTGGTGGTGGTGATAGGAAGTGGGGTGCTCCCAGAGGTAGGGTGCTTTCCTCAGGGAAAAAACTCTTGTCTTCTACCAACCTCCCGCCATCTCCCCCTGGGGGCCCTGGTTCTGGTCACTTTCTCCCCTTTGAGATTCACCCTTGCATCAGAGTATGAGAAAGCAAGAGAAGGAGATTGAATAGGGACCTCCCAACTTCAGAACTCTGAGCGTCTAACCACTGAATTTCTTTGGCTACTGATCCCAGCCAGTTTGTGTGTGACCCCATGGAAATCTTTGCACCCCACTAACTCTGTGCTCCCTTCCCTCTCCCGGGGCTTGGGAAGGTGTGTCTCTCCTCCAGTGGTCTTTGGAGAACACACGCTGCTGGTGACCGTGTCAGGACAGAGGGTGTTTGTGGTGAAGAGGCAGAACCGAGGCCGGGAGCCCATTGATGTCTGAGCCTGCCAAGGGGTGGAACTGGGTCCATGAGCCTCTGAGATGAGGATGATACACACCTCCTCCACCTCTTTCTTGGCCTGCTGTTAGAACTAAGGCTTCTGTTCACCCTCTCCTGCCTTCCCCATTACCTGGAAAGGCTGAGGCCTGGTGACTGTGCTGTGTTAAGGAGAGTGAGGACAAGGGGGCCTCCCTCTCCTAATAAACATGAGTCTGATGTTCCCAGGCCCCAGGGATGTGTGTATGGGGTGCGGTGTGTGGGTACCACAGCCATGTCTCCCGCCGTCCATGAAGAAAGTCCTGTACCTCAGCCCAGAGGGTGAAGCTAGGCCGCCTCTGGGCATACCAAACTGGGAATAAGAAAAAAACAGGGGAGGGAAACTGATGAGAGCTGTTTCATATGTATACTAAAGGGAATCATTTTGAGCCCCTGGGTCTCTGATCTGGCCACCAACACACAACAGTCCTTTTTCTCCCTCCTGAATAAGCATTTAATAGTCTTATTTCAGTTGGAAGCAGTAGTTCTAGAATAAGTTACAGGGACAGACAAAATAAACCCCACACAACTTAAAGTGCTTCAGGCTGCAAACGTAAACATGAGGGGCAGGCCACCTAGCTATCTCCCCTCACCTCAGAGACAGGAGGGTCATTGTCCGGGTCCCTTACCATCACCACCCTCTAATCTCAGCCCTGGGTGGGTGGCTGGGTGGGAGGGAATGTCAGAGGCAGGAAAGACAATAGGAATGAGAAAACACTTTGTAAACTTAGAAGGTACAAGGCGGGGAACAAGGGAGCTCTTGGAACCCTTGCCCAGACCAAGGGGTGGGGCCAGCCCCCCCAGGAAGTCGGGGAAATACTGTTGGCTTAGTGCTGCAGCCATACCCGCCCATTTCACAGCTTCTTCCCTCATCAGCAGACACAGACAGGTGACCTTGTGGGGCCTCCTCACCCACAACAGGAGGAATCCCTAGGGAGGCACAGCCTGGAACAAGGACCCCCTCCAGAGGCGTTCGGTTTATGGGAGTATAAGAGGCTGGTACAGCACTACTTGACAGGTTCCACCACCAGGACTTTGCACTCGCGCTTGGCAATCTTGTCCAGAGAGAGCACAGCCTTTTCCGGGGGAAGGTAGAGGGGACGGCCAACAGGGGAGGCCACAGGGGGTGTGATGGCTCTGCGCTCCATCACACTGCCCGACCTGGAGGAAGGCAGAGGATGTAGGCTCTGGTTAGACTGCAGGACCTCTTCCTGCTTCCTCTCCAAGTCCGGCCTCGACTGAGTCCAGTGGCACCCCTCCCAAGGCTCCGTACCTCATGAGGTGGCTGCGGGAGGGTTGCTGGTGGGAGAAGGACTGAGAGCGGCCCAGGCTAGCCTGGTGCCTCTCCACCAAGTCCCGGACAGCTGGGCTGCTAGGACTGCTCTTTCGAGAGAGGGGCCGGGCCTCAGGAGGAGGGTGGGACACACTGGCAGTGAACTGGAGCTTCAGTTTCATGTGCTGGCTCAGCTGGGGTGGAGAGACAGATCAGCATTCCCACTCGGCTTCCATGCCCCAGACCTCCTTTCAAATTGTCTTCCCCCTTGACAGGCCAATACTACATTGAAATTCCACCTTCCCTTGGCCTGGCCTTTTAGTGCTACACATTGTATTTTATCCACAGAAGCTAGCAGCCCCGATGCCTCCCATCTCAACATTCTGTATCACCCACCACACCATCCAGCCCCTTTCCAGCACCTCCCCAACCCACCTCAAAGAGCCCTGTCCTTAGAGCCTGGAAGGCCACACTGAAGGTGAGCGCACTGCCCTTCCGGGAAAAGCCAAGGTTATTGAGGGGCGTGTGGCAGACAATGGAGTCTAGGGCGGCCTGCATGGCTCGGCGCTCCTCCTCACACAGCTGCTTGCCTGGGGAGCAGAAACAGTAACCAGTAAACATGTCTGTCGTGTTCTTAATCAAGGGGCTTCCATGAGCACAGTCTCATTTGATCCTCCGAGTTACCCTGCGGAGTAGACTGAGTTTACCTTTTGACAAATTTATAAATAACAGTTTATAGTTACTGTGTGCTGAGTTCTGTTCTAACCACATACATTAAATCTTTAAATCTCCATAACATCTTTGGGGGGGGGGGGGGATGAACAATACTTGCTCCATTTAGATTCTTCAATCTGAGGCTCAGAGGTTAAGTAAGCTACCGCTTGTAAATGACAGGTAGAAATCAAACACCATGGAGCCCAACACCAGTGTCAGTTCCCTTAAGTCATTTTGCCCCACTACCTCCCTAAACACTTCATCTGTGACCCCGGAGACCACCCAGGTACAGAGCCAAAGCAGCTTGCCACAAGTTACCCACCTCCATGACTTCTTCCTTTTCCCTCCCCTCCTTCGGCACAAGGGCCCATCCTGACAGCACCTACCAGCCTGCGCGTGTTCTGGAGTCCACACAAGCCTCACAGCAAGGAAGTCTTGGAGATTGTTGAGCAGCGTGTAGGTGACAGTGAAACGCTCATAGGTCCGAACTGGGGACTCACAAGAAGCAGTCATCACAAAACACGGACGGTCCAAGCGGATGCTGGGCAGGCTACAAGCAGTGAGAGAGGAGAGCAGGATGCATATGTTTTGAAACAAAGGTGAATGGGAACCCCACCAGGGGTTCCCACACACTCACCGGTAGTGGGTGTAGATGCTCTGGGTAAAGGGCAGCTTCGGGGTAGACCACTGAACCACAGCAACCAGGGGGACTTCTAGGCCCTATGGGAGGGACAAGGGGAACCATCATGTGAACCAGAGGTCCCTTCTAATCTTTAGGCATGCCCTGGCCTTTCCCACTGCTTTTTTTAATGTTTTTCCCTTGAAATCACCAGGCCCTTATACTCACCTCCTTGGCCCCTGAAAGTGGCTGTTCACCACCTCTTAGTTGAAATAGGAAGTTGTGTTCCTCCAGCGCACTGAGCAGGCAGGGGAAGCAGCCAGAGGTACCAGGGAGCCGACAGAAGGAGCCCATGGAAACCTCCCCAGATTGGTGACTAGTTCAGAAAAAAAGGGGACACACTGGATCTTTTCATGCCAGAGCTCTCAGCCCTGATCCCATCCCTACCACTTCACAGCCCTACCCCTTCCCAGGATCTCACCAGACATTGTCCACCAGCAGAACAGAGCCATCAGGCATGACAGGTAGATAACTGGCATTGAAGTTTGGGAGAATGCGGATATCCCAGATGGAAATTTCCTCCTGGGAAGAGCTGTTCAGCACTGTCGAAGGTAAAAGGCTCAGCTCAGGGTATCTGGACCCCTCAAACCCTCCACCTTAATCCCCAGGAAACGGACCTACCCCCCCCCCCCCCACCTGCACAGGGTAACTGCCACCCAGTCAATCAACGACCCTGCTACTACCCAAGACTTGTGCTGTCAGTCTACTCACCCTTGAGAACAGTCAAGTGTTTTCCAGCCACAGTGAACTGGCGGCATTTCAGAACTGGAGGGGGTAGCAGAGTCAGCAGGGTGCTCACTGTGGGAGAGGGCAGAGGCAGGAACTGATGGGCTGGGCACAGGCCTCCCCTCCAACCCATCGTTCTAATATTTCTCTTCTCAGATACAGCACTTGCCAATATCAGTCCTCCTTTCTGTCCCCCAAATTCCAGACTCCAGCATTTTTTCCTTGCATTCTCCCCACCTTGGGCCTTGAAAGCACTCTGCTCGCCCCGGAAGGTCTCCCCAGGAAATCGGGTCTGCAACAAGCGCAGGTAGCCTTGATCTCTGACCTCTGGTGCCTCAACCTCCCGCTTCCACACAGTCACTACAATCTGAGCACAGTGCATAAAGACCTCAGTTAAGAGGAGAGAGCCAGCCAGCCTTAGAGAGGGCATCTGAATTAGGACAACAGCACCACCCCTTGCCAATCTTACCTTGGCCTTAGGTGTCCCTGGGGGCAGTCTATCCAGTGAAACAGTAAGTGGGAAGATGACCTCATCTGTGGACACAATTGGTTCCTCCACAGGCAGCTGGGGGCGTGAAGGGGGTGAAGAGGTCAGGAGAGAGGCTGCCTGAGAGGTTCACTTTAAGAGGTGCCTGGTTCTTGCCCTCCCCTCTTCTCATCGTCATCTGCCTCCACCTCCCCTCCAGTGTCCCTCTCCTCTCCGGTCTTTGGCCCCTAGCAAATCGCCCCATGGTCCTGTGCCATGTCACCCCAGCTCCTCACCGTGGTCGCTCCTCCCGAGGTAGGGCCCGGGCCGTGGGTGAGAAGGGGACTGCAGCCTCGAAACAACCCCCCACCGCCAGGATCACCGCCCCCTGGGGGTTCGGGATCCTGGTCGCTGGAGCCACCACCCCCGGTCGCCCCGCCTCCGGCGCTGACCGAGGCCAGAGCTGCCAGGGCGGTTGCCAGTTCTGCCCAGGCCCCTCGGGAGCCCAAGCCCGGGCCACCCCCAGCGCCGGACCCCGCGCCGCCCCGGCAGCGCAGAACCAGCAGAAAGCGGACAGTCTCCCCTAGGTAGAGGTGGTTGCGCCGGGGCAGTGCCCGGTACCGGCCCGGGTCCCCCGCCAGCTCTGCGCGCGGCGGCAGCGGCACTGCCGGGAAGTACATCGAGTAGTCGCACTGGGACTCCATGGGGCTGCGAGAACTGCGCGGGCCGGGGGCGAGCCGCTGGCGTAGGTGCGGGGAGTCCCGACACCCGGCGCAGACTGCGCGCGGCTGGACCGGCCCAGGAGACCCGCCAGGGCCGGGAACCGGGGCAACGAACCCGGAACCGGGACCCCGCGGGGCCGGAACCGGTGCGGGGCCGAATGACTGGAGTGAAGCCGGAAGCGGAAGGGAAGGGGCGTGGCCTCTGAGGCCCCGGAATTCGAGGGTGACCGGACCTTGGAGCGGAGGGGGGGGGGGGGGGGGGGTTGGACTGCGGTTAGGCTGCTGCAAGGAGGATTTAGGAGAGATTATAGACAGACTTTTTAGAGAAGTAATATTAAAAGAACCCTTTCTTTGCGCTTATCCCAGGAAGATGCTCCATCCCCTTCCCTTTCTGCCCTACATAAAGCAGGTTCGAGTTTCAAACTATTTATTCATTCAACAAACATTTCATAGTGAAATGAACATAGCTCAGTAACAAATATTTCATAAAGAAATGGGTCCATTATTCCAATCCACCGTGTCCCAAACTTTCTCTGGCTTACACCATGGTTTGCTCCTCCAGGGAGCCTTTGAGAATGCTACATGGACCTGCCAGGGGCTGGAAAGGGAAAATGGGGGAGGGGGTGTTGTGCTTCTAGGAGCTGAAGGATTGGATTCTTGGCACAGCATGGAGGACTTTGGGCCCTCATCCATGCAAAGTTCCATCATCCTCTAGGGGGCAGACTTACTTTGTGAGGGAGGCAGAAATGTCAGCTGGCTGCTCCACACTTGTCACATAAGTGTCTTGTAGTTTAGCTGCTCTTTAACCTAAGACTTAGTGTTCTAATGCCTAGGGGGAGAAAAGCCTTGAAGTCTTAAGGGGCACAGAGACTGTCGGAGGGAACTGCTTGGCATCTAGCTTGTCCTTGTATTGTAGCTCTGGGGTAGCCAGACGCTCACACTCCTCCTTGTCTTGGAGGCTCAGTCCACTCCGAAGTGCATAACCCAAAACCTTGCCTGACCCAAACTGGAAAGGGCGGAACCGCCGGTCAGTGATGTATTTGGGGTCTAAAGCTTCACCCCCCACCAGACAATGTTTAGCCAGGGCCTCTCGGCGAGCCCGGAGCTCCGCCACTGCGCTCTCCAACCGACTCTGGCCATACTGCTTTATTCGTGCCCACAGACTTCTGTTGAAGTGAACGTAAAGAGCCCAGTCTAGATTGTTCCAGACTCGGGCCCGTGCAGTTAGCTGCCTGTCCTCAGCAGTCAGTCCACCACCACGGACAGCACTTCTGCTCTGCTCACTTCCAGCCTGGGCATTGTGCATGAAGCCCACCACATCATCTAGACCCCAGCACAGGGCATCTGCCAGCAGAACCAATGACTCGTCAAAGTATTCAGCCACCAAGACCAAGTCAAAGACAGAGTCCAGCCAGGCCAGACTCCACTGGATGAAGGACGAAGACCCCAAATCTAAAGGGGCAGGGCTGGACATCTGGCTATGACCATCAGCAGCAGTGGGATCAGGGTGGAAGAGAGTATTGGGATCCAGAGTGTGGGCTTGAGGGCCAGTGCCAGGAGGCAGGACATGCAGCTCTGGGAGATTGGGGTCTCTGGGAGGATGAGGATATCCTCTCTTGGTCCTCATCTCTGGGGGGAAGGGGAGGCCAAAGTCAAACCATAGCAAGTTGCGTGCATAGTGGTCCCCACGGGCCCCAGGTCGGTAGAAGGCTCGAGGGTTAGCTAGGAAGGCAGCCAAGGAAGGTGCCTTGCGGAAGGCCGATGAGGTGGATTTATAGTAGGAGAAGGCAGAGCGGGCCAGAGCGGCTGGGTCTCGGACAATGGAAAAGAAGAAGCTGTCAGAAGGCATGACCTGAAGTACCTGCAGAGGAGAGAAAACAGACATAGGGAGAAAGAACTGGGCCAGGAAGAAATTAAGTGCAAGACCAATACCCACAGATCCCCTAGACTCCTCAGACCTCCACCTGACAGCTCTGCAAGAAGCCCCCAGCTTTCTTCCCTAGCTGACAGATCTTGGGCAAGTTACTAATGTCTGAGATTCAGTTTGCTTACCTACAAAATGGGGATACTTGTCTGTTCCTCCCCAGCTGATTATGGCGGTAACATGGGGAAGGATCTGAAAGAACCTGGAATGTGGGAAGCTCCTGGAGAACATTTATTTTCTTTGGCCTTTCTGCCGGCTTTGGTCAGTAAAACCTCTAAGAATCGAACTTTGTGTTCATTTTTCCAAAGAAAAAACTATTAAGTGCCTACCCTGGACTCTTGGTGACAGTCTCAAGAAAGGAACTGGCCTCAGGCCTCCTCAGTGGGCTGGGGTCACTGGCAGCAAAGAGGGGAGAGGGGGCAACTATAATGCTGTCTCAGGTATAGGTGGACAGATAAGCCCAGAGTGGCTGAAGGACAGGGCACTTCTGGGGCTCCTGGCAGCTTGAAGAGCAAAAGATATCTCCGGACTGGACATTGGGGAGCCACGGTCACCTGGTAGAGAGCTTCCCTGAGCCCTGGGATATTTGATCCCACTTCTCAGCAAGAAGAAGAAGGGATCAGACCAAGCCAGGCAGATGCATATCAGAAGCCAGCTCCTGGGCTCCCTGAAGGGTTTCTGCCTCTGAATGTGACTCTATCATTGAACCTAACTCCCTGATGTCCTCCAATATGCCCTGGTAATACGGGCCTGTCTGTAGGGCAGAGCCTGTGAACTGTGTGTCTCTTTGAAGAAAGAGGAGAACAGTGCAGAGAAGAGTCTGTGGCATGAGGTGGACCTGGAATAAAATCCCAATTCAGCTATTTACCAATTATGTGACTTTGGGCTGGTTACTGAACTTCTCAGAGCCTTCACTCCTCCATCTATAAATCTGAGTTAACAATTACCTTGAAGAATGTGGAAGTACATGAACATGACAGGTATTCAATAAACGGTAGTGACAGTGAAGGTCATAACCCTAACCTCTGGAGAAACCGGCCTCAAAGATCGTTATTACGTCACTCACAGCAGTGGGCCCTCACTGCCCATTAGATCACACTCATGTTCCTCAGCTGCTTTCTCCATCGCTAGTTTCAACAGGAGTGTGTCTGCAGCCCACACTGAAGTTTTACCACCTACATACACACACACATGTTACACACACGTCCACACCACCACTTCTTTGCTGTTATTTTGCTCCAAGAATGTCTGGTTTAGGCCCTGACCAGTTGGCTCAGAAGTAGAGCGTTGACCCAGCACGTGGAAGTCCTGGGTTCAATTCCTGGTCAGGGCACACAGGAGAGATAACCACCTCCTTCTCCCCCCTCCCCCTTCTCTCTCTCCCTCTCTCTCTCTCTCCCTCTCCTGTAGCCATGACTTGATTGATCCAAGCATGTCAGCCCCAGGCGCTGAGTATGGCTCCTCTGAGCCTCCGCCTCAGGCACTAAAAATAGTTCAGTTGCCGGGTGGATCCCAGTCAGGGTACATGCAGGAGTCTGTCTCTGTATCACCCCTACTCTCACTTAAAAAAAAAGAATGCCTGATATTCTTACTACAAAGTCATGTCCACCCTTTCCTTTAAAACCTACCTTTCCAGAAAGCCCCACCTCTTTTTGATGAATATTCTTCCCACCGTACCAAATATGAACACACATGCACATGCCACAGAAGGCACTTTGACTTTGGAGCAGATGTGCCTATGTCCAAGTCAGGTTAACAGAGACCAGTTACTTAACCTCTCAGAGTCCTTATCTCCTCTTCTGTATAATGGAGGCACTTATAATGCCTTCCTGGTAAGATGATGGTAAAATCAATACCTAGAACTAGGGAAGTATTCAATTAAAGTTACTCCCTTCCCTCTTTGGTTTCATTTGCACATTGCCTTTCTTCCTCCAAGAGCTCTCAGGTTTCTGTGGCTGTTCAGATGAGCATGTGAGTCCATGTACCCACCTCCCCCTTTAGAAATAAGGCTTGGAGGGTGGCGGGGCTGGGCTTGGCCTTGGCATATATATACATGATCCTCAAAATCTGGCAGGAATGGTGAGAGGAGTGAGAGGAAGACAGGTCAGAGGGCAGCGCCCTGGTGTCAATGGAAGGGGCCAAGAAGAGCAAGGGGCACCTGGGTGGGGGGGATTCAGAGTGGGCAGGACACTGACACCAGCTGGTAACACTGGTCAAGGAAGGAGACTAGAGTATGCACCAGATGGGAGGGGGCAGGACTTCAGCTCTCAGAAACCATTGGAAAAGGAGCTCTTAAGGAAAGGACAGCAGGAAATTTCACCTTTGTGGCCCCCATGCTCAACTTTTGGGTGAGATGATGCCTGGCAAGCCCCCATGCCTGGGGCCTCCTACACTGATGGTCTTGGCCACAGGCCTGATCCCATCTCTCTCCACTCCCACCCTCTCCATTCTAGACCCCTCACCTCTTTCAGGTTGAACCTCATGTGATGACAGAGGATGTGGAAGGGGGGCTGGGTGCCTCTACCCTGAGGGTGGTAACCTTTGACCCGAGAGGCCTGAAAAAGCCTTGGGTAGCCAAACTGGTAGCGGGCAGGGAGGGCGAAGCGCAGCCCATGTCGGTCCCCGTAGCGATGAAGCAGGCTCAGCACAGAGCTACTCCCGGATTTATGCGTCTTCAGGAACACCAGTCGCTGCTGGGGAGGACAGGATGAGAGAGCTGGTCCTGGGGATGGGGCCCAGGGCTGTCGGAGTTTCAGCCCAGGTAGCCTGGAGAAAGACAAGAGGGAATGTGTCCTGTCCTCACCAGCAGGTGGACGGGTGCCTTGTGGAGCAAGGACAGAGGGTGTGGAGCCTTCTCTGAATTCCCGGGAGTCACAGCCCTAGGTGGGATTGGGAGGAGCAAGTGGGGGCATCTATCGGGTGTTGGAACAAGATGAAACTCACCTTCTCTGGAAAGGCCCCCCCCAGAGCTGGAGGGCAAATCCGATGGTCATGAAGACTCCCAAAGCCACCCCCAGGCTCCAAGGCCCCCAGAGGCGCATGGTCCTGGTAGGAGACATGTGGCACAGGGAAGGGTGACAGGGCAAGGGCCCGGCACAGAGGCAGAGACAGCTTGAGACAGCCGTGCAGCCGCAGAAGGCTCAGGTTCGGGTTCGGGGGGCATTCCCCAGGCCTGTTTGCAGCCCTGGTTGAGTCTGCCCCCTGAGTTAGCAGATTTTTGCCTCTGTCAGCGTCTAGAAGGGAAATGAGGGGAAGGAGGGGAGTCTAAGGAGAGGGCAGAGCCTCTCTCCAGGTGCTGCAGCTGAGACTAATTCACAGAGGGTGGTGGCAGTGATGAGGGGCTTTGTGCTTTCTACACCCAGATCTAAGTGGCCCTGCAGCTACTCCTCCGCTGTCAGCCTCCAGCTCCCCCAGCCCCCACCTACAGTTTCTCCCTGAGCCTCAGAGATTTGGAAGGGAAGGGAGAAAGAGACCCTGCAAGAAAGGTCAGACCAATCTGCTCAAATGACAGTGAGGTGGACATGACAGGCTCCTGGCTCCTCCCTGAGGAGCCTGTGACAGATCGGGAAGAAGAGCCCCGTTTGGAGGCTGAGAGGGAAAGCTAAAAGGAGGGAACATGGGCATACCGATGAACCCAAAGAAGCGAGACCGACCACAAGAGTGGCTTTGTAATGAATCAGTCAGTCATCTGTTCTAAATTCAGGCATCTCTTTTCCCTGTCAGCGCAAAGCCGACCCCAGACCCATGTGGGAGGGGCTGGGGAAGATGTGGGGTTACTTATAAAACTCAGATTCCACGGACACACCCCCACACACCCCGGTTCCCACTTTCCAAACTCATCAGTGCACCCAGAGGAGACTGAGAGGGTGGGGCTAGAGAGAGAAACTCGGCGAGACAAAGATAGTGATAGACACAAACACTGAGCTTGGAATTCTTTCCGAGGCCCCAGTTTCTTAACTGGGAGTCCAAACCACCCCTTCAGATTACAACCCACAACCATGGGCCTCAGCCCCTCCAACAAGCCCAGACAGCCACCTCCCAGGATGAGCCAGGACTAACCCGACAGAAAGAACCCGTGTTTGCTACCTGCCCCTCTGCATCCCTCCCCTAACACAGCCCCCAGGATCCAGCCCTCCACCAGACTCGTGTCCAGACTGCTGCTATTCCTTCCATCCATCTCTGTCTCCTCCCATTACCCTAGATTCCAACCCTCAGTCCCCTCTACCTTTGGTGATACGCCCCCCCTCCCGACTCCTCCTATTTCTAGAGTCCCTCCACTGACTGCAGCCTCAATGTTACTTGCCCACTCACCAAGCCACCTGGGGAGCAGCAGGGAAATTGGGGTCTGGCTTTCCCTAGCCACCGCCTGGCTCCTCGCTCTGCTCAACTTTCCCCATAAACTTTCTCAGCGCCCAGGCTCCTCCCCTCTCCCTCCCTTTGTCTGGCCAGTCCCTGCAGCTGCTTCAGCTTTGATCGAGTCTCTGGATCTCTCTCTCCCTGCATCTTTCCCCTGTCAGGGCACCCAGCCCGCCTTTGGAAGACACCATTTCTACCCTCTTTTCACACTTAGGAACCATTTATACCTTTTCTTTCTCTGCTTTCTGTAGAACAAAAGACTCATTCAGGAGACTGAAAATAAAAAGAAAGGAAGGAGGAAGTAACAAACAAGAGTTGAAAGCAAATATTGTTAAGAACTTGTGATAACGTAGCCAGAGGCTGACACGTAAAGAATAGGAGCCCTGCCTGAAAGCAGGGGGTAGTGGTGTAGAAATAGATGATATATATAGATTATAATATATATATTATTTATATAATATTAATGCCTCATGCTTTAAAGAACTTTGCCAGTGACCAGGTGCTCCATCACACAGTTCCAATTTGGTCCTCACATTTCTTCCCATTTTACAGATGAAGGTTTGATCCAGAGATACTGCCCAAACTCAGCACCAGGGAACTGGATCCAAAAGCGGGGAGAAGCAAGCAGAAAATGAGCTGTCACAGAAACTCTGCAAGGAGCCCGGGCTCAGGGAGGGCTGCTAAATTTACAAAAAGTCACACTCAGGGTCCAATAAATTAGTTGTTTATTTGTAAAATGCAAAGCTTGTGAAGGATGTAGATGGCAGAGGTTATGAGTTGAGTCCCCCCCCCTTTTTTTGCATTTTAGTTTAAGAAATTGATACTGAAAAAACTCATAGAACTGAGGCCCACAGATCCTAACATTCCTATTCACACACCCAAGTTCCCTGCCCTGCACCCTGTCAGCACCCAGCTTGACAATTTCTGAGACCAGGTGCTCCCACCATTCCCCATTTCCAACTTCCTTCAAACCCTACCCCCCAACAGTCACTCTAAAAATCTTCCCTTTTTCTTTAGGATTAACCATCAGAGCCCAACATTAGAGGCTCGGTTTGAGAGACCACAAATTCTTCCTAAATAAATACCCCCAGCCGCCCCATATCAAATGAAAAAATAAATATTGTGAATACCCACCCACCTAACCCCAGTGGAAGTCTCCTGGATTTGGGGCCCTAGCCATTCACCCAAAAAAGTCCTTTCTCTACTCTCTCTGCAGCCCCCTTCAACTCCTGCCCCGACCCACCTGAGGGGGGCGGAGGGGAAGGGCCATGAACCCTTCTGATGCCAGGGCACCCCTCCTCAGTTATCGAGGTCCAAGCAGGGCTAGGGCTAAGAGGAAGAGAATGAGAATGGGTTGAGTATGAAAACCGACAGCTGTCCCCCCGGTCCTGCTCCTGCCTTGGTTTTGGCGGACGATGAAACCTCCCTTGCGGCCAGGAGGGCGAGGAGGCCGGGCCGGGGGGCCCACAGCTGCTGCCCCAGCCATCCAGTCATCTGCATACTGCTGTCCTTCTCCAGAGCCACTGGCATCCTCATCTGCAGGGACAGAGAGCACCAGAGAAAGAGCTGGGTAAAAGGGGCAGTGGAAAACAGAGGGAGAGAGGTAGACACAAAGAGGGAGGGAGAAAACTCAAGATAAAAACAGAATAAGAGTGGCAGGAGAGAGAGGTGTTGATAGATAGATGGGAGGAGGGAGAAAGTGACAGGCAAGGAGAGAGAAATCAGGTAGACATAGGAATAAGTGAATGCAATGGGAGACAGAAAAAGAGACAATGAGACAGAAAAGAGAGAGACAGATGGGGAGATAGGATAAATAGGAAAAGACGAGAAACCAAGTATACAGGAGCATAGAGAAGGAGGCAGGGGGAGAGACCAAAAGATGTAGAGACAGACAATAGGAAAGTGAAAGAAAATTAATGTCCTTTCCTCGTTTCTCTGGCAAACTCTCCTTTGGGAAGCCAGCCCAATGGAACCTCCACCTCCCTGGGGTTGCCACTTCCCCAGTCTCCCACAGTCCCTTGGGCACTGTTCTGTAAGAATGTTTTGGAGTCTCCCAAACTGGAACATGAACTCACAGATAGAGACCTTCTCTCATATTGGTCTTCTATCCCTAACTTTTGAGGTAAGCATGACTGTAAAATGAATGAGTGAATGAATGAATGAATGATAATTGAGATGCAGTGGAGGAACTCAGAAAGCAGTGGGCCGGGCCAGGGTCCAATCCTAAGCAACCACAGGAGCGAGGCCCGAAGGGTAACCCTGGGTCTCACCCCAGTCCTCCAGTTCCAGGTCACGTCCCAGGGCAGCTGCCCTCATCCTGATTGTGGCTGACCGGAGCTGCAGCCGCCGCGTCCGAGTCTGGAGGTCAGGGTTTGAGGCTTCCACATCCAACTCTGGATTGTCGAGTGGCTTAGTCAGGGAGTCCCTGACCACGGGCAACAAGTACCTGCAAGCAGAGCAGCCCCGAAGGCTCCTGCCTAGCCCTGTAGGTCGGCCCTGCCCACCAAGCTGCCCATCTGCCCAGCTCTCACCGGCCCCGTCCAGTTCCAGTCCAGCAGGGCGCCGCCTCCTGCGTGATGTCCACTGCCATACGGGGGTCCCCACACACAGTCAGGGGAAGCCCAGCCCAGAAGCCCCGAACACGGCCCAGCCGCTCGCGGAGTTCCCACACCTGGGCATGCAGAGACAGCAAGTAGAGCTACAGTGTGCCCCAACCCACCCGCCCAGCACCCCCATCGGGCCTGCTCCCCACTCACCATACGGGGCAGGCTGTTGCTTGCTGCTGTTGTGGGCCGCTCCTCCTCTGCCCCTGCTACCGCGGTCCAGAGTCGGCCTACCTCTTCTACTGGTGCCGGGGCTCGGCGGGCACGGGCTGTTGCTTTTGGGGGGACCCCACATTCCTGAAACACCTGTAGCATGAGGACACCTCATACATGGTGAAACTCACATTGTATCCCCACTCCAACACTTCAATCTCCCCTGACATCCATCTACCCAGATACCCTACAGTGTCTCCCTGACAACCCACACTGTCCCCCAGCCGCAGGCCCTTGCTTCCACCCTCTCTCTCCTGCACTAGAGCTGACATCCCAGACTGTCTCCCTCAGCACCCAGGCTGACACTCCCAAGCTCCTGAAGGCTCCTGTACCTGGGTAGACACCCCTACACTGTTTTCCTGCAGGTACATCAAGCCCTCTGAGATCTTCACTCCAATAGCCTGGGCTGCCAGCTCGAAGGAAAAGGGGCCCTGGATCTTATCAGCCAGGAAAAGGAGAGCATCTTGAAGGAGGGAAAGAAAGGCAAATGGTGAAATGAGGGGACAGCCATGGAGGTATGCACTAAACAGGGAAGCTCCCACAAATCCTGACCTGGACCGTAAGGTGTTAGAAGGGGGGAGACTCAAATGAGAAGAACTCCCTCCCCGTGCTCCCCCTCAACACGGCTTAAAACTCCTTCCCAGTCCATCCCACTCATCCCTCCACAGACAGCCTTCCCAGGCTTTCCTCAGCTCTCACCCAGATAGGTCCCCCAGTCAGGGTCCAGTCCCTGGCTGCTAAGACAGCCATGGGCCACATTGAGGCAGAAGCCCCGACAAGGTGGCAGCAAGGGGACCCCCCGACAAAAGGGGCAGCCAGTCAGACGCATCACAGCCCGTCTGCAGCCTTCGGACATGGGCACCTGAGGGCAGAGAGCTGGGTTGTGTCATCCACAAACACTGAGGCTTCCTTCAGCTAAGCTTGGTTCTGGGCACAAAGAGAAATCAAACACCCCACTCTACCTTCCCATGCCCTGTGTGGAGAGCTGATGCAAATGGCTAGGGTTGGTGACTCCTTGTAGAGGCAGGTGAGACTCCAAAAGACTATGGAGGGAAGTCCTTAGGGGCCAGGTTACAGATACTACTACTTGGGAGAAATGGAACAGTGGGGTCTGAGAAAAGGTTTAAGGACCTGAGTGAGCCTGTCATGGTTAGGGA
Source organism: Saccopteryx leptura (assembly GCF_036850995.1). NCBI lineage: Eukaryota > Metazoa > Chordata > Mammalia > Chiroptera > Emballonuridae > Saccopteryx > Saccopteryx leptura. Next base: position 188,861,957 of record NC_089506.1, read on the forward strand.
AAGACAAAAACTTGAGGATGCAGGTGAGGCTGGGAAATCGGAGAGAATGGGCAGTAGAAAGAGGGCCTTAAAGGCCAGGTCAGAAATCTGGTCTTCAATAGCGGGAAGGGATGAGTCATGGAGCAGTCTGAAGGAAACCAGGGGGACCAGTACTCCCACCTCAGAATGCTGTAGAAATGAGCATACCCCTAGAAGCTGGCAGGGGTATGAATCATCAGAAGGCAGAATAGGGTCAGAGGTTAGAAGGGGTTATGAATCATGACACAAGGGAGACTTCACTCCAGCTCCCTCCTTCCTGATTCACCTGGTATGCCAGGGCCTCAAGGCTGACATGGAAAGACTCCAGGTCTCTCCTGACAACTAGCATCTGATTCTTTCTCATGGGGCCTCTATGACTCTCCCTCTCCCTCCCTGAACATGCCCACACTCAGGCTCCCTCTAACCTTAAGCGCTTCACTGACCACATCTCTTCCAGTCTCCAGGCCCTGAATGAAGGCCCGAGCAGCCACCATAGCCCGGGTTATCTGGGGGAGAAGAAAGAAAGTGAGAAAAATCATAGGACTGTCATATCAGTCAAGACTAAGGACAAGAGACAGTACCAAGGGATGAGCAGTGGTGGGTAGATTTGTAGAGTTATCTTGGGGTGGTTAGGAATGTCAGATAGTAGAGGCTGGCAGGTACAGGAGGCTCAAGGGAATTAAATCTAGAAGGATCAAGGGGAACTCTGTTTGGGAAGACATGGAGGGATTGTGTTTTACGGGGCTTAGAGATAGAGGGACTGTGCATCAGAACACACACTGAACTTACAGCCTGAAGACTTGGGTGTGATACACAGCACTACCATTTACTACCTGTGAGACCTTCACTTCTGGGAGCCTCAGTTTTCTTACCTATAAAACAGGAATACTCCCATCTACCTCCCAGAATTATGATTGCAATTAAATGAGATACTATAAAATAAAAACCCTTCTCAAATGTTAAGTGCCTAATTCACATTTACTTGAACCAAAGGAAGTCAAGTTATTAAGATGAGGGAAGAGTGGGCAGAAAGGTGGCCAGGGGCCAAGAGTAGATGAGTGGGTCAGGAATGTGTGTGAAATAACAGCAAGGGATGAAAGTAGATGACATCCAATTAAAAGAGACCAAGGAGCACGGGGTCAGGCAGGGGCAAGTGAGGCTCAACATAGGGGTCATCAGGTCAGAAATGGTTGACATGCAGGATATGGGGATCACCAGGTCAGGGGTGACTGGGGCATGAAGGGGGGGTCATTTGGTTGGAGGTGAGAACAGTTCAGAGGTCACTAGGTTAGGTCAAAGGTAGCTGAAATTCAGGCCTTGGGACCCCTCACCTGCAGGCGGAGGCGACGGGGTGAGTCCCCAAAAGGCTTCAAAGAGTCATCAGCAGAGGAGGCAAGGCGTGTGAGGCAGAACAGGTATTCAGGGGAGAAGATGTACTGTGGGTGTAGCAGGGGGAACATTCTCTCCAGGACCTGTGCCCAGAAATCCACCAAGGCGTCATCTAACCCTTCACCGGACTTCTTATAGTAGTCGCGCAGCCGAGAGAACAGGCCACTGAATAAGGGGGTGTGCTGGGAATACAGGCGACCATAGGAGCGGTGGAAGAGCAGGGCCAGGGAGTGCTCAGCTGACGAGAGCATCTCCTGAAAAACCTCTGTGGCAAATGCAAAGAAAGGAGTGTGAGGTGGGGTGAGGTCAAAGAAGGATGGAAAAGTGAAAGGGCAGAGGCAGGAAGAGACAGGAATGCGGAGAGAAGAGGAAAGACGAGTTAGAAACTGAGCAACTCTCAGACTTGGTCACAGTGGAATGGGGTGGGGAAGGACCCTGGAGAGAGAGCCTTGGGTGGGGTAGGGCTGGGGTTCCTTAGGAATGGGGTAGGAAGTGAGGACAGAATGCTTGCCGGGGTCATGAACACAAAGAGGTTATGAGTGGCCAGATTTGAGAACCCTAAGTCCTCACCATCAAATATTCTGTGCCTGGCAGCCAGCGTGTGAACCAGGAAGGAGCCACTCTCCTCCACCAGGCCTCGGAAGGTAGCCTCAGTGTCCCAGGTCAGCCTCTCCTCTATTTCACTGGAACAGCAGGTGTATTCTTGGGGACAGATCCGGAGATGCTCACCTAAACAGAGAAGACACAAGGAATGGTGGGAAGTGATAAGGAATGGTGGGAAGTGATGTAAAATTCCTTCCTTTTCCTGCCTATCTCTGGGGCCATCCTTTCTCTTTCACTTGTCTGGTTTCTTTTCTATTGTTTGTACCCACATTCCCACCTGACCCTACCCCCACCTTATTGTTCTCTCACCCATCCAAAGTCCATTGCCATTGGCCATGGGATCAAATAGTGATGGGACAAATTAGTGATCAGAGGGTCCTCAGGGTACCTCCCCCAACACCGCACACCCCAGGCCTCTAAGGACTTACAGGGCGGTTTCTATGGGAAGAATGGGGTTTGGAGGGATGCAGTTACTTGGTAAACAAGAAAGTATTACTACAAAAGTGCTCTTAGAAATAGCGAGGTAAACAAATTGGACTGTAAAGGGAAAAAAAATCAGAGAGGTAGGTGCTAATTACTGGAAAGGGATTCCTGGGGTGGGGGTGGAGTAAGAGTTATGTGAAAAAGGAGGTTTTTGTGTTCCTAGTAAGGAAGTTCAAGAAGGCAGACATTAGTATGGGATGAAAAAATTATAATGGTCACTCTGAAAGAGAAGAGTTATTGTGATGGGAAGGACCCGCCCCGGCCCTCTTCCCTTGCCCCCAATTCTCTAAGTCTTCCTCTTTCCTCTCACCTGAGATCAGGGCGGGAGGGAGTAGGCTTAAGCTATATCCCCGGGCCCCCAGAATGTGCCGGGTCTCAGTGCAACTCCGGATGACCTTTGCTTCGCTCCCGGGTCCGGGACCAGGACCGGGACACAGAGGTAGCAGCAGAAGCAGAAGAGTTCGCAGCGCGGACATAGCTGCTGCGACCCAGGAATAGCAAAGTGGATCCTAAGGAGATAAGAGCTGCCCGAACTAGGGAAACCGGTTCTCTGCTGCAGGACCGTCCCGCCGGCCAAAAGAAGAACGCAACCTCGGAAAACTGAACACCCAGCATCAGAGCTGGACCAGGCAGTATCTGCCGAGACAATGGAAACAGGGAGTCGGACAGTGGGAGGGGTACAAGGTGGGCCTTGCCAATGATAGTAAGGAGCGGGCCTCAGGGGTGGGGTTAAGGGAGATATTAAGCCAATGTAGTGGGGAAGCTTGGCAGAGGGGCGGGATTCTGTCGAACTACCAGGGTGGTGGGGAGGGGCGTGGCTTTCCTCAGGGGCGTGGCGGCCCGGTCCCAAAGGCGGGGCCAGGGTAGAACCCAGCCTATGACAGTTCATAAACCAGATTGAAGAGGCTACTACTGGTCTAGTGCAAAGCCCGGCCAACGGGTGGGGGGAAGGGGAGAATAGGCAGCAAAGGGGCGGGGCGAGGCGAGGGTGGAGCATATATCTGAAGTTGGCGGCCTGCACGCCTGAGCCCACGTGACTGGGAGGCACGCGGGAGAGCTGGTGGCCGCACGAGGCTGCTACAGCGACGTGACCAGAACGTGGTGAGCACGAGCTCGCAGACGTCCAAGTCTCGCGACAGTTACCAGCCCTGGGAAGAGCCGTTGGGCTCGTGCCTGCGCACAACCCACCTTGCGCCTTCCCGCGTTTTTCTGGATTATTCCACCACTGACAGGGAAGCGGTGGGCGTCTGTGTCGCAAAGAGGTGGGGAGACTTTCCAGACCAGACCGACCCTAGGTAGTGATTTTTCCTCGACCGTGCCCAGTCAGAAGCCGCTGTTCCGGGCTCAGAAAGTGAGGCTCCTTTTTGACCCAGGAATGCGCCCCTACCCTGCCCTCCCGGTCCTGAGAGAGGGACCTTGCTCTGACATGCCTCAGTGGCCTCCTCCGTTACCAGTACCTGAGCGACTGGTAGTTACTCGTGTTTGGAAGGCTCCTCAGCTAAAAGAAACTGACCCCCGGGAGGGGTCAGAGGTACCACCACCTGGGAAAGTAGAGACTGCCAGCTTTCCTTTACTCCTTTGGCATTTCCGGCCCTATTCTAATGGCGCCTCTACACCCAAATCATTAAAAACGTCCCAGTCCATTCTATGTGGAATCAGATTGTATAAGCTTTCTAGAAATGAAAGTCTGGGTGCTTTTTGATTTTCAATGGTTTTTGTTAGTAACGGTAGCCGGTTCCCTTGCACCAGACGATTTCCGCTTCCGAGTCTGCTTTAAGCCGCTCCGCTGTGCTCCTTGCTCTGCCCGTGGAGAGCACCTCCAAACCCGAGGTCGGCAGCTGTCTGCGGCGGCGTGTCCTTAGGTCGAGGCTCTTTGTCTTGTTTGTTTGTTTGGGCCCCTCCGTCCAAGTTTCAGACCAGTTCCCTTGGAAAGACGGGATGATCTGAGCTGGGGAAGAAGAAGCGGTGGGGTAGGAGTCCCTTGCTCTCTTTCCTCCCGCAGCTGCACGGTCATGCCAACCCTGCGATCTGCCCCCGCCGCCTCCTCCCAGCCCCGTAGCTCCTCCTCCCCAAGCAGTGGGTCCTCCCCGCTGCAAGGGGCGATGGGAGGTGGGCAGAAGAGCTTGTCTGCGGCTTCCAGTTTGTATGTCACTGTGCCCTGTGACGACAGGGACTTGGACCAGACTTCAGAGGAGGGGTGAGTGGAGTTTGAGAGAACTCGATACCTTGTTGGGCTTTCTCCTGCATGTTCGGCAGCTTTCCCCTGTGTCAGTTTACCGCAGGGGTCGGAAACCTATGGCTCGCGAGCCAGATGGCTGCATCTGACTCACAGACAAATCTTTAATAAAAAGAAAATAACGTTAAAAATATAAAACATTCTCACGTATTACAATCCATTCATTTCCTACCGCTCATGTTCGTGGTTGCGGGTGGCTGGAGCCAATCACAGGTGTCCTCTGGACAACACCAAGTTTTTATTGGATAATGCATAACGTACCCGGTTGTTGTATGGCTCTCACGGAATTACATTTTAAAATATGTGGCGTTTATGGCTCTCTCAGCCAAAAAGGTTCCCGACCCCTGGTTTACAGCCTTGATAGGAAAATGGGTGGCTGTATGGAGATGTACAGTGTGTATGGAGGGGCACAACAGTGACCTTCCCACCCCCTCAGTTCTAAGGGCTGTTTTTATCTGCCCTACTTGTAGGTATCAAGAATAATACATTAGGTTCTAAATCATCATCCAACTTATCAAAACTTTCCTTGCACACATTTGCATGGTCAGCATGTACAATCTCTGATGAGGGGTCAGGGAGACAGGAGAAGGGGAGGTGAAGAATTCCTTATTTGTTGCCTGACATATAGTATACACTTTGTAGTTCTGTGGTACCTTTATTTGGGGATTTTATATACAGGTTCATCTATCCTTAATTTATCATTCTTTAGCTTTTACTGTAAAGGTTATAATATATCTTGTTGTTTTTAATCTTTCCAGGAAAAAAACTTTTACAAGATCTGGCTTATCCTCTGGTTATTTCAGTTGTCCTCCTCTAAATCATTTCTGTGTGTCTGCTAGTATTGAAGACCAGATTATATCTTATGTTATAAACTTAACTCTAGTTAATTAGACATGTAAATTTGTTTCAAGGGATAGACTTTAACTCCAGGCCCATATTAATCTCGTGTTTATGTATGTGTAGTATATGATTACCCAAGCCCTACTGATTTTTCCTCCACACAGCAGTGATTCTTCTGCCTTCTTAAGTAAATATAATTTGATTTTCTTATTCAGAGAGACTATTAGTAAAGGGTTGTCCTTCACCTACCTTAGTTCCTCATTCTTTATCTCCATTTCTTTATTCAAGTGAGTTTTCCTTTAAGACTTTGTTCCTGCTTCCTGGTAATAGTAAGTTCATCTCTTTTAAAAGAAAATCTGGATATATTTTTCTCATGGAGAAGGGGGTACAGTTAGAAATTTAAAGAAATTATAATTTATTTGCCCTTTTCTATGGAGGAACTGGGTTGTTGTATCTAAGCAGAACCACACTCCCTCATAGGGGTAGTGATTCTTTGTCAGCTGGCGAAGGCAGTGACTTTGAAGACTTGAGTCGCAATATGAAGAAGAGAGCAGCAAAACGGCCACTCAAAACAACCCCAGTGAGTCAAGTTTTGTTTTGTTTTCAAACTTTGTTTGGGAAGTGGCAAAAGAAAACCTAGAAGAGGCTCAGGAGATAAGTTTAATGAAAGGCCAGGAGTGTTGAGACAGAGTAGGAAGAAGGCAAATTTTTAGGAAAAAAGAATGAAAAAGGAGGGTATTAGGATTTAAAGGAACAGGAATGGAGCTAAGGGACTTTTCAAAATGAGGAAAATAAAATTCACAATATAAAAATCAGTTATTTCAGGTCTAAATCAGTAACCCAAACCCTGCTGTGTATAATTGGGAGCAAAGTCTGCCTATGTGGTGAACCACGTGTTAACATCACTTTCACTTTTTGCAAATATTCCTGATCTCTTTATACTTACTAGGTGGCAAAACATCCTAAGAAGGGGTCTCAAATGGTACGTGGTCATAGCCAGAAAAGGTCAGAGGCACCAGCCAGTGATCTCTTTGATGCTGTGAAAGCTGCCAAAAGTGATATGCAGGTAAAATGGTGTCTCACCTCTGTTTCTTGATACCATCTCACCCTTTGTAGGGTAGAAAGATAAAGACAAGTGTCTAATTTGACTTAATGTGGACATTTTAGTGAACATAACCTATATCAGGTAAAACAGATAAGACCATGGGGTGAATCTTGCAATGATATAAGGGAAACCTTGGATGAGTTTGTTCCTTTCCTAACAGTATCACAGAGCAAGGAGGCAAGGAAAGGCATTGGATAATCTAGAGCAGTGGTCCTCAACCCCTGGGCCGCAGACCGGTACCGGTCCATGGGCCATTTGGTACCGGTCTACAGAGAAAGAATAAATAACTTACATTATTTCCATTTTATTTATATTTAAGTCTGAACGATGTTTTCTTTTTTAAAAATGACCAGATTCCCTCTGTTACATCCGTCTAAGACTCACTCTTGACGCTTGTCTCGGTCACGTGATACATTTATCTGTCCCACCCTAAAGGCCGGTCCGTGAAAATATTTTCTGACATTAAACCAGTCCCATGGCCCAAAAAAGGTTGGGGACCACTGATCTAGAGAGAAAGCTTCTTCACCCTTGTCACTTTTTAGTTCCATCTGACGATTATACCTAATTCCTTTCCTCCCCACGTTTCTTTTTTTTTTTTTTTTTTTAGATATGTATATAAGCTTATTGTAATTCTGTTACCATCTAAAAGTATGTAAGGCTTTTATATAGTTTACGGAAATTTTAAGTGATCACCAGATCTCCAGAGTCAGCTCAAGAAATGAAATGCAAATAATGCTTATAGAGGCCCTTATATATCTTTTTTCTACCCTGCTCCTACAGTCCCTCCAGCACCCAGAGATAACCACTAGAGTGAATTTTCTGTTAATCATTTCCTTTTCATTATAGTTTTATCACCAATGAATGTGTTCCTTAATTTAAATAAATGAACCATTCTTTATAGCTTTCTGTGACTTAATTATTTCAGTTATTTGAGATTCACCCATATTGATGTTAACATAGATTTTTGCAGTTTTTAGAAGTTTAAATTTTTCAAACATTTTTCCATTTATATTTTTGTTATTAATTTCTAACACTATTATATTGTAGTCAGAAAATGTGGTCTCTGAAACTTGGAAACTAGCTTTATGATTTAGTATTTAGTCCTTTTCCAAAACAATTTTTCATGTGATTGAAGGATATGTGTTCTCCAGTTGTTGGGTCCAGTGTTCTCTTAGGTGAGATCAAAGTGTTAAATGTGATACTGCTTTGATATTTCTGCTGGTTTAGGGAGTTTGGGTTGGTTTTTTTATTGGGAGGGGGGAGTCTTTTGCTATATCAGTTATAGAGAGAGGTGTGTTAAAAAAATGACTTTTTTTTTTTTTTTTTGCAAGAGAGAAAGAGGCGGGAAGGGAGAGAGATGAGAAGCATCAACTTGTAGTTGTGGCACTTTTAGTTGTTCATTGGTTGCTTCCCATACATGCCTTGATTGGGGAGCTCCAGCCAAGCCAGTGACCCGTTGCTCAAGCCAGCAACCTTGGGCTCAATCCAGTGACCATGGGATCATGTTGATGATCCCACGTTCAAGCCAGCAACCTGCACTCAAGCTGGTGAGCCTGTTCTCAAGCCAGATGAGCCTGCACTCAAGTCTGCAACCTCTAGGTTTCAAATGTGGTACCTCCACGTCCCAGGTCAATGCTCTATCCACTGGGCCACCACCAGTCAGGCAAAATAAGTGACTTTTTCAATTAATCTTTTTGTATTCATACCATTTTTGCCTTAAATATTTTGAGGCTTTGTTCCCTAATAAATCAAAGCTTTTATTGTTATATACTGACACTTTTTTAATCTTTATACATTAGGGCAAAAATTAATTTGTTTTGTATTAACATATCTGTTCTTTGATTAGTATTTGTCTAGTATATTTTTCTATCCCTTTACTTTCTATGTATGTTTGGGATCTGTCTCCTGTATATAGGAGTTATGTTATTCAATCCATTCTGCCAGTCTCACCTATTAAAAAAAAGACAGTTTAATTCAATTTATTTACTGCCCCTGCCGATACACTTGAATTTATTTCTATCATTTTATGTACTTCCACTTTATCTTGACTTTCCTGTCTGTTTTTCCCCTTTCCTTGCTTGCTTTTGGATTTCTACTACGAGGACCTAAGCACATTTTAATTCCAATTGCCCTTTCCAGTTTACATGCTGGTGTACAGTGTTTTAGTTGTATCTATTCCTCCTCTCCAAGAAAATTAAACATTACTTTTATACAATGTTTGTTTATACTTAACTACATTTTTATCATTTTCTTTTATCATTTCTTCTCAAATCTCAAATCTTTCATAAAGAATCATTCTCTTGCTGTCCAGTGTTTGTCCTCTAAAATTTCCTTTAGATAGAGTTTATTGACAAGCTCATTTTTTGCTTGTATATAATGTCTTTACCCTTTTTTGTGTGACAGAAAGACAGAGGGACAAATACAGACAAACTGGAAGGGAGAGTGAGAAGCGTGAGTTCTTTGTTGTGGCACCTTAGTTGTTCATTGATTGCTTTCTTATATATGCCTTGACCGGGGGACTAGAGCAGACCAAGTGACACCTTGCTCAAGCCAGGAACCTAGAGTTCAAGCTGGTGAGCTTTGCTCAAAGCAGATGATCCCTCACTCAAGCTGGCAACCTCAGGGTCTCAAACCTGGGTCTGCGATGTCCTGGTCCGACACTCTATTCACTGCACTACCACCTGGTCAGGCTTTTTTTTTTTTTTTAATTTATTTTTTTTTCATTTTTCCGAAGCTGGAAATGGGGAGGCAGTCAGACAGACTCCCGCATGCGCCCGACCGGGATCCACCCGGCATGCCCACCAGGGGGCGATGTTCTGCCCCTCTGGGGCTTCACTGTTGCATCCAGAGCCATTCTAGCGCCTGAGGCAGAGGCCACAGAGCCATCCCCAGCGCCCGGGCCAACTTTGCTCCAATGGAGCCTCGGCTGCGGGAGGGGAAGAGAGAGACAGAGAGGAAGGAGAGGGGGAGGGGTGGAGAAGCAGATGGGTGCTTCTCCTGTGTGCCCTGGCCAGGAATCGAACCTGGGACTCCTGCACGCCAGGCCGACGCTCTACCGCTGAGCCAACCGGCCAGGGCCACCTGGTCAGGCTTTTTACCCTTGTTCTTGAAAGATTGTTTGTTGTGTATAGAATTTTCTAAGATGAGTTTTTCTTTCAGCACATTAAAAATACTCTTCCACTGCCTTCTAACTTCCCTTATTGCTACTAAAAGTCAGCTATCAGTCTAAGTTAGCACTGTCTCTAAGACAACAATTTGTAAGGATGGAAATGTTCTGTATCAGCACTGTCTAGTACAGCATCCATTAGCCACGTATGGCTATTGAGCACTTGATATGTGGCTGGTGTAATTGGATTTTTAATTTTTATTTGATTTAATAGCCAGGTATGGCTAAGGGATAATGTATTTGTGCAGATCTAATTTATAATTTTTTTTTAATAGTTAAATACAAATCCTTTGTAAGTGATCTCTTTGTGATTGTTTTCAGGACTTTTTTTGCTTTTATGTATGATGTAGGATATTTTGCCATACCTAAGATCCATTAATGTACAGGCTCTGAAGATTGGTGTCTTTCAACAACTACAGAAGAGTCTTTTCAAATATTGCCTCTTCCTCATTTTCTTCTAGAATTCAATTATAAATCATTAGTACTTCTCACTATATTCTCCATATCTGTAACTATCTTTCATTATTTCTGTTAGTCTCTGGGCCGCATTTTGGATAATTTCTTTCTCTTAATCTTTCAGTTTACTCATTTTCTGTTCTGCTGTATCCAGTCTGCTTTTAATTGATTCATTAAAGTTTTAAATTTTTTTTTCACTGCAACAAATTTTGTTTGACCCTTTTCAAAATTGTTCTTTGATTGTACTTTCAAGCTTCTCTTTCATTTCTTTAATCATAGTAAGCATAATTTTATAATCTGTGATAATGTCAGTGTCCAAAGTTTATTACAGTAATTCTGCCATCTGTTTTTCCTGCTGAACCTTACTCTTAGTGCCTTGTTTTTTACTAGGTTTTACTATGATCCACTCATTTTCTGTGGAGCTCTATATGTTGGAATTCTTTGGGGCCTCAGTTGAAGTTGGGTTTTTAAGAGAGGAATCTGCATTTGCTTCTGGTAGTCTACTGGGGACACTACAGAATCAATTTTTTTTTTTGTATTTTACTGACGTGAGAAACAGGGAGGCAGAGAGACAGACTCCTGCATGCGCCCAACTAGGATCCAACCAGCATGCCCACTAGGGGGCAATGCTCTGCCCCTCTGGGGCGTTGCCCCATTGCAACTAGAGCCATTCTAGCACCTGAGGTGGAGGCCATGGAGCCATCCTCAACACCTGGGGCCAACTTGCTCCAATCAAGTCATGGCTACAGGAAGGGAAAAGAAAGGGGAGAGGGGGAAGGATGGAGAAACAGATGGGCACTTCTGCTATGTGCCCTGACCAGGAATCAAACCTGGGACATCCACACACCAGGCCAGTGCTCTACCACTGAGCCAACTGGCCAGGGCTAGATGTTCCTAAAAATTTAATCACAAGTTTAGATGCTTCAATTGGGAAGATCATACAGAATTTCTAGTCTGTCATATTGCCAGAAATATAAATCATCCACATTGTTTTCCTAGTCTTTGGTGGATGAGTGGCTGGAGAGCTACAAGCAAAACCAGGATGCAGCATTCCTGGAGCTCATTAACTTTTTCATTCGATCTTGTGGATGTAAAGGTGAGGAAACTCCTACCCCTTTCTGGTTTCCAGCTAGCTTTCTACTCCTATATTATGAAACTTTCTTCCATTCAGATGAGTAGGATTAGTCATTTCCTAAGTGAAGGAACAAGGTAAAACATAGAGAAATTTTACTTATTTAACTACATTGTTAATTGGCAAATAGGGATCTAGTAGGGAACTAGATTGGTTTGGAGACAAGACCCTTTGTGGGAAAACAATTACAATGATCTCGTGACTATTGCAGGGGTTCAGTTCCAGAACCCCCCGTGATAGGCAAAAATCCATAAAGTAGCGACCTTATATTTGTTTTATTATTTATATATTTTAAGGCTTTATAAACCCTCCCCACACTCTTATAAACATTTCCCACACTGTTATTAACCTTTCCCACACTCTTATAAACACTTCCTATTCTCTTAAACACTTTCTACACTCTTAAGTCTACGTAATTTTAACAACATATAAAATTCTATATGCGTACTCACCAGTGAATATACTACAACTTGAATGATGAAGATGATGATGAATTAGCTGTGTAGTACTGATGACGATGAAGGTGATGATTATGAGATGAATGTACTGCACAGCCAAGAAGAGCATTACAGCTCTTGAAGGCGCCACTTCAGGCTCTTCATCAGGTGGTGCAGTATCCATACATGCGAGTCTTTGTCTACTCATCTGCTGTACACTGCATATTTTGGTTTATATTCTTTTAATGTGTTTTAATTAATATTTTTTATATTTTTATATTGTTTTCCATTTTTTAGGCTAGAAAATGCTTATTTTACCAGAAAAATAATTAAAATAATAAATATATAAAAATACCTATATACTGCAAAATCCCGCAATACTGTATAGCAAAAAATCCGCAATACAAAATTAAATATATACAATTTTAAAATCCACAGTACAGTGAGACTACAAAAAGTGAACAGTGATATGGCAAGGGGCAATTGTAATCCTACTAATAATATTCACATATTAAAAATGGACCATCAGATACCTTTTAGTCTTGCTTTCTCTAGATGAAATAATATTTTCTTATTTCTTAGTCCTCAGCCACTTCATGGCATATTTCTTCACTGAAGCTATGGGCCCCCAGAGGCCATGACCTAATTTATTGGAGCAGGTAGTCTTAGGCAGGTTGTATTATAAGAATCAATCTGGTATAGTTTTATTGCTCTCTCTGTTTTTTATCTGGGTTTTTTTGTAACTGCGATTTTACACTGCTTGATTCCTTTGGGTTTTCTTTTTCTTTTTTCCCCTTAAGTGAAAAGCAGGGAGGCAGAGACAAACTCACTTGCATCTCAATCAGAAACCACCTGGCAAGCCTTCGGTGGGGTGAAGCTCTGCGCACCTAGGGCTGCTGCTCTGTTGCTGGGCAACCGAGCTGTTTTTTGCACCTGAGGCCAAGCCGTGGAGCCATCCTCAGTGCCTGCTCCAACTGAGCCTTGACTGTAGGAAGAGGAGAGAGAGAGAGAAGGGATGGGGGGCAGGGTGGAGAAGCGGATGTAGCTTCTCCTGTGTGCCCTGACTGGGAATCGAACCTGGGACATTCACACGGTGGGCCAACGCTTTACCACTGAGCCGACTGGCCAGGACCTTCTTTGGGTTTTCTAGAGTCATTGCCTTATAGCAGCTGTATGCTCAGATGATAGCAAATTTGGTTCTTCTGATTTCCCCATCTAGGCCCTTACCAATATATTCCCTAGCTCATTTTCAGATGACTATATAGTCATGGTATCTTTTTATTTTCCTTGTAAATACTGTCTTCTCCATTCCTTAGGCACTGTGACCCCCGAGATGTTCAAGAAGATGTCCAACTCAGAGATCATCCAGCACCTAACAGAACAGTTTAATGAGGTGGAAGGAGATGACCAAGATTATTATGCCACTTATTTCAAAACACAAGATTTATTCCCTTTTTTTTTCTGATTCTGGGAAATAGGATAGCTTTTAGAAGAATTTCAGTCTCTTGGGGGCAAAAAGGACCCATAGATACTATCTGAGTATGCCTTTCGAGTTGAGAATAGCAGAAAATGAGGTATAACAGAGATAACATATTTACTATATTATTGGATTTTGACATCCAGTGCCCCTATGGCTCCAAAGACTGGCGATAACTTGCCCATTCTCTTTTATAAACCCTCTGTAGGACTCAGGAGACTATCCCCTGACAGCTCCAGGTCCATCCTGGAAGAAGTTCCAGGGAAGTTTCTGTGAATTTATAAGGACACTGGTCTCTCAGTGCCAGTACAGCCTCCTTTATGATGGCTTTCCTATGGACAACCTCATTTCCCTGCTCACTGGCCTGTCAGACTCCCAAGTCCGTGCATTTCGTCACACTAGCACCCTCGCTGGTGAGCACTCGTTTTTACTCCATAAATGTACTCCTGGTGACTACTAGAACTTTTCTCTGTTCTCCAGTCTTAGGTCTTCTTTCCTACTTGTATCTTAGCTCTTTATTTCAAAACCATCCTTCTTTTATACCAAACCCAATTTAGTTTCTCACTAGTGGAATTGTAAAAAGGGGTGGAACACAGGAACAATTTCCAGCTTTACCATGTTTCTCATAGCTCACCACCGGGAATATGCTGAAACTAGAAAGCCCGGCGGTCATATGAAATGACCACTGTTCTAGATATTATAAATTGTAATTAAAATGATTTGTGCAAAGGTGTCTGCTAATTCAAACTGAATTACCCAGGGTAGGCGGCGAGGACGCCCCTTTGCTTAGTGCCCCACAGGGTTTCCCCCTTCTACTTGCTTAATTGCTTAAAGTAGAGTGCAATGAAGGAAACCACTGGTGGTACATTTCTTAAGAGCCACTGCTAGCTCAATAAATAAAAGTGATTTAAATAATAAAATGTTAATTCACATGTCAAAGATCTCTTTGTACACAACATTTCTTGTGTAGATCTTTCCATCATTTTTAAGCTCGCCTTGCAGAGGACCATCAATTATTTTTAATTTTACATCCGTTCTTTCACGAACTCTTGAACAGGCAACATAAAGTTGACCGTGTCCAAATGCAGGCTCAGGTAAAAAAAATGCCAACACGCTTAAGCGTTTGGCCCTGAGACTTATTGTTGGTCATAGCAAAGGCAAGTTTTACAGGAAATTGTCTACATCTCAATTGAAATGGCAACCCTGTTTGAGATGGAGCCAAATCAATTCTTGGAATGACATGTATTTCACCTTTAGAGGAGCCAGTCAAAGACTTAGCTATTATGACATTATTTTTCAATTGGAGAACCTCTAGTCTTGTACCATTGCAAAGACCCCTTCTGGTGTTAAGATTTCTTAACAGCATAATAATTGCTCCAATTTTTAACCTCAATTTGTGAGGTGGCATGCCAGAAGGCGGGACTATTTGAATGCCGTGGCAACTTCACCCCATTGGCTAGTACAGTTACGCAAGCAACCAATAAGCTATCAGCAACAAACAGACACTTAAGCCACATATAATAAAGAATTAAAAGCCCAAAAGGGTTAGGTAGAAAAACCGTCCCACTCCAGTACAGTGAGTCTTGGAATATGAGGGTCACCCTGCTCTAATTTTTCATTTCATTTTTCACTGCCATTTATTCCCTTCTTTTTGAACCTACCCTTTATCCTCTGACTTAAGTAATAACTTCTTTATCTTGTTTTTCCTCAATCAAAGCGATGAAGCTAATGACCTCTCTGGTTAGAGTAGCCCTACAACTGAGTTTGCACAAAGACAACAATCAGCGTCAGTATGAGGCTGAACGAAACAAGGGGCCAGAACAGAGAGCACCTGAGCGGCTGGAAAACCTGTTGGAGAAACGCAAAGAGGTAAGACTTGTTCCTTGCCTCTTCCCTCCCTCTCTTCCAGCTTCCGTTCACTGTTGCTGAAGCCCACCTTATCAGTTCCCAAGCACTTCTCTCTGGTAAGGCACACATCCGCATGCAACCTTTCAAGACCATGAATAATGAAGGCTGGCAGTAGATGCTGTCAGAGGTCATTGTGTGCTATCTTGTTTTTGGGTTGTGGGCTCAATGATTATTTTTTGTTTAAATTTTTAAAGTTCTCTATAATTCCACTTTTACTCAGTTTCTTTTGTTTACATTCATTATCGGAAATGTTTAGGCCCTGGCTGTTTGGCTCAGTGGTAGAGCATCAGCCCGGCATGTGGATGTCCTGGGTTCAGTACCCGGTCAGGACACACAAGAGAAGCACCTATCTGCTTCCCCTCCCCTCCTCCTCTCACTTCTCTCTCTTTCTCTTCCCCTCCTGCAGCCCTGGCTCAATTGGAGTGAGTTGGCCCCAGGCACTGGGGATGGCTCCATGGCCTCTTCTTCAGGCACTAAGAAGAGCTCAGTTGCTGAGCAAGGGAGCAGTCGAACCAGTCAAGACATGGCTGTGGAAGGGGGGTGGGGTGGGGTGGAGAAGCAGATGGTGGCTTCTCCTGTGTTCTCCTGTGTGCCTTGACCAGGGATCAAACCCAGGATATCCATACGCTGGGCCGATGCTCTATCACTGAGCCAACTGGCCAGGGCCTCTAATTTCAATTTATATTAAAATTTCCCCATTTGTTCCTCAAATGTTTTCTATATCTGATTACAGGCAATCAGTATTTAATTGAGGACTATGCATGCCATTTGGTTGTGTTTCTTAAGTCTCTTTTAATCTTACACGTAAGATTTTGCCTTCCCCTGTTTTTCCCCAATATACATATTGATTTTGAAGAGGTAAGATTGTCTTAATGTTCCCAGCCCTGGCAGGATACTCAGTGGATAGAGCATCATCTCTGTGCTCTGAGGTCATGGGTTCGCTCTCCGGTCAGGGCACACATGAGAAGCTACCAATGAGAGTGTACAACTAAATGGAACAACTAAGTGGAATGAGTTGATGCTTCTCTCTGTCCCCCTCTCTTCCCCGCTCTCTGTCTCTCAAATCAATGGGGGGGGGGGAATGTTCCCTTACAATTTTGGTTTCTTGTAATTCATGTAATTCTCCTTATAATGTTGTTTCTGTTATTCATTCAATCTAGGGTTTCACAGTAGTGGGACTATTGACATTAGGGGGCTGTCTTGGTATTGCAGGATGTTTAGCAGCTTCCCTGATCTCTAGCACTAGATGGCAGTAGGAACCCCCCATTGTGACAACCAAAAATGTCTTCAAACATTGCCAAATGTCTCCTGGGGGGAAGGGGAGCCCAGTTGAGAATCACCGATTAATCTCTTTCTTCTCTTTTTCTATTAGTTCCACATCTTCCGTCAAAATCCATTTACTAAAATTTTATTTTTTCAATTGTTCGTTAAAAACATATGTAAATACCAGCTAGGGCCTCTGAATAGCCGAAGATAGTAAAAAAATGACTAGACACAGAGGGGATTATTTTTTCCAAACACAAAGAGGCCTTTGAGGTATTAGTAAAGTACACAACTTCTTCCAGAATTAGAAGGTTTAAAGGGAACATAGGATACCAAGGGTTCAGACTGTGTTCAGTGATAAATAGGAAGTAGGTGGAAGCCATACATTTTTATACTTTTATGGTCTTATATTGTTGGGGTACAAGAGATTGACTTGTTCCTTCTTGTCCTCTAGCTCCAAGAGCATCAAGAGGAGATTGAAGGAATGATGAATGCCCTCTTCAGGGGTGTCTTTGTACATCGGTACAGGTGAGTTAAGGGGCTCTTCTTGTTGAAGCAGCTGGTCCATTGTTATAGAGGCTGTAAAACAAGACCCCCTCCTTAACTCTGAGTTAATTTGGTTAGTCTTAAAACTAATGCAGCTAGAGCAAAAACTAACAAATGTTTTAAATTAATAAAGTTTGCTTATCCCCACCTACAAAGGATTTTGTAAGCTTTTCTGGGAGAGAAAATAAGAAGATAGGGCATTGTTGAGTATTCTGCTCCAACTTTGTCCAGTGTGTTCCCTTTCCCATTTTCCTGGGGCTAGAGACCTGAGAAGTGAGAGCAGAGAGGGAAAACGCAGAGCTTTTCTGAGGGTGTACAGCTTGGCAAGTGTTTTCCACGCCCAGCCTGCTGTTTCACTATGCTACAACAGTTTTAAACCGTTTACAGACATGTAGAATGAAGTTGAAAAGAGCATTTGTATTTGTTTTTCATTCTCACCTAGATTTTAGCCTCTGCCTTCTCAGAACCCTTTAGCTGATTTGATCTTTTCTTGAAGTAGAATTAAAACACACAGACACTGTTTGGCCAACAGTTAAATTAACTTCCAAAATCAGGTTTTAAAGGGGACAGGGAGGATAAGTTCAACTATTTTATGGGCTAGAAAATGTTTACTTTTTATCTGTTGTATCTACATTGGGAAGAGGTTATGAAAGGCATGGTATATTGTATTTAGTCAAGAACATTAATTTTTCCATGACAGGGAGATTATCTGGTAGGGTGGAAAGTGAGTTTGGAGAGATGATGATAAGAGTCAATTTATCTTTTTGTGTCTAGGGATGTCCTTCCTGAGATTCGTGCTATCTGCATTGAGGAGATCGGGTCTTGGATGCAAAGCTACAGTACTTCTTTCCTCACTGATAGCTATTTAAAATATATTGGCTGGACCCTGCATGATAAGGTGAGAGTTGAGTCAGTTTCCTTTCTCCTGTTCCCCTCCTCTTCCCTGCCCTAGCACACTTTAGCTTTTTCTGGTCCTGCCACTTACATGTTTCTCTAGTGATTAGTGATCCACCCATCAAGGTAAACCTTGAAACTTTCCCAGTATTTGGGAGAGTAGGACAAAATATAAGAGAAAAAAGACCTATCCAGGAAATGAAACACCTCAAAACCACAGTGGCATGGAGAAAGACTTTCCATGTGAAAATGCAAGAACATTATCGATGGGTTAGTAATACAGGTGCTAGGGTGATAACCAGAAGATTCTTGTCATCATGGTTGCTAAATTCTGTGTGATCCTTTTATTTTTACATTGGAAGATAGCTATTCATTGTCTTTGAGGTATCTCAGAATCCTCAGTATAGAGGACACCTAGGCCCAGAATAAATAATCTAAGAGTGGGGGTAGTATGGAAGCCCATTGAGGATGAGTAGAGGAGTAGTCAGCCATACTTGCATTTTTCCTCAATAGCATCGAGAGGTTCGTTTAAAGTGTCTGAAGGCTCTCAAAGAGCTGTACAGCAACCAGGACTTGACTGCACGCCTAGAGCTCTTCACCAGCCGCTTCAAGGTAAAATTGGGACAGTACTATGCTTCGCTCTTTCCTGTGGTTCCCATTTCCCCACCTCATCTTTTCATTTCTATTGCTCTGGTATATCTATAGCTATCCCAGAGTCTGCTTCTATATTCTCTCTTTAGGAACCTCTCAAATTCTAAGAGAACATGATTTGGGGGATGAATACAGTGAGGTTTTGATCAGTGTTCTCCTTGTAGGACCGGATGGTTTCCATGGTCATGGACCGAGAGTACGATGTGGCAGTGGAGGCCGTCAGATTGCTAACACTTATCCTTAAGTGAGTCCTGGGAAGTGGGGAAGCAAGCATGTGAATCTTTTACCTTTTCAGCATATAAGACAGGCACTTCCAGAGTCCTGTTCCTCCACCTAGCATAGGTGGACTGTTCCTTATGTGCAGGTTGAAAGACAAGGATCATTTCTGAGTTATAAGATCTCCAGGGGGAGTGTTTCCTATTTTCTCTAACTCCATACTCCTCTGTCTTCCACTCTTCATTTGAAAGTTTTCTGTGAGTTAATTCTCATTGTTTTTGCCTCTTTTTGTTTCTAGCCTTAGTTATGCTGTAAGACTATATCCATATCCACCTGCTTTTTTCCTTTTCTCTTGACAGAAACATGGAAGGGGTGCTGACAGATGCAGACTGTGAGAGCATCTACCCTGTTGTGTATGCCTCGAACCGAGCCCTAGCCTCTGCCGCAGGGGAGTTTCTGTACTGGAAGTGAGTGGGCTCTTCTCATTTTTCCTTTAACACTATCCTCTGTCATTTTCACTCCCTCAACTGCTACTGCTATTGCTAAGAACGCCCTATACCTATTAAAGTCTCTCTCGGGGTCTTCTTTTTCCTCTCAATTTCTTGGGGCTTTCCTTAGCTTTGCACCTCTTTTTTCCTTAAACCTCTCCTTGAATTGTTTCTTTCCTCCATGGTGTTTATTTCCTCCTGTGCTGTGCCCTTTCCTTGTGTCCATTCTACCAGGCTTTTTTACCCTGAGTGTGAGACAAGAGCAGTTGGTGGGAGAGAGCAACGCCGAAGTTCATCTTCCCAAAGGACTTTCTTCCACCTTCTGCTGTCCTTCTTTGTGGAGAGTGAGGTGATGTATAAGAAGAAGCTGTTTGTTGTGCATAAGACTTGCAGGTAGAGAATGGGAGTTGGCAATACAGGGAGGAGAGACATGGTTTATCAGTAGCCACTTCCTAGAGTTTTTTAATGTGGCTTCAGTAACTTAATGTGTACATATCTCCACAGCTTCACGACCATGCTGCCTACTTAGTAGACAGCCTGTGGGACTGTGCAGGGTCTCGGCTGAAGGACTGGGAGAGTCTGACGAGCTTGCTGCTGGAGAAGGACCAGAGTGCGTGTCATATGGTAGCCAGGGGCAGTGGAGGAGTACCTTGCAACTCCTAGTAGGAAACCAGGAGAGATTTCTTTTCAGGGGGACCTTTCAACTCCTGGTAGGAAGCCAGGAGAGATTTCTTTTCTGTATTGTATGTAAGAGGCAGAAGTATAAGGGGCAATGGGAACACTGGGGTGGGGAAAGACTTGGAGGTGGAGGGTGGCTAAACTATGATTCTGTGTTTTTATCCTCCTGCCACCCAGACCTGGGCGATGTGCAGGAGAACACACTGATAGAAATCCTTGTGTCCAGTGTTCGACAAGCTTCAGAGGGTCACCCACCTGTGGGACGGGTCACTGGGAGGAAGGTATGGCTTGAAGGATGGGTTGGATTGATTGGCAATATTATATCTGGAGAGGTATTATCCACTTTATCCTCAAGTCTTAGCTTAGGGTGCCCCTTTCTCTGCCACTCAAAGAATTCCATTTCCAGGAAAAAAAATCTGAAGGGAGCTGCTGAATTTTCTTTTCTTTCATGGGAAAATAGGATTGTGGGGAGGAGGGATACGTGTACATGCCCCATGGACCCAGTGTTTCTCCACACCTTTCCCACACCCCAAATGACTAATTCCAGGGCTTAACGTCTAAAGAACGTAAGATCCAAGTGGATGACAAGGTGAAGCTGACTGAGCACCTCATTCCCCTGCTACCCCAACTCCTGGCCAAGGTAGAGCTGCCCCCACTGTTCATCATCTGGGAATTAGGTTGAAAAGAAAATGGCCTCTGATGAGGGATAGGAGCAAGAATTAGCAATATATTAGCTAATAAGTAGTCTCCCTCTCAATCACAGTTCTCAGCTGACGCAGAGAAGGTTGCTCCCCTGCTCCAGCTTCTTAACTACTTTGATCTCAACATCTATTGCACCAGGCGCTTAGAAAAGGTGAGGAGGAAGATACATTTCTTCCACCTGTTGCCTCCTTGCTAGGGTCAGTGGTTCTACTGCCAGGATCTGATTATTCTCAAGAACCTGGGTTTCAGAAACATTAGTCTTCCCTTCCGTAGGTATTTTATCCTTGAAATGGAATGCTTTCAAACACTTTTTATCTCCCTCAGCTATACTCCCCTTCAGAAGAGTTGTCCTCCCCACGTCCCTAATAGCACTAGCTTCTGTCCTTTTTCTCTCAGCACCTGGAGCTGTTCTTACAGCAACTCCAGGAGGTGGTGGTAAAGCATGCAGAGCCATCGGTGCTTGAGGCTGGAGCTCACGCCCTCTATCTGCTCTGTAATCCTGAGTTCACATTCTTCAGCCGGGTGGATTTTGCCCGCAGCCAGCTAGTGGATCTGCTGACTGACCGCTTCCAACAGGAACTTGAAGAGCTGATGCAGGTAGGAACTAGGGCTGAATGACAGGACATACCAAATTTGGGTAGGAGAGGGCCACAGATGGAACAGGGATCTGTGAGTTCTTGGGAAAATCCCATTGTGGACCTTCTTTCTTCCTCAGTCATCCTTCCTAGATGAAGATGAGGTGTATAATCTGGCAGCCACTCTGAAGCGCCTCTCTGCCTTCTACAAGTGAGAACCTCACCTCCTGCTTCCTCTTCAATTTCTACTGGTGTCTGTAGAGTTGATTCTTCTCAGTCTGTTCTGGTAACATTTCCTCTCCTTCCTCCTGCAAGTGCTCATGACCTAACTCAATGGGAGCTCTATGAGCCATGCTACCGACTCCTCCGGAAGGCTGTGGACACAGGAGAGGTTCCTCATCAGGCAAGTAGACAAGTTGAAGATGTGGAGGCAGAGGGCAGTTCTTAAGGGCCCTATATCCTAGGTAGCCAACTCTTCCAGGCAATTCCAGTCCCGGGGATATGGGTAGGCACAAAGGAGAAAGATCACATGTATGCTGTTCATTTCCACTCTTGGAAGGTGAACTGTACTTTTCAGTGCTTGAAAACAGCCATTCTCTTGGGTTTTCTGGGAGGCAAGAATGATATTGAAGGATTCTAGGAGACTTCTGATAAATTTGGCAGAGGTTACATCTTACCCAGGATAAGATCCTCAGAAGATTGTCTGCAATGATTTCTTTTTACCAGAAAAGGAATTGGTCTCCTTTAATCTCATTTTCTCTCTCTTCTTCACTGCCTTTGTCTCTTTTTACTGCTTTGTGTGTGCCTGCTCTCTCTCTCTCTCTCTCT
Source organism: Saccopteryx leptura (assembly GCF_036850995.1). Taxonomy (NCBI): domain Eukaryota; kingdom Metazoa; phylum Chordata; class Mammalia; order Chiroptera; family Emballonuridae; genus Saccopteryx; species Saccopteryx leptura. The sequence continues at coordinate 188,884,048 of NC_089506.1, forward strand.
CTCTCTCTCTCTCTCTCTTTCTCTCTGTCCTTCCTCTCTCTTTTTCCTCCCTATCTTTCCCTTATTTTCTTGACCCATCCCTCATTTTCTAACATTTGGTCTTCACAGGTGATCCTGCCAGCCTTGACTCTTGTCTATTTTTCCATTCTCTGGACACTAACCCACCTTTCTGGAACAGGTGCCTCCCAGGTGAATATGGGTCTGAATAGGGGGAATGGGAATGAAGGAGACTGTGTCTTCATTCCGTCCCCTAAAATCACTATCTCCACAGAAGCAGCTATTGAGTTTGAAGGACAGAATGGTGGCCTTCTGCGAACTCTGCCAGAGCTGCCTCTCAGATGTGGATCCTAAGGTCCAGGAACAGGTAAGCATTTTATCAAGTGGGACCAGGGAGACCAGGTCTTCCCATGGTTTGAGGAATCCCTTTCTAAGAAGAAATTAATTGTATAATTTTGATCTTGGTCAGTGTTCTGACCTATTTAAGCTTTCTTCCCCCCCCCCCCCAACAGGCTTTTGTCTTATTAAGTGATCTACTTCTCATCTTCAGCCCTCAGATGGTTACAGGAGGACGCGATTTCCTTAGTCCCCTTGTATTTTTTCCTGAAGCCACTCTCCAGTCTGAGCTAGCCAGCTTCCTCATGGACCACGTCTTCATCCAGCCTGGAGAACTAGGCAAGGGTACAGGGACTCTATACCTGGGGCTCAGGAAGGGTCTGGGGCTTGCGCCTGCCTCAGGCAAATAGGACAAAGAGGTCTAAATTTGTGATTCTGACCATTCCATTCTACATTTGATATGAGCCAGGTCATTCCCAGGAGGACCATTTACAGATAGAGCAGTTACACCAGCGGCGCCGCCTCCTGGCTGGGTTCTGCAAGCTGTTGCTTTATGGGGTGCTGGAGATGGACGCAGCCTCAGATGTTTTCAAACACTATAACAAGGTACAGTGACCACAGGCATGACTGCAGACACTGTAGCTCTCTAGAAAGGAGGTGGGGGAGATTATGGTCTCAGGGTTAAAGGAGAAGTAGGAGAGAAAGGGCAATAGGAATTTAGAATGAAGGAACAAAGAAAAGAGACTTAGTAGTAAATAATTACAGAGAAAAAGTTGTTAAGAGGAAGAAATTTATTGGAGGGGAAATATCTCTTTCTGTGAACCCAGTCTGTGGAGTAAGGTAATTTAAGAAGAGAAGAAAAAGAATGGAAGAGGAATCAGTTTTCACAGGATACCTAAATGTGTACCTCGGTTTCCTCAAGCCACCATTGTATTGATTTCTGTTTAGTGAACATCTACTCTGTGCCAAGTACCATTCCAAACAGTAAGGGCAAAGCAGTGAACAAAACAGACAAAACTTCCTGCTTCATGGGGCTTCTCCTGGTGGAGTGAGACAAATAGAGAAGGCCTCAATGCTGGGTGAGAGTATGCACTGGCAGGCTTACTACTGTTCTGCAAGAAATGGGCTAAGGGCAGAATTTCTTCCCTTATTTATTCCTAAAATCTGATTTATTTTGGGTTTTGCACCTAGAGATAAGGTCTAATCTGAGTTGTTTTATACTTAGATTTATGTTTCCTACCTAAGTCACTTTTGGAAAGAGGCATAATTAGGAATGTAAAGGAAGAAACAAAACTGTAAGTTTTCCTGTACTCAAACACTATCTTCTCCATTTCTTCATCAGTTTTACAACGACTATGGTGACATTATCAAGGAAACATTAACTAGAGCAAGGCAGATTGACCGAAGTCATTGTTCCCAAATCCTACTGCTGAGCCTCAAACAGGTACTCCCTTTGCCTCAAGTGCCTCAAAACTAGGGCATGCCCTCTCTGTGGTTTACATACTCTTTGTGCACCCCTAGCCATTCAGGATGTGAGATCCTTAAGAGAAGCAACTTTCTGATTTATTTTCACTGTTACTTTACATAACAGTGTCCTTCATAACTATTAGATACATAGAAAGTATTTTTTAACTGGCAGTTTCCACTCTAACTCAGTAGAAATTCAACTATTAGTTGGGACTTAGGAGCACCAACAGTTAAGTGATAGGAAATTTCTAGTTTTTTAAAAATCTGTTCTCTCTCAGCTTCCTTTGGTTACTACAGACTTTTTTAAAATTTTTTATTGTTACAGAGCAGGGGTGAAGGCTTTCTTGACTACATGGGTCAGGGGTAGGGATAGTGTCCAGGGAAGAAAGAAAAAGTAAGAGTAGCGGATGGCATCCCAAGCCCTTTAGAATTTCTAGGCAGAGAAGAGAATGTTCTACTTCTCTATTTCCACCTTGTTCCTCCATCACACAAATGTATCATGTCTCCTGGGCATAGCTGTACACAGAACTGCTGCAGGAACATGGGCCCCAGGGCCTGAATGAACTTCCAGCCTTCATTGAGATGAGGGACCTAGCCCGGAGATTTGCCTTGAGCTTTGGACCCCAGCAGCTACAGAACCGTGACCTTATGGTCATGCTACACAAGTAAGGCAGTATTGGTTGGAAGTCAGTGTTCTTGAGCTTAGCCTAAGAAGGCTAAGCCAAAGGATGTGTACAGGGAGAGCTGGGAATGAGATTCTGGAGGGAGGATAAGCCTGTTGTGAAGAAGAAATCAGTTTGAGAGTTGGGTAGCTATGGAAGACAAGCTGCGAACAGGATGAGGGTATACTTGGACAGCCCTGAGTTGGAAGTACAAAGGGACTGTCTTCCTAAAATAATTCTGCTTAATTAAGGGAAGGCATCAAGTTCTCCTTGTCTGAGCTCCCTCCAGCTGGCTCCTCTGATCAGCCCGCAAATCTAGCATTCCTAGAGCTCCTTTCAGAGTTTTCTCCCCGACTTTTCCATCGGGACAAGCAGCTACTGTAAGTTATGAGTGGGTGGATAAATATATGTATAAGGAAGAAAGGGATGGTGAGGGCCCAGTGATCACTTCAGCCCCTTCATCCCACCCCTTCCTTAGACTCTCCTACCTGGAAAAGTGTCTGCAGCATGTCTCCCAGGAACCTGGTCGTCCCTGGAGTGCAGTCACCACGTACTGCCACTCCCTCAGCCCTGTAGAGAACCCAGCAGAGGCCAGCCCTCAGGGGGGCCCCCACTCCAAGAAGAGGCGCATTGAAGGTAAAATGCTGTGTATGTATGCTGTACATTTGGAGATCAGGGTCCCCAGCACTACTTTTATTGCCACTGCCTAGATAAAGCCATATATGGTCTTTTGCCACCTTTAAACTTTTGCCTTTGGTTAAATAAAAAGTACTTCATTGAGTAACTATCATTAAATATACTCGTTTTATTCAAGGTTTATTTAGCCAACTAAAAGAGCAAATCTCTATTAAAAATCAATTAGAAGTAATGATAAAACTGGAGATTGAATAAAGAAATCTGTACATTTGGAGTGCCCCTTCCTAATATATATATATATATTCTTTTATTTTACACATTTTAAATATTCTTTTATTTTACACATTTTAAATATTTTTACACAAATATCATGAATTTTTACTTCCAGATCACTACCTGTCTTATAACTTACCTAAGGTGGTTTTTTTTTAACTGTTTCTCTTACATAGTCTCATCTTAAGTGATAATGTCCTAGAAATTACAAGTCTGATGTGTTAGTATGTTTTTTCATAAACATTTAAAAATATTATTAGTCATTCCTCATTCTCCCCATTCCCCCAACTCCTAGACATGACCACTGATCTACTTTGTATCTCTGGATTTGCCTATTTTAGACATTTCATACAAATGGAATCATATAATATGTGGCCTTGTACATCTGACTTCTTTCACTTAGTTTTTTTTCCCTTAAATTAGAAGTGGGGAAGCAGAGAGACAGACTCCCTCATGCACCCAGACCAGGATCCACCTAGCAAGCCCCCTACAGGGTAGGGTGATGCTTACTCAACAACTGAGCTATCTTAGCGCCTGAGGCAAGGCCATGGAGCCATCCTCAGCACTTGCTCCAACTGAGCCATGGCTGCAGGAGGAGAAAAGAGAGAGAGAAGAGAGAGGGGGAAGGGTGGAGAAGTAGGTGGTCACTTCTCCTATGTGCCCTGACTGGGAATTGAACCCGGGACATCCACACTCTGGGTGACGCTCTACCACTGAGCCAACTGGCCAGGACCCACTTAGTATGTTTTCAGGGTTTATCCATGTTTTAGTATATATCAGTACTTTACATCTTTATATGGCCAAATAATATTCTATTGTATGGATAGGCCACATTGTATTTATCCATTCATCAGTTGATTGACATTTAGGTGGTTTCTGCTTTTTTGCCATTACTCATATTGTTGCTGTGGACATTCATGTACAAGTTTTTGTGTGGACATATGTTTTCAGTTTGCTTGAGCTATATGAAATTGTACAATCATATGGTTACTCTATGTATAACTTTTTGAGGGGCTACCAAACAGTTTTCCAAAGTGCCTACATTATTTTATAATCTCAGCAGCAATGTATGAGGACCCTAGTTTCTCCATGTTCTTGCCAATGCTTGTTATTGTCTTTTATTGTATTCATCTCCTAGTGGCTATGAATTGGCATTTCACTGTGGTTTAAATTTTCATTTTCCTAGTAACTAATGATGTTGAGCATCTTTCATATGCTTATTATGTGTTGGTTTGCATATCTTCTTTAGAGAAATCTTTATTTGAATCTTTTGCTCCTTTAAAATTGGTCTGTCATTTTGTTGAGTTGTAAGAGAGCTTTCATATTTTAGATTCAAGCCCTTTATCAGATATGAAAGCCAAAAATTTTCTACCATTCTGTAGATTGTCTTTTCATTTTCTTTATGGTGTTATTTGAAATACAGAAGTTCTTAATTTTGATGAAATCCAACTCATCTCATTTTTCTTCTTTTTTATCATTAAGTGAGAGGCAGGGAGGCAGAGACAAACTCCTGCATAAACCCCGACCAGGGTCCAGGCCCATCTGGGGCCACTGTCCCTGTTGCTCAGCAACCAAGCTATTTTAGCACCTGAGGTGAGGCCATGGAGCCATCTACAGTGCCCAGGGCCAACTTTGCTCAAACCTTTCGAGCCATGGCTGCAGGAGGGCAAGAGAGAGAGAGAAAGAGGAAAGGAAGAGGTGGAAAAGGAAATGGTCGCTTCTCCTTTGTGCCCTGACTGGGAATCAAACCTGGGACTTCCACGTCCCAGGCTGACACTCTACCACTAAGCCAACTGGTCAAGGCCTATCTCATTTTTCTTTTGTTGTTTATGCTTTTGGTGTCAGATCTTAAGAAATCACTGCTTAATCCAAGGTCACAAAGATTTATACCTTTGTTTTCTTCTAAGAGTTCTCTAATTTTAGCTCTTACATTTAGGTCTCTGATCCATTTTGAGTTAATTTTTGTATATGGTGTGAGGTAGAGTGTGACTTTTTATTTTTTTAAAGACTCTATTTATTCATTTTAGAGAGGAGAGAGAGAGAGAGAGAAGGGAGGAGCAGGAAGCATCAACTCCCATATGTGCCTTGACCAGGCAAGCCCAGGGTTTTGAACCAGCGACCTCAGTGTTCCAGGTCGATGCTTTATCCACTGCACCACCACAGGTCAGGCTAGAGTGTGACTTTTTAATGTCTTCTATATTCCACCTAAAATTATTCCTCTACCACTAGGAAACTTGGCCCTAATCTGCTAGCTAATAAATACTTGTTGATGACCTACTACCATGTATAAGATAATGTATTAGGAGTTTTAGAGACCATGAAGGATTTCAAGCAGCTTACCATCTAATAGGAAAGAGAGAAAGTACATTTATAGAAAATCTAAATTATGAACAATCACCAGTAAATGATGATTTCCTGAGCATTGGAGAATTGGCATATAAATGCTAAAGCATTCATGGAATGAAGTTATCACTTTAAGTTTAGTTGATTTCCACCTGACTGGTGGTGGCGCAGTGGATTCAGGATCAACCTGGGATGTTGAGGGACCTAGTTTGAAACCCTGAGGTCACCAGCTAGAGAGGGCTTGTCAGCTCAAGTGCAAGCTTAATGACTTGAGTGCAGGGTCACCAACTTGAGCATGTCATCATTGAGATGATCCCAAGGTCACTGGCTTGTGCAAATGGTCATTGGCTTGAGCAAGTGGTCACGTGTGCTTGACCCCCAGTCAAGGCACATATGAGGAGCAATAAACAACTAGAGTGAAGCAACTACAGGTTGATGCTTCTTATCTGTCTCCTCCCTCTTTCTCTCCCCCTTCCTCTTTCTTTCTTTCTCTTTCTTTCTTTCTTTCTTTCTTTCTTTCTTTCTTTCTTTCTTTCTTTCTTTCTTTCTTTCTTTCTCTCTCTCTCTCTCTCTCTCCCTCCTCCCCCCTCTCTCTCCCTCCCCCCCTCCCTCCCTCCCTCCCTCCCTCCCTCTCTTTTAAGTGAGAAGAGGGGAGATAGATTCCTGCATGCTCCTTCTCTGAGATCCACCCAGCAACCCCTATCTGGGGCCAACGTGCAAATCAACCAAGCTATCCTCAGTGCCTGGGTCTGATGCTCAAACCAGTCAAGCCACTGGCTACAAGAAGGGAAGAGAGAGAGAAGGAGAGGGAGGGGAAAAGAAGCAGATGATCACTTCTCATATGTGCCCTGACTGGGCATGAACCTGGATGTCCACATGCTGGGCCAGCACTCTGTCCACTGAGCCAATAAGACAGGGCCTCTCTTTTAAAAAAAGTTAGTTAATCTCTGAAGCCTTTACCAAGAATATAGAATTTAAGATGGCACTTGAAAAATATGTAAGATTTTTATATAAGCTGAACAAAGAAAGAATAGCATAAGCATCGCTTCTCAGCCTTTTGGCTAAGATCAAGTGTAGAATAGCATAAGCAAAATGTAGGAAGGTATGCTTTAGGCAAAGTACGTGGATGTATTGATTGGTTTACCTAAAACAGAGGGTTTTAAAGGTAGGATTACACTACAAAGGTTGGTTCCATTGTTCATTCAACAGATACTTATTAAGCATCATGTGCTGGGAATACAGCAGTGAAGAAAGAGAAATATCTATTTAGAGTGTCAGGTAGTGGTATGTGCTATGACAAAAAAAGGGGGGGTAGGGGGATGAAGAAATACTGATGAAGTGGGAATTGTGGTCATATAGACTGACCTGGGGGAAGCCTCACAGAGAGAGTAAAGCTTGGACAAAAACCTAAAGGAGTGAGGGAGAGTGCCTGGTGTATATCAGAATAGTATATCAGAGGGGCAACTAGTCCAAAAGCCACAATGGAGGATTGTGCCTGGCACATTCAAGGAACAGCAGAGAAGACCAGTGTAGCCAAATGGAGAGTTCATAGGATATGAGAACATAGACGTCATAGGAGCCCAAAACATATGAGGTGGAGTAAAGTCTGGACTTTACTTGGAGTGAAATGAGAAAAATTGTAGGATTTGAACCAGTGAATGACAGGATCTGTCTTATGTTTTAAAGCATACTTCTAGTTGTTATGTTGAGAATTGACTAGAGGGGCAAGGATAGAAGCAAAGGAGCCAGAAAGACTGTTGAAGGAGTCCAGACAAGAAAGGAGACAGAATAGATTGGGGGGAGTGGCAGAAGTGATGAGAAATAGCCAGATTCTGAACATATTTTTAAGATATCACTAATAGAACTTACTGAGAAACCAGTTATGTGATGGAGGAGTTGAGAATAAGGCTAAGAATTTTGGCCTACCAATTGGAAGGATGGCATTGATAGCAGCTGAGATGGGGAAAGAAGGCTGTGATGAGATCAGGGCTTTGGTATTAGCCTTGTTATTGCAGGTGGAGATGTTGGATAGACAGGTGGGGATAGAATCTGGAGTTCAGGGGAGAGGAAAAAGCTGAGATAAATTTAGGAGTTGGTATTTAAAGGTGTGAACATGTGTGGCTAAGGAAATCAGTGAAGGAGCAGAGGAGAGGCCCAAGGGCTAAGTGCTTGGGCACCATTACACCATAAATAGGCTGGGGAGATTAGGAGGATCCACCTGGGAGCCCAAGGTTTCCTCTCTGGGGTTACAATCTCATGGATGTGGCTCTTTCCTGTTGTTTGTAGCTCTCCACTTAAACCAGTAGCAGTCCATTTTCCAGGTTATTGAATTCAGTTTTATAAGCATGGCCATGAGGAGTAAGGGTAATGGGGATGTGAATATTTGCAGTTGACAAATATTAATATCAATTGGACTCATGTTTTCAAATAATATTACGTGGGTTTTCTGAGACATTTTGAATTCTCTTTCCTCCTGTACCTTCTCAGATCTGTGCAGGACAGAGATTCTTACCTAGATTTTCCACTTACCCTTCATATCAGCACTAGGGCTGACATTACAGTCATCTCACTTTTTTCTGGCTTATTGAAAATCCAGTAGTATTTCATTTTTCTTTCCTTTCCTACCCCTCATACTTCTATCCTAGCTTCAGGTCCCAGAACTATTGCCATTTTAAGCTTTTTCTCACCACAGAAGTCTTGAATGAATAGGACCTCAGATGTCTTCATTGATTAACTGAGACTTTTAACTTAAGAATTTTGCGTACAACCCACTCTCACCCTTATGTTCAGATGTTACTGTTTATTTGTGAAAAATATATTTATATCTCTTACCATCTTATTTTATAAGCTATGTAGTAGGTTTTTCTTGGACAAGTCCTAGATATACTTTTTTTTTTTTTTTTTAAGGAAAGTCCGCTGATACCTTTATTGCTTTGGTGGGGGACAAGGGGTTGTTCAGGAGCTCTTGGAGGAGCAAGCTTCCTTCCTCTTCACTGTCAGGGCTTCTGGCACCCAGGCTGGTGCTGGCCCTGTGGGTGGTGGTCATGCACAGATCCAGGCAATAGTTGTTCTTGCTAATCATGTTCCAGATGCTGCTTAGGTGCCCTAGGCAGTCTTGTTGATGGTGGCCAGCTAATAGGAGGTGACAAGCTTTCACTGGCGAGATCTCTGCTTTATGACAACCATCATACTTTTGCCGTTGGCCACTGATTCCACACCCACCGTTTTGCAGTTAGTCAGCAGAATGAGTTGTGAGCCTTCAGATTATTGGGTTCAGTGCTGTACATCTGTTTGTTCCTCTTGATCAGGAAGCTGGAGCAATTCCTCGTGACCATCCATTGCAGGTGGGAAGACATGGCAACTCCTCTTGTTGTGATAGAAATGGAAAGAGCTAGAAATGCTTCTGTGAATTTTATTCTTTTAGTATATAGTAAATCGTTTTTTAGTCATAACATAGGCCATACACCGTTTCCAGTCTCTTCTTAACTTTTTCTAGCCAAATCCTGGGCAGATCTTTTAATTTAATGGGGTGACTTTGATCAATAAGAGCTGGGCAGGTCTTGAAAAGTAAAGATGTCCATGGCAGTACCTGGTCTACAGTTAATGCCTGTGCATCTGCTTCTTTGCAGGCTCCTCCAGGCAAAACAGAGAGGACATGTCCTCTTCATCCCCAGAAGAAAGCCTACAGCTGAACAGCATCCTACCCACACCCACACTCACCTCCACAACTGTGAAGAATAGGCAGCCACTGGGGGGGTTGGAAGAAATGGAAGAAGAAGGTGGCTCAGAATCAGAGCTTATTCAAGGGTGAGGGCTGAGGGGGAGAATCTGGGTCTCTGATTTCCCAGTTTGGTGTCTTGCCATCTTCATCTTGCTGTTTTTGTTCTGTTGTTCTCCCCTGCAACACTCCCTCATTTTGGGGTCCTTCTCTATATTTTTTTCTATATTTTTAGCTTTACATTTTCTCTTTTTCCCAACACTCTGAGCTTTGCTCCCCTTTAATGTTTGCTACCTTAACTCTTCTTTTTACCATTTATTTTTATTTACCATTATTTTTATTTTAATCCTACATCATTCCCTACAGCCACCTCCTCTCAGGTAACCAGAGGTCAAGGTTCTTGAATCAACAGCATTTCCAGACTCCATTCAACCCTTCAGGTCCTGGTCTAGGCAACCGGATGACCCGGTGAGCTTTTCTCATCATCTATCTTCACATTCGATCTGTTACCCACAGTGAAGGGATTCTCCCATTATCCAATGCTTCTGTGCTGATACTTTTTGGAATTGTTTTAACCACAGAACAGTTCATTCCAATATAATGTGGAACTCGGGCATATAAAACTGATAAGAGTAGAGCTCCTGATGAAAGCTGGAGTGGGAATCTAGAGCCCTACTCTACTTACTGCTCCTCCCTGCTCCCTGGGGTGCTTCTGAGAAACTCTCAGGGGGTTTAAAGAACAGTTTGTAAACCTCTGCTCTCTGCTATTGCCATCAGACTCAGCCTTATGGAAGAGGATGAAGAAGAGTTAGAAATTCAGAATGAGTCAGGTGAAGAATGGCAAGATTCAGACAAGGTGAGCTGACCCAGCATTCTCTTCTCCCCTCTAGAACTTCAGGCAGATATGAGAAAGATAAACTAGAGTGATTTTGCTGTATCAGTCTTGATGCCTTTGTCCCTGAAAGGTACTTAGGCCTTTCTGAAAGAATCACAGAGTAAAGGAGGGAGGTTTGTAAGTTGCTTTGCACTTTGCTAAGACTTTACTTTTATTAAATAAATAGGGGTAATAAATTTAAAAATACCCAAAAGGATTGGAATAGCACTCCCCCTCTCAATCTCCAAATAAGAACTTTGCTTCTGAATCTAAGAATTGAAAGGTGTTCTTGAGCTAGAAATGGAAGGTCATCTGGCCCAGCCTCAGTAAGAGACTCAGTAAGTCTCTTTATACATACACTTGGGCACATGGGCACCCTGCCTTCCCTCTTCTTAGAGGGCTGCCTCAGTTTCTGGTCCTCCACCCACTGCCTTTTCTACCCCAGCCTGACTTCTTCCCCAGAAGGAAATGCTGCCAGTCTTACAGGAAAAATAGGAATTTTAAGGTGACTTGAGAGCCCTCACGTTTACAACTTTATCAAGTTAGCTCTATAACCCCTCTCACCCTCCTCATCTTTAAAATACACAAAATACAAAAATAGATTATAAACTGAAAAGGATTGTGTCCATTGCTGTTATTCTTCTGCTCCCTCTTCTGTTCTTTAAGCACAGAGAAAGGATGGAATAAAGCAGGGGAATGGAGGTCTTAGGCTCAGAAGGAAAAACCAGACAGTGACATCTTCAAACCAGAGACTATACAGCAAGGCCTCTATTAAAATTCTGTTGTCTTTCCTAAAGTCCCCTCAGGAAAAATCCCATTCTCAGGTTCCAAAATAGAACAAATCTAAGGGGCTAAGTTGGCAGGTCTAAAAGAAGACACTACTTTGAGGACTTTGGCAAGTCTAGGCTGAACTTCCTGTGTGCCCTGCCTTTGCTAATCTTCCTGACTGCTTCAGGGACCTGCTTCAGCCCTTACGTGTTATTGGAAAGTGAACTTTGTTATTGTTTGCAATGTGGTGAGAACAGGGAAAGACCTTGCTGACTTTTGACCCCATTCTCTCTAGCATTCTTCCCTCAGTAAGCCTGGGCTGGACCTCTTAGATACTATAGAGCTGAACTTTGAGGTGAGTGGCCCCAAAACAGACTATGGAAGGCAGGGTAAGAATTGGGTGTCTCTGAGAGATGCTGGCAGGTAACTCGTGTATCTGTCAATGTAAGTGGAAAGAAAAGCCACAGCCCATGGTGTGCCCTCAGCTGTGTCAAGAGCTTTAGGAGTAGAGCTTGGAGGAGGGCAGGAGGGGAATTAGAATTGTCATCTCTAGGACCTTGCAGTCATCTCTATACCCTGCAATCTGTTGTTATGTCTCTGTGTTTCCCTTTCATCTTTCTCATTACAGGATTTCTGATGTGAATCTGCACCCCTCCCCATCTCCACCCCCACTTCAACAATATAACCACTTGGAAAAGACAACAGGAAAAGAAAGCAAAAGGAACCATTACTTCCAGGCCTCACCCCTGGTCTCTGAGGGGAAGGAGAGGCGGGCTTTGCCCTTCTAACCTAACCTTTCTCTGATGATGTTGTCATGGAGAAGCCTTAAATGCCATTCCTCCGAATGCACCGTGGCTCTGACCCTCTGTTGGAAAGCAGGTGTGGGGAGGGGGCTTCACCTCAGTTTTTGAGAGAGGCACTGCCTTTACTGTGTTGAATGGATAGATCCTAACCATTTTCTTGTATTTTTGGAACATCTTTCCCAGTCTCTCTTGTGCTGTAGTGATCAGCTCAATAAACATGTTTGAATCAGCTGGTTCCCAGGTGTGGTTTGAGATTGTTAAACTGCTGGGGATCAGATCTTTGCTAGTATCTTAAATGGCCCTGCCCAGTCCCGTGGCCCAGTGTGCAAGTGTGGGTGGCACTGCACACACCCCAGGTGCTTAGTAGACTGTCTCTCAAGGATCTATTGCTTAATAAACTGAGAGACTGGGTGGAGAAGAGAAGTTAGAGAGAAACTGACTGCCTTTGAGTAGTTTATCTGATGAGAAGAGTTTAGGCTGAAGAGGAAAGATAGAATTTTGATCAGCTGGAGGGTGGCCCTGCCTTTCCCATCTATACTGAGGCCAGGCCAGCCTGTATATCTTGGCAGCCTTCACCTAAGGGTTCAATGCTCTCGTCCCAAAAATAACTAATAATTTGAAATTGTATAGACTCTGAATAACTGAGAATTAGGAGATAACTTAGAAGTTATTCTAAATGTCCAACTCTAAAATCCAAGTCTTTGACATCACCTTCTCCTTCATCCTTGTCTTCCCCAGCTAGTTCTCACCAAGTCCTGTCAGTTCACTCTCCAGAGTATCTCTCTAATCTGTTTCTTCTCTTTGCTGCAACCATCTCTCACCTCGACTGCCACAAAATAACCTTGGGAAATTGGCCTCCTTGAAACTCTGACTTGTTTGTTCTTGTTCTGCTTTTTGGAGCAGCACAGCCCCTCTGTTGTCTCTTTTCCTTCTGACAAGCAATCAAATATATGAAGACACTGCCGTCACTTTCTACTTTGACTGTTTTCTTCTGTGATTTAAGGAACCCTTCAGTCTCTCCTTTTAGATAATATTTCAGTTCTTCCCTGTCCTGGACATATGCTTTAATTTCAAGTTCTCTCTGTGGTCTCCCAGGTTGAAGACAACAGTCCAGTTAGTGATCTCTATGGAAGGAACCGTGATTTTCTGTAATCAGTTCACTCAGCCAAACCCATTTCTTCCTCCTTCCCCATTTCTTTCCCTCACTCTCCCTCCCAGATAAAAGCTAGAAGTTGGGTGTATGAGTCTTATTTTGGAAAGACAGCCTACTAGTAATACCCTGACAGCAGCTGACTCCTTCAGAGATATTTAACCTGTGTTTAGGTGGAATAGCTCCAGGGAAAGGAGCCTTTTCTATGGAATCTCCGAACAGAATAGGAACACTGAGGTAAAGATATGGAGATCACTAAGGATAGAAGGAGAAAGATTCCGAAGTTATTAAGTACCTGCCAAGCTGAGGGTACTTCACAAGATCAAAAGAAACTTGGAATCTCTGTAAATGTGGAGATATGTGCACAGCCAGACAGCCCAATGTAATGGATTGAGCTGCTCCCCAAATTCTTTACCACTCTTTACTGAGAGGTTGGGTTCTATGTTCTCTCCTCTTAAATATAGGTTTTGTGATTGCTTAATAGAATATGATGGAGTGATGCTATGCAGTTTCCAAGCCCAGACCTTAAAGAAACTGGCAGCTTCTATGTCCTAATTTCTTGAGAGAACCGTTCTTGGAATCTAGTCACCATTCTGTGAGAAAGCCCCAAACAGCCACATAGAAAGGCTGTGTGTACGTGTTAAGCCAACAAACAGCTCTAGCTGAGATTCCAGACTACTTTCAGCATCAACGACTGACATGATTCAGATGTGAGTCATATGATTCCAGGACCCAGCTTTTACCTTCCAGCTGAGGCACCAGGGAGCAGGGACAAGCTACCTTTTTGTACCTTTTCCAAATTCCTGACCTGCAGAACCCATGAGCATGATAAAAGGGTGGTGGTTGCACCACTAGGTTCGGATGGTTTGTTATGTAGCACTACTGAAACAGAACCTTAGAGACTTAAGACTCCAAATGTTTGGGCATATTTATCAGTTAAAATATTTTATATATTATATAAACACTACTTGTTTTACTTATACTGTACACATTAAATATATAAATGGATGATGTAAATGTTTCTAATTGGTTAACAGTACAAAATACCTTTTTGTGCTAAAAATATTGTAGTGAGAGCAAACTGAGAAACATTAAGTCATAGCTATCTTATTTCTGAATTCTAGCTGAAGGTTTATTTTGATAGTTAAGATGATCTTCATAACGAAAAGAGTCCCTCTCAGAAACATGTAAATCCAAATGGAATAGGTGCATCTTTGGCTGGATTTACTATTTTAGTAGATGAGCCAAAATCCACTGAAATTCCTCATTTGGAAGACTTGATCAGAAAATAATTTCCAAGAGCGAAAAACAGCATTCTTGGAATGAGCATTGTTTGGGGCTACAGAACCACTACATCCTGTAGCATGTAAATTGCAGTTCGTCATAAGTGTGGGTTCCCCTTTCTTACCTTAGGATGCTGATCTTATTAGATGTGAACCATGACATTTGGATCCCTGTAAGGGTATTTTAGTGAGAGAGGAAAGGAGTGAAAGAGAGGAACATGGACCTATTCCTGTATTTGCCCTGACTGGGGATTGAACTAGCAACCTCGGCTTCATTACAATGTTCTAACCAACTGAACCAACAAGCCAGGGCAACTTTATTGTATTTTCTTTTTATTTTTTGAGACAGAGACAGAGAGAGAGACAGACAAGCAGAAAGGGAGAGAGATGAAAAGCAGCAATTCTTCATTGTGGCACCATAGTTGTTCATTGATTGCTTTCTCATATAAGCCTTGACCAGGGAGGGGGGCTACAGCAGAGCAGAGTGACCCTTGCTCAAGCCAGTAACCTTGGGGCTCAAGCCAGTGACCATGTCTATGATCCCACACTCAAGCTGGTGAGCCCACACTTAAGCCAGTTGAGCCTGAGCTCAAGCGACCTCGGGGTTTCGAACCTGGGTCCTCTGTGTCCCAGTCCAATGCTCTAGCCACTGTGCCACCACCTGGTCAGGCTTCATTGTATCTTTATCTCTTTTTTTTTAAACAGGGAGAGATGAGAAGTATCAACTCATACTTGCAGCACTTTAGTTCATTGATTGCTTCTCATATGTGCTTTGACTGGGGGATGGTGCTTAAGCTGAGCCAGTGACCTCTGGGCTCAAGCCAGCAACCTTGGGGTCATGTCTGTGATCCCACACTCATGCTGGCAACCCCTCACTCAAGCCAGGTGAGCCCACACTCAAGCCAGCAACCTTGGCGTTTTGAACCCGGGTCTTCAGCGTCCCAGGTTGACGCTCCATCCACTGTGCCACCACCTGGTCAGGCTGTATCTTTATCTTAAAAATTTAGAAATGGTAATTTTTTCTGCATGACATCGGTACATATTTTGTATACCACCTGAGGCACACATACCCCACCTTGACAACCACAGCTTGAAGAATTTCATGCCAGTAAGCTCCTTGCCAACAGAGGCAGAGCTGTGGGTCTTCATGAGCAGTAGCTCCTATTGGTTAGGCCCAGACCAGGCTGGAACTGGAGTTGAAGGCAGCTCAGGCAGGAGGCCTCTGCACAGACTGAAGCCTACCCAGGTTGATAAGTGACACCAAGCAATGCTTTTCTGGAGAGTATCACTGCTGTGCATTGCCTTTTAGCTTACTATTAAATAATTGCTTTTAAATAAGGCTTTTTCAAATCTTATGGCCATGAGCTCTGCCAGAGGTGAGTTGTTGGTATTCTCTCCAAATATAAAGTGAAGGGATTTTTTTTCCAGATTGCTAAGAAAACTCTTTAGCTAATACATAACTCATCATCCTTTGAACTCTGGGAGTTAGAGGATGAAAGAATTTGGGTTTGGATGACATGAGAGGATAAGGTGGTGGGATGGAGGGAAGTTTATTTTCACACGTAGACATTTTGAAGTCTTCCTTTAGCTCTGTAGTTGCTTCCCTGGGGATAGGGCAGAACACTGATCCTGGAAAGGATACATAACACAAGTCTTAAGCGCAGATTCACTGGAAACCCTGTGTGTTGAGTTGGAATAACCAGAGAAATAGGCACTAAAAAGTATGGTCAGGAAGGAGCAGAGAAATAGAAGAGTGGCAAACCCACCAAAGATAAATCCCAGTAAACTAAAGAAGACCATTAGTGGGCAGAGGAGCCTAAAATCCTGGGGAAATTTGAAGGAAATATATTTAATTTGATAAAGCAGATTAGAACCAGTGACAGAACTGAATGATATAGTAGAAGGCCAAAAAATAAAGCATTCTGTATGGTTGCAGTAGCTTCTCACATTAGAGGATGGGGAGGTGGCCCAATCTAGGAACTCTGTAAAGGAAGTGGGTGACATTTCCTCAGATGGAGGGGCAGGTAAGAGCTGGGGTTTAGGGCGCTGGCTGGTTGGCTCAGTGGATAGACAGTCACCTGGCATGTAGCTGGCCTGTGGACATCCTGGGTTCAATCCCCCATCAGGGCACATAGGAAGAGACCATCTGCTTCTCTTCCCCTCCCTCTCCTCCTTCTCTTCCTCTTCCCTCCTGCAGCCAGTGGCTGTATTGGTTTGAGCATGGCACCAGGAGCTGAGGATAGCTCCATTAGAGTGCATCACCCTCAGGTTCTAAAAATAGCTTGATACTCAAGCATTGGCCCCAGATAGGGTTGCTGGGTGGATCCTGGTCAGGGCACATGCAGGAGTTTTTCTCACTATCTTCCTTCCTTTCACCTAAAATGAAGGAAGGAAGAGAGGGAAGGGAAAAGAAATTTACCTTGCCAAGATAGCTCAGTTGGTTAGTGTTCTTCTAATATGCAAAGGTTGCGGATTCAGTCCCTGGTCAGAGCACATATAGGAACAGATCAATGTTTCTCTCTCTCTCCTCCCCACCTCTAAATTAAAGGAAAAAAAAGTGATCACCAATATTTATTCAGTGCTCAAGCCAAGCATGTGCTGCACCTATATAATTACATACTCCTCTCAATTACACTGAAGCAGAGTTTGATTTCTGTGGGGATATTGCTTCTGTGGGAGGTTAAGTAACTTTGTGTAAGCTTGCAGAGCTAGGAAATTGTGGTGCCAGTTCAGACTCTCCTGAGCCTCATTCTAGAGGCTGACCACAAGGGCTGTTTCCACTGCAGCTGGATTTGGGCTGTGGCTGCAGGGATTTCACCAAAAAGTGTTAGAGGAGCAGGAGATGGCTATTACCAGACCTTTGTCATCTAAGCTGTATCTCCAGACTTAAGAGGGACGAGGCAAACAGCCCAGGCCTGATGATTCAGGATTTATGTTGCTAGGTTTAATGACCTTTTGTGTCTCTGGATACTGTTCAGGGATCACCAAGAAAGTTCTGAGAGAACAAGGGCCCTAATATCTAACAAAACATAAAAGCATTCTACTTAGGGCCATGTAGTAATGAAACAGGAATAAGAAAAAAAATCAATTTTTAGTAAAGAGAATCCAGAAGTACATCCATTTGTAAGAATTTATGATTAAGATGGCATTTCAAAACAGGGAAAGAGACTATTCAATAAATTGGGGACATCTGGCTTTCCACCTAAAATATTATACTATTTAATACCACCACCCCCAGGTTAAAATTCTTCGTGGGCTAAAGCCTCAGTGTCAAGAATAAAAACAAAACTATAACATTATTTTTAGAATTTGAGTTTCTTAAGCAGTACACAAAATTCAAGAATTATAAAATACTGAGTTTTAACTTAGTGAAAATTAAAACGTTGAGGGGAATGGAAATGAACTGGCTGGTTAAGGAGAATTTTGGTGTTTTAGTCTATACTGTTTGAATCTTACGCAATGTGAAGTTAATGAGAGGACAACGTGACTTACAGATGGAAAAAAAAATGTATTGAGCTCCTGTATGTACTTGGACTGAAGAGAAGAGCCCCAACCAGAGCCTGCCATCTGTGAGATGGTTGTCCAAGAAGGAAACGTTCTCTTGGAGACAGCTTCCTGGAGGTGGGAGAATTTGAGTTGGGCCTCGCAAGATGGGGAAGATCTCAGTGGAAGACAAGGGTCTTCCAGGCGAGAGAGGCTGAGGCTGGCAACACCAGGTGCCCCAGTGCTCTGCACCCGCACGGCTGGGCCACCTTAAAGTGAGTCAACTCTGCACAGGTCTCCACTCTGCCAAGGGAACAGTAGTGGGCAAAGCAATGAGAGCAGGCAGGTCAGAGTCAGATTTGGAGATCGGGACACCGCCCTGAGAGGAGGTCAGAGGTTTGAGAGAATGCCAACTGGGTTGGGAGCAGAGAAGCGATGTGTCTGAGGGCCCTGCTTTGCTGGGTTCTGAGGTGTGGATGGGTGACACAGTTTACCCAAGAGACTTGTTTGGTGCATGGCCTACATCACAGAATTAAACAGATGTTGAATCAGGCAAGGGTGCAAACCAGGCCTCAGGTGACCACAGCCCTGAGGCAGGACCACCTCTCATTCTTTACCACACACTGGACAAGAGAGTCCTCAACAAGCCCTTCATCTAACCCTGAGCTCACCAAGCTACTCTTACCCAGAGCGTGCTTAGCACCAGATAAGACAGGATGCAGAGCATTCTGATCACTTCTCATTGCCTATACAGCAGCATTCCGTAAGTGAACATAAAGACAGAAGCTATTTGGAGCAATACTTTGTGGGAAAAGATGGCCTGCATCAGGGAGGTGGCAGTAGGAGTGATAAGAAGCCAGTGGTGGATGGGAAGCCCTCAGGATTTCCTGATGGGCTGGAGATGAAGGAGCAGTCACAGACGACCATGCTTTTGGCCCGAGCAATTGGAAGCCAGTGGCCTTCAACTGTGGGCTTGGAAGGCTGCAATGGGGCCGAGTTCAGTTTGGGGCATGTTTGTGATGTTGGGAGGGTGGGCGGTCTGGGCTGAAGATTTAAACATGGGATAGGTGAGCATATAGACAGTGTGGAAACCCACTACCGGTGTCCACAGTGGATAAAAGATGGCTCAGGCTGGGCTTGGCTCTTAGGTAGCCCCCTGCTGGCTCTCCTGCTTACAGGTGTTCCTCTCCCCACATTCCTCCCCTTTCCCTATCCTGTAGAAACGTAGGAACGGAGGGTCCAGGTCAGAGCGTTCTCCCTAAGGAGAGACCAGGGGGCCCTCTCCTGAGGGAAGGAGGTTCTTTTCAGATCCCCTTGCAGTGTTCTTCCCTTCCCAACCCCTTGCGCTTTCATAGGCCTAGCCTGCTCAGGTTGTTACCCACAGGCAGGGCTGGGAAGGAGCCTGAGCCGCCTGCCCTGCTCACACTAAAGCACAGCATTAGAACAGGAAAAACCTTGTCACTGTCACTTTAAGCGTCCCAACGGAGGGGGTCTGTTGCCCTGTGTTCACCAGCTGAGGTAGACTGAGAGAAGGAAGTGGAGTTGGGTTGCCGAGAGCAGAGCCCAGCTGCTCCTGGGCCTGCTCACACACGAAGACTTGCTGCAATGAGAGCGGAAACACAGGTGCTGCCCCCACCATGACAGCCCCCAGAGCCTGGGCCAGAGGGGAGCCATGGACAGGCCCCGGGCTCTGGTCCTACTCTTGGCATTGCTGACACTCTGCATCACTGCTGGTGAGTGGGGGGCCGGAGAGAAACAGAGGCCATAGGGATGGGGTGGAGACCCAGCCGTGAGCCCTTCCTATGTCTGTATCCCACAGGGGCACCTGAGGTGTGGGTGCAAGTTCAGATGGAGGCCACCAAGTCCCCGTCCTTCACTGTTCGCTGTGGATTCCTGGGGTCTAGCTCTATCAGCCTGGTGACTGTGAGCTGTGGAGGGCCTGATGGTGCTGGCGGGACCAAGCTGGCTGTTTTGCACCCAGTATTGGGCACCCAGCAGTGGCCCCCTGTTCACCAGGTCCACTGGGAAACCAGGACCAGCATCTCCCTCACCCTGGAAGGGTCTGAGGGGAGATGCCCCAGTCTCAACACCACCTTCTGCTGCAAGTTTACTTCCTTCCCTGAGGGCTCCCAGGAGACCTGCAGGCACCACCACCTCGGCACAGACCAAGGTGGGGCTGATGAGGAGCAGGGCCCAGGGAAGGCAGGGAGGACCTCGGGGCACTGGCCGCCAATCTGGTATGTCTCTCTTTGTGCACAGGGCTCCCTGCCCCTACTCCAGCCCTGATTCTGCGGGCTGACCTGGCAGGGATCTTGGGGATCTCAGGGGTCCTCTTCTTTGCCTGCATCTACCTTCTCCACCTGCTGCGTCGGCAGAGGCACTGGTGAGACCCAGCCCTGGCCGGGCCCAGTCTAAATCCTCACATCGCTGGGCTAACCACAGCTTTGTTTCTGACCCTCCTAACTCTCTCCCAGGTCTGTCACGAAGCCTCAGCCACCCCTCAGAAGCCCTCTGACACAGACACGAGCAAGGGTAAGGGTCAGGGATCACTTTGGAGCAGAGAAACAGTGGGCTGGGGTTGGGGGCCGTGATATAGAACCTCACTTGGGCCTTTTTTCCCATTACCCCTGTAGGCAGCCAGCCAAGCCTCCCTGTCCTCTCACCACATCCCCTATGCAACCACCACCACCAACTACTTCTGCCCCGCAGCTCTGGACATGGTCCTCCCACCCCAGCCACTGTCCAAGTGGACGCCGATCCCCACCCACACAGCACGCCAGCCGGTCCCCTGGGCATCTCCGCCACCCTCTGCTCACAGCAGTTTTATCTCCGTTGAGAATGTACTTTATGTTCAAGCAGGAGAGAGGCCTCCCGATATCTATTCCAACATTATCCCTTCCCCTGACCCTCTGGGGCCCAGATCCATGAAGGGGCATTTAGGAGTTCAATGAGAGGGGCCTCAAGTCCACTTGGTGTTCCGCCCCTCCCAGCCCCCTGTGGATGTTTGCTCGTCTTATTAGGCCTCTCCTAAGTGTCTCCACACATACCCAACCAGGGACCGCTTGCTGCGGATGTGGTCAGCATGGGTGCTTATGTCAGTATGTGTGGGCACGTGTATGTATGAGAGGTGACAAAACCCACCCCAGGTTGTTTCCTGTTTTCAAATCCCCAGCCCTCCCATGTGATGTTAATAACTAAGTCAACAAAAATGGTTTCTTTGGGGCCTTGGCTGGGCCTTTTCTTCTTTGGGAGCATAAGAGGTTAGAGGCCGTTTCAACCTCTGGGAGGCAGGAGCCAGGTTAGAATCCGAGGCGGCAGAGCCTCAGAGCGCAAGATCTCTCCCCTGTCCCGCCACCCAGGCGAGGTTCCTAGGGCTGGGATGGCCATGTCAGGCAGGGGACTCCTAGCCCTGCAGCCCTTGCTGAAGGGTACCAGGTGAGATGACAGGATTGGGGGTCTGATGGCCCAGTCAAGATACTCCATATTCAAATCCCACCATGTCCTAGGACAATACAAGGGTTTCTAGGGCTTCAACTTGAGAAAAGACACTGTGGTCTGGCCTGGAGTCTCTACAACAGGGTTCCCTGACATGGCCTGGGGGTGGCCCTGATGCCCCCACCCACCAGAGTTGACACTCAGAGGCGGGCACCCACCTTATATCTGCCCACAGTGGCTTCCTCTTGCTCCTCTCCTGTTACTAGGGCACCAGGACTACTCCCCACTGGCCATGGCAGACAGGACCACTTGACACAGGGACTGAACACACACTCCCTTGCCAACTAACCTTCCTATTCCGGGAGCAGCTTTTTTGTAAAAAGGTCCAGCAGCCTGGGCCTCATCACACGTTTGCCACATGGACAACATGGTGAGAGCTCTGTAAGTTCAGAGGCTCCACAGGAATGTGGCATATTCAGGGGTGAGCAGAGGAGGTCCTGGAGCCAGGCTCGGCTTGTACCCCCAACCAGGGTGAATACTAGTTCAAGGGGGTAGCTGCCACTTGGCTCCTTCTTTGGTCCAGCCTGTGGGATCAGGCAGTACCAGCTGCCAAGCTAGGAACTACCCCCTTTCTGCCTCCGCCTGGCTCAGGGAGGACCTGCCTGGAGTCCAACAACAGGATCTTCTAACAACTCAGCTTACTATTCCAGGCATGCTTGGAAGTGGCTTTCCCAGATCTCAGGCCCGATCGGACACCAACTCCACACTGCACCGGGGAGAGCATAGACCAGACAGGGTGAGAGGATGGTGAAGGGGTTACTGGGCCTGTGATCAGCTAGTGATCAGCATCCTCCTCTGAGAAGCCCTCGCACTGGCCTAGCCAGCTCAGCAGTCCGTGCAAAACTGGGGGTTTAGTGAGAGGAGAAGACTCTGTGGGAGTCCCTGAGGAGGGTGGAGGAGATGTCAGTGAGGGAGGGAGTAGCTCAGGGCCCAGTAGCCTTGGGGCCACGTCAGGGCCACGGAAAGGCGTTTGGGGGACAGTGGAGCTTGCAGGGTCTCAGGGGAGGCTAATTTAGGGAGCCTACTTCTCTAGGAGGGGAATGTTCATGGCACAAGGAGAGCTCTGAGGGACCCCCAGCCCTCGGCCCAGCTCCCAGCAAGGCCACTTGCCTGTAATGGTGTTGGGGGAGAGGTCCCCTGGCTTGAGCCTGTCCTCCACAAACAAGTTCAGAAGGCCATCGCCCAGCCTGGTTCCAGTGTACACAGAACCAAAAACCTGGGAACCCAGGAAATCACAGCTGGCCTGCTCTGCACTGTCCATCCCCAGTATCAGACCCAGCAGTGCTGAAGGGACCAGCTGAGAGGGGCACTGCATTGTGGGGATGTCGTCAGGCACAGCCTGGGAGTCAGCGGTCCTGACCCCCTTCTGGGGTCCAGGCTGGGAGGTCATGCTCACATTTGTTCAGCAAGTGTGGAAATTGAGGCCCATGAGAGAGAGAGGACTTGCTCAAGGGGACAACTGAATCAGCCCCAGCACCTCCACAGACAGGCATCCCGGATGTGCCCTCAGTCATAATCCAAGATAAGGCTTGGCCTTTAAATGGACTTGGGTTTGAATCCCAGGGGATACTTACTCCCTGGCTGTAGGACCCAAAGGGCTAACTTAACCTCTCTGAGGCTCACTTTGCTTATCTGGAGCAGAATAAGGTGATAAGGCCTGAAGGGAGTGAAGATTGTAAACCAAGGCCAAGTACCAAGCAGCTTTGCCCAGAGTAGCTTATTCAGGACTTACAACCCTGTGGGGTAGGTATTTTCAATAAATCCATTTAACAGATGTGGAGCCTGAGCCCAGGGTCACAGAGCTGGAAGGAAGAGTTGCTCTTAACGCGGAGAAGGGGTGTGGGTCCACCCACATGGACCTGGACACGTTGGCTGCCTGGCTCAGCTCGCTGGGGCGGTGGAGAGAGGCTGAATGGGTTGGTGGGGACTCGGCCGCTGGGCGTGCGGGACCCACAAGGCGGTCCTCCTCTGACACCCGCTGCGAAGGAGTCCAATGTCGCGGCTGTCCCGAGGGGTCCTGGGAGGTCCTCTGCAGAAGACGCCAGCCCTGGCCAAGAGAATAGGATCCTTGAAGGCGTTGAGGAGGTTGGACTGAGTTGTGATCCATCCGCGACCCGGACCCGCTCCACAACGGGTCTCGCAGCCCCGCCCTCGCCCAGAGCACGCTGGGCGGACCTGTGACCACCGCCACCTGCTGTCAGCCACTCCCCCTACACACAATCCCATCCCCATTCAGCAGTGGGTCCCAGAGCCCCCCACACCCCACACCCCCGCCGACCGTCTTCCCCTCAGCAATTACGCAGCACTCCTTCCGCGGTCCAGCCCCTGCCACTCTCGGGCTTGTCCCCTGCCCCCAGCCCGGCGCCGCCCTCCTTCCCGCCCAGGTCCCGCCACCTGTCCCTGGGAGCTCACTCCCGTCCCCTTCGTCTCAGCCCCCTTTAATGCCTCTCCCCAAGCCCTGTTCTCCACCCTCCGTGTGGTCCCTGCCTTCTCCGCTGGTCTTGGCTGTGAACCCTCAGTTGCTACTGCCCTGTCTGGACCCCCAGGTGGCCAGTCGAGGCGCCCGGCAGCCTCCTTTCCCAGCACGCAGGCTCCTTTGGGGACCTGCCGGGAAGAGCCCCCTGCTCAGACGGAGTGCTGGGACCTGGGCGCCACGACCCCCTGCCAGGTGTGTGACATTGGGCCGCCTGTTTGTCCTGGATCCCTCTTATGCCTGCCAGATGAGCTGCAGAACGCTGGGCCCCGTCGGGGCGCCCACCCAACTCTAGCTGAGATGGCCTGGAGACAGCAACAGTGAATGAAAGGGGCTGGGACCTAGAGAGAAGAAATCAGACGGAGGGATGTCTGAAGGTTCAGGCAGCATGACACAAGGAGAAGACCCTGGCCAGGGTGAGGTGGGGGCTGAAAGGAAGAGTTGCGCTAAGAGAGCCTCCTGCGCTCTGGACCTCTCCCAGGCCCCATGGAGGAGTAACAACCCAGAGAGAAAGCAGAGGCCTGTGCCTGCGGATCCAACAGGGGGAAAACAAATGCACAGAATACTAGATCTGTTGGCCCAGCCATGGGCAGGGGAGGCTCTCCTGCGTCAAACGTGCTGATGTGGCCAGGGTTACCTGAAATTCCCATAGCTGGGCCCTCAAACATTTAATTTCAGCATCTGTGAAAGGGTCAGCTCACCTGGAAAGTTAGGCTGTTTGGAGAAAAATAAATAAAAGACAAACAGCCTGACCAGGCGGTGGTGCAGTGGGTAGAGCGTTGACCTGGGACACCAGCCTGGGACGCTGAGGACCCAAGTTCAAAACTCCGAGGTTGCTGGCTTGAGCACAGGCTCATGGGGCTTGAGCTGGCTCACCTGCTTGAGGGTGGGATCATAGGTATGACCCTATGGTTTCTGGCTTGAGCCCAAAGGTGGCTGGTTTGAAGCCCAAGTCACTGGCTTGAGCAAGGGGTCACTGGCTCCACTGGAACCCCCGGATCAAGGCACATATGAGAAAGCAATCAGTGAACAACTAAGGCCCTGCAACTACGAGTTGATACTTCTCATCTCTCTCATCCGTCTATCTGTCCCTGTCTCTCTCACCAAAATAAAAAAATAAAAACAAACATTACCAATGTTAAAAGCAAAAGAGGCCCTGGCCAGTTGGCTCAGTGGTAGAGCATCGGCCTGGCGTGCAGGAGTCCCAGGTTCGATTCCCGGCCAGGGCACACAGGAGAAGTGCCCATCTGCTTCTCCACTCCTCCCCTTCTCCTTCCTCTCTGTCTCTCTCTTCCCCTCCTGCAGCCAAGGCTCCATTGGAGCAAAGTTGGCCCGGGCGCTGAGGATGGCTCCTTGGCCTCTGCCTCAGGCGCTAGAATGGCTCTGGTTGCGACAGAGCAACGCCCCAAATGGGCAGAGCATTGCCCCCTGGTGGGCATGCGGGTGGATCCTGGTCGGGCGCATGCGGGAGTCTGTCTGACTGCCTCCCTGTTTCCAACTTCAGAAAAATACAAAAAAAAAAAGAAAAAGAAAAAATGAAACTCATTGACACAATATAGTGGTTGCCAGAGGGAAGGAGGTAGGGGAGATGGGGGGTAAAGGGGGTCAAATATATGGTGAGCAAAGATGGTCTGACTTTGGGTGATGGGTACACAATGCAATATACAGATCATGTATCACAGAAATGTACACTTGAAATCTGTGTGATCCTATTAACCAATGTCACTTCAATAAATTTAATTTAAAAAGTGTTATGTCTTTAACATGTATTTAAAATAGAAATTTATAAATTTATCTTCTATTCACTAATGTTCTTCAACCCTTATTTATGTTCTTTTTCTGTAGCCATCATCAAGTAATGGCAGTTTTGTTATTTCTTTTCTAAATTCTTATTTATTCATGTATGCCTTTATTTAATCTGACTTCATCAGAGAAATTCTCATAGACAATCCGGGATAGAAGTAATAATGTCTGGGTTTTTAAATTTTTATTTTGAAATAGTTATATATTTTTAATTTACTGATTTCAGAAAAAGAGGATGGGAAAGACAGAGAGTTATATTTTAAAAAAAGGAAATAAAATAAATGATCAGGTTGCTCTGTGAAGGAATAACGGGACCTCTCCAGGGAGATATTTAAAATTAAATCAGAAATAAGTGCGTGCTGTGTAGGCAAAGATTATGGGAGACAATTCCAGGCAGGGAAAGATGAATAGAGGCCCTGAGGCTGAAAAGAGTTCAGCATTGCCAGGGCTCAGTGTGTTTAAAACAGGGGTTGGGAACCTATGGCTCGCGAGCCAGATGTGGCTCTTTTGATGGCTGCATCTGGCTCACAGACAAATCTTTAATTAAAAAATAATAACGTTGCCCTGGCCGGTTGGCTCAGCGGTAGAGCATCAGCCTAGCGTGCGGAGGACCCGGGTTCGATTTCCGGCCAGGGCACACAGGAGAAGCGCCCATTTGCTTCTCCACCCCTCCGCCGCGCTTTCCTCTCTCTCTCTTCCCCTCCCGCAGCCAAGGCTCCATTGGAGCAAAAATGGCCCGGGCGCTGGGGATGGCTCTGTGGCCTCTGCCTCAGGCGCTAGAGTGGCTCTGGTCGCAACATGGCGACGCCCAGGATGGGCAGAGCATCGCCCCCTGGTGGGCAGAGCAGCGCCCCTGGTGGGCGTGCCGGGTGGATCCCGGTCGGGCGCATGCGGGAGTCTGTCAGACTGTCTCTCCCTGTTTCCAGCTTCAGAAAAATGAAAAAAAAAAAAAAATAAAAAATAATAATAATAATAACGTTAAAAATATAAAACATTCTCATGTATTACAATCCATTCATTTCCTACCACTCATGGTCATGGTTGTGGGTGGCTGGAGCCAATCACAGCTGTCCTCCGGGACAACACCAAATTTTTATTGGATAGTGACTAACGTACACAAGTCGTTGTGAGGTCAGGAAGTAAACTTCCCTCCTTTTAATCAAGTAGCTAGCTAATTGCAAAAACCCTTTTGACAAAGAAGATGGCCAAAAGAAAAAAAGATGAGGAGTATCGTACTTTTCAGCAGGAATGGACAGAGGAATTCGCCTTTGTGGAGAGAGAAGGTTCTGCAGTGTGTTTAATATGCAATGATAAAATTGCATCAATGAAATGGTCAAATATAAAGCAGCACTTCAACACATGCATTACTACATTTGCATTGAAATATCCAGCAGGAGACAGCAGGAAGAAAGCATGTCAAGAGCTACTATGCAGAGTGCAAGCTAGTCAGCAGCAACTCCGTGTTTAGACCCAACAAGGTGACTGGAATTTGGCTAGCTTTGCTGGTGCTTTAGCAATTGTGAGAAATGGAAAGCCATTCACAGATGGAGAGTATGCCAAAACATTCATGCTTGATGTTGCCAATTAACTTTTTGACGACTTTTCGGATAAAGACAAGATAATCAAATGAATAAAAGACATGCCTCTGTTGGCAAGAACTGTTCACGATCATACCATCATGATGGCAAATCAAATTGAGGCAACACAAGTGAAGGACATAAATGCAGCATCATTCTTTTCTCTTGCTTTGGATGAGTCAACAGACATAAGCCATTTATCCCAGTTCAGCGTGATTGCAAGGTATGTTCTCGGTGACACACTACCATGAGAAAAGTCTTGCTATTTTGCCTATGAAAGAGACAACTAGAGGGGATGATTTATTCAAGTCTTTCACTGAGTTTGCCAAAGAAAAAAATCTACCAATGGATAAACTTATTTTGGTGTGTACTGATGGTGCGGAAACACAGAGGATTCTTAGCGCTTCTTCATGAACATGAAAAGAGACCCATCTTAAGTTTTCACTGCATCCTACATCAGGAGGCGCTTTGTACTCAGATGTGTGATGAGCAGCTTGGTGAGGTGATGTCGCTGGTCATTCAGGTGGTCAACTTTATTGTTGCCCGAGCTTTAAATGATTGCCAGTTTAAAACACTGCTGGATGAAGTTGGGAATAATTATCCTGGTCTGCTTCTGCACAGCAATGTGCATTGGTTGTCAAGAGGGAAGGTGCTCAGCCGTTTTGCGGCTTGTCTGAGCAAAATCCGGACTTTTCTTGAAATGAAAAACGTCGAGCATCCTGAGTTAGCTAACACTGAATGGTTCCTGAAGTTCTACTATCTCATGGACATGACTGAACATCTGAACCAGCTCAATATAAAAATGCAAGGCATTGGAAATACAGTCTTATCCCTCAACAAGCAGTGTTTGCATTTGAAAACAAGCTGGAACTCTTCATCGCTGACATTGAAACAGGTCATTTTTACTACACTTTGAAAAACTGGGAGAGTTTAAAGATGCATGCACAGCAAGTGACCCTGCTCAATATCTTGATCTCCAGCAGCTAGCGGGCTTCACATCTAATCTGCAGTCATTCAAAGGGCACTTTGGAAAATTTCGTGAGCGCACTCGTCTTTTTAAGTTCATCACCCATCCACATGAGTGTGCAGTGGACAGCGCCGACCTGAGTTACATCCCCGGTGTCCCGGTCAGAGATTTTGAGCTACAAGCTGCTGAACTGAAGGCCTCAGACATGTGGATGAATAAGTTCAAGTCACTGAATGAAGATTTGGAAAGACTTGCATGACAGCAAGCAGAGTTGGCAAGCAAACACAAGTAGGGAGAAATGAAAAAACTTCAACCCACGAACCAGCTGATTGTCAAAACTTGGAACGTGCTTCCACACACTGCAGCGTGTGAGTATTGCTATACGGACAATGTTTGGCTCTACGTATGCATGTGAGCAGTCTTTCTCACATCTAAAGAACGTTAAGACCAACCTATGGTCATGTTTAATGGATGGACGTCTCAACGTTTGCATGAAGCTTAACCTCACCATGTATCAACCAGACCACAAAGCCATCATCAAAACCATGCAGCACCAGAAGTCACATTAATGGTAAGAAGTACTTTATTCATCACTGGTTAGCAACAGCATAACAACGTTATTAAAAAGAATTCAGAGACTTACTGTACTTTAAAAGTGTTGGTCTTACATAAAATGCACACATTTACTTGTATTTAGTGTTAAACATATTGTATGGCTCTCATGGAATTACATTTTTTTTTCTTTTTGTTTTTTTGGGGTTTTTTTTTCTTTTTTCTGAAGCTGGAAACGGGGAGAGACAATCAAACAAACTCTCGCATGCGCCCGACCGGGATCCACCCCGCACGCCCACCAGGGGGCGACGCTCTGCCCACCAGGGGGCGATGCTCTGCCCCTCCGGGGCGTCGCTCTGCGGCGACCAGAGCCACTCTAGTGCCTGGGGCAGAGGCCAAGGAGCCATCCCCAGCGCCCGGGCCATCTTTGCTCCAATGGAGCCTTGGCTGCGGGAGGGGAAGAGAGAGACAGAGAGGAAGGGGGGAGGGTGGAGAAGCAAATGGGCGCTTCTCCTGTGTGCCCTGGCCAGGAATCGAACCGGGGTACCCCGCACGCCAGGCCGATGCTCTACCACTGAGCCAACCGGCCCGGGCCTGGAATTACATTTTAAAATATGTGGCATTCATGGCTCTCTCAGCCAAAAAGGTTCCCAACCCCTGGTTTAAACTAAGGTGAATGAGAACAGCAGGCAAAGCCCACAGAAAGGATCAGGATTTTTTTTTTATTTTTTTTTTTATTTTTTTTTTTACAGAGACAGAGAGTCAGAGAGAGGGATAGACAGGGACAGACAGACAGGAACGGAGAGATGAGAAGCATCAATCATTAGTTTTTCGTTGCGCGTTGTTCATTGATTGCTTTCTCATACGTGCCTTGACTGCGGGCCTTCAGCAGACCGAGTAACCGCTTGCTTGAGCCACTGACCTTGGGTCCAAGCTGGTGAGCTTTTGCTCTAACCAGATGAGCCTGCGCTCAAGCTGGCGAGCTCAGGGTCTTGAACCTGGGTCCTCCGCATCCTAGTCCGATGCTCTATCCAGTGCACCACCGCCTGGTCAGGCAAGGGGTCAGGATTTTATTGTAAGGGCATTATTATAAAACCCTGGGTGAATTTCAAGCAGAGCAGTAAAATTATCAGATTATTATTTTTTAAAATACCAATCTAGGTAGAAAACACCTGTGTGGGAGGCTAGGCAGAAAAGTAGAAGTAGGAATAATTGGGAAGCCACTGCAATCATCCAGGTAGGCGATAGGGATACCCAAGTCAAAATGGTGGAATGTAGCGGCAAAGAAGTGGATGGATTCCAAATACATTTTGAAGGCAGAGTTGTTCCTGGCTTCTGGGTGGGGGATCAGATGGTCTCAAGGGTGATGCCCAGTTTTTCACTTTGAGTGACTAGGTAGAAGAAATGCCATTCACTGAGACAGAAGGTTGATAGCAGCTGTTCCAGAAAATGAGTGACAATCAAGGAGCCAATAAGAGACAGCTTAAGTTGAGATGCCTGAGACACAGATGAGGTAGGGGCATATGGATGCCTCCTGAGAGCTCAGGGCCTGTCTTAGGATATACAGAACATTGATGAGAGAATCAAAAGTTATAAATAGAGAGATAGATATATCATGTTTACAGATTGGAAGGCTCATTGTTTAAGAGGTCAACTCTCCCCAAATGTATATATAGAATCAAAGCCTTTTTAATCAAAATTCTAGCAAGCTTCTTGTAGAAATTGACCAGCACATTGTAAAACTTACAGGGAACAACAGAAGTACCTAGAAAAAAACTATTTTGAAAAAGAACAGAGTTGGAGGACTCATAATATTGAACTCAAAATTTATATAAAGGTAAAGAATTCCAGGGGTTTGGGTAGATGTGAGCCAAGAACTGTGGATGAAGTCCAAGTATATATGACAAATTCATTTTGGCCATCTGAATGACCAAATATATACATATATTTTTTTAATGTTCTTTTTTAAAATATTTTTTTTTCAGTTACAACATATTGATTAGACATTTACATAACTTACAAAGTGATCACCCCAGAAAGTCTTGTACCCATCTGACACTATACATAGTCATTACAGTAATATTGATTAAATTCCCCATGCTGTACCTTACATCCTGATAACTATTTTTATAACTGGAAATTTTCAAATCTTAATCACTTCCACTTTTTCAGCCATCCTTCTAACCCCCTCTTGGCAATCATCAAAATGTTCTCTGAATTTATGAATGGAACGTTTCTGGGGTTTTTTGTTCACTTAGTTTGGTTTTTAGATTCCACAGAGAAGTGAAATCACATGGCATTGTCCTGCTCTCTCTCTGACCCCTTTCACTTAGTGTAATACCCTGTAGGTCTATCCATGTTGTTGCAGATGGCAATATTTCAGTCTTTTTTATGGAACATTCTGTATATGTTCCACCTCTTCTTTATTCATTATTGATAGATACTTAGATTGTTCCCATATCTTGGTCATTGTAAACAATGTTGAAATGAACATAGGGATGCTTAAGTTTTTTTGAATTAGTGTTTTGGGTTTCTTTGGATTAATACCCAGAAGTTGAATTGCTGGGTCCTTCTTTGTTTCTCTTTTTTTTAAGTGAGGATAAGAGATAGACTCCCGCATGTGCCTTGACCAGGATCCACCCACAACCCCGGTCTGGAGCCAACACTGGGACCAATCGAGCTATACTCAGCACCTGGGGCTGATGCTCAAACCAGTCAAGGCTGCCACTGCCATAAGAGAAGAGAGAGAGAAGGGGAAGAGGGAGGGGAAGAGAAGCAGATGGTCGCTTCTCATGAGTGCCCTGACTGGGAATTGAACCCAGGACCTCTGCACACCGGGTTGATATTCTATCCACTGAGCAAACCAGCCAGAGCCAGAATCTATATTTCTTATCAATTACACTACCCTTGATGATCAACCTTTTTATAAAAACTGCCCACTTTTGCAGTGCTGGTCAACGCCCACTAGTGGGCGAGAGGGACCAGGTTGACCCTGGTTGCACTATCACAAGAGTAAAAAGCAAGTGACAAATGAATGTATTCTGGAAGTTATCTTGCACCCATCACCCAATACCCAGGGACCCATACATAAACACTGGGCTTTAATGGACCTCAAAATTCCCAGTGACAAGAGACAAACCTTTGCCAGAGCAAGATGGAGATCGGACAAGACCTGTGCACAAAGTCAGGACCCCTGGAACACTAGATCCTCATAGTGAGCTAGAAGAAAAGGACGAGGCTGGTGGTAAGATTGAAAGAATGAAAAATATCTCCCAAGAGCAACCCTAACCATTCATCCACACTCTCGAGGGTTTAGGCCAGAATTCACAATGCCTGTCAAGCTTGAAAAATACAAAGCCAACAATGTCATTTAATGTGACACCTGCACCTGGAAGATGTAAACACAGATTTCCTCTGGAGAAAGACACTTAGACCTGAGCCTCAAAGAATTCCAACAGATTAAGTTCCAAGAGAGATAAAATAACAATAAAAAATCATCAAGCACAATAAAACAAGTGATCATGGGCAAGAGAACAGCAGAAACAATTAATTGTAGAATTAGACCCTCAATGACTGCTGATATTAGAATTATCTAACACATATCACAAAATAATGTCTTTAAAGAAATAAAAACAGATATTGGAAGTATGAAACAAAAGCATGTAGAAATGACCAGGCGGGGTGGGGGGGGGATGCAAATGGGAACTCTAGCAATGTAAAATATAAAATTGAAATGAAAAAGTAAATGGATAAATTAAACAGCAAATTAGATACAGCTGAAATGAAAATTAGTGGCTGGGCTAATGATTGGTCCAAAGATATTGTCAGAATGCAGCATGGAAACACAGAGGTGGAGAATAAGAAGGAAAAATGTCAAACATAAAAGACAGAGTAAGAAGGTCTGCCATCTACTAATATGACTTCAGAAAGATAGACTAAGAAACTGGGAAAGAAGCACTATTTGAAAAGACAATGGCTAAGAATTTTCCAGTATTGACTCAGGAAACCCAATAAATTCCAAGCATAATAAATGAAAAGAAGTCTACCACCAGAAACCCTTTAGTAGAACTGTAAAATGTCAAAGACTGAGAAGATGTTATAGCAAGCAAAATGAAAAACCAGTTCTACAGAATAACCGCAAGTAGACAGCTTCTTCTTCTTCTTCCTTTTTTTTTTTTTTTTTGCAACAAAGAGGGACAGACAGGCAGAAAGGAAGAGATGAGAAGCATCAATTCTTCGTAGCAGCTTCTTTATTGCTCTTTGATTGCTTTCTCATATGTGCCTTCACTGGGGGGCTACAGCAGAGCAGAGTGACCCCTTGCTCAAGCCAGCGACCTTGGGCTTCAAGCCAGCGACCATGGGGTCATGTCTATGATCCCACGCTCAAGCCAGCGACCCCTCACTCAAGCCAGATGAGCCCACGCTCAAGCCTGCGACCTCGGGGTTTCCAACTTGGTTCCTCTGTGCCCCAGTCTGACACTCCATCCACTGCACCACCACCTGGTCAGGCTAGACAACTAACTTCTCAATGAAACCCAAAAGACAGTGCAGTGTTATCTTTGAGTTGTGGAGGAATAACAATGTCAACCTAAAATTATACACCCAGATAAATTATTTTCAAGAACACTCACAAAAAAAGATGTTTTTGGACAAAATAAAAGTAACAGAAAGAGGTAAGCTCCGAGGTGCAAAGGAGAATGGTGGAAAAAAAAGAAAGTAAGCACGTATGTCAATCAAAACAAATATTGAGCCTACAAAACCATGACAACAGTGCCTAATTTGTGCCATTTAAAATGTCAATGTGTAGGGGCTCCAGTTCTGGTTGGGAAGGAGTAAACACACTCCACCCTGTCTCTCCCACTGATTACAAGAAAAGCCCTGGACAGAATACATAAGGAAACTATTGGAGGACTCTGAAAAGTAAATGATAGCGAACCAACTGGAAAGAGATATCAAAGCTCATGGAAAGATGTGGCAGGGAGCGTATGGTTTAGTTTTGTTTTTATCCTCTCCTACCTCCCAGCTTACACTCAGAGCATCCTGAATCCCAAAAACTGCATAGCAGGCTCCAAAAGAAAAAGCTCCAAGAGAAACCCTGGAGGTCAGAGGACTAGGGCAGAGAGAGTAGGGGGAAAATATTGGTTTCATTTTTAATCCCATCCACTCTGCCCAAAAGCACATCCCTGTCCCAAAGATACCCACTGTCACAGTATTGGCAACATAGCAGCATCAGTAGACATGACCACAGTAACAAAGAAACTAGGAGAGAGAGCAAAAGCCCTTTCCGTAGACCATAAAAACTGACAGAGGGAAACTTTCTGGTTAAAAAGAGTGGGGGAAATCCCCTTATATTTTGCTCTTCCTTTCCTGCCACTGTTTCTCCCCAAGAGGAAGATGCAGTCACAGGAAGTGTATGACAGAAGTACATAATATAACTAAAACCCTGGCTTTCTATCTTTAAGAAGAGGAAGCTTGCCTGACCTGTGGTGGCACAGTGGATTAAGTGGCAACCTGGAATGCTAAGGTTGCTGGTTCAAAACCCTGGGCTTGCCTGGTCAAGGCACCTAGGAGAATTGATGCTTCCTGCTCCTCCCTTATTTCTCTCTCTCTCTCTCTCTCTCTCTCTCCCCCCTCATTAAAATAAATAAAAATAAAATATTTTTTTAAAAAAGATCTGACTTGTGGTGGTGCAGTGGATAAAGCATCGACCTGGAATGCTAAGGTTGTTGGTTCAAAACCCTGGGCTTGCCTGGTCAAGGCACATATGGGAGTTGATGCTTCCTGCTCCTCCCCCCTTCTCTTTCTCTCTCTCTCCTCTGTCTCTAAAAATGAATAAATAAAATCTAAAAAGTAAATTAATTAAAATAAAATAATTTTTTTAAAAAAAGAGGAGGAAGCTTGAGAAAGGGATTCCATAAACTGCCTATGAAGTCCCAGGCCCACCTCCAAGATATACATACATAGAACTGCATGTGTATCCATTAAAACCTACTAAAGGCGTGAAGAGCTAAACTGTGGTGTAGACTCCTCACCCCTGTCTCAGAATGGCCTAGGGACAAGAGGTGAGAAGAGCAAGAGAGGAAGGGGGTGGGATACATACACAGAACAGATCCAAACACACAACCAAGTTTTTGAAAATAGAAATGACATTGGAACCACAGCTCACAGGTCATGTTGGATGGGAACCTTGTTTTGAACTTAGCTCAGTTTTACCAAAACAGAGACATCAACATTCTTTAAAGGATTTTAATAGGACCAAGCATGTCAGAATGATATGTAAAATATCCTGGATATAATCCAAAAGTATTTGACATACAAGAAACAGGAAAATCTCAACAACCCACAGGAAAAATATGCTAACCCCAAGATGACACAAATGTTTAAATTATTAGACAAAGACTTTAGCTCAGTTATTAGCACCATGCTCCATGAAATAAAGGTGAGCAGTTTTGAAATGAATGGAAAGACAGACATTCTCAGCAGAAAGTAAAAACCATAAAACAGAGCCAAATGGAAAATTTTAAAGCTGACAAATATGAAAACTGAAACAAAAAGGTTAATTGGAAGAGGTCACTAGCAGAATGGAGATGAGAGAAAAAGAACCAATAATCTTAAAAATAGATCAAAAGAAATTATTCAACCTAAACAGCCAGGAAAATTAGATTTTAAAAATGAACAACCTTAGAAACCTAGGGGACAACATAGAAAGGTCTAACATATGGCCCTGGCTGTTTGGCTCAGTGGTAGAGCATTGGCCCTGGTGTGTGGATGTCCTGGGTTCAATTCCCAGTCAGGGCACACAGAAGAAATGACCATCTGCTTCTTCACCTCTCCTGTTCCCCTTTTTTCTTTCTCTCTCACCTTCTCCCACAGCCATGGCTCAATTGGTTCGAGGTTATCGGCCCCAAGTGCTGAAGATGACTCCATGAAGCCTCCTCCTCAGGCATTAAAAATAGCTCATTTGCAAGCATCAGCCCCAGATTGGGTTGCTGGGTGGATCCCAGTCAGGGCGCCTGTGGAAGTCTGTTTCTCTATCTCTCCATCTCCCCTCCTCTCACTTGGAAAAAGAAGAAATCAAAAGGTCTAACATATGTGTCAATGGCATGGAGATACAGAGATTTATGCAAAAAATAAATAGTATTTGAACAAACAATAGCTAAAAACTTCTTAAATGCGGTGGAAGACATAAATTTAAAGATTTTAAAAGCTCATTTAACCTGAAGGCAGGATATACTCAAAGAAAACCATGTCTAGACAATTATAATCAAACTAAAGATAAAAATAATGAATGCTAAAAGCAGCCAGAGAATAACAAAGCAGGGGAACAATACCTTACATGACTGCAGGCTTTTCATTAGAAACTGGAGCCTGGAAGATAGCAGAAATACATGTTTTCCCCATTTTTTTTTTTTTTAAAAATGTATTTAATTAAATTTATTATATGTTAAGGGATATTTTTGCCTGGGCATCAACACTACTTGTAGATGGTGAGTTTATAAAAGAGTATCTACTGAATGCAACAGACATGATATACATCAAACAGAAACAACCAGAAAGCCTCTTATTTAGTGTTTTACAAATATGACTGAAAATGTGCAAGTTATTTAAGAAAGTTAAATAGTTTCTAGTGTTTTCTTGTATCTGATGAGTTAGTACATATATTAAATATGTAAATACTAGTTAACATATATTTTTATGGAATTTATTAGGATTGATGAACTAGAAGACCATTTGGATAAAATACCATATCGTCTGTTGACATGATATCAGGAAATGACTTATTTTAGGATATCAGAGAATCTTGATGGTTTGAACATTAACTGATCAATATTAGAATGATTACAGGCGCCTGACCGAACAGTGGCACAGTGGATAGAGCATTGGACTGAGATGGGGAGGACCCAGGTTCGAGACCCCAAGGTCTCCAGCTTGAGGGCAGGCTCATCTGGTTTGAGCAAGGCTCACCAGCTTGAGCCCAAGGTCGCTGGCTTGAGCAAAGAGTCACTCAGTCTGCTGTAGCCCCCCACCCTCCCCACCCCGTCAAGGCATGCATGAGAAAGCAATCAACGAACAACTAAGGTACCGCAACGAAGAACTGATGCTTCCCATCTCTCCCCCTTCCTGTCTGTCCCTGTCTCTGACTCTCTCTGTCACAAAATAAATAAATAAAATTTAAATTCTTTAGAATGATTACAGGCCATGATCTGTGATCTAGTTGGTATTAATGTCAAATGTACTAGGGCCTGACCTGTGGTGGCGCAGTGGATAAAGCGTCGACCTGGAAATGCTGAGGTCGCCGGTTCGAAACCCTGGGCTTGCCTTGTCAAGGCACATATGGGAATTGATACTTCCAGCTCCTCTCCCCTGTCTCTCTCTATATATCTCTCTCTCCCTCCCTCCCTCTCTCTCTCCTCTCTAAAATGAATAAATTAAAAAAATAAAAATTAAAAAAAAATTTAAAAAAAAAAGTACTAGGAAACTTAGTGAAGCAACATTTATAAAATGTATGCCCATTTGTTTCATTATTCACCAGCAATTAGTTAGTAGTAAAAGGATGGGTTTGCTCTACTGGGTATATATCCCAAAAACTCAGAAACATTGATACGTAAAGACACATGCAGCCCCATGTTTATTGCAGCATTGTTCACAGTGGCCAGGACATGGAAACAACCAAAAAGCCCATCAATAGATGACTGGATAAAGAAGATGTGGCACATATACACTATGGAATACTACTCAGCCATAAGAAATGATGACATCGGAACATTTACAGCAAAATGGTGGGATCTTGATAACATGATACGAAGCGAAATAAGTAAATCAGAAAAAACCAGAAACTGTATTATTCCATACGTAGGTGGGACATAATAGTGAAACTAAGAGACATTTATAAGAGTGTGGTGGTTACGGGGGGGGAGGGGGGAATGGGAGAGGGATAGGGGGTGGGGAGGGGCACAAAGAAAACAAGATAGAAGGTGACAGAGGACAATCTGACTTTGGGTGGTGGGTATGCAACATAATTGAACGACAAGATAACCTGGACTTGTTATCTTTGAATATATGTATCCTGATTTATTGATGTCACCCCATTAAAAAAATAAAATTATATATAAAAAAAAAAAAAAAAAAAAAAAAAAAGGATGGGTTTGGAAAATGTCAAGGATGTAGTAAATAACACTAGCACAGAATATGAAAGTACTTAATGACAGTTCAAATGATCGATTTTATGTTATATATTTTTACCACAATAAAGAATTTTAATCAAGAAAAAAATTAAATTAAATTATAAATCAATAAATTATATCAAATATGAAGGAAGCTCATCACTTCCTACTTATTTTACCATAGTTTTGTATTATCTATGCATTTGAGGTTATTCATGCTATTGTATCTGTATGGTGAGAATACTGTATAAGGACTACCGTACATTTCTTCCCAATTCCACATTCAATGACTTTACAGCAGTAGTTATATTTATCTGTTCAGGCTGCCACGACAAAATACTATAGATGGGGATGGGGCGGCTTAAACAACAGAGATTTCTCACAGTTCTAGAGAATGGGAAGAAAGTGTCGGCGCGGCAGGCTTCATTCTGAGGCATCTTCCTATGGCATGCAACGTGCTCACGTGGTTTCTCCTCAAATGGAGAAAAAGTAAAAACAGCTTCTTATGAGGACACTAATCCTATTGGATCAGGAGCATTCTGGTGTCACTTCATATAAGGACATACCCTATTTGGGTCAGGCTCTCTCATATAATTCATTTAGCCTTAATTATTCTTTAGGGGTTCCATCTCCAAATATAACCACAATGGGAAGTTAAGGCTTCAACATGTAAATTTGGGGGAGGGGAGACACAAACACTCAGTCCATACAGTAGTTAAATCAGTTTTGTGGGAGTTTTTACACCACGGAAATTGGCAAATGCTACAAGTAAGTGCTTCTCAAATGGAAAGCTGTGAATATTGACCAGCACAGCACTGCTCTGAGGGGCAGGGAGACAATGATCTGCTCTTCCCTTCTCTGTGAGTATCCTCCTCTTCTTCCAATCTGGGAACTCAGCAAGGTCAGGAGTCAACCTTTGCTTCCTGGTTCTCAGCCCTCTGCTCTCACCTCCTAGAAGCTCAAAATCTGCATTTGTCAGATTGAACAAGAGCTGAAATGCAGCCTGGTGGCATGAGAAGGAGGCCAACGCGTGAGAAAGTCTCAGTCACATGACAAATGAAACTTGTGAATATGACAGAGGCAGAAACTACAGATGGCAGCTCTGGAGTCAGACTACTGGGGCAAATGACTTCCCCACCCTGAGCCTGTTTTCTCAGCTATAAAGTGGAGATAATAACAGTACCTCCTTAGAAGGTCTGAGTGAGGACAGAATGAGGGAACAGAAAACACTGCCCCCGGCCCGGAAAGCTACGTGGATCTTCATCACCTGACACCCACCCTTTAAAGTCCCGTCCATTCCTCCATACACACTGGCCAGCACTGCTGCCCACACACTGTGCCAGCTGACAGGTACCCAGAGCTCCATGAGCCAGTGCCCCAGTCAGTCCTCAAGCATCTCCTTGTGTAGCAGGAAGACAACACAGAAAAAGGAACTTGGTTGTTTTGTGACCTAGAGGACCGGTGACTCTCGTCACTATGGGGAAGTGGTGGGGAACACATACCCTAGGCTCAGCCCCCACACCACAGCATTTACTACTGTGTGACAGTTGCTGGTAATGTGACTTCAGCTGAGCCTCAAAATCTCACTGAAGATCTGTTTCCTCTTATGTAAAATGAGAACCATAACAGATGGTGCCTACCTCCCAAGGTTGCTGGGAGAGTTAAGTGCTATTTTAAAATATACCCTAAATTAGTTTTTTTTATTTAATTAATTGTGTTTACATAGATTCTAGGGTCACCCCGAATGCATCCCCCCCCTGTATTCCCCTCAACATCTCCCTTGCCCCCTCCCAGCGCCCTCCCCCCTTCCCCTCAGGTTTATCCCATCCTATCATCCCCTTCCCTCTGTCCTCTTTTCCTTGGTCCCTTTGATCTCTCCTCTGTCTCTATTCTGTTCCTCAGTTCACATTGTTCCTTGGATTCCTCAAATGAGTGAGGTCATATGATATTTTTCTTTCTGTACCTTGGATTAGTTTTAATCAAGTATGAAAAGACATGCAAACACAGAAAACACAGTCATGAAGGAAAAAGTTTATATTCACAAATCCCTAAAATCAAGAGGTACAGCAATCCCTGCAGGGCCACGGAGGGGAAGCAGCAGGGGCAGGCAGGAGGCAGAGGGAGCTGGGGGGGGGGGGTGCGGGCAGTTTCTGTGGGAAAGGGAAGACAAGGCAGGGGGCAGGTTGGGAGTGGCTAGCTTGAATAACTTCTGTGGCTCTTGGGATTAGGGCTGTCCCAAATTGTCTGATGCCTGGCTGGCCATGGGTGACCAAAGCAGAGGGATATTGCCCCCCCACCGGGAGCACAAGAACCAGATAAAGGATGTGGGTGCTGGGGTGGGCTCTGGACTAGTTGGTTTGCACATGAAAAGTGTGCTCCTGGGCAAGTCAATTGTTATTTCTAAGAATTGGGTAGCTTGGGGTGGGGGTGGCAATCTCTCCCTGGTCAGCGAGTCCCTGGATGTCAGAAGTGTCAAGAACACAAGCAAATAAGAAAACATTTTTAATACAATTGCAAAGGTCCCAGCATGCAGTTAGTGGGAGGTGTCATCCTTACCTGTTCCAGGCCCCCCTCTAATTTCACGTGGTGAGTCTTCCCTTCGCAGCTGGACTCTAATTCCTGGAGGGCCTGCTGCAGGCCTGCACCCAAACAGGAGGAAGTAAAGAGGGTGATAATGTCCTCAGAGGCACATAGTCTATGAGGAAGGACAGGGAC
Organism: Saccopteryx leptura; assembly: GCF_036850995.1. Classification (NCBI taxonomy): domain Eukaryota; kingdom Metazoa; phylum Chordata; class Mammalia; order Chiroptera; family Emballonuridae; genus Saccopteryx; species Saccopteryx leptura. The sequence continues at coordinate 188,924,587 of NC_089506.1, forward strand.
CCAGACCTTACCCCTAGTTTCTCCTCCTTCTTGTCCTTCAGAGAAGACTTGTCACCTTCCCACGTCTCTCATGACCTGCCTCACCTCACGACCACATCCCTCTTCCCTTTCTGTCCCCAGACCTTGACACCAGTAAACAACCCTCTCTAAGAAGGGCTGTGGGAGGAGAGAAGACAGGAGGGAATTTAAATTGTGGGGGTTCAGGGAGCAATCATTTGGGTAAGCACCTAGCTCACAAGGCACACAGACCTGCTGGTGGTCCAAACTCCAGACCTGGTCAGTGGAGGAAATTGGAGTAAGTGAGGTGACCTCTCTGAGCCTGTTTCTTTCTCTGTCAGGTGAGAATAAAATTCCTTTATCTCACAGGATTGCTGTGAACAGTAAAGGTAACACACGAGGCAGGGCCTCAATCAAAGTCAAGTTTTCTTGCCCTAGCGCAGTGGTTCTCAACTTCAGCAGTCGGGGTGGGACCTGAGCATGAGCATATCTCACAAGGTCCCGTGGTGCTGAGGCTGCTGGTCAGTGCTGTGATACCTGTAAGTGGTGTCACTAGGTCGCATGTTAAGTGTATGTTTAACCTTTTGCAGAATGGCCAAGGGGATTGTGCCATTTCACATCCCCCCGGTGGTGAATGACAGTTCCAGTCACTCCACATCCTTGCTGACAGGCAGTGTGGTCCGTCTTTTCATTTTAGCCATTTAATAGATGTGTAATGACATCTCATTAGGGCTGTCTTTTGCATTTCCCTAATGACTAATGCATAATATTACACCTAACTAATGTGCTTATTAGTTACCTATATATCTGCTTTGACAAAGTATATATTCAAATCTTTAGCTCATTTATTAAATTGGGACTTTATTTTATCAAACTTTCAGAGTTCTTCATATGCTCTAGATACAAGTTCTTTTTCAGTTATATGATTTGCAAATACTGCCTGGCAGTCAATAATTTGTCTTTTCATTTTCTTGACAGTATCTTCTGAAGAATAGAAGTTGTTAATTTTTTTAAATTTTCCATTGATTTGAGAGAGAGAGAGAGAGAGAGAGAGAGAGAGAAAGAATGGGAGGAAGAAAGGAGAGAGAGAGAGAGAGAGAGAGAGAGAGAGAGAAGTTGTTCCACTTAGTTGTTCCATTTAGTTGTACACTCATTGATCGCTTCTCATATGTGTCCTGATCAAGGATTGAATCAGCGAACTCAGCACACAGCGACAACACTCTGTTCACTGAGCCACTCAGCCAGGTCCTAAAGAATAGAAGTTGTTAATTTTGATGAACTCCAATTTATTAATATTTTCTCTTATGTGCTGTATACCTGAAATTAATACAAAATAGTAATGTAATAGGATATAAGTAATAGAATGTAAGCTGTAAGTGAAAAAGTTTTTAAAATATTTTCTCTTACGGATCATGCTTTTGGTATTGAGCCTAAGATATCTTTGCCTAACCCAAGATCACAAAGATTTTCTTCTGGTTTTTTCTTGAGTTATATAATTTTAGGACTTACATTTAAACTGGATTTATTTTTAGTTTATTTGAGTATACAGCATAAAGTATGGATTGAAGTTCATTTTTTGAATATATTAATGTCCGAATGTTCCAGTACATTTGTGTAAAATACTATCCTTTCTCCACTGGATCGCCTTCTCATCTCTACTAGAAATTAAATTACCACATATGTGTCGGTCTATTTCTTTTCCACTGATCTATTTGTCTATCTTGATACCAATACATCTTCATCATAGTAGCTTTAAAATTATTCTTAATGTTGAGTAGAGTAAATCCTCCAACTTTGTTCTTCAGAGTGTTTTTGGCTGATCTAGGTACTTTGAACTTCTTTTTTTTGTATTTTTTCTGAAGCTGGAAACGGGGAGGCAGTCAGACAGACTCCCGCATGCGCCCGACCAGGATCCACCCGGCACGCCCACCAGGGGGCAATGCTCTGTTGTGACCAGAGCCACTCTAGCGCCTGAGGCAGAGGCCATGGAGCCATCCCCAGCGCCCGGGCCATCTTTGCTCCAATGGAGCCTTGGCTGCGGGAGGGGAAGAGAGAGACAGAGAGGAAGGAGAGGGGGAGGGGTGGAGAAGCAGATGGGCGCCTCTCCTGTGTGCCCTGGCCAGGAATCGAATCTGGGACTTCCGCACGCCAGGCTGACGCTCTACCACTGAGCCAACCAGCCAGGGCTGAACTTCTTTTTCTTTTTTTTTTTAGTGAGTGAGAGAAAGAGGTGAGGGACAGACAGACAGGAAGGGAGAGAGATGAGAAGCATCAACTCATAGTCGTGGCATCTTCATTGTTCATTGATTGCTTTCTCATATGTGCTTTGACCGGGGGCTCCAGCCAAACCAGTGACCCTTTGGTCAAGCCAGCAACCGTAGGCTCAAGCCAGCACCCATGGGATCATATCTATGATCCCACGCTCAAGCTGGCGACCCTGCGCTCAACCTGGTGAGCCCGCGCTCAAGCCCGCAACCTCAGGGATTCAAACCTGTTCCTCAGCGTTCCCGGCCAACACTCTATCCACTGCACCACCACCTGGTCAGGCTTGAATTTCTTTATGAATTTTAAAATTGGCTTGTCAATTTCTTTTACAATCTTACTGGAATTTTATTGAGATTCTGTTAAATCTACATAAGAATTTAAGAAGAATTGAAATCTTAACAATATTGACTCCTCTCATGAATGAATTTTCCATTTATTAATCTGTTTTCATTTCCCTCAGCAATGTTTTCAGTGTTCAGATCATGCACATCTTCTGTCATATTTATCCCTAAGTATTTCATATTTTTATGCTATTATAAATGGTATTGTTTTAATTCAATTTCAATTCTTTGTTGTTAGTGTGAGGTCAGTAGGCAATGGGGGAAGGTCACGTGAGGCACCAGACCCAGAAATTTTGCTGGAACCGCCCACACTCATGTGCGCCAAAGGAAACTTCCCAGAAGTCCTTTGGAAAAGAGCGACCGTCTGTCAACCAATGAAATTTTACCACGTCATACCAACTTGACCACCCTAACAACCCTATAAATTACCCCCACACAGATCCCCCCATGTGACTTCTCTGGCCCCTGTCTCGCAGACCAGAGAACATCGTCCAGGAAGCGCTGTACTAAATAAAGTTTTTGGTATTCCACGCTTCGTGGCTACACCTTTTCTTCTTCCTCGGGGGGAAAATACCTTACTTTTGGTGCTGAAACCTGGGAGGAGTTTGAAGCCCACTGGGGCTGCTCCTCTCCCCTTCCCTTCTGAGGAAGAACCAGGACCTCTGACTTTTCACCCACTTCGGCACATGGTGCAGTAAGTCCCCTGCCTCCAGCCTCCCCTCAGTTCTTTCCCCTGAGACTCCCTGTCCATAATCGCAGCTGCGTCAGGGACCTCTTATCCGTTCCAAGTGCATGTGTGCCCGTGGAGATGTCCCGGACACTCCCACTCTACCTATCCATCCGGTGACCAGAGCTTGAGTTGCAGGACGCAAATTCTCATCTCTGATCACTCCAAGACTGAGAGCGGCCTTGGGAGGCACAGGAATCTAAACCTGACTCAAAAACACTCTTGGAGTGCCCTATGCGAAACCACTCCCCCCCAAAGAAGAAGAAACTGTTCTTCTTCTCCGCTGTGGCCAGGCCACAGAACCCACTGGATAACCAGACCAAGTGGCCTCCTGAAGGGACTTTCAATTTTAACATCCTCACCAATTTAACTATTGCCAAAAAAACTGGGAACTGGTTGGAGATCCCTTACATTCAGGGCTTCTAGTATTTGTGCTCTCATCCTAATCTCTGTGCCGCCTGCTCCATGGTGCAGGCCCATTTTGGCCAGAGAAACCTCAACTAAACCCTCCACTCCTGATCTTTCCTCCTTAGCCGACCCCCAACTCTCTTCCCCTCTTGCACGGCTCCCTCTGTCCTATTGGGCTCCTCCCCTCCCTTTGCTGGATCCTGTTTCTCATGCATCTGCAAATACCAGTCCCTCTTTCTCCTCCCCTGCCAGCCAGGAGCCCCTCCCTTCTCTGCTGTGTTCTTAAGCTCCTCCCCCGTCAGGCTCTCCTCCGCCAGCCATTGGCCCTCACACTGGTTTGCAGGACTCCTGATCCCACAGCCAAACCCTGATCTTCTTGCAGGAAGGCCTGGCCCTGTCCTGCCTCTGGCTCCAGCATTTCCTACTGGATCTGGGTGCTGGGTTCCTCAGAAGCCCCCCTCCTCTTATTCTCAACCCTCAAACCCCTATCTGAGATCTATGAACATGGCATTTAAAGTTTTTAATGGTCACAGCTAGTAGGAAAGGCTGAGGCTGTTTGCCAGGCCTGCATTCAGCAGAAGGTAACACTCTAAACCCAAGCTCTTGTGGCAGCCCTGAGGCTTGCAGAGCAATAGGGGCAAGGCATAGGAGGTGCCCGACCCAAGTGCGAGTCACAAAGAGGAACCCCATCACTGGTCCTGGCAGTGCCCTGCCCGAGGCCACCCACTAAGCCCTGCCCTAACTGCAAGCAGCCTGGTCACTGGTGGAGCGATTGCCCCTTTTAGGCAACAGGCTCTCCCTCGGCATCTCCACATGGAGGACAAGCCAGCCAAGTGGGCCCATTACTCGAACTCCTAAACCTCATTGACGACTGACATGGCCCAGACTCGGAGACCCCCATCACCCTCACCAAGCCCCAAGTAATGCTACAGAAGCAGGTAAGTCCATCTCATTTCTGTGGACATGGGGGCGACCTTCTCTGTTTTGCCATCACACTCTGGACCTCTAGTTCCCTCACAGGTCTCAGTTATGGAAGTGGATGGGACCCCTTCTTTTCCTCTTTGCACACCACTCCTGACATGCAGTTTGGACGGAATCCCCTTTTCACACTCCTTCTTAGTTATGCCATCATGCCCTGTACCCCTCCTGGATTGGGACATTCTACAAAGTCTCAGAGTCACTCTCCAGCTGACAACATCTTTCTCACTACCAAGGGCTCCTCCATAATCAATACTACCCTCATTTCTAACCATGTCTCTCGCCTCAAGCTTGTCCCCATGCAGGACTGCTGGCAGTCGGAACCACTGGGCCCTACCCGTCTCCAGCTCACTAAAAGGTTGGGCCCTGCAGATCCCCCTGTTGCTCCTGTCCCTCCCACCGGGAACCTGCCACCAGAGTGAGATAAAGCAGGGAGCAATGCTGTTCAATGAAACCGGCCCAATGGAAGAAAGCATCAGGGTCCTCCACCATCTGCAAGAGAAACTGCACAAGGACCTCTCCTTCTACAACCCACTTAACTCCTTGTGGCAGCCACCCATCCTCACCTGGGCTGCCCCTATCCTAGGTCCTCTTCTAATTATCAGCATATTACTCATATTTACTCCTCCTTTTTAAATTCTTACAGGACCGCTTCCGCGAAGTTTCTCGAGTCACAGTCAAACAGATGTTCCTACACCCATATACGCGACTCCCCTCAGAACCACCACCTTCCGATCTCCCTTTCCCATGGCATCCCTAACCAGCAGGAAGTAGCCAGATGAATAGCAGTGCCCCTATCTAACATAAATGTGAGATCGGTTTGCAATGGGGGAAGGTCATGTTAGGAACCAGACCTGGGAACTTGGCTGGAACCGCCACACCCATGCATGCCAAAAGAAACTTCCCAGAAGTCCTTTGGAAAAGAGCGACCATTTGTCAGCCAATGAAATTTTGCCACGTCATATCAACTCCACTGCCCTAACGACCCTATAAATTACCCCCATGCAGACCCCCCCCCAACTTCTCTGGCCCCTGTCTCACGGACCAGAGAACATCATCCAGGAAGCACTGTACTAAATAAAGCCTTTGCTATTCCACACTTCGGGGCTACACCCTTCCTTCTTCCTCGGCTGGGAAAATACCTTACAATTATTATATAGAAATACAGTTGATTTTTTTTTTAATTTTTTTTTTTACAGAGACAGAGAGAGAGAGGAATAGATAGGGACAGACAGACAGGAACAGAGAGAGATGAGAAGCATCAATCATCAGTTTTTTGTTGAGACACCTCAGTTGTTCATTGATTGCTTTCTCATATGTGCCTTGACCGTGGGCCTTCAGCAGACCGAGTAACCCCTTGCTCAAGCCAGCGACCTTGGGTCCAAGCTGGTGAGCTTTGCTCAAACCAGATGAGCCCGCGCTCAAACTGGCAACCTCAGTCTCGAACCTGAATTCTCCGCATCCCAGTCCGACGCTCCATCCACTGCGCCACCACCTGGTCAGGCTACAGTTGATTTTTGTATATTGATCTTGCTTAACTTACTTATAGTTGTAGTGGCTTTTTTTTTATAAATTCAATTGGATCTTCTACATAAACAATCAGGTTATCAGTGAATGAAGATAGTTTTTACTTCTTCCTTTTCAATATGAATGACTTTTGTCTTAATTTTACTCACAGGATTTTAATTTATAAGGATGACTGGATGACATCTCAGAAAGGCTAATGCCATCGAAAGAAAGTTTTTATTACTTAGACTTCCCAAGGGGAGGAGACAAGCCATACCATACATGGGCTCCAGTGTCAGTCAGGGAACAGACAAGAACAAGGGGAAAGCATAGGCCAGTCTTTGCTGTTTTCTGCAGGAAAAGCAGGCAGGACAGAAAAACAGTTTAGGATTGGCTGGTTTCACTAATTCCAGTGGACTCTTGGCTGTTGGTGCTATTTCTAGTTGCCTGATACCTGGCTCAGAGTTGATTTAAGGCAAATGAAATAGAGGCTTGGTGTGTGAGAGTTAGATAAGGAAGGTGGTTTACAGTATGAACCCAAGATTGGCTAGTTTGGTTATGAAAGGCATGTTTCCAGGAGAACCCTAGCTTTCACCAAGAAATGGTTAGTCCTGGAGGGGCAGTCTCCCCCGGCCAGGGAGGCTGCAAATGACAGAGCATCAAGCATACAAAAAATAAGAAAATATAGTTAGTGCAATTGGCCCTGCAATGAATGGATACCAAACTGATAAATACAGGATCTAAGAAAATACAGTTAGAACATTTTTACTTCTTTTTTTTTTTTCCTATTGCAAGGGCTAGAACCTCCAGCACGATGAATAGAGGTAATGAAAGCAGATCTTTGCCTTATTACTGATCTTGGGAAGAAAAATAGAAGGAAGATGAGGTGCCATGGAGAGGCTAAGTGTGGGGCAGTGATGGACCTGCCAATGAGAATGGGGAACGGAAGCTCAGGAAAACTTGGGGAAGATCTAGGTAGTGGTTCTTTTTTTTTTTCTAAATTTTATTAATATTAATGGGGTGACATTGATCAATCAGGGTACATAGGTTCAGAGAAAACATCTCCAGGTTATTTTGACATTTGTTTATGCTGCATTCCCATCACCCAAAGTCAAATTGTCTTCCTCACCTTCTATCTGATTTTCTTTGTGCCCCTCCCCTCCCTCACCCCCTCACTTTCTCCCCTTCCCCGCTCCCCCTCTTAACCACCACACTCTTGTCTGTGTCCCTGAGTCTCATTTTTATGTCCCACCTATGTATGGAATCATATAGTTCTTAGTTTTTTCTGATTTACTTATTTTGCTCAGTATAATGTTATCAAGGTTCATCCATGTTGTTGTAAATGATCCAATGTCATCATTTCTTATGGCTGAGTAGTATTCCATAGTATATATGTACCACATCTTCTTTATCTAATCATCTATTGAAGGGCTTTTTGGTTGTTTCCATGTCTTGGCTGCTCATAAAACTCAACAACAAACAAGCAAACAATCCAATAAAAAAATGGGAAGAGGACATGAACAGACACTTCTCCCAGGAAGAAATACAAATGGCCAACAGATATATGAAAAGATGCTCATCTTCATTAGTTATTAGAGAAATGCAAATCAAAACTACAATGAGATACCACCTCACACCTGTTAGATTAGCTATTATCAACAAGATGGGTAATAACAAGTGTTGAAGAGGCTGTGGAGAAAAAGGAACCCTCATCCACTGTTGGTGGGAATGTAAAGTAGTAGTACAACCATTATGGAAGAAGGTATGGTAGTTCCTCAAAAAATTAAAAATAGAACTACCATATGACCCAGTAATTCCTCTACTGGATATATACCCCCGAAACTCAAAAACACTGGTACATAAAGACACATGCAGCCCCATGTTCATGGTAGTGGTTCTTGAAATGTGGTACGTGGCTCACTCTGCCCTGCTCCTTACCACACTGCTTCTCACCTCTCCCCATAGCCACCTTCTGCATATAGGTTCTCCTCACCCTTGCATCACAAAACATCAGGCCCTTCTCCTCCTGGAATCCCCCTCTATGAGCTCTGTGAGCGGAGCCACAGCTTGAGGCTGATTCACAGACCCTCTCATTCCTGTTAGGGGAAGAAAGGATGAACAAAATCAGGAGACCACATGCCATCTCTAAGCAGAAATCACGTCTCACAATTCCTTCTGGGTCCAGTGGACTTAACATAACATGAAATGTGCAACTTGCCTCTAGGGAGACCTTACATGGAACCAGCAGGCCCTGAGGGCATCTGCACAGCAGGTACTCTGAGAAAATTACCCGGAGCCTGCTTTGTAAATGGTCTCTGCTGCCCGATGAAATGGGCAGTGAAGCCCTCTGGTGGGGTCCAGACCCCTTCTCAGGTAGCCTGGCAAGAAAATTTTCCAGCCAGATCCCATAGCTCGTGGGCCAAGGCAAGAATGGGTATCACCTCATAAACAAGGCAGGCTACCCTCTGGAGGTCCTGCTGAGAAGCCAGTGGGTCCCTTGTTGTCTCCTCCGCCCACATTTCCAGCTGTTACAAATAGAGATAGTAATGCACCCACCACAGAATGTTGTAAAGCTGTAAAGGAGGCAATGGATGTTTAGCACCTGACTCAGATAAGAGGATTCCATAAAAACTTGAAACCTGGCCCTGGCCGGTTGGCTCAGCGGTAGAGCGTCGGCCTGGCGTGTGGGGGACCGGGGTTCGATTCCCGGCCACGGCACATGGGAGAAGCGCCCATTTGCTTCTCCACCCCCACCCCCTCCTTCCTCTCTGTCTCTCTCTTCCCCTCCTGCAGCCGAGGCTCCATTGGAGCAAAGATGGCCCGGGCGCTGGGGATGGCTCCTTGGCCTCTGCCCCAGGCGCTAGAGTGGCTCTGGTCATGGCAGAGCGACGCCCCGGAGGGGCAGAGCATCGCCCCCTGGTGGGCAGAGCGTCGCCCCTGGTGGGCGTGCTGGGTGGATCCCGGTCGGGCGCATGCGGGAGTCTGTCTGACTGTCTCTCCCCGTTTCCAGCTTCAGAAAAATACAAAAAAAAAAAAAAACAAAAAAAAAAAACTTGAAACCTCCCTTCTCAGGTCCAGAGGAGGGGTAAGAAAAGCAGGCACAGTTACGGCCCTGGGAGAAGCGTGGAAGAAAACTGTTAGGACTGGGGAAGAAACTGATAAAAAGAAAAGGGAAGTTGGTCTGCTGCTTCCATCGCCAGAAGACCAAGGCCACTTCCTCTGATGAAATCATGCCCACCCACTCCCATGGTCTACTCAGTGAGTTGATGTCAACCTCATTCTGGGGAGGGGATGGGCAGGACCTCCTGTGAGTCATCAAAGACCCCAGTCCCCAAGCCCTCACTCTGTCCAGCACCAGTCACAGGCTGGCAGTGCTCTCCATTCGAGATGGTCCCAGGGGCTCTTTCAGGGGTGACTCATTACTGCTCTGATCTCTAATCCCCTCTGTCCAGGGAAGGCTCTGGCTTACTTGGCCAAGGCTCTCACAGCTGTGGATGGAATCACCTAAGGAGCATTATAAAAACACAGTGTCGGGGGGCTCACCCCCCAGAGCTCTGCACTCTAATGCTGAGGTCTAGAGGTTCTGTGGTGCAACCAGGTAGAAGCATCCAGAAAGAACAGAAGGCTCTGTGGACTCAGCAAGATTGCAGTTCAAGTCAGGACCCATCACTTGAGAGTCATGGGCCTGGGGCACACCCTCTCTGAGTCTTGGTCGCTCACATGTGAAGTGGTGTAGACAGAGGGCCTTGCAGATCCGGACTTGAATTCTGTGCATAGAGCTGGGGCCTCCAGAAGGCCCACTCTCTCAGGAGGTGGGAGTGGCACACCAGCTTCATCTCCTAACCTCAGGGAGGGTGTGAGGTGCACAGAGGGAACAGAATGGGGCCTGTGTACTACACGGGAAGGCGAGAGGTCAAGAGCCAGATGGATGCACCTGTTGCTGGGGCTGGGGTCATCCCCAGCAGGGTCTCCCTCCTCCTTCTCTCTAAGGGGCTGTAGCTGGGCAGAGATTCATGGCTGCCTTTCCTCTCCTGAAAGAGCCTGAGCTGATCCTACTGCCCCTTCGCCTGGGATGAGAGAGAGAAACAGAGAAGCAGAGAAAAGGAGAGAGAGAGAGACAGAGGTGGGAACAGACTCCTAAGGAGATGAGGCAATCCCTCGCAGAGACAAGGAGTTGAGATGGGAGAGGAGGGGCCCCGGGCAGCCAAGGTCAGGACCACACTTATCAGCATGAGGATGGGACGGGGACGTATATCATGGCTCTCTCTCTCTGCACTGATCACAGGGGAGGCCCTTTTGCAATAGAGGAAAAGAAGAAGCCAGATTGAAAAAGGAAGTGCTGGTCACTCTGGGGCAGGCATGTTTGGGGAAGGCCCCCGCCCTCCCTCAGTCCCCTGAAGGAACCTGATCCTGCCTCTCCTGGTGATCAGAATACCAGGAGGCTGCCCTTCCACAGAGCCCCTCTGGCCTAGAGGCTCTACTTGTCTTCTCACCCAGCAGGAGAGCAAGGCGATGGGTCTGCCCCTGCTGCTACTGCTGCTGCCAGCATCTCTGCAGGCTGGTGAGTGGCTGGACCACCTGGCTCTGCCCAGGGCCACAGGTGAGCCTCGGGAGGGGCTGTGGCCAGGCGTCTGGAGAAGGGGTCTGCTGGAGTAGCCAGCCAGGCTTCCCGCCTGCAACAAGCTGCTCCTACAGTGCTGGGTCTCCGCACCCTCATCCCCCTCCCTACCCCAAGCCTGGGGAGGCAGACTCCAGCCAGAGGGCCAGTCCTACCATCTCTCACACTTCTGCCCTTGACTGAGGGTGCCAGACTGCCTGGGGTTATCCTCTTTGTCTCCCCAGGTGGCTTCAAAGTCTCTCCCTCTCCCTCCCTCCTCCAGGTGGCTCAGCAAAATGCAAATCAAACAATGTTTATGAAGTCAACCAACCAGAGCACCTCTCAGCCCCTGAGGGTGGCTCCATCCACATCCCCTTCTCCTTCTGCTACTCCTGGGAGCCAGCCAAGGATCCCAGAGAGAGTATATCCTGGAAGTGGGGAAATTTTCACGGGGAGTTCATCCACAACACAACCCTGCGTTTCACCCATAAGGATTTTAAGAACCGCCTCGTCCTGAACTGGACAAAGGGTGCGAGGAACGGCTCCCTCCTGATCTCTAACCTGCGGAAGGAGGACGACAGTACGTACTTCTGCCGAGTCCAGTTGACCACACAGAAAGAAGGCCAGCAGATGTGGCAGTCCATCCCGGGGACCAGTCTCACCATCACCAGAGGTGAGTCCCGCTGCCCTGGCCACTGGTGCCCTCGTCCCTCAGGACTGGTCCAGGCGCCTCTCTTCCTGACCTTTCTCTCAAACTCCTCTCCATGACTCAGACTCCTTCTCAGGCCTCTAACTTTACCTTTTCCATTGTAATCTCCCTCAAACTTAAGCTGCTTTCCTTGCCCACCCCCCTCACCCCCTCACTGACCCTCCCCAGCCCCAGCCCAATCCCCAGGCTTCAGCACCTTCCAGACTCCCTGGTTACCCTCCCTTCTTTCCCCAAGCTGGGGCTCCAGCCCTGCGCCCTGCCCCATGTCCTCCAGGTGGACTTGACTTTTTCAGGAAGTGGCCTGTATTCCCTTTGTCGTGTGTCTGTGTGGGGCCCCAGCTAGTCCATGTCTGAGTCTCCCCACAGCCATGAGCTCAGCCTGCAGACACAGGAGGCACCAACAGCTGCCTGAGGAATCCCCATTGCCCGGCCCCTGGTAACACCCTGTCACCTGTGTTCCCAGTCTTCCTGCTTCCCTTCCCCACTCTGCTCCCCAGAACATGGCCCTTAGTGCTCCCGCCCCAGTCCCATCTCTCCCTCTCCTTCCCCACCTCCACCCTCTGTATCCATTTGCCTTTCACAGCGACCCCCGCACCTCCCCCACACAACCCTGCTGTTGTGCCCTGCTCCCTCGGTCCTGGTCGTTAGAGGCCCCTCCGCAGCAGCAACAGGGCAGCTAGCTCCTGCTTACTGGGCACCACGTCCCAGCTGAACACATTGGTGTGCATGGCCCTAGTTAACCTGCACCAGGAACCCACAATAACAGTAGGAACCACTATCATCTTCCTGTTCCAGACTGGGAAAAGGAGGCTTTCACCTGCACGAAGTCACCATCACGGTGCAGATGGAATTTGAACCTAGTTTAACCCCAGAGACTCCTGTCTTAACCATTAGCCCTTCAGTCTCACCTACTGACTTGATCATTTTGTTGTCTTGACCTATTTTAACATACTACAGGGTGTGTTGTATTAATAGACCTACCTATATTACTCACTGGGTATGGGAATTTGAATTTAGGCTTATCCGTCTCCAGGGCAGTGGGGGAAGGGCTCTCTCCCAGGCCCAGGCATAAAGGGTTGTGTTGTAAGTTGAATTACTTTTTATAATCACTTGTGCTGGCAACTCTAAACTATGTCAGAGATGAATCACTCCTCCCAGCCTGGTTAAACCGCTGCCCCATCTTGACCACAGAGCTGGCTTTAGATCAATTATAAAGTGGCTCACAACCGAATTAAGCAAGACAGCCTTGGATTTATACTTCCTGCACCTCCTCCATATCTCCTTAAATGGCCATTTTTAAACAATTTTGTCTCTTTTTAGATCACTCTTTCTTCTTTCTTAATTCTTCCTTTTCTCATTTGTCTGTTTGAGTCACATTTAGTATAGGTTTTTTCATCAATAAATTAATTTTTTCAATTAATGCAATTAATAGGATATTCATGCTGATTTTTTTTAAGCCACTGAACTGCCCAGTCAGTGCCTGAAGATTTTTTTTTATAAATATCATGCTTTTTATTTATTTATTCATTTTTAGAGAGGAGAGAGGGAGAGAAAGGAGAGACAGAGAGAGAGAGAAGGGGGGAGGAGCTGGAAGCATCAACTCCTATATGTGCCTTGACCAGGCAAGCCCAGGGTTTCGAACCGGCGACCTCAGCATTTCCAGATCAACGCTTTATCCCACTGCGCCACCACAGATCAGGCTTGCTGATTTTTTTTAAAAAAAACAAAAGTACAAGAAAGTACATAACTGAGAGGAGTACTTTTAATCCAAGTACTTCAATGCAAAGACGTTACACTAAAGGAATATTTGCAGCAAATTTAATTGATAAGTTTGTGATTGGCTTATTAATTTTTTATGTACAAATGTTTTCTTTTATAGCCAAATCTAATAGTATTATCCTTCTTAATTATTTTTCTTTAATTTCTAAGCCCAAAATCTCATATCCCACAAAGGGTTGAAAATATTTTAATTTCTTCTAACTTTTATATGATTTCTTTCCACAATAAAATTCTTTAGTGTTGTGAGAATTTAGTTTGGTATGTGATGTGAGGCAAATAACTAAATTGATCTTTATACCAAGAAACTAATCAATTGTCCCAATCTCATTCACTGATTTCTTGAGTACTTTTTCTCTTCTCCATTGATTCATAGGCCTGGCTTCTAAGTTCTTTTGTGGTAGAGGATGCATTTATGGTCTCTCCATTCTGTTTCACCGTTTGTTTGATGGTTTGTTTGTTTGAAGGGTCAAATATTTTTAATGTTCTTTACAAGTCCTTCTTAGAATGCTAACCTATTTTTTTCAAGTTTTACTGAGAAGTAATTAACATACATCAGTGTGTAAGTTTAAGGTGTACAGCATGATAGTTTCATTTACATATACTGTGAAACAATTACCTCAGTAGGTTCAGCTAACACCCATGTTCTCATATAAATACAATTAAAAAAATAAGAAAAAAGGTTAAAAAGATTCTTCTTGTGATTAGAACTCTTAGGATTTACTCTCTTAACAACTCTCCTGTATGCCACAAAGCTGTTAGCTATAGTCATTGTATCCCTGGTACTTAGGTACTGATTTTGTAACTGGAAGTTTGTACCTTTTGATCATCTACCTCCAATTCCCCTTTCCCCCGCCTTCAGCCTCTGTTAATCAGAAGTGTTATCTCTTTTTCTATGAGTTAGGGCTTTTGAGTTACTTAGATATTACATAAAAGTGAGATCATACAGTATTGGTCTTCTTCTGTCTAACTTATTTCATTTAGCATAATGCCTTCCAAGTCTATTCATATGTGGCAAATAATGGTAGGGTTTCCTCCTTTTTATAGCTGAATAATATTCTATTATATCACCCATCACAACTTCTTTATCCATTCTTCCACCAGTGCATACTAAGCTTGTTTTCATATCTTGACAATTGTAAATGATGCTGCTATAAGTGTGGGGGTGCAGTTATCTTGTTAAACTACTATTTTTATTTCCATTGAATATATTCCCAGAAGTGCAATGGCTAAATTATATGGTAGGTCTATTTTTAATTATTTGAGGATCTTCCACACTATTTTTCATAGTGGCTGCACCAATTTCCACTCCCCCAACAGTGCACAATTTTCCCTTTTATCCACATCCCCTCTAGCATTTGTTAATTCTTGTCTTTTCAATGATAGCCATTCTAACAGGTGTGAGGTGATAGTTCATTGTGGATTTTTTTGATTTTTTTACTTTTAAATCAGTCTGTGTGTGTGAGAGAGAGAGAGAGATAAAGAGAGTCAGAGAGAGGGGCAGATAGGGACAGACAGACAGGAAGGGAAAGAAAGGAGAAGCATCAATCCCTCATTGCAGCTCCTTAGTTGTTCATTGATTGCTTTCTCATATATGCCTTGACCAGGGGGCTACAGCAGACCGAGTGACCCCTTGCTCAAGCCAGTGACCTTGGGCTCAAGCCAGCGACCATGGGGTCATGTCTATGATCCTATGCTCAAGCCAGAGAGTCCAGGCTCAAGCCAGCAACCTCAGGGTTTTGAGTCTGAGTCCTCTGCATTCCAGTTCAATGTACTATACACTGTGCCACCATCTGGTCAGGCTTAAATCAGTCTTTAACTTTCAATTTAGGTATAAGGATATATATATATATATATGTATGTATGTATGTATGTATGTATATGCATATATAAACATTTATTCAAATATTTCTTACTATTATCACATTAATAAGCATTTCTGTTTGTTGAGAGGAGATGCCATCATGATTAATGAAACCTATCTCGTGGTTTTATTTGCATTTCCCTAATGACTAGTGATCTAAGCATCTTTCCATTACCTTTTGCCCTTTTGTATATCTTCTCTAGAGAAATGTCTATTCAGGCCCTTTGCTTATTTTTAAATTGATTTTTTGTGTTTTGCTATTGAAGTGTATGAGTTATTTGGATATTTGGATATTAACCCACTATCAGATATTTATCACTTGTCTTTTCTTATATTAGTACCACAAATTTTATATATTGCAACCTTATATTTTAATGACTGATAAGACTATTTCCATCTCAACAACATTACTTCTTCTTCAATAACTTTATTATTGTTGTCTGCCTATTCCTTCACACAAATGTTAGAGTAAGTTTGCCAAGTTCTGGAAAAAATATTCACAAAGATTTTTTTTCGCCTGACCAGGTGGTGGTGCAGTGGGTAAAGCATCGGATTGGGATGCGGAAGACCCAGGTTCGAGACCCCGAGGTCTCCAGCTTGAGCACGGGCTCATCTGGTTTGAGCAAAAAGCTCACCAGCTTGAGCCCAAGGTCGCTGGCTCAAGCAAGGGGTTACTCAGTCTGCTGAAGGCCCACGGTCAAGGCACATATGAGAAAGCAATCAATGAACAACTAAGGTGTTGCAACGTGCAATGAAAAACTAATGATTAATGCTTCTCATCTCTCTGTTCCTGCTTGTCTGTCCCTGTCTATCCCTCTCTCTGACTCTCTCTCTCTGTCTCTGTAAAAGATTTTTTTTTCTTTTTAAATGAGAGGATAGGAGGCAAGACAGACTTCCACTAGTGGTGCAACAGGGACCCATCTGACAAGGTCCCTACAGGGTGGGCAATGCTCTGCCCATCTGCAGTGTTGCTCTGTTGCTCAACAATCGAACTATTCTTAGTGCTTCAAGTGGAGGCCATGGAGCCATCCTCAGTGTCCAGGGCCAACTCTCTTCAGTTGAGCCATGGCTGCAGGAGGGGAAGAGAGAGAGAGGAGCAGATATTTGCTTCTCCTGTGTGCCCTGGCTGGGAATCAAACCCTGGACATCCACATGGTGGCTAATGCTCTACCTCTGAGCCAACCAGCCAGGGCCCACAAAGATTTTTAAAATCAGAATTGTATTAAGCCTATAAAGCAATTGGCAGAAACTGAAATCAGTGTAATATACAATATTCCCACCCAGAAACAGGTCCTGTTTTTTATCCCTCAGTAAACCTCAGTAGTGTTCTTCTGAAGCTCATATAAATGTCTCACAAGGCTTTCCTCCCTATATTCTTTATTTTTATTATTAATGTGTAACATTATTTTTCATATTTATTTTTTATAATTTTCATTGTGAAATAATGCATAAATTCTGACCAAGATGGAGGGCTTTAAGTACCTGTTTACCTCCTCTGACTCCTAACATAGACAGCATAGGCAATTTTTTAAAGAAAAAAATCCACAAGAAAAATACTTTGTGAGCTCGGTGGACCAAAACAAAATCTGGGGAAACTGGAAACAAATAAACTAATGTAACTGACTTAGGAGACCAGATAAGCTGAACCCTAAGCCAGCAATGGGGCGACCCAGAGCAAGACAATTTGCACTGCAAAACCCCATAAAGGTTCAGGAACAGCAACCCCAAGTACCTGAAAGTGGGGGTGAAAGGGGGTCTGACAACTAGAGGATTTGTTGAAATCTATTTAAGACCAGGGAAATCTCCATAACCCCATCCCCCACACCAGCAGAAGATGAGATTCGGTAACCAAAAAAAAAAAAAAAAAAATGAACCAGAGGGAGTCTGAGTGAAGTACCCTGGGCATAACTGGGGGCAAGGGTTCAGTTCTTAAAACTGGAGATTTGGTGAATTGATGAAACCCTAAAAAGGGTTAGATGCCTCCTAAGACTCAGGGAGCCAGGCTGATGTCCCCCCATCCCACCAGGGACAGAAGACCAGGAGATTCTTCTCTGGGAAATCTCTCTGATGGGGCCAAAAAAAAGATCTAGAAACCTAACAGATCATTCTACAGCCCACTAACTGACCAGCACTTTCTTCCATGACACACACAACTTCCAATCAGTGTTGCTTTCTGCCCACTGGGGGCCAAAAGGGCAAGGAGAGTGGGGTCTCCGTCTCACACCAAGTTCCCCAGCACTGAGAACTGTACCCTCGCCTCAGCTGTGCCAGGGATGCCCCAGACTAGAGGCGCCATTTTGAAATATGACTAAACCAAATATTTAAGGAAAGTTTCTCCCATGAAGTTCAGAGAACATAACAATAAGGGTAGAGTTAGAGAGAGGATAAAAAAGAACCTCAAAAAAGCCAAGACAATGGAAGGAAAGTAACATTGCCAAGTTACAATCATTTTCAGAAAGTCGTGCATGTATGTGACAAAAAAAGGTGCTTTACAAGGGAGCCTTCCAAACAATAAAGGAGCCCTTGGAAATTAGAGATAAAATAGCAAAGATGGAAAATTTGATAAAAAAAAAAAAAGATTGAAAGATAAAGTTTATGGAAATCTCTCAGAAGGTAGAACAAAAGGTCAAAGATTTGGAAATTGTAGCGGGTTGAATATCGGTGGTCTATGAAAAGATATGTCCATGTCCTAATCCCCAGACCCTGTGACTATTTTCAGAAGTGATAACAGATGGGATTCAGTCAATATAATATAGAAACAATAAAAAAAGATAAGAAAAAATGAAGCTTCATCTAAGAGGTCCAACCTCTGAATAATACTAGTTCCAGAAATAGAGAAGAGAGTGGGGAAGAAAATATTAAAGCAATTATTCTAGAAATATTCTAGAACAAAAGAGCCTGGCAAAATGGGTAAAAAAACAAGCAAACCAACAAAAAAAACAAAACAAAAAACCTACTGCAAGACACTGCAACATGAAAAATTTTAATGTCAAAGATAAAAAGAAGATCCAACAAATTTCCAAGGAGGAAGGAAACAGGACCAATCCAGAGATCCAGGAATCAGTTGGCTTTGGATATCTCAAGAGCAACACAAGAAGCTAGACGACAATGGCTGAGTACCTTGAAATTCCAAGGTACTCAGCCTTGAATTATTTCATTCATTCATTTAACACATATTGATTGTCTACTATGGCACTGGGAAATCAGCAATTTTAAAAAATACTCTCAACAATGGAACTTATATTTGAGTTAGGAAAAAAAATCTCTCAAAAAGGAAACAAATTAGTTCTATATCAGGTGGGGGTGAAGAGAAAAGGAGGAAAATGAAGCAGAATCGATGGGATAGAGGTTGCTAGGGGGGCTTCTGTACCCAGATGGAACAAGGAGGACCTCTGGGATACTAGTCAGAGTCCCAGCAGGAAGCAGCCACTCGCACAGGGTAATGAGGAGAATTCTGAGTGGGGCACAGGATAGGAAAACCTATCAGGGATGGTGAGACACCTGGAACCAGCCATGGGCCTAAGGAACAGGGGAGGGAGTGGGTATTGAGCCCCAGAGAGGAGCTGTGGTCTCTGGGGAGAGTCAGCATGCCCATGAGTTAGTTTTATGTGTCAGTTTGACTGGGCTAAGGGACACCCAGATAGCTGGTAAGACATTGTTTCTAGAGGTGAGGGGTTTTTTGAAAAAAATTAGCAGTGAGCATTATCCATTCAGTATGTGCCCAAATAGGTCAATAAGGAAGGGTAAATTTGCTCTCTGCTTGAGCTGGGACATCCATCTTCTTCTGCCCTCAGACATCAGAGCTCCTCGTTCTCAGACCCTCAGGTTGACTAGAAGTATGCAACTGGCTCTCCTGGGCCTTCTTCTTGCAGACAGCAGATCATGGGACTTCTCAGACTCTTTTATAGTGTGAGCCAAAAACTCATAACAAAACTCCTCCTGTATTCCTATATATCCTATTGATTCTGTTTCTCTGGAGAACACAGACTCATGCAGTGCCCATCAGAGAGAGAGCAAAGGGCTTTTCCCTGACATAAATCTTCTCTCCTTCTGTCTCTGCTAACGACTCCCATTGGCCACGGAATGAAAACCAAGGAGTGAGAGCCCATGGATGGAATCCACCAAGACCATTTTCTTCAAAAGCACAAAGCAGGTGGTAAAGCCAGCTGAAAAATCCAGCCTGGGCACAGGAAGTGAGGGAGAGGTCTAAAGAAGAATGTTCCAGTCAAAAGGGAACCGCAAGGTAAAGGCCATAATGTTGCAAGCCAGCGTGACTCATAATTATGCAGGTCTCAAGTGGGAACATGGAGGATTAGAAAATAAACACAGAGAGAAAAAGGATGGGACCAGGAGGACTCATTGCCAAGACTGATGGTCTGCAAGAGCAAGCCCCTACCCCCAAAACACTTTATTTATAGTGCAGAGCAAAGCCATTTGCAAAACAAAGAGAGCTCAGATACAAATTCACATTTCTGAGGCAAACCAAAAATTCTCCCAAGTGCATAAGACCCCCCACCATGCCTAACATCTTAACTTCACAAAACAAAGGATAAGAAGAACACAGCAACTGCCTCCAGTCTCTTCGAGGGACAGGGGGATGAGAGGAGTAGAAACCATCAGCATTACAGCTAACATGGAGGTGTAAGGAAGGGCATGTAAATTGCCTTTACCAACTTAATCAAACAATCAGAGATTGTGGGGAAGAGCTTAGCCCTTTGGCTTAAGCGTTAAACTGCAAGGACTTTTGTCAGCTTGCAGACTCCCACACCATGAGGTAAGATAAGAGTGGCCGAAGCAGATGAAGAGCCTGAGGAAGGCAGGAGGTGAGGTTAGAACAGACAGTGGGGCAGGACCTGTGAGGCTTTGAAAGCCAAGGTAAGAACTGTCACTCAGTGTGATGGTGGCTAGTGAGGGTGTCCTGCAGAGGAGTGCGGTGACCTGATTTATACTGAAAAGTGTCTGTCTAGCTGTTGGAAGACCAGTGAAAAGTAATGTGGCTTGATTAGGGTGTCAGCAATGGCGGGGTGAGAAGTGGCCAGATGCTGGTTACACTGTGAAGACAAAGTGGACAGAATTTGCAGGTGATTGGATGTGGGGGTGAGAAAGAGAGAAGAACCAAGGATGACTCTAAGGCTTTTGGCCTGCGCATCGTAAAGGATAGAGTGGCTGAGAAGGGGAATGGGAGAGAAACAGTTTGGGAGGAAATCAAGAGCTCGGTTTTGGACATCTTAAATTTGAAATCTTAACAGAAAAATGAATGGAATATGATGGGCAGTGAGATAGATGAGTCTGAAGTGCAGGGGAGAGTCGGCTGGGTGTGTGCATTTGGGAGTAATTATCACTAGTAATAATGCTGTGAGGCTGGGTGAGATCATCTGGAAAGTGAGTGTAGATAGAGAGGAGGTGCTAGGACTGTTGGGAAGACAAAGAGGAATCAACAAAGAAGACTGAGAAGAAGCCGCTCAGGAGTCAGGAGAAGAAGCAATAGGAGAATGGTGTCCCGGAAGGCAAGTGAAGAACCCATTTCATGAAAGGGAAATGTCAAATGCTGAAAGCTGAGTAAAATGGAGAAAATGAGGGTGTAAGAGATCTAATTCTTCAATTTCAAAAGTAGGAAGTAAATATATACTACCTAAAACAAGAAACCTCAAACAACAGCAGTATGCACATGTGATTTAGAAATATGAAGTTCAGCTATAGGTGCTAAAAATAGTTGCCTCTGGGGAGTGGGAAGGGAGTGAGGAGGCTTATGCAAGAAATTGCTGGGGGTTTTCGTTTTTGTTTTTGTTTTTTTTTTCCTAAATTCTCTATTTTTGTAATTTAGAAAATTAATTTTAACTGGGTGACATTGATCAATAAGTATACAGAGATTTCAGGCAAACATCACTTCATCATTTAAATAGTGAATTGTGTTGTATATCTATAACCTAAAGCCAAATCATTTTCCATTACCTAGTATTTGTCCCTCTTTACACACTTCCCCCAAGTCCCCTTTCCCTTTCTCTACATCTCCCTCCCCTTGGTAACCACTGCACTCTTATCTATGTCCATGAGTCTCAGCTTTGTATCCCACCTATATGTGAAATCATACAGTTCTTAGCTTTTTCTTATTTACTTATTTCACTTAGTATAATATTCTCAAGGTCCATCCATGTTGTTGTACATGATCCGATGTCATCATTTCTTTTTTTATTATTATTAATTTTAGTGGGGTGACATTGATAACATTGTCTTCCGTCACCTTCTAACTGGTTTTCTTTGTGCCCCTCCCCTCCCCCAACCCCCTCCCTCTCCTCCCCCCCACCCTGTAACCCCAACACTGTTGTCCATGTCTCTGAGTCTTATTTTTATGTCCCACCTATGTATAGAATCATATAGTTCTTAGTTTTTTCTGATTTACTTATGAAATTGCTGTTTTTATAAGCTGTATACAATTTTTGCACTCTTAAATTATGTGCCTATACAACTCTGATAAAAATAAATATTAAAATTTTAAATAATAAGGGTACTATTAATACTTGCACATAATTTTAAAAATTATCAAACAGCACAAAAGAGAATCAAATTAAAAGTATGTTTCTCCCTCTCCATTTTATCTGCCCAGCTACTACCTCTTTCTGTGGAAATGTTCTCTCTTACAGATATATCTATAGATATACATACAGATATAGGTATAGATATAGAAAAATAGAATTAAACTGCATACTATTTTGCTCTACAACCTCCTATTTGTACTGTATGCACCTCAAGTATCTTTCCATTTCAGCACATATACATTCATGCCTTTTGTTTTAATAGCTATGGTATCAAAAATAAAATAAAGTACCTAGGGATGAATTTAACCAACAAGGTAAAAGACCTGTACTCAGAAATTATAAGACACTAAAGAAAGAAATTGAAGAAAATACAAATAAATGGAAGCATATACCATGCTCATGAATTGGAAGAATTAACATCATTAAGATGTCCATACTACCCAGCGCAATCTATATATTCAACACAATTCCTATCAAAATATCAATAGTGCATTTCACAGAACTAGAACAAATAATCCAAAAATTTATATGGAACCTCAAAAGACCCCCCAAACAGCCACAGCAGTCTTGAAAAAGAAGAACAAAGTTGGTGGTACCATGCTACATAATATCAAACTATACTACAAGACTATAATAATCAAAATAATATGGTACTGCCTGAACAGTGGTGGCACAGTGGATAGAGCATTGACCTGGGATACTAAGGTCCCAGGTTCAAATCCCCAAGGTCATCAGCTTGAGTGCAAGCTCACCAGCTTGAGAGCAGGGTGGTTGGCTTGAGTGTGGTATCATCAACATGATTCCATGGTTGCTGGCTTGAGCCCAAAAGTCACTGGCTTAAAGCCCAAGGTTGCTGGTTTGAGCCCAAGGTTGTTGGTTTGAGCAAAGGGTCACTGGCTAAGCTGAAGCCCCCTGGTCAAAGCACTTGTGAGAAGCAATCAATTAACAACTAAAAAAGTGTCACAACTACAAGTTGATGCTTCTCATCTCTCTCCCTTCCATTTTCTATTTCTGTCTCTCTGTATGTGTCTTTCTCTCACACGCACACATTAAAAAAGAAAAAATTTAAAAAGCATGGTACTGGCATAAAAGGCATATAAATCAATGGAACAGAACAGAGACACCAGAAATAAACTCACACCTGTATGAGCAATTAATATATGACAAAGTAGACAAGAATATACAATGGGATAAAGACAGTTTTTCAGTGAATGATGTTGGGAAAATTAGACAGATACATGCAAGATAAACTCAAAATGGATTGAAGATTTAAATGCCAGACTTAAAACAGTAAAACTCTTAGAAGAAAACATAGGCAGTAAAATCTCTGACATTTTTCTTACAAATATTTTTTCTGATATATCTCTTCATGCAAGAGAAACAAAAGAAAAAAATAAACAAATGGAACTACATCAAACCAAAAAGATTTTGCACAGCAAAGGAAACCACCGACAAAACAAAAAGACAACTTACTGATTGGAAGAAAATATTTGCCAATAACACATTTGATAAGGGGTTAATATTTATAATTTATAAAGACCTCACACAACTCAGCACCAAAAAATGAAAAATCCAATTAATAAATGGACAGGAGACCTTTATAAATAGACACTTCTCCAAAAGGACATACAGATAGCCAATAGACATATGAAAAGATGCTCAATGGCACTAACCACCAGAGAAATGTAAACTAAAACCACAATAAGCTACTACCTCACACCTGTCAGAATGGCTAGCGTCCATAAATCAACAAACAAGTGTTGACAAAAATGTGGAAAAACTGGAACCCTAATGCACTATTGGTAGGAATGAAGATTGGTGCAACCACTATAGAAATTTTGGAGGTTTCTCAAAAATTTAAAAATGGAACTGATATATATCCACTTCTGGGTATATGCCCCCCAAAACCCAAAACACTGATTTAAAAAAATAAATGCAGCCCTATGTTCACTGCTACATTATTTACAATAGCTAAGATATGAATGCAACCCAAGTGCTCATCAATAGGCAAGTGAATAAAAAAGTGGTGGTATATAGATATAATGGAATATTAGTCAGCCATGAAAAAGAATATAATCTGACCATTTGTAATAGCATGAATGGACCTAGACGATATCATGCTAAGTAAAATAAGTCAGACAGAGAAAGCCATATACCAAATGCTTTCACTTATGTGTGGAATCTAAAAAGCAAAATAAATAAATAAACAAAATAGAAACAGACTCATAAATATAGAGATTAGATTGATATTTGTCAGATGGAAAGGATTTGGGGATAGGGGGCTGGGTGAAAAACAGGAAGGGATTAAAAAGTACAAATTGGTAGTCACAAAATAATCATGGGGATATAAAGTACAGCATAGGGAATATAGCCAAAAATATTGTAATAACTATGTATGGTGACCAGTGGGTACTTGAAATATTGGGGTACTACTTTGTAAAGTATGATTATCTAATCACTATTTTGTATACCTGAAACTAATACAAAATAATATTGAATGTAAATAGCTGCATATATCTATCCTGTTGTAGCAATGTATTATAATTTACTTAGTCTCCTATTTAAAGACATTTGGGTTGTTGCCACATCACAACAATGCTGCAAAGAACACCCTTAAACACAGGCCTTTTAATATCTGCACCAGCATTCCCATAGGAAAAATTACTAGCACTAAAATAACTAGGCCAGCCTGACCAGGCAGTAGTGCAGTGGATAGAGCGTCAGACTGGGACGCAGAGGACCCAGGTTCGAAACCCCAAGGTTGCCAGCTTGAGCATGGGCTCATCCGGCTTGAGTGTGGGTTCAACAGCTTGAGTGCAGGGTTGCTGGCTTGAGCACAGGATTATAGACATTACCCTATGGTCGCTGGCTTGAGCAAGTGGTCACTTGCTCTGCTGTAGCCCCCCAGTCAAGGCACACGAGAGAAAGCAATTGATGAACAACTAAGGAGCTGCAACGGAGAATTGATGCTTCTTATCTCTCTCCTTTCCTGTCTGTCGGTTTCTATCTGTCTCTATCACAGTAAATTAATTAATTAATTAATTAATTAACGAGGACAAAGAGTATGCATGGGTATTTTGCACCTTGATATTCTCAAACACATTCCCAAAGGTTGTGTCAACTTATACTACCATTGTGTCTATAGTGGGTATTTCTTCCTACTCAGGCCAGTTAAAAAACAAAACAAAACAACAGCTCTTTGTTTTCATCTTCATTTTTAAAAATTATGAATGTATATTAGCATCAGGGTTATCATTTATGTAATAAATTAGAATTGCATAGTCTCCCATATTTCCCTATGTTCTAGACCTTTGGGTTAGGAATTATCTGTTCCTTAAATTTTTATAAGAATTTACCCATAAAACCACCTGAGCTTAGAATCTTTATGAAAGGTGTTCCTTAATAGTGTTCTCACTTCTTTGTTTACCCATCAGTTAAACTACTTAATAAACCCAATTTTTAAAATTTCTTGTTTTAGAATCATCCATTTCACAGTTTTTTATAAAAAGTTCTCAACCTATAATTGAGCATACACTTATTCAGACTAAAGCAAACTCTTGTTGTTGGGTTAGCAAGAATCTTGTTTGTTTTGTTGTTTTTTTCCTAAATAACCATTTCCTATATTTATTATACTTTCTGCTGTTCTGTTTCCTAATTAATTTATTCCTACATAGGTTTTCATTACTTTCAAACTATAATTTTCCTTAGGGCTGGCCTCTGTCTGTTTGGGGTTATTTTTTTCTTTGAAAATTGACTATTTCATTCATTTAAAAAATTTCTCCCCTGGCCCTGGCCGGTTGGCTCAGTGGTAGAGCATCAGCCTGGCGTGCAGAAGTCCTGGGTTCGATTCCCGGCCAGGGCACACAAGAGAGGCACCCATTTGCTTCTCCACCTCTTCCCCTCTCCTTCCTCTCTGTCTCTCTCTTCCCCTCCCGCAGCCGAGGCTCCATTGGAGCAAAGATGGCTCTGGTCGCAACAGAGCGACGCCCAAGAGGGGCAGAGCATCGCCCCCTGGTGGGCAGAGCGTTGCCCCCTGGTGGGCGTGCCAAGTGGATCCCAGTCAGGCGCATGCGGGAATCTGTCTGACTGTCTCTCCCCGTTTCCAGCTTCAGAAAAAATAAATAAATAAATAAAAATAAAAGAAAAAAGAAAAAATTTCTCCCCATTTAAAATAATGAAAGCATTTAACACTACAAATTTAGTTTAGAGTGAAGCATTAGTTGTATTTAAGGAGGTTTTTTTAAAATATGTATTGCTTTGATTTTTATCTTCTAAATAACATAATATATATATACATATACATATATATATATATATATATTTCTTTCTTTCTTTGACTCAGAATTTAAAACTGTTGTCTCAATTGAAAGATGGTATTTACACTTTTATTATTAACTTCTAACAAGAGTGACAGAGAATTTGGTCCATGCTAACCTGGACCAAATTTGTAGTGTTAGATTGTAGTGTTAGATTTTTTTTCCTGTAACTTGTATTATGTCAGTTTTTAATGATGCATTAAACATCTATGAAGGTACAATCTGTTTGTAGGAACTAAAATTCAATATATATTAATTTAACCTTAAAAACATTTCTGTTTTGTCCAGGGATGAGACGGGCAGGTGCTGGGTTGTGTGGCTACATCACAAGAGGCCCAATTCTATATCCCCTGTGAGCTCAGCTCATGCTATCCCAGGAAGGGGAAGAAGTGCCTGCCTCCTTTAGCTAGCTGGCACCACCTCCAGTAGGAAACTGTTTGGATCTGCACCCTCCAAGTCCCAGTAGCCCTGCCCTGCTGAGCTCAGTTCCACAAGGGAAAGGGAGGGCTGTTCAAGCTGGGACATTTGGAGTGTGTCTCCCTCAGAAGTTATTGTTTGGGACCAGGAAAAGTGCTTAGATCTTTCCTGCAGTCTTGCTGGCAGCACCCCCAACAAGAGACTCTTTTAATCTGTCCTCCTGAGCTGCAGTGGCTCTTCCCTCCTGAGCTTGCTCCTGCAGAGGGGATAGCTGGTTGCACCCAAACTGAACCTGCAGTGCACTACTCCTGGGGAAGCTAGGGTTGGAAAGTCTGGCAGAGACTGAGTTGTTTGGTTCTGGAGTAGGGGCCATTTTCCCTTCGTTGAGTTCTCAAGGAGAGAATCAGTGATATCAAAGACAGGCAACTAGAGATGATACAGAGGGAAGAAGAGACTCAAGAACTTTTAAAAATGAGAGAGCTCTATGAGAATTGTCTCGACTCCATCAGAAAGAGCAATATAAAAATAATGGGAATTTCAGAAAAAGAAAAAAAGGAGAAGGGAATAAAGAGCCTATTCAAACAAATAATTGATGGAAACTTCCCAAGCCTATGGAAAGAGTTAGATCCTTAAATCCAAGAAGCAAACAGAATGCCTAGTTACCTCAACCCAAACAGACCTTTTCCAAGGCACATTGTAATAAAAATGTCAAAAATCTATGACAAAGAAAGAATCCTCAAGGCAGCTAGAGAAAAGAAGAACTTAACATATAAAGGAAAGCCCATCAGGTTATCATCAGACTTCTCAGCAGACATTCTATAAGCCAGAAAAGAGTGGACCCAAACATTCAAAGTACTGAAAGAGAGGAATTACCAACCAAGAATAATATATCCATCAAAATTCTTCAAATATGAAGAAGGAATAAAACTTAAAACTTTTCTAGACATACAAAAGCTGAGGGAATTTATCACCAGAAAACCCTCACTACAAAAAATACTCAAGGGGGCTATTCTACCAGATACAAAGAACAAAACAACACAAAACTACAAGTAAAAGCCCCAAAAAGGTTACAATATAAACAAGGATAATCTGTGACCAAAAAAACCCCCCCAAAAAAACATAAAAAGGGAGAAGATAAAGTAGCAAAGGAGGATAGAGGGCAGAATCACTCATAAGACAAAGGACTTCATATATATGAAACAGTATTTCTCAACAACCTAATGGTAACCACTCATGGGAAAAAAAAAACTGAAATACATAGCAGAAAAAAATAAAAAATAGAAGAAAGAAACATGGGATACCACCAAACAAAAACAACTGACAGAAACACAAAAGAAAAAGAATGAAGGGAGACACAGAACTACCAGAAAACAAAACTAACAGTGGCTATAGGAATCCTCATATGTCAATAATTTGCCTAAATGTAATAGTCTGAACTCACCAACAAAGAGACACAGAATAGCAGATTGGATCACAAGGCAAAACTCAAACATATGTTTCCTTCAGGAGACACATCTAAGCTGCAGGGACAAAAGTAGACTCAAAATGAAAAGTTGGGAAATGATTCTCCAAGCAAATAATACATATAGAAAAGCAGATGTAGCCATACTTGTATCTGACAATACTGACTTCAAGACAACAAAGGCAACAAGAGACAAAGATGGATATTTCATAATGATAAAAGGAACACTATATCAAGAAGATATAACACTAGTATATATGCACCAAATCAGGGAGCACCAAAATATATAGGGCATCTACTAACAGAGCTAAAAATAGAAACAGATAAAAAGGTAATCATAGTTGGAGACTCAACACAACATTTACTGCTTTAGATAGATTATTCAAACAGAAAATCAATAAGAAAATACTGTCCTTAAATGACATATTAAACAAAAGGGACATAATAGACATTTACAGAACATTTCATCCCAGAACATCAGATTATATATTCTTTTCCAGTGTGCATGGAACACTCTCAAGGATAGTTCATTATGTGGGGATCACAAAACTAACATCAACAAATTTAAGAAGATTAAAATTATACCAGACATATTCTCTGACCATAAGGCTTTGAAGTTAGAATTCAACTCCAAAAAAGAAGTAGAGAAATCCACAAAAAAATGTTTAAATTAAACAATATACTTCTAAAATTGGCTGGGCCAAAGAAGAAATAAAAGCAGAGATAAAAAAAATATATACAGACAGACAAGAATGACAACACAACATATCAAAAAACAAGAGAGCTCTCAAGTAAACAATTTAACATCACATCTGAAAGAACTAGAAAAAGAACAAAGGCAACCCAAAGTCAGCAGAAGAAAGAAAATATTGATAATAAAAATTAGAGCAAAACTAAATGAAATAGAGAACAAAGAACTACAGAAAAATTAATACAACAAGGAGTTGGTTCTTTGAAAAGAACAATAAAATTAACAAATCCCTGGCTAAACTCACTAAGGATAAAAAAGGAAGGACTCATAAAAACAAAATCTGAAATGAAAGTTGACAAATTACCACAGATATCTTAGATATACAAAGGATCATACTAGATTATATGCCTCCAAATTCAACAATCTAGAAGAAATGTATAAATTTCTAGAACTATACAATCTTCCTAGACTGAGACACAAAGAAGTGGAAAACCTAAATAGACCAATTAGGAAGGAGGAAATTTTAAAAAATATCAAAAACCTCCCCTAAAATAAAAGTCCAGGACCAGATGGCCACACTAGTGGCAAACATTCAAAGAAGATTTGGTACCTATCCTTCTCAAAGTCTTCCAAAATATAGAAGAAAGAATACTCCCTACTACATTTATGAGGCCAACATAACCCTCATACCAAAACCTGGCAAGGACAATACAAAAAGAAAAAGAAAACTAAAAACCAATATCTCTAATGAATACAGATGCAAAAATCCTAAACAAAATTCTAGCAAATTGAATATAACACATTAAAAAAATTATACATCATGATCAAGTAGGATTCATTCCAGGAGAACAGGGGTGGTTCAACATTTGCAAAATGATCAATGTAATATACCACATCAACAAAACAAAGAGTAAAAAATAATAT
The DNA here is from genome assembly GCF_036850995.1 of Saccopteryx leptura. NCBI lineage: Eukaryota > Metazoa > Chordata > Mammalia > Chiroptera > Emballonuridae > Saccopteryx > Saccopteryx leptura. The sequence goes on from NC_089506.1 coordinate 188,954,101, forward strand.
CATTCTCAATAGATGCAGAAAAAGCATTCAATAAGATACAACATCCATTTATGTTTAAAACACTCAATAAAATGGGTATAGAAGGAAAGTACCTCGGCCCTGGCTGGTTGGCTCAGCGGTAGAGCGTCAGCCTGGCGTGCGGGGGACCCGGGTTCGATTCCCGGCCAGGGCACAAAGGAGAAGCGCCCATTTGCTTCTCCACCCCTTCCCCCCTCCTTCCTCTCTGTCTCTCTCTTCCCCTCCCGCAGCCAAGGCTCCATTGGAGCAAAGATGGCCCAGGCGCTAGGGATGGCTCCTTGGCCTCTGCCCCAGGCGCTAGAGTGGCTCTGGTCGCCACAGAGCGACCCCCCGGAGGGGCAGAGCATTGCCCCCTGGTGGGCAGAGCATCGCCCCTGGTGGGTGTGCCGGGTGGATCCCGGTGGGGTGCATGCGGGAGTCTGTCTGACTGTCTCTCCCCGTTTCCAGCTTCAGAAAAATACAAAAAAAAAAGAAGAAGAAGAAGGAAAGTACCTCAACATAATAATGGTCATATATGACAAACCATCAACAAATATCATACTAAATCCGTGATGGCAAATCTTTTTATAAAAAACCGCCCACTTTTGCAGTGCTGGTCAACCTGGTCCCTCCTGCCCAATAGTGGGTGTCCCAGCTTTCATGGTGAGCCAATCATGGCGCCATTTGGTTGCTCCGCTACCCGGGCGGGAGGGACTAGGTTGACCAGCACTGCAAAAGTAGGTGGTTTTTATAAAAAGGTTCGCCATCACGGTATTAATGGTGGAAAATTGAAAGCTTTTCCTCTAAAATCAGGAACAAGACAAGGTGTCCCACATTCTCCACTCTTATTCAACATAGTACTCAACTAAATATTATCAAACCAGATTCAGCAATACACTAAAAAGATCATACACCACAAACATGTAGGATTTATTCCAGGGATACAAAGTTGGTACAGTATTCACAAAACAACAAACATGATTCATCACATAAACAAAATGAAGGATAAAAATCACATGATTATATCAATAGATGCAGAAAAGCACTTGATAAAATTCAACACCCATTTATTGTGAAAAAGCTCTCAGCAAAATGGGTATAGAAGAATCAGCCTGACCACGCTGTGGCGCAGTGGATAGAGCGTCAGACTGGGATGCTGAGGACCCAGGTTCGAGACCCCGAGGTCTCCAGCTTGAGCGCGGGCTCATCTGGTTTGAGCAGAAAAAAGCTCACCAGCTTAGACCCAAGGTCTCTGGCTCAAGCAAGGAGTTACTCAGTCTGCTGAAGGCCCGTGGTCAAGGCACATATGAGAAAGCAATCAATGAACAACTAAGATGTCGCAATGCGCAACGAAAAACTAATGATTGATGCTTCTCATCTCTCCGTTCCTGTCTGTCTGTCCCTGTCTATCCCTCACTCTGACTCTCTCTCTGTCTCTGTAAAAAAAATAAAAATAAAATAAAATAAAATAAAATAAAATAAAAATGGGTATAGAAGAATCATACCTCAAAATAATAAAGGCTGCCCTGGCCGGTTGGCTCAGTGGTAGAGCGTCGGCCTGGCGTGCAGAAGTTCCGGGTTTGATTCCCAGCCAGGGCACACAGGAGAAGCGCCCATCTGCTTCTCCACCCCTCCTCCTCTCCTTCCTCTCTTTCTCTTCCCCTCCCACAGCCAAGGATCCACTGGAGCAAAGATGGCCCGGGTGCTGGGGATGGCTCCTTGGCCTCTGCCCCAGGCGCTAGAGTGGCTCTGGTCGCAACAGAGCGACGCCCCAGAGGGGCAGAGCATCACCCCCTGGTGGGCAGAGCGTGGTCCCCTGGTGGGCGTGCCGGGTGGATCCCGGTCGGGCGCATGCGGGAGTCTGTCTGACTGTCTCTCCCCGTTTCCGGCTTCAGAAAAATACAGAAAAAATAATAATAATAATAATAATAATAAAGGCCATATATGGCAAACCCACAGCCAACATCATACTCAATGGGCAAAAACTAAAAACATTTCCCTTAAGATGAGGAACAAAACAGGGATGTCCACTTTCATCACTCTTATTCAACATAGTACTGAAAGTCCTACCCACAGCAATCAGACAAGAAGACGAAATAAAAAGCATCCAAATCTAAAAGGAGGAAGTAAACTGTCATTATTCGCAGATGTCATAATATTGTACACAGAAAACCCTAAAGACTCTACAAAAACACTACTGGGTCTAATAAATGAATTTGGCAAAGTAACAGGATACAAAATTAATATTCAGATATTGGTGGCATTTTTATGCACCAATAATGAACTATCAGAAAGAGAAGTTAAGAGAACAATTCCATTTACTATTGCAACAACAACAAAAAATAAGGTATCTAGGAGTAAATTTAACCAAGGAGGTAAAAGACCTGTACTTGGAAAATTATAAGATACTGAAGAAAGAAATTGAGGAAGATTCAAATAAGTGGAAGAATATACCACATTCATGAATAGGAAAAAATAACATCCTTAAAACATCTATGCTACCTGCACTCAAGCTGACGACCTCAGGGTTTTGAACCTGGGTCCCCTGAGTCCCAGTCTGATACTCTATCCACTGTGTCACAGTCTCTCGTTCTGCTATAACCCCCCAGTCAAAGCACATGTGAGAAAGCAATCAATGAACAACTAAGGTGCCGCAACAAAGAGCCACAACAAAGACTTGATGCTTCTCATCTCTCCTGTCCTGTCTGTCCCTATCTATCCTTCTCCCTGTCTCTCTCTCTCTGTCTCTGTCACAAAAAGAAAAAGAAAATGTCTATACTACCCAAAGCAGTCTACACATTCAGTGCAATTCTTATTAAAATACCAATGGCATATCTCACAGATCTAGAACAAATATTCCAAAAATTTATGTGGAACCACAAAAGACCAACACGTAGGCACAGACAACAGTGGTGATAGCCAGAGGGAAAGGGGGTGGGGGGAGGTGGAGGTGGGCAAAGGAAGGGAAAATGGGGACAGAAACAGACGTTGAATGGAGTGATGGGTGCACGATGCAATGTGTAGATGTTTTATTGAGTTGTACATTTGAAACCTGTGTGGACCAATGCCACCCCAATAAATTCAATAAAAAGCAAGTTTCAAAATATGTATAACATGACACCATCATAGTAACAGCTGCTGAAAGTTACCAGCACATTTTTTTAAAGTTCCAGGTGGTTTTAAACACCTTTTGTAAATACTCATTTATTTTTTACAACAACTTTATGAGGTACACACTTCCATTATCCCTGTTTGATAGATGAGAACAGAGGCATGGAAAGATTTTAAAACTTTCCTAAGGTCACAAAACTATTAAGCAGCAGAATAAAGATTCAAAAGAAGGGAGTATGGCTCCAAAGTCCACACTCTTTAAGTCATTCAAAGAAATGCCCTGTACTGTTTAAATATATAGTTTATTAAGAGGTAAAATGTAAGGATACACATCAAATTTGTCATAACAATTGCCTCTGGGAGGGAATATGAGGAGGAAAGAGAGAGGATAATATTGGGGAGAATAAAAGGGACTTTAACTTGATCAGCAATGTTCAAGTACAGTATAAAGTTATACACAGCTCTTTTAGAATTCAGCATAATAACTATAATACACATATTTCTTTTATATTAAGCACATATCTGAAGCAAAAATGTTAATATTTTGTATGGTGGGTATTGTATGTTTACTATTTTTTAGTTTTCTGTATTTTTAAAACATTTCAAAAATAAAAATGTCTTATTTAAAAACAACATTACAACAAAAATAAAAAGAAATTTGTTTGGCTGACATTGGTTGACAGGATCACATGGGTTTCAAGTGTACATTTCTATGATACATAAATAAAAAGAAATTTAAGAAAAAAAAGCATCTTTTATTTTGCCCCACAAAACCAGACATAGAGAATGATAAATTGTCTATAGATAGTAAGGATACAATACCCACCATACAAAATATTAACATTTTTGCTTTAGATATGTGCTTAATATAAAATTGTCTATAGATAGTAAGGAGAATAAAGAAAACTGAGAGGCAGAAAAACCCCACGTCATATTGCAACATATTTCCAATATACACTAGGTGCTTTACGGATGTTTTCTCACTTATTAAAACAATCTTATAAAAGGACAAATACTGTTTGATTCCACTTGTATAAAGTCTCTACAGTAGTCAAATTCATAGAGACAGAAAGTAGAATGGTGGGTTCCTGGGCTGGGGTGAGGGTGATGAGGAGTTATGTAATGGGGACAGATTTTCAGTTTGGGAAGATGAAAAAATTCTGGAGGTGGATGGTGGTGAGAGCTGCCCAACAATGTGAATGTGCTAGTGCCACTGAGCTGTACACTTAAATATGGTGAAACTTGTAAATTTTATGTTATGTGTCTTTTGCCAGAATAACAACATTTTTCTAACCCTGTGATCCAGTTATCCCTATTTGTAGGGGATGAAATGAGGTTCTGAGGTCACACCACTGACCAGTAGCGGAGTCAGGATTTAAACTGAGAGGTGTGGATTCTCAGCCCTCAGCATCTCACCTTGTTACTCCCCTCCCGGAGTGAGAGCTTCAGAGGGCTGCTTTCCAGCCCCATTAGTCCCCAAACTAGGAAGCAGGATTGACAGTGTCACCCAGGTAGCTCCAGTCTTCCAAGGGAGAATTTGCTTATCTCTCCTGTCTTCTCAGCCACAGAGAAAACCACCACGCGGGCCACCAGCACCATCACCACCACCACCACCACAGATGACGTCAGTGTCACAAAGAACGAAAAGCATCTGACTCTAGAAGCTACAATTGGTGTGGCACTGGCCGTTGCTGTGCTCATAATTGCAATTTTGGGACTGATGGTCTACCTCAGGTGGAAGGGAAGTAAAGGTAAGTTGTCAAAGACTCCACTGTCTCCTGAAGCTTTCCATGCAGGTATTTCTCTGAACCCACTTACAGCAGAATGATCATAAATATCCATTAAAAATGCAAATCCAGTCCTGGGCCGGTTGGCTAAGTGGTAGAGCATCGGCCCAGCATGTGGATGTTCCCAGTTAGATTCCTGGTCAGGGCACAAAGAGAGGCGACCATCTGCTTCTCCACCCTTCTCCCTTGCCCTTCTCTCTCTCTAGCTCTCTCTTCTCCTCCCACAGCCATGGCTCTGTTGGAGTGAGTTGGCCCTAGGCATTGAGGATGGCTCCATGGCCTGGCCTCAGGCACTAAAATAGCTCATTTACCAAGCAACAGAGCAGCGGCCCCACATGGGCAGAGCATCAACCCATAGGAGGCTTGCCAGGTGGATTCTGGTCAGGTCGCATGGGGGAGTCTGCCTCTCTACTTCTCCGCTTCTCACTTAAGAGGAAAAAAAAAAAAAAAGCTTGATGGACTGAGGTCTGGACTTGGGAATCTGCACTGTTAACAGTCTCCTCAAGTGGTGTCTGGGAGTGATCAAGTTTGAGAACCATTGCTTCAGACCAACCCCTTTCTACAAATCTGATCATTTTCCAGGTCTTGTTTCTTGACTTAATAATTTTTCAGTAGTCCTTACCTTTTGGTACATGGGGAGGATCTGCCCTGAAAAAAGAAAGGAGAGAGCGGAAGGGATAGGAAGTTGACTCAGCTCAGCAAGCATTAGTGGGGTGCCCCTTTTCTAGGGCCTGGCTTGAAATTGAAGAGACAAGTAAATAAAGCAAAAGCCCTGCTTTTAAGGAACTCAGCGTGGGCAGAAAGTGCCTTAAGGGCTAATTCCGTCATTTGGAAAGAGCTGTGGTAGGTTGGGAGGAAGCACAGTAATCAGGGAGGACTTTCCTGAGGAGGCACACCTGCCAAAAAGTCTCAAAGAATAAAAAAGAATTAGCCAAAGAAGCAGTGAGGATGTGTAGAGATCACTGTTATTCCAAGCAAAGAAAACCATTCTGGGAACTGTAAGTAGCTCAATGATTCTGAGGAGGCAGGAGCTGGGAGAAGAGGGCCTTGTAAATCACACCCATGAGCCTATGATTCCAGAGACAACATGAAGCAGCCAAGGGGCAACCTCACTTCACCTTGCAGATACATAGGTCTGCAGAGAGAGCCAGATTCTGTAAACGGTTAAGAGGGAACAATAAGACTTGGTGATTGGACTGATGTAGTGATGAGGGAGCAGGAAGAAGTCACATGTTTACAATTTGGGTGAACAAGGGTGTGATGAAACCACCAAATGAATTAGGGGACATAGGAGGCCAAAGGCCATGTTTGGAGGGAGAAAATGATTCCTCCAGTTTGAGATATGTTATGTTTGAGACACCTGTGTGGCATCTGAGCCAAGATGTCCATCAGAAACTTGGATGCATGCACTTACAGCTCAAAGAGAGAACAAGGCTAGAGGCATTAATTATTTATGCCCCAGTAGCATCAAAAATTGATTCAAAATTACTTTTAGGAAAGTTTGCACCTGACCAAGCAGTGGTGCAGTGGATAGAGCATTGGACTGGGATGTGGAAGACCCAGGTTCAAAACCCCGAGGTCGCCAGCTTGAGCGTGGGCTCACCAGCTTAAGCACAGGGTCACTGGCTTGAGCCCAAAGGTCACTGGCTTAAGCAAGGGGTCACTCGCTCTGCTGTAGCCCCCCAGTCAAGGCACCTATGAGAAAGCAATCAATGAACAACTAAGGTGCCACAATGAAGAATTGATGCTTCTCATCTCTCCCTCCCTGTCTGTCCCTATCTGTCCTTCTCTCTTACTCTCTGTCTCTGTCAAAAAAAAGAAAAGAAAAAATTGCAGAAAGATTTGTCCTAATTGATATTAAAGTACAGAGGTGAAGAGCATAAACTATGACTGCCTGCAGGCAATCCAGTCAGTGCTGGCTGGGTCAACTCCGGCACCATGGTACTCTTACTCTGCGCTTCAACTTACTCATCATAAAATGGGGATAATATTAGTAATTAGCCCACAGGTTGTCATGAAAATTAAACACAATGCATTTAGAATAGATCCTGGCACAGAGTAAGCACTAGATGAGCATTAGCACTTATAATTATTTTTTTTGTATTTTTCCTAAGTGAGAAGTGGGGGGCGGCAGACAGACAGACTCCCACATGCACCCGACTGGGATCCACCCGGCATGCCCACCAGGGGCCGATGCTCTGCCCATCTGGTCGTTGCTCCTCTGCAACTGGAGCCATTCTAGCACCTGAGTCAGAGGCCACAGAGCCATCCTCAGCACCCAGGCCAACTTTGCTCCAATGGAACCTTGGCTGTGGGAGGGGAAGAGAGAGACAGAGAGGAAGGAGAGGGGGAGGGGTGGAGAAGCAGATGGGCGCTTCTGCTGTGTGCCCTGACCAGGAGTCAAACCCAGGACTTCCACATGCTGGGCTGACACTCTATCACTGAACCAACCAGCCAGGGCAGCACTTATAATTATTAAGCTACAATTACTAAAGTGATACAATCCTAGTATATGATACATAAACAGATTATAAAGTAATGGAAGAAAATAAAAAACTCAGATATAGGCAGGATGAAAATAGGCCTAAATAAATGCTGGAATTTAGTTGATTAAAAAGTAACATTTCTAATCAAAGGAAGAAGAGGAGTAATTTAATACATAGTGCTAGAACCATGGAGTGGAGATGACTTCCCTAAGTACGACATAAAACTCAAAAGGGGTGAATAAAAATATTGATAAATTCACCTAACCAGGCGGTGGCACAGTGGATAGAGCGTCCGACTGGGATGTGGAGGACCCAGGTTCGAGACCCCAAGGTCGCCAGCTTGAACGTGGGCTCATCTGGTTTGAGCTAGGCTCACCAGCTTGAGCCCAAGGTCGCTGGCTCAAGCAAGGAGTCACTCAGTCTGCTGTAGCCCCCTGGTCAAGGCACATATGAGAAAGCAATCAATGAACAACTAAGGAGCTGCAATGAAAAATTGATGTTTCTCATCTCTCTCCCTTCCTGTCTGTCTGTCCCTATCTGTCCCTCTCTCTGACTCTCTCTGTCTCTGCCACAAAAAAAGAAAAAAATATATATACGCACACACACACACACACACACACACACACACACACACACACATATATATATATATAGAGAGAGAGAGAGAGAGAGAGAAATTCAACTACATAAAAATTGAGGTTAAAATTTTACAAAGAAGTTTCACAGTGGTTTCTCCTGAGAGTGAGAATGAGGGTCAGAGATGAAGAGAGAATATGATATAGCCTCCAAGGAAATGGAAGGTTGTATTCATGGATTCACAATAAGCCATAATAAGCCATAAATCGGCCGAAGCATCATTGCACATAATGAATGGTGTTTTTCCCAGCAGTATTCAACCATGCCATTTAGTAATCTTTAGGACCTGTCAACAGTTCTATTTAGCAGTTAGCATCAGAGACCAGAAGCAACCATAACTTAAATGACACAGAGTTTATTATTTCCCCCTCATATAAAAGGACCTAGAGGCAGACAGCAGAGGCCACTGTCCTTAGGCACTCAGGCTCCTACCTTTCTGCTAACTGTCCTGAAGACTGGCTTATATACTAAAGGTTGCCTCCTGGTCCAAGGTGGCTGCTAAGACTGAGGCCATTATTTCTGAATCCAAGTAGGAAACAGAAGGAGGAACGGACAAAAACCCATGCCTCAATTGTCTGTCTTCCTTTTAAAGAGCCTTTCTGAAAGTCCTACCCACACTTCCCCCTATCTTATTGGCTAGAATTTAGTCCTATGTTCCACAGCTATCTGTAGGGGAGCACACTGCCACTCCAAACAAAATTGAGGTTCTGTAACTGAGTAAGAACAGGTGAATGGATACTGAATAAACAAATAGCATTCCATGCCATAGACACATGCAGGACTGGAGATTCAGCAGCTCGGTGTGGCAGGACAGGCAACTCAGGAGGTCAAGGAGCTGGTGAAAGGGCACAATGGAATGGAGGACTTGCAGATGCCTAGATAACCTGAAAGAAAGTGAACAAGAGTTCAGGGAGGTCAAAGCACAGGTGCCGGGGGGTAATGACCAAAGAGAGCTGGAAGGAAAGAAAGTTGTAGCACAAAAATTATACTAGCATTTAGTATTTCAGAGTCCTCATTTCAGGGATTAAAAAAAATAAAGTCCAAGGTATTGCTGAGTGGAACGGAGGTTGCTGGAGCTGGGGGGACGGGTGAGTCCAGAGTGTTCAGAGGGTTGTCCCTGTGGATGATGAGACCTCCCAGGACGGTGGTGGCGTGAATGTGTGTGAACTAGAGGCCAAATGCTGGGGAAATGCTGAGAGAGACTTGAGGATGTGGAGGGAGGCTGGTGCAGGGGGGACAGCAGAGTCCTCAGTGGAGGAGAGGAACAGACTGCAGTGCAAACACGGATTCCAGCCACGAGGTTCATGCGCTGGGAGAGAGAAAGAGCCGCCACTCAGAAGGAAAGCACAAGAAGCTAGTTTTCAGGGCAGGAGGGAGCAATGGTGCCTGTGACAAGAGGAAGGAGGGGGGAGTGAGGGTGGGCCAGGGCTCAGCAGTGGAAGGAGCAGGTTTGGGGGTTGCAGGGAGTTCAAGGAGAGGGGAAGGGAGCAGAGGGAAAGTTAGGGAGAGAGGGCAGGGTGAGGGAGGCACAGGGTGCAGAGAAGAGCTCCTCTCCAGATTTGGTGTCGAGGACAATAACAGGACAGGCGTGGGCGGCTTCAGGGTGCCAGCTGGGTGCCAGCTCTGAGTCCTAGGCCCTTCCCACATGGGTTTCAGCAGAGCTGCTTTGCTCCCTGGTTTGTCCAAGGATGGTCTCAGAGTAGAACGGAACAGAGAAGGCAGGAGGACAGGTGCTGTTCATGGGTGACACACTGACACACTGTTGGTCCTTCCACAGGTCTGCAGACTAAAGCCAGAGCTCCAGCCAGGTGAGCGCTTGTCTTCCAAGGTGGGAAGGGGGGGAGGGGCTCTGATCTGGGAAACAGGAAATGTCCTTATGGGAACAGTGTGAGGGAGCCTTTCACAGCTGCTCTCATCCTCGACTTTCTCATCCCTGTCCTCCTACGTCCCTAACAGGCTAGACTCTTAACTTCCTGAGTCTGACTCCTAAAAGCAAAACAAAACAAAAAATCAAGAGCAGTGGAGCTAGAGGTTTCAGCAGTTTCGCTAATTCTATCCCAGAACGTCTCCCTTTTCTCTTTCCCTGGTGTTCCTTTCAGAGCCATTTCTGTTCTTCCTTCTGCTCGTTGTGTTCTTTCCACCTTGAACATCATCCTTCCCAAACACATTTCCCTGTTCCACTTTTTTCTTTCTTGCTCATTGCTCAATCTGCCTTTTCCCCTGGTGATGGGTCTGAAGGGGACACAAGAATCGTTACCTCCATCTCCTCTGCCATGTGCTTTTCCCCAGAGCACCTTCCTCCCTCAGCTCCCAGCCTAGCTTCCTCTCCTCTGTGCTGGGGATCCCCTCCCTTTCCTGGACACTCCTATCAGTTTTCTTCCCTCCATCCTTCTTCTCATTTCCACACTTACCCTTCCCTAAGTCCCCCTTCCTCCTTTCTCTCTACCCCTGACTTTTGCCAGCTGCCTTCCTCGGGTCCCCTTCCAGCATGATGTCTCCTTCTGGGGACCAGGCCTGAGCACCGAGCCAGAGGCTGTGAGATGAGCTTCACTTATTTTCGTTCTCCAGTTCTAACCGAGGCAGTGCCAGCAGAGAGGACAGCAACTCACCCGTCCGACTTCTCCTCCCGTGCCCCCTTCCTACCAAAGTGGCTTCTCTAGAACAATGCTCCTTCTGTTGGCACTCAGGGACCTCTCCTGGCCATAGCACAGATTGCCTCTCAATGCTCTTGCAGGCAGCCTCCTCTGAGAGCCTCAGACCACTGCCTCCCTCTTCTGAGTATGTCCAAGCAGGTCACAGCGCCCCCACAACACAGCCAGCCCGATGCAGGCTTTAACTCTTTTCTGCCTAGCCTCTAACACATTCCCACCCTTTCCTTTCGGTGCAGGGGATCCTTCCATGACACTGAAGAGTCCAAGAACATTGGGAATAAAGGTCAGTCCGACCATTATCATCACTCCCCACTCTCCACCTTGGCCCCTCCTTTTCCCACACACTTCCTCCCAGTGTGCCCCTTTTCCCCTTTCCCATGCCTCACCCATCCCTCCCATGTGACCCGGGTCCTCACCTAGCAGATGACCTCACTGCTGAGCCCTCTGCCTATTTCTCTACCCTGGCTGCCATGCCATCTGACCCTGGCACATCTTGATTTTTTTCCTAGAACAACATAGAGACCCCAAGCTGGACCCAAAGGTAAGCAGCTCAGACTAGAGCCTGAAAGAATTAAAGGGAAGCTTGGAAGGAATAGAGGGACAGTGGTATTGGTGGGACGCTCAGGTGTGGGATCACTGCTCTCAGATGGGGTCAGCTCCCCCTCCACTTCTAACCCCCTTCTCCCGTTCTCACCCAGGTGGATGGCATCGTCTATGCCTCGCTTGCCCTCCCCAGCTCCACCTCACCATCAGCACCTCCTTGCCATCCTGTCCACAAGACCCCCCAGGAAGAGACCCTATACTCTACCCTAAAGTCCTAAGGAGTGGGACTGAAAGATGACCTCCTTAGAGTAAGCTGCACAGAGGGATCACCAATTCCCATAATAACCCCGGCCAGACACAGGTGCTTCAGAAACCAGCAGGGGTTAAAGGTCACCAAGAATCTGAGAGAAACAGCCATCTTCTCCAGTTCCTGCTTTAACTCCCTCCCTTATCAACAAAAATAAAAGTACCTATTGGATTTGCCTGAATGTATCTAAGGAGAAAATTGATGTTACCTTCAACTTCTGTCCTTCTCACCAAAAATGAACAATAGCTCACTCCCAAGATTCCTCCTCTAGTTAGTAACTGCCTCAGGCCTGGAAACAGCAAGTCCCCAAACACTGGTAGGTAGCCCAAACTCAAGTCTTCCCCTCCCCCAATCTAACCATTCTGTTTTCCTTGTGATAATAACTAGGTGTATTGTATTATGCAACACTCTTATCAACAACCCTCTATGGCATAGGATGTACTCGTTTGAGTCATGAAACGAAGAACCAGAATGATTACAGTGCTTTTCCCAAAGCCACACAGCTAGTAAATGGTGAGCCAGGATTTGAGTCCAAACTTGCCCTTCTTGATGTCCTTCTCCCAGGGTTCAGGTGTCATTGCCTCCCCAGATTCCTATACTGTGCAGGCCCCCCACCAGAAATAATGATGTGCCACAGTGACATGAAGGAGGAGGAAGAGAAGCCAAAAGGAAGCATATGGTTAGAGACAAACCAAACCAATTGAGCCAGTAACCTATTTTATTAACACATAAACCATACAACTCTGACTTTAGCCAATTAATCTTATAGTCAGTGAGAAATCCCAATGATTCTCTGGGATCCTCTAAGAGGTTCTCCACCCTGCTGCCAGGAAAGAGGGGAGGGAACAAAAGAGCACGGAACTACTCCTCAAAGAAGGTGAACTCCTCTGTGTCGTCTCTATGCCACGGCTCCACCCTCTGCTCTGGCTTTTTTTCAACATCTTCCATGAGTTGTTCAAGGTCCAGGTCACTGGAGGTTTTATCGTCAGGGGGTACACCACCAACTTCCTGTAGCTCCTGAGGTCCAGGCTCTTCTTTCCCCATGGCAGGACAGGTCCCATGATCAGCTAGTAGGATCAAGCCCTTTGGCACCATTTTAACCTCTTTTTCTTCAGACAAGCTGGTTACTGACACCTTGCTTTGGGGAGCTTTAAATTTTTTCTTAGGGCCTAAATGTAAAAATGACGAAACTGTGAGTTGTTTTTTTTAGGTGAGAGGTGGAGAGATAGTGAGACAGACTCCCATACACACCCTGCCTGGGATCCACCCCCATCTGGAGCTGATGATCGAGTACTGAGCTATATTTAGCACCTGAGGCTGCCATACTCTAGCACTATTCTCAGTGCCCAAGGCCACACTCAAACCAATCAAGCTACTGGCTGTGGGAGGGGAAGAGAGAGAAGGGTGATAAGGAGGGAGGAAAAGCAGATGGCCGCTTCTCCTATGTGCCCTCACCAGGAATTGAATCTGGGATGTCCATATGCCAAGCTGACACTCTATCCACTGAGCCACCAGTCAGGGCCTTTTTGTTTTCTTTCAAAACTGAGAGTCTTGCCCTGGCCGGTTGGCTCAGTGGTAGAGCGTCAGCCTGGCGTGCAGGAGTCCCAGGTTCGATTCCCAGCCAGGACACACAGGAGAAGCACCCATCTGCTTCTCCACCCCTCCCCCTCTCCTTCCTTTCTGTCTCTCTCTTCCCCTCCCACAGCTGAGGCTCCATTGTAGCAAAGATGGCCTGGGCGCTGAGGATGGCTCTGTGGCCTCTGCCTCAGGCGCTAGAATGGCTCTGGATGCAACAGAGCAACACCCCAGAGGGGCAGAGCATCACCCCCTGGTGGGCGTGCCGGGTGGATCCCGGTCAGGCGCATGCAGGAGTCTGTCTGACTGCCTCCCTGTTTCCAGCTTAGGAAAAATGAAAAAAAAAAAAAAAAAAAAAACAGAAAAAAAAAACCTGAGAGTCTTAATTAGTCATCTGTCCTTACCTTTTATAAATCAAATTCCTAATTTCTATTTCCAAAATATCTCTGGAAAAGATTGCCTTTCTCAATAGAAAGAAAAGGGCTTTGGAGTCTGGCCTGTGGTGGTGCAGTGAATAGAGTGCCAACCTGGAACACTGAGGTCACCAGCTGGAAACTTTGGGCTTGCCTGTTCAAGGCACTTACGACAAGCAACCAATGAACAGCTAGAGTGAAGCAACTACTTCTTGTCCCCATACCCACCCCTCAACCCTTATCCCCCATAAAATCAATAAATAAAATCTTTAAAAGAGAGAGAGAGAAAAATAAAAGAAAAAGAAAAGAGCTTTGGACTCAGAAAGATTTAGATTCAAGCTATAGTTTGACCATTTGCAAGACATGAGTCTTGAGCAAATTTTAAACTCCTTGAACCGCCCTGGCCGGTTGGTTCAGTGGTAGAGCGTCGGCCTGGCGTGCGGAGGACCCAGGTTCGATTCCCGGCCAGGGCACATAGGAGAAGCGCCCATTTGCTTCTCCACCCCCACCCCCTCCTTCCTCTCTGTCTCTCTCTTCCCCTCCTGCAGCCAAGGCTCCATTGGAGCAAAAGATGGCCCGAATGCTGGGGATGGCTCCTTGGCCTCTGCCCCAGGCGCTAGAGTGGCTCTGGTCGCGACAGAGCGACGCCCTGGATGGGCAGAGCATCACCCCCTGGTGGGTGTGCCGGGTGGATCCCGGTCGGGCGCATGCGGGAGTCTGTCTGACTGCCTCCCCATTTCCAGCTTCAGAAAAATACAAAAAATACAAAAAGAAAAAAAAAAAAACTCCTTGAGCCACAGTCTCCTTAAGTGTTCAAATGGTAAATACCCCGTCATAGAGATACTGAAAAAAATAAAGAGAAAAAGCACGAGTGTATCTATCCAACCAGTCAGTATACGGCAATACTCAATAAATGTTAGTTCCTGCCTTCTTACCATTCTCAGGTCTCTGGATGAAATTTAAAAACCATTATGTTTCTGTAGTGCATACTGCATTCTACAAGCTGAGAAATGCCCTTTTGGCCTAATTTTTGTTCTTTTTAAAATAATGAAAAGCTGTAGAATTGTTTTAAAATGATCCAGGGAGGGGAAATGCAGACATGAGCCCTATTTCCCCAACTTCTCCCAAGTCTACAGCCTTACCTGGCTGGTCAGGATCTGAATTCTCATGCACTTCTTTCCTTCCTATTATGGGTATAGGAGTAGCTGCAGGTTCATTTCCCAGAGATCTCTTCATCGACTTCCTTTGCTGAGTCCCATCTTGTCCGTCTGCTAAACCTGTACCATCCCAGCCCCCAAACATGAAGAACATTAGTTTACTTCCTTCTAAATAACAGCTTGTCAAAGGTCCATGGATTCCCTATATTTAAGTCTCTTCCCTGCATCTTCTGCTAATCTTAGTCTAGTAATTTCTCTACGTTTCTTTTTTCCCCCAAAGAGTCAACGCCACCACCCCTGCCATCATTTTCTCTTTAGGGTTCTCCACCTGCCTTCTCCAGGAAGTCACCATTCTTGCCTAATAATTTAAAACATTCATTATTAAGATTTTATAGCTCAATATACAGAAGTGAGGAGGCTACAGCTCCTCTAATGACACTAGCATGAGTCCTGCCTGTTTCCTCAGGTTCTGGAGCTGAGACAGGAAGTTCCAGCTACCTGCAAGCCCCTTACCCTCTCTGCTTCTGTCTTGCCTTAACTGTAGCATGTCCCATTTTCAGCTGGCTTGCTTACCTCTTGCCTTGGGTTTTTTTGTCTGAATTTTGGTTGGCTTGTGCAAAGTTGGGTCCTAAGGAGAGGAGAGAAAAGTGAAAAGATAAATGAAGTCACATAACTGTGTTTTTAATAGAGTGGGATGCTATATAAATGATGAAAAGACAGGCCACAGACTGAGAAAAAATATTTGCGAAAGGCACATCTGATAAAGGACTGATATAAAGAACCCATAAAATTCAACTATAAGAAAATAAACAACTCAATTAAAAATGGACCAAACACATTAATGGAAACTCACCAAAGAAGATAATACAGATAGCAAATAAGCATATGAAAAGATGTTAAACATCAAATGTCATCAGGGAAATGCAAATTAAAATAACAATGACATAGTACATCTATTAGAATGCCCAAAATCAAAAACACTAACAACATCTAATGCTGGCAAAGATGTGAGGCAACAGGAACTCTCATACATTACTGGTGAGAAAGCAGAATGATATAGCCACTCGGGAAGACAGTTTTGTGGTTTCTTACAAAACTAAACATACCCTTACGTATGATCCAGCAATCAAGCTCCTTGGTATTTACTCAAAGGAGTTGAAAACTTAATTTCCCACAAAAACCTAAACATAGATGTTTATAGCAACTTTATTGATAATTGCCCAAACTTGAAAGCAACCAAGATGTCCTTCAGTAGGTCAATGGGTAAATAAACTGTGGTACATCCATAAAATGGAACAGTATGGAACAGGAAAACAAAGAAAAGAAAGAGAAATAAACAATCAAGCCATGAAGACATGGAGGAACCTTAAATGTATAATTCTAAATTAAAGAAGCTAGTCTGAAAAGGCTACATACTGCATAATTCCAACTATATGACATTCTGGAGAAGGAAAAACTATGGAGACAATAAAAATGCCAGTGGTTGTCAAAGGTTGAGGGGTACCAGGGCAAGAGAGGTGAATAGGTGGAGCACACAGGATTTTTAGGGCAGTGAAAATACTCTGAATGATACTGTAATGATGGATACATGTCATTGATACATTTGTCCAAACCCACAGAATGTAAAACACCAAGAGCGAACCTTAATATAAATTTCAGACTTCAGGTGATTATGATGTGTCAACATAGGTTCATTTATTATAACAATTGTACCACTCTGGTGGGGAATAATGGGGTAGCTATGAATGTTTGGGGAAGGGGGTGTATGGGAATTCTCTGCACCTGCTTCTCACTTTTTCTATGAACATAACACTACTCTAAAAATCTCTTTCAATATGAAAAACAAATCTGTATTTCATGTGCCTGAAAAGAGACTAAGGAAACAAGTGAATGAATATCCTAAGTGTCTGCATAGTAGAAAGGGAGAATAAAGAGAAGCAACCTGGTATTCTCTGAAATTGCTCCAGTAAGAACTAAAGAACTACAGTAGAAATTGAAATGAAAATCAAGAAATAAGTTCCTGAAGATGTGATATAGAGAGAATTACCTAGGAAAGAGGAGACCAGTCAGGTAAGACCAGTCAGGGATACCCTGAGGCAGAGACAAGACAGTTCTTTAATAAATGTAAACCCATGCCAACCAGATGTCGTAGAGTAATCTCCTAAAAGGAGCCCCAAAGAACAATCTTACTTTTTTATCTTCCTCCACCTCCTCCAAGTCTGACTCTTCCTCTTCTTTCCCCGAGAAGGAATCTGGGCTCTTAGCCCCAGAAATCATTAAGTCTAGAACAGGAATAGGAAGGAAAAGCTAAACCATTTATTCAATAAAATAGGTGATGAGTTAATAGAGCTGATCCCAGAGAATCATTCTTCTAACTCTACCCTTCATGTCTGAGCAGTATTTTCTCTATAAAACATGATCCTAGATGATCATGGGGCAACTCTTTTCAAAGTCCCATCACTATTCAATGTGTACCCTCCCTTCCTGCCCTCTTTTTCCCTCCATTCCTCTCTTCACTCATCTATCTATCTATCCATCCCCAACTTTTCTCTCGATTCCTCTCTCCATTTATCTTTCCTTCTATCCATCTCTGACACTGGGCCAATGGTATTCATGGAAAGCCTTCTAATATAAAATCCAGAACTAGGCTGATGACATCAGATATAAAATAAAGCTTCAATTGCTTCCCTCATGAAGAAATTCCCTCCTCTACTCTTTTTTTTTCCTCCTCTCCCTTTTTACTCCTCCTCCTCCTCCAAATCTTACCTTTTCCTTCCCTACTATTGTCAGATCCATTGTATCGGCTCCAGAAACCAAACAAGTTAACTCGCTCCTGAGGAAAACAAGAAACAGAAGCATCATCTACCACTCTCCCAGGGGCTATTTTAGCCCTCAGTCCTCAAGATTTTAGTTATAAAATTTGTATTCATATTCCATATCACTTTCACTTGAAATTTCACATTAAATTTATTTAGATTTTTATGGAGATTAACTATTATAATATATCATAGTATTATAGTAAGTAAAATAATATATAATCATATACTATTATATAATATTATCATCTCTTTTTTAGTTTATAATTCAGTAAACAACTGGAAAATAAAAATTCAGTTTGTCATTCTCCATTCCATCCCCAAACGTAGAATTTGAGGATAAAAACTGACTCCTCATAGAAGAGAAGATAGCCTGATCTGAAGTGGCACAGTGGGTGAAGTATTGACCTGAAACACTGAAGTTGCAGGTTCAAAACCCCAGGCTTGCCCAGTCAAGGCACATATGGCCGTTGATGCTTCCTGCTCCTTACCCCGCCCTTCTCTCTAAAATGAATAAATAAAATCTAAAGATAAATAAATAAAAAGAAGAGAAGGTAGGGTACATACATCTAAGACTTGAAGTTAAAATAGGGAGGGTGGAGGTCCCCTACCATAAACTGTCTCTGTTTGAGCTTAAAGAAGATCTCATTTGTCCAAGGGTACAGAAAAGAATGGATGAGTTAAGAAATCAAGGTTATTTGGCCTGGGAAGAAAGGACTATATAGTTCTAAGACTAAGACTGTGTAATGGAGAAGGACAAACCGGTTCTCTGCAATAGAGAATGGATGGTTTACTTTAGGTCTCAAGTCCCAAAGAGGAGCTGGTATGTGGTCTGAACACTATCCCACCTGAATACTGATCTGTTCTGCCTCTTGAGCCATTATCATGGCTGCCCCCAGTTTCTGGCTGCAGTCCTTGTTCCTGCACTTTTTCTAAAATGGAGGAAGATTAGAGTCATGATATATATTAGAGAAGTGACCCCAACATACAGCTATTCACCAGACATTATCTTTATGCTTATTTTTGGTTCTTGGTATTGACATAATACTTTTATTAATCTTTTGAGCTCAGAAACACAATTGCCTCTTAGCCCCCAACAAAAAAACCCTCACTAATTCCTAGCAATATTTTCAACCAATATTTTGGTGTCCTCTCCAAAGTAAATCCCATGGAAATTTGAAGACAAGATATAGGAGTTCAGGTGATTACATTTTAAGCTTCTCACAAGTTCATTTAGATCCAGCTGCTTGATTTAATACTCACTACCTGATTTTCTAAGGCCTCTGAGCTGCTGTACCTCTGTTCATTTGTAAGGCTGGTCAAACCCAAAGCAATTATAGGAGGAAAATATTTATCTAACTCAGTGATTCTCAATCAGGGGAGGTTTTATCCCCCCAGAAAACATTTAGCAACGTCTAGAGACAACTTTTTGGTTGTCACAACCAAGCGTTAAGAGTTGCTACTTGCTAGATGCCAGTAGGGCCCAGGGATACTATTAATTATCCTACAATGCCTGACAAGTGGTGGCACAGTGGATAGACACTGAGGTCCCCAACTTAAAACCTCAAGGTTGCCAGCTTGCATGCGGGCTCATCCTGCTTGAGCACAGGCTTGCCAGCTTGACTGCAGGGTCATCAAAAAGCATGGGATCATCAAAAGGATCCCATGGTCATTGGCTTGAGCCCAAAAGGTCGCCAGCTTTAAAGCCCAAAGTCACTGGCTTGAGCAAGGCGTCACTGACTCAACTTGAGTCCCCTGGGTCAAAGCACATATGAAAGAAAACTAGATAGAAGGTGACGGAGGACAATCTGACTTTGGGTGATGGGTATGCAACAGAATTGAATGACAAGATAACCTGGACATGTTTTCTTTGAATATATGTACCCTGATTTATTGATGTCACCCCATTAAATTTAATAAAAATTTATTTATAAAAAAAAGCACATATGAGAATCAATGAACAACTAAAGTGATGCAACTACAAATTGTTATTTTTCATCTCTCTTCCTTTCTCTCCATCTCTGTCTCTGTCTCACTCTTTTTTTTTTTTCAGAGACGGAGAGAGAGTCAGAGAGAGGGATAGACAGGGACAAACAGACAGACAGGAACGGAGAGATGAGAAGCATCAATCATTAGTTTTTCGTTGTGCATTGCGACACCTTAGTTGTTCCTGGGTCCAAGCTGGTGAGCTTTTGCTCAAACCAGATGAGCCCGTGCTCAAGCTGGTGACCTAAGGGTCTCGAACCTGGATCCTCATCATCCCAGTCCAATGCTCTATCTACTGCACCACCACCCGGTCAGGCTCTGTCTCACTCTTTTGCCAAAAAAAAAAAAAAAAATCCTACAACACACAGAATAGCACTCTACAACAATTAATTATCTGGCTTAAAGTGTCAATAATATCCAGACTGAAAAATCCTGAGTTAATCTGTGCCCACATTTCTGCCACATCTGCTTTGGCTAAACTATAGAAAACCAGAGTCTTCAGGAAGGCCTCTCATTGGAAGGCATGGAAGGAAACTAAGAAAAATCATTATCCTGTTACAATCCTAGTAGAAAGAAGAGTCCCTCATGAAGTACCTCACCCTCACACACTTGGTCAGACATGGGACTTTCTCCTGACACAGCTTCCGCTGGGAGAAAATCATGTTTGACTCAGGGAAGATTTAGTTTTCCAGTTTCCTGTATCACAACTGACCCCCAAGGGTTGCTCACCACTCCAACTAACTCCAGAGACAGCTCCTGGAAGTTCTTTAGCATGTTGACTGGGATCCAAGCACGAGAGACTGTATCGCCAAAAAATGTCACATGGTACTTAGACTGAAATAAAAGATGGTTATGTTATAGCCTCTTCTCTTTCTCTTTGCTTTGGCCCTCTAGCCAGAAAAGGCAGGGAAAGAACTGAGAATCACAAGAAAGAAGTGTGGGGCCCTGGCTGGTTGGCTCAGTGGTAGAGCATCGGCCTGGCGTGCAGGAGTCCCGGGTTCGATTCCCGGCCAGGGCACACAGGAGAAGTGCCCATCTGTTTCTCCATCCCTCCCCCTCTCCTTCCTCTCTGTCTCTCTCTTCCCCTCCCGCAGCCAAGGCTCCATTGGAGCAAAGTTGGCCCTGGCGCTGAGGATGGCTCCATGGCCTCTGCCTCAGGTGCTAGAATGGCTCTGGTTGCAGCACAGCAACGCCCCTGATGGGCAGAGTGTCGCCCCCTGGTGGGCATGCTGGGTGAATCCCAGTCAGGCGCATGCGGGAGTCTGTCTGACTGCCTCCCCATTTCCAGCTTCGGAAAAATACAAAAAAAAAAAAGGAAAGAAAGAAAGAAGTGTGGGCCTGTCTGCTCCCTTAAACCTGACTCACCTAATTCCATTGTTCTTTCATCCTGACCTCAGGAATCCTAACCAAAGCATATTTACCAAAACCATAGGCCCTGGCCGGTTGGCTCAGTGGTAGAGCGTCGGCCTGGCATGCAGAAGTCCCGGGTTCGATTCCCAGCCAGGGCACACAGGAGAGGCGCCCATCTGCTTCTCCACCCCTCCCCCTCTCCTTCCTCTCTGTCTCTCTCTTCCCCTCCCGCAGCCAAGGCTCCATTGGAGCAAAGATGGCCCGGACGCTGGGGATGGCTCCTTGGCCTCTGCCCCAGGCGCTGGAGTGGCTCTGGTCGCAACAGAGCGACGCCCCAGAGGGGCAGAGCATCGCCCCCTGGTGGGCAGAGTGTCGCCCCCTGGTGGGCGTGCCGGGTGGATCCCGGTCCGGCGCATGCAGGAGTCTGACTGTCTCTCCCAGTTTCTAGCTTCAGAAAAATACAAAAAAAAAAAAGAATTTTAAAACCATAAATGTCCTAGTAAGAAATATTTAATCAGACACATGTCTGTTTTTTATATGCATTTATTTCTGTTTGTCACTCTAGCTAAGTGTCTGTTTCTGTTCATGTCTGCTGGCTCTGACTATGTTTCTAACTCTGCACATCTGTTAGGATGAATTTAATCATTACTTTGGCCTGACCACCTACCCAAATCAGGATACTCACTGGCATGGAATCAAGATGAGAAGCAAAAAGAAAATATTCCCCCAGGTCAGGATCAGATTCTACCATGCCTGGCCACCTGGAGAAGATAGATGGGTGTAAGGGATAGAAGAGAAGGAGTTGGATGAACAGAACACAAACTCATCTATATACCTGCAGAAAGGGACAATATGTTTTATAAACAAAGCATCCCAAAGATAGACCTTTCTGTCAATTCCTCCTAGTGGCCACTGCCAAATAACTGAACTGACTTCCATAAATGTAGAAAGAAGCTCAGGATCTTCCTTGTAAAAAGTATCTTATCCTTAGGCCTTCTGGTAACTCTGAGAACAAATTCTTCTGACTAGGGACATCTCCAAAGAAGAAATTACCCATGCTACCATCCCTGTTCTTTCTTTGTCCATAATATCTCTCAATGTTTTAAAAATGCCGTAGAGCCACCCTCTTTCTACCCACTCAGGGTAGAATTGTCAGACCCTTTTTTCCAGGCAGATACTACTTCCACTGTGAAACTCTAGAAAACACACTCTTTCAAAGCCTCCAAGCTTGGTACTCTATCTTTTCCCTCACCCCATGCTCTTTCTAAGGCAGGTACCATTTCCATTGTAAATGCTTTCCATTTCCTTCCCTCTCTACTTGAATCTACCACACCCAAGTTCATAAAGGATGTTCTGAGTATGCCATGGTGCCCTACCAGGGGTAACCATATTGCTTGGCCCAGATGATGGATCCTGGGATGTAGGAGGCATAGGCCACATCACTCTCACGCCCTACCCAGGTCTCCTCAGGGATATCACAGCGATTGTACTCCAAGTCTGCCAAAGAAAGAGAAGAAATGAAGGGAAGACAAGAGCATGGATGAGGGCAGGAGGTAGGACAAGAAGAAACTGATATCGGCAGCAGGTGGGATCAAAAGGGAACCTGGAATATGAGCATGGAGGAAGAGCCTTTAAAGACCCATGGAGGAAATGCAGTCTAGAGCCAGGAGAAGTAGGAGTGCTGCCTCTTTGAAAGAGATTCCATACTTCTCCAATACCTACACTGTCTGATCCTGCTTTCATCTATGTAACACCACGGCGGTAATTTCCCTGAAACTCTGTTTTCTCATCTATATAATAATTGGGTTGAACTAAAGCATCATAATTTCTTTTAAGTATTATAGTTTCAAACATTCTAGAATTCTAAGTCGCTGGATCGCTCTCACCTGCTATTTCCCATATATCCCATTTCCCTTCCTACCCACCAGTCCAGCCCCAATAATTTAATCAGGATTGACAGAATCATACCAATGATGAAAAAGATGGAATTTGCTCAAAATATATGTTTAGATTCCATGCCCTCCCCACAACATAACTGTTCAGGCTGTCTTCTCATTATGCCACATTCATCTTGATATGACAGGAAGATCCTTTTCTCTCTCTCAAACACTATAAGGACCCCTAGAATTGAAACTACACCTACAACATAATTAATCGAAAGAATATATGTAGGGAGAGAAAGGGAAGAACAATAAAAATTTAAAAAAATAAAACAAAAACAGTTCCACTCCATTCTACCTGTATTCTGGTCACAGGACCAATTATCTGGGAGGACTGAGGGGTCAATGTTCCCACGTAGCCGCCTCCATTTCTCACAGTTTGGAGAGGAACACTGGACCCAGACTAGACACTGACCTGTGATAAAGGAAAAAAAAAAAATGAAAAGACTCAAAAATATGCTCTTGGCCCTGGCCGGCTGGCTCAACGGTAGAACATCAGCCTGGCGTATGGAAGTCCCAGGTTCGATTCCCGGCCAGGGCACACAGGAGAAGCACCCATCTGCTTCTCCACCCTTCCCCCTCTCCTTTTTCTGTGTCTCTCTCTTCCCCTCTCACAGCCAAGGCTCTATTGGAGCAAAGTTGGCCTGGGCGCTGAGGATGGCTCCATGGCCTCTGCCTCAAGCACTATGACTCTGGTTGCAACCAAGCAATGGCCCAGATGGGCACAACATCGCCCCCTAGTGGGCATTCCGGGTGGAACCTGGTCAGGCGTCTGCAGGAGTCTGTCTGTCTCCCTCTCCGCTTCTCACTTAAGAGGGAAAATATATATATATATGCTGTTCCTTCTTCAATCCAAGTAAAATCAATATACTCCCCACCAGAATCACACAGCCTTAGTGATCACCTAGTCCAATCCTTGACTTATAAATGGAAAAACAAAGGCTCAGAGAAGATAACTGACTAGCTGAAGATCTGTCTAAATTTGTGGCAGAGCTGAATTTACAGCCCAGGTCTCACATTTCAATCTTTTACTATATCACGCTATCATCTCTCTTCCACCCAGGGCAGAAAGGAGTGTTCCCTGTATTGACAGTTCTTAAAAACGTTGGTTTCCATCCTCCTGGCTAGTGCCTTGTTCTCTGCTGGCAGAGAACCTTACAGTACTGAAAAGTTCTTTTGAAGGGTTACCCAACATCTTTTATATACAATATCCAAAGTTCCTACTTAAATTTCAATTGATTTACCTGGCATCAAATCACCAAGTTGCAGCCTTTGAGACCAACAACCCTGAGTTCACCCCCCTCCAAAAGGCACAGGTTTCTCAATTAACTACTTCAGGCCCTGCTAAAAGGCAAAGCATTCCTTTTAACCATTATCTTCCAAACCCTCATCCCTCATCTTTCTTTATATCTACATTTTCTAAGTTGATCCCATGCTCCAAACATCTCCTCTTTCGCTCTCAAATCCTTCTACTGTGTTCTCTGGAATTCCAGACAACAGCAACAAAAGTCCACATAGCCTCAACCTCTTCCCTGAGCCTCTATCCTTTTTGTTTGTTTGTTTGTTTGGTTGGTTGGTTGGTTGGTTGTTTTATTGATTTTTTTTTAGAGAGAAACATCAATTTGTTTTCCCACTTATTTATGCATTCATTGGTTGACTCTTGTTATGTGCCCTGACTGGGGATCAAACCTGCAACCTTGGCATATCAGGACAATGCTCTAACCAACTGAGCTACCCAGCCAGGACCCTCTATCTCTTTTTTGAAACCTGGTGAAGCAGTGCCTCTATCCACCCCATCCCACCCACAGCCCTCTATATAGAGTTAGTTCCTTTTCATACATCTCATGTCTCTCAGGCCAGAAAATGGGGTCAGCATAGTCCTTACTCCCCATTGCCATTTCCAGACTATTACTATCTTCCTTTTTATAAAAACCCTTCCTCCCTTGAGGTTCATGCCATGAAACTACATCTCCCTCTCATCTCCCTTGAAAAGACGCTGACATTTGGTTCAGCCTTCTCCTCTCTACCTCCTGCCCTAATTACAAATGGCCACTTTTTCCACATGGGGTAACTCACAAAGCACCCCATTCTCTGAGTTCCTTGACCTTTTTCCTCTATGACACCTCAGTAACCCATTTCACTTCAGTAACCCATCCTACCCTTGCATGCCCCACACAGTCATCTGCAGGGGCCACATACTCCCTTGAACCACTTACCCAAACATCTCTCTCTGATAAAAGTTCCCCATCCTTCCACTTCACTTGCTCAAAGACCCCTACAGCAATATTCCCTTTATTTAGATCTCTGATCCACTGGCCCCTAACTTCTCCTCAATCCAGTAGCAACCTCTTTTCTTTACTCTGCACTTACTCAGGTTGGATTCCTTAGATTTTCTTACAGACATCTTCAACTCCCTTTTCCTGTCCTTCTGCCTACCCAGTTGATAAAATACAACCCTGAATAAACCCACTCTACCTTTTCTGTGCCTATATTCATTAAATTGAGTGTTCCTAGAGAAAAATCACATAACCCAGCACATAAGTGCACTATATATTCACAATATATTTCCCTAGTAAATTCACTCTCCCACTGTCAAATTTTGTCTTAAATGCCTGAACATAAGAAATGCTTTCCATTCCACAGAAATCATCCTTCAGAAAAGCATATTATGATCACTTTCTCAATTACTTAATTTTGAAGAACAAAGTACTGGTTGGGAATGATGTATTATTATTCTAAAAAGACAGTTGCTGCCCTGGCTGGTTGGTTCAGTGGATAGAGCGTCAGCCCAGTATGTGGATGTCCCTGGTTCCATTCCTGGTCAGGGCACACACAACAAGGGACCACCTGCTTCTCTTCCCTCCCTCTCCCCCTTTTCTCTCTCTTTCCATCTTGCAGCTAGTAGTTCGATTGGTTCGAGCGTTGGCCCCAGGTACTGAGGATAGCTTGGTTGGTCTGAGCATCGGCCTCAGGCATTAAGGATGGCTCGGTTGATTTCAGCATCAGCCCCAGACAAGGGTTGTCAGGTGGATCCCAGTCAGGGCACATATGAGAAGCAATCAATGAATACCTAAAGTGATGCAGCTGCAAGTTGGTGCTTCTCGTTTCTCTTTGCCTGCCTGCCTGCCTGCCTGCCTGTCTCTTTCTGTCTCTTCTCTCTCTCTTACTAAAATAAATAAATAAATAAAAAGAATAAATAAGTCTATATCCATCCTCATCTTCCTTCCATCGTAATTTCAAAAGCTAGCTGTCCTTTCCAACAAAGAATAAATCCTCTGGTTCTCTCCTCATTCCCTTCAATTTCTCTCTATATTTAAACAATTTTCCCTAAATATGTAAATATACTGAGAATACCCAGGTCAAGTCTATTTCTTTTAAAAGAAAGTTAAAAAAAGAAAAACTTTCCCTCAACTTTATACCCACTCTTCCCTTTATTTAAGCATTTTATCCCTCCCAGTTTCATATCTAAACTAATTGAAAAAGTATTCTTCAACCAACTATAACCTGCCATTCAACCTTACGAACCTATATGATTGCTCTAATCAAGACCCTAATTACTTCCTAATTGTGATATCTGTTAAGCATTTTCAAATCTTTATTCTCTTTGATGTCTATGTAGTAGCATTTGACAAGGCTAAATACTCCCTTTCTTGAAATGCTCTTCTCCCCTAGCATTTGTGATAACAACTCTCCTAATTTTTCTTCTATCTTTCTATTTTTCCCTTAGTTCTTAGTTTTTACCCTGGGCAGTTCTTCTTCTGCTCAATACTAAACATTATGTCCTCCCAGGGTTTTTTATTCAGTGTTCTTCTCTTTTCACTCCCCACCTTCTTCTTGGAAAAAACTTTTTCCATTCCTACTGATATAGATGACTCCCAAATATCTATCTCTAACTAAGACCTCTCTCGAGCCTCATCAAAGACCTCTTCACTTGTCCAAAGCTGAATTCATTATCTTAAACTTGCTCTTTCTTCTATATGCTACATTTTAGATCATAATTCTTTTAGTCACTCAGTAGCACATGCCAGAAAACCGAATCATCCTCAAGGCTGAGGCCTCACTCCTCTTTAGCTCTCATATCCAACTGGCAACCAGATCATATTGATCCTGCCTTCTAAAGATCTCAAACTTATCTCTTTCTCTTCACTGCTATTGTCTATGTTCCTTGCTTTTGTCACTATTTCTGAGTCTAGTCTGGTTCCTGGGAATTCATCTTCCATGCTAGTGCCAAAATGGGCTTTCTGTTTTTTATTTTAGGTGAGAGGAGGGGAGATAGTGAGGCACACTCCCGCCTGCACCCCGACTAGGATCCATCCATCAACCCCATCTTGGGATGATGATTAAGTGGCACTGAGCTATTTTTTTTTCTTCTTTTTCCAATTGAAAGGAGGGGACATAGAGAGACAGACTTCTGCATGTGCCCCAACTGGAATCCACCTGGCAAACACCTGTCTAGAGCTGATGCTCGAACCATCTGGGGCTCATGCTCACAACAGAGCTATTTTTAGTGTCTGAGGTGATGGCTCCACAGAGCCATCCTCAGCGCCTGGCCAATGCACTCAAATCAATTGAGCCACTGGCTATGGGAGGGGAAGAGAGAAAAAAGGGGAAAAGGGAGGAGGGGAGAAGCAGATGGTTGCTTCTCTTGTGTGCCCTGACCGGAAATCCAACCCGGGATGTCCATAAGCCAGGGCGATGCTCTGTCCACT
Source organism: Saccopteryx leptura (assembly GCF_036850995.1). Lineage (NCBI taxonomy): Eukaryota > Metazoa > Chordata > Mammalia > Chiroptera > Emballonuridae > Saccopteryx > Saccopteryx leptura. Next base: position 188,981,565 of record NC_089506.1, read on the forward strand.
GAGCCACTGACCAGGGTCCCAAAGTGAACTTTCTAAAATGCAAATTTTATCAAGGTTTCCATACTTAATGCCAATGGTTTCTCTTTACCCGTAAAATAAAATCCAAATTCCTTTGCTTCACACGATAAGGCCCTTTATGATCGGGTCCTTGCATGCCTCTAGACTTATTTCCTGATCCCCTGCAACCTCCTATCCCACAATAATTATCACTTTGATCCACCCCCATTTTCACCTTGGTTCATCTGACTAAATTATACTTCAAGATCTGTCTTAAGCAATACCTTTTCTTAGAAATTTTCCAAGTCTACTCTCAACTTGTAGCTTTGTCTGACTTCCTTAGAAGTCTGTTTCAAACCCTGGCCAGTTTAATCAGTGGTAGAAGTGTCAGCCAGTGTGTGGATGTCCCAGGTTCGCCCTCCCTCTCTCTCCCTCCAGCAGTCATGGCTCAATTGGAGCAAGCTGGCCCCGGGCACTGAGGATGGCTTCATGACCTCTGCCTCATGCATTAAGAAGAGCTTGGTTGCTGAGCAACAGAGTAACACCCCAGATTGGCAGAGTATTTCCCCCTAGTGGGCTTGCCAGGTGGATCCCAGTCGGGGCACATGTGGGGGTCTGTCTCTCTGCCTCTCTGCCTCTCCTCCTCTCATTGAATAAAAAAAAAAGAAGTCTGTTTCCTTTGTGGCAGGCTTATATTCATTTCCTCTGCACTTACCCACACCTCCTAAAATGCCTGGTGTACAGTAGGTACCCCAAAACTATGGATTATATGAAGGATTAATTGAATGAATTAAATCTTTCTTCCTCAGCAGCATATCCTCTACCAAGCAGCTGTAAGAAATTAATTAAAATATTTGCAGAATTCCTTCCAACATTCTAACCCTTGCCTCTCTGCTCCACCTCCAGTTTTCATTCCCAAGTAGTTTTTCCAAACAATGGCTGAACTTACCAAAACCACTTTCCTCTCCTTTCTGTTGGTCCCTGATCTGAGAATGATCCTGAACCATTTTATTCAGTTGGTCTTTTTGTATATGCTCATGTCCACTTTGGGCTTTCTTCATTTTCTCATCTTCTGGCAAGATAAAACATTGTAGGGTAGGAAGATGAGGAAGAGATTCTTTGTAGATAGCAGGAATAATAAGAAGAAGAGAATCATAGCCTGCCCACTGTCCCATTTCCTAATTTCATGGATTAAGTACTTGAGTCAGAGATCAAAGTATATGTGACTATACTTACGAGCTTCTTTATTTCTTTTGCTTAAGGAGAGTTTACTGAATTTCTTCTCAGGGGGTGCAGGATCTCGCTGGCCTGGCTTAGATGACTTTATCTCAGGGAATATTCCATCCTCCTGAGAAGCTGAAATCTCTAAAATATGAGGTGCCATTACCTTCTCTCTGAAAATAAGATTTTCTTTTAATGAAAAGGTAAAATAAATCTGAAGATAAAAGTTAAGAGAAGCGGTAGAGCGTCGGCCTAGCGTGCGGAGGACCGGGGTTCAATTCCCGGCCAGGGCACACAGGAGAAGCGCCCATTTGTTTCTCCACCCCTCCGCTGCGCTTTCCTCTCTGTCTCTCTCTTCCCCTCCCGCAGCCAAGGCTCCATTGGAGCAAAGATGGCCCGGGCGCTGGGGATGGCTCCTTGGCCTCTGCCCCAGGCGCTAGAGTGGCTCTGGTCGCAACATGGCGATGCCCAGGATGGGCAGAGCATTGCCCCCTGGTGGGCAGAGCGTCGCCCCATGGTGGGCGTGCCGGGTGGATCCCGGTCGGGCGCATGCGGGAGTCTGTCTGACTGTCTCTCCCTGTTTCCAGCTTCAGAAAAATGAAAAAAAAAAAAAAGTTAAGAGAATAGGAAAATCCTAGGCTCTCTAAGGCCTCTGAGGTCATTTTATCTATCTACAAGCCTATTTTCCCCAATTCAGACAGGTGTCTTTCTTGAGCTGAGAGAACTCTACAGAGATATAAAAAAAAAAATGACCAGTCAGATAACTAAACTGATAGATAGATAGATAGATAGATAGATAGATAGATAGATAGATAAATGATCATTTATAAATATTAAATATACCCTGTGATCAACTTACTTTACAAGGATAAACTTACCTATCACCATTATTATTATCAGTAGTAGAAGAAGAAATTCTTGGTTCCTTGTCTAACTGGGTACATCTTATGGGCTGGGCACAGGAAGTCTCTGCAAAATCAAGGCTAGATTCTATCCTCTCAAAAGAAAACACTATAAGCAGAGAAGCAATTAAAGAAAATAACCACTCCATTATTTTCAAACTAACCTTTCATTAAAATGTCTTCCACCTGTTGCCTAGAAGAGCCTACTTTTGGACTTTTGTCATATCATAAAATTTTAAGTCTTTAAATTTTCAGGAAAAGGTACAAATCTATGTCCTTCTGAAAACCTTTCCAGAATGGTCAAGTAGTGTTAATTGTATTTTATGTACTGTGTTTTATATCATTTGTTCTTCAAACTTTCCTCTAGGAATAGAAATACACCTAAGAATAGCTGAAAATGTCAGACCATTCTCCTCAGCCTCATGACCTTATAGAGAAGGTCTCAGAGCCTATGCTATGGAGTTCTTTGTCCTAAAAATCAAATCCCTGAGCATATGCTGAAACAGTATGGGAAACACAGAATATACAAGGGTAGATGGAAACTAAATTCTTTCAACCTAGGAAAAATAATTTATCTCTTCTAAGTAGATTCTGAACATATAAAAATGAATTTAAACTACATTTTAAAAATCTAGATGAGACTATATTTATATTCTGAAGTCCATGTAATCTACTTTTATAAAAATCTGTACCCCTTAAGGTGGTATAGTTATAATACTATTAATAGAAGGATGAAATATTTAAAAATATCTCAAAGTCTCATCTAATTCTTTATTAGGAAGATGGAGGGAAGGAGTGAAGCTGTCAGCTTACTCTATACCTCTGGTAACAGTTTCTCTGCCTAACTCAAATTCTTTTTCTCTCACCATAAGCCATACCCAAGCACTGCTGAAGGGACTTCTGTAGCACAATCTGGACAGTGTCCTCAAATTCTTCATTGGTAAGACTTAATTTTTTCTGCAGAGACAAGGATAGGGAAGGAAAACTGCTCATCTTTTCCTAGTTCTCCTCTTTGGCCAGTCAGAAAAGCCTCCTTTAGATAAAGCAGTAAATTAACAAGGTCAAGAACATGAAGTCAATGATCGTACATAAGAACTCCAAAAACTCTATCCCAGATCTACTGGGAATAAAGGAGTCAAAAATTGAATAAAGTTGATTAAATTTCTATCTACCTCTAATCTCAATTCCATCCCACCTCAGGCCCTACCTACCTGCCCATTATTTCCTGCTAAATGCTTTTGTCAAAACATTTTTTACCTCCCATTAAAAAAAATGGAAGTCTCAAAAAAGGAATAAAAAACTGAAACTACAAGAATTTCCCCAACATGAAAAGATTCTGTTTGTCCAGGATGGGTAACTAGAAGAAACTGTCCCACTAGAGCCCATCAATATGACTGATACCTTTTCTTTCTTTTCTGCTTGCTTCTTAGCTTGAGCCTTTATTTTTCTCTCCTGGCCACTGCTTGGACCATTCTCTGTGGTTGCTTTCTCCTCCTTCTTCTCTAACTCGGTCTTTATCAGGTCTGGCCTGGCCTCTGCCCCCCGGGAACTGATCCCCAGGGTCTCCTCTTTGGGTGAGGTAGGGCTTAAGGGCATCAGGCTACGCAATTTTTGTGCAGGCGGGGCAAAAGGTTTTTTTGGTCCTTTCGCATATTCTGAAAGAAATTTGGTCATCAAATGGAATTTATAAAACATAGAATCTAACACAGAGACTACTAAACACTGCTCATTGACTAACTATTCCAGAATTGTCTGGAGAAATATTTTAACAAATTCAGATTTCTAGGCCTCTCCTCAACTACCCTCACCTCCTCTGCCCTGAGATTCTGATGAAATATTTTGAAGTGAGGCCCAAGAATTTGTTATTTTATAATACTATCTAGATGATTCTGATAAAATTGCAGGCTTAAGAACCACTGAGTGCCTGACCAGTGGTGGCACAGTTGATAAAAAAGTATCAACCTGGAATGCTGAGGTCTCTAGTTTGAAACCCCAAGATCACAGCTTGAGTGCAGGCTCCTCAGGAAGAGCACAGGCTTGCCAGCCTGAGAACGAGGTCATCAACATGTTCCCAAGGTCACTGGCTTGAGTCCAAAGATTTCTGGCTTAAAGTTGAAGGTCACTGGCTTGAGTAAGGGGTCAATGGCTCATCTTGAGTCCCCCAGTCAAGGCACATATGAGAAAGCAATCAGTTAACAACTGAAGAAAAGCAAATAGGAGTTGATGCTTCTCATCTCTCTCCTCCCTCTCTCTCCTTTCCTGTATCTCTCTTTATAATCAATTTTTTTAAAACCACTGAGTAATTCAAAGTAATAAATATGATAAATATAAGCATATGGATAACTGAATTATTCAAATGTGAAAATTTTTTTAATTTGCTTATTTTAACTTTGGACAAAATTGTATGGAAAATTAAGAAAAAATGAAAAAAACTAGTCATAATCTATAAATGATACAATGAAAATTACAGTCATCCTCCCAGTATGAGTAATATCTCTTTCTTCTGAGCTTCCATACTATTTTCTATCTGCCTGGTGGCAGTCACCCAATTCAAATTTATGTTACAGATATGTAAATGTCTTTTCTCTCCCTATAAGTTCATACATTCCTTAAGCAGTACTGTTTCTAAGACATGTATTTCACTCAAGTGTCTAGAAACGTAGTAACTTTAACAGAGTGGACACAAAATACATGTGAACTAAGCTTCTCTTTGGTGGGAACCTGAACCCCTTGGTCTAGATGACCAAGAGCTGAGACAGAACAAAAAAATGGGAGAAATGTATAATGATAACCTCCCTCACTTTTTTTTTTACTTGTTGATTTGAGAGAGAGAGAAATACCAATTCGTTGTCCCACTTAGTGATGCATTCATTGGTTGATTCCCATATATGCCCCAACCTGGGATTGAATCCACAACCCTGGCACATTGGGATGATGCTCCAACCAACTGAGCTACCCCGCCATGGCCATGAGAGAGACAGGAACATCAATCTGTTCCTGTATGTACCCTGACCGCGGATCAAACCAGCAACCTCTGCATTTCAGAATAATCCTAACCAACCAAGCTATCCAGCCAGGGCCGAACCTCCCTCATTCTTGACTTACCTTCTTTACTCTGCAATGTTGTCATCATTGAGCTCAAAAGTTACACTTTCTTTGTGCCTCTGTTAGAAAAAAATAAAATAAATAACTGTTATGATTCTGGTTGAACATGATTTTAAACTTTCTTCTTTTTATCTTCTTGGGTTCAGGATTTATTTTCCTAGAACCCCTGAACTGTATTTTCTGCCTTCTTGATTACCCTCTGCCTCCTCAGTAGTGCCAAATACATGACAGGGGGTAATAAGAGTTACTATTATAAAAATTATCAATAATCCTTAGTGTTTTCAATGCTGAAGACATTAGTATACCCACACAGCTATAAGCCATATGTGGCCCAGCAGAGTACTGAGACTCAACTTGTGATGTTTCAATAATTTATATACTTATCCAATTTACATTTTCCACTATTGATATTATTTCTACCCAGTTGTTAGAATTGCTTTTTGTTTTGTCAGCCTAAACTTATAACCCTCTACCCAGTTTTCTTTCTGTTTAAAGCATATAATTAATTTACTCTTATTTTTATAACAGTTATAATAAACACTGTAACTCTGGTAGGGTCTTTAGAGGTCATAAAATGCCACTTTCCCTTTTTACAGGTGAAAAAATACACAGAGAGGTTAAGTGGTTTGCCCAAAGCCTCAGTGTTCATATATAATAGAGCCAAGTTGAACCCAACCCTCTGGCTTTCAAATTCTACTAATACCACATCAATTCTTCTCAATGAACTTGTTTCTGGTTGTTGGTTTTCAGTACTCTGAAGGCCCTAGACTTGAAACTCAATCTTCCAAATCTGCCATCTCCCACTTATAAAGAGACCCAAAAGCAGTATAAAAAGGAACTTTTGGTTCAGACCCTTCAAAGGATCTGAAATTTTAAGATCTTCAAATGGCCAAGCTATAGTAAATACTTAGCTGTTCAGGGTGTAGGGTTCCTCTCCCAGGTTCCTAATATAAACTCAAAAGCTGTTGGGGCTTGACTTAGTGTGGCCACAGCACAGTTAAGTGTAAAGTCTTTTTAAACTATCTTTTGGTATGTTTCTGTTTCTTTTCTTAATTCTATAAATGTGAATAATTCTGATGTGCTGTTCTTCAATAACTACTTTTCCTTCATAGTAAGGGGCGTACTTTCTCATTTTTTCTATCTTAACTCATCACCACCAACCCCAAATTGTATTTGCTCTAAGAAAAAAGGCAAATGGGAAATTGAGGGAGAAACACTATAGCAAATTGGTCTCCTTCTTTATATTAATCCTAAATAGAAGCTAAAAATGGAATACAATTGGCTGCATAAGGAATATTAATTTGACCACAAATGACAAACATATCTTCTCTCAGATTCCAGGATTCCAAAAATAATCATGAGAAAGTCCCTATGAAGGTAATCTAAATTACAAGAAAAGCTATACTAAATAAAAAATGAAAATTAGTATATTTGAGATGACAACATTGGATTTTAAAAAATATACGTCTTTATAATATGCTTGTATATACACAAACTGTCTCTGGAAAAATATACAAAAAACTGACAAAAGTGCCTCTGGAGAATGAAACTGTAGAAGGGAGCTTTTTACTGTACCCCCATGTGCATCTCTAGTATTTTATAACATATACATATTATCACTTCAACAAAAGTGATTATTTTTAATTCTTTAAATAAAATAGAGTATTATGATCAACCTAAAAATGCAAAAATTTCCAAGTTAAGTTCAAATCATTATCTAAGCCTATACTGCCCTCTCTAGGCAAAAGTGTGTTACTGGAGCTCCAACCAACTGGATAAAATTGTGACTCATTATTGAGTTAATAAACTGTAGTAAATTTATTAGTAGCAATGTATAACAGTTCCCCTTACTCTAGAGTGGGGGTGTGAGGAAGAACATTACTTTCAAGGAAAATATCTAACCTGATCAATAGATAAAGGAAAGCCAGTAAGTCACTGACCACTCAAGTTTCTTCTCCTCTGTTCCAGACTAATTCTTTTCTTCCACAATAATAAATAGTAAAATCTGGTTCAGAGAGAGAAATTTTTTTAAATAACTAATATGTATACCAAATACCACCAACTTTCATCTGACCAGCTACAAAATGATTGGGGACTCCAGGCCCAGGAATAATAATTGAGGTTTTAATTTATCTTAAATGAAAAAGGTGGGGGGGAAATCCAATAAAGCTTCAAGGATGAAAGTAAAAGAAAGTTCTATAAGCCAAATGCTATTCATCCAACATAAAAAAAGAAGGATGAATAAGGAGGGGAAAAGAATAAAGGAAACCAAGGGAAGGTGAATGAGGTGCTTCAAGAAATAGAAAGTTTTCTTTCACTTAAACACTAAAAATTATCACATTGGCTTTTAGATAAAATCGCCTAGCTAGCTCAGCAGTTCTTAAAGTGTGAACCAAAGACTCCGGGAGGTCCCTCCTTTTTCCAACTACTTATCTGTATTAGGTTGGATTTTCTCATATACTTCAACCAAAATAAGATACAAGCATACCTTGGAGATATTGTGGGTTTGGTTCCAAACCACCAAAATAAAGTAAGTACCCTAATAAAGCAAGACATACTCTTTTTGCTGGCGGAGGGTCTTGACTTCAATTTGTGTGTGTGGGGGGGGCAACATCTGTAAAGCTCAATAAAGGGAAGAGCAATAAAACGAGGTCTGCCTGTATCATAACAGATTGAATTCAGAAACAGATGAAAATCCAGCTGTCGTCTATTAATAGACATAAAAGATATTGGAAAAATGTAAAACACCACCATTCTTCACACTAACATTCCATTCATTTAGGAAAATATATTTTTCATAAAAAATGTTATGTTAACATGTAATGGGTTTGTTATTTTCAATGTTGATAAATGTTTATATTTTTCTGTTTAATTTGTCTTCGGTCAGAAATTAAACTAGCACTCGATAATTTCTAATATATTCATACCAATAAATATATAAATATATATAAACCAACTTTTGGAGTCCATAATTTTTTAAATTATAACATATTTGAGAACTGGTCTAACTAAATAACTTAATTCAGTCTTGTCAATATTTTTCAAAAAGCATTAACTCTCCTCCCCCCCCCCCACCCCATTTAGAATGTGTTCACAAATTTCCCCCTCCTAAATATCCAATTGTTTCTTCTTTATATTGTTCCTGGAATCCTTAGTCTAAGAGAATAAAAGTAAACCCTTTAACATTGCCCTCTAACACAGACTCTGTGAGCCTCTATAACCTGCATTTAAAGACCTTTTAAAATCTCCTTTAAGCTGGAGTTAGATTTCCTTTTGGTTTTAATATCTAATGGCATATAGCCCTCCGCTTATTTTCATGCCTTGATTGTTAAGAGCTGTTTTCTTTTTTTTTCCTTCCTGCACTCAGCGAGCATGATTTAAAACATTTAACAAGAAAGAAGGGAAAAGATTCCAGCTACCTTACTGCCTCTATGTACTAGACTACCTGACATTACTGTCATAACTACTCTACTTGACCTGCTCCGTTTCCGACCTGGGCCGGTTCACCCCTCCTTAGGCAACCTGGTGGTCCCCCCCTCCCGGGAGATCACCATATTGATGCCTTAGTGCGGACGTCCCATCGGCATAGCGCACGCACTACGGCCCAGAACTCCTGGGCTCAAGCGGTCCTCTTGCCTCAGCGTCCGCTGTAGCTGGGACTACAGCCGCGCGCCCCCGCGCCCGGCATAATAACTACTGTGCTGGAGCTAAACCTTTTACAGACTCTTATACGTAGGTTAATGGTGAACTAAAGCTTCTAGGTTCAGAGAATGCAAGGAAGCACAGAGAAGCAGCCACTCATCACCAAAATGCTCCTTCAGGACTTTCATCTTGCTCTTGCTAGCTACTGCCCAAGATGCTTCCATATGTGCCGGTTACCAACCTCCAACTCGCTTTTTTTGTTATCATTTAAAGGAGCACGTCTCCATCAACTTCGCGGCGCCCTTTTCCGTCTCAGGGGGCCAAGGTTTGGAACCGTCAAAGGCCTTAACTTCACCTTTAAAACTTGAGGGAAGAATTTTTGGTGACCGCTATTTTTCCTCTTTTTTCCCTCACCAAATCTCTCTCAAGGACAATTAAGATCGGAGGTATCACAAAGCTAAAAGTCCTTAACATCCCTCAACGGGTAAAATTGTCTTTCTACCTTCCCTTTCCCACCAAGAACCCCACCGTGAGAGAATTTCCCCTCAGCTTGCCCTCCCGCTGAGGCACCAGGATCCTCATTCTCGTTCAGACCGTCATAACCCGCCCGTATGAAAGTATGGGGTTACTTTTGTTTGTTGGTTGGGGGTGAATCTGCGGTTAGAGGTTCAAAGAAGCATGGGTTAAGAGCTGGTTGTTGCCCTGAAGAGAAAACTCAGACGAAAGGTTCCGGGATTGACTGCTCCTGGCACCTTTATCTGAAACCGAGATATAGCTGCCTTCTGGAAAGAGGAAGACCTAAAAGCAAGGAGCAGAGTGAGCTACTGCAGCAATTCTGCAAGCCCCTCCGACCTCGACCCCCTTTTCCCGCCACGGGGAGAAGGCGCGAGGCTACGCACAAGCGCCGCAGTTCCCTCCCACACAGAACTCTGAGCTGAGGCGCGTGCGCAGCTGGACGACACATTTGCGCTTGCGCAACTGGGTGATGCCGCCATCTTCTAACCCAACGCTCTGTAAAACTACAAATCCCATAATCCTGATTGTCCTCACTATTTTTTTTTTTAGGTGGCCGCAGCAGTGCCTGATCCTTAATGAACCGCATCTTTCTTTTACTAACTTTTTCTTGGCCCAAACTTTTTTCCTTTTCGTTCCCTGATTCCTTTTAGTCTCCTTAGCACCCTTATTTTAATACTGTGTGTCCATAAAGTCATGGTGCACTTTTGACCAGACACAGGATAGCAACAAAAGATGATAGAAATGTGAAATCTGCACCAAATAAAAGGAAAACTCTCCCAGTTTCATACCTATTCAGTGCAGTTCGATGTGGGCTCCATTTGTTGCCCATCTGTAGCAAACGTGCATCATGTGGGTCTATCCGCGGATTTGATAGCGTGCAACAGCCTCAATTTGTACCCCGTAAAACAGAGACGTTTCTTTAACACCTTATGAACCGTAGTCTTGTTTAGGTGTAATTGTCGAGCACACGTGCGCACAGATTTTTTAGGGCTCCTTAGGTAGCTATCCCGTATAGCCTCTACACACTCGTCACTGACTGATGGCCTACCAGAACGGCTTTCTCCACCAAACTGCCGGTTTCCTTCAACTGCTTATCCCACCGAGTAATGTCATTCCTATGTGGTGGCGCTTCATTATAAATGCGCCGATATGCACGTTGCACTTCGGTCACGGATTCGAATTTAGCGAGCCACAGAACACACTGAACTTTCCTCCATCCCTTCCACTGGCAAGGCTGTGGGCTGCTCCGCTGTATACAGTTACGTCATCGTCTGCGCATGCGCACATGCTGCCACATCATCCCACAGAAACTGGGAGGGTTTTCCTTTTATTTGGTGCAGATTTCACATTTCTATGGTCTTTTGTTGCTTTCCTGTGACCGGTCAAAAGTGCACCATGACTTTACGGACACACTGTATTTTGAGACTCTTCTAACCCCATTCTCGCCTCTCCATCCTCTTCTCAGCCACAGGACCCGCACCCCAACCACTCTTGCGGGCCACCAAGCACCCAGTAAAAAGGGCATCGGACAGCTTCCTTCCCGTTGGCGGAGGCGGAGACCAAGGAGGCCTAAACCTCTTACCCCCCTACACACACACACACACACACACACACACACACACACTCATTTCTCTGTAAGGCGGAGAGAAGCCGCAACGTGCGAGGTGCTGGTGGTGTAGTGGGGAATGTAATACTGTACTATTGGTAGCTGTGGTGGGCATAGGGTCATAGTCTGCGGACTAGGGGCTCAAGCGCAAGTGTCAGGTGATGTGTAGAAGCATTGGTGTCAGGGCTTTCGGTGTGGAGGCACAGGGAAGGGCGTAGTGTTCCCAGGTGATCGTGTTTAAGGGAAGGCTGAGTGAGAAAAACGACTCAAACCTTTCGGGGGAAGAGGAGGTTGGATAACAACGGCCGTCTTAGTACTGTTTTTTTTTTCTTAATTCAGCAGAGAATATTTTCCAGGAGGGTTGTTAAAATGACCTATCGTACTCGACTGAGAACAGTTCGTAAGAAGACGGCCACTACGACCTACCACTTCCCTTCCCTTCTACTTCTGTTTCCCCTCCTCCGCCCCTCCGAGGCCCTTGTAAGTAGGCGGGCAAAATGTGGGGGAGGGCGGTAAACAACCAGTCATGAATAATTCATAAGAGCTACCTCGGCCTTTAGTCACGCCCCTCCAAGTCGTGCTGACGCACGTTACGTACACCAAACCTGGGGAAGCTACGTAACAGTCCCCGCCCCTAGGGCGGAGGGCGGGGCGTCACCTCCAGCACGTGCTGCATCTACCCGCGCAAGCCCAAAAGGGTGTGCGCAGGCGCTGCCTGCTAGGGGGAGGAAGGAGGCGGGGTAGGGAGGTTGTTGGGTTTAGAGCCGGGCGGAGACCGCTGAGACTCATTCCTCAGGAACAAGGGTCGGGTGTCAAGGAGACCTTTTCACACCAGCTCCCCGTCCCCCGCCTACGGTGGGTGGGTTCGCGCGGCAGAGACAAAGGATATCAGTAGGGACGAACATAACTGCGAAGGGAAGTAGGGTGTCAGTTTGGGGTGGTGGGCTTTGGGGGAGGATTGAGGGGGGCTATATTTAAACTCCCGGAGCCGTTAAGTTGGTTCGTTCTGGGATGCGCGCGCGACCAGGGTGGTGGCGGACTGCGCATGCGTGATTCTAGGGCCAGAGGAACGCGCTTCAAGAGGGCGCGCTCGCGCAAAGCGGTAGTGGTGGAGGAGAAAGGGGTCGGCGCACGCGCAGTTCACTCCGAGTTGTTCGGGTCTCGCGGGCGAGTTGGGCGCGCTTTGGGGGAGGTGCTTGGGATCGAGACTAGGCTAGAGGAGCAGAGCTGCGCGCGCACTCGGGAAAGGGGGGTAGGGAGCGGGGTCTAAGGAGGGGGATCAAGCCCCCTAGTCCCTCCTCGTAGCCCTCGGCTGGACGGAATAAGGGGAGGAAATGATAGAGATGGCGGCGGAGAAGGAGCCGTTTCTGGTGCCTGCCCCGCCGCCGCCGCTCAAAGAGGAGTCCGGCGGAGGGGGCAGCCCCTCGGTGCAACCACACCGAGAGGCCGCCTCCGGGGAGCTCCGCGGCGGGACGCAGCGTGGGCCGGGCCCGCGCGCACACTCAGCTGGGGTCCTGGCTTCTGGGGCGGGCAAGGAGAGCCCCGGGGCTACATCCACCCCTCGGGGCGGCCAGTCGCAGCAGCGAGGGGGCGGCCCCCAAACGCACGGAGAGGCCCGCTTGTCGGATCCCCACGGGCGAGCCGCCCCCCCGGACGTGGGGGAGGAGCGACTGGTAGGGGGTGGAACAGAACTGGGGCCCCCGGCCCCGCCTCGACCTCGTAATGGCTATCAGCCCCACCGGCCCCCTGGGGGAGGTGGGGGTAAGAGGAGAAATAGCTGCAATGTAGGGGGAGGTGGTGGAGGCTTCAAACATCCGGCCTTCAAGAGGCGCAGGCGGGTTAATTCGGACTGTGACTCTGTGTTACCCTCCAACTTCCTCCTGGGGGGCAATATCTTTGATCCACTGAACCTGAATAGTCTCCTGGATGAGGAAGTGAGCCGCGCACTCAATGCAGAGACCCCTAAGTCATCCCCACTTCCGGCCAAGGGGCGAGATCCAGTGGAGATTCTCATCCCCAAAGATATTACTGACCCGCTCAGTCTCAATACTTGCACAGATGAGGCTCAAGTAGTTCTTGCTTCACCACTCAAGACTGGTCGGAAGCGGCATAGACACCGGGGACAGCATCACCAGCAGCAGCAGGCAACTGGAGGGAATGATAGCCACTCTGTGCTGCCCACAGCCCCCCTCACTCCCTCACTCCATGGGGAGGGCACCACACAGCAGCAGCGGCATAAGGGCCAGAACCGAGATGGCCCCCAACCCTATGAACTCAACACTGCTATCAACTGCAGGGATGAGGTCGTGTCTCCCCTTCCATCTGCCCTACAGGGTCCCTCAGGCTCCCTTTCAGCCCCTCCAGCTGCCTCAGTTACCTCTGCACCCTCGTCTTCCTCCTCACGACATCGAAAACGTCGCAGGACTTCCAGCAAGTCAGAGGCAGGGGCTAGGGGTGGAGGCCAGGGTCCCAAGGAAAGAAGCCGAGGGAGTGGGGTAGGCCGCCACCACCTCCATCCACTACCTGCAGTAGGTTTCAAAAAGCAACATCGCAAGTTCCAGTATGGGAATTACTGCAAGTACTATGGGTACCGCAATCCTTCCTGTGAGGATGGGCGCCTTCGGGTGTTGAAACCTGAATGGTTTCGGGGTCGGGACGTCCTGGATCTGGGCTGCAATGTGGGCCATCTGACCCTAAGTATTGCCTGTAAGTGGGGCCCATCCCGCGTGGTGGGCCTGGATATCGATCCCCACCTCATCCACTCGGCCCGCCAAAACATTCGACACTACCTGTCTGAGGAGCTGCGTCTGCAACACCAGACTTCTGAGGAGAACCCAGGGACAGAGAGTGAGGAAGGGACCACGACCATCCGAAAGAGGAGCTGCTTCCCAGCCTCACTGACAGCCAGCCGGGGTCCCATTGCTGCACCCCAAGTGCCCTTGGATGGAGCAGACACATCAGTCTTCCCCAACAATGTTGTCTTCGTCACGGTAAGAGGGTCTTGGGATAGGGGCCAGGTATGAGGATGAGATTAAATTAGAATGTGGCAGGGAAGGTTATGAGCCAGAGGAATTTCTGTGTATGTAGTTCTCACTGGGAGAACCAAATCCTCAAGAGAAGAGTCTGAATCTGCGACTGTATTCCGCTGGTTGTCTCTTTCCTCCTATAGCCTGAAAAGGTAGGGGCTCTACCTGGGCTCCTTTCTCATGACTACAGGCCCTCAAATGGGATCTGACTCCTTTTGCTCTGCTCCCTTCCTGGACTGTAATCCAGACCAGTCTACCTTCCCTTAGGGACTGGTTACTGCTGATGATCCCTAGGGAATTTGGTTCAGATGGAAACTTGTTTTCCAGCCTACTGAAGGTGCATGAAGTGATGGGTATCAGACATGGGATGTCTTGGAGTAGGAAGAGATTAGGGTAGTGACCAATATTTACAGTTTCTGTGCTTTGGTAAGGACTAGGTTTTCATTAGATACAAAGTCAAAGTGTCAGTGGTCAGTCTCCACATTGACCCTAGCTAGTAGGATGGAGAGAAGAGTCAGAGTCCTCTGCAGGAAGGGAGGGTAACATGTCTTCAACAAATGTCCCCTGGCTGCACATAGCTCCTCATAAAATACTCTAATTCAGCCATTTGCAGTAGTGTTGGGAAAGTGGACTTTCCAGAGGGTGGTAGTGAGCTTATCTTCATTTCTCTAGAGGAAAGGGAAGAACAAGCCTATAAACTGCCCACCCCATCTACTGAGAAGGAACCACCGGTCTCCCTTTCAAATCTAGGTTAGGTGCCTTTGGATAATGTTAGGTTGCTGAGCTTAATGGACAGGGTCTTAGAGGAACTCCATCCAGCATTTTCTCTGCAGTTTCACCCAAACTTTGGAGATCTCATGGATACTTTGCTCAATTTAACATTCCCTGGGCTCTTTTTTGTTTGTTTTACCACCAATAAATAGCTTGCTAGAAAATGTGACCGAAGGTATCACAGATGATTATGGCCAAGGGCTAAAGTGTGGCTGCAGGATGAATGAGTTATGTGGGGGTAGTGGTTCTTTTAATCCCTCTATTGACCTTGCCCCCAATTCTTGCTCTCAGGGTAACTATGTGCTGGATCGAGATGAACTGGTGGAGGCCCAAAAACCTGAGTATGATGTGGTACTTTGCCTCAGCCTCACCAAGTGGGTGCATCTGAACTGGGGAGACGAGGGACTGAAGCGCATGTTTCGCAGGATCTACCGGCACCTACGCCCTGGGGGCATCCTGGTCCTGGAACCCCAACCTTGGTCAACTTACAGCAAGAGAAAGACTCTCACAGTGAGTTGGGATTTCAGTAGAAATTGGGGATATCCTTCCTTTAATTGAGGCATGGTGGGCCTGGCTATCAATCCCCGGCTCATCCACTCAGTCCGCCAAAACATCCAACACTACCTGTCTGAGGAGCTGCGTCTGCAATACCAGACGCAGCTTGGTGGCAAGATAGGCCTCAAGGAAGCAGAAGAGGACTTTTTTTTTTTTGGCTTGCTTTTTTTTATTTATATAATTTTTTCTTTTTCAATTACAGTTGACATACAGTATTATATTAGTTTCAGGTATGCAGCCCAGTGATGAGACCTGTACTGTATAGCTTACTAAATGTTCATCCTGATAAATCTCATACTCATCTGACACCATACGTAGTTATTAGAAAATTGACTATTTTTCTTATGCTGTACTTCACATCTCCGTGACTGTTCTGTAACAACCAATTTGTACCTCTTAATCCCTTCACCGTTTTCATCCACCCCCTCAGCCCCTTCCCCCCCAATCTGAGGAAGACTTTCTGAACGAGGTGAAAAGATAGCCTGGGTGGGCATCATTTTCCATGAAGGGATAAGGCAGCAAACTGAAAGTGTTCCCTGCTCTTTTTTCCTAGGAAACAATCTATAAGAACTACTATCGAATCCAGTTAAAGCCAGAGCAGTTCACTTCCTACCTGACATCCTCAGAGGTGGGCTTCTCCAGCTATGAGCTTGTGGCCACACCCCACAACACCTCCAAAGGTAAATTTGGCTTATTTCTTGGGGGAGGAAGGGAGACCAGTCCTTATGGAGAAGGTGCAGACCCTGTGGAGTCTTGAAGTCCTGACAACCCCTCCTGATTGCACGCTCTCTTCTCAGGCTTCCAGCGTCCTGTATATCTGTTCCACAAGGCCCGTTCCCCCAGCCACTAAGTGGCCCCCTGAATAGAAAGTGAAGAAGCTGTCCAAGAAGCTGCCCGCTGCTCCTAAGGACCTGGGGGTAGGGCAGAAGAAAATATCCCACGGTCTTGCCTTTCTGGCTCCGAAACGTTTCCTTTCTTGGATCTACACAGAGAGCTTATCTTATGTTGCTGCCCCAGCATCCTCCCTACACCTCTGGTACCTAAGCAGCAAGCCCAGCTGTGTTGGAGTTACCACCAAATCTTCCTCTTACCCCAGCCCACTGGGCTGGATGGCATGGACTGTTTGCTGACCTCTGTTCTCCTAGAGCACAGGAGGTTGTGTGTGGGGCGGGGGCGGGTATCAAGTTCTCTAGCCTCTTCCTCCTGTTCTTCCAAGGAGAGATTCCCTTTTTCCTCAGCCCTTGTCCTTAGCTACGTTTCAGTGGACCACAGACAGGTGGACTGAGGCTTAAGAGGGGGGGAGCTTGGTAGGAGGCACACAGGTACTGTGAAAATCCTTCCCTCTGCTGTCCCCCATTGGGAGAGGGGGTTGAGTTTGGAATGCAAGAACAGCACAATAAACTTGATGTTAGGGCAGTGGCCCCCATACCTATGTCTGGCACTTTTTAGCTAGTGGGAAGGGATAGTTCCTCTCAGTACCTGTGCTTTCTCTCTGCTCTAACTAGTCTCAAGGTTCAGTGGTTGGGAAGATTGTGGATTGCTATATAGAACCCTACTCAGGAAAAAGGTTATATTGCAAATGTTGATGTGAAACTTGAAAAGCCCATCTATTCCCCACCCCTCTCACCCTAAAAATGAAAACCCATCGACACAGTTTTTTGCAGAAGCTATGGCAGGCTAACGAAATTAACAGTGGAGTTGAAGTAGAGCTAAAAAAAGGGACTGTGGGCCAGACTACCTTTCTACTGCAGGACTTACGACCATCCTTTTTTTTGGTGTGGTGGAATGAGATTAATAGGCTGTTTAACATGTAGCTTGTTGAGTATTCCTGGAGCTTTGGATAGCCAACAAATATTGAGTGCTCTTAGGCCAGGAGTAAAGACAAGGCGAGACCCTTGGAGGTAAAAGCAAGGAGATAATTTAGATGCTAGTAGCTGCTTTGCAGGTTCCTGGAGTCAGGTAACATGGGTGAGGACACATATGTTAATCAGAAATAAGTGGTGCGAAGGAACAAGCATGGAGCCATTGAAAACAAAGGTAGGTATGAAGTCAGGAAGATGTGGGGAGGGTATTTAAAGTCCTGGCTTGAACCAGTGTTTTCTACTTGTCATTACTGAGTTCTTTTAAAAAGGGACCAGAGGCCCTGGCTGGTTGGCTCAGTGGTAGAGCATCAGCCTGGCATGCAGGAGTCCCGGCTTCGATTCCCGGCCAGGGCACACAGGAGAAGTGCCCATCTGCTTCTCCACTCCTCCCCCTCTCCTTCTTCTCTGTCTCTCTCTTCCCCTCCCGCAGCCAAGGCTCCATTGGAGCAAAGTTGGCCCCGGGCGCTGAGGATGGCTCCATGACCTCTGCCTCAGGCACTAGAATGGCCCTGGTTGCAACAGAGCATTGCCCCCTGGTGGGCATGCCAGGTGGATCCTGCTGGGGCGCATGCGGAAGTCTGTCTGACTGCCTCCCAGTTTCCAGCTTCAGAAAAATACAAAAAAAGGGGGGGGGGCCAGAAACTTGACCCCATCTTAAACATCCCCAGAAAAGTCCCATTTGTTAGCAAAACCACTTTATTATTGAGAGAAGGGGAGATAGAATACTATATGGGACACACACACATTTGACAACCCTGTCTGGCTGAAATGTGCACCTGGGGAGATGCTGGAACCAATCCAGCCACTGGCTGCCAGAGGGGAAGAGTGGGAGGGGGACAGAAACAGATTGTTTTCTCAAGTGTGCCCTGACCAGAGATCCAACCCTGGACTTCCCAGCTGGGCCAACACTCTATCCACTGAGCCAGCCGGCCAGAGCAAAATCACTTTATTCTGATTCATGTAACACAAAAATATGAACTAGCAATTCTGGGAGCCTGCAGCTCTACACTTCCCATCGCCTCAGTGTCCGATGCATGAGAAAAGTGTCCTCTGAAGGGCGCGGCCGGAGTTGAAGGCGGAGAGAGGGCAGACTGTCCAGGGTCAGGTGTGGAGATTCATAAAATAATGTTTCTGGGTCACAGAGCATAGTCATGTCAGGCCCTGGCCCAGGTGGCTCCTGTTGGGAGTCCAAAGCAAGGTTAGAGTCAGGGAGGGAAGAGAGCACCTGGAGGGGACTAAAGCCCAAGTCCCTCACCTTCGGGGGCGGGGCTCGAGCCTGCGGTGGTAGGAGCGCCAACTTCTCCCTCAGCGCAGCGTTCAGAACCTGTTCCTCCGGGACCTGCAGGCTCACCAGGCCCCGGAAAAGCCGCTTGGAGCGCGGAACGTTCAGTCCTAAGGGCGTAGGGGGAACGGGGGTGAGACGTGCCGCTCACCCCCACTTATGCGCCCGGGCGCAGGTCTCCACCCCACCACCCTCACCCTCGGCCACGCTCTCCTCCAGGACACAACGGGTCTGGAACGACTTTCTCAGCTGTTCCTCCACGGCCTTTGCAGCATCGAACTGGCCGGCGGCTGCGGCCCGCGCGGCTTGCAGCTCGAGGCTCAGAGCCAGGCTGCTGTGCTGTGCGGGAACACCCAGCTCCTGCGGCGCCGCGGGCTTCTCGCTCGGTGCAGCGGTGACCAGCAGCGGTTCAGACTGGACTGGGGAGAGCGGCGCTAGGCGGAAGCGGACCTGGGAGCAGAGAGCAGGGCAGTGAAATAGTGGGCGCGGGGTTGTTGGCGGGCTGCCGGCCAGGTCTTAAGCCAGCTCACCTGCCGCCCCTTGCGGGTCCCGCCTCGCCGGTTTGCCCGCCCCTTTCCCCGCCCCGGGCTGCAGTTCAGCCTGTCTGGGCTGTCGGACCGCGGGCTCAGGCTCAGGCTAAGGCTCAGGTCCAGGCCGGGCTCGGGCAGTGGGGCTCCGGGCTCCAGGGCGCGGGGTATGGGGGGTGGTCCCGCGGCCGCTACGGCCTCTTCTCCTTCCACCGACTTCAGCTCTGAGTCCCCACAGCCCATCATTTTGGAGTGGCTGCAAGGTGCGAGGGTCGCTGAGGGCCAAGGATCAGAGGGAATAAGCTCCTCACTCAAGAACCCGACCCCCACCTAGACACCGCTACCGGAAACGGTTAGGCCCTACTCAATGGGGCGGTGAAACAAGCCCCGCCCCGCCTACTGACGTTCTAATCGTCATTTCCGTTGCCCCTCCCCGTTTCTCGGTCCCGCCCCTAAGGCAGGGTAGCGCTGAAGCCGGTAAAATTTCCGCTGATTCTCATCAGTACCGTTTCCCTTCGAAAAGTACAACACAGTTTCCTCCCCTGGCTAAATCTTCACATGGCTTCTGCTGGAGTCCGGAGTGTGTCAGTCCCCCCAGTACGAGTGCCTAATAGGACAGCCTTAACAGTCCAGCTTCCCCGCATTGGGACTTTTCTACTCCGTGCCTTCACAGCATCTCCAGGTTTTCTGTTGCCTTCGAGTTCGGACCAGAGCTTCCCCGTTTGAATGAGACAGGGCTTGCTGACCCCAGCCTCCTTCTCCCTCCTGGGACCCAGGGCGACTGTGGTTGCCTGAGTGATAACTGCTTCACTCAGTGTTGAGGAGTTTTTTTTTATATATAACTTTTTCCTTTTGGAGAATCTCCTAAAATACCCATCTCTATAAAAATAAACATTTGGGCCCTGGCCGGTTGGCTCAGCGGTAGAGCGTCGGCCTGGCGTGCGGGGGACCCGGGTTCGATTCCTGGCCAGGGCACATAGGAGAAGCGCCCATTTGCTTCTCCACCCCTCCCCCCTCCTTCCTCTCTGTCTCTCTCTTCCCCTCCCGCAGCCAAGGCTCCATTGGAGCAAAGATGGCCCGGGCGCTGGGGATGGCTCCTTGGCCTCTGCCCCAGGCGCTAGAGTGGCTCTGGTCGCGGCAGAGCAACGCCCCGGAGGGGCAGAGCATCGTGCCGGGTGGATCCCGGTGGGGCGCATGCGGGAGTCTGTCTAACTGTCTCTCCCCGTTTCCAGCTTCAGAAAAACACACAAAAAATAGATATTTGTATGTTGAGTACAGTTTTTTTTTTTAAAAAAAAAAAAAAAGAAGAAGGGCTTGGCCTGACCAGGCGGTGGCACAGTGGAAAGAGCATCGGACTGGGACTCGGAGGACCCAGGTTCGAAGCCCTGAGGTCACAGGTCGCTGGCCTGAGTGCAGGCTCATCTATCTTGAGTGGGGGCTCACCAGCTTGACCGCAGGGTCGCCGGCTTGAGCCCAAGGTCGCTGGCTTGAGCAATGGGTCACTTGCTCTGCTGTATCCCTCCCTCCAGCCCTCCTCCCCCCCCCCAATCAGGGCAAATATAAGAAAGAATCAATGAACAACTAAGGAGATTAAGGAGCCACAGTTAGAATTGATGCTTATCATCTCTCTCCCTCTCTCACTCTGTCCCTCTATCTCTGTCACACACACAAAAAAAAAGAAGAAAGGCTTGGATTTAGCCAACTGCAAGACAGAGAAGACTGGAACTCTCCCTCATTCCCTATATTATATCCCTTGGGCAGGTCCTTTCAATTCTGTGAGCCTGTTTTGTTCTTGTGTAAAATGTACTAACTTGGGTTCAGGACTCTTGAGGCTCTCCTAAAATGGATTAATAAATCAATAAGCATGTTCATGTATCACTGTGTGTGTGACAGAGAGACAGAAGAAGGACAGATAGGGACAGACAGGAAGGGGGAAGAGATGAGAAGCATCAATTCTTTGTTGCAGCACCTTAGTTGTTCATTGATTGCTTTCTCATTTGTGCCTTGAAGGGGGGGGGGGCGCCACAGCAGACCAAGTGACCCCTTGCTCAAGCTAGCAGCCTTGGGCTCAAGCTGGTGAGCCTTGCTCAAACAAGATGAGCCCGCACTCAAGCCAGCGACCTCAGTGTTTTGAACCTGGCTCCTCCACGTCCCAGTCCAACACTCTCCACTGCACCACTGCTTGGTCAGGCTGTGTATCACTTTTGAGTTTGAGAGTTTTCACATCCTTAACCTTCCAAAAAAAATGCTGTGGAAGATCAGAATGGATAGCGTTGCCCTCATTTTACAAAAAAAAAAAAATTAGGATCTCTGATGAAACACTAGAAGCTTACCTCTTCAAGTCGGGAATAAGAAAATGTGTCCATTTCCTCTACTCTTAATTTATAAAAGGGAGTAAGGAGGTACAATTGTAAATAAATAAATACTTACACTTTTTTAAAAGTGGAAAGGTAAGCCCTGGCCAGTTAGCTCAGTCAGAGCATCTTCCCGAAATGACAAGGTTGTGGGTTCAGTCCCCTGCCAGGGCACACATAGGAAGCAACCAATGAATGCACAGCTAAGTGGAACAACAAATGAATGCTTCCCTTCTCCCTCCCCTCTCTCTCCCTTCCTTTCTCTGTCTCTCTAAAAATTGATAAATAAGTTGATAAATTAAAAAAAAAAAAAAATCAAGCCCTGGCCTGATAGCTCTGTTGGAGCATTGTACCAAAGAGCAGAGGTTGCCAATCCCTAGTCAGACACATACAGGAAGGGCTCAGTGTTCCTGTCTGTCTCTCTCCCTGCCTCTTTCTTTAAAAAAGTGGAAGTATAACATTTTATTTAAATTTTTTAGGTGGTGGAGAGAGATGAGAAACATCAACTTATAGTTGCTTCACTTTAGTTGTTGCTTCACTTTAGTTGTTGCTTCTCATACCTTGACTGGAGTGCTCAAATTGAGCCAGTGACCCCTTGAGCTTCAAGCCAGCAATTTTAAGATCAGGTTGATGATCCTGTGCTCAAGCCAGCAACCTCACACTCAAGCTTGGCAAGCCAGCACTCAAGCAGGCAACCTTGAGGGTTTGTGTGTGTGTGTGTGACAGAGACAGACAGGAAGGAAGAGAGATAAGAAGCATCAAGTCTTGCCTGACCTGGTGGTGGCGCAGTGGATAGAGCATCGGACTGGGATGTGGAAGGACCTAGGTTCGAGACCCCGAGGTCGCCAGCTTGAGTGCGGGCTCATCTGGTTTGAGCGAGGCTCACCAGCTTGGACCCAAGGTCGCTGGCTCCAGCAAGGGGTTGCTCAGCCTGCTGAAGGCCCGCTGTCAAGGCACATGTGAGAAAGCAATCAATGAACAACTAAGGTGTTGCAACGCGCAATGAAAAACTAATGATTGATGCTTCTCATCTCTCTCTGTTACTGTCTGTCTATCCCTCTCTCTGACTCACTCTCTGTCTCTGTAAAAAAATAAATAAATAAATAAATGTTTTTAAAAAAGAAGCATCAAGTCTTTGTTGGGGCTCCTTAGTTGTTTATTGATGGCTTTCTCATATTTGCTTTGACTGGGGGGGTTACAGCAGAACGACTGACCCCTTGCTCAAGCCAGCAACCCTACGCTCAAGCTGGTGAGCCCACGTTCAAGCTGGTGACCTCAGGGTTTCAAACCCAGGTACTCTGCATCCCAGTCCAACACTCTATCCACTGCGCCATTGCCTGGTCAGGCAACCTTGGGGTCTAGAACAGGGGCCTTCAGTCTCCCAGGCCTACACTCAATCCACTGCACCACCACCAGTCAGGCTAACATTAAAAATTTTTAATAGTTACTTACCTTTAAAAGAGAGACTAGAATGAAGGGAAAAGAGACAAGACTTTGATTATATTTTGTGCATTTGACTTCAGAAACATATGTTTTACATGATTGTATGATAAAAAAAAATTTTTAAATCATTCCCTAAAAGATGAACATGAAACAAATGAACCTAAATGTATATCTAGTTGGTGGCCTAACTGCACAGAAAGGAACTCTTCTGAAGGACTGGAAAACACACTGATTTAACTGTACATCCAAAGATCTACCCTAAGTATAAAATTACCTGCCATTAAAAAAATGTGTCATAAAATTTTAAATTGTATTTAGTAGTTATATTTTGTCAGGAATAGGTGAAAATGTGTAAGGTAAAACAACTATGTTGGGAATCACTTCATAAATTATATAATTGCCTGACCAACACGCTATACACCTGAAACTAATATAAGAAACTAATATAAGATAATATTGAATGCCAAAAAAAGACAAATACTAGATGATCTCAGTTATATAAGATATTTAGATTGCTTAAAATCATACAGACAGACAGTAGAACAATAGTTACCTAGGGCTAGGGAGGAGGAGGGAGAAATAAGAAGTTATTTAATGGGTATAGAAGAGCAATTTTCAACCCTTTTCATCTCATGACAGACTTAAACTAATTACAAAATTTCTGCAGCATGCCAAAATATTTATTACATTACATTTTTTGCTGATCTGACATAAATAGGTATACTTTTGAGTCATTCATACCAGATGGCTGTCATTTTTCTTTATTTGATAGTCTAAGGGAAAAGCAGATGAAATACCTGATGAAATAGTCAGTTATCTCATGTTTTAAAAATCCTTGCAGCACATCAGTTGAAAATCGCTGGTATAGAGTTTTAATTTTACAAGATGGAAAGAGCTATGGAGCTGGATGGTGGTGAAAGTTGCACAACATTATGGACATATGTAATAACACAAATGTACACTTAAAAAATCGCAGTGGATAGAGCGTCGAACTGGGACACGGAGGACCCAGGTTCGAGACCTCGATGTCGCCAGCTTGAGCGCGGGCTCATCTGCTTTGAGCCTGGCTCGCCAGCTTGAGCCCAAGGTCACTGGCTCAAGCAAGGGGTCACTCAGTCTGCTATAGCCCCCCAGTCAAAGCACATATGAGAAATCAATCAATGAACAACTAAGGAACCGCAACAAGAATTGATGTTTCTCATCTCTCCCTTTCTGCCTGTCTGTCCCTATCTGTCCCTCTCTCTGACTTTCTCTGTCTCTGACACACGCACACACACACGCACACACACCACACACAAAATGGTTAAGATGCTCTGGCCAGTTGGCTCAGTGGTAGAGCATCTGCCTGGCGTGTGGATGTTCCTGGTTTGATTCCTGGTCAGGGCACACAGGGGAAGCACCCATCTGCTTCTCCACACCCCCTTACTTCTCTCTCTCTCTCTCTCTCTTTCTATTCTCTTCTCCTCCTGCAGCCATGGCTCAATTGGAACAAGTTGGCCCCAGGCACTGAGGATGGCTTCATGGCCTCCACCTCAGGCACTAAAAAAATGGCTCTAGTTGCAATGGAGCAAGGGCCCCAGATGGGCAGAGCATCGCCCCCTAGTGAGCTTATGGGGTGGATCCTGGTCGGGGCGGATGCAGGAGTCTGTCTCTGCCTCCCTTCCTCTCACTAAATAAAAAACATTTTTAAATGGGGTAAAATTTATGTTATGCTTATTTTATCACAATAAAAAATTGTGGAAAGGCCCTGGCCGGTTGGCTCAGTGGTAGAGCGTCGGCCTGGCGTGCAGAAGTCCCGGGTTCGATTCCCAGCCAGGGCACACAGGAGAAGCGCCCATCTGCTTCTCCACCCCTCCCCCTCTCCTTCCTCTCTGTCTCTCTCTTCCCCTACCCCAGCCAAGGCTCCATTGGAGCAAAGATGGCCCAGGCGCTGGGGATGGCTCCTTGGCCTCTGCCCCAGGCGCTAGAGTGGCTCTGGTTGCAACAGAGCAACGCCCCGGAGGGGCAAAGCATCGCCCCCTGGTGGGCAGAGCATCGCCCCCTGGTGGGCGTGCCGGGTGGATCCCGGTTGGGCGCATGCGGGAGTCTGTCTGATTGTCTCTCCCCGTTTCTAGCTTCAGAAAAATACAAAAAAAAAATTGTGGAAAAATAATTATTTTATTGTGTCAGAACAAGAGAAAATACATGCAGACCTAAACTTAATGATTTATGCAAATTCCCCATAGTCTTGATTTAATTAGGAACTATCTGTATGAACTCATGGCATATTTTAGCTTAAATTAAAAAGCATAGCCTGCCTGCCTGACCAGGAAGAGGCACAGTAGATAGAGCATCAATCTGGGATGCTGAGGTTCTAAATGATCCCATGGTCACTGGCTCGAGCCCAAAGGTCACTGGCTTGAAGCCCAAGATCACTGGTTTAGCCCAGGCCAAGGCACATATGAGAAGCAATCAATGAGAACAACTAAAGTGATACAACTATGGGTTGATGCTTCTCATCTCTCTCCCTTCCAGTCTCTCTCTCTCTCTCTCTCTCTCTCTCTCTCTAATAAAAAAAAAGGAAGCATAACCTGCCTGACTGGTGGTGGTGCAGTGGATAGAGCTCACCTGGGAACTCTGAGGTCTCTGGTTCAAAACTCCAAAGATGCCATCTTGAGCACAGGTTGCTGGCTTGAGTGAGGGATCAACATAATTCCTGGGTTGCTGGCTTAAGCAAGGAGTCACTTGATTGGCTTGAGCCCCAACATCAAGGCATGTACAAAAAGCAATCAATGGGCCCTGGCCAGTAGCTCAGTGGATAGAGCATCACCCTGGCATATGGATGTCCTGGGTTTGATCTTGGTCAGGTCACACATGAGAAGCAACCATCTGCTTCTCACCTCCCCTTCTCTCCCTCTCCTTCTTCCACAGCCAGTGGCTCAATTGGTTCAAGCATGGCCCCGTGCACTGAAGGTAGCTTGGTTGGTCTAAGCATGACAACCTCAGGTGCTAAAAATAGCTTGGTACTTGAGCATCAGTCCCAGATGGGGTTGCTGAGTGGATCCCCATCAGGGTGCATGCAGGAGTCTGCCTTACTATCTCCCCTTCTCTCACTTAAAAAAAAAAAAAGAAAAGGAAGCAATCAATGAACAACTAAAGTGACTCAACTATGAGTTGATGCTTCCCACTCTCCTTCCTCTATCTGTCAAATCAATTTTTTTAAAAAAAGCATATCCTAATTCTATCTACTGCAAAGCCCTTACAGACAATGATGGACTCAATAAGCACCCCCAGCCCCTGGATTGTGA
Source organism: Saccopteryx leptura (assembly GCF_036850995.1). Taxonomy (NCBI): domain Eukaryota; kingdom Metazoa; phylum Chordata; class Mammalia; order Chiroptera; family Emballonuridae; genus Saccopteryx; species Saccopteryx leptura. The sequence goes on from NC_089506.1 coordinate 189,007,661, forward strand.
TAGGTATTTCATAGCATAAATGTTCATAGCAGCTTGATTCAAAATAGCCAAAAAACTGGAAATAACTATTTACCTATTGAAGGTAAACTATGGTACTTCTATATCATAGAATACTACTCAACAATCAAAAGGAACAAACTATTGGCCCTGGCAGGTTGGCTCAGTGGTAGAGCATTGGCCAGGCATGTGAAGTCCTGGGTTCAATTCCCAGACAGGGCACACAGGAGAAGCAACCATCTGCATCTCCACCCCTCCCCCTCCCTCTTCTCTCTCTCTCTCTCTCTCTCTTTCTCTCTCTCTCTCTCTCTCTTTCTCTCTCTCTCTCTTCTCTTCCTGCAGCCATGGCTCAAATGGTTTGAGCAAGTTGGCCCCGGGCTCTGAAGATGGCACAATGGCCTCGCCTCAGTGGCCCCAGATGGGCAGAGCATCACCTGGTAGGGAACTTGCCAGGTGGATCCTGGTTGAGGCGCATGTGGGAGTCTGTCTCTCTGCCTCTCTGCCTCTTAATAATTAAAAAAAAAAAAGGAACAAACTGCTGATACACACAAAACATGGATGAATTGTCAGGTTATTATACAAAGGGTGGGGGGAGCCAGTCCCAAAAAATTACATGCTGTGTGGTTTCATTTATATAACATTTTAGAGGGGACAAAAGTTTAGGAATGGAAGACAGATTTAGTGGTTGCCAAATATTAAGGACTAAGTGGAAGAGGTGGTAGGAGGATCATGGATGTAGTTATAAAAGGGCAACAGCAAAGATCCTTCAGTGTTGGAACTATTCACTTCCTTTATTGTCATGGATACAGGCCCCTACATAAGTTATGACATTGTACAGAACTTAATACATATACATGCAAAAATGACTACAAAACTCGGAAATATGAATGTGATTAGTGGATTGTATGACGGTCAATATCCTGGTTGTGACAGTATAATATAGTTTTTCAAAATGTTACTGTTTTAGTCTGTTCATGCTGCTATAACAGAATACCATAGACTGGGTGGCTATGAACAACAGAAATTTATTCCTCACAGTTCTGGAGGCTGGTAAATCCAAGATCAAGGTATCAACAGATTCAGTGTGGGGAGAACCTACTTCCTGGCTCATGGACGACTGTGTTCTCACTGTGTCCTCACATGGTGGAAGGAAGCAAGGGAGCTCTCTGGAGTCTTTTTTATAATAGCATTCATCACCTAATCACCTCCCAAAAGCCCTTACCTCCAAATGACAACACATTGAGGATTAGGTTTCAACATATGGATTTTGGGAGGACACAGTCAGTCTAGCAATTACCACTGAGAAAAACTAGGGAAAGTGTGTAAGTGATCTTTATACATTGTGTTTTGTAAATCCGTATGAATCTACAATGATCTGAATAAATATTTTTTTGTTTTGTTTTGTTTTGTTTTGTTTTTGTATTTTTCTGAAGTTGGAAACGGGGAGGCAGTCAGACAGACTCTCACATGCGCCCGATCGGGATCCACCCGGCATGCCTACCATGGGGCAATGCTCTGCCCATCTGGGGCATCGCTCTGTTGCCACCAGGGCCATTCTAGTGCCTGAGGCAGAGGCCATGGAGCCATCCCCAGAGCCCAGGCCAACTTTGCTCCAGTGGAGCCTTGGCTGTGGGAGGGGAAGAGAGAGACAGAGAGGAAGGAGAGGGGGAGGAGTGGAGAAGCAGATGGGCGCTTCTCCTGTGTGCCCTGGCTGGGACTTAAACCCAGAACTCCTGCATGCCAGGCCGACGCTCTACCACTGAGCCAACCGGCCAGGGCTGAATAAATATTTTAATTAAAATAATGTTGGGGTTGGGAAGAAGGGCAATATTTGGATGTATAGAAAAAACCAGATTAGCCAAATGTGAATTATTGTTAAAGTTAGGTAATGAAGCGGGGGAATTGGAGGAAGGGTATAAAGAGGGACAAATATAAGATGATGAGATGATGATTTGACTTGACTTTGGGTGATGACTATACAACATAATCGTCTGTTTAAACGATGTGGAGACATTTACTTGAAATCTATGTACTCTTGTTGATCAATGTCTCCCTGTTAAATATAATTTTCTAAATTAAATAAATAAGAAGTTGGGTGATGAGTACACAGGGTTTATCATATTTTCTTTACTTTTATTTAAGTAATTAAAGGGAAGAGGCTAAATAGTTGTTTTTTGTTTTTTGTTTTTTTGTGACAGAAACCGAGAGAGTCAGAGAGGGACAGACAGGAAGGGAGAGAAATGAGAAGCATCAATTCTTTGTTGCAGCACCTTAGTTGTTCATTGATTTCTTTCTCATATGTGCCTTGGCGGGGGGCAGGGGCTACAGCAGACTGGGTGACCCCTTGCTCAAGCCAGTGACCTTGGGCTCATGCTGGTGAGCCTTGCTCACACCAGATGAGCCCACGCTCAAGCTGGTGACCTTGGGGTCTCGAACCTGGGTCAACTGCATCCCAGTCCGACGCTCCATCCACTGCGCCACCGCCCAGTCAGGCTCTTTACTTTTATATATATGAACATTTCTACAATAAAATCTTTTGTTTTCTGTTTGCCTGCTTGTTTTTAAAGAAGGCTGAGGTAGCTTTGGCACACAGGAAGTGTTAAGAGCTGAAACTTAAAACCGCCCCTTCCCAGGCCTTGACTGTGCTTATGGCTATAAAGGCCTTACAAAAACCTTAGCCACAAATTTTATAAGCATAATTCTTCACCTTAAAATCTTCCTACTACCTCTTCCTATGCCCAGACATAGAGATAAAAACAAGCCATTTGGTTTGACAGTCTATGTTGTGGGCCTCTAGGAAATGGAAAGTTAATTCAATGAATTTAAAGAAACTATATGAATTTTAAGGAGTAAAGGATCTCAGTGCTGCCCCACTCTTCCTAGTTTTCTTTTGGGGGGGGGGGTTGTACCCAACTGAGAGGCCTAGAATTGCTTTTACTCTTTAAAAAAAATAACAAAAAAACCCTCCTTTAGAAAGGTACTGATAAGTGAGGAAGACTTCTCTATTCTTAATTTTAGTCTCAGGCAGCATGTTCTACTATACTCTGTTCTGCAAAGGTGGACTCCAGTTACATGCCCTACTAAACCATGCCTCGACTAAGGACAGTAGAAGGTGGAGCTGGGATTGGAGGCCCCAAGGTGGGAAAGATTTGGTCATAAGGACCATCTAGTCTTGAGTGTGTTTCTGCAGGCTCTGGAGAGTTGCCAAGGGAAACGGGGAAAGGCAGGAAGGGAAAAGTGGGAGCTGAGAGACAGGTGGAGTGTTGGAGAGTCCAGGGAGGGAGGCCTGGTATCTGGATTATAGAGGGAGAGTTGGGTAGGAGTCCCTCTGTGGGGGAAGGGAAGGATAGCCGTGTCAGCGCTGGAAGGTGGGGGGTGGTTAGGAGGAGGCCCTGTTGTGTGGAGGCTTTAATGTCCAGCCATGCCCATCCAGTGGTATCCAACATCTTAATATACAGGGGATGGTGACACAGCTGTTCATCAGTTATGTTCAGCAAGTACTGGGTTACCATGGTAACTAGCAGGCATGCTGGAGAAACTTATGCCTTAGATGCAGAGTTTTAGAAGACAGAAACCTAAGCTGCTAACAGATTCCTAGGAGTCAAGGCCCAGCCCCTCCCTACAAATTACTCCTCCCACCAATGTCAGTCCCTCAATCTGAGAAAACCCCAAATGTCAAGTATATTTCCCAACGGCATTGCAGGCCTAGGAACGGCTTGTTATTCTGGCAACAAGGGCTGAGCAAAGGGTTGAGGCTGAGTTGGATCTGGGGTGGAGGAATAGAAGGGGCAGCAGAAGGGGCCTGGGGAGCCCAGCAGGAAGTGAACTTGGTGGAGAAAGAGTTCTTTCTGCACCAATGTTGTGACCTCAGAAGTGTCTATGTTCAGAGAGAACACATCTACAGTTAACATCCCAAGTCTGGTCCTGGGGGGAGAGGAGGAGGAGGGACTCACATCCCACACAAGACTAGGCTTGGGGCCAGAAGTCAGTGAATTCTCCCCCAAAATACCATCCTTCCCTGTGGGCCTCAGTCTCCTCATCTGTAAAATGGAGAGGGGGTACAGGAAGTAGGGGCAGGGAAGTTACACTAGATCTCTGAGCAGCTTCTGTTCCAAACAGCATAGAAACCTAGCATCTCCTCCTCTAACAGCACACACACACACACACACACACACACACACACACAAGTCCTTTGCCACCACCAAAGCACTAGTCCCCTTCCCTTGGCACCTCCTGAAGCCAGTCCCTTCCTCTCTCCTGCCCTGGATTTCCACTTCTCTCCAACATTCCAATAGTCCCCTTTCCAACTGGACAAGGTGGCCTCCCCATCCAAGTCTCATCAGCCTCACTTCCAACCAGCAGCAGTAACAACTCACGATGACTGGGTAAGGAGAGTATGCTCACAATAGTCATGTTCAGGCCCTGGCCGGTTGGCTCAGTGGTAGAGCGTCGGCCTGGCGTGCAGGAGTCCTGGGTTCGATTCCCGGCCAGGGCACACAGGAGAAGCGCCCATCTGCTTCGCCAACCCTCCCCCTCTCCTTCCTCTCTGTCTCTCTCTTCCCCTCTCGCAGCCGAGGCTCCATTGGAGCAGGGATGGCCCGGGCACTGAGGATGGCTCTGTGGCCTCTGCCTCAGGCACTGGGATGGCTCTGGATGCAACAGAGCGACGTCCCAGAGGGGCAGAGCATCGCCCCCTGGTGGGCGTGCTGGGTGGATCCCGGCCGGGCGCATGAGGGAGTCTGTCTGACTGCTTCCCCGTTTCCAGCTTTGGAAAAATGCAAAAAAAAAAAAAAAAACATAGTCATGTTCAGCAGGTACTGCAGTAAGCAGCAGATTTCCTGATATAATTTAAGAGGGATGGGTCTGGGATCAAGAATGCTGGAGCCTGACCAGGTGGTGGCTCAGTGGATAGAGCGTCGGACCGGGATGTGGAGGACCCAGATTTGAGACCCCGAGGTCGCCAGCTTGAGCGTGGGCTCATCTGGTTTGAGCAAGGCTCACCAGCTTGAGCTCAAGGTCACTGGCTTGAGCAAGGGGTCACTCGGTCTGCTGTAGCCCCCCGGTCAAGGCACATATGAGAAATCAATCAGTGAACAACTAAGGAGACACAACGAAGAATTGATGTTTCTCATCTCTCTCCCTTCCTATCTGTCTGTCCCTATCTGTCCCTCTCTCTGACTCTCTGTCTCTGCCAAAAAAAAATAAAAATGCTGGAGATCAGCTGCTCCTTGGCAGTAGAGAAAATTGAAAATTCTAGGAGCATAATGTGGGTGCAGTGAGAACTGGAGGGGTGGAGCAGGTCAGCTTCCCCTGCCAGGAGAGCATTCTATGCTTTGGGAGTCAACCAGTGAGTGAGGAACTGAGGTAAGACAGGGTACAGGCTCAAATGGAGGAACAAGGAAGCTGTGGAGCCCCACCATTCCAGGAGAGCTCCACCGTGGCAGGACTTCGGACTAATAAGACCAGGGTTCCCCAATGGGATCAACCTCTCCTCTCCCTTCTCTACCCTCAGGTCAGGGAGCCCAGCCAACCCTGTTCCCCTTCCCCACTGCAGCTTAGGTGGCCCTCTCCCACTCCCCTTCCAGGAGTCACGTCCCCCAACTCCTCCTTATCTCCAGACCCCAGGCCAGCTGCCACCACCCTCCTCACTGATTCCTGTCTGCCCCACTTGGTGCTGAAACCATCCAGGCAGCGAGCCTGACGCTCTTGAGAGAAGGTCTATCCTCTCCCAGATAGCCCCTCTCCCCATCTCCAAGTCTGCATGCAGGGTGCCCAGTGTGGCTCCAGGACACTGAGGCTGCTTTTCTTCAGCCTTGTAGTATCAGCTTGAAGGACCAATATGTCTGGCTCATAAGGTTCATCCACCTGGCCTGTGTACCCCAGGAATCCCATGGAAAAGTCTCATCTTGCTCACAGGACACTCACCTGCAGGTGGGTGGGGAAGGGGTAGTTATGACCTGGCAGACAAGGTGACCCTTCATACACACATGCACACACACACACGCACACACACGCACACACACGCACGCATGTAAATACATGCTTGTTAATAGGTACAGGGCCCACTGAGAAGCAGAGTCACAAGGCATTATCACTCCACTGGAGGAGATTAGATCTCCCGGGCCAGGCTCTGCGAAGACCTTGTTGGTCCTTTAGGAAGGCAATCCAGATGCCAGACATACCTGCCAGGGAAATGAGGAGGAAATGTGGGGAGATAACCACACGGACAGCAAGACAGTCCGAAAGGCCACTTCGTGCAAACCGGGAAAATGTGCCCCTTCTCCCAACCCCTTTACGGCCATCTGATGGAAAATGTTGAGTGCGGAGCTGCAGTGCATAGCCTGAATAATGGTAAGGGTGGCTCTCAGGAATGGAGAATGGGCTCCGAGAGAGAGAGGGAAGAAGGACCCCAGGGTTCAATCGGGGGGGGGGGGGGAACAGTGGTCAGTGACAAAGACTCTGGGTCTGGCAGACCTGTGTCCACTCTCATACCACTGTGGGAATTTGGGGGAGTTAGGAGACCCCTCTAAGCCACAATTTACTGACTTGAAAAATGGGGGTGATGGTCTTAGGGCCTACAGGATGGCCTGTCCTTCAGACTATGAGAGATGGAGGCAGAGATGGTCATGAAGTGAGTGCCCCAATGGTGGCGGACATGGCAACAAGAAAAGTAGCTGCTATAGAGGGGAAGAGGCAGAGAGAAAGGCCAGCCGTTCCCAGCCAGCTACCCGGTTTCACTAGCTCGTTGAGAAGTTGTTTTAACTAAAATTTAACTGTCCTGTGGAACCAATGTCACCAACGGCCCATGTTACCACGGTCAGCCAACCCTGAGTGTTTAAGGGTAATGAACAGAGCCTCCTTCATTAGCTAATGCCTTTGGGTCTGCGGGGACAGACCTCACGGTCGCAGGCGCACACTGGGATGCCTCCCTCCTTTGGACCACACTTCCACCTCCAGGGCTCCCTAAAGCCGCTGCAAGCTCCCAAACCCGGCCCAGAGAAGAGCAAAGAGAAGGCAACCGTGCTGCACCTCAGCGCCACCTGGAGCTCGGGGCCGCAAAATGACAGGTTGTCCAGGTCCCTTAGCTCTGTGGCCTCTCTGATGAACCTTCTCCCGTTCCTACCAGCCCCCCACAGGTTCGACCTCTGGCCTTTGTCCACCCGCACCGGCCAGACAAGAGGGGAGGTCAAACTAGACCCCAAGGCGAAAGGACGGGAGCGACTCCGTCTCCGTGAGGCCCCGCCCCTTCTGACTGTAGGGACTGTGCCCCAGCTTGTGGATGACTTCATGGGGTTGGGTAGGTGTACATGTCCCGCACTCCATTCATCGTGTACCCTTTGTTCCCCTTCCTCGGTGGCCTTAGGGTCAAGTTCTTCCTCTCCAGCTTTATATCCCTCCTCCTTACCCTCAGCCCCAAAAGAACAACTATAAGTGCCTTCCTCGATCTTCCCCCAGGGCAGCTTCTAGAGCAGGGTTAATCCCCCCACCCCATACACACACACACACACACACACACACACACACACACCCCATCACGCTCACCTCAGGTTAAAATATAGATTCCCAGGTCCCACCTCAATGTCGGGTTTTGAGTCCAGGAATCTGCATTTTTAACAAGTTCCCAAGTGATTTCCATTCAAAATGGCAGTGGTTCTCAAACTGCAGTGGGCCTGGCAAAACAGAAGGCTGGGCATCACCCCAAGAATGTCTGATTCAGTGGGTCTGGGGCAGCGTCTGAGAGTTTGCATTGCTACCAGTCTCCAGGATGCTGATGCTGCTGGTCTGGGACCAAACTTTAACCACTTATTTAATACTACATTAGCACCTGACCAGTCCCACCTCAATGTCGGGTTTTGAGTCCAGGAATCTGCATTTTTAACAAGTTCCCAAGTGATTTCCATTCAAAATGGCAGTGGTTCTCAAACTGCAGTGGGCCTGGCAAAACAGAAGGCTGGGCATCACCCCAAGAATGTCTGATTCAGTGGGTCTGGGGCAGCGTCTGAGAGTTTGCATTGCTACCAGTCTCCAGGATGCTGATGCTGCTGGTCTGGGACCAAACTTTAACCACTTATTTAATACTACATTAGCACCTGACCAGGTGGTGGCACAGTGGATAGAGCGTCGGACTGAGACACAGAGGACCCAGGTTCGAAACCCGAGCTTGCAGGCTTGAGCATAGGGTTTGCTGGCTTGAGCACAGGGTTTGCTGGCTTGAGCGTGGGATCACAGACATGACCCCATGGTCACTGATTTGAGCCCAAGGTCGCTGGCTTGAGCAAGGGGTCACTAGCTCTGCTGTAGCGCCCTCCAAGTCAAGGCACATATGAGAAAGCAATCAATGAACAACTAAGTGCTACAACAAAGAATTGATGCTTCTCATCTCTCTCCCTTCCTGTCTGACTCTCCGACTCTCTATCAAGAAAACAAACAAACAAAACTACATTAACTATTCACCTGTTGCCAATTCACTGGGTACCAGGCCCTGTGAAATGTATTTCCCATTCATACAACTGTGTAAAATAAATATTTACCACAGTTTCCAGATAAGGAAAGTGAGATTTGTACAGGTTAACATATGTGCTTACAACACACAACCAGGAAGGGCAGAATTTAAACTCAAGTCTTTCAGAACCCAAAGTCTGGACTGGCTCTGCCTCTTGTGCACTGCTGGTTATCCCCTCCCAGGGCTTGTCTTGTCTCTACAAGTCACTAGACATTCCCTAAAGCCTGAGAAGGTACAGGATAAGGCCTTGAAGATCCTCTCTCACACTGCCCTGGGGTCAGGGGGACTGACTTTGCTGGGTACCACATTCTCTGCCCAGAAATCTCATGAAGAAGGAACAGGGAAACAAACCCAAGGTGCTGACTCCTAGTTCCTCCACTTCCACTCCCACTGTGAATGGAAGTTCTCCTGACTTCTCTCTGATTGGTTCCAGGAGGAGTTTGCTAAACAGATGACCAGAGACTAGGAGAAAGAAAGGACACTCAAGTGCTGCAGGAAGAGCGAGATGGAGACAGGACTGCTGGGTTGTGATGAGAAAAAGAGAGGTGGTGCCACCCAGATGCCGAAGCACCTCATCAGTGCTGCCTGGAAGTATTGACCGGACGGGTCCTGAGTGGGACCTATTAGGGGCAGGAACATACAGGTCAGGCCACAGCTACAGACAGGGTAGAGTTTGAGCAGCAAATCTCAATGGAGCTCTTAGGTGAAGGACAGTGTGTTGAGGAAAATAAATCTAGGTGGGTTGGGAGACATGTGTAGGGTCACTGCCTGTGACTTCTCACCCCTGCATACTTCAGACCTGTGCGTCTCCCTTGTCACCATCCCAACCCCCGTGTCTGGGCTATGGGCCTGAAACAGGGGCAGCAGCCCCTCTGGACAGTACTTATTCTCCTTTGCCTCTTCCTTGAAGCCCTCAGCTTTGTGCTTCTCCTCGCTGGCTCCTGGGACTTAAAGGTTCTCTTGGGGAGCACAGCCTGGGAGGGGAGCACAATTGGGGAGTCAGAGATGGAACCCTAAGGAAGTGAATCTGAATCCTGAAGCCATTGCTGAACTCATCGAGTGGGGAGCCCAGGACCAAGTAGTACATACCCACTGAATCATCCTTTCCTACTCCACCCAGTGAGCACTTATGCCTGCCACACTCTGCGCTTCAGTAAAGCCCAGGACACAGCGGTGAACAAAGCCCAGGGAACAAGGGGGTGGGGATTCAGGGAAGACCGCCCACAGGTAGAGGGTAGCTCTGAAGGAGGAATGAGAACAAGCCAGGTGAAGAATGTGGGGGAACAACTTTCAAAACAGAAGAATCAGCATTTGTAAAGGCCCAGGGGGAAGAGGAAATAAATGAAATTAGCCAAGCATAGTGGAAGTGATCAAAAGGGAAATCTAGGGAGATGAGGCCAGGTAGAGAGAGACCACAGCCTGGAGCTGAGGTAAGGAGTGTGGATTTCATCATGACCGCTACAGATACCCTGAAAAGATCTTAAAAGAAAGGACAACATGCTCTAAGTTATACTAAAAATATCTCTCTAACCCCATTTTAAAAATTCAAAACGATATTTGCGTGACAAAATAATAATAATCACCTCACACATGTTAGAATGGCTATCATCAAAAAGACAAGAAATACCAACTGTTGACAAGGATATGGAGAAAAATAACACAAGTAAACTGTTGGTGGGAGTGTAAACCAGTGCAGCTACTATGAAAAACAGTATGGATGTTCCTCAACAAATTAAAAATAGAACTAGCATATGATCCAGCAATTCCACTTCTGGATATTTATCTGATGAAAAGGAAAACACTAATTGAAAACTTATCTGCACCCTTATGTTCATTGCAGCACTTTTACAATAGCCAAAGTCTGGAGAAAACATAAGTGTCTACTGATGGATAAGTGGATAAAGAAAATGTAGTGGGCCCTGGCCAGTTGGCTCAGCGGTAGAGTATCGGCCCAGTGTACGGAAGTCCCAGGTTTGATTCCTGGTAAGAGCAGACAGAAGAAGTGACCATCTGCTTCTCTACCCCTCCCTGCTTCTTTCTCTCTCTTTCTCTCTAGCTCTCTCTCTCTTTCTCCTCCCACAGCCATGGCTTGAATGATTGGAGCAATTTGGCCCTGGGCACTGAGAATGGCTCCATGGCCTTGTCTCAGGCGCTGAAATGGCTTGGTTGCAGAGTAACAGAGCAGCAGCCCCAGATGGGCAGAGCATTGCCCCGTAGGGGGCTTTCTGGGTAGATCTCGATTGGGGCACATGCAGGAGTCTGTCTCTCTGCCTCCCTGCCTCTCACTTAATAATAAAAAAAAGAAAATATGGCATACTCACACACACACACACACACACACACACACACACACACACACACACACAATGGAATACTTCTCAGCCATAAAATGAAGGGAAACTTGCCATTTGTCAGAACCTGGATAGATCTTAAGGGCATTATGCTAAGTAAAATGGATCAGAAAGAGAAAAACAAATAAGTCCTGGGATGTAACATACAGCAGGGACTAAAGGTAATAATACTGTATTATATATTTTAAAGAAAAACATAAAATAACAGTTAAAACAATTTTTGAAATAAAGAATAAAGTGGGAGGAAAAATTCTACCCAATGTTAGGTTACCATAATAATCAAGACAGTGTGGTATTGTCAAAGGACAGACACAAATTAGTAGAACAGAAAAGAGAACCCAGAATTAGGCCCATAGACCCACACAAATATGCCCAAATGATTTTTAATAAAGGTGCGAAAACAACTCAATAGAGAAAGGATGGTCTTTTCAACAAACAGTACCGGAGCAATTGGACATCCATAAGCAAAAAAAAACCTCGCCCTAACCCTCACACCTTATACAAAAATTAACTCAAAATGGATCACAGACCTCATCAATATAAAAATGTTGATTCTGTGAAAAGCACGGCTAAGAGGATGAAATGACAGCTACAGATTGTAAAAATATATCTGCAAAAGACATACCCAACAACATACTTATATATCTAGAATATATTTTTTAAAACTCTCAAAGCTCAAAAATTAAAAAACAAGGCCTGACCTGTGGTGGCGCAGTGGATAAAGCGTCGACCTGGAAATGCTGAGGTCGCCAGTTCGAAACCCTGGGCTTGCCTGGTCAAGGCACATATGGGAGTTGATGCTTCCAGCTCCTCCCCCCTTCTCTCTGTCTCTCCTCTCTCTCTCTCTCTCTCTCTCTCTCTCTCTCTCTCTCTCTCTCCCCCCCTCTCTAAAATGAATAAATAAAAAATTTAAAAAAAATTAAAAAACAAGAATAAACAATCCAATTAAAAATGGGCAAAACACATGAACAGGCATCTCACTAAAAAGGATACACAGATGGCAATTATTTAAACATATGTGAAAATATGTTCAACTGCATTAGCCATTACGGAAATGCAAATTAAAATCAGAATGAGATATCACTACACACCTATCAGAATAGCTAGAAGAAAAAAGTAGTGATAACAGTGAATGCTGCTGAGGATGTGGAGTAGCTGGATAACTCATGCATTGCTGGTGGGAATGGAAATCAGTACAGCTGCTCCGGAAGAGTATGGCAGATTCTTTCTTGTACATGAAGTGAAAATTTACATTCATACAAAAATCTGTACACTAATGTTCATAGAAGTTTTATTTCAAAGAGCCCCAAACTGGGAAAACTCAATGTCCTTTAATGGGTGACTAGTTAAACAGACTATGATGGTACATGCATACCATGAGTACTATTCATCAGTAAAAATGAACACACTATTGATACTTGCAACAACTTGTATAAATCTCAAAAGAATTTCATGTTGCGTTTTTTAAAAATCCCCAAAACTGTATACTATATGATTCCATTTATATAACATTTTTGAAATGATAAAATTATAGAAAGGGAGGCCCTGGCTGGTTGGCTCAGTGGTAGAGCATCGGCCCAGTGTGTGGATATCCTGGGTTCAATTCCTGGCCAAGGCACACAGGAGAAGCACCCATCTGCTTCTCCACCCTTCCCCCTCTCCTTTCTCTCTGTCTCTCTCTTCCCCTCCTGCAGCCAAGGCTCCACTGGAACAAAGTTGGCCCGGGCGCTGAGGATGGCTCTGTGGCCTCCACCTCAGGCGCTAGAATGGCTCCGGTTGCAATGGAGCAACGGTACAGATGGGCAGAGCATCACCCCCTGGTGGGCATGCCGGGTGGATCCTGGTTGGGTGCATGTGGGAGTGTGTCTCTCTGCCTCCCCGCTTCTCACTTCAGAAAAATACAAAAATAAAAATTATAGAAAGGGAGAACAAGTTAGTATTTGCTAGAGGTTACAGAGGGAAGAGGGAAAGAGGTGCTAAGGCTGTAAAAAGGTAGCATGAGATGTCCCTATGATGTAACTTTTTTGTATCTTGACTATAGTAGTGGTCACATGAATCAACACCTCAAAAAATTGTATGGAATTAAATACACATCCACATACATGAATAAGTAAATGTAAAATGAGTGAAATCTGAAAAACGTCAGTGGGCTGCATCAGTGTCAGTTTCCTGGTGGTGGTGATGTACTATACATATGAAAGATGTTACCATTGAGGGAAACTGGATAAAGGGTATATAGGAGTTCTGTATTATTTCTGATGACTGCATGTGAATTCATGTTACCTCGAAATAAAAATTTAATAAAAAGGAAAACAGAGGACCATGTTAAAATATTTTCAATTTATATCATAGATAAAAAACCTGGCAGGATAGCTCAGTTGGTTAGAGCATCATCTTGATGCACAGAGGTTGCTGGTTCAATCCCTGGTCAGGGCACATACAGAAACATGATCAATGTTTATATCATAGATAAAGAATAAAGAACTAATGCCACTGATATATAAATAGGATCTTCCCTGACCAGATAGCTCAGTTGGTTAGAGCATTGTCCCAAAATGCTGAGTTTTGGGGTTAGATGCCTTGTCAGCTCGTAATATGTGGCAGGCACATACAGGAACAGATCAATGTCTCTCTCTCTCTCTCAAATCAATACATAAATTAAAAAATAAATAATAGCTTTTAGACATTGATAAGAAAAAATAACAAAAACAAACATGCAGCGAGCTCATAATATGTGGCAGGCACTATTTTAAGTTTTTTCCAGGCATAATTCATTAAATCCTCACAACAATCCTAAATCATTTCCACTTTATATGTGAGGCAACTGAGGCACAGAGAGGTTAAGCAATTTGGCTAAGGCCATATAGCTAGTTAAGTGGTAGAGCCACAATTCAAAACCCAGCAGTCTGGTCCCACAGTGCAATCTCTTAAACTCTATATTATACTCTTTTCTTTTTTTAAGATTCTATTTATTGTTTTGAGAGAGAGAGACAGAGAAACATGGGGGTGGGGGAAAGTGATAAGCATCAACTTGTACAATGCTCACAAAAATTAGGGGATATTTTATCACTTCATATTCATTTTTTAAATATCCCCTAATTTTTGTGAGCAGTATAGTTGCTTCTCATATGTGCCTTGACCAGGGTTTCGAACCCACAAACTCAGCATTTCAGGTTGACACTTTTTTCACTGCACCACTATAGGTCAGGCTATATTAAACTCTTAAACGCTATGAGTCTCTAGTAAAGATCCACAACACAGTATAGAAATCATCAGAGCATATAAACAATAAAGGAGAACAACTGGGTCTTAAACTTAGAGAAGGAGAGAAAATACGAGAGAAGGCTGATACTGACCTCTTGGACCCTGGAGATCACCCTTCTTACAGCCTCATCTATCTGCCCAAGCTTGGGCAAGCTCACAGTCAACACCATCCCTCACTGAATAGTGCACAGACTCCTTCAACACAAAAGACTAAACCTGCCTTCCAAAACCTGTCCCTCTGCAGCCACTCACCCCAGGAAGCACTGAGGAAAAGGCAAACAGAGAGAAGGCCGGTCCTCAGCATTAGCAGGAAGACAGAGCCAACCATCCCGGGTGAGCTAGACAGAAGGTGTGGAGCAGGTGAGCTCAGCTTTGGGACAAAGAGAAGTGAGAAAGGAAGGAGAAATACTTCCCTTGATCCATTTCCCTCTTGGAGATCTTACCAGCTGTCTGCTCAGTCCCCCAGACTGACCCAAGAAGTAGACAGGTAGCTTCAGTAAGGGGTGACAGTGCTGGAAAATCCAGCAGCAATGAAGCAGGGGACAAAGGACTCAGCATGACCCACCAGCAGAAACACCTCCTCCCAGACCTGCAGCCCTCTTGGCCCCTTGGAAAAGCTCCAGCCCTCTAAGTCTCACAGGTGTTCCCCTCCAAATCCCTATACCTCTAAGTCTTGGGGGACTGTGGATATATCTGGAGGGGGGCATGCAGACAAAGGATGTTCAGCTTGCAACAGTCCTGGAGACTAACATTTCATTTGACTGGTGACTTCTTTCCTCAGGTAGAGTCAAAAATGCCAGCCTTGCAATCCTACAGTTTTTTCTTCTGGGTAATCTCATTTCTGCCACTCCTGAGAGGAAAACAGGAACAAGTTAAAATATAGCTACAGAAACCCGCAAGTACATTCAGGCACATGCATCTGTGTTCATCCAGCTGAACACACAGCCTGAGTGCATGTCTGAGAATAGCTTTGAGCCAAGGCCTTCGTGTCTGTGCCCAGCCCATGGTGGCTGGCTCTCCCCCCCTAGGATCAAATCCTAAAGTGGATGAGATGCAAGGGGAGGGAGGGACATGGGTGGAAAGAAGATCTGGTGTCAGGGCTGAGACTTTGTCTCTGGGTTCAAAGGCTTAAACCAAGAATGTTTTATCCAGGTCAGCTTTCTCCGTGGCAGCTTTGAACTGTTAGGAAGCAGGGCTGAAGGAAGCTTGGAAGCACCATGTGTTCCTGACCCTGAAGAGTATGTAGTGGATCAAGGGAGCACAGGACCCAAAAGGGAACCCCTGGAAGCTGGCAGGGAGCAGAGCAACCAGTGGTTCAACCCATGATTTTATTTTAAGAGCCTGAGGCCCAGTGAAGGGAAGTGACTTCCCTAAGTGCCACAGCAAAGTGGTACTAAAACTGCTACCAGAACTATCTGTCAAGTGTTCTTCCTGCTACCCACTGCACAAACATTCTTTGTCACTTCCTAAATGGCGTTCCCTCCACAAGGCAGCTGGTTGGAGTTTGTTTCTCACACACTAGGGGAAGGTTTGCTTTCTGGTTCATTCAGCACTGTTTTAGGCCATGGGATAGTAGCCATAAACCGTAAATCTTAACCATTATCATAATAGCAAATAAAATTTATTGAGCCCGTGTTGTGCCAGGAATCATATCCCTGAGCCTCATGACAAGCATATGATAAAGTGATGCTGCTGTCCTCATTGTATAGATGAGGAACCAAGGCTCAGAGAGGTTAACCTATATACCCAAGGTTACACATCCAGGAAGTGTTAGCTTAAACCACTTCCTATCCTCTTAAGTACTGCATTTCACTGCTGCTTCCCAAGAATATGGGTAAGAAAATAAATATGATAATTTCAGATACTTTTAAGTACTACGAAAAAATAAAGCATGGCGAGAGATAAAGGATGACCGTGACAGTGGGTCTCTTCTGTTGTTTAGGTCGAATGGCATCTGTACAGAATTCAGACAGACAAAAACTGAGAGAGGGCAAAGGGAACCGCTGGAGATTTTTTGAAAGACAATGGAAAGCCATTGGAAGGTTTAAACAAGGGAGTGACACGTTTTTGCTGTGACAGATAAATGTTAGGGGGATCCCAGGGAAAAAGCAGAAGAAAAGATTTGACATTTTCAGGAAATTCTATGGGGATGGAGGAAGAGGGAGTAGGGTCAGGACTGGGAAGAGAGCCAGGGCATTTGGTACCAGCATTCTCATTCTGCTCCCACATTCCCAGGGACACCCTCTTTAATAGGATGGGTAAGTTTTGAAAATAAAGAAGGACCTCTGATTCCAAGGGAGCCCACCCATAGCCCTACCACTTTTGCCTCGGGCAGTCAATGGAGGGGAAGAGCCTGGGGTTGCATGGGGATAGGAAGGGAGACTGTCTAAGGTGGGATTTTTATTCAAGACTGTCATCAGGAGGGAGATTTTCCCAAGGGTCACCCTGTCCCCCATTGCTGTCTACCAGGAAAGGGTTAGGGTTGATAAGAATTCTTCCCCCAAATCTCCACCCCAGGAGATCCCACCCACATGCTTTCCTCCCAGGTTCCATCTCAGGCCTTCTCCAAGGCTGGATTATGGATCTTCCCCTTCCATCCTGCTGCTTACTCTCCCACAAATCTCCTGCCCCCACTGGCCAAGCCCAGACAGGATTCCATCATATCTAGGGAGAGTGAGGGGTAGGAGGTGCCAGCAGCTCCCCTGGCTGATGGCGAACTCACCTTCTTCCTTCCTCCCTCCCACTCCCAAGAGGCTGAAGAAACCAAAGGAAAATGAGAGAAGTATTCCTTCCCATAAGCCCACAGCCTCAAGCCCAGACTGGTTCCTGGGCCTGTATTTACCAGTGACTCTCGGGGGCCCATCCTTTGCCAGACCCTTCCCTAATCTGTCATAATCTTATGTCCCCGATAAGACGATAGGAAGATGAGCCTGTCTCTAAGGACTTGGAGGGGCTTAGACAGTGGATCCCAGATAGTGAGGCACTACTCCATACTCCAAAGCCATGGGACCCATTAAACCTCTGGGTTTCCTGACACACAACCCTTCATGGCCTGTTCAGCCCCAGTACAATTTTTGGCACCTGATGGAGTTGTGATGAGCAACTGGTGATGGAAAGCCCCCAAAAGGAGCCACTTGCATTATATGTTTTGAGGACCCACCTGAAAACAGGCTTTCACTTCAGGCTGAACTCAGGACCAATTCCCAACAAAGCCACTTTATTCATGCATTAAATATCTGCTATATTACATGTATGTGTGTATTCATGTAACATGTATGTAACATCCTATGTGAGCTAGGTTCATTAGATGAATGAAAACATGACTTTTCCTTCAGTCTATTCCTCTAAAAAATGGAAGCAATAATACTTCATCATAAAGCTGTTGTGAGAATTACTTAGAATAGAACATAAAAATAGTCATAGTAGGTGCTTAATAAGTGGTGATTAGTATTAATTGTGGCTGTAAGTGTTGAGATGCAGTGGCCAGCTAATAGGCTCTGGGTAGCAGAGCTGGAGAGCGGAGAGGCCCAGTGCTGCTCCGGACTCTGGGGAAAGGCCACCCAGATTCACAGCAAGTGGACCCCAACTCTCCCAGAGCTGCAGGGGTAAGAGGGACGAGGGGGTAGGAGGGAGCTGGGGAGATGTTTACTGACTTTTCTAGTTAATTGGCACTGCCAGCAAACCATCCCTGTCACTCCTCACTACCCCCAGGCTTTGCTCAAGCGCAGCCACACAGCAGTCCGCACTCTCTCTCCCCTTCACCCCACCTCGGTCTCTGCTGTTGCCTAGGCTTCGGCGCTGCTGCCATCGCTTCCTCCGTCCCCACGTCACCCCAATCCCTGTGAAGGCTGAAATCCCAGAATGTTGCTGTTTTGTCAAACATCTCTGCTTTTCCTTGGCGAGCCACCCCTGCGCCTCTGCATGGCCCCGCAAGAGGGCAGGCTAAGCTGGAGAGGACTTGAGGCTTCACGGTTTCCCCTCGTGCCACTCCCACCCCCACCCCCACCCCCCATGGCGCCAACCTCCCTCCGAATCGCCAAGACCTCCCGCCGAGCTGCTTTGCCTGTGGTGCCAAGCCAACTCTCTCCTTCCTGGCCGCAGTGGACAAGGCCCACCAGCCACAACTCTCGGCCACAGCCCCGCCCCAAACTGTGTCACCGCGTGGAAAGTCTAGTCTTCGGCAGCGTGGCTCGCTGGGTCTGAGTGCCTTCCCAACAGACTCGCATCCGGCCATTGCCATGTGCGTCTTCTGCCCCGCTGACTCTGGCTGTGGCTGAGCCCTAGAGCCCCAGACAGGCAGGACAGTCGCTGTTTCAGGCGGCCAGTTTCCAACGAGGTCTCCGTGGGGCCTTTGACAAGTACCGTAACCTCAGCAACAGTCTGTCTCGCAGGCTTTCAAGGGAGCATGGGCTCAGGACCTAGCATGCAGAGTGTCCTCAAGAAACAGGTGTGATTGCTATCTTTACTGGCCAGGCAGAGTTGCCAAAGCCAGTTCAGCCCCTAAGTGAGTGTGGGCCCATGGCCAGGACCTGTTGTCCTCCATCCCACACCACCTCCCCAGCAGGCCCAGAGGTTACTGCAGAACATACTTGGTCCAGCAACTCAGATGCCCCTCTCTGTCCCACCTGAGTTACCCTGTTGCCTCTGGCCATCCACAAACACACTTTCCACTTACTTAGAAATATCTGATATTTATTTTCCAACATTTTGATAATTTTTTTTTTTTTTTTTACAAATTGAATAAAAAGAATGAAAGGGAAAGTGGGACTCAAAGCCTGGCCAAGGGCGCCTGGCTGAGGGCTCCTGACGCGAGGTGACAGTATGCAAATGTTTCCTCACCCACACCTCCTGGCCTGCTGTCCTAACCTCTCCTGTCACCTTACCTAACGGTGAGGTGGGGGCTGCGTGAGCACGTGGGGTTCCCCCCTAGAGGGGACTCCGGGCATCCTGACTCAGGCTCTGAACGAGGCCAGGCTGGGGGCACGTGTGGGCCCAGATGTGGCGCCTCCTGCGCCTCTCCTGCCTGCGGGCCAGCTGCCGCAGTTGTTTCCGAATGGCCCACACCACCAGATACACTTCCCGCAGCATCTCAGCTTCCGGCGACTGCAAAGGGGACCCGATCCTCAGTTGAGAGGGAACTGAGGTAGAACTCACAGATGACTGAAAGAGAGAGATGCACACATGTAAACAGTTGTTCTAGGGAGAAACCAGTGGTGGAACCACCTGCAGATAAATAGCAAAGGCTTTTAGTTTCACCTTCATCAGTCCTCAGCCCAGGCACTGCCTCCTCCAGGAAGTCTTCTCAAGCTGCATTAGGTGCTCGTCTCTACCCTTGTGTTTGTCCCATCATACCACATTTCAGCACTATTTGTTCTGCAGACTTGTCCATTTTCAACACTAGAATGCAAGCTTCTAGAAGACTGGGACCAACTCTAACAGACCTTTGAATCCCTACTAATGTTTCATGGAAAGTGTGCTAAAATGAAGAAGGACCTGTCTCCAGCCCGGAGCTCCCTCTGACTTCCAGGTCTGTATATCCCTGCCTCCTAGTATCTCCCTGCAGATATCTCATCCACATCTCATCTTGTCTTAATGCCCAAACTCAGCACCTCCTCCCCTAGTATGCCCTTGCTCCTTCCTTCGCCCTCAGGGCATGGTTCTAGCCTGCTTTGGCTTCTATCTCTCCCTATCCCCTCTCACCATCTTCCAATTAACCACTTGATGCAACAATTCTACTCCTTAAATATTGCTCCAATTCTTTAACTTGTTCTACCTGATACCTTTCCCTCAGTCCAGAATATCCTCTCTTAGCCTGGACTACAACATCTCTAATGGGTCTTCCTGCCTCTCTTTTTGTCCCTTTCTGACCCCACTTCCCTCCAGAGGTCAGCCACGTGACCTTTAAATTAATGCCACAAGACTTCATTCAAGGCCAAAATAAGTTGATTTGGTAGTGATCTAGACATTTTTCTTTTTTAAATTAAGTTTCTGTATTTGAGATAATTGTAACTCACATGAAGTTGTGAGAAATAATAGACTTCCTGTATACCTTTTACCCAGTAGTCCCCCCCAATAGTAAAATCTTGCAAAACTCTATCACAATATCATAGTCAGGAAATTGACATCAATACAATTCACTGATCTTATTTAAATTTCCTTAGTTCTACTTTACACTTGTGTGTGTGTGTATTGAATTTTATCATATGTGCAATATCATGTATTCAACTACCATAATCAAGATGATACAGAAGATTCCCATCACACAGGATTCCTCATGTTGTCTTTTAAAACAAACTCACTTCCCCCACTCCCACCCCTGCAGCCCTGGCAACCACTAAACCACTTATTCGTTCTTCATTTCTATAATTTTGGTATTTCAAGAATGGTACATTATATAACTGGAATCATAGAGTATATAACCTTTTGGGATTAGTTGTTTTCATCAGCATAATTCCCTTGAGATTCATCTAAATTGTATGTATCAGTAGTTTGTTCTTTTTTATGGCAGAGAAGTATTCCATGGTATAGATATATCACAGCTTAACCATTCATCCATTGAAGGACATTTGGGTTGGTTTTGGCTATTATGAATAAAGCCCCTGTGAACGTTCACCTTCAGATTTTTGTGTGAACATAAAATTTCATTTATTCTTTAGGATAAATGCCCAAGAGTACAACTGCTGGGTCATATGATAATTACATGTTTAGTTTTATAAGAAACTACCAAACTGTTTTCCAGAGTGGATGTACTATTTGATACATCCACCTGCAATGTAGGAGTGCAGGTGAGCTTTCTTAATCAAAATCTGATTGTGTCACTCCACTCAAATGTCTGCAAGGGGTCCTATTGCTTTTAGGGTCAAATTCAAACACCATAACTGACCACCCCCTGCCTGGTACTAGCGGGCCCTCAGGTCCCAGATCGCTTTACTCTGACCCATATACCTTGGGCCAGCCTTCCAAACATGTTATTCTTTCTTTACGAGTGCTCCTTCCACTCCCTCCATCTTTCCCTAACCACCTCCACCCTGCCTCAAGCCAAGCTAAATCTTTCATGTCTCAGCTTCACCCTCTCTTCTGTTAGGAAGGCCTTTCTTGACTCCCCATGCCTGGATGAGATGCCCCTCCCCTGTGCTCCTACAGATCGCTGTGCCTCCCATGTCACACCTTACGATACTGAACTAACAATGCCTGTGATCTTGTCTGTAAGTCCTTTTAGTCTGGGTAAATCTTGTTGACCACGTATCCTCAGTGCCTACCTCAGTGCCTCGCACTTAATAGAGGCACAGGAAATAAATGTTGAACAAGTGAATGGAGGGAGGGGTGAGTCATGAAGGGGTGGGGAGAGTGGGAGGGTTGCTGGGGACAAGGGGGATATGGTACTGACCTTCCAGCTGCACTTTCGCCAGCCAGACTTGAGAGCTGAGACCATGAGCATGGAGACAGACCTGGCAGCTGTTCGGGGCAGCTGCAGCAGAGACCGGCCCCCTCGGTCCAGCTCCACCTCAGCTCCATCTGTTGTCTTGGCCAATATGCAAGGATCAGCCACCTTGGGGGACACTTCCATCTCACAGACCTTAGCCTTTTTGAGGGACTCAACCGACTTCAAAGTCTCATCTGCTTTGATAGCCTTCTCCCCCTTCAATTCATTTTTTTTGGAGTCAGGGTGTTCCAAGATGGTTGACTTAGCTTTGTGTTTCCAGAATAAAACCTAAGAACCAAGAAGGGAGAGGAAAGATAGGGGAGAGGGCCAGATAGATACAACAGTCAGAAGAAGGGACAGCACAGATGGGATGGGACAGTGTATGTCCTGGCCTCCCCCTTGCCTGTCCTACCCCTCACTTCTTCCTTCCCTGTCTTGTTTGACCATAGGAAGCCAGGAGGGGGGAGAGGCCAGGAAGAGGGGGTGTTTCTGGGACCTAGAAGTCATTAAACAGCACTTCCCACCCGAGCATGGTATGAGGAAGGGGCAGCTTCTGAAACTCACCCAGCAAGTAATCTTTTGCCAAACCCATGGGAAGAACCTCATGACTGCAGCCATTTCTCTCAATACACGAGTCCCAAGTAGGAGACAAAACCAGCACTTTGTAGAAGGGGGTGGGTACAAGCTGCAGGCTAGCGGTTGCCAGCTAAAGGGGTCTCTTGGACACTTCAAACACAGCAGTGAAGAAAGAAATAGAGAATCCAGGGGGAAGTCCCTCCTGACAACTCATCCGAGGCCTTTCCTCCCCTCCCTGAGACAGGGAGAGGAGTCAAAGTGGGTGAGAACCCAGAGTAAGGGAGAGTTCTAACCCATTGTGAGAGCCTGCCCGGCCTTGACCCCAACCCCCGAGGCCCCTCCAGAACCCCTGAGCCAATCCCTGTTCACTCAGACCTGACCCAGAAACAGGGAAGGGAAACTAATGTTTACAGAGAGCACGGTACTCATTGGGCATTTCCTGTATATGCTGTCCTATCATCTCACAGCAGCCCTCAGGTAGGTATCATTGTCAGTGCCGTTTTACCCATAAGGAACCTGGAATTCAGAAAAACCAAAGAACCTGCCCAAGGTCATAAACCTAGGGAGTTATAGGGCAGGGAGGCCCACCCAGGTCAGCCTCCAGTATTCAGCTCTCCACAGGTCCTCACTAGTCTGGGGACAGGGTCCTCCTGAGGCTAAGGCTGCCGCTTTCCCCGCTTCCCCACTAGATGGGGTCCTTCTCCCTATCTGCCTCTTCTGCCTGGGATGGGAGCCCAGTTCAGGCTGTCTGGGAGGGGCCTGCTCATCCACAGGGCCCTGTCCTCAGCCAGCAGGGGGTGGAAGCCACGGAGGCCGGTCAGGCCTGGCGAGGGCACCGTGTGCCCAGGAAGCCTGGCCCACACCCAGGACTGAGACAAGGGGCCCATTCAGGGCCCCCTGCCCCACCCCCCAGCAGCCACCCGGATCCAGCCCGCAGAGGGGACACACTGGGAAGCTGGGGGTGGATCCTGCACAATCACCAAAGGCCTCATTGTTTCCCTGTCCGTCCCCCCCACCAGCACGTGGGCTATTGGTCCCCTCCACCCTCCCTTGCCTTGCCTTGCCTGCCCCTTCTCAGGACCTGGCAGGCCACTGGCTCTCTTTCCCGTATCTCTTTTGACCACTCTGGGCCACATTAAACTTCTTCAGTTTGGGTGAGATCTCCAGGGGAGACCACAGCCTCAGCCCTTCTTCCACAGAAACTGCTGGTACAGGCCCCCAGTCTGGACACAAGCAACAAGATGCCAACTTCCAGATTCAAGTTTCTTCAGATTTTTAATTATAATTATTATTTTAATAACAACCTGAATCCCAGAACTTCCAGATACTGTCCATACTCCCTTCCCTGGGCAGAGAAGAAGGGGCACTTCCAGGGAACAAGGTGAGGATGGGGTGTCTGCCAGGAAGCCTCCAACTCCCCCAAGCCATCTACTACTGGAGAGGGGAATCCCAAAACACTGACACCTAGGGAGGGAGGAGGGAGCTCCATCTAACACCCCATCCTGAAACCTTCCCTCTTCTATCAAGGACTAGGGATGCCCCAACCCAGTCCTCGTGCACTATGGGGAGATGATGAAGGAAGGGTGGGTGGACAGGCCAATTGTGAGCCTTCAACTCCCATCCCCAGGGACCAGGGGGAATTAAAGCTGCATAGGAAGAGGGGGCAGGCAGCTGGCACAAGGCCTGGCAGCTGTGGTAGCCCCCAAAGGCACATTGTGAGGGAAGGGAGGCTCAGACGGAGGGCCCGTTGGGCGCGGAGGGCCCAAGCCGCGGGACCCCCGAGGAGGGCAGCTGGGCCAGCTGCTCAGGGCTGGCCAGGGCACGCAGCAGTCCGTTCTCCTGCTCCAGCGCGGCATTCCGCTCGGCCAGGTCTCGGATCTGCTCCTTCAGCACCTCCACCTCCTCCCGGACCGCAAACATGAGGTGGGACTTCACCAGGTCCTGGGGGACAGGCAAAGCAACAGGGGTAACAAGCCACCCCAACCTCATCTCCAGCCCAGTACCTTGAAGAGCTGGGTGTGAGAGATCACTCTGCTTCCAGATAATGGAGGACCACTGGGGAAGAAGCAAAGCAGGGGAGGAATGGAGAAAGGGTGGGGGAAGAGGCCAGACAGAGGCAAGGTCAGGGCTCAAAGACAGAGATGTGGACCAGGAGCAGGACCAGAGATCAAAGGAAGTCAAAGATTTAGGTGGAGACTGGAGGGTGTAGAGGGCCCAAGGGAACCCAACTGAGAGCGGGTAGAGGAGCTGGGAGTTAAATGTTCCCTAATAACAAGGACAGCTGGGGTGGAGCAGCAGGCCAGCTAATGGAAGCAGGACCTGGGCATCAGCACATGAGCAGGGACCTCCTAGGGCCGAGATGGCTTCTCTTACCATGGCTTGTTCAATCTTGTTGTCAATGCCAACCAGGCTTCCGGAACCACTGGAGAGACATAGTAAGATGAGAGATGAGGAGAAGGAGCAGGTGCCAAGCCAGGTTTCTGGACACCACAGCCAGATGCCTTCCAGGTGTTTCTCAGAGCAGGCTCTGGTCTCCACAAGCCCCATTGCTGCAGCCTCCCCACCCACACCCCAGCCTGTACCTGTGACAGTAGAGGATCAGGGAGAGGAGGGTTTTGTCCATCCCCCGGCGGGGTGAGGGTCTCTGCCCAGCCCCCCCTAAGCCCCGATGGGGTGGAGGTCCAGGTGCCCCTCGGATGGGGGATGATCCCCGAGGGGAGCAAGGAGAAGAGACACAGCCCCTTTTCCGGGGAGGCCCCGGAGCCATCCCTACCACTCGGGTCTCAAATGATGACACCAAGGATTTGACAGAGACTCCTGGCTGAGCCATCCCCGAGGGGCAAGTATCCCCAGGCCCCCCACAGAGGGAGAGGGCTGTGTCAGGACTGCCTGGGGGGCTCAGAGCCCCCCGGGGCAGAGCGGGGTCTGGCTGTTGCCAGGCAGGCAGAGAGAAGACAGTGCCTAGGGGGTGCTGGTCTGAAAGATATATACCACCCCCCCAGGACAAAGCCTGGCTGCTATTGGCTCCTCAGGGACACGGGGACCCCCTCCCACTGGCTTCATGGTGGGCGGGAATTCCCAGGCTCAATCAGTGCCAGTGTCCCCTTCTCACCCTGGCACCAATCCCAGAGCGGAGGGGAGGGGGCCTGGCTGAGGGAAGTCAGCTGGTGGGCCTGGTCAGGGGAGGGCCTGTGGGGCCAGAGCCCGGGGGCCAGGAGGACTGTGAAGGTTGAGGGAGAGCCTGGCCCTGGGACGCTTCTCCCCACTCTGGTGGCTCCATCCTGCCCACTTTGGTTAACACTGGCCTTCCTCAAGGCCTTAGCTCCTCTCAGCTGGGATGGAGGAATGGGGGGGATTTCTGATGTGTTTGTGGTCTTCCTTGGACTATAAGCAAACCCCCCTCCAATACAAAGCTCACGTCATAGGTCATCCCTGGTGCCTAGCCAGAGGGTCCCCCATTTTCCATAGTGAGGGCCAGGAGGAATGGGAAGGGAACAGAACAGAGCCCAGAGCCCTGAAAGACAAGTACAGCCTATGGTCCTGGGTCCGAGGTCCTGAAGGAGCGAGGGCTTGAGGAGAGGTAGGAAGACGAAGCTGGAGGTGGGACACTAAGAATACGAGCAGAGGCTTTTTGAAGACCTCTGGAAGCAGAGAGAGGGGAGAGCAAGTCTGGCTGCAGTTTGCTAAGTGACCACCAGAGGTCAACCCAGGCCTAGCACAAAGGTCCCCAGAGCTAGGCTCTGGGTCCCAGAATCAACTTACCCTCAAGTCAGTGTCTTAGAGGCCAAGGGCCTACACTAGCCTTTGCACCCTGCTCTTTTCTCCAAGGCTTCCTCTCCTCACCACTCAGGCCCCAGGTTCCCGCGTCATCCCATGGCCATGACCCACTCCTGTCCAGTTTCTGCCTCAGCCTCAGGTCCGGCCCTCCAGCCGTGACCCTGTGCTTCAGGATCACCAGCCCTGTCCTTCTGCCCAGCTTCCCTCCTCTCAGAGTAGGCAGCCCCAACATGCTGCATCCTGCGCCCTGTGCTCAGTTGTCAAGCCCTCTCTCCTAGTTGTCAGTTCCAACTTGCTTTCCTGGAGGAGGGGGGGATTAGCACTCAATTCAAGGTGACCCTTGAATGAGGCCCTGTAGCCGGGAAGGGAGCATGAGGGAGCTGGGAATTTTCCATTTCCAATCCAAACTCTGGGTGCAGAAGGTGCTAACAGGTGGGTAACCAAAGGGGTGACCAGGCCTGAGAGAGCAGCACAGGGTGGGGTGCGGAAAGGACACCTGGAACTCATGGAATTGGAGGGGAGAGGACAAATTTAAGAGGAGAGAACAGGCTGGCCAGCTGGAGAGTCAAAGCAGCTTTCAAGCTATTTCGATCTGAAACACCTGGGTGGAGACTGGGCCACCACAGAAGCTCCCCCCCACCCGTAAACACAGACACATAGAGACCAAAGAGGGGCAGATTCACGGGAATAGGAGCCCTGGCCTTGCTTGGCGGACACTTGGGTAAAGATGCCAAGTAAGTTGTTTGCTCTTGCCAGAAATAAAGGAATACTACAATAATAAACATTTGTTGGCTGATAGATGACTATCTCCTGTTTGTCTAGCGCTGGAGAGTTTTTGACAGCATTTTCCACTGTTATATCCTAACATTAACACTTCAAGGGACCAAGACTTTGGCTAGCAACCCTAGCCCTCCCTTTGAGAACCCCGAGTGAAGGGAGGGAGGCCCTGTGCTGGAATTCCTGGGAAGGGTCAGCAGCCGGAAGTTTGGGGTTGGCTGGGTGAGATCAGCTCTCACCACAGGTCCAAAAGGTGACTTTGTGTGAATTAGAACAAAATATCCCCTTCTTCAAGACACTTACTGCCATCTTCTGGAAAACTGTCATGACTCCCAGTATCGATAGTGACTTCAAATGTGTGTGGTGCCCCCTGGAGTTGTGTAGGGCACAACATGCACAACTGGGGACTCCTGGGTCTGCAGGACTTCTGGGTGCTGGGGACAGGATAGCCCTAGAGTTGATCTGTCTTTCTGAAGGTCAAATAAAACAGCCTCAAAATGAGGATCAGATGAAGAAGCAGGACATCTGGGAGAGCTGGAGGTTCTGATACTGGGGACAAGGGCCAGCCCTGCTCCTTCACTGTGTTCTTAGGAGCCCCCGGGGGCTGGGCCTGGGGCCAACAAAGTGGCATCTGGCTGTCCTGCCTACACTCCCTCCCGGATTTGTGGTGTCTTTGGGGTGGGGCCAGGCCCGAACACAAGGGAAGGAGGCGGCTCCTTGCCCAGCTTGGGAAAGCTATCCCTGCCTCTGTCCCGGAGAGAGGGTATCCTAGAGATAGCTGCCTCCCTCTCTTCTCTTGGTACATAGGCCTCTATTAGGAAAATGGAAAGAATGTGGCTTTGGTGTCAGATACAGGCTCTGATTGCAGTCCTGCTATTTACTAGCTGGGTGACCTTGGGCAAATTGGTAAAACTCTCTTCCTGAGTCAGTTTCTTCATGTGGGTTTCATACAGTTGCTTTTAGGATTATGTGACATAAAATGTAGCAACTAACCAAAAGAAGACACTGGATATAAATGTACCTTTTTTCCTCCTTAGTTCCTAGAATTCAGTCCTTATAATGCTTGGATCCCCAATACTGGTCATCCACCCACCCATTTACCCATCCATTCACCCATCCATCTATTCAATTATTCAAGTACCTCCCAACTTCCAGGCCCTGTTGAGGGCTTGAAGGTTTTTGTAACCCAGGGGCACATGAGCAGTCTGAATTCACCAGGCATCAGCATCCTCAACTCCCTATCTGAGATCCAGGCATGTAACACCCCGAACCATTTTCCCTCTCAAAGAGGAGTTCCTATGCCACTTGGATTCTGTCTCCTGCCAGCTTCAGGCACACCAGAGAATTGAGGTAGGGGCTATATGGCCCATTTTAAGGGGCCAAAGCAGTGGCTCAACCCAAACCCGCTAGCCCAGCAGGGTGGGGCACAAGGGGCTGGACTGGGTCAGAAAGAATAAAGCTGAGGAGGCTCCTGGAGGCAGAACTCTCTAAGGGAAAGCAGGAGGCTGGGCTCTGAAATCAACCGGAGGAGGAGGGGCAGGGGGCCCCAATGCCAGCTTACTTCCCAAGTAGGAGGAGGAGAGGGTGGGAAGAGCTGAGAATAGCAGCGATGGAGGCAGGTGACTCTCCAGGCCCTGGCCGACCTTACACCTCACACATTCCTTAGAGCCAGAGCTCAGATGGGAGCCCAGAGCTCGGATAGGAGCCCAGACGGGGCCCTGCCCACACGGGCTCTGTTCCTCATTCTCCACAACCTCTACCAGGCCCCTCACTCTCCATCCCATCTACCTGCTCCCAGCTCCCCCTCTTTTTTTGGTTTCTGGCTCTCCCCAAGGCCTCAGGGCCTTTTCTTTGGTGAGACACAGTCCCTGATTCTGGGGGGTTGGTCCTACATCAAGGGGAAGGAGTAAGAATGACCCCCACCCACCCAGCACCCACTCACTCATCACTAAGCTCCGCCCCTTATTTTCCCCTCCAAAACAGGAAGTCCCTCCCCCAAAAGCCTTAAACCGGAAGTCCCACTCCTCCCTCCAAAATAAAAGTTACAACTCCCTGCCCTTCTCCTGGGTTCCTATCAGTCCACGGCCAGAAGGGAGCAGCCTGGCTATCTGACTCACAATTTTGTTCCTCCCTTTTCAGTTTGCTGACATTCCTATGTTGAAACCTGGGCCTCGAAACAGTAAGTTCTGCCCACTGTGCCACCAAATCGAATGGGGCATTCTCTCCCTAAGGGCAAACCCCAGCAGATCTATGCCCCTGTGCCTTCCCTGAGTACAGACAGCCATCCTCTCTATGGCTTTGGCTTGGCCAAGGGGAGGACTCAGCCCTGCGGTACTCCTAGCATAGAGAACAGAACCTTAGGGATCATACTTTCTTGGGAGTAGAGGTCCTAGGAGTAGTAGCCCGTATGAACTGTAAGGATGTTACTGCTAAAGACAGGACTTCAGTTCCCCTCTGTAGGAAGAGGGATATGGGAAATGGGATGAGACTGACTCCCTATTCTAATTTCACATTTGCCAGTAAGTTCTTAGGTTTGTCCAAATGATTGCTAAATCTAAATCTACAAGTGCTCTGGAATTTGACAATGAACTCCAGAGGGGGAATGGGTCCCAAATCAACTTTGTCCAGTGTGTTATGCCCAAGCTAGCTTTCTCTGTTTAAGAGGTCCTCTCCAAGTTCAACTTGGATGAAGGATACCTATCAGGCGGTTTCATATGGCTATCCCAAGGGCTGGATTTAGAGGCAGAGCCCACCTACCTATCATCATCGCTGTCCAGGTGGCCACTGATGGCCAGCATGGACCGGGCCAGGCTGAGACTCTGGGCTGCCGCTGCTCCAAAGGGGTCTGGAGACTTGTGGACCAGACTGGCATCAGGAAAGAAGTAGAGGGCCGGAGAGCTGGGGCGAGAGTCAAGTGGGGGCACCTGGAAGCAGAGACGTAGGAACTATCACGTCAAGTAAAAGGAACCAATTACTTTACAACTTGCCTAGCTAGTGCCTGACCTGTGGTGGCACAGTGGATAAAGCATCGACCTGGAAATGCTGAGGTCGCCGGTTCGAAACCCTGGGCTTGCCTGGTCAAGGCACATATGGGAGTTGATGCTTCCAGCTCCTCCCCCCTGTCTCTCTCTCCTCCCTCTCTCTCTCTCTCTCTCTCTCTCCCTCTCTCTCTCCTCTCTCGAATAAAAAAAAAACTTGCCTAGTTGGTTTCCTTTCTCTCCACCTTCCCCCCCCCCCCACCCTGGTCTCTTCTAAGGACCCAGGAGTCCTGCCCTTGCAACACCTTTCTTCCCTGGTCGAGAGAAAGCATTGGGCAGGTGCTCAAGTCAAGGAAACAGCGCTCATCCTGAAGACTGAAGACTGAGTGAGTTGCCCCAAAATTATCTAACAAGGTAGTATCACACAGGGCCTGTGATCTGCATGCCAGCACCCTGCCACCAGCTGATCTGGGACCCCCAATCACAGGCTAGTCAGAGTATCTGCCTTCTGTCACCTTAAGAGGCTTCTTAAAATGATTTAAATGTCACTTCCTCAGAGAGGCATTTCCCCATCATTCAACGAGTAAATTCCACTGAACAGTTCTTTTTTATTTTTGTAACACCTAACATTATCTGAAACTCAAGTGTTTTTGCCTTTCCACTGTTAGAAGGTAAGTTCCAGAGGGCACAGCTTAGTTTGTTCAATAGTTATTTGTAGAATGAATGAATCCTCAGAAACTTATCCTCCACCCTCTCACCCATTCCCTCACCACCACTACACCCATTCAAGCCTTTCCTCTTAAACTTCTGGGGACTCAGGTGAAGTTCTGCTCCTGCCCTCTAGCCCTGGGGTTGGGGGTGGAGGGAGCGGGTTGCAGAGATGGGGGAGGTGGAGCCTGGGTGTGTACAGCCCAACCAGCACTGGGGGAGGCTGCAAAAGGGCGGGGGCCACAGGAACAAGCCGCCTCTGTGAGGCCCCAGGAGGCCCCAGCTTCTCGGAAAAGCCAAGAACAGAGAGTCCAGGGTGGTTAGAGGGACAGAAGGGAGGATTGGGGCCCAGGTGATGCTCCAGCCCTTCTCCTGGCTCCTGTTAGAGGTAACACAGAGAGAAGAGGCATAGGGGAGTGTAGAAGGAAACTAACTTTGGGGCAGGGAAGCAGCAGTGCAAATGCATGCACACAGGAAGGGATCAATACCTGATAGAAGGAAAGGGGACTGGGGCACTGAGAACAGAGGGGCATGGTCTGCAGGCCCAAGGATATAGAGAGCAGAAGCTAGGGTCAGAGGGGCTTGCTTTGGAAGAGTGTGTTGGAGGAGGGGAAGGGACCAGTAAAGGAAACACATCTTCTCCCCTGGGGTAGGAACTGAATGAAAGAGCTCAAGAGAAGTAGGGAGGGGTGGCGAGAGATGTGAGCTTGAGGCCAGGAGGGAGTAGGGGGGAGCCGGTCCTGACCGGTCCTGACAGGGCCCAGACATCCAGTCTCAGGTTATTTTTATACTGTGGTTTGTGCCCAAGGCCAGGAAGGGGAAAAGTACCCATCCTCACACTCCCTGCCTTTCCTCCTGCAGCCCAAGGTGTTATTTTCTCCTCTGGGACAGAGACATTCTAACCCCCTGCATCCCTGGCTGCTCACCCCCCATCCTAAAGACCCAGGCATCCTGTCCCCCAGCCCAGACTTGTTCCTCTTTTGGAGACAGGAAGCAAAAAGAGCAAAGGATTTAACTCTTTGCTGCTTCCCACCTCTCTCCCACTCCATGGTAGCCAACCCCAGTTACTGATCCTGAAAAGCCCAGATATAGGGAACTGAAACAGACAAGCCAGCAGGCCCCCAGCCTTGTAATGGATACCAACCACCATCCAATTCCTCAATTTCTCAGAGAAATCTGACCTGGAACAAAGCTAGAGAGGGGCTTGGATGGGTGGCTGGCTAGTGAAAAGAAAGAAGACCCCCATCTTGGGAATGGGGCTGCAAGAGAGACAGCAGAATATCTACTTTTTGCCCCTCCCCCCAAACCTGGCATCTCCTCTCCCAGAAGCCCAAACACAGAGCCCTGCTTGGGGCCTCCACCCTCAAAGCCCAAAGAGTGAGACCAAGACAGAAGATGAAGGGGCCACAGTGAGGAGAGCACATGTCTGTGATAGAGATGCGACTGGCTATATGGAGATGGAGACTTGGGCCAAAGGCAACAAATGAAAGAGCCAAAGAGAAAGAAAGGTATAGAATTTGAGGAAGAGGAGCCTGAGAGAGAAAACAAAGGCTGTGTGAGAAGTAGGAAAGGAACTCCAGGTGAGATGGCAAGAAGAAAAAAGAGGGGCTCTCTGATCTGACAGGTGATGATGGAGTTGGGAAAGCTCATTATGGAGAGAGGCAGAGGCCAAGGCCAAGATGGGCATGCACCACCCCTCATGGGTCCTCCCACCCTAGAACCCAGCTCTTACCTGCGCCATCTCCTCTGGAGCAACGAACTCCATCCTCAGCCGCAGGGCTCCATCTTTAGTTCGGGACAGTGGAGGAGTCCCAGCTGCTGAGCCCCCTGCCTCCATTTCCACCCTCAGGGAGGACAGGGGCGTGGCGGCCCGGGATGTGCCCGTGCTATCCCCGGCCCCAGGCTCTGGAGGGCGCTGCTGCGGTAGGGAAGCTGACAGAGGGGGTGTTTCCACCTTGGCCTTGCCAGGCACTGCCAGCTGGCCTAGCCCCCCAGTGAAGGAGCGGGCCTGAGGTCCAGGGGAGGTGGGAGGTGGGAGAAGCCAAGAGGTGGGACCCTGAGACAGGCCTGGCTGTGGGGTAGGCACGCCAAGGCCCAAGCTGGAGAGCTCCAGCCTGGAATCCAAAGATCTGCCCCCGGTTCCCCCTGAAGGCCCTCGAATCCCCTCCAGGAGCCGGCCAAAGCTAGGGGGCTCCAGGTCTCTCTCGTAAACATCCACACACGTCCAACGGCCACGGCGATAAGGCTCTCCCAGGCCCTGTGGCAGCTTCACCACCCGGAAACGGGAGGCAGGGGCCCCAGGCGGTGGGGAGCCGTTCCGGGGGGTGCTCTTGCCCCCTGGCTCTGGGTTGGGCTGCCCGTTGGGCAGGCGGGGTGGGGGCCCCGTGGGAGTCGCCAGGGCAGGGGAATCGGGACCTCCAGGGCTCCCGGGGCCCTCGTAGTCCGTGGTGACGCTGGTGATTTGGAAACTACTCTTCTTCTTGCCCCCACTCATGGTCCCTGGAGCTCAGGACGGGGCCAAAGTAAGCAGGGGACGGGGCGGTAGTTGCTCTTCAAAGGGGCTCAGGCACCCCTGGAACAGGGGAGCCACATGGCGGGGACATCTGGGCCCCTGGGGACGTCTGGGTCCGACATGGCGGGAGGGCCTTGCAGAAACTGGGGGTGCCTGGGTGGTGAAAGGAGATCAGGGTAGGGGAGGTGGCAAGAGGGGAGAGCAGGGGCAGGTTTTTCCTGCTGCTGTCGCTGCTGAACTCCAGAGCTGAGTTTGCAAACTGGAAAAAGAGAGTGAGAGAGTGTGTGTGTGAGAAAGCAGTGGGCAGGCCACCTCTGGGGCTTCCTCTCTGGGGAGTGGAATGAGGGAGGAAGGGGAAACCAGCAGAGACAAAGTGACAGAGACCAGAGAAGAGGGCGCACAGAGCAGGAAGAGGCAGCCCAGATCCAAAGTTGGGCATTTCTCGCCTGGGATTCAATTCAAACTCATGGGATTCCAACTCGTCCCAAGAGCAAAGGGCTCCAGGGCCTGGGTGAACAGGGTGAAACAGCTCCTCGGCCTGGCCCGGCTGCCGGGAGGCCTCTGCTGGTCCTCAAGGTCCCCCGCAGCCCAGCTCCCCCATCTCTGGGACAGGCGCTGCCCGCCGCCCCAGCGCCCCGCCCAGCCCAGCGCCTTACCTCTTGGCCTCCGCCAACTAGCTGGGCCAGGGGTCCCGGCCACCTAAGATGTCGGGCTCTCCTTTTCCTGGGGCCTTTTGGCCCCAGTAACGCGGGGGGCACAGGTGGAGATCAGAGTCTGTATAGTCCTCTTCGGGGGCCGCACCTCACCGCGCAAGGCATCTCCGTGGAAAGTTTGCGCTGAGGAAAAGAAGGAACCCCCGCCTCCTTGGTGGAGCCCAGGCGCGGCCTCTGAAGCTCCAAGTGTCTCGGAACTGATGCGGTAGGGGGCGGCTCAGCCCCCTGATCCTCCAGGTGGAGCCACTGCGGAGATTGGGGCTAGTGTGTCTCCCAAGTCTCCTCCCGCGTGGCACCAATGGGTCTCTCCGCTGCTCTGCTCCTTTTGGTTCTGTCTTACTGTCTCTCTCTTTCTGGGCTGTTGACAACCCCCACACCAGGAAGTCCTGCCTCCTCGGGCCTGCTGACTGCTCCTCTCCTCCTCCTTCCCCTCTTCCTCCCCTTCCTCCGCCCTCTCTCCCTCCTGGGGCTCCCAGCCAGCTGGCGCCGGGCCAGGCCTGCCACCGCCACTGCTGGTGCAGCAGCAGTTGCCGCTGCCGCTTCTGCTCCTGGGGCCCTGACCAAGCTCCCTTAACCCCACACCTGCTGGGCCCTAGCCCAGCTCTTCCTCGGAGGGAGGGGCTGTGGAGGGAGGAGAAAAAGGGGAGGAGACTGCAGGGCAGCCAGGGATTCCCTTACTTGTAGGGACTTGCTGCCATTGGCCTGCGGACACACAGAAGAGTGGGAGGAATTGACCAGCACCTCTACTGGTACCTGCCATCCCAATAAACAACCGGTAAATGTTATGGTGCTGCTGGAGCTGTGATCGTCATATTTTCACAGACACTTTATTAAGAAGGTATTGTTATTCTCCCCTGACCCTATGTTAAAAAGTGGATTACTATAACAATTTTCAGAAATGCCCCGAAGTAGAGAGGATGGTATAATGGACTACCAGGTACCCATCATGCAGTTTCAACAATTATCCACTCATAGCCAATCTTGTTTCATCTATACCCCATGTTCTATTGTGCTGGATTATTTGAATCAAATCCCAGGCATCATATTATCTTCTGCTTAGATGTGGAAATGGAGACTCAGGAGGTTCAAAAAGGGTATCAGCGGTAGAGACATTCCATACACTCAAGCATGTCCTTGTCTGGCCCCCATATAGAAAAATGACATCATACAGGTACAATCACCTACACAGATACACCTGAATGAACTGCTGACCCCAAGCAGGGGCCCCTCTCCCACCTCTCCCCTCCCATCCCTTGCTCACTGTGGAGAATTCACACACAATGTGAAAAAACCTCCAACTGCCATGGTCTCTTTTAGCACTCAACCAACATTCTGAGAGGAATTATTTTAGCAAAAGCCGCCTCTGCCTTCACTTTTAGGTTCAGAAAGAAATGAATTTAATTAATTTTGATCAAATGGAACTATTCTGGAGTATATTAAATATTTCTCATATTTGTTCACATAATTACCTGGTATATTCTCAAACAGCCTTGGGCAGAGATGGTGTGGGTTTTGAGCTCCAGTATTTCTGCTAGAAAACTGAGGCTCGGGGGCATTCATTTATTTGCCCAAAGCCTCAGAGTTAGTATGGTGGCAATGAGACTGACTCTGTGCTGTCTGATATCCCTCCATCCTCAGCTTTAGCTCATGGAAATTTTAGGATTAGGCAAAAATGGAATGAATCAAAGCCCCTTGCACCTATATTTATATATTTACCATTTATCTCTTTGTTAAAATGCATTTGCACTCCTCTCTCCCTTAATGGTAACAATGGCTACCATGAGGCCTCCCAAATCTTGAGGTCCAGGAAGCAGCCCCCCACCCATTTCTCTCCCTCTGCTGATCTTTAGAACACTTTCCTGCTGCTCCAGCCCCAGACCCTTCTTCCTTCAGTGCTGATTAGTTACAGATTATTGGAAACCCATCTTTAAACACCCCTCTTCCCACTGCCTCAGACCTTCAGCATCATCTCAGACACCTAGTTTATAGTTTCTGCAGAAATGTTCATTGAATCAATGAAAATCCATTCACCATTTTCAAGGTGTAAAAATGAAAAAAGTTATGTCTTAATGTGTTATCTCTCCTGGGGGCATTTGCAATAGCCCTTTACATTAATATTCATTACTTTACTGACCCCCCTAACATTATTGAGGTAGGTATGAAATGAGGCATCTCCCAGAGACGTTGCACTATTTGCCCAAAGTCACACAGCGTATCTGCAAAGCTGTCATAAAAAATAATTCACAGGTTCCAGGGACTGGGGCATGGATATCTTTTGGGGGTCCATTTTTCAGCCATTTAAGGGTAAAACAGGTTTTCTTGCAGCTAACCTGCGCCAAAGGGAATTCCAAGAGGGGAATTTCTCATGAAGCTGATGAGAAAGGTGATGGGGGAAGGGGACGAGGTGGCCCCTCAGCGGCCATGAAGACAGAACCTGGGCCTTGGCCAAGGTGGCTGCAGTCAGAGACCTACCCAGAGCGCCCAGGTTCTAGCGGGCACCGCCCGCGCAGTCAAAGGTTACCGGGAGGGAGAATGACTTAGGCCGCGCGGCGGACAGGCGGAAGACTTTGAGCCCAGAAGGTGAAACAAGGCCCAGGCGCCTAGGAGGCTGGAGGGATAGACGACCAGACCCAAGTGAGCCAGCACCGTGCCCTCTCCGCATCTGGGGGGCGGCGGGAAGATGGCGTGCAGCCAAGGGCTCTCGCCCCCTGCTGGGCAGAGAAAAGGATGGCCCGGCTCGGAACTCAGAGCCCCTGGTCTCCAGAAAGCTGCACCCCCTGCCGGCTTCGCCGCCTCACTGCACTCCGGGCCCCGCAGCCGCAGACTTGACTGGGTCCGACACCGGGTGCGCAGCCCGGGAGCGCATGGCGCACAAGGCACGCGCGCGGCTGCAAGCCTGGGGCTGCCGCTGGGGGGCACCGCGGCGCGCTGCGCCCCACTTCGCTCCACCAGGGCCTTGGACACCGAACCCAGCCCAGCCCAGCAGGGCACCGGGCGAGAGGCGGCGAGAAGCGGACACCCCAAAGCGGGGGCTGGCTGGCCCTGGGTCTCCCGCACGCCACGACCTTTCTCTGAGTTCCCCTGTAGACTTCGCGGCCCCCGCACCTCCTCCCCCGCAACCCCAGCCACGCGGCGCGGCGCAGCACAGCCCGGCCGCTCCCGCTCCGTCCTTGGAGGGTGTGGAAGGGTGGGTTTGGGGCCGGGGGCGGGTCTGGGGGCGGACCCGGAGGCGGGGCTGTCTCTGCGGCAGGATCCAGCTCGGCTCCCCCCCGGTCTCTCTCTGTCTCTCCTCCTCCCTCCTGCTCCGGGCGGAGCCCGGCATGGGGGGGCCGGCGCCCGGCAGGCCAGGTACGGTGATGTAGAAATTGGGGAGGCTTGGTACGAGGAGGTGGGATGGGGTTGATCAGGGGCAGGCTGGATTGGCGGGGCGAGAGAAGGAGAAACCCAGGATAGCAGGACAAGGGGAAGAGGAAGGGTTCCCGGGAACCTGGGGCCCTTGGATGGAGAGGGGGGTAATGAAGCCAGCCAGGTTTGGAACCTACAGGCAAGGGAGAGGACGGCAGTAAGGAGGGGCGCCTGGAAGGAGAGGTGAGTCTGACGCGCAGGAGAGTGTGTTTGGGGGAAGGGAAACCAGGCAGGTATGGAGGCCGCAGCTCAAAAGGTAGCTATGGGGCCAGATTGGAGAGACCGGGTGGGATTGAGGGGTGGGGACTGAAAGAGGTAGCCTGGAGCCTCCCAGATCCTGGAGGAGGAAGAAAGTGATTTGGGCCATCCAGCGGGGGAAGCGGAGACCATCGCTGTGGAGCCAGGGCGCAAGAGAGGGGTGGACAGAGGACCGGGCCCAAGCAAAGAGCTGGAAACGGTGAACGGCAGGGGTTGGAGATATTTGGGGGTTGGTATTGTAGGTGCCCAACTCAGAGTGCCCCTGCCCTTTTTCCAGCATTCCAGTCCTGCCCTCATGACACCCCCAAGCCTCAGGGTCCCAAATGCTGTAGGGAGTCTGACTCACCCCCTTCCTCAGTGGGGTGCAATGTATACAAGTAGGCCTGGGCATAACTCGTTGTCTATAGGTATGTCCAGTTCTGTGCAGTCTATTTGTGTTTGTCTGGAGGTCTGTGTGTGCTGTGGGTGTGTCGGGTGTTTATGTCTGTGTGGGTCTGCCTGTTCCTAGGTTGTGTTTACCTATGCTGATGTATGTGTCTGGTCCTCTGTAGATATGGGTCTATGGTCCCATGGTTTGTGTGTCTGAATGTGTGTTTATAGGGCCTGTGTGGTAGAGCAGGATGTATTTACAGGATAGGAATCTCTGTTGATCTGATCTCTCCAGGGTATGTATATGTGGCTCTGAACACCTTTGTCAGGATGTGTGACTCTGTGTACAAATGTCCATCGATGTCTATCTGTCTATGTTGGGTTTTCTGTGCCTCCATCTGTTTTCTCTCTCTGAGAACCCGAGTCATGTCTCTGTTCTTTTCTCTCTCTCCCTCTCCCTCTCTCTCTCATTCCTGGTCCTCACCTACCCCACACCTTTCTCTTTTTCTTCCCATCCTTCCACCAAGTGGATCCGGGACCCAGGGAGGGCCGCCCCCCGGGCCTGGTGGCACTGAGCAGGTCCCCCCAGCCCCCACCTCCTGCCTCACGACATGAACCTCCTCTACCGAAAAACCAAGCTGGAGTGGAGGCAGCACAAGGAGGAGGAGGCCAAGAGGAGGTAAGGCTGTGTCCCAGAATGCCCCCTCACCTGCCCACCTCGGCCTTCTCCTGTCTGGGCCACATCCCTTCTGCTTTTCCTGGGACCAACAGCCTGGTCATCAGTCTGATCTCAGAGTCTGTACAGAATTGCTGGAACGACACACACCCTGTCCCTACCCTGCTCCTGGCTTCAGCCACTATTCTGCCCTTTTGTGGGGCTTCTAGCTTAGGAGCACCCTGGTGGCTCTTCCCTATTCCCAGAGGCCCAAGCCAGTTCTTCCTAACTCATGTAAGGCCTGTGGTCTTCTCCTCTGTTCATTTGGGGCTGGTTCCTGACTCCCTGTCAGCTGACCTTGGAAGGGCCAGGCCCAGCTGTCTTCACAATAGAGGGACAGGGTCATTTGAGGGGCCCCCTCCCAGCCTCTGTTGGGGGAGGTGAATGGCCAAGTGATAGGGTTGTGTGCATGTGGTGAGGGACATGCGGGCTGGGCTCTGCAGAAGAGGGCTTACCCTCTCTCCTAAGGAGCTGGGGCCTGCCCTCTCCTAGCTTGTTTCCTTCTCCTCTTCACTCCCATTGACTGCACAGTCTGAGTCAGAGCCATCTCCCTGCTCCCTTCTCCCTCCTCTCAACTGGAGTTTAATTCTTGTTAATTAGATTAATCAGAGCTATCACCGCAGTGATCTCTCCCTAATGCAGGGTTAGTAGAAAGGGTTTTCATGAAAGCCCACCCCACAGTTCTCCCCTGTTCCCTGCCAGCTGCCCCCCCCAACCCTTCACTCACCCAGAAGCTCCGAGACAGTGAAAGGGAATGGGGGTGAGCCTGGGAGAGTGACAGAGAACAGCTCTGAGGAGAGAGAGAGAGAAAAGGATAAGCCTGGGGTGGCTGCTCTGGTGATGTGGTGGTACAGCCCCGGGTCTGGGAGAGGGGGTATGGTGTGGTGTGGAATGTAGGCCACTGAGGCTGACGTGGGGGCAGCCAGAGTCCAGGTGTGGGCCAGCATGAGTGAAAAGGAGTGGAGCTGTGGTGGCAGGTGTGTGAGCCAGGCTGGGCTCTGCTGCCTGGGTTGGCATCTCTCTGCCTATGTATGAAGTCGGTCACGTATGTGCTGTGTGCTGATATACCTAGGCTGGGATTGGCCAGCTCTAGGATGCTCCTCTGCACAGATACTCACTTTTCTCTCATCCCAGTTTTAAAGCCTAGGGATTCTGCCCAAAGCTTCTACTTCTGTGCCCTAGACCTTCAGGCTTCTCCCCCACCCCATCCCCATCTTAGTGCCCTTCTTCCTGGGAGGCCACAGGGTTGCAAACCCCTCTTGAGTTGAAGAAGGGGGAGGCCCAGGCTTGAAGCCTCTACTCCATCTTGGTCTTCTCTCCCCAGCTCCAGTAAGGAGGTGGCTCCTTCAGGCCCAGTAGGGCCCGGGGCTGGCCCAGGGCCCGGGGTTCGTGTGCGGGACATCGCCTCTCTCCGCCGCTCCCTCAGGATGGGCTTCATGACAATGCCTGCCTCCCAGGAACACACCCCTCACCCCTGTCGCAGCGCCATGGCCCCACGCTCCCTTTCCTGCCACTCGGTGGGAAGCATGGATAGTGTGGGGGGTGGGCCTGGAGGAGGTAATGGGGGTCTCACCGAGGACAGCAGCACACGAAGACCCCCAGCCAAGCCCCGGAGACACCCCAGCACCAAGCTCAGCATGGCAGGCTCAGTGGCAGAGATGCCCCCTAGCAAGAAGGCAGGTGAGATACCCCCAACCCTCCCCAGGGGGAGCTGGGAGCTGAATGGATCCATTCCAGGCCAAGGAGGCCTGCTGGGAGGGTTCATTCAGGAAAAAAACTAAAGAAGTGGAAGATTTCATTCTCAGAGGGGGTGAGGGGAGAGTTTCTCTCTGGAAGGGCTTAAGATGAATTATTCAAGGCCAGCAGAAGCCTCCTGAAAAGTCTAATCTTGGGAAAGGGGTGTCATGTCCTTGGAGGCACATGAGGGTGGGAGAGAATTTCAGGTGGGAGCTACAGATTCTAAGGAGTTCATTAGGACTGAGAGCTGACTGGTAGGACAGGAACCCACTGGAGCTGTAAGTTGAGGGATGTGGGCAAAATGAAGAGGCAGAGGTTCTTGCAGATGGGTCAAGAGGTCAGAAGGAGTCTCCCCATTCCCTTCCCCAACCAAGAGCCCAGTTTATTTTTCTCTTTTCCATTCTTCCCAGGCTCACAGAAGCCAGCCCCAGAGGCCCGAGAGTCTAGCCGGAAGGTT
Organism: Saccopteryx leptura; assembly: GCF_036850995.1. Taxonomy (NCBI): domain Eukaryota; kingdom Metazoa; phylum Chordata; class Mammalia; order Chiroptera; family Emballonuridae; genus Saccopteryx; species Saccopteryx leptura. Next base: position 189,048,181 of record NC_089506.1, read on the forward strand.
CCTCCACAGAAGCCCAGGCGAAGCCCCAACACCCAGCTCTCTGTCTCCTTCGATGAGTCCTGTCCCCCGGCCCCCTCTCCTAGAGGGAACCTGCCCCTTCAGCGCCTCAGTAGGGGGTCCTGCATCACTGGGGACCCTGATGTGGGTTCCCAGGATGAAGAGCCTGTATACATTGAGATGGTGGGGGATGTCTTCAGGGGAGGAGGTAGAAGTGGAGGGGGCCTGACTGGGCCCCCTCTTGGGGGTGGGGGCCCGACCCCACCAGCTGGTGCAGACTCAGACTCAGAGGAGAGCGAGGCCATATATGAGGAGATGAAATATCCACTGCTTGAGGAGGCAGGGGAAGGCCGGGCCAACGGGGCCCCTCTACTGACCACCACTTCCTCGCCACACCAGCCTCATGTCCTCCAGCCCCACACCCACCGCCGTCCAGCCTCAGCCCTCCCAAGCCGGAGGGATGGGACACCAACCAAGACCACTCCTTGTGAGATCCCCCCACCCTTCCCCAACCTCCTCCAGCATCGTCCTCCACTTCTGGCCTTCCCCCAAGCCAAGTCTGCTTCCCGAACCCCTGGCGATGGGGTCTCGAGGCTGCCAGTCCTCTGCCACTCCAAGGAGCCAGCGGGATCCACCCCAGCTCCCCAAGTGCCTGCCCGAGAGCGGGAGACGCCTCCCCTACCGCCTCCACCTCCTGCTGCCAACTTGCTGCTGCTGGGACCCTCGGGCAGGGCCCGGAGCCACTCAACACCGCTGCCACCCCAGGGCTCTGGCCAGCCCCGGGGAGAGCGGGAGCTCCCCAACTCCCATAGCATGATCTGCCCCAGGGCGGCAGGGGCGCCGGCAGCCCCTTCTACCCCCACCACCTTGCTTCCTGGCCCCCCCAAGGACAAGGCCATGTCTTACACCATGGTATACTCAGCAGTCAAGGTGACCACCCACTCTGTCCTGCCAGCTGGGCCTCCACTGGGTGCTGGGGAGCCAAAGACAGAGAAGGAGATCTCAGTCCTCCACGGGATGCTGTGCACCAGCTCGAGACCCCCTGTACCTGGGAAGTCCAGCCCCCACGGTGGAGCCATGGGCGCAGCAGCTGGGGTTCTCCACCACCGAGGCTGCCTGGCCTCCCCACACAGCCTTCCGGACCCAACAGCAGGCCCCTTGACCCCCCTGTGGACCTACCCAGCTTCAGCAGCTGGGCTTAAGAGACCCCCTGCCTATGAAAGCCTCAAGGCTGGGGGGGTGCTGAATAAGGGCTGTGGAATGGGGGCCCCATCCCCCATGGTCAAGATTCAGCTGCAAGAGCAAGGGCCCGATGGGGGTGCCTTTGCCAGTATCTCCTGTGCCCATGTCATCGCCAGCGCAGGGACACCAGAAGAGGAAGAAGAGATGGGTGCCGCGACATTTGGGGCAGGCTGGGCTCTGCAGCGGAAGGTCCTGTATGGAGGGAGGAAGGCGAAAGAACTGGACAGTGAGTGATGGGAATATGGGGAGGGGTGGGCATGTCCATGGTGATTCAGGGGAGGCCTTGGAGGAGTTATTTGGAAGCCATGGCCCATTGTCCTGAACTGGGAAGAGTTCTGGGAGACCAGAGGGATGGGGTGTGCAGTGGACTGAAGGGATGGGGTCTCTGTGTGTGTGCTGAAGGGGCAGAAAGATCTGTGCTGGGGTGGGTAGAATCTGACCCCCAGAGCAGCCTCCTCCTCCTGCCCCATCCTGCGCTACTCCCTGCCCCTCCCTTTGCTGGGCTGCAGGGGTGTGTATGAGTATGCGCACACTAGGAGCTAAACACTGCTGCCTCCCAGCTGTTACCATGGCAACTCATCCAGACAGGAGGGAGAGGAGAAGGAGGCCCCTAATGTTGCCTAGCAACGCAATGCTCTGCCAGGCCTACTCTCAGAGATGAGCTTAGTTCACAGTCAGCTTGTCTCCCCCCCCCCCCCCCCACACATACACACACTTCCTGGCTCAAGATTTGAGATTCTTCCCCTCCTGGAGATAGGACCCCTGGTCTGCTTCCAAGGGTGATGGTCATTTTAGCCCTATCTGAGGCAGGAGGGGCTCAGAAGCTAAAGGTGGGGTAGGAGAGACCCCTCTCTCAGGGAAAGGGGTTTGAAAGAAGTAAATATCTATGATCTCAACCCAGGGATAGTTCCAGTGAGTACAATGGAAGGTAGCAATACTGGGGTTCCTCCTGTGTGTGAATGTGCTGGGGGAATGTGAACTAGGGCTCCTCCCTGCCCAGCTGGGACCTGCAAAGGTCCACCCATGCTGCAGTGTGTGGAGCTAGGGGAACAGCAAGAGCCCCTTTCACATGCAGGCACTGAGCTTTCCTTCTCATCCCAGCAGAGGTCGAGGACAATGCGCGGGCCTGGAATGGCAGTGCCGAGGGTCCAGCCAAGGTGGAGCGTGAGGACAGGGGTCCTATGGCATCAGGGATCCCAGTGAGGAGCCAGGGGGCAGAAGGCCTGCTGGCCAGGATCCACCATGGAGGGGACCGAGGAGGGAGCCGCACAGCGCTGCCCACACCCTGCCAGACCTTTCCAGCCTGCCACCGAAATGGAGGTGACACTTGGCCCTCACACACCTATACACAGATAGGGTGGGCTGAGGGGGATCTCCCAGGGCCTGTGTCATGGGGCCTACAGCTAATACCATATCTCCATCCCCTTCCTCCTCTGATGAGGCAGGGGACAGTCTGGAAGGGACTGTTCTCAGGGAACTTGGGAGTGGGTAGACTTGAAGGTCACTTCCCTCACTTCCTCCTCAGACTTCACAGGAGGATACCGCCTGGGGCGCTCTGCCTCCACCTCTGGAGTCCGGCAGGCCGCACTCCACACACCCCGGCCCTGCAGCCAGCCCCGGGATGTCCCGAGCCAGGTGAGGAAGAAGACAGGTTTGGGTTTTATTTGTTAGAGATAGAGAAGGCCAGAATATGGAAAGAAAGGCATGAGGTCAGATTGGGGCCTGGCACAGACTAATAGGGCATCTGTAGAGGGTCTGGGAGGGTGGGGATTTCAGGAGGATCCTGGAGAGGTGCTGCCTGTGATAGGCATCCAGGCAGAGCCACTACTGCTGGGCAGTGCACCTTTGTGCATTTAGTAAAAGGTATGCCCTCTGGGAGGACCACGGGAAAGCCGAATCCTACTAGGAAGACAGTTTTAAAAGGTGCCCTGGCTCCAGGGTCCACACAGCTGGGCAAAGAGTGCAAGGGCTGGATTTCTGTCCCCATTGATGCCCCCCAGGCAGGGAGAAAGGACTGTATCAAGAGAGGACACTTGTTTCTGGGAAAACACACTGGTGTCCACAATGGGAACAGAGCCCAGTCACTCTGAGGTCCTTGACCCCCTTTCTTCCTTCCTCCCCCGTTGGGGCCGGCGACGGGAGGAAGGGTACAGACCCACCCTGCACTGCCGCTGCCTCTGCCCCTGCCGCCGCAGCCATCCCGAGAACGTGACGGCAAGCTGCTGGAAGTGATCGAGCGCAAGCGCTGTGTATGCAAGGAGATCAAGGCACGCCATCGTCCGGACCGGGGCCTCTGCAAGCAGGAGAGCATGCCCATCCTCCCCAGCTGGAGGCGGGGGCCAGAGCCCCGCAAGTCCGGCACTCCGCCCTGCCGCCGGCAGCACACGGTCCTCTGGGACACTGCCATCTGAGAGGGGCGGGAGACCCGGGCACCCGGACTGGGAAGCGAGCAGGGCGGGGCTTCCGAGAGACTTGCCTTGAAAGAGGGACACTTGAAGGACCAGGTGAGAGAGAGCCAGGGTGAACCCCTGCCCTCCATCCTAACCCCCTGAGACGGAGTCTTCCAGGCCAGTCGGGCTTGGGGCACCAGCAGCAACCCTGGAAATTTGAGGGAGGAGGGTTTGCTTGAGGTTGGCTGTAAGGCCCTCGCTGCTCTCACCCTTGATCGTGGTAGACTCCTCCTGAGAGGGCAAAGGCCAAGCCAGAGGTCAGCATGGGGGAGGAGGGAAGGGTTAGGGAGGAAAGGGGACGGGTCAATTGAAGGAGAGGGACTAGTGAGTGTTGAAGGAGCTCTTATAGAGTTGGGAATTGGGGAGGGCATATTTATTTTGTTATTTATTTTTGTCTAGAGGGCAATTCTGGGCCTTTGGACCTACTCCTGAGCAGGGAGTGGGGAGTCGTGAGCAATTAAAGGGAACCAAGTTTGCACTCTCCCCAATGCCTAAAGTCCCCACAGTCCATTCCTGTCCCAAAGCTAGGGGTTGGCTTGGAGGGCAGCAGACTAATTTATAGAATTTACAAGTCTCCAGAATTTGGTGGTGAGCGTGGCCTGCTCTGAAACAGGCATCTATTTAGCTCTGGAGTGAGGATCTGGCACCAGGGATGGGTGGGATGATGGGGAAGGAGGGAAATTTTAGTGGGTGAGGGGAGGGCAGGGTATTTATTTGAATTTTAAAAAATCAGAAGAGATGTCAGGAAAATTTTTTTTAATTCGTTTCTTTCAGAATAATATATTAAAAGACTAATGATCCTAGAACTGGCTTCTTAAATTTAAGTGTGCTCTGCCTTTCTTACTGTTTCCTCTTCCCTCTGGCCCTCGGTTTGTGGGAGTTGAAGGTTGTGCAGGGAGGGTTGAGTGGCCAAGGCAAGTAACAGACAGGTGGAATCTGAGGTAAGTATTCGTAATACCACCATGCAGTGACTCAACACATTTATGGAGCATCTGATGTGTGATTGGCAATGTGCCAATGCAGAAGGAATGTTCAAACTAAAGCCTGCCTGCAAGCAGCTGTAATCTACCCAAGGAGATGAACTTCCTGAGCTGACACTAGACAGTGCTCCAGGAGTAATATAGGGAGAGGGCTGAGAAAGCATCCTGGAAAGTGAGCCTCTAAGGACAGGTAAGGTTTGGATGAGCAGGGGGAGCAGGGACGGTCCCAAAGTCACAGTGTGATTGTAGAACAGTAGAAGATGGGTGTTGAGGGCAGGAAGGATGTATAAATAATACAGAGGGCAATACGGAGTCAGCTATGATGAAGCTGGTTCAGAGATATGGGCCTCAAAGCAACATGATGATCCTGGGAAGGAACCCAGAGAGTCCTGGGAGGTGATGTATCATCAGGGAGGAGGATAAAAGAAATGTTGGGAGAGCCTGACCTGTGGTGGCGCAGTGGATAAAGCGTCGACCTGGAAATGCTGAGGTTGCTGGTTCGAAACCCTGGGCTTGCCTGGTCAAGGCACATATGGGAGTTGATGCTCCCAGCTCCTCCTCACTTCTCTGTCTCTCTCTCCTCTCTAAAAAAATGAATAAATAAAATTTAAAATTCTAAAAAAAAAAAAAGAAATGTTGGGAGAATGGAGGGCAAGACACAATGAATGGTGGTGGGGAGGGGTCTTCAAAGCCCATGTTTGGAGCGTATGTGATTAGGGAAATGATTGTCTTGACAGAGCAAGGAAAGTGGCATTAAGAGGATTTTGAGGGAAGAACAGTGAATTTGAAGCAATGGTGAATATTCAGGCTGGAAGGTTTGTAACCAGCAGGAACAGAGAGTTATAAAAATTGTCAATGATACAAGAAATGTTTTTAGCCTGCCCAGGCAATGGCACAATGAATTTAAAAATTAAGCAAATAAATAATGGTACAATTGGTCTGTAGAATATGAAAAAATATGGCAGTCGTAAGAGAATTTGAAATAATAGGAAACACCAAGTTAGAAATTAAATGATGATAGTTTGGGAAAGATGGCAAGACTGTGAATTTGGAGTCATCAACCAGAAACAATACTCAAAGCCAAGATTGAGGTTTATAAGAGGGTGTGGATAGAAATAAGAGTTAAGAACAAAATATAATCAAGGAATAGCTTTTTAAATTTTTATTATTTTTTGAGATGTAAGTGACACATAACACTGTATTCATTTTAGGTATACAACATAATGGTTGATATATGTATATATTGTGAAATGATCACCACAGTAAGTTTAATTAATAGCCATCACCACACATAGTTACAAATTTTTTTTCTTGTGATGACTTTTTTAAGGTTTAATTTATTGATTTTTAGAGAGGGGAGATAGAAAGTCTGGGGGGAGGAGTGGGAAGCAATTCATAGTTGCTCCTCACATGTGCCTTGACTGCAGCAAGCCTGGGGTCTTGAACCGGTGACCTCAGCATTCCAGGTTGATGCTTTAAGCACTGCACCACCACAGGTCAGGCATGATGAGAACTTTTAAGATCTACTTTCTTAGCAACTATTAAACATGCAATATAGCAATGTTAACTATAGTCACCATGCTGTATAAGACTTACTTATCTTATAACTGGAAGTTTATGCCTTTTGACTACCTTTGCCCATTTTGCAACCCCCCCAACACCAATCTGTTCTCTGTATCTATGAGGTCAGTTTTTTGTTTTTATTTTAGATTTCACATATAAATGAGATAATATGGTATTTGTCTTTCTCTGACTTATTTCGCTTAGCATTATGCCATGAAGGTCCATCCCCGTTGTGGAAAATGACAGGGTTTTCAATAACTGTTTAAGCTAATTAGAAAATAATTAGAATAATTTTCTAATTTAAATAATTAGAAAGTTGATGGAAGGGAACATCCAGTGTATAAGAGCAACAAAAATAAAAATATCTATGAGTAACTTTTTTTAAGCGAGAGTGAGGAGGCGGAGTGGGGGACAAACAGACAGGCTGATGAGAAGCATCAATTCGTAGTTGCATCACTTTAGTTGTTCATTGATTGCTTCTCATACATGCCTTGACCAGGGGACTCTAGCTAAGCCAGTGACCCCTTGCTCAAGCCACTGACCTTGGGCTTCAAGTCAACTACCTTTGGGCTCAAGCTGGCGACCATGGGGGTCATGTCTATGATCCCACACTCAAGCCGGCAACCCTGTGCTCAAGCTGGTAAGCCTGCATTCAAGCCCGCGACCTCAGGGTTTTTCAGCTTGGTTCCTCAGCTTCCCAGGTCAATGCTCTATCCACTGTGCTACCACCTGGTCAGGCTCTAGGAGTAACTTTAACAAGAAATGTATAGGATTGTATTCGATCAAACAGTAAAACTAAAGTTCTTTGAGTTAGACCAGGAAGACTTGAATAAGCAGAGTAATAGGTGACAATTTTCCCTAAATCTATAAATTCAGTGCAGAATCCAAATTTCAAAGGAATAATTTGAGAAGATTGACAAAATAATTCAAAAGTTTGTCCAGAATGATAACGAGATGAAGCAGAACACTGAACCAGGTAAATAATGGGGGGGAGGGAACTGGCCTACCAAACATTAAAAGTTTAAATAAAAGCACAGTGTACTGGAACTGGCACAGGACTGACACAATCTATCAGAATAGAGTACAGAAATCTCCCCAAATGCACATGAAAATTTAGTACATAAATGATAAAAGTGGTGTTCTAATGGTGAGGGAAAAGTTAACTCAATAATTGTTTCTTGAACAATTAGCCAATTAAAGGAGAGTGTGGAAAGCTGGGTTTCTATTTCATTTATTATGCCAAAAGATTTAAGTGTAAAAACAAAATATTAAAAGGGGAAGGTGGGGCCCTGGCCGGTTGGCTCAGCGATAGAGCGTCGGCCTGGCGTGCGGGGGACCCCGGTTCGATTCCCGGCCAGGGCACATAGGAGAAGCGCCCATTTGCTTCTCCACCCCCATCCCCCTCCTTCCCTGTCTCTCTCTTCCCCTCCCGCAGCCAAGGCTCCATTGGAGCAAAGATGGCCCGGGCGCTGGGGATGGCTCCTTGGCCTCTGCCCCAGGCGCTAGAGTGGCTCTAGTCGCGGCAGAGCGATGCCCCGGAGGGGCAGAGCATCACCCCCTGGTGGGCAGAGCGTCGCCCCTGGTGGGCGTGCCAGGTGGATCCCGGTCAGGCGCATGCGGGAGTCTGTCTGACTGTCTCTCCCCGTTTCCAGCTTCAGGAAATTAAAAAGAAAAGAAAAAAAAAGAAAAAAAAAGGGGGGGGGGAAGGTGGTAAGCATTCTCATAACTTGGGATGGAGGAGGCCTTTCTAAAATGACATGAAAATCAGAAGCAAATCAAAAGACTTAAGTTTGACCTTTCAAACTCCTATATAGCCAAGTCAACTTACAAGCATTAAACTGGAAAAATATGTCTAACACATGTGAAAATGATTGATACAACATACAAGCGAGATTTCTAAGTTGATAAGAAAAAGAAAACCCAAACAAATGTGAATAGAGAACATGAACAGAGAAGTCACTAAAGAAACAAATTACCAATGAATGTGTCCAACCTTAAAAGTAAGCAATGCAAATAAGCAATAAAAAAAAAATACTTTTTTTACCTATCAGACAAAACTGAAAAAAGAATTTATAACATCTGTCTGGCAAGTATGTGCAGTAAAGAGGCACTCACTGTAAATGTAAATTAAAACAGCTGTTCTAAAGGCCAGTTTAAAAGTATTTACTGAAATTTAAAATGTGCATAGTTTTGACTCAAATTTTTCATTTCCCAAAATTTATCCTATGGAAATAGTTACACAAGTATGCTAAGCTAACTGTACAAGGGTGCTAATTACAGCATTATTTTAGACAATGAAAAATTGGAAACAACCCCCAAAGTTCATCAGTATGGCAACTGACTAAATAATTTATGATAGCAATGGAAAACTGAAGCTGTTAAATAGAATACAGATGGTATAGCCATTCTGAACACAAGCAGCAGTTCATAATAAGTAAACAAAGCAATATACAGAAAAGTACATACATGTAGAAAAAGCACATTTTCAGAAAAATTACTTTTAAATTTTTATGTAGGTCTGAAAGGAAATAAAACCAAATAATTCATGATGATTATTTTGAGATCTGAGGAGAGAAGGGGTTTTAATTTGCTTTGAAAAAATAAATTTAGATTGCTTGAATTTTTATGTGTATGTCTCATTCAGAAATCAGAAAACTATATATTTATTATTTTTTAAAAAGAGAAATAAATAAGTAGTTAAGTGTTCAATGAGGATGAAGACAAGGGACAGGGGTTATGCTCAGTGACAAGAAGCAGAGGTAGGCACCAAGTGTCAAATTCTGTGGAACCGGCATGTGTGGCTGTGTGGGTTCAAATCCCAGATGGGGGCCCTGGCCGGTTGGCTCAGCGGTAGAGCGTCAGCCTGGCATGTGGGGGACCCGGGTTCAATTCCTGGCCAGGGCACACAGGAGACGCGCCCATTTGCTTCTCCACACCCCCCCCCTCCTTCCTCTCTGTCTCTCGCTTCCCCTCCCACAGCCAGGGCTCCATTAGAGCAGGGATGGCCCGGGCGCTGGGGATGGCTCCTTGGCCTCTGCCCCAGGCGCTAGAGTGGCTCTGGTCGCGACAGAGTGACACCCCGGAGGGGCAGAGCATCGCCCCCTGGTGGGCAGAGCGTCGTGCCGGGTGGATCCCAGTGGGGCACAGTCTGTCTGACTGTCTCTCCCCGTTTCCAGCTTCAGGAAAAAAAAAATACAAAAAAAAAAAAATACAAATCCCAGATGAGCACCTAGAGGCTGAAAAGAGAGGAGTAGGGATAGAGATGGAGATGAGGTGAGATGAGAAAGACTGGAACTCAGTAGAGTTGGAGTGCGAGGCTGGAGTTTAAAAACGTAGGCTGTAGCCCTGGCCTGTTGGCCCAGTGGTAGGTGTCGACTCCACATGTGGAAGTCCCAGGTTCGATTCCCTGTCAGGACACACAGAAGTGACCATCTGCTTTTTCTCCCCTCCACCTTCTCTCTTTCTCTTTCTCTCTCTCTCTTTCTCTCCCCCACTCCTGCAGCCATGGATCAATTGATTCGAGCGTGTTGGCCCCTGGCGCTGAGGATGGCTCCTGGAGCCTCTGCCTCAGGAGTTAAAAATAGCTCAGTTGGGCAAAGCATGGGTCCCAGATCATAGGCCCCAGATGGGGTTGCCAGGTGGATCCTGGTCGGGACGCATGCGGGAGTCTGTCTATCTCCCCTCCTCTCACTTAAAATAAAAAAAAAGTAGGCTGTGCTGAAACTGTAAATCTCACATGAGGGATGAAGGGATGAGCACCCCTAAGAAGCCGGCCTGGGCCCAGCTCTGCTTGCCTGACATGTGGTAAAACATCTGGATGCCCTCCTGGGGCCACTAAGCCACTTCCAATTCTGACTTTTCATTTTTAGAAACACCAACAAAGCAGGAAAGTTGGGAGCAGCACAGCCAGAGGTGAGAGGGTCCCTGTGCATTCAAGTCAAAAAGGCCACAGGAGCTGGGTAGGAGAGACCTTCATTGGGGAGGTAACACATTCAAATTAGAGGGGAGAGGAAAGTACCTCAGAAATAATATCCTGTCTTATTTTTCATGGACAGTGTGTCTATTGAGATTATATTTAAGCTCTGAAGAGAGATTTCTATCAAAGATTATATATAGGGTCATGTTAAAAAACTTGGGAGTGGCCTGACCAGGCGGTGGCGCAGTGGATAGAGCGTTGGACTGGGATGCTGAAGACTCAGGTTCGAGACCCTGAGGTCACCAGCTTGAGCGCGGGCTCATCTGGTCTGAGCAAAAGCTCACCAGCTTGAGCCCAAGGTCGCTGGCTCAAGCAAGAGGTTACTCGGTCTGCTGAAGGCCCGCGGTCAAGGCACATATGAGAAAGCAATCAATGAACAACTAAGTTGTTGCAACGCGCAATGAAAAACTAATGATTGATGCTTCTCATCTCTCCGTTCCTGTCTGTCTCTCCCTGTCTATCCCTCTCTCTGTCTCTGTAAAGAAAAAAAAAAGTAAAAAAAAAAAAAAAAAAAACAACCTTGGGAGCATTTGAAGAGTGCTCAATGGCCAAAGGATGAGATAATTCGAGCATCAAGAAGGGTAAGAACAGCCTGACCAGGTGCTGGCGCAGTAGATAGAGCATCCACCCGGGGCGCTGAGGACCCAGGTTCCAAATCCCGAGGTTCCCTGATTGAATACAGGCTCATCTGGCTTGAGCGTGGGATCATAGACATGACCCCATGGTTGCTGGCTTGATCCCAAAGGTTGCTAGCTTGAGCAAGGAAGGAATCACTGGCTCAGCTAGAGCCACCACCCCCCATCAAGGCATGTATGAGAAAGCAATTGATGAACAACTAAGTGTACAAATACCAAGTTGATGTTTCTCATCTCTCTCCCTTCCTGCCTGTCTCTGTCTCTCACTAAGAAAAAAGAAAGAAAGAAGAAGAATAAGGGTAAGAATTGCAGTAGATTGAAAGTCAAATAGGTAAATTCGTTAGTTCACGATGACAGAAAATATTTCTCACCTTTGGAGGATGCTAGAGAATCAATTCATTATTTTGAAAACTGGTAAGTGAAGGGAAAGAATCAAGCATCTGTTTACCTTTTATCAAATCACCGATGAAGGAAAATTTCTCTTTATATAAATATTTTTACTAGTAAATAAAGACAGAATTTTAGAATTGAAATATAATCATGAAGTAATGGTTCTAGGTATTGAGTTTCAGTAGTAGCTGTCACCATCTATCACATTAAAAGAGACAACCAGACATGATGTGCCTCGTGATAGAAGAATGCAACACCACCTATGAAGTGTTCTAGTCCCCAAAAAACTGAACCTAGAGATATGATCAAGCCTATAGATGCCGTTACCAGTTACAGGAAATAAAAAGAAGAAAATGCACTGAACACCAGGAGATGCAATCAGCAAAATTGACACTGTGGGTAACACTTCAGGGCAAACAACCTGGATTCTTCAACCAGGGAAAATAAAGAGATGGACCTGTATATTAGACTAAAAAACATTTTGTCTATTGCAATCCTGGACCTCCTAATTATTTGGATCCTAATTCAATCAAACAAACTTTTTTTTCCTCTTTGTGGTGAGAGAGGGACTGACAGGAAGGGGGAGAGATGAGAAGCATCAACTCCTAGTTGCGGCACCTTAGTTGTTTATTGATTGCTTTCTCATATGTGCCTTGACTGGGGGCTCCAGCTAAGCCAGTGACCCTCACTCAGGCCAGTGACCTTGGGTTTCAAGCCAGCAACCTTTGGGCTCAAGCCAGCCACCATGGGGTTATATCTATGATCCTATGCTCAAGCCAGTGACCCCACATTCAAGCTGGCAAGCCCTTGCTCAAGCCAATGACCTGGATTGAGCAAACCTGGGTTCTCTGCATCCCAGGCTGATTCTCTATTTACTGTGCTACTGCCTAGTCAGGTGAACACTTTTTTTAAAAAGCTCACTTCTTGCTCACTTTATGAGACACTAGGGAATATGACCCCTGACTGGTTATTTGATGAAATTAAGAAATTATTGTTAAATATTTAGGTGTAATAATGTATTCTGGTTATGTGTTTTTTAGAATATTTGAAGAGATAATACTGAAATATTAATGGGATAAATTATATGAGGTGTGGGATTCACTTCAAAATAAAATGGAAAGGGAAAAAGTGCAAGGGGGAAACTATGAATGAGTTGATCATTGTTGAAGCTGATGAATGGTTTGCATTTGGGTCTCTGAAATTTTCCACAATAAAAAGTTGGTTAGGATATCATCCTACAGTGTAGAGGTTGCTAGTTCGATTTCCGGTCAGGGCACATACAGGAGGAATAGCTCAGTAGTCCTGTTCCTGTTTCTGTCTCTCTCTCACTCTCTCTCTAATCAATAAAATATACATTAAAAACAATTTTAAAGATGTTGTTTTAAGACAGTGTGATGAGTCAAAACTTTTCCTCCTTTGAAAAGAATAAGGAGTGGAAGCAAATTATCTAGGAAGTCCCTCCCAGCACACACACTCTAATGAAAAATAAACTTCTTGTCCTGGACGGTTGGCTCAGTGGTAGAGCGTCGGCCTGGCGTGCAGAAGTCCCGGGTTCGATTCCCGGCCAGGTCACACAGGAGAAGCGCCCATCTGGTTCTCCACCTCTCCCCCTCTCCTTCCTCTCTGTCTCTCTCTTCCCCTCCCGCAGCCGAGGCTCCATTGGAGCAAAGATGGCCCGGGCACTGGGGATGGCTCCTTGGCCTTTGCCCCAGGCGCTAAAGTGGCTCTGGTCGCGGCAAAGCGATGCCCCGGAGGGGCAGAGCATGGCCCCCTGGTGGGCAGAGCGTCGCCCCCTGGTGGGCATGCCGGGTGGATCCCGGTCGGGCGCATGCGGGAGTCTGTCTGACTGTCTCTCCCCGTTTCTAGCTTCAGAAAAATACAAAAATAAATAAATAAATAAATAAATAAAATAAAATTAAACTTCTTTTTAAAATATATAGGCATTGTAGAAACTTATTAAATACTGAAAAGAAAAAATAAAATAAAACACCATATTTCTACTACCAGAGGTTATCATTTAACAGCTTACTATATAACATTACAGGACTGTTTTCCCAAATATATGTTTTCTAACAAAATGAGATCATCCTGCACATCTGATTTTGAAAGCTGTTTTTCTCTGTTAATGGTCTCCACTTCCCCATGCCAATAGCTTTTCATCTTATCTAACATGTAGGCAGTGTATACAGTTCCTTAATTGTGCCCCAAAGTGTCCTGGTGTCTCAGTTCAGGCTGACAGAACAAAATACCATAGACTAGGTGGCTTAAACAACAGACATTTATTTCTCACAGCTCTGGAGTCTAGGAAGCCCCAGATCAAGGATTGGCTGGTGCAGTTCCTGGCTTGTGGATGGCCACCTTCTCACTGTCTCTTCACATAAAGAGGGAGAAAGAGCTTCACTAGTCTTTCTTCCTCTTCTTAAGTTGAGAACACTAATTCCATCAAGGGACCCGCACCCTCACGACCTCATCTAAACCTAATCACCTCCCAAAAGTCTCATTTCCAAATGAATGCCATCATATTGGAGGTTAGGGTCTTTTTGAAATTGGTTTATATGAATTTCAGACGCAGAGTTTATCCAGAACCACACAATGCATTTGGTTGGTATGTTTCCTCATCTCTTCTAATTTGACACATTATCTTTGCTTCTCTTGTTCCCATAACTCTGACTAGTGAAACGGATTAGGCCAATTGTCCCCTAGAACAGTGGTCCCCAACCTTTTTTGGGCCACGAACCGGTTTAATGTCAGAAAATATTTTCACGGACCAGCCTTTAGGGTGGGACAGATAAATGTATCACGTGACCGAGACAAGCGTCAAGAGTGAGTCTTAGATAGATGTAACAAAGGGAATCTGGTCATTTAAAAAAAATAAAACATCGTTCAGACTTAAATATAAATAAAACGAAAATAATGTAAGTTATTTATTCTTTCTCTGTGGACCAGTACCAAATGGCCCACGGACTGGTACTGGTCCGCAGCCCAGGGGTTGGGGACCACTGCCCTAGAATGTTGCACTCCCTACATGTCCTTGGTTACTTACTCAAGGTACCTTTACAGTTGACAAGTACCGGGAGCAGAGCCTTGTCCCTTGCTATTCAGACCCAGGTGCTCTAATGCGTACACCTTCAGAGTGGCAACCCATTCTGAGGGTCCAGCTTCCAATGCTCCTCTGTCACCTCAGCCAGGTCACCCATTGGCTTCTGCTACCACCCCAGTGCAATTTTTGCCACCGAAAATAGCTGAGAGCCAGAAACCAAAGGCCGGAAGTACCAGAGTGGTATTACCACTATTTAATAAAATTTTCCACTGACCAAGTGGTGACCTTATGCTGATTGTGTTTGACATTCCTGCCTTAAAACCCAGGGATGGGTGGGACGTGAGATGTACACATTCCAGAAATTTCAGAGTAATGAGAGAAACCTTTTGGAAAAATTAGAAACTAGAAGGAAATTTTTAAATATATGTATTATTTATTTTCCTGCCCATTCAGATCTGAAGTCACTTTGCTTGTTTAGAAATATAAAATATATCTTTGCATTTGGATCATAAAACTGTCATGGTTGGTCTACTTAGAGATATGGAAATATAAAAAAATGAAGAATACTTCTCCCATCCCACCTCCTATTTTGAATTTGGAGCTGGGTGAGTGAAAAAAATCTATGAGGAAAAGTTTCCCTCCTCTCCTTGTTCTTTTCCCACCTAGGAGGTTCTAAGGCAGGGGTCAGGAAACTTTTTGGCTGAGAGAGCCATGAATGCCACATATTTTAAAATGTAATTCCATGAGAGCCATACAACGACCTGTGTACGTTCTACATTATCCAATAAAAATTTGGTGTTGTCCCAGAGGACAGTTGTGATTGGCTCCAGCCACCCGCAACCATGAACATGAGCAGTAGGAAATAAATAGATTGTAATACATGAGAATGTTTTATATTTTTAATGTTATTTTTTTTATTAAAGATTTGTCGGTGAGCCAGATGCATCCATCAAAAGAGCCACATCTGGCTTGTGAGCCATAGGTTCCCAACCCCTGCTCTAAGGTAAGGGAAAGAAGACAGCTCCTAATAACGTCTTACAGGGGCAAACCCTCTCAACAAGGGTGAGAAGGGCTCCTGACAACAAAACAGATCTGAGAAGGGAAAATTCACTTATAGAATTTCCTCCTGGGGTGGGGATAGGAGTAATCCACCTCTTTTCCAAGAAGAGAGGTAGAAAGATTCTCACCCAACCTTGGCATCCTAATCATTACTCTGAAAAAAGACCTGCTCCCAGCCCCCTATTCCTTTTGGTAGATGAGAATTTCCCTTCCTTTGCCATTCTGAAGGGGAGAGAGGGGGTCTCGGCAGGAGAAGGGGCGTTGTGCCTGTCCACCAACAACCTACCTCTCGTTACACCTTGAAGAAGAAGAACACTCAAGTTTTGCAGTGCATGGTGTGGGGAGGGTACGAGAGGACAGCAAGGAGGACAGCCATTGCTCCTGGAAGTGCAGATGAGGGAGCAGGTTGAAAGAGGTGTGGTGGGGGGGCACCCTGCCAAGGAGGCCAGCAGAAGCTGTCCCTTCCAGAAGAGTAAGTGGGGTGAACCCAGGTGCAGGTGGCCAGACAGTGACCTAGATATGCTCGGCACCCTGGTCAGTAGGCATGAATCCCTGACCACATGGTGCTATTGAAGTTTAAGAGGAGACTCTACCACCCAGATGATGTGCTAATTGGTAGTTAGAGCGTGGTTCTTAACCAGGTGATTCTGTCCCCCAGGGGACATCTGGTGGTATTATTGGTTGTTACAACTGAGGATGCAGTTGCTCTTGGCAGCTAGCAAGTAGAGGCCAGACGTGCTCCTAAACATCCTACAATACATAGGATGGCCCCCCAGAACAAAGAAGTGCCTGATCTGAAGTGTCCATAGTATTATTATTATTAATGTGTGTGTGTGTGTGTGTGTGTGTGTGTGTGTGTGTGTGTGACACAGAGACAGAGGGACAGATAGGGACAGACAGGAAGGGAGAGAGATGAGAAGCATCAACTCTTCGTTGTGGCACCTTAGTTGTACATTGATCGCTTTCTCATATGTGCCTTGATGGGGAGCTACAGCAGACCGAGTAACCCCTTGCTCAAGCCAGCGACCCTGGGTTCAAGCTGGTGAGCTTTGCTCAAACCAGATGAGCGCGCACTCAAGCCAGCAACCTCAGGGCTTCAAACCTGGGTCCTTTGCGTCCTAGTTCAATGCTCTATCCACTGCGCCACCGCCTGGTCAGGAACGAAGTGTCCCTAGTATTGAAGTGGAGAAACCTTGAGTCTTGAGGTTGAGAAACCCTAAGTTAGAGTATCTTAACATTCAGAATGTGGTAGCTTTAAATTCCTATAGTAAAAGCTAACAACTTTATTCAATCCACAACTTTCTCTGTGTTTGTTTTCAGTGTGCCAATTAAGATTTCTAAGTCAGACTAGGTAGGAGTAAAAATTACACAAGATCTTCCTTAAGTTCCAACCTTCATTACTTGCTAACACATTAAGTTTGTATTATTTCTGTTAACAACTGCTTATGGACCCCTGATGCATGCCCAATGGAAACCCCAAAATCACATTGCTGTTTTTTCAAATTAGCTTTATTGAGGTACAATTTACACACAGTAAAATGTACTTATTTTAAGTCTATAGTGAGTGAGTTTTGACTCTTCTGCATACCTGTATACATAAGTTTTTTAAAACTATCTTCAGCTTTTTGGAGTTATGGTTATAAACATGGACTTTGACGTCGACTAGACCTGGGTTCAAATTCCAGCTCTGCCATCTACCAAGTCTCAGTTTTCTCAGCAAATTGGATTAATAATATCTGCCAAAGGGGTCATAAAAACTATGATAAAAACTGCTGATAAAACTATGACACACAATTATTTAGCACGAACCTGCCTGACATATGATGAAGTGCTTCATCATTGGTAATAATGATAATCATGATTATTAGTGTTCTCACTTAGTTAATTTTTTCTGTACCCCCATGTCCTCCCAGGGTGATCACACCTTCTCCATGGTTACAATAATCATTTATACACAAATGATTTCCAAACCAGTATTTCTAGCATCAGTCTCTCTCTGGGCTCCAGCAGCACAGGGCAGTTTTCCCCAGGCCCACCTCAAGACATGTCCACTGCTGCAATCACTCATGATCTTCCTTCCAACCTCCCACTAGGTCTTAGACTGCCTATCTCAGTCAATGGCATCACATCCAGTCTCCTGAGGCAGAAATCTCTTCATAGAAATACCTGGTTTCTCCTTCATTCACACACACTCTTTATTCATTAGAATAGCGTTTTACAGCTTCAATACAGACCCAAACAGCAGTGGTTTAACCTAACTGGAAGGTTATTTCTTGCTCATATAAATATCTAGACATAAGCAGTCCATAGCAGATCTGGAGGCTCCAGGATATCTGGAGCCAGGCCCTTTCTGTTTGGTTGTTCTGCGTTCCAAGTGTGTTGCCTTTGTTCCACAAGGTCTGAATGGCTTAATACTGGGTCCACTTTTCATGCAGCAGAATGATACTTGCTTATAATGCAAAAGGCACTGTATTTAATCCTAATACCATCTAAGAGGCAGTGGCTTTATTAGGTTGAGCCATATAAAATTGCCAGTTTGTTGGTCGAATAGGGTAGAATAGTGACAATTTTATATGTAATTCAACCCAATACTATCTTTACAGATAAAGACTGATGCACAGAGAAGTCAAGTAATTCGCCCAAAGTCACACAGCAAGTGAACAGCAGAGAAGGCATTCAAATCCAGAACCTCCCTGGAAGCTGGTCCCGTAGAATATTCTTCAATGAGTAAAGTTTGGTTTCTCTGTCCCCAATTCACTCATAACCTAGTTGAAAGTCATTCGTGAATATTGAAAAACTAGATAAAAGTTCAAGAGAGAAACAACAGCTCAATATATCTATATAAGCATGTCACAATGCCATCTATAATTTTTTTTCTTGAATAAGTGAAAAGACAAGATCTTCTTTTCCTAAATGTTGAAGAGACGGAGCAATGGTCCCAAACTGACTGGGCCCAAAAATCTCCCCAGAAGAGAGAAGAATTCAGCTGAGTCTTGATAGCAGAGAAGGTTTAGTTTTACGGTGGTGGTGGGAGGGATGTTTAGTGGTAATAATCTCATTCTGTGCTTTTTAACAAAACTTTGAAATGTTATTTATGAGTACTTGGGTCTCTGTTTTTCCCTGGGTGTGTGTACACAGAGGTGTGTATATATTCCCATAGTGCACCTGTGGATTTCTTCCTGTTAAGTCAATCTTTATTTCTCACTTCGTGTATGTGGGTCTGGGTATGTCTTTCTGTGTCTCTATCTGTCTTTCTGTGTCTTGGCGTTTGTTTCTCTCTCTCCCTCCCCTTCCTTCCTCTATTTCTTTATCACATACTCATCATCTGTCTCTCCTATCTCTGCTAACTGGTCCCATATAAATACTAAATACAGCTTTCATTATTCATTGTACATATTAAATAGTTCGCCATGCCCTGCCCCTAATTTAAAATGCAAAGGACTGACCTCTGGTGGCACAGTGGATAAAGCGTCGACCTGGAAATGCTGAGGTCGCTGGTTCGAAACCCTGGGCTTGCCTGGTCAAGGCACATATGGGAGTTGATGCTTCCAGCTCCTCCCCCCTGTCTCTCTCTCCTCTCTCTCTCTGTCTCTCTCTCTCTCCTCTCTAAAATGAAAAAATAAATAAATAAATTTTTTAAAAAATTAAAAAAAATAAATAAAATGCAAAGGAACAGAATATTTCATCACCCCACCTAAATATTTTTTCAATTTTATTTCTCCCCCCCAGCCTTTTATTTAATTAATTTGTTTTAATTTTTATCAAGTTAAATATGTACATCATTTTAAAAGTCAGGCACTAAAATGCTAATTATGAAGAAAAGCACCTCCAGCTCATTACACTCTTGACCTGCTGCTTAAATTTAATGTTTCCAAGTCTTCTAGTGTGTACCTCCCAGTTTCTAAATAATATGCTTGTACAGCTAATTCTTGATTTTTCCAGTTTTAGATATGGTTTATTAAAAAAGAAAGTAAGGATTTAATTCTTTATTATTATTATTATTATTATTATTAATTAAGTGAAAGGTGGGAGGCAGAGAGACAGACTCCTGCATGCGCCTTTCCTGGGACCCACCCAGCAAGCCCTCTACTGCAGTGATGCTCTGCACATCTGGAGCCACTGCTTCGTTGCTTGGCAACCGAGCTATTTTAACTCCTGAGGCCAGGCCTTGGAGCCATCTTCAGCACCCGGGACCAACTTTTGCTTGAACTATTCCAGCCATGGCTGTGGGAGGAGGAGAGAGAGAGAAACAGAGAAAGAGAAGGGGGAGGGGTGGAGAAGCAGGTGGTCGCTTCCCCTGTTTGCCCTGACTGGGAATCAAACCTGGGACTGCCACATGCCAGGCCAAGCTCTACCACTGAGCCAACCAGCCAGGGCCAGGATTTAATTCTTACACCTCCACCCCCATACACAACATTTCCCCTTCCCCATCTTTTCAACACAGTTATATCTTAATTTTTGGACACAGCAGAATTCAGCATTTATAATATTATTACATAAATATTACTTATAGCTGAGCCATGTGATGGGCTATGACTATATTTTCTTTCTTGGAGTTTTTTTTCTCCAGAGTTAATTAACTCAAAATTTTGTCTAGTTTTCTAGGTACCTATCAGTAATTCAATCTCTGGTCAATTGATCTAATTCTTTTCTTGGAGTCATCTATCCTTCTTTTCCTGAGTTCTGTGCTTCCTTTTTCTTGGATTATTCCCTCATTTAATTGAAGCCTGTCCTCCAATTGCTTCCTGTGAAAATGTGCCTCGGATATAATTTTTTTTTTTTTTTGTATTTTTCTGAAGCTGGAAACGGGGAGAGACAATCAGACTCCCGCATGCGCCCGACCGGGATCCACCCGGCACGCCCACCAGGGGCGACGCTCTGCCCACCAGGGGGCGATGCTCTGCCCCTCCGGGGCGTTGCTCTGCGGCGACCAGAGCCACTCTAGCGCCTGGGGCAGAGGCCAAGGAGCCATCCCCAGCGCCCGGGCCATCTTTGCTCCAATGGAGCCTTGGCTGCGGGAGGGGAAGAGAGAGACAGAGAGGAAGGAGGGGAGGGGTGGAGAAGCAAATGGGCGCTTCTTCTATGTGCCCTGGCCGGGAATCGAACCGGGGTCCTCTGCTCGCCAGGCCGACGCTCTACCGCTGAGCCAACCGGCCAGGGCCGGATATAATTTTTTTGAAACTTCACACACCTGAAAATGTCTGTTACCCTAAATGGATTGATAGTTTGGCTAGGCACAGAATTCTAGGTTTGCAATCATCTTTCCTCAGAATTTAGAAAGCATTGCTTTATTGTCTTCTAGTTCTCAATGTTGTTGTTGAGAAGTCTGAAGTCATTCTGATTCCGTTATTTCTCTCTATAAACTGTCAGCATCTTTGCTTTGGCTTTTGAAATTTCAAGATTATTTTTTATGGGTTTATTTTAATCCATTGTATTGAATATATATAGAGTCTCTCCACCTAAAAATTTAGTTTCTTCCATTTTTTCTAGAGGTTTTAAAAATATTTCTTTATGTCTAGTTTTCTCTTTATGAAACTACTGTGTTTTAGGGTCTTTGATGTTGAATCAATCTCTAAATAGATCCTTGAGTTTTCTTATTTTTTTCTCTTATTTTTTGCATCTTTGTCATTTGTTCTACTATCGTTTTTTTCACAGTTACTTTCCCACTCCTCTACTGAATTTTTTGTTTCAATGCCATATTTTTAATTCTTAAGAACCTTTTTTTGTTGTTGTTCTCTGAATGTTCCATTTTTATGGTCTTTTGTACTTGCTTCAAGGATGAAATAGCTAATCTTATCTATTCAACAGCTAATAATATTAATTTGTTCTTTAAGGTTTTCTTCTATTCTTGCTCCTACTTCTTCCAAGGTCAGGTTTTTTGGTGTGTGGTTTTTTTTTTTTCTTTGTTGTTTTGGTTTCTGTCCTTCATGTCAAAGGCTGGTGTGACCTTCAGTTCTCTAATTATATATTAATATCAGCAGATCTTTCTCTTGAACCAGTTTCTCCAAAGAGGACTCCACCAATCATCAATGGGGGATGGGGAGAGAAATTATAATCCCAGTTTCCAGCTCTTAAAAGTGAGAGAAGGGAGAGAGGCTGCCTGGAGGTCTCATTTGCCTGTTAAGCCCTTGCTCTCGCAGCTGTGTTACAGGCTCTGGGCCAGAGTTCCTCTTGTTTAACCTCTCCAGAAAGTCAGTATCACATCTTCAGCCCAGAGTGGAGAAGGAGAGCTGAGAATCTGTTCCTTTATCAACTTTATTTGGCTTGTGGTAAAATACACTGAACATAAAATGTATCATTGTAACTATCTTTAAGCTTACAGTTCAGTCCTGTCAAGCACATTCACACTGTTGTGCAACCAATCTCCAGAACTGGCAAAACTGAAACTCCATCCCAAATAAACAATTCCCCATTCCCCTACCATGTCCAGACCCTGGCAACCACCATTCTACTTTTCATCTCTATTTGACTATTCTAGGTACCTCATATAAGTAGAATCATACAATATTTGTCTTTTTTTTTTTTTTTTTTTTTTGTATTTTTCTGAAGTTGGAAACGGGGAGGCAGTCAGACAGACTCCCGCATGCGCCTGGCCGGGGTCCACCTGGCATGCTCACCAGGGGGCGATGTTCTGCCCATCTAGGGCGATGCTCTGCTGCAACCAGAGCCATTCTAGCACCTGAGGCAGAGGCTATGGAGCCATCCTCAGCTCCCGGGCCAACTTTGCTCCAATGGAGCCTTGGCTGCAGGAGGGGAAGAGAGAGACAGAGAGGAAGGAGAGGGGGAGGGGTGGAGAAGCAGATGGGCGCTTCTCCTGTGTGCCCTGGCCGGGAATCGAACCTGGGACTCCTGCACGCCAGGCCGACGCTCTACCGCTGAGCCAACTGGCCAGGGCCAGTATTTGTCTTTTTGTGACTGACTTATTTCACTTAACATAATGTCCTCAAGGTCTGTCTATGTTGTAACAGTTTTCAGAATTTCCATCCTTTTTAAGGCTAAATAAGCCTGATCAGGCGGTGGCGCAGTGGATAGACGTCTCACTGGGACGTGGAGGGCTCAGGTTCAGAACCCGGAGGTCGCTGGCTTGAGCATGGGGTTGACCAGCTTGAGCACAGGGCTGCTGGCTTGAGCGTGGGATCATAGACATGACCCCTTGGTCACTGGCTTAAGCCCAAAGGTCGCTGGCTTTAGACAAAGGAGCCACAATGAAGAATTGATGCTTCTCATCTCTCTCTCTTCCTGGATGTCCCCATCTGTCCCTCTCTCTGTCTCTCTCTCTGTCTCTGTCTCCCTCTCTCTGTCTGTCTGTCTGTCTGTCTGTCTCTCTCTCTCTCTCTCACACACACACACACACAAAATAAGGCTAAATAATATTTCAATTGTATTTATGCACCATATTTTGTTTATCCATTATTCATTGATGAATATTTAAGCTGCTTCTATCTTTTCGCTATTTTGAGTAATGCTGCTATGAACATGGATGTATAATTTTTATAAACTTTTATCTGATCTCTTTGTTCACCTCTATCTGCACTCCCACTGTCAGGGATACCTGGTATCTCTAACATCTAAGTCTTTCTTTCTTTTTTTTTTTTTACAGAGACAGAGAGTGAGTCAGAGAGAGGGATAGACAGGGACAGACAGACAGGAACGGAGAGAGATGAGAAGCATCAATCATTAGTTTTTCATTGCACGTTGCAACACCTTAGTTGTTCATTGATTGCTTTCTCATATATGCCTTGACCACGGGCCTTCAGCAGACTGAGTAACCCCTTGCTGGAGCCAGCGACCTTTGGTTCAAGCTAGTGGGCTTTTTGCTCAAACCAGATGAGCCCGCGCTCAAGCTGGCGACCTCAGGGTCTCGAACCTGGGTCCTCTGCATCCCAGTCCGACGCTCTATCCACTGTGCCACCTCCTGGTCAGACCATATAAGTCTTTCTGAGATTCTGTAATGTCAATCAGCTTTCTACTGGGCTCCCCTGTTACCTGCTTAGATCTTAGCTTTTTTGGTCTCTTGTGAGTTGGTTACCATTATCCATGTGCTTTTCAACTTCAAAAGATTTTGTTATTATTTTCTGCTTTCTGTGTCCATGAGAGTGTGTGTGTGTGTGTGTGTGTGTGTGTGTGTGTGTATTTAAATATTTAATTTATTGATTTTACAGAGAGAGGAAGAGGGGGGACAAGAAGTAGTTGCTTCACTCTAGCTGTTTATTTGTTGTTTGTCATATGTGCCTTGACCAGGAAATTCCAGGGTTTCAAGCTGGCGACCTCAGCATTCCAGGTTGGCGCTCTATCTGCTGCGCCACCACAGGTCAAACCACAAGGGTTTATATCTTAAAAAATATATATTTTACTATCATTTTGGTGTGCTTTCAGAAGGGAGAAGATGTAAATGCTAGTGCACCTCTATACTTAAAGTCTCTAAATTGTATTACTTCTATGATATGATTTCTGATTTTTCCCCCCTTGTGAATAAGTGGCTTTCAATTTTTGAAAATTATATTTCTTCAGTGTAGAAATATATGTGATTATGAAAAACCAGTTTGGCAGGTCCTCAGAAAGTTAAACAGAGTTACTATATCACCCAGCAATTCAACTCCCAGGCATATGCCTGAGAGAATTGTAAATATACATTTGTGCAAAAAACATATACGTGCAGCACTATTCATCATAGCCCCCCCCCAAAAAAAAAAGAAGCGTTTTTTTATTGATTTTAGAGAGAGAAAGAGACAGAAGCATTCATTAGTTGTTCAACTTACTGTGCAGTTTTTAGTTGCTTCCCATATGTGCTCTGACCAGGGATCAAACCTGCAATCTTGGCATTTCAGGACAATGCTCTAACAAACTGAGCTAACCAACCGGGGTCAAAAAGAAGCAATATAAGTATTTATTAGCAGCCTGATCAGTGGTGGCACAGTGGGCAGAGCATCAACCTGGGACACTGAAGACCCATGTTCAAAACCCTGAGGTCACCGGCTTGATTGTGGGCTCAACAGCTTCAGTGCAGGGTTGCTGGCTTGGGTATGGAATCATTGCATTACCCCTTGGTCAATGGCTTGAGCTTAAAGGTCACTGGCTTGAAGCCCAAGGTTGCTGGCTTGAGCCAAAGGTCGCTGGCTTGAGCACTGGGTTACTGGCTAGGCTTGAGCCCCCTGGGTCAATGCACATATAAGAAGCAATCAATGAACAACTAAAGTGCCATAACTACAAGTTGATACTTCTCATCTTTTTCTCTCTCAAAAAGAAATATTCATTGGCAGATGAATGAATAAACAAAATGTAGTATATTTATACAATAAAATATTATTCAAACATAAAAATAAAGTACTAATACCTACAACATGGATGAAACTTGAAAACATTATGCTAAATAAAAGAAGACAATAAGATCACATATTGTATGATTCCACTTATATGAAATATACAGAATTTGCAAATCTATATAGAATGTAGACAAATAGATTAGTGGTGACTAGGGCAGTGGTCGGCAAACCGCGGCTCGCGAGCCACATGCGGCTCTTTGGCCCCTTTAGTGTGACTCTTCCACCAAATACTACGTGCGGGCGTGCAGGTTATAATAACAATGTACCTACCTATATAGTTTAAGTTTTAAAAATTTGGCTCTTAAAATAAATTTCAGGCCTGACCTGTGGTGGCGCAGTGGGTAAAAGCGTCGACCTGGGACGCTGAGGTCAACAGTTCAGATCCCCGGGGCTTGCCTGGTCAAGGCACATATGGGAGTTGATGCTTTCTACTCCTCCCTTCTTCTCTCTCTCTGTCTCCTCTCTCTAAAAAAATTTTTAAAAAACCCAAAAAAACCTTTAAAAAGAAAAAGAAATTTCAATTGTACTGTGGATATTTGGCTCTGTTGACTAATGAGTTTGCCGACCCCTGCACTAGGGGATGGGGATGATGGAGAAATGGGAAGTGACTGCTAATGGGTACTTAGTTTTTTTTTGGTGAAGAAAGTGTTCTGGTGATGATGGTTGCATAACCTTGTAAATATACTAGAAACCATTGAACTGTACACTTTAAGGTGGTGGATTTTGTGGAATTTGTATTATATCTCAATTTTTAAAATGTTGTGGTGAGGAATAGGAGTTAAAGATAAGATAAAAAATTTAAAGTATGAGACATAAAACTTCAGTGGTACCTTAAATTCTCTTTTTGTCATGGATTGTAGAGAAGTGGAATGTGAAGATCAAGATCTATATTACAGGCCAAGCCTCTGTAGCTCATACAATATTTAACCACACATGGCTATGATTGGCCATAATGCTGAGAAAGAAAGATGCTCTGGTAGACAGCAGAGGAATAAGGTGGCAAGACCACTAAGAGAGATGAGAAAGCCAGGAATCTGGTCTCAGCTCTGTCCCGGGTGTCTCTTGTTCTCATCTGTAAAGTGAGAAGGCTGGAGTAAAACTTGAGCCCTGCCTGGGTAAGATTTAGTAGCTCTGGGTTGGGCTACAGAAATCTGATTTGTTTTTTAGTTCCCGAATGATTCTGATGTTCATCTAGGTTTGGACATCTCTTTTTAGAAAATGGAGTGTTCCAATAAAAAAAAAAAAAAAAGAAAGAAAGAAAGAAAGAAAGAAAGAAAGAAAGAAAGAAAGAAAGAAAGAAGAAAAACATAGTATGTCAAATTTTGCGTGGTCTCAGACTCTTGAACTCCTTTTCATAAAATTATTTTTATGAAAGGTCAACAGAGTTAAAAGTTCAGATACCTCATTACTTGCTAAGAGTAGTTGCCCATAAGAAACTTATAACAAATATAGTTATTCTAGAGCAGAACTAGGTATCAAGCCTATTAATTTCAAACCCTGCAGTTCGTTCCCATATTCCATGCTGTTTTAAACCTCCCTGCTTTACTTGTGGATGTTCCTATGCTTAGAACACCCTTCCAGTCTTTCTGGACATTGTGCTTCTACCTTCCTCTCTCTTAGATCACTCATTCTGGGGAAAGCTAGCTGGCATAGCATGGGTTTATCCAAGCAGCCTCTGGAGAGGCTCGCACAAGAAGAAATGGTGACCTGCGCCGATAGGCAGCATCAACTCATCTGCAATAACTGTGAGCCGAGCCATCTGGGAAATGGATTCTCTGGCCTCAGTCAAGCCTGCAGGTGACTTCAGCCTTCCAGCCTTCTAGTCTTCCAGCTGAGGCCCCAAACATGTAGAACAAAGACAAGCCAATCCCACCATATCCTGAGTTCCTGACCCATAGACACTGTGAGGTAATGAATAATAACTTATTGTTTTAAGCCATTTTGTTTTGAGGTAATTTGCTGTGCAGTAATAGCTAACAAATACAACAGTGGCAGGTGAACACAGAGCACTAAGGGAACATAAAGAATGGATAATTAGCTCAATATGAGAGGTCTAGAAGGCTTTCTGAAGGAAAGAAAACTTGAACTGAATCTTAAAGGGCACCTAAAAATGGGCACAATGTATATATTTTATGACCTAGCCTCAGAAGTCACACACTAATTTCTACCACATGCTATCTGTTGGAAGTGAGTCCCTAAGTCTAGCACACGTTTAAAGGGAGGAAAATTAGATTCTACTTTGTGGAGAGAGAAGCATCTCTAAATTTACGGACATAACTTAGGACCACCAAAACCATTATGCATTGTGTAATATTTAATTACATGTTTCCTTGTATATCCCTTACTAGTTTGTGGGCACCCCAATACCAGGGCTCTGACACAGGGCTTGGCACCAAGAGACCACTCAAAAAATATTTAACCATTACTTGGATACCAGAGAATTTAATCACCCTGCTCACAGGGCAATTAGACCTTCTCTGGCTTCTGAGAATGAACTCAAGATACTTGCATGTAGGGTCCAAGTTGTGTGACCTCTCCTCCAAATACCCTCAACATTCTCCTAGAAAATTCCTCAGGCTTAGGCTCTGGCCGGTTGGCTCAGTGGTAGAGCATCGGCCTGGCGTGCAGAAGTCCCGGGTTCGATTCCCGGCCAGGGCACACAGGAGAAGCGCCCATCTGCTTCTCCACCCCTCCCCCTCTCCTTCCTCTCTGTCTCTCTCTTCCCCTCCCGCAGCGAGGCTCCATTGGAGCAAAGATAGCCCAGGTGCTGGGGATGGCTCCTTGGCCTCTGCCCCAGGCGCTAGAGTGGCTCTGGTCGCAACAGAGCAACGCCCCAGAGGGGCAGAGCATCGCCCCCTGGTGGGCAGAGCTCGCCCCCTGGTGGGCGTGCCGCGTGGATCCCCGTCGGGCGCATGCGGGAGTCTGTCTGACTGTCTCTCTCTGTTTCCAGCTTCAGAAAAATACAAAAAAAAAAAAAATCATTAAAAAAAAAAAGAAAAGAAAATTCCTCAGACTTGGTTAGAATATTTCAAGGTTTAGAGTGGGATGTTAGTACAATCTGCAGAACTTAAACTCTAACATAGATATTCTAAAGACACAGTAAGCTCAACATGACCAAATTATGTACCTGTCCCTTCCCCAAACTTGCTTCTCTAGATACCATTCTGTATTATTACTTCTGCTTTCCCCCCCAAAACCACTCAAACATTAAATCCTGCAATGTGGGAAGGGGGTAAATATCCAGAGAGAAACACCTAGCTAGTGCATGATGGTCTTTGGTACACTGAGTATTGTCTATGGACTGGATACATGATATGTCTAATATACATATAAGTAGTTTCAGATTTATATAAATAACATGTGAAAGTACAAATCCATCTAAAAGTCAATTCAGAGCAGTCTTTTAGAATGCATTATTTTTTCCATCAATAGGCAGTACAACTATTTTCATGGGAATCAGTGAAACTTTTTTTTTTTTTTTTTGTATTTTTCTGAAGCTGGAAACGGGGAGAGACAGTCAGACAGACTCCCGCATGCGCCCGACCGGGATCTACCCGGCACGCCCACCAGGGGCGACGCTCTGCCCAGCAGGGGGCGATGCTCTGCCCCTCCGGGGCGTCGCTCTGCCGCGACCAGAGCCACTCTAGCGCCTGGGGCAGAGGCCAAGGAGCCATCCCCAGCGCCCGGGCCATCTTTGCTCCAATGGAGCCTTGGCTGCGGGAGGGGAAGAGAGAGACAGAGAGGAAGGAGCGGGTGGGGGTAGAGAAGCAAATGGGCGCTTCTCCTATGTGCCCTGGCCGGGAATCGAACCCGGGTCCCCCGCACACCAGGCCGATGCTCTACAGCTGAGCCAACTGGCCAGGGCCAGTGAAACTTTTTAAAAAAGATTTTATTTACTGACTATTTTTTGTGTGTGACAGAGACAGAGAGAAGGACAGATAGGGACAGACAGACAGGAAGGGAGAGAGATGAGAAATATCAATTCTTTGTTGTGGCACCCTAGTTGTTCATTGATTGCTTTCTCATATGTGCCTTGACTGAGTGGCTACAGTAAAGCGAGTGACCCCTTGCTCAAGTCAGCGACCTTGGGCTCAAGCTGATGAGCCTTGCTCAAACCAGATGAGCCCGTGCTCAAGCCGGCGACCTCAGGGTTTTGAACCTGGATCCTCCGCATCCCAGTCTGACGCTCTATCCACTGCACCACCGTCTGGTCAGGCTTATTTATTGATTTTATAAAAAGAGAAAGGGAGAGAGACAGGAACACCATTCTGTTTCTGTATGTGCCCTGACCAGAGATCAAACCAGCAATCTCAGCATTTTGGGATGATGCTCCACCCATCTGAACTATATGGCCAGGGTGAGATCTGTGAAACTTTTTGGTGTTAAAAAGAGATCCATAAAATTAGTGCCACAGATATATTTGTATAAGTGCAAAATGTAAACAAAGAATAGAATATCTAAACAATGGACTATTAGACAGCCACGTAGTCCTGGCTGGTTGGCTCAGTGGTAGAGCAGTGGCCTGGCATGTGGAAGTCCCAGGTTCGATTCCCAGTCAGGGCACACAGGAGAAGTGACCATCTGCTTCTCCACCCCCACCATCTCTCTCTCTCTTTTTATCCTGCAGCCATGGCTGGAATGGTTCAAGCAAAGTTAGCCCTGGGTGCTGAGGATGGCTCCATGGACTCATCTCAGGTGCTAAAATAGCTCGACTGCCAAGCAATGGAGCAGTGGCCCAGATGGGCAGAGCATCACCTGATAGAGGGCTTGTCAGGTGGATCCCAGTCAGGGCGCATGCAGAAGTCTGTCTCTGCCTACTCACCTTTCACTTAATTAAAAAAAATAGAAATAGAAATACTCTTTAGGGATTGCTATCGAATGGTCTCTAAGATATGTTGTTAACTGCAAAAATTGAATTACAGCCTGACCAGGCAGTGGCGCAGCGGATAGAGCGTCGGACTGGGAAGCAGAGGACCCAGGTTCAAGACCCCGAGGTCGCCAGCTTGAGTGCGGGCTCATCTGGTTTGAGCAAAAAAGCTCACCAGCTTGGACTCAAGGTCGCTGGCTTGAGCAAGGGGTTACTCAGTCTGCTGAAGGCCCATGGTCAAGCACGTATGAGAAGGCAATCAATGAACAATTAAGGTGTTGCAATGCGCAACGAAAAACTAATGATTGATGCTTCTCATCTCTCCATTCCTGTCTGTCTGTCCCTGTCTATCTCTCTCTCTGACTCTCTCTCTGTCTCTGAAAAAAAAAATTGAATTACAAAAACAGCAGGCTACATGTTGTATACGTGACTATACGAGTACTGAAGACTGGTACACTTGGTATCCTCCAGAGGAGCTGGGGACCACACAGTCTGGAAATTAAGGGTAGGAAGAAGGATTTTTCACCATGTATTCTTAGCACCTTTTGGATTTTGAATGATGTGACTATATTGCCCATTTTTCAAAATCAATTAAATTGCCATTTTAAAAGGAGAAAATCCTCCAAATCGGTTGAAATCTATGGATTTAGAGTCTGTCTCTTTAACATCACTCACACCCATCCAATCTTCTCAAACAGCTTCCCACTTCTTTTTGCATCAATTTCAAATTCATCAACATGGCATCCATAGCCCTTGTGTTCTGGCCCTTTTCAGCTTTCTCTCTCTGCCTTCTCTTCCAAATCCTCTGGTTCAGGACTGCTGACTCCTTTCTAACTTCCTGTGGGAGCCAGGTTTCTTATACCTCCACCCATTGCTCACATTCCTCTATTTGAAGCTCCTTGCTCCCCTAACTTACCTGGCTTATCTCTACCCAAGTTCCAGGGACTCAATTCATTTGTTTACCTGTTCTAGGAAGTACTTCCTGCCCTCCTCCCAGGTGTATTAAACACCCTTAACATTAATTTAGTCTTCTGTAAAGATTTACTGTTACTAGTTTTGGCCAGGAACCCTAGTAGGTACTGTGGGTACAGAAATTAAAAGCATGCCCCCTCTTAAGAAAATAGCCAATTAGTAGTGGAAATGTACCCATCAGAATTAAGTCAATGCCTCCTCATCAAGTTCTAAACCCTTGGACTGGGAAGTTAAGCTGAGTGGGGAATTTTCAATCTTTCAACTGACTGAACAATTTCTACACTCCTCCCTTGTCCTCTTAGGACATTGTGCACGCCTTGAAATATAGAACTCAATTGTCTCATTTATCTCCTCTCACAGACTGCCAGACTGTATGCTCTAAGAATGGGAAGTAAAATGGAAAGAGAAAGGAAAAGAAGGGGTTTCATGCAGGTGGTGGAATTATAATCAGGCCTTGAGGAATGGAAATAATTTTAACCCTTGTTGTAGATGTGGAGGCAGAAGGACATTCTAACTTGAAGGAGCAGGGTGAGCAAAGAAGGCATGTGGCAAGATCAAAGAAGACATGTGGTTCTCTGTGGCTGTAATGAAGGTCATGTGTGTGCATTTGTGCACAGTGAGGAAGGGGGGTAATGGGAGAACTGTGGGAGATAAACTGGGTTCAGATTCTTTGAAAGATTTTGAGAACTAAAGTGATACAATTAGATTGGAGTTTTAGGATGGAAACTATGGTGGTGGTTTAGAAGATGGATTGAATAAAGGGTAATTTTAATCTGTTTGCACAGCTAAAACAGATTATCATAGGCAGAGGAACATATGAGCAACAGAAATTTATTTTTCTCAGTTCTGGAGGCTGAAAAGTACAAGTTCAAGGTCCTGGAAGATATGTGTCTAGTTAGAGCCCACTTTCTGGTTCATAGATCTTCTCATTGTGTCCTCCTGTGGCAGAAAATGCAAGTGAGCTCTCTGGAGTCTCTTTCATAAGGGCGCTATTACATTCATTAGGATTCTACCAAAAGGACCCACTTTCCGAAGGCCTCATCTCCAAGTTCCATCATATAAGGGTTAGAATTTAAATTTATAAGTTTTGGGAGGAGGTCACAAAATTCAGTCTATACTAGGGGGAGAGGTAGGCAGCAGGGAGATGTTAGGAGTCAGGACTTGGTAACTAATTGAACATGTAGAATGAGGGAGATTCTAATTGGACCTTTCCTTTTCCTCAGTCCTCATGTGCATCAAATCAGCACCTGCTAGTAATTTTAGCACCTCTACTGCCCTTTCCTTAGCTTAGCCTTCCCCACCTTGGCTTCCTGTCTAGAACAGGTTGTATATCTTCATGATGCCATCCAGTTACACGGTTCCCAACTTCTAAACAAACAAACAAACAAACAAACAAAAAACCCAGCCTTGGTCCCTCCTCCTCCTCCTCCTCCTCCTCCTCCTCCTCCTCCTTCTCCTCCTTCTGCCTCTTCCTCTCCCTCTTCCTCTTCTTCTTCTTCTTCCTTGTAACAGCTTTATTAAGATAATTAACATACTATGCAATTCACCCACTTAAAATATACATTTCAGTGGTTTTCAGTGTATCCATAGAATTGTGCAACCATCATTACAGTTTTAGGACATTTTTTAAATCCCCAAAAGAAACCCCACACCCTCTAGCTGTCATTCTTTAATGCTCCCATCCCCTTCCAGTCCTAGATGTCCACTGATTTACTCTCTGTCTCTATAGATTTGTCTAGTCTGACATCTCATATAAATAAAATCATACACGATGTGATCTTTCTTGTTTCTGGCTTCTTTCACTAGCAGAATGTTTTCAAGGATCATTGATGTGGAGCATGTAGCAGTACTCCCATTATTTTTTATCGTCAAATAATATTCTAGTGTATGAATATATCACATTTGGTTTATCCATTCATCAGTTGATAGACATTTGGATTGTTTCCACTTTTTTTTTTTAGATTTTATTCATTCACTTTTAGAGAGAAGAGAGAGAGACAGAGAGAGAGAGAGAGAGAGAGAGAAGGGGGGAAGAACAGGAAACATCAACTCTCGTTTGTGCCTTGACCAGGTAAGCCTAGGGTTTCAAACTGGTGACCTCAGCATTCCCAGGTTGACACTTTATCCACTGCGCCACTGCAGGTCAGGCTGTTTCCACTTTTTGACTGTTATACATAATGCTGCTGTGAACATTCATGTACGTTTTTGTGCATACATATGGTTTCAATTCTCGTTGGTACGTGCCTGGAAGTAGAATTGCTGAGTCCTAACTTGTTTGAGTAACTGCCAGACTATTTTCCAAAGCAGTCACACCATTTTACATTCCCACAAGCAGTGTGTGAGGATTTCAATTTCTCTCCATCCTCACCAGTTTTTCTAATTATTTGTCTTTTTTTTATGGACATCATACTGGATATGAAGTGGTATCTCATTTATTTGTATTTCCCTAATTACTAATGACGTTGAGCATCTTTTCATATGCTTTTTGGCCATTTCTATATCTTCTTTAGAGAAATGTCTATTCAGATCCTTTGCAACTTTTTTTTTCTAAGTCTGCCCTTTTTATTTTATTTTTTAAATTTTTAAAATTTTTTTTACAGGGACAGAGAGAGAGTCAGAGAGAGGGATAGACAGGGACAGACAGACAGGAACGGAGAGAGATGAGAAGCATCAATCATCAGGTTTTCATTTCGACACCTTAGTTGTTCATTGATTGCTTTCTCATATGTGCCTTGACCACGGGCCTTCAGCAGACCGAGTAACCCCTTGCTCAAGCCAGCGACCTTGGGTCCAAGCTAGTGAGCTTTTGCTCAAACCAGGTGAACCCGCGCTCAAGCTGGCGATCTCGGGGTCTCGAACCTGGGTCCTCTGCATCCCAGTCTGATGCTCTATCCACTGCACCACTGCCTGGTCAGGCTGCACCTTTTTTTTTTTTAAGTGAGAGAGACAGACAAGAAGAGAGAGAGAGAGAGATGGGAAGCATCAACTCATAGTTGTGTCCTTTTAGTTGTTCCTTGATTGCTTCTCATATGTGCCTTGACATGGGGAAGGGGGCTCCAGCCAAGCCAGTGAACCCTTGCTCAAGCCAGCGATGAAAGGATCATGTCTATGATCCCATGCTCAAGCCCTATGAGCCCACACTCAGGCCTGCGACCTCAGGATTTCGAACCTGGAACCTCAGTGTCCCAGGTTGACACTCTATCCACTGTACCACCACCACCAGTCAGGACTTTTGTTCATTTTTAACTACTAATATGGAGTTGTAATAGTTCTTTATATATTCTAAATATGAGTATTTTATCAGATATATGAGTTGCAAAAATATTCTCCCATTCTGTGTCATCTTTTTGTTTTTTGATGCCCTCAGATGATGATGGCATCAGAAACACAAAAGTTTTTTTTTTATTTTAATGAAATCTAATTTCTTTTTTCTTTTTTTTTTTTTTTTTTTTTTTTTTTTTTTTGGTTGCTTATGCTTTTGGTGTCATATCTAAGAAAACTTTTCCAAATGCAAGCTCACAAAGATTTATGCCTCTATATTCTTCTAAGTGTTTTATAGTTTTAGGACTTACATTCAGGTCTTTCATCCATTTTAAATTAATTTTGTATATGGTATGAGTTAGGAGTTTAACTTAACCCTTTTCATGTAGATATACAGTTGTCCCATTAATGTTTGTTTAAAATACTATTTTTCCCCATTTTTTTTTTTTTTTGACAATTTTGGCCTGACCTGTGGTGGCGCAGTGGATAAAGCGTCGACCTGGAAGGCTGAGGTCATGGGTTCAAAACCCTGGGCTTGCCTGGTCAAGGCACATATAGGAGTTGATGCTTCCTGCTCCTCCCCCTTCTCTCTTTCTCACTCTCACTCACTCTTCTCTCTAAAATGAATAAATAAAATCTAAAAAAAAAAAGTTATAAAAATCAAATTACTATAAATATAAGGGTTTAATCTGGACTTTCAGTTCTATTCCACTGATCTATGTCTATCCTTACATGAGTACCACACTGTATTACTGACTGTAGCTTTGTCATAAATTATAAAATTAGAAAGTGTGAGGCCTCCAACTTTGTTCTTTGCCAAGATTGTTTTAGCTCTGAGTCCCTTGAATTTCTATATGAATTTTAGGATCAGTTTGTCAACATCTGCAAAGAAGCCACTTGGGATTTTGATAGAGATTGCACTGAATCTGTAGATCAACTTGAGAAGTGTTGCCATCTTAACAATATTAAATCTTCCAATCCATGAATAGATGGATGTCTTTCCTTTTATTTCATTCTTCTTTAATTTCTTTCAACAATGCTTTTAGCCTGACCAGGCGGTGGTGCAGTGGATAGGGCATCGGACTGCGATGTCGAGGACCCAGGTTCGAGACCCCGAGGTCGCCAGCTTGAGCGCGGGCTCATCTGGTTTGAGCAAAAAAGCTCATCAATTGGACCCAAGGTCACTGGCTCGAGCAAGGGGTTACTCGGTCTGCTGACGGCCCGCGGTCAAGGCACATTTGAGAAAGCAATCAATGAACAACCAAGGTGTCGCAATGCGCAATGAAAAACTAATAATTGATGCTTCTCATCTCTCCGTCCCTGTCTGTCTGTCCCTATCTATCCCTCTCTCTGACTCTCTCTCTGTCTCTGTAAAAAAACAAAAAACAATGCTTTTAGTTTTCAGAGTATACATTTTGTACTTATTTTGTTAAGTTTATTCCTATTTTATTCTTTTTTGATGTTATTGTAAATTGAGGTGAGTTTTTTCTTTTTCTTTTTCTTTTTTGTGACAGAGACAGAAAGACAGAGAGAGGAACAGATAGGGACAGATATATAGGAAGGGAGAAAAATGAGAAGCATCAATTCTTCATTGTGTCTCCTTTGTCTTCTTAGTTGTTCATTGATTGCTTTCTCAAGTGTGCCTTGACCAGGGGGCTCCAGCAAGCCAGTGACCCCTTGCTTAAGCCAGCAACCATGGGGTCATGTCTATAATCCCACACTCAAGCCAGTGACCTTGCACTCAAGCTGGTGAGCCCGCGCTCAACCCAGATGAGCCCATGCTCAAGCCGGTGACCTCAGGGTTTTCAAACTGGGTCCTCTGCTTCCCAGTCAAACATTCTATCCACTGCGTCACTGCCTGGTCAAGCAAGTTGTTTTCTTAATTTCACTTTCAGACTGTTTACTGTTAGTGTATAGAAATATAATTGATTTTTGTCTATTGGTCTTGCATCTTGCGAACTGAATAAATTCATTTATTAATTCTAATAGATTTTAAGTGGGTTTCTAAAGATTGTCTGTATACAAGAGCATGTCATCTGTTAATAGAGATCATTTTACTTCTTCCTTTTCAACCTACATGCCTTTTATTCTATTTTATTTTCTAATTTCCAGGGCTAGACCTCCAGCACAGTGTTTAATGAAAGTGGTGAAAGAGGACGTCCTGTCTTGTGCCTTTTCTTAGAGGGAAAGCATTCCGTGTTTCATTATTAAGTGTGATCTTAGCTGTATGTTTTTGGTAGATTTCTGTTATAAGACTGGAGATGTTGCCTTGAATCCTAGTTTGCTTAGTGTTTTTTTAAAATTATTTTTATTTATTTATTCATTTTAGAGGAGAGAGAGAGAGAGAGAGAAGGGGGGAGGAGCAGGAAGCATCAACTCCCATATGTGCCTTGACCGGGCAAGCCCAGGGTTTTGAACCGCCAACCTTAGCGTTCCAGGTCGGTGCTTGATCCACGGCTCCACCACAGGTCAGGCCTGTTTAGTGTTTTTATCATGAAGGGATGTTGGATTTTATCAAATGCTTTTTTTTTTCTTGCATCTATTGAGATGGTTTGATTCCTAGTTAGGGCACACAAGAGAAGCAACCATCTGCTTCTCTCCCCATCTCTCTCTTTTCCCCTCTCACAGCCAGTGGCTTAATTGGTTTGAGTGTCAGCCCTGGGCGCTGAGGATAGCTCGGTTGATTTGAGCATCAGCCCCAGAGAGGGGTTTCCAGGTGGATCCTAGTCAGAATGTATATGGGAGTCTGTCTCACTATCTTCCCTCATCTCACTTAAAAAATTTTTTTCCATAGTTTGTGTGTTTCTAGGAATTTGCCTATTTCATATATTATTTAATTTATTGGCATATAACTGTTCATAGTATTCCCTTATAATACTTTTTTATTTCAATAAGATCAATAGTAATATCCATCTTTCATTTCTGATTTCAGCAATTTGAGTCTTTTTATTTTCTTGCTCAGTCTAGCTAAAGGTTTGTCAATTGTCTTGATCTTTTCAAATAAATACATTTTGATTTCAAAATTTTGGTTTTGTAGGTCTTTCATCCTTTTACTTGGGAAGGGAGAGAGAGAGAAAGACAGGAACATCAATCTGTTCCTGTATGTGCTCCGACTGGGGATTCAACTTTGGGATGATGCTCTAACCAACTGAGCTATCCTGCAGGGCTAAAATAGAAATCTTTTTTTTTTTAAGTGAGAGAGAGAGAGAAAGAGAGAGAGAAAGAGGACAGAAAGGGACAGACAGACAGGAAGGGAGAGAGATGAGAAGCATTAACTCATAGTTGCAGCACTTTAGTTGTTCATTGATTGCTTTCTCACATGTGCCTTGACCAGGAGGCTCTAGCCGAGCCAGTGATTCCCTACTCAAACAAGCGACGTTGACATCAAGCCAGCAACCTTGGGCTCAAGCCAGTGACCATGGGTCATGTCTATGATCCCACATCCAAGCTGGTGACCCCACACTCAAGCTATTGAGCCCATGCTCAAGCCAGCGACTTTGTGGGGGGGGGGGGTGTGGAGTTCAAACCTGGGTCCTCAACATCCCAGACTGATGCTGTATCCACTGCACCACTGCCTGGTCAGGCTGCAATAAAAAAAAAATAGATGCCTGGTTTGTACCCCTAGAGGTTCTGATTTAATCGTTCTTGGGCAGGGCTGGAGCTTTAGAATCTTTTAAATTTCTACAGTCTTAAATTATATTAAAATTCGTTCCTCATACGGCACACCAAAAAAAATTATATTAAAGTTTGGGAATCTCTGCTTGAGAGACATTCTAAGGGAATAAGTAATATAAAGATTGTATGGCTAAAGGGACATTTTTCACAGCATTGGGTGATTTGCATCAAGAAGGAACAAACTGTAGTCCCAGGGTATTTGGACAGAATCAGATAACAATATTCAAGGTCACTCTGTGGCTCTGCAACAAGAAACACCTTTCATTGTCAGCCAGTGGTTGGAAACCCCTGAAAGAAAGATCCCCAAAGTGAATATTGATCGTATTCTACTTTTTAACTTGAGTGGCTTAACTTCTTAACGTACCGGTGTTTATTTTTATGCATCATAGCTAATATATGTAATATATATTATTTGTATATTTTCAGATATGTTATAAAATATTTTATAATAAAAAAGGACATTGCAACAACTCTGCTGGGCTTCTATGGTTAAAATTAAAGTCTTGAGCCTGACCTGTGGTGGCACAGTGGATAAAGCGTTGACCTATAATAGAATGCTGACGTCACTGGTTTGAAATCCCGGGTCTGCCCAATCAAGGCATGTACCAGAAGCAAGCAACTACGAGTTGATGTTTCCCCTCCCCCACCCCACTTTTCTCTCCCTCCTCTCTCTAAAATCAATAAATAAAATCTTTAAAAGAAAATAAGGTCTTGATTATCAAAGACTGAAATTCCGGCAGTTGGAATGAATAGCAGTATCTTGAGGGGATGGAGCTTCCCAGTCCTCTGGGCCCCTCCTTTCTACTGCATTCCTGATTGCCAAGCAAATGTGATAAGCCAGCTCGTAACAAGGAACATCTGGTCACAGCAGTTTGAAAATACCCTGAATCCAAGGATAGCAGGCACAATCTGAGCAGGGAAAAGAGGAATTACAGGCAAAATGAATTATAGGAATTTTCTAGGCAGTAGTTGCATGAGTGACTATGTGGACTTGACTCCCATGGGTTCAAAATCAAGGAGGATGAAATAAAGAAAGTAGGGTAGACTACTACTTTATTTCCATCCTCCCTCCCTTGACTTCTCTCTGTTCTGTTTCTGCTCCTCCTGCTCTCTTCCTGAGCAGCTTGGCTGATTGGACTTCTTTGTTGAGCTGACACTGAAGAGCCTGGTGGCTCTCGGCACATTGTAGGTGAATCAATACCAGAGTTGAAGAAGGGAATGACTCTATGTTACCA
Organism: Saccopteryx leptura; assembly: GCF_036850995.1. Classification (NCBI taxonomy): domain Eukaryota; kingdom Metazoa; phylum Chordata; class Mammalia; order Chiroptera; family Emballonuridae; genus Saccopteryx; species Saccopteryx leptura. The sequence continues at coordinate 189,086,846 of NC_089506.1, forward strand.
ATGACCTGCTAACATCTGACTCTCCCCATTCATACCTCTTCTTCAGAAAAATTTACTACTGATGAAAGGTTAATTAGCCAAACCTCCTTGTTGTGTGTTGGGGAGGAGTCATCAGAAGAGTTACCCCAGCAGAAACATGGAAAGAGTGAGGTTAATCAAAACGAAATTACTGATAACATTGGAAAAGGAGGAGACTAAAGAGTTAGAACCGAGAGGAAGCAGATGGACCGTCTAATCTCTGTTCTTGGCTGTGGCCAGAATGACAGTCTGCCTGTGTGGCCAGACTGGTTGTTGAAATACATAAATACTTTCTTATCAGTTGGTAAATTTCTGATGCTCCTTACCCCATCTACCTGCCTCCAGGCCACCAGACTTTTTTCTCAACTGGCAACTAAATGGTTAACACCCAGCACAGCTGTTGGAATCTTATTAGTGCTAAAATCAGTGTTTATTCTAATTGACTAGTGACCATGTGGTAACCAACTGATAAATATTTTGAATATCACCCCTAGCTGTGTCCACAAAAAAGCCAAAGCCAAATAGGCATGATAATTTTGGCGTTAATAAAAAGGCCTAACACACTGAATTGAGGTTTCAGCTTCTATTTGAAGTGTTGGCAGGAACAGACAGATGAGCAAACCTGAGTTCCACTTGCTTGTACAGCAAAATAATTCCTTAGTTTAACAGACAAATGTGTAACTCAAACCAGCATATTACATAGTCACCGGCCCTCTTGCCATAACCATCTTTGAGTCATAGACCCAGATCTCTTTGAAGAAGAGGATAGGAACCTCAGAGAAAGGCTGCTACAACATCATTCAGTTCTCCAGCCTGGACAGTATCAAAGATTGGCAGGACTTGGAAAATAATAAAGGGTTACCTCAAACTGAATTAGCTGAGTACATGATATATGATAAACTATTTTTGTGTGTGTTTCTCTTTAGTCACAGGACCAGAAACTATTTGTCTACAGCTGGTAGATGTAGCAGTACATATTCACTTTATCTATGGTAATCAACTATCCCAGGAAACCCCTCATTCCTGGCAAATAGAGATGGTTGATCACATTAATTTTTTCTCCATAGATGTCACCCTAACCTGCATTGAAGCTAACATGCTGATTTGCCTTGGACATTAGGACATAGCAAGTTATCTTTGATATATAGTTGAGACAGGAATATAATGTGGGTGTGACATAAAACCTGCCAAATCCATGAAGTTCTTAGAAGGTAATTGGAAAAAAATATAATAGAACATATCCTTCAAAATGAAGGGAAAGAATGGAACAAAGGGAAAGTTGTTGCATTTTATACACTTTCAATTAACAAGTTGTGGAAGCAGTACATACCTCTATTTTAGCAGGATTTTTGTTTTCCACTGCAAAAAGAAAGCTCACTCAAACAAGCTCAAATAAGTAAAACAGATAAGAGAATGAGAGACCAAATATCCTAGATCTGAGGCTATAGTGGGGTCAAGCTTTGTGTAGAGTGAAACCCAAGGAAATTCTGGGTCCAAGAAGAAAACTCCAGGAATAAAAATGTGTGAATTGGCCCTGAATGGTGGCTCAGTGGATAGAGTGTTGACCTGGTATATGGACGTCCTGGGTTCAATTCCCAGTCAGGGCACACATAAGGAGCGACCATCCACTTCTCTCACCCTCCCTCTCCTCCTTCTCTCCCTCTTCTCCTCCTGCAGCCAGTGGCTCAGTTTAAGCATGGCCCCAGGTGCTGAGGATAGCTTGGTGAGTACAGCATGTCAGCCTCAGGTGCTAAAAATAGCTCAGTACTCCAGCACCAGCCCCAGAGGGAGTTGCCAGGTGGATCCTGGTCGGGGCACATGCGAGAGTCTGCCTTACAATCTCCCCTGCTTTCACCTATAAAAATTTTTTTAAATAAAATAAAATGAAATAAAAGAGGCCCTGACCTGTTGGCTCAGTGGTAGAGTGTCGGCCCAGCATGTGGAAGTCCTGGGTTCGATTTCCAGTCAGAAAACACAGAAATAGTGTCAATCTGCTTCTCCACCCCTCCTTCTCTTGTTTCTTTCTCTCTCTCTCTCTTCTCCCCTCCTGCAGCCATGGCTCAATTAGAGCGAGTTAGCCCCTGGCGCTAAGGACGATTCCATGACCTCTGCCTCAGGTGCTAAAAAAAATGGCTCTGGTTGCAACTGGGCAAGGGCCCCAGATAAGCAGAGCATCACTTGCTTGGTGGATCCTGGTCGGGGTACATGCAGGAATCTGTCTCTGCCTCCCCTCTTCTCACTAAAAGTAAAATAAAGTAAAATAAATAAAATAAAATGTGTGATTTTTCTTCCATTCCAGATTGTTAATGCGGCTTACCCACTATCTACCACTCTCATGGATGTCTTCTTCCATCTGATTTCACATTTCTCATCCAAAAACCCAAGAAAGAGAATCTGACTACATTTTTTAAGTTTATATTTTATTTTAAAGAAAATTTGGCCTGACCACGCAGTGGCACAGTGGATAGAGCGTCGAACTGGGATGTCGAGGACCCAGGTTCGAGACCCCGAGGTCGCCAGCTTAAGTACTGGCTCATCTGGTTTGAGCAAAAGCTCACCAGCTTGGACCCAAGGTCACTGGCTCGAGCAAGGGGTCACTCGGTCTGCTGTAGTCCCACGGTCAAGGCACATATGAGAAAGCAATCAATGAACAACTAAGGTGTCGCAACGGAAAACTAATGACTGATGCTTCTCATCTCTCCTTTCCTGTCTGTCTGTTCCTGTCTATCCTTCTCTCTGTCTGTAAAAAAAAATTTTTTTAATAAATAAATAAATAAATAAGAAAATTTGACATATACATAATTTAAAGAGTTAAACACTTCTGATGGCTTGTTAGAAAAAATAATAGAAGACCCCTTTCAGTACTTCTCCATTTCCAACTAGCTCCTGAGAAGCAAGCACTTTCAGTTCTTACAGTGATTATTTTGGTATTTATCTTTATATTTCCAAATGTTATGGTTATATTTTGATTTTTTGATTTTTTTTTCAGTTTTAGCCATTGTTTATTGACCTATCACTGTAGACAATGATCTCTCTCTCTCTCTCTCTCTCACACACACACACACACACACACAAACTTCCCATGTCACCATCCTCTGAACATATGTTTATCATTTAGTTAGGAAGATATTCAGGGTTGTATTTTTATAATTATATAAATGCTATTCACAATTTAGCCATATGTTATAATGTTATTTTTTTTTTTCCATTTGGTTTCCCTGGAGTTAATAATTTTCTTGTCTTTTTGTTTGTTTAGTCTTCTAGTATTTATTCCTAATTAAAATCTCTGATGTATAAATGTCTTCTCATTATACTCATACATATGGAGTAGAAGGTTGCAGAAGTAAAGGTTTGTTGCTGTGCCTGTAAAGTGAAAGTAAATTATTAGGTCTTCTGTTTCATCTTCTTAAAGAAATAACTCCTAGCCTGACCAGGCAGTGGTGCAGAGGATAGAGTGTAAGCCTGGGACACTGAGGACCCAGATTTGAAACCCCAAGTCTCCGGCTTGAGTGTGGGCTCATCAGCTTGAGTGCAGGGTCATTGGCTTGAGCATGGGATTATAGACATGACCCCATGGTTGCTGGCTTGAGCTCAAAGGTCGCTGGCTTGAGCAAGGAGTCACTGGTTCAGTTGGAACCCCCCAGTCAAGGCACATATGAGAAAGCAATCAATGAACAACAAAGGTGCCACAAATGAGTTGATGCTCTCATCTCTCTCCCTTCCTGTCTGCCTGTTCCTGTCTGTGTCCCCAACCCACCCTTCTCTCACTAAATAAATATATATATATATATATACCTCCTAGAACCTTCTCCAGTCTGAACTGGTTGTCAGCTAGGCCTGCAGCCCAGCTGTCATCTTGGAATCTCCTTTCACCAATGCCCTAGAGACTCCTTTTATCTTTGTGGTGTTTGATATCCTTATTCATGGATCTCATGTCTACCTCTTCCCTGCTGTATCCCTTTACTTTGGTAGTAGAGTAGCTTCTGAAAAAGAGTACTCAGAAAAGTTTAAGACTTTATTCCACCCATATCTGTCTTTTGTTTTTTCATAGTAATAAGGTTTTTAGCTGGGTATACATCCAAAGTAAAGTCTATATTTCTATATTTACCAGCCTCCTTTGCAACTAGGCATGGCCATATGACCAAATTCTGATCAATAAGATGTAAACAGAAGTGTTACTTGACAGCTTCTGAGAAACCTCCTAAAGAAATTGCTGGCATCAATGAACAATTAAAGTGCCACAAGTATGAGTTGATGCTTCTCATCTCTTTCACTTCCTGTCTCTCTTGAAAAAAAAAGAAAGAAAGAAAGAAAGAGAGAGAGAGAGAGAGAGAGAAAGGAAAGAAGGAAAGAAGGAAGAAAGGAAGGAAAGAAGGAAGGAAGGAAGGAAGGAAGGAAGGAAGGAAGGAAGGAAGGAAGGAAGGAAGGAAGGAAGGAAGGAAGGGAGGGAAGGAAAAAATACTCAGTGGCAAATGCCCCTTGTTTCCTCCACCTAATGTCTGATAGTCAGGTGCTACCATCTTGGACCATGAGGATGATGGCCACCAACCTGGGTTACTGACAGTTTCATGGAACAGAGCCACTCTAGTGTTCTGGATTTTGTGTGTGTGTGTGTGTGTGTGTGTGTGTGTGTGTGTGTGTGTGTGTGTGTGTGAGTGACAGACAGACAGAGGGACAGATAGGGACAGACAGACAGGAAGGGAGAGAGATAAGAAACATCAACTCTTTGTTGCAGACACCTTAGTTGTTCATTGATTGCTTTCTCATATAAGCCTTGACGGGGGAGGGGGGGCCTACAGCAAACTGAGTGACCCCTTGCTCAAGCCGGGGACTTTGTGCTCAAGCTGGTGAGCCTTGCTCAAACCGGATGAGCCTGCGCTCAAGCCGGTGACCTCAGGGTTTCTGCGTCCCAGTCCAATGTTCTATCTACTGTACTACCACCTAGTCAGGTGTAACCTGCATTTTTGTGTGAGAGAAAAAGAAAATTGTAAGCGTTTTCTGTTACTTGCATCTGAACTTTGAATTAATGAAAATATCTGCTATAAACATTTGTGTACAAGTATTTCTTTGAGTATCTGTTTTTAATTTGGGGGAGGTATATACCTAGGAGTAGAACTACTGAGTCATTTGGTGATTCTATATTTATCTTTTTATACAATCTACAGAGAAGCCAGAGTATGTGCACATTTATTTCTGTGGGAACTGCCAAATTGTTTTTCACAGAAGCCATACCATCATACACTGCCATCAGTAATGCACAAAGGTTTTGATTTCTCCATATCCTCACTGACAATTATCAGTTCTGTTTTTCCTTTTTTGAAAAATTATAGCCAGTCTAGTGATTGTGAAGTGGTTTTGATTTGCATTTTATAATGACTAGTGACGTGGAGTATATCCTATGTGTTTATTGGCCATTTGTATATTTTCTTTGAAAAAATGTGTTTTCAAGTCCTTTGCCCATCTTTTAATTGGGAGATTTGTCATTCTGTTGTTGAGCCTAATGTCTTTTAAAACTGATTTTCAATTTATCTGCTGGCTTTTAGTCTCCACATTTAACCCCACTTCTGGAGGTATCTGCTGCCACCAGTTCGTAAGAGGTTACTTAAAGTTATTCCACAGCTTACTGGTGTTCTGTTTGTTTTTGGATTATTGTGCTGTTTTTTCAGGGTTTCTTTCTCTCTCTTTATTTCATTTTCAGAAATTTCTACTGGTATATTTTCAAGTTCATTATCTTTTCTTCTATAATGTCTAATCTGTTGTGAATCCCATCCAATGTACTTTTCACATCATACATTTCATTTTTTTCATTTCTCTCTTTTTTGTGTGTGAGAAGTTTATTCAAGTGCCAGTGACTTGAGAAGATGGGGGAACTCCTGTCCTCAAAAACCCATCTTACATCTCAGTGCAGGCAGAAGAGAGAAGGAATGGAAGGCAGAGCAAACAGATCAAAGGGAAGGGGGAGCTATTCTAAAACAGGAGGTGAGCAAACGATTATTCTTCTTGCTTATTCTTGTCAGTTCCAATAAGGGTCCTGGAGTTGGCAATGTCCCAAAGGTTGAGTTAACCATAAATCAAGCAAGACCAGGTCTCTTGCTTCTGCCTCTTTCAGCTTCTGGGGGCTCCAGGCATCACTGGGATGGTGGCTGCATCCCTTCCGTCTCTGCTTTCATCTTCCTCTGTCTCATTTCTCATTTCTAGAACTTAGATTTGGACCTTTTAATATCCTTTTAATCTCCCATTATCATGCTCATGCTTTCTTCTATTATCTTTAACATATGAAATACATTTTTAATAGCTGATTTTATGTCTTTGTGTACTATTTTTATTACCTGTGTCATCTCTGGATTTGTTTCTATTTTATTTTCTTGTCTCACCATGGGTCATGTTATTGTGTTTCTTTGCATCTCTGATATTTTTATTGGATGCCAGATATTGTGAATTTTACATTTGGGTGCTGGGCTTCTTTGCATTGTTTTAAATATTTTTGACATTGTTGGGATGCAGCTAAACTATTTAGAAATGGTTTGGTAATTTTTTTCCAAGGCTTACTTTTAAGTTTTATCACTGGAGACCAAAGCAGCCTCTAGTCTAGGGCTTATCTGGATGTACTATTTAAGCAACACCTTTCAGAGTATTCTCTATGCATTGTATATTATGAGGTTTCTCCACTCTGGCTGTTAGGAATGTGAACTATTTCCAGACTCATGAATCTCCAGAAATTGACTCACCTGTTCCTTTGTAGTTGTTCATTATCTAGACTTGAGTGGTTTCTTCATGCACACGGATGATGAGTACTCAGTTGAAGACTTGAGAGGAACCCTCTGAAGATTTCAAGAGCTCTTTCCCTGTCTCTGTACTACTCTCCCTCTAATACTTTGCCCTGTAAACTTGAACTCTATTGGCCTTCCTGAATTTTCAGCTCTGTCTCTTTAACTCAGGGAACCCAGTGGGCTCTATATGTGTGTTTCCCTTCTTTGTACTGGAGACTGGGAGCTCTCTCCAGGCAATAAGCTAAAGCAATGGTAAGGCTGACCTCATTCTTTTCCCTTTTCTCAGGGATCACTATCCTTGTGGCCTGTTGTTCAATATCTGGAAACAGTTGTTTCATATACTTTCTTCACTTAATGTGGGAGGGTGAATGCAGTCCTTGTTAGTCCTTCAGGGCAGAGTTAAAGTCTCTTTGCTTGTCTCTTCACATCAGACAACTTGAAAGGCCATAGGCCATGGTATTATTTGCTGTCTTAATTTACTGCTACAGTGGGTTGCTCACTCAATAAGGGCCACTCTGAGAGAGACAGACAGACAGACAGAGAAGCATCAGTTTGTTGTTCCACTTGGCTGTGCCATTGATTGCTTCTCGTATGTGCCTTGAGTGGGGCTCCAACCTGAACCTCTGGGTTGGAGCCAACACCCTTGGGACTAGGATTGGCAATGTCACAATTGAGCCTGCCACCTTGCTGCTCCTGGGTGGCATTCTATCCACTGCACTACTGGCCAGGGCTATTGTTCTCTTTTAAGAGGAAATTTTGGGGCAATAAAAAATAGAAATAAAAATGCAGATTATTTAGAAAATAATAATAAACACATAACACTTCAGAATCTATTAGCTGTGGCTAAAGCAATGCTCATATAAAATGTTTTTGGCCTTACTTAATAAAAAAATTAAAATAAGTAAGCATCAAACTCAAAAAAAATTAGAAAAAGAATAACAAAATAAACCTAAAAGCAGCAGAAGAAATAAATAGGTACAATCGGAAATTAAGTTGGAAAACAAACAAAAAGTAGAACTGATAAATAAAATTGGAATAAGTAGATGCTTCTATAATATGACAAAATATATTTGTTAGTCCAATAGTCAACATCAAGATTTATGGGGAACTAAAGATATACATCCACTAAAGTAAGAGATATTAAGATTTTTAATTTAAGATATTAACAGGTGTATGTGTCACTGTGGAGCCATCCCTCTCCATTGCCTGCTGGCTGTGTGTGCTTCCTCCTCACTCTGTAGCCTGTAATAAGTATGCCCCACCTCACGCATTCTACCTGCAAACAACCTGCCAGCTCCCGGCTCTTCCCACAGTACATCAAAGAACACAGGTAATACTTTGTTAAGACCCTTTAAAGCTTTTACATGCCTTGCTCTAGTCTATGCTAATTAGAACTCTAAGTAGTAAATGAGAAGTACCACCAGAACCCAGGCAGACAATCACAGGCAGGGAAGCTACAACTTTCTTGTAGAATTTCTTTAATATTTCTCTCCTTATAGAATAAGAAAAGATATCGACTGACCAGGTGGTGGTGCAGTGGATAGAGCATCTGCCTGGGATGCTGAGGACCCAGGTTCAATACACCAAGGTCACTGGCTTGAGCATGGACTCATCCAGCTTGAGCACAGGCTCACCAGCTTGAGCGTGGGACCATAGACATGACCCCATGTTGCTGGCTTGAAGCTCAAGGTTGAGCCCAAGGTCGGTGGCTTGAGCAAGGGGTCACCAGATCAGCTGGAGCCCCTCAGTCAAGGCACACATGAGAAAGCAATCAATGAACAACTAAGGTGCTGCAACGAAGAATTAATGCTTCTCATCTCTCTCCCTCCCTGTTTGTCTGTCCCTGTCTGTCCTTTTTCTCTCTCACAATAAATAAATAAATAAACAAATAAATAAATAAATAGCAAAATATATCTGCTATTAATTAACTACTTCTAGATATTTAACAACTTAATTATTCAAGAGCAAGTAATTAGAGATAGAAAAATATCAAAAAAAGTTAAAACTGTCATTATTTGAAGATAACATGATCTCTACCTGGAAAAATGAAGAAAATCAGCTGAAAAAAGGTATTATAAATAGTAAATGAATTCAGTAGGAGACTGGTACAGTCCTGAGACTGTAATAGAACACCCAGGTTCTTGGGAACCTATCAGGAATCTAGTGGCAGTTTCAACTCTATCAGGTTCCTTCTCTCATAGAAGGTGTGGTGATATATATGCTCTGGAAAAAATGTTTCTTCTGTATTTGAGTTTTTTCCCCCAACAGACCATGCCTCTGACTATTTCACCATCTATGTAATTACTGACTTTGCATAATACAAGGTGCTCCAGACAGAATTATCTTCAACCAAGAAACTCGATTCCCAGTAAAAGAAATAAAACAGTTGGCACTTCATGGATCATTATCATATTTCCCATCCACCAGAAGCAGCTGGCCTTATAGAACAATGAAATATCCTGAAAACAGATCTAGCGGTATCCAAGAGACTGCATTCATAAGTCTAAGATGTTTTCTTGCAGTAAGTGATACGTCATCTCAGTGACTGAAATGCAGTTCCCATTCTCCCTCAGCCAATATAAAGGTCTAAAAACCAAGAGTTGGATGGAGGGTGGAGGGTGGCAATTCTCATTACGTATTACTTTTCTCTCTAAAAATGTTTGCTTTCCATCCTCCAAGGGTGAGGTGTTTTCAGCAGGGAACCCAATAAGGATTCCAACTGTCCATTTGGGACTGCTCCTGCCAGTAGGGCAATGGCAGAAAAGGATGTTCCTGTGCTAGTGTGCTGCCCTGATTATGAAGGGTTGTTACTCCGATAGGACCTGAGAGGGGCAGATATGGATACCTTCTTGCACCACCACACCCAGTGGTACAAATTAATAGAAAACTGTCACAATCCACATCAGTGTACTAATTTTCTTCCCCCACTATTGTATATACATCAGGGTTTGGTGGTAGCTAAGTCTGCCACTTTGTTAAAGTTTTCAGGACAATAATAATATTTGGCTAATGAGAAAACATAGGAGGAATGGGTAGCACTCAGTAACTGTGAACCCTGACATTTAGAGGGAATGTTTAAAGTGTTCTGAGATGTCACATCTGTATATCTGGATGTGACTTGGTGTTGCCTCCTATTAGGGACTTGAAGTGCATTTGTGGCTATGATAATTGGAGAAGTGGAACAAAGTACACGTTGGAGTGCCCAGAGCTTAGTTAGTTTTGGGTCTGCATCTCTATCTACATGCTGTACCTAAGCAACCTTATCTAGTCCCATAGCTTTAAATAACTCCTCTATATGAATGACTCCTAAACCTCTTGAAAATCCAGACTATACATCTACCTGCCTATTTGATCAACTCCTTGAAGGTCTCCCAGGGGTCTCAAATCAACATGTCCAAAGCAAAACTACTCATTTCTGACTGTCAGCATCCCCTAACCTGCTCCTGCTACAGTACCTCCTTTTCCAATAAGTGACACCAAAGCCACCCAGTTGCTCAAAACAAAAATGCAGAGCTTTCCTGTCCAATATGGTAGTTACTAACCACATGTGGCTATTTAAACTTAAATGATACTTAATTAACATTGAATAAAATAAGCCTGACCAGGCAGTGGTGCAATGGATTGAGCATTGGCCTGGGAAGCAGAGGGCCCAGGTTCGAAACCCCAAAGTCACTGGCTTGAGCGCAGACTCACCAGCCTGAGTACATTGTCGCTGGCTTGAGCATGGAATCATAGACATGACCCCATGGTCACTGGCTTGAGCCCACAGTTGCTGGCTTGAGCAAGGGGCACTGGTTTGGCTGTAGTCCCCTGGTTAAGGCACATATGAGAAAACAATCAATGAATAACTAAGGTGCCTCATCTCTCTCCCTTTCTGCCTGTCTGTCCTTGTCTGTTTGTGTCTCTCTTTCTCTCACCAAAATTAATTAATTAATTAAACTAAACTTTCAGAGTCTCAGTTTTACTAGCTTCATTTCAAGTCCTCAATAGCTACCTGTGGCTAGTAGCTACCATATTGACAGTTGGATACAGAACATGTCCATCATGACAGAGCATTTTATTGGATGGTGCTTCTCTAAAGAAGTTGTCATTGATTCCTCTTTCCCTCACCTCACACATTAACAAATCCTATGGATTTTGCGTTTAAAATATTCCCTGAATCAATCCGTTTCTCTCCAACCCACTCCTACCACCATGGTTTTCTTTCCTTCACCATCAGGAATAGAACCTCTGAAGTTTAGGCGAGCACAAGGAGGCCCAAAATAAAGAATACATTTTTCCGAATCCCCCATTGCACTTAGGTGTGGCCATGTGATTGAGTTCTGACAAATGTGGTTGTGTGCAATTTTGTGGCATGTCCTTAAAGAGAGCAGGATCTTCCTGGCTGCTGTAACAGACATGATGGCTGAAGCTAGGATAGATCATGAGGATAAACTTGGGAGTGAAGGTAACGAATTATGGAGCAACAAGATAGAAGGAGCCTGGGTCCCTGACACAGTGGAGCAATCCACCAGCCCTGGAATGCCTACATAGACTTTCACATGAGAAAGAAAGAAAATACATTTGACTTAAGTCCTGATTATTTTGGGTTTTCTGTATCAGTGGGACCTAATTCTAACTAATACAGCTTCCCATCACACTTAGAAAAAAAAAAATCTAAACTCCTTACCAAAATCTGGAAGGTTCTGCATAATCTGGTCCCACTCTAGTATAATCCCTCCACTTTCCCCTCATTCACCATGCTTGTCACTCTGGCTTTCTTTTTTGCTGTTTTATCATACAAAGCTTCTTCATGCTTCAGGGACTTTGCACTTCCCCTCCCTGGCTTGCTCCTCCTCAGATTTTATCACTGCAGACTCTTTTTTGTTAATTGGGTCTCAGCTTAAATATCACTGCTTTAGAGATAGTTCCCCTGAACAGTCTAAAATACTAAAATACCCAACAAGTCACTCTCTTCTACAATACTTTATTTTAATTCTCTGCATAGAACTTATTACAAAAAAAACCCCAAACCCACTAATTGATTATTCTTTAACTTGTTTATTGTGTGCCTTCCCCTCCTAGAATGTAACCTCCATGAAGACAGGAATTTTGATTGGTTGTCTAGAGCAGTGCCTAAGACCTAGTAGACAGTCAATAAATGTTTGTCAAACGAATGGTCAAATACTATTCTATGGATAGTGTGGTGATTAAAAGCAGGGTTTCTTGCCCTGGCTGGATAGCTGGGTTGGTTAGAGAGTTATCTGAAGACATGAAGGTTTGGCTTTGATTCCTAGTTAGGGCATATACAGGAACAAGTTGATGTTTCTGTCTGTCTGTCTCTCTCCCTTCCTCTTTCTAAAATCAATCAATACATTCTTTTTAAAAGCAGTGTTTCTAAGTAAGAGGACCCAGATGCAGGCCATGTACCAGTTGTGTGACCTACTGCAAACTGTATAACCTAAGACTCTGTAAAATGAGATTTCCTATGGCATAGGGTAGGAGTAAATAGCATTTATAAAGCCCTCTCTCTTCATCTCTCTTTCTCTGGGAACTCCCTCTTTCTCTCTTTCCTCCGCCCCTCTTATGCGTTGTGCGTGCCTCTCTACACAGTTGTAGCTAAGATTAAGCTTTTGAAATTTGGCGGGAATTAATGTTAGCCTTCTGAAGGACCAGAGCTGCGCACGCGCGGGACACCTACTCTGTCTCGCGTATTAACTTTGCAGCCTCGATAGCCAATCAGAGTTGGCGTCGAAGCCCGAGTTCCGAGGATTCACCAATCGAGTCTAGGAGGCGGGCTGCCGTAGACACAGTGGCGAGAGGGGGCGGGGACAAGGAGAGAGCTCTCACAGTCTTAGCGGCAGGATCTCTATGGTCCAATGGGAGAGGCCTGAGGTCTGAAGGCAATGGGGCGTGGCGTTGTAGGCTACGGCAACTAGAGACAGTCTAATGTCGGTCCAATCAGAGTGAAGAGGAGGGAGGAGACTAGTTAGTCAGTGTGCAGGATAGGCGAGGCTCGGAGGTTGCGGAGTCTCGCGCGGACGCCGCGGGCTCCCGAGCTTCTGTCAAGGGAGCCAGGCGTGCGGAGGCGACTGAGGAGGCGGGAAGGTGTCAGTGGTTGAAGGGACGATTGCTGATTCGAGGAAGCTCGAGGGAGTGGGCAGCCATGGTGATGGCGGCGAAGAAGGGCCCAGGCCCGGGTGGCGGGGTCGGCGGGGGAAAGTCGGAGGCGGAGGCGGCTTCGGAGGTGTGGTGTCGCCGGGTGCGAGAGCTGGGTGGCTGCAGTCAGGCCGGGAACCGCCACTGCTTCGAGTGCGCCCAGCGCGGGGTCACCTACGTGGATATCACCGTGGGCAGCTTCGTATGCACCACCTGCTCCGGCCTCCTGTGAGTTGACTGGCGCGGGGGGAGGACCGGGAAGGAGGAGCAGAGAGTCGGCGTGGGAGACAGCGGAGACCCTGGGCGAAGGAACAGAGGTGGGGACGGCGGGGAGGCCTGGGGACGCGCCCGATGTGGTGAGAAAATCCTTTGCTGCAGAGGTGTCATGGGGAAGGGAAAGGGGCAAGGAAGGCAAATCACACAGTTGCAGTGGCGTTGCAGGGGAAGGGAAGGACACCGGAACGCAATGGAGAAACTCCCTCAGGGAGACAAGGAGAACCGAAAGTGGGGATAATTGAAGGGAACGGGGGGGAGGGGGTTAGAGATTTAAAAGGCCTGAGAATGACATAAACCTTGAAAGGGAATTTCATGAAGATGGAGTGCATAAAGGAAAGAGGTAGTAGGGCAAACTGGGCTTAAGATGAAGGAGTACCTTTCTTCCTTCTGGCTTTTGCCCTTCGTGGAGTGTGAGATGGAAAAACCAAGTTAAAATAGGTGACTTAACCTAGGTTGACAGCACAAACATATTCACAGGTAAGTAGCCATCTTCCAGTGTTCAGGTGCAGATCCGAATCTTGGAGGACTTTGAAATGCTATCCAGCAGTAGATATCTTACCAATCTAAGCGATGATGAGAGCTGATGGGTTCTTTAGAGAGCTTAACTTTTCCAACCGTTTGGAGAGCTGAATGAGCCATCCATAAGTGTAATTATTTACAGTACATCTTTAAGTTCCTCGTTGCCATGGCTTGATCCTAGTAGTGACATCTGGCAACTCTTTCTAGATTGGGGGGAAGGGGACATTTGTTGTATAATCTTATCACTATAGTTGGCACAGGCACTGTATTTGGTCGTGCCTGAGCTAATTTAGAACCACAGTTCTAGCCTAGATTTCTGGTTATATAGTAAGTTTCTTTTTCCCCCTTAGGGAATTATTTGGTTAGATGCATGATTAACATTTGATACCAAGCTTGTGTCTCTATTTTTTTATAAGTTTATCAAGGGGCTTATTTTGACCATTTTTTAGTATTATTTAATACATGATTTGTTTGGTGGTTTTATTTTTAATAAGGAGATCATTCCTGTTTCTTCTTACACCTTTAGGAGCCAAAGAGGGAACAGTATTGTTCTTGCTTGACAGATGGGAGAATAGAAGCATAGAGAGGTTAAGTAACTTATCCAATGCCATATGGGGCTTGCTGTTTTCAGCATTTGTAGTTTGATATTAGTTATGATTGTGGCAGATCAGAAATGAGGACCCAGGTCTTCTAAGATACAGTTTAGAATTACTTCTCTGTTCAGTTTTTACCTCCTTTGCCAAATTTCTGTGTTCTGATCAACCTCACTTGTGTGTTGTGAGAATGAACTTAACTTTGGTCTAAGTAAAAGCCACTGTGGCTTTTGGGACAATGATTTAGAATCCAAACAGAAATGTGTCAAAAGTGATAGAGATGCAAATGAAGCAAACAAATAGAAACTTGAGAAGGGGACAAGTACTCTGAGGAGAGAAGGAGCAGAGTTTATGAATATTTACAGCATAAAGTAGAGAAAGCAGATTCCTGAAGATCTTGTTATGAAGAGGAAAATCTGATTATAAGCTCTGAAAAAAATAAAGGGAAGCAGGAGGTTAAAAATGATATATCAGCCCTGGCCGGTTGGCTCAGTGGATAGATCATCAGCCTGGCGTATGGACATCCTGGGTTCAATTCCCAGTCAGGGCACACAGGAGAAGCAACCATCTGCTTCTCTCCCTCCCTCCCCCTTCTCTCTTCTCCTCCCACAGCCAGTGGCTTGATTGGTTTGGGCATCAGCCCTGGGTACTAAGGATAGCTGGTTTGGTCCAAGCATTGGCCTCAGGAGCTGAGAATAGCTCGATTGATTTGAGCATTGGCCCCAACTGAGGTTGGCGGGTGGATCTCTGTCTCTGATGCATGTAGGAGTCTGTCTCTCTATCTCCCCTCCTCTCACTTAAAAAAAAAAAAAAAAAAAAGGAAGAATAATGATGATATATCAGAGTCTAGCTCCTAGGAAGAAAATGTTAGGAAACAGTGTTAATTCATTCCCATGGTTGGCTGTGATGAAATGAAAGATAAAACACTGGAAGTGCTGACATTATCATTATTTTATAGATCTTGGTTTAAAGTATCCCACAGATAACATTTCCCTTATATAATGAATATCTTTCAATCAGGACAGAAGGAGAAGGAAGGGATCTGGGGCACCTTAAAAACCTGGTTTCTTTTGCTAGAAAAGTTAACTCCTTATATATCAGTGCACAGTTTGTAAAACTTTACCACTTTTCCCTGTGGTCATTATTGTTGATCCCATTAAAGAAAAGGCAAAATGCCTGTAATCTGGAGAGATACCGAGTAGAGGTGACTGTGGCCCAAAGATTGATTAATTTAATAGAAAAGTACCCCAAGAGGCCTGGCTCTGTTAAGGTGTATGTACCTCAGACTAGGGCTTAACTTCTAAAGGACTTAAGTTCCAATGGGAACAAGTGGTAGGAATCTACTAGCCTTTTTTTTTTTTTTTAAGTTTCAAAAAATTCTAGAAAGGACATTTTTGCTTAGTATTTTGGTGAAGCATAATGAGAGTCACTCCAAGTGATTCTTTTTTTTTTTTTTTTACAGAGGCAGAGATAGACAGGGACAGACAGACAGGAACGGAGAGAGATGAGAAGCATCAATCATTAGTTTTTCGTTGCGCGTTGCGACTTCTTAGTTGTTCATTGATTGCTTTCTCATATGTGCCTTGACCGCGGGCCTTCAGCAGACCGAGTAACCCCTTGCTGGAGCCAGCAACCTTGGGTCCAAGCTAGTGAGCTTTTTGCTCAAGCCAGATGAGCCCTCGCTCAAGCTGGCGACCTCGGGGTCTCGAACCTGGGTCCTTCCGCATCCCAGTCCGACGCTCTATCCACTGCGCCACCACCTGGTCAGGCTCCAAGTGATTCTTGAAGTGGTAGACTTTAGGGAACATACTTTGGTGGTTGGGAAATGAAAAGCTAGGCCAACCCTTTGTTAGCAGGAAGTCAGAACAGAGTGAAGAACCAAGAAGATGCTGGGCCAATAAATGAAGCTGAACTGAAGGCATGTTGAGATTATAAGGAGAGAAATACAAGATAAAATTCTATAAAAAAGCTTTAGTTTCCCTGCCTGTGACTGTCTGCCTGGGTTCTGGTGGTACTTCTCATTTACTAATTGGAGTGCTAATTAGCACAGACTAGAGCAAGGTATATAAAGTTTTTAAAGGGGCCTTAACAAATTTTTTTTTATTTTTATTTTTATTTTGTATTTTTCTGAAGTTGGAAATGGGGAGGCAGTCAGACAGACTCCTGCATGCGCCCGACTGGGATCCACCCGGCACGCCCACCAGGGGGCGATGCTCTGCCCATCCGGGCGTCACTCTGTTGCAACCAGAGCCACTCTAGCGCCTGAGGCAGAGGCCACAGAGCCATCCTCAGCGCCCGGGCCAGCCCGGGCCAACTTTACTCCAATGGAGCCTTGGCTGCGGGAGGGGAAGAGAGAGAGAGAGAGGAAGGAGAGGGGGAGGGATGGAGAAGCAAATGGGCGCTTCTCCTGTGTGCCCCGGCTAGGAATCGAACCCGGGACTCCTGCACACCAGGCCGAGGCTCTACCACTGCTTCCTGTGTCCTGTGATGTGGGAAGGGGCTGGGAGCTGGCAGGTGGACCAGAGGCAGAATGTATGAAGTGGGGGCATACTTCTTGCAGGCTGCAGAGTGAAGAGGGAGCAGACACAGTTCAGCAGGCAATACAGAGGCTTGGCTCCACAGCGACACACCAGTTAACATCTTAAATCTACATGGTTGATTGCCCATAGATTATGATTTTGTAATGCTGGGAAGTGGAAATTGTGGTAGGCCATCAGAATAAATATTCATTTATTCAGTCAGTTAACAAATATTTATTGAGTGTCTGTCTAGCCCCAGACACTGTTTTAGGTGTTGGAGCTATGGTAATATACCAAATTGACAAAGTATCTGTATTCATGTAGCTTATATCCTAGTAGAGGCCCTGGACTCTAAATAAATAATTAAATATATAATTACAAGTAATGATAAATGCTATGAAGTAAATAAAAGGTCAGCATGGGCCAGAAAGGGGTAGGAACTCATACGGAAGCATGATGGTAAAAAGTGAAGAAATATTCTTTGTTAAAATGAAGAGTATATTGGAGGAGGGGAGTGAAGTACTATATTTAGCACCGTAGCCAGAGAGAGGAGACAGCAAAATTGGCTTTGGATTTTGAAAGCCAGTTTAATGTTGAGTGTGTTACAAATATGTCTACCTCTTAAAAGGGTGGAGTGTCCTGGGGGCAGTGAGAAGAATAACCAGAGTTCCCAGCTGGCTGCAATGGCTGATATAGCAAAGTTAAGTGTTCCAGCCAAGGTTGAGTTTCCCAAGATCTGAAGAAAAATTCAGATTTTAATATTGGTGGATGGGTGATGACTAGGCCTTCGTTGCTGCACGTGTAAACTCATTTTCACTATCTCTTTTGTAATGAGAAATACTTTCTCAACTTGAGCAGAAACCCACAGTGTTGGTGTGAGGGCCTGAGAGAAGGGCTGATAGTTTCTGCCGTTTCTAAATTTATATATTGATATATCCTACCACAGTTGTAGGTCCCAAATCTGACCTAGTTTTTATTCATTTGGTTTTCTCCTAAGACCTAATTTCCTTAACCTGATATAGATCCTTTTCATTTCCAATGGTCATATGGAAGATAATACAATAATTAATAAATTGTACAAGAATGAACTGTGTTTCACATACTCACAACTGTAAACCTACTCTTTCCCCACCCTGTATGTGTGCATGTGCTTGTTTCTATTTCTGACTTTTCTACAAGAGGATGAATCTGCCATTTGAAGCTACGTTGGTGTAAAAATTGTTGCTAAAACAGAAATTTCCAAAGCAGAGCCTTAGATGTTCTTTCTTGCTCTCATTTGCTTGCATACCTCAATGAACAAACCACTTTTCTGTAAAAAGAAAATGTATTGAGGCCTGAGATCTCATTGACATTAGGGATGGGCACTACTTTTGATACCCAATTTTTTCAGCAAAGTATGTGACATGCTTCTATGACTTGGCTGTTTGTATCCATCCTTTAATCCATTGTCCTTCATCAGTAATGGATACTCGACTCTTCTAGTTCTGTACAACTTGACTCTGATGAAGAGATTGAGTCAGGATTAAGGTGGACAGAGCTCTGGGCTGGGTGTCAAGAGATATGCTTGACAATTCTTATGACAAGTTCCTACCCTCCTTGTCCCTTATTTTCCCTGTCTGGCTTGCTAGTTGTGGCTCCTAGCTGAAGTGCTTTTTATCTGCATGAAGGGAAAAGTGTATGTTAATCAATAATTCAGTACTTTTCCATCTGACTGAGTTGGAGAGAGAGACATGTACCTTGTCCTTATTTTAGTCCCATTCCTCCATCTCTTCTCACCTCACCTTTCATAATCACCTTGGCTGGGCAGAGCTGGACAGTTTCCCTACAAACTTAATTACTTTATCATACAGAGTCCATGGACAACTTGAAAAGTCCCTAAGAAAATAATAAATTACCAGAGGGGTGAGAAGAAAGGAAAAAAATGTAAAGAGATTAGCATTAAGCCCGAAGAGGAGGGCAGCTGATAACATCAGGATTCTAGTGGCTCTACATGAGAGGACAGCTGCTTATCATTGTCACTGAGGAACAATAACAGGAAATGGCGTGAAGCAAGGGAATTTAGATTAGGAAGAAGTTTCCTAAAATTAGTGAAATTGACCCTGGGCAGAGTAATAGAGGAGCCTTCCTATTCGGGACTATTAAGAGTCTCTAATAGGGACTTTTCCTGGTGATGTTTTGGTTCAAGATAAGGACTAACTGGTTAGGTGAACCGTGCTTAGGCAGAGGAGTGGAATCCTGGAGTGAAGAGGTAATCTGGGGTGTATGAATTTGAACACAAATATTCAGAGGTAAGGAATTCCCAAGTTCAGATTTGGCACAAGTGAAAGAACTCGGGTGCTGGGTGGAACTGTTTTTTTCCATTGTTGACCTGGCAGAACCTTCTTATCTGAGCAGCTAAGCAGGTTTGAGGCTTTGTATGAAGCAAGCTAGAAGCAAAATATGGGCGTTTGAGGGTGATGACCAAAGGAAACGAAAGCTGTGGTATTTGTAGAAATAGTAGGGTGCTTAATAAAGGGAGGGGAAAGAAAGGGTAAGAGAGTTGTGCAGACTTTAGGAACTCTGCAAGTTGCTTCATTTGCCGAGTAATTCAGTTACTTCAAAGACGGATTGAGAGTACTTCAAATGTCATTTAGATGCATCTGTGTGAAAAGGAAATCAAAGTGGAAAAAGACTTTGGGCCGAAGGCTTACGTCCTAATAATATACTTGTTTCTTTCAATTGGTAATACATGCACTATTCTGGACAAATAAATGTATCTCTGTTTTTCCCAGCACCTCCTTGTTAGAAAGAACAGAATGGATTTGCTGTAATAACTAAAGGGCAATACCTCCTCCTCGCTCTCAGTTCTTTTGGGGAGAATCTGAGTTAATTTGGAGAGACTGCATACAAGTTAGAGAGTTGGGTCTGGCTCACATCTGGCCCATTGTATGATGCTGGTATGGACCCAAGAGAAAGCAACACTCCTAGACGACTTGATGTCATCTACTGGGGGGGGGAGGGGGGAGTTCTTGTTTCCAAATTGCTTCTCTCAGCCAGCTATCGCCTCTCTGTGATTCAAAAACAAATTCTCTGACTCATAGGCTGTGAAACTAGTCCCTCTTAGGGGCTGCAGAGTATTGTGTTGCCTTGTAGAGAATTTTCTCTGCCCCCAAACTGTGACTCTGATTATGGTGCATAATCCAGTCCACAGACATCAAGGTCAAAGCAATGGTTTTTGTACTGTGCTATGGAAACATCCTGTTCCATCAGATTCATTTGGCCCAGAGCACCTAAATCACTTAGTATCTCTGCCTGCCTTTCATCCTGTCTCATCTCCCCTACCCTCAGAAAAACTCTCTAGTTAAAGCTTAGCCATAGGAAGTCTGTTGTAAATAAGTATCCTCTCTAGATTGATGGAGGGGTAAAGTCATTTCCCCTCCCTCTACAAGGAAGCACATCTCCCTATTTATACTTTGCAAACAGTTCCTGGTTCTGGTTCTCCTTTCCGGAAATGTCAGCGACCTTTGTGTGATAGGCTTAGAATCTGTTTCTCTAGTGTAAACACAATACATTTTTACTTTTCCCCTGACCATTTCTCTTCCTTCTCCCACTGCTGCATCCTGGTGCTAACTATCCCTGATCCAGCTGTGTGCCTAAATTGCACCCTACTGCATTGAGAAGTACTCTTGTCCAGACTCCCTGTGTCCTTCTTATAAGCCAGCAGTCTGGTGATCAAGGACTAGGTTCTATAATTTTTGTATCCCCAAAGTGCCTACCACAATGCCTTGTGTTTCGGCAAAGTGAATATTTGTTAGAGGGAGGTGACCAGAATCATAGAGATAGATCTGCTCCGGCTAGACATCAGAAAGGTCTGGCATTCTAAGGGGAAAGGGCCTAGTTGTTAAGGTAAAAGGGGGCAAGGGAAGGCATATAGAAGCAGGCTGTGTGGACTTAAAAACAAAACAAAACCATTAGTAACATAGGCTTTACAAGAGAAAACTAGAATATCTCTGAAATGTGATCAGAAGAGAGTCTTCAGGGCAGATCAAGTTTAAGAGCTATTGTTTGACATATAGTAACGAAGCCTGGCTTTTGGTTTTTCCTGCTCTTATCTTTACTAGGGGCACCAGTTCCTCATTAATATTGCTTGTTTTTGAAAGGGTTATTTTGAGACCCTTTACTGAAATGTCTAAAAGCAGAATTGCTGAAAGTGCCCTCAATTTTAGCCTCCTTTGTAGCCTCCAGTGTCCTGTCCTTTGTTAGAATCAGTAATTTATCATCCAAAAGGGGCCTGCCCTTTGTTGTTCACTCTGTACTGTGTCATCTGTCCTCCCTCCCTGCCTCCACCTTCTCTTACACTAACCGCAACAGTGCCATTCTTTTAGACTTGGCAGGAGCACCTTTATTCTGTGTGTACACCTGTGAGCAAGACGTGTGTCTTTCCCACCTTTCTCTAGGATTTCCATTTGGTAAATTTTGTTATTCTTTCTCCCTTTGCTTTCCTGAAGGTGAAACCACAACCTTATTCTAGAGTTACAATGCTTTTTATTTTCACATCTTGATTCACCCATTTTCTCCAGGAGCATAAAAGTTTGAAGAAGCCTCATCAGTTTAGACTGTCTTTCCTGAGTTTTGTTTTAATTTGAGGGCAGTAGGTCTAGACCAGAGCCAAGTTTAAGGTATAAGAAAAGGGGAACCTATGAAACCCTGCTTGGCTTAGCCCCAAGTTTCCCCTGTTAGAACACTCTGGAGGGCAGGAGGGGGGACAAGAAAGCCGTAATCTCTGCAGGGCTTCTGTGGGCAGAACCGGACTCCCAGGGAGTTAAAAGAACACAGAGCTTGCACAAAAGCATCCCTACAGATGTATGTTCCTGACTCATACCAATCTCATATTTCATTGTTGAACCTGGCTTCCTCCTGCTTTATTGAAAGATCTGGAGATGAGAAAGTCCAGAGTATTTTTTTTCCCAGAGATCTCTTCCTGAAAGAGAGGGATCCTCTCCATTCCTACTACCAAACCAGCCTTCTGTATAGACAATAAGAGGGGCAGTTAGCCTAGGGATTCTGGTTTTTGTCTCCAAATTTTATCTGCATTAGTATTATTAGGAGTTGTCATGGGCCTTCATTTTTGTCTTCCCTCATTCTTGTGGAATTTATGTGTCATGGCTCTGGGACCTTGAGGATGTGCTTCAGGTCTAAAACAGTGATAAAACAGGAAATGGGAAGTGGTTGCACAGCCGAGTTCCCAGCAGTACCCCCTCAGCTGACCCTGAACTGCTGGGGTCTGTGCCAAGGTAGAGGAGATTTCTGGAGGAGGAGTCTGTCTTCCTCTTCGGAATGGTAGGGATCACAATATGATTCTGACTCTGTTGTCCCTAGCTCTTTTTAGAAGCTTCCAAATATTCTTTTTTCCCTTCTTTCCTTGAATTAGGAAGCAGCTTCAGTCAGGGAGTTCTGCTTGAGCTTAGTTTATGTGCTGTTTTATCCTTTCTCCTTCCCCCATTCCATAAACACACTTGCAGAGCTAACTGCATTATACTTCTCTTCCTTTCTATTTCACCCCCCAGGAGAGGCCTGAATCCCCCTCATCGAGTCAAGTCCATCTCCATGACAACCTTCACTGAGCCTGAAGTAGTGTTCCTGCAGTCACGTGGAAACGAGGTGAGCTACCACTGATGGAGTGTTACACTCTGTCGTTGCCTTATCTGCTGGGCAGCTTTGACTCAAGATTGTAGGAGAATTCTACAGTTTTCTTTTTGGTCAAGTTTCTCTTACTTTTTAGTATGTAAGGTATTTTGTTTTATATACATTTGTGTATTTACAGAATCTTAGTTATACAAATTATGGTTTGTCTAGGCCCCTTTTTGGAAGAATCAGGGAAAGGAGCAAGATCTGCAGAAGTCTGTCCCTGGGCACTCAGGGGAAAAAAGGGTTAGAGCTCCAACTTGATGAGCATTTAGAGTTGACTGGGCCTGCCCCTCTGATTAAGATCTCCTAGAGCTGTTTGAGCCTCAGCAACCCAGATTTAAGTCCATGTCATTTACTTGGATGTGAGTTAAAACCCTTCCTCAGCTAAATCTGCTGGTAGAAAGATGCCATTCTCGCTGTTAACAGTATAACTTACAGGTGACTGACTTACTTGATGGGTGCAAACAAGGGCCTCTGGAGGGTGTTCTGGAAGCCACAGCTCTGAAAATTGTCCCTGACCCCACACCCATTGAAATTTAGTTACCTATAATTCTCATGGCCAGCTAATTTCTTCTGTAATTTGTGTTACATCATATAATTATAAGTTCATTTTTATTTATCTAAGGCAGTGGTCCCCAACCTTTTTTGAGCCACGGACCGGTTTAATGTCAGAAAATATTTTCACGGACCGGCCTTTAGGGTGGGACGGATAAATGTATCACGTGACAGAGACAAGCGTCAAGAGTGAGTCTTAGACAGATGTAATAGAGGGAATCTGGTCATTTTAAAAAAATAAAACATTGTTCAGACTTAAATATAAATGAAACGGAAATAATGTAAGTTATTTATTCTTTCTCTGCGGACTGGTACCAAATGGCCCACAGACCGGTACCAGTCTGCGGCCCCGGAGGTTGGAGACCACTGATCTAAGGCATGACCTCCCATTAGATGACAGCTCTGTGAGGACAGGGATTATGTCTCAATAAATATTGATGAATAAACAGGAAGTGGTATCACTGCCATTTCATGCTTTCTGCCCCAACTCATCTGTACCTAACTCCGTTCCTTTAGGTTTGCAGGAAGATTTGGCTGGGTCTTTTTGATCCTCGGACAGCTTTAATACCAGATTCCAGGGATCCTCAGAAAGTAAAGGAGTTTCTCCAGGAAAAATATGAGAAGAAGCGATGGTAAGGAGGAAGAAAGAGATTAATATAGAGACATGTGTCCGATACATATTTTATCTGATAGTCTAGTTTCTAGAATTGAATTGGGGCTTCTCTCAAAAACTAGACTTGGGTTGTCTTTTTCAGTCAAATTCAGTTGGACTAAGTTCTACCTTCAAAATGACAAAGCTATGTGAAAAGACAACTTGTTCTCCATCACTAACCTTACAGCTTTCATGTTCCCTCTTTGGGGGAGACAGTAGAGTGATTGGAGGGGGTCTGCAAACTAGGCATGCAGGACTGGGGGTTTTTATAGCCCAGCTGATCTCATTTTGGAGAGAGGTGGCTGGAAGCACATGTCCTATATAATTTTAGGCTTTTAGCCCATCGTTTCATTCATGATTTATATATATGCTGTTTTCTGGAAGAGGGAAACAACATCTCTGTTCTCCCTTGCCTTCTCTCTGCCCAGTTGTCACTTCCCATCGTTTGATTTCTGCAGTGTGTGGGTGTTGGGGGGTAACTGTAGAGTGGAGAAGAGAATGCAGAGAGCAGCAAGTTTGATGTAGCTAAAGCAGCATTTTGGATTCCCTACTGGGAGCGTCCTCAGGAGAAAGAAGATTCTTCCAGAGTAGAGACCATACATGCTATAGTGGGAGGGGTTTTATCAAAAAGTAGTGGGAGCTGGCAGGAGAAGTTGTGAGCTCTTAGAAGATGAGGTGGCGGAAATTTATCTGTGGAA
The DNA here is from genome assembly GCF_036850995.1 of Saccopteryx leptura. Taxonomy (NCBI): domain Eukaryota; kingdom Metazoa; phylum Chordata; class Mammalia; order Chiroptera; family Emballonuridae; genus Saccopteryx; species Saccopteryx leptura. The sequence continues at coordinate 189,111,251 of NC_089506.1, forward strand.
CTAGAAAGAGGAATCTGAAGAAACACCCAGGAAATAAAAGGGGAGAACTTGAGTAGGAAGTTGGAAAATGGGATTGCCTCTTCAGCATTATTGCAGGAGTTATAACTTGAAACCCAGATGGTTTGACACTCAGAAAGAGGACGGAATAACAGGCACAAGCCAGAGCAAACTGAATAGGAAAAAAGTGAGCATCTGACAGTAGAGGGGAATCTCAATATAGGCAGAACTTGGCTATGTTGCTAAATTCCCTTTAGTTCCAAAAAGAAAATTAATAGGGAAAAATGAGAAAGGATTTTGGCTGCTATAACCTGTGTTTTCCCAAGCACCTAAGCTGAGCATGGCCCAAGGTTTTACCCCTCTCCTTTCAACCTAACTATTCTTTCTTGAAGGTATGTCCCCCCGGATCAAATCAAGGGGACCACTTATACCAAAGGCAGTGCCTCCACTCCTCTCCAGGGTTCCATCCCAGAAGGGAAGCCTCTGCGGACGCTTCTGGGGGATTCTATGCCGTCTCTCTCAGCTGCTGCCTCCACCGCTAGCCAGGTAACTCTCAGATCCGCCCTTCGAGATTATTTTGGGATTTGGGAGACAGGAGTGTCAGTTTCCTAAATCAAATCTCCTGGACTTAGCAGACAACAATTCAGGAGCTGTGAATTGGTTCTCAGCCCTGCTGTTACCTATGTCTTGCATCTATCACCTTGGACTCATATCTTTTGGAAGAAAGAACCCAACAGGAAGTGGTATTTAGGGAAGTCAGAGTATGAACTCCAAACCTGACCATTCCTCCAAGGAAACACAGAAGGGGCCGGGACTCTGCTTCAAGCACCTGGGAAAGAGGAGGAGGTAACAGCTCCAGGGGGATTGTTGGGCAACATCCCTGTATATGTCAGGGTTACCTTGACTAATATGCTCTAAAATGTATGGTTTTGGGAGCTGGTGTACTGAGAGGCCAGAGGAATTAGGTATGAGCAAGGCTAAGGCAACTTCTGCCCAGGAATCCTCTCAGTTGAGTGCAGTTTCTTGCTCTCTTCTCTCTCCATTTGCCTATCTGGGGACTGCCTGTGAGCCCTGCAGGGGCTAGGGATGTCTTGCATTGCAAGTGCTATATGTACTGTCTTCTTCTCCAAGTCTGTCAGTCAGTCTCAGGCTCGGACAGCCCAGCCCCGGAGTGCTCAGCCCCCTCCCCACTCCTCAGTCAAGAAAGCCAGTACTGACCTGCTGGCTGACATTGGTGGAGACCCCTTTGCTGCTCCCCAGGCAGTACCGTCATTTGCTGCCTTCCCAGCCTTTGGAGGTAAGTGGACTTGGAATAAGAACCTTCCTATAGCCTGTGTCCCTTAACACAAGGAATTCACTCCCTTAGGGTGACCAGATTTCACTTAACTCTAGCTGTCTTCACACAAAAAAACATGATGTTAACTCTGAAGCATCAGGATTTGGAGGGTTGAAGTCAAATGGGTATGGCAGGGATTATGTTTGGGAGTTGGGGGCTCCTAGCACTTTCTTTTAGAACACTGAAAATAGCCTTTTTATTACTTTCACTCTCTATTAAAATAGGAGCAGGGGGATTATCCCGTGTTTCATTTCTCCTGCCCTCTTCCCAGAGATCAGCAATAGCGACTAGTTGAGTTGAATAAAGTGGTATCATTTCCCTTTTTTTCTTTTTAAGCCCCTTTTCCCCTCAGAAAATAACTTCTTTCACATGATTCTGCCCAAACTAGACCCTGACAAAAATGTTAATGCCTCATGGAGTAAGGATAAAAAGGTGGGGGAGTGAACTGGGAGGCCTCTGAGATCCCCTTTCCCCCACATGTGTCTCGCTCTCTGCCGAAGGCCCCTGCCATCTCCCTCTGAAGAGGACCGTGTGGAAAGGCAGATGTTCCATCGAGTGGCCTTTGATGGCTTTTAGAATTAGTGTATGTTATATAGATTAATATACATTTTATCTATATAATCTTTATATTCCCTCCACCTCTAGGCCAGACTCCTTCCCATGGGAGCTTCGCCAACTTCGATGCCTTTGGCAGTAGCCCCAGCTCTTCTGCATTTGGAACTATTCCTCTAGGTGCCCAAGCCCCATTCCAGGCCCAGACACCAGCCACAGGTAAACTCTGCCCACCAGTTTCCTTTCTCTTCCAGTTGCATCCAGTGGTCCACACCCACACATCACCCATCATTCACATCTGCACCAACCTAAAGAATTGTGCAAAGGAGACAAAGAAAAGAAGCTATAGGAAAGAGTGATAGGAATCCGATGAGATTCTTGTTAGGAAATGGGGGCTCTATTCTCTCTTTTTTTGTAGAAGGAAAATGGCTAAAGTTGCAGCAGGAGCTTCAGGTTGTACACCAGGAGATTTCTGACTAGGAAGTATGGGAGACCTGTGTCCTAGAAAAACTGAGAAAGGACATGACCTTTCCTATAGAGTGCTCCGATTGTCTGGGTTACAAAATGCCCAAAGGTCAAGGGTGGGATCAAAGTCCATGGCAATCTCCAAAAGTCCTTATCCATCTCTCTTAGAGCTGAAGCCTGTAAACTCTGTTGTGTACTTTATGTTGTACAACTGAAAGGGAGTCTGAAGGTTGCCTTAAAGCATTCAGCTCCTCCCTAACTGTCCAGGCATTAAGCCCTTGGCCTGCCCCTCTTCCCATGGACATTCCTGGAGGTGGGTGGGCAGCTGGAGCACTGTAAAGAGCAAGTGCCTGGGGAAGCCAGTAACTTATCTTCTCTTTTTCTCTCTTCCCCCTCCTACCCACCCTTTTCCCTTCTCCACCCTCATTTCCAGCCAGTCGGATGCTAACTGGAAGTTACAGCTTTGGTAAGTTATTCTGCCCACCCCACAGCCTACCTAAGGTAGGACCCTGCCTTGGGTCCTCTGATAACTAGAATTTTTTGGTTTGGAAGGAGCCCGTCAAATGTAACCTTTCAGAGAGAAGGCAGTTCAACAGTTTCCCTAGTTGTGCTACCCACAGAGTGGCAGAGCTCAACCCAGGGCCCAGCCTTCCTTTCTCTTGCTCTGCCCACAGCCTTCCCACTGTGATACTGTGAACTGGCTTCTTGCTTTTGTTTTTTGGGGTTTTTTTTAATATTTTTGAATGGGACAAGAAAAGACATTTTATATTGATAAAAGTTAATAAAAACAAGTTTAATTGACAGGATAGCCTTGAAACTGTTAAAGCAAAAACTATCAGAAAATCTAATAAACCAATGAAGAGGGAAGACTATACTAGACAAAATTAATAAAATAGCTAGACAAGTAAGGTATAGGAAGTCAACCATTTGAGTAACAAGTTTGATCTAATAAAGATAAGTAGAATTTTGTAACCAAAAGACAGAATACATAGTAATTTTAAATTTATAACCATTTTACAATTTGACCATAGAGAGGGAAACAAAATCTCCATAAATTCTAACAAATAGAAATTATGCCTGACCAGTGGTGGTGCAGTGGATAGAACGTTGACCTGGGGCACTGAGATTCCAGGTTTGAAACCCTGAGGCTTGAACACAGGCTTGAGCATGAGATCATCAAAATGATCCCATGTTCACTGGCTTGAGCCCAAGGTTTCTGGCTTGAGACGGGGTCACTTGCTTGGCTTGGCCCCCTGGTCAAGGCATGGATGAGGAGCAATGAACAACTAAAGTGAAGCAGTTATGAGTCGATGTTTCTCATCTCTCTCCCTTCTTGTCTATTTGTCTCTTTCTCGCTCACTAAAAAATAAGAAGAAAGAAATTTTCTAGGTCACATTCTATATAATAAAAGATGTCCTAAACAAAACTGGAAGAGATAAAACAGGGAGAAGATACTTATAACATGGAAAACAGACAAAAAGCTAATAGCCATAATGGTTTTTTTTTAAACACCTATAAAGAAGAAAGAATAGAATAATGGACAAAGGATACAAGCAGATAATACCCAGAAAAAATTAAAGTTTGATTAGGACCAATATTCTGTGGGGAAATGGGCCCTTTTGTGAGCTGTTGCTAGGGATGTAAATTGGTACAGGGAGATTCAGGTTAGCTAGCAAGAGAGAAGTGTCTTGGGAATGGGGATCCTGAAGGAAACAGTCAATACAAGGCTGTTATAAATTGGTCTGTTCAAAAATGCATTTCTAGCAGAATTGTTTTAAAAATGCTAAACGAGAGAAAGAAGGCATTCCTGGTTAAACTTGGGATGAAACTGATAATCGGTTCTGATGCCAATGGAAAGAGGGTTTGTGTATGGTGTCATATAAAAAGCATTTTATAGCCTGACCAGGCAGTGGCGCAGTGGATAGAGCATCGACCTGGGATGCAGAGGACCCAGGTTCGAAACCCTGAGGTTGCTGGCTTGAGCACAGGCTCATCCAGCTTGAGTGCGGGGTCACCAGCTTGAGTGCAGGGTTACCAGCTTGAGCATGGGATTATAGACATGACCCATGGTCTCTGGCTTGAGCCCAAAGGTTACTGGCTTGAAGCCCAAGGTCGCTGGCTTGAGCAAGGGGTCACTGGCTCAGCTGGAGCCCCCTGGTCAAGGCACATATGAGAATCTGCTAGTCTGTCTTGCCAAGGAAAAACTCCAGTCTAGTCTTCAATAAGCCCAGTATAAAGATCAAAGTTCAGATATTCTATGCCATGGTTTAGCCCAGAGTTTTTCAACAGCCAGTCCACAGACTGGTGCCAATCTGCCAGAAATTTCTTGCCAGTCTCTCGTGGACCTGCATGAAATTTCTGGTGGGCCAGCACTGGTTCACAGACCTGCAGTTGAAAAACACTGTTTTAGCCTATATCAAAGCTCAGTCCAGCCTGACCAGGCGGTGGCGCAGTGGATAGAGCGTCAGACTGGGATGCGGAGGACCCAGGTTCGAGTCCCCGAGGTCGCCAGCTAGAGCACAGGCTCATTAGGTTTGAGCGAAGCTCACCAGCTTGAGCCCAAGAACGCTGGCTTGAGCAAGGGGTCACTCGGTCTCATGTAGCCCCCGGTCAAGGCACATATGAGAAATCAATGAACAACTAAGGAACCACAACGAAGAATTGATGTTTCTCATCTCTCTCCCTTCCTGTCTGTCTGTCCTATCTGTCTCTCTCTCTGACTCTCTCTGTCAAAAAAAAAACCCCAACTCAGTCCAGTCCATGTACTGCTCAAAGCCTGTACTTGGGAGATCGTCTGGCTGCCAGCTCTCACTGCATGACTGCAAACGTGGCTAATAATAAGGGCCGCATCTCTGTTAAACCCATGTTCATATTTTGGGGCTAGGAAGAATTAACTTTCCTTAAGCTAACCAATCAGTTTAGAATTTTGCAAGCTGGTGTTGGTTCCTCCCAATCTACTCTACATGTCTTAAAGTGCGAACAGAAAGTCCTACCCCCATAGTTTGGGTATGAATTGGTTTTACGCTGGGGGACTGGAAATACCTGGTCTTTTTTTAACAGTCTAGAGAGCACAGTGAGCTAATCTGTGAATGTTTTAGCCTTCTAGCAAATTAAGCTAAATGGGTTGTTGAAGATTTTTACTGAAGCAGGCTTTCTAAGTTTTATAAAATACAATGTCCAATTACTTTTGCTGTCTTTCCCCATCAATATCTAGCTACCTGCCTATGTTAACAAATCTTTTGTCCATTGTCTGACCATCTCAAAAAGCAGAGTCTGCAGTCCTATCCAGAGCCAACTAGCATTTATGAAGCTCTTGCCATTGCTAGGAGCATCCATGGATTATCTCCAGGAGGAAGGAAAGATTCCCCATTTTGCAGGAGAGGAAACTTGATCAGTGACTTGGCCAAAATTAAATGGCTAAATGGCAGATTCCGTTCACTTTGCACCACACCATGATCACAAGGTTGTTTCTGTTAGTGTGACATAAAGAACTATTGGGTATGAAGTAGGGAGATATTGGTAAGAAGTGGGTATTTCTTCTGACAAGTCTGATTGTACAGGTATTTTTATAGTTCTGAGAGGGAGCATAGAAAGAAGAGGTTTCTAAAACTGCAGTTTCTCCCTGAAACTGCTATAAAGCATGTGTACAAATAAGGCTCTGAGAGTGAGGCTGTGGAAGTGTATTAGAAACAAACTCAAGCACAGATATTCATTCCTAGCAGTAGCTTCCTTTCTGAGAATGAGGGTGTCTACTCCACCTGAGTGAGGGCCGGCTCTGCCCTCTAGTGTCCACAGGGAGTCACACAGCATTGCCTGCAGATGGAAGGACAGCCTAGGAGGGCAGAGGACCTGGTCCTCACTGAGGGGAGCTCCCTGACATGAAGGCTCAGAGCAGGACTGACCTAAGTGAGGACTGGGAGCTGTGTTTGCTCAGAAATTTCATGTACCCTGAGTCAGTCAGGCAAGGGAAGGGCCTGGAGCTGGAAAATCAGAAGATCCAACACCAGCCTACTGGATTTCAGCCTTCCTCACGGCCTGTGGAGTGGAGAGGATTAGAGACCAAATATGTACAGCAGCACTATTGCCTAGCACTTGTTCCTCTCGGAAGTCCAGAGGTTGCAGAGGAACAGTGGCCAAGGGGAGCACTGTCTTTTAAGTGCTGGTACACCAGAAGCAGCTCATCTTTGGAACCTGTAGCAGGCAGGCACTGGACACTCATCTTCCCTGCTGAATTCTCAGCTTTACCAAGTTAGAGCCTGGTCACTGTCACTTATGCTCAGTACCACGTACAGTGAAGATACGTTTAAAAAGGGTTTTTGGAGAGCCTGACCAGGCGGTGGCACAGTGGAGAGAATGTTGTACTGAGACACAGGGGACTCAGATTCAAAACCCCGAGGTCGCTGGCTTGAGCATGGGCTCACCAACTTGAGTGCAGGGCTGCTGGTTCAAGCGTGGGATCATAGACATGACCCCATGGTCGCTGGCTTGAGCAAGGGGTCACTCGCTCTGCTCTCGCCCCCTGGTCAAGGCACATATGAGAAAGAAATCAATGAACAACTAAGGAGCCGCAGCAAAGAATTGATGCTTCTCATCTCTCTCCCCTCCTGTCTGTCTGTCCCTATCTGTTCCTTTGTCTCTCTCTCTGTCACAAAAAAGAAATAAGGCTCTCAAAAGGGGGGGGGTGGGGTGGAGAGATATAGCCTCAGCCTTTAGAAAAGAAAGAACATGGAGATTCAAAGTACACTTCTCTACATTCAGAAAAAAAGCCCAAAACTTTACTGACAAAACAGAATGAGGTTTGAAGGAGCCAGGGAGCATTTTGGATTGGAGAACCAGTCTGACTTTGCCTTTCCTTCCTTCCTTCCTTGTCTCCTGTCTTTTTCTTTCTTTTTCACCTTGTCCCTGAGAGGAAAAATACCTTCCATTGTGAAGGATCCCTCTTGTCCTTTCCCACTTTCTGCAGGGTTTTGTCCCATCAGCTTTATCTGAATAACACCTTCATTTATTCACCTCTGCTGACATCGTCCCTTTTTTCCACAAATATGCTTAAAGTTTCCCATTCTACAGAATGTTTCCACAGCCTTATGCCAGTCTCTTGCCGCAACTCCTCTCCAAAGCCCTACCTCGGGAAGAGGAGCCAATGGCCTTTACTTACTCATTTTTATTGTCCCATTTTCTCTTTCTTTTTCTTTTTACATATTTTATGACATATTTCTGCACCTTGATTTTTTAAATTTTATGGTACTGTTAGATCTTTTATCAGTACATTAAGAACCTCATTTTTTAATAGTCCAACATATGTATAATATATACCATAATTTATTTAATCGATCTTTTGTTGATGAATATTTAGGAAGATTCGGTCTTTTGCTGTTAAACAGTGCTGTAGTTAATAACCCTGTATGTTATGTTTTGCACTTGCAAGTTGTATCTGTAAGAAAATTCCTGGCAGTGGAATTGGTCTAGCAGGGACACAGTTGAGAAAGAAAGAAATAAAAATATATTTCTACAAATATGTCAAGTACAATGAAGGAAAAGAACAAGGTGCTATGAGAGGAAAACCAGGATCAAATTCACATTAGTGTGTCAGGAAAGGCTCCTCTGAAGACATGCCTCTGTTAAGCCTAAAGGGTGAATAGGAGTTAGCAGGCCAAGGCCATGGGTGTGGCCTCTTGTTCAAGGCAGAAGCAGGGCATGTAGCTGAGGGTTCAGGGAGGGCCTTCTTCACTTGTGTTCAAGATCAAGCCAGCCATCATATGTTTCCTTTGAGACTTTCTTGCTTCTCTGACCCTGCAGATTGTTTCTTAAATCATAGATTATGATAATACCTCACATTTGCGTTATATTTTAGATTTCAAAAAACTTATCTCAGAGGGCCTTAGCAGCCGCCCTATGAGAGAGTGAGAAGAAAACGTAAAATGAAATGGTTTGCTAAAATTACAGCAGTAGCAAGTGGTAGAAACACAACTAAAACTAGAATCCAGTTCTCACTTTACCTATTCAAATATTCATTTGTTCTTGAGCACTGTCATGTTGCAGACACTGCCAAGTGTTTCCCTTCAGTAATGAGTCTTCCAGTGCTCATAAAAATAAAACTTTTTTCCCATTTGTAGCTTTGTTTTACCCTCATAGCAGACCAGTATGGTTGACAGGCTTTTGTAAAATGACAGGGCCTCGGCCTCTTTCTGTGAGATGAGATTGCTCGGGATTACCAGGACTCTTGTTGTGCGGACAGTTTTGTAAAACTACCACATGGGGCTCGCCCTCTGCTTTTTCTCTTTAGACGTTAACACCAGGGAGAGCAGGAGAACCCTGCAGTTGGCTCTTCCCAGTGAGCCGTGTGCCTAAGCTCATAGCATCAGTGTGGGCTCCCAAAAAAGAGGTAGCTTTGGTGGGGGTGCTGACAGCTGGAGATTGGTGCGCATCACCTCCAGGGCCATCTTCACGTGCAACGAGTCTCCCAAGTGTCCTTGAATCTTTCTGTCCTTCACAGTTCCACCCCCTACCTGCTCTTCATATGATGTATCCATAAATGGAATTGCTGCTTTGAGGAAATTACAGACTCTTCTGTCTCTTGAGGGAAAAAAATGAGAAGTGTAAGTCAAACTAGAGCAGGAGGGATGGTGACCTGACATGAAGAAGAACTGCTTTTCTCTCAGCAGTGGCGGCTTTGGGATCTAGGGAGACTGAGATCACATGGCCTGGAATTCTCAGTGGTGAGAGCTGGGTGCTCTGTGGGAAGAATGGGCTGGCTCAGAGAATCCATGTGGTGCCTCTCATGTGATCAGTTCACTCCTCCACTGCACTCTACCTCCTTTCTTCTCCTGCCCCTTCCATCTAGTCTCAGCCCAGCATTCCCTGTTTTATTTCCTAGGGAGCAGCCAAGTGACTCCATTTGGTGCCTCTCCTCTTGTCACTGCTAGTCAGCCCAACAGCATCACAGATATGAGTGGCCTCCTGGGACCTGGGGTATCAGCTGGAGGTATCCCTAGCAGGTAGGCACAGACATTGGAGGGTTTCCTTAGGGCAGGAGAGCCAGCCAAGAACCCCTGGCCTTGCTTTTTGCAGCCCACTCAGCTCCTCCTTTCTGGCAGTGCCGGGTCTGCCATCCCCCAGTCCCTTGCCCAGCTTGTCTCCTTGGTCCTGGAAGATGTGCATGCCGACCTCTCTCCCCATGTTGCAGCTTCTTTGGGATGACTGGCCAGGTCCCCACGCTCCAGTCAGCCACAACTGGCAGAGGTGGCAGCACAGGACTTGCCTTTGGAGGTGAGTCTTGCCTGGGGAGATCCAGGAAAGGGATCCAAGTCCTAGAGGGAATTGAGGACTCGGGGTAGGGCTGGGTGGAGTGGAGAGAAGATTTAGAGAAATGCTCAGTTATCACAACATGAAGCAAATGTGAAAAAAAAATAACCATCTCTGTTTCTCACTTCTACCCCATTCCCCCTGAGCAGCCTTCACCAACCCTTTCACAGCACCTGCTGCTCACCCTCAGCTGCCCTCCACAAACCCGTTCCAGCCCAATGGCTTGGCCACAGGTAAGCTCCCCAGACTGTCACCTGGCCTGTCTCTGCACAGCACAGGTTTCCCTGCACGTGTCTTCCTTCACCCTCCTCTCAGACTTTCAGGAGACGTGGCAGGCAGCCTCAACTGGTGGTTGTGGTCCTCCCAAACAAGGTCCCCTGACTGCCCTTCCCCACCCAACCCAGGCTAGACTCATTTTAGTGGGCAAAAAGTATAGCCTGGCCTGACCTGTGGTGGCGCAGTGGATAAAGCATTGACCTGGAATGCTGAGGTTGCTGGTTCAAAACCCCGGGCTTGCCTGGTCAAGGCACATATGGGAGTTGAAGCTTCCTGCTCCTCCCCCCCTTCTCTCTCTCTCTCTCTCCCCCCCTCTAAAAAAATGAATAAATAAATAAAAATAATTAAAAAAAAAAAAAAAGTATAGCCTGACCTGTGGTAGCACAGTGGATAAAGCATTAACCTGGAATGCTAAGGTCACTGGTTCAAAACCCCGGTTTGCCGGGTCAAGGCACATATGAGAAACAACTACAAGTTGATGCTTCCCTTTCTTCACCCTCCCCCACTCCCCCCCTCTAAAATCCATAAATAAAATCTTTGCCTGACCTGTGGTGGTGCAGTGGATAGGGCATTGACCTGGAATGCCAAGGTCGCTGGTTCAAGCCCCACGCTTTCCTGGTCAAGGCACATACAAGAACGAACTATGGGTTGATGCTTCCCACTCCTTCCCTCCTACTGTCCCCTGCCTTTCTCTCCCTCTTCTCTCTAAAATCAATAAATAAAATCTTAAAAAAAAAAAAAAAAAAAAAAGCGTCCCAGTCACAGTATCAGAATTTTAGAATTAGAAAAAACAGACTGCTCCTTACCTGCATCAGTTGTGCAAGTTATTTTAGCACTGATAGTGGCAGCGGTTTTCCTTTCTCCATCCCTCAGTGTCCCTTTGGGAAGCCATACTCTCCTTTCTGTGTCCAAGGTGAGCCATGTGAAATCATGACCCTATTTCCTGCCCTCATCAGCCAGAGTCATGGTCTTCTCTTACCCTGTCCCTCCTCAACCTCTGCGTTTCTCTCTTCAAATGCCCCCTTTTTTTTGTTCTCAAAGATCTTGAGGCCTGAAGAGAGAAGAATAATAGTTTCCAGACATGTGGCAGGCCCAGTGCCAAAGGCTTTATATCCGCTTTTAATTTTTATAGCAGCCGCAGGAGATAGGTACTGCCTCATTTTAGAAATGAGGTAACTGAGGCACCGAAAGGACTAATAATTAGCTTTAGTTGATTCAGTTTAATAAGTAGCCAAAAGCCGCCCCAGCTCTGTACTATGCTCCTGCTCTCCATGCCTTGAGCCGTATGGGCAGAAAGCAGGCAGGTTTGGTGGGTTGCATGGAAGCTTAAGTTCCATGGCTCATTCAGGGTACTTCGACCAGGTACCTCTGATTAGGGAAGAACTCTGTCCTATTTTCCCACCTTGAAGGGATTTAGGAAGAGCTGATCTCCAGTTTACCTTCCAGAACTTTGCCTGAGCTTCATGTCCCTCACTCCATAGGACCTGGCTTTGCGATGAGCAGTGCTGGGCCTGGTTTCCCCCAGACAGTGCCACCCACCGGGGCCTTTGCCAGCACCTTCCCACCACCGATGTTCTCCCTGCAGACCTCAGTGGCTCAGCAGCAGAATGGTAAGGGATTCAGACCTCACCCTCCTCATTCCCATTCCCCTCCCCCACTCCTAGGGACTCCATGGGTGTGTATGTGTACCCACAGGAATATTAGGGAGCCAGACATGTGAGCTAGTTCCATTTTGGACCATAGGGGAGGAATCAGGGAAGCCCCAGACCTGCCTGTGTCCTCTCACTACTCTATACCTTATTCCCGCCGTTAGGGAGCCCCCTTTCACTGCCCACATGGGATGTAGCTGTGCCTGGCTACAGGGAGGCAGACGGAGCTGGTTAGTACCTGAATGAGGGTCAGGGCTCGTGTCTGCTGAGTTTTTGCTCTTGCTTCCCAGGTTCTTCCTTTAGTGACTTAGGATCAGCCAAGCTGGGACAGAAGCCACTGAGCCAGCCAGCGGGCATCTCCACCAACCCCTTCATGGTAAGTGGCCCTGTGTATCATGGTGTGGGGCATGGCCTCTCATTTGGAGCTTAAGGACAAAAACCTTCCAGGAGAAAAGGGTGATGTGGGGTGGAACTCAGGCCCCTTCCTCATAAAGGTTTGCCTTGTCCAAGCCAGGGATGAGTGAGTTAGTTAATGGGCCTGACATCTCCCACACCCCCACAGCCTCCACTTGCCTCTTAGCTTCTTCACATTGCCACTTCCCTCAGCACAGTCATGTTGAGGAAGAAGGGAATCCTGAATTACATTTCTTCTGTGGCCTTTAACTTTTCTCCTCCAATCTAACAATTTGTGTTGGTTGTTTTTTTTTCCAGACTGGATCTTCCTCAAGCCCATTTGCCTCCAAACCTCCGACCACCAACCCATTCTTGTAGCACTGTGTTCTGGGGGGCCTACTCCCTGCTCTCTGGGGCCCCTCTACTCCCTAGAGCTCTGGTAACCACTTGCCTATGGTATTTCGGTGGGTCTCAGACTAGAATGGGCCTTGCTTTGCAGGGTAGGGGCCTTGGAAGTGGTGGAGATGCTAATGCTTTGCTTGGAGCTTGCAGATAAAAGGACAGCTTCCTCCCTTCTTCCTTCCAGCCCCCACCTAGGCAGGAGGCCCAGGACCAGAGAAGGCAGGGCCTGGCTTAGAGGAGCGATGGTGTTTTATTTCCCAAATGCTTAATTTTGGTGACAGTAACCCTCCTCTCCTGCCCTCAGCATACTCAGTGCTCCCTTCATTCCCAACCCCATGGACAGAGGAGAGGAAGCTGTGGACACAGGCTGACCAGCCTTCCTCTGGGGGAGCTCTTCCCCATGCCCAGCTTTCCAACACTGTTCTCATGGACAGAAGTGTAGTGGGAAGAGCAGGGTAAAGGTGGGGATGGGGTGTGGTGTTGACTTGGGACAGTGGTCAGAGAGGCCGAGAAGGCCCTGGGGAACCAGAGTGCCCTTGGTGCCCTGGCTTGGGCCAGCACACCCTTTTCTTCATGTTTTTGCTTCCCCAGCTCCCTCCCTCATCCTGGGCACTCAGGATGACTAGTTTTACCTATATACTTAGATTTGCCCCACTCCTGTCAAGCACTTTAGTTAGTTGTAGTGTCATGTTTGGATACCAGTGTTTTATATTTATACATAGAGAATTTTCTAATATAGCCTATTATATATATATATATATACATACACACACACACACACACACACACATTTATGTATACACAGAGAGAGACATAGACACACGCAGCCATTCTCCCTCTCCCGGACAGCTCTTTTACATGGGGAATGGGATGAATCCCATCTGTGCCTCGACCAGCAAAGCCAGAGCTCTAGGGGGTAAGGGGGAGGACAACCACATGTCCTGACCACCCCAGAGCTTGGGTTTTTCCAGGGAAAGGCTTTGTGCAATTGGCTATTTATTTCTTTTTCATGTACCTCCCTGGCCCCCAAATCTCTGCACCAAAGCTATTACAGGCAATGTTGGAAAAGAACTGCATTTGAAAGAAAAAATGGCTCGCATGGTCTTGCTTTGGGCCGGGTTGAATGCCCTCCTGTCAATCAACATGATGCCTGGGTTGGTGAAAATGCTGCCTGCGATGCTGCCGGCTGTTGGCCAAGGACAGGATTCGTTGCCCACAGAGCAGCCTCTATCTGAACTGGAGTCCCATGTTAGCAATGGGAGGAAGCAGGCAGGAGGGCAGGAAAAGGGCTGCCTCTGCCAGGGACACCCTGTAGTGAAAGGAACTATTGGTGGCTGTAGTGAAAGGAACAATTCCCAGCGAGGGTAGGGGTGGGCAAAAGAGGAAGTGCCAGCTGGGAGATGGGAATGGACCTGATGGGGCTAGACCATTCCCAGGTGCATTTTCAGCCCCTCCCCAGAATGTTTCCATCTGAGGATGTTGAGTCAACAGTCTTGGTGTCTGGGCTGTTTGTGTAATAAGAAAACAGGAGACTTGGGCTCAACACTTCACCTGGCTGAGGAGAGAGGCACAGGACTTGACCTTGCTGTCTAAAACGGTCCTACCCTTTTCCACATTTCCCAGGAACTCCTGGCCCTTTAGCTGTTCATTCTTAGGATTTCTCTGGGTCTTTCTACGCAGTGACCTTTTTAACAGCCTTAACAGTAAGGAGACATGGGAATTGGGTTATCACTTGATATACTTTGAAGATTTTTCTAGAAATACCTCCAGCTGCTGCTGTTTGCCCAACCAGACATGGCTTCCACCCATCCTTTCTTTGTCTGTTTCCATTCTCCTAGGCTCTACCTGCCTTCCATTTCCTGGTGGGATCTCCCAGGGTGGACCACCATCCTTTTTACCCTGGACTTACCATGTTCTGTCTGTTCCCTTGTATTTTTCTCTGTCACCCTGATTATCTCTCTGTCCTCGCTGTTTCTTTGTTTGGCTGTCTCTCTGCTTATAGCCAGGGAAGGGCAGGGAAGCTGATATCTGTGCTGTGTAGTAAGGGAAGGAGTCGTTTCCTTCTTCCCCATCCCCACCCCTGTTTTCCTAACCAAAACACTGAGATTTGGAGGTGAGATTTAAAGGACCAGGAGCTGCAGTGCCTCTTACTGCGTGTTTCAGTCACACTTCTGTTTCCCAGGGATTTCCATACTGCTTGGTAACTGGGCGCAGGACCTTCCTGCAGTATTCCCTCCCTGCCTTCCAATCATTCTGTCTGACAAGGATTCCAGCCAGCTCACAGGCCAGAGCTGGAGGACTAGTCAGAAGTTGCACTGGGTCAGCCTCAGACCCCAGGGCAGAAAAATTGAGTTTCCCCAGCACAAGCCAAGACTAGGACTGCAGCTGCCTCTCTTGGCAGCTGGGCCTCCTCTCTTTAGGTAACAAAAAGTGGAAAAAATCCATGACCTAAGAGAAAATGTCTAAATAACTGGGCTGCGTTCCTCCTGCCTTAAACCCTGGGGCATCCTTGCATGGCCCTGCCTGGTAGTTGCAAATCTGAGTCCCACTGCACACACCGCATGGGTCTGAAGAAACTCACCCAGGCTCCCACCACATTTCTAAGTCCTCATGTTCCGCCTGACCATTGCTGTGACTGCTCTGCAGACAACCATCCTCTGCCTTGGTTCCAGCCTTCAGCAGGTCACCTGTGACTATGTGTAAAGAGCTCCATTCTGTCCACCTTGGAACCAAGGTGGGGGTGGGCTGAAGGAAGGAGCTAAATGACATCACCCTCCCTTCTCAGAGGAGTGGGAACCCAGAATGGAGGGAGAAAGGGGCACATGGGAACAGCCTGACCTTAGTACCCCCACCTCCTGTATCTAGGTTACTTTCCCGGGTAACAAAATATCTCCACAGGGACTTAGAAAGTACAGATCTTACCCCATAGCTGCTCTGCACCTGGCAGAAGGATGCACAAGTGGACCCTTCTGGGAAGTGTTCCCAGCAGAGCTGAAGTTCTGCCACTTCCTGTACCTAGGGAACAACTCAAATTACCAGGGCAGCAAGCTAGAATAAATCTTGTCTGGGTGAGGACAAGGGCAGAGTTGCTAGGTTAACTGATTATGCCAGTTGTTTGGCTCCAGGCTGTTCCTAGTACCCAGCAGGCTAAATTACCTGGTGTTGATTACCAACCCATCTACCACTGCTACTTGCCCAGAACCCAGGCATTAGGGTCCCTGCTGCTTCCTGCTTTATCTTTACCCAGCACTTAAGAGTTCAGTAACAAGATGATCTGGAGCTGCTCTGCGGCAGTAGCTGTGATTTTACAGGACTGGAGCGCAGCAAGGTGGCCTAGTTGATGGGAAGTAGAAAGGAGTAGGTATGTTGAGACCTTCCTCTGGGTAGCTTTAAATCAAGCCTGGGGAAGAAGACTCCAGGCCAGGAGCATAGCAGGTATGTGGGCCCTATGGGTACCCTTTGAGTCAGCAGCCAGACTGGGAAGGGGAGGGACCTGCAGATGGTTTTTCTGTCCCTGCCACTTTGCACACTGGCATATAGTACATAGATGAAGACCACACGGGACTATGGCCTTGAACATACTGTTTTGGGCTTCTGATAGATCCACATACCTGTCTCCTTGGTCAGCGCCCACCCACAGTGATCGCTGCAGCACCTCTTTGGCACCTCCAGTATTCCAGCTCCTTCCTTCAGGCCTGGGAAGTGGAGAAGCTCTACCTTCTGCTCAGGCTGTCCTGGCCCTTGGACTAGTCAGAAAAAGAATCAGGTTTCCTTGATTCCATACTCATGTTACATCTCCTTGCTTACATGTGTTCCTCCCCAAACACCATCTTTATTGGGGCCATACATTGCCCTTTTACCCTCTCCAACCTTCAGTTCCCCCCTTTTAAATATCTTAGTTGCCATGAAAGTGGTATCATGAGGTC
Organism: Saccopteryx leptura; assembly: GCF_036850995.1. NCBI lineage: Eukaryota > Metazoa > Chordata > Mammalia > Chiroptera > Emballonuridae > Saccopteryx > Saccopteryx leptura. The sequence goes on from NC_089506.1 coordinate 189,127,549, forward strand.
GTCTTCTTTTTTTTTTTTTAAAGATTTTATTTATTCATTTGAGAGAGGAGAGAGAGAGAGAAAGAAGGGAGACACGATGGGGAAAGAGCAGGAAGCATCAACTCCCATACGTGCCTTGACCGGGTAAGCCCAGGGCCTTGAACGGGCAACCTCAGCATTTTCAGGTTGACGCCCCATCCACTGCGCCACCACAGCCAGGCATCATGAGGTCTTCTAAGGCTCCTATCCATATCAATTGCTAGTTTGTCTTGTAGAGTGTGCACTGACCAGTGTCATCTTCCCTGAGTTGATCCATGGAAAATCAGAAGTGGGGTGTTAAAATGCCTAAATTCCAACTCTATTTCAAACCTCAAGAAGCAAGGGGCAGAGGATTCCCCCACCAGAGGGTCTGTACTGTAGTCAGAGTTTTCAACTGGCCCATGGTGGCATTTTGGGACAGTGGCGGTGAGAAGGGACTGAGGGCAGTGGCGCAGCATTATGGAAATGCCTGAGAGATGGCCTTTTCCTCCATAGGCTCACCTTTCCTGGTCTCTTGATGGGGATTCAGGTGGGTATGGACCGTACACAGGGACAATCCACAAGTTTACTTATCCCAAGACACCGATCACCCCAAACCCACAAACAACTTACAGTTTCCTTGGATGTCAACACAACCCAATGCTCAGTGGTCTAACTCCTAGGATTACATGGGAAGGAAGAGGACTAAATCAGTCCTGAGTAGGAAGGGCACTGATGGGATGGCTAGAGACCCAGGGGGGTGGGGTACTGGATCCGGAAGAGTTGGCCTGGCTCAGCCACCCATGATCCAAGACTGCGGATGCCGTTGCCAACGCAATCACTGAGGACACAGTTCCATTCATATTCGCCTCACAGTATCACTTTCCCAGCAGTCAGCTCAAATTAGTGGAGACACCCCCATACTCTGCCCCTGCCAAAGCGGGAGGAGGCCGCCTCTCCTAGACTTCCCAACTCAAACGTCGTCCCTACCACCAGAATGGAGGTCCAGCGGCACGCGAGGGTTAACTTCGTGGGGGTGGGGTGTCTGGAGCTGTTGGTGGAGGGAGGGAGGGAAGGGGAGGAGGGTCAGGCAGCCGACCGGAATCTATCCTCCGGGGCCTTCGGAAACCAGTACTCTTGATCATCCAGCAGCCACTGGGTCACACACTGCACGCAGCGAGGGGCCACTGTAGACCTCCTGCCCTAAACTTCAAGTAAGAAGCAGGAGAGAGACGCTGGACAACAAGACGGGTAGCAGCCACCTCTACCCCACTTCTGGCTTTTTCCTAGCCATCTCAGCCTCCTCCGGGCCCTCTGCCTGTGGCCCAGAATGAATTCCAGAGGCGGTGACCCCATGGCGACACCGGAGTCCGCGTCAGCAAATGTGCACCTGGGTCCACCGCAACTCTGCGGCCACCTGCAAAAAAGCAAAAGTCCCAGCGCAATCGCTTCTTTGTGCTCCCTGCCAACCCGCCACGCTTCTAGTGTTATCAGAACCAGAAGTTTCGCGCCGGTAGAGCACCGCCCAAGCTCAGCGTCAGCCCGGTGGGCGCATGCACCATCAGCAAGCGCGTGGACGCGCACCAGCGCCACCTGGTTATTTTCTACACGCGCAACCGCAGCCTGGGCATGGTGGCAACTGGCGAGGCGGAGCAGCAGGCGTGGTACAGTGCTCCGCTGGAGGGCGCGCCACCGCAAGTGAAGCCCAAGTCCAGGTGAATGGAGAGGGTCTGGAGACCAGGACTGGATGGTTGATTGTCCTGGATTTGGTCTATCCATAGCCCATCTCACAGAAATCAAGTTCAGACATCAAGCGTTTACACTTCATCAGTTCTTGGTGCCCAGTGACTACAATCTCCTGGCCCAGCAGCCTCCTGTAACCATCCAATTGTCCTTCCAAGTCCCAGTTCCCATAAGAATCCCAGGACCTGGATCCCCACTGTTTCAGGATGTCTGGTCTATGATGCTGTGGCCCAAGGTGCTGGGATGGACACAGACCTGGGCAGTGGCAGCTGTCTGTGCCTGGGTTAGAGGGTACTAAGCATACTGTGGAAGCCGAGGGGAAGAAGTTCCGGGGACACCATGGCATTGCCACCGCCAGCCCAGCTTCTGTCCTTGCTCAGCCTGCACTGCTGTGACCACGCAGACTCCTTTCTGGAGCTCAGCAGCTCCAGTGCCTATGGGTACCGGGGAGTTATGGCTACAGGCACTGAATACCCTGGTGGCCCAAAGCATTCATGAGACTGTCCTGGACTCCATGAAGCAACTTGAGGACAGTGGTGCCAGTGGCAGGACTAAGCCACTGCCAAGGGATCCCCAAATCAGCACCTCCAGACTCTGTCCCCCAACCTTATGAGACCCCCCCACCTTCATGGTCCAATCAAATGGCCTGAGCTGTGCGTGGGGGGTTCATGGGTGAGAGAGGCAGGCAAGCAACCCTCCTGACCCGAGGAGTCTGGGATACCAGAGAAATTAGAGCAGGGAGGAAGCCACATACCATAGGACCCAGGAACAACTACAAGCCCTTGAGGGGCAGGGAAACAGGTTAGCTACTTGGTGATTGTGCGCCCCCTCCCCCTACTGCTGCCAATGCTGCTCCCCACCAGCTGCTCCAGGATTGGGAGGCACTGAGTACGTGCCCACGAGCCACTTTCCGCCAAGATCCTCTTCCTGGAACTTTCTGCCCATTCCTACAAACCAGGGGCCAGGGAGCCTGAACATGGGCTCCAAGGCGCCCATTGCGGCATTGGGGAGAGCTGGAAACCAGCAGAGTGTCAACCCTGCTTGCAGCCGCTGTCCAAGCTAGCTGGGGAGTACTTGTACACTGGTACATGGTGCCAGACTTGCAAATGAACACTGCCATTCTAGGCCCCTCAGACAGCTAGCTCAACTACACTGAACTGGACCTGGTCCCTCCTCTGGAGGCACGAGGCAACAGCCCCAGGGCCAGCATGCACTGCTCCACCCACAGCTACCCCCAGAACTGGGGCAGGCAAGGGTGGGAGGTAATAGTGAGGGCCCACCAGTTCTAGCTGAAAGATGAGGAGGTAGGGGAGAGAAGATACAGATAGGAATGCCTTCCCATCTGCTCCCACAACTGAGGGGTTCTAGAGCCCAGACACACCCCTAGGATGTATGACCTACAAAGGCGCTGAGCTTCCCCTTAAGGTATGCTGCCCACTCTGCCCCTTCCAGCCGTGGAAAATCTTTAGAAGGAAGTTCCCCAAGAAGTTGGGTTCTTTTAAGAGAGAAAATTCTAGAACACCCTCCTTCCAAAAAATCCTACAACTTTCAAGGCTTTCTCAGCCAAAGCTCTGATCTTCTCTGTTTCCCTGCACAATTGTGTAACATCAGCCCAGAGTGTCAGGACAGCCTTGGCTATCACCCTGCCTCTGATGAGGACTCCCACAGGGACCTGCCCTCCTCCCCATATATACCTGCAGTATCTGCCTGTGTCTCCAACAAGCCAAAGAGCTAGCCCCCAGCTCCAAGGCTGAACTTCTGGGACCCCAGCATAAGGATGAAAATACCAGGTATCTTACCTCTAGTGTCCTCCAAAAGTGATGTGCCACCCCTTCCTTACTCCCTAATTTGCCTCTCCCAATGCCAGCCACATGCTCACACAATCCTCCCTTCTTCCAGGCCTGGCCGAGCTGGTATAATCCTTGCTTGTTATATACTCAGTCTGGGGAACTGCACTGTGTATCCTCCTCATTAAAGATGCCTCTCTTAGTCAGTCTAAAAAGGTTGTAGGCCCATTATTTTCCCACTCCACTGTAGGAGGTGACCAATGACTAATAACAAGAATTTGTGGGAGAGTGGGCAGTGGATACAGCATCACCCTAGGACACTGAGGTCCCAGATTCGGAACCCCAAGGTCGCTGGCTTGAGAGCAGGTTCACCAGCTTGAGCGTGGGGTCATAGACATGATCCTGTGGTCGCTGGCTTGATCCCAGAGGTCACTTACTTGAGCCCAAAGTTCCTGGCTTGAGCAAGGGGTCTCTGGCTCAGCAGGAGCCCCCCAATTAAAGCACGTATGAGAAGCAATCAATGAACAACTAAGGTGCCGCAACTGAATTGATGCTTCTCATCTTCCTCCCTGTCTTTCTCTCTCACTAAAAAAAAAAAAAAAAAAAGAATTTGAGGGCAGCCAAAACTGCTATGGAGGAATAGACCCCATCCCTGCCTGGGTGTCCTATTCAGCTACTACATGCCACAAGAAGCTTGTTTGCAAACCAACACTGTTTTATTGTCAACAAAACCTCTGGAAGAGTTGAGGGCCCACAGTGCCCCCAGAGGCGCTATGGGCAGTGGGTGTCTGGAGTCTGTGGGAGAGATGAGTCAGCACAGGGAGAACAGCTCAGCTCGGGTTAACGCTGGGGCCTGGGTGATCAGAGGCAGGGTCTGGGGGACCGGCAGGGGGCGAGAGAGCTGCAGAGGAACCTGTGGAACTAGGTCTCGGCTCCCCCTGACTCATCTGCAGGAGGCCAGTGAGGGCGATCAACTCAGGCTCACTGAGCCAGGCAGTGGAGCAGCCAGGATAACGGGTGGGGAGGACCCAGGGGGACATGACGGGGGGTGGGAGCAGCAGCTGCAGAGAGTCCGCCATCTGAAGAGAGAGGAAGGGGAAGTGTCTCCTCCCGCACCCGGCATGAAGGCTAGCATGAGCCCAGGGCAGGAAGAATGCTTACCTGCTGAGGGGCCCTGGACAGGTACACGGGAACACGCTGCCCACAGGGCAGCAGAGGGTCTGAGAAAAAGACATCTTCACGGGACATCACCGGGAACCCTGGGGAGAAGAAGCTGCTAGGTGACAGGCGGGGTGCCCATCCCAGGGAGTACTGCATGGAGGAGCTCACACAGCGTGCTGAGCCTGGGAGGACCAAGGGAACTTACCTGCATCACTGGGCGCCTGCATGCCATTCTGATGTCCTGTTGCGGGGGCCAGGGGCCTGTGGCCTCTACCTGAGGCTGCCTCGTACAGTGGCCAGAATGAGGGGTGACACAAAGTCCGGCCTGAGAAGGAGGCGCCGGCTGCACAGCTGGGACCCTGTGGAAGGTCAAGAAAGATCACTGGAGCTTCAGCCCCCTCCCAGAGCATCCTTGTCCCACCCCAAGGCCAGAGCCATAGGTACCCCCTACTCACCCACACCAGCTGAGGTCCTGCTTTAGCCTCATAATTGGGGTCCCATGGTGCCAGCTGGGTCATCCTTGAGGGGGCCACCTCCCAGGCGATCTGGGGGGAAAGGCGACCTGCGGGGGTGAGGAGGGACTTTAAGAGCTTAAAACAGGCTCGAGTTGGTGAAAGGGTACTGAGGGGTGGAGGTGGCAAGGCCCAGGACCTACCTGGGGTTCCTGAGGTCTGCTCAGCCACCAGGCCTGGGGGAAGCGGGGCCAGCTGCCGTCGTCTCTGCGTCCAAGAAGGCCTTGGGGACAGAGACTGAGGGCTGGGAGGTGGTGGGGTGAGGGTAAGTACTAAGATGCCCCAGTCATGGCCTCCCCCCATGTCCCCTCCAAGTGTGAATATTTCCATGGCAAGGCCGAAGGTGTCTGGTGCCCGGAGACTGAACATACCCACTGGTCGGCGGGAACCACTGAAATTTCCTCACACCGTGGGACACCCCCCCCCCACCGGACTTCTTGCAAGTTCCTCCAGCATGCCCCCTCACCTGTCCTGTGGGGGTGTACCCGGCTCCCCCAGGGCTCCCCCTCCAGAGTTCCAAGCCTTGCCGGGGCCACTGCTCGGTGAGGGGCCCTGTTCCTCAGGCTTCTGTTCCTCGTCCACGGCCCACTGCGCATAGGGCCAGGGCAACATGCCGCCTCCGGGAAGGGAAAGGCAGGGCCACACCACTGTGTCCGTGCGCCGCGCTGCCCAGGCCTCCCACTCCGCCTGCTTGCTCCTCCCTGGCCACCACTCGGTCCCGACCTCCCTCAGTACTGGGTACTGCCCTGCGGATCGGGTGAGCAGATTTCCCGCCCACCTCACAAGGGGCCTCGCGGCGAGCGACCACACGGCGGCTCAGCGCGTTTCCGGACCACGTGGTGCACGCTCCACGATGGGGCCGCGGGCGCCCCCTGTCGGCGGGGTCGGCGAACCCGGCCCGCCTTCGGTACCGCGTGAAAGGTGGTGCTGAACAAAGGGCAGTGTGGAGTCCAGCCGTGGTCCTGCAGGTGACCCCTTTCCTACGGTGCATTTCTCTCACTTTCGTTCACAGACACACACACCAGCGGCAACTTGAGACCTTCTGGCTTCTTTATTGCACTTGACACAACACCCGGTGCCCCATCTTCCATCCCGGGCCCTCCGTCAAGCCCAGGGGAATCCAGGCACCTTGCTGGGCAAGCCTGCTTCCAATCCCTTGGGCAAGGGGGTATCTGAGGAACAGGGCCAGGCTCGAGGCCGCCCTCACCAGTCCTCACTAGAGAGCAGATCCCAGGCGTGGCTGTCTTCTGTTCCTGGGTCCCAGGCAGGTCATGGCCCTGCGCCCCTACCTCAACCCCTAAGACTGTTCCAGCAGTGCGTGGACGGCAGCAGCGACGTAGGGGAGGCCCCTGCCCGGGGCCCCCTCCTCTTCCAGGATGTGGTGGGGCTGACACAGAGATTCCTGGGGGGGAGGGGCCCAGATTAAATCCTCCTTTATATCTTCTCTGGGCTTCCCAGCCCTTGGTAGAGGACAGGATGGGAGACACCCTAAAGGAGCCTGGTTAAGGGGAGCTGACAGGACGGCCCTTCAAAATGTAGAAGGCAAAGGGCAGGGGTACCCTGGACTTGTCTTGGAGACAAATAAGATGCAAGGAAGCTGCTAACAGATAACAAAAGGGAGATGACACAGGGGCCGAGGCTCAGAAGGGAGGAAAGACCAGTCATTTCCAGGAGGGAAATGCTGGAGTAGGCAGGCTGGCACACAGAGCCCAGTGGGCACTGCCAGAACTAGGTCTGGCCATAATAGGAGCAGACGCAAACACACACACACACAGGCAGCCGTGATCTGTACAATTTTTACAAGAGACGAGGACCCAGCCTGGGCCCTGCATCTCCTACAAATATAGAGTTCTCTCTACAAAATATAGATAATTTAGCCCCTTATATTGGGGGTGGGGGGATAGAAAGTCAGTGAAAATATTAAGGTTAAAATCCACCCTTTCTGGGGGAGCAGAGGGCAGGGCTGGGTGGGGGGGCGGGAAGGCACCATCAGCACTGAGAGGGGTGGGGCTACAAGAGGGCAGCCGAGTCTAGGGGCCCAGGATCTGGGGGTACCAGAGTGGGGCCTCTGAGGTCAGTGTTTGTGAGAGGAGGGGGTTCACTAGTGTCTTTGGTAGGAGCTGAAGGCACCACTGGTGGGCTTGGGGGTTGCACGGGAGTCTTATAAATAGAAATAGGGAGAGGTGGTGGGGGAGGGGTGACTTCAGGTCCTAGGAACCCAGGAGCCGAGTGTAGACGACATAGAGCAGCAGCATGAGGACCACGTAGAAGAGGATGAAGCCGCCCAGACCAGAAGGGGGCCAGAGGGGTGGAGGGGTCCTGCCCCCTACCCACTTCATGGCCTCCAGGATGGTCCACAGCCCCTGGGCGGTGCCCTGGAGGAGATCCGAGGGCGAGCACAGGTCAGCCTGGGAAGGGAGAGTAGGACAGATGGACGGGACAAAGGACAGACGTTGTCAGCAGCAGCAGCAGCACAAGACAATCCTCTCCACCCCCATCCCTCACTTGCCAGGGCCAGAGCCACGCCAACATGCAGACTGCAGGGAAGGGAGGTAGGTGTGCAGGGAAGGGAGGTAGGTGTGCAGGGAAGGGAGGCGTGCAGGACAGTGGCTTCCTTCTGGGGAGCAGAGACCCCCTATGAATGGAACCCTGCCATCATGCAAAGGGCTCAACTAAGCCCAAGATGCTACCACTCTTTATAATAGAGACCAGCCCCTGAGAACACTCCCCCATACCTCAGGCACCCCCATTTTCCGACAGGCTTCTAAGAAACTCTCCACATTCTTCCGAGATTTCAGGGTACTGAGTTTTGGCTGGGGGTGTGTAAGAAAGGAAAGAGAACAGAGTAAAAAAGGGACCATAGGAGTCCCCTGTACCATTCTCTACCTTCCACCCTGGGTCCCAACTAACCACAGCAGGTGAGGGCACATGAATGAAGGGCACAGAGCGGGGCCTCAGCTGGTTGGCCAGCTGACAGAGGATGACACCATTGGCCAGAGCCTCTGCCAGGTCCTCAGGCAGGGGCCGCTGCAGCCGTGACTCAAGGACCTGGAAGGCAGGGAAAAGGGATTGGGGGGAATGTCAGAGTCAGCAGGGAACCCCAGCCTGTCTCCACCGTCCTCAACCAAAACACCAGGATGTACAAAGAGGATATTGAGGGAGGACAGAAAACTCTAAGAGGTGCCATGCTGACCAGGCCCCACCCATGCAGATCCCACCTGCCTTACCTGACGCAACTGAGCCATCAACTCCTTCTCATCCAGAAGCTGGGGGCACCGCCGAGGTCTCAAGACAGTGTCTGGTGAGGAAGGACCTGGAGAAAAGGAGGGTGTGTGGGCTGTCTCCACCACCACCGCTGACTCTGTAGCTGGGATGCAGTGTCTGGCACTCGTATCCCCTACCTCTGCTTGTGGGATTTTCAACACAAAGGGACAATTGACCAGTGAACTCCCAGGCCAGCAGGGGGACTACAGCTGAGGGGTTAGTGCTGGGTTTGCACTGGGTTAGTACCGGGGAGGAGAGACCCACCTGAGGCACTCTGAGAGGAAGAACGGAAGAGGAAGCTGTTTGGTCTCTGGATGGAGCCAAGTGGCCGGGGAGCAGGTGCTGCTACTGGGGGCCAGAGGCAGAGAACAGGGACAGGTGAGAGAGACATCCCCTCAGGCCACTCCACACTTACACAAGTCCCCATCCTCTTCCCAAAGCCCCTGTCGCACCTGGTCCAGCCACAGAAAGTGGCTCCTGGGATGTGGGGGCTGAGACAGAGGCAGGAGCTCCCTGTCCACCTGAAGCTCCCAGGTGGGTGACACTGGACTTGGACATGCCACTGAGGAGACACAAAGGGAATTAAAAGGGACGGTCAGGGGAAAGTGTGCAGGGAGAGGACTCAGGGAGGTGGGGTCTAGGGGGACACATACTTGTAGGTGGCCTGAGTAGATGAGGTGGCCACACCTCCACCAGCAGCCTTGACCCCCAGCTTCAGAAAACTAGAAAGCAAAGGAGATGTGGGGTCAGCAGTGTCAGGCAGGGGCTGCCAACCCCAAGGGGCAGAGTAGCTCAGGAGGGCTCTTCCCACTCCTTCACAGGGCCCACCCTGGCAGTAGCCCCTGTGCCCACACCTGTCCTTTCTGGGAGTCCCCCACACTCCGCTCTGCTGCTGCTGCTGCTGCTGCCGCCGCTCACGCTCCTGCCACAGCTGCAAGGTGTCCGGGCGCCGCCGCTCCTCCCCAGCCAGCTCCTCCCTCCTGAGGGGAAAGGTAGGATAGGGGGTAGAGCCGGTCAGCACAGCGGAGAGAGGGTGAGGGAGATGGAGTAAAGGGAGGAGGTGCTGGCTCAGGTGGCTCTGGTACCTGCTGCTTGGTGCCCTCTCCCCATTCCCTGCCACAGGGCTTAATTCTGGTGGCCGCAGCTCCTGAAGAAAGAACAGCAGAGAGGCTGAAGGAGTACCCGGTCTCCAAACCTGCACGGGCCCCTCCCTCCAGCTCTCCTCTCACAGCAAACAGAAATATGGAGGAGGGCTGGCCCCTCACCTTGGCAGGACCTCGCTCCTCATCCTCCCCGGGCACGTGGCTATCAATGAAGTCAATCTGCTCAGGGTCTCCATCAGCTAGAGGCAGGACACATGCGCAAGCAGATAGGCGCCTTCAGGCTTGTCCATTCCCCGCAGACCCAAGCCCCTGACCCCACCACTCACCACAGCCATCCTCCTTCCGCTCCCTGGGCCCCCGAGGCTCCCGGGCCAGCTCCGAGATCCGGAATGACAACTCCGAAAAGTCATCCGTTGACTGTAAATGCAGAAATGGAAGACAGCCTATATGTATTGCTGGGGGCTCATGGGTTCAGGGCCTTGGGGTCTACCACTGAGCCAGCCCTTCCCCAGGATACTTGGACAAGGGAAGAAGAAGACAGCGTGAATCACCTACTGTTCCTCTGAGATTTAGAGGTAAAAGGCAAAGGGTCCCAGCTCAAAGGTCCTTCCCCAGGGCTGAGATCACCAATGTCCCTTATAAAGGATACACTCACCTCATTTCCAGACCACCTCTTGCTGCCACTGTCAACGCTGTGGAAGCCTGAGTCCAGCCCACCATCATACCGACGTCCCGGAAATAAGTCCTCAGCTGGGCTGGGGCCAGCCAGGGAGAGCTGGTCAGTCCTATACTGGGCAACATCCCCCCATCCTCCCTCTGGAAACCATTGGGGAAGGGGCACTAGGTAGGGATCTAGGAGCTTCCTTCCTTCCCATGCCCGTCTTTACCAGGGGCTAAAGCTCGGGGGGCGGGAAGGGGCCAAGTCTCCCAGTGCAGCAGCCCCACGCCGCCCAGCCTCTGTTGCCAAGTACTTGAAGATGTGAAGTTTCCCCTTCAGGCAGATCTAAGCATGAAGAGGAGCATAAAGGAGTTAGGGGGAAGCAAGGGGGCCAACCCTCTCCTGCCCAGTCTCAGCCCTGTCCCCAAGGTCTACCACAGGCCCTCTCACCTGGGCAGGTGGGCTTTGCAGGGGGTTGCTGTCCAGCAGAATGACCTGCAGGTGCCTGAGGCGGCAGAAGGAGACCGGGATGTGGGAGATGCGGTTACAGGAGAAATCCAGGCGGACAAGAGGAAGATCCCCCAGCTCTGGGGGTGGGTGAGGGAAGAGTCAGCAGAACGCCCAAGGGGGAACCTTGTGCTCACTTCCTCTCCCTGCTCTGGCCAGCTGGTCACCCTGGGTCCATCACAGCCTCTGCCCTGACTGGCTGAGGGCACTATCCAGGAACAACATCCCTCTTCCTCTTTCTGCCCAAATATGGCCCACCTTCGGGCCTCCTTTCACCTGTTAGGCCAAGCGACCTCGGCTCCTGCCCCATCCGCTTCCTCCATTCCTCCTGCCTGCCTGCTCCCCACTCCCACCACTCCTTCATTCTCAAGTGACCAGCACAAGCTCCAAACCAAACTGATACCATGTTGCTCAAACTTTCTAGGACTTGCAGCTGGGGCTGCTGAGGGCAAGTGGGCTGTGTGGTACACAAAGGCACCCACGCAGGAGGGGTGGCGATCCCACCTGAACTGCACGAGACAAGCCCGCCCCTGGGTGAGCCTGTGCTTGGCCACAAGTAGGGGTACCTTTGTTTAGTTCTCAAAAAGGCACTGTTGGATAAGTGGTGGCCTAAAACACAAAATAAAAACCACCACTCCCTGGCCGAGCACAGTGTTCATGACCTGGGTCCGCCCGTGTTTCCCACCTCGCTGCCCATCCTCGTACCACATCAGACAACACTCCAGCCCCTTGGGTTCTAGGCCTTTCTACAGGCCGCTTGCTCAAGTAGGAGAATGCCATTGTTCTGTCCATACACCTTTCCAGTTCCAGCGCCTCACTTCCTCCAAGCAATCTTTCCAGACACTAAGTTGGACTTCATTGCTCCTTCCTCTGTGTCCCCAGGACATTTTGCTGGGGACATTTTCTTTTATGGCCCAAAAAGAGCACTGATAAAATGCTTATTTGCACCCCTACTGGCTTAGAAGAGGGTGTGCATAGGAGGAGTAAGGGGGAGCCCAGAGAAAGGGAAGCATGGCCCAGGTCCTTGCTGCCGAGCCCTGGCTCGCCTTCCTAACCGCGTCAGCGCTGCACACAGCTCCCTCCATCCCACATGCTTTGCACATCTGCCTGGGATGCAAACAGTAGAGAACTCTCCTTCAAAGGTCGGCGCCTGCCTGCTGTGCCTCTGGAGCGAAAACTTCCTCCAATTCCCCAAGCAGAGCCCATGGCTCCCTCTAGCTCCTGTAGCTCTCTAAGTATCCTGTTTTAGAACTTCCCTCTGCTTGTCTCTCCCATAAATTAAGGTTTAAAACAAATATTTTTTAAATTTATTTATTGATTTTAGAGAGAGAGGAAGGAAGAGAGAGAAAAACAGAAACGTTGATCTGTTTCTGTATGTGCCCTGACCAAGAACTGAACCAGCAAACTTGTATCAGGACGATGCTCTAACCAACCGAGATATCTCGCCAGGGATCAAATTAAGATTTAATCAATGCCTGGCCTGTGGTGGCACAGTGGATAAAGCATTGATCTGGAATGCTGAGGTCCTGGGTTCAAAACCAGTCAAGGTACATATGAGAAGTACGAGCTGATGCTTCCCGCTCTTCCCCTGCCCGCCTTCTCTCTCCTTCTCTCCTCTCTAAAGTCAATTAATAAAATCTTAAAATAAAAGATTTAATTAAGCCATTAAATTTTAAGAGATGGCCTCAGATCGGAGTGACATCACTCGTATTTACCTGGTCCCCACCTAAAGCACAGGGAGCACATACACAAAACAATGTGAGCTGAATAAAAGGTGTGCCTGCTTCTGAGCAGAGGCTATCGAATGTTGGGGTGCATCACAATTAGCTTGTTAAAATGGGGCTGCTTGGGCTCCAGCATGTGACCCCACTGATTCAGACTCTCTGGGGAGGCGGTACAGGGCATCATCTGACTCAAGTGTTTGAGAGCTCCTCCTGGGATGAGTAGTGACACTGGGTAACCTTGGGGGCCCCTTCCGATCTTGAGATTCTACTCATCTACTCCCTTTTCTGTATCTTTTCCCTCATTTGTAAAATGGAGCTAATATCCCATGCCTTGCCAGCCTCAGAGGGTTGCTGGTCAAGAGCAAATAAATAATTTACAGTTTGTTTAATACAATGCAAAACCCTGGTCAACCCAGCATTATTTTTCTGTGGAGATTCCTTTTCTCTGACTTCTCCAAAGTAGTCTGTCTCTTTCTCTCCCTACAGCCCCAATTCTTCATTCTCCTCACCATCAGGCAGAGTGCTGAGCTGGTTCCTCCGAACATTGAGATCCCGCAAGGAAGGGAGGCTGCACAGCTCTGTGGGAAGGGACTGCAACTCATTGCTGCTCACATCCTGGAATAAGGAAAAAAGGAGGGAGGAGCCACAAGACCAGGAGCATCAGACACTGTCTCCTGTCTTTGACTACCTCCTTCAGTCTTGGCCTTTCCCCTCGCATGCATCCTGCCTTTCCTCAACTTCTCCCCTAAAAAGGTCCCTGGTGCTGCCTGACCTGTGGTGGCGCAGTGGATAAAGCGTCGACCTGGAAATGCTGAGGTCGCCGGTTCAAAACTCTGGGCTTGCCTGGTCAAGGCACATATGGGAGTTGATGCTTCCAGCTCCTCCCCCCTTCTCTCTCTCTCTCTCTCTCTCTGTCTTTCCCTCTCCTCTCTAAAAAATGAATAAAAAATTAAAAAAAAAAGAAAAAAGAAAGGTCCCTGGTGCCTGGCTCTACCAGCCCTCTTCACGTCCCGCTTCCCATTCTCACAAGCTGCCGCAGGCTTCCCAAGGTGCTGATGTCGGGAGGCAAGGCTCCCAGTTTGTTGTTGCTGACAATGAGAACCCGCAGGGGCAGCTGGCAGATGTAGGGTGGCAGAGATGCCAGCTGGTTTCGGCTGTGGAAGAAGAAAGGCAATGGGCTCACTCCACAGGCAGAGCATCCCAGTGTGCCCTCCTCTAACGGTCACCAGGGTCACCGGGGTCACCAGGGTACTGTGCACTGGTGCTTGGAGCCGAGAAGGATAAGCGCACCCTCCCCTGGCCCTGCCTCCCTACCTGAGGTTGAGGTAGGTGAGGGCTGTGAGATTCCCCAAAGCTGGGTTCAGGCATCTCAGGCAATTGTGGTAGAGGCTCAGGCCCTCCAGGGACACCAGCTGGCAGGCTGCCTCTGGCACCTCGGGGAACCGGTTCCGGGACAGATCTACGGGAAGCAAGTGTCAAGGCAGAGCTGTGGAGATGCCCAGCCTGGACAGGAGGACCTTGAACTTTTCCAGAGCCTGAAGCCCACACCTCTGCCTCCCCAGCCGACCTGAAGAATCAGGCCTATAAACCTGGGCTACCTGGAGGAAGGACTAAGCCTTTTGCAAACTGTAGCACATTCTAAACATGGCCAGAATGGCAAAGGGAAGGCAAAGGCCTTGGGGTCACTGGGCTGGAGAACCCAGACTTGGGGGGATAGCAACAAGCCATGAACGCTGTCTTCAAAAAAGAAAGAAAGAAAGACTATCCTGGAAGGGTGGCTGGATTCTGTGACCCTTGTGGTTCCTATTGCTCTGTGATGCCAGGAGAAGTGGAAGGCAAAGGCCACAGGAGAGTACTAGTGCTCCGAAGAAAATAGCAAGGTGATGGGCTGGGAGGTTCAAGGTAAGAACATGAGCAACCTCTGGGGGAGATCACTGAGAAAGCCCATCCTTCCTCAGGGACCCTTCTCCCAAACTCAACCCCTTTTCAACCCAGAGGAAAAACAAAGGGTCATTGAAGCCTGGCTCTAAAGTTAAAAGCTCCCGACACTGGACAATGGTCTTTCACCAGCCCCTGGGATCAGCAAGCTAGGTTCAAGAGTCTTTGAAATAACAGGCTCCCAAGAACCAGAAAGGAAAAGCAAGTCAGCCAAGCTGGAGGTGGAAGCTAGAGTCCTCTGGTCCCTCCTATGCAGGCACACCTTCCTTGGGCTGGCTCATTCTCATCCTCAGAGCCTCACCAGCCCTCCTCTACTTCCTCCCTTACTGCCCCAGACTGCAAACAATCACCTCTTTTGCCTGTCTCAAACTCAGCAACTTGTGGAGTGGGTGGGAAGGAAGGTAGTCTATTACTGCCCCCTTAACTCAAGTGGTGTCTTGACAGTCCAATGCAAGGTCAGGCATTTGGGTTCCCACAGTCTGGAGGCACTCACTGCTTAGACCTCTCCGCCTGGGTTTATGTTTTTTCTGCTTGGCCTGTACTGGGAGGGGCCCAAGGCCTGCGGGGGGGGGGGGGGGGGGGGGGGGAGTCCTAGGCAGCACTACTTGGGTAAGCTTCTTAGATGGCCCTCCCCAGGAGCTGAGGGGAGGAGAAGCTGGGGTATATCCCCCAAGGAAATGGGTCTTGTGACAGGAAATGAATTAAAAACAGTCCCTCAGGTTCTGTCTTTGGTGGGCCCTGTGTTTTTCCCAAGGCAGATGACAGCCTGAGGCCCCAGGAGTCATTCTCTTTCCCTCTCCGTTTCCAACCCTGGTGCACACAGACCTGTCACAGGAGTAAACAGTCCCAGAGTCGGTGGGAGGACCAGACGCAGTCCTCCTCTCACCCTCCACCTGCCCGCTTTCTCTGCACCCATCAAATGTGTGTGTGTGCACACTTATGGATGAAGGGGGAGGAGAACAATTATGATGGGGTAAGGAGGGGGCAAAGGCAGGGGCGGAAGGGAGCCCAGGCAGGAGGAGGCAGGGCCCAGGAGGCACAGGATGTGGTCTGTGAGAGAATGAGCTACACTTCTCCTTGTGAGAGTGGCCCCTCCTCCCATCTAGGAGTCAGCCTACTATCAGGCACCAGGAAGAGAGTCCAAGGGATTTCAGGGACCTGTGCCATAGGAAACGGGAAGAGCAGGAGGAGAAGCTTTTAGAATGAGTCCGGCGGGAGAGTGGTGAAGCTTTTAGTCTGGGTTGGAGGGCAAGGAGGTGTGAAGGGCAGGGTAGGGGCAATACTGACTGTGTTTTTGTCACTTCCCTTTTCCACCCCAAGCTATCAGCAGCCTGCTTGAGGAGAGGGGACACAGAAGAGGGTTCTGGACAAGACAGACCCCACCTGACCTAGAACCTAGGCCCTGAAAGGACTGAGAATTCCTGCACGGAGAGCAGAGCAGGCAGCGGTTCTCAGAATGCTGGGGTGCTGGGATTTTCCCGCTTCACCACACAGTCTCAGGCACAGGAGAACTGGCTGCACCCTGAGCCAGAATGCTGGGGGAGGGAGGGGCTGGGAGGATCAGGGAGTTCTTGGTAGTTTTCCCCAGGAGGTCACCCACAGAGACAGAGCCCTAAGGAAGAATAACATTTGGTCTTTGTCAAAAAACAAGCAAGGGGGAGGGGAAAAAGAACAGACATTGAGTGTTGCACAGCTGCTGAGGTCAATCTGGAGCTTGGGGGTTAGGCGGCTGGGGGAGACGGAAAGAATGGGCTCCATGGACTCACCCATTCCCTGAACTCACTCACTGTACAGAGCTCAATTAGTTTACCCGGCAACCCAAGAGCAGTGGAAGGTTTAAACTGGTTCTCCCCAGGACAACGTGGAAACAGTGTTTGTTTGTGTGTCCACTTGAGCGTCTGCAGGTGAGCAGACACCTGCTAGAGGAGAAATGCAGTCCCAGGGCAGTGTCAACAGGCACTCATCCAGCCCCAAGTCCCACCCTGGGCTAGGCTGGGGTGGGGCTTTGGGAATGCAGTTCTCCCTTCTTCCAACCCCCACCCCCAGCTGCCAGCCCAAGGCCATAGGTTGTCTCCCGAGCAGCTGAGGCCTAGCTCACCTGTCACAGTAGAGTCCCCCAAACCCCACCATTAACAGACACCAGGGCGGAGGAAACATGATTAGCGAGATGCTGAGGGTGGGGGAGTGAAAGGAGAGGAAGATGGTCTACGTTCCCATAACTCCTAGCAAGGGGATAAATTTCCTTTCTTTGAGCAATTACCTCAAGTCTCTTCCCCTGAGGAAAGGAGAAACAGAAGTGGGAATTCTAGGGTCCCTATGAGGTCACAGGCTCCATACTGACCTCACACACGCAGGAAGTAGGAGGAGTCTCAGATAAGGGGGTCAGGAATAACAGGCGGAAGAGTTGGGGAGAGAAGGGGGAGGTGGAAGATTTGCTTCTTTCCCATAGGCTGGCTGGGCGAAGAGTAAAGAGGGCTAGCGACCTTAGGGGGCGGGACTACACACAAAGTAAGCAGAAACATCAGGTTGTCAGGGACAAATCCATGGGAAGGGGAACATACATCTGCTCGGATCTCGATGGAACGGGGGAAGAGTTGCAGACGAAGTGGAGGATGAGAAAGGAGTCATTAAAGGGGTTCAAAGGGACTGATTATGTAACGCTCATAACTGAGTTGAAGAAGCCATGCAAATAAGCCAACCAGGTGAGGGGTGGAACCATTCTACAGGTGAGGCAATATGCAAATAAAGAGAAGCGGAGAGCAGGGGGCTCACAACATTCGGCTAGGAACGCTGGGCTTTCAGAGCAAACGAGAAAAGCGTTCATTGTTTAGTAGTCCTTAAGGTAGGGAGGGGCTGGTAGCAAGTTTATGCAAATCAGCAGGGTTGGGAACGCCTACAAGCAGGTGAAGGGGACAGCCAGACTCCCCCGCCCGGTGAGAAGCAACCTGAGGGGCGTAGCTATGCAAATGAGGGTCCCAGCTGGGCTCAAGGCCTGGTGCACTCACCAGCCTGGGTGATATCTGACAGGTCGTAGCTGCGGGCCGCGCCCCGGGGGAAGTGCTTCAAGCGCCGGTTAGACAGGTTCAGGGTCCCGGTAGCCACGGCCTCCTCGAGGGCCCGCTCTGAACTGCGGCTCCCAGGCAGACCCGGAGACCCTGGAACGGAGGTTGTGGCCGCCGCCTCTTCACCCCCGACGGCGAGTGGAGCCGCTACTGCCGCCGCCATCCGCTCCCGGCGGCTACCGCTGCCTGACTGACGGGGCCGACCGTCCCTTCTCCCCGTCCCCCCTCCTTGGAGCCGCCGTAGAGGCTTCAAAGGGGAGGAAGTGGGCCCAGAGACCAGGCGGACCAATCGCGGTCCCTAGGCTCGTCAGAAGTGGCTAATCAGAACTCGCCAGGGGGGTGGAGACTCGGGAGCTAAAGTGAGGCGATGGAAGGGAGGAGGACTAGAATGGAGCTCTTGCCAACCGCCGAAGTTTCAGCATAGCTCGTCCAGTGCAGTCGCATCCAATCACACTGCTTAGGGCTGGGATGGAGCCAATCAGGCCCAGCCAGGAGGCGGGGACGCGGACGCTCAAATGAAATGAATAGGGGCAAGCCCCTGGGCCTTTTCGAATGAGGACCAAACGCAAACTAGATACAGATGAATGACTGTCAAGAAGGCCAATTAGATTCCCTAGAGGGAACTTGGTCCGACCTCTTCTCTGAGGGACGACTCTATCTACCAATAGCATGGGCGAGAAGGCGGCTTCGTAGCTAAAGAGGGGGCGGTGAGATAGTACTTTCAGACTGAGTAAAGAATGTGAACGGCGCTCACTGGTTGGGCTGGGAGCATTGCAGGGGTAGAGTGTGCGAGCTGTGAGTGTTAAGGAGCGAGCCAATTTCGAGGGCATGAGGTACCCAGGAGTACTAGGGGACGCCGAGACAAGTGTGCAGGGGGTCGTGTGGCAGATGGGACTGTGGAGACCATTCCGGCTACGGAGGCTGAGGCCCTGGGACAGTCTGTGCAGTCCCGCCGGGCGGCTTCCCAGAGCCTGAAAGTTCCCAACTCAGTTTCTGGATGTAGGGTTCCCGAAGCTCGGGAAATTCTCGAGAGCTGCCGCCCGGCCTGCCAGCGCAGCCAGAGGAGTGCGCCCTGGCAGGGATTGTGATAAGACTGGTGTTTTAGTCTAGAAGGGTCTCTCATCTAGAAACCCTCCATTTTACAAATGAGGAAACTGAGACGGAAAAAAGTGGATGAAGTGGCAGGAGCCAACAGCGAGGTGCTGATGGCTTGCACTAGAGCCCAGGCTTACCACTGTATCAGCTTTTACAGTTCTTGGGCTTTTTCTGTTTTCACTCTCTTTGCCTCATGGGGTGAGATGGAGTGAATAAAGAGGACCCAGAAATGAGAGGAAGCTGACTATGCTTTTTCTGTCTGCTGAGAGATCTTCCATCCTTTTAGATGGCTTGAGGACCTAAGTAGTCCACCTCAGCATGTTAATAGTTGCCTAATAGTCACATCTTAGATGTTGACATTCCTAAACACTTACTGAATTACTAAAATTCAACCCAAACCAGCTCTTTACTAGTCACTGTGAGTAAGGGAGTTTGATTGAATGGGTGACAGTCTGTTAGCCCAGTAAATCAATAAGTGTAGCTTGACCTGTGGTGGCACAGTGGACAAAGCATCAACCTGGAATGCTGAGGTCGCTGGTTCAAAACTCTAGGCTTGTCTGGTCAAGGCACATATAGGAGTTGATGCTTCCTGCTCCTCCCCCCTTCTCTCTCTTTCTCTCACTCTCTAAAAATGAATAAAACCTAAAAACAAAGATAAGTGTAATACTGTGCAGCTTAGGGCTAGCCGGCCAGTACTAGATTCCTTTGAGCCCCTGGAAGAGCCAGCTACTCCCATATTTATTGGTGCAGTTCTGCTTGCCTGGACAGACACAACCCCAACTCCTGTTTCTCTTCATAAATATCTCTCCACAACCCCATACACACACCATAAGACTAAGTCTTAGACTCTGGGAGATAACCGAAACTTCTAGAGTAAATCTAGCCCTTTCTTCCACCACAGTAAGTTGCCCTTCATACATACATACAGTGATGTTTCTAACCCAGGAAAGCAGTCTATTTTTTTGTATTTTTCTGAAGTTGGAAACGGGGAGGCAGTCAGACTCCCGCATGCGCCCTACCGGGATCCACCCGGCATGCCCACCAGGGGGCGATGCTCTGCCCATCTGGGGCGTTGCTCTGTTGCAACCAGAGCCATTCATTCTAGCGCCCGAGGCAGAGGCCATGGAGCCATCCTCAGCGCCCGGGTCAACTTTGCTCCAATGGAGCCCTGGCTGCGGGAGGGGAAGAGAGAGAGAGGAAGGAGAGGGGGAGGGGTGGAGAAGCAGATGGGCGCTTCTCCTGTGTGCCCTGGCCGGGAATCGAACCCGGGACTTCTGCATGCCAGGCCGACGCTCTACCACTGAGCCAACTGGCCAGGGTCAGCAGTCTGCTTTTGGATGTGTTTTTCATGAGACTAAAAAGTTTGTGCTGAATTGTTTATACTTTCTTCTGGTGCATGCTTTTGTTAGATAGATGGTCATTAGCAGCGTCACCTTCCTCCTCTTATTTATTTATTTATTTTTATTTTTATTTTTTGAGTTTATACTCTAGCTACAAATCCCCTGGCCTGTCCTGCTGAGATAGAAAGAATTCACCAGTGTTTCTCTCTACAGAGTTAGTGCTAAAAGGGCCTCAAGTGGAAAAACCTACCATTACTGCCTGAAACTAAAGGCCTCATCTCCTGTAAAATACATATCCCATGAGGGCTCAAGCTAAGTTAGAACCAAGGAGCTGTCTGAGAGAAAATCCCTAGCAAGGTTGGGGAAAATAGGTCACAGTGGCTAGGCAGTGAGGTCACAGAGAGGTTTGTCTGCTCCAGACTCCATGAGGGAGGGGCCTAGGAGGCAGTGGGGCCTCAGAAGGTCCCCAGGCCCAGGCAGGGGACATGGTGTGGGAAAGGCAGCAGGGACGGGGGTCAAGACAGGTGTCTAGGGGCCTGAAGAGATGAGGACAGGAACAGGGCGAGGGCAGTCAGGATGGTGAGGAGAAGCAGGAAACAGAAGCTGCAAAAACTTTCTGGGCTATACAAACTGGAGGATGGGCTCAGGTGGAGGGGAGGGCGAGGCAAGGGAAGGGCAGAGAGGGACAGCAAGAGATCTGCGGAAGGATTACTTGGAAAAATTAGACCAAGGAACAAGGCAGATAGGGAGACGTAACCCATGGACATAGAAAGATGGGAGCATTTAACAACACAGAGCTAGAAATAGAGCTACGAGCCCCGAAGATAGCAGTTAATGAAAGACAGGCTGAGAGAAGGAAGAAAAAGAGGCATGATCCTCATGCAACCCCTGTGCTCCCCTTTATTCTTGGGTAGGTGAAGCGGAGCTGCCCTTCATATGGCCCGGAGCCTGAAGGTGAAGAGAAGAAGGGAAGAGGGAACCCTATTTCTGTCCAGTTGTTCCCCCCAGAGCTGGTGAGTCCTTGAGGAGGGGGAGGTATTAAGAATAAAGGACTGGGGGCCAGGCCACTGAGGGCCCCTGATGACCCCTGCTTCTTCCTGCCTGCCCCTCCAGGTGGAACATATCATCTCATTTCTCCCAGTCAAAGATGTAGTTGCCCTAGGCCAGACCTGCCACTACTTCCATGAAGTGTGCGATGCTGAGGGAGTATGGAGACGCGTCTGTCGCAGGCTCAGTCCTCGCCTACGAGAGCAGGGTTCTGGGGTCCGACCCTGGAAGAGAGCTGCCATTCTTAACTGTACACCTTCCCCAGAACCTCCAGTTCTCTTTGCCTCTGTCCTACTTTATTCTGGGATCCCTCCTGCTCCATAAAGTTGCCTGATGACTGCAGCATTCCCAGTCAACCTTCCAGGGCCCCTTTCTCTGGAAGAAACTTAGATTCAAACATGCCATCGAGTATTTCAAGTCTCTAGAGCCACCTGAGGATAGATGTCCCACCCAGAGCCCCCATTACTAGCATCCCTGCCATGTCTCCTTCCGTATTCAAGCTTTCTTCCAAATCTTATCCTAGAGACATCTTCCACTTCCCAAAACTTGAGTTTTCCCTCCTGTAAACCAGGGTTTCTCAACATGTCACTACTGAGGTTTTGGACCAAATAATTCTTTGAAGTGAGGGAATGTCCTGTGTATTATAAGATGTTTAGCTGTATCCCTGGACTCTACCTACTAGATGTCAGTGGATAGATTGGGAGGGCTTCCCTGGGAGCCCCTATCCACTTACTCCATCTCACATACTAGAGATTAAGGGAGATCCAGATAGCAGATCCAGAGGTATTGATGAGGGAGGGTTACTGGTCTTTCTGAGTCATTTCTTTTCACTCCTCTTTCTTCTTTACTCCTCTGCTTCTTTTCTATGTATTTATTACTATATTTCCCTTGATGCCTCTGATGCAAGTTTGGACCAAAGAAGTGCTCACTTAGAAGCATGTTTATGGCCCTGGGCTGAGGTGGGCCGGGAAACAAATATTCAGAATCGGGTTTAATTAAGGATATCCTCTAAGCTTTCCATATATCCTTGGAAGGGGTCTGTTTCCCAGTCCTGGGGATGGAGAGGAGCTAAATAGCAGGGTGACTGAGAAATCTTGTTTGCCTGAGGTCTGATTCATCTCATTTGTGTCATTCCAATCCCTTGAACCTTCCCTGTCCTTCCCTCTCCAGACACGAAAGGCCTGTATTTCCAGGCATTTGGGGGCCGCCGCCGCTGTCTCAGCAAGTGTGTAGCTCCTCTGCTATCCCATGGCTACCGCCGTTTCTTGCCCACCAAGGACCATGTCTTCATTCTCGACTATGCGGGGACGCTCTTCTTCCTCAAAAATGCCCTGGTCTCTTCCACCCTTGGTCAGATCCAGTGGAAGCGAGCCTGTCGCTATGTTGTATTGTGTCGAGGAGCCAAGGATGTGAGTAGCAGAACTCTGGCAGCTAAGAACCCACCAAGCCTCCAGGGGCCCTCATCATTCTTGGGGTGTCCTCCTCAGGACAGCTGTCTTCCCATATCAGAAACTGGAAAATAAGCCCCCATTTTCCAGCTTTGTACCCAAGTATCTCATCTCTCAACTTAGCCTCATCCCACCAAGCCTTTGTCTTTTTCATACAGTTTGCCTCAGACCCAAGATGTGACACAGTTTATCGTAAATACCTCTATGTCCTGGCCACTCGGGAGCAGCTAGAAGTGGTAGGCACAACTGGCAGCCGTGCCTGTGACTGTGTCGAGGTCTACCTGCAGTCCAGTGGGCAGCGGGTCTTCAAGATGACCTTCCACCACTCCATGAGCTTCAAACAGATTGTGCTGGTTGGTCAGGAGACTCAGCGGGCTCTACTGCTCCTCACAGGTGTGGCTTCAAGCAGTGGTTTGCAAATTGTTTTCTGCAGATTCTTCAGGACCTGCTACAGGAGATGAGGAAGGAGGCCTCTCACACAGGGTTCTGCATGCCATCGCAATCCCAACAGCTCTTCATTTGTCTGTCTCCTAGACTAAAATTCTGCATATTTCATATGAGTAAAGGGCCCCACTTTAAGTTCTAATCTCCCCAACCTCCACTGCCAGGTGCCTCACTTTAAACCCCAAACTGAACCCCTATTTTCTCAATGTTTCCTATACTTAACCACACTCCCAAGCCTGAGACCTTCTGGACTTCTTAACGCTATGTAGGCCCTGAGTCCCCAGACATCATTCCCAACATTCAGACTGGATTCTGCCAAATATAGGTTTTCTCTCCATTCATCTCACACTGAAGGACTTCCCTGATTTATTTTTGATGGTAAGGAGCTGGAATCTGGGAAACTTAAGGTCATTCTTATTTCATCTCTATCATTTTTCTTCCAAGCCCAGTCTAGGGTAGTAAACATTTCATCCCATGTGGCTTGGGGTTCTAATGGGAAGTTAATGCAGATATTGGAGAGTCCCTTCCCCCACATAATTGTCTGCCTCCCCTTCTCCCAGAGGAAGGAAAGATCTACTCTTTGGTAGTGAATGAAACCCAGCTGGACCAGCCACGCTCCTACACAGTTCAGTTGGCCCTGAGGAAGATGTCCTATTGCCTGCCTCACCTGCGTGTGACCTACATGGCTTCCAACCAGAGCAGCACTCTCTATATTACAGGTGAGAACTACTTCCCAGACTCCAGCCTTGGGCAGATCTTCCAGATACAGACAACACCACCCCTGATCCTTAGTCCAGCTCTATGGTGGACTCCTAGTAAAATGATGTTTGTATAAATTCCCAGACATCATAGCTGGTGCATTTCCAGTGGGTGTGAGACTCCCCAGATTTTGCAGTGTTCATCCCAGGTGGGGCCTTATTCCTAGGAAATGGGTACCCAAAGCTGCGGAGCTGAGGGTACCCGACCCCTCAGATGAGGGGGGAGTGTATTTCGAGGTGCATACCCCAGGGGTGTATCGTGATCTCTTTGGGACCCTTCAAGCCTTTGACCCCCTGGACCAGCAGATGCCACTTGCTCTCTCACTGCCTGCCAAGGTAGGATCCTGGAGGGATGGGCAGATCAGAATGGGAGGGGCTTTAAGGGTTGAAAGGTTCCCAAGGTCTGAAATTGGAGCAGGAATCAAATGAGAGAGAGGGCATCCAGAGAGAGGGGTGACAGAGAGGCAAGACCAAAAGAAACCAGCCAGGGATAAGCAGGTTGGTGGTTGGGAGGTTTTGCAGTTCAGAGTTTCTCTGGAGGGAACTGAATACCCATCTCCCCTTTCTACCTTACTCCCTAGATCCTATTCTGTGCTCTTGGCTACAATCACCTTGGCTTGGTGGATGAATTTGGCCGAATCTTTATGCAGGGAAATAACAGATATGGGCAGCTAGGAACAGGGGACAAAATGGACCGAGGGGAACCCACACAGGTGAGAGACTGTTTCCCAGTAATTCTCTTCTTGATCCCCTTCCTCCAATTCCGTGACCCCTGAATCTCCACTTCTCCAGTTTCCATAGAATCCACTTTCTAGTCCCTTGGAGGGTAAGCCAACCAGTATATAATGCCCGTCGTATTTTGTGTCTTACCCAGGATTGACATTATGAGGTTTGTTCTGTGCAGTGCATCCTGTAAGTGCAATAGGAATTTAGTGAATCAGGGAGATCTGCGTGGGCTGGAGTAACAAAAAGAGGTGAGATGTGAGCAGGGCCTAGTGGGTTAGATAGGATTCAGGTGGGGATAGGGAAAGGCATCTGTGTAGTGAGGATGAGGACAAAGTTCGCATGTAACTGGAAGCATGGAAAGACTGGCCTAACTAAAAGAAAGAGGGTATTTTGTAAATAGGTAGATACGAGGTGGTATAGCTATAGCTGCGTGTGAGCTTGGAGAGGTATAGATATGGGAAAGAGTCATTTTAGGTTCTGAAGCAGGAGAAGGCAACCCACATGGGTGATTAAGAACAAGTCACCTGGCTGGAGTACACAGGAAGCTGCAAGTGAGAAGCCTACTGGGAGGCTATTGAGACAGCAGCACTTGAGACAAGGGCCTGGAGCTGGTACAGTGGCAGTGAGAATGGAAAGGAATAGATATGAGATGTTTTAAAAGGAAAGAACAGGCCCTGGAAACTGATTAGAGGTGAGCAGAGGGGTGTAGGACAAAGGTGGGTCTGGCAGTAGTTCCCTTGAAGAAAAATGGTATCAGCAACAAATGTGTTTGTTAGAAGGGGATGCTGCTTGGAGGAAAGGACATGAATCTAAACTTCTTTTCAGTGAGAGAACAGTAAAATGGAAATAGGGGTGCAAACCTGGGTAGGAGCTGCCATTATAGGCAGAGGTAATAGAACAGTTGTCACTGACACAGGAGGCGTTCCCTCAAATGCCATGTCCCAAAAGCCATGGACACAGGAAGTTTTAAACAGAAGGAAGTGATTAATGGTGACACTAATAATAAAGGAATATACTATACTCATATGGAAAGATGGTCATGCTATATTTTCAGGTGAAAAAAAAATGTGTAAAATGGTTTACATTTTTGTTTAAAAAGACAACTTATATGTAGAGGTGACCTTTGAACAGCACGGGTTAGAGACACCAACCTGACATGCAGTCAAAAATCCACGTATAATTTAAGTTGGCCTTCCACATATTTGAATTAAAAATACAGTAGATGCTCAATCAACACAGGTTTCTCCTGCACAAATCCACTTATACACAAATTTTTTTTTTAATTTTATTTTATTTATTCATTTTTAGAGAGGAGAGAGAGAGAGACAGAGAGGGATAGAGAGAGACAAAGAGAGAGAGACAGAGAGGGATAGAGAGAAGAGAGAGACAAAGAGAGAGAGAAGGGGGGAAGAGCTGGAAGCATCAACTCCCGTATGTGCCTTGACCAGGCAAGCCCAGGGTTTCGAACCGGCGGCCTCAGCATTTCCAGGTCGACGCTTTATCCACTGCGCCACCACAGGTCAGGCAAATTTTTTTTGAGAGAGAGAGACAGACAGACAGACATTGTTCCACTAGCTGTGCACCCACTGATTACTCTCACATGTGTCCTGAGCAAGGCTCAAACCAGCAAACTCGGGATGGACCCAGTGACTCCAGGATCAAACTGGCAACTCTAATACTCCAAGGTGATACTCTATTCACTGCGCCACCAGCCAGGACTACATGAATTTTTTAAATCCACATATGATATAAGTGGACCTATATCTTAAATCTGGTTTATAAGTGTGCTAAGGTTGCCAGCTCAAAACCCTGGGCTTGCCTGTTCAAGGCACATATGGGAGTTGATGCTTCCTTCTCCTCCCCCTTCTTTCTCTCTCTCCTCTCTAAAATGAATAAATAAAATCTTTAAAAAAAATTTTAAGGCCCTGGCCGGTTATCTCAGTGGTAGAGCGTCGGCCTGGCGTGCGGGAATCCCGGGTTCGATTCCTGGCCAGAGTACACAGGAGAAGCGCCCATCTGCTTCTCCAACCCTCCCCCTCTCCTTCCTCTCTGTCTCTCTCTTCCCCTCCTGCAGCCAAGGCTCCATTGGAGCAAAGTTTGCCCGGGCGCTGAGGATGGCTCTGTGGCCTCTGCCTCAGGTGCTAGAATGGCTCTGATTGCGGCAGAGCGACGCCCTAGATGGGCAGAACATCACCCCCTGGTGGGCGTGCCGGGTGGATCCTGGTCAGGAGCATGCGGGAGTCTGTCTGACTGACTCCCCGTTTCCAACTTCAGAAAAAGAAAAAAAAATTTAAATATCTGGTTATAAATGGACCTGTGCAGTTCAATCCTGTGTTATTCAAAGGTCAACTGTATACATTTGTATAGGCAGCAGTGAAGGATATCCAGCAAGATGTTAATAGGGGGTGGTGAGATTTCCAGTGATTTTTAAATTAATTTTTGCTTGCCAATATCTTATAATGTTTCTATAAGGACCATAAAGTACTTATCTATCTTCAAAATTAAAGTGTTCAGTTTCAGGAGAAAATGTGCTGGAGATGCCATAGGATTTGGCAGCCAGGAGGTCAGGTGCATTTGGAGAACATCTCAGTAGCATAGTAGGGAGAAAAGCCAAATCACAAGAAAGTTCATGAAAGACTGGCTGTGATGAGAACAAGAATGTCTGGTCACCTTTAGACTGGTAATGCAACCAGTTCAGCCGAAGAGACAGAAGTAGGAAGCAACAGGAATCAGGAAGAAATGATTTTTCAAAATGGGGTGGCCATTTGGAAAGATAATATGAAAAACTAAAAATGCTAGAGAGGGAAAGTAGGACTATGTGGAAAGAAAGTCCTTCTGGAGGCTAACCTGGAATTGCAGGGAGATTGGATCTTTAAGCCCTGGGAAGAGGAAGGATATTCCTTGCCCTACGGCTGAAAGGCAGGATGAGAGGCTGGACTGGCTCAGGCCTGTGGTGTGAGAATGGGAGAACAGATGGCAGGCCCTGGCCTCAGGCAAATAGCTTATTTTCTGGGGAGTAAAGATGAAGTGCTAGACCCCATGTAGTCAGACTGTTTGGGGCAGCAGGAGAACCAAGGAGGGAGAGATTGCTGCCAGTCTCATTCAGCAGCAATCTGGCTCGCCCGACCTCCTGGGGAAGGTATGCTGGGTCCCTTTTCTTCCCACTCCCAGTTCCCCTAGATTCTGCCCTGAGCCTTCCTGTCACCCTTCTCCAACCTGAGCCCCCAGTCCCTTGGTGTTCCCTCCTTAGGGACCTTGGCCCTGTGTCCTCAGGTCCGTTATCTGCAACACCCCATTGCCCTGTGGTGTGGCCTCAACCACTCCCTAGTGCTGAGCCAGAGCTCGGACTTCAGCAAGGAGCTGCTGGGCTGCGGCTGTGGGGCTGGAGGCCGCCTCCCTGGCTGGCCTAAGGGGAGTGCCTCCTTCGTCAAACTCCACGTCAAGGTCAGAGCAGGATCAGGCGAGCAGCGGGCAACTAGGGAGGGCAGGTAACCCACGGGATTGTAGCTGGTGCTCCCACAGGGACCCCATTTCCCCAGCACCACCAACCTTCCTTTCCCGCCACACACCATGGCTCCTGGCTCTCTCCCTTAGCAGATCCTGCTGGCCCTCTCTGACCTCACATGACCCTGGGGCTCAGCCAGCCATCTAACTTGCTAGCTCAGGGCTGGTCTGAAGGGGAGGGACACAACAGCTGGGGGTTCCTGGGAATCCCTCAGTAAAGGCCCCACTCAGCCACACCCCTTCTCTCTTCCAAGGTCCCTTTGTGTGCCTGCTCCCTCTGCTCTTCCAGAGAGTGTCTCTACCTGCTGTCCAGCCATGATATCGAGCACCATCCTTCCTATCGAGACCTACCTGCCAGCAAGGTGGTGGGGACCCCGGAGCCCCACCCAGGATCTGGAGTACTCCAGGACCCTGGGGAGACAGCTTGGGCCTGTAAAGAGTACCTCAGCCAAATCCACAGCTGCACGACGTTGCAGGACCGGATGGAAAAGATGAAGGAGATTGTGGGCTGGATGCCCTTGTTAGCTACACAGAAGGATTTCTTTTGGGAAGCCCTGGACATGCTACAGAGGGCTGCTGGAGGGGTCGGCCAAAGCCCCCCAGCCTCTGAGAGCTGACCTCCCTCTTCTAGTCTCACCTCTGGAAGAGAGTGTGGCTCTGGGCCAAAAGCTAAGGAGAGATGGAGTGGTAGCAATGAAAAATGTGCATGGGGAGGAGGACACAGCAGGGTGGGGACTGCTAGACACGCTCGGATGGGGAGGGAACTGTTTTGTAAAATGTTTAGGGGGCTGCCCAGGAGGGGCCCCTAATCTTAACATGATGGACAAGAGATTCGATGGAAGAATAGAATAAAATGCTGAAATGTAGCCCTGTTTGGAAACCTGGGGCCTGGGACAACAATGGGGCAGGGGATGGGGGGCTCGATGCCTGGCTCAGTGGGTGAAAGGAAGGCAAGAGCATGGACAACGGCAGGCAGAGCAGAAGCTGCTCAAGCTTTCAGGCTCTGCAGAGCTGACAGCACCTGAATCCTTCAGCCTGCTTTCCCCTTCCACTCCCAAGAGCTTCCACTCCCCATCTTCTGGAACAACTCAGTCAATATATGCTACTTTGTGCCACCCCCCCCCCACACACACACACCACCCCGATCCTCATTCCCATCCTGAGGAAGCCTCTTCTGACTTTAGAAAGTTTCCTATCCATTTTCCTTCATCCCAGTGAGGTCAACCTTCCTCCTTTCCACCTCTTTTTACCCTCCAGGTCTGGTCTCACATGTCCTTTTCCCCCTACTTTCTACACCATCCTTTTCCTCCAGAAGAGACACACGCCCTTTATTCAGATGCCATTCCTCTCTGCCCCAGTCCCACACCTCCAGACATTTGGGAGAAAATGGGTGAGCAGAGTTCTTTTCTCTTTGGCCTAGTCTGACCAGGGATAGAGAGAAAACAGTGAAAGTTTGAAGTGGAAAATATGTTTGAGCAGGTGGTCATGAGAAAAGGGGGCAAATGTTTAAAGCAGGGGTCGAGAACCTATGGCTCGTGAGCCAGATGTGGCTTTTTTGATGGCTGCATCTGGCTCACAGACAAATCTTTAATAAAAAAATAATAATGTTAAAAATATAAAACATTCTCATGTATTACAATCCATTCATTTCCTACCGCTCATGGTCATGGTTGTGGGTGGCTGGAGCCAATCACAGCTGTCCTCCGGGACAGCACCAAATTTTTATTGGATAATGCCTAATATACACAGGTCGTTGTATGGCTCTCACGGAATTACATTTTAAAATATGTGGCATTCATGGCTCTCTCAGCCAAAAAGGTTCCTAACCCCTGGTTTAAAGGTTGAGAGTCCAGGAAAGGACTTCCTCTGTGTGCTAAAGAAGAAGCAATGCAGAGGATCCTGAGTGGGCTGGAGCATCCTTCCAAAGGACTAGAGGCTGTGTTCACAGGATTCTTGGGCACTGGACAGAATGGGCTTCCAGATGACATTACTTGATGCCTAGATTATTGCTGAGGGCCTGATGCTCCCTCAGCCCTTCATTGCTCCACCCACCATTTAGGTCAATATTTATGTGTCCTGTACCTAGAGCACTTCCTGGACTCACCACTGTCCTAGCTCTACTCTCCCTGTCCCGCCTTCCCCCCAGCCCTCCCCACTGGCCAGCCCCCACGCCCACACACTCAAGGCTGCCTCATCTGGCACCGATTATCCCTGCCGCTGCTGCCGCTGCCGCTGCTGAACTCAGCTGCCGCCTCTATCTTGAGGACCTCAGCGCCTTTCCCCCCAGCCATGCTGCCTGCTGCCACAGCCTCCCTCTTGGGGCCCCTCCTCACTGCCTGGGCCCTGCTGCCTTTCACCCAGGGCCAGACCCCCAACTACACCAGGTAGGTCTCTTGGCACCTTCCAGTTAGCTTGAGTGAGCTTCAAAAGCCATTTTTTTGAGAGGTTATGCCTGTGGATCTTGTGGATTCTTTTGCTTACACATCACCCCCAAAATCTCCCACAGCCCCTACCCTCTCTGGCCCCCAAGTCTGTCCTCCCTGCTGCAAGACCACTGTCTCCTGCAGGTCACCACTGTTCCCCATTTCTTCAGTCTCTATACTCTGCCCTCTAAGTCTATGTTCACCCAGACCCTTGGCCCCCCATGGAACCTGAGAGAGCCAAGACCTTGAACTTGCCTGGTAGCGGGACATCTGGATTCCAGGAAGGCATTAGAGATCAAGGGGGATAGTGGGGGCAGCAAGTGGGAGATTTAGGAGTCAGATACTCAAGTACTTAGCTGGAACAGGAGCAGAGCAAAGGTTGGGAGCCCAGAGAGCCTGGTCTCCAGGTTCAGTTTGAGGGCCATCGCTGCTGCTTCTCCCTCAACTCTGCCCCCTCCCCCGCACCGCCTCGTGGCTGTGTCTACATCTGGAAGTAGTTAGGCAGCTGCTGTGGACTGCCTGGCAGTTCCAAGGGGAAGAATGAGGAAGGGGGGCTGAGGAGGATTCCGGGAATTCCTGTTGGGTAGGGGGTGGGGACGGGGGGTTAGAGGCATAGCCAAGTTGCTGGCCCCACTTTTTTCTGGTCCTCTACTATAGTGTTTCCCACCCCAGTTCCACCTTGGCTAGCTGAGGCTGTCCCAGCTCCCTTAGGCCTTTCTCCCTCATCCCACAGGCTTCCCTCCCTGGCCTCCCCATCCTCATTACCTACCCTATTCCAGTCTGTCTACTACTCCCCCACCCATGGCTGACCCCTCTTCTGTCCTCCAGACCTGTGTTCCTGTGTGGAGGGGATGTGACTGGGGAGTCAGGTTACGTGGCAAGTGAGAGTTTTCCCAACCTCTATCCCCCTAATAAGGAGTGCATCTGGACAATAACGGTGAGAAGTCACTCTGGTCACTACCCCTTGTCAAAGTCTCCAAGGCCTAGGTCCAGGCAGCCAAAGGCCCTCCCCCAGAACCCCACTTCTCCCTGGGGAAATCCAAGCCCCCTCCCTCTCCGGTCACTAATGGCATCAGTGTCCACAATAATATGTGGCAAATACCCTCACTCTTAACTCTTAATTCAAAGCCTCCTACTCCATTCCCAACTTCATTCCTGCCCCTTGTAATCTCTTCAAAGACATTGTCCCCTGCACAAACCACAAGCCTGATGCAGAACCCAGGTGCTCTGCTCTGTATCCCTGGGTCCCTTCCCGTTCAGGCCCAGGTTTCTCTCTCTAGGAAATGCTTGGGGAAAGGGAAGTGCCCTCTGCCTGGGTTGTGTGTGACCTGCCTTTGTGGGTCCCTGTGCCTGCCTCTGCAATCAGGTCCCTGAAGGCCAGACTGTGTCCCTCTCCTTCCGAGTTTTTGACCTGGAGTTACACCCTGCCTGCCGTTATGATGCTCTGGAGGTCTTTGCTGGGTCTGGAACCTCGGGCCAGAGGCTCGGACGCTTCTGCGGAACTTTCCGGCCTGCGCCCATAGTTGCCCCAGGCAACCAGGTGACCCTGAGGATGACAGCGGACGAGGGCACAGGAGGACGAGGCTTCCTGCTCTGGTACAGCGGGCGGGCCACCTCGGGCACTGGTGAGACCTCCCTCACCTTCGCCTGCCCCCTCTCCTGGCCCCGCCCCGGACAGGCCCCACCCCCAGCCTTAACCTCCGCCCTAAGAGCCTAGGTCCCCATTGCCTCCCTTTCCCTTTTTCCTCACTAACTGCCCCTCCAGTCCCTCCTCCCCCTCTTCTCTCCCTCTCCCACTCCCACCCACCCCTCTTCCAGGCCCTACCCCAAGCGCGAGGCGGAAATGGGTCACGGACCCGCGGGTGGAATGGGCGGCCTGGGGTTACTGGGACGGTGAGTAACTGCCCGCCCCCGTCCGCAATCGGGTTCCCTCTGACGGGCGCGAGGGGGCATCCCCGGGAAGGGGAACCTGGTTCCCTCGACCCGGAACCCCCTACACCCAGCCCGGGGCTCCCGATTGCGGTCCCATCACTCCCTCCTGGCAGCAGAAGTCTCTCCTAAAATGTTTAAGGCAGACCTCCCAAGGGGCCTAAGGGGTTATGCCCCAATTTGAGAGGGCTCTCACAGCGTGGGGACTCTCCAGCCTGCAAGGGAGACTTCTCTGTCGGCGGGGTAGATGGGATCTACCAGGGGAAGAGGAATAGTGTGGCCGCGGGGTCAGGGGGAGGGGCAAAAAGGGGCGTGTCCAGCCAATTCCTCCTCCCTCTTCCACCGCCCGCTTGGGCGCCCCGAGGTGCTAGACTTTCCTAAGCCTCGTTCCTCCTCTGCTAACCTACCCAACTCTTTCCTTCCCCTCTTCTCTCCCCTTCATCCTGAGACCCTAACATCCGACTCTCCTGAACGAGTTTCCAGCCTAGAACTCTTTTCAAACTGACCGAGGGTCTCCACTGCCCCCCACCCCCACTACTCTCTCCCCTCCCCAGAGCACCAATTTTGCGGGGGGCGGCTGGAGAAGGCCCAGGGAACCCTGACCACGCCCAACTGGCCGGAGTCTGATTACCCCCCGGGCATCAGCTGTTCCTGGCACATCATCGCACCCCCAAACCAGGTACCGACCCCTGCCTGGGCTGCCCTTGGGGGCCCAGGTGGCGTCCAGCATGCAGCTAGCAAAGATTTATTAAATATCTACCGTGTTCTAAGCACTGAGCTTGCACTCGTGG
Source organism: Saccopteryx leptura (assembly GCF_036850995.1). Taxonomy (NCBI): domain Eukaryota; kingdom Metazoa; phylum Chordata; class Mammalia; order Chiroptera; family Emballonuridae; genus Saccopteryx; species Saccopteryx leptura. The sequence goes on from NC_089506.1 coordinate 189,160,510, forward strand.
GGAGCAAAAACAGACCCAGCAAGCTTGCACGCAAACAAAATGTAAATTACATCTGTGACCAGCGAGGTATCTGATGTTGTTAAACTATGGTGTGTGCGTGATGGTGGAGGTGGTGGAGGAGGTGGATTCTGAGTCTGTTCCTTAAAAATGAGCCAGGTCACTATGGTGGGAGATGCCACTAAAGAGCTCCAGTGTGTGTGATCCTCCAAGCTGTGGTGTGAATGCATTAAGAGGAGGGCATCAAGGGGCTCAGAAGATGGGAGGAGGCTGCTGCAAGCATCCCCAAGAGTATAGTAGGTGGGAGAGGTGAGAGAGGCCAAGCAGCCTCTGCCCTCTGCCCTCCTACCAGGTCATCTCACTAACCTTCGGGAAGTTTGATGTGGAGCCGGACACCTACTGCCGCTATGACTCAGTCAGCGTGTTCAATGGAGCCGTGAGCGACGACGCCAAGAGGCTGGGGAAATTCTGCGGAGACACAGCCCCGGGGTGAGGGGGTGGGACCTGGGTGGGTGGCAGGTCCAGGCATCTCCACCTCCACAGGTGCAGGAGCCCTGCCCTGTGCTGCGGTTGGGAGGGGTGGGGCTTAGCTGAAGAGGTGGGATCTGAACCCATTAGCCCCAAACCAGTGGGTGGGTCAGGTGGAGTACTAAATAGACTCCACACCAGATTCGTGGTCCGTGGACATAGAGGCCAGTGGGCCCTACGAAGTCTGGGAAGCTAATGCAGCCAACCAGGTGGTGGGGGCAGAGGTTAAAAGGTCATGGCCTGGGTAGAGGCAGGTGTAGGCCTACTTGACACCTCTCCCAATGCCCTGCCGCTGCCCGCAGTCCCATCTCTTCTGAAGGGAATGAGCTCCTCGTCCAGTTTGTCTCGGACCTCAGTGTCACTGCTGATGGCTTCTCAGCCTCCTACAAGACTCTGCCGCGGGGCGCCACCAAAGAAGGGCCAACCCGGAACCCGGGGAAGGAAGCCCAGTCAGGTCCCCAGCTCCTTGCCCCAGGCCCCAAGCCAGAAGTCAGACCCAGAGTCAAGCCTGAATCCCCACCTGCAGAGAAACCAAAACCTGAAGCTGAGGCAACCCCATTGGGCCCTGGTGAGTCTGGGAATGGGAAGAAGGGGATGCAGAATGAGGGAGCTCTATCAAAAAGTTCTACCTGACCAGGCGGTGGCACAGCAGATAGATCATCAGCCTGGGATGCAGAGGACCCAGGTTTGAAACCCCACGGTCCCTGGCTTGAGCATGGGATCATAGACATGACCCCATGGTTGCTGGCTTGAGCCCAAAGGTCACTGCCTTGAGCAAGGGGTCACTGGCTTTGCTAGAGCCCCCAATCAAGGCATATAGTATACAAGAAAGCAATGAATGAACAACTAAGGTGCCCCATTGAAGAGTTGATGCTTCTCATCTCTCTACCTTCCTGCCTGTTCCTCTCTCACTCTTGCTAAAAAAATAAAAAAAAATCCCTGGGCTCATTCATTCATTCATACAACATTCACTGGTGCCACCTCTGTGCTAATGATACTGGGTGCTGAGACCCAAAGCTGAATAGAACTCTGAAAAGTTCAAATCAATGAGGCTGGTATGGGGAAAGTAGTTCTTCCTACCTGCTGGTTAGGTCACCGTCCACAAACAATGTTCCCTCCCATCTCCTAGGTGCATCCAGTGTCATCTGCCCAAAGCAGTGCCGGCGGACAGGGACCTTGCAGAGCAACTTCTGTGCCAGCAAGCTGGGTAAGAAGCCTCCTATACGTTCTCTGCTCCTCTAACTTCCTGCTCCTCTAACTTACCCTCCTGTTCCCAAAGAGCCCCCTCCTTCTGGTTCAGCCCTGCCCTGGCCTCCTGCCCCTCACTTCTCACCCTTACTCTCCCACAGTTGTGACTGCAACAGTGAAGTCCATGGTTCGGGGCCCAGGAGAGGGCCTCACTGTCACTGTCAGTCTCATGGGTGCTTATAAAACTGGAGGCCTGGACCTGCCCTCTCCACCCACTGACACCTCCTTGAAGTTTTATGTGCCCTGCAAGCAGTGCCCCCACATGAAGAAAGGTAACAGGAATGTGGAATAGTGGAGAGGGGTACTTAGCCTCATAGAAATGATAGATGTGGTAGAATCTGAGGGGCTCAGATAAGGAGGTACATCTACAAGGTACATAACATGAGCCCTCAATTCCTTCCTCTCCTCCCCCAGGAGCCAGTTATCTGCTGATGGGCCAGGTGGAAGAGAACAGAGGTCCCATCCTTCCTCCAGATAGCTTCGTGGTTCTCTACCGACCCAACCAGGACCAGATCCTCACCAACCTCAGCAAAAGAAGGTGTCCCTCCCAGCCTGTTCGAGCTGTGAGGTCCCAGGCCTAAAACCCAGGCCAACCTCAGCCCTTGGCCCTAGGGAGCCATTTTTTAATCCAAATAAATGTTCCTTGACTGAGGAAGAGGTCACATATCCATTTCTATGGTTTTGGTGCCCATCTTGGGGATTTCTTTTCATTCATTTGTTAAACTCAACAGACATTTACTATACAGAATAATCTTTAAGAACCTAAATTGGATCTTGTCATCCCTTTGTTCAGACACAAACAATGGTAACTATTAATAGTTAGAGGTGATGGATATGTTAATGAGCTTAATTGTGATCTTTTCTCAGAGCATACAAACCATCAAGTTGTAGGCTTTAAATATATGCAATTTTTATGTCAAAGGTATCTCAAAGCTGTTAAAAAGAAATTTTAAACACTTCTATAGTTTTTCATCAATCTCAATAAAATTTAAAACCCTACTGTGGGCTTGAAGGCTTTGGATGATCTGCATCCTTCATCCCTCCCTCTTCTCATCTACTATTTTCTCCCTTAAGACCACGGTTCAGCCACATTGGCTCTTTGGTACACTGGCTTTGCCTGTGCTATTCCTCTATCTGGAATTCTCTTCCATAGATAGCTCATGACTTGATTCCTAACTTCAGTCATCTCAGCTCAAAGTTCATTCTAGCTAGTTATTTGTTCATTCCACATGCCTGACCTCAGCATCAACCTAAATGCTGAGGTCTCTGGTTCAAAAAACCCTGGGCTTGCCCCGTCAAAGCACATATGAGAAGCAACTACAATGAGTTGATGCTTCCCACTCCTCCCTCCCTTCCTCTCTCTCTTTCTCTCCTCTCTAAAATCAATAAATAAAATCTTAAAAAGAAAAAAGCAAATGGCAGACACTGTTTTAAGCACCAAAGTACAACAAAACAAAGTCCTTGCTCTTGCCAAGCAGAGATAAACAGTAACATAAACATAAGAACAAGTAGCTCTATTAGTGTTATGAAGAAAACATAAGCATGATTAAGAGGACAAAGGGGAATTTTACATTTGGTAGGGTGCTCAGGGAAAGCTTTCAGTGTCAACTTTGTTAACAAATTGTGTGGCCTGGGAGAGACTTCACCTTGCTGAGGTTTCCTTCTGTAAGAATTGAAGATCGCAGTGGTGATAAAAGTGGCAGGGTTGGTAAGTCTTTTATTTATTTTTTATTTTTATTTTTCTTCTTTTCCAAGTGACAGGAGGGGAGATAGAGAGACAGACTCCCACATGCACCAGGACCGTGATCCATCCAGCAACCCAGACTGGGGCCGAGCTCTGCCCATCTGGGGCCATGCTCCCCACTAGTTCAAAAGCCGGTTTCTGAGGCAGAGGCTACAGGAGCCATCCTCAGCACCCAGGGAGGATAGGTCAAACCCAATATAGCAGTGGCTGTGGGAGGAGAAAGAGAGAAGGGGGAGGAGGGAGAAGCAGATGGTCTCTTGTCCTGTGTGACCTGATTGGGAATGGAACCGGGACACACCAGGCCAATGATCTACCACTGAAAATCCTGGCCAGGGCCAGGGTTGGTAAGTCTCTCTTTTGTTTTTAATTCAGTGAGAGGAGGGAAGGCAGAGACAGACTCCCGCATGTGCCCTAACTGGGATCCACCCAGCAGGGCGATGCTGTGCCCATCTGAGGCATTGCTCTGTTGCTCTGAAGGGAGAAACCAGAATGCAGAGAGGCCAGCAGGAATGACTGGCTCAGCCAGTCATTAAAGATTATCCACATCCTATTGATCTCTAACTGATCTCCTGGAGAATCCTACAAGAAAAACAGGATCTGTAAATAGATAGGACCAGGGGTCCAGAAACCCCTTTCCCCTTGTTACCCCACTGAAACTCCCCTGCCCCACCTTGAGTCATGATGATGGCGTATAGGACCTCAGACAAAGGAATCACACGCCCCTTGCTTGAACACTGTAGAAGGTATATAAGATGTAAGAAATCTAACTTCGGAGAGCTTGTGCTTTGGTGCTACTAGCCCCACGTACTCTGCTGGCTACTAATAAATTCTTCTTCCTCTCTTAAGTTGTCTGGGAGCCTATTATCTTCCGCTTGGGTGTCGTTTCCTGCAACAGATTTCTAGTGCATTGGCTGGGAAATGAGAAATGAAGTCACCGCATTTGGCAGACTTCAAATACCCCACTTGGGAGTCCCAGGACTGCCCTGTAGACGCGCCCAGTGAGTGCACACTGGGGATTTCCCTGTGTGGACACCTCACAGGACAGAAGGGGAAACCCCATTTGCCAGTCCCAGCAAGGATCAGACAACGGGGGAACGAGAAAACAAGAGCATGACAGAGCCACGGTAAGGAAAACCGGGCAAGGGTAGCTAGCTGAGGTCCTGCCCTACTGGGCAGAAGGGAGGCCTGATCACCCGCCAGAGAGTAACTGATCGCCCTTCATAGGTTCACAGTGGCAACTGCTCACTCTACACAGGACAGGTTAGGAGTGGTGACTCATCACCCTCCATGGGTTGTGGAGGGTTGTGTGAAAGAGAGTGAGTGTGGAGTGAACAAGATGGACACCAGGGAGGAGTTCCAACTCCTTCCCGCAGGACCAAAGTGAGTGTTGAGTCCTGAACCGTGGTTCCATAGGGCGCCTCATCTGGCTAAGAGGCAGAATTGCGTGCTGACGGTTTATATCAGCCTGCCATAAGCCAAGAGGGCCTGCTATCTCCACAAAGGGAGCAGCCTGTGATGGACAAAGCGAGTGGCATCCCCTCCAAGTTTCCCTTAACCTCCCGCAATTCCTTCTTGTGGCGTGACTGGTGTTTGTTGTGGGAGGCATGGGAGGTTCACAGGGAAAACTTACTCCCCTGGCCACAATGATCAAGAACTTTAAGCCTGACCAGGCGGTGGCACAGTGGATAGAGCGTTGGACTGGGATGCGGAAGACCGAGGTTTGAGACCCCAAGGTCGCCAGCTTGAGCGCAGGCTCATCTGGTTTGAGCAAAAGCTCACCAGCTTGGACCCAAGGTCACTGGCTTGACCAAGGGGTTACTCCATCTGCTGAAGGCCCACGGTCAAGGCACATATGGGAAAGCAATCAATGAACAACTAAGGTGTCACAACGAAAAACTGAAGATTGATGCTTCTCATCTCTCTCCGTTCCTGTCTGTCTGTCCCTATCTATCCCTCTCTCTGACTCTCTGTCTCTGTAAAAAATAAAAATAAATAAATAAAAAAGAACTTTAAGAAAGGGTTCTCAGGGATTACGAGGTTACCATGTCCCCAGGGAAATTGAGGACCTTGTATGAACTAGAATGGCCTGCTTTTGGGGTGGGGCGGCCAGCAGAAGAAAACCTGGATAGGTCCATTGTGTGGAAGGTGTGACAGGTAGTCACTAGAGATCCAGGCCACCCTGACCAGTTTCTCTACATAGACGCCAGGTTCACGCTGGTATTGCACCCTTCCCTTTGGCTTAGAGGTCAGGCTTCCACTGTGTTAGTAACAGAGGCAGGGAGACGTTCCACCAAACCTGGAGAGCCACTGCTGCCACCAGTGCCAGGAATTTTAACCCTAGTGAGCCAGAAGAAGCAGACACTTTGGCTCCTGCACCATGCATACTGGCAAGGCTTTACCCTTCTATACCTGGCTCCCCGTCCACCCCAGAGATTGCTACTGATTCAGGCCCATCATTGCCAGATCTATCGAGCCCCAGCATAAACTCCCGTGAGTGAGAGGTACCTCTCACTGCCCTGCTGGAACCAGCTCCAGGCTCTCCTAGCAGGGAGGTTGCACTCAAAGACTGCGCCTGTAGTACAGATGCCTCTGAGAGAAGTAAGGGACACAGTGATGAATGAAGAGGGGTGCATGGTAGAACAGCAGGTGCTGGTGTACCAACCTTTCACCACCACCGACCTCAGTTGGAAGCACCAAACTCCTTCTTATACAGAAAAGCCTCAGGCCTTAATAGATCTCATGCAAACCGTATTCCAGACCCATAATCCCACGTGGGTGGATTGCCATTGTGTTTGCTCCTCACAACAGTTGTTCTCTGTTCAACACAGAGGAAAAAACACCAAATATTTATAATACAGGCGGCACCTAAATGGCTAAAGGAGACTACCCCTGAGAAATACCAGAACCCCTAGGAATATGTGAGGGTCCAGGTACCAGGAGAGGATCCTAAGTGTGACCCAAATGTAGAGGAAGGCCTGAGATGGCTCAGGAGATACAGAGAGGATCTCCTCCAAGGCCTCTGGAAAGGAAGCCAGAAGGCCACTAATATCAACAAAGCGGCAGAGGCTTTGCAAAGGAAGAATGAGAATCCGGGTGACTTTTATAAGAAGTTATGTGAGGTCTACAGGATCTATACTCCTTTTGATCCAGAAAGTCCAGAAAACCAGAGCATGGTTAATATGGCCTTTGTCAGCCAGAGTGCAGGAGATATAAAAAGGAAGCTCCAGAAATTAGAAGGCTTTGCAGGGACGAACATTTCCAAACTCCTGGAAGTAGCCAACAAGGTCTATGTCAACAGAGAGGTTGCAACAGGCAAGAGGATGTAGGCCAAATGAAGAAGAAGGCTGGGCTCAGCTATTGCCCTTCAGCACAAGGGCAAAGGAAAGCCTCCCCCATTTGAAAACGGAAAAAAAGACAGGCAACGAAAAGAAAGGACAGTCAGGCTGGACCCCCTTGTGGTGTGATCAGTGTGCCATCCATCTGCCAGGGAACTGGTCATTGGAAAAAGGAATGTCCCATCTGCAACAAAAGGGAGGCGTGCTTGCCAGCCGCCTCCAAAGGGGAAGACGCACTGTTCAGTGTAGCTGGGGAATCCCTCTTGGACTTAGGGTGACCAGACTCAGGGGCCCCCAGTGAACCTGTGGATGGTAGGGAGCCAACAGATGGACTTCCTGATTGATACAGGGGCTGAACACTCAGTAGTGACCCGGCCAGTAGTGCCGCTCTCCACCCATAGGGTGGACATTGTCGGAGCCACAGGAAAACAGGCAGGACAGGCATTCTGTCTGCCCTGTAAATGTACTATAGGAGGTCATGAGGTGATGCATCAGTTTTTGTACATGCCTGACTGTCCAGTGCCCTTGTTAGGGCACAATCTGCTAAGCAAACGAAGGGCTACTATATCTTTTGCTGACAATGGCTGGCTAGACTTGCAGGTGCCAAAGCTGAGGCTTGTTCTACTAACTCTAATCATCCCCAGAGAGGAGAAATGGAGGATTTTTGCTACTGAGCTTGGGAAGCCGCCCAGTCAGAGGCTACCCCAGAAATGGCCCGGAGTATGGGCTGAGGACAATCCTCCTGGGCTGGCAATAAATCAAGTGCCAGTATGGATAGAGTTAAAGCCTGGGGTACTGCATGTTAGCCAGAAACAATACCCAATTCCTAGAGAAGCCTTGGAAGGAATCCAGGTGCATTTACAGAGGCTCAAGGAGCACGGCATTATTATCCAGTACCAGTCACCCTGGAATACTCCTTTCCTCCCCATCAGAAAACCGGGAACCAATGATTATCAGCCAGTACAGGACTTGAGAATAGTAAATGAGGAAGTAGTGACTTTGCACCCAGTAGTACCAAACCCCTACGCTCTCCTAAGCCTCCTCCCTGTCCAAGTCTCCTGGTTTACTTGCTTAGAATTGTACCCCAAGGCACATCTGCTCAATGTTTAGAACTGATTGCCCTAACTTGGTCCCTAGAGCTCAGTGAAGGAAAAAGAACAAACATTTTTACTGATTCCCACTTTGTCTCTCTTACTCTGCAAGTCTATGGGGCCGTATATAAGGAAAGAGGGCTCCTGACAGCCAGGGGCAAGAACCTCAAATATCCAGGAGAAATTCCCCAGCTGCTGGAAGCAGTCTGGAAGTCAAAACAAATAGCAGTAATCCACTGAGGACACCAGAAGGGAGGAACGGTAGAAGCCCAGGGGAATGCAAGAGCAGACACATAGGCAAAGAGGACTTCTACTCTACCCTCCCACAAGCTACTATAACCCCTCTTGTCCTGTTGCTCCAGATCTTACACCCAAATATTCTGAGGGAGAGAAAAGGTGGATGGAAAAAGAAGGAGCAAAAGAATTAAAGGAGGCCCTGGCGGGTTGGCTCAGCAGTAGAGCGTCGGCCTGGCATGCGGGGGACCCGGGTTCGATTCCCGGCCAGGGCACATAGGAGAAGCGCCCATTTGCTTCTCCACCCACCCCCCCTCCTTCCTCTCTGTTTCTCTCTTCCCCTCCCGCAGCCAAGGCTCCATTGGAGCAAAGGTGGCCCGGGCGCTGGGGATGGCTCCCTGGCCTCTGCCCCAGGCGCTAGAGTGGCTCTGGTCGCTGCAGAGCGAAGCCCCGGAGGGGCAGAGCATCGCCCCTGGTGGGCGTGCTGGGTGGATCCCGATCGGGCGCATGCGGGAGTCTGTCTGTCTCTCCCCGTTTCCAGCTTCAGAAAAATACCAAAAAAAAAAAAAGAATGAAAGGAATTGGACTGTACTTTCTTTGGTACAAGACTCACTCCTGAAAGCCGGAAGCTGTTTCCCTTCCAATGGGAGGACCTGGCTACAGGGGCACAGGTGCAGTATACAGAGACTAGGCTCCTGTAAGGGTTCAAGAACTCCCCTACCATCTTTGGGGAGGCCCTTGCTCATGACCCCCAGTGGTTTCCTGCACAGGACATTGGATGTATGTGGATGACCTGTTGCTGGGTCACAAGACTCTCCAAGGCTGTGCTCAAGTACACCCTCTAGAGAAGAATGGATACAAAGTCTGGAAGAAGGAGGCCCAGATCTGCCAAAGGCAAGAAAAATACTTGGGATTCATTCTCCAGCAGGGGGAGAGGAGCCTAGGAGTGGAATGCAAACAGGTTATTTAGATTCCCCACCACGAGGAGACAAGTTAGAGTTCCTGGGTGGAGTGGGATTCTGCCATTTGTGGATTCCCAACATTGCAGTACTGGCCAAACCCCTCTATGAAGTCACAAAGGGGGGAGAGAAAGAGCCCATGGACGGGGGGCCGGAACAGGACTGTGCTGTTCAGACTGAAAACGGAATTACAAGTTGCCCCAGCCCTAGGTCTTCCTAACCTAGAAAACCTGTTTGTGCTGTACATCTCGGAGAGGAGCAAGACAGCAGTAGGTGTATTAACTCAGGACTTGGGGTCATGGCCTATCGCTTACCTCACTAAACAATTAGACAGAGCCGCTAAGGGCTGCCCACAGTGCCTGAGAGCCTTAGCAGTCATAGCAATGTTGGTATAAGAGGCAGACAAATTGAATTTGGGACAAAACTTGAAGGTGCAGGTATTTCATGCAGTAGTAACTCTGAAGAATGCAAAAGGGCATCATCGGCTCACAAATACCTGTTTCATCCAATACCAGAGTTTACTCTGTGAAAACCCAAGGCTGGCAATAGAGGTGTGTACCACTTTAAATCTAATGATGCTGCTCCCAGTGAAGGAGAGAAAGCAGCAACAAAATTGCTTAGAAGTGTTTGACTCTGCATATTCCAGCCTCCAGCCAGCCAGACCTGTTAGACCAACCCATAAGAGACCCAGATTGGGAGCTCTATGTAGGTGGAAGCAGCTCTGTCAACTCAATGAGGGGTGTGCAGTAGTGACTCTAACAGAGACGGTAGAGGCTCGGCCTCTACCCCAAGGCACTTCTGTTCAAAGTGCAGAACTGATTGCCCTAACTTGGTCCCTAGAGCTCAGTGAAGGAAAAAGAACAAACATTTTTACTGATTCCCACTTTGTCTCTCTTACTCTGCAAGTCTATGGGGCCGTATATAAGGAAAGAGGGCTCCTGACAGCCAGGGGCAAGAACCTCAAATATCCAGGAGAAATTCCCCAGCTGCTGGAAGCAGTCTGGAAGTCAAAACAAATAGCAGTAATCCACTGCCGAGGACACCAGAAGAGGAACGGTAGAAGCCCAGGGGAATGCCAGAGCAGACACATAGGCAAAGAGGACTTCTACTCTACCCTACCACAAGCTACTATAACCCCTCTCGTCCTGTGGCTCCAGATCTTACACCCAAATATTCTGAGGGAGAGAAAAGGTGGATGGAAAAGGAAGGGGCAAAAGAATTAAGGGACAGCTGGATGCAACTGCCAGATGGTAGGGTTGTCATCCCCCACCTGTTGGGACCGGCAATAGTCTGGGCTTCACACACTGCCACCATATGGGACAAGAAAAAAACAGGCCTGACCAGGCGGTGGCGCAGTGGATAGAGCATCGGACTGGGATGCGGAAGACCCAGGTTCGAGACCCCGAGGTCGCCAGCTTGAGCGAGGGCTCATCTGGTTTGAGCAAAAAGCTCACCAGCTTGAGCCCAATGTCGCTGGCTCAAGCAAGGGGTTACTTGGTCTGCTGAAGGCCCGTGGTCAAGGCACATTAAAAAAAAAAGAAAGAAAGAAAAAAACAGAAAAACTTTTAGGAAAGTATTTTTACATTCCTCTCCTAGCAACTTTAGCCAAAGGAGTCAGCTTGCGCTGCCCAACCTGCCTCCAGGAGTGTCAAACAAGGACCCTCGATGCCTCCAGGTATCCAGTCTTACGGGGCAGGCCCCTTTGTGGATGCACAAGTGGACTTCACCAAAATGCCCTGAAGCCACGGCTGCCGGTACTGTTAGTGCTAATGTGTACCTACTCGGGATGGGTAGAAGCCTGCCCCTCCTGGACTGAAAAGGCCAGAGAAGTAACCAAGGCACTGCTCAGAGAAGTCATTCCAAGATTTGAACTGCCACTTCGGATAGGCTCTGACAATGGCCCTGCTTTTGTGGCCAAGGTAGTACAAGAAACGGCACAAGCCTTAGGCATCACCTGGAAACTTCAAGTAGCATACAGACCACAGAGTTCGGGGAAGGTGGAATGCATGAATAGGACTCTAAAGTTAGGGCTTAGCAAGTTATGTCAGGAGACAAATCTTAAATAATGGGTGCAAGCTTTACCTTTAATTCTGTTCAAAATTCGGTGTACCCCATCCAAGAACTCTGGGTACTCACCCTATGAGATACTATACAATAAGCCTCCCCCAATATTATACAGTTTGCCAGGGATGCCCCTCCCCCAAAACTAGGAGAAATAGAACTACACAGACTACACAGACAACTAGAGGCTTTAGGTAAGGTAGCCTGCACCATATCCAAGTGGGTGTTGGATAGGGCTCCAATCAGTCTGTTTGCTCCCATTCATCCTTTTTCCCCAGGTAACCTGGTGTAGGTCAAAGATTGGAATCCAGCTCCCCTCCATTCCAAGTGGAGAGGACTCTACACTGTGATCCTGACCACTCCAATGGCTGCCAAAGTTAGAGGGAATACCTGCCTGGGTTCACCACAGTCGACTGAAGCCGGCAACTCCCACAAAGACCTCCTGTAGACGATGCAGACGGATCCCACCAACCCCTGTAAGTTGTCCCTGAGAAAGACAACGTGCCCTGCTCCAGCCATAAACCGGAAGCTGGCTGGTCCACATATGCCCAAAGCCTGAGGAACCTCGCTGTGGGGCTTCTTATAACTGGACTCTGGGGAGGGAGAGGAACTAGGGCAGAGGACTGTGAACCATGTATCCATATCACCAAGAGAGGTCAAAAAGTCTCTACCATCTTGCTTTTCTATAGCTTCTATAAATGCCAGGGAACTCAGAAAGGGACCTGTACCTATAATCAGACTCAATATTCTGTATGTGACCCAGGAAATGACAAACCTTATATCTGTTATAACCCTATAGACCCTCCTACTGAAGTAGTGTTTGAGGTAAAAGCAGCAAGGGGAGGAGGAGTTTGGGGGTGGAATGATGGGCCAACCATGGCACAAACTAGGGTAGAAGGAAACCCAGAACAAGTCATCTTAAGGTTTGATGCATGTGCCACTATGAGTCATGCAGAAAGGGGTGTGGTCCCTTGACTGGAAGAGAAGCTACAGGGTAAATGAAAAGTATATATGTGCTCATAGCTACCCATGTGGAATAACCTGTGAATATTGGTCATGTGTCCAATTGGCTACTTGGGAAAAGGACACCTCTAAAAGGAAATAAGTATATTTTAAGAAAGTGGAGGCTCTCTCAAACTGCACCCATGGGTGCAATCCCTTAAAGCTAATCATAATCCATCCCTTAAACCCCTGTTGAAAGGCTGGAGAAGTGATAACACTTGGCATTGATGGGAAGGGGCTAGATCCCATTGTTCCAATCCTTATCAGAGGTCAGGTACTGGACCACCTCGCTCAAGCCTTCCAAGTATGTAAGTCCTTTTATGAGGAATGAGGAAGCAACTGAACCCCTACTGCCCCACCACCAAGTAAGAACTTATTCCTCAAGATGGCTGAAGAAATAGCTCATTCCCTGAATGTCATCTCCTGCTATGTACGTGGGGAAACTCTAACGGGGGATAGATGGCCATGGGAAGCCAAAGAATTAGCCCACCAGAGCTATGCCAAATATAGTGGCCCCCCCACCTCTGATGACAGCCAGTGGGTTTTAAAACATACTACTATAGGACAATACTGCTTGGCCAGAGGTGGAGGAAAGTTCATTGAATCAGTTGGGGATTTAACTTGCCTTGGCCAATGGTATTATAATGCCACCTCCAAATAAAGCATCTGGTGGGGAAATCAGACAGAGAAAAATCTGTTGGCCAGTTCCCAGAGTTAGCTGGAGCCTGGCAGGACCCTGGCAAGGCCCGAGACTAGATAGTACCATGTGGCCTTTACTGGATTTGCAGAAACAGGGCCTATATCTGCCTTCCCAGGAATTGGGAAGGGAGCTGTATAATAGGTATAATAAAGCCATCTTTCTTCCTCTTGCCTCTGAAAACAGGGAACTGCTTGGCTACCTGGCCCCACAGCCCCTACAATGGGTAAAAAGAGAACTCCAAATAGGAGACTGGAAAGATGATGAGTGGCCCCGAAAACAAATAACCCAATACTATGGACCTGCTACTTGGGCAGAGGATGGATCTTGGGGATACCATACCCCCACTTACATGTTGAACTGGATTATCTGACTGCAGGCAGTCTTAGAAATTATTACCAATGAGATTGGGAGAGGCCTAACCCTCCTTGCACATCAATAGACTCAGATGAGAAATGGCATCTACCAAAACAGGTTGGCGCTAGACTATCTATTAGCAGCAGAAGGAGGAATATGTGGGAAATTCAATCTCATCAATTGTTGCCTGCAGATAGATGACCAGGGCCAGGCAGTTGAGGACCTTGTCAAAAAGATGACAAGACTGGCACATGTGCCTGTGCAAGTCTGGCATGGATGGGACCCCAATAGCCTTTGGGGGGGGGATGGTTCTCAGCCTTTGGTGGATTTAAAACCCTAATAGGAGCAGTCTTACTGCTCCCAGAATTTGCCTGATTGGACCGTGTCTGTTGCCACTACTAATGAACAGTATAAAGAGCATGATAGAGATCACTGTACAGCAACAAAATATGGCCCATGTATACTTTACCCACCACTATCAGGAAATCCCACAGGAGTTAAACAAAGAATGTGAGACTCCAGCATAAAAGAAGAAATTTCTAGTCTCAAAGCAGAGAATGAGAGGGGAAAACCCAGAAGAATGCAGAAGAGGCCTGCAGGAATGACTGGCTCAGCCAGTTAAAGATTATCCACATCCTATAGATCTCTAACTGATTTCCTGAAGACTCCTGCAATACTCACAAGAAAAACAGGATCTGTAAATAGATAGGACCAGGGGTCTAGAAACCCCTCCCCTCTTGCTGCTCCACCGAAACTCTCCTGCCCCACCTTGAGTCATGATGTGCATGTAGGACCTCAGACAAAGTAATCACCGGCCTCTTGCATGGACACTGTAAAAGGTATATAAGATGTAAGAAATCTAACTTCAGAGAGCTTGTGCTTTGGTGCTACTAGCTTCACGTGCTCTGCTGGCTACTAATAAATTCTTCCCCTATTGTCTGGGCGTCTATTATCCTCCATTTGGGTGTCTTTTCCTGCAACAGCTCAGCAACTGAGTGCTGCTTAGCTCCTGAGGCAGAGGCCATGAAGCTATCCTCAGTACCCAGGCCAACTCGCTCTAATGGAGCCAGGGCTGCAGGAGGGGTGGGGGTGGGGGAAAGAGAGAGAGAGCGAGAGGTGGAGAGGTAAAGAAGCAGATGGGCGCTTCTCCTGTGTGCCCTAACTCAGAATCAAACCTTGGACATCCACACGCCGGGGGTGGGGGGCTCTACCACTGAGCAAACCAGCCAGGACCAGGGTTGGTAAGTCTTAATTCCCTGTGCAAATGTGAATGATTTCCGAGTCCCATGCAGGAAGCAGAGAGTCAGGAGAGGAACTCTGGGCTGAGAACCGAGTCCAACAGGGAGCTAGTACTGTAGGAAATGGCTTTGGTTGCTGCAGATGCTTCTAGGAGAGCTTGGAATTGAAGTGGAGAAAGACGACTCCTTTGTGGGATGGGATTCTAGCGATCTGGTGGGTCTCAGGTGCTGAGGAATTAACAAAGCCCGTTCCCAATCTCGCCCGGGTCTCCCAGAGTAACTCCAGGACTACGGTTGCAGACAGAGACATCCGTCAAGTTTTTTGCTACGATCTAGTCAATTCTCTCTTTAAGCGCACTAATCGGCGTATACTTATGGCGGAAACGAGGCCGCCCTGGCCAATGACAGAAGCCGTATGGCGGAAGTGCCGGGAATGGTCTCGTGCAGAAGGCAGCCTCTGTCTGGTCACAAATTGATTGGCAGGTGCTGTGGCCAGAAGGTAAGAACAGTAGCAAGAGCGGCTGATCGGAGGCAGAAGCCCAAAGAAGCGCGGGTTGGAGTTCAGGGAGAGATCCGAGGCACAGATATAGGTCTCTGCGGAGCAGGCGGCGGAAAGGGCAGCCCTGGAGGAGACCGCCGCGACAGGAGGAGTCTGGCTCAAGAAAGGGGGCGGAACCCATACTCCCGGTAGGGGCGGGGTTTCTGGAGATGTTGAGCCTGGCCTAGAGACCAGGCTGGAGTTGGGAACCCCCAGGGGCCGGGTTTACCGAGTGGGCGTGACCATCGAGGTGGGGGGTTGGGGGCGGGGCCTAAAGGGCCTGGGCATTGCTGGAAAGGGGGAGGGTTTCGGAGGTCTAGTCTTGGTCTGCGCGAGCCTTATCTAGTGAAGTTACGGGGAGGTGGCTACATCAGTACAGGCCGGCCCCGCGATCTCATCTGTTCCCTTTCGCCCCTCTTGTCCCTAAGCTCTAGACTTCAGGTTCTGTTCCCCGAGCTCAGCCCTCGGATGTCCCACCGCCCAGAGCCTGCATGCGCCGCGGGGCGCCCCAGGACCAGGAGCTGGTGGGTCCGGGGGCTCCTGAGCGGGGGTCCCGGGACGCTGCTCCTCCCTCGGGACATGTTGTCCCGGTTCTCGTATTTCCCCCGGATCTAGTATTCAGGGCGGACCAACGGAGTGGACTCAGGCAGCTGCTGACCCTCTATAACCCCACGGGAGCTGCGCTTCGCTTCCGAGGTGAAGGGATGGGCGCCTCAATGCTAGGGGTCTGGGGACTGGCGGCAGGACTTTGGGGGCCTGTGTGGGCTGGAAGAGTCAAATGAGTATGGTCAGATGTCCAGCCTTGGTAAACTGAAAGAGTCGTGTCCAGTCCTGGGGGGTAGAAGGCAAGGGGGATTCTAGGGTCCTTTCATGGGAAAGGCTTATGTAGGGACTTTGAGGCAATAGTCGGTCTCTGTGCGTTTATCCTCCAGTCCTGTGCACAGCGCCTGCCAAATACACGGTGTTTGACGCAGAAGGCTATGTGAAGCCTCAGTCCTGCATTGACATGTGAGTTGCGAGAATGGGGAAGCCAGAGGTCGCTGCTACCTTTTTCTGAATAACTGAGCCATGGTCTAGCAGGGGTAGTCAACCTTTTTATACCTACCACCCACTTTTGTATCTCTGTTAGTAAAATTTTCTAACCGCCCATCAGTTCCACAGTAATGGTGATATATAAAGTAAGGAAGTAACTTTACTTTATAAAATTTATAAAGCAGAGTTACAGCAAGTTAAAGCATATAATAATAATTACTTTCCAAGTACTTTATGTGGATTTTCGCTAAGTTTGGCAGAATACATCTTTATAAAACAAGTTACTATAGTTAAATCTTTTTATTTATACTTTGGTTGCTCCACTACCGCCCACCATGAAAGCTGGAACGCCCTCTAGTGGGCGGTAGGGACCAGGTTGACTACCACTGGAAGATCTCAGACCTTGTCCTCTTCAACCTTTTTCCCCCATCCTCTGTCTGCAACCCTATGGTAAAGTTTCCTGGGAGGGTGGGCCCTGGATCCACTGGGATCACTGCGTCTATCTCACTTCCTCTCAACACGCCTTTCTCCTGTATTGGGACCAGTGTAATTCGCCACGTGGCCCCCATTGCCAATCACTATGATGTCCAGGACCGCTTCCGCATTGAGCTGTCTGAGGAAGGAGCTGAGGGCCGAGTGGTGGGACGCAAGGACATCACCTCGGTTCTGAGAGGCCCGGCCTACTCCCTTGAAGTTCGGGGGCAGCCTGACCCAGCGCCCCACCCAGGGCCTCCTTCCTGGACAGCACCACCCCTGGCCAGACAGCTCCCTGAGAGTGAGTTGGGAGATGGGAATTCTTGAGTACTGTAAGGGAGGGAGGACCTAGCATTACCCGAGAGTTGAACTCAGTTGGAGTTCCAGAGGTCTTTTGGTGGAAACATTCCTAGGAATTGAGATTTTATATTAGGTTAGGGAATAAGCAGATTTTGCAGTTTCCCTGGTTTCTGGTTTCTACTTAGGTGAAAAAGTTCTTCCTTAGCTGGGTAGAAAGCTTCCAATACTTTCTATCATATGCCATCTCAGTTCAGTTCCATAAGAAACCTGTACTGAGTAATTATGCCACACCAAGTTGTTTGCTGGGCCTGGGAGATGGAGGTCCCTGCCTGGTAGACAGGTACACAGAAGCCACTAATCAGGAAGAATTAAGAGAGAAAAAAAATGCTGAGGGACCAGAGGAGAGAGGGTCTTTTGTGGCTGTCAGGACTGAGGCTCCAAGTTAGGAGAGGACACTTGCATTGTACCCCTGAGGGCATTCAAAAGTAGGTGCACCTGTCTTCAGCCTCCTCTCTGGAGGACCTTGAGTTGCGGAGGAGTTGGTACTAGAGCTTCTGATGAGCCTTGTTTCCCAGAATCCCACCAACAAGTGGCTACCAGTTCCTTCTTCCTCTTCTTGCTGACGGGCATAGTCTCGGTGACTTTCCTGCTGCTCCCGCTCCAAGATGAACTCGGCAGCCAGCTGCCCCAGATCCTGCATGTCTCCCTGGGACAAAAGTTGGTGGCAGCCTACATCTTGGGTGAGCACAGTAATGGCGAGGGGATCTGGGCTCCAGAGAAAGAGGGATAGGGGAAGGAAAAAGGGCTTCCAGAGCTCCGGGGCTGCTCGTTATGACCTTGCTCTTTCTTTCTCCCCTCTCCAGGCCTCCTCACTATGGTCTTCCTCCGGACCTGAGCCCTTGCTCAACCTCCATCCCCCTCCTCGGGCAGGAATGTGGACTTGAGACAACCACTGTAATATTCATACCTGGGCTCTTACTCTCATCTTCCTTTTTCCTGCCACTCCCTCCACACTTGACAAAAAAATTCCCAAGAATTTGTATTCATTTTCCAAGTTGAATAAGATAAATTTGAAAAATTAAACTGAGAAATATAGGGAACATGTCCCTTTCTTCATACTTCTTTTCTTTCCAGTTCCTTCTACTCCCATTCCCGGGGGACCCAGGCACCTGAGCCAGTGAAGAGGTCCAGTGAGGATTTAAAAGACCTGGCTTCTAGTTCTGGGGCTGCACCAAAAAAAAACTGTGACCTTGATTAAGTCCTTTGATTTCTCAGAGCTTCAGTTTCTACCTTCCAAATGAGGGATTCAAGAAAGTTGGTTCTCCCCCCTGCCTCCACCCCTACCCCTTTTGCAACATCGTCTTGATCTCCAATGGGTATGTTTCTGTTTTGTTTTGTTTTCATTTTGTTTAGATTTTTAGATTACACATATAAATGAAATACAGTGTTTGTCTTTGATTTATTTCACTTAGCATAATGCCCTCTGTGTCCACCCATGTTGTCACAGATGGCAAAGTTTCATTCTTTTATGGCTGAGTAATATTCCATTGTGTGTGTGTGTGTGTGTGTGTATCACATTCTTTATCCATTTATCTATTGATGGATACCTAGGTTACTTCCATATCTTGGCTATTGTAAAGAATTCCATAATGAACATAGGAGTATATAGATCTTTTCAAATTATTGTTTGTGGGTTTTTTTAATTTTTGTATTGATTTTTAGAGAGAGAGAGTGGGGGGGAGAAGTAGGAAGCATCAACTCATAGTAGTTGCTTCCTGTATGTTCCTTGACCAGGCAAGCCCAGGGTTTTGTTTCTTTTTTTTTTTTTTTTTAGATTTTATTTATTCATTTTAGAGAGGAGAGAGAGAGAGAGAGAGAACAGGGAGAGGAGCAGGAAGCATCAATTCTCATATGTTCCTTGACCAGGCAAGCCCAGGGTTTTGAACCGGTGACCTCAGTGTTCCAGGTCGACACTTTATCCACTGCGCCACCACAGGTCTGCTAAGCCCAGGGTTTTGAACTGGTGACTTGAGCATTCCAGGTTGACGCTTTACCCACTCTGCCACCACAGGTCAGGCTGTTTGTGTTTTCTTAAATATCCAGAAGTGGTACTGCTAGGTCATATGAGAGCTCTATTTTTAATATTTTGAGGAATCATACTTTTCACATAGTGACTACACCAAGTTACAATCTCAAGAAAAGTTTATTATTTATTTTTTTATTTTTTTATTTTTTTGTATTTTTCTGAAGTTGGAAACAGGGAGGCAGTCAGACAGACTCCCGCATGTGCCCGACCAGGATCCACCCGGCATGCCCACCAGGGGGCGATGCTCTGCCCATATGAGGCGTCACTCTGCTGCAACCAGAGCCATTCTAGTGCCTGAAGCAGAGACCATGGAGCCATCCTCAGCGCCTGGGCCAACTTTGCTCCAATGGAGCCTTGGCTGTGGGAGGGGAAGAGAGAGACAGAGAGGAAGGAGAGGGGCAGGGGTGGAGAAGCAGATGGGCGCTTCTCCTGTGTGCCCTGGCCAGAAATTGAACCCATGCCAGGCTGACGCTCTACCACTGAGCCAACCGGCCAGGGCCGATTCTTTAAAATATATATATATATATATTGAGTGATTTTAGAGGAATGGAGAGCAAGAGAGACAGGAACATTGATATGTTCCTGTCTGTGCCCTCACTGGTGATTGAATCCTCAACTTCTGTGCTTTGGAATAATGATATAACCAATTGGACCATCTGGCCAGGGCAGGAAAGTTGATTCTTAAGATACCCCTTAGCCCTATAAAAGAGGATCCTGTCTCTATGCCAACATGCCTAAGCTAAAAAGAAATAATAAAAGTACCACCTACTATAGAGCTCAAGTCTCACTCACTGTCTTTAGCCATCAGAGCCTCTTTTTTTTTAAAAAAGAAATTCATCTTTATTTAGGAACTTTTAAATTCTTTTTTTTAATACATAAATTTTTATTAATTTTAACGGGGTGACATCAATAAATCAGGGTACATATATTCAAAGAAAACATGTCCAGGTTATCTTGTCATTCAATTATGTTGCACACCCATCACCCAAAGTCAGATTGTCCTCTGTCACCTTCTATCTAGTTTTCTTTGTGCCCCTCCCCCTCCCCCTTCCCCTCTCCCTCCTTCTCCCCCCCCCCCCATAACCACCACACTCTTGTCCATGTCTCTTAGTCTCGTTTTTATGTCCCACCAATGTATGGAATCATGCAGTTCTTGTTTTTTTCTGATTTACTTATTTCACTCTGTATAACGTTATCAAGATCCCACCATTTTGCTGTAGTTGATCCAATGTCATCATTTCTTATGGCTGAGTAGTATTCCATAGTGTATATGTGCCACATCTTCTTTATCCAGTCCCCTCTCTCTCTCTCTCTCTCTCTCTCTCTATATATATATATATATATATATATATATATATATATATATATATATATATTTTTTTTTTTTTTTTTTTTTTTTTTTTTTTTACAGTGATTAAAGCCTTTAAGCAAACTCTTGGCCAATACAACAAGAATCCATAAAAGAGTAGTGTCCTTAACATGTTCACCAAGTCCAAGTTGGCACCAACACCATACCAAATCCCTGAAAATGCAACCCAACCCCAGTTCAGTCTACTAGGAGCTATCACAAGGAGCAGGAGTCCAGAAAAAGTCCACATCCAGGAAAAGTCCCCATGGCACTGGAATTGTTGTCACAATTCTATACTTTGCAGCTCACTTCCAAGTCCCAATGACCACTGCTTCTAGCTGGTAATGATACAGGTAGACTGGAAAAGCCATCTGCAGCATGTGTGGAGATGGAGCCTCTGTTCTCTGCCTGAAGAGATGAGACCAGGGTGCTTTTCCCTGGAGCTCTGTGACTGTGGCATGGGCAAGAGAACCTTGGGATACACTAAGCTGGGTGGCAAAGGTAGATTCATAATAGAAGTTGGCAAAAGGGGGAGAGAGAGCTCTAAATTAGGAGTAGGTCCCAGCCTGGAATATGAGTGGGGCATTGAGGTAGGAGGAATAAAGGAAACACTATATACTAAACAAAGCAGCAGAAAATAGGACTATCAACACCCACAACAGAGATCTTTGAGGGAAGAATAAAAAACCTGACTATTCAGGCAAAACATAGTTAAGTGGCCCTTGTGCAAATGAGATCAGTTTACCTGCTTTTTGGAAGAAATACCCTAGGCTCGTCCACAGTGTTGTAGATGGGGCCGATGGCCCTGGGCACCTTCAGCCTTCAGTGGCAAACCCCAGCATTCTGGGCAAGGTTAGGTGCTGGAGCAGGGCTGGAAGAGACTGAACCCTCCCTTAGAGGAGTGAGGGAGAAGCCTACCTTCCAGTGCCATCAGAGCCTCTTACCAAAGCTGCCCGGATATTTGCAATCTCCAGAATCCTTTATCAGCATTTATTTTGTCTCGTCCTTTGACTTCAACTCCCGTGGGTCAGAAGCGCTAAGGTCCTGATGCGGGGGTGGGGGGGTGGGGGGGATAGCGTTGCCTGACATAACTTTAGCGAGGCAGGAGACACAAAAGCACAGTTAAAGGGAAAATAAAGGATCCTTGAAAGGCGGACTTTGAGCCCTCCAGATGCAGGGTGAGGTTATTTATCGAGGACAAAAATCAGCAAGATAATGTTAAGAGAGACTCAGTCTTTTATGCTGCTGGAAGATTATCAGTTGTTCCAGCTTTGGGGGTTTTGGAAACTGCCCCACTGCCCAGGGAATCTTGTTCTTCCCACACCCTGAGCTGACCCCAGTGGGGTGTGACCCCACTAGTGTGGGTTCTGCAGCCTGTGTCAGGAGATC
The DNA here is from genome assembly GCF_036850995.1 of Saccopteryx leptura. NCBI lineage: Eukaryota > Metazoa > Chordata > Mammalia > Chiroptera > Emballonuridae > Saccopteryx > Saccopteryx leptura. The sequence continues at coordinate 189,182,168 of NC_089506.1, forward strand.
CAGGAGGGCCCTCACCATGGCCCAGTGAATCCCTCACCAAACTACTGTACTTTAGGGTTCCCACACTAATGATCCTGCCTTGTTGCTGGTGGGATCAGGAAGGCTTTTTGGGACATAGCTATGGAGGGGCAGCTGTAGGAATGGAAGGAACTTGGGAAACAGACTTTTTTTTTTTATTTAAGAAACTTTAAAAACAAAACAAAACAGTATTTGTCTGACCTGTGGTGGTGCAGTGGATAAAGCATTAACATGGAATGCTGGCCCTGGCCGGTTGGCTCAGCGGTGGAGCGTCGGCCTGGTGTGCGGGGGACCCGGGTTCGATTCCCGGCCAAGGCACATAGGAGAAGCGCCCATTTGCTTCTCCACCCCCCCTCCTCCTTCCTCTCTGTCTCTCTCTTCCCCTCCTGCAGCCAGGGCTCCATTGGAGCAAAGATGGCCCGGGTGCTGGGGATGGCTCCTTGGCCTCTGCCCCAGGTGCTAGAGTGGCTCTGGTCACGGCAGAGCGATGCCCCGGAGGGGCAGAGCATCGCCCCCTGGTGGGCAGAGCACCGCCCCTGGTGGGCGTGCCGGGTGGATCCTGGTGGGGCACATGCGGGAGTCTGTCTGACTGTCTCTCCCTGTTTCCAGCTTCAGAAAACAAAAACAAAAACATGGAATGCTGAGGTTGCCAGTTTGAAACCCTGGGCTTGCCCAAAGCACATACGAGAAAGAACTATGAATGGATGCTTCCCGCTCCTCCTCTCCACCCCCTGCCTTTCTTTCTCTCTAAAATCAATAAAGAAAATCTTTTTTTTTAAGTTAAAAAAAGAAATCAGTATTTGCAGAAGTTTGAGTGGATTAGTTTTCTGTGGCTGCTTTAAGAATTTATCACTAATTTAGTAGCTTAAAATAACACAAGTTAATTCTAGAGTTCTGGGAGTCAAAAATTCAAAATGCATCTTCTGGGGATAAAATTAAGGTGTAAGTAGAGCTGCCTTCCTTCCAGAGGCACCAGAGGAGGATGTTTCCTTGCCTTTTCTAGCTTTTAGAGGCCGTCTGTATTCCTTGGCTTGTGGCCCCTTCATTTAAGCCAGGAGTGGAATGTTTTAAGTCAGACACACACACACACACACACACACACACACACACACACACACACGCACGCACGCACACACCAGGAGTGTAGCATTTTCAAATCTCTCTCTGACTCTGACCTGCTTCTGTTGTCATATCTCCTTTCTCTGTGTTCTTCCTGCCTCCTTTTATAAGGACCCTTGTGATTACATTGTCCCCCTTCCCCAATCCAGGATAATCTCCCAGTGTTCGTTTCCTAGGGCTGCCATGGACAGGGTGGCTTAAACAACACAAATGCATTCTTCACAGTTCTGGAGGCTGAAGGTCCAACATCATGGGGTTGGCAAGTTTGGTTTCTCCTGAAGCTTCTCTCCTTGACTTGCAGACAACTGCCTTTTTGCTATGTCCTCCCAGTATTTCCTCGGTGCATGCATATCCCTGCTTTCTCTCTATGTCTCCAGTTTTCTCTTCTTACAAGAGACCAGTCAGATTGGAGTAGGGCCTACATCAATGACCTCATTTTAACTTAATTACCTCTTTAAAGGCCCTGTGCCCAAATACAAATGCATTCTGAGGCCCTGGGGATTAGAGCTTCAACATGGATTTGGATGGTACACAATTCAGCCCTTCACACTCCCCATCTCAAGATCCTCAACTTAATCATATCTGCAAAATCCTTTCTGTTGTGTAAGATAAAATTAATTCAGTTTGAGGGGATTAGGACATGGACCTCTTTGTCCAGACTGTTGTTCTGTCTGCTACTGGGAGCAAGTAGACGAGGTGAAAAATGTATGAGAAGCCACTTTGAAAGATTTGTTCTGAACTGTGTGTCAGGAAAGCAAATAGTAGGGGAGGGTCTAATCCTGGTTCAGTCTCCTGGGATCTCACCAAGTCAGGCTCAGGGGACTAAGGAGGAGGCAGTTCCACCCTAGAACCCAAGCCATGGACTACGAGGCCTTCAAGCCCCACATCCTGAGGAGCTGTGTAACACCTCTCATGCCACACTGCGAGCAAGAGAGGACTAAAGAGCCTGAGAGGCTGGCTCGGGGATTTCTGCAGCTGCCGTGGGAGTGACAGCCAGGGCCACAGCTCTCAAGAGGAAAGGTAAAGTAATACCAGCAATCCTTGTAATGAATTCCCTGCCCTCCTGAAGCTTCCAGCTCATAGAACAGATTGGCCAAAGGGGGCCTTGGCAGAAGAGAAGTCCCAGACCAACCTAATGAATGTTTGACCTCTGCAGTCTCCTATGGCCCCATGCTCAGAAGGGGGTCCTATATTTGGGGTTAATGCCTTGTGTCACTGTCTTGAAATTCTTAAGAATTCTACCTTTGAATTTATGTTTTGAAAGTGCATTTCAGCCCTGGTTGGTTGGCTCAGTGGTAGAGCGTCGGCCTGGCGTGCAGAAGTCCTGGGTTCGATTCCCGGCCAGGGCACACAGGAGAGGTGCCCATCTGCTTCTCCACCCCTCCCCCTCCCCCTCTCCTTCCTCTCTGTCTCTCTCTTCCCCTCCCGCAGCCAAGGCTCCATTGGAGCAAAGATGGCCCGGGCGCTGGGGATGGCTCCTTGGCCTCTGCCCCAGGCGCTAGAGTGGCTCTGGTCGCAACAGAGCGACGCCCCGGAGGGGCAGAGCGTCGCCCCCTGGTGGGCGTGCCGGGTGGATCCCGGTCGGGCGCATGCGGGAGTCTGTCTGTCTCTCCCCATTTCCAGCTTCAGAAAAATACAAAAAAAAAAAAAAAAAAGTGCATTTCAATGAGACAGGGGAGCATGTGCGGGTCCTGCTTCCCCTGGATGGATTCTGGACTGCTAGCTTCTTGCCCCTATCCAGTGACAGCTGCCACCCTCCTTACCCAGGACCTTGGATACAGGGCACAGGGAGGGTCCAGGTCTAGGTCAAGGTCAAGGTCGGGTACATCTGTACCAAGTTGTGGGGCAGAATGCAGAGTGCTTAAGGGGACCTGACCCAGAGTATTTCCCTAAGGGATCTGGACATTAAATAACAAATAAAACAAAACAAAACATCATCACAGGTTGAGCAACTGTGGAAGAAAGAAAATGACTGTTCTTGCTTTTGGGATGAGACCCTGCATTTTCACTTTGCAATCGACCTTACAAAATATGCAGCTGTCCCTGGACCCAGGAGAAGGTACAGAGCCAGTACCAACTTCAGAGTGGCCTTTGGAGAAGGGCCTTCTTTATTTCCTTAGGCACTTCCTTTCCTTATATAACAAAACATCTCAGCATTTTCTCCATGAAGACAGCATTTCCACTTGTATCCTCTCTGGCCCCTTAGATGGCATAAGGGTGAGGAAGCATACAGGTGCTTATAAACAATAGATGCCCAGGTGGTTTATTGAAGTCCAAACCCCAGCCCCTCCTACCACAGGCCATGTGTTAACCATAAGGCACTGTCCCAGCCATCTCTCCCACCAAGAGAGCTGGCTAGGTCCCAGGGCCTAGGAAACCTTCCAGAGTGGTCTCTAGGTGTGGAGGACCCAGCTTCTGAAAGGGAAGAGGCTGTGATTGATGGAGCAGATGCTGCTATCTGATTAGCTGACAGTATGACAATTCCTATTGGAAGGTACTGCTCCTATACTGTAGGGCCAAGGGTGTGTCAGTATTTTACAGTGAGTCCGTAGGGAGACCGGAAGGGCTAATAAAAAATTGGTCAGCAGTGAGAGCTCACCAAGAAATTGCTCAAGTGAGAACAGGAGCTCTCAGCTGGGGGCAAGGGCATGTGACCTCCCCCCTCAGAAGTTGTTATCTATGTTCCAGACGTCTCCGCTGAGTGCATTGGCGGCTCCCTGCAAAGTCCAGGTGAGTAGGGCCAGCTGGCGCCGAAAGCGGCTCTCCTGGAAGCCCAGGCCAGGCGCCAACCTGGAGGAGGCAGCCCCCAGGGCCCCGGAACCGCTGGAGCGCAGCAGCCGCACGTGGTCAAGCAGGGCGCCCAGCGTGTGATCTCCACGGCCCAAGAAGATGTGGCGGAACGGAGAGTCGGCTGGTGACACGTATTGGGACAGGAAGTAGAACTCCACCTGAGCAGAGAGAGGGATCGGGTCAAGGCTGGGACTCTGTCCTTGAGCAAAGGCCTAAACAACATTTCCAAACCAAGACTGGGACAGGTCTGAGATTAATAAATAGGGTTGAGCAGCTTCTTTAAGTCCCACCTCCCTCTGGCTACCCAATCAGGAATGGTCACTCTGTGACATCACCAGTGGCCAGGTAGGATGCATACTTCAGCCGTGTTTTGGGTTGAATCCCTTTCTTTTTATCCCTTGAACCTCCAAGTCTGCATCTAGGCCTCCCCAGCCTTCCCTTCTCACTATTCAGTTCCCTGCCCAGAGCCTTCGAGAGCAATCTTACTTTTCCACACCCCAGTCATTCCGCCTCATCTCTGCCAACGGCCATAGCCCAGAGTCAAAGGTCAAGGGGACAGCCCAGTCCTAATGAAGTGGCTGACTCTGTCCTCACCCTCTGACTTCGATACTGTTTGTTTTTCCTGAGATGGCCTTGCTCCTACCCCAGTTCTTCTCTCGCCTTTCTGCCAGCCTCTCTGGTTTCTTCTGCTTCTACCTGTGGGCAGGCCCAAGGTTCAACCTTTACTTTCTGCTCTTCTTTTTAATTACAATCCAGTGCTTTTCGACCCTGGCTGTACTTCCGAATCACTAGGAGAAAATATTTAAATTACCATTGCCTGGGCACCACCCAGCACAATCAGAATCTCTAAGGATGGTCTCTAACACTCATATCTTTTTAAGGCCTCATTCATTCAAAGAACTCATCCATGCCCTTACCTTCAGTCAGGACCTTGTGGGGACAGTTGACAATTCTACTTGACAAATCAACTACTGGAATTCCACCCTCCAGTCTTTTGGGCCTCCTCACTGGGGCAGGGGACACCTGGATACAGCCTCACACACATGTGGGCACCAACTTCTTCCAATTCCTGACCCTTGCACCCATATTCCCTCACAAGCACCTAATCATCTTCAGGTGCCAGGTGAGTGCAAGTGGGCACAGACTTTGGAGTCAGACTGGTTTCTAATTTCAGCTCTACCACTTACTGAGATCTTGAATACACTACTTAGTCCATCTGAGCTTCGATTTCTGTGCACAATACCAGCAACCTCACAGCATTTGGGGGAGTCCTGAGAAAGTCAAGTCAAGTCCTAGCCCCTGGTAGCCCTCAATAAATGGCAGCTGCTATGACTGTTCTCCTCCTCTTATCTCAACACCCAGTCTGTACATTTTACTTCCAAATGTCTCACATCAGTCCAGTCCTCACACTCCCAGGTGGCATATGCTGTCACCTGCCACCCTCGCCCAGAGCTCAGTCATCACTGACACCATTCTCTCTTTCGGCCCTTTACATTCTGGCCAAATCCTTCCCAAAACTCTCCTTTGCTCACATCACCTCCCTGTCAAACACTTTCCTAATTTCCTAGATGCCCAGACTCTAAAAATTCAAAGTTCTTATCCCGGCATTCAAGACTCCCCATAACTGATCCCTAGCTCACTATTTGGTGCTCCTCTCCCTTCGGCTTCTCCGCAGGGCCGCTGTTCAGGTTCTGCGGGTCCACATACTGCTCACAAGGAGAGTCGGGCCCTCTTTCACTGCCTCACCCTTATTCTGGGGCTCTCCGCTCTGAAAAGTCCTGCTTTTTGCACAAACTCAAGTTCTGCCTGTTGTTCAACACCTATGTCACAGTCTAAAGCAGGGGTCAGCAAACTTTTTCTGCAAAAAGCCAGAAAGCAAATATTTTAGGCTTTTCAGACCATACTATTTTTGTTGCAACTACTCAACTTTGCTGCTGTAGCACAAAAGCAGCCATAGACAATGTGAAAACCAATGAAAATGGCTGTGTTGCAATAAAACTTTATTTACAAAAGCAGAAGGCAGGTCAAAATTGGCCCTGTGGCTAAAGTTTACCAACTTCTAGTCTAGAGCCACAGAGTTCCCTGGGTCTGGCTTAGCCCAGTGTTGCAGATTCTGAAGTTCTGAGTCTTTCCCTCTCCAGCCTGAGTCTGAATCCCTTGGTCCCTTACACATAGATGCTTTTATTACTTGGGCCGGGCGTCTTGTGTTCCTGGAGTCTGGGGCAGCAGGGCGTAAAGCAAGATTTGTGAATAAGAATGAACCATGCCCAATCTCATCTCACCACAGGGTCACATGTCTCAGTGGAGGGCACAAAGGGAAGGGGAGAAGGAAAGATCAGGAAGAAAAGGATACTGAAGAGAGAAGAGAATGAGAGAAACCAGGAGAAAGTAGCAAGTATGAAAGAGTAAGAAGGATGACTTTGTGGACAGAAGAAGGAATGAATAATGCCAAGGGAAACGGGCAGGAACCCAAGCAGGAAAAATGAATAGGGAGAAAGAACATGAAACTGCAGGGGGCAGACATGTTCTCCCCAAACTGTTCGTGCAAACACTCTGGGTACCTGTTCACCCCATAGTGGGTGAGGACAGTCCCGCTTATGATTCTCACCTATAGACCATTTCCCCATTCTCACAGTTCCTACCCATCCATTTTCTGAGACAAAGGGTTGCCAGGTTGAGTTCTTGGGGTGAGGAAATAGAAGGAAGAGGAGAAGTTGTAACTGGAGATGGGGTGAGGATTGCAAAGTATTAAAGCTAAGCAGGAGGGACTGGCTAGGGGATAAGATCTAGTATAACTTTCAGAGGACACCTCCTCCAAACAGACTTTCTGGGTTTCTGTCATCTCATTGCCAGAAGGAAGCGCACTCTCCACACTCTGAATTTCTTAAGCCTTTTGTACCTTCAAGGTCATAACCCTGTGCCTCTTGTACTGTGGACCATTGTGGACATGCTTCTTCTCTCCTGGGGTGGAGGGGGGGGGCAGTGCGGGACTCGGTGTGTTGAGTGAGGGTTTAAGGGGGAAAGTCCCAGTCTTGTCATCGCTGGCCAGGCGACTGTAGCCAAAGGACTGACCCTCCCTGCCCGTTTCAACACTTTGTGGGGCCTGCCTCAAGGGTCCTTCTAGCCAGGCCTGTGAGCAATGTGTGCCTTGAATGGGAAGTGCCCTGAGGACAGGGATCAAAGGAAGGAAGAGAGAGGGGCAAGGAGCCCACCCACTGAGGAGCTAAGCAAATAGAGGAAGAGTCACACGACGGGGCTCACCCGCATGATGCGCACGTTGTACATGCGCGTCAGCCTCTCGTCACTCTCCTCTGAGCTATAGATCTCCTTCCGCAGCTTCTCCGCAGCTCGGATGTAGTCCCCCCGCGCGGAGTACACCCACTGGAGCGTCAGCCCGCGGGCCTGAGGGCGGAGGTGCGGGCTGGGGCCAGTAGCAGGGGCCAGGACCGGGCCTAGGATGGAGGTCAAGGGGCTGGGGGATGGGCTGGGACGGCAGGAGTGGGAGGTATAGGGGGACAGAATGCTGGGGCGTAATGGAGGGAGAGGGAAGACCCATGTGGTGGTGGGGGGGGGGGAGTGGCAAATCCTGGGGCTTGGGAAGGGCTTAGGTGACTGGAGCAGGAGTAAAGGGGCCAAGTTGCCAGAGGGCACCTAGACCCAGAGGAGGGTGGGGAAGGAGGGACAAAACCCCCTGGCCTAGGCAGCACTTTAAGGGGATATAGTGCCCCCCAAACCCAGAAGCCATGGGTAGGATGGGCATCTTGGACCTTGAGGTCCCCAGAGAACTCGTTGAGGCTGCCGATGTGCCCGAGAACCACGTCCCCGTAGCGGGCGAAGTCGAGGGGAAGCAGGTGATCGTGACTGAGCCGGATGAGGAGCTGCCCTGCGAGCTGGGCCACAGCCTGGGCCACAGCCGGCAGCCGGCCCCGCAGGACCTTGTGCAGGTTCTCATATGTGTCCTCCTTGGTGTTCAGGAACGGGTACCCCTGGCCATCCTGCGGGGACAGGGGATGCTGACACAGGGTGTGGTGCAGACAGGTTAAGGGGCTGCTGCTCTTGGGTAGAGCCAGGGAGTCTCACCTCCACGAAGGAGAACTCCACGGCAGGAACCCCGGCAAAGGCAGTGAAGGAATAGGCACTACTGTCCATGGGCAGTTGCTGGATCCTGGGGTTGGGGGGCAAGTTAGAGAGCTCTGTGGGTTCAGGTTCCTCCCATACCAGCCCCAGCTTTCCTCTGTGCCACCTTGCCGTAACTTACACCTCTGCATCCCAGCTGTGATTGTTGAATGCCACCTGCTCATAAAGAGACTGCCCGCTGTGGTTAGGAGAGTCCACCTGGGGCAGGTGTGGGGCATGGTCAGGCTCTAGCCACCCCCTGCCCTCCAGCCAGCTTCCCTCCATTCCCTGCTCCTGCCTGCTTCAGTATGTTCCTGATGAGGCTGATCAGAAGGGGGCTGGTCTTGGCGTGGAACTTGTCATCTCCTGTAGAGCAGGAGGCCAGGCTCAGGGCTTGGTGCCAAGGGCAGGGGTGCATCTGAGAGGGGCCAGATGGTGGCATTGCCCCTACTCACCCAGCACAGCGTTGTCCAGGCTCACGTAGACCACAGCTTTGAGATGCAGCAGGCTGAGGTAGCCCTGTGGGCGGGACGTATGGAGTATGAAGTCCCTCCCCATTTCTCCCCACTGCCTGGCTACATGTCCAGGACCCCACATTACCTCCAGCCACTCTGTGGAGCCCACACTCCCAAAGTCACCTCCATCCCAGCTGATAAAGAGAAGACTTCTTCGAGGTCGGAAGCCTGGGGACAGAGGGAGAAGGGAGGACAGGCTCAACTGGGAGCAAAGGCCTTCTCTTTGTCTTCCTCTGTCCCCTGGGGGGGGGGGTGTCTCTCTCCTTCCTTCCCATCAAGGCCCCAGCCCAGCCTGTCTCATCTGGGTCTGCCCTGACTCAACTCTTAACAGCAATATGGAATCTCCTGTTTAATCTACACTCAGTCCCTGGACTGTTACTTCTTTCATGTTTAGATGAGGAAATGGAGATGCAGTTACTTGCCCCGGACCATGCAGGACATGAATGGCCAGCTCTGGAGCCCAGGTGTGAATGGCCACCCTCCGGCCTATGCTACTAACTGCGTCTCTGCCCCAACCTGACTCGGGCCACAGCCCTGGCTGCCCATCCCAGGCCCGGGCCCTGACCTTACCATTGCTCACCATGGAGGAAAAGGTCCGCACCAGCTCCAGCAGGATGGCGGTCCCCACAGCAGACTTGGCTGCTCCAGGGCCCCAGGCATCCCTCTGGGCCCCGATGACAACATAGTGATCTGGGGAAAGGGATATTTGGTGTCTGCCTCACACACTAGCAGTACCCAGAAGCTTCTTTACTCACAAGCCCTCACCACCATTTCTTTAGGTCCCCAGCTAGTCTGTTGCAGCCCCTCACATCTCTACAATCCTGCTCTCGCTAAAGAGAGTGCCCCTCCTCCCTTTGGCCCTGCCTGGATGGCCTGCTCCTTCAGTGGGTGGCTGGGATCATACTTGACTCCATTACTTCCCAGGTCAGCCATACCCTGCTTTACGCCAGGTTTCCCCCTTTTTAAATCTCTCTACCCCTTCTCCAACACCGGCATCCTCATCTGAGCTTCATTGCAGGCCTCCCTGTGCCACTTACTCAGTGCTTATAGACACCACTCCTCTTCCCAAGTTGCACTTGTGACCTCACTCTTCTCCTCAAGAACCCACTTTGATTCCCCACTGCTATCCACATCTAGTTATTCTTGAAAGGCTCATCTACCCAATCTGACCTCCCTTTCATGCTATAATATCACCCAATTTATGCTTGTTCACCTCCAGTGCTAGACAACTTACTACTGTGCAAAATGGCCCATTCTGTCTCTAGACATGTTGGACCTTGAAGTCTCAATACTGTACCCTGTGGTCCCAGTCCAGCTCCAACTTGCCAGACTCCCTCCCTGCTAACTTTTGCCACACCCTCCACTTCAGCCAAAGCCACCTCCCTCCTCTGGACACCACTCTGACCCACTTTCCTGGGCCTCCTGCTCCAGCCCCACCCCTGGTCAGGGTTCATAACCAGCTTGCCTCCTGCAGGATGGGCAAGCAAGCACACCTGGCTCTGATCGGCCCTCGATGCAGCCGAAGATGTTGCTGATGGGGGTGGAAGCCCTGTAATTGTTGATGCCTAGGTGCAGGCCTGGCCCAGGGCCCAGGCGATACAGGGAGACTGGGAGCTGCCCCTGCCAGTCTTGTGGGGCCACAGGACCTTCGAGCTTCCTGGAGAGGGTGGAACAGAAAGGTCTGGGAGCAGCAGAGAGGCTTAGGCTGTAGAAGAGCCCAAAGCCCACTCTTCACTCTTTCTGTCCCTCCCATCCTCTGGCTTCTGCCCTTTGCCTCTGCCCCCGGCCTGAGGGGCAGTGCAGCCAGAGTTGCCTCGGACGGTTATGCAGGCTGTTTTCTGCTCAGGGGTGCCCAATGCAGCTGGCTGTGATATCCAGCAGGAGCTCCATTCACCAAATGGTGGGCCTTGGCTGGAGGCTGTGCCCTCTTAGGAGAGCCATCTTTTTCTATTTCACCCAAAGACACTATGGGCGAGCTGCAGGCTACCTCACCCCGCCTCCTTTTCTGGTCCCCACACGCCCCTCACCGCAGCAGGAGAGAGGCAATGTCTGCACTGATGGGCTGGGCTGGTATGCTTGGAAGGCCCGAGGACTGGACTGGAGGGAACTGGGTTTGATTGAAGGAAGGGAAGCCAGGCGTGTAGGGGTCCCCAGTTCCCAGGTGCACCTGTGGGGTGAGGGGGTGCCCACTCTGAAACTGTGGCATGCCAACCTCATCCCAGGCCAAAAGGTGCAGCCCTGGGACCTAGGAAAACACTGCTAGTTTCCCTCCTAGACTTACATGTCCATAGACAGCCCGGTCACTGGACAGGCCTGGCTTGTGTGGGTCCTGGGAGAAGTCGGCTGAGTCCGGATATATGAGCACTCCTCTGGCTCCAAAGTCCTGGGCACTGGCCACCTGGGGAAGGGAGGGGCTAAACGACTCTCCCGGAGAAAACAGATTTTTAAGGGCAGTAAAAGCAAGTTAAAGTGAAATGACATGGCCTTTGATCTGCAATTGTAGATCCACAGAGAGGCTGTGGGCACCACCTGGCCCTCATCCCCACGCCCTCCCACAGTGCCTTGGCAGCCTCAGACCCCACAGTATCCCATATTCCCTTGTGTTTCTGTTCCCCATTTCAAAATTCCTGATTTTGTTCCTGGCCAACATTTTCTTACAACCCACTTGGTTCATCCTTTCTGGCAGTCTCCTAGACGCTTCCAATCCGGAGGTTTCCCAGCCCGCACCCTCCCCAATGTGGTCCATCCTCCCCCATCCTCCGCCCCTACCCAGGGACCCTCACCTTCTGGGCAAAGCTGATCACCCCCAAGCGCACCAGCAGGAGGCGCCCCGCCGGCTCCACACCCCGGGCCCGCAGGTGCTGCAGGTCCTCCGGTCGCCCATAGTGGGCGTACACCAGACGTCCCTGGGGATGGAGAGGGCTGTCAGGCGTGCTCACAGCATTCCTCCTCAGCTGAAAGGGAAAGGGGAGTGACAGGAGACGCTCACCGTGGTGTTGCCCGTTGCGCTGTAGGGACAGTAGACATCTGGGTCCTCCAGCGGTAGCTGCTCCCCGGGCCTCCCGGTCTCATCGACCCAGTGCAGGGTGTTGGGGTGAGCCCTGAGAAATGGGAATGGTTAGCGTCCCTTACCCGCCGCGCCCACACCTGCGCAGCGCCCCTGGACCTCCTCGCACTCACCGATCTGGGAACTGCAGCCCCACGTAGTGCGTGTCTGTCCACACGTGGTCCAGCTTCTGGCGCAGGAGCGCAGCGCGGATGTCCTGAGCCAGGGAAGCCATCCCGGCCGAGCCGGCAACCCTTTCCCGAAGGCTGGTTTGCCTGAGTGGGAGAGAAGTGGTGATTCGAGCATGGGAGGGGAGAGGGGCCCAGATTTCTGGGCGCCTGGAGGAGGCATAAGAAGGATGCCAGAAAAGTGGGGTGGCCCTGGGTCCCGGATCAGTGAGGGACTGGCTACTAAGACTGACCCTGACCTGCCATCACCATCCATTTTATCACTACTATGGCTATATGACCCAGCGTCTCCAGGGCTTTCTTACGCTTAAAACATTAGCTGCCCATAGCTAGGGGTCCTGTCTACCATTCTTTAGGTTCTTCTTTGATCAGGCCAAACTCCAATCTAATGCTCCCTTCACACGTACGCACTCCGTCCTGTGCTTTGCCCCAGGCATGAAATCACTTTTCTTCCAAAGGGCTAACTGGGCAGGCAGGACCTTCCATTTGCCCCATCCTCCACTTGCGCTTCATGGAGACACCTTACACCAAATTTCCCAGGAAAATTGTGGAGTCGCTTATCTCACTGGAGACCTCACCCTCTTTTCTTCCATAGTCACCACCTATCTAGGAAACCTACTGTCACCTGAACTCTTCCTGTTCTTCCATCTCACCTCTGCCACAGTCCCCCTTCCATGGCCTCCCTGTTGACTGGCTCTGCCTGTGCCCTCTCCATCGCAAACACACTCCTCCCTCTTCAGCATCACGACTGAGTACCCCTTCTCTCCTTTGCCTTGGCAGAAACACTGCTCTCCCTTGAGGAGCCAGGTCTCCTGTATGACTCCTGGAAGTGGCCCAGGCTTATACACCACCTGGGCTTGGAGTGGAGGCATGCTCCTGGCTCCACTGTTCACATTTCTGCCCACTTCTCTTCTGGTAAAACTCTTTCCTTTGAAGCCTGAGCCTTCCAACTCTCCCATCCTCCATCCCTCCTTACTACTGTTGTCTTCTAGCCCAGAGATTTTCAACCAGTGTGACGTGGCAGGCACACTGATGTGCCGCAAGAATTTTTAAAACATGCAAAACCTCACTCTTTAGTCAGGGGCACTAAATAGTCCCTTTTCCCTTAGATTGTCAAATACATAAATGACAACAGCCAACACAACAATAACTGTCTGGTGTGAATGAATCAAAATTTACTTTTTTTTTTCTTGTTAGATTGATAAAAAATATATATATTGAAAAAAAAAGGTTGAAAATCACAGTTCTAGCCAATCAGTCCCTTGCCCATTTTTATTGAGGACTTTAGCATCTGGCTTATTTTCCTCTTCATGCCATGATCCACTAAGCTTCTGTACTGCTTGAAAATCCACGTGGATGTGCACCTTAGTCTCAGCCACCGCCCTCTCAGCTCTCATGAGGACTATCACAATCCGTGGTCACAGTGGCTTTCTCAGTGCCATTCCTGCTTCCCTCCACCACCCAATCTAGTCCCCACCAGAGCTCAACTCTGTTTGAAGCTGGACCTATTTACCCGTACCTAAGAAAGAAAAGTGGACACACTGGATTCCTGCACAGCAGTAAGGAACAGTAAATCACATATATACACTGAATATAATAGACCTTGAAAGCACTGTGGGTTAAAAAAAAAGTTTATGAAAATTAAAAGCATACACTAGAGCCTGACCAGGTGGTGGCGCAGTGGATAGAGCGTCGGACTGGGATGCGGTAGGACCCAGGTTCGAGACCCCGAGGTCGCCAGCTTGAACGCGGGCTCATCTGGCTTGAGCAAAGAGCTCACCAGCTTGGACCCAAGGTCGCTGGCTCCAGCAGGGGGTTACTCGGTCTGCTGAAGGCCCATGGTCAAGGCATATGTGAGAAAGCAATCAATGAACAACTAAGAAGTCACAACTCGCAACGAGAAACTGATGATTGATGCTTCTCATCTCTCTTCGTTCCTGTCTGTCTGTCCCTGTCTATCTCTGCCTCTGTAAAAAAAAAAAAAAAAAAAAAAAAAAAAAAAAAAGCATACACTAGAGATGGCTATATCTGAATAGTAAGTCTTGGAGTGATATGTATATATTTTTACTTTTTTCTTTGTATTTTCCCATGTCGCTTAAATTTTTAAATAATGAACATCTAAGCTGACCGGTGATGATGCAGTGGATAGAGGGTTGACCTGGGATGCTGAGGTCTCAGGTTTGAAACTCCCAGGTTGCTGGCATGAGTGCAGGATCATCGACATGACCCCAAGGTTGCTGGTTGGGCCCAAAGGTCATTGGCTTAAGCAAGGGATCACTGGATCAGCTTGAGCCCCCTGGTCAAGGCATGTATGAGAAGCAATCAATGAACAACTGAAGTGCCACAACTACAAGTTGATACTTCTCATCTTTCTCCCTTCCTGTCTGTCTTTCTCTCTCTCTCTCTCCCTAAAATAATTATAATAATAATGAACATCTAGCATTTTACACAAACATTGTTTTGAAAAAAATATACATATGCACATAAAACATGACATACATAAAAAAGCCACATGCGTATTTAAAGGCACATGTCAAACACATTAGATGAGATACTTATGGGGCTGGGGGCTCAGGGATAGGGAAGGAAAATTAAATAAGAAAGCTCTTTCATTTTCATTGACCAATAATGACACTGTACTATGGTCTCAGAGGTATGATCAATTCTATTCTTTATACCTGACCTTAAAAACAATCCCTGGGTCGCCCGACCAGGCGGTGGTGCAGTGGATAGAGCAACAGACTGGGATGTGGAGGACCCAGGTTCGAGACCCCGAGGTTGCCAGCTTGAGTGCAGGTTCATCTGGTTTGAGCAAGGCTCACCAGCTTGAGCCCAAGGTTGCTGGCTCGAGCAAGGGGTTACTTGGTCTGCTGTAGCCCCCCAGTCAAGGCACATATGAGAAAGCAATCAATGAACAACTAGAGAGCTGCAACGAGGGGCTGATGTTTCTCATCTCTCTCCCTTCCTGTCTGTCCCTATCTGCCCCTCTCTCTGTCTCTGCCACAAAAAATAATAATAATAAAATAAAATATGTGATAGTGATATTAAAAGAAACCCCCCAAAAAATCCCTGGGCCCTGGCTGGTTTGCTCAGTGGATAGGGCACACATGAGAAGTGACCGTTCTGCTTCTCTGCCCCTCTCTCCCCCTTCTCTCTCTCTTCCCCTCTCACAACTAGTGGCTCAATTGGTTCAAGCATCAGCCCAGGGTGCTGAGGATAGCTTGGTTGATTTGAGCATCGGCCCCAGGGTGTATCCTGGTCAGGGTGCATGCAGGAGTCTGTCTCACTATATCCCCTCCTCTTACTTAAAAAAAAATACCTCACCCCAAATCTGATTGTGATACTCTACTGTTTGAAAAACTGTTTAATTTTATTCCTCTTAGAATAAAATCCAAAGAAGTTCATATGGCTAGTAAGGCCCTTTGTGCCTGAGCCAAATCCACCTCAACAGCCACATGGACTTTTTTTACTTTCTCCAAAAGGCCACTGTCTTCTTAAATTTTTTTTTTAATTCATTTTAGAGAGGAGAGAGAGAGAGGGGGAGAGAGAGAGACAGGAGAGAGAGACAGGGAGAGAGAAGGGGGGAGGAGCTGGAAGCATCAACTCCCATATGTGCCTTGACCAGGCAAGCCCAGGGTTTCGAACCGGCGACCTCAGCATTTCAGGTCGACGCTTTATCCACTGCGCCACCACAGGTCAGGCCCACCGTCTTCTTGACTCAGACCCTTTGCATGTGCTGTTCTTTGGCCTAAAATGCTTTTCACCTTTTTTCTGCCTGGTGACTAACTCATCCCTCAGGTCTCAACTTGTTACTTCTTCAAAGAAGTCTTCCCTGACCCCCAGTCTAAATCAGGATCCCTGGATTATAGTCATTCCTCATGTTCTTTACTTTTCCTTCAAAGCCATGATCCTGATAATAATTGTGCTGTCATGAATGAGATTATTATTTTAGTACTGATTTTTTTTTTTAACTTTAGAACTGATTTTCTCCAACACACTGTAAGTTCCATGAGGGCAAGATCCAAACTGTTCTTTTTTTTTTTTTTCTAATTCAGTGAGAGGAGGGGAGGCAGAGATAAACTCCTGCATGCTCCCTGACCAGGATTCACCCAACAAGCCCAGTAGGGGGTGATGCTCTGCCCATCTGGAGAATTGCTCTATTGTTCAGCAACCAAGCTCTTCTTAGCACCTGAGGTGGAGGCCATGGAGCCATCCTCAGTGCCCAGGGCCAACTCACTCCAATCGAGCCATGGCTGCAGGAAGGAGAGAGAGAGAGAAAAGCGAGAATGAAAAAGGTTGGTAAACAGATGGGTGTTTCTCTTGTGTGCCCTGACAGGGAATCAAACCCGGGATATCCACACACCAGGTTGATGCTCTACTGCTGAACCAACCGGCCAGGGCCCAGACTGTTCTGTTCTCTGCTATATCACCTCCAGCTACTTATCCCAGCACCTGCCATATCGTAGGTACTCAAAATATTTGTTGGATAAATGAACAAATGACCTCATCAATGTCACTTCCAGTCCAACCGACTTCTTTGGCCATACCCTGGATCTTGTCATTATCCAGAATTCCATCTCCAGAATATTTATTCATTGAGGATTCACCTACTAAGTACCTGGCATTGTTGTAGGTGCTGGAGACTTGAAGATAAACAGGACACAGTTTATTAAATAAATCTTAAAAGCTCCAGAAAAGTACTCTCTCTGACGAGAGCTTTCCAGATTCCAGTTTACTCCCTTACCCGCACTATACCTGCTCTTCAACAGCACTGAACACTCCAGACTGTCTAGTTTCTCCAATCCTATCATCAGCTTCTGGTTTCCTTCCCTTCCCCATCCAACCTACAGTCACTTCATTGCTTGCTACCCGCTTGCCTCCCTGCCCTTTGATAGCATCCACAGCATGACACCCCACCTCTAGAGCTGTCAAACCATCTACTTTCTCAGCCTGTATCTAGACTTCCAAGTGTTGTTCAAGAAGATTTTTTTAAAAATGCTGCATGTTGTTGAGGCCAGAGATTTTAAGGTTTTTTAGCAAGGCAGGTTCAGTGATATCAAGATTGATCAAGTTTAGTGCTGCTCTCATGAAGAAAAGGAAATGTGTTAATACAAATTACTACATAAATATAATAAGAACAATTAGGTGATTATCTCAGTACATTCTAAAAATATATTGGGAAAAACTTCCATAATGTCCTCTAAAAGGAAACCTTTTTTTTAAGTGAGAGGAGGGGAAACTGAGAGACAGACTCCCGTATGCGCCCCGATTGGGGTCCACCTGGTAACCCCATCTGGGGCCAATGCTTGAGTACTGAGAATTGAGCTTTTAGTGCCTGAGGCTGACCTGCTCGGTCCAAGTGAGCTATCTTCAGAGCCTGGGCCGATGCTTGAACCTCGAATCACTGGCTGTGGGAGGGGAAGAGGGAGAGAAGGGGGACAGAGAGGGGGAGAGACGAAGATGGTTGCTTCTCCTGTTTGCCCTGACTGGGAATCAAATCTGGGATGTCCATACGCTGGGCCCATACTCCATCCCCGAGCTACTGGCCAAGGCAGAAGGAAACTTTCTTAATTTTCTTTTAAAAAGCTTTCTAATCTGACCAGTGGTGGTGCAGCAGATAGAGCATCTACCTGGGATGCTTTAGTCCCAGGTTCGAAACCCTGAGGTTGCCAGCTTGAGTGCAGGCTCATTCGGCTTGAGTGTGGGATCCCCATCCTAAGCACAGGATCACCAGCTTAAGCATGAGATCATAGACATGACCTCATGATCACTGGCTTGAGCCCAAGGTCACTGGCTTGGCTGGAGCTCCCCAGTTAAAGCACGTATGAGAAGCAATCAATGAACAACTAAAGTGCCGCAACTATGAGTTGATGTTTTTCATACTTCTCTCTTCCTGTCTGTCTGTATCTCTTGCTAAAAGTTAAAGATAGAAAGCCATCCCTTTCTCTTCCTGTCTCTCTTGCTAAAAAATAAATAAATAAATAAAAATAGCCTGACCAGGCAGTGGTGTAGTGAATAGAGAATCAGACTAGGACACGGAGGACCCAGGTTCAAAACCCCAAGGTCGTCAGCTTGAGGGCAGTCTCACCAGCTTGAGCATAGGGTTGCTGGCTTGAGCATGAAACCATAGTCATGACCCCATGATCGCTGGCTTGAGCCTAAAGGTCACTGGCTTGAAGCCAAGGTTGCTGGCTTGAGCAAGGGGTCACTCACTCTGTTGTAGCCCACAGGTCAAGGCACATATGAGAAAGCAATCAATGAACAACTAAGGAGCCACAACAAAAAATTGATGCATCAAACTTCTCTCCCTTCCTGTCTGTCTGTTCCTATCTGTCTCTCTTTCTGTCTCTCTCTCTGTTTCTGTCACAATTAAGTAAGTAAATAGAAAGCATTCCAGAGTCTTCAGCAAAGTTTACACTCAATGACCAAGTATTATAAAAACATTCCTATGCAAGTCAGGAAAAAGGTAAGGATAACTATTGTCACCATGCTTAAACTCATGTCCTCTCCAATGCAATAAGAAATAAAAGAAAAATAAAAGGTGTCAGCATTGGAAAAAAAAGCTATGTGTCTCTATGTATAGCTTAAATGATCTTGTACTTAGAAAACCCAGGGAAGACACTGAAAAACTAACTATTCCTGAGGGCTCTTGGTAGCTTGACTTGCTCTGTGGACCAACCTAGCAGCTCCTCCTCAGCAGGGAAATGTGACTTCAGCAGGACAGCAGAGGTCTGCTGTGCTATGCTGTAGGCCTGCACATTGAGTCTATGACAACTGTCATAATGCAGATGGGGGGATGGTCTGGTCCCACAAATGCATTCCCTTGCTTGTTTTTCTGACTCCCTAAAACACCCCTCCTCAGAGCTCTCCAGGGCTCCCTGATGTCACAAGTCTAAATCCAAGTTCCTTGGAGTGGCATTCAAGATTTTGGGGGGTCTGTCCCACCCTATATCTGGACCCCTCTGTTCTTATTCAGACAGTCAACTCCAGAATCTCCCAAATGTGCCACCCTCAGAACATGAGCCCTCTGCAGGTTCATTAGGGGACGGCCTTTCCTCCTTTCAGTTCCAATGCCTGTCATCCTTCCCAGGACCACTGAAAAGGGAGGCAAGGGAAGCAGGTGGGAAGACTCAGAAGGGAGACTGACCCCAGGGCCCTGGAACAGGAGGAAAAGATGTGGAGTCTGAGAGGATGAGGGTTTCGGAGGGCCAGGATGATCCTTACCTGATGGTGTTCTCCAGGCTCCCCTCTCCCAGGTGCCGCAGGAACATGGCCTGGAGGTCGCTCCAGTACAGTGTGCCTTGGTGGGAGTCCGGTTCCAGTTCATAGTTCACTTCATCACTGACCACCAACACATCATTTCCACATGCCTGGCAGGACCCTCGGAAGGCCACATAGCCCAGAAGGAAGGCTAGCGAGTGGCAAGATGGATATTCTCCTTGTGCCCTACTCTGGACCCCAGAAATCTCCCCCAGCCCAGGCCCTTCATTGTGGGGGCAGAATGACTCTCACCCCCAGTGAAGATCAGAAGGGCTGTCAGAACCATGTAGGGGGCGGCCCTTCGTCCTACTGCTGCCCAGAGTCCGAAGTTTTGGTGCCCTGCTTGAGAGCCCAAGGACTCAGGGCCCCTCAGCTCCATGGAACAGAAGTGGGCTGGTGGCTCGGCCACCTCCTCCCCGTCTTCCTCTTCTTCCTCTGGGCACCCTTGCCGAGTGCCTTCCACACGCTTGTAGATGGTCTGAGAGGGTTGTGGGGACAACCTTTTCTATGGAGTGGGCATGAGATTGGGGAAAGAGGTGTGGGGGGTGGGGAGGAACTTGGCAATAACAGGGTCAGTGACTTTGGGGTGCCAAATGAGCACAAGGCAAGAAAGAAGGTCCTGAGAGGCAGGCTGGAAGGGAAAGGTTGAGTGACGAAGAGGAGGGACCAGCCTTGGGGTTTAGGAGGGGGCTGAAGGACCTAGAGAGGAGGCCTAAGGTGTCCCCCAACCCCACTCCGTCTTACCGCTCCCTGGAGTAGACCCCAAAGCCGCTCCATGCTCATGACCCCTCCTGAATCCTGCAGGCTGCCCCCACCCCCAATGACAAACCGTTTGTGGGAGCCCTGTGAGGGCCCCTTATCAGCCCTGGCAGGCAGCCTGAGCTCTGGTGTTTCTTGCCCTCCCCCCAAGGGTGGGGGCGCAGCCCTGGCCTCAGTCCAGCCTTCTAAACATAGCCCCTTAGCCCACGCAAGAGGAGGAGGGGTTGTACCCTCCTCTGCCAATCCTTCTGCAGTCCAACCCCTGTCCTTCCTTGCAAAACAATCAATTTTTGACTCTGAGGCGGACTTTGGCCTCCTGGTTCCCATCAGGAGTGGGGGAGGAGTACTGATGGCTGGGGAGGGCAGAGATATGGATATCCCCACCTCTGTCCTGCTTCACCCCTCCCAGTGTCCTGGGGACCACTTCCTTGCTCCCCATCTTGAAAATCTCTGCCCCTCTTCATTTGGCTTGCAGGCTCAATGCCCAGTCCTGCATCACATTAGTTGCCGTCTCTGCATGCTGGCCCTAGTGGGATCCTAAGCTGAAGGTGTCACAGTAGTGACCTGGGCTTTGGTCTGGCCATGTGTATCTTGTCTCATGGGAACCAGGCTGAAATGGGGTCTTAGGCTCCTACTGGTGCTAGGGAGGGAGAGGCATAAGTAGTATCACATGGTCAGGCAGGACCAGTGAGTGCTCCAGGATGGGGGTTTGGAGTCAGGGATCTGTGGGTCAAGGTCCATCAGGCATTGGTGGAAAGAGTCCTGGCCAAAGCATGGGCAGAGCTGGGTGACGTTGGACAATTCATGGTCCTCTTTGGGCACTTCTTCCAGTTTGCTGACTAAAGGATCACACGGGTTTCTATCTCTTTCTGGTATGGGGACCCCAGGAACTCATCAGGGGCACAAACCACTGTTTTACCCATAATTTCAGGCAGGGGGCGCGCGTCCCCAAGCCCCGGCAAGGATCCCAGGACCAGTAGTAGCTCTGGAATAGAAGGGCTCAGGGACCTCGTGAGGGAAACCTCAATTCCTTGGGAAACCTCAACTCCTACCTAAGCTGGGAGAGAAGCTCTGAGCTGCTGGGGTGCACTAGTGCTCCAGTCCCCGCTCCATTCCTGTCACCGCCAAAAGCCCTGGGAAGAAAGACAGCAGTGTAGCGCCGGCTCACCTCAGCTGCTGGTCCGGGGGTGCTTGGGCACAGTCTCTCAGAAGGCCCGACGCCCCGCCCACCCCAGACCCCACCTCTGGCTCCGCCTACTCCGGTCCTACCTCTGGCCCTGCCTTTGCCTCGGCCCTTCCCTTGCCACAGCATCTTCTGTCCCGCAACCTCTTCCCACGCCTACTCGGCTTCTCCTTGGGAGACTTATAGTGCGGCTCTGCCGGGTCCTCAATGCGTGATCCTCCCCGGATCGTAGCCCTTTTCAAACCTGAAGCATCCGTGGCTCTTGCAGCTTCGCCCCCCCTGCAAACCCTGTCCTGGTCCCCATCGTGGGGTCACGAATAGATGTAGTTGTGGCCCTCCTTTCGCTAACGCCCGGAACTTTGCACCTACACCCCACCCTCAAAAAGGCCAAAAACTTTTTTCGTAAAACATTTTTACTCCTTTCAACCCAGAAACATCACAATCTAAGAGGACAAGAGGTACGGAAAAAAGAAAGGGGCGATGGGGTGGGGGGTAGGGGACTTTGCGCTGGAGGAGGCCAGGGAAAACCCTCTCCCACCTTCTGCATTCCCTCCCCCACAGTTGTGAGCGGGCCAGTGAGTGGGGAGGAGGAGCCCTCAAGGGCACTTCCGCTCCACGCACTGTTTCCCGCCTTCTTCGTATTCCTGCTTGGAGATCCACATCTGCTGGAAAGTGCCCTGGGTACGGGGGATGACACCGGCTGTCAGGGAGGCCCTGGAGGAGTTTGAGAAAACGCCTCCCACATTCCACACGTGCTGGCTCAGCCCTTGGAAACCCTCTTCCTGCCCTCCCCCCAAGGCCCACTTCTCATCCGCAACGACCTCTCCAACTCCAATCTCCCCCCCATCCTCCCGCCAATCCGTTTATATTCTAGGGCGAATACCCTCCTTCATATCGTTCAATTATAATGTTGACTCATTCATTAAACAAATTTATTGCGCACCTGTCTGCCCTGGGCCAGGCTCTATTTTCGACCTTGGTGGTTCAACTTACAGCCCCAGGCCAGCCAACCGGCACCCAACAACTCCCTCCCCACTCTCCCCGCCTCCACCTACCCCCACTCCCCACCCAATTCACGCACACATATACATATATTCTTCCTCTACCAGGAGTCTTATTACTCCACCAAGCCTTACAAACAGTCTAGTCTTTCCTAATTCCCAAGAAAATCTTTCCCCCACTCTCACCATTCCTGCAGCACCTAACTTGTGATGGAGATGTGGTCATTCTGGCATCCCCCCCCCCCCAAAGTTGCCCCTTGAAGGGCCTCCTGCACTGGGCATCCCAGACTGTCTCTTCTTGTTGAGGATTGCTCTGTTTCTGCTTAAAAGTTGGGTCTATGTCCATGGTTCTGTCCTGTTTTCTCTCCTTGGCTCATAGAACAAGCCTTCCTGGATCAGCTCATCCACTCCGGTGACTTCTTATGAGCTAAAACCCCACGCCTCCCTCAATTTCCCCTTTCCCTTGCAGATCTCCAT
Source organism: Saccopteryx leptura (assembly GCF_036850995.1). Classification (NCBI taxonomy): domain Eukaryota; kingdom Metazoa; phylum Chordata; class Mammalia; order Chiroptera; family Emballonuridae; genus Saccopteryx; species Saccopteryx leptura. Next base: position 189,204,640 of record NC_089506.1, read on the forward strand.
GCCAAGTAACAGGGCCAAGTACTCAGCTGTCTTATGGATACCTCCTCCTGAGTGTTCTTCAGGACCTCAAACTCAACATATACACCACTGAGTTTATCATCTTCCCCCAGATCTGACCCAAATCTGCTTCTGTGGTTTTTCTTGCCTTCTACACTAGCACTGTCCAATAGAGCTGCCACTAGCCACATCTGGTTATTGAGCACTTGAAACATGGCTGGTCTGAATTGAGATGTGCTCTATGTAAAATACACACTGAATATTGAAGATGAAGTCCACAAAAAAGAATATAAGATATCCCAATCATTTTTATATTGATCATATATTGCAATGATATCTTGGATATATTGAATTAAATAAAATTTATATTCTTTAAACTTAATTCCACCTGATTCTTTGGAATCTTTTATATATGGCTACTAGAAAATTTTATTTATTTATTTTAATTTTTTATTGATTGATTTTAGAGAGATAGAGAGAAGCATTCATTTGCTGTTCCACTTAGTGTGCATTCATTGGTTGCTTCCCATATGGATCCTAACAGGGGATCAAAGCTGCAACCTTGGTGTTTCAGGAGAATGCTCTAACCAACTGAGCCAACTGGCCAGGGCCTAAATATGGCTACTAGAAAATTGTACATATGACTTACATTATATCCCTATTGGACAGAGCTGCTAGAAGCTAGTATCTTGGGCCTCATCCTGGACTCCTTCTCTCTTCCTTCTTGTACCCAAATAGTGTCTACATTATGTCAGTCAGACCTCTGATAAGCTCCCTAATCCACTCCCTGACATCCACTCCTCTGTTAAACCTTAATCACAGTGGAGACCACTGAGCCCAAGTGAGCTTCTTAAACTAACATTCGATTGTGTCTGCTCATTGCCTTTGGCCTTGCCTGCCTCTCTCCATGGTCCAAGCACCTTCTCTCCCTTTTTGTCTCATGAATTCTTACTAGTCTTCCCATTTCCTTTTGAATCCTTCTTTTTTTATTTTTTGTATTTTTTTTTTTTTTTGGTATTTTTCTGAAGTTGGAAACGGGGAGGCAGTCAGACAGACTCCCACATGCGCCCCACCCGGATCCACCCGGCATGCCCACCAGGGGGCGATGCTCTGCCCATCTGGGGCATTGCTCTGTTTCAACCAGAGCCATTCTAGCACCTGAGGCAGAGGCCATGGAGCCATCCTCTGCGCCCAGGCCAACTTTGCTCCAATGGAGCCTCGGCTGTGGGAGGGGAAGAGAGAGACAGAGAGGAAGGAGAGGGGGAGGGGTGGAGAAGCAGATGGGCGCTTCTCCTGTGTGCCCTGGCTGGGAATCGAACCCGGGACTCCTGCACACCAGGCCGACGCTCTACCATTAAGCCATCTGGCCAGGGCTTCTTTTTGAATCCTTTTTACAGGCCCTTCATGACCCCTGAACTGGATCAGGTCATTCCTTAAAGAAATATCCTCATACTTGGTAACTTTCTGTTTAATTATCTTGGCCTCTAGACTGTCCCTGCTATGGAAGCAGGGACTATGCCAGGCTGTCTGTTCACTTCCAGTGCACAAGAGTCCCACAGTAACTACGTGTGGCTGGCATACTCAGCCCTGAGCTAACTTCAGACTGCAGCCTCCTGCCTTTCTGACCCTTGTTTGTGTCTCTCTGGTGACTCCCTCTCTAGTGGATATCCTTTTTGTCCTATCATAGCTCTGCTGTCCCTTCTGTGTGGCTGATACCTTATATAGTTTGTATCTCCAACTTCCTGCTCAACATCTTGCTTCTGTCCCAGCAGCAGGTCTGAACTGAACTCACTACCTACTGCCCCAGAACCAACTTGCCTACCTCCTCTAACTTCCCCTTGCTCTCCTCCCCATCCCCACTGCTACCCACTCTATGATTCCAGGACAATATAGCCTCCTTGCAAGATCTCCTCACATCCAGCTCATACCAGTATCCCCAAAGGCATAGTCTTCTCAAACATGCTTGTGACTGTCACCTAGCCTTGCCCCACCTTCAGAGTCTCCTTTCTGCTGAATGAAGTGGTTGCTTCGCCTTGGCACACAAGGCTACCACAATCTCATCCCAACGAACCTTTCTAGCTTCCTGTCCCCTGCTCCCTGGTTTGCGTCCTGATGGGACATTAACCCTCTGGAAGCACTTACTGCCCTTTCTCAAAAACAAATGTTTGTTGAATGAGTAAGTGTGGAGGCAGGCAAGGTGCTGGGGCTGCCACTTTCCCACAGGCAGAGACAGGCCAGACCCCTTCTCACTCACCAGTGAGGCCAGGATAGAGCCTCCAATCCAAGGGCTGAACTTGCGCTCCATGGTGCTGTTGCTGGCGATGAGTTTCAGTCGCATGCTCTGGGGGGAAAGAAGGGCTGGGGGAAGCGGACCCCTGGGTTCTGAGAAAGGACAGGGCTGGCGGTGGGGAAGACTGGGGAGCCATAGGGGTGAAGGGTCTGTTCTGGTGGCCAGAACACTAGATGTTTGGGAAAGAAGAAGGACTTGGTCCTGAAGGGTTAAACCAGGACTACAGTCCGGGGGCCCTAGCTGGGGGTGGTCTCCTACCGGTGGGGTCTTCTGGGAAAGCTCTCGATTGAGCCTGTCAGTGAAGCCCTGAAGCAGTGTGTTCCCACCAGTGACAATGACACTGCCATATAGGCCCTGAGAGCAGGGAGGAGGAGTAAGCAGACAGGGAACAGCCTTTCCCTGTATCCCCACTTCTCCTGGGTTCCTTTGCCCAGCTGCAGGCTTGGGCCTCACCGGGCGAATGTCAATGTCACACATGCCGATGCTCGTGGTCACCACATGGCCCACACCTAACATGGTGTTCCCTGAGAGGCCCTGCAAAGAAAGATGACCTGAGCTTTGGGCCTTCTGCCCTCTCTCCCCAGACTCTTGTGACCCTTACCAGCTTTACCCACACCTCAGCATCCAGGGACTCCAGCCAGCCCCACCATAGTGCCCTCCGGCCAGCCCAACCTTGACATTGGAGGGATCAAACAGTCCCTCAGGGATGCGGAGCCGCTCAGCGCCGTAGTCTGTGTTGTAGCCATTCGGCATCTCATAATGCACTGTGGGCATTTGCGCAGCCACCCTGCACAGGACGGAACAAAACTTTGTCTGGAGTGCTCCCGAAGGACCAGAGGTTCCCCCTGAGCCCCAGGCTTGCCTTCTTTTCCATGCCTCCCCCAGCTGTGGGCCCCACTCACTGCTCATCATAGGGAGAGTCTGAGACCTGCAGCACAGAAGCCTGGAAGTCCTGGATCACCTCCTGAGAACCCAGGAAGTTGTGAGGGTTGGACACTCTCCTCAACAACCCCCAACCCCAGCCCACCTGCAGGGCCTCTGTCCCTTTCCCTCTACTCATGGTGAGGGACTAGCATCTAGGGAGGGGTGTTTCAGGGGACCCTTTCCAGAGCCTCACATTGCACATGTAGTTATGCCAAGACTTGGAAACCTGGGGTAGCTTCTCCTTCTTCTTCCAGTTTGGTGGGGCGCCCTCCCGCACGGGCTCCTGTGGGGGCACAGCCTATGAGCACCCTTCCTCATCCCACACTTGCTCAGCCTACCCTGACCACACCTGCATTCCATCACTCGCTGGCTCTGCAGCTAATAGATCCTGAGCTCTGCTCTGTGGCCCACAAAATGTGTTTCTCTCCTTCCTTGTTGGAGGAGGGATAATGAGGAGAGCTTGTACCTGCTTACGCCATGCATGCAATGGGTACAACTGATCAGAAAGGCCTGGGTCAGAGAAAGCTAAGGGAATAGGGAATACAGTGGGAGACCAGAACCTTAAGGAAACAGCCTTTACTGAGCCATGTTGCATGGGGTGGTCCAGGGCAGACCCCTGCGTGTAGCATCTTATTTGACATAGCAGCCTTATGCATTGTTATTCTACTTTATAGGGGATGAAAATGAGGCTTGAGGAACTTCAGTCTCATGCTCTAGATCATACAGTTATTACATGGCAGAAACAGGCCTTGAATCGAAGTCTATTGGACCCCAGAACTCACCACACTGACCCTTCACATCATGCTACCAGCTGACTGTATGACCTAGGCCATGTCCCTCAGTCTATCTGTATCTCTAATGCCTTGATTGTAAATTGAGAAACTGGACCCAGGGTGCTGCGGGGGCTCTCCTGCTCCCTGATCTTATATCTAATGGATCAGTGGGTCCACAGTCACAGGTGAGTGCCCAAAATGCTCCAGAGGTCCCACCTTGGCTGCAATCATATAAGGTGGGATAATGTCAATAGCCATTTCCTGAAAGAGCTCCCGGCACTGCATGGAGATGAAGTCCCCTGCCAGAGGTGACTTGACGATGCCTAGAAGGGGAGGGGTGTCAGAGCCTGGTCTCCCAAGGTGACCCCAACCTCAGCCGAGGTCCCACCTTGCTGTAGGACGTAGCCATCATGCACTGGAATGGCCGTGGTGTGGGTGGCCCCACTGTCCAGAACCAGGCCTGTGGAGCGTCCATTTGCAAAGCTGGCATGGGATGGGTAGGTCAAAGAGACAGCAGTAGCAAATGAGGGGGCAGAGGCCCAGGTCTGACCTGGTCACTCTCTGCTGTCTCCTGGTTTGTGACCCATCTGGAAGAAAGCTCCTGATACCCCCTATACTTTTCTCCTGTCTGAATCACAACATCTCTTGTAGTCCTTTCGGAGCTCCCAGACTCTCTTTCGTCTTGGTTTTATGTTCTATGGGCTCCTTGAAATTAGGGGTCATATTGCCCCAGTGCCTAGTACAGGGTTCAATACAAGACAGATCCTTAAAAAAATGCTGATTAGCTGCCTCGGAAGGAAACTCCTCAGTGTCATAGATCTTCTCTCCTCTCTCCAGACCCAGTCCCTGCTGTTTACTTGGCTCAACTCTCTCTCTGCTCAACCTGATGCAAGAAATGGAAAGTAGCAGTTTATCTGGCTACCCCAGGGTCAAGACATTCAGCCCACAGAGGCTTTCTGTACTAATGGAGTTCATGGGGGGTGTCTGCCCCTCCAGTACCTTATCTCTACAGAATCAGGCCCATCCCCCAGCTCAGCATGACACACACACACCCTGGCCCTCCACCCAGGCAGAGCAGCTCGACCCAGAGGATACGCGGTGAGCACAGCTGTCTTGCATAAGAAGAAGGCAGGAATGTTGTACTGCTCGAACATCAGCTCTGTCAGCTTCTCCCGCTTAGCCCGTGTGTTCCACTGGAGAGAAAGTGCAGGAGGGAAGGATTCAGGAATGGAGAGGCACAGACCCACGTACACACACACACACACACACACACACACACACACACACACTTTTAACTGAGGACAGAAGTCAGTCCCCTTGACCCACCTTTAAAATGTGAGAACTATAGGCCCTGGCCGGTTGGCTCAGCGGTAGAGCGTCGGCCTGGCGTGCAGAAGTCCCGGGTTCGATTCCCGGCCAGGGCACATAGGAGAAGCGCCCATTTGCTTCTCCACCGCCCCCCCTCCTTCCTCTCTGTCTCTCTCTTCCCCTCCTGCAGCCAAGGCTCCATTGGAGCAAAGATGGCCCGGGCGCTGGGGATGGCTCCTTGGCCTCTGCCCCAGGCACTAGAGTGGCTCTGGTCTCGGCAGAGCGAGGCCCCGAGTGGCAGAGCGTTGCCCCCTGGTGGGCAGAGCGTCGCCCCTGGTGGGCGTGCCGGGTGGATCCCGGTCGGGTGCATGCGGGAGTCTGTCTGACTGTCTCTCCCCATTTCCAGCTTCAGAAAAATACAAAAAAAAAAAAAAAAAATTAAAATGTGAGAACTATAAATAATTTTTTAAGAGCAGAAGTATTTGTCCCTATTCATTCTTTTAAAAAACATTTATTTTATTGAGTATAGAGAGAGGAAAGGAGAGAGAGAAACAGAGAGACAAGAACATTAGTATGACCTGTATGTACCCTGACTGGGGATTGAACAGGCAACATCTGTGTTTCTGGACGATGCTCTAACAGAACTATCAGACCAGGAAAAAAATCAAATAAAATTTTATTTTTATTTTTTTTAGCTTGAGAGAGACAGAGAGAGATAGAGACAGAGACAGACAGGAAAGGAGAGAGATGAGAAGCATCAACTTGTAGTTGTGTCACTTTGATTTTTCATTGATAGCTTCTCATACATGACTTGATAGGGGAGGGGCTCCAGCCAAACCAGTGACCTCTTGCTCAAGCCAGCAACCTTGCGCTCAAGCCAGTGACCTTGGCCTTCAAACCAGTGAGCTATAGGCTCAAGCCAGTGACCATGGGATCATGTCTATGATTCCACGCTCAAACTGACAACCCTGCACTAAGCTGGTAGCTCATGCTCAAGCCAGATGAGTCTGCACTCAAGCCAGTGACCTTGGGGTTTTGAACCTGGGTCCTCAGCATCCCAGGTTGACACTTTATCCACTGTGCCACCACTGGTCAAGCACTATAAATAATTTTAAAGATCACAATTCAAATCCAACTGAAGAAGACACAACTCAGAGAGACATAGTGACTTGCCCGAGGTCACATGAAAAGCTCTTGGTAGAGCTGGGTCTAGTGTCATAGTCTCTTGACTCCTAGCCCAGTGTTCTTTATTTTACAATATACACACTTCAGGCTCTTTCTAGCCCCCAGTATATTTCTCTTCTTCCTCATTCTAATCATTTCAGAGGCAATAATGCTGGAGAGATTTCTGGGTAAAAATGGTGGATTGAATACAAACATCCAATTTTATTCTCTTTCAGGATTGCAGCAAAATTATAACAGGGCAATTTCAAAAGACATAAACTCACAAAACCCAACAAACACCATCTTCTTCTCCATCCCTCTTTCGTCTCTCTCCCTCTTTCTCTCTTCTCTTCCCACAGCCATGGCTTGATTGGTTCAAGCAAGTTGGCTTCAGGAACTAAGGATGGTTCCTGGGCCTGCACCTCAGGTGCTAAAAAATGGCTCGATTGCTGAGCAACGAAGAAAGGGCCCCATATGGCCAGATCATCACCTTCTAGTGGGCTTGCCAGGTGGATCCTGGTCAGAGCTCATGAGGAAGTCTGTCTCTCTGCCTCCCCTCCTCTCTCACCAAAAAAATATAAATAAATAAACCCAACAAACACATGAAATAATGCTCAACACTGATGGCCATTAGGGAAATGTAGATCAAAAGCACAATGAGATAACACTTCACATCCAATAATATGGTAATAATAATTTGAAAAAAAGATACAGAAAATAATAAGTGTTAGAAGGAAGTGGAGAAATTGAAATAACTGTACATTGCTGGTGGGAAAGTGAAATGGTTCCGCCACTGTGAAAAACATTAAATTACCAGATGGCCCAGCAATTTCACTTCTAGTTATATACCGAAAAGAATTTAAAACAGGTACTCAAACATATCAGTGCCGCTATGCAGATATACAACTGTGCATAGTGGCACTATCGACAATAGCCCAAAATGAAAACAATCCAAATGTTCATCAATAGAAGAACATAAAAACAAATTGTAGATAACCATACAATGGAATATTACTCAACCATAATAAAAAATAAAGTACTGACACATACTACAACATGAATGAATCTCAAAAACATGCTAAGTGAAAGAATATAGACACAAAAGGTCACATAATGCATGATTCCATCTCTCTAAAAAATCCAGAATAGACATATTCATAGACACAAAAAACAGATTGATGGTTGTCAGGGGCTAGTTATGAAAATGATTTTTCTTTTGGGGGGCAATGGAGTGTTTTGGAACTAGAGATGATGGTTGCACAACATTGTGAATGTATTAAATTGTTAACATTTAAATGTTAATGTTCTATTATGTGAATTTTATGAGAGAGGGAGAGGAGACCAGCAAAGGTTGGAAATAATAAGAAAGGAGAAAACAGCGACATATTTTTAAAGTTGGAAATCAGCTAGGTGAGTGGTAACTGACTTAACAGATCAAGAGTGCTAACTCATAAACTAGTAGTGGAAAAACCCCAGGAACAACTTGTATTAAAGTGCAGAATCCTCACAGTGCTCAGGAATTGGTAGTTTGAGGTATCTCTGGAATTGAAGGTGAAGGGAAAGCTAATACAAAATTGTTTAAAGCTAATCAAGTAACAGACCTAAACTCTTTCCCCAATTCCATGTCATTGGGCAATTGCCCACCCCAACCTTAGCATAAAACTGAGAGTTGACTCTTTACAGAGTAAAACTGTGTGGATCTCTGAATTGATGAGACGCTTGACAGAATTAGGAGTGAGGACACCACACTTAAAACAAAGGAATTAAGTGATGCCATGCATAATGGAATGTGGAGAACATCAGCCCTATTCTTTTATTTGGCTCTCATAATGGTGTGGTTAGGCCCATCTTTAGGATGGAAATCTTTCCTGGGGATTATATCAAAGATCTATCGAAAGATTCCAATTATCAGAGGCTGCTTAACAAACATCCCAGTCAGATCAACCTATAACAAAGATCATAGTGAGCATATCCCCCACCCCACAAAGCATCCTATCAGTTTTTTAGTCCCCCATCTTAATTATATATAAGCATACAACCAAGGATTTGCATAAATCTAAGAAAAGCTTCTAAAATGAGATAGAGACTCCTAAAAGGGGCAGAAAAAATAAAGCAGCTTACAACAGAGATGATGCAGGGATAAAAACTCTCAAGAAAATAAATAAAAAGACAAAATTTATAATTTTCTTATGAGATAACAGATTACACTGAATCCGTGAAACAAAAATAGAATGCTTTAAAAAATAACATTTGTGGTCCTGGCCAGTTAGCTCAGTCAGTTGAGAATGTCATCCCAAAACAAAATAATTCAAATAATAAGATTTCTCAAAACAAGTAACAAAGAAAACTGAGATAAGTAAGTAAATTTAAATTACTGAATTGAATAATTATTGAATTATTTTTTTCACTGATTGACAGATTTCTAGGGTCATTGAAGGGACATACTGTCTGACTAAAGCAGTGATTTTCAACCTTTTTCATATCATGGCACACATAAACTAATTAGTAAAATACTCAGCACACACAAAAATATATTTTTTGCCCATCTGATAAAAAAAATAGGTATAATTTTGATTCATTCATACTGGATGGCTACTGTTGTATTGGCTGTTCTTTTTTTTTTATAGGGACAGAGAGAGAGTCAGATAGAGGGATAGACAGGGACAGACAGACAGGAATGGAGAAAGATGAGAAGCATCAATCATCAGTTTTTTGTTGCGATACCATAGTTGTTCATTGATTGCTTTCTCATATGTGCCATGACCGTGGGCCTTCAGCAGACTGAGTAACCCCCCGCTCGAGCCAGTGACCTTGGGTCCAAGCTGGTGAGCTTTTTTTGCTCAAACCAGATGAGCCTGAGCTCAAGCTAGCAACCTCGGGGTCTCGAACCTGGGTCCTTCCGCATCCCAGTCCGATGCTCTATCCACTGCGCCACCGCCTGGTCAGGCTTGGCTGTTCATTTTTTAATTTGACAATCTAAGATAAAAGAGGTCAGTGCCCCTGACTAAATAGTCAGGTATTGCATGTATTAAAAAGTCTTGTAGTAACCTGGCCTGTGGTGGCACAATGGATAGAGTGTCTACCTGGAATGTTGAGGTCACCAGCTTGAAACTCTGAATTGCCAGCTCAAGGCAAATATAAAGAACAATCAGTGAAAAACTAAAGAGAAGCGTCTGACTAGGCGGTGGTGCAGTGGATAGAGCATCGGACTGGGATGCCGAGGACTCAGGTTCAAAACCCCAAAGTCGCCAGCTTGAGTGCAGGCTCATCTGGTTTGAGCAAAGCTCACCAGCTTGGACTCAAGGTCACTGGCTCGAGCAAGGGGTTACTCAGTCTGCTGAAGGCCTGTAGTCAAGGCACATATGAGAAAGCAATCAATGAACAACTAAGGTGTCACAATGCACAACAAAAAACTAATGATTGATGCTTCTCATCTCTCCATTCCTGTCTATCCCTCTCTCTGACTCTATGTCTCTAAAAAAAAAAAAAAAAAAAAAAAAAAACTAAAGAGAAGCAACTTTGAATTGATATTTCTTGCTCCTCCCCCCCCTCTCTGTAAAATCAAGAAATAAAATTCTCAATACCCCCCCTTTTTTTAATTCTTGTGGCACACCAGTTGAAAATCATTGGTTTGCCTGACTTGTGGTGGTACAGTGGATAAAGTGTCAATCTGGAATACTGAGGTTGCCAGTTACAAATCCCGGACTTGCCTGGTCAAGGCACATAGGAGAAGCAACTACTATAAATTGATGTTTTCCACTCCTCCCTTCTCTCTCTGTCTCTCATTCTCAGAAGGGAAGGAAGGAAGGAAGGAAAGAAAGAAAGAAAGAAAGAAAGAAAGAAAGAAAGAAAGAAAGAAAGAAAGAAAGAAAAAGAAAGAAAGCAACGAGAGAGAGAGAGAGAGAGAGAGAGAGAGAGAGAGAGACAGGAAGGAAGAAAGGAAGAAAGGAAGAAAAGAAAAGATCACTGGACTAGAGTAATGGATGAAAATAAACTAATATAATGATGTGCAGTTATAGAACACTGAGAACAAAGTGAAAATTCTATAAACTTTCAGAAGGAAAATAATTACATCAAGGATCACAAAATTAGATATTTTCAGCCCTCTTGATGGCAACAATAGATGCTGGAAGACAATGGAAAAGATTGTGAAGAAAAATGATTTCCAATTTGGAGTGTTATACCTAGCTAAAATATCAATACAAGGGCAGACATGCAAGATTTTAAAAAAGCTTACTTCCTGTGACTTTTCTAAGGCAATAACTGGAAGATGTACTCCATGAAAATAATGGAGTAAATCAAGAAAAAGAGTCACAAGATACAGGAAACTGAACTTTTCTTTTTTTTTCTTTTTTTTTTTTTCTTTTTTGCATTTTCCCAAAGCTGGAAATGGGGAGGCAGTCAGACAGACTCCCGCATGCGCCCGACCAGGATCCACCCGGCATGCCCACCAGGGGGCTATGCTCTGCCCATCAGGGCGTAGCTCTGTCACGACTAGAGCCACTCTAGCGCCTGGGGCAGAGGCCAAGGAGCCATCCCCAGCGCTTGGGCCATCTTTTGCTCCAATGGAGCCTTGGCTGCGGGAGGGGAAGAGAGAGACAGAGAGGAAGGAGAGGGGGAGGGGTGGAGAAGCAGATGGGTGGAGAAGCAGATGGGTGCCTCTCCTGTGTGCCCTGGCTGGGAATCGAACCCGGGACTTCCGCACGCCAGGCCGACGCTCTACCACTGAGCCAACCGGCCAGGGCCGAAATAGGACTTTTCAATACAAGGGACAGGTAAAGGCATTCCTTAAGATGATGGTAAAAGGAGATGTCAAGATAATAGTTATATTCTCTGTGTAGAAGTCAACCAGTCCAAAGTGGAGCAAATCAGTGAGTTCTTGGAGAGAATTTTTCCAAAATGTTTATTTTATTGATTTTAGAGAGAGGAAGGGGGAGAGAGAAAGACAGGAACATCTATCTGTTTCTGTATGTGCCCTGACCAGTGATCGAACTGGCAACCTCTTCCCTGCCAGATGATGTTATAACCAACTGAACTATCCAGCCAGGGCTTGGTGAGATTTCCTCAAGAAGATAAAATTGTTCGAATACCTAAAGGAATTAATGTTTTGAAAAGATATAAATAACTGATGAATTATTTAGGATCACACCATTAACTAGATAGAAAACCATGTAAAATAAAAATCAAGACAATTTTTGCCCTGGCTGGATACCTCTGTTGGTTAGAGCATTGTCCTGAAGCACAGAGGTTGTCAGTCCAATCCCCAGTCAGGGCACATAAATGAGTAGCTCAATGTTCCTATCTCTCTCTCTCTCCTTTCCTCTCTCACTAAAATCAATAAATACAAATTTTAAAAATAATCAAGACAGTTTCAGTTCTAAGAAAAATAAAAGCTGTGCAGGAAAGAAAAAGTAACCATAGTTTATTGTCCAACTCAGCCCTGATTACCATACATAATAACAGTGTAAATACTGAATGTTGATCTTAGAAAAACCTAAAATACAATTGTATTTAAAAGTGGGAATAAGAGCCCTGCCTGGATTACTTAGTTAAAGCATTGCCCCATATGCCAAAGTTGTGGGTTCAATCCCTGGTGGAACAACAAATTGATGTTTCTCTCTTTCTTTCAAATCATTTTTTTAAAAACTTTTTAAAAAGTGGAAGTAAAAAAATATAAGTGGTGTGGGCTGGAGGAGGAAAGAGAGCTAAATGTCATTTTCTATAGCTGGAAATCCATAGATAATGCCTAAAACTAAAAAACTCACAAGCAGCAATTTAAGTTTTATTTAGAGATATAAAAGAAAATGACAAGCCTGACCAGGTAGTGGCACAGTGGATTGAGCATTGGCCTGGGACACAGAGGACCCAGGCTCAAAGCCCCAAGGACGCCTGGCTTGAGCATGGGCTCATCCGGCTTGAGTGTGGGCTCATTCGATTTTAGCACGGGCTCACCAGCTTGAGCACAAGGTCACTGGCTTGAGCGTGAGATCATAGACACGACCTCATGGTTGCTGCCTTGAGCCCAAAGGTCGCTGTCTTGAAGTCCAAGGTCACTGGCTTGAGCTCAAAGTCGCTGGCTTGAGCAAGGAGTCACTGGCTTGGCAGGAGTCCTGCCTCCCGGTCAAGACACAGATGAGAAAGCAATCAATGAACAGCTAAGGTGCAGCAACAAATAATTGATACTTCTCATCTTTTTCCCTTCCTATCTGTCCCTATCTGTACCTCTCTCTGTCTCTTTCTGTCTTTCCATCTCTCTCGTGTACTAAAAGGAGAGAGAAAGAAAGAAAGAAAGAGAGAGAGAGAGAGAAACGGAAAGAGAAAAAAAGGGAGGGAGGGAGGGAGGGAGGAAGGAAGGAAGGAAGGAAGGAAGGAAGGAAGGAAGGAAGGAAGGAAGGAAGGAAGGAGAGAAAGAAAATCGCAAAAAAGTAGTTAAAAGAGAGAAAAGCAGTTCCCTCTGGAAATGGGAAAATGGAAGGAGGAGGGTATGAATGGCAGTTTTTATACTAACATATTTTATAAAGAAAATTTATGTGCATGCATAATATTGACAAAAATTTAAGTTAAAGGGTCAAGAAAGGACTTTATCAGGTTAAAAAAAATGGATAAGGCTGACTGGGGGAAGGTTGAGTGGATAAAGTAGGAGGAGAGAGAGGAATGGAGACTAAACCAGGAAGGAAGGGACATGTTTGAAGAGGATGTGGTTGGAAGGAAAGTCTGAAAATTGAGGTGGAGTGATTGATGTTAGTGGCTTGAGGAGAAAGGTGGACGATGGGCTCCAGGGTAAGACTGGGACTAGATGAGGCACTTACCGGGGCCTCAGACATGAGTACTGGGTGCAGGTTTGGCTCAGACTTGACGTGTTTGCTGTAGGTGTGATCCAGGATGGCTCGGAAGCACTCCCAGTCCTCGACTGGGGTCAGGAGACCAGTAGGAAGAGGTAAGGGTGGGCAGGCAGGAGTCCCGAGACAGAAAGGAAAGGAAAGGGAAAGATCAAGTTCAGAGGAGGAAAAATGAGACCAGCTCCAGTGGAAATCCCCCCTTCCCAGGTATCTGGTGAGGCCCCTTGGCTGGGAACTGGGCAGCCGTGGAAAGCAGGGAGGGGATCCCTGGGACTGGGGTAGCTAAAAGGAAAACTCCATGGGCGTGGGTGCTGTGTCCTGGGTTGTGGGGCGGGCTCCAGGTCTGTGTCAGGAGGCGGTGGGTGGGGCCCCTTACTCATGCCATTTTTGAGGGGTGACATGACCTCTGCTCCATCCCGAGGCACATGCAGGGCGTTGGTGTCGATGTGAAAGATCTTCCCTTTCTTCTCTTTCTCCCCCTCCAACTCCAGCCCGCCCCCCTCCTCTGCGGCCAGCAGCCCCACTGTGGTAGGGAAGTCAGCCTAGAGGGGTGAACCGGCAGGAAGAGGAATCAACCTCTTGCCCCCGTCCAAGCCCTTGGCAGGGCCCTCAGCCCGCCCCTGGGTTCACCCCACATTCCCTCTCAGCAGAGCTTCTTTTTGAGCTGTGAGAGCCCTGAGTTTCTGGTAAACCTGGAGGGAAGTCTGGAGGTCCTAGTATTTGGGAAGGGGCTGGAAAGCTCACCTTGGGGCAGTCCTCCCCAGCGTACCCAGCGCGGACTGAGAAGGAGCCAATGTCAAAGACCAGCGCCCCCACCTCATCTGTGCAGGAAGACAGGCGTGTGAGGAGGTCTCTCCCAAACTCTCTCCCCTTGGACAGTTCCGAGGAGAGGTCAGGGCAGAGCCACAGTCTCTTGCCACCTTCAAAACTGGCGGGGGCAGGTGGGAGCTCAGCGAGGAGTCCAGGGTGCTGGGAGTGGGGTTAAGCTTCCAGAGTCCCTTCTTGCCCAGTGGCCTTGTTCAGGCCACTCTCCTTGCTGGCAAGTAAGGGGTCGGGGGCCGGGCGGTGGTGGGTTGAAGGGTGGAGAGGTTGGGCCGGGTGCGCGCGAGAGTCCGGGGAGGACAGAATGTAAGAGTGGCGCAGGACCCAAACCCGGGGCTGGACCAGCTCGAGCGCGGAGGTGACAGGCCCGGGGGTGCCCAGAGCTTGAGTCGCGCCGTTTCGGGGCGAAGGACTGCAGGTGAGGCCGCGCCAGGCTTGGGAGCCCGAAGCGGGAGGCTCGCTCACCTCCGCCGTAGACGCCCCCGCTCATAGTGCCCTCTTAGCGCTGCTCGAGGCCCGTGGGCGGCGGCGGGATCAGCACCGAGGCGGCCGGACAGCTCCCGGGATCCCGGGCAGGGAGGGGCGCGGGGCGGCCAATCGGGAGGCCGGATCCCCCGCCCCCCAAAGCACCGCGGATTGGCTACGAGGAGAGACAATAACCTAGCCAGGGGCCGCAGCTTTAAAGGGACAGACACCACAACATTAGGTGGCCGAGAGGAGATTAGTCGATAGCAAGGACGTTGATAGCAGTAGTACCCAAAAGAGGAAGATCCCGTCCATCCGGAGACCAAGACTTTGCTGGGGTCCCTGCTCCCATACTTTTTAAAATGGGGACAAAGAGAGGGCTCCAAAGGCCGGGAGAGTCGTCCATCCTCAGGCTCCTGATAAAGGTTCTGCCATACCCAGGCTTGAACGAAACCACCTGGAGAGAGAGGGAAGGGAAGAAGGAGAGGAAGATGTACGGGAGGGAGTGTGTTTTCATATTCTCTGTTTATTCCTACCCTTGTCTTTCTGATAGCTCCTCTTTTCCTTGCCCATCCTCTGGTGCCTGGGCCGTACACATACACACATGTACACATGTGTATACACATTCACACATGATACTCAGCTAAACCAGCTTTACCTTCCTTTCCCTATTCCTTTATCTTCATCTGTTCTCCTCAGAACGCATTTATCAAGTAAGCCACTAGAAGTCTCCTAGATTCTTCTGGGCTCCTGGCATGAACTCATATCCACTGCAGTTTTGGTAGTGAAGGTGAGGGAGCAGCTCTGACAGCCTGGCTTCACTGAGACTCTCATTGAACATGTGTAGAGGTGTGTGCCTTTATGTATGTATTTGTATGTGTCAGTATATGTGTGCATATGTGTACATATGTGAATGTTAATACATGTGTGTGTTGGGGGCACTTCTACCTGCTTGTATGGGGATGAGAGGAGCATTAAGATCAGAGATGGTGGAGGAAGAAGGTACTTTGTGATGGCAGCATGCCCCAGAAGATTCTCTGCTCACCAGATGCCCAGACTGGAAGGACAGATGGTTTGAGCTGGCTCATCAGTAACCCCTTGGCAACCTGGGTATTTTACATGCTGAGGGTTTGTTCTAAGTCCAGGTCTGGCTCCCCAGACTGGAGGGGTCCCAACCTCAGTGGGAGGGATGAGCTATAAGGGAGAGAGCTGACTCAAGAGCTGGAAAGTTGAAATATTTTCAAAAATATTTTATTTATTAATTTTTAGAGAGAAAAGAGAGAGAGAAAGCAGTGGGGAAGGAGCAGGAAGCATCAAACTCATAGTAGTTGCTTCTCATATGTGCCTGAACCGGCAAGCCCAGGGTTTTAAACCAGCAACCTCAGAATTCCAGGTCAAGGTTTTCTCCACTGTGCCACCACAGACAGGCTGAATATTCCTGAATGACCTTAGGTCAATCATTGGCTGCTATAAATTGAGGCATGGATGAATTAGATAAGCCACTTAACCTCTCGATGCTTGCATTGATTCATCTTTCAAAAAGCTATTTACAGCCTTCATCATGTCTTTTTTTGTTGACATTTCATGGCATTTCTTCACTTCTGTAAGTTCACCTTGTCAATTCCCACAACCACCTCCCACAACCCAGTCTGGATTTCACATTTGGAAACTACCCCAGTCAAGAGAAATCTTACTGATCCAACTCCTAGATTTTATAAGGATTTCCCCAGATAGAGATACAGCTCTGTCTTGGGTCATATAGCCAACGAGCACAGAGCCAGAACTAGAACTCACATCTCTTATCAGCTAGTTGACAGATGACCTAGTTTCATAACATCTCTGTGTCCCTCTCTAAGCTTCACTGTTCTCATCTGTAGGACAGCTGTAGGACTCAATCTGATGCCAGAATCAAGTGCCTGGCTACAAGCTGGGCATATAGATATTCAGTAAACATTAAGTCCTAAGAATGCCCCTGGGGAGTTTTTGAGGCTTTAATGTTATTATTCATAAGTTAGAAATCTGTAGTCTATCTGGTAATTTTCCAGATGTGTGATGGTTGGTGGAAATGCTGGTTGGCTAACTACAGGACTAGATTTGATTTACCTCCAAGTTAACTGTGGCCAATCTTCATTTGTCATGGGATCTGACATGCTGTTCTATTGTATTATGAAAGCAGTTAAGGTAAGGTTATTATTACATGGCTTTCATCCATTCATTGACTTAACAAGCATCTTTTATGTCTGCCATGTGCCAGGCAGTGTGTGGCATAGGAATACTGAAGTGCATAAGATATATGAAGCTCTCAAGGAGTTTGACTATAGTGGGGAGCACAGACATTTATGAAAGTGTGATAAAATGAAGGCCCAAAGGAGGGAGGGGTCACCTCTGAGAGTCCAGAGAGGCTTCAAGAAGTAAATTTTGAGCTGAATTGTGAAGGGGTTTACTAGTAAACAAGGTGGTATGGTCTTCCTCACAGAGAATAACATGTGCAAAGGTCTAGAGACATGAATATTTCTAGTGTGTGTGGAGACTGTTAGGAGCTCAGTCTAGAAGGAGGGTTGGATATGAGTTGGTGGCAGGGACCACTGTAAGGGGGAGATAAGACTGGAAAGGTAGTAAGAGATCAATTTGTTCATACTTGAGTCAGTTTTTACTTAGCAAACACAAAGCATCTATTATGTGCCAGGCACTGTTATAAATGCTTTACAAATATTAAGTAAGTTAGTTCTCATAATGACCCAATTATTATCTGCATTTTGCAGAGGAACAGAGGCATGGAGAGGTTAAGTGAGTTGCTCCAGGTCACTCAGCTGGTAAATAACAGCTGAGATTTGAACTGTGAAAAGTATGGATCCTGGGGGAGATGTTGTCATGCTTCATTTCACAGATAGTTGTTCTCTAGGTGCTTGATAGACACTGGGAATAAAATGGCTTATATAAATTGATACAATTCTCATCATGTTTAATATCTATCTATCTTGGAATATGGATGATTAAACAGTTAATTCAATGAAGTCACCTGGAAGTTCTCACATGCCAGGCCAATATTCAGGTTAGCCAAATCTGAGTACCTGGTAATGATATCAAAAATGGTAGGGCCAGTGGGTGATGGGTATGCAACATAATTGAAAGACAAGATAACCTGGACATGTTTTCTTTGAATATATGTACCCTGATTTATTGATGTCACCCCAGTAAAATTAAGAAAAATTTATTTATAAAAAAAATGGTAGGGCCAGGACTCTTAGGCCTCACACTTTGGAAATGATTTGACATCTTGTGAGGGTCTGCTCATTGCTTGGAAAGCTCTTCCCCAGCCCTCAGCCAGATAAACCAAATGCCTTGTATTCACAGGGAGCCCCTAGCCAAGGGTGGCAAATTCCCAGAAATAAATAGTCCAGTAAGGCTGCAATAGGAATGCAGCCAGCATTGCAGTGAAGCACAAACAACAGTGTGGTCTGGGAGACAATATTGAAACTAAACCTGAGAAAATGACCTGAATTTTCCTGGCTAACAAGGAAATAGAGTTGGAGTGGGGGTGGAAGGCATTCTGATTGAATAGAGGGGACAAGACCCAGCCTGTGTGTCATGCAAAGAGGTTTAGTCTTTCTCGTGGAATCAATAGGGAACTATCACCTGGTTTTGAACAGCAATGTTATATGATCCAATTTGCATTTTAGAAAGATATCTCTGGAAGCTATTTGGTAGGTTGATTAGAGAGGGACTAGGCTAGAGAACAGGAAATAGGCAAAAATCAAGGTAATAGCAGTTGGCACACAGTAAAAAGGATGGATTTAAGCAATATACAAGGGACAGCATTGACAAGATATATCCACCAGTGACATAGACTACTAGCCTTACATCAATAGTTATCTCCCTTCTTTCTTTGTTAATAATGTTCTAACTAAGTATATAGCTAGAGACTACATTTCCCAGCCTTCCTTGCATCTGGCCAACTTTTGAACAGAAATTAGTGGTGCTTAAACTGGAAAGCACTTATGCTTCCCACTTGCAGTGGATAAGATTCAGGTATGATAGTAAAAGTTGCCTGGGCCACATTGGGCCAGAGATGGATTCTACCTGTTGAGGATGGCAGATATGCCCTCACAGTCCTGGAGGATATATTTTGGGGTTGTTTCTTAAGCCATAGAACTTTTAGGACTCTGTTATAGCAGCTTGGATTGTACTAACTATTGACCGTTGTTCGGATATGTGCACTGAAAAAGTGAGACACTCCTGAGTGGATGGTGTTAACTGGGCCAAGAGATTCAGAGACAGGGTAGGGTTGGGAAGATTGGGGTGGGGTGGAAGAAGATTAACTATTTTTGAATATATTGAATTTGAAATGTCTGAGAACAGTGGTGTAGTAAATATTTTAACAACCAGAAATTTGGGAAGGGGAGCACTAATCCGAAACATTTGCTGGTTTCCATGGTGTAAATACACACCCACCATGATGAATATAAGTTACTTCTATAAACATGACTTCATTGAACAAAGAGGTATGGGGAGGAGAGGTCCACAATGGGATCTTGTTAGCTGATCTGAGCTGGCACAAGCTGACTCTAGCATACTACTGTCTGTGAGCAGCCATATGGAGACACTGTATTCAGTCTGCAGTTGGACATACACCGAGTCTGCACATGAAGGCAGACATCTGGGCTGCAGAGAGAAGTTTGGGAATTATGAGCAATTATGAGATAAAGTCACAATAATGGATAAAGTTACCAGTGGACAGTACAGAGAGTAAAAAGAGGAGGCTGAAGTCAGGATCCTGGAAAAAACAATGTTTACAGAATGTCCTGAGGAAGGGAAGAAGGTCAAGGGGAAAGCTGAGAAAGAACAGTCACAGGAAGGATGAAGTGTCCTATGACCTGTTAGAGCGAGGTTCTTCAAATTTGGTCCAGGACTTTTGCCTTCTCAAAAAAAATTGGTCATTCATTGGTCATCCCCTACTTCTCTGTATCTTTTAGCCACCGACCCACCCCATCCACCCATCTTTCACATTATCATCTAAATAAGCTCCAGTAGCTCCCATCAAAACACAAATATGGTGACTCCACATTCTCCTTCCACTGATACCTGACTTTTCTACCCCCTCCAAGCCAAGACTCTCAAAGCCTTGGCCACTTCAGTTGTCTCCACTCCACTGCCTTTTTTTTTTTTTTTTTTTTTACAGAGAAAGTGGTTTATTGCTTTGAGAACAAAATAAGATGCTCTAGAACAGTTTAATGAAGAAAATACTTTTAGGACTTTTTTTGTTTTGTTTTTTGTATTTTTCTGAAGTTGGAAATGGGGAGGCAGTCAGACAGACTCCCGCATGCGCCCGACTGGGATCCACCCGGCATGCCCACCAGGGGGTGATGCTCTGCCCATCTGTTGCAACCAGAGCCATTCTAGCACCTGAGGCAGAAGCTACAGAGCCATCCTCAGCACCTGGGCCAACTTTGCTCCAATGGAGCCTTGGCTGCGGGAGGGGAAGAGAGAGACAGAGAGGAAGGAGATGGGAAAGGGTGGAGAAGCAGATGGGCGCTTCTCCTGTGTGCCCTGGCAGGGAATTGAACCCGGGACTCCTGCACGCCAGGTCGATGCTCTACCACTGAGCCAACCGGCCAGGGCAGGTCCACTGCCTCTTTATCACTCACCCTCAGCCCACTGCAAGCACAGCATCCATTGCAAATGCTCCAGCAAAGTCACCAGTGGCCTCTTTTTTTATTTATTAATTTATTTATTTTTACAGAGGCAGAGATAGACAGGGACAGACAGACAGGAATGGAGAGAGATGAGAAGCATCAATCATTAGTTTTTTGTTGTGACTTCTTAGTTGTTCATTGATTGCTTTCTCATATGTGCCTTGACCATGGGCCTTCAGCAGACCGAGTAACCCCTTGCTGGAGCCAGCGACCTTGGGTCCAAGCTGGTGAGCTTTTTGCTCAAGCCAGATGAGCCCGCGCTCAAGCTGGCGATCTCGGGGTCTCAAACCTGGGTCTTCCGCATCCCACTCCGACGCTCTATCCACCTGGTCAGGCAGTGGCCTCTTTTTTACTCAATCCTATATGTATGTACTTCCCAGTCCAGTCCTGCTTCACTTCTCTGCAGCATTCAACACAGTTTACCATTCTCTTTTTTAAAACACTCTTTTCCTTTGGTTTCCAGAAATCACATTCTACTGACTTTCTTCTTAGCTATCTGGCTCCTCTGTTGGCAATTTGTCCTCCTCTGCCTGACCTCTAAATGTTGGCGCTCCTCAGGGCTTGGTCTTAGGCCATCTTCTTTTCCATGAATCTCTTTATGACTTCATCTGCTCTAAAATGCCACTCATTCTCAAGGCTCTAATCCAACCCAGATTCTTCTGCTGAGTCCCAGACCTGTTTGGACAATAGCCTACTGAACATTCTTCTTTGCACCTTTCTTAGGCACCTCAAATCTAACACATCCCAATTTAAAACTCTTGATCTTCCTTCCCAAATGTGTCCCTTACCAAATGTTCTGCTCTCAGCAAGTGGCAGCACTTCCAGGATACCAGCTCCTGATTGTTATTTCAATAATCATCTACCATCTGTCTCCTTTGTAAACTGCAAACTCCTTGAAGGCAGAGGAGGGTGCATGTGCTGGCAGTTGTAGTCTCAGTGCCCAGAACAGTGCCAGATAGATAGGTCATTGGGATTCTATAAATATTTGCTAAATGAATTAAAATAGGGAAACATATTAGTACAGAAACCAAAGTGAGAGGAAGCAGTGTCAGATGCCCTATAGAGATGAATAAAATTGGTTTCTAGTCCTAGGCTGCTAGTTTTCTAAGTGACTTTAGGGAAGTCATCTGTAGATGAGAGAAAATTGAAGTAAGTTATCTATAGGGTCCTTTCCAAGTTCTAATATCTAATTGATATTATCTACCTTAATATATCACTGAATTGGTAAGTGCACATAAAGGGAATTTGTACATAACTAAGAATGTGACTTTTTCTTACTTTCTTTAAAAACTTGCACTTTGACCCCCCCTTTTTTAGCGAGAAAGAAAGAGAGACAGAGAGAGGGACAGATATGGACAGACAGACAGGAAGGAGAGACATGAGAAGCACTAATTCTTCATTGTGGAACTTTAGTTATTCATTGATTGCTTTCTCATATGTGCCTTGACCCTGGGGCTACAGCCGAGCCAATGACCCCTTGCTCAACCCAGCGACCTTGGGCTCAAGCCAGCAACTTTGGGCTTCAAGCCAGTGATCTTTGGGCTTAAGTTAGTGACCATGGGGTCAGGTCTATGATCCCGTGCTCAAACTGATGAGCCTGCGCTCAAGCTGATGAACCCGTGCTCAAGCTGGCGACCTCTGGGTTTTGACCTGGGTCCTTTCTGTGTCCAGTCCAGTGCTCTATTCACTATGCTACTACCTGGTCAGGCTCTTCTTTTCCAAGTCAGAGGAGGGGAGATAGAGAGACAGACTCCTGCATGCACCCCCACCAGGACCTACCACACAACCCTTGTCTGGGGCTGATTCTCTGCCCATCTTAGGCCATGATCCCAACTGAGCTATTTTTAGTGCCTGAGGTGGAGGCTCCACAGAGCCATCCTCAGCACACAGGGTTGATGCACTCAAACCAATTGAGCCATGTCTGCAGGAAGGGAAGAGAGAGAGAGAGAGAGAGAGAGAAGGGGGAGGGGTGGAGAAGCAGATGGTCTCTTCTGTGTGCCCTGACTGGGAATTGGACCCGGGTCTTCCACACTTCAGGCTGACACTCTAACGCTGAGCCAACCAGCCAGGGCCTGAAAACTATTTTTAATACCTATAACAGAGTCTATTAAAAAGTGTCTGTTTTGCCTGACCAGGTGGTGGCGCAGTGGATAGAGCATCGGACTGGGATGCTGAGGACCCAGGTTCGAGACCCCGAGGTCGCCAGGGTGAGCGCGGGCTCATCTGGTTTGAGCAAAGCTCACCAGCTTGGACCCAAGGTCGCTGGCTCGAACAAGGGGTTACTCAGTCTGCTGGGGGCCCGCGGTCAGGGCACATGTGAGAGAGCAATCAATGAACAACTAAGGTGTCGCAATGAGCAACGAAAAACTAATGATTGATGCTTCTCATCTCTCCGTTCCTGTCTCTGTCCCTTTCTCTGACTCTCTCTCTGTCTCTGTAAAAGAAAATAAAAGTGTCTGTTTTGATACTTTACTTTTAAATTGCATGAGGACTCAATAAAGGCTATTCATTGTCTTGAACTTTCCAAAGCATTTTTACAATCTGTGGGGATCTTGGCCCAGGCAAATGTAGGAATCATTTCCACTACTATAAAATAGAAACAATGCTAGTATTTAACTTCATAGTATTGTTGTGAGGATTAAACTAGTATGTAAGCCAATAAATACTAGTTATTAGTGCCGTGCAGACCTGCAGAGTTCTACAAAAACCCGCTTTCGATGAGAAACTGCCTCAGCAAGTCCCTTTTCAAGGCATTCCCAAACTCCCAGAGGCCCGCAGCTGCCGCACTCATTCTTGCTCAGGGACTTCCAGAACTGCTGCCCCTTCCCTAAGCCTCCCCAAGGCCTAACCCTGTGCAGGACAGGACCTCTCAAATTCCGTTCCCGGTGGAGGGACGGGGGTCTCACAGGGCGGGGGGCGTGGTCAAGCCGAGAACTGGGGCGTCGAACTTCCCTTCCCTGTCTGGAGCCACCCAATCCGGGAGGGTAGGTCACGTGACCAGAGCGGCTTCACCCTCCCCTGTGCCGCTACCACCTCTTTTAGTCCCAGGGGGAATGTCTTATTATTTCTCGGGAAACAAAGCGTTAATTTTGGTCCTTTTTGCGTCGAAATGGTTCAGAGAAATATCTTCGTTGTTATGGAGTCAATCTTTGCTCCTTGTGGTACTTTCCGCCCCTGCCTCCCCCCACTAAGTAGTTGGTCTCGCCCAGCCGGGCCCTGGGCGCGGCGGTGACGGCCGCGTCACTGGCGGGCGGGATCCCTCCGCTCTGGGGAGAGCAACGCTGGACGGTTGGGTTGGGGTGACTGAGGAAATCCATCCGCGTCGCCGCCGCTGCCGCCTCCGCCGCGGAGGAAGACAGGACCTCCCGCGCTCCTCTACGGACCCTTGGCAGAGTCCCACCGCCACAGGTACCTCCGCTGACAAAAGGAGTCCTCATCCCCCTAGCCCCAAATTCCCATGGAAGGGGGGATCTTGCTTCCTTCCGTCTCCGGGATCTGGCCTCGTAGGAGCGGACGTAACTCCCCAGACCTCTTCTCCCTTCCTCTGGCCGAGTCGCTCCTAAACCCGGAAGGGGAACTGGGGTACCCTCGTCCCCAATAATGCACGCCCTCCCTGCACCATTAGGCACATTTTGCCTGACCCCAGATCCCACCCGGGCCCCGCCTGCCTATTGCTCCCGGAGAAGTTGGAAGCAAATTCACAGCTTCCTTTAGGCCCTGTTCCGCCCCCTCCCCCCACCCCCGTTTGCCACTGGATAGCACCCCTCGTGGCCTCCCATTTCGCACCTCCGGCAGGATTCGTCTTGCAGAACTCCAGAATCCTGAGAAGCAGGCAAGGCCGCGAGGCCACCCTTCCCTTCACCAAAACCCTACCCTCGATTTGGGTTCTGCCTGTGTTTTCTGGCCCTATTACCCTAGAAGGGAGTCCCCGGCACCCCTTCCCTTTACTAGCCCTGACCCCAAGCCTAACTCTCGGGAGCTCCCACCCCCTGGCCCAGCTTTCTTTTGGGCAAAATGGAGGTCGTGGGGGCCAGGCCCCCTGCGCTTCGCAGCGCGGCACCGGCCCGCGTCTTCCAGCTGCCAGATCCAGGACCCTCCCTTCTCCCCTCTTCTTCGCCTCGCCAGACTTTCGGAGGCGGTGGCACCCCCATTTTTCCTTGAGACCCCGGCTGCTGTGTGCTTAGAATTTGGGGGCCGCTGAGGGGGCCCTGGAGGGTGATGGGGACTGAGCGCTAGGAGCGTCGCCCCCGCCCCCAGCGGCTTCCTCTGGTCGGCTTCCTTCTTCCCCTGGCCTCTGGCGTTGCCACCCGTCAGAGGCTGCTGGCAGCTGGAAGGAAGGGGCTTTGTCCGGAGCTGACGAGCTGCAGTAAGGGACTTGGTCCCCTCCCCGCTTTTTCTGAGGGGCATCTCCTGGCGCTGGCGTAGAAAGCTGAACTGACAGAGGAGAAATGTCAGTAGGGAAGAGAAACGCCCAGGCCTAGGGGAAGTGGGAGCAGGGTGGGGGACGCCGGATCGGCAGAGTGCAGTATGCATGGCTAGATCACACAGGTGTCCAAGAGTGGGGGGTGGGGGGGGCGGACTCCGGGTCCTGGAACGGAGCCAGCCAGGCCCCTGGGGCCGCAGCGACGAGCCCGCGGGCTGCAATCCTGGGGTGCCGAGGGCCCAGGGCCAGGCCGTCTGGGGCCACCGCTCGCCCTCCTGCCGGCGCGGGCGAAAGAGCAGCTCCGCGCCTCAGGGCGGGGGACCTCTCTTCGGAGCTCTAATTACTTGTGAGCGGCTCCCACGGGCTTTCCGCGGCGCGCCAGGGCGGGCGGCCTCGGCTCTGGAGGGAGCAGTGGCTTGAGGCTGCCCTCCCCGCCACCCTCGCCTCCACCTGCCGCCGGCGGCTAATGGGGCGCAGCCGGGCGGGGGATTATCCGGGGTGAGCCACCCGAACCTATTAGTGCCCAATCGGCTTTTCCCAAATCCTGTAAACAGCCACCCTGGCCGGTTCTGGGGAGGAGCGAGAGGCTGGGTCGGGCGGGGGCGATGGGGCCGGGGGTGGGGTCACCCACCCTACAGGTCTCTGCCTTGGATGCGGTTGCCCTGGCAACCAGGCTAGGGTGGGGACACTTCACCAATGAGGTGCTCTCAGTCCGGGTGACGGTTGCCTAGGCAACCCCACGAACAACCCAGCTTCCCCCGCTGGTCTTACCCCCCCATCACCACCGCCCCAATCTAAGCTTGAGGGGTGTGTGCGGAGGGTGTGAGGCATGTGGGGGTGAATTTAAAGAGGCGACGCCCCTTTTAAAATGAGGTGCTAGCTGGGCGGTGCCTGTGCAGGTCGGGGCGGACCCTGGTCTGTTTTGAAGACACTCTTACCCCCCTTCACCTCGCCCCCCCCCCCCCAGTTCCTGTCGCGGGTGTCCTGCCTGGGCTTCTGTCCGAGGGAGGGGTTTCCCCTGCGCTTCCTCTTGCACTTCCCGCTCCATTTCCGGGGGGCGGGAGGAAGATTGGGGAAGTTAGCTATTCCTAGGCCACATCCCCTGTACCAGAGGCCCAGGTTCTGCCCCTGAGACAGAGGCCACCACTGCCGCCCCGTTTCCCTTCTGCCTGGTGTCCACCTCTTCCTTTCTGCTTCCACCCCGCCTTTTTACCCTTCTTCCTTGGGCCTGACATTAGCCCTGCTTCCTCCAGGCCTCGGGCCAGCGGTGAGGAGCTGCCTCCCCCAACCCCCCCTCCTGCGGCCCCCAGCCGCCCCCAACCCCGCCCCACGGGCCCGGCGCCATGAGTGAATTGGAGCAACTGAGACAGGAGGCTGAGCAGCTCCGGAACCAAATCCGGGTGAGAGCCTGGCCAGCTGAGCTCCGGGTGGAGGGCTGTGTGTGGTAGGGGTCGTGTTCTTTGTATGTGGGGGCGTACCCTAACCCCTTATTGTCTTATTCTTTCCATTCCCTTGTGTTCTTTCCTCCCCCTCCCTCGTTTTCTCTCTTGCCCCTCTCTGATTGGCTTGGCCATCTCTTATAGGATGCCCGAAAAGCATGTGGGGATTCAACACTGACCCAGGTGAGACGAATCCAGGGCTGGACTTGGGGTTAAGTCAAGGAGCGAGGGTTTGAGACATACTGCTTAGTGGGCTCCATTGCCTGACCTCCCTGACCTATTCTGCCTCCACCTCCAGATTACAGCTGGGCTGGACCCAGTGGGGAGAATTCAGATGAGGACACGGAGGACTCTCCGTGGGCACCTGGCAAAAATCTATGCCATGCACTGGGGGACAGATTCAAGGTATGTGTGTGTGGTTGGCACTGAATGCTGAGCTTTTGTGTTTGCCCTGGGACCAAGTTTATAGTAGACAGGGTGGGGAGGGGCAGCCTTGCAGATCTGGGGAGATGAACAGGATGCCCGTGTTGCCAAGTATGTTTGGGAAGACTGTGACTTCCCGATATCCCCAGAAACTTCTGGGCTGCTGCTGGGAGTTGTCTTAGAAGGGTTTCCCACCAAATGGAAGGCTGGTGAGGGTGTTCTTCCAGGGCTTTACATCCTGACCACCCCCTGCCTCTCTTGCCACTTTCCAACAGGCTGCTGGTCAGCGCCTCCCAGGATGGGAAGCTCATTATCTGGGACAGCTATACCACCAATAAGGTAAAGGTGATGCCTAAGGCTGGATGGGGCTTGGCTGCACGCTCTGCCTGATTGACTCTGACCCTGGAAACTGTCTGTCCTCCCTAGGTCCATGCCATCCCGCTGCGCTCCTCCTGGGTCATGACCTGTGCTTACGCGCCCTCAGGGAACTTTGTGGCCTGTGGGGGGTTGGACAACATCTGTTCCATCTACAGCCTCAAGACCCGTGAGGGCAATGTCAGGGTCAGCCGGGAGCTGCCTGGCCATACTGGTGAGAGGGACCTGGTAGGGCACTGGTGGGGGATGGGCTGTGCTGCCCTCCCTTAAGAGACCCAGCTGACTGATACCTTTCCACAGGGTACCTGTCATGCTGCCGCTTCCTGGATGACAACCAAATCATCACCAGCTCTGGGGATACCACCTGGTGAGACAGTTGGGGCTCGCCCACACTTCCTGCCTGGGGGACCACTAGCATGTAGTACACACAACCTGAGTACTTAAGTGAGGGCAGAGCTCTTATTCTGAAAACCTAGCCTCTTTCTTTGGCTGGAAGGATGTAAGAGGAGATTTCTGTGACATAGTGGCTCTTAGTGCCCCTTCCATGGAAGCTGTCAGGACTGGGCTCACATGGTGGAGGGATAGGGAGGCCGGGAGTCTGCCCTACACCCCTGATTCCTCCCTTTTCCTGTCACCTTTCTAGTGCCCTGTGGGACATTGAGACAGGCCAGCAGACAGTGGGTTTTGCTGGACACAGTGGGGATGTGATGTCCTTGTCACTGGCCCCCGATGGCCGCACCTTTGTGTCAGGTGCCTGTGATGCCTCTATCAAGCTGTGGGATGTGCGGGATTCTATGTGCCGACAGACCTTCATTGGCCATGAATCCGACATCAATGCCGTAGCTGTAAGTTCTGGGCAGGCTGGGCTGTCCCATCTCTGCCAAGCTCCTGGCCTTGCATGTGCCCTCATTCCACTCTGGTTGTGTTCTGTAGTTCTTCCCTAATGGCTATGCCTTCACCACGGGCTCTGACGATGCCACTTGCCGTCTCTTCGACCTGCGGGCAGACCAGGAGCTCCTCATGTATTCCCATGACAACATCATCTGCGGCATCACCTCTGTTGCCTTCTCTCGCAGTGGCCGGCTGCTGCTTGCTGGCTACGACGACTTCAACTGCAACATCTGGGATGCCATGAAGGGCGATCGTGCAGGTGAGAGCTCAGTGCGGGGCAGGGACAGGTGAGGACAGAGAACCCAGGCTAGATGAGTACTGATGTACCCCTCCCTCATAGGTGTCCTTGCCGGCCACGACAACCGTGTGAGCTGCCTTGGCGTCACTGATGATGGCATGGCTGTGGCCACAGGCTCCTGGGACTCCTTCCTCAAGATCTGGAACTAATAGCCCCAACCCCAACTGGGCCCGGTCAGGAGGGGCCTTGCCCATGCCCACACTACAGGCTGGGAGCTTTGGGGCAGGGAGCATATGAGCCTCCCTCCCCTGCGACGGGGCCTCGGGTCCCTGCTCCCCTACCCAGGTTTGGTTCCTCCCAGGGCCCCCACTGTGGAAATAAAGATGGGGATAGAATGGGGAAGAGGGGCAGAAAGCCCTTCTTTAGTTGCCCTGGGGTCAGGGCCTCATCCCCCTGGAGGGTCAGAGGCAGGTGGTGAAAACTCCAGGGGCTGGCTTTTTTAAAACTGGTTTTATTTTAATTTTTATTATATTTTCAGTTTTTCCATAAAGGAACCAATTCCAACTCTGTACCTGGTCTCTCTTGCTTGTGTCCTCCTCACTTCAAGAAGGGCATACCAGCTCCAGGGTATGGGGCCCTACCAAGTAGGGGGGGCCAGAAAGGAAATCCCAGTCTTTCTCAGACCAAAGCTGGAGTCCTAAGCAGGACCTTTTGCTCAACTGGGCTGTAGGTATTCCTACTAACACAGCCCTCCATTCTGACTGACCAACCACTCCCTGCCTGTATGTAGCTCTTTTGAGTTCCCAGCTGAGCTCTGCCTCCTTCCCTTTTACCCCCTTTCCCCAAGAAATAATACAGGGGCAGAAGGGAACACACCAAGTTTTATTGGGGGGAGTATTTACAGGGGCAGGTAGAGGAGGAATAACAAGGTAGGGGAGATTGCCAGTACAAGGCAGACAAGGGGATACAGACGGCCCCTGTACCCACCCAACCCCAGGAAGGGCAGGAGAGCCAGCTGGGGCCCAGGAAGAGTGGGGCTGGGAAAGGACAGCAATGGGGGCTGAGTCCCTGGGCTTTGGGGGCTCAGGGGCTTGTAAACATTGACCACTCTCAGAAGGGGATGGGGTGGGAGAGGGCTCCCCCTACACTTCCTCACAGGGTTAAGGCCTCTCTAGGCTCAAGGGCCCCCTAAGTTCAAAGTCTCTTTAGCTTGAGGGGAAGGGGAAGGAAGAGAGGGGAAGAGTGTCATCCCCCCTCCCCCTGCATTGGCTGCGGCAGGGGTGGGGGCAGTTACATTCAGTCACAACAGTACTCCCCACACACCTCTAATGCCGCCAAATACTGGCGCGAGGAAAAGGGGGAGCTGGGGGGCCAGCAGCAGCAAGACATTTCCCCCTGGCCCATCACCCCCTTATTGCTTTAGAGAGAATATTGTCTTTTCACTGACGCTAACACTGTTGAAACCAGGGAGAAGCAGGTGGAGTAAGTCCTTCCACCCCCCGAGGCCAGCTTTATTCCCCCAACACTGACCCAGTTGCCACTTTGGTGCAAAAAAAAAAAACAAAAACAAAAACCCCAAAAACAAAAAACGTGGTCTCTCTGGGGATGGATGGGGAAAGAAAACGGACCACTCCCCATTTCCCCAGGGCAAGGAGAATACATTCATGGAGGGGAGGCAGTGGCAGAATTCTGCCCTAATACTGCACTCTGAGCAGTGAGGTCAACAGGAGAAGTTAGATGAGAAACCCAAAAGATACAACAAACTGTTAAAACACACACAAATACACACACAATTGGAGACAAACCCAGGCAGGTGACTGGGAATGAGTCGGTGAGCAGAAGGACCACCTCCCTCTGACTTAGGAGAGACAGACACTTCTATTCGTGACCCCCCCCTTCCCACCCTACCCAACATTAAAAACATCAGGGGAGCTGGGAGGGGAGAGGCCACTCACTCCTCTCCAGTTTGGTCAATGGAGGGATCAGGGCAGAGCTGGATGGTCCATATTCTACACAGCCAGCTGGCTACCGGTGGAGGGCTTCCTTCTAACAGCCCACACACTGCAACCTAAAGCCCCAAGTTGCCCACTCCCTTGGCCTCCTGGGTCCCTCCTCTCACCCCCTTCACAGGAGAAATAGTCATTAAGTGGTGCCTCTCTCCAGCTCCTGGAGGAACTGCTCTGCCCCCACCTCACTCAAGGGGGTGCAGCAGGGGCTTGTGGCCCAAAGAATACATTCATGTGGCAAGGCAGGGAGCTGGGGCTTTCTTCTTCACACCCAGTCCCCCCAATGGCAGTGGTGGGGGAAGCCCCTCACCAGGGCCAGAGTGGAATCTCTGCCGCCCTGACAGCCAGATGAGGTTGGCACCAGCTGGCCCTCTGCCATCTACCCCGTCCAGCCACCAAGGGAGGGGAGGTGGCCTGGCCCATTTGTGCAACTTTCCCCCAAAGCAGCAAAGCCAAGGGGCTCCTTGAGCCCCGACCCCAGACACCTCTGCCACAATCATAGCAACAAGGGGGCCTTTCACAGCAGTCCGGCCGGTGGGGCTGAGGGGGCCTCGCTGTGCAAACTGCTAGCACCCCAACTTCCAGTTACCCCAATGGCCCACCTGGCAGGGCAGGGAGGGTAAGTGCAGCCTTGGGGGCCAGGCAGGACAGATCTGTGGGGCCAAGTCCCCACTGCCCCAAAATAACAGTGTTTTTTCTTTCAGCCTCCTAACCTTTTTTTTTTTCATTGTTTTTCTTTTTTCTTAAAAACAAAAACAAAATCTCATTACCCCCACAATCCCCAGAGGGGGGAGGGGTGCTTAGAGTCTACTTGTTAACAAAATCTTTTTGCCTCTCCTAAACGTTTTCTTCAATGTTGTTTCAAATTATTTTAAAAGAAAAGAAAAAAAACCCCTCCCCCCAATCTTTTAAAGTGCCTCGTGGTGGGTGAGTTAAGGTGCATCGTGTGGTTTTGTAACAAGTGCTGGGGACCCTGCCCCTGCTTCCTCCTAAGCTCCTTCATGGGAGCCTGCAGGCTGAGGACCCAAGGTCCAAGCTGCTGCTGTTGCCCCTGGCCTACAGCCCAGGGGGGCTGGTGGAACGGGCTGGTCAGTAGTCATCCACGCTCTCGATCTCACCAGAAGGTCCGTGCAGGGAGTACCCTGAAGCCGGAAGAAGCTGGGTTTGAGCTCTTTCACCACAGGTGCCTACTCCATGCTGAAGAAGGAGCCTCCTCACTGGTCCCACCCCCAAAACGTACCCAAGATGCTAGGGTCCGAGTGCAGCATCAGTGCCCGCCTCTTGGCCTTGCTGCCCTCCCCCGGGCCAAGTTTGGTGCTGTGGTTGGTCTGAAAGGCAGTCTGCAGAGAACCACTGCTCAACCAAGCCTCCTGCCAGGCAGCAGAGAAAGGAGCAGTCAGAAGAGTGCTGAGCAACCTCATCCTCACCTTAAGGGGATGTGCAACCTCACCTGCTGCTGCTGCCGTTGTTGGCTGGCTTTCTGCTTAGCCCTCCGCTCCAGAAATTGTTTGGCAAATTCTTTGGCTTCCAGCGTATCCCCCAGGCAGGAACGAATATAATCGTGGACATCATAGGGGGATTCCACCTCCTTGAGGATCGCTACAGCCATGGGCACTACGGAGCAAGATGGTGGCTATCAGGGCCCACTTGATGTAGGTCTGGCACCCCTGCCCTGCTAGCCCAGCCCAGCCTCCCCAGGGTCTGCCACCTATACCGTCCAGGCTCCCAGTGGTGCTCAGTGTGTGCAGCATCTGCTCGCACCACTGGGTAAAGCCATCCTGGGGCCTGGGGATGCCTTGTAACAGCTTCAGCAGCTTCTCTTCCTCTTCTGTCTTTTTGCGTACGGGCCGACCTGACAGGTGGCTGTAGGAGTCACTAAGTGGGATGATGGATTAGAGGCAAGAGATAGCAAAAGTGTTCCTTCCATCCTGGCCCTAGCCCAAACCCTGCAGGCCCTGGCACCCACCTGAGAGAGGGGCTGCTCCGGCTGTTTTTCAGGCCCAGACTGCGGGCCAGGCTCCCGTTGCTCTTGAGGGTGTCCTCCCAGAGGCCCAGGCCGACACTGCTGCCCCCACTCTTGTCGGGCCCGCCCCATAGCGGCCCAGACTCAGATACCCACTGGTTCAGGGGGGCAGCGCCCAGGCCCCCAAGCTGGTACAGATGACAGGAAGTCAGGGTGGCCCAAACAGGGACACACACAGATACAAGAAAGCTAAGTGGGGAGACTTATGTATGTTTCAAAGGGGGGCTAAGTAAGAACCACAAAGAGAGATCCTTCAGAGTCAGACATGAACCAGCATTCCCCAACTCACCCCTGGGGTCACCCCGAGAGCTAACCAGGACTCCTGAGGGACCAGAAACTACAAGTCGACCAGGGTAGGGCCCAGCTTGCTCACCACTCGGTGGTTGGGGGCCTGGGCCCGTGATGGCTCCCGAGGCGGAGGCTGTTTATGCAGCTGTCGCTCGCCCTCCAACTGCAGCTCAAGCATTGTCTTCATGGACAGTCCTTGCTTGGCCAGGCCAGCCCACAGTGGGGGTGGGGAGCTGGGTGCAGGGGGCACTGGGACGGTGGCCACTGCCTGCTGCTGCTGAAGGAGCTTCAGCAATAGCTCCTGCTGCCGCACCTGAACCAGAGAGACAGTGAGAACCAGCAACCTGGCCCCAACCTCAGGCCGCGGGCTCGGCTGGGCACGCACTTGCTTGCGCCGATACAACTCCTCTTCCTCCTGCCGCCGCTTCTGCTCCTCCTGCTGCTGCTGGCGTCGTTTCTCCTCCCGGCGCTTGCGCTCCTCCTCCTCCCGCTTCACCCTGAGCTCCACTTCTCTGCGTTCTTGGAACTGACAGTCAGCAAGTTCATACATCACACATGGAGGCACCCCGACTTCCCGTCTCAGTCCAGCCCTTAACACTAAAAACTTTAGCCCCCAGGATGCCTACTCACTTTATGTTGCAGCTGGAGTTGTTCTAGAATTGGACCCTGAGTCGAAGAGTTAATTGGTATGTCCCAAAGACTGGCCTCACCGCCTACAGGAGGCAAAAGCAGCTGCAGGAGGGAGCTCAGGTCCCCTGGACTGAAGCAACCTGAAGGGGAGGCACACCCCTGAGCTCCCTACTTCTGAGACTGCTGGGCTGGCCACACACCTGATTGTGATGAGGCTGAGGTATGTATGTCCCAGAGGGAGCCCGAATCTGGCACCGACAAGGACCGGTTCATCGTCGGGAGCAGGTTCTGGTCCCCACCTCTGAGGAGCAAAACAGATTCTCAGCATCCTACACCCATCTCTGGGTTGCCCCATCTCTCCCCTTTATATATGCCTAGGGCTCCTACATGCAGCCAAGTAAAGACTATGAGACAGACAGAGCACCCAGACCTGGGGGGTTTGAGAGCTTGGAGCTGCTGCAGGAAGGCGGTGAGCTGCTGCTGCTGCGGTGGCGTCAGGTCCCCCAGAGCTGCCTTTTCCCGGAGCCCACACTGCTGGAGGGGGCGGCTGTGGAGAGGAAGACAGGTTTGAGGGTTGCAGCCTATATAGCCAATGCCCATCCCTATTTACAGGCCCTTCTAGGCCCCCATACCTGTTGACCAGCTGAAGAAACTGCTGGTGCTGCAGCTGCTGGTACAAGGCCGCTGCTGCCAGCTCCTGTTGCTTCTTCAGCCGCTCCTGGTCCATGTTTCCCTGAGTAACAGAGTAATCCCACAGCTTTGACCTTGTCATGTTCCATACGACCTATTGACATCCAACAGGCTCCTGACTCCCCTCCTTGCCCTGCCCAAAGGTGGGTATGCTCACCAGCAGTGGGGGTGGCGAGGGCCCCGGGGCAAAGGGCACACGACCCCACATCTTGATCACCTCACCCAGTGGCTGGAAGCCCTCATCACAGCCACGCTTCACAAGCAAGGCCATGGAGAAATAGCCTGCCTGAAACCACTCTGCCATCTCCTGTGTCGTGAAGGGGCCTAGACCAAGAGAAGGGGGGCTTCGGTTAGAAAAGTGTGCCAAAGAAGCCCTGAAAGAAAATGATGGTGTGTCCCCACCCCTTGCAGCCCCTCCCGCATGCATGTCGCCCATTCCCCAAGGGCACCTTGAATCTCTCCCTGCGGGTCCTTGTAGAACCACTTCCGGGCTGCACCATGGCTGAGGGGGAGGGCAGTGGCAGCTGCAGAGTGGCGCAGGCCCTGGGTCTGCATGGCAGCCGTGAATTGCTCCTCTTCCAGAGAGCTGTCCTGCAGGGATGCCACAAGCTTCTCTGCCTCCTGAGAGCCCAGGGAGAGAGGGAAGACTGAGCTGCCTAATCACAGCAACAACAGGACAGGGCTAGGGCTAAGGTCGGGCTGGGGTGAGCTGGTCTCAGTGGGACAGAAGTGGAAGAATTTGGTACCTAGGTGAGACAAACAATGGCTTTGTCCTCCTGTAGGGGAGGACCCCAAGAGCTTTCTTAGGCCCCCTGCCCCAGCCAACCTGCTGCAGGTGTTTCAAGCCTTCATCATCTTCCAGATCTCCAGGTGGGCCAGGGGGTGAGCCCACCCCAGGACTCAGCTGCATTCCCCTCAAATCATCTCCTGGGAGCAAAGAAAGGAAAGTGAAATGGGGGTGCCCAGACAAGGTGCAAGACAGTCCCCTATCCACCCTCAGTGCAGAAAAGCAGGCTCTACTCTGGTCCCCACAAAAATACCCTATGCATCTCCTTCCCACAAGGAAGAGGAGCATTTCCCCCACTAGCCGTGGCTACAGAGAGAGGGCAGCCCCACCCTCTGGCTACCTTCAGCAACTGGCAGGTCTTTCTCCATAGCATTATTTGCTTCTCCATTAGGTCCCCAGAGTGGGCCCAAAGTAGCCAGTGGGGATGGAGAGCTGGACTTCTCCTCTGGAGGTGGCAGTGGGGTCAATTCCTTCCCACCTAAAAGAATAATTACCAGAATTCAAAACCAAAGAGCTAAAAGGCCTTAAAAACCCTCCTCTGGTGGCCACATTTTGGGCCTCTGGGTATTGAGACCACCAACTTAACTTTAGTCAACCTGACTAATGTTCAATGACTCAACATGATAAACCCCACTTTGCACACCTCCTCTTTTGCCCCTACAACACTGGACACTAGCACATGTGTTCATGGTACTGTCCAAGACTGTATGTACAATACCATACACTTACGATCATGTTCTATAAATCCTTTAAGGGATTTGCAAAGGTCATTTTAATTACACTTAATTTTTATCTGACACACTGCCTTTAAGACATAGCCCTGCTATTTCTGTACCTCCCCACACCTATCAGTACCTTTTTTTCTTGATTTCTAAGCAGCCTTCTCTTAAAGATGAGTGGACAGCCAGTACCCAGTCTGGTGAAAGAACACTCTGCCCTTCGGGCCCAATTCCAGGTGCTGAACACTTTTCCTTACTCCACCCTATAGGCTTACCTGCCTCAGGTCCCTCCTCATCCAACCCTTCGGAAGGCTCTTCCTCTTCTTCCTCTAGACCCTGGAAGTCGAGCTCCTGCTCCTCAGGAATGGGCTCCTTGGGACCCTTCTGCATGGGATTAAGGGATGCAATGGGAGGTGAGGGGGCAGAAAATAAATAAGTGGGCCTAAGATGACCCCATTAGGGCAGGTTCCCACCAACCTCTAATAAAAACCTTCCCCTAGCCTCCTCACAGATACCTTGAGAGGCAGGAAGGCCCCGGAAGCATCAAAGGTGCCCATTTCTTCATCCTCATCATCCAGGCACCACTCTGGGAGCCCGTCCTTGTCGTCATCAAAGCCATCAGGCCCTCGGCACCTCCGGAGGTGAGAGCTACCTCCCCCACCCCGACCCTCCTCTTCACCACACCCTCCTCGATCCCCTCGCAAATCAAACTCAAACTTGCGACGCCGGTCCCCATGTTCCCGCCAGCCAGCAGAGCGGGGGCCACCATCTGAGAAGAAAAAGTCAGAGAAGAATCAGTATCGCAGTCTAGCCAGAGGCTCTTCCGCTACCCACAGGACCCCTGGAACCCCCAGCATTTCAAGGACTGCTCCCCCTCCCACCCCACTCCAACACATTTTTAGCTCCCTCCACCTGGTCATGAAAGCCCCCTGCACAGAAGTTCCTGCTGCCCTCTGCCCCCTGACACCCATCTGGCCCCAATCTCACCAGGGCTGGCTGAACGCCAGCGGTCACCATCTCGTCGGGGTCCTGCCCCAAGTCTCCAGCTTCCCTCCTCCTCCTCTTCTTGCTCCTCCCGGAGAGACCGCCAGTTCTCACTATCTGAGCGGGCATGTTCCTTCCTTGGGCCGGCCCCTCCTTCCTCAAACCCGGATCGTGCTTGGGGGTGAGGGAAGACAAGAGTCAGTGGAGTGGCAGCCACAGTCCCTGTAAGACTCTTTCCATAATCTTCACTTGATAAAGAGGAGCTCGGTTTTGGGTCCTCCTGCCCCTCCCCCCAACTTCCCGAGGAAACATCCCCCTCACTGGGGCCACCCGTTTCAGTCTCCCCCCCACCTCTCAATGACCTTCAGGGCCTGGCACCTCCCTCATCACTATACATACCTCCGTCCCTCCTGGCCGACTTCTCAAACCGCCTATCGCCTCTGCAGGACAAAAAGGTATTGGTCAAATAAAAGCTACCCCTCCCCGACTTTTTTTTTTTTTTTTGCATTTTTCTGAAGTTGGAAACAGGGAGAGACAGACAGACTCCCGCATGCGCCCGACCGGGATCCACCCGGCACGCCCACCAGGGGGCGACGCTCTGCCCACCAGGGGGCGATGCTCTGCCCCTCCTGGGCGTCGCCATGTTGCGACCAGAGCCACTCTAGCGCCTGGGGCAGAGGCCAAGGAGCCATCCCCAGCGCCCGGGCCATCTTTGTTCCAATGGAGCCTTGGCTGCAGGAGGGGAAGAGAGAGACAGAGAGGAAGGCGCGGCGGAGGGGTGGAGAAGCAAATGGGCGCTTCTCCTGTGTGCCCTGGCCGGGAATCGAACCCGGGTCCCCCGCACGCTAGGCCGACGCTTTATTGCTGAGCCAACCGGCCAGGGCCCTTGAGATCTCAGCACACCCATCCATTCTGCTCTGAGAAAGGTGAAGAAAGGGTTGATGGGAGACTAGGAAGAAGTCAGGCCTGGGAGGGAGCCCAATGGGCACACAGAACAGAGGTCACAGGAAAAATGTGGACTAAGAGAATCAGAAGGAAACGGCAGGGCCACAGGGATCAGAGGGCAAAGAAAGTGATCTCTGACCAGGGCTTATGTGGTTGGTCTTCTATTGCCCTCTAATGACAAAGACCCAAGGCTTTCTTCATGGGGACCTGGATCTTAACCCTGGGGGCTTCTGTCTGCTACGCCCATATGCCACCTCCTTAAGGCCTGCACCTGTCATCCCAACTCTGGCTACGCTGGATCTCTCGGGGGTTTCGACCAAAGGCCCCTTCGCCTTCTTCAATGCTTCTTTGGTAAAAGCAACTGTCACCACGGCCACGGCCTGGGAAAGGAATGAGATGCACAGGGGAACTTGTCAAATCATCTCTACATATCTTTAAGACCATCGGCCCCACCCTCTGCTGCCCCTAGAACACATTATCATCCCCCTACCTCTGCTCCGTGTGCTGCCCCTGCCACGGGAGGCGCCGCCTGGGGGGGGTCCAGCCCCTTTCCCCATCAGCCTCAGCACAGCCACACTGTTCACTGACAGGGAGAAGTTTCTCTGAGGAGGGAGCCAGGGATGGGAGTGAGGACCCAAGTACCTGACCACCCTCACCCTGTCCAGAACTACATATACCCTCTACCACCTGTCTTCCCAATCCAACCCCCCTCCAAGATGGAGCCCTAGTATCCCAGCCCACAGCAAACCCGGCCCAGTCCCACCTGCTCCTCCTCAGTCAGAGGCTCCAGTGCCAGGGGCTGCAGTGGCTCCTCCTGTAGCACCGCAGCAAATTCCTTGTCCTGCAGCTCATCGGGGACCTGTCAATCAGGGCAGGGGAGCAGAGATACCAACATACTCCTGGCACCTCTCCACTAAAGCCAGACAGTCAACTGGGCCATCTACCCCACCTACACCGACCCCCCACCTTGTTCTCCTTGATGTAGAGGGCCAACATCTCCTCTCGCCCATACCGATAGTCAGCGAGCTTGTATTTGGGCATGGCAGGGGATGGGGGCGGAGAGGCCACACTACCACCGCTAGAAAGTGCCCTCAGCCTAGAAAAGGGTTATAGGGAAGGAGAAATTAGTCTGAGTGGATCTATTGTTCCTGGCTTCCCTGCACCACCCAAAGCACACCTGACTCACCACTCGGGCCCAAAGTTGAGGGTCTCTGCTGCCATTATGAAGCTGGGCGTGTCCTAGAAATCAGAGGAGATGAGCAGGGGTGGGGGGGACGGACCTGGAGTTCACTCTCCAAACACCTGTGGAGGCACAGGGGACACTGGCCTGAGACAGCATACCTGGACAACCCTGAGAGGATGAGAAATAGGTCCCCACTTTGGTGGGCACAGTAATGGGTTCTAAGAGGACTCACCTAAACGAGCCACGTGCCACTCACACCATGAGTTAATCAGAGAGTCACAATAGGGGAAGACCTGGGGGGAAGGAGGGAACAAGGCAATTAGAGCCCCTTCTGCTTCTGCAGGGGTGCCCTCCCTTGCCCTAGACCCACCTGGCAGCCTTCCTCTGGGCAGCAGGTAGAACGGAGACCAGCCTCTCTGTAGGCAGGAACCTATGCTGAAGTAAACCAGGGTTCCCAAGCTAATGGATGCTGGTTTGACCACAGTGGTGCCCAGGAAGGAACCTTCACATCTGGGAAAAATCCTTAATGAGAGGTGAGGTGGAAAAGCTGGGTTAAATTAATGGATCAGAATGTCCTCCTGCCTCTGGCTCTCCTCGGTCCTGCATAACAATAACCATAGCCTCTGCTCCTCCTCATTTCTGTCTCCCACACATTCACAGCTTCATGAGCAGTTAATTCACTCAGCAAAGCCTGACTGAGGTGCTGGAGGTAAGAAGAGAACATGCCAGGCACACTCTAGGTCTCAACACTCTTGCTGCATGGCATAGCATTCGGGAAGGGCGTGGTTAAGGTTTACATGGACATTCAGAACAGAGATGATTAAAAAAAAAAAAAAAACACTGAAACTACAAATATTCAAGAGAAAAAAGGGTCAATCATGGAGATTAGATATTAACCTTGGAGAAAAATTACTTTCCTCCTAAAAAATTTCAGAGCTGGCCCTGGCCGGTTGGCTCAGTGGTAGAGCGTCGGTCTGGCGTGCAGAAGTCCCGGGTTCGATTCCCGGCCAGGGCACACAGGAGAAGCGCCCATCTGCTTCTCCACCCCTCCCCCTCTCCTTCCTCTCTATCTCTCTCTTCCCCTCCTGCAGCGAGGCTCCATTGGAGCAAAGATGGCCCGGGCGCTGGGGATGGCTCCTTGGCCTCTGCCCCAGGCGCTAGAGTGGCTCTGGTCTCCACAGAGCGATGCCCCGGAGGGGCAGAGCATCGCCCCCTGGTGGGCAGAGCGTCGCCCCCTGGTGGGCGTGCCAGGTGGATCCCAGTCGGGCGCATGCGGGAGTCTGTCTGACTGTCTCTCCCCGTTTCCAGCTTCAGAAAAATACAAAAAAAAAAAAAAAAATTCAGAGCTGGTTGCTTGGTGGCTACCAGAGATTCCGTTTCAAGAGAAACCCAGTACAAAGGGAGTGGAGGTGAGGATGCTATTCTAGGGATAAAGATGGGGTACACGTTGGAGGATGTATGTAGGCAAATACAGCCAGTGCACCCACAGGCTGGTTTACCAAACAGGAACCAACACCCAAACCCCTTTCCCAGGACCAGGAAGAGCCCAAGCACCAGTAAAAAGAGCCAAGAAGGAAACAACATTATGAATATACAAGCTGGGAAGAAGGCCACTCACCATAAAGTACAAATAAGATCAGAGTTACTGAGGCTGACAGAAGTGGCAGCGTTGGCAGTGACCTGTCCCTCTAAGGACCAGTAGAGGAGGATCTTAGGAAGCAGCTCATCCCTGGCGGTTCCGGGCAAGCAGGGTCTCAGGAAGCTGCACAAAGGTTCCCTCACTGGCTGGGGAGGAGGCTGGACTGGAGCACCTCCCCAGTGCCCATCAACTCCAAGAGTCCACACTCTGGTAAGGAAGGAGGAAGAGGGTTTCTATCAGACAGGCCAAAGGGCAAAGGCTTCTCACCTACAGCTGCACACCAGAGGACATAAGAATTCCAGGACAGACACAGGATCCATTCCCAGAATCCCAGCAGCCTAGGCTAAAATGGAGTTTTAAAAAAAGTGTATTTTATTGATTTTAGAGAGAAAATGGGAGAGAGCAAGAGAGACAGGAACATCTGTTCCTGTAGGTGCCCTGACCAGGGACTGAACCAGCAATCTCTGCATTTCAGGATGATGCTAACCAACCAAGCTATCTGGTCAGGGCTGAAAGGGAGCTTTTGAGATCAGCTAGAATAGGGCTGACCTCCTCCAATATGGGCATTCCTTCTACAATTGCTCTGACTGGATACTCCCGGTGATGGGACACAATATGGCACACAACGCTGTGAGAAGACAAGTCTGATGAAAAGCTCTTCCCCTCATGGAATTCAAGTAGGCCTTCCCAGTCAGCAGAGTAATATTATTTATTACTTTCAATACTACAACCCTTATGTAATTTGGGCAATGACTGAACTTTGAAGACTTTACGCTAAGTGAAATAAGCCAGTCACAGAAGAACAGGTATTGTATGATTCCTCATATATATGTGAGATTCCTACAGGAATCAAATTCAAAGTGGTAAGAGTAGAATGATGGGTGCACGGGCTACAGGGCAAGGGAAGGTATTTAATCGGTACAGTTTCAGATAAAATGGGGTAAATCAAAGAGTTCGGAAGATGGATACTGGTGATAGTTGCACAACAATGTGAACTAGCACTTAATGTTTCACAACTGTACAATTAAAAATGGTTAAAGTGGTATATATTGTATCTTACCACCACTTAAAAAAAAGTTTAAGTGCCCTGGCTGGTTGGCTCACTGGTAGAGCGTCGGCCTGGCATGCGGGAGTCCCAGGTTCGATTCCCGGCCAGGGCACACAGGAGAAGCGCCCATCTGCTTCTCCACCCCTCCCCCTCTCCTTCCTCTCTGTCTCTTTCTCTTCCCCTCCCGCAGCCAAGGCTCCATTGGCGCAAAGCTGGCCCAGGCACTGAGGATGGCTCTGTGGCCTCTGCCTCAGGTGCTAGAATGGCTCTGGATGCAACAGAGCGACGCCCCAGAGGGGCAGAGCATCGCCCCCTGGTGGGCATACCGGGTGGATCCCGGTCGGGCCCATGCGGGAGTCTGTCTGACTGCCTCCCCGTTTCCAGCTTCAGAAAAATGAAAAAAAAAAAAAAAAAAAGGTTTAAGTAAAAAAATAAAAGGCATTTGGGGATAGCTATCCATATTTAAGTTTCTCCATTCCAAGAAAAACAACTCAAATTCCTTCAAACAAATCTCAGGAGAGGCTGTTCTGAGCCTCCTCCAGTTGACTCCAGAAAAGCCCATCTTCTAGAGGAACAAAGGAGTCCTGTGGCATGGAAGGCTGCCATGGGGAGAGGGGAACAGAAAAGGGACAACTCACCCTCCCACCCTGAGGGAGTGGCAAAGGCGGCAGGCACTGCTTGGTGCTTTCCACAGCTGGCCTTTGCCTTTCCGTCCTGGTTGCAAAGAGCAAAGTGAGGAAAAGCAGCCTCCAGTGTGAGAAGCAGGGAAACTACAGAAGTAAAATGAGAAGCCATCAGGGGTGGAGGTGAGGAGCACACTAGATGCTAGAGAAAAAAGCCAAGTCTCTAGGTGGGCCAGCAGGAGGAGGACCTGGTCCCAGAGCTGGTGGCTGACTGGCCCTTCCTCACCAAGCAGCATGCATGCCTCTAATTTTCACCCCTCTAAGTAGGTGTGTGTCTTTTTCCACATGCTTCCTCCAAGCCGGTTGTTCTTAACATTTGGTAAAATCTGGAGATGTGTTGTTTGACACGACTAAGAGGTGCTAGTAACATCTAGTAAGTAGAGGCCAGGCATGGCCTCTACTTGCACAGGACAGCACCCTACAATGCACAGGACAGCACTACCCTACAAAGAATTATCTGCGCCAAAATGTCAATATTGCCACACGTGAGGCCCTAGCCAGTTGGCTTAGTGGATAGAGTGTGGGCCCAGCATGGGGACATCCCGGGCTCAGTCCCCAGTCAGGGCACACAGGAGAACTATCTGCTTCTCTTCCCTCCCTCTCTCCCTTCTGTCTTCCCCTCTCATAGCCAGTGGCTCAAATGGTTCAAGCATCAGCCCTGGGCGCTGAGGATAGCTCGGATGGTCCAAGTGTTGGCCTCACACGCTGAAGTTGATTCGAGCATCAGCCCCAGACGGAGGGTGCCAGGTGGATCTTGGTTGGGGCGCATGCAGAAGTCTATCTACAGTTCTCTCACTTAAAGAAATATATATGTGTGTATACACTCCTCAATGCCACAAGCACAGGTAATGCCTACTCTGTTTATGGAAAAGAATGAAAGAAAAAAACAAATTTACTGTGGTTCATTTTCTCCTCTAAAGAGCAAAGCAATAATTCCCTATTATACTGTCCCATGAGAGAAATCTGAAACTCTGCAAGAAGGGAAATTCTTGGGAAAACACTAAATCTAAAAAAAAAAATTGTCCTAAGTTTCTCTATCACAAACTCTCAAAGCCAAGCGTTTAGACTCCTTTCCAGTGAAGGAAAGGGTGAGAGAGTCGGCAGGCAGAGGAGTGGGGATGTGGCTTTTCCTGGCTACTTGATCTAAGGATCTCCTCAAAGGCTCCTTCCAGCTTAGCCCCAACCTTCCCCCTGCTCTCAGCATCTCCCTGCCTCATCTACCAGCTCCTCTTTCTCAGGCCTCAGTATACCCTCACTCCCCTGGCATCTGGATTATTGCTATTAAAAGGCTGCCCCCTGCCGGAGTTAAGGGGAGAGGCTGCACACTGGTTCTGTGTGCCTACTACAGGCTTGAAGGAAGGAATAGGAGAGCCTGTTCTCTGCAGTTCAGAACTCATGGGAGAAGGTAAAAATCCAGAGAATAGGTGGTTCCAGTTAATACACTCAGTTAAGAACACTATTTACTCATTCTATCACCCCTAAAATTAGCCTCAATCCAGAGCAATGTGCCTTGGCACAGAAAGATACCACTATTAACAGAAGCAGAACCCTAGATTCCCCAACATTTGAGCAACTGCCCAGTCCCAAGCCTCCACCCTCTCAGTATGGAAAGACTGTCCCTGAATGGTAGAGGAGAACTCTGAGGTTTCAAAAGCCATGTAAGCCAGATCCTCGGCTAGTCAGCTATCCAAGCTCTCTCCTCTCTGAGCCATTCTGACAAATGCTGCCCCTCAGCATGTCTACTAGTTAACAGTTTTCAAAGCACTTCCACACTTTAACTCATTTGATCCCTTCTGCCCACTTGCCCAGTCTTGGGCTCTAGCCAACGAAAACAAGGAAGAGAGGCTGCAGCTGCCCCAGCAGGTGACCCAGGGTCCCTAGACAATTTATCCGGAATGGAGAAGAGACATGCAAGCAGTAGGAACTACCCCAAACTCTCCAGCATACTTTGTGAGTCTTAAGCCATTTAAAGTTTCTCATTAGAATTTTAAAAATCCTTCACATAGCTGCCTTGTCTCCCTTTCTCTGCTCTAAAGTGGGGCTATTTTTTCTATTCCAAATGCCAACACAAATGTAAAAGCAAAGGCAAACGAGGATCCTTTAATCATCCAATTACACACAACAGCAACACATCCACTGGCTGAAAAAGCCAGGTCAGAGGTCTGAGACCACAACTCACTTGACTGTCATCACCATATGGTACCTGGTCCCCAGGCCACGGCAGCAACACAAAGTCCAGATCTGCCCCAACCTTTCCCAAAGACATGCTAGACCTACAATGTAGAAAATAAAACTGGAGCCAGAGTGAGGGTAGGTGGCCTGGAACTGCACAGGGAACAGCACAGATGTAGAAACCAGAGAGCAAACTCCCGCAGGCACTGCGGGGGCAAAGAGGACCTGCCTGTTGGTACGCATGGTATTTCAATTGCAGAAGTTGGGGGCTCTTGGTGGGGAGCTAAGTTGCAACTGGTAATGGGAGCTCAAGGAGCAGCAGAAAGGGTGTGTAAAGGTTGATGATCTTTGCAAAAGCAGCAGAGAAGCAGGGGAATAAGACTGGGGTGGCTAGAGGAAAGAACCAGCCAACAAGTAATTGACTGAGCATCTCCTAGGGCAGGCGTTATGTTGGACCAGACGTGGAAGGATTACTGGGAATTACAGTAATAACTGGGTAAGAGGTGTGAGCTGAGGGTCTCCCTAAAGTTAACGTGGGAGGAAAAGTGT
This sequence comes from Saccopteryx leptura, assembly GCF_036850995.1. Taxonomy (NCBI): domain Eukaryota; kingdom Metazoa; phylum Chordata; class Mammalia; order Chiroptera; family Emballonuridae; genus Saccopteryx; species Saccopteryx leptura. The sequence continues at coordinate 189,249,050 of NC_089506.1, forward strand.
GAAAAGGGCCGAAGCAGGGGAGCTGCTGCATCAGAGGAGATGGGCCAGGAAGGGCCCAGACAAGCAACAGAAAAAACTAACGTGTTTAACACCGCCGGGCAACCCGCAGGAAGGAGACCCTGATGACCAAGCACTAATGTCTCGCGCTGAAAGTAAATTCAGGTGAAGACCCAGCAGAGGTACTCTGGTTATGGAGAAAGGCTTCCACGTTAGCCAAAGTCGTGCAATGCTTGGACTTAAAGACCTGCAGGGCCCAGCTCATTCTAACAAGAACCCGAAGCCCGTAGAGGAATCTCGGGGGAACGCTGGGCATTTGGGTCGGGGGCCCGCGGAGGATGCTGGAGGGGGGAGACCGGGGACCCCTGGCGGGGTTTCGGAGGGGTCGGAGGAAGACCGTTGGAGAGCGGGGGTGGGAAACAGCGAGCCGGCCAGGAGGACGGTGTGCCCTTCAGGGAGGGGCGCCAGGTGCGTGAGGTGTGGGGCGAGCGCTGTCGCCCCTCGGGAGGGACGGCGGCGCTGGAGACCGCGCCGGGGGAGGGGCCGACGGGAGGGCCGGGAGGCGGACGCACCGGGCGGCAGCGGGCTCGGGAGGAGCTAGGGGAGGTCCGTGACGGCGGCCCGCGCTCTGGCTCTAGCTCTTGCAGGCTCGACACGGCCGCCTCGACGTCGGGGGCGGGCCTGCCCCGGGCCGGCTGCGGGCCGGGGGCCGCGAGGCCGCCGAGCGCTTACCACGGCTGGCGTGCGGCGCGAGGCTCCGGACACGGGGCGTGGGTGGCGGCGGGCGGGCGGCACGCGGCAGGCCGGGGGCGGCGGGGGCGGCAAGGAAAGGGGCGCTGGCGCTCCCGCGGCGGCCGCTCCTCTCTGTTTGTGTTTGTAGCAAGATGGCTGCCCGCCTCGTACCACGTGACGCGGACGCGGGGCCGCAGGGCCGCCCCCTCCGCCGCCGCCGCCGCCGCCTCCCTCCGCGGCTCGGGCCGGCTTCGACTCACAGCGCGTCGCCAGCAGCCAGGTACCCCGCCGGGACTGCCTGGACGCTCTCCGCTTCTCCCCTCACGCACGTGACCCGAGATCCCGCTCGTCACGTGACGCGGGGCCAGCTGCGGTCAGGGATTTGGGGGTGCCCCGGGGGTACCCTGACTGACCCCTTCCCCCACCCCTGGCGTCCGCCGCGCGACCGTCGCAACAGAGGCCGTTGGTAGTGGCATCTCCGGCTTCTTCTGATAGTCGGCTTCCTCCAGGAAGCCCTTTTGTGTTGAAAGAGACCACAATGTATAGGTGCGTTTCTCAGATGTCCTATGGTATATGCAATAAGTGAGGAACCTAATGATTTAGTTAGAACCTGAGGCAGTACTGCCTGGTGAGACCTTAAGTTTTATCTGGCCCTGCCACTAAAAGTTGACTTTCTCTTTTGTGTAGTAACTGGGAGCAGAGGTGAAGCCCCGGGCACAGAAGAAAATATTGGGCCCTTTAAAAAAAAGAGACAGGGAAAATAAAAATACATGTTAACCATATTTTAAAATAAATAAAAAATATGTACTATTAATGTTAAAATTGCACATTTGAAACCAAACGGTGTCATCAGAAAAAAGTGTGAAGTTGGGGTTTTGCGGGGCGCTTCAGAAGTTTGGAGCCCAGGGTTTGCTGTACGCCCTGCCGTTAATACACCTCTGACTGGGAGTTAATGGTGTTCTCTTCCCCATTTACGCCTCCCCCCCCCCCCCCCCCCAGTTAAATACACCTCTGACTGGGAGTTAATGGTGTTCTCTTCCCCATTTCCAGCCCCTGCTCCACTCCCTTCCTGAAATAATTAAAATAGGTAAATGTGAAGGGCTTTGGGAAGAGAAACCTACTATACAAATGTAAAATGGAGATTGACACCTCCTTTGTTTTTAAAAAAAGGTTTTCAGAAATGACTTTTCTGAATATCTGAACCTTTTAGGATGGAAAGGTTTTGTGTGTTTTCACCATTTAACTTGGGAGTCATTCCAAAATGTATACTCTACTAACCTGCTTTCTTTTCTTTTCTTTCTTTCTTTCTTTCTTTTTTTTTTTCAGAGACAGAGAGTCAGAGAGAAGGATAGACATAGACAGACAGGAACAGAGAGAGATGAGAAACACCAATCATTAGTTTTTCGTTGTGACACCTTAGTTGTTCATTGATTGCTTTCTCATATGTGCCTTGACCGTGGGGCTACAGCAGACCAAGTAACCCCTTGCTCGAGCCAGCGACCTTGGGTCCAAGCTGGTGAGCTTTGCTCAAGCCAGATGAGCCTGCGCTCAAGCTGGCAACCTTGGGGTCTCAAACCTGGGTCCTCCACATTCCAGTCCGACGCTCTATCCACTTCGCCATCACCTGGTCATGCTAACCTGCTTTCTAAAACAACTTTTACTAAAGACAAAATGATCCTTTTCCGTCCAGACGCATAAGTAAGTTCAGGCTTGGTGTGCTGTAACGCAGGGCGGACCTTAGGAGCAACCAGTGAGTAAGGTCTTTTGTTCCCGCATGGAGTATCTGCCATGCTTCTGTGTACTTGTAGTTTCAGTATCTGCTTTTGCAGTTTTGTTGACTTTCTTGCAGACGAGATTCCTGCCTCTGCTAACACTCAAGCTGCTTGCTCACAGGCTGGAAAAAGCAGTTGTTTAAAGCAAAGGTTCCTGTGCTGATTCCACCCATTACCGACTGTGGCGTTGGGCAAATTAATTGACCTCTCTTCTGTGGATTGTATAGTGACACACTCAGCATAGTGGTTGACACAGGGCAAGCACTCCGCAAATGTTAGCTAATAAGGGCTTTTGGTTACACAGAGTCCACCATATTTAGTTTTTTAACACTATAAAAATGTATCAACAGAATCCAGGGTAGAAAATTGGAATGATCACCCATAGTTCCTGTGTACCAACTAGCTTGTGACCCTGGGCAAGTCCTGTCCCCCAACTGTAAAATGGGAACCTTGCTGCTGAAGACACTGTGGAAGTGAATTCTATAAGCTCCCTGTTTGAGAAAGGAAACTATGTCAATCTCCCATGCAGTATTAAAGGGAAAAAAACTATAAACAAATCAGTTGGACCTAAAATAGTTTTGTTTATTTGGGTGCTATGCAGTAAAATGTCTTCGTCTGTGTTGTTTTAAATTTGCACATTTTTGAACTAAAAGAAATTTGGTTAGATGATTAATCTAGATGAAAGAGATCTTAAGACTAAACAGCCAAGGTGTACCCTTTTAAAAAAAATGTTTTTATTTTATTGACTTTAGAGAGGAAAGGAGAGAGAGACAGCAACATTTATCTGTTCCTGTATGCATCCTGACCAGGGATCAAACCAGCAACCGTTGCGTTTTGGAATGATTCTCTAACCAACAGAGCTATCTGACCAAGCTATCTGGCCAGGGCTGTACCTTTTTCCTTTTTTATTTTCCCTAATTTTTTTTTTTAAGTGAGAGGAGGGGAAATAGACTTCTGCAGGCGCCCAGACCAGGATCCACCTGGCAACCCTCTTCTGGGGCCGATGCTCGAATCAACCAAGCTTTCCTCAGTGCATGGGTCGTCACTCAAACCAATTGAGCCACTGTCTGTGAGAGAGAAAGAGAAGCAGATGGTTGCTTCTCATGTGTGCCCGGACTGGAGATCAAACCTGGGACATCCACATGCTGGGCTGACTCTGTCCACTGAAGAAACCAGCCGCCGTGGCCTTGTACCCTTTTTCTTAATGGCAGATTCCTCTGTGGTATTTGTCTTCAATGAAATGTAAAAAGATAAGGACTATCTTAGTGTCAAATCAAGTTATTACAGAGCTTGGCTTCTCCTATCTAAATTGTGAACCTTTATATTTATCTGGATGTCAAAGTTTGGAAAACATATCTTAGCCATCACAAAAAAACACAACTTGAATAATAGTTCACAAAATATTCTTATTTTTAATGATCAGACAGAAGGCCTTAAAATTAATTCATTGCATTCAGAATTAGTTTCTACCATGTGTTAAGTTCTTTGGTTGACCAAATGTAACTGCTTGTCAAGTTACCAGTGACCCACATTGCTAAATCCACTGGTCCATTGTCATATGTGGCTTTTCAGCAGTCGATAGGCAGTCATTCTCTCTCCAGGAAATGCTTTCTTCACCTGGCTTCCATACTCCCTTGGATTTCTTCCTGCCTCGCTGCTGCTCTTAAGTCATTTGCTGGTTCCTCCTCTTCTACCCTATCTTCCAGGACTTAGTCCTTCCTAGACCTCTCCATTGTAACAAGAGGGAATACACAAGATATGAGCCCCATTGCTAGACCTTCTATTCTAAGCTTAGCCATTGCTTCCCACAAGGTCATATTGGCTCTTCCCCCTTAGGGGTTCACCAAATCCTGTACATTCTCCCCACTGGTCACACATTTTGTTTGCCTTCTACACTAAACTGTGAGCTGCTTAGCACAGTATGCTATGATTTAGACAGTATTCCAACCTTCTAATAGGGCTCCTTGATCCTACCTCATTGCTGAGTAGTATTCCATGGTGTGGATGTACCAGAGTTTAACTATTTGCCTGCTGGAAGACATCTGAGCTATTTCCAGTTTGGACTATTACAAATAAAACGGCTATGGATGTGTGTACAGGTTTTAAATGTTCAAGAGCATTCTTGTTGGGTCATAAGGTGAATATATGTTTAGTTTTACAAGAAACTGCCAAACTTTTCCAAAGTAGCTGTACCATTTAACATTTCCACAAGTGGCGTATGAGAGATCAGCACTTGGTATTGTCAAGATTTTATTTGGGCATTCTAATAGATGTGTAGTAGTCTTAATGTTTTTTGTTTGTTTGTTTTTAATTTTTCTGAAGTTGGAAACGGGGAGGCAGTCAGACAGACTCCCACATGTACCTGACCGGGATCCACCTGGCCTGCCCACCAGGGGGCGATGCTCTGCCCATCTGGGGCGCTGCTCTGTTGCAACCAGAGCCATTCTAGTGCCTGAGGCAGAGGCCATGGAGCCATCCTCAGCGCCCGGGCCAACTTTGCTCCAATGGAGCCTTGGCTGCGGGAGGGGAAGAGAGAGACAGAGAGGAAGGAGAGGGGTAGGGGTGGAGAAGCAGATGGGCGCTTCTCCTGTGTGCCCTGGCCGGGAATCAAACCCGGGACTCCTGCACGGCAGGCCAATGCTCTACCACTGAGCCAACCGGCCAGGGCCAGTAGTCTTAATGTTTAATTTACATTTTAAGTAGCTATTGATATTGAACATCTTATGTGCTTGCCTGGCATCCTAATACCCTCTTTGCTAAGTATCTGTTCAAGACTTTTTGCCTATTTTGTAATTGAGTTGTGTTTTTCTTTTTCTTTCTTTTTTTTTTTTTTTTTAGGGACAAAGAGAGACAGATAGGGACAGACAGGCAGGAAGGGAGAGAGATGAGAAGCAGTTCTTTGTTGCGGTTCCTTCTTTGGTCATTTCATTGCTTTCTCATATGTGCCTTGACCAGGCAGGGGGAGGGGCGTCTACAGCAGAGCTAGTGACCCCTTGCTCAAGCCAGCAACCTCAGGGTTTCAAACCTGAGTTCTCTGTGTCCCAGTCCGATGCTCTACCCACTGTGCCACTGCCTGGTCAGGCCAATTGAGTTTTTTTCTCACTCTTGAGTTTAGAGAGTTCTTCATGTATTCTAGATATAAGTCCTTTGTCAGATATGTTATTTGCAAATATTTTCTCCCAATTGTGGCTTCTGTGGTCATTCACAGAATAAAAATTTTTTATTTTGATAAAGTACAATTTATCAAATTTTTTTAATGGATTGTGCTTCTGGAATTGTGTCTAAGAACTCTTTACCTGACCCTATGTCATAAAGATGTTTCCTTTGTGTTCTTCTGAAAGGTTTATAGTGTATGTTTTATATTTAGATGTACCATCAATTTTGTGGGGTTTTTTTTCATACAACTGAGGTTCCGTTCTTTGCCTATATGTCCAATTGTTTTAACACCACTTGCTGAAAAGACTTACGCTTTCCCCGTTCGACTGCTTTTGCGCTATTGTTAAAAATTGGCTGGCTGCACTGACTGGGTAGCTCAGTTGGTCGGAGCATCCTTCTGATGCTCCAGGGTTGCAGGTTCAATCCCCAGTAGGGTACATGCAGGAATCAACCAACGAGTGTATAGATGAGTGGAGCAACAAATTGGTACTAGTATTTCTCTCTTTCTCTTTTTCTCTCTCCTCCCCCTTCCTCTCACTCTGGAAATCAATCAGTAAAAGTATTTTTTTTTAAATCAGCTGGCTGTAATTGTGTGATTCTATTTCTGGGTTCTCTGTTCCATTTTATTGATTTTTGTGTCTATCCCTTAGCAGATACCACACTATCTTGAAACTGTGTTTATGTAGTAAGTTATAAGTGTGATTCTAACATTTTCTTTTTCAAAATTGCTTTAACTATGCCTGGCCTGTGGTGGTGCGGTGGATAGATCATCAACCTGGAATGCTGAGGCCGTCAGTTTAAAACCCTGGGTTGAGGCCCTAGCCAGTTGGCTCAGTGGTAGAGCATTGGCCTGGCGTGCAGGAGTCCTGGGTTCGATTCCTGGCCAGGGCACACAGGAGAAGTGCCCATCTGCTTCTCCACCCCTACCCCTCTCCTTCCTCTCTGTCTCTCCCTTCCCCTCCCGCAACCAAGGCTCCATTGGAGCAAAGTTGGCCCTGGGCGCTGAGGATGGCTCTATGGTCTCTGCCTCAGGTGCTAGAATGGCTCTGGATGCAACAGAGCAGCGCCCCAGATGGGCAGAGCAGTGCCCCCTGGTGGGCATGCCGGGTGGATCCCGATCAGGCGCATGCGGGAGTCTGTCTGCCTCCCCGTTTCCAACTTCAGAAAAATACAAAAAAAAAAAAATTTAAAACCCTGAGTTGGCCTGACCAGGCAGTGGCTCAGTGGATAGAGCATCAGACTGGGATGTGGAGAACCCAGGTTCGAGACCCCGAGGTCGCCAGCTTGAGCGCGGGCTCATCTGGTTTGAGCAAAAGCCCACCAGCTTCAACCCAAGGTCGCTGGCTCCAGCAAGGGGTTACTCGGTCTGCTGTAGCCCCACGGTCAAGGCACATATGCGAAAGCAATCAATGAACAACTAAGGTGTTGCAACGCGCAACAAAAAACTAATGATTGATGCTTCTCATCTCTCTGTTCCTGTCTGTCTGTCCCTGTCTATCCCTCTCTCTGACTCTCTCTCTCTGTCTCTGTAAAAAATAAATAAATAAAATAAATAAAACCTTGGGTTGGCCTGGTCAAGGGCACATACAACAAGCAACCAATGAACAGCTCAAGTGAAGCAACTACGAGTTGATACATCTCATTCCCCTACCCGCTCTTCTCTCTGTAAAATCAGTAAATCTTTTTTAAAAATTGCGACCTGTGGTGTTGCAGCGGATAAAGCATCGACTTGTAATGAATGCTAAGGTTGCCAGTTCAAAACCTTGGGTTTGCCTGGTCAAAACATATAGAAGCAACTAGGAGTTGATGCTTCCTGCTCCTCCCTACCTTCTCTCTCGCTCTCTCCTCTCTATAAAAATCAATCAATAAAAATTGCTTTAACTATTATTCTTGTCTTTCCAAATAAATTTTACAGTAAACATTTATGTCTGCAAAAATTCTTGCTTGGGATTTTCATAGGAATTGTATTAAAGCTAGAAATCAAATTGGACAGTTGATATCTTTACTACGTTGAATCTTTCAATACACGACATGGTATAGCTCTTCATTTACTTAGATCTTTGATTTTTTCCATTAGCATTTAGTAATTTTCAGCATATGAATTTTGTAGATGTCTTGTTAGACTTGAATGTAAATATATCTCCCACCTCCCCCATTTCTGTGGTGATTGTAAGTTTTTTGTAGATTCCTTCGGATTTTTTCATGTATCTAGTTATGTCATTTGGAAGTAGAGACAGTTTTATTTCTTCCTTTCCAATCTGTATTCCTTTCTTGCCTTCCTGCATTGACTGGGACTTCCAACAATAAGCGGTAAGAGAAGACATTGTTTGTTGCCTTGTTTCTGATTTCAAAGGGGGGGGGCAATCTTTTACCATTAAGAATAATGGTAGCTGTAGGTCTTGTGTAGGTGCTTTTTATCAGGTTGAAGTTCCTTCTATTCTTTGCTTTCAGTTTTTATAAATGGATACTAAATTATGTTAGTTTTTCTGCATCAACTGATATGATTATGTGGATCTTTTAGACTGTTAATGTGGTAGGTAATATTGATTGGCTTTCTTGTATTAAACTATCTTTGAAATCAGCTCTACATGATCATGGTTGATAATTCTTTTTAAAATTTATTTTTTTACAGGGACAGAGAGAGAGTCAGAGAGAGGGATATATAGGGACAGACAGACAGGAATGGAGAGAGATGAGAAGCATCAATCATCAGTTTCTTGTTGCGACACCTTAGTTGTTCATTGATTGCTTTCTCATATGTGCCTTGACCGTGGGCCTTCAGCAGACCGAGTGACCCCTTGCTCAGGGACCTTAGGTTGGAGCTGGTGAGCTTTTTTTTTTTTTTTTTTTTTTGCTCAACCCAGATGAGCTCGTGCTCAAGCTGGTAACATTGGGGTCTCGAACCCGGGTCTTCCGCATCCCAGTCCAACGTTCTATCCACTGCGCCACCGCCTGGTCAGGCTGATAATTCTTTTTATATATAGTAGTCCCTGCTTATCTGTGGGAGATACATTCCAAAGACCTCAGTGGTTACCTGAAACCACAGATAGTATCAAACCCTATATATACTATTTTTTTTTATGCATACAAATCTTTTCTCTTAAAAGAAGCACTTTACAGCTTCTCTTTGGCATATCTGAATTGCCAGCCTTACTACTCTTGCTCTTTGGGGTCATTAAGTAAAATAAGGGTTACTTGAACATAAGCACTGCAATACCTTGATAGTTGATCTGATAACCAAGATGGCTTCTAAGTGGTTAATGTGTGGGTAGCGTATACAGTGTGGATGTCCTGGACAAAGGGATGAGTCACATTCCTGGAGAGCAGCAAGGCACTATTTCATCACACTATTGAGAACACACAATTTAAAACATGAATTATTTCTGGAATATTTCATGTAATATTTTCAGATTTCAGTTGACCATATTTAACTGAAACCACGGAAAGTGAAACTGTAGATAAAGGGGGGCCACTGTTGGATTCAATTTGCTAACATTTTGTTGAGGATTTTTGCATTTTTGTTCATGAGAGATATTTGTCTGTAATTTTCTTCATTTTATATTTGTCTTGTTTTTTTGGGAGGGTGAGGGTTGGTTTTTGTGTTTTTTTAAAAAAAAAAAAAATCAATTCTTTGTTGCAGTTCCTTAGTTGTCCATTGATTGATTTCTCATATGTGCCTTGACTCGGGGGCTACAGCAGACCGAGTGACCCCTTCCTCAAGCCAGCGACCTTGGGCTCAAGCTGGTGAGCCTTGCTCAAACCCAATGAGCCTGAACTCAAGCTGGTGACCTCAGGGTCTCGAGCCCGGGTCCTCCGCGTCCCAGTCCAACACTCTATCCACTGCGCCACCCGCTTGGTCAGGCTATATTTGTCTGGTTTTGACCTTATAAAATTAGTTGGGAAGTGTTCCTACACTGTTTACTGGAAGAGATTGTGTAGAATTTGTGTTATTTCTTCTTTTGATAGAATTCACCAGTGAAACCATCTGGGACTAGGTATTTCTTTTTTTAAAGTTTCTTTTAAGCTATTACCGTATTTTTCATTTCATAAGATGCACCTGACCATAAGACACACCTAGGGTTTTAAGGAGGAAAATAAAAATATATATATTCTGAACCAAATGGTGTGTTAAAATATTTAATTAAAATATGGTAATTTAATTAATAGTTATAGGACTGTTCAGAGTATCTGTTTCATCTTGGGTGGGTTTGGTTGTGGTTTTCTAGGAATTGGTCTATTTCATCTGTTTTTAATTTTAAATTTTTATTTAGAAAATTAACAGGGTGACATTGATCAATCAGAGTACATAGGTTTCAGGTAAACATTTCTATAGCATTTGAACTGTTATGTTTAGATTCATTGGTCTATTTCATCTAAGTTGTCAAATTTATGTACGTATATAGAATTGTTTGTATTACTCTCAGTATCTTTTAGTGTGTGAGGAATTTTTAGTGTTATCCCCTTTCATTTCTAATAATCATAATTTGAGTCTTCTTTCTCTTGTCCTCTCTTTTTTCTAGTCTCGCTAGATCAATTTTATTTAGCTTTTCAAAAATCTAGCTTTTGCCCTGGCAGGATAGCTCTGTTGATTAGAGTGTAGCCCCAATATGCAAAGGTTGCAGGTTCGATTCTAGGTCAGGGCATATACAGGAACAGATTGATGTTTATGTCTTTCTTAAAAAAAAAAAATAATTAAAAGCCTGACCAGGCGGTGGCGCAGTGGATAGAGCGTCGGACTCGGATGCAGAAGACCCAGGTTCGAGACCCCGAGGTCGCCAGCTTGAGCGCGGGCTCATCTGGTTTGAGCAAAAAAAAAAAAAAAAAAAGCCCACTAGCTTGAACCCAAGGTCGCTGGCTCCAGCAGGGGGTTACTTGGCCCTGCTGAAGGCCCGCGGTCAAGGCACATATGAGAAAGTAATCAATGAAAACTAAGGTGTTGCAATGTGCAATGAAAAACTAATGATTGATGCTTCTCATCTCACTCCGTTCCTGTCTGTCCCTGTCTATCCCTCTCTCTGACTCACTCTGTCTCTATAAAAAAAATAAAAAATAAAAAAAAATTAAAACACTAGCTTTTTGAGTTTCTTTATTGTTTATGTTAAATTTCACTGCTTTATGCTTTCTTTCTTTTTTTTTTTTTTTTGAGAGACAGAGAGAAACAAAGACAAACAGGAAAGGAGAAAGATGAGAAGCATCAACTGTAGTTGTAGCACTTTAGTTGTTCATTGATTGCTTCTCATACATGCCTTGACCAGGGGCACGGGGTGGAAGAGGCTCTAGTCAAACCGGTGACCGTTTGCTCAAGCCAGTAACCTTGGGCTTCAAGCCAGCAACCACAGGATCATGTCCATGATCCCACACTCAAGCCCGCAATGCCATGCTCAAACTGATGACCTGGGTTTCAAACCTGGGTCCTCAGTGTCCCAGGTTGATGCTCTGTTCATTGCACCACCACTTTGTCAGGCATTTTAAATACTCGTTTTTGCTCTTTATTATTTCCTCCCATCTTCTTGCGTTGGCTTTTCTTTTTCTAGTTCCTTGAGATATAAGCTTAGCTTATGCTTCCCTTCTTTTTTTTTTTTTTTTTTTTGTATTTTTGTATTTTTTTTTTTGTATTTTTCTGAAGCTGGAAACGGGGAGGCAGACAGACGCCCACATGCGCCCCACCGGGATCCACCCAGCATGCCCACCAGGGGGGGATGCTCTGCCCATCTGGGGCATTGCTCTGCCGCAACCAGAGCCATTCTAGCACCTGAGGCAGAGGCCATAGAGCCATCCTCAGCGCCCAGGGCCAACTTTGCTCCAATGGAGCCTTGGCTGCGGGAGGGGAAGAGAGAGACAGAGAGGAAGGGGAGGGGGAGGAGTGGAGAAGCAGATGGGTGCTTCTCCTGTGTGCCCTGGCCGGAAATCGAACCCAGGACTCCTGCATGCCAGGCCGACGCTCTACCACTGAGCAACCTGGCCAGGGCTGCTTCCCTTCTTTTAAACATACTGTTCTGTTGTTCCAGAAAACTCCTTGGTTCCCAGGAGAACTGTTAACCATTAAAACTCAGCTCAGATGTCACTTCTGAGGCAGGATAGGGTTGTAGCCAGCCTTTCCTCCTCACCTACTAGCTTTCTCCCTCACCTCACCCCTAACCCCCCCCCCCAAAAAAAAACACTTATGGTTAATGAAAGAATCTGAAGCTAAAGGAGAACCTGACCTCTACCTAACCCCCAGTAAAATGAAATTGGACTCCACACTAGGCAACTAGCGGGTTCCAAGGACCATAAGAATGACAACTCACATGTGTAGGCTCTACTAGGTAATAGTGGGCTTCACAGCTCCATGGCAAGACTTTCCCCATTTGAGTGATGGGAAAACTCAAGCAGAGAGTAGTTCGTGGTCCCCAGTGCAGATCTAACCCTTTTCGGAAGGGAGCTCTCCAAAAGCTGCGCCTATAGATGGGCAGAGAACCCCCTTCTCAGGCAGTCAACCTTTCCCCACTGGCCTTAGGAAGCCAGGAACCGCGTCCCCCACCCCTAGCCCACGCTTCGCCTTGCCTTGCCCGCTAGGGGGCGCAAATCTCTTCTCCAAGGTCGCCGGGAGCAGCCGAAGAACTGGTGGGCGATAGTTGAGGGGTGTGGGTGGATCAGCAAACGCCCAGGGAGACATGAAACCTGGGCCTCATAGCTTGGGTCCCCAAGGGCTGGCCTGGGGTCAGCCCGGCAAGAGGTAGGGACGGGTCCTCGTGAACTGAAGGGGAGTCGAAAAGCACTGCACCGTCGAGGGCCTTAAATCGCCAGTCAATATCCCGCCTCCGTCTTCTGGACAACTGGGACTTTTGGGAGGGAGGTCAACTCTGCCACGCCTCCTTTGACCAGAGGAACTGCGATGGATGCAGGAGGAGTCCAGACTTGTTTTAAGGCCCCTTCGCGATCACGTTATCCTGAACTCACTGTCTTTGCAAGACCCTCTCCTACATTCTCTATGCCCCTAGGGAAGCCGCCTTTACCCCCCTTCTCCACCCCGCCCGATTCCGGTCCCAGGACCCCTCCGCAGGCCAGGAACTTGGACTGGCCTAGGGAAGCCGATCCTTCTCCTGATCCTCCCTGATTCAACTTGGTACCCGCCCCCTGCCACTGTGCCCCGCCTCCGAGGAGGAAGCGTGAAGCCTCGCGGTACTGCTCCAGCGCTCAAGGAAAGGGGCGGGGATAACGGAGGCCGGGAAGGTGATTCGTGGGTCTCAGGAGGCCGCGTTGGGGTGGGGGTGGGGGTTGCGCGTGCGCACTTTGCATCGCTTGTATAAGCCGTGTTTCTTGCAATCCTGGCATTTTTGTTGAGCGCCACTTTCCGTCTTTTCCCTTCTTGGGATCTGAGTGTCCTGGGCTGCGCCCTCCATTCGGGCCGGTGGGCACAACGCGTGAGTGTGGCCTAGCAGGGGAGAGGACCGCGTGCGCGTGGAGGACACGGTGGACTGAAGAAGGGTAGGTAAGGGGGTGGTGGAGGGGCCTGAGGTTGGCACGATGTGATGAATGAATAGGGACCAAGAACTGGTGGTGTGGGAGTTAAGGGAGCTTGAAGTAATGGGCGGGGACTGAGATTGGAGAAGGGAAGAGGTGCGTTGAATGCGTTCCCCACCCCACCCCCCTTTTTGTATGTGACAGAGAGAGGGACAGACAGACAGGAAGGGAGAGAGGAGAAGCATCAGTTCTTCCTTGCGGCACCTTAGTTGTTCATTGATTGCTTTCTCATACAGTAGACCGAGTGACCCCTTGCTCAAACCTTGGGCTCAAGCTGGTGAGCGCCAGATGAGCCCGCGCTGGAGCTGGCGACCTCGGGGTCAGAACCTGGGTCCTCCACTTCCTAGTCTGACGCTCTATCCACTGCTCTACCGCTTGGTCAGGCATGCATCTCCTTCTGACTACATCCTTTGGGCAGGAAATGAGGTAGGAAAGGAAGCGAAGTTGCTTGTCACCCCTCGCTGATCTTGTCTTTTTCCCCTGCCAGGGCACGCAGCATGGCAGAAAACAGAGAGCACCGTGGGATGGTTGAGGCTGAGCTGGATCCTGTGGAATATACCCTTAGAAAACGGCTGCCCCATCGCCTGCCCCGGAGGCCCAATGACGTTTATGTCAACATGAAGACTGACTTTAAGGCCCAGCTGGCCCGCTGCCAGAAGCTGCTGGATGGTGGTGCGCGGGGTCAGAATGCATGCACTGAGATCTACATTCATGGCTTGGGCCTAGCCATCAACCGCGCAATCAATATTGCCCTACAGCTGCAGGCAGGCAGTTTCGGGTCCTTGCAGGTGGCTGCCAATACCTCCACAGTGGAGCTAGTTGATGAGCTGGAACCAGAGATCGATACTCGAGAGCCGCTGACTCGCATCAGAAACAACTCTGCCATCCACATTCGAGTCTTCAGGGTCACACCCAAGTAATTAAAATGAGCCTGGCTTACCTTATCCACCCACCCTCAGCTAGGCTCAGATAAGACTCTTTTTGTACTGAGTACTGTTGTGGACCTTCTACCAGAGCCATCTAAGGAAAAGCCTGTTGTCTCACAGCCCAGAGGACTCTGAATTGAGAGGGGGAGAGTGTCTCTTGGGCCCAAGCAATAGGCCTTTCTAAATCTTTGTGGTTTTATAACCAACCATTATCATAAACAATAAAAAGTATGGAGTTGTGTTAGTGGCCACCACCTACCCCATTGCCACTGCATCTTCCCTGTGTGAAGCCTGTGTGTACCTGAGAAGGAGAGTAGGAAACATGAGCATTTAGGTGTAGGAGGGGAACCCAAGTGCCTTCTCAGAGAGTATAGATTGTACTATGGATGATGTAATATAAACTAGTACAGTGCAGAAGCCTGACAGCCCAATGTTTGCTTTAAAATATTTTGTTCTCTCAGAGGTGGGCCAAATAGATAAGGTGTACCCTCTTGCCTGCTGAATACAGTTGGGATAATTGTATGCTCAGAAGCATCAGGCTCTGGTACAGGTTCCCAGGCACAGGAAAGGTAGGGATTAAAAACGAAGCACTTGGGGTGGTGAACACAATACAATATTCAGATGACATCTTACAGAGTTGTACACCTGAAACCTGTATAATTTTATTAACCAGTGCCACCTCAGTAAATTCAGTTAAAAATAAATAAAAATGAAGGAACAAAGACTGGGATCTCCTTTGTATTAGGCTCTGTGGTAGGGACTGACACATAGCTTCATTCACTTTCTGGTCCTGTGGGATCCAAGTTGTTCCAAGCAGCTATGGTCCAGAGTTCTTTAGATCCTTCTGGTTGGGCTACTCTACTGGAAAGGAAAACCTCCCCAAATTACTGGGCACATAGATAATAAATACTTTCTGTTTGGGTATTTCTATAAAGATCTGATTTCTCATGTTTACAAACGAGTCATCTAAAGCAATGTTTATCAGCCCTGGCCGGGTAGTTCAGTTGTTTAGAGCGTTGTCCCAATATGCCAAGGTTGCAGGTTTGATCCCCAGTCAGGGCACATACAAGAATCAACCAATGAGTGCATAAATAAGGACTGCAAACATGTTTCTATCTCCCTCTCTAAAATCAATAAATTTTTAAAATTCTTAAAAAAAAATAAAGCAATGTTTATCAAAGTGGGTGATGAGCCCTGGCCAAATAGCTCAATTGGTTGGAGCATCGTCTGGAAGCACAGAGAGGTTGCTGGTTCAATTCCCAGGTCAGGGCACATACAGAACAGCTTGATGTTCCTGTCTCTCGTTCGCTCTCAACTCAATAAAATAAACATTAAAGTATAAATTAAAAAAACCAAAGTGGGTGATGATTCATTTGTGTGTGATAAAATCAATTTACTGAATCATAGACTTAAAAAGCAAGTAGAAGTAAGTGCAATTTAAATGGCAGTTTTGTTGCCACTTTCTCAGTTACCTATGTGTTTATATCTACACATATATACTAAGTATCTAAGCTGTGTTTTACTGTGCTCAAGACCACAAGTTTGGCCCTGGCCAGTGGCTCAGTGGATAGAGTGTCGGATTGGCATATGGACGTCCCAGGTTTGATTCTTGGTTAGAGCACACAGGAGAAGTGACCATCTGCTTCTCTCCCTCTCCCTCTCCCACAGCCAGTGGCTTGATTGGCTCAAGTGTGGCCCCCAGAGATAAGGATAGCTCGGTTGGTCTGAGCACATCAAACTTAGGCACTAAAAATAGTTCACTACTCGAGCATCAGCCCCAGACAGGGTTGCCGTTGCTGGATGGATCACGGTCGGGGTGCAAGTGGGAGTCTGCCTCACTACCCTCCTCTCACCTAAAAAAAAAAGTCACAGGTTTGAGAACTTCTAATTTAAAGGTTAGGAACAGAACTTTGCTCTAGTTTCCCTGAAGGTAGTTTGCTTTGGGTTTTGAAAATCAGGCTTGAGTACTACTGTTGATGAGGGACTTTGATGCTGGGTGAGTGACTGCCAGTAACTCAGAAAAGCAGACTTCTTGCAGAAGAACTAGCGTTTCATTCAAACAACTAAACGTGCTGAGTAACTACTGTGAGCCGAGGCCTGGATTAAGCCCTGGGGATACAAAGGTGAGTGTAAAATGGCCTCCACTTTCAAGGAGCTCATTATTTAATTGGGATGGTGGGTAAAAACAATTTTTGTGAATGAGGAAAAATGTGTTATAAAAAAAGTAAGAGTAGCCATGATATGGAAATGGGGAGAAGGAAACACTAACTTTCTGGTGAAGTTCAAGATGGTTTCACCTTTGACCTGGGATTTAGAGGATGAATAGGGCTTTGCCAGGCCAAAAAGATGGGAGAGGCCATCTCTGGTAGAGGGGGTGATATGCACAAAGAGGATTCACAAATAAACAGGATGTATTCTGGGGCTGGAGGGTTACTCAGTAGCTAGAAAGCATGAGGTGGGGAGACCTGAAAGAGATAAGATGGGACACATTCCTATCACACCCCTGTATCCCCCACTCCCCTCTTCTTGACTTCAAGTTTCGTTTGCCCTGGAGCCCTCCCCGTAGCAGAGGAGCCAGCAGGAAGCTGGATGGAACTATGTGTCTCCCTGCACGTATGTGTTCTTGTGTCTGTGCTCCCGGCCTGGGCCCAGCTGAGGTGGTGGCAGGCAGCCCTTCTGTGTTTGGTTTGTTTTGGCAACTATGTCTCCCAGCCTATTTGTTTGTTGTTTCTACTCCATGTTCCCTCACTGCTTGCCAGTGTGGCTTCCCTCAGTGGCAGGTTTATAGAAACAGCCCTTAGACATTGGGGGGCATGGGGGATCACTCTTGAGAGTGTAGGAGCAGGCAGCAGATGAGGGAAAGCTTATTGCATCTACTAGAGTCTGTGCATGGTGGGCGGGGCAGGGAACTCCATCCCATTTGTAGGGAGGCCAGGAAATATTGTCTGACTCTGGCCTCTGTCCACCCCTCTCCCCAACTTCTATTGGCTCTCTGGTATTCCATCAAAACTTGGGAGCCTGACCAGGTGGTGGCACAGTGGATAGAGCGTCGGACTGGGATGTGGAAGGACCCAGGTTCGAGACCCCGAGGTTGCCAGCTTGAGCACGGGCTCATCTGGCTTGAGCCAAAAAAAAAAAAAAAAAAAAGCTCACCAAGCTCACCAGCTTGGACTGAAGGTCCCTGGCTCGAGCAAGGGGTTACTCGGTCTGCTGAAGGCCCACGGTCAAGGCACATATGAGAAAGCAGTCAATGAACAACTAAGGTGTCACAACGAAAAACTGATGATTGATGCTTCTCATCTCTCTCCGTTCCTGTCTGTCTATCCCTCTCTCTGATTCTCTCTCTGTCCCTGTAAAAAAAATAATAAAAAAATAAAAATAAATAAAAAATAAACAGAAAAACTTGGGAAATGAAGGAAGGGAGTAAGGGCAGAAGGTGTATCCAAATACAGTTCCCCTTCCTTTTTTTTACCCAACAGCTGCAGAGCCCTCAATGAGTGCAAAATGATCTCCTACTTCAAAAACATCCTCAGAGACCAAAATTCAAATGCTTATTTTAGAGGTGGGCATAGATATTTGCTCATCATCTGTAGTGTTGCTGAGTATCCATTAGTTATAGGGATTTGAGTTAGGTGTGAGGCCTGCCAGGAGAGGTATAAACCACTGGGTTCTGTAAAATCTAATAAGAAGCAGGACAGAAAGATTTAAAAAGACAAATAGCCCTGGACAGATAGCTCAGTAGGTGAGAGCACAGTCCCAAAGCGCAGATGTTGCTGGTTCAGTCCCCAGTCCCAGCACATACAGGAATAGCTCAATGTTCCTGTCTCTCTCTCTCCCCTTTCCTCTTGCACTGAAATTAATAAAAGAAACATTAAAAAAAAAGACAGAGCATTCCGGACTTTTGCCTCAGTATCCCCTCAGGCTCTCCCAAACACTATATAACTCACCCCTAATCTGTAACCTGAGCTCCTCTCCCCCAGGAGAAGTGCCCGGCAGGGTTCCTTTTTTCCTTTCAATAAAGCCTGTGACTCTGGTCAAAAAAAAAAAAAAAAAAAAAGACAGCCTGACCTGTGGTGGCGCAGTGGATAAAGCGTCGTCGACCTGGAAATGCTGAGGTCGTCGGTTCGAAACCCTGGGCTTGCCTGGTCAAGGCACATATGGGAGTTGATGCTTCCTGCTCCTCCCCCCTTCTCTCTCTCTCTCCTTTCTAAAATGAATAAAAAATAAAAAAAATGCAAAAAAAAAAAAATTAAAAAAAAAAAAAAGACAAAGATTTTGCATGTGCTTGAAATTGTCCTGGTATTTGTAAGGGCTACTATTGTTAGTATGAACCACTTTTCTAAGGAACGGTTTGGGGGTCTCTTAATGTAGATATGGAGAGGGGAAGAAAGGTGATTTGTGTGTGTGTGATTTACAAGGTTGGGTTATTAATTCTGTCAGGCTTTTTAAATTGTGGCTTACCTGGCAGGGAAGAAGGTCTTCAGGACACATGAACTGTTTTAGACGGGCTGATGATTCTCCTATGTAGGTCCCCCCATTATGTCCCAGGTGAGTTCCTGGTGTTTGGTCAGGAGTTGGGGGAAGAATGGTATGTTCTATAAACCTTTGAACCTATGGAGAAGTTGGACTAGTTGTTGCTTAGGGAACAGATGTCCAGCTTCACAGAGATTTGGAGTGAGGCCAAGGTTATCCCCCTAAGAAAGAAGTCTGTGAAAACGATCACTTCAGACTCCACCTTCCTAAGGGCACAATGGATGCTTTTTAATTTATGTTTTCTAGATTTTCAATCATCACATATAGTTTTTGTAGTAAGAAAACATTAATTTTTACAAAGCCTATTCATCTGTTCTCTACGTGGGGTGATCAGGGGAGTTAGTCATCAAACTGATGAGATAACTCAAGGAGAAGAAATAATTTCATTGCCCAGTCCAGTAATGAGTAAATGCCTGACAAATGGATGAATGGATGGGTGAATGTACAGGAAGGCAGCTTACTATCTGCTCTATAACAAGCCTCTGCTGTCTTGAGAGACATCAAATGTCTTGTCACTGGAAATATGCAAGCAGAGGGTGGGCCTTCACCTTCATAAGATCTCAAATACATGAATCTTGTTTGCTACAAGAAAAATAAACTTTCCTGAAAGTACTAAATTATTTTCTGGTTGATGAAATAAGACATGAGCAGGAGGGCTCACTTGTATACACATTAGGGATGCCTGTGGGGTCAAACAGTAGGTTCTTGTAATTTGCCAGTTCTCAGTCAATGAACAGTTTGGGGAAATATTTGCTAAATTTGGATGTTTGAGTGTACGTCTAAGGCTGCTATAAACTTCCCTTGAGTAGATCTTGGCCTATATTCCTCCAAGTAGGAAGAGACTATAGGACCATCCAGTAGAGTTCATGCAAAATTCCTAAAAAAGTCTCTGAGCCCTATGTTAGCAAAATGGAACTTTGTATCCACAATTGTACGCCTGCAAAGGGCTTACAGGGGAGAAAAACATTACTCCCAATACTATTGCCAGTAGTGTTTTTCTTTTTCAGTTAGGACTTCCTAATTTTATTTCTGCTTGGACAGGAAAGTTACTCTGGCCAATTTAGCATCTCTGTCCTCTGATAGAGCAGGGGTTGGGAATCTTTTTGGCTGAGAGAGCCATGAACGCCCATATTTTAAAATGTAATTCTGTGAGAGCCATACAACATGTTTAACACTAAATACAAGTAAATGTGTGCATTTTATGTAAGACCAACACTTTTAAAGTACAATAAGTCTCTGAATTCTTTTTAATAACGTTGTTATGCTGTTGCTAACCAATGATGAATAAAGTACTTCTTATCATTAATGCGACTTCTGATGCTGCATGGTTTTGCTGATGGCTTTGTAGTCTGGTTGATATGTGGTGAGGTTAAGCTTCATGCAGGCGTTGAGACTTCCATCCGTTAAACGTGATCGTAGGTTGGTCTTAACGTTCTTTAGATGTGAGAAGGACTGCTCACATGCATACGTAGAGCCAAACATTGTCAGTACAGCAATACTCACACGCTGCAGTGTGTGGTATGTGATGGGAAACACGTTCCAAGTTTTGACAATCAGCTGGTCCATGGGTTGAAGTTTTTTTATTTCTCCCCACTTGTGTTTCCTGGCCAACTCTGCGTGCTGTCGTGCAAGTCTTTACAAATCTTCATTCAGTGACTTGAACTTATTCACCCACATGTCTGAGGCCTTCAGATCAGCAGCTTGTAGCTCAAAATCTCTGACAGGAACACTGGGGATGTAACTCAGATGGGCGCTGTCCACTGCACACTCATGTGGATGGGTGATGAACTTAAAAAGACGAGTGTGCTCACGAAATTCTCCAAAGCGCACTTTGAATGACTGCAGGAGATTAGATGTGAAGCCCGCTAGCTGCTGGAGATCAATATGTTGAGCAGGTTCACTTACTGTGCATGCATCTTTAAACTTTCTCAGTTTTTCAAAGTGTAAAGAACGACCTGTTTCAATGTCCGTGATGAAGAGTTCCAGCTTGTTTTCAAATGCAAACACTGCTTGTTGAAGGGATAAGACTGTATTTCCAACGCCTTGCATTTTCACATTGAGCTGGTTCAGATGTTCAGTCATGTCCACGAGATAGTAGAACTTCAGGAGCCACTCACTATTAGCTAACTCAGGATGCTCAATGTTTTTCATTTCAAGAAAAGTCCGGATTTCGCTCAGACAAGCCGCGAAACGGCTGAGCACCTTCCCTCTTGACAACCAACACACATTGCTGTGCAGAAGCAGACCAGGATAATTATTCCCAACTTCATCCAGCAGTGTTTTAAACTGGCGATCATTTAAAGCTTGGGCAACAATAAAGTTGGCCGCCCGAATGACCAGCGACATCACCTCACCAAGCTGCTTGCCACACATCTGAGCACAAAGCCCCTCCTGATGTAGAATGCAGTGAAAACTTAGAATGGGTCTCTTTTCATGTTCACGAAGAAGCGTTACAAATCCTCTGTTTTTCCCCACCATGCACAGAACATCATCAGTACACACCAAAATAAGTTTATCCATTGGTAGGTTTTTTTTTCTTTAGCGAACTCAGTGAAAGACTTGAATAAATCCTCCCCTCTAGTTGTGTCTTTCATAGGCAAAACAGCAAGACTCTTTTCACATAGTGTGTCTCTGACAACATACCTTGCAATCATGCTGAACTGGAATAAATGGCTTATGTCTGTTAACTCATCCAAAGCGAGAGAAAAGAATGATGCTGCATTTATGTCCTTCACTTGTGTTGCCTCAATTTGATTTGCCATCATGATGGTATGATTGTGAACAGTTCTTGCCGACAGAGGCATGTCTTTTATTCATTTGATTATCTTGTCTTTATCTGAAAAGTCATCAAAAAGTTCATTGACAACATCAAGCATGAACGTTTTGGCATACTCCCCATCTGTGAATGGCTTTCCATTTCTAACAATTGCTAAAGCACCAGCAAAGCTAGCCGAATTCCAGTCACCTTGTTGGGTCCAAACACGGAGTTGCTGCTGACTAGCTTACACTCTGCATAGTAGCTCTTGACATGCTTTCTTCCTGCTGTCCCTCGCTGGATATTTTGATGCAAATGTAGTATGGTGTGTGTCGAAGTGCCACTTTATATTTGACCGTTTCATCGATGCAATTTTATCATTGCATATTAGACACACTGCAGAACCTGCTCTCTCACAAGGTGAATTCCTCTGTCCATTTTTGCTGAAAAGTACGATACTCCTCATCTTTTTTTCTTTTAGCCATCTTCTTCGTCAAAAGAATTTCTGCAATTAGCTAGCTGACTACTTGATTCAAAGGAAGGAAATTTACTTCCTGACCTCACAATGACCTGTGTATGTTAGGCATTATCAATAAAAATTTGGTGTTGTCCTGGAGGACATCTGTGACTGGCTCCAGCCACCCGCAACCATGAGCATGAGCGATAGGAAATGAATGGATTGTAATACATGAGAATATTATATATTTTTAAAGTTATTATTTTCTTTTTATTAAAGACTTGTCTGCAAGCCAGATGCAACCATCAAAAGAGCCACACCTGGCTCACGAGCCATAGGTTCCCGACACCTGTGATAGAGGATAAGTGATGTGAGAAGAGGCTTAGAAATACTCAGCTGTATCTGTAAGCCAGAGATCCAAGGATCTGGGCTGACACTTGTCACAGAAACCTAACTGGGGAAAGTGGTTCTGAAGCTCAAGGAGGGGGTATTAGTGCTCTGGAAACCCTTGGGGGATTTAAGAGACAAGAAACTGATAAAGGTGGCCCCCTAACACTAGTCTAAGGTGGGTTAAAAGTCTCATACAGCCTGACCAGGCGGTGGCGCAGTGGACTGAGATGCGGAGGACCCAGGTTTGAGACCCCGAGGTCGCCAGCTTGAGCACAGGCTCATCTGGTTTGAGCAAAGCTCACCAGCTTGGATCCGAGGTTGCTGGCTAGAGCAAGGGATTACTTGGTCTGCTGTAGCCTCACGGTCAAGGCACATATGAGAAAGCAATCAATGAACAACTAAGGTGTCACAACAAAAAACTAATGATTGACGTTTCTCATCTCTCTCCATTCCTGTCTGTGTGTCCCTATCTATCCCTCTCTCTGACTTTCTCTCTGTCTCTGTTAAAAAAAAAAAAAGTCTCATACAGTCCAAGGGCTTTGGGCTTTTCTAGGGACCCACATTGATGGGGCAAGAACTCCCTAGCTGGCTCCAGGCTTTGAATGAACTTGAATAAGTTTGAAACTTGTCTTGATATCTGTGTCTTTATTCATCTCTAACTTCCATAGGGACACCATTTTACTCAGTTGTGTACAGGAGCAAGTTTCTCCCAAGGGTAGTCAATGTATACACACAGAGATACCTCTGTCCACATCACACTATTCTCAGGAGATTTTCCCAGTGAGCTGCTTGATGAGGCAGCTTTAACACCAGAGATAAGGTACCATGAACCTGTGCCCAGCTCCTCAGAGGGAACAGTGGAAGGTGCTGGAGGAAAGCCAAAGAATATGCTGGGGGTTTGGCCTCCAGGCCTCCAAAGTGAGAACAAATAGTGGGAAAATAAAACAGAGAATGTAGGAATAACAGCTAGCATTTATTGATCACCCTATACCAGGCATTATATAACCATACCATAGCCCTGGGAAGCAATTACTATAATTTTCACCATCCCCATTCTATAGAGACAAGGTTTAGACATAAAATCACAAGTTGGGTGCTTGTAAGTGGCAGAGCTCAGGTCATAGATCTGGGTTCCCTTGTTTATTGAACAATCCCTTTAGGCCACTAGGTCACAGAGCTGCCTGCTACAAACAGAAACCTGGATCTGGTTCTCCTGGCAACTTGTAGCCAAGAAAGCAGCATTTGCCTCGATTTCTCCAAATTTATCTTTGCCCAGGACTTTCTCCAGTAGGAACCCCTTCTCCAGCATTCTTGCTCCCTTCCCAGTGCCCCAAAGGGCCAGGAAGCCCTCCCCAACTTCACCGTCCAAGATGCTCGGCCACCTCTCTTCCCAGCACAGAAGGTCTTCTGGGCCACTGGCTGAACTCTCGAGTCAAGCCAAGAAGCAACTGCTCGGAGAGCAGGGTAGGAGAGGCCCAGAGGCCCCCCTCATCTCCAACCCAACTCCAGGCAGCTGGAGCTTCGTGCTGCCTGGGGTCTGGGACAGCTCAGGGGGGCTGTAAATTTGCTTCTCCTTGGATTCTCAATCTGAATTGGCTGCCAGGAAGACTTCATGGAACAGAGCCTGCTCCACCCCCGCCATCCTCTGGTCACAACCGTCCTTTGTCAGACCCTGCTTCAGAGACTGCCTGCACAGGAAGTGGAGGGAGGCCTCACAAGCCCCCAAGATCCCAGAGCTAGGTTGTCCAGGCATGGCTCCAGCAAGCACTCTGAGAATGAATGGCTTCTCTTCTCTAGGTCATCTCTGGCTGAGGTGTCTGGAGTGGAGGGACCATATAATTCAAGCCACACATACATGATGGCCATAAACAGGAAACATGCTGGGTGCCTGGTGAGTACTAAAGTGAACAAAACCTGCCATACACTGTCCTTCACGCTCTTCTCTGATTAACAGGGCACCTGTGCTGCATGACTCCAGCGAGTATTATTCCTATCAGAGCAGAGGCAGATTAAGGTTGGTTGAGGCCCCGGGTCCAGAAGAAAATATTGGGTCCGTTAAAAAAAAAGAGAGATAAGGAAAATAAAAATACATGTTAACCATATTTTTAAATAAATAAAAATGTTATGTACTATTAATGTTAAAATTGCACATATGAAACCAAACTTGATGTCATTAGAAAAAAGTGTGAAGTTGGGGTTTTGTGAGGCCCTTCAAAAGTTGGGGCCCAGGACGCATGCCCAGTGCACGCACCATTAAATCTGCCTCTGTATTGGAGTCTATATGAATGGCACCCCCGGGAGATTGTGCAGTGCTCAAGCTTGACAGTTATGCATGGTGGCCCTGCCAGTGAGACACCTAAGACATATAAGGACAGCACAGAGTAAGCAGCACAGAGGATGGAGATAACTTCTTGCTGGGGGTTCAGGGAAGGTTTCTTACAAGAGGTAATGCTTGAGTTTGGTCTTTGAAGAACAGGGGAGAGAGTGTGGAAGGGTGATCCAGGTGGAAGGCATGGGTGAACAAAGGGCACAAAATTGAAAACCATCTAACTGAGTTTGTGTGGTGAAGGGAGTGGGAATGAGCAAAGTGGGAAAATAGGCTGGAGAGGTAGATAATTGGCAGAACACAGAGGGTCTTAGTTCTGAGACAATAAGGAGTCATTGCAGGCTTCTGCTCAGGGGAGGGACTCGAATGAGGCTCTTCAATGGGAAAATTAATCTAGTGGCAGGATTGACGATTAACTAGCAGGGTCAGTGAGGAGACCCTCTGCAGTGGTCCCGGAACTGGGTCAGTAGCATGCCAGAGGAATAAAAGCAGGAAGATGGAGGGAGCACTGGGAAGGGAGGAGGTGGGCATTGGCAAGGGAGCTCCAGGTAACTTCTTGTTTTCTTCCTGCTCCTCAGGGTTCTCCTAATGAGGACAGACAGATGGACCCTGCGGGGCAGTATCCAAGAGCACCTGGGTTGAGGTTGTCCTCCAAACCAGCCTCTGCTCTCCAAGCAGGGTTACAGTTTAGGGATCAGGTATGGGGTGAACCAGATCCTCTCTTCTCCCCTCTCGCCCTAGCTGCAATCACAGCTTTGTCTCCAAAAGCTGCAGAAGATAAGCCAGTACCACCCTTGTCCAGCAGGCCCCAGCACCCACAGTCTGTCTTCATGGCCCATCTCCCTTCTTTTCTTGAAGGTAGGTTGCTGTCAGAGGGGAGGGAGAAGCAGGTCCCACAGCCCAAGAAGCTCCCCCTTTCCTTCTTCTCCTCAGGCTGTGTCTACACTTCCCCCCATCTGTCCCTGGTCCCATCTCCATGGTCAGGTCAGGGCAATGACGCAGGAGTCAAGGGACTGGGAGAGCAGAGCCTGGGGGTTGGGGGGTTGGGGACAGAACACATGTGCGGACGTGTGTGGACGTGAGTGTGCATGTGCTCGTCTCACAGCTGGGATCTGGAAAGGGAGCAGAACTGGGCTCTGAGGGCCAAGAGGGGCTGGGAGCCTGCCTGATGCTGAGAGGGAAACTGGGACCAGAAGGCAGAGTGGGGCGTGCAGATCGACGTCTAATACACCAGGTCTGAGGTGGGCTCCCAAAGCAGGCTCAAGGTGAGCTGAGGGCAGGGGAGCAGGTGGAAGAGAGTCAGGCCCTCATTACTTCGCCAGAAGCACACCAGTCTCTCCATTCATCTTTCTGAGCCCCTCTGAGCAGGGGATCATGCTCTCCCCTCCCCTTTATGGCTCCCTCACTTCATTCAGGTTTTCATTCAGTTCACCTTGTCAGCATGCATCCTTGCCTACCTGATCTAAAATTGCAAACTCTTCTAACACTCCTGGCTCCCCTTCTGTGCTTGTTCTTAGTCCTTAATGCCATTGGAGATCCTCTCTTTTATTCATATTTGTGTTTGTTGTCTGTCTCTTTACTAGAATGTCAGCTCTACCAGGGCAGGCACTCTTGCCTGTTTTATTCACTGCTCTATCTCCAGGTCCTGGCCAAGAGTAGGTATTTATACATACTGTATGTTTCTTTTATTTTTTCCTTCCTTCCTTTTTTTTTTCTTTCTTTCTTTTTTAATTCAGTGAGAGGAGGGAAGGTAGAGACAGACTCCTGCATGCCCCCTGAACCAGGATTCACCAAGCAAGCCCACTAGGGGGTGATGCTATGCCCATCTGGGGGGGGGGTAGCTCCATTGCTCAGCAACCGAGCTGTTCTTAGCACCTAAGGCGGAGGCCATGGAGCCATCCTCAGTGCCTGGCACCAACTCGCTCTAATTGAGCCATGGCTACAGGAAGGGAAGAAAGAGAGAGAGAGAGAGAGAGAGAGAGAGAGAAGCAAGAGAGGGAAGGTTGGAGAAGCGGATGGACGCTTCTCCTGTGTGCCCTGACCGGGAGTCAAAACTGGAACATCCATATGCCGGGCCAACACTCTACCACTGAGTCAACCAGCCAGGGCTATATATATATATATATATATGTTTTTCTTTCTTTTATTTATTATTTTTTTTTGTGACAGAGACAGAGAGAGACAGAAAGAGGAACAGACAGGAAGAAAGAGAAATGAGAAGCATCAATTTTTTGTTGCTGTTCCTTAGTCTCCTTAGTTGCTTAGTTGTTCATTGATTGCTTCCTCTGTGTGCCTTGCCCAGGGGACCACAGCAGAGCGAGTGACCCCTTGCTCAAGCCAGCAACCTTGGGCTCAAGCCAGTGACCTTGGGCTTCAAGCCAGCGACCTTTGGGCTCAAGCCAGCCTCCGTGGGGTCATGTCCATGATCCCATGCTCAAGCCAGCGACCCCACCCTCAGGCTGGTGAGCCTGTGCTCAAGCTGGATGAGCTCACACTCAAGCCCGCGACTTTGGGGTTTTGAACCTGGGTCCTCTGCATCTGAGTCCAATGCTCTATCCACTGTGCCACCGCCTGGTCAGGCTATATGTTTCTTGAATGAATAAATATTTAAGAAATAAATAATTCCTGAACGAATGAATGAACAAACAAACATTTTCCATTCTTTCCAAACAAAAACCAAATTCCTCAGGGTGGCTTTCAAGGCCCTTCACAATCTGACCCCTCCCTAACCAGCATCCTGGCCTGATCTCCACCTTTCCTTTCTGTACCCTAGATCAGTGGTCCCCAACCTTTTTGGGGCCATGGACTGGTTTAATGTCAGAAAATATTTTCACGGACCGGCCTTTAGGGTGGGATGGATAAATGTATCATGTGACCGAGACAAGCATCAAGAGTGAGTCTTAGACGAATGTAACAGGGAATCTGGTCATTTAAAAAAAATAAAACATTGTTCAGACTTAAATATAAATAAAACGGAAATAAAGTAAATTATTTATTCTTTCTCTGTGGACTGGTACCAAATGGCCCACGGATCAGTACCGGTCCGTGGCCCAGGGATTAGGGACCACTGCCCTAGATGCATGTTCTTACTTTCACTTTGCTAAATTGGCCTCCCACGCCTACCTCACATTTCTTCCCACTGAAATCTTACCTGCCCTTCAAGGCTCTGAGCTCAGTATTAACTCCTCCATCAAACCTTCCTTGACTTACCCAGCTAAAAGAGCTCTCCTTCTTCCAAACACTTACAGCTCAGCTCTGCACACTCCAGTCCTCACACAGGGCCCTGTGTACACATCTTATCTCTACAGCAAACTACTAACTCCATCCAGGAGACAGGAGCTAGGTCTTGCAAAGTGTGTGGTTGAGTGTTTTGAACAAAGAAGTTACTGAACACATGAATAAGTATCTCTGATATCATGAGACCTGGGTAGGGAGTGAAGGAATATATATATATATATATATATATATATATATATATATATATATATATATGACTACCTGTATTGGTAAAACTTTGCTGCCTGATGAAACCTGCACAAGGTGAGACTGGTGCTTTCATCACACCCGTTTGACAGGTGAAGACACTGAGGCTCACAGGATGAGGTCATTTTCCAAGGTTTGAGAGCCAGCCAGCCTTGGTCTCCTGCTTTAGAGAGCTTGCTCCTCTGCCTGAGGGCTTTCTGGAAGCTGCAAAGGCTTAGCTGCAAAACTGAACTGCCATCATTCTCGGCATTAGCTCTATTTCAGAGTTTGTAAGAATTCTGCTAGGCAGGCTAACCTGTATCAGATGTCAAAGTGCATATATGTCTTGCACAGCATATCATGTGCTTTGTACTTTAAAATTTCAATTTCTAGGTTTCAGGGTCCTAGAAAGTGAGGAATGCGGGGTGGGGGGAGAAGACCCCTACATTTCTTGTCCCATAACCACCATCACCCCCATCAACTTCTTCCACATGAACAACACTGGTTCTAGAGCAAGGTCAGGGACTGTGAGAAGGAAGGCAACTGAATTGCCCCTGCCAGCACCTTCCGGGCTTCCAGACGCAGCGCCGTCTCAGGAACCCAGGCACATCCAGCTCTGAGACCGCCTCCCGCCCCCCCCCCCCCTCCCGCAAGACCCGATGCCCCCCTGGGAGGCCTGGGCATCCCCAGCCCTTCCCAGAGTGGTCCTCCACTTCCAGACACAGGCACTCTGCCCATCTGGCTGGTGCGCACCCAACCACACCTCCCGGAATCCGGGGTCAGGCGGGCAGAAGGGTGTCCCTGCACCCGCGTCTGCCAGGGCTCGGCTCCCGCCCCGGCGAGCCCGCGACCCAGGCGTCCTGCCCCCTGCTCTGACCTCCTGGCCCCCACCTCGGGCGACCCCTCACGCACACAGCCTCTCCCACCCCCACACACGCACGCACACATGCTGATAACAGTCCCGACCCCCGGCCGCAGCTGCAGTCCCCAGGCCAACGCCGGCCGGTCGCCTCGTCGCGCGTCCTCCCGGACGCCTGCCCTGCGCTTGCTCAGCCCGACTCCCGGCTCTGCAGCCCCTGGACGGTGGCCCCCTCCTCCGGCCTGTGGGGTGGCCCTGCCCCACCGAGATTCCCGGGATGAGGGCTCCGAGCGCTGGCGCCGGGCGAGCCCCTGGTCGCTGAGCTGCCCGGCGGGGCACGGAGATGGGGGTGCGCGGTGAGTGCTCGCCCGCTGAAGAGCGACCGCCCCGCCCCTGTTTGAGAAGGGATTTGCCACTAGGACTGTTGGCCTGGAGGTGGCTGGGTTCAAGGACCCGCGACTAGCCGAGGGACCCCGGAAGGGCAAAGGGGGTGGGGCAGTCTCCACGTGTCGGCGGGCTTGGGGAGTCCCCGGGAAAGGCAGAATGTGACTTGGGGACCGGGACGAGGTTTTGGGGTTCGGGGAGGAAAAGAGTTATGCGGGAGGGGAGGAAGTTGATACCTGGGTCCTGGAGCAACCACCAGGATCTGCGGGAGGGGAAGCCTCTGTCACAGCCAGATTGAAGTTTGGCCCCAAGAAGTGGAGCCGGTAGCTGGGGGGTGGGGTGTGCGCTCAGCAGCAGGATTGAATGAAGGCAAAGGAGGCAGAACCTGAGCGCTTGGAAGGTTGGGGTTGGGAGCACTAGCCCAGCCAAGGAGCGGGATGTGTGAACCTGCCTCTCCAAACCAGCTCTTCTCCCTTGCGGGCCGCACACCAAGTCTGATTCTCTTTTCTAGAATGTCCAGCCCTGCTGCTCCTGCTGTCCTTGCTGATGCTTCCTCTGGGCCTCCCAGTCTTAGGCGCCCCACCACGTCTCATCTGTGACAGCCGAGTCCTGGAGAGGTACATGCTGGAGGCCCGAGAGGCCGAAAATGTCACGGTGAGGCCCCCTACCTAGGACATTCTGCAGAATTTCCTCTCAGAGGCTCGGGGATCTCCTCCAAGATCCAGGAACCTGGAATCCTTCCTGGCACTTGGTTCAGGCTGAAAGTAGGAAGCCAAAGCCCCCAGTAAAAATGATAAAACCGGTAGCCCCTAACGCATACCTGGAAGCTAGGTAAGGGCCAGAGCTGGAGGACCTGTGGCCTGTGGTCTGGGCTGGGAGCCCTCGGGAGCCTTAATCCCTGGGGTTGTGTTTTCAGATGGGCTGTGCTGAAGGCTGCAACTTCGGTGAGAATATCACCGTCCCAGATACCAAGGTTAATTTCTATGCCTGGAAGAGGATGGAGGTGAGTTCATTTTTTCTTTCTTCTTGAGGAGTCTCATTTTGAGAACCTGACAGGGTGGGAGGGAGAATGATGATAGAGCTAGAGAAGAAATGGAGCAGCAAAGCTGAGGACTGAATGGAATATATCCACTTATTTCTTTGTTCATTCATTTATTCCACAAACCTTACTGCATGCCTTCTGTTTGCTCAGCTTTTTGCTTGGGGCTGCTCAGAGAGAGGAAGGGGCTGACTTGGGCCAGCTGACGTCAAATCTCTGCTCCTTTTAGGTTGAGCAGCAGGCTTTGGAAGTCTGGCAGGGCCTGGCCCTGCTATCAGAAGCCATGCTGCAGGGCCATGCCCTATTGGCCAATTCCTCCCAGCCATCTGAGACCTTGCAACTGCATGTGGACAAAGCCATCAGCGCCCTGCGCAGCCTCACCTCCCTACTTCGGGTGCTGAGAGGCCAGGTGTGTAGGAATAGACCCTCCCTTACACTCTATTTGCCCTTTCTGTAAAATGGGAGAATAGCCCTGCCAAGGAATACTGAGGCTTTCCTCATAACACTTCCAATTCTATCCTGAACCCCATTTATTTCCCTCCAGAGTCCATGACACTGCAGTAATCTTTTGTTCTCTCCTTGACAGAAGGAAGCCATCTCCCTTCCAGAAGCAACGGCTTCTGGTGCCCCACTCCGAACATTCACTGTTGATACTTTGTGCAAACTTTTCCGAATCTACTCCAATTTCCTGCGGGGAAAGCTGAAGCTGTACACAGGAGAGGCCTGCAGGAGAGGGGACAGGTGACCAGGTGCTCGCTCCCTGGGCACATTCACTACCTAGCTCACCACCACTGCCCATGTCACACCTTCCACACCACCACTCCCAACCCCCATCCTGGGGCTATCAGCTCAGCACCAGCCTGTCCCACAGACACTCCAGGGCCAGCGGTGACATGTTAGGGGCCAGCAGAACTATCTAGAGCTCAGCTCATTTCTAAAGCTGTCACATGGCCAGTCTGAGGTCCTGAAGCAAAAAGAATCCTGAGGAAACCAGCTTAAACTTGGGACGACACCATGCTGGAGAGACACCAAACTCGTCCTGGTGCTCCACAGAACTGTGATGCCAGGACAAGCTGGAGGGCAAATTTCTCTTTTTGTACCTACCAAGCAGAGGTAGGATGGACTGGAGAATTCAGGGAGCAAGCCATAAATTCTGTAGCTCTCATGGGGTCTCCACGAGCAAGAGCCCCCTGGACAACGAATGTGGCGGGAGCCATGAAGATGAGATGAAGGCTATCCCCTGGCTCGCATAGGGTCCAGCTTTTGTTTAGTTTTCAATCTTAGTGGCAAGAACTGAAACCATAATATGGCTCTTGGCTTTTCTGTTTTCTTGGGAGCCCCCTACTTCCCTGGCTCTGTCCCCATTGTGGCAACAGGCAACAGGCCTGGGAAACCAAAGGTGGAGGGATTGGGCCCTACGTGCTGCCTTGCAGGGCCTGTCTGACCTCTTGACCCACTGGGAGTGAGGCCATAAGCTCTGCCCACACTGGTCAATAAGGTGGCTCCATTCAAGGCTATTCCTCAGTAGGCAGTTACCAACACTTATTCTTTCTGTCTCTTCTCTGTGACCCCTTCAGCTAATGTCACATTCCCAGCCTTTGCCACCTCAGTGCACCAATCTCCTTTAAATTCAGCTGACCTCTTTCCTTGTGGAGGGTCACCATCAATGTTGTGTCCTGAGACTCACAGCAGGGGCAGTAGACAGTGGGACAGAAGGAGCCACTTTCCCAGACAGCCCACTCATTGAGCACTCACTTTGTGCCCAGTGCTTCTCTAGGAAGCTCACTTCTGGGACCTCATTTTATTCTTCACACAGCCCCGTGAGGAAGTTGCCACTGTCATTCCAATTGTATAGAAGTAAAGTAACTTACTGAAGGCCAAGACAACAGGAATTCTGCCAGCATTCACCCTTCCCTCTTCTGCTTATTCCTCCCACATAATCTCTACCCGCTTCAAGCTGCCTCCTCCCCTCGGATGGGGAACTCAGAACAAACTAACTCAACCTTCACTCCCGATCCCTACTTCTTATCTGACCCTTTACCCTGACAATCAACTTCAAATTCTTTCCCAGAAGTGATGCTTCCAGGGGCAAAGCAGTGCCCAAGAGAGACCTGTGCAGACAGCAAAAGATGTCATAAACTGTATCTGTACTCCAGTCCTGGCCATTATAGTACACATGGGGATCAATTTTTCCACTTATATCACAAAACTTGGAGAAGTCTGCCTGTGCCCCTGAAAATATGCAAAAGGGAGAGAATGTTTTGCAGTTTGCAGCAGAAAAAAATTATGGGCAGGTTGGGGGGTTGGAAGGTATTTGCCAACCACATGTGAGGGGAGGGGACGACGCTGTGGTGGAAGGAGACAGCAGAGGGGTCTCCTCCAAGGCAAATTTTTATCTTGGCCAACCCAACTCCTGGTCTACAGTGCCCTCTTCAGGCCCTATTAGGAAATGCTAGAGAAATCTACTAGCAATAGAATCCTTGCGGTTCTGGCATCGCACGTTTCAATAAAAATTTGTATCGTGGTTTCCACATGTGGCATCTGGTTCTTGCGCCACAGTTGTGAAATCAGTAAGGGAGGAATCTCTCTTTCTTGCTGGTGGAATTGAAGCCAAGGAATCCAGCTAAAAAATGACAGCTAGGATCTGAACTCGAGATTTAAGACTCATAACTCCAAAGCCTTGTCCGCCTCTTGTTTAGCCTGATTTGCTGCTTACACATTTCCTGGCTCTTTTGTCCCCAGAATTCAGGGCCACTGACCATCGATTTCTCTTCAGATTTCTTCCTGCTTTCAATTAAACATAAAAGGTAGTTAATGGTACCTGAACTATGTGATCTGGGCAAGTATGTTAAGAACGTTAAAACATAATTCATTTATTCCACATTCATGGAGTGCCAACTGTCAGCTAGCCTTTGCACTACGTGCTAGTGAAATGTCGGTCTGTGCTACTCAAAGCCCAGTGTCCTCCAAGAGCTGGCAGTTCGCAGGGATGAAAAGACAAGAGCTCATTAATTTAGCCATAGTCAGTTTGGTGTGTGACTTGAGGGCTGGGATGTGGGATACCCAGGGACCCAGGATGTAAAGAGCCTGGTAGAACCAGAGTCATTGTGCAGAGACACAGACGCACAAGGACGGCGCTGGCAAATTTGCAATGTTCTTCAAGTGCAGGACTGAAGTGTGAATTTTCTTCCATGCTATTATTATTATGATTAACAGTACATTAAACTCTGGTACCTACATGATCTGCTGTGATTCACACCACAATGCCATGAAATAGGAGAACAATAGGTACCACTCCCATTTGTCAAGTGGGAAACTAAAACTAAGTTCTGCCAGGTAAGTGATGTAACCAACTCTTCTGACTTTCTGGTGGGACAATAGCCAGTGCAGCCCAGTTCTGAGTCAGTAGGTTACATAATTAATTAATTAATTAATTAATTAATTTTGTGTGTGTGTGTGTGTTTTTTTCTGAAGCTGGAAACGGGGAGAGACAGTCAGACAGACTCCTGCATGCGCCCGACCGGGATCCACCCGGCACGCCCACCAGGGGCGACGCTCTGCCCACCAGGGGGCGATGCTCTGCCCCTCCAGGGTGTCGCTCTGCCGCGACCAGAGCCC
This sequence comes from Saccopteryx leptura, assembly GCF_036850995.1. Classification (NCBI taxonomy): domain Eukaryota; kingdom Metazoa; phylum Chordata; class Mammalia; order Chiroptera; family Emballonuridae; genus Saccopteryx; species Saccopteryx leptura. Next base: position 189,282,959 of record NC_089506.1, read on the forward strand.
CTCTAGCGCCTGGGGCAGAGGCCAAGGAGCCATCCCCAACACCCGGGCCATCTTTGCTCCAATGGAGCCTTTGCTGCGGGAGGGGAAGAGAGAGACAGAGAGGAAGGAGGGGGGGGGTGGAGAAGCAAATGGGCGCTTCTCCTATGTGCCCTGGCCGGGAATCGAACCCGGGTCCCCTGCACGCCAGGCCGACGCTCTACCGCTGAGCCAACCGGCCAGGGCCTACATAATTATTTAATAGAGATACCTTCTGTTCATAGAGTGCTTTGCGATTTACAAGGCACTTTCCTGGGCATCTTTCATTTGCTTTCCTGATCCCACGAGGAAGGCAGGGACGGTAGAGGACCCCCACTTTGCAGTATAAGAAACCGAGTTCTAGGCCCTGGCCGGTTGGCTCAGCGGTAGAGCGTCGGCCTGGCGTGCGGGGGACTCGGGTTCGATTCCCGGCCAGGGCACATAGGAGAAGCGCCCATCTGCTTCTCCGCCCCTCCCCCCCTCCTTCCTCTCTGTCTCTCTCTTCCCCTCCCGCAGCGAGGCTCCATTGGAGCAAAGATGGCCCGGGCGCTGGGGATGGCTCCTTGGCCTCTGCCCCAGGCGCTAGAGTGGCTCTGGTCGCAACAGAGCGGCGCCCCGGAGGGGCAGAGCATCGCCCCCTGGTGGGCATGCCAGGTGGATCCCGGTCGGGCGCATGCAGGAGTCTGTCTGACTGTCTCTCCCCGTTTCCAGCTTCAGAAAAATACAAAAGAAAAAAAAAAAAAAAGAAAAAAAAAAAAAGAAAAAAAAGAAACCGAGTTCTAGAGAGTTTATGAGCCTTCTTCAGGTCATTAGACATTGAGAGGAAGGGCCAGGATTATGAGTCAAGCTGCCTGAGTCCATGTTCCTCGTCTATTGGAAGCACACATCACTGGCGTAGAGGAGAGAGTAAAGGGAGTGGACAAAGTGGAGGAAACAGCATTAGGCCTGTCTGTCTCTCACTACCAACTCCTTCCCACTCCATTCCCTGCCTTGGGTTCCCACTTCTTCCCTGGATAGGCAGAAAACACCTGCCATTCTCCCCATCACCCAGTCTTCCAGCTCGAGGGGCCAATTCAGCCACCTCCTGCAGCCCCAGCTCCCACCTTGACAGCAGCCTCTTGGCCTCGGGCACTACAGCTCTGAACCCTCTCCCTGGGCCTGAGCATCAGGCTGACAAACGCATCTGCCTGACCCCTGCTCAGGACTTCTCTGGAAGCACTCAGTCTACAAATCTCATAGCAGGTGACTATTGCCGGAGTTGAGTTAGTTAAATGGGGCTTTTAAGACATTGGAATCTAAACTGAAACTTAACTGTATTATTTCCAGCTGGTCAGGCTAATTACTCTAAAATTTCATCATAAAGTTGTGACATTATGGGAGAGTATTGGCAACAGAAAAACAGACAGCATTATGGTTTTCCAACTTATGTGAGTCATGCTTAAATGTCTAAAAACTCTATTCTTTTTTCTTTTTTACAGAGACAGAGAGGGGGACAGACAGGGACAGACAGACAGGAACGGAGAGAGATGAGAAGCATCAATCATTAGTTTTTCGTTGCGACACCTTAGTTGTTCATTGATTGCTTTCTCATATGTGCCTTGAGCACGGGCCTTCAGCAGACCGAGTAACCCCTTGCTTGAGCCAGCAACCTTGGGTCCAAGCTGGTGAACTCTGCTCAAACCAGATGAGCCTACAGTCAAGCTGACGACCTTGGGGTCTCGAACCTGGGTCCTCCGCATTCCAGTCCGATGCTCTATCCACTGTTCCACTGCCTGGTCAGGCTACTCTCTTCTTGATTTTTAAAAATTAATTATTAAAAAAAGAATGTGACACACCATTTTAAAAAAGATTTTATTTATTTATTTTTTTAGAGAGAGAGAAAGATGGCTAGGGGGTGGGGGTGGGGGTGGGAAGAGGAGTGAGAAGCATCAACTCATCTAGTAGGTTTCCTGACCAGGCAAGCCTGGGGTTCGAAACTGCTGACGTCAGCATTCCAGGAGGATGCCTATCCACTGTGCCACCATACGTCAGGCCACAGTTTTTTGTTTTGTCTTTTTTTTTCATTTTTAGTTTATTGTGTTGAAATTATTTCAAGTGTCCCACTCAATAATAATATCCTTGACATACCGCATCACGCCTCCCATGCCACATGGAAAGTCTCTTCCTACTCCCACTTCCCCTCTTTGCCTCCCTTCTTCCTACTTCTTCCTCCCTTTCCCTCTGGCTATTGCTACCCTGTTGTCTGTACCTATGTGTTCTGTATATATGATTTTGGCTATTCCCTTCACCTTCTTTGATCCCGTCCCCTCTTTCTCCTTCCCTCTGACAGCTGTCCATCTGTTCCCTGTGACCTTGTCTCTGTTTCTGTTTTGTTCTGCAGTTCACTGTGTTCATTAGATTCCACATATAAGTGAGATCATATGATATTAGTCTTTCTCTGCCTGCCTTATTTCACTTAGCATAATAATCTCCAGGTCCATCCATGTTGCAAAAGGTAAGATTTCCTTCTTTTTAATGGCCATGTAGTATTCCATTGTGTATATGTACCACAGCTTTTTATCCACTCGTCCACTGATGAATACTTGGGCTGTTTTCAGATCTTGGCTATTGTAAACAATGCTGCAATGAACATGTGGGTGCAAAACTTCTTTTGAATTAGTGTTTTGGGATTCTTAGGATGTATTCCTAAAAGTGGGATAGCTGGGTCAAAGGGCAGTTCCATTTTTAATTTTTTGAGGAATCTCCATACTGTTTTCCACAGTGGCTGCACAACTCTGCATTCCCACCAGCAGTGCAGGAGAGTTCCCTTTTCTTTACAACCTTACTTCACTTATTGTTTGTTGATTTGTTAATGAGAGCCATTCTTGTAGGTGTGAGGTGGTATCTCAGTATGGTTTCAATTTGCCTTTCTCTGATGATTAGTGACATTGAGCATTTTTTCATATTAGGCCACAATTTTTTATTTTATAATTATTTTTATTTATTTATTCATTTTAGAGAAGAAAGGCAGAGAGAGAGATACAGAGAGAATGGGAGGAGCAGGAAGCATCAATTCCCATATATGCCTTGAGTAGGCAAGCCCAGGGTTTTGAACTGGTGACCTCAGTATTCCAGGTCGATGCTTTATCACAATTTTTTTATTAAAAAAAGACTTTGGCTGGCCCTGGCCAGATAGCTCAATTGGTTAGAGTATCATCCCGAAGCACAGAGGTTGCTGGTTCAATTCCGAGTCAGGGCACATACAAGGAACAGATTTATATTTCTCTCTCTTTCTCTCTCTCTCTCTCTCTCTCTCTCTCTCTCTATTTATCTATCTCTCTCCCTTCCTCTCTTGCTGAGATCAATTGGAAAAAAAAAGCAAACAAAAAAACTTTAGCTGTGCTAATCTGTCCTCTCCATCTTACAGATCAGGAGACTGAGGCCCAGAGAGAGTGATCAAAGTGCCTGAGGGCAAACAGTGATCCCAGGAGCGACTCCAGTTCTCTGAAATAATTCCCAGGGGTTTTCTACTTCCCAGGGTCTCTGGCACCTATTCTTGCAGTTGCCAACCTTGTCAGGTGACAAACCCTCTGGGACCTTGCCTGTTCCTAACTCCCCAAAGTGCGGAGCTTAACGATTCTCTCCCATCACCACACCCTTCCCTTTCTGTCCTGCCGTAAGCTCCCAACCCCCACCTGCTGGCAGGTTGGAAGCTGTGCCTGTCCAACTGTGGCGCCAAAGGGCGGTCAGGAAAAGCAGCCCTCAGAGGCCTTATTGCCCAACCAAGAGGGGCTGTGGATCAATTGGCTTCTGCTGCTCTTCCCTGGGTTAACCATTTCTTGGCTTAGTCCCTCTATTGATTGCTCTGCTAGCTTGGTCTGGAGGAAGTGTATACCAGGTTTTATATGGGCACCTTTAGATGGGCATCCTTTATATCCCCAGCTTAGATGTAAAGGGGCTGAAGATCGCTCTCTTCCTGGGTCTAACCCTGGTATGGGCCTTGTTGGTGCTCCTTTGGGCAGAGGAGTCCCCTCCTTCCCAGTTTCCAGACTGTAAAAGGGGCCTGCGGACTTCCATCTTGGATGCCTGGTGCTCAACTGTGCCAGACCCTCCCTGATAGACCAGGATGCCTGGTGCTCAACTGTGCCAGACCCTCCCTGATAGACCAGGATGGCCCACCTAGGCCTCGCTGTCACCTGTCAGGCACCCTGGGCAGAGATAAGGTAAGAGGGGGGGGGGGTCAGACATGGTTAATGAAGGACACTGAAAGTTTCTAGGAACATGTAGGTGTGATGGGATATAGGAAATCTGGACTCACGATAGTTCAGCACACTGTGGGCCAGCCCTCCAGCATAGCTACAGCTCTGTACATGCAATGAGAGCCAATGGAGTTTTTACCCCCCCCCCAAAAAAAAAACACCCTTTCAGCTGAATCTTATATAGAATTGCCACTTATGAAACTGATAAAAGCATAGCTGTTTTGGCAGTGTATCCCCCCACCCCCATTTGAATGCTCCCAACAGCTCCTGAGGGGCTCCTTACAGAACTGTGGGACTAGGCAGGACATAGTGTGGGGACTGTCAGCGCCATACTGTTATGCTAGGCAGTTGACTTCATCTCTCCAAAGCTCAGTTTTCACATCTGGAAAATGAACACAATATCTTTGCTATGAATAGGACATGAAGTTTAGTTAGGTTAGCCTGTAAGAGATGCTGTTTCAGGTTCTGTTGGGTAAACAAGTGTATTTTTTTTTTTTTTTTTTTTTTTTTAGTTTTGTTTGCTTGTATTGGGGCAGTGCCTTGTGTGTATAGTCTATAGAAAGCTGCGGGTGCTTGCCTCAGGGTGGTGGCAGATTGCAAATTGTGGACTGCCTGCTGCCATGGGGAGGGGCGATTGTTTGCTGGAGAAGGGGTTTTTAACCCCAGTCTGTTCTGCTGGAGATGGCAGAAAGAGAGAGAGAGAATTGAAGGACTTGGAAGCTCTACTGAGGCTGGTGTTGGCCTGTGAGTCCAGAATGCTGAGCGGCTTGGAAACCCTGCCTGTTTGCTCATCTGCCCCCATGAGACTTTAATAAATGGAACGGCCCACTATATAGAAAGTAGTCGCTGCTCTCGTGGCCATGCACATGCAGGTTCACATTAGATTCGAACAGACAGTAAAGAGACAGTGGAGTCAAAAAATGGTAGGCCATTCTTTTATTCAAGTCTCCTACTGGTTGACAAGCAAACACACAGGGAAAACACTTCCCTTTCACTCAGAGCTCACAAAGCTACTGACACATTATTCGGTTCCACAACCAGGAGAATCTTCTTCGGTTTCTCCTAGAATCAAAGGCCTCACCAGTCCCAAAGCCCCTTACCTCTGGTTCCCCAGCTTCTCCTTCAGTATTTTGCCTTCTCTCTCTCCCTGTCATATTGGCTTCTCTCCTTCCTCCTTCTCCTTCTCTCCTTTCAAAACTTTTCTGAGTGTCGACCTAGAAATGCTGAGGTTGCCGGTTCGAAACCCTGGGCTTGCCTGGTCAAGGCACATATGGGAGTTGATGCTTCCAGCTCCTCCCCCCCTTCTCTCTCTCTCTCTCTCTCCTCTCTCTCTCTGTCTCTCCCTCTCCTCTCTCAAATGAATAAATTAAAAAAAAAAACTTTTCTGGTGAGAAAACCCTTCCTCCAGCAAACATTAGCAAGACAACAGCCCTTCCCAAGCAGGAAGGTAATTAGCAATTTCACAGACCACATACCTGGTGCTGCCCAGCACCCTTTTTAACAATAAAAGTAAGCAAACTTAAAAAATACAAATTTTACAAACTCATTTGCCCAACACCTACCATTTAGAGTCTCCATCTACACATACATTAAATCCACCTCACTTGACAGGTGGTAGTGCAGTGGATAGAGCATCAACCTGGGATGCAGAGGATGCAGGTTCAAAACCCCGAGGTCGCCGGCTTGAGCGCAGGCTCATCTGGTTTAAGCATGAGCTCACCAGCTTGAGTGTGGGGTCACCAGCTTGAGTGTGGGATCATAGACATGACATGACCCCATGTTCGCTGCTTTGACCAAGGGTTCGCTTGCTATGCTGTAGCCCCCAGTCAAGGCACATTTGAGAAAGCAATCAATGAACAACTAAGGAGACAAAAGAGCCTCAACGAAGAATTGATGCTTCTCCTCTCTCTCTCTTCCTGCCTGCCTGTCTCTGTCTCTATCTGTCCCTCTCTCTGTCTCTCTCTCAAAATAAAACAAAACAAAACAAAAATCTACCTGCACTACATCTCACTTTCCACAATCTACTCTCCTGCTTTCTTGTCTCCCTTGCTCTGACCAGGCACTCTCTGATTCATACTCCTTCCCACCCAGCCCACCCCACCCCCAGCAGCCTTTTGAAAATGTAAGTGACTTAATAGTCACTCCTGTTGCTTAAAAACTTTTGGTGGCTCCTCAAAGCTATGGTATTTGAGGTCTCCTAAAGAGGATCCCTGCCTTCTCCCAGTCTTACACACACACACACACACACACACACACACACACACACACACACAGCCATTCTTTTTTTTCTTTTTTTTGTATTTTTTCCAAAGCTGGAAACAGGGAGGCAGTCAGACAGACTCCCGCATGCGCCCGACCGGGATCCACCCGGCACGCCCACCAGGGGGCGATGCTCTGCCCATCTTGGGGCATCGCTCTGCCGCAATCAGAGCCATCCTCAGTGCCCGGGCAAACTTTGCTCCAATGGAGCCTCGGCTGCGGGAGGGGAAGGGAGAGACAGAGAGGAAGGAGAGGGGGAGAGGTGGAGAAGCAGATGGGCGCTTCTCCTGTGTGCCCTGGCCAGGAATCGAACCCGGGACTCCTGCACGCCAGGCCGACGCTCTACCACTGAGCCAACCGGCCAGGGCCCACACAGCCATTCTTGAAAAGTGTCATGCTCCCTGCAAGATTGGAACATTGCTTAATTACATCTCTTTGTCATTTAGAAAGCTCCTCAGGTGTCAACTTCTGCAGAAGCCTTCCTTAACCGGCTCCCTCCCCTGCCTGTCAAGGTGACCTGAGTCAAAGACCCCTTCCATAGGCTCCCTACCAAGCACTGATCTGTCTGTCCACCAGAGCAATGCAGATTGGAGTAAAGTGTTGACAACATTGTAAAGTGTGACAAAAGTTGAGAAGAGGTGGGTGGAGGAGAGAGGGCTAGCATCAGCACAGCAGAAAGGTGTGGGTGAGCTGGCCATGGGCAGAACTAGCATGAAGCTCATCTAAGAGGGTACTACTGTGGCCTTCTTGTTATTGAAGACTTCTCCATTTGCCTCCTACTTCACAGATGTATGGCCAGTAGTCACCGCCATCTTCGTCATGGCCATGCACATGCAGGTTCACATTAGATTCGGACAGATGGTAAAAAAACAGTGGAGCCAAAAAATGATGGGCCATTCCTTTATACAAGACTTGCACCAGCCGACGAGCAAACACAGGGTTCCCAAAGCCACTGACACATTCTCTGGTTCCACAGCCAGGAGAAACTTCTTCGGTTTTTCCCAGAATCAAAGGCCTCACCAGTCTCAGCGGAACTCACAAAAGCCCGTCACCTCTGTTCCCCATCTTCTTCTTCAAAATTTCTGCACAAACTGACTTCTTCTTCAGCACTCTGCATTCTCTCTGCTCGCACTCTGCAAACATGACTTCTCTCCCCTCCAGCACACATTAGCAAAACAATGACCCTTCCCAAGCAGGAAGGTAATATGCAGTTTCACAGATCACAAACCTGGCACTGCCCAGTGCCATTTTTTTTTTTTTTTTTTTTTTTTGTATATTTTCAAAGTTGGAAACGGGGAGGCAGTCAGACAGACTCCCGCATGTGCCCGACCGGGATCCACCTGGCACACTCACCAGGGGGCGATGCTCTGCCCATCCGGGGTGTCGCTCTGCCGCAATCAGAGCCATCCTAGCGCCTGAGGCCAAGGCCACAGAGCCATCCTCAGCGCCCGGGCAAACTTTGCTCCAATGGAGCCTCAGTTGCGGGAGGGGAAGAGAGAGACAGAGAGGAAGGAGTGGGGGAGGGGGGGAGAAGCAGATGGGCGCTTCTCCTGTGTGCTCTGGCTGGGAATCGAACCTGGGACTCCTGTACGCCAGGCTGACGCTTACCACTGAGCCAACTGGCCAGGGCCCTAGTGACATTTTTTAACACTAAAAGTGAACAAACTCAAAAAATACAAATTTTACAAACTCATTTCCCCAACAACAGATGAAACAGAAGTCACTAAATATGTGTAAGGCTAGGAGCTACCACTGAGGCCTTGCAGATTCAGATTCCCATTGGATTCGGGCAGATGGTAAAGAAACAATGGAGTCAGAAAATGGAGGGCCATTCCTTTATTCAAGTCTCATGAGGGTGGACGAGCAAACAGGCAGGGCTCCCAAGCCCCTCAGCATTCCAGACTCACCTGGACTCATAGGCCCCCACCAGCTTCAGCAGAGCTTCCAAATCCCTCAATTCTCTCTCTCTCTCTCTCTCTCTCTCTCTCTCTGCCATCTCCAGCAAAACAGGTTGGGGGAAAAAAAAACCTTCTCCAGCAAACAATCGCCCCTCACCATGAGGGCAAGACAGTCTGCAATTTGCAATCTGCTGCCCTGAAGGCAAGCACCCGCAGTTTTCTATAGACTATACCAGTGGTTCTCAAACTTTTTGAAGTCGGGGCGCATTTAAAATCTTACAAATAATTGTAGGTGCCCTGTTGGTCAAATAAGTTTATAAATGTGATATATATATATATGTTTGCTCACTTATAGTTTGCATTGGGTGTAGGGGACAGGCTGTAAGCAGGAAGGGTGATTATAGCCTAAGGCAGGGGTCCCCAAACTACGGCCCGCGGGCCGCATGCGGCCCCCTGAGGCCATTTATCCGGCCCCCGCCGCACTTCCAGAAGAGGCACCTGTTGGGCAGATAAAATGTATTATGCCCACTTTGTTAAAGATAACACGAGGAGGCTGTCGCCCAGGTGATATTAGTGTGTGTTGGGGTGGGCTAAAAGCAGGTAGAATCCTTGTAGCCTGGGGCTTGGTTTTGGGATTAAGCCTTTCCTACCCTTTTTGATGTGGGGTGGTACAATCCAATCATGCCTTAGAAAGTGACTTTGTATTAGAGACTTCCTTATTTTGTATATTGGATTAAGGGTTTGGATTTCTACACTATAAAATGGGGACGAAGCGGGAGCTTGCGCTCTTGGTTCCTGAGGTTAGCATGAGAGAGCAGAGAGAGTAGAGCCAGCAGCGGAAGGAGGCCACGTGGAGGAGGCCAGGAAAAGCAGCCAAGATGGCGGAGTGCTGAGTGAGATGCCAGTTTGTGCAGAGTTTGTATCTGGGATAAGGAAGGAGATGGGGAACTGAGGAGAATAAGTCTGGTGAGCTAGAAACCTTTGATTCTAGGAAACTCGGATAAGTCAGTGGCTTTGTGAGCACTGAATGTGATTGGGTTTTGGAGCCCAGTGTGTGTTTTTACTTGCCTGCCGGGTGCAAGCTAGGATTAAAGACTATGGCCCACCAGTTTGTGGCTCCGTTGTTTCTTTACCGACTGTCCGAATCCAATGGGAACCTGCATGGGCCGGGCTGCTTTGATGGTGACCCTGGCCCTGGCTGCTGGCTTTACAGCACCTCTTTCATTGGTGATCAGTGAGAGGAGCATAGTTCCCATTGAAATACTGGTCACTTTGTTGATTTAAATTTACTTATTCTTTATTTTCGATATTGTATTTGTTCCCATTTTGTTTTTTTACTTTAAAATAAGATATGTGCAGTGTGCATAGGGATTTGTTCATAGTTTTTTTTATAGTCCGGCCCTCCAATGGTCTGAGGGACAGTGAACTGGCCCCCTGTGTAAAAAGTTTGGGGACCCCTGGCCTAAGGCTTAGTTTTAAGACTAAGCCTTTCCCACCCTAAGTGACCTTGTATCAGAGACTTCCTTGTTTGTATATTGGATTAAAGGTTTTGATTTCTACACTATAAAATGGGGCAGAGGAGCCCATGCTAGAGGAGAGCAGAGAAAGGCCATGTGGAGGAGAGGAAAAGCAGCCACGATGGCGGAGTGCTGAAGGAGAAGCCAGTTTGTGCACAGTTTGTGCAGAGAGAAGGAGATGGGGAACAGAGGTAAATAAGGCTAGTGAGGTAGAACCTTTGATTCTAGGAAACTCGGATAAGTCAGTGGCTTTGGGAGCCCTGAATGGAAAGAGAAGTGTTTTCCCACTGTGTGTATTTCTTGCCCGCTGGGTGCAACCTAGGATTAAAGCTGATAACCCACCAGTTCTTGGTTCCGTTGTTTCATTACCGTCTGTCCGAATCAAATGTGAACCTGCACTGGCCAGGCGGCTGTGACGGTGGCCGTGGCAACTGGCCATACACGCACTATATACAAATTTCTGAAAAATATGTTATAATAATTAAGTCAAATATTAAAGAAAAAAAAATAAAGTCCAAGCGTGTTTTTATGGTAATTAAATGAAATAAATATGACAATATTAAATTTATTCTGGCATTAAAAAACATTTTTATGTTATATTTTTTGAGTTATGCTTTTTAAGAATTCATAAAAAAGAGGGGTTAAAAAATTTAAAAAATGACAAAAAAGTTATCTTTTCATATATATAGATATATTCTTAGCAAGATTTAGTAAATTTGGCAGGTCCCAGTGCGAATGTGTTAAGTTTTTTCATTCTTGTGTTTATGAGAAACATAAGCCTAATGTGTCCTAGCGATTTCTTCAATGTTTGGGCATATATCTGAAAGGCAAACTCTCATTTCCTCGTCAATATATTGAAGAATTCCTCTCTTTTTACTCTTAATTGTGTTGAGTGCAGAAAACCCCCACCACACATATCATCTTAACTTTACACCAAACAAAGGATAGAAGAAACTCGCCTCCAGTCTTTCCCAGGAACATGGGGGTAGTGTAAACAATCCATTACCACAGCTTAACAGCCTTCCTTTTGCAACTTAATCAGGCAAATAAGGTGGGGGTTGGGCAGACTGTCAGTTTACAGCAAATTCCCCACACCTCTGTCCCCCAAAAATCTAAACTCTAAACCATAGGGCTCACCTGGAAATCTTCTAGGGTGCACCAGTGTGTCCTGGCGCACACTTTGAGAACCACTGGACTGTACACACATGGCGCTGCCCCAGTACAAGTGAGCACACTAAAAACATTCATTTACCCAACAATATACATTTGTATGGTCCCCTCCCTACTCCCTTCACATGCTGCTGGTCCCTCCTGTTGTCTATGTTCTAGAGTTCTCAGAAGCCCTTTTCTCAGCCCTCTCACTTGTTGCACGCTTTCCTTTTTTTAAAATTTTATTTATTTATTTATTTATTTATTTATTTATTTATTTATTTATTTATTTTACAGAGATAGAGAGTGAGTCAGAGAGAGGGATAGACAGGAACAGACAGACAGGAACGGAGAGAGATGAGAAGCATCATCATTAGTTTTTCATTGCGCATTGCAACACCTTAGTTGTTCATTGATTGCTTTCTCACATGTGCCTTGACCGCGGGCCTTCAGCAGACCGAGCAACCCCTTGCTGGAGCCAGCGACCTTGGGTCCAAGCTGGTGAGCCTTGCTCAAACCAGATGAGCCCGCACTCAAGCTGGCAACCTCGGGGGTTTCGAACCTGGGTCCTTCCACCTCCCAGTCCGATGCTCTATCCACTGCGCCACCGCCTGGTCAGGCTATTGCACCCTTCCCATGATCATTTACGTAGGCTCAAATTTCTATTTCTCTCTTTTTCTTTTTTTCTTTTCCAAGTGAGAGGAGGGGAGATAGAGAGACAAATTCTTACATGTGCCCCTACAGGGATCCACCCAGCAACCCCATCTGGGGCTGGTGCTCTGCCCATCTGGGGCCATGCTGGCAACTGAGCTATTTTTAGTGCCTGAGTAGGAGGCTCCAATGAGCCATCCTCAGCGCCTGGGTTGCAGGTGGAGAAAGAGAGAGAGAGAATAGGGAAGGTGGAGGGGTGTAGAAGCAGGTGGTTGCCTCGCTTGTGTGCCCTTACTGGGAATCAAGCTTGGGACATCCACACACTAGGGTGATGTTCTACTACTGAGCAAACTGTCCAGGGCTCTTTTATGTTTTAAAAAAAATTATTGATTGATGTTTAGAGAAAGAGAGGAAGAGGGGAAATAGAGAGGGAGGGGGAGAGAGAGAAACATCATTTTGTTGTTCCACTTATTCTTGGTTGATTTTTGTATGTGCTCTGACCAGGGATCGAACTCACAACCTTGGCTTATCTGGATGATGCTCTAAGCAACTGAGCTACCCAGCTGGGGCATATGTCTCTTATCTTGAAAAGACCCTACTTTGTTCCAATTTTTGCACCTACTCTCCAAGTTTCCTCTAGATGGCCAACCAGCTTTAAAACATTGTCCCTGCTTCTTGTTGGAATCCTGTTCAAATTCCAGTCTCTCCTCATACCCTCTAGTCTGGCTTCTTCCCAGTCAGATACCTCAAATGACTTCCACTAAGGTGTCTATTTAAAAAAAAAAGATTTTATTTATTGATTTTGTGTGTATGTGGGGGGATAGTGATGAGAAGTAGTTGCTTGCCAGGCAAGCCCAGGGTTTCGAACCTGTGACCTCTGCATTCTAGGTTGACATTCTATCCACTGTACCACCACAGGCCAGGCTCACTAAGGTGTCTATAAAAAACCAAATCTATACACAGGAACGCCTGGATAAATAACTATGCGGAAGACATTAAAACCTTGCTTGCCACTTCTCAGGGGTCACCATTGTGAACAGCTTGCTGTGTGTCCTGATAGTTCCATCTTATACCTCGACCTGAATATGTACATAAACTCATACCTTTGTTCTGAGATTTTATATAAGTGGGCTCACACTATAAATTTTTTTCTGTGTCTTACCTCTTTTGTTTGATATATCGCTAGATGTTCTTTCCACTATTGGACTCTATGGACCTACCACTATTCCTTTTTTGGTTTTTTAAGTTTGGAATAAACTCTAATCATATTATATTATCAAGTAATTCTTTAAAAAATTATTTCTTAAAATTGTGGTAAAATATTTATTGTCTTAACTGTTTTTATTTTGGGGTTTTTTTTGTTTTTTATTTTTTCTGAAGTGAGAAGCAGGGAGGCAGAGGGACAGACTCTTGCATGCGCCGGACCAGGATCCACCTGGCATGCCCACAAGGGGGCGATGCTCTGCCTATCTGGGGCGTTGTTCCGGTTTAAACTGAAGCTATTCTAGCGCCTGAGGGAGAGGCCATGGAGCCATCCTCAGTGCCCAGGCCAAACTTGCTCCAAGGAGCCTTGGCTGCGGTAGGGGAAGAGAAAGATAGAGAAAGATAGAAAGAAAGGAGAAGGGGAGGGGTGGAGAAGCAGAAGGGCGCTTCTCCTATGTACCCTGGCCAGGAATCAAACCTGGGACTTCCACATGCCTGTTTTTAAGTTCACAGTTCAGTGGCATTAAGTACTTTTATATTGTTTGTGCAACCATCTCCATCTTCCATCTCCACAACTTTCATCTTGTAAAACTGACACTTGATATCTATTAAACACGAACTCTCCATTCCCCAGTCACCACAGCCCCTTGCCAACTACCATTCTAGTTTCTGTCTCTATGAATTTGCCTACGATAGGTATCTTGTATGGGTGGAATCATATAGTATCTGTTCTTCTGTGACAGACATGAATTACACTTAGCATAATTCCTCAAATATTGTATCATGTGTCAGATTTTTTTCTTCCCTTTTAAGGCTGAATAATATTCCACTGTATGTATATATTACATTTTCTTTATCTACTTATTGGTCTTTGGACACTTGTGTTATGTAAAGCCAGTGGCCACGGCCAGGTCCACCATCACAGCAGCCTTCTGGCCTATGCAGGTTCGCATTGGATTCAGACAGTCGGTAAAGAAACAATGGAGCCAAAAACTGGTGGGCCATAGTCTTTAATCCTAGCTTGCACCCGGCAGGCAAGTAAAAATACACACTGGGCTCCAAAACCCACTCACATTCAGTGCTCACAAAGCCACTGACTTATCCGAGTTTCCTAGAATCAAAGGTTTCTAGCTCACCAGACTTATTCTCCTCAGTTCCCCATCTCCTTCCTTATCCCAGATACAAACTCTGCACAAACTGGCATCTCACTCAGCACTCCGCCATCTTGGCTGCTTCTCCTGGCCACATGGCCTCTTTCCGCTGCTCTCTGCTCTGCTCCCTCTGCTCTCTCCTGCTAATCATTCCAGGAACCAAGAGCGCAAACTCTCGTTCTGCCCCCATTTTATATTGTAGCTTCACAACCTCTAATCCAATATACAAAATAGGGAAGTCTCTAATACAAAGTCACTTCTCTGAGGCATGATTGGATTGTACCACCCCACATCAAAAAGGGTGGGAAAGGCTTAATCCCAAAACCAAGCCCCAGGCTACAAGGATTCTACCTGCCCACAGAGACACACATTAATATCACCTGGGCGAGGGCCTCCTCGTGGGCAGCACCGTCTTTAACAAAGTGAGCATAATATATTTTATCTGCCCAACATGTTACTTTCGTCTTTTGGCTACTGTCAATAATGCTGCTTATGGACATGGGTATACTAATAGCTGTTTGTAAGGCTAGGAGCCGCTGTTATGGTCTTGCAGGTTCTCATTGGATTTGAGCAGGTGGTAAAGGAACACTGGAATCAGAAAATGATATTCCCTTTATTAAAGTCTCATGAGGGCAGATGAGCATACAGGCAGGACTCCCAAGCTTCTCAGCATTCCAGACTCAGCCAGATTCACAGGCCCCCACCAGCCTCAACAAGGCTCAGCCAAACAGGCTCTGCTGAAATCTCTGGTCTCCCAAGCCAGAGACCACGGGCCTTCAGCAGACCAAGTAACCCCTTGCTCGAGCCAGCAACCTTGGGTCCAAGCTGGTGAACTTTTTGCTCAAGCTAGATGAGCCCGCGCTCAAGCTGGTGACCTCGAGGTCTTGAACCTGGGTCCTTCGCATCCCAGTCCGAGGCTCTATCTACTGCGCCACTGCCTGTTCAAGTTTGTTTTTTGCATTGTATTGTGTGTACAGTCTAGGAAAGGCTGCTGGTGCTTGCCCTCAGGGCTGCAGATTGCAAATTGCTGATTGCCTGCCAATGGGGAAAGGTCATTGTTTGCTGGAGAAGGTTTTATTTCCCCCAGCCTGTTTTGCAGGGGAGTGCAGAGATAATCCAGAGAGATAGGAGAGAAAGGGTGCTGAGGCTGGAGGGGGCCGGTAAATCCTGGAGAGTCTGGAGAATGAGTCAGGGCTTTGGGAGCCCTGAGTGAGAGGGAAGCGATCTTCCCTGCCTGTTTGCTCATCTGCTGTTATGAGACTTTAATTAAATGAATGGCCCACCATCCTCTGGCTCCATAGTTCTACCGTCTGTCCGAATCCAATGGGAACCTGCATGGCCAAGGTGATGGCCACTGGCCTTACAGTGTGTCTACTATGCTGTGCAAGGGCACAGTGCAGAGTTGCAATTACTCATGGATGGATTTTAGGGAGAAATTTATGATTAATAACTGTAAAGCCAGAAGCCACGGCCAGGGCCACCATCACAGCAGCCCGGCCCATGCAGGTTCACATTGGATTCAGACAGTTGGTAAAGAAACAATGGAGCCACAAACTGGTGGGCCATTTTCTTTAATCTTAGCTTGCACCCGGCGGGCAAGTAAAAACATACACTGGGCTCCAAAACCCACTCACATTCAGTGCTCACAAAGCCACTGACTTATCCGAGTTTCCTAGAATCAAAGGTTTCTAGCTCACCAGACTTATTCTCCTCAGTTCCCCATCTCCTTCCTTCTCCAGCGTCAAACTGCACAAACTGGCATCTCACTCAGCACTCCGCCATCTTGGCTGCTTCTCCTGACCACATGGCCTCTTTCTGCTCTCTGCTCTGCTCCCTCTGCTCTCTCATGCTAGTCATCCCAGGAACCCAGAGCGCAAGCTCCCACTCCATCCCCATTTTATAGTGTAGAAATCCAAACCCTTAATCCAATATACAAAATAGGGAAGTCTCTAATACAAAGTCACTTTCTGAGGCATGATTGGATTGTACCACCCCACATCAAAAAGGGTAGGAAAGGCTTAATCCCAAAACCAAGCCCCAGGCTACAAGGATTCTGCCTGCCTTTAGCCCATCCCAACACACATTAATATCACCTGGGCGATGGCCTCCTTGTGTTATCTTTAACAAAGTGAGCATAATACATTTTATCTGCCCAACAATAACAATAAAAAATAAGGCAAAATCAAAAGGGTTTTGAACTTATGTAACCCTCAAGTAGAATAAAGAAAAAGAATCAATGCAATGATAAGCTACACAGCATCACCAGATGGAGAAACATCAACCTGGGCTCTAGAGCAGTGGTCCCCAACCCCTGGGCCGCGGACCGATACCGGTCCATGGGCCATTTGGTACCGGTTCACAGAGAAAGAATAAATAACTTACATTATTTCCGTTTTATTTATATTTAAGTCTGAACGATGTTTTATTTTTAAAAAATGACCAAATTCTCTCTGTTACATCCGTCTAAGACTCACTCTTGACACTTGTCTCGGTCACGTGATATATTTAGCCATCCCACCCTAAAGGCTGGTCCATGAAAATATTTTCTGACATTAAACCGGTCCGTGGCCCAAAAAAGGTTGGGGACCATTGCTCTAGAGTAATACACTAATAAAAAGAGATTCATGAGTACGTATGTACACATCTCACCAAACTACGGAGGAACACATCACCAGACGTGGAGGCCTCAGCCTAGGCTCCAAAGTGGGCCACCCATCCTGTGCATCCACAAAGAAGAGTTCTCTAGCTTCAGGGGTGGTCTGAGACCCTACCTATTTTATGGGGAAAAATTTTGGCTGGAGGTTATTACACAAGGGACCTTTGTGCATAGCCTCTAGGAACAAAGAAAGGTCACCACATTCTGGAATAATTAACTAGGCCAGCAGTCAAGTGATAAGAACATCCTCTCTGACTTCAGGGGGAACTGCAGCAGGATGTCTTACCCCACCCTGAGTAAATGACTCAGTCATTCCGGTAACCATTCTTTGTGACTGTTGGGCAGATAAGATATATTATGCTCACTTTGTTAAAGATGGCACTGCCCACCTGGATAGCTGTTGCCTAGGTGATAATATTAATGCCCTTCTTGTTTGGGAAGGGGCATGGCTGTGCTAATGTGTGTTGGGGGAGGGCTTTCACACCAAAAGATTTTAAAAAGTGGAGCTAGAAAAAAAAAAAAAGTGGAGCTAGGAGGCCAGGTGAGGAGAGTGGTTGTGTTCTTGTAGAAAGGAAAAGCCCATGGAGGCAGGGCAGGGAGGCTACGTGGAGGAGGCAGTCAAAATAGTGGAATGGGGAAGGAGAAGCCAGTTCATGGAGGAGAAGGAGATGGGGGACAGAGGTGAATAAGACTGATGAAGTGGAAGCCTTTGATTCCAGGAAAACTCAGACAAGTCAGTAGCTTTGTGAGCGCTGAAGGAGTGGGTTTTGGAGCCCAGTATGTGTATTTTCTCGTCCGCCGGGTGCGAGCTAGAATAAAGGAATATGGACTGCCAGTTTTTGGCTCTGTTGATTCCTTACCGTCTGTCTGAATCAAATGCGAACCTGCATTGGCCAGGCGGCTATGATGGTGGCCGTGGTTACTGGCTATACAGTGATCCTTATTGTTCATGTTCACTTGAGCTCAAATTCATATATTTTTTAATATACTGTTCTTCCACATCTACCTGCATATTGGCCAACACTCATTACTATCAATCTTTAAAAATTTTTTTTATTCATTTAAGAGAGGAGAGGGAGAGAAAGAGAGAGAGAGAGAGAGAGAGAGAGAGAGAAGAGACAGAGAGAGAGAAAGGGGGAGGAGATGGAAGCATCAACTCCCATATGTGCCTTGACCAGGCAAGCCCAGAGTTTCGAACCGGTGACCTCAGCATTTCCAGGTCGAACTATCAATCTTTTAAATTGTCAATACGCCTTGGCCAGATTGCTCCTTTGATTAGACAGAGCATCATCCTCATATGTAAAGGTTGCTGGTTCAATTCCCTGTCAAGGCACATACAGAAATTGATGTTTCTCTTTCTAAAATTAATCAATAAAAATTTTAAAATAAATAAATTGTCAATATGACAGTTTCATTTGTTTAGCATTTGCCTTATCACTAGTGAAGCAGTGTATCTTTTTAATGTTTACTGGCTGATTACATTTCTTCTGTGACTTGTCCTTTTTAATTCTTTGTCAATAAGCATTTCAGTCCTCACTTTACTTGACCTTCCTGTTGCCTCTGCCACTGTTGCCAGCAATAGAATTTTAGGTTTGAAATGATTTTCTGTTGGAATTCTACAGACAAGGTTCTGTTGCCTCTTAGAATCCATGGTTGCTATTGAAAAGTCCAATGCCAGACTGATTTCTGATACTTAGTATGTGACCTACTTTTCTCTGTCTGAGTGTTCAGGATTTTCCGTTCACCCTTGATATTCTGAAATTTTATGACATGCTTTTCATGGGTCTCTCTGCACTCATCATATTAGACTCCTTTTAATCAGAAGATCCATGTTTCAATTCTGGGAAATCTTGTGTAGTTTTCCTCGAGTAAATTTTTCTTCTGTGTTTTCTTTGTTGAACTCTTTCGGTTGGACGTTAGACATCCTAGACTGATTCTCCAAGTGGCATTCTCTTTTCTTTCTCTCTCTCACTCTCATTTTATTTCTCTCAATTTTGATTTATAACTCTATTGGATTTTAAATTTCAGCCCTCAGAGTTTTTATTTTCAGTTCTCTGTTCAGTTTTCATGGCATCCTTGGAAGGATGCCCAGTGAGGAGGGTTGGGGTGTCTAAAGCAGCCTGGGCTTCTTACTCTGCCTTTCCCCTTATTCCCTGAGAGCCGATTATGAGGTCCTGCATGGCTCCACCAGTCTGGACTCTGGTGCTAATGATGGCAGCTGCCTGCAGCCAGGGTCACATGCCCACCGTTGTCTGGTAAGCTGGGCTCAAGGAGTAATTGGGAGTGGCTCTGAGGAGGAGTGAGGGACAAAGTGGGAGGGGATAAGCAGGCTAGTGATGAAGAGCACAGTCCTGGGGAGGAAGGCGGGAGCCCCATGGGATGGAGAGAGGACCAAAATAAGAGACTCTACAGCCTCAGAACCAGGAACTGAGTGGTGTGGGAGCTCAGTGTGAGCAAGACAGAGTCAAAACGTGAGGAAAAAGGGAGTAGGTGCAAAACTGGAAAGACAGGTCTGAGGATGGCAGGGGAGGAGAGAGAGGCCAAGCCCTCAAAAAATGGACAGAACCTAGAGCAAACCCAGTGCGTAGGAGAAGCAAGAAGCGATAGATAGCTCAGTGTCCTGGAGCTTGCTTGGGGAGATTTGAACAAGTAAAATTTGAAAAACTAAAACCAACAGCTGTTTTATATGACCCATGCCACCTGGGGAGGGACAAGGACTTCTCTGTAGAATGCGTGGGGTGAGGAGGGGTGTCCTTCTGTCAGTCCTCTCTATGCTCAGTTGCATGTAGTTGAGGCGATACCACTCCTGCCCACACTTGCAAACAGGGAATCCATAGAGTCCCCACTTCATGGGGAAAAGCTGGGTTATAGGATAAGATCTCAACACCAAGAAAGGAGATTCCCCAGGTTTAAACTGGTTCCTCCTCACCTGAGCCTCCATCACACCCAACGTCCAGGGCATAGAGGGATGGAGGGTACTGGAGGGGATGTGAAGACCTCTCCTGGAAGACAGTTTCGTAGATGAGAACCTAAGGTGAGCTCGCAGTCACTGAGGCTTAAAATTCTTGATAATGACAAAGATTACATTTTGTTCTTTCTCCAAATCAACCTCCAGGAAAGAGAAACCTCCAGGCCAGAAGCCAGTCGCCCACAGTTCTAGGGACAACTGTGAGTTGGAAACCAGGGCTGCTCAGAATTTCTCTTCCTCCTAGGGTGGCCACCCATGCGCCCTCCGGGCCGGGCAATAACATAAACATGTAATAAATGTCTCCAAGGTAGCCCTTGGATGACAGAGGGCGAAGGGAACTGTGGAGGAATACAAACCCTGCCCGAAAGATTCACATTAAAGTTAATAACAACAACAAAGTGGATGCTGCCCAGACAAAGCCTGCCCGCCCCCTGAATCCAGCGCCCTGGACCTCAGTTTGTGATTCCAGACCTAGACATTCTGCCACTCTCCCACCTGCCCTGAGGTTCTCCTTAGAGATGACTTGTTTCTCACATTCTCTTTGCCAAATCTCTGCTCTGGACTCTTGGTAGCTGCCTTCTCTAAGTTCAGCAGTCTGGCTAACACCTCCCCTTAACCCCCCCCCCCCCTCCCGCATCACCAGTTTGGCTCTATAGCTGGCCCTCTTCCCTCTCTGGGCCTCACAGTGGCCTTTTCTTCCCAGCCATTATCAACCAGTGTGATTTTGAGGACAACTTCAAACCCTTCTGTGACTGGACTCAAGCATCCACAGATGATGGGGACTGGATTCGAACCAGTGGGTCCTCTCCTATTGGCAGCATTGGGCCTCCCGGGGGGTATCCCAATGGAGGTGAGAAAGCCTAAAGTTCAGGGAGGTGCCTGGGAGGTGGACATAGGCAGGTTTGGGTGGAGGGAGCAGGGAAGCAGCTTGGAGCGGGCCCCAGGGCTCTGGGAAAGGGTTGGGGGCAGCCTACGGGGTGGGGGGAGAAGAGGGTGGTGGCAGGGCTCATCAACCTGGGCTTTGCCTCCTCAGAGGGCTACTACCTGCACGTAGACTTGAATCCCTTCCACTGGAGTGGGGTGACCCGCCTGGTCAGCTCCCCCATATGGGAGCAAGGCCCCCTGTGTGTGCACTTTGCTTATCACATGTTCGGAATGCCATGGAGTGCCCAACTCAAACTGCTGTTGTTCACGGGCACCGAGAACAAGCACCCTACCCTGCTCTGGAAACACGTGAACACCCAGAGCACCTCCTGGATGTCCACTGCTGTCACGGTGCCCAAGGGGCGTGCCCTGCCCAACCAGGTAAGGCTGAGGGCAGAGCCTGGAGCACAAGTGGGAATCTGGGTATCAAGGGGAACCCAGGAGGGACTGGGACAATAAGGGCGTGTGGGAGTGGCTGGGCCATCTGAATTCAGGCAGGACACTGGGAGCCTGAAGCAAAGGGGCTCACAGGGTGGTTGATCCCTTCTCCCTTCCACAGCTGATATTTGAAGGAGTGAGGGACAGCACTGCTCTTGTGGACATCTCTCTGGATGCTGTCTCTATCCGTCGTGGCTCCTGCAGTTGGGGTGAGCCCCTGCCTTTCCTTCTCTTTCTCTCCACCCACCATCGGCCTGGGGGAGCTGGGGCAGCTCAGCGACCAGGACCCTGGTTTCTTCCTAAGTTGAGGCCACTTGCTCTTTACCTTCATACCCTGTACCTTTGAACTCCTGAAGCAGCCACATTGGCAGCATTGGGCCCCCAGGGGGTATCCCAATGGAGGTGAGAAGTTCTCTTTAAACACAGAGTTGTGGTGATACCTGTGCTGGAGTGATCAACCACGCTGGTTTGCCCTGGGCTGTTGCTATTTTAGCACTGACAGTCTTACATCTCAGGGAACCCTCTGTCCTGAGCAAACCTGAATGTTTGGTCACTCTGGCTGCTACCTCAGCTCTGTCCTGAATTAGTCCTCTAAACTAATGTTAGAAATTTGAGGGGAGCAAATTCAAGGGAAGGACAATTCCAAAAGCTGTGTGCAAGGAACTGCGAGTTACTAAGCACAAGTACTGTGCTAGATGGTCCCCCCACACAATCTAGTTTAGAACATGTGGATGGATGCTGTGATTACCAGTTTACAGATGAGGAAACTGAGGATTGGGCAGTTTAAGTAATCTGTGCCTAGAACACAGCCACTAGGAAGCAAAACTATAGCTGGATTGAGAGCTCTCCAGGGTTAGGGTTAGGGTGTCTGACTCCAGACTGAGGCATACTTTTCAGAAGTGCGTCCTCTTAGGAAATGCTAAATCCTCCCTTCTTTCATGCCCTTCAGTCTGCATGATGCAAATGTGCAGCTTCGACACTCAGAATGATCTCTGTGGCTGGAGCTGGATCCCCACAGACTCTGGGGCCAAGTGGGTTCAGAAGAAGGGGTCATCAGGAGTGCCAAATGTGGGACCTAAGGATGACTTCTCCAGCCCTGGCAGTAAGTAATGGCCATGCTCCTGTCCTCTGACTTCCTGGACTTCTAGTGACCTCACAAGAGTTTCTGAGGTTTGCCTGACAACTGTACAGTAATTGAACTTGGAGAGGTCTGGGGTGAACCCCAGCAATCTCAAACCTCTATCAGCCTGAACTGTCTGGTGGAATGCAAACTCCAGGCTGCCAGCCAGCTTCCCCCACTGCCACCTCACAAGCTCTACCTGGCAGAACCAGCACAGCCTGCTCTTTGTCTGCCTTCCCTTGCCCCTTTTACTCTTCATTCATCCAACCAATATTTGAGGCCCTGGCTAGTTGGCTCAGTGGTAGAGCGTCGGCCTGGCGTGCAGGAGTCCCGGGTTCGATTCCTGGCCAGGGCACACAGGAGAAGCACCCATCTGCTTCTCCACCCCTCCCCCTCTCCTTCCTCTCTGTCTCTCTCTTCCCCTCCTGCAGCGAGGCTCCACTGGAACAAAGTTTGCCCGGGCGCTGAGGATGGCTCTGTGGCCTCTGCCTCAGGCGCTAGAATGGCTCTGATTGCGGCAGAGCGACGCCCCCAGATGGGCAGAGCATCGCCCCCTGGTGGGCATGCCGGGTGGATCCCGGTCGGGTGCATGCGGGAGTCTGACTGCCTCCCCGTTTCCAGCTTCGGAAAAATACAAAAAACAAAAACAAAAAAACCACCAAGAAATATTTGAGCACCTATACTGAGCACCTACTGTCACAGGCAGTTAAAATACATCAGCTTATAAAACAAACAAGGAGCAGTGAGGGGCCATGGTTTTAGAGGGGACAGTTCCTGAAACAATAAAGAAGCAGTTATACAGTTGGAAGGTGAGCAGTGCTGTCAGAAAAATATTAAAAGTTAAATAAAGTAAGGGGATTGGGAGTGCAGGGGTATGGTGGGCTGTTTGTTTTAAGTAGGGTGGTCAGGGTAGGTCTCATTCAGGTCACATGTGAGAACAAACTTGAAGGAGGTAAGGGAGTGAGGCATGAAAATTTTGAAGAGAACCTTCTAACCAGAGGGGCCAGTCACACAAAGGCCCTGAGGTACAGTGGGCTGGTGGGGGGGGGGGGGGTTGAGGGGCTGTTGAGGTACAGCAAGGGGCCATATGACCGGAATGGAGAAGAAGAGCTCAGGTAGGTTCTATGAGTAACAGATTATGTGGAGCCTAGAAGGACTGTGGCTTTTATTTTACATGGATGGGAGCCTTTGCAGATATTGAGCAGAGGAGTGCCTTGATCTAACTTATGTTGGAAAGAATCACCTGGTTTTTCTGTTGAAAATCCACTGAAGGGAATGCAGGGAGGCCATTTAGGAGGTTTTGCAATAGTCCAGGGTGATACTCTTTTTACTTCTTCTATTCCGTGTCTATCCTTAGCTTCTTTTCCACCACCTCCCTGTGCTTTGGGCTGGGCTTTTCTTCTTTTTTCTTCTTCCTTTCTTCCTTCCTTCTTCCTTTCTCTCCTTCTCCCTCTCCTCCTGCCCTCTCTCCCTCTTCCCTTGTTTCCTCCCTCTCTTTCCACCCTTCCTTCCTTCCTTCCCTGCACTTTGGCTCCTTTTCTCTCCTTCACACCAGCCACCTCCTCTCAACCTGCTCCACACAACACACACTTCTAGCCATCACCGTGTGCGTGCTCTGCCAAGCTTTGCAGGTCAAACAGAGAAGATCATGCTCACTAATTTCCTCTTTGAGTTTTTACCTCTTCTTTCTACTCTTTCCCTTTGCCTTTCTCCACTCTCAATTCTTTTCCTTCCACCTTATTTTCATTTTCAAATTTTTATTTGTTGATTTATTTAAGAGAGGAGGGTGAGGGAAGAGAGAGAAAGAGAAACCTGGCTTTGTCGTTCCACCTATTCATGCATTCATTACTTGACTCCTGTATGTGCCCTCACTTGGGATCAAACTTGGCATATCCAGACGGCGTATCCCAATCCCCTTACTTTGTTTTGGGTTGCACATATGCAACCTTGTCATATCTGGACAACGCTGTAACCAACTGAGCTACCTAGCCAGGGCTTATTTTATTTCTTTTCTCTTTGTCTCCAGCTTTCCCTCTCCCTACTCCATATTCTTTTCTGCCCCGTCCAATTCCATGCTCTCATTCCTCCTAGCTTTCCTGCTGCCCGAGGTTTGCCTTCCAGATAGATACTGAGAAACCCCCAGTACACCTGCATTCTCAGCCCCTGGAGAGCAGGGCAGGGCCACCCATCTCTGTAACTCCCCCACCCCTGCATTTAGCACTGTATCCCATGCCTAGTAGTTTCAGAAAATGTTGCTGTTTTTTACTTTCTCTCCTTTTTTCCTTTTTTTTTTGCTCCATTATATTTTTTCACCTTCCTTTTTCTCCTATTTCTTCTTTTCCATCTCTCACATGTCCCAATGTTGCCACTCCTTGCTTTCTCTTTCACCATTTACCATTTCTTTTCTTTTGCCTTCTCCGTCGCTGTTTTTTTCTCTTCTCTCCCACTCCTGCTTATTCTCCTCTTCAGCCCTCTGCTCCCCTTTTCCGAAGCCCACTTTCTGGGGCGGTGAATGCGCTCACCAGGCAGGACCCCTATCATTGGGCGCGTACAACATGCATGCTGTCAGTGGCCGCCTTAATTTCCCCCTGGCTACCAGTTGCGTCATGGAGCGAGGTCCAGGCTGATTGGCTGCCTGAGGTGGTGGCAAAAGTAGGTTGGGGAGATGACAGCTCATCTTTGTCAGGCAGGCGCTCTCTCACCAGTGTGTGTGAATCAGCTATGTCCAGGGTCAAGATAAGGGAGAGGATATGACTCTGGGGGACATAAAAAGTCAGAAGCCAAAGAACAAGGTTCTGTCTGCTGCTTCTGAGAGGATTTTACATATGGTGACGCCCACGTCCTTACCCAGACCTGCCAAGCACTTCTGGAAGGATTCAAGGCCACAGTCAGTAGTGAGAAGTGTGTTGATCTGCTTCAGCTCTGGCTGATCCTAAGCAGCTTTGGGGATCCCCACGGCCAGAACCCCTACCCTCACAGGACCCTATCACTGTGCCGTACTTCCCCAATTTCAGCCACCCCATCTTACTGACCTTTTTCTTGGCAGGTGGCTTCTACATGCTCCTGGACCCCAAGAATGCAAAACCAAAAGAGAAATCTGTTCTCCTGAGCCCCGTGAGCCAGTCGTTAGGCTGTCTGGGTCTGTCTTTCCACTACATCCTCCACGGCCAGTCTCCTGGCGCAGCCTTCACCATCTATGCTTCTGTCTTGGGTGAGAGTGGCGAAGTCCCGGGATTTACTGACCTGAGGCTCATCTCCCAGGGTTTTGTTGATGGAGAGATATGGGTCTAGAGAAATCTGGGCTATATGCAAGACTATTCCAGAATGGAATCAGGAAGCTGGCCAGGCACTGGGTTCTGAAAAAATAGAGTGCTGGATGAGAGAGAAGGAGGTGCTTGCATCTGGGGGAGAGGAATACACCCCAAGTATTCCCTTTACTACTCATCCCTCTGAGTACAGGTTTGAAGTCACTTTCCAGTCCTCTTAATCTCACTTCCTCGGATGACTTTCATTGCAGGCAGCATCCAGAAACACACTGTTTTCTCAGGACAATCTGTATCCAACTGGCAACGTGTTTCTGTCAATTACACCGGCCAGGGACAGATTCAGGTACAGAGGAGCAAGAGGTCAGGTTTTCTTGCCCATGGTAGGTACCCCAGATATTGAAATGGACTGAGGGCCTGGGCACTGGGAACGAGGTGCTTGGGCCTCTGAATAGAATAAAATCAGATGGGGTCTTAGGTATTTAAGCTGTTTTCTCATGCCTAGCCCCCACCCCTCTCTCCTCAGTTCACTTTGGTGGGCATGTTTGGAAACATCCCAGAACCAGCCTTGGCAGTGGATGCAATCAGCATTGCTCCCTGTGGGGGTAAGAGCAATGCCCTGGGAGGTCCAGATCACATAGAATCAGGGTTGGGATGGAGGAGGAATAGAGAGATGGCCAAATTTTCTTTTCTTTTCTTTTCAAATTTTCTTAAAGTCCTATTTTTATATCCTAGAGTGCTTTCCTTGCTGTGACTTTCAAGATGCTGCCCATCCCTTCTGTAACTGGGTCCAGACATCAAGGGATGGTGGACACTGGACTTGGGGGAATAAAAATATGTCCATCCAAGGTACAGGCCTTGTTGGAGAGTCTCTTAACAGAGGTGAGTATATTGAGGACCCCTCAAGCCAATGAATTACTGAATCTTGCTCCTAGCTAGAAGGTTGGCTGGTGTGATTGATGGAAGAAGATGTTGTAGGTTGTGAAGATCGGTCAGCAAGTGTTTAATGGGAAGTCTCGTGGGGCTAGAACTGTGGAGATGACAGAAGTAGAGTGAAGTGAAGATTCACATGGCTGTGGAGTCATTGAAATCCCAAAAAAATCCAAGCATCTCACTTTGAGCCCAAGACTTCAAAATCCACTGTCTCATTTTTAGTTAAGACATTTATTGGTGTGGCCAACAAAGGAATCTGGGTTGCTGGTTTGGTTTTCCCTTTCTTTCTGATCCTGTCAGTTAAAAAAATCCAAAATGAGCCTGACCAGGCGGTGGCGCAGTGGATACAGCGTCAGACAGGGATGTGAAGGAGGCTCGAGACCCCAAGGTCGCCAGCTTGAGCGCGGGCTCATCTGGCTTGAGCAAAAAGCTCGCCAGCTTGGACCCAAGGTCACTGGCTCGAGCAAGGGGTTACTCGGTCTGCTGAAGGCCCGCGGTCAAAGCACATATGAGAAAGCAATCAATGAACAACTAAGGTGTCACAACAACAACAACAAAAACCCTTGATGATTGATGCTTCTCATCTCTCTCCGTTCCTGTCTGTCTGTCTCTATCTATCCCTCTCTCTGACTCTCTCTCTGTCCCTGTAAAAAAAAAAAAAAAAAAAAAAAGATCCAAAATGAGCACACACACACACACACAGAACCCAAAAACACTATAATGTGAGGAATCTGTGTATTTGCATTAAATCTCCATTTGGAAAGCAAGATGTTGCTAAAGAAAGCAGCACTAGACTTGTCTTGTGGAGGTTTCTCATCTTGCCCATTCCCTTCCTTTGCTCAGAACGTGACTATATCTACCTTCAAGCTGACAAGTTCTCCAAGCCAGGCCAGTCTTTCAGACTGGTGAGTCAGCCCTTCTGTGCTCCGGGTGTGATCTGTGTGTCACTAACCTACCACATGTATGGCATTGGAGAGGGCACTGAGCTGAAGCTCCTGTTAGAGAGTCCTGCAGGCAGTTCCCCAACTCCTCTCTGGCAACGTGTTGGGTCTCAGAGCCACGACTGGCTGAACGCTTCCATCACCATCCCTTCAGGACATCAACAGCCCCTGCAGGTGAGCATTTGGAGAGAGTGGGCCCTATAAGTGTCTGTGTGGGGCATGGTAAGGGTGACACAATGCCTGGTATCTGGGAGCATAACCTGGCACACTGGAAGGAGAGCAGAGCAGAGGTGAAGCTGGTAGAACTTCCTGAGAAAGCTCTCTGGCACCAAGAAAGGGGCAAGGGAAGAGTTGGACTATTGAGGCTGAAACAGGGTGACATTTTGGCAGAGGGCAGACTCTATGCCTGGCAGAATCATTGAGGTGCCAGAGTTTCACTTCCATTTCTCTTTTCCCCTCATTACCTTTAGCTGATACTTGAGGCCATCAGGGGTACAAACATGTCCTTTGTCGTTGCTGTGGGTTTCATCTGGATCAATCATGGGACCTGTCAAGGTAAGACAAGACCCAAGACCTCAGAAAGGGGGCCAGGCTCTGGATCAGGCATCCCCAAACTACGGTCCATGGGCCGCATGTGGCCCCCTGAGGCCATTTATCCGGCCCCCCACCACACTTCTGGAAGGAGCACCTCTTTCATTGGTGGTCAGTGAGAGGAGCACTGTATGTGGCGGCCTTCCAACGGTCTGAGGGACAGTGAACTGGCCCCCTGTGTAAAAAGTTTGGGGACCCCTGCGTCTGGATGGTCATCTCCTGGGCTTTGCTACACGTACTGGTTAAAAAGCAACTCTTCTCTGTGCCTGAGTTTTCAGATAGCTTTGTTTTCTGTATTCTGCCTGCTTCTACCTTCCTGGCTCCATCAAGATGCTTGCTTAAATGACTTTGATGCCATGAATTTCTATGGTGAGATCCAGAACTCCTTACCTAAGGAATGGTGATCCTGAAGAGAGGACCATATCCTATTTACTTTGTGTTTTTTGTATTTGGCACAATTGCTGACATATATTAGGAGAAGTAGTTTTTTTGTTTTTTTTTCTGAAGCTGGAAACGGGGAGAGACAGTCAGACAGACTCCCGCATGCGCCCGACCGGGATCCACCCGTCACGCCCACCAGGGGTGACGCTCTGCCCACCAGGGGGCGATGCTCTGCCCCTCTGGGGCGTCGCTCTGCTGTGACCAGAGCCACTCTAGCGCCTGGGGCAGAGGCCAAGGAGCCATCCCCAGCGCCCGGGCCATCTTTGCTCCAATGGAGCCTTGGCTGTGGGAGGGGAAGAGAGAGACAGAGAGGAAGGGGGGGGTGGAGAAGCAAATGGGCGCTTCTCCTATGTGCCCTGGCCGGGAGTAGAACCCGGGTCCCCCGGGTCCCCCGCACGCCAGGCCGACGCTCTACCGCTGAGCCAACCGGCCAGGGCCTAGGAGAAGTAGTTTTTGAGTGTTTATTAAGTGAGTGCAGGTGTGGTAGGGAGTGGAAGGAGGAGTATGAATAAGTTACTCTTCCACTTCAGTTAGATATGAATAAAGAGGGTGGTGGTATGATTTTGACTAAACTCCAGGTATATTGTTTTTCTTTGCAGGACCTGTGCCAACAATACTTCCTTCCAAATTTCCAGTTCCCCTTACTGGCCCTTCTGAGACTACTCTCTCCACAAAAGAATCCACTGGCCCCACCAAAAAGCCTACCATCCCCACAGAAAAATCCACCATTCCCACTGAAAACCCCACCATCCCCACTGAAAGGCTCATAGTCCCCACCAGAAAACCCACTATCCTCATCGAAAAATCCAACATCCCCACTGAAAAGCCTACCGTCCCCACCCAAAAATCCAATGTCCCCACTGAAAGGCTCACAGTCTCCACTGAAAGGTCCACCATCCCCACCGAAAGGCCCACTGCCCCCACCAAAAAGCCTACCGTCCCCACCGAAAAATCTAACATCCCCACTGAAAGGCTCACAGTCTCCACTGAAAGCTCCATCGTCCCCACTGAAAAACCCACCATCCTCACTGAAAAACCCACCGTCCCCACCGAAAGGCCCACCACCCCCACCGAAAAACCCACCATCCCCACTAAAAACCCCACTGTCTCCACTGAAAAACCCATGGTTCCCACTGAAAAACCCACCATCCTCACCAAAAAGCCTACCATCCCCACCCAAAAATCCACCATTCCCACTGGAAGGCTCATGGTCCCCACCGAAAAACCCACCATCTCCACTGAAAAACACACCATTTCCACTGAAAAACCCACAGTTCCCAACAAAAAACCCACCATCCCCACCAAAAGGCCCACCACCCCCACCGAAAAACCCACCATCCTCACTGAAAAACTCACCATCCCCACCAAAAAACCCACTGTCCCCACCAAAGAGCCCATTGTCCCCACCGAAAGGCTCACCATCCCCACCGAAAAACCCACCATCTCCACCAAAAAGCTCACCATTCCCACCAAAAAGCCTACCGTCCCCACCGAAAGGCTCACAGTCCCCACCGAAAAACCCACCATCTCCACCGAAAAACCCACCATCCCCACCGAAAAACCCACCGTCCCCACTGAAAAACCCACTGTCCTCACAGAAAAATCCAATGTCCCCACTGAAAGGTCCACCATCCCCACTGAAAAAACCACCATTCTCACTGAAAAACCCTCTATCTCCACTGAAAAACTCATGGTCCCCACCAAAAAACCCACCATCTCCACTGAAAGGCCCACTGTCCCCACTGAAAGGCCCATAGCATCTACCACACTTGTACCCACTGGGCCTACAGTTTGGGTGATGCCTCCTAGTGATCCAAGTACCTCCATGACCACTGTGACCCTGGCCATCTCTCCAACCCCTAGACCTCCAGGTATGTGATCACCGGACAAAGAGCTGAAAGTAAGAGAAAATGACTAGAA
Source organism: Saccopteryx leptura (assembly GCF_036850995.1). Lineage (NCBI taxonomy): Eukaryota > Metazoa > Chordata > Mammalia > Chiroptera > Emballonuridae > Saccopteryx > Saccopteryx leptura. Next base: position 189,313,235 of record NC_089506.1, read on the forward strand.
AAGAGAATTAGGGAAAGGGATGCTTCTAGTAGAAAACTGCAGTCTTAGAAGAGAGGTGAATTAGACATGGTTACTTTAGAAGAAATAATGAGGACTGACTACCCTGAGCTACCCTGACAGTAGGGCACAGTGGGTGGGAGCATTTGGGAACCAAGCACCAGAATTTCTTCTCCTTTTTTTAAATTAAAATACAATTTATATACTATAATAGTCATTATTTTAAAATGTACAATTCAGTGATTTTAGTATATTTACAAGTTTGTGAAAACATCATCATTTTTTTCCCTTTTCTAAGTAAGAGGAGGGGAGATAGACAGACTTCCACATATGCTCTGACCGGGATTCACCTGGCAAATCCCATGTGGGGCTAATGTTCTGCCCATCTGAAGCCATGCTTGCAGCCAAGCTATTTTTAGCACCTGGAGTGGAGACTTCGCAGAGTCATCCTCAGCACCCAGGGCCGATGCACTCTAACCAATTGAGCCATGGCTTTGGGAAGGGAAGAGAGAAAGAGAGAGAGAGAGAGAGAGAGAGAAGGGGAGGAGTAAGGGGTGGAAAAACAAATCATCACTTCTCCTGTGTGCCCTGACCAGGAATCAAACTTGAGATGTCCACACACTGGGTCAACGTTCTACCACTGAGCCAAATGGCCAGGGCCCATCATTATTTTCTAATTCCAGAATATTTTTATTTATTTATTTATTATTTTTATTTTTTTTTATTTTTCTGAAGCTGGAAACGGGGAGAGACAGTCAGACAGACTCCCGCATGCGCCCGACCGAGATCCACCCGGCACGCCCACCAGGGGCAACGCTCTTCCCACCAGGGGGCGATGCTCTGCCCCTCTGGGGTGTCACTCTGCCGCGGCCAGAGCCACTCTAGCACCTGGGGCAGAGGCCAAGGAGCCATCCCCAGCGCCCGGGCCATCCCTGCTCCAATGGAGCCTTGGCTGCGGGAGGGGAAGAGAGAGAGAGGAAGGAGGGGGGGGAGTGGAGAAGCAAATGGGTGCTTCTCCTATGTGCCCTGGCCGGGAATCGAACCCGGGTCCCCCGCACGCCAGGCCGACGCTCTACCGCTGAGCCAACCGGCCAGGGCCCAGAATATTTTTATCACCCTAAAAAAACCCAATACTGATTAGCAGTCATTCCTCATTCCCCCCAAGGCCTCCATTCCTGGCAACCACTAATCTACTTTCTGTCTCTATGAATTTACCCGTTTTAGGCATAAATGGAGTCTTTTGTGACTGGCTTCTTTCACTTAGCATAATATTTTTCAAGGTTCATCCATGTTGTAGTTCCTATTAAGACTCCATTCTTTTTATGGCTGAATAATATAGACCTACATTTTAGGGAACCTGAGTGTGGGGGTAGAGGAGAAACAGGAAGTCTCCCTGACAAAGTTGTACTGTGGAGGCTTGATGGAGGCTGTTTTCCCTTAGCAAGCTGCCCCCCAAATGCCCACTATGAACCCTGTGCCTGCCCAGCATCTGCCACAGTCCCAAGCCCAAATGCGAGCTCCTCTGCAAGCCCGGCTGTGTCTGCAATTCTGGCTTTTTATTTAGTGACTCTCACTGCATCAATGCCTCTTCCTGCAACTGCTTCTACAACAATAATTACTATAAGGTAAGACTGCTGGGATGCCCAGATCCCTTGAGGGAGATTGTGAGAGGAACGCCTGGGTTTTGGTTCCATTTGCTCCCCAAGTGATGTGAATTTGGATCCATGGAACAGTCCCAAGGGGTCAGCTCTCAAACACTGGTTACACAATGGTGGAGTCATTCATTAGTCATGTGGTTTTGATTGTCATCTCAGTTCATACAATAATTATTTGTTAAACACCCACTTTAGCCAGGCATGATGCTAGGCCGTACAGATGGGTCTGTCATCCTGTGGTTTTGTGCTAAGTGCTCCTAACTTAATGTTTCTGTGCTTCTCTGCTCCATACTGGCAGTCTTTTTTTTTAATATTTTATTTATTCATTTTAGAGAAGGGGGGAGAGAGAGGAGGGGGAGGAGCTGGAAGCATCAACTCCCATATGTGCCTTGACTGGGCAAGCCCAGGGTTTCGAACCAGTGACCTCAGAGCTTTAGGTTGCCGCTTTATCCACTGCGCCACCACAAGTCAGGCCAATACTGGCAGTCTTTATACATTAAACACTAGACCAATCAAGTGATGCAGGGCCCTTACCTCCATCCTGAGGCAAGTTGGGGTTTCTGGGTATAGAGAGACACCTGGATATTGAGTAAAGCTTCTGGCGCATTCAGGGAAGAACAAAGTCTTTCAGAATCTTCCAAAGGGACTTGCAAATCTTGATAGAATAAGTCAAAAAAGAGGTGTCACTGTTCTTGTCTCCCCTCATTGATATCCCCTCTGGGGAGACATTTGTCAAGAGCACAGGCCCTGAGGGGGCACAGGCTCTGGGCCAGCACTATCAAAAGGGATAGCATTCGTGCTCGCTTCGGCAGTACATATACTAAAAGGGATAGCATTCAAGCCACACATCATTTTATGATTCCTAATAGCCACATTAAAAACAGTAAAAGTAGCCTGACCTGTGGTGGCACAGTAGATAAATCGTTGACCTGGAAATGCTGAGGTCGCCAGTTTGAAACCCTGGGCTTGCCTGGTCAAGGCACATATGGGAGTTGATGCTTCCAGCTCCTCAACCCTTCTCTCTCTCTGTCTCTCCTCTCTCTCTCTCTCTGTCTCTCCCTCTCCTCTCTAAAAAATGAATAAATAAATAAAATAAAATAAAATAAACTCTTTCTTAAAAACAGTAAAAGGAGCCCTGGCCGGTTGGCTCAGTGGTAGAGTGTCGGCCTGGTGTGCAGGAGTCCTGGGTTCGATTTCCGGCCAGGGCACACAGGAGAAGCGCCCATCTGCTTCTCCACCCCTCCCCCTCTCCTTCCTCTCCGTCTCTCTCTTCCTCTCCCGCAGCCAAGGCTCCATTGGAGCAAAGTTGGCCCGGGCGCTGAGGATGTCTCTATGACCTCTGCCTCAGGCGCTAGAATGGCTCTGGGTGTGACAGAGCAACGCCCCAGATGGGCAGAGCATCGCCCCCTGGTGGGCGTGCCGGGTGGATCGCATGCAAGAGTCTGTCTGATTGCCTCCCCGTTTCCAATTTCGGAAAAATACAAAAAACAAACAAACAAACAAACAAAACAGTAAAAGGAAACAGGTTAAACTAATTCCAATAATCTACTCAATCCCAGTTATTCTCATTTTAACATGTAATCAATAGTTACTAATAAGACTGTTTTGCCTGACCTGTGGTGGCGCAGTGGATAAAGCGTCGATCTGGAAATGCTGAGGTCGCCGGTTCGAAACCCTGGGCTTGCCTGGTCAAGGCACATATGGGAGTTGATGCTTCCAGCTCTTCCCCCTTCTCTCTCTATGTTTCTCTCTCTCCCTCTCTCTCTCCTCTCTAAAAATGAATAAATAAAATTTAAAAAATTAAAAAAAAAAAAAAGACTGTTTATATTCCCCTTTTTTCAAAATTAATAGTCCTCAAAATCCAGTGTGTATTTTATACTTGCAGTATATCTGAATTTGAACCAGGCACATCTCAAGAGCTCAGAGGCCACTGTGTGGAACAGAGCCACTGTGGAGTCAGGCCAATGTGAGCTGGAATCCTGGCTCCAGCACTTGGCTGGGTGACCTTAGGCAAGGTTCTTTACCTCCTCAAATCTGTTTCCGTATCTATAAAATGTGCTCAATAAGATGTCCTGCTTCATAAGATAGTTGTGAGATGAAATTAGATCCTGGCACAGACCAATTACTTAATAAATATTAATTAGTATTATTATTATTAGCAATTTATGATAACAGACGTAGCCTATTAATTAACAATACATTCAGTTATTTATTGGTGTTCAGTGACTCATCTCGGCTTTGGGTGTACTTCCTTTCTGTCGTCAGAGTTCCTACTTGTCTCCTTGGGGGCTACTTCCCACTCCAACCCCCTTAACCAGTCTCCTGAGTGACCCCGTGTCAGTGTTGGAATTGGCTGCAGCTGCAGCCTGGGTGGAAAGACCTGTCATAGTTGCCAGCATCAAACATCTCTGCCTTGCCCTGAGAGACGTGTATTAACTTATTACATATTCACTTATACATTCAATGAATGTTTATTGAGTACTTTGAACCCTCCTGGCATTGGTGTCACCATGAATACAGCATTATCCTTGCTCTTCTAATCCTGTCGGATTCTTTGGGATACATAGGGTCTTGGTTCACTCTTTCATTTAGCAGGTATTTATTGAGAGCTCTCTGCCAGGCACTGTGCCATGTGTTGGGGCTAACGAGTAAAGATAGACACGATCCCTGACAGGATCATAATCAAACAACCCCCAAAATAAATATAAAAGTGCAGCTGTGGTAAGTTTTTGGAAGGAAAGGTACCCGGAGCTATGAGGATGACCTAGTCAGGGAAGTCTGGAAAGTCTTCCTAAGAAAACAGTGTCCCTTAAACTAAACCTGCTGGTTGCCTAGGAAACATTTAGAAAGGGGAGAAGAAGAGCATTCTAGGATGAGAGAGAAGCATGTGCAAATGTCCTTTGGTAGGCATGAATATCTAGTAGGGGGTAGGAAGAAGAAAAAGTATGAGCAAGGTGAGGGCAGGTTCGGTGGAGGAGAAGGGAGCTATAGCATGGGAGGACAGGGTCTACCCAAGAGCTACATAGTGTTATGGCCCCTGATCCTTTGCTCCCAGCCTGGGGCAGAGTGGTTCAGCCCCAACTGCACAGAACGTTGTCACTGCTGGCCTGGCAGTGAGACAAAGTGCCAGATCTCTCAGTGCGGGACATACACGGTGTGCCAGCTAGAGAACGGCCAGTATGGATGTCGGCCCTATGGTAAGACTCTCCTCTCATTCTTTTCTTGCCTGCCAACCTTTCAGAGTGCATGTGACAGCAGGGTTCCAATCCCTCCCTTGACAAGAGAAGCTGGGGCATGCCACTGGGTGCGTGAGGTGGCTGTGGGACCGGCCCTGGTGAACCTGCTTTCCATGGTCTCCTCTCTTTCCTCCGCAGGCACTGCCACCTGCTTTGTCTATGGAGATCCTCATTATATCACCTTTGATGGGAGGCACTTTAAATTCATGGGCAAATGCACTTATATATTGGCCCAACCCTGTGGCAACTCAACAGGTAGGGTCCTGAAGATGCTTACACGGCCTGGGGGAGGGGTCTGACAGAACAGTTTGGCATGAAAGCAAATGGGAAAGGCAAGGAAAGTAAGGGTTGACATGTCTATCTAGAACCAGGACTTTCTCAAGACCAGGCTATTGGGGAAAATGCACCGTAAGACACTTCTCTTTATCAGTTGTGTCCTTGGCCAGGTGTTATTTTATTTATTTATTTATTTTTTACAGAGACAGAGAGAGTCAGAGAGAGGGTTAGACAGGGACAGACAGACAGGAACGGAGAGATGAGAAGCATCAATCATTAGTTTTTCGTTGCGCATTGCGACACCTTAGTTGTTCATTGATTGCCTTCTCATATGTGCCTTGACCGCGGGCCTTCAGCAGACCGAATAACCCCTTGCTGGATCCAGCGACCTTGGGTCCAAGCTGGTGAGCTTTTGCTCAAATCAGATGAGCCCACACTCAAGCTGGTGACCTTGAGGTCTAGAACCTGGGTCCTCAGCATCCCAGTCTGACGCTCTATCCACTGCGCCACCGCCTGGTCAGGCTTGGCCAGGTGTTATTGAGAGGTTCACTTGGCATAGTGGCAACAAAAGAATGAGAGAAGTACCACAAATGCCCACCCTGGAGGACATCCCAGTCCACTCAGGGGAGATGGATTGGTGACACGCCATGACAGACTGTTCTGGAAGAGGCAGTCAGTCAGGCCCCACTCCCATGTGGGTCGGAGCTTCCCTCTTGAACTGCAGAGCTGGTGTCTCCGTGGCCCTTTATCCCCCTGGGGCAGGTGTGGGTGCCTCCCTCAGTCAAATCCGAGAAATACTTTTTGAATGAGTCCCTGGGCACTCTTCATTCCTTTCCCCAACCAGAGCCCTTCTTCAGGGTGGTGGGGAAGAGTTGAGGAACAAGGACAGGAAGGCATGTCTTGCTTGAGCACAGTCTCCGTGATGCTGACTGAGACCACTATCACTCTGCTCAGGGGCAGGCGCACACTGGTGAGTCCATTTTCTGTTCAGCTCTGCTGGGGCCACTAGGCCTACCTTTGGCCTGTCCTGTGGGCTGCTGCAGCCTTGCCCTGGCCAGTTCCTGCAGCCTTGCCCTGGCCAGTTCCCGCAGCCTCCAGACCCTCTCAGGGACAGGCTCCAGAGCACTCTGAGTAGAGAGGTCTTTAGGATTATTGTGGAGGGTGGATGTGGGAGTCTTCCTAACCCTCATATCTGTCCATCTCTTTCCTCGGCCCTACTTTCTAGGTTGGAGGTCAACAAGTCACTCTCCCAACCACACCTTCTAAAGGCATCTTCCTGGCTCCCAGTGGGCGGTTTGTGGAGCTGCAGACTGAGTTTGGTTTGCGGGTGAGATGGGATGGTGACCAGCAGCTGTTCGTGAGTGTGCCCAGGTGAGACAGCTGCCACTTCTTCCTGCTCTGCACCCACCTCTCCCAGGACCCTCCAGTCTTCTTCCCCTCCCATTCTAGGCACTAATTCTCAGTCTAGGTAGGAAGCACCTAACTCAACTGGCAGGCCTCCCTTCGGATGAGGAGACAGGAGAAAATAGTTTCCGGGCAGTGGATAATAGCAGGATCTACTCACAGTGCTTTGGGAATGTGCTGGAAGGAGTCGTTAATGGGTTGTGGGAACTTTCAGAAGAGTGGTCACTTGACCCCCAGTCCCTAAGAAAGAGGGGCTCACAAGGGGAAGAAAGACTTTGTAGAAATAGTGAACAGCAAATGCAAGAAAAAACCGAAATGTCTTAGGGCCAGCAAAAGGTTTGTATGGCTGGAAGACGAGGTGTGAGCAGACGGAGAGGAGGGGAGACGGTACAGATGGCTTGGGGATGAGGGCTGTGGGGTACATGTGCCTGGCGCCTCGCATGGAACCCTTGGTCTGGGTCTGCACCTCAAATTTCTCTGCCTCACTCATCCCACGCTGCCCTGCCGTGGTCCCCCTGATGACTAAAGCCTCTTCTATCCACTGACACCTCCTCCCCGCCCTGCCCACCACAGCACCTACTTCAGCAAACTCTGTGGTTTCTGTGGCAACTATGATGGTGACAGTAGCAATGACAACCTGACGCCTGAGGGCAAGCCAGCACGCGATGAGGAGGAGCTGGGCAACAGCCTGCAGACAACGGAGAGTCTGGACCAGGAGTGAGTGAGGACAGCCCCCTCCCTCTCTGTCACTGCCCTCCTGCTCCTTTGCTCCATCTAAGGACCCAGCACTCTGACTGGCATCACCCTTATTCTCTTCTCTCTTCTTCAGCATACCCCCACTTCTGTCCCAGCGAAGTTCACGAACTTAGTGCCAACATGCTCACATGCTCACCCCTACCATCAATGGCCCTCAGGCAACTGTGAGCAGACCCCCTCTTGCTTGCCCGGCCCAGGTTTCTCATCCACTTTAGGTCTTGGTGTTTATTTATTTTATTTATTTTCATTTTTTTTCTTTCTGAAGCTGGAAACGGGGAGAGACAGTCAGACAGACTCCCGCATGCGCCTGACCGGGATCCACCCGGCACACCCACCAGGGGCGACGCTCTGCCCACCAGGGGGCGATGCTTTGCTCCTCCGGGGTGTCGCTCTGCCGAGACCAGAGCCACTCTCGCGCCTGGGGCAGAGGCCAAGGAGCCATCCCCAGCGCCCGGGCCATCTTTGCTCCAATGGAGCCTTGGCTGCGGGAGGGGAAGAGAGAGACAGAGAGGAAGGAGGGGGTGGGTGGAGAAGCAAATGGGCGCCTCTCCTATGTGCCCTGGCTGGGAATCGAACCCGGGTCCCCCTGCACGCCAGGCCGACGCTCTACTGCTGAGCCAACCGGCCAGAGCCTAGGGCTTGGTGTTTAAATGTCCTCTACTAGGAGTTGCTAAGAGCTGGGAGACTAATAGGGTAGGGCCAATGGAGGCAAGCCTTGGCCCTTAGGGCGTTTGGGGTGGGTCTCTTCCAGGTGCCGGAAGAACAAAACAAATCCTCCATCTTGTAACTCAACCTTGCAGAGCACTCTATTCGGGCCAGAGTCCTGTGGACGGCTTATTGTCTCCCATGGACCCTTTGAGTATGATGGATGTGGGGGGAGCTTGGCATCTGGGTCCTCCAAGGCAAGAAGCTCTGCCCTCTCTGCCCCCTCAGTCCCTCTGACCTGGCCTCTTTCCTCAGGGAGTGCTTGCTTCACCTGCCTCACTACCTGGCCTCTGTCTTCTTCCACAACTGCATGTTTGACATGTGTAACTTCCAGGGGCTGCCGCAAATGCTGTGTGCCCATATGGCGGCCCTGACTGAGGCCTGCCAGGATGCTGGCTACGCAGTGCAATCCTGGAGAGGACCCCGGTTCTGCCGTGAGTTGTGCCAAGAAAGGAGGATGCTGTCTTCATACACATGTGGGAGCAGAGGGCCAGCATCTGAGAGTGTTAGCACAGGCTTGGGGGTGCTTGGTTGAACCCCTTTGCTTCCACATGTGGACAGGGAAATCTGCACAGTCAGAAATATCCACTGAGAAAATCAGTTACCTGCAGACACAGAAAGCCTTTTCAGCTGCCTGAGGCTATGCAGAGCAACAACTGGGCGCGTACCTGCCCAGGTTGCCTGACGCATACATTAAACACAGATCTGTGGTTGGGAGGTTGCACCAGGACTGCCGCACAGCTGCTGATTATGACCCAGCTCTCTGGTAGTTTGCTTTAGGGCAGGGCCATGTCCTTGATCAAGGCCCCATGGTTGCTCTTCCAGCTCCTCTTCCACCTTGACCATTTATCTGGGGCATGTCTACATAGCAGCACTGTTGAGGTTCTTGGATCAGTCTGATCCTAAGAACCTGCTTCTTGGTAGCTCCCTGCCGGCCTCTCCTCCCGGCCTAGGGTGGAAGCTGAGTTCCTCGGCCATGCTTCTCCTGGTCCCTCTCTTCTTCTCAACATGGTGCGGAGGCCTCTAGCTGTGTGTCTTCTGAACTCTGGGCTACAAACTAGCTACAGACGTTCTTTCTCTTGTCCTTGGCCTGCCTCACACCCTTCTCACCTGTGCTTCTCCCTTCACCAGCTCTGGACTGCCCACCCAACAGCAAGTATACCATGTGTGCCAAGATGTGCCCCAACACCTGCCATTCTAAGTTCTTTGGCAGGTCCTGCCAGGACCGATGCGTGGAAGGCTGTGAATGCAACCCCGGCTTTGTCCTCAGTGGTCTCCAGTGCATCCCCCAATCCCAGTGTGGGTGCCTTGACCCCACGGGCCACTACTTCATGGTGAGCCCCTGGGGGGGGGGCTCTTAGCCATGCAGCTAGAAAACCCTCCTCCAGGATCTGAAGTCTGCAGCAAGAGAGCAGGGGCTGGGTGGGACCTGCAGGGCTGGGGTTGGGGAAATTCTGGCTCAGATCTCCTTTCCCTTTTCCTTTCTTCAGCTCTAGTTCTTTTCACACAGACAGGGATGGGATCATACAGTTACTGCCTACACTTCCCAGCAGAGCCTGAGACCCCTGCTTCTCTTCCTTCCCATCTTCCCTGCCCTCTATGTCCCTGAGTCACTTTCTTGAATCTGTGTGTCCCCTGCACTCTTTCCAAACACCATCTTCTCTCCTACCAAGTCCCCTTTCTCTGCTGAAGGACTGCAGCTCCCTCCTGGGCCTCTGTCTTCACAGACTTCTCAGAGGCAGCTTTTGGAGCCAGACACTCCTCTGTGTCACTTCTTTCTTCCTTCTTTACTTGTTGCTCACCCAGGTCCTAGAAATGACACTGATATCCATCAAAACTGTCTACCACCTGAGGTCCACTTGGATGTCCTCCCATCAGTCCCGGTCCCAGGCCCATTGCATGCTCTCTGTCCATGCCTTGCTCTCTCAGTTTCACCTTCTTCTCAGCCCCTTTCATCCTGCTCTGCCTCCAGCCACCCAATCACCCATACCTGTTGAAGTTCCTCACCTCCTTTGAGGTCCTGTTGAAATGCTGCCTCCTCCTTCAAGGCTTCTTGATAGGCAAAGTCAGAAAGCACCCCTCTAAACTCTGTAGCAAGTGCTTACTGTTTGTACAGATGGCAGGAAACTCTCACTGGGTGCCCTGCTTGTCCTCGTTGGGTGCATATTGTGTTGGAGCACACGATCTATCAGTTTACATGTTTCCTGCCCTCATTGGGTCATGAGTTCCCTTAGGACAGGGACGTTGTCCATTTAGTTCATTACTGAATTCCTAATGCCTGGCACCATGCAGATATAGATATCTATTGGAATAGTGAAGGAAGAAACAAATGATGGAATGACTGAATAATTGAGTGAATTCCAAACTTTTGCAACTAATCTTGATGCTTTGCGGAGACAGGAATGCCTCCCCAGTGAGCAGGCCAATGATCTGAATAACAGTGGGCTAATAGTCAAATTTGGGAATAACCTCTTTTTCTTCCCTTCTTTCTCTTTTTTTTTTTTTTTTCTGAAGCTGGAAACAGGGAGAGACAGTCAGACAGACTCCCGCATGCGCCCGACCGGGATCCACCCGGCACGCCCACCAGGGGGCCATGCTCTGCCCACCAGGGGGCGATGCTCTGCCCATCCTGGGCGTCGCCATGTTGCGACCAGAGCCACTCTAGCGCCTGAGGCAGAGGCCACAGAGCCATCCCCAGCGCCCGGGCCATCTTTGCTCCAATGGAGCCTTGACTGCGGGAGGGGAAGAGAGAGACAGAGAGGAAGGCGCGGCGGAGGGGTGGAGAAGCAAATGGGCGCTTCTCCTGTGTGCCCTGGCCGGGAATCGAACCCGGGTCCTCCGCACGCTAGGCCGACGCTCTGCCGCTGAGCCAACCGGCCAGGTCCCTCCTTTCTTCTCCCAGGTAGGGCAGCACTGGTTCAAGCCAGGATGCAGACAGCGCTGCATCTGTGAAGGAAAAAATATTCGCTGTATGCTCTGGAGGTGCCGAGCCCAGGAGGTCTGTGGTCAGCAGGGTGGCATCTATGGCTGCCATGCCCAGGTTGAGCAGTCGGGTGGAAGGTGAACAGGGGGGTTACCCCTGCAGCATGAAGCATGGGCATGGCCTTGCCCTAAAGCAGGCTCCCCAGAGAGCTGTAGCATGTCCAGGGGCTGGAAGGCAGTTGCCCAGAACCAGAGCAGTGTCTTCAAAGACCCAGAGAGTGAGGTTGGGGCAGCCCCGGTTCTTTTTTTTTTTTTTACGATTTTATTTATTGCTTTTTCAGAGAGAGGAGGTGGAGTAGGGTTGGGGGTAGCGAGAAGTATCAACTCATAGTTGCTTCACTTTAGTTGTTCATTGGTTGCTTGTCATATGTGCCTTGACCAGACAAGCCCAAGGTTTCGAACCAGTGACCTCAGCATTACAGTAGCTCAACACTTTATCCACTGCGCCACCACAGGCCATGCATTAGCCCCTGTTCTTCACCTCTCCAAGCCAGTCTGACTGCCCAGTGAGCTATGGGGACCCCCCCCCAATGTGGATTTACCAACATGGCACCTCAGCACCAATGTGCCTCCGAACTCCATGTCCCCTTTCCCAGGGTCTGCCACCTGTACTGTCTCAGGGGACCCCCACTACCTGACATTTGACGGAGCCCTGCACCACTTCATGGGCACTTGCAGCTACACCCTGACCCAGCCTTGCTTGTCAGAGTCCTTGGAGAACTACTTTGTCGTGAGCGCTACCCACGAGTTCCGCGGTGGGAACCTGGAGGTCTCCTATGTGAAAGCTGTCCACGTGAAGGTCTTCAAACTCAGAATCGCACTGATAAAAGGCCGCAAGGTTGTGGTATGTGCCTCTGCCTACCTCCCCAGACCCCACAGCACCAGCTTGCTCAGAACCTCCGCTGTGCCCCTCCTTGCCCGCAGACCTGCCCGTCTGGCTTCTGGGGCCCCTTGGGGAGTTTCCTTGCAGTAAACCCGGCCCCGGTTCCTGAGACACAACCTCTGCCTCCCTCCTGCTCATCGGTCGTGGTCCTGTTGCTGTCCTTATTCCAAATGCCTTTCTCTACTGTGTCCTCTCTGCCTTTGTAGCTGAATGGTCACCAGGTGACCCTGCCTGTGTGGACTGCACAAGGTCGGCTAAGCATAAGGCCCAGTGGCTCCTTTATTCTCCTCTACACGGATTTTGGGCTTCAAGTTCGCTATGATGGGAACCACCTGGTCAAAGTGACAGTGCCCTCCACCTATGCTGGCCAGCTCTGTGGGCTATATGGTAAGTTCCCTGGGCACCTGCAGGCAAAGCCATGACAATGGGAAAGAGCCTGTCCTTGTCCTTGCTCACACACACACATAATTAGATGTCCTAAAGTGTTGTCCACCACTTCATGGGTGGAGGGCATTGAGCATGAGGGTGAATGTTAAAGAGAAGCTCAAGCTGAAGAAAAAGTTAACCCTGGTCGGTAGAGTGCAGAGTAAGGGGCCCCTCGGGGGAAGGGAAATGGTGGTCCTGGGACTGGGTCTGCTTGCAGGTTACTTCTGTGGTCCCTGTTTCCTCCTCCAGGAAACTACAACAACAACAGTTTAGATGACAATCTGAAACCCGATAGAAAGCCTGCAGGGAACTCCATCCACCTGGGGGCTGCCTGGAAGTCCAATGACTACTCGGAACCTGGGTGAGCTGGGAATGGGGGTGCCAGGCGTGGGGAGATGGACCTGGGGAAGAGCCTCAGCAGGCGGCCTGCATGTGTCCGCTGTGTGTCCTCAGTCTCTCCGAGACTGGACTTGATAAAAGATTGTTCGGACCTCCCATGCCCCCACCTACTGATTTCTCCTGTGCTTACTAATCTGTCTCTTTGGAGAACCCTTTTGGGAAGTCTGTATTCAGATCTAACCTCTTTCCTTCCTGCTGTATCTTCTGACCTTCCTACTTGAGGGCACCACCTTGTTCTCTTCTCTTGTCTTTATTCACGTCCCTGTTTTCCTCTCCACTTTGCTTCAGTTTTTGGGAAGTTTTCTCCAACCCTAAATTCCTATCCTTTCCCCTCTCTTTTTATTTAGCTGCTTCGTTGAGGGTGCCAGGTCTCCCAGATGCCAGGAGAATGAAGAGGCAGACATCTGGAATAAAAACTGTAATATCTTAATTAACCCTTTGGGTAAGTCTCATTCCCTGCTGGCCCCATTTTCCTCCTCCAGGATAAGAGAAGGAGGAGGGAGATTGGTCAGGGAGGGAAGAAGAGTGAGGCATGAAGTAGACAACCTGACCTGTGGTGGCGCAGTGGATCAAGTGTCCACCTGGAACAGAGGTACCCTGGTCAAAGTACATATGGGAATTGATGCTTCCTGCTCCTCCCCCCTCCTCTCTCTCTCTCTCCTCTCTTCTTTAAAATGAATTTTAAAAATCTAAAAAAATAAAAAGAAATAGGCAGTCAGGAGGAAGGCAAATGAAAATGCAGAGGTAGTGTGCACCTTTTTTTTTCTTTTTCTTTTTCTTTTTTTTTTTTTACATAGGCAGAGATAGGGACAGACATACAGGAACAGAGAGATGAGAAGCATCAATCATTAGTTTTTTGTTGCACGTTGCGACTTCTTAGTTGTTCATTGATTGCTTTCTCATATGTGCCTTGACCGCGGGCCTTCAGCAGACCCAGTAACCCCTTGCTGGAGCCAGCGACCTTGGGTCCAAGTTGGTGAGCTTTTTGCTCAAACCAGATGAGCCCGCGCTCAAGCTGGCAACCTCGGGGTCTCGAACCTGGGTCCTTTCGCATTCCAGTCCGACGCTCTATCCACTGCGCCACCACCTGGTCAGGCGGTGTGCACCTTCTTGGGAGCCTGACAGATAAGCCTTTTTTGCATCTCAGGAAGTAGATTCTCCGTAAATAGAGATTTTGATGGAAATGGATGTTGAATTCACTTCAAGCAGCTGCCTGGTTCTGCTTCCTTCCTAGGCTTCTGCTCTTACACACCTGTGGTTTCTACCTTCAGGACCCTTCTCCCAGTGCCACGAGGTGGTACCCCCACACTCCAGCTTCACCAGTTGTGTGCATGGCCAGTGTGGAACCAAGGGTGGCGCCCTGACCCTGTGCCGCTCCCTGCAGGCCTATGCGTCCCTGTGTGCCCAGGCTGGCCGGAGCCCTGCTTGGCGGAACAGCACCTTCTGCCGTGAGTCACCTGACCATCACTCCTGCAGCCTGGAGGAGTCCCCCTGAACCTCGTCCTTTCCCTAAATTCTGTTCCTCTGCTCTTCCCTTCACGACCTGGTCCTCAGCCCCCAGAAGGGACCTCCTCTGTTCTCTACTTTCCAGTGTCTCCAAGCCCAACCCTCATCTTCTACTTGGCTCCTTGCACTGGGGCTTCCTCTATCTGATTCTCAGCTCACCAAAATGTCCACCTCGTTTGTGTACTGCATCTTTTATCTCTTATATAGGCCAGCTCTGTTAGCTTTCTTCCTGTCTTTCCCAAGAACTCTTTTTTTTAACAATCTCATTGTATGTATGTATGTATGTGAGAAGGTGGGGGGGACAGGGGCAGACAGACAGGAGGGAAGAGAGATGAGAAGCATCAACTTATAGTTGCAGCACATATAGGTGTTCATTGATTGCTTTCTCCTATGTGCCTTAAACTGGGAGCTCCAGCTGAGCCAGTGACCCCTTGCTCAAGTCAGTAACCTTGGGCTTCAAGCTAGTGACCTTTGGGCTCAAGCCAGCAACCATGGTTCATATCTATGATCACATGCTCAAGCTGGCGACCCCATGCTCCAGCGACCTCAGGATTTCGAACTTGGGTCCTCAGCGTCCCTGACCAATGCTCTATCCACTGTGCTGTCACCTGGTCAGGCAGAACTCTTTTTTAAAAAAATTTTTGGTAAAGTATACATATTGTAAAAGTTCCCATTTTAAAGATTTTTAAATGTCCAATTCTATAGCATTAAGTGCATTCACATCACTGTGCAACCATCGCCACCACTCATCTCCAGAACTTTTTCATCTTCCCAAACTGAAACACGAACTTCTCATTTTCTCCACCCCAACCGCAGACACCCACCATTCTCCCCTTTGTCTCTATGAATCTGACCGCTCCAAGGACCTTATGTAGCATAATCACATAGTATTTGTCTTTTTGTGACTACTGGCTTCTTTCACTTAGCGTAATATAATCAAGGGTAATCCAAGTTGTATGTGCTAGAATTTTCTTCTTTTTAAGGCTGAATCATATTTCATTGTGTGTATTGATTCCATTTTTCTTATCCAGTCATCTGATAAACAATCCCAGGAATTCTTGATACCCCAAAATCAGGGAGCTGGAAATCACTCAGCCTTTCCTAACACTGGTTTGTTCTTAGCTCTAAAGTGCCCATCTGGCAGCAGCTACAGCCCTTGTGCCAACCCTTGTCCAGCCTCCTGCGTCAGCCTGAACACCCCACGGGACTGCCCAGAAGCACTGCCCTGTGCCGAGGGCTGCGGGTGTCAAAAAAGTCACATCCTGAGTGGAACTTCCTGTGTGCCCCTCAGCCAGTGTGGCTGCACCGACCCTAGGGGCTCCTACTACCCGGTAAGAGGCCAGACCGCAAGGCGTGCCCTGCTCTTCCAAGCTCCACAAGTTTGGGGCCAGAAGGTATAGGGCAGGCCAATGCTGGAGGTTGAGGAGCAAGCCCAGAACCGAAAGGCTGGGAAAGGGTAGCAAGGAAGGTAACCACTGAGTGAAGTGAGCCTCATGGGCAGTTCGGGGTGGTAGGGGCCCAGTCCGTCTCTGGCTTCCAAGTTTCTATTGCATACTCACGCCCTGCAGGTTGGGGAGAGCTGGTACACGGACAACTCCTGCTCCAGGCTCTGCTCCTGCTTCACCTACAATAACATTTCCTGCCTCCAAACCTCTTGCAAGTCTAGCCAAATATGCCAACCCTTGGACGGGCTGATACTTTGCCGGGCTGCAGGTATGAGGCCACTGAGCATGCAGGAGGACCCCACAACCACCAAGACAAGCTTTCTCCTGTCCTGACCAGTAACTCAGTAGGTTAGAGCATTCTCCCAGTATGCCAAGGTTGCAGGTTCGATCCCCAGTTAGGGCACATATAAGAATCAACCAATGGTGTGACCAGGCGGTGGCACAGTGGATAGATTGTCGAACTGGGATGCGGAAGGACCCAGGTTCGAGACCCCGAGGTCGCCAGCTTGAGTGCGGGCTCATCTGGTTTGAGCAAGACCCCAAGGTCACTGGCTCGAGCAAGGGGTCACTCAGTCTGCTGCAGCCCCTGTGGTCAAGGCACATATGAGAAATCAATCAATGAACAACTAAGGAACCGCAACGAAGAATTGATGTTTCTCATCTCTCTCCCTTCCTGTCTGTCTGTCCCTATCTGTCCCTCTCTCTGTCTCTGCCAAAAAAAAAAAAAAAAGATTAAATTAAATTAAATTAAAAAAAAGAATCAACCAATGAATACATAAATAAGTGGAACAACAAATCAATGTTTCTCTCTCTCTCTCTAAAAATCAATAAATTTTAAAAATTGTTTTTAGTTCCTTTAAAAAAAAAAAAAAGAAGAGCTCTCTCCAATTTCCCCTCGTACTCTCCTCACTGCCATCTGTAGCACTCTGGTTCATGGCCCTGCTGTACCGAAGGGCTTCTGGTGGAGAAAGATGACCATCGCACTGTCGGGAAGTTTTCCTTGGAGTCACTAATGGTTCTCTCATAGCAGACATGAACTTAGATGGGACATTAGACATCTCTTCCTGACACAATAATATTTATTCCACCCCTTAGCCTCACGTCAGCCTGGCCCTGGTGTCTTGATTCTTTTCTTTCCTTTGTTCCCTTTGGAGGCCCCTCTCATCTTTACATCCTTTCCTTGAAGGTGGGGAGACCGCCTGTCCTTTTTTTTTTTTCTCTTGATTTATGAGAGAGAGAGAGAATGAGAGAGAGAGAAGGAGGAGAGAGATGAGAAGCATCAACTCATAGTTGCTTCACTTTAGTTGTTCATTGATTCCTTTCTCTATGTGCTTTGAGGAGCCCCTTGGGGGGGGGCTCCAGCCAAGCCAATGACCCCTTGCTCAAGCCAGCGACCTTGGGCTCAAGCCAGCAACCTCTGGGTTTAAGCCAGTGACTATGAGATTATGTCAATGATACCTCGCTCAAGCCAGCAAACCCACACTCAAGCTGGTGACATTGGGGTTTTGAATCAGGACCTCCATGACCTGGATCATTGCTCTGTCTACTGTGCCACCACTGGTCAGACGAGAGCACCTGTTCTTGATAGGGCTGGGCACTCCTTAGCCACTTCTCTCTCCTGCAGGTATGGGAGTATGCCGAAGCTCAGATAACTCCCAGATTGTGAGCTTTGATGGCAGTTACCATGCCGTCAGGAGCACGTGCACTTACGACCTGGTGAAAACATGCCACTTCACCATGGACCTGCCTTTCTTCAAGATCAGTGGTGAGAATAGAAAGAGAGACCAATCCTCTGAGTTCTACCTCAGCCAGCTCAACATTAATATCTTTGATTCCTTGGTCACCTTGCAAAAGGGCCACCGTGTGCTGGTGAGCTGAGCAGCAAGGAGCAAGGGCAGGGACAAAGGAAGCAAGCTCTGGGGAGAGGGCTCTGGTCCTTCTTCCTACTCACGTGCTCCGCCCTCCTCTGTAGATCAATGGCAAACAGGTCACCCTTCCTTCAACCAACCAAATCCGGGGTGTCAGCATCTCTGCCAGTGGCATCTACACCGTGCTCAGCATTTACATTGGGCTGCAAGTCAAGTTTGATGGCAGCGGGTTCCTAGAGATTGAACTGCCTATAGCCTATCACAGAAAGGTGAGGAAAACACCTGGCTCTTCTCCCAGGGGAGCCAGTCTCCTTGAAAGGGGTCACTCCCCAGAACAAGAGAGGGATGTTGTGCGCTTCTTTCTCTTTAAAGTGGAAAAAGAAGGTGCCAATAAGAACTGTTCTCCTGCCCCCCATCCCATATGGTGAGATTCCCCTTTACCCACCCAGGTCTGCGGCATGTGTGGATACTTCAATGGTGAGGAAGAGGACGAACTAACGATGCCCAGTGACGAACTAGCCCAGGATGACATTGAATTTGTGGATAGTTGGAAAGATAAGGAGGCCAACCCAAAGTAACTGTCCTCAGTATCCATCTGCCTTTTCATAGGAACATGAATTGGGATTCTAGATCACGTGACAGACCTGGGGTCGGGAAATTGGAGCGCTTCCTTTATGTGTGCAACCTGACCTGGAGTGGCTTCTGGGTTCTGAGAACCTGTTTGGGGAAACCTGCAAGTCTTCCTGTTTCGGCTTCTAAACACGGGAGGGAACGAGGCTGCACGGAAGGTGACCAGAGCTCAAACCAGCTTCCCAGTGAAGACAAGAGGCATTTTCAGGGTCATTTGAGAATGCCGAATCATTTTCATAGGTGGGGCAGTGGCTGTCCCTATGATGACCCTTTCCCTTCCCAGTTGCCAACAAGATGACCAAAACGATGACCAGACGAAGACCAAAGTAGAACATCAGGAGAGGCGGACTGCAAAATGCCAGCCAGCTCACCTAGCGGTAGCTCAGGAGCAATGCCAAGTGGCCTTTCAAGCTCCAGCCTGGACAAAGTGTGCCACCCATGTGGCCCTTAATCCCTTTCTGCTCAGCTGTATACACAAGCTCTGTGAGTTTAGAGACCTAACTCGTGCCCTCTGTGAGTCTCTGCCAGCCTTTGAGACTGCCTGCCAGGCCCAGGGCCTCAAGCCACCAACCTGGAGAAACAGCAGTTTTTGCCGTGAGTGTCCCCCGTGGTTACCCCAAATAGTCCCTAAACCCTGTTTCTGTCTGTGGATCCTTTAAAGCTGCCTTGTTGTTTTTCCAATTATTTCCAACCTATTTCTGACCCTTTACTGTCTTTGATGAACACTATTTATAATACCTCCTAACTAGTGCCCCTCTCACCAGGACAGCACAGGCTGCTTCTCATCTACTTCGCTAACACTGTCTTTCCAAAGGATATGCGACTGTGTTACTCCCCTGCATGGTTGTTGCCTGCAAGATTAAGTCCAAGTTCCTGCCTGAAATGTGCAGTATCCCGCACACTCTCCCAGCCTCTCCTCATTCATCCCTTTCCTGTACACCTGCCATCAGCTGCACCAAAGAACCCCATTCCCCACACAAGCCTTACTTTTCCACATCTCTCCCTGCCTTTATACACACTGCTCCTTGCACCTGGAAAATTCTCCTCCCCTCCTGGCACAATGTTAGGCATCCTTCTGTAACTTTCCTTTCAAAAAAAAGATTGGTCACATACCATAATATTCACCCTTTTTAACATGTACACTTCACTGGTTTTTAGGATCTTCACAAGGTTCTGCAATTATCACCACTATCTAATTCCTGAACCTTTTCAATTTTCAAACAGCCTTGGCCGGGTAGCTCAGTTGGTTGGAGTATCATCCTGATACACCAGGGTTGCAGGTTCAATCCCTGGTCCAGGCACACTGAGGAGTTAACCAGTATATACATGGATGAGTGGAACAACAACAGATTGATGTTTCTTTCTTTCCTTCTCCCCATCCCTCCCTTCCTACCTCTCTCTCTAAAATCAATTTAAAATATAAAATAAAATTTTTAAATGATTTAAGTGTTTTTAGTATGTGGTACATTCATAGGATTTAAAAACTTTAAATGTATTAAAATAATCCCAGTGAAAAATCTCCCCCCCACTCTGACCTTATGGGTCCAGTTCCCAGCCTGCTCTTATCAGCATATCAGTATTTTTCCAAAGGTCTTTTATGTTTTTTAAATTTTATTTATTTATTTATTTTTTACAGAGACAGAGAGTCAGAGAGAGAGATAGACAGGGACAGACAGACAGGAACAGAGAGAGATGAGAAGCATCAATCATTAGTTTTTCGTTGCACGTTGCAACACCTTAGTTGTTCACTGATTGCTTTCTCATATGTGCCTTGACCGCCGGCCTTCAACAGACCGAGTAACCCCTTGCTCGAGCCAGCAACCTTGGGTTCAAGCTGGTGGGCTTTTTGCTCAAACCAGATGAGCCCGCGCTCAGGCTGGTGACCTTGGAGTCTTGAACCTGGGTCCTCGGCATCCCAGTCCAATACTCTATCCACTGTGCCACCGCCTGGTCAGGCCAAAGGTCTTTTATTTATGCATATACAAACAAAGACAAACTTTCTTTATTTTCTTACAAATAACATATGAGACACACTGTTTAGTACTTTACTGTTATTACTTTTTTTTGAAAAGTTAAAAATTCTGTAATTTTTTATTCCTGGTATCACTACCACAATTTACAGGACAATATACCTGATATAATAAAAAGAAAAAGATGAAGACAAAGACAGCCTGACCAGTGGTGGTGCAGTGATTGAGCATTGGCCTGGGACCCTGAGGTCCCCAGTTCAAAACCCTGCAGTCACCCGCTAGAGTGCAGTTGTTACTAGCTTGAGTGAGGGCTTGCCAGCTTGAGTGCAGGGTCACTGGCTTGAGCATGGGGTCAACAATGTGATCCCAAGGTCGCTGGCTTGATCCCAGGGTCACTGGTGTGACTCCCCTGGTCAAGGCATGTATGAGAAGCAATCAATAAACAACCAAAGTGAAGCAACTAGGAGTTGATGCTTCTCAACTCTCTCCTTTCCTTCTCTTCTCTCTCCCTTCCTGTCTCTCTGAATGAATGAATGAATGAATGAAAAGACAAAGCTACAACAGATAAAAGACCTCAGAAATGTACATTTAATTAACACTACATTGTATTAATCAAGAGCTGCATTTTTTGCAAACTGTCACTTCAGCTATGACTGTCCTGAACAAGAAGAGTTTCCTTTTTAAGCTGCAGTAACTCTTCTGACATTGTTCCTTCTGTGGCAGATTTTTACAGTTCCTCTAATGTGTTTGGGACAACTGTCTCAAAGTAACCTAAAGCTTTCCTGACAATTCCTCGCTTTCTCTCCTGCTAAGAACTGTAGCCCTTTTCTGCTGAGCCTTTAGAACCTTCTGCTACCATATCCATCACTTCCACCACCAGATCTATAACCACCACCATAGGGACTGCCCAAACTTCTTCCACCAACACTGTCCCACTTCATGGGTCCATAATTTGATTGCTGTTGTTCACTGTAATTTCCAAAATCATTACAGTTCCCACCACCACTGTAGTTACTGCCAAAATCCTCCCCTTCATTCTAACCACATATCCTCCTCCACTGCCGCCATCTCCACCACCTTGGTTTCCATATCCTGGTCCACAGTCACCACCATAGCCTCCTCTACTGCTATAACCAGGATCACCACCATAGTTGCCACCATCACCTCCAAATCCATTATACCCACCTTCACCTCCTCCATAACTACCTCTGCTGCCACCTCCACCACCATAGCCTCTTCTTCCACCACAGTTTCCACCACAGCCAACGTTATCTCCGCCACCTCCAGAATTTCCTCCACAACCCATAAAGTTGCCAGATGCACCTTCACAGCCTCTTTGCAATCCAGCAGACTGCATTTCAAAGAGCCTTTTTCACTTCACAGTTATACTCATTAATAATGTGGTATTTCTTTCCTTTTTTGTGTGTGAGAGAGACAGAGACAGAGAGAGGGACAGATAGGGACAGACAGGCAAGAAGGGAGAGATGAGAAGCATCAATTCTTCGTTGCAGCACCTTAGTTGCTCATCGTTTGCTTTCTCATATATGCCTTGACTGGGGGGCTACAGCAGAGCGAGTGACCCCTTGCTCAAGCCAGTGACCTTGGGCTTCAAGTCAGCGACCTCTGGGCTCAAGCCACCAACCATGCAGTCACGTCTAACATCCCACGCTCAAACCAGTGAACCCATGCTCAAGCTGGATGAGCCCGCTCTCAAGTCGGCAACCTTGGGTTTTGAACCTGGGCCCTCTGCATCTCAGTCCAATGCTCTATCCACTGTGCCACCGCCTGGTCAGGCAATAATGTGGTATTTCTGAACAATATTTTTTCCCTACTGTATCATGATCATCAAATGTTACAAAAGCAAATCCTCTTATTTTCCCATTCTGCCTGTCTTCCATAGTTTCTATGGTTTCAATCTTTCCATATTTTCAAAGTAGTCTCTCAAATTATATTCTTCTGTATCTTCTTTAATACCACTAAAATTTTTCTTTACTGTTGGCTGGGCTCCAGGCTTTCCAGAATCCTTTCTAGAAACAGCTCTTCTGTTCCAATACATGTCCATCAACCCTGTGTGGTCAGCACACATTGCTGCATCCACCTCTTCAACACAGAGAGTAAGTCACAAAACCAAGCCCTGGGGGGCCCTGGCTGGTTGGCTCAGTGGTAGAGCATCAGCCTGGCGTGCAGAAGTCCCAGGTTCGATTCCCGGCCAGGGCACACAGGGGAAGCGCCCATCTGCTTCTCCCCCCCTCCCCCCCTCCTTCCTCTCTGTCTCTCTCTTCCCCTCCTGCAGCCACGGCTCCATTGGAGCAAAGATGGCCCGGGCGCTGGGGATGGCTCCTTGGCCTCTGCCCCAGGCGCTAGAGTGGCTCTGGTCGCAACAGAGCGACGCCCCGGAGGGGCAGAGCGTTGCCCCCTGGTGGGCATGCCGGGTGGATCCCGGTCAGGCGCATGCGGGAGTCTGTCTGACTGTCTCTCCCCGTTTCCAGCTTCAGAAAAATACAAAAAAAAACTCCAAAAAACCCCCAAAAAAACCCAAAAAACAAAACCAAGCCCTGGGAATGTTCTGTTTGGGGAGGGTGTCTCTCATCACCACACACTCTGTGTGTGCCCCGTTTCTCAAAATGTTCTCCTAAACTATCAGCTGTGGTTTCAAAGCTCAGAACACCAATAAACAGTTTTCTCAACTGCTCTGGTTTCTTCGGATCATGGCCCTCCCTCCAAACCCTCTTCCACAAACCCTATCCCCTCCCCCAAATCCCCACCTTTCCACCCTTCTACCCCCCAACTCCCTGGCAGTGGCAGCCAGAATAGGGCTGGGGGCAACCAGGCAGCAGTTTCACCTCTATTTTGAGACCTGACTAGCCTCTTCCAACCCGGGTTCACTGTGACCAGGAAGAGGCATGCGCTTGTTATTTTCTTCACTTGACAATCTAACTTGGAGATCTTTTTTTTTTTTTTTTGACAGAGACAGAGAGAGAGAGTCAGAGAGAGGGGTAAATAGAGACAGACAGATAGGAAGGGAGAGAGATGAGAAGCATCAATTATTCATTGTGTCACCTTAGTTGTTCACTTATTGCTTTCTCATATATGTGCCTTGACCGGGGGACTATAGCAGACCAAGTGACCCTTTGCTCAAGCCAGCAACCTTGGCTCAAGCTGGTGAGCCTTGCTCAAACCAGATGAACCCATGCTCGAGCCAGTGACCTCAGGACTTCGAGCCTGGGTCCTCTGCTTCCTAGTCCAACGCTCTATCCACTGCGCCACTGCCTGGTCAGGCTGGAGATCTTTTTATGTAAGATACTCTCTTCCATGTCAGATAGCCACATTTCATTTTGCTTTACAGCTGAGGAATATTCCATTATTATATCATAATTTATTTAACTAGTCTTCTATCAATGGAGTTTGTAGTTGTTTCCAATCTTTTGTTTCCATGCTGAATAGGGAGAGCCATTCTTTCTTTCTCCCCTTGGGCCCTGGCACTTAGCCCTCGCTCACCAAGTCTACCCCTCCCCCCTTCCCCCCAGCTATGGAATGCCCCACCCACAGCACCTACATGTCCTGTCTTCCCTCCTGCTCACCTTCCTGCTAGGACCTGGAAGGCCAGTGCAAGGACACCCAAGTCCCTTCCACCTGTGAGGAGGGCTGCGTTTGTCATCCTGGCTATGTTCTCAGTGAGCAACAGTGTGTGCCCAGGACTCAGTCTGGCTGCGGGGATGCCCAGGGCCACTCCTCATATGAACGAGGACAGAAGTTGGGGTGGGAACAACACACCTTGTGGATGGCGCTTTCTCCTTTCCTCAATCTCTATCAGCTTGGGGTGCTGATGTCTCTATGACTGGCTCTGCCTGGGGTGTGAAGGCTGGTGACTGGGCAGGGATACTGCCCACCTCTGTTCCTCCAGTTCCTTGACATGGTTTAATGTCACAGAAAACTAGACACTCAGAGCTGCTCCACAGTCTGGCTTCCTTACCTATACCAAGCTGTGTTCTGTGAGTGACCTCGTTCCCCCTCCAGCCCCACACTCCCCGCACCTGTTGAGCCTGCTCCAGCCTGGACACTCTCTGACTGTGACTGTGCCTTCAGCCTTGGTGTGCCCAGCCAATACTATCTATCAGAGCTGTATGACACCCTGTCCCACCTCCTGTGCCAACCTGCAGCCCCCAGGAACTGTGAGGGCCCCTGTGTGGGAAGCCGTGCCAGCCTCCCAGGCTACCTTTACAGTGGTGCCAGAGCCTCTCTCTGATCCTCTGTGGTTGCACCAACAATGGCATCTACTACCAGGTCAGGAGGGCTTGGGAGGCCCTAGGAGGTGGAGATGTAGAGGAGGAAAACCGGCCCTTCTCCCCAGTTCTTCTTCCCTCTGCAGTGGGGTGACAGCTTGGGACTGAGGATTGCTGTCAGCGCTGCCCTGTGCCAGCTCAGATGCCCTGCTGTGTGAGCCTCTCAGCTGCAGCACTGGGGAAGTCTGCACCCTGGGAACTCACTTGTGGCTGCTTCTGAGGCGAGCTCAAACTGCCCCTTGACTTTAAGCTGCTTGCACACCTCGGGCGTCCCTGGACCAGTGATTGTTCTTCTCAAATCCTATGCCTGGGACTCCTCCCCATCAATGCCAGGAAGTTTGTGCCATTTAATTCCACTCCTCACTTAACTCCTTCCTTTTTCTAGGAGGACGATTAAAGACCTGATGTGTCCTGAGCATCTGCTATCTGCTGAACACTTAGCATCAGCTTCCCACGATCTCCTTTAGTCTGTACTGAGCACTTGGTAGCAAGCATAGTCTCTTCATTTTATAGGTTAAACAGAGTCCAGAGGTGAACAATTTCCCTAGAGCCCAAGGCTGGTGAGTGCAGAGCCAGGAATGGAAGCTGCTGGATTCCCTGGGGCCCCTGCTCCCAGCCCCTCTCCGTGACTGTGGGTGCCTCCCAGAGTCGCCCCCCCCCCACAACCCCTCTTTTTTTCCTCCCACAACCCTCTTCATCATTGTATAAAGTCCATGTTTATGGAACCCCTGTCAGAATGGTGGACACTGTCAGGAGCATGGCGCCCACTTCACCTGTGTGTGTGCAAACTTGGTGATGGGAGAGACCTCTGCACGAAGTGTCAGGACGTCGTTCCACTGAAAAGCCGGGTAAAAGCTTCCTCCCAGGCCCTGTCTCCTCACACCTTCCCCACCACCAGCTGCCACTATTCCATGTGTATAATATGCATATCTAATAGATAGGCGTTGTAAACATATAACAGATTGGTAACATAGTATTAATGTAATCTATAATATAAAAAATATAATAATAAATAATATGATCCCGGCCTGACCTGTGGTGGCGCAGTGGATAAAGCGTCGACCTGGAAATGCTGAGGTCGCCGGTTCGAAACCCTGGGCTTGCCTGGTCAAGGCACATATGGGAGTTGATGTTTCCAGCTCCTCCCCCTGACTCTCTCTCTCTCTCTCTCTCTCTCTCCCTCCCTCTCTCTCCTCTCTAAAATGAATAAATTAAAAAAAAAAAAATATGATCCCTTGAGATGAACAGGACAGGGCTCTCAAAGAATCTGAGTCCTTGTGCCCATCTCCAACTCACATTTTCGGATCTGGGACTCACCCATAGATTCGGATTCAGGAGGTCCAGAGTGGGCCCAGAAATCTGCATTTTTAACAAGCTCCCAGGTGACTGGTAGAAGTGATTCCAGGATTCCCCTTTGAGAAGCACTGGCCCAGATGATGCCCCAGACTCCAGGGACTAACCGGATGAATATCCCCCTCACAGGCTGATGGGCGTTGTGTGCCCAGACACAGAAAGGACTCCTGGGGCATGGCACAAAGGCCTCAGAGCCCTTGGGCAACAGCCCCCTAGAGGGAGAACCAGCCACAACCAGGGATGTAGGGGGATGCAGGCACTTCACGGTGGCAACCGAAGACCAAAAGGCAGGGTCTCCTCCTCTACCCTCTCCTATCCCATTCCAGAAGTGTCCAGCTTGGTGGCCATCCTGTTGGGAATGCTGGTGACTGTGGTGGTCACTGTGCTGGCAGTGACCAGAGAATGTGTTTCCAAGTGGAAGAGGAGGAGATGAGTTCTGAGATGAGGGGCAGCTGGGGTGAGTGAACACAGGGAGTGGGCACTAACCCTCCCTGTTCCCCACCATCCCCTGCAGAGCTAGAACAGAGACAGGCTGGCAGACAGGTGAGAACCAGCCCCACTGCCCAGAAGCTCGGCCACTGGGAGTTAAGTCAGCCTACTACAAGTTTTCTCACTTCCTCATTTTATTCCAGAGACTGCCTTCAAAAGCCACTTAATTTTGAGTTGTCCTCAAAAAGAGATAAAATAAAATTACACTGCTCACAAAAATTAGGGGATCAGGGAATGTGCAGATACTCCAGTACTTTCAGCTTTTTGTATAGTGCATTTTCACCAATGAAATAAGTTGGTTTTGCATCTCATTTGTATAACTGAACAACTTTGACTTATCGTTTGCTTTTCTGATGTTCTTAATAAAAAAAATTAAATGCTTTTTTTTATTGCTTCATATTCATTTTGAAATATCCCATAATTTTTGTGAGCAGCATATTTATCTTTGAGATGCGAATTTCCACATAATCATGGTGAAAGAAGGGTCTGAGTCTAGTGGGGAGAAATGAGGGAGACAGGTGTGTGAAGACATAGGGTTCAGTGCCCCTCAAAATGTCCAGAGTGGGGAGGTCTGAGCAGGGGAGTCTGTTTTTAGGCCAAACCACATCAGGGTGAGCAGTCAGCCCTCTGGCTTCTGGGACACAGGAGAAAAGCTTGCACGTGTCATCCCCCCACCCCCAACCAGATCCACCTTCTCAGAGAACTTGACCTAACATCACCTTATCCAGCCAGGTGTCTGGTTGTCAGGAGAAGGCGGTGGCCTGGGCTGGCATCCGCCAGATAGACTTCTTCCTTCTAGACCCAGACACCTTCCATCCTTGGCAGGACTGAGTCCCTCCCTCTCTTGGAGGTATGAAATATAGGGGCTGTCTCATCAAGTGAGGGGACAGAGAAGCCCAGAGGATTAGGGACTCCACAAGAGTCTTATACAGGTAGGAAGCTGGAGATGGATCATTGTCCAAGTCTCCCTGGGCTGAGAAAGGCAGAGCTGATTTAGGACCCTGCACCAACTCCCACACAACAGGGGCAACTGAGATGAAGAAATAATTTGGTTGCTCCACTTAAAGCTGCCCCAGTCCAGGCCTGCCCCTGCAGGTGTCCCTGAGGGTGGGCTGACTGGGGGGAGAGGAAACAAGATAGCAGAGAAAAACAATAGGGATTGACTCCATCTTCACCTTCCTGTTTGGGAGGGAGAAGGGGTAGGGGGAAGACACTCAGGTGGTTTCCCCCTCTCCTTCCTGAGGCTGGCAAAACCTGCCTGGGCAGCATCTTGAAAGGGGGAATTGTCCTCCTGACCCAGCCCAGCATCCGTGTGTGTACGTGTACACACATGGGGGCCTGCATCCTCCAGGCCAGTTTTCTGCACCTCCCCCACAGCCCATGCACTTTCCCCCATGCCTTTAAAACAACCCCAGCTGTCAACATCTGGTCCACATCTGTCTGCATTTGACAGGACCCCCATCTCAGTGGATGCTCCCGCCTACTTCAGGGGGCTGTAAGCTCAGGGCCTTCTCTTTGCCTCAAACAAGCACCCTCCCAGGACAAGGGATTCAGGGCAGGAGAGGAGGGGGCAGCCCCACCCCGGAGGTGCCCCAGGCTCTTGGCAGAACCATCTGGAGCCGTTAGAAGCAGCTGCCAATGACTCATCTCCCATTGCCCCCACCCCACCACCTCCAACACACCCCGGGGCTGGGAACTAAGCACCAGGCCTCCCCAGCTCTGTCTCTAGAACTCCCACCCCTCCATCCCCAGACTCCTCTTTCCTCAGGAGTCTATTCCATCCCCACTCCCAATCACCCCCAGAGCTGTAACACTTCCCATTTTCTTTTATTTATACAAAAAAAATTGTTTTAAATATAATTTAAGAACCCCTCCAAGCACCGGTGTCTGTCTCTGGTTTCCACCACCACCTCGCCCCACACCCCACACCCCCTCATGGACACAGCTAGGGGGTACTTGGTGGGGCAGGGCAATGTCTGGGGGTTGTGGTGTGACCAAGGCACTGTTCTGGAAATAGACACAATGATGGGTCCCCGTTTCAAGTGATGAAACAGGTCCCCTCCAACACAAAATGTTATGACAATGACAGTTAAAAAACAAACCAGAAACAAAAACCAAAAAAAAAAAAAAAAGAAGAAAAAATAAGACCAAAAATAAAAATTAAAACTCAAAAACCTTCAATATGAAGGCAACAGATAGGGGAGGGGCATTTACAAGGGAAAACTGAGTTCCGTGGAGACAGCAGCAAGGTTAGGACATCCGAGTCCAATGATTTTGTCACTGGGCCATGACACCCCTTCCCGCCTCCCACCGTGGTGCTCCACTCCCGAGCTTAAAGGCTTGTCACCCTCTTCTCTTTGGTCTGAGGCCCTTCAAGGTGAGGAGGGGCACCCAGGGGCCTTAACTGGGGATTAAAGGGAGGCTGCAGAGATTGTACCCAACCACCACCAGGAAGCTGGCAGATCTGGGGCACTTCCTTTCCTTCTGGGCACACCCAATTGTGAGGGAAGGGCTCCCACACCCTTGCTGTCGGGTTCCCCACCTAGGGAGCGCAGTATTTCTATACTCCCAAATGGCAGAATCCCCAAATCCTGTCTCTCCAAATTGCCAGCTCCCCACCCCCATATAGATTCAAAGTGCAATCCGATGGGGCGTAGGCATGGGGGCCTCTTGGGTCCCCACCCGACTCTGCCCCCAAAAGAAGGGGAACCGTGTCCCTAGCATGGGAATTCCTGCTGCTCCAGGTGAGGAAGCGCAGGTCAGTACTGGGGGGCTGGTGCTTCCGATCCGCCTGGGGCTCCAGGTTTGGGCTGAGACTTCATGTGCTGGACACTGGCCAGGATTTTCTTCTGGTGTCCCGCAAGAGTAACTCCTATTCGGAGCAGGTCCCTGGGGAAGAACAGAGAGCTACATGAGGCCGTTGGAGTGCTGGGGCTGCGCTCCTAGGTTAGTTCCAGAAACCTGGTCATTGACTAGGGACTGTCAGCCAATCAGGGAAGCCAGCGGGGAGGGGCATACGTCAAAAGTTGCTAGGCAGTTCAGGAGGATTTAGGAGCCCAGCCAGTCTTTTTGCACAGGCGCAGTAGGGGATGGGACTTAGGTATCCCTCAGCCCTGGGCCAAGGGGGCCAGGGTCAAAAGGCGGGAAGTG
Organism: Saccopteryx leptura; assembly: GCF_036850995.1. Lineage (NCBI taxonomy): Eukaryota > Metazoa > Chordata > Mammalia > Chiroptera > Emballonuridae > Saccopteryx > Saccopteryx leptura. The sequence goes on from NC_089506.1 coordinate 189,342,648, forward strand.
AGAGTGGGGGTGGGGGGTGGGGGTCTGGTGACTGGTTGGATGTCCAGCAAGGATTAAGGCAGAGAATCAGAGAAGGGGAGAAAGGAGAAAGAAAGGCCCACAAAATGAGGTTGGGGGAAGGGGCTGCACAGATTGCTGTAGAGGAGAAAGCGACAGCAGAAGAGAAAAGGCCAGAGAGAGAGGAAGGGCTGGGTGAAGAGGAAGGGGAGGGAGGGGAAGAAATAAACTACCTCCCCGCTCCATCCTGAGGCCTGGAGACTGAGATAAGGGAGAAAAAGAAGAGAGGGGGAAACAGCATAAACCTGTGTCAAAGAGAAGTTGGAACAAGTTTGGGAGGACAGCTAGCAGGCACAGTGGGCAGACTGGCCTGTGGCCTGCCATGCTAGGCAGAGGGCCTCCAGGACCCTCTGGTTCCAGGTTTCTGTTCCTTCTAGTTCTGTTATTCAAATCTGGGGCCAGAAGTGTCCTGGGGAGAGAAATGGGAAAGCAGGAAGGAGTAGTATCAGAGAAAGGCCAACTAGGGAAGAAAACAGTTTTGGGAAGCGCTGAAATCATAAAACCATTTAACATTAAAGCTGGAAAGGTTCTTCGAGACTTAGTCCAGTCTTCTCCTTTTATGGATGGGAAAACATCCAAAGTTGACACGTTGTTAATGTGAGAGCAGGGTCTGGAATGCAGATAGATGCACAAAGACAGACACAGATTGCCAGTCAGGGAGTGAGATGGCCCAGGGCTGAAATGGTGCAAGGGAGTGAGGTGGCCGAGCTGGCCTGGACGACTCTGGGCTCTCAGCCCCAGCAGCTGTTAGTGCTTTGGGGTGGGGGTGGGGGGCTCTAGAAAAGTTGGCACCAGAAGTTGACCCCAAAGGCCCCTGCTGAAGCAGTGGGCTGGATTCTGGTCCCCATGTGGCCCTCTGACTGCCTGGCTCCAACCCCTACTTCAGCTCCTGCCATGACTTACTCAGCAGAGATCTGGCTGACCAGCTCGAAGGAGCCAAACCCAGCAGCTGCAAAACTTTCTTCGTATCTTCCCATCTTGATGGCTCGAAGCCACTCACCCACAGAGCCAAAAGCTGAGTAGTGAGGCTGCCGCTGATCCAAGAGTGGGTGTGAGGCCCTGGGAAGCAAGGACGGGGAAGACATGCTGAGTAACAGGGCTGTCAGTGTGGCAACGTTGAGCCCAGCCTTGGAGGAGCAGACAGGGACAATCCCACATACCACCAAAGGGACAGATATGTTTTGGGAGGTTCTGGGGGGCTGGGGGTAGCAGAGTGCAACAAGGAGGGCCCATTCTCAGGGGTCCTCACCCGCCATTCTCCCTGGCCACAATTTTGAGGCTGGCAGGATTCCGGATCATCTTGTCAAGGGCACTGACCACTTGGGGGAAGCGAGGTCGTGCATTCCGGTCCTTCTGCCAACAGTCCAGCATGAGCTGGTGCAGGGAGGTGGGGCAGTCTGGGGGAGGGGGTAGCCGGTAGTCCTGTTCAATGGCATTGATCACCTGGAATGACAGAAGCAGTGGGTGAGACTGTTCAGGAAGAATAAGGATGTCAAAGCACCCCAAGGAGATGGAGACTTAACAGATGCTGGATGGGTGCTATAGGCTTCCAGGTAAATCTGGGGGTCCTCCTGGCTGAAGCCAAGGCTGGCTATGGCTCAACACCCTAGTAGTTCTTGGGCTATGATCCAGATGTGTAATCTCCCAACTGTGTTCTCTATTCCTGTGTCCTCCTGTGACCAAACATGCTGTATCATCCTTGGATACAAAGATCAACTCTTCTTTGTGTCACCCTCATCATCTCAAGGACCCAGCAGTGTTAAGCTCTCCAGGAACCTGACCTCCACCCAGATCCCAGGAGAGAACATGTCAAGCAAACATGGTAGGATTATGGACACTTACATCCTGATTGCTCATATCCCAGTATGGTCGTTCCCCAAAAGACATGACTTCCCACATCACAATCCCATAGCTCCAGGCATCACTGGCAGATGTGAACTTCCGGAAGGCAATGGCTTCAGGGGCCGTCCATCGGATGGGAATCTTTCCTCCCTAAAGATAAGGAGAACAAAGATGAGCTGAGGTTCTCATAGGACCCAGGCTCTCTGCTCCCAGCCTTTGCTTTTCCTCCTAGCTCAGGCCACCTATCTGGGACGCAAGCACTCAGCTCTCCAACTCCATTCTTTTCCTAGACACCCAGAACTTGGTTTCCCTAAGATGACCGCTCTCTCTGTGTTCTGCTCCTACAACTTGTTTCTGGACCAGAGTTGTCAATCCCCCTTTCTACCTTCCCTCTCACCTTTTCAACCTTTCCTGCCCACCAGTCCCTAAGTACCTATGTCAGTCCCTCAGTCTCACCAGAGAGCTTGTGTAGGTGGGGTCAGAAGAGTTCTCCTCCAGGAATCGAGAAAGGCCAAAGTCGGAAACCTTGCAGACAAGGTTGCTGTTGACCAGGATGTTGCGGGCAGCCAGGTCACGGTGGACATAGCTCATCTCAGCGAGGTACCGCATGCCCGAGGCAATGCCTCGTAACATGCCCACCAGCTGGATGACGGTGAATTGTCCGTCGTTCAGCTGGAGACCGGACAAGGGAGAGGAGCATGGTTAGGACAGCTCACTCTGCATTCCCCCCTGCCTTCCACATTCTGAACCGTATTAGCTCGTCCAGACTCATCTCACGTTCACCTGCAGAGTAGGCCCTCAGACTTCCCAGGTAAGGTCTCCTCCTTTCTATAATCCTGAGTTCTCTGAGCACTTACTACACTGCTTGTAACTGTTTCAGTTTCAAATATATGTATTCATGCTCTCTGAATTAGAATATAGGAAGAGATTTACAGTTTTTCTTCCTTTTAACCTGGTACAGTGCTTTATACCCAGGACAAACTCAACAAATGCTTTTGATCTAATATGTTTTTTTATTTAATAGCAACAGAGTTCTGACAGGAGTGTGCTCTGAGCTACAGGTAAAGACACATTTGTGCTAATTCAGCTAAATTCTAGCTCAGCCTTCTTGGACCAACTGTGTATAGTATGCAAGAGAACAGTGAGGAATCAGGGTACAGTCAGCAACCACGGCACCAAACCAAGGTCTAAACCCCAACCTTGCCCTTTACAGTTTGCTCTCACCAGGTAAACCAATCAGTCAGGAAAGGTTAACTAATCCCATCTTCTAGTTTAGCTAGCATGCCGGGACCCTCAGCTGTCCTACAGGGCCAAGGATACAGAGTCCAAAACCAAATTCTGAATCAGGCTTAGAGGCAAGCCTGAACTCACCCCAGGCCTTGAATCTGTTTATGGAAACATCACTTGCCAGGTGCTCAGAGTATAGACCTCGGAGTCTTCCTGTCTTTCCCCCCACCCACCACCCACCACTTACAATCCATCAGCAAGTTCTGCTGGCCCTGCTTCCAAAACACACCCCAAATCCAAGCTCTTCTCTGTACCCCACCGTAACCCTCATGGCCTGAGTCACTACAAGTCTTCTCACTGGTTCCTGGGGCTTCCTTCCACTCCCGCTCCCCAGCTATCACCAAAGGGATCTCCCACTGAGATCCCTCCAAAGCAGCGGTTCTCAACCTGTGGGTCGCGACCCCGGCGGGGGTTGAACAACCAAAACACAGGGGTCGCCTAAAGCCAAAGGCTTCCCGTTAAACTTCTAATCAAATCAAAATTCCTGACCAAGGTCATGAGGCCCATGTGGCAGGGCCGCCACCTACATCAAGATCCACCACGGTCCCCCTGCTCCCCAGGTTCAGCCTCACCTGCCTTTCTGCATCTTGTTGAGTTCTTGCCTGGTGTGGTTCTCTACTCTCTGCCTCCAACAGGATTCTCCCCCATCTTCTCAAGGTTGGCTCTTTCCCATCTACCCGAATGTCATCTCTTCTAAAACAGACCCCCTCCCCTCCCTGCAACCGGATCTTAGGGGACCAATGGGACAGACTCCTGTGTCCACAATGGAGGGTCAGGCCATCCTCACACTACTCCAGCTCAACTTCAGCATCACTCACGATGACAGCCAGGTGGCCTGTGTCACCTGATGGGGTGTTCTGTGAAGTTACAGCACCCCCAATGTAGGCTGGCCACCATTTAATTTTGAATGTATCAAAATATTGCAAATAACTTCTCTTACAGGAAATACAGAGAAACAAGCAAATGACCCCACAGGGAAGAATCTGATTAATCCACAATGTGAGACATTCATGGGGACAAGTAGCCCAGCTCTTCAACATGTCAGGGCCATGACAAAGGACAGTCTTGGCTTTAGAAGAGGCTCAAAAATGATAACGACCAGGTTTAATGCTTGATCCTGAAATGGATGGTGGTTTGGATAAGCCAGCAGTTAGGGACATTTTAGAGACAACTGAGGAAATGTGGATATAAACTGAATATCAAAGGATGCCAAGGAATTACTGTAATTTTATTAAATGCAGTATTATTTTGCTACGTAGAAAAATGTTTTGGTTTAAAAAACAATGCAATCTAAACTTAGCAAAACAATAAAATTGAGTAAAACCTGTTGAAGTGACAAAAATAAGCTTATCTCTAGCCCACTTTTCCATGATCTTGTTTAATTGTTTTCACATCTAGAACTACCTATTAACTTTTTACAAAAGCTTGATTGTTTACTTGTTAATTTTCAGTCTTCTCCATTAACTGTCAGCTCCCCAAGAGCAGAGATTATTCAGTTTTATTCCCAGGGCTGAGGACAGTGGCTGGCACACAGGAGGTGCACAGAGAGGCCAGCTCCACCCACGGCCTTGGGAAGGGCCAGGCCCAGGGACTCAACCTTTCCCGAAGGGAGAAGAAAGGGCGAAGGGGGAATGATGTGGACCCATCTGTCCTGGGTTCTGAGCTCCCTGACTGCACTGGGAGAGCACGGGTGCACTTAGGAGGCTGGGGCAGGGGAGCTCACCCGCAGGAAGGAGTCCAGGGCACCGTTCTCCATGAACTCAGTGAGGATCATCACGGGCACGCTGTTGGTAACCACGCCCTCCAGACGGATGATGTTAGGGTGCTCGAACTGGCCCATGATGGAGGCCTCGCTCAGGAACTCCCGCCGCTGCCGCTCTGTGTAACCGCCCTTCAGGGTCTTGATAGCCACACAGCTCTCCTTCTTCCCCGGGGCCTTGAGCCGCCCCCGGCACACCTCCCCAAATTCACCTTAGGAAGAATGCCAAGGATCAGCTCGCCTCCTCCTGGTCTGGCCCTGCCTTCCCTCCCTACCCCATTCCCCTCCCAAGCATCTATCTCGCCATCTTTCCGCTCACCTGCACCAATCACCTCTTCAATCTTGACATAGGAGACATCGATCTCTTTTGCAAATTCCCTCACAGCTTCATTAGGGTCTTCATAAGTGAAGGGATCAATGTAGACCTTAGTACCTGAGGAATCACGCAGGGCCCATTAGCCAAGTAACTTCCCCTGCACTCAGATACCCTAGTTCTTGGCTCACAGCCTTACCCTAGCCCTGTTTCCTTCAGGATAGGTCTACCTACCATGTCCAATGAGATACTGCCCGTGTTTGTCTGAGTATTCAGCTTCTCTCCCATTGCTCTGCTTCCTATGGACAATAGGGGGGGAAAGGTAAATTGAGTCACATATCTATGTTCCCAGAGGGACAGGATGGGAAGAGAGAAGCAGGGATCAAAAAGGATTCCAAGTGGAAACGAGCTCTTGGGGCACCAAGGGAGGCTTGCTCTGGAGCAAGAGGGCAGGTGGCCATCTATACAGGTTTCACAGGGGCCTCCAGGTGCCCAGAGCCCTCACCTGAGGCAGAGAACAGCGATGACAATGACCACCAGGACCAGCACCACGCCCACCACCGCAGTGCCTGCAATCAGGGCTAGCTGCTCTCGCCAGCTCTCGTTCTCTGGGTGAGAAAAAAACATGATCAGGAGAACCTGATGGCCTTCAGGGGCCCTGCACCAGCCTCGAGAATGATCTGTGGTTCCCTGACAACAGTGTGGCAGGTGGGAGAGGATGAAGGAAAGCCAGGGTTGGGGAAGCACAGTGATTTCCAAACTGCTTCTCATGGGCCACGGGGCCCTCCAGACCGTTAGGGCAAGGGAGGAAGTTTCCCAGTCATATTACTGCCAGAGCAGGTTTGATCTTGTTCTAAGTACGGGTGACCACGAAATGTCTTATTTGAATGAAAGGTTCCAAAGGTTAAATAAAGTAAAAGTGTTTATAGTCCCCAAGTGGAAACAACCCAAATGTCCATCAGTGAATGAATAGATAAATAAAATGTGTCACAGCCACTCAGTGAAATCTTTTTCAGCCACAGGAAATGAAGCACTGATACTGTTGTATCAGAACAGCGAGAAACAGATGTTTTTGCCACACATTTAAGTAGCCAAATTAAGGAGTCTTTATTTAAAGCCAGCGACTACATGGAGACCTTAAGTCATTCAAATCATGCGGCCCCAAACACAGTTTGGGGATAGCTTTTAAAGACAAAATTACTTACTGATTGGGGAATGGGGAGGAGAAGTAAGCAGTAAAACAAAGCAGTGACACAAGCTACAAGCTCTCTTATAATGTTTATCTATAACAGTGGTCCCCAACCTTTTTTGGGCCACGGACCGGTTTAATGTCAGAAAATATTTTCACGGACTGGCCTTTAGGGTGGGATGGATAAATGTATCACGTGACCCAGGCAAGCGTCAAGAGTGAGTCTTAGACGGATGTAACAGAGGGAATCTGGTCATTTCTAAAAAATAAAACATCGTTCAGACTTAAATATAAATAAAACGGAAGTAATGTAAGTTATTTATTATTTATCTGCAGACCGGTACCAAATGGCCCACAGACCAGTACCGGTCCACGGCCCGGGGGTTGGAGACCACTGCTCTATAAGATTAATTCAGGAAGAAACATTCCAGGAAGAGCTGCAACCTTGCAGACTATCTCAGGCCACAGCCTGGGAAACGAACCTCAAGGCCAGGGGTAGGGAGTCTTTTTAGAAAAAGTAAGTTCTGCTAAAAGTATCTTTGTTTTAGAGAAAGTTAAGTTCTACCAAAAATTACTCATGGTAAGAGCCTTTCTTTCCTATTTATTTATTTATTTAACAGAGACAGAGAGAGAGTCAGAGAGAGGGATAGACGGGAATAAAGAGAGATGAGAAGCATCAATCATCAGTTTTTTGTTGCGACACCTTAGTTGTTCATGGATTGCTTTCTCATATGTGCCTTGACCATGGGACTACAGAACACTGAGTGACCCCTTGCTTGAGCCAACGACCTTGGGTCCAAGCTGGTGAGCTTTGCTCAAACCAGATAAGCCCACGCTCAAGCCGGCGACCTCGGGGTCTCGAACCTGGGTCTTCCACATCCCAGTCCAACGCTCTATCCACTGCGCCACCGCCTGGTCAGGCTCTTTTCTATATTTCAATACATGCTAAAACATAGATGAATTTTGAAAACATGCTAAGTGAAGGAAGCAGTCACAAAATACCACACATTGCCTGATCAGTGATGGTACAGTGGACTGAGCATTGGCTAGGGATGTGGAGGACCCCGGTTCAAAACCCTGAGGTCGCTGGCTAGAGCATGGGGTCACCAGCTTAAGCATGGCCTTGCCAGCTTGAGGGTGGGGAAACTGACTTGAGTGTGGATCGTTGACATGACCTCAAGGTTGCTGGCTTAAGCAAGGGGTCACTGGTTCAGCTTGAGACACCCCCAGCCCATCAAGGCATGTTTGAAAAGCAATCAGTAAACAACTAAAGTATAGCAACTACAAGTTGATGCTTTTCATCTCCATCCTCCTCCATCTCTCTCTTTCTCTTAAAAAAGAAAGAAAAGCCTGACCAAGCGGTGGCGCAGTGGATAGAGCGTTGGACTGGGATGCGGAGGACCCAGGTTTGAGACCCCAAGGTCACCAGCTTTAGCGCGGGCTCATCTGGTTTGAGCAAAGCTCACCAGCTTGGACCCAAGGTCGCTGGCTCGAGCAAGGGGTTACTCGCTCTGCTGAAGGCCCATGGTCAAAGCACATATGAGAAAGCAATCAATGAACAACTAAGGTGTTGCAATGAAAAACTAATGATTGATGCTTCTCATCCCTCTCCGTTCCTGTCTGTCTGTCCCTCTCTCTGACTCTCTGTCTCTGTAAATCCAAAAAAAATCCAAAAAACAAAAAATAAAAACAAACAAAAAATTATATTAAAAATAAAAAGAAAGAAAGAAAAGGTCATATGATTCCACATGTATGAAATGTCCAGAACAGAAAAATTCAAAGACAGAAAGTAGATTAGTATTTGCCGAGGGCTGGGGGGTGATAGAAGGGGTATAGGGTATAATTTCGGGGTACTGAAATGTTCTAGAATTGTGATGGTTGCACAACTCTGTGGATACACTAAAAGCCAATGAGTGAAAAGCCACTTTAAATGGATGAATTGTATGTATCTGAATCGTATCTCAAAAAACTGTTTAAAAAAATTAAAAGGTTTAGAAAACCCCTGGGCCAGCATATTACAACAGGTGTCATCACATTTATTCCCTGGAGCCCTGTGTGAGAGGCCTCATATTTCCTTTTTTTTTTTTTAAATGAGAGAGCTGGGGCTCAGGGGTCAAGTTTTTGCTACATCAGGTCAAACAGCTGAGGGAAGGCTGCTGAGCATGTCTTCACACTCAGTGTTGGTTTGGGTTTCTACATCCTATGCTCCCTTACTGAGCCAAAATGCTTCTTAGTTGAGAGAAAGAGAACACGGGGATGCGACTTTGCGGGTCCTTCAGGGGCAGCACCCTGCCCGTGCCTATTCCCAAGCTCACCATCCAGCTGGGTCTGGCTGTGGTGCTCCTGGCCGAAGGGCCCGTAGCCGGCCTCAGAGCGGGCCCGCACCTGGACCAGGTAGCTGGCTCCCCGCTTCAGCCCCCGCAGCTCTGCCCGGTTTTCCGATGTCTTCAGGAACCGAACACTGCTGGGGCCCTCTGCACCCTGTCCAGGAGAAGGGGTTGGTTATAAGTAGAGGTGCCCCATTCCCATTGCTCTTCCCATCTCCCCCTGCCCTGCACCCCTAGCACTAGCATCTTGGTCCTGTTACTTAGCAGGTGAGGCCTTTGTGCTCTCTTATGTGCACTGCGCTGTGTTTTGCATTCATTGTCTTATTTAATCCTTGCAGCAATTCTGTGGGGATAGTATCATTATCACAATTATTTTATAGAGAGGGACACTGAGCTCAGAGAGGCGGAGGGGCTGGCCCAAATTCCACGTATAGCTAGTGGCAGTGTGGAATTCAAGGGCCTGCAGTTCAGGTGTCCCACTCTTGGAGCACACATCACTGCCCACCCCAAGCCCAGGGGAGCACCTGGTCTCACCTTCTCATAGTACTTGACCTCATAGTCCAGCACGGCTCCACTGGGTGCCCGAGGAACAACCCATGCCAGGCTCAAGCTGTTAGGTGAGGACCAAGTGACTCGGATGTCGGACACTGGGGGTGGCACTGTGAGAGACAGGACATGCTGGGGCTCTTCCGCGTGGCAGGTCTGTCTCTTATCTTTCCCAACTCTTCTGCTGGCTACACTTTTCTTGGTCCTCCAGATGTTTCAAGAATTCCTTCCAGCTCCCATCCTCAACTCTCCAGACTCCTCTGCATCTTTTTCCCTCTCTTTCTGCCTCTTGCCCACAAAGCCCTGATCCTCCATACTTCTTAGGAACTCCACTCCACAGCTTCTGCCTTTTTTCCTTTAAGACCTCCCTGGACTCTCCCATTTGACTTCGGGCCTCCCCCAGCTCCTAGTCTCACCCTCACGGTCAGTGGTGACATTCACAGCTTCAAACGGGACGGGCCCAGTGGCTAAGGAAGATACTCCATTCAAGGCAGTGACCTCGAAAGTATAGGTGAAGTCAGGACGCAGCCCACGAATTGCAACCCAGGGTTCCACCAGGTCCCGAGGGCCAGGGTCAAAGGTCAGGTCTCCTCCACAGGGTGTGCACGACCCCCCAGGACGGCACTCCCGGCACCGGAGTGCATAGGTGAGGTCCTCTCGGCCACCTGACTCGAGGGGGGCACTCCACTCCAAGCGCAGGGAAGAGCCATTCAGGCGGGAAACCACACTTCTTGGAGCTGATGGAGGAGCTGCAGGAAACCAGGGAATCAGACAGGCTGAGCAGATGTGAGGGGTGGGCAGTTGGACAGATAGGCAGTGAGACAGAGGGACTGACTTGGCTGGGCACCAGCAGGCCAGGGTCAAAAGGAGGAATGCCTGGGAAGATGGGGTTGGGGGTGGGGGTCCATCTCAGGGGTCACTGGTCACTTACTGGTACAGGGCGCACCCCGGGGGTCTGTGCGGGCCCGAAAGTATCCTATGCGGCACTGGCAGACAGATGAGCCAATGGTGTTTGAGTGACTGTTGGCTGGGCATGGCTGGCAGGACCCCTCCCCAGACAGAGGTTTAAAGGTGCCCTGAGCACAGGCTGAGAGAGAGAGAAAGCATTCACCAAAACACGCATCAAAAACATGCAGCTGTTGGGTTGCATTTTTCAGGGATTTGGCATGGTGATGGGGCCAATTTGGACTTGGTGAACATGTTAATTAAGGACACTACTCTTTTATGGATTCTTGCTGTATTGGCCAAGAGTTTGCTTAAAGGCTTTTAATCACTGTAAAAAAAATAGAAGACTGGATAAAGAAGATGGGGCACATATACACCATGGTATACTATTCAGCTAGAAGAAACGATGACATCGGATCACTTACAGCAGAATGGTGGAACCTTGATAACATTATGCAGAGTGAAATAAGCGAATCAGAAAAAAACAAGAACTGCAGGAGCCCATACATTGGTGGGACATAAAAGCGAGACTAAGAGACATGGACAAGAGTGTGGTGGTTATGGGGGGGGGGAGGGAAGGGGGGAGAAGGAGAAGGGGAGGGGGAGGGGTACAAAGAAAACTGGATAGAGGGTGACGGAGGACGATTTCTCTTTGGGTGATGGGTATGCAACAGAACTAAATGACAAGATAACCTGAAAATGTTTTCTTTGAATATATGTACCCTGATTTATTGATGTCACCCCATTAAAATAAAAATTTATTTATAAAACAAACAAACAAACAAACAAACATGCAGCTGCTCTTAAGCCTGCATGAAATACAAAGGGGGAAACAGGTCAGGAAGAACTCAGAAACATCACTTCTAAGAGGAGACCTGCTCCAGGTCAGAGATTAACCCTAACACCCACAACCCTAACCCATGGCAGTCTGGTAAAACTCAAAGACTGCTGCTCAAAATAATGACTTAAAATACACACTACAAGCCTGAGCAGGTGGTGGCGCACTGCATAGCATTGCAACTTGGGACGCTGAGGACTCAGGTTCAAAACCCCAAGGTCACCAGCTTGAGTGCGAGCTCACCAGCTTGAGTGTGGGGTCACTAACTTGAGCACGGGATCATAGACATGACCCCATGGTCACTAGCTTGAGCCCAAGGTCACTGGCTAGGCTAGAACACCCCCTACCCCCCACCCCCAGTCAAAGCATGTATGAGAAGCAATCAATAAACAACTAAAGTGCTGCAACAAGTTGATGCTTCTCATCTCTCTCCCTTCCTGTTTGTCTGTTTCTCTCGCTAAAAAAAAAAAAGCACACAAAATGCACTGGATTATAAAGTAAACCAAGTAAGTTGAAATACAATGATTAAAACATGAAGAAAAGTTTGTGACATAATAATGTGTGTGCTTCTTTATTAAAATGATAGTGGCGAGGAGTAAACACATCATTTGACATTGTTGCATTATCTTTCATAATGGGCTCTGTAAATAGCCAGGAACCATAATGAACAACAGAGACCATGACACCTTTGTCCTCTGAGCTCGCTACGGTGCCCCCACCTGAGGACAGTCGTGCATCCCTGGACAGCCTCCCATGTCCAGAAAGCAGTGGATATAGGGGAAAGCGTGTGGAACTATTCTGGGGATGGGCAGGAGTTGGAGGAAGGGAGCAGAGATAAAAACAGGCCCTCCCAGGAACTGAGTGCCCAGGAGAGCAAAAACTGTTCAAAATGGAAATTTAAGAAGTGGGGCCATGAGCAGGGCACAGGACCTCCTACTCAGGGTTTGGCAACGCTTTCTCAGGGTCACGCCAGCCCTTACCTCGGCACCTGGTATTTCCCTCGGCGGCCTCAAACCCCGGAGCACAGCTGCAGCCCGTGACTGGCTGCTGGGCCCACTGGCCATCCTCGCGGCAGTAGAGGCTGGGACTGGGGCCGGGGGCCGAGATGGCATCAGCCACACAACTCCCTGCCACTGGCACCACAAGCTCCCGAGGCACGGTCTCCGGGAAGTAGGTGAGGTTCACGGTCAGCTGGGCACACTTCTTGTAGAAGAGGTGCAGGGACAGCAGGGCCATGCAGGCGCCCTGGTCCTGGAAAGCCAGGTAGAAGCCAGCCTTGGTGAGTGGACCCAGGCGCAGGGTCTTGACGTTCATTTTACCAGTTGCCTCGGCCCCAGGGCGCTTCCGGGTCAGGTGCTCAGCGGCCACTGTGTCTACCTGCCGGCCCAAGGAGAGACTCAGCTGTTGTTGTTCTCCACTCCCCAAGGACCCAGTGGACTGTCTTGTTCTTCTTAGCTTACCCTCTCTCCTTTGTTCCAGAACCTTCTCTCCCGCTTTCTCAACCCACATCCTCCTCCTCCTCCTCTAACATTTTTCACGAATACTTGCTGAGCTTCTGTAATGTGTCCAGCCTCTGTCCTGCACCACCCCCTTTTCGTTCATTCATTCATCCTACAAAAATTTATCAACACCTATTCTATGCCAGGCCCTGACCTCAGTGCGGAGGAAACGGAAACGAAGGAAATACAGATAAGTTATAAAGTGTGTGACGAGTGCTATGACAGGTGGGACTCCAGAGCGGGCACCTCAGCAAAGGCATCCCAAGAGAGACCTAGGAGCTGGAACTCAGAAGACAGAGCAGGTGGGTAGAAGAGGCAGAGAGAAGGCATTCCCGGGTGAAGGGCAGGGGGATACAGGGTGATGTATGGGGCGGCCTAAGTACAGTGGATTAGAATGACTGAGAGGACTTTTCCTGGGGGCCAGGTTGGCAGCCCAACTGCATGCTACTGCTCCACCTAGCAGACCACCTTCTTCTCTACCCAGACCTGAGGCTCCTGCTTCCAGTGCCCCAACCAAGGGTCTTGAAAGTTTGCCTCCATTGTCCCTAGGCCACAGGCCCGCCCTAGCCCCGCCCTGGCCCATGGCTATACCCTGGATACCTTGATGTAGGGGTTCTCCATCCAGGCTGGTGTGAGGGCTGTGGCTGTGTCAGCGTCACTCTCGAAGTAGAAGACTGTAAAGGTCTCCTTGCAGGAGCGCCCAGCCCGGGGCAGGGACAGGCACTCGAGCATGGTGAAGCGCAGTGTGGCATACACGTGGACAGCACCTCGCCGGGGGACCCAACCAGTGCGCAGCCAGTGCGCGCGGCCTGGGGCCCGCTGGACATCACATACCTCATAGGTCCGAACACTGTGTTGCTCCTCATCCAGGCCACTCAGCTCTTCCCACTGTGGGCAGAAGGGGGTCAGCATGGGGGCTGCTGACTGGCTTAAAGGTCAGTGGGAGGGTGTTTGTCATCAAGTAGCAGTGACTAGGGGAGGGGACCTCAGAGAGCAAGAGCTCAGAGGACACTGGTTCCTGCTGCTGTGATGTAAGGGCCATGGAAAGCAGGTCAGCACTGGTATTGCTTGGCCCTTATTTTCCCTTCTGAATCCCAGCTATTTCTTTTTTAAGTGAGAGGAGGGAAGACAGAGAGACAGACTCCCATACCGCCTGGCAGCCCCAGAGCTACCCCTGTCTGAGGTCTATGATTGAATCAACCAAGCTACCCTCAAGCTCAGCACCCGAGGCCTATGCTCGAAGCTCAGACCAACCCAGCTAACCTCAGCGCCTGGGCTGAGGCTCGAACCAATTGAGCCACTGGCTGCGAGAGAGGAAGAGATAGAGAAGGGGGAGAGGAAAGGAAAGAGAAGCAGATGGTCGCTTCTCTTGTGTGCCCTGACCAGGGATTGAATCCGGGATGCCACAGGCCAGCGGCATGCTAGGTGATGTTGTATCCACTGAGCCAACTGCCAGGGCCCTGAACCCCAGCTCTTACCTGCCCTTCCACCTGAGGAAATGTCACCCACTTCAGATCAGCAGTTTCCAATTTTGTGTTCAGCAGGGTCTCTAAGATAGACAGACAGACAGACAGACAGAATCAGTCAGCACTTAGGGGAGACACTGGGAAGACCTGATTCCTGGGAACAGAGACAGGGGGGTCCTCTTAGCTCTGAATTAGGGGTCACTTAGACTGAGACAAGATGAGGACAGGAGTGAGCCCTGCCCTTCCATTTCTCACCTCCTTTTTGAATGCCAACCCAACGCCTAACAGATGGCAGGCTTGCTGCCCCCTCAGGACGCCCAGATCTAGGTCTCCCTGAACCACTGTACCCTGGAGGAGAGAGGAAGGAGCAAACACTGGAAGGGGAGAAAGGCAAACAGCTCAGAAAGGATTAAACTAGAGCCCTGAACTGGCTCTGACCCTTTGGTGGGCAAAGGGCTAATAGCATGGGGATACCCCTACTTTACAGGGCCTGCCAGGGCCTTCACAGTCCCTTTCTCAATTCCTAAGTTGCTGCCTCCCTGCAACCAACTCTACTCCCCTTCCATGTCCCTCCTTCTTTTGGGACCCAACACTCCATTCCTTCAGATCCAGGAAGGTGGTGCTCAGCTCCAGAGGCCCAGCCAGCACTCCCACTCCCTCCCCTCTCCCTCAGCTCACTGCTGTCAGAGAAGGAAGTACTGGAGGCCAGGATGCTTGGGTTCCCGCCCTGGCCCCTGCCTGCAGAGGCCTCACATCTGGATTTGGTTATGGGGAGGAAAAGGGGAGGAGACTTTAGGGGTGTATGTATGGGGGGCGGTGAACACACCTGGCTCAGCTAGGCTTGGGGGAGGGGAACTAGAAAGGGGTGGGACTCTGGCAGAGGGGGGATTAAGGTAAACTGCACAGGCCCTAGCAGGGGAGGGTGCAGGGAGGCTGGGGAATACCCCTGGAGGCCAGGGCAATGTGCCCCCTTCCTTGCCTGACCTGGGAGGAGTAGAGGGGGGCCCCCAGGGGAACTAGCAGCACACCTGGGACCAGGTCCCCACTTCTGCATGGGGGCTGCTGGAGAGAAGGGAGGACAGGTGGGTGGGGCAGCTTCCTCCCAGGGACCAAGTGACATCCACAGAGGGCAAGGGATCAGGCAGACTGGCCAGCCCCAGGTAAGGCTCTGGTCCCCATGGGTGGAGGGAGACGGCCCAGCAGGCTGGGGACAGGATGCCCGGGTTCTGGGAAAGGGGTGGATAGAGGCTGCCGTCTCCACCCTCCATTGTTCCAGCCTGGATAGTGTTTTCCTGTCTCCAATTTACACACTGTCTCTGTTTCAGGGCTGTCCCCTGTGCTCTGAGCAGCTCACTTTCTCTTACTCTCCCTTGGTCTTGCCTCTTCCTCCCGCTCTGTCAGTTCTCCTGCTTCTCACCTCTCTCTCCGCAGCTCCCTCTCCACCTCCATTTCTCTTGCTGTCTCTCTCTCTTCTGTCTTACACTTACCACTTTCGCTAGGGTACTTGGCCTTGTATAAATTACTTAACTCTTCTAAGCTTTTCAGGCTCTTCATCTGTAAAATGGGACAACAATCCCTCCCACCTCCAGGGCTGTGGGAAACATGAAAATATAATGCCCTCAGCATGGGCCTGGGGCTTAGAAAGCACTTGGCAACAGCAATTAATTAGAAGTGACTCCCTCTGCCTCTTTGCATCTTTCTTTCCCTCTCACCCCAATTCATCCTGGTGTGTTTTCTCCCCGCTTTGCTTTCCTTTCTCTCTCAGTCTTTCCTCTTCTTTCTCTGAGCCAGGTCAGTCTTCTCTCTCCCCACACCCCGATTTTGATCCCCAGCCCAGAGCAGCACAGCCCAGTCTGGGAGAGAAGGGTTTCTAACTGCCTTGGGTTCCTCCTCCTCAGCAAGCCCCCCAAAACCCCCTCCCTAGAGACCCCTTTGATTCCAGGCAGTGAAGGGGAGGAGGAGGCAGCTCATTGAGAGGAGATTAGGGCAGTAGGAGGAGGGTTTATAGGGCTCTTGGTTCCCCCTCTAGGGGGTGAGGGGAGGGGAGAGACTCATGAATAAAGGAACATTTGGGGGGGGAATATATTAGAAAAATTATAAAGTTAAGAGAGATGAGGAGGTAGGTGGTCATTAGGCTGAGTCAGGGCAACACAGGGGCTGTACATTACTAAGGTCAGTTTCTGCTGAACTGTAGGTCTGGAGGAAAGCGGACTTGTCTAGGACTTGGGCAGTGTTGGGGTCAAGAGAGCATTTAAAGGGCTGGGGTGCAGCCTAGGGAAGCCAGGAGGGGGCCTCTCT
The DNA here is from genome assembly GCF_036850995.1 of Saccopteryx leptura. Classification (NCBI taxonomy): domain Eukaryota; kingdom Metazoa; phylum Chordata; class Mammalia; order Chiroptera; family Emballonuridae; genus Saccopteryx; species Saccopteryx leptura. Next base: position 189,359,014 of record NC_089506.1, read on the forward strand.
GTGGCAGGGGCCCTGGCTTCGGGAGATTTGTTTGGAGTGTAAATGCAGGTGGCCATCCTGACAGCCTCGAGTGGAATTGTAGGATCAAGGTGTGAACGCTAAGGAGTGAGGGATGGGGGCATTTTTATGGCCTAGCACAAAATTCTGCCTTGTCTGAAGTTGTTTCTCCAGAAATCTTGACTTCTTTTTAGCCGAGATGGGAAGAGGGTGGGAAACTTTGAAGAGAGTTTTGAAGATTGGAGTAGGGAGAAAAGAAAAGGCCGCCAAAGGCGTCTAGAGTCAGGAGGGAGAGTTTTGGGAGCCAGGGTTAGGTGCAAAGTCCCGGGACTGAGCCCGACTCCATCTCTTTCCCAAACAAAAGAAAACTCCACTCCCCGCTGGGCCGCCTCTTCCCCGCCCCCCGCCCGGTCTAGTATTATTGGTCCGAAGTGTTCGGAGTTGAGGTGCCGGGGTAGGGGTACAAGAGGGGTCGGCCCCTCCACTCCGAGACCCAACTTCGGGGGCCCCAGGAGTGGCGAGATGCCCCTAAGGAAACTCACCTTCTAAAGCGGCTGCCAGCGAAGCCCAGCAGAGCAGAGCCCGGAGCTCCATGGCGCCGCCTCACTCGGGTTGGATTTGATCTGAGTTTGGGGGGCGCTAGCCCCCCCAGTTCTGAGACCCCCTGAGCGGGTAGACCCCGACTCCCCGCACGGAACTCTCGTCGGAGTCTCAGCGTGGGCCCATGCGGGTGTGCCGGGCACCGGGCAGTGGCGCCCAGGTGTGGCCCCGCGTCCCCGCCGCGCCAGCGGGCGGGGGGCGTCCTTGCAGAGGACGCGCCGGGAGGGCTCAGAGAGAGACGTGGCTGGAGTCGGGGCCCTCCGAAGCCTCGGGGTCCCTCCCTCCACGGCTGGCTGAGGGTGGGCCCGTCTCGCGCTTTCTCCCCCCCTTCCCTGGAGTGGCGTTGCTCGCGCCGCGGGGCCGAGTGCGTTTAGCGCGGGCGGGGAGGGTGGAAGCCGGAGCGGGGACAGAGCGAGAGGGAGGGAGACTGCGGAACGGGGCTGGACGGCCGGGGCTGGGTTGGGCCGGGCTAGGACAGGGCCGGGCGGCGCCTGGAGAAGGAGGGAGGGACGCGCGGGAGGCTGGGGAAGCCGCCCCCAGCCCCAGCTCCGCCTGAGGTGGGGGGGAAGGTGCGCTGATTGGACCACGCGCTGCTGAATAATTCACGAGGGAAGTGGAATGGGGCGCGGAGCGGAGCTGGTCGGGAAGTTGGGAGAAAGTTTGGAGAAGGGGGAGGGGCGGCGGGCGCGGAGCCCAGGGACCGCCCAGATGTGCACAGGGGCTGTGTACCCTGGTTCGGATCACGCGTGTCTGGGCTGGGGCCCAGGGACCCCCGTGCCAGGCCCAAACCCGGCGGACACCAGAGAGCAGAGAAGCACACCTAGCAGCACGGAGGGCCCCGTAGAGTGAACATTCTCTTCCTGCGGACTTCGGATTCTTCAGGATTAGCCCATTACTCCCTAGTTGGCGCAGTGGACCGTGTTTGGGGAAGTTTTTGAGGACTAAAGGTGGCGCTGAGAGCCCAGAGGCAGCGATCTCAGCTTAGATAACCCTGGAGCGAACGTTCACACAATCATTCAACAAACATTAAGTATTAGGGACTTACTGTGTGCCCTCAGCGTAGCGCTGAAAAATGCCGGGAGGAAGAGAGGCAACTAGGTTGAAGCGGGGAGGAGTATAGAAAAGTCAAGGAAGCAAGAGTAAATAAAAGGTAGGTGGTGTCTGAGAGAGTGAAGGGTCCAAGTGGATTCCCAAATCATCGTCCTCCTTCTCACTCTCGCGGTTGGGAGGGCTCCGCGCAACCCGCAGCCCTGACCCTTGGGGCTGAGGCCGGGACTGCTGCTGTCTTTCCTGAGGCTGTTTCCTGTCTGGCTCCTGGGGGCCCTCGGGATGGCTGGGAGGGCCCTTCCTCTCATTGCCACCACCCTCCCCCCATCCCATCAGTTAGAGGGGAGGGTCCAGAAAAGCAGTGAACCTCCCACCAGTCCCCTTCTGCATTAGGGCACCTAATGTGAGTCATGGGGTGGATGGAGGTGGCTGCAAGAGTCTTCCAGTGGAATAAATGGAAGGAAAGAGTTTAGAAAGTATTTAAGGGATACAGAGTCAGGAGGAGCTGAGGAGCCAAAAGAGAGGGAAGGAGGAATCAGGGATGCCTGGGGGCCTGCCAAGCACCTCTAACTGCCTCCCACCCCCAGAGAAGACAGCCAGGCCTCTAGTGACCTCTTGTCCCAGCTCACTTATCTTCCTGCCACAAGTGGTGCTCCCCACGCCCCTGCCCTTCCTCACTGCCCTGCCTGGGTCTTGCTCCAGGGTGGGGGGTCACAAAGGGCAGGAAACAGCCGGCTTGGCTGGAGCCAGGCAGACCAGGCCTGGGCTGGGAATACCACCCTCCTCCCTCCCTGATCTAAGTCCAGTCTCCCTTTTCTTATTCAGTTTCTCCTTCAGGTTACACTCTCCTCTGCCCCTTCTAAAAGTTATGTCTCCTCCTGGGTTCTGCTTGAATTTTCTCATTTGGTAGTGGTGGGGGGCACTTATTACAGATGAATCATGATTATCATGATGAGGTGGGGGTATGATTGGCCTAAATGGTAGAGACCAAGATGCACAGAAAAATGAGGCAGGGTGGACAGAGGAGTGGAATTGTGGAATAGCTCACCACAGACTTGGACCCTGTGTTTCTGATCCTTAAAGATCAGGCCCTCCTCGGCTAGAGAAGAGAGCAGCTTCAGTAAGAAAATACCCAGCCAATCCTGTACCATTGGGTCCTCAGCTCCCCCCCCCCCCCGCCCCGGTATAATCCAGTTTTTAGTACCTAGTGTATATCAGGAAAAGAATAAAATTATTGAGCACCTACTATGTGCTGGGTGATCACTGTGCTAGTTTGCAAGATTTGTAAAACAAATCTTTGAGGCTCCTGGCCTCAAAGATCATATAATCTGGCAGAAATCCCTTTACTTCCCCTTTCTATGGAGATGATAAACTGAGATTTTCACTTTAACATTTAGGAATCACCCTCAGTCTATTTTGTAGGTGTGAGGTCATTTCCTCCACCCTCTGACCACCCAGTACCACTTCCTAGGCAAGCTAATTCAGTATCTACTGAATTATATTAAACAGGTGAGCATCCATGTCACTACCTAAATTGGCCTAAACAAATCTCAGCCCCTCCTTTCTTTGCTATTAGAACACTTAGGGCACTTCACTGTCCTCCCACCTTAAACATTAGGCTGTGAACTTATCCCCTGCTCATGATCAATATGCTGCTGTCACTCATCACCATGGCAGTACCTACGTGGAACACACCCACCCCACTCCCTAATAGCTGGTGGGGCTTTCTTTTTGCTATCCACACATCATTATAGTTATTTGAAGCAGTCTCGGAGTTAGGACTTTTCATATACATAGTAAACAAACAATCATCTCTTTTCACCATAAATTGTAGAAATTGTCACTCCTCTTTGCATACATATCCCAGCCTCCATTCTCTGGCCTATATAACGCTGTCAAGTCTAGTTAAATTTACCTAGAAGCTCATGAAGTTTACACTTTGGCAACCCTCACCTGCCTGACTCCTCCCACAGCCCTGGTGAATCAGTGCCATCAATTTAAACAGTTTTGGAGGTGAGTCACAGACTGAGAATGTTTGAAATGGTCTGGAATCTTATAGCTCCTGTAGGAAAGGAATTTGATAAAGGTTTTGACCTTACCAATAATGGTTGAAGAGATGCTTGGAAACTCAAAGCCAAAAGAGACATTTCTGAACTCAATAATCAAAGGAAAAATTAAATTGTTCATACTAGAGGGAAGGTTGAGATAGAGAGAATAGAAAATAATACAAAATCATCATCATATGAAGGAGTGGTCAAACAGTACACCTGTAAGAAGTATCATAGCATTGTATCGTGTAGTTATTTACTACAAGTACGTTATTCATCTAGCCTTTTAAAAATCAGTACATGATTATATTTAAACATACAACTTTTTTTTAACTTTAAAAAATTTTTTATTGTTTTTTTTTTTGTTTTGTTTTTTTTTTTTTTTTTTACACAGAGACAGAGAGAGAGTCAGAGAGAGGGATAGACAGGGACAGACAGACAGGAACGGAGAGATAAGAAGCATCAATCATTAGTTTTTCGTTGCGTATTGAGACACCTTAGTTGTTCATTGATTGCTTTCTCATATGTGCCTTGACCGTGGGCCTTCAGCAGACCGAGTAACCCCTTGCTCAAGCCAGTGACCTTGAGTCCAAGCCGGTGAGCTTTTGCTCAAACCAGATGAGCCCGCGCTCAAGCTGATGACCTCGGGGTCTCGAACCTGGGTCCTCTGCATCCCAGTCTGATGCTCTATCCACTGCGCCACCGCGTGGTCAGGCTTTATTGATTGATTTTAATGAGAGAGAGGAAGGGAGAGAGAGAGAAGAACATCAATTTGTTCCTGTATGAACCCTGACCAGGAATCGAACTGGCAACCTTTGTGCTTCAGAACAATGCTCTCACCAACTGAGCAATCCAGCCAGGTCACACAACTTTTGTACAACCAAAAGATAAACACCACAGTAAAAATGATAGCAAAATACATGGTATTTCATTTGTAATGCATAATAAATAATTAACATCTTTAGTCATAAATGAGCTCTTACATATTTTATAATATTTATGGTATTTGTCACCTTAACATTTGCAACTGGTTGTGATTCCTCAATCTAAATAAACATTCACTTTTGTACCTAATTCTATATTCATAATTTTGTTTCTTTTTAAAAGATTTTATTTATTGATTTTACAAAGAGAGGAGTGGTGGGGATGGGGGGAGTGAGAAGTATCAACTCATAATTGCTTCACTTTAGTTGTTCACTGATTGCTTGTGGTATGTGCCTTGACCAGGCAAGCCCAAGGTTTTGAACTGGTGACCTCAGCATTCCAGGTCAACACTTTATCCACTGTACCAGCCAGGTCAGGCATAATTTTGTTTTCTTAATAAGGGTCCCCAAATTGTATAAACTTCAGGAATCACAAAACCTAAATCCAGGCCTCATCTGATTACCACAATTTTTCTGAACTCATCATATACAGAGTTGTATTAGACACACATAAAGGCCTTTAATAATTTATTAGATTGTTTATTTACTTGTATGTGTCCCTAAAATTTATGAAAGCAGGTACAACATATACTCAACATGTACTATCTGACCCATAGTAAATACTCAGTAAATATTAAAGTATATATTCTTTTAAAAAAATTTTTTTGTGTGTGTGTGTGACAGAGACAGAAAGAGGGACAGACAGGAAGGGAGAGAGATGAGAAGTATCAATTCTTCATTGCGGCACCCCAGTTTTTCACTGATTGCTTTCTCATGTGTGCCCTGACCAAGGAGTTACAGTAGACTGAGTGACCCCTTGCTCAAGCCAGCAACCTTGGGCTCAAGCTGGTGGGCTTTTGCTCAACACAGATGAGCCCGTGCTCAAGTTGGCGACCTTGGGGCTTCGAACCTGGGTCCTCTGTGCCCAGTCCGATGCTCCATCCACTGCGTCACCGCCTGGTCAGGCTAACTATATACAGTATTCTTAAAAAAAATTTTTTTTTAATATATTTATTGATTTTTTGGAGGGGGAGGAAGAGAGAAAGAAACATTAATTTGTTGTTCCACTTATTTACTCACTCATTGGTTGATCCTTGTGTGTGTCCTGACTGGGGATCAAATCCACAACTTTGGCATGTCAGGAGGACGCTTTAACCAACTGAGCTACCTGACCAGGGCAGTTAACTATTTTATACTTTATTGACTTAGCCATTCTGGTTTGTTTGTTTGTTTGTTTGTTTGTTTTTTAAGAGAGGGAGAGGGACAGACAGACAGACTAGAAGGGAGAAAGATGAGAAGCATCAACTCCTAGTTGTGGCACTTTAGTTGCTCATTGATTGCTTCTCAAACATGCCTTGTGAAAGGGCTCCAGCCAAGTCACTGACCCCATTTTTAAGCCAGTAATCTTGGGCTTCAAGCCAGTGACCATGGAATCATTCTGATGATCCTTTGCTCAAGCTGGTGAGCCTGCGCTCAAGAAGGATAAACCTGTTCTCAAGCTGGCAATTCTGGGGTGTTGAACCTGGGACCTCAGTGTCCCAGGTCAATGCTCCATCCACTGTGCCACCATTGGTCAGACTTGAATAATCAATTCTTTTTTGGGGGTATATTTCTGAAGTGAGAAGCAGGAAGGCAGAGAGACAGATTTCCCCATGTGCCCAACTGGGATCCACCCAGTATGCCCACTAGGGGGCAATGCTCTGCCCATCTGCAGACTTGCTCTGTTGCAACTGGAGCCATTATAGCACCTGAGGTGGAGGCCATGGAGCCATTCTCAGCGCCGGGGCCAACTTTGCTCCAATAAAGCCTTGGCTGTGGGAGGGGGGAGGGGAAGAGAGAGACAGAGAGAAAAGAGAGAGGGAAGGGTGGAAAAGCAGATAGGCGCTTCTCCTGTGTGCCCTGGCTGGGAATCAAACCCAGGATATCCACATGCCAGGCCGATGCTCTACCACTGAGCCAACTGGCCAGGGCATTGACTAATCACTCTTTAATTTATTCAGCCTGACCTATGGAAGCACAGTGGATAAAGCATCAACCTAGAATGCTGAGGTTGCCGGTATGAAACCCTGAGCTTGCCTGGTCAAGGCACATATGGGAGTTGATGCTTCCTGCTCTTCCTCTCCTTCTCTCTCTCCCCACTCTAAAATGAATAATAATAAAAAAAATCTTTAGCCTGACTGGTGGTGGCACAGTGGATAAAACATCAACCTGGAATGCTGAGGTTGCCAGTTCGAAACCCTGGGCTTGCCCAGTCAAGGCACATATGGGAGTTGATGCTTCCTGCTCCTCCCCCTTTTTCTCTCTCTCCTCTCTAAAATGAATAAATAGTCTTAAAAAATATTTTCCTCAGCAATTGTTTATTGAACATTTTACTATAGACCAGGACTGGGGACACAAAGTCATACTTTGCCTTCCAGGACTTGTCAGCTCAGGGATAGAAATAGCCATGAAACTTCTAATATAGAAGACTATGTGTTGAGCATAAATAGTGACATACAGACAGTCCTATGGGATCAGGAAGGAAGCACACCTAATTCGGCCTGCAGGGTCAAGGTGAGCTTTCTAGAGAAGATGCTGCTGCCTGAATGAGTCCTAGAGGAGACTGGCAAGAAAGGTTGCTTTAACAGCAGAAGGAACAGATACAAAAACATGAACATGGTGAGACTGTCCTTAAACTGCCAAGAGTTCACAATGCCAGGGTGCAGAGTATAAGGACAGTGACAATGGATGATATAGAGAGGTAAGCAAGGGCCAGCCTTGGTTATTATAGGACCTGCCAGGAGTACATACTTGCCCTGAATACTTTGGGAGCCACTGAAGTGTTATAGGCAAAGATGCAACATTGGTGGATTTGTCTAGAAAGATCTCACTTAAACAACTTTGGAGAGTAGATTGAAAGGGATCAAGATTGAAGGCAGAGAAACCAAATGCAGTTCTCAAAATAACAGTGAGGGAAGGCTTGAACCAATATAGGTGTGTGTGTGTGTGTGTGTGTGTGTGTGTGTGTGTGTCTTAGGGGAGAACTTAAGGAGATGTCTAAAAGCTAGAGTAGGCAAGACTTAGAATCTGGCTACAGGAGCGAGGGAGACTGAAACCAACAATAGTTCAAGTTTCAAACTTCAGCAGCTTGGTAGGAGCTAGTGAAATGGACCATCATGGGAGGAAGATGATGAGCATGTTGAGTTTGAGATCCCTGTGTACTATTTGGGAGTTAAGACAGCTGTTTGGCTGGAGATGCAGGTTTGGGAGTTTTTGGCATTAGTGGTGATAGAAGCTGCAGGGAGTGGAAATGGAAATGGGGGTATGAAGGAGATTATAGATTGGGAAGACTGAGGAAAGCTTTACTATTCATCTTTTGTTTTAACGCAAACATTATCATATTTAAATCATCATAAGAACCTTGTTGGGGCAGGAGGGCATTATGACATCTACTTTAAAAATGAGGTTCAAAAGGTTAAGTGACCTGTCCAGTGCACTCACTAGTAAGCAGCAGGTCAGCCTGACTCCACTGGGTTGCTCTTCTGCTGCACTCAGCTCCCAGAACAGCCTTTCAGCCCAACTTCAAGGCCCTTTCTTACTTCCTTTCTTACCCATGCCAGGCAGAGGGCATTTCCCTCCGACTTGGAGCTTTTCTCTTGCAGAACTTCTATTTTCCACTAGCCCTTAAAGGGGTGTGATTTCCCCCTAACATTCATCAGAGCCTTCCCCATCCAGCCTCTAATCTTGGCACTGGGGATACAGGAAGGGAACCTGAGCATTGATAGGATAGCAGGGGACTGAAACAGCTAGGACTGGGGGTGGGCATCAGTGGGACCTGATAGGAAGGAAGGAAGGGAAAGAGCAGAGCTCACAGCAGAGGCCAAGGCTACCAGAGGACAAGGAGGTGGTAAGAAGGGAGGCAAAAGGCTGGGGGCCAGAGCTAAAAGGGAGAGGTTGAGAGGGGGAGGAGAAAGGTAGTGGGAGGCTCATTGTCCCAGCAAGGGGAAGTCTTTTGTTTCCTCTCTTCCCTTGGCTGCAGGACAGGCTATGAGGCCAAGCCCCCTCTCCATGCCAACATCCCTCCCCCCCACCGCTGGATGTGGCCTTTCCCTTACCATTGTGTTCTTGACAAGAATGGGGCAAGGGTATTGGCTCTAGGAGGGAATTTAAAAAGAACTATTTGTGGTTGGGGGATAGGCTACCAGGGTCCTGAAGGGACAAGAAGCTCCTGGGCTGGTTCATGGAGCTTGGCAAGGGAAAGCTCTATGCCTGGGGAGGAGCAGGAAGTCTGGCTTGGGTGGGGCCAGCACAGAGGGTAGCAGGTCAGGCCAGGGGGCTGTAGGCTGGGCCCCAGAGGAGATGACGCAGGGCTTCAGGCTTCTCCCAGCCCCCACCACCCCAGCCTCAGCAGGGCCTGAGAACTCACCTGAACCTTTGTTCCCCCACCCCCTCCATTCCCTAAGGTTGACATCACTCCCACCAAGGCAGTAAGCATCTAACAGAGCCCAGCAAACTCAGGTGATATGCCTGGGCTCTCTACATCCATTTCCCGGGACTCCCTACCTCCCAGAGATGTAGGAATCTGGCCTCCCACTGCAGTCCTCCAGGGACCCTGGAATTTCAACCCTCCCCTCCGCTCCCTCCAGGGCCAGTTTGCTCCATCAGCTGTTCCTGCAGGAAGGGCGCCCTGCTCAGCCTCGCAGCTCTTTCCGAGCCTTTTGTTCGCTGGGTCTGCAGGAAATTGTAGGGGCGGTGGCCAAGAGCTCATCTGCCCCAGTGGCCTGAGGGAGGGGATGTCCTGATTCACTAGATTTAATCTTGGGGACCTCAATGCTGGGGTAGGGAGGGTGGATCGCCAGTAATTAGCAATTAGCATTTAGAGCCTGAACTCAAAGTGGGGTACCCCGGGGGTGGGCTGATTGGATGTCCTTGTCCCTGACGGGCGGACGGGGTGTGTGTTGGGGGATCCTTAGAACTGGAGACTGGACAGACACTCCGAAATCACCTAATATGACCCGGGAGCCAACACCAGGGGAGAAAAACCCAGATACTGAATCCCACAACCTCGTCCTACACGCCTCGGATTCCGGGGATCCCAATCGGTGGAAAGGCGGCAGGCAGGTCTGACCAAGCAACCTCTGAAAAGTGGCTTTTATTTTTTTTCCCCCTTAAAAAATGGTGGGGAGGAAAACCAGCACACAGCCGTAGAATTCGCGCCTTCCCTGGAAGCAACCGCAGAGTAGGTGGCCGTGTGGACGCTCTAGTGGGCCAGCGCCCTCTCGTTGGTTGCTCTCTTTCTGAGGCCACCGCGGGCGCCGCCATCTTCCCTTCCCAGAAGGTGGGGCGGGGCCACTGCAGTCACGTGAGAAATAAAGCTCAGGTCTTCGAGTTCCTTTGGTCAGTCAAAGAATGGTTATTAAGGGCTGCTCGAATGTCAGGGACTACTAGAAGCACCGAAGCTAAGCAAAGAGCATACGAGTTCCTACTGTGGAGATTAACTATACTAGGAGGAGACAGTCAATGAACAAGATAAGACATACATGGGGAAATAGGAAAGGGGATGGGAAGGAAAATGTGGCTCGATTTGAATTGGGGTTGGCGGAAAAGATTTCACCAAATATAATATTTGAGTCCAGAAGACAAAGGAGGCTCATGCCTTAAGAGCCACAGCACTTTTCAGGTACCAGTCTAGAGGCCATTTGGGGGCAGGAACAGGAGATTAACAGAGGTGGGGAAAGGATGTAGATCCGGTAGGGCTTCATGGGTGGGTTGGCCATACAATATATAGACCACTCTGGGTCACGTCTAAACAAAGGAAATGCTGTTAATATACATGTCAAGGCAACAGGCATAAACTGTGTGGTAGGACTGTAGTCAGTGAATCAGGAGGTGGGTCTGATTGGCTACCCTATGTATAAGGGCCTTTGGCTGTCACTTTGAGGAAAATGGAAAACGATTGGAGAGTTTTGAAAAGAGAAGTGTCATGACTAATACTTGCTTTAACAGCATCACTCTAATTGCTCTGTTGAGAATACACTACTGGGGCAAAGGTAGAGTAGGAAACCAGTCAGGGGGCTAGTGCAATAATGCAGGTAAAAAATGATGGTGGCGCCTGACCTGTGGTGGCGCAGTGGATAAAGCGTCGACCTGGAAATGCTGAGGTCACCGGTTCGAAACCCTGGGCTTGCCTGGTCAAGGCACATATGGGAGTTGATGCTTCCAGCTCCTCCCCCCTTCTCTCTTTCTGTCTCTCTCTCTCCTCTCTAAAATGAATAAATTAAAAAAAAATTAAAAAAATAAAAAATAAAAATGATGGTGGCACCTGACCTGTGGTGGCGCAGTGGATAAAGCGTGGACCTGGAAATGCTGAGGTCGCTGGTTCGAAACCCTGGGCTTGCCTGGTCAAGGCACATATGGGAGTTGATGCTTCCAGCTCCTCCCCCTTGTCTCTCTCTCCTTTCTCTCTCTCTGTCTCTCTCTCTCCCTCTTTCTCTCCTCTCTAAAATGAATAACTAAAATAAAAATTAAGGAATTGCTGATGGGTTGGATGTTGGGCATGAGAAAGAATATGCAAACATAATCCCAAGGTTTTTTACCTAAGCAACTGGAAATGTGGGAGGATCACAAGAAGAGTAGGCTGTGGGGTAAGTATAGAGGTGTGATTTTGGACATACCAAATTTGAGGTGCCTGATTGATCCAAGTAGAGATGTTAGTATGTAGTTGGATATACAGTCTGAAATTCAGAATAGAGATCTGGCTGGAGATACAACCTTGGGAGCACTATTATAGAGATAGTATTTAAAATTATGAGAATGGCCTGACCAGGCGGTGGCGCAGTGGATAGAGCATTGGACTGGGATGCCGAGGACCCAGGTTCGAGACTCCGAGGTTGCCAGCTTGAGCGTGGGCTCATTTGGTTTGAGCAAAAAGCTCACCAGCTTGGACCCAAGGTTGCTGTCTCCAGCAAGGAGTTACTCGGTCTGCTGAAGGCCCGTGGTAAAGGCACATATGAGAAAGCAATCAATGAACAACTAAGGTGTCACAATGTGCAACGAAAAACTAATGATTGATGCTTCTCATCTCTCCGTTCCTGTCTGTCTGTCCCTGTCTATCCCTCTCTCTGATTCTCTCTCTGTCTCTGTAAAAAAAAATAAATAAATAAAATAAATAAAAATTAAAATTATGAGAATGGAGCCTGGCCTGTGATGGGCAATGGATAGAGCCTCGACTGTGAACACTGAGGCCACCGGTTCAAAACCCTGGGCTTGCCCAGTTAAGTAACATACAACCAGCAATCAATGAACAATTAAAGTGAAGCAACTGTGAGTTGATAGTTTTGTTTTTTTTTTGTATTTTTCTGAAGCTGGAAACGGGGAGAGACAGTCAGACAGACTCCCGCATGCGCCCAACCAGGATCTACCCGGCACGCCCACCAGGGGGAGATGCTCTGCCCACCAGGGGGCGTCGCTCTGTCGCGACCAGAGCCACTCTAGCGCCTGGGGCAGAGGCCAAGGAGCCATCCCCAGCGCCCCGGCCATCTTTGCTCCAATGGAGCCTCGCTGCCGGAGGGGAAGAGAGAGACAGAGAGGAAGGAGAGGGGGAGGGGTGGAGAAGCAGATGGGCGCTTCTCCTGTGTGCCCTGGCCGGGAATCAAACCTGGGACTTCTGCATGCCAGGCCGACGCTCTACCACTGAGCCAACCGGCCAGGGCCAAGTTGATAGTTCTTGTTCCTGTCCCCCTTCTCTCTGTAAAACCAATATAAATAAAGCACTTTAAAAAATAAATAAATAAGCCTGACCAGGCAGTGGCGCAGTGGATAGAGCGTCGGACTGGGATGCAGAGGACCCAGGTTCGAGACCCCGAGGTCACCAGCTTGAGCGCAGGCTCATCTGGTTTGAGCAAAATCCCACCAGCTTGAATCCAAGGTCGCTGGCTCCAGTAAGGGGTTACTCAGTCTGCTGAAGGCCCGCGGTCAAGGCACATATGAGAAAGCAATCAATGAACAACTAATGTGTTGCAACGCGCAATGAAAAACTAATGATTGATGCTTCTCATCTCTCTCCGTTCCTGTCTGTCTGTCCCTGTCTATCCCTCTCTCTGACTCATTCTCTGTCTCTGTAAAAAATAAAAATAAATAAATAAATAAATAAATAAAATGATGAGAATGGATAAGATCAAGAGAGTGGGTATAAATGGTACTGCCAGCAGGTTAGCTCAGTTGGTTAGAGCATGGTGCTAATAATAACAACAACAACAATAATAATAATATTAAATTGGGAAAAGAAGTTTGAGCATTGAGGTTCCAGTCCTCAATAGAGCCTCCAGTCCACAGTGACCTGTTGGTTGTTCCTCCAACAACACCTAGGGGTGCTCCTGAGTTGAGAGGAGAGATGAGGAAGAACCAGGAAAAGGGAGTGAGTAGGAGAAAATCTATGAGAGTGTGGTGTCCTAGAAGCCACATGAGAAAGTGTTGGAGAAGGTAGTGATCAAGTATATGAAATGATGCTGGTAGTTTAGTAAAATGAGGACTGAGCAATGACCCATGGACTGACCAAACAGAAGTCACTGATGACTTGATGAGCAGTTTCCCTTTTGCTGAGGGACAAAAGCCTAAGTGTAGTGAGTTTAAGAAGAAACAGAGGAAGGGACTGGAAATGACTAGTATAGACAGCTCATATATGAAGTTTTGCTATAAGGAAGAAATAACAAAGAAATAGAGTGATAATGGGGAAGGGTGTAGTAGATTAAAGAAAATCTTTTTCTTTTTAAGAGAAGAGAAACAAAAGCATATAATAAAAGCATGGGAAAGATCCAATGGAAAGGGAAAACAAGATGATGATGACATGGGACCTAGTGGCAGGTTAACCTTAAATGGGAGCATAATCAATTAATTTATCCCTAGGAACAGGAGGTAGGGCAGAGCAAAGTGTGGAAGGTAGATATGAGGTTTTAGAGTTTCATCTGATGGCTTCTGTTTTCTCAACTGGGAAGCAAGGCAGTGAACTGAGAGTACGAACAGTGGGGGAAGCGCTGGAGGTTTGAAGAGAGATTTGAAGATTTAATAGTCATCTAGGGGTGTAGGAGAGTAAATGGACTAGAGAAAAATTGTCTGAATGTGGGGCAGCATTAAGGACCCATTTACGGCTCATGGTCACGAACTTGAAATGAGACTGGCTGCCATGGTTGGGTGGTTTTGTTTTTTTTTTGCTTTTTCTGAAGCTGGAAAAGGGGAGAGACAGTCAGACAGACTCCCGCATGCGCCCGACCGGGATCCACCCGGCACGCCCACCAGGGGCGAGGCTCTGCCCACCAGAGGGCGATGCTCTGCCCCTCCAGGGCGTCGCTCTGTTGCGACCAGAGCCACTCTAGCGCCTGGAGCAGAGGCCAAGGAGCCATCCCCAGCGCCCGGGCCATCTTTGCTCCAATGGAGCCTCGGCTGGGGGAGGGGAAGAGAGAGACAGAGAGGAAGGAGAGGGGGAGGGGTGGAGAAGCAAATGGGCGCTTCTCCTGTGTGCCCTGGCTGGGAATCGAACCCGGGACTTCTGCACGCCAGGCCGACGCTCTACCACTGAGCCAACCGGCCAGGGCCGGTTGGGTGTTTTTGCCAGCTACATTCGACTGTGTGGGCAGGCTAAGGGTAGATGTTTACCAGGGCTGTCGTTTTTGTTTTTTTTGTGGCAGAGACAGAGAGAGTCAGAGAGAGGGACAGATAGACAGGAAGGGAGAGAGGTGAGAAACATCAGTTCTTCATTGTGGCTCCTTAGTTGTTCATTGATTGCTTTCTCATATGTGCCTTGACCGTGGGCCTTCAGCAGACCGAGTGACCCCTTGCTCGAGCCAGTGATCTTGGGTCCAAGCTGGTGAGCTTTTTGCTCAAGCCAGATGAGCCCGCACTCAAGATGGCGACCTTGGGGTCTCGAACCTGGGTCCTCCTCATTCCAGTCTGACGCTCTATGCACTGCGCCACCGCCTGGTCAGGCCAGGGCTGTGGTTTTGCCAAGAGGTGTAACTAAGTGAGAGAAGGGCAAGGAGTGCTTTTCACTGACCATCACTTTTTTTCTTTTTTAGGATTTTTTTAATTTATTCATTTTAGAGAAGAAAGAGAGAGAGAAAGAAGAAAGGGAGGAGCAGGAACCATCAACTCCCATATGTGCCTTGACCAGGCAAATCCAGGGTTTCAAACTGGCGACCTCAGTGTTCCAGGTCAACACTTTATCCACCGCGCCACCACAGCTGACCATGACTTTTAAACTTGGTATGAAGGGAAGTGAATGGAGGACAGTGGAAAGAGGACAGGATCAACAGATCCTGTAAAGTGGGTTCAGTAAGGTGGAGGTTGTCGGGGTCAGAACATGATAAAGACCTCTTCTGGACTAGGTCTTTTTTTTTTTTTTTTTGTGACAGAGACAGAGAGAGGGACAGATAGGGACAGGCAGACAGGAATGGAGATGAGAAGCATCAATTCTTTATTGTGGCTCCTTTGTCTCCTTAATTGTTCATTGATTGCTTTTTCATATGTGCCTTGACTGGGGGGCTACAGTTGAGCCAGTGATTCCTAGTCAAGCCTGCGACCTTGGGCTCAAGCCAGCAAACTTGGGCTTCAAGCCAGCGACCTTTGGGCTCAAGCCAGCGACCATGTGGTCATGTCTATGATCCTACACTCAAGCTAGTGACCCTGCACTTAAGCTGGTGAGCCTGCACTCAAGCCAGCGACCTCAGGGTTTCAAACCTGGGTCCTCTGTGTCCCAGTCTGACGGTCTATCCACTGCACCACAGCCTGGTTAGGCTGGACTAGGTCTTGACCTTGGTCCCCATCCTTGCTGGGCCTGCCTAGCCCAATTTAGAAGATATCTGTTATCTTGATATCTGATCACTCTGGCTTGCCTTCAGCAAAAATCTTGTTAAGTTTGTTTAGCTAGAATCCCCCTATGCTTGGCATTTCCTCTTGGTAATTTTCTATTCACTAGTCCCCTCATTCTGCCTTGTTACATATAAATCCCTAGCTGTCTTTGCTGTATCTGGGGGTTGAACTTCACCTCTCTCCTCTATTGTGATAATCTTGACATGTATTGCAGTAGTCCTGAAAAAAGTCTTCATTACTGTTTAACAAACAGCTGATTCACTTTTTTTTTTCTCAACACGCCTACTAAATGAGATGAACAGAAAGAAGGACTTGCAGGTATTGGTAAGGACAAGGTCTAAGCATGACCACTGGGTAGGGTGGAGGATAAGATCTATGCAGAAGTGAAATTTAAGTAACTGTCAGGCCAGGGTGTTGGAAGTCTCATCAATGTGGATATTGAAATCACCAAAAATTGTGTCCAGGGTGGTTTTAGAGAGATCCAGGAGCCACACTCTGTTGTAGGCAGCAGAGATGCCAATTGAGGGTTATGAGACCTTTCCTTGGCAAAGCCACATATTGGCCTGTTTGAGCCCCTTCCTCTCCTAATGAAATGTTGCAGATAACCTACAGCCAAAGACCAGTGGAAAGAAAAGTGGTGTTCATTTCCTGAGGCTCAAATGACAGTATAACCATAAAGGAAAGTTAGGTTATTACTGAAGTTCAGTTATTACTGAAGCTCTCTAAGCTTCAATTTCCTAATGAAAAATGTAAATAATAGCAGCACCAACCTCCCTCACAGAGTGGTTATGCATATTTAATGTAGTATTGCATTTTGCATAACATTGAACATTTCAGCATTGTTCTCAAGTGCCTTCTAGTTCGTTTAACTATCAGAAGAACCTAACGTGGGAGGTTGTAATTAATCACCAGTTTACATATTAGAAGCGTTGCTAGGTGGTGCTGATGTTGCTGGTACCTGAAGAGTGAAAAAGGCGCCCTAACTTCCGGGGAGAACACCGTACGGGAGCGCTCGGAAGCAGGCGGTAGACGGAGAGGACAGGCAACGACTTGAGCCTCCAGGTCACGTCTGGATGAGCGGTCAATGTCTCCCTCAGGTGGATGAAGCAAAAAAAAGCAGCCGGTGGTCTGGACTGCGCGCGACCAGAGGGCACCGGGACGGACATCCCTGGCATTCCAGAGGTTGGAGTGGGACCCTCGAAGGCGTAAAGTGACGAAGTCCCGCGTTGCCGGCGACGCACCTGGGCTAGGTGTCGCGGCCCCGCCCACCTGAGGCTGCCTGACGCCGTTAACACACACCCCTTTCAGCGGTGGCTCTTCGGGACGCCTTCGAGTTCGGAGTAGGGTCCTGACCAGGCGACGGAGGCTTGTTTGCCCCAGGGCGGTGTAAGACCCGTGGTCCACACGGCGGGCCTCAGGGGTAACCCGGCAGCATCCCAGGCGCACGTGGAGCGGGAGACCCGCGGGCCACTAGAGCCTCGAGGGGGCGTGGCTTCCCCAGACTCGCCCATGGGGCGGGGCTCGTCCTAGGGGCCAATGGGATGCGCGTGCTTGGTGGGCAGGCTCCAGGCCTGGCATCCCGGTAGCCGCAGCTGTCTTTCCCGCACCCGTGCTCCCTCCTCCCGTAGCGGACCCCCTTAGCTCTCGGGAATCACCCCCGAGCAGCTGCGTCCTCCAGGTGGGTGAGTGAGCGCTTTGCTGCAAACGAGCTGTGGGGGTGCGCCTGGCCAGGGAGAAGGGGATCGCGGCCCCCTCCTACACGCCCCGGGAGAAAGTGGGCAGGAATCGGTGGGGAACGGAGGACCCACTTTGTCTTGCCTGCTTGTGTTTCTGTTTTGGTAGTAGAGAGGTATATTTGGGGGGTGTCTCATGTGGTGGGAGGGATCTGGTGAGGCTAAGGAGAGAAGATGGGTTGAAGAAGAGGGAAGGTGGGGCGTGGGAAGATTTGGAAGTTTCTTGTTGCCCTAGGTGAAGCGACTGCTTCAGGGAGCTTGGGGGGCTGCGACTCAGTTCTGCGGAGAGGTGAGAAGGGCTTCCTGCTCATAACTCACTTCCCTTTTAGAGGATTTGCTTCCTCTTCTACTGCTAGTTAAGTGAGAGGATCTTTGCCTCTTTCCAGAATCACTGCCATCCCTAGTGTCAGAGATATGGGGGAAGGGGTGGCCTTCTGGAGCGGAAAGGGGCCTTGATACCCAAATTCTTCCATTGTTGGGGCAGTGACCAGGGCCAGTCAACCCCCCAGTGTGTGTGTGTGTGTGTGTGTGTGTGTGTGTGTGTGTGTGTGTGTGTGTGTGCTTCCTTGCAGCTCTCCCTTTGGGTGAGGCTTCTGGGTATTGGCTTAGAGGTGGGTTTTTTTTGAGGGGGTCAGCAGAGCTGCTTTCCAATCAGCACATTCTCTTGTGCAGGCCTCATAATCCACTGCTGTATTCCTCTACCTGCTCTCAGCCATGGCCAGTGAAAACTCTCCTTTGCTGGCCTACCGCCTCCTGGGGGACGAGGGGGTTACCTTCCCTGCCAATGGGACTGGAGGGCCTGGAGGTGAATCTACCCGGAAGCTCTCTACCTTCCTGGGTGTGGTGGTGCCCACAGTCCTGTCCATGTTCAGTATAGTTGTCTTCCTGAGGATTGGTGAGTGGATGGGGGAGGAGCTTACTAGGGGGTACAGTGGGGAGCAGGGGTCTGGGATGAGGTTGTGGAAGGGCTGGAGGTAACTGAGGACCAGTGGGTGAGGGGTGGGTGTGGGGGTGTGGGGGTGTGAGCCACCTTTTGACCTGCTTTGCCACTCCTGTTCCAGGGTTCGTGGTGGGCCATGCTGGGCTGTTGCAGGCTTTGGCCATGCTCCTGGTTGCCTACTTCATCCTGGCGCTTACCGTCCTCTCTGTCTGTGCCATTGCCACCAATGGAGCTGTTCGGGGTGGCGGAGCCTACTGTATCCTCCAACATTGATGGACTGGGGTCTGGGCTCTTCCATCTTGTAGGGAGGAGGAAGGGCCCCTTCCTCTATCCCCTGGCGGGGGGCAGGGGGGAGTACGGCAAAAGGGAGGCAGGTTCTAATGAATATTTCAAAAGCAAGACGGTATGGGGAAAGAGACCAACATGGCTTTCTATTTTAGTGCCACTTTCTAGTCCACCAGGTGTCTTTCAGCTGTCATTTGGTTCTCCTAACAGTCTTGTCAATTAGATCGCATTCATTTTATGGAGGAGGAAACTAGAACTTAAGAGCATTAGGGACTTGTGTGAAGCCACATGATTTGGGAATGACTGTGCTGGGACACATTGCCTCTGATACCTCAGACTGGGGGGCCAGCTGCAGAGTGCTTTGTGCCAGGGCCCTTCCTCATGCTCCTTTCCCTTAACACTCACCCCCTGCTTCCACTTTTAGTCATGATCAGCCGGACCTTGGGGCCTGAAGTTGGAGGCAGTATTGGCCTCATGTTCTACCTGGCTAATGTCTGTGGCTGTGCTGTCTCCCTGTTGGGGCTGGTGGAGGCCGTGCTTGATGTCTTCGGGGCTGGTCTGTCTTCTCCCTGGTCATGGAAACTGTGGATTTGCAGGGTCTGGGATGCTGAGATTATGAGAAAGAGAGGCCCTCTCCAGGAGAGGAGCAAAGTGCTCCATTAGCTTGTCTTTCTCAAGCTTTTACCATGTGCCCAGCCATGCGTAGATGTCTGAGAGACTGTCCTGGGCCACAGTGAGCTTACCATCTAGTTTGGAGGATAAGTTAATAACCCTAAAATTGATAGCAAGATTGGTGGTACTCACCAGGCAGGGCTAGGATGCTGGGTTTCAGTTTAGTGAAGGAATATGGAAGATGGCCTTTCTGAGGACAGGTGGGCAAAAGCATGGGTATATTCCTGCTTTGTGTTATGGTTGGGGTTCCTTCTTGGGGGCTGGACTTCTAACTCTGTTCCTTCCTCTGCAGATTCCACAGCGTCTAGTGGGCTCCGAGTCCTGCCCCAGGGTTACGGCTGGAGTTTGCTTTATGGTTCCCTGCTGCTGGGACTGGTGGGTGGGGTCTGCACACTGGGGGCTGGCCTCTATGCCCGTGCCTCCTTCCTCACATTCCTTCTGGTCTCTGGTTCCCTGGCTTCGGTGTTGGTCAGCTTTGTTGCTGTGGGGCCCAGGGTCATCCAGTTGACCCCTCGGCCTGGCCCCAATGGCTCATCCCTGCCAACCCAGGTCGGCCACTTCACTGGCTTCAATAGCAGCACCCTGAAGGCCAACTTAGGTGGTAAGCTGGGCTCAGAGGTGCTGGGATTCTCAGGGAAAGGGGCAAGCACGTGTGGGGCTGCACCCTTAGAATTCCTCCGTGAGAACAGATGTCAGAGAGAATTGCAAGCAGGAGATCTGGACCTTGAAGTAGAGCATTTTAATTAAGATCTGTTCAGTATGTATTGGCTGCTGTGTCTCCAGTAGGGCCCAAGAGTTGACCGCAAGACAGTCACTGGCTTAGAGGAACTTGTTTAGTTGGAGAGATAAGATTACATTCAGGAAACAATTAAATACCATAATAGACTGAATGTGATTCAAGTAGACAAGAATCACAGAGGAGTTTTGAAGGGCCAGATGGAAATATAGGCCGGGGAGGGCGGGAGTAGGAGGAACTGGAGGTGGCCCAAGGTGGGGAGGGTAGGTGTCTTAGGAAAGAGTATGGATATGGCCTGGAGAGAGGAACAGAGTATACAGGAGAAGAAGGTGAAGAGCTGAGCCAGGTCCATTGGTGGGTCAGGGATGAGGTCTTGGTGAAGGTGGTGGGGGAAGAAGGGGGTTTGTGGACTATGAGGAGCAGGTGGCAGGGCCAAGATGTCTGGATCACTAGGAGGGATGTTGACACCCTCTCCTCCCTGAGAAAAATCCCTTTTCAGCTGGCTACGCCAAGGACTACACGACAGGGGCCATGATGACCTTTGCCAGCGTCTTTGCTGTCCTTTTTAATGGCTGCACGGGCATCATGGCTGGGGCCAACATGTCTGGTGAGAGTTCCTGCCTACCCCCTCTTGGGGGTGTGGGGCTGCCACCTTGTGTTCCTATCTGGTTGCTGAGGGCTCAGGTATGTAGGGGATGGTGGAGGGCTGACTTCTCTTCCTCTACTTCCCCCCCAACCAGGGGAACTAAAGGACCCCAGCCGGGCGATTCCTCTGGGCACCATTGTGGCTGTTGCCTACACCTTTTTGATCTACATCCTGCTTTTCTTCCTCTCTAGCTTCACCTGTGACAGGTGCCTGGGGAGGGGGTGAGCCTGGTCTTCTAAGGGGTGAGGGGATTGTTTGGACAATGTTGATGCATCTGGATCACCAAAGATCGGACAGGCTGGGGGGAAGTTACCCAAGTTGTTGGGGTACAGGGAAAATGAGAACTATTTCTCCCATGGGAGAGAGATAGAGCTGCTGCTACTGATGGGAGGGCTGGCTAAGTGGTGCTAGATAACCCACAGCCAGCCTTTGCCATGTGCCTGGTACTGTTGTAAGCACTTGGTTTGGGGCTGGGGAATGGTTTTCCATAAACAGTTGGTTCCTTGTGCTTATACTATTGGGAATATCTGTCACGTGATTAATTCCAAAACAGCCCAATGATAACCAATGAATGCCAAGTCTATCCCCCAGCACACTTGATCCATTACTGTGGTTCTTGAGAGAGGGGGCTGGATCAGTTGAGAATGCCCAGCTCTTAACCTCACACAATGTTGTTGTGAGTGCTGTTCTCACGAGGACCCCAAATGGCTGCATATTTATTTTCTGTGCCCTCCTATTTCCCTTCTTGTAGGGTCCTGCTGCAGGAGGATTATGGGTTCTTTCGTGCCATCAGCCTATGGCCCCCACTGGTGTTGATTGGTATCTATGCCACAGCTCTCTCAGCCTCCATGAGCTCCCTTATCGGTGCCTCCCGCATCCTCCACGCCCTGGCCCAGGACGACCTCTTTGGTATGCTGCCCCCTGCCTCCTTACCCAGCTCTGAGCATGTCCTCTGTGTCTGCCTCAGTCTGTGCTTTGCCCAGGCTGATGTGTCTGCTGCATTGCTGTTTGCACAGGAGTGATCTTAGCGCCAGCCAAGGTGGTGTCCCGAGGGGGAAACCCCTGGGGAGCCGTGCTCTATTCGTGGGGCCTAGTACAGGTAAGCCTTCCTTTTTAAATTGCCTTCCCCCTTACTCTAAGCCCCTCCTGGTTATGCCTGCAGGACCAGGAAGAGCTTAGGAGTGGGCTGGGAGATGGAAATGAAAAGGCAAGATATATTGGCATTTGATGGAGGTGGCCCAATGCCGAACCTCTGGGTTCTTGTCCAGCTGGTGCTCCTAGCTGGGAAGCTGAACACACTGGCTGCTGTGGTCACCGTTTTCTACTTGGTGGCCTATGCTGCCGTGGACCTGTCCTGTCTGAGCCTGGAGTGGGCATCGGCCCCCAACTTCCGGTGAGAGAATGACTGTGTCTCCCCAAAAAGAAGGAGGAATGGAAAAGACCAAGGGAGGTGAGGCTGGGAATGGAATGAAGTGGCCTGGTGTTCAGGGCTGGCCCTGAATGTCCTTCCTTCTCTCTGTCCCCCTGCAGCCCCACCTTCAGCCTGTTCTCCTGGCACACGTGCTTGCTGGGGGTAGCCTCCTGCCTGCTCATGATGTTTCTCATCAGCCCTGGGGCTGCTGGCGGCTCTCTACTACTCATGGGCCTGCTTGCTGCCCTGCTCACAGCTCGAGGTGGCCCCAGCAGCTGGGGCTATGTTAGCCAGGCCTTGCTTTTCCACCAGGTTGGGGGGCCGCAGAGGAGGGTGGGGAGGGGAGGAGGCGATCTGGGAAAACCCGCCTAGAGCTCCTGTCTGTGAGTTGTTGAATGTGGGTTGCCCACTGGAGCTCTTCCCTCCACCACCTCACCCTGTCTCCAGGTTCGTAAATACCTGCTTCGACTGGACGTGCGGAAGGAGCATGTGAAATTTTGGCGACCTCAGCTGCTGCTCCTGGTGGGGAACCCCCGGGGTGCCCTGCCTCTGCTTCGGTTGGCCAACCAGCTCAAGAAGGGAGGCCTCTATGTGCTGGGCCATGTCACCCTGGGAGACCTTGGTGAGTTGCCCTCCATTCCTCCTTTCCATCTCGGTCTCAGATATTCTTGGTGTTCTTTGTGTCCCAGAGGCCTCATGCTTCTTCCCAGCCAACCCTTCCAACCAGCACACAGCCCTGTCCAGATGTCTGTCTTTCTTTTTCTGTTTTCTTTTCTTTTTTTTTTTTTTTAAGAGAGAGAGAGAGAGACAGACAGACAGACAGGAAGGGAAAGAGATGAGAAGCATCAACTCTTTTTTTTTTTTTTTTTTTACAGAGGCAGAGATAGACAGGGACAGACAGACAGGAACGGAGAGAGATGAGAAGCATCAATCATCAGTTTCTCGTTGCGCGTTGCGACTTCTTAGTTGTTCATTGATTGCTTTCTCACATGTGCCTTGACCGTGGGCCTTCAGCAGACCGAGTAACCCCCAGCTGGAGCCAGCGACCTTGGGTCCAAGCTGGTGAGCTCTTTGCTCAAGCCAGATGAGCCCGCGCTCAAGCTGGCGACCTCGGGTCTCGAACCTGGGTCCTTCCGCATCCCAGTCCGACGCTCTATCCACTGCGCCACCACCTGGTCAGGCGAGAAGCATCAACTCTTTATCATGGCACCTTAGTTGTTCATTGATTGCTTTCTTATATGTGCCTTGATGGGGGAGGGGTGGAGCTCCAGCCAAGCCAGTGACCCCTTCAGCGACTTGTCTTAAAAAAAAATAGAAAAAGAAAGAAAGAGCCTGACCAGGTGGTTGTGCTATGGATAGAGTGTCGACCCAGGATGCAGAGGACCCAGGATCGAAACTTTGAGGTTGCAGGCTTGAGCCCAACGTCACTGGCTTGAAGCCCAAGGTCGCTGGCTTGAGCCTAAGGTCACTGGCTCGAGCAAGGGGTCACTGGCATGGCTGGAACCTGCCCCCCCTTCCCCCTCAAGGCACATATGAGAAGCAATCAATGAAGAACAACTAAGGTGCCACAATGAAGAGCTGATGATTCTCATCTTTCTCCCTTCCTGTCTGTTCCTCTCTCTCTCAAAAAAATAAATAAATAAAAGGAAAAGATTTTATTTACTGATTTTAGAGAGAGGAGAGAGAGGTGGGTTGTGGAGGAAGGAGTGGGAAGTACCAACTTGTAGTAGTTGCTTCTCATATGTGCCTTGACCAGGGCAAGCCCAGGGTTTCCAACCAGTGACCTCAGCATTCTAGGTTGGTGCTTATCCACTGCGTCACCACAGGTCAGGCTGCCAGACCCTTTTCTTCTGCTCACTTGTGATTTGGACCATAGGAGAAAGTGCATGAGTTTGGTCTACATTTGCTGCCTTCTTTTTCTACAGATTGCCTGCCCTCAGATCCTGTGCAGCCACAGTATGGGGCGTGGCTGAGCCTTGTGGACAGGGCCCAAGTGAAGGCCTTTGTGGACCTCACCCTCTCACCCTCTGTACGACAGGGAGCTCAGCATCTGCTGCGGATCTCAGGCCTTGGTGAGCCTTTTACAGTCTCCACTACCCTCCCCTCCACCACCCAAGAGAGTAAACCACAGATTGCAAACTCCAAAGGAACCCACAGTCTACTGCAGATAAGACATGGCATTCAAAGATAATAGTATGTGATCAGGGCCTGAAGAGATGCTTAAGGGCTAGAGATGGAATGACATTATTTTTTTTGATGCAAAAATAGGGGCACAGGCACTAACGAGCATATTGTATTTCTGGGGACAATGGAAGTATTATTTAAAGCTGGTGGCTGCCCCATCAAATCTATGGCAGATGGTTTCTAACCACCTGAGTTCAGAGAAAGGAAGACCACTATACACTTACGTGGCCAGCAAAGGTCTGTAACAAGATCTCAGTTGGGCCTTGGAAGGGATGAAGAAATAGGGAGTGGTGTAACATGGCTTCTGCAAAGATTCAAAGGGTGTGTGGGGCTGATGCTTTGGGGTAGAGCGGAAGATGCTCAGCTTGTGACTGTGTCTTAGTGCTGAGGCCTCTGGTCTTGCACCTCAGCTCCCTTCCAATCTGTGCTCAGCTGCCTCCTTTGCTCTTAAGCTCGGGACTGGTATCTGTCCCCTCTCTGAGTGCTTCTTTCTCCACCTAGAATCTGGCTAAAGATCAACTGTTGGACATTGCCCTGTTTGGTGTAAATCAGAACCCTGGCAAGTGCTCAGGAGGGGGTGTGACTAGTTTAATTGTCAGGATCGGCTAGAGTTCACACCTGCTGAAGTGTTTTTGGGATGTTATCAAGCATTAGACCCTGGAGCATCTGTGGGTCTGGTCTCATTTGTGGGGAAGCCTGTGCCAAGAGCCTACTAACTTCATGAAATTTATCCTGCAGAAAATGATTCAAATAAAAGGAGAAGGATTTCCTTTAAATAGTAATCCTCCTGGCAACCCATCTGTTTCAAAGAAAGGGTCTTAGGTCCTGGCCAGGTAGCTCAGTTGGTTAGAGCATGGTCTTGTAACACAAAGGTTGTGGGTTTGAACCCTGGTCAGGACATATATGGAACAGATTGATGTTTCTCTTTCTCTTTCTCTCCCTTCCTCTCTCCCTAAAATCAATACACAGCCCTGGTCAGATAGTTAGGTTGGTTAAAGCATCGTTCCAATATGAAAAGGTTGAAGGTTCAATTCCCAGTCAGGGCACATACACGAATGGATCAATATTTCTGTCTCTCTCTCTCAAATAAAAATAAATAAATAAATAATAAATAGCCTGACGTGTGTGGCGCAGTGGATGAAGCGTCGACTTAGAACGCTGAAGTCCCTGGTTTGAAGCCCTGGGCTTGCCTGGTCAAGGCACATATGGAAGTTGATGTTTCCTGTTCCTTCCCCGTCCTTCTCTCTGTCTCTGTCTCTCTCTTTCTCCCTCCTGCCTCTCTAAAATGAATAAAATTAAAAAAAAATAATAAATAAAAATAAAATCAATACATAAGTTGAAGAAAAAATTTTAAAAAATAGAAAAAAAGAAAGGTCTCAGAGTCTTTCTGTATAGTCAGCCCTCTTAAAGGGAGGAAGTTATCTGATTCCATATTGGGTATTCAAAAATTAAACACCAGGAGCTGTTGGAAGAGACTTGGAGCCACCTAAGGCTCAGAGAACGGGCTTAGGTGCTGAGTACATTGTGTTTACCTGCCACTCCAGTATCTACCAGTCGTGAACCTTTGGGCAGGTGACTTCACTGTTCTGTGCCTCAGTTTCCTTATATGTAAAAGGGAGTGAATAAATAGTCCCTCTGTAATAGCCTTGCTTCAAGCATCAATGAGTTAAGTAAAACACAAAGTACTTTCCACAGGACATGGCCCTGGTTAGCATGCAGATGTTAGCTGTCTCTTTTCCAGGAACCGTGCTTGGGATATGCCATCATTAGGGAAACAGATTGCACAGCCCCAGCACTGAGTTCTCCTCCTCCTCCAGCAGAGGCTGGGTGCTGTTTCCTTGGATATCGAGGCCATAAGCTTGACTAATTAGGAGTCTGGTCTGCTCAGTGTATTCAGACTCATCTCCTATCATGAAAAAAGTATTCTGGTAGAAGCTTGGAGTGAATACATTTATTGCCACCAAAAATGCTCATTAGTTAAAAGAATAACAAGGTGAACTTTGCCTATTTAAATGGGGAAGATTAGTCTTGGAAGTAAATCAAATAAATGCATGAGAAAGTATTTGGGAAAACTAAAAGTCATGTCAAACTCGCATAATGTTGTCCTAAGAGCCCAAGCACAGTGCAAACAAATGTCATACCTGATGTTGCCATCAGCATGTATGAATGGATGTGTGTATAGTGTGGTGTAAACTCAGCTGGTGAGTCTGATTCCTCTTGGTTACTTTCTACCTCCCCCTCTCTGCCCCCAGGTGGCATGAAGCCCAACACATTGGTTCTGGGTTTCTACGATGATGCTGTGCCCCAGGATCACTTCCTGACAGATCCTGCTTTCTCTGAGCCTGCTGATGGCACCCAGGAGGGCGGGTCCCCAGCCCTGAGTACCCTGTTCCCTCCACCCCGGGCTCCTGGGAGCCCACGGTCTCTAAGTCCCCAGGACTACGTGGCCACGATGGCTGATGCCCTCAAGATGAACAAGAATGTGGTTCTGGCACGGGCCTGCGGTGCCCTGCCCCCTGAGCGGCTGAGCCGGGGGTCCGGGGGCACCTCTCAGTTGCATCATGTGGATGTGTGGCCCCTCAACCTGCTGCGGCCTCGGGGTGGGCCTGGCTACGTGGATGTTTGCGGCCTCTTCCTGCTGCAGATGGCAACTATCTTAGGCATGGTGCCTGCTTGGCACAGTGCCCGGCTCCGGATCTTCTTGTGCCTGGGGCCTCAAGAGGCCCCTGGGGCAGCTGAGGAACGACTCCGGGCACTGCTGAGCCAGCTGAGGATCCGGGCTGAGGTGCAGGAGGTGGTGTGGGGTGATGGGGCTGGGTCCAGAGAGGCTGAGGAAGAGGAGGAAGGGGATTTTGTGAACGGCAGGCAGGGAGACTCCGATGCAGAGGCCCTGGCATGCAGCGCCAACGCCCTAGTTCGAGCCCAGCAGGGGCGTGGCAGAGGAGGGGGGCCTGGTGGGCCAGAGGGTAGGGATGGCGAGCAGGGGCCTGCCACAGCCCTCACCTTCCTGTACTTGCCACGGCCACCTGCTGATCCTGCTCGATATCCCCGCTACCTGGCGCTGCTGGAGATTCTGAGTCGAGATCTGGGCCCCACGCTGCTTATTCATGGTGTCACCCCTGTCACTTGCACTGATCTCTGATGCCCCATTCCTGAAGTAGATTGTCCAGGTCTGCAGCCCATCTTGATTATCTGATGAAGTGGGGAAGGGCCACTTCCTGCCTACCCTGCACCTGGACACAGAGCAGGGTGGAGGTATTAGGGGATCCTGGGCTAGGGCATCTCTAGATCTCTAGGAGAGGGGCGCTGGTGCACTAATGCAGGGCAGCTGTTCTTGCGCCGCCGCCAGGGGAGGGAATCTGCTGTGCCCCCTCCTTCCCGTCACCGGTGCCTTGATGGGGGCTGGGTCTCTGCTTGTGACTCTAGGCTACCTCAGTCTCCCCCTCACCTGACAGACTCACTGACCTCTGAGGTTGTGAAGTTTTTGTTCTGTTTTATTTTTCTAACTGCTGAATGTGAATAAAAGACCAAAACACTACAGGCTGGCTGAACACTGCTGGTGCGAGGGTAGGGTAGGTGGGACAGGAAAAGGGAGAGATCTATGGGGGAATGTGGGGAAAGGAATGGCCCAGTGGGGAGGAGACCACATGCAAGACTTGGGGCGCCAGCCTGGGGGGACTCGTGAAAATGGGAGTCTGTCCACATCACCCCAGCCTGGGGCTCCCGCAGAAAGCCCTGCCTGCTGGGCAGCAGGGGGCCGACTAAGGGGGGGGAGGAACGTGATTTAGGGCCTAGGGAGCCACGTGACTCTCCCCCAGGAATGTGCTGACGTCACCGGGGGCGTGGCCGTCCCCCAAATTGGGGAGGAAGAGGGGAAAAAAGCCAGAAAAAGTTTTTTTTCCTGGAGTCCCAAACGAGGTGTGTGGCGGAAGAAGGTTTCAAGGCCAGAGGCCCGGGGCTTCGTGGTCCCTGACCGCTCTCTCGAGTCCCCTGTTCCAGGCCATGTCGGGACCCACTTGGCTGCCTCCCAAGCAGCCAGAGCCTGCCAGAGCCTCTCAGGGCCGAGCTCTCCCCCGAGGCGTCCCGGGGCCGCCGCCAGCTCACGGAGCAGGTAAGGCAGCCCCAGTGCGGCGGAGGCCACCGGCTGGCAGGCGTCTGCATCCCGCCGATCCTGCGCCTGCCGCCCCTTTCCCGAAGCTGGGCTGGAACCAGCGGTCCCTGCTCTCTCGGTGGTCCTTCTTGCCTCCTGGCTCATTCTCGGACCCCAGGTGTGGGTAGGGGTGGGATGGAGGAAAGAGGAGAAGAGGGACCGAGAGGGCAGCCTCCACAAGTGTCACCCTTGTTGTCTTCCCCATATCCACCTTCGTTCTCTTTTCCCTCACCCCAGCACTCCAGTCCCATCCCAGGGTCAATTTTTGCCCGGTTCCATCAGAGCAGTGTTACCAGGCTCCGGGGGGAACGGAGGATCGGGGGCCAGCCTGGGTGGGGTGCCATGGAGCACCCCAGCGCTCACAGGTAAAATCTGGGGTTGAAGGGTGCATGGCACCCAGGGCAGGAGAGGAGGCCGTGTGATTGACATTCTCCTTGCTTTTGCTCTTATTCCCTAGGCACTCCCCCCAGACAGGGGGGGCCTGCGCCCAGGAAGTTTGGATGCTGAGATAGATTCCCTGACTAGCATGTTGGCTGAGCTGGATGGGGGTCGTGGTCATCCCCCACGGAGGCCTGACCGGCAGGTGACCCACCCCACCCCTCCCCTGCTCCTTGTCCTCTGCCCCCAGCCTGGTCCGTTCTCTGTTCACTCAGCCACTCCTGTCCCCTCATCCTCTGTGTAGTGATGCACACACCAACACTGAAGGAGCTGGGCCACCAGAGTAATGGGTTGTCAGCCACTCAAGGCTGGGTCCTTGGCAAAAACCACATGGGGTGGGAAAGGGTTTCCACAAGTGTGTGTCCTATAATAGGCCTGCTCAATCCTTTTGGTCTGCATTTCTCCCCAGGCTTATGAACCCCCTCAGCCCCCTACCTACCGCCCTGGATCAGGCTCCCTGAAGCCAAATGGAGGAGGTGTTCCCCCCCTGCTGCTCCCAGCATCCCCCTATGGGGGCCCTACTCCGGCCTCCTACGCTACAGCCTGCACTCCTGCTGGCCCTGCTTTTCCTGTGCAAGTGAAGGTAGCACAGCCAGTGAGAGGCTGTGGCCCCCCAAGGGGGGGGCCCTCTCAGGCCTCAGGGCCCCCACCAGGACCACACTTTCCTCTCCCAGGCCGAGGTGATGTCTGGGGGTCTGGCTATAGGAGCCACAGAGAGCCAGGGCTTGGGGGTAAAGAAGAGGCTGCTGGGGGCTGTAGCCCTGTAGGAGGAAGAGGAAGCGCTTACGGGCACCAGGTAAGCCCCAGGCACTGGGATTTGGAGACTGTCGGGTGGGGTGGGGTAGTGTTTTAAGGCCTGGTTTTCAGAGGTTTGTGGTGTCAGAGCTCTGGACCTCTCTACTGCCAGGGGTGTGAGGCAGGTCAGGAAATGTAGGAGGGAGGGCACTGGAGTGACACACTGGCTCCTCAAGGCATCTGGTCCAAGGGCATCCTTGGACCCTGGGCTGAGATGTTCTCCAATGAGCTTTCTGGGTAGAATTGCCTGGTCACTGTCAGATGTTTAATTTTATTTTATTATTTATTGTGACAGAGAGAGGGATAGATAGGGACAGACAGATAGGAAGGGGGAGAGATGAGAAGCATCAATTCTTTGTTGTGGCACCTTAGTTGTTCATTGATTGCTTTCTCATATGTGCCTTGACCGGGGCGCTACAGCAGACTGAGTGACCCCTTGCTTGCTCAAGCCAGCGACCTTGGGTCCAAGCTGGTGAGCCATGCTCAAACCAGATGAGCCTGTGCTCAAGCCAGCAACCTCGGGGTTTTGAACCTGGGTCCTCTGTGTCCCAGTCTGACACTCTATCCACTGCACCACTGCCTGGTCAGGCTATTTATTTATTTTTAAGTGAGAGGAGGGGAGATAGTGGGACAGAATCCTGCATGCACCCTGACCAGGATCCACCCAGCAACCCATCTGAGGCAGATGCTTGAATTAACTGAGATAATTTTAGCGCCTGAGGCTGAGGCTCAGACCCACAAGCTATGCTTAGTGCCCAGGGCTGAGACTCGAACCAGTCAAGCCACTGGCTGTGGGAAAGGAAGAGGGAGAGAAGGGAGAGAGGGAGGGAGAGAGAAACAGATGGTCCTTTCGTCTTGTGTGCCCTGACCAGGAATTGAACCTGGGACTTCCATATGCTGGGCCAATGCTCTATCCACTGATCATCCCACCAGGGCCCCCTCAGGTATTTTAACAGCATCAAAAACTACAGACATGCTGAATCCCTGATTCTCACCTCCCAGGTCCCTCTGAGCCAGCCTCCTGAGGAGGAGCTTGAGAGGCTGACCAAGAAGCTGGTGCATGACATGAGCCACCCGCCCAGTGGGGAGTACTTCGGTGAGCTGAAGGGTGGGTGGAAAGGGTGGGGGGCTGGAGAGTCAGAGGGTCAGCGGATCTGGCTTCCTGGCCTATGCAGGTTGACTCTGTCCCTCCCTGTCCCTCCCTGTCCCCAGGCCGGTGTGGGGGCTGTGGAGAAGATGTGGTTGGGGATGGGGCCGGGGTTGTGGCCCTGGACCGCGTCTTTCATGTTGGCTGCTTTGTGTGTTCTACATGCCGGTCCCAGCTTCGGGGCCAACATTTCTATGCCGTGGAGAGGAGGGCGTATTGTGAGAGCTGCTATGTGGTGAGTGGTTGGGACTGGGGGCTGGAGTCAGCAAGGAGGTGGGGGGCTTTTGTCCAAGGTGGAAACTAGATGTCCATGTCCCAAAGAGGAACAGGGCTCAAGGCTGGGGTAACTAAAACGGATACAAAAAAAGGGGGGAATTAGGTTGCTAAATACTGGCTGTTGGAGGGGAAGGACAACAGCCCCTTACAAATGTGAGGCATTATTTTAGAGTTAAGAGAGAGTGTTAAATTCCTACAATATACTGTAAGGCAGGTATTGAAGGAAAATTAAGCTCAGAGAGATTACATAAGTTGTCTGGGAAGCTGCAGTACTGAGATCTGCACTCAGATCTGTTCAAGGGCACCTTTCACTCCCACGCAGGGGACTACATAAACAGATGGGTGGGCTGGCAGGATGCCTGTAGGGCTGCTGTGGGTCTCCTCAGCCGCCAACCTTTTGGCCCTCCTTCCCAACAGGCCACTTTGGAGAAGTGTTCCACATGCTCTCAACCCATTCTGGACCGAATCCTTCGGGCTATGGGGAAGGCCTACCACCCTGGCTGCTTCACGTGTGTGGTGTGCCACCGTGGCCTTGATGGCATCCCTTTCACAGTGGATGCCACCAGCCAGATCCACTGCATTGAGGACTTCCACAGGTCAGGCTGGATCTCCCACCTTTGTCTCAGGATGTCTGCCTTTCCTATCTTTCTCCTTTCTTCTTCATGTCCCACCACAGTCTCTCCTGTTTCCCACCTTTGCCATGCCTTTTTCTCATTAACATCATTCTCTTCTCCAAGATCCATACCTCTGGCCTCTCCCCTTCTGTCCCACATCCCACCTTCTGTGGCTTCAGTGTTAGTCTCCTCCAACCCCAGGGCTTGACAAGCCCCTTGGATCTCTTCTACTCCAGGAAGTTTGCTCCACGGTGCTCAGTGTGTGGTGGGGCCATCATGCCCGAGCCAGGTCAGGAGGAGACAGTGAGAATTGTTGCTCTGGATCGCAGTTTTCACATTGGCTGTTACAAGTGCGAGGTCAGGGGGCCTGGGCAAGGGGAAACGTTCTTGGGGTCTGGGCTCACTTAGGGTGGTAGAACCCAGGGGTCTTGGACTGATGGAAAGCTGTTGCTTCTTTCCTAACAGGAGTGTGGGCTGCTACTCTCCTCTGAGGGTGAGTGTCAGGGCTGCTACCCGCTTGATGGACACATCTTGTGCAAGGCCTGCAGTGCCTGGCGCATCCAGGAGCTCTCAGCCACCGTCACCACTGACTGCTGAGTCTTCCCAGAAACTCCTGCTGCATTCTCCCTTCCCATCCACCACCTTCCCTGACATCTGTCTTTACAACTGTCACCAAATGCTGTCTCCTTTTCCTCCAATCATGAAATAATAATCTCTCAAGAGTTTACAAGACACTTTCAAGTCTGTTGTCTCATCTGATTCTCACAGCAGCCCAACAGAACACAACTATTGTGACTGTCCGCATTTTTAGCTGAGAAGTGACTTCCCAGACTGCATGGTTCCCAAGTGGCAGAACCTGGGTTTTCTTAGCCCTGGTCCATTTTTTTGCAACTCTTTTACTACAGTCGGTCCTCTGTATCTCTGGGTTCACTCAACTGATAGAAATTATTTGCAAAAAAGTTATTTTTTGCTAATGTGGACTATGTGCTTAGGCCTACTGGTTGTACCTGATACTGAACATGTAGACTTTTCCCCTTGTCATTATTCCCTTAACAGTACAGTATAACAACTATTTACATTGTATTAGGTATTATAAATAATCTAGAAATGATTCAAAGTATTCAGAAGGATGTGCACAGGTTATATGCTATTTACTATAAGGGACTTGAGCATCTGCAGATTTTAGTATCCCTGGAGGTCCTGCAATCAATCCTCTGCGATACCAAGGTACACCAAAGGGATGCCTGTATACACTTTTTAATGTAGTGTGCTGTAAAGACACCGCTCCTCTCAGTGCTGGGAGTAAGGCACCAGCATGCTCCCAGGAGGCATTTTCTAGTAGTCTTCATACTTACTGAGCAAGGGTGGTGGTGCAATTAATCTGGGGCAAGCCAGATACTGCCTATTGGATCAGAAGTCAACCTACAACCTGCGTTATCGAAGCACTGGCTGAGGATGAGGCTGAGATTTGCCAATTTTGCTTACAAAAGTGGGCACCTTTGCTGAAGAAGAGCAGGAACAATGGGCTTTCCAGGTAGCACATACCAACCACCAATAAAAGTTGGTTATCTGGTGGGAGTACAAAATGGTGGGAGATGCTTTAAAATGGTTGCTCTATCCTGTTAAACGCTCCCACCCAAGCCCCTGGCGTGCGTGGAGAGTGGGGACATGCCCCGGATGAAGATCCCAGGTACCCCGTGCAAGGGGGTTGGGAACAATGCCTAGATGGTTTAGAACCGGACACTTCCGGTTAATTGCGAACTTCAACCTCCGTGGGAGACAAGCCCAGCCGACTCTACCACCCTCAGCGGACTATATTTGGTCCAGTCCAGCTTCCGTAGTTCTCTGTCTCTCAGTTCTCGTCCTGGAAAGCTCGCGAGCTTTCCGGGTCCTAGTCCCTTCCCATCAGCCTTTGGTGCTCCTGGCCTTTCTCTTTTTGGTTTAGTTCTAGTTAGGGCCGCGCGGGTAGTAGTTTGTAGTTCGAGGAGCCGTTCTGTGAGTGACGCAGGCGCTGCGCGAGCGGCGCGTGCCGACCGCCCATCCGCGGCTGTCCCACTTTCTTCGTGTTTCCTCGGCTTTGTAGCTGAGAGCCCTAGGTCTTCCTCTCACCCTGTTCCTGGTACTATTCGCGCGCCTGAGGCAGGGGGCGGACCCAGGTCCGCCAGAGAACTAGCCAGCCCGAGCGCGAGACTAACGGCCGCGACCCCTCCCAGGTGGGGGAGGGGAGGGGCCTGGAGACCCGGGGCTGGGGCGGGCGAGGCGACCCGGCCGTTGGGGATGGGCGGGAGACCCCTGGGGCGAGTGGAGTGTCGGGACTGTCCACCTGCCGGGAGAGAGGGCTTAGGATGGCGGGGGCCGCGAAAGGCTGGCCTTTGTGGGGAGAGGCGGGTGTGCTGCTCCCGAGGGGCGAACGTTTCCTCTTCTTGTCATTGTCCCGCACCCTGAGCACCCCCTGTCTGGGCTCCAGGCCTCCTCACACTGTACCATGGGTGACAGTGATGACGAGTACGATCGAAGACGCAGAGACAAGTTTAGGAGAGAGCGCAGCGACTATGACCGTTCGCGGGAAAGAGATGAAAGACGTCGAGGGGACGATTGGAATGATCGGTAAGACACTTATCCTTAATGTCCCATCTCGTTCTGTTGCACTCCACCCGCACTGTGTTTCC
Organism: Saccopteryx leptura; assembly: GCF_036850995.1. NCBI lineage: Eukaryota > Metazoa > Chordata > Mammalia > Chiroptera > Emballonuridae > Saccopteryx > Saccopteryx leptura. The sequence continues at coordinate 189,393,167 of NC_089506.1, forward strand.
TTTAGATTATTTAGTTAGGGCAAACCATATGAAACTGCTCATAGTGGACCGTTTCATGTGATTCATTCAATTTATTTGCTGTTGACCAGAGATTTCTGATCTATCCATGATATCAAAGCAATAGAACTACGAATTTGAGTGTGGATTTTATTGTTGTTTATTATACCTCAAAAAAAAGTTGATTCTAAAAAAGTAGTTTAGAATTGACTTGACGCCTTGGCCTGATAGGTCAGTTGACCAGAGTGTCGTCCTGAGCGATTCCAGGTCAGGGCATATACATGAATCAACTCCCTTTCCCTCTCTCTCCTTCTCCCTTTTCCTCCTCTCCCTCCCTATCTCCCTTTATCTCTTTTTCTCGCTCTTTCTTTCTCCCTCTGCCCCCCAAATCAATTAATAAATAAAAACATTAAAAAAAGAATTGACTGGGCCTGACCTGTGGTGGCGCAGTGGATCAAGTGTTGACCTGGAAAGCTGAGGTGCCAGCTCGAAACCCTGGGCTTGCCTGGTCAAGGCACATGTGGGAGTTGATGCTTCCTGCTCCTCCCCCTGTTCTCTCTCCTTTTCTCTCTCTCTCTAAAAATGAATAAATAAAATCTAAAACAAGAACAGAAAAAAGAATTGACTCAATGAAGAGGTTGTCAGACCAGTTCCTCGACAGAATATGATTAAATTTCTTGTAATTGTCTTGTCTAAAATCAGAAAGTTCTTTGGATAGTAATGGTTGAGTTTGAGAATGATGAAAATTAGGTTTGATTTGCTAGTGATTAGTTTTCTGGTATATTCTTGAATTAATTATAGTTAGGGTGTTTCCATTAAGAAACATTTGCTGTAATTTCAAATAAAGTAATCTAGATGAAGAGGAACTGTGGAAGATTTTTTGAATATAAGGTGTTGCTAATATCTAATCACTTAGCTGATGGCAGTGGCTTGAAACATTACCAGAAAAAATATTTTTGCTGACTTATTTTGATAGCATTTATTTATTTAATGTGGTGGTTTTTTTTGTGTGTGACAGAGACAGAGAGAGGGACACACAGGGACAGACAGACAGGAAGGGAGAGAGGTGAGAAACATCAATTCTTCATTGCAGCACCTTAGTTGTCCATCGATTGCTCTCTCACATGTGCCTTGACTGGGGGGCTACAGCAGACCAAGTGACCCCTTGCTCAAGCCAGCGACCCTGGGCTCAAGCTGGTGAGCCTTGCTCAAACATGATGAGCCCGTGCTCAAGCCGGTGACTTCAGGGTTTAAAACCTGGGTCTTCCGCATTCCAGTCCGACGCTCTATCCACTACACTACCGCCTGGTTAGGCCATTTAATGTGGTTTTGAAAAATAAATTTAGTAGCCTGACCAGGTGGTGGCGCAGTGGATAGAGCGTCGGACTGGGATGTGGAGGACCCAGGTTCGAGACCCTGAGGTCGCCAGCTTGAGCACAGGCTCATCTGGTTTGAGCAAAAGCTCACCAGCTTGGACCCAAGGTCACTGGCTCGAGCAAGGGGTTACTCAGTCTGTTGTAGCCCTACGGTCAAGGCACATATGAGAAAGCAATCAATGAACAACTAAGGTGTCGCAACGAAAAACTGACGATTGATGCATCTCATCTCTCTGTTCCTGTCTGTCTGTCCCTATCTATCCCTCTCTCTGACTCTCTCTCTGTCTCTGTAAAAAGAAAAAAAAAAAAGTCATTGCGTGTATCTCTTCACTGTGGAGACTCTGGTACTTTGTTTCCTTGGTATTTTCTAAGAAGGAAAAGTATTCTTCTGAGTTCTGAAGGTGAATAAGATGTAGTTATTGCTCTTATGGAGTTTACAATCTTGGGAGCAAAATGTATACTACAAATGAGTATGTATGAGAGATCATCATAAAGATGGTAAGCAAGCATTAAGGGAACAGATGTTTTAAGGGAGTGGCGTGATGAAGGTGGTGTATCAGGGAGAGCTATAGGAAAGTGACACTTAGCAAAACTTGGAAAGTTGAGTGGGAATTCCCCAGACACAGGTGGTGTGAACAGCTTTGAGTTGTGGATATAGCGGTGCAGAAAAGAGCACATATTCTAGATTTTTTTAGAGTAGTGGTTCTCAAAATGTGGTCCACAGACTGTAGGGGATGTGTGAGAGATTACAGCTACTTTTATACTACATAGTACTAAGTATTGTTGTTTTCACTGTATTGACGTTTGCATTGATGTGCTTGCTATAGCAACGGTAGGTAAAACTGCCGCTTGTCTTGGTGTACAAATCAAGGCAGTGGGCCCTGGCCGGTTGGCTCAGTGGTAGAGCATCGGCCTGGCGTGCAGGAGTCCCAGGTTCAATTCCCGGCCAGGGCACACAGGAGAAGCGCCCATCTGCTTCTCCACCCCTCCTCCTCCCCTTCCTCTCTGTCTCTCTCTTCCTCTCCTGCAGCAGCCAGTGCTCCATTGGAGCAAAGCTGGCCCGGGCGCTGGGGATGGCTCCATGGCCTCTGCCTCAGGCACTAGAATGGCTCTGGTTGCAACAGAGGATGCCCCAGATGGGCAGAGCATCGCCCCCTGTGGGCATGCTGGGTGGATCCTGGTCGGTGCATGCGGGAGTCTGTCTGACTGCCTCCCCGTTTCCAACTTCAGAAAAATACCAAAAAAAAAAAAAAGACAGTAGCACCAAATGGGGGGGGGGGGCACGACTAGTTTCATTTCACATCCTTGATGAAACAGTAAAAGTTTTATTAAATTGGATTCTTGAGTATACACCTTTTTAATACACATGCATAAAGCACTTCTGCATATAGGAGTAAAGTGGTTATCTTGAGGAAGAGTATTTGTGGGATTGAAATGGCAGCTGAAGAACAGTTTTGTTTTGTTTTTTGTATATGTGCTGCCGAAGCGAGCACCAGTTTTGTTTTGTTTTTGTTTTATGAGATGCCTTTTTAAAAAATCTGAATGAAAGACTGTCAAAAAGCAGTTACTCTTATTTGGCAGAGATTTTCTTGAAAACTAAGAGAACTTCAAGAAAAATTGTCAGTGTTTTTGGCAACAAGGAAATGGAGCTTTCCAGTGAAAACTGAAGTTTTGGAAAACTTACATTTGCTAATGTGAGCTTGACAACTTTCCACTACTTTAAGACTTTTCTGAGGAGATACAGTACTAATGAATGTGGTCTTTTGATATTGTGTAATGAGATGTGTCAAGATATATTCAAAGAGCAAGATAGAACAATGGATTTTAATGTAGAAAACTACCTCTTGTCAAGTTTTGGGTGGTATCAAAGAATATTCCCAGTCCTCTGAAAAGGCTATTAAAGTATTCCTTTTCCAACTACATACAGTGAGAGGTCAGATTTTCGCTGTATTTTTTTTTTTTTTTTTTTGTAAAATTTTATTTATTCGTTTTTAGAGAGGAGAGAGAGAGAGAGGGAGAGAGAGAAACAGAGAGAGAGAAGGGGGGAGGAGCTGGAAGCATCAACTCCCATATGTGCCTTGACCAGGCAAGCCCAGGGTTTCGAACCGACAACCTCAGCATTTCCAGGTCAACGCTTTATCCACTGCGCCACCACAGGTCAGGACTTCGCTATATTTTTCAAACAACACTTCAATTAATTTAAGAAAAGAAAAACCACTGAGTTAGAGCAAAGGATTTGTTGTTGTGATGGAGATGGGAGCGTCTGGTGACTGGTGGGGAGGATGAGGTGACAGCCAGGAATGAAGGTTGTTTTTGTTGTTTGTTTTTTTAGCAAGAGAGAGAAAGAGACAGGAAGGGAGAGAGATGAGAAGCATCAACTTGTAGTGGTGGCACTCTTAGTTGTTCATTGGTAGCTTCCCATACATGCCTTGATGGGGGTGGGGGTGGGGGCTCTAGCTGAGCCAGGGACCTTGAGTGTCAAGCCATTGATTTTGAGATAATGTTGATTATTCCATGCTCAGGCCAGTGAGCCTTCGCTCAAGCTGAATGAGTTTGTGCTCAAGCTAGAGACCTCCATGTTCCAAACGTAGGATCTCAGTGTCACAGGTCAATGCTCTATCCACTGTGCCACCACTAGTCAAGCCAGGAACCAAGGTTTTGAAGTGTTGTGTACTGGCATTTAAAAAGGGCCATGGCACAATCAGATTTGTGTTTGAGAAAGATTACTTTGTAGAGAAGGGGGAGAGCCCAGAGGCAGATAAGCAGAACCAATGCTGCATTCACAGGAGCAATGACCAGGAGATAAAAAGGAAGAGGGCAGCTTTGATAGGCTTTGAGACAGAGGATTAACACACCGATAACAAAGTAGTGGTGAGGGCGATACTTGATAACTGGATACATGGTGGTATATTGATATACCTAGCATGGGAAACAGGAGTTGGGAAGCAAGTTTGGTCCCATAGTAGTGGGAATAATAGACTGAATTCTGACATGTTGAAATTAAAAACAATTTTTAAAAAAATTTTAATTTATTATGTTGACATGGTTTCAGGTGTCCCACTTAGTATTCTGACATACTGAATTTAAGGTGACAGTGCCATCTAGTAGGAGATTATTAATGTTAGTCTGGCACTCAGAAAAAAGGCCAGGCTGGAAGAAGAGTTGAGAGCCATCAGTTTGTGGGTAATGGCTGAAGTGATGAAAGTAGGCAAGTCTTTCTGTTTAGAGGGTAGGTTTATAATTTTAGTCTTTTAATTTGGCATCTCAGGATTGGAAGGGCCTGTTTAGGAGTGTGACCTTGGGATATCCAGTTGTATCTTATTTACTGTTACTTGTTCTTATTTCCAGAGAGTGGGACCGTGGCCGGGAGCGCCGTAGTCGGGGTGAATATCGTGACTATGACCGAAATCGGCGAGAACGCTTCTCTCCACCTCGTCATGAACTCAGCCCCCCACAAAAGCGCATGAGGCGAGACTGGTGAGATGGCAATGGTTTCTGTCTGCCCTCACTTCTGCTGAGAACTTGTCATGTCTTTTTCTGAAACTTTATAAACCCATCTTTTTTTGACCCTTTAAACCCTTGGGTGAAAGACCACATTCCATATGCTCCTCCCTCTGTTCCATCGTCCTTCATGCTTTGGAGAGATGATTCTCTCCTCTGACTTTTGTGTCCCTCACCCTCAGGGATGAGCACAGCTCTGACCCATACCACAGTGGCTATGAGATGCCCTATGCTGGGGGGGGTGGGGGCCCAACTTATGGCCCCCCTCAGCCCTGGGGCCACCCAGACGTCCACATCATGCAGCATCATGTTCTGCCTATCCAGGCCAGGTAAAGACCTGCGGTTCTAGGGTTCTTGGGAGAAGGGAGTTACTGGGCTTGGGGAATAATTGGGATTGCTGAAGACGGTGGTTAGGAAGTGGGTTAGACATACACAGCAGTGCCTGTGGGAGGGGTAGCAGTTAATTCCTGGGGTGAGGTCCTTGTGGGCAAAGCAGAGGGGTAGTTGGCTACCTTGGCCCCCCCAACCCCCGCTCCCCCACATCCAAGACTTCCTGACTGGCCCCACACACACTAGGCTGGGTAGCATCGCAGAGATTGACTTGGGTGTGCCCCCACCGGTGATGAAGACCTTCAAGGAGTTTCTCCTGTCGTTGGATGACTCTGTGGATGAGACAGAGGCAGTTAAGCGCTATAATGATTACAAGCTGGATTTTCGAAGGCAGCAGATGCAGGATTTCTTCCTGGCTCATAAGGATGAGGAGTGGTAAGTGCCCCGACTTCCTTGTTATCTTTTCCCTAGCATGTTTCCCCTGGCCTTGCCAGTGGAGCCTGCAGCCCTGTCCTTTTTTCCATTTTCCCCAATCCAGAACTTCCTGGGGGTGGGGGATGGGAATTACAACAGCATTGGCTGATGGGTTCTCCTCCTCACTTCAATGTCTGCCCCGGCCCCCCACCCATCTCCCTTCCCCACTGTCCTCAGTCAGTGGGACACCTCCAGGCAATTTGCCAGAGCCACCTGTTCCCTTGGGGCAGCAGACAGACTGCTTTCCACTTGCTGGATTTGGGGCATTGTCATCCCTGATCGCCGGGACCCTGTGTGGCTGTGGCATCCTCCCAAAAGCAACGAGTGAATCCAGACAAGAAAAGCAAAGATCTCAGGGTCATTTGACAGAAAAAGAATTTTAATTTTTTCTTTTTGTGGATGTTTTAATTTTAATCAACCATCTTTTCCCCCCTTCCTGCTCCTCCTCCTCCTCATTCTCTTTCTGCTCCTCCTCCTTGAAAAGAGCCAGAACTGGGAACTACACCCGCTCATCGTCGGAGCTCGGAGCAAACCCACCTCCACCCCCACCATACCCAGCCCATACATGAGCCCCTGGGCTGAGCCGCGCTGCCCCGGCCAGGCAGACAGGCAGGGCACTGCTGTGCACAATGCAGCAGTTTAGCTGAATGTGATCACTCAGGCAGTCAGTCAGTCAGGGCCCCCACCGCGGAATCCCGCGGGGGTGGGGCATCCGGGCCGGGACATCCCAGCCAGGAGCCAGCCGGTGGCCCACCTGCCAGCATGGGCCCTGGGCGCTAGTTAAATCTTGAGCTCTGTTTGACCAAGCGGCCAAGGTAAAGATCCTGGAGGTGACGCCTGCAGCTTTTCTTTCCTCTAATACTCAACTTGTGGTTCTGTCTTTCACTGTCCTCTTTCTTTCTCTGTCTCACTCTCATGTACTTTTCTCTCTTTGTTTCTGTTCTTGTTCCCTATCTAATACTACCTTTTTTTTTCGTTTCCCAGTTTCTGTCTGGTGTTCAGTTTTTTCCCTTTGTTTTTGATATCTGGGACTTCCACTTTCTCCTTTTTCTCATACTCCTAATTTCTTGCTTTTTTACCGTAAGGTCCTATTTTAAATGTTTTCATGCTCCATCCTAATCCTCTACCCTGCTCTTCTCGCTCTTCCTGTGGGCAGTACCTGAGGTTATGAGGGCCTTTTACTTTCTCCCTTTGGTCTTTCCCTGTCCCTTTACCATCTGCTTATCTTCCCAAAGAGGGGAATAATGGTATCCTGCCTTTTTTGGCTTTTCCTATCTGGTGCATTTCAGGTTTACCCCTGTCTTCCACCTAGGGATGGAGGGAGTTGGTGGGAGCAATCCTTTTAATGACTCTAGTTTGGGATTGGCAAGGAGAGGGAGGTTCTTTGGGGCCTACTAATTAATTAGCCTTCCTCTCAGAAGCTTTACTTTTTAAGTTACTGTTTCCCAGAGGCTTAAGATAATCAGTCTGCCTCTCCAACCCTGGCAACCCCTGTAGTCATTACTCTTCCAAATTCAGAGCTTTTAGTTCCTGGCTGTCCCCCAGGTCTTCTCAGAGCATAACCTCTGGTTCCTTTGGGGTGTTGGATGTTTTATTATACCCCTCTCCCCAATCTGTCTGCTTTTATGATCTTTTGTGGGTGTGAGAGGATGGGGGCAAAGTCTTGATTTTCCTGGGACCCTCCCATGTTTTGGCTCTGGCCTCCAGTGACTATTTTGTCTCTTCCCTCCCCACTTCCTTTATAGGTTTCGGTCTAAGTACCACCCGGATGAGGTAGGGAAGCGTCGGCAGGAGGCCCGGGGGGCTCTGCAAAACCGACTGAGAGTGTTCTTGTCCCTCATGGAGAGTGGCTGGTTTGATAATCTTCTCCTAGACATAGACAAAGCTGATGCCATTGTCAAGATGCTGGATGCAGGTGTGTGAATTGGTTGGGGCAGTGGGTGTCTGATGACCAAGGTATTGGTTGGGAAAAAGAAGTAGTTTGACAGAAAGCCAGAAGCTGAAGGCCAGGGCTTGGATTGTGACTTATGCTCCCTTTGTTGGTAGCTGTGATTAAGATGGAAGGAGGTACAGAGAACGATCTACGCATCCTGGAGCAGGAGGAGGAAGAGGAACAGGCAGGAAAGTCTGGGGAGCCCAGCAAGAAAGAGGAAGGCCGGGCTGGACCAGGCCTGGTGGATGGAGAGCGCAAGGCCAATGAAAAGGAAGACAAGAAAGAAGATGGCAAACAGGTTTGAATGCTGGGGCCTCTGGGTGCTGCTGGTGAGTACCAGGGAAATAAAGCTGTTCGATGTCGGTGGGGTCCCCAGAAACTGGAACTAGAAAGCTATGTATTGGGTGGGGCAAGGTGAACTTCTGGGCTCAGCTGTTAGGAGTGGGGGGGGGGTCCTCTGATAAGGGTTAATTGGGAGATGGTCATCCCAGTGACTGCCTCTACCTGTAGGCTGAAAATGGCAGTTCTAGTGATGACAAAACGAAGAAATCTGAGGGTGATGGGGACAAGGAAGAGAAGAAAGAAGACTCTGAGAAAGAAGCCAAAAAGGTAGGGAATCTCTTGCGGGAGGTCAGTATCAAGGCTGGGGTCTTGGTTATCTGGCTCATCTCCTTTTGCTGTGGCTCCCACAGAGCAGCAAGAAGCGGAATAGGAAGCACAGTGGTGATGACAGCTTTGACGAAGGCAGTGTGTCTGAGTCGGAGTCAGAGTCTGAGAGTGGCCAAGCTGAGGAGGAGAAGGAGGAGGCTGGTAGGTTTTATTTTCTGTTTCTAGTCCATTCTCTTCTTATGAATGGGTTGGGGAGGAGAGAAATTGGTGAAATCCATGGGAGAATGGCCTCTTAGGAGAGACTGGGGGGTAGGGTAGGAGTTGACAGCTTTTCTATCCTCTTCCAAAATCAACAATAAAAACTCTCACCACTTCCTATGTAGACGAAGCACTCAAGGAAAAGGAGAAGCCCAAGGAAGAAGAAAGGGAGAAGCCCAAGGAGGCACCTGGGCTGGAATGTAAACCACGGCCTCTGCATAAGACTTGCTCTCTCTTTATGCGCAATATAGCACCTAACATTTCCCGGGCTGAGATCATTTCTGTGAGTAGGGAAAATGGCATCGGGGGCAGGGACGACACCCAGGTTTCATCCTTTTGGGGTGGGGGGAAGATAATCTGGAACTGCTTCTGACATACAACCTTGTTGCCCTGAAAGGGAGGCTCCCTTCCTACAGGCCCATGTCTTTCAAGCACTGGTTCTGGTTATACCATTTGCTTTCATATACTGTTACCTTTTTTTTTAGCAAGAGACAGACAGGGACAGGGAGGGAGAGATGAGAAGCATCAACTTATAGTTGTGTCACTTTTAGTTGTCCACTGAGTGCTTCTTATTTGTGCCTCAAGCTGAGCCAGTGACCTTTGGGCTCAAGCTAGTGACCATGGGGTCATGGTTATGACCCAATGCCCAAGCTGCTGAGCCTGTGCTCAAGCCAGTGGACCTCATGGTATTGAACCTGAGTCCTCAGTGTCCCAAGTTAATGCTCTATCCATCCCAGAGGCAGTCACTGGGATGACCATCTCCCAATTAACAGTTATCAGAGGACCCCCCCCACTCCTAACAGCTGATCCCAGAAGTTCACCTTGCCCCACCCAAACCTACCAGCATCCAGGCCAAGTGCTGTTATTCTTAAGCTCTTTGATGGTTTTTCCTTGTTGGAATAAAGACTCAAAGGCAGTTCCATAGGGTTCTGAGTACATGGGATTGAAAGAAGTTACCCTTGAATCACTAAATGGGGTTTCTGTTTCTCTGCTTTTCCAGCTTTGTAAAAGATATCCAGGTTTTATGCGTGTGGCATTATCAGAGCCCCAGCCAGAAAGGAGGTGAGGAATGGAGAGAAGTATGACCATGGATACCTTGGGGAAAAGGTGTAGGGAAAGGTTAATGGCCAACATTACCTCTGCCCCAGGAATATGTTGACATCTTTGTTTAGGTTTTTCCGTCGCGGCTGGGTGACATTTGACCGCAGTGTTAACATTAAAGAGATCTGTTGGAATCTGCAGAATATCCGAGTAAGTGATGGGAACAGGACTGTTTTGAGGAAGAGGTGTGGCTCTGTGCTGCACACTCCCAGTTGCTTTGTTCATTTATTGCTTCTCTTCATTCTGTCCCCTACTTCATCCACTCAGTCTGTTCACATTGTGTACTGTTGTCTTGGGGCTAGGCCCTGGGATTGTTGTGAATATACCTGATCGCTGTCCTCAGGTAACTCTTAGTCTAATCCAGGGGACCCCAAACTTTTTACACAGGGGGCCAGTTCACTGTCCCTCAGACCGTTGGAGGGCCGGACTATAAAAAAAACTATGAACAAATCCCTATGCACACTGCATATATCTTATTTTAAAGTAAAAAACCAAAATGGGAACAAATACAATATTGAAAATAAAGAATAAGTAAATTTAAATCAACAAACTGACCAGTATTTCAATGGGAACTATGCTCCTCTCACTGACCACCAATGAAAGAGGTGCCTCTTCTGGAAGTGCGGTGGGGGCCGGATAAATGGCCTCGGGGCCGCATGCGGCCCGCGGGCCGTAGTTTGGGGACCCCTGGACTAATCATTGGTGCTCTCAAGTGGGCCAGTATTTTGAGTTACTGCTTCTTGAGCAAGTGTTAAGCTTTCTGTTCCTTCCAGCTCCGGGAGTGTGAGCTGAGTCCTGGTGTGAACAGAGACCTGACACGTCGCGTCCGCAATATCAACGGTATTACCCAGCACAAGCAGATAGTGCGCAATGACATCAAGCTGGCAGCCAAGCTGATCCATACGCTGGATGACAGGACCCAGCTCTGGGCCTCTGAACCTGGGACACCTCCTCTGCCAACAGTCAGTGACTCTCCATAGAACTTTTTCAAAAGCCGCCATTATCCCCTCATCTGCTGTGGGCACCTCTGGTCTTACAAGATCTGTAGCTGACTACTTGCACCCACCCACTTGGCCCCTCTCTATCTGGGTAACACCTCCAGCTTCCAGCAGAACAGATTGGTGTTAGTGATTATTTAGCTAAAGTAGAACAAATACAAACATGAAAACAAATCCTGAGGCACTGATAACAGGCCAAGTGACCCTTGAATTTTCAGATGAGGTTCCTAGGCTACCTGCCCTGAGGGACTTTCTCTGCCTCACTTTTTTCTCTTCTCTCTCCTAACTAGAGTCTGCCCTCTCAGAACCCAATCTTGAAGAATATCACTGACTACCTGATTGAGGAAGTGAGTGCTGAGGAAGAGGAGTTGCTGGGGAGCAGTGGGGGGGCCCCCCCTGAGGAGCCTCCTAAGGAAGGAAACCCAGCGGAGATTAACGTGGAACGAGATGAGAAATTGATCAAGGTGCTAGTCAGAGCAGTGCGTAGGATGACAGCCTGGCTTGGGGTGGTAAAAGCAAGTGTGGTATTCACAGCTTCTTAATTTTCTTAGGTTTTGGATAAACTTCTCCTCTATTTGCGCATTGTGCATTCCCTGGATTATTATAACACATGCGAGTATCCCAATGAGGATGAAATGCCCAACCGTTGCGGCATCATCCATGTTCGGGGACCCATGCCACCCAACCGCATTAGTCATGGAGAAGGTGAGCTCCCTGCCTGACTCCCCTTAGGTTCCCCTGTCTCCCCAGCTGCCTCTGGTTTTAGTTTTGCTCTGGAGCAGAGCTTTGTCACCTTCTCCTCTAATCCCCTCCTTGCTTATTTTTTGCTTCTGGCTCCCTGCTCCAATCTGCTGTGTCTGCTCCTAAACCACAGTACTGGAGTGGCAGAAGACATTTGAGGAGAAGCTAACTCCGCTGCTCAGTGTACGGGAATCTCTTTCCGAGGAAGAGGCCCAGAAGATGGGTCGTAAAGATCCTGAGCAGGAAGTGGAAAAGTTTGTTACCTCTAACACCCAGGAACTGGGCAAGGATAAGTGGCTATGCCCTCTCAGTGGCAAGAAATTCAAGGTCTGGGAATGCTACGAGTGTTGTGGAACAAGTGGGAGGAGAGGCTGGAGCCAAGAATTTGCCTCCAGGCCTGGGAGGAAATTGCTTTTTGGTATCAGTTGGGAAGAGTGATTATCTTGGGGTCTGGGGAGTTAGGGACCTCTTAGTCAGTTCTGACCCTCTTCTGTTGGTATCCAGGGCCCTGAGTTTGTGCGCAAACATATCTTCAACAAGCATGCAGAGAAAATTGAGGAAGTGAAGAAGGAGGTGGCATTTTTTAACAACTTTCTTACTGATGCTAAGCGCCCAGCTCTGCCCGAGATCAAGCCAGCTCAGCCACCTGGCCCAGCCCAGAGTAAGATACGATCCATGAGGGTCTGCCATATTCCCTCTTTCTTGGCTAGTCAAGGATTGGTTTTTTATCCCGTTGTCCCCTGAAAAGTTTTTTTTTTTTGGTCATTGATTTGAAAGGGATAGAGAAACGTTATTTGTTGTTCCATTTTAGTCGTGTTGATTGCTTCTCATATGTGCCCTAACCAGGGATCTAACCTGTGACCTTGGTGCACCAGGACATGCTTTATTCACTGAAACATACAGCCAGGGCTGCCCCCTGTAAAGTTTTTGCTTTACCCTCAGGCTATATTCCTAAAAGCCTATTGTCACTGTTTCTTCCCCCCTCAACCCCCTACCCAGTAATTCATGTTCCTGTTTGTGTTGTACTCCCCCCAGGCCTAACTCCAGGACTCCCCTACCCACACCAGACTCCCCAGGGCCTGATGCCCTATGGTCAGCCCCGGCCCCCCATTTTGGGCTATGGAGGTAAGTATAGGAGGGGTTTGAAAGGGCTTGGTGGTTGTGGGGGTTGGGAGAAAGAATACAGATGAGATGTAGTTGAGGTCATAGGTTTTCAAATCAACACTGATCTTTTTCTTAGCTGGTGCTGTCCGCCCTGCAGTCCCCACAGGAGGGCCGCCGTATCCCCATGCCCCTTATGGTGCTGGTCGAGGGAACTATGATGCCTTCCGAGGCCAGGGAGGTTATCCTGGGAAACCTCGCAACAGGTGAGAATGAGCTAAGATGTCCAAGCTTTCTTGCCTTCAATCTGGGACCCTCAACTCTCATCCCACTTTACCTCTTTCTCGTCACAGGATGGCCCGTGACCCACGGGCCATTGTGGAATACCGTGACCTGGATGCTCCAGATGACGTGGATTTCTTTTGAGCCATCTACTTTTCCTCTCAGTATCATCTATAGTTTTGACTGCCTTGTCCCATCCAGCTCAGAATTTTTTGTACATCCAGCCCTACTGCCAATAAAAGCACTTCCACAGTGACTCCTCACTGAGTATATAACTTCCTAGAGCCTCCCAAATATTGGCTGGGGCAGTAGTTAAGCTGGGCCTTGCTACTTTATTGATGCCAAAGTTGCCAGGCTCTACTGGGATTTCCCTGGGGGCCTGACGTTGGGCAGTTTCTAAGCCTCTGCCTTTGCAAGCGAGTGTGAGGGACCAGAGATAGTCTTAGTCCTAAGTGTGAAGTTGCGTTTTGGAGTTACAGCTGGTGAAACATAGGTTGTAGAAGGAGTTGGGGTCAAAGGTTGTGCTCACCTCTCGCCAGCCCACCCACCCAGCAGCCTGTAGTTCACTGGGGTTTTTCGGAGCACCCCAGAAGTGAGGGTCCAACACCAGTACGTAGGCTTCAGTGCCTGGCCCCAAGCAGACTCCCAGCAAGGCTTTGGATTGGGCATCCGCATCTCCCCCAACCATTACAGGCCCCCCGCCCCCTGCGAAGTGGGAGTAAAGCCTCTCCAGTTCTCCCTGAAGTCCAGCTCCGCGGGGGATGTGGCATATACGCCCCTGGGGCCCTCCGAAATGGTCAAGGCAGAGACTGGCCTCTATACAGCCGATCCAGCTCCGGGAGCCCCGGAACCCAGGGGGCTTGTCGCCCATATCCTCAAGTGCAGCCTGCACATCCGCCAAGCGGGGCACGCTCCCGGGCTGCCCCTCTGGCCAGGAGCACAGCGTCTGCAGAGTGCGGTAGCCGCAGCCCCATCCCCGGTCGTCCAGGCCGTCGCAGCCGTAGTGATAGTAGAGGTAGTGGCCCGAGAGAATGGCCAGGCGACCGCGGCCGGGTGGAGAAAGGCCCAGGTGGACGTCCTTCAGGGGCTCCAGGGCGGTAGGCGGGGGCGGAGGTTGACGAGGCAGGGCAGATGTTGCGTCTGCAGCGTCGAGAGAACTCCAGGGAGAACTCAGGTTCCAGTACTTACTCTTGGCCCCGATCTTGGCTAGTTACCGGCAGGAGCGGCGCCCAAGTTCTGGCGACGATCTCGCTGGGTACGACAAAGCAATGGAGGGCAATCCTGGTGGTGATAGAGACCAAGCCGACCCGCGGGCTTCCCACAATGCACCGCTGCCCTGCTTCGATGCGCCTGCGCAGCCCTTAACGCGCAGACGCGAATTCCACCTCGCGGGGTGGGCTGTGGATGCGCGTCCTGTGTCCAACTTGAGTGGGACCAGCTGCCGGTTCTAGTGACCACCCTTTTCCTCGGCCCCAATGGTTAGGCACTCTGCCGACCCCCGCTTCCCAGTCGCGCACACGCCTTTGGCTGTAACAGTTTATTGGCAGCCCAGAGGGGCGAAGGCACCGTAGGGTAGGGGGCTCGGCCGAGACATGCAGAGGACCAGGAGCCTCGGGGGGAAGTCAGGGTGGGCAGGGTCTAGGGCTCCTCTGTTATATCCCAGCCCTTAGATTAATAGTATGTACAGCTAGGGGGCCTGGAGGGGCGGGTAGAGCAGCGGAACGTGGGGGTCCCGCCTGAGTCACAGGTCTGAGCAGCGATCCTGCTTGCTGTAATGGTCAAATTGGTTCTTCCAATGCACCATGTAGGAGCTCCAGCGGTGGAACTCGGCCTTCCACTGGCGCTCCGCCTCGTCCAGCGTGTCTGCGGCCAGGAAGCCCGGCAAGTGGGTGGGAGAAGGACGTGGGGAAGGTCGGGGAACGGACATTGGGTGAGGGGCGTGAGTGCAGGAGGACACAAGGAGTAAGTAGGAGGCCGTGAAATGGTGGAAGGAGGATCAGGAGAATAAAAGACGAAAAACCAGAGAGGATGAGGGTAGAAGTAGGGCCAGAGAAGGATGGTGGGAAGGAGGAGGGAAGGGGTGAAGGTGACCAGAAGACCAGGGGAACAGAAGGGATTAGGAGGGGGAGTATCAGTGGGTTGTTGGGGAAAAGAGAAGAGACAGAAATGGTTGACGGTTATAGCCCCACTGGGAGACGCTATCTAGCCCCAAGTCTTCCTTTTCCCCCCAACACCAGGCTCAGGCTCCAAGGAATAATTTTATATATATATATAAAAATTGGCTTTTTCATTTCCATTTAAACAACAAAGGCGTGTGCGTCCCTGAGAAGGGTCGTAGGTCACCCCTCCCTACACGTGGTTCCGTTTGAATCTCGGTTGGGGGGGGAGGGGGCGCTGGGTAGGAGATCCCTGAGTGGGGCCCTTCCTCACAGTCCGACCACTCATTAGAGGAGGGGCCCCTTGAGGCCGGAGGGGGAAGAGGCTGTGGTCACAGCCGCAGGAGCCGGGAGAGGAGGAAGAGGAAGAGGGGTAGGGGGAGGCCGGACCTGGGCCTCGGGGTAGCCTCCCCGTGGGCGGGGCCTGGGCAGGTGCTGGGAGCCTCCAAGGCTGGTGGGGAGAAGAGAGGGGTTATACCCCGCCGGCTTCCAATCCTCCCCTTCCCCCCCCCCCCCCACATTCTATTTCTCCCCCTCTGCCCAGCCTCTGCCCGCTGGCCCCTGCGTACCGGTGGCGCTGAGTAATTTGGGTAGGAAGCCGTTCCAGAAGGCGCAAGCCTGGGCGCGCAGACCCCGCCGCACCTCCAGCGGTCGCAGGTTGAGGCTTACGTACTGCTGCGCTCCCCCTGTGTACGGTGGCCACTGTGGGGCCTTGGGATCCCGGGGGTCATTGGGGTTCCTGTGGAAAGAAAGGGAAGGCTCAGCCTCAGGGTTGCCCGCCCCTCCCTGGGGTTGGGGAATGGAGGTGGAGAGGATGAGGAGGAGGCAGGTTGCTTCCAGACCCCATGCCCTCTTTGCTCCTAGGAGAATCCCATCCCTTCCCTCCCACTGCCGCTTTAATCCTTCTTTCTCTTCTCCAGTATCCCTCATCATCTAGAGTCTTCCCCTGCCTCCTACCTTCTTTCTGTCTCTCCTCTCCCTTTCCCTCAGTTTTTCCTGCTCTATCATTGTCTTTGTTTCTCTCATTTAAAACGATTTATTGAGCTCTTACTATATAACTGGGTCCAGTTCTAGCACTACAAATGTCACATTTACTTTTGACAACACCCACGTAACGTTAGATATATCGTCCCCTTCATATATAGGTAAGCTCTGGTGTGCATGCGCGCGCACACGTCACAACGTAAAATCACTGGTCCAATTGATCCAGCTGTACAGTTCATGCTCTTAACTACTATGGTAATACCTTTGTCTCTGTCCATCTTTTCACTTTGCCTCCCTATGCTGCTGTCCTTGTACCTTCAGAACCTGCCACCCAGCTTCCTCCTTCCTCTCTCTTGTATTCTCCTTTGTCATTCTCTCTCCCCCGTTGTCTTCTTTTCTTTATGAAGTTTCCCATCTCTTTCTGGCCCTTCCTGTCTGTCTCTGCTTGTCTTCCTCTCTCTCTCTGTTGGTCCCCCCCTGCCTCCCCGGCTCCCGGAGGCGGTCCTCCCCTTGGCACTGCTAACCCTGTGCGGGCGAAGTTGGCCCAGTATTTCATCAGTCGCTGGGCAAAGGCTCTCTCCTCGATGGTGTAGTTTAGCGAGGGTTCCAGGGGGAGCCCAAAGATGAACTCGATTTCATAGCCGTGGGGCACCCCCATCCAGAGGGGCCAGGAGAGTGTGGACGCACGGTGTTCAAAGACGTAGGCATAGACCCGAGCACCCTGGGCGGCCAGTCGCCCAGCCATTTGGACCACAGGGCACACAACATTGTGGTCGCCCACCACATCATTCATGGCTTCCCTCAGGCGTGCTGGATCCTCAGGGTGCAGCCAGTCTGTGTAATGCAGGACCACAGCCTCGGCAGCCAGGTCACTCGCCTGGGGCACCCCGACCCGCACCCCAGCCAGGAACTGGGCCCGGCTGATGAGAGACTCGTTGTCTTTGCTGAAGCCTGGGGCCCCGTAAACCAGAAAATAGGATCCCTCATCCTTCACCACACCCACCAGCACCTGGGGGAACAGGATGAAGGAATGGGGAGTAGGGGATGGACACAGACAGACAGGCAGACAGAAACAGGTGGACAGACAAAGAGCCAGAGAGATGAACAATTACAGACCCAGAACCACAAAAGAAGAGCATATGAGATTGGGGAATGAATGGAGAGGAGAAAATATAGCCACATTTTCTTTCCTCTGTCCCACTAGCCACCCTGGGATCTAGCCCTCAGGGAAGAGAAGCCTGGGCCTTTGGGAGTGGGTCTTGCAGAGCCCTCATACCTGGGTTCCCAGGGGGAGGGCAGGTGGGAGAAAAGGCCTAGAGGAACCAGCTCCACCCCTCTAGCCACTAGTCACCTGCAGGCCTTGGAAGTCTCCAGCATTGATGAGGGCCTCAGGTGTGTCACTGAGGAAGTCTCCATCCACCACAGGCACAAAAGAGAAGCGGAAGACGCTTTCCTGAGGCAGCACATGCCACTCGTGGTCCACCAGGTCCTGAGCTTGCCGTGTTCGCAGGCATGCAACCAACTCTGTGTCATTGCTACCAGCCCCACCTGGAGGACAGCCTACAAGGCGGGCCAGTAGCGTGGCCCTGCGGCGGGCCTCTCCCATGCCCACTGTAGCCCAGGGCCCATTGGGTGCACCACTCTGTAGCACAGCCCTGTGGAACAGGTCACGGCTTGGTGGGGACAGCAGGTGCATGCCCACGGAGGCGGCACCTGCACTTTCCCCAAACAGAGTCACTGACATTGGGTCACCCCCGAAGGCTGCCACATTCTCCTGCACCCACTTCAGGGCCAGCCTCTGATCAAGGAGACCTACATTGCCTGGGGCCTCCCGACTCCCTGGCAGGGCCAGGAAGCCAAAGGCACCCACCCGGTAGTTCATGGATACCAGCACAGTGCCCTCTGCTTGGGCCAAGAAGCGGCCATCATATACATCCAAGGAGGAGGCCCCACTGTAGAAGCCACCCCCATAGATCCAAACGAGGACAGGGGTGGGGGACACAGGCCGAGGGTATGGTGTCCACACATTGAGGTAGAGGCAGTCCTCACTCAGCTCACGGTTGGGGTTCCACATCTCGGTGCCCTCAAAGCCAGGGTACAAGGTGTCCACGTATTGGTAGCAGACACTTTGGAAGGCTGTGGCATCCAGCACCCCTGGCCAGGGCTGCTTGGGCTCCGGTGGCAGAAAGCGACGGGGGCCCACGGGTGGTTCTGCGAAGGGGATTCCCAGAAAAGCAGAGACAGGGCCTCCAGGGGCCATCAGGCGGATGCCCCGAAGCCGGCCCCCACGCACCGTCACCAGCAGTTCTGGGTCCTCCGGGTACTCAGCCTCTGCCCATCCTCCCAGGAGGAAGAGGAAAAAGAGAAGTGGGGACGCTGGGAAGGGAGTGTGCAGAGGACACCATGGGGGCGTCATGGCTGCCAAGGCAAGCGGGCGGCTGCTGGGAGAAAGAAAGGCAGAGGGTGAAGGCCTGAGACTGCCAGGAGGGAGATTAGGAGACACTCTTGCCCAGGGGTTATCGCTGAGTTGCAGAGGAGGTGGGGCAGGTTGGCAAAGAGGAGGAGAGAAATGGAGCGAGGGAGACAGACAAGCAGAGACAAGAACACAGGCAGACAGTGAGAAGCAAGAGAGTACAGAGATCAGGCACATACACACCCAGAGAGACAAATGTAAGGAACAGAGATGAGACCTGCCAAGCAATACCATCCCCTGCCGTCACAGAGGACCCAGCGCTCTCACCTTCTTCCCCCAGCTGGGTGGACTGGGCTGGGTCCAGTGCTAGCCCTGCGGCACCCGCACCAAAGGCCGCAGTCCACTTACAGGCCACCCGACAGGGGCGGGGCCCTTGCTGACCGGAGGCGCGGATGGGGGCGCTTGCGGTGGCGTGAAGGCGCAGCCTCTCCTCTTTGGCCAGGGCCAGGGCCCTGGAGGGCGGGTTGGGCATTGAGGGTGTGGAGCCACAGACCCTGGGGCATCCCAAACCCTTCCTACTCCACCCTGCCCCGCCCAGCCCGCCGCATCCACTGTCTGGCACAGCACGTTTGTACCCGTGGGCGCCCGTCGTTGCGCACCCCAGTCACCTAGCCTCAGCAAACGGTTCGTCAGCCTTGGACCCCAGTCCCCCTTCCGTCCAATGCTGATGTGCATGCTGTCGCCAGCGGGGGGCAGTAGAGACCGAGGAAATTGCGGCGCTCCCCGCCCGGAGTATAGGAGCCAGGAACTTGGGGCGGGGGTCTGAGAGCTTGAGGGCATTGCGGAGGGGTCTGAAGGGCGAACCAGGACGCCTGTGTTCTTGGAGCTCCAGAGATCCCCGGCTGCAGGGGCGGGGGCGCTATTTTGGGGCAGCAGCTGCTGCAGTTCCGGCATCTCCAGCCAAGGGATCAAAATTCCCCGGGTCGGAACTCCCCCCCGCTCTTGCGCCGGTCACCCCTCACCCAGCCCCGGATGCCCTGAGCCGGGGTAGTGCTGGTGCTGAGATTAACTAGGAAACCCGAGTGTGGCTAATTATAACTGGGGCTTCCGCTGAGCCTCCCCTAGCTCCAAAATAGAGACGGAGTCCCCGCGGGAGGGGGATGCCTGAGCCTGGCAGGGGGCTTCGGCTGGGCGCTGCGCCGGAGCCCTGGGGTCGCCAGATTGAGGTGGGGCGGGGGAAATGGCAGCCAGGAGCCAGGAACCTGCGCAGCCCGGGTTCCGCCCCAAGCAGGGGGCGTCTTCCAGTAGCCCCAGACTTGGGGCAAGGGGCGCTCGGGGTCCCCAAAGGAAATCGAGAAAAGAGGCAGCGGCCCGCCCTTCCGGGTGCCGGCTCCCGCGCTGGCGACCGAGTCCTCAGCGGCGAGCGAAGAGTTAAGGATGAGTGTGGGCGGGAGGGGGGAGTCGCTGGGGAGGCCCGGGGGTGCAGTGGGCGTCGGGTTTGGGGCCTCGATCCCTCCAGGAGCGTGCCATGCCCCTGATGCGGAAGGGACCGCGGGCCTGGGGAGGGTCCCGGGAGGGGCGGGGGACTCACCTGAAGCGGTCGAGCCGGGCAGGGCCGCGCCGGGAGCTGGAAGGCGGCCGATGTTCCCCGGCGCAGGCTGAGCTGACTCTGACAGCCACCGCCTCCGGCCCCCCGCACACACCCCCTCCGGCCCCGCACTTCGCCCCTGCCCCCGCCCACTGTCTCCGCCCTAGCCCCTCCCCACCACCCAGGGCTGCCACCTCCTCTCCCTCTCCCTCCCTCGGAGCCGAGAACCAGAGACCCCGGGGCCCAGACGAACGCCAGTATACAGACACCTACAAACAGACACCCGGTGACCGACACGACCAAAAGACTCGCAGTGGTAGAGCAGACACCCACAGTCACAGACAGACGAACAGAAGCCCGAGGAGACAGACACACGCAGACGGACCGTCTCATGCAGTGACAGACACTGACAAACGCAGTGACATTCACAGACGGACGGACACTCTTGGACATGATGACAGCCTCTGTCGGGGCTGGAGGCCGAATAAATGAACATTTCTGGCCACCACACAGCAGGGGTGGCATGGGGGAACCGGCACGTAAAAGTGTGGCTGAGGAACCCCTCAGAGGATTGGGTAACAATGGTGGAGAAAAGATGACACGGGACACTTTGGGAACGAGGGAACACCTGTGGAAATGAAGACGTGAACATGAGATCACGAGTGGAAATGAAGGGCTCCCATATAGAACACTGAGTGTGTGTGTGTGTGTGTGTGTGTGTGTGTGTGTGTGTGTGTATGGGGGGGGGGGAAGTGACTCGAGGACACCCCAGGGGGAAGGTCAAAGTGGTGGCTCGGCTGCGGTGCGAAGCCGCACTCCGCCGCCGCAGTGGAAACTTCCGGAACCTCCGCGGGTGGGTTTGCGCTGGTTCCCTAACGGGTAACCTCGGATTTTCGTCACTAGGGTCCGGTAGGGGCATGACATCACTAGGCCAAGCTCTCATTGGCCGCCGCAGCGGGCAGGTGGGAGCGGCCTGGCCTCGGCGCCCCGAGACTGTTCTGAGGGCCCGGAGCCGCACGGACCCCCATGTCCCATCCTCCAAGTGTCACCCGGAGGATGCCGCGGGGAAATGCGGCCGCGGCAGCATCTCACGCTCGAGGTGAGAGCGAAAAAGTGTGAGGCTGGGCCCGCATGATTACGCTGCGCAAAGGTGCCCTCCTTTCTTGAGGTGCCCTCGGTCTTGGGAACCTACGGCCAGCTGAGCGGAGGACCCGCCGGCGCGGACTAGCGTCCTGGAGTGCGTGCGCGCGCGCGGCGGTGCGGGGCGCCTCGTGAGGCGGGCGCGCGGGCGCGCACGTTCACTCAGTGGCTTAGCATCCCGCAGCGTGTGGGTCCCACATCTGCCGCCGTAAGAGTCCAAAGGCACCGGTTTTAGGATATCGGGAGTGTTGGGGGGTCCGCCGGAACTCAGAGACGTTCCCCTCCCTGTGCTGCACGGTCCTGGTTCTTCAAGCTGGATGCGCCCTAGCCCGCTCATGCACCCCGCGGGTACCGGCCCCCGCAGGGCCGGCGACCCTCGCTGAGTCTAGTCTGCTCCTCCTCTTGAGAGCGACAGCCGCCAGGTGGCGCCGAAGGCAGCCTCTGCGGCCTCGGAGACTGCGACGGGATGCGGAGACAAATCCCTAGTCATCTCTTCCCCACCGTTCTGGCTTTTCGCGTTCCACTCTGTAGGCACCCCAAATCCCCTGCAAGGATATCGAGGTTCCCAGCACCTGTCCTTCAGCGTCCTGGCCCCACTGGTTGAGGGCTTCCCAATGGTCAGACCACGTCCCCAGTCATTAGGGCTGTGGGTGGGGTTAGGGGACAGAAAATGGGCAGTCACTGTGGCTGTGGGAGAAAAGGAATTGAGGCAGGTTAACCCAGAGTGGGAATTATAAATTATTACAACGATAAAAATCAAGTATGAATGAATGAGCAGAGGCCTGCTCCAGGCTTAAGGCTGTGGAGATTTTGGCCTGTCAAGTCCCTGACAGTGATGGGGCTTATTTCCCTGTAATTCTCCAAAAAGGGCTGTGCCATTGCAAGCGCCTCTCCTGACTTCAACAGCCAGCAGTCCCTGGGCTTGTACCATGAAGAGAGGGACGGCAGGGACAGTTTATAGCCCAGGGTTATCATAAACTAGTGATACTTTAGATAGTTTAGAAGGTAAAAGGACAGGACATGTTTTAGGAGCTGGTTCAGCAGATTGCCTCAGAGAGGTCAGTGCTGAACTCAGCCTGGACCTGCTGCTGGAGTCAAGGACAGGACAACCTTGGTGGACTTGACTTTCCCAGGGAGGTAGAGCCTATATGCATCTGAGTGGTGGTAAGTAGATTTAGCCAGAAAAGGTGTTCAGATGTGTCTGTAGGGGCTGGAGTGGGGAGCAAGGCCGAGGGCAATTCCTGCCTGCTTGGGCATGGCATTATTAGCAAGCCAGTACCTGTGAGGGATCCATGGGAGATAAGGGCAAGGCAGGTTGTGGAGTATTCTGAAGCCAGTCAGAACTTGATTCTTTTCTGGGGGTAGGTGTGGGTGGGGACTATGGAAAGTCAGCCAGCAGGAGAGGGAAGGGGAAATGTAGTTTCCAAAGATGCTGGAGAATCTGGGGCAGGAAGAGGATGCAGCCATTTATGTCAATATCCCCTCCCCACTCCCTAAGCCTGGGGAGATGGGAAGGACAGGCAGGCCCAATACCAGTGGGGAGGTGTTGGGAGATTAGGTTGCAATCTGAGAAGGGTGTCCTTCTCCTGGAGTCCCTGATCTGTTTCCTCAGACCTTGGGTCAGAGAGGGGTCAGTTGAATGACCAGTCATGAATCTGCAAGACTGCATGGAGTTCTAGGTCATGCCGGCCCTGTGCCTGTGAGGTAGGTGTTGCAGGAGGCAGGGTTCCATAGCCACAAGCAGCTCTGGGACATGTGCCTATGGGGCACAGGTATGTCCTCAGTCTGCAGTTTGTCCTGGGATTGTGCAGATGGAGGAGACCAGGTAGATTGTGTTTCCATCTCGGAGTTTTATTTTAAAAAATGTTTAAATGATTATTTATTTTTAGACAGTGATAATATATATCTTTATTTACTTTGTTGAGTCAGAGGGTTGTAAAAAATTATTGCTAAAGTAGATATCAGGTAAACGGAAATGTGCTTTAGAAGTCCAGTTACCTTGGAGTTTGTTTAAACTAAGAGAAAAGGATCACAATGTTTTCATGTGTAACACATGCTTGGTTCTTTCAATAACAACTGGGACAAATAAATTAAGGAATGCTACACTTGTGATCCATATACAACACCAACATTTTGGGTTTTACATAATTTAAAGAAACACTTTTTAAAAAATCTATTCCTTTTTTAATTCTGACAGGAAATTCTTTTTTTTTTTATAAAGATTTTATTTATTCATTTTAGGGGGGTGAGAGAAAGATAGGGGGAGGAGTAGGAAGCATCAACTCCCATATGTGGCTTGACCAGACAAGCCTGGGGTTTTGACACTGAGGACCAAGGTTCAAAACCCCCAGGTTGCTGACTTGAGTGTGGGATTATAGACATGATCCCATGGTCACTGGCTTGAGCCCAAGGTCACCAGCTTGAGCCCCCTGAACAAGGCACATATGAGAAATCAATCAATGAGCAGCAACTATGAGTTGATGCTTATCATCTCTCTCCATTCCTGTCTGTCCCCTTCTCTCTTTCTCTCTCTCCCTCTGTCTCTCTCTAAATAAATAAATAAAAGACATTTTTAAAGAAATCATACACACACCCCTTCAATTATATCCCACTGGCCAGAACCTAACCCTGAGGTCATAATTGGCTATGCAGAGTTTCAGAAGTGTAATTGTTTTGTTCTGGATACATGTGTAGTCATCTAAAAACTTGCTGTCCTAATTCTAAGGAAGAAGAGAGGGCAGATACTGGGAGTGCCTTTGTTTGAGGCCACTGCCCTTAGCCCCTGTTAAGCAGGGTTGTGGAACTGCAGAGTTGGGAGCCTGAGCAAGGCAAGAAACTTTCCTCCCCTTTCCCTACTGCTTCCTGTGACCCTTCTGAAGATCTAAAATTCATACTTAACCCGTTACGTTATTTCACATAATTCCTCCTTAGACTTATCCATCCATCCTGTTTTGTTTGTAACTTGTCGGGAGCCGATCCACTAATGCTGGCTAACTAGGTCATAGCAGGAGAAGATCCACAACTGCTGGTTGACAAAGTCACAGCAAAAGAAGATCGATGGCTACTGGTTGATAGAGTCACTGCAGTGAAGACCAACAGCTGCAGGTTGACAAAGTCACCGCAAAGAAAAGGCACAATGATACTTCCCTCTTTAATCTTTTGAATTAATCTGGCCTTATATTCCCCCCTTTTCTGGGTGTGTGCTATTGTTTATGGCACAGGGATAATAGTACCGTGCTTTCCCTGTAGATTTGTAGTAATTTCTTTGGAAATGAGACAGAAGGTGTAAGTTGCACAGAAAAGCCTGTAAGCTCCTTGAACTGGGCTCATAAACATAAGAGGCTGGCCATGATATCCCTCGTAAAGGGTTAAGTTTGTAGGAGAATTTCTTCTTATTAATCATGTTAGAAAAAATAAAGTTAGAACTTAACTAGTGTATGAATATAGTAAATGAATAAAGTTTAACTAGACATTGGAATCTTAGGTAAAGTGTAGTGGAGTGGCCTGTTGCGTGGCCTTGGATAGGAGCGCAGCTGGCAAGTAAAGAATGTTTTGTTAAAAGACTTGTTTTGTCACTGAAGGCAGTTGCTGGGCTTTTCTCAGTAAAACATTCTCATGAGATTTTTGTATTTTCCAAGAATAAGGAGAGGAATGTGGTGGGATTCATGGCAGCAATAGCAATTAATGCCTTCTGATATTATGTTGCTACTAGCTATCTTGCAGGTGCACTCTATGTATCTTTAAGTAAAAGTTACTCTTAACGCTATGTTAGTTTCTTAAATAGCAAGCCTTTTGTAGTCTTGTGAAAATAGAATTAGGACACTACATGAACTCAAGGCTATTTGCTTGAGCAAGCGGTGGTCCTTTGCTAGTCCTTGATGATTTTGTCTACTATCTCTTTCTGCGCCCTTGACTCACAACAACAGTAAAATAGAGTTATTAATTAGTACTAATCTTTTAGAAGTTTGTACCGATATTGTTATTACTATTCAAGTTATTGTATAACTGTACTTTGAATAACTTACCACCTGACTTGTAGCTTATAGATATGAATTAACTGTTATCTAGAAATATGTAACCATAGTGAAACTAAAACAATAATGTATTCAAAATACCATGTGATTGTAACTTAGTGTGTGTGCATAAAAAGTAAAGTTAGACCAGCCATTGGCAGAGATGCCTGGCAGTAAATGCTAACTAGAGAATAAAGAGAAAGAAAAGAATTCGGCTCTCTCACTCGATTTTCGCCGACGCCGTCTCCTCCTGTGGGACCCCTGGATCCCTCCCGGGGCTGGACCCCGGCAGTAACTTTTTGTTCCTTTGCTAGTTTTCATCATTTCACACAATTTTTAGCCTATCTCTGGATAGTCTAAATTTATTTTTTACAATTCTGTTAAATATTTAACCAGTTTACAGTATTTCCCATGCAGTTCATTAGACATCCTTCTGCTTATTCTCGCACCCTTTCTAGCTGGGGGTGGGATGGAGCGGGGTTTCGTATCCAATGCTCTGGATGGATTGTAGACATTGGTTCCCTTCCCAGGTTGGTTTCTGTCCGTAAGCTGTAATGGTCCTGAAAGGAGTGAAATGTATAATTAAATTTGCCAGGAGTGCATTTTATTCCGTGTTACCATTTGTCTGCCATGGTGTCAGAAGGAACTCAGGATACTGGAGTATGACTCAGAGTATGACCCTGGTGTGCAGACCCACTGCCTGCACGGATTCTGGCTCCAGCCAACCCTGATGCTGGTTTTGGTTTAAATATTTAGTAGTGCATTTTGGATGACAGTTTGGGAACAGCTAGTTTGCACTACATGCTATCTATGTTGGAGACCCTGGAAGCTCCTGCAATTGTCTCCAGCTGCTCCTGCAGGTGTTAGCCAGCTAATGAGAGCATCCCAATACAGAGGTTCCTTGGATGAACCTCACTATGATTCCAGGGACACCAAGCACTGCACACAGGCGGGGTGCAGTGGTGGGGAGGGCTTGCTTGGGATTCCTCCACCTTGACTGGGAACAGTGCAGGCTGGCTGCAAGGTTGGCCTCATGGCCAACAGTCCTGTGGACAGCTGGCGCCCAGGTCAATGGCCACAACATCAGGGACAGCAGAGTGGGTTGGTGACTAGTCCAGACCCAGTGTTACTTTCACATTGGCATTTGCTGGGGCCTTGTTTGCCAGGCACTGGCCCGAACACTTTTCTAGAAGATCATCCCACTTACTTTCTGATTACAACATTCCACAGGGGCACACCCTATTATCCTTACAATTGAACAGTCAGGAAATTGGAACTGAAACCCAGATAGGTTAAGCTTTTACTAGCTGGTAAGTGGAGTGTCTGGACTTTGATGAGAACCCTGACCTGCGCTGGGGTGTTGGTGTGTTCAGAGCTACTCACCTCTTCTGGCACTTGCAGAAAACGAACTTCTAGTTCAAGGAAGAAGGGGTGTGGTGGGTCCCTACATGAGTTTCCTGGAACAGCTTCTATCTACCTCCCACTATCCCTTCCTCTCTCCCCCATTTTCGTTCCTCCCTACTTCCATTTCTCTCTCTCCCTCTTAGGCCTCAGTTGGGACTCTGCCTATCAGACCTTCCAGCCATCTTGGACCATAAAAATAGGTCTGGGTGACAGGTGCCTGAGTATTTATTGCTCCTGCATTCTGAAGGGGAAAGGCAGGTGAAGGATAGCTACCTCAGGTAATAGTTTCTGCAGTTTTCAGGGACCTTTCCTCCTCTCCACGTGGGACATCAGACCTCCACTTCACTCCCACGCTCAGATGGCTCTCTTGACAGTAGAACGGGGCCCTGTTCAGGCAGGCCAAGGCCTGAGGGCAGTCTCCACCATGGTCAGAGGAGTTTAATGCCCACGGAGTCTCTCCATCCCATCCTGAACCCACAGGCCCGGGCAGCAGTCCTGCAGCATCCAGGCCCGTCTCTCTGACCCTTCCCTTACCACGCCCACCTCAGGGGCCACTTCTGAAGCCTCTTCATTCCACCCAGACTACCCACCCCTTTCCTGGGGCTCCATGATTTTCAGGGATTGAGATTGAAGGGGACAGGATGCCTGTCTCCTAGCTCCTTCTCTGTAGGCTGGAAGGCTCTTGGGGGGAAAGTGGGAAGGAGGGTCTGACACCCACAGGGACCCTGGGGTTTGAGGACGAGGGGAAAAAATTTAAGCAGTGTGGTGGCAGTAGTTCCTGTATATCATTCACCCAGCTTCTCTAAGTATTAACATCTTACGTTATTATGATACAATGATCAAAACTAGGAAATTTACATTGATACAATACTATGAAAAAAAATCTACAGACTTATTTAACTTCGGCAATTATTTCATTAATGTTCCATTTCTAGTCCAGGAGCTAATTCAGAATCACCCATTCTACTTAGCTGTCATGCCTCCTTAGTCTCCTCCAGTTTAGACAGTTCCTCCTCAGTCTTTCTTGGTTTTACACGACCTTGACACATTTGAAGAATACCAGCCAGTTATTTTGTAGAATGTCCTTCAATCTGGGCTTGTCTGATAATTTCCTCATGATTAAATGAAGTTTATTCACTGTTGGCCAGAATACTGCAGAAGTTATGTTGGTATCCTTCACAGTAACCTCATATTGGGGGTACAGGATGTTGATATGACTTTATTTTTCATTCAGGGGATATATTATCTTACATATGTTAATAAAAATCTTATAACAGAATACCTTTTTTTCTCCGCTCCTGGCCTTTATGATATTTATTGCTATGCATTTTATTTTTATGTATGTTTTGAACTCCACAATACATAATTATCGCTTTGGTTTAAACAATTATCTTTAGCAGATCTCTTTCCCTCTCTTCTCATATATTTACCATTTCCTGTGCTCCTGTGCTCTTTATTCTTTTGTGTAGATTCAGATTTCTATCTGGTGTGGTTTTTCTTTTTTGTAAAGAAGGTCCTTTACCTGTTCTTGTAGTGAGAGGCTCCTGGTGATAAAGCATTTCAGTTTTTGTATGTCTAAAGTGGTTTTTATTCCTTTTTTTTTAAAGAGAGAGTCAGAGAGAGGAATAGACAGAGACAGACAGGAACAGAGAGATGAGAAGCATCAACCATCAGTTTCTCGCGTGTTGCAACACCTTAGTTGTTCATCGATTGCCCTCTCATATGTGCCCTGACTGTGGGCCTTCAGCAGACTGAGCAACCCGTTGCTCGAGCCAGCGACCTTGGGTCCAAGCTGGTGAGCTTTTGCTCAAACCAGATGAGCCCGCGCTCAAGCTGATGACCTTGGGGTCTCGAACCTGGGTCCTCTGCATCCCAGTCTGATGCTCTATCCACTGCGCTACCGCCTGGTTAGGGTGTCTAAAGTGTTTTTATTTGCCTTTTTTTTTCAAAGATTTTTTGAATTTTGTGGAATTCTAGGTTGAGAGAGGTTTTTCTTTCAATACTCTAAAGATATTGCTACACAATTCTTTTTTGCTTTGTTTCCCATGAGAAATGTCTTGTCATTCTTATCTTTGTTACTTTGTATATAATAAGCCCCTTTTCTCTGGCTATTTTTAAGATTTCTGTTTATCATTGGTCTTAAGCAATTTGATCATAATGTGCCTAAGTGTAGAGTTCTTCATGCTTCTTGTACTCGAAGTTCATTGAATTTTTTGAATCTGTGAATTTGTAGTTTTCATCAAATTTGTAATTTTTTCAGCCAATATTTCTTCAAATGCTTCCCCACCACCCCGCCACTCATCTCTCTCCCCCTTTTTATGACTCCAAACATGAATATTAGGCCGTTTAAGTTATCCCACAGCTCCGGTTTGTAAAATTTTATCTTGTTTCCTTTTGGGTAGTTTCTATTTCTGTGCCTTTAATTTCAATAATCTCTCTTTTGCAATGTACAATCTTCCTAATCCCATCCGAGTACTTTTAATTTCACACATTGAAATTTTTATCTCTAGAAGTTTGATTTGAGTCATTTAAAAAATATCTGGTTTTTTTACTTAACATGTTGAGCATATAAAAAATCAGTTATAAAAATGGTTTAATGTCCTCTGCAAATTCTAACATATACGTGATTTCTGGGTCAGTTTCAGTTGATTTTTTTCCTCATTATGGATATGTTTCCTGCCTCTTTGCATGCCTATAAGTCAGGAGTCGGGAACCCTTTTGGCTGAGAGAGCCATGAACGCCACATATTTTAAAATGTAATTCCTTGAGAGCCATACAATATATTTAACATTAAATACAAGTAAATGTGTGCATTTTATGTAAGACCAACACTTTTAAAGTACAATAAGTCTCTGAATTCTTTTTAATAACGTTGTTATGCTGTTGCTAACCAATAATGAATAAAGTACTTCTTACCATTAATGCGACTTCTGGTGCTGCATGGTTTTGCTGATGGCTTTGTAGTCTGGTTGATACGTGGTGAGGTTAAGCTTCATGCAGGCGATGAGACTTCCGTTCATTAAACGTGATCGTAGGTTGGTCTTAACAGTCTTTAGATGTGAGAAAGACTGCTCACATGCATACGTAGAGCCAAACATTGTCAGTACAGCAATACTCACATGCTGCAATGTGTGGTATGTGATGGGAAGCGCATTCCAAGTTTGACAATCAGCTGGTCCGTGGGTTGAAGTTTTTTTATTTCTCCCCACTTGTGTTTGCTCGCCAACTCTGCTTGCTGTCGTGCAAGTCTTTACAAATCTTAATTCAGTGACTTGAACTTACTCACCCACACGTCTGAGGCCTTCAGGTCAGCAGCTTGTAGCTCAAAATCTCTGACGGAGACACCAGGGATGTAACTCAGGTCGGCGCTGTCCACTGCACACTCGTGTGGATGGGTGATGAACTTAAAAAGATGAGTGCGCTCACGAAATTCTCCGAAGTGCGCTTTGAATGACTGCAGGAGATTAGATGTGAAGCCTGCTAGCTGCTGGAGATCAAGATATTGAGCAGGGTCACTTGCTGTGCATGCATCTTTAAACTCTCCCAGTTTTTCAAAGTATAGAAAACGACCTGTTTCAATGTCAGCGAGGAAGAGTTCCAGCTTGTTTTCAAATGCAAACACTGCTTGTTGAAGGGATAAGACTGTATTTCCAACGCCTTGCATTTTCACATTGAGCTGGTTCAGATGCTCAGTCATGTCCACGAGATAGTAGAACTTCAGGAGCCACTCAGTGTTAGCTAACTCAGGATGCTCGATGTTTTTTATTTCAAGAAAAGTCCGGATTTCTCTCAGACAAGCTGCGAAATGGCTGAGCACCTTCCCTCTGGACAACCAACGCACATTGCTGTGCAGAAGCAGACCAGGATAATTATTCCCAACTTCATCTAGCAGTGTTTTAAACTGGCGATCATTTAAAGCTTGGGCAACAATAAAGTTGGCTGCCCGAATGACCAGCTACATCACCTCACCAAGTTGCTTGCCACACATCTGAGCACAAAGTGCCTCCTGATGTAGGATGCAGTGAAAATTTAGGATGGGTCTCTTATCATGTTCACGAAGAAGCGCTAAGAATCCTCTGTTTTTCCCCACCATGCACGGAGCACCATCAGTACACACCGAAATAAATTTATCCATTGGTAGATTTTTTTATTTAGCAAACTCAGTGAAAGACTTGAATAAATCCTCCCCTCTAGTTGTCTCTTTCATAGGCAAAACAGCAAGACTCTCCTCATGTAGTGAGTCACCGACAGCATACCTTGCAATCACGCTGAACTGGGATAAATGGCTTATGTCTGTTGACTCATCCAAAGCGAGAGAAAAGAATGGTGCTGCATTTATGTCCTTCACTTGTGTTGCCTCAATTTGATTTGTCATCATGATGGTACGATCGTGAACAGTTTTTGCCAACAGAGGCATGTCTTTTATTCGTTTGATTATCTTGTCTTTATCTGAAAAGTCGTCAAAAAGTTCATTGGCAACATCAAGCATGAATGTTTTGGCATACTCCCCATCTGTGAATGGCTTTCCGTTTCTCACAATTGCTAAAGCACCAGCAAAGCTAGCTGAATTTCAGTCACCTTGTTGGGTCCAAACACGGAATTGCTGCTGACTAGCTTGCACTCTGCACAGTAGCTCTTGACATGCTTTCTTTCTGTGGTCTCCCGCTGGATATTTCAATGCAAATGTAGTATGGTGTGTGTTGAAGTGCCGCTTTATATTTGACCGTTTCATCGATGCAATTTTATTATTGCATATTAGACACATTGCAGAACCTGCTCTCTCCACAAAGGTGAATTCCTCTGTCCATCTCTGCTGAAAAGTATGATACTCCTCATCTTTTTTTCTTTTAGCCATCTTCTTCGTCAAAAGGGTTTCTGCAATTAGCTAGCTGACTACTTGATTAAAAGGAGGGAAGTTTACTTCCTGACCTCACAACGACCTGTGTATAGTATGCATTATCCAATAAAAATTTGGTGTTGTCCTGGAGGACAGCTGTGATTGGCTCTAGCCACCTGCAACCATGAACATGAGTGGTAGGAAATGAATGGATTGTAATACATGAGAATGTTTTATATTTTTAATGTTATTATTATTTTTATTAAAGATTTGCCTGCAAGCCAGATGCAGCCATCAAAAGAGCCACATCTGGCTCGTGAGCCATAGGTTCCTGACCCCTACTATAAGTCTTTAAAATTTTTTTTTCGACCTGTGGTGGCGCAGTGGATAAAGCGTCGACCTGGAAATGCTGAGGTTGCCGGTTCAAAACCCTGGGCTTGCCTGGTCAAGGCACATATGGGAGTTGATGCTTCTAGCTCCTCCCCACCTTCTCTCTCTGTCTTTCTCTCCTTTCTCTCTCTCCCTCTCTGTCTCTCTCTCTTCTCTAAAATGAATAAGTAAAATTTAAAAAAAATTAAAAAAATTTTTTTTCTTCTTTTCCAAGTGAAAGGAGGGGAGATAAACAGATTCCCACATGTGCTCTAATGGGAATCTACCTGGAAACCCCTGTCTGGAACCGATACTGTGCCCCTCTAGGGCCATGCTTGTAACTGAGCTATTTTTAGCACCTGAGGCAGAGGGTCCACAGAGCCATCCTTAGCATCCGGCTGATGTGCTTGAACCAATCTAGCCATGGCTGCGGGAGGGTAAGGGGAGAGAGAGAGAAGGGGAGGGGGAGGAGGGGAGAAGTAGATGGTCACTTCTCCTGTGTGCCCTGACTGTGAATCAAACCTGGAATATCCACACACTGGACCGACGCTTTATCACTGAGCCAACTGTCCAGGGCCTGTAAATCTTTGATTTGATGCCAGACATTGTGATTTCACCTTGATGCCTGCTGGATATTATTGTATTTCTAAAACCACTCCTGAGCCTGTTCTATGACGCAGTTAATTTACTTGGAAATATTTTCATCGTTATGGGCTTGCTTTTATGATTTGTTATTTGGTTCTGGAGCAGTGTTTAATTTAGGGCTACTTGTTTCCCACTACTGAGGAATGAACCTTCTGTATATGAGTTTTTCCATTCTGGATGTTGGGAACAGGTACTATTTCCAGCTCTGAGTGAGCAGCAAAGAGTTTTCTTTATTTACATTTTTAAAAGTACTACTTTTATTTGTCTCACTCCTCCATTTATTAGAATGACCACATTTGGAAGGGCACAAAGCATTTAAGTTTTACATGACTACAAAGTTATCACAAATCTCAAACTTTTTAGCCACAGATTTCTCACTCTTCTTGAAGAAAAAGCTTTCAAAACATATGAGTTAGCTTGATACACAGAGACCCTGAAATATGGGAACTACATATTTTTAAATGCTTGTACTTTCTGCTCTAATAATATCTTCTTTAAATGGAATCCAGCATAAAAGGGATTGAAGTATGATATATACAGTCATGATGCAGATGCTTTGGAGAGAGTAAAATTAACCTAGACAACATGGACAAAGATGTAGCGGGCACAGAAGTTCTGCAAGGGTTCACTGAGCCATTGTGCTGTCCATTCTCGTGCTGTCTGACTAATTTTCTCCAAAAGATTATTCACTTGAAAACAAAGCGATTGGGTCTGTTTGTCCCATGTTGGCAGGGCTTCTCAAGTTTCAAAATGAACTATGCCATCAATCTGATCAATAAATCAATTCATATGTCCTTCCGTTATCATTTGCGATGCTATCTTTTCTGCCTTAGCTGCAGGGATCTCTAAAAGAGCTCCAAGTTCTTTGAAGGTTATAACTTGCTTGCAGACAACAAGTTGGGTTTAAGAACAGCTCTATCCAAGATGCCAGACCCATGAGCTGTAGTTGCTTTTTGGTGAGGCATCAGCATGGCAGCAAATTCTTTTTTTTTTTTTAAAGACTTTATTTATTCTATTTTTTTTCAGAGAGGAGAGAGAGAGAGAGAGAGAGAGAAAGGGGGAGGAGCAGGAAGCATCAACTCCCATATGTGCCTTGACCAGGCAAGCCCCAGATTTTGAACTGGCGACCTCAGTGTTCCAGGTCGATGCTTTATCCCACTGCGCCACCACAGGTCAGGCATGGCAGCAAATTCTTGAAGTTGATTTCCTCTGATGATCCTATCCAGGTACATTTTCTCTAGGATTCCATAAGCAGCAAGTTGCTGGCACTTTTCATCCTTAAGAAGATTAGCTAGCATTTGAGAGTGCTGTTGTCCTGCTGATGCTAAGATGGTACAGTGCAAAGCATATTTTAAGACCTTTATGTCTGACCAGGTGGTGGTGCAGTGGGTAGAGCGTCAGACTGGGATGCGGAAGGACCCAGGTTCGAGACCCTGAGGTCGCCAGCTTGAGCGCGGGCTCATCTGGTTTGAGCAAGAGCTCACCACCTTGGACCCAAGGTTGCTGGCTCGAGCAAGGGGTTACTCGGTCTGCTGAAGGCCCACGGTCAAGGCACATATGAGAAAGCAATCAATGAACAACTAAGGTGTCGCAAAGCGCAACAAAAAACTAATGATTGATGCTTCTCATCTCTCCGTTCCTGTCTGTGTATCCCTCTCTCTGACTCTCTCTCTGTCTCTATAAAAAAAAAAGAAGAAAAAAAAGACCTTCAGTCTTCCATTTTTGAGCACTATTGTCTTGTAAGAGAGCTCACTGTACCTTTGTGCAGCTTCAATGAATTTTCTTCTATAATCAAGAAGCATAGCATACCTTATAATGTGCATAGCGTACCTTATAATGTATCTGTAATTGTTTGTTGGTTGATTTACTCTGAAGTAATGATGCTCGATTTATATAATCCTCTGCCTGGACTGGATCATCAGCCTCTAGATAGAGCCTAGCAATCTTCAGGTACATCTTCAGTTTATAATTCATGCTGTACTGTTTTTGTCCTGTTTCCAAAGGAATTCCCACCAACACTTGGGCTGCATTTCTCCAGTCTTCTTTTTTCTCATATATGGATGCAAGATGCTGTCTTATGGAAGCAACCTCTTTGTCAAATGAAATGACCCTAGGCTGAAGATTTTCCAAGGTGAAATGACAGATTTCTTTGGCTGTACTATCAGGCAGGTTAGGGAGATGTGTGCAGAAATCAGTCAGCAGCTGTCGAGAGATCACGAGGTTGACATTCTCATTTACCATTGCTGCCACAAAAGCTTTCAAAGCTTCTAGCTGTTCTGCCCTGGATAATTGAATAGCTTTTTTTTTTTTCTTCAGGATCTGATACTTCCCTGCCAGATCTTTACGAGAGTCGCTAGAATTCATGAGCTGGGCCAAATCCTGTCACACGGCTGCTGCCATCTTTCTTCCAGCTCAGCAGGGACTCCTTTGATTTTTTAGATGGCTCTTTCCCAGCCTTGGTTAGTTTCCTCATACATGTGCTATTAACTACTCCGCTGAGTACTTAAGGGAGGCCCTCTGCAGCTCTCCAGAGTTCTCTGTGCAGCTCTCTCTTCTCTAGCTTCATTAGTCTTCGAGACTTATAACTGCATCCGTTTATCCCAGCTGAGGCCTTTACCTCAATTCCCCCTCACTATGCCATAGCTCAGAAAATACCTTAAGATAGTAAGTTGGACAATCACAGGGCTCACTGTATTTAATTCCTATCTCTCAGTAATCCCAGTCCTTTGTTGTCTGATATTTAGTAACTTAAACACTGTTTCTTTGTGATTTTGTCTGTTATTGTTTTTGTGGTTGTTTTTAAGTGGGAAGGTAAATCCTATACTTGTTATTTCATCTTGGCAATAAATTGAAGTCCCACATGAACTTCTCTGAACAGCAGTTTCTCATTGCTCTGAATTGTTTTTATTCCTGGGCACCTCAGGTAGGGCAACTGGGTCAAGCTGCGGTGCCCATGTCTCACACTCTGGCTAGGCTCTACTTGGTTCCCTGAGCTTCCAGCCAAGGGAAGGGGACTCAGAGCAGACTGGAGTATTACAAGGAGAGACTGGGTTGTGTGGCTTTGTGGGGAGGGCTAGAGGGATAGCCACCAGGGCCCCTGTGCTAGGTAAGTCCCTCTCCCACACCACCCACAGATGCCATTCAATATGACTTGTCAAATTATATGACTTATTCATTTGGTTAAGGAGGTGTCTGCCAGATTTCTCAACTATAAAGTTACAGTTTTTATTTTTGTAATTTATAACTATCATAACGTTATTTTAAATACCACTAAGAAAGAAAAAAAAGTGTTGCCAATGACAAATGTAAGACAGTCAATTGTAAGATGGACACTCATTTTAGAGCCATCAATGTGAAAAAAATAAGCACCTCAGAGCTAATGAAATACTGTATAATTTCTTTTTTTGGACATGTATTTTATTTTTTTAAGTGAGAGGAAGGGAGATAGTGAGTCAGACTCCTGCATGCACTTCAATTCAACCCCATCTAGGACTGATGCTCAAATCCTCAGAGCCTGGCGCCAGTGCTCCAACCAATAGAGCCACTGGCTACAAGAGGGGAAAAGAGAGAGAAGGGGGAGGGGGAGAGAAGCAGATGGTCGCTTCTGATGTATACCCTGACCCCGGGATCAAACCCGGGACATCTGCATGCTGGGCTGACGGTCTATCAACTAAGCAATCCAGCCAAGGCCGAAATGTATTTTCTTTTTGGTTTTAATGCATGATAGAGTTTGTAAATGTTCCATTGGCACCTGCAAAAGAGATCTATTCTCTGTTTTCAGGATACAGAATTCATTATATAGATCTATTAGCTTTGCCTTACAGTGTTATTTAGACTTTTTACATTATATTAAACTGTTTCTACATTCATTTCTTTTTTGTCCCATTTGATTTATCATGGGCTGAAAGAAATGAATTAAAACTTTTTATTACCCATGTGTTTCTTTCTATTTTTATATTTTGTATAGGTTTAGCTATACAAATGTTGATACTTGGTAAATTGGTGCATATTTATTACTCATATCTTCATATGTGTTATATATTATATCTTCAAGATATATTTATATATTGCTAGATTTTATTTGGCAATATTTTACTGAAGTGAGAGAGAGAAAGATCAATGGAAAAAATTTCACATGGAACAAAGTTACATGGAAACAGAAGTTTCAAAAATTGATTAACATTTTACCCCTGACATTTCTATGTCATAAACACACTATTTTTTTAAAATTTTGTTTTAAAATATTTTATTTATTGATTTTTTAGAGAGAGAGGGTGAGAGAGAGAGACAGAGAGAGAGAGAGAGAAGGGGGAGGAGCAGGAAGCATCAACTCCCATATGTGCCTTGACCAGGCAAGCCCAAGGCTTCGTACCGGCGACCTCAGTGTTCCAGGTCAACGCTTTATCCCACTGCGCCACCACAGGTCAGGCTAAACACACTATTGACATACAGATGGCCAACAGGTACATGAAAAGGTACTCAACATCCCTAATCATTAAGGAAATGCAAATCCAAATCATAATGAAATTTGGATTTCATACCTGTTAGAATGGCTGTTATAAAAAAGATAAGAGATAACAAGTGTTGGAGGTTATAGAGAAAAGGGAACCCTTGTGCACTGTTGGCGGGAATGTAAATGGTGCAGCCACTATTGAAAACAGTATATGAGGTCCTCAAAAAAATTAAACAGAACTAGCATGTGATGCAGCAATTCTACTTCTGGATATTTATCAGATAAAGAAAAAACACTAACTTGAAAAGATGCCTGCACCCTTATGTTCATTGCAGCATTATTTACAATAGGCAAGACATGAAAACAACCTAAGTGTCAATCAGTGGATGAATGGATAAAGAAAATGAGGTGTAGGATGTAAAAAGCTTTTGCTTTTGGTGATGGGCACACAGTGCAGTGCGCAGATGATGTTTTGTTGAGTTGTGTACTTGAAACCTGTGCACTGTGAACCAATGTCACCCCAATAAATTTAATAAAAATGTAATGGATAATATTTATTAATTTCTAAGTATTTAACTACCTGTGCTATCATAGAATAAACCCAGTTGGTTGTTCTATATAATGAGTTTTATATATCCCTGGATAATACTAGGTAATTTCAAAAAAATTTTGCACTATGCTTATGGAAATAATTATCCTATAATTTTCCTTTATTATTCTTTTTTTTATTTATTAAGTGAGAGGTGGGGAGGCAGATAGACAGGCTCCCACATGCGCCCCAACCAGGATCCACCTGGCAAGCCTCCTACAGGGTGATGCTCTGCCCATCTGGGGCTGCTGCTCCATTGTTGGCAACTGAGCCATTCCAACACCTGAGGTGAGGCCATGGAGCCATCCTCAGTGCCCAGGGCCAACTTGCTTGAACCATTCGAGCCATGGCTGTGGGAGGAGAAGAGAGAGAGAGAGAAAGAGGGAGGGATGGAGAAGCAGATTGTCGCTTCTCCTGTGTGCCCTGACTGGGAATTGAACCCAGGACTTTCATATGCCAGGCCAGCGCTCTGCCACTGAGCCAACTGGCCAGGGCCTCCTTTATTATTCTTGACAGGTTTTGGTGTCAAGTTTATGGTTGCCTGACACAAAATATTGTTAAAGTTGCCCTCATTTTCTATTTGATGAAAGAATTTATGTAAGGTTGTACTTATTTTAAAATAAATACTTAGGAGACTTTAATGGTTAAAAAAAAAAAGGACGTGATGTATGTATACACAATAGAATCTTAGCCATAAAAGAAGAGATGTTGCCATTTGCAAAAACATGAATGAAACTTGAGGGCATTATTCTAAGTGAAATAACTCATACAGAGAAAGACAGATACCGTATGATCTAACTTATATGAAGAATCTAAACAAAACAAAGCAAAACTCACTGATACAGAGAACAGATTGGTGGTTGCCAAAGGTAGTGAGTGAAGGGTGGGCCAAATGGATGAAGGTGGTCAAAAGGTACAAACTTCCAGTTATAAAACAAATAAGTCCTGTGGATATAATGTGCAGCATGGTAACTGCAGTTAAGTATACTGTATTGTACACGTGAAAGTTACAGAGAGAACTTTCTCTGTGTAAAAATTCTTAAAAATTCTCATCACAAAATAATTTGTAACTATGTGAGGTAATGGATAGTCACTAGATTTATTGTGATCATTTCACAATCTATACATATATTGAATCATTATGCTGTATACCTGAAACAAATATAATGTTATATGTCGATTATATCTAAATAAAAACAAAACAAAATAAACATATTACAGGAATTTAAATAACCAAAAATAAAATAGTGTCAATTATTGAAAGTATCTTTGGAGACATTAAATATATAGTGCCCATGAAGATAGAGTTGAACAATTTGTTTTAAATATAAATTTGTGAATGCTCTTTGTATATTACAGATATTAACCCTGTATCTGTCATTCACATCACAAATAATTTCCCCCAATCTATTTTGTCTACTTTCTATTGTTTTGGCATCTTTCTCTTTTTTTCTTTTTTCTTTTTTTACAGCGACAGAGAGAGAGAGAGTCAGAAAGAGGGATAGATAGGGTCAGAGAGACAGGAACAGAGAGATGAGAAGCATCAATCATCAGTTTTTCATTGCGACACCTTTGTTGTTCATTGATTGCTTTCTCATATGTGCCTTGACCATGGGGCTTCAGCAGACCTTGCTCAAGCCAGAGACCTTGGGTCCAAGCTGGTGAGCTTTGCTCAAACCAGATGAGCCTGTGCTCAAGCTGGCAACCTTGGGGTCTCGAACCTGGGTCCTCCGCATCCCAGTATGACGCTCTATCCACTGCGCCACTGCCTGGTCAGGCTTGGCATCTTTTCTTGCTACACAAAAAATTACTTTTTTTGTAGTAGGATATGTAGAATTTTATTTTTATAGCTTTTGAGTTTCTTATTTTGATTAAAATACTTTCCTTTGGAGAAGTGTCTATTCATTTCTTATGCCCATTTTTTGATTGGATTGTTTGCCTTCCTGGTGTTGAGTTTTACAAGTTCTTTATAAAGTTCTTTGGTTATTAACCCCTTATCAGATGTATTGTCGAATATGTTCTCCCATTGTGTGCTTTGTCTTTTTATTCTGTTCATATTGTCTTTAGATGTACAAAAGCTTTTTAGTTTGATATAGTCCCATTTGTTTATCTTGTCTTTTATTTCACTTGCCCGTAGAGATAAATCAGCAAAATATTGCTACGAGAGATGTCAGAGAGCTTACTGCCTATGTTTTCTTCTAAGATACTTATGGTTTTATGACTTACATTTAAGTCTTTTATCCATTTTGACATACAGATGGCCAATAGACAGATGAAAAAAATGTTCAACATCACTAATTATTAGAGAAATGCAAATTAAAACTACAATGAGATACCACCTCACACCAGTCAGAATGGTGCTCATTAACAAAACAACACATGATAGGTGCTGGCGAGGTGTGGAGAAAGGGGAACCCTCCTGCACTGCTGGTAGGAATGCAGACTGGTGCAGCCACTGTGGAAAACAGTATGGAGATTCCTCAAAAATTAAAAATCAAACTGCCTTTTGACCCAGCCATCCCACTTTTAGGAATATATCCCAAGAACATCATATCACTGATTCAAAAAAAGAAATGCACCCTCATGTTTATGGCAGCATTGTTCACAATAGCGAAGATCTGGAAACAGCCCAAGTATCCGTCAGTGGACGAGTGGATTGAAAAGCAGTGGTACATATATACAATGGAATACTATGGGGCCATGAAAAAGAAGGAAATATTACCTTTTGCAACAACATGGATGGACCTGGAAACTATTATGTTGAGTGAAATAAGCCAGGTAGAGAAAGAAAAATATCATATGACCTCACTCATTTGAGGAATCCGAGGAACAATGTGAACTGAGGAATGGAATTAAACCTGAAGGGAAGGGGGGAGGGAGCTGTGGGAGTGGGGACAAGGGAGATGTTGAGGGGAATACAGGGGAGAGGGATGCAGTCGGGGCAACACTAGAATCTATGTAAACACAATAAATTAAAAAAAAAATAGTTTCCTTAGCTCCAAAGTTATACACATAGTCTTATAAAGTTTCCTCTAGAATTTTTAGTTTTTTATTTTTCTTCTTTTTTTTTTTTGAAAGAGAGAGATGGACAGGAAAGGAGAAAGATAAGAAGCATCAGCTCACAGTTGCTATGTCCCTTAAGTGAGGGACTCCAGCTGAGCCAGTGACCCCTTGCTCAAGCCAGTGACCTTGGGCTCAAGCCAGCGACATTTGGGATCAAGCCAGTGACCATGGGATTATGTTGATGATCACCTGCTCTAGCTGGTGAGCCCGTGCTCAAGCTGGTGACCTTGGGTTTTGAACATCGGACCTCAGCATCCCACGTTGATGCTCTATCCACTGCACCAGCACTAGTCAAGCAAGTTTTTTTTATGTCTTGATTTAGTTCGCTTTAAAATTTAATGTTGCAATATAAGATCTAACTTTATTTTCTGCTATTTGGAGGGTCAGTTGTGGTTTTTTTTGTTTTTTTTTTATTTATTTATTTTAACTGAGCAGCACACAGGCATTCTCTTTTTTTTTTTTAAATAAATTTTTATTAATGTTAATGGGATGACATTAATAAATCAGGGTACATATATTCAAAGAAAACATGTCTAGGTTATCTTGTCATTAAATTATGTTTCATACCCCTTGCCCAGAGTCAGATTGTCCTCCGTCACCCTCTATCTAGTTTTCTCTATGCCCCTCCCCCTCCCCCTAACTCTCTCCCTCCTTCCCTCCTGCGTCCTCCCTCCCCCCACCCCTGGTAACCACCACACTTTTGTCCATGTCTCTTAGTCTCGTTTTTATGTTTCACCAATGTATGGAATCATGTAGTTCTTGTTTTTTTCTGATTTATTTATTTCACTCCGTATAATGTTATCAAGATCCCACCATTTTGCTATAAATGATCTAATGTCATCATTTCTTATGGCTGAGTAGTATTCCATAGTGTATATGTGCCACATCTTCTTTATCCAGTCCTCTATTGAAGGGCTTTTTGGTTGTTTCCATGTCTTGGCCACTGTGAACAGTGCTGCAATGAACATGGGGCTACATGTGTCTTTATGTATCAATGTTTCTGAGGTTTTGGGGTATATACCCACTAGAGGGATTGCTGGGTCATAAGGTAGTTCTATTTTCAGTTTTTTGAGGAACCACCATACTTTCCTCCATAATGGTTGTACTACTTTACAGTCCCACCAACAGTGTATGAGGGTTCCCTTTTTCTCCATAGCCTCTCCAACATTTGCTATTACCCGTCTTGTTGATAATAGCTAATCTAACAGGGGTGAGGTGGTATCTCATTGTAGTTTTGATTTGCATTTCTCTAATAACTAATAAAGCTGAGCATCTTTTCATATATCTGTTGGCCATTCGTATTTCTTCCCGGGAGAAGTGTCTGTTCATGTCCTCTTCCCATTTTTTT
This sequence comes from Saccopteryx leptura, assembly GCF_036850995.1. Classification (NCBI taxonomy): domain Eukaryota; kingdom Metazoa; phylum Chordata; class Mammalia; order Chiroptera; family Emballonuridae; genus Saccopteryx; species Saccopteryx leptura. The sequence continues at coordinate 189,434,870 of NC_089506.1, forward strand.
ATTGGATTGTTTGTTTGTTTGTTGTTGAGTTTTATGAGTTCTTTGTAAATTTTGGATATTAGACCCTTATCTGGGCTGTTGTTTGAAAATAACATTTTCCATTTAGTTGGCTGTCTGTTTATTTTGATATCAGTTTCTCTTGCTGAGCAAAAACTTTTTATTCTGATGTAGTCCCATTCATTTATCTTTGCCTTCACTTCTCTTGCCATTGGAGTCAAGTTCATAAAATGTTCTTTAAAACCCAGGTCCATGAGTTTAGTACCTATGTCTTCTTCTATGTACTTTATTGTTTCAGGTCTTATATTTAGGTCTTTGATCCATTTTGAATTAATTTTAGTACACGGGGACAGGCTGTAGTCGAGTTTCATTCTTTTGCATGTGGCTTTCCAGTTTTCCCAACACCATTTGTTGAAGAGGCTTTCTTTTCTCCATTGTGTGTTGTTGGCCCCTTTATCAAAGATTATTTGACCATATATATGGGGTTTTATTTCTGGACTTTCTATTCTGTTCCATTGGTCTGAGTGTCTATTTTTCTGCCAATACCATGCAGTTTTGATTATAGTGGCCCTATAATATAGTTTAAAGTCAGGTATTGTAATGCCCCCAGCTTCATTCTTTTTCCTTAGCATTTCTTTGGCTATTCGGGGCTTTTTATAGTTCCATATAAATCTGATGATTTTTTGTTCCATTTCTTTAAAAAATGTCATAGGAATTTTGATGGGAATTGCATTAAATTTATATATTACTTTGGGTAATATGGCCATTTTAATTATATTTATTCTTCCTATCCAAGAACAAGGAATATTTTTCCATCTCATTGTGTCTTTTTCTATTTCTCTTAGCAATGCCTTGTAGTTTTCTTTATATAGGTCCTTTACATTCTTTGTTATGTTTATTCCTAGGTATTTTATTTTTTTTGTTGCAAACATGAAGGGGATTATTTTTTTGAGTTCGTTTTCTAATATTTCATTGTTGGCATATAGAAAGGCTATGGACTTTTGTATGTTAATTTTGTATCCTGCGACCTTACTGTATTGGTTTATTGTTTCTAGTAATCTTTTTGTGGAGTCTTTTGGGTTTTCGATGTATAGGATCATATCATCAGCAAAAAGTGATACCTTTACTTCTTCTTTTCCGATATGGATGCCTTTTATTTCTTTGTCTTGTCTGATTGCTCTGGCCAGCACTTCTAGCACCACGTTAAATAAGAGTGGAGAGAGTGGACAACCCTGTCGTGTTCCTGATTTAAGGTGGAAAGTCCTCAGTTTTATGCCATTTAATATGATGTTGGCTGATGGTTTATCATATATGGCCTTTATTATGTTGAGATATTTTCCTTCTATACCCATTTTGTTGAGAATCTTAAACATAAAATTGTGTTGTATTTTATCGAAAGCCTTTTCTGCATCTATTGATAAGATCATGTGGTTTTTGTTCTTTGTTTTGTTGATATGATGTATTACGTTAACTGTTTTACGTATGTTGAACCATCCTTGAGATTCTGGGATGAATCCCACTTGATCATGATGTATTATTTTTTTTAATATGTTGTTGTATTCGATTTGCCAGTATTTTGTTTAGTATTTTAGCATCTGTATTCATTAGAGATATTGGTCTGTAGTTTTCTTTTTTTGTGCCATCCTTGCCAGGTTTTGGTATGAGGGTTATGTTGGCCTCATAAAATGTGTTTGGAAGTATTGCTTCTTCAATTTTTTGTAAGACTTTGAGTAGAACAGGAACCAAGTCTTCTTTGAATGTTTGGTAGAATTCACTAGTATAACCGTCTGGGCCTGAACTTTTATTTTGGGGGAGGTTTTTAATAGTTTTTTCTATTTCCTCCCTGCTGATTGGTCTGTTTAGGCTTTCTGCTTCTTCATGACTCAGTCTAGGAAGGTTGTATTGTTCTAGGAATTTATCCATTTCTTCTAGATTGTTGTATTTGGAGGCATATAGTTTTTCATAGTATTCTACAATAATTCTTTGTATATCTATGATGTCTGTGGTGATCTCTCCTCTTTCATTTTGGATTTTATTTATTTGAGTCCTGTGTCTTTTTTCCTTGGTGAGTCTTGCCAAGGGTTTGTCGATTTTGTTGATCTTTTCAAAGAACCAGCTCCTTGTTTTATTGATTTTTTCTATAGTTTTTCTGTTCTCTATTTCGTTTATTTCTGCTCTGATTTTTATTATCTCCTTTCTTCGGCTGGTTTTGGGTTGTCTTTTTTCTTCTTTTTCTAGTTTCTTAAGGTATGAAGTTAAGTGGTTCACTTGGGCTCTCTCTTGTTTGTTCATATAGGCCTGAAGTGATATGAACTTTCCTCTTATTACAGCTTTTGCTGCATCCCAGAGATTCTGATTTGTCGTATTTTCATTTTCATTTGTCTGTATATATCTTTTGATCTCTGCGCTTATTTCTTCTTTGACCCATTCATTTTTTAGAAGTATGTTGTTTAGCTTCCACATTTTTGTGAGTTTTCCCCCCTCTTTTTTGCAGTTGAATTCTAGTTTCAAGGCTTTATGATCAGAGAATATGCTTGGCATAATTTCAATTTTTCTAAATTTGCTGATATTGTCTTTGTGGCCCAACATATGATCAATTCTTGAGAATGTTCCATGTACACTAGAGAAAAATGTATACTCTGTCGCTTTGGGATGAAGTGTCCTGTAGATGTCTATCATATCCAGGTGTTCTAGTATTTCGTTTAAGGCCAATATATCTTTATTGATTCTCTGTTTGGATGACCGATCTAGAGCCGTCAGCAGTGTATTGAGGTCTCCAAGTATGATTGTATTTTTGTCAGTTTTTGTTCTAAGGTCAATAAGTAGCTGTCATATATATTTTGGTGCTCCTTGGTTTGGTGCATATATATTAAGGATTGTTATGTCTTCTTGATTCAGTGTCCCCTTAATCATTATGAAATGACCGTTTTTGTCTCTGAGTACTTTTTCTGTCTTGTAGTCAGCATTATTAGATATGAGTATTGCTACACCTGCTTTTTTTTGGGTGTTGTTTACTTGGAGTATTGTTTTCCAGCCTTTCACTCTGAATTTGTTTTTATCCTTGTTGCTTAGATGTGTTTCTTGTAGGCAGCATACAGTTGGATTTTCTTTTTTAATCGATTCTGCTACTCTGTGTCTTTTTATTGGTAAGTTTAATCCATTTACATTTAGTGTAATTATTGACACTTGTGGGTTCCCTATTGCCATTTTATAAATTGCTTTCTGTTAGTTTTGTATCTTGTTTGATTCTTCTCTTTTGTTTTTCTATCATTTGTTTTTGTTTGTTTGTATTCCATACTTCTTTCCTCTTTTGCTACCTTTTTTAAGTCAAGTGTTTTTGTGGTGGTTTTTTCTTTTTTTTTATTATTTTTATTTTTATTTTTATTTTTTTTCTGAAGCTGGAAACAGGGAGAGACAGTCAGACAGACTCCCGCATGCGCCCGACCGGGATCCACCCGGCACGCCCACCAGGGGCGATGCTCTGCCCACCAGGGGGCGATGCTCTGCCCATCCTGGGCGTCGCCATGTTGCGACCAGAGCCACTCTAGCGCCTGGGGCAGAGGCCACAGAGCCATCCCCAGCGCCCAGGCCATCTTTGCTCCAATGGAGCCTTGGCTGTGGGAGGGGAAGAGAGAGACAGAGAGGGAAAGCGTGGCGGAGGGGTGGAGAAGCAAATGGGCGCTTCTCCTGTGTGCCCTGGCCGGGAATCGAACCCGGGTCCTCTGCACGCTAGGCCGACGCTCTACCGCTGAGCCAACCGGCCAGGGCGTTTTTGTGGTGGTTTTTTCAAGGGTGGTTACCATTAAGTAATGAAAAGGGTACCTACCATATTCATTGTAGTACCCTATCTTATGAGTATTTCTGCGCTTCATCGTCCTTTGCTACTGTTAATCTCCATCCTCTCCCCCCTTTTTTTCTTTTGTTGTCACAGTATAAATTTGGTTTTATTGTGTTCTGGTGGAGCTGTTACTTGTGGTTTTGTTTTGTTTTGTTCTTTGAATCTGGTGGGAAAACCCCCTTTAGTATTTCCTGGAGTGGGGGCTTTCTGCTGATAAATTCTCTCATCTTTCCTGTATTTGTGAATGTTTTTATATCTCCTTCGTACTTGAAGGATAGCTTTGATGGGTATAGTATTCTTGGCTGAAAGTTCCTCTCTTTCAGGGCTTTAAATATTGGGGTCCACTCTCTTCTAGCTTGTAGAGTTTCTGCTGAGAAATCTGATGATAATCTAATAGGCCTTCCTTTATATGTTGTACTCTTCTTTTCCCTGGCTGCCTTGAGAATTTTTTCTTTGTCATTGGCTTGTGTCATCTTCATTATGATGTGCCTTGGAGTGGGTTTGTTGGGGTTAAGAAAACTCGGTGTTCTGTTTGCTTCTTGAATTTGAGGCTTTAGTTCTTTCCACAGGCTTGGGAAGTTCTCATCTATTATTTGTTTGAGTATATTCTCCATTCCATTTTCTTTCTCTTCTCCCTCTGATATACCTATTATTCTTATGTTATTCTTTCTGATGGAGTCAGACAATTCCTGTAGGGCTTTCTCGTTTTTTATTATTTTTGAGTCTCTTTCTTCTTCTCTCTGTTGTGCCTCAAGTTGCTTATCTTCTATTTCACTAATCCTATCTTCTATCTGGGCTGTTCTATTAGCTAAGCTTGTTACCTCATTTTTCAGCTCATGAATTGAGTTTTTCATTTCTGTTTGATTTGTTTTTATAGTTTCAATTTCCTTGGTAATATATTCTTTGTGATCGTTGAGTTGTTTTCTGAGCTCCCTAAATTGCCTTTCTGTGTTTTCTTGTATATCTCTGAGTATTTTTAGGATTTCTATTTTAAATTCTCTGTCATTTAGCTCCAAGGTTTCCAATATGTTAAATCTTTTCTCCATAGGTTTTTCCACATCTATTTGTGTTACCTTTCTATCTTTTGTATCCATAATATTCTATTTCCTTTTTCTTATTGGCATCTGAGGGTGGTCTTGTTGATAGCACTAATTAGAATTAATAAAGAATAAAAAGTAAAAAAGAAAAAAGAAAAAAGAAAAAGAAAAAAAAAAGGAAAAAAGAAAAACACTCCACAAAAAAAAACAGTAATAATTTATTATTTCCTCCTTTTTTCTTTCTTCTCTTCTCCTCCTCTCCCCTCCTTAGGGAAATATCGTGATGACCTGTGAATTATATTATGCTAAATGGAACAAAAACTGCCTATAACGGAGGGCCTGATTTGGGGTGAAGAGTTCAAGGGGCAAAAAAGGGAGTAGGGACCTACTAAATGCAAAAAAAAAAGGAGAAAATCTTAGACAAGTGTAAAATGATTTGCTTGTAAGTGATGGTCGACTAAGAGATATAATGAGAGGGATAAGAGGGAAACAGAAAAAAGGAGAAAAAAATAATTAAAGAAGAAAAAAATAAAAATAATAAGTAAAAATCTGTTGTATTAAGTGGAGCAAAGACTAAATACAATGGAGACCTTGGGTTGGGAGGAATGCTAATGAGTTAAAAAGCAAAGTAAAAAGTACCCAAAATGCCACAAAAACAAACAAACAAAAGAAAACCAAAAACAAAAGCAAAAAAAAAACACCAAAAAAAACTTGAGTCCCAAATTAAATAATTTGTTCATGATTGAGGATTGAATGGGAGGAAAAGAAGAAATGAATAGAAAGGAAAAAATAAGAAAAAGAGAAAAACAAAGGAAGAAAAAAAGGAAAAGAAAAAAAAAACAAAAGGGGAGAGAGTGAGAGTTAAGGGTTTTGGAGTGTAACCCTAAAGGAGAGTAAGGATGAAGAAAAGAAATAAAATGTAACACTCATGGGTAGTGTAGTTCAAGAAAAGGGAAGCATAAGATGGGCAGAGAATAAAAGGACCGAGGTGGAGGAAATAGAAGTAATAATAATAAAGGCAATAAGATAGAAGAAACAAACAACAACAATGAAAAAATAGTGGAACAAGTTATAAAGTCTGTGGATTTTTTTTGATTTTGAGAGGTTAACTTCTTCCTTTTTCTTTTCTCTCCTTCTTTCTGGTCGGTGACTCTGTACCCCAGGCTCTGCCCCTGTGTCACGCTTAGGTAGGGATTTGCAGTTGATGGGATTCTATGGCAATGTCATATAATTGGCTTTAGTCTCGTTTGTAGTCAAGGCTTGTTGGCGTTTGCAGGGTCCAACAATGAGAGAGTTTGATTTCCCGGAGTCTCTCTCCTAGTCTCCCCTTACTGAATTAGCAGCCTGGTGATCCAGCTATGAGGTTGCCACTGCTTCTGCCTGGGGAGTAAAAGGCTCAAAGAGCTGGGAAATCCCCACTGTATCCCCACTCAGCGCAAGGCTCTGGGTAAGGCTCTGGGTAAGGCTCTGGCAGTCAGAGCCTCCAGCATAATCAGCTGGGGCTGGGAGTCAATTGTTGTCAAGGTGACTGTTCAGCGCCTAGCATTCAGTTGGACCACTCAACCCAGGCTTTCCACACTTTGTAGCCTGTTTTGGCTGGGAAGAAGAGGCACTAGTCGCTGCTTGCTGTATAGATCTTAACATCTGCCAAGTCCCTCTTGTTAGCGTATATCCCTGAATATGAAGGCTCTGTCAATCAGAAGTTGCCCCCGCCCCTTTAGCGAGAGGCACTAAAAAATATCACGCCTCTTGTCTTGGATGGCTGAACTGAGAGAGAACTTATCAATTGGATCCCCGTGGGTGCGCAGATTTCGTGGGTTAAGTTAATTTCAGTGATTGGATCCGCAGCTGTGCTCCAGAAAGTATTTCAAGCTGCCCGCACACCCCTCCCCCAATGCTTGATTGTTAGCTTGAATGGCTGGGTGAGGTGCCCAGCCCACGGAGAGAATCTCCGGAATAGGGAAGATAGCTTTGACACCCTTCCCGCTTGCCTTGCCACTGGCAGCTGGGGTGCACTGGGCGCGCAGGAGAATGGGGCACTCTGGGTGTGCGGGCAAGTGGGGTGCTCTGGGCGCTCCGGTGGCTTGGGACTCTCACTCGCAGTGCGCGGCTGCTGGCACTTGCGGTGCAAGGCAGCTCGCTCTGCAACCGGGCCGCGGCATGGGGCACGCGCGGGCGGTTTCTCACCGCACGCTCACTGGTGGCTGCTCGCAGAGTGTGGGCGGGCAGTTGCACGCGTGGGTTGACTCACCACAGGCGTACTCCCTCCTCGGCTTGAATGAACGTCTGCGCAGTAGTTAGCTTCTTCCACACCCTCAGCTCCGACCTTTCTCTCAGATTCAAGTGATAACAGTCCTTTCACTTTCAGTGTGTGCGGAACTCCGGAATGCTCCGAGGATAAATTTTTCTGTTTCTAGTTGATAAATTTGTTGAGATTTTGGGGAGATCTGTCAGACGCGCTGCTCACGGCGCCATTTCCGTGACGTCACCAGGCCTCAGTTGTGTTTTTAAATAAACCATTCATCTGAATTTTATTTTTGTTGTATATTGAAATAATTGGCTATATTTCTGACTTTTTCATGTTTCATGGGTCAATTGCTTATTCTTTTTTTTTTTAAACATTTTTTTAGATTTTATTTATTCATTTTAGAGAGAGGGGACAGAGAGAGAGAGAGAGAGAGAGAGAGAGAGAGAAGGGAGGGAGGAGCAGAAAGCATCAACTCCCATACCTGCCTTGACCAGAAAAGCCCGAGGTTTTGAACCAGCAACCTCAGCGTTCAAGGTCCATGCTTTACCCATTGCATCACCACAGGTCAGGCATAATTGCTTATTCTTATGACAACACCATATTGTTGGGATTACAGTAGTTTTATATTATGTTTTAGTATATGACAAGGCAAGCACTTCAATTTCTTTTTCTGTTTTCTAGTATATTCTTAGACATTATTCATATACATGAAATTTAAGGTAATTGTATCCATTTAAAAATATTTAGCCCTGCTGTGATCTAAATTAAAATTGCATTACATGTATACATTAATTTTAGGGAACTTGACATATTTTTGTTACAAAAATCTTTTTTTTTATATAATAATTTTATTTTTTTAATGGGGTGACATCAATAAATCAGGATACATATATTCAAAGATAACAAGTCCAGGTTATCTTGTCGTTCACTTATGTTGCATACCCATCACCCAAAGTCAGATTGTCCTCTGTCACCTTCTATCTTGTTTTCTTTGTGCCCCTCCCCCTCCCCCTTTCCCTCTCCCATTCCCCCCTCCCCCCCGTAACCACCACACTCTTATCAATGTCTCTTAGTTTCACTTTTATGTCCCACCTACGTATGGAATAATGCAGTTCCTGGTTTTTTCTGATTTACTTATTTCGCTTCATATCATGTTATCAAGATCCCACCATTTTGCTGTAAATGTTCCGATGTCATCATTTCTTATGGCTGAGTAGTATTCCATAGTGTATATGTGTCACATCTTCTTTATCCAGTCATCTATTGACGGGCTTTTTGGTTGTTTCCATGTCCTGGCCACTGTGAACAATGCTGCAATAAACATGGGGCTGCATGTGTCTTTACGTATCAATGTTTCTGAGTTACAAAAATCTTTATACCCATGAAATTGGTAGATCTTTTCCATTTGTTTAGCTCTTGCTTTATGACCTTGAATAATAAAATCTTACAGATTTCCTCACATAAGATATACTATTTTTTGTTGAATTTGTCCCTAAATATTTTCCCATTTGTGTTTCTATTATGAATGGAACATTTCTTTTGATTTTCATTTCTAGCTGGTGATTTCTAGAATGAAGAAAATTACTTTATATTATATCCAGTTACCTTATTAAAGTCTTGCATTCATATAGTAACATTTTCCCCACTAGCAACTTTGAATTTTCTTTCTTTTTTGAAAATTTTTAGTGTTTATTTATTTATATTGATTTTAGAGAAAGGAAGAGAGAGAGACAGGAACATCAATCTGTTCCTTTATGTGCACTGACCCAGGATTGAACCGACAACCTCTTTGCTTCTGGATGATGCTGTAACCAACCAAGATATCCAGCTAGGGCAACTTTGTTTTTTGGGTTTTTTTTAAAAAGATTTTATTTATTTATTTTATAGAAGAGAGAGAAAGAGAGGGAGGGAAGGGAGAGGGAGGAGCAGGAAGCATCAACTCCCATATGTGCCTTGACCAGGCAAGTCCAGGGTTCGAACCGGTAACCTCAGCATTCCAGGCTGGTGTTTTATCCACTGCGCCATCACAGGTCAGGTCTAGCCAGGGCAACTTTGAATTTTCTAATTATACAATTTCATCAGCAAAAAAGGGGAGCATTTAACTTTTTTTATTGTTTATGCCAACTATTTATTTTTGCCTTATTATATTAGCTAAAACTCCTAAAACAATGTTGAAATGGTAATGGAAATAGTGAGCGTCCTTCTTTTATATTTTATTTAAAAAAAATAGCTTGAGTATTTGATTATTTAGACTGTGTTATGTTACTATTGATTCTATTAAATTATTTTTTTGAGAAATATTCATAGAAGGTGTGGAAAATCACACATGATTAAAGAAGAATAATAAAATAACATTCATGTACTCACTACCCAGCTTAAGAAATTGAACATCACACCCTAAGGTCGCTGGCTTAAAGCCCAAGGTTGCTGGCTTGAGCCCAGGGTTGCTGGCTTGAGCAAGGGGTCACTGTCTTGGCTGGAGCTCCTCAACCCTCCACCTCCCACCCAGGTCAAGGCACATATGAGAAGCAGTCAATGAAAATTAAAGTGCTGCAGCTACGAATTGAGCATGTTGCCAAATCTCCTCAGCTCTGCCCACTGCCCGTTTTCTAATATTACAGCAGTGTACCATTTCTCCAGTATTAGGATTTCCCCTCCTTCACTGTGGGTAGTTTTCTGACATTTTTGACTACTGGGATTGGGGTTGAGCCCACCACCCCATCTGATTTTCCTAATTCTATTATGAGAGGGACCATCTCCATTAGCTTTGTTTGACAAGCACATAAAAATCCACCAGGGGTTTGATTCTGTCTTCTGATGTCATTGATGGCTCTTGATTACCATAAACCATAACTACTGGCAGGATCCCAGCTATGGTAGGTTTTATTATTGTTCAACATTATTTGCTTTCCCTCCCTCCGGTGGATTGTACCTTCCCTCCCCACTGATATCAGGCTTGGCGTCAGACCTGTGGTGCCCCTCCCTGATGAAGGATTTTATATCCCTGTCTTTTCAAACTCAGGTACAACCATGTGACTTGCTTTGGACAACAAAACGTGGTTGGAAGGGATGCATGTCATCTCTGGAAAAAAAATTTAAACTGTCAGCTTATGGTTTTGCCATCTGTCATTTCCCACTGCCACAATAAAACAAAATAAACATACTGCATGACTGGTAGTGTCCTAGATAGAGACCGCTTCATCAACCTGGTAACTCAAGTGAAGGACTGCACAGATGTTGAGATGGGCAAGTACTATGAGTGAGAAATAGTACTGTTTCTCTGTACTTTTATAACTCTGCTGTTATAAGCCACTAAGATTGTTTGTTATCTCAATATAACGTGACATCTCCTGGCTGATATACTAACCATCACTGGCTTCCACTTAGTACCAGCTATTATATGCAAATCGATAGTGCTCTACCCCACCCATCATGACTTCAGAGACAACTCTGGTTAGCACCTTGACTCTCACCACCTCACACCATCAGTGACAACGGCAACCATAATTCGGATCATGACACAGTAGAGGATGATGAGCACACTGGCCTAACATTCCCAACCAGCCTTGACTCCCTGCTGTGGAGAGAAACAGTGACCTATTCCTGACCTTATTTCAACACTATGTTCCTAGGCCTTGACATTTGGGGGATGGTCCCAGCCTTTACTTTCCTGGATTCATATCTTCCCCCAAGCCCCTGTAACAATGGTGAGACCTTGGAGAGAGCCCAGTGCTCCTCACTGTTCTCACATGAACCTCACTGTAATATTACCTCGTCAGTGGAGTGAGGTGCTGTGAAGGGGCCCAATGGTGGATGTAAATAATGATTGGGCCAACCTCACCATCTTCAGTCCCCAGTCTTCCCACCTCTGCCACTATCCCCTCACCAGCAGCTCTTTTGTCCATTTCAAACTTTGGTTGGGATAATATTTATTTCTGGAGCCACCTCTGGGTCTTAGTTGTACGTGAACAGCCTACAGCAAGGTAAGGCTGAATCACAACATGAAGGTGGGGCTGTTTTAGACAGCAGCAAGTGGGTTCAGCAGTCTTATCTTGACTATATCCTCTCTGAACTAGGTGGGGTCTCCCCTGGCCATGGACCCAGCTTAGGCTATAAAAAATTGTCACTAAATGATAATTAAGTGCCTTGGAAGAGAGAACAATAGTAAGCACCATTACATTTCAGGAGTGGGAGCCTGACTGGTGGTGGCACAGTGGATAGAGCATTGATCTGGGATGCTGAGGTCCCAGGTTGGAAACCCTGAGGTTACCAGCTTGAGCCTAGGCTCACCAGCTTGAGTATGTGGTTGCCAGCTTAAGCATGGGATCATTGACATGATCCCATCTATGGTTGTTGGCTTGAATCTAAGGTCATTGGCTTGAGCAAGGGGTAACTGGCTCGGCCTGAGCTGCTCCTCCCCATCTGTCAAGGCATGTGTGAGAAGCAATCAGTGAACAGCTAAAGTGACGCAACTACGAGTTGATGCTTCTCATGTCTTTCTGTCTCTCTCCCTAAAAAAATAAAAGAAAATAAATTCAGGAGAGAAGTCATTTCCTGATCATATGTGGTTTCCTGGTGGGAGGAGAGAAAGGAGCAAAGCAGTAAATGGTGGGTAGACTTTTTATAGGCAGAAAGAAAGAGAAAGGGAGATGGAGAGGGCATTCCTGGTGCAGGAAATATCTTGGGCAAAGGCCTGGAGGTAGGAAAGCCTTAGGCAAAGAGGCCTGTTGGTTAAAGCCGAAGAAAGTTTGGGCAGCAGAGGGAGATGAATTTGTTTGTTTGTTTGTTTGTTTTTTTAAAGGATCTTTTTTTTTTTTTTCCTTTTTTTTTTCTTTTTTTTTTTTACAGAGGAGAGGGAGAGACAGAGAGAGGAGAGACAGAGAGAGAGAAGGGGGGAGGAGCTGGAAGCATCAACTCCCATATGTGCCTTGACCAGGCAAGCCCAGGATTTCGAACCGGCGACCTCAGCATTTCCAGGTCGACGCTTTATCCACTGCGCCACCACAGGTCAGGCCAGAGGGAGATGAATTTGAAAGGGTGAATGGGAAGGAATCAGGGAGCCTGAAGTTGGATCAGGATCTAACTTCCCAGGAGCCTGGTGTCCCTTACACCAGGAGTCCATTCATGCCTGTGTCTCCAGCACCATAGCTCAAATTTTGTGCTTTGCTTACAGCATCTTGGTCAGCCTTGGGGCTTGACCACATAGCCCTAGTCCCACAGAGACAGACACCTCTGAAAATCAGCAACAAAACTTTTCAAAAACAAGTATTTTAATGCTTCACAAACTGGTCAAATGTGTTAAGAAATTGAAGTGGGGGACCACAGAATGGTCTGGCCCTCTGTCAGCCCCCTCCCCAGGGCTGCATCTGTGGTGTTGCTGTCTGGTTCTGGGCTCCAACTCATCTCTTTTCATTCCTTTGTCCACTCTGTCCAACTTGACCCACAAGATTCTTGTAGCTTTGTAGTAAGTTTGTTTATATATATATATATAAAATTATATTTAATATATTATATATTTTATATATATTTATTTTTTATTTATTTATTTATTTATTTATTTTTTTACAGAGTCAGAGAGAGGGATAGATAGGGACAGACAGAAGGAACGGAGAGATGAGAAGCATCAATCATTAGTTTTTTGTTGCGAATTGCGACAGCTTAGTTGTTCATTGATTGCTTTCTCCTTCACCACGGGCCTTCAGCAGACTGAGTAACCCCTTGCTCAAGCCAGCGACCTTGGGTCCAAGCTAGTGAGCTTTTGCTCAAACCAGATAAGCCCGCGCTCAAGCTGGTGACCTCAGGGTCTCGAACCTGGGTCCTTCCGCTTCCCAGTCCAACGCTCTATCCACTGCGCCACCGCCTGGTCAGGCTGTAGTAAGTTTTAAAATCAGGAAGTGTGAGTCCTCCAGTTTTGTTCTTCATTTTCAAGATTGATTTGGCTATTCAGAATCTTGAGATTCCACATGAATTTTAGCAAATTCTTGGATTTAACACTAATGTTCTTTATTTGAAGCACTTTGAAAATAACAGCCTACTGTATTCTGAATTTCTAAGTTTCTGATGAGAAATCTGCTAGTAATCTTACTGAGGATTTCTTGTACATGACATTTTTCTTCTCTCTTGCTGCTGTCAAGATTCTTACTTTGTCTTTTGAAAGTTTGATTATAATGTGTCTTGGGTCTCTTTGAGTCATCTTATTTGGAGTTTGTTGAGCTTTCCTGGATGTTTATTATTTATTTCCTTTTCATTAAAGTTGAGAAGTTTACAGTCAGTATTTCTTCATATATTATCTCTGTCCCTCTTTTCTCCTGGGACTCCCACAATACAATGTTGGTCTGGTTGGTGATGTCCCACAGGTCCCTTAGGCTTTGTCTTCGCTCTTTTTTGCTGGGGTCCAGCCCCGGGGGGGAATCCAGGGGTCCCACAGGAAGAGACGGCGTCGGCAAAATCGAGTGAGAGAGCCGAATTCTTTTCTTTCTCTTTATTCTCTGGTTAGCATTTACTGCCAGGCATCTCTGCCAAATGCTAGTACAGCTTCTTTTTTATACACACACACCAAGTTACAATTACATGGTATTGATCATTGCTTCTGTTTCACTATGTTTACATGTTTCCAGATAACAGTTAATTTATATCTATAAACTACAAATCAGGTGGCAAATCACTCAAAGTACAACTATAAAATAACTTGAATAGCGATAACAACATCGGTAAAAGCTTTTAAAGGATTAGTACTAATTAATAACTCAAGTTTACTGTTGTTGTGAGTCAAGGGGCAGAGAGAGATTAACAGACGAAATCATTAAGGATTAGCAAAGGACCACCGCTTGCTCAGGCAAATGGCCTTGAGTTTATGCAGTGTCCTAATTTTTCTCACAAGATTTCAAAAGGCTTGCCCATTAAGAAATTGACATAACATTAAGAGTAACTTTTACTTAAAGATATATAGAGTGCACTTGCAAGATAGCTTAGTAGCAACATAATTTCAGAAGACATTAATTGCTATTGCTTCTATGGATCCCCCCACATTCCTCTCATTATCTGAAGAAAAAATTTTGGGAAGTATACAAACCTCATGAGAGTGTCTCACTGAGAAAGCCCAGTAACTGCCTTCAGTCATAAAACAAGTCTCTTAGCAAAACATTCTTTTCTTGCTGACTGCGTTCCCATCCCAGGCCATGCAATGGGCCATTCCATTACACCTTACCTAAGATTCTATTGTCTAGTCAAATTTTATTTATTTACTATATTCACACACTAGTTAAGTTCTAACCATATTCTTCTCAGAGTGTTCCACCATCTGCAGGTCAGGTAAGCAAGAAGAAAGGAAAGTTTCTCTATCACATGAAAAGGCTAGGGAGGAAAAATGATGAATTAAGTGAAGGCCGAAAGGTGCTCTGTGCACAGCCACTGCCTCCTACCCATTCACAAGTCACAATCTATTCAATCTATTCTTTCTAACATGATTAATAAGAAGAAATTCTCCTACAAACTTAACCCTTTACGAGGGATATCATAGCCAGCCTCTTATGTTTACGAGCCCAGTTTAAGGGGCTTACAGGCTTTTCTGTGGAACTCACACCCTCTGTCTCATTTCCAAAGAAATTACTACGAATCTATGGGGAAAGCACGGTACTATTATCCCTGTGCCATAAATAATAGCACACACCCAGAAAAGGGGGGATATAAGGCCAGATTAATTCAAAAAGTCAAAGGGGGAAGTATCATTGTGCCTTTCCTTTGCGGTGACTTTGTCAACCAGCAGCCGTTGGTCTTCTCTGCTGTGACTTTGTCAATCAGCAGTTTTTGATCTTCTTCTGCTGTGACCTTGTCAGCCAGCAGCTGTGGGTCTTCTCCTGCTGTGACTTTGTCAGCCAGCAATTGTGGGTCTTCTCCTGCTGTGACATTGTCAGCCAGCAGTTGTTGATCAGCTCCCGACACTTTTTTCTTTTGTTTTTCAGACTCGAATGCTTTCCATTGTCCTATCTTCAAATAGATTCTTTCTTCTGCCTGTTCAAGTCTGCCTTTGACTCCCTCTAGTGCAGTGGTTCTCAACCTTTCTAATGCCGTGACCCCGCAATACAGTTCCTCATGTTGCGGTGACCCCAAACCAAAAAATAATTTTGGTGGCTACTTCATAACTGTAATTTTGCTGCAGTTATGATTTGGAATGTAAATACCTAATATGCATTATGTATTTTCTGATGGCTTTAGGCGACCCCGCTGGTGTCGCAACCCACAGGTTGAGAACCACTGCTCTAGTGAATTTTTCATATCAATCATTATACTTTTTAGCTTCAGAATTTCTTTTTTGTTTTGTTTTCTATCTCTTCATTGATATTTCCATTTTGTTCATGTGTCATCTTTTTTTTTTTTTTTTTTTTTTTTGTATTTTTCTGAAGCTGGAAATGGGGAGAGACAGTCAGACAGACTCCCGCATGCGCCCGACCGGGATCCACCCAGCACGCCCACCAGGGGCGAAGCTCTGCCCCTCCGGGGTGTCGCTCTGCCATGACCAGAGCCACTCTAGCGCCTGGGGCAGAGGCCAAGGAGCCATCCCCAACACCCGGGCCATCTTTGCTCCAATGGAGCCTCGGCTGTGGGAGGGGAAGAGAGAGACAGAGAGGAAGGAGGGGAGGGGGGTGGAGAAGCAAATGGGTGCCTCTCCTATGTGCCCTGGCCGGGAATCGAACCCGGGTCCCCCGCACGCCAGGCCGACGCTCTACCACTGAGCCAACCGGCCAGGGCTCGTGTCATCTTCTTGACTTTCTCTACATCTTCCTATTTCAGAGAGTTTCTGTGAATTTATTTATTTATTTATTTTTCTTTGAATGGATCATACTTTCCTATTTCTTTGTATGCTTTGTGAACTTTTTGTTGAACACTGAACATTTGAATTTAATAGTGTAGCAATATTGGGAGTCAGATTCTCTTTGGGAGTTAGAGTCTTTTCCTTTTCTAGGGTTTGCTGTTCCAAGGATTGACATGGGGTGTAAAGTCTTCCCAAGCCTTTTCTAATCCTTTCCCTAAGCATGCACGGTCACTTTCTAATTTTCCCCATGAATACAGTTGTTTTTGAATGTTCTTGTCTTTAATTTATGACTCCTAAAGAGGGGAAGCAAAAAATAAAAGGGGACCATTTAAATCACCTGGAAGTCATTTCCAGGGGAGGGGGAGACAATTGCAAGAATTCAAAAAAGTACAACAACAATGGCTATTTGTCTCTTTTACTGCACCTTTGTTATCAAAAGTAGCAGTTAGTGATTAGAACACAGATCCAAGATATTTGGAATACATGCTATTTTTACCTACCCTAGCTTCCACAAGCTGTGGGCAAGCTGCTTTAAGGGCATGTGCACAGATGCCTGCTATGTGGCTGAGAGTGTGGGATGGGTAGCTGCTACTGCGCTAAAAACTGAAATTAACCATAATTAACTGCAACTTACTGTCTAGGTCTTCTCCTGGAAGTTGCAAGTCTTCAATAGACTCTAGAATTCCAAAATTATTACATTAGACAGACTTTGCCAGTGCAATTGTTGTCTCAGTGGGGAGATGAATTCCTTGTGTGACTCCCCTGCCTACCACGACCATCTTCCTAGAATCCTCCTCTAAATTATTTTTTAATTATCTTCAAACACATAATACAGTGTGTCCGTAAAGTCATGGTGCACTTTTGACCAGTCTCAGGAAAGCAAAAAAAGATGATAGAAATGTGAAATCTGCACCAAATAAAAGGAAAACCCTCCCAGTTTCTGTAGGATGATGTGGCAGCATGTGCGCATGTGCAGATGATGATGTAACACTGTGTATACAGCGGAGCAGCCCACAGCCATGCCAGTTGAGATGTGGACGGTACAGAGGAAAGTTCAGTGTGTTATGTGGCTTGCTAAATTCAAATCCATGACCAAAGTGCAACGTGAATGTTGGTGCGTTTATAACGAAGTGCCACCACATAGGAATAACATTACTCGGTGGGATAAGCAGTTGAAGGAAACCAGCAGTTTGGTGGAGAAACTGGCCATTAGTCAGTGACGAGCCTGTAGAGGCTATACAGGATAGCTACCTAAGGAGCCCTAAAAAATCTGTGCGTGAGCCTACATCGAACTGCACTGAATAGGTATGAAACTGGGAGAGTTTTCCTTTTATTTGGTGCAGATTTCACATTTCTATCGTCTTTTGTTGCTTTCCTGTGATGGTCAAAAGTGCGCCATGACTTTATGAACACACTGTATAGTCTCCAAGTTGTTGAAGATAAACAAAGCCAGGCACTAGTTAAAAGTGGTAAGGACAGATTTTTAATCAGTAATATATTATTGGAATAGGAAAAGAGCCTAGCATGAGCTGAACTCTGCTTCAATTTGCATAGAGGTAAATGGGCATTTTAAAGGGAGAGTAGGGAATAAGGAGGTAGGCAAGCAGGGGTTCAGTAGAGTTGTGAAAGTAAAAAATAAAAACAGGAAGGGGGTTGGTCCATGTGAAGCTCAACTGGGTTTGTTTGCTAAGTGATGTTTATCAAGGTCAGGCTCCTGCTCTCTTCACAGGCTGGGACAGGGGCCCTATCATCGGGTGTTGGCTGGAACAGTCAGTTAGTGTGGCAGCCTTGAGTTTTCTTAGGCAGGCACCTTAAGGAGGGGTAGGGTCATCTTAAGGATGTTGCCTTGAGCTGTTAGAAATTATGTTACTGTTTGTACAAGTCTTCATAGGCCAAGTTTGAGGCTTAGTTTAGAAGAGGGCTCAGAGGATCCTGGCTAGGGTTTTTTAAGGAAAGAATCATTGTCAAAGTAAAACCTACAGATAGACCCTGAACTACCTACCTGTCATTCCCAACCTTAGTTTATTCATGCTTCTCTGAGATAACCTTACCCTTATTATTGGGGTAGATGAGCCTTTTTCCATTTTTTTTTTTAACAGAGACAGAGAGAGAGAGTCAGAGAGGGATAGATAAGGACAGACAGACAGGAACGGAGAGAGATGAGAAGCATCAATCATCAGTTTTTTATTGCGACACCTTAGTTGTTCACTGATTGCTTTCTCATATGTGCCTTGACCGCGGGCCTTCAGCAGACCGAGTAAACCCTTGCTCAAGCCAGCGACCTTGGGTCCAAGCTAGTGAACTTTGCTCAAACCAGATGAGCCCTCGCTCAAGCTGGCAACCTTGGGTCTTGAACCTGGGTCCTCCATGTCCCAGTCCGACACTCTGTCTACTGCACCACCACTTGGTCAGGCCCTTTTTCCAATTTTTGAATGGACTTACACACACACGCGCACACACACACACACACACACACACGTGTGTGTGTATATATTCATAGGAAATACATACAGTTATTTTAACAAAACTGTGTCTACTGGTTTGACTGAAGAGATCTGAGAATCTTTCTGTGATGGCACCACCCTTTTTGGATTTGAAGCATGGTGTGACTATTTCATAGTTATTCCAGTTTCCTACTGAGGATTATTTGGGTTGTTTCCAATTTCTGTTGGAATTGTAATAAACTAGATGGTGATAATCATCCTCGTGAATGCCTCTTTGAAGTGTTTCTTTAACACAGAGATGGAATGGGGAATCACTGGGTCCTTGAGTGTACATTTAAAATTTTATTAGATGCCATGGAATTGCCCTTTTAAAGCAGCTCAACTCACTTACACTCCCACCAACTGGGTAAGAGTGTTTACTCCTCACACCGTTTCCAACACTGATGGAATCAAACTTCCTGATAGTTGCTAATCAGTTGGGTCAAAACTAGTCAATTTGTTTCCACAGCCATCTGTATTTTCTTTTCTGAGACCCAGCCCAAATCCTCAGATAGTAAAATGTCTTCTGATTGGATTCTGCATTGCTCCCATGGCATTGGCTATGAGGGTCACAGCTCCAGAGTACTACTAATGGCAGAATAGAGAGAGGAAAGAGCAAACGGCAGCAGGATTGAAGGAAAGTGAGGTTCCACTTTCCTCTCTGCAGCTGGAACTGAAACAAAGAGGCTTTGAGAGCTGGTCCCAGATTCCAGAGTCCAAGGTCTTGGCCAAATTATTTCTCATCCAGTTTTGCTAATTCTTGGTGGGGGGCAGGGGAGGCAAAAGTCAGTGTTCCAGGAACTGCTCTGAGTAAGCCAGCCAGGCAGAGGTTGGGGGCAGGGTATGTGTGTGGGGCCACCTGCCTGACACCTCCTAAGCTTCTCTTATCTTTTCTGTGTTCCTTCCTACAATAATAAAGTCAGATATGGGGAGAAGGGAAGAAGTGGGGTGAGATGGGGTAGGTACAAAGGTAAAGGAAGAGACTATATGCTCAATCCCTATACTCAGCTGGGCAGATAACCACAGTTTCCAGTTCGAGCTGGATGCTGCCAGGTGCACTGTGGCTGCCTCCCTGCTGCTGTCCCGGAGCTGGTGCCTGCTCTGCCCCAGGTCTCACCACAACAGGCCCATGCAATTACGTGGGTTTCTCAGCCTCCTATGGATGCTTGGGGCATCCCTGGGGACCACAGGTGAGGGGGTGAGGTGGGGGGGCATGCTGGAAAGACCCTCCCACTGTTCCAGGGCAGGGATGCTGGGGGTTGGCTTTGAGGCCTAAGGGGAGGTTGAGGAAGGGTCCCTCAGAGCTCACCTGCAAGGAGAACTGAGGCAGAGGGAGAAGAGGGCAGTTGGGTCCAGCTGGTACTGCTCTTCACCATCAGATTGTAGGGGTCTGCACTAGAATCAGGAGGGTGGGAATAAACTTTTTCTGGAAAAGGGTTCTTTCTACTTTGATTCAGTTTTTTGAGATCTTCTCTTCTCTTGACCCTTCTCCCCGGCCTGGGGCTCCTGCCACCTTGGACTTTGTCCTTCTCTCTCTCTCTCTCTCTCTCTCTTTGGATAGAGACAGAGAGAGTCAGAGAGAGGGACAGATAGGGACAGAGAGACAGGAAGGAAGAAAGATGAAAAGCATCAATTCTTTGCGGAATCTTAGTTGTTCATTGATTGCTTGTTAATTGACTGCTTTCCCATATGTGCCTTGACCTGGTGGGGCTTCAATAGAGTGAGTGACCCCTTGCTGCAGCCAGCAACCTTGGGCTTCAAGCCAGGGACCATGGGGTCATGTCTATGATCCCACACCAAGCCAGCGGCCTGTGCTCAAGCTGGTGAGCCTGCATTCATGCCGGCAACCTTGGGGCTTCGAACCTGGGTTCTCCACGTCCCATTCTGACGCTCTATCCACTGCGCCACCACCTGGTCAGACTGTCCTTCTCTTAACTTCCACACTTGCCACACTTCTGTGAGGTCCCCCTGCTGCCCTTTGGGCACCCTTTTCTCCCTGGGGTGTCTACAGCTTTGGTCCCTGGTGCCCCCTTCTCCAGCTCTGCCTCCAACTCTCCCAACCCCACTGGGCCCGTATGTCCGGGCAGAAGTGTTGCTGGCAGGGCTGGTGTGAGGGATCCTGAAGTCTGCCTTGTTCTCAAAGGGTGGGTCTGAGACCAGCTGGTGTGGGATCCTGTGTTTTTTCTCTCCCACCCCTCAAAAACTCTGCAATTCCTCTGCACTGACCTTTCCTCTACTTCCTGGTGTCTGCTCCTGACGGCTATTCCTAGACATTGCAGATACAAAGGCCCACAGTCCACCCTCTCGCTTACCTCCAGGGCTACCTCCTGGCTGTAAAGACTCTAGTCCAGGAATCTTCACAATCTCCCCACCTCCCTGAAACCCCCACGCTAAGCTGAGAGATGAGCCAAAGGGTGGGGGCAGGAACCTCAGCTCTCAGAGCAAAGATATTTGGGTCTGAGATGAGGAGGAAGCTGACCCTGAGTGGATAGGTGGTCTAGGCACTCCTGATTGCATATGCTGTGGCTGCATGCGTCTTCTCCGCTACTCACCCCTAGCATTAGGAGAACTCTGACCCGCACTCTTACCACTTGTCAAGTGAGATTGATGATATTTATAGAGTGAGAGGTTCATGTTTGTAAACTGATTTACCCAGTGGCCAAAACAGAGTAGGTAATAGAAACCGTCTATTTTTATTACTAACATAAGTAAAGCTTAAGGTCTCCAGGACTCATGCCTGCCTGCCGAGGTATCTCCTTCTGGAAATGTCCTGCTCTGTCCTGTCCCTCAGCCTGTGTGGTCCTCTCTCCTTGTCTCTCAATCTCAGTAGAATCTTCCCTTTGTTGTTCTCTATAGGCCAGGGGTCGGGAACCTATGGCTCGCGAGCCAGATGTGGCTCTTTTGATGGCTGCATCTGGCTCGCAGACAAATCTTTAATAAAAAAAATAATAATGGCCCTGGCCAGTTGGCTCAGTGGTAGAGCGTCGGCCTGGCGTGCAGGAGGCCCGGGTTCAATTCCCAGCCAGGGCACACAGGAGAAGCACCCATCTGTTTCTCCACCCCTCCCCCTCTTCTTTCTCTCTGTCTCTCTCTTCCCCTCCCGCAGCCAAGGCTCCATTGGAGCAAAGATTGCCCGGGCACTGAGGATGGCTCTGTGGCCTCTGCCTCAGGTGCTAGAATGGCTCTGACTGTGGCAGAGCAACGCCCCAGATGGGCAGAGCATCGCCCCCTGGTGGGCATGCTGAGTGGATCCCGGTTGGGCACATGCAGGAGTCTGTCTGACTGCCTCCCCGTTTCTAGCTTTGGAAAAATGCAAATAATAATAATAATAATAATAATGATGTTAAAAATATAAAACATCCTCATGTATTGTAATTCATTTACCATTCATTTCCTACCGCTCATGTTCATGGTTGCGGGTGGCTGGAGCTAATCGCAGCTGTCCTCCGGGACAACACCAAATTTTTCTTGGATCATGCGTAATGTACACAGGTCATTGTATGGCTCTCACGGAATTACATTTTAAAATATGTGGCATTCATGGCTCTCTCAGCCAGAAAGTTTCCCGACCCCTGGTACGGGCTTTCCTCTCTCTGACTCTTGTCCCTGTGCTCATGATGTGTCCCCGTCCCCAGTTCCACTTTGGCTGGGTTCTCTTTTTCTCCTGAAGAGGAAAGTCAGCCCAGAGAGTTCTGAGTCACAGGGAGAGGAGCAGAGGTGGACTGAAGGGTAAGGGCAGAGGGCCAGCAGGGACAAGGACTTCCGGGCCACAGGTAGAGGAGGGTGGAGAAAGCAGAGTAATGGAAGGGTGGGGTGTGTGAGGAGGAAAGGGTGGGGGTGGTGATGGGAGGAGGAAGGAACCTCTGCTGAGCCTGCCTGCGGCCATCCCAGGGCTGGAGTGTCAGACACTCAGATGAGGCTGGCAAGGTCTGAGGGTATCCTCACCTCCCTTGGAGATGCTGCCCTGGGGAGCAGACAGATGTTGGCTCTCAGAACCTGAGAGGCCCCAGCCCCTAAGTGCCTCTGACTGGGGAATAAGCTGTAGCACTTCCTGCTATGATATGTATCTGGAAAATGAAGTAGTAAATAATCTATGTGGTATTATGGTTACAAAATGACCTACAAATGAATTCATTTGTTCTATTGCCACTGCAGGAACTTCATCCATGGCCACATCCACTTCTAATGCACTTTTCCCCAGGGGAGAAGCAGCCCACACTGCTCTTAGCAAATCCTCACGATCCAAAGACATACCCGGGTGGCTGCTCAGCACCCACAAAACTGCTTCTCCTGCTCCTGGCAGCAGGGAACACATACCAATGACTCTCGCTACCTCTCCATACCTTCAACCCATTTCTGAAACATTGCTCAAATCTCAAATCCATTCCAACACCTCAAAAACTCCAATGTCCAACTTTGTCATCAAGGTGGAAACCACCCCACCGACCGTCATTGTCTATAAGGGCACTACGGAGTGCATCAACCCAACAACATTTGTAATCAGCACCACTTATCCTGCCACTACATGCATGACGATGACTCAAGTGTCCTTCACCAGTTCTTTTACCACTACAGCTGTGACAGGGAAGCCAGGGACAACCATCAGCAGTACTTACCCTGCGGCTACTACTGAGAGAGTCACCTCAGCCATAATCACTTCTCCCACTACCACCACTCCTGAGAAAAGTACCACAACCATGGCCGCACCCTTTTCCTCTGTCCCAACCACACTCACAACCCTCGATACTCTGATCTCCTCTATGACTGGTACCACAAAAAAAACTATCCCGACCACTGCAAGTGCCCATACGACCAAGTCTCCTACCCCAATAGTCACTTCTACCTCTGAGACGACACCTTTACTAACTACTACAAAAACACAGTCGATGACATTAACTGATAAAAGCTCCTTCCCTACTAGCAGCAGTACCTTCATTACTTCCACATCTTCAATTCCCAACACTACAAGTGCATTGGAAACATCAAATGCCAACACACCAGCACCTACCACAACCAAATCATTTACAACATCTAAAACAACTGTTGTATCAACTTCCACAGAAGAAATTACTGATCAAAGTAAACCAACAACATCTTTAAATACAATGACATCCATTAAAACACCATTTACCCTTAACAGTGCCACTACAAAAGGAACACTCATAACAACAACTGCCAATGAATCTAGCTTAAAACCAACAACTAAAGAAACACACATGACATCCATACAAACAAAACCTCCGTCAACCACAGAAGCCTCCACCAAAACAGTAATGACAACAGACACAAGCTCTTATGCTACTTCTACCTGGAAAACCACACTGAATCCCACCAGTGACATTTCTACAGAGTCTGTCACAACAGAGACAACATCTAAGCCCCCAATGACATCCTCAGTCACTCCCACAAATACAGGCAGTGCTCCGACATCTACCACCTCTACTCCTGTGACCACCAGTACTTTGACATCAACCATGAGTGTGTCTCCCACCTCTACACCTGTTTCAACCACAAAACCAGAGCAACCTTTTACCTCAAACACCACCCCCGTGCCAACCTTGCTTACTACACACTCTACTCCCCGGGCCACCTCCATCCCTTCATCTCCCTCCAGTACTGTCACCACGACTACCAGAGGAGTGACCACTTCTCCAGACACTTCAAGCCCTGCCACCTCAATCACAGCTACTCCACTCTCTCCCTCCACTAAAGCAACAACCACGACTTCTTCAGTCAACACAAAGACAACTCCCTCCTCAACGGAAACTCAACCTTTTCCAGGCATGACAACCTTAGAGAGCTCCTCCACAGCAAGCACACCCACAGCCACAGTAACCCCATCGGCCCCTACCACCGGCACCACGCTGACATCCACAGCCACCAGCGCGTCTTCTCTTAGTACTGAAATCCCTACTGCCACTATCACAAAGATCACTTCCACATCCACAGGTACACCAGGGTCATTGCCCACCACCACTGACCTCACCTCAACACTCACTATTTCCAGTGGGTCAACAACCCCCGCTCATACTATCACATCATCTGTCACCAACCACAATACCAAAACAACACCCATTGGCACTACAACCTTGGCAGCGACGCCTACTGTGACACCCACGCTCACAGTCACCCACAGCACTCCAACTCCCTCCCTTCCACCAAGCAGTTCAGTGACATCTGCTCAGTCCTCTTTTGTATCCACCAGTGGTAGCAGCACCACTCACACAGTGAGTCCCACTTCATCTGCAACCAGCACCAATACAGGGCACACAACCACTCACTCCACCATGGCAGCCACTACATCCCTTCCACACTCAACAGCCTCAGCCACAACCACAGAAACACTGTCCTCCACTGTAGCCTCTACGCAGACAGGAAGGACAACTGAAACAAGCTCTTATGCTACGTCTACCTGGAAAACCACACTGAATCCCACCAGTGACATTTCTACAGAGTCTGTCACAACAGAGACAACATCTAAGCCCCCAATGACATCCTCAGTCACTCCCACAAACACAGACAGTGCTCTGACATCTACCACCTCTACTCCTGTGACCACCAGTACTTTGACATCAACCATGAGTGTGTCTCCCACCTCTACACCTGTTTCAACCACAAAACCAGGGCAACCTTTTACCTCAAACACCACCCCCGTGCCAACCTTGCTTACTACACACTCTACTCCCCGGGCCACCTCCATCCCTTCATCTTCCTCCAGTACTGTCACCACAACTACCAGAGGAGTGACCACTTTTCCAGACACTTCAAGCCCTGCCACCTCAATCACAGCTACTCCACTCTCTCCTTCCACTAAAGCAACAACCACAACTTCTTCAGTTCACACAGAGACAACTCCCTCCTCAACGGAAACTCAACCTTTTCCAGGCATGACAACCTTAGAGAGCTCCTCCACAGCAAGCACACCCACAGCCACAGTAACCCCATCGGCCCCTACCACCGGCACCACGCTGACATCCACAGCCACCAGCGCGTCTTCTCTTAGTACTGAAATCCCTACTGCCACAATCACAAAGATCACTTCCACATCCACAGGTACACCGGGGTCATTGCCCACCACCACCGACCTCACCTCAACACTCACTTTTTCCCAGGGGTCAACAACCCCCGCTCATACTATCACATCATCTGTCACCAACCACAATACCAAAACAACACCCATTGGCACTACAACCTCGGCAGCGACGCCTACTGTGACACCCACGCTCACAGTCACCCACAGCACTCCAACTCCCTCCCTTCCACCAAGCAGTTCAGTGACATCTGCTCAGTCCTCTTTTGTATCCACCAGTGGTAGCAGCACCACTCACACAGTGAGTCCCACTTCATCTGCAACCAGCACCAATACAGGGCACACAACCACTCACTCCACCATGGCAGCCACTACATCCCTTCCACACTCAACAGCCTCAGCCACAACCACAGAAACACTGTCCTCCACTGTAGCCTCTACGCAGACAGGAAGGACAACTGAAACAAGCTCTTATGCTACGTCTACCTGGAAAACCACACTGAATCCCACCAGTGACATTTCTACAGAGTCTGTCACAACAGAGACAACATCTAAGCCCCCAATGACATCCTCAGTCACTCCCACAAACACAGACAGTGCTCTGACATCTACCACCTCTACTCCTGTGACCACCAGTACTTTGACATCAACCATGAGTGTGTCTCCCACCTCTACACCTGTTTCAACCACAAAACCAGGGCAACCTTTTACCTCAAACACCACCCCCGTGCCAACCTTGCTTACTACACACTCTACTCCCCGGGCCACCTCCATCCCTTCATCTTCCTCCAGTACTGTCACCACGACTACCAGAGGAGTGACCACTTTTCCAGACACTTCAAGCCCTGCCACCTCAATCACAGCTACTCCACTCTCTCCTTCCACTAAAGCAACAACCACAACTTCTTCAGTTCACACAGAGACAACTCCCTCCTCAACGGAAACTCAACCTTTTCCAGGCATGACAACCTTAGAGAGCTCCTCCACAGCAAGCACACCCACAGCCACAGTAACCCCATCGGCCTCTACCACCGGCACCACGCTGACATCCACAGCCACTAGCGTGTCTTCTCTTAGTACTGAAATCCCTACTGCCACTATCACAAAGATCACTTCCACACCCACAGGTACACCGGGGTCATTGCCCACCACCACCGACCTCACCTCAACACTCACTTTTTCCAGTGAGTCAACAACCCCCGCTCATACTATCACATCATCTGTCACCAACCACAATACCAAAACAACACCCATTGGCACTACAACCTCGGCAGCGACGCCTACTGTGACACCCACGCTCACAGTCACCCACAGCATTCCAACTCCCTCCCTTCCACCAAGCAGTTCAGTGACATCTGCTCAGTCCTCTTTTGTATCCACCAGTGGTAGCAGCACCACTCACACAGTGAGTCCCACTTCATCTGCAACCAGCACCAATACACGGCACACAACCACTCACTCCACCATGGCAGCCACTACATCCCTTCCACACTCAACAGCCACAGCCACAACCACAGAAACACTGTCCTCCACTGTAGCCTCTACGCAGACAGGAAGGACAACTGAAACAAGCTCTTATGTGACATCTACCTGGAAAACCACACTGAATCCCACCAGTGACATTTCTACAGAGTCTGTCACAACAGAGACAACATCTAAGCCCCCAATGACAGCCCCAGTCACTCCCACAAATACAAGCAGTGCTCTGACATCTACCACCTCTACTCCTGTGACCACCAGTACTTTGACATCAACCATGAGTGTGTCTCCCACCTCTACACCTGTTTCAACCACAAAACCAGGGCAACCTTTTACCTCAAACACCACCCCCGTGCCAACCTTGCTTACTACACACTCTACTCCCCGGGCCACTTCCATGCCTTCATCTCCCTCCAGTACTGTCACCACGACTACCAGAGGAGTGACCACTTCTCCAGACACTTCAAACCCTGCCACCTCAATCACAGCTACTCCACTCTCTCCTTCCACTAAAGCAACAACCACGACTTCTTCAGTTCACACAGAGACAACTCCCTCCTCAACGGAAACTCAAATTTTTTCAGGCATGACAACCTTAGAGAGCTCCTCCACAGCAAGCACACCCACAGCCACAGTAACCCCATCAGCCCCTACCACCGGCACCACGCTGACATCCACAGCCACCAGCGCGTCTTCTCTTAGTACTGAAATCCCTACTGCCACTATCACAAAGATCACTTCCACATCCACAGGTACACCGGGGTCATTGCCCACCACCACCGACCTCACCTCAACACTCACTTTTTCCCAGGGGTCAACAACCCCCGCTCATACTATCACATCATCTGTCACCAACCACAATACCAAAACAAAACCCATTGGCACTACAACCTCGGCAGCGACGCCTACTGTGACACCCACGCTCACAGTCACCCACAGCACTCCAACTCCCTCCCTTCCACCAAGCAGTTCAGTGACATCTTCTCAGTCCTCTTTTGTATCCCCCAGTGGTAGCAGCACCACTCACACAGTGAGTCCCACTTCATCTGCAACCAGCACCAATACAGGGTACACAACCACTCACTCCACCATGGCAGCCACTACATCCCTTCCACACTCAACAGCCTCAGCCACAACCACAGAAACACTGTCCTCCACTGTAGCCTCTACGCAGACAGGAAGGACAACTGAAACAAGCTCTTATGCTACGTCTACCTGGAAAACCACACTGAATCCCACCAGTGACATTTCTACAGAGTCTGTCACAACAGAGACAACATCTAAGCCCCCAATGACAGCCTCAGTCACTCCCACAAATACAGGCAGTGATCCAACATCTACCACCTCTACTCCTGTGACCACCACCAGTACCTTGACATCGACCATGAGTGTGCTTCCAACTTCTTTACCTGTTTCAACCACTCAACCGGTTTTTACTTTCACACCAAAAACTTCATCTGTGTTTACTTTTATTACCACGCTACCTGTCAACTCTAGTCCAACATCTCCTTCTGTCACTGGTACTGTTACTAGGGCTACAAATGAAATCTCCACTCACACTGCAAGTGTTACCTCTTCCCCAAGTTTGGGCAGTGTTTCGATTCCTCAAAGTACCAGGAGTCTAACCACTGGCACAGCAACAAGTGTAGTGCATACATCTACAACTGCAATAACCACCTCCTTTAGTACTATCATCTCGTCTTCAATACCTGAAATAACAATGTCTTCTTCTCTCTGCCCCACCAGTGGAAGTTCAACGATTCCTACTACCACTAATTGCTTCCCTACCTCCCTACATCCTCTTAGTACAATAAGTACAGGCTCGTCTTCTGCCACTGCATTTCCTACTTCTTCATCTGAAACTACAAGAACGACTCCAACCGTGACTTCTCTAATAACTTCTTCTATTGAAACAACCCCCATTTCTCTTATTTCCTCCACTACCTCATGTCCAGAATCTATATCCATTACAATAGTGCCTACCTCTCCCACCACTCCATGTATAGAAATTGATCCAAACAGTAAAGTTACTTCTACACCCACCATACCATCATCAGTCTTTACCTCTACTCCTGAGATGGCCACCACATCTCCTAGTTTCACCAGTATGACAAGTGTATTTCCTACACATACAGACACTTCTACTTCAGTTCTGGCAAGTGACCCCACCAATGCCATAACTGAGACTCCTAGTTCTATCAGCCCTGGGACTGTCCCTATTAACACAGTTTCGATGAGCACACAAAGACCTACCAGTGGGACCTGGTTGAGCACGTATTCTGTAACCACCTCACGTGTGTCCAGCATCACTAGCCTCCCAATGACCCCGGAACCAAGCAGCAGCTTGCCAACTGCCATGATGACATCAAGCAAGTTGACACACCCCACCCCAACCACCACCAGGACTCCGGAGACATCAGTGTCCACAGCTCAGACTCCCACCACTTCTACATCACCCAGGACAACTTTGACCACTACTCAGATGACCACACCACCTAAGATGACTACCACACCAGGTTGGACCTCCTCTCTCCTCTACTAAATTCCTGTGTCAAAAATGTCAGGCTGTATCTTGAACTTCCCTTTCTTTCTGTACTTCCCAGGCTCCTGTGACAATAATGGCACCTGGATACAGGGCCACTGCCTCTGCCCCCCAGGGTTCTCTGGGGACCGCTGTGAACTCCTGGAGGTGAAGTGCCAGAATGGGGGTCAATGGAATGGCCTCTCGTGTGAATGCCCCAGTACCTTCTCTGGCTCCCGCTGTGAGAATGGTGCAAATGAGTTGGAACTGGGTGAGTCACCAGGGTCCTACCCTACGCATTTTCTCCTGAAAGGTGGCACTGACTCTTCCTGGCCCAGCTCTGTGGTTGGCAGGGAGGCACCCATGCTGCTTTGTTCAATCCTTCCATCCCTACCTTCTTTCTTTGCCCTTCCCCTCCACCCTCACTTCCAGGAGGTGGCTGGTACCACCTCATGCCTCCTCCACCCTCACTTCCAGGAGGTGGCTGGTACCACAGTTCTTCCGGGACCTCCTCCCAGTCTGGACTGCTCAGAACTATATTAGTTTCTAATTGTTGCTGTAACAAATTCCCACAAACAATTTTGAAGAAACACAAAATTCTTATCTTACAGTTCTGTAAATTAGAAGTCCAACGTGGGTCTTGACGGGCTAAAATTAAGGTTTCAACAGGCCTGCATTTCTTATCAAAGAATCCATTTCTTTGACCTTCCCAGCTGCTGAAGCCTTCCACATTCCTTGTCTCAAGTCCCTGTTTCCATATTCAAAGCCAATGATATTGCTTCTATGACTTTTTCCCATACTCATGTCTTCCTCTGACTGATTCTGACCTTTCCTGCTCCCTCTTCCACTATTAAGGACCTTGTGATTATATTGGGTCCACCAAGATAGTCCATGGTAATTTTCACATATTAAAGTCAGCTGTTTAGTAACCTTAATTACATCTCATCTGTAACTTTAGTTCCTCTTTGTGACATAGCATAACATATTCACAGTTCCGGGGATTAGGACATAGGCATCTTTGGGGCCATTACTCTGCCTCCCACTGGGGCAGACAATAGAGAGACCACAGGCCTGACTGTGGTGCATCCTGACTTCACTTTCCCTCATCTCAGGACAACTCATCCCAGAAGTTCTACTTCTCTCCCTCCTGCTTATTTAGTCAGTCCTCAGGGAGCAGGAGGAGCCTGCTGGGTTGGAGTGGGGGTGGTGATGTCAGAGGAGCGGATGGTGAAGTGACCGGAACAGGGCATGCTATGTGCAGAAACCGTGGCTGCTGAAGTAGGCATGCAGGTGGCTGTCGAGCAGAAATTCTCTCCAGATCTCAATGACAAAACTTCCAAGGCCTTCAAGGATTTCAACAACAGCTTCCAGAATCAGGTGAGGGGAAAGTGGAGGGGTCTCAAGGGTCCTCACCTGAAGCTGAGCTTGGGCTGGGTGACTTCAGGTCTGGAGATCCAGATGTGAGCCCAGGGACCCTTGGTATTTCAGATGCGGGAGGTTTGCCAAAACATGCCGGAGTTCAAGAGTGTGGAGATCTTGTCTCTGAGGTAGGAGACTCCGCTGGGGCCATGGAGGTAGTGTTGGGTGGGGGAGAAGGAGGTGCAGAGAAAGGCTGAAGAAGACATCTTTTGCTTTGGAATCATTATATTTCATAAAGAGAGAAATGAAGAATGTATGCAAGGGAGTCACTCCATGGGGGACTTTTGAGATCATTTTCTGAGGTATTCAATAATTTCTCTGTAAGAGGGATGCCACCCCTACTTTCTGAGTGCATCGGAAGGAGAGGGATTGTATGAGATATGCAGCAAGGTGGAGCATGAGGGCTGGTGGGAAGCCTGGTGTCGGGGCTGTAAGTGGTCTCTCTCTGGATGGCACCTGGCCTGCTGGGTCGGTCAGCATGAGCGAGGCAGAGAGCCCAGGGTGGCCTGGTGTGGTAATGGCTTGAGACAATGCAGGAGAACAGCAGTCATTCCTTGTCCTGCCTTCCCAGGCTGACCACCTCAGGGATTCTGGCATCTACTTCTGAATATAATGTGTCTGGAATCCGAACTCGTTGCCTCTGCCCCCCTTCTCCCCAACACCTGTGCACCCATGGTTGGTCCTGAAGGTGTCCTACTAAGGATCTATGTGCCCCAGACCTGGACACATTTTAAGGTCCCCTGACTCCCTTGACCCCCTCAGAAACGGCAGCATTGTGGTGGACTATCTGGTCTTGTTGGAGTTACCCTTCAGTGTCCAGCTGGACAACAAGTATGAGACAGTGAAGACAGCCCTGAAGGAGAAGCTCCAGAACGCCAGCCAGGACCAGAACCAGAACAGTTGCCAGAATAACCAGAGTGAGCTGAGCCCGGGGGCTTCGGGCTAGAGGGAGGCGTCGGTCACAGCCACCATCGCTTTCTGCTCCAGCTCGGACAGGGCTCTCCTGGGATCAGGTGCCAGCCCTGTGGTACCTCCAGCAGGTTTTGAGAAGGGACATGGGCCTGCAGACAACTGGGTCAAGAATGGGGCTAAGGAGGAACCTGCCAGAACCTGGGAGTTGGGGAAGAGACCCCCTGAGAGTTCTCAAGGTTTTCAGGATGGCTGAGGACCTCTGATTATTTGGGGGAGATTAGGGGGGACAAAGGAGCCTTCCCTGGCAGCCCACTCTCCTGACTGACAGAGCCCTCGCTGCCCTTCCCGGTGCTTGCCCTGCTTCCCAAGCCCTGAGCCCTGGACCTTCCCAAACCAATTCCCCCTGGGTCTATGTCCCTCACAGCCCTGTGTTTTAAGTCTGACTCCATCAAAGTGAACAACACCAGGATGGACCTAACACCGAAAGGTGAGAAAGGGCAGAGGGCTGAGTGGACCCAGGAGGCCAAAACCCCTCCCACCAGGGACACTGCCCATTGAAATTCCCTGGGGAAGTTAGGGAGACCCTTTGGGGAAGCAGGTGATGTGGTCCCCCTAGTACTGCCCTTCCTGGGGCAGCAGGGAAGGTGAGGAGAGGGTGGAGATCCTGGAGGTCTGCCCTCCCCTAATCTAATCCCAGTGTCTACCCACGACACCCCATTCTCGGAAATGTAGTCCTTCCATCCATTTTCAGAATCGTTATAACCAGGCTCCTGAGTAGAGTGTATGATATCTCTGTTTGTCTGCCCCCCCCCCCCCAGCCATCTGTCGCCGGGCCGCTGCCCCGGGTTATGAGGATTTCTACTTCCCCTTGGTGGAGAAGAACCGGCTCCGCTGCGTCACCAACTGCACGTCAGGCGTGAAAGGCTACATCGACTGTAACCAGGGCCAGTGCCTTCTAGAGAAGAGCGGTCCCACTTGCCGGTCAGTCGGCCCCACCCAGCCAGGGCCCCGCCCCTCTACGCCCCACCCATTTGTCTTAAAGTGGATCCCCGCCCACCTGCTAGCGCCCGCGGGGTCCAGGTGCCCAATGGACCGACCCCTCCAGGGAGGTGGTGACAGTCTGTGACCTGTGCCCCCCATCCACCAGCTGCTTCTCCACGGACACGCACTGGTTCTCGGGCCCGCGCTGCGAGAGGTCAGTCGCCTGGAAGGCCCTGGTTGGGGGCCTCGCGGGGGCCGCGGCTCTGCTGCTGCTGCTGGTGGCACTCAGCGTCTTCCTGGTGCGCTCCCGGAGGAGGCCTGGCCACCGCGGAGGCCGGTGAGCGCTCTACCCGTAGAGGCGAGGGTGGCAAAGGGGTTTCAGATGGGGCAGGCTTGGTTAGACCACGTGCGTCCTGATTCAGGTCCTGGGACGACGCTGACGAGAAATGGTTCGACATATGCGATGAAAACACTGTGGGAACTTTTACAAACGTAGGCTTCGAGGACAACGGATCAAGTGAGTCCTGCCTCCTGGGGGATGGGCAGGGGCTTTCTTGGGCACCACTGTGGCCTGGCCAGACCCAAAGATCTCCCTTGCCCAGGACGGACATATACCTCCTGCTAGGGAGCTTACCTGCAGCCCATGTCCCTACTGTGGAAGGCCACCGTCCTGCACAGGCCACCCCAGCAGGGCAGGCACAGGGGTGCAGGAGCTCCCTGAACCTTGCCTAACTCACTTTTTTTTCCTCCCTCTGTTTTTCCTTCCTCTTTCCTTTCTCTCTAGTCAAGGAGAAAAACTTCCATGTGGCCTTGGAGACCGTGGACACCAATATGAGGGTGAGGAGGCAGAGGGGAGATGCATGGTAGAGAACTCTCCCAGGTCCAGCTCCACGTGCGCCCCCACCCACTGACCAAGGCCAGGGAGCTGAGCTCGGACCAGGAGGCAGAGACCTCCCAGCCAGTCGGAGCCAGGTGGCTCCTGTTCTCACTCCTTCTCTCACGCACTCTGTGGCAGGTACACACACAGAGACCTGAGGTGGCCTCGTCCTGGCTGTGAGCTCTGCACGACCCTCCACACTACCCCAGATGCAGGAAGAAACCACCTACACTGCGTCTATTTCAAGAGATGGCCCGCGGTCCTCAAGCAGCTCAGTGTCCTGGTTTCCTTGGACAAAATCAGACCATCCTCTGACCCCCATCCTTCTCTTCATGTTAAATGCACCTGGAGGTGCAGTTCAGGTCTAGGCTCTTCCACTGTTGGACCTTGGGCAAGTAGCAACTTCCCCAGACTTGTAAAAGTAGTGTAGCATGCGTGTTCTGATACCTTGTACGGTTATTGTGAAGACCAGGAGTGCTCAGTCAGTTCTCTGTTCCAATGCAGCTTCCTGTGTCAGCCCTCGTGCTTAGGTGGCTGCTCTCAGATCCTCAGTCCCCACATCTTCGGTTGTGTCTCAGGCCTTATTTTCTATTTTACTGTGAGCATTCCTACTGCCTGTTCGTCACCCCGTACCTGTAGCCAGCCAGCAGTCCATCCCAGCCTCCTTCCCTCCTTATATAACTCCCTGCCATACCCTTTGCTCCCATTCTTTAAATTATGTCACCCTCTGAACCCACTTAAATCACTCCTCCCCACACCCCAGCCCCCAGCCCTGATTTCCCCCACCATCTGTAGTCTCCCCTCCCTATCCTCACGCCCTCAGCCCTAAGTCCTTGCTCTCCACCCCCATATCTCAGTTTTAAATCTGCCTTCCTCCCCCACCCCTGTTCCTAGTTAGGTACAGATACCTTGTCATCTTAGGACCCCCAGACTGTATTCCCCAGGTTCTGGTTCCCCATTTTGTGGCTCCATCCTTTCCTCTCCCCTCAAGGACCCTGGATCCCCATGGGTGGGGGGTTGGGATGAGGGTTTCCCCCAGGGCCTTAAGGGCGAGGGGAAGTGGACCCTGAGGTGGAGAAGCTCCCTCAGCCCCTCCTCCTCCCCTCACTCTCTCTCTTCTCCCTTACTGCCTCACCCCCTCTCTACCCTTTCCTAGCTCCTCCTCCTCACCCTCCTCCTGCTCCCACCCCTGCCTGCCCCTGCAGTATCCTCTGAGGCCAGCAGCCCCTCACCACTTGAGCAGGAAGGTCTCTTTTGGAAACAGGACATCTGCAAGTCTTCAATTCTCCCATGGAACTCAATATAATATTTATTATAAAAGAAACTGCTCTGTGTCTTTCTCCTTCTCACTTCCTGGTGCTTCCACTTGGTTGGAGAACAGGGACATCTGGAGGAAATGTTGTAAGAGAGCCTGGGAAAGCCAGTTGCCCCCAGTGAGGCAGGAAGGGTCTCTCATAGGGAACAGAGATTGGGGACCGATTGTCTTATGGAGAGGGAAGCCTCTCCCTCAGCAGCACATGGAAGCCTATGGGTTTATCTCTACCCTTCCCTTCTTGACATCAGGAGCTCAGGGCTGGGTCAGGGAGGCGGGTAGCCCAGACCGGATGAGTTTCCATTTATGCTGACAGGAAAGCTGGGCCTTCCCAAACATCTTGAGCCTTGAACCTCCCCAAGTCTGGGTGGCAGACACACACACACACACACACACACACACACACACACACACACACACACACACCAGAGCCTGCCATGTCTGGGTCTCGGGCCCTTCTGTTGCCCCTAGTGTGGGTAGCCAAGCATGCCAGATTGGAGCTGAGGGTGGTCAGGACTATAGTGTGAAGTCCTTTGGGTGGGGTTTGGGAAAGATTCCTGGAACATTTTCCCAGGTCAAGGGACTGGCAGTGTCCAGGGGTGGAGACCAGGACCATAAATCCTCAGGTGGGAATGGAGCCCCACCCAGGAGAGAGGCTGATGGTTGGAGGCTCTGAGGAAGGTGTGCTCTACTTTGAAAGGGGTCAGCTTGAGGTGGATGCTGGGAAGGAGGGCTGGAGAAAAGAGGATCTCTCAGGGGTTGGGGTGGAGGGTCCTTCACTCAGCTCTGCCTGTTGCTGGTTGTTCCTTCCAGGGTTTGTCCTCCCTCCCTCCATAGTCACCTTCTTCCTAGCATTTCTTGGCCCCTGCCTCTTGGTAACCATCACACACTCACACCTCTGGCTTCCAGTCTCTCCCCTGGCCCTGCCCTACCTGTGCTCTAGCTTCCGGGAAAGACCCTGGCTCTGGGTGGTCAGCTCTCCAGGAGTTAGAGAGGAGGAGGGTTGACAGGCTGCCTTTTGTCCAACTCCTGTGATCACAATGCACCACTCAACCAGCCCCATTATACCCCACCCTGGACCAGGCACTGTCCTTTCCCGAGACAAAGGTCCCCAGGGTCCCTTTTTTTTTTTTTTTTTTTTTTTTTACAGAGGCAGAGATAGACAGGGACAGACAGACAGGAATGGAGAGAGATGAGAAGCATCAATCATTAGTTTTTCGTTGCGTGTTGTGACTTCTTAGTTGTTCATTGATTGCTTTCTCATGTGCCTTGACCGCGGGCCTTCAGCAGACCGAGTAACCCCTTGCTGGAGCCAGCAACCTTGGGTCCAAGCTGGTGAGCTTTTTGCTCAAGCCAGATGAGCCCGTGCTCAAGCTGGCGACCTCGGGGTCTCGAACCTGAGTCCTTCCGCATTCCAGTCCAACGCTCTACCCACTGCGCCACCGCCTGGTCAGGCCCCAGGGTCCTTTTTATAATTGACCTCTCCCTGGAAGGCATTCATTTCCTGGTCCTTCTTGATGGGGGAAGATTCTGTAGCCCAGGACCTGCTCTGTAGGAGATGCTGGTGATTTGGATCTTGCTGCTGGCTTTCTGACCCTGGGCACCCATCACTGCCATGACACCTGGTGAGTGAGACCCAGCCTGGCCTGGAGTTCCCTGATGATCCTGGCACATGCCGGCCTCAGGCAGGGCTGCAGGTGGCTGGCCTCCCTACTTCCCTTCCTCCCTCTCTTTGCTGGGGAGGGGACTGCCAAAGGGCTGGACACCAGCCAAGATCTCATCTTGCCTTTGGAAGCACTAGAGTGGTCACCCTGGAGACCTGTGGGTGCAGAGGAAGGGCGTGGCCTATGGTGCAGTTGACAGCCAGCACCAAGCCCCTGGCCCAAGGAGTGAGTGGGGGATGGAGTCTACCCATTCTGCTCTCCAGGCTTCTCCTGGGAGTAGAGAGACTTCTTCTTTATCTAGACAGTAGTCTTTGCCTGCCCCATCCTGGGGGCTGCTTCTGCCCAGAAGGCCAGGTCTTTCTGACCTCACAGAGACATTCACTATACAGGCTGCCAGCCCTGGCTGGGGGGCGGGGGCGTGGAGGGGGTCCATGGGCATCTGGCAGCTCCCATGCTTGCTTGGGCAGGGGTCCCTGGAAAAGCCGCTCTCATTAGACATGGCTGAAGGGCTGAGGAGTATACGGGCTCTGGGGTGCTGGTTGAACCTTGTCAGGGTCATTTGTCTGGGAAGTGGCCGATTATAAGCTGATTGCTAGTGGGTTCCCTCATGAAGAGCAGACTCTTGAGTCCCAGAGACAAGAGGAGCTCGGGGGAAGGGATGGGTAGGGCAGACACTGGGGCCAGGAGCAATGGGGGGTCTAGCCCAGGGCCCTCGGCAGAGGAAGCAACTCTTGAGCTAAGGACCTGCAGGGTGTCAGGGAGGGATGGCGAGTGGGCGGGGGTCTCTGCAGGAGGGAATGTGGGCCCCCAGAGTCCACCACAACCTGCCATGCCCTGACATGGCTCCTTTCTCCTACCCAGACCTGCTGGGGGGCAGTGGCACTGGCCCAGAGGAGCTAAGGGGAGAGGAGTGAGGGCTCTGGGTATCAAGTGTGTGGATTTAGGGACATTATAAAAATACATTAATTACAGATATATTAGCTTTAAGGTAATAAACAGAGAATAGGGAGCTATGTGGGGAGAGGAAGTCGATCTTAGGAAGGATCTTGACTGTCCCCACTGCTCATGTGGACTCTGGGCCTCTCTCTGGCCAGGTTGTTTGAGGAGAGAGATGGTGGTGGTGATGATGATGGTGATAATGAAGGGCCCAACAGTCAGTAAATGAATAGCCTCCATGTGTCAGCCATGCATTAGAGACTGCCATCCACAGAAGTAAAGGGTCCTATTCCTAAGGCTTTCACACAAGTGAATTCATTAGCATGCCAAAGTCAAAATGTATCTGTCTATAAGTGCAGAGAACTGTCAGGGGCGAGTAGGTTAGGCAAATAGGGTCATTCCAAGGGGACTCCAGAAAGTCTGATGATACCAGGGGCCGCCAGCCCCCTCTCACAGAGGGCTCTGCTATTTACAAAGCCATTTCAGAGCAGGTAGCTCATATGACTCATATGAAGTAAAGGCAGAGAGGAAATTGAGGCCCAGAGAGAGTGAGTGACCTACCTGGGGCCACGGAGCAAATAATTAGCATGATGTTATCCATTTAACGCTAGGTTTGTGTTGCCCTGCCCCCCCCCGTTGGAGGACCTCTGCCAGAATTCTGCAACAGCCCCTTCCCCTGAATGGATTCTGGGGCCTCAAGAAAGGGTTCAAATGTTGGGTCAGAGACCACCAGTGGCATCTGTGGTTTTCTTTTATTTTGTAAGTCTTTATTTTTATATTTATTTTTAGATTTTTCATTTATTCATTTTTAGAGAGAGAGGAGAGAGAGAAAGAGAGAGAGAAGTTGGGAGGGGCAGGAAGCATCGATACATGCCTTGACTGGGCAAGCCCAGGGTTTCAAACCAGCGACCTCAGCGTTCCAGGTCGATGCTCTATCCACTGCGCCACCACAGGTCAGGTAGTTTTCTTTGTTTCTAAGCTGTGCCCTTCTCCAGGTACTCCGGCTCACCATGAGGACCGATGAGGTTTTGGACGACTGAACAGCAAGGAAAAAGAATGCCAGCCTGAGAAGGTAGGGGAAACACATGCAAGGCTGTGAGGAGTCCAGCCGCGGGGGCGGGTACTGGGTAGCTGTGAGGTTCGATGGGGTGAGTTCAGAGGGAGTATCTTTGGGTGACAGAAGCATTAAAGCCAAGTGGAAGCTTTTAGACACCAAAGGACCTACTTGGTGGGGCGCCCTTGGCAGCCTGCCCAGCCAGTGGCAGGGCAGATCTGAGGAAAGGTGCTAGGAGCCATCTGGCATGAGGCCATGAGGGTCCAGCTGGGGATCCAAGTCCCCCGGAAATGGAGAGGAAGGTTCCGTTTGATGATGGGCACCAAGATATATGGTCCTGGATCCTGTGGGACTGGGAGGGCAGGGCCTCTTTCTGGTGGTTGATAATGGCCTCCAGGTGGGCCTGTTGAGTTTGAGGTGACCGTGGAGTTTCTGGGTGGAACTGTTCTGGAGGCCTGGGGCTCAGGAAGGAGCATAAGAATAGAATTCTAGCCTGACCTGTGGTGGCGCAGTGGATGGAGCGTTGACCTGGAATGCTGAGGTTGTTGGTTCAAAACCCTGGGCTTGCCCGGTCAAGGCACATATGGGAGTTGAAGCTTCCTGCTCCTCCCCCTTCTCTCTCTCTCTCTCCTCTAAAATGAATAAATAAATAAAAATAATTTTTAAAAAAAGAAAAAAAAGAATAGAATTCTACATTCTTATTCTTTTTTTTTTTTTTTTGAGTGATAGTATCAAGATTTATTAGAGTGCAAAAGTACAGCCTGGGAGCCTGGGAGATGGAAGGGCATCCAGGGCACAGATGCCCTTGTGGAAAGGCTGCCACTGGAGGAGGTGCCTTCCTGGTGGACACAGCAGCAGCAGCTGCTCGATGCTGTCAATCTGCCCCCACATATACCATGCCGATGTCTCATCCGCGACCAGGTGGTTCAGCTTCACCTGAATTCTACCTTCTTCATAAGCTGCAGGAGCCACCAAGTCCAGACAGTGCCGGATCAATGTGAGGTTTGAAATCCGTATCCTGTTTTATGTACATAAAGTTCTCACAATAAGGGTGGGGGAGAAGAGCTCCTCAGGATGGCAACAGGGGACAGGGACTGACATGGAGGGGCTGGGGCAGGAGCTAGAAGGGGTCAGAGCTCTGTAGCCTAGAAAGGTGAAGGTAGAAATGACGAACAAGTACAAAATTGGGAAGAGAGTGGTAATGGTAAGAACAGATTTGTTCACAGTAGACAAAGGAGCAACCTTTGAAACTGGTGTGATATAAATTTAGAGCAGTTAAAAGGAAGTGTTATCTTATATGGAGAGTAATAAACATTCATTTAGCAAACACTCCCAGGTCTGGCTTGACCTGGCCAGGTGCTGGGTGCTCTGGAGGCAGGATGAATACAAGTTTATCAGTGAGTTTTTTAGATGGGAGCATGGGGATGGTGCAGACCACCACCCAAGCCTGGTGTTTGAGGCTCTGAAAGGGGCCTAGGATGATGAAGGGCTGTGGAGATGGGCCTCTCATTGCTGCGCCTGCCTGGACTGAGCAGGGAAAGGTGGCATTGGAGTTTGGTGGCTGTTGAGTAGTACAGGGAGAAAGTATTAATAGCTGCTCAAAGGCCTAAGACAAATCCAGAACTAACAAAGGCATACATAGCTATAGAGAGAATTAAAACATTGATTTAAAAATCCCCTCGGATACAACAAGTTGTGAAGCTGCCCTAACCCTGTAGTCTGGCTATTAATCATCAAAATTGCTGATGTTCGTTGAGGGTCCACTCTATGGGAGCCACTATTCTAAATATCTATGATCTCATTTAACCTTCCCAACAACTCAGGAGGAAGTGCTGTTACTGATTTCTGTTTTATATGTGGGGAAACTGAGGCTCAGAGATGTTAAATTACTTGATCAAGGTCACCCATCCATCAAACAGAGGAGCCAGGACGTAAACTGAAGTTGCCTGGCTCAGAGCCCATATTCTTCACACTTGCTATAACCTGGGGTACCCATGTGAGTTAGTTTCCCCAGGCTTCTGCAACAAATTACCACAATTTGGTGGCTTCAAACAGCAGGACTGTATTCTCTTGCAGTTGTGGAGGCCAGAAGTCTGAAGTGAGGTATCATCAGGGCCCACTCTATTCAGGGGAAGATCCTTCCTGGTCTCTTGCAGCTTCTGGTGGCTCTTGGTGTTCCCTGGTTGTGGTAGCCTAATGGCAATCTCCACCTCTGTCTTCACATGACCTTTCCTGTGTGTCAAATCTCTCTTTTCCCTTTCACAAGGATACCAGCATTCAGATTTAAGGTCCATCTTAAATCCAAGATAATCTGATCTTGAGATCCTTAACTACATTTCAGAAAATCTATTTTCAAATAAGGTCACATTCACAGGTGCCAGTGGTTAGGACAAAGCTTTTTGGGTTGGGGGGGGCACAATTCAATTCACTACAACAACGAGGGGCTGTCTCTTCAGAAAGACAGGTGGCAAGGGGCCCTGGCCGGTTGGCTCAGCGGTAGAGTGTCGGCCTGGCGTGCAGGGGACCCGGGTTCAATTCCTGGCCAGGGCACACAGGAGAAGCGCCCATTTGCTTCTCCACCCCCCCCCCTCCTTCCTCTCTGTCTCTCTCTTCCCCTCCCGCAGCCAAGGCTCCATTGGAGCAAAGATGGCCCGGGCGCTGGGGATGGCTCCTTGGCCTCTGCCCCAGGCGCTAGAGTGGCTCTGGTCGCGGCAGAGCGACCCCCCAGAGGGGCAGAGCATCGCCCCCTGGTGGGCAGAGCTTCGCCCCTGGTGGGCGTGCCGGATGGATCCCGGTCGGGTGCATGCAGGAGTCTGTCTGACTGTCTCTCCCCGTTTCCAGCTTCAGAAAAATACAAAAAAAAAAAAAAAAAAGACAGGTGGCAAGGGACAGGTGGCACTGCCTGCTGGTGCTAGGAAGCCAAGTAAGCCCGTCCACTTGCCACAAGTGGGTGCAGGGGGGAAGGGAAAGAGCCAAGGTGGCCTGGTCTTAGCCCTACTGAGACCTTGCCTGGTGGGAATGACTTTACAGAAGAGGAGACGGCCCAAGTCACTGAGCTTGTGTGTGGCAGGGCTGAACATGCACCCAGGACTGGATGACCGAAGCACATTCCAGTGGCCCCCACATTACTTCTCTTGTAGAATATTCGAGAATGAACAGTGTGGTCAAGGAAGCCGTCATTCATCACTGTTTTCCAGGGGAAATGAAAGTTCAAAAAGGTTAGCTGCATAAGACCCCCAGCAGCTGTGTAGCTGCTAACCTGGAGGCATGTCCGGGCTCCCACCCTTTGGGGCTGATCCTGCAGACCCAGCTGACTGAGTTTACCACAAGCCAAAGCGGGTTTCGGAGGTGGAAGGAGGGCACAGCCTCACAATGCAGTGGTGGTCTTAAGACTTCTTGTCCCGAGGTGCCTTGCAGGGCCCTTCCCCAAGAATGCCACAGGTGAAGGACTTTCTCATAAACCAACTGCCTTACTCAATGATTATCTTTTAAAGAGAAATGTAAATACATGTATTGTGAAGAAGCAATAAAAACCACAAACAGGGCAAGGAAGTATCCAATTTTACTGGTTTGGTAGGAGAGTCGGTATTTTTGATGGTAAGTGTGACCACAGCCCAGGCAAATCATTTTTGTTAGGCCTTTTGACCACAGGGGTGTGGAGAGCTCCAGCTTGGGAATAATTTGAGTGAGTGGTTTTTCCTGGGTTCTCCAATGTACCAGGCACATCTGACATTTTTAA
The DNA here is from genome assembly GCF_036850995.1 of Saccopteryx leptura. Taxonomy (NCBI): domain Eukaryota; kingdom Metazoa; phylum Chordata; class Mammalia; order Chiroptera; family Emballonuridae; genus Saccopteryx; species Saccopteryx leptura. The sequence continues at coordinate 189,477,209 of NC_089506.1, forward strand.
AATAGCATATATATTTATTGTGTTTTAAACATTATACTGTGAATGCATATTTGTTGTAGAACATTTAGATAATATAGACAAAAGGAAGAAAAATTTTGTTTAAATTACCACTCAGATAAACATTGTTAACATTTTGGTCTATTTCCAAATATGAATTTAGATTTATTCTATGGGAAGTTCATTTTTTTTTTTTTTTACAGAGACAGAGAGAGTGTCAGAAAGAGGGATAGACAGGGACAGATAGACAGGAACGGAGAGATGAGAAGCATCAATTATTAGTTTTTCATTGTGCATTGCAACACCTTAGTTGTTCATTGATTGCTTTCTCATATGTGCCTTGACCGCAGGCCTTCAGCAGACCAAGTAACCCCTTGCTCGAGCCAGCGACCTTGGGTCCAAGCTGGTGAGCTTTGCTCAAACCAGATGAGCCCGCACTCAAGCTGGCGACCTCGTGGTCTTGAACCTGGGTCCTCTGCATCCCAGTCCGATGCTCTATCCATTGCGCCACTGCCTGGTCAGGCTATGGGAAGTTCATATTTTAATGGCTGATCAGTATTCCATTCTATGGAATGCCATAGTTATTATCTAACCAGTCTTTCACTCTGTGATTCTTAGACATGTTCACCCTACTTTTTCACTATAATAAATAATGATGTAATAAATAATCTTTTATAAAATGTCTTAATCTGCATCAGATTACTTTATTTTGGTATCAGTAACTAGAAATGGAATCATTAAATGGACTCTGTGAGTGGTCCCTGATATATATTTTCAAATCATCCTTTAGAAATATGATACCAAATTAATGTCCATTGGCATCCTATGAGAATGCCCCAACCAACACTAGCTATTGTTATCTATTATCACCAAGGGGTGCAATTTGATAGGTAAAAATGAATCATATCTTGCTTTGTTTTGAATTTCTCTGCTTACTGGTGAGGTTGATTTACTGTTTTCTTCTCATAGGCTTGTTGGCCACTTGAGTTTCTTTCTTTGGAGAATGTCCCTTTCTTTGCTCAGCTTCCTAGTTGAGCATCCCTGGAGGTTAACTTGGGAAGGACAGCTTCACCTACTCTGCCACATCTTTTGGATATGCCATTGCCACCAGAATCTTGGACTAAGAAAGGTCTGGAGCTTTTCACCCAGGACCATTCAGGGCAGCAAAACCTTGCGCACAGGAAGGGTCATCGGCCTGGAGGCTGAAGGCTGCGGCGGGACCCTTAGCTTAGGGATTCCACTTAGTAAGCAGGAGAGAACAGCAGAAGTGAGGAGAGAGATGAGTAGGAGGTAGTGGTGTCTTGGGACCTGAGGAGATGAGAGACTCCAGATGAGGAAGGGCATCCGGTGAGATGGACAGGGACTCAGGCCCTCAGAACTCATGGTGTATGTGCCCTGAGAGGCGACTACTGTAGACATGTGGATGGTTAAGGACGGGTTGAACTGCAACAAAATGAAGGAAGTGGTATATAAATCCAGGAATAAAGACAAGAGCAAGCAGGATGTCCAGAGCCCCTCCCGTGAGTATGCCGGCTTTCAGTGGTGCCCCCGGGGCCCACTGTGTGGCTGCTGAGGCCTTGTTGACCCCCCTGCTTCTGCCTTCACTGCCCCTTCAATCCAGGCACAGTTGGAATCATGACATTTTGCTGGACATTTTTTTTTTTTTTTTGTATTTTTTTGAAGCTGGAAACGGGGAGAGACAGACAGACTCCCGCATGCGCCCGACTGGGATCCACCCGGCACGCCCACCAGGGGTGAAGTTCTGCCCACCAGGGGGCGATGCTCTGCCCCTCCGGGGCGTCGCTCTGCCGCGACCAGAGCCACTCTAGCGCCTGGAGCAGAGGCCAAGGAGCCATCCCCAGCGCCCGGGCGATCTTTGCTCCAATGGAGCCTTGGCTGCGGGAGGGGAAGAGAGAGACAGAGGAAGCCGCAGCAGAGGGGTGGAGAAGCAAATGGGCGCTTCTCCTGTGTGCCCTGGCCGGGAATCGAACCCAGGTCCTCCGCACGCTAGGCCAACGCTCTACCGCTGAGCCAACCGGCCAGGGTCTGCTGGACATTTTTAACTGCTGCTTAGTCACATACAGAGCTGGCACCCACACTGCCAGCTTCCCTCTGCCCTCACTTGTCTCTCAGTGTTTAGCTGTTCCTCCAAGCAGGTACTCTGGGCTTCTACATGTGCTGTTCCCTCAACTTAAGAACTTTCCTTGTGCTAAAAGTTAAAGCCACCTTTAGATTGTGTTTAGATTCTGACTTATCATCTGGCTGAAGTAGGAAAGTATTTAACCCTCAGAATCTCATTTCAGGTGTAAAACGGAAATATTGCTGTCAGCCTCTCAGGATTATGTTAAATAAGAGAAAGCATCTGGCAGCATTTCCCGCATTCGTTGACTTCGGAAGTGCTCACTGAGCGCCTGCTCTGGGTCAGGTTGAAGGGAGCAGGGGTGTTCTCCCCTCTCTGGAGGCTGCTCTCAGAGAGGCACAAAGGCACTCCATAGCCATGGCAGCCACAGTCATTGAGTTACAGCCTTGACGGGGTAAATCTGAGAGGTGGCCCATAAAAGCCACCGTTCCCCACCCCTGTTCAGTTTTTACGATTCAGTTAGGAACATGATCATAAACTGCCTATATATACCTTGTCATTGTTTGACATGTCTACTTATATAACTTTAAAAGTTCAATAAAATTTATAATGCCTAAATCCATGAAACTTCTTTTTAAAGAAAAAGAAGAACGATATTATTTACTTTTCAAAGCTTTCCTCAATAAGAACGGCAGAGGGGCTGTTCCCTCCCACCCTCCTCCCCCACCCCGTTAGCTCCCACTCTCCCATCATGAGGGCCTCAGCTATCTCCGCATTAGGAGCCCAGAGCCCAGTGAGGTGTGGAGGCTCATTTGTCCTCCATCTCCAGGGCTAGCATGGTCCTGGCGGTCACAGTAACTGTTGTTTGATGAAAGGCTGAACAGGTGGGCTGCAGAGCTGAGAAGTGGTTTTTCTGTGGGAGCACCAAGGCAGGGAGGCGGAGGACTGTGGCTGCCTCTTGGTGAGATACAGGGGGCTTCTGTGGGGCAAGTGGCGGAGGCGTCCTCGGGGGCTAAGAGGGCAGAGTGGCCCTTTGTCCCAGTGAGGGACAGGTGGGAGAAGAAGGCAGCTCTGAGGTGTTACTGCACAGCCTGGGTTTACCCTGAGCCCTGCCTCCCTCTGCTTTGGGTTGACCAGAGCCTGCAAGTGCTCTTTCTCCCCGATCCTCCTCATACCCATGACTCAGGGATGCCCCCACCTCCATCCTCGGCAGCCTTCTCAGTTCAGCGTCCTGCTTTCACCCTGCTGAATTAGACCAATCCTGACTCGAAGGCAAGAAGATAGGGTAAAACAAACGTAACTACTGGCTTACAAACAACCAAACGATCTTCTCAATTTTTTTCACTAATTTAGAATTCCAAAAATCTTAGGCATTATTGCACCTTCCACCTCAACTGCATTAATCAGCCACTGATGGTGTGCTTTGCCTTATGTTTTGTTGGTGGTCTGCAAAGCCGAAGATCCAGAACTGTTGGTGTGGATGATAGATCTTGACTAATTGCTCATTCCCTGCCTATCTGGGCCTCCAGTCCTATCCAGCTCCTGTCCTCTCTCTGAGACTGTCTGTCTGGGGTGGTAGAGAATGCCGCTGCCCTGATGACCTTCATGATTCCCTCTTCCAGTGGCCAAGGAAGGAGTTGAGAAAGATGCGGCTGCAAGGCATCTTTGGGGAGGAATGAAGAGTAGACAGGAGGCTCAAGGGGCCATTTCCCTCTCAAGAAAATACCCTATAAACCATCCTGTAGAATTTCTAATAACTTCCATATTTAAGGCACTGTTGTCACAAACATTCTTTCCATACTGGAGCTTATTCATCTCATAGGCAGTGTGAAGAGGAGCCAGGGATCATAGTCCCATTTTACATAAGTAAGGAGAGTCCTACACGTGCAGTCACATGTTCTAAATGTCACAGAGAAGACAGAGGGAGCCCTCCAGTCTGAGGGTGCAGGCCCAGCACACTCACTATGAGACAACTATAGCCCATTGAATGGGTTGTAGGACCCAGAGTGGAAGAAGAGCTCATCTGGGCAGGTAGTGAGGGCCATAGGATGGCCAAATAGAGGTGGGACTATTCCAGGGATAGTGGCTAGCCCTATATGAGTGTTTCTGGAGACAAAGGACAGAGAGTGAAGTAATGTGCATGGTAATGTGCTTTAGCTCTCCTACTCCTCCTGGCTTGGTGGAAACTGCTCGGATAGAGGGGACTCTCAGATGTAAAGGAAGATAAGGAAGAAGGACTTGTCATACTAAGTATCAGCCAGATGATGGGAGGTGAGTGTGTGGTCTGCAAATCATAGAATGTGAGGAGAAAAATGAATGTGCATAGGGCATTAGTGTGAGTCAAACTGCCTTCTCAAATTTATGCTAGAGTACCAAGTAAATGAACATGTCCCAGTGTGCTCAGAGAGGAATGTACAGGCAGAACTATATATATATTTCTACACAACCATACAGATTTGTCAGAATTCATAGCCATACTGTTAGCAATTCAACTCATCAACCACAATTGACCCCACCCCTTAAATTATCTAGTGACACCTTGCCCTCTAGATAAACTATAACATTCTACAGAATAGACAAACATCTAGATCAGTGATTTTCAACCTTTGTTTCTCACGCACTCATAAACTAATTACTAAAGAAAAAGGGGTCCTGACCTCTTCTTCCTTAGTAACTAATTTATTTGTGTCACTAATTTATTTGTGCCATGAGATGAAAATGGTTGTATTTAGTCAGGGGCACTGACCTTAGTAATTAGTGTGTGTTTGTGCTATGAAAAAAAAAGGTTGAAAATCACTGATCTAGATCATACTGTCCAAATCTACAGGTTCTCCTGACATTTCTTATACCCCTAAAAATTAAAGACCTATGTCAGTATTATGGGCTATCTCCCAGCCAGGCTGGGAAAGACTGTCACTAACCTCAACGACAAATTCACAGATCACAGCATTATCTCTGATTCTCCTCAACCCACAGAATCATCTTTAACCACCCTTACCAAGAATCCAAGAATGTGTCCACATCAAGTTCTAGTGATTCTTGACCTCTTCTGGTTTTGAAGGACCATCAGTCACATCTGCTACTATGGAATCCACAATCTTTTCCTACAAGTTCTTCTTCTTCAAGTTCCAGCATATTTTCTACCAGTTTTCTAACTACTGGACACAGTGCTACAACTCAAACGGGATTACCTTTATCTTCACAATCATGCTTGATTTATCCAAATCATCCTTTTCCTCTGGAATATTATCTACCACAGATGATTGGAAATGCTATCTCCCCTTCAAGTCCTGGCTATGTATGTATTTACCACTGGTGCTGTCTCAGAATGAAAAATCAAAATCCTCATGAACAGATGCACTGTATTTGTAGACATCCCTAATTCATCAAAACATACAGCTATCCTGGATTGCACCATTGCCATTACATCAAACTCAGGTGAGTTCTTTACCACTTGTGATGGATTAACAACATATTTTCCTCCAGGATGGAATTTTACAACCACCTCAAAAGTGTCCACACCAACATTTTCTACCCACTCATCCTATAGCACAGACAATGAAAGTCTTGCTTTCTTATCAAGCCTCTACCCCCACTGTGGTTTCAGGAGATACAGACATGACTCTCACAGAAGAGCTGACTGACTATACCCTTGTTTCTTCCTTCCTTCCTTCCTTCCTTCCTTCCTTCCTTCCTTCCTTCCTTCCTTCCTTCCTTCCTTCCTTCCTTCTTCTCTCTCTCTCTCTTTCTTTTGTGAGAGAGACAGACATAGAGAGATGAGAAGCATCAACTTGTAGTTGGGGCACTTTAATTATTCATTGATTGCTTCTCATATGTGCCTTGACTTGGGGGCTCCAGCCGAGCCAGTGACCTTTGTTCAAGCCAGCAACCTTAGGCTCAAGCCAGTGACCTTGGGCTTCAAGCTACTGACCTTTGAGTTCAAGCCAGTAATCATGGGATCATGTCTACAATTCCATGCTCAAGCTGTCAATTCCACACTCAAGCTGGATGAGCCCACACTCAAGCTGGATGAGCCCACGCTCAAGCCAATGACCTTGGAATTTCGAACCTGGGTCCTCAGCATCCCAGGTCAACACTATTCATTGCACCACCACCTGGTCAGGCCACCCTTGTTTCTGACATGTATTAATCCATGGTATCTTCTGAGGTTTCTTGTACAATAAGCACTGGAAGTTCTGCAAGCACATCAAGTTCTGCAGAGTCAACCATCAGCCCAGCTGTCTCAAAACCAACTGCCACTGCAGATACCCAGAACTCCACAGAACACACAAATTGTCTCTGGTTCCTCTAAACCTACAGACACATCAATAACCACCTCTACCAAGGATGATGGGAGCACTGGGTCCACATCAAGTCCTGTTGAATCCTGTACTACTTCTGGTGGTGATGGACAAACAACCATGTCCATTGCACATTCAGCCACATATTTTTCTCAAGGATCCACCTTCTACACAGCAAGCTCAGACGTGCCCACACTGTTTTCTATGTACTCTTCTTATAGCACAGTCAATGCATGTCTTGCTTTCTCATCAAGCCCCAGTTTGCTTTCTACTCCTACTGTGGTCTCGGAAGAAACAGACATGATTCTCATAAAAGAGTCAACTGTTTACACTACTGTTTCCGATATAACCAAAGCATTTGCTTCTTCTGAAAACTGCTTTACAAAATCTGAAGGATCTTTTAATACAGGTAGGTATCAGGAAACACCCACATCCTTTATGGTGGAATCCACTGTTTTTACACTCTTCTCTAATTCATCAAAACCAACAATTTCATGTGATACCTTCTATACACCTGAGAATGCAAATTATTCTTCTACATATAGCTCCGGTGATTTAATTTCCACCACTGTGGTCTCTGGGTGAACAACCTCAGCCCTTCTGGAAACAGCTGCTGTCTACACAACTGTATTTGATATGTCTCACCCCACTTTCTGCCATCACCTTCTCTACAACTGTTCATGAGGTACTGTTTCTACATCAAGCACTGGTGAATCCCCTACCACCTTTGTCTCTGACCAAACAGCCACAGTTTTCATGGAAAAGCTAACTGTATACACCACCTTTTCTGATTTGTTCAGTTCTACAGTTTCTGTTGACATTTCCTCTACCACTCCTAGTGGTAGTCCTGCATCCTCATCAGGTTCTGTCTTACTGCCTTCCACTACCACCACAACCTTCCCTGGGGAATCCAGGGGCTTCACCATTACTATCTATTTCTCCAACTTTTCCCCTTGGTGTCACTGGTGGGGAAAGGATGGGAGGGGATCCCTTAGGGAGGTCTCAGCCTCATTACCTGCATTACCCTGTCTCTCCTCTCTTCTGGAACTCCAGAGACGTCTCTAAAGAGATCCAGAAGCCAGGCTCAGGTGCCTTCCCCAGACCCTCTAGCGCTCCCAGCCGCACCTCCCTTTCCTGGACGGAGATTGTTACCAGCCTTGATGTTCCCTGCTGAGTTTGCTCACAAGCCCAGCTGCATCTCCTCTAGGGTTGGGCCCAGACCCTATTAGTCTTGTTTCAGCATGGAGGTCATAGGATAGAACAGTGGTTCTCAACCTGTGGGTCGCGACCCACAGGTTGAGAACCACTGGGATAGAAGAAAGAGGAGGCTGGCTATCCCCAGGGGGCAGAGGGCAGTATCTCTGTTTTTTTCTTTTCCACCACCCTTGTCAGGGTCCTCAGTTCTATGCTTCGATGAGGAGGTCACTACCATGAATGAGACTTTGGAGTTGAGCTTTGATCTGTAAGGGAAGCAGCCCCATGTAGTCGTGGGAGAGGGGGTGGGTTGCAGCGTGTGGGCAGTAAATGTGAGGGCTATGAGCACATTAACTAGGCTGACTCTTGCTGTCTACCCTTTACCCCCAGAGCAATGCACTCAGAAGTATGTGAAAGACTATGCCCAATTCTAGTACGTGAGTGAGGTGGACGAGAAGCTGGCCTGCATGATCAACTGCACCATGAGGATGAAGTAGAAACTAAACTATCACCAGGGTAAGTGTCAGCTGCAAAAAAGTGCCACTTGATGCCTGTGAGTGCCCAGCCCCTCTAAGCCCAGCGCTCACCCTCTCTGGTGGAAGAGCCACACCCTTCGCATAGTCATCTGAGAGGGCAGTGTGGAGGTGGGCAGAGCTCTCAAAGCATCACCTCCCCCCTCCTCTACATCCCTTTTCCTGTTACCTGGGTTTCCCATCACCCCACCCCCAACCATCCCAAGGGAGGGGGAGACACAGATTATAAGACTGAGCATCCTGGGACTGATCAAACCCCTTCCTAAGAAAGTTCCAATTATTTCCAAGTCTATATCCATCATTCATTTCCCCATGTCATCCTAGCCACAGTGCCATTATTACCTCTAGCAGTAAATTTGGGAGACCATAAATTAAAGTACAAAAGCTAAAACATGACAACAGCTCATCAAGGTGCCAACTACTTAAAGGTTAGATAGGAGAACATCTTGTGTCTGGGATGAGGCACCCAACACTCTTGGATTCTAAGTTTCTGCTCTGCAGTCCCAGAGTCCCTCAACCCGCTCACTGCCCCTTAGCCCTGGGGAGTCAGGGAGGGCACCCAGCACCTGCCCTTGAGGGAGAGCTGGTTTCATGTGCTTTGATGTTGACTTTTGCTTTTGGGAGACTAGGTGTGAGGGACATCGGTGGGCTGGCCTGAGCTTGCATGTGTGTTCCCAGATGTCTGACCTCAGGCACACCCCGGTGCTGGAGAGATACCTGTGAACTGAGCTCCAGCGCAAGCCTGGTGCACAGGAGTGTGGGGGCCATGCTGGTACTGCTGGTGGTTGTGGTGGTTGCCCTGACTGTCATCTTTGGCTGATCCCAAAGGAGACACAGGTGAGCTTCTGAGGCTGGGGCTAGTGAGGAGACCACAGTCTGAACATCCCAAGGTTCTGCTCTGTCTGGCTCAGCAGTTGGATATCAGCTAAGGCCTACAGGATCCAGCCCCTCCCAGCTCTGGGTACAGCAAAGAGCTGCCTGCTGGTCTGATATGGTATATCCGTTTGGCAGAGAAATGGAAATGAAACTTATGTACTGAAACTGATGATGTAATGAAATTACTTGGCGTTTGTAATCACTTTGGCTACCACAGAGTTAAGGATACAGGGACACTGGGAACGCCACCCTAGGACACTGGGAATGCACTGTCTGGTGTCACTTTCCCTAGTTTTAAAATGGACAAGATCCACTTGAGAAGGTTGCTATAAAAATCCACCCAGCACAGGCCTTGGCCAGCATTCAACAAAGGGAGCCACTCTGGCTCTAGTCTAATGCTCCCATCTCATAGATAAAGAAACTGTGAGATAAAGACACGTGAGGCTCACTGAGGGGACTGAGGAGGAGCAAGCCATGGTGACGTGTTTGTTTGGGGCAGCTCCTCCATGACTCAGGGCTTGGGCATGGTCAAACCTTTCTGAAAGCTGAGGCCTCCTGAGCTCCCCTTCCGCCTCCCCACCACCAGCTTCCCCCAGCCTTTCTGCTGGCGGGCAGAAGTACCATGTGTCTTGAGAATGGCAAAGAGAAGCCATCCTTGGCAGTTTTAAAAACACAGGCATCTGGGAAGGTACCTCTTGTCTGGGGCTAAGGTGGGGGCAAAACTAGAGGGTGAAAGGCAGAGAAGGCACCCCAGCCAGAACTGGTGTGGCTGAGGGCCCAGCCCACATCTGCCAGCCCATCCCACATCTGCTCTGACTGCCAGCTGCTCTGCAGCCTCCTGACCTTGAGCCTCATGGGCAGCCCAGTCTTTTCTTGGCTCCTCCAGTTGAAGTGCAGCCCACACACCCATTTTCCCTCTTCCCTTTGCCCAAGTCTCTGCACCCCCAAACCCACTCTTTCCAAGATCAGGTTCAAACAGTGCCTGTCCATCACAACTTCTGTGTGTTCAGCCTCCTCTGGCTCCCAGAGTCCCTTGCAGTGCCAGGCTCAGCTGCTATAGATAACTCATGTCACCACTGTCCACCCCCGTCCTCACCCCTGAGCAAATCCTGCTTCCTGGAAAACACTATGGAGAGGCTGCAAGGAAGATTCAGAGCCAGCTTCTGCTCTCAGGGTCCCCTAGTGAGGACACGAGACACACAGTGAGTGGATGATAGGGTTGTGTCCAGAAGTCTGCCTAACCCAGTCTGGACAGAGGGTGTTTCCTGGTTCTCTGATTCACTGTGGGCCCAGGGCATTCCTACCCGTGAGATAGTGTGTTAGCTGTGTGCTTCCTGCTTCCATAAGTGTAGAATCCAGTGAGGAGCAAGGCCATATCCCAGTGAGAAGGGAAAGCGCTTTCCAGGCAGGGGGGCACTGCTTTAAAAAAGGCGTGGAGGTGAGAAAGAGCATGGCCTGTGCTGGGGCTACAGGCAGGTCAGCGGATTTGAGGTTGACAGAGCCAGGTCATGCAGGTCTTCGTGGGCTGTGGTGGGGGGCCCACTGCAGGGGCTTTAAGGGAGGGGTCCAGATGTGCATTTTGGGCAGTTCATTCTGGGGGATTTGAGGAGACAGAGCCAAAATGAGGAGTCCAAGAGAGTGGCTTCACGGTGACACAGGCCAGGGACGCTGAGGCTGAGCGGAAGGAGTGGGGGTGGAGAGAGGAGCAGGCAGCAAATAAAACAGTTCAGTTGCCAGTGAGCTAGGCAGGGCTCCTTGCTTGCAGGCTTGGAAAAGGAGCAGGCCTAGGTACGGGAGGGAGGGGCACTGCCTGAGAAAGGGCGCAGGAGGGAGAAACAGCAGGTGGGGCACGCTGAGTGGGGCTCTACTGGGCGCTGACGGGATGAGGCACCTCAGGCTCTGAGGAGAGGCCTGTGGCCTGCGGGCAGAACGTGGGCATGGGAGGAGAGGACCGCCCAGGCAGGGCCCTGGGGACGACCTGGAAGAGGCCAGAGAGGACTGGCCAGAGGAGGGAGTAGCCTGAAGGACTGGGAGAGTCAGAGGCGGATTAAAGTCTGTTGAGGCCCCGGGCACAGAAGAAAATATTGGGCCCCTTGTCATTAGAAAAAGTATAAAGTTGGGGTTTTGTGGGGCCCTTCAGAAGTCGGGGGCCAGGGCGTGCGCCTGGTGCACCAACCGCCATTAAATCCGCCTCTGGGGGGAGTGGGTGCTGAATGCGCAGCTACTTGAACGAGAAGCCGATTTTCTGCCTGCTGAGCTTACTGTCGCTGTGAGTGTGCGCTGGTGACCCCTGAGCGGTCCCTTCCTCCTGCCCCAGCCAATCCCAGTCACCCTGCACCCACCCGTGGCTCAAGCTTGTCATGCGTGACTTTTGACCCCAAGGCACGTCAGGGTGCTGCTGCTCTGGTTCCTTATTGTCCCAGCATCACACTCGGGCCAGCTCCCCAGGCTCCGGAGTTGTCCAGACCCACCTCATAGGTAAACTGCAATGGCAGAAGGATGGATGGGCTGTCGGTGTGCCGTTCAAGCAGATACAGGACTGTGCTCTTTTTTAAAATTTTTAATCATACATGACAGTTTTATTCCGATACAAAAACATTTAGAACATCACTGTTTAGGCAACTTTCATTATGTAGAAATTGGAAAGGGAAAAACAAACGAGGTATTAAAAACCAGAACCTAGTGTGAGACTGGTGTGAGGGCCTCGGTTACTTGATGGGTGTTCTAGGCTCCTGGCTATCCCCCTCTTCCTAGAAATGTCTATCGAACAGCTACCATGTGGGGACTGTTCCTTTTACTGGAAAAACTTCCCTCCTCTGTTGTCTCTCCAGCCTCCCTAGGCTCACTCTCACCCCAGTACCTCCCAGAATCTGGAGGAGGATAAAATTTGAAGAAAGCTCGGAATTTAAAGGACAAATTCAGCCTTGAAGCCACCTATAACCACTTCCGGCGCTCCCTGAAGATCGTTGCCACACCACAGAGGTGACTCAGGGGCCCGCCTCCAGCTAGGAGCTGCTCACGTTTCCCCACCTCTGCCCCCCCCCCCGGGGTTTCCAGAGAAGGGTAGGGAACACTTGGTCCAGAGACATGTCCCTCCCACTAGACATGGCCATCACTGCAGGTCCTCTTGGCCTTACCTCGTCTCTCCACCCCCAGACCCACATTTAGAGGTCCCAGGAGGTGACAACTGCTCAGTGAGTGGGGCAAGGGCTCCCAACCTTCGCCCAGATCTGGACAAGGAGACAACAGCAAACAGAGAGGATACCGCAGGTCAAGAGGGAACAAGTGTCAGGGCCCAAGGTGGCCAGCTCAGAGCTGGTGGGCCTGGCCCTGACCCCTGCTGTGAGCCTGGCTCAGCTCCCTCATCCTCCCTCCAGGAGACTCAAGGCTGCCCACACACCTCTGCAGCCTTGTTTGCTCTATCCACAGTGACTTCTCCCTTTGGAATTTCTCTACCAATAAAAAAGTCTAAAGAACAGAGTGTGGTGTGTTTCATTCCTCTCTTGCAGGAACCTGATGCAGGCCTGAGAATCTTTCCCAGAAAGAGTCTTCCTGGGAAGAGCACTCATCCCCGGTTGGGTGTCAAGTCTGGACGTGGAACATTTTTGGCCTCTTCTTGTGCCCACATCTGGAACATGGAGCTCCTTGCCTGCTCCGTTCCAGGCAGGGCCAGGCCCTCCTCTCCCTAAGGTTCCTACAGCAGAGGAGCCCAGGGTCCGGTTTGGAGGAAGGATGTGGACCTCTGGCCTAGGGAGTCAAGGGTGAGAGCAAAGGAGCCAGTATTTGGCTCTGCTGACCTTGGGGGAGGTGCCCTGGGCACTCCAGATGAGGCCTGTGTCCACCTGTGAACCCACAGATCCCTGGTCCCCCAGACCCAAGAGCTCTGTCTTCCCAGAATGGTGTGGCCATGACCTGCCCCCAGTGTCCGGGGCGGGGGAAGGGATACCCCCAGCAGCAGTAAGGGGGGCTTGGCAGAGGGATGGAGTCAAACGCAGGTCACCTTTCCCTTTTTACTCAGACCCGCGTCTTCTCCTCCGCTCGTCCCTCCAGGCCTCTCCGCAGTTCTCCTGTGCTGCTTCGGACCCTGCGCCTACCCCTCTATTGGGGTGTGCCTCTGTGCTGTCTGGTCAGGGAGGGGCTCCCTTTCTCTTGCCCTTTGGCCTGTCATGTGCGAGGCTCCCAGACTGACTCAGATTCAGCCCTGCCCCCAATGTCTCAGAGATCAAAGGGCTCGAAGATCTATTTATTTCTAAGATTCCTTGCTGATGTTTATTTTGCTCATTCCCTCACAGGTGGAGGGCAGGTGCGGTACCCTCCGAGCTCCGATGTCGAGACTGGTGACAATGACGCTCTGCCTGCTGCCCCTAGTCCTCCAGCTTCTGTCACACCATGCTACTGCCGGGGAAGGTAAGTGGCCCCGGGTTCCGCTGCCCTCACAGCCCCAGCCTCATCAGCATCTCTGAGTTCTGCCCAGGCCCTGTGAAGGGCTGCTTCCTGGGGGCATAGGTGGGGTACTCTGCCTGGCACACGGCCCCATGCCCCTTGCCTTCTCTTCTACCCCCTCCCAGTGATATCTGGGGGAAGAGCAAGGGCTCTGATGCTCATCCACGTTAGTCTCTCTCAGCCTTAGTTTTCTCTCTAGAAAGTGAGAATAAGAAAGTCAGCTTGTTAACGCTAGGATTTAGATGGATTCTCCGGGACACATCCCTGGCATATAACAGATGTTCAACCAATTTTAAGGTCTATCCTTACCTTGTGAATGTGCCCTTTTCAACTTCCTCTCACCTTCCATCTTTGCAACAAAAGCCCATAACACAGACAAATGCTTTAAATCTCTGCTCTAACATGTCCTGGTTATATTCTTTTCTTCTTTCTTTTTTCCCCTCAAGATTTTATTACTGATTTTAGAGCAAGAAGGTGGGAGAAAGAGAGAGATCATAATTGTTTTACTTAAGTTTTTGATTGATTGCTTCTTATATGTGGCCCCCCTTTTTTTTCTAAGTGAGAGGAGAGAACATAGGTAGACAGACTTCCACATATACACTGACCAGGATCCACCTGGCAACCCCCATTTGGAGCCGATGCTCTGCCCATCTGGGGCAATGTTTGAAACCGAGCTATTTTTAATGCCTGAGGTGGAGGCTCTACGGAGCCATCCTCAGTACTGGGGCTGAAGTGCTCGAACCAATTGAGCCATGGCTGTGGGAGGGGAAGAGGGGGAAGAGAGAGACATAAGAGAGAGGGGAAAGGGTGGAGAAGAATTCCTGTGTGCCCTGACCGGGAATCGAACCACGGACATCCACACACTGGGCCAACCCTCTACCACTGAGCAAACCAGCCAGAGCTTTGTATGTGCTTTGACTGGGCAAGCCCAGGGTTTGGAACCAGTGATCTTAGTGTTTCAGGTCGATGCTCTATCCACTGCTCTGCCACAGGTCAGGCTGTCTTGGTTATTTCTGCAATACCTTACCCTGCTTCATGGACCGAGGATGTCACAAGCCCTTTAGGTGTCCCAGAACAAGGAGTAAGGCCACTGTTGTAGCCAAATGGGCACAAGCTGGGTTATTGGGAGCTCTAGATTCTAATCCTATCATAAAACAGCAGTTGCACCGTAGGACAACTTAATTTATCTCTGGACTGTTTCCTCCCTTCATCAAAGGACAAGGGCCTGCTAGGGTCCTCACAACTGGAGCTGCTCTGGGCTCCAGGACTGCGGGGACCACACTCAGGCTGGCAGAGGATGCAGCAGGTCTTGTCAGATCTTCCGGGAGCTCCCTTCGCCCTCCCTGCCCTCAGGAAGAGAGCAAAGGGAAACAAGGCAGAAAACAAACTGTGGGCCTGGTCTGACCTTGAACTGTCATCCCAGGGTGGCTTGGGTAGGGCTACAAGGGGGTTTGGAGGCGAAGCCGGGGATCTCATACCAGGTCCTGTGAATGTCACTCAAACCAACATGTCGTGGACTTTGTCTTGCCCAGAGCTCATGGAGCTAGGAGCTGTGGGAGCTCCTGGTGCCCCGGCCCCAGATCCTAGCCACCTCTTCTCCAAGGAGGAAACGGGGTGGGGGAGGGGGAGAAAATACACCTGAGATAATCCTGGAACCTGTGTCCTCCTTGGCCCAAACCTGCCCATAGGAGGCAAGACCTTCCCCGAGGACCAACCTGAGAGCTGCCTGGGGAGAATAAAGAGGATGAGGGAGGCAGGGGAGAGAGGCTGAGGAAGGGTGTGGCGGTGGCTTGGCGAGCTCTAAAGGCCTGGCTCACTGACCTGAACTCTACTACCACTTGGTATAAACCCCCCTCCTACTCCCCCCACACACACACAAAGTGACATTGCCGGGAGCTGCTATTTTATTTTGTTAGTATTAAGAATGACACCCTTCCCTGACCAGGTGGTGGTGCAGTAGAGAGAGCATCAACCTGGGATGCTGAGGACCCAGGTTTGAAACCTCAAGGTTGCCGGCTTGAGTGCGGGCTCACCAGCTTGAGTGTGGGATCACCAGTTTGAGCATAAAATCATAGACATGACCCCATGGTCGCAGGCTTAAACCTAAGGTTGCTGGCTTAAGCCCAAGGTCACTGATTTGAGCAAGGGGTCACTGGCTCAGCGGGAGCCCCTGGGTCAAGGCACATAGGAGAAAGCAATCAATGAACAACTAAGGTGCTGCAAGTACGAGTTGATGCTTCTTATCTCTCTTCCTTCCTGTCTGTCTGTCCCTGTCTGTGCCCCTCTCTCTCTCTCTCTCTCTCTCTCTCTCTCTCTAAAAAGAAAATAAAAAAAAAAAAGAAAATGACAGTCTCTTCCTGGGGAACTTTCTGGACCTTCCAGATTCAGAGTCACTTTATCTCTAATTGCATTTTAGTTGGGGAAGATCTTTCTGGCTCCCTCTCATTCCTCCACCCTCTGCCCTCTCCTTTCTTCCTGCTTTACCCTCCCCTCTCTGTTCCTTCTGTAGCCTTCCACCTCCCTCTCTTGGCTTTTCTCCCCCCCCCCACCCTTTGACCTCTTCCTCACATTCCTCACTCTGTGTCTCATTGCATCTCTATCCTAGTCCCTCCCACTTCCGTGAAATGGAACCTTTCAATTCTCTCTCTTTTTTTTTTTTTTTTTTTTTTTTAACAGGGACAGAGAGAGAGTCAGAGAGAGGGATAGATAGGGACAGACAGATAGGAATGGAGAGAGATGAGAAGCATCAATTATCAGTTTTTTGTTGCGACACCTTAGTTGTTCATTGATTGCTCTCTCATATGTGCCTTGACAGGGGGCCTCAGCAGACCAAGTAACTCCTTGCTGGAGCCAGTGACCTTGGGTCCAAGCCAGTGAGCTTTTTGCTCAAGCCAGATGAGCCCGCGCTCAAACTGGCGACCTCGGGGTCTCGAACCTGGGTCCTTCCGCATCCCAGTCTGACACTCTATCCACTGCACCACCACCTGGTCAGGCAATTCTCTATCCTACTTTTCAGAATTCTGTGTTCCCACCTCTGGGCCTGGCACTGGCTGGTCTGTAGAGCCCTGGACAGCTTTGAGTGAATCTGACTCTCCATGTCCCCTCTCTGGGCACCCAGAACCACATCCTTTGCCAGGCTTCCGGGATGGGGATGCCAGGATGGGGCATGCCCCCACCAGTGGCCTTCACCTGGCTTTTCCTGGCAGACACACCTTCTTACTGCTGCCCAACCCGCCTCCTTCCTGCACACCCTGGTTACATTAAAAACCAACAAAATGCAATGTCCTGTTCTCTCCACCCAGCCTACTGTGTCCAGCCTTGGAAAGATTCTTTCACCTCCCGCACCCAGCAGGAACGGGACCGAGGTCTGGATGCTTAGTTATCTGTCTTTAACATGTCTCTGTGCCCTTTCCACCTTCCCCTGCCCACTCCTGTCCTGGGTCCTTTCACCCACCTTGTTTCCACCACTATCTTACTTTTGTCTTCCTCCTGAAAGAGTCTAAGGAGCGTACAGTCAAGTGCCTCCCCTTCCATCCCCACTCCATCAACAGGCCTGCTTCCTCTGAGGAGTCTTCTGGGTGTCTCCCCTAACTTCTCCCCTTGAACACACCTCTGCAACAACAGCTGACCAGAGGGAAAGTGCATTCATGTCCTAGTGCTGTCCTAACAAATTACCGCAACCTGGGTAGCTTAGGACAACAGACATTTTTGTCTCATGGTGCTGGAGGCCGGAAGTCTAAAACCAAGGTGTCAGCAAGGTCATGGTCCTTCTGAAGGTGACCAGGAAGGATGTATTCCAGGCCTCTCCCCTGGCTTCTGGTGGTTTGCTGGCAATCTTGGCATTCCCTGGCTTGTAGATGCATCACCCATCCCTGCCCTTGTCTCCATATGCTGTTCTGCCTGTGTGTATATCTGTGTCCAAAATTTCTCCTTTTTATATGACATCGATCCTATTGGATTAAAGTCCACTCTACTCCATGTAACCTCATTTTAGCTAATTAGATCTGCAATTAGTCATATTCTGTGGAACTAGGGGTTAAAATTTCACTATGCCAGTTTGGGGAGGGGAACGCAATTCAACCCACAACAGAGGGCACAGGGGGTTTAAAGCAGGGAAGCAACCTGACATGCGTGTGTTGAAGAGATCCCTCTAGCTGTGATGTGGGGGCTGGTTGGCATGACGACCTAAATAGGAAGCAGGGAGAGGGAGCGGGAGGCCATGACAATAATCCAGGTGAGAAGGGACAGCAGCACTGACCCAGTGGTTACAAGAGAAAGAAATAAGTGGACATGTTCAGGATGTGTTCTGCAGGAAGCACCAGCAGGCCTGGTGGATACAGTAGAAATGATTATGAAGGGGAAAGAGAATTAGGATGACTTCTGAGGAGCTGGGTTGAGTTCTGAGAGGGGTCTGGAAGAGAAATCAGTTTTGAACAAGTCTGGGATACTTAATTAACATCACTTGGAGATGTCAAGTCGAAAATGGGAATCACAAGCCTGCTATTAAGAAGGGAATCATTAGAATGTGGATGGTGGGTGAAGCTGTAAGCTCCACCTGGTAGGGAGAGCAGGCAGAGAGCTCAAGACAGACCCTAGGATATGCCTAGATCCCCTCAAAAGAAGTCCAGAAAGACTGGCCCAAGGGATGAGAGGAAAACCAAGAGCATGCAGGAGCCCAGAAGCCAAGAGGAGTCTTCCAAGAAGGAGACGGTGCAGGCAAGAGATAAAAGTCCACAGTACTGTCCTTAACCTATTACATGACCGGAACCCATCAGTTTCCTAGGGCTGCTGTAACAAAGTACCACACACTGTGGGACTTAAAACAATGGAAGTGTATTGTCCCACAGTTTTGGAGACCAAAAGTCTGAAATCAAGGTGTCAGCAGAGCCGGCTCCCTCTGGTGGCTCTAGGTTGGATCATTCCTTGCTTCTACTTTCTGGTGTTTGCTGGCCATTCTTGGGGTTCTGTGGCTCGCAGAGGAATCCCTCCAGTCACATGGCTGTCTTCACACTGTCTTCATGCTCTGTGTGCCTTCACACTGTCTTCACTCTCTGTGTCGATTTCCTATTTTTCTAAGGATACCACTCATACTGGATTAGGGTGCACCTGAATGACCTCACTTTAACTTGATCACCTATATAAAGACTTGTCTCCAATTAAGGTCACATTCTGAGGTACTGGGTATTGGGATGTTAACCTATCTTTTTGAGGAAAAATAATTCAACCCTTGATAATTGCACTAAATCCAAAGATATATTGATTGTAGAGGGTGTGGGACAGAACATTGACACAGAGAGGTGGAGGGGGAGCAATTAGTACAATTCTATAGAAGTCATTAGAAAGACGTCACATAATGCTAAGTGATTCTGCTCTTTCAATGAGTAATTTCCCTGTTCAGGAATTCATTCTATAAATATACTCACACACCCATACAAAGTCATGTGTACGATAATATCCACTGGACAAACCCTGCCTATTGGTCTTCTATTGCTGTCATAACAAGGTACCACAAACTTAGTCACATAAAACAACACCCTTTCATTATCTCACAGTTTATGGACCAGAAGTTGGGATGCAGGTGTGGTTCAGCTGGGTTCTCTGCTTAGGATCTCACCAGGCTGAGATCAAGAGATTGGCCTGACCAGGCGGTGGCACAGTGGATAGAGCGTCAAACTGGGATGTGGAGGACCCAGGTTCGAGACCCCAAGGTCGCCAGCTTGAGTGCGGGCTCATGTAGTTTGAGCAAGGCTCACTAGCTTGAGCCCAAGGTCACTGGTTCGAGCAAGGGGTCACTCAGTCTGCTGTAGCCCCCAGGGTCGAAGCATATATGAGAAATCAATCAATGAATAACTAAGGAGCTGCAATGAAGAATTGATGTTTCTCATCTCTCTCCCTTCCTGTCTATCTGTCCCTATCTGTCCCTCTCTCTGACTCTGCCACAAAAAATAATAAATAAATAAATAAAATAAAATCAATACATTAAAAGGAAGAGAGAGAGATTGGCAGGCCTGTGTTGTTTTCTAGGGACTCTGTGGAGGAATCCTCTTCCACACTCATTCAGGTTGCTCCTAGAATCAAGTTTGCCATGAGGTCCCCTTCATCTGCAAGGCCAGAGATGACATGTCCTCATGCGTCAGATTTCTCTTCTGCTCCCAACTCCTGATTTTAAGGGCTCAAGCGCTAACACTGGGCCTGCTCTGATAATCTAGAACAATCTCCCCATTTTAATTATTAACTTTAATTATACCCACAAAGTTCTTTTTACTAACATATTCTTAGAAGTAACACCAAGGGTGGAGATCATGGAGGCCAAAAGTGCCTACTTCCCAGCCCATATATCCATCTGTAGGAGATTGACTAAACAGATTACAGTACATTTATTCCATGGAACACTGTGCAGTCATCAAAAGGAAGGAGGCAGCTTAATATGCTATGGATGTTCCAGAAAATAAGTGAAGAAAAGCAGGACATGCAACCCTACGTATAGCCATGCAACCATAAGGGTTTTTTAAAAAGTGTTTACAATGTATATATCCTTGAAAAGTTTCACAAGAAACCAGTAATAGTAGCTGGTTTTAGGAAAGGGAATTAGGGGAAAAGGCACGAGAAAGATATTTTTCAGACTATGCCTTTCTAGTTTTGTACCATGTGTGTACCAATTATTTAAAAATCAAACCCCTTTCTTCTCCCTCTTCTTCCTCTCCTCCTTGTTTCTTCCTCCTCCTTCTTGTTTTTTTCTCCTCCTTTTCTTCACTTTTCTTAGGTCGATCCTATGACATCTCAGACTAGGGCTCTATTTCCCTTTACTGAAATACGATTGCCCTGAATACTTCACCCAGTGCCCTGTGAATTGAGGTTTTCCAGTTTGGTTAGAGGGAACAGCACTGTTCCCATCCTTACGTGAGAGCCAGGTTCTGTTACTTCTAATATTTTCTAGTCGTGTTCCCTTGCTCTTGGGTCACCTTTCCATAAGCAAGCTCTAATCAGTGCAGTGCTTAATACTCAAAGGACTCTTTGTGGATCTCCAAGGATGTCTCTGTGCAGCCGCTCTTTCCTCTCCAGTGATTCTGTCCTATGAGCTCAAGCTGCCTGGCCTCCTAAGACTCTTGTCTCCTTACCTCAGGAAACCTGTTAGTCTCTACCTGGGTTCTCTCTCCCTGCACTACTGCCTGGAATCTGTCCTTAAGTCAGTAAGGGGGTGAATGTAGGGCTCACCCCACTTCTTTCCCGTCTCTCAGGAACTACTGCCATTTGTTGCTTGACATCCAGTGTATTGAAAATCATTGTTTCATATTCTCTGTATGGTTGTATGGTTATTTGGGGGCTGGATGTTATTTTAAATGAGAGGGTGGGTAAATCCAACTTCCATTGCTCCACCTTGGCCTGAAGAAAATCCGATAGCTTTAATGGTGATCTTTATTAGTGTTTATTGTTTTACATACTTGACTAATTAAGTTTCTTTAAACATTTGAAGTTGCATTTATGAAGTTAGAATATGACATTTTCTATTTAAAGACTTCAAGTGTTTGCTTATGAAACAAACCCTTTCCGAGTACACAAGAAGCTCCATAAACCCAATACATTAAATATATATATATTTTAAAACTTCCCCCAAACTTAAGTAACGTTCATACCTAATAAATATATGATAAATCTTAAGTTCTGTGAGGTGTTAAAATACTTTTTACAACCCAAGAAAGATGTTAATGTAAAATGACTGGTCAAAATCAACCACTCAATTTATATTTTAACTTGAAACTGCAAGGTTGGTATGTTACACCAATAAACTAACTTCTCTTGAACATTACAAATATATGAAATCTTAAATGTGAAGAGATTATTTAATACAAAAATATTAATAATAAAGGTTTGAATTTCTTAAGGCTGGCGAGAGTAATTGTCTCTGTTCCATCTCTTCACTGTGTTAGTTAAGATACATTTGTATCTGCTGTAACACTTATGCCCCAAATGTATGGCTCCACCACAGTATAAAGTGTTTTCTTGCTCATGTAACAACACAAGGCAGATACTCCTGGTTGCAGGTAGCTTTCCTTCATGTGCTGATCCAGGGATTCACATTTCTTCTTGAGGCTTCATGATTCCCTTGGGCCTCTTTACCATCTGTCTCCAACAAGCAGAGCAATTGGGACCACGAGGGACGTTTTATGGGCCAGACCTGGAACTGGCATCCATCAGTTGTGCTCACAATTCCATTGGGAATGACTTAGTCACAAGTAAACACTTATTTCCCTGAAATCTGACTCCCTAATTGGGCAGGAGTGCCCTGTCCTGTACCTGCATCATGTGACATTGCCTGACCTCCCAAAAGACCTGCGTAGCCTCATACCCCAACCCCAATTTTCTTGCTTCACCTCTATGTTAACTAGGTCCTGATGCCTGATTTCTAGACTGTGGAACAAATAAGGTGGTCAAGGTAAGGGCCTTTTTCAGAGGAAGGTGGGAGGACTCCCAGAAGTTTTGAGAGAATGAAACATCCCTAGATTGGAAAGGAGTGTTATAGCCCCAGGAGACTAACTTCCCTTTCTCTCAGATTTAAGTGAGGGCAGGGCTCTCTAACAGAGAGAGAATAGAGGAGAGTGTGTATATCAGGAGGACCTCCAGGGGACCTCAAGCCTGAAGAGCAGCAAAGCCGGTGAGGCACAGCAGCCCTGGAAGTACAGCAGAGGGGGCCTCTTCATGTGAAAGGGTTGGAATAAATCTCGGTAAGTTGGCCAAGGAAATGGATTTAATAGTCCATAGCTACTTTTTGTAAGGTTCTAGAGCCTTACAAAATTTCTTCAGGGATTGAGGAAACCAACCAGGGTCTGGAAGAGAGGTTGAGAGGCTCAAATAAGCTTGCGACAACTATTTCTAGTTCGCTTCAGACAATGAACTCAGACACCAAAATTTCCTTGAAAACTGTTTCAGAAAACAGTCCAACTATAATAACTATTTCTGACACTGACTCCTCTGACCTCTTACAGAGTTACCATTATCCAAAGCTGCAACACAGAGTGGAGCCACTTGGACTGAAAGTACATGGGATAAACGTCAGCCTCCAGATACTAGTACCTCTGATATTACACCAAATCCTACAGAGACTACGGTGTATTCAACAACATCTGTTAACAACAGCACTATTTTGGGAAAGAGTACATCTTCAATAACTTCTACTAATGTTTCTAAAGATAAAACTTCAACAGAAAATACCACATCATCAATAACATCAAATGAAACCAGCACACTAGTGACATCAAATACATTGGCTGCTAAATCCTCAACAACGCTTTCTGGAAGTACCACCCCTCTGAATATTTCTACAGACTCTACTGTATCTTCAACACCTTTTTCAGACAGTGCCTCTCCTGTAACAATGTCAGCATCTTTGACAGACAGCACCACTCCTACGTCATTATCTACAGAAGCCAGTGAGTACTTAACAACTCCTAGTGACAGTGCCACTACTATGAAAGTGTCTACACAGGCTAGTGCATCTTCAACAACTACTAGCTTCAGTGCCATACCTGGGACACTATCGACAGAAGGTACTACTGCACTCTCAGCGATCTCTTCTGGTGGCACCACCCCTCTGACAGTTTCCACATATGCTACTGTAACTCCAACATCTTTGACAGACAGCACGACTATTGTGACACTGTCTACAGAAGCTAGTGAATTTTCTACTATTAGTGACACAGCCACTACATTGGTGACAGTGTCTACACAGGCTAGTGCATCTTCAACAGATTCTAGTGTCAATTCCACACCTGTAACACTCTCTACAGACCCTACTACGGCACTCTCAAAAATATCTTCTGGTGCCACCATGCCCCTGACAATTTCTACACAGGCTATAGTCACACCAACATCTTTGACAGACAGCACTGCTCCTGTGACACTATCTACAGAAGCCAGTCAATCCTCAACAACTCCTAGTGACAGTGCCACTGCTATGACAGTGTCTACACAAGCTAGTGCATCTTCAATAACTTCTAGTGTCACTGTCATGCCTGTGACACTATCTACAGAAGCTACTGTGACACTCTCAACAATGCCTTCTGGAGCCACCACCCCTCTGACAATTTCTGCTCAAGCTCCTGTAACTCCAACCTCTCTGATAGACAGTGCCTCTCCTGTGACAAGGTCTACAGAAGCTACAACTGCACTCCCAACAATGCCTTCTGGTGCCACAACACCTCTGGCAATTTCTACGCAGGCTCCTGTCACACCAACATCTTTGACAGACAGCACTGCTCCTGTGACACTATCTACAGAAGCCAGTCAATCCTCAACATCTCCTAGTGACACAGCCACTGCTGTGACAGTGTCTACACAGGACAGTGCATCTACAACTTCCAGTGTTAGTGCCACACCTGAGACACTGTCTACAGAAGCTAGTACTGCACTTTCAACAATGACTTCTACTGGCACCGCCCCTCTGACTACTTCTACACAGGCTCCTGTAACTTTAACATCTTTCACAGATAGTACCGCTCCTGTGACACTATCTACAGAAGCCAGTGAATCTCTAACAACTTCTAGTGACAGTGTCACTGTTGTGACAGTGTCTACAACTGCTAGTGACAACACCACTCCTGTGACATCGACTACAGAAGCTTCTACTACACTCTCAGCAATGCCTTCTGGAGCCACCACCCCTCTGACAATTTCTACTCAAGCTCCTGTAACTCCAACCTCTCTGATAGACAGTGCCTCTTCTGTGACAAGGTCTACAGAAGCTACAACTGCACTCTCAACAATGCCTTCTAGTGCCACAACACCTCTGGCAATTTCTACACAGGCTCCTGTCACACTAACATCTTTGACAGACAGCACTGCTCCTGTGACACTATCTACAGAAGCCAGTCAATCCTCAACATCTCCTAGTGACACAGCCACTGCTACACAGGACAGTGCATCTTCAATAACTTCTAGTGTCACTGTCATGCCTGAGACACTATCTACAGAAGCTACTGTGACACTCTCAACAATGCTGTCTGGTGGCACCACGCTTCTGACAACAGATTCTGTTGTATCTTCAACATCTTTTACAAACAACACAACTCCTGTAACAATGTCAACATCTTTGACAGACATCACCACTCCTGTGACACTATCTACAGAAGCCAGTGAGTCTTTAACTACTCCTAGTGATAGTGCCACTGTTGTGACAGTGTCTTCACAGGCTAGTGCATCTTCAACAACTTCTAGTGACATCACTGCGCCTGTGACACTATCTACAGAAGCCAGTGAATCTCTAACAACTTCTAGTGACAGTGTCACTGTTTTGTCAGTGTCTACACAGGCTAGTGCATCTTCAACAACTGCAAGTGACAGCACCACTCCTGTGATACCATCTACAGAAGCTACAACTGCACTCTCTACAATGCCTTCTGGTGCCACCACCCCTCTGGCAGTTTCTACAGATTCCACTGTATCTCCAACATCTTTTACAAACAGTGCCTCTCCTGTGACACAATCTACAGAAACCAGTGAATCTACTACTCCTAGTGACACTACCTCACCTGTGACAATGTCTACACAGGCTAGTGCATCTTCAACAGATTCTAGTGTCAGTGCCACACCTGTGACACTATCTACAGAAGCTACTACTGCTCTCTCAACAGCGCCTTCTGGTGGCACCCCCTCTCCGACAATTTCTACACAGGCTACTGTAACTCCAACATCACTGACAGACATCACCGTTCCTGTGACACTATCTACAGAAGCCAGTGAATCTCTAACAACCTCTAGTGACAGTGTCACTGTTGTAACAGTGCCTACACAGGCTAGTGCATCTTCAACAACTTCTCGAGACAGCACCACTCCTGTGACACTGTCTACAGAACCTATTTCTACACTCTCAACAGTGCCTTCTGGTTCCACCACCCCTCTGGCAATTTCTACTCAAACTCTTATAACTCCAACATCTCTGACAGACAGTGCCTCTCCTGTGACACTCTCTACAGAAGCCAGTGAATCTACTACTCCTAGTGACACTACCACTGCTGTGACAGTGTCTACAGAACCTACTTCTACACTCTCAACAGTGCCTTCTGGTTCCACCACCCCTCTGGCAATTTCTACTCAGGCTCCTGTAACTCCAACATCTTTGACAGACAGTGTCACACCTGTGACAATGTCTACAGAAGCTACTACTGCACCCTCTACAGGGTCTTCTGGTGCCACCACCCCTCTGGCAATTTCTACTCAGGCTCCTGTAACTCCAACATCTTTGACAGACAGTGTCACACCTGTGACGATGTCTACAGAAGCTACTACTGCACCCTCTACAGTGCCTTCTGGTGCCACCACCCCTCTGGCAATTTCTACTCAGGCTCCTGTAACTCCAACATCTTTGACAGACAGTGTCACACCTGTTACAATGTCTACAGAAGCTACTACTGCACCCTCTACAGGGTCTTCTGGTGCCACCACCCCTCTGGCAGTTTCTACAGAGTCCACTGTATCTTCAACATCTTTTACAGACAGTGCTTCTCCTGTGACACAATCTACAGAAGCCAGTGAATCTACTACTCCTAGTGACAGTGTCACTGCTGTGACAGTGTCTACACAAACTAGTGCATCTTCAACAGATTCTAGTATCAGTGCCACACCTGTGACACTATCTACAGAAGCTACTACTGCACTCTCAACAGTGCCTTCTGGTGCCACCACCCCTCTGACAATTTCTACACAGGCTCCTGTAACTCCCACATCATTGACAGACATCACAGCTCCTGTGACACTATCTACAGAAGCCAGTGAATCTCTAACCACTTCTAGTGACAGTGTCACTGTTGTGACAGTGCCTACACAGGCTAGTGCATCTTCAACAACTGCTAGTGACAGAACCACTCTTGTGATATTATCTACAGAAGCTACTACTGCACTCTCAACAGCGCCTTCTGGTGACACAACCCCTCTGACAATTTCTACTCAGGCTCCTGTAACTCCAACATCTCTTACAGACAGTGCCTCTCCTGTGACACTCTCTACAGAAGCCAGTGAATCTATTACTCCTACTGATACTACCACTGCTGTGACAATGTCTACACAGGCTAGTGCATCTTCAACAACTTCTACTGATAACACCACTCCTGTGACACTATCTACAGAAGCTACTACTGCACTCTCAACAGCGCTATCTGGTGACACAACCCCTCTGACTATTTCTACTCAAGCTCCTGTAACTTCAACATCTTTGACAGACAGTGCCACACCTGTGACAATGTCTACAGACACTACTACTGCAACCTTTACAGTGTCCTTTGGTGCTACCACCCCTCTGGCAGTTTCTACAGAGTCCACTGTATCTTCCACATCTTTTACAGACAGTGCCTCTCCTGTGACACAATCTACAGAAGCCAGTGAATCTTCTACTCCTAGTGACATTACCACTGCTGTGACAGTGTCTACACAGGCTAGTGCATCTTCAACAGATTCTAGTGTCAGTGCCACACCTGTGACACTATCTACAGAAGCTACTACTGCTCTCTCAACAGTGCCTTCTGGTGCCACCACCCCTTTGGCAATTTCTACACAGGCTACTGTAACATCAACATCATTGACAGACATCACAGCTCCTGTGACACTATCTACAGAAGCCAGTGAATCTCTAACAACCTCTACTGACAGTGTCAGTGTAGTGACAGTGTCTTCACAGGCAAGTGCATCTTCAACAACTTCTCGTGACAGCACCACTCCTGTGACACTGTCTACAGAACCTATTTCTACACTCTCAACAGTGCCTTCTGGTTCCACCACCCCTCTGGCAATTTCTACTCAGGCTCCTGTAACTCCAACATCTTTGACAGACAGTGTCACACCTGTGACAATGTCTACAGAAGCTACTACTGCACCCTCTACAGGGTCTTCTGGTGCCACCACCCCTCTGGCAGTTTCTACAGATTCCACTGTATCTCCAACATCTTTTACAAATAGTGCCTCTCCTGTGACACAATCTACAGAAGCCAGTGAATCTACTACTCCTAGTGACACTACCTCACCTGTGACTAGTGTATCTTCAACAGATTCTAGTGTCAGCGGCACACCTGTGATACTATCTACAGAAGCTACTACTGCACTCTCAACAGCGCCTTCTGGTTCCACCACCCCTCTGGCAATTTCTACTCAGGCTCCTGTAACTCCAACATCTTTGACAGACAGTGTCACACCTGTGACAATGTCTACAGAAGCTACTACTGTACCCTCTACAGGGTCTTCTGGTGCCACCACCCCTCTGGCAGTTTCTACTCAGGCTCCTGTAACTCCAACATCTTTGACAGACAGTGTCACACCTGTGACAATGTCTACAGAAGCTACTACTGTACCCTCTACAGGGTCTTCTGGTGCCACCACCCCTCTGGCAGTTTCTACAGATTCCACTGTATCTCCAACATCTTTTACAAACACTGCCTCTCCTGTGACACAATCTACAGAAGCCAGTGAATCTACTACTCCTCGTGACACTACCTCACCCATGACTAGTGCATCTTCAACAGATTCTAGTGTCAGCGGCACACCTGTGACATTATCTACAGAAGCTACTACTGCACTCTCCACAGCGCCTTCTGGTGCCACCACCCCTCTGGCAATTTCTACACAGGCTCCTGTAACTCCCACATCATTGACAGACAGTACCGCTTCTGTGACACTCTCTACAGAAGCCAGTGAATCTACTACTCCTACTGACATTACCACTGCTGTGACAGTGTCTACACAGGCTAGTGTATCCTCAACAACTTCTAGTGACAGCACCACTCTTGTGACACTATCTTCAGAAGCTACTACTGCACTCTCAACAATACCTTCTGGTGCCACCAGCCCTCTGACAATTTCTACTCAGGCTCCTGTAACTCCAACAGACACTGCCACACCTGTGACACTATCTACAGAAGCCAGTCAATCTTCAACAACTCCTAGTGACAGTGCCACTTCTGTGTCAGTGTCTGCACTGTCTACTGCATCTTCAACAACTTCTAGTGACAACACCACCACTGCTAAGGTTATCACCATCACGACTCACTCAACCACACAATGTAAGTAATTTTTTGAATTTACCTTTTAGAAACGTGCATTTCTATTTTATCTTTACCCGTTTATTTCTTCTTAAACTTTTACTCATTCAGTTCTGATGCATTACTTGTTTTCTGTTAGAGAGAAATCTCTGCTGTCCTATCAGTCTATCATTTATTTCTCTGTATCCATGGTTTTTCTTTCACTCCGGTAGTTGTTTCATACACACAATTTATTCTCTTTGCCTGGACACCTTCAATCCCCAGTAAGGTGTCCACACATTTCATTCCCTCCCTCTGTACTCTGCAAGTGCCTGTTGCATTGCATTGACATACTATGATTTCATTAACTTTGTATCATTCATTTGCAGTTTTACGTCTTTTTATAGTTTTATTTTTCTCATTAATTTTGCGCATTAAGTGCAAAGATTTGGGTTTTTTTTTTTTAGGAGGCCGTTGCCCTCAGTGTTTACATGTATCTTTGGCAAATGTCTCTCTGCCACCATTCACTTTTCTTTTGTTTCATCTTATCCTCTGAACATTTACCATGGAAGCAAAAGAAGATTCACTTTTATCAGCCCTGAATTCTACCTCCATGTTCTTGAATATTTATCCTTACGCCTCCTGTTCTTCTCTCTGACTCTAGAACTTTCACTCAACTCTTTGCTGTCGTTCAGGTGAGAACTGCCCCACTTCGTACCTGCTGTGATAATATACTGTATATTATATCAGTATATATTATATGGTATCCTCTTTGTACCATTCAGTGTTATTATCAGATAGGGAAAGAATATTTAGCCTGTATTAAATAAAATAACAGCAGGTCCTCAAATAACCTGTCTCATTCAACGTCATTTTATTATAACATTAATGAGATGCTGTAGGAACTTAACTTTTGTTTATATATACTGTAGAACGTAAGTTTTGCTTATATCAATCAGCTTATGCTATAATTGGTTTTTTTATACACTATTGTACTTCACAGAACCTACTGAGGGTGTTGAGTGAGTACTTACTGTACACTAGGTAAAATACTTGAAAGCTTTACTGATTTAAATGAAGTATAGATATGCTCACAGACCTATGATCTGTGTCTGCCCAGGGCACCACCCAATCTGCCTTTTTTCATTTTTTAAAGATTTTATTTATTGATTTTACAGAGAGAGGAGAGGAGCAGGAGGGAGTGAGATGTATCAACTCATAGTTGCTTCACTTTAGTTGTTCATTGCTTGCTTGTTGCTTGTGGTACGTGCCTTGACCGGACAAGCCCGGGGTTTGGAACTGGCGACTTCAGTGTTCCAGGTTGATGCTCTACCCACTGCACCACCACCCCTGGCTGGGAAATCTCTTAAATTGATAAGATGAAAGGCAGTTCTTCAGCTTTTGACTGCTGCAATTTCTGCTGCTGCATTTTCTCAGGGTTTTGTGAATTTTTCCTCTGTTAAGTTCTGCTTTGCCTGGCTTTTCTATTATGTGGCTTTGTTCTCCGGTTTCTCTCTAATGTGTCTTGTCTTGGTGAATTCTCTCTGGTTCTCAGGTAGTGGGCTGAGCATCTTCAGGAGGCAGGTCTGAACCTTGTGTTCCCAGGGAGCCCCCCAGGTATTTCACAGCGAATGCCAGGTGGCTGCATGACTGCTGAGCCTCAAGCTAGTTTTGGTCATCTCCTTGAAGACAGATGGTCCCCTTCTGTCTTCCCCCTATTCCTTGGAGACTGGCTTTCTCTTTGAACTGTTGGGAAATAGCTGAACACATCCCAGCAGCTGCTTTTGCGGTTACTCACAAGATGGGGCTTAAGCACTTAGATCAAGTCTGAATATTCTTCAGTAACACATGAGAGAAAGAGAGGATTTATGGGTCTTCAGTGATTCCAGGACTTTTGTGTCATCTCTTCCATTGTTCCCATATGCCTTGGACAAAGGCTGTAAACAGAGGCTGTGTGATGTGACTGTCATAAATGTGGCTCCTGCTCTCTGAGCCTGGTGGGGTAGACAAGGACGCAGATGCAGCCAGGTCTTCATGGAGTATATGCACCTCAAGTGCCTCCCCAGAGAAACCACACTGCAAGTACTGGTCTACCCAGACACAGCTCTTTTCTTTTTTTGTATTTTTCTGAAGTGAGAAGCGGGGAGGCAGACAGATAGACTCCCGCATGCGCCCAGCCAGGATCCACCTGGCATGTTCACCAGGGGGCGATGCTCTGCCCATCTGGGTCCATTGCTGCGCTGCAACTGGAGTCATTCTAGCGCCTGAGGCAGAAGCCATGCAGCCATCCTCAGCACCTGGGATCAACTTTACTCCAATGGAGCCTCGGCTGCGGGAGAGGAAGAGAGAGATAGAGAGAAAGGAGAGGGGGAGGGGTGGAGAAGCAAATGGGTGCTTCTCCTGTGTGCCCTGGCAGGGAATCAAACCTGGGACATTTACATGCCAGGCTGATGATCTACCACTGAGCCAACAGGCCAGGGCTCACAGCTCTTTTTAAGAACAGCCAAAAAGAACAGAGCTTTTGATTTTTTCAGGTTGGTTGGCATAGATATTTGAGAGTTGTCTAAAACTACTTCCTATCTATTTAAACTAAATCTACACTCTTCCCTCAAACTCCATGTCCCAGCAAATGAAAAATGAGTCATAAACAGTCACAGCGGCAATGATTTCCAGGACAAGCTTTTCTGAAGCAGGCGTTGAAGGGACAATGACAAGCTTATTCCCAAGCTTGGTGGACTCCAGACTGATCAAGTCCCCTTGGTTTCTCTCAGCCTCTGTCTCCCTTTTTCTCATCCTCAATCCTAACTGTGTTACAACCACTTCTCACAGCACCAGGTTTCTCTTTCCTTGTTTTTGGGGGGCTAAAATAAAGCATGCTGGAAATAGGACTCCCCAACCAGGTCAACTCTGCTCTCACATGGAACCTTAGCCTTGCTTCACCTCACTTATCCCATCTGCAAAGTGGAGAGAATACTGTCCTGGCCACCCCAGGGGCTGATGGGAATATATTAGAGTGTGTCTGTGAAAATATGTTGTGAGCTATAAAGTACTGTCTAAATACATGTGGTTGAGCTAGGACTTGTCCCTTTCAGCAGCACACTGCTCCAATGGAGGGACGTTCAATGGGAAGGACTGTGAATGCCCCTCTGGCTTTGGAGGAGATCGGTGCCAGTATGGGCCTGGGGACTGCCAGAATGGCGGTTTCTGGGCTAACGACACGTGCAATTGTGCAAAAGTCTACGAGGGACCGAGGTGTGAGGATGTGGTCACAGGCATTGACATAAGTGAGTAAAACTGCAGGGCCCTTTCTTCCCCAGCCCTGGCCCACCTCCGTGCGGGGCCCCCATTCCTGCTTCTCCTTGCCTAGGAACATGGCCTCTTCCAGGCCCAGCCATTTTACCCAGCAGTAGAAAAGTAAAAATATTTAAAAATGAATAAATCAAGGTATTGAATTTTACCATAAAATATACTTAAGTAAGTATATACTGAAGTAAGTATATGATGGAGAATTGAAAAAAATGTGTAGAATTCTCTAATAGAATATAAGACCCACGTTCCCTTGGGCTCCCTCCCAAAGCCATGAGGAGTACAGCGTGTCCCCCTCTCTCTAGGGACACTCTGGTGAGACCTGAGTGGGGGTCGGGGCTTGGCTACCCCCCACCCCACCCAGGGCAGAGTTGCTCGAGGTATGCGTTTCCTTGGTCAAGAATTCAGTGCGTGCTGCCCTCACTAATTTATGTTGTTGTCTGACACCCTCAGCGCCTCCGGATACTGTCTCTGCCATGATGAATCTGACTGTGACAGTGACCAATTATAACTGCACCACTGATTTATTCAATTGGTCTTCTTCAGAGTTCCAGGAGTTCAAGGAGAGATTCATAGAACAGGTGGGCCTGGGAGAGCAAGTCCCCGTTGCCACTCAGATCTCCCCAGGGAGGGGTCTCTAAGGGTTAAAAAGGTAGATGAAGACCATGTCAGGGGTGTGTGAGTTTCTTGGCTCTCCATTTCCTCAGGGCTTACCAGGGAGGGGGGAGAAAGACAAAGCAAGAGACCACTGACTGGACAGTGAGCCCCTGCCAGCTGGGGGTGGGGACTGGGAGACGCTGCACGTTCCCCCTTTGCCTTCCTGAGACACTGTGGAAAGGCCTGGCAGCCCCCAGGTGGGGCCTCTGGGATAACACAGCGGCCTCCTTGCCTTTCAGATGAACATAATTTATGGAAACATACCTGAATATAATGGGATTAACATAACAGGATTGAGGTAAGTATCTAGGCCTCTCTAAGAAGAAGGTCTATGGAGTGGAAGTGATAGACATACCTGTAAAGACCATTGTAACTACGTCCCCTGTTAAGGTTGTCATAGCAAAATATGCCAGACTGGGTGGCTTAGACAACAGGTATTTATTTCTCATGGCTCCGGGGGCCAATCTCGGAGCAAGCCATGTCTGCTCATCAGCAGCTCAGTTCCACTGGACGAGAACAGCCCTTTTCTTTCTGCCCCTAAAATTCCTCTCCAGGACTGGTGTGTGTTGACCCAGCAGGGCTCTCTTTTGCCCCTGGGGTGGGAGTAGGGGACTCTGTAGTGCCAGTCCTCATCCTTGTATTCTACCTGTCCTTAATCTCTCAGGTAAGCGAAGAGAGGGAGTATGGCTCTGTGGACCAGACAGTGAACCAGTCCCTTTCTGGTCCTTCCTGGAGGCACTGTGGTGTTCGCCTGTTCCGCCTCCTCAGGCAGACAGGAGGAGGGCTGGGCTCTGCCGGCTCTGGGGAGACATGCCGCAGGGAGGTGGTTCTAGCTGAGAGTGGGGGACTGGGAGCTAGGGAAAAGCAGAGGCAGGAAAGGGGAGATGTGAGCAGGTCTGAGGCCCTGAATTCTCCTAACTCCCGAGCAGGGAGAGACTTTTGACATGAACTTTTAACATTTTAGGTATCAGGAACTCCTTTTAGAATGGAAAAATATCAATATTTGTGAGAATAGAAAAAATGAACATATACACCTTGAAATTTTTGCATACAGTATTTTTAAAAAATTTTTTTAATTTTTTATTTATTCATTTTTAGAGAGGAGAGAGAGACAGAGAGGGAGAGAGAGAAGAGACAGAGAGAGAGAAGGGGGGAGGAGCTGAAAGCATCAACTCCCATAGGTGCCTTGACCAGGCAAGCCCAGGGTTTCGAACCAGTGACCTCAGCATTTCCAGGTCGACGCTTTATCCACTGCGCCACCACAGGTCTGCATACAGTCTTAAGAGACTCACAGACTTCCTGCAGCCAGCCTACCACCTGGAAATGATAAATCCTGTAGGGGTCTCTGGTGTAACTTCCTCCTCCATGGCCAGTGGCCACCATAGATACCTTGCCAGCAACTGTCTAGCCTCCTGCTTAAGTACACAGAGTAACTCCTTAAGGATGACCTCTCTCATGGCGCCATTCCTCGGTCCATCTTCAGCCCAGAGCCTTTCCGGAGTCTTCCACCTCTGTAGATGGTCCTCCTAGGCACAGGTGATATGGGTCCTAGAGTGACAGGTCCAGCACAGTGCTTGGACTGCAGCTTTCACCCAGTAGATATTGGTTGTTCATTTTCTACTGTCCTCCCCCAGTTCTGTCTTCTCACGGGGGCAGAGAGGGCAAAGCCTGCCTGGGGAAGGGGTCAGAGCCGTGAGCACCCGTTAGCACCCAGGAGCATGACCAAGAACATCTTCCTCTCTCTCCTCAGGTGTGGCAGTGTGGTGGTGGAGCATGAGGTGCTCCTGAAGACCAAGTTCACTCCAAAATACAAGGATATTTTGGAGAACGCCACCCGGAACATAGAGAAAATAATTATGAATGTAACCCAGGAGCAAGTAATGAATAATCAAGACTGTAAAGGTAGATTCCTACTTCTGGGGAGGGGCATCAGGAGACCTTCAGAGACTCTTTAAGCTTTGTCATGCCCGGGGTGGGGAAGGAGAGAGAGGCAGATGGGGGAGCAGGAGTACACAGAGAGACCAGAGATCAGCCCCAAAGCGTGTCACTCAGACTGGCAGATGCCAAGAGAGACTCTGAAGGGAGAATGCAGAGGCAGGTGTGCTAAATCCTGAGTCTGCAAGAAAATGAGTATGAGCCTGACTTATTACCCAGCCTACGTTGTTCTTAACCCGAGGAGCGGTGAGAGGATCTCGGCCAAGGAGGGGAGGGAGAGGAAAGACACCTGGAGAGCCGTGGTTCTGGAGGGCTGGACGTGAGGCCGGCACGCCCTCTCTGCGGAGACTGATCTCCACCTCCTCCGTCACAGCCGCACGCCCCTCCCACACCTGCTAAATAAGCTTATCCTGGCTTTTGTGTCTCCTTCACAGCTTTACTGTGCTTCAATGAGACTGCCACCAAGGTGCAAAGCGTTTCATTTACCCAATACAGCCCTGAAAGTAGGTGACCCAGGGGCTTTGGGGAGGGCGGGGGAGGCAGGCATCGCTCCCAGCCTCTTGATCATGGGTCTCCACGCCCCCCACCCCCAGAGGACTGCCGGGAGAAGGCTGGGAAAGACTTTGCTGACCACTTCACTGTGGAGTACAAGGACCAGAAACCACACTGCATCAGCCGCTGCGAGCCTAAGTTCAGTAACTCCATGGACTGCCACTTTGGGAAATGCAAGGTGGAGCGCAGTGGCCCGCGGTGCTAGTGAGTGTCCAACTTCGCCACCTCTGCCTGCTCCCCTCCTCCTTGCCCACCTTGGGGATCCCACTCCTCAAAACTTTACCTGGAGGCCACGGTCATGGAATGAGTGCTGGACCGTTCTGAAGGCAGCCAGCCACAAAGGACACACAGAGCCAGAGCCCCAAGGCCAGGTCTAGAATGGGCTGAGAGTGGCTCAGGAGCTGCTCTCCTTGCCCTGGGGTTTGTGTCCAGTGAGGCTGAGGGCAGTGTCAAGCTCAGAGGAAGTGGAAGAAAGGCCCCAGCCCTAAGAGGCTCCCAGTCAGGTGGGAAGGACAGGGCCTTACCTCCAGGGGGAGCTCAGCAACCCCTGCCGGTGAAATGGAGGTAAGAGATCACACCTCCATGGGAACGATGAAAAGCCTGTAAAAGCCGAAGGAGTAGGGGAGCAAAGGGAGGCATTGCCTGCTGAAACTAAACCAAAGGCAGAGGTCTGGAGCTCCAGGCGCGGGGGAAGGAGTCACACATACACAAAGGCCTGAGTAGTTACTCCGGGAAGGCTTCCTAGACGAGGAGTTCACAGGCTGTCAAGAAGAGGAAGAGAACAGGGTTTAGAAAGGTCGTCTCCAGGGAGGAGAAATTGCTTCAGAAGTGGAGTGCGTGTTCTGGATCAAACATGGGGCGTTGTTCTCCTGATAGAGAGGGAGGCTGAAAACAAGGATGGTCGATGTGTGTGTAAAGGGTCTCTGTTGGAGCCTCAAATTTCTGGGTGCAGCCCAGGGAAGCCCAGCATTGGGCCAACCCTTTTAGGTCTTGGGTTGCAAAATCTAAAGTCCTAGAGCTGGATATTGAGCCTATTAAAAAGCCCAGCCACGGGAGCTGGTCTTTGTCTCTGTTCATCCTCTCAAAGCTCCTTGCTCTGCACCCCAGCAATCTCTTCTTCAACTTCTTCTCATCAAGCACTCATGGGGTCAGGGCGGGTTGTGAGACCAGGGAACTGTGGGTATTGGCTGGCCCTGGTTCTGAATGGCTCCTCCCCACCTGCCTCTCCCCACCTCAGCTGCCTGATTACAGACACTGACTGGTACAGAGGGGAGACCTGTGAGTACAGCATCAAGAAGAGTCTGGTGTACGGGCTCCTCGGGACAGTGGGTGCAGTGGTGCTTGTTGTCCTCATCATTCTCCTGGTTTTCGTGTTCCGCTCCAAGGGAGAGGCGAGAAGGTGAGCCACTATTGCTGCCTCTTCTGTTTACCTCCCACGACCCTTCTGTTTCTAATCCCTCTGTCTTTAATCATTTTATCCTTGGGGTGGACAGAGCCAGTCCCCAGATTTTTGTTCCCATTCTCTGCTCAAAATGGGATCTCTCCTATGTCTCTATCAACAGGCAAAAGGCCAAAGTGGCTGAGTTGTACAAGTGGTATGACGAGGATAGTGGACCTGCGCCTGGCACCTTCCAAAACAAAGGCTTTGACATCCGTGAAGGTATTAGAAATTTTCAGTGGATTCAAAATATCTCAAAATCCGGAGACACACATCTGAGGCATGAGGGAGGGGTTTGAAGGCGCAAAGGGGGAAAGCATTTTCATCTCCAAAACATTTGGTTCCTCATCTGCAAACCTATTTCTACCACTGGCTCCTGTAAGACCCTGAATGGGGCACAAGCATGGGCACAGCATAATTAGAACATGGGTGGGGATGGTGGTATCACAGGTTATTTGATGGTCATGGATTTCTCCAGAACACAATATTGTGCCTATATGGACACAGATAAGCACCTAAGAATGGGAAGCCTATTAACAGGTAGGTTATAGCTCAGTAAAGTGATTAACTATAGATTTTGTTAAATTAAATGTATATGTTAAAATTTCTAGAAATTGAATTTTAATTCTAAAGAAGAAAAAAAATAAAATGAGACTATTTCTAAAAATTGTCTCTAAATTCTAAAGAAGGGGAAATTTGGAATGAGGATAATGTTTTAGTTTATCCATAAAAAGGCAAGAAAGAGGAAATAAAAAGAAAAGAAAGGGTGTGACAAATAGCACAAAATATGATGAAAAATAATCCAACCATAGCATATATCCAACTATAACAAATATATGACTTAAACACTCCAGTTAAAAGAGTAGATTTTATGCCTGATTAGGTGGTGGTGCCATGGATAGAGTGTTGGCCTGGTATGCTGAGGACCCAAATTTGAAGCCCTGAGGTGGCCAGCTTGAGTGTAGGCTCACTAGCTTGAGAGTGGAGTTGCCGGCTTGAGCGTGGGATTATAGACATGACCCCATGGTCTGTGGCTTGAACCCAAAGGTCACTAGCTTGAAGCCCAAGGTTGCTGCCTTGAGCCCAAAGTAACTGACTTGAGCAAGGGGTTACTGGCTCAACTGAAGCCCCCCACCATCGAGGCACATATGAGAAAGCAATCAATGAACATCTAAGGTGCCGCAACTATGAATTGATGCTTCTCATCACTCTCCTTTCCTGTCTGTCCCTGTCTGCCCTACCCCATGCTTTCACTGAAAAAATAAAAATAAGAAATAAAAAATAATGAAAAAATAAAGACCAAACTCAGTTGTGCAAATAGATACAAAAATGCTAAACAAAAAATTAGCACCCCAAATCTAGCAGGCATATATATATAATATGAAACAAACAAACACAACTAGTTGAGTATATTTCAACAAACAGAATTTGCTCAAGATTAGAAAATTTATTTACAAATTCACCACATTACCAGAATAAGAATAAAAATATGATAACCTCAATGGATGCAAAATAAAACATTTAATCAATATCCATATTGCTCATCATAAAAACTCATCCAATTAAGAACAGAACATTTATTTCCTGATAAAGGTATCCACACAAACACACAAAAATCACTCTCAATGATAAAACATTAAAAGTCATTCAACTTAACCAGGCATTGGCAAACTTTTCCTGTAAAAGTATATTTTGGGCTTTGTGGGCTGTATGTTCTCAGTCATAGCTACTCTGCTGATGTAGCATGAACATAGACATAAACACTATATAAATGAATGAATGAGTATGGTTGTGTTCTAATAAAACTTTATCCACCACTTAAAAATTAAGAAATATTCTTAGCTTGTGGGCAGGCTAGATTTGGCTCACAAAGGGATACTTTGTCAACCCCTATATTGAACCAGGAGCAAATCACAGACATCCTCTATCACCAATTCTATTAACTATTTTCCTGGGTGTCCTAATCAGTATAATAAAAAAGAAGAATAAAAAATTTAAAGATTGAAAAGAAAAATATAAATCTAGGCCTTGTCCATGTTGCTCAGTTGGTTTATCTCAATACACTAAGGTTGGGTTCCATCACTGATTAGGGTTCATACAAGAATCAGCCAGTGAATGCATAAATAAGTGGAACAACAAATTGATATTTCTCTCATTCTCTCTCCCTTCCTCTCTGTAAAATCAATCAATTAAAAACTTATAAAAATATAAATCTATCATTTGTTGATATGATTGTCTTACATAAAACCCAAAAAAGCCTGACCAGCAGTGTCACAATGGATAGAGCATCAGCCTGGGATGCTGAGGACCCAGGTTTGAGACCCCAAGGTCGCCAGTTTGAGTGTGGGATCCTAGACATAACCCCATGGTCTCTGATTTGAGCCCAAAGGTCACTGGCTTGAAGCCCAAGGTCACTGGCTTGAGCAAGGGATCACTCACTCTGCTATAGCCCCCAGTCAAGGCATATATGAGAAGGCAATCAATGAACAACTAAGGTGCCACAACGAAGAATTGATGCTTCTTATCTCTCTCCCTTCTTGTCTGTCGCTGTATCTCTTTCTCTCTCTCCCTCTCCCTCTCTTTTTCTCTTTCTCTCTTGCTAAAAAAATAAGTAAAAGTAAAAAATAAAACCCCAAAAGAATATTAAATCATTGAAATTAATAGAATTTAACAAAGTTGCCAGATATAAAATCAATTTTTGTAAGGTGAATTGCATGTCTATGCATCAACAACAAATGATATAATATAACAAATACTCTGTATACAGTACCTATAAATATGTTTAACAAAGCACATTTAAGACTTTTAGTGGAAAATGATAAAATTTTATTTAAAAACATTGAAGATACCTTACATGAAAGAAAAGCCACATAGTTATGAATTGGGACAGTCAATATTCTAAAGCTATCAAATAGCACCCCAAGCGGGGCCAAATCCTAATGGATTTCATGAACTTGAGAAGCTGCTTGTCCTGACTTGTGGTGGTGCAGTGGATAAAACACCAACCTACAATGCTGAGGTCACCAGTTTGAAACTCAAGGCTTGCCCCGCCAAGGCACATACAAGAAGCAACTGCTTTTTGCTCCTCCTCTCCCCCCCTTTCTCTCTCTCTCTCTCCTCTCTCTAAAATCAATAAATAAAAACAATTAAGAAAAAGAGAAGCTGCTTGCAAAGAAAGGGCTTATGGTTGTTCTTTTCATGTTAAATTTTTAAATGTGATTTTTTTATTACATCTTTCAAGAATCAATCAAACTATTTGCTAAAGTAGCCTCTCATGTTTGCAATAGTTTTCAGGTTTCTGGGAAGTGGGGATGCAGCCTTCACCTTGCAGTGGGCAGGATTAGAGGGAGAGATGAGAGCTTGTCTTCCTAACCATCTACTTCCATGGGCTTTCTTCCGGTCTAGGGCCAAGGAACTCCATCGACCTGGACTCCGTCTATAGTAACTTCGAGCCCTCCCTGGACAACATAGATTCTAAAAGAAAGGTAAGAAGGGTCTACAGGAGATGCTCACCTCCCCCTGTTCTGAGACCCTATCTCCCCTTCTACTATGGTAAGATCCTCAGGAAAGCAAAGTCATGTTTATGATGTGTTAGTCCAGATAAACATCCAGGCCTGCAATGCTAGGAAATGGACATAATTCAGGATGGCAGCAGGTGGGGAGGAGATCTAAGCAGCAAGGTGGGAGCTACCTTTTTTTAAGCCACTAAGGTTTCAGGCTCAGAGTTTTCCTTCTGCACTTTAAGTATGTCTTTGATGGTCAATTTATTTAGTTATTTTACTTTTCAAATATACATTAAAGTCAAAATAATAGTGCAGTAAATACTTATATATCTCATCTACATCAATAATATTTAACATGTTGCTATATTTATATATATTCATATCAACTTTTTCTGAACCATTTGGAATTTGCAAGCATTTTGATACTTGAATTGCTAAACACATTAGAACACATCTCAAATACTGTTATCAATACCAATAAGTTGATAATAATTCTAGACCAGGGGTCGGGAACCTTTTTGGCTGAGAGAGCCATGAATGCCACATATTTTATTAGCACCACGCTCTAACCAACTGAGCTAACCGGCTGCATTAGCGCCACATATTTTAAAATGTAATTCCATGAGAGCCATACAACGACCCGTGTACATTATGCGTTATCCAATAAAAATTTGGTGTTGTCCCAGAGGACAGCTGTGATTGGCTCCAGCCACCTGCAACCATGAACATGAGCGGTAGGAAATGAATGGATTGTAATACATGAGAATGTTTTATATTTTTAACGTTACTATTTTTTTTATTAAAGATTTGTCTGTGAGCCAGATGCAGCCATCAAAAGAGCCACATCTGGCTCACGAGCCATAGGCTCCCGATCCCTGTTCTAGACTATCATCCAATATCCATTTTTCCAACTAACCCAAGAACATTTGTTATTACCAGTTTTTTCAAATGTGAATACTAAAATTTCACTCACTGACTTCTGTTGTGTCTCTTTGATCTTTTAACTTACAATTGGCTCTTATCTATTTTTTTTTTTTTTGTATTTTTCTGAAGCTGGAAACGGGGAGAGACAGTCAGACAGACTCCCGCATGCGCCCGACCGGGATCCACCCGGCACGCCCACCAGGGGCTACGCTCTGCCAACCAGAGGGCGATGCTCTGCCCCTCTGGGGCGTCGCTCTGCCATGACCAGAGCCACTCTAGCGCCTGGGGCAGAAGCCAAGGAGCCATCCCCAGCGCCCGGGCCATCTTTGCTCCAATGGAGCCTTGGCTGCGGGAGGGGAAGAGAGAGACAGAGAGGAAGGAGGGGGGGTGGAGAAGCAAATGGGCGCTTCTCTTATGTGCCCTAGCCAGGAATCAAACCCAGGTCCCCCGCACGCCAGGCCGACGCTCTACCGCTGAGCCAACCAGCCAGGGCCTTATCTATTTTTTTTTAATATACAGGAGTGGGCAAAAGTAAGTTTACAGTTGTGAGTACATAAAACAGTTTATTCTTGTATTATTATTTACTTATTATTGCATTATTTTCCATACAAACATTGGTTTTTGTAAGAGTCTAAGATGTCTTAAGGAATGTCCTACATTCTGGATGTGTC
Organism: Saccopteryx leptura; assembly: GCF_036850995.1. Taxonomy (NCBI): domain Eukaryota; kingdom Metazoa; phylum Chordata; class Mammalia; order Chiroptera; family Emballonuridae; genus Saccopteryx; species Saccopteryx leptura. Next base: position 189,518,618 of record NC_089506.1, read on the forward strand.
TATTTCCTTATGGTATTATTTAACTTGTCCCTGAAACCTCTGTATTTCCTATAAACTGAAATTTTGGTCTACAGGGTTATTAAACTCAGCTTAACCATTTTTGTTAAGCATACATCATAGGTAATGATATTGCATCACTTTAAGAGGTACATAATGTCAGATTGTCTCACTATGATTGAGGCCAAGTCACCCCTTGAGTAAGGGGTGACAACTCCTTGATTTTTACTTTTATTTTAACTGATGGATATTTGAGGGTGGAAGAAATACACTCAAATTATTCACAGCTCAGAAGAGTGATTGGCTTCAGGCACTAGTTCTCATCCCTAGAGACAACCTCATTGTAGTGATGAACTCCATAGCCAGGATACTTTTAAACCTACTTTATTTGGGGTTTGGATAGAGTACAGAGATACAGTTGATTTGTACTAGACTCCTGGTAATAGAGTAACTTCTAAATTGAGTGCTTCCCTTGTCCCAAGACTCTTATGCTTCCAAATTCCAGGTTTCTCGTGGGCCCAGCTCTCACGTTGTTCTCTCTTTCCAGATCAAAATTCGGAGGCCTCAGACGGTGATGACATCCCTTTAAAGCAAAGGCAATTTCACATGAAATTCTGGGGTCTAGACATGAGGAGACCTCGGTTCAGCCAAGTTTGGTGGAACATTTTCTTACTGAGAGCATTGGAACATGATAAGAAATAAGGTGGAAGAAGAGAGAAACCACAATTCTAAGAATCTCTCAAATAGAAACACCGTTGGAGCTCCAATGGGCTTGTCATGACCTCAAGCGGGTCCCTTCTCCTCGTTCTGGGAGGCTCTTCCTTCACCGAGCCCAACTTCAGCACCAAGGACAGCATTCACTTCAATGGGTTTACAATGGTATCGGTTTCAAACACTGGACTGCACTTCCCGTTATACAGAATGACCTTGTACGATTTATTGTATTCCCGCTTCATGAAGGGCACTTTTTTTAAAATACATATTGTTTTTTAGTGTATAATATTATAAGTATTTTTAAAGTTCTTTTTATCTACAGATTCTGTTTGGGTTTTTTTGTTAGTTAATATAGTCGTACATATTTTAAACAACTAAAAACAACACAAGAAATTTTATTAAATTTCCTATGATTGTGTCTGACCAGGCGGTGGTGCAGTGGATAGAGTGTTGGACTGGGATGCGGAGGACCCAGGTTCGAGACCCCAAGGTCACCAACTTGAGCACAGGTTCATCTGGTTTGAGCAAAGCTCACCAGCTTGGACCCAAGGTCACTGGCTCAAGCAAGGGGTCACTCAGTCTGCTGTAGCTCCACGGTCAAGGCATATATGAGAAAGCAATCAATGAACAACTAAGGTGTCGCTACGAAAAACTGATGATTGATGCTTCTCATCTCTCTCCGTTTCTGTCTGTTCCTATCTATCCCTCTCTCTGACTCTCTTTCTCTGTAAAAAAAAAAATTCCTATGATTGCCATACCATTCTCCAGTCAATGCCATACACAAGCTCCTGTCTCTCACCTGCCAGGCTCTCCTCCTCCCCTTCTCTCCAGGATGTAGGGTCTGATGAATCTGGCCTCAAGATGACAGAGGGGAAATATGCTGCCAGGAATATTGCCATCTTCTAACCTCCCCTGGCATCACTTGCTGGCCACTGAAGATGCCACATGGACCCCACACACATTCACTCACATGACACAGGGACTCACTTCCTACTGAGAGAGACCAAGTTCTCCTTCTGGAAACGGGCTCTTTCCATAGGTCTGAAAAGATGAGGTCTTGGGTTCTATCTCGAGCTTTCTCATTAACTCCCTTGGTTAAATTTGGGGAAATCGTACTTGACCATTTAGATTCAGTCTGACCTGCCTTCTGTTGAATAAGGACTAAGTTCTTTTTTAAAGTCCCCCTCATCATTGCTATTGTCAACATTTTAAGAATGCTTTATTACTATTCCTGCCATGCAGCTCAGGATTCATTTTGTGCTGGAAGGTCTTTTCCACAAGCCACCCCCACTTAAACCATTAATTTAAGAAAGAGCCTGGGCTCTGCTGCCCCCTCATGGACGCTTAGAACATCTGCAGATACCATTCAGCAGCTTCCTGCTATTCCCTCCTGGCCTCCTCCCCCATTAGAGATCTTCAGGCTTCATTTGGTTCATTCCCATATTTGCCATCAAATCCCCAGCTCCTAAAACTGAGCCATCTTAGGCCTTTCGGCCTTCTGTTGCAGAATACCATAGACTAGGTGGCTTATAAACAACAAGCATTGATTTCTCACAGTTCTGGAAGCTGAGAAATCTAAGATCACAGTATGGGCAGGTCTGACTGGTGAGCACCAGCTTCCTGGTTCGCAGACACCTGTCCTTTTTCTGTATCCTCACATGGTGGAAAGCATGAGGGAGCTCTCTGGGCCTTTATTATAAGGACACTAATCTCATTCAGGAGGGCTCCGCCCTCATGACCTAATCACCTCCCAAAAGACCCCAACTCCTAATATCATCACACTGGGAATTAGGTCTCAACATGATTTTGGTTGGGGAAACACACATTTAGTCTGTAGCATGGACTGAATTCAGGCGTCTTACTGCCAGAACCATCTCCTGCCTCCCCCAGGCCCAGGTATCAGTGGCCAGGCGAGGGAACATTTAAAAGGTCTATAGACCCCACATCCAGCTTAAAACCACGTGACCCACCTCAGCCTCTTCCTGCTCTCTTCTCACATCTGCTCCATGAAGAGGCAAACTAGAGTAGCTAACCACATAGCTGACCCAAGGGCAGCTACCCAGCTACCTGGGGGAGCTTGGGAAAGTAACTTCTCTCTGGACCCCAGCCCTCTCAGCTGTAAAAACCAAGTGACCATTCACCTTGTGCCAAGCGCCATTCTAAGTGGTGTATATTTTAACTCGTTTATTCCTCACAACCCTGTGGAGTGAGGACTGTGATCATCCCTGTTACACAGGGAACTGAGGCAAAGAGACATCCAGTAACTTGCCCAAGGTCCTGCAGTCAATGGGTGTAAACTGGGATTATAAAGCAGTCGTGTCTATGTGCCCTCCCTGTGGGGCTGCTCTTAGGATTCACTGGCTTAATACATGCAAAGTCCTTGGAACAAAACCTGGTTCATGGAAAGTTCTAGAAAGAAAGAAAACATTAGCTGTTGTTACATCTGCTTTCTCCCTCACAATTCTCTCTATGGCCCTTCTCTGTTAAGTCTCTTCTTCCTCTCTTCTTCCAACCTTAGAAGAGCAATGGGTTTGACTGGGGGCACGCTGGCCAGATAGCTCGATTGGTTAGAGCATCATCCCGAAGCACAGAGATTACCAGTTCGATCCCTGGTCAGGGCACATACAGGAACAGACTGATGTTCCTGTCTCTCTCTCTCTCTTTCTCCCTTTCTCTCACTAAAATCAATAAATAAACGTTAAAAACCTTTATTAAAAAAGATGAAAGGAAGGCCCTGCCACTTTGCAGAAACAGCGAAATCTAAACGCACAGAGATGCACAAAAGAAGGCTGGAGGTGGACATATCAAGGCACAGAGAAGAGAGGGTCTGGTGAGGGGCTTAAAAGGAAAAAAGAGTTTGAGTTGAACCACCCCTCCAGGCTCACCTCTGGCCACCTGCATCACCCCCCAGTCTCAGAGTTCACTGTGACCTCAATGTCCCAGGTCAACACTATCCACTGCACTCACTACCACAGGCACATAACAGTTCCTTGTGCTGGGGCTTCCCTTTTGGTGCTGCTCTTGGCTGGACCACAGTCTGTTTAGGGCCACCGCCTCTGGCCCAGCATATTGTTTTGTCTGTCTCAGGGCTGTCTCCCTGTGGCCTGCCCTCTTGCCAATCTCCTTTCTGCCACAGCCAATGGTTCCTTCCAGTTTATGCTGTTCACCTGCTTAAAAACACTGACGCCTCCACCTCTATTAAAGCAAGGTCCACGCTCTTCAGAGAAGTCTTCAATGCCCCTGGAATTGGGGCCCACCTTCCCGCATGGTGCCATCTCTCCGTCTCTCCGCCGCGTGTTCTGCGAAATGCCACCCTCTCCTCTCAGGTGCTTCTTCAGCCCGAAATGCCCTTTCCACACCTTCCTCTCTGGAACCTGATTCATCCTGTAACTACAATTCCACTTCCTCCAGGAAGTCCTCTCTCGTACAACTCTTCACAATAAATCTCTCTCATCTATGTCCCTCTGTCTTAGCTCAGGCTGCCATAACAAAACATCATACACTGGGTGGTTTAAACAACAGACTTTAATTTTCTTGCAGTTCTGGAAGCTAGAAATCCAAGATTAGGGTGCCAGCCAGCTCCTGCTCTGGTAAGGGATTTCTTCCTGGCTTGTAGATGGCCACATTCTCGCTGTGTAATCACATGACTGCCTTTTAGCTTTTGTGCACGCACACACAGGGGAGAGGGAAAGCAGCAAACTCTCCAGTGTCTCTTTTTATAAGGGCACTAATTCCATCAGACCAGGACTCCACCTTCATGACTTCATCCAGCTCCCAAAGGCCTCATCTTTACTTATTTATTTATTTTTTAAATAATCAATTTTTTAAAAGAATTAATCATTATTTATTTAGTTATTTATTTATTTATTTTAGTGAGAGTGGGGGAGGCAGAGATAGACTCTTTTTTTTTTTTTTTTTTTGTATTTTTCTGAAGCTGGAAATGGGGAGAGACAGTCAGACAGACTCCCGCATGTGCCCGACCGGGATCCACCCGGCACGCCCACCAGGGGCGACGCTCTGCCCACCAGGGGGCGATGTTCTGCCCCTCCGGGGCGTCGCACTGCCGCGACCAGAGCCGCTCTAGCGCCTGGGGCAGAGGCCAAGGAGCCATCCCCAGCGCCCGGGCCATCTTTGCTCCAATGGAGCCTTGGCTGCGGGAGGGGAAGAGAGAGACAGAGAGGAAGGAGGGGGTGGGGGTGGAGAAGCAAATGGGCGCTTCTCCTATGTGCCCTGGCCAGGAATCGAACCTGGGTCCCCCGCACGCCAGGCCGACGCTCTACCGCTGAGCCAACCGGCCAGGGCGAGATAGACTCTTGCATGTGCCCAGACCGGGATCCACCCAGCAAGCCCACTAGAGGGCGGTGCTCTGCCCATCTGGGGCCCTTGCTCCCCTTGCAACCCAAGCCATTTTTTAGCACCTGAGGCAGAGGCCATGGAGCCATCCTTAATTCCTAGGGGCCAACTCAGGCCCATTGAACCAGGGCTGCTGCAGGAGGAGAGGAGAAGAGAGAGAGAGGGACAGAGAGGAAGGAGAGAGGGAAGGGTGGAGGAGCAGATAGACTCTTTTCCTGTGTACCCGGGCCAGGAATCAAACCCGGGACATCCACATGCCAGGCTGATGCTCTACCAGTGAGCTAACAGGCCAAGGCCGAGGCTCCATCTTTTTTTTTTTTTTTTTTTTTTTTGTATTTTTCTGAAGCTGGAAACGGGGAGAGACAGTCAGACAGACTCCCGCATGCGCCCGACCGGGATCCACCCGGCATGCCCACCAGGGGCGACGCTCTGCCCACCAGGGGGCGATGCTCTGCCCCTCCGGGGCGTCGCTCTGCCGCGACCAGAGCCACTCTAGCGCCTGGGGCAGAGGCCAAGGAGCCATCCCCAGTGCCCGGGCCATCTTTGCTCCAGTGGAGCCTTGGCTGCGGGAGGGGAAGAGAGAGACAGAGAGGAAGGAAGGGGGGGGGGTGGAGAAGCAAATGGGCGCCTCTCCTATGTGCCCTGGCCGGGAATCAAACCCGGGTCCCCCACATGCCAGGCCGACGCTCTACCGCTGAGCCAACTGGCCAGGGCCAGAGGCTCCATCTTTAAATGACATTACATTGGGAGTTAGGGCTTTGGGGGACACAAACGTTTAGGCCAGAACACTCCTTAACACTGTTATATATATATATAATGCCACATTCATAATCATCCCTACATATCTATCCCCACAGGAGACGCATGAGGCTTTGTTTCCCCTCGGCACCCCACAGCATCTAACGCAATGCCTTATGCATAGAAGATGCCACTAATGGTTAATAAATTTAATTTAATCAAGATTCACCTCCACAAAGTTTTTTAAAGTATCTTCTGTTGCGTTCATCCCATCTTTCTCTGGCCTGAGTCAAAACAACATAATCAAATTCTTACTTGTTCTCTCTAATTGCTTCAAATGTGCTTGTTTCTGATTCTATGGAAAACACCGTATTCCAGGCCACAGAATCTAGGACAGGTCATCCATGCCAAGGGCACTTACACATTCTGATTTCTTTTTTCCTCTTTTCTTCCCACAGTCAAATCTCACTCTTTCTCGGCAAGATCAAGACAGGGGGCCCTGGGTTTGGGAATAAGTACAGCGTCCTGGTCTTCCTCCCTTTTCTTCTCTGGGTCTTTTCAGTTTTTTTCAGTCACCCAGAGACCCTGAAGATAGGACAAGTATGATATGAGGCTGGAAGTTCAAGGACCATTCCCTGATGATGAACTAAGACTAATGCCACCAGCCCTCAGAATGTGTAGAGATGAGAGAAATAATTTTCCAAAGTATGCTCTAAAATTCAGCTCTCTCACAGACAGATTAGAGCATAGTCTCTTGAAAAACAGTAGGGGATCTTGGCCTTCAGAACCCCAGAGATTTTACTAGACCTGGGAAGATGTGACAATTGTGTTTTGCTGCTGAGGCTGGTGTGACTTTGGAGATGATGTTTAGATGACACCCCTGGGGTCAGACAGGCTTGATTCATCTGTGATGATACAGCAGGCGGGCTGAGGGAGGGGGGAGGGAGGAGGGAGGTACTGACTTCCGAGGGCAGGCTGCCTGACAAGAGACAGGGCTCACAGGGAGCCAGGCAGCTAAGGAAATTTACTGCGTGTTATAGCCAGGGAAAGTGAAATTGGACCTGGGCGATAATCAGCCTGATTAGCTCAGTGTCTCCTGGAGAGAGCCAAGGTTGGGAGGCTGTGTAGGGTGGGAGGACAGGTCAGCCAGCATCAAGGTGGAGCCTCTGGGGCCAGGGCTGGCTAAGGTCAAGAATGATTAGGACCCCAAGATGTGAATAGAGAAGCAGATCCAGAGAAAACAAGTCCCATACCCAGTCACCCAATCATGGGAGTTAGGATAGGTAAGAGCAAACAGACTAAAGTCTGGGAGAGGGGGGAACACAGGCATGGGTGGTGGAGAAGCCAGGAGTGAGGGGAAGGATGGTGGACAGAGCGGGGTGCTCACAGCTCCTCCGCACTGGGTGTTAGCTGAAGGGCAGGCACTGCGCAGGTTTAAAACTCAAGATCCGCCAGCAGCAGCCCCTCTCAGTCCCCTCAGACCCTTCCTCTGCTGTGTGTGCTGGACACGAGCAGAGCTCACTGACGCTGATCTTGGTCGTGGGCCACAGGTTCTTGCAGGGGAGCTGCAGGAAACCCTGGAGCTCTGGCTTGTGGGATAGAGATGCGACCTGCTGTTTCTGCTCTTCCTCACCCCCATTTCTATAGGACTAACTTCTCTTTTTAGATTTTATTTATTCATTTTAGAGAGAGAGAGGAGAGAGAGAGAAAGTGAGTGAGAGAGAGAGAGAGAGAGAGAGGGAGAAGGGGAAGGAGCAGGAAGCATCAATTCCCATATGTGCCTTGACCAGGCAAGCCCAGGGTTTCAAACTGGCGACCTCAATGTTCCAGGTCAACACTTTATCCACTGGTCAGGCAGGACTAACATTTTTAATCACTGGCAAAAGAGGGCCCCATATGCCTAGTGAGGATTGAGTGATTTTGTTCTCCACAACTGTTACCGGCCATTGTTGGGCCCCTGCCAGGTGGCTTCTCCAGACTTCCAAAATTGTCCAGATAACAGTCACAGTTCAACAATTTGTGAGCCTGTGGTAAATGCCAGGCTTGGTACCAAACATGCACTTGCATTAATTCATAGCTGCCTAACCTGGGCACTTCAACCCAGTGTGCCCTAAAAGGGTTAAAAGTCTGTGGAGATCATACACTGTTGGTGTGAATGTAAAGTAATACAACCATTATGGAAGAAAGTATGGTGGTTCCTCAAAAAACTGAAAATAGAATTACCTTATGACCCAGCAATCCCTCTACTGGGTATATACCCCCAAAACTCAGAAACATTGATACGTAAAGACACATGCAGCCCCATGTTCATTGCAGCATTGTTCACAGTGGCCAGGACATGGAAACAACCAAAAAGCCCGTCAATAGATGACTGGATAAAGAAGATGTGGCACATATACACTATGGAATACTACTCAGCCATAAGAAATGATGACATCGGATCATTTACAGCAAAATGGTGGGATCTTGATAACATTATACGAAGTGAAATAAGTAAATCAGAAAAAACCAGGAACTGCATTATTCCATACGTAGGTGGGACATAAAAGTGAAACTAAGAGACATTGATAAGAGTGTGGTGGTTAGGGGGGGAGGGGGGAAAGGGGGAGGGGGAGGGGCACAAAGAAAACTAGATAGAAGGTGACAGAGGACAATCTGACTTTGGGTGATGGGTATGCAACATAAGTGAACGACAAGATAACCTGGCCTTGTTATCTTTGAATATATGTATCCTGATTTATTGATGTCACCCCATTAAAAATAAAATTATTTTTAAAAAAAAAGAAAAAAGAAAAAAAAAAGTCTGTGGAGAGTGCAAGCCCTTAGCCCTCCAACACCCACCTCCCTCTGTCACAGGTCACTTATGGTCTCCTGCTGACCAACGCAATCATCTTCCCTTGTGCCAGGTAAAAAAGACTTGAAAGCACCCCTTTATTTTATTGAATCCTCACAACACCCCACGAGGAAGTACCTCATTTCCTTTTTTTACAGATGAGGAAACTGCGGAGTTGAAGGGCTTGCCTATGGTCACCCAGTGAGGAGGAGGGCATAGGTTTGCACTGGGCACGCTCAGTTAGCAAGCCCATGTCATCGTGAACAAGCCTTAAGGAACGCAGACTGCTCCCTCTCTAACACCAGGTCCAACCTCGATAGCTCACAATTTCTAACTCTCTCCTAACCCGTCTACGAGGACGGAGCTTGTCTGCCTGGGTAGGGTGGGGACCTCTTTAACAGGGTTGGAGGTGCCTATCTTTATGCCACAAGGGACACCAGATGGAAACAAAAAGGAAGATACTCCTGAGCACTTCCACTCTGAGATGAGGAAAACTTCCTGGGGGTGAGGGATGGGACTCAAGGTATGACTCTTTTCTCCTCATCTTCTTCCCCTCACCAAAATGGAGCTGTCTGCACTGCAGAGACCCATATGGAGAATACTCAGGCCTGGGATTTGGTGCAAGAAATTCAGAGAGTTTGCTGAAGCTTCAGTCTTACACCTGCAGCGTGGACGGAGCTGGCAACCCTGATGATGAGTTCTTCTCAAGGACAGCGCACAGGCCAGGCTGACCTCACAAGACTCACCCCCCAGGCAGCAAATCAAGCCCTCCAACACACCCCAAGGAGGGCCCTGTAATGGTTTCCTAGGGCTGCCGTAGTATAGTGCCCCAAACAAGGTGGCTTAAACAACAGAAATATATTCCTTAACTGTTCTGGAGGTCAGACATCCAAGATCAAGGTGTCAGCAGAGCTGGTTTCTTCTGAGAGCCATGAAAAAAAAAAAAAATTCCATGCCCCCACCCTTCCTTTCTGGTGGTTTGTGAGCAACTTTTGGTGTTCCTTGCCTTTAGACATGTCACCCCTAGCTTTGCCTTCCTCTTCACGTGGTCTTCTCCCTGTGTGCATGTCAGTGTCCATATTTCCCTTTTTAATAAGGATGCCAGTCATACTGGATTAGGGACCCACTGTGGCTCCAGTGTAACCTCATCTCAACTCATTACATCTACCACGTAGCTCAGATCACCCTACAGTCAATAGTCCAACCAAGCCTGACCAGGTGGTGGCGCAGTGGATAGAGCGTCGGACTGACCCAGGTTTGAGCCCCCGAGGTCGCCAGCTTGAGCGCGGGCTCATCTGGCTTGAGCAAAGAGTTCACCAGCTTGGACCCAAGGTCGCTGGCTCCAGCAGGGGGTTACTCGGTCTACTGAAGGCTCACGGTCAAGGCACATGTGAGAAAGCAATCGATGAACAACTAAGAATTTGCAACGCGCAACGAGAAACTGATGATTGATGCTTCTCATCTCTCTCCGTTCCTGTCTGTCTGTCCCTGTCTGCCTCTGTAAAAAAAAAAAAAAAAAAAGTCCAGCCAAGGCTCAGCTACCATCAGATTTGTCCCTCTGTTTCTGTGCCTGCTCTTCCCTCCTCCATTAGTGCCCACTCCGATATGCTAAATGGATATTAATTATACCTTAATATATTGACGTAGCCTTGAAAGTTATATTGTTTTTATCTATGTAAGTATATGAATATTCTCTGTGGATTCCATTTTCTTTTCTGTTTCTCTTCTTTTAGGTTTTTAAGACCTTTCCATGTGAGAGTTTCTCTAGGAGTTGCATTGCCGGGGCTTCAGGTTTCCACATAGTTTCGCTCCTTGCCAGCTGGCTCTGCAGAATGTCTGCCTGTCTTCGTCCCACCACTTCCCATGTCGCTATGGTCATGCCATTGAATGGGTGCAAAATTGCCAATCACTAGTGAGCATTTTCTAAAATGCTTGCTAGCCATTTTGCTTTCATAATCTTTGCCTGTTTTTCTTTGAGTTGCTTGTTTTTTAAAAATTGATTTATAAGAGTTTATTAGGTATTAATTCCTTACCAATTTCAGGCATTGCAAGTGTCTTCTTCCAGCTAGAGAGCCATTTCTTAATTGTCTCTGCAGTGCCCTTTGTTGAACAGAAAAGAAAAATTTCCCATTTATGGTTTGTGTTTTGCAGATCCAGTTCAGAAAGTCTTTCCCTGTACACAATCTCAAAGACGTTCTCCTACATCAACCTCTGTGAGTTTTGTATTTTTATTTTCCACATTTCGGTCTGTTATCTATTGGGAGTTTATCTCTGTATATAGTGAGTTAAGAATTCATGTCCATTTTCCATTACTGTTGTAACAAAGTACCAGGAACTTAGTGACTCAGAACAATACCAATGTGTCATTTCACAATTCTGGAGATCAGAAGTCCAAAATGATTGTCATGGGGCTGAAATCAAGGTGTCAGCAAGGCTGTTCTTTTCTGGGGGACTAAGCATTTTCCAGCTTCTAGAGGCTGCTCACATTCCCTGGCCTGTGGCCCCTTCCTCCGCTTTTAAAGAACATCCCCCCAAGCTCTGCTTCCATCACCCCATAACTTTCTCTTCAACCACAGGCAAGTTTCTTCACTCGAAGAATTCATGTGATTAGTTTGGTTCTTCCTGGATATTCAAGGAGAATTTCCCCATCTCACAGTCCCTGAATTAAACTCATCAATAAAGTCCCATTTGTCATGTAAAGTGACATGTTCACAGGTTTTTTTTTAGGACATGGACATCTTTGAGGGGCCATAATTCAGCCTCCCACGGCACCTAGCTTGGTTATTTGCTCCATACGGTGAAACAATTTTCCCATGGCCTGACCTGTGGTGGCGCAGTGGATAAAGCGTCAACCTGAAATGCTGAGGTTGCCGGTCTAAAACCCTGGGCTTGCCTGACCGGTGGTGGCGCAGTGGATAGAGCGTCGGACTGGGATGCGGAGGACCCAGGTTCGAGATCCCGAGGTCACCAGCTTGAGCGCGGGTTCATTTGGTTTGAGCAAGGGCTCACCAGCTTGAGCCCAAGGTTGCTGCCCCCGAGCAAGGTGTTACTCAGTCTGCTGAAGACCCGCGGTCAAGGCACGTATGAGAGAGCAATCAATGAACAATTAAGGTGTTGTAACGCGCAATGAAAAACTAATGATTGATGCTTCTCATCTTTCTGTTCCTGTCTGTCTGTCCCTGTCTATCCCTCTCTCTGACTCTCTCTCTGTAAACAAACAAACAAACAAACAAACAAAAAACACCCTGGGCTTGCCCGGTCAAGGCACATATGGGAGTTGAAGCTTCCTGCTCCTCCCCCCTTCTCTCTCTCTCTCTCTCTCTCTCTCTCCTCTAAAATGAATAAATAAATAAAAATAATTTAAAAAAAAGAAACAGTTTTCCCAGCTATGTACCAACAGGCCTTTCCCCCCACTGACCTGTGATATCACTTCTTCCTTCCATACGTATGCCAAGTAGTTGTGCTCACACAGATCTGATTCTGAGCTCTCTCTTGCCCTATTTTTCTGTCTCAGTGCAAGTATCAGTGTGATTTTGGTGTTTTATTTTATTTTTTATTACCATGGCTTTTTAAAATATTTTAAAACTGGTGGGGTGAGTCCTCCTTCACTCTTCCTTTTCAACACTTTCTTATATATGTAGGACTTTAAATCTGCCATACAAATTGAGAGTTGACTTTAATAGATTAACTTGGAGAGAATTGTCATCTTTGTAGTGCTGTCATCTTATCTATGAAAGTACTATATTTCTCCTTTTTTCCAGCTCCTCTTCAAAGTCCTTCAAGGGAGTTTAATTTTTTTTTTTTCCTGTAAGGAAGTGACAGTTTTGATCATTAGTCTACAATGTGTGTGTGTGTGGGTTTTTCCCTACACCAACAGGCAATTCTCTGACAACAGCTGGATTCCTACACTTCAACTCAATTCTGACACTATCGATCCGAGATAGGAGGTAGACTCAGATTCCTCAGGTTAAAGGTTCAATCCCACAAGTTCTTTAAAAATGGAGGAAGGGGCCACAGGCCAAGGAATGTGAGCAGCCTCTAGAAGCTGGAAAATGCCCAGTCCTCCAGAAAAGAAAAGCCTTGCTGACACCTTGATTTCAGCCCCATGACAATCATTTTGGACTTTTGATCTCCAGAATTGTGAAATAACACATTGGTATCATTTTGAGTCACTGAGTTTCTGGTAATTTGTTACAACAGCAATGGGAAATGGATATAAATCCTTAACTCACTATATACAGAGATAAACTCCCAATAGATCCAGACCTAAATGTGAAAAATAAATCCTACTAAATTTAAGCCCTTCACTTCAGATACTGTTGACATAAGAAATGTCCAAAACTCTAAGAAAATTTATGTTTATTTGAGGCAAATTGATGACAATTGTGGAAAGCAAAAATCTCAATGGATTGAGAAGATGTTCCAGAGAATGACAGACTTACCACTTATTTTATATTTCAGGATTAAAGAGGAAGTATACATCAGAATCAACGGAGAAGACATAAGAGGAGTTATATAAAATCTATTGGTGGTAGATTAGGGAGGTGAGGAGGGAAAAAGCAAAGTGGGAGAAATTCCTGGAATTAAATAAAAAGTAACATAGACACATACTTCTTTTATATAGGTGGGTATAGGATAGTTAACAGTTAACAATTAACACGATAACAATAGCAATGAGGGGTTCTGTGGTCTCCTGCATTGGTGCGGTGATTGTGCCCTGAGAAGTCTGGGAAAAAAGAGATAACTCTAATATTCCAAACATAGATACATAAAGACAATACACAGGCTCAATTAAGATAAAGATTGACCTTTGTCAAGGAAGATACTGGCCTTCGCCACGTCTACTCACCAAAACTCACTGTTAGTCAGGAAGTGTTCATTTCAGACCATCCTACATGGTTACTTTAGGTCTCTGAATTTGTAAAGCTTGACGTGCAGGCCTGCCCTGAGCTTGTGAGGTCCCTTTTTCCTTCACAGTTTTAAAACGAAGGATATGCTAAAGAAGGATCCGGGAGAGAGGAAAGGTAATGTTGTAGAAGAGAGGCAAGTACAGAAAGAAGTCCTTGAGTTAGTGACAGGTGGTGAAACCCAGCAGTGTGGAGCAGAGATGTAAGGTAGAGACTGAGGCCTAGGCAAAAGGAAAAACCAGTAATATTTATCCTGTCTTGCCTGGCCAGGTGGTGGCACAATGAACAGAAAGTTGACCTGGGACACTAAGGAGCCAGATTTGAAACACCGAGGTTGCTGGCTTGAGTGCAGGGTTGGCGGCTTGAGTGTGGGATCATAGACATGACCCCAAGGTCACTGGCTGGAGCCCAAGGTTGCTGGCTTGAGTAAGGGGTCACTGACTCAGCTTGTTGGCCTGTGGGCAAAGCATATACAAAGAAGCAATCAATCAACAACTGGAGTGCTGCAACTACAAGTTGATGCTTCTCATCTCTCTCCCTTCCTGTCTGTCTGTCCCTGTCTGTCTCTTTCTTGCATATATATGATATATATATACATTTTTTTTTTTTACTTACAATTTTGAAGTTTAGTTCATTGTAGATGTTTTGCATTACTTTTTATTTTTTAAAAATATTGTATTAAAAGATTTAGGTTGATTAATGAGTTTTCTTGGTGCCCCTTTATAATTTGCACCTAATGTCCTATGAAGGGGAATCTTTGTAGGAGATATACTAGTATAAGAAGGAGATGGAGGGGGAACTGGGGATGTATCACAATAGAAGGGGCTAGGGCCTCTGATGATTGGCAAGAGCAATCCCCAGGCTGGCAGGCACCCTCTAGAACCCAGAAACAAGGATAAGTGGCTAGTTAGGCTTGGTTGTTGTCCATGTCTTGCAGTGCAGTCAGCTACAGCTGGATGAGAGCTCCCTCTGGTGGGTCTGGATGGCAAAGACAACTCAGAGCGGTTGGTGCTGCCAGTTGGGCTGCTTGCGGAGTAGCTAAAGGGAAACCGAGGTGGAAGGTCGTAGGCCTAGAGAGGAACAAGTTTTGAAAAAGGAGTGAGCAACAGTTTCATATGCCAGAGAGGCCTCATTTACCTCTGGCCTGATTAATTTACATGGTGCAGCAAGAGGTGTAAATTAACACACGTAAACCTCTTCAAGTATTTTGCAACCTTATAAAATGGGAATACCTACGAGATAGGATGTCACTCCAACTGACAGGCACTGCAGATAACATTTTGTGAAAGGAGTTTCTTAGCCTTGGTCCTCATCTCAGGATAGAAGAGCAAACGACAAAGGCTTTTAAAAATCCAAGCCAAAATTCCTTTAGAAAATTTCCATCTAGTAGTTAATGAGGTTCCAACTACCAGAAAATGAGCTTCCTTGCCACTGTGAGGCTAGGACTTAAAAAAAAATTAATAAAATGTCAGAGAGGTTTAGTAGGGTAAAAGGAAAAAAGAGACTACCGTTAACCTGGGCGCAATGCAGGATTTGCTGTCACTAGGAATATGATCTTGGGGCCTTTGGTGCTGGCCAGGGGCCAGAAGAATTTTGAGTGACTCAAAGCAATTTTGGTTGCTATAAGGGTGATTGAATTCCAGCTTCATGTCAACAAGAATAATGGGACTGAGTTTGAAAGCTGTTACCCAGAAGGTGAGCAGGAACCTGGGAACTGCTGCCAGTCTCCCCTGGACAGCTGGACATCAGAATGAGTTCTTTGGAGCATGAGATACATATCGGTCATGCTTCTCCATGAGTGCGAACACCTGCAGCCTGATGTGTTTAGGATATACATGCACCCAAGCAGACATCCAACCCACATGTTCGCTGCGCTGGACGACAGAAGCACCAATGGCAGTGCTACAGACTGGGTCGAGCACTATAATTTTACATATATACGACTAGCAGACAGTAACTTTATTTTAAAATACTTGTCTCATAGCTACTGATAAAGGAAAAAATAGATGGAATAAGTATTGCTAAGAGAATTGCTTAAAAATAGAGTAGGAAAGTCACTGGGGAAGTGGGGCCTTTGCACACATTTGTGCCCCAGTTCTCAGGGCTGCTTGCTATTAAGTTGCTAACTTGTTGTTAAACCCAGCGTGAGGCTGAGCCATATACAGCCTGGAACAACTGCTACCTGGACACATGGACTTTGCCTCTCCTTGTGCTTTTTGCCTCCCTTGTTTGCACTTTGGATGTATCCGATCCCTGTTACTCTTTCGTTTGCATGAAGACCCAAATGGGAACTACACTTGTAGATTTTTGCCTCTACAAAACCTTACCTTTTTTTATTCTCTTCAGAGCACAATTGGGGGCGTTACCTGAATCTGCATCTCTTGGATTGCAATCCTTTCGCTTACATAAAAAAATTTTTCTTTGGTATTGTCCTTTACCACAGACTAAACCTCTTCTTTGTTTAACATTATCTTTAGAATATAATGGTTCTTTTTAATGACACTTGTCTGGGATGTAAATATTCCTAAGCATCCTGTTAGACTTGCCTGCAGGTGTCCTTGGGGAAACTAGAGGGACAGTTGAGAATAGCTGAACTCCAAATGTGCTCCTTCAGCCCCAAAACCAGCCACTTGGCTGAAGGTGGAAGCCTGAAGGACTCCAGGTAGTTCAACACAACTTCTTGTCGGAAGCCGATCCACAACTGCTGGCTGACAAGGTCACAGCAGAGAAGACCCACAACTGCTGGCTGACAAGGTCACAGCAGAGAAGATCCACAACTGCTGGCTGACAAGGTCACAGCAGAAGAAGATCCAAAACTGCT
Organism: Saccopteryx leptura; assembly: GCF_036850995.1. Classification (NCBI taxonomy): domain Eukaryota; kingdom Metazoa; phylum Chordata; class Mammalia; order Chiroptera; family Emballonuridae; genus Saccopteryx; species Saccopteryx leptura. The sequence continues at coordinate 189,534,981 of NC_089506.1, forward strand.
GGTTGACAAAGTCACAGCAGAGAAGACCAATGGCTGCTGGTTGATAAAGTCACCTCAGTGAAGACCAATGGCTGCGGGTTGACAAAGTCACCGCAGAGGAAAGGCACAACGATACTTCCCCCTTTGACCTTTTGAATCAATCTGGCCTTATATCCCCCCTTTTTTCTGGGTGTGTGCTATCATTTATGGCACAGGGATAATAGCACCAGGCTTTCCCTGTAGATTCGTAGTATTGATAATTTCTTTGGAAATGAGACAGAGGGTGTGAGTTCCACAGAAAAGCCTGTAAGCCCCTTGAACTGGGCTCATAAACATAAGAGGCTGGCTATGATATCCCTCGTAAAGGGTTAAGTTTGTAGGAGAATTTCTTCTTATTAATCATGTTAGAAAAAATAGATTGTGACTTATGAATAGGTAGGAAACAGTAACTATACACAGAGCACCTTTCAGCCTTCACTTAATTCATCACTTTACCTCCCTAGCCTTTTCATGTGATTGAGTAGAGAAACTTTCCTTTCTTCTTGCATACCTGACCTGCAGGTGGTGGAACACTCTGAGAAAAATAAAGTTAGAACTTAACTAGTGTATGAATATAGTAAATAAATAAAATTTGACTAGACAATAGAATCTTAGGTAAGGTAGAGTTATTAATCAGTACTGACCTTTTAGAAGTTTGTACCAATATTGTTATTGCTATTCAAGTTATTGTATAACTGTACTTTAAATGACTTACCATCTGATTTATAGCTTATAGAAATGAATTAATTGTTGCCTAGAAATATGTAACCATAGTGAAACAAAAACAATGATTAATCAATGTATTCAGAATATCATGTGATTGTAACTTAGTGTGTGTGTATAAAAGTAAAGTTAGACCAGCCATTGGCAGAGATGTCTCATAGTAAATGCTAACGAGAGAATAAAGAGAAAGAAAAGAACTCGGCTCTCTCACTCGATTTGTGCCGACGCTGTCTCTTCCTGTGGGACCCCTGGATTCCCCCCGGGGCTGGACCCCGGCAACTTCTGCCAAAACTATTGCCTGACAACTAAGCTATGCAGATCCACAGGAGATCCCAAAATCAGATTGAAATATAAAACAGAAAAAGTAAGTAGAAATGTCAGTAACCACACACCACTGTAGAAACAAAATCCACAGTTTAAGTCCAGTCGAATTGTTAAACAACAGGTACATCAGCAACAATACTCAGTACCAAATACTCTAAGATGTTCAAAGACACAGGAAAAGTGTGACCCACAATCAAGAGAACAAATATAGTATTTGTTCTATAGAAAGCCCAGTGCTATTATCCCTGTGCCATAAATGATAGCACACATCCAGAAAAAAGGGGGTGTGAGTTCCACAGAAAACTCATTTCCAAAGAAATTACTAAATAAAACTATTTAGTAACTAAATGAGCTATTATCCCTGTGCCATAAATGATAGCACACACCCAGAAAAAAGGGGGGATATAAGGCCAGATTAATTCAAAAGGTCAAAGGGGGAAGTATCGTTGTGCCTTTCCTCTGCGGTGACTTTGTCAACCCGCAGCCATTGGTCTTCACTGCGGTGACTTTATTTAGTAATTTTTTTTTGGAAATGAGACAGAGGGTGTGAGTTCCACAGAAAAGCCTGTAAGCCCCTTGAACTGGGCTCATAAAGATAAGAGGCTGGCTATGATATCTCTTGTAAAGGGTTAAGTTTGTAGGAGAATTTCTTCTTTTTTGTTGCGTAGGCAACAGAAACTGATTCTGAGTGGGCCAGATGTTATACTTAGCAGATAGACTCTTCGAAAAAGCTGCTTTGAATATTTGCAAAGAATTAAAGGGAAATATGATGACAGTGAATCAAAAAATAAGAAATCTCAGCAGAGAAACAGAAACAATAAAAAAAAAAATGAACTTGACCAGTGGTGGCACAGTAGATAGAGTGTTGGAAACCCCAAGGCTGCTGGTTTGAGCTCAGGCTCGCCAGCTTGAGCACAGGGTTGCCATCTTGATCGTAGAATTATTGACAGGATCTCATGGTTGCTGACTTGAGCCCAAAGGTCGCTGGCTTGAAGTCCAAGGTCGCTGGCTTGAGCAAGGGGTCACTGGCTAGGCTGGAGCCCTCCCCCCCACACACACCCAGGTCAAGGCACGTATCAGAAGCAATCAATGGACAACTAAAGTACTGTAATTATGAGTTGATGCTTCTTATCTTGCGCCCTTCTCTCTCTTGCTTGCTTAAAAAAAAAAAAGCAAATGTGGCCCAGCAGGGTAGTTCAGTTGGTTAGAACATCATCTTGATACACCAAGGTTGTGGGTTCCCTTCTTTGGTCAGGGCACATAAAAGAATCAACCAATAAATGCATAAATAAGTGGAACAATAAATCAATGTCTCTCTCTCTCTCCCTTCCATTTTCTAAAATCAATCAATCAATCAATCAATCAAATTTAAATAAAAAAGAACCAAATGAAAATTCTACAGTTGAAAAGTAAATTAACTGAAATGAAAAATGCATTAGAGCCTGACCAGGTGGTGGTGCAGTGGATAGAGCGTCGGACTGGGATGTGGAGGATCCAGGTTCGAGACCCCGAGGTCACCAGCTTAAGCGCAGGTTCATCTGGCTTGAGTAAAAAGTTCACCAGCTTGTACCCAAGGTCGCGGGCTCAAACAAAAGGGGTTGCTTGGTCTGCTGAAGGCCCGCGGTCAAGGCACATATGAGAAAGCAATCAATGAACAACTAAGGTGTCGCAATGAAAAACTGATGACTGATGCTTCTCATTTCTCTTCGTTCCTGTCTGTCTGTCCCTGTCTATCCCTCTCTCTGATTCTCTCTCTGTCCCTGTAAACAAAAAAAAAAAAAAAAAAAAAAAAGAAACTAGAAAAGAAGAGAATATCAAACTCAAATTAAGCAGAAAAAAAATAATAAAAATCAGAATGGAAATCAATAAAGTAGAAAATGGAAAAGCAATAAAGAAAAATTAGTAAAAACAAAATTTGTTCTTTAGAAAGACCAATGAAATTGGATGTCTTTAGCAAGATTGACTAAGAAAAAAAGAGAAAAAAAAAAGATCACCAAAATCATTGATGATAGAGTGGAAATTATTACAGACCCTAAATAATCAGAAGGATTATATAAATTGTTATGAAGAGTTTTATGTTAACAATTTAGACAACTTAGATGAGATAAAAATTCCTATTTACACACAAATTACCATAACTACCTCTATTAAGAAAGTCTGAATTGATCAGTACCTTGATTAAAAAAAAAAATTAGTGATTTTAAAACCTTTTCCCAAAGAAAAGGCCAGGCCCAGATGGCTTCACTGAGAAATCTATCAAGCATTTAAGAAAGATATAATATCAATTCTATACAAACTCTTTCAGGAAACAGAGAACTGAACACTTTCCAACTTATTTTATGAGATTAATATTACTTTGATATCAAAGAGAGACAAAGACATCACACAAAAACAGACACAAAAATTCTTAACAAAATATTTTCAAATTGTATCCAGCAACATATAAACAAGATTGTACACTATAACTAATGTATTTTTTTCTCAAAATGTACCATTGATTTAACTCTAAAAATAAATTAATGTAATATACTACATTAATAAAGCAAAAAATTTTTCTCAATTGATGCAAAAATTTTTACAAAATTCAATACCCATTCAAAATAAAAACTCTCAAAAAAAAAGAAACAAAGAAAGAAAAATTTTCAACAAACCAGAAATAGAAGGGATTTCCTCATCCTGATAAAGGACATCTCCAAAAACCCTAGAGCTACCATCATACTTTATTTTTTTTATTTTTTATTTTTTTTGTATTTTTCTGAAGCTGGAAACAGGGAGGGACAGTCAGACAGACTCCCGCATGCGCCCAACCGGGATCCACCCAGCACGCCCACCAGGGGCGACGCTCTGCCCACCACGGGGTGATGCTCTGCCCCTCCGGGGTGTCGCTCTGCCATGACCAGAGCCACTCTAGCGCCTGGGGCAGAGGCCAAGGAGCCATCCCCAGCGCCCGGGCCATCTTTGCTCCAATGGAGCCTCGGCTGCGGGAGGGGAAGAGAGAGACAGAGAGGAAGGAGGGGGAGGGGGTGGAGAAGCAAATGGGCGCTTCTCCTATGTGCCCTGGCCGGGAATCGAACCTGGGTCCCCTGCAAGCCAGGCCGACGCTCTACCGCTGAGCCAACCGGCCAGGGCCTACCATCATACTTTAAAGATGAAAGACTGACTGCTTTCCCCCATGGCCAAGAACAAGACAAGAATATCTGCTCTCAGCACTTTTATTTGACATTTTACTGAACATTCTAGCCAGTACAAAAAGGCAAAAAAAAGTGAAAAACATACAGATGGGAAAGGAAGAAATAAAAATGTCTTTATTCATAGATGACCTGGCCTTGTATATAAAAAATCCAAAAGAATCTACAAAAAGAAAAGAAAAAAACCCCACCTACAGCTAATAAGTGACTTTAGCAAGATTATGTGCTATTAAACCAAAACATAAAAACCAATTGTATCTCTATAAATTAGAAATAAAAATAAACAATCAAAAAATGAAATTAGCCCTGGCCAGTTGGCTCAGTGATAGAGCATTGGCTCAGTGTGTGGAAGTCCCATGTTTGATTCCTGGCCAGGGCACACAGGAGAAGTGCCCATCTTTTCTCCACCCCTCCCTGTCTCCTTTCTTTCTATCTCTCTCTTCCCCTCCTGCAGCCAAGACTCCATTGGAGCAAAGTTGGCCTGGGTGCTGAGGATGGCTCCATGGCCTCCACCTAAGGTACTAGAATGGCTCCGGTTGCAATGGAGCAATGCCCCAGATGGGCAGAGCATCACCCCCTAGTGGCCATGCTGGGTGGATCCTGGTCAAGCGCAGGTGGGAGTCTGTTTCTCTGCCTCCCTGTTTCTCACTTCAAAAATAAAAAAATACAAAAAAAATGAGATTTAAAAATTCCATTCACAAAAGCATCCAAAAATAAAATATTTAGGAACAAATTTAGCAAAAGAAGTATAAGATCTATACACTGAAAACTAAAAAAATATTGCTAGGACCCTGATCAGTAGTAGTACAGTGGATAGAGCATCGACCTGACCTGAGATGCTAAGGAGCCAGGTTCAAAACTCTGAGGTCACCAGCTTGAGCGCAGGCTCACCAGATAGAGCATTGGATTGCCGGCTTGAGTGTAGGATTATCAAAATGATTCCATGATCACTGCTTGAGCCCAAGGTCCTGGATTGAGCAAGGGATTATTGGCTCATCTTGGGCCACCTAGTCAAGGCACATGAGAGGGAATCAATTAACAACAAAAGTGACGCAACTATAAGTTGATGCTTTTCATCTCTCTCCCTTCTTGTCTCTCTCCTTCTCTCTGTCTCTCTCTCTCTCAAATAAATAAATAAATAAATAAATAAAAATAATGTAAAATATTGCCAAGAGAGTTAAAGAAGAGCTAAATACAGAGTGGGGCAAAAGTAGGTTTACAGTTGTTCATATGGAAAATAATACAATAATAAATAATAAGACAAGAATAAACTCTGCTTCATATTATCACAACTGTAAACCTACTTTTGCCCCACCCTGTAAATGGAGAGATATATACTGTGTTCATAAATTAAAGACTCAATAGTATTAAGATTGTAATTATTTCTAAATTGATCTATAGATTTGATGAAATCTCTGAAAATCCCAAAAAGATTTTTTAATAATGACCTACTGATTCTGAACTTTATTTGGAAATGCAAAGGACACAGAATAGCCAAAATAGTTTTGAAAAAAAGAAAGGTTGAGGACTTTACCTGACTTCCTTTTTCTGTGAAGCTACAGTAATCATGACAGCATGACCCTGACATTTGCATAGACATGTAGTGCAACGGAATAGAATAGGAAATTCAGAAATAAATGTATTTATGGTTATTTGCTTTTTTTTTTTTGTATTTTTCTGAAGTGAGAAGAGTGGAGGCAAAGAGACAGACTCCCGCATGTGCCTGACAGGGATCCACCCTGCATGCTCACCAGGGGGCAATGCTTGGCCCCTCTGGAGCATTGCTCCATTGCAGCTGGAGCCATTCTAGCGCCTGAGGCAGAGGCCATGGGGCCGTCCTCAGTGCCAGGGCCAACTTTGCTCCAATGGAGCCTTGGCTGCGGGAGGAGAAGAGAGAGACAGAGAGAGGGGAGGGGGGAAGGGTGGAGAAGCAGATGGGTGCTTCTCCTGTGTGCCCTGGCTGGAAATTGAACCTGGGACTTCCACACACGAGGTCGACGCTCTACCACTGAGCCAGCTGGCCAGGACTCATTTGCTTTTAAAAAACATTTTATTTATTGATTTTACAGAAGTGGGGGAGAGAAGTATCAACTCATAGTTGCTTCACTTTAGTAGTTCATTGACTGCTTGTCTTATGTGCCTTGACCTGATGCTCTATCCATTGAGTCACTATGGGCTGGGCTATGGACAACTGCTTTTTGACAAAGATGCTAATATAAATAAATAAATAAATAAATAAATAAATAAATAAATTAAATAAATAAATAAATAAATAAAACAAAATAAAATAAAATAATTCAATACCCTGGGCAGGTTGCTCAGTGGTGAAAGTATTGTCCCAGAGGCCCTGGCTGGTTGGCTTAGTGGTGGAGCATCGGCCCAGTGTGTGGAAGTCCTGGGTTTAATTCCCGACCACACAGAAGAAGTGCCCATCTGCTTTTCCACCCTTCCCCCCCTCCTTCCTTGCTATCTCTCTCTTCCCCTCCAGCAGCCAAGGCTCCATTGGAGCAAAGTTGGCCCAGGCACTGAGGATGGTTCCATGGACTCTACCTCTGGTGCTAGAATGGCTCCAATTGCAGTGGAGTAATGCCCCAGAGGGGCCGAGCACCGCCCCCTGGTGGGCATGCAAGGTGGATCCTGGTCACGTGCATGAGGGAGTCTGTCTGTGTGCCTCTCCCCACCCTACCCCCGCTCTCAGTTCAGAAAAATACAAAAAAAGAAAAAAGTATTGTCCCAGAGCACCAAGGTCACGGGTTCCATCCCCAGTCAGGGCACATATGAGAAGCAATCAATGAGTGCACAACTAAATGGAAAAACTAAGTGAAGCAACAAGTTGATGTTTCTCTCTCTCGTTTGCTCTCTTTTCCTCCCTAAAAAAAAAAAAAAAAAAAAACCTCAAAGAAGAAAAGTGTTTTGTTTCTTTTTAAATAGTGGTTGGAACAAGACACCTATATGGAAACAAACATTACCTCAAAATACATATGAAAAGTAACTCAAAATGGATCAAAGACCTAAATGTCAGTGGTAAAGCTATTAAACTTCAAGAAGAAAACATAGGAGAAAAACCACTGTGACCTTACGTTGGGCAAAGATTTCTTAGACATGTTACCAAAACATAAACCATAAAAGAATAAATTGATAAATTGTATTTATCAAAATTTAAAATGTTTGCTCTGCCAAAAGCATTGATAATAGGATGAAAATGGAAGGTACAGACTGGGAGAAAATATTTGCAAATCTGACATATGACTTATTGAGACTATATAAAGAACTCTTGAAACTCAAGAGTAATTTTAAAAATTCAATTAACAAACTGACAAAAGAACAGACACTTCACCAGATATGTGGATTGGAGATCAGCATGTGAAAATATGTTCAACATCATTAGTCACTAGGAAAATGTGAACTAAAACCATGATGAGATATCACACCTATTAGAACAACTTAAATTTAAAAACCTGACAATGAAAATGTTGATGATGATGTGGAGAAAATGGCCCCCTCATACATTCCTAGTGGAAGGTAAAATGGGACAGCCACTGTGGGAAATATTTTGGCAGTTTCTTGTAAAACTAAACATACACTAATCACACAACCAAGCAATCATGCTTCTTAGCATTATCCCAGAGACTTGAGAACTTATGTTTACACTAAGACCCATATACAAATGTTCATAGTAGTTATGTTTGTAATAACCAAAAATTGTATACAATCTGAATGTCTACCAATGGGAGAACAAATAAACTGTAGTATATATACTTAATGGAATATTACTCAGCAGTAAAAAACAACAACGAATTATTGATGTAAATGCAACAACTTGGATGGATCTCAAAAACAGTAAATGAAAAAAATCAATCTCCAAAAGTTTCATACTTTATGATTCCATTTACACCTTCCTGAAATGACAAAATTATTGAGATGGAAAACAGATTGGTGGCTACAAGGGGTTGGGGATGGAGGAAGGACGTCTCTTTGGGTTGATGGGATAGTTTGGTATCTTTCTTTTTGTGTGTGACAGAGACAGAGAAAGGAACAGATAGGGACAGATAGACAAGAAGGGAGAGAGATGAGAAGCATCAGTCCTTCGTTGCAGCTCCTCAGTTGTTCATTGATTGCTTTCTCATAATGTGCTTTGACCAGGGGACTACAGCAGAGCGAGTGACCCCTTGCTCAAGCCAGTGACCGTGGGTTCAAGCCAATGACCTTGGGTTTCAAGCCAGCAACCTTTAGGCTCAAGCCAGTGACCCTGGGTCATGTCTATGATCCCACACTCAAGCTAGCGACCCCACGCTCAAGCTGAATGAGCCCACGCTCAAGCCGGCAACCTCAGGGTTTTGAACCTGGGTCCTTTCCATCTCAGTCCGACTCTCTATCCACTGTGCCACCGCCTGGTCAGACATTGGTATCTTGATTTTAATGGTGATTACATGCATCTACAGTTACGATAAAATTGCATAAAACTATGTAGAACATATACACTTGAATGCACGCAAAAACTGGTGAAATATGAATAAGAGCTGTAGTCTAGTTAATAATATTGTTCCAATGTCAATTTCCTTGTCTTTATATTGTACTATATTCCTATATATGATTGTGTTGATAACTATATACATTTACTAAGCTCATTCAACTATAGACTTAAATTAATGATTTTTATTATATGTAAATTACACCTCAGAAAACTAATTTTAAAACGCAAAATAATAAATACCACAGTCACCTAAAAAGAGGAAAGAGAGGGCAGGAAAATAATTTGTAGGTAACAGAAGCTGTACAAGGTGAAGAAAACTAAAACCACACACACAATAGTATCATTTATCCTGAGAGATAGGAGAAGTATACATTCCACACAGTAAAAATAGGGTACAGCCTGACCAGGTGGTGGTGCAGTGGATAGAGCATCACACTGGGACACAGTGGAACCAGGTTTGAAACCCCGAGGTCACTGGCTTGAGCATGGGCTCAACCGGCTTGAGCGCAGGCTCACTGGCTTGAGTGCAGGGTCCCTAGCTTGAGCCCAAAGGTTGCTAGCTTGAAGCCCAAGGTCACTGGCTTGAGCAAGGAGTCATTTGCTCTGCTGTAACCTCCCGGTCAAGGCACATTATGAGAAAGCAATCAATGAACAACTAAGAAGCCACAACAAAGGGTTGTGGTTAATTGATACTTCTCATCTCTCCTTTCCTGTCTGTTTTTATCTGTCCCTCTCTCTGTCTCTCTGTCTCTCTCTCTCTGTCACACACACACACACACACACACACACACACACACACACACACACACAAGAGTACAAAAAAGGAATGAATGAATTAGAACCATAACAGCAGATGTGAAAAACACAATAGAAAAAAGTTTGGAAGGTTTAAATTGAAAAAAAAATCTCCCTGAAAGTAGTACAAAAACAGAAAGAAATGGAAAATAACAAGAAAAAAAAACACATAAAATTAGAGGACTCATTTAAGAGATACAACATCAGAATGATGGAAGTTAGAAGAGGAAGAAGAGAAAATGGGAAAAGATCATCAACAAAATAGGAAAATTTCCCAGAGTCAAAGGGAAGCTGTTTCCAGAGTGAAAGAGTGCACTACATGCCCAGCTAGATGTACTCACTGAGAAATTCAGAACTTTGGGGACGAAGAGAAGATTCTGAAAGCTTCCCCAAAACACTGGCTCCTGACAGGTCATTGTTAAATTAAAGGAATTGTGCAGCCGGTTGTTAAATCACTGGTAGCATAAAATCAGCCCTGGTGGGAATATTTGTACCCTACTTCTATCATGGAAACTGGTAAGGGGGGAAGGTGGCTTACCAGCATATTACTAACTAGTTAAGTAAATTATGGTACATAATTATGCAGCCATTAACAATAACTATGAAGACTCTGTTAAAACATAGGAAATATTGATAACATTAAGTTATTAAGTAGACAAAAAGTATATGTACAGTATAAATACAATCATGTAAAATATGCTTTGTAAGACAGTGAACAAAGGAAATATATACAGAAGAAATACTTTGTTACAATGATGATATGTGTTTTAAAATTTATTTTAAACTATTTTTATTATTTATATAAGTTGAGATGAAAAATCTTTGTTCATACTCTCCCCCCCCAAGTTCCTACAAAAGAAAGTCCAAACTTTCTTTACCTTATAGCATTCTAAACAGGAAATTTCAGGAAAAAAACAAAAACAATAAGTTTTAGTTTGATCTGCCTGCTCAACTTCCATTACCTGCCACTATCCTCCACGCACTTGCATTTCAGTCCTATCAGACCAACTGCCTTCCCCAAGGGTCATCGTAAGGCACCCTCAGCAGGCAACAACTATCACCACCCCAAACCCCATGCCTCTACCCCTGCACGTGTCTCCATGGCTACGCTTACCAGTCGGCTCGAGTTGAGTTATCACTTGGTTTAGGCGCCTAGTCTCAGGTTAGAGAAACTATCATTCTGGGCTTGGCCACACAATAACCACCTTAAACAATTGTTCAATATTAAGGGAAGTGGGGTAGGACAGCCATTGTAATGCCTCCTCTTTCAGGAAGCCTTCTGATTTCCACACCACCACCATCATTCCAGGAGAAATCAAATTCTCATTCTTTTGTGTTGTCATAGCACTTTATGTGGCCTCCCGTGAATCACTTTTTCTCCAACTCGGTTTCCTCACCTGTAAAATGAAGACAATAATGATACTTATCTCACCAGGCTATTGTGAGGATTAAATCACGTTATATTTATAACACCCCATGTCAAGTTCGGGCTAAATACCCAATAAAAAAGGAAGCCATTTTGGTGATTATTTTGATACCTTAATATGACATTTTGTCTTACTGTATCATATTTCACCAGGTACATATTCCACCCCTCCTTTAGATTGTAAACTCCTGTGGGCAGGGAACATATCTTGTTTATCTTTGTATATTCCACAGTGCATGGCACACTGTCTGACCACAGTAGGCATTCAACAAATCGTTCCTGAATGTGCACAACGAGCACACACAGCCATACGCATGTGTAGGAGTACGCACCAATACATATTTATGTCCTCATCTTGGCCGACCATCTGGTCATCTCCTCCTTTTGGAAGTGCATCATTCTCCGGCTATGACTTCTGTGACCTTTCTCTTGGACTTCTACCTACCCCTTTGGCAACTACTTCTCAGACTCCTTCAAGCCCTAGCTGTTCCTCTACTTGCCCTTAAACCTCTGTGTTCCCCATAAGTACCATCTCAGCCCTGTTCTTCTCCCTTTGGACACTGTTGAGCAACCTTGTCAAAACCACAGATACAGGCCCTGGCTGGTTGGCTCAGCGGTAGAGCGTCGGCCTGGCGCGCGGGGGACCCAGGTTCGATTCCTGGCCAGGGCACATAGGAGAAGCGCCCATTTGCTTCTCCACCCCTCCCCTTCTCCTTCCTCTCTGTCTCTCTCTTCCCCTCCCACAGCCAAGGCTCCATTGGAGCAAAGATGGCCCGGGCGCTGGGGATGGCTCCTTGGCCTCTGCCCCAGATGCTAGAGTGGCTCTGGTCGCGGCGGAGCGACGCCCCAGAGGGGCAGAGCATCACCCCCTGGTGGGCAGAGCATCACCCCTGGTGGGCGTGCCGGGCCCGGTCGGGCGCATGCGGGAGTCTGTCTGTCTCTCCCGTTTCCAGCTTCAGAAAAATACAAAAAAAAAAAAACAAAAAAAAAAACACCACAGATACACATTGGAAAAGTCACTAGCCTGGGTATCGCCAGCCTAGCCCTGCAAAACTTGAGTGGCATCCTGCCCTCCTTCCTTCAGCTCCCTCCGAGGGCTGATCACAAGTCCCGCGGCTTTTTCACCTTCAACAATAATTTGTACGTTCGGCTTCTATCTTCCACCCTCCTCTCTGTCCCTCTTCCCACTAGGTCAGCTCAGAACACTCCCGCACACACACACTTTTCACCTGCGTCCTGTAGTCAGGCTCTCCTCTATTCTTTCAATTGCTGCCAGAGTGAGCTCTCATCAGTTTGGTTTCCTGCTGAATTCCTGTCCTTGTGGATGAAGGCGTGCGTAAATGGGTAGATATGATGAATTAACAACAGTAAAATATTGATTACAGGATTGAAGTGGTGGGTATGTTGGCAGCAGTATAAATGGCACCAGTGGAGTCAGACTAGACCTCAGTTCAGGAACCTCGGTACTTGAGTTTTGGCTAAGAAAGAATTCACAGCCAAGACTCAAACTATCAGAGGAAGTTTATTTAGAAAGTCACAGGTAGGAGAAGTGAGTGATAAAAGCAATGGGCTAAGAAAACAAGTTACAGAGGCAAAAGGAGAGGGAGCTTAAGAGAGAAGGGTAAAGACAGTGTGCTTGCGGGGGTTTGGAGAAGAGGAGGAAAAAGCCACCCCAAGAGGGAGAGTGCTGGATCTTCCCTCCCAAGGGCTTTTAAGAGTGGGGGATCTAAGGGGAGGTCCCAGGGGAGGATCTTATTAGAATGTTCAATCTGATTTTGCTGCTTTTCTGGGCCTGGAGCTGAAACACAACTGAGGCCTAGATCTATTTGAGGCAGGTCAGAACCTCCGTGTCCTGGGGGCTTAATGGTAAGGGCTATTATGCTGTCCCCATCTTAGGGGGTCTAACCCACATGACCACAGACATGCTAAGGAAGGAAAGGCGACCCTGGGGGCAGAGTCCTTGTTTTCCCAGTTGTGCCCATTGCGAAGTGCCCCTCTGTACCTGGCCCCTTGTCCTTCTGCACATGTCTGTCTAACTGCCTCCCACAGGTACATGGGTTTTTGTGGCAATTCTTTCCATTTCATTGTTTTTCAAAATTTTCGTAAGATGTTGGGGAAAATATCCTTCAGTGATTTCTTTTGGCTTTTTTGGATGAAACTCAAGACTCTTTCACATAGTTCATAAGGCCCTTTGTGATCTGGCCAGGTTGCCTCCTTCTATAACCTCATCTGCCATAGCTCACATGTCCCCTTCCCGCAAACCACCCTAAATTATTAGAGCCACCCAGGAAAGTTGTGACATTTCATTCCTCTGTGTCCATGTACTTGCTATTCCTGATTCCCAGAGCATTTTTCCTGATATTCTTCTCCAGCGACCCCCAAACCCTTGTTCACTCTTCAAACTCATCTCGAGTGATGCCTCCTCCAGGAAGCCTTTGCTGACCTCCTCAGATGGAGGTCTCTTATTTGGTTCCTACAGCGCAGCAGAAGGTATGGCACCAATGGCCTCCCCTAGGACTGGATTTGCAGATAAGCTGCAGCACTGGAAACCTGACCTGAGGACTGGGGTCTGAATCACCATGAGCTCTACCTTTTTCCCTCAGAGGACGCATCTTCAGGCGATTTCCTGCACTTGCAACAAACACACTTAGCTGGCTAAGCAAGTCCTGAGGCTCCAACAGATGGGCAGACCCCGGAGTTTCCTGGAGGGGACTGAGCCCTGATGGGGGTGGGGCCCCCCCAGGAAGAAGTCCTGGCGGGGTGGGGAAGAAGGCGGAGCCTGAGGCTGTGCAAGTCGGTGTCCCGGGGCTGGGACGGAAGTTGCACAAGTACAATTAGTTTCAGTTTTGTTTCTCTTCCAGGCACCCTGCAACAGCGGTATCCTGGTCTCAGCCCCCCACTCCTGCTCCTGGACCAAGGTCAGCTCAGGCCAGGTAAGGAGAGGGAGGGGAAGGGCAGCTGAAGAAAGAGCTGGACTGCAGGGAGTAGGGGGAAGGGAGAGAGAGCACGGGAGGGGGGGGTGGGCTGGAAGGGACCCGGAAGCCAGGAGGAGAGGGGAGACTGGGCGGGAGCAGCCCCCACTTCACCCCAGAGCGCCAGAGGGCTGAGGCTTCCCGGGGAAGGATCCCCTCCCACTCTCTGAGCTCTCTTCCCAGCCCCCACCTCCCGGAAGTTTGGAGAAAATTCCCAAGTCCCTTCATCAAGTATTTCACAGCTACTGTGCTGGGAGGATTCACAGACGAACCGCACACGACTGGGACCCTTCAGAGGTTTCTAGGAGGGCCTCTCGCAGCAGGAAAGACTGAAAGAAGAGGCTCTAGGAGTTGAGGCAAAAGCTACAGTAACCCTAAGGTCCAGCGGCTGGAAGCAGAGGGCAGGGCAGCCTCTTCCTCTCAGCTCCCTGCTGCCTGCCCCAGAACCCATCTCAGAAAGTCAGGGCAGGAAGTGGGGCCGACTACTCACGAGGCCACTCCCAAGGTCTAGAAGAAGACAGGTGTATGGACCAGGGGAATTGGGGCCCCTTATGTTGCCCCAAATGCCAGGAGTCAAGACAGCTCTGCCCACCTGGACTTTCTGCTGTGCCCCCCCACCCCCCGCCCCCGCCCAGCACCTCAGCCCCAGCAGGATCCACGGGACCTATTCACACAGGGGGCTTGGACCACACTTGCCGCGAGGCCTGTCAGTGGAAGATAGTAATCATTACACTGTTAGCTCTCAGAGGCCAGGGGCTTCTCGGTTTTGTCATTTCTTACCTCTCTTGCCACACATGCAAGCAGCACTGACCTTTTCACGTTTGCTAAATGTATGCAAGGCGCTGGGCAGCTCCCTAGTTCAAGTGGCCAGAGGACCCGGAAGACCAGAAGAAAATTCCTAGCCATTCAAGTGATTCCTCCAACCTGGTGGGGCGTGAGAGTAGGGAAGAGGCAGGAGGGCAGGCTGGAGGTCCTGTGGGGGTGCCCTCTGTCCTCTAACCCGCACCCTTTGCTTGCAGCATGGTGTCCCAGGGATCCTCGCCCTCCCTTCTGGAGGCCCTGAGCAGCGACTTCCTGGCCTGTAAAATCTGCCTGGAGCAGTTGCGGGCACCCAAGACCTTGCCCTGCCTGCATACTTACTGCCAGGACTGCCTTGCCCAGCTGGCCGAGGGCGGCCGCCTGCGGTGCCCGGAGTGCCGTGAGACCGTGCCCGTGCCACCAGCAGGTGTGAGCGCCTTCAAGACCAACTTCTTTGTCAACGGGCTCCTGGATTTGGTGAGGGCCCGGGCTGGTGGAGACCTGCGTGCGGGGAAGCCAGCCTGTGCACTGTGCCCCCTGATGGGGGGCGGTGCCAGTGCCGGGGGGCCAGCGACAGCCCGGTGCCTCGACTGTGCTGATGATTTGTGCCAGGCCTGTGCTGATGGGCACCGCTGCACTCGGCAGACTCACACCCACCGAGTGGTGGACCTGGTGGGCTACCGGGCAGGGTGGTATGACGAGGAGGCCCGGGAGCGCCAGGCAGCCCAGTGTCCCCAGCACCCAGGGGAGGCCCTGCGCTTCCTGTGCCAGCCCTGTTCCCAGCTACTGTGCCGCGAGTGTCGCCTGGACCCCCACCTGGACCACCCCTGCCTGCCCCTGGCGGAAGCTGTGCGTGCCCGGAGACCAGGCCTTGAGGAGCTACTGGCAGGTGTGGACAAGAACTTGGCCGAGCTAGAGGCTGCCCGGCTGGTAGAAAAGGAAGCCTTGGCCCGCTTGCGGGAGCAGGCAGCCAGGGTGGGGACACAGGTGGAGGAGGCTGCTGAGGGGGTCCTCCGGACCCTCCTGGCTCAGAAAAAGGAGGTGCTGGGGCAGCTACGGGCCCACGTGGAGGCTGCTGAGGAGGCTGCTCGGGAGAGGCTGGGGGAGCTGGAGAGCCGAGAGCAGGTGGCCAAGGCGGCAGCTGCCTTTGCCCGGCGGGTGCTCAGTCTGGGTCGTGAGGCCGAGATACTCTCGCTGGAGGGGGCGATTGCCCAGCGGCTCCGGCAGCTGCAGGGTTGTCCCTGGATGTCTGGACCAGCCCCCTTTCTGCTGCCGCAGCTGGAGCTCCATCCTGGGCTCCTGGACAAGAACTGCCACCTGCTATGGCTCTCCTTTGAGAAGGAGCAGCCCAAGGACAGTGAGAAAGATGGAGCTGGAAGCCAGGGAGGTGAGGAGCCCCAGAGCCCCAGAGAGGATGGAGCCAAGACAGAGAGAAAAAGTGCAGTTCAGCTCCACAGTAGGGATGGAGCCCAGACCTCAAAGGAGGACAGACCCCAGACACCCCAGGAAGATGGAGCCCAGACCCCAAAGACAGAGAGAGCCCAGACCCTGAAAGAAAGCAGATCCCAGATGCCCCAAGAAGATGGAGAAGCCCAGACCTCAAGGGGCGGCAGATCCAACAAGAAGAGGAAGTTCAAAGGCAGACTCAGGTCCATTTCCCGGGAGCCCAGCCCAGCACCCGGGCCAAACCTGGAGGGCTCTGGCCTCCTCCCCAGGCCCATCTTTTCCTGCAGCTTTCCCACGCGGATGCCTGGGGACAAGCGCTCTCCCCGGATCACTGGGCTCTGTCCCTTTGGCCCCCGGGAGATCCTAGTGGCAGATGAGCAGAACAGGGCTCTTAAGCGTTTCTCTCTTAATGGTGACTACAAAGGCACTGTGCCTGTCCCTGAGGGCTGTTCTCCATGCAGCGTGGCGGCCTTGCAGGGTGCCGTGGCTTTCTCAGCCGGGGCTCGGCTCTACCTCATAAGCCCTGACGGCGAGGTGCAGTGGCGCCGGGCCCTGAGCCTCTCCCAGGCCAGCCATGCCGTGGCTGCAATGCCGAGTGGGGACCGGGTGGCTGTCAGCGTGTCGGGCCACGTGGAAGTGTACAACATGGAAGGCAGCCTGGCCACCCGATTTATCCCTGGCGGCAAGGCCAGCCGGGGCCTTCGGGCACTGGTGTTTCTGACCACCAGCCCCCAGGGCAATTTTGTGGGGTCAGATTGGCAGCAGAATAGCGTGGTGGTCTGTGACGGGCTGGGTCAGGTGATTGGGGAGTATGGAGGACCGGGTCTGCATGGCTGCCAGCCGGGCTCTGTGTCTGTGGATAAGAAGGGCTACATTTTTCTGACTCTTCGCGAGGTCAACAAGGTGGTGATCCTGGACCCAAAGGGGTCACTGCTAGGTGATTTCCTGACAGCTTATCATGGCCTGGAAAAGCCCCGGGTGACGACCATGGTGGACGGCAGGTACCTGGTCGTGTCCCTCAGTAATGGGACCATCCACATCTTCCGTGTACGCTCTCCTGACAGTTAAAGGGCTGGGACTGGGGCGAAACTGGGTGGGACTGGGGTGGGAGCGGGGCAGGAGGAGGGAGGCAGGATTGTTGTGGGATGTGGTAGACGAGGGCACTTTCTCAGAGGGCAGGTGTTAGCAACCTTTCAGTGTGATGTGCCACACTGCCAACCCCTGTTTGGGTGTCCAGGGATAGGGACCCAGGGTTGTGGCATGACCGTAGATCTCAGCAGCAGAGGAGGAGGGCTGGCAGGGTGCTGGAAGTTAACCACACCTTCTGCTTTTGTGGGTGACTGCCCCACCATTGCTGCCACCCCTCTGCTACTGTTGTTATAGTTTAAATTCCTGAGATTTGTAAGCTTGTCCGTGTTCTTCAAAACCATTCCTGGTGGAGGAGCCCAGCGAGTCTTGGGGAGGTGGGCAGAAGTCCTCTGAGCCCAGAAGGGCTCAGGGTATGTCAGGCACGTGCCTTCTGGAAGAGCTGAGAACCAGTTCTCCTCAGATTAGAACAGGGACACGCCAGGCCAGAAGAGGCCTGGGATTTCGAAATGGCAGTTAAAGGCATCTTCCACCAGCCGCGGCAGGAAGTAGAGCTTCTCTGATAATGGCATCCCTCGGTGCAGTGAGGGGTAGGCCAGGGGGACCAAGGACAGACACCAGCTGAGCCCATGAGGTGTTTACCTCAAGGTCTACGAAGAGAAAGGGTGCCCCCAGACTGCCCGTCACTTCTGAGCCAAGACCTATGTAGGATGTAAAATCTATTCTCTGTTGATATCTTTACATTTCCTGGAGTCTGTTTTTAGTTTCCTTTTAGTTTTCCAGCAAAATTCCATTTGAAAAATTTTGGCTTTCATTTGGCTGAACTAAGGGGTGAAGGAATGTGTCCTTCGGTAGGCCGCTCCTGCTGGGAAAATGGCCTAACCCTGGAGGCCAGTACGGGGCTGGGGAGACGAAGCAGCTGGAAAACCCTGAGAAGTCGGCAGTGGGCCAGTGATGGTGGAGGAGGGAAAACCAGAGGGAAGGACCTAGTTGGAGGTGAGCCACGCCCACGGGCCCTTTGCAGAGGCCATGGCAGTGGTGGAACTGAGGCGGACAGGTTTTGCCGGTGGCTGTCGAGAGATGACCTAAGAGAGTCGTAATGTGGGGATCACGGACAATGGAGTGTTCATGGGAACCAGAGGAATTTTGGGCAAGTCCAGATGGAAAGCGCAGGGCATTGGAGGTGGGGAAAAGAAAATCCTTTTCTGGGGAGGTTATTACTTGTTTATTAAAGTGATAGGGGAAGTCTTCAATGTCAGATGGACAAATTCAATTATATAAAAATTTGAAATTGTATACACAGCAAAGAAAAATGAAGATTTAATAAACCAATAAAGTGAGAAAACTACATATGTAGAATTGATCAGCATAAGAGCTGAGCCTCCACTATATGCAGTGACCAAGATATCTTACTTGGTCAAAGGGCCAAACAGGCTGTGCACCCAGCAGGAAATGCACACAGGCCAGGACTACTGAGTGAAAAGGTTTTTAAAAGTCAGCCATTTCCGTGTGTCAAAAATATTTTTTAAAAATATGTCATGGAGAAATAGGCTCCTGGCACTACGAAGTGATGCTTCTTGGAGAGAAATCTGGCAGTATTTGACAAGAGTAAGAGAAAAAAATGACTATACGACTCAGTTATCTCCCTTTGGGGAATACATTCTGGAAAATAATTCAAAAGAAAAAGTGTATTTGCACAGAGGTATTTGTGGCCACCCTATAAATTAGTCTTGACTGGAATTTGCTCAGCTCAGGGGGTATAGCTAAATAGATTGTGGTTTATTACGACAGTGAGCGCCTGCCTTCATCATGTATGATAACTATGAAAACTATTTATAAGATTATGTTATATGATGCAATCATAAGGAAAAAATTTTGGATTTGATCACATAATGATAGCAACAAAGTGAAAGTATGTCTGAATTGTTACTGAGTGGGAATAGGTCCAAAACTGTGTAAATAGTCAGTGATTTGGGAAATTGGGTTCTTTTTGAGTTATTTTGTGCTATTATTCATATATGCACATTTCTGCTTATTATTGTCCATTAGGTAACATATATGCTTGAATATTTACTTAAAAAGTACACCTCTATAAATGATATTCAAGAATAGCTACTGGATTTGTGAATAAATGTGTCTCTGCCCAAATGAGACTGAACTAGTCAGAGACTGCAGGAGGCAGAGGGAGAGGAGCAGCTGGTAGGCATGGCAGGGAGGAAGCCGTCACAGCAGGGCTTTATCTGGTGACTCACCAAGGAACCCTCCCTGGGAAGGTTTACAGAGGTCACGTGGTTCCTGAAGGTGATGGGATAGTTGTGGAGTGTTCAGAAGACAGGGAAACATCTTGCTGAGTTTGCCAACTAATTCAGACCAACTGGAAACCAAGCGGTAGTTCTAAGGAACCAATTATATATAGGGTGAGTTGCATTGGTAGGGAGGGTCTGCCTTTGCAGCTCTATCTGCAGAGTTAAAATGATGGCTCGTAGTTGGTGCTTAGTTAAAGGTGTATGAAAAGAACTAATATTTGTAAAAAGGGATGGGACAGTGGTAAGGCTCCAGAGGTTTGCCACCTTAAATGCTATAGCCCTATCCAACCAAGTTGTCCAAAACCTTGGCTTACGGGAAATCTCTAGCCATGGAGCACTGTGGACACAGTCCACCATATGCTTCCCGTAGAGTAGCTCAGCTCTCAGTCACAAAAGAGATTGGGGTGTCCTGCTTATGTGCGTGGAGGGGGACCTGGGGGGTCAAATACGTTCGAGTTGGAACAACAGCTCTGCAGAACTGTACAGGAACCATGTGCCGAGGGCCTGGCTGCTGGAACGACTCCAGCCGAGTGGCTCACTCGGGCAAAGGAGGAATAGAGACCTTTAGAAAGGAACTGTCACCTGACTGCCAGAGGATAACAGCACAGATGCTCCAGATATGCAGGAGCCGCGGGGCTTTCCTGGAAGCGGTAAGCCTCCCGGGAAGCCAGGCATGGAAGACTGACAGAAATCCTAAACTTTCCTCATTAAGGGGTAGGGGTAGGAAGGCACAGAACACTGGCAGATTATGAAACAGATGGGAAGTACGGCATTGAGCCAATTTAGAGGTAAAGTCTTAAGCATTTTAGCTATGACTGGGAATTCTAATGAAAACCACAGAAAGCACCACTCAGCACCAAGACAAAGAGTTCTTGGTTAAACTACAGATCTTAAGAAATCAGGAACATGGTGAAAGATACACCCTCACCCCATATTGGACTACTACAGTTAACCTGATCAGTCATTCCTTTTCCTGTTTGGAACTTTCTGGGTTGTGCACATACTGATGAAAGGAGAATGCCATTTGTTCAGGTAGGGAGAAAGGGAGTACAAAGCCTCTTTCATAGTCTTTGCACCTAAAAAGGTAAATGAGCATGCAGAGACATAGGTTGAGTGCTGGCTTTTCTACTTAATAGCTGTGTTATCCTGGTCTGGCTCCCTAACCTCCCCGAACCTTCGTTTCTACATCAGTAAAATGGGGATAATGATATCCACCATGCCCACCTCACAGGGTTGTTGTGAGGACTGGGTGAGAAGTAGAGAAGTATTTTGTATTTTGTATGCCATAAAGCTGAACTCCGAGGTATTGGTTGGAAAAATGTTTAACTGACTTATAGTAGCCTAATACTTTTATGTCAGTGTAAGCTTGAATGGGATGTTATGTGTACATATTACAAGGTAAAAGCTCAAGAACATCTGGGTAGAGCTGTAACCTGCTTCTCCTTTGGAGAAGACTGTTTTATTTTGCATTCCAGCAGTTATTTGAAGAAGCCATATACTATGACACAACCATGACTGTAGGAACAGAAGGGACCAATGGGCAGCTTGCTAAGACGCAATGCTATTCCTAAAAGGCAGCTGAGAACCAGACTGTACTAATGATGGACTGATTACCATAGACTTTTAGAAGTTCAAAATGGTGAGAGTGGCCAAATCTCTTGATAATTTAGAGAAAATGTAATTTGGGAGAGAATAGCTCTCCTTTCACTGTAGTCTTATTATTACTGTGTCTATAAAGCCAGGCCATATAATAAATCTATGGAGATAAAATTCCACAGGGGCAGAAGTCCAACAGAGAAGTCAGAAATCCTCCAAGGAAATTGGTGAGGTTGGTAATCTGAGCTGGGTCAAAGGTAGGTGTCAGGATCAAGGTGCTTGACCATCTTTCTTTGGTGGGTCAGCTGGGAACTAGAGTTATCCAGTAAATTAAGTGGGAGATTGGACAGGGGCGCAGAGTTCTATTTTGGGGAGAATGCAGTCTTGCACTAGCTGGGGCAGAGAGCTGCCAGAGAGAGCACTCAAGAAAACGTTCCTAGCAAGAGAAAGACTAAGTTCCGATGCAGGCTGAGGAAGATTGGTAACTTGACCAGAGGTAGTAGAGCCATCCTACCCAACTGGTTCGTGAATATAGTTTAATTAAATGGATCAGGACAAGAGCAAAACAGGGTCGTCGAGGGACCACAGACCCCTTTGGTTGGGTGGACCTCACCTGAAGCACTAGGTGAGGAATCTTTGGGACCAAACAGAGAAGGACCTGTATAAAGAGGCAATCAGGAAGGAGGTTTTAGAAGGCACCTGACTTGTCTCAGGAGAAAGTTGGAACTGGTTGGCTTAGCAGCCAAGCGAGACAGGGCTGAAAATGGAATGGAATGGAATTTGGGCCTTGGTATCCATGGTGTCAGCCCAATAAATTTTGTCTTAGTTGCAATGGGCTGAAAAATCTTGTAAACTCATTCTTTTAATTGTATACTTTATTCTTAATAAAGCCTTTAAAATTTTTTGAGCCTTTCTTCACATGGTTCATGGGTTTGGAGGACTGTCGATACGCAGATCCAGGTGGCAAAGGGAAAATGATATGGCCACCACGGTGTAGCTCCTAAGATGCCAACACAGAGTACTCGGGGGACATAGTCACCACCTGTGGTCCGCTTGTCCTGGACCACTCCTGCCTGTAGGAGACAGAGGGGCCCTTGGGCAAGGCCAACCCTTGGTAGGAGCCAGCAGGTGATTGGCCCAGCAGGACTACACACATGAACGCTCAGGACAGGTGTGACTGTGTGGGTGAGGAACCCAGGTCAGGGTGCCAGTGCCTCACTAGTTTCTGCTTGCTTTCTGTTTGGGGAACGACGACCAAATGAGCGTCTACAAACACCTAGCATGCTGCATTTGCAAGCTCACAGTGGCCCCTGCAGGGCTGTGAAATACCTGGCTGTAGGGTGTCTGCCTGCTGGCCCTACCCACCCGTTCTGATCTGTCTCCCAAGCCCCTCCAGGAGCTCCTGCTCCCCCCCCCCCCCCACACACACACACAGTGTCTGGGCAGGAAGAGGAAAGACCTCAGGTCCTTATTTCTAATTCGTGCAGCTGCTGGCTCCCCATCAAACACAGATGAAACGGCAGCTGTTGAGCACCCACCTCCCTGTGCTTTTCACCCATGACTTCCGGCAGCCTCAGCCCTTACAAAGTAGAAACGTTAACATTGTTTGACAGAGACGCTGAAGCCTAGCAAGGCTTGTTCGTGGTAAGTAGATTTAGATCCCGACTCCACAGCTGCCCTTCCAACCCACTCTAAATCCTCTGCTTTCTTGTTTGTCGATGAGAGAGTCAAATAAAATGAGATTTGCGGTTCTTTCCTGAGCTGACAGAGCAGATCCCTGTCCCTATGACAGGTCCAGAATCCCGACACAAGAAGGGAAGCCAGAGACACCTTCACGCATCGTACTGCTGTCTCGTGCTCCCTCTCAGCCCCCCCTCCCCAGATGAAGAAGGAATGACAAGTGAAGAGAGAATGTTTTGAGAGGCTTGGTGGGGGAGCAGGAGGTGGGGATCAGGGCCCACTGCTGCTGTGGTGACAGTCTGAATAAGAATTCCACAATTCATCATCAGATGACTCAGCCTGGCTTTGGAGCTGCGCCTCTGCAAACCCCAGGGAGCATGACTCAGCAGCTGAGGAGGCCGGGCGCAGGAGAAATAGATCACTGTGGTCCATGTGAGTGGTGACTGTGGGAAGAACGGCCTGTTCCCAGCTCCAAACCCCAAGGCGGCGCATCTGCTTCTGTGGTCAGACACACACACGGCCTCGGTTTCCGACCCATGTGGCCAAGCCTCCTCCCTCAGACTTGGGTATCTCCTCCTTTGCATTTAAGTAGTCACAGCCCCAGAGCCTTCGGATCTGCAGCAAGATGCCACAGCCACAGACCATACAGCCTCTCTCCCCTTCACTGCTCTGCCAGAACCAGGCTGGCCTTCAGATAAGGGCCAGAGAGGACAGAATATAGGGGTGGAGAGACAGAGACATGTCATAGGCCAGGCACACAACTGCACAGATGGTCACAGCATCCTACTGTTACCGGTGCATTGACGACACCTCAATCCTTGTCTTGCTCAAGAGAAAGAATTCAATCAAGAGACAAAGTACAGCAAGCAAAGCAAGTGTTTATTGGCTGTGCAGGAACAAACTCAGGAAGGCCCGAGCGGGCCGCTCACTCGTGAGAATGAGTGCCCCGATTAGTTACAGAATTTAGGTGTTTATGGGCTTCTACTTCCTGGACTTTCCTATTCCTGTTTTATTTGTTTGTTTGTTTTTCCTTTCCAGCTTCTCCCTCTGGCTTTTTAAAAAAAATTTTATTTATTTATTTTGGATAGAGAAGGAGAGAGAGAGAAGGGAGCAAGATAGTAATTGCTTAGCTTAGTCGTTCATTGATTGCTTCCCATATGTGCCTTGACCAGGCAAGTCTAGGGTTTTGAACCGGCGACCTCAGCATTCCAGGTTGACATTCTATCCACTGCGCCACCACAGGTCAGGCCCCCCCTCTCATTTATCTTTCCTCATTGTACTGCTAGGGCTGATACCGCATCAGGGAACTCAAGATCACCAGTCTGGGTGTGGTGAGGCCTGTTCTGGCTTAAAGATTCTTCTAGACCCTGCAGATGTGCAGGGATGCATGGGAGCAATTCATTCCTCCCCCTTTGGCTGTCCTGGCTCATGTCTAACCTAATACTTCCCTCCTGCTGTGGGGGTGGGATGAGATAGGGATCTCAGGTCTTTATTTTGCTCAAAGGCCAACCTAGAAAATATCTCTCCCCCCTCACAAATAACAATGTGTATTTTCCCTCCCTTCCATGCTAAGTTGGGGACTGTCAAACTTACCAGAAGAAAATGGCCAAAGCAAGCCAAGTTCAGGGAGGGGCGGGCAGCGTGGGTCAGCACACACCGTGTAGGGCACACACTGCCCACCTCTCTCCACCAGCACCTGCCAGCCCTTCTCCGAAGCCTGGTCACTTTCTCATTAGGTGACTTGCACACAGCCCCTTTGTTGGTCAAGTGAGTTTGTAAATATGATATATGTGTTTGCTCGCTTGTGGTTTGTGTTGGGTGTGGGGGACGGACTGTGGGCAGGCAGGGTCGTTGTAGCCTAGGGTTTAGTTTTGAGACTGGGCTTTTCCCCACACCCTTGACTGATTGTATGATCTGGGTGGCGCACTCTCATGAGGAATCCAATTATGCCTCGGATAAGTGGCTTTGTATCAGAGACTTCCTTGTTTGTATATTGGATTAGGGGTTTTTGGTTTTCTACACTATAAAGTGGGACAGACCAGGAGCTGGCTCACACAGTTCCTGCTATCACAATTGCAGGGGCTTCCCTGATCCCTTGCCCTTCATGGGAAAAGCTGGTTTTCTGCTTTTCCTTTGTCTTCTTTTGTGGTTTGCCTGTCTTGGTGAGACACCAATAAATAGGATGGCCCACCATCCTCCGACTCCGCCATTTCTTTATCGTCTGCCCGAATCCAATGGGAACCTGCATGTGAATGGCCACGATGGCGGCTCCTGGCCCTACAACTGGCGTAGTTGGCAGGATTGTGGGGACACGCATCACATTCCCCTTTGCAATTACCCATCCCTCGGCGTGTGACTAACACCAAGCAGTACCGCCTGCCAGGTGGTTATGAAGAAGTCACAGGGCCAATCCTCAAACTAGAAAAGGTGGGGATCATCCGGCCAGCACACAGTCCTTACAACTCCCCAGTATGGCCTGTGCGCAAAGCAGATGGAACCTGGAGAATGGCAGTAGATTACAGGGAACTTAATAAAGTTGTTCCCCCTTTGCACGCTGCTGTTCCCTCGATAGCTAACATGATGGATCGGCTAAGCCATGAGTTGGGGACATACCACTTTGTGGCAGACTTGGCCAATGCTTTTTTCTCTATTGATATAGCTGCAGAGAGTCAAGACCAATTTGCCTTCAGTTGGGAAGGGAGACAATGGACCTTTACAGTGTTACCCCAGGGCTATTTGCATAGCCCCACCTTGTGCCATGGGCTGGTGGCTGCTGACCTGGCTAAATGGAAACAGCCAGAGGTAGTCCGCATGTACCATTATATTGATGATATTATGCTAACTAGTGATTCTCTTTCAGAATTGGAGCAAGCAGTCCCTACCCTGCTATCCCATTTGAAAGCATGTGGCTGGGCAGTTAATGAGAACAAATTACAAGGACCTGGGTTATCTGTTAAATTCTTGGGAGTTGTCTGGTCGGGTAAGACAAAAGTTATCCCTGACACAGTTATAGATAAGATTCAAGCATACCCCGTGCCCACTATGGTAAAACAGTTACAGGAATTCTTAGGTTTGTTGGGGTATTGGCGAGCATTTATACCGCATTTGGCTCAGTTACTACGCCCCTTGTACAACCTTATTCGAAAGGGGGTTCGCTGGGATTGGACTGAGCAGGCGCAAGGTTCATTTGCAGCTGCTAAGAGAGCTGTCAAGGTGGCACAGACCTTGAATGTGTTTGATCCTGCCAGGCCCTGTGAGCTGGATGTTCATGTAACCTCGGAGGGGTTTGGATGGGGCTTATGGCAGCGGACAGAGCGCCTACGGCAACCTATTGGATTTTGGTCCCAATTGTGGAAAGGTGCTGAAGTTCGTTACTTATTAGTAGAGAAGCAGCTGGCAGCTGTGTATGCTGCCCTCCTGGCAACTGAGAGTATTACAACCACAACACCAGTTACAGTCAAAACAACATACCCTATAGCTGGATGGGTGAGAGATTGGGCAACTAAACCTTGTAGTGGTATGGCCCAAATGTCTACCCTGGCCAAGTGGGGTGCCTATCTGCAACAACGCTGTGCTCTTAGCACCAGCCCATTGAGCGCAGAACTGCAGGAAGTCTTGGGTCCAGTCACTGATGCGACCTTAGAGTCAGGTGCAACTGGGGCTCAGGAGGCAGAACCTGAGGTCAGTCCCTACCAGGAGGGGCGGGTGCCCATCCCTGAAGATGCCTGGTATACTGATGGTTCCAGCAGGGGCCAACCTGCCAAATGGATGGCTATCGCCTTCCATCCGGCCACTGAGACTATTTGGATGGACACGGGTACAGGCCAAAGCAGCCAATGGGCAGAATTAAGAGCTGTTTGGCTAGTTGCCCATAATGAACCTTCACCTCTGGTGATCTGTACTGACAGTTGGGCTGTCTATCGTGGACTGACCCTTTGGATTGCTACTTGGCACATTAACCAGTGGATGGTAATGCACCGTCCACTATGGGGTCAGGCCATGTGGCAGGATTTATGGGAAATAGGACACCAGAAGCAGGTGACAGTATATCATGTCACAGGGCATGCCCCTCTAGCCCATCCTGGGAATGATGAGGCAGATAACGTTGGCAAGGGTGCGATGGTTGGAGACTGCACCTGCAGGTGATGTGGCACAGTGGCTCCACCGGCGCCTGCTCTATGCAGGACAGAAAACTATGTGGGCTACAGTGCTGTCTACAGACAAAACTCTGGCCTGTATTCTGCCAGAGGGAAAAGATTTGCCTCTCTTGGTGCCACTGACAGCTCTCTCATTTCGTCCATAGCTTTTGATCTGTTAATCCTATTGCTGTATTTGTACTATCTCTGTTTATGCAATGTATCCCACTCCTTGCACAGTGACCATCATGGAAGATACCTGTGGTTTAGATTGTAAAGCGAGCAAAAGGGGTGGAATGTTGGTCAAATGAGTTTGTAAATATGATATATGTGTTTGCTCGCTTGTGGTTTGTGTTGGGTGTGGGGGACGGACTGTGGGCAGGCAGGGTCGTTGTAGCCTAGGGTTTAGTTTTAAGACTGGGCTTTTCCCCACACCCTTGACTGATTGTATGATCTGGGTGGCGCACTCTCATGAGGAATCCAATTATGCCTCAGATAAGTGGCTTTGTATCAGAGACTTCCTTGTTTGTATATTGGATTAGGAGTTTTTGGTTTTCTACACTATAAAGTGGGACAGACCAGGAGCTGGCTCACACAGTTCCTGCTATCACAATTGCAGGGGCTTCCCTGATCCCTTGCCCTTCATGGGAAAAGCTGGTTTTCTGCTTTTCCCTTGTCTTCTTTTGTGGTTTGCCTGTCTTGGTGAGACACCAATAAATAGGATGGCCCACCATCCTCTGACTCCGCCATTTCTTTATCGTCTGCCCGAATCCAATGGGAACCTGCATGTGAATGGCCACGATGGCGGCTCCTGGCCCTACACCCTTCCTCACCTGCTGGACAAGAGTGCTGAGCATTCCATAGCCAGCTATTCCCTAACCATTTGTTGGTTCAAGGAACAAATGAGTGAATCTGTGCTAAAACCTAGTCACCTTCATTCATTTGTGTCAGATACAGTATTGGGAGGAGTTGGCAACTCTGCCGCCAGGCATGGCCTGAGGCAAAGGAAGTTAATCCTTTTCCTTAGAAGCGAGTCAAAAATAAAAGTGAAGTTACCCAAATTCAGGAAAAAAGATAGTATTCTCATTTGTCTGTACTTTTTTTCCACAGCATGCTAACCCGTGTAACATACTATTTCATTTCATTATTTATCCTGCTTCTTAACAGTTTTTTTATTTATTCATTTTAGAGGAGAGAGAGAGAGAGAGAGAGAGAGAGAGAAAGAAGGGGGGAGGAGCAGGAAGCTTCAACTCCCATATGTGCCTTGACCGGGCAAGCCCAGGGTTTCGAACCGGCAACCTCAGCATTTCCAGGTCGGTGTTTTATCCACTGCGCCACCACAGGTCAGGGTATTTATCCTGCTTCTTGCTTGCTGTTTGTCTCCTCCCCCAGTGTCCACCCTGGCTAGAACCAAGTCCCAGAAGGACAGGATATTCGGTCTGTTTTGTGCGCCGATATATCCTATGCTCTTAGAACAGTGCCCAGGATGAGGCAGGTGCTAAGGGAGTGTGTGAATGACAGTGAACGAATGGTATCCGGTGAGCATTTACTCTGAGCGTGCCCCTGCTGCCTGCTGTGCACTTTACAGGCATCGTCTCAGTTAGTGCCCCCAGCAGGTGTAAGAGGCAGATAATGCTCTCATCCCTGGTTTAAAAGTGAGGAAGGTGAGGTTAGAGAGTTTATATACCATGAACAAGATCACCAGGAACTGGGTAAGTGGCTGGACAGGGGCCAGAACCAACTTGTGCGGGCCTGTGGCTAACTCTTCACTGCTCCCTGGCAAGGAGCTGCCGTGCGCCCTCCGGGGAAGCTCACACCCTACATTATCTTTGCTGATTGACGTTTTTATTTTTCTCCCCACCTACTTCCTATGTGACCTCATTACACCTCCAAAAGATATCTGTGCCCTGAAGCGCCGCTTCTTAGCTAGAAAGACATTTCCTGGTGGGAGAATCTTGGAGGCCCGAGGGCAGAGAAGGGGACTGGGGACCCTGGGTCTGGCTCTCCCTGCCTGGGCCTGCACAGTTGGGGGGGGGGTGCACTGTTCCTGTAGCCCACTCTCTAATATCTCCTTCCCTGCCACCCCACAGACTGCTGGGGAAGCTGCCAGGCCCAAACTGGGGGAAGGCTGAACTCCCTAGATAGTTCTCTGTGGGTTTCCTGCTGCCTAGAACTGAACTAGAACACAGGGAATGTCCTGCCCACCCCAAAGCATCAGGGCTCCGTGACTCTGCCTCCTTCCCAGCCTGGCGCTGCGTGGCCTGAGCAGAGAGCCAGGCCAGGCTACTCAGCCCCTGCACTGCCTCAGGCTTCCATGGTTCTCCTGCTGAAGAGAAGCTGCACTTCAGGCAGAGATATGTTTTAGGGGTGGAAGGAGGTCATATGGGAAGTTGGTGGGAAGAGAGATAAAGGAAAGTATTCGCCAACAAAGTGATGTGGTGGGGTCTGGCTTCCCCGAAAGGCCTCACATCCAGTGTCTTGCCAAGGAGTGGTGAAGGCAGAGACAGTAGACATTGTCCTCTGTCCAGCTACTTGCTCTTAGGTAATCCCTGGAGAAAAGAAAGGAGACCCAAGAACATCAGGAGCAGGGAGAAGGCTGCAGAGCCTGGATGCCCACACATGTCCATGCTCAGGACATACAACGCCATATTGTCTTCATCCAGAAGCTCGGGGCAGAGAGAGAGGAAGGGCATGGAACTGAGAGGTCTGAGCAACAGCTACACGTGGGTTGTCAGGGGAGGTGGAAGCTGGATTGGGGTTTGTCGGGAAGACTCTGCCCTGGTGTTGGGGAAGCAGTGCCACGCATCACTCACAGGGTTTCTGCCTGTGGCTGCGGCAGGGCATCTATGCTGGTGTTTAGATGAGGGGAAGGGGCTATATCTGTGATCTGTAAGCACCCGGGGGTAGGGGACTTGCCAGGGTGTTCCCAGGCAGGGCATCGTGCCAGCTTGCACCTCATCGAAGAATCAAGACTGGAATTTCCCTGAAGCTCATTTCCTACCATTTAATCCTCAGCAAGGACCACGGCTGCCAAGTCTGTCCCTGATAGGCAACTTACTGGGCGTGGGCGAGGAGCAGACCTCCAGGAGGGCCTCCATGCCCCGTCTACTTTCCACCCAGAAGCCCCTCTTCTAACACAGGAGACTGCAGGTGGGCCTTCCCTCGTGGGCCTTCTCTCCACCCCACCCCCAGGGTGAGGAGAGCTGCATTTACCCAGCTCTGCCATTCACTCTCCAGGTGACTTCTGCATGGATTACTTAACCTCTCTGAACCTCTCCATTCCTCATCTGTGAAATGGGTGCAGTGAGATACACCACAGGGCCTTCAGGATGAATAAGTGAGATAAAGCATACAAAGGCATTCAGCCAGTGCTTGGCCCAGAGGGGTGTTCAATCACCATCCACTTAAGTATTCCTCTCCTCACCCTGCAGACCATGGGATTCTCCTCATGCCTTCTGGAGACCAAACACCTGGCCTGGGCTGTGTCCCTCCACCCTATGCACCAATCCATCAGTCTATCACACAGAAAGTATTTATTGGGACCTGCCTTTAAGTAACCAATGTAAACAGCAAGTGTAAAAATGTCAGGGAAAGATAGGGCCAGCTGGGGAAGGAAGCTGGTCACCTAGATAAGGTGGCTTTATTGCGGTGCTTTGTCAGAGCCCAGCACCTGGTTCTCAACTGTGTGCAGACCACGGACAAACCGATCTCAGGACTAACATGAAGTGGACACACAAACAGTAGCAAGCGAGAATGCTGCCTTAGTAATTCAAAGAGGCACAGTTCCCAGGCCCTGGGACACAGCACTCCTGGGGACCTCCAAACGTATTATAATTATTGAGCATGGAATCAGAACAAGGACAAGGCCTTGGATAATCTAATGGCTGGATGACAGCCTGAGGCATCTGTGACAGCTTGGGACATAACTGTTTCGTGGCCTGGTCCCTGATGTTTGCAGGACAGGGCACCAACTCTCCCGCCCAGCACCAAGCTGGGTCTCCCTGGGTCTCCCCCTACAATGAGGAGGAACAGACAATCCAGTTACTTTGCTAAAATGCAATCACAATCTTATCCTCTGAGGTTTCACCCAGGTCCCCTTAATTCGATTTGGGATATTCACAGACAGTCTCCTAGGTAATTTCTACAGAGGGCTCATATTCTCTCCTAAACTGAGTTTCTTCCTAATTAAATTCTCAGAAGGCAAAGTTAACTTCAAGGTACATAGCTGTCAGGCCCTGAGTCCTACCCATGCAGGGCAGTATTAAAGAACAGGAGCAAAGTATAGATCCAAACATCTCCTACTCCTAGTTTACAACCCCATAAGGAAAACAAAATGAACACGTGTGATGCAATGGTGTGTCTGCCTGTGTGGGTCTGGTTGTGAGAGTGTTCAAGTTCAAGCGAGAGATGGTGTAGGGTCCGGCCGAAGTCTGGGAGCTTTGGGGGAAAGTGGAATCTAAGCCGCCCAGAGAGGCTCTATGGACAGCTAATTTCCATAAGAAAAGCAGGGGAGGTGGTGCATTCCAGGGCCTGCAGATGGTGGGAAAAATAGAAACCAGACCGTGTAGATGGAGTGGGACAGATGTGGCAGATCAAGAGCCCGGCAAGCCCTGTCGGAACACCCTCCCAGCTCACTCTTTCCTCCAGACGGCTCCTGCCGATCTTCCCACAGGCGACCTGGGCTTGCCAAGATACTCAGGGAGCCTGGCACCTCTTCCCTCCTCTGCCCAAGCACCCAAACACACACTCCTGTCCAGTAGCAGAGCTAACAGTCTGCCAGGCAGGAAAGCCCTTTCAGGGAGGGAGGGCCCTGCCCCTTCCACCTGCTGCGCTGACCGTGGGCCTGATTCAGCCCGGAAACCAGCCAAGTGTGCCAGACACAACACCACCTCTTCCCCTCACTTCCAAGCCCCTCGAGATTCTCAGAAGTGATAAAAGAGTTCCTGAGTCAGGGGCTTTCCATCTGGGCTCAGCTGCTGCCTCCCACCTCCACCCCCATCTCCCTGAGTAAGCTACCACCACCAGTAAACAAGAGCCATATGGAGTTTGCCATGCCAGTTCCTGAAAGGATGAGGACTTGAGAACAAAGGTCCCCTGAGCCCATTTTGGGAGATGAGTTCAGGGACCAAACTTGATACAGCCAGAGAAGAATGCTTTCCATTAACGCCAGTCTAAAGCAAGAGCTCAGAATGAGAAGGGGTCCCCGAATTTCCTATAGTCTAAAGCCACTGCTGGCCCCTCTACAGGAGATAGACCTGGGAAATAAGACAAATGCCTCTCTGCTTCCTGAGACCACCCCATCCTTTGAGAGAGCTGGCTGGTGTGCGGCTCAAGACTCAGAAGGAGGGAGAGGTCTCTACCCACAGGGGCCCCAGGCTCCTGCCAACAACGCTGGCCCTGGGGAGGCTGTCTGGGTCTGAGGTGAGCCCACAGGGTGGTGAGCTGGCAGGCCAGGCTGCATCCTGGGAAAGAGGGAGTGTGCCCAAGGGAGCCAGCTGTCGGTCCTGGCTGTGAATAACGGGGGCCTCATCACCACCCCAGAGCTGCAGGGGCAGGAGCAGCAGGCACAGGGGCTGACTAAGAGAGCGCGTCTGGGTGGGTGGCTGATGGATGAGCAGGGAGGCCCCGCCAGGCTCCCGCGCAGAGCAGATCCCCAGGCCTGCCCTGTGGTGTGCTGCATGTGCAGGGCTTTCTCCCGCATGGCTTCTCCCAGGGAGGCCCCGCCAGGCTCCCGCACAGAGCAGATCCCCAGGCCTGCCCTGTGGTGTGCTGCATGTGCAGGGCTTTCTCCCGCAGGTCTTCTCCCAGGGAGGCCCCGCCAGGCTCCCGCGCAGAGCAGATCCCCAGGCCTGCCCTGTGGTGTGCTGCTTGTGCAGGGCTTTCTCCCGCACGGCTTCTCCCTACAGGACTACTTCTCCAGGTTGACGTGTCTTCCCAACTCCTCCACCCCTGTGCCACACACACACACACACACACACACACACACACGCACACACACACACACACACACGCACGCACACCTCTGTCCCATCATAAAAGTCACATCCCCGGACTTCTCCCCATCTGCTCCAAGGCTCTGACATCCCTTGGCTGGATATCTGATCTCAGGTGTCACTCAGGAGGCATTCGGTACAACCCTTCTTAGGAACTCTATTGTTCGGAACCTCTGCTCTCTGGAACGGGGCCCTGAGTCCCTCCAGGCTGGGGCCATCAGCTCCAGCCCAGCACCTCCACAGGCCCCGCGGGCAGAGAACACCGTGAGAACAGTCTCCAGGAATGCTGGCAGAGGAGCATTTTCAGTAGGTCTCCCAGGTCTCTGTCACGGGTCAGCTCCCCACACGGAGCTTCCTGAGCATTTTACGTGCAGCTCTGTCAATGCGTGTTCTGGCTCCTCCGGCCCCGAAAGTGAACAGTTCCTCCATGCCGTCTCCACCCATCTCAGAGGCGAGCCTGAAGCCCAAGGTTAGCGGGAAAACATCCCACAGACATGAACAAGGCACAAACACTGCTCACTGAGCCAATGAGTCAAAGGGCAGCTGGGTAAGTCCTCCTCCCCTCCTCACCTGCTCCCTTTCCGCAGGTGACCCAGCTTCAAGGCCTCGGGGACGAGAACCTGAGCCAGCCAGGTGGCTCCCAGTGTGATAAGAGAACCCCTGCCTCCACAGCCGCCCCAGGCAGCAGATGCCTGAAAGTCCACTTCACTTGCTCAGGTGGTCTCACCCCTGGGGGTACTTGAGGAGCTAGTAAAACCAGAACAAAACCAGTCTCCCAGAATTTTGAATCTAGATTCAAATCATCTGAGGTGGGCCTAGGCCTCAGGACTTTTCAAAAGCTCTTGGGTGAGCCTAGTGTGCTTTTGGGCTGGGAGCCACAGGACCAAGGCGGAATGTCACAATTCTAAAGCGAGTGTAACTTGGGAGGCTTAAAACAGTAACTTGTTAAGGCCTGAGTTGGAATCCATTTCTTGCTTAGCAGCAGATTTTGGGGGGAGGGAGAGGACAACACTTTGATCAGAGAGTTCTGAAGGAGGGAGCCAGGACAGAAAGGGGAGCAGCGGGACAGACAGAGGGAGGGACCTGGACCTCTCCTGTGTTGGGGGGTTAGGGAGGTGAGGCACATGGGGGTGGGGTGGGGAGCGGCCAAGGTGCTCAAAAACAGAGTGGAGGCTGGTTAAGAGCTGGGGACACTGGAGCCAGCTCCTGTCCTTAGCTGAGTGACCCTGAGCAGGGGACACAACTCATCTGGGTGCCGGTTTCCTTGTCTAGAGAGTGGGGACAGCACCATGCCCCGTCTCCGAGCCTTATGAGAATGAACTAAGATCAGATGTGTACTGTCTTACAGGGCCCGGCAGACGGCAGCTGCTTTGCCCGTCTTAGCCATCATTACTGTTGTAGTTTGGAAAAGGGAGCTTTACGTAAAACTCAAGAAAAGGCATGTAGACCACAACACCTTAGAAATAAATGAATCTGCAGAACAGAAACCACTTAAATAAATTAAATTAAATTAACAAGGGCAAACCACAAATCCAGTCTGCCTGGCACAAATTTTCAGATCCTCAGCATCCATCCTTCCATAGGCATTACCAGCCCAGGAGGCTGAAAGGGATCCCAGGGGCACTGCAGCCCTGTGGGGGTGTTGTTTCTTTCTGTCTCTTCCAAATGTAGACTTCTTCTGGGCCCTGAAAGGGGAAGAAACTTCCCCCTCTGGCACCATACACAGTGGAAGCCCTGGGCAGGCTTCCACTGGGACTTGGCCTGACCTCCTTCATCCCTGATAGAGCTCCTGCAGCTTCCAGCTTCTGAAAGTCCTGCCCTGGAACCTCGAGTTGTCTTACTTGGTTTCTGGCAGCCAGCTGGCCGTCTGGGGGCTGTGGCTATCCCAGCCTCAGCATAGCTAGTTTTCTTTGCCAGATGATCTTTCATTCTGCCCTTAGCCTCCCTGTAATACTCCTGACCTTAGCAGAGGACCCCATTTTTCCTACCTAGGACCCCGTCTTTCCTTTCCTTAGAAGGGCAGACAGGGTGCTGGGGACCATTTCTCCCAGTTACTCCACGTGGGACCCAGACCCCCCACCTCGCCACTGCAGCATCCATACTTGGAAGACAGTTCATGGCGGGGCTTCCCCAGGACAAGCTTGTTTATCTGCTTGGGGCAGGAAAGCCCTGTCCCTCTCCTTGCCTGTGTGCTCCCTGGACGGTGACTCTGTCCCTGTGCATTGTTTTCTTTCCGGTGGAATTTCTGCCTTGAGGACTCAGTGTTCTGCGTTACTCCTGCCGCCGCCGCCGCCGCCATTCCTCATCTCCCGGTTTCCTCCTGTCCAGACAGCACTGGCGACCAGCCAGGCCCTCGACCATTCATGGGGAGTCAGGGGCTGAGGACAGAAAAGGGTGGAAGCAGGAAGTGGTCAGAGTCTCGGGGCCTCTTCTGTGAGGCCTGCAGTGTGCACAGTGGGGCAGTGTGAGCTCAGGGTGGACACATGAGGAGGTCCCATTCAGATGGGGACACACCCTACAACCTTGGACTTCATACTCCCTGATTGGTTTCTCCCGAGAGTTGGTGCAAGACTGTCCTGGCACCAGGAAAGGCAAGGAGCCCAGACAGACTGGCCAAGATTGAGGCCCACCTCCATTGTGGTCACAGGGCAGGGGCTGGGGGCAGGACTGTCCAATCTGTGCCAACTTCCCTGCCCATAGCGCTTCCTGTAGGGTTGCACAAGGTGGGCAGAAAAGGCAGGTGTGGAGGAGTGGGGCTCGTGCCTCCCCTTTCCTGTCCTGGACCCCAGCCTACACACCAGCTCCAGGTAAGAGCCCACGTCCGATTCCTGGGGTGTTAGATGCCCCCAGGTCAGCCTGCCCTGCCAGCCCTGGAGCCCCTGTCAGACCTGAACTGCCTCACATATGCTACCTCAGCTCCCTTCACCCCAACCATCGGCCCCTACCCTCAGTCCCCCCCAAGGCAGAGCTACATTGTGAATAACACTCATTCTGCCTGCATCAGCCTTTACTCACTCAGTCCTGTTAGTTCCTGACACAGATGTGGGTGCACAGCAAGCCCCCCTCAAAAGCAGCAGTCTCAGGAGGAAGGCATGTTATAATTCTGGGTCCTGGGAATTGAGGAGCAGCAGGCCTTGCTAGCCTTGAGCACCTGCTTTAGATAGAAGTTTTAACACGGTAATATGCCTTCCTCAGGCACCTGCAGGACCGGGTCTCCTCTTCCCACCCCAGACAGGGGCCAGAGCCCTCGGTGGGCCCTGTTAGCGCCACCTAATGGCTGTCTGGGATCCCTTACTGAGGACCTGATTAGTTCGCCCCTCTCTAGCACGCAAGGCCCTGTCTCTACCCTCAGGAAACCACGGGCTCAAGAGAGGACACACACACACTCACACACAACACAATTTTTAAAGTCAACTGAAACTTGCTGATCACTTTCTTTCTATGGATACGTGTAGCTAATCATTTCATTCACACCATTTTTAAAAATCTTACAGTATTATAGGCAGGACATCATTCTCCTCATGTTGCAGAAGAGAAAATTAAGGCTTGGGTATAAAGGAAGCTGCCCGGAGTTTCCTCCTAGTCCTCAGGCCACATCTGCCTCTCTCTTCAGAAAAAACTCTTATTCAAACACATGGTATCTGTCTGAGAAGACTGAGGCTCTAGGAAGGTAAAATGACTTGCCCACAGTCACCCTGGTAACTGGAGCCAGGACGGTCTGATCATAAGGATGACCACCAGAGAATCCTGTGTTGAGAGCAAACCCATCCGGCTCAGTAAGCAGGTTGGATTGAACACTTGGCGGGAAGGGGAGGGCAATCTTCTGTGGTGGGGGCCCTCCTTGGGCGGCCTTTCCTAGTCAGGGCAGCTCTATACGGTCAGGAGAAGGAGGCAGCAGAGGGACAGAGGGGTGGGGGGCAGTGGATCTGGGTGCTCAGGGGAAGGGGGTGGGCACAGAAACAGGAGACGAGAAAGTGCGAGTGGGAAG
Organism: Saccopteryx leptura; assembly: GCF_036850995.1. NCBI lineage: Eukaryota > Metazoa > Chordata > Mammalia > Chiroptera > Emballonuridae > Saccopteryx > Saccopteryx leptura. The sequence goes on from NC_089506.1 coordinate 189,571,930, forward strand.
AGTGGGAAGGTCCTTTCATGAGGCCTCCAGCCTGCCTGGGGCTAGAGCAGGGGTCCCCAAACTACGGCCAGCGGCCACATGCGGCCCCCTGAGGCCATTTATCCGGCCCCCACCGCACTTCCAGAAGGAGCACTTCTTTCATTGGTGGTCAGTGAGAGGAGCATAGTTCCCATTGAAATACTGGTCAGTTTGTTGATTTAAATTTACTTGTTCTTTATTTTAAATATTGTATTTGTTCCCGTTTTGTTTTTTTACTTTAAAATAAGATATGTGCAGTGTGCATAGGGATTTGTTCATATTTTTTTTATAGTCTGGCCCTCCAACAGTCTGAGGGACAGTGAACTGGCCCCCTGTGTAAAAAGTTTGGGGACCCCTGGGCTAGAGGGTCTGCTTAGGACAGAGCAAGCTCCTTGAAGGTAGGACATGCCCACCTTCACATCTATGAAGGTCACATCAAATGTGGACCAGAAGAGATCCACAGAGCTGCTCCAGGACAGCTGTGCTGGAAGACCAGGGGAAGGCTGCTGACCCCTGACCTCCCTGACCTGGCTTAGGTCCTCCTGTTCCCTCTCCTTCACACCTATACGCAATTCCCCAGGTCTTACAGCCCCAAACCACCAGGGGCATGAGAAGGGTTCTGTGCCCAAGTTGGTGCAAACAAGCTAGCAGCCCAACTGCATTGCTGCTGGACAAGCCAGCGGAGGTAACTCAGGGTGACTCAGATGAAGAGATGTGGAGAAAGGGCCCGCTTCCACATGGCGAGGAAGGAGAGAGGAGGAAGAGTCAGGGACGGCCCCGGCTCTCCAGTGGCAAATTCCATCTGAGCAGCATCACCGGGCTGCCTCATTCCTGGGACCTCCGCCGCCCACAGGTTCCCCACTGACCCAGGGTCATCATCTCTCTGGGCGTCTGCCCAGCTCAGTACACTGATGTGTCCAGAGCCAGGATCCAGACGAGAATAAGAAAACCTATTTCAAAAAGATGGGAGGAGGGCGCAAAAAGAGACCTCTGACACAAAAGCCCACAAAGAGACCAAGATGAAGATCGGATGCCCCAGGCAGAAAGACAAAGATTGCTCCCTAGAGAGGAAGACAGGGGGAATGAGGCTAGGAACATTTTCTTCCCTTCCCCTGCTGGGCTCTGTGCTCTGCCATCCGCCCCGCCATATTGCCCTCTGCTTCCCTGCTGAGGCCACTCTGCCTCTTCCTCCTAATCCAGCATCAGACCTCTTCCTCTGAGAAGTCTTCATCCTGAAGCCTAAGTCTTACAGTGTAGCATATAGACAGTTTTACATCTTTATATAGTTATTGCATGTATGTCATCTCTGTCCTGGTAAGAATATACACTCAAGAAAGGGAGAAGTTTATATTTCTCTGAATCATACCACTGAGCGTTGATTGCCAATAAATATTTGGTCATTTTGGGGAAGCCAAGATTCATACAATAGCCAGGGTAAAATAAAACAAGATGTGTCCGGAGAGAGTTAAAAAGGGAGATTCAGAAATATAGAGAATGAGGAACAAGTTCTGGTCAAGAGGAAAGAAGTGAATCAGAGTTGGAATCAGACACATAGGTAAAGAGAAGTGGAATGAGAGACAGACGGAATCTGATGAGGCGGGGGTGGCGCGGGGGACCCTGAAGCCTGCGTTGCCTCATTCTGGCTGATACCATCGGGCTCTGTGGTCATATCTACCCATACATCGCACACTCCACCCTCCCTGCCCCAGACTTCCCCCTGTGGCTCTACAGGGCCCCATGTGTTCCCTCTCTCTCTTTCCCCCAAGAAAGGAGGCTCATTTCTGCTGAGGTGGGGTAGGGGGTGGAAGGCCGTGTGTGGGTCTCTAGTGCTCATCAAACACTGACATTATGAGAGGCCCCTCAAGAGGATACTGCCCCATAACCTTGGAAATAAAGATAAATGAGACATGGCAATGGCCATGGTAAGTTTAAGAACAAGTCAAGAAATTAGTGTAAGACAGGACGGTGTGCATAAAAGTGGTTAAACGGTTGAGATGTAATAGAGGAACCAACCAGAGAGAGCAGACAGTGGCAGTGAGTGGGTCAAGAGGGCCGAGACCAGAGAGCAGGCCAAGCTCAGCTCTAGTTTCCCCTGTTGGTAAAACAAGCGCCCCCCAACTTTCTAGCACCCTGAAGGGATCAGGACACGTGTCAAATGTCAGTGGGAATCCCCCTGTGACCCGGCAGCCAGAGAGGAAAATCTTCTCGGGATCTAAAACCTGCAAAGGAGGCCCGTGGGAGTGTGTCAGCACCAGGGCGGAAGCAGGAAGCTCCGGCCTGAAATGGACAAGAGGGGCTGGCGGCCATTCTCTCGGTAACCAGTCAATCCACTTCACAGGCATTTAATCTACTCCGCTCATTGCCGGGGGAAGTAAAACAGAGTGTCTAAAATAAGGAGCTTGTGTTGTACAAAACAGCTCAGCCTGTCCAGGTTCCCGTCCTGGCTCTGCCCGAACCAAGAGTGGCTGCCACTCGGTGAGAGTCTAGACTGTGCTGGACACTGACAAACAATATTTCATTCACTCCTCACAACAGCCCCGAAGGATGGAAATCATTATCTACCTATCTATAAATCCCTATTTACACACCTATCCACAAATAAGAAACTAAGTCCCACCAAGGTTTTGCCTACAGACACATAATGAGCTAAGTGTCAGGCCTCTGAGCAGGCTGGGTCTGTCTGCTCCAGTGAGCACTGTTCTACCATTTGTGGAATGTCACTGTCTGGCCTCAAACACATCACTCAGCCTCTCTGGACCTCAGAGCCCTCACCTGCAAATTCAAAAGACTAGATTGAGTGGTTGTTAGAGTCCTCTCTGCCCCTGAACTCTAGATATACATGGAGAAAAAAGCAATCGCCGAAAGCAAGGGCTACATTGTGGAGACACAGGTTTTAGCTTTACAGAAGTTTTAGGAGACATGGCTGGTGGGGCTGGAGAACACAGAAAGGGGAGGGGCTATGGAGGCAGAAGAGGGGGAAGTCAGACATGGCAGCAGTGTGAGGAAGAGCCCTGGACAGGCCAAGGGGTCCCTGTTTCTGTCAGGCTGTCTCAAGGCCATGATCTTAAGGGGCTGAGACATATTGCTCTCACCCAGCTCACTCCTACCAGAGAGGCAAATGAGTAGCCCAGCCCAAACACAGGCTATTTTTGGTGCTGTGTTGTTTGGAGAATGACCAGGCCAGAAATAGTGCTGTGAATTAGTCGGACCCTGTTCTTCTGCCACCCCCGGATCTCCCAGTGAAATCACCAAGAATCAGGAGGCCTGCTGCGACATTCCAGGGAGCCTGTGTAACTGATAGAAGGCAGCACTCTCCTCCTTACAGGAAGGCTTGGGACAGAGCATTTGACTGTAAAAGGGATTCTGGAAGAGGAGAGGAGAGGGAAAGAGGGGTTGAGTCATACAGCGTGGAAAGGAAAGAGTGGGAAAATGGGGAGAGAGCCTACAGGGCTGGGGCCTGAAGAGCTAGGGAAGAAATAGGCGCTAACCCCGTAGAATAGATGGAGGGCTGAACAGAAGAGGTCAAGAAAGGGAAAGTGAAAAAGAGGCAGATGGCTGGTGTTGGGAGAGCAACGGAAAAGCAAAGGGGAAGAGCCCAGCGCACACAGAGGGCAGCTGGAGGGCAAGAGGTGAAGGATCGGAGGTTGACACCAGCGGCCCTGAGGCCCCACTGAACCAGGGCTCCTGGGGCATGGGTGTGTGGGGGGGGCGTCAGTCATGGAAAGTGTGACTGTGGTCTAGTCACAAACCACCTGCTGAAGGACAGATGGGAACATCTTTTCCCGGTTGGCTGGAACTGGAACTTCCCCCAAAATCCCACAGCCCTGTAACTCACTCTCTTATCTCTGACTCTGAAAATCAGAGATCCAGCTATTTCAACAGCAGGGACTTTTCTCTTTCTGTCCATTTGACCCCTTACAAAAAAGCCAAGGCTTGAAAGAGGTGATTGGGTTAAGGCTGTAGTTTGGATTTAGGAAAAGGAGAGAAAGTGATGGCCCTTTGAGTCAGGCTAGATTCTGAGAAAGGCATTGCAGGGAGATCTCCTCAGGGTCAGGGAGGCCTTCGGGGGGGGGGGGCAGTGGTGGTTGAGCAGCACCATGATGTATGGAAGGTCTCCAGAGGACAGACAGGGTGGAAGCTAGGCCACTTCACAGACAGAAGCGGCAGGGACCATGGTCAAGTCTGGGTTTAGATCATCTAGTGGCCCTAGCTCAGTGGTTCTCAACCTTTCTAATGCCGTGACCCCGCAATACAGTTCCTCATGTTGCGGTGACCCCAAACCAAAATAATTTTGGTGGCTACTTCATAATTGTAATTTTGCTACAGTTATGATTTGGAATGTAAATACCTGATATGCATTATGTATTTTCTGATGGCTTTAGGCGACCCTGCCGGGGTCGCGACCCACAGGTTGAGAACCGCTGCCCTAGCTCATCAGAAACTCTGGCATGGGACTTGGTTACACTAGGTTTTGCCTCATTTTCTAATACACGCCCACCAGATGCCTGTAAGTCCCTTTTAGTTTAGGAAAAGACCCCTTAGCATGTCAGCCCTTTCTGTGTCTAATGTATAGTGACCCCCTTCTCTACAACAGGACACAGAGCTGCTCCTGGGCTCCTGTGCCTGAGAACGGAGTGTCTTTTCTGGAGTGGCATCAAGATCATCCCTCAGGTCCAGGAGTGGGTACAGAAGTGATCACAGCCCTCGCAGGGCCCAGGCCATCCATAGCAAATAGTGGGGGCTTTCACAGCTGAGGCCTGGCAAGGCAATGGACAAAGGGCTGCCGGAATAACAATGGAACAAGGGAAGGAGGCTCAGCTGAAGTGGCTGGAGGGGCCAGGCAGTGAGGCTGGAGGGGCCAGGCAGTGAGGCTGGAGGGCCCAGGCAGTGAGGCGCTAAGAGGCTCAGCTGAAGTGGCTGGAGGGGCCAGGCAGTGAGGCGCTAAGAGGCTCAGCTGAAGTGGCTGGAGGGGCCAGGCAGTGAGGCGCTAAGAGGCTCAGCTGAAGTGGCTGGAGGGGCCAGGCAGTGAGGCTGGAGGGACCAGGCAGTGAGGCGCTAAGAGGCTCAGCTGAAGTGGCTGGAGGGGCCAGGCAGTGAGGCGCTAAGAGGCTCAGCTGAAGTGGCTGGAGGGGCCAGGCAGTGAGGCGCTAAGAGGCTCAGCTGAAGTGGCTGGAGGGGCCAGGCAGTGAGGCTGGAGGGCCCAGGCAGTGAGGCGCTAAGAGGCTCAGCTGAAGTGGCTGGAGGGGCCAGGCAGTGAGGCTGGAGGGACCAGGCAGTGAGGCGCTAAGAGGCAGCAATTCTGGCCGAGTCTCGACCCACTGCTTTTCCAGCTTGGGACTTGGCACACCCAACCCAGATTCCCAAGTCCCTGTCTCCCTCTGACCCCCAAGGGTGCGGGCAAGGCACTGGGGACATTTCTGGGGATAGCAGATGGGTGGGGGGCTAGACTTCTGTCCTCTCCACCTGAGAGAAGTCAGAGGTGACTGCTTCCTCCTCGTGGCTAACCATTCTCTCAGGGACTCCAAACCATAACTAAGAAAAGGAAAGGAATAAACAAGCAGCAGCCACATGGGAACAGTCGTGTAACTGGTTGGTGATCGTAACTTTCCAAAGGGACGAGGTTGCCCCTTTCCCCCGCCATCCCACAGCAGCACCTGACTCCCAGGGGCAACGGAGAAAACAAAGGCGGAGTCAGAGTAAACTTGGGAAAGCCATCCAGCTGTGGTTGCCCTTGGTATCTGTTTACTGAAAAGATCCAAAACAAATATCCCCACACTTCCACCCACTTACACTTCCTGTGAATCTGCTATCGGTTGTTTCCATGGATACTCCCACTCGAACCTACCACCTACACAGATCATGACACTGTGTGGACCCCAGGTCAAGTGCACCATATCCATGCCTCAGGACCCCGGGGCACCCTGCCCTCGTGCCCACAACACGCAGGCCATACAGCCAAGTGTACCTAACCTGCCAGACCCCCAAATGCACTAGTCCAGTCCCACACAATCGTCCCTAGCTAATTTCCACCCTCTATAGAATTCTTGGGTCTCTTTCACTTCTAACTCAATGGCTAGGAGCACACCCCACAAACCAGCCAGGAATTGATGCCCTTGCGTCCCTCCCTCCTTGTGCTGCTCCAGCCCTCCAAGTGTCTGCATCTGGAGGAAGAGGATAAGGCTTACTTCTCCCCAGTCACAGCAGGAAGATCACAGAAACAAAATTTACAAGTTGGGCTCCTAATTCCTTAGCAAGACTTTGCCCTCGTAATCCCTGGTCCCTCTACCACCCCACCCAGCACACCTCAAACCCCCGCCAGACAGGGCTGTTAACACAAAAGAGAGCCCTCAGGGCACCTCAAGAGTCTGGACACGTGGGAGAGTCAGCCATGCATCACCGGACACTTGAAAGGGAGGAGGGGAAGACGGGAGGGTGTCCTCCGCCAGGCTCATGTCTTAGACAGTCAAAACCCAGACAATCACATGGCACGCTCCGTGCCTTGTGGCTGCTGGGATGTGGCCAAGAGGAGGGAGGAGCATTCTCCCATGGTTGGCTGGTGTGTGGTGTGGACGATGCAGGCAGACAGAAGTCCACAGGATCGTTAGCTTCTTTGATAACCCTGTGCTGACCCATTTCCCCAAAGGAAAAGGAGGAAATGCAAACAGTCTTCCCCCAAGCTGAGCACTGGGGCAAGTAATCTCAAACACTGGGCATGTGGAGCTCTCTGGCACGGCCAGGGGACAGGCTGGCAGAACATTCAGAGAGAGAGGGATACAGGAGGGCAGCAAAATCAAGGGAGGCCCTTGGGCCAAGGCTGTCGAGGTTTGCTCAATCGTTCCTGACCCCTCTCACACACGTACACACACACACAGCAGCACGCACGCACATGCCTCAGCAAGTCTTCCAGAGCCAGAAAGTGGGTGGGGCTGAACCATGAGTTCATCTATTTCCTGCCCACTTCTGGTATAAAGTGAGGCAGTTGTCTCCTTAACAGCACAGCTGTGCCTGGCTGCAGGACCAAGGGCACTGTCAAGAGAGACACACCCACTCGTCAGCAGCAGAATCACCACAATCATCAGCAGCAGCAGCAGCAGCGGGACAAACTGCCAGTCACGAGAAACTTTGATATCTTCAGGTAAGAGAAAAACAAACTTTCTCCATCTCCTTCTTTAGGTTAAGGTAGAGAATGCCCCTCCACAGAACCTCTCCATCCAAGATTCCCACTTCGCCTCTGTTCATCCCCTCCCCACACCTGCAGCCTTGAGTTGCCCTGCCATTGCAGTGACTGCAGAATCTGAACCTGTCATAGCTTCTGAGTGAACCTTGCCCTCATGTTCATTTACCGCCTGTCAGCACCAAACATGGGAAGCCTGGCATGGCTGGGAGGCCGTCTCCCCTCCCCATTCACCATCCTTTTAGAACTATTCCCTCATCAGATTCTTACCCACTTGCCCTAGGATGCGAACGTCTCCAGTCTTTGCCTGCCTAGCTCTGGGCATGGGCCTCATCTTTGGTGAAGGATCTGCCTCATATCATCGCCAGTCAAAAGCCGCCCAACTGGCCACAGACTTTGGAGTAAAGGTGTTTCAGCAGGTGGCACAGGCTTCCAAGGACCGCAACGTGGTTTTTTCTCCCTATGGGGTGACCTCGGTCCTGGCCATGCTGCAGCTGACAACGAGAGGGGAAACCAGGCAGCAGATCCAAGCAGCAATGCAATTCGAGATTGAAGGTGAGAGATGGGGTCAAGTAGGAGGTAGGCACTCACAAAGCCATCACAGAACTGGGGTGGAGCCAACCAGAAGCGGAGGAAAGGCTGACTCCAGCTCAGCTGAGCCAACACCTGTACTGCCATGTCACTGGGACTACCATACCCTTTGTCACTTGGCCCTTGACCAGTTGCAGAGTTTACAGGCCTGTGGATTTGGTGTAAAACAACCTTGTATCACAATGTATTAGCTGCATAACCTTAACCCCCTGAGGCACAAAACAGGAATAATAAAAGTACCTAGCACAGAGGGCTGCTGCAAGGATTAAGTAGAATTGTGCATATGAAATGCTTTGTCCAGCTATTATTATTATTATTATTATTATGAGAAAAAATTTAGGGCTTGTAACTTAAAAACAGGAAAATATTCTAACCCAAAGAAAGGGTTAGGACCTGAGATTTTTGAGAAAAAGAAGGAGATGCAGAAGAGATTAGGTTTGGAATAAAATATCCCTCCAGAGACACGTAGGGGAGCAGAAGAGCCCCATCCATGCGGACTGGGTGAGGTTTCTCATGGGGAAAGTTGGCCCAGCCTAGATGGGGCCCTTTGGCTGAACATGAGCCTGATGGGTCCTTTCCTTCCTCTGGCACAGAGAAGGGCATGGCCCCTGCCCTCCGCCAACTATACAAGGAACTCATGGGGCCATGGAACAAGGATGAGATCAGCATCGCCGATGCCATCTTTGTCCAGCGGGACCTGGAGCTGGTCCCAGGCTTCATGCCTTACTTCTTCAAGCTGTTCCGGACCACAGTCAAGCAAGTGGACTTCTCAGAGGTGGAGAGAGCCAGGTTCATCGTCAATGACTGGGTGAAGAGACACACGAAAGGTGAGCAGGCAGAGGAAGGAGGCTGGTCTCAAGGGCCTACTGAGAAAGGGGGTTTGGAAACAACCCCAAATATCCCAAACTCTCCCTCTCCGGTTCTCATCTTTGTATGCAAGTGCTTTAAGAATTAGTGTCATACTTTTCATAATTAGGCCTTCTCATGAACCAACACTAAAGGCATCCCTAAAAAGTGCTGTAAGATTTCATTAAAATGGCAATAACCACGATGAGGAGCACACACAACCCTTCAAGACTACAAGGGAGCGAAGTAAGGGAAGACTTAAGTTTCCAGCTCTGATACTGGATAGGATCCCAGGCCCAAGAAAGTGTGGTGAGCTGGGAGGCTTTCTGAGACTGTTAAGAAGATAGAACAGGTTGAAAGTAGCTAGAGTGGTTCACCTAAATCCCCAGGCTATCTTCTGAATGGATTGCTTTAACAGACACACATCCACTAGGCCTGGGAGCTGAAGGGAACTATCTAAGAGGATTAAAAAATACCTAGCTCCTGACCACCTGGTTTTCCCATAGGCATGATTAGTGACTTACTTGGTGAAGGGGCCGTGGACCAGCTGACACGCCTGGTGCTGGTGAATGCTTTGTACTTCAATGGCCACTGGAAGACGCCCTTCCCAGAGTCGCACACCCATCACCGCCTCTTCCACAAGTCTGATGGCAGTACCGTCTCAGTGCCCATGATGGCTCAGACCAACAAATTCAACTATAGTAAGTGCAAGACTCCCTTCCCACCTATTAGACCTCATCCCTGGGTGTTTGCCTCTAAGGGAGGAGAAATCCTAGAATACAGCCCAACTTTAAAAAAGACTGCCCAAATAGGAGACACTAGGATAACTGGAGCAGCAGAAAGTAGCTGATATCCAGCAATTCTCTCAGGCCCACATTTTGCCACTTGACTGTGGTCCCTCATACTCATGTATTGCTATGTGATTACCTGGGGCTCACAAATCCTGCTGGGGAAGGGGCTATGTGTAAGTTGAGATTCAGGAGATAAAGATTGGAATGAATTAGTGACTGGGTATGGGAGAGAGGGGAGTGAATATAAAGAAAGCTAGAAAGAGACAGAGAAACCAGAAGACCCTGAATTGGCAGACTAGGAGGAAAATGGAAACGAAAACACTGGATAGGGAAGCAGTGGGTGTGGAAACCTCAAAAGCCAGAATGGAAAGCAGGCTTCCAAAAAGAGTGGAGGAGACAGCAGAACTAGTTGAAAACCCAGTGCTGGGTGAGAATCAACAAGAGCTGGGGCTATTTTCTTTCTTTTTCTAAAGATGTCATTTATTGATTTTACAGAGAGAGGTGAAGGTGGGTGGGTGGGAAATGAGAAGTCTCAACTCAGTTGCTGAACTTCAGTTGTTCATTGATTGCTTATCGTATGTGCCTTGACCAGGCAAGCCCAGGGCCTCGAACCAGCAACCTCAGCACTCCAGGTCGAGGCTCTATCCAGCACCACAGGCCAGGCAGAGCTGGAGCCAATTTCAGTGTGCCATCTTTCTGTCTTCCCAGCTGAGTTTTCCACACCTGATGGCCATTATTATGACATCCTGGAATTGCCCTACCACGGGGACACTCTCAGCATGTTCATTGCTGCTCCCTATGAAAAAGAGGTGCCTCTCTCGGCCCTCACCAACATTCTGGATGCCCAGCTCATCAGCCAGTGGAAAGGGAATATGACCTGTCTGCCCCGCCTCCTGGTTCTGCCCAAGTAAGCCACCCTTGCTCTCGCCACACTTGCCAATGCCCTAATTTCCTCTGTCTTCCACTTCCCCGCCCTCCTGAAAGCACTGCCCCCATGCTGAATTTCCAGATGGGATGTTTGCAGGGCAGGGACATGTGTGGGAGGCTGATGGGAAATACTCTGGCCTGGGCTTAATTAAGATTCCTCTTGTCATCCCTCCCTCCGTTTCTACTGGAGGGCAAGGAGTTTTATAGACTATGCCTTCGCATATACCCCCTCAAAATAGCCAGTGAAAGCCAACCAAAGGAAGAGCCAGAGAAATGATAGAGGTCGGAGGCTAAATCTGCCTTCACCTTTTTATGAATGCCCCTTACTCCCACCCCCATCTCTTCAAGACAATATCCAAACACAGGGGACAGAAGGAATTACTTCTGCAGATGGAGCTGTTGGAACCACAGCTTCTAGCTGGCTTCCAACAAAGCAGATTTTTTTTTAAGTCCTTCTGCAGAAGTAAAGAGGGTAGAGAAGGGTGAGGCTGGGTAATTCCAGAATTGAGGTAATTAGCTGGGCCCTGATGGAAAGCGGAGGGCACCCGTAAGCCCTCATACTCATGTACTGCTTGAGTCCTCCTCAGGGTTAGCTCTCAGAAACACAATCTACTGACCACAGTTTTGTTCAAATAGCCTTGCAGGAGAATTTGCCCCTGGTCTCCCAGCCAGACTGAAGAAAATACTACCTTACTTGAGAAAAGCAATTAGTCATAAGTTTTAGGGGGTTTAGAAGATTGCAGAAGAATGTTTACTGATATTAGAACCTCTAGCAAGCAGATGGACTTTGCAAAACGATTTGTAATAACAGGCCTGCCTCTTTAACTTTCACATTGGTCCCACTCCTGTATGGCTGCCAGGGTGACAGCAAGATTGGGAGGAGTGGCGGGAGGTAGCCCGAGCTTGAGCCGTTTCCTATCCTGTCACAGGTTCTCCCTGGAGAGTGCAGTTGACCTCAGGAGGCCCTTGGAGAACTTGGGGATGACCAACATGTTCAGTCCAAGCCAAGCGGACTTCTCAAGTTTTTCAGGTAAAATTTTTTCCTTTCACTTTCTCATCCTAGTGGACTGTGCGGCCCCAAAGGAGCTTTTCCCTGAAAACTATGGCTGATCTTTCTTGTATCTACCTGTTTCAGATCAAGAGCCTCTTTACGTATCACAGGCACTGCAAAAAGTGAAGATCAAGGTGAATGAGAGAGGCACGGTGGCGTCCTCTTCCACAGGTGAGTCAGGCTCAGGGGAGGCCTGGCAAGTCTCAGCCCAAGGCTTATAGGAGGGGCTGCTACGGCACCCACACCCGGGACGATCCCCCTCTGTCCTGCTCCACCAGGTCTCCTCAAAGAGCAGCTCTTCCTGTGCGGGGAGTATTGCCCTTTCCTCACCAGAATTTCTCAGGCTAGAAAATGGGTCTGCTTTCTCTGTGACCCTGTCCCCTTACCCAATGGCTCTTGAGGTCCTTTGAATGTGAAAGGCCTCCCAAAGGAAAGCCTGGGTTGTTCTCACAGTGGCTAGTCAACTTAAGGAACTTGCTTATCAATATGCCCTCCAAGGGTTTTAGATGAATGTCTGTTGGTAAAAGAGTAGCTGATAGATCTCTACCAAACTCCTGGAGAAAACCAGGCCTCAGAGAGCACCTCTCAACTTTTAAGGTTCATATCCAACAGAACGAGTCTTCTAAAAATCACTCCTCCTCTGAGTATTGCTGCTAGACAGAAGGCTGATGTCAATGGATCACTTGTGATGAATCCAGAAGCAGTGCCACTGTCCCTCTGTTCTGAGACACTGTCCTTTCTCTTCCAGCCATTACCGCCTCCGCCCGAATGGCCCCCGAGGAGATCATCATGGACAGACCTTTCCTCTTCGTGGTGCGGCACAACCCCACAGGTGAGCCGGTCTGGGGCACCAGGTCAGACAGGTGGAAACACGCGTCTGACCCCAACACTCTAGGCAAGGAATCCGTAACTCTGTCCCTCTTCTCCCCAGAGACAGGGCTCTGTCATAGACAGACTGCTGTGTCAGGACCCCAGTCCTAGCTTAGCCACTACGGCAGCTGTGACCGCAAACATCTCACTCATCTTTTCACACCCTAGAGCGTCCATGACCTTCAGGGTCGGCGGGCTGTGCCATTCCTCCCAGTTCTCATCTCTGTGATTCTTCTATCCTCAGGGACGGTCCTTTTCATGGGCCAAGTGATGGAACCCTGACCATGAACAAAGAAGCCCTCATCTGGGACAGAACTGGAGATAGATCAGAGAAGAAGAAACTACAAAGAAAATAACTTCTAATTACTCTTTTTGGAGAAAGAGAAAACACTTCTTTTCTTTTTTTTTTTTTTAAATGGTAAATCTGCCTTTTAGATCTCAGCCTCTTCCAAGGAGGAAAAGAGGCCCTTTCAGTAAGACTCGCCAGTGGAGGCCCTGGGAGGGCCTCCGAAGCACAGCTCCCTGAAGCTCTCAAACCAGACTCTAAAGCTCTCAGAGCCACTTGTACAGCGGTTCCTGCCCGTTGCTCTACCTGTTCGGGTGTTCAGATCTGGATCCCACTGAGGCCCTGGCAGAGTGGCACCGCAGGGCTCACAGGGGCTTTCGTGTACTTCGTAGAAACTACTCGTGTTCCAGTCACGTTGCCGTCGCTCTCGCACTGTCTGCCGCTGTTGAGGCTGGCGACAGGCCGGAGAAGACCAACGGAGGAAACACCCTGTCGTTGTAAGATCCGTCCTTCCCAGCTCAGAGGTGCCATGGAGTGGCAGAGCAACTGCCCACCCAGTGCGGAGAGCACCCTGGCCTGGCCATCTCCTTCCCCAGGAGCAGTGAGCATATATTATTTCAGAGTGTAGGTGACTTGTTTACTCATAGAAGCAGGTTTCTGCTTCCCACAAACTTTATTTTGCAGAAAGAGAGGAAGAAGGTATTCCTGGCTCTTGGCTCCAATTTCCTAGTAAGGAGAATGGGATGCCAGAGGTGTGCCTGAATATTTATCACATTCTTGTGTGCTTGTTCAAGAGAAAGAGGACAATCAAGAAAAGCATCTTATTTAAACTTGCTTAGAGAGTTCCTTTGTGGTCTGTGTCATTGCATCTCAGGAGTTCGGCCACATAACTGCCATACCCCTCTGGAGAGCGAGCGGGAGGAGCTCACACTGCCACCTTGTGGCTGCCCGAACCCCATCGCTCTTCTTTCCTTGCCTTTCCTCATGCTGGATTCGGACCCCTGACAAGATTATCCAACCTTAGTCCACTTTAGGAACCAAAAGGATATGGTGGGTGAGAGAGACTAGAATGTGGATGGAGAGGTTTCAGAATTTTCCAATATATTTAGGAGCAGGAGTGTAAAGGGATGCACGACTTAGCAGGACAGAACTTTCCCCAATTATAGGGTGACTCACAGCCGCATTGGTGACTCACTTCAATGTGTCATTTCCGGCTGCTGTGTGTGAGCAGTGGACACGTGAGAGAGAAAGGGAGAGAGGAAATAAAAGGAAAATAGAGACAGCTAACTTGGGTTCAACTAACTACCTTAGTTAGAGAGTCTTTCTGAAAACCAACTAGCTAGGGGCTATGGCATGAAGACCAGTTTCTTAAAGAATTGCACACAGCTGCTGAATGAATGAAATCTAATAGACTCCTAATCATCCCATTGTGCTCGTTTTTCCTTTTTCATTATGCACTGGACAGTGATAGTCACACACCGTACTCGCAAGGATACCCAAATGTGGGATCCAAGGTTCTTAAAATTGTGTTGAATTAAATGCTTTTTCACTTCTGATATATAAAAAGTATTTATTTTAAAAAAATAATAAAATAAATAAAAAAAATATTCCAAAACAGTCCCTGCCTTTATTTTCCACATTTCACAGTGTACAAAATCAAATTTCTGTCGGTTCATAGTCCTCTCGGGTGACAGGGAGCTTTAGGAAACATACACACACGTGTCCAGGCACGCTGACTTGAAGGCCCCAGGGACATGTTATGTGGTCATGATTCTCCCTCCCAGCATCATCCTCACAAAGGAAAGAGGGTTCCCCCAAACATCTTCCACCCGCCCGCTCAGAGAGGCCTGCTTACACCCACTCTCCCTGTGAGTTCCCATCTCCATTCATGCCATTTCCTTCTACCACCAAATGCCCCGATCTCCTGCACCTACCCCTCTCCCCATTTCTCAAAACCCAGACTAAACCCATTTTCTTCAGCCGCATTCCCATGGATCCAGTCAACATCATCACACTCCACTTAGCATTTACTGATTTTTCCTTTTCCTGGTATGCAGCAGTGCTTTTATTCATGTGTGTTCAAATGTGCATGATATCCCCCACTCCCATCTTCGTATCAGGTTCCTTGAAAACAAGGCTGTTTTGCTATACACACTCTTCATATCCTCCTTAAAATGGCATCCTAAAGTCTTTTATTCTCTTCCTCTAGCATCTTGAAGACCCTTCCCAGAAGACAAAAATTCTCCAATTAGTTTCTGTTCATATATTCAAAAACAATTGTTTATCCTGACCAGTGGTGGTGCAGTGGATAGAGCACTGACCTGGGACACTGAGGTTCCAGGTTTGAAACTCCAAGGTTGCCCGCTCAAGCATGGCTCATCTGACTTGAGCACAGGATCACCAGCTTGAGTGTGGGATCGTTGACATGACCCTATGGTCACTGGCTTGAGCCTAAAGGCCTCCGGCTTGAAGCCCAAGGTCACTGGCTTGAGTAAGGAGTCACTCGGTCTGCTGTAGCTCCCCGGTCAAGGCACATATGAGAAATCAATCAATGAACAACTAAGGAACCACAGTGAAGAATTAATGTTTCTCATCTCTCTCCCTTCCTATCCCTCTCTCTGACTCTCTCTGTCTCTGCCAAAAAAAAAAAAAAAAAAAAAAAAAAAGTGATCATTTGCCAGGTTAGAATCTTAACTTTTTTCAAGCTTAAATAAGGCTTCACAACTTTCCTAAGTAAGCCCACTGCCATAAATAAAGATAAATTTTAGACCTTGAACTAAAAAGAACTTTCACATCATCATTCTCTCTAAAATTATGTTAGACTGCCTTGGAGCAAATTTTGATTATGATGTAACTCCATACAGGGTACTCATTCATTTACTCACTCCCCAATCATTCAACATATAGCAGAAGCCGTCTCACTGCCCTTTCCATTCCTGTTTTCCTCTCAAGGTTCACCAGGGGCATTCTTGGGTGTCTCAGAGCGATAACACTAAGAGCGATTTTCAACTGCTGTGTTGCAAGAATTTTTAAAACACGCAAAACCTATTTAGTCAGAGGCACTGACCTCTTTTCCCATAGATTGTCAAATAAAGAAATGACAACAGCTAACACAACAACAGCCATCCAGTGTGAACCAATCAAAATTGTACCTACTTTTTGTCATATCAGCAAAGAAAATATTTTTTGGTGTGCCACAGAATTTTAGTAATTAGTTTATATGTGCCATGAGATGAAAAAGGCTGAGACTGACCAGGCGGTGGTACAATGAATAGAGTACTGGCCTGGGATGCTGAGGAATCAGGTTAGAAACCCCAAGGTTGCCAGCTTGAGCATGGGCTCATCCAGCTTGAGCATAGGGTCTCCAGCTTGAGCATGGGATCATAGATATTACCCCATGGTCATTGGCTTAAGCCCAAGGTCCTTGGCTTGAGCAAGGGGTCACTGGGTTGGCTGGAGCCCCCTGGTCGAGGCACATATGAGAAACAACCAATTAACAACTAAGGTGCCACAACTATGAGTTGATACTTCTCATCTCTCTCCCTCCCTGTCAGTCATCCCTATCTGTCCCTCTTTCTCTTGCTCGTTAAACATAAAAAAGAGAAAGATTGAAAATCACTGCATTAAGATGTTCCAAGGAGGCTTGACCTGTGGTGGTGCAGTGGATAAAGCCCCAACCTAGAACACTGAGGTGGCCAGATTGAAACCCTGTGCTTGCCTAGTCAAGGCACATATGACAGTTGATTCTTCCTGCTCCTCCCCCTATCTTAAAAATGAATAAATTAAAAAAAAGTTTTTTTAGAAGACGTTCAAAAGAGATGTGCTCGTTTGACACCTTCTCCTAATGGATTTCTCTCTTCAAGTTTGCCTTCTTCAAGCTTTCGCTTTGTCAAAAGCTGATCTAGTTAGTTAGAAGGGACCAAAGCCCATTCAAGTCTGGAAGGAAGGTTTCTCTCTCTTCTTAGAAAGCCAGTGGGAACCAGGGCATGACCCACAGAAAAGGAGGCCCAGAATAGGTGGCTCACTAAAGCTACTCTCAGATTTAGAAAGCAGTGTTCTCTTTTAACCTCTGTGAGTTTTTCATCTTCTCTTTACAACTGGCAAGCTCTGTAGGACAAAGATATTGTTGTAGTAGAGAAAAAAGGCCAGGGAAGCTATTTGGCCTACTTCTGACTTAGACCATAGACAAAAACTATATGTGGCCTGATCCAATTCACAAGATATTTCTATACATACTGACATTTGTGGCCAGAACTTCAGCCGGTACTAAAGTAGCAGTATTCATCTTCCTGCGGGAACATTTCTTCCTTTTGTGCAGATTGCCCTTTGGGGCTCATAGGGGCAGTTGTGGTCATGAAAGCAAGAGTCCAAGAATTCAGGGACACCAAGAACCAGATGTGTCTTTCATCCTCCCAACACCCTGAAAATCTGACCAATCCAGGCACTGGGCTAGCTGTTGAGTTACACATCTGTAACAAATATACTTAGAAACCAAAAGAGCCTCTTTTTCCAACAAGATGCTTCAAAAAGCAGAACAAGTGAGCTTCAATTCTGCAGTATACAGTTCAAAAATGGTCTCTATATGCTGAGAAGACTAAGAAGAAAAGAGTTCTCCAGAAGGCCTCGTGACAGCAGAGGGCATCTGCTCCAGAGGTGTCCCATTTCACAGTGCCCTCTGCTTTTCTTTTTTTTTTTTTTTTTGTATTTTTCTGAAGCTGGAAATGGGGAGAGACAGTCAGACAGACTCCCGCATGCGCCCGACCGGGATCCACCTGGCACGCCCACCAGGGGCGACGCTCTGTCCACCAGGGGGCGATGCTCTGCCCCTCCGGGGCGTCGCTCTGCCGCGACCAGAGCCACTCTAGCGCCTGGGGCAGAGGCCAAGGAGCCATCCCCAGCGCCCGGGCCATCTTTGCTCCAATGGAGCCTTGGCTGCGGGAGGGGAAGAGAGAGACAGAGAAGAAGGAGGGGAGGGGATGGAGAAGCAAATGGGCACTTCTCCTATGTGCCCTGGCCGGGAATCGAACCCGGGTCCCCTGCACACCAGGCCGACGCTCTACCACTGAGCCAACCGTCCAGGGCCCCCTCTGCTTTTCTAAACTATTCTGCGGACAGAGATGATAACGCAGCCTCTCTGTGCGAAGCCTGCCCAGCCCGCTTGGCTTTGCCTGGGCCCCGATCTTGGCTGTTCCAAGTCTCTCTTCCTCTCTATTTCTTTAGAGATAAAGAACCGAGAAGATCTGCTTCCAGTATCATGACTACAGATTTCTTGTAAACCTCACATAGTGGAACTATTTATCTCTCTGGCTAAGTATGCGCAATGAGTATGAACTTTTTCCCTCAATGGCAAAAAATATTCTATCGCAGAAAACTTGTCAAGCAGACACCATCTGTTTCCAAACCATTTTTAAAAGATGGTTCCACAAGTAAGTTTTGTTGTGCTAATAGTAGCAAAAACCTACTCTGTAGAGGGAAGGAAACTGACAGAGTGAGACTGAATAACTTGCTGTGCTATTGTTACTTAGCCCCAGGCAGTCGGGCATGTCTGTTCTCCTCACTGCTACCCGGTAGCTGTACACCTTCTCTATGGCATCTGTGAACCCAGTTTCCGTGAACACACAGCAGAGCTCAGTTGAAGTCAGGAGCAAAGGTGCTGCCCTCATGTGCCAGTCACCAGCACGTTCTCCATTTACACCTCCACCTTACCAGCCTGAACACCAGCATCCTGAACATAGCCTTTGATCCCTAGCCACGAGATGTCGCTGGGACTTCAGTGGAAAGCTGTTCTTTGAAGCAAAACAGCCATGGCTTCCACCAAAACCTTGCCAAGTTTGAGTTCCATTCAA
The DNA here is from genome assembly GCF_036850995.1 of Saccopteryx leptura. Lineage (NCBI taxonomy): Eukaryota > Metazoa > Chordata > Mammalia > Chiroptera > Emballonuridae > Saccopteryx > Saccopteryx leptura. The sequence continues at coordinate 189,590,330 of NC_089506.1, forward strand.
TTTATTTGTTGTTGTTTTTTTACTTTATTCATTTTAGAGAGGAGAAAAAGAGAGAGAGAGAAAGAGAGAGAGAGAGAGAGGGAGAGAGAAGGGAGGGAGGAGCAGGAAGCATCAACTCCCATATGTGCCTTGACCAGGCAAGCTCAGGGTTTCGAACCGGCGACCTCAGCGTTCCATGACGATGCTTTATCCACTGCAACACCACAGGTCAGGCTGAGCTCCACTCAACTTAGTAAGTACTTATTTAAAAGCTTAACTTTATTCTAGGTGCTGTGAAGTACTTTTTAAAAAAGTTTTATTTAAAAAATTAAATTTAAAGGGATGACATTGATCAATAAGAATACATAGGTTTCAGGTAGACATTTCTATGACATTTGAACTTTTGATTATGTTGTGGTGAAGCACTTTTTAAAAAGTGTAAGTGATGTTTCTGACTATCAAGTACCTAAGGAGAATGAACAGACACCAAAAAGCTGAAACACTAGAGTCACCGCAAAGATGGTTGAAAGGAACACTGTAGCTAGACTAGAGTGTAAAGACCCATCAGGAGTGGCTGCTTGATTGAAACTTAAGCGATGAATAAGATGAATGTAGGTCCATGGAGAGGGAATGGCAGGGAATTCCAGAAAACAGTGTGAACAAAATCACAAAGTAAAAATAATAACAAGGCAGGTTCAAGGAACACACCCGAGGATGAAATCCCAAGTTGTCATAGTGGTTTTTAGACTACTCCCTTCCTCCTCTGCTAACCCAGTCAGTGGTCTCTCCCTGTCTTCCATATACCGTCTCCTAGTCTAGTCAGGCAAGTCTGATCAGTGACTCTTTGATAGCCATGCTTTTATGATACCTGTCATGTCCCAGATTTATAGTCTGCAAGCCCAGGAAAAAGCAGTGACACTGACCACAATGGAAAGCCTAGAGATGGGATGATTTCAGGGAAAGGCCGGAGTAAGTAACTCTTCTTGGCAAGTGAAGTTTGAGATGACAATGGAATTTCAAATGGGTGATCCAATATACATTTATTCAGCAAGTATCAGGTGCCTTCTGTGTGTCAGGCGCTGTGCTAGGTACAGTAGAAACAGCAAAACAAGATAGTTTATCATCTAGCAGGAATAACAGATATTAAACATATACCACTAAATATGAAATTAAAATTTAGCACATTTGGCATAAGAAGATTTAAATATATAGGTTTGACAATTGTCATAATTGAAGCCAGTCAATAAGCACTGCGCAGGGTGCTATGAAAAAGTAAAAGATGAATAAGACACCACCATAAACAAACCAAAAAGACACTGCTCAAAGAGGAGTTTACAAACCAGCTGGAGAAATGAGGCCGAATCACACATTCCACCAATGGATAATATAGCATGAGTGGCACCAATGGCAATGCCATGCCCAGTGAAGGTGGAGTGAGGGCACTGGTGTGATTTCAGGCTACTCCACTGCTGCCCTAGGAATTGATCCTATGACCCTCTGCTAGAGCCTTACTTATCCTCCATCACCCCATCCCCACCTCATTCCCTCCTGGACCAAAGTCCTGCTGGGTGCACAAATTGGCCAAGGCCAGCAGACACGCCAATGCTTCAGGTGAAGAGAAGGCTGCAAAAACCAATAACTGGAAATTTCAATTTATTTATTTATTTATTTATTTATTTATTTATTTATTTATTTATTTATTTTGAGAGAGAAGTGCCTGACCTGTGGTGGCACAGTGGACAAACCATCAACCTAGAACACTGAGGTCGCCAGTTCAAAACCCTGGGCTTGCCAGGTCAAGGCACATATTGGAGTTGATGCTTCCTGCTCCTCCTCCCCTTCTCTCTCTCTCTAAAATGAATAAATAAAATCTAAAAGAAAAAAGAGAAGATTGAAATATCTAGATTTGACAACCAGATATACAATTATATTTGAAGCTAATTAACAAGCATGGTGTAGGGTGCTGTAAAGAAATAAAAGATGAGTAAGACACCACCCAACGAGGAGCTTATGATCCAGTTGGAGAGACGAGGCCAGTTCACACATGCAACTACTTTGATTCTTTTTTCTTGTTCTCTACTTAGATGAGTATCAACTTCAGTTGGATGGTCTGTTACAGGAATCTCTCCAATTTACCCCTCTGGATTTCATCCTTGCGCCTAGATTCCCAAAACTGCTTCCTAGATGACCTTCCAGCCTTCCATTTTTCCTTTCAAATTGTCTCCCACATTTAAGATTAATTTTTTTGCCTGACCAGGTGGTGGCGCAGTGAATAAGAGCATTGGCCTGGGAAGCTAAGGACCCAAGTTCAAAATCCTGAGGTTGCCAGCTTGAGTGCTGGCTCACCAGCTTGAGTGCAGAGTTGCTAATTTGAGCGTGGGATCATAGACATGACCCCATGGTAGCTGGCTTGAGCCCAAAGTTCACTGGCTTGAGCAAGGGGTGACTGGCTTGGCTGCAGTCCCCCAGTTGAGACACATATGAAAAAGCAATCAATGAACAACTAAGGTGCCACAACTATGAGCTGATGCTTCTCATCTCTCTCCCTTCCTGTCTGTCTATCCCTGTCTGTCTATCCATCTCTCTTTAAAAAATAAAAAATAGGCCCTGGCCGGTTGGCTCAGCGGTAGAGCGTCGGCCTGGCGTGCGGGGGACCCGGGTTCGATTCCCGGCCAGGGCACATAGGAGAAGCGCCCATTTGCTTCTCCACCCCCACCCCCTCCTTCCTCTCTGTCTCTCTCTTCCCCTCCCGCAGCCAAGGCTCCATTGGAGCAAAGATGGCCCAGGCGCTGGGGATGGCTCCTTGGCCTCTGCCCCAGGCGCTAGAGTGGCTCTGGTTGCGGCAGAGCGACGCCCCGGAGGGGCAGAGCATCGCCCCCTGGTGGGCAGAGCGTCGCCCCTGGTGGGCAGAGCGTCGCCCCTGGTGGGCGTGCCGGGTGGATCCCGGTCGGGCGCATGCGGGAGTCTGTCTGACTGTCTCTCCCCGTTTCCAGCTTCAGAAAAAATAAAAATAAAAAAATAAATAAAATAAAAAAATAAAATAAAAATAAATTTAAAAAAAATATTAATTTTCTTAAAACTGTGTTCACTGCCTGACCTGTGGTGGTGCAGTGGATAAAGCATCAACCTGGAAAGCTGAAGTCATCAGTTCAAAACCCCGGGCTTGCCCGGTAAGGCACATATGGGAGTAGATGCTCCTCCCCCTACCCCTTCTCTCTCTCTCTCTCTCAATCTCTCTCTCTCATGAATAAAAAAACCCAAAACTATTTTCACCAAGCTATTCACTTGATCTGACAATCATAACAACTCCCAACTACCCACTGCATCAAATCTGAACTCCCCTGCGAACACAAGCCATACCGGACTTGCTAAGTCATAGCCTCTCTACATTCATCCTTCACCAGCAATGAAGAATCTCAAGCACAATGTTTTCTAACTAGTTTAAACGACTTGAACTCTGTGATACTATACGAGCAAAATCCATATTTCTAACAATTCTCTCATGAATGTTATTGTTCTGCAGGTAGGAATACCACTTTGAGACAAAGAATTCTAGAAAGTGTCAATTTTCCAAGAAGCGCAGGAGTTGACATCACTAGAACTTCCAAACTTCTGTGGGCTGTTGCCTCGTTGTCTGCTTTACATCCTTACTTGTCTTCTTATTATTCCCTTATATATAACATTCTCCTCTTCCCCATGAGAGAGGACACATCTCTTTTTGTTGCCTTCTGCCCCTCTTACACACTCCGATTCCTTCTTTTCATTCCATAATGATTTACTCTTTCTAAATCTAACAACTTGCTTTATTGATATTATTCTTGACCTCAAAAACAACACCAAGATAGTTCAACCAATGTGTATGTCATTGGCAAGCCTAAGGTATAGGCAGAGGAGAAAGGGAAATGAAAATGAAAAGTAGAAAAAAAAAGTAGAAGACAGAATCTGGGAAAGGGAAATAATGATGATTGCTGCCATTATCAAGTATTTATAGTGTGTCAGATTCTTTTCATACATCCTCAGAACAACCTTGCAATCTCTTATCCTCATGTTTAAAATGAGAAAATGGAGAGTTAAATAACTCATCTAAGGCTAGTAAGGGTCAGAGACCAGATTGCATTCCAGAGGAATTAAGCCCATCCTCCTGCAACTAGAGAACATTATCTCCATAACAAAGAGTAAAAAAAAACACAAAGGCCCTGGCCGGTTGGCTCAGCGGTAGAGAGTCGGCCTGGAGTGTGGGGGGACCAGGGTTCGATTCCTAGCCAGGGCACATAAGAGAAGCGCCCATTTGCTTCTCCACACCCCCCCCCCTTCCTCTCTGTCTCTCTTCCCCTCCCGCAGCCAAGGTTCCATTGGAGCAAAGATGGCTCGGGCGCTGGGGATGGCTCCTTGGCCTCTGCCCCAGGCGCTAGAGTGGCTCTGGTCGCAACAGAGTGATGCCCCAGAGGGGCAGAGCATCGCCCCCTGGTGGGCAGAGCATCGCCCCTGGTGGGCGTGCCGGGTAGATCCCGGTCGGGCGCATGAAGTCAGACAGGTAAGACTTGACCAACAATTGCTTCAAGTGCTACTAAAAAATAATAGCACCATTAGTTACCAACAATTATCTAGAGATAGCCATTAAGTTTTCAGCATGACAAAATTTAAGGTTTTCTCTTATAAGCAAACCACTTTACTTTACTCATGGACATACACACTCACACATGCACATCCTCAGCTAAAAAGCTTGTATATGTATTTCAACTTACATCCTCCTGATCTTTACACTTGTGTCTGGGATATATCTGTTCCTTTTTAGTTTTGACCCATTCTAACCTTTCAAGATTCTTTTTATTTCTCCCCTTTTGCCTATTTCATGTTTCTCTACCTTTTCCTTACATCATTTTTATATCAGTACCTCCTTTTCTCTTTTATTCTCACCTCCCTCATTACCTACACATTTGTTACTTTAAGAGGGTGTTGCCAGCACTGGAAGTCCTAACCACGGCAATCAGACAGGAAAAAGAAATAAAAGGCATCCAAATTGGAAAGGAAGAGGTAAAACTGTCATTATTTGCAGATGGCATAATACTATATATAGAGAACCCTAAAGATTCCACCAAGAAACTACTAGAACTGATAAATGAAGTAGCAGAATACAAAATAAATATCCAGAAATCAGTTGCGTCTTTTTGTTTTTTAGTGAGAGGAGGGGAGGCAGAGAGACAGACTCCCGCATGCACCCTGACTGGGATCCACTCGGCCAGCCCACTAGGGGGCAATGCTCTACCCATCTGGGGCAGCTGCTCCAATGGAGTTATTTTTTTTAGCTACTGAGGCAAAGGCCATGGATCCATCCTCAGCACCCCAGGCCAACTCACTCAAACAAATCAAGTCATACCTGGGACATCAACACGCTGAGCTGATGCTCTACCACTAAGCCAACTGGCCAGGGCATCAGTTGCATTTTTATACATCAATAATGAACTATCAGAAAGGGAAACTTAAGAAAATCCCATTTACAACTGCATCCAAAAACAGAAACAAAAACAATTTAGGAATAACTTTAACCAAAGATGTGAAAGACTTGTACTCAGAAATTACACACTGAAGAAAGAAACTGAAGGAGATACAAATAAGTGGAAGCATATACCATGTTCATGGATAAGAATAATTAACATAATTAAAATCTTCACACTACCCAAAGTGATTCTTTCAAGATATCAATGTGTATTTCACAGAACTAGAAATAATATTCCAAAAATGTATATGGAGTCGCAAAAGACACTAAATACCACAACAATCTTAAGAAAGAAGAACAGAGTTGGAGGAATTACGTTACCTGATATCAAACTATACTACAGGGCCATAGAAATCAAAACAGCATGGTACTGGTATAAAAACAGACATCTAGATCAATGGAACAAATTAGAGAGCTCACAAATAAACCCAGCCTTTATGATCAATATTTGACAAAGGAGCCTAACTGGTGGTGGCACAGTGAATAATACAGCATCGACCTGGGACACTGAGGTCCCAGGTTTAAAATCTTAAATGTAGACTTAAAACCATAAAAATAATAAAAGAAAACATAGGCAGTAAAATCTCAAACATTTCTCGTAGCAGTATTTTTTCTGATATACCATATTTCCTCATGTATAAGATGCACCTTTGCCCTGGCCGGTTGGCTCAGCGGTAGAGTGTCGGCCTAGCGTGCGGAGGACCCGGGTTCGATTCCCGGCCAGGGCACACAGGAGAAGCGCACATTTGCTTCTCCACCCTTCCACCGTGCCTTCCTCTCTGTCTCTCTCTTCCCCTCCCGCAGCCAAGGCTCCATTGGAGCAAAGATGGCCCGGGCACTGGGGATGGCTCTGTGGCCTCTGCCTCAGGCGCTAGAGTGGCTCTGGTCGCAACATGGCGACGCCCAGGATGGGCAGAGCATCACCCCCTGGTGGACAGAGCGTCGCCCCTGGTGGGCGTGCCGGGTGGATCCCGGTCGGGCGCATGCGGGAGTCTGTCTGACTGTCTCTCCCTGTTTCCAGCTTCAGAAAAATGAAAAAAAAAAAAAAAAAAATGCACCTTTTTGAAAAACTTGGGGTCTAAATACTGGGTGTGTCTAATACAGTAGTTGTCAAGTCATTTAAGAAGTGTAGCATTTCAAATGCCATAGATGAAACTGAGGATGAGGCAATATATGACGACAGTGATTCATCATCAGACACATATGAGGACAAGCTAATGGACTGGAGTTTTGACAGTGATGAGGAGTTGTATGAATTTTATGATGAATAAAACTTGAGTTCAATAACTTTATGTAATACATTGTTTTTTCAAATTTCGGGCACCAAACCTAAGATGCATCTTATACATGGGAGGATTCTATACATGGGGAAATACAGTATTGCCTAGGGCAAGGGAGACAAAAGAAAAAAATAAACAAATGGAACTACATCAAACTACAAAGTTTTTGCACAGCAATGGAAAACATCAACAAAATGAAAAGGTAAGCCAATGAATGGGAGAATATATTCACCAATAATATATTTGATAAGGGATTAATATCCAACATTTATAAAGAACTTATAACTCAACACCAAAAAAAAAAAATCCAATTTAAAAATTGGGTAAGGACCTGAATAGACACATCTCCAAAGAGTTCAAACAGATGGCTAACAGACATATGAAAAGATGCTCATCACTATTCACTAGAGAAATGTAAATTAAAACCACAATGACATATTACCTCATACTTATAAGAATATCTATCATCAATATATCAACAAACAAGTGATGGCGAGAATGTGAGAAAAGGGAACCCTCATGCACTGTTGGTGGAAATGCAGATTGGTGCAGCCAATGTGGAAAGCAGTATAAAGTTACAGTAGTTGTCAAAAAATTAAAAATTTAACTGCTTGCCCTGGCCGGTTGGCTCAGCGGTAGAGCGTCGGCCCGGTGTGTGGAAGTTCCAGGTTCGATTCCCAGCCAGGGCACACAGGAGAAGCGCCCATCTGCTTCTCCACCCTTCCCCCTCTCCTTTCTCTTTGTCTCTCTCTTCCTCTCCTGCAGCCAAAGGCTCCATGGGAGCAAAGTTGGCCCAGGCGCTGAGGATGGCTCCATGGCCTCTGCCTCAGGCGCTAGAATGGCTCCCATGGCAAAGGAGCAACACCCCAGATGGGCAGAGCATCGCCCCCTGGTGGGCATGCCAGGTGGATCCTGGTTGGGCGCATGTGGGACTCTGACTGCCTCCCCGCTTCTAACTTCGGAAAAATACAAAAAAAAAAAGTAACTGCTTTATGATCCAGCAATTCCAATTCTGGGGATATATCTGAAGAAATCCTAAATACTAATTCAAAAGAATATATGCACCCCTATGTTCACTGCAGTGTTATTTACAATAGCTAAGATCTGGAAGCAGCCCAAGTAGATGAGTAGATGAAAAAGCTGTGGTATATTTACACAGTGGAAACTATTCAACCATAAAAAGAAGGAAATCTTACCCTCGGCAACATGGATAGACCTGGAGAGTATTATGGTAAGTTAAATAAGCCAGTCAGAGAAATTCAAGTTTTATATGATTTCATTCATATGTAGAACCTCATGAACAAAATAAATTAACAAATAAAATAGAAACATACTCATAAATACAAAGAACAGGCTGACAGCTGTCAGAGGGGAGGGGGATTTGGGGGCTGAGTTAAAAAGGTAAAGAAATTAAACAAACAAAACAAAACAAAAACTCAGACAGAGACAACAATATGGTTAATTACCAGAGGGAAAGGAGGGTGTGGGGAGGTGAAGGAGGGTATGGGGGGATAAATGGTGATGGACGGGAACTGGACTTGGAGTGGTTAACATAATACAATATACAGATGATGTATTATAAAACTGCACACCTGAAACCTAAATAACTTTACTAACCACCTCAATATATTCAATAAAAATGTTTAAAAAAAAAAAAGAGGGTGCTGTGTCTAAATGGGTTTTGGTAGATAGCTATTTTGAGCTCTACACTTTTCTCATTTCTGCCCCACTACCCTTTGTCTTACAGCCTTCCTCATCATTCCTCCTTCCCTACATCCAATTCCTACCCTGCTCCATCTCAATTGTCCACACCTCTCCATTATTAGTTCCTCCTACTTCTTCACAAACTCCAATGATCCTCCCATCCACCTCACACCCCTTTTCCCGCCTTTCCCCCTCCCCCAAGGTTCCAAAACGCGAGGATCTCGTTGTCTTTCTCCCCCATCCTTCAACCAGCCCACCGGACAACCTTGTTACCATGACGACAGAGCTGCTCAGAGCTGAAGTCAAGGACCTGGTTGCCATGGCTGCCGCTTTTCCGCTTCCATCCCCGCCCGCGCCACCCGCAGCGTTGGCGCCTGCGCAAGTACTCAACGTAAAGGGGCCGGACAGGGCGGGGCCTCAAGCCGGAGGGGGCGGAGGAGGAAAAAGGATAAGAAAAGGAGTGGAGCTGGCACCTACGGTGGCCGGAGAGGGACGCGCCAAGACGGAGGCTGCAGGATGGTAGGCTGAATGAAGAGGGAGGGGAGGGGGAACCGAGGGACGTGGGCTGTACCTGCGGGGGTCCTTGGGGGCCGCCCTCTGCGGGAGCCGCTCTTTCTTCCTCCGGTCCTCGGAGGACCTCACTTTCCTTGGCGGGTGGGAGAGTCGGCTTCGGGAGGAAGAGCAGCTGGAAATGGCTTTAGGGAGAAGGGGCGGGGAGACGGCGCGTTAGTGGGGTGAAAGAGGGCTGATTTAGGAGGCGGCGGGACCGTCCCGAGCCAGGGGGAGCGCGCGGGTCGCGATCCACGGAGTTCCGACCACCACCTCGGGGAAGTCGCCGGAAGAATAGGGGCATGAGGGCCTGTGGGCGGAGGGAGGCAGCGGGGGTCGCGGATCATACTCGGTCACCGTACAACCCGGAGAGGATCGGCGGCCCGCGGGGTTAGGGCAGTGTGGGAGGAGACAGTTTCCGGGTCCGAGGAGTAGACGTCCGGCCTGGGTTTATGGCCCGGCTCTTCTAGAGGTTGGGTGAGGTGGGGAAGGCAAACGGGCCCGAAGTTCTGCTCTTGGAGACCCAGGCTTTAGAACCCCGGCTCCGGTGCTCTTCGCTCTCCGTCCCCCACCCCATTCTCTTTCCGGAACCCAGGCCTTCCGTCTTCCTGCTCACCCCTCCACCCCCACCTTAGACGTGCACCGCTTCCTTGCTCCCCTCTGTTGCCTTCCCACCACGCTAACAGCGTTTCCCCTTCTTCACCACCCGAAAAAATACCCTTTAATTGTTATCTTTAGCCTGTTAAACAGTATTAAGCTAGTACTGTTCCACACACCCAGGGATTCCAGTCCTGGTAATGCCCGTGAAGTGGAGAGCTGCAGGGAGAAGGCGATAGCTCTAGGATGTGGCCTAGATCCCCTGGAACTGAGAGCTGGAAGCGCACCTGGTAGGGAGGGCTCTGCACTACTACCCACTCGACCCAGCTTGAGCCTTGTTCCACAGACATTCCCTAGGAGAGCCTCCCTCGATCACTGTGTCCTATCTGAAGAACTGAAAGGGAAATTGGTCACCTGGTATCTGGGAAGGAGTGGACGTGAAAGAAAGAAGAGAAGAATATCAATGGCGAAATGCCTAAATGGCTGAGGAGAGAGGAGGGTGGACTTGTGGAGGGGTCCCAATACCATGTGCTAACATGAAGGATACTGGACATAGGACTGCCATGGGAAGGGGGGCAGTGTGTCAGGGACATCTTCAAAGGTGAATGGCTAGAATGGGGTGGAGAATTGAGGTAGCTTCTCCAGGGACATAATTACTAATTTCAGTGTGGTGGTAGATAGAAGGAACATGGGAGAAAGCAGACATCTCTGACATCAGCCTTTAGCAAACAGGAAACAGGAGGTCAGGGAAAAATAATAGTTATACCTAATATGTTAGATAGATATATGCTAGGTAGGCACTGTTGCATATATCAATTCATTTGATCCCTCCTAATAACTCTGTAAAGTAGGTACTTTTAATATCTCTGTTTTATACACCAGGAAACTGAGACCCAGAGACATAAAGTATAGTAATTGTCCAAAGCAAATTACTTAACTACTAAAGCTAGGGTTTGAACCCAAATGACAGACAGACTCAGAAGCTCAAACACCCCCCGGAAGGAAAGGCACCAGCTGGTGGGAGTTCTCAGAGTTGAGAGCAAGGGCTGACTACTTGAAGGTAGAAGCTGTGAGTGGAGAAGAGTTAGATGTGATGAGTTTGGGGCTATGTGTGTATAGAGGAAAAAAACTCAGAGAACCAAATCTCTGACCTTCAGCTCTGCTTCTCCCCCCCCTCCCACTTCCTACCCCCAGATGCGATTCATGCTGCTGTTCAGCCGGCAGGGTAAGCTGAGACTGCAAAAATGGTACCTGGCCACGTCAGACAAGGAGAGAAAGAAGATGGTTCGAGAGCTTATGCAGGTTGTTCTGGCACGCAAGCCCAAGATGTGCAGCTTCCTGGAGTGGAGGGACCTCAAAGTTGTCTATAAGAGGTGACTCCCCACCTACTTTCAGACATGTCTGGATCCTGCTTTATTGAAGCCTGGCAATGGGTTTAAATGGCTGGCTAAGAAGCAGTTCTTAGGTCAGGGAGAACTGGGAGCTAAGGACATCTGAAGGGTGGCGATGAACTCTAGCTTTCTTTCCTTTCCAAACTTACCTTGAATAAATTTTTTTAATTTATTTATTAATTTTTAGAGAGAAACATCAATTTGTTGCTCCACTCATTCATGTTGTCATTGGTTGACTCTTGTATATGCCTTGACCCGGGATCAAACCTGCAACCTTGGTGTGTCTGGATGACACTCCAACCAACTGAGCTACCTGGCCAGGACCTAAGAAATTCTTGTTCCCTACTTAATTTTGCTCTAGTCTCACACCTACTTCACGCAAAGGCTCTGTCTTGTCCATTTTACGTGTCCCTTGCTGTCTCATTCAATAGTCATAACTCCTGTGTCACTTTTCCCAATACACACACACACACACACAAATACCCATATATCCTTTCCAGTTCCTTCTCTGAGCAGATGAATTAGTTGGCTCAGTTTTTTGCTGAGTTAAACTGAGCAGGTCAGAGAGCAAGAGGAAAGAGTTTGGTTTTTGCCTGTTTGTAAGAGGCAGTAAGAGGCTGAGCAAGTTAATATTTATATATCCTGGGGCTACCACCCCCCTTTGTCTCATAGCCACACAGACCCTTATTTGGGAATGAGGAGAAATGAGAGGTTTGGGCCAGCATGCCTGGGTCTTGAAGCAGCCTAGTAGTCCTCCCAGCTATCTCTCATTTCTCCCTGTCCTCAGATATGCCAGCCTCTACTTCTGCTGCGCTATTGAGGGCCAAGACAATGAGCTCATCACACTGGAACTGATCCACCGATATGTGGAGCTCCTGGACAAATACTTCGGCAGTGTAAGCCTCCCCACCCTTCCCTGTTTCCATACTCAGCAATCCCTTCTTTCCTCCAAACTCTGGGGCTTTTCTGTTCTCTGCCTGGGGGTACTTGGGAGAGGTGAAGTTGGAGCAGTGAGAATGGTAATTAATCTCCCTCTTTAAGCCTTAAGCCTATTGGCCATGCCCCTTAATCAGTCTAGGGGAGGTGGGTGGGGACCAGAATCTGCTACTTAATCAATCCGTCTAGAGCTCACCTCAGACTTCTCACAAAAGGACTGAGGCCTTATTCAGATTTTATCAGTAGTTCCTGATCTTGACCCCTCCTTCCCTGCCCCACAATATCTAGGGAAGGAAGCTAGCCCAACTGTTGGTAGGAACAATGTCACAGATTTTGGAGGGGAAGGCAGCAAGAGCCACAGTCTGGGGCAACTAATATTTTATGATCACAAAGAAGGTAGAAGGAAAACCTGAACCAAGTACTAAGGCCTAGGGGTTGGAAGGACATAGACCTGGGCAAGAACTCAGAGTGGGAAGAGTAGTCATGAAGGAGACGGGGAGCCATCTTGAGAAAAGTAGTGGAGGCCCTGGCCGGTTGGCTCAGCGGTAGAGCGTTGGCCTGGCGTGTGGGGGACCCGGGTTCGATTCCCGGCCAGGGCACATAGAAGCACCCATTTGCTTCTCCACCCCCACCCCCTCCTTCCTCTCTGTCTCTCTTCCCCTCCCGCAGCCAAGGTTCCATTGGAGCAAAGATGGCCCGGGCGCTGGGGATGGCTCCTTGGCCTCTGCCCCAGGCATTGGAGTGGCTCTGGTCGCGACAGAGCTACGCCCCGGAGGGGCAGAGCATCGCCCCCTGGTGGGCAGAGTGTCGCCCCTGGTGGGCGTGCTGGGTGGATCCCAGTCAGGCGCATGCGGGAGTCTGTCTGACTGTCTCTCCCCGTTTCCAGCTTCAGAAAAAAAAAAAAAAAATAGAAAAGTAGTGGAGCAGGTGGGGTAGGAATGCACTTCATTACTCAGTGTGGCCTTTTCCCCCCTCCTCTTAGGTATGCGAGCTGGACATCATCTTTAATTTTGAGAAGGCCTACTTCATCTTGGATGAGTTTTTGATGGGAGGTGATGTCCAAGACACCTCCAAGAAGAGTGTGCTAAAGGCTATTGAGCAGGCTGACCTGCTGCAGGAGGTATGGGCCGGGGACAGAGAGAAGGTGGAAGAGTATTGTGGTAGAGGGTGCCATCCTTCCCTGGGCACCCTGCCTGCCTGCCACAGCTGCCACCTTCCTGCCATGGCCACCAAGGGCTCCCACCCTGTGGGGTCTGGCCCCCATACCCAGTTGGCCAGCTTGCCCTCCAGTCCTGATTACTTGGGGTGGAGGTGGGGGTGGCAGACAGCCCACCTGTGCCATTTCACCCCTACGTCTTACAAGACCCAAGGTTTCTTGCCAGCCAAACATCCTTTGTCCCATGCTTCTCTTGGCGTTTGAGGGTTGCTCAGTGAATTAGAGAAGGAGCACATGGTAGATAATTCTTTTCTTCCCTGGTGTCATCTGCCCTTCCCGTTTTTTATACACACATACTCAAAATGAGCCTCTACTTCTCAGAAGCAAAAATCTGTACAGATTTGGGGGTTGGGGTAGAGGGCACCTAGCTGTTGGTCACCCTGCTATCTGGCGCCCCTGCTCTTAGCCCATTACTGCTTGCCCCCTCTCTGCTGTGCCACTGCTGAGATTTGGTGCAGGAAGATGAGTCACCGGAATCTGCAGTGACAAGCTGGACTGAGCTGGCTCTGAGGAGGGGGTGAGATAGGGGGCTCATCTCTGCTGTAGGAGAAAGAGTAGAATTGAACTTGCCACCTCATTGGTACAGGTTCCCTTTCACACGCACACATGCACGCACACATGGACACATGCATGCAAGCACACGTGCCCTGGTGCACGCACACGCACACATACACACACATCTATTTCTCGTGCTTTGCTTAGGCCCTAGTGACTCCTCTCTGTAGTCCGATTCACCTTACCTCAGGAACCTGATGCCAACCCCTTATTCCCCCCACCCCTAAAAAATAGGACCCAATTATCTGCCACCCCCAGCCCTCAGCATTTCCCATCCCCAAGTTCCAGCTTCACATCCTTTCCCCTCAGATATTAAGGCTGAGCCCCCTGCTCACCAGCCTGGCTTTTGGTTTTCTGGGTGGTAATGGACTCAACGTGGGCCCCCCCTCCCCCGCTGCCTCTGTTGACTCTGGGAAGTAGTCCTAGAGGCTGAGGAACCCCTCTGAAGGGTCCCCAGCTGTTCTACCTTGGGCTCACACTGACTTCTCTCTCCCACCCCCACCCCCCGTCTCTCTGTGTGCTTCCCCCACTCTGCCTTTATCCTGTGATGCTGTTGTCTTGTCCACCCACCTCCCTTGTTCCCCATCTGCCTCTCCTGGTGTCTCTGTGTCACCCTCTGTTTGTCTCTGCCTTAGGAGGATGAGTCGCCACGCAGTGTGTTGGAGGAGATGGGTCTGGCATAGCCCCCGCCCTGGCTGCATGGAGATTCGGGGAGCTGGTGGAGAGGCAGGGCACAAGTGGCCCTTTTCTGGGTGGAACTCAACTGCCCCTCCTCTGCTGCCTCACTTTCTTTTGGAGTGAGCTGTAGGCTCGGGACCCTCAAACAGTTCCTCCTTTCACCCCCTACCTCCTGTTTCCCCATTTCCTACTGAAGGTCTTTGGAGCTAGGAGGCAGGAAAATATGACCAAGACCCAAGATGGGGGTGCTATTTGGCTTTCATTCCCTGCCATTGAAGAACTATTACTCCAAACTTCCTTCCCTCCCTTATAACTGTAAATATATAAATATGTCAGGTTAAAGGGAAAAGGTTTTCAGGGCTCTTCTCTTCTCCCTGCCCCATAACCTACCTCCACCCCCGCACCTTGGCCCCTGCAGCCAGCCAGGGCAGCCTCTGCCTGGGAAGGGGGCATCTTTGTAGTGATAGGGTCATCCTTTCCCCTCATCTGCCCCCTCTCCTTCCTCCTTGGCTGCAGTAGGGCCTCTGTCCAGTGCTGGGGGAGGAACAACGTAGTTAATTTTTTTCTAACCTTGTCACGTTGAAGAGGGAGGGTTGGGGGAAGGGCAGACTTCATGGGAGACTGGGCCCTCTGTTCCTCCTTCACTCCATGTTCTGGGTGAGGCAGGAGCTAAAGGGGTGAGGTGGGGAAGTGTCTGACTCTTATTTCATTTCCTCTGAAATAAAAGGAAAACATTTCTGGACTTTGCCTGCCTGAGGCTCTGTGAAGGAAGGCAGGGCTGCTGGAATCAGTCAGGAGGGGAAGGGAATACTGCATATTTTACTCTTTCCCAAAACTGGGGTTGCCAGATTTAGGGGGGGGGGGAAGATACCCAGTTCAATTTGTATGATAATAAATAATTTTTAAGGTCAAGTGTATGCTATACAAACATATTCATTGTTCATCTAAAATGCAAATTTAACCGAATATCCTGTAGTTTATGTGACTCCCCCCATCCCAAACAGATGTCTCGCCAGCCAGCCACCTGAGCTGTCTTCAGCCAGAAAGGAAAAACTGAGGACCTGATTTAATCCTCTAATGTTTCTTTGTGGAAGATATCATTTGCCTGGTTTGGTTTTATTTGGGAAGGAGACTCAGGAATATATCCCACTCACTATGCTTGGAAAAGAATTCAGAAGTGGCTAAAACCAGGATGTTTCTATTGCCGCCAACTGTCCCCCTTCCCCATATTTCTTGTGAAGTATTTAGGACCAGGGAATTTAGGGAGCAGTTTAGGGAGGCAGGTCGGTGAGTTGGAACAGGGGCTGTGGGGAGCCATCAGCACTGCCTATGTCAGGGGTCCCCAAACGGCCAGCCCACGGGCCACATGCGGCCCCCTGAGGCCATTTATCCAGCCCCTGCTGCACTTCCGGAAGGGGCACCTCTTTCATTGGTGGTCAGTTAGAGGAGCATAGTTCCCATTGAAATACTGGTCAGTTTGTTGATTTAAATTTACTTGTTCTTTATTTTAAATATTGTATTTGTTCCCGTTTTGTTTTTTTACTTTAAAATAAGATATGTGCAGTGTGTATAGCGATTTGTTCATAGTTGTTTTTTTTATCGTCCGGCCCTCCAACCATCTGAGGGACAGTGAACTGGCCCCCTGTGTAAAAAGTTTGGGGACCCCTGGCCTATGTGGTCTCAGGGTCACAAAATAAGAGCCTCCTATGTAGCCCAGTGCTGTGTGGCTCCTTATCTATGCATTTCTCTGCCAGGCCCTGGGAACCCTTGACTTAAACCACCACCACCACAAACTGAAAGGGGAATTTAGGGTTTCCAAATGGGTATGAGCCTACTCTACCCCAAATATGGTGTAAAGTGGTTGCCACCACTCAACCCTTGCCTTGAGCAGGAGATGGGTGTTGTGGCTGACGTTTCCCTCACCGCCCCTTGGGAAGGACCGCACTAGCCCAAGGGGACGGGTGAATAACCGAGAACAAAGTCCTAATAAAATAGTCACTTTTATTTCTTAGCAAAACTATTTCCTCCGTGAGGGGTATTTACAAGAGAGAAAGGAAAGAAGGGGTAAATTCACAGCGATCTGGAGAGGGTGGAAAGGCTTGTGGGAGGCCCAAAGGACGGGAGACAGACACAACTGGAACTGGGAGACTAGGTGGCAACAACGCACAAACCACTCGCTTGGTTGGGCTGGTCAAGGGACACCCATGAATGAGTTTGGGGAGTTCGGGCTTTGGACCCAGGAAGAAGTCTGACAGGTCCCACCGTACAGCCTCGGGGCGGGACAGCCCGCGGACGCAAAGGGGCGGGGGCAGAGGGCGGGGCCGGAATGCATGCAAACACCCAGAAGGGACAAGAGCGACACGGAGGGGGGTGACAGCGCGCGCTGCGGTGGCGCTCGGGGGCGGAGCCGGTCACGGGCGTCGGAGCAGCACGTGCTCGATGTAATTCTCCAGCTCCTCCTGCTCCTGCAGCCGGCGCTCCTCAGCCTCCGCCGCCTCCTGTGCGCGCCGTGCCTGGGCCTCTCCACTAGGATAGTGGCGAGAAGGCGGCAGGGCGTGGTGGTAGTGGCGGCGGCGCGAGGCAGCCGGAGGCTGCAGCGTTCGCGGCCGGATGTAGTTGGGAAAAGGGTGGTAGGGCCCCGGGGGAAATACCTCGTCCTCCTCCCGATCCCAGGGCGGGAGCACCTCGTTCCAATCGGGCAGCTCGTTTCGAGCTGGGGCAGGGGGCGGGGGCTGCGGGGAGCGGACGTGGGTAGGGGCGGGGGCAACCCGTGGGGGCGGCACAGGCTCTGGAGGGGCGTTCTTCTTCCGCTTCCGCTTCTCCTCAACCTCTTCGATGATGCTGACCACGTCGTCCGCTGGCAGGTGGAGTTTGGTAGACAGCTCAATGAGGCTATCGATCGTTTGAGGGTCCATCTCTTCGTCGTCGTCCTCCTCTTCCTCCCCGCCCTCCTCTGCCCCCTCAGCGTCTTTTCGATGATGGCCAGGCGTCTCCTCCTGGGAGCGCTTGTCCTCGGCTCCGGCTTCCCCGTCCTCCTCCTCAGCGAACAGTAACGCGTTCTGCCGAGCCCTCTCCGCCTCCTCCGCCTCCGCCTCCGCCTCCGCAGCTTCCTCGTCCTCTTCCCCCACCCTCTCCTCGCCGCCTCGTCTCTCCTGCTCCGCCTCCTCCTCCTCCCTCTCGCTCTCTCGCTCCTTCAACTCCTGCTGCAGCCCCCGACCCCCCGGGCTGCGCTGCCGGGCCCCTCCCTGCAGCAAATACTGGAGCAGCAGGTCCGAGGCCAGGTCCGCCAGCCGCTCTTCTTGCGCCGCGGCCTGCCGGGTGGCCTCCGCTTGTCTCCGCCCCGCCTCTACCTGAGCCAACCCTTGCTGTAGAAGGCGCTCCCCGGCCTCGGAGCCGCTCAGGAGTGAGCTCTCCGGTCGGCGCGCCTTGGAGAAGGGGGCGCCCAGGCTTTGGTACGCCTTGGACAGGGGTGCCAGGGCCTCGCCTAGGTGTGTTTTGGGGGAGGGCACTTTTTCCCCGAACTGGTGGGCTTCGGGAAGGGGACGGCTCTCGGGCATGTGAGCCTGGAATTGCTGGGCAGCCGGGGGTGGCAAAGGCGCGCGCTCCGGGACACGCGCCTGGAACTCTCCCCAGGAAGCGCGCCACACGCGCTCTGGCCCGGGGCTCTCCAGGTTGACTCGGGTCAGCGTGTGCGTACGAGTTTCCGTCTCTGCTGCCGCGGTCTCCTGCTGGCGCTTGGCGCTGCTCGGACTGAAATCTCTCAGTTCCTGGAGCAGGGAAGCTAGTGCCTCGAGCTCCTCGGAGGGGTCGCCCGTCTCGGGACCACTCTCCTGAGTCTGAGGGAGAGGTGGGGCCGCCGGCGCTTGGGTCTGTGGCGCAGGGAGGCTGTGGGTCTGGCTTCGCACGGTCTCGGTTAACAGAGCTTCTGCCGCTTCTTCCGCTGCCCCCCTCTGAGAGCCGCCTGGCGCCGGGGGCGAGGCCGGACGGTCGAGTGCCTGCAGCAGCACCGCGGCCAGCGCCCGGGGATCCACACCCTGGAAGAGCTCTCCCTCGTCCTGCGGCTCTGAATTTCGAGCGGCTCGGACCTCTGGGACGCGACCATCCTTCAGTCCGGGCACTGTGTCCCCAGCTACCGGCTCTTTATGCTCAGAGCTGAAGGAAGGTGACTGCGCCTCAGGGCGCCCGGGGGGTGCTCCTCCCAGCCCCTTAATCAGTAGAAAGAAGCAGAAGAGGGCGGAAGCCGGCAACCTGAGCGATTTCATGACCAAGGGACTATCGGAGACTGAAAAATAGAAGGAGTCAAAAGAAAAAAAAGAATTTCTGTAAAAATTTCCGCTTTCTGATTTTATATTCCCTCCGCCCACCTTTAATCAGGAAATCAGGGCTTCCCTGGTCCCCCTAACCTTACCCAGAAGGGGGACGCTTAGGCGCAAAAGAGGAAGATGTGCCGATCTCTGAAGTCGTGTAAATGGGAAAATGCCCAGAATCCTCACACCCAAGGTGCTTCCTCGCCCCCTTCTCTGAGCCATCTCATTGCCAGCGCCCACGTACTAACCAGCGAGGATAAGGGGGAAATCTCTGCTCGCTCCCCATAGGACTCTCTGGATGGTGCGTGGGCGACTTAAGCAGCAAGAGAAAAGCGGTGACTTTCCCATTTACCAAAGACCCTTACGGGGGGCTTCCCGATGTGTTTTCAACACCCGCAGCCTGGAGGAGAGAGAGAGAACCCTCCCTCATGCCCACTGCTGCCAGGGTTTGAGGGACAGACAGCAGAGTATTTACCAGCTGGTGTCATGACGCGGGAGGTGAAGAGGAGGGTCGAGGCGAGGTGGGGACAGGAAGATCGGGACGCGTCCGCCTCGGCTCCGAGAAGTGGCTGGGATACGAGCGACGGTCGAGTTCTGGCGTCTAGGCTGAGCTCTCAGCTGGGTCCGCGCGGCTCCGGGCGTCTCGCTCGCTCCGGCTTCAGCACGCTGGACAGCGCCCGCGCCGTTGCCGCCTTATAAAGGGGAGCGCGCAGTGTCACGTGGGATCGTCCCGCCCCATTGACGTCAATTTTCATTCATGGGGAAGCGGGCGGGCGCCTAGAGGCGGGAGGATACCCAGCGATTGGAAGATGCGGTGCTCTCCCGGCCTGCGCCTGCGCGCTGGGACCTTCGGCTGGAGGGGCGTGCGCTAGTGGAGCATAGAGGGAATGAATGAATGAATGAATGAAATGCAGAGGCGGGCGGGGTTGGGGGCTATGAATGAATGAAGGAAAGGCGAGGAGAAAAGGATGAATGACTGAATGGAAAGGTGGATGCAGAGGCTCTAGAAGGAAGGAGGGTGGGTTAACCAGCAACTTGCAACGGCGGGAGCCCGCGACGCGAAACGGAATAAGATGGGGGCACTCCCAGGTCTGACTGGGCAACAGTAGGCAATCCATATTGGGGAGGAGGAGGAGGATAAGAAATCCAAAGCCGGGAGTGGGGACAGGTTCCTCATCCCCCGACCTCACGGTCCATGGGGAACACACCCAAGGACGGCGTGAACCTGGGAAAGGAGGGACGGATCTGTGCGCCTGCAGGCGCTGTCCACGGATCCGCGGTGCGGGGTGCCAGCCCTAGGCCGGGGCAGATGGAAGGATCTTGCGGTTTTGCTAATCCCAACTGAAAAGGGTCCAAGTTGGAAGAGAATGGGGAATGATTGAGAATATGTGTGCCTCTGTGTCATGTCTGTACACGGTCTGTGTGTGTGTCTGAAGAAAAAGGTGTGTCTGTCCTTCTGTCCAGCTGACTTTGAAGCGTGTGTTGGCGCCTCCGCTGCGCCCCTTTTCAGCCCACCACTCCCTACCATCGTCCAGCTGCTCTTCCTCCTGCCGCTTCCCCCCAGCCCAAAGGACTTTTGGAGGGCAAGAACAGACCAGGTGGGGAGGGGGTTGTGCAGGTAGGGGGGTGACTCAACTCCAGTCCTCTCCACTGCTTAAAGGGAAGGTTTGAACGCGATACGGGAGGGGGGGGGCCTGAGGGGTAGGCGTGCAATGTAAGAGATCGCCCCTTACACCAATATCCCTCATCTGTATCTCCGGCCTGAGGGGTTGGGGCTGGGGGCTTGGACAGCTAGAGGTTCCGGAGGGTGGGGGGCGATGACGCACAGATTGCGCAAAGAGAACCCATCAGCGAGCCGGGTCCAGTGAAGGGAGACGACCAGCCGTGGGCGGGGTTGGAGGGGGACGGAAATGGGGAGGGGGCAGGGAAGAGGGGAGGAACCCGAGGGGAGCAGCCACTGCAGGAATGAAGGGGGGCTGCGGTGCAGGCGAAGCTGTGCGGGGGCGTGGGCAGAGAAAGGGGGGAGTTAAAATGACACACCAAACACACAAGAACTGCGGACAGAGGTGCCCATGGGCACACGCAGGGCTCAGATTGTCAGAGCCAGTCCTCAACCCCCTCCTCATCTCTTCCTAGCACTAATCCTTATTTCTCTCTCTCTCTCTCTCTCTCTCTCTCTCTCTCTCTCTCACACACACACACACACACACACACACACACTCACGTGTTTTCCTTCTATAGCCAACAGTAGCTTCTCGGTTTCATCAGTGGCCCGATTTTCCCAGAAGAAAGCCCATCAGCTCTGCGAGGAAAGAGGTGGGGAGGAGTAGAGAGAGAGGAAAGAAGAGAAGGCGGCAGGAGAGGGAGGAAGGAAGGAGGGAATGTGGAATAGGTAGAAGGAACAAGCTAAAGGAGGAAGAAAACTGAAAGCCAAGGTGACTGCGGAGATGCCAAGGAAAGGGGGAAGGGGGAAGAGGAGGAGGCGCAGACCACAGGGCAGTACCTCACCCCCACCCACACGCAACAGTCTAGGACCTGCCCCTTCCCCTGTGGGCTCCCTTTATTTCTTGTCCTCCCCATCTCCCCCCATTTATTTCCCAACCTGGTTACAGAGAGTATTGGAATGAGGAGGGGGTCATGTTACCTTTCTGAGGAGGATGAATCAGAGAGATGGTTCAGACATCTGTAGAGGGGGAGGGGAAGCCATTCAAGAGTGAAGAAAAAGGCAGGGAGCCAGAAGGGAGACTGAGAGGCTGTTGGGGCTAAGAGATCAAGTGTGATATGATGGGAGACAGGCACCTACAGAAATTGTTACTGTAGGCTCATGTATGTGAGCATGCACCTATATGTGCATGTGTGTGTATATGTGTACAGAGATTAGTGAAACATGGGAGGGAAGAAAAAGAAAAGGAATTGTGAGGACTAAATGGATGGGTGGCATGGTAGTGTTCCAATTTAAATATGTAGCCTTTTCCAATCTGTGTGGCTGTGTTTTTCTGTTTCCAAGTGTCTGTCTGTGAAAGTGTGTGTGGATTCTGATCTCTTCTGAGTGCCAGTATACCTGTATAGTTAGGAGTCTTTGAGTGCATCCTGTCTGGGCATCTGCTGATGTCTGAAAACTGTTCCTGGGTTGGTGTTTCATTAATATGTGTGTTTGTGTACACATGTGTGTCTTTGTGTGTGCATTTTCTGGGTCCTTTCATGCCTGTTTGTATATGTTAAAGGTTATGTGGACTTCTATATGACTTTGCCCTTTCCTGCCTCTCCCCCATATTTACCTTTTTCTCAGATTTCTATGCCATAAAGCCTCAGTATCCAAGCCATTTATCTGCAGACCTCAAGTTTGAGCCCTTGACCCTTGCTTTCAGAGTGTTCCCTCATTTCTCCATTCTTCCCCAATTCCCCACTCTAACCCAGAAGCCCAGAGGAATGTTACAGAGAGTATTGGAATGAGGAGGGGGTCATGTTACCTTTCTGAGGAGGATGAATCAGAGAGAGATGAATCGCCTCTCTTAGTGATTAACATCCCAAGAGTCTCAGTTATCATGGGGTGGGGGGCCAGCAAGATGGAAGCCCCAGGCACCAATGGCAATAGGCTTGGTGATTCCACAATCTGGATCTTGATCCCTCTTATCTGCATGGTCTCTGAATTTCTGGGTCTGTTTTTGTCTCTCTCCTTTCCAGTTCTCTACCTGGGTCAGTTTATTAACACACATTCTACCTCTAGAAGATGTACTGTGTGCTTCACACCCTACTATCTCTAGGGTCTCGGGGGGGGGGGGAGCTGAATTAGGGAGAGGTTCCTGGGATCAGGGAGAGAGGGAGATGGCAGGAAGAAAAAAAATGGAAAGAGCTGGAAAAGGCAAAGCTGAGATGAGGATCTGGAGAGGATGCCTGGTGTTTGTTCTGAGTTGTTTGTATAAATCCATCTCTCTTTGTCTTTGTTTCTGGATCTCCCACTCTCCAGTAGGGTGGGAGATGACAGGGTCTAGCAGAGTAGTAATCCAGGCTAAAGATTTGGAAAACCAGGGGAAGAGGTAGAGCACTGGGTCTTTTCACTAAGAAAGTTTGGAGAGAAAGAGAGCAGGGGCTTGTCCCCTCCCTCCCATCCTCCCACCCCCGCGCAGCTCACGGTCTCCCCTTCCTTCCCTTCCCCCCTAACCGGTGACTCACCTCTGCAGCCTTTCATTGCGTCAGCGATGGGGGGTGAGGGACAGGAAGGGCGGGGGCACTTTATAAGGGCAGGGGTCTCCACTTCGAACAGAAAGAAGGTGCTGAGGTACCCTCCCCTGAAAATGGCCCCGTTAGGATGCATTATTGCCCTATCTTCTAACAGCCCAGTTCAGTATAGTGAGGGGTCCTGGGAAGGGGACTGGGAGAGGGCTGGGGACCACTGACATGTCTAGGAACTATAAATAATAAGAAGGGGTGCTCACCCTAATTTTCAATCACCGAGTACCCTTCCTCATACTCCCACCCACTCCTGAGTGGGGGAGGGGAGACCCAGGAAGCCGGGGGAGGGCAAAGCCGCAGAGATGAGTCACCAAGAAAGGGAGAGAGAGAAAGAGACAGAGATGAAGAGAGACACAAAGAGAGACAACTACTGGAGAGACCTAGAAGGAAAACACACACGCCATAAAGGTGATATACACAAACTAACAAGAAAAAGAAAAATTTTTACTTCCATAATCCTGAATCAGCCTCCTCCAACACCCACCTGTCACACACACACACACACACACACACACACACCACTATCACTCAAAGTTACACTGATATTCTAGGACACACCCAGTTACACAAACACAATGTCACATCTAGCCTAGCAGGGTCACGTAGATCCATGCGGAAGGTGTGACCAGGAGAATGCAGATTTGCAGTGAGAGCCTTCATTCTTCTTACACGGGAGGGTATAAAGGAGCCTTCGTTCTTCTTACACGGGAGGATAAGGGGATAAAGACCCTGAATATATGTGACTTCAAAAATTCAAGACGCGGATCGGGGACTCAGGCTGCGCCTTGCACACACGACGACACACACAGTTCCCTGCCTCCCCATCCACACAAAACATATCAAGCCTCGTCCTCATCAAAAAGACACTTTGAGTACCTGATTCTCGGGTACACCAGCCACGTTGTCCCGAACCCATTTCACATAGACACCCCCTTACTCGTACACACATGTACAGAAATGCAGACACACAAAGACGCCCGTGGACACACTCACACGGACGGAAACCACCTTGCGCTGCCTCGCCCGCGTCCACACACGTCCTGGCGCCCCCGCGTGTTACTTTTCGGGATCGCAGTCTTCACCACTTGAGCTTGACTCTGGGGGAAAGCGGCGCTCAGGCTACCTCCACATCCTCCTGCTCCTGGTCCGTGCCTACCCAAGAATAATGAAGGCGAGGGCACCCGCCACGAGTGAGTCCAGAGCTGGGAGTTAGACGCCTGGATCGCAGGGCTGAGGGCGGCTGGTCCTGGATGCCAAGGGAAACTTGAAGGAAGAGCCCACAGAATCTGGACAGCAGCTTACTCCCAGGGAAAAGCGAGGCCGGGGTCTAGTTAGGGCGCCGCGCTGTTGTCCGCCTAGGTTCCGAGCAATCGCTTCTGTCTGCCCCTTGGCTGGCGTAGGGGTGGGGGCGCGCAAGGGCAAGCAGCCTTTCCAAGCTCCCCTCCAGGAAGTCATTAGCCCCATTGCCACAGGGCTTAGAGATCCTCTCTAATACAGGCTACTAGGAAGGGGGAGGGTAAACTGTCTCATGCCTCCCCACTGAGAAGAAGTAAAACAAACACAGAGGGTGGGCTAAGAGTTCGTTTTATTGCAACACAGTCTTGGCTGAAGTGACAGGGAGGCTGGCAGCAGGGTCAGGCACAGTAGGCAGAGGAGCACAGCAGCAAAGCCAGGCTGAGAAAGTGGTGAAGCAGCAGCAGTCCTCTTCGGTCACGTTTCACTTCCAGGCACCCTCTTCTGCCCACATCTTGGATTCCATCCCAGCCAATACTGTGCTCTCTGTCAACATATCCTTAACAGCCGTCTATTGTCCAACAAGAAGTTCAGGCTAACAGTCAAAGAGTGAGGTTCTGAGATATGCTTTGGGCTTGGGACACCTTGGTTCTGGTCCCTGCAAAGCTCTGTTATTGTGAGAGATAGGGAAGTCCTTTGATCTTTCTGGGCCTCTATTTACTCCCTCTGCAGTAAATGTGAGTATCCAGTGTAGAAGACAGCGCTGTGCAAATACAGCTGTTACTACTTGCATTTAAATAGAAGATCATCAAAGTCTAAAAAGCACAGAGGAACTAGAGGAAGGGAAGAGTACCCAGAGATACCTGAAGTGGGGGTTCCAGTCTCACCAGATGGCAGCCCGGTAAGAATCAGGAGACAGCCCTACACTGGCTGAGGGACCTGCTGCCCACTACACCAAACTCTCCAGCCTCAACCTCTGGTTCTGCCACTAGTTGGGGGCATCTGGGGAGGGCCTGTGAAGTAGCAACATTGTGCAAAATTAGAGGAAATCCCAGTCAGAGGGGGCAGGTTCAGAAAGGTGCATCACCAGAGCATAAACAGAGGGCCAAAGTAGGGGACCATTATAAATCTACTTCATTTACACGGTCTCTTTCCGTATTGTATTCAGGGTGGGTGATAAAGAGGCCATAGGGAAAGGGAGCAAAGCGGCAATGAGGAGCTAAGTGTCTGGGAGGTCCAGGGAGGAGGAAGATAGGGATACAGAGAGAAGGAGGGTGAGGACACTAATCTACAGATGCAGGAGGCTAGTAGGGCGATGAGGGGAGCATGGGGCAGCCTCCAAGGACTTGAGAAAGAGCAGGAGGAAGAAACTACATATTGGGCAGCTGTGCTCCGGAGGGGTGATGAGCGTTGCACATACTTCTGCCCACTCCCACATGGGAGGCAGAGGGAGAAGCCAGGAGGGACAGGGTTCACTCCTAGGCTAGGGTGTTGGAAAGGGAAAAATTCTGAAGCCCGTGAAAGAACCAGTTCTTTGGCCAGGAAGGGGAAGGGGTGGACAATAGTAGTACAAGGGGTTCCCCCAAGCCGGGCGATTCAGGTCAAGTCGTGGACAACAGCGTTTGGGGGTGTTAAAGGCAAGATGGTAGACAGAAGTAAGGGGGAAAGGTAGAAAGGTTGGAGCTAGCAAATGAGGGCGAGGCTTCTAGGGAAGGAGGTGTGTCTAAGTGCTTCTTAGATAGTAGAGGCCTCAGATATCTGCCTCTAGCATGTACTGCTCAGTGTAACCCTTGACCAGCTCGAGCCCAGTCCTGCCTGGCAGAAATAAGCCAGCTGTGACCACAGCTGGGGCGCCAGGAAGAGTTGGCCCATGATGTTGAGGCCGGCGAGGCGCTGGGCCTGGCGCTGTATGTGCGCAGAAGCTGACTCTGCACCTGAGCACAGTCGCAGCCGAAAGCATCGATATTGAGGTAGCACCACGTGCTGTCGCCGCCCTGTGAGAAGGGGAAGAGGCGTGGACAGCCGCACGCGCCCCTCCAGGCCTTTGGCCGCCAGCAGGCAGGTTGCTCTCCCTCGGCTGGTAGAGCTGCCGGTCCTGGATGATGATCTCGCCCGGAAGCACGTCGCGATGCACGGAGGACGACAGTAGAAGGCTTGCCACGTCGCCGCCAGTCTCTGACAGGACCTCGGTGGGCAGCGGCGAGGTGCCAAGAGGCTCGCAGCACCGCCAGCCGTGTGCCCAGCCCTGCCAGCAGCGCCTACGCGTTGAATTAGATCAAAAGGATGCCATGCAGGGGGCACGAGTGAGCAAGGGGCAGGCAGCGGGAGGGTTGGTGAGCACGGAGACTCTTGGCATCTTCACGCCCACGGACTCCCACTGGGGCCCCACAGGGGCATAGGTCGTGTGGTGCGGGATGAAGTGGGATATGTGAAAACCTGGGCTCCCGACAGCAGCATGGACGAACCAGCGGAAAAGCCTCGGAATAGGAGAGGCGGGGTCAGTGTGCAGTACGCAGGGACCTGGGGGTGTGGGACCCCGAGTCTCCTAGAGAAGTGGAAGTGAGACAGCAGATAAGTTGGTAGGATGAGGGATGTGTAGAGAGAAGGATAAAGGCTCAGATGTTTGGGTCCCTGAAGGGAGAAAGGATCGATATAAGGGAGGCAGGGTCACGGAAGTCTAGACTCCTGGGCTCTTCAGCCTTCTGAAGTAAGGACTGAGGGTTTGACTGCTGGGAATCGGGAGCTACTTGACTTCCCCTTGGCAAAGGCCCTGGGTAACGACTGGGAATCCCAGGACAAGGCTCGTGGGCGCTCCCACTGGCAGGGCCGACAGAGAAAGAAAGCTGGTGACTGGCTGGGTCTGGGGGAGGTTGCGGAGCCCTCTTGTCTTTCTCACCTGCTTGGTGATTAGGCGGTATTTCTTCAACTCCCCGGGACCCAGCTGGTAGTCCCGGGTAAACTGTACCACCTTGCCCCCCGGGTGCTGAGGCGCTGCAGCAGCCCGGCCACGCCCTGGCCGCACTCCCAAGGCGCCACCAGCAGCCCCTCCACCAGCACAGTCTTCCCGACGTCGGTCACGTGCCCCGACTCCAGCGCGATCTGTGGACCCAGGCAGTTAAGGGTTCCCTTCCCCGCCTCCGCCCCTTTCAGTTCACGGGGCTTGCCTCTTCCCGCACGCTGAGTTCTTCTTCGTCACCACCCTGGGAACCAGGCCAGATCTGGGGCCAGTCCAGGGAGCTCTCCTCAGCACTGGGATCTCGGATTCCAGCGCTGGCAGAACGGTCGTTAGCCGGTGTCCCTTGCACCTCTTGAGGAGATGCTGTAGCTCCCAGGGCAACAGGTTCCTGACCTCTCGCCCCCTTTTCCTTGGCTGCACCCCAGGAGCTTGCCACATCCCCAGTTACCTACCACAGTCCCTGCCTCTTGGTTCCGCCTAGGAGCTCATCTCTGAACTGGTCCTGAAACTAAGCCTTCTTTGTACAAGAGATCAGTTTACTCAGGGATTCTGGCTTCACCCTCCCTGCTCCCGCTTTGTGTAACTCCTTCCTCCAGAAAATCCTGAAACAAATCCTCAAATACTGAAGCTTTCACCAGTCCGTCCAGTTCCTCTATTCTGAATCCTACACGCGCCCCACCCTGACCCCCTCTGGCTGGGCCCCTGGATCTGAACGCCCTACTCAACATCCTCTGCAATCTGACAAGGGCAGAGGGAGAGGCTCACTTTCTCTCTTTCCTAAGTCCCAGGTCCCAAATGTGGCTTCACCCCTTCGCACCTGGGTCCTGCCCCAATTCTCACCATTCCTCCTTTGTGCTTGGCCAGCGACAGGTGTGGTTGGGATCCCAGAGCCAGATGTGGTAGCAGCTGGGAAGATAGTCAAGGCCACCGTTGATGCCCCTGAGATGGCCAGCACCTCCTCAAACTCCTGTTCTGTCGTTCTGTAGCCACCACAAAGTCCAACTCCTCAGCCTTGGTCTCAGACCCAGATCCAGACCTGGGCTTGGCCCCCAAGAACTTGGCCTTGGCCTCAGTCCCTGATTCAGCCCCCAGAGGCTCAGTGTCAGCCTCAAGCCCTGATCCAGACTTGGACTTGGCCCTAATCTCCTGGGGTGGACTTTCTGAGCATTGCTCCACATCTGGCTCAGCCTCTTTTTCCAGCTTAGGGACCTCTGAGGTGGCTATGCCACAGCCAGCTTCCAGCTTTGTTACCCTGCAGAAAAAAGAGAACCCAGCATCAGGATCAGAGCCTGCTGTTCCTACATCTGGCCCTCTACACTCAAACAGTCCACACAACACCTTCCTACACAAACACTGCTTCTCTTCCCTCCACACAGACACTGGCAATAAAGGGCCTCGGGCTCTCCTCTCACACCAGCTCCAAGAAATCCTAATCCCACTCTGCTCCTCAATACTCACAAACTCAGGACTCTGTGAGTTCCTCAGAGCCCCTGACCCCCTTTATCCCCAGTCAGCCCAAAAACTCAAAGGGAGGTGGCCTGACCTGTGGTGGCGCAGTGGATAAAGCGTCGACCTGGAATACTGAGGTCGCCGGTTCAAAAACCCTGGGCTTGCCTGGTCAAGGCACATATGGGAGTTGATGCTTCCTGCTCCTCCCCCTGTTCTCTCTTTATCTCTCCCTCTCTCTCTCTCCCCTCTCTCTCTAATAAAAATGAATAAATAAAATCTAAAAAAAAGTAAATAAATAAAAAAATTTTAAAAAAACCCTCAAAGGTAGGAAGGCAGAGGAGGTGTAATAATGGAGGGACACCCCCTCACGGACCTTACCATCTCTCTGTGAGAGCAACAGGAAATAAATTCCCATCATCTCTACTCTCCCTCCAGGAGGATTTGTGGGGAGAGTGAAGGATTCAACTCCCACCTCCCTTTCCTGCCATTGTCACTCATCATTCCTGGGCAAAGGAAGGGGACTGTAGACCCAAGATTTCCTTCATATTGTTGCCCCAGTGCCCTCCACCCCTGACACATATATTCAAACATAAACCAAAGGAGTTGACAGATGAACAACTCCATTAGAAAATTTCAAGCCATTCCTCCCAAGCTAATCAAAACCAACCTTTCATTCCTTTTTGAGTCTGTTCCTTCCTTAGGGAGACCTGGCTCCGCTCCAGGGCAAGGTGGTCATTTTGAAAAGCATTCTGTTGGAGCTTCAGCAAACACAGTGTCCACCAAGATCACCTATGTACCCGCCTCATTTTTCTTCCCTCCAAAAATGGAGTCTCTCTTCTCTCTCCATTCCTCCTTTTTCCTTTTAAAATTTGCTCCTTTAATCTCTGTCCCCCATTTCCCACATGGGACTTTACCTGCCCTTCCCATTCCTCAAAGTCTCCTTATTTTGGTCAACCGATTGTGGATCTGTCTGTCATCCATTTGGCCTCCTCCCTGCCCAGAGACAGGGTCAAAGAAAAAGCCTCCTCCCCAAGTCCTGATGACTCTATATTTCCAGAACTCCTGCCTCCAGACCAACCAAATCAACCAATCAAATCCCCCTCCTCTCTCTTTCAGCCAATTATTATTCTCCCCACCACACACAACCTGCTTTAAGCCTCATTAACCAACATCTCAGAAGACATACATACCAGCTACTTTGTGGAAGGTGATACTGGCTCAGTTGGATTTTTTTTTTTTTAACAAGAACATGACTTAGGCTTGGGAGTGGAACCAAGGAGTGGTTTAGGAATGATTTTAGCTTCCATATCATAAACAGAGCTGATATAAACACAGAGTGCTTGCTACACAAACAAGCTTAAAAACATGAGCATTATCTCCCTCTCTTTTTAAATCTGATGGCAATGCCTAAGGTTGTTTCAGGTAAGACAGCTCAGGCCAGTATCATCAGAGGCACAGGCTCAGAGGATCTTAGAGCCCTTGCTAAGGCCATTAGAGACAACCAAGTTCAGCTCATTCCTTTCACCATGAGGAAATCAAGGCCCAAGACCGTAAGTTTTCCTGGCTTTCAGGCCAGTAGGTGAGCCAGGAAAACATAACTTTTTGTGTACCTCCAAACCCATCCTGAAGAGAAAAGATAGAAATTACTGGGTCCTTGGCAAGAGTCGGGGAATAAGTGCTAAGGGCTGAGCTGACTCCACCACCAAAGATGGGGTTGTGGGAGGAACACCCACTGCTTTCCCCCCACCGTCAGTCATTTCTAGGCCAACAACAAGCTCAAGCATCAGACTCCTTGCACCAGGCTCTGGTGATGATAGGTCCTAGAGGTGAGCAGTTAACTTGTGGGTCCCATTTGCATCTCCAGACAACCTCAATAGCTGTTCATGGTCCCTGGAAAATACAAGCTGATACCTCAGGGGTAACTTCATCAATTCCCCACTGCTCCCAAAGGGGGAAGAATGTGAGTACCTTGTAAGCTGGAACACATTCAACAGATCTAAGACATTAGGCTTTTGTTTCCCTCCCTTGCTTTCAAGATAGGGAGACTATTTTCAACATTGTCAGATAAAGTTGTTTGTAAGGGGAGGGAGAAATCCCCAGGGTCACAGGAAAAAAGGAAAGGCTTGCCAATCCTTCACTCATCCTCTCTTACAAGACATTTCTTTACTCTTATTCCCTTTTGGGGGGACACATAGGTTGCAAGGTCCTTAAACTCTGGGGGAGGGGAGTGCCAGGGAAAAAATAGGTCAGGTGTTCTAGGCCAAGCCAAAGCTACCAGGCAGCTCCACAACCCTTGCTCCACACCCTGATCACTTCCCACCTTCCATTATGATATCTTCCAACCTGGCTTCCTGAACTA
The DNA here is from genome assembly GCF_036850995.1 of Saccopteryx leptura. Lineage (NCBI taxonomy): Eukaryota > Metazoa > Chordata > Mammalia > Chiroptera > Emballonuridae > Saccopteryx > Saccopteryx leptura. The sequence continues at coordinate 189,621,249 of NC_089506.1, forward strand.
TCTCTCCCATAAAAGTGTGTAGGCAGAGACAGCCCTGTGCCCCCAGAGCACTGTGGGAAATGTAGTTTAGTCATCTCCTGGACCAAGCTCCAGGAAGAGGGGCAGAATTTCCTTTGCCATCCATATCCCCAAACCCTTGTATCTGTTCTTTCCACTTTATAAATATGAATGATCACTCTGCAGAGAGGGGCATGATGAAAATCATCCCTGGGCATGTTGGGGGCCCATCCCCCCCACCTTGCCTCCACTGCACCCCACACACCTGAAATACTGATGCTCTTGAAGTCTCAGCTTTTGGGAACTGGAAAATGGAGCAAAGAGCAGAAAAGCGGAGACAAAGAGATGGCAGCTACACAAAGATCAAAAAGAACAAGAACGGAGGCAGAAAGGAGACAAAGGCGGACAGGGAGATGGGATGGGAGAGAGGATGGGAGAGGGGAGTGGGAAGAGGCATGTACTGTATACTTAATCACAGTCATGACACCTCGTGACTCAGGGCTCAGCTGATGCCAAAAAAGTCCTTGTACTGCACCCCCTCCCCAGGGAGGCCATAAATAGAAAGCTGCGTTGACACACCCCCTTCTCCCGAGTGTGTGGTGGGAGAAAGGGTCAAGGAAAGGAGAAAGCCAGAAAAGAAGCTGGAAGAGAGCAGAAACCTGGAGAGAAGAGGCAGGGGAGACAAGATGAAGTGGGGCAGAGGCACGGGATGAGGAGGACGGACCAATGAAGGAGGGAAGGGGTACCTCACGGGGCCGCAGCCATGGAAGACAGGGGCTGTACTGGGGGCGACACTGTACTCTCTTCCCCTCGACCCTCAGCGGAAGAGATATTACAAGGAGGCTGTCTAACTTAGCAGGGGCCCCCCTAGGCACCAGATCCTGGGGAGGTGGGAGCGAAATGGCGACGGGGTGGAGGAGGGATGACGGGGGAGTGATTCTGAGCACCTGGCGTGAAGTCGCGGTCTCAGTTATCTAGGTCATGGGGCTGAGAGGGTTTTGGCCGAGTGGGGCGCAGCGGCTTTCTTCCTCCGGGGAACGGCGGCCTCTGTTGTTCCCATTCCGAGGCGGAGGAGCAAGCCAGCTCCATCAAGTACCACGGCCCCCTACCTCGCCGGAGTCGGAGCCCGGGCCGGGATGCTGAGAAGCGGAGCCGGGCGGCCGCTCAGACAGCGAACGGTGCCGAGAAGGGATCACTTCGAAGCCCCAAGGGTCAAATTCCGGTGACGCGAGGGGGACCGCACCGGTCCAGACTCGGAGTCCGAATACGGTGGTGGGGTCTGCGCGCAGCTCCGTGCAGCCCGCGGGCTCCGGCACCTGGCGATTTGGGGTTCGCTGGGCTCGGTCCGGGTGTGAGACTCGTAGGGGCGGAGACCCCAGAGACAAGGAGGAAACCCGGCACGGATCCGGAGCGGACTCCGGTCGGCTGGGGGCTGGCAGGAGCCCGGCGGGCTAGGGTGGGGAGGAGCTACCGCCCGCGGTGCGGTCCAGGAGCCGGGCGGGCTAGGGTGGGGAGGAGCTACCGCCGGCGGTGCGGTCCAGGAGGCTGGCGGGCGGGCTAGGGTGGGGAGGAGCTGCCTCCGGCGGTGCGGTCCAGGAGCCGGGCGGGCTAGGGTGGGGAGGAGCTACCGCCGGCGGTGCGGTCCAGGAGCCGGGCGGGCTAGGGTGGGGAGGAGCTACCTCCCGCGGTGCGGTCCAGGAGCCGGGCGGGCTAGGGTGGGGAGGAGCTACCGCCGGCGGTGCGGTCCAGGAGCCCGGCGGGCTAGGGTGGGGAGGAGCTACCTCCGGCGGTGCGGTCCAGGAGCCGGGCGGGCTAGGGTGGGGAGGAGCTGCCTCCGGCGGTGCGGTCCAGGAGCCGGGCGGGCTAGGGTGGGGAGGAGCTACCGCCGGCGGTGCGGTCCAGGAGGCGGGCGGGCGGGCTAGGGTGGGGAGGAGCTGCCTCCGGCGGTGCGGTCCAGGAGCCCGGCGGGCTAGGGTGGGGAGGAGCTACCGCCGGCGGTGCGGTCCAGGAGGCGGGCGGGCTAGAGTGGGGAGGAGCTACCTCCCGCGGTGCGGTCCAGGAGCCGGGCGGGCTAGGGTGGGGAGGGGCTACCTCCCGCGGTGCGGTCCAGGAGCCGGGCGGGCTAGGGTGGGGAGGAGCTGCCTCCGGCGGTGCGGTCCAGGAGCCGGGCGTAGTGTGGTGGCCTAGTCCCGCTGACGAGACTCCGCCCCTTGTCCCGGTGGGGGAGCAGCCCTGAGGATGGGGGGTGGTGTCTTGGGTTTTGGTGGAGCGGGTAATGCTGGCTTAGTTATCGCTCCTTGCCCACAGCACCTGGTTGCTCGGTGCAGGAGTCCCTACTGCCTCGCAGGCCCCTCCTTCAGGGCACCCCCCTGAACTTAATCCCCTTTCTCCCACTTCTGGCGACAGGTAAGAGAAGCTGGGAAAGGACGCGGAGTTGACGGTCCTAGGGACCGGGCCAGGAAAACCGGTCATTGGAAACCCGTGAAGATCTGGAAGCGAAGAGTCACTAAGAGACGGAAGAAGCAGAGAGGCTAAAAGAGAAGGAGCGAGGCCGAGAGGGGTCAAACGAGCCTCCATTCCCTGGGGTCTCAGATCAGCCTCATTCCGCAGGTGCCCAAGTTGGTTTAGCTCACACTCACCCGCGGGCCAGCACGCAGAAGGAGGCACTTCCAGGTACACCTGTGTTCCCCAAGCACATACACACAAACCTCTGCGTACACGCACACGCTGGGGATCTGAATAGACCGAGCTCGGCACCCGGTGCGAACCCGGATAGGTAGAGGAAGGATGGGAGGAATAGCAACGTGTGGACCTAGAATCCGAAAGGGTACATCACTATCCTTGACTCTAATAAGCTGATGGCCCAGCCTCTTAACTCCTGAAGGCTCCCCCCAACCCCTATAAAGTATGATAAATACACTTCCAGTTCTATCCTGTAAAGAGCCAGGAAAGTGATGGATGTGAAAGCCCTTTAGTAACCCAAAAGCGCTGCAAGGAGTATTAAGGTCTATTGAGGATGGGACCCTGTAAAGCCAGCAGGCAGGGCCGGGGCCACTATCACAGCAGCCCGGCCCATGCAGGTTCGCATTGGATTCGGACAGTCGGTAAAGAAACAGCGGAGCCAAAAACTGATGGGCCATAGCCTTTAATCCTACCTTGCACCCGGCGGGCAAGTAAAAACATACACTGGGCTCCAAAACCCAGTCACACTCAGTGCTCACAAAGCCACTGACTTATCCGAGTTTCCTAGAATCAAAGGTTTCTAGCTCACCAGCCTTCTTCTCCTCAGTTCCCCATCTCCTTCCTTATCCCAGATACAAACTCTACACAAACTGGCATCTCACTCAGCACTCCGCCATCTTGGCTGCTTCTCCTGGCCTCCTCCACGTGGCCTCCTTTAGCTGCTGGCTCTACTCTCTCCGCTCTCTCATGCTAACCTCAGGAACCAAGAGCCAAACTCCCGCTCCGTTCCCATTTTATAGTATAGAAATCCAAACCCTTAATCCAATATACATAATAGGGAAGTCTCTTAATACAAAGTCACTTCTCTGAGGCATGATAGGATTGTACCACCTTACACCAAAAAGGGTAGGAAAGGCTTAATCCCAAAACCAAGCCCCAGGCTACAAGGATTCTGCCTGCCTTTAGCCCACCCCAACACACATTAATATCACCTGGGCAACGGCCTCTTTAACAAAGTGAGCATAATACATTTTATCTGCCCAACAATCCACCCCTATGCTCACTTTACTACCCACAATTTACATCACCAGCATTCCTGTGCAAGGAAATTAGAACATTACACAGATTACAACAGCAAAAATCATACAGTTTCAACAATTTCAAAGGTACATTTCACCAGTCTCTGAGCACTTAGCCCAAAGCGCAAAATGTCCTCGGTCTTCTTTCTAGCCACGGGAAAAGCTTCCCGGGGTAGGGGAGTGCTTCCAGCGAAGCCACCCCCCACCCCCATCAGGGTATTACACATTGTCCAAAATCCGTAATCCGTAAATCCATCCAACAAAGGAGCCAATGCCCACTCCGGTCGTAGTCCAGGAAATCAGTCCGTGTACATGGGGTGTCAGCCACCCCCCTCATCCCTGCCATCCTCGCAGGTCTTACACTGTCCCAAAGAGGGGCACGTGGCAATGGCAGTTAGCATTTCCATCTCTGCTCTGGAAAGCATGTCCAGCCCTATGTCCCCAAATCGCAGACCTACCGGGGCCATAGTAGGTGCTCCTTCCAGCTGGGCTCTCATCTTATGGAGACTGCGGATTGCAACTCCAGCCCGATTCTCCTCATCCTCCAAAGAGGAACTGGAAACATCAGCTCCTGCTGCCGGGCTTGAACCTCCGTCCGCTGCCGCCTTCTGCTCCGCAGACCTTGCAGCTCCGGACCCAGCCTCCGCTTCAGCCTCAGCCCCGGTCTCAGCCTCAGCCCCGGCCTCCTGCCACTGCTGACTCTCCGCAACATCCAGGGCAAGCTGCAACTCACGAACCTCTGAATCCTCCTCCAGTGTTTGCTCCATTTCCAGGCGAATCTCAAACACCTGGTCGGCCTCCTCCTCCAGCACTTCCTTCAGCTCCAGGGTCAGCATCGGTTTCTCCTGCGTTTGCTCCGGCTCCTTCTGCTGCTCGGTTTTCAGGTCCCAGGCAGCCTCTTCCACAGAGCTCTCGGTTTCCTCACACATGGCTGTAAAAGTCAGCCAGCCTACAATCCCCAAAAGGACAGCCATGGGGAACCCTAACACTAGCCAGTCCTCTACTCCACCATTCAAAGGCTCCTTGCCGATCTGTATCGAATCCTGCCACAGACTACGCCAAATGTAAAGCCAGCAGGCAGGGCCGGGGCCACTATCACAGCAGCCCGGCCCATGCAGGTTCGCATTGGATTCGGACAGTCGGTAAAGAAACAGCGGAGCCAAAAACTGATGGGCCATAGCCTTTAATCCTACCTTGCACCCGGCGGGCAAGTAAAAACATACACTGGGCTCCAAAACCCAGTCACACTCAGTGCTCACAAAGCCACTGACTTATCCGAGTTTCCTAGAATCAAAGGTTTCTAGCTCACCAGCCTTCTTCTCCTCAGTTCCCCATCTCCTTCCTTATCCCAGATACAAACTCTACACAAACTGGCATCTCACTCAGCACTCCGCCATCTTGGCTGCTTCTCCTGGCCTCCTCCACGTGGCCTCCTTTAGCTGCTGGCTCTACTCTCTCCGCTCTCTCATGCTAACCTCAGGAACCAAGAGCCAAACTCCCGCTCCGTTCCCATTTTATAGTATAGAAATCCAAACCCTTAATCCAATATACATAATAGGGAAGTCTCTTAATACAAAGTCACTTCTCTGAGGCATGATAGGATTGTACCACCTTACACCAAAAAGGGTAGGAAAGGCTTAATCCCAAAACCAAGCCCCAGGCTACAAGGATTCTGCCTGCCTTTAGCCCACCCCAACACACATTAATATCACCTGGGCAACGGCCTCTTTAACAAAGTGAGCATAATACATTTTATCTGCCCAACAGACCCCCTCCCTTGACCTCCTTCCAGGGCCTGCCCAGGTCCCACACTCCTGCTTCCATACAAGTTGATCCCTTACCTATCTCATTTCATTTTTAAACTTTCCAAGGTGATGACTCCATAACCTAATGAACTGATCTCATTGGTTGAATGTGATAAGATGGAAGGTCATTTTCCTTGACTCCCACCCACCAAGTGGGTAAAGGGGTGAGTGTCATCTCTTGAATTCTAGCTCCAGGTCAGTCAATAAAGTAACTGGCAAATCACTCAACTTTTTTTTTTTTTTAAATAGAACACTGCTCCCCAACCCATTTCAATTTTTGAAGTTGTTAACATTGTGCACATCTCACAAAGCTGCACTTAAGGTGGAATATGCTCAATTGTGGGAAGGCACCTCAAAAACTTAAAGCTATTGAAAGAAGTAGTCACCAGTAGCAGAAGGGATAGGCAATCACATTCTAATCCCTTCCCTTTCATCAGAAGCTTTACCTCTGCCATCAGAAACTCTTGAATTGGCCCAACATTCATTTACTTCCAGTTCCCTCAGACTTAAAAGTTCCCAGTGGCCTCTTATCCGGGTTATTCAGAGCAAGATGTCATGCTTACTGGGTCAGACAAAAGCCATTTGGTTCTAAACGCACTGTGTTCAGACTTCTCCCTCCTGACTGACCTGGAGGAAAGGGAGCAGTGGTGGTAAGAAGTTGAAAAATGACTAAAGCCCTGGCTTCCCCTCTCAGCAAGAGGGAACCAGAAGCACTCAGCATCCTTAAGTGCTCTGAGGATACAGGGAGGAGGGCCACCACCCTGTGCTACATGTTTTGAAATCAGCCAAGATCAAGGCCAGTGCGGGATAGAAGAGTGATCTGCTAGATGAAAGGCTTCTCAGGCCCAGGTTCAGGGCTGCCCTGTACCCACCACTGGTAGTGATATATGTGAGCCACAGAAACCACTTAGCACATCTGCAAAGCATTGTGGCTTAATCCTCACAACAGTGTGAAATGGTTGGGATTGTTTACTCACTTTACAAATGAAGAAAGTGGGTCATGAGGAGTTCCATGACTTGGCCTAGGTTTCATAGCTGGCAAGGGACACACTCACCCGGTCCTCTGACTGCAAACTCAGACCCTATTGACCACTCATCCCTCAGAAGTCAAATGTACCTTTGTGAAAGCATGAAAGCACTTTGCAAACTATAAAGCACAAAACAAATGTCAGTACCATTAATGCTGGGGATTTCCATTAGTCACTCTGAATTTTGTAAACACTGTATTGTGTACCTTGGGGTCCTGAGTATTGGCTTTGACACTCATGCTGTGCTTGTTTATTTGGGCCTTTTATTTGGGAGAGCTTATTATTTGTCTTCCTTCTGGCCCAGGTGTGTCATACTGTCAATGAAGTGCTACCTTACTCTGTGTCATTTCAGTTGGGCTTATTCTCTATGGTGGGCCCTCCCCACCCTCCTCTTTTTCTGCCACCTTTTCCCACACAACAGACCTTGGTTCTTCTTCCCAGGTCTTCTGAACACTGCTGCCTCACAGGATTCTGGAGACTAGGGCTTACTCCTCCAGATTTGTGAGTTTTGAGTGTTCTCTCTGACCCCTTTCCTTCCAAGGCTGAGACCCTTGCTCTCCCCCTCATAAGTGACCCCTCCTCAGTGTGAGCAATTCCCCAACCTCCAAGTCAAGGCTTAACTTTCCAGGGTGTCTCCAGCTATCTATGGAACATCTGCACTTGTATGGGAGCCATGTAATAAAAGACACGAAAGTGCTTTACAGCAGTGGTCCCCAACCCCAGGGCCACGGACCAGTACCAGTCCATGGGCCATTTGGTACCGGTCCTCAGAGAAAGAATAAATAACTTACATTATTTCCGTTTTATTTATATTTAAGTCTGAACAATGTTTTATTTATTTATTTTTATTTTATTTTTTATTTATTTATTTTAGAGGAGAGAGAGAGAGAGAGAGAGAGAGAGAGAGAAGGTGGGGAAGAGCAGGAAGCATCAACTCCCATATGTGCCTTGACCAGGCAAGCCCAAGGTTTCAAACCGGCGACCTCAGCATTCCAGGTCAAGGCTTTATCCACTGCACCACCGCAGGTCAGGCGATGTTTTATTTTTTAAAAATGACCAGATTCCCTCTGTTATATTCGTCAAAGACTCACTCTTGATGCTTGTCTCGGTCATGTGATACATTTATCAGTCCCACCCTAAAGGCCGGTCCGTGAAAATATTTTCTGACATTAAACCGGTCCGTGGCCCGAAAAAGGTTGGGGACCACTGCTTTACAGGAACTAAGCTGGATACCTCAGATACTTTATGTCATACAACCTCCATGACAAACTCATTTTGCAGATAGGAAGGAGAGCAAAGATTAAAGGGTTAAGTAATTGATCCACAGTTACAGAGCCAATGAATGCCTGAAAGTTTTACTCAGAATCATAGCACTGAAAAATCGTCTGGTATCACAGATCTCACACGATCACTGGTGACTCAGGGTTTCCTCATCTGTAAAGAGAGCATACATAGTACCTAACTTCCAGGAAGGATTGAATTAGATAATGTTTGTAAAATGACTGGCATAGCCTGACCTGTGGTGGCGCAGTGGATAGGGCGTCGACCTGGAAATGCTGAGGTCGCCGGTTCGAAACCTAGGTTTGCCTGGTCAAGGCACATATGGGAGTTGATGCTTCCAGCTCCTCCCCACCTTCTCAGTCTCTCTCTCTCCCTTCCTCTCTCCTCTCTAAAATGAATAAATAAAATTTTAAAAAAAAACCTTACTAAAATGACTGGCATAACATAGAAATTCAATTAATGGTAGGTATTACGACCTAGTCAACTGGAGAAGCAATTCTCAAATGAGGCATATTATAGTTTGTAATTCAGACATAACTGGAGCCTCTTTTGTTTATTATTCTTCCAAGACAGTCAAACTCTAGGAACTTCATAAATCAGGGAACAAAAGAAAGAAAACCATTGAGCTTGACCATAAACTCTTTTAGAATAGGGTTGACATCACCGATATCTTTATGTGTCTGGTACTTAGTTCAGGTCTCGGCACATAGTAGATACCTAATAAGTATGTTACAAATAATGAATGAATGATTTCAATCTATTTCTTCAGTTGGGGAGAATGAGACTAGACTGGTTATTTATCAAAAGGTCACTCAACTTGCTCGGGCTGGTTGTTTCAGCCATAGAGAGTTGACCGGCATGTTGAAGTCCCGGGTTCAATTCCTGGTCAGGGCACACAAGACAGGCGACCATCTGCTTCTCCTCTCCTCTCCTCTCCTCTCCTCTCTTCTCTCCCTCTCCCTTCTCTCTCTCTCTCTCTCTCTCTCTCTCTCTCTCTCTCCTCTCTCTCTCCTCTCTTTCTTTCTCTTCCCCTTCTGCAGCCATGGCTTAATATCTGGAGCTTCTGTATTAATCACACAGAAGAAGTGATTAATTCTGCAGGGGTTGGGGATAGGTGTGGAACAGCAGAACAACAATGTGGGTGATTATGGAAGTTTTCACAGAGTAAATAAGTAAGGAACTTTGAAAAATAATTTGGATGTTGCTGGTGAGGGAAGGGAGGAAGGGCATTGTGGAGAAGCAGACATTAACAAATTCACAGTATGGGTTAGTGACAGGCTTGGTGGTTGATAAGATGGGAGTGAAAATAGAGAACAACAAAGCTAAGTTCTTACAGAATCAAGTGACTGGTGATGACAAAAAAGGAACTCAGAATAAATGGGTTCAGAGGTTTATTTTTTAATTTTTAAAATTACTTTGTTTAAAGACTTTATTCATCTTAGAGAGAGAGAGAAGGGGGGAGGAGCAGGAACCATAAACTCCCATATGTGCCTTGACCAGGCAAGCCCAGGGTTTCAATCCTGAAACCTCAGCGTTTCAGGTGGATGCTTTATCCACTGCGCCACCACAGGTCAGGCCTGGGCTCAGAAGTTTAGGAAGAAAGATAATGCATTTGGCTTTAGACATGCCAATGTCAGGGTTCATTTATCATATTTCCCCATGTATAAGATGCACCATTTTTCAAAAAAATTTGTGGTCTTTTTTTTTTCCTGTATTTTTTTTAATATTTATTTATTTATTTATTTATTTTTAGAGAGGAGAGGGAGAGACAGAGAGAGAAGAGACAGAGAGAAGGGGGGAGGAGCTGGAAGCATCAACTCCCATATGTACCTTGACCAGGCAAGCCCAGGGTTTTGAACCAGCGACCTCAGCATTTCCAGGTCGATGCTTTATCCACTGTGCCACCACAGGTCAGGCTTTTCCTGTATTTTTCTGAAGCCGGAAACGGGGAGAGACAGTCAGACAGACTCCGCATGTGCCCGATCCGGATACACCCGGCACGCCCCCGGGTGGGGGACGCTCTGCCCACCAGGGGGCGATGCTCTGTCCCTCCGGGGGGTCGCTCTGTTGCGACCAGAGCCACTCTAGCGCCTGGGGCAGAGGCCGAGGAGCCATCCCCAGCGCCCGGGCCATCTTTGCTCCAGTGGAGCCTCTGCTGCGGGAGGGGAAGAGAGAGACAGAGAGGAAGGAGAGGGGGAGGGGTGGAGAAGCAGATGGGCGCTTCTCCTGTGTGCCCTGGCCGGGAATCGAACCCGAGACTTCTGCATGCCAGGCCGACGCTCTACCGCTGAGCCAACCGGCCAGGGCAAAATTTGTGGTCTTAAAACTGGGTATGTCTTATACCAGTGGTAGTCAACCTGGTCCCTACTGCCCACTAGTGGGCGTTCCAGCTTTCATGGTGGGCGGTAGCGGAGCAACCAAAGTATAAATAAAAAGATAGATTTAACTATAGTAGTTGTTTTATAAAGATTTATTCTGCCAAACTTAGCAAAAATCCAACATAAAGTACTTGGTAAGTGTCGGGAGCCGATCCACTAATGCTGGCTAACTAGGTCACAGCAGAAGAAGATCCACAACTGCTGGTTGACAAAGTCACAGCAAAAGAAGATAGAGTCACCGCAGTAAAGACCAACAGCTGCGGGTTGACAAAGTCACCGCAAGGAAAGGCACGATACTTCCCCCTTTAACTTTTTAAATTAATCTGGCCTTATATCCCCCCTTTTTCTGGGTGTGTGCTATTATTTGTGGCACAGGGATAATAGTACCGTACTTTCCCTGTAGATTTGTAGTAATTTCTTTGGAAATGAGACAGAAGGTGTAAGTTCCACAGAAAAGCCTGTAAGCCCCTTGAACTGGGCTCATAGACATAAGAGGCTGGCTATGATATCCCTCATAAAGGGTTAAGTTTGTAGGAGAACTCCTTCTTAATCATGTTAGAAAGAATAGATTGTGACTTGTGACTAGATAGGAGGCAGTGGCTGTGCACAGAGCACCTCTCGGCCTTCACTTAATTCAACATTTTTCCTCCTAGCCTTTTCATGTAATAGAGTAAAGAAACATTCCTTTCTTCTTGCTTATTTGATCTGCAGATAGTGATACACTCTGAGAAGAATAGAGGTAGAACTTAACTAGTGTTTAAATATAATAAATAAGTAATATTTGACTAGACAATAGTATCTTAGGTAAGGTATAGTAGAATGGCCCATTGTGTGGCCTAGGATGAGAGCGCAGTCGGCAAGAAAAGAATGTTTTACTAAGAGAATTGTCTTTTGACTAAAGGCAATTGCTAGGCTTTCTCAATGAGATGTTCTCATAAGATTTACATACTTTCCAAAATTCTTTAATAATGAGAGAAATGTAGGGAAATCCATAGAAGTAATAACAATTAATGTCTTATGTTGCTACTAGGCTATCTTGCAAGTACACTCTGTATATCTTTGGGTGAAAGCTATTCTTAATGTTCTGTCAATTTCTTTATAGGCAAGCCTTTTAGAATCTTGTGAAAAAAAAAAAAAAGTAGGACACTGCTTAAACTCAAAGCCATTTACCTAAGCAAGCGGTGGTCCATTGTTAGTCCTTAATGATTTCATCTGCTACTCTCTCTCTGCCCCTTAACTCACAACAGCAGTAAAGTTAGTTAACTATTAGTACTAATACTTTAAAAGCTTTTACCAATGTTGTTATCACTATTCAAGTTATTTTGTACTTTGAATGATTTGCTACCTGGTTTGTAATTTATAGATATAAATTAACTGTTATCCAGAAACATGTAAACATAGTGAAACAGAAGCAATGATTAACACCATGTAATTGTAACTCAGTGTGTGTGTATAAAAAGGGAGCTATACTAGCATTGAGCAGAGATGCCTGGCAGTAAATGCTAACTAGAGAATAAAGAGAAAGAAAAGAATTCGGCTCTCTCACTCGATTTCGCCGACGCCGTCTCTTCCTGTGGGACCCCTGGATCCCCCCCGGGGCTGGACCCCGGCAGGTAAGTAATTATTATTATATGCTTTAACTTGCTGTAACTCTGCATTATAAATTTTATAAAGTAAATTTACTTCCCTACTTTATAAATCACCATTACTGTGGAACCAGTGGGCGGTTAGAAAATTTTACTACTAACAGCGATACAAAAGTGGGCGGTAGGTATAAAAAGGTTGACTACTCCTGGTCTTATACAGTAGTTGTGGCATTTCAAATGCTATAGATAGAATTGAGAATGAGGCAATATATGAAGACAGTGATTTGTCATCAGACACAGATGAGGACAAACTAATGAATGGAAGTTTTGACAGTAATGAGAAGTTGTATAAATTTTTTTTTCTTTCTTTTTTTTCTTTTTTTGTATTTTTCTGAAGCTGGAAACAGGGAGAGACAGTCAGACAGACTCCCGCATGCGCCCAACTGGGATCCACCCGGCACGCCCACCAGGGGGCGACGCTCTGCCCACCAGGGGGCGACGCTCTGCCCACCAGGGGATGATGCTCTGCCCATCCGGGGCGTCACTATGTTGCCACGAGAGCCACTCTAGCGCCTGAGGCAGAGGCCACAGAGCCATCCCCAGCGCCTGGGGCCATCTTTGCTCCAATGGAGCCTCGGCTGCGGGAGGGGAAGAGAGAGACAGAGAGGAAGGAGGCAGGGGGTGGAGAAGCAAATGGGCACTTCTCCTATGTGCCCTGGCCGGGAATTGAACCCGGGTCCCCTGCACGCCAGGCCAATGCTCTACCGCTGAGCCAACCGGCCAGGGCCAGAAGTTGTATAAATTTTATGATGCATAAAACTTGAGGCCCTGGCTGGTTGGCTCAGGGGTAGAGCGTCGGCCTGGCGTGCAGGAGTCCTGGGTTCGATTCCCGGCCAGGGCACACAGGAGAACTGCCATCTGCTTCTCCACCCCTCCCCCTCTACTTCCTCTCTGTCTCTCTCTTTCCCTCCCACAGCCAAGGCTCCACTGGAGCAAAGTTGGCCTGGGCACTGAGGATGGCTCTGTGGCCTCTGCCTCAGGCACTAGAATGGCTCTGATTGTGGCAGAGCAACACTCCAAAATGGGCAGAGCATCGCCCCCTGATGGGCATGCCGGGTGGATCCTGGTCGGGCACATGCGGGAGTCTGTCTGACTGCCTCCCCGTTTCCAGCTTTGGAAAAATACAAAAAACAAACAAACAAACAAAAAAACTTGAGTTCAATAACTTTATGTAAGACATTTATTTTCAAATTTTGGTCCCCAAAATTAAGGTGTGTCTTATACATGGGTGCATCTTATATATGGGGAAATATAGTAAAGTGAACCATGCTGGGAAAAATGACAAAGTCAATGCAAAATGCAATACAGTTGGAATTGTATAAAATTGTACTACTATAAACTTTTATATGCTGTCTGATAGAATTACTTATGAAACTAATCCAAGTTGTCTGGAATAAAACTACTGTCACAGGTATTAAAAATTGGCTCCAGGAATATAAATGTCAGCAATGATAAATGAAAATGTATTAAATATAGGAAATTGTCTAAATATTTGGTTGGTATAAAAGCTAGTCTTAAAAAAAAAGCCAGTCTTGTTTTACAAAATATTAATGAGCTAGAAGAGGAATTTAGCAGATGATACATAAGAAAGATTAGAAGAATAATACAAATGGATGGATGAGGATAAATTTAAGTTATATTTGAAAGATTATTATGTTCATGGCTAGTTAATAAAAAACACCAATATTCAATGGCTAGAGAGAAACATCTGAAATGCTGCAAGGATAAAAGAGGTATAGGATGTGGATAGGCATTATATTAAACTTATTTTACACAAAGACACAAGAAAACTAAAGTTAGCCTGACCAGTGGTGGTACAGTGGATAGAGTGTCAACCTGGCATGCTGAGGTCCCAGGTTCAAATCCCAAGGTTGCCAGTTTGAGTGCAGACTCATCAGTTTGAGTGTGGGGTTGCCAGCTTGAGTGTGGGATCATAGACATGATCCTATGGTCGCAGGCTTGAGCCCAAGGTTGCTGGCTTGAACAAGGGGTCATTGGCTTAGTGAACCTTTGCTCAAGCCCCTCCAGTCAAGGCATGTATGAGAAAAGCAAAAGTGAACAACTAAAGTGCTGCAACTACCAATTGATGCTTCTCATCTCTCTGTCTCTTTCTCTCTAAAATAAATAAATAAATAAATAAATAAATAAATAAATAAATAAATAAATAAATAAATAAATAAAAAGAGAGATAACTAAGGTTAATACATTACAAAAAGGTTATTTTTCCAAAACAGTGTAACAATAGTTTTCTTCCACACAGTCCATGGGAGTCTTACAATCTATGTATTGCGGAACATTAGTAACAATTAGTGAGGTATATAGAGTAACAGGGGACAAAAATAACCTGGCACAGCCAGGCTGATTAATTATTTTAATGACTTGAAAAAGTCTTGTAAAAGGCATCATTTTATATCATAACTCTGCACTCTAAATTGAAAAATAAAATAAAATATTGAGAAGTATGATTCTTACTTTTCTTCTCACATTTTAGATAACTAACTGTACACAACCAATGAAACTTTTCTAAAGTTATGGGCTATTGTGAAAATAAATTTTCTCTCTGAACATGTACAAGAGGAATTATTTCTAGACATGCTTTAAGGAAAGTTGTTTTATTTGAAAAGTCTTAGACTATAAATGAAATGGATAGCCTTTTTTTCATCTTTATTTTTTTTTTCATGCATATCTTTTTCTGATTACAAAGTAATATTTATTGTAAAAATGATAAAATAAAAAAGGCACAAATAAGTAATTTAAATTACTCATAATATCACCATTTAGGGCCACCAGAGTTATCCTTTTAGTCTTTATTCTTTCATTCTATTTTCTTTCTTTCTTATTTTTTAAGATTTTTATTTACTCATTTTAGAAAGAAGAGAGAAGGGGGAGGAGCAGGAAGCATCAATTCCCATATGTACCTTGACTGGGCAAGCCCAGGATTTCGAATCAGCGACCTCAGTGTTCCAGGTCAACACTTTATCCACTGTGCCGCCACAGGTCAGGCTTCATTTTATTTTCTATACCCATAGAAACAAAATAAAATTGAGAACACATTTCCAATATTGTTTTGTAAGGTTTTTCATTGAATAATAAATGATGAAAAATTTCCATATTATTAAATGTCTCCTGTAATGTGACTTTAATGGCTGCACAGTATTCCATCATATGAATGTGCCATATTTTTCTTAATAACATTTTGTTTTGCATATAAGTTGCTTGTAATTTTTAGCTGTTATAAATAACAGTGACAAATATCCTTTCCCATAAATCTTTATCTGATTTATATTAAGGGTATAATATAATTCCTAAGAGTGGAACTGCTGGGTCAGAATATTAATGCTTTTTCATAGCATTGAATATATATTAAGAATTTTTCTTCTATAAAAGTTGCACCAGCACACGAAGTGCCTGCCTATATAACTACTTCCCTTGCCTAAATGGCTACATGGTGAGGATATACTAGAAAGTGGTGGATCAGACAGACCATTAGCACATACAGGTGATGCAGGGATACATAATCGTTGGTTAAGCAGAAATTAGAATATACTTGGAGGGTGGTGGTGGAGGAGCAAAGTGACCTTGGACTTCTGTAAGCTTAATTTGTCTTATCTCTAAAATGGGCATAATGGCAATAATGATATAAGCTCCAAGTATTGCTTTGAGGATTGAATCAGATAATATTTTTGGCAGTACTCCGTACATTTTAAATTTTTATTTTTATTTATTTATTCATTTTAGAGGAGAGAGAGAGAGATAAAGGGGGAGAAGAGCAGGAAGCATCAACTCCCATATGTGCCTTGACCGGGCAAGCCCAGGGTTTTGAACCGGCGACCTCAGCATTCCAGGTCGACGCTTTATCCACTGCACCACCACAGGTC
The DNA here is from genome assembly GCF_036850995.1 of Saccopteryx leptura. Classification (NCBI taxonomy): domain Eukaryota; kingdom Metazoa; phylum Chordata; class Mammalia; order Chiroptera; family Emballonuridae; genus Saccopteryx; species Saccopteryx leptura. The sequence goes on from NC_089506.1 coordinate 189,637,023, forward strand.
AGGCCATTTTAAATAAGTATAGAAAGGTTAGTTATTATTAGGCAGAAGGATAATGAGGTGATAAGTAAACTTTTGAGATGTCAGAGAGAAGTCAGAAGATACACAGAATCTAAAGGGCGTCAGAAGGGCAGGAAGGCACTCACATGTGACAATTTCAACATTTAAATTTTTTAATTCTTTAATTTTTTACATTGCTTTTGTAAAATTTATTATTTTCTGATTACAGAACTACTACATGTCTACTATACAGCACAAAGAAGAAAAATTTAGAAACTAGCTTCACTTTCACTACCCAGTGATCACTCTGTTAAATGCTTGATTCGCCTGGCCTGTGTTGGCGCAGTGGATCAAGCGTTGACCTGGAACGCTGAGGTCGCAGTTCAAAAACCTGGGCTTGCCTGGTCAAGACACATATGGGAGTTGACGCTTCCTGCTCCTCCCCCCTTCTCTCTCTCTCTTTCTCTCTCTCCCTCTCTCTTCTCTAAAATGAATAAAAAAAAAAAATTAAATGCTTGATTCAAATTCCAGTTCTATCACTTACAAGAAGGTGATCTTCAGTAAATTATTTATTAATAATATTAATGGTTAACAATTATAGTACACTTATTATGGCCAGTTCTACAACCACTGCTTTATTTGGATTAACTTATTTAATACTTCAAAAAATCCTATGAAGCAGACTTTATAATTGTGCCCATTTCACAGATAAGGATTTAGGCTTAGAAAGTTCAATAACTTAAGCAAAGTTGTATAACCATTAGAATCATTAGTAAATAAAGTTGGAGCATAATTACTTGCATTAATAATCATGTGCAACCAAGATACATGAACAGGTCACAAGTATGGAAATATATACATGATAGTCATCTGGTGACAATAGCTACAAAAATTTTTAGGAAGTGTGTAGGCAGTAGACTTAAGAAAATGTGATCTGCGCTTGACCAGGCAGTGGCACAGTGGATAGAGTGTCGGTCTGGGATGCTGAGGACCCAGGTTTGAAACCCCGAGGTTGCCAGCTTGAGCACAGGCTGATCTGGCTTGAAAGTGGCCTCACCAGCTGAGTGCAGGGTTGCCGGCTTGAATGTGGGATCATAGACATGATCCCATGGTCGCTGGCTTTAAGCCCTAGGTCACTGGCTTGAGCCCAAGGTCACTGGCTTGAGCAAGGGGTCACTGGTCTGGCTGCAGTCCATCGCTCAAGGCACATATGAGAAAGCAATCGATGAACAACTAAAGTGCCTCAACGAAGAATTGATGCTTCTCATCTCTCACCCTTCCTGTCTGTCTGTCCCTATCTGTCCCTCTCTCAGTCTCTGTCACATACACAAAAAAAGCATGTGATAAAACTCACTTGCTTTTCTGCTGGAAATAACACTTCAATTTATTTGACAGGAGTTGGCAAACGTTTTCTGTGAGGGGCAAGATCGTGGGTGCTAATAGGGTTGTATTTAGGTGTCTCTACTTCTTCGTGTATTATGAATCGACTCTTCCCTCAAGCTGATATATCCTGTTTCTTACAGACACTAACCGTGTTTCTATCATGTAGACAGCATACTTCCTCTGGATAGTTTCACATTTTCATATTCCTTCAGTGACTTCAATGTAACTCTGAAGGTGTGGAAAGGGTTGAATGCAATTTAAAAGCAACTTTTTAGCCTGACCAGGCAGTGGCGCAGTGGATGGAGCATCGGACTGGGATGCGGAGGACCCGGGTTCGAGACCCCGAGGTCACCAGCTTGAGTGAGGGCTCATCTGGTTTGAGCAAAAGCCCACCAGCTTGGGCCCAAGGTCGCTGGCTCCAGCAAGGGGTTACTCGATCTGCTGAAGGCCCATGGTCAGGGCACATATGAGAAAGCAATCAATGAACAACTAAGGTGTTGCAACGTGCAATGAAAAACTGGTGATTGATGCTTCTCATCTCTCTCCGTTCCTGTCTGTCTGTCCCTGTCTAACCCTCTCTCTGACTCACTCTCTGTCTCTGTAAAAAATAAATAGCCCTGACCATGGGCCTTCAGCAGATCGAGTAACCCCTTGCTGGAGCCAGCGACCTTGGGCCCAAGCTGGTGGGCTTTTGCTCAAACCAGATGAGCCCTCACTCAAGCTGGTGACCTCGGGGTCTCGAACCCGGGTCCTCCACATCCCAGTCCGAAGCTCCATCCACTGTGCCACCGCCTGGTCAGGCTGGTTGAGTGCAATTTAACATCTATGCTCAATATACCAGATTTCTCTGCAATCTGAAGAGTGTTTTAAGTTTGAGGGTGGGTGCACTACTAGCAGAGCCTGCCCAGGTATTCCATATACCCTTCTTCTTAGTTCTCTTCCAGCACCTGCTTTAAAGAAACTACCTGATCCCTGTGGGTGGTTAAATTAGATTCTGGCTAATTGGGAAAAAGCACAGGTTTAGGAGTTGAGATAAGAATTCTAGTCCCAAATTCATCACCAATTATTTAAATGACCTTTGGCACATTACAATGTCTCTAGGCCAGTTTTCTTATTTGTATATTAAGGGGTTTGGTCTGATGGTTTTCAAACTCAGATCCTATGGAAAATGGGCCCTTTTCCTGTGACTGTAGTTTTTGGACTCAAGTGGGATAATGGCCTGGCTTTCCCCAATTCTCAGAAAGGAAATTACTGGATATATTTTTTCTCAATTTAAGATTCTTTATTCACAATTCTTAAATCTTTTTCTAATTTTACAGTTATTTGGACTAGCAGATGAAAAATACATATGAACAAGTAGTAAATAGTATTACGTTCAGAATATTTGGAAACTAATGATTATTTCAGCTTTGAGGATGTGTGTACTCATCATGGTAGTGATTTTATATTGTAGATATATAGTCCTTTTGTCTTTATGAAAAACTTCTCAGTTCACACAATATTAAAACTCTATCATTCCTGGCAGGATAGTTCTGTTGGTTAGGGCATTGTTCCAAAGTGCAGAGGTTGCCAATTTGATCCCTGGTCAGGGCACATACAGCATCAGATCAATGTTCTTCTCTCCGTCTCTCTCCCTTCCTCTCTTGCTAGAATCAATAGATTAAAAATTTAAAAATAAATCTATCAATATTCTGAAAAGAATACCATGACTTACAGGCAGTGGTGGGATTCAAACAATTTAACAACCCGTTCTCTGCCCTAATGACTGTTTTAAGTATAAAAAAAGATATACCGAAAGGTAGTTTATTATTTCATGCATTTAATACTTAAATAAGAACAATAAAAGAGATACGCAAAACTAGATGATGTTATAAGAAAGAGTTTTAAAATATTAATGAAAAAATATTAAATAATATCTGACAAAAAAACCCCAATAAAACTGTTATTTAAGATATTTCCATATTGCTTCCTGGTTAGCATCCTCACTTGCAATTTTTTTCACCTATGGATGGAGTGAACATTACTCCATCCATAGGTGCTTAGAATACGCTGTTGCGCAGATGAATGTTAAAAGAGTAAGGAATGTAAATTTGTGATTTCCACATTGAACAGCTGCCCAGGCGCCTACCTTAGAAAAAACCTTGATTACAAGTGTCATTTTAACAACCGGTTCGCCAAACTCAACAAAAAATTAGGTATCGGTTCTCCTGAACCCGTGCAAACTGGCTGAATCCCACCACTTGCTCGATTGGTTTGAGCACATTGGCCTGGGGTACTGAGGATGGCTCTGCGGAGCCTCTGCTTCAGGTGCTAAAAATAGCTCAGTTGCGAGCATGGCCCCAGATGGTCAGAGCATCAGCCCCAGGCAGGGGTTGCTGGGTAGATACAGGTTGGGGTGCATGTAGGAGTCTCTCTATTTCTATCCTCTTTTCACTTGGAAAGAAAAAGGTCACTCAATTGGGGCTAGCGGGGTTCTGGTCAAGATGGTGGAGTAGGACACTGTACGCACCTTCTCCCACGACCACTTCAAATATTACAACTAAACTATAGAACAATCAACCTGGATAACTATCTGAAGACGAATAAAACAGAAGACCTATAACTAAGGATACAAAGAAGAAGCCACATCGAGACTGGTAAGAGTGGTGGAAATGCAAAACAGAATGGCCTCACGCCCACGCATGGTGGTTGAGAATTCAGAGGGATATTTCAGCTGCAGAGGTTCCTGCTGATGAGCAAGGAGTCTCAGCTCCACACCAGCCTCCCAGCCCGAACACCAGTGCCAGGCAGAAGAGCCCACATAACACCTGGCTGTGAACATTAGTGGGGAATTGTCTTCCAGGTGAGACAAAAGCTGCTGGAAACTCAGGTGTCCCCAATCGAGCCTGCACAAAAACTCTTATTTGCAACCAGTATCAGGATGGGGTAGGTGTGGGTGGTGCCAGAGACCTTCAAGGAAAAACTGAGTTGTGTGGCCTCGGAATGAGGGCTGGAGGGACAGCCACCATGGTCTCTGTGTGGAGCCACCCCCCCCCCCCACAGCTGACACATGCCGTCTTTCTTATGTTGAGCCCTCCTACCTCAAGACTCTATCTGAATCTGCATTAGCTTGGTGAACTCCACATGCTCCATCTGATCACCCCCTGAGACCCCACCCCACCACAAAAGTCTGCAGGCCCCAGGTGGGTGGTGGCAGGCCTTGGTATACTCTGAGACTATTGCTGAGCGGCCTCAAGCTTATTACTGGCACCAAATCTGAATCTGCATTAACCTGGTGAACACCACTTGTCCCACCTCGGTGACTCCCTGAGATCTTGCCTTACCAAACTCATGTATTGCCTGAGGCTCTTTCAGTGCTGAGCCTTACAGGCAGCTGGCAAGTGGTGGCAGATCTTGAGGTGCCTTGTGCCTTTTACTAACCTGCTTCTGGCTTGGTACTGGTGGTAGCAAGCTTTGGTTCACAGTGTGGAACCAAGCACATCCAGGCCCAGCACAAGCAGTCACCAACCTCAGATCACTTTGAAGCCCCTCACAGGTAGCCCTGGGGCCAGTGACAGGGAGGGTCTGACATTGGTCTGCCCTGGAACCCCTCCCAAAAGGCTGAAGAACAAATATACCTAGTGGCCAGCTGCAGACCACAACAGAAGCACCACTAGATTAGCTCCAGAAGTGGCACACCCAAAGAGTAGTCTTGGCAGGCACCAGCCCCTGCTGAGCTAAATCTCACTCTGCTGGGTCAGCCCATACAGCAGCTCATATGTTGTGGTCATGGCCAGATCTCACAACCAATCAGCCTGAAGGTCAATCCTACCTGTTGATGTGCCAACAGCAAACAAGGCTCAACTACAACAGGAGGCACACAAAACTCACACGAAGGTCATTCCTGGAGCACCCTGCTCAGGTGACCAAGGAGACTGTACCACTAGGCCCCACAGGACACACTTACTACATAAGGCCACCCTACCTAGACAAAGCAGTTATACACAATATATAGAAACAAATACAGAGAGGCAGCAAAAATGGGGAGACAAGGAAACATGTCCCAAATGAAAGAACAGGAGGAATCTACACAAAAAGAACGAGCCTGACCAGGCGGTGGCACAGTGGATAGAGCGTCAGACTGGGATGCGGAGGACCCAGGTTTGAGACCCCGAGGTTGCCAGTTTGAGTGCAGGCTCATCTGGTTTGAGCAAAGCTTACCAGCTTGGACCTAAGGTCGCTGGCTTGAGCAAGGGGTTACTCGGTCTGCTGAAGGCCCACGGTCAAGGCACATATGAGAAAGCAATCACTGAACAACTAAGGTGTCGCAATGAAAAACTGATGATTGATGCTTCTCATCTCTCTCCATTCCTGCCTGTCTGTCCCTATCTGTCCCTCTCTCTGACTTTCTCTCTGTCTCTGAAAATAAATAAATAAATAAAATAAAATAATTTTTAAAAAGAACAACAAAATGGAGGCAAGATACTTATCAAGTACACAGCTCAAAATGCTGGTTATAAAGATGCTCAAAGAACTTATGCTTCAACAAAGAAATAATAAGCAAGAAAAAGGACATAGGAACCATGAAAAAGAACCAATCAGAAATGAAGAATACAAAAACTGAAAATGGGGGAACACTAGAAGGAATCAATAGCAGATTAGATGAAGCAGAGGACTGAATCAGCAATTTAGAAGACAAGTAGCAGAAAACACCTAACCTGAGAATAAAAAATTAAAACGATACTCTGGCTGGGTAGCTCAGTTGGTCAGAGCATTATCCCAATATACCAAGGTTGCAGGTTCAATCCCCCATCCAGGCACATACAAGAATCAAACAATGAATACATAAATAAGTGGAACAACAAATCAATGTTTCTCTCTCTCCCTTCCTTTCTATCTCTAAAAAAAAAAAAAAAAAAAAAAAAAAAATCAATTAAAAAATGCAGATAGTTTGCCTGACCAGGCAGTGGTGCAGTGGATAGATCGTCGGACTGGGATGCGGAGGACCCAGGTTCGAGACTCCGAGGTCACCAGCTTGAGCATGGGCTCATCTGGTCTGAGCAAAGCTCACCAGCTTGGACCCAAGGTCGCTGGCTTGAGCAAGGGGTTCCTCGGTCTGCTGAAGGCCCGCGGTCAAGGTACATATGAAAAGGCAATCAATGAACAACTAAGGTATCGCAATGAAAAACTGATGATTGATGCTTCTCATCTCTCTCCATTCCTGTCTGTCTGTCCCTATCTATCCCTCTCTCTGTCTCTGTAAAAAAAAAAATGCGGATAGTTTAAGGAACCTCTGAGTAACATCAAGCATAACAACTTTGCATTACAGGGGCCCCTGAAAGAGAGAAGAAAGAGCAAGGATTGAAAACCTATTTGAGGCAATCCAAGATGGCAATGGACCAGGGGCATGTTATACTCACCTCTTCCCAAGACCAAACTGGAGTTATAACTAAATTTAAGAACAATCATCCTGAAAAGCCAACTCAAGACTAAAAGAAGAGGAATCTCATAACCAAAGATTCACAGAAGAAGCCACATCGAGACTGGTAGGAAAGACAGAAACACAAAAATGGCTGTCCCTGCTCCTACCGGTGGCATCTGAGGTTCTGGAGGGATATATCTGGGTGGCTTGTGAGGGTGTGTGTGTGAGGAGTAACCCCAAGAAGTGTGAGACCTAAACCTGAACTGGGATCCCTGGCCTAGAGCACCAGAGCTGAGAAGAGACATCCACATAGCATTTGGCTGTGAAAAGTGAAAAGGTTTATATCTGCCGGAAAGAGACAGGAGTCTGCAGAGACACGGGTACCCTCGTAAAGGGCAATGCACAAAATCTTTTTTTTATTATCGCTATTATCATGTTTGTTTGTTTTTAGTGCATGAGAGAGAGAGAGAGAGAGAGAGAGAGACAGGAAGGGAGAGATGAGAAGCATCAACTCGTAGTTGCATCACTTTAGTTGTTCATTGATTGCTTTCTCCTATGTGCCTTGACTGGGGGAGGGGGGCACAAGCCGAGCCAGTGACTTCTTGCTCAAGCCAGCGACCTTGGGCTCAAGCCAGTGACCATAGGGTTATTTCAATGATCCCACACTCAAGCCAGTGACCCCTGTGCTCAAGGTGAATGAGCCTACACTCAAGCAGGCAACCTCGGGATTTCAAACCTGAGACCTCAGCATCCCTGGTCAATGCTCTATCCACTGCGCCACCATAGTCAGGGAAAGCACAAATGTTGTTCACAGCCACTTACCCTGGGCTCTGGTGGAGAGGGGGCAAGCAGACTAGAGGTGCATGAGGAGAATCTGAGGTCAGTGGTTCTGGGGAGAAACACAGTGGGGAACAGCCACCAGGACCCTTGTGCTAAGCTAGTCTCCAACACCACAGTTGCTATCTTTCTTGGGAGGAGCACTCCCCTCCAGGTGGCATCAGCCTGGGGAATAACAACTAATCCACCCTCAGGAATCTCTCTTGTCCCACCCCGTGGAGATTAGGCCCTGCTGAGGAGTCAGCAGCCTTGGCTGGACAGACTCAGGGGGGTGACAGTGACTCAGTTGTCTGGCTTTTTTTTTTAATTTTTTACAGAGACAGAGAGTGAGTCAGAGAGAGGGATAGACGAGGACAGACAGACAGGAACAGAGATAGATGAGAAGCATCAATCATTAGTTTTTCATTGCGCGTTGCAACACCTTAGTTGTTCATTGACTGCTTTCTCATATGTGCCTTGACCGCGAGCCTTCAGCAGACCGAGTAGCCCCTTGCTGGAGCCAGTGACCCTGGGTTCAAGCTGGTGGGCTTTTGCTCAAACCAGATGAGCCCGCGCTCAAGCTGGTGACCTCGGGGTCTCGAACCTGGGTCTTCTGCATCCCAGTCCGACGCTCTATCCACTACGCCACCGCCTGGTCAGGCAGTTGTCTGGCTTTGAGGCAGGAGCTGTTCCTCCCACTTTCCTGAGAATCAAACTAGTGCTCCCTTTCACAGGAGATCAGTGGAACCACTGTACTGGCTGTTGGCAGGTCTCTGGGCTTGGATGCCTAGCCCACCCAATTCCTAGTGGGTCTACCCTAATGTCAGAGGGGAAATCCAGGACAGACGGCAACCAGTGGCACTGGGGTAGGGGCCATACCCACTACCTTTCCTGAAGCCTGACAGGCACTTCCCCCACAAGGGAGATCCGCTAGCCCCAAACCCTTGACTTTATCAGAGGCTTTTTCATTGGCCAAGCTTAACAAGCAGCCTGTAGATGGAAGCAGATGGAGGTGGATTTCACGGTGCCTTGGGTCTTTTGCTGATCTGCCGCTGGCCCAGTGCGGGTAAAAGATGGCCTTGGCATGCAGTTTGGTCCTTCTGTGAGCACATAAGCCCAGCAGAAGCAGCCACAGAGAAATTCAGTGTAGAGATGGTGGGAAGCCAGTGGATGACAGTTTTCCTCAACTTAAGCCAGTGGTTCTCAACCTTTCTAGTGCCATGACCCCGCAATACAGTTCCTCATGTTGCGGTGACCCCAAACCAAAAAATAATTTTGGTGGCTACTTCATAACTGTAATTTTGCTACAGTTATGATTTGGAATGTAAATACCTGATATGCATTATGTATTTTCCGATGGCTTTAGGCGACCCCGCTGGGGTCGCGACCCACAGGTTGAGAACCGCTGACTTAAACACAAAGACATCTGTGCAGCTGTCCAATGAACTTGTGTATATCTTACTCACTTTTCAGAATAACCCTGTTTGTTCAGTTGGTGAAAATTTGGGCTGTGTTTTAGGATTGGTGCACATGTCTGTGTTGTATTTCAGTAAAAATTTTTAAAAGCCTGACCTGTGGTGACACACTAGATAAAAGAGTCAACCTGGAATACTGAGGTTGCTGGTTCAAAACCCCAGGCTTGCCCAGTCAAGGCACATATGAGAAGCAACTACTACAAGTTGATACTTCCTGTTCCCAACCCCATTCTCTCTCTCTCTCTTCTCTCTAAAAGTCAATAAATAAAATCTTTTTTAAAAGTTAGAAGAGAAAACCCACAACTCTGAAGTACGTAGCCCCGTTACCAGGGGAAAGTGAAGTTTGAAAAGGTTAAATGACTTGGCCAAGGTCAAGGTCAGTAGCTGAGATTCAAAGCCAGGACTGTGGGTCTCAGAGATGGGTGGGTGCCCTTCCTTTTCTGACAGCTCAGTGGACCCTTCTCCATGCCGCTCCTCTGAGGTGCCAGGATGGCCATGGGCCACTTTGGCTCCTCAAACCCAGGTTTTGTATCAAGTTTCCCCTTGATATATATATATATGTGCCTTCCAACCTTGTCCTATTTCTATTCCCAATAAATGGTTATTATCACAGCACTAGGGCAACCCTGTGGCACATTTCTCAGTCAGGACCTATTACCTGGAGGCAGCAACTGAAAGGACAGGCCCCCCTGCTCTTGGAGCCTGGGCTCGAGCTCATGATGTTTTGAGTCTTGATTCCTACTAGGGACTCCAGGGTTGGTCAGGGTTTGGGCCTGACCTCCATCAGCCAAGCTCAGCCCAAGGGCAAGATGGCAGTTAAGTTTGGGGGACTTAGTTCCAATACGCGATTTAGTTGGAACCCATATGACAGCAGCTGCTGGGGAATAGTTGATGTAAAAAGGGTCATTCTGGGTGTCTCACCTGGTATCCCGGTCTAGCAGGCTGCACCGATTGCCTGGACATTGTGATCTGGGGTCTGAGTTGTGGGACATGAACCCGACACTAGGACTCTCTACTCTTCTCCATATGAGACTCTAGCCTCTTAGACCAAGTCCTACACAAGAGGGTGCTTGATGAGGGTAGGCTAGAAATCCAGAAGACAGGGACAAAATGGGAATCAGAGGGCCTTTGCCTCAATAGGCTAGGGTGAGAGCATGACAGCAGAGGTCACCTGGGGAGGCTCAAGGAAGGGTGAGAGTCACGGCAGGGACTTCTGAGGCCAAGGCTCCCTCCAGTCTGGGCTGCACACTCAGAAGAAGGAAGATGGTGGTGGAAGAAGGCTCCTGTGGCCTGTCAGAGTGAACAGGAAGGATGCAAAGCTGGCACGATGACCAGGGAGATGCACTTATCTCACCCAATGGACCTTGGAGGGATATTAATGGAGGGGCACACTTGTCATTGTCCAGGGTGTCATTTCCACCCCCTTCTGCTCTATCTTTCCTCAGCAGTAACAGCACATTCTACTTGCCACAGTCCATCCCAACACTCACATCTGATTGCTCAGTTTCACTCCCAGCGACAGAAATGCGATCTTGATCTTCCTGTACCTTCCTGGTTCATATTATGGTCTCTCCCTGAACACAGATGTTTCCACGTGGAGAATAATGTCTCCTCCCAATGCTTCTTCGCTCCAGGATCAGATCTGGCACTTTTTCTGAGAACCTTGCCCTACTGGATTCACAGGTACTGGGAGCACTTTGCCCTTTTGATCGTATCTCTGGCTCTTGCGCGAACCCCATTTCTTAACTGGGCCTCTTGGCTGCTCCTTTTCCTCTCCAGCCTCAGGCCAATCTGTTCCCCCCAAGATTTCACTGGTCTTGGATTTCAGACAGGGGTCTTGTGGGAAAAAAAAAGTCTCTTCTATTCTGCCCCTAAGTCTCACACAAAGGTCCCATTCTTCATCTACCGCTCAGCCCAAGCCCACCACCCTAGAGAGAGGCTCCCACTGCTCACAGGAAAGCAGACGCGCAGGGGGATTCTTGGCGAAGGCTCAGAGTGAGCTAATCCCCACTCTCCCAGCTCTTGGTGGCCAGTTGATACCTTTGCCCCTCAGGGGAAGAACCCAGAGAAAAACATACATGATGCTAACTAACACTGAAGTTTGGGCTGAAGCATGAAGATATAATAAATAGGATCTCCATTCCAAAGGGGCCAGACCAGACCGTATACCACATTTTTCAAGCAAATAGTTGAGAAGTGACTCTTGAGCCCCGCACCCATGACAAAAAATCAGTTGGGAAATGGAGAAGGGTATTGGGGAGGACTTTTAGATTGCTGCAAACCCTGCCCCCAGAGGGCAAGGTTTACTTCAACAGAATCAGTGACAAAAAGCTTCAAGACACAAAGAGATTGCCTGACCAGGTGGTGGCACAGTGGATAGAGCGTGGGCCTGGTATGGAGAGGACCCAGGTTCAAAACCTCAAGGTTACTGGCTTGAACGCAGACTCACCAGATTGAGCGTGGGGTCTCTGGCTTGAGCATGGGATCACAGACTTGACCCCATGGTTGCTGGCTTGAGCCCAAGGTCATTGGCTTTAGCAAGGGGTCACTGGCTTGGCTGGAGCCCCCCCCCGCCCACGTCAAGGCACATATGAGAAAGCAATTGATGAACAATTAAGGTGTCACAACAAAAAATGTTTATCTCTCTCCCTTCTTGTCTGCCACCTCCTCTCTTTCTCTCTCTCAAAAAAAAAATAAAAAAAAGACACAAAGAACTTGGTATGTCCCAGGGTTTTGGGGAATGTGCCACTGGAAATCTAGTGGCCAGATTGTGGCTAGCTGGACCTCCCAGGATAGAAGGAAGAACATGGCTGCATGGAGGCCAGCCTGCACTCCAAGTGTATTGGGCCAAGGGTGCTCACGGCTGCAGCTGGTTGTTTCCATCCCTCTCCCTACCACCCCAAACGAGAAGAGTGAAGAGGCTCTTACAGAGAAACCTATGGCGAGTGCATGTGCAGAAAACCAGGAACAGCTGATGAGGCAGAAAAAGTACAGAAGCTGTTAGAGGGGACTTAAGGGAGAACTCCAAAGAATCCATGAGAGTACCCAGGAGGAAAAGACTTTGAAGATCTGGAGGCCCAGAGAATACATTGTTATTTTATGTCAGTGCAGTCAAGAACTTTTAGGTCCCCTTTCCCTTCTTCTGTCTCACACTTCAACCCAATGAAGACTAGAACAGCAGCTAGCAAGGGATGGGGAGAAAAAAGGTAAACCGAACCCCTTTCTACTCCACCTTCCCCAGCTGCCACTTCAGGGCAGACGGGCAGCCAGCGCACTTGCAATCAGCCCTAGCTGGAGAGGAAAAATTCCTTCCCTTAGATGAAGATGCAAGCGTTGATTATGAACTAAACATCTCTACCTACTAACTTAAAGTGAATGTAGAGCTTAACACCTGAGAATGACCCAGATAAGCCATGAGACTGCCCAGATCTTCATCCAGGGACAAGAGAAAATTCTTCTATTAATAAATTTTACAGGAAAGTGGGAGACAAATACAGTTGCATTCCAATTACATTCCAACAAGTTGTCTTCTTCTTATTCTTCTTCTTCTTCTTCTTCTTCTCCATCTCCTCCTCCTACTCCTCCTTCTTCTTTTTCCAAGTGAGAGGAGGGGAGATAGAGAGACAGACTCCTGCATGTGCCCCAGTCAGGATCCACCTGGCAACCTCCATCTGGGGCCGATGCTCTGTCCATTTGGGGCCATGCTCACAACTGAGCTACTTTTAGTGCCTGAAGTGGAGGCTCCATGGAACCATCCTCAGCACCTGGGGCCAATGTGCTAGAATCAGTCTAACCACGGCTGAGGGAGGAGAAGAGAAAGGGAGGAAAAGCAAATGGTTTCTTCTCCTGTGTGCCCTGACTGGGAATTGAATCTGGGACATCCACATGCTGGGCTGATGATGCTCTAGCACTGAGCCAACTGGCCAGGGCCTTCAATGATTATTCTTGTTTAAATCCTGCATACAGACCCATAGCTTGTCGACAAATAGGACTGACAAAAGTCAGAGGATGCTATGTCCACATAAGGACCCTTAGGCTGTTTAATCCGACCCTCTTGTTTCACTGATGCCATGTCTATAGTAACGATGGTGATGATAATAGCAACTCCCTTTGGCTCATATTTTGCCAATCTCTGTTCTAAGCTCCTAAATCTTAATTCTTTAATCTTCACAATAGTCCTGCTTTTTTTCCCTTTTTTTCTTTATTCATTTTCTAGAGAGGAGAGAGAGAGGGAGAGAGAGAGACAGAGAGAGAGAAGGGGGGAGGAGCTGGAAGCATCAACTCCCATATGTGCCTTGACCAGGCAAGCCCAGGGTTTCGAACCGGCGACCTCAGCATTTCCAGGTTGACACTTTATCCACTGCGCCACCACAGGTCAGGCTAGTCCTGCTTTTTAAGTAAATGAGTAAATGGTGATGTAACGCTTGGCTCACAGTAGGATTTCCTGTGGGTAAAACAAACCCTCGCCTCATCTGGTTTCCCAGTCCCAAGTAAACTTAAAGGAGGAGGGGGTACAGAAGCAAGCTATGTATGTAACTGTCTTTCCTACCACTGGGGATCACTCTAATCTCCATACTGTCAGGTTCCCTTGACCAAGCTCAGCTTTAGCTCATACTGTTCCACTACTCACACAGTCTTCTCCACTGACCTAAATCCTGCTTACCCTTCAAAGCCTGCCCTTCTTGCAGCCACCCTCCGCAACTCAGTCTGAGTGCTCAACAGCTCTTAGCTAAGTAGATGCTTTCATTTACAGAGGGAGAAGGGGCCCAGCAAAGGGAAGAGACTTATGCAAGGTCGTGCAGCATAACTAATTCTCACTGGAAGGAGAATTTAGAGTCATGATACCCAACCTCAGGCAGGAACTCTGTGGCACACTAGGATGCATGCTGACTATGCCTGGGCTTGCTAACTCCCAGAGCGAGAGCGTCAGCTCTGTGGGCACCCTATTACATAGCAGTGGTGGGAGAAAACTAGCTTTTATTGAAGGACCAGACATGACAGCAGGTGGGAGTGTCTCAGTGAGCCGGGATCAGGAGCTCAGGGGCTGAGGGGCAGAGGCAAGGCCAGGGCTATATGAAGGTGAGGTGAGTAGAAGCAGGGACACCACAGCTCTCCTTGTGCTCCTCAAACAGTTGCTCCAGAGCCTTCATGTAGAGCATGTGGTAGTGGTCAACTTCCTCGTCAGTGGGGTGGATGCACTGGGGCACGGGGATGGGGCGGCCCACTGCAGGGAGAGGGGAGACAGGTGAGGTGAGAGGCCTTGGCCGCCCACACGGCTGACGGCAGCTTTCTTCCCTGGAGATGAGGACTCACCTACGGTGGTGATGGGCACAGGGAAGGGCAGCAGGCCCCAGGAGTTGGCTGAGAAGAAACTCCGGCCCCAGAAAATGCAAGGAGAAAAACCCATGAGCTTCTTGAAGATGATCTGACACAGATGCTGCCAGGAGTCTGCGGCAAAAACCTTAAGTCTGAAGACCTCATTCTCCCCAAAGGAGTACACAGGCACTAGGGAGGCCCTGGGAAGGGGAGGCGGTAGAGAAGAGGGGTGGTCAGGCAAGAGGCTCTTGGAGTACCCCAAGGTGGGAACCCCAGAGAACAGCATATCCCCCCATACCTCATGATTTCACCTTCCAAGGCCTTTAAAGCAAATGACAATGGTTACAAAGAAAGAGCTAGAGCCCTGTTCGGGTAGCTCAGTTGTTCCAAGCATCATCCCGATACACCAACATTGCAGATTTGACCCCTGGTCAGGGCACATACAAGAATCAGCCAAAATACCTGACCAGGCGGTGGCGTAGTAGATAGTGTCATACTGGGACGCAGGGGACCCAGGTTCAAAACCCCCGAGGTCCTCAGCTTGAGCGCGGAGTCACTGGCTTGAGTGTGGGATCATAGACATGACCCCATGGTTGCTAGCTTGGCCCAAAAGTCGCTGGCTTGAAGCCCATGGTTGCTAGCTTGAGCCCAAGGTCACTTGCCCTGCTGTAGCCCCCTCCACCTTTAAGGCACTTAGGAAAAAGCGATCAATGGACAACTGAGGAGCTGCAATGAAAGACTGATGTTTCTCATCTCTCTCCCTTTCTGTCTGTCCCTATCTGTCCCTCTATCTCTCTGTCACCAAAAAAATAAATAAATAAAAAAAATCTGCCAATGAGTACATAAGTAAGTGGAACAAATAAATGTTTCTCTCTCTCTTCCTCTCGCTCTAAACTCAGTCAATAAACAAGTTTTTTTAAAAAAAAGCTCTGGAAGGCCTGGCTGGAGAGCTCAGTTGGTTAGGTTAGAGCATCTTTGTGAAGCACAGAAGTTGCCCGTTTGATCCCTGGCCAGGGCACATACAGAAACAGATCGCTGTTCCTGTCTCTCACTCTCTCCTTTTCTCTCTCTAAAAAAATTAATAAAAAAAAAAGACCTAGAGGAAGGGACTCACACATCCTGAGAAACAACTGTGTACTAAACCTTCATATATACATTTCCTCATCTAGTCTTTACAGTTACATTGTTGCAAGGCAGGTTTTAACTCTATTTTGCAGGTGAAGAAACATGCCTACGGTCTTGCTTTTGAGATAGTGTCAGAGAAGGATTTGAACCTTGTGCTTCTTTTTTTTTCTTTTTCTTTTTTTTTGTATTTTTCTGAACCTGGAAATGGGGAGGCAGTCAGACAGACTCCCGCATGCGCCCGAACGGGATCCACCCGGCATGCCCACCAGGGGGTGGTGCTCTGCCCATCTGGGGCGTTGCTCTGTTGCAACCAGAGCCATTCTAGCGCCTGGGGCAGAAGCCAAGGAGCCATCCCCAGCGCCTGGGCCATCTTCTGCTCCAATGGAGCCTTGGCTGCGGGAGGGGAAGAGAGAGACAGAGAGGAAGGAGAGGGGGAGGGGTGGAGAAGCAGATGGGTGCCTCTCCTGTGTGCCCTGGCCGGGAATCGAACCCAGGACCTCCGCACGCCAGGCCGACACTCCACCACTGAGCCAACTGGCCAGGGCCTGAACCTTGTGCTTCTAATCTGAAGGGTCCTGCTATTTGCACGACGACGCTGACTGTCTTGGAGGAGGAAGCCTGGAAAGTGGGCACAGTGCTTGGCACAGAGTAAGCCCTCATGCACTGGTGTGAGCTCCGTCCAGGGATGAGGGGCAATGTGGGCTCTGGGAGCACACACTCCCACCTCCAGGGACCTGCATGTGTAGGAATGGAGTGTGTACCCCCAGACACACTATAAAGTTCTAACCATTAACAGCAGCTGTGGACTGGGCACCAGCAACCCACTCACCCATGTCTCAGTGCCAGGCGTACAAAGCCTTTGCGATTCCGGAGAACGAGGTGATGCTCCCCTGGAATCGCATACAGGGACTCATGGGCACCCCCAATCATGATGACCACGGCTTGCCCACGCTGGGGCTGTGACAGAATATAGTCCAGGCCCTCGCGGTTCACAGAACATACTCCTGCAGGCATGAGGAGGCGTGGAGTAGTCACCACCCCATCCTTGGCTCCGGCCCCTCACCCCACCCTTTAGTATCTGAAGGTGAGCCCCAGATCCCATTCCTTCCAACCCCCCCTACCCACCATGCCCGTGTCTTTGTACTTATGGTGTCTGTTCCAGCAAGGACACCATAGGACACTTGCTCCAAAGCTATTCACTGATGCTCACTATGAGTCTATCCAGTGCTCACTATGAGTCTATTCCTGGCCACTCAGCTGGAGGCTCACCAGCGCACATGATGTAGTCTCGATAGATTGGGAAGTAGAAGAGTGTGGCCAGCACGACTAGTGAGGGCCGAAGCCCAGGGAAGTGCTGGGAGAAGCCGTTGCCCTCGGTGGCGAAATTACAGAAGGTTCCGATGCACATGATCCCATGTGGGTGAGAGCCAAACACATAGTTCCGGTCAGGGGGCAGCTCCGCTGTTTTCACCAGCTTTGGGGTGTTGGGCAGGATGAAGGAAAGAAGGCATAGAGGTCAGGGCACTGCTGAAAAGTGTTGCCCTCTACCCCAACAGACTTCAGAGTTCAAGGTCCGAGGATAAGGGCAAGGGCACAAGGGCCCACTATTGAAAACCATCCCCCCCCCCCCCATTGCCTTAGCTTAGGCAGTTGGGGCTCGGGCTCTAGCACAGGGAAGGATGAACAGGTAGGAGAGGTGGGAAGAAGAGGAGGCAGAGAGTCTCCCTGGAGGGTAACCTGTCACCTTAATAGGATAATAATCCCTTAGGTATTTCCAAATGGTCCAGTTCCTCATCCACTCAGACCGCCTTCCACCTTGGGGCAAAGAGATGTGGGTGGAAGAAACCCTGGAGGCACCCAGTTGCCATCTCTCACTACATGGGCCCCTTTCCAGCACTTACCTTGGTTGGGTGTGTCCCAGTCTAGGAAGAACCATGCCAAGTAGAGAACAGAGAATGACCAGAGGGATGTGAAGAGGAGGGAGAAGATAAGAAGGAATGAAAGAAGGCCTTAGTGAAAGATAAGAAAGAAAAACAAATTAGCTTTTGAAACGAAGTGGTTTTTATCCAGTGGTTCTTTCCCACCCTCACGGATCCTATCCTCCCGCTATTTCCTAGCCCCACATCAGCCCTCTCCCTCTCTCTTTGCCCTTAGGCATCAGGTGAGTGGACCGCCAGCTTTCCCCTGCCCCCAGTCCCTTCTCCCCCGGTTGACCCCATGCATCCATGCTCTCCCACTCTTCTCACCCATGAAGAGGAAAATGAGCACGTAATGGTAGGCGCCCACTGCTTCCAGCCACTGTTTCCGCAGAGTTTTCATGGTGCAGGAGGGTGGCAGGAAGGTGGAGACTCCTATTCCAGTAGCTGCCCTCTGCCAGCAAGACCCCAGGAACAGGAGGACAAATGATGGTTTTCCAAGGCGCCCAGGAAGGCTTTCCCGTCTGAGAGGCCAAGCCTTTGGGACCTCCGGGATTGCGTGTGTGGGGGGTGTGGGGTGGGGTAGAAGAGCTGTGGACGGAGCGATCCTTGGATCCGGATGTCTTCAGGCTGTTCTCCGTCTGATCTTTGAGCTTCCTGAGTCAGTCGGGGCTGGCTGCGGGGCGGGTCTGGGAGGAGCGAGGGGCTGTGAGAAGGAGGTGAAGCAACGAATGTGCGGAGGAGACTAAGAAGGCGCCGGAGAGGCCCAGGATTGGGCCCCAGCCTCTGGCGGGAGCCATAAACCCAACTGAGACTGTCTGATATCGAATGAGGCTGAGCAGGCCCCTGACAGATGCCCGGGATCTTTTTGTGGGTCTCCGAGAGTATCAAGGCCACCGGGTGCCTTGGCCAGGCTCGGAGGTAGGGGGGCAGGCTGGGTTGCAGCGCGCGCAGACCTTCCCGGCTGTGCACAAACACACACAAACAGCGCAGATCTGTTCCCGCTTTTAATTCCACCCCCGCCCCCCCCCCCACAGTCATCGAGGGGGCCGGGGAGGACTGGGAGGCAGTAGCGCGCCTAGGTGAGGACGAGGTGCTGCTCCGCCGGGATCCCGTAGCGCGCCTTGTGCTCTTCGAACAGCCGCGTGAGCCGCTCAACGTAGAGCGCGTGCAGAGTGTCCACTTGCGCCCGGCTGGGCCGCGGGCTCTTCTGCACCGGAATCGGAGCCCCTACTATGGGAGGAACGAGAACCAAGAGAGGGATAACTGGGACTCCTAGTCCCCTTCCCTCCCGCCCGCTGCGATTGTCTGGAGCAAAGGTCACGGCGCCGGCGACTGTCAAAGGCCAGCCTGGCGGCCAGGCCGGCGTGGCCACACGCGGCGGACAGCCGGGTTTCAGGCCTCAGCCAGCGACCTGCATAGCCGGGCTCGGGGACCCCGCGGGGGACTGAGGTCCCGGGAGTGGGCGGGCCCCAGCTCACCGACCGTGTGGATGGGCGTGCGGAAGGGCAGGAGGAGACCTAGGCGGCCATGAAACAGCGGCAGGGCCACGCTCAGCAGCCGCTGTAACGTTTCCTGAGCCCTCCGAACCCACGAGCCCGGTGGGTTCGGAAACTGCTGGAAGAGCTCGTTTTCCCCGAAAGAGAAGACAGGCACCAGAGAGGCCCTGGGAGAGAGAGGCGCGCCTGATTCCGGGCCCCGGGGGCGCGCTGCGCTCCTCCCGCGCGCCCCCCTTCGGCCACCTGCAGCCTCCTCACCCGTATTCCAGCGCCAATTTGACAAACCCCTTCTGATTCCGGATCCTCAAGCTCAGCGCTCCGGGCTTTGCCTCCAGCGACTCCAGGGGCCCTCCAACCGCCACTACGGCCACCTGGCCGCCCCCAGGCCGGGACAACAGATAGGCAGCGCTGGCCTTGTCAGAGGACACCAAACCTGGGGGGTGAGGAGGCAAAGGCTGGGGGGTGCTGATGCCCGGATCTTCCAGAGGAGAGGAGAGGGAGGAGGGCACCAGAAAGGTAGAGTTGGGACTAGGAGTCTCCAGACAGGAGGAAGGCAGGTAAGAGGTGAGAGCAAGAACCAGGTCTCCTGGAGTCGGGCTCGCCACTCCTCACCACTACACATGATGTAGTCCCGGAAGAAAGGGAGGTGAAACCAACAAGGCAGCATGAGCAGGTGCGGGCAGAGGCCAGGGAAGATGCGGGAGAAGCCGGTGGCCTCTGTGCAGAAGTTGCTGAAGGCCCCGATGACCAGGACGCCGTGAGGGTGGAAGCCGAAGAGATAGTTGTGGCAGGGATCCAACTCTGCGGTTTTAACCAGCTGGGGGGGCAGAAGGTGCACACCCCACCCTGGCGGTGAGATTGGACTTTTGGGGATGACGATAGGAAGAGTCGATTCTGTATTCCTGCCCCCAACCCAGCGCGCAGCCTCTGGGGGCCCTCACCGAGATGGGGAAGTAGTCCCGGAAATGTCTCCAAATGGCCCAGTTGCGGACCCAGGCAGATCTGCGACCCCCTGTCTGTGGCGTGTCCCTGTCTCTATAGAGCCAGACCAAGTAGAGGACTGCCAGTATCCAGGCTGGGCCTAGGAGAAGGAGGAGCAGCACCGCCAGGCACACCTGGGCTGCAGGATGGGGAAGGGGATATCAGCACCCAGGCGTATAAGTCCCAGATTTCCCCTTGCCCCCACTTCCCTGTCCCACCTCATTTTTTCTCCTTTAAGGATTCTGGAGATCCCTGCCCCACCTCCTCCCTTGTGTTAATGGGGAAGCAGAGGCTCAGGTTGTGTGAGGTTAGGTCCAGGGCTTCAGAGACTCACCCAGTCCCAAGAAGGAGAAGACCCATTGCAGGACAGCAAACACTTGGAGGCACTGGCGTAAACGGCTGGAAGAGGCCGGCATTCTGCGGTGGGTAGTCGCACAGGGGCCACCTTGCCTTCTTAAGCACACCCGTCTTTTGGCCCAACCCACTGGCCTTGACCCCTGGTCCTGGTTCCACCCACCCCATTTTTGTCCTCTTTGCTGACTTGCACACTAGAATCCGCTGAGCCCCTGCACGGAAGGGTTAACCACTACCTGAGCTCATGGAAATGAGCAGGGTTGACGGGCTGGAGGTAGGGGTGTGGGGGTGGGGTGGTGAGGCAGGTCTTTGGACTTTGTGGGGTCAGGACCTCTGGCCTCTGTGAAGAGCTGGCTAGCAGAGGTCTATGAAAGTGGGAGGTTGCTAGAGTTGCGTGTACCACGAATGGCAGGGCTCCCAACATGCGTGAGAACAGCCTAGGACTCCATGGGGAGCCGCTCCAGAGGGAAGCGCTTTGTGGGAAAAGTGAAGGGTTGTTGAGACCCTCAAGAGAGGGCCCTCTGTGCAGTGGGCACACCCTCCAAGTGGATTGGGGCCCTGCCCTCCTCCCTCTCCTCTCCTCTGAAAGATCCAGGCATCAGCATCCAACCTTTGTCCCCCCCAGCCCACACCAGGTTTGGTGTCCTCTGACAAGGCCAGCACAGCCTATCTGTTGTCCTGGCCTGAGGACAGAGGCATGTAGCTGTTTCTCCAGGTTAGGGAATGTCACTTCTTCTTTTTTTTTTTTTTTTTTTCTTTTTTTGTATTTTTCTGAAGCTGGAAATGGGGAGAGACAGCCAGACAGACTCCCACATGCGCCCGACCGGGATCCACCCAGCACTCCCACCAGGGGCAACGCTCTGCCCACCAGGGGGCGATGCTCTGCCCATCCGGGGCATCGCTCTGCTGCGACCAGAGCCACTCTAGAGCCTGGGGCAGAGGCCAAGGAGCCATCCCCAGCATCCGGGCCATCTTTGCTCCAATGGAGCCTTGGCTGCGGGAGGGGAAGAGAGAGACAGAGAGGAAGGGGGGGGTGGAGAAGCAAATGGGCGCTTCTCCTATGTGCCCTGGCCGGGAATTGAACCCGGGTCCCCCGCACGCCAGGCCAACGCTCTACCACTGAGCCAACCGGCCAGGGCCGGGAATGTCACTTCTTTAGGAAAGTCTGACACACAACCCATCAAGTGCCTCTGTCACATGCTCTCCTAGCATAAAATATTTTCCTTCCATTATGGGGATTTTTAAAATAAGGTCTCCCCTAAACTGTAAGCAACAAGAGGCCATAATGTACTCATCACTGTAGACCTTGTGGTGGGTGCCTGGCAGATGGGAGATACTTTGTAAATGAATATACCCACTGTAGGAGACAGAATAAACCAGAAATAAAAGGAGAAGAGGCCATCAGTGATGAGAGAATCAGGCCAGGACAGACTGCTCAGGCTGGCACACCCTTTCTGTTCCATTCTTGCACAGGCTTCCTTGTCCAGGTACCTTATCAGGAGGCACTTTCTTGTCTCTGCTTAGCCTACTTCCATCCACAGGGCATGCGATAAAGGTAGTGGGAGCCAGAGTCAGATGAACTTAAAAGTCTAGCCAGATATTAGAGAAATGCAAATCAAAACGGCAATGAGATACCACCTCACACCTGTTCGATTAGCTGTTATTAGCAAGACAGGTAATAGCAAATGTTGGAGAGGCTGTGGAGAAAAAGGAACCCTCATACACTGTTGGTGGGAATGTAAAGTAGTACAACCATTATGGAAGAAAGTATGGTGGTTCCTCAAAAAACTGAAAATAGAACTACCTTATGACCCAGCAATCCCTCTACTGGGTATATACCCCCAAAACTCAGAAACATTGATACGTAAAGACACATGCAGCCCCATGTTCATTGCAGCATTGTTCACAGTGGCCAGGACATGGAAACAACCAAAAAGCCCATCAATAGATGACTGGATAAAGAAGATGTGGCACATATACACTATGGAATACTACTCAGCCATAAGAAATGATGACATCGGAACATTTACAGCAAAATGGTGGGATCTTGATAACATGATACGAAGAGAAATAAGTAAATCAGAAAAAACCAGGAACTGTATTATTCCATACGTAGGTGGGACATAATAGTGAAACTAAGAGACATTGATAAGAGTATGGTGGTTACAGGGGGGAGGGGGGAATGGGAGAGGGAAAGGGGGTGGGGAGGGGCACAAAGAAAACAAGATAGAAGGTGACAGAGGACAATCTGACTTTGGGTGGTGGGTATGCAACATAATTGAACGACAAGATAACCTGGACTTGTTATCTTTGAATATATGTATCCTGATTTATTGATGTCACCCCATTAAAAAAATAAAATAAAAAAAAAAAAAAAAAAAAAAAGTCTAGCCAGAGATGCCTGACCTGTGGTGGCGCAGTGGATAAAGCGTCGACCAGGAAATGCTGAGGTTGCTGGTTCAAAACCCTGGGCTTGCCTGGTCAAGGCACATATGGGAGTTGATGCTTCCTGCTCCCCCCCCCCCCGCCTTCTCCCCCCACTTTCTAAAATGAATAAGTAAAAAAATAAGAAATTAAAAAAAAAAAAAGTCTAGCCTGAGAGATGCTCAGTCCACATAGCAAGGTGACCCATCCACTCAGGTGACCTGCCTTGCCCCCCAGGAAGGAAGGCTTCATGGGGGAGTTTTTCTGGGAGTCTGGGAAGGAGGCAGGGATAAAGTATGAATGGCAAGTGAGGTGTAGAAGGCAGAAAATGTCCTGGGACAGGTGAACAGGCCTGTTTAGTTTTTAAAAGGTTTCTACAAGGGAACAGTTGGGAGATAAATTCAGGAAGATAGGTTGGTCCAAGGCTGGTAGAGATCAACCTGAAGAGACATGGCTGGCTGTCCTCAGGGTTCCTGGGTGGAGGGGTCTGACAAGGGCTTGTTGGGCCCCCAGAGGCTGGAAGCAAGACCTGCTCTCCGTTCTCTTTCCCATGGCTGCTTCACTGTCCTCTCCCAGGAAGCCTTCCTTGGAATGGCCCACCAGGGCTTTCCCTTTCCTGATCCCCCCAACTAAAAGTTCGGGTCCCAGCAGCGACAGGAAGGCTCCTGCCTGCCTTTCCTCATAGTATACATGCCTCCAGGGAGTCTTCTCTGAGCACTGTCCCTGGAGCCCAGCTCGGGGGTGTGCTACCTCACTCTTCATGTAAAGGAGAAGAGGCCATCAGTGATGAGAGAATCAGGGAAAAGAGTGCAGGGGCTGGGTGGGGGGTGGCTTTCAACTGAGCCTGATGGTGAAGTCCTTTTCGTTTGGCCCTTTGAAGGCACCGTCCCAGCTCAGGCAATACAGGGCAGTGAGAAGCCGGATCCAGGGAAGCTCCTAGGTGCCACACATTCTGATTCTTCCTTTTCCTCTTCTCTGTCCTTTTTTTATTTTTAAACTTTATTCATTTTAGAGAGAGAGTAGAGAGAGAGAGAGAAAAGGTGGGGAGGAGCAGGAAGCATCAACTCCCATATGTGCCTCTACCAGGCAAGCCCGGGGTTTCAAACCGGCAACCTCAGCGTTCCAGGTTGACAACACTTTATCCACTGCACCACCACAGGTCAGGCTCTCTGTCCTTTTTATCTGGAGTAACTTTGGTCTCTCCCTACTCTGGGTGTCAGGAGGGGTACAGAGTCAATAGGTAGATAAAAGACAATAAATAGACTCAAGAATTACAAATGCTCCTTTATTAGGAGTGAGGCGAAGAAACAATAAGTTATCACACAGGGAACCCCCCAGAAGCTCTCCCCAGGAACCCCTGGGGGCTGAGAAGCAGGACAAGGGGGCTCCAGGAGCTTCCCGAGAGGGCTGTGTGTGGGGGGGAGTGAGGTGAGACATTCAGTCCCAGACACACCAAACGTACTCAGTAAGCGAGCAGCCAGACAGGCCCCCTCCAAGGAGTGGGGCACAAGAAGGCACGATGGCAGGAGAGGTTTGACAGAGTGGCTGAATGTCAAGGGTCAACAAAGGACACCATGATGTAGCGAGTGCCCCTCGTGGTGGGCAGTCCCTCATGGTAGTGGGTGAGACGGCCAGGGTGCAAGAGCCCCCAGCCCTTCCGTGGGGCCGAGACCACACAGTCATAGCGTAGGAAGCGGCAGCCACCTCCCTGGGAAGGGGACAGAAGGGGAGAGTGAGCAGACATAGGATTGGAGGCAGAGATACAAAACCATGAGAGGCAGACCAGAGGTATAGGGGTGGGGGGATGCAGGGGGGTTGGGGTGTCAGCTGACAGGAAGACACAGGAGGGAGGGCAAGGCAGCCAGACTAGAAGCAATCCAGGAAAGGAAACCAGCAAAGTAAGAGGGAAATGTGCAGAGAGCAGGCTGGGGGCAGGGAGGGCGCCTGAGGGCCATGTGCAGGGTTGTAAGGGGTGGACTCGGTCCCAGTGGAAGAGTGTGTGTGTAGGGGCCCTGGCAATGCCCTGGAGTAGGAAGGCATTAGGGGCTCACCTCGTAATCCACACCCTTGCGGTTGAGAGCAACGTTGAGAGTAAAGGTGGAAGAATCGTGATGTGGCCGCAAAGAGGGCTGTTCATCTGGCCGGTAGCGGACCACAAAGTTCATCACTGCCCGGGTCTATGGGGACATGAAAAAGGGCTGGAGGGATGACCCTCAGGTCCAGGGGCTCTTCTAAGGAGGTGACAGCCCCTGTGTCCAGGGAGTGGGAGTGGCCACAGGGTCAAAAAGACTCTGCCCCACCCCACCCCGGTGCTGCCCCAGTGGCGGCAGGAGCAGCAGCCCACCTTGGTGTGGTAGCCTGGGAACAGGCTCTCGGTCATGGGCCCCACGTACGTCCTCAGCAGCTGCAGCCACTGGTCCTCATAGCCCACCTGCTTCATGTGGATGTCCACCGTGGGCACATTCTCATAGCCTCCAGCCAGTCTTGAGTCCTGTGGACAGTGGGCACCAAGCCCCTGACAGCAGTGCCAGCCTCTCCCCTCAGCTTATTCCTGGGACTTAAAGCCTGTGTTCCCTTGTCTGAAACAGCCTCAACCACTTCTCAGCTTGACTCACACTTATTGTCCTTGTAGTCTCAGCTAAGATGCCACCTGTTCTGTGAAGCACCTTGGTCCCCCCACATCTGGGTCAAAGGCCCCCCCTGTGACTCCCACTGTACCTAGGCTGCCGCCGCCACTGACAGCCACAGGGGAGAGGGCCGAGTTCGGCCTGTGCAACTCATCAGTGCACCTGTGCCACCTCGGTCAGTGGCTGGCATCTAGGACCCGCCCAGTAAGGATTTCTTGAATGAATAAGTAAATGAGTAAATGAATGCATTTGTGACCCTTGTGGGCCCCCTCTCTGTGTCCACTCTCATGATACTATTTCCCCTTCATCAGACCCAGAGCACCTTACTCCGGGAAGGGGCCCTCCTTTTTCCCTGCCCCAGCCCCTCTCACCTCATGCCGGCCTCCTGACCACTGACCATAGTGCTCCATTTCCTCCACCAGCTCATCACACATTTGCTCTGACAGCAGAGGGAACCAGTACACATCTGGGCATGGCTGAGGGCGGGGCAGGGGAAGAACAGGGCTGGGTTGAGAGAAGAGAAGCTAGGAGAAGGGGGATCTGAGCATGGAGATGGGCCCTGGCAAGGGCTCGGCCAGAGAGGCTCGGCCAGAGACAGCATGAGCAGCACTGAGAACACAGCACAATGGCAGGAGAGCCCCGGGTCCCCAGATTCTAGGACAGTGCTTTTCAAACTTTACAAAAATGTCATTTTTCCTATACCATATACCCACTGGACAAAGAGGCTCGCTGACTAATGCTAGGGTGGGGACTGAAAACCTATCTGACCAGACTTGGCCTTCATCTTGCTCCTGCAGAAAACCCTAAGGCATGTGGGGAAGTCAGGTTAGAAACCATCAATACAGGGAGTGGACTCAAGGCGTGATGGCCATCAGGGCAGTCAGGGATCCTGAGTGGGGCTCACCTGTTCCACGAGTCCATCCCCTTCAAGGGCCCGGCTATAGTTCTCATGAATATACTGCTCCTTCCAGTCCTGGGGAGGGAATGGGGGAGTACACCTTGATGTGTGTCCTCTTTCTTTTCTTTCTTTTTTTTTTTTTAGTGAGCGTGCGAGAGAATTTGTTGTGGCACTTTACTTGTTCATTGATTGCTTTCTCCTATGTGCCTTGATTGGGGTCACAAGGGGGCTCCAGCTGAACCAGTGACCCCTTGCTCAAGCCAGTGACCTTGAGCTTTAAGCCAGCAACCTTTGGGCTCAAGCCATGAGCCCGTGCCCAAGCCAGCAACCTCGGTGTTTCAAACCTGGGTCCTCAGCATCCCAGGTTGACACTATCCACTGTGCTACCACCTGGTCAGGCAATGTGTGTCCTCTTTACTTCATCTGATCCCACCCAGGAAGCCCCAGCACCTGGACGGCCCCTGCCTGGGCAGTAGCACGTCCTGCAAGGGTGTGTGTACCCATGTGCATCCACTTATACTGCAGGGCATTCACATTCTTTGAGTGAGGGGCCCCCCTACTTACCAGGGGGTTGTCAAAGATCTGCCAGAGGTCAGGATACAGGTGGTCTGTGTCATAACGGGAAGTGGCCAGGAGGCGGCCAAATTCATGTTGATTGCTGAGGTGGAGGAAGATGCCCTGGAGTGGGTACAGGTTGTGAGCAGGAGACACAAGGTGGCTGCCTCCCGCACCCCAGCACTGGGTCCTACTGCCCTGCTCACCTTCTCCCGCAGGCTCTTACAGAAGGCCATGTCTGGGTCAGTGTCGCTGCCCGAGAACACCTCCCTCTGGGGTAGCTCTGTCCTTAGGGTCTCCCCTCGGATCAAATATGCCTGGGAAATGTAGGGCACATTCCACACGCCCCTGGAAGTACCCACACTAGGGTCAGCTAGGTGAGCGGCCCCACAGTTCTGCCCAGGTCAGCCTGAGAGCCTCTTCCCTCAGGGCACCCCGCCCTCTGTGCTGGGAGGCCCTTTCACTTCCTCTGTTAAGCACTGCTAGTCACAACCCTTTCATACCCTGCTCCAAGTCACTTCCTATCCTACAACCACACCAGGTCCCTGAGACTGAGGCCTTGGAAGTGGGCGTGGGCATCTGTTCATGCCCAGGTGGGAGGTGGAGAGGGGCTGCAGCCCTGGCAGGACTCACACTCGCTTTCGCTGCACCAACTCCACGTAGTCCTCAGAGCGTGCGTAGTACTCATCGGGGCTCAGGGCTCCCCAGAAGTTGGACCACAGCTTCCCATGGCGGGACAGCATGGGTGCTATGACCTTCCTATGAATAGATGGAGGTGAAGACTGGGCAGAGATGAGCCCCATGCCCAGGGAAGGAGATGGGAGATCCCTGGGGATGACTTGGGGCCCTCTGGCTGAGCCAGGCAAGCAACCTGTTATCTTCAATGAGGCTGCGCAGGACCTGCTGGTTGGTGATGACGGCATCAGCATCCAGGCTGAAGTAGAATTCACACTTGAGGTCCTGCCGACACTTATCCCTGGAGGTGATAGACCAACAGAGAAGCTGAAACTGAAGTATGTGGGCAGAGGAGACTGCAGAGTGAGTGAAACTCTCCCTCACTCAGAACCCCCAGATTGTCCAGTCTGTGAGAGGGGCAAGGGAGAGACAGCATATATGGTGGCAGGGAGGGCAGGACTGTGGAGGTCATGGAGAAGCTGGATGGTGGACAGACAGGGAAGGGTGGTGCAATGGGTGGCAGCCTCACCATCTCCCACTCCCTTCAACCCCAATGATCCTCCCTGCCCAGGTCTCACTCACATGGCCATGTCTCTGGCCTCGCCTGGGGTCAGGGCCTCCTCTGGCCCGACCAGCTTCACAGCTGAGAAGTGGTCCTGGAGCTGGGGCCAGAAGTCTGCAATGTGGGGCTCATGGTACACCTCCTGGAGATGGAAGTGAGTGGGGAAGGGTACTGAGAGGGCAGAAAAGATGGCATCTGAGGGATGAAATAGGGGATGTGGTGAGTGAACAGGGCTAGGAGGCAATCTGGGTGGAGGGTGGAAGTTCTGATCAGGGCAGGTCCCCAGAGAGGGCCCACACTCTGCCAGGGTGTCTCACATTGTTATGTAGGAAGAGGGTGATCCTATCAGGGGGATAGTCCAGGAGCGTCAGCCGTTGCAGGAAGCGGGGCAGGAACGGGGTAGGTTGTTCCACAAACACAGCCAGAAGCACCCGGGGGGGAGGCTAGAAGATATTTATAACGGGGCTCAGAGGAATGCCCAGCACCCTCGCCTGGCCTATCCGCCACAACCCGGCCAGGTGTGGGGGTTCCCAGGAGCTCTGCCCTCCACAGCCGCCCAGCATGCTCTCCCTGCACCCCCTGCTTTAGTTGCTCTCCTGCCCTACCCCTCCTCACCTGCCCCCCCGGGAGTATCCTCCGGTCCCGGTCACAGAACCCACAGCCTCCCCCAGGAGTCCAGCCATTGGGGACATAGTTTCCCAGGTAATTCAGCTGGAGCTGTTGTGAGAGACAAGGGGAAAGGCTGAGGCAGAGGAATCCAGCACTGCAGAGGAGGAATGTCAGGTAGACGGACAGGAACAAGGAAGGAGGGGGAGCAGTGGGCACTTAAAACCTCTCCCAAAACCTCTGCTCCTGGGGCTGGGAGGACTTTACTGCTCATAAGGGCTGTAGGTACCCAGGGGCTGGGGCCAGGTATGGGGCAGGGGCTGGGGCTGAGGGTAAGAGCCATTGGGGCACCTTAGTGGGACCGTTCCCATGCACCACAACAGGAAGTGTGTCATAGGCCACATTCCGTATACGCACACGATTCCGATCAAACTTTAAAACCACCTCATCTAGGAAAGAAAGGCGAAGATTTAGACTCCCTTTCTCTTGAAGGCGCCAAGCAGCAGGTACTTCTAAATATGGGGGAATCCAGTTTCTCTGATGCCACCCTGGGGAGCTCCTCCACTTACTACTGGTGTGACCTGGGAAAGTCATCAGCCCCACAGAGAGGCAGTTTCCTCATCTGTAACAGGTAGATGACCACAGACCCCAGTTCTCCTTTGTAAGATTGTTGTGTTAATGAAATTACAGAAGTAAAGCCCCTAATCCAGGGCTTTGGCACATAGTATGCTCCATAGATGTCAGGATGGCCACTGCTTTTACTGCTGTTAGCACCGTGCAACTCCATCTAATCAGCCATTCAGATATTTGATAAAGTTAACATAAAGGTGAGTTGTAGATCACTTTAATTCTACCAGGATCCCCTGCCTAGTTCAGGATCCCCTGCAGCCTCTCTTATCTCTCTTTCTGAATGCCTTTCTCCTTACCTAAAGCCCCGTTGAGATTCTGAAAGATCCGAGATTTATGATCCAGATTAAGGCTGAGTTTCTCCTGGATGGCAAAAGATGGAGCAGTTAGTTCAAGAAGGGGTAGGACAGCCTGACCAGGCGGTGGCGCAGTGGATAGAGCGTCGGACTGGGATGCGGAAGGACCCAGGTTCGAGACCCCGGGGTTGCCAGCTTGAGCGTGGGCTAATCTGGCTTGAGCAAAGCTCACCAGCTTGGACCCAAGGTCGCTGACTCAAGCAAGGGGTTACTCGGTCTGCTGAAGGCCCACGGTCAAGGCACATATGAGAAAGTAATCAATGAACAACTAAGGTGTCGCAACGAAAAACTGATGGTTGATGCTTCTCATCTCTCTCCGTTCCTGTCTGTCTGTCCCTATCTATCCCTCTCTCTGACTCTCTCTCTGTTCCTGTAAAAAATAAATAAAATTAAAAAAAAAAAAAAAAGAAGGGGTAGGACATCATTTCTCACTCTTCTCTTTACATCTTCTCCAAAGTCCCTTTATCATTTCTCTCCCATTCAGACCAAGACCTGCCACCCCCATAGAGCTGCAGGTGGTCACCCCTCTTCTTTCCCTCCTTACCCTCAGTCCTGGGTCCAAGTAGAGTCGAGTGTAGAACAGCTGATCGTCATCGTCATCCTTGTACTTCCACTGGCGGACAACTTGGTGGATGGTGGGGGCGAAGCCAATGAATCCTGCAGGGGGAAGGAAAGTGGGGACTTCAAGACTCCCTGAGTCCCATTAGCCTGTCCCCACTCCCTCTCTGGCCCCCAGGCACCTGGAACACTCCATACCCCATCACTCTTGGCCCCTCTGCCTCGGGTACTTTGCCACTCACCACCAGAGTTGAGGAAGCGCTTCCCCGTGCCCACCTCAGGGTACTGCTCGGCCAGCCCCCACTCAGGCCAGCAGAAGCTCTCTGCAGAGAACAGCAGGCGGCTGCCACTCTGGACGAACTTCTTCAGCAGCTCTGGGGGGCTGCCAGCCAAAATCACATCATAGCTAGCAAGGAAGGGGAGGATGAACAGGACAGCCACTAGGAATCTCAGTATCCTCGCCCCCTTCCTCTTGTTTGCCCTATCCCTTTCTCCCTATCCCCAGCTCCTTACCTGTCCACAAACATGATGACCATATCCTCCTGGTCTGCATATTTCTCCATTTCCTTCTTTAACCACCTGACCTTCTGTCCTCCACCAACTGTTCGGGCCACATCACCCCCTCGCCACTCCTCTCCCAGGCCCAGGGTCTGTGGGGGAGATCACCATGCCAGGGAGGGAATCAGCAGGCCAGGCTCACCGTGGGGCCCCAGGCATCCAGCTCTCAGCCCACTCCTCCAGCTGAAAACCCTCCCACCTCCTTAGCAGCTATGAGGGCACTCTTCTCACCCGCACTGTGTAGTTGAAGAACTTAGCTGATCGCAGGAAACGCTGGTATCCTTCCGTCTCGGCTGTGGCCACGGTGATCACCAGCAACTTCTCTGTCACCAGTCGGGAATTTGGCATTCGGGACCCACTCACCCAGCTCACTGCCCCATGTGCTCCACTCACCTCAGGTCCCCTTCCCCTCCCTCTAACTCTGCTAATGTCCCTTAATTCTTTTTCCCTCTTAAAATATTCCCCCAGAAAACCTTCGACCCCAGTGAGAGTAGTATGGGAGTGACACCAAGGAATTTGGGGTCAATTAGCACCGGGAGGCTGGAAACCTCAGTTCAGGGTCGGGAGTGAACTGTTGCACCCCAAGGAGCACGCTGGGCGAGAGAGGCCGGCCCCCAACCCTTCTCCAAAGCCCGGGCCGGCAGACACATCAGCCCTGATCTCAGTCGGCTTTTCCTGGGGGTTTCACCTGGGTTGACAGGGTTGCCGCCCCGGGGACGGTCGGAGGTCGAAGCTGCAGGAAGCGGCGGCAGCAGCTGCAGCAGTAGCAGCAGGAGCCGGAGTCCCTCGCCCCAGGAGGCCATCGCCGGGAGCTGGCTGAGACCGCACACAGGTCCGCAACCGGTTCCGGCTGCGCGCCAGGATCCCATCTATCGAGAGGGGGGCTCTAGGCAGGCGACCCGGGCTCTGTGCGGCCCACCGCGAGAAGGAGCAGGGCTGGGGCTCCGCCCTGGAAAAAAGGCGTAGCCAGAGGTTACAGAAAACTCCAGATGCCGGCGTCCCAGACAAGGCGAGGATTGTCCTTGGACGCGGGCGCGCAAGCTGCGCAAAGCGAGCGGAGGGGCCGCTGGGCCACGAGGCGAAAGAGGGGCCGGGGTTCGGGCCGGCGATCACGAGCTGAGGACTTGGGTCAGAGACAGCCCGGCCCACCGTTCGCTAGACACACGAGGAAACTGAAACCCGGAGAGGGGAAGTGACTCCTTGCGGATCCGACGAGACGCGGAGGCGGGTCTTTGCCACAGCCCTGCCCCCGGCGGCGGGACAGAAGACTGGAAAGCGAGGCTGTAGAGGCGAGTGGAGTGGAGGCGAGTAGAGGAGCGAGCGGAAGGGAGAGAGAAGGCCGAGGAGTCTGGAGCCCGGGTGTGTGTGTGTGTGTGTGTGTGTGTGTGTGTGTAGTGTGGAGAAGTGTGTGTGTGTGTGTGTGTGTGTGTGTGTAGTGTGGAGAAGTGTGTGTGTGTGTGTGTGTAGTGTGGAGAAGTGTGTGTGTGTGTGTGTGTGTGTGTGTGTAGTGTGGAGAAGTGTGTGTGTGTGTGTGTGTGTGTGTGTGTGTAGTGTGGAGAAGTGTGTGTGTGTGTGTGTGTGTGTGTGTGTGTGAAGTGTGGAGAAGATCCAGGGGCTGTCTTTATAATGCCATCTAAAGAAAGACCAAAGGAAAATGATGTTTCTCGAAATAACACTGGCACCACATCTTTAAAACGACACATTTCAGGGGTCCCACAGAACACAAAACTACACTGACGCCGGAGATACTTTTGCCCCTATAAAATATGGTAGAAAGCTTGCTTGTTTCCAAGGGAATATCACGTAATTAAAGCAATTCAATTACTTGGCGCACGCGCAGAAGCACACGCCACCGGAAGTGATGATACTCTTACCAAAACGGAGGGTTTTGCACGCGTGCGCAATAGGCTCTTCCGTCAGCTGTGTGTTTGGAAATGGTGGAAAAGAAAACTTCGGGTATGTGAGTCCCGGGGGTTAGCTCCCTTCCTCCTCTCAAATCCGAACCTAGCCTAAGATTTCCTCACCCAATTATTAGTCTCAAATCTTTTCCTCGGCCTTCGAGTCCTGGCATCAGGGCAGCCCCCATACCATTCACGTTTTATTGATGCCTGCTTCAATGCCGCCTGATGCCAGGCGCTGGGGATGGAGAACAGTAAAAAAGATCTTTATCTTCTTAGAACTGGCTTTTTTGGAGGAGGACGGATAGGCAGACCCACCATTGTATTTCATACGTGCTGTGGCAGAGGGATGCACAGTGCCTGGGCGCATGGAGGCGTGGCACCCAATCCAGCTTCTGTAAACGATGGAGACCCTGAAGGCTTGGAGGGGAAGAGACCGCTGAGTCTTGAAACTTGAGTTAGGTTTCCCAAGGTACTGCTGCGCGGGGACTCATTCCTAGCCGCGGGAACCTCATTTGCAAAGGAAAAAAAGCAAGAAAAAAGCAAGTAGCGCCCTGGCTGGATGGCTAGTTGGCTAGAGCATTGTCCGGAAACAGAGGTTGCGGGTTGGATCTCCGGTCAGAGCACGCACAGGAACAGATCGATGTCCCTGTGTGTGTCTCCCTTCCTCTCTCACTAAAATCTATAAATAAATGTCAAAATAAAAAAGAAAGAAAGAAAGCAAGTCGCTTAGGAAGCCAAGTTCACTGTTCGGAGCTTGGGGGAGGGATAGTAAAAGAGGCTGGAGGGCTACGGAAAGGCACACTTGAAAGGCATTACAGTATATACACTGCCGAAGAATCTGAATTCTGAGGCACTGGAGAGCCATCAGGGGTTTTAAGCCAGGAGGAGTAACCGAGACAGATTTATCTTTTAGATAGGCAGTTCTGGCTTTGGTACTGGAGATGGATTGGCGGGACTAGAGCAGCACTGTCCAGTAGAACTTTCTGGGATGATGGGGATGTTCTTTTTTAAAAAAACTATTTTTGAGGGAGAGAAGGATATTGATTTGTTGTTCCACCAATTTATGCATTCATTGATTGATTCTTGTATGTACCCTGACCAGGGATAGAACCTATAACCTTGGCATGTAAGGACAATGATCTAACTAAATGAGCTACCCGGCCAGGGTGGGAATGTTCTTAATCAGCACTGTTGGACATGTCAGCCACTAGCTACATGTGGCTATTGAGCAATTGAAATGTGGCTAGTGCAATCCAGGAACTGAATTTAAAATTTTAATTCATCTTAATCTACATTTAAATTTAAATAACCACATGTGACCAGTGGCTACTTTATATTGTATTTATATTTATATATGCTTTATATAGGAGTTTATATTGCATAGCACAGGTTTAGAGGCTGAAAGGCCAGTTAGGAAGTCATTGAATAGTCCAGATAAAAATAAATGAGGGTCAGAACACCTTCAGATTGACTTGTAATAAATCCAGTCATGTCACCCCTTTCTTAAAACCACTCACTGGGGCCCTGGCCGGTTGGCTCAGCAGTAGAGTGTAGGCCTGGCGTGCGGGGGACCGGGGTTCTATTCCCGGCCAGGGCACATAGGAGAAGCGCCCATTTGCTTCTCCACCCCCCCCCCTCCTTCCTCTCTGTCTCTCTCTTCCCCTCCCGTAGCCAAGGCTCCATTGGAGCAAAGGTGGCCCGGGTGCTGGGGATGGCTCCTTGGCCTCTGCCCCAGGCGCTAGAGTGGCTCTGGTCGCGGCAGAGCGACGCCCCGGAGGGGCAGAGCATCGCCCCCTGGTGGGCAGACCTTCGCCCCTGGTGGGCGTGCCGGGTGGATCCCAGTCAGGCACATGCGGGAGTCTGTCTGACTGTCTCTCCCCATTTCCAGCTTCAGAAAAATACAAAAAAAACAAAAACAAAAAAAACCCACTCACTGGATTTATATCACCCTTGCCAAAAAATCTCCAAATCCAAATTCTTGTAGATAGTTAAAAGAAAGATTCTTTTTTTTAATTTAATTTAATTTAATTTTTTTTTATTTATTTATTTATTTTTTTTACAGAGACAGAGAGTCAGAGAGAAGGATAGACAGGGACAGACAGGAACAGAGAGATGAGAAGCATCAATCATTAGTTTTTTGTTGTGCATTGCAACACCTTAGTTGTTCATTGATTGCTTTCTCATATGTGCCTTGACCACGGGCCTTCAGCAGACCAAGTAACCTCTTGCTCGAGCCAGCAACCTTGGGTCCAAGCTGGTGAGCTTTTGCTCAAACCAGGTGAGCCCACACTCAAGCTGGCAACCTCGGGGTCTTGAACCTGGGTCTTCGGCATTCCAGTCCAATGCTCTATCCACTGCGCCACCGCCTGGTCAGGCAAAGGAAAGATTCTTAATGGTTTGCCTGACTTCATACCCTCTCCCCTCCTACGTACACACACTTTATATACCAGCCATACAGAATTTCGTTTATTTCATTCAAGGCACCACAGTCTCCCATCCAACCTTCTTTCATGCTAGTAACCAAGGCCTGCGACACCTCCCTCTACCCCAACCAGATTAACTTCTAGTCATCAGTCTGGACTTACTTTCCATTGGAAAATCTCCCTGATTACCCTAAAGCCAGGCTAGGTGTTTCACGTAAAAGTGCTCTGTAGCACTTTGTACTTCCCTATACTAGCAATACTATGCTTTACCATTCTTGTTTATCATTTGTATTCCCCAACAGACTATAGGCCCTGTTTGTATTCTTTTTTTTTTGATATTTTTCTGAAGTTGGAAACGGGGAGGTAGTCAGACAGACTCCCGCATGCGCCCGACTGGGATCCACCTGGCATGCCCACCAGGGTGCGATGCTCTGCCCATCTGGGGCATTGCTCTGTTGCAACCAGGGCCATTCTAGCGCCTGAGGCAGAGGCCACAGAGCCATCCTCAGCGCCCGGGCCAACTTTGCTCCAATGGAGCCTTGGCTGCGGGAGGGGAAGAGAGAGACAGAAAGGAAGGAGAGGGGGAGGGGTGGAGAAGCAGATAGGCACTTCTCCTGTGTGCCCTGGCCGGGAATCAAACCCAGGACTCCTGCATGCCAGGCTGATGCTCTACCACTGAGCAAACCAGCCAGGGGTGGCCCTGTTTGTATTCTAAGAACTAGGGCACAATCTGACACTTAGAAGGGAGGCAATATAGTGCAGTGATAAAGAGCATGTATTTTGTTGTTGGGCATTTTGGGGTTTGGATTTTGACCCAGCCACTTACTAGCTATGCAGACTTCAGTAATAAGCTGGAGATGATAATGATACCTGTCCAATAGGGTTGTTGTAAAGGTTAAAGCTTTCCATTTATACAGAGCTTAGTATAGTGCCTGACTCAGTATAGTGCTTTACTTAAGCCAGTAAGTGTTAGCCACTGGTACTGATGTTATTATTGTGGTTATAGGCACTCAATAAATATTCACTTAATGAATAAAGAGATATTTTGTGTAGAATTATCAGAACCTGGTGAACAGCTGATATGATAATGAAGAGAGGATGAAAATAACTCCTAGGTTTCTGATTTGGATGTCTATGTAGATGGTTCCATTCACTTACAGTGTACAGGAAGAGAAGCATACTTGGGTGGGAGGATTTTTTTTTTTTTGTTTGTTTGTATTTTTCTGAAGCTGGAAACAGGGAGAGACAGTCAGACTCCCGCATGCGCCTGACCAGGATCCACCAGGCACCCCACCAGGGGGCGATGCTCTGCCCCTCCGGGGCATCACTCCTTGCGACCAGAGCCACTCTAGCGCCTGGGGCAGAGGCCAAGGAGCCATCCCCAGCGCCCGGGCCATCTTTGCTCCAATGGAGCCTCGCTGTGGGAGGGGAAGAGAGAGACGGAGAGGAAGGAGAGGGGGAGGGGTGGAGAAGCAGATGGGTGCTTCTCCTGTGTGCCCTGGCCGGGAATCGAACCTGGGACTTCCGCACGCCAGGCCGACACTCTACCATTGAGCCAACCGGCCAGGGCAGGTGGGAGGATTTTTAATTTTGAGTTGCAGTGTCAATGGGGTCAGCGGGTAATTTCTGCTGAATAGTCAGTTTTGGAGCTCAAGAGAATGTTCTGGATTGAGAGAATCCCTTTTGGAGTCATTTGCTTATGGGTGAGAGAGCCCTGTGTTTGGATTAGAAATCTTAGGAAGAGTTTAGAGACTGAGAAAGAGAACAGGGACAACCATCTCCTTGGAGGCAGAGGTTGGAAGCAGAAGCGTAGAGCTGGGGAAGGGAAACCTGGAGTCATGTCAAAGAAGCAGGTAAAGGGACACTTTCCGCCTGAGGGAGATGGTCAACACAGTCTCGGAGTGTAGAGAACGTAAGTAAAATGCACCCTGGACTTGGCTTGAGGAGGTCACAAGTGTCCTGAGTGTGAGTGGTTCCCATGAAAAACCAGTTGGTTGCTTGGGGTTGAGGGACGGACAGGAAATGAGGAAGTGAAACATCACGTGGACCACTCTGTCAAGAAGAGTAGCTGTGAAGTTGGCTAGACATGAGAGTTTTGTAGGTTTTTCCATTGAAGGGAAAGTGCCAGTTGAGGAGGAGAGATTGAAGATGCAAGAGGGAGGGGAGAACTCAGCTGGAGGTGAAGGGTTGGGTTAAGCAGTGGGACTTGGGGGGGCGGGGGGGGGGCTGGGGGTTAAGCAGTGGGACTTGGTGGGGCCGGGGGGGGGCTGAGGGTTAAGCAGTGGGACTTGGTGGGGCGGGGGGGGGGGGGCTGGGGGTTAAGCAGTGGGACTTGGTGGGGCAGGGGGGGCTGGGGGTTAAGCAGTGGGATTTGGTGGGGCGGGGGGGCTGGGGGTTAAGCAGTGGGACTTGGTGGGGTGGGGGTCTGGGGTTAAGCAGTGGGACTTGGTGGGGCCGGGGGGGGGCTGGGGGTTAAGCAGTGGGACTTGGTGGGGCGGGGGAGCTGGGGGTTAAGCAGTGGGACTTGGTGGGGCAGGGGGGGCTGGGGGTTAAGCAGTGGGACTTGGTGGGGCGGGGGGGGGGCTGGGGGTTAAGCAGTGGGACTTGGTGGGGCCGGGGGGGGGGCTGGGGGTTAAGCAGTGGGACTTGGTGGGGCGGGGGGGCTGGGGGTTAAGCAGTGGGACTTGGTGGGGCCGGGGGGGGGCTGGGGGTTAAGCAGTGGGACTTGGTGGGGCCGGGGGGGGGGCTGGGGGTTAAGCAGTGGGACTTGGTGGGGCGGGGGGCTGGGGGTTAAGCAGTGGGACTTGGTGGGGCCGGGGGGCTGGGGGTTAAGCAGTGGGACTTGGTGGGGCGGGGGAGCTGGGGGTTAAGCAGTGGGACTTGGTGGGGCGGGGGGGCTGGGGGTTAAGCAGTGGGACTTGGTGGGGCGGGGGGGCTGGGCGTTAAGCAGTGGGACTTGGTGGGGTGGGGGGGCTGGGGTTAAGCAGTGGGACTTGGTGGGACGGGGGGGCTGGGTGCCCATGCAATTATAATTGAGGGTGGGCTGAAAGATGAGTGTCTCTACGTGTCAGTGGCCCATTTTCTTTGAGGTAGGAAATGAGATTGCTGAGCATGAAGGCCAAGTGCATTAAGGTCCCAGTGGAGCCTGGAAGCCCTGTGTG
This sequence comes from Saccopteryx leptura, assembly GCF_036850995.1. Lineage (NCBI taxonomy): Eukaryota > Metazoa > Chordata > Mammalia > Chiroptera > Emballonuridae > Saccopteryx > Saccopteryx leptura. The sequence continues at coordinate 189,675,217 of NC_089506.1, forward strand.
TACGTGTGTACAGTGGTCTCTGTCAGCATGGTTGTGTGATTCCTGCCAGCGGTGAGAGGTCTCCAGGAGACGTTTCATTCGTTGGGTCTGGGATTGGGAGGAGAGGCTAGGGCTGAAGGGATAGAAAACAGGCATGAGTGACTGAAGTAGCAGCCTTAGTTAGCTGGGAAGGAAACAAACCAGAGGGACTGATATACGGTCCCCCCTTATCTACAGGGGGAAAGCTCAGAGACCCCCAGTGGAGCCTGAAATCATGGACAGTACCAAACCCTCTACATACTATGTTTTTTCCTATATGTACATTTACTTTACAGCTTCTCTGTGACATATCTTTAGCATCACCACCCTTGTGCTTTGGAGCCATTATTAAGTAAAATAGGGGTTACATGAACAAAAGCACTGCAATACCCTGACAATTGATATGATAACTGAGATGGCTACGTAGTGGTTAACAGGCAGGTAATAGATACAGCCTGGACACTTGGACAGAGGGATGATTTGCCTCCCGGGTAGAATGGAGCGGTTTGGCACAAGATTTCATCACAGGCTCCTGTGATGAAAATTTCTTGGTGGCCCTGGATGTTGAAACTCTTGTGTGGTATTAGAGCTACCTATACCCACACCTACTCACACCAGTACACAATTTAAAACTTATCAATTGTTTATTTCAATTTCCACTTAATGTTTTCAGATCACTGTTGACGGCAGATAAGGGGGAGCTACTGTTTTGGTAGAAGATATAGGGGCCGAGGGCTTGGTGACTAGGATGAGATCAGAGAGATGTGGCTCCACACCCCATGGACATCATCCACACACTTCCCAAAGCCATGGTCACCCCAGCTTCTATGTTCTCTGTGCCTACCATAACTCTATGGCTCTGCGCCGTCTAGTTCGCTCCCAGGACCCTGGACAGCGGCGGGTGCTGGACAGGGCTGCCCGGCAGCGCCGCATCAACAGGCAGCTTGAGGCTTTGGAGAATGACAACTTCCAGGATGACCCCCACGCAGGACTCCCCCAGCTCGGCAAGAGACTGCCTCAGTTTGATGATGATGCAGACACTGGTGAGGAGGGTGGGGCTGGGAAGACAAGGCTGAAGGAAGGGGAAAGAGTCTGCCTGAGTTAGGGCTGTGGAAGGCTATCAGGCTGGGGGCAGATGACCCAGGAGCTCCTGTGACCCTGCCAGGGACTAGCTCCTGTGACTTTGAGCTAGTCACTCTCCCCATTCTGTGCCTAAGTTTCCTCTTGTGTATACAGAATAAAGAAGATAGAGCAGGTGCGCTCTGAGATCCCTTTCGAGCTCTGATATAGAGTCTTAGATTTCGGGAGTGTCGAGATGAAGGAAGACTGGAGTTAGAGAAGTTGGGAGAAGGGAGAGGGATGGTAGACAGAGGTCCATTAGAGCCCAGGTGAGTATGTAGCAGGGAATGGCCACGATGGCATTGGGAATGGTGGGGCGGAGAAGGATGGGGTTTTTCTTGGCATGTGCCAGGTAACTCATTGCCCTTGACCTCTAGGAAAGAAAAAGAAGAAAACTCGAGGTGACCATTTTAAACTTCGTTTCCGAAAAAACTTTCAGGCTTTACTGGAGGAGCAGGTAAGAGAGGAGCTGGCGAGGAGGAAGCCACAAGGAAGGGCTGGGCCCACTGAGATGCCTGTCCCCAGTGGATGTTTGCTATGTGGGTGGGCGGAGGCGTTATGGAGCCTGTCCCCTTGTATCTGCAGAACCTGAGTGTGGCTGAGGGCCCCAACTACCTGACGGCTTGTGCAGGACCCCCGTCTCGGCCCCAGCGCCCCTTCTGTGCTGTGTGCGGCTTCCCCTCCCCATACACCTGCGTCAGCTGTGGCGCCCGGTACTGCACTGTGCGCTGTCTGGGCACGCACCAGGAGACCAGGTTAGCGTAGCATGTCCCCGGGTCCACCCTGTCTTCCTCCTCCACCCCACAGCCTCCCAGACCCTCTCCTCATCCTGGGCTTCCTCTGCCGCAGGTGCCTGAAGTGGACTGTGTAAACCTGGGCGTCACTGGAGAGGAAGGACCTCCGTGCATCACCCTGGCCTTGGAGAGGACCTCACAAAGGAAGATTGCTCCCCTGGACCAAGAGAGGAGCTATTTGCTCACCCAACAAATCTCACATCTTATCCTCTAGGGAAGACCAGTCTTACTCCCAGGGATGCAGGAGGGAAGTGGGCCAGCCCTCAGGGTCTATCATAATAAAAGGTCTCGTGTGAGGTGGCGCCTGCCTTTTGGTCAAGATGGTGTTCTGAGGCATCTGTTTCTCCTACTCACTTCTGTCTTTTTCTCCTGTCGGGCACCCTTCCCACTGTCTCTCCCTCTACGTTTCTGACCGTGAAGGATTTTGTCCTATTCTCCTACTACTACCATGTCTTTGCATTTCTTGACTGCTTCTTTTGTCACTTGTTTTGTTATTGATTTAGTTCATTTGTTTTGGCTTTTTGTTTCTCTAGTTCCTCTGTCTTTTGTTTTTTCTTTTTCTTTCTTCCTTTTTTTAGAGAGAGAGAGGGACAGACAGGCAGGAAAGGAGAAAGATGAGAAGCATCAAATTATAGTTGTGGCACCTTAGTCATTCATTGATTTCTTCTCACACGTGCCTTGACTGGAGGGCTCCAGCTGAGCCAGTGACCCCTTGCTCAAGGAAGCAATCATGGGCTCAAGCCAGCGACCATGGGTCATGTCTATGATCCCATGCTCAAGCTGGCGACCCCACACTCAAGCTGGTGAGCCCACACTCAAGCTGGATGAGCCTGTGCTCAAGCCAGCAATGTAGGGGTTTCAAACCTGGGTCCTCAGTGTCCCAGACCAATGCTCTATCCATTATGCCACTGCCTGGTCAGGCCTCTCTGAGTGTCTTGAATACAGCAAGGTCCCAGGAATAGTCAGTATGAGGGAACAGTTGTCCTGGGGAAGCTCTTGTTTTCAGAGGCTGTGGTATGTGAAAATATTAGCAGAGAACACCCAGAAGTTTCGTAGAGGCAGGGAGGAATTCATGGTATAGAGGCTCCTGTTCTTGGTGGCCCTGAATGCTATAACTCTTGTGTGGTACTAGAGCTTACACCCACACCTCTTCTAAGTGGGTTGTGAGCTGTAAGCACCTCAACTCCTTGGAGTTGCAGTCCTAGTCGCCCAGTGCCCTGTTGGAGCCTAGCCACCAGGTGTTTAGGAAGTATTAAAAATATGACCTCAATAAGACACTAATGATATCCAGCAAAGTCAGTGTTAGGCACCTTCTTAGACTCTTCTCCCCATTTTGAGGGACTTTCTTGGGGCTGGCCCAGATGTACCTGGTGTCTTCCTGAGGATCTGCTTGCTCTTTCTCTAGAGACGTGCAGTTGGGTAAGTGGTGTTGGTGCCTGCTTTGTGTTGAATGGTGGTGAGAACAGGGTTTACAGACAGTCCTAAGTGTGGTGGCTTTAAAAGATGCTGTAAATTTTTTACTGTTCTTCCATTGAAGGTGGAGTCTTTTTCCCCTTCCTCTGGCATCTGGGTAGGCTTATAACTTCTTGAACCAGCAGAGTGGCAGAAGTGAAACCTTGTGATAATCGAGGCTAGGTGGTTAAAGGCAGTGCAGCTTCTGCCTTGTTCCGAGGACACTTCCTTTTGGAGCCCTCAGCCACCGTTTAGGAAATCCAACTGTCCTGAGACCACTGTTCTCTGAGAAAGCTTGTGCTACATGGAGAGGCCACCTGCAGCTGCTGCTGGTGACAGGTCCAGTAGACCAAGCCTTCAAGCCAGTCCAGCCTCGGCTTCCGTCATAGGAGTGAAGGTGCTTCCCCATGATTTCATTCCCAAGGCGCCAAGTCAGCCTCAGACATTTGAGTCTTAGAGCTGTGTCCTCAACACAATGGAGCAGACACAAGCCATCTCTGCTGTGCCCTGTCTGAATTCCTGACCCACAGAATCTGTGTGTATAATAAAAGGTTTATGCCATTGAGTCTTGGGATGGCTTGTTATATAGTAGTAACTGGGACATCAGGAATCCAGCTTGCTGCCTGCTAATTCCTGGCCTAGATTTACTGTCTTTCTTAGGAAGGGAAACTAGGTTCCAGCCTTCCTTCTGCCCTCTCCACCAAGAAGTATACTCAGGAAAGAAACTAGAAGGCCCTGGCCAGGTGGCTCAGTGAATAAAGCATCAACCTGGAGCACCAGAGATCGTGGCTTCAACCCTAGTCAGGGCACATACAAGAAGCAATCAATGAGTACACACCTAAATGGAACTAAGTGAAACAATGAGTTGATACTTCTGTCTCTCTCTCAAATCAATGGAAAAGTTTAAAAAAAAAATAGAAGAAAAGACAATTTCCTTGCAGAAAAACAGCACCTGTACTTCACTGTGATCCACCTGCACTGGAATTCTTGTCAGATTTCTACCAAGTCAGCAGTCACTAGCTTACTTCCTAAATTCACAGACTTTCTTTCATATTTTGTTATTATAAAAAGAACCACACAGATTTGCTCGGTATCAGTTTGTCTACTCAGTGACACCCTCAGCCTTCCCCACCTGACCTGATGGGACAGAGTGGACCCTAGGGCCCTCCCCTTGCTCTGACGCTGATTGTCTCTACTGACATTCTCTAGGAAGGATCTCCAGACCTCCATTTAAAACCATAGCTCCTCAAGAGAAGCCTTGAAAAATTTCGCCAGTTTTCTGTGTAGTAGTGGAAACTTGGTCCCGCCTTGGGAGACACCCAGGCCTTTGGGAGATCTACACTATGCCAAAAGTTTCTAGAGGTTAGAGCCAGCGTTGTGTGGTGGGGCACCACAGGCCCTTCCGGGGTACACAGGAGCAGAATAGGTTAATGCGAGGATCTGGAAGGCTAGAGACTTGGAGGGGCTCACAGCTAAAGACCTCAGTGAGCACAGAATTGACGTGCATTTGTTTAGAGAGCCAGGAATTCTAGGAAGCAGGCCAAATGTGTCTTCAGTCTTGGACAAATCTTGGTCCCCACTGCTAATTGTGTAGCTTGGATAGATCACTTTACCTCTCTGAGTCTGTACAGCCACCTCCTAGCTATTGTGGGGATTAAATGAGGCAGTGCACCTGGCCTAGTGTCTGGCATCTGGAAAGTACTTAGTAAATGACAGCAGTTGACCTCATTGCCCAAGACCTAAGCAGTTTGTTGTGTTTTTTTAGCCAGTTCCCTCAAAAACCAGAGGATTCGTTGGAATAGCCTTAGCATCTTGCACATTTTATGGTAATTAGCTATTTATTGGTACATTTTTTTACTCCTGGCTTGTGATCTTTTCTTTCCTAGCAAGAGAGAGATAAGAAGGGAGAGAAATGAGAAGCATCAACTCACAGTTGAGTCACCTTTTTTTTTTTTTTTTTTTTTTTTACAGGGACAGAGAGAGTCAGAGGGATAGATAGGGACAGACAGACAGGAACGGAGAGAGATGAGAAGCATCAATCATCAGTTTTTCATTGAGACACCGTAGTTGTTCATTGATTGCTTTCTCACATGTGCCATGACCACGGGCCTTCAGCAGACTGAGTAACCACCCCCCTACCCCCCCCCAGCTCCTCCAGGGCCCCCCCCCCCCCCCCCCGCTCAAGCCAGTGGCCTTGGGTCCATGCTAATGAGCTTTTTGCTCAAGCCAGATGAGCCCACGCTCAAGCTGGCAAACCCCGGGGTCTCGAACCTGGGTCCTTCCGCATCCCAGTCTGATGCTCTATCCACTGCGCCACCGCCTGGTCAGGCTGTTGAGTCACTTTTAGTTGTTCATTGTTTGCTTCTCAAACACTTTGACCTGGGGGGAGGGGCTCCAGCTGAGCCAGTGACCCCTTGCTCAAGCCAGTGACCTTGGGCTCAAGCCAAGGGTTGGAGGTACCTTACGCTCAAGCCAGTGACCATTGAATCATGTTGATGATCCCATGCTCGAACTGGTGAGCCTGCGCTCAAGCTGGTCACCTCAGGTTTCAAACCTGGGTCCTCAGTGTCCCAGGTCAACGCTCTATCCACTGCGCCACCACTGGTCAGGCCTAGCTTGTGAGTTTTTTTTTTATTTTTTTATTTCTCTGAAGCTGGAAACGGGGAGAGACAGTCAGACAGACTCCTGTATGCGCCTGACCGGGATCCACCCAGCACGCCCACCAGGGGCTAGGAGCCATCCCCAGCACCCGGGCCATCTTTGCTCCAATGGAGCCTCGGCTGCGGGAGGGGAAGAGAGACAGAGAGGAAGGAGAGGGAGAGGGGTGGAGAAGCAGATGGGCGCCTCTCCTGTGTGCCCTGGCCGGGAATCGAACCCGGGACTTCTGCACGCCAGGCCGACGCTCTACCACTGAGCCAACCGACCAGGGCCTAGCTTGTGAGTTTTTTGAGGGTAGGGGTCATGTCTTAGTGCTCTAACTTCTAGAAAAGGATATGTCAATAGCCTTTTAGAGCCATTTGACCATGACTGATTAACAAAGAAATCAACACTTAATCTGGTGATCATAATAAGGCACATATTTAAATGTTCAAATGTTGAGACCTGGCCAGTTTCCCTGAAAGGGGGAGATGATGAGAAAAGGCAGGATGGAGCCTGAGAAAGGAGGCAGAAGCTGTGGGTGGGGCAGAGAGAATTTGGGTGGGAGGTACCTGAGTGGCAGCATCAATGTTGGCTTCTGTCCTTCACTATGGTGAAGGCCACAGACATCCCTGTGGTGTTTTCATGGCCTTTCAAAATTGTAAGACTCTTTTTAAGATGTGTATCTCATCCAAAGAGAGAAACCTACTGTTGGCTTTTTAACAAAGCAAGTCAGGTGGCCAGGCACTTGCCAAAGTAGATTGTTAGCTAAGGGCTCCCATGCAACACACTTCCCAGTGCCTGTGCACTGTGCAGTCCCTTCCACAGGGGCTTTGGACTTAGGCAGGGACTGATTTGGCCATGGGACATCCCAAACTGTCCAAAAGCAGGGTATGAAGGGGGTAGCATATAGAGATTTTTTGCACTTCGTGGCCACTGAAGCTTTTATATAGGGGAATAGCTCAAAATGCACCAGCATTTCTGGGTGGAGCCCAGTGGGAGGCCCTGATGCGAATGTGTGTCCTGGGCCAGTGCAACAGTCCCACTTGCTGGGAGAGCGTGGGTGTACAGAGAAATAAGAAGTGGGGATAGAAAGATGGGCAAGGGCTAGGCGGTGTGTCAAGGTCTTAACTAAATACCTGACCCACTGGAGAGCTGCCAGGGCAGGACAATAAATGGTGCTTCAGGAAAGGAATATAGACAAGAAGCTCAAGTAGGGCAACCCAGTGACAGGGCTGGGCAACGGAGGATGAGGGCCTGAGCCAGCCCCAGGCAGTGGCCGTGGAGCAGTAGGTGGGTGTGAAAACCCGGGAAGGAGAACTCCCAGGATCTGGCAGCTGAGGAAAGGGGTGGAGGAGGGAAGAGGAGGGAGAAGCCAGAGATGATGGAGGTTGCCGATCTGTGTGACTGAGAGGTTGGCGGTGACGGTGATAATGACAGGAACTGTGGCTGTGAGGAAAGTAACGGATTTGCCCAGACTGTGAAAATGGGGTGCAGGTACTTCTGTAGCTCCAGAGAGGGGGCCGGTTAAAATGCAGATGTGAGTGTATTGTTACATTCCCAGGAGAGTGCAGGTGAGCAGATGGGATGAAAGTGCAAGGGGAAGGGGCTGAGGTCAGAACCCAGGCCACGGGCAAGTGACTGGTCACTGCAGTCAGTGCTGCAGGGGAAGGTAACAGGATAAGGTCCTATTACCTCCTTCCACTCGATGCCAGGCTTCTTTCTTATAGCCTAATCTTCCAGTCTTAAGTGGATACCAGGTCTGCTCAGTACCCTTTGCCAAGCCTGCCCATGGCCCAGTGCTGTGTCTGAGCTGGACACCTGAAGCAATACACATGCCACTGATGCACAAGCCTTTGTGAACACACCTTCAGAGCCTTTTCTGGAAGCTACTGAATAAGAAAATCGTACCTACACCAGACCCTTGATCTGACACAATTTCAAAGGGCTGGTCAATTTCTGATACCCACTCCCAGGCCCAGGTCAAGAAACTGCTCTAGACCATCTGTATCCTTGTACAGCTGTGAAGAAAGGGCAGGAGTAAAATGAGGGACTTGTTACCTCAGGCTGGCCAGTTTCCTAGAGCTGGATCTTCCTAATCTGCTCCTTGATGACTATCAGTAATTATGAGTGCCACACTCTTAAAATCACCTGCAACCCTGCCTGTTTTGCTGGATAAGACAGTCCAAAGGTGATGGAGAGGGGGACAGGTGACAGTCTGGTGTCCGACAACTGAGATGACTGGGTGCTGCCCCAGCCACCTCTTGCTTGGCTAGCTGCTTCATGACACCCTCAGCCCCTGAACAGTTCAAAATAAAAATTTATTATGCATGTATTTATAAAGAATGCAAACACTCAGGTACATGCCCCGGCCCGCCTAACTGTCCAGACCCCAGACTGAGAAGATAAAGAGGGGTCGGATCTAGTCTCAGGAGTCCTCAGGAAGCGGATTCTTGGCCAGAGGAGGGAAGCGTGACCAGGCGGAGCTCCGACCGAAGAGGCAGGGCCTGAGCTGGGTGTGGCTTCCAGGTCCAAGGGAGAGCCCGTGGCCTAGCTTGCCCCTGATGGCCTGTCTTGCCCCTGAGGTGGTAACAGCAAGCAGACCCACGTGTCTGTTGTCCATGGTTCGAGGGAGCCCTCTGTGCTGGGGGCAGTGGGAAGGAAGTAGGGTCCACAGGCCAGGCCTCCTATACATAAGCGTTTTTCCCATATTTGCCGAAGCTGCTGTCGCCTTCATCCGAGGCTGAAGGGGGCAGACGCGCAGGGAGACCAGCGGACCGCACTCTGGAGGCCTTGTAGGGGAGCCTGGTGCTGGCGAGGAAGGAGTCTGGGTCAGAAGGAGGCGCAGCCCTCGCTGCCCCCCACCCTGTACAGCTCACCCACCCTACCTGGCTGTGGCATCCTCTTCGGGAGCACAGCAGCAGTTGGAGCAGAGGCAGACACCACCCAGAATGGCCAGCAGAGAGGCGCTCCAACCCAGGTAGAGCGCAGGGCCCAGCTCATACCTGGAAACAAAACCCGCCGGAACAGTGCTTGCTCAGGAACAGGGCCAAGCTCCACCACTGCCCCGGAGGGCGGGGCACCCACACTCACTTGGTTCCGGGATACAAGGGGTCAAAGAAGTCACGGGTGATGTTGGAGGCGTACCAGGTGATGGCCACCATCCCGCAGCAACCTGGGTCAGGGAGAGAACTGCACTGGGGTCCTAGGTCCCTGGGGAACTGGGGGGGGGGGCGTAGGCAGGAGCAGCTCATAGAGTAGGATGTAGGGCATCAAATTCAAGAGCAAATTTCTTCCCATCCCTTTTTTCTCCTTCTTCAGCTCATGACCCTTCTGTTTCCTAGGGTCTGTAAACTTCTCCATCTAGCCAGCACCCAGGACCCAACCCCGCCCACCTTCCTTGTCTAGTCTCTCGTACTCCTCTCCTCGGCCAGTCCTGTCCCCTCTGTAGCCCTGGGCTGCCTTGTTCATCCCTGCCCTCTAGCACCTTGATCAGCTTCCTCACTTGGACTGTGCCCCATCCACCCTCAAGAGCCCAGCTGCCCTAAGCAGTCTTCTACCAGCCCTGTATGTCCTGACACCCCTGTCCTTTGGCCTTCCACACCTTTGTCACTCAGTGAAGGCCTGAAGCCAGTGAGGTCCCTGGACTACAGGACCAGCCTTGCCAGGCACCGGGGCTTGTCCTCCAGTAATTCGCCTGACCTTTCAGAGCTTATTTCTACATCTGAGAACAGGATGACACCCTCCCTACCTCACAGGCTAATGAGGTGATGTGTGTAGGTATGTTTTACAAACTGATAAGGAATGGCCAGTCATACAATATTGTTTCTGTGCACAGTGTGTGTGTGTACAAACACCCTGACTCTGATCTTCCCAGCCAGGCTGTACACTCGGGAGGGCAGACCCTCACTCTCATTTTTGGAATCCCTTCCACACCTCGCTCATACCTGCTCCTGTGGGGGCTCAAGAAACATTGCTAATGGAGTGATTTGCAGCCAAGGGATTTGGTGAGTATGGATGAAGCTGTGGTGAGCAGGGAGAGAGGGAAGAGCTTAGCTTGGGAGGGCAGGTCAATGCAAAGGGGAAGGTGAGACAAACACCAGGAGTGGGAGCTGGAGAAGACAGAGAACTCCAGGTCTGTTGTTGAGGGCCCACCCATCACCTTCCCTCAATTACCAGCCAGTATGTGTAGAGCCCCTGCAGTGGCTGCCAGCTTGGTTTTCCTGGAGAGCACCATTCCCCCAATGTTGGTGCAGCGCAGACCCACCACGCCCAGTAAGAGGCCCAGAAAGCCCAGAAGGATGGCAGTGATCATGAGGGCCCGGCAGGCCTGGATGTACCCTGGAAAGATGGTTACAGCCGTGAGTCCTCAAGCCAGCTCCTTACCCCTCCATCTCCTTTCCCCTCGATGACAGCTAGCCCCTTATAGTCCCTGCTCAGGCCTTAGTCCCTAGAAGCCCTCAAATGCCACCCCCCCCCCCCAAGTATCTTCTTTCCCTTTGGGCCCATCCATCCTACTCAGTCCCAAGAAGTCTCGGCCTCTCCTGCCATACACCTGAGCCGTTGCATTGCGCTTATACCTCCTTTATAGAGCTTCTCCTCAGCACTACTAACACTTTGGTGGGATAATGCTTTTTGTTGGGGGGGGGGGGCACCCTGTGCACTGTAGGATGTTTAGCAGCATCCTTGGCCTCCACCACTAGATGTCACTAGTAATCTCCCCAAGAAGAACAATCAAAATGTGTAGTCATATGACCCTGGGAGGCAAAATCGCCTAGTTGAGAACCACCACTCTGTCAGATCACCACCATGCTCTGCTGTGTACTGTAGAAACCACACCTGGGCACCCAGTCCCTTCCCCACACCTGCCTCGCTTCAGGTCCCACCTAGCGCCTAGCACTGTGCCACACATCCTGGCCTGAGCTTCTTCCTGGAGTAACTGGCAGGGGGCAGTGGTGGCCTAAGGTCACGGGGTCTAAGCAGTGGTCGGCAAACTCACTAGTCAACAGAGCCAAATAACAGTACAACGATTGAAATTTCTTTTGAGAGCCAAATTTTTTAAACTTAAACTATACAGCTAGGTACATTCCTTATCGAGGTACACCCGCACGTGGTATTTTGTGGAAGAGCCACACTCAAGGGGCCAAAGAGCTGCATGTGGCGCACGAGCTCGTTTGCCGACCAGGGGTCTAGGGCAGTTTCTGATCTGGGAGGTGGGATACATGGGCCCAGGACCAATCCAAGTCAGTTTGCACATGTGCTTTCAGTGCCTCGATTTCCCCTTTCTCAGAGCTGAATGAAACGGCTGGCTCCCTTCCTGCTCCCCCTTCCCCCTTCTCTTTGATAGTTGCCAAGCACCCAAGGACCTTGCACCCCTTTCTCAGGTGCGGCAGTGCCACTGGTGCTGAAGGGGAAAGGCTGGGTCCCTGCCAAGAGGATGTTTAGTGGCTTGAAGCTGGGGGTAGGCAGGAGGGACAAAGTTCTCTGGGAGCACTTTCTCACTCCCAGCCATTCCTCCTTGAGCGCCCGCCCTCTTCCCCTTCCCCATATCCTATCCCCACCCGTCCATCTACCTGTCCATCTACCTGTCCCCACCTGGGGCAGACCAGCTCCGGGAAACAAAGGGCAGGCTACTGAAGGGCCTGTGAGAACCTAGGCTGAATGGCTGGAGGTTGGGGGTGCACAGCTGGGAGGTGACTAAATGACAGTCAGGACCCCTCTCAGGACCAGAACAGGCCTTGGAAGTCAGCCAGCGCTGGACTTCCAAGGTTACTAATGCCCCCACCAGCAGAGGTGTTGTCAACAGCCTTAAATGGTGTATGTGAAGTACCCAGCACCCCTGGAACCAAGATGCCCCTCAACACCGGGCAGCTGCACCCTGCCCTTCCCTCAAGCCCGCTCTAGCCCCCTGATCCTTCTTGCTCACTCATGGCCCCCTCTCAGGCCAGGAGCAGCAGTTCCAAGTGGGCAGGCTCGCAGCAAAGGCCTTCCTCACAGTGTGGTTGGGTGAGGGAGGCGGGGATGGCCAGGGCTGCTGAGCTGGCTGCCGCCAATGCCCCTTCTGGCCACCCAGCATTCTGGCTTTCTGGCCCAATTTGTACTTAGCTTGTATAGGGGATTTTTTTTTTTGGGGGGGAGCTCTTGCCTTATAAGTCCTAGAGAGAGGGATGAAAGCACAAAGCCTCTGCAAATGCCTCAGGAAATGCTGGGAATAGTGGGGACCAAGAGACCCACCTGGACCCCTATCTGTTCAGACCTCTTTTTCCTGGAACCTGCTCTAAACTCAGTGTTGGCCTCTGTTCCTTCCCTACCTCCAGCACCTGCAGAAGGGGACCTAGGAGAGCAAGGCGGCTCCAGGAGGACCCAGTGAGGGTGTGGGAGCAGCACCACAGAGGATCCCTGGGCAGCCCCTCCTGGTCTCTGGCAAGGGACTGACTGAAGGGAGACTCCCCTCGAGAATAATGGCAGGCTACTCACAGGGTGAGTAGGAAGGGGGACGATGCTAGAGCCACCAGGGAGAACCTTTCTGGGCTAAAAAACCAGCTTGCCAAAAATGGAAAAAATACACTGCCCCAGAACCCTGAACACACATGCACATCCCCTCACCTGCTTACATCAGACACTCAAGACTCTAAAACAGTCCTTTAGAATTCGCCACGGCAGTGGTGTCCCAGTGGAAGCCTGATGAGGCTACTGAGATCTTCTCAACTCGCAAGAATCCAAGATGGAGCCTCCTTTTCACCACACAAACTCCAGTACTCCCAACCCAATACTAAAATGCAAACATTGTTTGAGTGCATTTAGATGCTAAACTCATGTTAATATTTTGCACCTTTTATTTCATAGTCCCCATGACTAATCTGTGAATTGGTGCTACTATGACCTTAAGTTTACAGATGGATCACACAAAGCTCCTTTTACCACCTGCCCAAGGCACAGAGCGAGGGCACAGCAGACACTGGACCCGGCAGTCTAACCCTGGTGCCTTCGCTTGTAACCATTGTCACATGGAGGCAGGGGGCCACGTGCGACCAGGTCACCGCTGCAGTTCCAGACAGGGGGCTACCCCAGCACTCCCTGCTGCATGAGCCCAAGTATCCGAGCTTGATGAGGCCTCCTTCTGTATGGTGCCCAAAACCAGACCACAGGCAGCGCCCGAACTCCCTGGAGCTCTCTCCAACCTCCCGCCTCCCTCTGCTCCCTTCACCCTCCGCCCGGTACCGGAGAGGGCCAGCATGGACGGGAACTCCCAGCAGTTGTAGACTCCCATGGAGTCCGTTGCGCAGCTGTGCCAGAGGTTCTCGAAGATGGTGCTGGTGGTGATGACGTTCCCGTGCACAGTGGACACTCGCCAGTAGCTGTGTGGCAGGGTCACCCCCAGCATCAGCAGCCCCACAGCTGCCACGAAGAAGCCAAAGGTCTCCACAGCCACTGACATGGTGGGACGCAGGCCCTGAGGGGAACCTGGGGCCCCAGCGGGAGAGGGGCTGAGCCCCAGGGAACCTTGAGGGGCTTTGGCTAAGGCGGGGCGTTAAGGCAGGGTGAAAAAAGTGAGAGAGGGGAAGGGCAGAAGACCAACTGCGGCCTCAGCCTCAGGTCTGTCTCCTGGTTTCTGCCTTCCTTCCCTCTTTCTGGGTTTCTGCTTCCCTGCAGGTCAGAGGAATGAGCCAAGAGCCCGCGGCAGATGTTGACGAGATGTAGGGAATAAACAAAACGGGCCAAAAGTCCACTGCCTGCAGGCTGCCCTGGGCTCCCCGCCCCACAAGGGTGGGTGTGTGGGGGGGACTTACCAGGGAGTGACTAACGGATGCAGCCAAGGAGGGGCCCCCATGGGAGGCACTGGGAGCCAAGGGGAAGCATGTTTCTGACTCAGCTTTCATCAGGGGCCAGAGAATGGAATAAGGTGGACAAGAAAAGACAGAGACAGAATGACCACGAAAGGGCCACTGTAGCCTTTAACTGGGAAAGAACAAGGGAGCAGAGTCACTATGTCTTGATGTTGGTGAGAACAATTTAGAAAACTCAGACCTAGGGGTTGGGGCATTGAGTCTTTCAGGAAGGACACGGGGTCTGTGGGGGCAACCCACAGCTCCAGAGGTCAGCCACCCTAGATTCAGACCAGACCCCATCATTTACCGAAGTGACACAGCCATGAAGTTTGAGTCCTGTGAGTTCATTTCTGCATCCGTAAACTAAAACTACTACTCCTCATACGTTGTAGTAAGAATTGTGACCACAAACCAAAGCTCCCCATATGTGTGAATTACTCGATATTTGGTAACTGTCCTGGATCTCAGTGCCGCAGACCCAGGGTGAGGCCATTAGGGGTTGCTTTCTCCAAACCTCAACTTCCTGAACTTGAATTTCCCCCTTTGGTGGGGCGATCTTTGACCCTCAGCAACAAGCCTGACCTTGATGCCAAGTGTCCCAGAGGGGGATAAATATCAGGCCCGGGTGATCAAATAGCTAATCTAAGCAGCTCATTGTTATCAGAACTGTCACAGTTCTAGAAATTATGATGGATTAGAGGTCTCTGGGTTCCCACCCCAAGTCAAAACTGAGCACCTGTCCTGGTGGAGACGGTCTCGTTTTCCGCTCCAGAGCCACGGCAGGACAGCCCTGGTTCTGCTCGGGCAAGTGTGGCTGGGGCTTAGCCTCCAAGAGGCTGATCCTGTGCCCAGGCAATCACAGTGCATCAATGAGCTGCCGCATAAACCTCTATTATCCTCCTTCCAGTGTCAAGCTCCTCTGTGCTCCCCTCAGGGGCCTCCTCCCCAATCCCCCAGCTGGGCTGGCTTGGCTACGGAATGAGAGGTATGCAGTGAAGCAAGACAGGCCCAAGCTGAGCCTGGCACAAGGTGGGTGTGGGACAAAGCAGGCTAGGTGGGGACTGGGTCCCCACCTCCCACTTCGGAGGCTACAACTGGGGTGTCCTGGGTTCCTAACCTCTTCCAAGGCTCCTGCCAACTCTATGCTAATGTCCGTTTCCTTCCCCTACCAGCGGCAGCGCACCCTCTCCTAAAAAGGCTAGGGTAGGAGGAAGAGGAGGATGCAGGAAGACAAAGGGAGGGGAAGGGCGGAGGTTTTGGAGGAAACTGAGTGGGGGGGCCCCGTGGTGTGGAAAACTCCACATGCTGAGAGGCAGCTGAGTGGGTCAGAGGAGACAGGGACATAAATTCCAGCCTTTCCCTTCAGCTCTGCCTTTCCTACCTCCAGTCGCTGCTTACTCCCTGGATCCTAGAGGTGAGCAAAAGCCATACGGCTTTGGGGGAGAGGAAGGGGTGGGATCTGGGAAGCTCTGCAGACGAAGGAGAACCCCACACCAGTGCGGAGATAACAGAACACAGAGCACGAAGGGGCCATGCATTATCCCCACTTCTGGGCCCACGGGAACCTGCTCCTTTCACAACACTGACACAGAGGTTCCCAAGCCAAAGCCCAAATTTATTTACACTCATCCTTAAGCACATGATCTGGGGCTAGAGGACTGGTCTTAGGGAAGAGGAGGTTGAGGCCAGAGGACAGTGATGGGGTGCAGAAGAAAGGGGGTGCAGAAGAAAGGAACATGAAGGATGGATGGGCCCCTCTGAGTGTCCTCCATGGGCTCGCACGTATCCTGGGCAAAGGCAGAGCTGCAGTCTTGCTCAGGATTTGGACTTGGATACAGCAAGTCCAATCAGTCCAGCCAGTCCTGCCACACCCAGGGCCATGCCTCCAACAATAGCCATGCCCACCAGTCCATCTGGGGAGAAGAAAAGGGAGATAGATTCTCAGGAGTCGAGCCCAGCCTGCCAGGATCCTGGCTACTATCTTCCTCATGCCTGCTGCTCCTCAACAGACGTGCCTCTCCACCCAGAGTCACGGGCTGAGGGACTCCAAGCATTGGACAAAGAAGGCTTCTGGAGGTTTGAGGAAGAACAACTGGGAGAGGGTTTATTTAAAGAGAGACCAGAGGGCCCAGGAATGGAGCGGGG
Source organism: Saccopteryx leptura (assembly GCF_036850995.1). Taxonomy (NCBI): domain Eukaryota; kingdom Metazoa; phylum Chordata; class Mammalia; order Chiroptera; family Emballonuridae; genus Saccopteryx; species Saccopteryx leptura. Next base: position 189,691,211 of record NC_089506.1, read on the forward strand.
ATAGGGGGCGGGGAGAAGTCTAAACCAATAGTTGAGAGGAACCTGGGAACCATAGGGGCCAAGGAGACAGGGAGTGGGGAGTGGAGGAAGACAGAGGGGAAGGCGTTCACCTTTCTTCATGGCCTTGTCAATGAGCCGTTCCAGTTCCCTGGCCTGGTTGTTCTGGGGCTCTGTCTGCAACAGCCCTCGCACATATTTTAAGGCCTTTTCATATTCCTACACTCAGAGAAAAGACACACACCCCTCAGTATCCAGCACTCCTCCTGTCCATCAGAGGGACCTTCCCTTCGCTTGCCCTGGGGGCTCCTCCCTCTACTTCCACCCCCTCCCCCTCACTCCGGCCCCACCCAATGGAGTAGAGTCCACAAACAACCCCAACTGTGTGGGGGTGATAAGCGAGGGGAGATAACGGCCCAGGGCTGCACCCCAATCCTGACGTCACCTTTCCCCACACCCTTGGCACCCTGATCCTCTCTCACCTTTCCTCAGCATCCTAACCTGCTATCACCTGCACCTCTGTACCGGATACCACCCTCTGCCTACCGCCCTCTTCACTCTATTCTGGGGGAGAGAAAGGAGAGGGTGCTGGGGCCCATCCAAGCAGGATGGAGTGGGGAGGAAGCTCTCTGCCTTACCTTGAGCCGGTAGTTCCCCACAGCCAGGTAGAAGACATAATCCCGCTGTTCCTCTTTGCTTCCTTTGGGCAGTAGCTCTGGAGAGGAGGAGGAAAGGGTGAAAACCGCCTCTCTTTCCTAGCACTGGTGCCCCAGAGACCTTTACACTCTCTGAATCCCTACAGAATACTGGGAGAAAGTCACCGTCCTGAGCCTTAGTTTCAGCTCCAGACACACTTGGCTTTGTAGTCAGAGCTCTGAATCCACCGCCCAAACACTCCGGTACCAGTACAACTGTCAACCCTGGTTTATCCAAGTGAACGTAAAGGAAATCAAGGCACTGGAAAAGCCAAGAAGCATCTTGACTCAGTTTTGACATCTGTTGTGTTTCAACTACAGTTGCTAGTTGCCCAAATAAGTGTTAAAAATAAAGTTTGTACTCCCCACCCCCCTTTAAAAAGTCAGCTAAAAACTCACCTTCAATTAACCTTTCCTGAATAACCCCAGCAAACTCTTATTTCAGTGACTTCCCAAAGGCTATGTGTTCAGTTATACTCTGTGCACTAGAACTTGATGCTAAGTAGTTTTGTTGATGTTTACAAATCTTCCCAAGTGTCTGTACTGTCTCAACTAAACTGGCAACCCTTAGAGACCACTTCTTCAGCTGTAGCCTGCTGTAGAGGAAACCTGCAAAATCTGAACTGGAAAATTAGACAAATGTAGGGTGAGATTATTTGCATTAAGAAAGAGTCTGATTTTCAAAGTTTTACAATAGGCATTCTTTGCTAGTACGCTGATTGTTTGCTTATACACAATTACTTGAACAAGAGAAAGGGAGTTCAGAGAAATTTAAAAGTAAACATTGTGGCCTCTGACAGATGGTGACCCATCTGAAAACAAAGGGAAATAGGATTTCAATGAAAAAAGCATCATGTGCTCACAGGTTTGGAGAACTGTCTTCTGTACTTCTTCCATACCACCCACACAAAAGGTTTTCAACAACAGCTGCTGAATAAGCAACAGGCTGGTGGCCAAAGAGCACAGGACTGGGACACGCAAGACAGGAATCTTTAGTCCCAATTCAGCCATTAATAGCTGTGGGATTTCAGACAAGTCACTTTCTTTATGGTTAGACTACTAGATCACCCAAGTCCTGTGGAAATTGACATGGCCTATTTGGCAAAACAATGATGAAGTGGCAATTAGCCCAAAGAACAGTAGGAGAAGCCAGGCTAATGTATATATAGTCCTTTGTTGCAGTAAGTTTACTGTAAAATAGCTGTGATGTGACTGACTGTACTGTAGAATCCCATGTTCAAAATGATCCCACCACTTGAGATGGAGGGAGTAACCAATGGCAGTAGAGAAGGGCAGACAGTGACTGCAGTTGGGAAGGGGAGAGTCGGGTAGCCTAGCACCTCACCCTCCAGCAGTGCAATGCCTTTACGGATGTCATCGTTGTACTTGCTTCGCACCAAGCACCAGGCATACTCAAACTGCGTGCTCTTGGACACCGAGCCTGCTGCCTTCTCAGACTGAAATTTCTTTTCAAACTTCTGCCATAGGAAAGGAGAGGAGTCATTTAGAAACGAAGGGGGCAAACTATTCTCTATCAGGTCCCAGGTGTCCATTTTCCAGTTACAATCCATCTTTCCCAGTCTCTGCCACATTTCCCTCACGGTTGCACAGGCTCTAACTCCATCTCTGGGACTTAGGCTTTGTTTCTTGTCGGCAGGCTGTCTCCTTGGGACAGTCCACCACTCCGCTCCGTTCCCCAGTGGTACCGAGTGGAGATGCCACCTGGTGGTGGATCCAGGCACCGCTCTCAGAGCAGCTGACCCCGAGTGGCTGGACAGTAAACATGTTGATCAACAACACTCTGAACTGCTCAACGGCCCACGCAGCACCTCGTCAGTCTGCTTCCCCTATCCCGCGCGCCCCCCCTTGCCGGGTCTGGACTCTCTTATCTGCAAAAAGGTTATATGAACACTGCCTACTCCTTATAACTCAAAGACTGAGAAATCGACTGCAATGCACTTATATAACCGTGCTGGATACAATGAACAATATATGAAACTTTATGATGGTCGCTATAGTACCCTGCCACTGAAGGAGCACTCAAAAAAACAAATTAGGACTCTGATCTCCTAACTGTTGCATGCACTCACAACCCATCAGTCTTTCCAAGCCAGACTCAAGGCCTTGAGTCTGAGGTTGATGGCTCAGGAAACTACAACTCCCATTAGCCTCTCATGCAAAGTGGAACCTCTGAGCAGAAGCCAGACAATGCAAAGGCTGCCGGGAGCAGTAGTTCGGGTTCCTTAGACAAGCTGATGATGGTAAAAGGGTTTGGCCTCTACCCGATTCTCCTCAGGACCCGCCCGCCCGAATCTTCCCTATCTTTCCCTCGGGGCCAGGCCTCACCAGCAGGTCGTCCACAGACACCAGCTCGTTTAGCACGGCCTCCATGGCCGCCACCCCCGCAGTCCACACTTCAGACGTTACTGTGCCACCGACTCCATGGCTCACTGGCAGGGGCGAAGAGCCACTTCCGGTGCACAGCGGAAGTAGGCCCCCTCCCATACGCTGAGCCAATCACCTCACGCAGCTGATGCTAAGCCCGCCCCCCGGAGACTGAATGGAACCCCGCCCCTCCGCCCCTCAGAGTGGGCTCACGGGTGGAATCAATAACGCGCACATTAGGACAGGCCCCACTGTCAATCCCACCGCCTGCATACGCGTATAATGCCACTCCTGTCCCCACGTTCGTCTTCTGGGTGCCCTGTGTGTGCCCTCCTCCACGGAGGCTGCCTCAAGAAAGTTTGAGGCTATGTCTGGTTGGTTAGCCCCTGGGACTGAAAATAGCTGAAAGAGGATGTGGAGAACCAGGCATTGATCACGTAATTTTAGGGACCATTCTAACCCTACCCGTCCTGCCCTCCACCCTAAGATGAGCTATAGGACCCTCCCAGAAATCTGGCAACCTGGAGACTATGTGACTTTTTAGTGCCTGCATGAAAATCAAAACTACCGGAGTTTGCAGAACTTTGCTACTTTTACCATGCAAGAGGATAGAAACTGGATCTGTTAACCATACACCCAGAGGCTGTAGTAGATAATAATAGGGGATACTATTAGGAATTTAAAGAAAAGCTGTTGCTATTACTTGCAGAGGGGATCCAATCTTTTAACTGTGATTTAGGTAAAGCAATATCTGAGTACGCTAGGTGGAAGGCCTGCCATGTGGGGTCAAGGGCAATGAGGAGCTTAACAGTGAGGAGCAAAAAAGCATGGAAAGGGGGAATGCTGCTGGTTCCTCTGGCATCTATTCTATGCACTGATGGGACTGGGTGGGTAGTGACTTTCAAATTCTTTTTACTTTGTTAAAGAGAAAACCACGGGCCCCAAATAGCATCACTCAATGTAAAAGGCATGTTATCAAGGCCTGACCTGTGGTGGTATAGTGGATAAAGTGTCAACCTGGAGAGCTGAGGTCGCCAGTTCAAAACCCTGGGCTTGCCTCATTAAGGCACATATGGGAGTGGGTGCTTCCTGCTCCTCCTCCCTTTTCTCTTTCTTTCTCTACAATAAATCTTAAAAAAAAAAAAAAGCCATGATGTCAAACCTATATTTAATACCTAATTTAATTGCAGTTTCAACCTCTCCTAGAAATGCAATATTAGTTTGCAATTTTCTAATCAAGCACCAATAAGGAAAATCTGTCCTGTGGGACCTCTCTCCATTCTGTTCACCTCCACCAAAAGAAAGAAGAGGCAATCTGCATGATAAAACCCTTGCCATTCCCTTCCCCCTAGAAATCTTGATCTAAAAATAACTTTTTCTTTTGTTAACAGCTCCATTTCATAGGGCCCCCTAGGGGCATGCTTCTAGTTGCTACATGCAAGGGATGCTGCCCAATGAATTGTTTAATAAAAGCCAATTCGATCTTCAAATTTACTCGATTGAACTTTTTTTTTTTTAACAACCTTGAGCCACTGTGCTCCAGTACACATTAGAATGTAAGTTTAAAAAAAAAAAAAAAGTAAGTTCCTTGAAGGCAGAGACTGAATTTTGTCTATCCTTGTATCTCCAGCTCCTACGGGAGTAGGCAGTTAGGCATGAGCAGAATAGGAAGAAAAGGCCAGGTAATGAAGGTCACCAGGGTTGAAAGCCTCAGGTGCCTAGCAACGGGCAAAACTGGGATGTGACCTCATCTCCCTGGGTGATCTTTCCTCCCCTAGCATATGGCTGGTCATGTGGTTCATACCCTCCCCTGGCATGTCCCCTAGTCATGCAGTAGACTGCCTTAGAGGAGGAAGAGAGGGCCTGAGAATAGCCTCATGACTCCCTTGCATGACCACTCCCTTCAGCATTATGCCCTAGAAATAACAAGTCGGCCTCAGTTGTGTTTCAGCTCCAGGCCCAGAAAAGCAGCAAGGCCAGATGTGGTGATGCCATGGCTGACATCTGGACCAGCTGCGATGACTAATGATACCTCGCGCCGACCAATCAGTGGAGACCATGACCCTGACAGGACACACCTGGAAAGATAATGCATATTCTGTTCATATACTCCCCTGACACCTGCCCTAAACCCTTTAAGACAAAGGACTCAGAAAGGACTCCCTCTCCCTCTCCTCTCCCTTAAGCATTCCCAAGCCTTTTCCCACCCTCTTTTTCTCCCAGCATGGGCTCTCTCTGGAGCAATAAACATGAAATAAAACCAACACTAGTACAACCAAGCCCTGCTTAATGATGGGGATACATTCTGAGAAAAACATTGTTAGGTGATTTCCTTGTGTGAACATCGTAAGAGTACACTTACACAAACCTAGAGGGTATAGCCCAGGGGTCCCCAAACTGCGGCCTCCTGAGGCCATTTATCCGGCCCCGCTGTACTTCCAGAAGGGGCACCTCTTTCATTGGTGGTCAGTGAGAAGGGCATAGTTCCCATTGAAATACTGGTCAGTTTGTTGATTTAAATTTACTTGTTCTTTATTTTAAATATTGTATTTGTTCCTGTTTTGTTTTTTTACTTTAAAATAAGATATGTGCAGTGTGCACAGGGATTTGTTCATAGTTTTTTTTATAGTCTGGCCCTCCAACGGTCTGAGGGACAGTGAACTGGCCCCTTGTGTAAAAAGTTTGGGGACCCCTGGTATAGTCTACTACAGGGGTCCCCAAACTATGGCCTGCAGGCCACATGCGGCCCCCTGAGGCCATTTATCCGGCCCCACTGCACTTCTGGAAGGGGCACCTCTTTCTTTCATTGGTGGTCAGTGAGAGAAGCATAGTTCCCATTGAAATACGGGTCAGTTTGTTGATTTAAATTTACTTGTTCTTTATTTTAAATATTGTATTTGTTCCGTTTTGTTTTTTTACTTTAAAATAAGATATGTGCATTGTGCACAGGGATTTGTTCATAGTTTTTTTTATAGTCCGGCCCTCCAACGGTCTGAAGGACAGTGAACTGGCCCCCTGTGTAAAAAGTTTGGGGACCCCTGGTCTACTACATACCTAAGCTATATGGTATAGCCTATCGCTCTGTAGGGGAGAGAAAGTAATTTTCCCTTCACCCTTCTGGGTTCTTGACTGAGACATCCCTGTAAGAAAAGACAAATTAGTTGGATAAAAACAAACAGAAGTTTAATAACATGTATACTGGTAAACTTTGGAGAAACCCACAAAAACTGAGTAACACGAAAATGGCTGTAGCCATCACCTTAAATGCCACCTTCGGTTTAAAGAGAAAAGATGTTGGGGGCAGGAGGAGTCAGTTACAGGAGGTTACCAGGGAAAGCACAGTTAAAAAAGGGAAGGTTGTTGGCCCTGGTGGGTTGGCTCAGCGGTAGAGCGTCGGCCTGTCGTGCGGGGGACCAGGGTTCGATTCCCGGCCAGGGCACGTAGGAGAAGCGTCCATTTGCTTCTCCACCCCCCTCCCCTCCTTCCTCTCAGTCTCTCTCTTCCCCTCCCGCAGCCAAGGCTCCATTGGAGCAAAGATGGCCCGGGCGCTGGGGATGGCTCCTTGGCCTCTGCCCCAGGCGCTAGAGTGGCTCTGGTCTCGGCAGAGCGACGTCCCGGAGGGGCAGAGCATCGCCCCCTGGTGGGCAGAGCTTCGCCCCTGGTGGGCGTGCCGGGTGGATCCCGGTCGGGCGCATGCGGGAGTCTGTCTGACTGTCTCTCCCCGTTTCCAGCTTCAGAAAAATACAAAAAAAAAAAAAAAAAAAAAAAAAAAAGGGAAGGTTGTTAAGCAGATTTAAGTCTTGGCCTTCAGCTTGAAAAGAATTTCTATTGCCTGACCAGGCGGTGGTACAGTGGATGCCATGTCAGCCTGGGACACTGAGGACCCAGGTTCAAAACCCCAAGGTTGCCAGCTTGAACACAGGCTCATCCAGCTTGAGGGCTGGCTTGCTAGCTTGGGTGCAGGGTTGCCTGCTTGAGCGTGGGATCATAGATAAGACCACATGGTTGCTGGCTTGAGCCCAAAGGTAGTTGGCTTGAGCCCAAGGTCACTGGCTTGAGCAAGGGGTCACTGGCTCAAATGGAGCCTGGGGCCAAGGCATGTATGAGAAAGCAATCATTGAACAGCTAAGGTGTCTGTTGGGCAAACCGATGTGTTTCAAGTGTGAAACAAGTGAGTTAGGTTTGCTCACTTGTATTTTGCGTTGTACTGGAGCAGCGTCATGTGTGTATAGTCTATGGAAGGCTGTGGGTCCTTGCCCTCAGGGTGGCAGACTGCAAACTGCTGATTGCCTTCCCCCTTGGGAGGGGTGGTTGTTCGCTATTATTGGCTGGAAAAGGGATTTATTTTCCCCCAGCCTGTTTTGCTGGGACAGCAGAGAGAGAGAGAGAGGGAGTGCTGAGGGACATGAGAGCCCTGATTTCCATCTGGCCTGTTTGGCTGGGGGTGCTAAGGCTGGTGGGGCCCTGTGAATTCAGGAGAGTTGGAGAATGAGTCAGGGCTTTGGGAGCCCTGAGTGAGAGGAAAGCGGTCTTCCTTGACTGTCCACCGTCATGAGACTTTAATAAACAGAATGGCCCACCATTTTATGGCTCTACAGTTCCTTTACCATCTGCCCAAATCCAATGAGAACCCACATGGCCATGGCAGCGGCCAGTGGCCTTACAGTGCTGCAACTGTGAGTTGATGCTTCTCATCTCTCTCCCTTCCTATGTTTGTCTGTCCCTCTCTCACTAAAAAAACAACAACCAGGACACATTCTTTTGGAGGTGGGGAGAGGAAGTAGTGAAGGGTTTTATTATGCAGGTTGCCTTTTATTTCTATGGAGGATGGAGAGGGTTCAAGTGACATATTACCTTAATGGTGCTTGATCAGAAAATTCCAGACTGGTTGATTAAGATTACATTTTTGAGAAAGGTTGAAACTGCAATTATATCAAGTATTAAATCTAGGTTTGGTATCATTGCCCTTAACACAAGTGACACCATTTTGTGCCTGCAGTTTTCTCTTTAACACTACCTCTCTCTGTCTGTATTCTACCCCCAGAGACCTCCTTTCAGTTTTGAAAACCCCCAAGGGCCACAGGTCCTCTGCAAAGGCAGTCCCCTCTATCTGGAACATTTATCCCCTCCCCCTTTTGCTGTATGGCTCATTCATTCATTCATTCATGATTTAATTCATTGAACACCTACTATGTGCCAGGCACTGGCACTAAATAAAATTAAGTTCCCTTCTCATGGAGCTTGCTTGCATTTTAGTGGGGGAAAACAGAAAAAAAAATTGAACAAGTAAGGAACTATTAATAAAAACAATAATGTCAGAGTTGAAAGTGCTGTAAAACAAATAGAGCAGGGTAAAAGAATCATGAGAAGAGGCGTGCCCAAAGAAGGCCCCTCTGGAAAGTTAACACCTGGGAATAGCACTGGAGTGAATGAATGAGCCATGTAGATAAACAAGGAAGAATGGTTTAGGCAGACAAAGCAGCAAGTGAAACCTATTGAGGAGGGAACATACACCGTTTGAGGCCCAGCCAAGTAAACCAGTGTGACTGGAGAGGAGGGCGTGGGCAAAGGAAAGAGTGACATAGACGAGGGCAGAAAGGTAGCTAGGGGAAGATCATGTAGAGCCTTGTAGACTTTGGTAAGGGATCTGGATTTAATTTTACATGTGACAGATAAGCATTGGAAGGATTTTGAACAACAGAGTGAACTGATCCATTGTGAAAAGGATCCCTCCGGCTGCTGTTGGAGAAAAGGCTGTAGGGTGAGAATGAAAACAGAAAGCCACTTAGGAGGTTGCTTTGGTGGCCCAGGCAAGACACAGTGCTGACCTGATAAACAGCAACAGTAGTGGAGGTGAAGGGATTTAGATGTGCTCAAAAGGTACAGCTGGCAAGATTTGCTAATATGCTGGATATAGGAGAGGACAGGAAGATAATAGATAGGTTTTGTCCTGATCCACCTGAGTTCTCAGCTCTAAGACTTCTTAGGGGAGACCTGTAGAGAGAGAACGTCACCAGTCCTACATTGTCAGAATATAAAACTGTAAGCCGCACATTCCTGTCTTTGTTAGCAGTGGTTTTTGTGAGCCACACAAGTACTGGTTTGGGTATGGTAATAAAGCCTGCCAGGAGCCAGAGACTCTATTCTGCTCTCACCAATTTTTTTTTCCCACATAAGGAAATGCTCACAGAGGACATGTGGACAAAAATCACACCAGGAAGATGCTATTATCAGCTACATTTGACCCATGAGGAAATTAAGGCTCAAAAAGATTAATCTGCCAAAGGTCACAGAGCTAGAAGTGGAGGGGCTGGGATTCAAATCCAGGTCCTGAATCAGCTAAGAGAGCTGTACACTCATAGTAGAGGAGTCAGCTAAAGGAAAAATAGGAGGAGCAAAGAGAAAAAATCCGTAAATACACTCTAGTTATTATTCATCTTTTAAAAATTTAGGCATATGGCCTGACCTGTGGTGGTGCAGTGGATAAAGCATCAACCTGGAAATGCTGAGGTCACCGGTTCAAAACCCTGGGCTTGCCTGGTCAAGGCACATATGGGAGTTGATGCTTCCAGCTCCTCCTCCCTTCTCTCTCTCTCTCTCTCCTTCTTCTCTCTAAAATGAATAAATAAAACCTCTAAAAAAAATTTAGGCATATGCCCTGGTGGGATAGTTTGGTTGGTTAGAGCATTGTCCTGAAGTGCAGAGGTTGCTAGTTCAATCCCCGGTCAAAGCACATACAGGGACAGATCGATGTTCCTGTCTCTCCCTTCCTCTCTCTAAAATTAATAAATAAAAAAAATTCACGCATAAATTTGTAAATTTTTTGTTAGCTTACAATAGAAGACTTTCCTTAAGTAGCAGGTGAACTAGAAAGAAACAATTCAGGTTATTTCAAAACCAAAACAGGCAAAGAAATTCTGAGAAACCACTTTTTTACTAATACAGTAGTAAAATTTAAAATGAAAGTCCCCAACCATCACCAGTGTTGCTGAAATTGTTGTAAAACTGGTTTCTGACTCTTAGCTACTGGCCAATATTTTAAATTTACCCTGCTGATCTGATCAATGCCACCCTCCTGTACTAGACTGTACGCTACATTAGGGGCATTAATGTAGCTATTATGTCTATTATGCCCCTCCAGCCCAGCTCAGTGCCTAGCGCTAGTAGATATTCAATTTGTAATTGTTGCATAAATGGATGTTGCTGTTACCATGAAACTTTTCAGAAAGCAATAAGAAAATATATAGTAAGACATAGAATATGTAATATTATTTCACTACTTTCCTGTGGGAAAACAGTCAACAAAAAAAATAAGTAGCCTGACTGGTGGTGGTGCAGTTGATATAGCATTGACCCAGAATGCTGAGGTTCTTGGTTCAAAGCCCGAGGTTAACAGCTTGAGAGCAGGGTCACTGGCTTAAGCAAGGAGTCTCTGACTCTGCTTGAGTGTCCCCTCCACCCCCCACCACCCCAAGCACCTGCTTTCCATCCCCACCATCAAGGCACATATGAGAAGCTATTAACAAACAACTAAAGTGAAACAATTACAAGTTGATGCTTCCCACTCTCTCTCTTCTCTCTCAAAAAAAAAAAAGGCAGAAAGAAACTCATTCTTGGCCCTGGCCGGTTGGCTCAGTGGTAGAGTGTCAGCCTGGCGTGCAGGAGTCCCGGGTTCGATTCCCGGCCAGGGCACACAGGAGAAGCGCTCATCTGCTTCTCTACCCCTCCCCCTCTCCTTCCTCTCTGTCTGTCTCTTCCCCTCCCGCAACCAAGGCTCCATTGGAGCAAAGTTGGCCCGGGCGCTGAGGATGGCTCTATGGCCTCTGCCTCAGGCGCTAGAATGGCTCTGGATGCAACAGAGCATCGCCCCCTGGTGAGCATGCCGGGTGGATCCTGGTCGGGCGCATGCCAGAGTCTGTCTGCCTGCCTCCCTGTTTCCAACTTCAGAAAAATACAAAAAAAAAAAAAAAAAGAAACTCATTTTCTTTTTTTTTTAAGCGAGAGGAGGGGACATAGAGGAACAGACTCCCACAGGTTCCCCAACCAGGATCCATCTGGCAAACCCTGTCTTGGGCCAGTGCTGGCAACTGAGCTATTTTTAGCACTTGAGGCTAATGCTGGGACCAACCAAGCTATCCTCAGTGCTTGAGGTCAATGCTCAACCAAGCTATCCTCAGCGCCCAGGCGGATACTTGAACCCACTGGCTGTGGGAGGGGAAGACGAAGAGAAAGGGGAGAGGGAGGGGAAGAGAAGCAGATGATTGTTTCTCCTGTGTGCCCTGACTGGGAATTGAACCTTGAGATGTCTACACACCAGGCTGATGCTCTACCACTGAGCCAACTGGCCAGCGCCAAAATATTCATTTCTTCATTATCTATGAAGGTAAACAACTAGTCATGGATTTTATGCATGCGGATGGTAACATTCAAAACAAAACAAAAAAAGGCATGTATTTCTCCAACTGGGTTGTATAAGGGGGCAGAAAGGAAACTGGCCTGCTTTCTGTTGAGGGCACTAATCCCAGAACAGGTACTTACTTGTTAGCAGATTCTGGGCTGTGGGCCCCTTACTTGACTACGGCAAAGTTGGAGCCTGTTCCAGATTTCTGCTCTACAGCACCTTGTTGGTGCTTAGCAAATACCCACTGAACAGTATGTCACTATCTGCATTCTTCCAAACTTCAGTGAACAGTCTCCTCTACTTCCCACTTTCATCTACATACTATGCAATCAATTAGGAAGTCTTATCAAGGGCAAATTGATTTAGTCACCCAGGAAACATTTATTTGTTCAGGGCCTACTGGGTGCTAGGTACTCTTCTAAGGGCTGGCTAAGAGAAATGAAATAAGCATGGAAGTTACCTCTCAGTAGGAGACAAGGTTGCTAATGAATACATATATGATGTCAGGCCACCCTACCTCCATTCTGTCGCCATGCTCCAACAGACGTCAGATTTTCTTTTCATCCAACCCAGCCTGAATGCTAGGTGTATTTTAAAGTGCAAATCAGAGCTCATATTTCCAGATTAAAATACTGTCTAGGCTACTCAGAACATTGTTTAAATTTCTCATGCACACCAAGTCCCTCAGGATCGTCCCTAATTACCTCTCCAGCTTCATTGCCAGGCACCCACGAGCCCTGCACACGGAGACGTTCTCATGCCACTTTTCCTCCACCCGGAATGCTCTTCAATCGGGAATCTCCATTCTCCAAACATCTGAGTGTCTACATGGCAGGCAACTACCCGGCTCGGGGCCCTTACCCTTCCGGACACCTTTCTTCCATTTGGCCCCGAGCCTCCAGCTCCTAGAAGGTACAGCATTTATCACACAATCAATCCTACAGTCTTTATGTAGACAGGGACTGTGTGCCTCGTTTATCTCTCTGCCACAGGGCAAGCATACAAGAATCGTTTGTGGGGTAAATGAAAGAGGTACAACAGGCGTTCTAAAACTGACGCTAAGAACCTCTGAGACGTCTGCACTTCCGGGTGGCGGTTCGGTTGGCACCGGGGGCTGCTCTAGGAGGAGGGCTCGGTGGTCGGGAGGACCGGAGGAGACTCGAGGGGAGAGCGCGGCATCAGCGTCTGCGCAGTAGCTGTCCTCCGAGGGGCGGGGCGCGGGACCCGGAGCGGAGCTACTGGGAGGTAAAGGGGGCGGTGCCGAGGCCTGGAAGTCCCGAACTTTACCCAATTACCCGCTGTTCACTCTCTCGCCCCTGTGGTCCAGGGGTGACTGAGGTCCTCCCTGCCAACCCTTGTCCCAGAGACGCGCTCTGTAAATTAAAATTTACCTCTTGCCTCCTTTAGAGTCTTATCTTTTCCAAAAGTGTGTGATGAGTGCTCACAAACACCGTGCACACGGGGCACCTGGCATCTTGTTAAAAATGCAGTCTGATTCAGTAGGTCTGATGAACCTGCATTTCTAACAAGCTCTGGGGGATTCCGATGCTAAGGATTTTCTCTGACATACTTTGAGGAGCAAAGGTGTGAAACAGTGGTTCTCAAAGTGCATTCCTGGGACCAAGAGCAAGGGTGTCACCTGGGAGTTGTTAGAAATGCAAATTTTGGGCCTTACCCCATACCTGCTTATCAGAAAGTCTGGGAGTGGGGCTCAGCAGTCCGTGTTTTCAGGAGCGCTGCAAGTGATTTTTTTTTAAGAGTTAGAGACATAAAGGAAGAAATATGAGAAGCATCAACTCATAGTTGCAGCACTTTAGCTGCTTATTGATTGCTTCTCATAGGTGCCTTAATGGGAGCTCCAGTGGAGCCAGTGACCCCTTGCTCAAGGCAGCGACCTTGGGCTGAAGCCAGCGACTATATGGGATTATGTCTGTGATCCCATGCTTAATTCCGTGCTCAAGCTGGCGAACCAGTACTCAAGCCCACAACCTTGGTGTTTCGAACCTGAGACTTCAGTATCTCAGGTCAGTGTTCTAGGCAACCATCAGTCAGATTCTGGAGGTGATTCTGATGCATGCTAGAGTGTGAGAACCTCTGAACAAGGGTGGGGAAAGTCAAATTGAACCTCATCCCTCCACATGGTGTGTGTGTGTGTGTGTGTGTGTGTGTGTGTGTGTGTGTGTGTGTGTGTTATTATTCAGCCATAAAAAGAGAGAAATCCTGCCATTGGTGACAACATGGATTGAACTTGAGGGCATTATGCTCAATGAAATTAGTCAGATAAAGACAAATACTGTACCATCTCACTTATATGTGGACTCTAAAAAAGCCATACACATGGAAACAGAGAATATAGTGGTAGTTGCCAGGGTGTGAGGGTAGGGGAAATGTGGAGATATTGGTCAAAGGGTTCAAATGTCCAGTTATAAGATGAATAAATTCTGAAGATCTATTGCATAGCAGGGTGACTATAGTGAGCAATAATGTATTATATACTTGAATGTTGCTAAGAGTAAATATGAAATAGTCTCATCACATTAAAAAAAAGTAATTATATGAGATAATGAATGTATCAAGTAACCTTATTATGGAAATTATTTCACGAGGTATATATGTATCAAATACATGTTGTGTACATTAAACTTACACAATGTCAATTATATTTCAACAAAGATGGGGAAAGATGTTATAAGACTTTAGGTGATTGATTAGAAGTAAAAATATCTATTGATCAATTAAACCACTAGCTATAAATGACTTTAGATGAATTAGGTTCAGGCAGCTCATTTTAAGCAAATTGGCTTGGAATTACTTGGAACATGGTGCATTTCATATTTTATTACATTTCATATTTAATTACTTAAATAGTTGGTAGATTAAGGAAAATTGAATCATTAACCACTTAATTATGTAAATTTATCAAAAATCACAAACAACAATGCTTTCAGAGTCCATTGGTAATAAGATTGTAACTTTATAAGGTCAGGGGTAATAAGTGAGGCTATGGAAGCTTGTGGAGTTCTGGAGAGTGCATTTGAATTCAGATTTTAGGATAACATTGTGGTAGCCCAACAAAACAAGTCTAAAGCCAGATTGTCCTGTTGGATTCCAGTATTTGACTATTTGCTTTTTGTAATTTGGCTTTCTTCATGCTCATTATAACTAGTTAACTGTCAGGTGATGCCTAATCTAGATTTGTGGATTTTTCTGTTATCATAACAATTTAATTTAAATTTTTAAGCAGTCATTTATTTTAAATAAGAAGCCTATTTGGTGTTGGCTTCTTATTGGATTAGACAGAGGCAGATGGGCAGGAAAAAAACTTGGTATAGAAGCCAAACATTTCCCCCCTAATTCTCTGAAATATAAGGACTACTTTTTAAAACATCTGAATATGTGATCTGTGCAATTCATTATTGCTCTGTCACCATTTGGAAAACTATTAGGTCAGCCAAAGGAGGCACACACAAGGCCTGATGAGTTTCGTAAGAAGTTTATTTATGCACCTACAAAAACAGACAGCTGAGACCCTAGTTGCATCAGCTGAGAACTGTAGGAAGGGGGTGTCTGATATCGGGACTACTACAGGCAGTTTCTGACATAGAGGTTGGTGCACCTGGACATGCTCATACTCGGCACCAGTATTTTCTGGTTTGTGGTGTTGGTCACGGACTGTCTCCCTTTCTCCAACCCTCAGGTTCCTCTGGAAGGACTTGTCCTAAGGACACTTCTCAAAAACTTCCCAGGGTGGGGGAAGTTGCTTAAGGGGAAGGAAGGGGAGGGGAGGGTGAGGGAGATGCTTAATGAAGAAGCTGCCCCAGTGGGAACTTGGGTGAGGGGAGTTTGAGTTTAAAGGAGCCCAGGACCCAATCCTAACAAAAACAATTTCTGCAACAGACCCTTTTTTGGACATGTGCCCCAGTTATTCATTATGCCTTTTCTTGGAGAAATGCCACCAGACATCTGGATGGTGCACAGTTTTTGGATCAAGATAAGCCAATCAGATTCTCTTTTGGACTTAGCCATATTAGTCAAGCCTCTGCTGATGGCTGACCTGAGGGTCTGTCATCATTTTTCTCTGTGCATGAACAGCAGACAGAGCCACCCCCACACAGAGAAGAATGCAGTAGATAAACAGAGTGAAGTGGAGAACAAGAATCCTGAAGGCTGAGCTGCCTGGGTTGACTGGTGTCTTCAGGTCCTGGTTTTAGTTCCTCCTGAAGGTGACAATAATTCTCTGGTTAGACTCTGGGGAAAAATTGATACTCTTTTTTTTTTTTTCCTTCTTTAGCTAACTCAAGTTGGTTTCTATTATTTGATATAAATGTATAATGTAGGGAATTAGTGAAGTTTCTTTCTGATACCCACAGTTGAAAATTACAAAATAAAGCATTAGCACCCACTCTACTTCTAATGCTCGCAGACAGACCCTGAATATAGACCCCCCCTTGGGACTGATTGGTCAGAGGTCTTACATTTTCAGGCAATTATATGAATTCCCAGGGCAATAAAATAACTTATACTGTGGGTTATAAGCATATCATTTAGTTAAGCAGTTTTTAAAGCCTTTTTATTCTGAAGTGTAACACTCATACAAAAAAGTACACAAAACAATAATGTGCAACTCAGTGATTTTTACAAAACAACCACATAACCACCATGTAGTCAGGAAATAGAACATTACCAATCTCCCAGAAGCGTCCCCTCCACAACTTGGGCCCACTACCAGGATTATACTCTCCTACCTCTCCAATAGTGACCAATATCCTGATTTTTATGGTCACAATTTGTTTTGCTTTTTTAAAAATAGTTTTACCATCTAAGCATGCATCCCTAAATACTATAATTTAGTTTTGTCTATTTTTATTTAGACTTACTTGTATTTTTCAGTGTGTCTTCTTTCAATGAATGTCATGTTTGTGAGATCCATCCATGTTGCTATATATAACTCGTTTGTTAATTTTTCATTGCTGAATCCTATTCTATTGTATGAATGTATCAAAACAATGGTACTTTACATGATTATGGTTAAATAGAGTGCAAAACCAGACAAAAGTCATCTGTATATTAGAAATCATGGGCCCTGGCCTGTTGGTTCAGTGGGTAGAGCATCTGCCTGATGTATGGATGTCCCAGGTTTGATTCCTGGTCAGGGCACACGAGAGAAGCGACCATCTGCTTCTCTTCCCCTTCTGTCTCTCCCCCTCTTGTAGCCAGTGGCTGGATTGGTTCAGCGCTGAGGATAGCTCGGTTGATTCGAGCATTGGCCCCAGATGGGAGTTGCCAGGTGGATCCGGTTTGGACGCATGTGGAAGTCTGTCTCACTATCTCCCCTCCTCTCACTTAAAAAAAATTATGTTAGCAGTTATTGTTTGAGGGGGCTTCTGGATGGCTGTTCTAGTTTTTGGCCTGGGTATTTAATTAATTGAGCTATAAATTTATGATTTGTGAATCTATCAGTATGTATAATTTACTTTGATATGGTGCTAAAAAAAAAAGAAAAAGAGCTGATTGTCTCAGAACCTCTGTCCTCTCCTGAATTTGGGGCAGTAACTCTTCATTCCTTTGTTGGCTCTCTGATGCCTTCAAGTGGATTTTTTTTGTTTGTTTGTTTTGGGGTTTTTTTTGTATTTTTCTGAAGTAAGATGTGGGGGGGCGGCAGACAGACAGACTCCTGCATGCGCCCAACTGGGATCTACCTGGCATACCCACCAGGGAGCGATGCTTGGCTCATCTGGGATGTTGCTCTGTTGCAACTGGAGCCATTCTAGCGCCTGAGACAGAGGCCATGGAGCCATCCTCAGTGCCCAGGCCAACTTTGCTCCCACAGAGCCTTGGCTGTGGGAGGGGAAGAGAGAGACAGAGAGGAAGGAGAGGGGGAGGGGTGGAAAAGCAGATGGGCGCTTCTCCTGTGTGCCCTGGCTGGGAATCAAACCCGGGATTTCCACACGCCAGGCCAATGCCAAGTGGATGTTTTTTATACTCAGATTCAGTTCTTTTAGTCTTTTCAATAGGACAGATGGCTGAATTACTTAGTCTATCATATCAGAAGTAGAAGTTATCACATAGTTTTCTCAGGGTTCCAAACGGAATTGAAATCATGGCTAAAGATAGTCACAGCTGTTAAGATTTTTTTAAACTTTATTTTATTAGTGATTGCTATCCATGTTATTTCTAAGAAAAATATGTATCTTATTGGTTGATCACTGGAACATTGATATTGTTAAAGTCAGATTTTGTTTACAAATTAATCAGTTAATCATGTTAAATAATCAGAGGACCTATATTTTTCTACTGAAGTAACATATATCCAGAATTTTCTGTTTGAAAATTTTCCTTGGCTTGTCAACTGTCTTACTTAAAGGAGTGAGACTTATTCTATAAATGTGACTGACCATTAACATAAACTACTAATAAAAATACATCTGTCTGGGCTATAGCAAAAAAGAGAAAGCTTCTTTAAATTGTATATTGCATTTTAAGCTTTAAAAATCTCTAGGGAAAGGCCCTGGACAGTTTGCTCAATGGATAGAGCATTGGCCCAGTGTGCAGACACCCCAAGTTCGATCTCCACTCAGGCCATACCTAAGTGACCATCTGCTTCTCTTCCCCTCCCTCTCCTCCTTCTCTTTCTCTTCCTCTTCCCAGCCAGTGGCTCCATTGGTCTGAGTGTTGGCCTTCAGCTCTGTGGATAGCTCGATTGATTTGAGCATCATCCCCAGGCGGGGGTTGCTGGGTGAACCCCGATCAGGGCACATGTGGTTGTCTGTCTATTTCCCCTCCTCACACTTAAAAAAAAAAAAAAAGAAACTCTTTGGAAAATTCTTTTCCTTTTCCCCAGTGTTTTAATTTGAAATACTTACAAAAGAGAGAGAGAGAAAGAGAGAGGAGAGGAGAGACAGTCAATGAGTTAATTGTCTTTTCTGTTCAGAATATTTTATCTTCCTTCTTTAAGGAACTTCCTGAGGAGCGGTGAAGCTCCTTCTCAGCCCCCTTCAGCCAACTCAGACACATGCTTCTGTCCAGTTCCCTTTTCTGCTGCAAAGATATTAAGAGCTAAGACTGGCTTGAGGTGGCTTCAGCTTCATTTTCACATCACAATACATGTCTTTCCACTTCTTTTGCCATCATTAGTACTTCTCGCTAACAAACCTGCTCTGATTTCCCAGCTAGAGCAAGAGCTAAAGGACAAAGGGGATGTGAGAGGGTCCCTGATGGGTTAAGTGAGGGAAACAGAATAAGGCAGATGGAAGAGAGATAAGAAATAGTCCTAGTCTCGGGTTCGATTCCCGGCCAGAGCACACAGGAGAAGCACCCATCTGCTTCTCCACCCTTCCCCCTCTTCTTCCTCTCTGTCTCTCTCTTCCCCTCCCGCAGCGGAGGCTCCACTGGAGCAAAGTTTGCCGGGGCTCTGAGGATGGCTCTGTGGCCTCTACCTCAGGTGCTAGAGTGGCTCTGGATGCAACAGAGCGACGCCCCAGAGGGGCAGAGCATTGCCCCCTGGTGGGCATGCCGGGTGGATCCCGGTTGGGCACATGCGGGAGTCTGTCTGACTGCCTCCCTGTTTCCAGCTTCGGAAAAATTAAAAAAAAAAAAAAAAAAAAAAGAAATAAAGAAATAGTCCTAAATCCCTAGTTGTCACGCATGCAAAGGATAGAAAGGTCTTTTCAGTGATGTTTCCCTTCCCGTCGTGTCTAATAAAATAAAACATCATATTGGTGGCCATATCATTTATTATCTAAACAGAGACATTTTTTAGAGTGAAACAGTGGTGATATCAAGTGTTATACAAGGAGAACAGGAGTAAATTGGAACTGTCTGGCAAACCAAATATCTGGTCACCCTAGTCATGTAGGTTGGAAAGGGCTCCTTTTGTGATCACCCTTGTCCTAATCCTTAAATCACAATTCACCCAGAGTGATACTGCTTGCTTTCCTATTTAGATTTGGTTTTAGCTGACACTCAACCTCAAATCTTTATTTGAGTTCTAGTGTAGTAGTTTTCAAACTTTAGAGCACACAAAAACCTCATCAAAACACAAAGATCTGACCTGACCAGGGGTGGCACAGTGGATAGAGCATTGACCTGGGATGCTAAGGTCCCAAGTTAGAGACCCTGAGGTCACCAACTTGAGCTCAGACTCACTGGTTTGAGGGCAGGGTCGCTGGTTTGAGAATGGGATCATCAACATGATCCCATGGTCGCTGGCTTGAAGCCCTACGTCACTGGCTTGAAGCCCAAGGTCACTGGCTTGAGCAAGGGGTCACTGGCTTGGCTGGATCCCCCAGTCAAGGAACATATGAGTGTTACATCCCAGGAGACAGACCACAGCAAACCCAAAGTGAATTTTATAAGTTTTATTGCAGACCTGCGCAGGGACTGCAGGCAACCCACGCAAGGGAGCACTGCAGTCCCGAGCTTCTAAAATGGCTCCTTTTTATAGGGTGGCTATCTAGGCTGAGCAAGCATTATACAGAAGCAGATGTGGCAGTTAGCTATTCGCTAGGGAGGTCGCGCGCAGCATAGCAAGGGGGGGGCGTAGCTCAGTGGAGAATTTCAAACATAAACTTCTGATAAGGGTCTCTGACTCATAGAATGCAGGATGTTGGGTCTACATTTCTAACGGTTGTTTATATATATATATATATTTTTTTCCTCCAGCCATGTACTGGATGTACTCAGTTTTCATGGCTGGTGGCCTGCACTGCTTGTCCTAAGATGTCACATTCCCCCATTTTCTTCTTACTAGTTCAAATCATTGAACTTTGGTATTGCTCATCCGAACTGGGTATAATAACAAATGCTGTGGTGCAACCGCAACAAACTGGAACTGGACCCTATACTGATGTAATCAATTTGGGTTTTATACACTGACCAGTGATTAGCCTACTACGCTTCTTATAACGGTCAGCTATGAGCTCAGGGGGAGAGGGGTATTTATAGGTGAAACCTACAAGGTTACAATGTTTTCAGCACGTTTGTACAATATCTTTGCAAAAGTAACAAGCACACACTGTTCTAAGATAATAAACTACTTTCCTGCAATATCTGCAGGGCTGATACACAAGGAACGTGTCCTGCCTTGTATTTTTCTTCTCTGTACTAACTTCTTACAACTTGCACAAACCTTCTGCAACTTATATAAACCTTTAACTTTCATGAACTTTCTTTATAACCAGCTTTCACAACAACTTACTTTTTCCTTTTCTTTTCAAAAGTACCTTTACACCTCATACCTTATATCATTAAAACCATACAATTCCTTTCCAATTTACCAGAATTCTTAATTTCTTAAAACCTTAACCTTCAGCGAGGACTAAGTTAGTAATAAGTAATTCTCTTTTAAAGATTGCTTTTTGGAGGTGTCCTTTTCCTAAGTAGCCTATTGGACACATGACCAATATTCATAGGTTATTCTATAGTGGTAGCTATGAGCACATATATAATTTTCATTTACCTTGTAGCTTCTCTCTCAGCCAAAGGACTACACCCCCTTTCTGTATGACTCATAGCAGTACATGCATCAAACCTTAAGATGACTTACTTGGCTTTCCTTTACCTTAGTTTCCCTCCCTCTCCAAAGTCTAATTAAAAAGAGGTCCTTAGTGAGTTTCTCTAGGCATTTGCCATGCATGGACCAGTTAACTTCTGGTTTGTGGCTGAAACAGGGCATGCTGTCCTTCTCAGGGTCAGCTTATAAGGGTTGGCGGGGTCAGTCTTCGCTGTCCACAAAGGTGTCTCTGCTGGTACTGCAAGCTTCAGCCAGCTGCAGTTGACCCAGGTGGGTATGCCTTTTACCTTGGCAGTAGTGGGAGTGGTCAGGATCATGGTGTGTGGACCTGTCTACATGGGAGTCAGTCCTTGGGTGGTGTACTGCTAGAAGTGCCTCTTGGACAGTCTTTGAACAGTTTGCTGAGTAACCTATAAAACCTGTAAGTACTTAGGGAAAGGGTGTTACATTTCTACACTTTGAAGTTAGAGTTTAAGGCCTCATGACCACTGCTTCTAGCTGGAATTAGTAGCAGGTCCCAGCCTATAATAGGCATGGGGCATTGAGATAAGAGAAATAAAGGAGATACTAAACATTAAATAAAGCAATAAAATCAGACTGTCAATACCCACAGTAGAGATCTTTGAGGGATAAATAAAACTTAAATATTCAAGCAAGGCATAGTAGATGGCCCTTGTGTTTACAAGAAATGAGATTAGCTTATCTGCTACTTGGAAAAAATACCTTAGGCTCCTGAACGATGTCCTTGGGCCTTCAGTGGCAATTCCCAGCATGCTGGGCAAGGTCAGGTCACAGGTAGCTGGAGCAGGGCTAGAAGAGACTGAACCCTCCCTCCATGGAGCAAGGGGACAGCTTACCTTCTCATGTCCCTCTTTCCACAGCACAGGTGTGTCAACTGGTGGGGCTGGGAAGCCTGGCAGGCTTCAGTTCAATGACCTTTCTTTCCACTCTAGAGCAGGGCCTTGATGAAATGCTATGAAGCCCCTTAGGGCGCTGGAGCCAAAAGTTGGTATTTCCTGACTTCTTTTGGGCCTTATTTGCCTTTTCTGTTACTTCCTTGGTCATTATAGACCTTAAAAGCCATGCTTAGCCTGACCAGGTGGTGGCGCAGTGGATAGAGCACCAGACTGAGATGCAGAGGACCCAGGTTCGAGACCCTGAGGTCACCAGCTTGAGCAAGGGCTCATCTGGTTAGAGCAAAAAGCCCACCATCTTGAACCCAAGGTCGCCGGCTCCAGCAAGGGGTTACTTGGTCTACTGAAGGCCCACAGTCAAGGCACATATGAGAAAGCAATCAATGAACAACTAAGGTGTTGCAATGTGCAACGAAAAACTAATGATTGATGCTTCTCATCTCTCTCCATTCTGGTCTGTCTGTCCCTGTCTATCCTGACTCACTCTCTGTCTCTGTAAAAAAATAAACAAATAATAAAATTAAAAAAAAAAAAAAGCCATGCTCAGAAGATCTCACTGAAGGGCTTGACTAAGAGAGCAAAATTGGGAATCCTGTATATAAAGAAGCCTATTAGACCGAGGAAAGAAAAGATTTGATCTGTGGTGGTAAATCAGGTGGAGGTTCAGGATTATGTCTCTAGAGTTCTCCTTTCTACCTATTATGTTAAGAATTTTTCTATTAAGCTAATCAATAGTAATATTTGTTACTCTGGGTTTTGTGACCTAACATTGAATAATTAACAATTACTGAATTATTATATATCCCCTAATATTTAAACTAAAATTTTAACATCACAAGCTATGAAATAGCAAATGAAAAGGAGCATTAACAAAAGACTGTTGAAATAACATATACATTTCTAACATAGAAAATGGATTTTTTTTCTTTTTAACAACAACAGATCCTTGGTACAAAAAGGAAGTCTTTGTATTTGACAGATTATACAATTCTATTATGGCTAAAGCAGTGGGTTTAGAAGGGGCTGTATTCCCTAAATCTTCTCCTCGGGTCTGGCTCCACATGGAGGTGGAGATTTCCTGGAGCCAAAGCAGAGGAGGGCAGGGGCTGTAGCAAGGTGATGATAACCTCTAGCTTACTGCACTGTTATCTTTTGCCTGACTAAGCAGTGGTGCAGCCCCTTAGCTAAGAAAGATTCCCAGTGCCCAAGGGGGAGAGGCAAGTGCCTGAAACTGTGAGGGGAGCCTGCTGCTTCTCCTGCAGCCAGCTGCAGCCTGGCTGCCTTTTCTTTCTCTACCTCTGCTGCTATACTGGGCTGCATACTGACCGTGCCACTTGCCTGCAGGTGAGTGCTGGTGATAGTATGCTAAACTCTCTATGTTTTCTATGGGTCTAGCAATCCTTGGTTTGGCCAGTCTGCTCTTTTTTTTTTATTTAATTTTTTATTTATTTATTCATTTTAGAGAGGAGAGAGAGAGACAGAGAGAGATAGAGAGAGAGAGAGAGAGAGGAGAGAGAGACAGGGGAGAGGAGCTGGAAGCATCAACTCCCATATGTGCCCTGACCAGGCAAGCCCAGGGTTTTGAACCGGCGACCTCAGCATTTCCAGGTCGACGCTTTATCCACTGTGCCACCACAGGCCAGGCGGCCAGTCTGCTCTTAAGTTGGCCATTCTAGTTCACAAAGAGACCACAATGTGGCGGAATCAACAGAAGTCTCATAGTCTCGTGCCCTGCGAGAGAAATCAGAAAAGTTATCAAGCAAGCACTGAAGAGGCGTTAGGGCAGCAGATTGCCCTGGCCCATGGCCCTTGACTCTCGAAGGAATCCTGTGAGGAAGCAATGGGTGAAGCAGACAAACAAACCAAATATGCACACAAAACAAACAAAACTTCTAAACCAAAACCAAAGGGAGAAGGCAGCGTCCTGCGTTCCCTGACCAACTGGGTGGGGAGAAATCAGGTGGCATCCCACCTGCTCTACTACACCCTTTTCTAACCAGAGCTCTGTTTCCAAATATTCAAAGAGGAAGCTTCCTTACCAAACAGTCTCGAGACTCCAAATGTTTCGAATCAGCCAAATTCAGTTTCCAAACGGCAACTGCTGGAGGCTGGCCAGTTACCAACGTCTGCTGCAGCCCACTCTGTGAGGAGGGGTCTTACACGGCCTATCTCACTGGGGCCTCCATGTGTTACATCCCAGGAGACAGACCACAGCAAACCCAAAGTGAATTTTATAAGTTTTATTGCAGACCTACGCAGGGACTGCAGGCACCCCACCCAAGGGAGCACTGCAGCTCCGAGCTTCTAAAATGGCTCCTTTTTATAGGGTGGCTTTCTAGGCTGAGCAAGCATTATACAGAAGCAGATGTGGCAGTTAGCTATTCGCTAGGGAGGTCGCGCGCAGCATAGCAACAGGGGGGGGGGTATAGCTCAGTGGAGAATTTCAAACATAAACTTCTGATAAGGGTCTCTGACTCATAGAATGCAGGATGTTGGGTCTACATTTCTAACGGTTGTTTATCTTTTTTTTTTTTTTTTCCTCCAGCCATGTACTGGATGTACTCAGTTTTCATGGCTGGTGGCCTGCACCGCTTGTCCTAAGATGTCACAATGAGAAAGCAATCAATGAACAACTAAAGTGCCGCAACTACAGGTTGATGCTTCTCATCTCTCTCTCTTCCTATTTCTCCCCACACATACACACTGTAAAAAACAAAAAATAAACTCCAAAGATCTTCTTGATCATACCCCCAGAGTTTCCAAATCAGTGGATCTGGGATAAGGACCAAGAATCTGTATTTCTAAACAATTTCCAAACGATGCTGATGCATCTGGGACCACTCTTTGGTTTCCCAGATCCTAGGGCATCTTCACAGAACTTCGTGTTCTGATTGAACCCTGCCAACATGTACCAATCTAATTTGAAAAGGAATATTACTCCAGAATGCCAATTTATAGCAGATAATTGCTAAACTTTTACGTCCCCTGCAAATAAATCCTTCCTATTTTAGCAGAACGTTGGCATGGAAATAATTTACACTATGTGAAATACCTTATTAAGACACACTGTGGGCCCTAGCCTGTTGTTGGCTCAGTGGGTAGAGTATCAGCCTGGTGAGCGGATGTCCCAGGTTCGATCCCTGGTCAGGCCACACATGAGAAGCAACCATCCACTTCTCTACCCCTCCCTCTCCTCCTTCTCTCTCTCTTCTCCTCTCGTAGCCAGTGGCTCAAATGGTTCAAATGTTGGCCCTGACGGACGCTGAGGGTAACTCGGTTGATTCGAGCATCGACACCAGAGAGGGGATTGCCGGATGGATCCTGGTCGGGGAGCATGCAGGAGTCTGTCTATCTCCCCTCCTCTCACTTAAAAAGAGAGAGAGAGAGAGAGAGAGAGAGAGAGAGAGAAGGACACTGTCCAGCCTTGGCTAGACAGCTCTGTAGGTTAGAATGTCATCCCAATGTGCAAATATCGCTGGTTCGGTACCTGGTCAGACACATACTGGAACAGATTGATATTTCTGTTCATCTGTCTCTCTCACTTCTTCTCTCTAAAAATCAATAAAAATTTTTTGCCTGACCAGGCGGTGGCACAGTGGATAGAGCATTGGACTGGGATGAGGAAGACCCAGGTTTGAGACCTCGAGGTCGCCAGCTTGAGCGCAGGCTCATCTGGGTTTTTTTTGTTTTTTTTTTGTATTTTTCTGAAGCTGGAAACAGGGAGAGACAGTCAGACACCCGCATGCACCCGACCGGGATCCACCCGGCATGCCGAGCAGGGGGTGATGCTCTGCCCCTCAGGGGCATCGCTCTGTTGTGACCAGAGCCACTCTAGCGCCTGGGGCAGAGGCCAAGGAGCCATCCCCAGCGCCCGGGCCATCCTCGCTCCAATGGAGCCTTGGCTGCGGGAGGGGAAGAGAGAGACAGAGAGGAAGGAGAGGGGGAGGGGTAGAGAAGCAGATGGACGCCTCTCCTGTGTGCCCTGGCTGGGAATCGAACCCAGGGACTTCTGCACGCCAGGCCGACACTCTACCGCTGAGCCAACTGGCCAGGGCTGCGGGCTCATCTGGTTTGAGCAAAAGCTCACCAGCTTGGACCCAAGGTCGCTAGCTTGAGCAAGGGGTCACTCGGTCTGCTGAAGGCCCGCAGTCAAGGCACATATGAGAAAGCAATGAATGAACAACTAAGGTGTCGCAATGCACAACAAAAAACTATGATTGATGCTTCTCATCTCTCCGTTCCTGTCTGTCTGTCCCTGTCTATCCTTCTCTCCGACTCTCTCTGTCTTTGAAAAAAAAAATTCTTAAAAAAATTTTTTAAAAGGCACACTGTCTACACATTCTCCACAGCACTTTGTATGGCCACCCTAAGGCTTTATTGGGTCTATTTCCAAGCTCACTGCTGCTGAAACACTTTTTTCTGTAGTTTGCCAAGATTATCTCTGAACAGCAGGGAGTGTCACAGGTTGAGGCACATTACGGGACTGAAAACATTTTAAACATTGAAGCCGTTAAACATTTTAATCATTAAACCCCTATCTGTGTCCTCTTGAACTTGACGAGCAGCATGCCCTGGGCTTACAGGGCTGTAAGGAAAATAGAAGGAGCTCTACCTCTGCCAAGACAGGGAACCCCCATCTGGACATAGGGCACTTATTTTCAAAGAAATCAAGTCAATTTCAGAAGACCTAGCTTGTTGGCATAAAATTTATCTTAAAATAATAATACTTTCATAAAAGTGGTTGAAAAATAATTTTCAGTGAACTTTTGAATTGCTCTCCAGCTACCAACGAGATCTAGTATAACTTTCTAATATACACTGCTCACAAAAGTAAGGGATATTTTATCGCTTCATATTCATTTTTGAAATATCCCCTAATTTTTGTGAATAGTATATTATTGTTAGATTTGGGTCCAGGGCCCCTTATCAAAAGCCTCAACTAGCCAGATTGAACTTTCGATGACCTAGGGCCAGGTCAGTGCCCAGTTCTCCACCTGAGCAATCCTGATTGGTGTCTTGTCTCCAACCGACCCTCGAACATTCTGCCAGCTAGTTACCACCCCCCCTTCACTTACTGAACTTTTTGTTGCTTGGCCATTAATCACCACCTCTCTCCATTGTTTAAACCTTCCATTGTTCAACTGCCACAGGTAACAGAAGTTTTCCCCCTTTTGCGAGAAATACAACCAAACCCAGTCCTATATAAGCTGAGGCTTTTCCCCCTCTCGCTGCTGACACCACTAGGGTTTCAGCTCATCTGTTCACAGATACATAAACAAATGTCTGATAAACTCATCAGGCCTTGTGTGTCCCTTTTTTGGTGACCTAACAATTATGTACCTATTTCTTCTATAATACCAGTCCCAGTCTCACCCACTGTGTAAAACTCACTTTTCTTCCTGTGTTTCTCTTTTACTCTCTCACTACTACCACACTCACAATACTTATGACACTGGAAGTGTGGGTTTTTTTCCCCACACCAAGCAATTCTTTGTGACATCAGCTGGGTGTCCTATAATACAATTCAATTCTGACAATAACTAGAGTTAACACAAACCCCACAGGTTACCCGGCTCAATCCCACAAGACTGCCTCCCACTCAGAAGCCAATTGCAAATAACAGCATCCCCCCCCCCCCAGGGTGTTTACAACTTCTATTGGCTTGGCTACAAATGAAAGGTTCCCATACTCTGTTTACCCCTCTCCCACCCTGCACCTTCCAATTCGATTATTTGCTAGAACAATTCACAGAGCTCAGGGAAGCACTTACTTATGTTTACCAGTTTATTATAGTAATAAAGGATATGAAAAGGATACAGATGAACAGTTATATGAGGAGAATGAACAGCCAGGTGAGGGAATTCATGGGAGAGGTCCAGAAAGATCCTGAGCTCAGGAAATTTGGTCCCCATGGAGTTGAGGCGCATCAGCTTCCCTCCCAGTGTGACTGTGTTCATTGACCCAAAAATTCTCTGAACCCCACACTTTTTGAGATTTGATGGAGGCTTCCTGATATAGGCAGGATCAATCCTTAACTCTATTTCCAGTCTGAACAAAAGATGGCACAGTGGGTAAAGTGTTGGCCTGGAATGATGAGGACCCAGGTTCAAAGCCCTGAGGTCGCTGGCTTGAGCAAGGGGTCACTTGCTCAGCTGTAGCCCCCTGGTTAAGGCACATATGAAAAAGCAATCAGCCCTGGCTGGTTGGCCCAGTGGTAGAGCATTGGCCCAGCATGTGGATGTCCCAGGTTTGATTCCCAGTCATCAGGGCACACAGGAGAAGCGCCCATCTGCTTCTCCACCCCTCCCCCTCTTGCTTCTCTCTCTCTCTCTCCTTCCTGCAACTATGGCTTGAGTTGGAGTGAGTTGGCCCCAGGATTTGAGGATGGCTCCATGGCCTCCACCTTAAGTGCTAAGAAGAATTCAGTTTCTGAGCAACAGAGCAATGCCCCAGATGGGCATAGCATCACCCCCTTGTGGTTGTGCTAGGTAGATCCTGGTCAGGGCACATGCAGGAGTCTGTCTCTCAGCCTCCCTTTCTCTCACTGAATTAAAAATAAATAAATAAATAAAGGAACCAATGAACAACTAAGATGCCACACAAAGAATTGATGCTTCTCATCTCTCTCCCTTCCTGTCTGGCCCTGTCTAGCCCTCTCTCTCTGTTGTTAAAACAAACAAACAAACCAAAACTCCATTTCTAGCCCCTCTCCACTCTCTGGAGAATGAAAGGGGCTGACGATTCTAAACTCATGGCTTGGCCTTTGTCATGACCAGCCCCCAGCCAGGAGCCAGCCTGGAGCCCACCCAGAGTTGCTGTGGAGTAAGAGGTGCTCACAGTACTCTTAGCACTTGGGTAATTACAAGGCTTTCAGGAGCTCTGTGTCTGGAACTGGGGGCGGAGACTGATATATATTATTTCTATTATTTCATGATATTAAAAATAACTCAGATGGCCTGACCAGGCGGTGGCGCAGTGGATAGAGCATCAGACTGGGATGTGGAAGACCGAGGTTTGAGACCTCGAGGTTGCCAGTTTGAGCGTGGGCTCATCTGGCTTGAGCAAAAAGCTCGCCAGCTTGGACCCAAGGTCGCTGGCTCGAGCAAGGGGTTACTCAGTCTGCTGAAGGCCCACGGTCAAGGCACATATGAGAAAGCAATCAATGAACAACTAAGGTGTTGCAATGCGCAACGAAAAACTAATGATTGATGCTTCACATCTCTCCATTCCTGTCTGTCTGTCCCTGTCTATCCCTCACTCTGACTCTCTCTCTGTCTGTAAAAAAATAAAATAAAATAAAATAAAATAAAATAAAATAAATAACTCGAATTATTTAATATTCTAGATTATTATTCCAACTTCTCAGTTACATTGCTTTATTTTCCTGTTGCTACACTTTAATTTCACTAATTAGTGTGTGAGGACAGTAATTTTGAACCAGAGCAAAATTAGTATTATGCCTTTATGGTAGGTCTTGCACCAAAAGTGGTGGATTTTTCTCTCTCTTTCTTTCTTTCTTTCTTTCTTTCTTTCTTTCTTTCTTTCTTTCTTTCTTTTGTTCTCTCTCTCTTTCTTTCCTTTTCTTTTCAGAAAGGGTTGAGGAAAGAGTGAAGATAAGGAATATATATGATAAAATGAGGTCACTTTAGGAGACCTGAAGATGGCAGCAGAGTAGGCGGATGCACAGACACCCAGCTCTCACCACCAAACTGGAATACAAATCAATTTAGGAAAAATCAGCGTGAAAAACCAACTCTGGACTACAAGAACAGCTCTCAAAAACCAAGGAGCAAAGAAGAAGCCACAACAAACCTGGTAGGGAGTGCCTGAATCTCCCCTGCTTACAGGAACGGAGGAGGGGGGTGAGGCTGAGAGCTCAGAAGGAATCTCACCCCAGGGAAAAGAGCAGAAAATACTGTTCACAGCCACTTGCCTGGCGACCAGGGAGCAAAGTGTGTTGAAAAGACCAGCTTATCTCCCAAGTGGAAAGGAAAGAGAGAGGGACAGACTGTGAGGGGCTAAGGAATGCAGGAGACGATCTAAAAAAAGCTGACTCATCCATGCTGGAGGCGGCCATAGCTGGGGGAGGGACTGATCCTTCCCCACAAAACAGTACTGAATTGCTTCCGGATCAGAGATCTCCAGACATCTCTCCAGCTCCAATCAGTGCAACAAGACACAGCTGAAAACAAGAAGTGGGGAGGAGGGGCAGTAACTCAGGTCTCCATGGAGATCTGAGATATACCTCCCCCTACTGAAGCTGAGAAAACACCCTGCCCCCAGAGAGATTAGTTGGTGGAAGAGGCCTTCAGAGTCTCAGGTTACACCCACTGCATTTCCTGGATACAGTTTCAAGGAAGCCCCCTGCTGAGATCAGTAAACAAGACTATCACCTGTTAAGAAAACAAACAAATCAAGACTTCAAAGCTGCCCAAATCTGAAAGTGGATTACAAATAATAGCTGATACCAACCCAAGAAGACCTGGAAATAACACAACTGAAAACTGGAGGCAGACAACACCAAGCCTAGACTCAACCAACTCTACAAACAAAACACAGAGAATAAGAAGACAAAAAAATGCAATCCAAATGAAACCTTCAGGAGATGAACTGAGTGATATGGAAATAATCAAACTTCCAGATGCGGAGTTCAAAATAATGATTGTAAGGATGCTTAGGGATCTTAGAACAACAATGGATGGTCATTATGAACACCTAAATAAAGAAATAGCAAGTATAAGAAAGAATCAGTTGGAGATGACAAATACAATATCAGAAATAAAGACCACAATGGAAGGAATTAAAAACAGGATAGATAGAGCTGAGGATCGAATCAGCGAGTTGGAGGACAACTGGAATGAAGTCATGAAAGCAGAGAAGAAAAAAGAAAAGAGACTCAAAAAGTCTGAGGAAACTCTTAGAGAGCTCTGTGACAACATGAAGAGAAATAACATCCACATTATAGGGGTTCCTGAAGAAGAAGAAAAAGAACAAGGGATAGAGACTTTGTTCAATCATATCATAGCTGAAAACTTCCCTAACTTAATGCAGGAGAAAATGAGGTCACTTTAACTAACCTGCAACAGTTTTAACATCATGAAAGCTGAGGCATAAGAAAGGCCTCACTCTTGTTCTAACTAGCTTGGGAACTTAAATTGTTTTGAACTTTTCAGTCCTCCATCAATGCCTGGTTTTATACATCTGGACATATACCAAACCTTCAGCTAGCCCACAGATTACCCTCTGAAGGAGGACTCACACATCCAGATCACCTGACATCACTACTGGATGTGAGCAGACCTCCTGGCACCCATCTTTTGGACCATCTGGCATCCATAATCCTGACCGCCAGTCATCTGACTGATAACCATCATAGATCAATCCTAGGGCTAGGAATGCAAGACCAACAATTCTCAGGAAAGTACTTTTTACTCCAAGAACTTTGAACTTTTCTCTCTTCTTTGGAACACTTCTGGGCTTTTGCCTAACTGTGTTAACAGTTTGGACTCTAAGGTCCTTGTATAAACCTTTATCATTTATTTCTAGCAAAGTCTCTAGACTCTTTGAATTTGTTCAACAGGGTGTTGTTTTTATCACTTTCAAGTATAGTATGTTGGCCTAAGTTAGAGCTAATTAATAAAGGCCACTGATGCCTGGCCTGTGTTGGTGCAGTGGATAGAGCATTGACCTGGAGCGTGGAGGTCCTGGTTTGAAACCCTGGGCTTGCCCAGTCAAGTCACATATGACAAGCAGTCAATCAATGAACGACTAAAGTGAAGCAACTATGAGTTGGTATTTCCTGCTTCTTGACCCTCTCTTTCCTCTCTCTGTAAAATCAATAAATAAAATCTTTTAAAAATTAGCCCTTGAGGGTCATTCTGTAATAGGAATGTTCTTTATTAAAGTATTGACTATTTGTGGATAAATCAATATAAAAAAGATGTTTGGAAATTTTCAGTTCACTAAAATAATTTAATTGTTCTTTTGAACTCTGTAGTATAGTAAGAATGCACCATCAATTTCTGATTACCCGGCACTATAGGAAGGAGATCAAGTAGGTCACATATACTTTAAGATAGTGATTAAAATAAAACGTAATGCAAAGTATAT
Organism: Saccopteryx leptura; assembly: GCF_036850995.1. Lineage (NCBI taxonomy): Eukaryota > Metazoa > Chordata > Mammalia > Chiroptera > Emballonuridae > Saccopteryx > Saccopteryx leptura. Next base: position 189,723,224 of record NC_089506.1, read on the forward strand.
TTTAATGTAAATCTGTTAATATTACATATACTTACACATTCACTGTTCTATAGACATTATTTAAAATATAAAAAAACCTTTAAAGCTTGACCAGTGGTGGCACAGTGGATAGAGTATCAATCCAGAACACTGAGGTCACCAGCTTGAGCACAAGGTTGCCAGCTAGACCCCAAGGCTGCTGATTTGAGCCCAGGATTGTTGGTTCAATCCCAGTCAAGGCGTGTATGGGAAGCAATCAATGCACAATAAGTGGAGCAAGGAATGAGTTGATGTTCTCTGTCTTGCTTTAAAAAAAGAACAACAAGGCCCTGGCCGGTTGGCTCAGCGGTAGAGCCTCGGCCTGGTGTGCGGGGGACCCGGGTTCGATTCCTGGCCAGGGCACATAGGAGAAGCGCCCATTTGTTTCTCCACCCCCACCCCCTCCTTCCTCTCTGTCTCTCTCTTCCCCTCCCGCAGCCAAGGCTCCATTGGAGCAAGGATGGCCTGGGCGCTGGGGATGGCTCCTTGGCCTCTGCCCCAGGCGCTAGAGTGGCTCTGGTCGCGGCAGAGCAACGCCCCAGAGGGGCAGAGCATCCCCCCTGGTAGGCAGAGCGTGGCCCCTGATGGGCGTGCCGGGTGGATCCCGGTCGGGCGCATGCGGGAGTCTGTCTGACTGTCTCTCCTCGTTTCCAGCTTCAGAAAAAAAAAAAAAAAAAAAGAACAACAAACAAAACTTAAAAGAAACACAAATACAATAAGTTAAAAACTAAAATATATTTTAAAATCTCTAAGTTGCTTAACAAAAAATAACCATGCTTCTAAGAGTAAAGCAAGGTTAGTCACTGAACACACCATCTTCTTTTCTCCTTAATAGTTCAGCAGACCTTTGGGATCCTTGACCTAGAAGATTAGTGTGACAGTGTTTATGGATGAGCTTGAAAGAGTTTATGAACTCCAGAAAACTGAATGCAGAACAAAATGTATACACACATATACATATATATTTGGGGGGGGGGAATATGGGGCCTATAGCTTTCATCAGATCCTTAAAAGTAATAAATATAGGAAAGCAAGGATTTTTGTAAGTCAAGGGGGGAGAGATGTCCACAGGCATCTGGGCCTGTGAGGGAGCATGAGGGCCAAGTCAGAAGAATCTGTTTCGCATGAGATGGGAGGCCTAGTGGCAGGACTCTAATATTAGTGCATGCTTACAGGTGTATTAGATAGGACAAGGGTCTCAAGGTCTGGGCCATTCTTACTACACACTATTCTTGCTAAATGTTAAAATGTAGCACAGAATTTTGCAGACCCGCTGTAAACAGGATAAGTTTGACAGGTAGCCAAGTGCAAAGAACATATAATTGACCAAATAGTGCATATAAGCAATGGCTAAGCCTCCCTTTGGAGAAGCAGAGCTTTGGAAATTAATCCCCTATCACCTTTACTTGTTACAAATAAATAAAACTAGCTCGTAACTACAAGTCTCTTTTTTTAATAGAGCACCTCAAGGGACAAACCCCTCGAGTTTGGAAACAGTTGTGCTCCATAAACCTGGTCCCATGGCCTGCATCTCTGTATTGCTAAGGAGTGTTTGAGGTGGGTGATAGTTGGGTAACTATGCTTAAGGTCAGAATTCAATGTAACAATTGCTTTTTAGGGTGGATTAGGAGGATGCCAGTGTGAAGAAAGCTGCATTTGTTTTAAACTTTTATAGCAGGAAGGAATTTTAATTTTATAGCAGGAAGACCTTTAATCCAATCACTCATGTTTCAAGTGAAAAAAAAAACAGGATTAAAGAGGTGAAGTAGTTTTTCTCAAAGTTCTTAGGTCTCCTGTTTCTCAGTTTCTGTGCACTATTATCTCTTTTGATAGGTGGTAGATGAACTCTTTTTAAAAAAAGTAATTCTGATACAAAATCATCTGTTTCTGGTAAAAAGTCAGGTAGCACAGTCATTCATGAGGAATGTCTGCGTGAACTAGATTACTTAAAATGTTCCAGTCTAAAAAACATCCCCTCCCACTACTTGGAAGTATTCAGATGCTAGATGTTCCAGAAGTCCAGCTGTGACTAAGAGCTGAATAGAAGCTGCTTCCTCTGGAAAATGAGATCATATCAAGCTGGGTGAATCTAAGAGCTAGCGAAGGCATTGAACCTTCTTAAATGTCAAAACTGTTAAGGTATTTTTAAAGCGTTGAGACTAATATTGATTTAACAGCTGATATAGGATGAACACTGTGGAAAATCTGAAAGAAAAATTTGTAATTTAGATGCATTCTTACGTATTTGGAAGGTTTTGACCACTGTTGAATTGCCTGAGCAATTGTGTTATGGGCTGAATTTTGACTCCCAAGCCCAATTCATATGTTGAAATCCTAACCTCCAGCTTCTCAGAATGACTTTATTTAGAGATAGGGTCTTTAATGAGGTAATTAAGTTAAAATGAGGTCGCGCAGATGGGCCATTGTAAAGCCAGTAGCTGCAGCCACCATCACAACAGCCTGGCCCATGGAGGTTCGCATTTGATTCAGACAGATGGTAATGAAACAATGGAACCAAGAACTGGTGGGCCATTACCTTTAATCCTAGCTCTCACCTGGCGGGCGAGAAATACACACAGTGGGAAAATACTTCCCTTTCCATTCAGGGCTCCCAAAGCCACTGAGTCATCTGAGTATTCCTAGAATCAAAGGTATCTACCTCACCAGCCTTATTCACTTCTGTTCCCCATCTCCTTCTCTCTGCACAAACTGGCTTCTCCTTCAGCACTCTGCCATCTTGACTGCTTCTCTCCTGCAATGCTAATTTCAGGAACAGAGAGAGAGAGAAAGAGAGAGAGAGAGAGAGAGAGAGCACTCCCCTGGTCTTTCTTATTTTATAGTGTAGAAATTAAAGCCTTTAAGCCAGTATACATATAAGGAAGTCTCTGATACAAAGCCACTTATCTGAGACATAAAAGGGATTCCTCATAAGAGTGTACCACCCCACATCATGCAACAGTCAAGAGTGTGGGGAATAGCTTAGTGTTGAGAAGATCTTAGTATTAAAAGGGTGGAAAAGGCTTAGTAGGCTATAAGGACCCTGCTTGCTTACAGCCTATCCCCCACACTCAATGCAAACTATAAGTGAGCAAACATATACATCATATTTGCAAACTTATCTGACCCACAGCCATAACCCAATATGACTATTGTCCTTATAAGTAGAGGAAATTAGGATACACACGCACACAGAGGAAAGACCATGTAAAGACACAGGGAAAAGACAGCTATCTACATGCTAAGGAGAGAAGCCTCAGAAGAAAATGAGCCTGCTGACACCTTAATCTTGGACTTCTAGCCTCCAGACTGTGAGGAAATAAATTTCTGTTGTTTATGCCACCAGGTCTGAGAAACTCTGTTATGGAGTCCTAACTAATACAACATGCAGAAGTCATTTTGCAGTAGATAATTCTGTAGCAAGGCTCCTTACAATCTTGATGCATGCACAATTTTCTGTTACAGAACTTTCTGAATCTGATTCCCAGGCAAAACTTGCATGTAAGTGACCTTTCTGATTGATGCTGCTATTCATTCTGAGTATGGAATGCAGACAGTTTTTTGGATACTGGTGCTCAACTCCCAAAGGCACGGAGACAAATGTCTTTGCATATCTCCTGTGATCACTGAGGCTCTGAGCAGAGGTCTGCCGGCCCCTTTCCCATTCTGAAACCCTCCTCGGTGTTCTACTGCAAGGATTTGGGGGTTCCCTTCCCTTGGTGAGTCTGGAGGGACTGGGAAGAGGGGCACAGAGCTGGGCTCTGGTGCCCTTTCCGAAGCATGTGGGGTAGTAGTTCTCATGCTTACTGAAAGGCTAGACTTACTGCAAACTCTTAACACACTTTACTCCCCTGCTCTGGCCAGGCCTCGGTTGCCCTACTTCTCCTCAGCTCTCAGCATCCAGGTCGGCCTCCATTTAACTCTATTTGGAGATAGGGTCTTTGAAGAGGTAATTAAGTTAAAATGAGGTCATGAGGACTTAACTCTGACAATACACCCTGGAGCTCACAGGGCTGGTGGGGCAGGAGTCCGAGTTGACCTCGATGAAATGTTGATAAAGATGCTGAGCCCAAAGTGCAAGACAGAGAGACCAACCCCTGTGAAGGCGTGTAGTGCAGTCTAAGAATAGGCGCCTCTTACTGAGCACTGCTGTACGCCGGCCTGGAGCGAGTCTCCCTTTATCCTTACAAGAGCTCTCCATAGTGGCTATTATTATAACCGTTTTAGAAATCGGGGACACGGGCTCAGGTGAGAACATTGAAGTATGAAAGAGGTGAAATAACTTTCCTAAGTTACACAAGCTAGCGAGTAGCAGAGCCAGGAATTCTATACCTCTACTCAGGACCCCCCACATGCCTGGTCCCATGCTACGTGCAAGAAGTACAAAGATAAAGAAAAACCCAGACCCGTCGTGACACAAATTTATTGTACCGTAAGAAAAAATAGTTAAGTAGAACAATTATTGCAATACGATGGGCAAATTGTTCTTGTTCAGCTATATTTATCTCAAGACCACAGAGTGGAGGAGTCTTGAATGCAGGCCTGCAAAATTAAGAGAAAGTTTTGAAGAAGTGATGGCAGAGCTGAGCTTTGAAAGTTGAGTAGTAGCTGTCCAGGCATAGACAAGGGAGTAAGTACAGTTTAGTGCAAAGACTAAGAATATGACTTTGGAGTCGTGCTCCCGCATTGGGTCCAGGTCCAGCACCTTATAGCTGAGTGTCCTGAGCAAATTCCTCCACCCCTCTCAGCCTCAGTTCTATTATATACAAGGGAAATAATAATAACCACTTTAGATTATTGTTTTGAAGCTCAAATGAAATAATGCACATTGCCTGAAAAGAAAAAAAAAAGCAGATGCTCAATAAATCATAAAGAATTTCCAGAGAAATGAACCAGAGGGCTGGTTATATATGTTACAGGGCAATGGCAGGGGATGAGGAATGCAGCTGAAGAGACAGTTGGGTCCAGGTGATGCCGAGCCTGTGTGCTAAGTTAAAAGAGCTGGGACTTTATCCTGTGGGCCTGGGGAGCCATCGAAGGTTTTAAGCAGGGGGATAGAATGATCAGTTTCTGTCTTCACAATATCACACTGGCAGCACAAGGGAGGATGGCACTGAGGAAAAGATGGGGAGATGCACTGATCCTGGTGAGGAGTGATTTCAGGAGGGTCTGGATTAAGGCAGAAAGATGGTAGGATCGCCAGGCCATGGTAACACACTGGATGGAGAAGGACGCACAGCGGGACAAGAGTAGATGCCCACGTGTTGGGGGCAGGGGGGCTTACAGATCAGGAGGGTGAGCGCACTGGGGTGGGGATCTGAGAGGCATCAACATCAGGATGGCCAAGAAAGCAGTTGCTCCCTTGGACTATAAGTGAGAAGGAGGTGAGCCTAAGGAACTACCAGGAAACCAAATCAAGTGAAGATTGAAGAGCAGCTCAAGGACTGAAGGAAAATCAGGAAAATGTATGCCTGAACCAAGGAAAGAGCATGTTTAAGTGTCAGTGGAGAAAGGGTGGGCCAGCAGAAGAGGAGAGAGAGACATACAGGGGAGAGTAGACAGTGACCTCACAGCACTTCTGCTCCTCTGCTTGCTCTGTGCCTTGGATCCACCCTTACCCAACACACACACACACACACACACACACACACACACACACACACTCGCACACACACTCGTGCACACACATACTCGCACACACACTCTCACACACACACTCGCACGCACACACACACTCACGCACACACACAGTCACGCACACACACTCGCACGCACACACACACTCACACACACACACACACACACACACACACACACACTACAGGTAATCCACTTCCTGCCACCAGCTAAACCGCAAACCAATTCCGGACACTCTTCAGTTTAAGATTTTCTTGGTCCTGCCTGACTAGGTGGTGGTGCAGTGGAGAGAGCCTTGGACTGGGACGTTGAGGACCCAGGTTCAAAACCCTAAGGTCACAGGCTTGAGCACAAGCCCACCAGCTTGAGAGTGGGGTTGCCAGCTTGAACGTGGAATTATAGACATGACCTTATGGTCTCTGGCTTAAAGCCCAAGGTTGCTGGTTGAGCCCAAGGTCACTGGCTTGAGCAAAGGTTAACTGTCTTGGTTGGAGCCCCCTGGTCAAGGTACATGTGAGAAAGCAATCAATGAACAACTAAGGTGCTGCAACTATGAGTTGATGCTTCCTGTCTCTCCCCTCCCTGTCTCTCTCGCTCAAAAAATAAAAAATAAAAATTGGTGCTGTCTCATCTCTCACAAGTGTTCCAAAATCAGGTTCTTGCACTTCTGGACCTTTGCACATATAGCTCTTTTTGCTGAAAATGCATGGATTTCCTCTTTACCCGGCTAACTTTACCCTCTGGATCTCAGCTAGGTGCCTCTCCTGTGCATTTCCTCTGCCTCCTCTGCCCCCAGTTCTCACAGCTCACACCATACTCAATTATAAATATCTCTATTTCTTCTTTAAAAACTGTGACTTCTTTGAAGTCAGAGATGAAAGTTGTTTATAATGTCCTGGACCTAGCCCATAACCTGATATGCAGTATATTGGCACTCAAGAAATATTTGTTTTATGAATGAAGAAGACGCAGTCTGTACTTCTCGATTTCCATACCAGTAATACAGAACAAAAGAGCCTCTAATGTGCAGTGTATACAGTGCTTTGGGAACTCTTTTTAGAAGACATGGGAAAGTTTTGAGAGAGTGGGACATCTGGCTTGCAAACAGGAATGCCTGTATTGTGTGACCAAAGAGTGATTTAAAAATGGGTACTGTTGAGATGGCCAGGAAATCGAGCCTCCCGCCCCAGAGCCATACTGTGGGAAAGAGAGGCAATCACAAGACTGGGCCAAAGATCAGGGTGAAAGGTGAGGCCCTTGGATTTTCTTTTTTTTTTTAAATTTTTTTTTATTCATTCATTTTAGAAAGGAGAGAGAGAGAAGGGGGGGAGGAGCAGGAAGCATCAACTCCCATATGTGCCTTGACCAGGCAAGCCCAGGGTTTCAAACCGGCAACCTCAGCATTTCCAGATCGACGCTTTATCCACTGCACCACCACAGGTCAGGCCCCTTGGATTTTCTTACATGGGTACCAACAAGAACAAAAGCATCACCTGGGGATAGGATACTCTGATGGAGTGTTTGGAGAATCCCAAGAAGTACATCCTCCAAACAAAAATAATCTTCACTAGCATTAAGAAGATTGCAGAAAGGGTGGGCTTGAGAACTTATCTCAAAAAAGCTACTGATGAGTAATAGTTGGTCACCTCATTTATTACAAAACAGAAATGCCTCCTGAAATTTTTTAAATGTACCATATTTAAATTGATCTAATACATCAAGATGCAGATCATAAATGGCTGCTAGGACCTTTCTTTTGGGCAGTCCCGATTTAAATAAGTTTGGCTTGTGGTTAAGTGAATATGATCAACTTTTTGAACTTTGATGTTAATTTCAGTTGAGCCGGTGCTACCACTGTTTTCCCTTCAAAAGATACGATCAGACTTGATTAGTAATGTTCAACTTTTCCTAGAGATCATGAATGCCATCTCAAAACCTGTAGGTGATTGGTTTTACATTTAGATTGTTGGGCAGATAAAATATATTATGCTCACTTTGTTAAAGATGGCGCTGCCCACATGAAAGCCATTGCCCAGGTGATGTTAATGTGTGTTGGAGGCGGGCTGTGGGCAGGCAGAATCCTTGTAGCCTGGGGCTTGGTTTTGAGATTAAGCCTTTCCCACCCTTTTTGATGTGGGGTGGTACAATCCCATCATGTCTCTGATAAGTGACTTTGTATTAGAGACTTTCCTATTTTGTATATTGGATTAAAGGTTTTGATTTCTACACTATAAAATGGGGGCAGAACGGGAGCTTGCTCTTTTGGTTCCTGAGATTAGCATTAGAGAGGAGAGCAGAGAAAGGCCACATGGAGGAGGCTAGGAGAAGCAGCCAAGATGGCGGAGTGTTGAGTGAGAAGCCAGTTTATGCAGAGTTTGTGTAGGGAGAAGGAAGAAGATGGGGAACAGAGGTGAATAAGGCTGGTGAGCTAGAAACCTTTGATTCTAGGAAACTCGGATAAGTCAGTAGCTTTGTGAGCACTGAATGTGAGTGGGTTTTGGAGCCCAGTGTGTGTTTTTGCTTGCCCACCGGGTGCAAGCTAGGATTAAAGATGATGGCCCATCAGTTTTTGGCTCCATTGTTTCTTTACCGACTGTCCGAATCCAATGCGAACCTGCATGGGCCAGGCTGCTGTGATAGTGGCCCTGGCCACTGGCTTTACATAGATTTATATAACTGGTTATATGAATATGTTTAAATACTGAGGAAATCTGTTCAGTGTGTCTTAGAAAAGCAGGACCTGCCTGTGTTTCAAGTTGTGTTCACTAGCCTGGTCAAAGGCAAGGACTGAAGTTCGGCTACCAGTGTCCGCTTTGTATTTTTGGTTCTAACTATGCCAATTTAATTAAAATCTACAGTATCTAAACCAGGGGTCTCAAACTCGAGGCCCGCGGGCCGCATGCGGCCCACCGAACAATTTTGTGCGGCCCGCAGACTAATCCACGAAGTTCAAAATATTTTGGATAAAATTAAGTAAGCCTAGGGGCCTACTTGTATTTTTCATTTCTCTAGCATCCTAGCTAGATATTAGCTTAGTTAACAGCAGTTGTGATACGAACTACAGTTTCTGGTCGTTTTGTGACACTGAAAAGTGTTGCGTAACAGTTGCCTTTTGTAGACCTAGTGCGGCCCGCCGAACAGCTGTGATCTTGCTCTGCGGCCCACATGCTGAGTTGAGTTTGAGACCCCTGATCTAAACTGTTGCCTTTTGCTTAATGAAAGGCATTTTTGTGTGGTTTATGCATAATATCAAATAAAGAATATTTAACACGTCTCACATTTTATAGATGATTTATAAGGTCAGATGCTTTTCAAATTCAGTGTGACAGGATATAGTCATAATACAGTATTATTAGCTGTAGTTGCCGTGCCGTACATTACACCCCAAAACGTATTTATTTTGTAATGACAAGTCTGTACCTGTTGAGCATCTTCACCCATTCCCCTACATCGATCCTCCACCTCTGGCAATATCGATCTTTTCTCTGTATTGTTGATATAAGAACGACTAACTCTGCAGAGAATTTTTATGAGTTTGAGCCAAACTGATGAAAATTGCTGAGAAGCAAAATCTCAGTGGACTGAGAAAATGCTCTGGTGGCTGGCAGTTTTGCAGTTTATCTCATATATTACAATCAAAGGAGGAGGCCTGAAGAGGGTGGGAGGAAATTCAGCAGGGGGTAGATAGGGAGGCGGGCGGAAGCAAAGCGGAGAAATCTCTAAGGTTGAATAAAGAGTAAAACAAGAGATACCCATACTTCTTTCACATTGGAGGGTATAGGATAGATACCAATGAACATTTACAGCACATGGAGATGGCATTTGGGCAGCAAGATAACGATAAGGGATTCTGTGGTTTCAAGCTCTGGTGGGAGATCGTGCCCTGAAGGGTCTGGAAAAGGAGATTATTCCAACATTCCAAAGGTATGTTATTATATAAGTAGATGCAAAAAGACAATAGACAGTCCCAGTTCAGGTAAAGATTGACGTTTGTCAAGGAAGATGTGGCCTAGGTAGGATATGACTACCCACCATGACTTGCTTTTAGTTAAGAAGTTTTAATTTCAGACCATCTTATATGGTTAATTTAGGTCTCTGAGTTTGTAAGGCCCGTCACGCAGGCCTCTCTGAACTTGTTAGTGTTAGGTTCGGGTCCAGGGCCCCGTACCAGAGCCTCAACGAGCCAGGCTGAACTTTAGGTGACCCGGCACCAGGGCAGTTCCTGTCACTCTCCGCCTGAGCAATCCTGATTGATGTCTTACCTCCGCCAGATTCTTGGACATTCTGCCAGCTAGTCATCCCCCTTTCACTACTGAATGTTCTATTGCTTGGCCATTAATCACCACCCCCTCCATTGTTTAACCCTTCCATTGTTTAACTGCCACAAGTAACAGAAGTTTTCCCCTTGCAGTGAGAAATTCAGCCAAACTCAGTCCTATATAAGCTGAGGTTTTTCATCCTCTCGCTGCTGACGCCTATCTGTTCACAGATGCATAAATAAATGTCTTATAAACTCATCAGGCCTTGTGTGTCCCTGCTTTGGCGACCTAACAGTTAGGTTTAGTATGTAGTCAGTCCCCTTTTCACCCACAGTATTTATGAGCTTATTTATTTATTTATTTATTTATTTATTTTAGAGTTTAGATATAGCTGAGATCATACAGTATATATGTCTTTTTTTTTTTTTAAGCATCAACTCATAGTTGATTCACTTTATTTATTTTTTATTCAGTTTAGAGAGGGGAGAGAGAAAGAGAGAGAAGGGGGGAGGAGCAGGAAGCATCAACTCCCATATGTGCCGTGACCAGGCAAGCCCAAGGTTTTGAACTGGCAACCAAAGCATTCCAGGTCAATACACTATCCACTGCACCAACATGGGTCAGGCATATATGTCTTTTTTGTCTGACTAATTTCATTAGAGATAATTTCCTCCAGGTCCATCAATGTTGTTTCATATGGTAAGATTTCCTTCTTTTATGGCTGAATAATATTCCAGTGTATGTCTATATAGACCACATTTTCTTTACCCTGTCATCCTTCAATGGACACTTAGGTTGTTTCCATGTCTTGGCTACTGTAAATAATGCTACAATAAACATGGGTACAAATATCTTTTTGAGTTAGTGTTTTATTTTCCTTTGAATAAACACCTAGAAGTGGAATTGCTGCATTATATGGTAGTTCTAGTTTTAGTTTTTTGAGGACTCTCCATACTGTTTTCCATGGCCACACCAATTTACAGTCCCACCAACAGTGCACAAGGGTTACCTTTTCTCCACATCCTCACCAACACTTGTTATCTCTTATCTTTTGTATCATAACCATTCTAACAGGTGTGATGTAATAAATATCTCATTGTGGTTTTATTTGCATGTCCCTAATGATTAGGGATGTTGAGCACCTTTTCATGTACCTGTTGGCCATCTGTATATTTTCTTTGGAAAAAATGTCTCTTCAGGTCTCTGTCCATTTTTAAATCATATTATTATTATTTTTTTTGCTATGAGTTGCAGGAGTTCTTTATGTGTTTTCAATATTAACTCCTTATTGAATATATGATTTGCAAATATTTTCTCCCATCCCATAGGTTGCCTCTTCATTTTGTTGACGGTTTTCTTTTCAGTACAGAAGCTTGTTGGTTTGACTAATCCTACTTATTTATTTGTGATTTTCTTGCCTTTGTTTTTACTGTGTCAATGAACCCTTAAAACTGCTTTTGCCCTGAAGGCATTTACCAATTCAGCAGGAAAACTTCTGTGAAACTGAGTTGCAGTTTTGCTCACTTACCTCAAGGCTTGAGAAGGACAGGAGTGAAAGTCCAAGGAACACCTAAGCCAGACGTCAAAAGAAGCCAAGTCTCCACCACCCACCGTCCAAAACACATAAACAGGGGAAGGTCAGACCAGATGTAAGCCTGTGTTCCTTTGGTGCAAGGGAAAAGATTCCTGTGACATAGTGAAACCAACCCAGGCTTTCTGACAAATAGTAAACTAAATTTGCACCTCAGAGGAGGTACAAAAAAAACCCAAGCAGGGAATTCAACTGAAAGTGGTTCTAGATTGTTTTTGTCTTTGTTTTTTTAAACCAAAGACAATTGTGCCTTTATATATTTATATAATATATTTAATTTTTTTAAATTTATTTTAAAAAGAAAGAAAGGGAGAGAGAGAAACATTGATTTATTGTTCCTCTTCTTTATGTCTTCATTGGTTGATTCTTTTTTTTTTTATAGGAACAGGGAGAGATTCAGAGAGAGGGATCGATAGGGACAGACAGACAGGAATGGAGAGAGATGAGAAGCATCAATCATCAGTTTTTCATTGCAACACCTTAGTTCAGGGGTCAGAAACCTATGGCTCACGAGCCAGATGTGGCTCTATTGATGGCTGCATCTGGCTTGCAGACAAATCTTTAATAAAAAAAATAATAACATTAAAAATATAAAACATTCTCATGTATTACAATCCATTCATTTCCTACCGCTCATGTTCATGGTTGCGGGTAGCTGGAGCCAATCACAGCTGTCCTCCGGGACAACACCAAATTTTTATTGGATAATATGTAATGTACATGGGTCATTGTGAAGTCAGGAAGTAAACTTCCTTCCTTTTAATCAAGTAGTCAGCCAGCTAATTGCAGAAACCCTTTTGACGAAGAAGATGGCTAAAAGAAAAAAAAGATGAGGAGTATTGTACTTTTCAGCAAGAATGGACAGAGGAATTTGCCTTTGTGGAGAAAACAGGTTCTGCAGTGTGTCTAATATGCAATGATAAAATTGCATCGATGAAATGGTCAAATATAAAGCGGCACTTCAACACACGCCATACTACATTTGCATTGAAATATCCAGCGGGGACAGCAGGAAGAAAGCATGTCAAGAGCTACTGTGCAGAGTGCAAGCTAGTCAACAGCAACTCTGTGTTTGGACCCAACAAGGTGACTGGAATTTGGCTAGCTTTGCTGGTGCTTTAGCAATTGTGAGAAACGGAAAGCCATTCACAGATGGGGAGTATGCCAAAACATTCATGCTTGATGTTGCCAATGAACTTTTTGACGACTTTTCGGATAAATACAAGATAATCAAACAAATAAAAGACATGCCTCTGTTGGCAAGAACTGTTCACGATCGTACCATTATGATGGCAAAAAAAAATTGAGGCAACACAAGTGAAGGACATAAATGCAGCACCATTCTTTTCTCTCGCTTTGGATGAGTCAACAGACATAAGCCATTTATCCCAGTTCAGCATGATTGCAAGGAATGCTGTCGGTGACACACTATGTGAGGAAAGTCTTGCTGTTTTGCCTATGAAAGAGACAACAAGAGGGGAGGATTTATTCAAGTCTTTCACTGAGTTCGCTAAAGAAAAAAATCTACCGATGGATAAACTTATTTCAGTGTGTACTGATGGTGCTCCATGCATGGTGGGGAAAAACAGAGGATTCTTAGCGTTTCTTCATGAACATGAAAAGAGACCCATCCTAAGTTTTCACTGCATCCTACATCAGGAGGCGCTTTGTGCTCAGATGTGTGGCGAGCAGCTTGGTGAAGTGATGGTGCTGGTCATTCGGGTGGCCAACTTTATTGCTGCCCAAGCTTTAAATGATTGCCAGTTTAAAACACTGCTGGATGAAGTTGGGAATAATTATCCTGGTCTGCTTCTGCACAGCAATGTGTGTTGGTTGTCAAGAGGGAAGGTGCTCAGCTGTTTTGCGGCTTGTCTGAGCAAAATCCAGACTTTTCTTGAAATAAAAAACGTTAAGCATCCTGAGTTAGCTAACACTGAGTGGCTCCTGAAGTTCTACTATCTTGTGGACATGACTGAACATCTGAACCAGCTCAATGTGAAAATGCAAGGCATTGGAAATACAGTCTTATCCCTTCAACAAGCGGCGTTTGCATTTGAAAACAAGCTGGAACTCTTCATCGCTGACAATGAAACAGGTCATTTACTACACTTCGAAAAACTGGGAGAGTTTAGAGATTCATGCACAGCAAGTGACCCTGCTCAACATCTTGATCTCCAGCAGCTAACGGGCTTCACATCTAATCTCCTGCAGTCATTCAAAGCGCGCTTTGGAGAATTTCGTGAGCGCACTCATCTTTTTAAGATCATCACCCATCCACACGAGTGTGCAGCGGACAGCGACGACCTGTTACATCCCGGTGTCTTCATCAGAGATTTTGAGCTACAAGCTGCTGACCTAAAGGCCTCAGACATGTGGGTGAATAAGTTCAAGTCACTGAATAAAGATTTGGAAAGACTTGCACGACAGCAAGCAGAGTTGGCGAGCAAACACAAGTGGGGAGAAATGAAAAAACTTCAACGCATGGACCAGCTGATTGTCAAAACTTGGAACGCGCTTCCCGTCACATACCACACATTGCAGTGTGTGAGTATTGCTGTACTGACAATGTTTGGCTCTATGTATGCGTATGAGCAGTCTTTCTCACATCTAAAGACTGTTAAGACCAACCTACGATCACGTTTAACGAATGGACGTCTCAACGCCTGCATGAAGCTTAACCTCACTATATATCAACCAGACTACAAAGCCATCAGCAAAACCATGCAGCACCAGAAGTCACATTAATGGTAAGAAGTACTTTATTCATCATTAGTTAGCAACAGCATAACAACGTTATTAAAAAGAATTCAGAGACTTATTGTACTTTAAAAGTGTTGGTCTTACATAAAATGCACACATTTACTTGTATTTAGTGTTAAACATATTGTATGGCTCTCACAGAATTACATTTTAAAATATGTGGCATTCATGGCTCTCTCAGCCAAAATGGTTTCCAACCCCTGCCTTAGTTGTTCATTGATTGCTTTCTCATATGTGCCTTGACCGCGTGCCTTCAGCAGACTGAGTAAGCCCTTGGTTGAGCCAGCGACCTTGAGCCAGGTCCAAGCTGGTGAGCTTTTAGCTCACGCCAGATGAGCCCGCGCTCAAGCTGGAGACCATGGGGTCTCAAACCTGGGTCCTTCTGCATTCCAGTCTGACACTCAATCCACTGTGCCACCACCTGATCAGGCTTTATTGGTTGATTCTTATATGTGTCCTGACCAGGGATTGAACCAGCAGCCTTGATGAACCAGGAAGATATTCTTGCCAATGGAGCTACCAGACCAGGGCATGGTTCTGCTTTTTTGTTTGTTTTTTTGGTTTTCTTTCATTGCTGTTCTGGTTTCACCATGCCCCAGACATCAGGCAAAAGCAAATGTGCCATTAGAAATGTGTGAGAGATCTAATTTGTCTGCATTCTTACCAGTACTTGCTATTATCAGCATTTTTCATTCTAGCCATTCTAAGAGATGTTTAGTGCTATTTCTTTAATATGCATTTCCCTGAAGATTAATGATGTTGCACATTTTATATCCTTTCTGGTGAAATGGCTATTTATATATTTTGCCCATATTCTAATTGGATTATTTGGGGTTTTGTTTGTTTGTTTGTTTTACCACTGAGTTCTCTATATATTCTAGATACAAGTCCTTTGTCAGGTACATGGCTTACAAATATTTTGTCCCAGTCTGTAGCTAGTTTTTAAATTTTTTTTATTTTTTATTCTCTTAACAGGATCTTTGCAGAGGAAAAATTTCATTTTGATAAATTTATCATTTTATGGATCATGCTTTCTATGTCACATCGAAGAACTTTTTGCCTAGACTAGTGTTTCCAACCTTGGCACTACTGACATTTTGGGTGGATAATTCTCTATTTTGGGGGCTGTCCTGTGCATCGTAGGATGTTGATCATCATCCCTGACACTGTATCCACGAGATGCCAGTAGCACCCTCAACCACAGTCATGAAAATAGAAAATGGCTCTAGACATTGACAAATGCCTCTTTTTTTTTTTTAATTTTTATTTATTGATTGATTTTTAGAGGGGAGAGAGAGAGAGAGAGAGAGAGAGAGAGAAGGGAGGAGCAGGGAGCATCAACTCCCATATGTGCCTTGACCAGGCAAGCCCAAGGTTTCGAACCGGCAACCTCAGCGTTCCAGGTTGACGCTTTATCCCACTGCGCCACCACAGGTCAGGCGACAAATGCCTCTTGAAGGCAACATCACCCTTGGTTGAGAACCACTCGCCTGGTTCTAGGTCTTGAAAATTTTCTGTGTTCTTCTAAAAGTTTTACATTTTACACAAAGTCTGTGAATTAATTTTTGTATCAGGTGTGAGATTTAAGGTTTATTATTTTTAATTTTTATTATTATTATTATTTTCCTATGGATTAACTAACTGCTTTAGTACCATTTGGTAAGTCTTTTCTCTTTCAAATGGCTTTGGCAACTTTGACAAAAGTCAGTTGAGTATATTTATTTATATGGGTCTATTTCTCAGTCCCCTGTTCTGTCCTATTGAGCTATATATACATGCTGCTTGTCAGTCTTTTGGCTAAGATCAGGAGTTACCTATGTGTCTCCCTCTGCTGATAACCACATTCTTGATTACTGTAGCTCTACAGTAAGTCTTGAAACCAGGTAGAGTTGTACCTCTCACTTTAACCTTTCTCAAAGTTGTTTTGCCTATTCTAGTTCATTTGCCTTTCCAAATTGGTATGTTTTAGAATAAGCTTGTCAATATCAACAAAAATCCTGCTAAGATTTTGATAGAAATTGTATCAAATCTATAGATTAATTTGGGAAAAATTCATGTCTTTACCATTAAGTCTTGCAATACAGGAGTATGATATGTCTCTCCATTCATTTAGATCTTTTTTATTCGTATTTTGTAGTTTTCAGTATATGAATCCTATTAGATTTATACTTTATACCTACATATTTAATTTTTGAGTGATTGTAAATGTTACATTTTAAATTTCATCTTCCAAATGTTTATTGCTAGTATGTTGAAATATAATTAAATTCTCTATATTGGTCTTGTATCATGAGAAATTGTTGAAATCATTTATTAGTTTTATTTTTTTAATTGTTAATTTCTTGAATTGTTTTTTTTTTAGACAATAATGTCATCTGAAAATAAGGATGGCTTTATTTTTCCTTCCCATTTGTGTGCTTTTTGTTTCCTTTTCTTTCCTTATTGCACTGGTTAGGACTTCCACACTATTGAATAGAGTTCTGAGAGCAGAACTCTGCCTTGTGCTCAGTAATAGATTAAATGGCTACTCAGCCACCATCTTTCTTAAGAACAATGTGGACCTGAAGGAGAAAGAAGGACTTGCCTACTCAGTAATTCAGTTCAGGCCTCCCTTTTAGCTAGATGCTGATAAGGGACGATTGGCTTAGGGTACAGACAATTTTGAGGGACTGTGGTGCCACTCTCAACCACAAACAGAAAAAGTTATCTTGCAGCTGCCTTTGCCCAAGGCCCTTTGATGAATCCATACAACCCCTGTGCTATCCCTCTCACAGGGCTGACACCCTTTGCTGGTCTCAGCCCGCCTGCACCCAAGCGTTTTTAAAATAAACTTTCCTTTTGGAACACACTAGCCTGATGATTTTGGTTTGGCTCATGGTTTCTGCTTTTCATTCAGTTGTGGGGCGAAGCATGCAGCCTTCACTGTTAAGTGTTAGCTGTGGATTTTTTGTAAATGCTTTTTATTGGGTCAGAGAAGTTTCCTGCAATTCTAAGTTTGTTGAGAGTTTCTATCATGAAAGGATGTTGAATTTTATCAAATTCTTTCTGGTGTCAATTGATAAGATCTTGTGAGTTTCTTTGTTTAGCCTGTTAATAAGGTAGGTGACAATGACTTTTGAATATGGCACTGTTGGGCAGATAAGAAATATTATGCTCACTTTGTTAAAGATGGCGCTGCCCATGTGGATGGCTGTTGCCTAGGTGATAATATTAATGCCCTTCTTGCTTGGGAAGGGGTATGGTTGTGCTAATGTGTATTGGGGGAGGGCTTTCACGCTAAAAGGTTTTAAAAGGAGGAGCTAAGAGGTCATCTGGAGAGAGGTCACATTTTTCCGGGGGAGAGTGATTACGTTCTAGGAAGAGCCCATGGAGGCAGGGCAGGGAAGCTACGTGGAGGAGTGTAAAGCCAGTAGCCATGGCCACCATCACAGCCACCTGGCCTGTGCAGGCTCGCATTTGATTCGGACTGACTGTAATGAAACAGCAGAGCCAAGAACTGGCGGGCCATTACCTTTAATCTTAGCTCGCACCCAGTGGGCGTGAAAATACACACAGTGGGAAAACACTTCCCTTTCCATTCAGGGCTCCCAAAGCCACTGACTCGTCTGAGTATTCCTAGAATCAAAAGCTCCACCAGCCTTATTCACCTTTGTTCCTGTAAAGCCAGTAGCCACAGCCACCATCACAGCCACCTGGCCCATGCAGGTTCACATTTGATTCGGACAGACGGTAATGAAACAACGGAGCCAAAAACTGGTGGGCCATCATCTTTATCCTAGCTTGTACCCAGCGGGCAAGAAATATGCACAGTGGGAAAACACTTCCCTTTCCATTCAGGGCTCCCAAAGCCACTGACTTATCCAAGTTTCCTAGAATCAAAGTTTTCTACCTCACCAGCCTTATTCACCTCTGTTTCCTATCTCCTTCTCTCTGCACAAATTCTGCACAAACTGGCTTCTACTTCAGCACTCCGCCATCTTGGCTGCTTCTCCTCTCCTCTACATGGCCTTTCTCTGCTCTCCTTTTTCTGCTCTCTTTAATGCTAATCTCAGGAACTGAGAGAGAGCAAGCTCCAGGTCTGCCCCCATTTTATAGTGTAGAAATCAAAACCTTTAATCCAATATACAAACAAGGAAGTCTCTGATACAAAGTCACTTAGGGTGGGAAAGGCTTAGTCTTAAAACTAAGCTTTAGGGTATAACAACCCTGCCTGCTTACAGCCTGTCCACCACACCCAATGCAAACTATAAGCGAGCAAACCTATATATCATATTTACAAACTTATTTGACCAACAGTTGCCAATTTACTTCTCTCTGCACAAACTCTGCACAAACTGGCTTCTCCTTCAGCACTCCGCTATTTGGCTGCCTCTCCTCTGCAATGCTAATGGCAGGAACCGAGAGAGAGAGAGAGAGAGAGAGAGAGAGAGAGGGGGGGGGGGGGGGGAGCACACCACCGGTCTGCCTTATTTTATGGTGTAGAAATTAAAGCCTTTAAGCCAATATACAAATAAGGAAGTCTCTGATACAAGGCCACTTATCTGAGGCATAAATGGGATTCCTCATAAGAGTGCACCACCCCACATCATGCAACAGTCAAGGGTGTGGGAAAAAGCTTAGTTTTGAGAAGATCTTAGTATTAGAAGCATATTGAAAAGATCTTATTATTAAAAGGGTGGGAAAGGCTTAGTCTTAAAACTAAGACTTAGGCCAGGGGTCCCCAAACTACGGCCTGCGGGCTGCATGCGGCCCCCTGAGGCCATTTATCCGGCCTCCGCTGCACTTCCAGAAGAGGCACCTCTTTCACTGGTGGTCAGTGAGAGGAGCACATTGACCATCTCATTAGCCAAAAGCAGGCCCATAGTTCCCATTGAAATACTGGTCTGTTTGTTGATTTAAATTTACTTGTTCTTTATTTTAAAATTGTATTTGTTCCCGTTTTGTGTTTTTATTTTAAAATAAGATATGTGCAGTGTGCATAGGGATTTGTTCATAGTTTTTTTATAGTCCAGCCCTCCAACAGTCTGAGGGACAGTAAACTGGCCCCCTGTGTAAAAAGTTTGGGGACCTCTGACTTAGGCTATAAGGACCTTGCCAGTTTACAGCCTGTCCCCCACACCCAATGCAAACTATAAGTGAGCAAACATATACATCATATTTACAAACTTATTTGACCAACAAGGAGGCAGCCAAAATGGCGTATTAGGGGAAGAAGAAGCCAGTTTGTGAAGAAGAAGGAGATGGAGAATAGAAGTGAGTAAGGCTGGTGAAGTAGAAACCTTTGATTCTAGGAAAACTTGGATGAGTCAGTGGCTTTGGGAGCACTGAATGGAAAGGGAAGTATTTCACGCTGTGTGTATTTTTTTGCCCACCAGGTGCGAACTAGAATAAAGGAAATGGAACACCAGTTTTTGGCTCTGTTGCCTCTTTTTTTTTTTTTAAACTCAAGTGTTTTAGATTTTTTTTTTCTTTATTCATTTTTGGAGAGAAGAGAGAGACAGAGAGAGAAAGAGAGAGAGAGAGAAGGGGGGAGGAGCAGGAAGCATCAATTCCCATATATGCCTTGACCTGGCAAGCCAGTGGTTTTGAACCAGCAACCTTAGCATTCCAGGTTGATGCTTTATCCACTGCGCCACCACAGGCCAGGCTCTGTTGCCTCTTTACCGTCTATCTGAATCGAACCTGAACCTGTGTTGGCCAGGCAGCTTTGATGGCAGCTGCAGATACTGGCTATACAGGCACCACCCTTGAATTTTTGGAATTAGCCCTACTTGGTTAGAGTAAGATTGTTTTTATACAGTGCTGGGTTCAATTTGCTAGTATTTTGCTGAGGATTTTGCATCTGTGTGTATGAGGAATATTGGTCTCTAGCCTCTGCCTAGTTTTGGTGTCATGGTAATGCTGGCCTTGTAATATATGGTAGGAAGTGCTCCCTCTTCTATTTTCTGAAGATTGTGTATAATCGGTGTTAATATTTCTTTAAATATGGATAGAATTCTCCAGTGAAACTATCTGGGTCTAGAGATTTCTTTTTTAAGAGTGAGAGGTAAGAGTGAACACAGCAGGCTTGTTTCACTCATTTCTCACTTATCTCTGTAACCATGGCAATGACCGTTGGTCACATTCTGAAAACTAAACTCCTGGAATATTCACATAGCAACGGTAAGATGTTATTTTCTAGGCCCAAAGCAGTAGGTCAAGATAAACCAGGTTGTCAGCATGTTGAAAGTAAACATAAAGATTCATGATGTGCACCTGGTGCTTGGTTTGGGGCCAGGCTTGGTCACCAGTTGGCATGTGGCCAGCTCCCTTTAAAAACTTTGGAGTTCAAGATTCAAGAAGGATTTCCTGGAAAAGAACATTTCACATATGTCCCAGCAGTTTGCATGTGGAGAAGATGTGTGTGAGCTATACCTGAAGAGAGATAAGAAATTGTCCATTTAACCCCTCCTATCTTTGCCCATGAATATCTTTTTCCTGCTCTTCCTGCATTATATCTTTGCTGTGATAAATATTGAATATAACTTTACGTGGAATCCTATGAGTCCTTCCAATGAATCACCAGACTAGTTGTGAGATCACTAAGACAAGAAGTTTTTTTTTTTTAAAACTGTGAATTCATTTAAAAATTATTATAAGATTTTATAAATATCTATTTCATATTGAGTTTTGGTAGTATGTGGTTTTCAAGGAATTGGTTCATTTCAACAAGTTGTTGAATTTATGTGGGTAGAGATGTTGATAGTATTCCTTTATTATCCTTTTAAGGTCTTCAGGGTCTGTAATGATAGCCAATATTTTACTTTTTTTTTCATAGTACCTTTAAAAAATTATTGATTTGATTCTAATTATAACCTCATGTGCCAGGCAGAGCAAGTGGTATTTTTCATTCAGTTGACAAAGAAATTTACTTGCTCAGAAGTGACCTTCAAGATTACAAAAATAGTGAATTGTAGAGCTGGTATGAGAGAGCCCAGAGCTCCTGACTCCAAGCTTCTCTGTTGGTCCTAAGCTACCAGTTATTGCTCCTACGTAGTTCCATTTCCTTCCAACCTCTCGGCTCTTTCTTAACTGGCTTCTTCACTCTCTAATTCCTCTGTCTTGCTTTTTTCTTTAGCAAGTCCCATCCTAGACATCTTTCCTTTGGTCTACTCCAGGCCTTCTTACACCTGGCCTTTCTCTTTTGTCTAAGTTTCAACCCCTATCAAATCATACTTGTTCTTTTTGGGAATCCCAACATATTAAGGTCTAATCCAGTGGTTCTCAAAAGGGGGCAGTTTGGTCT
The DNA here is from genome assembly GCF_036850995.1 of Saccopteryx leptura. Lineage (NCBI taxonomy): Eukaryota > Metazoa > Chordata > Mammalia > Chiroptera > Emballonuridae > Saccopteryx > Saccopteryx leptura. The sequence continues at coordinate 189,744,771 of NC_089506.1, forward strand.
CCCAAGGGAACTTTGGCAATGTCTGGCAACATTTTTGACTGTCACACTGGGGATTACTACTGGCATTTACTGAAATGAGGCCAAGGATACTGCTAAATATCCTACCATGTACAAGACAGCCCCCTACACAAAGAATTATCCAGCCCACAATGTCAGTAATTCTAAAGTTGAAAAAGCCTGTTCTAACCCTCTGTCTGGGGAGACCTTGTCTCAGCCTTACTGGCTCTTAGTAGGTGGAGCCGCAGTGCCAGGTATCAAAACGGTACTGCTTTGAATTTGTGGTAGACAACTTGACAATCTGTGGTTTTGTGGACTACGTGGAGGAGAGTGGCTTCTTGCTAGCCAGCCATAAGATAGGTCTCTTGTCCCCTTGGACTTACACTTAGAGTTCCGTGAAGATCAAATTATATTTGTCAATGTCTCATTGTGGGACATCAAGCCCCATGGTCTGGAGGGGTACAGCCTCACTCACACCTACAGCATGCACTGGTCTGTGACATCATAGAGAGTTGAGCAATAGGTGTCATGGTGATGATGGTAGTGTTTTCTTTCCCCAAATACTGTAAATTCCATGTGCTTATGTTTTTACTGATGAATTTTGTGGCTGTGATTCTCATGCATGTGCTTTGGAATGACCTGGTTCAGTACAACTTGGGTGAAGTGATGACCTCTGGAAGTTCTGGTGACGACTGACCAGGGGGACAGTGGCTGGAAAATTATGTATACAGATTCCTGCTTCCTTCCATGCCATGGTCTGTTCTGTGCTGTACTTGGTGTGGGTGCCCAGGGATACTGGGTATTGATTTCTTGGCCCTTGGCACTGGTGAGGTGATAAGAATTAATGAGAGGTTTCTCACAAGGGGTAGAAGTAAGAAGGTAGTTTGTTCAAAAGGGTTTGTAGATCTTTCCTTGTATCCAAGGTGAGGGGAAGACTCAAGAAGTGAGGCAGCTCTAGTGAGAACGAGTATATTCTATTGTGGGATTTTTGGACAACAGAATTAGTGGAGATTGTTTTACTAGAGACTTTGGGTCTGGGAAAAATGGGGCTAATTCCTCTGAAATTGCTAGAAGAGAGACAGGTGAAACCTAAGACAAGTTTTCCACTACTACCTTGTAGGCATTATGATCATGGTGCTGCACGCCACGTTCCGTGTGCGCTGTCATGGGGCCATCAACTTGGTGCCACCTTGCTCCATGCCCTAACCTGCTGTTTCTCCAGCTACGTGTCCAGACACTTCTACTGACAGATCAGAGCCAAGCACTGGGTGTGGAACATTATTCTCACCACCACAAAGTGACGCTTCCTGCCTGCACCCTCACATGCCTGTTTCCTGTCCTAGATCCACAAGTTCATAGCTGTCTAATGTTTTATTCTTGATATTGGTAATTTGTGTCTTCCTCTTTTTCTTCATCAGTCTCGTAAGAGGTTTATCAGTTTTGTCGATCTTTCAAAGAACCAGCTTTTTGTTTAATTACCATTCTGTTGTTTTTGTTTTTCATTTCATTGATTTTGGCTCTTATATTATTTCCTTCCTTTTGTTTGTGTTGGCCTTATGTTGCATTTCTTTTTCTAGTTTCTTGTGGTAGTAGCTGAAATTGTTGATTTGAAATCTTTCTGGAAGCATTTAGTGTTATGAATTTCTCTCTCAGATGGTGTTAGCTGTGTCCCACAAATTTTGATATCTATTGGCAATGATTGTTTCTTCTGAGAGACACCACAGCTGTTTTCAAGACTATTTCTTCTTCAGTTTCAGAAGTTTGATTGTGTGTCTTGGTGTGAGTTTCTTTGCAGTTATTGAATCTGTACGTTTCACCTTTTGCAAACTTAAGGGAAATTGCTAATATTATTTCTTTCAAAAAAATTTCAGACCCGTACTCCCTCTTCTGGGACCCCAGTGACATGAATGTTATATCTCTTATTATTTTCCCACAGGTCCCTAAAGTTTGGTATTTTTTCCCCCAATTTTTTCTCTGCTATTTAGCTGGGTACTTTCTATTGATCAAATTTCATTTACTGCCTGACCAGGTGGTGGCGCAGTGGATAGAACATCAGACTGGGATACAGAGGACCCAGGTTTGAGACCCCGAGGTCGCCAGCTTGAGCACGGGCTCATCTGGGTTGAGCAAAAGCCCACCAGCTTGAACCCAAGGTCGCTGGCTTGAGCAAGGGGTTACTCAGTCTGCTGAAGGCCTGTGGTCAAGGCACGTATGAGAAAGCAATCAATGAACAACTAAGGTGTTGCAACACGCAATGAAAAACTAATGATTGATGCTTCTCATCTCTCTTCGTTCCTGTCTGTCTGTCCCTGTCTATCCCTCTCTCTGACTCACTCTCTTTCTCTGTAAAAAATAAATAAATAAAATTTAAAAAAAAATTTCATTTACTAATTCTTTGTCACCTCTATCCTGTTATTGAGGCCATTCAATGAGTTTTTAAGTCTGGTTATTAATTTTTCAGTTCTAAAATTTCCATTTGATTTCTCTTTATATTTTTTACTTCTTTCCAAGATTATTTTCACCCATTTGTTTCAAGAGTGTTAATAATTGCTTACTGAGACATTTTCATGATGATTGCTGTTTAAAATCCTTGCCGGAAAATTCCAACATCTGTGCCATTTCACTATTTGTGTTTATTAATTGTCTTTTCTCATTCCAGTTGAGATTTTTCTGATTCTTCATATTGTGATATACTATTGTATCCTGGACATTTGGGGGTATTAGAAAGCTCTGAATCTTATTCAAATCTTCTATTTTATCAGGTCACGGCTGACACCACACTGGTGGAGAAAAGTGGATGCTGCCTCATTATCATGGGGCAAGGATGAAAGTCTGTGGTCCCCACTTGGTTTCTGCCAACACCATGGGGAAAGGGGAGGAGTGCCCCATTACTACCAGGTAAGAGGGGGAGTCTGGGCTCAGATTCCATCTCCACTGATTTGGGGTGGGGAGGGGCGGTGCAGAGTGTTTTCTCCCATGATGTTTGTCTGGAGTAAGGCAGGAATTATCAAAAAAGTTTTCCTAATAGGCTGCTCCTTGCCTGGTGCTTGGTTACAGAGAGCAGGTTTTTGTTTGTTTGTTTATTTGTTTTTGTATTTTTTCTGAAGCTGGAAACGGGAGAGACAGTCAGAGAGACTCCCGCATGCGCCCAACTGGGATCCACCCGGCACGCCCACCAGTGGAGGATGTTCTGCCCCTCCGAGGAGTCGCTCTGCCGCAACCAGAGCCACTCTAGCGCCTGGGGCAGAGGCTAAGGAACCATCCCCAGCGCCCGGGCCATCTTTGCTCCAATGGAGCCTTGGCTGCGGGAGGGGAAGAGAGAGACAGAGAGGAAGGAGGGGGGGTGGAGAATCAAATGGGCGCTTCTCCTATGTGCCCTGTCCGGGAATCGAACCCGGGTCCCCCGCATGCCAGGCCGACGCAGAGAGCAGTTTTTGATTGGGGCATTTTTGGAGGAGGGGAACTCTGCACATATTGGCCTTTCGGAGCATCAGGCTCCCTCTGTGCTAGACCAAAATGTATTGAAAACAAAAAGAAAACCCAGGGATCTCATTGCTGTGTCATTTCCTTGAGTCCCAAAGTCCCCTTCTTCTCTCCACTTTCCATAGTCTTCTTATATTTGTGTTGTGCATTATGTCCAGGGTTTTAGTTGTACTTAGTGGGAGGAACAGAGGAAATTGTCTTTGTCACCTTGTCCATTATCATCGCTGATGTCTTCCAATACTTATATTTTTTAATAGATTTTATTTCTTGATTTTCAGAGAGAGGAGAAAGACAGACGGACAGACAAGGGCGGAGCGGGAAGCATCAACTTGTAGTACGTAGTTGCTTATCATATGTGCCTTGATTGGGTAAGCCCAGGGTTTCAAACCAGCAACCTCAGCATTCCAGGTCGACACTTTATCCACTGTGCCCCACAGGTCAGGCTTAATGTTATTTTTTTACGTTAAAATTTTATTTTAAGGCCCTGGCTGGTTGGCTCAGTGGTAGAGCATTGGCCTGGCATGCAGGAGTCCCGGATTCGATTCCCGGCCAGGGCACACAGGAGAAGCGCCCATCTTCTTCTCCACCCCTCCCCGTCTCCTTCCTCTCTGTCTCTCTCTCTCTTCCCCTCCCACAGCCAAGGCTCCATTGGAGCAAAGTTGGCCCAGGCACTGAGGATGGCTCTATGGCCTCTGCCTCAGGCGCTAGAATGGCTCTGGTTGCAACAGAGCGACGCCCCAGATGGGCAGAGCATCGCCCCCTGGTGGGCATGCTGGGTGGGTCCCAGTCGGGCACATGCGGGAGTCTGTCTGACTGCCTTCCATTTCCAACTTCAGAAAAATACAAAAAAAAAAAAATTATTTTAAAATTGTTTTAGGTTACTGAAAAATTGCAAAGATAGTACAGAGAATTCCCACATACTCCATACCCAATTTTCCCTTAATAACATTTCATGGTACATTTATCATAATTAATGAACCAATATTAATATATTACTAAATAAAGTTCATACTTTAGATTACTTTCTGCTTAATATCCTTTTCTCTTCTAAGATCCTACAGAATGCATTCCAAGTTGTTGTCAAATCTTCTCAGGCTCTTCTTGGATATAACCATTTCTTAGATTTTTTTCTTGTTTTTGATACCCTGACAGTCTTTTTTTTTTCCTAAGTGAGAGGAGGGGAGATAGAAAGACAGATTCCTGCATGAACCCCCATCAGAATCCACCTGGAAACCCCATCTGGGTTGATGCTCTGCACATCTGGGGCCATGCTCACAACTGAACTATTTTTAGCACCTGAGATAAAGGCTCCACAGAGCCATCCTCAGTGCCTGGGGCCAATTCACTCAAACCAATCAAGCCATGGCTGTGAGAGGGGAAGAGAGAGTGAGAGAGAAAGGGGAAGGAGAGGGGTAGAGAAGCAGATGGTCACTTCTCTTGTGTGCTCTGTTCAGGAATAGAACCCAAGGCATCCTCACGCTGGGCCGATGCTCTACCACTGAACCAACTGGCCAGGGCCATACCCTGACAGTTTTAAGAAGTCAAGTATTTTGTATAAATACCCTCAATTGGTATTTGTCTAATATTTTTCTCATGATTAAACCGGAGTTATGAGTTTTGGGGACAAAGAGCACAGAGGTAAAGTGCCATTGTCATCATATCATATCAAGGGTACAGACTATCAACATGTCTAATCATGGTCGATGTGGATGTTGATAATCTGGCTGAGGTGGTGTTTCTCAGCCTTCTCCATCATAACGTTCCTCTTCTGCCCCCCACCCCCATTCTACACTATAGTCTTTGGAAGTTTCTATGTGCAGCCAATATAATATCTTTTTTTTTTAAACACATCAGATCTTGTTTTCGTTTTACAAATTTTGACATATTGGAGTCATTAATTTTTACTGGGTCCATATTTTCCCAAACATTTCATTTTAAATCTTGTTAAAGTATTCTTGCAGAAAAGAAAAGATGAATTAAAAGGCATGATTTGAGAGACTAGTTCTCTTAATACTTCCATGTACTCAAAACAAATGTTCTAAAGAGGACTTAAATATTATAATAGCCATTTTTAGAAGAAAAAAAACCTAGAATCATAAGTAGCTATAATATCGATAGAATTATTCTGAATGCTTCTGTTTATTTCAAGGAAATTTCTCAGAAAAAAAAATAGAATCATTTCTGGGTTTTTTTGGAAAGCTTATTTTTAAAAAGAGACTTGGATCTTAGACATAATTTCCTCATGACTCTCCTAAATTGCCAAAAGGAAGCACAATTGTTCATATTACATTTGTCCTTTTGTCATAGGGCTATTTTCAGACTAACTAGACTGTCAGAATGGTTTGTACTTTGTGGAGACTTCAGGGTACATTGAAGCCTGAAAAATAATCATCTTGAGTACACATATTTGTGTAACAGGACCTGAGGCATAATGTTACCTTTTTATATTACTAAAGATATCAGTTTTTGCTTTTACGACATCGTTATTAACTTGCTTGATGCTGAGTTTCTGGATATGAGTAATTATGAAGCGAAAATATGACGTCTTTACAAAATGATTCCAGAAATACTTGCAGAGAGAAAGAATGACTGCCTAAAATAAAGACACAGTGATAATGCTCTCTATATTCAGGAGCCTCTGTGCAATCCCTGATGTCAAAATAAACATAATAGTGTGTGATAATGTTACATTATTCTCCTTTCCACTTTTTTCATTTTATTGAATGTGTTGGTCATATACACAACTAGTCACAGTAACCCAACACCTCTCGAAGACATGGCTCAGTCCCTGAGCAACTCACCGGCTCTGACTTACCCACTCATCTTCACCATGAGCATTTTGAAAACCGAAGAAGAATAATGAGATGAATAACCTTATCAGATATTAAAACAACTTACAAAAAAGTTAAAAATAATTATGAATTGGAGAAGGTATAGATAAATAAAATAGAAATTCAAGAAAAAGACCGAAATTCAAATGGAAATTTGACACATGATAAAGGTAGCATTTCAAAATCACTGGGAAAAGATAGTTATTCACTAGACAGTGGTGAGAGGTGATAGGAGCGGAAGGCTAGATCTTTATTTCATTTCTTATATCATATTAAGTTCCACTTGGATCCAAGATTTTAACATACAAAATGAAACTATGAAATTGCTGTTAATAGGGTTCACATTTTAACAATTTTGGAGTAGAAAAGGTATAAAGATTATACAAAATTCAGAAGCCATCAAATTAAAATGAACTAAGCTCTGTTTGTTTTAAAACACACACACACACACACACACACACACACACACACTGACATAAATACATACATAAACCACAGAGAAGTTGATATTTATTTGGGGGATTTACCAAAACCCCCAAAATAAACTAAACACACATCCACACAAACTCAAAAGGCAAATGACAAATTTGGAAGGCTATCTGTAACACATATGACATACAATGAATACAGAAGTGTTACAAAGGAAGAAGGGGAAAGACAAAACACGAGGCAAGAAACATAGGAAGAAATGTCTAACTTCACAATAAAATATAAAACACTCTTCATCCACTAAACCAAAAAACAAGTTCCAGAGGTGAGAAATTCCAGGTCATCAGGGATGGGCCACCTCCCCGAGGCTCCCTGTGCCATCTTGTGCGCGTGGCCCTCCTCCACATGCTCCCAGGATGCAGCTGCGCCTTCAGGCTCCATGTCCAGGACCCACAGGAAGAAGGGGGAACGGGCAGGGAAAGGCAAAAGGTCCCTGATCCAGAGTCCATGCCCTTTAACAAGTTTTCTTGCAAAACCCAATTCTGCTTATATCTCATTTGCCGGAACTGTCCCATGGCTGCATGGCAGGATGGGGAAGTTATTTACTCTTAAATTTTCATCATATAAAGTACATAAATCATAAGTATACCACGCATGGATTTTCACAAAGTGAACACACCCATCTGGCCAGCATTCATATTAAAAAACTAAGTGGGAACTGCCTCCTTGCAACGCCCCATGGACTCTCTTGGTCACTAGAGAAGGTGTTTATAATGGGTCCATTCTCATAGTGACCAAGATTGGGTTAAGTAACTATCAGTCTGTTGCACCCATTATTTTATATATTTACCCAAATGCAAGTTTATTCTTAAATCTTCTCCCGAAATCTTTCATTGTCGATTTAAGAAATTTTCTTGTCCTTTAAGAGAGAATGGTTGATATTTACATTTTCTGAATTCTATTTACATTTCCATATTTGGAACAGAGACCACAAGCAGGAACTGACCCCAAGCAAAGCTTTTGGCAGCAGTGGACTTGTAGGTGGATGCAGTGAGAAGGCCCCTGTGGAATGCTGACCAGGTCCCCGAGTTCATAGAGGTCTGTGAATATGAAGACAACCTAGAAAACCATTAGAGAGCTTACCCACTAATGTGATGAATATGTAGAAACTTTGCAGTTCTACATACAATTTTTAGAAATGAGAAAAACCCAAAATAAGTGTGACCAAAATCTTAGAAAAGAATTCAAAATTTATTCAGTATTACAGTATTCATATTGGAGAGAACATCTTTGTTATGAATACAGGCAACTGTCTTTGGGGCTTCCATCCTACTGCACATCCTAACATTCATCTTGGAGAGAATCCCTGTTTGTGGGAGGCATCTGTCAGCATCCCAGCACCACATGACATCAGCTAATTCACACAGAGTAGACACTCTGCAAACGCAATGAATGTGAATGCTTTCAAGAAAGTAAGCTCATTCAACATCAAAGAATTCACACTGGAGAAAAACCATATGGACGTAATGGATGTAAAAATGCTTTTAGGCAGTGCTCAGAGCTAATTAGACAGCTGGGATTTCATGGCAGAGAGGAGCCCTGGATGCATAATGGATGAGGAAGAACCTTCAATCAGAGTTCTATCCTTAGACAATGTCAGCTAATTCACCTTGGACTTAAACTGCTTGGATGTGATGAATATGGAATACGATCTGTGGGAGGCCTGGAACGCGTTGAACATCAGATCATTCATCCTAGAGAGAAGCCTGTGAGCATAATCAATGTGGAAAATCATTTGGGGTTGGCGTAAGCCTTTCTCATCACTGGAGAATTCACAGGAATGACACACTCGTGTTGTCAAGATTGTGGGAGAGTGTTTAGTCAGTAATCAGGCTAATTCATTCTGAAGAAAAAGCTTGATTATGACGAATGAGGAAAAGCCTTCAGTTCTGTCCTTTATTGATTTTCAGAGAATCTGTAGTGATATATGGGGAAACTTGGGGTTTAATAAGATCACATGAAAGCATTACTGCATTAAGTAGGGGTTTAAACTTTTACTTCCCCCACATCCCTCAAAGCTTTCATTCCTTTCTCTGATTATCTTATAAGATTTTGTCTTTAAGGTCTTATCAACTGACTGCTTTTTCTCCTTCCAACCTTACTCCTTATTCTTTTTTTTTTTTTGTAATTTTCCAAAGATAAAAGTGGGGAGACAGGCAGACTCCCGTATGTGGCCCACCAAGGGGCGGTGCTCTGCCCATCTGGGGCATTGCTCCATTGTGGCAGGAGCCATTCTAGCACCTGAGGTGGAGGCTATGGAGCTGTTCTCAGTGCCAGGGCCAACTTTGTTCCAATGGAGCCTTGGCTGCAGGAGGAGAAGAGAGAGATAGAGCAAAAGGAGAGGGGGAAGGGTGGAGAAGTAGATGGGTGCTTCTCCTGTGTGCCCTGGCTGGGAATTGAACCCGGGACTTCCACATGCCAGGCCGACACCCTACTGCTGAACCAACCGGCCAGGGCTTTACTCCTTATTCTCAGACCAGGATTTTAAGTCTTCCAAAAGACATCCTTGCCTCCTGCTATATTCACTCTCCCACTGAGGTGGAAGAGATTCAAGTCTTGTGCATTTCTGCCTCCTGGCTTTGCTTAGAGAAAACAGGAAGAAAAACAGAGGGGGGGAGAGAGAGAGAGAGAGAGAGAGAGAGAGAGAGAGAGAGAGAGAGAGAGAGGGAAATGGAGAAGAAACAAAGAATGAAGAACGTGGGGAGTACCCATGCTCAGGAAGGCTCCCATTCAGGGCGCTATTTCTTAAGAGGATCTAAAATGTCATTAAGGCTGGCTGGAGAGTAAAGAAAAGACCTATTTTCCACTAATTTCGTTCCAGCTGTAGTAAACTACTTAGAGCTCATAACATCCTGCTGTGGCCACTAGCTTCCTTCTCTGGAACTCTTCCCGTCCACCCACCACCTGCCGCCCCAGCGGTCCGCTCCTTCCGCGCTTTCCATGAGCGTCTCTGAGAGGCGCAGGATCTGCGTGTCAGCCGTTAATGCCGTCCCCGCACCCACCCTCCCGTTAAACTTAGTCTTCCTAAAATTCAACACTGAGCCTCATTTTAGAAGACTCATGCTCATGCATCTAGAACTTTTCTGAATCTATATATTTTTTTTCCTTGTCTGCATTCTGTAGGTCCTGGGAATTGGGACTAAAGGCTGTGAGATATCTTGACTTTATTTCCTACCATATAAGTAAAATTTCCGATGTCTAACCTTGGGCTGGTTTTCCAGTGGGAGCTCTATCAAGAACCATGGGACTCTAAGGCATTGAAGACAGAGGGGTCCAGGGGAATGCTATGCTGGTTAAAAATGCCTAAGGCTTCAAATAGCAGAAATCTGCTTAGAAAATAAGAACATTTAACTAATACATCAGTACGACTGGAATTAGGTGGTTCCGGGGTAGGTGTCAGAGCTCAACGATATCATCAAGGACCCAGGTTCCTATTCTGTCTGCTGGGCCAACCTCGGTATGTTGGCTTTTTCCTATTGCCTCATCGTCTCAGGATGGCCGCTACAGCTCTAAGTATCATGTCCTCAGGCATCCCTGTTTGAAGCAGAAAGAAGGGACAGGCCTCTTCACTCTCTCCTGGAATCTAAAAGCAAAATTCTTCTCAGACTGTCCCCCAGCCACTTTCTTATACGTTTAGACAGAAATAAGTCACATGCCCATTTCTAAGCCAACTGGCAGAAGTAACCAGCGTCTACAGGGACACACACGAGCACGTGTGGGCCTGGTGAGCAGCGGGCGCTGGGTCCTCTCCGTCTTCCAGCTCTGCTTTGGTCAGTCTCCTCTTTATCTTCTTGTTAAAGCCAGGCTCACTGTTCCTTCCACTGTGAGTGCATTTTCACCACGTCATAGTGTGTTTGCTTGTTTGTTTTGTTTTCCTTCAATCTCCAAGTTTCTTCTCCGGTTTCATTCTGACTAGCACATTGATCCACCCAGGCCCTGCTTGCCCTTATAACATCTTGTCACACGCTGCTTCTGCTGTCGGAATTTTTAGTTCAAATTTCCCAAAAGAGTAATCTGACTGGTCTGACTAACTCTCTTTATATTTTTGAGCCAGGTGACTTCAAAAGTCTTTGGCCAGCCTATAATGTCCTGGCCCAGTGACCTTGTATGTGTGTGGGGGGAGGGGCAAAGAGGCAGGGTCACCTGGCAGTGGGGGCTGAATGAGGCAGCTCCCCACGAAAGGGGTGGTGGGGGTAGGAGAGGAACAGTGGAGTGGAACAACAATATACAAAGATTAGGCTGCTACCCAGAGAAGCCACGTGGGAAAAGAAGAAGGAAGGCATGAGGCACTGAGTGAGAAAGCCATTTTGAAAATTTCAGTCTCGTTTCAGTAGATGCCAGATGGAGAAAAGGAGGAATCCTGTCAGCAGACAGACCAGGGCTCCTGACTCATGGCAACAGTCCAACCACCACAGTCAAATGCAGCCATTGGCCAGTCCAGCAGAGTACTCGACATGGTGGAGCAGAAAGAAACTATCCCTGCTTTGTTCTGTCTGCATACCCTACAGCACTGACCACATATCAGATTCCCGAGCCCACCCCCAATCACCCCGAATTCCCACAGCAGAAACTCCAACGACTGCTTGGAGAAAGCTGGATGTCCCTCAGGAATGTGGCTTTAATAGGGACTGGAAATGTCAGTACCAACTGGACTTTATCTCTTAAAAACCATTTTGTGCCTGACCAAGCGCTGGTGCAGTGGATGGAGCGTCAGATTGGGATGCGGAAGACCCAGGTTCGAGACCCCAAGGTCTCCAACTTGAGCGCAAGCTCATCTGGTTTGAGCAAAAGCTCACTGGCTTGAGCAAGGGGTTACTCAGTCTGCTGAAGGCCCGTGGTCAAGGCATATATGAGAAAGCAATCAATGAACAGCTAAGGTGTTGCAATACACAAAGAAAAACTAATGATTAATGCTTCTCATCTCTCCGTTCCTGTCTGTCTGTCCCTGTCTATCCCTCTCTCTGACTCTCTGTCTCTGTAAAACAACAACAACAACAAAACCATTTTGTGGCTCTGACAGGCTGAAAGAGGGACTGTGGAAGCAGGACTATTTCAACACGGCCATATACAAGACAGAAAGTGGACTGGTTATTCCAGCCAATGAAACTTAAAATCCTGCAATGGGAAAAGTAGAACTTTCAAGAGCACAGATGAGGGGCACACCTGGATTTGAATCCTTGCTCTCTTACTTATTAGTTGCATGATCTTGGGCAAGTTATTTAACCTTTCTAAGTCTTACTGCCTTCATTTGTAACATGAGGACAGAAACATCCTATGCCATAGGTGGATTGAATGCGACACTGCATGTGCAGCACTTGGGACAGCTGGCACCAGCTGCCCGATAGTTCCTGCGATGGCGAGTGTCTCGTGCCCTTGGGAGTGGGGTCAGACCCCAGCAGGGCAGTCAGCGTGCCACTGAACATCAAGAGAGGCTACCTGGCAGTTCTGGGTGGGGAACCCTCCTGGAGTCTTCCATGCCGGGGGAAAAGAGGGGGTGTCCTTACATGCCATAAAGCCCTTTACAGCCTTCCTTCTAGACCTAGCCTCTTGAGCAATTTCCTAGAAGCCTTCGGAACAGCCTTGGTCAGCCCCCTAGGAGTGCCAAGCTTAGGGTCACCCGTCCCTTCCTCCCTCAGTAGCCTTCCCTTGATTATCCATTTCAATCTCCTCTGCCTGTTTCCATGATTTCGAAATCTACTTCGTCTTGGAATGGTCATCGGAGGAGTGATCTGAGAGGGTATTCTGGAGACCCCTGTAAATGACATTCCAACAAAACAATTCTAAGACTGGAGCACAAAACCACGGTGACCAGCTGTCCTCCTGTCCAGAGACAACTGGATGAGCTTGTACGCCTTGGTAAGTAGAGGAAGAGGCAGCTGGCGAGGGCTCTCTCTCTCTTTCTTTGTTTAATGTTCAATGGCGGGCTCACATCTTCACCAGGTTCAAGGGCCAGCTGCTCAGCAGGAGCCTCGGGTCCCCAGGGAAGGCAGTTCCCACAGGCAGTGCCAGCACTGCGGGTCAGCCCTGACCATCCCACCAAGAACACTCTAGCTTACTAGCCATTAAAGGTAGAAGCACACTCCAAGGCTCTACAAAACCCTGCATGTATACACAGAATGTGTCCCCGCTTCCCCCCATTTTTTTGCAGGGGAGATAGAAATTTTGCGGCTGACAAAAGCCAGAGGCCTTTTCCGTGTTTTGTGCTTGGGACCCAGAACTCTGCCATCCACCGAAGGGATGACGAACTCTAGTGGGGGAGTGGGAGTGGCACCGGAGGACATTCATGACAGTCATTAGCATCTGTTCTCATCACTCGATGAACTCCCCGGTCGCTGGTAACTATAGAGGCAATTCATGTACCCCATGCCAGGTGAATACCTACTAGATGCCAAGCCAGGGACTGTGAACATGGAGCTGCTTCAGATTTTTGTCCTTAAAGAACTCCACGCTCATGCTGAAGGTGGTCACTGAACCAGCCATTCTTAGCCAGGACCCTCTGATGAACAGCTCTGCGACAATATTGATTTCTTGCTTGTTCCCTGCCTCCCTCTCCCCAAGGTCATTCCCAGGTTGAGCACTACGCATGGTGGATAGCAACAGCTCTCAGGCAGAGCTGAGGCAATGGGGACGAAGCACGTCACCTTATGGATATTGTGGCTATCTGGCTGGCCTGCCTGGGGTAGGCAGTGTCAGGTGGTAGAGGTGGCAACTGGGATAAGATCACCTTCCTCTTGTGTGACCTGGAAGAGAATGACTGACAGCCATCCCAGGGTGTCTTCAGTCAGAGGCAGATGCATCTGCCTCCATGACTGAACACTGAGTTTGCCAGCTTCAATGGCGGTGTCCACAGCCTGATGTGGACTTAGGACAGTCCACAAGTGTCCCGAGTCTCGCAGTGTCTCTTGAGCCTCTCAGGTGCCATGATGAGATATGGTCCTTTCTCAAAGAGCTTTAAGTCTGTTTGAAAAAGAAAAAGGCTTTTTATAAAAAGGCAATGAAAGGCTAGAACATTATGTGAGTATTGAAAGGGTTTAACAGGCAGTGAACTCTCACAGATATGCAGAGTGGAAATCCAACTGCAGGCCCACAGAGTCCCAGGGAGGCTTCAGGGAAGAAGTGGACTTTGGGCCAGGCTTGGAGGGTGGGCAGAATTTGGTGGGGGGCCACATTCCAGGGGGAGTGCGACAGGAGCAATGACCATGAATGCTCAGAACATAGGTCACTCTTCATTCCCGTGTGAAGTAAAGGGTTCAGCCCATGCTTTCTCTGCTCCTGCTGTAGTCACAAGAGGAAAGAGCTCTTTCCTGCAGACAGGGGCTTGTGACACTCTCCTTTCCTATGGTGTCATCACAGTGTGAAGCCGGGGTCAAGGATGTGCTGTCAACACAAACACTCAACCTCTGGGCCTGACCTGTGGTGGCACAGTGGGATAAAGCGTCGACCTGGAACACTGAGGTTGCCGGTTCGAAACCCTGGGCTTGCCTGGTCAAGGCACATATGGGAGTTGATGCTTCCTGCTCCTCCCCCTTCTCTCTCTCTCTCTTTCTCTCTATCCCCTCTCTCTAAAAATCAATAAACACTCAAGGTCTGCCAAAGAAGAACTATGGGTCATCCTGGGAGGACTGCTTCTCTTCGGAGGCCAGGATCTGGGGTCTAAATGCTGATAAAGATGTCACTTTGGGAAACCAGACTCTATGCCCAAACCTCACTCCTCAGGCGTGATTCACGTGGCCAAACATTTGAACAGCATTCTGGCAGAGTATCAAAAACCTCATAGAGCAGAGAAAAATCTTTGAATATTCTGAATAGGAAAAATTTCCATTCATCTTCTAATGTACACTAGAGAGACACCCTATGAATAGCACCGATGTAGGGAAGTCCTCAGAGGGAGGTGACAGCTGTCGGAGATGAGAAAATCGCAGGGCAGGACCACAGTACAGATGAGGCAGAACCCACGTCAGAGCTCCGCTTTTAGCATCGCACACGGGAGAACACTTACATCCTCAACGAGCGGAATGACGCACGGAGAAAGCACAACCTCGCCCACCAGCTGATTAGCCATTCTGGAGCTCAGCCTTCCCAAGTAATGACTTGGGGGTGGTGATCACGTGAGGAGAAAGCCCTTATTCATCACCCGAAGATTCCGACTGGGGAGGAGACCCTTGCTCGTCATGAATGGAGCCCTTGGGGGTGTTCTGACCTCATGAAACACAAGAGGCAGTGCAGGACCCAAGGCAGGTGTCAGAGGGGCCTCATAAGAGGAAAACGATGAAAAGGCAAGTGTAGAAAACGATTGTATCGGAACTGTTCTTCAGCACTGGTCACAGACAGGCAGACTCTGACTACAGGGAAGGCAGGCACTGTGGGAGGGAGCTCGCTCAGGTGACACCGTTGAGCACACGATTCTTGGGGTCCACACGCAGTGCTACCTAATATGTGCACAAGAGAAGAATCCTGCTCTGGCTCTGCACCTCTTGGCAATTTCCTTTCGACAGGTTACAATGTTTCTTCACTGTCTCTCTTCCTTCCTCTTCTTTCTTCAGTCAAGTCTTGGTCTTGTGTCTTTAAAAAAAAAATTATTTTATTTATTTATTCATTCATTTTAGAGAAGAGAGAGAGAGAGAGAGAGAGAGAGAGGAGAGAGAAGGGGGGAGGAGCAGGAAGCATCAACTCCCATATGCACCTTGACCAGGCAAGCCCAGGGTTTTGAACCAGTGACCTCAGCATTTCCAGGTCGACGCTTGATCCACTGCGCCACCACAGGTCAGGCTTGGCCTTGTGTCTTTCCATGTGCCCAACCTGACTGGTGCCACACAGTGGGCAGGAGGCCACCTGCCCATCAACAGGCTGGTGACTGCCGTCACATGTTTGACAACCAGCAAGCGTGCCCCAGAAGATACTTCTGGGGCTGGTTCATTCATTATTTATTCATTTGTTTAACAAGTATCTTTTTAGTACCCGTGTAATCTCTGCCTGGCACTATAATCTCTGCTAAAGATGGAGGACAGGCAAGAAGGAGGCATCAACAGCAAGTAGCATGGGGGAACTTTGGAGAAAAGAGAGGGGAATCAGAAAGACAGTAGCACCTTTGAGACTGCAAGGAGTCTGTGTCCCAAGTTTTCAGGGCGGAGGGGTGTTAGAAGAGAGTCCTGGGAAGGGAGGGAGAAAGAGCTCTGATCTAATGACTTGCCAGGTGTCAGGCCAGAATATGATTTCTCAGAGCAATCCTGCAGGCCTGGCACTCATCATCTCCACTTTGTAAGGAAAAAAAAAAAAAAAAAAGGCACGTGCGGAGCTAGCAAGTGGCTGAGCCTTGCTTGAAGCTAAGTCTCTCTCACTCCAAATCTCACCGTCTCCCAACCATCACAAGGGAGAGAACTGGTGCTTTAGCACCACTGTTCCTTGGGTATGTTCCCAGAGACTCGGGGGACAACGAGAGGCACCTGGTGAAACAGGAGGATGAGAGGGTGGAAAGAGAAGTGGACTGGCTTTTAAACAAGGGGACAGGGAACAGAGAACAGAGAAAGGCATACTCATTCATTGCTTCATCCATTTAATAAATCTGTATTGAGCCCTGTGGAGTGCCAGGCGCTGCGCTCTGGCGCTAGAATGCGAGGGAATGAGATTGACATGGTCCCTGCCCCCCCCCCCCCAACTTCCATCCTAGGAGGAGGCCGCGGGCTAGGCTATGGCGGCCTCTCCCGCCCCTGACCATGGCAGGGACCCTGCCCTCCTGCCTTTCTCTCATGTGGTCATGTGGTCGTCTTTCTCTTGTCAAGGTAACACATTCCTGGTCTGGTCACACAGGCGGGTGCGACAGCCAGGCACTGGGAGAGCTGCGGTCTATTCCACACGCTCCACATGCTAAGGACAGAAGGGAATTACATAACCCGGACTCATGGGTTGCGAGTGACTTCTGGCTAGAAGAAACATGTCAGCTAAGGCCTGAAAGAATAAGGAGCAGCCTGTTGTGTGCTGAGAAGCACCTTCCAGAGAGAAACACGCTAGCAGGCGTGGCAGTGACGGAGCGGAGAAGGGAGCCAGCGTAATGTATGTGAGGAACACAGACCACCGGGCGGAAGGAGGGGAGGAGGGGCCAGGTCAGCTAGCGCCCTGAGACTGGGCCCCAGAGTGTTGGGTTTGGGGGTGACCTGACCAGTTTATCCCTTCACTCAGAAGCCCAAGGCTGCAACAGTGAGGAGACACCTGTTCAAGGATTTACTAAACTGCCGAAGGCGTGGTAAAAGAGTGAGAATGTGAGTTCTGCCTTTTTTCCTCGTGAATCAAGGTTTCCAAGAGACGCAGTGAGCAAAATGAGCAATAAAGCAAAGACTAACTACCGGTGGCCTCAACGGAGGGGGGCGCGGCTGCCAGATCCTGGACCAGATTTCATGGTTTCCCAGAAGAGGCTCTGGGACAGATGTACGTGAGCAAACACCCCCCTCATGTGGCCGAAAGAGGTATTGCTACCGTGTTCCCAGTACGGGAACCTTGCCTGGTTCTCATTCTGCAAGGCCTGTGAAAGGAAGTCTGGGCTGCCTGTGGCTAAGGATCCCAGCGGGTTCCCCAACTCCTTTTTTTTTTTAAAGAGAAACCTGAATAATGAAGAAAATGTATATAAATATATGTATTTAAAAAAATTGCTAGAAAGACATTCAATGTTACCAGTGATTCTCGAATGGATAATTACATTTTTTTTCATTATGTTTATATGTATTTTAAGTTTCTGTTTGGACATGTCTTACTTTTGTTAAGAGAGAGAGAAAAATGTATCACATCACAAACCCGGTTGGTTACAAAGAGGGTCTCTTTGGGGGACAAGGGTCTCCTGAAGGCGTTCTCCAGCTCTCGCTCTAGCCCTCATCCCCCTTCAGCTCCCGCGCACGCCGCTCCTGCCATGGCCTGGCGGTCCCTGCCCTTTTGCCTTTCTATCACATTCCCACTTTTCCTTCATAAAAGTAACACCCTCCTGACCTGGTCGCACAGGCGAGCCTGACAGCCAGGGTCCGGGAGATCTGGAAGATGATTCCACTCGTTCCCAGTTGAGGGCTCTGCCCCGTGTGGCTCCCGTGCTGAGTGGGGGCTCGGTCTGCCACACGTGCTGCATCTGTGGGCTGTCTGCTGCACCGCTTTTCTGATCTGCAAACAGGGGCTCCTGATCCAGATGCAGGAGCCTACAGGTTTGGTCACTGTTGTCACTGTCAGGGCTCTGCCCCGTGTGGCTCCCGTGCTGAGTGAGGGCTCGGTCTGCCACACGTGCTGCATCTGTGGGCTCTCTGCTGCACCGCTTTTCTGATCTGCTACGGGGGCTCCTGATCCAGATGCAGGAGCCTACAGGTTTGGTCACTGTTGTCACTGTCAGGGCTCTGCCCCGTGTGGCTCCCGTGCTGAGTGGGGCTCGGTCTGCCACACGTGCTGCATCTGTGGGCTGTCTGCTGCACCGCTTTTCTGATCTGCTACGGGGGCTCCTGATCCAGAGGCAGGAGCCTACAGGTTTGGTCACTGTTGTCACTGTCACAGTTTCTGTCTCTCCTGGTTGAGACTCTTCTCATGGCGGGGAAGCTGCTCGACCTCCCCTCTGGGAGGTTCTCTGAGGCTGGGGTCAGGTTCTGGAACATTCTGAGGTGTCTCCCAGTACTGACGCCTGCAGAGCTGTCCTGGAGTCGCATGCAGCGCTCGTGGCGTCTTCTTCCAGCAAGTTCCTGAGCTGAGCTGAACTCCTTGTCCTCAGTCCTGAGGTCACCAACTGAAATCATACATAGAAAGTCCAAATTTACCTCTTTTCCGTGCAAAAAAAAGCAGCTACTGAAATAAAATCCATGCCTGTCATAGGAGATTGATTAACTAAATCATGGCATATGATATAGCAATAAAAATGAGGTTGTAGAATAATGATCATACATTTTTAAAATGTTATTGATACTATATATGTAGTGAGAATATGAGTTACTTTCATTTCCTTTTTGGACATATTTGTATTTTCAAAATGTTCTATAAGAAACACGTATTACTTTTTATATGAAAAGTCTCTCAAATTATTATTTTACAAACCTCGGGAGTGGATGAGGAAAAATCAGGGGACCGAAGCGGTAGTGGGGTGACAGGAGGGGAGGTCTGAGAAGTTTGGGAAGAATTACACAAGCTCTTCCGGCCGCACAGAAGGAGTGTTTCTACACAGGTAGCTGAGGAAGTTGCTCCAAGGGGCCAAGGTTAGGGATCTCCAAGAAGTGAGGTCCTGGGGGTGGCAGGGATGGAGGCTACGCTAGTCAGCTGTCACGGGCAGTGCAGGTGTATAAAGGCTTGAGGCCAAGGGGGATATTAAAAACACTGACCTACTGGTGGGGACCAAACCCTGACTGATTAGAACAGATGCTGGTCTCATCTAGAGACCCAAGGGCAGGAGCCTGGAGGCCTCTTAGAGGACCTGGTAATAACCATTAGATGCCGGAACCCAGAGAAGTCCTGAGGATCGGGGAGAGTCACTGGAGGGGCCAAAGTGGCTGTGAGGGCACCCCGGGCCACAGCAGAAGCTGCTTACCAACAAGTCCAGAAGTATTTCAACACTTTAACAACCGCATCCATCCATTCTGGTGGACATCAGTGTCATTCCTGCCTCTGGCCTCCCTTAGTTCTGTGTCCCAGAAATCTCAGCAGAGACAGAAGACTCTAGAAGCTGCCCAACATGTCACTTGGGGAGGTAAAAAAGCACACTCGAGCAAGAGACTTGCAGTTCCCCCTGATGTAGGTGTCGGTGGGCACGTCCAAATCTGTGAAGTCAACTCTTGGTTCCTTGTGCTCTCGGAAAGATCAGTGGACACTGCGATCTAAAGCAGCAGCCCCCTAGTGGTGTTACTTGGCTTTGCAATGAGCATGTATACAAAGGGGTGGTGAGTTCTGAGAATTGACAGCAAACGATGATGTGCTGACTCTTCTCTGAAAGACACAAGAGCGTGCCAGCCCCTCCACCCTGCCTGTTCCCCACTCGGGTTGGGGTGGATGCCTCACTGGGTCTGTTCTCATGATTCCCAACCACCTTGCCTTTCTCTAAAGCTTCTCCCTCCTCTACACATCCCGCAAGGTGACTTGATCTCCCAGGTCCCCTTCAAATGCTCAACACAGGCTACATGTAGGGAAAAAGAAAAGATAACACTGTTGTCAATAATGTTCTCCGTGAGCTACACCACTGAGTGCAGTTTGGCTAAAAGGCTATCACACCAAAATTCAAAACAGTCCAATACTGTACCCTGTGTAACTCCTCAGGGAATGAAGGATGCTCAGCGGTGGCTGGGGTATCTGTGGATGACTGAGACTAGGTTTGCATTCCCTTTGCTGTCCTCCAATGACCTCAGGACCTCTGAGTTCTGGATTTAAGGCCTCATGCTAGTTTGATGATCATACTCGGCTCTCAGCACGACCGTAGGCTGTGCTGTTCTGTCCTGTTTTTCAACACAGGAAGGCCCAGGAAAAAGGAACAAAGACCCTGATCTCTTTCCTGGGGCGCTGCCTTGGGAGAGAGAGGAGCTCCCAAGACTCATGTTTGAGCTGAAGCTCAGTTGGCTGAAGCTGGTGACGTGTGGGGATTCTTGTGCAGGTGGTGGAGGTGCCTCTCCCCCCAGAAAATGTCCTGTCCTGGGGACGATTAAGAAAATTGAGAGGTCTGAGAAAAGTGAAAGTAATTACTTCATCTTGTTAGACATTTCCCCCCAGTGTATTTCTTCAAAATTTGTTTTCTGATTATGAAGCAACATGTGCTCACTGCAAAAAATAATTAAATGTTACATATTTAATTAAAATGTTCAGAAAAAGTCCTTCATAATCTTATTTCCAAGAGATAATGTAAATTTTAATTTATTTTTAGTGAGCAAGAGACAGGCAGGCAGGAAGGGAGAGAGATGAGAAGCATCAACTCGGAGTTGTGGCTCCTTTAGTTCATTAATTGCTTCTCATACACGCCTTGGCCGGGGGGCTACGGCTGATCTAGTGACCTCTTGCTCAAGGCAGCGACCTTGGGCTCAAGCCAGTAACCATGGGGTCATGTTGATGATCCCACACTCAAGCTGGCAACCCTACACTCAAGCTGGTGACCTTGGGGTTTTGAGACTGGGTCCTTGGCATCCCAGGTCAGTGCTCTATCCACTGTGCCACCACTGTGCCATATCAGCAAGATATGGAAACTTAAAAAAAATTATTTTATGAACAAAGTTTTGCAACTTTATTGAGGTATGGAATATTTAAAGTGTACAACTTGACTTCAACTTAAATTTTAATTCAAGTTGTTTTTTTTTGACAGAGAGAGAGAGAGAGTCAGAAAGAGGGATAGATAGGGACAGACAGACAGGAAGGGTGAGAGATGAGAAGTATAATTTTTTGTTTGTTTGTTTGCTGTGGCACCTTAGTTGTTCATTGTTTTCTCATATGTACCTTGACCGTGGGGCTACAGCAGACCGAGTAACCCCTTGCCCAAGCCAGTGACCTTGGGCTCAAGCTGGTGAGCTTTGCTCAAATCAGATGAACCCGCGCTCAAGCTGGCGACCTCGGGGTCTCGAACCTGGGTCCTCCACATCCCAGTCCGACGCTCTATCCACTGCGCCACTGCCTGGTCAGGCTAATTCAAGTTTTGATAAAATAATTATCTTGAAAATGAAGTAATTTTGATTTATATTAAAGTAAATCATAATTTGTATCTATCGATATGACCATATATCCTGAATTTTTCCCTAAATGTCCTAGTTTCAAATACTCTGTCCAGTTGTTCTTAAAAGACATCAAAAGAACAGCTCAGAAAGCCCAGTTTTGTTTTGTTTTTAATCCAACCTATCTCTCCCAGTTGGCTTCTGAAACCTGGGAACAGCCCCCAGATCTTGTTAGGACACTTGCGTTAGTTTTCTACTGCTGAGTAACAAATTACTCTAAAACCTAGCAATGTAAGATCACAAACCTGAATTTCCTCAGCCTCTGAGGGTGGGAAATCAGGGGGTAGCTGTGCTGGATGGTTCTAGCTCCATCTTCATCCTTATGAGGATGAGGCCAAGATGTCTGCTGAGACTGGGAATTTTTCAAACTTTGGATTTGTGTCCCCAGAGATAACAAGTTTGCTAAGAAGAGAATGTAGAAAGATGACACATCTCAGGGCCCCATGGTTAGTCTTTCAGCAAGAGGCATACAGAAGGGGTACAGAGTCAAAGCCCTTCCTTCTCAGTTTCTTTTTTTCTTTTCCTTTTCCAAGTGAGAGGAGGGGAGATAGAGAGACAGACTCCCACATGCACCCCACCAGGATCCACTGGCAACCCCTGTCTTTGGCTGATGCTCTGCTCATCTGGGGCTATGCTCACAACCCAGCTATTTTTAGAGCCTGAGGTGGAGGCTCCACAGAGTCATCCTCAGCACCCAGGGCTGATGTGCTCAAACCAATTGAGCCACGGCTGTGGGAGGAGAAGGGGGAGGGAAGTGAGTGGAGGAGGGGTAGAGAAGCAGATGGTTGCTTCTCCTGTGTGCCCTAACCAAGAACCAAACCCAGGACATCCACATGCCAAGCTGATGCTCTAACACCGAGCCAAACAGCCAGAGCCTCATCTCAGTTTCAAGAAGAGGGTGGATAAGGAGCTCCAGGAATGGAAAGTGCAGCCAGAAAGGTGAAACCTGCATTTGATTATGTATGGTGGAAGACTATGTACTTTAGTTTCTGTAGAGGATGATTTAAAAATTGAGTAGTTTGGTGCTTTAAATGAAGCGTACCCAGGTAAGAATGGAATCAGGATGTCACAGGAAAAAGAACCCAAAACTCTAGGCAGTCATCCAAGGTCCAATTTATGTCCCAAAGCTGAGAGGAATAAAGAGACACAGTGTTGGTTCAACACAGGTTTAGCTTTTCTATGGAGGAGAACAAATACCTCCCCCCCCTTTTTTTTGTGGCAGAGACAGAGAGAGGGACAGATAGGGACAGACAGACAGGAAGGGAGAGAGATGAGAAACATCAATTCTTCATTGCGGTTCCTTAGTTGTTCATTGATTGATTTCTCATATGTGCCTTGACCAGGGGGCTACAGCAGACCGAGTGACCCCTTGCTTGAGCCAGTGACCTTGGGCTCCAGCTGGTGAGCCTTGCTCGAATCAGATGAGCCTGCGCTCAAGCTGGTGACCTCAGGGTCTCGAACCTGCGTCCTCCACATCCCAGTCAGATGCTCTATCCACTGCGCCACCACCTGGTCAGGCGATGCCTCCCTATTCTTGCACATTTGTTCTCCCTTCTCCTAACTGCTGGAGTGGGTCACTCATTTCTCACTCTCACCCTTTAACCTGGGTTCTACCTCCACTGCCCAGGAACTGCTCCAGCACCAGCAGCTCCAGGATCTGCTCCTTCAAGTGCATCTAGGCCTCAGCCACTGGCGTCAGAGCTCCTGGGGACATGGCAGAACCTCATGGGGTCCCAAACCTCCTGGTCCTAGAATTGCCTAAAGTGTGGGCAGGCCAGCTTCTGGCTGGAAGGTTCCTTGGTATCAAGGTCCCCCTAAGAGGTCCTCTGTTTCCACCTTCACTGTCAGAATTCTGTTCTGTTTTTGAGGAACCTGGGTGACCAAGGACACAACCCCCTTATTGCTGTGATTGTTCTTGAATGTAGATGCCCCTTAAAGAGGCTCACTTGTGCCATGGGAAGATTAAGTTTCAGGTAAACTGTTCCTGAGCTTCTTTATATTTCAGACACTTGCTGAAAAAACATAAAATGCATTTTAAAAAATTAAATAAAACCCGCCTTACCAGACAGTGGCTCAGTGCATAGAGTGTTGGACTGGGATGCGGGGGACCCAGGTTCAAAACCCCGAGGTCACTGGCTTGCGTGTGAGCTCATCTGGCTTGAGTAAGGCTCACCAGCTTGAGCTCAAGGTCGCTGGCTTTAGCAAGGGGTCACTCGGTCTGCTGTCGCCCCCCAGTCAAGGCACATATGAGAAAGCAATCAATGAACAACTAAGGTGCCGCAACGAGGAATTGATACTTCTCATCTCTCTCCCTTCCTGTCTGTCTGTCCCTCTCTCTGTCTCTGTCACACAAAAAAATTTAAATAAAACTCGATTATGGAAATTTTAAGTCCTACTAAAGAGAATACAGTAATACCTTGGTTTTCATTGACTTCAGTTATCATTGGATTCAGTTTCCGTCGATTTTTTCCACGAAAAATTTGTCTCAGATTTCGTTGGCATGCCCACATGACCTCACTGCTAATTTTGCAAAAACAAAGGGCGACCCACGCATTCTCCTGCTCAGTGTGGCATTGTTTCTTGTTGTGTGAGCATCACTCCACGCATCTAGCCAAACAATTCCATTGTTTTCCAGTGTTTTTGTGCTTTTTTTATTGATTGCGAGTGCTAATACTACAATTACACGTAAGTATTATTGTGTACAGTAATTGGATTTACATTGATTCATATGGAAATAATTACCTCGGTTTTTTGTTGGTTTCAGATTTCGCTGATTGTTTTTGGATGGATTATCCACGAAAACCGAGGCATCACTGTACAATAATACAATGTACTCTCACATGCTCACTACCCAGATCCCATAGCTCAGGGTCCCTTATTTTCTGCCACTCTTGTATTCTCCATGCCCCATCACACTTCCTCTGTGTGTCTTTAGTACTTTAAAGCAAATCTCACATAGTACACCGTTTTTCTGATAGATAACTCAGTATGTATCACTGGAAAACGAGAACATTACACTTGAAAACTCTTTTGCATATATATGATAGTAAAGAGAATAGTGAGAGAACAGTTTAGTCCTTGACCACACGGAGGTACAGTGGATAGAGAATTGACCTGGGATGCTGAGGACCCAGGTTTGAAACTGAGGTCGCCGGCTTGAGGGTGGGATCATAGACATGACCCAATAGTCACTGCCTTGAGCCTAAAGGTCGCTGGCTTGAAGCCCAAGGTCGCTGGCTTGAGCAATGTGTCATTGGCTCAGCCAAAGTCCACCCCCACCCCTGGTCAAAGCACATATGAGAAGCAATCAATGAACAACTAAAGTGCTGCAACTGTGAGTTGATGCTTCTCATCTTTCTCCCTTCCTGTCTGTCGTCCCTGTCTGTTCCTTTCTCTCTCTCTCTCTCTCTTGCTAAATAAATAAATAAATAAATAAATAAAATAAAGTTTAGTGATCTCCCTGTACCCATCTCCACTTCCAATAATTATTGACATCTGATCAATTTCCTTATATCTGCTCCCCGTGCCCCCTCCCCCCCACACTGGGTATTTTTCAAGGAAATGGCAGACATCATTTCAACCATGAAGTCCACAGTATGTGTTTCTAAAACTATTTTTCCTTTGTAAAGCACAACCCCAATATCATTATCCCAACTAAAAATTTAAAACAATTCCTTAATATCATCAGTGGTCATATTTTTCTGATTTAAAAAAAATTCACAATTTTGTGGTTGTCAGAATTATGATCCAAATAAGGTCTAGGCCCAGTGGTCTCCAAACTTTTTACACAGGGGGCCAGTTCACTGTCCCTCAGACCATTGGAGGGCTGCCAAATACAGTGGTCCTCTCACTGACCACCAATGAAAGAGGTGCCCCTTCCAGAAGTGCAGTGGGGGCTGGATAAATGGCCTCAGGGGGCCGCATTGCGGCCCGCGGGCCGTAGTTTGGGGACGCCTGGATTTGGCTAATGTCTCAAATTTTTATCTTGCAACTTGTTAAAGTATTTCAGTTGTTGGTTTTTAGAATGAAGTGGCACTTAAAGGTTTGAGCGCTTGTTCTGTGTCAGGCATCGTGCTTTATGCTGGAAATCAGTGGTGAGAGGACAGCTTTGGGCTTGACTCACGATTTGGGGCACTTCACTGACTTTCTCCGGGTACCCCTTATGTAATAGAAGTGTATTGGATTAGATGTTTTCCAAAGGCTCCACTGTGAATCACACGGACCCCTCTCATCACGATGGGTCTACTCAAAACGCCAGTCAAGTATATTCCCTGGAAACTCTCGCCATGAACCAGCGGAGCGGGGCCGGCGCCCCCCAGGATCAACACTCCGCCTTTCTAGACAGCTGTCCACCTGCCTAGGTATTCGGAATGCCGGAGAACACGGGAAAAGCTGCCCCATACGCCGGAAAACCCTCACTACCAGAAGGGCGAGTAGGCTGCGGTTCCCTTTGACCGCGGAAGCAAGAGGTAACGGTCGTTGCCCGGACCCAGCCAACTACAATTCCCAGAGTCCTCCGCGGCGAGCCGTTTGCCACCGGCTTGTGGCTCTACGACCGCTCGTGAACTAGGTCTGCAGATGGCTCTGTGCAGAACAACCCCACCCCAAGGCTTACTTGCGGGCAGGTTATGCGCCCTCATCACCCAGCTCTTGGTTATGGGGACTGAGTAGTAGAAATACTTGACCTGGCGCGGTTCCAGGAAGGCTGGACTACATTTCCCAGGGGGCTCCGTACACAGTCCACTTCTGGTCGTGGCACCAAATCGGTAATGTGAGGTTGTTGCCAAGGAGACAAGTCCCCCCGGGTATTGAGCTCCTGAAGCCCGTTCACAGAGAAGCGGATACAGAGAGGGGGGATGAAGTGAGGAAAGAGAATGGGAAATATGGTTATAAAGCAACGTCAGAGAGCACAATGCCTTCAGTTTACCGTTTTTGTTCCTACGGACGCTGAGGGTCCGCGTGAGCATCGCATGGCCCTCTGGGAAATGTAGGCGACGTTGCCTAAGGGCTATGGGAAATGTAGTCATTAACCGTCACTACTTTGAGCACCTGCAACAAGCCAGGCTTCCTGAGCAAAGGGAATCTCCACCCTCCCCCTTTTTTTTGTCCGCTCAAGCACAAATTTTATCTCCCTAATATTTATGGAACCTGTACCTTTCCCTTCATGCCAACCCTCAGTACTTTATTTCAGATACTCAGCATTTCCTGGTCAACTTGCTCCTAGTCACGTCCTTAAGTCAGTTCTCTACATTGCCACCAAAGTAATTGTACCTGCTCTGCAGAAGGCTCTTCAGTGGCTAATAGAATCAAACCCATGCTCCTTGCCTGGCATGTATATTGGACCTCACTTGCTGTCTCCTTCTAGTCATCTTCTAGATAGCGATAAGAATCGTCCTCAACCAGCATCTTCCACACATTTTTGTGCTGCAAGAATTTTTAAAACATGCAATACATGACTATTTAGTCAGGGGCATTGACCTCTTTTCCCTTAGATCGTCAAATTTAAAAAACGACAGCCGACACAACAGTAGCTACTAGTGTGAATGAATCAACAATTAAAAAAATATATAATGTACTTTTTGGTGTGCCACAGAATTTTAGTAATTAGTTTATGTGTACCATGAGATGAAAAAGGTAAAAAATTTCAGCTCTTGATGGTTCTTCATCTCCTGTGGTTTATGTTTTAAAACTATTATATCTTTTTTAATGCAAAGCACAACTACCTGCTTTTAATAGCTGTACCCAAAAAAGGATAACTTCCACATGTAGTTAGATTTTCAAAGTATTATTGAAAAGTACTTGAAATAGGGTTCTATAGAAACCAAGTTCCTCATACTGATAAAATTAGGATTTTATTCCTCTGGACAAAATATTTTATTACATGATATGGTTAACTCATACCTAGGTGTTTTCTAGGCCTTATAAAGTCACACAAAAGATTTAAAAAGAATGGTTCTTGTATAAAGCACTTATTACAAAACTCCAATAAGACTACAAATATAAAATAGGTGAGGGATTTTTATTTTACACAACATTTTGAATGTCTAAAATCTATAATTATGCCTGATCCAAAGAGCAGTAAGTGTGGAGTGAATCTGTATTGAGGCTTTAAAGAATGGAAGCATACTTTTCTTTTTCTTTTTTTCTTTCTTTTTTTCTTTCTTTTTTTTGTGGCTGCTTGTTTATAATCCACTTGGTGCAAGGCACACGATTACTGGATGTCAGGAAGGCTCTTGTGTGGCTTGGGTAGGAAAGAGTGGGGCTCTCTCAACTTCCTTTTTGGTGTTTTGCTGATTTGATATAAAAGAACCCAACTGCTCT
Source organism: Saccopteryx leptura (assembly GCF_036850995.1). Classification (NCBI taxonomy): domain Eukaryota; kingdom Metazoa; phylum Chordata; class Mammalia; order Chiroptera; family Emballonuridae; genus Saccopteryx; species Saccopteryx leptura. The sequence continues at coordinate 189,772,585 of NC_089506.1, forward strand.
GCTTGCGGGGCAGGGTGGGGAGGAGGAAAGAGGTTTGAGGAGGGAGAGTGGAGGGTGGAGCTCAAAGAGCCTAGCGCCTCTGGAAGTCTGGTGGCTGGTGGACACCACTCAGGACGGGGGCCAGCGGTGGCTCTGCGAGGCTGGCAGCCAGTCTGCTTCCTGTGGCTTCCCAATCACGGGTGATCGTGCTGCTGGAGGCCTGGGGAGATTCCGAGTGCTCTGGGGACTCCAACACTGTGGACGGGAGAGGGGAGGCATACGTTTAAAAGCTATCAAAAAGTCTAGATAGGAATGAACTGTAGGGAGCAGAAAGATAGATGAGGTGTTGTTCCCATCAAAGCACTAAAAACTTTCCTTTTGAAGTGGGAATACTTGGAAGACATGCAATTTCCATTGGCTTTTAACTTCAGTAGGGAGAATGGCCGGTATCATAAATGTAGAGAATTATTTAACTGATAAAGCAGCTAAGAAGTTACATGAAAAAAAATATGTTATCTATTCTTAACATTCAAAAGCAGACTGTCCTCCCTCCTCATTTGTTTAATTTTTTTTTTTTTTTTTTTTTTGGTTTTGGTTTTGAAAACGTGACACCATTGATTTCTTGCTTAAGGAGAGAGTACATTTGTGGAGAAGGCATAAGCCAAGGCCAGGATATTCATGTAATTCTCAACAATCAGGTAGGGGAGGCTGAAGTCAAGACCAAGAAGAGCCATAGTTCAGAGTAATTTTTAAGTGGTACAAATGCAGGTACCTTTTGCCTGACCGGTCATAGCATAGCACAGTGGACAGAGCATCAACCTGGGATGCTGAGGTTACAGGTTCGAAACCCTGGGCTTGCTGGCTTGAACACTAGCTCATCTGGCTTGAGTGAGGGTTCCTTGGCTTGAGCCCAAACATCTCTGGCTTGAAGCCCAAGGTTGCTGGCTTGAGCCCAAGATCGCTGGCTTGAACAAGGGGTCACTGGCTGAGCTGGAGCCTCCCCCTTCCCCCCCAATCAAGGCACGTATGTAAAGCAATCAATGAACAACTAAAGTGATGTAACTAGGAGCTTCTCATCTCTCTCCCTTCTTGTTTCTGTCTCTCTCAAAACAAACAAAAACACAAATGCAGGCACTTTTCAATGGGTATCAGGGGTACTGCTTTTGTATTAACTTGTATATATGTCCTCAGTTACTACAAAGCTCTACTCTTTGTTATAGCAATTTAGCCTACCCTATTGACATAACAGTCTGCTGGTGTTCCACAAAAATGTATAATGGTCTCCAGGAGCTTTCCTGAAAAATTTTGAGAGATGGGCTTTCAAGTTACAATGTGAGTAAGTCACGGTTGTCTTTACAACAGATAGAGTTCCAGAATACTACTTGGTCATTTGACTGGTTGCAAGAAATACATGCTAGTTCTAGCAGCAACATATTTGCAAACCATTTTCAACTTCAAAAATGGACCTGACCTGGTGGTGGCGCAGTGGATAGAGCGTCGGACTGGGATGCGGAAGGACCCAGGTTCGAGACCCCGAGGTCGCCAGCTTGAGTGTGGGCTCATCTGGTTTGAGCAAAGCTCACCAGCTTGGACCCAAGGTCGCTGGCTCCAGCAAGGGGTTGTTCAGTCTGCTGAAGGCCCGTGGTCAAGGCACATGTGAGAAAGCAATCAATGAACAACTAAGGTGTTGCAACGCGCAATGAAAAACTAATGATTGATGCTTCTCATCTCTCTCCGTTTCTGTCTGTCTGTTCCTGTCTATCCCTCTCTCTGACTCACTCTCTGTCTCTGTAAAAAATAAATAAATTAATTAATTAAAAAAAAAACTTAAAAAAAATGGTTATCTGCCCACTGTTGTTGCTCTGGCTGTGTTGCCTCACTAGGTTTAGTCTCAGAGGATGACACTCTTAGCCACATCCACTTGGGGACTCTGCCTAGTTACTACAGACAGTGGGAAGACCAGAGGTGCAATTCTGTCCCTGACTTGATGGATCATCTTGGACTAGTTATTTTTCATCTTCTCCCCACAAACTTGCTACTCCTTTTCCATTAATGCCTCAGTGAGTGGAATCTGCGGTAGGCTGAATAATGGTCCCCAAAGTTATCTGGTCCTAATCTCTGGAACCTTTAAATGTTTTCTTGGAAAAAGCACCTTTCCAGATGTGAGTAAGGATTCTTAGATGGAGAGATTATCCTGGGTTATCTGAGTGGGCCCTAACTGCAACTTTGTATGTGTCCTTAAAAGGGAGTGAAAGGGGGAGATTTGAGTCAGATACACAGAAGAGAAGGCAATGTCAAGAGGGAGCAGAGATTAGATAATTCTGGCTTTGAAGATTGTAGTGATGCCGCCAAAACCAAGGTGTAACAGCAGCCATCTCTATACTTGACCTTTTTTCAATCCAGCTCTCATGCTGCCATCAGAGGGGTTTTTCTTCCCCTTTTTTTTTTCCTTAAGTGAGAAGTGGCAAGGCAAATGACAGACTTCTGCATACGCCCCTACTGGGATCCACCTTGCAATCTCTGTACTCTGCCCATCTGGGGCTTTTGCTCCATTGCTCAGCATCTGAGCTATTTTAGCACCTGAGGCAAGGCCACTGAGCCATCCTCAGCACCTGAGGCCAACTTGTTCTATCTGAGCCATGGCTGCGGGAGAAGAAGAAGAAGAGAGAGAGAAAAGGGAGAGGGAGGGGGTGGACAAACAGATGGTTGCCTCTCCTGTGTGCCCTGACTGGGAATCAAACCTGGGACATCCATACGCTGGGCTAACGCTCTACCACTGAGCCAACCAGCCAGGGCCAGGGGTTTTTCTAAAATAGAGATCTGACCACATGAATCTGCAGTGGAAATCCTTCAATGGCATCTTAATGCCTGTAAGATGAAACCCCAACTCCTGAGAGGCTCTTCACCACCTGACCCATCTTCTCCTGCCACTCCCCTCCCCTGCACACTCACACCCACTCACCTCCACTCCCTCACCCACACACACGCATCCACACCGGCAGTCTCACTCACTTCTCCATGCATTCACTCGAGTCCTGCTGAACTACTGAATTCCCTGTATCAGCAGGCCACTTTATGCATCTGTGGCTTTCATGTGCATTGTCACATCTGTGAAACAAAGAAAGAAATCTTATTTCAACCATATGCTAAGAGGCATAGCAAAAATAATTTTCAGTTAGAAAATAGTTCTGTGTAGGCCTGACTTGTGGTGGCGCAGTGGATAAAGCGTCGACCTAGAAATGCTGAGGTCGCCGGTTCGAAACCCTGGGCTTGCCTGGTCAAGGCACATATGGGAGTTGATGCTTCCAGCTCCTCCCCCCCTTCTCTCTCTCTGTCTCTCCCTCTCCTCTCTAAAATGAATAAATTAAAATAAAAAAAAAACTAAGCTGAAATGCTAAGGTCATTGGTTCAAAACCCTGCACTTCTCTGGTCAAGGCACATATGGGAGTTGATGCTTCCTGCTCCTCCTCCTCTCTCTCTCTCTCTCTCTCTCTCTCTCTCTCTCACTCTCTCTCCTCTCTAAAAAAAAATGAATAAAGAAAATAGTTCTGTGAAATCATAAATCAAAACTAGGATACCGAGGCCAGCAATCGTATTCTATCCTTCCCTTGATAGGACTGATGGTTGAAGCCACCTCTCTAAAATTCCACATTTAAACAGATGTATACCCCAAATCATGTTTTTCAATACCATTGAAAATGTCCATCCATAAAAATGTATTTCAACAAAAATGATTATTTAAAGTATCTAGCCTGGCCTGTGGTGGTGCAGTGGATAGAGCATCAACCTGGAATGCTGAGGTCACTGGTTCGAAACCCTGGGCTTGCCTGGTCAAGGCACATAACGACAAGCAATAAATGAACAACTAAAGTGAAGCAACTATGAACTGAAACTTCTCATTCCTCCTCCGCCTCCTCTCTCTGTGAAATCAATAAATAAAATCTTTAAAAAAAATGAGGGAATTCAGCAGCAGGAGGACTTTGGACTTGAACTGCAACACTTCTCCCTCCTTCACAAAAATAAAGTAATAAAATAAAATATCTAATATAAAATGCCAAATAAATGGTTCTATGAAATATTATGCAGCTGTAAAAAAATACAGCAGCTATATATATAGTTATACAAATTCCTGAGATAAAAAAGTGAAAAAAGTAAGTGAGAATAGTTTGCCATTGTATCCATTAATAAAACACAGTTGTAAGTGCACAGCCTCCGCGGACAGAATATGGAAGGTAAGGGTGGTAACTTCTGAGAGGGGGAATAGAGTGGAGGGACACAGAAAACAGGAAGACATCACTGAATGTCCTCTTGTACCTTGTGCATGTGTGGCCTATTAAAATCAAAAACACTTTTCTCAGTTCAAAGACTTACAAGGCTTGTACTCTGGCCGTTAGTATCAATGAAAGCTGCTGGGTTAATTTTTCTATTGAGTTCTGGGATGATCAATAAAAATCAGATAAATTATCTTTTTTTCTGAGCTTGTATTCTGCAAAATCAATTACTATTACTGCAGCTATTATGTAATCATGATTTGCTTCGGTTTGCATTAATGACGTTATTTTGTGTTCTTTGCATGTGTCCTAACTGAGAGCTGGTTGGACAGCAGGAGGAAATTAACCTGGGCTTCAAATGTGCTCACGGATAACCCAGGCAGTTCACTAACACTTGACTGCAGTTCAGTCTGAACCAGCGGTTCTCCACCTGTGGGTCGCGACCCCGGTGGGGTCGCCTAAAGCCATCGGAAAATACATAATGCATATCAGGTATTTACATTCCGAATCATAACTGTAGCAAAATTACAGTTATGAAGTAGCCACCAAAATTATTTTTTGGTTTGGGGTCACCGCAACATGAGGAACTGTATTGCGGGGTCACGGCATTAGAAAGGTTGAGAACCACTGGTCTAAACTTACAGCGGGTTGTCATTACCTGCAAACACCACTCACTCCGATTGCCCACTTTGCTACCTTTCGGCCCTCCTCGCCGTAAACGTGAGATGTACCCAGCCACACTGATTCACCTCAAGTGCCTCTTCTTTTCTCCCCCTCTCACCTTAGAATACCTACATCTAACTTTTTATCTACTTAATGTATTTTCAGGTTGGCTGTGTTACAAAATTACAATTATAAAAACTATGAATGAACAAGAACCCTAAGATTATCATTAAACAAACTTGCTTGTACAAAGAGCTGTATACTTACCACCTTTGGTTATAAAGCATTAAATCTTTTGAGCATTTTCACAAATTAGGTATTATTAGAGTATTATAGTGCTTTTTAAATATTACATAAAACATATTTGAGAATTAAATTCCCTTGAGGTCATAAAAGACTTTTTTAGGAGATACATATATAATCTACCTTCCACTTTGTATGGTATCCATATACCAAGGACATATAAATAAAAGTGAAATATTGGAGAAGTTAAATGAAAAATTCTTCAGAAATATCCTAGATAAAATGTACACTAATATTCTTAGCAAATTACCCAGAATAGCCAAAATGTGGAAACACAAATGTACATCAGCAGATGAAGAGATAAACAAACTGTGGTGTACTCATACAATGGAATATGGTTCAACCTCAAAAAGGAAACTCTGACACGTGCTACAACATGGATGGACCTTGAGAGCATTATGCTAAGTGAAGTAAGCCAGTAACAAAAGGTCAAATACTATATGATTCTACTCATATGAGGTAGCCAGAGTGGTCAAATCCATAGAGACAGAGAGTAGAACGGTGGTTCCCGGGGTGGGGGAAGGGGGAGGAGGAGTGAAGAGTTAGTGCAGAGTTTCAGCTTGAGATGATGAAAAAGTTCTAGACATGGATGGTGGTGATGGTTTCACAATAATAATGTGTATGTACTTAATGCCACAGAATGCACACTTTAAATGGCTAAAGTGGTAAATTTTAGTATATTTTACAATTTAAAAAAGGACAATAGTATTGTTAAACTTTTATAAATATCCTAAGTGATTAGGTAAACCTTCTTGTAGGTTTATAATGAAAATATCATTGCATTTCTTACTATAGTAACGGGGATAATATATTTTGAAAACATTAACCTGCCATATTCTCACTACCTGCTGCCCACTCCCCAATCGTGTTTTTCTCCCAGTAAGCTGAGCATGGAGAATGAACTGGACAGTCAGCTACGGCAAGGGGTAAAGTAGATCCTGCCCACAGACACAAAGAAACCTGGGATGGGCAGAGGACACAGATGGCTGTCGGAGATGTGCAGGGCCAGCCCTGCCAGGAGGAGGCCAGCTCAGCCTGGGGACCACCAGTTCCACAGGGAAAGCCTGTGCCACAAAACTGGCCAGGAGGGTGGCCACTGACATACTGACAGAGGTCAGGGAGGGAACCAGGGGACCTGCCCTTGGAACAGCTGCTCCACCCCAACAAGGGCACACTGTCCAGACACTCTTATACCATGTTAGGAGAATGGAGAGGAAGTGGATTGTAATCTTAAATTAATTAAATATTTATTAGAGACTGAACTAACCTGAAAACCTTTAAATTGCAAGCGACAAAGATTCAGTGGGTTCTCATTATTCATGGTCATTATGTTCTATAAAGTCACCACGAACACTGGGTAAGTAAATACCAAAGCATTGCTCCTGGGGAAATACAGGGTTAGGTTAAGACAGAGATAGATGGAATGACTTAACTCCTTGGGTGACTGGTACCTTTGAGCAGATGAGGAAAATTTGTTGAGCCATAGGGAGAAGAAAATATCAGTAGCTGGGTAAGATTTCAGATCTGCATTTAGACAGAAGTTGACCTCACTTGGAAGGTGGAAGAGTCCAAATGCAGGCCAGTTAGGTAATAATTGACATCTCCTCCCGGTCTCTGCTCTCAGACACCGAGGCAATTATGTTCTTTAAATACTTAATGAATTCCATTCGGATCTCTTCAGGGTCGTCCTCAAGATTCGAGTGCACCAGCTTCAGCTTGTTCAGGGGTGGTGCTTAAAAAGGAAAATAAGGTAATTAGGCATGGACTTTTATTGAGGGCCATTTCTAGTTCTAAATTTAACTTTGTAAATTCCAAAAATAAAGTTGTGTCTTGCTTGACATAATTGAACACAGGAAGGTTTCACCAGACTGCCACCTGTCAACAGGGTGGCAGCCCTACAAGCCACCGCCAGGTCCTCCTCGTTCTTCTGCCAGAAAGGAGGAGATTGCTGAATAATGTAGTCATTTTCTATGATCACATTGTCACCTCTGTAATGTTATGTGTCACATACAAACTGGAGTTTTTCTTGAGAAAGTCCAGTCAGGAAAGAGTAGCACTAATAGTACCAATGAATGGCTAAAACCAGGTGTTTTCCCCTCTCCGTATCTACCTGCTTTTTCAGTATCCATGTCCTGGCCTGGATGGTATAACAGTTCTTCCAATCTGGCAATTCTGATTTGCATGGTTGGAAAAATGCTTAGGACACACTAGGTGCTCACTAACTGCAAAAGCTGCTGCTTGCAAAGACACAGAGTAATATACAATGAAGACAAAAGCAGAGAGGAGAGTTGCAGTCTCCTTACACAAAGACAGGTTTCCTTTATTGCTTCCAGAGCCTGGTTTGTGGTGTGCAATTAACAGACATTGAGCATCCTGTAAGAACTGCTGCTGAACAAAGCAGGAATACCACATCTTGATTTCCTTCAGGTGGCTTGGGATGTCAGCATTGAAGATGATCACTACGCCGTGAGAGTCCTTCATCAGAGCTGGCCAGCAAGACTCAAACCTTCAAAGGCAGCAAAGGATTCGGTGAATGTTAGGTGGTTCTGGTTGCTAATGTGGACTTTAAAAATATTATCTTACTATTGATAACTGATGTGTGACTTCTCATTGTTTTGAAACCCAAACCCAATCACTAAAATTTCAAGAGCAAAGCATGTCACCAAACACCTGACCAAGCCCCTAATATATATGCTAAGAAGCGCGCTAGGCCAAGGTGCCTGGTGGGCAGCTGATTTTTAAATCATGTGATGAAGCAACCCTCTTAAAGGAGATGTACATACTTTGGATCGCCGCCACAATCCCATAGCTCAAATTCACACCCTGTGCCTCTGTTGTTGCTGGTAACGTGCGGGTTCTCAAATTCCAGGATCCTATAAACAGAAACAGCAGCAGCATCTCTACTTTGGAAATATTATAAATTTGGGTTGCCACCAGCACCCAAAGTGAAGGCTGGGTGATGGACAGGTACCCTCTGGGACATGGCTTTGTCAGGGCTCACCTCACTCCTTGGGTTGGGTTGTATTCAGTGATTTCAGAAGATTCTGTCAGGAAGTTGGCCAAAACAGTTTTACCACTCTGTGAAAAATGAAGATAACAAAAAAATTTTTTTTTTCTTAAGAGCAGAAAAGTGAACCATAAATGAGCCCTCCAATAGCCAGCTTGGAATCAGTGTGATGGAGTGCAGGCCATAGCCACCGTGGGAGCACCAGGGCAGAGGGCTCTCTGGCTAGGTGGCCCTTGCTGACATGCTCTGTGTGGTGGGCACAGTCTGCTCTGGGACCCAGCGAGCAGGGGATTCCAGCACTGGCTCTGCCACTGGGAGACTTTATCTACGTGGACTTCCCCGGCTGGCTCTCAGTGAACTCATCTAAGAACAGAAAACAAATTATTAACGTGAGCTTTTCCTTACTCGCTCCTCTCCATATCTTCAGGAAAAACCACAGTCTGTCACAGCTCATTATGAAGCCACTGAGGCCAAGAAAGGAGAAGGGAGTTCCTCAAGGTCACAGAGAAGGTCAAAGTTGGAGCTGGGTTTCAGGTCTGGGGACTCCTGGCTGGCTATGCCACACTTTCACGTAGGGCTGCTTCTCCTTCTAAATGATAGTGTTTTTTTAAAATTTTTTTTTATTGATTTTTAGAGAGAGAGGAGTGAAAGAGAAAGAGGGAGAGAGAAGGGGGAGGAGCAGGAAGCATCAACTCCCATATGTGCCCTGACCAGGCAAGTGCAGGGTTTCGAACTGGCAACCTCAGTGTTCCAGGTCGACGCCTTATCCCACTGCGCCACCACAGGTCAGGCTGCTTCTCCTTCTGAATAATACACATTCTTATTTTTTAGAAAAATGAGCAGCCATCCTGGTCCCTCTACCCAAAGCATCCATCTGTCTATCCATCCAATACACTCCCCAAAGGTAAGAACGTTTTTCAGATCTTTCCTATAAATTTGCATCATTCTTTTAACAAACCATATATGTGCCTGAATATAAAACCATTTTTTTCTCCATTTAAATTATTTCTCAGACAGGGAATCTCTTATACTTGAGTCCTTATAAGAAAAATCTCTCAAATTTTGCTCTGCAGTTGTTATTTTATTTTGAACAACTACTGCTTGACTAGAATGACCTCAATCAATGCCAGTTTGGGAGGCTTGTAGAGGTCACAGGAGAGAATCAGGAAAAAAAAAAAAAAAAGGAGAGGAGGGGCTTAACATGATCACATTAGGAATTTTCCCTGAGGATATGGCCTGACAAATTATCACAAATTATAACTTACTGTGGTTATGTTGTAGACATCATGAATATTTATCTACAGGATGAATGAATAAAGCAAATGGGCTGATGTTATAGGAACAGTTCTTTGAGCTGGAATACATGTCCAGGAACAGGTTAATACACAGATTCAAAAAGTGTTGTATCTTAGATGGTTGCCTTGTTAGGTAATTCAAAAAGTGGCTCTAATTATAAAGACAACTTGGGTGTCAAAGGTGCAGGTTTTGAATAAAACTGTCATGGAATGCATATAGCTTAACATATCTTTAAATGTGCATATAGCTACACTGATATATAAAACATTATTAAAGTGTATTTGATCTATGCCTTTAAAGTTTATATATACTAGTTGGCTAAAACCAATCTTTTTTTTTTTTTTCCTGAAGTGAGAAGCGGGAGGCAGAGACACAATCCCGCATGCGCCCAACCGGGATCCACCTGGCATGCCCACCAGGGGACAATGCTCTGCCCATCTGGGGCGTTGCTCTGTTGCAGTCTGAGCAATTCTAGCGCCAGAGGCAAAGGCCATGGAGCCATCCTCAGTGCCTGGGCCAACTTTTGCTCCAATGGAGCTTTGGCTGCGGGAGGGGAAGGTAGAGAAAGGAAAGGGGGAAGGGTGGAGAAGCAAATGAGTGCTTCTCCTGTGTGCGCTGGCCAGAATTGAACCTGGGACTTCCACACATTGAGTGGATGCTCTACTACTGAGCTAACCAGCCAGGATATTAAAACCAATTTTTAAAATTTTTATTTTTTGAGTTTTAGAGAGGAAGGAAGGGAAAGAAACATCGACCTGTTGTTGCACTATTTATGCAGCCATTGGCTGACTCTTATACATGCCCTGACCAGAGATGGAACCTGCAACCTTGGCATATTGGGACAATGCTTCAACCAACTGAGCTACACAGCCAAGGATTAAAACCAATTTTTAAAGCAGGTAGGTTCTTATGGGTGGATGAAGAAATTGCCTGTTTGGCCCTAAAAATATTTTTTAAGTGTCTACCTTGTGCCAGGCGCTATTGAATAGATTAGAAAAATATGAGGTACTGATAAGTACTAGTATAAAAATTAAGCAGGGTGATATGATCGACTGGGTGAGTGATCAGGGAAAGCCTACATGAAGTTTAAATTGCGGGCTGAATGACAACATGTCAACTGAGGCTTCTAGGAATAGCTAGTTCAAAGGCACCAGGGCCAGAACGGGCACAGCATGTTAAAGGAATAGAAAGTAAGTCTGAAGAGTAGTGAGGGAGAGAAAAATGTATTTTCAGAAATATATTTTGGCCTGACCAGGTGGTGGTGCAGTGGATAGAGCGTCGGACTGGGACGCAGAGGACCCAGGTACAAAACTCCAAGTGCACCAGCTTGAGCGCAGGCTCATCTGATTTGAGCAAGGCTCACCAGCTTGAACCCAAGGTTTCTGGCTTGAGCAAGGGGTCACTTGGTTTGCTGTAACTCCCCCCCAGTCAAGGCACATATGAGAAAGCAATCAATGAACAACAAAGGTGCCTCAACAAAGAATTGATGCTTCTCATCTCTGTTCCTTCCTGTCTGTCCCTATCTGTGTCTCTGTCTCTTACAAAAAAAAAATTGTTGTTGAAGTTGGTTTGATGGGTACTAGGAGTTCATAGTTCTTTTTTCCTTGCATAAGTTTGAGAATTTCCATTAAAAAAGATATCTATGCTTATTTTGCTTTTCATAATTCTCTGCATATTGTTATTACCTGTCTATTTCACTTAATAATTTATATCTTGGAGAATTCTTTATGTCAGTACACACAGACTTGCCCTGTTTTAGTTTAATTTCTGCACAGTCTTCCAAAGTAAGAAAGTACCTTAGTGTATTTACACATTCTTATTGAAGGCACCTAGAATGTTTCCAATTGTTCAATATTGTACATGAGTCATGGGGTACATGGACAGGTACTCAGCTACTATAGATTCTGAGAGATGTAAGTGCAGCACTAAAAGCTAGGCACATTTTACATTTTAACAATTTGATCACCAAAAAAGCTGTTATCAATTTATAGCCCCATCAACAGAATCCTAGAGTACTCACTTCTCCACAAGCATCCAAACAACATTGGGTGTTAATCTTCTAAACTTTTCTCATCCAATCTGATGGGTAAATAAATGTCATCTTTTTGTTGTAAATTGTGGTCCTGTGACTGTGAAGCTGGGCTCTTCTCACACTTGTATTTCTTTTGCGCAGAGCCTTAGCTCAATTTTCTATTGGATTGTTTCTCTTTTCTTTACTGATTTTTAAACTTTCTTTGTGATCTACCTGTTAATCCTTTCTTTGTAGCATATTTTGCAAATGTTTTCCCCAAGCTTTAACTTCGGTGTCATTTCTTTGAAGCCTTCTTCATGAATTTGTTTTGTGCTTAGGAAGATCTTCCCTATCTGAAGATTAAAAGCATATTTTATCATATATTCATCTACTACAGTGGTTCTCCAAATGCTGTCCCTGAGCAAACAGCATCAGCAAAACGCAAATTCCCATTCATTTACGACTTCCACAGTGTTTTTAAAAACATGTTTAGCTTTTAGCCCATCTGAATTTTATTTTTGTGAATGGTGTGAAGTACACATGTAGATATAATCCCCACTACCACTACCTCACATTCATTAATAGCTAATGGTTCCAAGACCAGGTGATAATCAGACTTTACTTTTGGTTTTCTTGTTCCACAGACATATTCATTAGGAACAACCTCGAATGCAAAGTGAGATCTTGGTTCTGGTTTCAAACGCCACTCACTATCTTGGGCGTTCAGACCTCAATGTAACAAGGTCAATGTCTGGAGGCGCAGAGTTCCCGGTGAGGCCAGCGGCGCACACCCGGATGGGCGCGGTGGGACTGGATTCCCAATTCCTGGGGGGCTCCCGGCGCAGGGCACAGCACCGGGTATCCCGCCTCCGCTCGCCGCCCCCGGCCCCGGCCTCACCTCGCTGGGCCCCACGAAGAGGATCTTGGCCTTCAGCATCTCGGCCGACAGCAGACCCACCGGAGCACACAGCGTTGTCTGAGATAGCGCTGTTGTCAAGGCGGAACGGAAGTCTCCGCACTGATTGGCTGCCTTCGTTTCTATGGAGACAGGGAGCGGCCCGCGGGGGCTGACGGGAGTGGGCGGGTCCCGGGCGTTTGAAGGCTCTCGGGTGGGCGCCTTGTCTCGGGAAGGTGGCACCGGCTTCAGGCTGAAAGTCGGTGTGCAAGGCAGAGGGAGAGGGTAGGACGGGAAGGAAAACCTGGATTCAGACTCTTTTCTGAGCGGAGAACACTGTAGAGCTCGCGAGTCTGGTCTCTCTCTCTCTGTAGGGAGGGTACACATTGCGGGTCCTTGATCTCTTTTATTTCTCGCTTTAACTCCCGACAGCTCAAACTAGCTGGTGAGCTGGGGTGGGTACCAGTCCTCTGACGCCTTTATCACTTTGGCATGATGCTGGCTACATCGAGAACGGATTTATCATATCCCTGGCTCAGTCTGGAAGAGGTCAAGGGAAAAAACGAGTCTCTGGTCTCTGTAAAGGGATTCATCACTAACCCTCATTTGAGTGATCTGGAAGAAACCAAAAGGATACTGCCCTGATGTGTTCAGTGTCAGTGGGGGTATTTCGACGCATTGCTGCTAAATTCAGTCATTAGGTCCTTCGTAAATTACAGACCCAGTCCAGAATTTCAGGTGAAGCCATGAAATTAAGCGTCTGTGTGCCAAGAGTGGCAATATACGAATACTAGCCCCAAAAGGTACTTACGTGACAAAAGAAATAATAAAATAAACCCAATCTTTACCTTTTGGTAGGCTAGTAATAGTAGTCTCTGTATTACAAAGAACTGCTGAGTGAACTGTAAGGAAGAGTCTATTTCAATATCAAAATACATGAATTGATCGATTGGTAAAATATCTTTTGAATGCCTATCTTGTATCAGGCACGCTTCTTAGTACTAGGGATGTTCCTGTACCTCTTGAGTCTTACCGGTACTACATTTTTTTTCAAAATTTGGGCCCCAAAATTAAGGTGCGTCTTAAATATGGGTAAATACGGTAAGTAAACAACATTCTCAGGAAGAGGCGATTTTAGATAGTGGTAAGTACTATGAATAAAATAAATCACTAGAGTGTGAAGGAACCAATTTTGGATGGCTTAAGGTAAGTAAGACTTTGGTGCAGAAGAGACATTAAAGAAGAAAACTGACCAGGAGGGGCAGAGCATCGGCCCCCTGGTGGGCAGAGCGTCGCCCCTGGTGGGCGTGCCGGGTGGATCCCGGTCGGGCGCATGCGGGAGTCTGTCTGACTGTCTCTCCCTGTTTCCAGCTTCAGAAAAAGGGGGAAAAAAAAAAAAAAAAAAAAAAAAGAAGAAAGCTGAGTGAAGAGAGGGCTCAGACAAATATTGTGAAACACCTGGAAGAACACCTGTTCTTCTGTTTTCAGCAGAACAACAAGGGTTGAAATGTTGAGGTGAAAGTAAACTTGGCATGTTCCAAGGTCAGCCCAGAGGGTCCAAGAGGTGGTGCAGGAAGAATAAGGGAGAGTGTAATAGGGGATGCTGTTGGAGAGATCATGTACGACTGAGAATTTATTCTACTAAGGCAGGAGTTGGGAACCTTGGCTGAGAGAGCCATGAACGCCACATATTTTAAAATGTAATTCCATGAGAGCCATACAATGACCCGTGTGCGTTATGCATTATCCAATAAAAATTTGGTGTTGTCCCGGAGGACAGCTATGATTGGCTCTAGCCACCCGCAACCATGAACATGAGCGGTAGGAAATGAATGGATTGAAATACATGAGAATGTTTTATATTTTTAACGGGTTTTTTTTGTTTTTTGTTTTGTTGTTTTGTTTTGTTTTGTTTTTACAGAGACAGAGAGAGAGTCAGAGTGAGGAATAGACAGGGACAGACAAACAGGAACGGAGAGATGAGAAGCATCAATCATTAGTTTTTCGTTACGCATTGCGACACCTTAGTTGTTCATTGATTGCTTTCTCATATGTGCCTTGACCATGGGCCTTCAGCAGACCAAGCAACCCCTTGCTTGAGCCAGCGACCTTGGGTCCAAGCTGGTAAGTAAATTTTTGCTCAAACCAGATGAGCCCACGCTCAAGCTGGCGACCTCGGGGTCTCGAACCTGGGTCTTACGCATCCCAGTCCGACGCTCTATCCACTGTGCCACCACCTGGTCAGGTTAACGTTATTTTTTTTTTTTTAATTAAAGATTTGTCTGCGAGCCAGATGCAGCCATCAAAAGAACCACATCTGGCTCGCGAGCCATAGATTCCCGACCCCTGTACTAAGGTAATGGGAAGCCCGTGGCAGGATTGTATTTGATTTTGTATAATAGAAACTTCGAACACAGTAATTTAACCAAGTAAGGGATTTACTTTTTTCTCACCTAACAAGGAATCAAAGGATGGATATACAGGAACTGAAGCAGTTGCTCAAGGAACAAGATCCCTTCTCCCTTCCTGTCCTGACATCTTTGGCATGGCTGCTCTACCTTTAGGTTTTTGTTTTTTAGGCAGAAACAAAGAAGAATAAATGTCAATGGATATACAGTACTAGAGTTTCCCCTTTTCACAGGAAAACAGTAGCTTTCTTAGAATCCCTATCCAGTGATTTCTCCTTATGTCTCATTGGTTAGAACTGGATCATGTGGCCTCCTTAACTGTAAGGGAATCTGGGAAATGTAGATTGTACTTTTGCGTGTTGCTTTTCCCAGGAATGAAAGCAAGGGTAATGAGGAAAGTTGACATTGACGAGGGACTGTCTAGCCAAAAAGTCATTGTGTGTGTGTGTGTGTGTGTGGGGGGGGGGGGGTTAAGCAAGAGATTAACAAGATCTGATTTATATTTTAAGTATTTTCTATCATTTGCTCTTTTTTCACTTTGGGCAGTTCACACAGGCAAAAATATTAAACAGTTGGTTTTAGTGTGGGGTATAACTTTGCTGTATTGCAAACTAATTTTTGTCAGCTTTCATCCAAAACCTCAAATCATGTAATTAATAATTTACCTGTTTTTTTTTTATGACCTAATGACCTCATTGTGATTCTTTTATTAATAAAAGCTAATGGAAAAAGATTCTTTTTTAAGCTGATGACTAGATCTACTTTGTGTGTGTGTGTGTGCATGA
This sequence comes from Saccopteryx leptura, assembly GCF_036850995.1. Taxonomy (NCBI): domain Eukaryota; kingdom Metazoa; phylum Chordata; class Mammalia; order Chiroptera; family Emballonuridae; genus Saccopteryx; species Saccopteryx leptura. The sequence goes on from NC_089506.1 coordinate 189,788,203, forward strand.
GAGAGAGAGAGAGAGAGGGAGGGAGGGAGGGAGGGAGGGAGACAGGAAGGGAGAGAAATGAGAAGCATCAACTCATAGTTGCATTACTTTAGTTGTTCATTGATTGCTTCTCATATGTGCCTTGTAGAGGGGAGGGGTGGCTCTAGCCTAGCCAGTGACCCCATTGCTCAAACAAGGGGCTTTGGACTCAAGCCAGTGACTGCTGGGCTCAAGCCAGTGGCAGTGTCTGTGATCTCATGCTCAAGCTGGTGAGCCTGCACTCAAGCTGGAGACCTCGGGATTTTGAACCTGGGACTTGTGTCTGAGGTGGATGCTCTATTTACTGCCCCACCACCAGTCAGGCTAGATCTACATTTAATTTTTCTGCAGTATATGAAGTCCTGTACCATTGTATTAAAATACATATAATATTTTATTGATAAATTTACCCTTTAAAAGGAATAAATTTTAGGATGCCATCATTTTGATGTGAATCATGTAAATGCTGATAATATGCACTGTTTATTATACATTTAGTGTTTCAAGAAATTCATCTAATTGCTTTTGCTTACGTTTATGTAGTCTATTTGTAATTGTTTTTAAGAAGTGACATTAAAAGGATAGTTTAAGCAGCTCTAGCTGGTGGCACAGTGAATAAAGCACTGACCTGGAGTGCTAAGGTCACGGGTTTGAACCCAGGATGGCAGTTCTGAGCCCCGGTCAGGGCACATATGAGAAGTAATCAGTGGCGCAACTAAGTGGAACAATGAGTTGATGCCTCTCTCTCTCTCTCTCTCTCTCTCTTTCTCAAAAAACAAAACAAACAAACAAAGCACAAAACACTATATATAGAGAAACATTAGTGGATGTTAATTGTTTCCTCACTTGTATTTATGGGTGTTAGTTCAACTGCTCTGCTAGTTGCAAAGCTGTATAATCAGAATAAAAGTGTATTTGTAAGCTGTATGAGAACTAAAAATTAGGAATAAAACTATTTTCTTATAAGAAAAAAGTGATCACAGGCTGCTATGTGGAGCAAAGGAAGCAAGATTGAACATATAAGTGCCAATTAGGAGAGTATTCATGTAGCTTAAGAGAGGGATGATGATGATAACAGTGGAGGGTGAACCAGGGATGTATTTTGAAGGTAAAGCCAGCAGGAGTTGCTGATGGATTAGACGTCAGGTTTGAGGGACAGAGGAGTTAAGGATGATTTCCAGAATATTAATTTATGTGCTTGTGTGAATGAGTTTTTCCATTATTAGACGGGAAGGGTGTGGGAGATTAATAAGAGTTTTGTTTTTATTATGTCAGTTTTGAAATGCTTATTAGTTGTGAAGGACAAATGAGATGTAGGATTCTGTGCCTTATGGGAGAGATCAGGATAGAGATATAAATCTGAAAGAGATATCAATCAGCCATTAGAGCTGCAGAATAGAGAGAGCAAGTAGGGTGTAAGTGTAGGAGAGCAGGTAAGTGTAGGCAGAGAGTGCCCTGGGACACTGCTGTTAGAGGAGAATCCAGCTCAGAAGGCTGAAAAAGAACCCCCTGAGATGTGCGAGAAAATGGCATCAAGCAAGTCAAGTGAAGACAGCGTCCGCAAGAGAGGGAGTGGTCCCTTTTGTCAAATGACCTTGATCCGGTGAGGTCAAGGAAGGTGATGCCCTGAGAATTGATCATTGAATATGGTAAGATGGAAGTTATTGATCCCTTTTATTTTTATTTATTTTTGTATGTTTTGTATTTTTCTGAAGTTGGAAACGGGGAGGCAGTCAGACAGACTCCCGCATGCGCCTGACCGGGATCCACCCGGCATGCCCACCAGGGGGCGATGCTCTGCCCATCTGGGGCGTCGCTCTGTTGCAACCAGAGCCATTCTAGCACCTGAGGCAGAGGCCACAGAGCCATCCTCAGCGTCCGGGCCACTTTGCTCCAATGGAGCCGTGGCTGCGAGAGGGGAAGAGAGAGACAGAGAGGAAGGAGAGGGGGAGGGGTGGAGAAGCAGATGGGCGCTTCTCCTGTGTGCCCTGGCCAGGAATCAAACCAGGGATTCCTGCACACCAGGTCGATGCTCTACCACTGAGCCAACTGGCCAGGGCCTATTGATCCCTTTTAAAAAATAATTTTCACTTACTATCTTTAAACATATGTCCACACATAGATGTAGTTTTATAATAATGGTTAAATATGACCATGCATTTGCTTTCTTTTGGTGCAATCTCTTTCTTTTACTTTTGCTGCCTTACCTTACCCTTTACCTCTCCCCTTCCTTTCTTATTACTTGAAGTCTTTGTTCCAGTGAGGAGACAGACAATGAGCAAGCTCCCAATAGGGAGTCCATCACTAACAACCTTGGATGTGTCTCTCAATATTTTTCTTCATGCCTCTTACATATCCCCATTCTACATAGCTCTATACACATACAGACACGTAACAGTTGCCAAAATGTGACTTCCTGATTTTGGCTGGGGCTTTAAAAGCTCACAAAACATGTTAAGTATATTCCAGATTCTAGTCCACTTGTGCAGAATTTAGCATATCACTCGGAAGTTATCATAGAGTAATGAGGTTGAGGAGAGAGTCGGAAAATTTCTTTGGAGAGTATGCTGTTTGCTCACCTTTGGTCCAATGGGAGATGGGGCTTCAAAAAATCTTTGGCCCCTGGAGTTTGGGCAGCAAGATAGGGAAGGGAAGAGAGTAGGGAAAGGAAGAGGGTAGGGAAAGGAAGAGGATAGGGAAGGGAAGAGAGTAGGGAAAGGAAGAGGGTAGGGAAAGGAAGAGGGTAGGGAAAGGAAGAGGATAGGGAAAGGAAGAGGGAAGGGAAAGGAAGAGGATAGGGAAAGGAAGAGGGTAGGGAAAGGAAGAGGGTAGGGAAAGGAAGAGGGAAGGGAAAGGAAGAGGATAGGGAAAGGAAGAGGGTAGGGAAAGGAAGAGGGTAGGGAAAGGAAGGGGATAGGGAAAGGAAGAGGGAAGGGAAAGGAAGAGGGAAGGGAAAGGAAGAGGATAGGGAAAGGAAGAGGGTAGGGAAAGGAAGGGGATAGGGAAAGGAAGAGGGTAGGGAAAGGAAGAGGGTAGGGAAAGGAAGAGGGTAGGGAAAGGAAGGGGATAGGGAAAGGAAGAGGGAAGGGAAAGGAAGAGGATAGGGAAAGGAAGAGGGTGCACTGGGAGCCACCAACGATACAAGAGATTTCTCTAGGGACCTGAAGTGGGAGGGAGCGGGCTTCGATTCGTTTTGGATTTTGCCTGTGAGAACCCCCAGGAAGAGGTGAGTTTCCCAGAAAAGGTGGACTACTGGATGCTTGGGCTTAGGAAGGACGTTCCAAGCCTTCATTTGGAGGGTGGGGCACTATAAAGAAGCAGTAGCCAGAGCCTGTGTTGCAAAGGTTCCAGGAACCCTTAAAAGTTCTCCAAAGATACATGACTCAGCAGGGGGCATCTGCTACTGCCAGAGGGCACCAGTGCTAGATTATGTCTGCACCTGTTAAATAAGACCTCTTCTCTCCCGTCTATCTGCTCCAACCGCACCCCAACTCCACTGTGGACTAGCATGAAGTAGCCCAGAATGAGACTCGGGGGCAGCAGGAGTAGACAAACAAGACTAGCAAAGAGGAAAGAAGACGGTCATGTCTTTCTTTTTTTTTTTTTGCTTTAGTCCTACCAGTCTGAAGCTGGCCTGGGGCTGAGGGCTGGGTGTGGTAAAGGATAGTGGCAGATCTGACTTTGAGTAAAACTCAGCGTTTTGACTATTACTGTGGACAGGATATTTTCAATAAAAAATATTATTCTTGGAGCTGAAGGTGCTAGGGGAACTTGTTATCTGGGAGGGACTGAAAAGTTATGGAAGTGCCTGAGATTTCATCTAAGGGGTGGGGAAGAATTAGTCTATAGAGAAAGTTTGAAGGAAATAGTTGGGAGAAAGAATAAAGTTGTTTGAATAAATGAGTCTATCAAGTCAGCTTGATGTAACTGGTTCAACACACATACGCACATGCACTAATTTTTGGTCATTGTTTTACAAAAATGGGATTATGTCCTAAATATTGTTCTATATTTTACTTTCTTTATTTGACAATACCTTGCTCCAAGTCATTTGTTGTAGTTCTATTACATTTTTTTTTTCTTTCTTTTTTTTTTTTTTTTCATTTTTCTGAAGCTGGAAACAGGGAGAGACAGTCAGACAGACTCCCGCATGCGCCCGACCGGGATCCACCCAGCACACCCACCAGGGGGCGACGCTCTGCCCACCAGGGGGCGATGCTCTGCCCATCCTGGGCGTCGCCATGTTGCGACCAGAGCCACTCTAGCGCCTGGGGCAGAGGCCACAGAGCCATGCCCAGCACCCGGGCCATGTTTGCTCCAATGGAGCCTTGGCTGCGGGAGGGGAAGAGAGAGACAGAGAGGAAAGCGCGGCGGAGGGGTGGAGAAGCAAATGGGCGCTTCTCCTGTGTGCCCTGGCCGGGAATCGAACCCGGGTCCTCCGCACGACTATTACATTTTTTAATGTTATATACTATTTAGAGTCTGACTATACCACAGTTATTCAGACATTTTCTTCATTATGGATATTTAGTATAGGGTCACTAAAAACAGTAAGCAATAATGATTTTGAATGTTTGGCTTTACATACTTACGCCTTTACCTTTGGAATCTATGGAGCAGGAGGAGGATTGCAGGGTCAAACGTGTGTTTTAAATATTAATAGCTATTGGCAGATTACTTTGCCATTGGCTATTTTAACAATGTTTTGCCAGTATTAGTAGTATCTGTCAATAATATATATTTTCATGATAGTTGGTGATCCTGATAAATGGTATCAGTGGAGTTATGAGGAAGAAAATGTGACTATAGGTTAAAAAGAGAATGGGCCCTGCCGGTTGGCTCAGCGGTAGAGCGTCGGCCTGGCGTGCGGGGGACCCGGGTTCGATTCCCGGCCAGGGCACATAGGAGAAGTGCCCATTTGCTTCTCCACACCCCCCCCCCTCCTTCCTCTCTGTCTCTCTCTTCCCCTCCCGCAGCCAAGGCTCCATTGGAGCAAAGATGGCCCGGGCGCTGGGGATGGCTCCTTGGCCTCTGCCCCAGGCGCTAGAGTGGCTCTGGTCGTGGCAGAGCGACGCCCCGGAGGGGCAGAGCATCGCCCCCTGGTGGGCAGAGCGTCGCCCCTGGTGGGCGTGCCGGGTGGATCCCGGTCGGGCGCATGCGGGAGTCTGTCTGACTGTCTCTCCCCATTTCAAGCTTCAGAAAACAAACAAACAAACAAAAACCCACAAACAAACAAAAAAAGAGAATGGGAGGTGTAATAGTTACCTATTGTTATGAAACTAACTGCCTTAAAACAATAAGCATTTATAGCTCACAATTTCTCTAGGTCAGAAATCTGGGCATGCCCTAGTGGTGTCACTGTCTTAGAGTTTCTCAGCAGACTTCAAATTGTTGGCTAAGGCTGCAGCCTCCTCAAGGCTTGAGTGAGGGAAGATCCATTTCTAAGACCACTTATCTGGCTGTTGGCAGGATCCGGTTTCTGAGAATCTCAGTTCCTTGCTGGCTATTGGCCAGAGACCTCCCTCACTTCCTTGCTATGTGGGTCTCTCCATAGGGTGACTTGTAATATGGCAGCTGGCTTCTATCAGAGTGAGCACGCGAGAGAACAAGGGAGGGTGAGCAAGATGGAAGTCACAGTCTCTTTGTAACCTAAATGTAGAGGTGACACCCCATCACATTTGCTGTATTATATTCTTTAGAAGTGAGCCAGTAGGTCAGCACACATTGAATGGAGGGGATTACGTAAGGGTATAAATACCAGGATATGTGTATCATTTGGGGCCATCTTTGAAGCTGATTCTAAAATCCTGTCAGTTTAGTAATAACTTTACAAAAAAAAACCCACTGCCATTTCAAATGTATTTATTGATACAAGGAGAAGTTTGTACTTTCTGTAAAGGCAGTCTTGATAATTTGGACCAACCCTTCTACTGTGTAAAACATAAAACAGCTAAAAAACATAAATTTTTTTTTGCCCGGAGGAACCAGAAAAAGAATGGAATAGTGAAAAATTACCTGATCAGGATCGGAGAAGGATGAAGACCCAAGGAGAGGAGCGCCATGGTTGGGACTGGATTTCCCTTGGAATTGTTGGCCTGTTTCAGAAGGGCCAGTCAAGAGGCCGGAAGACCGCACAATAGAACTGTGAGGACCATGGAACGGAGGCTCAGGTCTGCCAAGTGAGGAAGGGCACTGATGAGCCTCCCCTGATTTGGGGTTAAGGTCCTGAAGGACTTCACCTCAGTATAAAAGTAAAGTGGAAATGAACAAGTCCTGACAAGGACTGTGGATCAGTTTCAGGTCGGTTGAGGCCCCAGGCGCAGAAGAAAATATTGGGCCCCTTAAAAAAAGAGAGACAGGGAAAATAAAAATACAAGTTAACCATATTTTTAAATAAATAAAAAATATTATGTACTATTAATGTTAAAATTGCACATATGAAACCAAACTTGGTGTCATTAGAAAAAAGTGTAAAGTTGGGGTTTTGCGGGGCCCTTCAGAAGTTGAGAACCAGGGCGTGCGCCCGGTGCGCCCGCCATTAAATCCGCCCTTGTATGTGTGTAAAGGGGATCCAAGATTGCTAGTTCTCTAGGTACCCGGGTGAAGGAAACACAGATCCTTTCTGGAGGAAGATACATTATCCTGGGTCATAAGTTACTTATACAATTTTGTACTTTCCATGTCCAGCCTGTCATGTAAAGAATTAAACACATGAAAGACAAAGTGACACAGAAAGAAAAAAACATAAACCACAAAGAAGGACTCTGGTTATTTATTCATCTATTTATTTATTTTGAGAGAGAGAGAGACAAACAGACCAACAGGAAAAGAGAGAGATGAGTTCTTCATATGTGCAATTTTAACATTAATAGTACGTAACATTTTTTATTTATTTAAAAATATGGTTTACTTGTATTTTTATTTTCCCTGTCTCTCTTTTTTTAAGGGGCCCAATATTTTTTTCTGCGCCTGGGGACTCAACCGACCTGAAACTGATCCACAGTCCTTGTTAGGACTTGTAGTTGCGTCACTTTAGTTGTTCATTGATTGCTTTCTCATCTATGCTTTGACCAGGCGTCTCCAGCTGAGCCCGTGACCCCCTGCTCAAGCCATTGACCTTTGGCCTCAAGCCAGCGACCATGGGATCATGTCGAAGATCCTTCTGCTCAAGCCAGCGACCTTGTGCTCATGCTGGTGACCTCAGCATCTGAGGTTGACGTTTCATCCACTGTGTCACCACCAGTCAGGCTCTGGTTCCTGAATTATCAAATTCAGACACAAAAGTAAATATACTTTCTATGTTTAGTGTATTAAATAAAAAAAATAGGGGTTTTTAAAATAGAAATAAGGAGATTAAATAAGGAGACAAAAATAAGATTGAGAATTTTAATAGAAACAAAAAACTATATAAATATATATTTAAATTTATATAATATATATTCATAAATAAACCAAACAGAAACTCTGTAACTGAAAAAAATAGAAAAACCAAGGTTAAGAAATAAATAAATGGCCCTGGCTGGTTTGCTCAGTGGTAAAGCATTAGCCTGGTGTATGGATGTTCCAGGTTTGACTCCGGGTCAGGGTACACAGGAGAAGTGACCATTTGCTTCCCCACCCCTCCTCCTTTTCTCTCCCTCCCCTTCCCACAGTCATGGCTCGATTGGTTAAAATGCATTGGTCTGGGTGCTGAAGGTGGCTCTCTGGAGCCTCTGCTTCAGGCGCTAAAAATAGCTCCATTGCGAGCTTGGTCCCAGATGGGCAGAGCATTGGCCTTAGACGAGGGTTGCCAGGTGGATTTCACTCCGGGCGCATGAGGGAGTTCGTCTGTATATCTTCCTTCCTCTTACTTGGAAAAGAAAAAAAAGAAAAGAAATAAAATAATGAATTTAAGAACAAATTGGAAAGGCTGAAGGGTGAATTAGTGACAGGGAGGATAGATCAGAAGAAACTCTCCAGACTGAAGCACAGAGAGAAAAAAGGATGGAAAATCAAAAGAGAGGATAAAAGATATAGAGGAGATAATAAAAAGCTGTAACATATGTTCAGTTGGGAGTTCCAAAAAGAGAGGAAGAGAGAATGGGGTGTAGTTATTCTTGAAGAGCTCGTGGCTGGGAGATTGTCAAAATTGATGAATGACATCAAGCCACAGATAAAAGAAGCTGAAATAAAACCCAAGCAGGATGAATAACAAGAAAGCTATCCTTTGGCATAAGCAGAATAAAGCTGCTGAAAACCAAATTCAAAGAAAAGATTTTAAAAGTAGTCGGAGAAAAGACACATTGTCTTCAAAGATACATCAGACTTTCAGTGGACTTCTCCACGGACGTGGAAGCCAGAAGACAACTGAATCGTATCTTTAAAGGACTGAAAGAAAACGACAATCAGATTAGAATTCTATAAGCTGCAAAAATGTCCTTCAAGAATTAGGCAAATAAATATAGTTTCAAGTAATGAAAATACTATTCACCAGCATCTCTGCTCTAAAGGAAATAGTAAAGAGTGTTTTTTAGGCAGAAGAAAAATAACGTAGGTAGGAGTTTGGACCTAAGTTAAGAGCACTGAAAATGGCAAATATCTAGATAAACTTAATAAATATTGACCATAATAATAAATACTTTATTGGATTTAAACTATATATTTTATGTTACATTTTGATTTGTATTAATGATATAACTAAATGTGTTATAAATGATAAAACAAATAGGTTATATATATTGTAGTATATATAAGTAAATATAAGTCAGAAGCTTGGAAAATGACTTGTTTTTTAAGTGAAAGGAAGGGAAATAGACAAACTCCCACATGTGCCCCAACTAGGATCTACCCGGCAACTCTGTCTGGGGATGATGCTCAGTGCTTGAGTACCAAGCTATTTTTAACACCTGAGGCTGATGCGCCACAAGCACATCCTCAGCACCCAGGCCCACGCTCGAACCAATCTAGCCATTGGCTGCAGGAGGGGAAGAGGGAGAGAAAGGGAAGGAGGGGGAGAGAAGCATATCATAACTTCTCTTGTGTGCCCTGACCGGGAATTGAACCCTGGATGCCCATATGCCGGGCTGACGCTCTATCCATTGAGCCACTGGCCAGGGCTGAAAAATCACATTAAAGTGTTCTAAGTTCCTTGCAATGTTTAGGGAAAGAGTGAAGATCCCAACTAATGCTAGACTTTGATAAGTCAAGAATGCATGCTTCAATGCTAAGGTAAGTCTTTAAAGGATTGTAAACGAGTGCACAATTTATAAGATGATAGAGGTGACAATATAGCATATTAAAAATAGTTTAGAATTCCAATATGACACGGCTTATTTAAAATGTTAATGTTCACCAATCAATGATGCTGCCTAAATTATCATATATAGGAGTAATTGGTTTATGATACTGGATAAGTATAGTGCTTGAAAGGCATGCATAAATCGGCTACTACCTACTTATCCAATGTCATTCCCATCCGTACCTACTGTGGGTTCTTCCCTCCATCTATCTCCTCATCATCTCTCAAGGCTTCTATGCTGTTTCTCAAGCTGTTCTTCCAACTCTTTTCGGCCCTTTAGATTCTCTAAGATGCCATCCAACTAAGATAGTATACTAATCTTGAGGATCAGCATAAAAATTTTAAAATACTTTATTTATTAATTTTACAAAGAGAGGAGAGAGAGGGGGGTGAGGGAAGTGAGAAGTATCAACTCACAGTTGCTTTACTTTAGTTGTTCATTGTTTGTTTGTTGTATGTACCTTTATCAGGCAAGCCTTATCCACTGCGCCACCACAGGCCAGGCAGATCACCATAATTAACTTCACTTAGCCCTCATTTTCAAAATGCACCTTTGAAAATTAAGTGCTTAAATCCTTGGTTTGGGGTTCTGGAGGAGGAAGAGGGATGCATTTTCAGATGATGGAAAAGAAGACGGAGTGAAAATGGCCTGGATGGAGGGGCCTTGTATTTTGGTTGGGAATGAATTTGACGGAAATAACAAAACTCTGACAGTGGCAACAAAGAGGTCTGGAGCTTTGATAGTCTAGGGATGGTATGACAGTTCAAAATGACCTCAGGCACCAGGGAGTGGAAAAGGCCTCTTTCTACCTTTTTTTCTCTGCTCTCCTTAGGTTTAGTCTTTGTCCTCATGCTTACCTTTTGGTGAAAAGGTAGCTGTTATACCTCCAGACATCATGCCTGCAATTAAGGAAAGAAAAAGAAGTAATAACAGACACTTTGCTGATTGAGTCTGTACTTTCTTCTTTTTTAAGTGAGATGGGGGAGATAGTGAGGTAGACTCTCTTATACATCCCAACCAGGATCCACCTGGCAACCCCATCTTGGGCCAACGCTGGAGTACAAAGCTATTTTTACTGCCTGAGGTTGATGCACTACAATGGAGCTATCGTCAGTGCCCAAGGCCATGCTCAGACTAATCGAGCCACTGGCTGTGGGAGACAAGGAGGGAGAGAAGGGGGTGAGGTAGATGGAGGGAGAAGCACATGGTCACTTCTCATGTGTACCCTAACCGGGAATTGAACCTGGGATGTCCACACGCCAGGCTGACGCTCTATCCACTGAGCCACGGGCCAGGGCTGAGTCTGTCCTTTTTTTTTTTTTACTCTTTAAAAAAAATCAACATTATTAAGTTATAAATAACTAAATTTAAACAAACATGTTAAGTATACCTATTTTGAGTGTTTTTTGAGTTTTGAAAAAATGTGTTGACTCATATAACTACTATTTTTCTCGGTATACAAGTATTTCCATCACCCAATAAGTTCTTTCATGTTTCTTTACAGTCGACTACCTCCTACCCCTGGCCCTAGGAAAACTCTGTTGTACATTTGGTCACTATAAATTAGTTTTGTCTGTTCTAGAATTTCATATAAATGAAATCACACAATGTTTACTTTTTGTGTCTAGGCTTCTTTTACTCAGAATAATATATTTGACATTTATCCATGTTATATGCATCAATAATTCATTCCTTTTTATTGCTGAGTAGTATTCCACATATGGTATATTTATATACCATATGTGGAATACTATATGTATATGTATACTATATGTATATGTTTGTTGATCCATTTTCCTGTTGGCTGACATTTAGATTAAGCTGTTTCCAGTTTTTAACTATTATAAACACATTTGATAGAAATAAAGCTTTGCCTGACCAGGCGGAGGCGGCACAGTGGATAGAGCATTGGACTGGGACGCAGAGGACCCAGGTTTGAAACCCTGAGGTCACTGGCTTGAGCCTAAGGTTGCTGGCTTGAGCAAGGGGTCACTCGCTCTGCTGTAGCCCCCTGGTCAAGGCACATATGAGAAAGCAATCAATGAACAACTAAGGTGCTGCAATGAAGAATTGATGCTTCTCATCTCTCTCCCTTCCTGTGTGTCTGTCCCTATCTGTCCCTCTCTCTGTCTCTCTCTTGCTTAAAAAAAAAAAAAAGCTTTGTGTGGACATATCTTTCCACTTCTCTTGGGTAGATACACACTTAGGAGTGAAATTGCTGGGTCGTATTATTTCCTTCTCTCTCTCTCTCTTTCTCTCCTGGTTCCTGGTTTTCTGTTTTATTCATTTGGTTAAACCGTTGACCCTTGAACAACATGGGTTTGAATTGCATAGGTCCACTTACATGCAGATTTTTTTCAATAAATACCTGTATTATTTTCAGTCAGCAGTTGGGAGTTTGAAATATGGAGGGCCAACTGTGTGGATTGATCTGCGCCATTTTATGTAGGAAACATGAGCATCTGTGAGTTGGGCATTGGCCAATCCCTTGTAGCTACCTTGTAGGTTTTAGGGGAGTCAAAAGTTAAACACAGGTTTTTTTGACCAAATGGGGATGGGCACCTCTAACTCTGCACTGTTCAAAGGTCAACTGTAATCAGTTACCATCACTGTTTATTTTGATGCTCAAATTATTCTTTATTTGGCTATTGGAAGATAGTGTAAGCTAGTTTCTGTGCCCTTTTGAAATCTATCTGTCCTTCTGTGAGCTCTTTCTTTCTTTCTTTCTTTCTTTCTTTCTTTCTTTCTTTCTTTCTTTCTTTCTTTCTTTCTTTCTTTCTTTCTTTCTTTCTTTTTTTCCAGAGACAGAGAGAGAGTCAGAGTGATAGGTAGGGACAGACAGGAATGGAGAGAGATGAGAAGCATCAATCATTAGTTTTTCGTTGCGACACCTTAGTTGTTCATTGATTGCTTTCTCATATGTGCTTTGACTGTGGGGCTACAGCAGACCGAGTAATCCCTTGCTCAAGCCAGAGACCTTGGGTCCAAGCTGGTGAGCTTTGCTCAAACCAGATGAGCCCACGCTCAAGCTGGCAACCTCGGGGTCTCGAACCTGGGTCCTCAGCATCCCAGTTCGATGCTCTATCCACTGTGCCACCACCTGGTCAGGCTCTTTCTTTCTTTTTATCACCGTTAAATGTTCTCAGGATGATTATTTTATTATACTACTTCATAACTATCAAATATTATACACATTCCTTTGTATGTATTTAAAAAATTCAAAGTTTCAAAAGTCCAAGGAACCTCAAAAAAAAGTTGTTCTTTTTCACAGCTGGAAAAATTTGAAGGAATTTTGCTTCCCCCTTATTTTTGACATGAAGTATCTACTTAAATCTCTGGCTAGGGCTTTGGGAGAACCAGTGCCGGGTGCCTGGGTGGGCACTGGGTTCCGAGACAGCTCTGCGCAGGCCCTACCCCCTCAGGAGCTCCTCCTCTAAATAGGAGACCGCTGTATAGTTCTTTTCACCTTGTAAAGTGCCTTCCCATATATACTCTTATTTTAATTTACAATTGGAGCTAGTGCTAAAAGTCAAGTGATGTGTACAAGTCAATTGATGTCAGGGAGAAGGCAGGAACCATGAGGCTTTACAAACAGCTCCAGTTTTTTCTTTGTGAGAAGATGCCACATCTCCTCTGTGCATAGAAATGGCTTTGACTCTCAGTCTGCCCCAACTGTGGGATCCGGAGCCCAGGCTTTCTCAGGCCCTGTGTTTACTTTATCGCACTGGGAGGTGCTACATCCTTAGCAACCCATGACTTCTTCAAGGGTCTCATTCATGTTTGTGTCCACTGGACTTAGTTCAAAGCCTGGTATACAGTAGGCATTCAATAACTATCAGTTCCCTTTCTCTTTTCCCAGCACACACACACAGACACACATGCACAGTCATTTACTCTATAAATATTTAAGTTAGTGAATGTTTCCTTAAACCTGCCATGGGCCTTTAGTTTTTGTTTCCAGGTGAGAGAAGTAAAAAAATGTGAACTGATTTAACATTTCTTGGATATATACACTATATAAATTTGGGATTATTATTATTATAGATTACTGAAATACTTTGCTTTATGACTTTAATTTTCATTAGAAGAGGTTGACTTCAGACGGCTTAAATACCCAGCCTTTGGTCCTGAGGGGAGCAATATGTCATTGGCAGGGGCCAGGACTGGATGACCTAAGAGTAATTTTTCTCCTGATTATGTGATTTGATGCAATAAAATCTCTCACTTGAAAAAACTTAAAGAAATATGTTTGACATATTTCAAATCCTTTCTATAAATTGTTGCAAAGATTTAATATAACCGCCAGTCATAAAACCTTTAATTTGAGTGGACCTTCCATGGTCCCAATTCTTACACATGCAGTTTTTATTACTAAATAATAAATGATGGATTTCTTATTATTCAAGGGAATAAAAATGCCCTTTAAGCACCTCCTCATACAATGTAGCGATTTGAACATATTCAGTTCAACTCTCAAAAATAGGAATGCTCACAAAATGATTTGCAACCTTGAAATATTTTGTCCTCTATTAATATAGGCACCATTTATTTATTTATAAAAGGTTTACCTGACCAGTGGTGGCGCAGTGGATAGAGCATCAACCTGGGCTGCTGAGGTCCCAGGTTCGAAACCCCGAGGTTGCCAGCTTGAGCCTGGGATCATCAACATGATCCCATGGTCTCTGCCTTGAGATCAAAGGTTGCTGGCTTGAAGTCCAAGGTTGCAGCTTGAGCTCAAGGTCCTTTGCTTGAGCAAGGGGTCGCTAGCTCTTATTCAGCTTTCTAGGTCAAGGCAGGTATGAGAAGCAATCAATGAACAACTAGAGTGATGCAACTATGAGTTGATGCTTCTCATTTCTCTTCCTTCCTGTCTCTCCTTCTTGCTAAAAAACAAAAAACAAAAACAAAACAAAAAAAAACTGGGGGAAGGGTTTAGCCAGGGATGAAGTCAGCAAATTTGGTTGAGGGCAAAATCAATAAAGTAAAATTATTTTTCATCAATTTCCATTAGAAAGCCTGAGCTATACTCTCAATATAAGTAAATATTTCCCAGTGGATCGAAGATAAAACTTTTGGCAAAAACAATGAAACAAGGATGTGGCTTAACCAGCACCTTTTGTCTTCATTTGGCAGTGTCCTGCATGCAGGCTTTGGGAGACCATTGTGCATTGTACAGCAAGAGTACTGATTTTGGAGTAAGGCAGAATTTGAAATTAGTTAAGTGATCTTAAAAAACTACTTAAATTCTTGTGCTCAGTGGAAGGCAGCGTCCAAGATGGCCCCAATGATTTTTACCTCTTGGTACTTATGCTTTTGTGTAGTCCCCTCACACTGAGTAGGGCCCGACCAGTGTAACCAATAGCAATTTGAGGAATGTGTGACTTCTGAGGCTGGGTCATAAAAAGACATTGTAGCTTCTGCCTTCCACTCTCTTTGGTCAATCACTCTGGGGCAAGTCAGCTGCCAGGTCTTGAGTACAGAAGCAACCCTCTGGAGAGCTCCACGTGGTAAGACACTGAGGCCTTCTGAGTGAGCAATCCTGGAGGCAGTCCTCCAGCTCCAGTTGAGTGTTCAGATGAATGCAGCCCCAGCCAACATCTTGACTATAACCTCAAGAGAGATCCTGAGCCAGAGCCATCCACCTAAGCTATTCCCAAATTCCTGACACAGAGAAATCGTAAGAGATGATAAATGTTTATTGTTGCTTTAAGTTGCTAAGCCTTGGGGGAATTTGTTATTTAGCAATAAGTAACTAACACAAAGCCTTAGTTACCCACCTACTGAAATGGAGTTTCTGAACTATCCTTTAGGATTG
Source organism: Saccopteryx leptura (assembly GCF_036850995.1). NCBI lineage: Eukaryota > Metazoa > Chordata > Mammalia > Chiroptera > Emballonuridae > Saccopteryx > Saccopteryx leptura. The sequence continues at coordinate 189,803,314 of NC_089506.1, forward strand.
TTAGGAAGATTGAGTGTGATGAGGCATACAAGCAATTTAGCTCAATTCTTGGCACATTAGGTGGTTGATATTTGGTAGCTATCATCACTTGTAACACTCTCAGGCCTTTACAACACTTTTGTGATGCTTTTGACTCACTCACTCTAAAGCCCTGATCACAAGAGTTTTCCTATTACACCAATTGTACCTTTTGCACACTAAAATGTTACTGTCTTCCTTTGCCTTTGTTTCCCTCCCTCCCTTCCTTCCTTCCTTCCTTCCTTCCTTCCTTCCTTCCTTCCTTCCTTCCTTCCTTCCTTCCTTCCTTCCTTCCTTCCTTCCTTCCTTCTTTCCCTTCTTCTCCCTTTCCTTCATCTCTGCCGTTCTCTCTCTCTCTCCCTCTTTTGGAGAGAGCATTTATGTGTTAAGTTCCACCTATCACAAATAAGTTAACGCCTCCATCTAACACATGATGTATTCCTGCTAAAATTTCTATAGGTAGAGCTATTTTACTCTTGCTCAAGTTAGCTAATTTCCTACTCTTTCAACTTAGTTTGCTCCCATTTTTGTATACTTGCTTAAAATGAAGACTACTGTACGTGAAACGGGCAGCTGCAAATTCTAACACATCTTCTACACTGTGTTTATATTCACAAGCACATTAGATCATGAGGCCTGTGAACTGTAGCTGCAGCACCTAGGCGTGACTGTGATACCCTTGTGGATGGCGCAGAAACCCCACGTTATGACATTTTTCATCTTTTTGCATCCATGAAAAAGACTTAGTTTTCTAATGCAATTTCAAATTTGGTGCATTGTCTCTTTTTGGGCCAGGCTTTAATCTGAAATTTAACTGAGACAATTCTAGAGCTTTCATTTCTGAATAAATGCCATCCTCTTATAAAGCTGTTTTAAGATGTAGGCTTTATTATTATTCAGATATGGGAGGTCCAACAGATCAGGAGACAACATTGAAAAGATTGTTTGTTACTCACCGCTACTAAGAGGTGGTACATGTCACCCTATGGGGGAGGGGGGAAGTGGCTCATGAGGAAGCACCAGGGTTGGTCACAAGGCAGAAGGATCAAGGGGAAATGTGGGCAAGAGCCTTTATTGTGGTTTCCTTGGGAATAAGTGGGAACCACGGAGTATGCAAGTTTAGGATTGGCTAATTTGAATTATAGTATTTCAGTGGGTTCTAGGGCATAGGGGCTGTCTCTAATTGTTTGACACCTGGCTCTGGAGTGATCACGGAAGGAGAATAGCAGTCCAAAGTTTGACAGATAAAAAAGATGTTTGGGGCCCTGGCCGGTTGGCTCAGCAGTAGAGCGTCGGCCTGGCGTGCAGAAGTCCCGGGTTCGATTCCCGGCCAGGGCACACAGGAGAGGTGCCCATTTGCTTCTCCACCCCTCCTCTTCTCCTTCCTCTCTGTCTCTCTCTTCCCCTCCCGCAGCGAGGCTCCATTGGAGCAAAGATGGCCCGGGCGCTGGGGATGGCTCTGTGGCCTCTGCCTCAGGTGCTAGAATGGCTCTGGTTGCAACAGAGCGACGCCCTAGATGGGCAGAGCATCGCCCCCTGGTGGGCATGCCGGGTGGATCCCGGTTGGGCGCATGTGGGAGTCTTCTGTCTGACTGCCTCCCCGTTTCCAGCTTCGGAAAAATGAAAAAAAAAAAAAAAAGATGTTTGGAATTGGGACTCAAGCTTGGTTTATTTGCATATGCATGGAGTACCCAGCAGGCTCTGACTTTATTGTCTCTAAGAATAGTCCTGGGAGGGGCAGTCCCTCCAGAGTCTGCAGGCCCCCGATACCAAAGCATCAGAATCACACAATACAAAGCCCATCCCTTGATATTAGTTTACATATTATAAAGTGACCAACTTTTTACAATGAAGAGGACAAAAATAAATTGAAGAAAACAATACCATAAATAAAAGAAACATTTTATTCATTGCAACAATAATATACTATAATATGACAGATGCATAATAAAAACATTTTTAATATTTTATATTGTAATTATGCTTACATGCCTATTAATTTTTAATAATAATTGTAAGAAAAAAGTACTCATTTAGATACAAATATGTCACATCACATGCAATGGATCGACTCTGCATCAATCGAATACGGACATTTACAGATTAGTCTTCCAATATCAAAAAGAAGGACACTTTTTGAAGGAGGACAGAACTTACAAAAGAAGGACTATCCTCCCTAAAAGAGGACAATTGGTCACCTTACATATTAGAACATGTACCTTTAGACTTTCAAGAAATATGATTATTTTTATAGACTTTGTTTTTACCACTTGGTATGGACTGCAGGTTGTGTTGTTGTTTTAATGCCATGTATTAAGCCTTTTGCTAATAAGCTGCATTTGGAGCATAATTGTTGTGCAATGATTGCAGGAAAATGTTTCAGCTCCTCTTTCTCACATGGGAGAGCTCCGGTCGGAAAACCCTGCCCTGCCCGGCACCCTGCAGGGGAAGAGGAGCTGTGGACAGCTGCTTCCTCGTGGTGGCGCCTACACTCCAGGCCAGGCTCAGAAAGCATAAAAATGCCCTAGCAGAACAATGCCAGGGTTACCCTTTCCCCAAGACGGGGGAACACTATTTATTTTATGGCACTAGATTGAGTTGTCTCCTGAAAAAATTATTATTTGACCTAGAAACCTGTGCTTGCTTGTAAATAATCAGGGAAAGAATCAACTGCAACCCTGGCTGGCAGGGAAACTGGAGTGGGACCCCCCATAGCCTTCCTCAGCTTTCCCCTCTGACTAGTCAGGACTTCAGTAGCCCGTGGACAAAGCCTGAGGCTCTGGAGACTACAACACCCAGGAAAGGAGAGAAGGACAAGGTCTCCTCCCCTGTGGGGAGGGATGGAAGATTCCATAGCAGGGGTGGATCGCTGGAAGGCTGGATGATGAAGGGGATGGAGGAGAGAAAACTCAGGAGACCTTGTAAGATACTGTGACATCTACTCACTAACTTTCTTCAGTAAGCTCAAGACTAAATTTTGGTTTTGTGTTTGTGTGTGTTTTACAATAGATAATAGATTCAAATGGTTCAAAATAAGTATGTTTTGAAAAAGATTAATCCTGAAGAAGTCTTTCTCCCACCCTATTCCCATCCACCATGTTCCCTACCTTCTTCCCAGGTAGATTACCACTTTTATCAGTTTCTTATGTGTCTTGTGTTATTTCCTCATATAAGCAAAAATTAATATATGCTATTTTTCTCTTTATTGCACAAAAGGCACCATACTCTGTACGTTCTGTTTAATACCTTCCTCTTCTTCACTTAACAGTATATCCTGGAGATCTTTCCATATCCACACAGGGAGAGCTTTCATCTCCTTTTTATGGCAGCATAGTATTCCACCAGGTGGATGTACCATACTTTACCCAGATCCTTTTCATGTGCACTTGATGGTTCAGCATGATACTGTTATAAACCATGTTGCAATTAAGACTATATGTATCTCATTTCTGATGTGTGTTGGTATATAGATAGCATAAATTTCAAGAAATAGGATTGCTGGGTCATAGGGTATATGCACTTTTGATTTGAATAAATAGGACTAAGTTGCCCTTTATCAAGGTTGCTTATTTTGTACTTCAACCAATAAGGGATGACAGTCCTTGTTTCCCTACAGTGTCATAAACAGAGTATATTATAAAATTAATTCTCAAAGTTTCCAAACTAATGATGACTATGGCTTGAGATAGGGATATTTATGTTGAAAATATCAGCTGATTTCTATGATGTGTTTCTTCTCTTACTTATCAGCTGGTAATTCATATACAACCTGCCCAGTAAGTACAGGTGTGCCGACACAGGCTGATGACCACTTGGTCACAGCAGCAAAGTATTCTGAGAGGGGAGGAATAGACTTGACTATGGATGGGGTTGGACTAAATGTCCTGGGATGTTCCTTCCATCTTAATTGTCCAGTTTGATAATATGTCTCATTCATTAATCTCATTTTCTTCTTCCCTCCTTATAAAACTTACATATTAGTTACGTTCTAAAGCATTTGGTAATTGTTTTTCACTAAAGATACACTTGGATGTCTAAGTTTGTGTCAAGATTTCATGGACCAGTCTGTGGTTGAACTGACTGCCTAAGTTTCCTTCTCCTTGTGTGACAGCTATACTAAAAGAAGACCTGTTTGGGTGGGGAGCAGAGCTGGGTGATTTTGACAGCCCCTGTAGTCGACTTGTTTTGGGAAACAATTTCTTTCTCACACAAAGCAGTCCAGTGATCTGAGCAGACCCATTCATTGGCTTTAATCTTGTTTGAAGTCCCCTGGGAATCAACCCAAAAACAAACACAGGGTGTTTCCTCCATCATTTCCCTTCAAAACACTTTGCTACCATTATCTAATCAATCTCATAGCAGGTTGTGGAAAGGAAGAGGGTTTTTCTCATGTCACAGTGCCTGCGAGTCAGGACAGCACAAGGCAATTTGACAAGGAGCAGCAGGCAGACTTCCTGTGGCTTTCCTCCTGCCGGTGGTCTCTGGGGGAGCCCCGCTCTAGTGTGCACCCCGCCTTCTCTGGGTATCTGGGTGGACATTTGGGGCTGGTACTCAGTGAGCTGAAGACTCTTGCTCATAGCCATTGTCAACTCAGGCTTTCGGAACTTTGTCTAGTTGATAGCAATGTGCCTGTGGGTAAGTGTAAATCTTGTTTGAGCCTCTGTAAAGTAGGAGTAGTAAGCTAGATGTCATGGAATTATTGGGAAGATAAAATGAGATAATAGACATGGAGATACTTGACACATAGTAACCAGACATTAATTCCTTCAGGTAAAACTAACCAACCAACCAACAACTAACCACCCAGTTAACCAACCAAACAAACAAACAAAACGTCATCATCATCATCACCCCCATCACCACCAACAAAATGGTTTTATTCGATCAGTATCAGTTGAAAAACATCACAACACATCAGAGAGGAGCATTGCTGTTCCTGCCTGTCATTGGGTGGGTAGCTGTGTGGTGCAGGGAGGGGTGTGCAAGGAGTTTAGACTGCAGCTGGGTGGCCTAAGTTCAAAGCTTGGCTCTTCTACTTCCCAGATGAGTGACCTGACTTAGTTACTTAACTGCTTTGTGCCTCAGTTATCTTGCCTGTAAAATGGCCATAATAATGGCACCTACTTTCTAGGACTGTTGTGAGAATAAATGTGCTAATTCACCCAAGAAACTCAGCTTAGTTCCTGGCATTGTCAGATTGTATAAACTGTGCAAACCTGGCCCAACTCCAGCATAGTGCTGGTTCACAGACCTGTCTTTCTCCATAGGCAGGAAAGACAGGCACTTCAGACCACTACAAATTAGGAGCCAGGAAGTGGCCTGATTGTGTTGGGTAGTGCCATCAAATGGAAACTGATTAGCTAAATACCTGTCCTGCAAAAGCCAGTATGCTCATATCAGGATAGGACTCCTTTAAATGTCCCTCACGAGCTTTTGGCCCATGGTACAGTTCCAGTGCAAAGGCTAGACAGGATGCTGGGCTGCAGAATAGCAGAGCCCCTCATAAGTAAAAGGCATGCTTTCTTTTACTTTGCCAGTGGGAAAACTTACCCAGCGCCACAGGATGGATAGACATGAGGCCCCCTGGGAAATGAGGCATTGAGAATCAACATCACATTGATTCTGTCATCAGCCAGTTATAAGGAAAGGCTGGAGAGGTTTGGCAAGTTCTTATTTGAAAAGAGATCTCTTTGACCCAACTGAAGGCTCTCAAAATGGTGAAGAGGATTAATCAAATTGTTTGTGACAAAGACCATGAAAACAAGAGAATTTAATTTGAAAATTAGGAGCATGTGAAAACTAAAAGGCACAGTTCTGGCCAAATGACTTGAGGCGATTCTTAGCATTCATATGGGATATGTTACAAAGCCAAGGAGAGGCTGGAAAGCAGGAGACAGGAATGCTTTGGCCACCAACTTGTAGTGGATGGGGAACATGAGGCATCGCAGGAGCGAGGGAAGAACCATCTGTATTCAGGGTGATGAAATCGGCTGACATTTGTTGAGTCCTTACTTACTGCTAAATCCAACTTGAAGCACTTTGCACATATCAACTCATTTAAAAATTCTCAACAACTTAATAGGTAGGTGCTATCATTATCTTCTGTATTTTACGGAAGGTAGAACCAAGGCACAGAGACTAACCTGTCTGAGGTCCTCCAGGACATGAACGAAGACTGCCAGGTGTTATGCCAGGACTCAAGTCCCCGGCACTGCCCAAATCCCACCTTAGCGGTGTCCTCATTATGGTGGAAAATATGTCACTTGATGGCTTGGCAGTAAGTTTTAATCAGGGAAACAAAGCAAACTGGTGACCAGATTGTTCCATCTCGGAGGGAAGCCGCTAACCCCCTTCACGGGGAAGGGTGCACACAGATTTCTTCTCTCCTCACTGTCCCCCTTTCTTCTTCTTCTTAACCTGTTAATGCAGACCATTGCAAATACGTACCCATCATCTGTTTCAACAATTATCATCCATTTTCAGTCTCATTTTATCTACTATCATCACTTTTCTTTTCCTGGAATATTTTAGAGCAAGTCCCAGATGTCGTGTCATTTCCCTGGTACATACATGTGTTTAACAGATAGGACCTCTTAAAAAGCATGGCCACCATGTCATTATCACACCTCATAAAATGAACAACAATTCCTTAATATCATCCAATATCCAGCCCATATTCAAATTTCCCTGATTGCCCTTAAGATGTTTTTACAATTAATTTGTTCAAATCAGGATCCAAACAAAGGCCACCCAGTGTCGCTGGCTGTTATACTTTTAAAATATCTTTAACTTTTTAAAATTACCTTTTTTTGTTTTGCAATAACTTGAAATTTACAGAAAAGTTACCAAGCCAATGCAAAGTTCCCACATACCCTTCATCCAGTTTTCCTTTGTGTTAACATCTCACACAATGGTACATTTGTCAAAAGTAAGAAATTAATATTGGTACACTACTATTAACTAAATTTCAGAGTTTATTCGTATGTATTTCATCAGTTTTTCCACCAATGTCCTTTTTCTGTTCCAGGATTCAATCCAATGCATTTAAGTCTCTTTTAATTTAGAACAGTTCACCTTTTTTTTTTTTTTCCTTCACGCCATTGATGTTTGGAGAAAGCAGGTCAACTGGCTGGAAGAATGTCCTGCACTCGGACTTGGCTGATTGCTTCCTTCTGGTGTTGTTTAACTTGTTTCTCTCTTTCCCACATTTCCTATACATTCACGGTTAGATGTAGAGGCTTCATTAGAACTGAGGTTCCATTTCTTTTTAGACACAAATTCTTCATGAACGGTCCTATTACATCACAGTGCGAGACACATAATGTCTGGAGCTCCCCCTTGCAGTGATTCCTGGAGGATCTTTTTGACCCCACATTACATATTTGTGCTAGCACTCTTTCAAAACCCCAGTTTTTTTCTCTTTGGGTTATACTTTATTTTGCATTCAATAGTTTTTGTAGATATCTCATGAAGATACTTTTCTAATCAACTCTTACTAGTGGCAAAGAATCCATGCTAGTCATTCTACCTTGAAGATAAACACACTCAAAGGTTCTCATCATTTATCGACGATAAGAAGTTTGCAAAACAGGAACCATGTTGGGCTACCTTTGTCCTGTTCTTCAGAGACACGGCAAATGTGCACGTGCCAGGAGTTGAGCTGGGAATGAGGGAGGTGAAATGGACTTTGCAGCTTTGCTCAGCTCATCTCATAAAGGGTGTGGCAGAGTGGAGAGTTGGCTTGGGGTGATACAACAACCATGGGACTTGGGTCAGGACTCTGCCGTGAGTGCCAAGAGCTGATTGGCATTGGACAAATTCAGGGCCAGCGGGTTCAGCTTTGTAGAACATGTGCTACATAGATCCAGGATGAATCACTCCCATAGATTGCAAAGTGGGTGGCAGCCCCTGCAGTTGTGCAATCTACAACCTACAGAAACATACGTGGTCACCTGGGAATTTACACAGCACTCCGTGGGTCCCCAGTTGTATCTTCTATAAACTGGCTGCACTGTCAGGGTCCTGGCAGGAAACAGAATGGACCCCACATGGTTCAAATGAAGAGGCTACAATGAAGGAGCTCTTATAGAGGGTGGGTAGGGTTAAGGGAGCAAACCATAGATGGGGAAACACTTTGGGACTAATGCTGTTGGGGCCCACTGAGAGCTGGAGCATGGAAGGGGCCCCTGGCAGCAGCTGGAGCCATGGAAGGACATGGTTATTGCCAGAGACCTGCAAGCTAAACCAGGAGGGAGCAACCAGGAGGGAGCAGGAAAGAAATGCCCTACTCTTACTCCACTCTCCTCATGGCCTCCTCTCTTTGACTGCTTCCTCCCATTGACTGGGCCAAACGCAGCCAGGCAATGCAGTTCATGGGGTTCCGGCTACCAGCTCAGAGCAGGGTAGAGAGGGTAGGCAGTGATCTGGAGGGGGTTGGAGTGCCAAACGGAGAAAAGCAAGCACTTCAGGGGATCTGGGATTGGATATTAGATCTAAGACCCTTACTTATCATTTCTTCATTTGGTCACAACTCTTTTTAAATATTGGGCCCTTTCTTTCCTAAACCATGTTGGACCCTGATAGGGAAGTAAATAGGGACAGACTGTGTGTGCAGTGCGTGGAAGTAGCCAACAGTGACAGGGTGTGGGTCAGAACCTTGGGAAGATCCCCTCCTCCCCCAGGCCACAGGTGTCTCCTCAGAGAGGAACGTTTGTTCCTTGTCTGGCTTCCTGTCACACTTAGAATGGTCTGGGGCCTGCCCACCTCCCCCCAGCTGTCTCCAGCTGCACCAGCCTCCTCGCCCTTCCTTCCAGCACGTGATGTTGTAGCGCTTGTTGTTCCCTCCGCTGCCGCTTCTCAGGTGCACTCCTTCATATCATTAGAGTCTCTGCTTCCACGCCACCTTTCCCCAGAGGCCAACTCCTACCTCTCCACCTAAAGCAGCGACCTCCCTCCCTCATAACACCTGCAAATTTAAAAAGGAATTCTTATCATTTTCTTGTTTACTTCCAGAATCCCTGAGTAAGTGTCCTGATGTCGTGTTCTTGGTTTGTCTAATCCACTAAACACACGGTATATTCCTTTCCAGCAGTTTTATATGAAGTGGAGAAATCTTTTCCTTCCCCATTTTAATCTATTTGTTTGGTTAGGGCTTTTCTTTCAAACAATTTTCCTGCTGCAATGAAAAAATTCTTATGGTTAAGAGCCTGGCATGTCCTAGGCACTCAATAAATATTTGTCAAATGAATTAATGAATTAATGATCCTATACATGTTGGGGGTGGGGCATCCAGCAGAGGGCGAGGGAGGTGGGAAGGAGCGCAGGGCAGGCTGAGTGGCGAGTGGGCTGGCTGGGTTCCCTCCTGGGCTCCTCACGATCTGCTCCATGACTTCAGAGTCTCCGTCTCCAGCCTGGACTTGTCTCCTGAGCTCCAGGTCTGTCCCTTCAGTGACCTCTCTGAAAAATCTCCTTGAATATGCTGGAAGCCCCACATTCAACACATCCCCAAATGAATTCTTTTCTTCGACCTGGCCGGCCTGCTTCCTTGTTCCCAGGCTCAGTTCACGGCACTTCTAAAAGTGGACAGTAGTTGTAGTGACTAAGGGCTTGGGCCCTGGAGTCAGACTGTCTGGGTCCAAATCTCAGCTCTGCGCATGACTTCTCTGTGCCTTAGTTTTGCCATCTGTAAAATGGAGATAATAATGGCACCCACCTCACTAGATTGTTGAGAGGAATAACAGAATATATAGTTCAGGTGCTTGGGATGGTATCTGAAACCAGTAAGCTGAAGCTGTGTGTGCTACCCATTATCACCATTATCTTCACTCTGTCGTCTGGGTGGGGACCCAGAGTCATCTTAGATACCCCCTCCCCACTTCCCGATCCTGCTAACAAAGCCCCACCTAATAGAGGTACAACGTAAGCTTTAGATGAGCTTTTGAATTTTCTAACAGACATATTAAAAACATTTAAGAGAATTAAGGAAAATTAATTTAAATAATTTTACTTAGCCTAAAATATAAAAATATGATCCTTTCAACATAGAACCAATACAGAAGTTACTAGTGAGATAGTCTACATATTTAAAAAATTTGGAGCTGCCTCTTCAGAACCTGGGGTGTACACTCTGCTTGCAGCCCCGCTCACTTCAGACCAGCCGCATCTGAGAGCCCGCCGGCCGCCTTGCCGGTGGCCACGGCACCGCGTGGTGCAGGTCCAGCCGACCAGCACATCGTGTGGATTCTCTCTAACCTGCTCCCTCGGCACCATGTCCAGTAATCTTTAAATTTTGCTCTTAACACTTCTGTGTAAGAGGCTCTGAACTGGTTTCCCAGCTCCAACCTTCCCTGCTCCTGTTTGCCCTCTGCACCCGGAGAAATGGCCCCCAGATGCAAACTTGATCATTTCTTGCCCTGTTGAAATTCCTTCAGTGGAGCTCCTCCATCCCCCGCCAATGGGACAACTTTGGCCTTTTACACCCCTACTGATGTGTCCCTGCTAGTCCAGCCATAGGGCCTCATTTCTGGCCCTCCCCCACGGCCTCTCTGTTCAGCCGCCTTCTGTGCCATTCCCTGCTCGAGTTGCTCCCCCTTCTGACACTTTCCTCATTTTCTCATCCCTGGGACTTAGCTCACACAGGTCTCTTCTATGACACCTGCAACCCCCAGAGCTGATCTAGCAGTCAGTTCCTCTCCTGGCACTTCCTCACACCCTGTGCATGGTTCTGTTTTAGCATCTGTCGCTCTGCTTATCCCTGTGGCTTCACCTATCCGTGTTCCCAACTCGGCAGGACAAGAACTATGCCTCTTGCCTTTGGGTCCTGGGCACTGTCATCTTAGCTCCTGCAATTTCCCAATTCTGCAAATATGGCTAGCTCTGAGATATCTGTATGTAAAAGGAAGTTGTGAGAGATAATTTTAGAAAGGTAGTTTGGGGCCAGGTGGTGAAAAAATTTGACTGCCAGGCCAATCAATGAGAGTTCAGACTTTATCCTGTAGGCAGTAGGGAACCATTGCAGGTGTTAGAGGGAGAGCAGCTGGGACAAGGGTTGATGCCAAGAGGGCATTTTGGCTTCAAAGTGAGGTTACATCCAAATCCTTGGCACTCTTTGCTAAGGCCTGGAGGGAAATGACATAATCTATTTTTAGAACCATCTTTTCTGGAAACTACTTAGGGGTGGGTTGGAGAGAGGAAGTGAGGAAGAGAGTTTCTATGAAGCCAGGCCCTTTTCTAACTTTACATGTAAGAATGTACATAGGGATGAATTTTCTTAATGACCCTAGGAGAGAACATTCTTTCCACCTTACAGAGAGAAGGAAACTGAAGTTTTCTTAACTGAGGTGAAGGAAGTTGCCCCAGACACCCTATAGTAGGTGTCTAAGCTGGGGTGCTGTTGGACCTGAATGCTTGCTGGACAGCCCGGAGGCCACAGAGAAAACCCAGGGAGAGACTCGGGCAGGACCAGGCTGGCTCCCCTGAGCGCGATATCCACATGAATGGGTGGCAGCTTCTGGGTGACAGCAGGAGGTGTGCACTGGACTCGAGGCTGCTTGCCCATGGCCAAGTCCCTCTGGGTGGCCCTGTGAGAGCGCACATACCAGACTGAAGTGCCTTTGAGTGGAATCAGACAGCTGCATGGGGTTTTGAAACAAAATGGGATACTTACTATGCCCCCCTCGTCCCCATAAGATTTTGATTAAATTGACGGGGTCTTCTAGTTACAACCAATGCCTTAGCTTTAATAATGCCTTGATTTAAAAATCCTTAAAATAATTTTTGGCTCTTTCAGCATGAAAATATTTCCCCCCAGAGCCTTTAATTCTGTAGTCCTCTATTTTTCCAATCAAAGGAAACTCCACAGGACGTTCATGGTCTTAATTAATGACTCTCTAATCAGAGTTCCACTCTGACTGCTTTCTCTCTTCCCGCCCCCCCCACCCCGCCCCTTGTCTGGTTTCTCAATGAAAGGCTTATCTAGAACTTGTGCCGACTTCAAACAGACACTTCATAATAGTAAATTGCAATAAGGTTTTATCAAGTGGAACAACCTTTCATTTTCTTTCTTCTGGGCCTCAGTGTCAAAGCCACCCCTCAGGGAATGTGGCCTGTCTTCCTGTCTGGTCGTCAGCCAAGCCTGCCTTCAGAAGATCGTGGGGAAGGTGTTGTAGATTATGTACAAGAAAGACCCCCAGGACAATGGTCGGCTGATATTTGAGAGGCTACCTGGAGACTTTTAGTTTGAATATCACACCTGACAAGTCTTTGTTAAGTGCTAACTTCAATAATTTTGGATAGAGAGGTGAGCAGGGCAGGCACCACTCTCTCTCTCTCTGAGAATGAATGGCAAGTTCCTTCTTTGGTGTGATCATCTAGGGGGCTCACCTGACATTTTCATTTATGGTTCTCTCTTTTTCTTCATCACATACCAAGAAATAAGAGACACAATTGTGTTGCTCAGAGCCCAAAACTTGAATACATGTCTTCCAGATGCCACCTCTCAGTAGGGTAGTTTGGCCTTGGCTCTCCTCTTCCTGGGGGCTTGGGAGAATGAACCGAATGATTCATTGATTTACGCAGCTATCCAGCTAATATTTATTCAGCTTTGACCAAATGAGTTGATCTTTATGTCCAGGGAGACAGAGATGAGTGGGAAATTACCGTCGGTCTGGGTGCACGCAGTGTGTTGTGGAGGAGATGGCAAACGTGTTAAGAAGTAATCATGGCGAGGAGAAGTGGGTCCACACAGGAGGTTGTGGAAGATTTCTGGGAGCACAGAGTGGGCATCAATCCTGGTGGAGGGGTTAGTGAAGAGCTGGATCCTGAAGAAGGCTCACTGGGAGGGGCCAGACAAAGCTGGGACAGTGTCTTAGTTTATTAGGTGGCTGTAATGGAATACCACAGGCCGGGGGACTTGTAAACAAGAGATATATTTCTCATAGTCACAGTTCTGGAGGCTGGGAAGACCAAGATCAAGGTGCTGGAAGATTCAATGTAGTGAACACCTGCTTCCTGGTTCATAAACGTCCATCTCCTTGCTGTGTCCTCACAGAGCAGAAGGGGTGAGGGAGCTCTGTGGAGTCTCTTTTATAAGGGCACTGATCCCATCCACGAGGGCTCCACTCTCATGACTGAAGCACCTCCCAAAGGCCATGCCACCTAATACCATCCTATTAGGGCAGGGGTTGGGAACCTATGGCTCGTGAGCCAGATGTGGCTCTTTCGATGGCTGTATCTGGCTGGCAGACAAATCTTTAATAAAAAAAATAATAATGCATGACCGGGTGGTGGCACAGTGGATAGAGCGTCTGACTGGGATGCAGAGGACCCAGGTTCAAGACCTGGAGGTCGCCAGCTTGAGCATACACTCACCTGGTTTGAGGAAAGCTCACCAGCTTGGACCCAAGGCTGCTGGCTTGAACAAGGGGTTTCTCGGTCTGCTGAAGGCCCACGGTCAAGGCACATATGAGAGGGCGATCAATGAACAGCTAAGGTGTTGCAACGAAAAACTGGTGATTGATGCTTCTCATCTCCCTTCCTGTCTGTCTGTCCCTATCTATCCCTCTCTCTGACTCTGTCTCTGTAAAAATAATAATAATAATAATGTTAAAAATATAAAACATTCTCATGTATTACAATCCATTCATTTCCTACCGCTCATGTTCATGGTTGCGGGTGGCTGGAGCCAATCACAGCTGTCCTCTGGGACAACACCAAATTTTTATTGGATAATGCTTAAGGTACACGGGTCGTTGTATGGCTCTCATGGAATTACATTTTAAAATATGTGGCGTTCATGGCTCTCTCAGCTAAAAAGTTTCCTGACCCCTGTATTAGGGATTCAGATTTCAACATATGAATTTTGGGGTAGGAAGGGGCAAAAACATTTAGTCTCTAGCCAAGGGCATTCCATACAGAGGGAGCAGTCTGTACAGTCATGGCAATGAGAAGATTCTCGGCCCATTGGGGGATTCCAAGTGTTGCTCTGTGGCTGAAACATGGAGAGGGGGTGCAGGAGAGGGTGACAGAGGAGTATGTGTGTTTGGCAGGGGAGACAGGCCAGGAACAAGTGGCAGAGGCCTTAAGTGCCCAGTCAAGGAGGTGAGGATGGGGAACAAGCAGAGGTCTGTTTCCAAGAGTGAAGGGATCACTCCGTGTTTTGGGAGGAATTCAACAACCACACAGAAGAAAGGGGAGAGGGCGGGAACACAGGAGGCCAGGGCACCTCTCGGGAAGTTATTTTAAAAGCTCTGACAAAGGCCAGATGGAAGGAGCACCTTGGCAGCTGTTGTGAGAGCTGGAAGGGATCAGACTGTGTAAGGAAAGGATCTAGGAGTTATCTAGAATAAACCAGACTTGTAGAGCCCATCAGATCTGGGACAAGGGGGCTGGATGTCATTCTGGGTGGGGGTGCATGGTGGAGAAAACCAGGTGGGGGGGCTGGCCCACAGGGTTGTAAGATGTCCTGCTCAACTCTGCAGATGGGTGAGTGGGTGCTGACATCCAGCCTGGGCAGTTTCCATCCAAATATGGGGGAGGGTACCTTTCCCTAATTTGCTCAAGTTTGGGCAGATAGCGACCCTAGAATGGAGTTCATTTCTTAACCTGCTGAGTTTGAAGGCCTCTGAGAGATGAGGATGCAGATGTCCGAAGGGTGGTCCATGGCAACAGCTTAGGGCTCTCAGGGGACGGGGGTGTTGAGAGCAATAGGACCAGGCAGCAGCGGCACTAACCTGACGGTGATCACCCAGGTCCAGGGCTGGCCCCCTGTCATGTCCTGCCTTTGCACACATCTTTGATTTTGCTCAAGTCTGTAATTTCCATCTCACTCAGCTCTCTGACTTTGGACCTTGACTCCCCGATGCCACCTTTAGCCTGAGTCTGGTCCCCAGATCCCCCCCAAAACTACTCTTCATGGGTTTTTACATGAGCCCTGGAATTCTGGATGGAGCTGGAGGTGAGGATGAAATCCTAGACTTGGAGTGGAGGGAGAAAGAGGGTGTCAGGGGACAGACTGCATCACAACACGGAGCCCTCACTCACCTGGACAGCTCCTTTGTAAGATGGTCTCTCTCAAGGTCTCGTTTGTGCCTGCAGGTACGTGTGTGTACCTGCTATGTGTACCGGTGTGTTGGGCTGGGCATACACCTTCTGCTCCATCCCAGCCACTCCATGCCCCGGCCCTTTCAACACAGCACATATCCTGCCTTTGCTCCTTTGCCATGCTCCTACTCGAAGTATAAGACTCAGCCTCTACTCCCTCTTCTGAAGTATTAACTTAGGATCATATGTCATCAGGGACACTGTCTCTTTATTTGCATCCTTCCTAAGGATACTGTAAGTCTATCTGAGGGCAAAAATGATGTCTAGCCTGACTGGGCACCAGCAGGGCCTAGCATAGAGCCTTACCCGTGCAGTTTGGTTTGTCATGGATGCGGGTTTGCTCAGCGAGAACGAAGAACACAGCTGAGAAAGTGACCTAGGTTGTGCAAAAATGTAGATGGATAAGCATCAGATGGTCTACCCTTGCCCTCATGAGGTCATTTTCTAACACCTTTTGAAGGCAAAGGGCCACTTTGCACCAAGCCACCAAACCTTGCATATGTTCCTAGTGTATTAGTCAGGTAAGGCGAACTGGTGCTGCAGTGACCGCTGACACCTCTAAACAAAGGCTGTCCGATGCTAGTTAGAGGGTTCAGTTGGTAAGGGAGTTGCCTCTGTACTCAGGGGTCCAGCCCAGGGAAGGTTTGCTGTGAAGGAACAAAGAGAGCTTGCAGAACCCATACTCCTTCTTCTCTCTTTGGCTCAGAAGTGGCACAGGTTCTTTCTGCCGATAGTCCATTGGCCAGGGCTAGTCCCAGGCTCTGCCCAGCAGCAAGGGAAGCTTCTGAGAGAGGTTTTTCTGTGCCCACAGTGGATAGAAGACCCAGAAGTTGGTGAGCACCAATAGGCTATAATACATATTCCTGTTTGGGAAAAATTCTACAGTTGCTTCGACCCCTTGCCTTTAGTGTCTAGAATCACAGTCTCAGGGCCATCAGTGTGGTTTTCTGCTTAATTACAACATTTCTACCCATTGTTACTGCACTAGAGAGTGGATCCCTGGATCCCTTTAGTGATGGGGAACTCACCCCTTGATCCCCCCTCCCACCACTATACAGCTAAATCCAACCTGACTATTACAAAGTTATTCCTTCTATTCAGCTGATATCTTTTATCCATTGGTCCCCGATTTATCCTTGGGGGCTCAGACAACAAGTTTAATTCTTTTTCCCTGTGTGGCTTGGAAAAATCTAGATCACTTCCCCTTAGTCTTTTCTTCTCTAGATCCAACGTTCCTCTTGTACCTTAGCCCTTACCAGCTCTTCTCTACACTTACTGTTGGTTTATTTTACCACCAGCTTTAATGGTAGGCGCTCCAAGTGCTGAACTGCAGAACTGTGCGGTGGAGGGGGTATGGGAGCTGGGTGGGGGGAGCCCTGGGCAGATCACACACCACAAACGCTCAGCTTGCGGCACATTTGGGAGGGATGGCATGATGTGGATTCACTGTTTGAACCCCTACCGCCTGCGTGCCTGTCCCAGGAAAACGCTTGTAAGGTCAGCACTCCCCTGGGTGTTGCCTCTCTTTTGTTCTGTAGCTTTAGTCCCCTGCAATGGACTGAATGTTCATGTGTTTCCGCCTCCCCCAAATGCATATGCTGAAATCCTAATCACCAAAGCGGTGGCATTAGGTGGTCAGGCCTTTGGAAGGTAATTAGGTCATGAAGGTAGAGCCCTCATAAATGTGATTAGTGTTCTTATAAAAAGGACTCCAGGAAGCTTCCTCACCCCTTCCACCATGAGAGGACACAATGAAAAGACAGCTATGAGCTGGGCAGCAGGCTGTCACCTAACACCTAACCCAGAGGTCAGGAATCTTTTTAGCTGAGAGAGCCACGAACGCCACATATTTTAAAATGTAATTCCATGAGAGCCATATACAACAACTCATGTACCTTATGCATTATCCAATAAAAATTTGGTGTTGTCCCAGAGGACAGCTGTGATTGGCTCCCGCCACCCCCAACCATGAGCATGAGCGGTAGGAAATGAATGGATTGTAATACATGAGAATGTTTTATATTTTTAACGTTATTATTTTTTTTATTAAAGATTTGTCTGTGAGCCAGATGCAGCCATCACAAGAGCCACATCTGGCTCGCGAGCCATAGGTTCCCGACCTCTGACCTAAACTGTTGGTAACTTGATCTTGGACTTCCAGACTTCAGAAATGGAAGAAACAAATTTCTGTTGTTTATAATTCCCCGATCTATGGTATTCTGTTCGAGCAGCCTGAACAGACTAGGGATACCTCCCTTTGTCATTTATCACCAAGTAATCTCATTAAGCTCCTAGGGAGGTATTTGTTTAGCTGTAGCTACATTAACCAACAGTCAGACTTCTTATCACCACGTTTTAGTTGGGTTTTCAGCATTGGCAATTGGACACACTCTATATTTTTTAGTGTTTCTTAGGTTTTGCTTTTAATACTTAAAAAAATAACAACTTCTGTTTAAGATCACAGGCTATTTTGTGGTAGCCATCTATTTTGCTGTCTTCTGAATGCGTGTTTCACTGCCAATGTTGGGCAAACCTATAGGCTTACACTTGTAGATATGCTGAGCAAAGAAGCACTCCCTCTTATAGGGCCTGGGTGGAATTTTAGGGTTGTTCAGGTAAAGAAGAAAATTCAGGGTCAGCATCTGCAAAATATCCACGTTCTGCTCATATTTTGCCCTGGCCAACCACAGAGTTTGGAGCAAAACAAAGCATCCCTTCTGTTGGGACTATCCTGCTACCTTGAGTCAACTCCAGCCCATTTCTGTGCAGTCCTGGGGTCGGGCAGCTGGGAACATGGTCTGCTAGAGAAATCTGTGCGAAAACCACTCTGTTCTTACATCGCCTCCCTGAACTTCTGGGAGAACTGCACACTCCATGTCCTGTAGGGCAATCCGGAGAGGGGATTCTGTTTTAGATTAACAGGAGGATTTATCATGCCAGAAGGTCAATATTTACCTTGGCTCCAGCTTGATGAGTATTTACTTCTTTGTTCGGTGGCTCTCTCTGCTGACTTCAGCAGAAGCGAAGATCTGCTTTTTGTCTGCTGAAGAGGATGCTGACTGATATTTTCTTATCGGAAAGGCCTGGAAACATAGTTTCAGAGGAGTCCACTTCTCTGGTTATGGTGGGGGGTGGGTTTTCTTCTTCCACCAAGAAATCTGATCCCTGTTCGTACAAACAACCCTGGTTCTAAGGTGCCTTTGAACTACAGAAATGAGAGAGTACAGGACCCCAGAAAAACCACTTTTTCTCTCATCTACTCATCTGAAAAATCTGGATTATAAAGAACCCCTGCCTATCTGTGTTTGAAGAAGTAAGGACTCAGTGAAACACACCTGATCTTTATTTGTTCAGTTTTCATTTTATCGAGGTTCCAGGGGTCATGTGATCACCAAAGGTCACCAAGGACTTGGGAAAGAAGATGTACCTCTCAACAAAATTCCTAACTCCAAACCTTTAATTCTCACTTTCTTGGGCTCTTGGGAACAATGGTTTCTGCTTCTACTGAGATTTTAACATTTATTTAGGGCGTTCCAGAGCATAGTTTGAAATAAAGACAGATTTCTTTTGTGTGGAGTGCCAATCAGAGGCCAACCAGGGATGCTCATGTTTGAAAATGTGCTAGACCTTCCCAGGGCACTGCTGTGTCAGCTTTTCCAGGGTTGCTCAAACCTTCCCAAGCTTGCCACCTATCATAACTGTGTCTTATATTGAAAAATAATGTGAATTGGTCATTCTGCCCAATAACATTTGTTTCAAAATAAAGTTTTGTTTTAAATTGTTGTCTATGCAGTGAGTGAGATGTATCAGGTATACTGGGGCTCCAAATCTTTTGAGAAAGCTCTGAGCACTTCCAAGTATGAACCTACTGGTTGACCTTACCCTGGGAGTTTGAGAAAGGTGTGTTCTTTAATTGTATTCCCAACCAAATCATTGCAAATAATAATAATTATGCTTATTGAACATTATAATGTGTTTGATGTACCATTCTAAGTACTTTCTGTGAATAATTCATTGAATTCTTTTAGTAAATTTATATATTAGGTGCTGTTATTATTTTTAGGATTTTACAAATGGGGATGCTCAGAGAGGTTAAATAACTGGTTCAAGGTCACACTGCTGGTACTTGTAAGAGTTGGACTCTATTAACTGGTGTTCTGGAGTTGGTGGGAGGAGTTTACAGTGTGATGCCACAGAATCTTCCATTCTTCTTGGCTCCCATGGCCCTGCTGGGGGTGCTACAGCTGAAAATCTTGCCTACAAGAGTGACCACTTAATAAGGTTGGGTACATCCACCGTTGTCTTCGAGACAGGAGTGGAGGATGAAGAGAAAAGTGAATTACAGAAGGCCAGAACTGGAAAAGTTTTCAGACAAGCCAATCTATCCTTCACTGTTTACTCTGGGTCACCCAGCAAGTTAGGGGGAACCAGGAGCTAAACCGGACCTCCTGGGCTGGGTAGTGTGGGTGAGATCACAGTTCCTGATTTTATGCATTTTTGTGCCTTTTCCCTCCCCATATAAATGGAACCTCCTCTCGTTTGCAGGCCATTTGTTCATACTGCCTGCAGTCTTTGGAAGAAAAAGGGCCATTTTAATACCTTCTTAGAGAAAAGTATAAGCACCTTGAGGGTGAGAGCCATGCTATTTGCTTCTGACACACAGGTATTTCCTGGTACATGTTCATGAGGCCAAAATGAAGTTAGAGTACTTGTGTGAAGAGGAGGACCAATCTCAGACAACTGCTTTAGTCCTGAAGTTTCTGGCATGCATTCAATCTTTTCCTAGAGTTTTTTGTCCTAAAAGAATCCTGTGATATATGGAGTAATGTTCTCCCTTCCTCTCCTTGGTCCCTCTAGCTTGGGTGCAGCCCCTGGCACTGGAAAAATGAGTTTAAGATAAAAACAAAATTCTTGTTGCCTTACTGTAATGCCTGTAGCATGAAGCCAATTCATAGCAACATGGAATTTTCTGGTCTTTAAGATCTCATTATGCAAGTAAAGGAGGGTAAGGAGGGAGACAGAATGCTTACAAATTCCTGGGGCAGGGGGATGACCTCACCATTTATTGCGTGTTGGCCAACTGCCCAAAGAGCACAGTTCAGATTCCTTTTGGGGGAGGCACGGAAAATCCTCTGATAACCCAAATTCTCCAAATCTTTGAGGCCTTGGGAGAGGGATGGAGAGTGAGAAGAAGGAAGTGGTCCTAAGTCCAAGTTATGTTTCCCATTAGGGGGCTGTCCACCTTGAGACGAACTTTACCCATCCTGATTCCTAGATGGAAACTCTGGACTTGGGACGTGTGCAAGTTCCGTTTAAAAGGTCCAGGAAGGATTTGAGGGGACTGAGTGGATAAGGGTGGGGAATTTGGGGAGAGAGTGAAGTTTGGGTTTGGACATGATATCCTGGGATGTTTACTCCAGGAGGACGTAGGGAACATGTACGTATGGGTGGGTACATATTGAGATAGGCAAACAAGAGGGCAAAAGCCACAAGAGTGTTGCAGTCCACTAAGCACTTCCATGTTTGATGGCTTCTCTCCAGTGCTACAGGTATTTTACAGACAGCTCCACTGTTAGAAATGGCAGAGACATCCTCAGGGTCTCTGCCAGCCCCTAGGATGCTTTTGGGAGAATTAGAAAAGATTCCCAACTTGGGGAAATGAGGGACAGGATGGATTTCAGGTCGCACCTGTCTCTGGGAGGATCAAATGTTGTGGCGATCCTGCAGCCCAGAAACAACCAGCTTGGGGTGGTGGGCTCATGTGTGAACTAGGACTCAGTCTTTTCATCTGTAAAATATGAGACTGCATTACACCTTCCCAGCTCCTTTCCAGATTGGAGGCCTCGTGCACCATTGCTTCTAAGAATAAATTGTCACCCAAATTGAGAACTTCCCTTGTTCCTAGCTACTTTGCTACTTCTCACCTTGAAGAGACAGCTGTGGTGGGAAGGGAGGGAGGTGAGGGGGGAGACTAAATGTCCAATGGTTTGGTTCAAAGAGCCCTAGACGAGGAGAGTGTATTTTTCTGACTTAATGTTTTTGAGCCTCAGTTTCCACTTTTGAAAAATGAAGAGAGTTTAATAGAGCAAGCAATGTTAAACAACTTTGCCTGGTGAAATCGCCAGGCAAGGAGTGGGTGCTCTACAAGGGTTTGCGGACCAGGAAAGGGTTGAGACCCAGGCGCAAGGTCTGGTTTTCAGGGCTTGAGGCTTCTGGGACCCCCAGCGGAGTTCGAACCCCAGCTCTGCGGCCACTGCCGCCTCCTCGGCCCCGGGCTGCCGAGGGTTAATGAGAAAGCCCCACGCCCCCTTTGACGGCGTAGAGCCCACCTCGCTGAATTTGAAAAGGCGGCCCTGGAGAGGCGTGGGCGCCCCCCCCAGACACTTTCAGCTCGAACCCGGGCTCCACTCTCTCGCCGGCTCGCTCGCTCTTCTCCCGGCGGGGGAAGCGAGTTCGGTCCCGCCGCCGGCGCGCTCCCCACGCTCTTCCCGCCCGGGACTCCGGGTCCCCGCAGGCGGCCGCGCAAGATGAAGCTGGTTCTCCTCCTGCCCTGGGCGTGCTGCTGCCTCTGCGGGTCGGCGCTGGCCACCGGCTTTCTCTACCCCTTCCCGGCCGCAGCCCTGCAGCAGCACGGCTACCCCGAGCCGGGCGCCGGCTCCCCCGGCAGCGGCTACGGGGGCCGCCGGTGAGTAGCGAGGGCCTGGGGCGCGGGGCTGGAGGCGCTGGGAGTCCGGGCCGATGGAGGGCTGGGGGGTCGGGATGCCGGGGGGCCGGGGGCCGGGGCACGGACCGTGGGGGGTGCGGGCGCGCGACGGCGGGGGCTGATGGCGCCGGGCGCTCGAGGACTGCGGGCTGGGGACCCGGGGTAGTCGGTGCCTGGGGATAGCGACAGTGGGGGTCGGAGGAGCGGGTCCAAGGGACTGAAGGTGCGGGGCCCACCCTCTACTCCTTCACTAGCTCTCCCAGCCTTCTTCCCTCTGCTCCCGGCTTCGAGTGGAGGTGGCTGAACCCTGCGGCAGGGCGAGGAGGCGGCCGCGGCTGGCTGGGGCTGGGCGGCTCGGTGCCTGGACGGTCCCCGGCTCACGTGGCGGCGCCGCGCTCACCTGCGCGCCGCGGCTTTGTGTTGGGCAGCAGGTTCCCGGGTTGCCAAGGCCGTGCGTCCAGGTCCCCCGCCTCTCCTGCCAGCTGCCCAGGGACACCAGAGGGGCAATTCTGTCCGATCTTTGGGGCGGGTTCCGCGGAGGAGCCTCGGACGTGGTTTTCCAGCCACCTGGAGTCGTGGAGCCGCCTCGGATCGGATGGGTCCGCTGTGAGTCTTGAGGAGGAGCCGGGTCAAGGAGCCCGCGGTACCGGGACCCACAGCAGCCTCCTCCTCTGCCGGCAGGTGGCGCCCTGGCCACCCCGACGAAGGTTAGGGCAGGGTCTCCTCACGGCGAGGTTGAATTCCACTAGAAAACGCGTGTAAGCACGCAAGTAAAAGTTGCCAAATGCCTCATTTGCGCAGCTCGAAAATAGGTTTTTCCTGTTCAGTGACAATCACGACTCAAACGGCTGTAGTAGAACACACAACTTGCACTCGTACCATCCATTTCTTTTGATCCTAAAACCACTCCCGGATTAACTATTGGAGTGTTAGCATTTCTTGAACAGAGGAAACTGAGGCTCAGGGAGACGTCTCCATTTCAGTGACAAATCAGGACTGACCTCCTGTGCTCTTTCTCCAAACCCCGTGCTTTCTGGCACCACTCTGCTTATTGTTTTGGAGGAAGGCAAGAGACAGACACCAGGTCTTTTCTCCTTGTATTTACCAAACCCGGGAGGGCGACCAAGATGAATTCTGGCAATGTCTTATAGGAAGGAGACAGGGATATTTTGTGCTGGGAAGAACATACACTTAATGGCTGGATAAGGCGAGACTCAGAAAAGCTTATAAAAGTGCTTCTGGAAAACTTTGCATGCAATTTTATTTTCCCTATTCTGTTTGGAAATACTTACCCAAAGCTTCTATTCTCCAAACACCCACAGTAGTGTGGCCTCTGCACAATTCCATATGAGAATAGTCTGAAAAAATAAGCTTTTCAAGTTGCAGAATGATATGTATAGCATGATCTCATTTATGAAAAAAAGAATTCTGGTCTATGTCTAGGTATATAAGTGCCTGGAAACA
Organism: Saccopteryx leptura; assembly: GCF_036850995.1. Lineage (NCBI taxonomy): Eukaryota > Metazoa > Chordata > Mammalia > Chiroptera > Emballonuridae > Saccopteryx > Saccopteryx leptura. The sequence continues at coordinate 189,826,598 of NC_089506.1, forward strand.
AAAGTTTGTAGGAAACCATTTTCCATGGTTACCTATATAGAGAGACCTGGGGCTGGCTGGGAGGGGGATGGGAGAGAGTAAAAGAGAATTTCCAATTTTTTCTTCTGCCTCTGTCTTATTTGAATGTTTTACAAGGAGCGTATATTCATGCATTACTTTTGTAATTAGAAAGTGTGGGAAGGAAATGAAAGGGCTTCTGCAGCCTGGAATATGCACTCTGGGAGGAGCCAAAGGTGAAGTCCATGACGGGAGTGAGTGAATGGAGACCCGGGTTCTGGTGTTTGGTGGGCTGGAACTTGGGGACCTCTGCAGAAACTTGGAAAGGATCCTTTTAGCACAAATAAAAAGAGGCCCAAACAAATGTGGTGATCTTCCAGAACTCTTTCCATCAGGATGGGAGCAGGGAGAGGTATAATTAGGTTCAGGGAGGATCTGGATGAATTTGTGGAAAATAGATTCCCAAATAGGATACTAGGAGGTGTTAAGGAGGTTTGAGGCAGGTTCCAGATGCTTGAGCCCTTTCACACAAAGCCCAATGTGGGCATTGCAGGCTTGAGCTGGCCTCGTAGTCCATGTTCCTGTGTCTCAGGAGCTATCAGTCACAGGTGGCCATTGTCCTTGAAATTCAAGAGTCCCAGAAGCAGAGAGGTTAGGGACAGTGTTTGGCATGGGGCCCTTCACAGCTTTGGCTTTGTATTTGTGTTTATAGTGGCTTGCTCTCAGTTGACAGGCAAAGCAACAGAGCTGTTTTTGACAAATAGTCTTCCTTTATTTCATGGTGTTGTTCCTGTTGGTATCTGAGTTTTGGATATGAGTTGTGTTCTCCTTCGTGTGTGTGTGTGTGTGTGTGTGTGTGTGCGCGCGCGCGCGCCTGTGCCTACCTTCCTGGGCCAGGTATCTAGGTCTGACATGCGTTGGGAGCTTTTTTCTTACCCAGGAATGCCCTGTTCTGCTCATCTCCATCAGAAGCCCTTTGTTTAAGCTGTTTTGGCCAAAAGAAGAGAATCCCAATTCCTCAGAGGGCTGCTTCCAGTTGAATCTTGCAGAGTTGTTCAGATGCCAAATAAAAGCTGAAGGGAAAGGCGACATTAATTGACTAGAGGGCTGCACTGAGGACTGAGCCCCCCCCCCCCCCCCCCGATGCGCTAGTTCTTCCATTCTACCCTCGTGAAGATAATATGTTTGTGGCACTCTTTAAAGGACGCAACTCTCACTCACTTACCTTCCTTCCTCCCACAGATGTTTATTAAGGGTCTTACTGTCTGTTGTCTTCTCATCTCTGCATCCAACCTGAAAGGAACCAAAACTGCAGCAGGTGATCAGGGCTCAGGGTACAAGTATTAAGACCAGAGAAAGGTCTGTGTTCCATCTCTGGTGCATATCTTCCAACTGGAGGAGGGAGAAGTTTTAATTTGGATAAAAGATAACATTTTAATATCAATTCTTAGAGAGTATTCTGCGGACTAAGAGAAATCAGAAGAGGTGTGGAACCTGTTGGATTTCAGCAGGAGAGGGAATGAATATGTTAGAGAGCGGGTTTGTGGGCCAGGGGACAAAGGACTGTGTTGTTGTTTTTGCTTCTCCCCTGAAGAAAGATGCTCATTCCATAAACCACTTACTCCTGTACAGGGCCTGCGGCTTGAGAACAAATGGAAGTCGCATACTGTAGGGCTAAATATCTATAGGCTCTGAATCAAGCTACTGATGGTTAAATAGGTTAAGTAGGTTTGGCTTCCAGCTTCGATGAGTGTATCTTCACAATGACCTGAAAAGTTAGATTCAAATGAGAAATTCTTAGATGTCTCAGAATTCTGCTCTGGAACAGGGGAGAGCTGGCCCTGGTCCATTTTTACCCTGGATTTCTCTCACACTGTGAGGGTTATGCACAGGCTTACAGACTCCTCAACCTCCGTGTCCCGGTTCAGCGCACTCCTCTTGACCTAGAAGTGGGCACACTGACTGTGGGGTCTGCCTAGAAGGATGGCCTGGGAGAAATGGTCCTGGATTTGGGCTTGGGGCCATTCGGGCAGGGAACCGGAGCCTCCTGAACTGGGTCTAGAAGGAGGCAGGGGATTGGGTGGGTACTTCCTCCTGGCCCCACAGACACGTCATTTCACGGGAAGGGCACAGTGAGAGGAAGTGAGTGCAGGACCCAGGGCATGGCCCTCTGTGGGTCTGAGGGCCACTGGTCCTCCCACTGCAGTGCGGTGGGGGCTTCCGGCTCTGCCCCTAATTAATACTATGAACTTACATGTGTTCCTTAACCTCCCGGAGCCTGTTTCCTGGTCTGCCTGATGAGGACCCCATGGAGACCTGACATCAGGGTGTGAGGCTCGCTGGGAGGGCATGCGTACAAAGCAGGGAGGGCAGAGAGGGGAGCACAGACACTGGGTTGGCAGAATGCAGATCTGACCTCATTCCCCCTTGCCCTCGCCCTTCAGCCATCCTCACTGAGATGAGAAGAGTCCAAGCTGTTTAGCCACCAGTGCGGGTTCCCCTCCAGCTGCCGCAGCCGCCCACCGGCCCCCTTTGCTGCGCCTGTAGGTCATCCAGCTGTGCTGGGTGCTCTCACTCCAGGTCACACCTTTTTGATGCTGATACTAATGAACGAGTAACAATTTCCCCTGGACCATCTCTGGTTTGTTCCATCTCTGTCCTTTATCTACATGAACCTGTCATTTTCATCACACCTTTTGAGGCAGCCTTCTCCCTTCCTACCCCTCCCCTTTCTGCCATTATTTTGGACACACAGATGTTCAGGTGTGTGGCTCACCAGTGGCCAGTGTCATGCTTGTAAGCCTCTCCCTCCCTTTCCTTCTGCCTCAGCCATTTCCTTGGCCTCCCCTGGTTCCTGCTGTCCTGCAGGAACCTCATACCTCAGTATTTAAACGTTGAATTCGCCTGACCTGTGGTGGCGCAGTGGATAAAGCATTGACCTGGAAATGCTGAGGTCGCTGGTTCGAAACCCTGGGCTTGCCTAGTCAAGGCACATATGGGAGTTGATGCTTCCAGCTCCTTCCCCCTTCTCTCTCTCTGTCTCTCCTCTCTCTCTCTGTCTTTCCTTCTCCTCTCTAAAATGAATTAAAAAAAAATTAAAAATAAATAAATAAATAAACGCTGAACTCAAGCCTTTTCGTCCTTGTCTCACACGCCCTCTCACTCACATGGCTGACCCTCATCTTTGCTCACTTTGTCTTCTTTTGGTCAGTCAGCCTTTCCTGGCTTCATGGCCTTTCCAGTCCAGTCTGGATCTTGCTGACACCCTCAACTTCTTGTCCTCTTGACCCATCTTAGCTGCCTAGGAAGGCCCCTCAGAGGACCCTCCAGCTTTCCGTGGGCAGGGGCAGGAAGGCAGTCAGTGTGTTTTAGCATAGCCATTGCTCACCAGCAATGCCAACCTCGCTGCTCTCTGATGGGATCTGTTTCAGTTCTATAAAGTTCTGTCTTTTCCACACTGCGGCTGCTGAACAGACCTTTCTCAGCTGCATAGAGGCCTCTCCCCTGGTTAAAACCCTTTGGTGGCCCACTATCTCCTACATCAGCTTGGCAGATAGGTTTTAACTATTATGTCAACTCTCACTGATTGACAGGAGCTGCCTAGGTGAGTGTGTTCAGAAGGATTCTGAGGGAGAGTCTGGGCTCAGTGGGAAAAAGTGCCAGGACAATCAAATGACATCGCTGTGAGTGTGGGACAGGAAAGTGGAGGCAAGTGCCTTCATGATGAAATCCACCCTCTCCAGCATTGCATGGAAAGGCTATCTTTCAAAAGCCTATCTTCTGTCTCTGTATCAGGGACACTGTGTAAGTTATCTCTCTTATGCCTCAGTTTCTTTGCATACATTGTTTCACTTGCTTGGAATGCCTTTCCCTGATGAGTTAGATGCCCTCTGTGCGCACCTAGCACACCCCTCTTACCTCTATCTCATGATTTCTCAAGTTTAGTGACTTTGACATGCGGACTGGATAGTGTTTTTTTTTGTTTTGTTTTGTTTTTTGTATTTTTCTGAAGCTGGAAACGGGGAGAGACAGTCAGACAGACTCCCGCATGAGCCCGACCGGGATCCACCCGACACGCCCACCAGGGGCGATGCTCTGCCCCTCCGGGGCGTCACTCTGTTGCGACCAGAGCCACTCTAGCGCCTAGGGCAGAGGCCAAGGAGCCATCCCCAGCGCCTGGGCCATCTTTGCTCCAATGGAGCCTTGGCTGCGGGAGGGGAAGAGAGAGACAGAGAGGAAGGAGAGGGGGAGGGGTGGAGAAGCAGATGGGTGCCTCTCCTGTGTGCCCTGGCCGGGAATCGAACCCGGGACTTCTGCATGCCAGGCCGACGCTCTACCGCTGAGCCAACCGGCCAGGGCCTGGATAGTGTTTTGTTGTGGGGTCGCCCTGTGCATTGCAGAATGTTCAGCAGCAGCCCGGGCCTCTACCCTCTCAATGCCAGCAGCTCACCCTACCTCCTGACTCTGACAACCAAAAATGCCTCCATTCACGGCCAGATGTCCTGTGAAGGGCAAAATCATGCCCAGTTAAGAACTATTGTTCTCTCTGAAGCCAAACATTTTGATTTGATGACTTTTAAATATACTGTATTTACATTTTTTTTCAAAGGATATTTTCAACCCTACACACTAGAGAGTAGGATGATACTTCATGGACCCTCACTGGGATTTGCCATCCATTACATTTTGCCACACTTAATTCAACCCCTAAATATTCTTTTTGTGTATATGCGGTATTTTAAAGCGAATCCCAGGCTCATGTTCATTTCACTAGTAATATTCATATACACATGATTCCATACCACCGTGCCGTTGCCACATCTAACAAACTCCTTACTACGACGACAATTACTGTTACTCCTACTACTATTCCATTGTATTTTTTATTGGGTCTAAAGTTCAATCCACATTCATATTTCTTCACTTGTCCAAAAACATTTCTTTATTGTTAATTTGTTCAAATCTGAATCTAAATGAAGTTTACTTGTTTGTTGTTGTGTCTCTTTAATCTCTCTTAATGTAGAAGAGTCCTCTCTCCTTAAAAAGAGTGCTGCCCTGGCTGGTTGGCTCAGCAGTAGAGCGTTGGCCTGGTGTGCAGAAGTCCCAGGTTCGATTCCCGGCCAGGGCACACAGGAGAGGCGCCCATCTGCTTCTCCACCCCCCCCTCCTTCCTCTCTCTCTCTTCCCCTCCCGCAGCCAAGGCTCCATTGGAGCAAAGATGGCCCGGGCGCTGGGGATGGCTCCTTGGCCTCTGCCCCAGGCGCTAGAGTGGCTCTGGTCGCAGCAGAGCGACGCCCCGGAGGGGCAGAGCATCGCCCCCTGGTGGGCAGAGCGTCGCCCCTGGTGGGCGTGCCGGGTGGATCCCGGTCGGGCGCATGCGGGAGTCTGTCTGACTATCTCTCCCTGTTTCCAGCTTCAGAAAAATACAAAAAAAAAAAGAGTGCTTTCCCTCCCGTGACGTTGACTTCTTGGAGAAGACCAGTTGTTCTATGGAATGCTCATGTTCTGCATGTGGCTGATTGTTTCCAAGTGGTGTGATTAATTTGATATTTTACTCCCTGTATCTCTTTTGTATTGGAGATTAGATGTAAGGGTTGGTATGATTTAATATCTCTGTTGCTGGGGGAGCAAGAATGCTTCGTAGTGGCCTGACCTGTGGTGGCACAGTGGATAGTGCATCAACCTGGAACGCTGAGGTCACCATTTCAAAACCCCGGGCTTGCCTGGTGAAGGCACATACGAGACAATTGCTACAAGTTGAGGTTTCTTACTCCTCCCTACCTCCTTTCTCATTCTCCTTTATCTAAAATCATTTTTAAAAAATCTAAAAAAAAAAAAAAAGAATACTTTATAGTAGGTCCAATTTATCATATTGTTTCAGAATGTGTTATGAATTGAATGTTGTGCTCCCCCCAAATGCATATATGGAGCCTTACATCCAATGTGATAGCATTGGGTGGTGGGGCCTTTAAGAGGTGGTAAGGTTTAAATAAGGTCATGAGGGTGGGGCCCCATGATGGGATTAGTGTCTTTATATAAAGAGGTGGAAAGACCAGAGGGCCCCATCTCCCAACCCCTTTTCTTTCTCTCCCTATGCCCTGTGAAAACATAGGGAGAAGGCAGCTGTCTCCAACCCAGGAAAAAGGTCCTCATTAAGAATGGAATCTTCCAGGATCTTGACCTTGGACTTCCCAGCCTCCAGAGCTGAGAAATTAATAGCCGTTGCTTAAGCCATCCACTGTATGGTATTTTGTTATGGCAGCCCGAGATGACTATTATAGACATGCTGTCTTTTTCTGGAGGGTTGGGTGTTAAACATTCACCAGAGCACCATTGTCTATAGGTTTTCTTCTCTCTCTTTCTCTTTTCCTTGCAATTTATTGGTTAAAAAAACTGGGTCTGATGGAGTTTTCCTTGTTCAGGAGTTTGTTGATTATATTCTCATGAGGACATGTTTTTCTGTCCTCAGTACTTCTAGAAAACTAGAAATTGGATAGAAAGACTTGATTGAATTTTGATTCCTTCCCTCTCTCTTTCTCTATTACTATTATTTTGTCAAAATTACCTTTTTGGCCCTGGCCGGTTGGCTCAGTGGTAGAGCGTTGGCCTGGAGTGTGGGGGACCCGGGTTCGATTCCCGGCCAGGGCACATAGGAGAAGCGCCCATTTGCTTCTCCACCCCCCCTTCCTCTCTCTCTCTCTCTTCCCCTCCCGCAGCCAAGGCTCCATTGGAGCAAAGATGGCCCGGGCGCTGGGGATGGCTCCTTGGCCTCTGCCCCAGGCGCTAGAGTGGCTCTGGTCACTGCAGAGCGATGCCCCGGAGGGGCAGAGCATCGCCCCCTGGTGGGCAGAGCGTCGCCCCTGGTGGGCGTGCCGGGTGGATCCCTGTCGGGCGCATGCGGGAGTCTGTCTGACTGTCTCTCCCCGTTTCCAGCTTCAGAAAAATACAAAAAAAAAATTACCTTTTTGGCTGTGTAGTATTCTTCCATCAAGAATCAGCTCAGCTGGCTCAGTGTTAGAGCATTGGCCCAGCGTGCAGAAGTCCCAGGTTCGATTCCCGGCCAGGGAACACAGGAGAAGCGCCTGTTTCTCCACCTTTCCCTTTCTCCTTTCTCTCTATCTCTTTCTTCCTTTCTTGCAGCCAAGACTCCATTGGAGCAAAGTTGGCCCGGGCGCTGAGGATGGTCTCTGCCTCAGGTGCTAGAAATGGCTCCAGTTGCAACAGAGCAATGGCCCAGATGGGCAGATCATCGCCCCCTGCTGGGCTTGCTGGGTGGATCCCAGTAGGGCACATGCGGGAGTCTGTCTCTCTGCCTTCCTGCTTCTCACTTCAGAAAAATACACACACACACACACACACACACACACACACACACACACACACACACAAGAATCAGCTCAGGATTCCCACAATGTCTGGTCACCACTCCTTCTTGTGATGTGTTGATGATCTTTTCTACATTGTTATTTCATTTTGGGTTGCAAAATGGTTCTACTCTAATTCTGACATTTCTTTTTCATTTAATTACTGGAATACTTGTATAAATAATTTTACCATTGTCTACTATTTGTAGGTAGCCGTATTTTGAATTGGTTTTTGGTTTATCTTTCCTTTGTTTCTTTTTGCAAATGTAAGTGTGTGTGTGTGTGTGTGTGTGTGTAGGTCTTATACTAATTATACTCTGCTGCACTTGGCTTTTTTTCTTTTTCTTTCTTGCTTTACAAGGTGCTGTGGAGACTGCTTTATATCAGGGCATAGATACCATCTGCCTTCATTTTTTCCCTCAATTTAAAAAATTGTGGTTAATATACATGTAACAAAATTTACCATCTTACTCATCTTTAGGTGTACAGTTCATTGGTATTAAACATATTCATGGTGTCGTGCAGCCGTTGGCACCATTCGTGCCCAGAAGTTTTCAGGTCTCCTGCATTCATTTGCACTGCCCCATATTCCGTGGGCTGTGAATGCCAGTTTATACCACTCACTCCCTACTGAGAGACATTGTGTTCTAACTTTGTGCGTCACATATAATGCCAATTACATGTTATTGTGCGTTATCCATTTCACATTTTTGCAAATAAATTTTTAGGATACATTTGTTAAAAGCGGGTTTTCTGATTGGAAAGGTAAATGCACACATAGTTCTGTTAGTGTGAAATCACCCACCAGAGGAGTTTTATCATTTTACATTCTCATCAGCAGTTTTTCTAAGGAGGTACATTTTGAAGATGCTGGGTCAAAATGGCCTTGTGGGGATGAGCTTAGACTTCCCTGGCCCATACCACCTGCAAGCCTGGGCCACCCCTAACATATGGGGCTTGGGGCCAGGGTATAGATGAAGGCCCACATAACATATGGTTAAGGATTTAAAAGTTATAATTGAGCTTACAAACTGTTAAAATATATTCTGTCATTGACCTTGACAAACACACCTTCCTAATGACCCAGGGGGCCAGGCTGATGTTTAGAGCTCCCAGCTTTCTTGAATTTTGTGTGGACTCTGGCTGTGAGAGAGTCACCTTTCACTTTCCTTCTTGTCCCGCCTTGCCCCTGGTGTGCACACATTGTGGTCATTCTAGCCCCAGTCCAGGCTCCTCCCCTCACCCTCACAGCTGCCACTTGCCCATAGCTTGGACGCTTCTGTTTGGGGAGGAGATTCCAGGCCCCTGGCTACCTACACTCGGTCTACAAGGCGGTAGTAGGCTCTGGGGGTCATGTCCCCTTGGCCCCATAGTCTCCCTGCCTTGTGGGGATGGGTGTGGCTGGAGGGGGGCCAGAGTGGGGTCCTTGAAACCACAGGGCAGACAGTAGGGCTCCTCTTGCACAGGTTTAAGGCAGTTCTGTGTAAATGTCACCTCTGGGGAGAGATGTTAAATGGGTGTCGGGATGAAGTTCAGAACATGTGTATCCCAAATCTTTGGAAGTTGGATGACCTTTCCTCAAATGTCCCCAGTCATAACGGCTGCATCATAGTGACCCAGTTAAGTTGTTTGCATTCAAATGTTCCCTTCTCCTATCTTCTCTGCCTTAAGCTGCTCTTCATCTCCTGGTAGACTGTGATTGCCAAGGGGGATGTCACTGGCTTGTCTGCTTGGAGTCCAACCCAGGACTCAAAATAGAGTTGGGCTGTGCTGGTTGTGTTGAGTGAAGCGAATTGCATTCACAGAGGACCAACCAAGGCCCTGTATATAGAGTGGATGTGGGTCCTACCAAGTGGCACTTTGCAGTCCCTGTGGTGTTGGTCACACAGTGGCCCTGGACATATGGACCCCTTTCAGACAAGGCACACTGGGAGGGAAGGCTCTAGGGCTGTTTATGGGAACTTGTTTCTGCTTTTTTCAAAACATGGCTATATATCCTGGCTTGATGTTCAGGATTTTTACCCATTTTCAAATTATTTTAAGAAGCGACAGCATGGAATTCAGAACTTGTAACTGTTTTTGTTTTCTACTTAGAACTCTCTGCAAGTTGGTTTTGGAAAGGGTCTGGACCGCCATTTTGAAATCTCAATACTCTTATCTTTAAAAGTGTGCTTTTTAAGTGAAGTCTGATGAGACAATGGAGCATACTCAGGGACTTGGTCTTCAGCCTGTGCCATGTCCCCACTTCTCACCGCTTCTTCTCACTGCTTCCTACCCCCTCCTTGGGGAGGGTTCTCAGCTGCTTGCTCCCCACCCTTTGGCACCCTAGGTCCATCGGGCCTCCCCCTGATACATCTGCCCAACGCCTGCTGCTCCCCCCTGCCTCTGGCTAGAGCCTTGGTGTGGGCTCAGGGAGAGCTGAGGTTGTGTGCAGGCACCCCATGACATCCTCGAGGCACGGTGGCTGCTGTCCCTGCCCTGGTCTGCCAGTGCCACGAAGTGTTTAGCGGGTGACCTGGCAAGGGAGAGCCTCTTGCCATCCTGGCTTCTAGTGTGGCTTGAGGCAGAGATAGCAGTGCCCTTGAGGGTTGCCTGTCTGCTGTAGGCCGGTGGGCGCTTGGGAAGGGCCTAGTCTGACTTTCCTGCCCCAGCGGGGCACCGGGCTTCAGTCCTGTGGCTGGCGGGAAGGCTGCACTCATGCACACTCGCACACCTTGGAGTTGCTGGGAGGGGTGGAAGGGTGTCTGGGAGGGTCTGCACTTGCCCCACCGGTATCCCCATGCCTGAGGGGGCACACGTGACACAGTACACAAATGACAGGTCAAGAGAGAGAAGGGAAAAAGCAATGTAGTTTTTAGTACTTTTAATGACACGTTTTCCCGAGCTCCTTAGACAAGGGGCTCTGTACTTTTATTTCGCGCTGTGCTCCACCCTCATTTAGCTGGTCTTTCTCCCGTGCTTTAGGAACAGCGTCCCCCAAACAGCAGAGTGCTGACGAACTCATCAGGATGAACTGGGGAGACGAAGGAACTGGATGTCCAGACCTCTCTAAGACTCAGGAAGAGGGCTTGGAGATGTGTTTTAATGGCCTCCTAGGTGTATTTTTTTTTATTTTATATTTTCTTTTAGTGCAGCCAGGTTTAGGAAGCACTGCATGGAGAATGGAGTTTTTTAAGATTCTTTCATCATGACCCATAGTAAGAAATACCTTTTATATGTGACCAAGAGCGCCTGCCCGCGCATGCATACATACACATCTGAAACAAGTTTCACGAAATAATGCTTACTGTTACCATATGTGATACTCTCTTTTTTATTGTATTCTATCTAGTTCATAAAAAAGTGCTTGCCAAGACTCCAAAAATTGATTCCACAGCCCCTCTCGGTTAAGACCTGCAGCGGGAGACCCCACTCCCCGGGGGGGAATGCAGGGGTCTCTTATCTGCCTGCTTAGTTCTCTCGCCTGGTCCTCCAGACTCGGCCTGACCCTGAAGTCTCTGTTTTTCAGTGGAGCTAAGGTGCCTGGTGTGTCCCTTCCTCATCCCAAATGCCTCTCCCGAACCTGGGCTCCACCCTCTCCTGGGGCAGCCTTCCTTCAGGAAGTCCTCCGGGCTCCCAGCTCTGTTCACCTCTCTGTGGGCAGCTCCCTGTGCCTCTTGTATCTGTGACTGTCTGTGGTGTGAGTACTCCCTTCCCTGCGCCACGGATGGAATCACTTCTCCCACCTGTTTATGCCCTAGAGTGGCCTGACCAGCCCACCTGGGACATGGGTGCATGTGCCCTCACTGCCCACCACCCACCTTTGCCTCTTGGGAATGGGAGCTCATCCAGGCCAGGCGTTTAACCACCCAGCTCCCACCAGCCCACAGTAGGCAAGCTGGCGCTGGGGACTAAATAGGAGGGCGGGGGTATCGCCCCGAGGCCTGGGCAGGTGCCCTTACGCCTTACTTTCAAGAAGGTACCATTGAGCACCTACTGTGACCTTGGCACTGGGGGTAGTGAGAAGATCGGTAATTTAGACCCGGCCTCTGCCCTGTATGAGCTCAGAAGCTGACCGTGAACAAGTGTGGAATTTGCTGCGACACAGATGTGTGTGAAGTGGGGTGGGTAGGCAAGGGGCGTGGAAGCAATTGCCTGTCCAGGAGAATTAGGATATGTGGGAATGTGGGTGTTTTTGTACCTCTGTTTTCTCCTCTGGAAAATTGGGACACTCACAGTATTTACTTGAAAGAGTTGTTCTAGGGCTTAAATGAGTTAATAAAGTGCTTAGGAAAACATGTAGTCAATACTGTCAGGACTAGTGCTGAGTACTATGCTAATGTGCCTTGCAAAGTTGGGAGGATGGGAGATTTCACAGCATGGGAGGTCAAGGAAGGTGTGCCACACTCCAAACTTTGGGAAACGCTGGCCTAGAAGATCAGGCTAAATGCCTAAGACTTCCCAGAGGAGTCATGTTTAAGTGGGTCTAATAGGCTGAGCAGGGTGTCCTCAGCAGTGACTGGGAGTGCATCTTGGGCAGACAGAATAGCCACGTGAGGGCTGGGAGCATGACGGTGCCTGACCTGTGGTTAGTGCACCTGGGTTCACTATGGCCGGACCATGGGCTGCAGGCACGCGGGGGTGGGCGGTGCAGGCTGGACCTCTGGAACCTGCATGCAAAGCCCCTTTTCTGCCACCCTGAAGAGCTTGAGCTTTCTGTTGAGTCAGGATCATAGTGGGACTGGTGCCAGCTTTGCTGGTGGGGGGGGGGGATGGGGCAAAGGAAGAAGTGCTGGGGGAGGGAAGTGAACTGACAGGGTCAGGAGCCCAGAATTTGGGTCGAGGCATTGTGGGCGGGGCAGCGGGAGAGGAGTGCGTGTCTTGTGCAGCCGGCAGCTCCTGGCCACTGTACCCTGATACGCAGGGACAGGTTGCAGAGCAGGGCTTCTGGCCTGTCCCAGTGCTCAGGGGATGCTGGAGCCAGCTGCTCTGCTCCTTGGAACATTGCAGACTCCGAAGTGTTTCTCAGCTTTGAAAAGGCAGCACAGCACACGTTCATGCATGTGAAATACTTGCGTTTTTCCTCCAAGGGATTTTGTAGCCTAATTGTAGTATCGAGCACCCAGTTTGCACATATCAGATATTCTATGGCTACTTGTTGAATGAATGAATGAACAAATACCTTAATCTCTCTACTCTGGGAAACCAAGGTTGTGGCCTCTGCCGCCATGCAGGTCTGCTGCTTCCAGGGGTCCTGGAGAGAGGAGGTCCTTATCTGTGTTTTGTCCCCACCAGGCCAGCTCTGGAAGCTACATTTAGAGGAGCTAGGGAGGCCACCCGCTTTAGGGGCTCCTGCTTTTTCCTTTGAAGTAGGAGTGGGTGGAAAGGGGGGAGTTTTCCTGAAAAATCACACAGAATGGCCCTTTCCTAAGGCCTTACGGTTTTCTGAATCTCCTCTCCCTTCATCTCTTTCCCCTCTCCCCCACCCCAGCTTGTCTGTTATTTTAAAATCCATTCCCAGAGAAACAATTCCTATGGCAATAAGAACACCACTCCAGGCTTCTCTTGGCTTGCACTGGTCCGACACTTCATTGCCGCTCGGAGAGTGTGTGAGCTGGACCCCGACCAACTCTGCCTGGGGCAGGGGAATAGACTAACAATAACTAACTGTTAGAGGATTTTCGGGAATCCTGCAGCCGATCCTAGGGAAGTAGACACACGGCACACTGTTCTTCTTTCTGAGGAGTCAGGGATCCCAGCCTCTCTTGCCTAGTCTTCCTTTTCTTGCCTCCAAGAAACCAGGGTCTAGATGTTTCTCTTTGGTGGCCTATACAAGACCACCTTGAAAGGAGCTGGACCCAGTCCAGGTTAATTCTGTAACACTCAGAGAGAGAGGTGTGGGCTCCCACCACCCGCGCCTTGCTGTCTGCCCCACCCCCAGCTGCCTCCGCAGCCATCTGCGAAAGGTCAGACCTGGCCAGGCTGCCTGTTGACCTTTGCCAGCTCCCGCCGCCCGGGTGAGCATCTGGAGCTTGTTCCATCAGGTGTTAACGGGAATTATGAGACGAAGCTTGTGAACCAAGTTCAAGAGTTTCCTTAATAAAGAGGGAGGATGTGAAGAGCAGGTTCTGGAGCCAGGCTTCCCGGGTCTGAGGCCCTGCTCTGGGTGGCCCTGATGGAGTCACCTGACCTCTCTGTGCCTCAGTGTTCCTATCTGTAAAATAGGGGTGATCATAGTATTTACTTCATCAGGTCATTCTGGGATTTAAATGAGTTAATATTAATGAAGTGCTTAGAACAATATCTAGTAAACACTATGCAGCCTAGCTTCCAGGGGAACCACAGCCACTGGGGGACGAGCACAGAGGGTTACCCCAGAATTTGCCTGGGGAGAAGGGGAGAGGGTCTGGAGGCCCTGAGATGCCCATAGTGAGGTCAGGTGCCGAGGAGTTCTGATGACCTTCATGTCCCAGGGGTTGACAGCCAAAGGAACCCCAAGTACTTCTGGCGTGCCTCCTGCAGCCGGCCTGTCATGACCCGCAGTCTAGCCGGCACTTCCTTCCATTGACTCGGTGCCTCACAAGTAACGTGAAACTAATAGGATTGGGCTGAGATCAAATGAGGAAATGGGTTAAATATGCAGACTAATTATTACTCAGCGGTTCCTGCTCACTGGATGAGGGCCCTGCTTTACAGATCCCTTGCCCCACTTCTACCTCTCTGAACAAGATAGGGAGGGGGCACCAACACTTGCGGGAGGGTGTGTGTGTGTGTATGTGTGTGTGTGTGTGTGTGTGTGTTCAAGCTGTTTGCACCCATGACTGGCTTCCGTTTGAAGCCCAAACATTTTATGTCTTTGTTCAAAGGTATCTGGTCCCACCCCCTTCCTTGTTGTGGAAGGACAAGGACTGTGCGGTTATACTGAGAAGTCCCCCGGTTCCTAGCACAAGGGGGCCCAGCAGAGGGTCTCCCTTGCTTGGAGCCCTTGTGAAAGGCTCAGGCTCCCCTCTTCCGCAGGGTGCAGCCTCTGGAATCAGGGCCGCTGCAGGCTGCCCGTTGGCCTTGGAGGCTTCGGGGCCTGCCATACCCCCAGTCTCACTTGGGAAGCCTTTGAGAGAAGGTGGCAGTTTCCTTCTGACTTGGCTCCTGCTGTCTGTGCCCAACCAGTTGCTTCTGGCATCTGACATTTTTGTCATTCCTGCTCCCCTGGAAGGGCTTATCTAGGAAATCAGCGCTTCCTTCTTCCTGCCCCTCTGTGATTGACTTGGCCACAAGGCTGACTCTAGGCTGATTCTCCGGTTCTTAGAGGTCTCAGCCTGCCCGGGCACCTTCCTTTCGGAGGTGATGAAATCCCGGGCCTCTAAAAGGTTTGCCATGCTTCTCCTCTCTTTTGTCCCACAGCCGATGGTGGCAATTAGCTCAGTCCCTGAAACTCATCGTACAAGAGCTCAAGCTCGCGATATGTGGGCCTCCCTGGAGAGGCAGCTGAGTAGGTGAGAGAGACCCCTTCATCGGGGGCCTAGAACGAGCTCTATCCTGACTCCTTTTGTCTCTGGGTTCTCTGCTCACCACCAAGGTTATCTTTTTTTTTTTTTTAAAGATTTTATTTATTCATTTTTTTTTTCTTTTAGACAGGAGAGAAAGAGAGAAAGGTGGAGGAGAGGAGTGGGAAGCAACTCATAGTTGCTTTGCGCATGTGCCTTCACTGGGCAAGCGCAGGACCTTGAACCAGTGACTTCAGAGTGTTCCAGGTCGATGCTTTATCCACTGTGCCACCACAGGTCAGGCCAAGGTTATCTTTTAACCTCAAGCCACTTCCTGCCCTTGATCACTCTTTGTTTTCTCTTGGGCTAGCTAATTTCTGCTCAATGCTCAGAGATCAGCTTAAACATCATATTTTCAGGAAAACTTTTGCTGTCCCCCCAGGTAAGATCAGGCACCTTTGTTAAATGGGGCCTGTCCTCTGACTTAGAAGCTCATGGTAAGGGTAAGTCAGCCCTATGACTAATTGATTGACAATTAGTTATCTACCCCGAGGCTGTAAGTTCTCTAAGGGCAGGTTCCTCCTGTCTTATTTGGCGTTTATTGCAGAGCGCCAGGATAACAAAGAGTACCTGGCGAAGGATTAACCACTTTGTAATCTGTTAGTTTCCTATTGCTGCTGTAACAAATGACCATAAACTTCGTGGTTTAAAACAACGCAAATTAATTTACAGTTCTCCAGGTCAGAAGTCTGAAATGGGTCGCAGTGGGCTGAAAGATATTCAAAGGACTGATCCTTCTAGAGGCACCAGGAGAGAACCCATTTCCTTGCCTTGCTCAGCTTCTAGAAACTGTTGGCATTCCTTGACTTATAGCTCCTTCCTTCATCTTCA
Organism: Saccopteryx leptura; assembly: GCF_036850995.1. Taxonomy (NCBI): domain Eukaryota; kingdom Metazoa; phylum Chordata; class Mammalia; order Chiroptera; family Emballonuridae; genus Saccopteryx; species Saccopteryx leptura. Next base: position 189,842,313 of record NC_089506.1, read on the forward strand.
GATGGCCTCCTCCAATCTCTCTTTCCAACATTTCCTTTTTCTCTGACTCTGATCATTCTGCCCACCATCTTTTTTTTTTTTATAAATAAATTTTTATTTTAATGGGGTGACATCAATAAATCAGGGTACATATATTCAAAGAAAACATGTCCAGGTTATCTTGTCATTCAATTCTGTTGCATACCCATCACCCAAAGGGAGATTGTCCTCCGTCTCCTTCTATCTAGTTTTCTTTGTACCCCTCTCCCTCCTTCCCTCCCCCCGCCCCCCATAACCACCACACTCTTGTCCATGTCTCTTAGTCTCGTTTTTATGTCCCACCAATGTATGGAATCCTGCAGTTCTTGTTTTTTTCTGATTTACTTATTTCGCTCCGTATAATGTTATCAAGATCCCACCATTTTGTTGTAAGTGATCCGATGTCATCATTTCATATGGCTGAATAGTATACCATGGTGTAGATGTGCCACATCTTCTTTATCTAGTCTTCTATTTTTTTTTTTTTACAGTGATTAAAGCCTTTAAGCAAACTCTTGGCCAATACAGCAAGAATCCATAAAAGAGTAGTGTCCTTAACATGTTCACCAAGTCCAAGTTGGCCCCAACACCATGCCAAATCCCTGAAAAATGCAACCCAACCCCAGTTCAGTCTGTTAGGAGCTGTCACAAGGAGCAGGAGTCCAGGACAAGTCCACATCCAGGAAAAGTCCGCATGGCACTGGAATTGTTGTCACAATTCTATACTTTGCAGCTCACGTCCAAGTCCTAATGACTGCTGCTTCTAGCTGATAATGATTCAGGTAGACTGGAAAAGCCATCTGCAGCATGTGTGGATATCTGCCCACCATCTTGTAAGGACTCTTGTGATTCGTGTGGGGATATGCAGGTAATTCAGGATCATCTCCTCACTTCAAGACACACAACTGCAAAGTCCCTTTTCTCATGTAAGAAAGAATATTTACAGGTTCCAGGGATTAGGACAAGGACATCTTTGGGGGGAATAGTTAGCCCACCACACAAACAGAAATGAAAAAGGAAAGCTACATGAGATATTTGAGGTCTTAGAAAGTTAGATTGATCCTTGATTTCAAACAGTATTATGACTGGAAGTGGCTTTGAGCATCGGAAGCCTGTCAAGACTCAGCCTTGTGTGAAGAAGCATGGTAAAGGCATGCCCTTCCCACCCAGGATTTTATGTAGGCTCTGAGGTAGGAATTTAACTTTAGTTTTCTTCCTAACTCTTCTGCACACTTCTATTGAGTAATCCATTCTTTTCTAATAATTTGAAATGCCACTTTAATCTTATATTAAATTTCCCTATGCACATGGTCATTTTTCTGAACTCTAAATACGATCTGATGCCAAAACCACACTATTTTAATTACTATATCTTTATTGTATGTTTCCTTAGCTGATACAGCAGTTTTTCCTTTGCTGTTCATCTTTATCAAAATAAACTTAGCTGTTTTTGTATATTTTTTCTTTGGGGTGAATTTTAGAATCATCTCTTCTAGTTCTATCAAACATGTTATTGGGGTTTTGATCTAGGCTGTGTTGACTTAATGTTTGAATAGAATTCAATGTTTATAATATTGTGTTTTTTTCAGGAACAAGATATATGCTACGTTTATCCAGATATTGTTAGATTTTCTTAGTCATGTTATAGTTTTGTTGCTATTGTGAATGAGTTCCTTTTGTTCCTTGACATTTGCAAATGTTTATATCTGGCAAGTGGGAAAGCTGTTGATTTGAAGCATGTCTATCTTACATCCAGCTTCCTTCATGCATTAAAAAAATATTTTAATGGTTTTTTCAGATAGTTCTCGAGGGTTTTTGTGTGTGTATATTGGTCCATGCATGTGTGTATGTGGTGCGTGCGTGCGTGTGCGTGTGTGTGTGTGTGTGTGTTGATCATTGTCTAAATCAACACAATTTTTGGCATCAGAGGACCCTGTATTCACCCACCTTTTCCTCCCCTATCTCTACCCAGTTATTAAATAAAGAGCCTAATAACGAACTGTACTTTTTAGACTCTTTGTAGGGTCAGTCACTCTGACCTGAGGCTAAATTGTTTCTGCCATTATCACTCATGTGTCCCTCTCTCTTCCAGCCATCAGCAACAACTTATTTTTCCTGAAAACAGCTCTGGACTAGATAGACCATGAGCTTTCAGCTTCTATTTGGTCTTTCCCTTTTTTCCAGCATCTGTTTGGGAGGGTCAGAATGCTGAGCTGGGAGGTGGGAGTGTGAGTTTTCCACCTCCCCCTGCTCAGCTTGTCCTATGCTGAGAAAAGCAGTTGAAATGAAAACCAAAGGCCACATTGACTAACAGAGCCAAATACACGAACCTGTGTTCCTCTACACAGGTATCCTAGGTAGGTGGTGTCCCCAGCCAAATCGCAGATAGCCCAAAGCATTCCTAATTGTCAACAGTGGTTCAGATTGTCATGATGTACTTCTGTAGACTGATGCTAGCTGTATCTTAGTCCAGGTATTAGCTGTCTATGTGGGGCTGACCATGTGGGCTGACTCTGGTCTTTCTGTGCCTTTTGGTGTGGATGTGGGGAAATCTTAGGGATAGCTAAGACTGCTTCACAAGCTCTGTCCTAGAGAATACAGAGGGCTAAAAATCATGAGTATGTGGAATCTTGGGACAACTTAGCAGGGAAGCTTCTGAGGATCAGGGATGGTTTTCCCTGATCACCACTATATCCTGGCATCTGCCAGTATAGAACCAGAATTAGGTTCATGCTGGGTGGGCATCTGCCAGCTCCGCATAGGTGGGTGGGTAAGTTTATAAAGGCTTCGCCAAGTTGGGGTGCGGTGGGCGGGCCTGATAGCATAGATCTCATCCTTAGAGCTTTGGAGTCAGGCAAATTTACATCAGAAACTTGGCTCCCCCTCGGCTGTGGGCAAGTTATTGTTAACATGCATCTGTTTACACATCTGGAAGATGGGACTAATCAAAGTAAGTTCCTGTGGGAGCATTAGCGAGCTGTTTGAATCAGCGCCATGTGTTGCACTTGGAATCCAGCGTGAATAGCGGCCCCTGGACGAGGTCGTGCTGCCTTCTGGATTGTGTGGCACCTGGCAGAGTGACTGCCAGGAGCCACTTTCCCCCCGGTCCTATCCTGGCATGCTTTATTCTTGTTTCATGCTCTTGCTCTGCATCTGGGCAGTACATCCTCTGGGGTCAGAAGCCCCGTTCTGGATGGCTTTGACTGCCATGGCAGGTAACCCAGGGCTGAGCAGAGATTGTGGGCTAAAACAATCCCGTATTGATTCATCCACCACAGGATCAACTGGGACATCACCGTGTTTACTTTCCAGTCCAAGAAGTCGAAGTCACTCAGGGGCTCATGAGCCTGGAGTTTGCATTCTAACCTGGAGTGAACCAGGGAGTAACCAGGGAGCCCAGTGGACCCTGATGCAGTGTAAGGGCCCAGGCAATTGCATGAACAAGGGGCTTGGCAGGAAAGCCCAGTGTTCTGCCTGGTCATTGGCAGGGAGGTGGTAATGCTGGAAGTCCTCTGCTTGTTGGCCTAGAGCAGCTGCACATGGGGACAGCTGTCTCAGCTTCGGACATAAGATCTGCCCTGAGATTAATAACAGAGCCTGTGGGGAGCGGAGAAGGGCTTGGGTTACCGCGCCAGGAAATTCGCCTGCCCTGCTGACAGTGGGTGGGTAGCCTGCAGGATGGATGGCTCCGGGGCCTGGGGGTGTCTGGGCAAGGCAGCTCACCACTGGTGGAGCCAAGTTCACCCCCTCGGGATGCAAGCCGACTCTCCCCAAAGCTGCTTTCTTTCCGCTGGACCTGAAACCAGCAGGAGCTGATCTCCAAGACTTATACGAAGAGTTGGGAATGGAAACCAAATGTTGGTGTCAGGTAGAGAAAGCTGATGGAAGCCCATGGCCCACAGGCCTAGGAGTGGCGGAGGCTCACGCTCCAATGGCCAGTCCAGATGTTTAGGTGAAAGGGGCCTGACACATTTTCTTTAAAAAGAAAAGTCTTTTTTTTCTGATTATATTTATTATAGATCATTTGGGAAGTATGAAACAGTAAAAAGAAATAAATAATTTACAATTTTATTTTGTAAGTTTTAAATTTTCTATTCTTTTTATTGTGGTAAAATGCACATAATGTAAATTTTACCATCTTAACCACTTTAAAGTGTACAGTTCAATGGTATTAAATGCATTCACATTGTTCTGCAACCATTACCACCATCCATCTCCAGACTCTTTTCATTTTTTTTTTTGTTTGTTTTATTTTACAGAGACAGAGAGAGAGTCAGAGAGAGGGATAGACAGGGACAGACAGACAGGAACAGAGAGATGAGAAGCATCAATTATTAGTTTTTCGTTGTGCGTTGCAACACCTTAGTTGTTCATTGGTTGCTTTCTCATATGTGCCTTGACCACAGGCCTTCAGCAGACCGAGTAATCCCTTGCTCGAGCCAGCGACCTTGGGCTCAAGCTGGTGAGCTTTTGCTCAAACCAGATGAGCCCACACTCAAGCTGGCGACCCCGGGGTCTTGAACCTGGGTCTTCCGCATCCCATTCCATGCTCTATCCACTGCGCCACCATCTGGTCAGGCCTCTTTTCATCTTTTAAAACAGAAACTCTATACCCTTTTGACACCTACCCCACTCCCCTCCCCCATCCCCTGGCAACCACCATTCTACTCGATGTCTCTATAAATTTGACTGCTCTAGGTGCTTCATATAAGTGGAATCATACAATATTTTTCCTTATGTAACTGGCTTATTTCACTTAACATAATGTCCATAAGTTCCTTCATGTTGCAGCTTGTTAGAGTTTCTTCAGTTCTTAAGGTTGAATACTATTCCATTGTTTGAATAGACCACATTTTGATTATCCATCATCTGTTGATGATGGGCACTTGGGTTTCTTGTACCTTCTGGCTATTGAGAATAATGTCGCTATAAGCATGGGTGTACAAATATCTCTTTGAGTCCCTATTTTCTATTCTTTTGGATATATCTGTTCTTTTGGAATTGCTGGATTATATGGTATTTTTAATTCTATTTTTAATTTTTGAGGAACCACCATACTGTGTTTTTTTTTTATTTTTATTTATTTATTTATTTTTTACAGAGACAGAGAGAGAGTCAGAGAGAGGGATAGATAGGGACAGACAGACAGGAACGGAGAGAGATGAGAAACATCAATCATTCGTTTTTCATTGAGCATTGCAACACCTTAGTTGTTCATTGATTGCTTTCTCATACATGCCTTGACCGCGGGCCTTCAGCAGACCGAGTAACCCCTTGCTGGAGCCAGCAATCTTGGGTTCAAGCTGGTGGTCTTTTTCCTCAAACCAGATGAGCCCGCACTCAAGCTGGCGACCTCGGGGTCTCGAACCCGGGTCCTCTGCATCCCAGTCAGACACTCTATCCACTGTGCCACCGCCTGGTCAGGCCACCATACTGTTTTTTTATAGTGGCTGCACTATTTCACATTCTCATAAATAGTGAAAAAGGTTCCAATTTATCTACATCCTTGCCAACACTTATTTTCAATTTTTTTTTTTTGGTATAGTAGCCATTATAAATGGGAGTGAAGTGGCATCTCACTGTGGGTTTGATTTGCATTTCTCCAATGATTCTTGCCATTGAGCATGTTTTCTTGTGTTTATTGGTCCTTTGTATATCATCTCTGGAGAAATGTCTGTTCCAGTCCTTTGCCCATTTTTTTTAATCAGATTGTTTTTTGTCATTGAATTGTATGTGTTTGTTATATATTTTAGATATTATAACCCTTCATCAGATTTGCAAATATTTTCTCCCGTTGTGTGAGTTACCTTTTATTCTGTTGGTTGTGCCCTTTGATGCCCCCAAACTTTAATTTTGATGCAACCTAGTTTATATTTTCTTTTGTTGCCTGTGCTTTTGGTGTCATATCAAAGAAATTATTGCCAAATTCAATGTCATGAAACTTTTGCCCTGTTTTCTTTCATGTATTTTCCTAAGAGTTTTGTTCTTTCAGGACATGTGTTTAGGTCGTTGACCCATTTTGAGTTAATATTTGTATATGGTATAGGGTAAGCATTCAGTTTTATTCTTTCACATGTGGATATCCAATTTTTTCCACACCATTTGTTGAAAAGACTATCTTTTCCCTGTAATCCCATTCTTGAGAGTCATATTTCCTTTTGTTCTTTTCTCTGTACTTGCTTATCTACATATCTATCATTTCATTTATCTATCAGTCTATCTACTATCTATCCTCTATATATCTATTTATTTATTTATCTATATAATCTATCTTCTATCGTCTATTATTTTGCAGAGTTGAGATCACACAAGATATGTTAAGGAGAAAGGATGGTATATTTAGTTTTGAGTCCTGCCTTTTCTTTTAACATGTTTTCCTAGAAGAAGGCTCAATGAGGTGGTTTTCATTCATTCTATGGACATTCCAGAGGCCCACAGTTTACAAGGGACTATGTCAATTGTTGACTGTGCAGAAATGATTCAGAAAGGGTCACTGCCTTCAAATTTAAATACAGGAGAATAAATGAACAATGATTACAGGAGGTCTGTAGTCACAAAGGTCTGGACAATGGGACATGGAATAGAGGCAGGAGCAGTGTGGTACCCAGGAAAGCTGGGGAGGCTTCCGAAAGGGAATGACATTTAGGTGGTTCTTGAAGAGAGAGAGAAGGGGCAAGTTGAGAACAGGGAGTGAACAAAGACTCAACAAGGAGGTGGAAAGAGCCCTACATGACTTGGCCCAGGGCTCTGAAAACAAGAGGTGGGCAGTAAGGATGGAGGTGTGAGCCACTTGGAGGGCCTGGCCTGCCAGGTGGAGAAGCTGTGGTTCATTCTGGGGACAAGGAGCCTCTGGAGGCCTGGAAGGAGGGGAGGGACGTGGGCCTGCAGATATGATGTCCAGTCACGGGTGTGAACAACTGAGGAACAAAACAAGGGATAAGTGAGTAAATGCAGGAGTGAGCGCCCGACCCACTCTCCTTCAGGAAACTGAGGCGCTCAGACTCCCTCCCAAGCAGGTCTGTAACCCCAAGGGGCCCTGGAGAGAGGGCCTTCTCTGTGATTTGTTCTACCAGATCAGCTTTCCGAGAGCCACTTGAAAGAAGCCACGGAGGCCACCAGCTTTAAGAGTCTTGCTTCTTGCTTTGAAGTGGGAGTAGATGGAAAAAGTTTTTCCAGAAAATTCTTTGAGACAGCCTCAATGTAAATATCTGGTGGGTCTCAGAGATTGGTAACCACTTCACCAAGGCCGGGGAGCTGAGGGCTCGCTGCAGGGCGCTGTGTTGTCCTCCAGGATTTGTGGGGAGGGGGCCTCCCACCAAGCCTCCCCCACCCCGAGCTCTGAGCCCCTCTCCCCTCCCCATGTGGCTTCAGGGCTCTCTCAGGAGAGAGCATTCCCCCTCCTCAGGTCTCCTTTTTGACCCGTGCCCTTTGCCCCCACCCTGCCTCTCAGAGCTGACCTGCTAATGAAAGCCTTCTGTGCGGAGGTCAACGCAGCCTGCCTGTGGTAAGGGAGGCCTCAGGGGGGACAGGGCAGAGGAAGGAAAGGGGGAGGGGGAGAGGGAGGGCCCCAGCCCTCAGAGCAGGAGCAGATGGCGAAGAAAAACATGGGCTTGTTTGTCTCTCTGGGGGTCCAGTTCTAGTACAAGATGGAAGTTTCTTTGGTCTCTGGAGTTTGCTTACACACATGCACATGTGTGTGGGGGTGTGGATCACCCCCTTTTTGCTGGAAGTGCTGAGGCCTGAAGGGGAGTCTGGTTGTTGTTTGCCTTCCGAAGAGCCTGACTTTGGGGTATGAATTTGACCAGGCAGGGCTGTGACCCCTCCCCATGCCCTGCATATTCTGGGTGTGTGTCAGTGACGGGTCCAGGGGAGTGACAGTGGGACCCAGGAGATTTCAGGAGGAGAGTCTTCATCTTCCTTGTCAGTCCTTGTGGGTCTGCTCCGAAGTTCTCTGCGGGAGGGAGTGATCTCTGCATTTGGACCCAGTTTTAGTGGCCTCTCCCATTCTGTCGGCTTCAGTTTGGGGATAAACCTTTGTATTTCAGGCTGACCATGTGTTCTTGGGTTTGTTCCTCATTTTAGGGGCAGGTCTTGTTCTTCCCCAGCCTTCCATAAGGAAAAAGGCTGGGAGACAAAAAGGGCCTCGTTCAAGGTCCAGGCCATGTAGCTGGGGTGTGGTTGAGCCAGGGCTGGGAGCTGGGGGTCCTGGCTCCCTGTCCTGTGCCATTGCATCATTCAGCTGCAGGTCTGCGTTTGGGTTGATGGTGTGGCGGGGTGTGACAGAATATAGTGTACTAACAGAAGATGTGAGGTGTAGATATGTATTACTCATAGTTCCCAAGAGGAGGGGGCATGCAGAGCCTCATAGGACCACCGGGGAAGCACCAAGGACCATTGGTGGGCAAAGTGTGGGGTGGAACAAGAGCTTTGTTGTGGTTTCTGAAGGAAGGGACAGGCGAGGGAGGGTCAGTGGGTTTAGGATTGGCTTGTCCGAGTAGTTTCAGAGGGCTCTGGGGTGAGATGGCTGTCCCTAGCTGTCTGTACCTGGTCTGGGTGATGAGAGCTGGGGGGGAGCTCTAAGTATGAGAGCTCCATGAGGAGGTGGTTGGGGTGTGACTCTGGATTGATGGGTCTGTATTTGAAGAGCGTGGCCTGGGGGAGGGACTGTGGAGCGGTACCCAGTGGGGGGGCTGGAAGCCAAGACAAGGTGACTCAGGTTGTCCGGAACAAGGCGTGTCTGGTGTGTGCATGTATGGCGGGTGTTAAAAGCATCCAGTGTATAGAAACTAGAAACATGGCTAACACACAGGGTTCTGTGTGTGCCCTCCTTTGAGTGCTGCCAGCTCAGAGGCAAGTGCAGGCATGGCTGCTGGGGGTTGGAGGAGCCCCTGCTGAGGCTGGGCATATGTTATCACTATACACCATTTTGATCCAGTAATTAATTATTTAACTAATTATTTGTTTAATATGGGTTCTCTGTTACACTGTGAGCTTCCTGAGCAGAGAGACCAGGTCTATACTGCTCACTTCAGTGCCTGAAACATCGTAGGTGCCTAATTACAGTGGTAAACAATTAGTGGTTATTATGTGCTAAATGGTATTCTAAGTATGTTAGGTACATTGTTAACTCATTTATTCCTCACTGACGAACCTATAAGTTAAGTGCTATTATTCTCCCTATTTTATAGGAAAAATGAGGCACAGGGAGGTTGAACAGCTTGTCCCCGGTCACACAGTTAATAGGGGCAGAGTCAGGATTTGAACCCAGACTGTCTATGTCTATGCCCTTAGCCATTTGCTATCCAACCTCTTGGTGCTTGAGAGTGGAGGATGAGCGATAAAGGATACCAGATAAAGATGACATGGTCCACCCAGCTGGGGGAGGGCCACGTGCACCCATGTCTGCACTTGTCCTGGGCTGTGGGGGTGCATTCTGGGAGTAAAGCAGAGCAATGTGGGAGCACAGAGGCTGGGGGAGGGGCACTGGGAGGGGAGGCGGGCCTCAGAGGCAGAAAGATGTGACAGCTAGGGAAGGCCGTCGATCTAGCACAGGAGTGAGAAGTTGCTGTGGGTTTCCCGGCAGAGCGGAGTTGGAGAAGATGGGTGCTGGGGCTGGAGGGGTTCTCCAGGTTGGTGGAAACAGCAGGAGCAGAGGTGCCCTGTGGGTGGGCACTTTGAGCCATGTGTGCCCACCTCCTGTGTCCCATGTGCAGGTACCTTTGCACAGTTCCTTTTTGCATCATTTTTTTTGGTGTGTATTTTTCTGAAGCTGGAAACGGGGAGGCAGTCAGACAGACACCTGCATGCGCCCAACCGGGATCCACCCGGCACGCCCACCAGGGGGCGATGCTCAGCCCATCCGGGGCTATGCTCTATTGCAACTAGAGCCATTCTAGCGCCTGAGGCAGAGGCCACAGAGCCATCCTCAGTGCCGGGCCAACTTTGCTCCAATGGAGCCTTGGCTGCAGGAGGGGAAGAGAGAGACAGAGAGGAAGGAGAGAGGGAAGGGTGGAGAAGCAGATGGGCGCTTCTCCTGTGTTCCCTGGCCGAGAATCAAACCCGGAACTTCCGCACACCAGGCCGATGCTCTACCACTGAGCCAACCGGCCAGGGCCCTTTTTGCATCATTTTGAATTACGCACTCTCTGTATTAATTAGTGATCAAGTTTCCAAAAAGCAGGTGTATGGTGACCTCTGGGAGCCCTGAAAGGGTGATGAAGGTTTCTGACCCAGTTCCCACTTGTCTAAATCGTGCCTTCCTCCACAGGCCCGGTGTGGCCACCTCCTGGCTGTGTGGCCTGGGCCCAGCTATGTGTGGGAGACAGAATAGTGGCCCCAAAGATACCCACATCCTAATCCTCAAGTTTACGATTATGTTACCCTACGTGATGAAATCACTTTGCAGAAGTTATGAAATAAAGATGCTGAGATGGAAGATTATTCTGGATTATCCCGGTGGGCACAACCTAATCACAGGGTCCTTATGAGAGGGAAGCAGGAGGGTCAGAGTGAATAGACGTGATCACGGACGGAAGCAAGAGCTTGGGGTGATGTGAGGAAGCGGCCTCCAGCCAAGGAATGCAGGCGCCTCCAGAAGCTGGAAAAGACAAGGAATAGGATCTCCCCTGGAGCCCCCGGAGGGGACGGGCCCTGCCAATACCGTGACTTTGGCCCAATGAGACTTACTTTGGACTTCTGACCTCCAGAACTGTAAGCTAGTAAATATTTGTCATTTTACATCACTAAGTGGAGTTACTCTGTTCCAGCAGCAACAGCCGATGCTGGAACTTTGTGCCACAATAAAGCAGGTTTCTGCCCATCACCAGATGACTGGGCAAAGAAAATATGGTCTTTACCGGCAATGGAATACTAGTCAGCCTTAAAAAAGAAGGAAGTCCTGCCCTCTGTGACAATGTAGGATGCACCAGAGGACAGTAGACTAAGTAAAATTAGACACAGAAGGACAAATACTATCTGATTCCAGTTATATGAGGAATCTGAAATAGCCAAACTCATAGAAGCAGAGACTGGCATGGTGGTTGCCAGGGCCTGGGGGGCAGGGAAACGGGAGGTGCTGGCCCAAGGTACGGAGATGGATTGTACAGCTAGAGCCTGTGGTTAATACTGTATTGTCTACTTAAACATTTGCTGAGATGGAGATCTTATGTTAAGTGTTCTTATTACAGAAATTTGTGAAAACAAATAAGAAGGCAGGAGAAAATCTTTGGAAGTGGTGTATATGTTTATGGCATAGATGGTGGTGATGGTTTCACAAGTGTATACTTATCTCCGAACTCATCAGGTTGTATCCATTAAATATGGGCAGCTTTCTGTATGTCAAACTCTCCTCAATAAAGTGGCTTGGGAAAAAATAAAGGCTTCCAGGCCTCACTGTCATATGGTTCCAAACAGCCTGTTATAAGGTCTCTCCAGGATGGGAGAAAAAAAAAAACCTTATCCTGAGGAATTCTAACCAAAAGCTCAGCCATACCACCGCAGGATTGATTAAAAGAAACCTTCTTGGTAGGGAAACTGCAAGTCATTAGTTTTCAGCTTTTTCATGTGTGACCATTGGGTGGCCTGGTTCAGAGCATTCTGCAGCTTGCGATGGATTTGATTTTCTGTTTTGATCCCACGGCCAAACCATAAACAAATAGAAGTGCATTGGCAGGGCCCTCTGCCTCTCCGGGAGGCAGTGCTCCTGGGACCCTTCAAGGTTCTGGAAGGCCATCCTCCGAGTTGCCCTCTGGGGATCGCCTGTCTGCGGGGGTTACTGGGTGGAATGCTCCGTCCTCAGTGAGGCTGGAGGTAAACGGCTCTGCAGAAACAAACCGAGGACTTGAAATGGGTCTCTCCACAGGATGCCAGGGGAGAGCTGTAATTCCTCTCCTGTGATTCTGTGCCTTTCTTGTTGCCAGATGAGAGGGGAAAGGGAAGGGTAGGTGGGCTGCCTGGGCAGAGGGACATCTGCCTTCAATCACAGCGGAGAACAGAGGGGGTGAAGATTGCATTCATCAGGGCAGCCGGGGTTCTTGGAGGCTGCAGCCTTCTGGTGGGGTCTCAGCCCTGAGGTCGTGCAGGAAGGGGCTGCTGGAGAAAGCCTTCTGGAACTTAGCTTTGTTCACATCTTGCTCTTGCTTAGAAAGAGCTCTGATGCTCCCCAGGTGTCAGGCTGATTCTGCAAGATGTCAGGGGCCTTCACTATCGAGGTCTGGCGTGGACGAGCTCCCTCAACGCAGACACAGAGGAGCATCCCCCCACTCCACACACAGCACAGGGACTCTGACCCCCTGTGGGGGGATGCTGAGGCCTTATGGGACCTGGGGACCCCAGCATCCCCCTGAGGCTCGGTAAGGAAGAAGGGAAAGCAGGTGCTGGTAGAGTCAGAGAATCACAAGGGGAGATTTAAGACACCGGGGTTGAGAAGCGTTATGTCACCAAGAGGCTCAGGAAAAGGGCAGAGAAGAGGCCTGGCTGGACAGTGCAGGTATAGGTGGTGGAGGGGAAGGGACAGGAGGCCAGCAGGCCCAGGGGCAAGTCCAGGGAGGAAGCTGAACCTGGACGTGCGGACTCCTCTTCTGAAAACCGTGTCCCCTGAAGAAGAGCAGGGGAGAGAAGCACAGAAATAACCCTGGTGGCTGGGGCCCCAGAGTTTGATGTGGAGGCCCGGGGCATTCTGACAGCTGGAGCAAGAACCAGCAGAGAACATGGAGGTTGGCGCAGGGGGTCCCAGGTTCACTGGGAGGGGGCTGGGGGAGAAGTCAGGGAGTGCTCTCCTATGGGATCAGCGCTCCCTGTGGATTGGGAGGTGCTGTTGCCTGTAGGTGGGGAAAGTGGAAGAAGAGGGGAGGTCCAGGGAAAACCAAACTGCCGCCAGCATGGAGGACCCTGACCAGACGGCTGTGGCTCTGAGGAGGCTCCACATTGTGTGGTTGGGGGGTGGTCCTTCTGTAGCCCAGGCCTGGGGCATTGCTGTATGGATGGGGCTGCAAGATCAGGAGGCTGAGGAGCAAGAAGTCAAGAGAGGTAGGAGCCCATGAATAGCTGGGGTGAGGCTTTGGGGGTCAGAGTGCCTTTGCTATGTGTGGGGTGATGCTGACCTTCCCATCCCTGCCTGGCGGAGCAGGTACTTCTTTCCCAAGGCTCCCCGCACTTCAAGTCCTTGCTTATTCTTGTCACCTGCCTCATATTTCAGAGGCTTTTTGTGTCACCTGTGTCCTCTCTGCAGACCGCAGGTCTCCCTTTGGGCCTTGTCAACCAGCGATCATGTGGGGGGCTGGTGTCTAGACCAAATGGCTTAGAATTGCCCCACCCTGTTTTTTTTTTTCTTTTTCCCCAAAACAGCACTTAAATACAGTAAAAGGCACTCTCACGTAAGTACCGTTTAGGTCCAGAGAGAGCACTTGCAGTACCTGCAGGCTCCTGCACGCCCCTGTCCAGTGGTGCACCCACAGGTGACCACTTCTGATTTCTCCCCCATAGATTATCTCGGCCTGTTCTCATAAACAGAACTGTACACCACAGACTGTTTTGTGTTCTTTCATCAACATCGTGTCTCTGAGATTCCTTTTTATTGCTGCAGACGTGAAATTTGTTCTTTTTCTGCTGTGTGGCGTTCTGTTGTGTGAGTTCAGTACTTTACTTATTCATTCTTTCTTGATGGACATTTGGGTAGTTTCCTGACTTAGTAATTTTATAGTCTATTGGTGACTAAGAGCTGGAGAACCTTGGTCTGAACCCGCCATTTTCAAGTGACGAGATCGAGGCTGGGAGAGGAAGAGTCACCCAGGTTGCCTGCAGAGTCACAGGAAGAGCCAGTGTGAAACCCTCGTTTTCTGACTCACAGCCCAGTGCTTTTTCCCCCCAAAGGGCAGAAATACGGACTCCAGAGCTGCCTCAGCAACCAAGTCCAGCTGATGCCTCTTACTGGGTGTAGGGTGGCCAAATCCACACCTAGCCTGACGCTTGAGCACCTGGGGCCCTGTGAAAGTCAGCAGGTCACAGGCCTGGGCCGTCTCCAGGGTGTGTCTGTGTTCTCACCTCCTGACCAACAATAGCAGCAACAATCAGCGACAGCAGCTGCCTTTCTCCCGCCTTTACTGTGAACCAGACCCAGGGCAAGGCCTTATCTGCGTTATTTATCCCCTCATTCCGGCTTCCTTGCCCACGGTGCCAGGAAGCGTGTTCCCAATTTCCTCCCTAATTGTCGTCACTCCCCAAAGCAGGGGTAGAGCCCCCAGAGGGACTCTGTAGGCGAGAGGTGTGGACCTTGCTGATGTGAGGTCCTTCATCATTAGATCATAACTGGGCGGTGATCTGATTAGATCAATTGCCTGGCGGGGGCGGAAGTGGGAGGAGAGGTAATTTAGTCCTGGGGAAAGTGGGCGAGGGCTGCTCTCCCAGGGGTGGAGTGTGCCCCGCACCCGAGTGTGGGCATGACCCTAACAGACTGAGTGTAGGTTGGAATCTTCCAGATTAGAGATGACAGCGTGTGTGTAGAGTTCACAGAATAGACTGGACATTCAGATGAGTCATCCACCTAATGCCTAATTACAGTTCTGGTTGGAGGATGAAGGAGTGTGGAGAACACTAGTTGCCCTCGCCCACTGTTCGGGTATCCCACAGGATTTAATCATTCCACTTCCATGACAACTCTTGTGGTACTGTTAGCCTGGCTGTGTACATGGAGAATGAGGCATAGAGAGGTTAATCACCTGTCCAAGGTTCCTTAGGTCACCTCTGTTTTACAGGTGAGGAGAGTGGAACGAGAGGGAGAGGGAGAGACCTCTGGTTCATGTCCCATTCTAGTTTGCTGTAACCTGGCTGCTGAGGGTACTCTTGGGGTGACTCATGGTCACCTAACAGCCAGGAGCTGGGCGGGCCTTCCGCGTGTGCCTGGCCAATCACAGTCATAGCTCCTCCTCGGGCACTCCTGCGTAGTGCGCTGTGCAGCGTTTCTCTCATATAGTATATATAGTCTCTAAATCTGGGCAGATATTTGTATGAAGGATCCTATTTCTTTCTTTTAAAAAAATTTTTTTTATTCATTTTAGAGAAGAGAGAGAAAGGGAGAGAGAGAGAGAGACAGAGAGGGAGAGAGAGAGAGGAGAGAGGGACAGAGAGAGAAGGTAGGGAGGAGCTGAAAGCATCAACTCCCATATGTGCCTTGACCAGGCAAGCCTAGGGTTTCGAACCGGCGACCTCAGCATTTCCAGGTCGACGCTTTATCCACTGCGCCACCACAGGTCAGGCAGGATCCTATTTCTAATGGGTTTTCATTCTAATTTTAAAGATGCTTTCCTATGAGAAATATAACCTGATAGTAAAAAGTTAGAATTTGAATGTAAGGATCCTAAAGTTGTTTCTTTCGATACACAATTTATGTCCATTCAGTTCTTCCATGGAACCCACTCATTCATAAACATTTTACTTGTCACCTACTTGATGCCAGACACTGCTGTGAAGATACAAGCCAAGTGGATTTCTGCTCTCAGAGACCGGAGAGATGAAGATGGTGGTATGAGCCCAAAGTGTCCTGTGGGAGGTACTGGGGTTATAATTGGGTGGGCAGAGTTGGGGAGACCCAAAGGAGAGGGTCAAGCTTGTTCAAAGGAACAGCAAAGATGTGAGAGAAGAGAGGCCGGATGGGGAGGGTGGAAAGAGGCATTCCTGGAAGAGACTCCCGGGTGGCTAGAATCCTAGATGGGGGAGGTGCATGGCTCAGCCTGGGTAGGGGATGGCAGGGCCCATGTTAGGGGGAGCTCAGAGAGGGGCCACCAGCAAGCCGAACAGGGCTCAATTATGGAGACCCGCAGAGAGTGGCATCTGGGAGTCGACTTTGTACCTTCTAGATCTTAGTCCACACTGTCTCTGCACCTTCTTTCTTCATTCATTTGTTCATTCACTAATGTGTACCCTGTGCTACATTTGGGCCAAGCGCTGAGGAGACAGGAGCTCAGTGTGTCTGCCTCTGGAAGCCGGCAGTGGGGCCAGGCAGGGGGACAGTGCACACATCTGCACAGGACGTGTCCCACACAGGTGGCTCGGCTTTGCGAGAGATTCTCACTGAGCCCTGGCTGGGGGATGACCTTATAGACCCAGCTGTTGGCGAACTCTCTGGCTGGGGAGGTTGTAGGGCTAAGGCTCTCCCTCACACCTCCAGCCTACGGGCAGTAGAAACCTGGGCCTGGCCAGCTGGAGGACATAAAGAGGCCATTTGCTCAGCCAGTCTGGGTTCTCAGCTGCCCGACTTCCGGTTGGGAGGCAGTGCTGCGCCGTCCTGCTGCTGTATTGCTGCCGTTCCTCCATCTGCTCCATCTGCTGCGGAGGAGGTGGGGGCCCAGAGAGGGCGAGGCGGGTGCGGGGTCACAGCGTATCCCCACAGCTGAACCTCCCGTCAGCGCTCTGGAAGATCTTGTGAGGAAGAGCTCTGGAACCCACTGGCTTATCTCCAAGGGCAAGTGAAGCTTCCAGTGGTGTCTAACCCACCTTTTCTCCACCTGCTTGGGGTGGGGGGTTAATGAGCTGCCATCGGTGGCGAGGTGCCTCTAAGAGGTAGAAAGCAAAGGCCGGTTTGAGAAGAAGTGATGGTCCCAAAGAAAAGGTTTCGTAAACAGCAGGATTGAATTCGGAATGTACTGTTCATTCTGCGGAATCAGAGTTGCTTCAAGTTCTCCGGGGCCAGCCCTTCGAAGGGGAACTGAGGCATTCCTTGGAGACTCAGACAGCTGTGTGTTCCAAGGGTGCCGCCATTCTTCTGGAAACGGATGCAGGTCCAGAAGGTGTCCTGCTCACGAGAGACTGGCTGGGCTACAATTGTGTGTGATCCTCTGGTGGGTATCAGATGCCAGATTCCACAGCCAGTCCCTTTCAGCAGTCACATTCCTCAGATTCTTATCAGGTTTTCCCCCTCCAGTGAACACTGGGAACCAGTCATCCCGCTGATTGCAGGAGGGTGGGAGAAAATTAGAAACAGAGGAGCCGTGGCTTTCCTCCTGACTCTGCCACCAGCTTGACTCTGTCACCAGCCTGCTGTGCCACCTTGGGTCCTTCCCTTCTTGGGGCTTTGTTTTCTCATTTGTATAGAGGAGATTGGGGCAAGATGCTCTTTGAAAAGCTCCTTCGGTGCAAAGCTTTCATAATTCTCCATCCGAGTCCACAGCAAGATGCTTTCTGGAAAACACACCTCAACAAAATTCTGTGTGCTTCACGGAACGGGGAGCTCTGTAGCATGCTCGCAGCCGCTCGGAGCGGTAGCCTCTCCACGTGGCCCTCCCTCAAGGCGGAGTGTTCCAACCCCTGCAATGCTGAGGCTGAGATCTCAGAGACAGTCATGCTGCCTTCTAAGGGGCTGAACCTTCAGTGAGTTTGCACCTGCCTGCCCAGCCGTCCACTGTGTGACCTTTGGCTATACCTCATTGCAATAATAACCATGGGAGTAACTACCACTGGTGTTCTTTTACAAGTGACAGACTGCGTATCCATCCGTTTATTCTTGTCAATCTCGGGATGCATGTTCTTATTTCCAGTTTATAGATGAGGCAACTGAGGTTCAGGCATGGCAAAGCCCCTGCCAGTTAAATGGAGCAAAACTGGGCCTGGAGGCTGGTCTCTTGCCCTACTCATGACCCGTGTCTCACACAGTGGCCACACAGTTAGTCCTTGTATGAGGCAGGTGCTCCGAGACCATTTGTGGAGATGGTGACTGATGAAACTTTGCTTCACACCATTAGAGCCAGTACCTTGACTGGCAGTTAGCATGGGCATCATAAGGCACGTGCTACGGTGACATTTATGGAAGTGAAACATCTGTATCCCAAGGACCCTAAAAGCCCAAACCAAGCGACCAGTCAAGCCAGAGCAGTCTGACCCTCACTGACCCGGATATAGGCTATGAGACTGTCTATGAAGATGATCTAGTGGAGGAAAAAGTTGCAGATACCACACGGGTAAAGAACACAGTCTCCTTCTGCTCCAAAGAAAAAAGATTGAACAAGTTCAGGATGGTAGTTATATTTCCATTATGAAGTATAGTCATTTATAATTCAATAGTTACCCCTACTATCTGTCTAGAGCAGTGGTCCCCAACCTTTTTTGGGCCACAGACCGGTTTAATGTCAGAAAATATTTTCACAGACTGGCCTTTAGGGTGGGACGGATAAATGTATCATGTGACCGAGACAAGAGTCAAGAGTGAGTCTTAGACGGATGTAACAGAAGGAATCTGGTCATTTTTTTGAAAATAAAACATCGTTCAGACTTAAATATAAATAAAACTGAAATAATGTAAGTTATTTATTCTTTCTCTGCAGACTGGTACCAAATGGCCTACGGCCCGGTACCGGTCCACGGCCCGGGGGTTCAGGACCACTGGTCTAGAGCTTTGCAGCCTACAGTTTAATTTACATAGTTGTTATTGCTCTTCAGACTTCTGGTAGCCCTTGGAAGTTGGGCTCCCGTTTTGCAGATGAAGAAAATGAGGTTCTGAAGTCGGGACTTGCCCAAAGCTATGCAGGTGGTTAAGTGGTGCAAGTAGTTACACAGACTAGGCCTCCTGCTCTCACATTCTTAGGCCTTGATCGTACTTTTTGATAGCAGGTTATTTTGATTAGAATGCTTTCAGGTGTGAGTCCTAAAAAGCCTACTGACGTGGGCTTAAACAACGAGGTCATTTAATATTACACATGTTAAGAAATGAGTGGCTCCAGGTTTGGCTAATTTGATAGCATCAAATGCTCAAAGACCCTGCTTTTTGCTCTGTCTTCCTGTCTTCCCTCCTGGCTCTAAAATAGCTGCCACAGCTCCAGGCATCACATCCTCACACAACTGTGCACAGAAATAAGAATGAGCTCTTCTTGCAACTTCCCCTCCCGCATAGGGGATAATGTTTTCTAGAAGCCCCTGAGCTGACTTTCTCTTACTTGTCATTAATTGGAACTGAGTGAACATGCTTAAACCTCGAACAATGAGATTATGGTTTTGCCCTCCTTTCCTGAACTTACTGATGCCCAGGGTTTGAAAACCAGCGTTCTGTTAGCAAGGAAGGATGGAGAGGAGGTAACGGTTGAGGACACATGTGTCATATATTGGAGTTTAATTTGTCTCTGCTTTCCTCACAGTCTTTCCTAAAGAACATAGAGTGCCTACTGCAGGGGGTCCCAGACCCCCTGTTTTGTGCCATGTGATTTGCCTCACAGTCAACTGGACCAGAGATGAGCATGTGACTCAAAGCAACTAAACCTGCTGGGGCCTGGGGTGGATGGAGGAGCTGGGCCAGTCAGAGTCTCTCTGTGTCTCAGGCAATAGAACTAACCGGGAGAGAATGAGGTCATTTGAAGTGTGGTCTGCAAGGAAATAAGAAGCTCGCACCAGCATGTTAACCAACCTTGTCACTAAGTACACATTTTTCCTTTTTGGGGAAGTTATTTAGCCTGTTTGGCTTCTTCTGTAACACGGGTGGGCGAGGTGATAGTTCTTACTTGTAGGTTTTTATAAGGATTAAGGAGGGAGCTGTGTCTGAAGCTTGCCACAGTGCCTGACACATCATAAATGCTCAGTAAACATTAGTGACTCTTATTGTTTTAGTTTCCACCTTCCATCAGGTGGATAGGGTCATTTTCCTTCCTCAGCATCACTGGGAAGTCTGTTATATGTGCATATCTCTGGGCCGGTCCCCACAGAATCCGAGGCAGTGCTGGTTGTGGGAGATGATCCACTTGAGAAGGACAGTGGAAGACACAGCTGCTGGGTCCTGTCCTGATCTTGGACACAGAGGAAGCTCTGGTTTCTGGAGAGGTCACTCTCTGGCCGAATGCGTGTCCATGGTGAACAATGAGGACTGTCATCGGGTCCAGAACAAACGTGAGGCTCCTTATTAGGTAAAAGTGTGGATTGTTTCCAGTTCTGGTACCAATTCTGCATAGCCCAAGGTGTTTCTCAGCACCCCATCTCCCTAAGAGTGTGCAAGAATGCTGATCCCCTGGAAGGGATTTGGCACCATCTTCTTGCAACTTGTCGATTCTGGCACACTTAATGCAAGTAGCTGTGGATCACTATTGAAATGCTCAAAACCACACAGTCTGTTTGGCCAAATCATATACTCCCTCAGCTGCCCCCATGCGAATGGGAAATTCAAACCGTAAGCGGCTGATGTTCCATGCAGGGTTCCTTCCAGCCTTCCCTCAGCTGGGGAAGGCCTCAGGAATTCCCTGCTGTGGAAGGTGCTAGAGAGTAAGTGCAGAGGATAATGAAGTGGGAGGAAGCCCAGCGGCTGCTGGCGGCACAGCTGTGCTCCCTGGGGCGCGTAGGCTGGCCCTGTCCCACAGACAGGATCCACGCTTCCTTCTCCCATGGGGCCTCAGCGCTGGACCCTGAAGTCCATGTTATCACCTTCCTGTTTTTACAGAAAGGTTGGGTCAGTTCTGTGGGGCTTTCAGATAAGGACCCTTTTCCCTCTAAAATTGAATTTGCTTATATTTCCCTGGTATTGCCTCCAGTAAAAACGATTGTGAGGAAAAGCAGACAAATCTATCTGCTTATGCAAACATACCTACGGATTGTTGTGCCTTAAAACTCAGCAGGACTTAGTGTAACATACAGTTATTCTTACATAAACACAACCACAATTTTGAGTCGTGGTTTAGGTGGCTAAGAGGTAGAGGGAAACATCAGCCACAGCGATACTTTGTTGGGAGAAATTGGGTGGCAGTCTGAGGGTTGGCCTGATTCAGACGCAGATTGCCCGAATGGGAGACAGATGATGGAGAAAACTATTGGGGAGGGGGGTTGCGGCTGTGAGTGCCTTCATGGACCATGTTCATTTATCTCAAGTGGGCTCAGCTTCCAGTTGCTGTCCACCTCCCCCCCCCCCCCGCCCCGGCCTTCACAGGGTCTTTCTGGAACCCCATTGACCGGGTTCCCCTCTAGTCACAAACCTTCCACGTAGTCCTCTATTCTTTTCCAATAGGGTGCATCTCCAAGCCCTCCTGGGTTAATTGTGTATTCTTTTATTTTTAAATTTTTCAACTATGGTTGATATACAATATTAGATTAGTTTCAGGTGTACAGCATGGTAGTTAGACAGTTGTATAACTTATGAAGTGATTCCCCCGAACATCTAATACCCATCTGACACTGTACATTGCTATCACAATATTATTAACTGTATTCCCTATGCTGGGCTTTACAACCCTATGACTATTTTGTAATTACCCATTTGTATTTATTAATCGCTTTCTGTATCTTTGCCTTCCATCTGCCTAGTGGGCGTCCTGTCTCTGCTCACCCCTCCCAGGATGGAGCACCCACTACAATCATTGTGCGTAGCTCACTACACGCATGGCCAGCTCTCCTGGGAGCAGGCTCCTCATTCACTTTCAGAGGTTCTGACCTGATACTGGGCCTCTGGGGCCACATGGGCAAGTCTTGTCTGGTCCTCCTGCAGGGATCTGGGGTGGAGAGCTGGACTCCCAGAGCTTCCCTCCCCCGCCATGGCTCTCACCTTATTTCGGCTCCGTTTAGCTGAAAGACTCATTGCCGCTGGTGCTCCCCTGTTGGAGATGGCACATATGCATCCAAAGGCACAAGCCTTCCCCTCCACCTCCATAAACCTTGGGCTTCTCACCTATCCTCTTCCCATGGACCGTCTCCTCTCTGCAGGTCAGCCCCTCCTCTCACGGAGCCCTGTCATCTGCTCAGAGGACAGCGGCCACAGGCCCCTCCTTCCAGCGCACTGGATGTTAGTTTGTCTTTTTTCCTGTTGGGGCTCACGGCAGACGCCAGGCTGAGTCTCCAGGAAGCAGACTCTGAGACGGGTGCCAACATGGAAGATGTGCATTTGGGACAGCTTTTAGGAGTGATGCCTGTGCAAGGGAAGGGGCAGAAGCAGGAAGGAATAGAAGGAGCAATTGAGCTATGATGCAGGCCAAGTGACAGCTAGCAGTGACCTCCTGGAGACCTCTGCAGCTGGAATAGTCCTTTCGAGTCATCCTGACAAGCAGGCACTGGACTGGAGCAGCTCTGGGCAGCCGGGCCTCGGGCAGGGCAGCTCTGGGCAGCCGAGGCAGCACCTGGAAGGGAGGCTGTGCAGATGCCTGTTGGCAGTGTCTCTGGCAGCTGAGTAAAGGCTCTTCGTTGAAGGGGAGCCGAGTGGCACAGCCTATGTCCACCACACAGTTTGAAACACAGTGGATGGCCAGTGGGGATAGAGGGAGCAGAAGTATTCTTAACATTATTTTATTAAGGCAGCACGAGATTGCTTTGTATTTTGGAAGTCCCAGCACATACTGCTGACTCACACTGAACTTATTGTTGGCGAGAACCTCTACGCCCCATCTGGGGCTTGTCCACTGGGTTTTGGGGCTGCAGTGCCGGACTCCGCATTCGCCCGGTCATGTTTCATCTTGTTAGATTTGGCTCCTTGCTCAGGACTGGGGATCTAGCTTGAATCCTGAGTCTCTCCCAAGACTCAGGCCCCTGTGTCTGCCAGCTCCTGGTCTTCCGCAGTTTCCTTTAGCAAGGCTGCCTCCATCATGGTCTGCTGCTCGGACCTCTCCTGGTGACATGGCCGCAAGTGGAGACCCAGGCACTCTGGGGTGGACTTCAAGTCAATCTGGCAATGTAGCCAAGTGGCTAAGGGCTAGGCTTGAACCTTGGTTGCCCATTGACTTCCTGGACAGCCTAGGGTGTTAAAAGCCTTTGTCCCATGCCTCAGTTTCCTTATCTATAAAAGGGAAATAACCATCCTTACTGCCCAAGGTTGTATGAGGATGAATGAAGGTCTGACTTAGGTAAGGAGGGGGCAGGGAGCAGCCCCACTCCCACTTCATGAGTCCTCAACTGTGTCTCCCTGGTTTCTCACGTGGGATGGGGGCAGTTCCTCCTACTTGCTACTTGGCATGTGAGATGGGCCCCTGAGGGACTTGGCTGATAAGGGCTGGCCAGGGCTTATTTGCTCTCTGATCCTCACAGTCCTCACTGGCCAGGTGGAGGCAGCAGAGAGTTTGGAATTAGAAGTCTGAGCTTCACGACCTAAAGAGACCACTTACTCACGTGTGACCTGAGTCTCCTCTAGAGTCTCAGGTTCCTTATCTATAGAAGTCCTACCTGAGAGCTACTGAGAAGATTAAATGATGCCATAACAGAGCTCCACAGAGGGGGTGGCTTAAAGAACAGAAATTAATTTCCTTATAGTTTTGGAGGCTGGAAGTCTCGGATCAAGGAATCAGCAGGTTGGGTTTATCGTGAGGTCTCTCTCCTTGGCTTGCAAATGGCTTCCTTCTCCCTGTGTCCTCACATCACCTTCCTTCTGTACATATTTGCATCCCAATTTCCTTTTTATTTTTTTATAAGATTTTATTTTATTGATTTTACAGATAGAGGAGGTGGGGGGGGAGAAATATCGATTTATAGTTGCTTCACTTCCGTTGTTTATTGATTGCTTGTTGCATGCGCCTTGACCAGTCAAACCCAGGGTTTCAAACTGGTGACCTCAGTGTTCCAGGTCAATGTTCTGTCCACTGCACTGCATCACCACAAACCAGACCAGTTTCCTCTTTTTATGACACTAGTCATATTGGATTAGAATTCACTTTAATGACCTTGTTTTAACTTAATCATTTCTTTAAAGATCTGTCTTTAAATACATTCTGAAGTACTTGGGGTTAAGGCTTTAATATATGACTTTAGAGGCACACAATTCAACCCGTAATAGTATGTGAAACTGCTTTGCCAATGTTACAGCAGGGCTGCACGTGCTGGGCCTGACTGACAACCTACAGACGAGGGTCTCTGTATGATCAGGAGTCAGGCTGGTGGCTTGTATGATACGAGTTCTCTCTCTCCTCAGTATGGGCTGGGAGCTGGCTCCTCTGCTTACATCTCTCTCGGGACCAGCCAAAGCCCCATGGGATCTGTATCATGGGTGTGACCTCACTCATCTGGATTGCCCATTTATTTGGTCATTCATTACCTCCAGGCTGCAAATCTCAGTTCTCCTGGGCTTCTTGAGCTCAGCTAGCAGGCAAATCCTCTGTGACTGACCTCTGAGGGTCAGGCAATCTGGCCAGGTAATTGAATGAGGGCTAGGTGGTGAAGGGTCTGAAACTGGACGCCCCCAACCTTGAGGTTCATGGCTGGAGCAGAATCTGCCGGGGTCCCAGTCCCAGCACAGCAGAGTCCAAGAAGCAGTTTTTTGGTGAATGAGTGTGGACAGGAGAGGGTCCTTCTGGGACATAGGGCTTGGGGTCATATCAGCACATCTTTGAGAGGCTTGCCCTGAGCCTGCTGTCCTCAGGAGCCTGTCTGTAGTCTTCTGGTATGATAAGAGCTGGGATAAAAGTGTGCATGAGGCCCTGTGAAGCATGAGGTGGGAGTAATTTCCTGGCCAGGTCAGGGAGGGCTTCCAGGAGGGGTGGGAGCCTGAATGCGGATTGGTCGGGTAAGAGTTGGCTGAATGAAAGATGACATGACATGCCAGGGAGGACAGTGTGGCAGTGTAAATGACAAGATGGAACTTGGTAGGAGGTGGAATCTGGGAAGTGGGTGGAAGTTTAGGGGATGGGGAGCTAAGAAAGTTTTGAGAAGGGAGGTGACAGGGCCAAATCTGTGTTTGAGGGAGCGCCCTCTGGTGGCAGGTAGAGGAGATTCTAGGCAGACCAGGTGGGTCTGAGGCTAAGGATGAAGGATGAGCATGCCTGAGTCGGGATGATGGGAAGAGGGAAGGGAAGGGTGTAGAAGGTAGGCTTGCCTGGCATGGAGGCTAACTGGCCATGGGGAGTGAGGAAGTAAAAAGTAGAGTCTGGGACAATTTGCCCCCGGGGGTTCTGGGTAAAGGGACCTGGAGTTTAGTGGTGCTGGTAACCAAAATGGAACAACTTAGGGTTGCATGGTAATGGACTCAGAATTGGACAGACTAAAATGATGTGACTTGAGGTGTCCCATGGGCTATGATGAAGTGTGACCATTGTCTAGCAAAGGGGACACATATGAGAGGAAGCATTGAGGTGACTCCACATGTGGATGGACCAAAGAATGGGACAGGAAATGAGGGCAGGCTGGGTGGTCCTTGTGGAGAGGAAGGACACTGTCAGTGCTCACGGGCTTGGTTCTAGGATCAGAGTGCAAGGTCCTGGGGATGGAAGAGAAGATCAGGTCCCAGAGCAAAGCGCAGCTAGGAACACTGGGGCTCAGAGCCTGTGTTGGGGAGGAGAGTCCAGGTTATGGGGAGGTGGGGTTGGTTGCTGTGGCGTATACCTGGGTGGCAGGCGGCATGGGAGACAGGTTAGTTAGTTATGTACAGAGGTGGGCATGGGCTAGGGATGTCTTGAAAGCCCTTAATTACATTGTGACATAATTTCTTGAAGCCACTTAGCACTTGTTTTCCCAAAGGACCCTAAATTAAAGACTTTACAGCTCAGCCAAGCCACGGAGCCAAACACTTAGCGAGAGCTGCTGTGGGAGCAGCCCGTGAGCCTGGTAGAGCAGGGCCAAGTCAGGCGTTCCTCCCCATCTGGGACTTGGCTGCTTTCTATAAGGAAGGAACCTAGAGGGGAGCAGATCTATCCCCAAGTCTGAGACTGAGTTTGCCATCCTGGACCATTTATGAGAGCTCAGCTGAGGAGGGTGAGAGGAAATGATGAAGAGACATTGCTGAAATGATACCCAGAGATGATGCCAGCCCCTCCCCCTTCTGGGGCTGCTGAGGAGGGCACCTTCACTTCCCAGGCAGTCAAGGACCAGCTCTGCCACGCTTCAATTCTGTGCTCTGGACCATCCTTCCAGGAGGGTCATAAAAGAGATGGACATCTCCTGTCAAGCGGGTCTCTGGGTGTAATGATCTGTAGCCCATACAACCTTGTTCACCCACCACTGACAAGGATGTGGGGGTGGGGATGGGCAGTGGTGTAATGACACCCACCAAATAGAAGACATACACATAATGTTCAGGACGTGGGGGTCCTAAGAGGTAGCCAGATTTCCCAGAACCTTGGGAGCCTGCAGATGAACGGGGTTTTGAATTCCATCTGAAAAGTCCCGGAGCCTTCTTTCCTTGTCTCTGCCTGCCTTCTTCGTTGTTTTTGGCCAGGTTTTGATTTGGGAAGCCATTTACAGCCCATTAAAAGATCAAATGTCTGGAGATGATGAATCGAGGCATTTGAAAATGTTTTAGAATTCACAGCTCATTTCCCTATAGAAAGCCCTGACCTAGTGTGATTCAGAAATGGCTGGACAGTCTGTCTGTTTCAGACCACCAGGGGCAGATCTCAGGGTGGAGTGCTGCCCTTGGGTTGGACAGTAGTTCATCCTGAAGAGACTCAGACTGAGATGGTGCTGATGCTCCCTGCTAGAAATGGAGGAAGGGCTTGGGTCTCTGATGTCTCACACAAGTTCCAGACCCCATTTCCCTGAGTAATTGGCAGAGGTGCGAGTCTCGGTTTGTAGGTGGGACTCACTATTCCCCGGGGCAGAAAGGCTGGATCCCCTTCCCAGCTTAGCCTCCTGTTTCAGCTGTGGCAATGAGATTTAACCTCCCTTACTTCTTTTCCCAGCTGCAAAATAGGAAAGACAAGCTTTTTGTTTTTATAAACATGGTAGGGTTTCAGGAGCCAACTAACCAATAATGTTACCTGCGGTACGTAGTGATGCATGGTGTACACACCGCTGACATGGACATGCTTGTTTGGAGCTCACAATACCTTGGAAGGTAGAGTATTTCATTTAACTGAGGTTCAGAGAGGGGACATCACTTTGCTCAAGTCACACAAAGGTTGGTTATGGAACCAGGTTTTGAATGAAGTCTCCTGCTGCCTTTGGGGAGAGAGATCAACTTTTGATTACTTTTTCATTTTCTTCTATGGTATTTTTGACTGTGCCAATGTTGGTAATATATATTTTCCTAGAAAATTGTCAAGATTTTGATAAAAGCTCATACATAATATTTACTTATAATTTCTAATCTCGATTTGGAATTTTTTCTTGTTCTTAATATCTATGTCTTTTATTTGTTTCTCATCAAAATTATCTATGCTTTGTCTATTTAATTTTTTTAAACTTGTGTTTGGTTTTGTTGATTCACTTTTTAAAATCATCTATTTCATTAATTTCTGTTTTCTTCTTTCTTAATTTCTTTCTATGTGCTCTGCCTTCTAATTGCTTTAGTTTCTGTAGCTACTTTCTTGCTTTTCTAGTGTTTTGTTCAGTTAATAGAATTTTGTTTTATTTTTTTCTTTTGTGATTGGGCAGTTTTGTGTTTTCTCTTTTGCCTTGTTAGTATTTAGTATCTTAAAATTCAAGAATATATTTGTATATTTTTCTACTACTGTTAAATTTGTGCAGCTTTTATATCCTTTCCTTTAAATAAGACAAAAATCTCAGCATCTTTTGGTTCCTTCTGTCCCCTATGTAACTTCCCCTCTTTTCCATCTCTCATATTGCAGTCATCTTGGATTTTAAATCTAGGTTGTCATTAAGTCTTATTATTGTTTCTTTGTTCATAACTACTTCTCACATTTAATATATTTTTCTCGTGTCCTTTATTTTCTTTTGCTCTAACACATCCTGTAGTAATTCTTTCAGAAAAGGTGACTGGTAACTTTTTAAATTTCTTTTGCAGCTGACAATGTCTTTATCTCACCTTTGCCTTTGAAGGAGAGTTTGCCTATTTATAGAATTCTGGGTTCTAAGTATTTCCTCTAGGAGCTTTTTAAGTAATTGTGTCACTGTATTCTTAATTCTGATGTTGTTGGTAAGAAATCTAATTTCAATTGATTATAAATAATCTGTTTTTCTTTTCTTTCCATAGCATCTAGTAGTTCTGAAATTTCACCACCCTCTGTTTTTGTTCATCTTACTTAACACTCAGTGGGTCCTTTCAAATTAAGACCACATGTCTTTCTTTAGTTCTCAAAAATTTTCTTTATTATTTCTTCAGCTATATACTTCCCTTTGTTCTCTGTTCTCCCCTTCTAGAGCTGCTAATCAATCTATATTAGAACTTGTTCTGCCTTCTAGGTCTCTCATCTTTCCCCCCACATTTTCCACCTCTCTTTTCCTTTGCAGTGCATATTGGTAAGTTGATAGCTCAGTTTTCCAGCTCATCAGCTTACTCTTCAGTTGTGTTCATTCTATTTTTTAGACCACTTGTCAAGCTTTTTATTTTCATGGCCATACATTTCATTTCCAAGATACCTAATTTTCTCATTTAATAATATTTTTTATGAGTGAAAAATCCTTTTATCTCTTTGAAGACATTAATTATGCTTTAAAAATTGTTTCTAAGCCCTGACTGGATAGCTTGGTTGGTTAGATCATTGTCCTGAAGCACAAAGGTTGCCGTTTCGATCCCCAATCAGGGCACATAAAATAAACATAAAAAATTGTTTCCATCTATTTGTTTTATTCATTTTTTTCCTGAGGTGTGATTTATTCTGTCGAGTTGGTGCCTTTGTTCACTGTGTTAGCCTTTTTTCTCAAATAATTTGAAATTCCTGGTATTGGGGGTTTACCATAGCTTCTCTCTGTTTCTCTGTGTATTGCTACGTTGTCTCTTGGAGGGTTGGTGGCATAAGTGAAGGGCAGAGAGTGTGCAAGAATTCACTGTCTGACTTTGAGCGAGTCCCAGTTTCTCCTAGAGGTCATCATCTTTTTAGGCACTCTGATCACACCTGTCTCAAAATAGGTCAGTCCAAAAAAAAAAAAAAAAAAAATCCCCCAAACAAAGAAACAAAGAAGATTAATCAAAAGAAAAAATAAACAGGTGAGTTCCATATCTGATTATTGATACCATCAGGGATGGGGGTCTGGGTCCCGCCTGTCTGGCTCCTTCCACTGTGGGCCTCTGACCATGACCTCAGACTCACGCGAGTCATTTCCCTCTTCAGAGTCCTTCCGTGGCTCCCCACTGACTTCACGATAAGACCCACGTCTAGCCTGGCAGGCACCATGCCTCTTTCTTCCTCTTGGCTCCTCCCCTTCCTACAGCCTTTGGGCCATGTCCAGTTGCTCTCAGGTTCTTGTGAGATAGCTGCACACTATGGTCCATCTTCCCATGTGCTTCTGCTCATACTGCTACCTCCTCTGCTAATGGCACTCCCTCTCATTGTCCCTGCACTTTTGGTCAGCTGACTCTTATCTTTCAATACTCAGGTGGATGGCTTTCTTAGGACCTGGGCTGGGGCCCATAGCTCCCTTGTTCATGATGTGGTTGTACTTAAGACCCGTGTTTCTGTGGGTTGTAATCATCTCCTTGTCTGTTTTCCCCCTGGAGTGGGATTTCCCGGCAGGCAGGGTACAGTCTTTTTCACTGATTACACACACAGTGTTCGATGACTGTGGTGATGCTAGTGTTTGGTAGCCAAAAGGGATGATATTCTCCCTTCTCCTTAGACCCAAACAGAGAGTCTCGGTGGGCTCCTCGCAAAGAGGATGAGCCCCCAGGCTTGTGGAGGGGACTTCTGACCAGCAGTCAGCACCCCAGGAACAGTCAGTGCTGACATGACTGTTGTTTTCCCCACAGGCACTGGTGCCATCACACGGTAACACGGACGGTGTCCTGCCAGGTGCAGAACGGCTCGGAGACAGTGGTCCAGCGCGTGTACCAGAGCTGCCGGTGGCCCGGGCCCTGTGCCAACCTTGTGAGGTAAAGGCCGCAGGGCTGGCTGGCTCTGCCCTTCTTTTCTGTTCCCTTGGGTGAATCCAATTGTAGCACAGCTACCAGGAGAAGGGGTTGATTCTCAGAAAAAAGAGTCAAGCATACATTTATGGGGCGCCTTCTGTGTAGGGAAGGATGTGTGTGAAAAATGAAAAGGATTTGCTCCCCGCCATGTTAGACTTTACAATGCAGGGGGTGTTTGATGGGCAGAGAATCATAAGGATCAATGAGTAGGGTGAGGGGATAGAAGGGGCAAGAGAGAGTCAGGGAAGGCTGGAGATGAACGCAACCTGCTCTGGAGTTCCAGACTGTAATATGGGGCTGTGATGCCCTTGGAAGTCCAGCTTTCCTCCAGCCCTACCTCTCCCATAGCTGTTCCCCTCTCACCAGCCCCACCCTGGACCGTAGCTTTCAGTGTTTCTCAGCATTCACAAGAAGGGATTTCTTTTTTCTTCAATTTTTAGAAATAAAAAAAATTTCAATTACAGTTGACATACAATATTATTATATTAGCTTCAGGTATATAATATATAAATTAGACACTTATATAACTTACAAAGTGATCACTCTGATAAGTCTAGCATCCATCTGACAACATACATAGTTATTACAGTATTATCGACTATATTCCCTATGTTGTACTTTACATCCCCATGACTATTGTTATAACTGACAGTTTGTACCCTTCACCTTTTTCAGCCATATCCCCAAACCCACTCCTGTCCGGCAACCATCAATTTGTTCTCAGAATCTATGAGTTTGTTTCTGTTTGTTTGTTAGTTTATTTTAGTTTTTAGATTCCACATATAAGTGAAATCATATGTTATTTGTCTTTCCTTGTCGGACTTATCTCACTTAGTATAATGCCCTCTAGGTCTGTCCATGTTGTCGCAATGGCAAGATTTCATTCTTTTTTTTAATGGCTGAGTAATAATCCATTGTATATGTATATGTATATGTATATGTATATGTATATGTATATGTATATGTATATGTGTGTGTGTATATACATACATACCCCATCTTCTTTATCCATTCGTCTGCTAATGAACACTTAGGTTGCTTCCATACTTGGCTATTGTAAATAATACTGCAATGAATATAAGAGTGCATGTATCTTTTTGAATTGGTTTTAGAGTTTCTTTAGATAAATACTGGGATCAGTGGGCCATATGGAAGTTCTAGTTATTTTATTTTATTAGTGAGAGGGAGACAGGAAGTGAGAGAGATGAGAAGCATCAATTCATAATTGTAACACTTTAGTTGTTCATTGATTGCTTCTCGTACGTGCCTTGACCTAAGGGCTCCAGCCAAACCAGTGACACCTTGCTCAAGCCAGTGACCTTGGGTTTCAAGCCAGAGACCTTTGGGCTCAAGCCAGCAATCATGACATCATGGCAATGATCCCATGCTCAAGCCGGTGACCTTGCACTCAAGCTGGTGAGCCCATGCTCAAGGCGAGTGAGCCTGCACTGGTAACCTTAGTTTCAAACCTGAGACCTCAGAGACTCAGGTTGATGCTCTATCCACTGCACCACCACCAGGCAGACCTCTGTTCATATTTAAATTAGATTTTTTTTGGTGTTAAGTTGTATGAGTTCCTTATACATATATTCTGGATGTTAACCCCTTATTCAACATATCATTGGCGAATATTTTCTCCAATTTAATAGATTTTCTTTTTATTTTGCTGATGGTTTTCTTCACTGCACAAAAATTCTTTAACTTGATGTAGCCTCATTTCTCTTGTTGCCCTTGACTAAGGATATATATCCAACATATATTTATATATATATATTATATATGATATATATATGTAACTAATAGTGATGTCAAAGAGTTTACTGCCTATGTTTTCTTCTGGGAGTTTTATTGTTTTGGGTCTTATATTTAATTTTTAATCCATTTTGAATTTATTCTTGTCTATGGTATAACAAAGTAATCCAGTTTCATTCTTCTGCATGTATTTGTCAGTTTTCCCAACACCATTTATTGAAGAGACTGTCTTTACCCCATTGTACATTCTTGACTCTTGTGACCGATTAACTAACCATATAAGTGTAGGCTTATTTCTGGGTTTATTCTGTTCCATTGATCTATGTGTCTGTTTTTATGCCAATACCATGCTGTTTTGATTACTATAATCTTTTAGTATAGTTTGATAGCAGGTAGTGTGATACCTCCTTTTTTCTCAAGATTGTTTTGGCTATATGGGCCCTTTAGTGGTCCCATATAAATTTTCAGATGATTTGGTTTGTTCTGTGAAAAATGTCATTGGTATCTTGATAGGTATTGCATTGAATCTATAGATTGCTTTGAGCAGTATGGACATTTTAATGATGATAATTCTTCCTATCCATGAGTATGGTATATGCTTTTATTTATTTGTATCACCTTCAGTTTTTTTCTTCAATGTCATTGTTTTCCAAGTATAGATCTTTTACCTCTTTGGTTAAATTTATTTGTAGATATTTTATTCTTTTTGATGCAGTTGTAAATAAGATTGTTTTCTTAATTTTTCTTTCTAATAGTTCATTATTGGTATATAAAATGCAACTGATTTCTGAATATTAATTTTGTATCCTTATTTTCATCTTTAATGGTAGAGGCTATTAACTTGGGGTCCCCATTGTATACAAGTGGCTTTTTTGGGGGGGGGAGATATAAAAAGGGAGAGAGAGTGAGAAGCATCAAACACATAGTTGCTTTCACTTTAGTTGTTCATTGATTACTTCTCATACATGCCTTGATTGGGGATCAGACCTTGTGCTCAAGCCAGTATCCTCTTGCTCAAACCAGTAAGCTTTGGGCTCAAACTGATGACCTTGCATTCAAGTCAGCAACCTCAGCATTCCAGGTCGATGCTTTATCCACTGCACCACCATGGGTCAGGCCATAAGTGTTTTTATATAGCTTGTTTTGCAAGAGGAATAGCTAAGTAAATGGATACATCTGCCCATTTCAAAGTTTAAGACAAATGCCTGCTTTTAATGCTGTGCTAGAGGGATGGTCACTGGATCTCTAATGATGAAAAAGATGCTGACTTCCCCTTCCTTTTAAGCAGAGCACACAGAGACTTTCTCTCCTTCCCCTGTGCCCCTACCTAGCTCAGGCTCTCCTGCCTTTATCACCAGCAGGGAGCTTCCCATGACCAGATGGCCACCTCTTGATCCTGGGAGCATCTTTTGAGAAGAAGGATCTTCAAAGTGTGGTCAATAAATGATCATGACAGGGTAGACTTTGGCTCTCAGCTCGTTTCAAGAGTGTCTGCCTGCCCTTCACACAGGGAGCTGCTGGCCCTGGACTGCAGGCCACCGAGAAGCGCAGCTACGGTTCTGTTGCACAGTTCTGACTGCCACCAGTCTTGCTCTTTGCATGGGGGGCACTCAGCTTGGAAACAGCTCTTTTCAAGATGTAGAATTTGACTTCAGCAAATTAATATTGTGTTCAGATGGGAGGCATAAACATGAAGAGTTGCATGTTTCTATTTTTTTTCTACAGATTTTAACCAAATTGGACATTAACTACAATCCCATGTATTGGGTGCATCCCACAGTTAGCTACTAGGATGGAAGCAAAAATGTGCACACACACGCACCATTGAATCATAATTGTATTTGGGTTTGAGAATGAACTGTTAGGATTTCCTTTACTAAAATCCTTGGAAGGAAGGGAACAAGGGGCTGGCTTTCAAGATTTCAAAATTACAAGTTGAGGGGTGTTTTTATTTCTAAATGTGGTAATGCACCTTTAAGAAAAGCTGAACAAGCTAACTACTGAATTGCTGACCTCGACTTTAAAAATTTCCAATGATCATTAATTTTCACAACTGCCCTTTGCTTTATGACTTGAGCAATTATCTGAACACTGTTTCAGAAACCTCAGGATCTGGTGTTCAGTGTGTGTGTGTGGGGGGGGTTATGGGCCTTCCAGACAGTTCCCTCCTTCTCCTCGGGGTCAGGAACTGAGACTAGAATGTTCAATCAGGGCAGATACGCATTTGTCACGAGCCTTCATTTTGTCCTCAAAACTTAGCAGGAACTTTGTTAAGTAAAACATAATTTCCATTTTTTTTAGAGGAAGTCCACACTTCTGATCTTAATTATTATTGTTACTTTTGTTATTATTATTTGTTAAGGAAGGAAGGGTTAGTACACTTTTCTTTCTCATCAATAACTTATACTTGAATTAGAATTGGGGTGCACCTCCTCAATGGTCTTGGGACTGCTCTCTGGGCAGGTAGAGGTCAAAGGGCAGGTTACAGCACTGTCAGAAAGGCAGAGAGACTTGTCCAAGGTCACAAGAATAGTCACAGCAGATTGGCTTGGGCTTCACTCTGGCCCATCAAACAGGCCCCGTCCAGCTGTTCCTCAGGTTTCAAGGCCCAGCTCCCTTCCTTCCACAAATAAATGTTTGTTGACCTCTTTCTGTATACAAGGAGCATGGTATGAACACTCAGAACAATCCCTGGCTGGGGGAGCTGATGGTCCAGTGGAAGGGCATTAATTAAGTCACCACAGAGACAGGTGCGCAGGTGCGTCCGTTATTGCTGCTGTGTGGGAGCAAGGTGCCCCGAGAGCGAGGACCAAGCTGGGGGGGTGGGTGGGGAGTCTCCATGTGTAGGGAGGGCCTTCCTGAGCAGGGGTTATTCCGTGAAGGGGGCATTTACTGAAATAAGGACAAGCTCAGGATTGTCTAGCCCTGTCCCAGTAGTATTATTATGCTTCTTAGGGTAATTTTTTAAAGCATAACTTTACGATTTTCTAAAGAGTCTGCCTCTGTAAGAGTGTGTGTGCTGGTCTGATGTCCCTGAGCAGAGCCTCGGGTGGGAGGGGTTGGGAGGAGCAGGTACCTAGGAGCATGTTAAGATAGGGACCGTGTCTTTTAGGCCTGTTTCCATAAGTGTCACAACACTTTGGGCTGAAAGCCATAGATGACATTACCAAAAAAAGTCTTCAATAATGGGAGTCTATTAATCTCAAAATAAATCTGGGAGAAGCACTTTGTAAAAAGTGCTCTGGGAATGCGAGCCAAGGCCGGCCTGGCTTGGCTGAGCCATGACGCAGAGCCTAGGCCTGTCACCCCCGGGCAGCTCCCAGCGGGCAGTCAGGCCCGGGAGTGCTGAGCCTGCATTTCTCACTCTGGCGTTAGGATAGCCAATGTCTGTTGAGCCCAGTGGCCACCTTGTGCCAGATTGTGTTGTTTATAATCCTGGCTGCTTAACTGTCTTGCCTCATTTCAACCTCGGCATTTGCATAGGTGTTTCTTGTCTATTTCCCCTCACCATAATCTGAAGCTATGTGGGGCCCAATTTTTGTTCCTGTCATCCTTTGAAAAATGTTGGATGCTTTCATTTGTGTTCATACTGAACATCTGCAGGGAAAACGAGATGGAGTATGATCACGGCACGGTCGATGGTGAACTGCCTCACCTTGTTTCCCTCTTCCTGGGACGCATTTCCTGTTCCAGTTTAACCATCGCTGCAGTCTCTAAGTCATGGATATATCCTAGGTTTCTTTTTTTTTGTTTAAAATTGAAATATAATTTACATATAACATATAAGTTTGAGGTGTCCAATCAGTTGGTTTAATATGTTTATATACTGCAATGTGATGACTACAGTAGAGTTAGTAAACACCTCTGTTACTTAATTACCTAGATTTCTTGCCATGACAACATAAAAAGAGAAAGAGGAGAGTGGACTCCTTTTCACGAGAGCTGGTGCCAATTTGTCAGGATCACTGTGATATGTTTTAGTTTAGCTTGTGCACAGGCGTCCACCAAGTACGTCATCTGATCCGAAGATATGATTGTGTTTGAATGGATATTAGTCAACATCTCGCTGGGACAGGAAAAGGCTGTTGTCATCATCACCTACTAAAGAAACTCAGGCTCCCCCTTGCTCCCTTTATGCCTCTCTGGTTTCCTTTTCCCTTTCTGACTCTTGAGGAAGGACTTTTCCTCTGGGGCCTGGGGACAATTCACCTGACTACTCTTTCTGTGGTATCTGCTCGTGTTTGCCCTCTGCCTGTCGCATGTCCTTGCTGTCCTCACTGTTTCTCCAGCCTGTGATGGGGCTTGGGGTGAATAGTAAGGTGAGCTTTGGAGTTGTCAAAAAACAAACAAAAGGCCCTGGCCGGTTGGCTCAGCAGTAGAGCGTCGGCCTGGTGTGCGGGGGACCCGGGTTCGATTCCCGGCCAGGGCACATAGGAGAAGCGCCCATTTGCTTCTCCACACCCCCCCTCCTTCCTCTCTGTCTCTCTCTTCCCCTCCCGCAGCCAAGGCTTCATTGGAGCAAAAATGGCCCGGGCGCTGGGGATGGCTCCTTGGCCTCTGCCCCAGGCGCTAGAGTGGCTCTGGTCGCGGCAGAGCGACGCCCCGGAGGGGCAGAGCATCACCCCCTGGTGGGCAGAGCGTCGCCCCCTGATGGGCGTGCCGGGTGGATCCTGGTCGGGCGCATGCGGGAGTCTGTCTGACTGTTTCTCCCCGTTTCCAGCTTCAGAAAAATACAAAAAAAACAACAACAAAAAAAACCAAGTAGAGCCACTTTCAAACGGAGCCGGAGCCGCCACGCCAGAGGAGCTGTCCTGCATGTCCCATGCCCCAAACTTCGGGATGTTAAAACAGGGCAGAATGAGCTTTGGACTGGGCCTAAGCAATCTTGTGGTCTCCTCACCTAAAAAACAAAAAAACAAAAAAAAACCAAACTGTTTGCAAACATAAAAAGAAAGCAGCTATTTTGACTACTGGGTTCATGACCACTGAACTAAAAATTAAAAACACCGTTTAGAATTAACATCACTGTGTTATGTTATTTGCACCAATAGAAATATCTTTTTTAAAAAATGATGTTATTATTATTCCCCTTTCCTTTCTCATAAATACTTATTGCTTTTTGTCTCCTAATGAGAACAGTATTTGAACTTCTGCCTGAAGCAGTACTTCCTAAATAGATATTCTTACTGATTTAAATAAATGCTGTTGCCTCTTACTTTGAAAGGCCTTTATTTTTAGATTAGCAGAATCAAAAAAGAAAGAAAGAGAAAGACCAGCTGTGTAACTTTGAGCAAGTCACTCACCCTCTCTGAACCTTACCTTTAAAACAGGAACCGGTCTCTTAGTGGGGTTGTGAGGATTTCAGGAAAGAAAAAAAGTGCCTGTTCGTGAGCGCTGTGTTCCTGGTGTGTTTCAGACATGGCAATGACTGTCAGTTATTAATTCTTATTTCCCCTTGGCCAGTGAATATTTTCACCTCCGCAGTCCAGCTTCAACCTCCGCTTTTTGAAGCTGTTGTTTGCAGTCTTCAAGCAGAACTGATAAATCCTTAGTTATGTCTCCCCAGAATCCTATTTGTCCTCTCACAGTGCACAACTGGGCTTGTTTTATTTTAGTTAATTGTCTGACTGTCCTTCTCTCCTGCTGGAGTCTGTCCCTCGAGGGCAGGGAATGTTCACTGTTGGTCTTTAGATCCCGCCAGTGTTTTGCGGATTCCTGGGGAAGATCATCACAAACTCAGTGAAGTTTCCCTCCACTCGCCCTTCTCTTTTGCTTCCTATGCCCACTTCCCCACTTCCAGGGGTGCTGCCACCCTGTAGGAGAGGGCCTTCCGCAGCGAGTGCCTTAGCCAGAGGAGCTCACACCTTAAGGAAAGTCACATGTAACCGAGGAGACCTGGACCAGCCCCCTCCAGTCATGTGTTGAATTGTGAGGATTCCAATCAGAAGAGAATAAACAACAAGGAAGCTTGGAGAGCCCTAAAGAGCATTTCTATCTTCCTCCTTTTGGCCAGTGTTTGAAAATTGGGCTTAAGAGTAAGGGTGGCCCCATCCTAATTCCCCTCGTGTGGCCATGACAATGTGACCAGAAGAGAGGGCACGGGGCCAAAGCCTGGCTGTCTGAAGAGAATGGCTGAGCCTGGATGGAGAAGAGCTGGCAGAGTTTCAGGGATGCAGAATAAGTGACTGTTGGAGCCAAGTCAGGATGGGCATGACAGTGACCTGCCCCAGGTTGGGGCAGCTTTCAGAGGTGAGCCTGTGGAGACAGCCCTTGGAGAGAGGTGTCCACTGGCGCGTCCTGGTTTGACGTGGCTGTGGTCAGGGGCGGAGAACCCACTGGTGGGGAAGGTTGGTCAGTGGGGGGACAGGAAGTGGAGCAGAGGGAAGGGGCTGCGCGCTGACCCTGTCTGTGTTACCTGGAGCCCCGGGCTGGCCGTGGCCTGTGGCCAAGGCAGGGGCGCTGTCCTCACCCTGGCTTCTCTTCAGTTTGGGTGTCTGAGTCTGGGCCAGACTCTACCCCATCCCTCTCCCCGAATCCGCTCACTCACCATGAGCTGCACCAAGGAAGTGGCCTGGCATGGGGTCGAGCTTAATACGCGGTTGTTGATGGACTGGTCCGATCACCTGGACACGAAAATCTCCTTGGAGTTGTGGGGATGTCAGGACCTCCTCCTGGGCACAGGACTGTGCCATATTCCCACCACTCAGAATGGGTGACAACTGTGTCACACCTCTTTCCCCTGGCAATGAGCATAGCTTTCTCTAGAAATAGGTAATGTGATTTTGGGGTGCTAAGAAATCCTCCCC
This sequence comes from Saccopteryx leptura, assembly GCF_036850995.1. Taxonomy (NCBI): domain Eukaryota; kingdom Metazoa; phylum Chordata; class Mammalia; order Chiroptera; family Emballonuridae; genus Saccopteryx; species Saccopteryx leptura. The sequence continues at coordinate 189,880,560 of NC_089506.1, forward strand.
GGAAAGCCCCCCTTCGGGCGCTTGGAATATCTTGTTTGTTCACTCACTCACTATTTATTTGTTCATTCATTCATTCCTTGGAGTCTTGGTTGCATGACAAGTCCTGGCTAAATGAAGGTGCACGATTGTCTGTCTGTCTGTCTTGTCTGTCATCTAGGCTATGGCATTTTAGGGGTAAGTAAGGATGGTTTCCACATGCTGGCTGAGGGCTAAGGTAAGCCAGTCTGCTATGGGAGGGTCACCTCATCCTGATGGGGGCTCTGTGAAGTGACATCTGAGCTGCGGCAGGGTGTCAGTAAAGGGAGGGCATAGCTATAGATCTGGAACAGTGGGGGCCACAGAGGGAGGGGCTCAGGGCTCCAGACCCCTGTGCAGGGCTGGGTGATGATGTAAGGATATATGAATCGGAAAGGACCACAGTGCCTGTCACAAAGGCCCACTACACTCAGATGAGTTAGGGCTTAGCTGGTCATTCCCTTGCGTTCTGTAGTGCCCTAGTCTGAAAGCCTCCAGTTAAATAGCATGATCTCTCCACCCCTCCTGCCAGCTGATTCCCTTCACCTGTGCTAGAAGCACCTTGGAGAGCAAGGGCTCAAAGCAGTGAGAGTGTAAGAGGCACAAAGTGGGGTGAGGTGGGTGTGAGGACTTCACTACCCATCATCACACTTGTTCTTGGGAGGGTCCTGCTTGCTACGAGCTCTGAATTTTCGGAGAGATGTCGAATCTCCATGCTTTACCCTCTGTGGAGCCGTGAGAGATGGAATGGTGCTGGGGCATGACAGGAGCCTGCTTGCGCCTGGACCACAGAGCAGAGTTCTTAGGGCATATGGCCCTTCCACTCACCAAAGGGGAACATTTGTCCTGGGCCCTGAGCTTTAGGGAGGCCACTCTGGCCCCAGCCATGCCCATTCTCATGAGGCAAGGAGTCTGTGAGACCAGGGAGATGTGTCTATCTGGACCCCGTGCCCCTCTTCTAAACCTGGGTACCTGGGTACCTGGCTAAACAGTCCAGAAAGGCCTCACGGCCTGCAATGGCCTCTCCCCCAAATCTGGGGGATTGTGCCTGTGTTGGGCACACCCCAGTCCCCAGAGGCAGGCGAGGAGTGGCTGTTTGCCAAAGTGGGGTGTATGGATGGAGTTGGGACATGGGCTACACACAGTGTGTGGGTTGAAGCTGGGGATAAGAGGAGTGGGGTTGGGGTCTCACTTGTTTTGATTGTAAAGATGATGATTGGACACGCCTCATGAAGCTATTGGGAAGATGGGAAGCTGCCTGCACTATAGTGTTTCTAGGCCAGCGTCTAGCTTATGATAAGCCCTGGAAGTTGGCTGTGACTCTCTGAGAGGAGATACAAATATCAGGAGAGCAAGCAGTGGCTGGTGAGAGAACACCAGAGCTCGTTTCCTGCCGGGCGCTTGGGGCACCTACGTCAGGTCTTCCTGCCACCCGCCCTACTCAGTGCAAAGTCTGGGCGAGGGCAAGGAGAAGGGGTTCTTGCATTTCTGCGTAGTTAGATTTGGGGATCAGAGTGGCCAAAATCCTTGGTGGGGCCTCTCTTTGCAGAGGACTATGAAGTCAGCACATTATCTCATTACAATCTGATGACATTTTTACGACAAAACGTGCAGGTGGGCGAAAGAGGGTGTGGTTGTAAAAACGTGAGTGTAACAGAATCTGGGTCATTGAGCTGTTTGGAATGCACTGGGGGACTGGCATGTGCCCCAAATCCCTCCCTGTACCCCCACCTACTCCCTCGGGAGCCCCATGTATGTGCTTTTCTTGTATCTATTCATTTGCAGAAACTTTTCAACAGATATTGAGTGTAGTATGTATTGGGGGGCAGTGTGAATAAGGTAGACAATTAGACCAAATTTTCTCTCTCAGAGAGTTTATATTCACTCAGATATGGAAACAAGAAGAAATACCCCCCACATAGCTAGTACAGGAAATTAAAGCAGGGTAATGTGACCGAGCATGAACTGGGGCCTGCTTGAGGAGGCAGCAGAGAGAGACTCTGCAGAGATGATGTGGATGCTGACAATGAGCGATGAGAAAATGCCTCCATTTGAAGACTGGATGAAGGAACAGAGAGAAGGTCCATGTCCAGGAGCAGAGCAGGAGAGGAGGAGAGTACAGGCAGAGCTTAAGTCTGAATTTTATTGGAGGCGTATTGGGAAATCATGGTGGGTTTTAAGTAGAGATGAGAAATGATCAGATTTAGGTGTTTGTTTTTAAACTTTTTATTTTGAGATCATTGCAGTTTCACATGTGGTTGTAAAAAATAGTACAAAGAGATTTCATGTTTGTTTTTTATTACCCTGTTCCTCTCAATGGTAACATCTTGCAAAACTAGGGTACTGTGTCACACCAGTACTGACACTGGGGCAGTCACGATACAGAGGTTTTCCTTCACCACAAGGACCCCTCATGTTGCCTTCATAGCCTCACCTACTTTCCTTTTCCCTTATCCCCTCCTTAACCTCTGGCAACCACTAATCTGCTCTTCATCGCTATAATTTTGCCATTTCAAGAATAGAATCAGACAGAATATAACCTTTTGGAATAGGTCTGTTCACTCATCATAATTTTCTGGAGATTCACTCAGGCTGTTGGGTGTATCAATAGTTGTTCTTTTTTTTATTTTTTCATTTTTAGAGAGGAGAGAGAGAGGGAGAGAGACAGAGAGACAGAGAGAGAGAGAGAGAGAGAGAGAGAAGGGGGGAGGAGCTGGAAGCATCAACTCCCATATGTGCCTTGACCAGGCAAGCCCAGGGTTTCGAACTGGCGACCTCAGCATTTCCAGGTCGACGCTTTATCCACTGCGCCACCACAGGTCAGGCCAATAGTTGTTCTTTTTTATTGTTGAGTAGTATTCTACGGTGTGGACATACTACAGTTTAATCATTCATCTATTGAAAGACAGCCGGGTTGTTTCCAGGTTAGGGTTCTTGTGACTAAAGCTGCTATAAGCATTTGTGTGTATTCAGGGTTTTGTGTGAAAATATGTTTTCATTTCTCTGGGCACATGTCCAGGAGTACAATTGTTGGGTCATATGGTACTTGCACATTTAATTTTTAAGAAACTGCCAAGGAACCCTCATTTACTGTTGGTGGGAATGCAAATTAGTACAACCATTACAGAAGAAAGTAGAGTGATTTCTCAAAGACTTAAGAATAGAGCTACATGTGACCCATCAATCCCTCTACTAAGTATCTACCCCAAAAAACTAAAAAATATTTGTACATAAAGACACAGGTACCCTCATGTTCATTGTAGCATTAATCACAGTGGCCAAGACATGGAAACAACCAAAGTGTCCCTTGATAGAGGATTGGATAAAGAAGATGTGGTACATATGTACAATGGAGTACTACTCAGCCATAAGAAATGATGACCTACTACCATTTACCACAACATGGATAGACCTTGGGAACATTATACTGAGTAAAATTAGTAAATCAGAAAAAGCTAAGAGCTATATAATTTCATACTTAGGAGGGATATAAAACTGAGACTCACGGACATAGATAAAAGTGAAGTGGTTACCAGGGGGAGGGGGAAAAGAGAGGGAGTGGGGGAGAGGGGAGTAAAGAGGGACAAATAAAAGGTGACAGAAAATGATTTGACTTTGGGTGATGGGTATATAACATAGTCAACAGTTCAAATGCTATAGAAATGTTTACCTGAAACCTGTGTACTCTTATTGATCAATGTTACTCTATTAAATTTAATTTTTAAAATAAAATTTAAAAAAGGCAATTATAAATATATAGAAAATATAAATGCCAAATACACATGAACAGATATCAACAGTATTATTCAAAAGCACATTACATGGAAAAGAAGTGATAATCATGAAAAAAATTTAAATGTAATTGATTCTTCTTAAAAAGCTAAATCTGAAAAGAAAATAGATGCAATGTGTATTAATACAAAAAATAAATTTAAAAAAATACCAGACTGTTTCCAGAGCGCTGTACCATTTGTTTGAGTGATCCAGTTTCTCTGTATCTCTGCCAGCATTTGGTGTTGTCATTGTGTTTTATTTTAGCCATTCTGGGTAATCTATTTCATTGTGGTTTTAATTTGCATTTCCCTAATGGCTAATAATATTGAACATCTTTTCATGTGTTTATTTGCCAACTGTATATCTTTTTCGATGAAATGTCTCTTCATGTCTTTTGCCCATTAAATGGGCCATCTTTTGCGCATTTAATTGTATTATTGGAGATGATGTCATTATTATTATTTTTTTGACTGTTGAGTTTTGAGATTTCTTTATTCTAGATACTGGTTTGTTGTTAGCTATTGGTTTGCAAATACTTCTCCCATTCTGTGGCTTGTCTTTTCATCCTCTTAAAAGTTTTTTGCAGAGTGAATGTTTTTAATTTTAATGAAGTCCATTTTATCAGTTTTTTCTCTTCTGGATTGTGCTTTGGTGTCAAGTTTAAGAATTCTTTGCTTAGATTTAGATCCTGAGAATTCTCTTCTGTTTTTTTTTCTAAATGTTTTACAGTTTTATGTTTGACATTTAAGGCCATGATTCATTCTGAGTTAGTTTTTTGCACAAGGTGTGATGTTTAGGGCGAAGTTTGTTCTCTTTGTGAATGTCCCACTTGCTCACCATTTGTTGAAAAGGCCTTTCTTCCTCCATTGAACTGCTTTTGCATTATTTGTTAAAAATCATTTGGGTATGGCCTGACCTGTGGTGGCGCAGTGGATAAAGCGTCGACCTGGAAATGCTGAGGTTGCCGGTTCGAAACCCTGGGCTTTCCTGGTCAAGGCACATATGGGAGTTAATGCTTTCAGCTCCTCCCCCCTTCTCTTTCTCTGTCTCTCTCTCCTCTCTCTCCCTCTCTGTCTTTCTCTCTCTCCTCTCTAAAAATGAATAAATAAAAAAAAAAATCATTTGGGCATATTTCTGCTAGTCTATTTCTATGTTCTCTGTTCTGTTCCATTGATATGTATGTCTACAGGCCTTGCAACATCACACAGTCTTGATTGCTGAAGCTAAATAGTAAGTCTTGAAATCAGGTAGACTGATTTTTCCACTTCATTTTTTTCCAAAATTGCTTTAGCTATTATAGTTCCTTTCTCTCTTCATATAAACTTTAGAATAATCTTGTCTGTATGTACCAAAATCTTGATGAGATTTTTAAAAGAATTGCATTAAATCTGTATATCCACTTGGGAAGAATTGATATTTTTACTATATTGAATCATCCAGTTCAGGAATATGGTATGTCTTTCCACTTATTTAGATCTTTTAAAATTTATTTTGTTTTTCTTCATTAATTTCTTATAGTTTCCAGTATATAAGTTCTGTTCAATTTTAAAAATTAACTGTTATTATTTTTTGGTAAATTGTATTTTAAATTTTGGTGTCCATATGTTCCTTGGTAGTATATAGAAATACAATTTTTGGGTATGTTTGTCTTGTATCCTCTGATCTTGCTGAACTCATATATTAAATCTGGAAGGTTTTTTTTTGTAGATTCCTTGAAATTTTCTACAAACACAATCATGGCATCTATAAATAGAAACAGTCTTATTTCTTCATTTCTGATCCATATGTCTATTGTTTCCTTCTCTTGCCTTTTCACTGGCTAGAATTTCCAGCACCAACTGAATAAAAATAGAGGGGAGACAATGCTTTGTTCCCAATTGCATGGGAAAACATTTTACCTTTTTAAAGTATAATGTTAACTATATATAAGGTTTTTGTAGCTGTTTCTTATCAAGTTGAGAAAGTTCCCTCTATTACTATTTTTCTGAGAGTTTTTTATCACGAGTACCAAATTTTGTCAGATTTTTTTTCTTTTGTATCGATTAACATGGTTATGTGATTTTTCTTCTTTAGCCTGTTAATATAGTGATTATTACACTAACTGATTTTGGAATATTGAATCAATGTTGCATTCTTGGAATAAACTTCACTTGGTCACGGTCTTTTTCTATACTGCTGAATTATGTTTGCTAATACTTTGTTAAGGATTTTTGTGTCTATATTCATAATGGATATTGGTCCATAGTTTTCTTGCTTTGTACTATGTGACTGTGGTATCAGGCCTCAAAATGAGTTAAGAAATGCTTCCTCTTATAGTACTTCCTGGAAGAAATCATGTAGAATCCATATCAATTCTTCTTAAACAATTAATTTGGTAGAATTCTTCAGAGAAACCATCTGGATTGAAAGATTTCATTTTAAGGAATTTATAAACTACAAATTCAATTTCCTTCATTGTAATAGGGCTATCAAATCATCTATTTCATATTGAGTGAGTTTTGGTAATTTGAGTTTTTCAATGAATAGGCTTATTTCCTCTAAGTTGTTCAATTTATGGGTTTAGTGTTATTCCCTATTTTATTCCTGATACTGATAATTTGTGTTTTCTCACCTTTTTCCTTTGTCAGTCTTGCTAGAGGTTTCATGGCTTTTTCTCTCTTGTTTTTCTGTTTTCAATTTCATTGATTTCTGTGGTTATCTCTACTGTTTCCTTCTTTTTTGCTTGTTTTGGGCCTATTTATCTGTTCTTTTTGGAGGTTCCTGAGATGAGCTGTTTTGAAAGATCGCTGTTTGCTATGGGGAAAATGGACACAGGCATGAGGTGATGGCCGTGCGTGCTCAGACTGCAGCTGGGAAATTGGGGGGAAGTGGGTAGAGGTAGGGTGTTCTGGGAGCTGAGATGACAGGAGTATCTAATCACTTAAGGCCAGAAAGAAATCAGGGATAACCCTAAATTTTTGGTTTGAGTGTCTGGCTAGCTGAGCATGCCATTTCACTGAGTTGGAGACATTGGCAGGAGGGAACCTTAGGAGGTAGAAACCAACAGCTCAACTTTGGCCAAGTGAAGTTTGAGGCACCTACGGAGTATCCACAGGGGGACGGGTCCAGGTAGGAAGTTGAATCAAAAAGTCAATGGAAGACAATGGAGCAGGGGCCATATTGTATTTCATGAATTCTAAGATGCCATTGGTAAGTAGAAGTGCACTAGGAATGCTGCTAATTAAATTATAGCACATCCTCAACTGCGATATGAATCCCAGTATCAGAGATGTTAAAATGTAACCCATGAGGTCCCCCCATGTGAACTGAGGTGGTCTAATATTGAGGCTGACTCTTGTCACCAACCATGAATGCCTAGAAAGCAAGACCATGATGTCCTCATTCCATTACTCCCAGGGCCCTGGCACGTTAAGTCGCTTAACAACTTTCATTAAAGGAATTCATCCATCTGTTTGTTAAATGAAAAAAAATTGTAATGCAACTATATCCCATGTGGATTTTCTCATTCTGTGATTTTTTTTTATGTTGGATTTTTGTAGCGTGTGTGTGTGTGTGTGTGTGTGTAGTGTGTGTGTGTGTGTCTGTGTGTGTGTGTGTGTGTGTGTGTGTCTGTGTGAAAGAGAGAATTAGAGGTGAGGATGGCACCCCAAGCTAATTCTTATGGACAAACGTGAGGCCCAGAGGACCGTGCCAGATGCCCAGTCAGTCAACAGCTGGTGTGGAGAGAGGATGAGCTGGTTCTGCTGGTCCTGGTCCAGTCTTTGGGAGCTGTGGCTTTGCCTCATGTTTCTCAGATCGTGTGTTTGTCTGTTCAGTAGCTTGTTCGGTCCTAATTGAGCACCCAAGGGTCAAGCACTAGTGTACAAAAAGAACATGGCCCCTTCCTCACAGAACTTGAGGAAGGGGACATGTCAATCAAGGACTCACAGAAATGGGTGTTGTCCTTATGAAACCAGGTCCTGGTTTCCCTGGGGGAAACGTTAGAACAGAGATCTGGGTGGTGAGGGGATTTCACCAGGAGAGAGGGTGCGGATTGTGGGGAGGGGTCCCTGCAGGGAGCCCCGGCCTGGGGCAGGTGCCCTGGGCCAGTCTCCTCCCTGCTGGCTTCTCCAGCCAGCTCCTTATGAAGGGGCCTGGACCTGCAGAGTTCCCTGTGAAAGGCCCTCAGACCCAGCTCAGGACCAGGAAGACAGAGAGGCCGAGCTTAGCTTCCCTTCTCTGTGCCTTCGTTTCCTTTTCTGGGCAATGGAGATAAACCCCTGCCTTGCTGTGGGCTGGAAATCACACAGCTGTTGAGCCTTGCTCACTGCAACGCGATGTGGGCGTTACTGAGGTGCCCCCCTGAGCCCCCCTGTTCTGCTGTGGTGCGGGGGAGGGCCTAGGCCAGGTCGCAGGGCCCGACAGATGCTGAAGGACCAGCCCCAGGGCCTCCGGGGTTAAGTTTTCCTCACCAGCTTCCCTGCCCTCGTCTGTCTGCTGGCCCCTCAGAGCTCTTTGATGGCGTTAGAGCCAACCTTTTCCAGATGTGCCGAGTGGAGGGTTTTGCCGGAACTCTTCGGGGGCTTCATCTGCCTCCTTCAATCCCCTCCGCCAGACGGCCCCCTGCCAGCTGACCTCCCTCCTCCGCTTGGGTTGCTTGCTGCCCTCAAGGCCACGTGAAGCCCTGGACTTAGTGCTGTCTCAGAAGTGTGACCTTCTTTGCTGTCCCTCTTCCTCTAGCCAGCCTGTGTGGGTCGCAAAGCTCTCCAAGGCTGCTCACCGCAGCAGTGGGAGCTGGTCTAGGCTGAGGCCACTTCCCTCCACCTAGGCCCCCAAGCAGTCTGTGCGCCTGGTCCTGAGTGGGAGGGGAGGCCTGAGCAGAAGACACTATCCACTGGGCTGTTGTGATTTCCACCTGGCATTTGGGAATGACTAGCTTGGATTCTAAGGAGGCCAGAGGCTGGAGACACCCGCTCCTCCCCCGCCTCTTGCCTCAGAACTGCAGTGGGACAGCCCCTTCCCCTCCTGCTGGCCCTCTGCTATTAATCAAGAGATTAATAATCTACTGCCTCCCTCTCAGAAACCCCCACTCCCATTTCCTGTTGAGTCTCCAGCCTGTCTCGGTACCTCCCAGTCTGGTCCTCCTAGCGGTGGTCCCTGGTGGGGAAGTGGGGCCAGGCAGAAGCAGAGTCCTGCTAGTCGAAGTGCCCAGGCAGGGAGGGGGCACCTGCTCCTCCAGGTGAGATCTCTGGGCTGGCAGAGTCATTCTCTGCCCTGGCACCCACCGAGGCACCTCGTGATGCTTTGGGGACATTGCCGTTGGAGTCCAAAGAGCCACGGCCTCTGCCAGCAGACCTGCAGTGATGGGCACCTCACCCCTCCAGGGGTCCTTTTCTTCAGCTGCCCTCTGATGTGACTCTGTGAGCCCAGGGACACCGTTTGGAATGCACAGGACACTTCTGCAGACTTTCTGGAACAGTTCTTGGGCAGCGGCAGGACTTTGTCTGGGCCCCTTGGAAGACTCCATGACCTCATCCGTTGGTGCTCCCTGGAGGGTCTCAGCGGCCTGCAGAGGGCAGGACCCTCCTTCAGCCACTCACGGTTGGGAGTAGGGGTCAGCTTCTGTGCATTGTTCAGCAGAGGAGAACATGCCAGCCCCATAAAGAGACCTGGTTCTGCCAAACCTCTGCCACTTTATAACCAGGAGCCCGACCCCGAGCTCTTCCTTGGCCTCAGTCTCCTCCTGTAAAGTGAGGCTGTTCATCCCTTCCCCGCTCTCCTTTCTCAGCTGGCAGCCGCCTGAGACATTCCCGGATTCCCTTCTCTGCCTTCCCGACCAGCTGCCACGCAGCCTCAGGTCCAGCATTTCTTGAAAGTAGATCTGATCTCAAGGCTCCTCTGGGCCCCATTTCCTGGGTGGCCTCGCCGCGCCGAGAGGGCTGGTGTTGCAATGGGTCCACAGGGCTGTCTGTTGCAGGGAGGAAAGTCTTTCATTTATTAACCTACATAAAATGAGAGTGAAATTAAGCTGTATTGATTTTTAATCTAGTCAAAGACAGTAAATAATACAGGTGTGTACATATATATACATTAATATGCATATATTGCGGGCTCAGAAATAGTTCGCTGATCTGGACCGTGCTCTGGAAAAGCCTGGAGAGCACTGGCCAGCACCGTGTCCACAGACCCTGTCCACACTCTCTACCTGCATTCGGGGTTTTCTCAGCCTAGCCCTCCTGAGCTGCCTTGTCGGCACTCTGCTGTCAAAGCACTCTGCTCCCTAAATGCACCAAATTTCATTGCAAACAACACCTGGATTCTCCTGGTGCTGGCTGCATCCTTATCTGGAGGTTACCCAAGCATACCCTCGAGGTTGGAGGCTATTTTTGGCCCGTCCTTGCAGAAGTGACCATGCCCTTTCCCCCCATCTCTGTCACCATCAGTTTCCACAGATGCTCCCAGGCCAGACACCCTGAGTTCCATCAGGGAGCCACCATGTCTTGATTAGCGTTGCAGTTCCCAGCCTGGGACTCCATCTGGCACACACTATTTATTGATTGTCTCACTCATTCCACCAATCTTTATTGAGTGCATATGATGTGCCCCACCCTGAGCGAGGCCTGGGGTGCAGCCAGCAGCTTGGTGGAGGAGATAGACATCAGACAAATGATTGCCTGATGGGTGTATAATTATAAGGGTGATGAGTGTTTGGAAGAAGAGTCAGGTTTCTATGACAGTGTAAATCGAGGGGATCCAGCTTGCTGGGGCGGGGGGAACGAAGAGTGGGCTGGTCAAGAAGGGTTTTTTCAGAACAAGTGGCACTTCCAGTGAGCCTTAAGGCCTGTGTTGGAGTTATTGGGTGTCTCAAGCAGAGGAAATGGCAGATGACAAGCCCTGATATGGGAAGGAACTTTGCTGGGGTTCTGAGTGGGGTTGGGGGAGGAGTGAGTGGGGCAGCAGCCAAGGTGGACAGTGGCCAGATCTTAGAAGTATACGTGGTCATACGATGAACTTGGATTTTGTCTTAAGATTGAAGATAAGCTTGGCAGGGTTATGGAGGAAAGTTCTGCTTTGAAAACATCACTGGAGCATCTGTGTAGCGTCTGGAATACAGGAGGGGAGAGTGGAGGCTGGGCACAGTTAGGGGCCACTGCGGCCATCAAGGACAGAGGTGATGGAGGCTGGACGGGGCGGATGGGAGGAGAGCCGTGGACGATAAGGTCATTGTGAAGGAAGGACTCCCCGGACTCGGTGATGGGAGGGCCTGAGTGTGGTAGGCACAAGATTTCTATGGCTGCTTATTGAGTGAATAACAACCCCCAGGAGAATATAAGTCCTTGAATTTGCCATATGGCAGTGAGGGAAGTCCCAGGATCTGCCAACCAGAGGGCACAAATGCAGAGAGGTCAGAAATCCCTAGCACTGAGCTGTTTTGGAAAAAAACCCAGGGCTGGTGATGTGGGAGACACCAGCTGGAGACTCCAAATTGCATTTGGAAACTTTCAGGTTAGGAAGGGGCCTTTTAGGTTGTTGCATCTCAGCTCAGACTTCACGGGGCTTAGAGAGAGGGGACTCGCTCAACGCTCCAGATGGGCAGAGACACACTGGAGTCAACAAGGAACAAAGCAGCTGGAAAGCCCTGTTTGTCTTGCCTGCCTGCATCGCTCCCCTCGAGGCCCCAGTCGGTCCGGACTGTCTTCCAGGGAGTCACCTTGCCCCCCACCCAGTGTCTCACTTGCTGTATCCCCATCTCAGCTGAACCACAGGATCCAGAGAAACCTCATCTGACCTCTCAGATGTGTCCGGGGTTGGAGGCAGGTGGCAGCCGATGGAAAGACAGGGGTCTGGGGATGTGCCGCCGTTGAGGGCGGGGTGAGTCATGGCTGGCTTCTCTGCTTCCTGACGGTGCGAGTTGGGCTCCGCTGCCCACCAGCCGCACAGCTTAGGCAAGGTCTCAGTGTCCTCATCAGTAAACGGGATGGTAATACTTACAGTATGAATGGGCTGAGCACCCGGGTGTTCAGCAGATACAACTGCTTTATATTCTCCTTCCTTTTCTGAGCTGATCTCACAATTTATAGAGTGCATATATGTAGTATAACACCTTCCATGGGCCAGTGAGGGTTGCCCCACCTTCAGCCCATTTCCACAGTTGCATGGCCTTGGATGCCTGTGGCCAGAAGTCTCCAGGAGAGCTGCTGTGTCACAGGAGTCAGATCTTTGGTCAATCAGTGGATACATAGTGTTGTCCACCTACTGTATGCCAGACACAAACAGGGTCCTTGCCCTCCTAGACTTGTGGTATGGCAGAGATATGGGCATCAATTAATAGGCACATAGGAATACAGATTGCAACCTGAAGTAATGCTATGAAGGCAGGGAGCCAGCTGAGAATTTTGATCTGGTTGGAGATTTTAAGAGGGCTTCCTGGAGGAGAGGGCCTTTGAGGTGAGGTTGGAGGTGACTGGGAGAGAGGGAGAGGACACAGATCCTTAAAGGTAGCTGAAAAATACGAGGTAGGGGCACAAGGGGTACTGGGAGGACTGGTGGATGCTGGGCCAGAGTCCGTGGGCCTCAGTGTGGAGCTTGTTCACCGTCTCACATGGACACTGCAGCACCACAAAATCTGGAGGAAGTTGATGGTGGGGCATCTCCACTTTAGGGAGAATTCAGGCCTCAGGGGCAATTTTGTTTCTCTCTTCAATATCTGGAGGTCATTAAAGCATTGGTGGTGGGGGGACGTTCTTGGTTCTATGTTGGCCCCTACCCAGGATTTCATCCTTGGTCCTTAGATTGTTGCCAAGGAGCGTAGCTGACCCCCCCATATCACTGGTGGGGTGAGCCCTGTGCGGGGTGCGCCCTCTCTGTGGGACCTCGGGCAAGCTGGGTTCTTCCTGGAGCTCTGCGTCCTCAGAAGTGGCCTCAAGGCTGTCAGGTTAAATGAAGTCTGTAGACCTGGGATTACGGCTGTTTGTCTATTGCGGAGGTGGTCTGGTGAAGGGCGCTGCTCTACTCTGAAGGGATTGCTCCTGGGGTGAGGGGAGGGAGTGGGGCAGGAGACCTCTCTGCCGCTTGAATCACCCTGGACCTCTTTTTTCACATAGTCTCTGTGACTGTGTGTACTTTTGTTTGTTTATTTTTGACAAATAAAAATTGTGCATATTTAAGGTGTACAATATGATGTCTTAACATATATACACATAGTGAAATGATCTCAGCAAATTTCAAGTACATGATACTGTATTATTAACCACAATAGCCATGCTTTACATTAGGTTTCTAGAACTTACTCCACTTTTAACTGAAAGCTTGATCAATATTGTAGCCACCATTCTACTCTTTGTTATTATGAGCTCTACCTTTCTTTTTTCTTTTCTTTTTTTTTTTTTTTGTTCTGTATATGAGATCATGACATTTGTCTTTCTGTGTCTGGTTTATTTCACTTAGTATACTGTCTTCTTGGTTCATACATGTTGCAAATGGCAAATTTGCCTTTTTATGGCTGAATAATATTCCATTGTGTGTATGTAGATTACCTTTTTCTTTTTTGAATGAAATTTTAAAATTTAAACTTATTGGGGTCACATTTTCTTTTTTCTATTCATCTGCTGATGGACCCTTAGGTTGTTTCCATGTCTCGACTATTGTGAATAATATTGCAAGGAACACTGATTTGATTTTCTTTGGCTAAATACTCAGAAGTGGGATTGCTAGATTACATAATAATTCCATTTTTAATTTTTTAAGGAAACCTCTATAGTATTTTCTATAGTGGCTGCACCAATTTACAATTCTACCAACAGTGATCTGCTTTACTCAGTCTACTAATTCAAATTCTCTTCTCTTCTGGGAACACCCTCACAGACACACCCTGAAACAATGTTTTATCAATTATCTGAGCATCCCTAGCTCAGTCAAGTTGGCACATAAAACTAACCTTCACAATAGGTAACGTTTATTAGCATTTGCATCTCCTGAAGGTTGTGTTAAAGACAATGTAAATCTGTATTAGTCTCCTTGGGCTTATGTAACGAACTGCTATAAACTGGGTGGCTTAAGCAACAGACATTTATTTCCCAGTTCTTGAGTCTGGAAGTCAAAGATCAAGGTGCTGGCATCCTCGGTTCCTGGCGAAGGCCCTCTTTCTGGCTTATAGACGCTGCCTTCTGTGTCTGCACATGGAGGAGAGAGAGAGAGAGCTCTGATCTCTCTTCTTCTTGTTATAAAGACATTAATCCCATCACAGGGGCCCCACCCTCATGACCTCATCTAAACCTAATACCTCCCAAAGGCCCCACCTCTAAATACCAACACTTTGAGGGTTAGGGTTTCAACATATGAATTTGGGGTGGGGGGAGACACAAACATTCAGTCCATAACAGCATCATCTGTTTTTTATTTAGCATTTACATTTTATTCCTTCTTTGAATGATTTAAAAGGCACAAAATTCAAAATCCAAAAAGTATTAAAGTATATAGAGTAAAAACTAAGGCCCCCACCCACCTTGGAAATGATGATCCCCATTATCAGTTTCTTGTGTTTTTTTTTTCAAGAGATAAAGAATTTCAACTGTATCCCTTGTAAATATACAATAGATGTAAAAATTCAAAGTGAAATATTAGAAAACAGAATTCAGGGGGATTTAAAAAGGGATATCCATCATGACCAAATGGGATTTATCCCAGGAATGCTAGGTTAGTTTAATATTTGAATGCTAATTAATGCTAATTATTTTGATTCATCAAAATAATAAAATAAAGGAGAAAAATCATATGGTTATCTCACTAGATGTAGAAAAATTATTTGGTAAAATTCAGCACCTGTTCAGAATTAAAAAATATTCTCTCAGCAAAGTAGGTATAGAAGGGGATATCCACAATCTAATAAAGAGTGTCTGCAATAAAACCTTACAGCTAACATCATACTTAACTGATGAAATATTATATACGGTCCCCTTTAGTGTGGGAACAAGGAAAGGATCACTGTTATCACTTCTATTCAACACTATACTGTAGGCAATATAGCACAAAGAGAAGAAATAAAAGGCATACGGATCACAAAGAGGATATAAAGAATTTTTTAGTCACAGGTGACACTATTGTGTATGTAGAGAAGAATAGGTAAATATAGGCCCTGGCTGGTTAGCTCAGTTAGAGTATTGTCTCCAAACACCAAGGTTGTGGGTTTGATCCCCAGTCAGGGCATATACAGGAAGTGACCAGTGAACGCACAACTAAATGGGACAACAAATGAATGCTTTTGTTTCTCTCCCTTCCTCTCTCTGTCTCTCTAAAAATCAATCAATTAAAAATAAAAAAGAATAAGCAGATATAGCACTAGAACCAATAAATGAACTTATTAAAGTCACTAGATACAACTGTTTCCCACCCCCCCAAATTCATATGTAGAAATATTAACCCCCAACATGATGGTTTTGGGAGGTGGGGCTGTTGAGAGGTGATTGGGTCATGAGGATGGAGCCCTCATGAGTGGGATTAGCGTTCTTATAAAGGAGACTCCCCAGAGCTCTCTGCTGCTTCTTACCTGTGGGGATACAGTGAGAATATGGTTGTCTACAAACCAGGGGGTGAGCCTTTATAGACATGGAATCAGATAGCATTTTGATCTTGAGCTTCCCGGCTTCTAGAACGATAAGCAATAAATTTCTGTTATCTATGAGCCACATAGGTTATGGTATTGTTATAGCAGCTGGAATGCACTGAGATACAAGGTTAATACAAATAAATGAATGACTATATACTAGCAGAAACAAATAAAAATGTGAAAATACCTCATGTAGAGTGAAATAAAAAAAAACATTAAAGATTGTTATGAGGTGAATGTTTGTATTCCCCCAAATTCATATGTTGAATCTCCCAATGTGGCTGTATTTAGAGATGGGGTCCCTAAGGAAGTAATTAAGTTTAAATGAGTTCTTAAAGGTGGGGCCCTGATCTAATAGGGTTAGTGTCTTCATACAAAAAGATACTAGAGAGCCCTCTCTCTTTCTCTCTCTCTCCCTCTCTAAACACACACACACACACACACACACACACACACACACACACACACACCCTGAGGAAAAGCCATGTGAGGACTCCGTGAGAAAGTGTTTGTGTGCCAGCCAGGAAGAGAGTCCTCACCAGAAGCTGAATAGGCTGGAATCTTTATCTTGTACCTCCCAGCCTCCTCCAGAGCTGTGAGAAAATAAATTTGTGTTGTTAAAGCCATTCCGTTTATGATATTTCGTAATGGCAGCCTAAGTAGGGTAAGACAAATACCTAGCAGTAAATTTAACAAAAGAAGTGCACCCTGCTGCGAAAATTTAAAGAAGATCAAAATAAATGGAAAGTTCTGCCATATTCATGGATAGAAAGACTCAATATTATTTAAATATCTATTCTCTAGAAATTGATCTAAGATTCCATGTAATCTTTATCAAAATCATAGCGGATTTTATTTTGTTGCAGAAATTGATAAGATAATTAAAAATTATGGGAATGCAAAGGACCTAGATATCTAAGACAATTTTGAAGGAGAACAAAATTAGAAAACTTACATCACCACATTTTGAGACTTACTATAAAGCTACATTTATTAAGACAGTGCAGTTTCTATCTTTGGCAAAGGTAGAAAAACAGATCAATGGAACAGAACAGAGAGCCTGGAAACAGACCCACATTTAAACAACCATTTGGTTGTTAACAAGGCAAAAATAATTCAACGGGGGACAAAAAGGTCTTTGAATAAATGGTGCTGGAGCAAGTGGATATCCAAATGGAAAACAATGAAACCTAACTCCTACCCAACAAATAATACAAATTTAAAAATTAATAAATTGGACTTTATCAGAATTAGAGGCTGATTATCATAAATCTACCTTTAAGAAACTGAACGAGGCCTGACCTGTGGTGGCGCAGTGGATAAAGCATCGACCTGGAACGCTGAGGTCGCCAGTTCAAAACCCTGGGATTGCCCGGTCAAGGCACATATAGGAGTTGAAGCTTCCTGCTCCTTCCCCTCTTCTCTCTCTCTCTCCTCTAAAATGAATAAATAAAAATAATTTAAAAAATAATATTAAAAAAAAAAAGAAACTGAATGGCAAGCCTCAGATTAGGAGAAAACATTTGTAATACATACATTCTAAGGTCTCTTATAAAGATTATATAGGGTGGGACAAAAGTAGATTTACAGTTATTCATATAAAAATATTACAATAATTAAATAGTAACGCAAGAATAAACTGTGTTTTGTGCATTCACAACTGTAAGCCTATTTCTGCCTCACCCTGTATAAATCTTACAAATCAGTAAGAAAAAGACACAGAAGCCATGTAAAAGTGGGCAGAAGTCTCGAAAAGGACTTCACATAAGAAGAAGATATGCAAATAACAAACATGGAAAGGGGTTACTTTATTTAGTCAACAGGAATTGCAAATTAAGACCATAATGACAATATTACATGCACCGTAGAATGGCTAAACTGAAAATGACCGGCAATATCAAATTTTGCCAATGTTAGGGAGCAACCAAAACTCATACAATGTTGCTAGGCATGTGAATTGGTCTATCCAAACAGGTCATGGAAGCCAGTTTGTACTATCAACTAAAATTAACACATATTCAACCCCGTGTCCCATCAATTCTACTAGATATATAAGCTGGAGAAATAAAAACACCTGTTCACAAAGAATATATAAGAATGGTCATAGCATCTTTGTTCATCAGAGCTTAAGACTGGAAACAATCTAAATATCCATCAACAGGAGAATGAACAAATTGTGGTATACTTATACAATGAAATGTTATTTAGCAATAAAAAGAAATAAATAAAATACTGGTATACTTAACATGGATGAAACTCAGACAAAATGAACGAGTCAAAGAAAGCAGACACAAACAAGTGCATGCTGTAAGGTTTCCATGTAAAAGAAATTTTACAACAGGCACAATTCAACTCTGGTGAGAGAAGTCAGAACAGTGGTTATGTCTGGGGGCTGGGTAATTGACATGAAGGGGGCACAAAGGGACTTTCGAGTAATAGGAGTGTTGGTGTACCCATACATAAAAAGTTCATTGAGCTAAACCTTAGATTTATCTATTTTACTGTATGTGAATTATATTTTAATAACACAAAAAAAATTCCATTATAATGTGAGAAATGAACTCAGTGCTTTTTTTAATTTTTTTTATTTTTCTGAAGCTGGAAACGGGGAAAGACAGTCAGACAGACTCCCGCATGCGCCCGACCGGGATCCACCCAGCACGCCCACCGGGGGCAACGCTCTGCCCACCAGGGGGCGATGCTCTGCCCCTCCGGGGCGTCGCTCTGCCACGACCAGAGCCACTCTAGCGCCTGGGGCAGAGGCCAAGGAGCCATCCCCAGCGCCCGGGCCATCTTTGCTCCAATGTAGCCTTGGCTGCGGGAGGGGAAGAGAGAGACAGAGAGGAAGGAGAGGGTGGGGGTGGAGAAGCAAATCGGCACTTCTCCTATGTGCCCTGGCCGGGAATCGAACCAGGGTCCCCCGCACGCCAGGCCGACGCTCTACCGCTGAGCCAACCAGCCAGGGCTCTCAGTGCTTTTCTTATCACAGTGCATGGTCATATACTCAAGTGTGATATATGATTAGTGCGACAAGTTCTGATAGAGCAAAGTCCATGCCTGTGTTCTTCATTCTTATATTCCCAGTGCCTGGCACACAGCGGGCTCTTAGTATGTATTTGTGAGTGTACAAATAAGTTTTGAATTAACATCAAGCTCAGTACAAGGTATTGCAGGAGTGCTGAGGAGGGAACTTGTCAACTCTGGCCAGGGAGTCAGGGTGCTTCACATAAGTGGAGGGGACATTTGAGTCACTCCCTGAAAGCTCTTGGGGATTTTTCTCAGGCAGAGTAAAGAAAAAGAGCAGGTAGGCAGAAGAGTAATCATGTGCAAAGGCCCAGGGGCATGAAGAACAGCTTGTTGTGTGCTAGTGGTAGGCACCTTGGCTGATGGTGGTAGGAGGAGGGGTGGAAAGATAGGCAGGGCCTTATTTACTGACATAAAGAGTTTGGTCTTTAGTTTATGGGAGCCATTTTGAGAGAGGGCAGTCACAAAACAGGATCTGTATTTTAGAAAGATCTGGGTTTGCAGACTGGACTCCAGCAGAAGGGCTGAGAGTTCTTCATGGTGGTAAAAGGATGAGGTTCCTCAGCTTCTTGCCCAGACTTGGGGAGAGGTTATGAACACTGAGCTGCCTTGGACCTTCAGGTAAGACTGGAGGGGTAAGCCATGCTGAGCCGTGGCCCTCTGGGCTGGTGAAACAGCGCCACCTACTGGTGTGCCCTGCTCCTGGGCTTTGCAAGCCATCTGGTTCCTTCTGGTCCCATAGCAGGACAGGCCAGTGCATGGCCTCAAAATGAGGGGCAGAAAGAGATCTTCTGTGGGAGACGAGCTCTCCCTCTAGTTCAGGGGTCCAAGATCAGTACTTTGTGCAGATGTAGGGAGGAATGGACACAAACTAGTATTACTAGGCTCTGCCAATTCTGCCTGCATTTGGATCCTAGTTCCACTCCCTTGAGAAAGTTACTTAACCTTTCTGCCTCAGTTTTCTCATCTGTAAATTAGAAACAGTAATAGTATCCATCTGTTAGGGTTGTTATGAGTCAGCAGATGTTATATACTCAGAACAGTACCTGGCACATGGTGAGCACTCAATCAAAGCTCTTGTTATATCTACACATATTAGTATTTTTATCATCATCGTCATTTAAGGCGTGGACTGAAGAATGTCTGGTGCATTTCAGAGCGCTCATGGGCCGGAGGCCAAGGGGTAGTCTATGGTACAGGGGGCCTCAGGGTAGTCGTGTGAGCTGGAGAAGGGCCTGCACACGTGGCTAAGCAGGTCAGACTCTCCTGACCACAATGGGGACCGCCAGAGGGTGTGGGCTGGGAGAAATGAGGTCAGATCTATATTTTGCAAACTCAGCATTCACGCACCCCTTTCTGCTCCCAATGCCTCGCACATATGCCCTCCCAGGGAGCTTCACAGACTATGTTCTGGTCTCCATGGAGTCCTCGTCATGCAGACCAGGAAGTGGGTTCGGGAGGCTGAGGAACGCGTGCAAGTCCACATCGTATACTAGGGGCAGAATCTGAAGCCCGGGACTCCGTCTGCCCCGTGGTGCTGAGGTTACAGGAGGGACCCTTTCATGGCATCAGATGCATTGAGCAGGACCCAAGCAATAAGCAACTTGATACTTTCCTGCCCTACATTCTGCCCCAGGTAGATTCTGAAGCTTTTCTGATCTCTGTCAGCCAGAACAACAATCTTATTTCTGGAATTAATTTAAAAACTGGCATCTTTAAAAGATTTTTGCTACATAATTCAGTTTATTGTTTTTACAGTTTTATTGAGAAATAATTGATGTACATCACTGTATAAGTTTAAGGTATACAGCCCAATGGTTTGATTACATGTATTGTGAAATGATTACCACAATAAAACTGGCATCTTTTATCTGATTAAAGCCTCTCCCTTCTCACGGCGGGGCCTGCTTCAGGCTGGGAGGTCTGCAGCAAGAAAGGAGCATGAGAGTGTGAGCCTGTGAATGAGTGCATGTGAGTGTTGAGTGTGAGCATGTGTGTGTGAAAGCATGCGAGGGTGTGTGCGTGTGAGAATGCGTAAGTGATTGTGTGAATGTGTGAGTATGTGAGGTGTGAGTGAGCGTGCCTGTGAGTGAATATGTGTGAGCGTGAAAGTGTGTTTATAAAGCAGACTGTCTGTTTATACTCTTTGGACCCAGGCTCATTAACCCACCTAAGTCCCACCAGGCCACCTGCTGTCAGCGGTGATGATGACACTGTTTCTCTTCCAGCCCCTGTCCCCATTAGCCTAGGCCAGGTGCTTCCTTTTGGAGGGAAGGATCTAGAGTCCAAAGGCCTGGGTTTGCTCTCTGGGTCCCAGCTCTGGGCACCTCCGAGACTGTTGGCTCCTCATTCAAAGGTCCCTACCCCTGGCTGTACACAGCCACACCCTCCTTCGCTCTCCAGGGGGGAAGCTGGTTTGCTGGAATGTTTATGAAACATGAGTAGAGGATTTTTTTCTTAAGAAAAGAAAAATTAGTATAACAGGATTTTTCCGATTTGGTGCAGTATTTCTGAAATTCAAGACGTGACTCGTGTGTTTTCCTGTCAACAGTGCACCTCGAAACGTCACGCCTGCTGCTACCAATTAATTCATAATTTTTCCATTCACCGGTTTAGTTGCTCAGTGTCAGCAGATTCAAATTTTGTGAAGTCATGGAGTTTTGCTTTCAGGAGGCAGTTGTGCCAACTTGATCAAGCAGCAGAGTCATAATGATGTATGTAAAATGAATAACGAGGCTGGATTTATCCCCCTTGTGAAATTCGGTCACATGCGTTATATGTATGTACTATTCTTGGAGTTTCACAAATCTCCCAAATAATTTGATACAGAACAAGTATCAAACTTTTTTTGCAAGAGAAGAGAATTAAAGCTATAGGACTTTGAAACTGTGTTACGGAATCCACAGCGATATGCGGAGCAGTCTGTTGCTGCGAGAGTCCTCCTACTGGCTTGTCAGTCGTGTTGAAATGTCTGTCACCCACTAGGCTGTGGTTTTCTCGAGGATGGGGACTCAGTTAGCAATCTGTGACCGCAGTGTAGCATGTAGTTGGCACTCCAAAAGCATTCTCTGGATGAATCAACAAAAGGAAATAATGATTAGGGAAAATGTTGGAGTTCAGTGACTTGCGGGTAGTTGGAAGTTGCACAAGTTCTAGTGATAGCTTTCCTCATTCATTATTTTGGTCAATGTCTTAGCTCGAACTGCCATAGCAAAAATATAGACTGAGTGGCTTAAACAAAATAACTTGATTTTCTCAAGCATTTGTCTTCTTTTGTGTCCCCACATGGCCTTTCCTCAGTGTGTGTGTGTGTGGGGGGGGGGGTTAGGGCTTCAACGTATGAATCCTGGGGGACACAATTCAGTCTATAGCAGTCAGTGTGCAAGACATTTTCCACCATAGGTGGCCACACTTGGAGACTTTTCAGGAAGACAGAGCTGGATGGGACTTTAGAACACACTTAGCACAGAAAGAATCAGTCACTTGCCCAGGGCCACAACAGCCAGTGACAGCTGGGGCCATAGGATCTGCTGGCTAGGAAGCTCCCAGAGCCCTAGGCTGGACTGGCTCTGCAGGAGTTGGGTCTGGGGGCGGACTGTTGGGGGCTCACACTGTCCTGACGCTGCCCTTGTGTTAGTTACAGGACTCTGATCAGACCCACATACAGAGTGTCCTACCGAACGGTGACGGCGCTGGAGTGGAGGTGCTGCCCTGGCTTTACTGGGAGCAACTGTGACGAGGGTGAGTCTACTGGGACATGAGGGCGGGGGACCGGGCGCTGGCCCGGCTGGGCTCCGGAGTCCTGAATGCTTCTTCCTCTGCCCTCCTGTGCGCAGGTCTCTGTTCCTCCACAGATCTTCCTTCCTTTTCCCAACACCTTCAGAACCAAATGCTCTGGACTGGCCAAAGTGGGGTGAGGCTGCCGCCCTGCGGTGGCACTGAGGCGGGGTCCCTGTGTGCATTAGTAGGGTGGGGAATAGAGGAGACCCATGTGCCCCAGCCTAGAGGAGGGGACTCAACTCACAGCCTATTCCTTTCACTCTGGTTCTGACGCACACAGAAATCAGGGCAGGCAGAGCGGGAAGTTGGGGGGCCCTGAGAAGGTGCAGAGGAGGGCCCACCCGCCTTGGAGCCACGTCTGCCATAGAGCGAGGCAGGTGGGCCTGGTGGGTGGCAGCAGAAGGAGGGCTTGGTACACTGCCTGTGTTCTTCTGCCTGGCTGGTGCCCAGAGGAGGACAGGAGGATGGGACCCAGAGCTGGGCCTTCCTTCCAAGCCCCAGGCCAGGCTCAGCCTGCCTCTAGAGCCCAATGGAGCCAGACAGCTGCACTCAGATGGAAGTCAGAGATGCCCAGCAACAAATCCGCGCTGTGCTCACAGCCGGAGAGAGCAGGTCCTGCCTGAGGAACAGGTGTGCACCCTGCCCCCCTCGTTCCCAGCACAGCTGGCTGCTCTGAAGGCTGAGGGCTCAGTTTTGTATTTGGAAACAGTAGCTTGCCTCAGCCTTGACTTTGTGACAAAATTATTCTTCTATCTATTTTTATAATCTAATTTACTGATTTTTGTTATATGTACACTTTTATAATAGGTTAGGTTATAATAAAAGTTACAGTAAGATATGTTATATAGATGCTTTTGTTATGAACTGCCTAAAACACTTTAAATTACAAATAATAACATAATAATGGAAACAGCAGAAATGAGGATGAGGATGACAATGATGCTTCACGGGGCCTGTGACTGACGAGCTGAAGGAAGGGGCGGGGATGCACAGGGATCCAGGGGTGTCACCCTTCCTGACTGATGAGCTGCCTGATCCTGGGAGTGGAGGGTAGGCAGCCCCTGGGGAGGGGCCTCACTGGGGTGTTTCCTTCAGCAGGAGCCAGAGGGAGCTCTGGGGGGAGAGGGTGACAGGGTTAGAGGAGACCAGTCCCCCCGGGGGAGGTGTGGGTGGCAGGACCCTGTACTGTATGTGTTGAATGGCCACAGTTCACACCAGGCCTCTTGCTCAGAGCCAGGATTTGGACTTGCTTTACCTGTCCGTGCTATGGGAAACCTCTGGTTCCCCCAACAGAACAGAGCAGACCTGCTGTCCAGGGTCTGCCAAGGGGGAGGGAGAGGAGACAGGGGTTTCAAGGAAAGTGATTGATTTACCCTTAAGTAACGGACCGGGTGCTTTTCAACGACCAGCATTGGGTTCCACCTAATGAAATACAGGCTTCACAGTATTTCTCACACAAGTAGATAGTGAGCATGTTAGATGAATCAACAAAAGGAAATAATGATTAGGGAAAATGTTGGAGTTCTATTGAACTCAGTGAGGGAACCAGCAGAACGGCAAGGCTGATTCAAAAGAGGATTAGAGAAACAGATATAAGTGCAGATTGGGAGACCCCATGACAACCCCCAGGTTTAATAATTCACCAGAAGAACTTACAGAACTCAAAAGCCAGTATATTGCCTGACCAGGAGGTGGCACAGTGGATAGAGCATTGGACTGGGATGTGGAGGACCCAGGCTCGAGACCCCGAGGTCGCCAGCTTGAGTGCAGGCTCATCTGCTTTGAGCAAGGCTCACCAGCTTGAGCACAAGGCACTGGCTTGAGCAAGGGGTCACTCGCTCTGCTGTAGCCCCCCGGTCAAGGCACATATGAGAAATCAATCAATGAACAACTGAGGTGCCGCAATGAAGAATTGATGCTTCTCATCTCTCTTCCCTATCTGTCCCTCTCTCTGTCTCTGTCAAAAAAAAAAAAAAGCTGGTATATTCACATTTGTGGTTTATTACAGAGAAAGAAAACAATCTAAACCCATATAAGAGATGCAGGAAGCTGAGTCCAGGAGGAGTCCACGCTCAGAGCTTCCAGTGTATTGCCCATCAGGGCAACTCCCTGAGCCAGAGTTATTAGCGTGACTGAGTCATGTATATATGGTGGCTGCCTGCTTAGCTGAGCTGTTCCAAGTCCCTCTGGAGGTGGGGCTGGCACCGTGTGACCCAGGGATGTCCCTCAGAATCATTTTGTTATCGTAGACTGTCTGGAGTGGCCCAAGGCTCCCAGGTAAACAAAGACACTCTTATTAGACAGGTCATTCCAAGGGCTTAGAGAGCTAAGTGCAAAGGCCAGACATCTCTTTAGGTAAGCTTATGTCTCAGTCAAGGGCAATTCTCCTTGTAGACCGAGTGGACAAAGCACAGAGGAATTGGGCTGAGGCGTGCTTCTTTCAGAGACCGTAGGGGTCGCCCGGCCCCTTCCCATCTGTGAGCATGAGCGTCCTGTGTGGTTGAGGATTCCAGGAGTGCAAGGGTCTGGGCTGAGCTTGAGACTGGCTCCTGAAAGCCTCTGTGAAGATGTTACATCTCCGGAAATGAGACAATGAAGACAGAAGGCGCAGTTGAGATGGAGTCTGTGATAAGGTCCTGGGACAGTCATTTCCACCTGTTCCCATTGCGTTCCTGGAAAGCCTGCAGGTCAGAGGTGTTCCTCTCAGTCGGTTTAGCTTTGGTTCAGATGAGGTTCCCCAGCACAAACAAGTTTCTCTCTGGCTGTGTCTGGTCTTACGGCTCTGGATCTGTGACTGTGTGGCTTCAGCCTCCTAGGTGACCTTTCTCTGTGCTTAATTCCTCCTTTCTTTGTCTCTCCAGGTCCTCCTTCCAATCAGCCTCCCCTCCCTCCTTCCTGGATACTCAGGAGTGCAGTTGAAAGGCTTGGAGATACTTTCTTTCATAGATATGCCAATATGTGGTCAATCCTGATTATTTTGTGAGTTCTGGATTTGTGACTTGACCTACTTGTTCAAGTTTATTTGTAACCCCCAGATCGATACCAGAGGCACTTTCGTGGTCTTTTGCAGATATGCACAGAGAGGCCAAAAATCTGAGTTGCCCAACACTCTTACTCCCAGTTGAGGTCGAATAAGGTGAAACTTTGCATTCTTGTTTCAACTCCCATTATGCAAACAAGCGTCCTTTTCCAGGTCTGCTTAATGCCATGCTTCTCACATTTTTATGCTCTTTGGGGGATGTGATCCCAGCATAGTGCTGTGTAATGTTCTTAAGTGCAAAAGGGCTATGATGCGCCTTATGAAGAAAATGCATGTGATGAATAAGCTTTGTTCGGCCTTGGTTGCAGCACTGTGGGCTGTGAGCTCAATGTTAATGAATCAACAGTATCTATCTAATCAAGTGCCATTCAGTAAAACTACGCATAAAACAAAATTAAATACTGATCGGCTGACGAAAATGTTGTGACGCTGTCCTTCCCCTGGGAGCCATGGTTCAGTATTTGTTAATTCAGAGTTTCCGGTGCCTTTATAGAACATAACTACCATGAATAACAAAAACTTACTGTATCTATGAATCTGCAACTATATTTATATATCCGGAAATATTTTTTTATTATTATAAAATCAAGTACATGTTCAGTGTAGAAAAAGTGAAATCAGCCATTGAAGTTAAGCTTATGTCTCACTTAGGTGAAATGCCTCCACACCATTTCCTGTGCTTATAGGTTAGTTGTAATATACATGTTGTTTGATAACTTTCTTTTTCATAAAAGTTGTCATGAATATCCTTGTCAATAGATAGCTTTCTTTTTTTAATTTTTAAATTAAAAAATTTTTATTTAGGAGAGGAGGCAGAGAGATAGATTCTCCTGCATGCATCAGGACCAGGATCCACCCAGCAAGCCCACTAGTGGGCGATGCTGCCCATCTGGGGCTGTTGCTTCATTGCTTAGCTACTGGAGCCATTTTTAAGTGCCTGAGGCAGAGGTCAATTCACTTGAACCAATGGAGCCATGGCTGCAGGAGAGGAAGAGAGAGAGTGAGAAAGAAGGGGGAGGTGTGAAGAAGCAGACGGTCACTTCTCCTGTGTGCCTTAAACAGAAATCAAACCCCAGATATCCACACACCAGGCTGATGCTCTACCACTGAGCTGTCTGGCCAGGGCCAATAGATAGCTTTCTATGGCAGTGGTCCCCAACCTTTTATGGGCCACGGACCGGTTTAATGTCAGAAAATATTTTCACGGACCAGCCTTTAGGGTGGGATGGATAAATGTATCACGTGACCGAGACTAGCGTCAAGAGTGAGTCTTAGATGGATGTAACAGAGGGAATCTGGTCATTTTTTAAAAATAAAACATCATTCAGACTTAAATATAAATAAAACGGAAATAATGTAAGTTATTTATTCTTTCTCTGCGGACCGGTACCAAATGGCCCACGGACCGGTACCGGTCCGTGGCCCAGGGGTTGGGGACCACTGTTCTATGGTATCATTTTTAATGGCTGTGGTATTTGGAACACACTTTATAAACTAAACCCTTCCTATAACGTATTTAACTTGCTTCTAATTTTAAATTATTAATAACATTGCTGTAAATACGTTTTTTTTTAAACAGGTAAAATTTATATACATTAAAAAGCACCAATCTTAAATGTACAATTTAATGAGTTTTCATAAATACATAAACATTTCCATCACTTCTCAGAAAGTTCCCACCGCTAAGCAACTACTATTCTAATTTCTATCATCAGGGATCAGTTTTACCTATTCTTGAACTTCATATAAATGGACTTACATGGTATGATTCTCTTTTGTGTATGGTTTCTTTCACTTAATATAATTTTTGAGATGTGTTCGTGTTGTTACATGTGTATCAGTAGATTATTTGTTTTTGTTACTGGGTATTATTTCACTGTTTAAATAACCACAATTTTACTTATCCATTCTCCTGTGGATAATTATTTGGGTTGTTTCTAGTTTTGGGCCTTATGAATAAAGCTTCTGTGAACATTCTTGTATATGTCTTTCTGTGAACATGTATTTTTATTTCTCTTGGATAAATTTTTAGGAGTAAAATTGCTAGGTCATGGTGTATGTTTAACTTTATAAAAAAGAGCCAAAACTTTTTTTCAAAATGGTTTACCGTTTTACACTCCACTGGGAAAGTAAGTTCCAACTGCTCCACGTTCTTGCTAACATTTGGTGTTGTCAGTCACTTTGGTGTTGTTAGCCGTTGCAGCGGGTATAAAATGCTCCTGGTTGTGATTTTAATTTGTACTTTCCTGTTGACTAATGATGCTGAGCAGCTTTTTTATGCCTCTCTGATGTGCTTACCAGACATTCTTATATCTTCTTTAGCGAAGTGTCTGTCCAAGACTTTTGCCCATTTTTAATTGGGTTGTTTAATTTTATAAAAAACCAGACAAACTGTTTTCCAAAGAGGTTTAAACAGTTTATATCCCAACAAGCAAAGTATATTTCAATAGCCCCATAGTCTTGCCAACATTTGGTGGTATTTAGCTGTGGGAATGAAATAGAATGTAATTGTAATTTCTTCTTCTCCTCCTCTTCCTCCTCCTCCTTTTTTCAGTGAGAGGAGGGGAGGCAGAGACAGACTTCTGCATGTGCTCTGACCAATATCCACCTGGCAAGCCCACTAGGGAGTAATGCTTTGTCCATCTGGGGCATTGCTCCATTGCTCAGCAACTGAGCTCTTCTTAGCACCAGAGGTGCAGACCATGGAGCAATCATCAGCACCCAGGGCCAACTCACTCCATTCTAGCCATGGCTAGAGGAAGGTGCGCGCGCACACGCGCACGAGAGAGAGAGAGAGAGAGAGAGAGAGAGAGAGAGAGTGAGAGAAGCGAGAGGGGGAGGGTTAGAGAGGCAGATGGTTGCTTCTCCTGTGTGCCCTGAGTGGGAATCAAGCCTGGGACATCCACATACTAGGCCAATGATCTACCACTGAGCCAACTGGCCAGGGCCTTAGTTTCTTCTTTTTAAAGACTGTTTTGACCACTCTAGTTCCTTTGCATTTTCATAAAAATTTTACTACCAACTTATCAATGTCTACATAAAGCTGTCTGGTAGGATTGGGATCAGGATTGTGATGAATTTACAGACCAATTTAGGGAGAGTGGATGTCTTAATAATGAGTCTGCTGATTCATGAATGTGGTATAGTTCTCCATTTGTTTTGTACTTTACTTTTTCTCAGCCATTTTTATAGTTTCAGAGTAGAGAGCGTACTTGTATTTTATTAAATTTATTTCTAAATATTTTATACATTTGGTGCTTTTTAAAAAGTGAAATTGCTTTTTAAAATATGATTTCATAATTTTTTGATGCTAGTATATAAAAACATTTAATTTTTAAACACTGGTGATCTTGTATTTGAAAACCATGCTAAATTTATTTATTAGTTCTAGTGGTTCATATCCTCTGTGAATAGAGACATTTTTGTTTCTTCCTTTCAAATCTTTATGCTTTTTATTTCTCTTTATTGCCTTACTGGACTGCTTGAACTTCTAGTAAAATGTTTGATAAAAGTGAGAACAGACATATTTGCCCTGTTTCTGGTCATGGGGGAAAATTTCTTAATATTTCACTAGTAAAAGTTTATTGTTTGCAGTAGATTTTTCATATAAACCATTTATCAGATGAAGATAATCACTTCTATTCCTAGTTTGTTGGAGAATATTTATCATGAATAGGTACTGATTTTTATCAAATGCGCTTTTTTGTTTGTTTGTTTTTACAGAGACAGAGAGAGAGTCAGAGAGAGGGATAGATAAGGACAGACAGACAGAAATGGAGAGAGATGAGAAGCATCAATCATTAGTTTTTCATTGAGACACCTTAGTTGTTCATTGATTGCTTTCTCATATGTGCCTTGACCGTGGGGCTACAGCAGACTGAGTAACCTCTTGCTTCAGCCAGCGACCTTGGGTCCAAGCTGGTAAGCTTTGCTCAAACCAGATGAGCCTGCACTCAAGCTGGCGACCTTGGGGTCTCAAACCTGGGTCCTCTGCATCCCAGTCCGATGCTTTATCTACTGCGCCACTGCCTGGTCAGGATCAAATGCTTTTTCTGCATTTATATTGAGGTAATTCAATTTTTATTCTTTATTATGTTAAGGTGACAAATTATATTGATTTAGAATACTAAACTAACTTTTTGTTCCTGGTAGTAACCTTATTATTACTGGGATAAACCTCATTTGGATGTATTATTCTTTTATATATTTCTATATTTGATACTTATCTGTAATTTTCTTTCCTTGAATCTGTCAGTCTTTAGTTATTAGAGTTATGCTGTTCTCATAAAAAGATTTGGGACATTTTCCCTCCTCCTCTATTTCCTGAAAGCATTTTTAAAATAAAGTTGGTATAACTTTTTTCCTTAAATGTTTAAAAGAATTCACAGTGAAACCATCTGGACCTGTAGTTTTCTTTGTGGGAAAGTTTCTGATAACTCATTGTTATCAAATGAATTTGAGAACACATTTTATAGATATAGGGCAATACATAGCTATATTTTATTTTAATAATTATTTATGCATTTTAAAATCAACTTTATTGAGGTGAGATTTACATAGAGCTTATTACATACATATAATTTCCTTACACTAGAAGTGTACAGTTCAGTGAGTTTAGATAGACCCCATGAATAATTTCTAAATAATTCTGTTCTCCCTGGTATCCTGTCACCAAACGTGCCTCAGTCTTTCTGCACTCTGATTTCTCTCTCTTCAATTCAGAGGGATTGCTATGTTCATCCCCTCTCTATGTGCTGTGGTCCTGAAGGTGCTTTCAAGAGTCACCTAGCTTGTTTTTCTTCTCAGGAATCATTGTTCCACTTTGTTCAATGTCTATGAACATTTGTTTGAGAAATTTTGTCCAATTTTTGAATTGTGTATGGTGGGAGAGCAAGTTAAGTGTGAGTATGACTGGAACAGAATTTGTGTTTTCTTTTATTGGATTTTTAGCTACATTTTTCTGTATTATTTCTTAGTTCTCCTAAGGATTATAAACTGTATCCTTATTTTATCATAATGAACAGAGTAAATCCAGGGCTACTGCATGTAAATGAGAAGAAATTATTAATAGTACAATTCAGTTTATCCACCCCCCCATCCTTTGTGCTATTACTGTCATATGTTTTAAATCTAAATATTTTATGAAAATCAGAATTCAACATTATAATCTTTGCGTTAACCAGTAAGGTAATCTTTTTAAAAGTGAAAGGAGAAAAAGAATGGTCTTATTTATTATCTCACAGGTAACGTTTTCAGAGATCTTTAATTTCTTCCTGGAGCTCTGGGCCTCTAGTTGGTGTCCTTTCTTCTCAAACCCAAGAAGTTATGTCAGCATTTCTTGTAGTGCAGGTCTCTAAATGCAGTAAATTCTCTCAACTAATAAAGTATTTTAATATTTACTTTGCCTTAATTCTAGTCAACTCGTTAATTAAACTGCAGTAAATTACACGGACATAAAATTGACCATTTTAACCATTTTAAATTGTATAATTCAGTGGTGTTAAGTATATTCACAATGTTTTGCAACCATCACCACTATCTAATTCCAGAACTTATTTTTATCACCCCAAAGGGAAACCCTGTACCCATGAAGCAGTCACTCCTCATTCTCCCTCCCCTTAGCTGTCGGCAACCACAAATCTGCTTTCTGTCTCTATTGATTTGCCTATTCTGGATATTTTATATAAATAGAACCATACACTATGTGGCCTTTTGTGTCTGGCTTCTTTTACTCAGCATAATGTTTTAAAGCTTCATCCAAGTTGTGGCATATATCTGAATCATGAATAAAATTCTATTATATGGATATACCACATTTTGTTTTTCCATTTACCCATTGATGGACATTTGGTTTTTTTCCACATTTCAGCTATTGTGAATAGTGCCATTATGAACATTCACATATACTTTTTTTTGTTTGAACACCTGTTTTAGATTCTTTTTGATATATACTTAGGATTGGGGTTTCTGCATCATATGGTAATTCTATGTTTAACTTGCTGAGGAACTGTAAAACTGTTTTCATAGTGGCTGCACCATTTTACATTCCCACCAGCAATTGTACAAGGGTTCCATTTTCTCTAGTCATCATCTCTAATGCTTTATTTTCCATTAAGTTTTGAATAATATTTTCATTGAGTTCATAATTCTGGATTGATGATTTTTTCTTTCAGTACTTGAAGCAGTTTGGTTGATCCATTGTCTTTTGGCATTTATTGTTTCTGGTGAAAAGTCTGTTGTACTTGTATTGTTTTTTCTTCTGTGATGTGCTTTCTCACCCCCTCTGGTTGTTCTTGTGGGGTTTTTTTTTGTTTTTTGTTTTTTTTTTGTTTTTTTAAATCTTTGTCTTTCAGCAGTTTGTGATGTTATCAGGTAGGATTTTTAAAATCTTGCTTGAGGTTCTTTGAGCATATGGTATAAGTCAGTGTTCTTTTGGTTTTTGTTTTATTTTATTTTTTTATTTATTCATTATTTTAGAGAGGAGAGAGAGAGGGAGAGAGAGAAACAGAGAGAGAGACAGAGAGAGAGACAGAGAGAGAGGAGAGAGAGACAGAGAGAGAGAAGAGGGAAGGAGCTGGAAGCATCAACTCCCATATGTGCCTTGACCAGGCAAGCCCAGGGTTTCGAACCGGCAACCTCAGCATTTCCAGGTCGACACTTTATCCACTACGCCACCACAGGTCAGGCTTGTTCAGTTTTTTCACATATTTTTCTGCCCTAGTTTCTTCTCTCAAGATTTAATTTGTGCACATTAGATTGCTTGATAATGTCATTGAAATTTTATTATTTTTACCCCTCTGTTCTTCAGATTAGATAATGTCTATTGATCTGTCTTCAAAGTCCATTGACTTTCTTCTGACATCTATGATCTTTTGTCAAGCCCATCCAATGACATTTTTACTTCAGATATCATACTTTTTAATTTTAAGTTTTCCACTTTATTTTTTTTGTTTATGTTTTCATGATGATATTTTTCTCATTTGTTCAACCATTATGACCATGATTTATTTAATATTCTTGAACTTATATATATTTATAATAGTGGATTTTAAGTCCTTTCCTTATTTCTAACATTTGGGTCATCTTGGGGTTTCTGTGTATTGATAATTTTCTCTTGACTTGGGTCATGATTATTTTTTCTTTCTTTCTTCCCAAATTAATATCTTTTGGATATATACTGAATAATATGATATGTTGTAGAGGTTCTGGCTTCCTTAAAGAGCATTGATTTTTGTTCTAGCAAGCAGTTAACCTACTATAAATTTATTAAGGCTTTGTTTTTATACTTTATTGGGGTGGGTATGTAAACCCCTTAGACCTGGGATATAGTTTTTACTTCTAAGTCATAGACTATCTCTTGTTTCAAAGGCAAGTCCTAGTCAGGGGTCTCCAAACTTTTTACACAGGGGGCCAGTTCACTGTCCCTCAGACCATTGGAGGGCTGCCAAATACAGTGGTCCTCTCACTGACCACCAATGAAAGAGGTGCCCCTTCCAGAAGTGCAGTGGGGGCTGGATAAATGGCCTCAGGGGGCCGCATTGCGGCCTGCGGGCCGTAGTTTGGGGACACCTGTTAGGTGTTAACTACACCCCCTTAACTTGAAGAGATTCAATCTCTAAATCATCTTCTTGCTGTTGGGTGGCAGTTTATATCTCTGCTCGCTTTTATAGCCTTCCCACTATTGTTTTCTACTGAGCTCATTGGAATCTCCTTTACACATGCACAGTTCAGGGGTTAGCCAACAATTTAAGGGGAGTTTGTACACTGAGTTTGGGGTTCTCTGCTCTGTGTAACTATTCCCATATTAGATTTCTTCTCTCAGTTTTCAGGTCCTCTGGCAGCCGTAAGCCTAAACAACTGCAGTTTTTGACTTGATTTCTGGCCACCCTGCACTGCCTGACCTGAGCTTTCTTCAGGGGAGAAAGTCATATAATGTAGAATTCACTCAGTGCTATTTCCTCTTTTCAAGTGTTGAATTTCCTCTAGTTTCTGCTAGCTTTTTGTTGGTTTCTAGTGTCTTCAAATAATTGTTTAAAAATTTTATCTAGAGTTTATAATTTTTATCTACAGTTGAGTTAGTCTGATACAAGCTACGCCATCTTTACTGAAACTTGAACTCGGTGAACATCTTTTTAGCTAAAATCTTTGCCCATACCTTTAATAATTTCCTTAGGATAAAACCCTGCAGAATTATCGGGTTAAGACTTTTAAATCATATTGCCAAATTAGTCCTTAGAAAGGTTGCTGAGTACACTGGTGTAGACAGATTGAGAGGTTCTGGAGGGCAGAGGGTGTTATCATCATCTGTTTCCCTTTGTGGTGCCCGAACGACTGCCTGACACTTAGGTAGGATTCGGTCAAGACTGTTGACTCCCTCTGTGTATGGAACATGATTTTTGTCATTGCTGATCAAAGAAGCCAGCATTAAGCATGGGATACAGTACTGTTAATGCACCACTAGATTTAATTTAAAAAGCCACATTCCACCAGTAGATGTCCCTCCAGTTAGTTCAGTCAGCTGGTAGCAGCGGTAACAGCATCACCTTCACCAATATCATAACATTATGTCATTATTCTCACCTTTGAAATTGTACTTTATACTTTATTTAGGGCTTTCAGTCACATATTCTATATTACCATGGTATAGATACTGTTATAACCTGAATGGTTATGTGTCTCTCCCCCCGGCCCCCGGCCCACTGCTCCTATCATTCATATGTTGAAACCTATTCCCCAATATGATGATGTTAAGAGGCAAAGTCTTTGGGAGGTGAGTAGGTCATGAGGGTGCAGTTTTTATGAATGGGATTAGTGTCTTAATAAAAGAGAGCTCCCTGCCCCCTTCTGCCATGTGAGGACACATAAAGAAGACAGATGCCTATGAACCAGGAATTTGGTCAAGGTTGACCGGTTGAGAAGTGACCTGTGCAGAACTGGAACCTGGGTCTTTGCTCTTGATTGAGTGCTTTTTATTTTACACCACCTGAGACCTTTGAAATCTTGAAAAATCAGACCCAGTTGTCCTAGCACAAGATAGACAACTAGAGTCTAGGCTGGCTGCCTCCTGTGGTACCTAAGATGGCCTGCTCCACAATGTGTTATAGGCCAGATCAATGTTACCTTGGTGTTGTGGAAAAGATATGCCACAAAGTCATCAGGAGATGAAAAGTTTAAGACAAGTAGGGGATTTTTTTCTCTCCCTCCCCCCACCCCTCTCTCTTCAGCTGGAGTCCTTGGCCAGAACAGGAAATGAACCCTCTGGGCCCCCATATCAGCAAGGGCAGGTCCAGGGGGAGGTGGTTTAGCTAGTGCATCCAAGCCTTGAGCTGATTGATTTGAGTCCAAGATGATGTTGACATTTCACCCCTGGCTCGAGCTCTGTGTATGAGTGTGTTTGTGTTTTGAATGGCTGAGGGTTCAAAGCCAGGAGTTCTCTTGGGAGGAGGCTGCAGCCTCTTGGCCAATCTGCAGAGCTCAGCATTTTAGGGAAATGAATCTCAGTGAATCTCATGATGCTTCTGAGACTTGCCTACCATGGCTATCATTAAAGGGAGGGACAAGCAAGTAGTTCCGTTTATTCAAAGTAGCCATGTGCCCAGGAGATTTCAGTCACTGTACTAGATGCTTGGGTCACATTGATGAAAAGGGGGCCTTAGGATCTCCCAGCCGGGGTGTGTGTATGTGTGTAGGGGGCACAGGGGCCAGAGGAATGAGCAAATAATACTAATACTGTGAAATATGGGTGTTGTTTAAGTTATGTTTGAGGTGCTGTGGGACCCACAGGAGGTAAGGACTTAAGGGGTCTTCTTTCATCCATTCCTGGCCCTCTGAGTTCCGCTTAGCTCATTTTCTCAAGCCTCCACTGGGCTTCCCGGAACTTTCTTCAGTAGTTTTCATATTTCTCACCCACTGGTCCTTCCCATCAGCACGTGAGTACATCAAGCATCTCTCATTTTTAAGAAGACAATTTTATTGACTTTGCATTGCCTTTAAGCCATGGCCCTAACTTGGGCTTCCTTTCTCAGCCAAATTTCTTGGAAGAACTGCCCACCTTCCTCTACTCAACTTTCTTGCATCCCGGGTCTTCTCTTATCTGTGAGGCTGGGTCTCTGCCTCACTTACCATGCAGAGAGTCTTTGCACTGACTGACCTTTGAGCGGGTTATGTCCTTCTCATGTGTATTTCTATTTACCAACCACTGGCAAAGAGCTGGAACCTGGCATGCTTCTTAAATGAATGAATAATTGCAAAGGCAATTTTCATGTGTGTTAGATATGAGGTTCAGCTGGTGGCTGTATGACTATCTCTACTGTATAGATTAACAACCAAGGCTTAGAGGCTTAGAGAAATATTCCTATTACTATGTGAGGCCCTGCAGGGTCAGATGTGGGAGCCAGAGGCCGAGTAATGGGACGAGGAAGATGCCATGGTTGCTACTGGCTGGTTGACTGGCTGAGCTGAAGAGGACACTTCATAGGGCCTGACCACTCAGTCACTTTTAACACCTGCTTCTTTCCTGGCATCTTCGATAAACTCTGGGCCCAGGCCTGGTGGGGAGGACGAGCTGTTCCATTTGGCATCTGCTCTTGCTCTCAGCTTCAACAGACAGCATGGCCTTGCTGATGAGATTCTGGGCCCTTTGATACTTCATCCCAGCCTGGAGTGGTTCCAGCTGTTGGAATGGGTTTTGTTGTCAGACAGGCATCTTTCGGCACCTCCCATCATGCTGTGTGGGGCTGTAAATATCCACAGATGTCACCTGCCTTTTCTTTTTTTGGAAAGAGCTTTCATGGGGGCTGGCCCATGTCGCAGGCGCATAGCTCAGCTGCTGCGCTGTCTGCACATCCAGGGGCTCTCAGCACTCCCCATGGCAGCTTCTTTCCTCGCAGGCCTTTACAGGGGGTGACAGGGGCCAGAGTAATGCCATGGTAGATGATTGCTAAGCTCACGAATTTTCTGAGACTCTCTAGGTCTGTACTAGGCCACTCAGGGGTACCCTGGGCGTTTCTCTGTTGGCCAGAGAGACCCTGAATTTCCAGGGCAAGAGGCTCCAGGTATAAAGCAGAGTTCTCCAGCCACTCATTCTAATGTGCTGAACACAGAGAGGAAATGAGTGTAAGAAAGGGCAGGGCAGAGCCCGGGGAAGTCAGTTGCTCTTGCTCTAGTCAATCACCTCCTTGAGAGTTAAGTGGGAGCTAGCCTGGAGACAGGAAGCTGGACCATAAGAGCCTGGAATGCTGCCAGTGCTACGGAGGTAAGACGGGTGTGGGGGGCTGTGGATGGGAGAGAAGGAAGACCAAGCAAAGGGCAGCAGCTGTGCATTCCACCTGTCCAAGTGGCTGGGTCAAGGCAGCTTTTAGGGGTCCCCAATTAGTTTCTGAGGCTCTAGGGATAACATGTCTGTTCTCCAAGTGGCATGTTAGATGCCAGTAGGCTTCTCTCCAGAACACTGAGGAGGGGGAGTAGAAGACTAGAACATGGCCTGCTTGTTGGGTGGAAAAGTCAGGGGTTACAGTAGGAAAATAGGAGAAAACAGAAAGAGGTAGTTGTACTATTCAGCAGATCAGGGAGTTGGTTTCTTCTTCTTACTCCTCCTTCCCATTATGATCCTCTCTGGGGTCAAGGCCACACCCTGGGACTCAAGGTCACACCCTTTGGTTTTGGGTAGCTAAAATGCTCAACCTAGATCGCTACTGCAGGGAAGCATTTCCGGAACCTCTGGCTGAGTCTAGGGTCCTAAGCAGTGAGCACAATTCACCCACACTGTGGCCAAGAAAAGGGAGGGGTCTTGACCAATGTCATCAGCCATAAGCTCATTTGTTTATGTGGTCCCAGTGTGGGCAGGTCCATTGGCAGGCCGCAGCCGTACCCTTGGGGAGGATGGGGTTGATTGTTTGGGGCTTGCCTGTGCTTAGCAGAACCCTTGGTCTATTATGGTAGATGGCAGTGGGCCCCACCCAGAAAGCACTTATAATGTGACAATTCTATCTTTCAGGTGTTTTTGTTTTTCCAAGGGCCCAAAAAGCAGCATCACCAACAATTCCCTATACTGCTTACCTGGGACCTCCCTGCCTGTCTCTAGCCTGCTGTGACACATGTGTGTGTATGTATGTGTGTGGAGGGGAAGCAGGTGGGAAAGAGCAGCAGCCGGCAGAGCTGGACTCATCATGAGAGTCCCACAGCTGAGATGTACCAAGGAATGACAACACAGGTGTCTGCAGGGAGAGTCTGAGCAAAGCAAACCCAGAGTCTCGTGCCCGAGCTGAGGACGGCTTTGCTGAGAGGGTCCCACAGTGACCCACAATCTGAAGGAGTAATGTGTCTGGGAACCACCCTCTGTTTTCCCAGAAAAGGGGTCCATGCCTCTCAGAGAGCAAGGGCAAGCCACAATTAACAAGTGGAAGCGGACTCATTTCACCAGTTTTTCTCTGTTAAAGCCTACTGCTATCCTGACTCTAAGCTCAGGCTTTTTTTAGAAAAGGGGGATAGGTGGATGGGGGTCCAGCCTTCCCAAAAGCTGGACAGACATTTTCTTACAGTTAATCCCAGTGTTGGGCAGAGAAGACCTTGCTCTTAGGACGTGGGGTGAGAACTCCCAGTGGAAAGCAGGGCCTGGGCCTTCGGGGTGAGGAGAGGGGTGGGTAGAGCCGACACCTCCTAGAACTGCAGAACCCGATGCCTTTTGCAAACCACCACGTGCCGGAGCTGGGCGACTCTGGGTTCCTGGTGCCTGACCATGATCCTCACCAGCGGCACTGGAGCTGGGGGATGTCAGCCTGGAGCAGGCAGGTGATCCGTGCAATGCCTCACGGCGAGAGGTGGTGGGGTACTAGGACCCTGCACCCGATTCACTCTCCCCACCTTTGAAGGCTTTGTTTATGGGCCCTGAAGAAGCATGATGCAGCCCCACTGGCTCTGTTTCGTGAGGAGTGGAGGATCCATCCTCCCTTTAGGAAGAATGGAGAGCCAGTCTCTGGACTGCCTGAGTGCCCCATGGGGAAGCTTGATCCAATTTATTTTTATGAGATGACAGCACAGTTTGTATTCACATGTCCTCAGTGACAGGCTCTCTTCCAATCTACTTGTCTTACTGTGGGCTGTTATAACAGAATAACACAGACTGACTGACCTTAAAAAAACAGACATCTACTTTTCACAATTCTGCAAGCTGCCAAGTCGAAGATCAAGACCTGGGCAGATTCAGTTATTGGTGAGAGCTCTCTTCCTGGCTACCTTCTCGTTGTGTCCTCACATGGTGGGGGTAGGGTGGGAGAGAGATGTCTCTGGTGTCTCTTCTGAAAAGGACACTAATTCCATCATGGAGTCCCACCCTCATGACCTCATCTAAACTTCTTCACCTCCCAAGGACTGTCTCCAAATACCATCGAGTTTCAGGCTTCAGCATGAATTTGGGGGGATGCACACAATGCACCTCTTTTCCCCTGAATCCTGAATCCTGAATAGCTGGGACTCGGCGGGGGGTGCTTGACTACTTGGCATCACCTTTGCTCATGTGTAGATGTGACCTGACCCTGATGTTCCCAGTGATGACAAGGGAATCTTGCAACCTTGCAATCTGGAGCCTCTGTCCACCCAAGGTTTACTGGGGGCCTGGCCCCTGGTTGACAGCCACTGTCTGCCACCGTGAGCCCCTAGGGATTCCCCTGGTCTAAGCAGTCACTCTGGTGAAAATCTGGGTGGGTTTCAGTAGCCCCCTGAGAGCCTGCCTCGCACCTTGCCCTCAGATCCACCCTTCACATAACCGTCAGGGGGACCCCGTAGTAGGCAGAGCGGACCTGGCTGCTACCCTGTGGAAACCCTCCACCTCTCCCCGTCCTCCATCGCAAGGTGCCCGGACTCCTTGGGCCTGTCTCTCTGGCTTCCGCTCTGTGACTCTTCCTCTCTCGTTTCAAGCTTTGTGAAACTGAGCAGCTCTTATTTACTTATTTATTTATTTAAGCTTTTATTTATTGATTTTAGAGAGAGGAGAGAGAGAAAGGGTGTGTGTGGGGGGAATGGGAAGCATCAACTCCTAGTAGTAGTCCTCATATGTACCCTGACTGGACAAATCCAGGGTTTTGAATTGATGATCTCAGCACTCCAGGTCAACGCTCCATCCACTGCTCCACCATAGGTCAGGCACTGAGCAGCTTTTTTTTTTCTTTTCTTTTCTTCTTTTTATTGGATTTCTTGAGCAGCTTTTAATAGTCTAGAATCATCAGAGTGCAATCCTACATCTGTGCCTTCACACTGGCTTTCCCAGGTGGCCAGTGCTCTTCCTCATGTTGCCTTACTGAGGAACTTCTCTGTCGTCCTTAAGCCCGTGTGGCTGCCCCTTCCTCCTGTTACCTTCCCATCCCGTCACCATCAAGAGAGGTGTGGCCATCGTCTGTGCTCCCTCTGCAGCCTGAGCACACACTCACAGCAGCTAGCACATTGGATGATGAATTATAGAACTTGTTAGACACCTTTCCCACCAACTAACTCGTAAGCTTCCAGATGACAGAGCAGGAGCCCGACTCTCCTGTGTCCCTGTGCTCGGCAGAGGGCCCAGCACGTAGGAGGTGCTCAGTGAATGAATCACAAAAGTTTGGCTTCTGAGGTTCTGTGCAGGGAGAAAGCTCCTGCTCAGAGGATGCAGCCTGGGCTCCAAGGATTCTGTTTCAACACAGCTGTGCAGGCATCTATCTGAATTTGAGCCAGGCCTTTGTTGTGTGCTTATCTGTAAAATGGGAGCAGATGAGACTCAGCCCGGTCTAAGGCGCCTCTGTCCTTGTCCCTCTCCAAGAGGTAGGATTCTGGGCCAGGACGTTCTGGAGTGAACAGCAACACTAAACCTAGACCTCTTCTTTCCCTCAACTTAAAAAAAAAATTATGGTTAAAAAAAAAAAAACACCTGTGCCTGGACTATGGTGGCGCAGTGGATAAAGCATCGACCTGAAACATTGAGGTCACCAGTTTGAGACCTGCGCTAGCTTGGTCAAGACACACATAGGAGCCGATGCTTCCTGCTCCGCCCCCTTCTCCCTCTCTCCCTCTCTAAAAATGAATGAATAAAATATTTTTTTTGTTTTGTTTCGTTTTTGCTTTTTTACAGGGACAGAGAGAGAATCAGAGAGAGGGATAGATAGAGACAGACAGACAGGAACGGAGAGAGATGAGAAGCATCAATCATCAGTTTTTCGTTGTGACACCTTAGTTGTTCATTGATTGCTTTCTCATATGTGACTTGACCATGGGCCTTCAGCAGACCAGGTAACCCCTTGATTGAGCCAGCGACCTTGGGTCCAAGCTGGTGAGCCTTTTGCTCAAACCAGATGAGCCCGCGCTCAAGCTGGCGACCTCGGGGTCTCGAACCTGGGTCTTCCACATCCCAGTCTGACGCTCTATCCATTGCACCACCACCTGGTCAGGCAATAAAATCTTAAAAAAAAAAACTGAAAAATTCACCATCTTATTAAGTGTATATAGTTCAGTAGTGTTAAGTATCTACACTCTGTTGTGCAACCTTTTTCTATCTTGAAAACTAAAACTTTATACCCAATAAACAACATCTCCCCTTTCCCATTCCTGCCATTTTACATTCTGTTTCTATGCCTCTGACTTCTTTAGGCACCTGCTGTAAGGGGGGGTCATACACGTTTTTGTCTCCCTGTGACTGGCTTCTTTCACTTAGCACTCAAGTTTATCTA
Source organism: Saccopteryx leptura (assembly GCF_036850995.1). Lineage (NCBI taxonomy): Eukaryota > Metazoa > Chordata > Mammalia > Chiroptera > Emballonuridae > Saccopteryx > Saccopteryx leptura. The sequence goes on from NC_089506.1 coordinate 189,921,469, forward strand.
TGTTTTACCATGTGAGATAGTTTTTGTCCTTTCTAAGACTAAATATAATCCTAAACAAAATACTAGCAAATTGAATACAACAACACATTAAGAAAATAATACATCACGATCCAGTAGGATTCATTCCAGGAGCAGAAGGATGGTTCAACATACGTAAACTTATTAATGTAATACACCGTATCAACAAAACAAAACAAAACAAAAATCATATGATCCTATCTAGATGCAGAGAAGGCATTCAATAAGATACAACATCCCTTTATGTTTAAAATACACAATAAAATGGGTATGGAAGGAAAATACCGTATTTTTCACTCTATAAGATGCACTTTTCCCCCTTCAAAAGTGGAGGAGAAAATGCCCTTGCGTTTTATGGAGTGAGAAACACGGTATTTTATTAAATATTTTAACACACCACTTGGTTCAGAATATTTTTTTTCCTCCCTAAAACCTCAGGTGTGTCTTACGGTCAGGTGTGTCTTATGGAGCGAAATATACGGTACATCAACATAATAAAGGCCATATATGACAGACCCTCAGCTAATATCATACTAAATGGTGAAAAACTGAAAACTTTTTCTCTAAAATCAAGGACAAGACAAGGCTGCCCACTCTCTCCATTCCTATTCAACATAGTGCTGGAAGTTTTAGTCAGAGCAATCAGACAAGAGAAAGAAATGAAAGGTATTCATATTGGAAAAGAAGAAGTAAAGTTTCATTTTTTGCAGATGACATGCCCTTATATATATAAAACCCCAAAGACTCCACAGAAACACTATTAGAAGCAATAAACCAATACAGTAAGGTCTCAGGATACAAATTCAATATATAGAAGTTTATTGCTTTCATATACGCCAAGAATGAAACGTCAAAAAATGAACCAAAACAATAAAATACCTAGGAATAAACTTAACAGAGAATGTAAAGGATCTATACACTGAAAACTACAAAGCATTATTAAAAGAAAAAGACACTATGAAATGGAAAAATATTCCATGTTTATGGATAGGAAGGATCAACATAGTTAAAATGGCCATATTACCCAAAGCAATATACATATTTAATGCAATTCCCATCAAAATCCCAATGTCATTTTTTTAAAGAAATGGGACAAAAAATCACCAGGTTTGTATGGAACCATAAAAAAACCCAAATAGCCAAAGAAATCCTAAGGGGAAAAAAAATGAAGCTGATGGTATTACAATACCTGACTTCAAATTATACTGTAGAGCCACAATAATCAAAACAGCATGGTATTGGCAGAAAAATAGACACACAGACCAATATAACAGAATTGAGAGCCCAGAAATAAAACCACATATATCTGGACAAATCATCTTCAATAAATGAGCCCAAAACACATAATGGAGAAAAGAAGACCTCTTCAAAAAATGGTGCTGGGAAAATTGGAAAGCCACATGCAAAAGATGAAACTTGACTACGGTTTATCCCCCTGCACAAAAATTAATTTAAAATGGATCAAAGACCTAAATATAAGATCTGAAATAATAAATTACATAGAAGAAAACATAGATACTAAACTCATGGACCTTGGCTGTAGAGAACAATTTATGAATTTGACCCCAAAGGCAAGAGAAGTAAAGGCAAAAATAAATGAATGGGACTATATCAAACTAAAAGGCTTCTGCACAGCAAAAGAAATTGACAACAAAAAAATAGGTAGCCAAGTAAATGGGAGATGATATTTGCAAACAACAGCTCCAATAAGAGATTAATATCCAAAATCTATAAAGAACTCACAAAACTTAGCAACAAACAAACAATCCAATTAAAAAATGGGGAGAGGACCTGAACAGACACTTCTCCCAAGGAGACATACAAATGGCCAACAAATAGATGAAAAAATGTTCATCTTCACTAGCAATTTGAGAAATGCAAATCAAAACTACAATGAGATACCATCTCACACCTGTTAAATTGGCTATTATCAACAAGACAGGTAATAACAAATGTTGGAGAGGCTATGGAGAAAAAGGAACCCCACTGCTGGTGGGAATGTAAATTAGTGCAACCATTATGGAAGACACTATGGTGGTTCTTCAAAATAAATTAAGAATAGAACTACCATATGATCCAGCAATCCCTCTACTGGGTATATACCCCCAAAACTCGAAAACATTGGTATGTAAAGACACATGCACCTCCATGTTCATCACAGCATTGTTCACAGTGGCCAAGACATAGAAACAACCAAAGTGCCCCTTGATAGAGGATTGGATAAAGAAGATGTGGTGTGTGGACACACGCGCGCACGCGCACACACACACACACACACACACACACAATGGAATACTACTCAGCCGTAAGAAATGATGGCATAGTATCATTTACAATAACGTAGATGGACCTTGAGAACATTATAATGAGTGAAATAAGTAAATCAGAAAAAGTTAAAAATGGTTTAATTTCACACATAGGTGGGATACAAAACTGAGACTCATGGACATAGATAAAAGTGCAGTGGTTACCAGTGGGAGAGGGATGAAGGTGAGGGAGGGGGAAGGAGGTTGGGGAAAAGGTGTAAAGAGGGACAGATCTAAAGAGATGAAAAATGATTTGACTTTGAATTTTGGGTATACAGCATAATCGACTGTTCAAATGACATGGAGTTGTTTACCTGAAATCTGTGTACTCTTGTTGATCAATGTCACCCTGTCAAACTTAATTTTCTAAAAAAAAAGACTTGAGGCCCTGGCCGGTTGGCTCAGCGGTAGAGCGTCGGCCTGGCATGCGGGGGACCCGGGTTCGATTCCCGGCCAGGGCACACAGGAGAAGCGCCCATCTGCTTCTCCACCCCTCCCCCTCTCCTTCCTCTCTGCCTCTCTCTTCCCCTCCCGCAGCCTAGGCTCCATTGGAGCAAAGATGGCCCGGGCGCTGGGGATGGCTCCTTGGCCTCTGCCCCAGGTGCTAGAGTGGCTCTGGTCGCAGCAGAGCAACGCCCCGGAGGGGCAGAGCGTCGCCCCTGGTGGGCGTGCCGGGTGGATCCCGGTCGGGTGCATGCGGGAGTCTGTCTGACTGTCTCTCCCGGTTTCCAGCTTCAGAAAAAAAAAAAAAAAAAAAAGACTTGACAATATTCCATTGTGTGTATATACCACATTTTGTTTATCTATCTATCTGTCTATGGACATTTGAGTTGCTTCCATCTCTTGGCTATTGTGAATAGTGCTATTACACAAATGGGTGTGCAACTATTTCTTCAAGATCCTGCTTTTAGCCCTGGTTGGGTGGTTCAATGGATAGAACATTGTGTTGAGGTCAAGGGTTCAATCCCCATTGGGACACATACAAGAAGCAACCAATGAGTGCACAACTAAATGAAACAATAAAGTGGAACAATAAGTTGATGCTTCTCTCTCTCTCTTCCTTCCCCCCTCTATCCCTTCCTTTCTCTCACTTTTTCTCTCTCAAATCAATGGGAAAAAAAGTAAAAAAAACCCCACCAGATTCATCTTTTTATTATTTTGAATATATACTTAGAAGTGAGATTGCTAGATCAGATGGTAATTCTATTTTAATTTTTTGGGGTACTGCTGTACCGTTTTCCACTGTATCTGCACCAATTTACATTCCCATCAACAGTGCACAACTTCTCTCCACGTCTTCACCAACACTGGCTATTTTCTTCTTTCCTTTTCTTTTTAATTGTAGCCATCCTAATGGGTGTGAAGTGGAATCTTGTTTTATTTGAATTTCTGTAAATGATTAGTGATACTGAGCATCTTTCTATATGCTTGCTGGCTGTGTGTGTATTATTTTTAAAGAAATGTCTATTCATGTCCTTTGTCCATTCTTGATTCAGGTTGTTTATTTTTTGTGGTTGAGTTATAGGAGCTTTTTACATATTCTGGATATTAAGCCCTTATCAGATATAAAATTTGTGAATATTTCCCCCTATTTCCTTGGTTGCTTTTTCACTCTGCTGATTGTGCCCTTTGATTCCCGGAAGCTTTCAAGCTTGATGTAGTCCCATCTGTCTATTTTTACTTTTGTTGCTTGTGCTTTTGGTGTCATGTCCAAGAAGTCACTGCCACACTCCATGTCATGAAGTTTTTTCCTGTGTTTTCTTCTAGGAGTTTTATGGTTTGGGTCTTAGGTTTAGGTCTTTAATCCATTTTGAGTTGCCTTTTGCGTACAATGTTAGGTATGGGTCCCACTTCATTCTTTTGCATACGAATATCCAGTTTTCACAACATCATTTGTTAAAAAAAAATTGCCCTTACCTTTTAAATGAAAAATTTAAAACATACAGAGACGTTAAAAGAGCTTTATAGTGAACTCTCCACCCCATGGCCATTAGCTAGATCTCACCATTTATCATTTTACTATCTTTGTTTTGTGAGCTAATCTATCCATCTCTCCATTCCATTCTCCATCTTATTTTTGGTACATTTCAAAGTAAGCTTCAGACAGCAGCCCACCTCTTGCCTAGGACTCTAGCACACATTTGTTTTCAGCAGGTATTTATCGTCAGGGGTCTTGGGCTTTCATGGACATGCCATGAGGCGTCAAGACCACCCTGTGAGGAAGACATAGGATAGTCTTTTCATCCGAGTCCTCTTTGTCCATCCAGTGCTCAAACAATGGGTGTGAGACGAATGAGGATAAAGCAACCCAGCTGGGAGGGCCGTGACAGCTGCGACATGAGCCCCACTCACTCACTGAGCCCTAAACCCCGCAATCTCCACTCCACCACACTACCTCTCTGCTTCTCTTGCAAATAATTTCCCACATGCAGCCCATCTGAATGGGAAATCCACTCTGCCATGTGGCCTCCCAGTTCCTCTGATTTGGAAATTTCCAGATCCCACCCCATCCTGCCCAAATTAAGTCTCGGAGTCAGAGCTGTTAGCTTTTCTTCCCTGGAGGGAATCGCTTACGTGGCTGGCTTGGTCTGCACCTGGGAGGATTTACACACCCCACAGCTGTCCTCACATTGCTGGGGGTTAAAGAGCTCAGGAGAGAGTGAAGGAGCTCGGCTTCCAGGGCTGTGGGGAGAGCCCTCCGCAGAGCCCTGCACTTCGGGGCTCAGGCTCCTACGTTCGCCCCCCCCCCCCAAGGAAAAATGGCTTGAAGAGAGGGGAGATCGTTTGCACATCCTTGAGTCAGCTTTCTGGCTGTCCTTAGCGAGCATGGCCCTTGGTAACTTAGATACGGCCAACAGTACACTGACTGCAAAAACGGGGGTGGGAGCAGGAAAGGGCCGCTTCACACTCCTCCCCAGTAAGGAAAGCCCCAGTGAGAGGCAGACAATCATTTTCCCATGATTTCTATTTTCCAGGCAGGCACTGAGGTGTGGTGGAAGGACTGGGGTTCATTTGGGTTAAGTGTTATAGGATCAAATCCATACTTGTTTCATTGTCCAAAAAATGCAGGTAGTCCTTAACCTAACCTCACCCCTTGGGGTGGTTTGGAAGATTTTTTGAGGTATTATATAAGAAAAAAAACTCTGTAGAGTAAAACTGGAGGCAAATGTTATTTACTGTTATCAGTAACTCCAATCTTATTAAAAGAAATAAATAGCATAGCATCTTTTTATAGTGGAATTTAACTAGATGATGCTAGTGAGGTAGTAATGGGCAGTTGTAATCAGTTTGCAATGGCTTTGACATTTGAGACCATTTGAGTTTTACCACTTATTTTCATCAAAAGAGCTGGCAGTGCCCACCTGAAGCTTGGTGGGGTTGGAGACTTAGTGGCTGATGAGGCTGGAGACCCTCTGAGACGGAGCTAGGTGTTGGTGTGTTTAACAACCTCTGCAGGTCAGTGGTGTGAGTCCCGGTCATGGCTGTGAGAAATGCCACTCTGGGCCCTGGCCGGTTGGCTCAGCAGTAGAGCGTCAGCCTGGTGTGCGGGGGACCCGGGTTCAATTCCCGGCCAGGGCACATAGGAGAGGCGCCCATTTGCTTCTCCACCCCCACCCCCTACTTCCTCCCTGTCTCTCTCTTCCCCTCCCGCAGCCAGGGCTCCATTGGAGCAAAGATGGCCTGGGCGCTGGGGATGGCTCCTTGGCCTCTGCCCCAGGCGCTAGAGTGGCTCTGGTCGCGGCAGAGCAATGCCCCGGAGGGGCAGAGCATCGCCCCCTGGTGGGCAGAGCATCGCCCCTGGTGGGCGTGCTGGGTGGATCCCGGTCGGGCGCATGCGGGAGTCTGTCTGACTGTCTCTCCCCGTTTCCAGCTTCAGAAAAAAAAAAAAAGAGAGAGAAATGCCACTCTGTGGGCCAAGCTGGCCGCTCTGGGGCCCCTGATACTAGCTCTGAAGGGAACGTCCTTAGGCATTTTGCTGTCTTAATTAAAAGGAAAAATGCCAACCTACTTTCTTCCCATAAGCTAGTCAGCGTTCTTCAGAGGAGCAGAACCAATAAGATATATATATCTATCTATATCTATATATATCTATATATAGATATAGATAGATATATATATAGATATATATGTGGATATATAGATATATAGATATATAGATATAGATACATAGATATAGATATATAGAAAGAGATTTATTGAGTTTTCAGCTCAGACAATTAAGAAGGCTGAAAAGTCCCACAATCTGTGTCTGCAAAGCTGGAGGCTGGAGAGCCCGTGTGAACTCCAGGCGAAGCAGTAGACCTGGAACCAGGAAGGGACATTGTTCTCTGAGAGCAGGAGAGGATGGAAGACTCAGCTCCTTCGGAGAGCAGATTCAACCTTCCTCCCTGGTTTGTTCTATTCAGGCCCTCACAGGATTGGGTGACTCTCGCCTGCGTCGGGAAAGGCGATCCTCTGTACTCGGTCCACCAATTCAATGCTCATCTCCTCCGGAAGCACCCTCTCAGACACACCCAGAAACTGTCTTACCAGCTCTCTGGGTATCCTTTAGCTCTACGAGGTTGACACAGGAAATTAACCATCACAGCCTCTGAGGAAAGGTTTCCACTCCTACTAACTGTGGCCCAAGAAGACCAAGCCAGTCCACGGGGCCAAAGACATGTGAATGGAGAAAGTGGGGAGACAGGAGAGCTGTCGCAGGTTGGGTTCCCTAGGACACAGACTCTGGGAGGAAAATTGCTGCAGGAAGTTTACTGAGAGGTGCTCTGAGGAGCAACACCTGTTCTGGGACGGGAAGCAGGATGGATGGAGCCAGGTGAGCTGTGGGGCTGCAGGGCATTCTTAGTGAGGATCTCAGCCAGCCCGAGGGGAGCTCTGACTTGGAGGAAGGAAAGGCCCTTCAGAACTGCCCTGAGCTGGGCATCCGAGTGGTTGGGCCTTTACACTCTCAAGCTGGTCAGGGATTGAATATGGCCATCTAAAGGGGCTGACCAAGGTGAGCCGCCAGCCCACAACCTTGAGCTTTAGTTTTCACAGCTATGAAATGGGCCAAGGGTACTTCACAAGGGTGCGGTGAACACGGACACGGCGCACCCTCCTTATTGTCAGCCAGCGTGCCAAGGGGAAGCTAAGGATCAGAACACGAAAAGAGACATTTCAGTTGAAGCACAAAGACAGTGCATCCTTGCAAATCAGAGTGAGATTGCAAAAAGTCAGGAAGGGCCTCTTGGAAAAGTCTGAGAGCTGTGGGCCCCCGACCCTGCCCTGTGATCCCATCCCTTGTGAGTTATGGGAGAGGAGACTTCACATTCCCACAGCTGCCCACCTGGTGGCCTATGTCTGCCTCCCACCTGGAAATTCAGGAGCTGGGCTGGCAGCAGCTAGAATGAAAGGGCGGGGCTCAGTGTCCTAGAAGGAGGCCTGCACCTGGGTTGGGGGTGCAAAGGGAGCTCAGGGGGCTCCTGTGGACCAGAGGTGATTGCAATAGAGCGAGCCAGAGCAGGGTGGTCCTAGATCCTCCACAGTTGGCTCTCTCCTTTCCCCTTGGGCTGGGGGCTTCTCTCCGGTCAGATTCACAGAGGAGCGTGTCTACCTCAGAGAGCCTGAGGCTGCAGATGGAATGTAATGCCTATTCTGGGCTAGGGTGGTGTTTACAGAGGGTTCAGCCCAAGGAACCTCTTGCTCGATGACTTCTGGTGCTTTTCCAGTCCCAATCTCTCTGGCAGGTGGCAGAGGGATAGCTGGGTTCCTGGCCCCGGCCCTTGGCTGCCTAGGTGACATCTCAAGGCTGAAAGTGGGAGGTAGGGAGGGGCTGGATGGCCGGGGAGGCTGCTGTGGCCCCCGCCCCACACAGACACCTGGGCGCTCACATCCTGGGCGGAAGGACTCTCATCTTGAGAGAGGCTTCTTCTTTTATATCTCATCCAGTCCTGTGCCCTGGCCTTGTGTCTGCGTGCAAACCTGGCTTCGTATTTGTAGTCCCCTGTCATACAGTGTCTCTTTTCTCTCGTTGAATGGACTCAGTTTACCCAATATTTTTCCAGAGCAGACAGACCACAATGGCCTCCATCCTTATTACTATGCCTGGTCCTCCTGCTCCCGACACCTGTGATTGATGAACTATGCCTTCCCAACTCCGTTTAAACACTTTTCATCCAGTGACACATGACTGACTAAGGCCAGCTTGAGGTCCACAGGAGCCAAGAACATTCTCTCTGCACCATTCTAACAGAGCCACAGCCCCTGGGCCCTGGGCTCGGGGAGGGGTTGAGGACATTCCAGTTTTGCTGCCTGGCCAACACTGACCCTCTTATATGCCTGTGCAGGACATCCAGGTGGTGGTGATGCCAGACCCTTTCTACCTAATCAGAAACCCAGGGAGAGAGTGTGCAGGTTTTATAAACAGGACAAGCAGTCCCCGAGGGTCCCACACATGACCACCCCAGAGCCGGAGAATGAGCCAGGCTAGCTTGTAGCACCATGTGGACAGTGACTTTCCACCCAGCCTGGAGGAAAAAGGGCTGATGACCTCCCCTTTCTTACTGTCATGTGACTGGCAGACTGCTTTGCTCCTGGTGACTCAGTTTCCCAAGGGGTTACACTCCCAGCACATCTGTCCCTGCAGAGGGATTCTGTGTCTCTCACCCCACCCGGACAGTGGAAAGACCATGAGCTTCAATTCAGACCTAGGGCTGAAATCCTGGCTCCACACACTCACTCTGTGGGCAAGTTAGTTTTTCTTCCTGGGCCTCAGTTTCCTCATCCATAAACTGGGCACAATGATGCCTGTTTTGCAGGATTGTTAATTCTATTGTATATCAAATGAGGTGATGTGGCACAGACTGTGTGGTACATAGTAGGCCCATGATAAATGCTTCTTGTTACTATTATTATTCTCTCAACTTGCCCAGCGCTATGCATATTGGTATTAAAAATACATATTGACTAATTTTAGTGTCTTCCCCTTCAGAAAACAGGTGCTTAGAAGTGAAATGAATCTGAAAATCTTTGTTGTGTGTGTGTGTGTGTGTGTGTGTGTGTGTGAAAGAGAGAGAGAGATTCAGTTTTGCTTATTTTGTTTTGACCTGGCCTGGGTCTGAGTACAGCATGGGTTTAGGCCCACAGAGTCCTTGGGTACCAGTGACTCTGGGAAGTCTGACAGGTGGAGGGTATTAGGAGACCCTGGCTCTGCTGCCAGGGGAGCCCTGGGCAGGTGACCTCACCTGCAAAGGTACTGTTTAGGGAGCAGAGATTTGCAGCTAGGGTCTGGGGTCCAACCACATTTCCCTTCAAGGCAGCGGATGCTGTGAATGGACCTTGGGAGGCAGCAGGTGGTGGGGACGTAGGTTGGGGTTAGAGGCCAGTTGTTGTGACTGTGTCTGGCCATCTGACCTTTGTAAGTCACCTGCTGCCTGTTTCTCCCCTGGAAACGAGTTCGTAGCAGTTGTTCTGCCAGGAGGGATGCCGCTGAGGTCTACAAACCCGTGGCTCTGTGGCTCTGTGGCTCTGTGTTCCCCGCGGCGGGACTCTCCTCTGCCGCAGAGCAAGGCCGTTGTAACTATGACGCTGAGCTCTGGTTATTGTAAACTTCCCGCAGAACGCAGAACGAGGCATACCTTACCATGATGTCATGTCTAGACACCCAGGTCAGGTATAAATTATGGAGACAAAGTAACATGTTTAGTGGTTAAACTGTAAAACTTTAATGAGAGATTTCTGTGACTTGAACATGTGCTGGGGAAGGCTGTTCTGGGAGGGAGGAGGAGAGGGGCTCACTTCCCTTTCCACTTCCTCTCTGGCCATCTGTAGGCGCCGGCCCCGCCTCTGAGGCGAGGCCCTGAGGACTCTGCAGAGACTCTGGTCCCAAAAGGTGGCTTCCTCTAAAGCAGGAAGTGCCCAGCGCTGGTTTCCGTACACCTGGCCGCCGGAGATCGGCCCTGCTGAGCTGGGTGGATATCGAGCAAGTCGCAGCCTTGCAGGGCCTCAGTTTCCTTGTCTATAAAATGGGGGTGGGAGAGAGAACCTTCTGGCCCAAATGTTTCCATCGCCTGATCCTCTATGACCTGGCAGAGAGAATCAGTAGACACGTCTGTTGAGCAGAAGGAATGCCTTTTTGAATTTAAGACCTGCCTCCTGGAGTTGTGGTGATGAGAAATTTGGCAGGACAGTGGAATGACTCTGTAGGCCGTAAAGCGCTGTGCGGATGCGAGGGGGCCTGTCCTGGAAGTCCAGGGTCTCTGCTCAAAAGGGCTGGAAACTCTGCTGGTAGCAATTTAGGGGATATTTTTGTAGAAAAGACAGACACTGTTGTGTGGAGTTTTGTTGTTTTTTTTTTCCTGACACAAAATTTGTTGTTCCAACACCAATTCTCAAATTCCTTGACTGGGTGTCCAACACTTCCGTTCAGTTCTGACACTTCCTGGAGTCAGTGCAAACCGCACAAGCGAAGGCCTCAGTCGCAGAGACTGCCCCACGTCAGACCCCAGCTGCAGAGGAGATCTCCAGCTATCTGCATCTCTGCCACCTGCTGACTACACATTTGTGGGTTCCTGCAACACTCCCCTCAAGTTTGATCATTCCTTAGAATTTCTCCCAGAACTCGGGGATATGTTCTGAGAAATATGTTGTTAGGTGATTTTGAGGTTGTGTGAACATCATAGAGTGCACTTGCACACACCTGGGTGGTACAGCCCACTACATACCTAGGCTGGACGCAGGCGTCCCCAAACTACGGCCCGCGGGCCGCAATGCGGCCCCCTGAGGCCATTTATCCAGCCCCACTGCACTTCTGGAAGGGGTACCTCTTTCATTGGTGGTCAGTGAGAGGACCACTGTATTTGGCAGCCCTCCAATGGTCTGAGGGACAGTGAACTGGCACCCTGTGTAAAAAGTTTGGAGACCCCTGCTACAGTATAGCCTGTTGCTCTCTGAAGCTTGTACAGCATGTTACTGCACAAAACAACAAAAGACTAAATCAGCACAAGAGAAAATGGTGCAGTCAAGAGACAAGATAAACATGAGACATCTGAGGCTGCTACCTGTCCAGAACAGCATGCTGTTTTGCAGCAAACTTTTTTTTTAACAAGTAGAAAAAGTACACTCTAAAATAATGATAGAAAGTATAGTATAATAAACACATAAACCAGTAATGCAGTCATTTATTACCATTATCAAGTATTTCGTACTGTACATAATACAGTGTGCTATGCTTGTATTGAATATATGACTGGTGACACAGTAGGTGTGTTTATACCAGAATGCCACAAACAAGTGAGCAATGTTCTGCACTACAATATTAGGATGGCTGTGACGTCACTGGGTGATAATTTTCCTGTTCCATTATAATAGTATGGGACCACTGTCATGTATATGACCCACTGTGGACCACAATGTCATTATGCAGTGCTTGACTGTACTTATGATTACAGCTTTATTATAAAGGATACAACACAGGAGCGGCGAGTGGGACAGGTGCACTGGCAGGGTGTGGGGGAAGGCGCGCCCAGCCTCTGTGTACCCTCCAGATACCCACCTCCCTCCCAGTACCTGGGTGTGTTCACCAACCTGGAAGCGCTCTGAGTTCCATGTTTAGCGGTTTTATATGGGATTCCATTGTATAGGCACGACTGATGAAATCTTTTGGTCATTGGTGACTGAACTCAAGCTCCAGGTTCTCTCCCGATCCCCCACCCCCCCACCAGGAGGTGGAGGCTGAGGGGGGGAGGTAAGGTTGGACCTTCTAATTACTCAGTGGGCTCTCTGGTGCCCAGCCCCCAACCTAAAGTTAGCTAGGGGTCCACCTAGTGTCACCTCATTAGCATGAATTCAGGTGTGGTGAAAAGGGGTTTGTTGCGAATCACACACACAAAAATGCCCCTCATTCAGGAAATTCTAAGGGTTTTAGGAGCTTTGTGCCAGGAACTGGAACAAAAACCAAATATATATATTCTTATGTCACAGACACGAAGGTCTGGTGAGCCGAGATGGCTACTGAGTGTAATGCTGAGGGTTCCCTCCTTGGGGCCCTAGGTTTGGGGCCTTGGTGACTGGCAGTGACAGGCATGGTGCCAGCAGCCATGGGGCACAACATGGGAGCCTGTTCCCAGACACTATGTACCACACAGCACAAGGGCCCCGCTCCAGTCACACACATGGTGGAGGGACAGCGGAGCATTCCAGCAGGGCGGCTGGTGTTGAGCGACGCTGATTGTCTCTGCTGTGTAGGTGGGCCCATTTAATCCTGGACGGCACTGGCGCTGAGGACGCGGAGCTCCGCGATCCTAGTGCATGTGGACCACAGGAAAATGCCCCCCCCCCAACTACAGAGCAGCTGGGGTGAGGACAGCCCTTCTCTCAGCCAACTGTTTCAAATCACATTTATGAAATGCCCACACGCTGTTAGAAATCCATAAACACCGGAATCTGTGGTGCAAACCCTGACTTCTTCCAGCTGAAGTGTTGCAGGGACCCAGGGGACCCTCAGGCCCTGTGGAGGAAGTGCATTTGGCCCTGGGTCCCCTGTTCCCACAAGAACCTCCTAAATGTCCTTTGTGGCCAAGCTCTGCTTGGAGTTTCCCTCAGGAGAGGCTGTTCCCCAACGTGGGGTTGGAATGTTCCAGAATCCCCATGCCTCACTTTGCTTTGAACAGTTATTTATTGCCTGGGCCTCCAATTCAGGGTTTCTCTCACATACTTAGTTTTCTTCTTTTTTCTTTCAATTTGTGTTTATCTTCCTAACTAGTCTGCAAGTGGCCAGAGGGTTGCCTCTCTCTCTGCGTCTTTTTGTTCTGTGAGGACTACCCTACCCAGAGGAGGGGGAGAAAAGGACTTGGAGCCTCCCAACTTACAGTCAAATCTGACCCCAGCACCTCCTAGCTATGAAATTTAGACAAGCAGAGGATTTCTCTGAGCCTCACGTTGCCTATCAGTGAAATGCGATAATGAAGCCTTACCTCGCAGGGGTGTTAGGAGGTCAAGAGGCTTCTGGAAAGTGCCAGCTCAGTGCCCACACCTGGGAGCCCTCCAGCAGCTGGCGCATGGAAAGCAGGTGCTGCCTCACAGCTGGCAGAGCACCGACCCCAGAGCAGAAAGTCTTCTCCCCTTCCCAGTACGCTAGGTTCTCATTTCACAGATGAACAGGATGGGGTTACATGGTTAAGGGATTAGCTGAAGGCTGCACGGGTAGTAAGTGATTGATCCTGGACCAGAAACCAAGTCTCGCCTTTGCACTGCCCTGCACTCACTAAGGAGGAAATGAATGATCAATGATTAAAATACGGGGTTGTGCTTTTGCTGCACGGGGACTCGGGGCTGTGGGGTGAAGGCCTGTGCATGATGAAAAGAAAGAGGTGGTCGGTTGGTTTGGAGCAGATTAAGTCTTCAGAGGCCTCATTCAGAGACCAAGGGCAAGAGCGTGTGTCAGGGCCCCTGGGTCACAGGGTGGACGCATGGAACAGGGGTGTGTTTGCAGGTGTTGTGTGCATTACGAGTATTCATGTTGTGTTCAGGATGTGTGCCTGCACCTACTGTGTATGGCATGTGATGATTATACATATTGTCCACGTATGCTTCACGTCAGTGTGAGTGCATTTATGTATGTGAGCATGGGAAGAGGTGTATGTTAGTGTGTGGCTTGTAAGTATTGTGTGTCCATATGGTATGTGTGTGCTGTGTGTGTAGGAAGTGTCAATTATATGTGTGATATTTGTGAATGTGTGTTCATCAGCATGCAGTGTGTAAGGTTTGTATGTGTGTAGTGTGTGCAGATGTGTAATCAATGTGCAGTAAGCCCTCAATGATGTTCTCTTGGACTGGTTAGATTCCCCTGAGAAAATGTGTCTAATCTCCTGTGTGGAGTGTGGTTGGCCACCTGCATGCTAGAAGCTGAGTTGGGGAGAGGATGGGTGGAGAGTGTCTCGACATTCAGCATATAAACTTGCTCTTACCCGTTGGTCTTCAGTCTGGCTCTCTCCTCTCAGTCATTCCTCATATCCTTCAGCCTTGAGATTCCCTTTCTCCTCTCTGGAAAACAAGTCTCCAATTTTCTGCCTGTGTGGGCGTGAGGACCTACAGACTTCCTTCTCCTTACGGACTTTGAAAGTATCCTTTTATTGAGTTCCTTTGTATGCCTTCACTCTTCTAAGTACCCGATGTGCTGTCATTTTGAGAGGGTGTCCTGCAGTGTAAGCAAGCTTTGCTCAGCTTACCCACCTCTGCTGACTTAGGATCAAACGATTTGGGGGCAGCAGAGTCCGCTACCATTTGCCCATCTGTTTTGCAGTTTCCACGTTTCTGTTCCTGTGAGCCAAGGAACACGGGGTGTCCCTTTTGGAGGCAGGTCACACAACACAGGGCAGTTTGGCTCAGCAACCCGTCATGCCTCTTGCCATCCTAATAGTAGAATTAAACTCCGAATCTTTAAAATTTACATATGAAATATTTCAAACTAACTAAAACATACATAAAACACCCCATAAGATGTTTATGTAACCACCACTGAGAATAAATAGTCGTTAGCATTATGTCACTTTTGTGGCAGAACAGTTTTTTCTTTTTAACTTTTTATTTTTAAATAATGCAGAACAGTGCATTTCAAAGACATAAAATGTTACAGGTATGGCTAAAGTCAGGTGCGTCCGCAGCCCCGCCCTCCATCCCTTTTCTCTTTTCCTTTTCCCACATGTAACACTAATCTCAAGTTGGTGTGTGTCATTCTCAGCTAAATTTCTATACTATTATATGTATTATTTGTATGATATTTGTATACATAAATAATATATATACGACTTATATGTTTTAAAATTTTCATAGATGATAGTCTACTGATCTTATCCTTTTGTGGTTTGCTTTTTTCACTTAAGCTATTTGTAAGATCTATTCATCCTGACTTTTGATATATCTTGTTCATTTATTTTAACTGCTTTGTAGTATTCCACTGCACAAATATACTACAATTACTTTATCATACCCCTACTAAAACACATATTGCTTTTACTTTTTCACAATTGCAAGCAGGACTATGCATAATATCTATATCCTTAGGTCCTTGTGAGTATGAACAAAGGCTTACCCAGACTGAAAATGTTATCTTTAACTCTTCTCAATAGTGTCGACTTGCTCTCCAAACTAACTGTTTCAATTTTCACTCCACCAGCAGTCTGTGAAAGTTCCCCATCACTCCATATCTTAGCCAATATTTGGTGTTACCAGACATGACTTATGTGAACTCTGATGGATGAGAAATCATATATAACATTAAATATTCGCATTCCCCTAATACATCTGAGTTTTAGCTTCATTCAGTTTTTGTTTGTCCAAAAATTATTGGATCCAGCCATTGCTCTAAAATAATACTATATTTTAGTTGGGCATAAAATTCTAGATTGATAATTATTTCCCCCCTGAGCTTTGGTGATATACTCCTATTTTTTTTTTTTAGCATATTTTGTTGCTGTTGAGAAGTCTACTAAAGTTGTCTTTGGAGATAATTCAACTTTTTTTTTTTTTTTTTTTTTTGTATTTTTCTGAAGCTGGAAACGGGGAGAGACAGTCAGACAGACTCCCGCATGCGCCCGACCGGGATCCACCCGGCACGCCCACCAGGGGTGACGCTCTGCCCACCAGGGGGCGATGCTCTGCCCCTCTGGGGTGTCACTCTGCCGTGACCAGAGCCACTCTAGTGCCTGGGACAGAGGCCAAGGAGCCATCCCCAGCTCCCGGGCCATCTTTGCTCCAATGGAGCCTTGGCTGTGAGAGGGGAAGAGAGAGACAGAGAGGAAGGGGGGGGGGGTGGAGAAGCAAATGGGCGCTTCTCCTATGTGCCCTGGCTGGGAATCGAACCCGGGTCCCCCACACGCCAGGCCGATGCTCTACCGCTGAGCCAACTGGCCAGGGCCAATTCAACTTTTTTCTTCAGTTGATCGTAAGATTTTATCTGTCTTTGGTGCTCTGCAGATTCACTGTGATTTATCTAGATCCTTGAATTCTTCATATATGAGGATTCATATATTTTTTAATCAATTCTGGAAAATCCCAGTTCATTGTCTCTTTAGATTTTGCCTGTTTACCATGTTCTCTTTTCTTTGCTTATGGAACTCCTTTTAGAGAAATAGAATCCTCATTCTATCTTCTTGGTCTCTTAACCACTCGTTTTTTCTATTTCTTTGTTTCACCTTTGCATTTTGGGCAATATCTTTATATCTAGCTTTCATTTTATTAATCTTATCTTCAGCAGTGTTCAATATTTCTTTTTTAACCATCCATTTAATTTTTAATTATTATATTTTTAATTTCTATAAGTTATGTTTAGCTCTTTTTAATTTCTGTCCTGTTTTCAACTTTCTTTTAGCTCCCTAATATTTTTAAACATTCTTATTTTACATATATACATATATTTAATATACTTTTTATTTTAACATGAGAATTACATTTTCTCATCTTGTTGGCATTTAATCTTCTCGATTGTCTTATTTGCTCATGGTATCTCAATGATGATAGCTTATTTCTTTATTTGTTTTGTAATTTTTTTATGGTGAGCTCATCCTTGTAACAGCTTGTTTTCCTCTGAGAATCCCTTGTAGCCTGGATTGTGGAACCATTCTCCCGCAAAATTTTACAAGACATTCCAGGGTACCGCCAGGCAGGAATAGATTTTTATGCTAATTTCTTGGTTTGTGGGTTTCTGGGTAAATTCTTGTGAAGCTCTAAGATTAATTCAAGCCCCAATCCACACAAGGCACAGGCCTGAGGTTTGGATATATCAGGGGAGATTTTCTGTTTAAGCTCAGGTAAATGGGAGAAGCTTCACTCTCTCTGCCCTGTGACTGGCAGGCAACCTCTAGCAAACCTCTCATGGAAGGTGCTGCCTTCTTCACTTTGCAGAACCTCAAACCATATGGGTGTGAAAGCCTGCACCCTCTGAGCCAAGGTCAGTTACAGCATCTGCTCCTGTGATAGCAACTCTATTTTTAGTTTCCTCCTTATTCTTGTAAGCATCTCCTTTCTTACTTGGGAACTCAGCTATGCATTTAAAATAGTTTTTATTATGTTTTATCCAGCATTTCTAAGTGTTTATGGCAAGAGGTTTTTCTGATTTTCTTATATACCTCTTTGTTAGAACCAGACGTCTCTACTTAACCCCCTTGATCTTAATTTCTTCCTTTATAAAGTGGGAATGATGTTGCCTTCTATAAAGTGTTACCAGGATTAGGCCAGGATTTATGTAAACAATCTAGCCACATGGTAGATGCTCCATAAATGCTAACAATATGATTATTATTACACTGTTATCATATATGTGTGCTTTCTCTTTATTGATCAATCATGAGCTGCTTAATGATGGGGAAAAATTTTGAAAAATATGTCATTAGGCAATTTGGTCCTTGAGTGGACATCATAGAATGCAATTACACAAACCAAGATGGAATAGCCTACTGCATATACACCTAGGCTCTATGGTATAGTCTATTGCTCCTACAACCCTGTACAGTACAGCATATTACTGTACAAAACAGCGCAAGATCAAATCAGGAGTGAGAAAATGATGCAATTAAAGGATAAGGTGAATGTGACATATGTGAGCCTGCTGCCAACATAATATGGTATACTATTTTACAGAAAACTTTTATTTTTTATAAATAGAAAGAGTATATGCTAGAATAATGATTAAAAGCAGAGTATGGCAAATACATACACATAGTCATTTATTATCATTATCAAGTATTGTGTACTCTATATAATTGTGTGAGCTATACTTTTATATGCCTGGCAACACAGTAAGGTTTGTTCACACCAACATCACTACAAATGTGTGAGTAATATATTGCACTTGGATGTTACAATAGCTATGATGTCCCTAGGTGATAGGAATTTTTCAGCTCCATTATAATGTCGCATAATGACTGTCTCATATGCGTTCCATTGTTGACTGAAAGGTCACATGACTATATGTGGCACATGATTATATTTTTGTGTGGCCTAGATGGAGGTCTTTGAAAATAAAATAGCTAATTTTCTCCCAATGCAAGTTGTGATCTTTAACTGTGTCAAATTTATTCAGACAAGAAGGTGGGGAGAAAGCAATGAAACTGAAAGTTAGTGTTCACATTTATTCTAGTTATATTACTATTAATGATCTCCTAGGATTCCCATACTAACCCCAGGATTTTGGGTGTTATAGCAGTCATGATGAACTAGCTACACTTTGGTAACAAACAGCCCAAGATCACAGGGTGTTAACCCAACAAAAGTTACACAGCCAGTGAAGGTCAATGGAGGGCCCAGCATCACAGAGCCCCTAAGGGCTCTGGGTTAGCAGGAGTCCCACTGTCTTGCAGCTGTACTCTCTGAAACAGGTGAGACATTGGAATGGTGCTCCTGGACAGTAATGCCTCAACCTCTTACAGCTTATCAGCCCAAACTAGTCATGTCGCCCTGGTCAACTCTAAGGTGTTGAAGAAATGTAGGGAAGGAAATAGGATTTGGGGTGACTTTGTCTGTCTCTGCCACAGACAGAATGGAGAGAGTGAACTTTATGCAAACCCCTGTAAGTGTTCAGCAGGGTGCACCCTCTCCGCTCTCAGCAGCATGGCAAAGGTGCTTTGCATATGAAGAAACTGCAGCTCAGAGAAGTCAAGGAACTCATCAAGACGGCATACCTGACTAGTGGCAGAGCCAGAATTTGGCTTCTACATTCTGGCTCCATATCATATATTTCTACTAGGCGAGAGAAAGAGCCAGAAAGTAGACAAGTAGAAATGCAGGGAGGTAAGAGCGGTCCAGAGGTCAGCTCTGGACATGTTGGCATCAGAGGTGATGCTGTCTCTCCATGGAGCACAGGGGTCAGGATGCCTGATCAGCCTTCCAGCTTGCCCGCGGGAGGTGTTTACGTAGGCTGGTCCTGCCTTGGCAGACACATGTGTAGTTGGGGACATACTCTGTATTGGACATGAAGGCAGTGTGATAGTGTGAGTCGTGTGAGTCTGGGTCCTTTGTGCCATAGGTGGCTGAGCTGCAGGGTCCCCCGAGGCACACCTGAGCCATACACTTTGGGAGCTAATGGACCTGAAAGGCCATGGTCCTCATGGGCACTTCCTTCTCTGTACTGCTCTGTAGCTTGTCCTGGCTGCTGTCCCTTAACTGGGGCTGGTTTTATTTACACGGCTGCTTTGAACAAGATGCCAAGGTCTTCATCTGATCATCTCTGTGTCTCCACTGTCCAGGACAGGGCCTGGCTCTGAAGAGCCTCATGAAAGGCTCTTCAGTGGGACAGAACTGACTTTTCTGGCGTCCCTGGGAGCAGGTTGCTATAAGCCTGTAGGTGCTTGAACAGGGACGGGGGTGGGGGTGGGGGAGGGGGTGAACTGAGGAGGCTTGGAGTGGGTCCAGGCCTGGTGGTAACATTGATGTGACTTTGGGATGGCTATATTCTCTCGCTCTGCCTCCAGCTCTCATCTCATATGCTGGTGTTGGGGGGAACAAAGTCATCAGAGGGCCTGAGATTCTCTGAGATCCTGGGAACTGTCTTCACCCTTCGGGCATGGCTGACCCTTGGGAAATGGATAATCAGGGACTGTCATGGAGAAAACTGACAAATTCTTGGTGCCATGTCCCCTCAGAGCCTAAGGCTCTCTGTCTTCCCCCATGATGACTCTTCAAGGTGAGTCTTGGTGTTCGCAGGCCGGGCTCAGGGACCCCCACAGGCCGCTCTGCGGGGGAGGACTGGAGACATCCTCCACCAGCCGCCGCTGCCCCTGCCACTGGCAGCTGCGGGGAGCAGGACCGGGCTGCATTGATAGAATTCCTGTCTGCAAAGGCTACGCAGTTGTTTTAGATTAGCATACAAATCGACATTAGTGTAGTACATCTGTTGTTAATCCTCGGCCCGGTGGAAGGGGGATGCCAACACGTCGTTTATTAGGCACGTCGATCCCATAATGTCCTTTTTTGCTGCCTTTGTCTTCTATCGAGTCCATAATGGGTTCCAGGATGTCTTTTATTTTGCTACAGACCACGTTTCCTCCTGCCTAACAGATCAGAACGTAATAGATTCCAGGATGTAATTTATGCTATTTTGGAATCAGACTCTGTACTATTAATTCTGAAGCTTTTGGGCAATCTCCAGGAGGGCCGGAGCCCTACGTTTGCCCCCGTGCTCATCAGACAGGCACCAGGAACCCAAGCTCAGTCCCAGGCCAGAGAGGGAGAAAGGGAGCCCAGCCGACAGCTCCCAATTAAGGAAATTCCAATCAGGTGTGGGAGAGGGGCCAAAGGTGTGGGGGGCTTGCGGAGTGGGGAAGACAAAGGAATCTGAGCTGTTGCAGGGCTGGGGGAAGGACACAGGTGTTACACCAACCCAGCCGTGGACCTGCAGTGCTGGTCCTGGACCCTGGACCACGGCTGTCAAGCTCTGGGAGGAGAGAACCTGGACTCTGGGCATCCAGAGGGGATGAAGCCCCACGGAGGGGCCTCCAGAGAAGGCCAGGCCATGTGGTTGGACGCTGCCCTAGGAGCCACCAGGCCCGGACCCAAGGCTCACGGCTAACCATGGGAGGGTCACTGCCCCTCACCGAGGCTGGCGTTCTTTCCCTAGAGCTGAGCTGAGAGAGATAGATGAAGTGTTGTGGACATGTGTACATTCTGGAGAAGTCTGTAGATTTTGTTCCTGAGGGTGGAACAGTGTTCAGTGCACGGCCTAGCATGCTCCTAGCCAGAGCAGGTCTCTTACACCTGTTTAATGAACGGGTAAGCAAAGCTATAGCCAGCCCACAGAGCGCCTTTGGGTGAATTAGAGCAAGGCGCCCAGGCCTCTGGGAGCCTAGGTCCCTGGGAGTCCTCTCCAATCAGGCCCTGAGGATGGGGGAGACACTAGGATCTCTTCTGTGCCCTGGGTCTTGGGCTTCAGACCTGGCTCACGCACCTGAGGCTCTGAGGCCCTGGGTGCATTGCCTGGCAGATCTCAGGGGCCTCTGGCCCCGGCGCAGTTGATATCGGAAAGGCTGAAGAGGAGGCATGAGCTTCTGAGTGGCCTCCACTTTGCTTATGTCCCATCAGGCTGCTTGGAGCTGCCTTCCTCCATAACGAGGCAGACCCTTCCTCCCCAGATACCCTGGGCTGCAGCCTGAAGCCCTTCAGGGCTCCCAGCCGTGCCTACTGCCAGGCCGTGGGAGCTGGGGGCTGGATTCGTCCCTGGGGGGGTCTCTGTATGTTCCCTCAACCTTTTCCCTTATGCTGTGGTGTTCAGTGCTATCTCCCCGCCGGTCTGGACCTCTTCTCCGGAGGACAGGGCTCAGGACCAGCCCCCCTGTTGCAGTGTGTTTGAAGGCTGCGAAAGGATGGAGTCCAGGCCTCCCCTCCCTCCTTCGAGGTGGCTGCTCAAATGCAGACCTAAGGCCTGCAGTCACTTCAGTCGCTACTCTGTCCTCGGGGCCTCAGGCCTGCCTGCCGGCCCTTCGTTGGCTGCCCTCCGTGTGAGGGAAATCCATCTCTGAAGCTGAGTCTGGAGGGTTCCGGGCAGAAAAGACCACTTCCTGGAGGGTCCGCGCTTTACCACACTAGTGTTGGAGAGCACAAAACTGGACCCACAATGTCATCGATGGGGCCTATCGCAATATCTTCCACATTGCAGACTTAAAAAAAAAATCTGGTCAAATATATATAAGATAAAATTGACCATTTTTACCAGCTTAACTACAGAATGCGGCGGCCTTAAGCACATCCACATTGTTGCACAGCCATCTCCAGATCTTTTTTATCATCCCAATTAAATTGCAGGCTTGGAAAGGGGGGAAAAATTTACTGTGTATCTTGTTCAGCACAGGGTTATTTCCACCTTTCATGATCTGTGAGTTTTTATGACTCTGTAAAGTTGTACAAAACTAGGGACACTGCAAATGATTCTTGTCCATATTAACATAAAGGAGTGGAGCCAGTGGAATGCAGCTGGCCATTGCCCTAGGACGGGCATGTTTGCATTCATTTGTAAGTTCATTGCAGCATTCTTTATTTGCTACATAGTCTTGTGGTGCTGAGCTTTCTTTTGAACTACTTGTAGCATCTTGTTTGTTCCCTCTTTAATTAATGCATTAAATAAAATCTTTGACACATGTTCATTTGATATTTGTATGAGAGCCATGGTTTTTCCTTTGGTTGGAACTGGTCTTTTAACAACAAGATTCAAAGCCTGTGCAGTTGGGGGAGCTGTGATTTAACCCCTGAAAGACCTCGGGCAAAGTCCCATTTCCTCACGGGGTGGGAATATGTGGACACTTGGCTGGGCCGGGGATGCCCTTATGCATCCCTCATGGGTTCATCCTCATTCCTCACAGGAACCTGTGGGTGTTTCTATGATACATGCAAGATGAGAAAGTCACACGGAGGCCCCAGGGATCCTGAGTCTGAGTGGGGACTGAGGGCTGGGCCTTTACCCAGCTATAAGAAGGGCAAGGCCTAGGGCAGGGGTCTTCTCAGCTGTTAGAGCCCAACTGAGGAAAGAGATGCCAGATATATTCTATCCTTTATCACCCTGGGAGCAAATGACAGCAATTACATGGTCAGCCAGCCAGAGCTGGAAGGGGCCCTGAGACTGTCTCGCCAACTTGCTCATGTTACTGCTGAGGCCCAACGGCCTGGCTCGGACTGGCAGGCACTTCCTGTGTGCCAGCGCCCACACTGAGCTCAGCATGTCCCTTCACTCTGCTTGGCCCTTGGACATCTCGGTGAGGTGTGGGTGTGAGCGCAGCCTCCTGTTCAGAGATGAAACTGTAGAGCCCCACGAAGATGAAGTGACTAAGGTTAAGGGACCGGCCCAAGGTCACATGTGGCCAGGGGGCAGCAGCAAAGGGTCCCTAACCTCCAGCTGATATGAGGGAGGTCAAGAGGCAGAGGGAACCAAGTGGTTCCCCAGTGGAACAAACAACATTCTTGGGTGCCTGGAACTGCTCAGACAATGAGCTTTTGTTTGGTTCGGAAGAAAGGCAGTTGTTAAAGAAAAAAAACCAAAACAATAAAAAGTATTTTCAGGGGAAATATAAATACTGCCTGCTGGGTGGCTGTTCATTTGGTTGGAAAAATGCATCTGTCACTGGGGGAGTTGCAGGCTTAGTTTCCTTCCGCAGCTGTCTCTGAACAGGCAGGTCACCTTGGGCCCAAGGCTACACTGGGGGGGGTGCTTCCAGGGGTTTGTGAATGGTGGGGCTCCCTTTGCAGCTGGTTTCCAGCAATCATAGCATCCCCCACATCTCTCTGTCCATCTGTCCTTCTGTCAGCTCCCTAGGGCCATTCTGAAAACGAATACTTTTATGGGAGGCCTCATGGTAAAGCAGAGACATAGCTTCAGAGTCACTAGGTATATGAGTCTCGTTTTCCTCACCTGTAAAGTGGGGACGCTCATGCTCTTCCCTACCGGGTATGATTAGCTCTGCACTGAAGCTGCCTTCTAATAACTCACATTAGCCAATTTTGTATAATGGTGTGTTCAGTGACATCAAGTTAGTGGCTTGAAATTGGTCACAGTGGGAATATTTATGCCACAGAAATTGGCACTACAAATGAGGATTGCCCCATGGAGAGCCGGTTGTTAACCATTGGCCATCATACCAACAGTGGCTATGCAGATGTATAGCAGGTGTTTGGTGTGTGGCACTCACACTGCCTGTCCCCCCTGGGGTATGAAGACTGTGTTGTAACAGGTCAGTGCGGATACTGAATTTAAGAAAGTTATGCCTGATCAGGCAGTGGCGCAGTGTATAGAGCATCAGACTGGGATGAGGAAGACCCAGGTTCGAAACCTCAAGGTCACCAGCTTGAGCACGAGCTCATCTGGTTTGAGTAAGGCTCACTAGCTTGAGCCCAAAGTCACCGGCTTGAGCAAGGGGTCATTTGGTCTACTGTAGCCCCCCTCCCATCAAGGCACATATGAGAAAGCAATCAATGAACAACTAAGGTGCCACAACGAAGAATTGATGCTTCTCATCTCTCTCCCTTCCTGTCTGTCTGTCCCTATTGGTCCCTCTCTCTCTCTCTGTCACACACAAAAAAAGAAAGGTATAATGAAACTCTTGTGGAAGTAACATTTCCTATTCTTCCCTCTTTCCCAGACAGCAGGATCTTCTGGGAAAAGGCTTTTTTGTTTTTTCTTAAGAAAAAAACTAGTATACAGAAATATAGCCGATTTTGAAACAACCTGAGTTTGAACTGTGCGGATCCACTTACAGTCATGTGCTGCATAATGATGTTTCTGTCAACTCGGGTCCATGTATATGACAGCGGTCCCTTAAGATTATAATAGAGCAGAAAAATCCCAATCCCCTAGTGACATCAGAGCCTTCATAAGGTTGTAGCACAACATATTACTCACATGTTTGTGGAGATGCTGGTGTAAACAATCCAGTTGTATAAAATAATAACACACACTGTTCCCCAGGTGTATAAACATGTAGCACAATTATGTACAGTACAAAATACTTGATAATGATAATAAATAACTTTATTATGCTATACTTAGTATTATTATTTTAGAGTGTACTTTCTACTTACTAAAAAAAGTATAACAGGATACCACATCACTCTGCCAGCAGCCTCGTCCCCTTGTACAGTGTGTCTGTAAAATCATGGTGCACTTTTGACCCGTCTCAGAAAAGCAACAAAAGACGATAGAAATGTGAAATCTGCACCAAATAAAAGGAAAACCCTCCCAGTTTCTGTAGGATGATGTGGCAGCATGTGCACATGCGCAGATGATGACGTAACACCGTGTATACAGCAGAGCAGCCCACGGCCATGCCAGTCGAGATGTGGACGGTACAGAGGAAAGTTCAGTGTGTTCTGTGGCTCACTAAATTCTAATCCGTGACCAAAGTGCAACGTGAATATCGGCGCGTTTATAACGAAGCGCCACCACATAGGAATAACATTACTCGGTGGGATAAGCAGTTGAAGGAAACTGGCAGTTTGGTGGAGAAACCCTGTTCTGGTAGGCCATCAGTCAGTGATGAGTCTGTAAGCTATGCAGGATAGCTTCCTGCGGGCTCACACACAGGAGCCCTAAAAAAACCTGTGTGTGAGCCCGCATCGAACTGCACTGAATAGGTGCAGTTTGGTGGAGAAACCCTGTTCTGGTAGGCCATCAGTCAGTGATGAGTCTGTAAGCTATGCAGGATAGCTCCTGCGGGCTCACACACAGGAGCCCTAAAAAAACCTGTGTGTGAGCCCGCATCGAACTGCACTGAATAGGTATGAAACTGGGAGAGTTTTCCTTTTATTTGGTGCAAATTTCACATTTCTATTGTCTTTTGTTGCTTTCCTGTGACGGTCAAAAGTGCACCATGACTTTACGGACACACTGTATTTACCTTCCCTCGATCGCTTTGTTTTCTTTTGTGCTTGATTCAGTCGTGTGTTGTTTTGTACAGTAACATGCTGTACAGACTTGTAGCCTATACAATACAGCTTGTAGATTATACCATACAGGGTAGGTGTGTGGTAGCTACACTATTTAGGTGTGCACTCTGTGATGATCAGACAGTCATGAAATCGGTTACTGAGTCATTTCTCAGAATGTATCCCATTGTTTAATGGTGTGTGGCTGTATATGCAGATATTTTTCAGTAAATACAGTCAGCACCTGTATTTATTGTGAATCTACAGGTTTTATATCCATGGATTTAACAGACCTCAGATCAAAAACAGTATTCTTGCCTTCCCAACTGCTGATCGAAATACTGTCTTTGATCCATGGTTGGATGAATTTGTGGATTCAAAGGGCCAGTTGTAGTTAAGTTTTTTGAGAGTCAAATGTTATATGGGGATTTTTGACAACACGGGGATCAGCCCTAACCCCTGTGTTGTTCTAGGGTCAACTCATGGTAAAAATAACATGGATAATAATGATGATGATGATTTATTGCCATTTCTTGGGCCGCCTCCAGGTGCCATGAATGGTTAGCAAACTATAGTCATTGTTGCATTTTATCCTCAAACAAAGGCGGATGTTGATGTCCCATTTTCATGGGGCAGAAAATAAGACTGGTCACTTTGCACAGTGGCGTCCAGTGGGTAAGTGCCAGAGCTGGGGTGGAACGGGATGTGTTTGAGCCCAAGGCATGTCCTTTCCTGTCCTCACTGTACTAGGGAGTGAGAAGCCGGGACAGACCCTGCTGCCCCAGGGTGGCCTGACACCCATCCTCAGCCTACCCCCCCCCCCACACCGAACTGGCAACTCTTCTTCTCATTTGCACCCACGCTTAGGGAGAAGTGCTCCTACCACATCCCCTCCCTGTTTGCCCAGCAGACTCTACTTGTCTGTAAAGGCCCAGCTGAGGAGTCACCTCCTCTGTGAAGCCACCTCCTCTGTGAAGCCCCCCACCCCAACTCCTCAGGAGTCCTGCGGAGCTGGCTTCACTCCCTAGGTCAGACTCCTCACCGCACTGTGTGCAATGCTGTGCATCCCGACCGGTGTTTCTTCACTTTGGGGGCCACAGAGCCCTTTGGCTGGGGTGAAAGCCTGCAGATCCTTTCTCAGAATAACGTTTAATACACATGAAATAAACTAGTGGGATTACAAACTACTGCGAAATACAGTTATTAAATAAAAAATATTAATAAAAACAAATTAAATGCAGAATAATGCATGTGCTTCTTCAGTAACACACAAATAGCAAGATTTAACAGTGGGCTTGATGACTCCCAGGATTTCAAGGGAGTGATGAGTGTAAACGATATTTTGAGATAAGAGGCAACAATTGTACTTAGAACTCTGTGAATTCTATGGGGAACAAAGACACAGCTACTTCTGCTTCTGCATTGTTGTTGTTGATGTTGTCGCTAATAGTTCCATAATGAAAAGAAATTCAAAATGGTGAAAATAGACATCACTCTATTCCCACCACAGTTCACAAATTCCTGACTCCTGTCCTTGAGCCCTGGCGAAGCCCTCTGCTCCAAAGTCCGAGTTCCTTACTGGCCAGGGTGGGGTTTTGTCTGCATTTCCAGTACTTCAAATCATGCTGGGTTTGGGCCATGCAGACAAGCTGAATATAGCACGCAGCCAGTTTGTTGAATGAGTGAGTGAGTGAATTAAATGAAGGAAGGCGCAGCAGGGGGTCAGGCCCTGATCCTCCCCAGGCTCTGATACTCCAGCTGCTCTGCGTTAATCATGTGAATGTGACTGGCCTTGGCCTGGCTAGGTGATAGGGAGCGCAAGCGGCCCGGGGCGCTGCAGGGTGAGACTCCCTCTCTGAATCAGTGCTCGTCACTGGCTGTGCTTCACCTCATCTCTCGGGGAGAGAGGGTCTGTGCTCATCACACCCAGGCTTCCCCACTGCTTCCAAATCTTCCTCCTGGCAAAGGCAGCCTTGAAGGAGCTGCTGCGGTTTTAGAAATTAATTGACCTGATACTATTCTGGCTTGGAGAAAAAAGATATCGAGTGTTGTCTTCAAGAGGCATTACACTATCTGCTGAGAATGTCAGGCTATCAGGGAGCCGCCCGGGAAGAGGAGCCATCAGCCCAGCTGTCACCGGCACGCAGCGCTGTAATGTTATCTGCCCAACACAGCCCGATGTCAGTCAGAACTGGCACAAGGGGGCTCGGGAAGTCGGGGCTTTGCAAAGCAGGTGGCCTTAATTACCCTTTCTTCCCAAGAGAAGTCGTCTAGCTCCCCAAGGTTCTGGGGCAGCTCTGACAGTGGGGTTGGGTGTAAGGGCACAGGCAGGCACTATGGGCAGCCGGAGTGCCGTGCCACCACACCCAGACGCCCTTGGCCTTTCCCAGGCCTTCTATATAACCGGAAAATGGTTACTCGGTGTGGCCCGGCCCCCACCCCACCAGCTCCATGTCTCCTGGCAAACTTGACATTGCACTTCCCAAGACAACTTGCCACCGTCTGGAATGGAGTACTTCTACTGGGCAGGATTTCAAACCAACTAACACCCAGGCCAACAGGCTGTGGCCAGGGCCACAGGGCTGATTGTAGGCCACAGCCAGCAGGAAATATCAAGGCTTAAGAGCCTAGTGGTTTGGGCCAGTGGCTCCCAACATAGGCCGGGAGGAACACGCACCTGCCAGGCGCCAGAGGCCCCATGATCTTATCAGAGCGAGACCTAGCAGAAGGGCCCTCTGCCCCCAAGGGGTGGGCATTCATGGCTCACCTAGCAGCCAGAAACCTTGCATCATTCTGACCCGTCATTTCTTTCCTCCTCTGTGTCTAGTGTGTTACTAAACTGGATCTGCAGTATTTGGGAAGCAAAGTAAGGGCTTGGCCAGTGTGTTGCTGGCGAGAGAAGCAGGCGATCGCTCTGTGCTCCCCGTGTTTGGAGCCATGACCTGCAGGTTGGGGAGCAGGAGGTGCATCCTATTTCGTGTTCATCTTATTTTGACTAACCAGTGCTGAACACCTCGCATGCCAGGCACTGGGCTGAACCCTTTAAATGCATGTAATCCCTGCAACAATCATGAAAGACTGGGATCATTTTGTAGATGAGGAAACTCACCTTGAGGGCTGAGAGAAGATGAACAGTTTGCCTGAGCTCTCCCCGTTCATCAGTGCCAGTGCCGGGACTTGACCTATAACCTGCAGTGATCTGTGCCCTGAAGCACTAAGCTGTGTGGTCCCAATCTCTTTGTCGGATCCTGTGCTAAGTGCTGGAGATTCTAAGGTATTATAAGACCCAGTCCTTGTCCCCGAGGAACTCAGTGAGGGGACAGGCACAGAGGTAGGTAAACTGGACTTGGCTGATATGTGATTTAATAGAGGAGTACATGGGGTGGGGTGGCCAGCTCCCCCAGCACTCTGGGAAGGCTTCTCAGAGGACGTGGACCTGGAAAAGTGAGGAGGAATGGCCAAACAAAATGAGTGGGAAAGGTCCTCTGGGTGGGGGGAACAGCAAGTGCAAAGGCATGGAGACCAGTTCAGGGAGAAGCTAGTGGCTCTTTTTTGTTGTTGTTGTATTTTTCTGAAGCTGGAAACGGGGAGAGACAGTCAGACAGACTCCCGCATGCGCCCGACCGGGATCCACCCAGCACGCCCACCAGGGGCGACACTCTGCCCCTCCGGGACGTCGCTCTGCCGAGAACAGAGCCACTCTAGCACCTGGGGCAGAGGCCAAGGAGCCATCCCCAGCGCCAGGGCCATCTTTGCTCCAATGGAGCCTCGGCTGCGGGAGGGGAAGAGAGAGACAGAGAGGAAGGAGGGGGGGGGGTGGAGAAGCAAACGGGCGCTTCTTCTATGTGCCCTGGCCGGGAATCGAACCCGGGTCCCCCGCACGCCAGGCCGACGCTCTACTGCTGAGCCAACCGGCCAGGGCTGCTAGTGGCTCTTTATATGCCCTGAAGTGCAGGTGCTTGGGGTGGAGGGAGGCGTGGCGTTGCTGCCTGCCCAGGCTGACTTGAACTCGGTCCTGTTGGCAATGAGGAGCCATTCAAGGTTAGTGAGCAGGGAAATCAGTAGTCAGGCCCTTATTTCAGAATAACCCCACTGGTGTTCCAGGAGGAGGATTCCAGACAGGGGAGGGGATACAGGGACAGTGGGGGTCGTTGCAACGCTGTTTCCCTTTCTCACCACTCAGTCCATTGGAGAGAGCTGTGTGGACTGCTGGGAAGGGAAACTGGGGCCTCTGGCCCAGGAATTTTCTCACAATAAGGCCCTTAGTTTGCCATACAGGGAAACTAATCCTTGGTGCTCCCCTGGGCATCGGGGGCTGTTAGAGTCGAATCAGAATGATTGAGAGAGGAGATCTAGGTGTGGGTACAGTGGCCTGGCCTGGGTTTGTAGCATGAGCACGAGGTATGGGGTTGGGAGCCTGGGTTCTCCTTGGCTCTGAGCAGCTGGGCGAGTCTTGCATCTCATTCCTCTAAGCCCCGTTTCCTTATCTGGAACACACGTGGCGTGTTCGCGATGCTGCACGCCAATGAGTTATTTCATGATGCTGGTTTGAGTTCAGAGAGGTCTCTTGGAAACAAGCATGTAATAGTGTGCTTTCCTTGATGTGTTGGTCACCGGTATGGAAATCGAGTGGACGTGTTCCCGAGACAAAGCCTATTGTCTTTTGGAGATATAGGCTGGAGACAGATTCTTTGGGGTTTGCAAACCTGGGGGAGGCAGAGAGGCCAGGCGCTGGCTCCCTGTGCACAGCACCCCCGAGAATCTGGTCTCCATTGAGCGCTCTCAGGCACGGGCGTAAGCCGATCCCCACACAGCAACGGCACATTAATGAAAGTTTTGACAGAGAGATTTCATTTTGGAACTCACATTCCCTGAAGGGTTTGTAATAATTGCGCTTGAAATGGAGCCATTCGGCCTCAATGCTTTCCAGATTGGGGGAGCAGAGGTATGCTCCTCGCCTGGAAGGTCGAGCTGTGGCGGGGGCACCGCGGGAGGTTCTACACGGTGTGAGCCCCCCGGCCCTCAGTGTGGACGCCCGGCCACTGGCTGGCCCTGGGACCTACGTCCACAGCTGAGATCTCCTGGGAGGTGGGCAATAGGACTCTCGGTTTAGAGCTGAGCAGTGTGGCGCTGGGACTTGCTGGGGTCTGAGTCGCAGACCGTGTGGCAAGTGGCTGAGGTTCCTGACCCCTCCCACACCCCTCTTTCCTTGTTCCAGAAATGGACTGGGGAATGTCTGCGTCCTAGAGCTTCTGTGATCTGTTCTCAGGTGTGTGGGCCCCTTTCTCCAACTTGGCCTCTGCCCCAAATGGGGCAGCTTAAGCCTGTGCCCTCACTGTGTCCTTCAGCTGGACCTTCTCCCATCTGCACCTCCCCGCCCCCACCGGTGCCTTTACCCTGCTTCCTCCCTCCCTGCGGCACTGATCACCCCCTGCATTCCAGCACTACATAATTGACTTAATATTATGCTAATTATTTTCTTCACTGGAATGCAGAGCCCTTTAGGGCTTTGTCTACGGCGTTTCCTGCTGTATCCTGTGGCTCCAGAAATACTTGAGGAATGAATGAATGGATGAATGACTGAACACAACAGGACCAGGTGTCCTGAAAGGTGACCATCTGCCACATATGGTTAAGGAGTTGGTAGAGGGGAGAGTGGAGAGGCCATCAAGGGGCCCCATCCAGATCCAAGGAAGCTTGTTTCACACGTCAGTGCGGGTCAACTTGGTGTGAAGTTGGTTCTTCGCTGGAGCTGACACATAGGCTTTGTGTGTCTCTATCATCCTGCCCCGAGACTGAAGCCAGGCTCCACAGCTCTCCATGTGCCAGGACGTGCTCCCCTTGGCCTGGGAAGAGGCAAGGCCTGATGATCACCTGCTTTGCAGATGATAAAACTGAGGTTTAGATATTAAGGAAGATCTGACCCCAAAAGGATTAGCACTTGGAGGTTACAGAGATTACTGGGTCTGCCCCCCGCCCCAATAGCCTCTGACATGATCCCAGCACTGGGGTAAGGGGACCCACTGAACCAGCTTTAGAGGGTGAGGAAGCCAGGGATTCAAGTCGTGATGATGACAATCTTCAATGGTAATATGTGGGCAAAACCACTTCAGCTCTCATTTATACAAAGGAGATAATCATACTTTATTCCCAGGGTTGTTGGAAGGATAAATTGACATCTTATTTATGAAACAGCTGTATATGCTGATGAGTCCTACTCCAAACGGAATTTTGATGAGGTTTGTGGGCACCAGTGTGACTGTCATGATGTGGAGGTGACCTTGGCTCTGCTAAGCCCCTGTAGGAGCGAGGCCACTCCCTGCTTTTCTGGGGATGGTTGGATTCATCTGGGTACCTTCAGTTGTGAGAGACAGGAGGAGCCTATTGCACGCTAGGGGAGTTCCACAACCAAGCCGCACAGGGGTGGCCTGGAGCTGGCCTTAGGATCAACGGGATCCAGGGAGTCTCTTCTGTTCCTACCTCACGCCCTTTTCCCAGATATCTTTCTCTGTCTCTCATCTTTGGATCTTCCCTGGGAGTGTGTCCTTTTATTCCCTCAGAAGACCCTGCCCCACCGGCACAGGGGATGGGCACAAATGATGCCTTACTGCTTGAGGTCCAGGAAGAAAGGGGGCTCTTCCTAATCCGGAGAAGGAAAAACTCCCAGGGAAGGATTCTCATTGGTGCAGCCAGGTCTTGTGCCCACATGGCTTCTTTGGTGAGCCAGAGGGACAAGGGTATTTAAGAAGATGGCAACTCACACTGCCAGAGTCTGGAGAATGAAGGATTGCCCCTGAAATAAGGGGGTTGTTATCTGAAGATGGAGAAAGGGGCCTGGAAAGCAAGCAATGAAGCGATGAGCATGCTCTTCCTAAGGCAGACGGCAGCTGGTGGGTGAGCAGTGAGACTTGTGGATGTGGTTAGAAAGCACCTCTATCATTGTCTCCCATGCTTTTTTTTTTTTAATTTAGAAAATTAAATGGAATGGGGTGACATTGATCAATAAGAGTACATAGGTTTCAGGTAGACATTTCTATAGCATTTGAACTGTTGATTATCTTGTGTACCCATCACCCAAAGTCAAATCATTTTCCGACACCATATAGTTGTCCCTCTTTATTCCCCTCCCTCCATGCTTTCTTTAAAATATATATATTCAAGAGGAGAATTCTGAGCAAGAACTGGATTCCCCCTGACTTTTCCGGTCCCTTGGTAAGGTAATAGAACATTTTACAGTCAGTGCAAGTCTCAACTCGGTCTCAATTCATTAACTAGCAGTGTCTGATTTCATGTTATAATCAAAACTTTAAATCTGATTTAAAATGAAATCAGCGCCTGACCAGTGGTGGCATAGTGGATTGAGCATTGGCCCAGGATGCTGAGGGCCTTGGTTCAAAACCCAAGGTCGCTGGGTAGAGCACAGGCTTGCCAGCTTGGACACAGGGTCACCAGCTTGAGTGTGGGGTCGCCAGCTTCAGCACAGGATCATTGACATGATCCCAAGGTCACTGGCTAGAGCCCAAAGGTTGCTGGCTAGAAACTCCAGATTGCTAGCTTGAGCAAGGGTCCCTGGCTCGGCTTGAGCCCCCCTCACCTCCATCAAGGCATGTATGAGAAGCAATCAATAAACAACAAAGTGAAGCAACTATGAGTTGATGCTTCTCATCTCTCTCCTCCTCTCTCTCTCTCCCTTCCTGTCTCTCTCTGAAAAAAAAAGAAATCGACCCCTTTTCCCAGTTAGGGCGCCATGGGCCGACTGTGTGGAGTCAGGGCATTCTCACCTCTGTCTCATTGCCACTCCAGCCTCTCCCCATCTTTCCGGGGTGGGAGCAGGGGTGTGGGGCTGAGGCAAGGCCAGAGAGTGGAAGAGCTGCTACTTGTCCAACATTCATTGATGGCTTCCTCTCTCGGGGCTGCCATGCTTAGAGCTACCTTCTCTTTGGAGGATCGCCTCCCCACCCCAATGAACTGGCAGCGCTTTCCTTTTTCGACACCCAGGAATTCCAAGGCCACCCCCAACTTCTCCTGCTGAGTCCTGCTCATCGAGATGGAGGGCAGCTGAGCTGGCGTCCTGGCCACCTCACTGTGTGCATGGCCCAGGTCTGGCCCAGGGGAAGAGCCCCACCGTCTCTGCTCAGACGAGCTGAGAGTGCAGGCTGATCCTGCGATTGTTGTTGGTTCAGCTACCAAAGCAGCCAGCCAGCAACCTCTCACCTTCTAGATTTCCAAGACAAAGGCCACCTGACAGCCTCCGCGCGCCCTGTCCCTGTGATTGCAGGGAACTCCTGTTAAGCTCTGCAAGTGGCCTGACCAGCTGTCCTGTTGAAACCCACTCGCCAGACTAGAGGTGAGAGGCAGGCACCTCTGAGTTGTCAGCACACTCCATCCTCTCCAAATGAAGCTTCAAAAATGCTCCCAGCTCTTATATTTTGATGAGAGTGAGTTGTCTCACAGGATCTTGGCCGCCTGCTTTGAACTTTCTGCATGATGGTTTGTTTCTAAATTCACTTTGGTATCCAACAGCTTGGTGCTTTGGTGGAAGCTTCCAGTTGAACATCCTGATTCATAATGGAAACAATACCGCAATTAGTGAACACTTTCTCTCTGCCAGACAGAGTCCTCCCAATGCCATGAGTCAGACCCCATTATTACAGTTTATATTATATTATAGGTTATGTTATAGTTTATATTATTATAATATGTAATATAATATATAACCTAATATTTTATAATATAACATAATATTATTGCTATTGTTATCCCCATTTACAGATGACAAAACTGAGGCTCAGAGAGATTGTGTAATTTGCCAAAGGCTACACAGATGCCAAATGGCCAATTATAATTAGGCGCTTGTTTACCGCCCAAGATTTTCTGCCTTGGTCCTAATGGGAGGGTCAGAAATGTGCCTCAAACCGTGGCTGGATAGTTCATTGGTTAGAGCATTGCCCCGAAGTGCGGATATGTGCCTCTTTCCAAAGCTCATTTTGCGAGAAAGTGTCCCTGCCCGTGGGCAGCCTCAGGACCCTAACACAGCTGAACCGCTGATCTGCACCTTCCTAGAAGGAGCAGGGTTAACCATTCCCTTCCCTCCCTGTGGGAACTCAGGGCTCCATTGGGAGTTGGCATGTTTGAGGCGGAGTGTGTGAAAATGCCCAGTGGAAGTCTCCCTTTCTACCGGCCGACATGCCCAGAGCTTGGCTACCAGGGGCCCAGGAACCACATAGAAGGGTGATCTGGTGGGCATGAAAACGGGCCTGATGGGCTGGCAGTGTCTCTTCCAGGTCATGATGAGGCCCAAGGAGCCTGTTGTACCTGGCCCTATGCAGAGATCTGTGACCACAGACTCCCAATGTGTTCCTTGTTAGTGTTAGTCTTTGGTCCCTCGTGTGAGCTGACCACCTACACACATAGGTCCAAGAGCATTGGCTCCAGGATGGAGCCAGGCCTCTAGGGCAGGGCCATCAGCTTCATTAGAACCAGATTCTTACTGCAGGGCCCAGGAATTGAGCCTCATATCCGGAGGTGTTTTATTTTTATTCTTATTAAAAAGAAAATTGCCCTGATTATCTAAATGAGGCCGTTAAATATCATTTAGGTATCCGCCAACTGAAATAAGCCTGTGGGATTAGGGAGGAAATGGGTTGGTGGTCAGGAGAGCTGTTGGCTGGGAGACCCACGCCCATCCCCACGCCCGCGCTGTTCCAGCTCCCATTGTCACCCTGTGTCTCAGGGCTCCCTGCCTCTGTGCTGATGGTGGGGAGAGGCCAGGAGGGGCTGTGAGCTCAGAGGTGACACCCTTTGGAGATGGCCCATCTCTTCATGCCCCCAAATCTTCACCCTTTCTTCTAGATTCACTGGACACCTCTTCCAGGATGCCCCCCCTGGTCTGTCTAGAAAGAAGCCAGGTTCTCTGTGAGCTGCCACTGATTTTGGCCCTTGTCCCCCTCTGCTTGTTATTTCTGCCCCAGACTTAGCTCTCCCGCTCAGCTCATACTCCGTTTGGGCGTGATGGTCACTGGGTTTATCCCCATAGTGCCCAGCACTGGGCCTTCTCCACAGTAATGCTCAGACTCTTGCTGTTGTATGTTCATGGAGTGTGTATGTGTGTGTCGGTATGTGCATGGGCAAGGTATATACATGTGCCTTGTGTACACGCATGGGCTGTGTACACAGTGTGAGTGTGCTTGGGATGTGTGTAAACATGAGCTGTGCAAGAAAAGGTAGTATGTGCATTCATGGGCTGTGTGTGTACATAGGATGTGTGTGCACAGGCTGTGTGTACACAATGGATTCTATGTGTACAGGGGCTGTGTGCACATGGTTCTACAATCTTAGTTCAAAGCAGATCTCTAGAAAAATACACACAGACTATGTCACCCCTGCTAAAGCTTTCAAAGTCATTGGACCAACCCCCTTTATATTTAAGTGGATGTACTGAGGTTCAGAGAGGGGATTGGACATTCCACACCAACTGGCCCTGACTCAGAATCTCCTTCAAAGCTGGAAACTGACCTTTCTTAGGGACTGACGGCTGCCAGGGGGGAGACAGAGCTTGGGAGTTGAGCTGGAGCCCCACAACCCCCAGGGAGCCATCAGTAGGGTCTTACAGCTGCAGCCTGGGGGATGCAACTGGACTGGGAGCCTCCTTCCCTGGTCTGATGTGGGTGGGTGTCTTGGCCCTTGGGGGCCTCAGCCCGTGTATTCTTGGGGACCAGCCCTCCCCTTGGCATGCCCACCAGGTGGCTGCCCATCCTCTTCTAGGGAGGGCGCTCCCCACTCCAGGGCAGCCCAAGCTCTCTGCGGGGCCCTCCTTCTCTGAGGGGGCTGGGCCCCTGTGTAATGTCTGCACACTGACTGCATTTGTGCTTCTCATACTCTCTTGCCCACGAATCACCTGGGTTCTGTTAAAATGCACGTAGAGATTGGGTGGGTCTGGGCCAGTCCTGAAAGTCTGCATTTCTAACAAACTTCCAGGAGATTTTGAGGCTGCTGGTCTGCGGACCCCATTGGGAGTGGCAAAGGTGTACACTTATTCATTACTTACAGTGACTTCCAGAAAGAGGACCCTGTGTAAGGCACCAGCTGAGCCTTTCTCTCTGCAGAGGGTATAGAACCGCTCTGTCTATCTCTTGCAAACCCCAACATCTCCGTCCCCCTGGGCTCATTGTCCCTATGTGAGTCAGCGCCCCCTCTGCCTCAGTCTGACCCCTCCTCACACTCTGGGATTTACAGGTCCAGGCCTTCCATCTCCCCCCATCTGCGCTATTTCTGATTTGGAGATTTCCACCACACTCTTCTTCACTCCTGATGCTCCAGCACTTCTGTCTGTAGGGGTGACTCCACCGCTGTTGCTGAGAACGGGCATGCGTGCTAGGGTCTGTGATTCACGAACATCAGCCCTCTACTGCCTCATTGGTCCTTCTCCAGAGGCCCTGGGGGCAGCAGGTCAGAGAGGGTTTTTATGACTTTTTAAATCATGCATTACACACACTAGGCCCCTGAGCTCAGAGGAGTTTAGTCACTTGCCCACAATCCCCAGCCATCATGCACCAGAACCTGGGGGCTTGATTGCCTACATTCTCTGACTCCAACGGGAACTCGCCACTGTCAGCCCTGCCTGCGGTGTGTTTGTGTGTGTGTGTGTGTGGGGGGGTGCAAGTGCACGCACACACTTGTTCTTCCTCTGTCATTCAGAAACGGCCTCAAGACTGGGATGATTGTGGGAAACCACACACTACAATATTTGCTTTTTGTTTTATCTGTGTCCCACCCTGAAGCCTTTTTGGCATCTATGGCAAGTAAAACTGCCTGGGAACCAAGCCTCAGAAAGTTCTGGTAAGCTGGGGCAAGGTACCCCATAGAAGGAAAGGAAGGTGAACAGAGAGGAAGAGCAGGGTCTGTGATTGGAGCTCATGCCCGGACCTGTGCCTCTCCGGAGGGCTGTGTGAGACCAGGCAGACAGCTCCAGGGAGCAGGGGCTCAAGGCATTGGTCCTTGGTGAAGTCTTCTAGAGGTCACAGGGTTTCACCGTCTCAGAGTAGCAAATGTGACCTTCGGTTCGGTGTCCCTTTTAAAAGAGGTCCTTTTTGCGATGGCTGCCAGCCCCCCCCCCCCACACACACACACACTCTGGTAGAGTCACATGGTGCTCCAGCACTGAGCTGTGACTGGGTGTAAGCACTGTGACAGGTGCTTTAAGTGAGCTAGATCCCTCCACGGCTCAAGGAACTGTGTGCTATTATTATTATCCCCATTTTACATATGAAAAACTAAAGCTTGGAGAAGTTAAGCAACACGCCTAGGGTAACACAGCAGAACAGAGATGAAGCTGGACTTGGACTCAGGCCCTAAACACTGGCTCACTGTCTCCCAGTACTTCTGAGTGTTCCATGCAAGTTATTCAACTTTGGGCAAATTAGCCAACTATGAAGCGGAGGTGACCACGAGGAGAGAATGTCAGATATATGAGGGAAACCTGCCTGGCGCATCACAGGTGCTCAAGGAATGTTCTTCCTCAGCCTTTCTCCCCTTGTTCAGCCCCGTTAGGGGGGCAGTTAGCAGAACTGGCTCTTGTCCACCCCAGCCTGCCCAAGGTGCTCAGGCCTGGACAGCAGGACCTGCAGGTAGAGGCTGCGGAGCGGGGATATTGGGCCAAGGACACGGATCCAGGGGAGAGTCACCCATGCTCTCCAGATCGCTGAAGAGCTGTCATGGGTGGAGAAGGGGACCAGGATCTCTCAGGGAGGATCAGCAGGCACACCTGGAGCCAAGGGACTAAGAATTTGACCCGGAGGCAGATTCTCAGAGAGACAGTGGCCTTCTTGTTAGTGGGAGGATGTTGAAGCAAAGAGCCCAACAGCACATTGGAGTGAACTTTATAATGTTTAAAGCACCCTCTGACTCCAAGTAATTGCAGGAATCCCACAAGACCCAGCTGGGTCTTGGGCTGCTCCACCAGCCCTGCTCCGCTGACCTTTCACAGAGAAACCAAGAAATGTTGTAGACAGAAGTCACCTTTTGACATCTATGCCAAACGCCTCATAGATGGGGAAACCGAGGCCTAGCAGCCCAGAGACACCAGGCACTTTGCAAAGGTAACACAGACTGTTGCAGGCTATACCCTCAGTCTTCTTATCACCTGTTCCCCCCCCACCTTGTTCTGCTTCCAATGCCCCTAAGACAAGAGAAACCATATTTTGAGCTGTTCCCCCTCCATCAGTTCCCCTACCATACCACAGACTTCCAGTTTGCCCCCTCCCCCGTGCCCCCCCTTCCTTTTGCCAGGCTGGAGAAAGCCCTAGTTTTATAGAGGAAAAGAACGTGGTAAAAGCAGGCCCATTCAGAGCCTTTAGGACAAATATTTGAGAGTCACCAATTACCTGATCCTCAAAGACATGCCTTTAACTTCCTTCCTGCTCGTCTTGATTGCCGAAGCCAGGCGGCCTCCTGGAATCTCGACTGTGACAGGCATATTGCAAGCACATGTTTTCTGTGCGCAGGGCTGTTCACAATAAACCAATGCTGAAAACCACATTAAAATGAGCTGGAGGAGAGGGAATCACTTTGTAACATGCTTTATTTTATTTTATTTTTGACTTGGAAAGAAGCATGTCTTGGCTGCTAATCAAAGAGCTGGTGGGGGCCTCTTAGCAGAAACCAAACCAGTCCCTAGGCAGACCTGCCCGCCTGGCCCCCTCGGACAGCAGCTCCAGCTCGAGGGAGCTGAGAATAGGCCCCTAGACCATGGGTGGGCTGCATGGCTGATCTAGAAACCGGAGATGGGCCCTCAGTGCCAGCCTGAGTCCACTGCATCCAACTGTGGGACCCTGGGTCTCTCTCTTCCCTTTGTCCAGTGTTCCTGGGGCATCAAAACTCCATGTGTTCTCAGAAACACAAACTCCTTCTCATTAGTAAGTGGGCTCTGCAGCCCCCATGATGCAGGAGGGGGACAGTCACTCAGGGTCCCACCGTGGTACAATGGAAGCGCATCCTGGCTTCACCTCGACTTTCTCTGAGAACACAGGAAGATACTGCTCCCGCCCAGGTTTTTCATGATGACTCTGCAAGGGGATTTGGACCACTGTGGGTTCCCATAGAGTGCTTAGCGTCTCGAGGTGATAGCTCAAGAGCTGAGGTTCATTCCTTTACCTTTAACTACCCTTCGGACGTCTCTTAGATTCATTCCCACAGTACCCTCACCCCCAATACGTCCAAAAGCCAACTTGTCACTACTCCCTAGACCGGTTTCTGATTCTCCTTGCTCAGTGGTGACCATCACTGTCAATTGTCTGTTGAATCCAGAAACCTCAAAGCCCCAACTCTTTCCTCTCCTTGTGGCCCCAGTTCCGGGAATCCTCAGGTCCTGTGGATTCTTCTGCCTGTCTTACATAGCCCTTGAACCCATCCCCTCTTCTCTGGCCCCTGACCATGTCTTAGGTTAGATCTTGTCCACCTATTACCTGGACTATCTGAGCTACTTTCAGTCCAAGATGGAAATTAAACATCTCCCTTTCTTGTTTGAGACCCTTTTAGACACAAACCAAACAGCACCACCACTAGTGTGTATGGTGTCTTTGTGCAGATTAAGAAAAGTGCCCCGGCCCTGGCCGGTTGGCTCAGCGGTAGAGCGTCGGCCTAGCGTGCGGAGGACCCGGGTTCGATTCCCGGCCAGGGCACATAGGAGAAGCGCCCATTTGCTTCTCCACCCCTCCGCCGCGCTTTCCTCTCTGTCTCTCTCTTCCCCTCCCGCAGCCGGGGCTCCATTGGAGCAAAGATGGCCCGGGCGCTGGGCATGGCTCTGTGGCCTCTGCCTCAGGCGCTAGAGTGGCTCTGGTCGCAATATGGCGACGCCCAGGATGGGCAGAGCATCGCCCCCTGGGGGGCAGAGCACAGCCCCTGGTGGGCGTGCCGGGTGGATCCCGGACGGGCGCATGCGGGAGTCTGTCTGACTGTCTCTCCCTGTTTCCAGCTTCAGAAAAATGAAAAAAAAAAAAAAAAAAGAAAATAAACTAAAAAAGAAAAGTGCCCCTTCCTCAAGGTGCTTGACTGCCATCTGCTGGAAAATGATTGTAATAAACATACAAATCAGTGATGACTGTGCAGTGATGGTGCCCCCTAG
Source organism: Saccopteryx leptura (assembly GCF_036850995.1). Taxonomy (NCBI): domain Eukaryota; kingdom Metazoa; phylum Chordata; class Mammalia; order Chiroptera; family Emballonuridae; genus Saccopteryx; species Saccopteryx leptura. Next base: position 189,962,290 of record NC_089506.1, read on the forward strand.
GGTTGTGCATGGACAGTGTTCTGAATCCTAACATCTTGTGGTATACGAGGTCCTGAGGGCCCTGATATCTCTAGCCCATTTTATCCACTCACATCTTACCCTCCAAAAATCTCAAGCTGTTTGAGGCTCTGCACATGCCTGACCATGGTGGTTAAGAGTGTGGACTTGGGAGACAGAATCCCAGCTCTGCTATGCCTGGTATAAATTTCCTTAACCTTGTGTGCAATCAATTTTTTCACTTGTAAAATGGGGATAGTAGTAAGGACTTTCTCATTGGGTTGTTGTGAGGTTTAAGCAAGTTAATATTCACAAAATGTGAAAATAGGGTTTGACACATTGAAGACATCCTATTAGTATTTTTTTTATTATTATTTTCTCTCACCTCTCTCTTTTTGCATGCATTCTGTCTGCTGAGAAGTCTCTCCCACCCCAGTCTGCCTCTTTTCTGCTTGGCCAGCTTCACATCATAGCTCAAGGTTCAGAAAGCTTTTCCTGGCTGGGGCCAGACGAGCCTGCTTCCCTCCTCGTCTAGGCTCCCTTAGTTCCTGGGCAATCCAGGCACAGATCTAGCAAAAGCTTGGGTGTCCCTGGACTGCGAACCTCTTGCCAGTAGCAATGTGGTGGTATTTGGGTCTGAATCTTCAGGCTCCAGCCTAATGCTGAACTCAGACTAGGAACTTCCCAAAGCCTGTGAAAACCACCTCTACTCGTTTTGAGCATTTTGCTTTTTAATACCGATTGTAAGCAAGGTAGCCATTATATAAGGGATCTCTGTGCCAAATGGTAAAATAAATTAAACATTCCTTGGTAAACATATTTATTTAGTAGGTAAGCCCTTTTACAAAAGAAAACCGCAGGGGAAAAGTGAATAATAACTACTAACATTAATTGACCGCTATGGTGAACTCCTTTGTGTCTTCTCACAAGACCAACAACAATCCTATTCGTTGTCCCATTTTACAGAAGAGAACACTGAGGCCCTGGGAGTTAAGGAACTTGCTTAAGATCCCTAGGTCAGAACAAGTGGATATAGGGTTGGAGCCCGGTCTCACCATAGGGGTAGAATCTGACCCTTAAGAGGGGAGGAGGTGGAGAAGCATGCTAGTCGGAGGGCTGCTAGCTCTTGCCCCGAAGTGGCTTTGAACCCAAGGGACAGTGAAAGGGAAAGGGTCAGGTGAAATAGGAAGGGTGGTGCCTAGGGCTTTACCCTCTGAGTCTTTGCCTTGGCATCATGGCCGTTCTGTGGGAACAATGAGATTGTAACCTGGGAGGCAAGAAATGAAGTAGGCCTCGAGCCTCATACCAGCCTGGGAAGCAGGAGCCTGGGTTCAAGTCCCAGCTCTGCCACCTGCTGTGTGGTCCTGGGAGAGTTGTTAACCTCTCTGAGCTTCATCACACTAATAATTGCCTCTGCCTGGGGTTTGCAGGCAGTTGGTGAGACGGGCTGTGCAAATTGGCTCCAAAGAGAAGCAGGGCCTGTGGGGCAGGGAGTCTCCTGAGCTTGGCAGTCACCTTTTGAAAGGAGACAGAAATCTGGCAAACTGGAATCGGCGCCATTTCAGACTGAGACCCTTTCCTATTGAGACATAACTTTGTCTATCATCCCTGAGGCGAGGTCCATGCAGCAGAGCGAAGCCCAGGATGTCAGATTGGACAGGTCCTTTTATGGCTCAGCTCCAGGCAAGGCTGTCGTGAGTCTCCGTGGAGCATTTGGAGAAGACTGACTGGTCAGGACCCCAAGAAGGAATGGGGGGAGGGCTGTCCAGCCTTGGGGAGCATAGCCTGTGGTATATGCTACATTTTCTGGTTATTTACTTCTTAAGTTTTTCAAGTAACATAAAATTAACCATTTGAAAATGAACACTTCAGCCTGACCTGTGGTGGCGCAGTGGATAAAGCGTCGACCTGGAAATGCTGAGGTCGTCGGTTCGAAACCCTGGGCTTGCCTGGTCAAGGCACATATGGGAGTTGATGCTTCCAGCTCCTTCCCCCTTCTCTCTCTCTGTCTCTCTCTCTCCTCTCTAAAAATGAATAAATAAAATAAAAATAAAAATAGTTAAAAAAAAAAAAGTAGTAATACTTCTTGACAGCCACAACACATTTAAAAAAAAAAAAAAAAATGAACACTTCAGTGGCATCTAGTACATTCACAATGTTGCAAACCACCCCCTCTCTCTAACTGCAGACTATTTCATCACTTTAAAGTAAAACCTCATAACCAGTGAGGCAGTTTCTCCCTGTCCTCTCCTCCCCTCAGCCTCAGCCCACCACTTACCGACATTCTGTCTGTATGGATTTGCTTATTCTGAAGTGTCACATAAATAGAATCCCACCATAGGTGACCTTTCATGGCTGGCTTCTTTCACTTAGCATTATGTTCTGGAGGTTCATCCAGGTTGTATGTGGCACGTGTCAGTACTGCATTCCTTTTTACAGCTGAATAATGTTCCACAGTTTGTTTATCCGTTCATCTGTTGATTGGCATTTGGGGTGTTTCCGCCTTCTGGCTATTGTGAGTAGTACTACTGGGAATAGGGAACGTGTGTATACATAGTTGTTTTATACCCGTTTTCAATTCTTGTAGGTATATATCTAAATGTAGAATGGCTAAGTCATATGGCAATTATATCTTTAACTTTTTGAATAACCACCAGACAGTTTTCCTTTGCAACTAGCCCTTTGTCATTCTTACCAGCAATGCACAAAGGTTCCAGTTTCTCCACATGCTCGCCAACACTTGTTATTTTCTGTTTTAAAATCTTTTAAATGATTAACCCCCTAGTGGATGTGAAGTGGAGCTCATTATGGTTTTGATTTATATTTCCCTATCACTAATGATGTTGAGAATCTTTTTTTTTTCTTTAGCAAAAGAGACAGACAGGAAAGGAAAGAGATGGGAAGCATCAACTTGTAGTTGCTTCACTTTAGTTGTTCATCAATTGCTTTTCATATGGGCCTTGACCCGAGGTTCCAGCTGAGCCAGTGATCCCTTGCTCAAGCCAGCAACCTTGGGCTTCAAGCCAGCGACCATGGTAACATGGCGATGATCACACACTCAAGCTGGCGACCCTGCACTCAAGCTGGTGAGCCTGTGCTCAAGCCAGTGACTTCGGGGTTTCGTACCTGGGATCTCAACGCTCTATCCACTGCACCACCACTGGTCAGGCATCCTCTTTTCATATGCTTTATTGTCATTTGTATATCATCTTAGGAGACCTGTCTATTCAGGTCCTTTGTTCCTTTTTAAATTGAGTTGTTTGATGATGTCCTCTGAAGCACAAAAGTTTTAAATTTGATGCAGTCCAATTTACCTATTTTTTCTTTTGTTGCTTGTATTGTATCTAAAAATTCATTGCCAAATCCAAGATTGTGAAGGCTTACCTTTTGTTTTCTTCTAAGAGCTTTATGGCTTTAGCTCTTATATTTAGGTTGTTGATCCAGTTCAAGTTAATTTTTGTATATAGTGTGAGGTAGAGATCTAAAGTCATTCTCTCAGGTGAATATCCAGTGTTCCCAGAAATATTTGGTGAAGAGACATTTCTTTCCTTTCCCCATTGAATGAGTGTGACACCCTTGTTGAAAATTAGCCAGCCATAGATATATGGATCTGGTTTATTTTTTAAGCCTGGTTCTTTCCCTGGCTCTTCCACTTCCCAGTGTGTGCTGTGCAGAGGCCCTTACTCTCTCTGAGCCTCCATTTCCTTGTTTGTGAAATGAACACCTTGGGCTTGCTCACCACTGAGGCTGTGTGGCAGCGCCAAAGGCTCTGCGTTCTGAGCTGTAAGTTTCTTCGGTGTGCCCTTTCTGACGTGGCTTTGCTACTGTGAGGTGGGGATTGTCCCTTCTTTGCTCCCACTTCTTTTGGTCCCTTGGGCTTCTGCAGAGAGCATATTTCCCTTTCCCTTTGGTTTAGCTACCGAAAATCTTCAGGGTCTCTGGCAGCTCATTCTCCTGAAGATTTTGCATTGGAGTTGGGTTTACAGCCTACTGTTTTGGGGGACATGCTAGTCTTCCCATTCACCTCCCTGTTTATTTATTCTGCAACTCTAAAAGAATTTTTCCAAATAAGTTAGAAATGAAATCCCCAAATCAGACCCAAGTCTCTGCTGCATTGAAAAGAGTACAGATTCGTTGGGAGGTGGGGCTGTCCTGGAACACTACAGTCCTGAAGATGTCAGAAAACATAAGCCCTAACCCATGCCTACCCGCACCTCCATTATTCTCAACAATACTTGATAGTGATCTGTCCTGTTCCTTTTTTTTTTTTTACAGAGACAGAGAGAGAGTTAGAGAGAGGGATAGACAGGGACAGACAGACAGGAACGAAGAGAGATGAGAAGCATCAATTATTAGTTTTTTGTTGCGCATTGCAACACCTTAATTGTTCACTGATTGCTTTCTCATACGTGCCTTGACCGCAGGCCTTCAGCAGACCGAGTAACCCCTTGCTGGAGCCAGCGACCTTGGGCTCAAGCTGGTGAGCTTTGCTCAAACCAGATGAGCCCGTGCTCAAGCTGGCGACCTCAGGGTCTCGAACCTGGGTCTTCTGCATCCCAGTCCGATGCTCTATCCACTGTACCACCGCCCAAGTCAGGCCTGTTCCTTTCTTTTTAAGGAAGAAAATTCACATCTGTATAGAGCAGCTGCTAATTCTGGGCCTAACTCCATGTGAGGGTGGGGTTGGGGCTGGGATTCTTGTCTACTCGCTCCTGCAATTCTTACCATAGCCATGTGAGGGCGATAGAATGGCCCACAGGACAGATAAGGGTGCTGCCTCATCCCCGCTTGGGCTTGCCGTGGGAAACCCTGGGGGAGGTTCCATAAGTGCTGATTGAATCTTTGCACCTCAGGTTTGGGGACATCACTACTTTCCCACTTACCATCCTTTTGTGGAGGCCCCAGTAGGAACTTCTCAGACCTTTGCCAGAAGCGCAAGTTCAGTTTTCTCCAGCAACTGATGGTTTCTATCCTAGACATGGGATTCTTTGCTTTACCTTCTAGAAAGCATCAAGCCCCATTTGTATCTGATGACTGACGATTGTGGCAGTTTGCCCAGTTCCATTTTTATACTTTCCTTTCCCTCTGGCTTCATTTGACTTTTCTGCCCTGATACTTTTTCTTTTCCATCTTTCACCTGTTTTTTTTTATACTTTTACTTTTAAATTTTTACTTTTCAATTACAGTTGACATTCAACAATTGCCATCTGTTCTTTACCTGAAGCACGGCGTGCGTGTGTCAGCATCGCTGACCATTCCTCCCTCGGGGTCTCACCTGTGAAAGGGGGATTGGACTAGACAATCAGGACAATGGTGGTAAGATGCAGGGTGTCATGAATATTCCACTCTGAGAACAGGACAAAACTTTGGACGGTTTCTTTTAAAACATGCCCAGGCACAGGTACCCTGGCTTACAGTTTCTAAGGATTCAGAGACTGTGAACACCTGGGGGGTTGTCCAATCTCTCATTAAAAAGCCTGCATCTAAGGGCTTTCAGCTCTGGTGGTAGAACAAGGAGAGACACTGAATCCTTGCTGAGCCCCATTTCACATGGGGTGGGGGTCACTTTTCAAAATCTCAGGCATTTGCTGACTTGGCTGGACCCCCCTGGTCAAGGCACATATGAGAAGCAACCAATGAACAACTAAAACGCTGCAACTATGAGTTGATGCTTCTCATCTCTCTCGGCACTTGCCTGCCCATCATAGTGGCCCAGACATTTTTTCAGCTGATCCTTGGGGAAAAAAAACATACAATTCTGATGGAGCAGCAGGCCCTTCGGGACCCCCTTACTCCTCATAAGTGGGGAAGAAACCAAATGTTCTTGGGGAGCAGAGCCCTGTGCTAAAGAGGTGGGCTCGAGACAGCTCAGCCAGCTTCCAGCTGCCCTTGGACAAGCTCAGCGTCTCTCTGGTTCATCCATGCCAACGGGGCTGAACCAGGAAACCCCTGGTGGGAACGGGCTAGCACAGGGAGCCTGGGTCTCCCTTTATAGTAAGGGGATGAAAGATTCCTCAGTCTCTTCTCATGAGTGGAGCTCATGCCTGTTTTCCCTAGCTGGGACTGAGTCACAAAAATTCTTTTATGATCCATTTTCTGGCCCTCACCCCTGTTTTCTTTGGAACTCTGAGGCAACATCCTAAATTTTCTCTGCCTAATTTTAGTCTCTGGGAACTGCAGCCAGATGATGTCAGACTGAATATTAGATGCTATTGGTCTTCCCAGGCCAGGCGCTGTCACCAGCTCCCTGCAGCTGCTCCGTCCCCTGGGGTCAGGTGTGGGCCTGGGAGATGGCACCGTCATCAGCCAAGAGCTGTGCCAAGGCGGGAGTGACGGGAGCCTTTCTTCTCTGTAGGAAGTGCCCTCGGCATTCGGTATCCACCTCAATGTGAGGCTGGAAAAGCTTCTCCCAAAAGGCAGTTAGTTCTCCCTCCGTCAGCAAGCTTTTCCAGAACGGCCCGCGCAGGCCAAGGTCCTACTGTATGTCTGAAGAAGTGGGCAAGACCCTCCTCTCCAAAAGTAGACCCCATCCATTTCCCTCACTCAGCCCAGGAACACCTTCCAACTGCAGTTTTTTTATTAAAGACTATTTTTTAGAGCAGTTTTAGGTTCACAGTAAAATTGGACAGCAGGAACAAGATTTCTCTGCACATAGCCATCATCAATTTCCCCCACCAGAGTGACACGTTTTTTACAATTGATGACCTTACACTGACACAGCATAGGCACCTGCAGTCAATAGTTTGCATGGGGTTTCTTCTTGATGTTGCACGCCCTGTGCTTGGAGCACCTTCTAACACCCCGACCTCATCATCGGAAGCAGATCCGGGTTCACGGGCCCTGGTGCTTATACAATTTGAGGGGCTTTAAAAAAAAAAAAAGAATACAAAGAAAACTCTTGCTTGTCACATTTTACAAAAACACGTGAGCATGTGAACACATCGCCCAAGTAACTCGTAGGGCCTTGAAGGAGTCCTCGCAAGCAATGTTTCCAGAAGTGCAAGCGTCATTATCAAGCCTCCTCTGCTTCTTATCTCTTCAAAATCGATCGCTGGCCTGTGCCTCTCTGAGGGTAAATGCCAGGCTCCTCAGCTGGCTCGCAGGCCCCGCGTGGTGGGACCAGAGCTTGTGTTCCAGTTCCCCTGACCTGGAACGTGCTGCTCCTTCTGTACTTGGGGCCTTGACACGTCTGGCCCCTCTGCCTGGCTAGCTTCCCTGCCATCTTCACCTGCTCGCTCCCACTCTGGGGGCCTCCACCAACTAATCATGTCTAGATTTGAGGCACCTCTTTGTTCCTCAGATGGCCCATCCCTACTGTTACCACAGCACATGGGACACTGCAGTCACTGTCTGGTGTCCCCACATCTCCTATTGCAGACTTCAAGCTCCCTGAGGGCAAGGAGCATGTGGGACCCATTGGCCACCATGCACCATAGCCCTGGCCCATAGCAGGCACAGTAAGCATCTGCTGATTAAATGGCTCATGGGAAGTTGACCATGGAAATGGTAGGAGAAGCATCTGAGCTGTAGCCATCTTGCCTTGAATCCTCCACTGGACTTAAAACAGTTGCCAAGCCCCCCTGTTGGGCCGGGCATCCCCGCATCTGCTTGGTGTGGCTGGGGATATATTTGGGGGAATCATCCCCTGCCTTCTCAATGAGATGCATTCTCCTGAGTGCTCTTCCATTCCTGACCTCAGTGTGTGGTCCTTTCCGCCCCCAGCTCCCAATATCTTTGGTGACCCAGCACCATCAGCCTCCAGCTAGAGGGCGAGGTAGGAGATGTGAACTGGGAGTCGTCCCCCCCGACCAGCCATTCCCTCCTTCCCTTCTCTCCCCCAGCCCCAGATGCTCCGGGTCCATGGTCAGGGAGGCCGTGATGCTGGCCTTGATGCCCAGCCTTGTGCACTTCCCAGGATGGACCAGACTGGTCCCCCTCCCCCTTCAGTTCCCCAATGGTTGCTGTGCTGAGCTTCTGAGTCTGTTTGAGCTGCCTGGAGCCCTAGCTGGGCTCAGGCTGCAGGCCCTCAGGAACTCAGGGAGCTGGAGGCAGCCCTTCCAGGACAGCCACTGAAGACCAAAGCCTCTCCCTTGGAGACGCTTCCTGGGCCTTCCTTCATCTTCAGGTCACAGCTTGACGATGCTGTCCCCTCTCAGGACGGTGGAGGTTCTGCGTTCTGCACCAGGACAGCTGCTCCAGGGCAGCGACCTGACTCTCCATCTGAGGCCCCAGCCGAGCCCTGGCCTGAGGAGGCCGTGTGGGTGGAGGAAGGAGCACTGGACTGGGAGTTAGGCAGACCAAGCTCAAGTGGACGCTTATCTTGTGTAATCTTGGCTAACTCCCATTTCCCGAGTCTCCGTTTCTTTATCTTCAGTTGAGATAAACAGCCTCCCTTCCTTTTTCACACAGACAATGGCAAATATCTAGATTCCTCCTTGAATTTGCACTTGGCCTGGGTTCTACAGCCCTTGATCAAGCCCACAGTCCCCTTGTCTTGTCTCAAGTGTGGGGCTTAGGAATAAATGGTGCTAAATATGGGCAAAGCCAGACCTGCCTGGAGTATCAAGGGGCTGTAGCTTCCTAGAAGCCCACCGGGACCCCCAGTCTACTGCCATGGACCCCTGACCTCCTGACGTGGACCCCAGTCCTCTCATCTCCACCATTTGGCTACAACTGAAGAGTGTGGGAGAATGGCACCCAGACAGCCACCTCTTCCCTTCCGCTCACACACTCACACCCAGGCTCACACAACACGACCACACCCCTGCGTACAACCAGACCCAGACGAAACCCGCAGAGGCCCACGCAAACACAGCCGTGGCGGGCGTGTGCATGTGTGATCATACATGCACGGGCCTGCGGGAATGGGTCACATTTATACACACATGCATAGAATACATACGCGGCCAGGATCACATGTAGGCACACATACCATGGGCATCTGGATCCTCTCTCTCAAGGCTTGTAGCAGCTTCTTCTGCTCATAAGGGGAGGGTGTGCAGAGGCCAGGAGCCAGGGAGGAGTGACGTCTGTTGGGGACGGCAGGGAGAACGTGGGGAGGGTGAGAGATGGGGAGATGGGCTCAGGAGGCACAGAGGCTGTGCCCACTGAGGCCCTGAAGGGCAAACTGAGGAGACTGGACTTTACACCACAGGTGATAGGGAGCCCGTTGTCCGGAGAATTTAAGACTTTCCTTAAGAGAGCTGGTGACAGCCTGGGGAACCCTGCCTGGGTTGAGACAGTGGCAGGATCGAGAACTTGCAGAGGCCTAAGCTGTCCTGCAGCTGGCATGTGGGTGCCAGGCTCCGGCTCAGCTTTGCCTCTGGCTGCTGGGTGGGTGTCATTGGGCAGATCCTTACCCTCTCTGGTTTGGCTTCAGTGTTCGCTGAGTGGTCAATGGCGGTTACAGGCCACTGGGCATACAGGGAACGCTGGGCCTGTCTGGTGAGCCCTGAGGTTTCGGGGAAGAGGCCTGACGCAGAGCCCTGGGCAGACCTGAACTGCAGCCTGGGGAGTTATCAGCCAAGCTAGGTTTGGAAACTATCTAATTATCACTTTCCCTTTCCAGGAATCCTGACTTGTTCTTTATATTCTGAGGCCTCCGCCCTCAGGAAGCCCCGAATACCCTGCCCCAGGCCCTTGGTTCCTTGACTGCTGTTCTAAAGGTCTGTGGGCTGTCTCTCCCAGGATGTGGGGCTACCACCGGCTGGGTCTGTTTCTCAGGCCCTGAACCCCCAGTGCCCCGGACAGTGCCTCCTGGCCAGGGTGTTGGTCAGTGTTTGTCAAATGAATATCTGTGGGGTCATTTACTATCTATTACTACAAATGTGGGGCAATGGTAAATGCCTTACTTTCCTTAGAAAGGATTCTGTGTTCCAGAACTTTCCAGAGTTATTTCCATCCAGGGAATACCCCAGACGCTGGTGCTGAAAGCCTGTCCTCTCTTCACATACAGCCTGAAGCCTGTCTCCAGGGGCTGCCCACTGTCGCTGCTGGGCTCTCACAGACCCTCACTCTCCACAGGCCTTGGGCGTTGAGAGAGGGGTGTCTCAGCTCTCAGCTTTTGTGTCAAGTCTGAACTTGGAATAAGCTATAGGGAGGGCTTACAAGACCTCCATGTTGCATAGGTGCATATATGTTATGAGTGTGTGTGTGTGTGTGTGTGTGTGTGTGTGTGTGTGTGTGAAAAATCCCAGCATCAGAGTCCTCATGCCCTTGGGTGTCAGAGCTGGAAAGGTCGTTGGGGACATTCACACACCATACTTTGTGAATATATGTCTCTATGTATACATATATGTGTATGTATATATATATGCTATGTAGAGAACTTTGGGCCCAAGGTATTGGCTATGTTCATGCTCAGTGAGGGTATGAACTTGAAACCGAGCATCACACACAGAGACTCTCTTCATCACTAGAGCACCGTGAAATCCCACCAGCGCTTAAGTACTTTGTATCACCCTGAGCTGGATAGGCTGATCGACTGGTAGGAAGAGAGCACTGTATTCTTTTGCTTTATTCATCAACATTTTGAAGAACTATTTCCTTTACATTTTAATAAAACTTCAGCTTGGAAAAGAAAAAAGCAGGATGAAGCTTCTGGCTCCTTCTCTGCCTTCCCTCCATAGGAGGGACTGAGGGTGGGGGCCTGAAGATCTATCCAGGCACTTTGACCCCCTCAAGCCCTGGTGCCCGGGAAACCTAGGAGGGCAGCAGGTTCTGCTAATGATGATGTGGTGATGTAGGCGGGGGCGGGGGCGGGGATGTAGGTCTCAGCAACTTGGGACCAGAGCCAGAACGAGGCGTGGCGGTGTTTGAGAGCTCCAGTGTGGCAATGAGTGAGAGGTGAGACTTAGTGAAAGAGGCGACAGGAAAAGTCTACTCCTGGCTCACGGAGGCAACAAGGACTTGTCCATCTGGACTCTGGATGGTAGAAATAAGCCTGAGAAGTCAAAGCCTTGGGCCTCTACCTCCCACAGGTTCAGACTCAAACTTACCCCACCTCTGTGGCCACAAAGCTGGTTCCAGGTCAGAATAACAAATGATCCAAGGGAAAAATCTAAAATAAAATACAACAAAAAACAAATAATCCAATTAAAAATGGGCAGAGGACATGAATAGACACTTTTCCAAGGAACACATGCAGATGGCCTACAGATACATGAGAAGATCCTCAGTGTCACTAGGGAAAGGCAAATCAAAGCTACATGAGGTACCACTTCACCTGTTAGAATGGCTCTTATCAAAAGGCAAGAGATAACACGTCTTGGAGAAGGTGTGGAGAGAAGGGAGTCCTTGCGCACTGCAGTGGGAATGGACACTGGTACAGCCACTGTGGAAGACAGCATGGAGTTTCCTCAGAAAATTAAGAATGGAGCTACCATATGACCTAGCAATCCTTCTTTTGGGTATCTACCTGAAAAAAATGGAAACCATTTATTCGTCAAGATATATATATTTCTGTGTTCAGGCATGGAAACCACCTAAGTGTGCATAAATGGATGATTGGATAAAGATGTGGTACATATAGGCGATGAAATACTACTCCTCTATAAAAAGATGAAATATTGCCATTGGTGACAATATGGATGGATTGTGAGAGCATTATGCTAAGTGAAGTAAGTCAGATGGAAAAATTCACTCATATGTGGGATATATAAAATAGAAAGCCACATATGAACAAACAAAACAGATGCATAGACGACAGAAGGGAAGGTGATGGGGGAAGGCACAGAGGATAAGGATGTCAACTCTGTGGCGACAGGAGACTAGACTTCAGGTGGTGGACACACACTGAATTCTACAGATGACGTATTCTAAAGTCGTACACCTAAAATTTATATAATAGTATTAGCCAATGTGACGCCAAGAAACTTGATGAAAACAAAATATTATCTATTCAAATTCAGCAGTACACAAAAAAGTAATAGATCACGACCAAGCAGGGTTTCCAAAATGTATTCATGTATTTCAGCTCATTTACAGTTTAAGAGATAAAATTCAACATCTATTCACGATGAAAACTGCAAACCAGGCAGAGAAAGGAAGCTCTCCCATAGACAACATTGCACCAACCTGAGTGAGTAGTTATAAGTGTCCCTTTAAAGTCATGAATGGATTTCAGAGGTAGCTTTCACAACTTCACAAAATACCTGGAGTTAAAGGGACAAAAAATAATAGATTGGAAAACTTCTGCAATGACAATCAATATGAAAAGAACAATTTAACAGAAAAATGGGTCAAGAACATGAACAGTCGTTTCAGAGGGGAGGGAGAGGGGTAGAGAGAAATGGCTCAAAAACCTATTAAAATGTTCAGCCTCATTAGCAATGTAGAAAATGCAAATTCAAACCACAATGAGATAGCATTTCACACCCACCAGATTGGCAGCCTTTTGCAGTCTTGGATGACTGCCTGTCAGGGTTCTGGTCCCCCCCCCCTTTCCAGGGTTGGGGGAATAGCGTTGTAGGAAGCAGGAGACAGGATGCCTCCCCTCCCATGAGGGAGGCTTACTCATGACTCCTGTTGTCCTTCAGGACTTGGCTCCGCAGGGACAGTGAGCAGTCCCAAAGCGGTGGTGTCTGGGTTCTACCCGTCCTCCCCACGCCACCCTGGACCCCACCCCACCCCTTGGGGTCTGCCAAGACTGCTTCCTGGGAATCTGCTCCTGTCAGGGCCCTCCTCCCAGGCATCCAGATGTGCCTCTGGCTGCAGTGCCTGGGGCTGGTCTGCAAAGCTGGGGGCCCGAGTGTGGGAGGAGGAAGCTGGGGGTAGCTACCTCAGACTGCCCCTCGCCTACATTCGGATAGATCTCTCTCACATGAGAACCCACATCCCAAGCCCTCTCCCGTCACGTCCCCAAAGAGCCCAGAGGCTGAAGAGAGGAGACTGAGGGTCTTCACTCCCCCCACCCCCCACGCTCCAGCCCAGCTGTGAGCAGCGAGGAGGCATCAGACATTGAGGCCAACCTTTGGCTCTCCTTTCACCTCCCCTGCAGGGGCTTCTGCTTGAGCCTTCTCCTGTCTGCCACTCAGTAAGTCTAGCTAGGTTCGCAGAACCCTGGATGCCAGCCCTGTTCAGGGAGCAGAAGCTGGTCCCAGGGCTCCAGGCCAGCATCTGGGTGCTAGAAAACACGGTCCACAGGAGCCCTGACCCAGGAACCGCACCCTGTGCCCAAGCCGAGGGTTCCCTGGCCTCTTCCTCCAACCTGCACACAGATGGAGCTGCTAACTAAGGAGGATTGGCATTTCTGGGTCCCAGGCCACCTTTCCTTTCTGGGCTGGATTATCTCTCACTCCTCCTTATTATGGGGATAATATTACCTTCTTAGGCTCTCCTAGCACAAGAAGCAGATAGGAGCTTGGTTTTGTAAAGGTTGTGTCCTCAGTGGTAGTGTATGGACTCGTTCTCACTATGACTGGTGAGAGTAATGATGTGCCCACCCCAGGAGGGAGAAGAGGCGGCTGGATGCATGCCCAGACCTGGGTTTTAGCTCTGGCTTGGACACCTCCTCAAACGTGTGACTGAATGTGGCACTTAACACACCAGAACTGTTTTCTAATCTGTAAAAAGAAAGGGCTGGATGAGATCACTCTAAGAGCCTTCCGGTCTCGACAGTTGTATGGGAGCTTTGCTTTCTAATATAGAGTACAAAGAACAGCTGCCCTTTCTCAGACATGCACTCCGTGCTAATCCTGCTTTCTCTCTAAGCAGTTCAGGGCCCGAGGAGGTGGCCTTGATTATCCCTGTCTTGTGGGCAAAGCAAGTTCAGAGTTAAGTAACTTCTCCAAGGTCACACAGTTTATGGGGGGGGGGGGGCAGAGAGGTGACTAAGCCTTAAGCTTTTAGACAACCACTGTAAATCCTGTGCAAATGCCTTTGCCTTCGTATTCTTCAAATGTGTTTTAAACTATTCTGGGGGTGGGGGTGGGGTGGCAAGAAGTATCTCCAAGAAGGGATCAGATTGTGTCCAAGTGATCCTCCATGCTGGAAAAACAGGCGATCGACAGAAAGAGCCATCCTCAGTGAGGGTCTGTGCCTGTTGAGAGGAGAGCCCATCAGGTGGTCTTTCAGTTTGCCTGGCAACCTCCTCCTGCTGGGAAAGCGAGGTCCAGATTTGAGCCTGAGAGTCAGGGGTCTCCGCACCTGCCTCATCCTCCTCCCTGGCATCCTCCAGGTGACCAGGTGGGCCTGGGCTCCGGCCAGACCTATTCTGGCTGGCAGTGAGGGGGGCCGCTGATAGTGGATGGTGGCCCCTGAGAGTAGGGTGTGCAGGGAGGGGTAAGGCCAGGCCCAGAAGCATGAAAATGCCAGAAGCTGCCTGAGGGAGCTGAGCCCAGGCTGCGAGAAGTGGGCAGCTTCCGTGTGAGCGCTACACCCCCGGGAGATGCGCTATAAACCCCTTCATGTGCTGCTCGCTTGGGTGTCTGAGACCTGGGGCAGGGCCACCAAGGCCCGCCCACCTCTTTCACACCTCGAGCCCAGAGGGTAGGAAGTGCTGCCTGGGGCCTCTGGGCTCTGTCCCCTGCAGTCAGAGCAGCTTCTCTTTGGTTTGTTAGCAATCTGGGTCCCAGAAGCAGTTGTGTATAGGAAAAGGACTCCTTCCTTTTAAAAAAGCATTTGGGAATGGCCTCTGTTTGTTTTTTTTGTTTTGTTTTTTGTTTTTTGGTTTTTTTTGAACTGCCTCTTTGAGTCCTTCTCCAACACAGGTCATGCCTCTTGTCGCTATAGCCTGGGATTTGGCCGCTGGTAGAGACCTCTGAAAGTGCCCCAGGCTCACCTCCCAGCTCCCCTAAATAACCATCGTGAGGCAGATGGCCTCATGAGGAGACCAGGTCCTGCCCTGGAGCCCAGCCGGACCATGAATTAAAGCTACAGCCAGCGTGGGTCTTCACCTTGCCTTTGGAGGAGTAGGGTCCCGAGAAAAGAAGGGTTCATGCGGAGCAAGGTGCAGAGTGCTCCCCAGGCCTCCTTCCTCTTTTCCCGGGGCTCCTCCTCTGCCGCCCCTTCCAGCCCTACCACCTGGGATGACTTTGTCTTTGATTCTTAACACTCCACTACCATTTCTTTTGAAAGCCCCAATGAGCAAAGAGATGCCATTCCCCTGCTTGCTGGTTTGGGGCATCTCCTCTATTTCCCCGAGAGTGTTCATCACTCCTTACTGAGCTCCTTACAGTGCTGCAGAGGGCAGGCCCCTTCAAGAAATCATCACTATCTCTAGGGTCCCAGGAAGTGGCAGGCAGCCTCACCTGGGCCTGAGAGATGACAGCAAGCCTAGCCGAGGGCAATGAGCGCCATGATTCATGACCCGCCTGGACATGTGGAGTCAGTGCTGCCGTCGCCGTATGAAACAGGACTCTTAATAACCCTCTTCCAGTCCTGAGGTCCCAGGCTATGGGTGTTCCTCACAGCCCCCTGGGGTCCAGAAGGCCCCAGCAAAGTCGAACAGCCCCCTTCCAAGGTCTGGAGGACCCTAGACAGCCAGCTTTGCTTTCTGGCCCCTGAACCTTGACCTTGGGCTTAGAATCCTGTTCAGAAATCCCCTCAAGAGAAACAGCTGAGTCACTGAAGCCAGAAAGATAAAATGTATGCAGAGGTGACACCCCCCTACTTTCTTACTACCCCAGTGACTACAGAGACTGGACCACTTATTTTTGTTGTGATAAAATGCCCTCAGGTCCTAAAGGACAGTCAGATGAGTTGAAATCCTCCACTGAGCAAATTGTAACACAGCTGCCTTCACCTACGCACTCCCCCCAGCTGTGGAGACCCCCGAAAGGTTCTTTATCCTGCAAGATTCTCCCCCTTCATGCTCATGCCATTGATTTTGGGCACTTCTCCCAGCGCTGCCATTCTGAAGGAAAGCCACTCCATAGCCTGTTTGGAACAGTGCTCGTGAGAAATGCATTAATTGAGTCACACTCACCTGCTATAACCTGTTATAACTTACCTGTCTAGTGGTGAGTCATACCTGCTTCCGGGCAACCTGTCCAGCAGGTGATGCAGCCACTACGGGTCTGAGCAGCCTCACGGGGGCTCAGGGTCCAGACACTAAAGCTTACTTATGCTCTTCTGGTGCTTTTACTAACAGTACAGGTCTAACCTCCTTGCTTGTGAGGTCACCTATTGTGAAGAATTGTAATGCACAATTGTGACACCCAGGAGAGAGCTAGGGGTACCCAGGGAGTGCGGCTCTTGTTAGGTCATTACAAACAGCCTGTGGGAGCAGAAAGCAAGCTCCTGCCGAAGACAATTAGTATCAGCGCGGAGAGAGCTCAGCGCGGAGAGAGCTCAGGGCCACCGTACCCCAAACCCAGAACCCAGGGCTGCAGTTAGTCAGGGTGGAGGGAGACTTTGCAGTGGAGATGGGCATTTAGCTTAAGGGTGAGCTGCCCTGTGAGTGGTCAGTACAAGGTGTGCCTGTAAACCTCTGCCTGAGAGGATGGGTGGTCAGGTACTTCTTAGATGAGTTTCTCTCTGAAATGGTGCAAATACAAAAGGTTCTCCGGGCAAAGGACCAGTTCTTTGTCACCTGGAGCCCTAGAGGTTCCTGGGGGCCCCGTGCTCTCCCCAGCCATACTGCCCTGAGCGCCCTGGACAGGTATTTTCAGAGCATGGCCTGAGACCCTCACACCCTCATCTTCAGCCCCGAGGTGCTCCTGAGGCCTTCTGGATGTCACAGCAGCTTCCCTGACCAGCACGGACGCAGGGCTAGCTCGTCCCCTCCCTGCACATTCTCCCTGGACAAACGGCAGAGACTAAAGTAACCAGGGTACTTTCCAAAGGCTAATGGCAAAGGTCTGGACTGGGCCTCCCAGCTACAGGGCAGGGACTATTGCCCTATTTTCTCATGGAGGGAAGCTGAGAGCCCGCTGATAGGGAGCAGGTGCGCCGAGAGGGGAGCGGGGCCTCTACTCCTCACCTGGACGCCGCCAGCAGTGGGCAGGCAGCCTCTCCAGCCCCAGGGATGCTTCACAAGGGATCCCATTTCACCGCAGAAGCCAGAGAATGAGCTGCCATGACGGGATCTGTCTGCTCACAGGAAGCAGAGGCTTGTTCCTTTTCCCACAGGAGAGAGAAGAGGGAAGGTGGGGGCCCAGCCGATATACCTTCTGGCTCCGGTTAGTTACTGACTCAGAGAACAACAGGTTGACAGAGCCGTGAGACAGTGTCCAGTTTGTCCCTGCATCTGACCCATGGGAAGCTAAGGCCCAGAGAGGGCTGCACCCTGCCTACGGACACACAGCATGGTTCCCAATGCCCAGCCCAATCTTGGTCCATCAGAAAACGTGTCTCACAGAGCAGAGCCTGGCCTCGGCAGCCAGTGGGGCCGCCCACGGGGGCTGGCAGCCCCTCCTGTAGCTTCTTGTGGCTCATTTGGGTTCCCTTTTATGGAGAGGCCGTGGAGGTGGGGGGTGAGGTGAGAGGGGCAGTGGTGGGATTCAGCCGGTTTGCACAGGTTTGGCAGAACTGATACCTAATATTTGGTTGAGTTCGGCAAACCTGTTGTTAAAATGGCACCTGTAACCAGGGTTCTCTCTAAGGTGGGTGCCTGGGCAGCCGCCCAATGTGGAAATCACAAATTTACATTCCTTACTCTTTTTTAACATTCATCTGCGCAACAGCATATTCTAAGCGCCTGTAGTAATGTTCACTCCATCCATAGGTGAAAAAAAAATGCAAGTGAGGACACCAATGACAGCTTTATTGTTTTATGTCAAGTATTATTGAATATTTTTTCATTAATATTTTAAAACCCTTTCTTATAACATCATTTGGTTTTGTGTACCTCATTTATTGTTCTTATTTAAGTATTAAATGTATAAAATAACAAACTACCTTTTGATATATTGTTTTTTAATACTTAAAATGGTTACTAGGGCAGAGAACCAGTTATTAAATTCTTTGAATCCCACCATGGGAGAGGGCCCATGCCTCCTGCAGAGGACACTGTCAAAGCTCTCTGCAACCTAGGCAGGCCCTTCTCTCTGAGCCGCCTGCTGCACAGTTATATTTATACATTCGGAGGATTGTAGGTTCTCTCAGGCCACACAGGGACCGAGTGAGGTAAGAGGTGTGAAAGAGCTTTGTAAAACCACAGGCACCTTGTAAATGGAGAATGTTTCTGAGCTTCTGCCCATGTGTCAGGGCTAAGACTAGACAGACAGACAGACAGGCAGACACACACACACGTGCACACTCACATGCATGTTCTTGCATGTCTGCACCCCGGCACGTGGACATATGGAGAGCCCCCTCCCACATTCTGTACCCCTCAATGGCGTCCTGACTCTCAGGGCTACCGATGCTGCCATGTGGTCCCTTCCCAAGGGCCAAACCATCTGCAACTGAAGCCCCCACCCCAGGCCACTGCCAGCTTGGGTTTCTTCGTAGTTCGACCCAGCTCCCCTCTGGGAGAGAAGGGGGTAAAGAGAACGTGTCAGTCCCACATAGCAAAGGGACACAGCTAACTCTAGGGAGGTGTCTCATTTCTTAAAGAAATGCATTTGCTTAATTCCTGCTGTTTCCCCACAGAAGTTGAAGACCTTGTGTTTTAGAAAGGAAATGCCATGGTGCCCTCAGCCGGGGCTGGAGGCCAGGCTGACATCTGGGGAAAGGCTGTGGAGCCCCACCCCAGAGCCTGTTGTGCAGGGGCAGGAATTCAGAGGACAGAGGGTGGGGGCTGGCGTGGGAGGGAGCCCTCAGGCGGGGCCCCGACTGGCTCTCCGGGACTTCAGGCCCTTCAGCAGGCCAGTTCCTCAGGCCAGCCTGGGTTCTGGTCTGGTCGAGAGCTAGGTGCCATCCCCTACTGCCTCGGTTTGAATCTAGGCTGTCACTTACTGTGAAACTCTGAGCAGCTACCTAACCTCCCTGTGCCTTGGTTTCCTCGTCTATGAAATGGAGATAACCACACTGGGTTACTGTGGGAATTAGATGAATTTACATGAAAAGCGCTGCACCCACCTGGGTCTAGCCCTTCCCACAGTGTCTGGCACACAGTAAGTGCTCCATGAATGTAAGCCCATGTCTTTTTTATCATTATTACGACCTGCATCGCTCCACATGGGCCAGACCCGCTGCTCTTGTGAAATCGGAAGAGAACGTTTCCTCCCTTCCTCTCCTCCCGTGGTGACACAAACCAGAAGGTAATGAACTTCAGCATCAAACGTCTTCCTTATCTCTACCTAAGCCCCTTCCGCTTTGTCTGGCCTTGGTACAGATGGGAAGCAGCTGCTTGGGGTCTGCAGCTTCTCCCATGCACAGTGAGGAAGCTCCTGGCACCGAGCTGCCAGGGTGTGCAGAGACAGATGCCCTGGTGTGCACACCTCCCCTGCAGAAGGAGAGCAGCCCCCTTCCTCCTTCCCGCCCCCTGAGGTCTCCTGAGGCAGGCCTCCTGCACACCCTCACCCCCTAGGGCAGCAGTGACACCTCCCAAGAGTACACTTGAGCATCTTTGCAGCCCCATATGACAACAAAATATGCCTCCCCCCAGTTTTTAGAATACAAGAATGGATGAGACATGGCCCCTGCTCTCAAGGGTTTCACAGCCCACATGGAAGAGTAATACCAAAATGCCATTTCATCTAGGGTGCCAAGTACTGTAAGCAAGCTATGCATAGGGTGCGTGGCAACTGATGAAAAGGTAGGTGTCTGAGCCCCCCTGGAGTGGTCAAGGAAGGCTTCCTGGTCTCAATTCTGACAGTATAAGTCTTATATTGTTTCTATTTCTTCCAGATGGCCTTAGCTATTCTTAGACCTTTGCATTTTCATATACATTTTAGAATCAACTTGCCAGTACACACACACACACACACACACACACACACACCCAGCATTCTGAGATTTTGAATGAGATTGTATATTCACTCTGTCAATCAACGGGGGAAGAATTAACATCTTTACACTATTGGGTCTTCCAAACCATGACCATTGTATATCTTTTCATTTATTTAGATCTTCTTTAGTTTCTCTCAGTGATATTTTATGGTTCTCAGTAGATTCATTCCTAAACAATGGTGCTTTTGTGAATGATATTTTAAATATTCATTATCTATTTTGTCTATTGTCACTAGTATATAAGACTATAGTTGATCTTTGTATCCCAGTGGCCTTGGTAAATTAATTTAATAACTCCAGTCATTCCTCTTTAGATTTTATTAGGGGAAAGCTGCTTTGGGCTATGGGCCAGCCACGGTGCCAGACCCATTGACTCAAACTCTGGGCTGTACATGGAGGTAGAACGGGATGAAGACAGACTGGGCTAGCCAGGCCAGCAGATCCTAGGGCCATGGCGGGCTACAGAAGTCTCAGACGGCCCATGCAGCTGTGGTGCAGGCACTTGTCCTCACATCACATTGAGAGAAAGTGTGGCTCAGCCCACCGTGGCCTCATGGGAAGGGAAACCTGGGTTCTGATTCCGGCCTTTCATTGACAATCTGTGCGACCTTGAGTACGTTGTTGAGCCTCTCTGAATCTCATCCTCCTCACTCACAGGGAAGGAAGGGTCATTCTGTCTCTCATCCACGAAATACCTGATAAAATCTGGGGAAAGGGTTTCACTCATCAGTGTTATCCCTTTTCTCCATAGGATGTTTCTGAACATTGTCAGCCATGGGGGTGGAGGTAGCCAACTACCACTGTATTCTGAGAAGCTTCAATGCTTCTCAATCGCTCCTTGGGGGGTTTGTGTTTCTACAGTTGAAGACACCATGTGAGGCTGCCCGTCTCCAAGAAGGAACTCAAGTTACCCTTCAATAAAAGACTTGGCAGAAGTTCCTGAATAATCTTGCTTTCTCTGTGATCCCTGATACAGAAAAAGATGGAATTTAATTATTCTGTCCTGTCCACAAGCCTTATGGCTGGGCCTGGCGGGCGGCCACAGTGCTATCCAACCAGCAGGCTCCCCAGCTCCCGATGGGGTTCATTGCTCTGGTATGTGTTGGGAGCATAGGGGAGACACAGGGCAGAGCCCCTGCCTCAACCTGACCTTGCTCTGTTTACACTTTCTTTTGGCATATGTGGCTTAGAGAAATTCACTTTGTCTGCAGTTATCTGGACAAGCAGCTCTCCAGAAATTAACTGGATAGGTGGCTTCCCAGGCACAGGGCCTCTCTGCTGCCCATGGGGCTGGGCTCAGAGCACCAGAGGGCACCTTAGAGCTGCAGGCTGACCTGGAGATACCAGGACTGGAGAAATCTGGAATTATCATGCCCTAGTTGCCCCGGGGGGCTGGAGACCCCTAAAGACTCTGGAGATCCAGCCTGCAGCTGGTTTGGTTTCCCCCCAGCTGTCTCCAATCCTCATGGGATTGGTTTCATAGAACCCTAATTGGACTTGAACCTGTTACAGAAGTGTAAGCCGTGGCCTGAGCAAGGTCTGTTTGGGCAGGTTGCCAGCACCAGGTCAGGCGGAACCTCATAAAGGTGAGGAACGGGGAGCGGGCGGACTCTGGCACCTGTGTGCTGTTGGGCTCAGGACCCTCACCACCAGTCTGCTTCCTCCTTTATAGGGCGGAGGAACAACGGGTTCCCTCGTGGACTGATGCACAAATTTTAAGTGTCAGTAAAAGCAGAGCCCTAGTCCTGGGCCTGAGGGAGCAGGTGCGTAGTGAACACCAGCAATGTTATGTCACACCTTAAACAGTTCAATGATTAAGAGCAAAGAGTATGTGCTTTGGGGTCAGCTTCTGGCTGAGAGACTTTCGACAAATTTGCCTGACCTCCCTGTGCCTCACTTTTCCCATCTGCAAAGTGGGGATAGCAATCCAGCACCTGCCTCAGGGTTGCTAAGTGGCTTACACAGAAAGAATGGATGTGAAGGGCTTAGGCCAAGGTCATGCCCAGAGCAAGTGCTTGGCAAATGTTTTACATGCAGTTATTAAGACTCAAGTCCGCCTCCTCAAGAAGGCTTGTCCATCTCTTCTAGCTGTGGATGGCCCCATCCTGCATAGAAGGGGCACACAGGCATCTCAGCATGGTCACTTACATGTCCAGAGGCCTTTGAGGGTGAGACCCCGGATCCCTGGGTTCTTGTCAGAGAAGGCATACTTGTTGAAGACATGAAGTACTAAGTAAGGTTGCTAAAATTTTGTGTTTTTATTTGCTAAATCTGACAGCACTATCTTTAAGGTAGCTGGAGTTGAATCACAGAACTCTCCTAAGAGTTCGGGGATGCTGCCCTAGGTGATGAGTCCAGTTAGGAACTATTGTGGGTGGGGCCTTGAATTAGTCAGGTTCCCCAGAGAAACAGAACCCATAAGGTGTGTGTGTGTCTATATATGTGTGTGTGTGTGTGTGTCTATATATGTATGTCTACCTGTGTGTCTCTATAGATATATATTAAATAATTGGCTTACACAGTAGTGGGGCTGGCAAGTCTGAAATCTTTAGGGCAGACCAGCAGGCTGTAAACTCAGGCAGGATTTGCTGATGCAGTCTTGAGGCAGAATTCCTACTTCTCTGGGAAACCTCAGTGTTTGCTCTTAAGATCTTCAACTGATTAGATGAGGTCTACCCACATTATTCAGGGTAACCTCCTTTACTTAATGTCAAATGATTGCAGATGTTAACTGCCGGGGTCCAGCCCCGGGGGGGATCCAGGGGTCCCACAGGAAGAGACGGCGTCGGCGAAATCGAGTGAGAGAGCCGAATTCTTTTCTTTCTCTTTATTCTCTAGTTAGCATTTACTGCCAGGCATCTCTGCTCAATGCTAGTATAGCTCCCTTTTTATACACACACACTGAGTTACAATTACATGGTGTTAATCATTGCTTCTGTTTTACTATGTTTATATGTTTCTGGATAACAGTTAATTTATATCTATAAATTACAAACCAGGTAGCAAATCATTCAAAATACAAAATAACTTGAATAGTGATAACAACATCGGTAAAAGCTTTTAAGGTATTAGTACTAATAGTTAACTAACTTTACTGCTGTTGTGAGTTAAGGGGCAGAGAGAGATTAGCAGACGAGATTATTAAGGACTAACAATGGACAACCGTTTGCTTAGGTAAATGGCTTTGATTTTATGCAGTGTCCTACTTTTTCTCACAAGATTCTAAAAGGCTTGTCTATAAAGAAAGTAACATTAAGAGTAGCTTTCATTCAAAGATATACAGAGTGTACTTGCAAGATAGCCTAGTAGCAACATAAGACATTAACTGTTATTACTTCTATGAATTTCCCTACATTTTTCTCACTATCTAAAAATCTTGAAAAGCATATAAATCTCATGAAAACATCTCATTGAGAAAGCCTAGCAATTGCCTTTAGTCAAAAGACAATTCTCTTAGTAAAACATTCTTTTCTTGCCGACTGCGCTCTCATCCTAGGCCACACAATGGGCCATTTTATTATACCTTACCTAAGATACTATTGTCTAGTCAAATATTACTTATTTATTATATTTAAACACTAGTTAAGTTCTACCTCTATTCTTCTCAGAGTGTATCACTATCTGCAGATCAAATAAGCAAGAAGAAAGGAATGTTTCTTTACTCTATTACATGAAAAGGCTAGGAGGAAAAATGTTGAATTAAGTGAAGGCCGAGAGGTGCTCTGTGCACAGCCACTGCCTCCTACCTAGTCACAAGTCACAATCTATTCTTTCTAAGAAGGAATTCTCCTACAAACTTAACCCTTTATGAGGGATATCATAGCCAGCCTCTTATGTCTATGAGCCCAGTTCAAGGGGCTTACAGGCTTTTCTGTGGAACTCACACCCTCTGTCTCATTTCCAAAGAAATTACTACAAATCTACAGGGAAAGTACGGTACTATTATCCCTGTGCCACAAATAATAGCACACACCCAGAAAAAGGGGGGATATAAGGCCAGATTAATTAAAAAAATCAAAGGGGGAAGTATCGTGCCTTTCCTTTTGCAGTGACTTTGTCACCCCACAGCCATTGGTCTTCACTGCAGTGACTTTGTCACCCCGCAGCCATTGGTCTTCTCTGCTGTGACTTTGTCAATCAGCAGTTTTTGATCTTCTTCTGCTGTGACCTTGTCAGCCAGCAGTTGTGGGTCTTCTCCTGCTGTGACCTAGTTAGCCAGCATTAGTGGATCGGCTCCCGACATCTCCCCCTTTTTTATTATTTAAATAAAGCTTTTGTATTTTCACCGTTGTTTCTCTGAGATTGCTGTTTAAGAGTCGGAACATGACTGGAAGGACAAGAAGAGTGATAATTGCCACAGCTATTATTATGCCTATATCAGTAGCCAGAGAGGTCAGGCCATGCATAGAAAACATACTTTTAATGTTTTCAACAAATTGATCAGCTACTTCTGAGGCAGAGACTAAAGAGCCTGAATGTCCTAAGTTTTGTATCTGCTGATGTAATTCCTTCAAATCTAAACTAATATCACTATTATTCCATACACCTAACAAATGATTCTGTACATTATTCCATGCTATGATAGACTGATTGTATTCTAAAGGAGTCACACATATCCACCTGAATCCTGCATGGCATCTAAGAGTCATTCTAGCTTTCATAGCTAACAACTCATTACATATGTGAATAAAAGCCTCCTCTAAAGCATTCACTTTCAATTCTAACTTTCTATCTATAGTCTCCTGTACTGCTAATGCAAGAGATATATTACGAGATAAACTATCCACATGATTTGCAGTGTGAACTGATTGAGCTAAAGCAGTGGTGGAAGCAGCTACAAATCCTATAATAGCAATAAGAGCAGTAATTCCCAAAATCAATTCGGCAACAAATCGCTTTCCTCGATGGTGAGCAAGCGCTTCAGAAGCAGCCTGTAGTGCATGCAACCCTGGGTCATCATACCAAGGCTGAGACAGACTAACAGGTAACATCACATAAGGTGGCTGCCGCAAAATAAACATAACTTGAGCTTTGGTGTCATAAGATAGACAGTTTGTTAAAACACAGCGAGAGCAGGAAATGCTAAATATAGAATTATAAGTACTAACAGAAAGATTACTGTCTATTGTAGCAATCAAGAGTACATAAGGAGCCGGTACACAAGCCTGAACAAAAATATTCTGAGCAGGATAAGGGTAAGGCCTAACCAAATATGCTGGTGCAGCAGCTGCAATTAGCTGCCAAAGCTTTGTTTGATACCTGGTGGTTAATTCATCCTGATAAGTCAGCTGTGCAGGTATCCATCCAGCAGACTGCCAACGTGTGACGATTTTATTTAAAGGATTATATTTATCTGACCAACTGTAATCGTCTTTCATTTTCTGCACTAATTTTCTATAATCATATTCAGAATAAGGACTAGACCAATCTTGTACAGTGAAATTAACAGCATATGCAGTATAATTCATATAATTGTAATATGCACATTCTTGCCATGGGGGAAAACCAAATCTATTCTCCACAGACCACCAGTAAGGCTCTTGAGTTGCCTTTTTTGGAGGATAAAGTTCACATGGGTGAAATCCCTTAGGAGGCAATGTAACAGGATTATACTTATGGGTGTCAGGGCCTCCAGGCATTAAAATTGTGAGAGACCATAAGTCTCTTGTTGGGTGTCCAGGTTTATTACTTTTAGGAGAATCAGTCAAAATAGTCTTAAGTGTAGTAGGAAAACACCCAGAAATCTTGTGAGTATTATTAAACATAAAACATATAGGTACCTTATCCGTTTTCCCATGAAATGAGAAATTTGAATTAGTTTTATGCATAATAAAAGAACTACATGATCCTCCTAAAAACTTAGTATGATTATTAAACACAGGTATATCATCTCCTCCCCAAGTAACAGGCTTAACTAATGGTGGATTTGGAATATAAGCCCAATAAGATTTGTTTTGTTCAGTAGCCTCAACATTAAGTACCTGAATTGAAAGTACAGCTAGCATAACAATAAACATATTAGCAGGGTTACGATGTATGTTTTGTCGATGACAAATTAAATCAGCCCTCACAGTCAATGCCTTCAACTGGCCCCAGGTTGGTGGGTTGACAGTTCGAGTAGAGCGAGCCATCCGTTGATAGGGAGGTCGTCTAGCTTCCTGTAGTGACAATCGCTGCATCACTCGAGTAACAGGATTATACAGAGAGCTCCTTGATGACCTCTGCTGGGAAGTCACTGGTGATGCGGGTGGCACAGAAGTCTCCTTCTGGCTGGGAGGGGGCAGCAGTGGCAGTGGAGGCCTCTGGTGACACATGGCGAATCAGCCGGTCTGGGATTCAGAGAGGCGAGTCAGCGTCCTGTGGAAATATACAAGCATACCCTCTCCCCTGGGTTAGAATTACATCTGGTCCTTTCCATTGACCTGTCAATAAATCCTTCCACTTTGCCATTGGTTTAGGCTTATCCAGATCCAGATTCCAGTGTCTCAGGTGTTGAATAATCCTGTATATCAGCATTCAAAAGAAAATTTTTTTTTTTTAAAGTAAAAAGCATGATAAAGAAGATTTGCAGGAGTTCCAGTATATGAGTTTTCTATATTTATAAAAACATTTCTACTTCATTAATTAACAGGCAATTTAAAGAACACATTAAAGCTGGAAAACTCTAGTGACTTTTATTATTTTTCTATAGTAAAAAAACCTATACCTTTGTTAGGCAAATCTACTCTGCTTCATGCTTTGCAGTGGCAGCAAGCAGCCTGAAGCTTGAAGCGGTTTAGTCAAAATCAACAAGTCTTTAGGATTCATATTTCATATTATTTAAATTTAAATGAGCGCGCTTTACTTGTTTCAATTAAAATTATAAATTTGTAGGGATGATATTTTTATAATATTAGAGCCGGCATATTCAATTTTTGCATGCAAGAACTTAAAAAATTACATTTAGACATTAAACAAAGACCAAACACAAACAAGAATCAGACAAAGTAGACAAATCAGACAAATTGGAGAGAAACCCGGGATTTTAGAGATTAGAGTATGGCCTGCTTGATTTTTACACAGGGCTATTTTGATTGGAACATATTGGATAGAAACTAAACAGAACTCTCTCTTGAAAAGTTTCAAGAACGGCCGCTTATGAGATTTTGTTTAGCTATATCCAAACAGGTGTTCCCTTTGCCCTCTTTTCAGGCATAGAACAGGAAAGAAATAAAATGAGTTGAGAGAAAGAGGAGAACAGAAAAAAACTGTAATTTTTCCAAACTCTTAAGTCCTTCTATTTTACTAAAGAAAATCAGATAATAACACAATTTTAAAACTCATCTCAATTTTCTAATCATTCTTGACTTCTAATAGCTGCTGCAACCTGCAGCCGGAATCCCTCCATTTCAACCCCCACAAGAGGCTTGCTTCTCATATTTTGCATGGAGGCATGGGTGGTTCAGTGGTAGAATTCCCGCCTGCCACGCGGGAGGCCCGGGTGAGGTCTGAGACAGACCGGAGTTGACAAATGGATTCAGGCTGGCCCCAATTGTTATCGGGGCCTGAGGCTGGCCCCCTTGCCAGTTTCCCTGATTGCTACTTTGATTACTTGTCAGATTTGAATTATGTGGGGGCTGCCATTCTATTCCTAAATTTGGTCCTAATGGCTGTCCGTTTTTGTGAAATTTAGAACGGCACTGCTTTGCCCAATGATATCCTTTTTGACAGCGTGGACACAAAGTCTTAGGCAATGGGACATTATTATTAGCATTATTAATTACGGGAGCTGTCCCTTGCACTCCTGGGCTTGCTTGCCCACTCTTGTTAGGGCATTGTCGGCTAAAGTGGCCCGTTTGATTACAAGTAAAGCAAGTAAGACTTCCCTTAGAGGAAGCTTCATTGACAGAAGGCATTTTTCCTTGATACATAGTCTTAATAAATTGAGGATACGTTTCTCCTTTTAAAGCTGCAGCAATAGTTACTCCCTGAACAAAAGCAGGATTTACATCCTGACAGGCTTTGATGAAATCTCCTATCGTTCCTTCTCTCCTCACTGACCGCAACATAGCCTGGCAAGTGGAATTAGCATTTTCATAAGCCAACTGTTTAATTATAATATCTCCTGCCGCCTCATTTGAAATAACTCTTCTTACTGCTTGAATCAACCGAGCAACAAACTCCTCATAAGGTTCATCACCTTTCTGTTTTACTCCTACCACAGTAACATCTCCACCAGACAAAGCTGGCAACTTTCTCCAAGCTGATATAGCACAATTATTCACTTGTATCAAAGCTGGTTTAGAAAGTTTTAACTGTTCACTAACATCAGCAAATTCTCCTTCTCCCATAATCATTTCTCTAATCACAGGATTATGTGTCCTCCGATTCCTAACTGCCTGTTGTTTAGCTTGCTCCTCATATTCAGCTCTCCAAAGGAGATAATTTCCTCCAGATAAACAAGCTTTAGCCACTTGTTCCCAATCATAAGGAGTCATCCAATTATGAGAAACTGTTTCTATCAAAGACATAGTATAAGGAGAGGTGGGTCCATATTGACTGCAAGCCATTTTCAACTCTTTCAATAATTTATAAGAAAGCGGCTCCCATGTAGGATCCTCCTCATCAAATTCACCAGCCACAGCCACAGGGAAACATAATGCCAAATCAGTTTCCCCTTGGTCGCAAGAAGCTTGAATTGCCTTCTGCAACCCTGTTAACCCTGATGATTTTTTCTTTTCATTAACATCTGGTGATTGTACTGGTAGAGGCAAAGACATTTTAACAGCCTTATTTTCATCCTTTTTGTCAGTCTTGGAGGGATATAATATGGGCAAGACTGTTTTTGACTTCCAATCCTCATTATCCCTATTATATTTAGCTGCCTCATCTTCTAATTCAGCCTCATCTTTTGGAGATAAAAGATTTTCACTATCATCCTGATGTTTACTTAATTTTAAAGAGGCCATAGCATGATTTGTAGTATCTTGAGACTGCCTTCTATTTCTAATTAACGGAGTCTCTTCTTTTGGAGGAGCAGTTGCCTTAGAAAGTTTATGCATCTCATGTTCTGGATTTAAGGCATCTTTAATCAAGCTCCATAAAGCAAATGTATCAACTGGAACCTTTTCTGGTCCATGTAGCTCATAATAAAGTTTTAAATCTTCTCCAACTTTAACCCATTTCTCGAAATCAAGCGTTCCCTCATCTGGAAACCATGGAGAACATTTTTGTACGAATTTCATAAAACGAGCTACTTGTTTAGAGGAGACCTTAACTCCTTTTTGGGAAAGTGTATACTTAATAACTTTCATAAAGAGTCTTCTTTCTTTAGACTCAGTATGGCCCATGACTTCTCAAAATCTTAAGTTCTGAAATTCTCCACCTATCCTCACCCTGTCTTTCTTACAGGGGGGTCTGCAGCACCCTGAGTGGAGTCCTAGCCGTCCCGAGACAACGAGGGGGGATTACCTGTAGGTCCCTGTATCGGGCGCCAAATGCCGGGGTCCAGCCCCGGGGGGGATCCAGGGGTCCCACAGGAAGAGACGGCGTCGGCGAAATCGAGTGAGAGAGCCGAATTCTTTTCTTTCTCTTTATTCTCTAGTTAGCATTTACTGCCAGGCATCTCTGCTCAATGCTAGTATAGCTCCCTTTTTATACACACACACTGAGTTACAATTACATGGTGTTAATCATTGCTTCTGTTTTACTATGTTTACATGTTTCTGGATAACAGTTAATTTATATCTATAAATTACAAACCAGGTAGCAAATCATTCAAAATACAAAATAACTTGAATAGTGATAACAACATCGGTAAAAGCTTTTAAGGTATTAGTACTAAAAGTTAACTAACTTTACTGCTGTTGTGAGTTAAGGGGCAGAGAGAGATTAGCAGACGAGATTATTAAGGACTAACAATGGACAACCGTTTGCTTAGGTAAATGGCTTTGATTTTAAGCAGTGTCCTACTTTTTCTCACAAGATTCTAAAAGGCTTGTCTATAAAGAAAGTAACATTAAGAGTAGCTTTCATTCAAAGATATACAGAGTGTACTTGCAAGATAGCCTAGTAGCAACATAAGACATTAACTGTTATTACTTCTATGAATTTCCCTACATTTTTCTCACTATCTAAAAATCTTGAAAAGCATATAAATCTCATGAAAACATCTCATTGAGAAAGCCTAGCAATTGCCTTTAGTCAAAAGACAATTCTCTTAGTAAAACATTCTTTTCTTGCCGACTGCGCTCTCATCCTAGGCCACACAATGGGCCATTTTATTATACCTTACCTAAGATACTATTGTCTAGTCAAATATTACTTATTTATTATATTTAAACACTAGTTAAGTTCTACCTCTATTCTTCTCAGAGTGTATCACTATCTGCAGATCAAATAAGCAAGAAGAAAGGAATGTTTCTTAACTCTATTACATGAAAAGGCTAGGAGGAAAAATGTTGAATTAAGTGAAGGCCGAGAGGTGCTCTGTGCACAGCCACTGCCTCCTACCTAGTCACAAGTCACAATCTATTCTTTCTAAGAAGGAATTCTCCTACAAACTTAACCCTTTATGAGGGATATCATAGCCAGCCTCTTATGTCTATGAGCCCAGTTCAAGGGGCTTACAGGCTTTTCTGTGGAACTCACACCCTCTGTCTCATTTCCAAAGAAATTACTACAAATCTACAGGGAAAGTACGGTACTATTATCCCTGTGCCACAAATAATAGCACACACCCAGAAAAAGGGGGGATATAAGGCCAGATTAATTAAAAAAATCAAAGGGGGAAGTATCGTGCCTTTCCTTTTGCAGTGACTTTGTCACCCCACAGCCATTGGTCTTCACTGCAGTGACTTTGTCACCCCGCAGCCATTGGTCTTCTCTGCTGTGACTTTGTCAATCAGCAGTTTTTGATCTTCTTCTGCTGTGACCTTGTCAGCCAGCAGTTGTGGGTCTTCTCCTGCTGTGACCTAGTTAGCCAGCATTAGTGGATCGGCTCCCGACAGTTAACCACATCTGCAAAATACCCTCACAGCAACATTTAGACCAGTGTTTGACTGAACAAGAGCACCAGAGCCTACCTACATTGACACATAAAATGAACCCTCCAGCCTTCTTTCAGCCAATGAGTCTCTAGGCTGCTAATCCTAAAGGGCCACAGGTGTGGGGAGACTGGTTCCTCTCAACTCAGACCAGAAACATGAGCTTTGGAGCCATTCCTCTTGCACTTTGTGGTGTATGATCTCTTCTGAGACCTATCACATTGCCCAGGAGTGGTTCAGGGAGAGAGTATCAAGCCCATTTTATTGATGGAGAAACTGAGACTTGAAGTTCAATGGCTTTGCAAGGGAATCTATCGGCTTGGCAGTAGAGCCAGCTCTTTAGATTCTTCTTCACCTCCAGGACACATGCAAATATTTCCTCATAATGCAGGAAACACCCGGTGAGCTGAGGATGGCCTCAGGGTCTGTGGTCAATGGTTGGACTGTAGACTAAGGGAGGAGACCTGGGGTGGCTCATCTGCCATGAGGCCATGAACTTGGCCAACTCCCTGTCCTCTCTGGGCCTTGGTTTCCCTGCCTGTAAATGATTTTCCAAGGTCTTCTCTTGCTCTGATTGAAAGATTAAGAACTATGAACTAATGACCCTCAAGGGCTGCCTGTTCGTTCTGTCCAGGGATATTTATTGAGAGCCTACTGAGTGCCTGATGACACGTGGAGCCAGAGGTGTGTTCATACAAAGGAGAACAGAGGCCACCAGTCCCCCCACATAAGCAGGGAGCTGTCTTTAGCATGTCAGTGGTCCTGAGGGGTGGGGTTGCCAAGCCAGGAGCTGAGAGCTGGGAAGATGAAAAGCGAGGGACCCAGGTGCTGGGAGCTACTGTCAGAACTGGGATGAAGGGACCAGGGTGGGCAGAGAGCACTTCCCTCCGTCCTCTCGCCTCATTGGACAGCCCTGGCAGGTAGGGATGGTAGACCCAGAAACTGAGCCAAAAGAATAAAATATCACCCAGAAATTTTAGAAAACAAGAGCAAAGCACTTATAATACTACCATGGAAACTATTTCTATTTTTCTACATTCTGCTGGCTATTCACCTCTTATATAATTATAAACAGAATACAGATACAATTTTGTGTATTTTTGACTTAGCATCATGAACATGCCTCAGTTTTTACCCAGTTAAGATTTTAATTCTATCATGTATATGAAATATGTTTATTGTTTTAAAAAGCACATGGTCCTTTAAGGCTTACAATGAGAAAAAGCAGTCCCTGGCACCCCTCTTTACTGCCGGTATTCATTCCCTTTAGTCAAGCACTTTTCTTTGGTGGGTGGGGGCTTACGTCCATAGTGCTAATACTTATCCATTGCTATTTCTCTTGGTTTTTAATCTTAGAGATTTGCTGTTGACTTTCTCCTATGAAAGGTTCTAGAGTTTTGCTTGTTTGTTTGTTTTGCTACTGATCCATGTGTGATGTCATTTTCTCTTCCTCAACTCCCAAATAATTGTATCACACTTTGGGCTAGATCTATAGATCTATAGACAGTGAATGGAGTATTATAATAAAGCAAATGCTGGTCACAAGTGCTGGTTCAGGTAGTGTACCAAGGCGTTCCTCTGTGCTTTTTTAGACTTTTCATTTTTCTGGAAATTAATAATTTATTTTTTTATTTGCTTAGTTTTCTATGCTATGTCATAGAGGTGTATCACTTGGCATGTTACCAATTCACCTTAGATTTTCCAAAAGAAGTTTAATTCTATCTTCCGTACACACATCAGGGGCTCTCTCCTTTCTGAAAGCCTCCGCCTCCTGGTCTAGTGTGGTTGGGTTGTGCCCCAGCCTACTGCACACAGTCATCATGCGACATTCCTTCATTCCTTTGTCTCTCTCCCATGTTGAACTTGTCTTCGTTTCCCCGTGTTGGGTCCTCTCCCTAGTTTACTCCTTGGTCCTGGTAGAGAACAAAATCCTTCCTGCACAAAGTCGAGTAGTGTGTAGACACTACTGGCAGGTCTGAAACAGACCCATCCCAGGCCCATTCCCTGTCCAGTAACAAGATGGCCAAGTCTCACTAGTGGAGGAAGTTCTTCCTCGACCTCCAGGCCCAGTGGCAGAGGAGCGTGGCACTGAAAGAAGGTGTGGCCCAAGGCTAGCCTCTTGGGAGGAACAGACCCTGCGTGCAGTAAGAGAGAGAAGTGCCCACTGCATTTGTGCTGCCCAGCTTATCTCCTGTACCGCTGAGGAAACTGAGGCCACTCAGCACCTCCTTATTCCTGTGTCCCCTGTGAGCATTCATGACCCACCTACCCGGCCTGCCCTGCTTGTGTCCCCACAGCATCTGACTCCATTGACCTCCAAAAGCTTTCTTCTCCTAACAGGGCCTAAAAGTCTTGGCTAGGGTGGAAGGTCTCAGGGGGACTTTGGGGACCTCCTCCAGCTGGGCGATGTTTGCTTGGCCTTCTGATGACATTCTTCTTACACATGCCTCCTCCCGGCAGGCCCATCTCCAAGACCTCTCACAGAGGGCGCTGGGTCTCTGGGGCCAGGACCACCTGTGTGCCCTGCTTCTCCCTGTTGGGGTCTCATGGCCCAAGCCTTACAGTAGACTCACTCAACCTCCTTAGATTCCTCTGCAGTAGCCAATCCCCACTCTATGGATGAGGCCCCTCTCAAGGGCCGGGCTTGGGAATCCAGCCCCATTCAGGGGGCAGGTACTGAATTCTGGGCGCAAAGCCATCACTGCTGGCCAAAGGCAAGTGGGAGATAGATTAGCAGCTACCATCTTTCAGTAGGCGGACAGAGCCCAGCAGTGAGAGCCCAAGGGCAAGGGTACCGGGGGCAGGAGCAGAGTCCAGAACCCTACGGTGCTTGGAGCTGATGCAATGTAAACCCCTTTTACAGATAGAAAAACTGAGGGCAGAGAGGTGAGCTGAGGGTCTCTCAAGTCACACAGTGAGTCTAGTGGCCTCTACAGAGTTCTCTTTCCACCGACCACACCAAGGAGTGTGGTGGCCGGGTGCTCGTGGGCCTCTGGGTGCTCGTGGGCCTCTGGGTGCTCGTGGGCTCTGGGTGCTGTGGGAAAGGGCTGGGAACAGGGGAACCCACAGAATCCCACAGAGTTAGAGTCCTCACCTTAGCGAGGGAAAACCAAGGCCCAGGGCTGAGCGGGCTGGGCCTCACCCAGTCCCAGAGCCAGTCAGCCCCATCAGTGCCCGTTCCACGTTTCCACCGCTCCATGAATAATTACAGAAAGTTAAACAAACATCATTTAATTGCCTGTCGATGACAGAATGCCAGGGGAACCATAAAACCTGCCTGGTCTCAGAGCGCCTGCCAGGGCAGGTGGCATGGGGAAGCCAAGCTGATGGCCTCGCCCCTGCCCGTTGGCTGGGCCTTCCGGGCCTCTCTGCAGCTGGAGAGCTGGACCCCCTGTGCCCACCAACAGCCAAGCAGCTCCTCGGTTGCCAAACAGGGTGCCCAGTGCCAGAACAAACTGGGCCCGGGCCCAGCACACTTTCCAGAAATAGGTTCCTGCAAGAGCCTGAGGATCCCCCTTCCTCTGCAGACCTGCCCCCTGCGGGGAGGCCTGTTTGCTGCCTCACACCCTGGAAACACTATTCAAGGTCTGTAAACACTGCTAGAATGTTCCGTGGGTGGGGTCGAGGCTCTAATTTACAACTTACCAGTGTCCATCCTCCTCCTCTTTCTACTGCTCCAAGGGTGGGGCACGCCCTCCTGGTGGGGCACGGGGCTGGGGAGCAAGCCTGTCCTCCGGAGTTAGAGCCCGTTCCCCAATCAGCCATAAGACATGGCTGATCAAGCAGTTGACAGGCCTTTGCTTCGAGGGCTGGTACCCTCATTCTTACTGCCCTGCCACCCATATTGTCAGTATTAGCTCAGTCACCCAGGGGTTCATGGGCAGTCCCTGGGCCTCCAGGTGGGTGAGGGGATGGTTGTGTGGGTGTGAGGTGGGTGGACGGTGTGCAAAGTGGCTGGATGGACAAATGGAACCGGGTGTTTTTATCTGTCTTTCCCATTAAAGGTTTCTTTCCAAGACCCGGGCAGGAATCCTGAAATACTGGGCTGTCTATACTTAAAAAAGTGAAACTAAAGCCCCTCAGACTCTTTCCCTGTGGTTTGGCTTTGTTGACTGGGCGCCTTTGGGAACCCAGTTATTTTACCAGGGGGCTCCCCCAGTATCAGTGCCTTTTTCCTCAGGTGGATGCCTGTTCCCAGGGAGGACTACCCTGTCCCACCCGGGGCCGGCGCAGCCTGAGTGCAGGGGCCGGAGGACTCCCCTGTCCCACCCAGGGCCGTCGCAGCCTGAGCGCAGGGGCCGGAGGACTCCCCTGTCCCACCCGGGGCCGTCGCAGCCTGAGTGCAGGGGCCGGAGGACTCCCCTGTCCCACCCGGGGCTGTCGCAGCCTGAGTGCAGGGGCCGGAGGACTCCCCTGTCCCACCCGGGGCTGTCGCAGCCTGAGTGCAGGGGCCGGAGGACTCCCCTGTCCCACCCGGGGCCGTCGCAGCCTGAGCGCAGGGGCTGGAGGACTCCCCTGTCCCACCCGGGGCCGTCGCAGCCTGAGCGCAGGGGCCGGAGGACTCCCCTGTCCCACCCGGGGCCGTCGCAGCCTGAGCGCAGGGGCCGGAGGACTCCCCTGTCCCACCCGGGGCCGTCGCAGCCTGAGCGCGGGGGCTGGAGGACTCCCCTGTCCCACCCGGCGCCGTCGCAGCCTGAGTGCAGAGGCTGCAGGGTCTGATTCCCCATTGGGAAGAGCCCGGGACTCAGCCGGCCACTGTCTGCATTTCATTTCCTGGCAGCACCCGTCTGCCGAGGGGTCTCCTCTGCCCCTCTCTCTGCTCTGTGGTTTATACCTTTCTTTTCTTTACCATCCCCTTCCTGGGAGAAACTAGAGGGAACTGAAAGTGTTTACCTCCCACAACACCCCCCAACCCCCTACCTCCATTCAGCCAAAAGCCACCCCCTCTCTTGCTGGTTTTTGTGAAGTCCTATCCCAAACCAGAGTCAGGCAACTGTATACATTCTTGTAGTTGTTTTAAAGTTTCAGTGTTTATACCTCAGTCTTTAATCTGTTTTATGTATTGAGGTTACTGACAAGGTTTATTGAGGGGGAAAAGTTTTGTTCCTAAAAATGCCTATAAACACTGGCTGGGCCCAGCTCAGGGGAACAGGGCGGGAGGTGCGGTGAGCAGGCCCTCTGTGGCCCGCTGAGCAGGCCTTATAAACCCAAGTAGGGCTGCTGAGCAGAAAGCGTGGATGTCAGCCACCCTGCCCCGAGGCTGGGCCCTCTCGGGAATGACACAGCTTGAACCACTTCTTCCCAAGACTTGAGACCCCCCTCCCCCTCCCTGCCCTGATTTCTCACATAGCAATAACCATTTTAGAACAGGGACATTAGCAAGATGGTTTGCATTCAGTGACAATGGGACTTTTCAAGGACAGCCTGGTGTGGAGGCTGTGGACCCTGTTGGTAGGCATGCAGGCCTCACTGCGGCCAAGGGACCTCCACGGACCAAGTGGGACCTGTTGAGTTACCCAGTACCTCTAGTGTGTGTGTGTGTATGTGTGTGTCTGAGAACAGGTTCTTGTAGGGTCAGGCTTTGAACTGAGTGAAGAATTCAAGTGTCCTCTGACTTCCAGAGCAATGAAAGCTCTTTAGCACAGCTTTGAACCATCTATTAAATAGATTCTATTTCCTCATTAAAGAACTCTGGTTGGAGGGGGGGGGCAGACATAAACAGATAATTACAGCCCCGGGAGGTGTGTGTGTGTGTGTGTGTGGGGGTAACCATACTGGACTCCTAATTGGCTTTCCAGGTCCTCCACTCCTACCACTGAACACTTTGCTGCTAGAGCTAGCTTTTAAAAATGCAAATCTGACCTTGACCTTCACCCCCTCCAGCCTCTGCGCATTGGCTTCAGGCGTTCTTCCTGCAGGACCTCTGTGTTGGGGCCCCCGCTCTAGCAGTGGTGGCCCCGGGGGGGGGGGTGCTATGAGTCGGCCAGGCTGCTGGCAGCCCCTATGTGTTGGGGCCCCCACTCTAGCAGTGGTGGCCCGGGGGGGGGTGCTATGAGTCGGCCAGGCTGCTGGCACACCCCTATGTGTTGGGGCCCCCGCTCTAGCAGTGGTGGCCCCGGGGGGGGGGTGCTATGAGTCGGCCAGGCCGCTGGCACACCCCTATTCAGTTCCCATCCAGGCCTCAGCACGCTCTCCTCCCTCTGCTGAACCTGCCTCTCCCCACTTCCTCCCCTGGCCAATCGCCGTGTCATCCTCGGGCCTCACTTTAGATGCCGCTGACTCTAGGACGCCCTCCCTGACCGCTCGCCCCAGGCTGGCTTTGCATCCGCATGATGCTCTCTGGCATGTTCTGTTCTTACAGCACCAGCATAGTCCTTACCAGCTTGTCTCCGAGACCATAGTTCTCAAAGTCAGGGAGCACATTTCATTTACTATCCATTCATCAACCAGGAGATATTTTTAAGCCCCTACTTTGTGCCAGTGGCTGAGATCCATGGACAAACAAAATAAACAAAGACCCCTGTCCTCGTGAAGCTTACAGGCTGACAAGGCACCCAGGTGCTGGCTCGGTGCTGGCTCAGACAGTTTGCTGAATAACCAGATGGTACTATGGGCTGCGGGTGCTCAGAAAGGAAGTTCAGAGGTCAGGCAGGCTGCATGGAGGAAGGAGTACTTAGGAGGATGCCCAGATGGATGGGCAGGAGTTTTCCAAGCATACCAGTCAAAGGTTTCCCTGCCTGCTGATCCAGAGGCTGTCCTGGTGGCTGGGCTGCCATCGTCCCAGGCTCTATACTTCACCCTCACCTGGACTCCTCTTCTCTTTCAGAATGCATGAACTGTACCCGGCTCAGTGACATGAGTGAGCGGCTGATCACGCTGGAGGCCAAGGTCAGACAGACTGGGGAGCCCGGGCCTGGAGAATCAGGCAGGGGGGGGGGGCACATCAGGCATCTGCAGGGAGCCTCGCAGGCCCAAGCAGCCGTGTCCCAAGGACGGGTACTGCTGGGTCCTCGGTGGCTCTGGTGGCCTTCTCTAGGCTGGGCCAGTCTCCTGGGCTGGGAGAAGGGAGTGGGAAGAGCAAGAACTCTGAAGGTCCTGGGCAACAGGCTGGTCTGGGGACTGGCCTTGGGGACTGGGAGGCTGGATGCCCAGAAGTCCACTCCTCGGTGTAAAGAGGAAGGAGTGGCTGTCCCCAGCTCTGGCTTCTCCTCCTGCTGCCTGGCATTGTGCTGGGCAAAGAGGAGCTGCTGGTAGAGGAGGAGCCTCCCAGCGCTAAGCAGCCCTGACCTGTCTACATCAGGGGGGTAGGAGCCGGTCACCTCAGAGGCAGAAGGACTTGATAAAGGATAAGTATTTATTTGGGAATGGCCTAGGTGGCACTGGGTGAGGAGAGAGGAAGTAAGCCAGGGAAGGGAAGGACGTGCAAGGCACAGGTGTGTTGCCAGGCAGGTCACCCGCAAAGCCCTCTGGGAAATGGTGCAGGGCATCCTGCAGAGTGGACCCTCGAGGGGCCGGGATGTTCTCATCTTTCACTGGGTGAGGCATCTGCTGGGTGCTGTTCCCTGTCACTCTGGCTGCCCCCAAGCTCACTCACACAGCAAGAGGAAGCACAGACAGGGAGAGGCAAAGCAGTGGGACCACGGGCTATGCTCCTGCTGGGCCAGTCTCCTTAGTTCCTTAGAGGTCTGAGAGCAGATGCTGACGACTGACTAGAGGGGCTGGACCTAGGGACGCAGAGCTATAGAGGAAGGGCTCTCCTGGCCCCAGGGCAGAGCCAGCATTGGAAACTGGATTTACCTGAGCCTGATGCGGAGCTCCCAGCTGGGGCAGAGGTTCAGCTCAGGGGAGAGTCCTGACCATAGGAGGTAGGAGAGATGATGGCTGGCTGCTGGGGGGTCGGGGGGGCAAGTGAGGACAGAGCACTGAGGTGGGCTGAGGGACCCCCAAGGCAAGATCCCCGAGAGCAGGCCCGGAGGTCAGACCTCAAGCCCAAGAGAGCCTGACAAACATGTACCCCCTGCAGACACACACACACACACACGAACACCACAGAGACAGATATGGAGACACATAGAGACACACAAAGACACATGAGAATACATATACGTAGACACATACAGACACACCAAGATATACATGAACACACAGACACACAGACATAGACACAACATACACACATAGCACATACATACATACTCAGACACACATAGGCATATAGATGTGTGGACACACATAGTCAGGCACAGCATATACACAGATACCACATACACACAGAGAGACACCCAGATATACACACGTACACACACAGACATATACATACAGCCCTTGCCAACCTTACATTGCTTTTGGGCCTGCCCCCTGCTTGAAAATTTGATCACAAAGGCACCTGCCCAATCAAATGGGGGTTGCAGGTGACTGTCACTCAGAGCCAAACATACGTGGGACCACCACCCACCAGCTGGGTGACTTAAGCCAAGCTTCCACCTTCTCCTCTGTGGAATGAATTACAGCGCCAGCCTCACAGGCCTGCCTGGGACCTCAGGGGACTGGGTGGTGGGACCTGACCTTAGAAATGGTTGGGGGCTGGACAGGTGTGAGGGTCCGTGTGATCATCAATGCCACGTCTCTATTCCACCTCACAGAGGAGGACACAGGTACATGGGACACGTTTGTGCAGAGCACACGACATGAAAGCCCCAGGCATGAACGGCCTCCTTTGTCCTCCACCCCTGCTGCAGGAGGGAGGTTTCTCCAGGCACCCAGGCTCCTCGTCACAGGCCTGGGGCAGGGAGCCTGTGTCCGCCGAGTGGCCCATGGATTTTGGGGGCAGGGGGTAGAAGGCTTCATGGAGCACATGCCGCTCTATGGGCCAAGCTAGAGATGGGGCAGCCATGGAGGGTCAGGGTGTAGGGAACATGCTGGGGTGAACTTCTGGCACCCAAGGTTTTAGAACAGGCAGGGTCCCTGGGCCAGCTGCCTGACGGACATTTTCCAGGCACCTGAAGCCTCTGCGTGGTTTGGCAGAGCATCGGCCCGCAGCCTGCCCTGGCCCCTGCCCAGCACCTTGGGGTGTTAAAAGTCACAGCTCCGGGGGAGGACTGGCACGGTGCCAGCTGTCCCCACCCACCTGGCTCTCGCCCATGCCCTACCGCCATGAGCAATTCCTTCCCACATCCACCCAGTCCTGACGCCTCCCTCTAACTGGGCCCCAGCAGCATAGCCTCGGGCAGCAGGCTGCTGACCCCTCTGCAGACTTTGAGGGGTGGGGGGAGAGACAGCGGATGTGTTGGAGGAGCTAGGGTTCCTGTCCTAGCAACAGCCCTGCCTGGGCATCGCCTTTCTTAGCTCTGCACCTCATCCTCCTGCCCTCTAAATAGAAGTTGAAGGAGTCCCTTCCCTGTTCCTCACTGGATCCTTTTGAGACAAGCATACAGTGGGGAGCTCAGGTGGCTCTTGGCTGGGAAACGGGGGAGGTAGTTGGGTCTGCCGTGTGCAGAGAGGGGCCCGTACCACCTTCCTGTGGGGAGCCCAGCTCAGCAGCCCGCCACCTTCTGCATTCCCATGTAGGGGCTGGGAGACTCCTGTCTCAGCACCTGTGCCTGGTCTGGGTCACCTTGCTGCCCACCTGCCTATTCTCCTAGAGAGAGAACGCCACTAGGAATTTTGTTGGCCTGGGTCATAGGGCTTTGAGAGGTAGCGGCCTGGAGAAGGAGGAGGACACAATTTGGGCAAGCTGTCAGGACAGCCCAGTAGCCCCAGGGTTGTACCAAGGTCAGGTGAGCCTACAGGGGTCACGGAGAGAGCCCGGAGCTATGGTCAGGCAGGCACAGGCTGGGGTCTGGCGGCTGACGGCAGAGCCAGGCAGCTGGATGGCAGATGGGAGTCAAATTAAGCAGCTGACATTAGAGAGCAGCAACCCAGAGGCCAAAAGCAGAGGCTCTGCTCCCTCAGACAAGAAACCTGTTTTGCTGTGTCAGGAAGGGTGCACTCAGTACAAGTAACAGAAGCCTAACTAATGGCAGTGTGTTCCTTAAGGACATATCTTGTTTGTTCCACAAAAAGTCCAGGAGTAGGTGGTCCTGGGATTGGTTTGGTGGCACAAGAACTCAGGCCCTTCACAGCCTCCCCCTTCTCCCTTTAGTGAATATCTTTTGTCTCATGGTCCATACCTCATAGTTACAAAGTGGCTACTGCTACTCAAAGCATCACATCCTAACACCATGTTCAAAAGCAGTAAGTACCCCCCCCCCCCAACAAAATCATTATGTCTCCTTGGTCAGCAATGGGCTATCTGCCCATCTTCTAGCTGCAAAGGAGCTGGGACAATGAGTACCTGGGCAGTCTTTCTCTGGGGCACAATAGGAGGTTCTGGAGCAAGGGAAGAAGGGGCGATGGTGTTTAGGCAACCATAAGAATCAGGTCCAGCCTGACCAGGTGGTGGCGCAGTGGATAGAGCGTCGGACTGGGATGCGGAAGGACCCAGGTTCGAGACCCTGAGGTCGCCAGCTTGAGCGCGGGCTCATCTGGTTTGAGCAAAGAGCTCACCAGCTTGGACGCAAGGTCGCTGGCTCCAGCAGGGGGTTACTCGGTCTGCTGAAGGCCCACGGTCAAGGCACATATGAGAAAGCAATCAACGAACAACTAAGAAGTCGCAACGAGAAACTGATGATTGATGCTTCTCATCTCTCTCCATTCCTGTCTGTCTGTCCCTGTCTATCTCTGCCTCTGTAAAAAAAAAAAAAAAAAGAGAGAGAATCAGGTCCATCTTCAATGCCTGTTGGTGCTTGAGCTGTCAAAGGACCCAGAGCCAGCAGCGATCCAGGATTCCTGCCACCCTCTGCCTAGGACAGCTGGAATGGCTGTGGGGGATGGAGGGCCAGAAGGCCAGCGAGAAGCTTTCTGCCTTCCTCTCCTCCCCCTCAGTCTACACTCTGACTTCATGGACCACAAGGAATAGGGGGGGGGGGAACCTGGGGGGACTTCCCTGTATGAGGGTCATAGGAGCCTCAGAGTTCCACTGGTGTCTGCTGCCAGTCAGCCAGACCACAGTGACGTCATCAGGGCCACTGCCCTGGACGGCCATGGTCTGGTTTTCTTGGGCTGAGTCCCCACACCCGCTGCTGCCCGCCTTGGTGAGCTCATGCCCAGCAGGGGTGGGATCAGTTTCTCTAGGAGGTTGGCCTCGGTCAGGACAGGAGGGCGTGGACTCCGGCCAAGGCTGATGCTAACTTGGCTGTGGTCAGTACTCCTCTGCCCGGGTCTGTGGGCTCTTTGTGGGAGGTGCCCCGGGAAGAAATGAGCCAGGACGTTGGTGTGGGGACCAGGCTGCCTGTGGCAGGTCCCCTCAGGGGAGCTCAGAGCCTGGCATGAGGAGGGAATAGCAGGGCCTGCCCCAGGAGCCCAGGTCAGGGGTCCCTCCTGTGTCCCTCCAAGTTGCCCTACCCCGCTACTCCGGACTACTCCCTGTTACATATGTCCATATGGAGGTCCCCCTGGGACAGTGAAATTGAGCCTACCCCATGCTGGTCACCATCACCCCCAATCTTGCCCTCTCCCATGCCTTTGTTTGACTAGTGACAATCCCACTGTACCTTCAGTCAGGCCTAAATTGGGAAAGCCATACCCAACTTCCTCTACCCCCTGCCCACAGGCTCCAGGCACCAACCTGCCATTCCCCTCACTCCATCCTATACCCACTGTGCTGGGTCTTCCAGCATCTGCCACAGACAGCCAGCTCCCCCACTCCCAGCTCCTCCACCGCCCCAGGGACCCTGACTGTGGCCATCCAGCCAGCTCCCCTCACTCCCAGATCCTCCACCGCCCCAGGGACCCTGACTGTGGCCATCCAGCCAGCTCTCCCCACTCCCAGCTCCTCCACCGCCCCAGGGACCCTGACTGTGGCCATCCAGCCAGCTCTCCCCACTCCCAGCTCCTCCACCGCCCCAGGGACCCTGACTGTGGCCATCCAGCCAGCTCTCCCCACTCCCAGCTCCTCCACCGCCCCAGGGACCCTGACTGTGGCCATCCAGCCAGCTCCCCCCACTCCCAGCTCCTCCACCGCCCCAGGGACCCTGACTGTGGCCAGCCAGCCAGCTCTCCCCATTCCCAGCTCCTCCACCCCCAAGGAACCCTGACTGTGGCCATCCAGCCAGCTACCCTCACCCCCCAGCTCCTCCACCCCCCAGGGACCCTGACTGTGGCCAGCCAGCCAGCTCTCCCCACTCCCAGCTCCTCCACCGCCCCAGGGACCCTGACTGTGGCCATCCAGCCAGCTACCCTCACCCCCCAGCTCCTCCACCGCCCCAGGGACCCTGACTGTGGCCATCCAGCCAGCTCCCCTCACCCCCCAGCTCCTCCACCGCCCC
The DNA here is from genome assembly GCF_036850995.1 of Saccopteryx leptura. Classification (NCBI taxonomy): domain Eukaryota; kingdom Metazoa; phylum Chordata; class Mammalia; order Chiroptera; family Emballonuridae; genus Saccopteryx; species Saccopteryx leptura. The sequence continues at coordinate 190,005,512 of NC_089506.1, forward strand.
AGGGACCCTGACTGTGGCCATCCAGCCAGCTCCCCTCACCCCCCAGCTCCTCCACCGCCCCAGGGACCCTGACTGTGGCCATCCAGCCAGCTCCCCTCACTCCCAGCTCCTCCACCGCCCCAGGGACCCTGACTGTGGCCATCCAGCCAGCTCCCCTCACCCCCCAGCTCCTCCACCCCCCAGGGACCCTGACTGTGGCCATCCAGCCAGCTCCCCCCACTCCCAGCTCCTCCACCGCCCCAGGGACCCTGACTGTGGCCATCCAGCCAGCTCCCCTCACCCCCCAGCTCCTCCACCGCCCCAGGGACCCTGACTGTGGCCAGCCAGCCAGCTCCCCTCACCCCCCAGCTCCTCCACCGCCCCAGGGACCCTGACTGTGGCCATCCAGCCAGCTTCCCCCACTCCCAGCTCCTCCACCGCCCCAGGGACCCTGACTGTGGCCATCCAGCCAGCTACCCTCACCCCCCAGCTCCTCCACCGCCCCAGGGACCCTGACTGTGGCCATCCAGCCAGCTCCCCCCACTCCCAGCTCCTCCACCGCCTCAGGGACCCTGACTGTGGCCATCCAGCCTGCTTCCCAGTGAAAACTCCGCAGTTGAAGCAGCAATCATAGTCCTCTTCTCCTCATGGGGTTTCCAGGGAGAGGAGATTGGGTTGTACCCTGAAGCTGCTGTGTGACCCGAGCCAACTGGCCTCCTCTTCCTGCCTCTGTGAAGCTCTGCTGAGGCCAAGGCTGTGACCAAGCTTGGAGAGATGGACGAAGCACCACATGGGGCCTTACTGTCTGCTCACTGGCTGACTTTGGGCAAGGCACCTGTGGTCTCTGAACCTATATTTCCACCTTGCCTATGATGTCACCACAGTGACCCTTCCTGTCTCATGGGCTCTTGTGAGGACCAGATAAGTGAGGGGCTCAGAGAAGTTGCAAGAACTTCACAGAGCAGGAGCTCCACCACCTAACACAGATGGTCACCCTGAGACACTTGGTTCCCAGGATCCTCAGAAACTGCCACCCAGGCCCAGGGACACTGCAGAACTGGGGGTGGGGGTGCTCGGAAGGACCCTCTGCCGCACCGGGGAAACCTCAGCCCAGCCCCGAGCGCTGCGAAGGTCGGTTACTGTCACCCTTGTTTTGCTGAAGGGAAAGCTGAGGCTCACAGCGGCCATGATGCTTGCAGTCACACAGAGGGCACAGGGGACAGCCAGGGTTCAAACCGGCCTGCATGGCCTCAGGGCCTGAGCCCCCCCCCCATCAGGAGCCACTTATCTTGGGCCGGCTCTGGGGACCAACAGCAGGAGGGGCCCTTTCCAGGTGGTCCCATGTCCCAACAGACCCTCCTAGTGGATCGCTCCTCCCACTCGGGCCGGCCCTGGGCACAAAGTGAGCGAGCAGAGGTGACAGGAAGGGCTCCCCTCTGCCCAGAGGGTGAGACAGACGATAGGGAGGAGGGGGCAGCCCACTGGAGTCTCAGGATCTTCCCCAGGAGAGAAGGCTGGCAGAGGGCCCCAGGGAGAAGGGGCTGCAGCCGGGCCGTCTTGGGTCAAGGTGGGGCCCTGGGGTCGTTCGGGGTAGTTGGAATAGAGCAGAGTGGAGGAGCCAAAGGTGAGGCCCAGGAGGAGCCGGGCAGGGCAGGGTGAGACGGGCACCTGTGTGCAGACGCTGGCAGGTTGGGGGGGGACGACTAGGTAGGATTCGTTGTGGGGGTGCAGGGGGGAGGAGCTCCTGGAGGTGAGGGGGCAGATAGAGGTAGGGAAGGAAAGAGCTTCTGTGGGGCCCGGGGCCACAGGCCGGCGGCGGGGGAGGCATGCTGTGGCCGACTGCCTGCTAACGGCATTGGGGTGGGGCCTGGAGAAGGCCAGCGCCCAGACCTGACCCTCCTGGCAGGGGGCGCGGAGTTCCAGGGGGTCCCGAGGCTCTGATATGGGAGCGGGTGCGGGATGGGACAGGGTGCAGCTGTGGTTTGAATTATTTGGGCAGCAGCGCCTGTGGAATCAAGCATCAGTGACCACGATAACAACAAGCACCCCAGACAGGCCCACCCCCACCACCCTCAGCCCTCTCCTCAGACCCCCTTAATCACAGGGGTTGGGGGTCTGAGGGAGTGTCTAGTACTCCAGTAGAATTCAGGATTTTGACTCTGAAGAGCTGGCGGGAACCTCAGGACCCAGACTTCTTCCTCTCCGTCAGGCAGACGGGCGCTAAGACCAGGGACACGCCACAGGGTGGGGGCAGGAAGCCAGACTCTATTTAATACAGCTGAAGGACCCCAGTGCTCATCCCCAACAGCGCTTGGGTGGGCCTCGCTAGGTTCTCTCTGCCGCACCGACCCTAGGCAAGCAGTGCCCCCTGCCGGCCTCTTTGGAGACAGCAGGGCTTTGCTGGGGCCACTGAGGCCCGGCTTCCAGTTTAAGGGAATTAAGGAGAGAGTTTCCTTGCCCAGGCCCTGGGTCTTTGCTGTCTTTGACCCCTGACTCCCTTACGGGGAGAAGACAAGCTGCTTTCCAGGCTACCCCTAAGTGACTCTGCCTCCTTTGGTTTCCCTGGAGCTTCTACTAAAATTCATAGACCAAACCAGATCCATTCATTTTCTCCCTCCCTCCTTCCCTCTCTCCCTTCCTTTCTTCCTTCTTTCCTTTCTCTTTCCCTCACTCCCTTCTCTTTTTCTTTTTTCTCTCCTTATTTTCCTCCCCCTTTCCCTCACCTTCCATCTATCTATCCATCCATTCACAAACATTCCTTGACCGCGCTGTTTGTGCCCTGAGCCCGGCAGTGTGGGACAGCAGCAGGCCCAGTTCACCCCCCTTGGGAAGACCAGTGAGGTGGAGGTGGCTGTGGTCATTATTCAGATAACCACAGATCTCCAATCCCAGCGATGGATGCTCTGTAAACAATGTACAGGGACTCCGATAGTGTCCGATAGGGACCTGCTTGCTGTCGAGGGCCCAGGAGGGCTCTCCTGGAATGAGGAGAGGAGGGCAGGAGTGGGAGAGCAATCTGACCGGGGGAGTGGGAGTCCCACTGACGAGGGGGACCGCCCAGCCCAGCAGCGGGCAGTTATAGGTCTCACGGGGCACTGTCCTGTCTGCATGTGTCCCTGGCCCGGCCCAGGCCTGACCCTCTGCCCTTCTCTGGCCCAGGTTCTCCTGCTGGAAGCAGCAGAGCGGCCCTCAAGCCCGGACAATGACCTGCCAGCCCCCCACAGCACGCCACCGCCCTGGAATGAGGACTTCCTCCCTGATGCGATCCCTCTCGCCCATCCAGGGCCTCGAAGAAGGCCCACAGGCCCAGCTGGTGAGTGCAGCCTCCAGGGGAAGGCTCGACCAGCCGAACACGTCCCAGGCGTGGCCTCCAAGGAGCCCGCAAGTAGATTACCCACTAGGTTTCTGAGTCAACTATATCCATGTGGCATTTTTAAAAATTGAGCTACCATTTAAAAACTGGGGGATTTCACATAAAAATCAGGATGTCTGGCTTCTCTTAGAAAAATGGAAGATTTAGCCATTGAGGCTAGCAGTCCCTCATGGAAACAACTGCCTGCAGCTAAGAATATCTGCCCCTTCAGATCTTGTCCAAGCTCTGCAGTTTGCCACAGTCCCTACCATTCCTTAATGTCTTACAGTTCAGCCACTGTCCTCATTAGCTGCCCTGATGCCCCTTAGCATCTTCATTCAGGCCCTCAGCCCAGCCTACTCCTCGGTCGGCTCAGTTTACAGCAGCCTCTGCCTGTATACTCCCAGGGACAGAGAGCTTACTGCCTCCCACCCCTCCTGGGGGCTCTGCACTAAACAGTCTGACTGCAGCTGGAGGACCCTCGCTACTCAGTTATTCTCTTACTCCTCACCACATTTTAAGGTCAGGGATAAAATTTTCTTTCCGCAACTTCCATCCATTGGTCAGTGTTCTGTCCTCTGGGCCTGCGAATAGTAATAATAATTATAATAATAGTAGCTCAAATTGGTGAAGGCCTCCTGTGTCAGGTGCTGTCCTGGGCCTTTACCTGAGTGGATGTTTAGCTGGCACCTGTCAGTCTGGCTGAATTCAGGGGCTTAAGGCTGGTGTCCTTTCTGACTAGTCAATATCCATGCTGTGCCGGTTATTAAATATTTTTGTATCACCTTAGACTGGACAGGCATCCTTTCTCATCATTCCAGTATGCTCATAAAGCTTGGAGTTACAAAGAAGAAAACTTAGGCTCAGAGAAGTGGCCTTTGGGTCACCCAGCGACCCAAGGGCTCTTTGTCCCCATGATTCCTGGCCCCACTGGAGCCCTTTGAAGGCGATGCTCTCCCTCCCTCCCCTCTCTCCCAGTTGAGCCCCGAGCTTCTTAGCACTGCCCAGACTCAGCTCTGAGCACACGCCCCGAATCCCGCCTGGCTTCCTCTGCCCTGTTTGTGTATGTGCCCGTCCTGTTGGGAGTCAGAGCAGAGTGGGGTAGGCGACCCCCAGCAATGGAAGAGTTGGCTTCCAGGGGCCAGTCCTAGGGCCAGGGAGGAGCAGACTTCTGAGGAGCTGAAACTGTGGCAGGAGGGGTGAGCTCAGGCCTGCTATGGGCACGGGACACTCTCACTCTGGGTCCTCCGGCCCACGTCTCTGCCACTGTCCCCAACTGCTCGCTCCAGAGGGCTACCCCACACCTGTGTTCTTCAAATTCTTGTTCTGAGACTGAAAGAGAAGGAGGCTTCCCATTTCTGGAGGACGCAGGCCCTAAATCTCCTCTCCCACCCCCAGGGTGGGGGGAGCTAGCATTGGGGAGGGGAAGGCTGGGAGGGACTCTGGATCTTCTGTGCCAGACCTAGCTCCTTTCCAGGGAGAGTGCAGTTCCAAGGAATGGCCACCAGGTGGAGAACAAACCCTACAAATGGGGGCACCCAGATTCCTCCTGGAATCCGAGAGAGCAGGTGGAGTCTCCCCAAACCAGAAGCCCGTCAAGCCCTTCTTCCTGGACCACAGTCACGCACAGTCAGAGGTGGAAGGGCCTTAAGAGCCAGTGCAGGTCCTTCCATCAGTCCAGCAAACGTTTCTGAGCACCCTCTCCAGGCAGTCAGAGGCAGAAGGGGCTGTCTCCAGGCCAAACGGTGGGTCTCTCACCTCTCTGTCTCCTCCCACTCACCCTTGGGACCTGGAGACCCTGGAAGTGGGCAGGTATGTCCTTTGGGACTTCTTGGAGTCTCCAAGGGGGACTTAGGGAGAGCTTTTTGCCATAAGCCCAACTCTGAACTCTGGGCAAGGAGCCAGCAGGATGTGGAGAGCGGGAACCTGACTCATCCATAGCCTGGCTCTAAGATCGTGAACAAGGGGCCACGCATTTTGGAGTCTCAGTTTCCCCACCTGTCAAATAGAAACAAAAGCAGCTCTTGAGATCATAGAGGTTAATAGATGCAAAAATGGTGTGTGGATTGTAATGACTGATTTGAGCTGACCATGATCCCTTTCGTCCCCTCAGGAAACCTCAGGAGGATGGGGCTTCTGGGTGCAGGTTGCTCAGACAGCATAGGTGGTCGGGCCGGGAGGCCCACCTCAGCCCACAGTGTTCTCAGGCCTCATCTCATTCTCTCCCCAGGGCCCCCAGGGCAGACAGGACCACCAGGGCCTGTGGGCCCCCCAGGCTCCAAAGGGGACCGGGGCCAGACAGGAGAGAAAGGCCCAGCAGGGCCTCCTGGTAAGCTCACTGACTTTGTCCTCCGTCTCCTGGGGAACAGACACTGGGGTTTCTGTCTAAGCCAGCGAGTCACCTTGGACACCGTCAGCACCCTAATTGCTGCCCATCCCTTGCACTTTAGGGCCCGGTCTCACCTGGGGCTGCAGGAAGAAGAGAAAGCTCTGGGAGCTGTGGGTACCGATGTGGGGGTGGGGCTTCCAGAGGTTTGGGGGTGTTCTCAGTTATTTAAACACCTCCAGAGAGCCCCAGCTCCTCCTGGGTCCTGTAGGGGAGTGACCTTCGTCAGGCTGGCTGCCACCCGTGGTGCTCCTGCCTCAGAGCTGAGCTCCCAGGAGGGGGCAGAGGGCCTGGGGCCAGAGCCATCCCTGCCTCTCTCCCTTGCCATCCCATTGGCCCAGGGGTCCGCCTATCAGGGGCTGAAAAGGAGGAAGCCATTTCGCTTACATTAAAAGACAGCCCTCTAGGGACATTGTGGTCTAGAGGCCACCACTGACCTTTGCCAACCCTCTCCCTCTCAGAGCCCGTTTCCTGTCAGTAATGTCGGCTGCCAGGCCCAACCCTCACGTGACCCCTCTTCTCCCCATTGCAGGCCTCTTGGGGCCGCCAGGGCCCCGCGGGCTTCCTGGAGAGATGGGACCCCCTGGACCCCCCGGCCCAGCAGGCAGCCCGAGCCTCCCTCCAAATGGTCCCCAAGGCGTCCTCTACTCCCTGCAGCCACCTACCGACAAGGACAGTGAGTGCTGACCTGAGGGTGGGGGGGCAGGCCCAAGCCACACTGTCTGCTGAGGGGTCAGCCCGCCTCAGAGGACCCCATGATATGGGACCCATCAGCGATCAGGGTGTCAGCTTGGCAGTAGGCCTGGACAGGCGGAGATCCCCAGGGGACCGATACTGACCCTGCAACCTTACTCTGTCCCTGCCTTGGGGCTTAGCTCCTGCCCCTGGGGTCCTGACCCTCCAAAGTTCACTCGGCTTTTTGGCCTGGCCTCGGGTTCCCTGCCTGGTGATAGCAGCGCCACTGAGGTCATCTGTTATCCCATCTCCTTGTCACAAGTCCCCTCACTGCAGGTCATTTGGCAAGTGTTGATTGAGCACCTACTGTGCGTCGTTACTGGGATACAGCAGTGAAAAAAACAGACTCCTGCCCTCAGGGGCCACAGGCTAGTGCAGGAGGGCACCCCTGAGCACCCGGCAACACTGCCCACATGTGGGGAAGCCTGAGAGCGGCGAGGGCTCCCGGTCTGGGGACAGTGAGGCAGCACCGCCGCGCGGAGCGAGCCTGCAGCCTGGGGCGGGCGGCGTTGTTGTTAGGTGCTCTGGGAAACCTGGGAAGGTTTAACAAGAAGCAAGTAGCAGGGCTGACTTAAAATGTTGAGGGGAGGGGGTGGGTGGGGACATCCTGGGCCCCAGGTAGAGGGGGACCTCTGTCAGCTGTCAGAGAGACCCCGAGCCCTGTCCTGCTGGTGCCTCTGTCCCTGCAGGCAGCACAGCCCTCACCTGCACGTTAAGACTTGGGCCTGAATTGCACTGTCCTCTCGGAGCCTCACTTTTCCCATCTGCAAAGTAGAGGTGATAATATTCCTTGATGGAGTTGCTCTGGGCTCATTAAACACAGCTGCCAGCCATAGCCTGAACCAGGAAAGAGAACCTATTCCCAAAGGAATCAGGGGTCATGGGCAGTCCCCAACGAGTGCAGGGGCCAGGCCAGCAGGGCAGGGCATGGAGAGGGACCTGGCTCTCTCAGGGGGCAGCTGGAGCGAATGCTAACTCACTGCACGTGGCTTTCCCACCCATACAGAGGCTCAGAGATGCTTGTGATGCACTTGAGGGTCTCAGGGCTTAGCAGCCCACATCCTGGGGCCATGCGGAGCCATCCGAGGGCTGCAGGCTGCCCTGGCCTGGGCATGATGCCCTGTGTCTGATGCTACCTGCCTACCACATTCAGTGCCCAGAGCTGTCCTCAGATAGGACCCTCCTTCCCACAGCCATGGGTCCTTTGGGAAGAGTGGGATGCCCAAGTGGGGACAGCTGGGGGGGCTGAGCACCCACAGGGGCCACCTGCTGTGAGGCCTATAGAGAGACGGTCCAGTCTTCCATGTGGAGAGGGAGAAGCAGAGGCGGCCACGCCCACCCCAGACATTTCCTGGGCCTGGCAGCTCTGGGCCTTGCTCTGGGGGTGGTCAGGGTAAAGTCACAATGGGTTCGTCCTCGAGGAACCCAGGCCTTGGGAGACAGGCCATTAGGCAGACCCCAGCCTGCCCCAGGACCCTGAGGGAAGCAGTTCAGAGGGGTGAGCAGGAGGGGTTTCCTGGAGGAGGCCTCAAATGAGTGAGTCAGCTGTGTGCATCAGGACAGGCATGTGGGGTGCAGCCTGGAAGAGAGCACCAGTCTGGGCACTGGGGAGGTGAGTGGGGCCGGCAGACTCGAAGGGTCCGGAATGTTCAGCAAGGAGTTTGTCTTTATATGAAGCCCATTGAGCATTCACTGCCCTTTGACCTGGCTTCAGTGTGCTCCTCTGAGCAGTGTGAGCAGTAGCCTCTGTTTGCTAAGGCTGCTGTGAGGCCCAGAGGGGTCCGCATGCCCATCCTGGCTCTAGGGGACCTCAGGTCCAGCCTCCAGCTCTGCCGGCTCCACCCTGCCAGGTCACAGGCCATCTGCTCTTCCCGCAGATGGAGACTCACAGCTGGCTTCTGCCGCCGTGGACACGGTGCTGGCGGGCATCCCAGGGCCCCGGGGACCCCCTGGCCCTCCAGGTAAGTGAAGAAGGCAGCAGCACCGGATGGCCTGGACTGGGTACCCCCTCCTGGGCTTGGCCTGAGCCAAGGGGTGTTAAGGGGGCATTCTGGGGGCTGTGGCCTTGGCAGGGTGCTGGGCACTCAGTCTGCCCCAACCTGCTGTTTGGCAGTTCACCTGTGGGACTGGACACAGGATGCCAAGTTCATAATGCCCACATAAAGCAGTTCAGAGCTGCCCTCTTGTGGACCGGGGTGGCAGATACACCAGGATTCATGGAGGCCCAGGCCGAGGCCCGGGGGGAACATGTGGTCAGCACAGGGGCAGCTCAGGTGGGGCTGGCGCCTATGAGAGGCAGGAGGCCCTGGGCCTTTAGGCAGAAACAAGAGGCCCTGGGGGAAGGGATGGCCGTGGGGCTCAATGAGCCAAGCCTGGATCTGGCTTGACCCCCCAACCTCCTTGGACCCTCACTGGAGGAGAGAGGGATTTGAAGCCCTACCTGCCCAGCTGTGTAGATGTTCCCAGGCCCCGAGCACTCACTCTCTGTCATTTACTCACTCTTATATGTTCAACAAATATTCACTGAGCAAACCTTACCTGCTGGGCTGTGTTCTAGGTCCCTGCAACAAAACAAAAGGTAATAAAACAAAGGTTCCTGTCATGGTGGTGCTTTCATTCTAGTGGAGGAAAACAAGCCTTGCTCAGATACCATCAGAAGGTCCGTGGGTCTGAGAGAGTGACAGATGGGAAAGTGGGGTTGGGGGAGGCCAGGCCGGGGCAGGCCTCGTGTCAAGCGTTCACTTGATCAACGCTCACAGGAAGCCACGGAGTGAGCTAGAGACTTGCTCTAGCTGGGGGGAGGGGGGCTGTCCTTTAACTGAGTCCAGATGTGTGCCCCACCTGGGGTGTCCTTTCCTGCAGCTTCTCCTCAAGCATGAGGTGGGGGGGGGGTCTGGGCGGGGGGGCCCTGCAGCCCTGGCGGCACAGGCCTGTGCAGGCCACCAGGGACAGGGACCTCACTCTTCCAAGCACGCTGAAGTTCAGTCAGAAACGCTGCTTCCTTTGCTGGGCACATGTGGCCCAGCCTGGTCCTCTGGGCTTTTCCTTGCCCATGAGGCAGTCAGACATGTAAACAGACAGCAGCCAGGGGCGGTGGCTGGTCCATGTCAGAGGTTGCCTAGGGAGAAGGAAGGGTGGTTGCTGAGGAGGCTTCTTGGAGGAGGTGATGCTCAGCCTGAGATGAGTAGGAAAGACCAGTGGGAAATAAATTGCAGGGATGTGGAGGGAATGGAGATGTTCCAGGAGGAAGGAACAGCATTGGCAAAGGCACAGAAGCAGAGGAACTTTCCTGGGGGGACTGGGCTGAGAGGGATCTTACTGACTAGATGCTTTCTGGGTATCTATATGGAGAGTGGGTGATCAAGAAGCAATTGTATTAACCAAGGCAAGAAAGTTCACCTTGGACGGGCCCAGTCCAAAGTCCCAAGGAGAGGCAGATGCGGGAGAGATTAGCCCGGGGACTGGCTGGCTGGGGACAGGTTGCAGACTGGCCCCATGGATGAGACCCTAGGAGGAGGAGCAGGTTGGGGTATAGGGGCTGCACGGAGAGAGTGGGTGGAGGTGGGTTCTCCACTCTGATTATGAGCAGGAGAGGCGAGGGGAGTCCCGCCAATCATTCACCAAATCTCTGCTGCCCATGGAGACAGACCGACCCACGGGCAGGAGCTGGGGGGATGGATGGAAATGTCCCTCTCCAGAGCTGATGGGGGCAGAGGGCTTCTCTAGCCCCAGGTGACCATCTGTGGCTCTGCCAACAGGTCCCCCAGGACCACACGGTCCCCCAGGGCCCCCAGGTGCACCTGGATCCCAGGTAAGTCCTCTCCCATTTCTGGTGGGTGAGGGGGCATTGGCTTCCTAGGAAAGGAAGAGCCAGGCTTCTTGCCTGTAGGAGTTGCTCAGGAAGGAACCAGTTCACCTGGCCAGTCTCTGCCTGGGGCCAGGTGGGACCCAGGGGCAGGTAGACGTGGGCTTCTGGCTTTGTCTGCAGCAGTGTTCTTACGCCAGAGAGGTGTTAGCGTCACTTGCATTTCATAGATGAGCTAACTGAGATCCAGAGAGGCCAGCATCACAGAGTGTCCACCCCAACCTGTCATCCCTCCTCCACAAGGATCACCTATGTGAGAGGGGACACCCCAAAACTTGATGGATGCCGCCACCCTGGCTTCCTCTCCCTTTCTAGCTGTGTGACTTTGGGCTAAAAGGAGCCTCTCTGGGCTCTAGTTCCTCGACTACTAAGGGGGGGAGTGCAAGGCCTCCCTGTGGATTGTTACAGGGAGCAAAGAGAAATGAAGTGCAGGAGCCCAAGAGCCTGGGAGGAAAATCCCGCCAGAGGAGGAAGGGCCAGGATGCGGGGGCGGCAGGAAGGGCGGTGTTGGGATGCCCTACTGTGCACAGCTTACTGCAGGCCCAGGGTGGACTAGCTCGTCCAGACTTCCAGACCGAGGGCTCTGCTGTTCTGGAGCTGTGGCTCAGGGGCGGGTATGTGAGAAGTGGCCCCCATACTGCAAGGGACGTAGATCCAGGCCTTGGCCCTGTGGGCACTGGGACCTGGGGGATCCCACATGTTCATTCATTCCTTTAGGATGAGTATTCACCAACCTCTGGGAGGGTGCCAGTCCCCCGTCTGATAACACAGTCAGGCCCCGGGGTCATAGGTCAGCTCCCTAAAGCTTACATTCTAGACATCACAGAACCAGTGTCCCGTGACTTTGAGCTGCTCCCTGTTGTCCCCACTGCGTGTTTTTACACCCGCAGGGCACAGTGTGGAGCCGGGCCAGCTGGTGCACAGCCCCTGGGGAGGGGTGGGAGGAACTCTGACCGGAGACGAGCCGCAGATAGCACAGGGCAGAGCAGAGAGGATGTGGTCCAGCCCCGGCTGCCGGCGGGCCCTGGGGTGGGACAGGGGGCTGAGGAGGGGCTGCGAGGCTCCCAGGCCTGATCCGCTTCTGAATCAACGGGGGCGGCCCAGGTAATCCAATAGTCTAAACCCGCAGAGCCAGGCACCCCAGGGGTACCCTCCTGGCCCCTCAGGACCCAGCCACAGGCCCCGGAGAAAGGGGTTGAGGAGCAGGTGAGAGAATGACAGCGCCTGAGAAGACTAGGGTGAGGGACAGAGAGTCCCAGGGAACCACAGGAGGCGGCTCGGGGAGAGAAGTCTGGCTGAGCTCCACATACCTCTGGAGCTCTGTGCAGGGGCCCCCCAGCCCCCCAGCCCCCAGCAACAGGCAGGCTCAGAGATGGCAGTGTTCCCAACCTCTGCCCCCATCCGCTCATCCCAACTGCTCTAAGGATCCCGTACTTTAATCCCAGCAGCAATGGGGAAGTGGAGGCTCAGAGAGGTTCTGTCACTTACTGGAGTTGCACAGCAGGGAAGCAGAGCTGGGGTCCCAACATGGCCAAGCTCCTTTCAGGCCCTCCCCAGCAGCCTTTGCTAAGAAAGTTCTGGGTGTTTCGGGTAGCCTTATTCTGTACAGTGGTCTGTTTCACAGTCTTCTAGGCTTTGTGGGCAGGGCTGCCTCCGGCACTTCTGCAGACCATGTCCTTGGGGGAACCCAGGTCTGCAAGATTCCAATGAGGTTAAAGGGGACCAAGTCTGAACTGCTCGTTCAACCTCCCTCAAGGGGGTGACCAGGCATCAGCCCGAGGGGACTTCAGGTTGCTCTTACTTGACCCCTTACTTCCTTACTGTGGTCTTTCCCTGAGGCTAGGGGCCGATGGCCAGGGCTTAGATGTCAGAGGGCACAGGCCTATTTCTGGCTCTACAGGGCCCCCCTGGACAAACCCCTTCCAGGACCCACTGCCAGGGCCTCACCAGGCTCCCACATGGCCAATGTTAGCCCAAATATTGACAATGTCAGAATGACCACCAACCTCCTCTGCTCACCCCAGAGGCGCCAGGCTGTGGCCTCACTGTGGATGGCGGGGTCAGTCCGATGACCCAGCCATCATCTCCTTCCCTTTCTAAGGAATCAAAGCCTGTGGGGATTGGGGGGAGGGGGGAGAAGGGACAATGATGGAAGGCCAGGTGGCCTCTATCCTCTCCTCTGAGCAGGACAGGTAGACAAGGGTTTGAAACCTAGCTGTGCCAGTTTCCAGCCGGTGACCCTGGGCCTCAGTTTCCCCATCTGCAAAATGAGGATGAAAATCCCTTCTGAGCAGGTGCGCTGTGAGGAATGAAGGAGATACTAGATATAAAAGACCTTTAATAATAAATTTCATGTTAAAAAGAAAGAAAGAGAGAAAGAAAGAAAGAAAGGAGGGAGGGAGGGAGGGAGGGAGGGAGGGAGGGAGGGAGGGAGGGAGGGAGGGAGGGAGGGAAGGGAAGGAAAGGAAAGGAAAGGAAAGAAAAGAAAAAGAAAGAAAGAAAGAAAGAAAGAAAGAAAGAAAGAAAGAGAAAGAAAGAAAGAAAGAAAGAAAGAAAGAAAGAAAGAAAGAAAGAAAGAAAGAAAGAAAGAAAGAAAGAAAGAAAAGAAAGAAAAAGACCCTTAATAAATGCTGTTTATGAACCAAATCTCTCCTGGGGCCTCGGATACTATGCACAGGAGCAGGGACACCTGCCCCTGCCCCCAGTAGCTGATAGTCTGATGGGGGAGGCAGACAATGAAAGGTAAGGAAGTGTAAGGAAAGAACTAAATGAGGTGATAGGGCAGAGTAACTGGACAAAAAGCCTACTGTGATAGGAGGGCACTGACAAACATGGGCAGGTGACATTGGCTGAGACCAGAGGAAGCAGAGGAGCAGCCACGCGAAGATGCCAGGAAAGAGCAGTCCAGGTGGAAGGAAGTGAGACTGCAAAGGCCCTGCGGCAGGGAAAAGGCTGGGAGGTACTGAGAGGCGAGTGTGCTGTGAGATGAGGTGGAGACGTGGGCAGGGCCTTCACTTGCAGGGCTGAAGTCTGGGTTTTTGTCACAGCGGAAAGGGAACTCTTAAGTGTCAAGGAGGGAGAGTGCATGTTCTGATTTATATCTTTAGAAGGCCCCCTGGCTCTTGTGGGGGGAATGGGATTCTGGGGTGGGGGAGGGGGCGAGGAGATCAGGGAGGGGCCATGGTAGTGCAAAGGGGGGCTTGAAGGCGACTCGCAGGTGGTAGCGGTAGAAATGGCCAAGTGAACAGACATATTTAGAAAGAGGACCTGACAGGTCTGGCTGACGGAATGAATCTGGTGAGTGAGGGAAAGGGAAAGTGAACCCCCAGGTGTGCACTGGAGCAGCTGGGGGACCTCAAGCCATTGCCTTGAGAAGGGTGACTCGGCGTGGAGCTCCACTTTGGGGAGGTGGAGTGGGGCGCATCCTGGTCAGCCGGGTGGGGATGTCGGAGGATAGCTGGACACATGGGTCTGGGGATCTGGGGAGCCTTCTGGCGGGGCCTCAGCACTGATGGGAGTCCGCATGTGGTGCTTTCAATGCCACCATTGCTGTCACTCAGTCTCCGAGGGCCTTTCTCTCGTGTGTGGGGCAGGGACAGGGGGGAGTGTGCTTTGCTATCTATTTCCCTTTTCTGATTGCCCATTTTGCAGATGAGAAGACCAAGGGCTCAGCTGAGGCTCATGTAGGAGCCAGAGAAGGGTGGCTCTAGAACCTAGAAGGCCCTCAAGTGTGGCCTTCCCATTTCCTCCATGTCATCGTCCTCTTATTCTATTTTTCAGATCCAGAGCCCCGTGCAGGGGGAGGGGAGGACTGAGGGGTTGCCAAGGGCAGGCGGGCAGGCAAGGACTGATCTGCTTTGCTTGATTATCTGCAGGGCCTGGCTGGAGAGCGGGGCATGACGGGGCCATCTGTAAGTGTGGGGTTGTCTAGACAGGCCACCCCTGGGGCAGTGGGCCACCCCTGGGGCGGTGGGCGCTGGTGCAGGCCCAGGGTGCCAGGTAGATGGGAACTGTCCCAGGTGGCCTCACGGGACAGTTCCACTTTGGAGAGGTGGAGTGGGGCACATCCTGGTCAGCCGGGTGGGGATGTCGGAGGATAGCTGGACACATGGGTCTGGGGATCTGGGGAGCCTTCTGGCGGGGCCTCAGCACGGAGCTCAGCCCCACAGCCTCCCCAAACATGGCCTTATCCAACCCAACCAGAGTGGGGCAGAAGAGAGGAGGGGGCAACCTGAGTGCAGTCCCAGATGCCCAAGTTGAGAAGGGATGGCCTTGGGAGGTGGGGAGCCACCTCACTGGGAGTGCGAGCAAGGACTGGAACAGCCTCCTGTTCACCGGGGCTGGAGGAGAGTCCCGAGGCCCCATCCAAGGAGCCCAGACGCCTGGGTTAACGTGCTGTGAACCTAGAGCGTCCCTTCCCTTCGCCGAACCTCCATCATTTAAGAGGCTTAGAAAAGGGGGTGAAACGAGAAATACCAACTCATAGTTGCTTCACTCTAGTTGTTCGCTGCTTGCTTGTCATATGTGCCTTGGCCAAGCAAGCCCAGAGCTCTGAACCAGCGTTCTAGGTTGATGCTCTGTCCACTGTGCCATGACAGGCCAGGCTAGTTTCCACTGGGTCACGACAGGCCGGGCTAGCTTCCATTCTTGGAAACAAGAAGGTAGCAGCCTCAACTCCGGCCCCTAGAGGAAGAACCTCCTTCATGACCAAGGCCTTATGTGGAGGGGGAGTGGGGAGGCAATGATGTCTGGGAGGAAGGGTGGATCTTTGCTGAGCACTTACTGTGTGCTGGCCACAGTGGCGGTACACTTCATCCAGAGTGTATTTAAGCTTTACAGCGACCCAGCGAGACTGCATTTATTATCCTCATTTGCCAGAATTAGCAACCCAGAGAAGTTAAGTAACTTTTTCAAGGTCACCCAAGAAAGCTACTGTAGAGCCAAGACTTAACCCCAGGCATACATATTAGCCCCCAAAGCCACGCCTCCTCCCAGGCTTCTGTCTGTCTATAATGTATGACAACACTTTTATAGCACCTTTAGGCAGTGGGCTCCAGTCTAAGCTTGTTATAGATGTTGATTTACTTAATCCTTCTAATAGTCCTATGCGGTAGATGCTGTTATTATCCTATTGTAGAGATGAGAACACTGAGGCACAGAGAGGTCAAGTGCCTTGATCAAGGTCACTCCGGAGGAGTAAGTACCAGGAAGATGTTATTGTGAGGTTGGCCCCATTTTTGAGACAGGGAAGCAGAGTCCAGAATCCTCAGAGGTAGGAGACTTCATCCCTAGAAGAGCCAAGACATGAGCTTATGAGGTTCCAAACTGGACGTCCCCCCTGCCCCAGAAGCAGAATTAAGCTCCTAAAGCCAACTTTAGACACCTCCCAAGTACAGCTGTGCAGGGTGACCAGGGCCTTGGCCTCCCACTGCTCTGCTCACCCCAGCTCCCCGCCCCTCCCCACACTAGCTGTTGACTGCATGACTTGCTTCTTAGGGTGAGCCTGGCAAGAAGGAAGAAGAAGAGGAGAAAGCTGCCACAGAGGTAACTGTGCTGTGGCTCCTGCATACCTCCGCCCCTTAGCTGTGTCTTAGTGGGAGAGCGGTACCCAACAGATCTATACTGACCCCCCTTAGCCTTGACCCCAGCGCTTCCCACAGGGCGAATGGGGTTCCAGCCCCATGTAGGAGACACATGAGTCAACATTACAGCATAGTGTGATTAATCTGTTACGGGGATAGCACTGATGGGTGACTGGCCCAGGGCAGGGCCTGGGAGAGACCCTGCTGGAGGGGACAGGAGGAGCCACAGACCTGCAGAGGAGGCTTCAGGATGCGGGGTCCCTACCCAGGGACAGGACTCTCTCGTGACCAGTGCCTGGTGCACTGATGTGCCCACAGGGTCACAGGCTGGTAGACACATGGGGCAAGTAAATAGATGGCTGGCAGAGGCCAGAGAGGATGATGAGGGTGTGAGAATGGGAGCAGGTAGGGGCCTAGACAGGATGGGTGGGGAGGGACACAGTGGGTGAGGACACGGCCATGGGGACCTTCTACCTACTGGGAGCAGGTGGGGCGCTGGTGACTGGGATGATGGATAAAGGGGGTCAGGGCGCTGGGTTCAGCAGGGGAGACCTTGCACGCTGAGGAGAGTCCCCTGAACAGCAGTGGCTACCTGAAGTGAGCGACCTTGGGACAGTCCTGAGCAGGGGGGTACCTCATGAGGGGGGTGATGGAGGCAGGCAGCTGTGGGAGGGGGACTGGGTAAGGAACCTCCCAGAGGTCCTTGTGGGACTGGAAAAGGAGGAAGATGCTGGAGCCAGAGCAACTGTGGTGGGCTGAGCAGGCAGCGGGAGGAAGATGTGAGTGCAGGGTGTAAGCACAGATTCACGGCCACTTCCGGTGCCAGACTGAGAGGGCACTCAGGCCGCCCCCTGTTTCCTAAGAGTGCAGCCTGGGGCCCAGGGACACGGCTTAGCTAGGTCCCTGACCGAGGGGCTGGACCCCCTGCGTCTCGCCAGGACCCCCATCCCAGATACTGCCCGTAGCATAGCTTCTGGGGACTATGGTTCCCTAGAGGGAAGACCTCTCTCCTGGAACCCAATAGGATGCTTGTTGGTTCCTTTTGTTTTGTTTTAAGCTAAATTAATCTGAATGTCATGCTATACCAGTAAAAAGTGTCCACTTTGCTTCTAACTCCAGGCAGGGCCTTGACCCTTCACCATCACTTTTTTTTTTCAAAGTGGCCTTGACACCTGTCTTCTCGATAAAGCAGCTCACTCACATGTCGGCACGCGAGGTCCTTGGCCCACATGTAGGCCGGGTCTCAGAAGTGCAGACCCACCGTCATCCTGCCCTCCTGCCGGCACCCCGGGAGCAGTGGTTCTCTTCCCCTTTTCTTCCAGGAAGGAAACCAGCAAAGCTCCCCCACCTGTGGGCCCATGCTAGGTGCTCTGCAGGGTCTTTTCTGGAAAGAAGGGCCCACAGAGAAAGCAGGCAGGCAGCTGCGGAGCAGAAAGAGCCCAGACTGGAGGGAACAGGTCTGTGCCTGAAGCCCCAGTCAGCCGCTTCCAGGCTGTGGGTCCAGAGGTTACCTTCTCTGTGCTTCGGTTTCCTTGGCTGTGAACAAGAATTCAAGTGCCATCCCTGGCATGGAGTGGATGGTGGCCGTTGTATTAATGATGGTGACAGGAGGGACGAGGCGGGACTGGGGAGGACTGGGACGACATGTACATTGAAGCAGATGGCCCTGACCCTGGCTGCTTCCTCCCCGCCAGGGTGAGGGGGTGCAGCAGCTGCGGGAGGCCTTGAAGATCCTGGCGGAGCGAGTCCTCATCCTGGAGCACATGATCGGGATCCACGGTGAGTAGTGACCGGGCCCAGGAGAGAGCAGGGACACAGCTGCCCACAGAGTTGGGAATCTCCCTCTGCTCCTACCTCCCCACTCCTTGCTGTCCTCAAGAGGCTGCTAGCTCTTCTGATCTCCCTGCCTCCATATTTCCTTCACTTGGCTGCCAGACGGTTTTCCCCAAACCCCAGCCTGACCTTGTCCCTCCCCTGCTCAAGGACCCTCAGTGACTCCCGGCTGCCCATGATTGACATCTAGGTTCATCAAGTCCTAAGCCCCTCCCTAGCATAGCCTGGTGCCTAGTGACACAAAGCCACTACCCAGTCATCCAAGGTCCCCTCCCACCTCTGTTCCTTTGCTCAAATAGGTCCCTCTGCCTACTAAATACCAACTCCCACTTCAGGACCTGCTCCAAGTTCTGTTCTGTGAAGCAGACCTCCTCTGTCCTCACAGGGCTCTGCAGAGCCTATGTTCCCTGATGGGCTGAGATTTCCATGTCTCTCCCTGGTGAGGGTGGTGACTGGCTTTTCTTCAGGACCTGGAGCTTGGTCTGATCAGCATTTGTTAAAGAATGAATGAATGAATGAATGAATGAGTCCTCGTCGGGTACAGCACTCCCTGTACTGGCCAGGGAGCAGAAGGGAAGGTACCTTTGAGTAACCCCAAGTCCCACCCTCCTGCTCTTCTTGCAGATCCCCTGGCCTCCCCTGAGGGCGGCTCCGGCCAGGATGCTGCGCTGAGAGCCAACCTCAAGATGAAGCGCGGTGGTGCCCCACCTGATGGTTCCCTCGCTGCCCTGCTTGGCCCCAGCCCTGTGCAGAAGAGCACTGGCCGGGCCAGCAGTGGGAAGTAAGGGCCCAAGTCTTCAGGACAAGCCGGCCCCACCAAAGACCCAGCCCTGAAGCCTGTTCCCCCACTGGATCCTGAAGGCACCCCTAATGGGACTGGGCTCCAGGCATGGACAATCATGAGGGACATTGACTTCTAGGGCTTGTGGGCCTTGAGGACAGATGACATCTCCAGTGTCAGAGTCCAGAGGGTCTCAGCATCCTTGGCAGAGCCCTGCTCCTGGCCCTCCTCTCTCCCTCCCCGTCCTCCCACCCCCCTGCAGGAGACAGAGTCTGGGTGGGCGGGGCAGGGTGTGAGAATAATCATAATACTTATCATTTACTGAGTTCCTGTGACATGTGGGCCTGTCCAAGGGGCTCTCCCTGCATTGTCTCATTTAACCCTTAGGAGGTAGGCTTGTCCCCACTTTACATGGGGGACAGAGGCTTGAAGAGGATAAATAACCTGCAAAGCCACCAGACCATGGAGGACTGGGGCAGGATTTGAACCCAGGCCCCTCAGTTCCTGATCTCTAACTGGCCGTCTCCCTCTCTTCATGGGAAACTCAGACAGGGTGAGCACGGGGCTGTAGGAAGGCTGGACTGGCCAGTGGAAAGGAGGGCAGGTCCCTGGGTCTCCTTCCTCAACTCCAAACCAGGGAGACCCTGAATAAACCCACGACAGTCACACGGACCTAGGGATTGAGGAAGGAGCATTGGGGTGCAAGGGCCCTTAAACCGAGTTGGCATAACCCACTGCTGCTTCCCAACCTCTCTGAGCCCACCCTCCCCCACCAGGGCACTTCCACCCTGAGCCGGAGGGCGGAGGACTTCACAGGGACATGCACCCTCAAGGGCCATCACTTGCAGCTCTGTTCTCTCCCAGTCTCTCTGGGAATCTGTAGGGTTGGCCACGTCTGCGTTAGGTGACAAGTCTAATGTCCTCTTGACGAAGTCGAGGAAGAAGGGCCGCCAGAGCCCCAGGCCTTGCTGGGGAGAGAGGCGCCCGCCCCAGGGTGGTGGGCCCCGGCAGCTCCACAGTAGACCCCCCTGGGTCCCTGGCGCCCCAGAGAGAGCAGCTCAGACCACAGCCCTCAAGGCCACCCCAGCCCCTCAGGCCACAAGTCCCCTGTGATCCAGACTGCCCTGGTGCTCCTCTCTCACTGGGCCAGGACCCGCACTCGAGCGAGGGCAGCAGACTCAGATTCATAGGTGCTGGCGCCGCCCCAAACATGTCTCCCCTTGTGGCAGGAGCGGTCATGCCCAGTGCTCTCAATGCTGCAGGGAGGCTGAGCCTGCTCCTGGACCCTCGTAACCTCTCCTGCCCTCAAAGCTCTGGACGTCCCTCTTCCGGCAGGGCCGTCCCCGGGGCCAAGGGGCGGCCTCCCACAGGCCTGTCTCCAAGGGGTGGTCGGAGGTGGGCGGTAAGTCTGTAACGCTCTGACAATAAAGGTGCTCTCCCCACTGAGGGGCTCGTGTCCCGGGGCTGCGGCTGCAGGGAGGCCTGGCGGGCTTGGCCACGGTGACTCGCAGGTGCTGCAGGAGCCATCCAAGGAGGCCCACATCTAGTGACAATGTGACTGGTGAATGCTGCTTGCCCAGTGTGACACACAGGGCAGGCGGTGGCCACAGGGTCATGCTTAATACAGCAGAGGGGGAAGCTAATCTTCAGGGAGCATGAGGAGGGACCATGGAGAAGAAAGGGGTCTTCAGGGATCAGCGGGAGTTGGCTAAACGGCAAGGGCAGACAACATGGGGAAACGCTGGAAGGAGGGAGGAGCGTGGCCCGTCGGTGAACCCTCTGGCAAAGAGCACACAGAGCGCGCATGCCGGGGTACAGAAGGGAGAGCATAGGCCAGGCAAAGGCTTCTCCCAGATGGCTGGGTCCCTTTCTCTTTTGCCAGGCCACCCTCTCAGCTCACTGGAGCCCCATCACCCCCACCCTGCCCCAAACACCTTTAGGGCTCCCACAAGACCTACTGCCATCTGACAAGCCAAGTCCTCTACCCCTTAGTGAAGCCAGCCAGGCGGCACTGCAATCTCCCAGACCCACGGGCTGAATGGGGCCCTAAGAGAGAGTTCTGCTGACCCAGGACACCAGTGTGTTGCCCTCGTGGTCCCTAGCCCAGGCTCTGCCCGGGCTTCTCTCTGTGAATGTCTTAAAGGCAGACCATGTCACCATCGGCATCTGCATCCTTAGAGCAGGGGGCCACTGCTTTGAAAGAGTGTGGACTGAACATAAACATGCAGGTGGCAGTCTACACATACACATAAAGCCCCTCGGTGCAGGACAGAAACCAGCAGCCAGTGGGAGGTGGGGCTTCAAAGGGTAGGAGCTAGATCTCCATTGGCCATCATGTTCCAATGCATAATTCTGCAAGGTCTCAATCTGAAGTCATCTGGGTCTTCCAGGTCCTTTTAATAAATATTTGTCAAAGCTGGCTGGTTGGCTCAGCGGTAGAGCATCGACCTGGTATGCAGGGGACCCGGGTTCGATTCCCGGCCAGGGCACATAGGAGAAGCGCCCATTTGCTTCTTCACCCCCCCTCCTTCCTCTCTGTCTCTCTCTTCCCCTCCCGCAGCCAAGGCTCCATTGGAGCAAAGATGGCCCGGGCGCTGGGGATGGCTCCTTGGCCTCTGCCCCAGGCGCTAGAGTGGCTCTGGTCGCGGCAGAGCGACGCCCCAGAGGGGGCAGAGCATCGCCCCCTGGTGGGCAGAACGTGGCCCCTGGTGGGCGTGCTGGGTGGATCCCGGTCGGGCGCATGCGGAAGTCTGTCTGACTGTCTCTCCCCGTTTCCAGCTTCAGAAAAATACAAAATATATATATATATATTTGTCAAAGTAGTAGCAGTAGTAGCATAGAACATATTTTATTTAAGTTGGTTAGCTCAACAGACAACTTTAAAATATATAGACATATGGGAAGCCTCCATTTGTCCCCTGGCCTGTATCCTGCATGGTCCGGGAAGGCCTGGGTGGGAGTTAACAGAATCTAGAGTGAGCCCTAGAATGGGAACAAGATGTCCAGGTGCTCCCAAGCCCACCTCAGAGCCACTGGGGGTGCAGGAGGGAGCCAACTTCCAAAGGGGGGTCATGGACAGGCCATGTCTGCAGTGTGTTGAATGGGGCAGGGTAGAAAGTGTGGACTCCACAGGAGGCTCTGGTCCCTAAGGGCTGCGGCTGTGGGACAGGGTTTCGTCAGTGAGGTGAATGTGACCTGGTCCTTCATAAGGATGAGATCAGGCACCATGCTAAACAGCCGGCAGGCCTCTCCTTCCTTCAGCTTCACAGCTGCCCTTCCCCTTTTCGTGGAGAGTCAACTCAGTAGAAGCTGAATGGCTGGGTTTCAGAACAGGTCTATGGGACTCAGGCAGGCTGTGCTCTCAGCTGCCGAGCTCTGGAAGAAAAAGCAGTTCATACAAACCAAGACCCCGAGGGATGGCCCTGCAAGGGGAGTGCGTGTGTGGGTAGAGGCCAGTGGTGAGCAGAGCAGAAGGAATTCTCACAGGAGACTGAAGCAGCTGCCAAGCACCAGATCTTAGAGGGCCCCAAACGTTGCAAGAAGAAGAAATTGACCCATAGGAGACAGGCAGCCATGGCAGGTTCTCACCTGCCCTCTGCCCTTCCTCTGGCCGGAACTATCTGAAATGCAAACCCGACAGCATACCTCACTTACTAATGAATCTGCCGTGGTTCTCCTGTTCCTGGCCCCAGCCCGGGCTCTGCAACCTGAGGCTGTCCTCGGGCTGTGGGCTGCAGAAATAGCAGCAGTCCTCTCTCTACTCAGGCCAGAGGTGCTCTCATTGGCTGGCCTCATCTCTCCATCCTGTGGGTACTGGATGAGGGGGGTTTTGGCACTTAGAGCCCCAGTGGGAGCACAGTTTGTTGCTTTGGGCAAAATCCTCAGACACATCAATTTCTCTGATGCCTGCAATTTGACCGAGTCAGGTTGGGACCCTCTGGTCTTTGATTCTGTCCTGTACCATGAGCGTCTTTGTGCCCATGTGTGGAAACTGCAGCGTGCACTTTGGTGCTCAGCTTGCAGGTCCCAATGGTGATCAGAATGGGGAAGCAAGTCCCCCAGTGCCCTCAGCTAGGATGCCATTACTGGATCGCCAGAGTCCAGCCCACCTCTGCTGTCTGAAACTACCCTTCTCCCAGCCCCTGGGGAGGGGACTCGACACAGCCCAGGGCAGGGAGAGAGTGGGCATCCCTGAACTCCGGGCTCCACCTGCCTGCATGGGCCACCCGGGGGTTAATGAGGGAGAACTAACACAGGCCCACCCACTCACCCACCCACCCCAGCCTGTCTCCTCCCCGAGTCTGCTCTGGACCCCGGGGAGCTCCCTCTTTCCAGGTACTGCTTCCTACATACACTTCCCCTGTGCCCTAGTGTCCAGATTCAACCCAGCATTTCCTTTCAAATGCCAGTGGTTCCAGCCCCTGGTACACGTGTACATGTGTGAGTGTGTGCATGCACCTATATCAATGCATACGTGTATGTGCAAATGTGCTTGTGGGCACACACATGGGCATACATGTGTGTGCTTGAGTGTGTGTACGTGGTGGGACAGGCTGGCAGCACTCCACCAACACCTTCCAGGTCCACTCCTCTGGGGTCCAGAGCTGTCATAGTCCCTGTGGTCCCCAAGGCCCTTGCCTGTGACTGTGCTGTGGGCTCCGTGAGACCCTGTCCTTCTCACACCCCTGCCCATCTGAGCCGGGGGAGCAAGGCACCGACTTGGACTGCCCCTCTTTGGGGGCGGGGGTGGGGTCTCCTGGGCAGGGCAGGTGTAGGCTGAGTCTAGACCCGAACATGGCTCCTCTGCCCACCACAGGGACCTCTGCCTGCCCCACCCCAATTGACCAGCAACCAAAACAGAAATTCAGGATACCTTCAGTTAGATAGTGACTTCTGGCAAGTACCCCAGTGTGGCAGCCAGTGTGGAAGGACCTCGGACTGGGTTGCCCTTCAGTGGCTCTTACTAAAGCAGCTGAATCTGTTGTTTAAAATATGAAAGAGCCCTGTGTGACTGACCCCAGCTGTCCATGTGCTCCCACCATCCCCCCGCTCCTCTAGATTCCCCCACAATCCAGGACCCTGTTCCAGTGCCAGGCGCAGGATCTGTTGCAAGTGGTGGGTCCTGTGCTACACTGGTCATAAAATATTTCTAATGTCGTTCCCAGCATAGGCAATGAGAAAGTGATGGAAGGGCCAGGGGCCAGGGGTGCACATTGCCTCTGCCGGAGAACACGTCATGGCCTCAGACAGAAATTTGCTGCCGGTGCGCTGCCTGTGCATGGAGGACCTCCAGGCAGAGGGGCTGGATGACCTTGCCCCCAAACCCAGAAGTGGGCAGAAGTCTTGGACAGCCCCAGGCCGTTCCTCTCAGGAATTCCAATAAGACCCCACATTTCCTGGTGTATCCCCTTAAGACTAGACCTCAAGAAAATGTGGTGTGACCCGTTTCTGGGGACCAAGGAGGAATTAAGTTGTGGCAGAAAGTTAATCAAACAGTCCCCTCATGCCCTGGGGCTCGGGAGCCACCTCTGAGCATCTCCCCTCCCAGAATGCCCTGGATGAGGTTGGCCTGGCCCAGGTTGTGCAGGAAGGGCACTTTGAGGGCACATTCTTTTCCCTCTTGAGTTCGGCATGTCCCAAAGACCCACAAGGGGCTGTCAGCATGGGCAGGAACTGCCTGACTTTAACCAGAGGCACTGCAGGTGCCACTGGGGTACCCCAGCCCTCACTTCCCTGAATCAAAAAGGTGCCTTCTCAGCTCTGTCCCCACCATTAGGCTGTGATCTTGTGAACAGGGTCCCATCTGCATCCCCAGTACCCAGCTCTGATCACTGCAGTGTCATGGGACATTCCCAATAGGAGACTGACTCTAAGAGGCAGTGACTGAGCAGGTGGGCAGGCGCAGGCGGGCATCCATGAAAGGCTTAGGTCAGAATAGAAGCCCCTCCCCACGCTGGCTACCCACACCTGCAATCCCAACCACCCCCGAGGTTTCTGGAACATTTCTCTTCCAGGCATGTTTTATGGGTTATAAAAAAAAGAGAATTTCACAAGTTTTTAAATTACTTGAATTCTAGGGAGATTTATTTCCAATGTTATTAATAAATTCTAATGTCACCTATAACTTGCAATCGCCAGTTAATGAACTTGCAATTGGTGCATTGTAAAAGGCAGATTAAATGCTGTTTCAGGCAAGGGGCTGGTAAATCTAATAAGCCGGTGCGGCTGGAGGAGACAACTAGGCTTACACTTCCAAGTCTACCCCGCCCCCACGTTGATGGGTAAGTGTTGACATGGGCAAGTAACAACGGAGTCTCAGTGTCCTCATCTGTACAAGGGGGTCAAAGAACCCACTTCCAGAACCTTCATGGTATTTGGAGTTGAAGCTGTTTTTTTATTCACAGATAAATGCAATGAGGGGGTCCCACGTGATCACTGGAGCCCCGAGTCCTGGCTCTGGCACTGTGGGCTGGGTGGCTGTACAGGTTTCCTGAAGCTGCTCTACCAACTGCCAGCAATGCACCCTTTGCCAGCTTTGGAGGCTAGAGCAGGCGTGGCCAACAGTTTCTGCCCCCCGGGCCAGATTAGAAAAAACTTTTTTCACGGGCCAGATGAAATATTAAAATTAAAAAATGTTAAATACAAAAATGATTCATTTAAGTAAACAAAATTTTATTATTTAACTTGTTCATGAATAAATGTGAGTGAAAAAAAATTTAATATACAATATTATTTTAATAAAAATATATTTTAATAAAAATATAATTACATACCGTATCAATATCCAAACTGTATTGCAATCAATCAAAACAATATTTAATTAATAGAATGAGCTTGAAGGGGTTACATCGTAAATAAAACAATTATTTCGTTTCACAAACAGCCTGGACACGTTTTCAGTTATCAACTGCAGCTGTTGTCTGTGCTGCAATGCCACTTGATTCAGCACACTTGACCACAAAAATAACGAAATGTTTGACCTTGGGTGCGCACTGGCAAACTCCGCCTAAAAGAATGTGGGTTTCACATCACCGCTAAACATCAAACAGTTCATATCGAGTACAGATGAGTACAAAAGTTGTAAATCTTTATAATGGAATTTTTTTAAAAAATAAAGGAGTATCGCGAATCCATTCGACCAATTATTGGAAGTTAACCCTAGATTAGTCACACGCAGAATTCTTTTCCGTGTATCACTATCTTCTTAAATATCTCAATTTCCAATAATCAAAGACGCTTCCTCTTCTGAGTAGCTGAGATTTTAAAGTAGCAGAGAATATTAAAAATTTAATCATGGGCCGCATAAACTCATTACCAGGGCCGGATGTGGCCCGTGAGCCATATGTTGGCCATGCCTGGGCTAGAGTCTAAAATCAAGGTGTTGTCAGGGCCACGCTCCCTACAAGGCTCCTGGGGGAGCCGTTCCTTGCCTTTTCCAGTTTCTAGTGGTTCCAGGCGTCCCTTTGGCTTGTGACTGCATCCCTCCAACCTCTGCCTCTGTCTTCTTATGGCCTCCTCCCTATGCCTGTCTTGTCCTCTCTGTCTCTCATAAGAATGCTTGTCATTGGATTTCAGGCCCAGTCATGTAATCCAGGATGATCTTTTCATCTAAATCCTTGACTTATTCTCATCTACAGATGACCCTCCTTCCAAATAAGGTCTCATGCAGAAGGTCTAGGAATTGGGACTTGGACATATATTTAGGTATGGGGGGTATTCTTCAGACTACAATGGTGACCTTAGGTGACCTTGAGCAATTTACTTAACCTCTCAGGACTCTCCTCTTTTACCTTGTGCAACAGAGGTACGCTTCACTGAAGTAGGAGAAGCGACTACCTACTGTGTGGCAGGCACTGCTCTGAGCCTGTTATGTGTGTTGACTCATTTAACCCCCACTCTAACCTAATGAAACAAGTGCTTTAATTGTCTTTATTTTGCAGGTGAACAAATTCACGCCCAAGGTTAAACGACTCACCTGTTGTTGTCCACAGAGTAAGTGGTAGGGTCAGGATTTAAACCCAAACTATCTAACTCTGCAGCTTACATCCCCTTTTTTCTAACTGAGCTTTTGCTATAATTCACAAACTGTCCAACTCACCCATTGCAAGTGTATATTCGGAGTTGTGCAATCACCACCACAATCAATTTTAGAACATTCTCATCGCCCCCCAGTGAAACCCTGTATCATTTATTAATAATCCTAATCCTCCCATTCCCCCTAGGCAGCCAGTAATCTGCTCTCTGTCTCTGTGGGTTTACCTATTCTGGACATTTTGTGAAAATGGACTCATTCAATATGCGGCCTTTTACATCTGGCTTCTTTGGACTTAGCATAACGATTTCAAGGCTCATCCATGTCGTGGCATTCATCAACGCTTCATTGCCCTTTATGGCCCAACAGGAGCCAGCACCTGTAACCACTCTGAAGACTTGTAAGGTCCCAGCAGATCTGTGGGGTCAGCATATTCCAGAAACCACAACCAAACGCTGCAGCTCGAGCAGCGAGGATTCTGTGGGATGTGGGAGATGCAACCTCTTACCCTTCTCTCCACAGCACTGTCCTCTCTGGCACAAGATTTCTGGCACAGCAAGGACCCCAGCAATGCCGATAGCAGGGGATGACCTAGTATGCCAGCCATAAAGCTTGGTCACTTCTGAAGTCAAGCTGTTCTGCGGGCAACTGGGGCGGAGTCTCCTGGCCTTTCTCACATTACGGCTCACAGAGAATGGGATATTTGCACAGCACTTGGGATAAATAACCAGGGCTGCACCCAGCAGCTGTGCCCAGCGGTCACTGGCTGTCCCAGCACCACCCTGGCAGCTTCCAAGGGCCAACACCTGAGCTCACTTGTAGCCCATCCGTAGCACAGGTCTGGCGAGTGTTGATCTCAGGTGTCAGAGCCTGCACCCAAAAGATGCTCCTATTGGTGAGGAGGGAGATGTGCTGGTTCTGCACTGACCAGGCCCACAAACCGTTCTCTGCCATTGGTTGAGCAGAGGGAGGGAGGGCATAAGGGAAAAGATCCCCGTTCCAGAGTTCTAGCTGGCCTTGGTACCAGGCAGGCCCTCAAGGAAAAGCAGGGAGGGGGTAAGCAGTTAAGACTGGAGACCCTGGGTCAAAAGCACTGCCTGCAGACATGCCAAGCGGAAGACCAAGAGCACCACTCCCAGGCCCCTCATGCTGACTGGGAGGGATACGGGCTGCTTTGATCATACGCAAGAGAAACCTATCCCAAGTGCCTCAAGTAACAGAGGCTATGACAAGGCTCCAGGGGTCTCAGGGGACCCCAAAGATAAGGTGGGAGTAGGGGCAAGCCCTAAGGGAGGAGTACCAGCTCTGACTCATCCTTGGGGGATGAGCAGCAGGAGGGGCTTGAGTCCATCCATCGTCCCTCTCACTGCCACTGCTGTTCCGCCTCGACCTCAGAGTGTCTGCCTGCTGTGACTTCTGTATCTTCCCGTGACTTGCCATGATGCCGGGCTCATTCTCCCCTTGCAGGAGATGACTCTGCAGTCACCCAAAGTGGTAGTCCAGTATCTTTACTATGTCTCCCTCCAGCACGTATGCTCCCTGGGACTTTCCCCAAAGTGAGAAGGTCTCTTCCTTCTTGGCAGATGAGCGCAGACCCAGGTCTTGCCCACCTCCCCTCCACAACCACCTACACAAGGCTAAACACAGATACCCTATAGCAGTGGTCCCCAACCCCCGGGCCGCGGACCGGTATCGGTCCGTGGGCCATTTGGTACCAGTCCGCAGAGAAAGAATAAATAACTTACATTATTTCTGTTTTATTTATATTTAAGTCTGAACGATGTTTTATTTTGAAAAAATGACCAGATTCCCTCTGTTACACCTGTCTAAGACTCACTCTTGACACTTGTCTCGGTCACGAGATACATTTATCTTGTCCCACCCTAAAGGCCAGTCCGTGAAAATATTTTCTGACATTAACCCAGTCTGTGGCCCAAAAAGGTTTGGGGACCATTGCCCTATAGGAAGGAGAACTCCAGCGACCTATGGTCAAAAGCTCCAAAGAGCAAGAAGTGTGGACTTTGCTGCCTGTTGGTGGCAGAAGCTGCCACCCCGGAAGGGGAAGGGGTGCTTAGCTTCAAGCTGGTCTCCTGCTGGGCCAGCAGAGCTGTCTCTGCTTTGTTTTATGTTAGAGCTGCATTCTTGAACATGACCATCCTACCCCCCATCCTCCAGCTAGTCAAGGACCATGACAACGTCCCTCCAGGTTCTCAAGGTAAAACAGGTGCAAATCACCATCCAATTTCTCACCACGATGCCCGTCTCCCTCACACTCCTGCCACCCTGGGAGGCCCAGCTCAGCAGATTGAGCATGAAAGGAGTTGGCCTTAATTTTCCTTCTGCTTCGTGGCTATAAAGGGAGAATTTTCTTAAAACCAAACCAAAAGGTGTATCTTAATTAGGGAAGACGTGCAATGAGGCCAGACTGAGCCCTGCTGGGCACCAGCCCTCCACTTTGTGAGAACAAATGTTTTTAACACAGCTCCGTTACCATGGTGATTACCAAGTCTCAGCTTACTGAGGTGGCATTGAAAATCTGTGGGGAAAGGACGGATTATTCAATAAATGATGCCGGGACATTCGCTTAGCTATTTGAAAGAAATAAAATTAGCTCTTTCCTTCACACCATACTCCAATATAACTTCCAGAGGATTTAGAATTAAATGTAAAAATGGACATCATTAAAAAAAAAAAACCTAGAAGAAAGTATAGACAAATATCTGATCTTGGGGTGAGAGTGAGTAAAAACTTTCTAAACATAAAAGCAGTGGAAAAAAATAAGAAAGAATAAGAGAGAATTTAACACATAAAATTTAAATCTCTTTGTTTTAAAGAACCATTTAATTATATTTGTTGGGGAACTACAAACAAGGCACCAAATATGACAAAGGGTTAAAACCTCTAATATATAAAAAGCAATTACAAATTAATGAAAGTGAACATTCCAATAGAAAAATAGTTGAAAATAAATGTACAAAAGAAGTAATAAAAATATGCAATAAACATTTAAACATATTCAGCTTCACTAGTAATTAGAGAAAGCCCATTAAAATACCAATTAGATTTCCCCTTATATTCTCAAAGATTGTTTAAGATTATATTACCCAATCTTGTTGAGTGAAAGTGAACATTCTTAGCTATGAGGGTATAAATTAGTATGAAATTTCTGTGAAAAAAATGGCTTTACACTGTAAAAGCTTTTAAAATGTTCATACCATTTTGTTCATTAGATTCCACATATGAGTGAAATCATATGCTACTTGTCTTTCTCTGACTGACTTATTTCACTTAGCATAATGTTCTCCAGGTTCATCCCATGCTTTCACAAAAGGTAAGATTGCCTTCTTTTTTTTTTTTTTTCCATTGTGGCACTTTATATATTTTTTAATTTAAATAAATTTTTATTAATGTTAATGAGGTGACATTAATAAATCAGGGTACATATATTCAAAGAAAACATGTCCAGGTTATCTTGTCATTCAATTATGTTGCATACCCATCGCCCAGAGTCAGATTGTCTTCCGTCACCCTCTACCTAGTTTTCTTTGTGCCCCTCCCCCTCCCCCTAACCCTCTCCCTCCCCCCACCCCTGGTAACCACCACACTCTTGTCCATGTCTCTTAGTCTCGTTTTTATGTCCCACCAATGTATGGAATCATGTAGTTCTTGGTTTTTTTCTGATTTACTTATTTCACTCCGTATAATGTTATCAAGATCCCACCATTTTGTTGTAAATGATCCGAAGTCATCATTTCTTATGGCCGAGTAGTATTCCATAGTGTATATGTGCCACATCTTCTTTATCCAGTCTTCTATTGAAGGGCTTTTTGGTTGTTTCCATGTCTTGGCCGCTGTGAACAGTGCTGCAATGAACATGGGGCTACATGTGTCTTTACGTATCAATGTTTCTGAGGTTTTGGGGTATATACGCAGTAGAGGGATTGCTGGGTAATAAGGTAGTTCTATTTGCAGTTTTTTGAGGAACCACCATACTTTCTTTCATAATGGCTGCACCACTTTACAGTCCCACCAACAGTGAATGAGAGTTCCTTTTTCTCCGCAGCCTCTCCAACACTTGCTATTACCCATCTTGTTGATAATAGCTAATCTAACTGGGGTGAGGTGGTATCTCATTGCAGTTTTGATTGGCATTTCTCTAATAACTAATGAAGATGAGCATCTTTTCATATATCTGTTGGCCATTTGTATTTCCTCCTGGGAGAAGTGTCTGTTCATGTCGTCTTCCCATTTTTTTATTGGATTGTTTGTTTGTTTGTTGTTGAGTTTTATGAGTTCTTTGTAAATTTTGGATATTAGGCCCTTATCTGAGCTATTGTTTGAAAATATCATTTCCCATTTAGTTGACTGTCTGTTTATTTTGATGTCAGTTTCTCTTGTTGAGCAAAAACTTTTTAGTCTGATGTAGTCCCATTCATTTATCTTTGCCTTCACTTCTCTTGCCTTTGGAGTCAAGTTCATAAAATGTTCTTTAAAACCCAGGTCCATGAGTTTAGTACCTATGTCTTCCTCTATGTACTTTATTGTTTCAGGTCTTATATTTAGGTCTTTGATCCATTTTGAATTAATTTTAGTACACAGGGACAAGCTGTAGTCGAGTTTTATTCTTTTGCATGTGGCTTTCCAGTTTTCCCAATACCATTTGTTGAAGAGGCTTTCTTTTCTCCATTGTGTGTTGTTGGCCCCTTTATCAAAAATTATTTGACCATATATATATGTATGGTTTTATTTCTGGACTTTCTATTCTGTTCCATTGGTCTGAGTGTCTATTTTTCTGCCAATACCATGCTATTTTGATTGTCGTGGCCCTATAATATAGTTTGAAGTCAGGTATTGTAATGCCCCCAACTTTATTCTTGTTCCTTAGGATTGCTTTGGCTATTGGGGTTTTTTTATAGTTCCATGTAAATCTGATGATTTTTTGTTTCATTTCTTTAAAAAATGTCATAGGAATTTTGATGGGAGTTGCATTAACTTTATAAATTGCTTTGGGTAATATGGCCATTTTGATTATATTTATTCTTCCTATCCAAGAACAAGGAATATTTTTCCATCTCATTGTGTCTTTTTCGATTTCTCTTAACAATGCTTTGTAGTTTTCGTTATATAGGTCCTTTACATTCTTTGTTATGTTTATTCCTAGGTATTTTTTTTGTTGTTGCAATCGTGAAGGAGATTATTTTTTTGAGTTTGTTTTCTAATATTTCATTGTTGGCATATAGAAAGGCTATGTACTTTTGTATGTTAATTTTGTATCCTGCGACCTTACTGTATTGATTTATTGTTTCTAGTAATCTTTTTGTGGAGTCCTTTGGGTTTTCGATGTATAGGATCATATCATCTGCAAAAAGTGATACCTTTACTTCTTCTTTTCTGATATGGATGCCTTTTATTTCTTTCTCTTGTCTGATTGCTCTGGCCAGAACTTCTAGCACCACGTTAAATAAGAGTGGAGAGAGTGGACAACCCTGCCTTGTTCATGATTTAAGGTGGAAAGTTCTCAGTTTTATGCCATTTAATATGATGTTGAAGATTGCCTTCTTTTTTATGGCCACATAGTATTCCATTGCATAAATGTACCACAGCTTTTCTCTCCACTCATCTACTGATGGGCACTAGTGCTGCTTCCAAATTTGGGCTATTGTAAATAACACTGTAGTGAGGTGAACATGCAATACAATGTATAGAGACGTGTCGTAAAATTAGGCACCTGAAGCCTGTATAATTATCTTAACTAGTGTCATCCCGATAAAATCAATTTAAAAATGTTTATACCACTAACTTGATACTCTCACTCTTAAAACATCATAAGGAGATGGCCAGAATTGAAGCTAAAAATGTGAACACAATAATATTCATTGTTGGCATTTAAAAGAACTTTATAATTTACTCATACACAGGGTCATGGCTAAAGTAATTTTGATACATAAATATGATGAAATATTGTACAGTCACTAAAATAATATTTTGAATAATATTGAATGGCAAAGCACTATGTCTAGGATATAATGTTAAATGGAAAATAGTATATCAATCTGGTTTCTCAGCTGCAGGCAGTAGAAACCCACTCTGCTTGTCTGGGTAAAGCAGAAAAGAAATTCAATGAGAGACTATTGGAGGGCTTCAAATCAGCAGGAACATGGGAGAACCAGGCTGAAAAAACACTCAGTCCACGAGACAACCCTAAGCAGCCCAAATGAGGGACCTTCTGGTGAGGAAACAGCTCCGAGTCCTGCTCTGCAAGGAACACGGCCTCTCGCGGCTACCATGGCTGACCCTGTAGGTCTGATTGGTCAGGTGGAGGGGAGGCACTGCTTTCCTCGGGATCAGAGTGGGGAATCCAGCACAGTCCATAGAGAGCTCAGTGATTTAAGTGCTGGTCACACAGAACAAGCTCTGAGTCAAGCCAAATAAAGACAGCCCCTGGGAATGGAGCTTTACAGGGAGCTGCTGGACAGGTCAAATAGTGGCAGTCCTCTGCAGATGGGGCTTTGAGGGAGCACCAAGCCTGTTCTTTCCTTTCTGTTGGCATCCCGGCTGCTCTTTGTCGCAGCCACCAGACTTGTGAGGCTGTCGCTTTCCAAGCCTACAACAGAGCTCTAGAGAGAGAAGCAGGAATAAGACGAGTTAAAATTTCACAAAGCTTGCTGTTCTCACTGTGATTCAGCTGTTTTTTTTAAAATCAACATTCCTCAGATTATTGTAAACCTTTATTTAATTTCTGGCTTCGTGAAAAAGTTGATATGGACAATTTTTGACAACATTCTTTGTTGCTTGTATGGAAGTGTATATTTTTGGAAGTCCTTACGCTGTCATTCCGGAAGTGAGTCCTTCCACCTGTTTGTGTAAAGACAATTGTATTGGAACACAGCCGTGCTGTTTATTTATACGTATATTGTCTATAGTTGCTTTCATACTGCAATTGAAGAGCTGAGTTATTGCAACAGACACCATCTGGCTTGAAAAGCCTAAAATATGTACTCTCTGCCCTTTACGGAAAAAGTTTGCCAATCTCTACAGTAAAGCAAGAAAATGATGTAAAGATTGGAAAAGAGGCAGTAAAAAGCCATTATTCCCAGATGAAATAATTTTGCATTTAAAAAAAAATTTTTATATCTGTGAACAACTTGTTAGAATTAGTAAGTGAGTTTAGCTAGGTCAGCGTACAATACCCTGTTATAGGACTTCTGGATCCAGCTAAGATGGTGTGAGCACAGTCCACCTTAGCTCTCCCCCTGATTTGAGCTAAAAGGTGTGGACAGCATACATAAAGTATGAATACATAAATGACAAGACTAAAACTCTGGCTACCTATGGACTCTGAAAAGTAAATCATAGAAAGTGGGTTGGGGAGGGGAATCAAAACTCAAAGAATAACTGAAATAGTTTTGAGTTCCCTGGTTTGATTGTTTATTTGTTTTTCTCCACATTTCCAGGTCAAACTCTAGCACAGCCCAGATCCTGACACTCTGAAGTGGATGGAAACAGAATAAGCTCTAAGAAAGACCCTGTCTTTCCAGCCACAGAACCAGGAATAGGGCATCTTGCAGGACTGAGAGGATGGATAGAAATCCCAATTTTTTTCTTTCACTTTTAACTGTCCTTGCCCTGAGACGAGCCTCATCAGGAATCTGCAGTCCTGGGATGACAGCAGTCCCACGTGCACCTAAAACTCGGAGGAAAAAATTTCTCTCTAATCACCTGGGCAAAGGGCCCTTTGATTTGAAGAGGGTGGAGAATCCCCATATTTTTTCTTTTTTCTGTTGCCACATTTCCCTAAGTTGTAGGAAGTGCAGGAAAGCACAGAGACTAAAACCCTGGCTTTCTAGTGAGAGCATCAGGAAAGGGGGCCTCGGAGAGTTGGAGTGTGGGGGGAGGTCTTGCCGAGGAAAGAACTAGAAAAAGAGATTCTCTAAATGTGTGGGGACAGTCCCAAGGCTAGAGTCATGCCTGCGTGAAACTGACCATAATAGCACAGCTCTCGCTTTGAGGATTGAGGACAGAAAACTCTCTGTAAGAGACTGGATAGTAAATATTTTAGGCCTTGTGGGTAACATACATTCTATGTCACATATTTTCTTTCTTTCTTCCTTCTTTCCTTCCTTTCCTTTTCCTCTCTCTCTCTCTCTCTTTTATAAATATAAAAACCAGTTTTATCTCATAGGCCTTTATACAGCAATCCACAGGCTGAATTGGACTTGTAGACCATGCTCCATTATCCCCTAGTGTAGACCACTACCACAGTTCCAAGCTAGCCTCTGAGGAGTTCATACATGAGATGGGCAAGAATAACACTACAAAGGTTTTATATATTTATTTTTGTATGTGTGTGTGACAGAGACAGAGAGAGGGACAGACAGATAGGAGGGGAGAGAGATAAGAAGCATCTATTCTTCATTGCAGCACCTTAGTTATTTATTGATTGATTTTTCATATGTGCCTTGACCAGGGGGCTATAGCAGAATGAGTGACCCCTTGCTCAAGCCAGTGACCTTGGGCTCAAGCCAGCAACCATGGGGTCATGTCTATGATCCCACACTTAAGCCAGCGACCCCGCGCTCAAGCTGGATGAGCTCACGCTCAAACCAATGACCTTGGGCTTTTGAACCTGGGTCCTCTGCATCACAGTTTGACACTCTATCCACTGCACCACCGTCTGGTAGGGCAACTCTACAAAGGTTTTAAAAATGTAACTTGCACTACAATCACAGCTCAAATAAGGAGGATCAAGACTTGGGGTCCAAATCTAGCCATGATCATTTCTTTCTTTGAAAAAAAATTTAACATTTATCAGAAGATAGGATCCCTAATATAATGTGCAAAATTCCAGGATAAAATCCAAAGTTACTGAACATACAAAGAACTAAGAGAATTTCAATAATTCTCAAGGGAAAGAATAATCAATGGATGCTGTATTAGTCAGGTTTCTCCAGGAAAACAGAAGCAATATGGTATATATTAATATATCACCATGTATATGTGATTATATCTATAAATGGAGAGAGAGGGAGATTTATTATAGAAATTGGCTCATGCAGTATGGAGGTCAAGCAGTCCCACAGTTGGCCATCTGCCAGCTGGAGAACCAGGAGAACCAGTGGTATAATTCAGTTTGAGTCTGTAGGCCTGAGAACCAGGAGCTCTGATGTCCATGGGCAACAAAGGATGAATGTGCATCTACCCCAGATATATGTTTGCTGTCTCTGCATGCTTCTGCTAGCACCACACATAGACTTATAAAGTGACTGATTTTCTAACTTGGAATCCTCCGCAACTATACCTCAGGCCAAAAGGCTTATTTTTACAGCAAAGAAGGGACAACAGATGCATGACAATGGGATCCACTGATCATTGGAATTGGAATTGCCAATTTAAGGCTCAGCTAAAGTGAGCTTTTTTTTTTTTTTTATCAGGTATAGTGAGGCCAACAGATCAAGAGGAGACTGCCATGAAGGAAGACGCTTTCCTCACAGTTCCCTAGAAACAGGAGCCATGGCATGCCATGTAGAGCCACACGGGGAAGCATCTGGGTCAATCAGCAGGCAGACAGAGCAAGGGGAAAGCATTAGCAAACGGTTTTACCATGCAGTTTAAGAGAAGGAATGGGTGAGGCAGGGAGAACAGGTTGACTAGGTTTGAGATTGACTATTAGGAATAATTTTAGCAGGCTCTACCATGTAAAGACTTCCCCTACTTACCTGATGCCTGGCTCTGGAATATTTAGGGCACAGAAATATTGCCTCTTGGAGTGTAAAAGTCAGAGAAAATAGTGACTCAGAGTATAGGCTATGGATTGTTTGGTTTGCCTATCAATGGTATGCACAAACGCAAACCATTTACTATCTCTAGAAATTAGCCAGAGCTTCCCATCTTTTCATTTTCAACCCATTTGTGTCTTTGGATCCAGTGACTGTCTTGTAGACAGTATATTGTTGGATCATGTGTTTCGATACATTCTGTCAATCTCTGTCATTTACTTGGAGAGTTTAATCCATTTACATTTAAAGTAATTACTGATAAGTAAAGATTTCTGTTATTTTGTATTTGTTTTCTATATGACTTACAGCTTTTATGCCCCACATTTCCCACATTACTTTTTATGTTTTGTTAATTTTTTGTAGTAAAATGATTAAATACCTTTCTTTTTTAAAAATGTATTTATTCATTTTAGAGAGGAGAAAGAGAGAGAGAAGGAAGTAGGTGCAGGAAGCATCAACTCCCATATGTGCCTTGACCAGGCAAGCTCAGGGTCTTGAACTGGCGACCTCAGTGTTCCAGGTCGACACTCTATCCACTGCACCTCCACAAGTCAGACTTAAATCCCTTTCTAATTTCCATTTGTGTTTGTTCTATATTTTCTTTGAGTTTACCATGGGGATTGAATTTAACATCCTAAAGTTATAACACTCTGATTTGAATTTATACCTGCTTAACATCAATAACATACAAAAACTCCTTTGCAGCTCTGTCCCCACCATTTTCAGGTGTTGATGTCAGAAGATTATATCTTTATACCCCTGTAGCCAAAAACAAAATTATAATTTTTTAAAATGCATTAGTCTCCTGAATTATGCAAAAAACAAGATACAAACTTACAAACCAAAATTACAGTAATACTAGTTTTTATACAAATAATTTGTTATTGTATTAGTCTCTTAAATCACGTAAGAAACAAATAAAAGCAGTTATAAACTAATCTTAAAAAGAATAGTAGTTTGGTTAACTTTCCAAGTATTGACCTTTATTGAGATCTTTTTTTTCTCCATATAGCTTAAAATTATTGTCTAGTGTCCTTTTATTTTACCTCTCTGGTCTCCCTTGAGCATATCTTGCAGGGATGGTTTAGTTGTCACGTACTTCATCAAGTTTTGTTTATCTGGGAAGTCTTAATTTCTTCCTCACTTCTAAAGGACAGTTTTATTAGACTTAGGATCCTTGGTCTATGGTTTTGAATATATCAGCCTGCCTCTGGCCTCCAAAGTTTCTGATAAGAAACCTGCTGATAATCTTATTGAGGATACCTTGTATGCTATGATTCTCTTTTCTTTTGTTGCTTCCTGTCTTTGTCTTTTGAAAGTTTGATTATGATGAGTCTCAGTGTGGGTGTCTTTGAGTTAATCTTACTTGTAAGTCATTGAATTTCTTGAATGTTTATATTCATGTCTTTCATCAAATTTGGGGGAGTTTTCAGCCTTCATTTCTTTGAATAGTCTCTCTTCTTCTTTCTCTTCTCCTTTTAAGGCACTACAATGTGTGTTTTGTCTCTAAGTAGGTCTGCTTAATGGTGTCCCACAGGTCCCTTAGGTTCTGTTCACTCTTCTTCCATCTTTTTTCTTTCTGCTCCTTGGCTTCCATAATTTCCATTGTCTTATATTCAAGTTCAATGATTCTTTCTGCCATTTGTCTAAATTGCCTTTGAATCCCTCTAATGAATTTTTAAATTTTAAGTTATTTTACTTTTTTTGTTCTAGAATTTCATTTTGTTTTTTTTTTAGGTTTTCTATCTCTTTAAAGATATATCCAGATTTTGTTCACATGTTGTTTTCCTTTCTCCACACCTTACTTTCTTTGAGCATGTTTATGACAGGTGTTCTTAAGTCTTTGTCTAGTATATCTGCCTGCAAATCTTTAGGGACATTTTCTGCCGATTTATATTTTTTCATTTGAATGGGCCATATTTTTCCATTTTCTTATATGCTTTATTTTATTTTACACTCTTCTATCTCCCCCAACCCCACTTTTCCTCTGATAATCACCATACTGTTGTCTGTGTCTATGAGGGTTATATTTTTGTTTAATCCTTTCACCCTTTTCACCCAGCTCCCCAACACTCTTCCCCTCTGACAGCTGTCAGTCTGTTCTCTGTCTCTATGGTCTGTTTCTATTTTGTCTGTTAGTTTATTTTGTTCATTAGATTCCACATATAAGTAAACTCAATCTCTGACTGGCTTATTTCACTTAACATAATACTCTCCAGGTCCACCATGCTGTGGTAAAGGGTAAGATTTCCTTTTTTTACAACCAAGAAGTATTACATTGTGTAAATGTACTGCATCTTTTTTATTCACTCATCTACTGATGGGCACTTGGGCTGCTTCCAAATCTTGGTTATTGTAAATGATGCTGCAATGAACATAGGGATGCATATATTCTTTTTTGTGTGTGACAGAGAGAGACAGAGAAAAGGACAGATAGGGATAGACAGACAGGAGGGAAGAGAGATAAGAAGCATCAATTCTTCATTGCGGCACCTTAGTTGTTCATTGATTATGCTGTCATATGTGCCTTGACCGGGGGGCTACAGCAGACTGAGTGACCCCTTGCTCAAGCCAGCAACCTTGAGCTCAAGATGGTGAGCCTTGCTCAAACCAGATGAGCCTGTGTCCTGTGTTCAAATTGGCAACCTCGGGGCCTTGAACCTGGGTCCTCCATGTCCCAGTCTAATGCTCTAACCACTGTGCAACCGTCTGGTCAGGCAGGGTGCATATATTTTTTTAAATTAGTGTTCTGGGTTTCTTCTGATATATTCCCAGAAGTGGAATTGCTGGGTCATAAGGCAGTTCCATTTTTAATTTTTTGAGGTAACTCCATACTGCTTTCCACAGTGGCTGCACCAATCTGTATTTCCATCAACAGTGCATGAGAGTTCCCTTTTCTCCACGTCCTCACCAATACCTGTTTGTTCATTACTAATGATAGTCATTCTGACAGGTGTGAGGTAATATTTCATTGTGGTTTTAATTGGCATTTCTCTGATGATTAGTGACATTGAGTATCTTTTTATATGTCTATTGGCCATCTGTATGTTCTTTTTGGAGAAGTGACTATTTGTATCCTTTGCCCATTTTTTTAATTGGATTGTGGGGTTTTTTTGGTATTGAGTTTTATACGTTCTTTATAAATTTTGGATATTAACCCCTTATGAGGTGTGTCATTAGTAAATATATTCTCCCATTCACTGGATTGTCTTTTCATCTTGTTAATGGTTTTCTTTGCTGTGCAAAAACTTTTTCTTTTTTTTTTCCATGAGAGTAGGGGAGATACAGAGACAGACTCCTGCACATACCGTGACCATGATTACCTGGTAACCCCCTTCTGGGGCAGATGCTCTGCCCATCTGGGGCCCATGCTTACAACCGAGCTATTTTTAGAGCTTGAGTTCCACAAGCAGAGGTTCCACAGAGCCATCCTCAGCACCTGGGGCCAACATGCTTGAATCAATCAAGCCACTGGCTGTGGGAGGAGAAGAGAGAGAAAGAGAGAGAGAGAGAGAGAAGGGGTGGGGAAGAGGTGGAGAAGCAGATGGTCGCCTCTCCTGTGTGCCCTGACTGGGAATTGAACCTGGAACATTCACATGCTAGCTGAGGCTCTACCACTGAGCCAACCAACCAGGGCCAAAAACTTTTAAGTTTGATGTAGTTTCTTTATTTTTTCTTTTGGTTTCCTTGGCTTTTTTTAAAAATTAACTTATTTTCTAATTATAATTGACATACAACATATTTTTAAGGATTCTTTGTAATATTTTTGTAGAAAACAGAATCGAGTTTGAATCCAGTTGAATATCAAAGTATGTGGTAACTCTGGAAATGAGGTTTTTCTCTTTCTTCAAGATTTGCTATTTTTTTTATCATTATTTAATGTCTTTTCCATTATTTATGGGAGTCTCGGTGCCAAGGACCATCAGCCTGAGATGTAAACATGTCTTCTCAGATCTTTCCTGAGCCTTTCCTTGGGCATTGCATGGTCACTTTCTCATTTTTTTTCATATATCTGATTGTTTTTTAATGGCTTCGTCTTTGATGTCTGTCTACCAGAGAAGAAGAGAAAAAAGAAGGAGGTGGATGAAAGGATGCCAGCTCTTTAAATTCCCTGGAAGTCACTTCAGCTAAAGAGGGAGAGGCTGCAGCAATGGGGGAATGTGCAACAACAAAGTCTGTCTGCCTCTGTCTGAACCTCTGTGAGCAAACACCATAATCAAGGCTCAGCGCACAGATCTTTATTCAAGGGGTCCTGGTGGAGGGTGGCCAGGGCAGCAGGAGAGGCACTTTAGTGTTTAGGGTACTGTTTAGTTAGTCAGCTATTTACTGACACATGTGGAGGATACTGGAAGAATATCAGCTCTTATTTCCAACTGTGACAAAGTTCCAAGCTTAGGAAGGTATCTACAGGTCTGAGACTTGAGCAAGTTAAGTCATTTGTAATCAGTTCTTTCATGTTTCCATAAAGTTCCAATATCAAAGTCCTTTTTTGGTGGTTATCTGACTGCCTGGGCCCACCTCTCTGGTATCCAGCATGTGCAAACCAGGTAAGTGGTCATTCTTCGACTAAATGGGGCTTCAGCCAGAAGTGTGTTTGGTTTGGTTTGGTTTGATGGTTAGGTTCTGCCAAACATTACATTATGATACTTAGAATAATAATCATGATAATAACAGAAAAATAACATTTATGGGCATTAATGAATGCCAAGCTCTGGGGTAAGCACATTACATGAAATATCTTGTATGCCTCCTAATTACTTCCTGGGTGGCCATCGTTCTTATTTCCATCTTCTTGATGAGGAAACTGAGGCTCAGAGAAATTAAGTAGCTTGTTTGGTGTCATTCAGCAATTAAGTGACAGAACTAGTATTCTCACCCTCCCTTTGGGCTCTTTCTTAAGTGTCCCCATGAGAGCCAGCACCTAGCTCAGTGCCTAGCACAGTAGGGTGCAAGCAGGACCTTGTGAGATGGGTTTATCTCTGCACGTAGACTCCAGTGCACAGCCCAGCTCAGAGTCCCACTGGCTTGTGTCTGCTTGTCAGACCTGTGCACACACAATGCGACCAGCCACCCCTGCTCCTGGGTGACTAGGAGAGGCCTTGAACCCTACTTTGTATCAGCCCTTCTCAGTGCTGATGAACTGCTATTGATGTTCTCGGGCCATAATTTTCAGTGAGACAGGATCATTTGGAAAGCCATAAATACACATTCAGATGTATGTGATGGATAATAAACTCGGTTCCAATGAGTCACTTGAGCCCTCATAAATTTTGGCTGCATTTTCTTGCCTGGTGCCTGTAAATCAGGACCTATCTCCGCCTTCTTTTCCATCGTCCTGATGGCCTCTCTCTGCCATCCATCGTGCTGCAGGTGGACCGTCTGACAGCCAGCCCCACAGGCTGCCCTTGTGCCCTGTGCACATCCTGCCACAGTCCTGGGGGGACCCGGCATCTGCCCCATTTTAGGCCTTCTTTGTGCTTTTCTAACAGCACCTGCCCCACATATCATGGTTTACATGAGCCTGATGGAGTTTCAACAACATGCGAGTTTTTAAAAGCAGATTATAGCTCTGGGCCTCTCCTGGGCCTTTGTTCCTGTGGCTGTTTTCACCATGCTGACAATGCAGGGGGTAGGGAATACCTCTCAGGGTCTGGAGTCCGTCACCGTGGGCTGAGGTGGCTCTGTGACTAGAGATTGCTGCAGAGTCCCTTTTCTGGGCCTCAGATGCTCATCTGCAGGACAGAGACCCGAGTCCCTGCTTTCCAGGACTGTATTACTCAGGGTAATGATACTCGGGTAACTAGCATTAGGAAAAGCCTCAAATCTCAGTTGTTTAACCCAACACAAAAGTTTAATTTTTGCCTCTCTGAAGTTTGGTGTGGAGGCCTTCCTTCATGTTACAGTTTTATTCTCTGAAATGTGTGTCCCTCTCAGATTGTTGCAGCAGAAAGAGAGAGATGGAGAGAGCACACTGGCTCCTAGCTGCTTTGGCCAGAGGTGACACAAGCCACCTCCACTTACACCCTATTGGCCAGAACTAATCACATGGCCTAGGCTGATCATGAAGGCTGCAGGGATATAGAAAAGTGTATGGTTAATTGGTAACAGTTACATTTCTGCCAGTGTGGCTGTGAGTGTTTAATTAAAGTGCAGTTCCCAAAAGAGGACAAGAATGGGCTCTAGCAGAGCTTCAAGATGTCAGAGATGAATCTAGTTTGGGATTGGTTGATGGAGGATTTACACCCTCTTTCAAATGGCTCGTGGTCAGAGCATTCACCATCACACCTCTTTTGGGGCATGGTTATAAAGGGCCTAGAGCAGGCGTCCCCAAACTACAGCGGGTGGGCCGCATGTGGTCCCCTGAGGCCATTTATCCAGCCCCCTCCACACTTCCGGAAGAGGCACCTCTTTCATTGGTGGTCAGTGAGAGGAGCACTGTATGTGGCGGCCCTCCAACGGTCTGAGGGACAGTGAACTGGCCCCCTGTGTAACAAGTTTGGGGATCCCTGGCCTAGAGCCTGGTTTCTATTAGGTGCTCAGGAAGTAGAGTTCATCAATGCCTCACCATCTTCCATGATACCATGCATGCTCCCTGAGGGTCAAACTCTCTCCCCTTCACATTACCTCCTTCTCTTGGGCTGGTCCCTAGCAGCACTCATGGCCTTTCCCAGACTCTAGCTCCTCCCAGGCTCTGTTGTGGTTCCAAAAAGACGAGAGGAAGGCTCCTATCCACAGCTGGGTCATACCTCCAATTTCCCCAGCTCTTGTGAGCCTGCGGAGAGGGTAGGTTACTTGCAGTCCTCTAGCCTGTGGCCGGAGAGGGAGGAGGCAATGTGGGTTATGAAGGTCTTCCTTGTCTCTG
Organism: Saccopteryx leptura; assembly: GCF_036850995.1. Taxonomy (NCBI): domain Eukaryota; kingdom Metazoa; phylum Chordata; class Mammalia; order Chiroptera; family Emballonuridae; genus Saccopteryx; species Saccopteryx leptura. Next base: position 190,048,695 of record NC_089506.1, read on the forward strand.
GGCCCACATGCCCAGTGAAGAGTCTCCCGCAGCTGGGCCATGTAGATTTATTTATGTGGAATTTTTCGTGCATGATCTTCCCCCCTTCTTCAAGCATAGAAGCTGCAGGTCATAGTAAAAAGGAAAAGTAGAAAGTCCAGGAAGGTGGGGAGTGGTGTGCCTGAAAGAAAAGACTGATTGGTGCCTTCTGCTATCAGGGCAGAAGGTTGGAACCCCGCAGGGCCGCCTTTCCAATGGCTAAAGACAGCTGGGCTACAGTGAACCAGCCTATGCTGTGGGGCAGACGCTCCCGGTTCTAGTCCTTGCCTAGCTAACTAATTTAACATGCAGTCTTAAGCCAACCCATTATGCCTTGGCCTCAGCTAGCTCATCTATAAAATGGAGGTTGTATTTATTCTATCTACTTTACAAGTTTAGCTACAAAGCACTTGAGAAGAGGTTCAGGGTGGGGCTAAACATGGGGGTGAAGGGTGGACAAGCCAGAGGGACCTTCTGTTGGGATCTAAAATCCTGCCTGTGACTAGCTCTGGGCTGGGCAGCAACTCTGACTCCTCTGAAATCTACGTGGAACCGGAGATAAGTATTGGACCAGAGGGGCTGTTTCTCTACTCTCCTTCTTCCCACTTCAAGGGTGAATTCTGCTTTTTGCTTTAAAATTTTTAAAATTAATTTTAGAGAAAGAAAGGTAGTGGAAGAGAGAGAAACATTGTCTTATTGTTCTACTTATTTATCCATTCATTGGTTAATTCTTGTATGTGCCCTGACCAGGGATCGAACCTGCAGCCTTGGCATATTGAGACGATGCTCTAACCAACTGAGCTACCCAGCCAGAGCCCAAAATTTGCTGCTTGTTCCTGGTGGAACTCTCTTTTTCCATCTCCCATCCTCAAAAGCATCCCATAAAATACCAAAAATAAACACTGTGCATGGCTTTCATTTATAAAAGGGGAAGGGTTTGCCTTTCCCCTTTTATTACTTCTCTCCATAATATACCAGCCTTTCATCTTTATGCACCTGGTTCAGTGACCCCAGGAGGCAGGCCAAAGGCAGTGTGTCCAGGCCTTGTTGGTCAAATGAGGACTCACTTCTTAAAAAGGTGAGGCAGCCTGACCTGTGGTGGCGCAGTGGATAAAGCGCCGACCTGGAAATGCTGAGGTCGCCGGTTCGAAACCCTGGGCTTGCCTGGTCAAGGCACATATGGGAGTTGATGCTTCCAGCTCCTCCCCCTTCTCTCTCTCGGCCTCTCCTCTCTCTCTCTCTCTCTCCTCTCTAAAAATGAATAAATTTAAAAAAAAAAAAAAAAAGGTGAGGCAAGCCCAGGGGCCTACCTGGATGAGGCAGCAAATGCTGAGCAGATGAGGAGACACTGGGTCTGGATTTTGAAGGATGAGTAGAAGTTGGTTGGGGTGGGGGGATATAGGGGGAAAGCATTCCCAACAGAGGAAAACAGTACGTGCAATGGGATAGAGAGAGGAACAGCTGGTGTGCTCCGGGAGCAAGTAGAAGTGCGGCGAGGCTGGATAGGACGGTGCCCGAGGGAGGAGGCGGGGGCCACAGGGCGGGGAGACTGCACTTGTGGAGGCCTTGAATGCCAGGATGCCAGGCTAAGGAGCCCAGTCTTGATCCTGAGGGCTATGGAGGGCCAAGGAGGAATGTAAGTAAGGTGGAAATGCGCTGGGACACCTGGCCACCAGGACCAGCCTTTGTGACAGTGCCACTTCTCATTGTGTCGACTGGAGGCTGTGACTGGCAAGCTGGCCCTTCTCCTCCCAAACTCAGCTTCATGAGCAAAGGAAGTCTTGAAAGAATGTAAAGGGAGACTCCACATAAAATCACTCTTTAAAAAAGTCAACATTTCCGTGATTGTGTAGAAATTAATCAGGAACATATGTGTTCTATTTTTCATAAATTGCAAGGGATCAAAAGGGAAGGAAAAATCTCTTAGGGTAAAAGACAATGTGAGTTCCGTCACCAGCTGAAACACCCTACACCTCTGGGAGCATGGGGCTTTCCTTCCGTCTGGCATTCCCTGTGCACCCCAATGGCCGTGATCCCAGGCTAAGTGCGGGACCTGGAGGGGTCTCAGATGCAGCCCGGACATTAAAGTGCTCCAGGTGAAAGGGAGGGGCGACCGTAGCTCATGTGACCAGTGCAAGTCAGGCTAGAGAACCCCAAAGAGGCCTCTAACCCGGCTGCTGGAGAGGACAGGACAAGGGACAATTAGAGAAGAAACCAGAGAGAGCTCGGGACAGAGTAGGACTGTTTTGAACACACTCCGAAAGAATCTGAATTTTCCTCTGCGCTTTTCCCCACAGCTGACTGGGGACCAGGACCCGGGGGACAGAAGCTCTATTCAGCCCAGCCTCCCACTTACAGTGAGACCTAACCTCAGCCTCAAACCTCAATGCCCTCATCTGTAAAATGGGGATAATACTGAGGCCTACTTCCCCCAGGGGAGCTGTGAGGAGGACGGGTGGGCACTGGCTTGGGTCTCGGTCACCCTGGCCTCACCCTTGCTGCCCTCACCCGGCACTGCCCATGGGGCTGCAGTCAGGGAGAGGTGGGAAAGCAGTCCGTCCCCCAGGCCTCAGCCGCGGATGCATAACGTGCCCAGGGGCCCAAGTGGTCCCACTGCACAGAAGAGGGGACGAGGCCCCCAAGGTCCCCGCACTCCTGCATCTATCCCAGGGTGGTCAGCATACCTCTCGCACTGCAGCCTCTGCACATCGGATCCCGGCTTCCCCCCACGCCCTCTCACCACCACCCCCTCCCACCACCACCCCCTGCCCCGAGCACCCCCAGCCCGAGCTGAGCAGCACCCAGCCGCCTGCCCGCCCCCGCGGTGGGCGCCGCGCCAGCCCTGCGGCGGCGGTGAGCTAATCCGGCTAGACGGGCTGCCATCTTGGCACGGCCCGAGGCGCCCCAGGCCGCGGAGAGCTTCAAAAGGAAAATTAATGTCTCTTACTAGCAATTAGAGGAAATTATTTAGATAGAAATCTTGTTTTATATCTCCTCATCCTTGTTTTTCAATCCCCAGCCTTTGATTTCTTTCTTCTTCGGGGATTCTCAGAAAGACACTGAAAAGCCCGGCCTCGCACCAGAGCCTAATGAGCGCCATGACGCACCTGGCGTTGGGGCCGCGCCTGCGGAGGCAGCTTCTGAGGCGCTGCGCCTCCTAAACCCAGCCCTGGGGTCTTCCAGAGCGCCGGGCGGCCCCTTGGTGGAGAAGGCCGTGCTCCTGGGGTGGGCAGCCGTGGGTGGGCCTCTGCCCTGGCTGGTTTTTTCTCTGCCCGAGGGGGTAGCACTGACGCCCAGGCCTGGCTGAGGTCAGGGCCTCTGGGGATGGCATGGTGCCGGGAGTGGGCCAGGAGGTGGGGGCGGGGGTCTGAAAAAGACAGTCTGGGGGGGGCAACACTATTCTTCCCTCAGCAGGGAGAACCCCTTATTGCCTCAGAGGTCCAGGCTGCATAGCCTGGCACTGGAAGTTCCACGGATCCACCTCCACCACTTTCCCTGGCTTGCCCCTGACTCCTCTTGCACTCATCACCGCTCCAGCTGGGCAGGACGTCTGACTTGTCCCAGAGGGGAACTGAGCTGCTGTGACCTGGGGTCCTCCTCCTCAGCCTTGGCCTGAAATCCATGGCCTCGTCTATTTCTACCTGACCACCTCCTGCATCTCCTTTCGTGTCCTGCCCTGCTTCACCTCAGAAATGCCAGCCCAGAGTCCCCCTCCCAGAATGTTTGGTGTCCCCAGCACTTGGCCCAGGCCTCTGTTCCAGTCCCACCCAACTGCTCACAGACTTGCTTCTTTGGAGCTCCTTGAAGCCAGGGAGCAGGTTTGCTTCACACGCCTCACTCACATTCTCTCTGTGTGGCACGGAGCAAGTTGCTTTGCCAGGTTTTTACTCAGTGTTCAATTCTGTAGATGGAATTAATAGTTCTAGCCCTGACCTCAAAACAGAGTTGTGAGGCTAAAACAAAATAAAGGAGTCAAGATTGCTTTGCAGTTCTATTCCATGTACTACCCTTCTCTCCCTTCCTTTCTCTACCTACTGTCTACTCACCCATTTATTCACCCATCTGATTATCCATCTATCCATCCATCCCTCTACCCATCCATACACCCATCCATTCATTCCATCATCCATTCATCAACTAACCCATCCATTTCCCCATTCAATTGTCCAACCACCCATCCATCCATTTGCCCATCCATCCATCTGTCCACCCATCTGTTCATCTATCTTCTTGTCCATTCATTTAACAAGCACTCGCTGAGGCCTTCTATGTTCCAGACCTGTGTTAAGATCTGGGGGACAGGGAGGAATCAGAAGCAGGACTTGCCCTCAAGACCCACCCACCCCCTCCAGAGAGACGTCATCAGTAGCAGCAGAGAAGCGTAGTCAGGAGCTGAAGGGGAAGGCTGAGCCCCAGAGCATTGGCGCTTCTTACCACCACTAATGCACCTGCTCCTCTTAAGCTCAGCTTGCTTTGGGAACTCTAGGAGACCAGGCACATTTCTGCCAGAAATCAAGGTCACCTGGAGGGCATAGAGGTGGAGGTGAAGAGGTAGAAGAACCCAGGCACAGAGAGATTGAGAAATTTGACTACATGAATAAGAAGCTTCTGAACTGGACCTTGGCCCAGAGCCACATTCTTGACCTCTTCTTTGTACTGACTGGTCAACTGCCTGCACTATGGGGCCTTCAAGTCCAGTGCCCAGCAAGCCTTCAATCTGTGGCGGTCCAGCATCTGCTTACACACTTTCTCTGACAAGCTCACTGCCTTCCTAGGCAGTGAGGCTGCTCTATGAACATCTCTGACTGTGAACTGCTGTTTCTCAGATGAAGGTTCATGTTGACCCTGGCTTTGTCCTCTGGGCCCTGTGTATTCCTGCTATCCCAGAATGTCCTTGCAGAAAGTTAAAGAAAGCAGTGGTGTCCCTGAGCCTTCTCTTCCCCAGCTTGGGTTTCCCCAGACTCTGTCACCTCTTGGCTGGCATTCTGGCACAGAGAGCCAAGTGCATCATTGAGGCCACAAGGGAGGGAAGGCAGCCCAAGGGATCAGAAGAAAGCAAGTAGTTTGGGGTATGAATTTGGGGTCTTAACCTCATTCCTGCCTTGTTCTTTTCCCTCCAAACACTAACTTTCATTAGCCCCCAAATTCTTCTTTATTCACTCCATATTATTGCATTGTCTTCATTGTTATAAAATGCCTTGGATATATTTGTGGGAGAGAGTAGAGATGAATAAATAAAGAGACTGTCTAACGCTCTGAGTTTCAGGGGAGGGCCATATGTGGGTCCTTTCTCCATGGGCACTAGCCCACTTCTCCCACCATACACACTATGGATGTCCATGTACACGCACCCCACTCCACTCTGCTCTATGGAGTAGGAAGGTGTGGGTGAAAACTCACTCTGTGGTACTAGAACCCGCTTATGCCAGCTCTGAGAACCAATTGTTAATTTCTCAGTTAAGTTGCAGTCCAATTGATGTCATGATGATATCTTGAAATCAGAGACCATTTATACCATGGAAACTGGCAAGTGCCACAAATTGGGGCTTTCCCCCACATTTTGCACCACACAACGGAATCTTACCCTCATCTTTCCTCTTCCCAGGGACTTTCAGACATCAAGTGGGGAGGATCCTGGGTCTACCCAATCCCAGAGACCTCAATCCTCCCAAGAGGTCCTCAGGGGACTTTCCCATTGCCAGCCCCTTCCCTGTGTACCCACTGTCCTCCTCTGTGTTCTCCTAGGGCTGCAGGGGCTCAAGGATGCATCCATTCATTTACACACTCAATAGATGTTGAGCAATACTGTCTGTCAGGCCCTGGACTGGGGGCCCAAAGGTGGGACAGAGCTGCTGTCCTCTACCGGCTTGGGGAGGGGGGAGCTGCTGTGCTCCATGCATTACACACATTATCTCACGTAACCTCACAGCACCTGGGCCCATTTTATAGATGAGAAGCTGCAGAACCTGGAATGCCAAGTGAGTTCCCATCTGTCCAGCTCTAAAGATCCAGCCCTAACTCCTATATGCTGGTGATTTTTTTTTCTTGTTTGACCTTAAATGAAGCCATCATTGGCTGTATTTGCCAGTGAGGAACCGGAAACTGAGAAATGCTGACTGGTCCACTTTGAGAATTTTAATAAAAATGCAGAGCCCTCTCCCCTGAGTCCAGGGAGTGAGCCCCTGCAGGAGGGGCTTGAGTCAGGAGCACTGAGTTCTCATCTCAGTTAGATTCATGATGCTGTGAACTTGGACCAGTCACTTTTCACCATTTAAGCCATTCTGTCGCCCCAGCTCTGATATCCCTCTGAGCCCCAGACCCCAGCACTCCCTGACCCCTGGGCTTCATCAAGGGGTTTTCCATGGACATTGCAACTTATATTCCCAGGTGGAACTCTCTAAGCCTCTGTATCTCATCTGTAAAACTGGAATAACAATAGTTTTATTTCATAGGATATTATGATATACGACAATATCATACTTTCAATGAACCCATTGTAGGTACTCAATAAATGTTAGCCACTTACTGGCTAGAAACGTGTCCTCACTATCTGGCTGGCTGTGGTACTCATGTGTGCAGTCAGTGAGCATTCAGGCATCCAGCAATCACTTGAAATCCATACCAGTTCATTCATCTACCTGTTGACTTTGACATGTGGTATTGTGGATTAAAGATGACCACAGATTATTTGTCATTTCCTAGAAAGAATTTATTTCCTCTCCCCTCAAGTCCAAGCGAGGCTGTGACTGCTTAAACCACAGAATGCCATGGAAGGGACAAGGTGCCAGTTCCAGTCTTAGCCTTTAAGAACCCTGGAAGCTTCTGCTTTCTCCCTCTGGGTCTCTTTCTCTCCCTCAGAATCCAGCCATCTTGCTCCAAAACATGGTCCAAAAGCATGCAAGGTAAGAATGGTTTTTACATTTTTAAATGGCTGGGATAAAATCAGAAGGATGTTATTCAGTGACCAATGCTTGAAAATCACATGAAATTCAAATTTTGGTCTCCATAAATAAAGTGCAGTTGGAACACAGGCAGGCTCATTCATCCATGTACAGTGCACGGCCGCCTCTGCACAAGGCAGACTCGTGTGGTGTGGTGGACACGCTGTGCGGCTGCAGAACGTAAAGGATTTACTGTCTGGCCCTTTACAGGAGTTCCCAGGCCCTGCTGTAGGACATTAAACATGTATAATTTTGAACTTAAAATACTACATTAAAGGATTTGTATGTGTTTCTAAACATTTATTTACTTAGTCCACTAAGTTAGAACACACACACACACACACACACACACACACACTGTGGTTTTGCTGACTTATTTGTTTGTTCGGTATTTAAAAGTTTGGAAGTTTTAAAAAGTATAAGAATGGCCAAACAAACAGTGTGCAAACATTTAACAAATTATGGGAGGAATGTTAAGAAAGCGTTAGAGGAGAGATCAGAATGAAACTCTGAGGATGGGGAGGGACTGAGGATTTTGAAGAAAGAGACTAAGGACCAGATAGTGGGCCCAGCTACACAGGGATGCTCCCTGAGGCCCACGCAGCACCCCTACGCCTGCCTCCTTCTGCCCCCTCCCCCTGTCCCCACTGTCCTGTCCTGGCCAGTGCTCCAGGCCTCACACCTCTTGCTGGGGGGTTACGAAAGCTGCCTCCCTCCTTGTCCCTGCCTGCCTCTCCATCTTCCCCCAGTCTCCTGGGCCTGTGAGTTGGCCAGCCCTCATCCTGCACTGATTTCTGCACGTACCATGCTTCCACTGCTCCCTCTCCTCTCCCAGCCTCCTTTTCCTGCCTAGAAATCTAGGCAGAGCTTGCAGCCCCCCTCCCACCCTTGGGCCAACATTTCCTTCCTTCTCTGTGCTCATTCCTCCAAGATCCCACCTGCCATGCCATGTTGTTCAGACTCACTGACTTATCTTTCTCCCTGAGATGGAAGCACCTCAAGAGCAGTGAGTGGCCGGGCCTCAGGGGAGGCATCAGAGCCCAGCTGCTGAAGGAAGAGCCCGGACTGAGGGTTTGGGTATCAGAAACCACAAAGATGCTGAATGGGCCAGGCAGAGCAGACCTCTGTGATGCAATACCCCCTCTCCATGGCTCGCCTGCTAGGACCAGGGGTGCAGAGAGATCAGGGTCCCCTAACTGGTGGTCGTGTTCAGAGAGAAGCCTGAGCTGCCCGATTCTTGCCACCCTCACCTGGCCTCTGGCTGGGCCTCTTGCCTGGCAGAAGCGGCCAACAGAGCACCCTCCCGCTAAGCTGGGCAGTGACAACCAGGTTCTAGAGAACAAGAGGCCCATTCAGGGCACAGGGCCGGGAGGGCCCCGCTTTCAGGTGCATGATCTCACCTCGTGGAAACCCAGTGGGCCTGCCAGAGGACCTCATAAAGCCTTTGATGACCCAGTGTGGAGGACACAAATCACAGGCCCCATGCCTCCCGGGCCTGGCCAACACCCCGCTTCAAGGACAAACATTCAAATCGAGAAAGGGGTACAGATGGTTGGGACCGCACGGCATGCAGGCAGACAGCAGGGTGTCCACCCTCGACAGCAAGCCCAGGCCCGACTGGGGCCCGCAGCCCGCCGAGAGCCCATGTACCTGGTGGGACAAAGGCAGCCCAGCCCCCAGTCTCTGTTCTTCAGGACCCAGCAGCCCATTTGCTTTGGTCATTTGATTTTGGCAAAGCTGACTGGTGACTTCAGGCAGACATGCACCACCCTAGACTAGCGACCCCAGCACTCTGGGCCTAGCTGGGGGCTGGAGCTAAAAGGATTTGGGGTCTAGGCTTTGTTCTCCGATGGCTACCAGCTCCGGGTGGGGAAGTGACCAGCCAGGGGAGCCGGTTCCATCTTGGATGCAGTCTGCTAGGAAGCCTTGGCTGGCAGCTAATGGGAGGCCCCACTTTTCTGGGTGCTCACAAGTCCTGGTCTGGGAGCCACAACTGACCCAGAGGAAACAGAGCTTAGATGGCCCAAGAGCACTACCCTCTGCTCTCCTGGCATGGCTTCTTGGCTCTGCCCGTGAAGACAGGGCAGCAGCCTCTGGATTCTCCAAGTATCCTCAGGGCAGGAGTCCAGGATGGGGCACACTTACCTCTCACTGTGCCCCACCTTGTATCCAGCAGTGGCCTCTGTCATCACTCTGTGGGTGACAGCCTGGCCTTTCCATCCATTCCCCGCAGGGAATGCCATGACACAGTGCCCACAGTGCCCAAGCCCTGGAAGGCAGCTTCCAGTGCCCTCAGTACAACCACCCGGATCTGGCTGCAGGCCCAAGGCCCTGCCACCTGACCCTCGGGGTCTGCTCCTGACCACATGCCGAGGCTGGCTGGCTGCTGCCTCCTGGAGCACCGCCTGCTCTGGCAGCCCAGCTCAGCAGTGCCTGGGCTTCTCCCTCCGCCCCGGCAGCAGGGGACTCTCCTTCCTCCAGGCCCCACAGGACCCTGCGTAGCACCTGCCAAGAGCTTTTTGTGAATGTGCCCATTGCTTTCTGGACATAGCTGTTCAGAATTGGAGGTTGAGGGTGAGCCAGCCCTGGTTTCCAGCGACCAGAGCGGGACTGGCCAGAAGGGGGGTCCACTGGTCATTGCAAAGCTCCTGAGGCATTCAGGAAGCCTCTGGTCAGCAGAAGCCAGCCAGTGTGACCACACCCCTGGAGCAGAAAGATGGCAGACTTGGAGGGCAGTTAGCCCTGGGCATCCTTGGCCATTGGACTTAGTTTCTCTGAGCCTCAGTTTCTTCATCTGCAGAATGAGGATATTAGCACCCATATTTTTTCATTTTAACCATTCTGGTGGGTGTGCACCTTATTGAAGTTTTTATTTGCATTTTCCTTATGAAGAATGAGGTTGAGCATCTTTTCGGGTTTTTATTGGCCGTTTAGATATCCTTTTTTTGTCACTTACCTGGGTGTTTTCTTTTTTGTTGTTATCTTTCCATTATTGATATGTAGGGGTTTTTAAAAGTTGGAATATGAATTCTTTGTCAAGATCCATGGTTGCCAGTGTCACAGGGTTTCAGAGAAGCTTCAGAGAGATCAACCACATGAAGTCCAAGGCACAGGGCCCAACCTGCAGGTGCTCAGAAAGTACCGGTTCCCCCTCCAGGTCCAGGAATCTCCCATCACCTGCCTCTCCATCTCTAGTTCATCTGAAGTGCTCCTTCCTTCAGACCTTCATCCTGCCCCAGTATCTACCTCGGGCCCAGGAGCAGACCCACTCCCGAGCTGCAGTAGTCCCATCATGGAGCATTCTTTGAGGACCCATGTTGTCTGTGCTCAGCCCCCAGGGAGTAGACCAGAGCCAGGGGCTGGAGCCCCAGGGGAGGCAATGGGGAGCATGCTAGCCCAGAGCTCTCAACCTGGGCTTCTAAGGTTCACTTCTCCACTTCCTGCCTACAAGTCCAAAGGCAAATTGCTTTTTCGCTCTGGGCCTCAGCTTCCTCATCTGTAAAATGGGCACTCCTGCCTGCCTGGCCCACATCCCAGAAGGCAGAGGACCTGAACCTCAGAGCGGAAGTCCAAGTGCTATGGAGGCTGTCAAGGGCTACGTACCAGGTGGCCTGGGTCCTCCCTCCGCCCGCCCAGCACTCAGTGACAGGGAGCTCACCCCTCACTGGTAGGTTTGCAGAGAAAAGCACCTCTCCAGGAGTGCCTCTCTGGATGGTAGCCCAGTGAGGGTCCTTAGCCCCCAACCAAGGCTACTGTGGGCGCAGCTGGATCTGTGGTCCCATTCAAAAGTCTCCCAGTGTGGACAGGGGTTTTTGGGGGTGCCTATTTCCCTTTCCATTTTATTTGGATGTGCTCAAGTCGGCTCAGGCCTCCAGCTTTTACAGCAGACTCCTGTCTGCTGGCAAAGACTTGATGAAGCTTGGGGGCGGAGCAGGAAGGAGAAGAACCAGTAATTACAGAGCTGAAGTGGGCATACTGGGTGGGGCATTGCACTGAAAGGAAGGCCCACTTGGAAAGAGGGCAGGCTGGATCAGAATGGCTGTCCCCAGATCCTGAGCTTGTGGCCCATCCCTGGTCTTTCCATCCCCCACTATGGCGGCTAGGAAGCTTGCTGCTCCCACTGGGGGTGGAGGGCAGAGGTTAAATATCACAGATAGGCTCTCCCCAGCAGAAGTGACCCAACACCTGATGGGCATGCTGAGGGGGGAAGGTAAAGGTTGGGGGAGTTTTAGAGCAAGAAGTGGCTGGAGGTATAGGGTAATCCAGTTTGCAGACCAGGAGACAAGGGGTCACATGATGACAGATGGTGGCAGCCATTTCCTCCCACCCGATCACTGTCCTGGGAGGCCCCGCTCCCGGCTTCCCAAGTAGGTGGTTGGGATAGGCTACACAGGGAGCCCTTGGAGGCCCACAAGGAGAGAGACCCCTTCTCCCAACAAAACTGGAGGAAGGTGTGAATCAGACTCTGACAGGTGAGGCCCCTCTGTGGCAGTTTGCCCATTCTCTTGAGGCCCTAGAGTACAGGCAGCCTCCAGCCAACCCCCTGGACATTGGAACTAAGATGGAGGTCCCTTCCCTCTGAATATTTAGTCCCCATCCCCAATTGCTGGCCTTCTGGTGCCCGATGGACACAGGACTGTGGCAGTATGAGGAGTGATTGCTTCAGGACCATCCCTGGGTACACGAGGACCAGCAGGGGCCCACCTGCTCAGAGCAAGGACACTGCTGATACACGAGAACAACAAAGAGCTCACTGTTGCCAGGTGCTATGTGGTCCTTTCGTGCCTCATTTCTGACCCTTGCACGAAGCCAGTGCCGAGGACACTGGGGTGCCAAGCATCACATGGCTTTCCCAGGTCCACAGCTAGTTAGTAGTGGAGCCAGGACTTGAACCCCGAACAACTGCAAAACCTGTACTGGAGTCACCACAATCTACCACCTTGAGCCACAGTTTTCAGCTGAATTGCCAGGAGTAACTTACCTGCAATCCTGACAGGCCGCTACACCAGCTGTGTCTTAGCCTAGTGGTAACAAAACAAGTAAAGGCTAAAGAGCCATGCTGCTTGAGTTCAAATCCCAGTGAAACCTATGGCCAGTGTCTTACCCTCATTGGCTTAGTTTCCCCATCTATAAAATGAGGATAGCAATAAGCTCTACTTCCTGTGTTTGTCAGGAGACATGTGTGAATATATATAAAGCACAGTGGGTACTCTACCTGCTGTTATACTTTATGGGAAACTAAAACTAAAGAGGTTAAATATCTTGCTTTGTCATTCAGCCAGAAATCGAGGCTGCCTGGACTCACATTCAGACTTGTCCGCCCCAAAATTGTGCTTTTAACCTGTACTGGTGGCTGCCAGAAAATGTCTAGCCCCAGAGGTCTTGAGGAAGCCAGAGCTGGGCACGGCTGCTAAACTATCAGTAGGTGGCGCTGTGGGGCCACAAGGGCCACCCTTGCAACAAAAGCTTGTGCTCAGGCACACGCACAGACTGGAGTGCCCGCACCCTGGGCCAGACCCTACCTCAGGTACTGCCCTGGGAGGGAAGTACTACTCACCCTGTTTCTCTGATGAGGAATACAAGGGCCCAGAGAAGTTAAGCCATGGGCCCAAAGGCACACAGCTGTAAGGAACAGTGGCTCCCTCACACCATATGCCCTTATTGAGATTCCCAGCTCTGCTCTCACGCAACTCACCTCATCCCACAGCCCCCAAAAGGCCACACGTACTCTCTGGGGCTTGGTGGGAGTCAGAATCCCGCTTCCACCCCCACGATGGCTGGACATTCCAATGAAGTCGCCAGCTTTGAAGTCAGAGCTAAGCCCCAGATTAGGGTGGCTCCAGGCTGGCCTGTCCCTCCCAGCCCCTTTGCTAGGCCCACACCCACACCCACAGCGCCAGCTCCACCCCCACCCCCAGTCCAGTGTCCTCCTGGCACAGAGATGTCTGGGGGCCAGAGAGGTAAGGATCTGCTCAGAAAGATACAGCCCCTCTCCTGAATACTCTCTCCCTGCTAACTAAAGAGCCCCAAGTCCCTCAACAGACCTGAAATCCCACTTCCCAGTCCCCAACATCACCCAAGAGGCTGCATGTTAATGTGTCCCCCTCCCTCGCCCCCTCCCACTGACACATGCGCCCTAGCATCTGTCACTCCAAAAACAGGCCTTGGACAAGAATGTGATCCTAAGCATGTTCAGGGACATGAACAGGGAAGGGAGTGAACAGGGAAGCAGCTGGGAAGGCAGATATCCCTCTGGGCCTAGGCTTCCTCATCTGTTCACTGAGCACTTTGCACTTACCCCGAGGGTCCTTCTGGCTCACCCTGGCTGTGGGCTTTGATTCTGCTTGGACCACACTGAAGCTGCATGCCAAGCAATGAGCTGGGTGCTTTATGCACCCCTAGCTTTCTTCCCTGAGAAGTGACTCTGGTTCTAAAAGCCAGCCTGTCCCATCTCTGCCACATGGTTATCAGCCCTGGCTTGCATACCTCCAGTCACAAGCAGTTCACTCCTTACTGAGGCACCTTTCTGCACAACAGCTCAGACTGGCAGAAGGTTCTTCCTCAGAGCAATCTAAAGGCTAGGTCCCTGTCACTTCCAGGTACCTGCCTGGCTCTGCCTTCTGGGACACCTGAGGATCCAGTCCCATCTTCTGCCTCGGGACAGGGATTTGAAGATAGGGTACCCACACCCTGCTCACACAGGCCCGCTGGACACTGGCCCCAGCCTCCCTCATCTCTACTGTGGCCTCTCCCCTTACACTTGTGCCTTATCTGTCTTTGTTCCCTAGAAGTGGGGTGTCCAGTCCTCCTGGGGAAGCAGGACCATCCCTCCTTGATCCTGACTGAGGCCGCTCCATGAATGCCCCTGCTAAGTGACCTCAGCTCCTCATCAGTGAAGCCTGCTGACCCCAAGCAGAGGCTGGGGTCACAGCACTGATGACTTCTGCCTGCACCAAGCAGGCTGGGTGGTCCCAACTGAAGCAAGAAGGAAGCTTTGAAACCTCACCTGCTCCACCCTCACGACATAAGCAGCAGGCGAGCGCACAAATATCCAGGCACGTGTGAGAACCCCCACGTAAGCGCAAGAACCCCGTGCCACAGCTCCGACGGCCAACTCCAAGCTTGTGTGCACTCCCAACAAACGCTCGTGTGGCTGGGAGCCTGTCTGTCTGTTTGTCTACAGCAGCCACACTCCTTTGGGCCTATCCTACTGGTTTGGGGTCCAAGATGGAGCCTCTTTGTTCAAGGAGATTTGGACCCCAGACTAAAAGCTGACACTCTCAGCATGGGAATTCTGAGGAGTGCCTCTGGTCCTGAAAGCCAGCCTCCACTCCAGAGAGGTGGAACAGTGGCTCTCAGAATAGTCTCTCACAGCCTCTTCTCTAGAGAATAGTCTCTCACAGCCTCTTCTCTAGAATTCAGCTCTTCCCAAACCTCAGGGAGTCTCATTCCACATTCACGATTTTGCTCCTAAATATTCTTTACATTAATCATTTTCCTTAAATCAACCCATGTAACATACATTTTAAAGAAGGCTTTTCTAAAAACCTCACTACCAGAAATGAAAAGCTAGTCTTACATGCCATAAGCAGAGGGTGACCATAAAAATATAGAGAATGAAGTAACGCTGGCTGCTGTGGCCAGAGGATGACTCTGGGCCTGTGGTCTGCTCCCTGCTTGTTAAGAAGGGCAATGGTCTGGCCAGAGACACGCCAGCACCAAACAGAGACTCTCTCCTTGATGTGATCAGAAACAGGCTTTTCTGGAAGAAAACTATCTCTCTTCATCTTTCATCTGGAGGCCTGTCATTATCCCCTCTTGATCTGCATTTCTCTCAGTCATTCTTTGGGTTATTACCTCCTCCAGAAAGCCTTCCAGGCTGGATTGGGCATCTCCTCTGTGCTTCCTCAGTTCCACAGGCCTTTCCAGGCTTTGTACTTGACACCTTGGGTTATTAAATTGCATCTGTGAGCCCTGACTGAATGACTGAGTTGGTTAGAGCTTCATCTCAAAGTATAGAGGTTACCGATTTGATCCCTGGTCAGGGCGCATAGAGAAACAGATTAATATTCCTTTCTTACATATTCTTTCCCCCTTCCTTTCTTTCTAAAATCAATTTTAAAAAAAATTTTAATTGCATCTGTGATCATTCATTCTCAATGAAATAAAAGTGTCCCTACTCCTGGGACAAAACTTGACCATGGCCTACATAGGTGGCCTACTCCCTCCCACCCTGCACCTGAGCCATATCTACCTCTCCACCATCTTGAGTCCTTTTTGCATTATGATGTTATTATAACTGATTATGGTGTCTGCCTTCTCCTGGATGTAGGCTCAGTGAGGGCCCAGCTGATGGATGATATCTGTCCGTCCACCATTGGGTCCCTAGGCCTGGCTGGCACGAAGAAAGGAGCCAACCTATGAGGTTAGTCTATCATTCTCTTCATTTTCCAAATAGGGAAACTGAGTCACGGCAAGGTTAGCGACTTGCCCAGGGCCACCCACCTGAAAGTGGTGGAGTCAGATGCAGCCTGAGGTCTCCGACTCCAGAGCCAACGCAGGCCCCTCCCACCTCTCTCTATCTCCCTCGCAGAACCTCTCTTTCTTTGTCAAGCGAGATTTGAGGGCTTTACGTGTGAGACAGACAGGAAGACACAAACAGACACAGACAGACACTTGGGGGTCCCCAGAAGCCCAAACTAACCCTTAGCAGACTGAAATCTTGGTTCAGCCCAGGACTAAGCTTGCAGCAGGAATGGAGTAGAATTTCCCAACAGACTATGGCTAGGGGGGTCCCTTTAGAACCTCACCACATGTGTTCACTACCCCTGAGGCCTGAAATTCCACCAGGACGTTTCATTGCTCTGAGGTTCAGTGCCCCTGGCCGAGGACCCCATCAACACCCCCCGCCGCCAGGCGCTTCCTGGCTGTGAGGAAGAACCAGGCAGAGGCTCCCGCAGGGTTGCCACAGAGGCGCAGGCTGATGATGAAGCCACATGAGGCAGGGTCTCTCTAGCAGCCACGTGGTCCTGGAGGGGCCCTGCCCTCCCTCAGCCAGCAGAGGCTCCCCGGGAGACTCCCGCCAGCCGGCTCCAAGCCCCTGGGGTCTGTCCTGGAAAGACCTTCAAAGGACTTGGCCATTCTTGAGTAAGTGCCAGGAGGGAATCTGCTCTCAGAGTCAATTTAGCCAGCCACATGGGTGGAAGGAATTTGCTGTTTCTCTTAACAGCTACCCCCTCATGATTTATATGGGGGCCACGGTCCGAGGGCCCCGGCTGACAGATCACAGTGGAAAATGAAATGCCAAGACCCAGGCGTCTCAGTGGACTAATTATCCTCAATGAGACCCAGCTGGCTGCGGGAGCCAGTGGGGCCAGGACAGGGCCAGCTCCCTGGGGATACCAAGGCCTGCCGTGGCGTGCCTGGGGGTGCTGGCCTATCACCTCCCAGGCCTGGGTGGGGGCCACCAAGAACTCCAGGAGAGCCAGTCTGACTAGCTCCAGAGACAGATCACCTTCAGTGCAGTGCAGCCAGGCTGGCCCAAGGAAGGCAGGGTCTCTTTGGGTCATGGGGACATGAAGGCCCAGACAGACGGACAGGCCCCATAGAGCCTGGGAGACAGCTCTGGACTGGCTAAAGGCCCTGGCCTCACCCTCTGGTGCATAGTGTCTTCTTAGAGGCCCAGAGCATGCAGTGCTGGTCATAGAAGCTGCTCCAGAGGCCTCTGCAATTCAGGGTTAGCTCTCCGGGCATTCTGGAGTTGGTCAAATGTTTCCCAAGCATCTACTAGGTACCAGGCCCTGTGCAGGGTGCTGGGGTTACACTGATTGACAAAATCCAACCTGATCCCAAGCTTACAGCCTTCTAGGAAAGACAAACACTGCTACGTCTCCCCAGCTAAAAGTACATGGTGCCATGAGAGGGCACAGAAGGAGATTTGACAGAGTCTAGGCATTAGGGCCTAGAGATATGATGCAGAGCTGAAAGCAGACCACTGAGTAGGGAGTAACTGGGCAAAAATGGAGGTGGTGCCAGGCAAGATAGTATTCCAGACAGAAGGAATAGTATATGCAAAGGCCCTGTGGCAGAATAAAATGCAGAGCATTCAAGGAACTGAATGAAGTTGTTCAGCTGGAGCCCAGAGCCAAGAGGACATTGGTACAGGGGGATATTAGAGAGGCCACAGGAGTTCTTGTCCCTTTAAAAAGGTGATTCAGGAGATATGTAGCATCCATCAACATGTGTACTCCTCCCAATTTCACTATGGCTTTTGGAAGCTGCAGCCCCCACCCCTGGAAAGGGCAGCTCTGTAGACCACCCCAGCTGTATGAATCAGAGGACCTGGGGGAACCCCATCTGGAGATCTTGTAGAGCTAATCCAAGAATCTCTCAGGATCAGGATGGAGAGTCACGGGAACAAACGGCAAATGGTGGTGGACCCAGGTCAAAGGCAGTCAAGGCAATCAATGATCCATAGTGGGTGGGAGAGGGGCCATGAGCAAGCAATGCTGTCAAGATGCCAAGAGAGGCAGAGGTGAGGACCTTGGAGCCACCAGCAGTCTCACAAGTGCCCTTCCAACCCCCCCCCCCCCCCCGTTATTTTTCCCTAGGCCACTGTAGCCGGTCACAGTGGCTCCCCTCCCTAGAGCCCCTTGAAGACAGGGCTGGGTTCTGAAACAGAGGGAGTATTCAGTGGATGGATGCCTGAGGATGGAGGAATGAGTGAGCAAAAGAAAACCCCCCCAGTCTTCTCTCCTGAGCTGCACAGAGCCCCTCTGGCCTTCCGCACTGATCACCGTGTGTCCTCGTGGAGCCGGGCCACTGCAGAGCGGGCGGACCTAGGTGTCATGGAGCAGCAGGGCGACAGGGAGCTGCCGGGCTGGCAAGCCAGTGCCCGTGGCACCCACTCCCTCCAGCTTGGCTCTGGCCTGGTTTCTTGGGACACAAACAGGTCTGATGAGTTCCTGGGCAGCTAAGTCCTTGATTTCTAGGAAAGCCAAACTCTTAGAGAGCAGAGAAGGCGAGGCCTGGGCAGGAGGCCTCTTTCAGAATGCCCTCCTTGCTCACCCTCGGGCCCCCCACCCTGCTCACAGAGTTTTCCCTCGTGCCCCGAGCTGGGGAGCTCCAGGCTGACGGGTACACCTCTTTTCCCACCTCCCCTAGAGGGAACAAGGAGCTTAGGAGGGCGAGGGACAAGGAAGGGGACTTCCTTGTTTTAACCCCCATTCAGTCCTTGCCCCTATGTCCCTCTGCTTTGGGCGGCAGTGATGGGGGGGGCACTCACAAACACAGGCTAAGAGCCCAGCTACCTGGATTCCACACCAGCTTTGCCATTGAACTCGGGCAAGCTCTGGACCTATTTCCTCTCCTACACTCATGGGGTTAAGATAAATAAGAGCACAAACAGACCTTAGCCTGAGGCCTGGCACACAGATCCCGTGATGTTAGCAATTCTCTGCCTGATCTTTGACATCATCAAATCCTCCAGCCTTCAGTTCCCGCCTCTAAGCCAGCTGACTACTATCTCTCTCTGCCTGGTTCTCCTTCTGCTCTAAGTGCTCAAGGTTGGTTCATGGGTTCTTCTTGTCCCACCACCTGCTCTCCCTGCACTGGCTCATCGGGCCCTGGCTCTCCATCCCACACTGGCCACTGCTTCCTTTAACATCTCCCTGCATCCTGGACCTTACTACCTCACACTCGATAAGCCCCACACCAACCTCAGCCTTCTCCCCAGAGCCACTTCTCTGGAGTTCTCTACACCAGGCAGAGGCGGATTAAGGTCGGTTGAGGCTCTGGGCGCAGAAAATATTGGGCCCCTTAAAAAAATAAAGAAGGATAGGAAAAATAAAAATACATGTTAACCATAGTTTCAAATAAATAAAAAAATATTATGTACTATTAATGTTAAAATTGCACATATGAAACCAAACTTGAAGTCATTAGAAAAAAGTGCAAAGTTGGGGTTTTGCGGGGCCCTTCAGAAGTTGGGGCCCAGGGCGTGCACCCAATGCACCCGCCATTAAATCCCCCTCTGACCCCAGAGCCATAAGTCACCAAAGCCGAGAGTCCCCTCCATACCCATTATATCTCCACCCTACTTTCTGACCATGCCACTTCTCTTTTTCCTTCCTTCCTTCCTTCCTTCCTTCCTTCCTTCCTTCCTTCCTTCCTTCCTTCCTTCCTTCCTTCCTTCCTTCCTTCTTTTCTCCCTCTCTCCTTCCCTCCCTCCTTTTTCTCTCCTTTTTCTTTCTTTATCTTCCTCCCTTCCTCTCTATTGGGATATATAACATAAATATAGTAAAGGGCATTAATTGCAGGAATCTTAATGGTACAGCTCAATCATCTTTCGTATATGTTTACACCTGATACCCACCACCCTGATCAAGACATAGAGCATTCCCAGCTCCCATAAGATTCTCTCATGGCCCTTTCCCCTGCTGCCCAACCCCAGAAGTAACCATTACTCTGCCTTCTAACTTTATAAATTATTTTTGCCTGGCTTTGAATTCCATATAAATAGAATCAGAAAGTATGTACTCTTAAACATGGAGATCAATAAACTAAAAATGAGAGTCCAGAAATCAACCTATAAATTTCTGATCAATTAATTTTTGACAAGGATGCCAAGACCATTCAATGAGGGAAAACAGTCTTATCAATAAATGGTGCTGGAAGAACTGGATAAAGAATAAAGTTGGATCCCTAACCCATACCATAAACAAAAAAATTACTCAAGATGGCTCAAGTCCTAAATTTGAATTTTGAAAACTATAAAACTCTTAGAAGAAAGAGCATGCATAAAAGAAAACTATCAAGAAAATGAAAAGGCAACCCATAGAATGGGGGAAAACATTTGCAAATCACATATCTAAAAAGAGTCCAGTCTCTAGAATATGTGAAGAACGCTTACAACTCAACAACAAAAAGACAACCCAACTTAAAAATGGGCAAAGAACCCAAAAAAACATTTCTCCGAAGATATACAAATGGTCAATAAGGACATAAAAGGGTGCTCAATATCATTACCCATTGGGGAAATTCAAATTATAACCCAAATGAGATACCATTTTACACCTACGAGGATGGCTATAACTTTTTTAAGAGGAAAGAAAAGTAACAAGGATTGGTAAGGATGTGGAAAAAGTGGAACTCTTGACCATTGCCCACAGGAATGTAAAATGGTACAATCACTTTCAAAAAGTGCTTGGAAAAGCCGTTTAGTGATACCTTGAAAAGTTAAACGTATAGTTACTATATGACCCAGAATTTTTACTCCTAGGTAGATGCCCAAGAGAATCAAAAACATATCCACACAAAAACTTGTACATGAACACTCACAGCACTCCTTTCATAATAGCCCCAAAATGGGAATATCCTAAATGTCCATCAAGAGATGAATGGATAAATAAAATGTGGTTTGCCCATACAGTGGAATACTATTCAGGTATAAAAAAGAATAAATTACAACATAGACAAACCATGAAAACATTATACTAAGGAGCCAGACACAAAAGGCCCTAAATTATATGACTCCATTTCTATGAAATGTCTATAATAGGCAAATGCATAGAGAAAGAAAGATTGGTGGTTCCCAGGTACTAGGTTCAAGGAGGTTGGGGAGTGACTGCTAATGGATTTCTTCTCCGGTTGATGAAGATGTTCTGGATATAGATAGTGGTGATGGTTGCACAACCCTGTGAATGTACCTAATTCAGTTAATGCCACTGAATTATGTATATACTGTAAAATGATGGAGTTTATGGTATATGACCTATATCTCAGTAAAAAAAATTATTAAATTATGTTCTTATAAAATATTTAAATAAACAAATGAAGTAAGCTCTCTTTTGTGTGTGTCTGCTATGAAAAGTGACACATGAGAGCATCAGCATGTGGTGGCGTGTGTCAGAGGTTCTTCTTATTGTTGCGCAGTATTCCAATGCACGAACATATTATCACTTATTCATCAAGTCTTCTCTTGATAAACATTCGTCTTGTTTCCAGTTTGGGACTCTTAAAAATCTGGAAATCCTTACACATGTCTTCTGAAGGATGTCTGATGACCATTTCTGGTGGTCTATACCTGGGAGTGGAACTGCTGGCTCAGGATAGGCATAGATATTGCCAAAAAGTGATCCAAAGTGGTTGGCCCACTTTACACTCCTGCTACCCCAATCAAAGAGGTCTGTTTGGGCCCTGGCCGGTTGGCTCAGCGGTAGAGCGTTGGCCTGGCGTGCGGGGGACCCAGGTTCGATTCCCGGCCAGGGCACATAGGAGAAGCGCCCATTTGCTTCTCCACCCCCCCCTTCCTTCCTCTCTGTCTCTCTCTTCCCCTCCCGCAGCCGAGGCTCCATTGGAGCAAAGATGGCCCGGGCCCTGGGGATGGCTCCTTGGCCTCTGCCCCAGGCACTAGAGTGGCTCTGGTCGCGGCAGAGCGACGCCCCGGAGGGGCAGAGCATCGCCCTCTGGTGGGCAGAGCGTCGCCCCTGGTGGGCGTGCCGGGTGGATCCCAGTCGGGCGCATGCGGGAGTCTGTCTGACTGTCTCCCCCCATTTCCAGCTTCAGAAAAATGCAAAAAAAAAAAGAGGTCTGCTTGTTCCACATCCACATCAACACTTGGCGTTGTCGATCTAGCCATGGTGGGTGTGCACCTAATGGAAGTTTTCATTTGCATTTTTCTTATGAGAAATGAGATTGAACATATTTTCAGGTATTGACTGGCTATTTGGATATCCTTTCTTGTCATCCACCTGTTATTTTGTTTGTTTGTTTTGGTTATCTTCCAGCATTGATATGTAGGATTTTTAAAACGCATATTCAGGATATGAGATCTTTGTCAAAATCCACTATTGCTAGTATCTTCTCGAGCCCAGTGCCTTGCCTCTCACGGACTTTCTTTGCTGTTCTTTGCTTTCATGCTGTTCTTTGCAGAGCAGAAGTTTTAAATTTTGATGAAGTTCAATTTATGCACTTTTATTTTATGGTTGGTGCTATGTGTGTCCTGTTTAAGACCTCTGGGCCTACTCCTCAAGCATTTCTTGAATTGACCCCTCCTTTCCACCTCCTTGGCCTCTCTGCCCAGCTCCTAACTTCCAGGCTCCTGGACTTGCTTCCCTCTGTGTCCTCACCCCAATTCCTGTCCTCCTCACGGCATGGTCTTCCTGCCCGGGGACAGCCTGGCTCATCGCTGTGTCCCTGCAACTGGCAATGGATCTGGCACATACTAGGTGCTCAGCAAAAGCTTCATAAATGAGGGCAGTGTCCTGTGGCCCAGCTGGGATCATTAAAACTGTCAATTAGCTCTAAACACCAGCTCATCAGGAACATTTGAGCAAAGCCAGGGAAGCAAGGAGTTTTGGAAAAACCAACAACATAGGAATGTTTAGCTTTCTCCCCAGCAGGAGCATTAATCACAAAAACTCAGACCTTGTTAGCATTATTTATTCTTGCTTTGTGCCGACCCACAAAGCAAGGGGAGCTTTTCCTCATACATGTTGGTCACAGGAGCTCCCCATGGGTTGCCCAACCCCCAGTGTTTGCTGCCTCTGACAGTCAGGGGGGTCTGTGATCTCTTTCTAGTCTTTCTCTTCACCATGAGTAATGACGTAGCATAAGTTCCTATAGTCCAGGTTGCCACACACATCTGGCGGGAAAGCCGCAAACATCTGCTTGACCTGAGGAAGGAGCAGGGAGTTAGTCTGGACCAGGACCAAATAAGAGCCAGCGCAGGAAGTCACCGAAAAGTGTCAGAGCACAGATAGAGACATAGCGGTAGAGGTCACAGAAGTCAGGGACCCACAGTCACCCCCACTCTCTTGTTTGTATCCAGGGAGTCAAGAGAGCCATCATTTCGGCATCTGAAGAAGAGTTATCTGGGTGGGGTGGAGGTGACTTCTGAGAAGGGCTGGGCTGCACTTCCCAGGAAGACTCCTAGTTGTGCTGAACAGCACCCTAAAAAGCTAGAACTTACCTCCTCCTCACTGAACCGGTCTGCTTGGGTCATAAGCTTCTCTTTGATGCTGCTCAAGGGAAAGAAAGGGTCATGTTCAGGGGCAGGGCCACCCTGCGAGTGGACACACAGACCCCAGAGGTGATAAGGAGCCGTAGGCTTGGGGGAGGAGTTGTGGCTCAGGAGGACACCAATGAGGATAGGGAAGGGGATGGGGATGGCCCTACAGCCCACAGAGAGCCATGTGTGCTCAGACGGCCACGTCGGCTAAGCTTCCGTTTCTTTCTTTCTTTTTTTTTTTTTTTGTATTTTTCTGAAGCTGGAAATGGGGAGAGACAGACAGACTCCCGCATGCGCCCGACGGGGATCCACCCGGCACGCCCACCAGGGGGCGACGCTCTGCCCACCAGGGGGCTATGCTCTGCCCCTCCGGGGCGTCGCTCTGTTGCGACCAGAGCCACTCTAGCGCCTGGGGCAGAGGCCAAGGAGCCATCCCCAACGCCCGGGCCATCTTTGCTCCAATGGAGCCTCGCTGCGGGAGGGGAAGAGAGAGACAGAGAGGAAGGAGAGGGGGAGGGGTGGAGAAGCAGATGGGCGCTTCTCCTGTGTGCCCTGGCCAGGAATCAAACCCGGGACTTCTGCACGCCAGGCCGACGCTCTACCACTGAGCCAACCGGCCAGGGCCCGTTTCTTTCTTTTAACATGGACTCTCCTCCCAGCCTCAGGTAGAGACCAAATGAAATGACCTGACATGATCTTGGGGGCCACTCCAGTGTCCCGTTTGCACTAATAATCAACCTCAAGGTTACTGAGGGCAGCCTCTTTGCCTTGGTTCTAGATGCACTGCTTACCCAGCTGGTGATGGGCACTAACATCTGTCCAGCGCTCCACAGAGAGTGAGGCGCTTACACCCAGCTCAGGAATGGGAAGGCCCACCCTGCTGCATGTCCTCCTGGGCCTGCTCCTCATGACCCTGGGAAGTCAGTGCCATTAACTCCCTTTATAGAAAGGGAAACTGAGGTTTGTGAGGGGTGATGATTTGTAGCGGCAGGACGAGGCCTATCCCCCCGGGCGGTACAGAGAGCTGCCTGGGCCTGGAGGAGTGGCCTGGGATGAGGCATAGATGGTGAGTTTGCGGCTGTGTGGGAGGGACTGATGTCTTAGGGCCTGGAGGGAGGGGCCCAGGGGGCTCTCAGGAAGGACAGTGGTCAGGGACGGGCTCAGAGGACTGAGCGGGGCCCTGAGCAGCCAGTGGCCTGTGGCGCCGTCAGGGACAGGCCCCACTAAGGACCGATGCACATTTTCCATTATTTATGTTACCACAGGACAGTCACAGTTTCCATCTCTCCAAGCTGGGGACTTTTCATAGACTCTGTTTCAACCAGAGCCTCTCTGTGGCCTGACTGGCAGGCAGCCACATCTCCCAGGTCCCCTATCCTTGGGCGGTGCCTTCAGTTCCCAAATTGGTTCCCCAAAGTGTTCTTCACAGCCCTGGCCTTGCGCCGGCGGGAGTGAAGGTGAATGGCAGTAGAGGGGCTGGTCCAGGCCGCTCCAGGGTGTGCCCCAGTGCCTGCCCCCGGTCTCCAAGATGGAGGTGGGAATCATGGACCCTCAGGGAGGGGTGAAGGAGAGGGCTGCAGCCTGAAGTAATCCTTCTCATCCCTTCTCCTACCCCTGGAGAGTAGGTGAGCCACAGCTTTGGGGGGAGGGGGAAGGTAGAATGTGTGGGAGATAAAACAGCCCCTTCCCACTTCCCTCCAGCCCCCTGCCCTCTCCCATTCATCTCCATTAAATGATGGTTCTAATAGGCAGCAAAACTAGTCTCAAAGCCCAAGCCTGAAGCATCATAGTAATTGGTCAAAAAGCCTGGGCCTGGGAGGACACCTTGCCTGCCCAGGATCACCCACAGGCCCAGCAAGGCCTTAGAGGTTCTGAAGGGATGGCCCAAGAATAGCTTCGAGGTCAGTTCAGTGTCCCAGAACCTAGCAGGTGGCCACTGCCTTGCCTGCCCCTGCCTGCCACCCTTGGCTCTCTGCCCAGAGCTCTCACTGGGCTGCAGCTCCCAAGCCTAGCAGGCGTCAATGCCCCATTTATATAACGGCCTCCCAGTGCCCACTGGACAGCTGCCCACAGCCACCTCACTCCCTCCGTATTCCCAGCTAAACTGCTCTCTTCCCATAGGCCCACCTCCATCCCACATCCACTCAGGCCCTGGCCAACATGTGGCCTGTTCCTCTCCCCAGAACCCTGGATCCCTTTGGCTTTAGCCTCTGGCATTACACTTACACACCCACTCCCCTCTATCTCAATGGCCAAGGCCTTCATAGTGGCTGCAACTGTCTCTTCTCCTCCAGGCTGGCCTCCATGTTTCCCCTGCCTGACTTCTTCTCAGGCTCTCCTATGCCCCCAGGGCAGACCCAGGGTCCAGGGCCTAGGGAGTGAGCTTGCCCACACAGGCCCGCCCGCCTCTCTGTGCCCAGGCTCCCCACCCACATCCACTCACACCTGTTCGCCACAGCCCTCTCCTCCCCATGAACCTTTAGTCACCTTTAAAGGCCCACCTCTATGCCCACCTCCACCCCTGCCACTGGAAAGCCCTCCCTGGTGACCTCATACTCCCGGTACACTTCCACACAGAAATGGGGGCACTGAACCCTGGTTGGTTGGCTCAGTGTAGAGCGTTGGCCCATTGTATGGAAGTCCTGGGTTCGAGTCCCAGCCAGGACACACAGAAGTGCCCGTCTACTTCTTCCCCCTTCCCCCTCTCTTTTTCTTTCTGTCTCTCTCTTCCCCTCCTGCAGCCAAGGCTCCACTGAAGCAAAGTTGGCCCGGGGCTGAAGATGGCTCCATGGCCTCTGCTTTAGGCACTAGAATAGCTCTAGTTGCAACGGAGCAACACCCCAGATGGGAAGAGCATCGCCCCCTGGTGGGCTTGCCGGGTGGATCCTGGTCAGGCACATGCAGGAGTCTGTTTCTCTGCCTCCCTGCTCCTCACTTCAGAAAAAATAGAAAGAAAGAAAGAAAGAAAGAAAGAAAGAAAGAAAGAAAGAAAGAAAGAGAGAGAGAGAGAGAGAGAGAGAGAGAAAGAAAGAAAGAAAGAAAGAAAGAAAGAAAGAAAGAAGAAAGAAAGAAAAAAAGAAAGAAAAGAAAAAGGAAATGGGGGCACTGAGGCCCCGAGAGGGGAAGGGACAGCAAGCGATGGATGAGCTGTGCTGTCGGGCAGAGGGGGCTGGCTGCCACCCACCTAGACTCCACACCAGCTCCTTTATTACCTCAGGCTTTGGAGAGAGAAAAACCAAAATGGAGGGCAGCAGGGACTTACAAATCAGCCTTGACGAAACCTTTCCCTTCAGCGTCGAACACCTTGAAGGCATGGAGAATGGTCTCCTCTGGGTCTGTGCCTAGAAGCAGCACACACGGTCAGGGAGGGCGCCCAAGTGAAGAGCACACAGAGGCTGGGCAGGGCTGGCAGTGGGCGTATCCCATGGTCCCTGCAAAGGGCAATGACTTGGGGAGCTTCCTCCCCAACTTCCATTCCACAGTGAGGGCTGAGCCCACTTGAAGCAAGAGAGGGGCAGTTTCAGGGAAGCAGAATAGCAGTGATAGCCAAGGGCACCAGATGCAGGTATGACAACCCACACAGCTGTACATGGAGACCCTGACTAAGCCCTTGCTGTGTGCCTAACCTCCTGAGGAGTGGCTCGAGTGCACAGACAAAGAAAATGAAGCTCAGAGAGGTTAAATGACTTGTCCAAGTTCTCTCAGCTGATGTCGCCATGTGGTTAGCGGTGAGTAGGAAGGCAGCTCAGGTGCTTTCTCATTACCCAAGGTATACATGAGAGGTTGTGGGGAGAGAGGAAAACAGTGTGGCACGTTAGCATGTAGGGCCAGAGGCTGGGATGCAGGCAGTGGCATCAGAGGGTCTGCGGCCAGCGGCAGGGCAGCTGGGCCAACAGGCTGTGGGGTGGGGACAGTGGAGAGGGGAGGTGGGAGGAGCAGTTCTGGTTTCATCACTTTCATAGCATGGGCTTCAGGAACAGAAGCCATTAGAAGAAATAGCTCTATTCCCACAATGAAATTCCCTATTCAGGCCCCTGGTTGTACAGATGGGGAAACTGAGGCCCAGAGAAAGAAGGGTCTTGCTCAAGGTCTCACAGACTGTGTGAATAGCAACAGGTGACCTGGGGACCCATATGTGGTGCTCTTTCCCCTCTGTGGACCGGGGGGGACATCCTCTTCCTTCTTCAAGGTTTAGCCATGTCATTGGCAAAATGGCGGAAAAGGTAGTGTTTGCTGCCCGCTTCCCAGGGTCAATTATGATAACATAGTGTTAGTGGTAAAGACCCGGACAAACATTACTCTGTCGTGGCCACAAACTCATCTGAGCACTCTGTGCCAGGCTCCGCCCACAGCTTCACTATCTTATCCTGTGGAACCCCCAGCACACCCCGTGTGGCAGGTACTGATGTCCCCAGTTTGTCAGAAAGGAAACCAAGGCTCAGAGAGGCTCTGTTACTTGTCTGAGGTCCCTGCTGAGGAGGAAGGGTTTGAAGTCAACTTCTGGACCTCCAGAAACCCCTGCTTGTTCTCTGTGCTCCTGCCCCTCGGACTGGGTGGGGTCAGCTGTGTCTCCCCCATCAGACTGGGTCGGGGGAACAGCTGTGTCTCCCCCATCAGACTAGGTCAGGGGAACAGCTGTGTCTCCCCCATCAGACTAGGTCGGGGGAACAGCTGTGTCTCCCCCATCAGACTAGGTCGGGGGATCAGCTGTGTCTCCCCCATCAGACTAGGTCAGGGGGTCAGCTGTGTCTCCCCCATCAGACTAGGTCGGGGGAACAGCTGTGTCTCCCCCATCAGACTAGGTCGGGGAAACAGCTGTGTCTCCCCCATCAGACTAGGTCGGGGGAACAGCTGTGTCTCCCCCATCAGACTAGGTCGGGGGAACAGCTGTGTCTCCCCCATCAGACTAGGTCGGGGGAACAGCTGTGTCTCCCCCATCAGACTAGGTCGGGGGAACAGCTGTGTCTCCCCCATCAGACTAGGTCGGGGGAACAGCTGTGTTTCCCCCATCAGACTGGGAGCTCCTCCAGGACAGAACGGCGTCTGGGTCATTAGGCATTTCTGAGGCTGACCCAAAGTGACCAAGCCTGGCACAGAGCTGGCCCTGCAGCCACTCTGCTCTGCAACTTTTGAACCTCATCAGGTGGGTACAGAGTGGTACATTCCCCCCATCGCTGTTGGGACTGTCACGACAATGTGTCCTTGTCCAAGTTAGAGGACTGAGCCGGTGCCTGCCCCAGCCCTGTCTCCTGTCTCTATGCTGGCTGAGCACGCAGGCTCAGCAAAGTGCACATGGCACGGTCGGCCGAAGCCCCAGTCCCAGTGTTCCTGCAGAAACTAGGAAAAGCTGCAACACTGTGACCATGCCTTGTCTGGGTCAGAGCACTTAGCTAAGTCACAGACCAACATGGCCTCCCTTTACGGTCACTGGGTCACTGGCAGAGTCACACAAACCTTTCTCTGAGAGGATAACCCCTGTCCCAGGACCCTAGGCTTCTCACACTTCCCAAAGGTGGTCATGGTCCCAGGAGTAACCCCTACTGGCTGCCTGGAGGTGGGCCCTGTGGCAGTCCTGAGTCAGCCGGGCAGCCCCAAGCCCACAGCCTGCCCTCTCTCCTGCCCTCAGTTCCCACGTCTAACACAGGAAGGTGGAGCTGCCCAGTCCCAGGTCAGTTGTTGGCCTCTTTCTAGTCTAGGGTCAGCCGGGGCATTGCATGTGGGGCTCTCATACTTGCCAGCCGGCTACAACCCATGAGAGTATTACAATTTTTTTTACCAAATCAAATCTGTGCAGTTGGGCCCCTGTGGTGGGTTGAATCAGGGCCCCAAAAGATATATCCATGTCCTCATCCCCAGAATTGGAAATGTCACCTTACTTGAGAAAAGGGCCTTGGCAGATGTACAGAAAGGACCTTGAGATGAGGAGATGACCCTGGATTACTCAGGTGGGCCCTAAATCTTATAACAAGTGTCCTTTTAAGAGTAAGGCAAGGGAGCCACACAGAAGAGTGGCAGTGAACCACGGAGGCAAAGACAGGAGCGATGCAACCAGAAACTGGAAGAAGCAAGAAGCAGGCTCTTCCCTGGAGCCTCCGAGGGAGCAGGACCTGCCGACTGCAGACACCGGGCCGCAGAGCTGGGAGAATGCGTTGCTGCTGTTTGGAGCCATCAAGTCTGTGGGCATTTGTTACAGCTGCCTCGAGAAACTAACACCGTGCTCATTTTACAGCCAAACAACTGAGGTGCAAAGAGCAGACAAGCCCTACCCAAGGTCACCCTGGGGGCCAGTGGGGGGCTAGGTCTTAAACCCAGATCTAGCGGAGGCAGGGAGGGCATTGGGCTGGGGCACCTTCAGGGTGCCCTCCTCCTAGGGCCACCTCCTAGGGCAGCCACAGCCCAGGCTGGCCCTTCTTTCTGACCATGGAAGCCTCAAGCCCAGGAGACCTCACGAAGGAGCAGGGGGCCACTCCCCATGGCCTTGAGAGAAAGGGACAGAGATGCCTTTATTCCCACCCCACCCTGCACCTCAGGCCTGACGCTACATCTTAGGAGGTTCAGTGGTTAGAGCCAGGAGTCGGAGTTAGGCTCCATCCCCACCACTTTGATGACGGACCCCTGGGGCAGTTGTGGTGACCCCTCTGTGCCAGAGTCCTCTCACTGAATGAGGTCCTTCTCTCCTTTCCCTGGGGGAGGAAATGCGGTTGGCCACAGCCACCAGCCACAGTCGCTCTCAACCCTGCCCCCACACCCCTCCTCCTGTCACAGCTGTGGAGAGAGAGGCCGGGGGTGGGGTGGTAGGGCTGAGGCAGCATCCTGAGGGTGGGCAAGGGACTTTTATACAAGCTGTCCGGCTGGGCATCTCAAACCCTGCAAGACAGGCTTCCTACAGCTACCACCAGATGTAGAGGTGGAAATGAACACAGGTCTGGGAAGATATGTTTTCCCGGCGGTGACACCATGCTTCCAGCTGGGGTGTGCATCAGTGGGGGGCACATCTGCACACAGGGCCCAGCCTGCCCACACCCACTCACCCCTCCCTTCCCAGGGCCACCTAGAGCCTCACTTACCCTTCAGCTTCTCCCCAAACATGGTCAGGAAGACGGTGAAGTTGATGGGCCCAGGAGCCTCCTTCACCATGGCCTCCAGCTCCTCGTTCTTCACATTGATCCGGCCTGGGGGGAGGGAGAGGTGGGGACACTCAGGAACACAGTGAGGGTCAGCAGAGACCTGCCCACAGGCAGCACAGGAGAGCAGAGTGCAGGACCGTGGACCTCCCTACAGTCTCCCAACAACACCGACCACCCGCCCCTGCTCAGTCCTAAGCCCTGTCCCCTGCTGGGGGACCTTGGGAAGGGAGCTTTCAGCCACAGTCAGCACTGCGCTGCCCCATCGTCACTGCCCCCTGCCACCATCTCAGCCTCCCTGGAAAGGAGAGCAAGTTAGTTGTCTGTTATTCCCATTTTACAGATGAGGAAACTGAGGCTCAAAGAAACTGAAGCTGAGGTGCACAGGGGCTGGAAGACCCTGGGTCTCAGGCTCATTTGTCTCTAGAGGGGGCAACGGATTGCCAGGGGGTTGGGACTCTGGGATTCGTCATGGTTCCAGGGGACAACCAGATCTCCAGGAGCTCAAAGCTCAGTCCAGACATGACTTGGTTTGCCCTTCCCCCAACCCCATCCAGTCCCCGAGGCCCCTTCCGGCCCTTCCCGGAAACTTAGAGGGTGCACAACCTCCCTTGGCAGCCAAAGCCAGGAACCCTTGAGACCTGCCTGCATCTCCAGCCTCTCCCCCACCCTTAGCGTCTCTTGACCCCTCACCTCACGCCAGCCTCCCACCCCCGACCTTTGCACAGGTTGCCCCTATACCTGAAATACCCTTCCCCCTTCCCTGGCAGGTCCTCCTCCAATAACCAGGACTCCTTCCTGACCTTCCAGGTAGCAACTGTGCTTTCTCTGCTCCCCAAGTGATACACGAGCCCCTAACCCCCACTTTTGCCCAGGCCTGCCCCCAGCTGCTCACTTTCTGGTTGGCTGGCTCTGCCCCAAAGCCCCAGCCTCCCCAGCTGCTGGTTACCAACCCAGGGCAGCAAAGGTGTCCCTCAGGTCTTCCTTGTCGATGAAACCATCCCGGTTCTGGTCCATGATGGTGAAGGCCTGGCAGAGACACAGGCACTGAAAACCTCCCTCCCACTCACCCAAGCCGAGCTTCCCTCCCCGGAAACAACCCCTCTCCTCTAGGGCTGTCTGTCCTACTGCAAACTGCTGCCCAGGCAACCTCAGCGCAGGCCCGTCTGGCGACCGGTTACCCAGCGCAGCAAGACACCAGCACCACAGTGATGGCTGACCCATGCTGAGCTCCCACTGTGCACCAGCACACTGCTGGGGCTTCGTGCCTGTCCCTCACTTCATGTTCATGGCAACCCCCTTTTACAGGGAGGAAAACGAAAGCTCAGAGAGAGGAAGGACTTGCCCGAGGTCATATAGTAAGCAAAGGCTCAGACAGAGAGGGGTCAGGCCTGCCCAAGGACAGCAGTCCCATCTGCAGGTTCTGAGGCACACCGTAGTGGCCACTAAGAATAATCACATTGTCCCCCTCAAGAGCTGAGGGCTGATCCCATGCCTTGCTGGCTCCCCAAGTGCTTTCTGTGCATTATATGAATCCTCCCAATGTCCCCAGGGGGAACTAACCCACCTCTTTAAACTCCTGGATCTGGGACTGATCAAACATGGAGAAGACATTGGAGCTGGCTCCTCCTTCTGTCCTTTTCCGGGCTCTTCTCGGTGCCTGCAAGGTACCAGGTAAGGCCTTGCAGAAGCCCCTTCCTTGGGAGGTCAGCCATTCCCCACCTCCCAACCCTCATGCCTCATCTCCCAGTGTCACTCATCCTGAATGACATGCCCACCACCCTCTAGCCCAAAGCAGACAGGCAGACAAAGCTCCCAGTGAAGCTTTGCAGATAAGCAGGGTGGTTTCTCAGCCCACAGCAAGAAGCCCCAGGAGCGCCCTCCCCACGGGGCCAGACAGCTGCTTCCTGACCTGGGCCCCTGGGCTCCGGAAGGCAGGTGGTCTGCGCCCAGGCTGTGAAGCAGAGAGGGGCAACTTTTCTAGCATCAGACCCCAAATGGGACCCACCTCCTCTCCTGCCATCCTCCCCAGTGTCCTCAGGATAACATTTGGGCTCCTCAGCCTTGACAGATGTGTCCTTTGTCCCTCTCTCAGGGCTTCCACCCCACCACCTAGGTCCGCCACTCTGTCCCAAACCTGCTTTGAGCTTCTCCTTTCCCAACATTTGCTCCTGCCATCCCCACAACCTGGAAAACTTTCCCTTCTTTCCATCTGGTAGAATCCTCATTCGTCAGCCTCAACACCTCTGCCACCTCCTCTGAGAAGCCTTCCCTGACCCCCACGCCAATTTAGAGCTCCCCGATTCTTCCCTCCCCAGCAGTCTAGGGCAGCCACACCCTATAGCATGTACCACACTGTCCTGCCATATCTGCGTCTGTTTATTTCTGAGGTCCCTGTCCCCGCCCTGGGCCTGGCTCAGAGTGGGAATTGGTTTGGAAGTAGCTACCCAAGGCTCAGGGGTGAACTCCCCAGCACGTAGAGCAGGCGACCCCCCACGTGGAATAATTCCAGGGTTTCCTTCAGGATGTCATGGTGCCTGGGAGTCCACTACTGAGCACTGAAAGCTCTGAGTCCTCAAGACACCCTGAGGAGGAGAGCTTCCCCTAGCAGCCATCACTAGAGCCCCCATGCTTAGGAGTCCCCAAACTGGCCCAGAGGGGTGGGACAGACACAAGTCCCTGCTCCCATCCCTTCACCCCCAGCTCCTGCCTCCATCTCGGTCTGTTCCAACCTTCTGCCAAGCCTGGTCCATCCCCAGAGCAGGGGCTTGCCATTCTGCCCACCCCAGTGCTTGGGTGGTCTCCTCCCCCCCCCACCCCCACTCACGACTGCTCCACCACCCCGCTTCCCCCACCCCTGCACTCACCCCCACTTCCCTCCGGCGCCTGGGCTCACTTTGGGAGCAGCAGCATGGCTGACTTATAATTAGCTTTTACTGGGTGCTTTGTCTCCACTAATCCTTTGAAAGGGGGGCTGGCAGGGCAGCCAGGGCGTTATGATGCCGTAAAACCACTGTAATATTTATAAATCCCTTCAGACATCATAAAGAAAAGAACCTCCCTGCAGAGTTCATCTCACATAATTACATATACATTTCCCTCTGATTAATAAAAACGATCACTTCCGTCTGTGGGATACTCTGCCCTTTCTCTCCTCAGACCTGCCTTTAGCCTTGGTGTCACTCACCCTGCCTCACCCCAGCCTTCCACAACCATCTTGGGAAACACTGCCCTGTGTGTGCCAGGCGCTGTTCCAGAACCCCAAAAGGAGGGCTGCACAGGGGAAACTGAGGCTGAGGGCCCTGACCGGCCTTCTCACCTCCCTGCCTGGACCCTTTGCAGCCCAGCTGTCTTGGGAATTTCCCTTTAAAACGTGCCCCTAAAAAATAAAAATTCCCTGAAAAGAGCGTCTCAGAGCAGAAGGAGGTAGCCCAGACCTGAGTTCTAAGCCTGCCTTTGCTGCTCACAGCCTCTGTGATGTTAAGAAAATCAGTGACAGCCTCTAAGCCTCAACTTCCCCATTTGTGCCCATTCCAAGGCATCAGGACATTTATCAGGTTCCAGCTAATCTCCAGCCAGGCCCTGTGCCCGCACCCCAGGACCCAGAGCTGAATGAGGCCCCATCCTGTCCCCAAAGTGCCCACAGTCCAGCTGGAAGACAGGCAGTCAGAAAAGGGGGAGGGAGGGAGAGGGACAGGCGCTAAGAACACAGAGAAGCCCCTCTGCCACTGGGCACTCAGGGCAGACCTCCCAGAGGAGGTGGCTTCTGAGCCGGTGCTTGACAGCCCAGTCAGTGTTCTCAGGCCAAGAGGGACTGATGAGGGTGTGAGAGACAGGCCTGAAGGAACAGTGCCCTGGAGCCTGCGGGGAGACCCAAGGGGCTGGGCATGGGGGCAAGGGAGGACAGCAGGACCAGCCCCACTTGGGCTGGAGGACCTTGTAGCAGGCCAGCAGGCCCCACACCAGGCTCCAGAGGACTCAGGCTGCCCTGGAGTCCCAACCCAACCCTGACAGGAGTCATGGCCTCTCAGAAGGAGCCCAGCCCCACTTTTGCCATGAAAAGTCCAACTTGGCCCACCTTATCTCCCCCCACCTTCTTCCTCCTCCCCTTCACCTCAGCATCCCCCACCAAGTCCAGGTAAAGCAGACCCAAATCAGGACCCACAGGGAGGGACTGACCAGGGACATCAGGTCAAGGGCAAGGACGTCAATGAAAGGAACAAGGTCAAGGTGAGGGTGAGCTCAGGCAATGAGGAGAAGGTCAGAATGACAAATGAAGTCAAGGTCACAGGATGAGGTCCGGAGCAGGCGGCAGGACAGCCCTAGCCTACCATAGTCTGGAGTGCTCCCTCGTGCTGCAGCTGGGCTGGAGCAGCTCAGGGGTGGCTCTTTAAATAGCATTCCAGGTCTGGACAATAGTTTGGAAGGTGACAAAGGACAGGATGGAGGCCATCCTGCCAGACACCTGTCTGGGGCCATTCAGAGTAGGTGGAGTTGTGAGATCCAGAGACAGTCCAAGCCACGAAGATCTCCACCAGCACTGGGCCAACTGAATCTTTGTAGCCAAGGGGCCAGGGCTCAGGAAGGGACTTTCGGCTAAAGACACACAGTAAGTTGAGGCTTGGAACCAGCTGGGAAGACTTGGCCTTGGGCCATCCAAGGTCAGGAGAGCTCTCGAGTCAGGGCCATTCACACCAGCTGGGAACACCATAGCTGCCACGTGGCCTGACCCCTTCTGCTGTGCAACTCTGGAGAGGACACCATCCTCCAGAAGGCTGTCCTCTCATATGAAAAGTGCGTAGCATGTGACACCCCCTGGTCAGTTCTTGGAGAAGGTTTCATCAGCCTGGCCCTGTGGTTATGAGTGTTACTCCCCAGTCTGGGTCCTCCTCGGGGAGCTGAAAAGCAAAGAAATAAAAGAAAAATGGAGGTGACTCTGATGAGAACCAAAAAATCAGCTCTCCATTCCACTCCGGCCACACACACATATCCGGACATGGCCCACCCTTACTAGGCTTGGCCCAGCCCAGAAGTCTGTCCTCCGGCACATGTGCCAAGCTGAGCCTGCACCTGTCCCTGGGAGCCCCCGAGGGGTCCAGTGCAGCTCGGCCGGCCCATGTGTCCAGCCACGTTGGCCCCGGATCTGTCTGATCGGCGGCCAGAGCCGGCAGTGCTGGGCTCAGGCAGGGAGTCCACTCGGGCCCAGGCACAGCTTAACTGTCCCCGGCGCTGGCCTCGGTCCTCCACACCATGGCATGACCCATCTCCTGCCTTGGGGAGGGAACGTGATGATGATGATAAGAAGGGTGGTTAACATTTATTAAACACAGCAAGTCAAGCTATGTTTTAAAGTATGTGTCTTCATATTCAATCTTCACTTCATTTTCTAGGTGAGGACACTGAGGTATACACAGGTAAGTCACTCACCCAAGGTCTCTTTTTCTAGTGGGTCCAGGAAGAAGCTTCGGAATGTCCTGTCCATCTTCGTGCTCCCCTCCCAGAGCCAGCCCACACTGGCTGTGACCAACCCCTCTGACCTCCCTGAGACTGGGGCTGGAACTGTCTGCCCTGGGCTGGGGCCAGGCCTTGCCCTGCTGCCCTCGGTCAGGGACCAACAGCAGGCTCCACAGCAGGCCGGGGTGAAGGTGAGCTGACTCTGGGGACGGGAACCTGGATTCCAGTCCCAGCCCCTCCTCAACCTGCTTTGGGAGATGGGCTGTGTGAGCTAGGCAGGTGCCTGCCCACTCTGGGCCTATGCAGGGGGGCAGGTGGCCGCCTTCTGCACCAGCCCTGGGGAGCAGCCTTCCCCTGCCCTGCGCTTGAACTTGGCCCCGGTTCTCCTGGCTCCGGGCTTGCTGAGCAGGAGAGATAATGCCATCCGGGGCTATACCTCCTGCTTCCTGCTGGCCGGATGCCTCCTCACATGAGGACTGGGTGCCCCTAAGCTCCTGCCTCCGGGGATCATGGCCCAGGACCATGGAGGGGCTCCTGAGGGCCCAGGAAAGCCCTGAGCCAGCCTGCAGGAAGGGGGGCGAGAGGAAAATGCAGAGGGAATCACAGTGAGATGTGGGTAAATCACAACAGGGTTCACAGGCGCTTGGCAAATTAATCCTGACAGTTTCCTGCCCTGGCCTCCTTCTCCTTCACATTATGAAAGCAGGAGGAGCTGGTCAGAAGTCTGGTGGAGCTGGTGGGACCCCCTGGAAGAACGTTGGAAATCATTTGTTTCTGGGGCACTGGGGTGGGGTGTGTGTAGAGAACATGCAACAACCCCGAGAAGGGGAAGCCCTGAGTTCTGCCCTTGCTTTGAAACCTTCGCTCAGTGATGCGCAGACCCTCAGTTTCCGCATCTGAGAAGCAGTGCCAGCAGCCCGGCAGTCTGGCCCCGTGCTGTGGGAAGGAGGTGGGCAATGAAGCCACCAGCCAGGATGTGGAGGGCAGTCCTCGATGAAACCTCTCTGCCACCGTCCCGCGTCAGCCAGTGGGTCTGTGGTTAGTCTGTTGCCATTGCTGGATCACACTGTTTGGTTCAACTGACTACTACGCCAAGCCGACCAGTGTGACAGCCAATTCTTGAGGTCAGAGAGACCGTAAGGAGGTCTGCGCTCCCGCCCAGGGGTTTCTGGGAGCAAGGAGCCTCAGATCTGGAATTTTAGGTTGGCTCCAGGGAGTCAGAGGAGTACTTAGCCCTTGTGAAGAGCATCCCACTTTCCAGACAAAAGGCAACCCAAGGGTCCAGGGGTGACCTAGCCCAGAAGGAAACTTGAAAGAGACCAACTGCTTTAAGGTGCAGCCACCCCCCTGCCAGGTGACTGCTGTCATCCAAACCACTTGAGAACAAGCTGGGGCAGGTGACCTCACCTGTCACCCCTCATTCCTAATCTCCTGCCACTAAATCCTCGTGCAGAAGTATATTCCCTGCTCTCTCTAGCCCAAAACCCTTGGTCCCTGCCCTGGCCAGCCACCACCTTGACCTCCACTGTTTACAAATGCTTCCTTCAATTTCCTTCCTCAAAGCCTTTGCCCACATGCACCCTCCTCTCCCTCTCCCACTGGAATCACTGTCTCTCTCTGACCTCCACGCTGCGAAGTAGGGACTACCTGCCTGTCCCGTGGCCTTGGGCCTCACCACCGTATCCCCACCTAGAGGCCTCCAACCCCTCGGCCCGTAGGAGCACAGAGGGGAATTCATGGGCCCTCTGAGTCCTGCCCTGCAAGATCCCAAGAGTCCTTTGCAGCCTCCCCATCAAGTGGCCCCTGCATACCACCTTTGTTGGAGAGCTCACTACTTTTCAAGCAGAGGCAACTCAAATTGTTACACAGTTCATTGATTGTCTACTGTGCCCCTACACTGGGGGTTCAAGAACTCATCCTTGACAGCCCCTGAGTTTGGACCATTTTGGTAACCCTGTCAGACAATGTATGCTTTTTATTTATTCATCAAATATTTATTGAGTACTTATTAAGTGCTGGGCATTGCGGTCGTAATCATGAACAAAATGGGTGTGGTTCCAAGTGAGGGGACCCAGACAAAAAGTGTCACCACTGGTTTAGGGGGAATTATGGGCTGGGGTTCAATAAACTAGGCCTTGAAGGGTGAGAAGAACATAGCAGGAGCTGTCGTTGATCTGGGCGAAGAGCAAGTGAATGTGTAAAATCTCCCAGGGCACCTCGGGAGCAGCTCAGATGTGTAGACACATAGTGTGAAGGGCCAGGTGAGCGGGAGAAGGGTGCAGAGGGACCAGGGCTGCCCGGAAGCGGCATCCAAACCACTGAGAGGTGATCTCGAAGGTCCAAGCAGGACCCAGGGAAGAGATCTCAGATCTGGCTTAGAAGCTCCTCTTTTCCTGGTATTAGGTGACTGTTGGCCTAAAACTGGGCCAACCAATCCTGCCCTTTCTCCTCCTGCAGCCATCAAACCCGCAGCTCTTTTTACAGCAGGGTGCTGTGGCCACAGGCCCCTTGAACAGGGTGTCTCTTCCGTGCATCTGCAGGACGAGCGCATTGCCAGTCCTCTTGGCCACAGCTATAAAACAGGCAGGATGCATTCCGGGAGACATTCTTCTTAGCTTTAAAGGCTTCCTTGTCTTTTCTAAGTGGCTCCAAATTAGAGGAAGGCTCCAGACAGGGGTGGGCCTGGAGAGGATGGGGACACCGGGGAGTTTGGGAAAAGACAAACCTCCCCCTAATTGTCCTCAAAAATCTCAGTCTTCACATCTGGTAATTAGAGAGTTGATGGATAGGAAAGGCAATTTCCTTTGGGGTAAGAAAGAGAAAAGGATAATTGACTCTAAGTTCGGGTTCGGCCTGAAATATTAACTGCAGGGCTGGGGTGCTCTGGCCTGCTCCAGACTCTGGTCCTGGTCACTTGGGAGTAGATGATGGCTCAACCCCAAACAGGGGGCTACTGTGCCACCGGCCTATGTTGGATGTCTCTCAGCTCAATGCCAAATTTCCTGGTCTGGATTCTGAGTGGGGAAGATTGGCTTCAAGGAACATTCATCTCCCTGGTAGTAAGCCCTGCCTCCCAGGGCTTATTTGGAGAGTCCCCTGGGGGAGGGGACCTTCCTCTTAGCCCAATCTCTGATCTCATTACTGAGGAAGTGATGGGCAGGTGGAGATGGTGAGGAGCGGGTATCAGAACTCAGACTCCCTGAGCCCTGGCTTGGTTGCTCACTCCTGATCACTAAGGGAGAGCTTTTCCACATGAGCACACTGCTTTCCTCAGACCTGAGTGACTGCAAAGGTGTGTAGGGTAGTCTGATGACCAGGCCACAGCCAGGAAGATCCAGGGGTCCAGGGGTGGAAGTGGGGTCTCTCAGTTCAACATCACTCCTGGGAGAGTGATAGTGACTTATCTTCCCAGCCACAGTAGCCACAAAGCAGGTCAAACTTAGCACCAACTTGTGCTGAGGAGTTGCAAGGACTCACAGCAGCACAGAAGCAACCTAAGGATTGCAGTTCACAGTCATCTCAACTCAGACATGTATTGTAAGAGAGGATGTATTCTTGGTTGCATGAATAGAGGTCTAGGTCCTCAATCCAGGGAGGTGACAGTGCTACCTTCCACTGACCTACACAAACAACAGAAATCTCATGCTTGGTTCTAGTATTGTGCTTTAAGGGGAAGTATTTTTGGAGGATAGCAGCATTTAGTCACATGAATTATGGCTAAAGGGTTGAGGCTATCAGCTGAGAGGAGCAGCCTTGGTGGGGGGCATAACTGTGTCCAATTATCATACAGGCCAGGGCCTATATTACCCACTCAACTGGGACCAGCTCTGCTGCTGCCACCTTCCTCCCTCTCAGTATTTGCAGCCAGGCTCATAGCCCTCTCTAAGCTCAGCCCTTAGGAAGAACTTTCCCTCCATTAGTCTATATCTCATTGTTTAGATTATTAGCTATTGCGACATAAAAAAATCACAAAACCCAGTGGTGCTGTCACAGATTCTGTGGGTTAGAAATTCCGGAAAGGCATCACTAGAACATCTTATCTCTACTTCATAACCTCTGAGACCGCAGCTGAGAAGATACTGTAGCTGGGGAGGCTGGACGGCTAGTGCTGGAGTCATCCAAAGGCTTGACCACCCCCATGGTAGGTGTCTGGGCTGGGAAGACTCAAAGTTCAGGACTGCTAACCACAGGGCTGACCAGTGTCCTCTCTGTGGGACTTGAGCTTCCTCACAGCATGGCGGCTTCATGGCAGTCAGACTTCTAACATGGTGGCTTAGGGCCCCATCACAAATGTCCCAGAATATAAGGTGGAAGCTTCATGGCTTCTTGTGACCTAAGCTCAGAAGTCCGATAGTGACACTCTTACCCTATCTTTTAGTCAAAGCATCCACCAATGCCTGCCTGCCACGTGGCAAGGAGAGATGATATAGACCCCGCCTCTCAAAGAACTTGCAGACGTGTTTACAACTGCCGCTCCTACCCACCCCGGCTCTGGGAGCTGAGAAAGTGGCCTAAGTTCCCAGACCAGGTAGGTAGAGGAGCCAGAATTCAGATCTGGGCCTGAGAGGCTCTCCAACAGTTAGGAAGTGAGCTCAGGAAGCCAAGGGAGCAACCCTGAGACCAGGCGACCTGGCACATGGTCACTCTCCACAGCCAGGAGGGACTGAGCTGGAAGGGGCCAGAGCTGGGACAGAGGTCAGCCCTCTTTTTTCTGATGAGAACAACCCCAAAGGCAGGCCCAGCCTCAGTCCTACGCCAGCCCCTCCACTGAGCCTGGATGCGGACACTGCCCTCTGCATCTGAGCGTCCCCATCTGCCTGCCAGGTCCCTGAATGTTGCCTCCCCTCACCTCATTCTCCCTGACAGCAGGGGAAACTGAGGCTCAGAATAGGGTGGCAAGCCAGCAGTTTCACCACCTTCCAGCTGGCTCCAGCCCCTTGTTCTTTCTGTTGTGTCCAGTCTCTGCCCTCCATAAATGGGGTGACGAGAGAGGAATGAGGGGCTCAGGTGCGTGCATGGGAAACTGAGGCTCAGAATGGGGTGGCAAGCCAGCAGTTTCACCACCTTCCAGCTGGCGCCAGCCCCTTGTTCCTTCTGTTGTGTCCGGCCTCTGCCCTCCATAAATGGGGTGACGAGAGGGGAATGAGGGGCTCAGGTGCGTGCATCCTCCCAAGCCCCACTGGGCTTTTCTGTGGGGGCTCGGAACAGAAGAGAATCCTGGGGTGGGCAGAGTCTAAGAGGCCAACCTGGAGGAGGACAGCGGGGACAAGTGGAGCCACAGTGGATGGTGAAAACAGACCCTCTGGGTCACAAAATATGTTCTTTTTTTCTCCCAAGAGACAGGCAGGCCTTATCTCATTGAACAGCTGAGGAAGCTGAGGCCTGGAGTGAGGAAGAGTTGGTTCAAGTTGCCACTGTAAGACTTACACCCCATTCTCAAAAGGAAACCTGATGGGCCCTCCCTGGAGGCATGGGACATCCCGCAGCAGAGAGTGGGTCAGGCAGGGCTTGGACATGGAGCCCTCCGAGCGGCCTGGAGACAGCCAAGCAGGCCCAATTTGCTGTGCTAATGTGTGCTTTTGGCTGCTTGGAGCCTCCTCACACCCTCTTCTGTGAGCAAGGCCAGAGGCAACAGAAGAGACTATAATTATGTCAAGCCACACCTTGCTGCCCTAGCTTAGCAATTAGCCAAGTTGCCCAGCATCCAGCAGCTTCCACCTCAGCCAGCCTCAGGGTGGGGTCAATGAGGAGCTAGGAGGGAAGTGTGGATCACTTTTAAAACCCCTTACATATTCCTACCTCCCACCAGAAATGAACCTGCGGACAGGGCTTCCTTCCCTAGCTGGTCACCCAGCACCCCAGCAGGACTCAACTGTTCTCCAAGGGAGATCACCGAGCCAGGACCCCATCCACCCTCCAAGCCAGGACACCCACAGGGAGGGCAACAACGGAGAGCAGAGCCCTCCCTGAAAGGCGTCCCTCCCAGTGCCCATGTTTGTGGGCTGATCTGTAGGGGGACCAGCACTACATCCACAGTCTGCTTTCCAGGGCTCTGGGGCCTGTGGAAAGACTAGGGCATGCATTTGGAATCAGATAGTCCTGGATTCGAGTCCTGCTGGGCCTTCCTGCACTGTAATCTTGTGCACATCACTTAATTTCCCCAAGGTCTCCATATCTTAACCTGTAACACAGAGTTGGTCATACTCCCCTCACAAGTGTGTTATGAGGATTAGAGTGTTGTGCCTAACACACGATACGTGCTTATAAGTTGTGGCTACAAACCCTAACTGTTCATTGGCAGAGGACATGGCTGGCAGTGATGAGGTCACCTCACCCCCAATTTCAAGACCACATAGCCCAGCTCTTCTTGGTCTCAGCCTATGTGCAGGCTGTTATGTCACTGACCTTCCAGAAGGTGAATTCCCAGGGAACCTTTCCCACAGAACAGGCCTGCACCCCGGCCCCAAGCATACCACCCTGTCATCAGCAGATGCCCCATCAATAACGTTTGTGGACTATATATTCATGTGATTCCTTCTGCAAATGCTGGCCCACCCACTCAGCCAGGTCCTGCACCCACCTGTGTTCAAACATCAGGTTAGCTTTGGGCTTGTTCAGTTGTGTGAAAACGGTTCGTTGGTACCTCTGGTAAGATCAAGGAAGTGGCAGCTTCGCATTGAGAAGGTCGTTGGATTGGGAAAAGTGGGTCAGGGTGTGGGGCGAGGGGCAACACGCACCTCTCATGGAGGAGAATCCATAGATCATGTCAACACTGAGAAGCCAGCGCAGACATGTTGGTTAGTGCTATGAACAGAGTATGGAAATAATCAGCTAGAAATGAGAGCAGTTACCTCTGAGGCAGGGAAGAAACGAGGACAGGAGGGGGGACAAACCTCGTGTAACTGTAATGATGCAACTCTTACTATAGACTCACACTGAGGCATATACTTAAATTTGACTTATTAAAAAAGAAATATGTACTATTGAGTTGACCTCCATTTCCCTTTTCTTGGGGGTCACTGAGGGGAATGGTGCGGGAGCTGTGGCCTGGGATAGCCGTGGTGTGGGAAGGGTAGCAAGCCTGGTCTCACTCAGGGGTCTGTCCGTGCATGCACATGAGCACCGAAGGCTGGACCCTTGGCCCTCCTGGACCAAAGGGGGTGTTCTGGGGGCAGGGGCCATTCCCTCCAAACCCTCCAAACCATGAGCTCCACAGAGGAAGCCCTGTCTTGCTCCTCACTCTCTCGCATCAATTCAGACAGTCCCTGGGCAGATGGGAGCCCTTAGTACCAGGAAGCCTCTGAAAGCAGGCACCTCAAATAAACTCCCCCAGAGAGGCCCACCCTTTTCTCACCTTCCCCACTATTTGGCCTGCCTGGGGTAAAGCCTTAAAGCAGTGGTCCCCAACCTTTTCTGGGCCACGGACCGGTTTAATGTCAGAAAATATTTTCACGGACCAGCCTTTAGGGTGGGACAGATAAATGTATCACATGACTGAGACAAGGGTCAAGAGTGAGTCTTAGACAGATGTAACAGAGGGAATCTGGTCATTTTTTAAAAATAAATCATCGTTCAGACTTAAATATAAATAAAACGCAAATAATGTAAGTTATTTATTCTTTCTCTGCGGACCGGTACCAAATGGCCCATGGACCGGTACCGGTCCGCGGCCCGGGGGTTGGGGACCACTGCCTTAAAGAACTGGAGCCTCCTCGCTCCCCAGTCCAGCAAGGAGCCAGGCCTTTATGCCTATTCACTCCCCCCTCTCTTCCTGCCACTTTCAAGAGAGGTGAGGTGTTTTGTTTGTAAAGAGCCCCGAAGTGGGGAGAATGGCTAGAGAGGAGGCCGATGGGCTTATCAGAACCTGGTCTCTGCCAGGTGGTGGGCCCTTCATCTCCCGCCTGTCTCCTGCCTTCACCTGAGCCCTGCACTCCCCTCTCGGCCTCCGTTTGGCCAGTCTCTCTTGATCTGGAATCCCAGGTGTCCAGTGATGCTGAAAGTTGCCTCTGCTGCAGGAGACCAGGGCCCCCTGGACATGGCCCATACTGACCCTCGTGTTTCAGTCTTTTAATTCCACACCCCCCAGAGTTGGTCACTGAGGCAGGGCCACCATGTACAGCACCAGGGTGCCACTCACACATACTATAATGACCTAGAACCTATCCTGCAGTGGGAATGGGCGTCTCTGAAGCTGAGCAGGGCACAGATTCTCAACTCCCTCCTTCAACCAAATAAGATACATGTCCTGGAGGCGCAGGACCAACCACTAGCTGACTTTCCCATGGGATTGTAATCCCAGAAGGATGGCATCTCTGTGAAGTAAGGGAAGAACTCTCTTTTCTTCTCCCCTTTCTTCTGAGTGGGTGCTATCCTAGAGTTCTGAGTATAATCCTGAGCCTACTTTGGGAGAAAAATAGAGATGCTGAAGGAGAGATTTCAGGAATTTGGAGGATGGTGGGGACACCGAAGATTCAAATTCTCCAGTCAGTTGATGGCCCAGCAGAACTTCTTGGACCTCAAGTTTACAGAGTTAGATTAATCATGAACTTTAATTAATGGGACACCCTCATCATTGCCCAGGCTTGGCCTTTCCTTTACTCCATTGAATTGATTGATTAACTGATATAATGAACACCAACCCTAGAAGTAGATCATTACCAATAACTTACATTCTATCCACCTGTTCTCCTCCAAGCTGGTAAAAATCATCCTGAATTTTGTGTTTAGTATGCTGTTGCTTATTTATTTT
Source organism: Saccopteryx leptura (assembly GCF_036850995.1). Lineage (NCBI taxonomy): Eukaryota > Metazoa > Chordata > Mammalia > Chiroptera > Emballonuridae > Saccopteryx > Saccopteryx leptura. The sequence goes on from NC_089506.1 coordinate 190,092,990, forward strand.
GTTACATAGTCATTTATTATTCATGTTATTCAGCTTTGCTTATTTTTAAACTCTAATATAAAGGGGCGGCAGAACTCCTCTGGGGCTTGCTTTTTTCACTCAACATTGTATTACTAACTGTGAGAAATTGAATGGCTCCAATCTTTCACACCTTCCAAATCAGCACCCTCAACATGACCTTATTATGGGTAAACTACTTGCCTGTCTCAAGACTTTACTCTTAGCCATGTGTTATAGGTCCTAAAAATTCAAGTACTGATTTGATCTCTTTGAGCAAAGCAGCACTGGCCAATCCATAGACCTTCAGCTGAGACAGGGCCACCAGCTAAACTAAGTCTAGATCAGCCAAGATCAGCCACGCTCCAGCCAGGCTGAAGATTCATGAGAATGAATGATTATTTCTTTACCATTGGAAACTTGGGGTGCTTTCTTATGCAGCATTATTGTAGCAATACCTAACCATTACATCAAAATGTACTTATGTTGTTACATGAAGCTCTATGTGGTTTATACTCAATCACATGACTGTAGCACCATTAATGTGTCTGGTTTTCTATTGATGGGAACCCTTTTGCTGTCATGAACAATGCTGACTTGAACATTCTTGCAACTGTCTCCTGGTACACATGGGCAAGACTTTCTCTTGGGAATAGAGCTAAAAGTAGAAATGCACATAATCAACATTACAAGATACTGTTCAAATGTTTTCTGAAGTGGTTGTGTCAGTTTCCACTCTCACCAGCTGCGTATGAGACCCTGTTGAGTCCGTCTTCAACATCTGCTATCAGACTTGTAAATTAATGCTAATTCAAGGATTCTAATCAGTATCTTATAGTGTATGGGTAGAATTGTGTCCCATCCCCCCCACAAAAAAGAAAATGGTATGTTGGAATCCTAACCCAAAGATCTCAGATTGTAACTGTATGTGTGGATAGGGTCTTTACAGAGGTGAAATCAAATTAAAATGCAGTATTAGGGTGGGTTATGTATATTCTTATAAAATGGGGAAATTTGGCACAGAGATGCATACAGGGAAGACAATGTGAAGCCACAGGGGGTCAAATATATGGTTAGGGAAGGAGATTTGATTTTGGGTGGTAATATAACACAGTATACAGATGATGTACCATAGAAGTGTATACTTGAAACCTATATAATTTTATTAACCAATATCACCCCAATAAGTTTGCTTTTAAAAAAAGACACAGGGAGAAGGCCATCTACAAACCAAGGGACACCAGAGGCTATCAGGAGCTAGGCAAGAAAACTGTAACAAATTCTCCTCACAACCCTCAGAAAGAACCAACCCAGCCCACACCTTGACCTTGGGCTTCCAACCAACAGAACTGAAATGTAACAATCAAATTTTGTTGTTGAAGCCTCCCAGTTTATGCACTTTGTTTCAGAAACCCCTGGAAATTAAAACACAGTCATCTTGACTGATGACTTAGTGAAATTAAACATGTCCTCACATGTTTGTTGGGCTTATATTTTCTTGTATGAAATGCCTGTTCTAATCTTTTGATTATTTTTCTATTGGATTTTTGCTTATTGACTTATAGAACTTTCTTATTTATTCTTGATACCAAGCCTTTGTTGCCATTTTCTCCCAGTTTGTAGCTTATCTTTTTACTTTCTTTAGTCAGTCTTTTGATGAGTAGAAGTTCTATATTTTAATGTAGCCAAATCTCTCCATCTTTTCTTTGAGGTTTGGTGTTCCTTGTGCTTGCTTTATTAATGGCAAATGTCAGGGAGGAGGAAAGTTTCCTCTACCCTTTGTCGACATAAGGAACATCTAAACCGATAGAAAAAATTTAAAAGCATTTATTTGAGCCAAAATGACAACATAAGCCAGGGAGCAAGGTCTCTGGAGAATAAGTTCTCTTGTATGCATTTGAAATTAGAAGGGAAATAAGGTCAATTACATGAAGGTGGGAGAAAGCAAGGCCCAGATTGGATTACAGGTTAACGTTACATGCTCCCTTGAGAGTGGTCATGCTTTAGAAGGATAAGTCTGAAAGGGTAGTCATGTATTAGAAACAAGGGTCCAAAAGGGTGCATTTCTAAGATGTGTTAACCTAGATGCACAGAGACAATGGACAGGGCTTGTGAAAGGCAGAGATATGCTTTTCACCAAAGAAGTTATAGACCTGGGATGTAACTACCCCCATGGTCTTCCCAGATCATATCACCCTGTAAGGTTACTTTTCATAGAATCTTTTCTCTTCCACACCTTCTAGGTTCTTCTGGTTGGTCTAAGAATAAAATTGACATGTTACAGATTAACTGAAGAAAACCCAATTTAATTTTTTATGTACGGGGTCTTACAAGAATATGGGGGGTCCCAAGGACAAACTGGGCAGTTGAGATTTATATGCCATCTTGAGCTAAGGAGTAGTGGGGAATGGTTTGGGACTTTAAAGAGGAGAAAGGCAATTGACATGGAGATTGAACATGGTAAACAAATGTTTGCTGGGCCATGCAGAGACCCTGGGACATGGGGGACTCTGATCTCTAGGTCCTACCCAGTCTCCCCCACCTCGCCTAGCTCTTATTCCTTATAGATCACTCTGGTGAAAGTTCTATTCCAGGAACAGCCCCTTGATCTAAATTTCTTTAGCAATTAAGGGGAAGGAAATAAGAAAATTTTCTCAAGTCTTCTGTTTCTTAAAAATAATCAGCCTGGGCCCTGGCCAGTTGACTCAGAGGATAGAGGGTTGGCCTGGCATATGGATGTCCCAAGTTTGATTCCTGGTCAGGGCACACAGGAGAAGCAACTGTCTGCTTCTCTCCTCCTTCCTATCTCCCATTTCTCCCTCTTCCCCTCCCGCAGCCAGTGCCTCCACATTGGTTCCAGCATGGCCTCAGGCGTTGAGGATAGCTCGGTTAGTCCAAGTGCATCATTCTCATGTGCTAAAAATACAATAGCTCGGTTGCGAGCATCTGCCCGGACAGGCGTGCCTGGTAGATCCCGGTTGGGGCGCATGTGGGAGTCTGTCTCTATCTTCCCTCCTCTCACTTAAAAAAAAAAAAAGAGAATAATAATCAACCTGAATTAATCCTTATGCCAAAGGGACACGTATCAGGTTGGCAAATTTGCTCTCTTTATAAAGCACACTGACAACACTGGGCACTAAATGTTTTATATTATAGGGATAAGTTAAATTATGTCAAATTCACAATGTGAAATACTATACTGCAGTTAAAAATCATATTTCAGGCGAATATTATGATATAAAAAGATACATGTATTTGCATAATAATAAAGAATAGCATGTGACAAAATATTAGGCATGACAGATGAACTGAAACCTCCCTCACGTTTCATTAGACTCGCACTTTTGAATAAAAATCAAATAATTCAATTTGGGTCCATCATGCAGGGGAGAGAACCTTTACTGCCAGCAGGTCCAATTGTGATCGAGTCAGGCTCCCGCTGGCAGATCTATTGTTGAGAAAGGAGCAAGGCCAAGGCCATATCACCAAATAAAGTATATATATTCACCAGAGGCAAATTAAGGTCAGTTGAGTCCCGGGCGCAGAAGAAAATATTGGGCCCCTTAAAAAAAAGAGAGACAAGGAAAATAAAAATACATGTTAACCATATTTTTAAATAAAAAAAATATATATTATGTACTATTAACGTTAAAATTGCACATATGACACCAAACTTGGTGTCATTAGAAAAAAGTGTAAAGTTGGGGTTTTGCAGGGGGCCCTTCAGAAGTTGGGGCTCAAGGTGCGGACCTGGTGCACCCGCCATTAAATCTGCCTCTGATATTCAACTTGATTTGAATTTGGCCTATGTTCTGAGAAGGAAATCATGAAAACAGTGCTCGCTTTGGTGAGCTGTGTGTAGCTCTTGGTCCCATAGCTCTCTCTGGAAGGGTCCTGACCTGGGTGGGCCTAAGTGCCCATCTCTGTCCCAAGCATTCTCGAATGGGGAGGGGGGAAGTTGGGGAGGGGGGGGATTTCTCTATCAGAAAAGTTTGGGAGCAACAATCTATTGGAAGGAAGGCCTTTGTGATCCACACTGAAGTTACATCTGTAAAACAAATACCCTGATTTATTTATCTTGTCTATTTCAAGATAAATAGGCTGGGGTTGGGGGAGACACCAAATATTGTCAGATTAATGCCAAGCCATCATTTGTGCCACGTCTGGTCTAGAGCTGAAGGTAGGGAGGATTTTTTTCTCCAGAGGGGAGGGGAGGAATAGCCACGCCTGGGAGGCAGGCCCAGGATGCATCTGACAGAGGGACTTTAGGGGGAGGAAAAGGGAACAGGAAGAGAGAGGATGGGAGCAGGGCCCTTCCCCCCTGAGGACACTTCTGTTCTGATGATGAACTGCATTGGGTTTCGTGTTTCCGTCCTCCACACTGTTCTGCCTACCAGAGGCCCAGACCTTGAGGGGATCTCTCACCTATCTTTCCACATCTCATCATCTGCCCACCTGAGAAACTACAATAGGTAATTTTATGTGTTTACTTGGGTAAGCCAAGTGTCCAGATATTTAATGAAACATTATTCTGGATGTTTCTGTGAGTGTGTTTTTTAGATAAGATTAACATTTATTTTGTTTGTTTGTTTTTAAGAATTTTTTTTTTTTTTGTGACAGAGACTAAGAGAGTCAGACAGAGGGACAGATAGGGACAGACAGACAGGAAGAGAGAGAGAGACGAGAAGCATGAATTCTTTGCTGTGGTACCTTAGTTGTTCACTGATTGCTTTCTCATATGTGCCCTGACCGGGGGGCTACAACAGACTGAGTGACCCCTTGCTCAAGCCAGTGACCTTCGGCTCAAGCTGGTGAGCCTTGCTCAAACCAGATGAGCCCATGCTCAAGCTGATGACCTCAGGGCCTCAAACCTGGGTCCTCCACATCCCAGTCCGATGCTCTATCCACTGTGCCACCGCCCGGCCACTGCCCGGCTAGGCAAGATTAGCATTTAAACAGTGGACTTTGAGTAAAGCAGACTGTCCTCCATTATGTGGGTGGGCCTCATCTAATTAGCTGCAGGTCTTAATAGAACAAACATTGACCTCCAATGAGCAAGAAAGGAATTCCACCAGCATGTGGCCTTTGCGACTCTTCCCACTGCTGCTATGCAGATTTTGAACTGCACCTCCACAAACACCTGAGCCAATTCGATAAATTAAATGTCTCCTTCCTTATCCTTCTCTCTTCCACCCACCTTTCCCCCTCCCTTTCTCCTCAACCCCCTGACCCCCTCACCCTGACCAACACAAGGACTGAAAGATGAGCTCAGAATGTCTTGGAGGAGGAACAGTTGCAGAAATCAACTGGGCTGGCTTGCGGCAGAGGAACAAATCAGATTTCCCTCCACCTAGGAAGGGATGCAAGGTTGGGAGTTCCCTCATTGCTTCCATGAGCAGCTGAGCAGCCACAGCCGTGGGAAGAAACATTGAATCCAGCACTTAGTCATGGTTCAGTAAATACGGTCAGGTGAGTGGTGAGTGAGTGGAGATTGTGGAGGGGTCCCTAGCCCTGGAGGAAGAACAAAGGGCTAAACTATCCAAAGATAAAAAGTCCTCCTGCCTCTCCCTGCCCCACCACAGAGCCCTGCGCAGAGCTAGGCACATCGGGGTTCTCAGTGAAGCCTCCCAAGGTCATGTTTCTGCTCCCACCTGACCCTGGGGCACAGAGGTACAGTTGATGATGCCCTGAGCTGACCTCGGATGCTCACACTGTGGGGAGCCTGCAAGGCACCCCAGTGAACCAGGGGCATGTTTGAAGTCTCGGCACCTTCTAAGGATTCGGTTTAATAAGCTGGGTTGCTGCAGGCACCTTGATGAAAGACGCTAAATAAAGACATGAGATAATTGCCAATTAAAGCCATTTTCTTAGAAACAGGAAGGTCCCATTTGCCAAGAGTAAACAGCGGGGGCAGGCCCTGCTGGGTGCAGGACCCAACAGCTGGGAAAGTCATTCTGGGTGGGCTCAAAAGCCAGTGTGAATCAGAGCATAGGGTCAAGTGGGGCCAGAGCTGCCCCCACCCCCAAACCTCATGGGTGAGAAGTCAGCAGAAACACAGCAACAGGGCCCTGGGGTGACAGGAGGGTTCCCATCCCCACTGCCCTGCATGCACCCTGCCTGGCAGTAATGAAGGGGTACTGGACAACCTTCAGCGGTCCCCAAACTTTTTACACAGGGGGCCAGTTCACTGTCCCTCAGACCGTTGGAGGGCCGCCACATACAGTGCTCCTCTCACTGACCACCAATGAAAGAGGTGCCCCTTCTGGAAGTGCGGCAGGGGGCCGGATAAATGGCCTCAGGGGGCCATAGTTTGGGGACGCCTGACCTAGATGGTGAGGCCCCACCATCTAACTCAGGGACTCCCTGACATCCTCTGTAGGATGGAACTTTGATGATGAAACAAACAAGGGGAAGCTGGTCCTATGGCTCCCCTTTCATTAATTCTACAAATACCTATCACACATATCCTATGTGACCCTGGGTGCTTGGGGTGTGGCAGTGGACAAGAGGCCAGCCTGCCTGCCCTCCAGGGCTGACCCAGCAGCCAAGCCTCACTGGTACTTACAATGGACCAGACATTGAATCCACAGCTTTACTGGGCTTGGCCATTTTACTTTCACCCCAACCCTAGCAAGTGGTTTGTTAGAGTCCTCATTTATAGAGGAGGCTAAGTGACTACCCAAGGTCACCCAACTAGTGAGAAGCTCCAGGATCTGAACTAGTAGCCACTGTACCTGCTCTGCCTGGCCCTTGTGGCATCTACCCTGTGGCATCTGCCCTGCCTGCAGTTTGAAGGTTGACCAGTGATGCCCTCAGAGGTTACTCCAGTGTCCATCTGTCTGTGGGCAGCTTCAACTTGCTGACTCCTAGCCTTCAGGTGGGCCCAGACCACCCCCAGCCCATGCTTCTCTCCTGAAAGCCCCTCAAAGCCAGGTCAGGGAGGCAGGCTTTCCTCCACATATCCATGCAGGGAGACAGGGTTTCCTCCACACGTCCATGCTGACCATATCTCCAGACTGAGAGCCGTCCATTCAACCTTCCAAGCCAGCGATCTGAAACCAGCTCCAACTCCTGCTCCCCACTCTCCATATTCCACCAGCACAGAGAACAGAGGCCCTACCTCTTCAGTGGGCTCACTGGAACTTGGAGCCAGGACCCAGCAGCCCTGAGCAATCCAAGATGAGACTCATCCTTTTACTACCGGCCCTGGTTACCTGGTTACCACTAGTCATTGGTTAATTCCTGCTCCCTGGCCCAGTGGGAAAGCTCCTTGTAAACTATAAAGTCTCTAATAATGGAAGCAAGTCTTAAAACACTCAGGTCAAATGTACAGGCATAGCCCAATTTCCCAAGGTCACGTTGCACTTGGAGATGATTGTATCAACATTTCACAAAGAAAGTGGCCTAGTAATGCTCTGGCACCTGCTCTGTACCAGTGGATACTGAGTGGATCTCAGATTTAGCTACCCCCGGGTGGCTCTCATCACCCCCACCTTACAGATGAGGAACTGGATGCTCAGAGAAGGAAGGTCTGCCAGAGGTGAGGGACAGCTACCTCAGGAATGAGTTTTTTCCCTGACGCCACCTGAATCAGTTTTCATTTGCTGCATAGAACAGATCCGTAGATTTAGAGATTTAAGACTACACACACATTTATTATCTGGCAGTTTCCATAGGACAGGAGTCTGGGCACAGCTGGTTGAGTCACCTGCTCAGACTCATGGTCAAGCTGTTGGTCAGAGTCATTCTCGTGTGGCGGCCTGGCTGGGGAAGAACCTGCTCCCAGGCTTTTTCAGGGGGCTGCAGAATCCATTCTGTTTCTTTATGACCATGTGACCAAGGGCAAAGTGCACGGACACACACATCCCAAGCACCCTCCTGCTGGAAGTGTCACGTCTAAGGCCCGATGACAAACTCTCACCTGCTTGGATTCTCATCTCAGGAGCTTCTCTTGAGTCAAGGAGACAAGTTTCAGGCTGGAATCTGCTGCCCCAGTGAGAGCTTGAAGGGCCCCTGTGATCCTCTGGTCCACCCCCTACTCCCGTGGTTGAAAACTCAGGCCTGAGAAGGGAAGGACTTGCCATGAGACCCTGAGCAGGTGACTCAGTCAGCTGTGCCCAGACTCCTGTCCCATGGAAACTGCCAGATAATAATGTGTTGTCTTAAGTCACTGATGTCACGGTTTTTGTTTTATGTAGCAATAGAAAACGAATTCAGGAGGCATCAGGGAAAGAAATGATCCCTGATGTAGCTGGGGTCGTGAGGATGGGCTGGGGCAGCCCCTGGCCACAGCTGACTCTCCAACTCCCATCTGGCCACCTCAGTGCTCCCTTCACTGCCTTGGTTCTAACACAACCAGATGCAACTGATCTCAGGCCCTCCCCTCATCTCCAGAGCTCCCCACCGAATAGCCTCATCAAGGCTTCTCAAGACCCACCATTCACCATAATAATGGCCCTGTCCTGCTGAGACTTCAGAGAATGGGGCTGAGGGCTGGCTCTTCATTTGGACATGTTCCTTCCTCATTTCCTATATTAGTCAGCTCGGGCTGCCAGAACCTTTCTCACAGTTTTGGAAGCTGGAAGTCTGAAATCAAGGTGTGGGCAGGGTTAGTTTCTCCTGAGGCATCTTTCCTCAGCTTGCAGATGGCTGCCTTCTCGCTGTGTCCTCACATGACATTTCCTCTGTGCACACACATCCCTGCTGTCTCTTCCACTTCTTATCAGAACACCAGTGCATGACAGAAAAGGATTTGACTTTGGGTGATGGGCACACAACACAACCAACAATTCAAATGCTATAGAAATGTTTACCTGAAACCTGTGTACTCTTATTGATCAATGTCACCCCATTAAATTAAAATTAAGTTTTGAAGGTCTCTCCCTCACCTCCTGCACCCAATCCCTGCTGCTCACCTCTAGCCCCTGCATGCCATCCCAGGGCTCCTGTCCAGGACCAGTAAGTACCCACTAAATTTTTAAAAAATTTAAGAAATAAACACCTTCTCCAGCAAAAAGAAAAAACAAAAAAACCCACCAGTCTTATTGGACCAGGATCAGGTCCCACCCTAATAACCTCATTTAACCTTAATTACCTCTTTAAAGGCCCTACCTCCCCACCCTAATAACCTCATTTAACCTTAATTACCTCCTTAAAGGCCCCATCTCCAAATAGAGTCGTAGCAGGATTCAGGAGCTCAACACATGAATTTGGGTAGACATAATTTAGTCCCCGACCTGCCATGAAACCCTCTCAGGGAAGAACACACACCCGTCCTTGCCATTGCAGTTTGAGGTTTTGAAGGTATCTCCCTCATCCCGCACCCAATCCCTGCTGCTCACCTCTAGCCCCTGCATGCCATCCCAGGGCTCCTGACCAGGGCCAGTAAGTCCCCACACCCCCCCCATGGCCCTCACCATTTCCAGGGCCCCTGCTCTGAAGCCACTCCAAGGTACCCAATGTACCTTTCCAGTCATTTTTCCCCAATACACCTCAATCATTCCCAGATGCACAGGTGCCTCACTTTCCAAGCCCTCTCCATCTTCCAGGACACGCCTCCAGCAAGCCCTCCGTGATTATACACTGACATAATCAGATTAGCCATTTAGACCTGAGGGCCTGCTCTATGTCAGGACTTGCATATATTATCACTAAGAACAAAAAGTCAAGGTAGCGGTCACTTTTCCCATTTTGCAGATGAGGCAATGGAGGGTCAGAGAAGCTAAATAACTTGTCCAAGTTCAAATACTGGAATAAATGAAAGGTCTAGTATATTGACTCAGGTCTGTCCTAACCTAAAATGAATGAACAGATGAAAAAGCAAGACCAGACAAGTCTCCTGTGCAGAAGAATTCCAAACCAAGATCTGCGGGGGCAGAACGCTGCCCCTGCAAGCACTGATAAGATTGTTTAAAGCAGGCATCCCCAAACTGCCCCCTGAGGCCATTTATCCGGCCCCCTGCCGCACTTCCAGAAGGGGCACCTCTTTCATTGGTGGTCAGTGAGAGGAGCACTGTATGTGGCAGCCCTCCAACGGTCTGAGGGACAGTGAACTGGCCCCCTGTGTAAAAAGTTTGGGGACCCCTGGCAAACTTTAAAGGAAACAGCTGATCCCTACAGACTTTTCCCTACATACCTAAAAGGTATTAGTTAATTACCCTTCTCTGCACCCGAACCCAAGCTCTGCTAATTTGCATGATGAGCAAAGAGACCAATAAATACGATGAGGCTGCAGAGATCTGGGCTCTCAGTCCTAGAGGCTGGGAGTCCCCTGTACCCATCTTTTCTGTATGTTGCGTCTTGTGTGTTTTTCTTAAGTCCTGCAGCGCCTTCTTTTCGTGCGCACCCATTGCTGAGCTGGTTGCGGCAACTTTATAGTGGAGAAACTTGACAAACACCACCTCAGCCAGGTGATTAAAGTCAACATCAACAGTGATGGGTTATGTTGATACGACGTATCAAAACTTTTGATATAATGAGAAGGGCCCTTTAGCTCTGTGGTCTTCTCCCCCAAACTGAAATATTTCAGACAAACTCCAGTGGTGAGGCAGCCTATAATATACTTGACCCATACTCGTCAAAACTGTCGAGGTCACCAGAAACAAGGAAAATCTGAGAAACTGTCACAGACAAGGGTTGCCTCGGGAGACACAATGACTGGATGTAATTTGGTATCCTGGATCCTGGAATAGAAAAGGATACTGGGTGAAAACTAAGGAAATCTGAGTAGAGTATGGCCTTTAGTTACTAACCATTTGTCAGATTGGTTCGTTAATTGTGACAAATTTACCACACTAAGGTAAGATGAGAAGAATAGGGAAAACTAGGTGTGAAGTATATGGGAACTCTGTACTATCTTTGCAACTGTTCTGTAAATCTACAACTGTTCTATACTTAAATTTTATTTTAAAAAGAAGAAAAAGGAGTACATATTGTATAACTCTATTTATACAAAGTTCTAGAAATTGAAAACACTTCAGTTTCCTGTCCTGTTCCTAGGACAGGAGTGAAGGGGCAGGGCAGGCGGCAGGGGTCCCGACAGGGCCAGAGGAAGATTTGGGGGTAATGGATGTGTTCATTATCTAGGGTCTAGCTTCTAGATATACATGTGTACATCTGTCAACTTATCAAATTGTGGGCTTTAAATGTACACACTTTGTTATATAGCAAGCATATATCAATAAAACCAGTGTTTTAAAAAAATTATGTCCTGGTCTGACCTGTGGTGACGCAGTGGATCAAGCATCAACCTGGAATGCTGAGGTTGCCGGTTCAAAACCCTGGGCTTTCCCGGTCAAGGTACATATGGGAGTTGATGCTTCCTGCTCCTCCCCCTCTTCTCTCTTCTCTTTCTCTCTCTTTCTCTCTTCTCTAAAATGAATAAATAAGTAAAAATAATTTTTTAAAAATATGTCCTGCCCTGGCTGGTTAGCTCAGTTGGTTAAGAGCGTTGTCCTGAAATAACAAGGTTGCGGGTTTGATCTCCGGCCAGGACACACAGAGGAAGCAGCCAGTGAATGGGTGACTGAATGGAAGAACAAATGAATGCTTCCCTTCCCCCTCCCCTCTCTCTTCCTTCCTCTCTCTGTCTCAATAAATAAAAAAATTAAGCCTGGCCAATAGCTTGGTTGGTTGGAACATCATCCTGGAGTGTGGAGGTTACTGGTTCAATTTCCCAGTCAGGGCACATACAGGGGCAGCTCCATGTTCCTGTCTCTCTCCTTCCCTCTCCCCCCGCAAAAAAAAAATTTATGTCCTGGCCCTGGCCGGTTGGCTCAGTGGTAGAGCGTCGGCCTGGTGTGCAGAAGTCCCGGGTTCGATTCCCAGCCAGGGCACACAGGAGAGGCGCCCATCTGCTTCTCCACCCCTCCCCCTCTCCTTCCTCTCTGTCTCTCTCTTCCCCTCCCGCAGCAGAGGCTCCACTGGAGCAAAGATGGCCTGGGCGCTGGGGATGGCTCCTTGGCCTCTGCCCCAGGCGCTAGAGTGGCTCTGGTCGCAACAGAGCGAGGCCCGGAGGGGCAGAGCATCGCCCCTGGTGGGCAGAGCATCGCCCCCTGGTGGGCAGAGCGTCGCCCCCTGGTGGGCGTGCCGGGTGGATCCCGGTCGGGCGCATGCGGGAGTCTGTCTGACTGTCTCTCCCCGTTTCCAGCTTCAGAAAAATTAAAAAAAAATTTAAAAAAATTATGTACTGAGGGGAGGGAAAAGTGGTCTCACCTGGGGTCAGGGCCCTCCAGGGGCTGGGCCAGGAAGGCTTTTCCAAGTATTTGACTTGCCTCTAACATTCCCCTGCTGGCTTTTCTGCTTGAGGTAAATTGCGAGCAGCTTCCCAGAGCGGCAGAGAAGCCAGCAGAAGGAAGCGTGTGGGAGGGCACCAACCAAACTAGGTCCCCCAGACTGAGGGTTTTCCAGGATGTGAGACTTGAGCTGTCCTCCGCCCTGGCGCTGAGGCTGTGCCACCGCCCCGTCCTGCAGAGACAGTTCCACAGCGCCAGCGCAGCCTCAAACCACCGCCCTCCCTAAGCCCCGGAGGAGTTGGGGCGCCACTTCCCAGAGCGTTTCCGCAGCCTTGTTTACAGTTGTTGAACTATTTTCGTCAAATTAATTAAATACATGCTAAATCCTCTCCAATTTGTTGTGTGATAAATTAAAGATGCTAAGATTGTGAAATGCACAACAAAACCTGTTTATTCTGATAAAAGCCCGCACGACAGCCCTAAGTTAAGCGTCAACTGGTCTGGACTCGGTTTCCACCACGGGCTTTCTCAGAGCACGGCTTCGCCAACAAGCTCCTTGGTGGCTGGGACCCAGTGAGCCTTCATGACCATCCAAAATGGTGACTCAGGGTTCAGGCCTTATGTCACCAGAGAAGATGATGCACAAGAGACCAGGACTATGGAATGCTGCCTGGTCACTGGTTGGCAGAGGGAGACAGAGAGTGAAAAGGCCGCTGCCATCTGGTGGGAGGAGACTAGGACATGGGAAAGCCCAAGAAGCCACAGGAGAGCTAGAAGGGAGTGATTCGTTCTACACAGGGTTAGTGGGAGGAGTGGCCAAGGGAACAAGAGAGCAGAGGTGACACTGAAGCTGAAGTGAGGGGACAGAAAAGGGGACTCCAGGTGGCCTGTCTACAGGACACTGCTTTCCCTGTCATGTTCCCAGGATCATCTCATGAGATACTGATTCACTGAGGGGGGCATCTGGTGTGGCTGACACAGGGCATGGGACAAGGAAATGATGGGGACTTACCTGTGAAGGTGGCAAGTGTCAGGCCTGCAGCGGGTCCTGAACACCAGGTGAGGCTTGGTCCTGTGCATACTGGAGCCCCTGAAAGGTTAGGGGCAGAGAAAAATATGAAGCAATCACCGGCCACAGACACAGCTGGACCAGCGCCAGAAAACCAGAAAGACTCTGATGCAACAGTGGGACAAGAGGCAATAGAGGCCTGGACGGGGAGCCCGTGGGGGCGGGCGGCAATTAGACTGGTGGGGTAGAGACAGCGGACGTGAGGAGCAGTGAACTATGAGCTAAGGGGAGAGGGAGGGCCCCTTCTCTGATGTGGCTAACAGGGAGGGTATCATTGGGGTTCAGTCGGGGAAACAGAATCACAATGAGTATTACAGCGTAGCAAAAGTCCAAAGAAGCGCACTTGATGAGGACCAGGGAAAAGTCACCAGCCAGCCCACTCAAGCAGAGGTGCATGTGGACACTGCAGAGAAACCTGGAAGCCAGGCGAGTTTGGCTGCTGGAGGGGGAGGCGAGGGCCGGTGTAGACATGGGTGGGGGTCTAGGAAAGGCTGTTGTGTCTTTGTAGCCTCCCCACTGAGATCACAGCCAAGCATTGGGTGGAAAGCCTGGGTCACTGGAGGAAGACCTACCCATGGATGGGGAGGGGACATGCGGAGGAAAGAGTGAGGACAAACTGGAACCTGCTGGCACCTCGGCCTCTGTCTCTGCCGTCTCTAGCCGTGATGCCCTTAGAGCACCAATTTCTCATTAGGATGACTCTAACTCAGACCATAGAGGGGAGGCGAGTCTAGGACACAGGTTTCCAGAGAGGACAACGTGATCCAGCGTAAACCACGACAGGGGGAAAGGCAGAACCACCTGCTGAGGCCAGCACCGTGCAGGGGAGCCTGGTGCGGTTGTGTATGTTGCTCACTGCTCAGGGGCACCTGGCTAAGGCATCAGTGGGTTCTGAATTCCTGACCCTAGCATGAAGCTTTATCTACCCAAAGGAAGGGGTGTCTCTTTCTAATTTATATAAGATAGCCTTTGAGCCTGGGCAGGGTGGGGAAAGAGGATACATTCTGCTCTGATGGAAGGTGTTGGAGTTCTGTGGGCTAAGCTTCTCTCAGTACTTGTCTTCCTCGTTTGTGGCCAACACTGAGGAAGGGCCTGTCCCCCTTTATGGGCTGGGCACACAGATTCCTTGTTAATGGTTTGACTAACCAATAACAGGCTCAGGGCATATGATGATGGTCCTAAAATCCCCAAATAGCATAGCTAACGCCCAAGATGGGAGTGCAAAAGGGGGCAGAGGTTGGATTACTCTGAGGGAGATTTTTGCTTTAGGCAAAGCCATTTCAGACAGAACAAGCTGCCTTTGGAGGTGGTGAGCTCCCCGTCACTGGAGATTTGGCAGATTTGGTCAAGGGGATGTTATGAAGCACCACGTGCCGTTCAGCAACCTGCCCCTCCGGGCTGAGTTAACCATGAGAAAGCTCTGAGGATAGCAGGGTGGGACTCCCTCCAATCCTTCTCCAACCCCCTCTCCTTGTTCACTTCTTTCTGAAACCAGCTTGGGTATCTAGAAGATTAATTTCATGTTTGTGCAAAGCAGGGGATTAGGAGGGGAGGAGACTGAGTCCTCTGTAGGTTGTTAAGAAAACACTGTCTAAAAAAAGACTCTGGCAAAATCACTCTGGATACAAGTTATAGCTGAATGTGCCGCTTATCGCTGACAACCCAGGGATTTTAGTTGGTAATTTGGTTTGATTCTCTGTAGTCTCAGAACCAAAATTCGTGGGCTTTGGGATGTTAAAAGACAGAGCATGGTGGGGTTGGCTCTATCTCTCAAAGCAGGGAGGGTGGGGGGTGTCCGACCACCACCCCTGTCCTGCTGGGGTCCAGGCTACAGACCTCGAACAGAATTCTCCCGTGGGGATCGCCGGCCCCTCCATCCTCTGCTGCTTCCTGCATGACTTCTCAGCGCTCCAAGGAGAGCCAGGGGAGAGAACGAGGCTCAGAGAGGGCACAGGCTCACCTCAGCACACACAGCAGGTTGCTGACTTCCAGACCAGTGCTCCTCCTCTGAGCAGCCACTTGCACTTAAAGATTGAGGCCGAGGAAGCCGCTCAACCACAGCAGGACTTTCCAGATGCCTCAAGAAGCACATGCCACTCAGGGTCCTATCTTTTTCTTTTTCTTTTTGTAAAAGCTTTATTGAGGTATAATTTATCATACTGCATACAATTCATCCATTTAAAGTACTATACAATTCAAGGGCTTTTAGTATATTCACATAGTTGTGCAGCCAGCTACACAATCAATTATAAGACATTTCCATCACTCCCAAAAGAATTCAAAAACTAAACAAAAAAGAACTCTAGGAAGTTAAAAATATCTTTGCTAGAATTTTTTTAATGTAATAAAACCATTTATTGATTAAAGTTGAGACTCTTCCAAAAAGTAGAAAAAAAGAAAGAGAGGTAGAATATAAAAAGCAGGTCAAGTAAGGAAACCCAATGCCTAACATTAGGAGTCCCAGAAAGAGAGGGAGAAAATACAGAAGGGAGTGAATTATCAGGGACACACAGAAGACAAGTTTCCAGAACACAAAGGCCCTGAGGCTACAAATCAGAGCTGGGTGAGCATGAACAAAAGTAAAGACACATGGAAACAGCCCAGTGAAACCTCAGAAGGTAGACCAGTGGTAAACAGATGGTCCGAACATTTCTGGTGGACAGAGGTGAAAACAAGTCACCTGCAAAGAAACTAGGAACCAACTAGCCCCAAAACTCTCGTCCACAGCACCATCTACCAGAAGATAATGAAGCAGTGTCTTCTGCCATCTGAGGGGAAATGGTATTAACCTTGACTCCTAGACCCTATCAAACCAGCAATTCATCAGGAGGACCAAATGACTTTTTAGACATCCAAAGGCTCAGCAAGTTTATCACCTATCCACTCTACCCACCCTGCCTGGGAACATCAAAAGAAGTTAAGGTGCAACAAATGTAAGTAAAAGAACAGCCCTGAGAAATGTCCAGAGAAATAAAAGCTGGACTCCAAAGAAAAGCCACTGAGGGGACAACTCTGACTATTACATAATCATAACACTGGACGCACTTTATTTATTTTCAACTTTCATAATCAGGACTATAGACATAGCAGAGCAGAGAAGACTTAATTAAGGTTAAAGAATGCAAATATTTTCAACCACAACAATGGAAATGACAGCTGTGGGGGGGGGGGAGTGAGGAAGAGAGTTGACATAAATGAGAGAGGCATCAATAGCCTTGTCTTGTGCGGCAGGTTGTCAATGATTGATGAAACAATTAAAGTTCTGAAGATAAATAATAGAGTAATAAAAAATATGGGAGTTAACTATGTTAGCAGGAGAGGTGGGGCTGGAGTGGAGAGAGATAAGTTAAATCTTCAGGTCTCAAAGCAAGAAGACTTCAGATATCTAAAATTGATAAATCAAGAAATACCAAGGTCATAGACATATGTCATCCTTCTTGGGCACTCAGCATCTGAGCCCCTCTCCATAATTTGGAGATTCCCCTTCCCTGATCCCTGCCATAGAAGGTGAAACACCAACCCTTCTTCCCAGCCTCCCATGCAGCCAGGGTCAGGTTCACACCCCAACCCAGCCAATCAGATGCACAGGCTCAGACTGTGCTACAAAAGCCAGGAGATGGAGATGGAGAAGTAGACACTGCAGATTCCATTCTGGTGAGACTAGAGGTTGCTTGGGACAGCCTCCCTCAGCTTCCAGAGGTGGTAGACACCACAGAGGTGTCCAGCATTGGGGTGTTGGAACCACAGGCTGTAGCAACTGAGCTCTGCAGGGGTCTACCAGGTCAATATGAGGTATGAATTGGGGTACCCTTTCTTATGGGGTCTCCTTACGTCCTGGATATCCAATATACCATTGATTTTGTGACTTCACACATATACTTCTAATAAATGCCCTTTCTGCTGAAATTACCCAGAGTTGGCATCTGTTGCTTATGATTCAAAGTCCTGGATGATATAATTGATATGACTACATTCTTAGAGATAGGAAAGTAATCTCCAGGAAGAAGGGAAAACAAAATATACTGCTCACAAAAATTAGAGGATATTTCAAAATGAATATGAAGCTATAAAATATCCCCTAATTTTTGTGAGCAGTTAAGTGGTGTCATTGAAGAAGGGGACATGAGCAGAAAGGCCCCAGATTACTGCTTTTCTTTGTATAAGCCCCTATGTGTGATTTTTTTATATCTATATGCATTTATTACTTTGATTAAAATTTATATATATATAAATTTTATTTATATATATATAAATTTATATATATAATATACAAATTTAATATTATTATATATATTAAAATTTATATATATAAATTTATGTATATAATATATATATTTATATATATTTATAAATTAAATATATATATTTATATATATATATATATATATTGTTACTTTCAGGGCTCAAGTTCAAGTTGATGACATGGCCGAGGTGTGACAGTCGGGGTAAGTGGCTGAGTGACTGACCAGGGCATGGGGGACCCAAAAGGCATGGAGGCCACCAGGGTGGTAACACATGAGGCAGCCTGTGAGTGGGGGGCTGACATCTTCACTGAATGAGGGGCAAGGGGGCTAGAGGAACTGCGCTTCCCTGAAGCTTCAGAGGCGTGCCCACTGTCAAGCCAGGCTGGCACCTTGCAGCCCTGGGAGACCTTGGTCCATTGCCCCCAGCTCCCTGCCCTCCCACTGGTCCCTCCTGCCTCATAGCCATGTCTATCCAAGTTCTGACCAAAGCCTGTAAGAAACCTTCCCAAGGCCTCATAAAGTCCCACACAGGATGAAATGGATTTAGTTTTCAGACAAGTTAGCAATGATGTGCAGAAAGAACAGAATCCAAAGAAATTTTCTCAAAATGAGAAGACTTTGGGAGTAGCAGGGAGGGAGGACCAGCTGCTGTAAGTCACCACCTGCAGAACATCCAAGGAGGAGAAGGTAAACTGACTATGGACAGGGGCCCCAGATGGCTGAACCATAAGCAATGGGGAGATGCTACAGGCTCTTAGAGTTGGGTTCAAATTTGGATGCGCACATACGGGAGTGAGTTCCCTGACAGGGGAGGTGTGTAAGCAGAAGCTGCACCTCTATCCAGCTGGGGTGGGGTTGGCATGAGCTTGTGCCTGAGTTGAGTCTCTCCTCCAACCCTGAAACTCTACGAAAAGGAGATTAAGAAGAAGAGCAAGGGAGGGGCGGGGAAAACCAAACAGGGCCCAAGGCAAGAAAGGAGCCGCCACAACAGCAGCTGCGGAAACAGCAGCTCAGGATGGAAACAGGCCCTTGTTTGTGGGGAATCTGTTTCAGCAAATGAGAGGCAGCGATGATGCTCGGGCTGTCTCCTGAAATGAATTCCATCTGGGGGAAAAATGCCAAATTGAACAGGACCATTTTTTTTTCCACTTAATGAACTAAGCCAAGTTTTGTGCCCATCCTGATTTATCTGTTTAAAAAGAAGCTCCTAATTCCCACGAGTCAGGCCACCCCTCTGGCCAGATGAGGGCTCAAGATCACAGAGAAGTTACACATCTGAGGCTTTTTTGCCAAAACAATGTTTATTTTGAAATATATTAGCTATACCCAGAATGGATTAAATGTATAGGTACAGTTTATATGATAAACATTAACACCCAAATACCTCAAGAACTAGAATATTGCTAGAACCTTAGGAGTTAGTTGCCTGGGTGTCCCTGGGGGTAACCACTGTTCCAAATTTTAGGTTAGTTTTTCTCTTGCTTTTCTTTAAAACCACCCACATATGTATCCCTAAGAAATATATTGTTTCACTGTGATTTCCTGTGACCTAAAGATAAATGAACTTTTTTCTTTTACTAAATATTAATTGGAGATTCATTTATGTGTATAGTTATATTTAATTTGTTTTGTTGTCTATAATATCCCACCCAATGAATATATATATATATTTCGGTTGACTTGTGGGTTGAGAAGTTTTTATTTCTTGATTTCTAAATGTGCTTGGTTTTCTAGTTATCTATTTATCATTGATTTCTAAATCAATTTTGTGATTTTTATCATAGTATATTGTGATTGTTTTTTATTACATAATTTTATCATAAAACTAGGATGAAGTCATATGATACACATCCTTTGAAATTTCTGAGCTAACTTTATGAACTAACAAGTGGTCATTTTTTTCTAAGTGTTTATGTGCCCTTGAAAAAAATAAATATTCTTCTATTATTGGGCCCAACAGTCTCTCCATATCCACTTGATCAAGTTTGTTATACATACTATTAAATCTTTTAAGTGCTTTCTTATTTTTATCTACTTGATTTAAAAATTATAAGCAATAATTTTAACTGTCCCATTATAATGGACTTTCATATTTCCTTTATGTCTGTCAACTATTGCTTTAAATAGTTTAGGCTATGTTATTAAACGATATATAAAGATGAGAATTTTTCCATGTAAATTAACTCTTTTTTATTCTTCATTGACCCTTTACCTCTAGTAAAACTTTTGGCCTTAAAGTCAATTTTTTCTGACCTCAATATGACCTTTCTATTTTTCTTCCGTTTTTTTCTTTTTTCTTTGCCTAGAATATATTTTTCCATCATTTGGCTTTCTATTTCTGTGTCCTTACGGTTTTTTTTGTGTCCCTTGTAAATAGCATATGGTCAAGTTTTATTTTAATGTCTTTATCTTTTAATAGAGATAGTAATTGATCACTAAAATTTAAATAGTCCATTTAAATTTTAGTGATCAATTTGGGTTTATTTCCATCATCCTATAATGTTTTCTTATTTGACCTACATTCTCTGCTTCTTTTTCCTCCTCTTTCCTTGTTTTCTTTTGATCTGTATATTAACTAGATATTACTGCAATACTACTGAATAACAAACAATGCCAAAATCTCAGAGTATTATAAAAAAAACTGTATTTCTCACTCTCAGATCTGAGGCTACAGCCCTGCCTGACCTTTTCATCATTCTGTATTGTGGGTGTGGTCTAAGAAGATTCTCCCTGGGGCCAGGCTGACGTAGCAGGGTCTGTCTGGGACAGGTGCAGTGGCAGAAGTACATGAGACAGTCACATCGTTCAAGGACACTTAAATCCTCTGTGTTACATCTACTCACATTGGCTATAGCAAGTCACATAGTCAAGCTCAACAACGAAGTGGGTAACAATACTCCTCCCATGGGGAGGTAGGAAGGCAGAACAATAATATATCACCAAGAGCGATTGAGAATGTTAGGGTTTTTCCTCTCTTTTTTTATTTTATTTTCCCACCTCATCCCCTTTATTTGAGTAATATATTTTAAATCCATTCTTCTAGCCAGTATGCTAGTTATTTTAACAGGCACACTTAATAAATTCTAAAGTTAATTTGTTTCTTCTTCCTGAAAAATATTAGAACCCCTGAACTCCTTAACTGAAATCCACTTCCTTCTAATTTACATGATCTTTTTGACTAACATTTTAGTACTGAACAGTGTTCCCATACACCTTAGACAATAATATTATTTTATGTAGTCAGTTTATTTTTACACTTACATTTACCATTGATTTTGCTCTTCATTCCTTTTTTTATCCTCCCCAGAGAGCATACTAATTCTTCAAGTAAAGCCGGTTTCATTTCATAAAGGTCTGGCTCTGGCTGAATTTTTATTTATCTGAAAACTCCCCACTCAGGCTGGATATAGAATTGATTTATTAATTCATTATTTATTTGGGGGCCTACTATGTGCCAGGACCCATTCTGGACATTTGGGACACCTCAGTGAACAAAACTCAAAAACTTCCTGTCCTTGTGGGCCTTACATTCCAGAAGGGGGAGTAGGAAGAATAAACAAAATAGACTGATCAAGTATCTTGTGTGTGAAAGTGAAAACCCATGTCAAAAGAGAGGTAGAGCAGGATAAAGGGAGGTTAGAAAGCTTGGGAAAGAGAGGGCATATGACAATATGAAATAGGATGATGAGAGTATACCTCACCGAGAAGGTCACATGTGGGCAAAAGCTTGTGAATATCTGAGGGGTGAGTATTCCATGTGGAGTGAAGAGCTGTTGCAAAAGCTCCGAGATGAGCATATGTTTGACATGTTTAAGGAACAGCAAGGAGGCCAGCAGGGATGGAACAGAGTATGAGAAAGAAAGACTATATGAGGCAATCAGAGATAATAGAGGAACCAAACTGTATGAGGTTCGTGGCCATTGTAAACTTTAAGCAAAATGAGGAGCTAATAAAATTTTTCAAGTACAATAAAGTTTATTTGAGTTTTTATAGTAATTATTCTGGCTATCCTATTGATTCATTGAAATAGTGTATCATCCATTGTCTTCTGGCTTCCATTGTTGCTCTTGAGAAGTCATGCATCAACCTAATTGCTTGTTGGTGATCTGTCTGCTCTCTTTGGAGTTCTGCAGTTTCCCAGCAATGTGTCTAAATGCATATTTCCTTGAATTTTATTGCTTGTAAGTCATTGAAATTCTTACACCTGCAGATTAGTCAACAATTCTAGAAAATTTCTAGCCACTATTATTCCCCGTCTCATTTTCTCCTCCAGAACTCTGATTAAATACATACTAGATCTTCTCTCTTATCCTAATGTATCTTTGCTTTGCTTTTATATTTTTCATCTTCTTATGACCCTTAGTATTATATTTTGAATAATTTCTTTAGACTCCCTTCCAATTCATTCACTTTTTCTCTTCAACTGTGTCTATTTTTTCTCTGCATTTGTTAACAGATTTGTTTTATTTTTGGTTATTGTAATTTTTGTTGACAGAAATTTTGTTTTCTTTTGTTTTTTTTAAATGTGTTTATTTCAAGTTCATATTTTCAAGCTTATCTTACATTTCTTTAAACATATAAACATAATTATTTTGTATTCTGTTTAATAATTCCAGTATTAATATCTTTGTGGGTCCATTTTTTAAATGTTTTTTCCCATTGGTTCTCACTTACAGTGCTTTCACCTTCTGTGATTTTTTACTGTGAGCTGCTCATTTTTCCTTGGGAATATGTGAAGATTGTTTGAGGACAAAAGTTGTTAATCTGAGAGTTTCTAATGTCACAAGCTAACACTGCCCCATGGGCATCCAACTTCAAGCTGCTCCTGCTTCCCATCTTTTGGTATCTCTCTCCAAAATTCCTTTGTCCTTTTTTTGTGTAAATGTGAGAATACAGTCAATTTTCATTATTAATGGTAGTTGAGATCTATAAAGTTGCCACATACACTGAGTGAATATTGAAACATCACTCCTAGGAGAAATATGTGCATACACACACATACACACACACACACACACACACACACACACATACACACAAACGTACTCCACATAGATCATCACCTTAAATCCTAAAAACAACTCACCCTCGTAGATTCTATTTTTTATTTTAAAAAAAGAGAAAATAAAGTTCAGAAGTGTTCACTGACTTGCCTGAGGCTGCCCCACAAACAGGTCCCAGAGTTGGAAGTCAAACCCCATCCAATGGGTCCCAGAGTTGGAGCTCCTTACACTACAGCACCCTGTGCCCGCTGTCTCCATCCTCTGGGCCTCTCTGAATGGCAGCTGAAACAAGGAGGCAGAGCTTGGCCACCTTCGACCTCAGTTGGGAACGTGTGTAACAGATAAAAAATTTTCACCACTCTTCATATGTTCATGGATGACAGCAAAAGCACTGTGAGTACTGACTTTGGGACTACAAATAAATTTTACTGAGTAGGTGAATTTGTAAATATGAAATCCCCAAATAATGGGGCTGACTGTATATAATCTTTTATCCTCTGCCACGAATATCTACTCAATCATTACTTTACTGATTCTTTAGGTACATCTCCAGGGATAGGGGTGCTTGAGCAAATGATCTCCATCTCTATGCTTCGGGATCTTCATCTATAAACTAGAAAGAAAAACACCAGCTCAGAGGACTAAGAGGAATAATGTGAAAATGTTTAGCAAACAATAATATACGTATATGAAAGTGCTTAGCAAGCAGGGCTACTACCACTTGTAGTCTTGTAATAATACCGAAGCCACAGTTTCATGACACCTGGCTCCAGGCACCGTTGCCAGTCATTCCCACAGAATTCAAGTGTATGCGGCCAGTAAATGTCCCAGGAGCTATCTGAACCTACTCCACCTCTCGTGTGGTCATTTAATAAACTTTTATTGAACGTGGATTATGAGTCTGACCCAGAGATCTTCTCCACCCCTGCTTGATAGCAGGAACATCAGAGCTGAACTAGAGAGACAATCAAGTACCAGATGCAGACCTCTTAGAAAATGAGGCAAAAGAAAGATCCACCCACAGCTGAAAACCTAAGAGGATGATCCGCCTACCCAGACTACCTAGGAGGAGCAGGGAACAGTCTGCCCACCTAGACAATACCCTAAGTCTGTCCATCCTGCCCACACAGGAACTGCCGAGGAGCAGCCAGTGGAGGGGAGAAGAGTGTGGGGTCGCAGAGGCCAAGCAGGAAACATGTTTCAGGAGGAAAGCAGTCTATTGTGTCGAATGCTACTGAAAAGGCCGGTATGATGCAGACTGAAAACAGCCCATTGGGTTTGGTATGTCATCTCATTTCATCTTTACACACCCCTCTGGAGGTGGGTTCGAGGGGCAAGTGTCTTGCTGAAGTTCACGCAGGTGGGAAGTCCCGAAGGTAGGATTTAAATGCCTCTAGCCGAGGGCTTCCCTCCTGGCCCCCCAGCAGCCTCTGGCAAGAGCCACATAGGCTCTGTCAAATGACTGATCCGGTCTGTCCTAGGAGGATATCTAACTCCCTGGGCAGTCACTGCCGACGACTGCTGACTACTTATTGCCCAGCAACCTCATTACTAAGGGCGTGACCCAGATGGGCTCTTGGTCTTCACAGGAGTTCCAGGACATTCTGTAAGGTGACAGACTGGGTAGATGTGTTGACATTGCCTTTTGAGGAAAGATCTGAGTCCTGCCTCACACCCATTTCCCAGCTGAGAAAACTGAGGTTTATGAAGTGTAGTAATTTGCCCAACATCACCCAGCAAGATAATGGCAGAGTTGGGACTTGGAGCCAGGCAGTCCATTTCTAGAGCCCGCCTTTATCACCCTGAATGTTAGCCAGAAAACTGTTTTTGGTTTGCCCTTCCTGAGTCCAAAAATCTTCTTAAATGGCATAAATTACACCTGTCTGAACTAATCTTAGAAGCTGTTTGCTGCCTTGAGTGGGAAAGTGGGAGGAGCTTAGCGCCCCCCCCCCCCCCCCAGCCTTGACAGAGCATGCTGGTGTTGATCTGTTGAGTTCATTTGTCTTCCTAGTAAGGTTTCATTTGAAGCAAGGGTTGCTGAGGGAAAAAGGTTTAAAAACCAATGGCTTCAAATTCATGGGTATTGAAACTTAAATGTAATCAGGATACTTGTTAATTTGTATATCTATTGTATAAAAAGCCCCAGGAAATTCTGGGGGGGCTGGTTGAAGACTTAAGTGAGGAGTATAGCCTCCTTCCTAATAGCCCTTGGAGCTGGGATCCTGGGTTCTGCTGGCTTCCCCTCCTGGCCCTGCCTGCCAACACCCATATCTGGGCCCATCATCTCAGCTGTACCCAGGTCTTGCAGCCCTGGGGTGGAGGGTGCCCCCCAAGAGCAACCCCCCAACCTCTGGCCAACCTGGCCCTGAGCTCCTGCAAATGCTCCTCATTAGCCACTACACAGCTGGCCGCACCGCCTTCCAGGCCTAGCGGGGCCTGAGAGAAGTTGAAACAACAGCCCTGACCGCCTTCCAGCAATCCATCATTATCCCTTCCCTCGCAGGGTCCCACCACCAGGTAATTCCATTGTTAATTAAAATCCTGCAGCCTTTAATAACACAGCTCATAATTGCTGTTTTCATCAGCTCTGAATTGGCTATGCAGGCCTTGGGGGGACCCAGGGTTTTGCTCCCTGGGCTTGGCTCTGATGAAGCTCTGTAGCTATATATTCACTCTCTGGCCCTCAGCCGAGAGTCCCCCAGAGGCTTCAACAGCGGGGCAAGGAGTTCCGCGTCCTTCACCCTGGGAGCCACCCCAGGACCCCTTCAATGTCTCCAAGGAAGGAGGCTGCTCTCTGCCTGCCTCTCCCCCACCCCCCAGAGACAGGGCTCTAAGACACAGCCCCTGGCAACGCAGCCTGGGCGACACGGGCTTCTGCACACACGGTGCGCACGCACACTGACTTTGTCTACATGTGGTCGTGCTTCTTCTCATCCACATCTCCTTTGATGTTCCCCACCGCCAGAGCCCGCAGTGTGCAAGTGAGGGGCTTAAGATCAGAGGGGAAGGAGAATTTCCCTAGGCCACACAGCAGGCAGGAAGCAGAGCTGGGAGGCCCGGAGTGCAGACCCACTCACTGTTCAGCAACCATATTCTCTGCGACCTGATTTGCACAAACTTTTCGACTTCTTACTCTCAGCCTCCCCCTCCTCCCCCACACCGCCATACTCCTCCACCTCCCAGTTCCGGCTTCTCTTCCTCAGCCATTCTGGGTGAGGACCTGGGGCCCTGCAGATGCCACTTGGATTAATAAGGGGTGGGGGTGGAGAAGCGGAAAAATGGAAAGGAAACAGGAGGACCACAGCTAGAGGTCACAGGGGCCAAAGGTTGGGGGCTCTGTGGACACAGTGGAGTTAAGACAGCTGAGTTTGGCCCTGCCCTAATGGCCCACTCCACCCAAAGTCTCCTTAAAGTCTGAAGGATTATCCCCAACTGCCGGGAAGCTGACCGAATCACCCTCTTCTGAAGAGAGCCACCCAGCCGAGGCCCTAAGGCCGGACCTGTCCTGGGGAGGCCTGCATTTGTGAGTGGTGGGTGCAGGGCTGCAAAGGCCCAGCCCCAGCTGTGAAGGCTGGTTGTAACCCCAGCTCTCCCTCCCTGCTGCTGCTGTCTCTCTCTCCCAGGTGCTGATCCCAAGAGCATCCCCATTAAACTTCTGGCACATAATCTCCACCCAGAGTCTCTACCACCAGGGACCTAACCTCCTGAAGCCTTCCTTCCCTTCGGGATTCCAGGTCCTGTTGCTTTCACTCTGCTCAACCCCCATTCACTCCTCCCTCAGGATCCCAGAACCTCCACCCCTCCCCAGCGCCAATTATCCGAGCCTGGCTCACCTCCTGGCCCCGCAGCTCCTTCAGGACCGTATGCTCAGCTGTGAATAACCTCAGGTCCCTCCAGCTGAAAGACTCTGAGGGCTGAAGGCCCCATCAGTGCCTTTTATGCCTCTGAGGTCGCTGTGTCATCCCTCTGGGGTCGCTGTGTCATCCCCATTTTGAGCATGTAGGAACTGGAAACGCTGTTACCTGCCCCAGACTGCAGAGCTGGGAAGTGCCAGAGATGGAGCTCGGACCTGTCTGCTTCTCACAGCTCACAGCCTCAGCTGAGCCCCAAGGAGCTCCCTTCGCTTCCTGCTGGCTTTGTAAGAACATCAGTCCCTTAGCTACCCAGCCCCGCTGATGGCGCAGAGGGAGAATCGCATTTACAAAGGACTGCTTTCATTCCTTTACTCTTTCACTCATCTGCTCACTCACTCCCTCACTCATTCACTCATTCATTGAACAAATATGCTTTTAGTACCTACCCTGTACCAGGCACTGTGCCTGGTGATGGGGAAACCTCAATGAAGAAGATGGACAAAGTCTCTGTCCTCACCGAGCTTATAGTTTATGGAGGAACACACACAACAAGCAAGTAAATAAGTAAAAATAAATGTATCATAGGTTAGATGGTGGTACGTGCTAAAGAGAGAAAGAGGACACGAAATGTCTGAGGTGGGGGAGAGGGGGAAAGTTAAGACAGAATGGCGAGGACAGGCCCCACTGGGAAGGTGATTTTTGAGTACAGGGTACAGACCCAGCCATGAATGATAGGTCACCTGAAGGGAGCCCTTTTCCTAGGCTCTTGATGGGGTGAGAAAGTCATGCCAGGCAGAGTGACCACTGCTGCCCCAGCCCTGCCTCCCTGTCTGTTGTCCTTGCAGAGCAGCCAGCAGGCCACGCAGCCCCACCCCCCAGGGGAGGTGGCTGTGAGCACTCAGAGGCCCCCTGGTCCCTGGGCTGCAGCCAACACACCTAGCTCCAAACTCTGCCCGGTCCCAGCTCTTCACTCTGGGTGGCCTTCCCAACACTCAGGTCCTCAGGGGCCTCCTGATAAAGAAATGCGTGGGGGCTCAAAGGCTACTGGATGTCAGCTGGGCACCCAAGACCCCAGATGAAAAAAATCCTTGACCCAGAGATACCAGGTGCTCCCCGGAGCTGACTCCAGTGGGCCCCAACGACTCGGCTCCAGTCAAACACTCCAGCCCTGTGGGGAGTGTGCTTGGCACATCACCCTGGGCGGGGTTCCTAGGAAGCACCAAGCAAGTCAGCATATTCTGCAAATCTGATTAACTAGTTTCCATGTCTTCATCTCTGTCAGGCGCCCAGTGACAAGGCCCAGTCCCAGCCGAGGGCCCTGTGTCCTGCCACTGGAGACCTTTAGTGAAGCTGTGCTAGCCACCACCTCTGATTGCCAACAAGCCTTCTTTCTGAGGGATCAGGAACGAACACCAAGCTCTCCCCACTGTGTGACCAGAACATCTCCTTGGCTCTTACATGTGGAGGAAAAGTTGGGACAGGTGCTGAGGTTAAAATGGAGAAGTGAAAGCGTGACAAATATAAGACAAACTGCCCAGGGTCTTTTGGAACCATCCTGACCCTGGATCCACAAGACAGATTCAGGGGAGTTACAAACAGCATTCTGCCCAAGACTGGAGAACAACTGGGATGAGGCTAAACAGTAACGGGCAACAGTTACAAATTCATTGAGAAAGGGACTGCCATGGGTTGGACAACAGGAAGCTTGTCTCAGGATCCTCATGCAAAGAAGGCATTAGCACCCCTTTTTTATTCACAAGGAAGCGAGGCTCAAAGAAAGTCAACACCTGTCCCACGTGGTGCAGTGGACGTTAAAGCTGCATCTCTCCGACTCTCAAGGGGCATCTTCCTTCCAAGAGCCGGCCAACCCCCCCCCCCATGCATACATCCCCGCAGTGGGTGGCTCTGGTCTCTAACACTGCCCTGCAGTGACCCTTCCTCATTTGGGTTCGGGATGAGCTGCCTTAAGACTCAAGAAAGTGTTTTGTTTAGAGCTATTGCTGAAAAAGGGAGACCCAACTAAGGCCAATAGGGTCACAGATCCTTCTTCACTGCCTTTAGGTTTATCTTCTCCGGTCCCCTGAGGCACCCGGTGGCTGGATCTCACCCTCTCCCATCTCCACACCAAGGCCACCTAGAGTGCCAACAGGGGCCAGTGTGGAGCAGAGGGAAAGAGAAGAACTCTGGAGTCTGACCTGGGACTGGATCTCAACGCCGTGCTATCTTGAGCAAGTTGCAAAACTTCTCAACCCCATTGCCTTAGTTTCTATTGCTGTTGTAACTAGTTACCACAAATTTAGTGGCTTAAAACAACACAAATGTAGTGGCTGGTTGGCTCAGTGGTAGAGCGTCCACCTGGCATACGAATGTCCTGGGTTCAATTCCTGGTCAGGACACACAGAAGAGACCATCTGCTTCTCCACCCCTCCCCCTTTCCTTCTCTCTCTCTCTCTCTCTTTCTCTCTCTCTTCCCCTCCTGCAGCCATGGCTCAATTGGAGCTCACCAGCCCTGGGCACTGAGGATGGCACTGTGGAGCCTCTGCCTCAGGCGCTAAAAATACCTTAGTTCTGAGCATGGCCCCAGATGAGCAGAGCACTGGCCCAAACAGGGTGGATCCAGGTCAGGGCACATGTGGGATTCTGTCGCTCTATCTCCCCTCCTCTCACCTGGAAAAGAAGAAAATAAATAAGTAAATATATGTATATAAGAAGAAGACATGCAAAATCCTAGAATCCTTCAGTTCTTTTCCTTACAAGACAGAGAATCAGATTTCTCCTGTGAGGCAAGCCCTAAGCCTCCAAAGGTCTAGCTTCAGGAGGAAGGAGGGGTTTAGGCTGCTCAGGTTCTTACTGCAGGGTCAAAACTCCCCTTGTGACTACAACGGACAGGCATGCTGTCTGTGCACTAAACAAAATGCACACGCCTGGGGGGTCAGGGAGTGAACATGGAGACAGAGTCAGCTCGCACTGCACTCACCAATGGCATTTAGGCCTGTGGGTGGGCTCATTCCAGAGGGGATGCACGGAGGCACAGTTCAAGCCCAAACTCTGCTTCTCAAACTAGATGTCCATCGTGAACAACATATGGTTCCTCTGCACGTGACCAGGATGCTCCTCAGGTCAAATGTGACACACCTCGCAAGTTGACAATACTCACTTTTATTGTATCCTATTTTGTATTGAAGGAGACAAGTCCATGCTTCAAAGCTTAGTTGCCATGGCAATGTCACATATCTATCCAAGTACCTAACATGCTCAACATCTGCTCATCTTGTCTTGACTGGTCAACTGTTTGCATAGCACTGGGCCTGTAAGCAGCCCTGTTCCCACCCATCATGGGTCACTCAGGGACACTCTGGGGATGCCTAACCTCACTTTTTGGGGAGCTGGTCAGAAACCAAGGGCAGTGGTAAGGCCTGTGAAGGGCTGGGGTGAGGGGGGGAGATGCAGGGGAGAAGGCAGTGAGGCTCTCCTTCCACAGGTGCCCTGCACACACTCCCAGTGGCTCCTCAGCTGATGAGGAAAGGCCACTGCAGAAGAAACACTGACTCTCTGGGCCCCGAGAGGCTGCCTGGCTGTGTCTCATTTGTGAGAGGGCTGATGTTAAAAACTCCATGTCACCCTGGTCCAGGCCCAGATGGCATCAGCAATGCAAGGTGCTCTGGTTATCTATTGCTGCATACAAGTCACCTTCAAACATAATGGCTTTAAATTTTTTATTATTATCTCTCTGATGGTTCTGTAGAGTTGACCAGGTTGAGCCGGGTGGGTGGTTCTGGCCTGTGTTACCTGTGTTGTTTCAATTAGGTGGCAGCAGTGGCTGGAGTCATCTGTAGGCTCAGCTGGGTGGCAAGTCCAGGATGGTTTCTTCACTCACACATCTGGTGCCTCAGCTGGGATTACTAGAGTTGCTGGGGCCTAGCCAGATCTCTCGATTTCCCTCCAGACTTCTCCATGTGGCTAGCGTGGGCTTCCTCACAATATGGCTGTCTCAGAGTAGTCAGGCCCAGAGCAAGCCTTAGCTGAAAGCCAAGTGAGGGCCGCAAAGGCTTCTTATGATATTGCCTTGAAAGTCACTCAGTATGTCCACTAAATTCTACCGGTGCACACAGGGACAGCCCATTTCAAGGGCAAGGGGCTATACAAGGGCATGAATACCAGGAAGCATGGTTCATTGTAGGGACCATCTTTGAAGACTATCTACCATAAGAGTGGGGGTCGGGGGGCCTTCTATGGCAAGGACATTGTTGGCAAGGACATTGTTGGCCAAGGCAGGACAGCTTGACTGTTCCTTCTGACTCAAGATTGAGCTGAACTTTTTCAGAAATGTCATTCACCGATTTCACAATCATTCTCTGTCACCCCCTACACTGATGATGCCTCAGAGCCAGCCCTGACCTCAGGATACTTAGAGTCACCAACTATCAGGAATATAAGTACGTTTTTCCTGTAGGAAATTGCCCTATATTCCTGTCCTTACTACTTAATCTTGATCACTGATTCAAATCTATATTTTATTAACTAAAGCCTACTCTGTGGTCTGCTAGCTTAGAAATGCTCAGGAATTATTTTTCCTCAAGCACAGTCTCAAAATTATTTAACTCACTAGTGGATTTACAGCCAGATCAAAGAAGCACACAGCTCTAGATCCATCCACCCTTGTAATTCTGATCAAGTTCTTCCCTTTCCAAGTCTCAATTTTCTCTTATAAGTACAGAGGTTTGGAGAGAGAGATGAGGTTGACCAGAAGACTGGACCCCAAGAGACACTATCATGACCAGTGGGTTCCAACTATCTCTATGGCCTTGGATAAATCCCTGTCATGCTCCCACCTGTAACAAGGGAAGTCAGACAAGATGAACCCTATGGGTCCTCCCAGCACCATCATTCTTCAA
This sequence comes from Saccopteryx leptura, assembly GCF_036850995.1. NCBI lineage: Eukaryota > Metazoa > Chordata > Mammalia > Chiroptera > Emballonuridae > Saccopteryx > Saccopteryx leptura. Next base: position 190,124,285 of record NC_089506.1, read on the forward strand.
TTCAGACTCCCCTCTGGACACATTTAAATACATGCAAGAACGCATCCATCACCTTAGGTCTGGGACTGAAGCCCTGCTGTTCAGTACAGATTGTTATTCCCAGATCCAAGTGCCCCAGCAGCTCAAACATTTCAGACAGGCAGGCACTGCCATGGAAACTGGTCCAGAATCCATTCACTGGCTCCCTGCTACAGTTGAGTGATGGGACAGGGTGAGTGGTAGGTTGGTACAGGAGAAAAGATTGAGGTGGGGGGCCAGCCAGGTTGGGTAAAAATCCAGGCTCCTATTTGGTTATGGTGTGACCTCAAGAAATTTCGTAACCTTTCTGAGCCTCAGTTTCCCCACCTGTAAAGTGAGAGCTATAACGCATACTTTCCAGGAAAGGCCCAAAGATTAAAGATCATATTTGAGAAAACCTGCTAGTGTCTGTTATTATTCCCACTGCACACTGGAAAGCCATGTCTGTTTCAAAGGCAGTGGTGCTGAATCTTGTCACTGACGCAGAGCCTTCCCTGAGATAATTTAGGAGGTCTGGGCTTGGGAGCTCTCCCCGGGCAGAGCTGCCATCTCTCCTGTCGGCCGTGGGATGGATAGACCCCGCAGCCAGGCTGGAAGGACTCTCCATGCTGCTGCCTCCGAAGACGCCCTGGGCTGTCGCACTCTTCGGCGGGCTGTGCTAAAAAATGACTCCGAAGAAAAGTAAGCAGACACTCCAAGCCATAAATATTTCAGAGCGGAATGAACGTCCTTTCCCCAGCACTGACTTGCCATATATATTATTTATAAAACCATAACTTGAGTTGAAAGGTATCGTTGAAAGAATAGACAGTCTCAGATTCACTTGGTGATTGGAAAAACTGTCTAGAATGGGAGAAAATTGTGTCTGGGCTTGATGAGTCACAGGAGGTCATCTGGCCCCACCCCCTGGAGCCAGCCTGCCCCAGAAAGAGTCTGGCCAGAATGACAGGTCGATACAGTTAGGAGAGGCCCTGGATACCAACAAACTGCTGGGTTCACACAGCCCAGGGCCTCCCTGGCATTTTAGGAAGTCTCCATTAAATTCAAACAAAGTCCAAAAAATTTTTAAAAATCTTTCATCCACATTTACAACAGGGAATGGAGTTGCCGTGAAAGAACAGGCTGAGAAGCCTACCAAATGCTACTGAGTGAGAGAAAGAGCCGTGGACAAGGCATTGGGAGACCTGGGCTCTAATCCTGATTCTGCTCATTCACGAGGAGATGTCCAGCAGGTTCCTGTGCTTTCCTGCACCCATTTTGCCCATCTATGAAATGGAGGATTCAGTAGTCCTCATGCTATAAGACTCAGCATCCACACTACCCAAAGCAATCTATCGATTCAACACAATTCCTATCAAGATATCAAGGGCTTATTTCACTGAACTAGAACAAACACTTCTGTGGATCCACAAAAATTTATGTGGAACCACAAAAGACCTTAAATAGCAACAGTGATCTTAAGAAAGAAGAGCAAAGTTGGAGAAATCACACTACTGGATATCAGACTATATGGCAAGGCCATAGTAATCAAAACAGCATGGTACTGGCATAAAAACAAACATATAGATCAGTGGAACAGAATCAAGAGCCCAGAAATAAACCCATACCTTTATAGTCAATTAATATTTCATAAAGGAGGCAAGAATATACAATGGGATACAGACAGTCTACTTAATAAATGGCATTGGGAAAACTGGACAGATATATGCAAAAAAATGAAACTAGACTATGTTCTTATACCATACACAAGAATAAAGCCAACATGGATTAAATACTTAAATGTTAGACTCCAAACCATAAAAATTCTAAAAGAAAACATAGGCAGTAAAATCTCAGACATTTCTCATAGCAATATTTCTTTCTGATATAGCACCTTGGGCAAGGGAAAGAAAAGAAAAAAGAAAAAAGTGGGACTACATGAAACTAAAAAGTTTTTGCACAGCAAAGGAAACCATCAACAAAATGAAAAGACAACGCACTGAATGGGAAAACATATTTGTTGATATATGTGAGAAGGGATTAATATCCAAAATTTACCAGGAACTTATCAAAGTCAACACCAAAAAAAAACAATTTAGTTTAAAAATGGGCAAAGGACTTGAATAGACATTTCTCCAAAGAGACATACAGATGTCCAATAGACATAATAAAAAGATGCTCAATGTCATTAATCATCAGAGACATGCAAATTAAAACTACAATGAGATATTACCTTATACTTCTCAGAATGGCTATCATCAACAAATCAATAAACAAGTGTTGGCGAGAATGTGGAGAAAAGGGAACCCTTGTGCAGTGTTGGTGGGAATGCAGACTGGTGCAGCCACTGTGGAAAGCAGTATGGAGTTACCGTATAAAATTTAAAATGAAACTGCCATATCATCTAGAAATTCCACATCTGGGAATATATCCAAAGAAACCCAAAATACCAATTCAGAAGAATATGTGCACCCCTATGTTTATTGCAGCATTATCTACAATAGTCAAGATTTGGAAGCAGCCCAAGTACCCCTCGGTGGTTGAGTAGATAAAAAAAGCTGTGGTACATTTATACAATGGAATATTACACAGCTATAAAAAGAAGGAAATCTTACCCTTTGCGACAACATGGATGGACCTGGAGATTATTATGCTAAGTGAAATAAGACAAGTACCATATGATCTCGCTTATATGTGGAATCTAATGAACAAAATAAACTAATAAAATACAAACAGACTCATGGGATATGAATAACAAACTGACAGCTGTCAGAGAGAATGGGGGTTGGAGGACTGGGTAAAAAGGGTGAAGATATTAAGCAAAGGAAAAAAGTTATAGACACAAGCAACAGTGTGAGGACTGCAGGAGAGAAATGAGGTAGGGAGGTGGAGGTGGGTAGAGGGCGGATAGATGGTGATGGAGGGAAGCTTGACTTGGGGTGGTGAACACACAATGCAGTCTACAGATAATGTAGAACTGGGCAGCTGAAACCTGTATAATTTTATTAACCAGTGTCACCCCATAAATTCAATTTTTAAAAAAAGAAGTGCTTTGTAACATCTCTTTTTCTTTCCAGAAATAAAATTCATTGATAATATAACCTATCCACATACATAATTTTAAAAATTAATATAGCAATGCCTTAAACTGTATATAAAGAAAAAATAAAAAGAAAGTGATTTATTATCAAAAAAATACTTTAATAATATGTGCATGCTTGAGCATATCTATGTTAGAGGACAAAATGAAGCAGTAGAACTGGGGCGCCTGCTCATGTCCTCAGCACCAATGCGACATTTTTTTATTTTTTTTCATTTTTCTGAAGCTGGAAACAGGGAGAGACAGTCAGACAGACTCCCGCATGCGCCCGACCGGGATCCACCCGGCACGCCCACCAGGGGCGACGCTCTGCCCACCAGGGGGCGATGCTCTGCCCATCCTGGGTGTCGCCATGTTGTGACCAGAGCCACTCTAGCGCCTGAGGCAGAGGCCACAGAGCCATCCCCAGCGCTTGGGCCATCTTTGCTCCAATGGAGCCTTGGCTGCAGGAGGGGAAGAGAGAGACAGAGAGGAAAGCGCGGCGGAGGGGAGGAGAAGCAAATGGGCGCTTCTCCTGTGTGCCCTGGCCGGGAATCAAACCCGGGTCCTCTGCACGCTAGGCCGACGCTCTACCGCTGAGCCAACCGGCCAGGGCCCAATGCGACATTTCAAACTGCAGGCTGGCATCGTGCTACTCAAATACCACGGGCAGCCTTGCGTTCGGGGATGTGACACAATCTCTCCTCAATTTTCACTATAACGGCATCCCTGGGAGAGTCAGTACATGCTAAAATTGTGCAAAAAAAATACTGTGTGTTAATATATGAAATAGAGTTTGGTTCTAAGCTCAGATCATTTTAAGCAGGCTTTTCACCCACTGGAATGTCTGGGGGAATATCTGCAATTGGAATGGGATGCAGTAAACATTCCTCACAAAGCAGGGTCGTTAGGCACATTAGAGTCCTAAGCATCCCTGTCCACCCACTGCCAGTCCCCCCTCCCAGGACTGTGATGACCGATACTGCCCTCACACAAGTCTAAAACACCCCCATGATGGACTAAGCGCATGTAGAGCCACCAGACAATCTATTTTCAAGGCCCTTCCACACTGCCCTGATCACTGATGTCACCCACCAATGGCTCAGTGATGAACACTAACCTAAAGGGCAGACTGGCCTCGCAGGGACCACTTTAGTTGCTGCCTTGTTGTTACATTGGTTGCAGGGTGGCCAGACTTACCAGACACACCCAGCATTACTTGCATGTCGCCTGGAACCAGCATATGTGGAAGAGGTCCCTGATCCTATCCCTACCTGACTCTGCCCACTTAGGAAGTCAGGTATCTGATCGGCATAGAGGGAGCCCAGCACCCCACAAGCCTGGATTCCAGCCCATCTAAATAGCAGCACCCATGATTACCCCAGAGAAGGTGAGGGGCCTAAGCCAGTCTCCTGGGCTATGAACACCCCCACTGCCCACCCCTCACCATGGCCCAACTATCAGCATCAGCCAGGGGGAAAGAAGACAGCTGCTGCAAAGGGGTGATGAAGGGAGTGTGGGTTTCAGTCCTGAGCACTGGCAACAGTGAGGGCTTCTTGCTTGATTAAACATGAGCTGCAGGTAACCATGAGTCAGAATGACTTGAAGACAACCATAGATGTCTCCAGAGGTCGAGGGGGCTCCTGCATTCTTCCTGAGAGCACGCATCTCCCCCCAAACAGCAAAACCACATCGTGTCCACAGCGCCCGTCCTCCCTCGGACAGGACCAGGCATGCAGAGCACTGGCCGGCCATTGTTCAGGCACAAGAATGTCCTCCGTGACCACTACCTCGGGTGGCTGGGGAGTTGGTCTTGGTTTTATTTTTTTCTATGTTGTGTTCATTTTAGAAAATTTAGAAAATACAGAAAAGTATAAAGATAAAAATAAAAGTCACTGATAATTCCATGATCCAGAGGTAGTTCCAGGTAACATTTTTGGTGTGTGCATGTGTGTCTGTGTGCACACCTATGTACGTGTGTGTGTATGGACCTGCCTCTACCTATATGTATATAAACACATGCATACAAACATATACATAGATATCCTATAAGCTAGTCAGAATGAACTTTAATTTATTTTAACTGTCCCTATTTTTGTTCCCATCTAAGGAGATGGTCATCCAGGATAGCCCCATGGAGACCATAAGACCCACAGTCCCAGCAGAAGTGAAGGCCTCCTGGCAGAAAGCAGCGGGCTCAGGAGACCCAGAAGAAACTCCTGTCATCCAAGCCGAGCCCAGCAGCTTGCGGCTGCACAGTATATGAGGCTGACAAGTGGCAGATTTAACGGCAGGCACACCGGGCGCGCGCACCCTGGGTCCTGACTTCTGAAGGGCCCCGCAAAACCCCAACTTTACATTTTTTTCTAATGTAAGGGGCTCAGTATTTTCTTCTGCGCCCGGTGCCTCAACCGACCTTAATCCACCTCTGGGGCTGACTGAGGAAGGACTAGGATCCAGTGGGCTTCTTCCTGGTGGCGTCCTGTTAAAAGTGAACACAGCAGCCTGACCTGTGGTGGCGCAGTGGATAAAGCGTCGACCTGGAAATGCTGAGGTCGCCAGTTCGAAACCCTGGTCTTGCCTGGTCAAGGCACATATGGGAGTTGATGCTTCCAGCTCCTCCCCCCTTCTCTCTGTCTCTCCTCTCTCTCTCTCTCTCTCTCTCTCTCTCTCTCTCTCTCTCTCTCTGTCTCTCCCTCTCCTCTCTAAAAAATGAATAAAATAAAAAAAAGTGAACACAGCACCTTTCCCAGCTTCCTGGCCAGGGAGGCTGCCCCAAAGTCCCCGCCCTCTGCCGGCGGCCAGCAAGCATTCAGGACATGGGTGCACCAGCAGAGAAGGTTTGGGGGTCTAGTAGCCACTGTGCAGTTGTCTGGCCTATGCCAGGAGCCCACAGTGTCCCAAACTCCAAGGGTTTTGCCAGCTGTGGCATCGCAGCTACATTAGGGAGGCGATTACCTTAAGCCATAGAATGACAATGCATAGGCAAGTGCCACCACAGGCAGCCAGGGCAGGGCTTAAGGGCAGCTTTGCTGTGAAATGTTCTGCCACCCACCAGTTGCCCTCAAAGCCTCAGTTTGTTCAGCTTTAAAATGGATATAAAAACTATATCCACATTATAAGTTTAGACCATGCATATAAACTGCTCAATAAATCGTCACCCGGATAATTGTAATATCCAGAATTTCCCCCAGGCCTCACCAGCCAGTTTCCTTTCCTTTTTTCCTTTAAGATTTTATTTATTGATTTTAGAGAGAGAGACAAGAAAGAGAGAAGAGGTAGGAGCGAGAAGCATCAACTCGTAGTAGTTGCTTGTTGTATGTGCCTTGACCAGGTAAGGCCGGGGCTTTAAACTGGCAACCTCAGCATTCCAGGTCAACATTTTATCCACTGTGCCACCACAGATCAAGCAATCAGTTTCAAGTAATAAGTCCTATTTTTATGACCCTCGACCCTCCACCCCCACTATTGTAGGACCGCTCTCCCAAAACCTGGCCCAGCAGCTAGAGGTGCCAAGCAGTTTCATAAGAGCTCATGGTTCCATCTGCTGCCAATGAGCCCATCATGCTGCTTTTTTCTTCCTGACCAAGACCACCTGCCTGTATAGAAGCCCCTTTCTCACAGCCAGAAAGAAGGTCCTGCCTCCCAGGGCACCCCCATCTGTAGGCCCAGATAGGGGGTTCCTCCCCATTCTAAGCTGTCCCCCTCTGGCACCCAGGCTCTGGGCAGAAGCCCTGTACACAGCTCCTCAGGGTCCAGTGTCCCAGGTCCTGCCTGTAGCTGGCTCCGCATGGAGCACACCCTCGGCCAGGGACCAGGCAGGATGTAGATTTTACCTTCACCCCCTTGCTCAGGCTGTACATATCATGTATAAAGCTGTGGGGTGATCAGAGAAGGGTGGGGAAGGTACATGGGCTGGGAACAGTCTGGAACGCTTCTCAAAGAACCTGAGCAGGTAAGACCTGGGCAATGATGGGGCCTGATGCCAAGAAAGGGGTGGCACTCCCAGGAGAAGAAGGATGTGCATCCAGGCCTCAACCAGACAGTGGTCATCCGGCCAGCTGGGATCCCACCGGCCACAGCAGCCTCCAGGGAGACCCAGGGGTCTGAACATTGGACACTCTCGGGCTCTTTAAGATGAAATATCTTTTGTATCCCCAACATTTGAGGGGAGAGGCGCACATGCCACTCTAAGAGGTGGTGGGAGCAGGGTCTGTTGCCACTGTGTCACTCCTCAGAGGGCCGAGACATGTCACCTGTGAAACAGGGTTTGCAATCGCTGACCCCGAGTAGACGAAAGGCAGAGCGAACGCAAAGCCGGGGACATGGGCCGGGCCGCACTACCGTGCGAGTGACCGCTGATCATACACATCGGCAGGCCGGGGGAAACTTCCAGACTGCTGTCTTCCGGCAGTGGGACAGCATGGTCTTCTAGTTGATGAGCACAAGGGGGGAAAAAGTGTCCAGGAAACATGCTTTGTGGGCAACGAAGTTCTTCAAATGCATTTCTATCCACCTCTCCCCCAACCCCCGGGCAGGACGAGAGGCCGCATCTCACGAAGTCTGTTCCCAGCAGCCCTCAGGGTCCTCTCGCAGCAGCTGTCTCCAATCCATCCGCCCCGGGCCTCCACTAACCTCCTCCCCAGCTGTACCCATCCACCCCCCATATTAAAAAGAGAGAGAGAGAGAGAGAGAGAGAGAGAGAAATAAAAAACTGGACGAGCTAATTTGCTGAAATGGAACAGTGCAATAACTGATTACATTTTCCCCAAAGGAAACGAGTTAATTTGGCCGGTGACTCACATGCCAGGCTGCCAGTTACAACACACCATCCCAGACGCAGCTCCTCACCAGCCCAGCTGGCAGCGCCCGCCCGCTCACTGCTGCAGCGCGGGCTCCCTCCCATGAGGGGCGGGGGCCGGGGGCCAGGGGAGCGGGGGGCCCGCTGGATAAAGGGCTGTTTGTGGCACTTCTGAAAGTGCGGTACACACACACATATGTCCACACAGAAGCATGTGCTACAGCAAAACTCTGGCATGGGCCGTTCAATAAATCATGCAGCGATAACCTCTAAACACCAGTCGGGGGGGGGGGGAGAATCCAATTAAACTAACCCATTACTAAGTCATTCCTATTTCCCCAACATCGCAAAGCTTCTGAGGAGAGAAGGGAAGAAGGGAAGGATAAGCAGGGTGCTAAAGTGAGCTTTACCTGGAAATCCCTGGCCCGGGTTCCTGTGGGTGGAAGCCCCAGATGAGCTTCTCCATCCATTTGGTATGCAGGGAACACTGGGACTCCACTCCCACCACCAATACTCCCCACGCGGTCACATTTATAATGAAAGCAGCACCCAGCTTGGGTGGAAGCCCTCAAGGCAGGTCCCAGAGACAGAAGACTCAGTAGGCCCAATCTTGTCATCCACATGCTGGGTGATCTTGAGCAAAACACCCTCTCTGAGCCTCAATTTTTCCTATAAAGTATCTTGGCAAAGTACAGAGAGAAGCAACAACAGGGTCCAAATGGATCTGATGGAGCTCAGGAGCAGAGAGGGCAGAGGGAGCCACAGCACCCAGTACCTGCCCCTTTGCTAAACCCATCTTACAGAAGAGAAGGTTGAGAAAGACCAAGGAGGCCTAAGAAGTCTGTCCAGACCTTGGGGCCAGCCAGGAAGGGTGAGAAGTCAGCACTCTCACAACCCAAGCCCCATCGCACAGGTACAGGTGGTCAGAGCTTTCCAGAGCCAACCCCCTCACTCCCAGATTAGTAAATGGAGGCCACTCTACCCTTGAGTTCAGGCCTTTGTGTGACCTTCTCGCCCACACTGTCCACGGGGTCCCTCTGGTAGAGCTCACATTGTAGGTCTTTCTGGGCCCTGTGGAAGGACTTACTGATCTTTTAAAGGAAGACAGCAAGGACCCAGTGACCAGTCCCAGCACTAAGGGTGGGAAGAGAGGAGCAGAGAGGGATTGCTCAGAAAGGGAAGGGTGAGAAAAGTCTGCCGCTTTCCCAGTAGGGCCTATTGCCTCTTTGGGAAACCCAGGAATGGTTTTTAAGAATGAAGGACACAGATGTCTGTCCCAGAATAAGCTAAAAAGAAATCTCTCCCTGTGGGCTGACATGTGGGGGCAGTGCTCAAAGAGGTGAGACTCCACCATCCCTAGACACCTGTCCAAGGCCCTAGCACAGAATAGCAGTCTACCCATGACATCACAGCCCAGGAGAGCAACAGCCAGATTTCTGGACAGCAGTCACCAGCTGTGCCCACTCTGAGGCATATTCAGGCCCCACCATGCCCTTGATTTTGTTCCGTGCCCCTGCCTTCAGGCATCTGCACAGCCTTGGGCTTGGTCAAGCCTGGCTCAAGTCCTCCCCCATCACATACAAACAGAGGGACCTTAGGCAGGGATGTTTGATAACCACCCTTAGGTTCAGCCCTTGCCTCTCTAAGGAAACCCCCTCCACTGGGGGCTCAGTGAGCATAGAACTCTCAATCAGTGGGAGCCCCACCCCCTTGCCGTGGACATCTGTGGCCGGCTTGCTCCTGGGAAGGACGTGACAAAAGGACAAACATGCCGGTCAAATTTGTGCTCAGCATCCACCAATTTCCACAGCCATTGTCATTTCAAGGTGTAAAACACGTGCTGACATGTCCCTTCTTCTCTAGAAAACAGGCTCTGAGCATGGCCAAAAAATAAACAGGCGCTTAGCTGCCTGCGTCCATGAGGCCCTACTATCTATCATCTGGGTCTCCTTTCTTCCTCAATCTAGGGTCTGGAGTGGCAGATTCTGGACTTTTCCAGGCCCAGACACAGCAGAAGAAATGCTCTTACACCTGGCTTTTTAAAGCACACATCATATGGCTGATGAATGTCATCATATTTTCCACCTGAATATTCTCATACAGGATGCTTGAACTGCAGGCGGACAACTGGGTGGCCCCACTGTCCAGCCTCAGTGGCCAAGGCCCAAGTGAGCATCTGCTGAGAGTGGGACTATGGGTAGGGGCTGGGGGTATGGGGGTGGGATGAAAGGAGCCCCACCTAGGAGGAGTTTGCAGGTCCTGGGGACATACGAGGGCACCCAGCTGCCCCAGGAAGGGGGGGTGCAGGGTATGGACAGAAGGCTGCCCCAAAATGCATAGTCAAAGGGGCAGCTCTGCCTAGTGCTTCACTCACGCACAGGCACACAGAGGTGCATTTACGCACACAAATAGACACGCATTCACATGCACACACTGACAGACATGTATTCACACACACACACACATACACTCATGCCACCGGAATAATGTCTTAACATCCTAAAGCAGGTGTGCATGGCCTTGCCTTTCACTGAGGTTCCAGAAGTAATGGGTTCTCACTCATTCCTAGACCCCTGAACCACGGACACCCCCAGCCTCACCAGCAGGAATTACCCAGAGCCACTCACGGGGACTTTGCTAGTGAGGAACTGTGGCTTGCCCAAGATCACTGGCAAATTCAGGGCAGAGCCAGGACAGCCTCGTCCCAGGCTTGGGAGACAGAGGACACACCTCCTCCCAAGAGTCCCAGGATCATATGGACTGTGTAGCTCCATCATTAGACTCAGTGAAGATGTGTTCCTTTTCCTTGACTCAAATATGGTGTGTTCCTTGTGTAAGAGAGGAAGGGGGAGCCAGTGCAGGGCAGGAGGGTCAGGATAGAGATGGGGCCATGTGCTAGGGTTGGGGTTCTGTTGGAGAGGTGTGAGGGAGCCCCTCCTCCAGTCTCTGGCCTCTGGCAGCCAGCTCCGGGAAGGTCCTTGACCTTTCCACCATTACCATCTGCTGCTTGACCCACCCCTCTCTACTTCCAGCCTCACCCTGAGCCCCACCCAGGCTTCTGTCCAGACTTTCTGCAGCCCTGCTGAATCCTCCCAGCCTTTCTTCCTCCCAGCTCAGCCTTGACAACTTCCTCTTTCTCTCACCTTCTCCTTCAGCCCAGAGGCTGGGACAGAGGTGAGACAAACTACCAGGATGAGGTCAAGGTCAAAGCCTAGTGTGCCAGCCAACCTTCCTCTAGCCTCTGCCTCTGTTCATTTAAACCCCTTAAGTGTCAGGTGTCACCTTCTGTTTTTTAGGCGAGGTTGAAGGCGGCCCCTTCCTCCTCATGTCTGCTCCCTCTTTTTGTTAATGGGGACGTAGAGGCCAGAGGAGCTAGAGACCCAGCCAGCCAGCCGGCTGGGACGAGGTTGTGACGCCCCTTCCACTGGGCGCCGCTAGGTGGCACTGCACTAACGAGGATAGGGACGGAAGGGACAGACCCTGCCGCACTGGCCAGAGAGCCAGGCGCTTCTCTCACCCCTCCCACGCGCCGGCAATCACCTGGGTACCACGTCTCTGGATCCTCATGCCAGCCATCCCAGCTGAACCACCTCTGGAGGCCCCAGACTTGCCTTGGGTCTCTGGGCACACATCCTGGGGTTCCTTCCACAACTCCCACTCCTGGCTGGGTCCCATAGGGCTTAGCCAACTTCCCCAGCCCCACACCTGGGTGCCTGGCTCTTCTCTGAGGCAGACCGCACCGGGTGACCCTCTGCTCCTGGGGTGCAGTGCAGAGGGGGATAAATAGGAAACTTGGTGAGGGAGATGGGCCTGAGAGTCTGAGCTGGGGCTGCCCACACACTCTCCCCAGGGGTCCTTCCTTCTCTCTAAGCCAGTGGTTCTCAAACTTTTTGAAGTCAGGGTGCATTTAAAATCCTACAAATAATTGTAGGCGCACTATATACAAATTTCTGAGAAATATGTTATAATAATTAAGTCAAATATTTTTAAATGAGATATTTTATTTAAAAATTTTTATTTATTTATTTTTTATTTATTCATTTTAGAGAGGAGAGGGAGAGACAGAGAGAGAGAGAGAGAGAGAGAGAGAGAGAGGAGAGACAGAGAGAGAGAAGGGGGAGGAGCTGGAAGCATCAACTCCCATATGTGCCTTGACCAGGCGAGCCCAGGGTTTCGAACCGGGGACCTCAGCATTTCCAGGTCAACACTTTATCCACTGCGCCACCACAGGCAATTAAGTCAAATATTAAAGAAAAAAATATAAAGTCCAAGTGTGCTTTTATGGAAACTAAACGAAATAAATATGACAAAATTAAATTTATTCTGACATTAAAAAACATTTTTATGTTACAGTTTTTGAGTCATGCTTTTTAGAATTCATAAAAAAGAGGGGTTAAAATATTAAAAACGACAAAAAAGTTATCTTTTTATATATATAGATACATTCTTAGTAAGATTTAGTAAATTTGGCAGGTCCTGGCACAAATGTGTTTTTTCATTCTTGTGTTTATGAGAAACATGAGCCTAATGTATCCTAGCAATTTTTTCAATGTTTGGGCATATATCTGAAAGGCAAACTCTCATTTTCTCGTCAATACATTGAAGAATTCCTCTCTTTTTACTCTTAATTGTGTTGAGTGCAGAAAACCCCCACCATACATTCATCTTAACTTGACACCAAAGGATAGAAGAAACTTGCCTCCAGTCTTTCCGGGGAACATGGGGGTAGTGTAAACAATCCAGCACCACAGCTTAACAGCCTTTGCCACCTAATCAGGCAAGTGAGTTGGGAGGTTGGGCAGACTGTCTGCTTACAGCCAATTCCCCACAAATCTGTACCCCCAAAATCTAAACTTCAAAAACTCTGTTGGTTTTTTGGTCCCCAACAGGCACATATTTCTCTGGAATACTATAGGGCACACCTGGAAATCTTCTAGGGCGCACCAGTGCTCCCTGGCGCACACTTTGAGAACCACTGTAAGCCTTAGCTCTTTCATCTGTAAAGTAGAATTGATCCAGTCCCAGTCCACAGAGTAGATGGAGTAAGTAGGCACCAGTCCTGGAACAAGGCGTGGCACAGACTTAGTGCTCCGTACCTGCCTGAGCCTAAACCCTGACACACAACAGCTGGGCTGCTCTCAGACTCCCAACTCTGCCTTCCACCTCTATCCTTCTGAGGCTCCTACTGTCTGTCCTCATAGCCATCTCCCAGCCTCTGTGGGGGCTCATCATCCTGCCAGGAAAGAGGGCTTCCCAGCCTCATTACCTCCTGCAGGAAGTCTTCCATGACTAGTCTCTAACTGGAAGCTTCAGTGGACCCTTGATGGCTGGGTTCCTGGCTCTGACACATTGTGGACTCAGCCAGCTGTCAGGGACCAGCTGAGTACACACCATCACGATTGTGCTGTTCCTTGGAGTAGCCTGCACCCCAACCCAATTTACAAAGAAGCTTTTAGAAGGACATTTAGAGTATAGACTGAATGTGCCCCACCCCCAATTCCTATGCTGAACCCTTAATCCCCAGTGTGATAGTATTAGGAGGTGGAGCCTTTGAGAGATAATTAGGTTTAGATAAGGTCATAAGGGTGGAGCCCCCATAATGGGATTAGTGTCTTTATAAGAAGAAGGGAGACCAAAACTCTTTCTGTGCACACAAAGAAGAGGTCATGTGAGGACATAGCAAGAAGGTGGCCATCTGCAAGCCAGGAGGAGTTCTCACCAGCAGCTGAATCTGCCAGCACCTTGATCTTGGACTTCTCAGCTTTCAGAACTGTGAGAAATAAATGTCTGTTGTTTAAGCCACCCCAGTCTACGTTATTTTATTATAGCAGCCTGAGCTGACCAAGAGAGGAGAAATGATGAAACTAGGACCCAGAGAAAGTAAATGACCAGCATAGTCACACGGCACCCAGAGCAAAGACTAGACACAGACCAAAGTCTGGCACTACATTTAGTGAGAAAATAAAAATGGAAAAAAGAAAGACCGAAGGGGATGGATTTAAAACACACACACACACTCACAAGGGGCAAGACAAAGAAAAGTTGTAGAATGCAGTTGTAGAATGGAGAGGAGGTGACTCGATGCAGATGATGCCCCGCACTGGGCCCCGAGCCTCTATCATCCCACTACACGTCCGTCACCGCCTGGCTTGTGTGACAGAAAGCTCTGCCTGCCAGTGAGCAGGTCTAATGCCCCTAAACACCACGGGCTGGCCAGACCAGGCAGCTCCCAGGTATTCTCAGCTCCCATCCTCGCAGGGTCTCAGGCTGTGAGTCACTGGGCACTGGGGACATTCTGAGAAGTTCCGCTGAGATGGCATCATGAAGCCAGCCCCTGGGCTGGGAGTGGAAGCCTAAGTTCACATCCTGCTTTGCTCCTGCCTCAGTTGTAGCCCTGGGCTCTGCTTTGAGCATCATCAGTACAACAGACAATAGGCTTGGGTGGCTGGGCTCAGAGAGCGGTGAGCTGGAGGCGGCTCTCCCTGCTCTCAAGGGAGAGTGTGCACATCTGGCTGTGGCAGGAGAATTTACACTGTGAAAAGCAATAAACCCTATAGCTTTCTCCCTCCCTCCTTCCCTTCCTTGCTTTCCTTCCTTCTTTCTCTCCTTCTCTCTCTCTCTCTCTCTCTAGGGCCAGTGTTAATCATTCACCTCCACCAACAGGACAGGACAGCCCCGGAAGCAAGCCAGCACCTCCCAACAGCGGGCCTGGCCGCTCTGGTGCCCCTGCAACCCACGGGCCGTGCAAAGCAAGGCAGATACGTCTTTTCTTTCACTTGCTTGATTTCTTCTTTCTCTTGCACCAGGATGGGAAACCATGCTGATCCCCTCACCTTACTTGGCATCTGCCTCAAGCATGTCGGGTCCCAAAATGTCCCTGGAGGAGATAATATTTTTACAGAGTCACCTCTGGGCCTTGTGGGGACCATCAATAACAAGAGGAGATGGTTTCTGAGGTTCAGCGAAGGGGACACAGCAGCAAGCCCAAGCCAAGGAGAGCCCTTCACACTGCCCCAGGCAATCGCGGAGCTGATCAATCAGTGAGGTCTGCAGGCAGGGCTGTCAGGAATCCAGGCGGCACCAGCACAGAGTTGGCCTAATTTGGACATGGGCTCAGCTAAAGCTGGCCTTCGAACACTCTAAGGGGAAAAAAGGGCTTTGCTAAGCTATAAGCAGAATCGCAACAAAGATGCTTAACCTACTTAAGAAAAGTGATCGCTTTCAATTTTTTCTATTTTAATGCAGGCATTTAGGTACACCAAAAGCCGACACCCTGATTATGATTTGCCCTTTGTTCCTAGAGAGCAACACCCTAGAAGTCAGAATTGCTGCCTGCACCGAGCATTAATAGAACTTCCTTTAGAGAATATCCACCCATCTATTCAGCCAGTCATCTCTCCTCTCTTTTGTTTAGCGGCATTTATTAAATGGCAGCTGTGGCCAAGCCCTGTCGTGCCTACACACTCAGACACTATCTCTTTTGTATTGGCCCTGCTGCCCTCTCTGTGGGATCTGACTGCAGAGGCCCTGGGGATGGGACATCACTGGGCTGCGTGTATCCCCCATTAGCACAGGCGCTGTCTGACTTCCTGCCCTAGTATAGCTTCACCTAGAGGCTGCTCCTTCAGTGTTCACTGGACGAATGTTGACTGTGCTGCTCATACCCCAAGCAAGTGGCTGGCTGGGAGGCCTGGCGGGGGGAAGCCAGTAACTGCCTGCTCGGGACTCACTCAGTGGCTTTTCATTGTTTCAGCAGTGGAACTTGCTTTATAAGTGAATCAGAGGCTGCACCCCAAAATGTAAAACGCGTGAGAACAGAGCAGCTGTAGCTGGGTGCAGCCAGCCAGCTGCCCCTCTTCCAGGACCTTCCCTTGGGCTTTCAGTTGCAATATTTTCGTTTCCACCGAAATCTGATCTTCTCTTCATCTGGGAACCCAGGTTCATAGGTCACTACAACCCAAGGATATTAAAAGCCATATACAAGGAACAAAAACAGGAGGTGACAATAATAACTCCTCATACACTACATCCTGGGTGCACCCTCATCTGCTTCACCCTTATTCGCTCTATGGATACTCTGACTCCCGGGAGCCCCAGACAGAAGAATCCTCTTGTTTCCCACAGGTCACTCTGACAGTGATGTTTCTGGTTATAGCCTCTGCCAAACCAATGACTGGAATACGAAGACCTGCAGAAGACACCATGGCCCCTGCCTGCACCTGGGACAGACTGGGACAAGGGGTCATCTCCCGTGACCACCCAAATGACAATAAATCAGTCAGTCTTTCGTTCATTCAACAACTTCTATATGTCAGGTCCCATGCTGGGCACTAGGAACACAATGGGGTCCAAGTTAGACAAAGCTACTGCCCCCGTGGAATATTAAATGGGTGCTGGAAAGTATACAAGCAATTATAGCCTTGAGCCCTATGTGTACCTATGAGGGCAGGAGGAAAGTTTTGGGACACAGGAGAGAAACCTGACTCAATCTGAGGGTTAGGGAAGGCTTCTTAGAGGAAGTAGCCTCTGAACTGATACCTGAAGAGTTAGCCAGAGCAGAGGATGCACATGGAGTGGGTTTTGGCAAAGAAAACAGCACGTGCAAAGGCCCAGGGGCAAGCAAGAGTTAGGGAAACTTGGGAGGAGTGTGGGAGCTAGAGTTTAGTATAGCTTAGAGCAAGAGGGCAAGACAAAGGGCCAGGCTACGTAAGGCTAGAGAGGGGCCTGCCGGAAGTATAGGCAGATGGCCAGGGGAAGGTGGCAGCCAGCCTTCATGGGAAACTAGCTTATGCCATCAAGGTTATACTCTGTGGGGCTCAAGCCTGGGTGGCTGCGGGGAAGCCAGAGGTTGGCTTGATCTGGGTGCCCCTCAAGGAAAGACAAAGAAGGCAGCTGAGGATCTCATCCCTTTGTGCTCCAGTGTCCCCGAGCCCTCAAGAAGCAGGACTCAGAGTCTGTGCTGCTCTTCACCATAGTCCACCCTGTGCCTTGGGCACCGATCCCTGGGCTCCTGGCACAGCCAAGCACAGGCCCAGACCACATGCTCATGAACAAGGCAGGCCTTTGCCACTCCAGGATTCCAAATGTTACCGCCCAAGGGACTATGGACTATTCACAGAATGCCTTCCCCTGGGCTGTACTAGGCAGGGGACGGCCAGTGTCCTCTGGAATGGGAATGTTCCCTGGGATACTTCCTCCACCTGCCCGGGGCCTGCCTATGAGAGGGCCCTTCTCACAGGCCTCAGTCCCTGGAAGGAATATTTCTCTCCCTGGTAGCTGCTTGGGTCCCCATGGATCTGTAGATGTGATGACTGATCAAGTTTCCCCCTTTGCTTGGCCTACTTAGGACCTTAGGAGTCCAGTTGTCAGGCCCAACAACTGAACCGTGGTGCATGCAATAATCACAATGTTATTGATTGATTGAGTGATTATTGGTTATTTATTGAGTGCTTCATATCAATCACTGTGTGACTGCTTTACAGGTTTCACCTTGTCTAATCCTCACAACAGCCTAAGGTTCTATGTTACCCTCATTCTAGAGATGACAAAGTGGAACCCACAGAACTCTATGGACCTGAGACTCCCACCAGCCTCACAACCTTTTGCCTCTCACTTTCTTCACCTCCTGGGGACCTTATTATTTCTCCTTTATGTTCATTTTCTTTTCTGTCTTTTATCCTATTGTCTATATGCATTTTTGTATGCCTGGTGAAATCTTTTCCTGGACAAGATAGACATACCGAGGCAAACAAACAAATAAATTTAAAATAACCCTCCTCCCAGCACTGAGCCATCATCTTCCACCCAAAGGTGCGTGTCTATAGGCCCAGGTGACTTTATCCCCAGGAAGCTTCAAGCTTCTTCCACAAACCCATGGCAGGCCTGTCCTCTAGTTCTCCATGTGTTCTGACATCTCAGAGGGACAAAGCTTGGGACCAAGCTAGGATCTTCCTGCCCAACTCATCCATTCATTCACTCAGTCATTCATATGTGCAGTGCATAACGGCCCAGAGGCCCCAGGGAGATCGCCACTCTGGCTAACCTATGTCCAGGCGGTTGGGCCTCAGAGGTTGATTGATGAATCCAGAGGGGGCGACACTGCAGTCTGAGACAAGAGTCACAGTGTGCTGCCAGTGCCGGGGTCTGTCTTGGAACTACACCCAGAAACAGGCTCCCAGGTTGGGTCTCAGACTCTAGTCCTGCTCAGTGCATGCACCCCACCCCCTGCCTGCTCAGGCAGTCCTGGGCCTCCCCGCACACAGAGTATCAACCTCCCAGAGCACCACAGAGAGGTCTCCCAAGGGACAGCGCCGCTCCAAGATGCACAAAGCCTTTGCCCTTCAGAGCTGTCCCAGGCCCACTGGGACCCGGGACAGAAGCACTTGAAGAGGATTTGAGATACCCACCTTGCCCCTTCCTTCTACCTCAGCCAGGCCCACCGTCCTCTGCATGAGAGGCAGTGGGAGAAGGGAAACTTCGGTTTCTCCTTTGTGTCGACAGACAGACAAACCGGCTCTCAGTGTTGCAGGACTGACTCCCCGGCCTGGTGGGGGCTCTTTGACAGAACAGGATCACAAGTTTCCTGGGGCTGATGGACTGCAATGATGAGGTTGGGGAGTGGCCTGGGGAGGTGCAAAACAAAGGCAGGGCAAGGTGCCGCCAGGCATCTCACCCTGGGCCACCCTGGGCTGCCACCCGAGGGACTCTGTTGGCCCGTGAACTCTCCGTGGCTCCTGGAGGCACCGTTGCCCTCATTTTCTAGAAGGGCGCCTTGCAGCCTGAGAGGTGGAGAAAGAGTGGCGCATTATTGTGCACTTTTTCTTAAGTCTGTGATAAGCTCCTTCTATTAGACTATAGATCTCGTCACATAAAATAGATTTGTGGACTCGCAGCCAGGGAGAGCCGTGCTCCTGAGCTGCGGAAATGGCTCATTTTTCCCCCTCTTCCTCGAGTAACTGATGGTCATGAATTTTTCACCCAAATGTCACCACTAAAGATGTCACCAGCCTCCCACCCCTGGAGATTTTATGATCTGGCTCTAATGGGGTGGGTGTGGGGGCATGGGGAGAGGGGATGGCTGTTGTCCTGGAGCCAGAAAGGGAACTCTGAAGTAGGGGAGTGGGGACAGAGGAGACAGAGGCGGGGGGTTCAGTTTTGGAGACACCATAGCTCTGTTTATTGAGCAGTTACTGTGGGGCTGTCCGAAGCCCAGCACGTTACACCCACTATCTCGCTTCGTCTTCCCCACAATCTGGAGAGGGAGGAGGCAGATGGGCAGGGACTCAGAGAGGCTGAGTAACTTGCCCAAGGTCACAAAGCTTATAAAGCTGCAGAACCCCAGGGTAACCCAGCTTTATAGGGCTCCAGGATCTGGGCCATTGATCTCTATTGTTTCACTGCCCCAGTCACAGACTTAGGACCGGAGGCAGGTTGCCCACCTCCGCTTCTCTGGCTCAGTATCTTGATGACCAAATCAGTCTACAGAACAGCAAGGCTGAGTGGTAAGACATACACTTGCATTTTCACTTGGCGGGGGGCAGAGGGGGTGATGAACTCTTTTGCGAGGATCAGAGTCAAAGTCACAGTTGATGGAGTCACATTTGATGGAGTTTAGTCTCTGCGAGGCTAAACTCCGAGAAACTGAGATGCTCCCTGTGGCAAACTGTGTTTTCCTTTTGGGTAACTAACTAGGGTGACATCCACAGCTGTTGCTGGGAAGGGACAGAATCAGGACTGCAAACACTCACCATCTTCCTGCCCAGAGGCCACAGGCGGACTCCCCCACACCACAGGGCCCTCATCGCCGAGTCCTGCAGCACCAGAAGGGAGGGCGCCCTGACTCTTCACCCTCTGGTGAGGGCTAGACTGCCCGACTGAAAGAGAGGGTCCTGGGAAACAGGAGGAGAGAGTTAGGTGTGGGGAGGAAAGATGTCTTTGGGGTACAGCCCCCTAAATGTTCCCACTCAACACATAATCCTTTGAGGTAGAAAGTGCAAGTCAGGCTTACTGTTCCCGTTCTCAGAAGAGGACATCGGTGTCACATGTGGAGGCAGTGGAGGAGGGGGCGGGAAGAGCAGGGCTCTGCCCCCTGTGCCAGATAATCACGCCCCGTTCCTACAGCCTCTTCTCTTCCCAGTCCCATGCCACCTGCTCAGAACATGCCCTGGCTGGCCTCTGGCCCTGCTGTAGTCCAGCCGTGACCATCCTGTGCACTCCGGTCATGCTTTCCCAGGCCTCAGGCCCCAGAGCCCTGGCTGGGAAATCAAGGGTTACTTAAGGAGGCCTGGGAGCAGGGGGCGCTGCCAAAACCTTTCCATGCCTGCCCAGACTAAAAGGCAGGAGGCCCTGGCTTAGTCCCTTCTTGTCCCTCCATAATTCACCTCTGCTTTCTCCTCTGCAAGACGAAGGATGGGGCTTCTCCAGTGATGGGAATCAGCTGGTTTGCACTGGTTCAGCAGAACTGATACCTAATTTTTTTGTTGAATTGGCAAACTGGTTGTTAAAATGACACTTGTAATCAGAGTTCTCTCTAAGGTGGGCACCTGGGCAGCCACTCAATGTGGAAATCACAAATTTACATTTCTAACTCTTTTATAACGTCCATCTGTGCAACAGCATATTCTAAGCACCTATAGGAATGTTCATTCTGTCCACAGATTAAAAAAATTGCAAGTGGGGACGCCAATCAAGAAGCAATATGGAAATACCTTAATTAACAGTTTTATTGTTTTTTCTTCAGGTATTATTTAATATTTTTTGTTAATATTTTCAAACTCTTTTTTTTTTTTTTTTTTTTTTTACAGAGTCAGAGAGTCAGAGAGAGGGATAGATAGGGACAGACAGACAGGAACGGAGAGATGAGAAGCATCAATCATCAGTTTTTCATTGCAACACCTTAGTTGTTCATTGATTGCTTTCTCATATGTGCCTTGACCGTGGGCCTTCAGCAGACCAAGTAATCCCTTGCTCAAGCCAGCAACCTTGGGTCCAAGTTGGTGAGCCCTGCTCAAACCAGATGAACCCGCGCTAAAGCTGGTGACCTCGGGGTCTCGAACCTTAGCATCCCAGTCTGACGCTCTATCCACTGTGCCACCGCCTGGTCAGGCATGATTGATTTTGTGTGTGTGTGTGTGTGTGTGTGTGTGTGTGTGTGGCAGAGACACAGAGAGAGTCAGAGAGAGGGACAGATAGAGACAGACAGACAGGAAAGGAGAGAGCAAACTCTTTCTTATAATCTAGTTTTGTATACCTCTTTTATTGTTCTTATTTAAGTATTAAATGCATGAAATAATAAACTACCTTTCAGTTTATCATTTTTTTATACTTAATACGGTCATTAGGACAGAGAACCAGTTGTTAAATTATTTGAATCCCACCACTGGGCTTCTCCAATAACGTGAGACCCCTCACGTGTATCCTCTCTGTCTCAGTAGCAACCTACACAGCAGCCCGTTGTAACTTGTTGCCCATGAAGCTGCCAGGGCCTGGGGTTGGGGGATGGGATGTGTCAGCTGAGCCCATGGAACCCTGGGTGGGCCTGGTGGGCTGCAGCAAGGCATCCAGGGAGGAATGATGGTGGCCTTTCAGCTCTCCAGGACAAGGACCCAGGACAAGTGAAGGTCAGGGCCTTCAGCCCCCTTGCAAAGTCCTCCCCAAAAGAGTGAGGAAGCCCACCTGGGATCTGCATGGAGCCTCTGGTAGGCAGCAGCAAGGCTGGGGGGGTGGTCACGGGAAGGAGGAGACAAATCCAATACTGAGCCCCTAAAGGGAACTAGAAAATGTCCCGGATTGATTGACACTTTACAGGAATCAAACACTTTGCACGTGGCACTCCAGGCTGCAGCCAGATTATTGCCCTATAAATGAGTAAGAAGCCTGTTGACTGATTCACGAGGAGGAATTGAGCCCGGGACAAGTACACAGGCGTTTATAACGCAGCCCAATAGTTCTAATAAGTGCTGCAGTGAGAGGAGGGAGCCCAGGGTGCTTGCTGAGCAAGTTATTAACTCTGCCCAGAGCAAGGAGATGGCTAGGAATACTTCCTGGAAGAGGGGACAACTCAGCTAATAAACATTAGAGGCACTTGGGCTGCAGTTCTCTTGATGACAGGAGTGACTCACATCCTGAGGTGGGTCAGTTGTGTGGTAGAGAGACGGCTGGAGATGGGAGGAAGGGGACGGAGGCCACCTCTGATTGCTTGGAAGCTTAGAGTTTTATCTTGAAAATACATTTTCTAATTGCTTACTACACTTGTGAGTAGACAGACACATCAGTGGGACAGAAAGAAAGCCCAGAAACACACCCCAAAACACACTGAAATTTAGTGTTGACAGAGGTGGCCTCTTACATCAGGGAAGTAAAGATGAAAGTTTGGGGGGGGTTGAATTTTTTTTTTTTTTTTTTGTATTTTTCTGAAGCTGGAAATGGGGAGGCAGTCAGACAGACTCCCGCATGCACCCGACCGGGATCCACCCAGCATGCCCACCAGGGGGCAATGCTCTGCCCATCTTGGGGCGTCGCTCTGCCGCAATCAGAGCCATTCTAGCACCTGAGGCAGAGGCCACAGAGCCATCCCCAGTGCCCGGGCCAACTTTGCTCCAATGGAGCCTTGGCTGTGAGAGGGGAAGAGAGAGACAGAGAGGAAGGAGAGGGGGAGGGGTGGAGAAGCAGATGGGCGCTTCTCCTGTGTGCCCTGGCCGGGAATTGAACCTGGGACTCCCGCACGCCAGGCCGACGCTCTACCACTGAGCCAACCGGCCAGGGTCGAATTTTTATAATAGTTTATTTGAATAAAACTGATGACATATGCCAGGGAACAAGATCTCAAGAGCTCCTGAGATAAGAGTGTTATAAATGGTGTTGGCACAACTGGGACACCATCTGAAGATCAATAAAGCTGGAGACCAGGATACCAGGACACCAAGCTCCAAATGGATCCAAAACAGATGTAAAAATTAAAACTAAGAGAATCAGAGGAAAGCATGAGGGAATCCCTTTGTAACTGTAGTGTGGGGAAAATCTTCAAATAATGACTCAAAATCCAAAAATGAGAAAAAAAAGATAATGAGTTAAATTAATAATAATAATAACAAACTTCTACATAACAAAGAACATCATAAATAGATTCAAAAGACAAACAGAGAGAAAATCTTTTTGCAACTCACATCATAGCCAAGGAGGTAATCTCCCTAAAATATAAAGAGTTCCTAGAAAACAAGAAGAAAAAGACCAACAACCCAATAGAAAAGTGGACAAAATATGTGAACAGAGTATTCAGAGGAAAAAAGAAATCTAAGTGGCCCTTAAGCATATTAAAAGGTATTCTATCTCATTCATATTTAGAGTTATATGAATTAAAACTACACCAGGATACCATTTCTTACCTATCAGATAGGCAAAAATCCAAAAGTATGACAATACAGCCTGTTGGTAAGGCCATTGTGTTGAGAAATAGGCACTCTCATATGTTGCTGGTGGGAATGAAAAAAACCATAACCCCAATGAAAGATGATTTAGTCATTTCTTATCACAGTTACAGATGCCTTCACCCTGTGACCTAACGATCCCACTTCTGGGAATTTACCCGACAGATACACCGTAAACACGTGAGAAATTATGTGTGTACAAGCTTATTCATCACAGTTGTGTGTAATAGCAATAGACACCTGGCAATAACCCAAATGTCTATCAGAAAGGACTAATGGAATAAACGATGGTACATCCACGCAATGGAATACTATGTAGCCGTTGGAGAAGGAGGAGAAGGAGGAGGGGAAGGGGGAAGATACGGAAAAGTCTCCTGTATGTATTACTAGGTAAAAACACACTAGTGGAACAGCATGTGTATATACAAATATATATTACTTTATGCATTTACATAAAGAATACTGGATGGATACACAAGAAACCAATTAAGTATTTCTCTAGGGATCATCAGGAGGATGGGATGGCTGGGACATGAGTGGAAATGAGACTTCTGATGCCTTTTGAAAGCAGTTTAAATCTTGAACCACGTGAATATATTGCACATTGAAACTTTGATAATGATATTAAAATAAACAACTTGACATGTAGGTAAACATCGATGTTTATCAGGTATGTGTCTCGTGGTTTGTTTATCCCTAAATACTGAAGCCTAGAACCATAACAACCTGCCCTTCCCTAAATCTGGAAGAAAGAGCTCTAGGCAGTGGAGTCACTGATGGGTTCCAGGCAGGGAAGGCACATGGTAACCCAGGAAATCCAGGTGGGACTGGATCAAGGTGGGACAGCCTTGGGGCCCCAGCCCCCACACCCCACAGGTTCAATGCCCAGGTTCCCAGGAAGCACCTTAGCACCCTGCTCCTGGCTTCTCTGCAGGCTGCCTCCTGCGGAAGGAAGAAGATTCTCTGATTCGGGGAGAGGTGGGCTACCTCAGTACCTAAGTGAGCCGAGTCCAGGGACTGGGTTAGCTGGGCCCGGGGCCTTCAGCTGATACGACGGCAGATGGCCAAAGAAGCAGCTCTAGTGCTCAGCAGGTACCTAGTGGGTGTCCCTTTCCTCCCTCCCTTTCAAGATGAAGACTTCCAGCTGCAGACAAGGGATAGGAAGGAGGAAGGAAGTTCTAGATGGTTCTCTATACCCCACCTCCTTCAGGAAGACTTCCTGGGTCCATTGGGATGGGGGGACATCTCTTTGAACTCCCTCTGCTGGGCCACAACCTGTCCAGGCTTGTCCCGATGGCATACCACCCCATGATCCTTCCCTCTCAGCGCTGACCTGTTGGTCTTCTGACCTGGAACACCCAGCCGCTCACCACGGTGGGTGGGGCTCTGTCCATATAAACAGAAGAGCAGAAACACTTTGCAAACTCTAAATAAAGGGCCCTGCACCGATAATGTCTCCCTGGGGTGAGAGGGAGGGAGAGGAGGGGCCATCTGACTGTGGGTCCCCACCATAGGCCTGGGTTTTACTGCTCGCATTAAATGCCATGTTTGCTCGCACCCCACCCAGTGGCCTGTACACACCTGTACATGGAAGGCTGTAATTTTTCTGCATGAGTCACAGGTAGGATCACACCCAAATTACCGGCACTCCGCTCCTTAGGGCGGGCTGGCCAGGCAGTCGCCTTTGTCTTCCAATTATGCTGTTTTTTATTGCTCTTTTAACTATAACAGAAACACCCAAAGAGGCCAGGTCTGGAGGGCAATTAATGACATACGGAAAAGCCACGCAAAGCCACTGGGTTTGGGCCCCAAAGGAAGCCCCGTATCTGGACCCATCACTGGCCATCTAGTTGGGTATAAGGAGGTTATGTGGGGTAGTGACTAGTGAATGCGTTCAGACATCCTTCAGGCCTGGTGAACTCAGATCTTGGCTCTGGTACTAAGCAGCTGTGTGACCCAGGACAAGTCACTTTACCTCTCTGAGACTCCATTTCCTTTTCTATAGAATGGTACGGCTGAGGGGATAACTGAGTTGGCATTCCATCTAAGCTAGGTCCTCTGCAGGCCCTCCCACAGTTGCTCCTTTCACTTTTATGGGCATATTTCCTTGCCTCCAACTTCCCGTCATATTCTACAACCCCTAACACGCTGCCACGCACATACTAGATACACAGGATAGCCCAAGGAGCATGGGCTTTGGAGTTTCATTTTCACCCATTCCAGAAATATTAACCAAATACCTTGATGTGCCTGGTGCTGGGATCTGGATCTCCAATGTCTGCTCTCAAGGGGCTCACCCTCCCTGACATAGAGGAGACCCGTGCGGTAACAGGCAAGACAAAGCAGGTGGCAAGTATCACCATCAGGGGAAGCAGGAAGGCATGCCTGAGTCCGGGCCCTGGAGGAAGAGTTGGGGTGAGCCAGGATAGGAGAGCCGTGTTCTCAGGCAGAATATATGCAGAGGTCCCCAGGTGAGACACAGCTGGAGGAGGTCTGGGAGTACCTGGAGCTTAGAAGGGAGGACTGGAAAAGATGAGCCCCAAGGAATTACCAGAGTCCTTAAAGGACCTTTTCACCCAGGCTGTTAGTTTGAGCACAATCTAAAGGACAGGAGGAGCCCCTGGAAGCATTTAAAGTGTTCTGGTGCTCTGGTGTTGAGGGTGGGAGAACTGTGCATTAAGAAGCCAACAGCAGAGACAATTCAGAAACTGCAGCAGTGATCCAGGCATGAGATGGACGGAGCCTGAACCTGGAGCAACTCTGAATCTCTCCTCAGTCACTTACCAGCTGTGAGACCGCAGGGGAGTGATTTACATACCCCTGGCCTCAGTTCTTCATTCCTAAATCACAGTCCCAAGACAGCAAGATTTCATAGGGATTAAAAGCAGTACTATGCCACACTGATATAAATGTACAATTGGATAAGTAAATAAATAAATAAAGAGGGGAGATAGGACAGCTTTACTGTCCTCATGCTAGAATGTCAATTAACACTGCAGAAGAAAATGGAAAAGTGATCTTTAGACAAATACCAGGTAATAATTGTTGCAAATGATATATGCCACTGGCTGCTAAAATTAATGAAGAAACATTTAAAGAGAAACACCAGGTGCTTAGTCTCAAAGTATCACTCTCCAGACATTTAGTAACTAATACTGGAAAGAGAACAGTAACTTGACAGGGAGAAACCTGACGGACACACCATAGCCAAATGATCAAGATTAATGCAGTACGACAGTGAGATGATGCACCAAGGACACTACACTGTTTTTGTGGCATTCTCACCCAAAATGCATAACCTTACTCTAATGATGAGAGAACACTAGGCAAATTAAAATTGAGGGCAATTCCACAAAATAACTAATCAGTATTTTTCAAAAATGTCAAAGTTATGAATGATGGAAAAAGACCAAGAAACTATTAGTGACTAAAGGAGAGTAAGGAAAAAATGACAATGAAAGGCAGTGTGGGACCCTGGATAGGATTCTGGGACCGGAAGAGGATGGTAATGGACAATCAAGTGAGATTTAAACATGATCTGCAGTTTACTTAAAAGTATTGTAGCAACGTTAATTTCCTGCTTTTGATCATTGTGCTGTGGTTATAGAAGACGCTAACTTTAGGGGAAGCTGGGGGAGGGATATATAGGAACTCTGCAACTATTTTTGCAACTTTCAGCAAATCTAAAATTAGCTTAAAATAAAAGGTTTTTTTGTTGTTGTTATTTCTTTAAGGGCTGTGTCAGTGGTTCTTAACCTTGGGGACACACTTGTATTAGCTAGACTTTTATTGACACTGTCCAGACCAGTTGGACCAGCCTCTCTAAGGGAGGGATACAGGCATGGGTAGTGTTTGGAAGTGCCCGGGTGATACCAGTGGCAGCCCCTGGTGAAGGGTGCCCCTCTGTAAGGTACTTAGCTCATAGTAGACCTTCAATAAACCATCATTCCCCCCATAAATGAGTTGGTTCATTGACTGACATCTTTGTGCATTTAAGAAATATTGATGAGTACCTACTATGCAAGGCACAGCAGGGATGAGCAAGAAAGACAAGACTTTTATATTCCGGTGGGGGAGAAAAATAGCAAATATGTTAGATTATTACACATGTGACAGGGACTTTAAAAGAAACAAGTATAATAGGGAGTAACTGGAGGGGTGAGAGCTCCATTAGATGGGGTAGTTCAGAAGGGCGTCCCTGAGGATTTGATATTTAGAGAACATTTCAACTGGAAAGATGGAGCCAGAAGAAGAGATGGGGGTGGGAGAGAACACAATACAAAGAGAACAGCAAGCGCCCGAGTCTGGTGGCACCCTTGCGGCCATAGGGAGGGAGAGGCACGGAAAACCAGCCACGATGAGGAATCTGGATTTAGGTGCAATGGAAAGACTTCAGTCCTGCCTAAGCAGGGGGGTGGGAGCGTTCTTTAGTCTGATTTAGAATTTTAAAAGATCTCTGAAAAACAAAAACATTACTCTGGCTGCCTGTGGAGACTGATCAGTAGGGGACCCATTAAGAGGGTCCTGGCTCTGTTTGGGAGAGAGATGATGGTGGCCTGGACCAGAGAGATGACAACAGAGAAGGTGAGATGCTCACCCATTAAAACAGGCCTCTCTGTTGAGCCCAGGTTTGGGGTAAGCTGTCCCCTGGCTGCCCAGCTCTCCCCTCTAGCCCCTTTACTGGGCAGCTGAGACAATATTCCTTCCAGATTCAGCCAGCACCTACTGTTAGAGCCCTGCTGTCCCCCAGACCAGTATTGTCATGGCCATGAGATCCCCTCCTGCAGAGGCACACACACACCTAAACTTATCACATCCCACATTAATGCCACATGCTCTCTGAGTCCCTAATACTGATAGGGAAACTAAAACTCACAGAGGAGAAGGCACTTACTTAGCATCACACACACAGCACATGGAACCCAGGACAAACTGTCCCATCAGCCCAGATGGGGTCCCTGATTGGGGCCCACCAGGCGCTAGAGTGGCTCTGGTCGCGGCCAAGTATCCTCTTCCTCTGAGCCAAGAGGATAGGCAGAGGTATTGGCAGAAGGATGCCTTGGTACTCTTGGCAAACAAGGCAAGACAGACAGCTGGAGCCAGGCTGGGTCCTCAAAGCTTGCAAATGGCAGCACTGATAGCCCAGAGGTGTGGCTCCAGGCTGGCCCCTGGATTCCTTGACACCCTAGCCCAGAAAGCCCAGGCTCTCAAGAAAGTCATTCTCACTAAGATGCAAATAACTGATAGCTGTCCTCTCCTAAAAGGGAGAGAACACGGGGACATGTACTAGGTTTCAGAAGCAGGAGAAAGGCAAGACACTAAAGATAAAAAAACTTTTTCCCCCAACCCAATTGTCCCCTCTTGGCAGCTGTAGGCCTTTGGGGCTCAGTTACTAGCTGCAAACTCCTACATTTAATTCTCCAAATCAATAACAGATCAGGAGCTCAGTTTCTCACCCACCTCCCACTAATGCTGGAGTCTCCTCCACAGTTGGTGGCTGTCTCACCCCTGGCTTTGGCTTTGGATGCCCCCAGGGGCAGGGCCTTGTGCTTATGAGGGAGCTTATGTTATATGACAACAACTACTAGAAAAGTCCCTTTGTACAGGTGTGCAGCAGGGAGGGAGGTATAAAACAAACACAGAGGATCTATTCATTTCCTTCTTATAGAGGAGAACACTGAGGCACAGGGAGGTGGAGGGTTTCCCAGTGTCACACAGGAAAAAAGGAAGCTGGGATGCAGACCCAGGCCAGAAGCCTGACTCCAGAAATCTCTGTAGTAGGTGATCTGAGGGGTCCCGCCCTGGCCTGCTTGCCTCATCATTAGCAACCCCTTTGGTCAAAGTGTGGCTTCACAGAAGCCATTGCGAGGTGGGGCTGGCATGATGGGGCACAGGCCTAATAGTCACAGGCCCAACTCTAGAAAAGACATAGCAATGATTGGGGCCTTGGGGTGGCACCCCACCTCTCTGAGCCGCACTCGAACCAAAGGTGGGCCCTTCTGCCTGGCTGCCCACGAGCCGGTTAGGATCCTCACCCCCAAACCCTCCCACCGTGCAAGACACACACAGCATTCTTAGGCGGTGACTATGGGACTCTGGGGTGAAGGGATAATGGAGGCCAGCCTCACCTCCTCCTCTGGAAAGCCCAACCTCCCCTCTGCCTGTTCCCCACTCCTCCAAGGCTGACCAACCCCTTCCCTGTTTTCCTGGGGACTCCAGCCCCAGCGCCAGCCTCCCACCTAGCCATCTCAATCCAGACCCCTTCCCTCCCTGCAAAAGGCTGCAAACGCTTCTGAGGGCTGGAACATCTGGCTAATGACGGGGAAAGTGCTGAGACGACAGGTTATTTCAACACTGTCATCATCCGTTGGGTATTTCAACACTCAGTGCTTGTGCAAGAGACATAATGGGACCTGTCATAAACTCACGCTGTCTCAAAGCTCGGGCACGTCACGTCACGGCGGGGAGGATGGGGAGTTGTCGGGGTTTAGCAATAGGTGCCGTCTTGGGGCCTGCAGCCTCCTTAGGGTGATTTTGGCTCCACCACGGAAGGCCCCGGAGAAAAATCTCAAGGTGTCAGAGAAAACCCAGAGCAATTACCTCTAGGGTAATTAGATGGTGGCAGAGATACATTGCCCGCCTTCCTGCCTTCCTGCTTCCTCTGCCTGCCAGGGAGAGGGAGAGGGGCGGACCAGCTGCCCTATCCCACGGGACCAGCCCCCACCCAGCCAGCCTCCTGCGTGTGTGTGGGGAAGAGGCTGAAGAATGACCTCATGGAAGCAGCAGCTGTGAATCACAGCCCTGACCACATCCCACTTCCCTGGGGGTGGGCAGGTCTGTGGGTCCTCAGAGGTGCAGCTCAGCACCCACAGCTGGCCACCCTCCCACCATGGCGGCCTCTCCCGGAGCTGTGAAAAGGCTTCAGGAACCCGCTGAACTCTCTACAGCATACCAGAGTCAGGGCTTGAGCTCAGAATCCTTAATTCAGCTCAGCCTGGATCCAGGATTTTATCTGAATCCTGACCACCCTATTAGGAGACTGAATGGAAGGTGGAGGATAGTGTAGCACCAGCCGCAACAGGGAGGTGAGGTCCAGAGGAGGGCACTGCCAACCACACGGCACAGCTGCAGTTGGGAGCAATGCCAGGCTCCCTCCACCACGGGGGACAATGCAGTCACCGCCCCAAGCTGGCAAAACTGGAGAGATGAGTGATCAGAGACCCCCAAAAACAAGTGAAGCCCAAACAACACACATCCTGGCTGAAAACCAGCCCACACCCTAACCCTGAGCCTCCCCCGTGCCCACCTTACCCCCAACACATGTCTCCAGAGTGTTATGGGAGAGACAGTTCTGGATGGGGACCTGGCAAGAAGAGCCTAGGATGGGCTGGGATGGGAGCCGAGGATCTCTACCCCTGGAGATGAGGTGTGGGACGTGCTGGAAGAGAAGGCCCAGGCAGAGGAAGTTAGGAGAAGAACAAGGGGTCTGGAACAGTGTGATGCGGGCCTGCGGGGAACACACAACTGAGCCAAGGCAGGGGAGGCCCAGGGGCATGAATTCCTTTGAGTAGGGAGCCATAGAAGGTCTTTGACCGTAGCAGTTCCAAGAGCAACACAGTGCTTTGAGCCCCTTCTTAGGCTCTGTCTGGCTGCAAGAAGCAGGTGGAGCGTTCTGGGGAGGGTAGAGGACAGTGGGAGGCACAGCGCAACCACAGGCCAGACAATAGCCAGACGGCGACAAGGCCAGAATAGGGGGTGGAGGAGAAGACACGAGTGGGGTGTGGGCCTGAAGACGTGGGTATAGACTCCCCAGGACTAAGTTCCACGCTAGCAGGACTGGGACAATGCAGGGCCCTGCTCAGAAACGTGCCGAGGAGGCGGGGAATTTTCACGGGAGACTCTGTGTCTTTGTGGAAATCGGCCCCCACAGAACCCCATCTGGTACAGTCCCTCTACCAGCAAGGACGCAGAAGCTCTGCTTTGATCAGAACATTCAGAGCCAGTCCCAAGGGGTCACATTATCCAAGACAATGGTTCTGTGTGGTTCCCGGCTCGGGCTCCAGAATAGACTCCTTGCTGCAAACTCTTCTCCGCTGACCCCACCTGCTGGCCTGTCTCTTCTTTCTCTGGTTTCCCTTGGTTGGTTTCTCCTGGGCTTCATTCCACATGCCCTGCAGAGTCACCAGGCACACCCCCTCCCAGCCTGCCAAGCCCCTCAGTTGAACCCCACTGAGTCTTCCACACAGCCCATGCCTGTCCCTCCACCGGTCTGCCCACTGCAGCCTCCCCTTGTCCTCCCCTGCCAGGCCCCTGGCCTCTTTCCCCAACCAATTCCCCTGTGAGAAGTGTAGCCATCTTGCCCTTAACCAGGCACCCATTGCCTATCCTTGGGGCAGAGACCTGTCACATCCCCGCTGCTAGAGGCTCTTTTCCAAGTGCTATTTTTACAGGAGAGAGTCACCACTTTCAGACATACAAAGGCTGGGTAGAGGGATGGTTTCCTCTGACTGTCGCCCAGGTCTCAGTGATGCCCATGCCTGTCCTACGTGACAGGGACCATCATCATTTCATTTTACAGGTGAAGGTCTAGCCATTCCTCCTTTGCTTCCCGGGCAGGCAGTCACCCAGGCCCTGCCCTCCCCCAGCACCTTGGCCTGGCTCCCTCTCAGGCATCTGCCACCTCTCTGATGCCTGACACCACCCCTGACCACAGTCATGAGCCCCCAGCAAAGCAACCGTGAAGGGGAAGGGACCTCAGCCTTGGAGCTGGCAGACACGGTGTGATGGCAGTCCTGGTTCCGCCCTAGATTTTTGCTTCATCATCTTGGGGAAGTTTTTAACCATGACTGGGCTCTTGTTTCTTCCCCTTCAAAAGAAGACAGTGGTCTTTGTTTTTCTGGCCAAGATCACAGCACGGTGAAGAAGCACCTCTGAGCACAGGTTGACTGGTGGGATGGGGTTCAGCTCTGCTTGGAGCCGGGCCCCCTCACTGCGCTGGGCCTTGTTTTCTCGTCTGTAAATGGGGTAGAATAACATCTCTTTTATACAAAGCCCAGAGAAGGGTTGCTGTATGATGTTTTCAGTGTGGTGGTAAGGTTCTATCTGGCTCTAGAACCATCCATTGTTCCTTGACAGATCCTCTCCCTAGGGAGAACTTAGTAGCTCCAAGCCTGGACCACCAACCTCTCAACAAATGCAGGTGTGTGCGCTTAGTCAAGCCACAGCTGCAAACCCAGAAATGAGCCCATTTCCCAGAAGCCTTCAGAGAGTAGCTGGGGCCAAGCCAAGGAGCTCGACACCCCTGAGGCTGGGCAATGATTCAGGGGGCAGCACGAGCCCATGCTCACCCAGTGGGGCAGACCAACTCCAACACACTCTCTCGCTCTCACTCGCTCTCTCCCACTCCTCCTCCCCCAGTGGGCGCCCCACTTAGGAACCTCCTCTGAACATGATCTATCCCCTCTCCATGTAAGGCACCTTTGAGGGATTTGAGGCTGATTCACATAATGACAGGATAACCAAAATACTAGGAACTCAGGATGGGGATCAGAGAATGAGGAGCCAGCCCCACACAATGGCCCCGTTCCTTCCTGCCTGCTCTGTTTATTCCAGGTTGCACATTGGGCCCTGCTCCAGAGATTCCCTGTTCCCCCAACCCCAGGAGACGGTCTCAGCCCACAGGGAGATGCGCACAGCATGAGAAGAGGCCCCCAGACCCATCAGCCGTGGTGCTGTGGGAGCCCGAGGAGGGCGTCCATGCTGCCCTGGTTCCCTAGGCACGGGAACAGCCTCGCTGCCTAGCCCCCTGCTTGGCAAGGGGCGGCCGAGATGCTGCCGGTGGTCCAGGCTGTGGGCCTCCCGTTGCTGCTTCCCCCACTGATCTGCCGGATGGCACCGTCTCCTAATGCATCTGCCTGTTTACATTCCCCCAATGAAAAGCAGCTTTGTTTATGGAAAAAAGCTATTTTGGTTTCACGTTTTCTCTCTCAACTCCTCCGACTCACAGGCAGAATGGCTGCTGCTCTCTTGGGGAGCTGAGAGGAGCCCCAGAGCCTGTTGCCACTTCCTTGGGGCAGTGCCTCAGGGCTCCCCCAGGTGGAGACCCAGGACAGGGCCCCAGGGCACAGTGCCATCTCCTCCCACCACAGCTCTAGGGAAAGGACAACGTGAGAGCCAATGTTCTGCACAGGGCACATAAGTGTCCCCAAGGGGCGGAAGAACAGGGTACTTGAAAGCCAGTGACTTGGGACACCACCCCCTTGGGGCACCCACCAGCCCTGGGCTCATCAGACAGGCCCTTCTCCCCTGCCAGGTGAGTAATATTATCCCCATTATATAGATGAGAAACTGAGACTCCCAGAAGTGGAATGGCATCTCCGAAGTCACAAAGCCAGTGAGACCTAGGGGATTCCCCCCATATCTCAAACCTGGTCCCCAGCATATGCTCTGGGATGGAGGGAGATATGCATATCTAATGGGGGAGTCCGTGGCTATGGCCATTTCTATAAAAAGCCACATCTCATTCCGGG
This sequence comes from Saccopteryx leptura, assembly GCF_036850995.1. Lineage (NCBI taxonomy): Eukaryota > Metazoa > Chordata > Mammalia > Chiroptera > Emballonuridae > Saccopteryx > Saccopteryx leptura. Next base: position 190,158,116 of record NC_089506.1, read on the forward strand.
CTCAGGAAACAGTGAACCAAGCATGAACAGAAATAATCAAGTCCTGTGACATGCGTACTGCTTCAGAGGGAAGTTGCCATTTCCCAGATGGGAACCCCAATGCTCGGCAGGGGAAAAAGAAAACAAGTCGTGATATCCTTCTGAGAAAAAACCAGAGGTGGGTTCCCTGTGCCCAGCGCACCTGCCTCCCCAGGCAGGGGAAGGCGTGCAGAGTGGAGGCAGCGGGCTCTACTGCATGCTCACACACTCCATCCTCCTTCATGCCGTGCTCCCTTCCTCTGAGGAATTTGTCACTTCTGGTGCATGCACAGTACCTGGACTGCCGAGGCAGGTCAACAGCTGTCACCATGACAACAGAGAAAAAGAAAAAGAAAAGCTGATGGAGGTGGAACATTCCCTACAGAGATTGCAGGACACCTTCCCTGGCCCCAATTCCCCCGCCCCAAGAGAAGGAGCACTCATGGGGAGGCAGGAGCAGGCCCTGGACCCCATCCCCATGCTGGAGATGGGGCTCAGGGAATAATTAGGAAGAACTTAAAAGTTCTCAAACAAGAAACTGGATGTGTTCATGGTTAGCCCTCAGAGGGACTCACAGCTGTGGAAGAGCAGCGATTTGAGCCTGGGTCACCTGTTCTAGGATAAAGCCATCAGCTCTAAGCCTTGGGGGACACTGCTTCCCTGGGGGCCTTCCCCCCAGACTCCTCTCACCCCACCTTGCCCGCTGAGCCACATGCAAGACCACAAAGGAAACTTTCATTCCTTCAGTGGAGGGACACACAGCACCAGGCGGCTTTGTTTCTTGGGCAGACAGGTGTGCAGTTCACAAAGGTGCCTGGAAGCCACCCTGGCACCAAAGCAACGTGCCCTGGGTGCCCTTTCTCCATCTCGGGTTAATGCCTGGAGGGAGAGAAACTGCAAATCAGGGTGACACCCCCCCCCCTCCCAGGCAGAGGGCAAGCATGAACGGGAAGCTCTGTGCTCACCCAAGGGGCAGTCAGGGCTTCCTCAGTTGGACCTCGGGAGGTCACTATGACTGAGTCAGCACCCAGAGTCCTCCTTGGAGTGTGATCCAGAAGAGGAAAATGTGGCCACTTGGCCGAGTGGCCTCCTGCCTTGGATGTTCTCCCCAACAGTGATCTATTTCAGTCTAATAACAGGAGCAGCCAACTTGAACCAGGTCTTCCCTGCTCCCTGGAGAGCGCTGTGGTTGGCTGATAGCACCAGTTTATAAAACACAGTCACAGTCTCAGCTGCCCCTGCACTGCTGCTGCATCGCCATGCCGGGGAAGAAGTCCTGTGCCCAGCCATACCCCTTGGGCCCAAGGCCTCGATTTGAAGGCCCCCTCCCACTTGAGGACAGCCTTCTGCAGCTTACAAAAGGCTTTCCCTGCCTCTTCCCAATTCACCCTTAGAGGTGGATAAGGAAACAGAGAGGGGATGTCACACACCTAGAAAGCACAGTGCCAGGACCCAGCCCCCTTCTTTCTTCACCTCAGCTCACAAGCAAGTGCACCAGTACCCACTCTGTGCCCACTGCTGGGTGGTAGAGGCCTGGGGTGGGTGTTGGCCCAGCCCTGCTCCTGGCCTCCACCTCTGCCATCTAGCTCGGCATTTAGCAGGGGGACCCTGCCAAGATCCAGATCAAGTCCCACCCTGGCCTGACCGGATCCTGCAGTCAGGAGCTCCTGCAGCCAACACGATCAACCAAGTCCTCAGCCTGGTGCCTTGAGGCCCAACACTAAATCGTCCCTGTCTGTCTCCCCCTCTCTAATTCTTCCTTCATCACTTCACACTCTCTTTGTTTTGGCCAAATAGACGCAATTCTTCCTTACTGAGAACAGCTGGCATACAGCAAGCACATCCCATTTCCTGTCCACCAGGATGATCAAGCTGCCAAAACACTCCCTGTCACACACAGTGCCCCCCTCCAAGACTGGCTGGGGTTTCATGTCTCTCCACCATATATCTATATCTAAATCCCATGTGCACTTCAACGTCTGATTCAAACTCTACCCTCCACAATACAAGTGATTACTCCCCAACGTCTGGAGAATTCCTCACCTTAAGAGTTGTCATCTTCCCTCACAGAAGCATGTCATGCACTTTCCAGCCTCGCTTGTAGCTAGGGTTAATCACATGGCCTGGGCCCCACCAATCACGCACCCATCAGACTCAGGCTAGGAAGGGGTGACCAGGGAACAGATGCCACATGGAATTCATGCCGGCTGGCACGGGTAAACTACCATGTCCAGTTTCCAAAGGCAGCACTGTGACTGGTGTGGGAATGCATGGGGGCCAGCTGGGCACGCCCACCACAGCAGCCCTGCAGTGGGGTCTGGGGGGGCCAGCTGGGCACGCCCACCACAGCAGCCCTGCAGCGGGGTCTGGGGGGGCCAGCTGGGCACGCCCACCACAGCAGCCCTGCAGCGGGGTCTGGGGGGGCCAGCTGGGCACGCCCACCACAGCAGCCCTGCAGCGGGGTCTAGGGGGGCCAGCTGGGCACGCCCACCACAGCAGCCCTGCAGCGGGGTCTGGGGGGGCCAGCTGGGCACGCCCACCACAGCAGCCCCGCAGCGGGGTCTGGGGGGGGCCAGCTGGGCACGCCCACCACAGCAGCCCTGCAGCGGGGTCTGGGGGGGGCCAGCTGGGCACGCCCACCACAGCAGCCCCGCAGCGGGGTCTGGGGGGGGCCAGCTGGGCACGCCCACCACAGCAGCCCTGCAGCGGGGTCTGGGGGGGGCCAGCTGGGCACGCCCACCACAGCAGCCCCGCAGCGGGGTCTGGGGGGGGCCAGCTGGGCACGCCCACCACAGCAGCCCTGCAGCGGGGTCTGGGGGGGCCAGCTGGGCACGCCCACCACAGCAGCCCTGCAGTGGGGTCTGCGGCCCTGCCGCTGGGTCTGGTACTCTGGCTTTCCCAGAATTTCCATGCTGTGGAGTATACTAGAATAAATTTCTTGTCTACCTGACCTGGCCAGAGTGAAATCCCAGACCCTAACAGTGATGAGAGTGCCCAGGAAGTCTTTGCTGAGCCCGGCCTAGAGAGGCATTTGTACCTGAGGAAGACGCCAGGCCGGGTCTTGTGTGGGCAGCAGATGGGGAGGGAGGACACAGAGGTGCACCAGGGAAGGCCCTCTCTGGCCTGTAGATGCCAACCCAGGAAAGTGGGACCAGGACAGGGGTCTGAGAAAGGTTGCCAGGGGTTGCCTGTTCCACTGCTGTGGGGCATGGCTCTCCCCACTGTGCCTTCACCCCTGCTCTTGCCTCTGCCTAGCGACCCTCTCAACCTCTGCTTACTCCTTCTTGTTATCCTTTATGACTCAACTTCTCATTATCTTTGTCAGGAAGCCTCCAGCCCCATCTTTTCTGGGCTAGGTGCCTCCTTGGTGGTCCCAGGCCCCCAGCCAAAGCTTCTAATTCCCTTCCACGCTGCATGATAACTGTTGATTGCCATGTCCATCTGGGTCCCTAGAGGGCAGAGGTTATGTCTGTTCCATTCTGAGCAGTCCATGCCAAGCACAGTCATGGCACACAGTCGTTCAGGGAATGTTTGCTGTGTGACTGACTGAGTGAACATGCTCGCCTGTGGGAGAAGCGAGAGGTCTCTGGGCTCAGTGAGAACTGGGAGAGGCAGTTGCCAGGATGTCCCTGGGGCTTGGTGGGTGCATTTACCCCTAGATGACCCCCCAGGCCAGTGATAACCTACTTGGCTGTGTCTGTGCAAAGGGAATATGTAAGGCTGTCAGTGCTGGCTGGTCAATGCCTGCCTCTCAAGCTACCAAGAATTTCTTAGCAAATCCCATGAAAAGTATTTCCCAAGAAATAAATCTGGAGCTACCTATTGGCTTCAAACCCCCCCTGCATGTCAGTTGCATCCCTGCTTCCACTGAATTTCAGTTTGGAGACATTCTCAGTTTCTTGCTCAAGATGCCTTAGTCCCCCACCACAGCCATGCAGATGTGCAAACCCTTTCCCTCAGTTTCCAGCCCAAGCCCACTTCCACCAGGTGTTTGTGTGGGTAGAGGCTTACTGGCAGTTGAAGAGACACAGAGACCTGCTTTGCAATTATAAGAATCTTTCTCCCTCCGTGTCTCTCTGCTGCCTCTGCCCTGGCATCCCCTTTCCTATCCCGCTGCCCCTCAAAGCATGTCTGCTGTCCAAGTAGAGCTGTCCAACCCCTGTAGTTCTGTTTTCTCCCCTAGAAAATCTAATCAATTTTCCAACAGAGGAACAACTCGTTTCTAAGAGGAATTTGGTGTCAGTTCTTAAAATGATAGCTTTTTATCCCCCTACACTGGTACTGAACTCACCCTCACAGCCGACAAAGTTCCTGGTACCTCTAGCATTCCCGGGATCCAGAACTGAGTGGAGCAGAGATCCAGACCTCACAGAGTCCAGGGGGCGGGGAGGGAAGCCCTAAGGGGAGCACAATAGGGTAGACACGGAGATGCTGGGAGCGGCAAGCACAACACAGACTCATAGACCAACATGAAGGGCAGCTCCTTCTACTAGGAAAAGCCAGAAATGGCTTAACCAAAGAAGTGATGGGAACAACAGCCTTAAAGGGGTTTCATAAGGGGAGAAGGTAGCTGAAACAGAATGTGCCATCAATGCCCCTCTAGGGTGCACTGCTCAGGGGAGGCTATAATCATCAGTTCTTGCGTCTGCCTCCCCCATCAGACTGAGAGCTCCTGAAAGGTGATCTTTCTTCAAAGGCCAAGTTCAATCATTCTTGGTCTGAGAGAAAGGACAGGAAGAGGGGGTGGGAGCTATGGCAGCAGCATAGAATCTCTGGGCTACCAAAGCCACAGGACCCCTAACACTGACAGAGACAAGAGGCAGAATTGGTTGGATTTGCATCCTATTCTCAACAGTGGACACAATTGCTTTAAACGGCCAGTGATCAGGATGGGTCCTTGGGCCACTCCTATGAAAGGCCTTTCCACCAAGCACTTGGAAACCACCAGCAATTCCGTCACAAGCCCTCTGCTCTGACAAAACAGCTGTCCAGCACTCTACAGTTAGAAAGATGTTTTAAAGCCCATGAGCTCAGTGGAATTAAGGTGTGGACCCTGCAGCCCACTATGACCCCACAGAATAGAGGGAAGAGAGGAACAGGAAGCACTGTGCACTGTGCGGGACTATTAGTAGGTTCTCCGGGGCTCTCTGCCTCCCTGTTCCTGGAACTTCCAAATCAGTGAGAGTAGGCAGCACACAGCGAACAGTTAATTACAGGCTGCCTTGCATTGTTCTCTAATTACTGTTTCAGGCTCGGGAGTTTCCTCACCTGCACTGGATCCTTGAACGCAGAAGATGTGCCTTCTGCAGCTTCTCTGTGCCCCCGGCCCCCTGCAGTGCTACCCCCAAATCAAGTCCACGCACACCCTCAAAACCAGCAGGCTCAGCTAATTCCTCTACACCAGGGATCCCCATGTGGCCCCCTGAGGCCATTAACTGACCCTGGCTGTACTTCCGGAAGGGGCACCTCTTTCATTGGTAGTCAGTGAGAGGAGCATAGTTCCCATTGAATACTGGTCAGTCTGTTGATTTAAATTTACTTGTTCTTTATTTTAAATATTGTATTTGTTCCTGTTTTGTTTTTTTACTTTAAAGTGAGATATGTGCAGTGTGCATAGGGATTTCTTCATAGGTTTTTTTCTAGTCTGGCCCTCCAATGGTCTGAGGGACAGTGAACTGGCCCCCTGTGTAAAAAGTTTGGGGACCCCTGCTCTACACATTGGCTACACATTAGTATCATTTGGGAGGTCTGATAAAATACTGATGCCCAGGTCCCACCTCCAAGGAGGTAAATTTAACTGATCTGAAGTGGGGCTCGACATCAGTATTTTACTAAAATTAAAATGACCAGTTTAATGCACAGCAGGAGCTGAGAACCGCTGCTGTTGCATCTGCAACAAATGCAGCAAATGCCACTGGGAAGTGTGTACCTGGAAGACTGGCATTTTAAAACTATGTATGTATTTATTTATTTATATATTTTAGAGAGAAAAGAATAAGGAGAGAGAGAAACATCAGGTGTTTTTCCTCTATCATTCTTTCTTTTTTCCTTCCTTCCTTCCTTCCTTCCTTCCTTCCTTCCTTCCTTCCTTCCTTCCTTCCTTCCCTCCCTCCCTCCCTCCCTCCCTCCCTCCCTCCCTCCTTCCTTCCTTCCTTCCTTCCTTCCTTCCTTCCTTCCTTCCTTCCTTCCTTCCTTCCTTCCTTTCAAGATGGGTTCTTTTCTAAAGCTTTTATTTATTGATTTAACAGAGAAGGTATGGGGCGGGAATGAGAAATATCAACTCATAGTTACTTCACTTTAGTTGTTCATTGATAGCCTGTCATGTGTGCCTTGACCAGGAAAGCCCAGAGTTTTGAACTAGCAACCTCAGTATTCCAGATCAGCGCTCTAACCACTGCGCCACCACAGGCCAGGCTCCATTTATTTCAGCATTCATTGCTTGTTTCTTGTATGTACCCTGACTGGAGATTGAATCCACAACCTTGGCATATCAGGCTGACACTCTAACCAACCGAGCTACCCAGCCAGGACAGGAAGACCAGCTCTTGATACTAACTTTCATCCCTGAGAACTTTCAGATCTCACCCACCTCAACTCTCCACTATATCCGATGACTCCTAAACCTCAGTGTCCAGCCAAAGTGACTTTAGGCTCCAAAATACCACCCTACAGGGATAGACACACACAGTACAGAACTCCGTCTGTACTGGGACCTGGGTAAATGACTGCCATCATGGTGAACAGACGTATTTATCATATCTCTTAGTCTATCAGTGAGGGAAAACCAACTTGAAATAGTCTAGGTAACGGAAGGACTTGGAGCATCTTTGTAGCTATGGGCCTAAGGTTCACTAGCACCACCAAGGACCATATCTCATCATAGAAATATCTTATTGGGACCTGGTCAGGTCCCTACCCTACACCAATCAACTATGACGGGGCAGAAGTCACATAGCACAGACAGGGCTGCTAGAGACAGAGGAGCACCATGTAAGATGGTGGAATAGAGACAATCTTAATAACCTCTCTTCTCCCAAAGACTAATTATTTATAGTGTTAGATGAATAACAACAATAATGACAAAATCCAGAGAAGGCATTCTTGTTAACTGGTATATTATTTAGGAACCTAGTAAGAAATAGATCTTGCATTTAAATGGGGTAATTGAAGAAATTTAATAAGAAACCAATTACAAAGAGGAGAGCTAAAAGAATCAACCAGGGATGGTGAAGTAACCCAGGATTAGCTGTTACACCCCCCTTTCCAGGCATCAAAGGCCAGCAAGAGCATCAGCAAAGGAGAGGTTGCCCAACTAACGGCTGTCTTAGTTGGATGAATGCAGCCACTGCCAAACATGGAAGAGTAGGCACTGGGAGATATCGCAACCTCTCTCTCTGCCTGGTTCTAATCTCCTGCTGGTCTCTCATTGGCTGAACATGACTGGAAGCCAGCAAGAGCTCAAGTGACACAACCCATAGCAGTCAGCCTTCCAGGCACAGAGCAGGTGGACAAGCATGAAGAATACATCCAACAAATGTGAAACATCCTGCACATTGGAATCTACTCTGGTCTTCAGTTTCCCAGCAGCAGTCACTTTAAAGTCCCTGTTGCTTCCTTCACTGTTCCTCCACCATATCCATCTGATAAGTCCTACTGATGTCACCTCCCAAATATTTCTGCAGACTGTCCCCTCCTCTGTCTTTATTCCCTCTCCTTTGGACTATTGCAAATTATTTCTTAACTGGCTTGCTTCTCTATGTCCAATCAAATCCACCCACCAAGATGCAATTGACTTGACTAAGGCCCTTCCTAGCTGAAACCCTTCCAGGGCCCCCACTGCCTTCAGGATTAGAGGCAGCCCCGCCCTGTGGACTCCAGAGCTACAGACCTGCTCTGAGTAGGTTGGAGTAAGATCATCAAGGTTGGTGGCAATCTGGCTAAGGAATTGGGTCTCTTTACTTAGGCAATAGGAAACTAAAGGAGCTTTGAAAGCAGGATTTTGTTATTCTTCTTCCTGTTGATTTTTCATTTTGAAACAATTTCAGGGTTCCCAAAAAGTTTCAAAAATGGTACAAAAAATTCCCACATAGTCTTTGTCCAGGTTATCTAAATGTTAACATCTTACACAGTATATGATCAAGATCAGGAAACAGTATTACCTAACCTATAAACTTTATTTGAATTTCCCAGGTAGTCCCACTAATGTCTATTTTCTGATCCAGGATTCAATCTAGGATCACTTTGCTTTTAGTTGTCATGAGCCTTTAGTCTCCTTTAACCTGGAACAGTGCTAGCCTTTGTCTTTGATGTCCTTGACACTTTTAAACAGTGCTGGACACTTGTTTTCCAGAACAGCCCTTCATTGGCTTTGTTCAATATTTCCTCATCAGTAAATTCACAGCATTCATTTTTTTATTTAAAAAAACCATGAAAATGCAGTTGTTCCCTTTCTCAGTGCATCATACCAGGAGGAAGATGATATCTTTTACTCAATATTGTTTATATTAATTTTGACTATTTGAGTGAGATGTTGCCTGTCAAGTTTCTGTAAAGTTGCTATTTTCCCCTTTGTTATTAATAAGTATCCCGTGGGGGGACATTAGGATGTAAATATCTTGGTTTTTAATATACCTTTTATCCACCAATTTTAAAGGTTTTAAAATTTTTTTTATTGATTGGTTGATTTTAGAGAAAGAGAGGAAGGGAGAGAGGGGAGAGAGAGAGAGAGAGAGAAACATTGATCTGTTCTTGAATGTGCCCTGACTGAGGATTGAACCAGCAACCTCTACACTTTGGGATGCTGCTCTAACCAACTGAGCTATCCAGCCAGGGCTGTCTATCCGTTTTAACATCCATTAATGACTCTCACCTAAAACAATTCTTACTATGGCATTTACCAAATGGTGATTTTCAAATCCATCATTCCTTCTCCATTTATTTGTTGGGATTACACTGTAGGGCGGGGGGAAGAAGGTAAGATATCCACCCAACAGAAGATAATCTCCACGGATCAAAACTCTGCTCAGTACATTGCAAATCATATGCCTGGTCAGGGACTTGTATCTAGAATATATAAGGACCTTTACAACTAAATAATAATAAGACAAATAACCCAACTTTAAAATGAGCAAATGATCTGAAAAGACATTTATTTTAAAAAATTTCACAAATGGCCAATAAGCACATAAAGTAGGCATTAGGGAAATGCAAATAAAAACCACAGTGAGATGTTACTTCATACCCAACTGGATGGCGAGTAAAAAAAAAGATAATAAGAAGTACTGGGCCCTGGCCAGGTAGCTCAGTTGGTTAGAGAGTCATCCAATATGCCAAGGTTGTAGATTTGATCCCTGCTCAGGGCACATACAAGAAAGACAACCAATGGCTGTATAAATGGGTAGGACAACAAATCAATATCTATCTATCTATCTCTCTCCATCTCTAAAAGCAATAAATAAAATTTCAAAAAGAAATGTTGGGAGGGTAGTTGGTAAAGGGTAAAGGGGGTCAACTATATGGTGATGGAAGAAAGTTCGACTTTGGGTGGTGAATGCAATACACAGATGATGTATCATAGAACTGCACTTGAAAACTATATAATCTTATTAACCAATGAAACACCAATATATTTTTTAGAAAGAAGTGTTGATGAGAATGTGAGAAATTGGAACCCTCATCTACTGCTGGTAGGAACGTAAATGATGTGGCTGCTTTGGAAAACAGCTTTTTCTCAAAAGGTTAAATATATGGTTTATATGACCAAGCAACTCCCCTCCTCAGTATGTACCCAAGAGAAATAAATGCATTTGTCCATACAAAAACATGTATACAAATGTTCACAGCAGCATTATTCATGACAAAAAGTGGAAACAATCCAATGTCTACCCAGTAATAAATGGGAAATTAAGATGTGGTCTATCCATACAATGGAATATTATTCTGCAATAAAAAGAAATGACATACCAATACATGCTACAACGTAGGTGAACCTTGAACACATTATGCTTAGTGAAAGAAGCCAGACACAAAGGACCACATATTGAATGATTCCATTTATGAAATGTCCAGACTAGGAAAATTTATCAAGACAAGTCAATTAACGGTTACCAGGGGTTGGGGTGGGGGAAGGGAGTGGGGAATGACTGCTAACGGGTATGGGATGTCTTTTGGAATGATGAAAATGTTCTAAAATTGTGGTATAGTTGCACAACTCCATGAATATACTGAAAGCCATTAAATTGTATACCTTAAATGGGAGGGTTGCATGGTATGTGACTTATATCTCAAAAAAAGCTGTTATTTTTTAAAAAAACCACACATACATAATTGCAACAACCCTCCCATATCCACACCCAGCCTGAGTTCCTGCCTCCGATGTTTCTTTGCATGCTAAGGTGTTTGCACCCAGCAAGCCAAGCAGAAAAACAGCATTCTCTCAGGCCAGGCCGGCCCAACGCCAGCTTGACGGAGTTTCCTGTGATTAAGACGGAGAGATTCACAGCTATATTATGCCCAGCTATCTCTTTACTCCCCAGTGAAATATACTGAGCCAGACTGTGGTTTTGTGACTTGAAGTCCAAGGCCATGAATCAACATAATCTACTTATCAAGACCAAAGGCTGTGGTCCCTGTGCATGTAAAAGAAACAAGTCACATTTCTTGGTGCCTTCATGCCAGAGGATCGGGCCACACCCTGGTGCCCACTGGGAGCCGTGCCCTTGGATCCTGCTAGACTGACCACACGCCACCCCAGCCATACCTTTCCCACAGCTGTTATGGCTGTGCCGCTTGGAGCCTGGCAGTCTGACTTCCCACTTGCCTGGTCAGTCAGTGACTCCTGGTGGGTCAGCCAGGCCTGACCTGGCCCATGCTGGATCCTCTGGCTTTGGCTTTCTTGTTCTCATTTACATCATGTTGTAAAACATGACTACGTGGGGGGTGAGCAGAGTGGGAGACAGGTTAAAACTACAAATTCCCAGCTATAAAATAATTAAGTCCTAGGGATGTAATGGGCAGCATGGTGACTATAGTTAATAATACTGTATTGTATGCTTGAAAAATGCAAAGAGAGTAGAAAAAATTTTTGTAACTATGTGTGGTGGCGGACGTTATAACTAGACTTATGGTGGTGATCATTTCACAATACATACAAATATTGCATTACCATGTTGTACACCTGAAACTAATATCAATTATATCTTTGAGAATAATACATACACAATCCCAGTCAGGAGCCCTTCCTTTGGCTGAAAGCTTTTTCAGGATAGACTGTCAGAGTTCCTAAACCTGGCCCTGCCCTCACCAAGCCTTCTCCGGCTCAGGGTCACTGTGGTTCCCTCACTCCCGATCACACTGGCTTTGTATCAGCTTCTCCAAGTCCACTGTTCCCTCTCACCTCCAGGCCTCTGAACAACCCCTCCCCCGCGCCCCCACCATGCTTTTCTTGGAGCTGGTTAATTACCTCACTCTGTCTTGAGATCTCTGCTGAAACCTATCCTTCAAGGAAGCCTTCCCTGATGCCCCAGACTCCTGCATTCTCTTTCCAGCATTGGCCAGCATGTCAACGTGGGTGAGATTACTGAATTAATGTTGCCTCCCCCTCCAGGTCACGCACCCTCGGAGGGCAGGGGCCTGTCTGCCTCACTCATACTCATGCCTCGCAGAGCCTGGCACACAGCAGACACTGAAAAGACTTTGTAGATAGAATGAAAGAATGTTCTAAAGTCTCACTAGAGCCTGTTCCTGTGTTGAGCTTCCCGAATCATACCTTTCTTCCCAAACATAAATCAGATCATAACCTCCTCTTCCTAGAACCCTCCCAGAGCTTCCCACTATGATTATAATAAAACACAAACTCCTGCAGGGTCTGGTTCCTGCACCTCTCTTTCCTATCTGCCGGGGCAGTGCCTGGAGGACTAAAAGCAGAGAAAGGCCATGCCTTCCGAGATGCCACTTTGACCTTTCTGTGTCCCCTGACTCCTCCAAGCTCATGTCCATCTCAACCTTGTGCAGTTGAGATAGAAATCAATTGGAAAGGAGGGCCAACTCTGTGCACAAGCTAAAAAGTCACCTGCCACTGCCCAGGGACCTGCACCACGGTGACACAGCAAGAGGCGGAGGATGGGTGCTGCTATCCCAGTGCGAGGAATGTCTTATCACTGGCACGGTTTAAAATTGCCGGCACAGCCTGACCTGTGGTGGCGCAGTGGATAAGGCGTCGACCTGGAAATGCTGAGGTAGCTGGTTCGAAACCCTGGGCTTGCCTGGTCAGGGCACATATGGGAGTTGATGCTTCCTACTCCTCCCCCTTCTCTCTCTCTGTTTCTCTCTCTCTCTCCCTCTCTCTCTCCTTTCTAAAATGAATAAATAAAATAAATAAATAAATAAATATTTAAAATTGCCGGCACATGGTGATCAGATGAGTAGGCTGCGTCTGAGTCAGTTTAATTATTGTTATTAAGTTCCTCGTGATAATGCACCCTTTTACCATCTATACCCAGGTAGGACCATTCACAGACCTGCCCCACCTGGCACATTACTGCTCACAGGATGTCCACCCTCTTAGTCGGGTATAGTAAGAGGGAGGGCACACCGCAGGTTACCCCTAAGGGGCCACCTGATATAGGTGAGGCAGCCATGGCATGACTTCATGTTACCCCACATGGCTGGTCAGGATAGTCCTTTCCTGCCAGGGAGTGTAGTGGGGGCTCAGTCACTTGGTCGCACTACAGAAATTCAAGTAGTCTTCAAACATGCTTTCTGGATTGGAACTTGGGAAGGTTTATGCCATCCACAGGATCTGTTGGCTTTCACTGTGATAAATAAGCATGGGTACTCTACAGCCCCTATAGAGGTTAGGCTGCTTGGGGGATAAGAGATATTGTTGATGGAGTGGGGGACAGGAGGAGCCTCTGAACATTCTTCCTGGCTGTTCCCTCTGCCTGGCCTTCCCCTTGCTCCCAATTTACACATATTTCACCCTCATATCAAGGAGGCCAAGTCCTCTGATTTTTTTTTTTTTTTTTGGATGAGTAACCTGAGTCAAAGTTATAGCCCATGGGGTGCAGGTGGTCAGAGTCCAGTGGGGGTCAGTGCAGTTTTCCCAACTGCCCCCACCAGGGCCTGCCTCTGCCTCTGTACCCCCACCCCCAGCAACAGAGAAGGAATTGATGACAGCAGGGAGAAGAGGCAGGATTAGGATCCTATTCTCAGAAGCAGGGTCCTGCTTAACAACTCGTCAGCCGAGCAGTGAAAATCCCTGTGAACTGTAACATTTCAACAGAGACCCCAGGGAAGGAAGCTCTGGCCAGGCAGGCAGACAAACCTTGGCCAGGAAAACAGCCTCTCTGTTCCACTTGCTGCAGAGGGATTCAAGAGAGATTTGGCTGCTTACATCCACCCTTTGTTAGGGCCCTGCCACTGTTCCAGGCATTAGTATCCGCATCAAAATTCACTTGTCTTTATCAAAACCCTTGGGGGAGGATAAATTATGCCCATTTTACAAGTGATGGGACTGAGTCTCAGAGAAAGTCAGTAACTGTATAGGAAAACAGGTCCTCTGTCCCAGAGCTGTTTCCAGGGAAACTGAACCATGACCTCCCTACTCACCCTTTCTCCCCATTCTGGCCCCTGGCACAGGCCCCCAAGTCTTCCCCGTCTCACCCACCTGCCTGAAGGCCTGTGGCTGACCATTGCAGGAGGAATGCCAGGCCCCATCCCTGAATATTTTGTAAGAAAAGAGCTGCCAGAACTTTGGGCCCAACATGAAGGACATTAGTAGGTGTTAGAAAAAATAGTCAAGTGTAAAATGAATTCCTGCAACCTCCAGGGCATGCTGAGAACCTTCATTTTGCCATTTGACAATCCCACAGCTAATAACTCAAAGAGCAAAGCCAGGGCTGGAATGGCCAGGACAGAGCTGAGGTCAGATCCACGCAGCCGCCGACGGGCCAGAGGGACTTCACTGGCTGCCGTCCTCTCCCCTTTATCTCCGGCTCCCTGAGCTTTCTGGGTGGAGACCTTGCTCTCCTAGGTAAACCTAGAATCTGGACAGCCAGGACTAGGGGCTCCCAATAAAATAGGGTGTCAGGGCCCTGGCCGGTTGGCTCAGCGGTAGAGCGTCGGCCTGGCGTGCGGGGGACCCGGGTTCGATTCCCGGCCAGGACACATAGGAGAAGCGCCCATTTGCTTCTCCACTCCTCCCTCCTTCTTCTCTGTCTCTCTCTTCCCCTCCCGCAGCCAAGGCTCCATTGGAGCAAAGATGGCCTGGGCGCTGGGGATGGCTCCTTGGCCTCTGCCCCAGGCGCTAGAGTGGCTCTGGTCACGGCAGAGTGACACCCCAGAGGGGCAGAGCATCGCCCCCTGGTGGGCAGAGCTTCGCCCCTGGTGGGCGTGCCGGGTGGTTCCCGGTCGGGCGCATGCGGGAGTCTGTCTGACTGTCTCTCCCCATTTCCTGCTTCAGAAAAATACAAAAAATAAATAAATAAATAAAAAATAGGGTGTCAGGGTTTTTGAATGGACAAATTAGTTTAAGGTTCCCAAGAGAGCACACCTCCTCTCCACACACATACACACAGCCTCCTCCCGAGGCCTTAGCTCCCCTGTAGCTGACCAAGCCTCACCTACCTCTTCTCGCTGTAAGCCCCTCTAAGTTCATGAAGCAGGGATGTCTGCCCATGGAGCAGAAGAGACTTATCCAGAAACTTACTTTGAGTTCCTTCCCTCTCTGAGCCCTGGCATGTTGGGTCTATGCCTCAAGGGTGCATTTACCATCTGGATTCTCATGTGGGCACATGAACTCCATCCTACTGGCCCACCCAGAATCCAAGCTCTGGGAATGCCACCCTTGGGTCTGAACTAATTGTTGCATGCTAGCTGGGGGCCAGGCTGTAGAAGGATAGAAGGAAGTGAAAAGGAGGAAGGGTGGCAGGTGAAACAAGGCAGGTGGCACCATGCAGGACCTGGGCTTCTATTCTGATAGGGCCACCCTAACAATGGAAACCTTCCATTCAGCAAATACTTACTGAGCACCTACCATAAGCTCAGTGCTGTTACGGATGCTGAAGTGACAGCAGGGACAACACAAAGTCCCTGTTTTCTTGCCCTCTCTGAACCTTAGCTTTTTCACCTGCATAATTGGCGTAGTAACAGCACCCAGTGAGGTGGGTTGTATAAGGGTCCTGTGGGGGAAATGTGAAGTTCTCTGCACTGTGTTCAGGGCAATGATAGAGGCTTAGGATTCTCCCCACTGTCTTACAGGAGTGCCAGGGAGCTCTCTGGGGTTCTTGACCCTAAACCAGTATTGGTCTGCCTCACCGAGAGCCAGACAGCCACAGCCTGGAAGGTAAGGTGGTTCTGGTGCTCAGAGCACTGTGACTTGGGCTGAGTGCTCAGTGTCGCTCCGTTGTGCAGTCTGGGAACGCCAGCAGGCCAGGCCAGCCTCTGATTCACCTCAGTTTCCCCAAACCAGTGCAAGAACTGGAACCAAGGAGGGGCTGGGTGAATAGTTGTGAGGTGATCGAGTGTATGAATCAGTGTATCAGCAAAGAGTTAAATCCACAAAGGTTTGTTGAGTGTCTATTATTCGCCTGGCATTTTGTGTATCAGGATGCCACTCTAACCAACCGAGCTATCTGGCCAGGTATTTGCCAGGCATTTTGAAGTGAGAAGTGAGTGACAATGGCCCTGTCCTTGCTCTCATAGAGCCTGCTCTGCGGGGTGGGATCTGAAACAACATAAATAGCTACAGCGTGGAAGGCCTTGTTGTCTGTGACGAGGAAATCAGATTTCATCTTAAGTCTAATTAAAAGTCGTTAAAAAGCTCTAAGCAGGAAAAATGTGATCTGATCAACGTTTTAAAATTTACTCTATCTACTGTGTGGAGAGTGGATGGAAGGTGGATAGGTGCTGTGGCCACTACAGGTGTCCAGACAATGGAGGATGGCAGCTGAGACAGCGGTGGTGGCCATGGAGTTAGTGACTGAGTGTATATCTTAGAGCTGAAGGTGAGGGAGAAGGAGGTGTCGAGGGTTCCCAGGTTTCTGGACTGAGCAAGGGGGTGGAGAGTGGTGACATTTTCTGGGAGGAAGAGTGAGAGTTGAGTGTGAGAGCTGGAGACATGTTGGGGGCAGCAGGAATATGGGTGCCTGGTACTCAGGGAGGAGTGCCAGTGGGTGAGACGATGAATGAATGACCAAAGGAATTTAATGGGGGGGGGGGGGAGTAGACAAGTGAGTGTCATTGCTAGAGCCCAAAGGGGACCCACTGTCCTTAGAGTCAGCTCTTCAGGGGACCCAGGAGATGACACTCTCCAGCTAAGGAGACCTGGGTGGCCCTCACTGCCCCCCCTCCCCACATCCCACTCCTCACAGCTCTAGGAAAAGTCTGGAGCCCATTGAGCACTTCTACCACGGCGGTGCACACTCCTGCTGTCTCAGGGAGAGAGGAGGCTCTGACAGGAAGGAAGACAGTGTGGGGCCGACTCCAGGAGCAGAGGGAGGAGGAGAAAGGGGCCTGGAATGGGTCTGGCAGCCCCTTCCTCAGTCCGTTTCCATCGCTGTCCAGGCCTATAGCTTGCACTTCACTCCCTCTAGCTCCAGGGGGGGGGGGCATCTTGGTGATGCTGGCCCTGAGGACCCTCCTCCTCTCTCCCCTGCTCCTCTGAGCCCTCGCACTGCCCCCCCCACCCCCACCGCCCGAACCCCGCCCCGCCTGCAGCCGAGAACACTCTGCCTGCTTTTCCCTGCTTCCCTCCAGTCACGTCCCGAGGCCCTGATTCCTTTCCCTCCTTTCTCTCACTTCCCCACCTGGAGGCACAGCCCTCCTCCGTTGCCCACGTTTGCAGTGCAGCCTGTATGAGAGTCACCTGTTTCCAGTCCCCCAGACAGTGAGCGGTTGAGGTCACATCCTGGGTAGCTCTGCCACCTTTTTAACTTCTCAGCTCGCATACATTCAGTGCTCAATGAATGTTGGTGAGTTGTATTAAAGTGCTTGATTCACACTTCTCTAGTTATGATTAAGATCATCCCATCCTCTCTGTCTCTGATAAGATGGTGTTCAGGTGGGGGGGGGGGGGGCTTCTCCAAGAGGCCTGCCCCTGCTCTGGATGGTTGAGGAAGAGTTTTTCTCACTAGATTCCAGATCTGCAAAATGCACCAACCAACCTGCCTCGAGCCCCGTAGCTTCACTCAGCCATGTCTGAAAAGGACAGCGGGTGCCCTTTACGGGACCCTCACGGTAAGGCTGGAGCTGTGCTGGCCTCTTCACCTCCACTATCTTGGTGAATCCTCTTAACAACTCCGTGACGTGAGTACTCACATTGCCATTACACAGTTTAGGAGGCTCATTCAGAAGGATCAGGGGACTCTCGGGAGAACCAAGTGACTTCCCAAGGGCACTCAGCAACGTCTCCCTGAGCCCATCTGACCTCAGGGTTTCTGCTCCTGGTAACTTTGCGTCAGGACGGCCTGCCCCTCAGGAGGCCCCTCAGGAGGCCCCTCAGGAGAGCCACATAGAGGCCCCTTGGCAGGACCCAGAGGACCACAGGAGGAAATCGCATCAATTGGCAATTCCAGCCTGACCAGGCGGTGGCGCAGTGGATAGAGCGTTGGACTGGGACCCAGATTCGAGACCCCGAGGTCGCCAGCTTGAGCGCAGGCTCATCTGGTTTGAGCAAAGCTCACCAACTTGGACCCAAGGTCGCTGGCTCGAGCAAGGGGTTACTGGGTTTGCTGTAGCCCCATGGTCAAGGCACATATGAGAAAGCAATCAATGAACTAAGGTGTCGCAATGCACAACGAAAAACTAATGATTGATGCTTCTCATCTCTCCGTTCCTGTCTGTCTGTCCCTGTCTATCCCTCTCTCTGTCTCAGTAAAAAAAAAAAATTAGCAATTCCAGTCCCCATGCCCCTCCCCCAGGCGCACAGAGAGCACAGCTCAAGTGACGCTGCACCGCAACGGCCTGGGAGCCAAAGGCACAGCTCCTCTTGCCTGGGAAAGAGAGACACAGCCTCACAGCATGCCAGTAACGGTTTACCCACTTGGCTTCCTGTTAGGTTTTTTTCTTCCTTCCCCACAGGGGTGTCTCTTATCTTAAGCTTCTTGGGGGGGGGGGGTTGTACTGGGCTGTTTACCATTTGGTGGCAGTTGGTCCCAGAACCAGCCTCTTGGAAAGTGAGGTGAAGAAAACCAAGCCCAGGTGGGCCCTCACTTATCTGCATGGCACAGGGTCCAGAGTAGGTGGGACAAGCGGGCCTCGCACACTCTGTGCCACAGCCACCTGCCGCTGTCCTGCCAGCGTGGGGCTCCTCCATCTCCACATGGGGCCGACTTAGGCAGGTGGAACTGAGCTGGCTTGTCCTGAGCTAACCTCTGACTGCAGGGAAGGGACAGGGAGCTGCAAAGAATTCACCAAATAGATCATCAAGGGGTCGCTGGGTCTGCTGGGCTGAGGGCCTTGCCTTGTTCCCTGAATTAGGAGCTCTGGCTTATTCATGACTCATGTAAAGTGGGAGAATCTGCTGTAGAACTTGGCCCTGCCTCATCTTCCCCTCAGGCAGGGTGAGTTCCTTCTGACCTGCGGCCCAGTTCTAAGTATCCTGCATCCTCCTGGGGGTTCTGTGGGCCCCAAGGCCTGGGCCCACATCCCCCTGGGCCCCACCCTGCCCTTGTCAACCTGTCCAGGACCCTTGGCAGTTTAGAGCCCTGCCCATACTTGACTGTCCTTACCCCTCCTGGACACCAGACCCCCATCCTCAGGTTCATTCAGTGGTAGGCTTCCCATTGCTCTTCCTATCTGATCCTTTTGCCCGATACCCATCCGTGTGAGGGACCACCTCCTGACCAAACATTACTATGTATCTCACCCTAGGTGGGTAGGGCCTGAAGTCCTGATGCCAGCTAGCTCCCAAGCTCCCTCACTATCCCTGTGGGCCTGTCTAGA
Organism: Saccopteryx leptura; assembly: GCF_036850995.1. NCBI lineage: Eukaryota > Metazoa > Chordata > Mammalia > Chiroptera > Emballonuridae > Saccopteryx > Saccopteryx leptura. The sequence goes on from NC_089506.1 coordinate 190,177,076, forward strand.
GTATAGAAGCTAAAGGCTGACCCAGGTCTAACTAACTATGAACTTCTGTCCAGTCCTCCCAACATATGCAGCATCTGGGCCACGTAAGGAACAGATGCAATGAACAGAGAGGCAGAGCTGACTTGAGTTTAATTGAGAGAAATTCTCCGACAACAATCAGGCATGAACACAGCCTAGGGCTGTGTTGGCCAAACTCTCTGACCAGAGACGGAAAAGAGATGCTCTCATCTGCTTACCCAGAAACAGGATTCCCACAGCCAGGTGGGGCTCAGGGAGCCGGATCCTTGAATCCCCAACTTTAGTGGAGGTGTGACCAAAACTCAGTGGAATGAGCCAGATGAATCCCAACAGCCTTACTCACTAACCCACCAGACTGGAACTCGGAGGTCTAGGAAAGAAGTCAGCACTGAAGAGTCATGGAGTCTCTCAGATCCTGCCTCACATTGTGGAGAAAGTGACGTGTAAATGAAAAGGCAACACCTGAGGAGGGAGAAGAAGGTATGGGAGCCTCAAGAGGCTGTCCCTTGGTGCCTCGGCTTCCTGCCTGCCCCAACTCAGCAGGGGAGGGCTGCCCAGGAGGTGCTGGAGGGAAAGCTGAGAAACCCAAGGGAAGGAGACAGATAGCTGAAAATGCTGAGACAGGTGTTCACAAACCAGCACTGTGAAGACACACATGGGGACCACATGTGCCCAGGGCCATGGGTAAGATGAGGACACCGAGGCACCAGGGAGTAGAAGGAAAACTGACACATCTGAAAGCCTCTGAAGTCACTCATTCATTTTCCCATTCATTCCTTCCACAAATACTTACCGTGTTTCCCTGAAAATAAGACAGTGTCTTATATTAATTTTCGCTCCTAAAGACGCACTAGGTCTTATTTTCAGGGGAGGCCTTATATTTCTAAGCTTGAAAATAATTGCACTAGGTCTTATTTTCGGGGGATGTCTTATTTTCAGGGAATCAGGGTAGTGAGCACCTTCTAGGTATCCAGTACAGTGCAGAGATAAGAGCAGATTCTAGGGCCAAATGACCCAGGTTCAAATCCTTGCTCTGCTTTTATCTTTTCAAATGCTTATGGCAAAATACACATAACATAACATTTGCCATCTTAACTATTTTGAAGTGAGCACTTGACCACTTGACCAGGATTTGTGCGTAGGGACGGTATGTGCTTCTGGCTCTACCGAACAATGTTTCCAGTGCTTTCAGTTTCGTGGTAGGCAAAGTCTGAGAAACATGTAATATTATGGGTAGAAATCCTAGGCTTTGAGAGTGTGTACTGGGGAGGAGTCCCTGATCTTCTCGCCTGCATCTCTCCAGCCCTCCACAGCCCACCTAATTTTTTAAAAACCGTAACTTTGAAGAACTCAGAGGCCCTTTTTGGAAGTCTGAGTCAGCCTGCAATCTGCTTTTGCTCTGGAGGCAAAACCAGCCCCTGGGATATGAGGGTGAGGAAACTTGGGCCAACTTCAAAGTAACTGGGGAAGGGGAATGCGTGGGGCTGGGCCACATATGACCACTCTGGGAAGGAAGTCCTCAGAAGGAAAGTGGAGGGGTAGTAATTATCAGGGAAAGGGAGCTTTGGGGGAGACAGGGATATTTGGGGCCTAAGGAAGGGAGGACATGTTGAAGACCCAAGAGGTGAGAACGACTAGAAATGAGAATGTTGGGAGGGGCAGGGTCCCCACTTCCCCTTAGAAGCAGGAAGCCTTGCAATCCTTTGCATGGACTGAGCACTGACCAGGAAGGTGGATTTGGCCTCGATCAGGAGACAAACGCTCACCCAGAAGACGTCATTGGCTCTGGAATGTAGGGAAGGCAATGACAGGGGCCAGGCAACCACAGGGCGTAAGGAGGGCTCCTCCCTGGCGTACCCCACCCAAGGGCTGGTCCCGCTCCCTTCATCAGAGACATATAGAATCACATAGAAGGGACTTTTAGAATGTCCGCAATGGAAGGACCCTTAAAATACAGCCACCTCTTTGTACAGACTGGGAAACAGAGAGTTGGCATCCATGCCTTGCCCCATCGCACTCCGCTCCGGCTCGCGTCCCCGCTCCACCCGCGCCAGGCAGGGGGCGCCCTTCCCCGCCGCCCGGGCCCCGCGGCCGCCCGCGCCAGACAGGTCCCTTAAGGAAAGCCTCTTAAAGAGTTTTTCCTTTCGCGTGAACTCACCGCCTCCATCCAGCCGCACGGTCTCAAAGGTGAACATCTCATAAATGCGTTACAGATGTGCTTCCTCCCATTTTTGGCTACCGCGGCCCGGCGCGCCTGGAGCAGCTGCGGCGGCCCGAGAGTGATCCAGGCCGTGTTTTCCTTCCTGCCCGCCAACTTTTTCAGGCTGTAGTTATTTGATAATGATTTTTTTTAACCTCTCCCAATAATTGTTATCCAACCCGCCGGTACAGCTCAGGTGATGGCACAGACTGCAGACACTCCTCCTACGGCGCGCGGCTACCGCCCCAGGGTGAAAAGCCACAGCCCAGGCAGGAGGACTCCCAACCGCCCCCCATGAAGCTTATGCACACCCATGCCCCCCCCCACACACACACACCAGTCCACCTCCCCAAACCCCAGTCTCCCAGGGCTATGGCTTTCTGATGGATGACGGAACAGAGAGTGTGTGCTGGGCACACAGTTCCACACTGCATTTATTGAGCGCCTACTGTATTTACAGGCCCTGAGCAAAGTGATGGCCTCAAAAACTACCCACTGTCCTCAGGGTTCCCAGTTGGGAGGAGACTGGGGCCACACACCCATTACCTGGGAAATTGAAAGGGGCTTCCAGGGCTGGGTTCTGAACAGAAGCTACTTAAGGCTGCAGGGCTGGACAAGAAGGGCTTGGCTCACCACCGCCCATTGCAAAGCTCTTTCCCACCTCCATGATCTTTGTCCTGCCCTCTGACCCCTGCAAAGGGTCACCACCACAAGCCTGCATGAAGGCTCCTCAGAGCCTCATAAAAAACTACAGAGCTCAGAAAAGTGGGTCACACAGGTGAGGGTAGGTAGAGCCAGGGCCCAGGCTACCGGGGTCTCTGAAGCCACTCTAGCAGATGACTGAGAGGCAGGCCCCCAACAGAGGCACTAAATCCCATTTGGAATTCACCCCCCCCCCCCCCCAGGCAGGGGCAGGCTGGTGAGCAGCCAGGTGAGCTCCTGTCTCCCACCTGAGGGTTACATGTGTTGGATAGAGCAGAGCTCTTTGCAGAATGAAATGAGTCGACTCTCAGCTTGGTTACACTCCCAGAAAACCCAAAATTATTTAATTAAACTTGAATTACTTTCCATTTTTTAAATTAATACATTTGAGGTAGAATTTGGGCAGCTGGCAACAAGGAGTGAAGGAGGAAGAAGTGGCAGAGGAGTAGGGTTGGGGGTACTGGGAAGAAAGGGGCACTGTCTGGGAGAGCTGCCCCCTTCAGAAAAGTGTCCCTGGGTCCAGTCAGAGAGTCCAGCCCCTCCACCCCTCTCACCACTGATTCTGACACAAGGCCCCCAACCACTCAAGACATGGCACCCATCATTCCCCCATACAATATCCCGCCTCAGAGATACAATGTCTCCAAGAGTGACCAGCCAATCCCAGTGTATCAAGGATAGCCGGGAGCATGCTGGGAGGTGTGGCAGCAGCCCCTGTGATCCCTGTGGATTTCCAAGGGGCGTTGAAAGGGACCCAGCTTGCTAACTGATGGCTCTTCATCCTTCACTAGGTAAACCGAGTGTGGCTTCATAGGCCCCTCTTCCATCTGTCTTTTAGATGTAGTAAAATAACAGACTCCCTGCCCTGGAATCACACTGCATTTGGGAAAAGCCATAGAGTTGCAAGAGCCAGTTACTGGATACACCTCCATCACTCACCTCCAGGCACCCATAATTCCAGCCACAAGGAGCCATTACCTGCCCTAACACCCCGTCTTACATTTTCTCAGACCCTTCTGTGGAATGCCACACACACACACACACACATACACACACACACACACACACACTCATTCACCTTTTCAGCCCAGTCTCCATTCAGTCAGTGCTGGACACATACCCGATTATTTGCATATGGTACCAGAAGAGTCAAAAAACAAAGATAGTAAGTTTCACTGAATTTATCCAAATTTCCAATCAGAAAATCAAAAAGAGCTCTTTATTTTTTGACATATAAGTTTTATGATTTAGGGTTTAGTATCCATTTCTATTTTTACTTCTCTATGGGCAGAGCCTATCATCTGCCCAGTGTAGGACCTGCACAAGGCCCAGATCAGGGCTTCCTACTCCAGGAAGCTTTCCAGGTTCCCCAGGCTAGGTCAGGTCCTCTCTGCCATGCTCTCACAGTCCCCAGGCTTCACTATTGCCACCCCAGCACACAGTATTGGGTTGTCTGTCTGCTCCTCCCTCTCCCTCACTCCTGAGGTCCTGGGAGCAGGAAGGAGGTCTCATTTCTCCCTGTGTCCGCAGCAGTGCAAGGAAGCTGTCAGGGACTGTTCATGGAACTGGGCCTGATAAACAGGCCAGCCTAAGTGATTGCCACTTGCTCCTCTTGGGCCCACAAGTCTCGCTGGGATAAGATGTGCCCAGCTGGCCCTTTCACAGCCTACCAACTCCCCACAGTGAGCGGTGGTACCCTCTTCAAGCCTTGGATAAATCCCTCTCTTCCCATCTCCCTGGTTCCAGCTGTGGTCCTCACTGCCCTCCAGGAGGGGGCTCCCAGAGACACCTCCCCTCCCAGTTCAGCCTAGCAGAGTGGGATCAGATGCTGGGCTGGAGGCCCCTTGTCTGTGTAGAGGCAGGATTTATCTCAGTTTGGGGAGGTCCGAGGCCCCAGAGCCCTAGATCATCATTAGTTCCATCAAAGAGGCGGCTATGATCTGAAGGGGCAAGATGCATGGCGTCCAAATTAGAAACAGCCTGGTAGGCTACAGGGCAGGAGCTGGGTGGGAAAGGGTTCAGCCGCCCTGGGGGAGCCCTGGGACACTGTAGGACTCCCATAGACAGTGCACAGGAAAAGGAGGAGGAGGAGGAGGAAGAGAAAACATTCCACTCGGGCTCCAGGGAAGAGAGCCGTGTGCGGTGGAGCGAAGCCAAGTCTGCAAGTCAACGTGACCTCCCCAAGGAGGCCAGGGGAGAAGGAGGCCAAGTCCGTTCATGACACGAAGGTCCTCCCATGTCTGGCCCCATGCCGCACACCTGCGTGGGCCCTGCCTCACCTCCCACAGAAACAGAAAGCATCCTCTTTGCTTTACAGATGGGGAACTAAGGCTTAGAGGGGAGAACTGATGTGCCCAAGGGAGATCTGATGAGCTCCAGCCCAGGTGCCTTGATTGCCAGGACCTCACCACCTTTCTGAAAAGGCAGAGAGAGCAAAAGGAATAGTGGGCTTGTAAGGTTCTCCACCCTTTCCTCCCTCTGTCTGTGCCCAGCACAGAGGCAGCGGTTCGATTTTACACTCCAGATTTAACATAGAAATAGAGAAATAAGACAGAAAGATTATCTAGATATCAGGAAATGACAATACAATTGGGCAGAAATGGAATTTAAAGGACACATTCAACTATTAAAACAAATTTAAAAGATCTCTCCCACCCTCCTGCTCCTCGTTGATGACCACCCTATTTCTAGACACCTCATCCAAGCCAGAGGATGACCTCTGCACCTTGTAGCTACACGGGCCTCCAGACATCTGAAAGCTCGCCACTCCCCCCACCCCTCAACACACACACACTCTCCACATGAAGCCCCTCTCTCCAGGGGACAGAGAGCAGCCGCATCACAGTCCCCAGCTCTAACTGCCTGTGTGTGCTGCCCTGTCCCTTCCTGGGCTCCAATGCCCTGCTTGGGAGGGAGGGGCTCTGCCTTAGTGAGCTCGTCCTCCATCTCCAAAGGGGCCCCAAGCAAGAGCCCAGGAAGGACAAGAGAGATTCCTGCAAGGCAGGGTGGTGATTCTTTAATAGGCGGTACAGCTAGAGAAACGATCAGGTTACGTAGCCATCCAGAGGGAAAGGGGAAGGGATGAGTGACAAGACTTCTGCCCAGGGGTATTCCAGAGCTTTATTTATATGCTGAGAAATGGACTGGTCCCAATTTTGTAAAACAACCATAACAGCACACACATAGAAAAAGGCTGGAAGGAAATACAACAAAATATTGCTGAGTTGTGAGATTGGAGATTTGGGAGTTTGCTTCAGTATTTTCCAATTTTTCTAAAATGAATGATTTTAAAAATTCATTTTAATTAGTTACATTTTTATCCCCACGTTTTATTATGAACAATTTCAAACATAGAGCAGAGTTGAAATGGTGTCATAAGGCACACATATATACCTCTTCCTAGGTTCTACCATTAACATTTTGTTATACTTTATCCCATATCCATCTATCCATCCTCCCCCTCCATTCATGCATAAATCACCTTTTTTTTCTTATGCACTTTCAAGTAAATTGCAAACAACAGTATACTTCCCCCTAAATACTTCAACATGCAAAGCAAGAAAAATTGTTTCTACTGGGACAGAGATTGTCCTTAGCTCTGAAAAATGCAGCCCCCAAGCCACCCTCCTTGCAGCAGGCTGGTCAGGAGTGGCCAGAGTTGGACTGGAGTAGGGTCCAGCCTGCCTGCCTTACTCTCTAGGTGAGCAGGTCAGTCCCTGGGGCCCTGTGGTTTCTCCCCACCTGAGACAGGGGTAATGCATGTCAATAAACATCTCCTCTCCTGGTCACCGGAGGGTGTGGTGAGAGTTATCACCTTGGGCTTCTTGCAGGGATAGAAGTCTCAGCTTTAGCAAATAAAAATACAGGACACCAGGTTAAATTTGAATTTCTGATAAACAACACATTTTTTTTTAGTGTAAGTATGTCCCGGGTGATGTTGAGAACATGCTTATACTGAAATGGCATTTAGTCTGTATTGTATCTGGCAACCCTATGCAAGATGGAGAAATGAAAGCCCGGGGAGGGAAGTGTGTCAGAAGTCAGGAACGAGGGTGGGGTTTTTGAGAGAATAGTCTCCCATTTGTGCTCTACTTTGCAGAGTGGTTTCTGTCTGTCATCTCCCTTGAGACTCACTCTTACCCTCCAGGAGAATATTATTTTATTCCCATTTTAGAGTTAAGGAAACCAAGGCTCAGGGAGGTCCAGGGTCTCCACCCAGCTGACAAGGTGCAGAGTTAGAGCTCAGGCTTTAGGAGGGCTCACCCCCGCCCTAGTTCCTCTCTTCGAGACCTCCGCAGGCCACAGATTTCCACATTGAAACCTATCAGGACTGGCTTGCAAGCCTGCAGCTCCAGTGCTAAGGGTTCACCATCTCTGTGATGGCTAATTTTACATGTCAACCTGGCTAGAATATGGGGTGCCTAGACAGTGGCTAAACATTATTCCTGAGTGTGTCTATGGGGGTGTTTCTAGGTACAATTAGCATTTGAATCAGTAGACAGACAGACTAAAGCAACTTGCCCTCCCCTGTGTAGGTGGGCCTCATTCAATCAGATGAGGGACCAAAGAGAACAAAAAGGCATAGGAAGAAAGAACTGGCTCTCCCCTGACTTCTGGAGCTGAGACGTTGGTTTTCTCAAGCATTCAGACTGGGGCTTACACCATTGGCTCCTCTGGTTCTCAGATCTCCAGACTTGGACTAGAACTTACACCGTCAATTCTCCTGATTCTCAGGCCTTTTAGACTCAGACTGAAACTACCCCAGGAGCTCTCCTGGGCCTCCAGCTTGCAAACAGCAGATCGTGGGACTTCTCAGCCCCCACAATCACATGAGCCAATTCCTGTAATAAATCTCTTTTATCTCTTTATATATGCATCCTATTGGTTCGGTTTCTCTGGAGAACCCTGATTAATCTCCCTCAGAGGGAGGGAGGTCTCTGGGGGTTGGCTGCTGGCCCCACCTCGGGAGCTAGGAAGAACAAACGTGAGTTAGCACCATCCAGCAGAGGCCTTGGCAGGTCACATGCCGCACACTGGGGCTGGGGTTGGGGCTCTAAAGGTCATGGGGCAAGGCTACTTCAAGACAGTGGGTGCATCCAGGCTTCACATGTCGTCAACACTATGTTCAGACGCCGCAGGCCCAACACGTGGGTTCTGGGGGAGGACACAGCTGGAGGCGGCAGCAGTGTGGAATGAGAGGAACTGTATGCCAAGGGCACAGGAGCCGGCCGCGCAAATGGACACGTGGGTAATCCTCAGGGGGTAAATCCTGCTAAGTCTACCTTTTAACTCCCTAAACCTGCTCTGTCCCATCCAACGGCAGCCTCTGCTTGGAGCCCTGTACAGCATCTTAGAAGGAGTCAGGCCCAAAATGTGGTGTCTGTGGCAGTCCTACCTGCCACCCTGACCCTCCTGGGCCCAGGCTCTTTGGTCTCTGGCTCACCAGTTCTTTCTGCCTGCCTGCAGACATCCTGGAAACACGCCCACTCATTTATTTGTTCATTCATTCATTCAGTAGAATTTCTGTTTGACAGGCAGAGAATGACCATTAACTTGCCCTCTCCGTCAGCGAACCTAAGCAAGAAGTCAACAAGATGTCTCTGGTTAACTAGTTTCCAAATAGTTAACTTATTTATTTATTAATACCATATAAATATTTTCACAAAATAACAGTGATTTCTATTATGTCATTCCCACCACCATACCTCATTCACCTGAAACTGGAGCAGTCATTCTGGGGAACTGTGAGTTAAGGTTTGAAGGGTAAAATTCAAAAAATGCCTCCCTCTGCCAGGGCCCGCTTCCCAGAGGCGAGATGGAGTTCTTAAGTGCCCCCCTCCACCTCTGAGACAGTTCCATAAGGTTCTCTGAGGTACACAGAGCTCCTTCATTCCCTTGTTTTGGTTCCAGCCTCTGCCCAGCTGTTCTCAGTGTCAGCTACCAGCTCTAACGCAGTGCTGAAAACAAGCCTCCTCACCTGCCACAGGGTTTGGCTGAGCCAGGGCCAAGTGCAGAGCCGAGATGCCGGCCAGACTGGGTGGTGGTGTTGACCCCCATCCCGGCCCAGCCGGCCATCACGACTCAGGCTGCGTTCTGTGCAGCTCTAGTGAAACTCAAGTTCTAGGGTCTTTCTTACATCAGGTCTGCAAATGTATTCCATATGTCTGGTTAACTGCATTTAAACAGTTATTTAAAATATAATTTGTTTTACTGTAATCATTTGCTGAAAAGCATACATTTAAATTTAGTAATACAGTAACCAAACATTTATGGGTTGAATATTGTTGGATACAGTTCAAAGTAGAGAAAAATTCACTATTGGAATTTCCATGATTTCCCCACACACACCCCCCACACACAAAAAAACATACAGCCTACCCTACACCAGAATTTTTCTTCTCTGAAGGAAAGGGTTTTGTGGGGTGTGTGTGTGTGTGTGTGTGTGCATGTGTGTGCACGTGGGGGGGGGTTGGGTTTTTTTTTTTTGCTTTGTTTTTACTCTGAACCCCAAAGATTAGTTTTTGGCAAGTTTCCTCTGCTGTATACCCAACGGTTTTCAAACAGTCGTCATTTCTCTGAGATGATAAACAGTGAAGATTGCTTTTACTTTTAAATGCAATGAAAACATGTCTATGGTTTCACTTTGAAGCTCATCAGGGAAAAAATAACCTCCTATAACATTTAGCACGTGTACAGGAATCCTTGATTCGTGGGCCACCTGTGTGTCTGAGAATCGTTAAATGCTGCTTCCGAAATTTCAATAATCTCTGAAAGCCACTCAATCACGGCGGATAAAGCCTGATGATGTACGACCCAGTGTGACTTCAGCAAACTGCCCGACGTCCTGCGTGCTGCTTCGCCACTTCTGTTACATGTGTTTTGGGTAACCGCCAGTCTTTTCACAGATGAATGGACAGCGTAGAACAAAGAACTGAACACAGTAAAAGCACTTCACGGTGTTTTCATTTTGCTGCAAAGGCCTCAGCATCACAAAGTCCAAACCGACGGGCACAACAATGTGCCTAAACAGCTTTGGCTCTTCCTCCTGCCATACTACGGTGTGGCCAAATGTTCCCTACGCTTGTCAAGCCTTCAGTTGTGACTTTGACCACCTGTGTTATGAACCCCACTCTGATTTTCTGCAGATGTCTTTATGACCATATATACATGTTGATCTTAACCATTTTTTCAATACTAGCAAAATCCATGCATCTCTATAATTGAGATAGTGATTGGGGTTTTTCTCACCTAAACTTACTGTGGTTCTTCCCCTGCCCAACCAGTGGCCTTATCACATGTTATCAAATCAGGAAACATTGATTTTATCTGGTGTGCCCCGTAATGTTTCAGGTTTAATGTTTATGGTGATTTTATTTTAAGTTTGCTAACTTCTATAGGCATCAATGGATTTATAAGTTAGGCTATCTCATTTTATCTCTTCCAGCAATTCCCTCCAAATTGCCTTTATTCACAGATGAAATAACTTGTCATGACTTTTTAATGATAAACACTCTTTTCCAATGAATAAAATATGTTTAACTCTAAACTTCAGGTATGTTCTAAATTTCTCAAACCGTTAAGAGTGAGAAGATTTTTTTTCTAGTGCACACATGTGCAGGAGAGAGAGAAAAGGAAGAGAAAGAAAGAGAGAGAGACAGGAAAGGAGAGAGATGAGAAGCATCAACTCATAGTTGCAGCACTTTAGTTGTTCATTGATTGCTCTTATACGTGCCTTGACCTGGGGGCTCCAGCCAAGCCAGTGACCCCTTGCTCAAGCCAATGACCTTGGGCTCAAGTCAGCAACCTTGGACTTAAAGCCAGTGACCTTTGGCCTCAAGTTAGCAAACATGGGATCATATCAATGATCCCAAGCTCAAGCCAGTGACCCCACTCTCAAGCCTAGTGAGCCTGCACTCAAGCCAGCAACCCCAGGATTTTGAACCTGGGACCTCAGTGTCCCAGGTCAACATTCCATCCACTGTGCCACCACCTATCAGGCAGCAGATAATAATTTTTATAGACAATTCCTCCAGGAAATCAAAATTCTCTGTCCCCTCCCTCCCCAATTGCATCAATTTCAGATGCAATTTACATCTTCAGTGTTTTCAGAATTTTTAAAGAAATTTTTCTTTTTTTCCAAAACAGAAACACCTTGTGCTGTGTGAATGATTTTCCTCTGCAGGTGTATTTTGTTGACAAAACATTGGCATGAGTAAGAGCGAGTTTTATCACCCATTTCTTATCCTTAAAAATGCAAATTCCAGGAGTCCTCAAAATTTCCAGATTTGCCCTAAACTTCTCAGAAGTTAAAAACACAATTTAGCTTATCTTTCACACAGTTCAAACTATGTGTGGTCTAGCTGGAAACCATATTGTTTTCTATATCTACATTGGCATCATTTAAATAGAAATTAGTTATTGGTGATAAGGAAATATTTGAAGCACTGGATCCCACCATTTTGACTCTATCATTAAAGAAAAAGAAACAAACATATAATATATTATTGGTATTCTTAAGCAAGGGGTCACTATGCTCAGGGTCAGACTGTCCTGTACTCCAAGTACTCATTGGAGCCACATTTCAACTACACGCATGATTTTTAGATTACCCAAGCTGAACTCTTAGAAATATGAACACAGACTTTGATATCCACATCTTTTTCCAATAATCGCACTTACCAAGAAAGAAACCATAGCTGACCATGACCAATATACCCAATAATTGAAGGAGAGTAAGACATTTGTCTTCCCCACAACACAAAGCTATGTACTTGTCAACATGAACATGGGGCTTACTTGAGTGAGTGGGCAGAGTATTTGCCGAGAGAGGGGATAATTGATGGATTCTGCTGCCATGCACGTGGTGGTGTTAGCTTTCATCTCCTATCTTGTTGAGAAGATTACTATTTTTTATACACTACAGCATAAAGAGAAGCATGAATTGTGTTTCATGTGTATATAGCTAATTCCTTGTCTTCTTGACTCTTCTTTGTCACATTTCTGACAGTTGGAGCAGTTGTTCCTTCTCTCGCTTTGGAAGCTGGAGGACCTCCGTTCCTTCTCTCACTCCTTGGGCTTCACAAAGCACTTCCATGCCAGGCCCATCGCTAGGCCCTGGGCAAACAGGTGAACCATCCATCTCATGTCCCGGGAAGGTCATAGCTCAGAGAGCAAGACAGGTGGTGATGATTCTAAATGATCTTTGCCTACAATCCTGACACCAAATGTGTGTGTGTATTTTTTTCCCCTACACCAACCAGTTCTTTGATTTTCTGGACACCAACTGAGTGTCCTACAACTCAATTCAGTTCTGACACTAACTACCTGGAGTGAGTGCAGACCCCACAGGGTAGGGCTCAATCCCCCCCACCCCTTCAGATGTCAGTGGTAAGTATTAGGTGCCTGTGGTACTTACACTTCTGTCTGACTGGGCTACAGGCAAGGGCTCCCATGACCCCTCCTCAGGTTCAATAATTTGTTGAAAGGACCTTGTTATGAATAACAAAAGATGGTCCTCTGTCTTCTACCATTCAGGAAATTCCAAAGGTTTTAGAAGCCCCGCATCAGTTACCAGGGACAGAAATCAAATACTCTGTATTTCTTACTGTGTCACTGTGATGACTGTGGAAGGTAGGTGAGTCATGTCTTCCCTGGCTAGGGTGAGGAAGGACGAATGAGCCAAGGCTTCACAGAAGCGACTGACAGTGTGGTCATCCGTAATCCCACCAAGACCCCCAAAACCTGTGACCTAAGTAAAAGGAGCATGCAAATTCAGTTTCAAGACAAGTTTCCAGTCCCTCCACCCCACCTGATTTTGGGTCTCAAGCCTCCCCCAGGTAGTGGTGTGAGGGGTGGGGGAGGGTGTCTTTCTCAGTACCTCCTGCCCACCACTGGGGAGAGACAGGCTCCTCTGCTGGCACTAGGAAGGTGCTAGTGTCAGTTAACACCATCCTTCACATCCAGAGAGGGCCTCCCGCCCCCCCAGCCTGCAAGGGAGTCCTTGGCTGATGTAAGGCCTTGAGGCCATATAACAAACACCTGGCGTGGCCCGGACTCAGACACTGCACTACAATCTCTGGGCATGGACCCATGTGTTCGCTCTTTAAACAACTGCCCGATTACAGGTTGCACAAACCTGTGTGAGAGCCTCTGCACAGTATGTTCTGTTTTAAAAAGAGGGGTGGGATTCCGTGGGAAGCCCCTGGACTGCCTGCCACGTAGGGTGAGTGATGTCCATTCGAAGGCTGGGAGCTGGGAGCTGCCCTAGAATGGAAAAGCCTGCCTGGTCGTGACCTTGGGCTCTGCCCAGTGGAGAGTGTCTCCCATCAGGCCAGAATGACCCAAACCCAAGTCAGTCCACAGGGAAGACAGCAACTAAACAGTGTCTGGCTTCTGCTGGCAGCTGGGCTCTTGGAGAACCTTACCCACTTAGTGATCCATTTACTGTGCTCCCAGCTGGCCCCTCCTCCCCATTCCTCTCAGAGCTGCCTGAGATCAGGCTTCATTATCTCCTCCTGGATTCCTCTGCCTCTGGCCTTTGCCCCTCTAATCCATATGGCATGCCGCTCCCTGGGCAATCATCCATAATACAAACTGATCTCATATCTCCCCCATCGAAATCCTTAAGTGACTCCCCATTGTCTACATGGAGATGTCCAAACTCATCAGCCTGGTATTTAAGAACTTTCAGAACTCTGACTTCCCTTGTCTCTGAAAAACCCCATTGATGCCCCAACTTCCTACTTATCAACATGGCACCTTCCATCATTGCCCATGTAGTGTAGGATAGTGGTTAGGAGCTCAGCTCTGGGTCCATACTGCCTGGGTTCACATCCTGGCAATGCCAGTTACTAGTTTTGGGGCACATGAATTTGCACAAGTTGTTTAAATTCACTCTGTCTCAACTGCCACATCTGCAAAATGAGGATAAATATCCCTACTTCATGGGGTTATAGTGAGAGCTAAAACACAGATAAAGCCCTGGGGGAAATGCCTGGCACATACATAGTAAGCATCTAACAAATATTTGCTATTATTATTTTTTATTGATTTTAGAGAGGGGGAAGAGAGAGAAATATTGATTTGTTGTGCCACTTACTAATGCATTCATTGGTTGACTCTTGTATATATCCGGACCAGGGATCAAATCCACAACCTTGGCCTATCAGGACAATGTTCTAACCAGTGGGCTACCCATCCAGGTGCTATTATTATTATGCCTTTGCTTATACTGATCCTTCTACCTACATGTCCTTCCATACCTTTCACTTTGTGAACTCCTATTCATCCTTCAAAACAAAACCCAAGTCCAGCTGTGGAGCTCTCTTTGACTGCTCTGGTATATCTACTCCTCATTCTGTGTTCTCTCTACCTCCTGAGCCGACCTCTACCCTAGCATATATCACATTGAGCCCTGAGTCCACTTGTTCCTCTGCCTCCTTAACTGGACTGAGTCCTATATACCCTTCCTCAATGCCCACAGGGCTAGTTTGATAAATAAATGAATAAAATTTCAGAAATGGTGATAGCAGGAGATTTTTACGTAGTATGGTCTTTGAGAATAAACAACACTAAAGACCACATTACAAAGGAGAAAATGGATTTCTACTTATGCAATCTTCCTTAAAGCCCTAAAAGACTATTAATGTTTTGAAAAACAAGAAAAATGTGGACTGAATAAAAGGTTGGAATTTTTTATATATCAGAGAGATAATAAAACTGAAAACTTTTTTTTGTTTAATTAATCATTATGATCAGGTAGCTATGGAAACAACTGGATAGTTGTTCACACTCAAAATAGACTATTTAACAATGCACAATCAACATGAAAGTGGGAGCCTCTAGCAAGTTTATCCAACAAATGCTTCTTGACCATGAGTGATATGATGAGAAAACAAAACTGGGTCTCTGCCTTCCAAGGCACCCCAGGCCAACAGGCAAGTCCAGCCCACCTTGTTCTGGCAGGAAAGTGCATGGGGTCAAGGGAGGGTACCAGAGCTCTTTGCACGTCGGTGAGAAAGACCCAGCAGCAAGGGAGATGAGATGGAAGAGATGGGAGAAACATGTAGAAGCCAAGTGCTTGAGAAGTTCGGCTTAGAAGAAGGCATAAGGGAACTTTATGGTGTGGTGGAAAGTTCTAGAACTCAATATGGAGACATTCTAGAACTTGATAAGGGTGGTGAGGGTTGTATACACTCATGTGAGTGTAAATAACTGTCAAAATGTGCTTTAAATGGGCATATTTCATTATATATAAATTATATGTCAAAAAGTTGTTTTTTGTTTTGAAAAGTTTTTAAGAGGAAGAGAATGACGGTGGTGCTTACCGGCGCTGTGGGGGACAGAGGACAAGGGCAGGAGGGTGTGGAGAGAGGATAATGAACTCTGTCTCTAACACGCTGAGTTTCAGTTTCCATGGTCTGCTACTGAAAGAGAAGTCCCTGGACCTGCAGCGTCAGTGTCACCCAAGGACAAAGATTCTACCCATGACCAAAGTCTCCGTAGGCTCCCCTGAACTCTTTTTCAACGAGGCCCTGAATTTTGGACTTCAATGTTTGTTTCTGCACGCCCAATATGAACAAGAATCCTGCTATGTCAGTTTAACCAGAATCCCGCATCCTCCACATCTGATCCCCTTCCATATCTGACCAAATTCCGCACCCTCTACCACCTTCAGGTGATGCAAGAATCCTGTTGGGTTAGTTGAACCAGAACCCCCTTAGCCTTGATGTTTCCTCTCAGTAATTTTCCATCCACTGACCCTACCTTGCCCCTTGGCAATAAATTCCCACATTTCCTTGTTGTATTAGGTGTTGAGCCCAATCTCTTTCTCCTACTACAAGACCCCACTGCGTGGTCTTTATACCTAGCTTGTTAGTAACCCCTTGAATAAAGTCTTCCTTACTGTCTTTAACACATGTGACTGAATAATTTTTTTTCTTAACACTGGGGAGCTCTTTAGAAATTCGGGATCATAGGCACCTCCCCAGGCCTACTCAACCAGAGTGCTCACGTGAGTGAGATCCCCAGGGGATTCATGAACACGTTCAAGTCCGAGAAGTGCTGACTTAAGGGGCCAGGAATGGCTCCTTAAAGTGAAACGCACGCAGCTATGAAAACTTAAGGACACAAGAAAGCAAAAGGAATGGGCAGGGTGGCAGGCCTACATGAATACCCAACCTTAGGTGGCAGCCTGGTCAAAGGGAGAAGGCAGAGAACAGAGTCCAGGGCCTCAATTTGGGTCCCTGTCATTCTCCCAGTGAAAACTGAGCCGGGAATAGGACTGTTAAGTTGACCACGGGGTTTCCACACTCGTGGTCTCATTTGAGTCTGGCTTAACCTTGCAAGATCAGAAGGATTCTTTTGTCAGCTTTACAGATGAAGACACTTCAGCTCAGACAGTAGGGGCCTTCCTCACAAAGGCCCAGTTGGAGTGGTTGGGTGCTTTGCTGCAAATGCTGAGAGGCTGGGCCTGGTGGTCCTCACTGGCCCAGGAAGCGTGCACTGGGAAGAGGGGCCAGCCCTGAACTGGAGGGCTCCCCAGAACAAGTCCTTTCTTGCCCAGGAGTGCCAGGGCAGCTCCCTGCAACCCCCACTCAGACCGAAAAGGCTTTCGGGTATCAGGCCTGATCCGAGCAAACTGCACAGATGCCTGTCACCTAGATGTGCAGGAGACCTCAGAGAGCTTTACCTCAGCTGCCAATGGCTGCTTTGAGGCCTGGTGCTGCAGCAGCTAAAACCAGGGAGAGTGAGACGTCTGGAGTCTAGGGTCCAGGGGGCATCTCTGTTGCTGCTGAGCACAAGGGCCCAGGTCCAGCCTCAGGCAAGGGCTGCTTCCTGCCCTCCACTCTGTTCCTAAGCCCCTCATCACAGATCCATTTGCTGGTCTCCAGATTTCAAGCTCACACAAATTAGAACCCACCCTTGGAGCTCAGGCTGACCTTTCAATATGCAGAGAGAGAAAAAGAGCCCAGAAAAGTAAAGGAACTGTCTTTGGCACACAGCAAGCTGGTGGCACCCCAGTTTTCCCTTTCCATGGCTGCAGTCAGCATGTGTGCCCCAGCCTGGGCATAGCCAGAGCCTTGCTCCCAGGAAGCACTTTCTGAGTGGTGTCGGGTTCAGCGATGTTGGCCTTCTCCAAATCCAAGGGCTGCCTCAAGGCCCTCGCACGGGTTGTTCCCTCTGTGTGGGAGACTCTTCCTCTCAGCGGCCCCAGGGCTTATTTTCTCAGGACACACAGGTCTCTGCTCACAAAGTCAGCTCCTCAGAGAGGCCCGCCCTCATCTTGCTTTGTAAAGCAGCCCCCCTCACCCTGTTTTGCTGCTTATCACATCTCTGAACCTTCCCTGATAGCATGTTCTATAGCAGGGGTCCCCAAACTACGGCCCGCGGGCCGCATGCGGCCCCCTGAGGCCATTTATCCGGTCCCCGCCGCGCTTCCGGAAGGGGCACCTCTTTCATTGGTGGTCAGTGAGAAGAGCATAGTTCTCATTGAAATACTGGTCAGTTTGTTGATTTAAATTTACTTGTTCTTTATTTTAAATACGTATTTGTTCCCGTTTTGTTTTTTTACTTTAAAATAAGATATGTGCAGTGTGCATAGGGATTTGTTCATAGTTTTTTTTTTATAGTCCGGCCCTCCAACGGTCTGAGGGACAGTGAACTGGCCCCCTGTGTAAAAAGTTTGGGGACCCCTGTTCTATAGCAATAGTTTCATTTTGTTTATTTTCTGTCTTCCCTGACCTGAATATGAAAGCCAGAGTGGCGGGGACTTTGTTTTGTTAATTGCTGTATCCCCAGTGCCTGAACGGTACTCAACATTTAAGAGGTGCTTACTAAATATTTGTCCAATGAGTAAATGAATTCAACCCACACTGTCAGGGTCTGAGGGTAGTGAGGAATTCCCTCCCTGCTGTGTCAGGAGATCTGTGAACACATCCCCATTTCCACCCTCCATCTCCTCGGTAGTTTGCAGATTCGGCCTCTCACACCTCTCTGTTCTCAGGGAACTGCATGAGAGAGACGGGGCCACGTCTTGTCCTCAGATGGCTGGTCTTTTTCCTCTCTGTGCATCCCAGACCACCAGCACTACCACCATCCCCAGGGTACCTTTAATTAATTGCTCATCTGAGTCCTTTCCGCCTCTCAAGCAAAGTGGCAGGCAGTTTGTAATTCTGTCTTATTGCCTATTTAATCCTCGCAACCACCCAAGGAGGCAGACACAGTTACACTCAGACGATGAGGCTCAGAAAGGTAAAGTAACTTCCCTGAGGCCACACAGCTAGTCAAGAGCAGAGTGGAGACTCAGACATAAGTCCCCTGATTCTTAGTTCTATTGTCTGTCCTTGTCTGTGCCAGCTCTGGAGTCTGGCGTGGAGGAGAGAACACCACACTGAGTCATCATTGCGATAATAAAAGTGAAGTGCCTAGCAAGTAGTTGGTGCTCCGTGAGGACCTGAGAACCCAGACAGGGCTTTGCTCCTAGAGTCTGCTCTGTTGGAATGTTGTCTGACAGGTCTGGCAACCCTCTTCTGCCCCTTATTTTAGAACACCCACCAGGGGCAGGTGGGACACAGGGAAGCACTTGGCAGAAGGCTGTGAGCTTACACCACATTGGGTGCTGCCCTCCTAGTTCTAGAGATGATTTCAATGGTCAGAAGCAGAGCGGTCGGGTGGGCAACCGGGCAGCCCAAACCGGGGTCACGCTGCCACCCTGAGCAGCCTATCTCCCTGGGTCCTAATGCTGCAGAAAGGAGCTCCTACCACACCTCCATGACAAGCCTCTCCTCAGCCTCTCCGGTCGGCAGACAGACAACTCATCACCCCATCACATTTCCTGACAGCTTGTGTGGGAAGGAATGTTCTTCCTTTTATTGAACTGGAGTCCTCCTTCCTGGAAGCTATGCCCATGAGCTGGCCCTTCATGACCTCACGGAATAATCTTTCTTCAAGGGAGGGACAGTCTCCTCCCCCACCGAGTTTCCTTCCAGTGAAATGATCATGGGTCCCCCTAACCATTCCAAACGTGACAGAGCTCCCTATGCAGCCTGCTTTTTCTCTAACACTCACATATTCTAGATACCAGGGCTGTCACCTCTCATTTTTATGGCTACCAGGCCTCTAGAAATGCAGCCCAAAGTCACATTTGATCTCTGAGCAGCCATCTAGACCATGAAAGGTATGAGCTGAGCTTTGAAGAATAACAGGATTTTAATCCGGTATCTAACACAATGGTGAGCACATACATAGAAATAGCCTCAAATGTACATAGAAAACAAGCAGAGAGGAGACTGGCCAAAGCCATAAAGTCAGGAATGACCCTGGCCTATTTGGAGGAGAAGTAGACCTGGCTGATAGAAGTCCCAGGCTAAACAGGGAGTTGGGGCAGATCATGCAAAGCCTTGAATGACAGGTTCGGGAGTTGACACTCCTTGAAGGCATAAGGCTGTGACTAAAGGTTTGTTAACAAAGTGATATCCTGGCCCTTGATTCAGAAAGTTTATGGGATGAGGGGGCAGGAGGGGAGGAAGGGAGCCCACATTGGGAAGCTGTCCCACCATCCAAGTGGAAGGTAAGGAATTATAGAATGTCACCCTTCAGGACGATATATGTCTCCCTTCATCCATAGGTGAGAAAATCAGGGCCCAGAGAGAGAAAGTGACTTGCTCAAGGTCACACAGCTGTCAAGGAACAGAGCATAGACCAGACTTGATTTTTAAAAATTTTCAGCCCAGACTGACCAGGCGGTGGCGCAGTGGATAGAGCGTCGGACTGGGATGCGGAAGACCCAGGTTCGAGACCCCGAGGTCGCCAGCTTGAGCTCAGGCTCATCTGGTTTGAGCGAAGCTCACCAGCTTGGACCCAAGGTCGCTGGCTTGAGCAAGGGGTCACTCAGTCTGCTGAAGGCCCGCGGTCAAGGCACATATGAGAAAGCAATCAATGAACAACTAAGGCGTCGCAACGAAAAACTAATGATTGATGCCTCTCATCTCTCTCCGTCCCTGTCTATCCCTCTCTCGGACTCTCTCTCTGTCTCTGTAAAATAAATAAATAAATAAAAATAAAAATTTTCAGCCCAGATGTCTTGCTGTCCCATCAGGCTCCCCCATGGAGGCTACTGACACCTTGGCATCCAGTAAGTGTTCAGAAAATAAATGTGGGCTTGGTTGCATGTGCCACGTTGACTAGGTTATAGGGTTAAAGAGGCATTACAGGATGGGTAGCAATAAGGAGAGGTCAGGGCAGGGTTTCACTTGTCTCATATAAGGGTGAACTCATTCCAGAGGGTCTTCTTCGGGGGTCAATTTGCTGAGAGCTCTGGGGGTACAAACGGACCAGGGTGTGAGCGCACAGGGAATATCCACCTGACCTCTGGAAGGAGGCAATCAATACACACACTCCCTGGAGGGCCTGCAAGGATGTCCTCTCTCTATGGTGGGAACCCAGCAGGGGAGAATACACTTCCACCTACTGAACCAGTGGGCTTTCCAGGTGATCTTGAGCTAATCGCTTACCCTCTTTGCATCTTGGCTTTCTCATCCATGAAATGGGGATGATGATACTTACCTACCTCATCGCCGAGTTATGGGAATTAATTAATGTTTATAAAGGACTTGGAGATCCACAGATGAAAGGCACTATAGAACTACAAAGTATCATTACTGTAATTACATTACACTATTATATCTCGGGCCAAGGGCCCTCTGCAGCTTCGCTTTATTACTAAGAATGGGCGATGGGGTACAGATAAAACCCAATCTCCCCCAACCATCGCTCCAAACTCCAACTCAACTCTATCTCGATCTAAACTCCCGGAGATTCCATCAGGCTTGGAAGACATGACAAGCGTCTCCAGCCCCAGAATTCCCCAGGGGCTGAGAGACATCGAGAAAGACTGTCTTCTCAGTCTCCTCCTGAAAGCAACAGTTCTGGGGGTGGGGAGGTGTCTTAGGAGATCAGGGGCTACTCTGGACTCATCCAGCGGCTGCATCCCACTGGCCAGTCTGACCCTGAGTCTTCTGGAGGCTCCTCTTGGGAGGGGCCTTCTTTGTGCCAAACTGGTGCTCCTGTGGGGTCCTGTCCCACAGTTTTCCTGGCCTCAAGTCAGACCCATCATCCAGATCAAAAAAAAAAAAAAAAAAAAAGTCTGTCTGGCCTTGAACGTCAAGCTCCCCCATGTTTATTGAACCAAACCTCCAACGATTCCTATGTTCACCCAACATCACTCATTTCACAATACCCCAACCTGACCGAGTAGGCGAAAGCTAGATCAGAAAGAAATATAATTAACTTTTTACGAGCTTATGACATGGTTGCACACTCCTTGCCTGCCAGCTTGTCCAGTCACTCACAAATGATGATATACATACTATAAATTATATCATTATCGACCTATAATTATAGGCAACATATATATGAATCCCCCTGAAGGAGACCGAGGCTCCAAGATGACGTACCCTAGCCCCTCAGTTCCTTGGGAAAAAGCCGACTGGCAGGAGGGGAGGTTATTTCCAAATTTCAAAGGCACTTGGTTAAAACAACAGAGACACCCCCTTCTATCTTCACACACACACACACCCCTTGGTCCCCCAGAGTGTATCAGCTCTCCCCACAGCTCGCACAAAGCTCGAGGTCTTGGCATGAACAGATCTGGACATGTGAGGGCAACTCTCAGGGGGAGAGCAGGAGCAGAAGGCCTGGCTCCGGGAGCTCCAGGGGGCAGGCCTGGCGTCCAGACAGCGAGAGGAGACCCTAGGACGCTCCAGCTGGGTGGCCAGGAGGCCTGCCCCTTCCCTCAAGCCTTAGAAGACACCTTCAAGGACACCTCTGTCTCCCAGGACTAGCTGGGCATTCATGCTCTCAGAGATGTCTTCATCCCACCGGGGCGGTTCACAGGACCTGGCAGTGGTCTGGCAACATCCACATCCCTTCAGGGTGGCCAGGGCTAGACCTGGCTGTGGTGGGCTAAAGACCCGCCTGGCCCCCTTGGCTGATGGCAGGGAGCTGTGGGTTGCTGAGCCTAGCTCAGTTTTTCATGGGACCCCTGGGCAGGAGGCAGATGATACACTGCGGGTGGGAACAAGACAAGAACTGCTCCTCTGGGCCATGCCCTCAGCTCCCCACAGGCACCCAAGCCAGCTATCCACCCCTCCCTTCTTTCCTCCCTCCCTCCCTTCTTTCCTTTTCTTTCCTTTCCTTTTCCTCCCTCCCTCCCTCCCTCCTTTCCTTCTTCCCTTCTTTTCTTCCTTCCTTCTATGCTTTCTTCCTTCCTTCCTTCCTTCCTTCCTTCCTTCCTTCCTTCCTTCTTTCCTTCTTCCCTTCCTTCCTTCTATCCTTCCTTCCTTCCTTCCTTCCTTCCTTCCTTCCTTCCTTCCTTCCTTCCTTCCTTCCTTCTATGCTTCCTTCCTTCCTTCCATCCTTCCTTCCTTCCTTCCTTCCTTCCTTCCTTCCTTCCTTCCTTCCTTCCTTCCTTCCTTCCTTCCTTCCTTCTGCAGGCTTCTTTGCAATCCTGGGCCAGGCTCTGGCGACAGACATGCAAAGGGCACGGGCCTGTCTTTAAGGATCTCAGAGGGG
This sequence comes from Saccopteryx leptura, assembly GCF_036850995.1. Classification (NCBI taxonomy): domain Eukaryota; kingdom Metazoa; phylum Chordata; class Mammalia; order Chiroptera; family Emballonuridae; genus Saccopteryx; species Saccopteryx leptura. Next base: position 190,199,568 of record NC_089506.1, read on the forward strand.
CTCCATGAGAGAGGCTTGTGGCTGAAGGAGCACCTACTGGTAGATAGACGTGATATCAGGGCACCTGATATCAGACTCAGGCAGGACAGCGGGAGGTGGACGGGACCTGTCAGGGAGGTAGAGGCTGCGGTTGGAGAGATCAGTAAGGATTTTTCAGGTGGGAAGAAATTTAGAAAGAAAACAATCCCCATGAAGGCCTAAAGGGATGACTGAAACAGTATGGTGTGCCCAGGCATCTGAGAGAATTCCTGCAGGACTGACAGGACAAGCAGGGGCGTGGTGGGAAGAGAGGCTGGATCCTGGAGCCAGGCCCACCCCATCCCACCTTATCGCCTCCTCTCCTTGTGTAAACCTCCACTTGGCCGACTGGAGCCCTCAACATCCCCTTAGTTCCCCTGTTACTTCACGGGTCGTTCCTCCTCCTTCCTCCTCCCATCCCAGTCCTGCGGCCCCTCCTCTGTCCTATCTCCCCCTCCAGGCCCCAACCGCATGTCTGCTCACACCTGGGGTGTGAGGCCCTGGGTGGTTTTCTACCCTGGTCCACAATAGCTGGGTCCTGGTCAGCTCCTGGAACCAGCCTACAACCTTACCCACCCATGGCCAGGAGCTGGGGACAGCAGGGCTTTGCCTGGAGTCACAAGTGGCAGGCTCAGAGTAACTGAGAGCCTCCTCCATCTGGATGGCAAGAGACCCCAACTGTGGCTCATCCTTGAATCACATCTTGTAAAAAATCATTTGCACATTTGAATTCAAAGCCTCTCGAAACAGTATAAACACCACCATTCTGAGTACCATAAAAACCACGTTGAGCATTTATGGAAACTAAAACATGTGTATTAACATATGGCAAAAATTTCACTTACTGCATCTTTTTAGCATTGGACTGATGCATGAGGCATCTGTGCTAAAAACATTTGAATGGAAGCTTTAGAAAAGAGCAGAATGAGAAAAAGGCTGTGGCAAAGGCTGGGCTGCTGGCAGGACTACAGGGAAGCCCAAGGATTGGTCCCTGGCATGGGCTGGGGGCTTTGGCAGAGAGGCAGGGGTTCGGCTCACCAAGAGGCAGGACTGGGTGAACATGCAGCACAGTTTGTTCACCCCGGACCCTCGGGGCAAGCCCCCCTCTCCTGCCCACCGTCCTTGCTTTTTCTCTTCTCTCATTCTCCTCTCCTCCTGCCTCAGAGAGCAGATGGCACTCAGGCAGAGGGTAGTGGAAGCTGGAAACAGAAGAGGAAAACTCTCTCAGTTCTCTTCTCCACCTCAGGTCCCGGCGGGAGAGAGCAAGTCTTCTGGGGCCCCACAGCACACAGATCCGACTCTGATGGGGGTCCCAGCGCCGGGGTTTTCACCAGCTGCTACCTGGAACCAGCATTCCCTTGCGACTCTTCTAGGCTGCTGCAGCCTCCCTAGTTACCCCATCCTAAAGGCCAGTCATGAGCACTCCTCTTGTTGCTTAAAGGAGCGTTCAGGGGTCTAGGGAACAGGAGTCCCACTCAGCAGGCCCAACTCCTTATGATAGGCCGTTCCAAGCGTGGCAGATCCAGGTCAGAACGCCAAGGCCCTTACAGAACTCACCACTCTGACCACCGGCGGGTCCTGGAGCATCTGTCCAACACCAGCTTCAACCTCAATCTGGCAACTGGGGGCACCGCCAGCCTTGCAAATGGAGCTCTGGCCTGATTCCTCAGGCCCATGTGTGGGCAGGGGTGCTGTGGTTAGGGATGTGCTGGTCTCTCTGAACTGTTTTTGGAAGAACAAGCCACACTTGTAAATAACTAATGGCCCGGAATGAGTTAACTAATGGCTGCAATGAGATAACTTTTTCATTTTATTTTCATTATTATTATTTTTTTAAGTGAGAGGAGGGGAGATAGAGAGACAGACTCCCACATGCACCCTGACCAGGATCCACTTGTCTGGGGCCAATGCTTGAATCAACCGAGCAGTCCTCAGCATCCTGGGCCGATGCTCGAACCAATCAAGCCACTGGCTGTGGGAGGAGAAGGAGAGAAGGGGGAGAGGGAGGGGAGCAAAGCAGATGGTCACTTGTCTTGTGTGCCCTGACTGGGGATTGAACCCGGGATGTCCATAAGCCTGGTCAACACTCTATCCACTGAGCCAACTAGCCAGGACCAAGACAATTTTTAAAATTTGCTTTGCTTTATTTTGTTACTATGTGTCTTTGAAAATAGCCCAGGTGGGCTTTCAACTTCCCTCTAAATGAGAGACCATCCCTGAAAGGGAGATGCAAAGAGCGTTGTCATGTGGCAGTGGATCATGTGTGTTGAGGGCTTTACAACAGACTGGCTCTTCTAATGACATGAACTTTAAGCATGAAGGCCCTGGAACCTTGACACCTCAGGTTTAGGCCCAGGGATGGGCCTTTTCCATCTGATTGCAACCTTCCGTTATTTGGGGGTGAGGGGGAAGCTGAGAGTGAAAAGCCATGTTCCTGGTTACAAGTTGGAGCACCATCACCATTTAATACTAGCCACCAAGAAGGGCCCCGTCAATGTGGGTGTCAGTGGGCCCTTGGGTATTCCTGTCCAGGGCTGAGCAAGTCTGTCTCTCTCTCAGGAGACAAGGTCAGAGCCTCAGGCAGGTATGGTGGGGTAACCAAGCCAGTCTGGAACTGGAATCCTCCATTGATCCTTCACGATGGCAGCCCTCCAGGTCCACCCTGATGATTTACTCCATGCTCATGTCCTGTTTGTCAATTAATGGAATAGATTGAAGACAGCTGGCAAGATACCCGGTACCCGTCAAAGGACATGGAGGCCCAGTCTTACAGGGGAAGGAGGAAATTAATCCGATGTCTTCCTACCTGTGCGAACACTCCTAGCTGCACCCAGACATGCAGTTTGAAAAGTTTTACACACACGGTCACAGTTGAGAAGAGCAACTACCCTCTGAGGGAGGCACCCTGATGGTCATCTCTTTTTTTTACATATGAAGAAATGTAAGAATTAGAGAGTTGAAGTGATCTGCTGAAGACCAGGTTGATGGGAGGTGGGGGGACAGCACTCAGAACTGCATCTTGCCTGACTCCTAGCCCATGGGCCCCTCTCCACAGGTGACGCCTCTCTCCACAGGTGACGCCTAGTCAGGAAATCATAACTCCCACACTGCAAGCCTACCTCCAGAGAGTGAATCTCACTCTCCCTGTCTTGCACAGTGGGTGCTAGCTGAGTCCTTGCTAACTCCTCACCAGAAGGTGGCCTCTCATATTCAACCCGATTGCCTGGTGCTCATGTCCTAAGCCAGATCCGAACCTAACATGGAGACAAAATATCCAGCTTTTCTTTCTTGCTTTGATAAAGATCAATGCCCTCAAGGTAATGTCAAAGATCACTGCCACCTCTCACCCCGAGCCAGCATCCTGGAATTTGGGTTTACCCCAGCCCTGTGAGGTCTCTGGCCCAGTGAAAGAGACATAGGGCTTCTCAGCTCACTCTCTCTTCCCTGTTCAAAAGAGAGAGGAGAGGGGGCTGGGCATAAGTAAACTGTAAGGAGATAAGATGATACCTTCCTGTCACCCTCCTGGTATTTTGATGTCCAGAGACGGCGGCCTGGTGCTTACATTGGCAAAGAAAGTGATGTAATTGATCTCCCTTACGACATCTTTCAGAATGTACTCCTCCCTCTTTCATTTCAGCCTCAAGGTGTGGAGAAGCAGGCTGCTCTCCAAAAAAACAAGAAAAACACATCCTCCCGTTAACCAGTGTGCAAAATGGCAGCTGGCCTTTCTCACACCTACAACCTTGAGAGGGCCCCTGAGAGTCTCCGGGTTGTCCAGGGGCCTTTCCAACTGGATTTGTCCCAACTTCTTCCTGCTGCGTGTTTTGTCCAGAATAGTCATAGAAAACCATGCTGCGGCCTCTGGAATAAAGCTCCCAGGAAAATGCACGGAAAGAGAAAAGACAGTGTGGGATGGGAAGGGGCGGGGGTTTGCTGTGTCTCTGGTATTTCACGTCCCCTGTGGTGGGAGGGCACATCAGGAAATCTCCTCCTGATTTTTTTTTTTAATTATTTATTTATTTATTCATTTTAGAGAGGAGAGGGAGAGACAGAGAGAGAGAGAGAGAGAGAGAGAGAGAGAGGAGAGACAGAGAGGGGGGGGGGATGGAGCTGGAAGCATCAACTCCCATATGTGCCTTGACCAGGCAAGCCCAGGGTTTTGAACCAGCGACCTCAGCATTTCCAGGTCGATGCTTTATCCACTGCGCCACCATAGGTCAGGCACCTCCTGATTTCTGAGGGGAACTTTGTGTGGCCTCATGGGAAGCAGGCACGCAGGTGTCCAGTAGGTGTTTACCAAGAGAACTGTGTGAGGCAGAGACAGACTGGACTGGGGGCAGGAAGTGCTTCCTGGGACAATCTTGCTGGCAAAGGGGTGCTTCCCAGTGGCCAGGAAGGCTGGAGGACCTACTAGAAACATTTAGCCCACACTGTTCCACTTCATGAACATAATGTGATGGGGAAGGGCCGCATTGGTTGACCACCACTGGTTGGGTGACCACATACCCATACCAGAGGTCAGGTCTCTGGCCTCAGTGACCTTCTCTGTAATAAGAGATGATATATGACATTCCAGAACCCCTAGGAAGCCCAAGTGGGGTAATAAGCATGCAGGAGACTTAGACACTGTAAAGCCCTCTTCAACAGTCAGTAGGAAACCAACGTGCATAGCTGTTGGTCAAGACTGGAGTGACGTTTCTGAAGTCCCCCTGAGGATCCATCACCAAACACATTCCTTTGGGAAGAGCACGTGTCTTAGGACAGTCACTGAGAAGTGGACGGGAGTGGGAACATTAATTTTCAGAGGTAAAAAATAAGAATTGTCTGTGCTGGCTGGCTCATGGTCACACAAAATTTCTGGGTCCTTCTCAAGCAGGCAATGACATCTGGTAACCCATTGTCTGCTATCTGCAGGGAAGAAAGTGTTAGACACGAGGGGCAGATGGAGTTTGCCTAACGTGTCTGTTCTCTTCTTTGCTGCCTTTTCAACTCTTCTTGGGAATGTGGCAAAATAGCAGCTGTTCATAATTTCATGAATAAAGAACTATGTAAATTTCAACTATGAAAATGTGTTGCATCTCTTGTGGGCAAAGTGTGGTGTATGTTCCCGCGCCGTCTCTATTTCCATCTCGTGTGCTTCTTGGGGATGATCTAAACTGCATTCTCTGGGCAACTGCTCAATTTCAGAACCAGTCTTGGCTAGTTGATGACAAAAGGCGTCACTACTTCTCCCTACAGGCCAGAGCTGGAGGCCTTTAGGCCAGGCTTCTTGGTTCCAATTCACGCTCCATCACCTCTGAGTGTGGTGTCAGTGTGTGCGTGTGTGTGTGTGTGTGTGTGTGTGTGTGTGTGTGTGTGTCTGTGTGTTTTAACTGATCTGTAAAATGGGTATAATGATATTTCTCTTTCACAGAACTCTTGAATAATAATTATGTATTTGTGAACTAACTTCCAGCAGCCTTTGGATGGGGAAACCAAATATGTTTACAGTTTTCTTCTAAATACCTGCACAAGGCCAAGCTTGCCAGCAGAGGATTCCAGCCCTGTTTGTGCAGAGCCTTGACTGAGTCTAAACAGGAACACACAGAGCTCGAGCTCTCCCCTCCTCCATTTGCTTCATCCCAGGGGGCTCCCAGGCAGCCCCCAGACACTGTACGTACACAACATTTCTGAGAAGCATGCTGTACTCCTTAGGGACAATCTTATCAGCTCACACACCCCCTCCCCCATTGACAGGTGAGTCTCGTTCTGCTTGATTGGTGTCATAGGGAAGAGCTATGGAGCTCATCGTGAATGGATCCAATGGATCCCAGGTGTGGAGCTCGGACCCATGGGTAGAAGCTGTAGTGAATCTTGTCTCAGCTTCTTAGAAGAGGAGTTTTCTGGGAGTGTGTCCTAAGAGATAGACTGGGCAGGTCTAGAAGGATGAGGGCAGAGGCCTGGTGGGCATTTGGTCAGAGTGCTGCAGGGAAGTACTAGTCCTTCAATGTGCACACAAATCACCTGGGGACCTTGTTCAAACGCAGATTCTGACCCAGCAGGTCCAAGGTGGGGCCTGAGACTGTATTTCTACCCAGGTGGTGTACATGCTGCTGGTCCCAGGACCACACTTAGAACTAGCTGACCTTCAAGATCTCTTTCAGCCCCATTTTCCTCCACTTTTGTGGTTCTGTGATCAGGGGACCACTGAGTTAATTCCTTGGGAGGGCAGGGGGTGGTTCCTGGTGGCCTGGGCAAGGGAAGGCAGAAACAGGGAGTCAAAGAGCCTCCCTCGGCAAGGTTCCCCTTAGACAAGTGGCTTTCTGTTTGGTGATTAATAGAGGGACACTGGTAGCTCCTGACATCCTCACTGAGGCCATCTTGGAACTCCTGGAGTCGGGCCGCTTTGAACAGCTTGGCCCTGAAAGGTTTCCACTGAGGCTAGGGCTGGTATGGTCAGTCCGCTTCAGAGAACGCAGACAAAAGTCCTTTCCACAGTCAAGGTGAACAAAAGAGAGTAAGTTACAAGAATGTCATTGTGCCTACAGGTAATTGGCTGGCTGAACCAATAGACTTTGTGAATCAGACCTTGTTTTTGCTCAGTTGTCCTTTGTGGCCAGAGGTTCCCTCCATTCTCCAATCCCAGAGCACTCCTGCCTGCTCCCCATCAACACTGATCTCCATCACATTATGTGAAGCAAGAATTTTCCAAAGGTTTCCCTCCTCTTGCTAGATACCAGTTCTGGTGCAAGGAACACAGAGGTGGGCCAAGCACAGGGCCTCTTGTCATGTTGTACCACACAGACAAAGCAACCAGTACACAGGAAGAGGGAGGAAGATCCCTGTGGACTGGAATAATCAGGAGGACTTCCCAAAGGAAATGAGATTTCAGGTGGGGCTTAAGGATAATAAAAATAAAGATCATTGAAAATGGGTTTAAAGGTGAGGATGGGGAGGGTATGAGGAAGACACATCCCAGAAAGACTCCCACAGGACAAGCCTAATCAAGAAGCATGAGGATTACACTACTGGTGGGAACATGAAACAGTCTGCAGTTCCTTAAAAGGTTAAGCATACCGTTAACCTATGACCCAGCAATTCCACTCCCAGGTATGTACCCAAGAGAAAAGAAAACATGTGGTTCTACAAAAATTTATACACAAATGTTCATAGCAGCATTATTTACAATAACCAAACAGCCCAAATTCCATCACCTAATGAATGGATAAACAAATGCATATCTATACAATGGAATGTTATTAAGCCATGAAAAAAAGAATGAAGTATTCATATATACTACAACATGGATAAACATTAAAAAGATAATGCCAAGTGAAAGAAGCCCAATACAAAGAACCACGTATTATATGATTCCGTTCATATGAAATACCCAGAATAGGCAACTCCATAGAGACAGAAAGTAGGTTAGTGGTTGACTAGGGCCAGTGCAGGAGGCTAGAGTTGGGAAGTAACAGAGAGTGACTGCTAATTGATATGGGGTTTCTATTGGGGGTGATGAAAATGTTTTAAACCCGATTGAGGTAATGGCTGAGCAACTTGGTGAGCATTGAACGGTACAATCTAAATGGGTAGATAGCATGGTCTGTGAATTGTATCTCAATAAAACTGTTAAAAAAATAAAAGAAGCAAAAGGTAGCTCTTGGCCAAGAGTCATCAGTTGTGTTGTGTTCTTAGGGTGTCACCCTTCATAAGTAAGCACTTTTGTCCCCTCAGTAGCCAGTTCCCAGTCATATCCCCTCCCCCTCCCTGCTTGTATTAGGTCAGGTTTCCCAGGAAGCAGACTCTGAAGCAGAGATGTATGTGCAGGAAGTCTACTGAGAATGGATCAATTCTTCTGAGTCAATATTTTTAAGTGAAGCAGGTTTGAGCAAGGCAAAGGGTCGAGCTGTGATGAAGTCACAAAAAGGCCTCAGATGATCTCATGGAGTCCTCTGGAACTGGGATGGCCTATCAGAGTTGTTCCACCTGAAGGCAAGGGGACCAGATCTCTAAACTCTCTACATTGACCAGCCATGGATGAGGGCTCTCTGCCATCCCCCCAGGGGTTTGGCCTTGAGCAGGGTGGCTGTCTTTGGGGAAGAGGGAGGAGTCTTGGGTGAGGATTTAGCTGAGCACTGTCAGCCACCAGCACTCCCAGTAGCAGGGTGATGGAGGGTGTCAGTCCCCTAAAGGGAGGACCTGGGCGGTGCTCCCCATCATTTACCACACTGATCTTCCTTCAGGCTGACTGAGCCAATCTCCTCATCTCTGAGAAGTGAAGCTGTCCTTGTGTCCTCACAGCACAAATAAAATAAAGCAAACTTGTTTTGAAAGGACTGCACTAAGAATATTCCCTTTTTTTAGGTGAGAGGAGGAGGAGATAGACAAACCGCCGCATGCGCCCTGATACGGATTCACCCAGCAACCCCATCTGGGGCCGATGCTCAAGTACCAAGCCATTTCTAGCACCTGAGGCTGACACGCTCGAACCAACCAAGCTACCCTCAGCACCTGGTCTGATGCTCAAACCAATTAAGCCACTGGCTGTGGGAGGGGAAGAGAGAGACAAAGGGAGAGGGAGGGGGAGAGAAGCAGATGGTTGCTTCTCCTGTGTGCCCTGACTAGCAGTCAAACCTAGGACGTCTGCATGCCAGGCCGACATTCCATCCACTGAGCCACCAGCCAGGGCTTGAAAAGAGCTGCGCTATAGGACAGTTCTGGAACCCAATCCTTGAATTCTCTCCAGTTTCTCTATTTTTTTTCCTTAAATTTTAAAAATTGAGATAAAATCCACATAACATAAAAATCCATTCCTTCTTGTTTGTAAACCTTTTATTTTCTCCCCTTCTGCTATTTGAAGGCATTTCAGCATAAGGCTCGCCCTTGAAAGCAGCAGCAATTTTTAACAGCACAGAAATAAAGACCAATGGAGAGTTTAAAATGGCAATAATAATGACAGCGATGTGCCGTCTTACTACCATTGGAGAATGGTGAAGTCACTTCTTATCCAAAGAGGTAAGATTCTCAGCAAAGTTATGACATGTCCCTTATGGGTTGTGTTCATAAGCCACTGAAAAAACATCGCTGTATTCCTTTGCATATTCTCAGAAGAAAAGAGGGGAAGCTGACTTTAGTATATTGCTGCAACTTTAAAAAAATAATACATGATGTTTGTCTCACAAACGAAAGCAAATTGGATCATCAAATTGCTTGAGTCACCTGAGAAACCACAATTTAATGCCATCTTTTAATACACAGGGTTCTTATCTCCAAGTCAAATTAAGTAGAAAAACAAGTTTTAAAAACCCTTAAATAATTATGGAAGTGGGCAGAGGTTTTTTGTATTTTTTTTTTTTGTGATCAAAATGGTTGATAACACTTGTATATGGAGCGAAAAACATCTCATATAAAAATTTAATCTGAGTGTTTTTGTTGTTAAAATTCTCATGTGAATCATGAATTATGAAAAACATGACTGGAGAAAGCTGCGAACAAGTTGATTCAAGTATCTCAGGCATCTGATGATCTCACGCCCCAGTCCAGCTTGGCTTCTGGGACTGTCAGGATTTTATCAGGTTCAGAACTCGCTGATGGCCTAATGCTGGCTCCAGGCCTCGCCCCGGCTCTTTTCGCACCGGCGCCAGATGTTTGGAAAGCACTCAGGAAGTCGTGGAGAGCCGAAGTTGGGGCTGGCTGACAGTGAACACAGTGGGCAGTGGCTGGGATCGCTCTCCCATTCCTGAATAAGAAGAGAAAGAGACCCGGAAAAAGAATGGCAGTCAGATCGACTTAGACCTCATGACTCTTGACCTGACACTTAACTAAGGAATAAATCTGGCTCCTTCCTTTCTTTCTTCATCAGAACTTTTTAATTAGCTACTATGTGCCAGGCATACAGGTAATAGGAATGCCAAGAGAAACAAGACAAGGCCTCTATCATCAAACAGCTCGGTCTAGTGGGAAAAACTGAAAAATAACTGAAATATGGTCAGACAAACAGATTGCAGGTAAATTTTGATTCTAAGATGCCATCTGTGTGACCTGCATGGGGTGCCAAAGGATGGCCTTGACCTTGAGAGCTGGGACCTCCTGCCTGCCCTAGAGACTGGCTGACAAACTGTCCTGTGAAGGAGGAGGGAAGACTTGCCTGCTTCTTACAGGGAGGTGGCTCAACTCTGGGCAAAGAAAGAAGCCTGTGACCAATCTAGTGCTTGCTGTTAGAAAGCTCTAGCAACCAGCCAATCAGAATAGATGGACCCTGACCAACCAGAGTGGACGATGGCCATGACAGGACCATCAGGGCCACACTGGTATCAATGTTGGGGAAGCAGGGAAGAGTCTGTTGTGGCTACAGCGTTGATTACCGACAGGGAAGGCAGGACAAAGACTGAGATGGTAGGTGGGGGCTGAGAGTTTTAACCACCAGGAAAATGGGGAAGCACCTGAAAGATTAGCAGGAAAGAAGCCAGAAGAGCATTTCAGTATGCACACCAAGGTGGGCCTGTGCAGTGTCAAGTGGATGATTTGTCACCATGTCCTGTGTACTTGAGAATGCATACAAAAGCCAAGATTGAGGAGATGAAGGATATGAAAAGCAGAGGATCCGGGGCCATCAGTCTTCGTCTTCCTCTCTTTCTGCACACAAAGCCAGCATCCAGTCATTTGATGTCCACTTCCATCACATCGCCCTGTCCATGACCTAGAGCAGTAGTCCCCAACCCCCGGGCCGTGGACCGGTACCAGTCCGTGGGCCATTTGGTACCGGTCCTCAGAGAAAGAATAAATAACTTACATTATTTCCGTTTTATTTATATTTAAGTCTGAACAATGTTTTATTTTTAAAAAATGACCAGATTCCCTCTGTTACATCCGTCTAAGACTCACTCTTGACGCTTGTCTCGGTCACGTGATACATTTATCCATCCCACCCTAAAGGCCAGTCCGTGAAAATATTTTCTGACATTAAACCGGTCCATGGCCCAAAAAAGGTTGGGGATCACTGACCCAGAGCCAAGAGCAATAGCGAGACCCATGAAGATCTGATTTCTGTTTATTGTTATTTCACTTTATTGTTTTATTATTTTTAAAGATTCTATTTATTGATTTCAGAGAAAGGAGAGAGAGAGAGAAAGGTGTGTATGTTTGTGTGTTGGGGAGGGGGGAGCAGGAAGCGTCAACTCATTCTCGTATGTGCCTTGACCAGAAAAGCAGAAAAGCCTGAGGCCTAGAACCAGCGACCTCCATGTTCCAGGTCAACGCTCTATCCACTGCACCTCCAGAGGTCAGGCTGCATTGCTTTCTAATCCTTTTTTTCTTCCAGCCCCACCTAACACCTAGTAGAGCCCAGCCCAGCCTGGAGGAGAAGTCCACATTTACTATGCCCTCTGGGGGCACTGCCTTTACCAAAGAGTGGGTCCACAGAGCCTGCCTCCTCTGAGTTTGGCCAGAGGGCTTGAAATAGCCCCCAGTACACCATGAGCAGACACCAAGGTGGAACCCTAATGATTAGTCCTAGCTCTAAGAATTTGAGCTTCTACTATGCTTAATTATTTCCCCTACTACACATTTTAAGTAATCTTGCCTCCAAATCACAAAGTCACAACATATACTGTAGCATACTTGAAATGGGTACACAGTGTGAGTAGAGCCCAATAAGGATGCCGGACCATATGCTAGATAACTCTCTGGCAAAGTGACCAGCTCCTGTGCACTTGCCTGCTGGCATCCAGGAAAATTGCAAATTAGCACAGATCACAGAGCTTCAGGGCTGGTCCCAAATCCTGGAACCCACACACTTGAAGTCACTATTGCTGAGGATCTATGGCATGATCATCCACTTTCTGGATGAGGTGACTTCCACTAGTGTCAGCAATTTAGGCATGGTCATCCAGCTAGACAGAGAGGCTGAATTCATACTGGGTCCTGCCTAGTCTAAAGCCTATGCTGTTTTTACTCCCTGACCCTGTCCTTTTTTTTTTTTTTGGTATTTTTCTGAAGCTGGAAACGGGGAGGCAGTCAGACAGACTCCCGCATGCACCCAACCGGGATCCATCCGGCACACCCACCAGGGGGCGATGCTCTGCCCCTGGGGGTCGTTGCTCTGTTGCGACCAGAGCCACGCTAGCGCCTGGGGCAGAAGCCAAGCCCGGGCCATCTTTTGCTCCAATAGAGCCTTGGCTGCGGGAGGGGAAGAGAGAGACAGAAAGGAAGGAGAGGGGGAGGGGTGGAGAGGCAGATGGGTGCCTCTCCTGTGTGCCCTGGCTGGGAATCGAACCAGGGACTTCCACACGCCAGGCCAACGCTCTACCACTGAGCCAACCGGCCAGGGCCCCTGACCCTGTCTTTTTGGTGATGATCATAACTGAGTGATCCTGATGCCCAAGATTTAAGGTGTGTGAAATCTCACAGGAGCTGAGTTGCTACCAGTTTTTCTCTTCCAAGAGGGACTGTTAAAGTTCTCCTTTTGTGGAGAGCTCACACACACCTCATCTTCAGATCACCCTTCCAGGCTAAATTCTATGACCCCATTCTTCAAGTGGAGAGTCTGAATTTACCCTGCTGGCTGCTGGGCTTCCTTCTCCCTGTCACAGTTCCCCAGCGATTGGGAAGGTCGTGCGCTCTGCTCCTGTGCCTGTGTAGAATCGCAGCTACAGCCTTACTTTGCAGAAGTATCTTTTGCAATCACCAGGCAGGCTCAGAAACCACAGGCCTCCCTGAAGAGCAGGCAGGCTTCTGTAAGACTTCCCAGGGTACCTTGTGAGCCATTTGCAAAAGAGTGTATAATCCTCAACTGCCCTTTTCTTCTCTCTGTGCTTCAGGAAACAGAGTCAAATTGTCTCAGCCTTCAAGCATGTTGCTTTCGTGGTTTCTCCCTTAATCCTCAGAGCTAAATGCTGTCAGATCAAAACTGCAAAGGACCATTGCCTCAGCCCCAGCAAGAGATGGTTCTTTGAATGAAACCAGTCATTAATGCCTTCATTCATTCATTCAACACATCATTACTGACAGAGCCAGACCCTGGAGACAAACCAGTGAGAGAGAGGAAGACAGATCTGGCCCCTTCCTCACCACTCTTAGAGGTTAGCAGAGAAGATAAGCCAACCAGGGGTGCTTTAGAAACTTGATGTTATACATACTGACAACAGGACAAACATGAACCAAATCTTAACGGAATTCTACTTTGCAGAGTTGCATGCATGTTTTTGTTTTTCATTTTAATTCACTTATATATAAATTAAATATATTAAATTTCATAAATATATGAAATTTCTGCTGTATCAGGCAAAGACCTAGCAGAAAACAAGAATCAAATAGAAATGATTCAAGAGATGTTAAGAAGGAACTAGGTATGAGGTATGGCCAAAGTTGAGGAAGCCAGTCAAGGATATTGAGGCCCCCTAAAATTAGCAACAACAGAAAGCTGGTACTACCTGTAGGTCGGAAGGGGCAGGGAAGGGTTATGATGGCTGGAGCCACACTGGAGGGAGGGACGGCCCAGTGAGGGGATGGCCTGGTAGAAGCTATCTTGTGGGAGGACACAGACTCCAGAGGCAAAGCAGGAGGGAGCGAGTGACCAAGCAAAGCCCCAGCCTCTCCTGCCTCTCACTACAATATTCTACAAAACAGGAACTCCATTAGCTTAACCCAATGGGAAGCCAGAGTGCGACGGAGTCTGGCAGAGTGGCCTCCCTGGGGCCCAGGGCAGGGGAGTAAAGTATGGAGAGTAGCTGTGGGGAAAAGTGAATGAGAATGACAATGAACTGGGCAAGGGGTGGAGGAGGGACTTCAGGGAAATGGGCTAAGGGTCCGGGAGCTAACGTGCCTGCATGAAATCATTGCTCCTAGGTAAATGCTTCTGAGAAGGTGGTGGTGTTGAAGGAAAAGTCTTAGCACAAAAGAAAAAGGAAAGTTAGGATAGCTGGTTAATCGGTGCTCTTTAGGTAGTCAGAGTGAACTGTTTAGTCTCCAAATGGGAGAAATGGGAGGGCGGGTGGTGCTAGTAGTGGTTCCTCCTCATTCTGTCTGTATTGACCAACTAAACCGATAACTGCCAGCTGTCCATCCCTCTGTGTGATGAATTCACAACCATAATGTATGTGCATCTGGCCCTTAGTGAGAGTTCATGGAGACTCAGTAATGTTTGGATGGAGAAAAAAATTCTTGCATTCAGCAATATGATCTTCAGCAATTGACAGCTGGTGATAGAGGAGCTTTCAATCTCTTATTCTGTTTCAGGCTGAGCAGCTAAGTCTGGTGTTTAGCTGTATTTTGTATCGATTTACAAAATGACAAAGAAAATTTCCAAAGCTGTCAAACAAACAGACATTTATGAAATGAAGTTATATTTCATTGTGATTTATGTTTTCTTCCTCATCTGTTATGGATATTTCATTAGTGATTAGTCAGAAACTTTTGAAGCTAGCTTTGGAGTTTGTCATTTAAAGTTTTCATATCAATTTCCTTAAAACACAAGAAATAGCATCCTTATAAATAAAGCAAAAGGCTAAGCATATAGACAGGTAATGTAATGCAGAAAGGAAAACAATTTCCAAACATAGGCAATTACGAAAAATAGAATAACAAAGTAGGTAATGTTTCAAATTAAGTTCCTAACTCTACATTTCACTTAAGCCTAATAAAATATTACTTATATTGCAGTAATACCATTTAATTATTAACTATTCTATCCAACCAGATTAATAACTACGTAAAAGATGCTTGCTTAAATTCTAAATTTTCCCTCTACTTAACAGTCCCTCATTATGAAGACTATCCCTCATTTTAGAAAGTATTTTCTTCTGTCCCTCAAAGACCTGCTGTTAACTCATTTTTAATGCTATAAATTATTTATAATGCAAAGCAAAATAGAGAAGATGTCACAGATGCATCATTTTATGTTCATTTTTCACCTATTATATTTTCTTGGGCTCAGGCAAATTTTAAAGAAACATCATTCATAGATCTAAAACCTTGGCCTGGCCGGGTAGCTTGGCTGGTTGGAACACTGTCCTCATGCACCAGGTGTATGAGTTCGATCCCCAGTCAAAGCACATGCAGGAGCAAGATTGATGTTTCTATCTCTCTCTCCCCCAAAAATCAATTTAAAAAGAAAAGATAAAGATCTGAAGCCTTCTTGTAAGGAAGGTACATATGCTGTTACCTTCCCAGATGTTGGCCATGTTTTATCTTAAATACTCTTTGCAATAAGTCTGTGAGGCAAATACTATTGCCCCATTTTATAGATGAGAAAGAGAGGCTTGAGGATGTCACATGGCCTGCAAGTGTCATGTCCTGGTCTGACCCCACATGTTCTGCTTCACCATTTTGTGCTTTCTCTGCAAAATCACATTGCTAAGTGAACTGGTAATAATTACCTACCATAATTTCCAATGTTGCTGTTTACATCACATTCCATTGCCTTATATTTGACTTTTGCTGGATCACTAGCAACCTTAGCACCTGATAACAGCAGTGGGGCCAACCTCCTTCCATGACAAACTGTATGAGTATATCTAAGTTAATGGTTATATTTATGAGTGACATGTCATGAAAATTCAATATCACAGGGCAAGAGTTTGGGAACTTTGCAACCAGACAGGATGTGCCGGGGAAGATTCCTTGTGTTTAAAATATGTTTTTGAAGTTTCTTCTGTCCATTTGTGTTTGCTTTTTACTCCATGGTCATTGTAATCTTGGTTTCAGAACACTAGACCATCAGACCTCAGTTACTCAGGGGGATTTGCATTGGGCAGGAAGGCTGTTTTTACTTTGTGGGATCCATTGCTTCTTTCATTGAGTTTGGGCTTTGGATCCTTTGGACTCAGAGAGAAGTTTCAGAGATTCATTCAACCACTGTACCATGGCTAGCAAATCAGAATGATAAGGCCAGTGGCTCCAGGATAGAGGCCCAAAGCCTGGGAAAAAGAAGTCCATTACCATGGTTACTGCAGAGCTCAAGACTAGAAAGGGGGATGGGAAATGATACAGTAATTTCTTCTCTGTGAACTCAGTGATAAGAAGGTAAGGGCTGTCAACTCCTAACACTGTTTACTCCAGAACTTAGGAGACATTTAAGGCATCTTTATTCAGAGACCCCTGGCCAGGCCCTAAGAATTCCTTCAGTCTAGTTCACTACCTCCAGGGAAAAAACTGGCTCATTGTAGGCTATTATTATATGACCTGAGGACAAGATAACAGTTGTTAATTTCAGGTCATCTATGAAGAGTGTCTGTCACTTCCTGGTTGCTGGTCATTATTTGTGTGTTGGGAGGGGGCAGAGGCATGCAAAAGCACCTGCTTTCCTTTTTTAAAAAATTACTATGCTTTATTTTTTAGAAGTAGATGTACAGAAAAACTGAGCAAATAGTAAAGAGAATTCCTGTATACCTCACACCCCACACACTCTCCCCATCATTAACATCTTGCATTAGCATGACACATTTGCTACAATTAATGACCCATATTGATGTGTTAGTATTAACCAACATCCATAGTTAACATTACATTTCATTCTCTGCATTGTATATATAATCTATGGGTTTGGAGAAATGCATGTCATATAACTACTATTACGGCATCATACAGAATAGATCCCCCACCCTAAAACTGTAGTGCTGTGGGTCCGTCCCTCAGGCATTTTCTTCATCCTGAAGTTAAGCAAAGACCAGGCTCCTGGAATGAGAAAATCTGAGCAAGTATACTCCCAATGGGCTATGAACATTCTCTGACAAGGATCTGGGCTGCTGAACAAAACTGTGATAGTTACAAAGAGTTAGAGACAGGAGACAGCGAAACAGACCGGTTGAGGGAGAGTGGGGCCAAAGATCCCTTCTGGAGTGAAGAATAAGGAGGAAGAAAAAGAAAATCTTCACTGAGTGATGTCTGAGCATAAGTCCAATGCTTTCTGTGTATTAACGCTTGAATCCTACAAGGTAGGTGCAGTAATTATTCTATTTCACAGCTGAGGAAGTGCAGGCAGAGTTTAAGCAATTTAAGCCCAACGACACAGAGAAAGAACATGTTGTAACTGAGATTTGAATCCAGGCACCGTGGAATCAGGGAATGTACTCTTAACCTCCACCATTAGGAAGGAGTTTGTGACATCATTTCATGTCATTTTTACCACAGCCCTATGCAACAAATTAGTTATAGTTCAGAGATAGAGCCTCTCTGAACAAAGCTGCCCAGCTTCATATGTGCAGAGCCTAGAGTTTGCACACAGGTCTAACCTGTCTGATGTTCACACCTATGACCTTTTCTGCCCCATGGCCCGTCTCCTCTGAGACAAGGGTGGGTGAGGATTTAGTTCCTTTCTTCATCTGTAGAGTGGCCGCTGCAATTGTTCCAGGGAGCGTGAGGGAGGCAGTTTTTAAGAGAAGCAGAGACAGGAAATTTGGCCTATTGTTTGAAACAAGAGGTGCAAACAAGTCTCTGCTTTGAAGTGCTGAATAACAAATTCCACTGGGAATGGAAAGGCGAGAAGCTACAAGATTCTTGAGCTGGTGTCAAATGCACCCAGTGGAGGGCAGGAGGGGAAGAAGGCCTTCGAGAAACTGGGGCAGGATTTGTTTGAAGAGAATGTCTTAAATAGATCAGGATACAGAGGATAGGACGGGGGCGAGGGGGTCATTTCTTTTTGTTTTCTAAGGGAGCCCGTTTTGACAAAACACAGCATCTAAAGGTGGGGGTGGGAAGTAACTGGCTCAACAGTAAAACGCAGAAGAGTTCCAAAAGAAAACAAAACCAAACTCCACCACCTGGTCCGACTTGGTTGGTAATAAAATGCTATCGGATAAACGGAGCTTGTGTAAACTAATCTCACCTCCCACTCACAAGTCAGTATCAAATTTAGGAATGAGAGAGGGTAAGATACTGAACTGGGAATGGCTTGCAATCGCTTTACTCAACTGCACGCCTTAGACTAATCACTATCCGTGACCCCACCCTCCCAGGCAGACTTGTAGCCAGAATGGGATTGTTAATCAGATACTTCCCCAGACAGGCCATTACACCAGACTCCCCTAAAGTGAAGAAGTAAGAACCCTGGGCAATTAATTAGCAAGGAGATTCCCAATGATGACTGGGAAAACATATCATTCTCCAACTGCTTAGATTGCCAAACATCCCATCTGCCTGTACTCAGGGGGACTCTGTGCTTTTTAGACTCTTCCTATTGTCTCTCATTTGCAATCGATGTCTCATTCAAGACCAAGGTTAGGTTATCAATCTTTGTCATAGATGCCCTGGAGCAGGGGGTCTGGAGCCTCCACTGTTGCAGAGAAATGTCTGGAGATAAAACCTCTACCGGGAAGGACTGCTGGCGAGCAGGCTGCTGCAAGGTAAGATGGAGGGATCCCTCCTGGGTGGGCAGTACCCACAACTTCCTGAAGGGGTGAAAGAGAGGCTACCTGTGCCATGTCCCAGGTAGGTTCTCATCAGGTTGGTGCCCAGGTGTGACAGAGCATTGCACATAGGTCTAGGGTGGTGCTGAAAGCCCAGACTTTGGCTTACCAGTGAGTAAATCCCATTGGAGAAGTCTCTACCGCTCTGCGTCTGTCTTCTTATACTATGTGAAAGGGGAATAATGCTTCCTGCCTTGAAAACCTGGGCTAGGTTTACAGAAAGAGCTGCATAAAGCATGAGACAGATGGCAGGTGCTCAGTGGATCATAATTGTTGTCATTAGGTGGTTTTACAGACAAGGGTGACTCTTCTGTGTTGGGACTTTCAGTCTGGCCCTTGGATGTCCCCTCTTCCAAGAGTTTCCATAATATATTTTACTTGCAGGAGGTCTGACCTCAGAAGTCCACAAAGGGGAAAGAGGTATAAAGGAGGTCCATAGCTGAGTCAGATGGGGTTGGGTGCCTTGGACCTTGTGTCTCAAGAGCAGAATCAACCAGCTACAGCAATGGACCTGTGTGCAGTTGAGGTTCATGGGGTCTTTATCTCCATCAGATATTATTTTCTTGTCTATATCAAATAACATATAGGATGAAACCAATTATATGTTTCTAAAGCCTTCTCAGCCAGATTTTAAACTCTCTCCAGGACAGGAACTATGCTTTTTATTTGGCTTCATTTGTACTCCCCCACGGTGCCTTTCCAAGTGCCCCAGTGCGTGCGTGCAAGCGGCCCCACCCTCTTCTAGGTTCTGGGAGCAGCTGCAGATTTGAGCTGGCTTTATTTCTCATCACACCTGGGAAAGCAGGAAACTTTGCTTCTCTGTATGTGGTTCTGGTCTCAGCCCTGATTTCTGAAATAAAAGGTTCGGGGTAAACAGGCCTTGATGTTGAATATGAGAATAGCTCTTGCCAAGGTCAGACCTACCAGAGATTTCATTCTGGTAATAAGTGCTTACGTTGCCAAAACAGAGAAGGCTGAAGGATTACAATGCTCTGTGGCATGAAGAATGTATTTCAGGGAGGTGAAAGGCATTTAATAACCAGCAATGACATGGTACAGGAAGAGAAGGCTGCAAGGAACATTCCTCTGTCACTCTGGGATTTCTTCCCACAGTTCTCAGCTCTCTGATGGAGAAGGAGCAGAGAACTCCCTTGCGTTCCAAGCTCGCACAGAGTAGGCCTTCAATAAATATTTGTTGGAGGAATAAGTAAATAAAAGCATTAATTACTTTAAAAAGGCATTTGGGAGGGGCCCCTGAGATCTGGTCATTAAGGTCATCAGAATTGAGCAGGTGTTTGGCAGTCCTGTTGAGAAAACAGCTTTTTGGTGCTCTGAATCTCAGTCTGCTTCTTTGTGAAATAAATGGTAGAAAATATCAGAAAGAATGCAGAAAAGCAAAGTTAGGGCATGTGAATGTAACGCAGTTGAATGAGATTAAATAACGGCAGTTGACTTTTATTGGGTGTTTACTGTATACAGTTAGTGATAGAAGCAGTTTATGTGAATTTCCCCATTTAATCCTCACTGCACACGATGAAGTGCACACTTCTGTTGTAAAACTGAGACTCAGTAGTTAGCTAACATGCTCAAGGTCAAACCATTCCTCACAAGAATTTGAACCTACATCTCACACTGTGGTTGTCTGCTGTTTAAACACAGACTGGACAGATAAAGCCAGGGTCCTTTCAGACACGATGAGTTAGAAATGCGCACTGGTGTAGGAATGGGTCATCTGCAGGAACTGCATATCACTTGCAGCACTGTGGCACGTTGTCCACAATGGCAGTTTCCCCACTTTCCCGTCCACAGGTGCTGCCAGCATCTTCCCATCTAGCCGATCTTTAAGGTGCCAGCCTGCTCTCCACCTCTTGGGTTTCCAGCTGAACAGCCCACTCACTGTGTCCCTTCTTGTATGGGTTTAGCCTGTGCTGCTCGCGCATGCTTTTCCTGATCCCAAATACCCTCACCTTTCTTTCCACACTTTACATCCTCTTCTGTCTAAGACCCCATCATTTCTGAAATCATTTGCTCATCTACACTGAGAACAAATCTCAGTTCATTGCTCAAATCAACACTAATGCTATGGAATGTATTAGCATTTCATCAGTTTCTTTTCTGAATATTGTTTCCCTTGTGCTTAGATTGAATCATTTCCCCTCCACATGTTATTGCCCTATTCTCAAACAAAACTGTAAGCTTCTAAGGGCAGGGACCTTGTTTACTGCTCCTATGTTTCTTTACATTGTCTGACACAGCCCTTTGTCAAGATTCAGTTTCTAGTGATTGGACAGTAGATGTTCCAACATTATTGGTGACATCCTTATCTGCCACCCCCCGTCTCCCAAAAAACCTTTCTAAAGAACACAGTCACAGTTTGGCATCTGGCATTGTATCCCCTGCGCTTTCTTTCACTAGACCATAATGACTTCAGTTTCTCTCGCATGCCTTTGTATTTTATACTCACTTCAATTAGCATTAATAGAACAACACTTGGCACCTTTATAGCATCTTTGCTTGAGAGCTCAAAAGCATTTTACAAGAAAGTATTAATTATTCCCATTTTACAGGCAAGAAACAGAGGCAAAGTCAAACAGTGACTCAGTCGCAAAATTAGGACATGATTTTCCCTCTCTTTTCAATTGTCTGTTTTAATTACTAGATCATGCTACCCCCCTCTAGGTTAGCGTTAAATTACTATTTAAACAAATGACATGGGCTTTTTCATATCTTTATTTTAAGTGTTATCTGCTATTTTCCTGCATTATAAAGGTAGCAAATGCTCATGGAGAAGTCATATTACAAACAGAAATGTTAAAGAAAATAAAACCCATAAAGCCTGACCTGTGGTGGCGTAGTGGATAAGGCATTGACTTGGAACGCTTAGGTCGCCGGTTTGAAACCCTGGGCTTGCCTGGTCAAGGCACATATGGGAGTTGATGTTTCCTGTTCCTCCCTCCCTTCTCTTTCTCTGTGTCTCTCTTCTTTAAAATGAATAAATAAATTTTTTTTAAAAATAAAACCCATAAATTCATTGTTCAGAGACACCCAACTATTAATGGTATAGTGTGTTTTCCCTCAACATTCTATATGTATATAGAGTATGCTATTATTTGTAGTGGAACTCATACCATGTCTCATTTTCCTCTTATGTGACAAACATTTCCCATGTCATTACATATTTTAGTAAACATAGTTTTTAATGGCTACACCCTATTTCATCATTTACTTAATAATTTCTGTATTGTTGGACATTAGGTCATTTCATTTTGTTGTTTTTTGTTTTGCTTTATTTGTTACTAGAAATACCTCCATGATGAAAATATTTTCAGTTTATTCTTTTGTTTAACATTTATGTTTTTCAGATTTTATCTGTGTGTAAATGTTTTAATAAGAAAAAAAGTCACTAGGTTGAAGGCCCACTTTCCTGGCTTCTTTTTTCTATCTCACACACAAACAAAATTTTGACATCTGGTGAGATTCTGCTAGCTACTTAAACTTCTAAAGATATTATAATATGGATTCTCAAAAACTGATACTAAATCAAACATTTAATGTGAGTGAAGCTTGAGGGAATGAGAACAGTCTTCTGTTCTATTTTCCATTGGAACAAGCTTTCAAAATCCTACAAACCACACTTACCCCCCCCAAATACAAATCTGACAGTGCTTATGACAAAAGAAAATCTAATTACATTTCTTGAAAACAAATCTTCATTCAACTCCAACCGTACAACTGTCATAAAAGATCTTGTTGAGAAACAAAGTATTTTGTTTAATGTTTTGAATACAACTTTGAAAAATTATGCCCTATATGTCCTGGCACTTGGGACATAGTTGTGTATTTAAAATGTTGGATGGCAAACTGATATTGTAAGGGCAATATTAATAATGAAAGGTCAATATAAATAGAATGTATATGGCTCATATCTCCCAGGAGCAAAGAAAAAGAATTAATATAAGGTTTTAACACAGAACTTGCACTTTACATTAAGCTGGATAATAATATTTATATAGTTCTTTAAATATTTCAAGCCCTTTCAAGCTACTGATGATGTACACTATTAATTTCTAGTGGTTCAGCAATGACATCAGTAAGAGTCATACAGAATGGCATTTTATTTCAATAGTGCACAGGAAATATATATGACATTACCAAGGTATCTTATGATGAAGAGGAGATAAAAAGGGGAAAATGAGATATGATATTTCAGTAAACTCTAAATTTCAAGAACATTGGTATTAGACTTTGAGTCTGTTAAAAGATACGCAGGTGAGGATGTGTGGCTGGTGGGGTGGGGTTTGGGAACTTGTGGGATGATGGGAAGCCTCAGGTCCCTCTGCAGGCTTGAAATCCCAAAGCAGTGAGCAGTTGAGTCCAGTAAGCAAGATGTATTTTCCAAGTGTAAGCCACCTCCATCTGAAAGACTGAGCTGCAAGTTTTCTTGTTTAAGACAAGTGGAGGAGAACAGAACATAATCATTAGAGGTGTAGAAAGATAGCTAGAGAGAGCTAGTGGCATCAACATATGCCGTCCAGAAGTGGAAGGCAGAGTTAAATGGTGGGCCAGAAAGTAAGTCTTTGAAGATTCCAAAAAGGGTCTTAGAGACTGAGAGATGCTGTCACCAGAGAGAGGCTAAGAGGGTGGTGAATAGGATAGTCTACTGTTCAGAAATCATTATAGTTTGTTCTTACAAGTTTGGCAGGTTCTTGGTACAATTATATAACTACATATACATTTGGCGTATAGAGATGAATTATGTACTATGCATGTAATTACATGCAGCAAAATGTGTACTTTTATTTGGTGGGTATTTACATAGTACAGTGAATAGTGTACTTAGAAATAATTAACATAAAGTATTATTTAAAAAACAAAACAATTAAAAGTAGTTTGGTTTGCTTGAGCTCCATCCAGAGAGAGAGAGAGAGAGAGAGAGAGAGAGGGGGAAAGAGAGAGTCTGGAATCTTCCTTTTATTTATTCCAGTAGTCTATGCCAATTGTTCTGGCAGGCAGTCACCAAAGACAAAAGGAAGAAAGCATAATTTCCTTCTGTTATTCATAATCTTTTGATTTAAGGGAAAGACCTTTTCAAATTTCAAGTGTCTCAAAATTTCTGTCTGGCTTTAACTATTGCTAAATTTAAAACATGTACAAATTCAGTCAACTTCAATACCTTGATATAATTTTCAATTTCTATATTTGTAAAATTGAGATTCCTATATGACTTATTAGGAGTATTATTTATTTCTACCATGCATCAAAAAGTAGTCATGCCTTTACATTTATTTGTGAATAAATAATGATGTAAACATTCAGCACTATGTGTTGTCTCTGGTTATCTGAAATATTTCTTGTTGAAAACTATTCAAAACCAGTCTAATTTGAATATAAAAATATTCAGAAAGTGAATTAAGATTTTAGAATGAATCTTTTCAGTTTTCTTTATAAGCATATTATTACATAGAATTCAGATTTCTGATTTTTTTTCATTATTTTGGATTGGGGTTAAAAACTCCAGATTGTTCTCTAACTTTTCTTTAAAGTTTCTATGTGAATTTAGTTTTATGAGTCCATTATAAATAAGATCGCAGAACATAAAGACTCTTTTGTGAGGGACAAAAGTCTTTTATGATGATGCCCTACATTGTAAGTCATTTTCAAGTTTGGAGGAAATTCTTGACAGTTAATTCCTTCAAGGAATTAGGTTAAGTGTATGAGAATAATTACTAAATTAGAATCTCTAGAAAACAAGGTAATGTGTTTTCCTTTCTTGGGACTACCAAAGGAGGATCAATTTAGTAATAAACAACCCATATGGCATTTTAGAGAATTTTCCGGTTTTCACCTTAATGGATTTAATCAACTATATGTAGATGTTGGGAGACAGGAGGGTCCACCAAATGTCAGGAAGGTAGGAACATGTGAACTTCTAAAAGTGCCTTACAATTTCCTGTAAGTTATACTCATTAGTATCACATCCCAATATGGCTACTGAGCCTTTCTTAGGCAAAATAAAATGAGTCAGAAAAGAAATTTAGAAATTCTGAGATCCAATATTAGTTATTTATTGCCTTATTTTGGTGCTAAATTGTTATTTCATTTAAAGGTGTCAGGAACAAATGTCATTTGGTCAGCCCCCTCCACCTTCATCTGATTATTCAAGATTTGATTTTTGGAAGCTGGGGACATTATTCACATACTTGGGAACTGGGAAATTTTTTCCCCTCAAGAGAGGGCCTGAACATTAAAAAGTGAAAAGAATGTCTCTGGATTGTTTTTATTTGTGCTTCATTCTAACATCAATTTTGAGTCAAAGTGCTTCTTTGTACTGGGCTAGTTTATTCTATTGTCTCTGTAAGTGCTAATGGAAATCTCTCTCCTTCCTAAAACCTTAACATTTTCTGAGTATTTTATACAGTACACAGCTTTGTAGACCCACTATATTTAGATGGCAATAGGTCCTCCTGAACTACAATAGTGAGAAGAAAGAAGATAGCCTCTTAGAAGTAGATATAATTTATTCTTAGTCTGTCTATGCTCAAGGAGAAGAATTTTTACTCTAAAAAGTCTTTTAGTTCCCCGTTGATTATTTCACTCAGTTAATTTTTGATCAGTGGTTTATCTTGATGCCATTTTAAAGTGGTAACATTTGTGGTGCTGGCAAAGTTATTCTAAACTGCCCTCCTCCCCCTGCCCCAGCAAGAAGCCTTGTATAACCAAAACTTTGGTAGAAGAAATCTAAATTTTATTTAAAAAGAGCTTAACCTCTGGGCCAGTTAATGTAATGTTTTTCTAAGTCAAGTTAGCATATAAATAATGTAAATATAAACAGAAATGTAACAAGGGTATTTAATACTCATCAAATTTATTTCTAAAATAATGGAGTGGCTTATTCAAAACCCTGAATTCCAACCAGATGTATTTCTGGAGTATTACACAGGTCATATATATTTTACTTTTTTTGGTTCAAACCCAGGGGATTGACACGATAATTAGATTGAGAACATCTGCACCAAATCCAAACCATTTCCCTGATCCTTCCTTGAGCCTTCCCCAGGGAGGACTTTTTTTTTTTTAAGTCCCTGCACATTTTATTTGTCTAGCCATCTTTAGGGCTATCCCGAGGTCTCGTCTGCCTGCCACCGCACAAATAGGAGAAGGCATCGGTACCCGCAAGTGTGGGATAGGGGAGGAATTGTTAGATGTGGCATTTCGTCGGGACAGGAATCGCCAGAGGTGGCAATGCAGTTTCCTGCCAGAGGCCTGGCTCTGGGACAGGGCGTGGCCAGGCGCGCGGCGAGCCGGTGGGCACGTGCGCGGGGACCCGAGTGTCAGGGCGCCGCTGCCCTCTACCGGGCGGCGCTGTCGAAGCTGCAGCGCGGCCGCGGGCCGACAAGCGCGGGCTTCGGCGCCCCTTGCCCTGGCGGCCCTAGGCGTCCGAGGTCGGGAGTGCCTCGCGTGGCGCGGTGTCATGTTATCTGGGGCTGAGGCTTCCGACGCACCCCCTGGCGCCCGCGCGCTCCCATCCACTTGTTTCCAGCCCCTTCTGCTAGCCAAGGATGCGGTGGGGACACCGAGAGAACCCCCGCTCCAGACCTCAGGAACCAAGAGTTGACTCATCTGAAGCTCCTGGTCAGCAGTGCGAGACCAGAGGGCTCGTGTGTTCTTTAAATCCTGGGCACTTTCATTTCCAGTCCTTTCATTCAAAAATGCTGAATTCACTCCAATGATCAGCGCCAAATCTTCGAATTCAGTTGAACAGCAGTTATATCTCACATGTTTTATTTTGTATTCCATACAGATTTTATTTACATATAAATTTTAAGATTAAGGAGTTTGGGGATTTGTTTTAACTAATTACACGTTAAAGAGTGCGCGAGAGTAAAAGTACGTATTCCTACTGGAAACTCTAAAACTCACACGTGTATGTAATCAATTAAAGATGACGATCATAAAACGTGTGCTTTTTGCCAGGTTTCTGTGAAGAAAAAAAATCAAGAGAATTGACTTTTTGGTTTAAATTTTAGCATTACTGTAAACTAAGGACCATGCTTTCTGTTATAAGTGCTCCCACACTTTACAAGTTTCTACACCCAAAGGAGTGAAAATCGAGGTGTCTGAACTACAGGAAGTTTCTAGGGCTGTTCCGCTGAAGCTGTGCGGGGGAAATACAGAGCTGTGCTCCAAGACTTTTCCTGTCGTGGCCTAAGCTGGCGCAGCTCAGGAGAATAGGGGCTGCTCCGACCGCTGGCCACCGGGCTTGCGGTGCGGTGCGGTGCAGAGCGAGGTCCGCGCAGCATTAACTTGAGCGGCTACAGGAAGGTTAGGGGTGGTTTCTCTCAACTCCACTCCCCCCACCACGAAACAGCTGTCCCAGGCGGGCTCAGTCTCTAAGTCCCGCTGGGGTACCGGGGTGTGTGGGTGTGTGTGCGCGGCTAGCGCGCACCGCACACGCCAGCCGCTGTGGGCCCCAGCGGTGCCCAGTAGGGGTTCCGGCAGGTGGTCGCCGCAGCTCGGTGCGCTCGGTGCCTAGCAAAAGGGCGAGCAAAAGCCGCGCCGTCCCCGCGCCCGCCCCTACGTGGCCGCAGCCCCCAACCTAAAGTACTGAAGGGGCGGCGCTCGGCCCGGGACCGCGACCCCTGGGGGCCCTACACACGCCCCAGGTGAGCTGGCCTCGGGGCCTCCAGCGGGGGCCCGGAGCGTCCCTCTCGCTGCCCTCCAGCGCCCCCTCGGGGCCGGGTCGGCCACCACGCCCGCTGGGGCTGGGGGCCTGGGAGGGGCGGGGGTCGCGGGCCGAGTGCCGGGCGCGGGAGGAGGGGTAGGGGACGCGCGCGCCTGGCCCGGCGGCGGCCGCCGCGCCCTCGGGCTTCGACTCCGGCTCCCGCTCGGGTTCGCTATGGCTGCAGCGGCGCCGTGAGGAGGAGTCCACGTCCTCGGTGGCGGCGG
Organism: Saccopteryx leptura; assembly: GCF_036850995.1. Classification (NCBI taxonomy): domain Eukaryota; kingdom Metazoa; phylum Chordata; class Mammalia; order Chiroptera; family Emballonuridae; genus Saccopteryx; species Saccopteryx leptura. The sequence goes on from NC_089506.1 coordinate 190,226,912, forward strand.
CGGCGGCCGGCTCCAGGCCGGGTTTTGGCGCCGCCCGCTTGCTGCCTCCTGGCGGCTCCTGAACTCCAGCCCCCTCTCTATCAGCCTCTCACTCCGTCTCAATATGTCTCAAGATGGCGGCCAATGTGGGATCGATGTTTCAATATTGGAAGCGCTTTGATTTACAGCAGCTGCAGGTCAGGCTTCTCCGCTCTCGGCCTCTCGCCCGGGGGTGGGGGCTGCGGGCGGTCGCGGCCTCCCCCGGGGCCCCGGGCTGCCCGGCCGCCGGGGGGCCGCAGCGGCGGGGAGGAGGGGGGTGCCGGGGAAAGCCGGGCCGAGTCGGGGACAAGTCCCTCTCTCTCCCCGGCCCCCATTGATAACTCGCTTGATCAGAAATTGATCCTCTTTGTTCAATTCATCGATCAGCCCAAGATGGCGCCGGGAGCCGCCGCCGCCACCGCTGCCCCCGGGGTCGGCCCCCACCCCGGGCGCCCCCCCGGCCCTGCGCCGCCGCCACTGCGGCCGCGGCGGGACGGGGGAGGGGGCGGCCCCGGCGGCCCGCGGGGTGCGCGCGCGAGCGGGGAGCGGGCGGCGGCGGCAGCGGCGCTGCGCCGGGAGGGGGCTGTGGCCGGTCGGCGGCGCCGGGCCACGCATCCCGCACCCCCGGCCCGCCGTATTCCTGGGGAAAGTTTGTGGGGAGTTGCTGTGGGGGGTGAAGCGCCTGCCTTTCCAGGAGGAGCCGCCGCCGCCACTGCCGCCGGCGCGGCGGAGCTTGGGCTGGTGGCGCTGTGGTGCCGCCGGCTCGGGGGAGGGTCAGAGCGGCCACCGGCGGCGGCGCGGCCCGGCTCCGGCCAGGCGGGCGGGCGGGCGGCCGGGCTGACGGGTGTCCGCGCTCCCCAGCCCAGCCCAGCCCTGCCCTGCCCGGGCTCCAGCCACTGACCCGCGCTGTCAGCGGGTCGGACCGCGCAGTCACTCCCGCACTCGTTGTTGGGCTCCTAGCGCGGACCCCGGGGTTTGTTTACGTCCGGGCGGGCGCCCCGGGGCCACCCGCAGACCCTGCAGACTCACCGCTCTTTTGTGTGCCTACCCAAGTGGCGCGGACCGGCTCTTCCGCGGCTAGGGTCCTGGGTAGGGGCGCTTTGGGGAAACTTGCGAGGGGTGGCTGGGGCGCCCCGCGCGCGGAGCCCGTGTGTCAGGGAGCCCTGGAGCGCCCGGCTGTCGCCGGTGCGGGCACGGGCGGGGGGCTGCAACTTTCTCCAAGCGCAGGCCCTTCGCTGAGTCCCGGCGCGACGTCTGCCTGGGCGGGGGGGCGCCTCTCCCCGCCGTCTGTGCCGGCGGCCCGCGCCCGGCGCCTAGCGTCTCCCGTGTCCCCTAGTAACCCTTCAACTCCCCTTGGACTTCTCCCGGGCCTTGCCCTCCCAACAGGGTCCGAGGGTGCGATGGAGCGCGCAGCGGGTAGGCTCCGAAATGCCTTCTCTGGTCCGGTTCTAGAAAGCAAAGCCCCGGGGGATCCGGCGGTCTGTGGCGTGCCGTGTCGTGGTCCGCGCGCCGAGCCCCGGGCTCCTCGCGGGGATAGTGGCGGGGCTCCCTATCAGGGCCCCAAGCCGCAGCTGTGCCCAGGGGGCGCGTTCTTGCCATCCACCTTCCACCCAGCCGAGCGGCGCGTCCTCGGGGTCCGCCCGGAGCCTGCCAGCTTCGCGCTCGCGGCGCCTGGACAGCCTCAGGACTCTGCCAGGTGGATGTTGTGCTTAGCGGGAGCCAAGTTGAAGGTGAGCGGCATGTGGGCCAGAAGCTCCGTGAACGCTGGGGACAGACTACGGTTTAGAAGGGCCCAGGGCGCTCTGGCGCTCCGGGGGGTCCCTCACCGTTCCTGGGGGTCTGCTACTGCTCCCAACTCTAAAATGTGCGTGAAGGTAAACTTGGCGGAACTTACCTAACCTGAAGGACTGGTGATTGTGACCTACAATACTTTTAGGAGGAAAGCAAATGAAATCCAGATGCAGGCTTGTATGAAATGAAGCGGACTGGATTAAAACATATATAAATGGAGTCTGACAACTTTAATTGTATATGCTTGTTTTCTGCCCTTGCCTACATCAAGAACGGTAACGCAGATTCATCGTCGTTATGAAATGTCTTCAAATTTCTCATTTAACTGTGAAGAAGACTATGGAAAATATGTATTTCCGATAAGATTAAAACTTAAAGGAGTTTGAGTATTTATTGACTAAAATAGATTACTCCAAAGTGTCTATTGTGTAAATTAGATTCCTGAATCTAATGAACATAGCCAAATGGCATTTTTGATAAATTGGTCTACCCTGTTTTAGTAAAAATAGCTCCCTTTTACCATAATTTAATTCTTGTGCTTATTGTAAAACCCGTTGTGGAGTTTTAAGAGACATACCTTAATTTTCTATTTTTCTTGTCTTCCTGAATGTGACATTCTTTTTTTAAGCATCCTGGCAAAACTGCCTGGGAAATGCATTTGATTTCTAGAGAGTTATTAGATCTTATGAACTCTTTGACAATCCTCCCCCACCCCCAGTGATTAGTGTTCAGGATATCATGAGGACATTTAACTGTGTAACTCTAGGATTGGATTGAAAGTTTCCCTGTCAGTTTATATGAATGAAGGAGTAGATGTTGATCTTGAATTTTTAAAAGCATCATTTTCTTTCCTAAGCACCCATAGATATGATTTGGCCTTAAATGATTTCCTATTGCCGCTTCATCGCATGTTTGAAAACTTCAGTTGACTATGGACTGCCAAAGTTCAAAGTATATAAGACTAAACTGGTTCTTTCTCTGGGCCCTGAAGAGGCCTTTTGAGTTGATATCTAGTTTAGTGTAATCTCGATTCCCACAGACAGTAAGTGACCCAATGAGACTGCAGTTTGAGAAGACAGAATTCATTGGTTTCAGATTCTTTTCATCTTTCCAGAACCTCTTCCACTGAGATCAGGTTGCTTGCAGAGCCCAGTGTGGGTTGTGGCATTGATACCTGAGGGTGAAGAGACTAGTCTCAACTAGACCCAGATCCAGGTTAGAGACTTCAGTGGGTCCCTGCAAGATAAAGCAGTTGTGCACCTCTCGAATACCAGTGAGCCAAGGATTGTGCCCTTGTCCCTCTGCTTGGTCTGTTTTGAAGCTGCCATGGGATGCAGAGTGAGTGCCCAGAAAGAATTTATGAAGACTGAGCTCTATTTCATTTCATTTTTAGTCTCAAAGGCTTGTGGTATGGAAGTTTCAGTGCTCTGGTGTTGCTAAGACTAGTTGGACAAGTTTTTACCCTATCCCACACTTGTAAAAACCAGGCTTTTTTTCTTTTTTTTTAAATGAGGAAAACACCATTGTATAAATTTGCCTTTAAATACACGTTTGAAAAGAGGACAACTTTCTAAAACAAGCTCATGTAACTCTGTATGTTAAAGCTTTTTGGGATGGGCCTGCCAGTGACTTGCTTTCTTTGGGGCATTACTCTTATAGGGTGACTAGTGTTTTCCTTTAAGGGGCCTCTTGTAAAAGTAAACTTTAAACATTTTTCTCTTTTCAAAACAAGAAAGCAATTTCAGTTTTACTGAAAGTCTATTTTCTGGTTGCTTTTATTTTGTTTTCAACTGTTAAGGAAATGTGTAGGAAACATCATCCAGGACTGGTCTCATAAGAAGTCTATTATTTTGATTGAAATATGTATGTCATGAGTATTCTTTATGAAATGAGTAAACAAATCAAGGGTTTCTATGCGACTGCTTATTTTCTTGGTTCTTTTAATATCGGTGTTTTTGAGGTTGGGTATGAAGAGATGTCATTATCAATTGACTAAAGTTTTTATTTTTCCTGTGTGAAATTATGTAGGTTGTTTGTTTGGTCTTGGTGCAAATTAGTGAGAGGATGAGGTTATGCAATAACTACTGATACCATTGGGTTCACAGAGACCTCTTTTGCCTGCTTCCCCAATTTTACCTATCTCCTACAAGTAGTTAGCTACATGAGAAAGTTGGAAAGGGAAAGGAGACAGATTGCCAATTCCCTCAGGAATTAATTCTCCTAATCCACTGAGCTAACCTTAAAAATGCTGTCTGGTGAGCTGATTGAGCCCAAGACCTTTAATGGCTGTTGAAAAAAGTCCCCCTGTTGTGTACAATTAAAACAAACCCACCAGGGTTTGTGAGAGCTGTGCAGAAACAATAGTCTGTGTTTCCGTGCCCCCCCCCCCCATCCCCAGGGTCTACCTGTAGCAGTCAGTAGTCAAAACTGCTCCTTAAGGCTGTGCTCACAGTCTATGTCTTAGAAGAGGAAACAGGTCTTAATACAAAAAAACCAGGCTTGAAGTAGAAAAAGCCAGTCGTTTCAGCTCATTTATAAAGCCCAAGGAACATCTGCAGTGAAATGAAGGAAGGACAGATTTGTCAGAGGAAAACTTGTCCTTTTTTAAAAAGAGAAATTAAAAAAAAATAGAGACATTCAACATGTGAAAAATCCTACAGAGCTCGGCCAAATTTCTACTTGTGCTTCCATTATGTAGCTCACAGATTTGGCCTTGTGTAAATCTCACCTATTTAAAAGACAAGTATATCTGATGGACTGTAACACAGATGCTGCCTAAAAGTTTCTCTACAAGTTATTCTAACATTTAGGATCATAAATAATTTTAAAGGTTATTTTAAAACCTATTTAAAATTACTTAATGTATAACTTAAAAATACATAGTTGCTTTCCCTACTAAAGATCTGATTTTTACAAGTAAAATAGACCTTCATATATCTTGTCCCGTTGTTTTGTCTGAAGCTCTGCATTATGGCTGCAGGGAGATAGTTTTGGTTTCAACTGAAATTCCCTTGCCTCTGATTGTTTAAACCAGACCCTTAATCTTATTTTAACATACTTAAAATGTTCAAAAAACCCGGAAGAATTGTTTTGTATAAGTAGCAAGTGAATGTAGTTTAAACACTCAAGCAATTCTGCTATCTAATTGGAAACAGGTGGAATTCTTGGAATCCTGTGTTTAAATCTTATAGCAAAGCATAGAGACACTTTTTACTTAAGGCCATTCGTTTTGTTGAAGCTATTTGAAGAGGAGCCCCATGACCTCTCATTGTGTGCACTACCGTTTACGTGGACGTTCCAGTCGTGCTGGGCATTTTAGGAACTGGATGCCTGGACACCTGAGATAACTGAGTGTGCAGATCCCGGAGCAAAAAGGAACTTGAATGGCATAATTAGACAAGGGATTTAATATCTGTATTAATGTAACTTTTATAGCAAAAAGGTTGTGAATTCATTTTGTGATTTCTAATTTAATAAACATTTATTGTCATGAGTATTTGAGTACATTTATTATACCCTGATAATGATTTAGAATTCAGAGAGAAACTACTTTCCCTAAAAGCTCTACATTTAGAGATTTAAACTTAAATAGCAACCCCTCCATCCTCCCACTGCCTAAAATAATGGTTCGGGGGCTATTTCAATAACAGTGGTGGGGCATTCTGAATTGTCTTTTTTCCTATTCTAGTTTTCAAAGCCAGCTAATAGTCCTATGTTTGTCTTATGTTTAAGAACCAAGTTTTGGTAGGTGTTTGGGTATTGATTTCATTCATTCACTCATTCATTCATTCAATTTTAGAGAAAGAGGAGGGAGGTAGGGAGAGAGAAGGGGGAGGAGCAGAAAGTATTAACTCCCATATGTGTCTTGACCAGGCAAGCCCAAGGTTTTGAACCCGCGACCTCAGTCTTCCAGGTTGACGCTTTATCCACTGTGCCACCACAGGTCAGGCAGGGTATTGCTTTCATTGAAGAGGATGACTAAGATTTGTATTGAGCTCATGGTCCTATCACATTTTTGTGTTTGCTGAGCTGTAATCAGTCCTGCTTTTCAGCTGGCTTCTGAGAAAGCTGATAGAGTAGTGTTTGGCTGGGCAGGAGGTGTCCTTGCAGGAACTTACCTGGGATGGGGACTGAAGTTCCCAGTGGCATTGCCCTTATTTGTGTCATGCCTGAAGCAGCTTTGAAGCACCTGGGCTAATGTGCCTGGGCTGTGACTTAAAGATTTTTAAAAGTGGGTATGCTATCTCATTCACATAATATGACACAGTTAAAAAACAATGAGGGTGAACAACTCTTTCTGAAAGACGTGTAATTTGTTGCAAATCCCATCAAGAATCTTTCCTTTGAAAAGTAAACAACTCTATAATAAAAATAATTTTAATTCATGCCGTAATTAAATTCCGGTAGGATGATGTTAGTGCACAAAATAAATGTTGTTAGTTTCTTCACTTGAATCTGATGGCTTTCTTTACTGCAGGAAGCCCAGAGCAGAATTTTTGTGTTTACTAGAGCCTTGTGCCATGGGCAGCCTGGGAACTTCCTCAAAGGTGATTGGTGTGGGTTCTTATTCAGAGGAGCGCCCTGTTCTCAGAAACACTGTCAGACAGGTGACTGGAAAGGAATGAGGTTGGGAGTGTTCATTCCTCCCAAGAATTTACTTGACTCCTGAAAGCAACTGGAAAAATAGCCAGGTAGGAGATTCATATGAAATTGACTAGATTCTTCAACAGAGTGGCTCCATACTTTTATAAAACACAGGAGGCCAGGATAGGCCTCCTGGGTCTTGTCCATGACCTGGCAGGTTCAGTCAGCTGACAGTTGAAATCCTGGATGCTTTTGACTCAGAATTATGAAGTTAATGTCTGAGGAAATTAGCAGTGCTTACTCTGAAGCTTGTTCTTAGCGTTATCCTGAGTATGTCATCATGGGGCCTGTTTTCTTAAAGACATTTTTCTGTTTGTTTTTATTCAATAAGTAAAAGCAGTTAACGTTTTGTTATATATGGTTGTGAGGTGTTTCGAGTTTGGTTAAGGGAAAAACAAATCGACGAACTATCTCAAGTGAATATTGTGAAATTGTGAGAAATAGAATGCTATTCTTACTGTCATTAAAATTTTATTTGAATGTTGACAGCTTTTTTCTAAATGTAAGATGTTCAGATCCTGTCCACCCAGCTATAAAAAAGAAGAAAAAAAAAAAACTAAACTCAAAAGCTTCTCAGTTTCCTCCTAAATGCAAGACAAGCTTTCTTACATTGGGTCTTTCCCTCTAATTGTTAATATTTTATTTTCTAACAGTTCACTGAAAAGAATGTGAACTCATTATAGAAAAGAAACCTTGGTTCAATTGTTGTTTTGGACTTGTAAGGGTCTTTGTTTCATTGCCACTTTCCTTCCTGTTTTTAGGGAAGAAATTGCTAGTTAGATCAAAATAATTTGATTAAGGCTAGTAAATGACACGAAGGTAAGTCCTGGTCCTAAAGAGCCTGAGGCTGCAAATGTAAGCGAGGCTGGTGGCCTGCTGGTAAAGGCAGGGCTCTGGGACAGCTCGCTCTCAGCCCACTGCTGCCAGCCCCAAGTGTCGCTGTTGTCACTGCCTGCCATTCTTGCCCCTCTTCTGAGCTCCTATCCTGCCCAGCCTGTCGCCTCCTTTGTTGTGACATCTTTTTTAAAAAGTATTTGTGGAACTCCATTATCTTGAGATTCTTGGAAGAAAGATACTATGTAAATTAAAATTAAAAATAAAATTCTTGCTGGAGGGAACTGTACATTTAGCTTTTGATTAGGTTTGGAAAATACTTTTTTTCATTCTCTGAAAATAGGAACATTCTGTTGCTCCTGTCACCATTTTTGCTTCATTCTGAAAGGTGTGGCAGATATGGTGAAACTGTCCTTTATTTTCTGTTTTTCACCATGGTAGCTGACCTAGAACTTGAACCCATGCAGATTTATGTACAGCAAATTATTTCTGTTTCACATTGTTCTGCTGTATTCTCACCAAGCATGTAGATAGCAATGCCCGTAGAACATAAACCTTTTAAAGGGAAAAGATTTTGAGTCAGCAACATAACAAATTACAACAAAAATTATAAGTAGACTTGCAAATCAAATTCCATCTTCCTCTCCTGTTTACACAGCAAAAATGTTACAAGTTGTACAATTTTAAAACAAAACTTATTATAGGAGCATCCATGTGAACATATATAGAAACATTTATTTACCAGAATTGCTTCATTTTAGCTGTACCCCAACTCCTTGCTTACATAATGCTGTGTGCTGTCACATCACTCAGCCAAGTAAGAGACAAGGTCAGGTTTGGAGGCATGAGTGGGACCTAGGAGCCAGACAGGAAGCTCAGGCTATTGCAAGGTGCCTGTCCAGGTGACTTGGTCCACTACCGGCCTCAGTCACAGGCAAGCCCTGAGGACCAGTGTGATGGCCATTGCCTGGCAAGCACTTACCTTGGAGAGCAGTCAGTAAGTACCCATCTGGAGCTGGCCATCCCGAAGAGAATGCTGTCATCACTCTTCTCTTCCACCCACTCCTCAGCCTGGTAGTCCAACTTGTCATTGGCATGGGGTTGGAAGAGGAACGATAGTGCGATATTGCCAGTTATGGCTGAATGTCATTGTCAGGGGAATATGAAGTGGTTTGCTATTGTTGGTACAGTATATGATTATGCTGCCATTTAAAAATGAACTGATACTTTAATCTTTTATGTGTGTATGCAGTTAGTATTGGGGCTGCTTGTTGTATTGAGAGCCAAATCTTTCTAACACAAGAGCTGTGTATCCTTTACTTGTTTCAGAGTTGTCTGTTTGATACAGGTTGCAATCCATTATAGATGTGGCTGCCAGATTAATCTTCCCAAACCAATGATTTCATCATGTAATTCCTTCCCTTAAACACCCACAAAGGCTCAGTTTAGCACAGAACGGAGACCACATTCCTCAGGCCAGCAGAGTTGCTGATGGTTGTCTGTACCTTACCTAAACCTTGTCCCACTCGGAAGGGTCCCAGATTCGTCATTCTCCCTGTGCACACCTGAGTATCTAACCTTATTTCACACACTCCTTTCCTTCGTTTTAAACCAATGCTGCCAGAAAGCCCCCATGTGCCAGGCACTGTGCTGCAGGGGAAGATGGCAGCCTTCAGTGGGCAGAGGTGGATGGGGCAGCTGAGATTCAGTTATGACAGAGCTCTATGCTTGAAGCTGTGTGCCTGAGATGTTGGAGGGCTGCAGAGGAAGGGTGTCAAAATAGGGGGTACAGGGTTGGGGTTAGGAGTGGTGGGCCAAGAAAGTTCCCAGAGGGGATGGAAAGCTTGAGCTGATTTCTTTTTTTTTTTTTTTTAAAGATTTTTTAAATTTATTTATTCATTTTAGAGAGGAGAGGGAGAGACAGAGAGAGGAGAGACAGAGAGAGAGAAGGGGGGAGGAGCTGGAAGCATCAACTCCCATATGTGCCTTGACCAGGCAAGCCCAGGGTTTCGAACCGGCAACCTCAGCATTTCCAGGTTGACGCTTTATCCACTGTGCCACCACAGGTCAGACAGCTTGAGCTGATTTATGTGCACCTGGGGAAGTATGGTAATAAGGGTCTTCTAGCAGAACAGGGGTGGCGGTGGTCTCTGAGACCTCCCCTCTGAGCTCTGGGTTCCCTCTTGGGTATTTCTGACCACTTGTACCCACCGTACCTTCTGGCTGTCCTTAGCACTAATGCTCCTGCTGTCCACCTTATGTTATGCATCTTCTGTTTTATCCTATTCTGGGCACCCAAAAAGTCCTGCTGCATGAGAACTGTGGGCCTCATTTAAGGGGATAGTCCCATGTGTTCTGATTTAGGACTCATTCAGCAAGTTAACTAAAGAATGCAAATAGGATTCTTTTTAGGATTGTCAGAGGCGGGTAGGTTATATTAAAATGGCTGTGTTTTGACAGCTACTGATAGGTACACATTGATAGAACATGGATTTCTTTTTGATTCCCATTTGTTAAATTCCTTCTTTGCAAGGTGACATATACGTTAGTTAAACTATACATAATTGTATTCATGGTTCATAAAACATAAAAAATTACATTTTAAAAACTAGAATTGGGCCTGACCAGGTGGTGGCGCAGTGGATAGAGCGCTGGACTGGGATGCGGAGGACCCAGGTTTGAGACCCCGAGGTCACCAGCTTGAGCCCAAGGTCACTGGCTCGAGCAAGGGGTCACTCATTCGGTCTGCTGTAGCCCCCCTGGTCAAGGCACATACGAAAAATCAATCAATGAACAACTAAGGAACCACAACAAAGAATTGATGTTTCTCATCTCTTTCCTTTTCCTGTCTGTCCCTATCTGTCCCTCTCTCTGACTCTGCCTCTGCTACAAAACAAACAAACAAAAACTAGAATTGGGTAGAACAGTTCTTTATCCTTTGACTCTGCTCTCAGCCCAAATGGGAGGAAACTTCTCCATAAAAACGGGGAAAGTGTGCATTGGAATGGTCAGAACCACACGACGCAAAGAAAGCGAGTGGGAAGAGACAAGAAGTTCTGAGAGTTAGCACTAGAGAAATGTCTCGTTTGTGCTCAGCCCCAGAAGCTGCCTGTGGGTCTGGCATGTGTCTGGGCAGCGGCTCCGGGCCAGCCCCATTTCAGAGCAGTGGCCTTCATAGCCTGCATGCTTTCTCTGCTTCTTCATTTACAAAGAAAAGTACCTAGGATATTTTTGTAAGGGGTGACGTCACTGTCTGGCTGCACGATCATTTGCATGGATTTGGGGAAGTAAGGGCTGCTGGGACTTCACTAAGGGAGGGGGGCTGAGAGGAGCCATAGACCTTAGGTCGAGCATGGGTGGGGGTGGAGCTGACATACACAGCGACAGGAAGGAGGAAGAGGAGCCACCTCAGGTCAAGGGAGGGAGAGGGTGTGATCCTGGTGGGATATGTGGGATTTTGGGGGGTTGCTGGGCATTCAGGAGTTGAGCCCTGGGGAAAGGAGAGGTGCAGCTCAGTAGAGGGTTGGTATTGAAGTCTAGAGCCTCCCCGACCCTGAGACTTCTGAGTCAGCTCATAGATAGAGCTCCAAAGAGAAGGATCATCTGACAGATTACCCTCTTCAGGCCATGAATATTCCCGTTAGCAAACTATCTGATAGTGGAGGTACAGTTTTGATGTCAGGCTGATAGGAATCCTCTTTATTGTATCACCTGCTATCCTCCCTGCCCCATCAGTACCTACAGCAAGTTTGTTAGAAGAATTTTTGGGAAATGGTAGGCAGGAGAGAGGCCTGATTGTGGGACCTGGGCCGGGGGAGGAAGGGAGCAAGCTGGCAGAGGAATAGTCTTCACTGTCTAGCTGACAGTTCTGCTGTGAGCCCCAGACTGGGAAAGCATGGACTGAGTTTCAGCTGGGACATTTTTCTGAGCCACTGGTCCTGCTGTTGGTGCTAGGGAGCAATTTATCTTTAAGCATGGTGATGGCCAAGACAAAATCTCCACTCTCTTGGCACCTGGGAGTAATTGAGTTAGTCACCGCAGTGATACATTCAAACTCATGCACATCCCCTGGAAGCACCAACTGCACAGGGTTTTGTTCTCCATTACACAGGAAGGCTGAGTTGGGAGAGTTCAGTAGCCGACTGGCTTTAAGAAGGGTCTGCGAGTGGGCATCTGTCCGGAGAGAAGAGGCCTGGTCAGATGACACTCTTTGGATCTTAGTTTATGTTCCTCAAGGATGTCTCATGGGAAAACTGAACTTTAAAGATTCAGATGACGTTTTTGCATGCCTGATTTTCTGTGATGCTGCAAATTGTTTTGTAATAAAGTTACAAACTTTAAAAAAGAAAGTATGTAAAAAGGTGAGCAGGTCTTGGAAGTAATGCACATTTAAGTGAAGTTATTTGCAGTTTTGTTTGCTTTTGGAGCAAATACAGGGTCCCAGTGCCTAGGGCCTGGGAACAGGCAGAGCTGGACCTCTGTACAAAACCCCTTGAGTCATTTCTGGTTCTAAAGGCCTGAAAAATAACTGCTTTTTAAATTGAAGAGATAGCTCAGCTTCAGATTTGAGTATAGGAAGGTCTTTCTGGAATATTCTTTTGAAAGGGTGATCAGAATGTGGCGGGAAGGATGGTAAAAATATGGATTCGGAGAGTGTGGGAGAGGGGCTGGGCTAGGAGGGAAGAGGCTAGACTGAGTGCTTGGGGGTGATGGCAAGGGAGGTGCTCTGGTCCTGGTGTTTCTGGGAGGGCAGCTGAGGGCGAAGTGGCTATGGCAGAGATGGGGCTGGGAGGGTAGCATTTAGACAGGCCACCTGTGGGTGGAGGGTCAGTGGAGGAAACAGGCTGGGGAAAGCTGCTGTGGAAGGGGCAGGGAGCAGTGCTCTGAATAAGTGGTCTGCAGGGTCCAGTTGACTCTGAGCATCCAGCAGGGCACTGTCACTTGGTGCTGGCCCTTGCAGAGGCAGCCCGTGCACATGGCCGCCTGGCTGGGCCCCACAGGTTTATTAGAAGCACGTGGGGTGACTGCCTTATTGGGCAAGTGACTCAGATATGCATGGAGTCAGCCTTGGGTTTCTTTCTTCATCCCTATTTGCTTGTTGTTAGTAATCCTTTGTAATTACCCAGTTTCATGATATAATTTTAATGGACTTAAACTCGAACACTTCAAAATTATATAATTAATTACATTGGACTTCAATTACAACTAATTGTAGTGTGATACATGGTGGCAAGTTCAGGTGCCTTCTGGTGGGGGGTTCAGGGCCGCCAGTTTTTGTTCAGCATCTCAGCAACTACACCCTGGGGTCATGCCGGCTGTCTTCTGGGTTACCTAGGAAGTGCCTTCTCCTGCCTCACCAGGAGCAGCTCCCTGGGACATGCCAAAGTGTGAGACAAGTGGGAAGTGCAGGGAGGGAGGGCGGGAGGTGATAGTGTGCATTTGGGAAGGGTTATTTTAGGATGCAAAGGCTGGAACTTGTTTGCAGGTTGGATAGAAGGGCTCATTCTAAGAAAGTGAGTTTGGGGTGGCCAGAGGGAAGCTGAGGGCATAATGTGTGATTTTCTTCTATTTTCTCTGGGATGTGGGAGGGAGATTGCCTTCAATTGAAAGTGAAGGCTCTAGGAATGGGAAAGAGTGTTTATGGAGAAAGGAAAAAGTGCAAAAATCACCTTGGGGTGAAAGTGGAAGGTGAAAGGCAGCTTTAAACATGATACTGTGTGGTATTAATTCCAGGAGGTCGGGGTGCAGGGCTTCTGGAACCCATAAACTGAGCCCCAAGCCAGAGCTTTATGTTTCTGGGTTTCCTCTTTGCAAATAATGGTGGTTTTATTTTGTGTTAGGAGGAGTTTTGCTCAGAAATCTTCACCCCAATTGACCATTGCCTTGAAAGCTGGACACTCTCAGCTCCCTTGATGGGGGACACGCAGCCTATCTCAGAATGGGGTGCAGTGTTCTCAGTAGGTTCTAGTGGTCAGGGCCTCCTGTCCCGCCCCTGCATAGCCACTTGCCCTCCTTTAATAAGGAAGACAGACACACCTGCCATTTAGCAGTTCCAGGGAAGCTTCTTGGAATGGACTTTAAACAATGGTGCCTACATGTGACATTCAGTGGCCAATGCCCTGTTTCTGTGAATACTTGTTATTTATTTGAGAGGCCCAGGGCATCTTTTCACAAACTGATCCTTATATCCCAAACCAGAGAGTTTTTCTTAATGCTCTATGCATTTTCCCTGGTGTTTCCCTATTGAATGTGCAGAGAGCAAACTGCCCTGGCAAAGCAACCCCAGCTTTTAAGCACAAGCTGAGGCAGGTGTTTGGGTTAAGGTCATGAGCAGACAGACGAGGCTTATTGATTCTCTATTTTTCAAGGGAGAGTGGGACTTAAAAACTGAGTGTACAGCTAGTTTTAAATTTGGGGAGGGGAGCAACCGGCCAGGGCCACAAGTAATGTTTTTGAGATGCAATGGTCTGGGGTGAATGCAGATTTAAGAGTGTGAGAAGAACATTTATGCTGTACGCTCTCTTTTCTAATAGCAAGCAGAATTCCATTTGCTGAGCCAGATGTCCCTCAATACTTTAGATCTAGCCAATAAAGCACTAAGCAATTAGAATGGTTAATATTCACTTAAGTATAATTAGAAGCTGGTGTAAATTGTGAATGAAATTGACAGGTTCCATAAGTTACAGCAAAATACCAAATCTTATTCAGTTGCATATATGTATCTGTGTGGGTCTGTCATTTCAGACAGGCGTTATCATCTTACCTCCTTAGTGGGACAGAAATGAGAGGCTGTTATCAACTTAGTTCACTATAATTTTGAAAGTTTAAGAACATCTTACCAGTTGTCTTACCGTGTTAAAGATTTAAGTCCTAAAGTCAAATTGTAAGTTTTTAGTGCTCTCATTGATACCTATGGCCAGGAAAAATCAAATCTCTATTTTCTGCTTGCCTTCAATGTGTGATTATGTGTTTGGTGTGTGTGTGTGTGCGCGCACACATGCACACACGTGTCTCACCCTACATGAGTTGCATTAATCACTGTTTACAGCAAATCATAATTCATCTTACTAATTTTTTTTCTCCTTTATACTTATTCTCATTTCTAGTCTCCTTCTCTCCTCATTCTAATGTATTTAATGTGCTTTTATATGGATGTATTCTTACAGAATATGTGGCCTCTTTTGTATGAGTAAGTACTTTTAATTCAGAAGTATGGCATTGTGCTATAAATCTCTCTTTCTTCCTTTTCACTCATCACTGTTTTGAGATCTGTTCATATTACTCCCTATAAATTTCGTTCATCATTCATGATTGCTGCATTGGATTCCATCTTAAGGATCCACTTATCTTAGTCAGCTCAGGCTGCTGTAACAAATACCACAGACTGGGTGGCTTAAGCAACAGACATTTATTGCTCCTAGTTCTGGAGTCTGGAAAGTCCAAGATCAAGCTGCTTGCAAACTCTGTTCCTGCTGAGGACCTTTTTCCTGATTTGTCTTCTTGCTGTACCCTCACATGATGGAGGGTATGGAGAGGAGTGTAGGAGCTCCCTAGCATCTCTTCTTATAAGAGCACTAACCTCATCAGGGGACCGCACTCTCATGACCTAATCTAAACCTTAATACTTCCTAAAAGCCCCACTGCCAAATACCATCACGTTGAGGGCTAGGGCTTCAGCATATGAATTTAAGGGGACACAGTTCAGTTCATAGCATTATCATAGCTCTCTTGTCCACTTCCCTGGGAATAGCCCCCCTCAGTGGTCTCTTAACACCCCAATGCCTCCACCATCTTCACTTCTCTTGACTGATATCCAGGACTGGATTGTTGAGTTCTAGGTTGAATTTGTTCTTTTATTGTAATTAAAAAAAATTATTTATTTTTTTTACATGAGAGGAGGGGAGATAGCGAGACAGACTCCTACGTGGGCCCCGACCAGGATCCACCAGTCCCCCCACCCATCTTGGGCTGATGCTTGGATCAACCAAGCTATTTTTAGCACCCTGAGGCTGACATGCTCAGACCAATGGAGTCACAGAGCACAGGCTGGGAGATGTTTCCCAGTTCACTTTTCCTTGTTATTGGACTATCCAAGTTTTCTGTTCTTAGCCACTTTTGGCATTTTATAATTTTCTACCCGTTTTATCTAGGTTTTGAAACTTGCATGACTTCATATTTTCATTATTTTTGTAAGTCTGTTTTTAGCTCTAGATACTTCTCATTTTCTTTCTATATTCTGCATTTTTGAATATGTCTAAAGCTTTATTTTAAGTCTCATGAAGAGTTTTGTTCATCTTATTAATCCTAAAAAAAAGCTTTTACTCTTTTTAATCTATTTACTTTTTTTTCCTTTTCTGTGGCTGAATTTCCCCCTTTATTTCACTGTCTTTTTGAGGTCATGCTCTTTTCCTAGCCTTTTAATTTGATTTCTGCCTCACTTTTGGAGCTATGTTTTCAAAGCCGTGATATTTCTTTTAAGTATTATTTTAGTTGTGTTCCATAAATTTTGACATGTGGTGCTTTCATTTTTATTCAGCTTGTAATTTTGTATTCATTTTGTAATTTCGTATTCATTTTGTAATTTCCCGTATTATTTCCTCTTTAACCCGAGTTATTTAATAGTATATATATCTTAGATTTTTGACATTTTTATTTAATGACTTTTCTTATGTTATTGATTTCAGTTTTTATTACATATGGGCAGAGACCAGAGGTAACATGCTGCCTGTTTGGAATATATGAGACTTTTTGGTGCATTGCACATGGTGGAGTTTTGAAAATGTTCTCAGAAAGAATGTGCTAAAAAGAATGTGTTACTTGAGCATAAATTTTTCTCTATATGTATTATTTTGAGCTTATTCATGTTACATAATTTTTTTTGTCTTTGCTAATTTTCTTCCTGTAGTTTTAACAGTCATCACATGATGTTAAGGCTATGTTATTAGATGAATATGTGATCATTATCTTTTATATCTTCCTGATTTATTGTACTTTTTTTCTGGTGTATGTATATATAGACTCTTTTCTCATCATTTATGGTGTTTTTCCAGCTTAAGTTTTATTTGTTCTGATACTAAAATTACTCTTGTTTTTTGGTTGTTGTTGTTCTGTTTTGTTTTGGCTTCTGTTTGCCGGATACCTTTTTCTTCCTTGATTTCTAATCAATATCCTTTTGCTTTCAGTGTTCTATTTGAATACAGGATGCAGGGTCTTGTTTTTTAAACCCAGATTGAGAGTCTGTCTGATTAGTGAATTTAACCTGCACATATTTATGGTAATTATGATTGTATTAGGACTTCTGTAATTTTCTTTTTTCTTTTTACCATTACTTTTGGGGGGTTATCTTTTTGTGTGAGGTTTTATTGAGTTGAATTTTCTTTCCTCTGCTGGATTTAAAAATTCTACAATCTATTTTATTCTTCTAGAATTCAGAATCTGGATTATTCCTGAAGTTAGTAAGACCCAGCGATATGTTGTTTTTTTCTGTCAGCGTCTAAAGTTTGTCAATATCACTGTCCTGTTTCCTGTTTCCACCAGCCCTTCTCTCTTCTGGTTTTTACTGTGTTCAGTTTAAGTTCTTGTTCAGACAGGTCCATTAACTCTGCTTTCTCTGTGCAGGGTTTTGAGCTTAGTTGGTCCTGTATTCTAGTATTTGCTGTCTTTCTGGTTGGTTTTGCCTGTGACTTCTGTGGCCTCCTAGGCCCTACGCCTCAGCTGATCACTTATTCCTAGGGGGAGAGTTATCAGCCTGGAGGGTTGGCAGAGAGGGGCAGTCTTAGGGTAGAGGACTTGGAGTGTGAGGTGAGGGGTGCAGTGGGCCTCTCAGGAAACCTTCTGGTGCCTTGCTCTCGTCACACCTGTTTTCCCAGGGCTTCCTATTTCTGATGTTATTGCCCAATGGTACAACCCTCATTGCATTTCAGGACCCCCTGGGGTGGGGGGAGTCACCCTAAGATTCTCAGTCTGTTCATCTGGGGTGGGCATAGGTATTTTTTAAAAGCTTCTCATGTTGGGAGTGGAGTATGGTATAGATTGGCCATGAACTCGTAATTGTTGAAGCTGGGAGATGGTTCTTAGGGGTTCATGTTATTGTGTGTGTACATCTGTGGTACTGTGTACAGCTAAAATTTTGGTTACCTCTTGGCTAAGAGCCACTGACCCTAACCTGTGGTAGGGGGCAGAGGTGGGAGGAAATAGAGGAGGCTCGCTTAGATGGGCCTGGGGCTGGGTGCCAGAACATTTAAATTGATCTATGTGGCAAAAATTCTATTTCTGTTGGACAGCGGTGTTCTGATCTAGATCATTGCAGCTCAAAGTGGTTCATGTGCCAGCAGCATGAACATAACCTGGGAGCTTGTGAGAAATGCAGAGACTTAGGCTCCACACCAGACCTGCTGAGTCAAACCTGCATTTTTATGAGATCCATAGGTGATTCCTGTGCACATTAAAGTCTAAGAAGCACTGGTCTAGATTTTTTTACAAGGGGTGATTGGTTTTATTTAAATCATGTATTAATAGAGAAACTCCTCCCTTATCTTCCAAGTCAAGCTTCGCAGAACATGGTTAACAGCCAGCGGGCTGAGCTGCTAGGGAAGGTAGGGCACACATGGTTTGTGTGGTTATTTAAGGAGGACGCCTATGCCTTCTCCCAAGCCTATTTTAAACCTAGCTTTTTTTTTTTTTACACAGTTCTAATAGTATTGATTATCTGTTTTTCAAGGTCCTAACACATTAAAACAGCAAATTGGAGGAAAACAAGGCAAGTTCTAGAGGCAGGACTAGCTGTCAGCTTGAGAGCAGAAGACCAGGAAGACAAGAATTGCAGACCGGACTGCTGGTCCATGTTTCTGAGGAGCATAGGGGTTCACTGTAGATTTCAGCATTGACCTTCATTCTGATTAGCCTGAGCCGCTAAGAAATGACTAAATGATGTACTGATTATGAACCTACCATAGCCACCCCGGGGGGAAGGTAGTATTTTCACCAGTGCCTTAGCAAATGTCAGGGCCAAGACTGAACAAACACTTGTTTGGAAAATGAACTTTTGGAAGCCCCTCCTCCACTCATTCTTCTGGATCCCTAATATGTTGTCACCTGGAATTGGCAGTCCTCGGTGTGTGAAAACATGGGGTTTTCTAGATGGCCAGCCTTTGGATGTGCTCAGAATCCGTCAGCTGCCGGCTAACTGGCTGAGGGCACTCTGGCCTGGACTGCAGAGGACCCACCTGACTTAGAATCTTTGCACTTCCACTTATTAGCTGTGTGACTTTGGGCACTTAACCTGCTTCCTCTGTAATGGTGATAATAAAACTACTTGCTTTATAGGGACTTTACTAAGACTCATCTGAGGACAGTGCCTGATATACTATCTCAAATGTTTTTTAGCCTCAAAATGAAAAAGTCAAGGTAAGTATTGTGGTGTTGGCAGCTCACCAATAGAGACCGCCTTATAGTAAAAGAATAATAGTGGTAGTAACCCAGACTGAGATGTCATATGTCATAGTGTCAGTACTGATCCCTGGGCCGCCGGGTATGTATTGATGTGTTGTTTACTACTTTTATTTCTTTTATGCTTTTTTTCTTAAATTCCCCACTTAGATGATTAAAAGTAACTGCTTACATGTTAAACCCATCTCAATTTTAAATGTGTATTTTTAAGGCAAAAGCCTGCTTCTGGGTTTAACTTCTACATCAACTGTTCAGTGGGTAAATGAAAAATGTGAGTCATGCAGTACTTGGAACCTTCAGCTTTTAATATTTGGTGGCAAACTCCCGATAGAGAGGAGGAATTTCAAAGTGGAAGTTCTTCCAGATCCAGATTAGTGGAAGGCTTCTTCAGACGAAGCAACTTGATTCTTAACATTGTTTGGGACTAGTAATTGTTTGAATTTTCTCCTCCTGTTTTCTCAGCCTGCTAGGCCTCCATGGAGGCTAGATTTAGTTCAGAATTTACCACTTTTGTGCAGAGTGAACCTCTGCTTATGGAGTATGGTCAACTCGAAGGATAAGAATGATTTCTGGTAGCTTTTAAAATCACAGCAAATAGAAGAGAAAATGTGTGTAGACCAACAGAATACTTGCAAGGCATCTTTCTGCCTGTTTGGAGAGCTTGGGCTTGCTCCCTTTAGTGATTGTTGACAGCCATAAACAGGACACAGCAATTGTGCCATGTGATTTACATGTCTGAGTTTTGTTTTGTTGGCCAGGATCTTGAAGACTGTTTCCAAAATAGGTGTTTCTTACTTGGCAGCAGGCTTGGGTTCTTATGTTGTCAGCCCTGTCTTTTTCTGAAGTGGAGTTGAGTTGAGTTGGGGGTATGGGAGAGGAGAAGAGTGGCTAATATTAGCATTCCCTCGTTTATCACATAATTTTGAATGGAATGGAACTGTATTGCAAACGTAGGAAATTTCTATAACACTTTGATCTGACTTTTAGATGAAATTTGGAGAACATGGTAAATAGTATAGAATGTGCATCAGCGAGTATTTCAGAAGCAAAATGAGAATGTTCACTGAGAAGTATCTTGGATAACAAGGAGAAAAACGATTGATGTCTGTCTGCTAAGGCCCTGATGCTTCCGTACAGCGCTGGTGCTTCTGGGTGCTCTGCGGCCCCAGTGTGCTGGGCCTCGGGGCTTCGCTGGTGGTCTCAGCAGCTGCAGCAGCCTCTGGGAGGCCTGAGGTCAGGAGCCTCTCAGTGTTAGCCACTAAAATGTCCATGGGTGAGAGGCTTGTGAGTTAAACAGTTATAAGGCAGAATAAACACTTTTCCATGTGGGCCTTATAGTAATCACAGTTCGGAATTCTTCAAGAATATTTGAAGAATATTTGGTGGCAAACTTCCGAAAAAGGGGGGAGGGGAGTTGTACATCTTAAATATATTTTATTTTAAAATAAAAATTGGCTAAAGGTAGTCATTGTTTTTGCATGTTTTCATTCAAAAGACTTTATTTTCATTTTTAATCAAAATTATCTAAGGTTTAGTGTTAAAGAAACATCCCCTGCCCATTCTCACTAAGCTCCTGCACCCCAGAGCAGCCTCTGTCTAAGTAGCAGGGTTCTGTGCCTTGTTCCTTGGCTTCCCCATGCCCGCAGTACTCACTGATGTGGAACTATGGGATTCAATGGAGAGGGAGGCCTCCTCTGACCAGGGGTCAAACCAGCAACCTCTGCATGTCCAGGCGATGCTCTAGCCAACTGAGCTATTAGCCAAAGCTGGTCCCTCATTTCTCTATCCAGGACTGGCTGCCCCTGATGGGGGCTTCTTCCCACTCCCTGTCCTCCTCCTGCTTTGGGTCCCCCTCTCCTGAATTCTTTGGTTTGTCTTTCTTGGTTAATCTCTCATTTGGGAAGATCTTTTCCAGTAGTTTACTGATAAAGGTTATCCATATCTGTGGTTCTGATGAGGCCTTCATTCTGGCCTCCCTTGGTCTTTGCGGAGCCTAAATCCCGGGCCGGAAAGCAGTGCCCTCGGAATTGGAAAGACATGGCATCTGGGCCTCACCTTGTTGAGGGTGTCATGGTGTCCTGACCTGTACTGTTTCTCTCTAGCACCTTCTAGAGTTGTTGTCTTACTCTTATTCTCAGGTATAAAAATACTTCTCAGTGTGTGTCTTGCTTTCTTGCCTCTGTTTTCTGCCTTCTGGAAGTTGTTACTCAGATGTTGGGTCTCGTGGACACACCTACTGATTTTCTCACCTTTCCTTTTACAAATCTTTGTCTTTTTTTTTTTTATTAAAGATTATTTATTGATTTTAAGGAGGGAGAGAGAGAGAGGGAGGTGGAGGAGGAGTGGGAAGCATCAACTCATAGTTGCTTCCCATATGTGCCTTGACTGAGCAAGCCTGGGATTTCAAACTGGTGACCTCAGCATTCCAGGTCGATGCTTTATCCACTGCGCCACCACAGGTCAGGTTGTCTTTTTTGCTGTATTTTCCTGGAAAATTTTTCAACCTTCCAATCTTTGCTATATTTTATGTCATTTTAACTTCTGAGTTTAATTTCTTGTTCTCTGAATGTTCCATTCTTATGATCTGTTCTTGTTTTATAGATGCAGTGTCGTCTTTATCTCTGTGCCTACATTTGCCAGGATTTTTGTTTTGTTTTCAGTTTGTTTCCTGCATTGACTTCTCTTGGTTTTTACTTTTCAAAATCTTCAAGAAAGGTATTATTTGCTACATGCAAACAATTGTAACACATTTTGACTACAAAGTATAATAATGTAACTAGTACCCATGAAATCATTCCTCAACCTAAGACCCAGTCCATTACCAATCATTTGCATCAGCCTGAATTTCCCCCATTCCTGGCTGCCCCCAATTTCCTGCCTCCCTATTTAGGATAGGTAACCACTGTCCTAAGTTTTGTATTTATTGTGTCATAGCATTAAGATAATGTTTGTTCTTTTTATCACAGTTATATACAGTGTGGGGCAAAAGTAGGCGTATAGTTGTTCATATGGAAAATCATATAATAATAAATAATAATACAAGACTAAACTCACAACTGTACACCTGCTTTTGCCCTACCTGTATATGCTTAAACGTTATATTATTTATTCTTGCTTGGTTTTGACCTCTATAAAAATGGTATTACTCTACATACAGGCTTTCAGAACTTGCTTTTTTGATTTATGTTACAGGGATTCGTCTCTGATGTAGTAAACTTGATCTCTATTTTCTCTGATGTTGATGCCCAATTTTGTGATCAATTTTATTTATCCCTTTTGTTGATTTGTCTCTGTTGTTTTTTTCTCTTTTGTTTTAGTCCCATTTACAGGTTTCCCTTAAATGGTGACATTTCATTGTCTCTCCGTGTGTAAGAACAAGGCACTCGCATGCTTATATGGAAGCTGCGCGTGTATGTGTGTCTGCGTGTTGGGGGGTGGTTTGGGGAGCAGTCTATTGCTAACCTTCACTGTACGTGCTCAGCGCAGGTGTTTCATTGAAGGGAGCTCTCTGAGTGTATCTGTGGCTCTTTACTCATGGCCTGACAGTTTCTCCAGTGAGAGCCTGTAGTTTTCATGCTGGGAGGGGTGGTTGGAGGCTATATGTCTGACCACTGACCACCTGTCTTCTAGGAGCCAGGCTGCGGAAGGGGCTGGGGATGGTCACTCAGTCCCTGTGATGTGACTTAGAGAAACCCCATGTTTTGCTAGCCATGGGGGAGGGGCTACTTAGGTGGGGGGAGGTGTGACTGCTCCTGCTATTGGCATTTTGCTCACCTTGCTCGTCCACCTTCTGAAGTCCCTGTTGCTCTTCCCCTTTCTGAGCCTTTCTAAATTCTGTGGCATGACTTAGCTTGCTGTGTATGAGCACCCCACCTCAAGGCTGGGCTGAGCTTCCTGTGGTCTGTGAAGGCTGCAATGGCTGGTATAGCAGCTCTCCAGCTTCTAAGAGTTCGTGGGCTTTTCCTTTGCTCTCCCCTTTCTTTTCTCTTGTTGTGTGAGTGTAGGACTTGCTATTCTGGAGGGAGCAGAGGTAACTTTGTTGTCAGTCTGCCATTTTAAACCAGTAGTCACTCATTTTCAAAATGCCTAAATTTATGTACCAGGTCAGGCTATATATGATGACACCGGTTTTATAGGTAACACATTAGTTTTGTTTTTCAAAGCAATCTTTTGGGAGTTCCTTCCAAATAGGCTGCCCGTGAGTGACACATGATTAACACATGTTGGGGATCATCTTCACAGCAACTTCATGAAACACCGAGAACACCAGTCTCCTTGATGTAGGAGCCTTGGTTGTGATGGAAGCAGCAGGAACATGGGCTTTGGAACTTGAGACCTGGGTTCAAATGCTGCCTCCATTGCTGAGTGGTTGGATGTCTCCACTCTGTCATCTACAAAAGGCAAGACCTTCCTAACTGGGTGATTATAAAAACACAATGAGGAAATAGATGTGAGGTGCCTGTGGGTAGCTGCTCTGTAAATGGGAGCTATTATTAACTGTAACATCTTTATTGGACTAAGAAATGACACTGCCACCTCACATTTATGTGGCATTTCATTCTTGGGTCTCCCACCCATTTTTACACACACACACACACACACTCTCTCTCTCTCTCTCTCTCTCTCTCTCTTTCTCTCTCTCTCTGTCTCTCACAAAAGGACTAAAACCGAACTCAACTTGGATTGTGATGATCTGTTATGATGGTTACGTACCTCCCTCTCTGTTATTTTGTCTCCTTCCCTCTTGCTTGTTATCTTCCCCAACACTGAGGTCTAATTTCCTGCCTCAGAAATCACTCTTCCCCCTTTGTGCAGGATAAACCTGTCCCTTGGAGCCCCCAGCTCAGGGCCTGCCTCCCTGAGAACCTGTCCACCCCACCCCACCCCACCCCAGAGCGCCATCTCCTCTCACACACCCTGGCCCTCAGTCTGCTGTATCCTTTGAGGGGCTTCTGCATGCCCTTAATCCGGCCTGCTGGTCCTGCCTGCCAGGGGCCATCCTGGGTTGAGGAAGCATGCCTGCTGTGTGCGATCTGTTTTCTCCACAGTGCCTGGCTCCTTACCATTGAGAAGTAGCAAACAAAACTTGGGGTTTTACCTGAATTTACAGGTGGCACGGTAGGAGAGTCATCAGGGTTTTGCAGGTAGGTGTTTTATCACTTAAGTCACAACACTTAGTCTGGCTCTTTTCGGCATTCTCCCCGTGTTAAGAAACAGCTTGGGTCAGCTGGAAGTGTGCGAGTAAGGCATGCTTTAATACTGACCAGAATGTTACTCCACAGTTGGGATGTTTACTTCATTAGCATTGTATCATCCATTTTCCTCTCTAACCTTGTTTCTCTGAGCTGGTGTTTTCCATTCTGTAATTGAAGGCTCTAAAAATGGGCCTGTCACGAAGTCTGGTGGATGTGGAAAATGAAGTGGACTTCACAGAGAGAGGGCATGAGCAGACGGGTTTTGTTCCCTCTAGATGGAAACCCCAGAGGGCCGTGCCTCTCCCAGCCAGGACAGACACAGCGACGCAATCTGTTTCCTGCAGGCCTGAAGGAATGCTTCCTCCTTGTGGTTAGTGACTTCAAAAGCTGCCCCAGTTAGATGAAGTTCAACTGTTTCTCCATTTGTAATGACGCTGGGACAGCCAGTCACTGCTGTGCCACTGTTACTTGTGCATTTGAGGAAAAGCGTCCTGATCCCCACGAGGCATCTACAAGGTTTCCTCTTCTCTCTGGCTCCCTGTTCATCATTAACTGAAACTGCTTTCTTGAAGCCAAATTAACTCTGTGATCCCTCTTTGGACCTCATCCTCCTTGACCTGTCCGTGTCCCCTCTGTGGCTTGCTGCTGCCTCCTGGACTCCCACACCTGCCAGCTGCACCGGGCCCCTGGGTGTTGGAGCCCGCCTCCTGAGCTGCTGTCAGAGAGCAGGCTCAGTCTGTCTCTCTGCCTGGAGCACCCTCCCTCTCCATCCTTCTCCCTCGGCCTCTGAAGTCCTTCCCAGCTCAAGTTCCTGTTTCTGTTTGAAGAAAGCCCGTCAGATCCCCTCCAGTAATGGTATCTGTCCTTCTCTGAACCCCCAGGGTACAGTAGGCCTGCCCTATATTTCTACCCTCACTGCACCTAGTATTTCAGCCATCTGGGTCCTGGTTTTGTCCCTTGTCCAGGCGGTCAGCTTATCAGCACAGGGACCGTACTTGACTCTGAAAATCCAGCACCTCCCACAGTGCCTTGCATATAATAGGCATAGCATTTAATAAGTGTCATATTTTTGAAATATCTGTAGAAATAAAAAGAAATGCTTCTTTTTAGGAGTCAAAATGCATGGCTTTCATCCACTTTCAATACATAAAAGATGTTTTCAACACAGAAAGGCCTTTCACCGCTCTTACTTAATAGTCGGCTTTTGGAATGATGTGGACTAGAATGAAAAATGAGGATGAGCACCTCAGAAATCAGCTGCTTTGAATTAAAGCCGAATGAGTCTAGACTCAGGTGAAGCAGGAGGACGGGATTCAACCAGTTGAGGATTAGTATTCTGGGCTCTTAAACTCTGAGGACTGTCTCCATAAATGAGCAGGAAGAGGTGGACAGAGCTTTCCTGCCACCCACTCCTGGCCTAACAAGGCTATGTGTGACCCCCTCACCTTGACCTAGTGCGGAATGACTTAGCTCTCCTGTGGCTTTGCGTAATTTGCAAGGAGATTTTTTTTCTTAGCTATTCTGGTGATTTTTCGAAATCATTTTCATCAGGTTCCCCTAACAATAAGGATGCTGAGGTCGGGGAGTGAACTGTCCTAACAGTGAGGTTGCCTGAGCCCTCTCGGAGGCCCAGGCTGCTCCGGGAATGTCTTTGCTCACATTGGGTGGATGTGCTCTCAGTTTGTCTGCTTGTTCCATATGGATTGTGGTATCTTGGGTGTCTGCACGCAGCAGCCCCCAGCCACTGTGCCCTAGCCAGTTTTGCAGAGAGACTGTATGTTTAGCTAGCTATGTGAAAGCTGATGAAAACTGAATGTGAAGGAAGTCCTACCAAGTCCTTCCAAGACATGCTGAACTGACCTCTGTCTCAGTGGGGCCATGGGGCCCTGGTCTGACAATGAAGGTGGCGGAGCTAATTTTCCCCCGCTGAGGCAAGTGCTGGTTAATGAACTTCACCAATAGATGAGGGGCTCTGATCTCCTTTCTGGCTGTGGATGAGATAAACCTTTGGCCAGCCAACAGAACTAACCCTGGGTAATTTTGGCCGATTTTTCATGAATCCTATGGACAGTGGTGCAGCTGAATTTGTTCCCACATGTTTTCTCCAGTCACCCTTGTCCCCTCTGGGCTGTGGGCAGGTGGGCACTTGGTGCTGGCAGTTCTTACAGGGGCTGAATTGCTCCCCTTAGAGCCATCCACTCCGTGTACTGTCTGGACAGTCACTCAAGGCCATTCCAGATAGCTTGGCCCAGGACACATCACATCATGCATAATCATCCCAGTCTGATGTTTTAACTGAAAGCTGAGAGCACAGCCCAGGCACTCTCTCTGTTCAGTGCAGTTCTAATGCTAGAACAAAGAGTATTTTGAAAACCAGACACTGTATTTCAGTTGTTACCGAGGAGTAGGGCTCATTACCAGGGAGCTTTATTAAAAAAAATGTAGTATCTAGATTCCTCAAGGTTATGACAATGCTAAATCAGCTTGTAACTGAGCAAGTAGACAAAAGTTGCCATGAGCGTTTCAGTTTCTGTTTTGGGGAGTGGCGGTGGGGGTTCCATTGTAGCAGCTGACTTTGGTTTTTCTTGGATAATTTTATTTCCTTCGGGTCTCAGCTCAGAAGTCCCCTTCCTATCCTGTATAAAATAGCACCTACCTCCTCCTGGCCCCTCTCCCAGGCTGATTATTTTTCAATGACTTACCACATGAGCCACTATTTATAAAGCAGACCTCCCTCCCCACCATGTGAACTGTGGGGACTTGATGAAGGTTTCTCTTTGGCCCTTAGAATGGGAATGGCTTTTTAATCACAAGAAAGTCTTCCTATTTATTTGTGGATTGTGAAAACCAGTGCACTAATACTTTTTTTGTTGTTAAAGAAATTTAGTACTGTTAAGCTTTCTAGATTCAAAGTAAGTAGGTCAGATGGCTAATGATTGAAAATGGATTGGCATCCAGTGTCTTTGGAAACGGAAAGCTAGACTCTCGAGGCTGTTTTTATTTATACTCTTTGTCATTAGAGTGTCTCCAGTGCAGGCTGAGTTTGCAGTTGCCGAACCAGGGGGGCTGAGGGCAGAGCTTCTGTGAGGCTGTCTTCCCTCCACCTGAGCTGGGAGAGGGGAGGGCTTACGATCAACTCAGTGATGTCTTAAATGCGATTTCTGGGGGCTGAAAACATTAACTTTTAAAAAATGATTTAAAATTGCCAATTGACCATATCCGGGGCTGAACCTGCATGATTCAGCTCCTTTTAAAAATATCTTTTCTCAACAAATTGCTTCCTTAACATTTTAATTTGTTGATCATAAAGGAAGCTTGCCAAATATTAGCCGTTCTTTTCCATTTCCTACAGCTTTGAGCTTTCCTTATTTGGCATATTTCAGTGAAACTGTAAGGTCACTCCCTATTTTTCTTCCCAAATAACTATATTTATTACTGTCAAGTATTGGCGGGTTTGATCCAGCTGTCATCAGAATGTTTGGAAATAGTTTTTTTTTTTTTTTTGCCAGAATGCTGATTTAATGATCTAATACTGACACGGCTTGCTTTCTCTGCTGACTTGATAACTTGTTCAGGAAGCCCCCTCTTAAGTGAGCCATATTGCTCCTTTTCTCCCCCTGCCATAGCTTTATGGCAGTGTCTTAAAGACAGTAGTGGAAGGTATTTCTTTTCTTTTTCCTTCTTCACTTTCTCCCTCTCACTTTTTATTACTCTCTCCCTCTCTCCTTCCTCATCTTTTTTCTTCCTTCTATTCAATATTTTGAGGGGTAGGAGAAGACCTAGAAAGTAACAAAGACTCTCCTTGAAGAAGCTAGCATTGCTGCTGCTTGGTATTTTGAAAAGTATTTAAGAAGAAATTTTCCTTATGAAACATTTCAAACATAGACCCATTGGAGAGATGACTGTAACAAACCCCCGTGGACTAGCACCAGCTTTGCCAGTTATCAGCTCATAGCCAGTCCTGTTTCATCTCTACCCCCACCTGCTTCTGCGATTTTGAAAAGGACATCATATTAGTTTATTCATGAATATCACTATATTTCTAAAAAGTAATATCTCTTTCTTAAAGATACCACAATACCATTATCACACCTAAAAAAAAAAAGAAAAGAAAAAGAACAATAAATGAACTCTTTTGTGAAAGAAGTTTTTACTGTGTGGCACATAGTCTGTGGTGTCACCCGGAGAGGTGCTGGCTTGATACAGAGCTCTGCCCCAGGTCCAGCTCTGCTTTGGTTCTGGCCTCCCCAGGGCCTGGGCTAGTTACAGCTCTTTCTGAGCCCCAGTTCTTTATCAGTAAAACCAGGGATTTGCATTAGTTCTGACTCTCAAACCTTGATTCTCCAATGTGTGAGGTGCTGACTCACTTCAGAAGTGGTCTGTCACTCAGCCCATTGGAGGAGGTGAGCATGCGCTTTGTGTTGATTGTGTCAGGTTCCAAAAGGCCACGTGGGCATCATTCCTGCTGGGTGTGGGAGTTTGAAGGTTTTACTTCAGCTGCATCCACCTGGTGGTTGAACGAGTGCTCCTGGTCATCTTTTATATTCTGACGGATTGTTCCATGTGCCACAGATTCTCCTTTGTTGCTCATGCTGATCCTCTGAAACTCTGCTTAATGGTTGATTCTCTAAGTGGACGATCTGGTTCCACATTTAGTAGTTAGCTGTTGAAGGTCATTAACAAGTGTCAACTTTGCAACCCATTTTGCCCCAATCTTTCAGAGCTGAAATGTTTCGGTCATTTGAATTTAACAAACTGCCTGGCAGTGCACCAGGTGCTGGGGCTACAAAGCTTCTTCAGTGCTGGCTGGACCTCCAGGAGCTCCCATCTGGCAGGAAGGGAGGAGGGCACATGTTCAGCATCTTAACTACAGAGGGGCTGGGCCAAGTGTAGGACTAGGGGGCTCAGTGCTGGGAGGTGGGGTGGGGAGGTGGGGTCGAGAACAGGTACTGCTCGGTCCTGATTTGGTGGTAATGGTACTGCTGGGCCTCGAAGCATGAGTGCAGTTTCACCATGTCCAGACTGGCGGGGGATGCCGGGGAGCCATGTGTCAGTCACCTGTAATCCCACTAGCAGAGTTATAATCACTGTTAAGGTCGTGGTTACTTTCTTTTGGATATTTTTTTCTGGATATATGGCTTTATGGTATCTATTCATTTAGTGACTTAAAAAGCACATATTGAGCATCTGGCCACATGCCAGACCCTCCTTTTAGTTCTGAGTTTGGCCAGGACAAGTGAAGATAATTGTTGCCCTCAAGGAGCGTACAGTCTGGCAGGTTTATGTAATCAGCTGTGTTGTATGGTAGATGATGTTTGTATTCTGTTCAGTTCACTTTACAAGTTACACCAGGCTGTCTGTGGGATTATTTGCCTGCCATACCGGCCTGCCATGGCCATTCAACTTGACAGAGAACAGCTGCCCATGAAATGTGATCCTCTCAATGCCAGTCCTCTAACGCAGGCTCAGAGGTGCTCAGAGAAGGCTTCTCCGCTGGGCTGGCTCATGATTTGCCAACCCTTCCCCTTTGAGTTGCCTGTAAAAGGGTGGGTGCTTCCTCTTTTTCAGTAATTATATTGACCTAATTTGCATTGGGGACATCCTGGTATAATTTGCAATCCAGATTTACCCTTAAATTGTTTCATTACCAGGGTTAGTGTAGAGGCAATTGTGTTGATTTCTTTACAGTTTGTAAGTGATCAGCATGTATTTGGAAATGTCAAACCTGAAGTTTAAAGTTCAGAATGGATAAAGACCTTTTGTTTAGTATGTCTAGAAAATGTGGC
This sequence comes from Saccopteryx leptura, assembly GCF_036850995.1. Classification (NCBI taxonomy): domain Eukaryota; kingdom Metazoa; phylum Chordata; class Mammalia; order Chiroptera; family Emballonuridae; genus Saccopteryx; species Saccopteryx leptura. The sequence continues at coordinate 190,256,628 of NC_089506.1, forward strand.
TCCTGATTCAAATGTAGTATACCCAAAGAAAAGAGTGTAATGAACCTTTTTGTACTTATTACCCCAATTCAGTAATTACTTGTTTATAGCTAACCTTGTTTTAGCTGTACTTTCTCATTCTCCACCCCAGCTAAATTTTGAAACAAATCCCACACAGTGTATCTTATTTCATCCATAAATATTTCAGTATCTCTAAAAGATAAGGACTTTTTCTTAACACTACCACCACAATATCATTATTATATTTTTCCCCAAAAGGACAAAAACTTACTAATACCAACTATGTAATCAGTACTCAGATTTCTATTTTTCTATAAATACAGTTTTTAAAAATTTGTTTGAATCAGAATCCAAGTAAGATCCTTACATCAGGATTGGTTCACAGGTCTTTTAGTCTTAAGTCTCTTTATCGACCAGCTCCCCCTTTGTCTCACCCTCTCTTGCAATCTATTTCTGAATCTGAAAGATCTGATTTGGTGTCTATAAAACATTTTGGGGGGGTTAGATTTCTTCCTAATGATATATACAGTGTGTCCATAAAGTCATGGTGCACTTTTTGACCGGTCACAGGAAAGCAACAAAAGACGATAGAAATGTGAAATCTGCACCAAATAAAAGGAAAACTCTCCCAGTTTCATACCTATTCAGTGCAGTTCGATGTGGGCTCATGCACAGATTTTTTAGGGCTCCTTAGGTAGCTATCCCGCATAGCCTCTACAGATTCGTCACTGACTGATGGCCTACCAGAACGGAGTTTCTCCACTTCCTTCAACTGCTTATCCCACTGAGTAATGTTATTCCTATGTGGTGGCGCTTCGTTATAAACGCGCCGATATTCACATTGCACTTTGGTCACGGATTCGAATTTAGCGAGCCACAGAACACACTGAACTTTCCTCTGTACCGTCCACATCTCGACTGGCATGGCTGTGGGCTGCTCCGCTGTATACATGGTGTTATGTCATCATCTGCGCATGCGCACATGCTGCCACATCATCCTACAGAAACTGGGAGGGTTTTCCTTTTATTTGGTGCAGATTTCACATTTCTATCGTCTTTTGTTGCTTTCCTGTGACCAGTCAAAAGTGTACCATGACTTTACAGACACACTGTATTTGTATCAGGAGGTCCAGAGTCATGTACTGTATATGTGATTGCAAGATTTTCTTTTTTTCTGATTTTTAATATTGTAAATCCACATAAAATATATTGTCAACTATTTTAAGTGTGCAGTTCATTGGTATTAAGTACATTCACATTGTTGTTCAACCACAAGTGACATCCATCCACACAGCACTCTTTCCATCTTCCCAAACCAACGCTCTATATGTATTAGACACTAACTCTCTACTCCCTCTCTCCCCAGCCCCGCCAACTACCATTCTACTTTCTGTCTCTATGAACTTGACTACTCCAAGTACCTCATATAAATGGAATAATGCCGTGTTTGTCTTTTTTTGACTGGTTTATTAATATCCTCAGAGGTTCAGCTATGTAACAGCATATGTAGACTGTTCTTTTTTTTTTTTTTTTTGTATTTTTCTGAAACTGGAAACGGGGAGAGACAGTCAGACAGACTCCCGCATGCGCCCTACCGGGATCCACCCGGCACGCCCACCAGAGGCGAAGCTCTGCCCACCAGGGGGCGATGCTCTGCCCCTCCAGGGCGTCGCTCTGCCACGACCAGAGCCACTCTAGCGCCTAAGGCAGAGGCCAAGGAGCCATCCCCAGTGCCTGGGCCATCTTTGCTCCAATGGAGCCTTGGCTGCGGGAGGGGAAGAGAGAGACAGAGAGGAAGGAGGAGAGGGGAAGAGGTGGAGAAGCAGATGGGCGCTTCTCCTGTGTGCCCTGGCCGGGAATCGAACCCGGGACTTCTGCACGCCAGGCCGACGCTCTACCACTGAGCCAACCGGCCAGGCCTAGAATGTTCTTTTTTAAGGCTGAGTAATATTTCATTATATAGTTAGATCACATTTTGTTTATCCATTTATTCATGGATGGACACTTGGGTTGCTTCCATGTTTAACTATTGTGAAAAATGCTGCTATGCACGTGCTCTACAGATAACTTTTTGAGGCTCTACTTTCAGTTATTTTGAGTATGTACCTAGAGGTGAAATTGCTGGATCATATGATAGTTTAATGTTTTATAGTAACCACCCTACTGTTTTCCACAGTGACTGTGCCACCAACAGTGTGCAAGTGTTCTGATTCCTTGCCAGTACTTTCCTTCCTCCCTCCCTCCCTCCCTCCCTCCCTCCCCCTCTCCTCCCTTCCCTCCCTTTCTTTCTCCCTCCTTCCCTCCCTCCTTTTTTCCTTCCCTTCTTCCCCTCCTCCCCTCCTTCCTTCCCTTCTCCCCCCCTCCCCTCCTTCCTCCCTCCCTGACGAGCAAGAGAAAAGCAGGTAAACAGACAGACAAGGAACGGAGAGAGATAATGAAAAGCACCAACTCATAATTGTGTCACTTTAGTTGTTCATTCATTACTTATCATATGTGCCTTGATGAGGGGGGGAGCAGGCTCCAGCTGAGTGAGTGACCACTTGCTCAAGCCAGTGAACTTAGACTCAAGGTAGCGACCATTGGATCATGTTGATGAGCACACTCAAGCCTGTAGCCCCGTGCTCAAGCTGGCAAGCCTGCGCTCAAGCTGAATGAGCTCACACTCAAACTGGGGACCTTGGGGTTTTGAACCCTGGACCTCAGCATCCCAGGTTGACGCTCTATCCATTGCGCCACTACTGGTCAGGCCAGTGCTTGTTTTCTGTTGTTGTTTTTTTAATAGAACCCCTTCTAATGGGTATTTTGATTTATGTTTTTTTAATAATCATAGTTATTTTTAATAACTTATTTTTATTAATTTTTTAGGTGAGAGGAGGGCAGATAGTGAGACAGATTCCTGCATGCAATCCAACCAGGATCCACCTGGCAAACCCATCTTGGGCCAATGCTCGAGGACCAAGCTATTTTTAGCACCTGAGGCTGATGTGCTCCAAGGGAGCTATCCTCAGCACTTGGGGCCACACTTGAACCAATCAAGCCCCTGCTGCAGAAGGGGGAGAGGGAAGTGGGGAGAAGTAGATGGTTGCTTCTCTTGTGTGCCCTGACTAGGAATCATATCCAGGGTGTCCATACTCCAGACTAACGCTCTTATTCACTGAACACTGGCCAGGGTCTTTAATAACTTAAGTAAAGTTTATGTTGCCTCTAGGGGTGCTTTAAGATGAATATGTTTAGTGAGCCACCTTAATTATTTCTTTAAAAAATGGGAGATACTATTTTCTATATAGCATTATAATGTTTATCATTTGTTTGAAATGTTTTATAGAATCACCAAAATTAGACCAGTCCTCCCAATCATGAAGAAACTGACAACCAGTGAGGTTGAGTCTCTGCCCATGATTTCAACCCTGTAAGATAGAAGAAGAGGCTGGGGCCCAAGTTTCTGGGTTCCAAGATTTGAGTCTCCTCCTAGCCCTGGCTGCCTTGACCTTCCACCCCTTTTCCAGTCCCCTCTGTGGTACTTCAGTGGGGAGGTCCAGGTGCACAAAGCCCTGCTTGTTTGGCTGTACATGCCCACCAGCAGTTGCTCTTATTACAGAGTGGTTATTCTTATTTGTCAAGAAACCCAGAACAACTGTTTTTATTCTTCACAGTGAATGCTTATGCACATGACCTTTTGAGAACATATTTCTGGATCCTGTAGAGGCACTAATGTTCATGCAGATTAGCTAAGTTAAATCTTTATTTCTTTTGACTGAAATTGCCTCTCTATTTCTTTAAGAATTTCACTTTGTAGAGTTATTGTGTTTCTCATGTTAAATGTTTATTAGTAATCCTGTATAATTTAATGTATTATTTTTAGATGACAGAAGAGCCCCTTTGCAGAAAGTGGTATTAAGGTCTGATGTTAGTTAAACCTTTCCCTCCTTGTCGTAGTTGTTGACTTATGATACTGGGCGTCTAATAAACATGGGCAGGACAGGACTGGTGGGAGACCGACAGAACAACTAAACAGCCATGTCGCATGTGTCGTGCATGTCCTGGGGACAGCCAGCATCCATTTATACATTTGTATGTAGTCTGTAAACACAGAGTTACTGAGTAGGAAGTGTGTGCATATACCCTGCAAGTGCAGAGGTGTGTTGAATACTATTTGTGTAAATAATAAAGATTTAATTATTTACTTGTTAAGCTAATCTTTATTATTTGTTTAGTAAGGTCCAGGCACAATGCTGGGTTCTGGAGATTATGACAACCCCTACCCTCATGGGACTTATATTTTAATGGTTTCAAGGGAAAGCAAAGCTTTTCTTTTTTTTTTTTTTAAGATTTTATTTATTGATTTGAGAGAGAGAGAGAGAGAGAAAGGCCTAAGGGATGTGTGGGTGTGTGGAGAGGAGCAGGAAGCATCAACTCATAGTTGTTTGTTGTATGTGCCTTGACTGGGCGGGTAAGCCCAGAGTTTCAAACCTGCGACCTCAGCATTCCAGACTGATGCTTTATTCATTGCACCCCCACAGGTCAGGTGCAAAACTTGTTTTTGAGAGACCTTGGCAAGGTGGATGACCTTGAAATCTACCAAAAAAAGTGATACTTTGAATGCTTGTTTTATAGTCTCCAGACAGTAGAATCATATCAAACCCTTTATTATAGACATACATATTTATTTTCAGGACTTAAATTAAACTAGAGTAGATAATGAGCAGGCGTAGTTATTTGCTGATCATTCATGATTGATATAGTGTATAACTCATTAAATTGTTGGTAACAAATGAAATCATGAGGGTTTTAACCCTGAGACATTCTAAATGAGACAAGCCATAACCATTGAGTTAAAGGTGACTCCACTTTGTCCTTTAAGCATTTGATTGACTTCAAAGCTTTTAGCTAAGGCACCACTGGGGCCTTTGGGGAAATTGCCATATAAGAAGGTTGTAGGAGTTTCATGAAAATTATATTTGAAATTTAGTGTGATTTGATTTTCCTTGATGATAATTAGTGTGTGCTATATTACCATAGCACTTTACTTCTGTTTTCTTCTGTATCCTTAATTTTACAAGATGGAGAAGACTCAACAGCCATGAGTGAATTGATGGTGGTTTTCTACACAGAGGTACTTTCTAGAACACGTGTGATGAAGTCAGCTCAGGCAGAAGCATCCTCCTAGTTCAGGAGGCTCTTTGGATGCTCAGGTTTTTTTTTTTTTTAAGGTTTCTATCTGTTTTCCAATGGCAGGAATTCTTTTTTTTTAATTTTTTTTTTTCCATAGAGACAGAGAGAGAGTCAGAGTGAGGGATAGACAGGGACAGACAGACAGGAACGGAGAAGTGAGAAGCATCAATCATTAGTTTTTCATTGCGCATTGTGACATCTTAGTTGTTCATTGATTGCTTTCTCATATGTGCCTTGACCACGGGCCTTCAGCAGACCGAATAACCCCTCGCTTGAGCCAGAGACCTTGGGTCCAAGCCGGTGAGCTTTTTGCTCAAACCAAATGAGCCTGTGCTCAAGCTGGCGACCTCAGGGTCTCGAACCTGGGTCCTCAGCATCCCAGTCCGATGCTCTATCCACTGCGCCACCGCCTGGTCAGGCCTGGATGCTCACTTTTAATGGCAGACTATTTAACAAGTCTGACCACTAAATGGTGAGCCCCATAACCAGAGCCCCACTGAAGCCCAGCTCATCCTGGGGTGCTGACAATGACCAGGATGAAGTCACAGCCAAGTGGCAGGGATCTGGCAGATCTAAGACTCCACCTCTGGGGAGGAAGAGGGAGGCAGGGAATGGGGACAGGCATGTAGTGCACTTTGTTCAGTGGCCCCTGACCCCTGGGGGGGGGCATAGTATGGGAGCCAGCAAGTGTGTTAGCTGATCAGCAGTTAACCTGCTGACTTATCCTTTTGCTCCTTATAGGGTCACTTACTAGCAGCTTTAACCTTCACTTCAATGTTGAGCTGTCAGAGTCCAGTCTGTTGGACTTGGTCACTTGGTGTCCTAACTTCCCTTCAGTCCAGTTGAGACCAGTCTCATCTGTTTCCATTCTTTCGTGTAGAGCTGGCTCGTGTCCATGCGGAGACCTCCTGCTTGCTCTGGCCTTGGTCTGGCCTGGCATCTTATCTCTGGCTGGCCCCTCCGCTATCTCACTCTCCCTCCAGTCTGGGTGGCTCTCCTAGTTGTAGGCAGACCATCTCCCTCCTTGGTTGATCTCGCACTGTGAACGTGCGAGCACTGATGCTCCCAAGGTAGAGTGCTTTACTCAGTACACAGTGCTATCGTCTATGACTGCAACCCTGTCCTGCTCTTCAGGGAACCCCTCACTTGACTGGGCAGTGGGATATTTATGGGAAAACAGCCACGTAGATATTGGTGTATGTTAACTATGAGAAATATGAGCAGCGCAGAACTTGGAGCAGACAGAGAGTGAGTGCTTGCCTTAAGGAATCTACAGTGGAGGGGCACTGTGCATTTAAGGATCTAGATTGTAACTAGCTCTGGAAGGGAGTCGGGGAGAGAGGGCTGGAAGCCTTAATTTAAGGAGTAGGAGAGTAAAGGGCCCGAAGTACCAGGCACAGTTATTTAGGTTTGACCTGCTTGGAGGTGCCACTGGAGACTTTTTTGCTATAACGTGTTATGGCTCCAATGATGTGTCAGGAAGACTTTCTGCGTACAGAGAGTTGAGAGGGTAGAGGATTTGGAGCCTGTACCCCAAGGTTATGAGGGCCTGTCTCAGGCATCAAGGGTGAGAAGGAGGAAGAGGAATTCTACCCAGGACTTGGTACCTGTAGTTTGGGGGCCGGGGATGGAGAAGACTAAGAAAGAGCCCAGGTGTGCACTTGGACATGACTGGAAGGTGAATCGAGTTCTTGTTCAAAACCCCAGATGGCAGGAGGGGCAGCAGTGTGTGGGGAGGATGTGTTGCATTTCAGATATCCTGAATAAATAGAAATCTTCAGGGACAGCGTGGGTCTGTCCTGTCTGTGCTGAATTCCCAGTGCCCAGGGCAGTACCTGGCACTTAGTAGGTGCTTAATGAACCCATGGACCAAAAAACACATGAGGTTGAGGAGAACTCAGAAATGGCCACAGATCTTCCTAATACGTGGCAGAATTCCTTCCTTGACACCATGTACAGAATGAGTTCCCTGAGGTACAGAATTGAACGGGAGAGGTTGCCAAGGCTGAGTGCTGTTGCGCAGTGCCGCAGCTAGGGCTCACTGCACGGAGAGAGACAGCAGAGGAGGCAGGAAGGAGTGAGCAGGGGTTGGAGGGAAGATGCAGGCGCAAGGTCAGCCAAGGTCAAAAGACTCCTGAAAGGGGGAGTGGTTTCTTTGCACAGGGGAAGCCTTGGGTTGTGGCTCAGGGAGTCTTAGTGTCCTCACTGTGAACAAGGTGGACGAGTAAGCAGGCCAGACAGGGTAGGGCAAGGGCTTATCAGGCAGAGGCATGACTGGAAGGCTGTTTCTAGTCACTTCCCCCAGCTAGTGTTTAGACCCCTGCGGATCTAAACTCTCTTGCTAAGATTTTCTCTAGTCCTTCTCCACTGCCTCATTGCTTCCTTCTCTTAGGGATGCTGCTTCATGGCCTGCAGTGGACTGTCTGCCCCTCCGTGTGCACCCACCGGCCCTGCACTCCAGCCCCAGGACCACTACCACTTGAGAGGCTGGGTCTTCAGCCTGCCTGGCTGGGGCCCACCTTCCCATATGCCCTATCTGAGGCCAAACACAGAGGGCAATGCTGACCAAAGGCTGCATTTCCTGCCCTCCTTTGCCCTGGGGCCCTCTTGACCACCTTGTTGTCATTTGATCTCTGTGTGCTCGTCCTCTTAGAGCACCTTATGAGGTCATGTAAGCGTGGAGCAGCTGCCTAGTTCTTGAGGTTAGTTTTATGGAGGGGGTTGTGTTGTCCATTCACCTCCTGGCCTGAAGTGTAGGGTGTTCCAGTGAAGGGAAATTGTGCTAATTCACTCAAAGCTATTTCTTCACTGCCTTTCATAAAACTCTCATCTAGAACTTAATGGATGAGAGAATCTAGGGAATCTTGTCAGATTATTTCTTGAGAAAACCTCCAGAATGTGTCTTAAAGGGAAACATCACTACAAATCTTGATGAGACTGTAGGACGGTAAATACTTGAAACTTAAGTGGCAGAACTGGTTTAACAAGATTTTTCTAACTCTTTGTGGTATGGAGTTGTTATTTTTCTTCTTTTAAAGTTGTTCAGATAAAGCTGTGAGGGTAGTATAAAGTTTTGCTTTTTTAAGTTGGTAATAAGTAATTTGGGGGTAGATGCTTATTAAGTCTGTAAATAATTTTTAAAAACCCTTGCCTAGTGCCATGCACATACCAGTTTTATAAATATTTATGGTATTGGACTCACCTGTCTTGCTTTGGAAGGACCGAGATCCTCAGGTGTGGGTGTCACTCAGCAGGGAAGAAGCTGATGCTCTCTCTCTGACATTTTCTTCTTGGAAACTTACAGCACGTCATCACGGCAGGTGTTCTCTGAGCTCCCCTTTTTGGTTTGTTTTATACTGAACATAGCATCCAGGGTTGGTGAGACTCGGAGGATAATCGTCCTGCATTCTGACTTGCTGACAGTGTTAGAGAATACTGGGCTCATCAGCAGAATATAGACCTCAGCTTAACTTAATGTGGTCCAATAGTGAAGATTCAGAGGGATTGTTCTCAGTTACATGATGGCTTTCAAAAGTAAAAGCCTGGGGTTTTTTTGTTTTGTTTTGTTTTTACACTCATCAAAGTGGCAAGATTTTAAGTGACTATATCAGGGGTTTGCAATGTGAACTCTGTGTCCTGTTGGTGGATGGGCAAGCCAGAATGACCACTTCAATAAGTAGTTAAAGGTGCCTGCAGGATGATGACGCAGGCTCCCTCCCAGATGCAATCAGTGTGATCTTAGAGATGTTCTTGGACATGTGCACAGGGGGACATGTGCAGGAACGTTCACTGCGGTAGACTCTCCAGCAGTAAACAACTGGCAAGAATGTGAAGATCCATGGGGGAGCGTGGCCATCGGGGGAGTTCAAGAGGCAGGCCCCATGCCCCACGTGGGGCTGGACCTCACAGACACAGCGTAAAGCAGAAAGGCCAGCCGAAGGGTGTCTGCAGTGTAATCCTATTCATATGAAGTTAAATACAAACAACCTTATGTTGTTAATGGCACCATAAAGAGCTACTAATTAGAAAGATATTTTGGAAAAGAAAACTGCCAAATTCTGGAAAGTGATTATGGGGTGTGGGGGTGGGGGGAGAACAGGACTGAAGAGGGTATAATGGGGGCTCCAGCTCTAAGTTTATTTCTTTAAAATAACAAATATGGCAGGATGTTAAAATTTGATGAAGCTGGGTGGTATGTACATAGGATTTTATGGTTTTATGTATGCTTAAAATGTATCATTATAAAAAAGCAGTATCTGCTACCTAAGCATATGTATGAATAGGCTTTAGTAATGTATTGCACTAATAGCCTAACTTTTTCAAGATTGGGTGTATTATGTGAGATCTTGTATATCTTCTTTTTCTATTCCTTTATAGGATACTAAAATTATGATAGCTTTAATTTTGTTGGAGAACTTTTATATTCTCTTTTCTTATTTTAGACATTGGAAGGTAGACGAAACTCTCCAGACTCCTCTGTATTTTTAAGAAGACAATTTTAAAGTTGTGTTTTCTCCTTTGGGTTATGCCTTTTGATTGGAAAATAGGTCCTTGCCTATTTCTGTTCAATAACAGTGACTTTTCTGCAGAAAAACGAGGACAGAACTGCTGATGTGAAGAGGCCCGTAATGCCCACATTTCCTTACGTGGGCATTCATTCTTCCTTGGAATATTCAGGATGCCTTGGCACAGGTTAAACTGTAAATTATATTTACTGTTATCCAGGCCATGAGTCTGGCGTGGTTTCATATTGTCCCTGAAACAAGAGATGCTTCCAGAATGAGATTCTGGCTTAATTGAATTAGGATTATTGCAGTCGGGATGGGAGTGAAATGGTACATTCCTTTCGTGCCAGTTGTGGGGGATATTATTAAAGCAGGCCGTTGATAGAATAATATCCTGTACTTAACTCGGTGTCTCTCTCTGAGGAAATAAGAGCTTAATATGCCCCATTCAATTAATCCTGACAACATCCTTAAAGGTGAGTAGAAGGCAGGTAGTATTATCTCCATTTTATTTAAAAAGGCAGCTGAAACATGACGAGTCTGAGCTTCCCTGAGTACTAGTCAGGAGCACAGTAACTCGCCCAGGATATGAGAGGAACTAGACTCATGGAGGAAGGAAGTGTTTATGATGTGTTCCTGGTGCCAGGCTCTATTGGAAACAATTGCCTGACCTGTGATGATGCAGTGGATAAAGTGTCAACCTGGAACGCTGAGGTTGCTGGTTCGAAACCCTGTGCTTGCCTGGTCAAGGCACATGTGGAAGTTGATGCTTCCTGCTCCTCCCCCCTTTCTCTCCTCTTTCTCTCTCCTCTCTAAAATGAATAAATAAAATCTTAAAAAATAAAAAAAGGGACACAGGATTGTGATCTCTTTTGATCCTATGAACAGTTCTACAAGGTGGTCATTGGTGTTACCCTGGAGTCTCAGAGATGTCCAGTCATTGGCTCAAGTCCCCATGCTGGTCAGTGACAGGCTTAGCTCTGACCCACTAAATTCTAAGTTCATACCTTCTCACTGGGCCATTGCATCTAGCCTGGTGGTGTGAAAGAAACTATTGGGGTGTGTGGTTGTAGAAGACAAAGGTTCAATGTATTTTGAAGCAAAATCAACCAATACAGTTGTGGATGCCCTTTGAAAACTCATGGAGACCATGACTACTCGGAGACCAGATGGAGTACCTGAGGGACCTAGGGGCAACTGCCTCACATATGCCTATACAGGTTTTGGGAGAACAGCCCCGACCCCCAGTCCCTACGGGTATTTATTGGTACACACAAATATAACCCGAGACAAGAATGAGGAAGTCAGGAAGGGGAACTTCTTTAGAGCAGACAAAAAGGTAAGGGAAGTTCTTAGCTCAAATATCCCCACCAATTGATTAATCAGAATTGCTAATTCTATCTCTGTTGTGCTGCTTTCAGCATTGTACTGAGGTACTGTGGTTCAGTACTTTCTGTCAGTGATGCCACTGTGGCCTTTTGCCTCAGGGCACTGAACTGTGTCTTTGTTCTATGTTCGTATTCAGGGCCTCTACAGAAAACAATTTCACCTAAATGAAATAACTTGGAGTCATTGAGTAGTGTTGCAGGGCATTTGAACTCACACTCCGACACCTGCAGGGGTGCTGTAAGGCAGGTCCACATTGGATTTGGGCAGACAGTAGAGAAACCTCAGAGCCAGAAAGCGTTAGGGCCATTCCGCTTAATAAAGTCTCACAACGGTGGACAAGTACACAGGCAGGGGAAAACCTCTTATCCGGCACACAAACAGCAAGAATGGCCCCTCACAGTGGCGGACAGGCAACCCACCATCCACAATCCCCTATCTCTCTTGAGCGCAAGCACCCATAGCTTTATATCGGCCATACACATGCGGCGCTGCCATGAGCTCATGCACTGATCAGGGAAAGGGCTTGCAGCTGGTACACCAGTGAGCAAACCTATCACAGCTGCTTCACAGGTGCCCACCTCAGAGCTTCAGAAACATGCGCCTTTCATAGCATCTATTGAGAGATTTAATTCTGCCACTTTAATGGGGTCCTACCGTGTGCCAGGGGCTAGGTGACTTTAATGTCTAACAATTCTGCTTGATGACAGGGAAATGTGGCCAAAAGGAAATAAGGCTAATTGGGACCTGTTGTCATCTCTGCTACTGTGTCCCGGTGTCATGCCCAGGGCCTTATAGACATCTCGCTTAATAGGCAAGAGAAGGGAGGGTAAGGAAGGGGAACCTGTCCAGGGCCGCTTTCTATAACTAGGACCCAAACCTAGACCACTTTGATTATGAACTTCACTCCCTTTCAGAGACAATAAACTGTGCGCCATGCCTTTGGTGAGTTGATGCTTTTTGTTGTTTTTAAAATATTGCTAATCACTCAGAAGAAATAAGGATGAGGGCTTAGATTTCAGCTGTTTTGAATTAGACAATGATTTCTCTTATTATAAGCAGAGCTCTTTACTAACTAAAAACACTTGGCTGTTAGACATGGTGTTTAATTGCTGTTAGAATGTATTTTTGTCACACTGCCCTATAATAAGCCAGAAAACTATTTGTGCCAAACATAGAAGGGAGGATGAAAAACCTTTTCCAGCTCTCCATTTGAGCCTGTGGTGTTGTGTGCTATTTCGGTTCTGGTTTCTGTTTACTGTGTCTACCTTGCACACGGAAAGAACACCTGGTCTGGAGGCTGGTCGGGCCCTGGGGGCGGGGCGACCTTCCCATTATTCTCAAGTGCACCCATCTTTGTGCTTTAGTGGAGTACTCTTCATTATCTGGCCTGAGAGGTTTTTTTCATTCTCTTATTTGTAGGCCTTAACATTTTGCTTAATAAAAACAGCTATTGATTTGGCTTCCCCCCACCTAAAATGGAAATGACTTTATCCCTGCTTTTAAAAAGTAAGAAATGCTAGTAAAATTAAGAAACTACAAAAAAGTGTAATGAAGGAAATAAAAGTTACCACTAATCCTATTACTGTTAACATTTTGGTGTTTGTCCTTCAGTTTCTGCCCCTCCCCGCCCAACCTGGGGGTGGGGGGATAACGCTTTGGATACTGTTTTGTAATAGCCTTTCCCAGCCTAGAGTTTACTATGCTATTGAGAGTATCCTTCAATGTTACTTAAAAAAATAAATCTGCTGTTTCTTGAAGTTACATGTTACATAGAATTCTACTGTGTGATTTCCTCTATTTCATTAAATTGACCTTCTCTTTTTCAACGTTTTACCATTCTAGACCACATTAGAATGAACATCCTTGTACATATGTGCGTATTTTTTTAAATTACTTTTAATGTCTGATTATGTTCTTAGGTTAAATTTCTAAAAGTGGTGAGTGAACAGTATGTGTATATTTTTAAGATTTTGGGTACATATTACTCAAATTTTCCAGAATAAATGGACCAGTTTGATAGCAGTTATGCCAGATACCTTGCTTTCTTATTTCTGAATAAGTAACATAATCATCACCCCCCCCCCCCCAAAAAAAAAAAGGCCTAAGGAAAAGTCTCCTTTCGGCCTGCCCCCTGCTATTTCTATGCCCTTCTTTGGGTATCCTTCAGTTTATTTACCACACAAATACAAATACATGTCATCTCCCCCTGTATACACATAGTCTAGCATGGTATGCATGGTCTTCTGCACCTGTAATTCCTTTAGATTTTTCTAATCAGTACACGAAAGCTTGAATTTCTCCCTCTCTCTTTTCCTCTCTCTCACACACATACACACAGCTACAGAGCTATATGATTTTCCATAGTGTGGATGGCCATGTTTGATATACCCAGTTCCACACTGATAAATATATTTTGGTTGCTTCCAGTTTTTTCTCTTAAAACAATTCCACCTTGAAGAATTTTGTACCTTTGTACATACATTATTTGACAGTGGTGCATGAATATCTATCTGCACGGTACATTCCTGCAAGGAGAGTTGCGGGGTCTGTGGACAGGTGTGTTTGTGAATGTGACAGGTACAGCCTAGTTATCATCAATATCCATTTTAAACTCTCCCAGCATCGATGGAGAGAGCTTTGTTCTGCATGGCCCTAAAACATGGAGTCCACATTTAGTTCTAGTTCTTTCGTGATCATACTAGTTGTGCAAAAAGTGTGTACGTAAGGAATGTCAAAAACAAAGCAAACCACCTCTTGTAGGCTTGTGTATAAGTGCCCCTTGAAACAAGGAGTCAGACGAGAGAATAAAATCGGTTACCATGGGACATCCCCCCCATATATGTCTTCCTCCCTCTTCTCCTTTCTGCCCCAAACAACGCCACTTCCTTTTATGAAATAGGCAGTGGCTGTCAGTGTGTGTGAGCAGAAAAGCAGTGAGACCTTTTAGAGACTGACCTCACAACTAGCAAGCAACAAGCTACAGGTTCAACCAAGTGGTGTTTGAAGTAAACATTCCACCAATGAAATGATTGCCACTAAGACTGACAAATATAGGTGGGGCCAGTGAAGAGAAGTCTAGGCCTCTGGATTGCCTGTAGCTGTGGCCCCGAGGTGAGCCATTGGCTGCAGCCAGCTTGGCATTTGCCTGGAGAGTCAGTGATACAGCTCCAGACAGGATCTGGGTGGACTAGATGAACCTACCTTCATGAAATTTGCTTCCAAATAGTGCAGTTCCAAAACCACAAAAACAGACTGCTACTTTTGAATATAAAGTGATTTTTAAAATTTCTGTTAATAAAGATAAAAGATGAACCAGTGGCTTATAAGGTTTTTTAAATAGAAGTGTTTCTTCAAAATACTGTTAGGGTAAAAAGCTTGTTTTACATTGTGTTCGGTGCTCCTGCCCATATCTAGCCAGTCTTTATAATTCTCTGTACTGATGCAAGCCTACATGCTGAAGTATCTGGAATTGTTGCATTACAGGGCTTTTTAAAACTCTTATAAGGAGTGGTAGAGCGTCGGCCTGGCGTGCAGAGGTCCCGGTTTGATTCTCGGCCAGGGCACACAGGAGAGGCGCCCATCTGCCTCTCCACCCCTCCCCCTCTCCTTCCTCTCTGTCTCTCTCTTCCCCTCCCACAGCCAAGGCCCCATTGGAGCAAAGATGGCCCGGGCGCTGGGGATGGCTCCTTGGCCTCTGCCCCAGGTGCTAGAGTGGCTCTGGTTGCTGCAGAGCGAGGACCGGAGGGGCAGAGCATCGCCCCCTGGTGGGCGTGCCGGGTGGATCCCGGTCAGGCGCATGTGGGAGTCTGACTGTCTCTCCCCGTTCCCAGCTTCAGAAAAAACAAAACAAACAAAAAAAACTCTTATTATGGACAGAGTGGGGCTGATTTGTGCAGTTGAGCCGAGCCCAGGAGGATTTTCTGGGTCTGCCTGTGGGGGTGGAGTGGTGGGAATGCAGGCCCCAGTGGTAGCTTTGGGTGACTGACTCTCTCCTTGTCCCTCCCCGTGTCCCTTTCTGATGGCTTTAACATACAAGTATATCTAAGTCATCCACCCTGTGCAGGAGTGGTCCCCCCTAAACACTTTGAAATTAGGGTGGCCCCTCCTTTTTCCCTGTTTTATTTCTCATTTCTAGCCCTTTAACTTTTTGCCTCATTCTTCTAGATAAATACATTCAACCCATTAGTGTCTCAAAAGTTTCTTCCTCAGGGGCTATTAAGTGTTAGCCCCTTCCTGTGTGAGGCTGGTCTTACTGTGGCTCCGATGGTCTTCAGCATTCTTGTTGGGCTTGCTGCCTCCTCTGAAGGCCCATCGGCCAGCAGTCTCCTCAGGCAGTGTGGTCCCCACAGTAGGCTCACCTGGCCTCCTGAGCGGTGGAGTGCTTTCTTCTGAGACCTGATGCGGTTCACTTCTTCCATGGCCTGTCCTTTCTGGGAAGTAGTAGTGGGCTCACTGGGTGCTTAGTGGGCTGCCTGCAGAGTCCGTGGTGGAATGCCAGAGGTAGGCATTTATTCATCTGTAGGATCAGCTTCTGCGCAGAAGCACCACGGTGGCTCCATAGAGGCATCCAGCTGGGTGAGCCATGGTTGCCTGTGGTCGTTAGGTGCGGGCCAGACTGCTTCCTCCTTGAAGAGACAGAGAGAGCGAGCATGTATGTGTATACATTGTGGCACTACAGGATCAGTCAGGAGTCAGCTGGGGCTGGAAGGATAAAGTGATGATTTTATGGAGGGGGAGAGGATGTGTTTCTGGACTGCAGTGCACATCTTGTCCAGAATAATGTAAATATCTACAAGAAAAGGCTGGCTTAAAAAAAACAAACAAACTACAAGACTTGATGCACAAGAACATCCAGAATGCATTATATAATGGTGCTCCTCTGAAAAACACATTTTGAACAAATTTAGGGAAAAAATTTTTTAAAACAGCTTTTATAAAAGTACTGCTTGGACTGGGTCATATAGGGTTTGGAGAACTTGCCTTTAGAAAGTTCCATTCCTGTGTGCTGATTGTTGGTTTGAGCTTGTTTTGGAACATTCGGAGGTCCCTATTTCTTAGAAGTGGCCACACTGGGCATGACTGCACTGAGTGTAGAGGAGGGTGTGCCTCCCCACAGGAATGGGCTCTGGGGGACCATTCCTCCTTATCACACATCCCCCAGACCCCTCTCGCTGGCCTCATAAAGAAACAGATGGTGAACCAGAAATAGCTCAGAAATCACACTGGCTCCTGGCTATATCAAAGGAAAGGACTGGGACCATAAACATTTGAAATCTCCCAGGAAAGGAAATTATTCCCTCAATGAAATACCGATGTAAGGGGAGCATTCAAAAAGACAGAAATTATGAACCCAAATTCAAGTTGAACCAGATACTATACTTTAACCTTTTTTTTTGAGAATTGTTAATATAAAAGCAAATAGGATGAAATACAGACCATAAAAGCAAATTAAATCACTTTTATGCTTCGTGGGTTTTCAGGTCACATGATACAAAAGAAGTAATAGAGATAAGAGTAGGTTTTGGAATGAGGACCATGAGGGGTCATGTTGGATCAAGCACAGGCTGTGACTCTTTAGAAGCAGGCGAGAAAAGAGCTTGGCCAGAGCCTAGGGTTGGGACCTCTGCAGACCCAAAGAGGCCTCCAGCACAGAATTCTTGGTTAAGAGCGTTTTGCCCAGCAGAAATTGCCTGTCCCATGTCCAACCAGAGAACAGCTGTTTTTAAGAAAGGTGTCTTTGTCTGATTGATTGGGGGGAGCCCCCCAGCAGTTGATGTTTTATGTGAAGGTGGGGGAAGCTGGAGCCGGGTTACATGTATCTACCTGCTGGAATAAACAATTCTTTTGAAACATCACTAGGAAGAAAAAAAAAAGCAGCTTAAGATTTATCTGAAAAGGAAGTGGGAAGTTAAAGTTGCTGGAGATCTCATTACTGTCTGTCTCGCTAACCGTAATTAAAAAATGCCTGAATGATCTTAATAACACATGATTCAGCTGACAAGCACTAATTGCCCTGTATCAGGCCAAGAGAAGATGAATGTTGTCAAGAAAACCACAAGTCAGACAAGCTGATTCTCTCTTAGTCTGACACCGTGTTCCCTTGTACAGACCAGTTTTTACTGGAGCCCTTCCAGCATCAAAAGAAGCTCCTTACCTTCCCATTAATTTTCATCGCTGGCAGGCCCGAGTTGTTTGTGACGTGCTGTTCTCATTACTCGTGCTCGCCTGCTCGAGATCTCGGGTCTGCAGACAAAATGTAAATATGTTTCTTGCTCTTATCTTGGTCCTTTTTTAAGAAAAGAAATCCGTTCCCATTCAATACTAATGTCCCTGTGGGCTTGTCAGTGAATTACATGGCATTTGGGAATTGATTTTCTGACGCTGCCGATTTGTCAAGAATTTCTTCTGCATTTTCAGCAATTTGACAGAACCTGTTGGGCCACCGAATCGTGTGATTTGGTGTTCTGACTGCAAAGAAAAGGGAACCAACAACTCTGATGCTTGAGCACCCAGGAACCTCCTTGAAGGGGGCAGATTTTGAGGAAGGAGGGGAAGACTGTTGGTATTGGCTTCATCCTACACTTCTATAGGATGGCTAAGTGGTTTCGTCATGCTGAATCATAGCCTGAATATGATATTGAAACTCAGTTCCAAAAAGAGGGCTGAGTGCCTCTGTGCCTTGGACTGTGCATAGGCATAGGCGTCTCTTTGTGGGAGAAAGAACCGCAGCAGTACTAAGGCCCTTGCCGGCCCTGATTGTCCACCACAACTTCCACACTTGGGTGCATCAGTTTCTGTGCCGGTGGGAGAGGCTCCCTACTATGGGGAGGGAGACGGACACAGCATGCCAGGAAAAGACCGCCCAGGGCCTAAGGGAATACTCACTGTAATGATGTTTAGCACAGTGCTTGGAATTGGGGCAGTCAATGTTAGTGTACTGTTATTACCTCTAAGGGTTGGGGAATTAGAGGAGTGGGTTCAAATTTTCCACTACAATGAGTTGCACATTAGAACACAGTAAATTGTTGAAAAAGGAACTCAGCTCCAAGTACAAAGAGGCTGATAAGGCTAGTAAATAAGTAAGCATAACTCAGTAAGTCAGTTGGCTCACTAACCTGGTAAAATGAGGCTGACTAGTCCTGTTTCCTGCCCGAGGGGGGATGGCCGTGCCACCTGATAGGAGGCAGCATTGCGGAGCCAGCCCCTCCCCAGCGTTGATTTAGCCTAGTTAGTGGAAGTGTCTCTTTTCAGAGACCTATTTTCCTGAAATTAGAATAAAGGGAAAAGTGATGACTATCAAATACTGGCAACAGGACTTCATTGTAGAAAAAATAATCATAAAGGAGGTTTTGCACGGAAATAAAGACAGGATGCCCTTTATGGCCTCTCTCATTACCTTTTGACTTTGAAAACTCAGAGCCTTGGTGTAGTGTCCCACACGTGTTGTGGCAGCCATTAACGTATGTATTGGGGGGTGGGGTGGGCAACAAAGAAATCTGCCTTTGGGTCCCTGCTGTGAGCTGGGCTCCTGATGGGAATCTTCCTTTCTTGATGTCCTGATAACCTCTGGAGTCACCGGAAGGCTGGATTCCCACACTGGCAGTGGGCAGTCTGGCCTCTGTTCCCCCAGCCCTCAGGTTGCCCTGGGATTTGAAAAGCAGCAATAAAGCCTATGCAGACTTCTGAGGCCCCACTGGTTCTGCATATTCTAAGTAGAAAAACCTTGAGTCACTGGAAGAGGGGACTAGAGAATTCAGATCAGTGACTAATTCCAAACCTCAATGTTGTTGGCTCAGTTTTTAAATTTTAGGCCGTGAAGGGGATGGTTGCTCATTTAAATCTTCATATTTTGCTGGTTTTTCATATTTAGGAGTGGTGTCCATCACTCTGATTTTCTTTATTTTTAAAATCTTATTATTTACTTGATGGGGTGAATCTGTCACACAGTCCCAATATGGAATGTTGCCATTCTTTTAATCAGAATCCTGACAGTAATCTCTGTTTACAATAGAGCTATTGAAAATTATATTGGGATGAAACTAGCATAATATAGAAATTGTTGGCTTGCATGAGATTTTTATAACATGTATATAGAGACCAAGTTGGCTTTAGTTCAGAAGGCTATTTTCTATTTATTGTTGTGCTTTTTTATTAGCTAATGTGATAGAGCACCCATGGCTTGCCAGCTACTATTGAGAAGTACCAGGAATGGAGTCCCTGGCCATGGGCCTTGCGATCTCTTGTCTTAGCTCTAAGGCCTCCAGAGGGGTTCCCAGCAATACCTGATTCCAGATTGCCTTTCTCCTTTCCCATGTTTCCATACGTGCTTTTCTCCCTGGTGATTGTTGCAGTACTAGCTTCTAGATGGGGTGGGGAAAAGTGTGCCAGTGATGTCCCCAGCCCTAAGACCCCATGCTTTTTGGACAGCCCTTTGTTTAAGCCCCCTGCAGGTAGGTGAGCCTTAAACTCCCCATCTCTAGCCTGGGAAAGCCGGCTTCTCTAAGAGCACAGAATAGGAGTAGGTGGAGCTTTGAGAGAAAAATACATGTGATTGTCAATTATATGGATCATATTTAATTCTGTTTGATGTTCTTTTTCCCCCCTTTTTGTAAAGTTCTGTGCATGCTAGTACAAAGACTTTAGCATAGAAGTGCTTAATACTAGATTTGGCACTTTAAGGGACGCCACAAATGTTGGATAAACAGGGTTTGTTTAATGGGATCTTCAGCAACTCCCCCCACCCCCAGTCCCTTCTGGAATCCTGGGCTCCACTTCTGCCTGGTTATGATGCTGTAGCAGCCAGAATAGTCCTCTCTGGAGCACTGCACTCATTCCTTCCTTATTCCCCCACTGGGTTCCAGGCTCACTGAAACACTTGCTTCCTCTCCTTTTTCTGTGTGCCCTCTGCAGAGCCTATTTCTGTGATTTGCATGTGGCGGAAATATTTGTTGAACTGAATTATTTTTACACATGAGCTTTTTCATGTGGCCAGCGTTTTGAGGTCTGTTTCCTTTGGCTGGAGGCTGAGAGAAGACTGTTCACTGGGGAGTGTAGAGAGCTTCAGATATGGGGGTGCTCTGCACTGGGCTGGGAGCCTCCTCCTCTTGTGGAGAGGAGGCAAGTGCCCACATTCCCCCCCACAGTGTTTAGGTGGACATGAGTGTGACTTGTTAATAGTGACAGTCAGTGGGGAGGTCTAGAAGGCCTTGAGTTGATGCTGTTGGAGGGGCAGGTTCCTCCTGCAGGGCAGAGCGGGAGGAGGGAAGAGAAAAGGAATCTGCTCAGGGAACCCCAGACCTCAGAAACCCATTGTCCCTAAAGGCCCAGCTTAGCGCTGTCAAGATTGCCTCTTTGTGGCCCTGGCCGGTTGGCTCAGTGGTAGAGTGTCGGCCTGGCGTGCAGAAGTCCCGGGTTCGATTCCCGGCCAGGGCACACAGGAGAGGCACCCATCTGCTTCTCCACCCCTCCCCCTCTCCTTCCTCTCTGTCTCTCTCTTCCCCTCCCGCAGTGAGGCTCCATTGGAGCAAAGATGGCCCAGGCGCTGGGGATGGCTCCTTGGCCTCTGCCCCAGGCACTAGAGTGGCTCTGGTCGCAACAGAGCGAAGCCCTGGAGGGGCAGAGCATTGCCCCCTGGTGGGCAGAGCGTTGCCCCCTGGTGGGCGTGCCGGGTGGATCCCGGTCGGGCGCATGCGGGAGTCTGTCTGACTGTCTATCCCCGTTTCCAGCTTCAGAAAAATACAAAAAAAAAAAAAAAAGATTGCCTCTTTGCGTCTTGCAAATTAATCAAGAAACATTCATGTTTTACAAATGTATTTCGTTTTTGTTTTTTATGGTGAGGCTGTAGCTTCAAGGAATAATAACAGTGACCTCCACTATGGAATTATTTACTCTGTGCCTGGGACCATTCTGAGCTCTTAATTTAGTCAGTCCTCACAAGTTTCGTTCACAGAGAAAAGAGAGTTGAGTCTTCTCTCCCCCCTGTGAGCAGGTGACAGGTGTGTCCCCTCTCTTTCTGTTTGATGTATTCACAAAGAGGGTGAGAGCCCCTCAGGACACCACCATCAGTGTTGAACCCGAGGCAGCAGATAGATACTCCCTGGCCCTGGCCCTGGCCCAGTCCCCTGAGAGGGGCCAGTGGGCAGGGTGGAATCCATACCTACCATCTGGCACCGTCCAGTAAAACTGTGGGATTTGCTCTATGGCACTTCTTGCTCTCAGTATCCAGAAATTGAAAAACCAAATCCTTCAACTGTATCTGGTAATAACA
This sequence comes from Saccopteryx leptura, assembly GCF_036850995.1. Lineage (NCBI taxonomy): Eukaryota > Metazoa > Chordata > Mammalia > Chiroptera > Emballonuridae > Saccopteryx > Saccopteryx leptura. Next base: position 190,277,961 of record NC_089506.1, read on the forward strand.
GTGACCTTCATTTTGCCTAGAAGCTTACAGTTCTTAGGTGTTTTGGTTTATGTGCAGCTCAGTGATCATGGCGATCTTTGTATGCTTGTCTAGTAGAACACATCCAACACCTAGAAATTCTGATGTGTGAAGTTGAAGTTAGGAACTTCCAGGATAAAGCTCATCAAGGGTCAGTAAGTGTTTTCCTTGTGACTGGCATAGTGCTTTATCTCATTTAATTTCAACGGATTACACATATTTGTTCTCAGACATATACATATATCTACATTCTTATTTACTTGTAAATAAAATTTTTTAAATGTATTAGTGTATTGTTTTCCTTATCTATACTGTCAGCTTGAATATCTTGTCCACTGTGATAATTTCAAATCCTAAACTATATGCTCAAACGAAGGAATGAGTGAATGGATGAATCAGGCCATTCTTTCCTTTCTGTGTAGGATCTGGCACAGAGGAGATGGTCATTAACATTTGCTGAATTTATTTAATTAGTCCTTACAAAACCTACCAAATTGATATCACTCTTATTTTGCAGATTAGGAAATGAATGCTTAGAGAAAAAATCTCCCCTGAGGACTGTTTGTAGAAGAAACAGCCCTTACTTCCAGGTCCAGTGCCTTTTTCCCTACATCACAGCTCTGTTCCAGGTGCACATCAGTCTGATTTTTTTTCTCTGTTAGTTTTTTATGTACTTTAAACTTTAAAGAATTCATAAAATAGACTTGAGAAGAATAAAGCATTTTTTTCTAAAACATCCAGTGCATGTGAAGTGTTCAGGAAATAATTTCTCAGAAGAAGGAGGTCTGCAGCTGCAAATACAGCATTCCTGCTGGTTGAGTGCAGGCACTGGAATCGCCTTCGGTTCAGATGATTGGGGATGCTCTGTTTTCTGGAGATTTAAGCTTTTCCACACTTGCTTAGATTAACTGGGGCTTCAGGGATTTTAGAGCAGAGACCCAGCTGCCCAGAAGGATGAACCATTTCTGCTGCTGTGTGGCAGGGTGGCCCCAAGGATTTGGGGAGAGGGGCAGGAAGCGGATGGCAGGAACCCACTGGGGGAAGAAAGTGCTAGGGAAAGCATGAGGTCATAGATCAACAAGTGTGAGAATGGGGCAGGAGTGCAGGGGGCTCCTGGGTCAGCAGACAGGACTGACATGGTTCAGAGGGGTGAAGGGAGTCTCTCGGCTCAGAGTAAGAACTCCTCCCCAGGGTAAGAGGGCACTGGTCAGGGCAGGGCATCATTTCCAGAGGTACGGAAATCCTCAGCAGTTTGGTGGAGGGCACCTCCCCATCTCCAGGATCCCCCACCCCCACCCCCCACCCCGGTCTTGGGTAAGAACTGGCTGGACAGCCAACCCTGGGCAGAGGGCTCCTCAGAGCCCTGCACTAGATTTATTCTTGGGATCAAAGTGAAACACGTGCCTTACATCTTTAAGCTGCTGCTTTTGTGGGTCAGCATGGGCCAAAATGGTGAGTCTCTCTTGTAAAACATACATAAAGGTAGGCTGGAAAAATAGTAGCTTTATTCTGCTTTTTTGCGTTTTCATTTATGGCGAGAATACAAATCTACCTTTCTACTTTCTAAATGTTATTTATTGGAACTATCATTTAATCATTATGTACTTACTGAATTAGACAGGTTACCTTGAACCTTTTCATGGCTGTGGTTATTGCCATCTATCCCTTCTCACTTTACATGCTAACAAGATCTTTTTATTTCTGAAGTGTGGTTTGCCATTGTTTAAGCTGTTGCTTGCTTCTTATTTTTGACTTTTGTCACTTAAGTAAGATGTCTTAATTTTTATTTAGTGTTAGATCATTTAGAATTTTTTTTTTCTTGCTTATTTTTACTTATTAACATGTTTTTGTATTGTGTTTTGAACACTTTCATGTGGAGATACCTTTTAGAATTACTGTTGTAGATTCTGTAATTCTGTTCTCAAAGAGTTTAACTATTAGATATAGATACCAGACCACTTTCTTTACCTGATTTATTTAGAAGTGCAATCCAAGGGAGCTGGCTGTTTGTGGTGAACTCCAGCGTCTGCGACTGGCCCCTCTGAGCAAGCAGAGTAGGTGTGCAGACACGCTGGTCAGGGTGTACGCCTGGCCTTCGTTAGGTGCTGTGGGGAGTGCGCTCTCCTCTAGAAGCTGTGTGAGAGGAGGGCCGGGAATAACTGAAAACCACACAGAATCTCACCAGCTCCGGAGCATGCAGCCCAGGAGAACTAGTTCTGACTGGGGTGGGAGAACAGGGCAGGCTCCTGGAGGTGGTGGCATTTGAATTCCAAATTTAGAGTTGTGGGTTCAAATATTAATTTGGAGGCAGGAGAGCTTTATTTTCCTCCATGAATTCAGAGAAATTGTGACATTTTGGTTTTTAAACCAATTGGTGTGGATGTTGTTTTGTTGTATGGGGCAGTGTCTTCTACAGTGTGTCCGTAAAGTCATGGTGCACTTTTGACCGGTCACAGGAAAGCAACAAAAGACGATAGAAATGTGAAATCTGCACCAAATAAAAGGAAAACTCTCCCAGTTTCATACCTATTTAGTGCAGTTCGATGTGGGCTCACACACAGATTTTTTAGGGCTTCTTAGGTAGCTATCCCGCATAGCCTCTACAGACTCGTCACTGACTGATGGCCTACCAGAACGGGGTTTCTCCACCAAACTGCCGGTTTCCTCCAACTGCTTATCCCACCGAGTAATGTTATTCCTATGTGGTGGCGCTTCGTTATAAACGTGCCGATATTCACGTTGCACTTTGGTCACGGATTCGAATTTAGCGAGCCACAGAACACACTGAACTTTCCTCTGTATTGTCCACATCTCGACTGGCCTGGCCATGGGCTGCTCCACTATATACACGGTGTTACGTCATCACTTGCGCATGCACACATGCTGCCACATCATCCTACAGAAACTGGGAGGGTTTTCCTTTTATTTGGTGCAGATTTCACATTTCTATCGTCTTTTGTTGCTTTCCTGTGACCGGTCAAAAATGCACCATGACTTTACGGACACACTGTAATATTTTCATCATCCCCTCCATTGTGAGTGTTAATAAATGTTAAATTGATTTACCATTAAGGCTTCATTGTTGCTGTTGATTACCTGGGTTGCTCTATTTTGCAGACTATAGTCTGGAAGACCCGGGTGTGTAGGGCGGTGCTCATTTTAGTTTTTTGTTCCCATAAACTGACCTGTCAGAGGTGGGGACTCACTAAGCGCTTGTTGAATGCGGCAGATCCGGGAGCATGTTGTTTGAGTTTGTTCCCATTCTGTGCTTCTCCTTGCTCTGAGCTGGCTGGTAGCAAGCTGAAGACAGTTGGACTTCTTAAGAAAACTGCATCTAGAAGCAATTCGCTGGTCAGATTCTTTTAATTTTAGGTTTAGTATTGTTCCTTTTCCTCCCATTTGGTGAAGTGGTATAATGCTTTAGCACATTTTAAATAAGATTACACAAGCTGCTGTTAGTTGGCATCAAGTGTCTTTTAATCTGGAGAGAAAATGTTACCTCCTTCATTTGCAAAACAGTATGTTTCTGGCGCCATATTTCAGAGTGTCTTCTGGTGGTTCGGTTTTTCAGAACTTATCGTGGGCTTCTAATTACCCTCATTTTGTTGTCTAGGGCAGAAATTGCCATTTCAACAAGAAAATTTTGTAATGAGCTGGAGGAAATGGGCTTGTCGTTACGATGTTATATGGAGTCTAGAAAAAAAATCTATGTGGATTTTTATTTCATGAGAATGGGACAGTTTAATTGAAAAATGTTGTTGAAATGTGCTTTCCCTCCCATCAGTCTGTTGTTAATGCTTATATATCCAAGCTAGAGTCAGTTAAAATTGGTGCCCTTTGCCAAAATACTTCTTTTATTTTCATTTTTTGTGCAGAATTTTGTGATGCTAGATCTCTTTTTGTTTAATTAGGCCCTGGAAGAAATTGAAGGAGAGCTGTATTTAAATTTTCAGACCATTAAAGCCCCTAAAACTATTCTAGATGAAAGGCACAAAAATTAACTTTAATATTTATTATATGAATAAAACCAATAGGGAGAATATTTCCAGAAGCCATTCTCTTTTTCCTTCTCTAGACAGCTGGCTAAGATTAATCGCAGGCCTGAAAGTAGGCACGTTTGCTACATTACTTGTTCTGTTATTAGGAAATAACTGAGAGGGAATAGAAACTCTCGGTCTCCTTGTATTTTGGGGCCAGGTTGTAAACTTTATAAGTCACTAATATAATAAAATGTTTGTTGATAACATTATTATATTTTGCTCTCTGTTAGAACAGTCCTAATTTCTATTTTCATTGGGATTCCTTTTAAAATTTTAATCTCGAAGACAAAAACCACATGCAAAATACTTGCCTTGTAAACTGAAAGTTCTTAAACATCATCAGTTCTAGGGTTGTGGAATCAAGCTGGCTGGCTGCTGGCTTAAGAGCCAGCACAAATTTTAGGCACAAATGTCTTTCATCTTTTGAGCAGCCAAACCCTGTTTGGGCTGTGGGTTAGCTGAAGACTGTTGTAGAAAAATGGACAGACCTAACCAGAGCAAACTAAGATGATGTGCAGAAGGAAGGGGAGGGGAGATCTCTCTAGCCAGCGAGTGCTGGTATTTCTCCTGTACGTGTGATTTCCCAAATTGGATTGGCTATTGTGATGGAGAAGATTGTCAGCACTATGTAAATGAGAAGTGAAAATGCATCTCATGCAGATAATTTCTTTGTAGATAATTTGCCATAAAAATTTATATTGCAGTCCTTAAAACCTTCGGAGATTTAGTCTGTCTAGGGAAAGGTGATTTATACGGTATTAAAACACTTTTTATGTTCCAGTCCTTTAGATTTAATGTTTATTGCCTATAAAAATGAAATCTTCTTGTGGATATTTAAAAGTTTGGTACTGTGTGAAATATATATTCAAGTTTGAATCTGAAGCGCTTTGGAGATGTAAATAAATGGCAAATCCTTTGCTCCAAAGTTCATGCTGCCATTGGGGCCCATGTCTCTGCTCTGCACACTTAGGAGGTTGCACAGGTATATGTCTTATCACCATGGTGATGTAGGAAAACATGGCGATTGTGGGTTTTTAAAAAACTTTAAATTAGCTACCAGGTCTAGAAGTATAATTCCTTAGAAAGTTATGCAAGTGTGACCAGAATTTCATTCAGATCTATAGAGCTGCGTAAGTTATGGCCAGGTTTTAAAGAATGGAAGTGCTTTGGCAATGCAGTATTAAGTGAGAGCAGTTTGGGGACTTTTACAGGCCCTCAGATTCATAAGCAATTGTATGCTTTAACGCCAGTCTTAAATAACTCACGTGGAGAAATTCCGGGGGTGGGGGCTGGGGGCTGCTGCTGGGCAGGGGAACCGTTTAAACATCTGCGGGCTCCTGAAGGATGTCTTCTGAACTGATGGCCCTGAAGATGAGGATCTGATGTGATTGTGAAGTAAGCCTAGTTTCTGAAGCCCTAGAGTTGCTGTGCTGGGCTGTCCTGTCCGATGTCTTCTGGCTCGCCACCAGAGTACAGGGCTGGTTGAGTCCCGGCCAGCTTTCCAGGTTTCTTAGACATTGGACATTTCAGAAATTGTGTGGGAAATGTTTTTTTGTGGGGATTTGCAGGAAAAGGTAGAGCTAATTAACGAGGCCACCCCATTATAACCACAGTAGGAATCCCAACTGCAAGACCACTGGGAAACTAGCCCAGTATTTGGGGTGAGCCTGCCTGGAATATTGGCTGTTCACTGAGGAGCAGAGGGGCAGGGAGGAGACCCTGGGTGTGGAGACTTCAGTTGGGCTGCCAGGTGTGGATACTATTGGCAGTAACAGAACTTGAAATACTGAAATTGCTGTGATAGGGTGTTCTCACCTATACAGTAGAGACTATTTATCCCTTGGGTGGGGATATCAGTAAGCTTAGCTGAATGGCCGCCCCTAAGAAGGGTTTGGCTCAGCCTTTAAGGACAAGAGGAACCTGCATTCTTTTTTTTTAAAATTATTATTAATTTATTGATTTTAGAGAGAGAGGAAGGGAGAAAGAGAGGTAGGAAACATCGATTTGTTTCTGTATGCCTTGACTGAGGATCAAACCTGCAACCTCTGCGTATCGGGACAATGCTCTAACTAAGCGAACTATTTGTCCAGGGCTGGAACCTACATTCTTAAAGAATTCTAGGGAAGACAGACTGAGAGAGCCGAGGAAATTCGGCCCCCTGGGCGTGAGACTGAAGTGGCTCTGCAGTAATCTGATAGTCAGAGCCTGGCCCCTAAGACTTGTTGCAGCAACCGAGCTTTCAGGCAGAATCAGTCAAAAGGTGATGACTGTTGCTTAACTGTTATAATGGTGAAATTGGTGGCATTTTGTAAGGGGCTGGGTTAGTGGTGACTCAGGGGCCGTGTTTTCTTGTATCACAAGTAAAATAAAAGAAGATACATGCCTTATTGTGGCAGACTACAGCCTCTCCTGACTTGCAGCTTGCCTTAACCCATGCTGGTGGCTCTCTACGCCAGGCAGCTTAGTTTGTGACAGGAGAGGTTGGGGAACCAGACCAGAGAGGGAGCAGGTGTAAAGATAACCACCAGACATCTGGGAGCAGCCCCGACTACAGACGGTGTGTAATCAGTATCCATTTGTTGAAAGTTAAACGTTCGTGTGCAGTGACGGTCACTTCTCTGAGTAGGGAAGGGACGAAGCAACGCCACAGTCAGTTCTGTGTAAAAACGGTCAGTGACCAGATTGCTAGCATTGCTTTAGACAGCTCTGAGCTCCTCAGGAAGGAATTGTGATGTGAGCTCACTAACTTTAGAATGCTTCTTTGTCAGCGTGAACCAGACTCTCTGGGAGGAATTTGAACATGCAGACTTTCAGTGACAGTGTGTGAAGTGAGGCCAGTTACACAGCTACATCTACTAATATTTTTGGTATAAAGCAGTTGCTAAAATTAATTCCAGTCTGAAACTTGATGGATTCTCAGTCATGGAATTAACAGATTTCAAAATGCAAAAAATATAAAGAGCTGAATTAAAAATAAATGTTTATGTTGGCAATTTGGAGCCTGTCCCTAATACACTGAATGCAAAGTTTTTTGTTTTGGGGGATTTGTCTGCCTTTTTGTATTCATGGGAGAAGCATATATTCAAACCAGAAATGTGTAAGCTCACTAGCTGTTCCCACCCCCAGCAATCTCTTTATGAGCGGTCAGTATTGTTCTTTATGCCGCAGGCCAGCAGTCAGTCCACTGGAAGAATGAGATGCACCTTGGCTCCCAGGCCCTCAGCGCTGACGTTGACGGTCAGTAAGCCACGCCCCTGCTGCTATATATGACGTACACAGCACGCAGGAGGCCTGCCTCCTTTCTACCGGCACACACAATGCTCCAGGCTTATTAGGCCTTCCTCTGAATTTATACCAGTCAACTATTTAGGACCCCTATGTGTTTCATTTTGTTCTTAATGAGGTTTCAATCTACCTCTGCCCATCTCTATCCTCTCAGTTACAGCACTGAGTTTTTTTTTACATTGTCTGATATTAGACATTGTGGTTTAACGCCCTTAGAAAGCTTAGCCAGCCGGTGGGTTGGGTTAATATAGCAAGAAAATAACAGGGGCTCTTTGTTAGGAATTTAGAGATTCTGCACTTAATTAGAAGATTTCTAATGGTGACAAGTTAGTTAGGCTCACTTATTTTTGCTGGTTTAAGGATCAAACATGGGTCCTTGTAGTTAATGCTTTCATACCCAGTTGTGGAGAAAGTGACAACTTGGAGACCACATGGAGTGCACCGAGGGACCTAGGGGTGACCGCCTCACATCCCTGAGATAGGTTTCCTGAGACTGCCTTGACCTCCAGTCCTTACAGGTACTTATTGATACACACAAATAGAAGCAGGGATGAGAATGAGGAAGTCAGGAAGCAGAGAAGAGAATGAGGAAGTCAGGAAGGGGAATTTCTTTAGAGCAGACAAAGAGTAAGGGAAGTAGCTCAAATATCCCCACCTATTGATTAATCAGAATTGCTAACTCTATCCCTGTTGTGCTGTGTTCAGCACTTTCTGTCAGGCTCTGTGGCTTTTGCCTCAGGGCACTGAACTCTGACCCTGTTCTATGTTCTGATTCAGGGCCTCTACACTCAGCGTCAGTATTCAATAACATCCAGAATGCAGCATGACCCGCCCACTATCATCCCCAAATCTCAATAGGTTTAACTGTAGGAATTGAAAATTGAGCAACCAAATTTATTTTAGTGTGTGTGCATTTCAAGAGAAACTTGTGTTTCTGGATTCATTTAAGTAGCAATAGTATAATGCAGAAAGCTGGATTTTATCAGTAGTTTTTTATTTAAAAAAATCTTTACCCAGATATCACTGTAGTGCCAGTGCTAGGAAATAAATAACTGTGAGACCCAGTAGCACACCCTGATCTGCCCCGGCAGGCCGTTCTGGCAGCCTGTGGCCTGGTTAGGGATCCAGAGGGTGAGGTCACCGTGGGAAGGGCAGATGTACTAAGAGGGGAAAGCCCATTCCCTGCTTTCAACCACAAATGTCTTTTGATAACTAGTAAAATTGGCAAGCAGAATGATTGAAAACATGTGAGAGGTAACTGGATCTAAGTTTCAAGTAGTACATATTTGAAAAGTTTTCCCCAATGTAAAAGTTACTCTTTAAAAGCCTTAAACTAATAAAAACAAGGAAATTCCATGTTACGGCTGCCACTCGGCCTTTCCATTTTTATTCTCGCAGTCAGATTTGACAGGTCCGATGCTGATTGGCTCTGGGACCCCTGCGAGCTTTTAAAGCAGAGGGGGAAGCAAACAAAAGCTGGCAGCAGCTGGGATGGAGAAAGTCTCCACCGCGCTTCAGTGCCAGGCTCATAATTCCAGTTTAGTATATCCTATTTTCTCTTCTTGTGGCTGCTTCCTGTATTTACTCACTGAAGCGGACTCAGGATTCCTTCAGAGGCAAGGCTGTTTCTCTCCTTTCCTTTTTCTTGCTCTCATTCTAGATTTTATTGGGTGGCATCCTGTCAGGTGTTACGGCTGGATCTCTCTTGATGACCCTCCCTCTTTCTTGTCCCATGGCTTCTTTGCTGAAATGCTGAATTGCATGGCCTGCTCTTGGCCTGTCCTCCCTCTAATTCACTCTTCCTGTTGCTGCCAGAATGATCTTTCTCAAGATCTGCAGTGATTGTCAGTAGCCTAGAGAGTCAACAGCATAGAGACTCAATAGAGTCAGATACCCCTTTAAAGCTCCAATTATATAGATCTATCTCTGCCTTTCTTAGTGAACCAACAAATAATAAGTAACTGGCCCTGAGGACCCCACTGTCTTGCCTTTTACCAAAGCAGACCTGGCACCAGTAGCCTGAGGGAACCGCCCCTGCCCTTGGTGGGGAAGAAAGAAGAGATGACGACAAGAAGGAGGGCTGGAGGATAGTAAGACCAACTTCACCTCCTCCACAGCTAAGGCATAGTCACGGAACCTTAGAGAGGGAGGGGCCTTAGAGGTCTTTCTCCCTGTGCGTGTGGAGCCCGCCGTCTCCGTGGAGCCCACCGTCTCCGTGGAGCCCACTGTTCCCGTGTCCATCTCAAGCCTTTTGCACTTTTGAGAACATTCTTCTGTGGTGAAGGGAGCAGATCTAGGTGCAAAAAATACTGTCTTCTAAATCTCACTTCATAAACGTGTTATCTTGGTCAGGTTGCCCTTAACTCTGAATCTGTGTCATCACTCACTGGTAGAATGGGCATACTGACCGTGTAGTATCGTTTTGGCAATTAAAAATGACAAAAGTTGTAAAGCAGGAATCAGTAAACTAGCTACAGCTGTTTTTATTATCTCTGCTCATTCCATGCCTTCTGGAACGCTCCCTCTTCCCCGCCTCCGCCCCCCCCCCCCATGAAATTTCTCCTGTCTTTTAAGGCCATCTCTGTTGCCTTTCCGAAGGAGTCTTCTTGACTCTCCCAACAGAAAGTCACCCCTCTTCCTCTCAACTCCCAGTAGTCTCCATACCTCTCCTGCAGCGTCCTGCCTAATAGTTGTCCACTTAATTTACTAAGTTGTAAGCTCTTTGAGCAACAGCGCACTTTGTTGCCTGGCCCTGTCCCCTATAATGAGCCCAGAGGGAGGATGCCTCTGTTGAGTGGACAGTAAGTTGACCAATGGGCCGAGTGGGAGAGGGACAGTTTCCTGGAGCATATGGGCTTCATAGCTGTTTCCTGGAAGTGAAGCCTTGGGTTTCCTTAGGCCATAGTTTCACGTAGGTGTCAGACTTAAACCAGTCATATCTTTTCTTCTGAGAGGCTTTGGGATGCAGGTGGATTCTTCAGGATCCCAGTGGACCTTCATAATTCAGGTGTTCCCACTGTAGCTGAGCCTTTGCTTTTGGTGATGTGTGCTTTCTTTAGTATAATGCAGGTGTATAGAAATCCAGTGAAGCCCAGTGAGCAGACACTTAAGGGTGGAGTTATAGCTAGGAGTAAACTAGGGAATTGTCTTGTGTCTCAGCCATTGTTGAAAATTTTGATGAAATTAATAAGTTGGTGTGCTCTTTGATTAGACATAATTGATAGTTTTTGTTTTTGATGATTGAAGATCTTGATTATCATTTCAGGGGTATGGCAATAATTTCTTTATTTACATTAGCTTGGCAGAATTAGATATTTGCTGGCATAGAACACAGTGGCTGCTGCTTGTACATCACTGCCTGTGGCTTCCCGCCTGTGATGGAACGACATGGCCAGAGAAATAGCCAGGGAGTGTAACCAAGGCCGCTTGGCCAGAGTTGCTTCCTGAAGCTGCAGGGGCAGTGTCCTGGGGTCCAGGCTCAGGCTGGTGTTGCTGAGAGGGCGATGGGGTGGGGTAGGAGGTGTCCCTTTGCAGATCACACTCTATTGGGAGCTGCCTTTAGCCCCCAAACCAGATCAGAATTCTCTCCTCTCTTCCTTACCTCTTAAAAAATCACTAGAGGCCCAAACGTAGAGTACAAAGAATGGAGGGTGTAAAGAAGTGTCATTTGTGGGCCAAAACAAGCGACATTATTTTGCTGAGTTTGACAGAGAAAAATCTCGATTCCTGCATATATAGGAAACAACATCTAGAGTTATGGAAAAACAGGTGACAGAAACCTGAACTTGGAGCAGTTACAGAGAAATTGGGAGTGCTTTGTGATTGTCATTAATTTTCTGTCTCAGGAAATAGCTCCCTCTTCCATACTTTCCCCCATATGCCACCCCATGGGGCCCAGAGAAGACCATGGAGTCAAGAGCTGGGATGAACGTAGTCGTCCATGTTGGGACAGAGCTTGGAGGCTGTTGGGAGTTGCACTGGCTAAGAGCCGTGGATGCACATGAATATAGAACTTCATTATATAGTTGGTAGCAGTTTGTCGTAATTGTGTTCTCATCCTTTAGTGTGAGTTTAGATAGTTAGCATTAGCTCTTTAGCTGGCTTTATAAAGTCTGAGTTATTTTTTAGAAAGCTCCCTGGACAGGGTGGAGTGCAACTGGCAACTGGAGTGGCAGTTCCCGTGCCCAGAATAGGCAGATTGGCAGCAGCACTTCCAGGGCAGCTCATGAAGCAACCCCTTTTCCTCCCTGCTGTCCTTCACATCTAGGATACCTAGAGGTGAAACTCTTTTGAGGATTTAAATGGTTCCTTTAAAATCACATTTCTGCTCTTGGCACCAGGAAGCCTTATGTCGTGTTACCTGTTGGCACCCAGCATCCAGGTTTCCTGATAGCACTGGCTACAGTGGTGCCAGGGGAGAGTGAAGGAATTGCATGCGACATTCACATTTACATTCTGCCGGGCCATCTGGCTGGCAGCAGCTCTCAGCCAATGGCGAGATGTTATAAACCTTGCTCAGTGAACACCCGAAATCTTGAAAATTAACTGCAAAAATAAAATCAAAGCTGGCTCAGAGGTGGCATCTCTTGGCCTGACAGAAGCTCAGAGAAACCCGCTCTGCACGGCTGGTGGATGACTGCTACTGGTTTGGTTTTTCCCAGCAGCTCCTTGGCGTCTTTTGACTTTTATTTACAAATTCCTGGCAAAAAAAACTTTTTGAGAACTTTTGGGGTTTTTTATTTGCTAATTAAAATGTGAGAAGGAAATGCAGCTACAGGTAGAATTCTAGTGCAAGCCACAGCTGCGATTTAAAAAAAACAACTGACAGTTTCAAAATGAAGTTATTAGCACTTCACCTATAGCTGTGATAGCTTTTAACTTTCATGATCTATCTCATAAGCACCCTGCACCCTTGGAGTATACAAAAACCGAGGTAAGTGAAGAAGTGGGAGGATACCTTATCCCTGCAGAAGATAAGAACTAACTATTTCTATGAAAATTTTTTCAACTTATAAGAGTTTTTCTTATTCTTTATGTCATGCAGTTTTCCAAGGACCCTGTGAGCCATGGTAGGTGGTGTATTTTCTAGATGAGAAATACCGAGGCTCAAGGCATCTTGGTGACTTGTCCAAATTCCTGTAGCCAGGACAGAGCTGGGTCTTCCCGGAATTCTGCTGCTTGCTTTCTAGACTTCACTAATACCAAAAGAGACAGGGCCATGTGAAAAATCACCGAATATTACGTCACAAGATAATTAAATAAAATATACTCTGATCCTAAAATTTCCATTCAGTCGATTGCCCACCCAGTCCAGTTCTGTATTCCTAATAGCCCCTCGCACAGGCAGTGGTTGGCCCGTGCACAGCCCGGCTGTGCTGGCAGATGTTTGTGGCTGGGATAGCCCAAACAGAGGGAGAGCTTTGGGTGGCAGGGAGTTTTGCCGCCAAGCCTTTTCCCAGAGAAGTGGAGGGAAAGCTTTGCCAGAGTGGCTGGTGCCCTAACAAATTGATTCCTGCCAAACAATAGAAATAAATATTTTCAACTGACAGAAATTTTGGCTCCAAACGTTTTCGAATTAAAGGCTAATTTCTGAAACAAATACTTGAGGAGGAAAACATTTACCAACGTAGATGAAATCAGAGTTATTCCTTTTAACAGTGGCATAATTATTTTGGTCATTAAAACATTTTTTTCTGCCCCTGCCTAATACTTAGGCTCCCTTGTCCTGGGGAGAGTCGGGTGCGTCACGCTGCAGTGCGGGAGCGGCGTTGTAGTGGGTTACTGCGGGGCCTTGGCCTCCGCAGGGCTGGTCATTCAGGGCTGGGTTGGAATCTTGGCTCTGCCCCTTCGTGGTGTGATTTGGGCAGAGCCAGTCAGCTAATCCTCAGTATGTGAAATGGGGCAGCAGTGTCTGCTTTGTAACAGTTAATAATCTCACCCTCAGAACCTGGAGAGTCGTTCTAGACCAGCCCTGTCCAGTAGAACTTCCTGTGTTGATGGAATGGTCTATATCTGCTCCATCAAATATAGTTGTCCCTAGCCCTCTGATTTGGTTACTTCAAAGGAGAAACTGAAGTTTAATTTAATTTAAATTTACATAGCCATACGTGGTGGCTACCGTTTTGGATAGCGCAGTTCCTATCATCCCCCTCATTTAATTAATTGGTCCCTGGTTCCAGTAGTTGATTGATAGGCAGTCTACTAAAGATCTGTTGAGTCTCCCTCTTTCTCCGTTCCAAGTGCAGCTGTGTGGTGTAGGTATGCCTGTTCTGCCCAGCACCCATCTCCCATCCTGCAGCCGGAGCAGTGGAGCACTTCCAGTGAGCTAGGCAGGGGGCTGGATGTTTCAGCCACAGTTGACCCCCCCGGCTCCTACATCGACCTTCATGGACATGTAAAAATTTTAACAAATTCCCATTTGGTTTTAAGATTTGTCTCAAAATTTATACTAAGTATAAGAAGAATGAAAAAAAGCCATGGAGTCGAGACCTATTTCCTGGGCATTTGTTAGCAAGTAAGTCACATACGTGCCCAACCTTGGTTTCCTCATTGGTGAGATGGGACTAGCAAAGTTCCTGTGGCCACTTTTCTCCCAACGTCATCCTGAGGCATGTGGGACTGTTAGTACCAACAGGTCAGACCTCAGCAGCCCCTCTCTGGTCCCCAGTGTGGGTTCTACAGGGGAAAGTGGTGGCTGTGGCCCTGGGGCACACCACAGAAGCAGAAGACAAGGGACCCATCCAGGGGGCCCCCAATTCAACCCAGGAGCAAGACAGAGAAGAAAGCAATAGAGAGCCCAGGCAAAGGAGAGAGCCAGGCAGCAGGGACCACCCAACTGGCATGGTGGAGGCTCATGAGAGGTCTTTGGGCTCCAGGGAAAAGTGCAAGATTAGAGAGGGGTAAGGCACTGCATTTGGAGCTGTGTGTGTCTGAAAGGCTGCGGCTGGCAGGCAAATTTAGTTTTGTTTTGCGATCAGACAGCGCAGTAAAGAAAGCTACTGGTAGAACAGACATTTTTGTAGCTCAAAACTGGTCAGACGTCAACAATTTCATATGGTTCGATTAATATGTAAAGCAGAATTCTTTTCGTTAGGGTTAAAAGACATCCTTTCCTCTCCCTGCAGCAGCCCGGGGTGCGAGCACCTCCTGTCAGTGACAGGGTCTGGATCTGCCCGTACTCCATTATGCATCACTGAGATGTGTCTCTCACATCTCCCGGTTTAAATGCGAGTCTGGCAAGCGCGATGTGTGGTGCAGTGCTTGTTGGATACATCTGGCATTTCTGTCTTTGCATAGACGGGTGAAAAACAATCAAAAACAAAATCTTGGTTCTATTGAAATTTCTCAATACTGAGGAATTCACAAAAAGGCTGTATGAAAGCTTTGTACTCAGCTTTTGTTAGGGCGATTTGTTTCTTTTTATTCAGTTTTATTTTCTGAGTATGCCTTTACTTGATCCAAAATCAAAATTATATTTAAAAAGCACACTGAGAAAGCTGCCCCCACCTCTGTCCCTTCCTGTGTACACCATCACAGTGATGCCGCCTGTAGATGGAAAGGACCCAGGTAGCAGCAACTCCATGTTGGAATAAATTGTTTCATTTGAATCCTAGATTGGGAATTAATATCAAATTATTTCCCAGAATCACAAACTACTGAGTACGTACTAGGTGCATACTGTTTTAAGAGTTAAAGGGGTATGAGAAAATAATTCTTCTATTCGAGGTGAGGTCAGGTTGAAAAGTGAGGAAAAAACAAAAGGAACTTTATCACTCATGGTACCAGCGTTTTAGCTAATCCTCATAACAGCTCTGTGAGGCATGTCTCAGTGCCCCCATTGTAGGTTAGGCAGCTGGGCTGGTCACAGAGGTGACTGGTGGTGAGAGTACATTTGCACCCTGGTCTCCCTCTACACTGCCCTGCGGGCACCACTTTCTACCCCCCTCCCACTCCCATTCCTGGCCCCTAATGTTCTCTCCTTTCCTTGGGGTGCTGGGGCACAGGGCCCACCCTCACGCTATAAATTATGCTGCTGTAGATCTGGCCAGGAGGTTGCGTGGTTGTGTTCTGATCATTTGCTTTAATTGTCAAGATGGGAGAAGATGGCTGGTTGTGTGGTACGGATTTCAGCAAAGCTGACACACACAGGGTTTCTGCGAAGTCCCCAGATAACTAGAAACCTGAACTGTAAGCAGCCCTTGTTTGTTCACACGTCCACGCGTTTGTTCCCTGAGTCAGAAAACTGTGGGGGATGTCTAACCTGGAGAGCTCACTTCTTGTCTACTCAGTTCACAGCCAGTGTTGACTGAGCACCTACAATGTGTTGGGCTCTGTTCTGGGCTCCCCAGGAACCTTGCTTTTCTTGCTCCTTCCCTGAGAAGTACCCCCTATTGGGATCTTCCACTGGGGGCTCAGAAATGAAGCAGATGGGGTCCATCTAACAGGGGAAGAGCCTCAACAGTGAACCCCATGTCTGCTTTGCTGCTCTCCTTTTTCCCAAGAGCACTGCCGGAACGGACTTTTCCTGTTCCCATTTCCCCTCGTCTCTTTCCCGTACTTATGGTGGTGCTGTGATGGAAGCGGCTTCCTAGGCTGCTTGGAGAGCTTGCTGGGCTGCTCCAGCGGGGGTGGGGCCTCAGGGGCTCTTAGCCATGTACTCAACTCTTATAAAAATAGTACCATTCAACAACTGGGCCCAGGAGCCTTGGAAGGTGAGTGGGGAGAGGGTGTGTGTCTCCTCTAGGTTCCCCTTCCCTCTTCCTCAGCCATTCTTACCTTCAAGAGCCCCTCTGTCAGCCTTTCCTCTTCCTCCTCCTCAGCCCCACAGCCTCCTGGGCTGTTGTAGACTGGTCTCTGCATCCAAGGCCTCAGTGCTGTGTGGGCCTTTTTTTCCTCCCCTCCCCTCCCCTCCCCTCCCCTCCCCTCCCCTCCCCTCCCCTCCCCTCCCCTCCCCTCCCCTCCCCTCCCCTCCCCTCCCCTCCCCTCCCCTCCCCTCCCCTCCCCTCCCCTCTTTTCCTTTCTTTTCTTTCGCCATCTCTCTTTCCTACTGGAAGCCTACCAGTCTGTAGAGTTCTTAACTTTGTCCCCTCTCTCCGTGTATTGGATCCTCTGCCTGGAGTACATCCCGGCCAGCCCTCAGGCTCCTCTGTAAGATAGTTATTTTCTCCACATTCCCTCTAATATTCTCCCAAGGAGAAGTCATCTCCCTCATTTGAGCCCTTAGCACTTTTTTTTGGACTTCTGTGACAGCATTTAGTTTGTTTTGCCTTTCTTTTTTCTGTTCTTTTAGCTTATTCTTTTATTTATCACATTTTGCCTACCCACCTGTGATGTGCTCCAGCACCACACCAGGTGCTGAGAACCCTGTGGTGAGCAAAACCCAGGCCTTGCCAGAGCCCACAGCCACAGGGATCGGGTTGCTAACCACATACATGTGCGCATTGCTGAACTGCAAAGTAAGGTCCCGGTTGGAGGCACAGTTCAGGGCCGGGGGTGGGAGCACCCTAGTCTTGTGGGGGTAGAAGGGGATGAAGGGTAGGAGAAGTGGTATTAGAATAGAGATCTGATGGCTTCATGGAAGAGAAAAAGGAAAGGTGTTCAAGCAGAGGAAAGAGCTGAGGGTCTGAGGGAAAGGAGCAGACCCAGCCCTCTGAGGCGCTAGGGCAAGACCAGCGTGCCAGCGTGGGAGCCTGCTAGGCTGTTGGTGGTCTCATCCCAAGCTCCCTGGGAAGCTAACGAAGGCTTTTGAGTGAGAATGCCAAGCGCAGATTTGAGCTATAGCTTGACATGTCACTTTTCTTGTATGGCGTGTATGTGTACCTGGGCACCTACACAATTGTATAGTAATTGATGCCCATGAGAGAATGAAGGACATCTTAATCTTGCATCAAACGGAACTCCTTGCAACCCCTTGTGCGTACTCCAGCACCTCCTACCTCCCTGCCTTTAGCCAGTGCTGTTTCTCTCCATTCAGTTTGCTCTTCCCTCCTTGCCTTCTGTTGAGATTCTCCGGGGCTGCAGGCAGGGAGGTGGGAGCTCACAGTTCAGGGCGGGCTGGGCTGGGTCTCTCCCTCTGTTCCATCTGTTCCATCTTTGCCACTTGCCCACTGGGGTCCCTGTTGGAGATCTGACTAATTCTGTGGAAACTGCAGCTTCCTGAGTGGAAATGCTCACTGCTGACCCATGTGACTGACATTACATGACAGAATACTGTAGCCATAATTCAGAGTTTGGTATTACCTGGTGATGAATCAGAGATTGTGAGTGGGAAAGTGGTGAAGAAGGTTTAAAGGTCTGAAAAAAAGCACTTGGGGAAATATGGGGTCAGACTTGGTTCTCTACTTAAACTTATAAAGTAAATGAAAACATTAACATTTACTTTGGGAATTCTGTTTTTTTTTGTTTTTTGTTTTTTGTATTTTTCTGAAGCTGGAAACGGGGAGAGACAGTCTCCCGCATGCGCCCGACCGGGATCCACCCGGCACGCCCACCAGGGGCGATGCTCTGCCCACCAGGGGGCAATGCTCTGCCCCTCCGGGGCGTCGCTCTGCAGAGACCAGAGCCACTCTAGCGCCTGGGGCAGAGGCCAAGGAGCCATCCCCAGCGCCTGGGCCATCTTTGCTCCAATGGAGCCTTGGCTGCGGGAGGGGAAGAGAGAGACAGAGAGGAAGGAGGGGGGGTGGAGAAGCAAATGGGCGCTTCTCCTATGTGCCCTGGCCGGGAATAGAACCCGGGTCCCCCACGCGCCAGGCCGACGCTCTACCGCTGAGCCAACTGGCCAGGGCTGAATTCTGATTTTTTTTTTTTTTTTTGCATTTTTCTGAAGCTGGAAACAGGGAGAGACAGTCAGACAGACTCCCGCATGCGCCCGACCGGGATCCACCGGCACGCCCACCATGGGGCGACGCTCTGCCCACCAGGGGGCGATGCTCTGTCCATCCTGGGTGTTGCCATGTTGCGACCAGAGCCACTCTAGCGCCTGAGGAAGAGGCCACAGAGCCATCCCCAGCGCCTGGGCCATCTTTGCTCCAATGGAGCCTTGGCTGCGGGAGGGGAAGAGAGAGACAGAGAGGAAGGCGCGGCGGAGGGGTGGAGAAGCAAATGGGCGCTTCTCCTGTGTGCCCTGGCTGGGAATCGAACCCGGGTCCTCCGCACGCTAGGCCGACGCTCTACCGCTGAGCCAACCGGCCAGGGCCGAATTCTGATTTTTTAAATGACTTTTTTTATTATTGCCTAGACAGAGGGGGGGAGGGAGGGAGGGAAGGAGGGAGGTAGAGAGTGAGATCAATTCGTAGTTGCTTCACTTTAGTTGTTCATTGATTGCTTCCTGTATGTGCCAGGGGCTCAAGTCAAACCAATGACCCCTTGCTCAAGCCAGCAAGCTTGGTATCATATTGATGGTCCTGTGCTCAAGCCTACAAGCTCAAGCTGGCAACATTAGGGGTTTCAAACTGTAACCTGTATTCCAGGTTTATGCTCTATCCCAGTGTCCCAGTGGTTGTCAACCTGATCCCTACTGCCCACTAGTGGGCGTTCCAGCTTTCATGGTGGGCGGTAGCGGAGCAACCAAAGTATAAATAAAAAGGTAGATTTTAACTATAGTAAGTTGTTTTATAAAGATTTATTCTGCCAAACTTAGCGAAAATCCGACATAAAGTACTTGGTAAGTAATTATTATATGCTTTAACTTGCTGTAATTCTGCTTTATAAATTTTATAAAGTAAAGTTACTTCCCTACTTTATAAATCACCATTACTGTGGAACTAGTGGGCGGTTAGAAAATTTTACTACTAACAGAGATACAAAAGTGGGCGGTAGGTATAAAAAGGTTGACTACCCCTGCTCTATCCACTGCATCAACCACCAGTCAAGCGGTTCTCCTTTAAATAGAGATCACTGTCAGTCTATACGCCCATGAACAGAACAAAATGCACTTCCTGTAGTACATGGGTCGGGAACCTTTTTGGCTGAGAGAGCCATGAACACCATATATTTTAAAATGTAATTCCATGAGAGCCATACAACGACCCATTTACGTTAAGCATTATCCAATAAAAATTTGGTGGTGTCACGGAAGACAGCTGTGATTGGCTTCAGCCACCCGCAACCATGAACATGAGCAGTAGGAAATGAATGGATTGTAATATGTGAGTATGTTTTATATTTTTAATGTTATTATTTTTTTAATTAAAGATTTGTCTGCAAGCCAGATACAGCCATCAAAAGAGCCACATCTGGCTCGCGAGCCAGAGGTTCCCGACCCCTGCTGTAGTACCATGTAGGATCCCTTTTTGGGGATGAGACATGAGTTCATAGATCCTTATCAGTCCTTCAAAGCCTACGTTGTCTCATTATAGGGAAATAATGAGATTTTAAAATATAATGTTTTCTTTTTAGGAATAGTTAATTACATTTACATGCTCAAAATTCAAAATGTACAAAAGGGAAGATAGTGAAAGGATCTCTCTGCTCCGCCAGTGGTCCCGCCTGTTCATTTCCCTCCCTAGGATATGGAATCGCAGCAGCATCTTCTACTGTGGAGCCTTCCAGAAAGCTCTTGCGTGTGAGCATGTTACACGTGCATGTAGATCTGTGTACTCACAGTGGATGTCCTGCTCACTGTTTGGGGACGTCTGAGGAGTGGCTTTCGCCTTTCTAATTGAGCAGTTGTTTTCACATTCGTACCATCCTGCCTCTAAGCAGCCCATCACCAGTTCCATGCCCAAGCCAGGCTGGCATCTGCTCACTGATGTCACATTCCTGTTACGTGCCGCCACCTCACCCCCACCCCATCCTGGGGGGACTTGACCAGGCTCCTGGTTCTTCTGAGCCCCCATTCTGGGTCTCTGACAGCACCTACCCCACAGGTTGTACCAGGTACCCAGTGAGCCCAGATAAGGAAGAGGTGGAGGAAGGTGATGGTGACTGAGCCAGTCCCACGCATAGGACCCAGCCTAGTTGAGGATCCTGGTGGTGGAATGAATTGAGGCCTAAGGTCAAGTGCATCGCTCTGATAGTACAGAAAAATTTACCTTGATGGAGCACTTGACATGCATTATCTTAATTAAGATGATTCCGTTGCTGGATACGAAATAGAAAAGGTCTTGAGGACAACCTGGTATAGAAACTGTGGTTGGCCTTTCCCTTTTTGCACTAGTATTCTTCACTATAGCTAATAAAAATCATTTAAAATTCTTATATAGGATTTGCTGTTTGATTAGTTAACAGACCCCAAAGAAACACCAGATGAATGAACCGGTTTCAAGTTAGCGACATTTATAAAAAGGCATACTTGCATTGTTGATGCAGTTGGCTGCTGATTTCTCTGTCAGCCAGGGGTGCTGGGGGCCAGGGCACCTCCTCCACAGGCCTGGCCTAGGGCCTAGGAAGAGAGAATGTCACAAAAGTGGCGCTGCAGATACCCCTCAGTTTAAAACAAGCAACTGACATACACACTTGAAAGGCAAGAGATTCTAAACTGATTACTGACATTATTAAAAGACTTGTTTTATTTGGAAAAGAGTTTCCCCACAGTTTCTTTTAAATACTGTTTTGTGGTGGTTGTTTATTTTTTTGTGTTTAATAAATCTTTAATACTTGGCTTAGAGGCTGAGGTTTAGGCAGAGAGAAACTTAAAATGTGAGGGGCTCTGTCCTTTTAGGTTGTTAGGAATGGAGAAAAAGCACGACAGAAGTTATAATCCATGAGGAAAACAGGGCTGTAGCCGTCCACGCATTTCATAGCGTGAGGGGTCCCTGGGTGCGCTGAGCCCCCGTTCCATGGCCAGAGGTCTTTCCCTGGGCCGTATCTCTTGCTGACATCAGTCATCCCTTGGTCACTTAGAAAGAAAACCTACAGTTTCTCCAGGTGCCATCCTTGCAAGATGGTTTTCCAGTACTTTCTCCAACTCCTTTGGCCTAGTTGGAAGTGCCTCTGTGTTCAGAGCCCGTGGGTCTGCTGCCAACCCTGCCAGCTTCCCATCACCTTAGATCTGGGGCCTTCGGGTGTTTCTGGCAGAAGCGTTCTAAATCTAAGGAGACACCCTTCTCTGTCCTTCCCCAGGAAAGCCTGGCACCTCCTCAGTCGTAAGCCCTGAGACTAGCCAGTGCGCAGTGCATTGGGCAAGAAACAGCTGTTGTTTTGACAAAGGATGCGCTTGCCTCACTTTTTGCATCACTAGAGTGAGTCAGGAGGTCATCACCGACCCTGGGCAGGTGGGCACAGACAAGTAAACACTCATGTATGGGGTGCATTGTATAAAATATATTTCTGTAATTTATGTGTGTATGTTTTTTCACATTAGCAGGATTTTAAAAATTAATATATATTGCAGTTTTTCCAGGTAGGTAATCTGTGCACATGGCAAAATAGCCAAAAGATATATACTGAAGAGCAAGTCCTCTCCTCCCTGTGCCTCCTCAGAGCCAAGGACAGTTGCAAATGTCTTTTGTAACTTTCTAGAGATAATTGAAGCTTATGCAAGCATATGTATAGAGACTATCTTAAACAATGTTAGCATTGTTTTGTACTTCACCTTTTTTTTTTTTTTTTTTGCTTAAATATATCTTGAAGATCACTCTATCTCATACAGTGCATGTAGGACTGTATTTCTTTCTTTCTTTTTTTTTAACCATTGCACAATAATCTTTGAGTAGATATGCCAGTATACTATTGCTGGATATTTAGGTTGGTTTCAGGGTTGTTGTTTTTTTAATGCCTTTCAGATGTGGGGACTCTACACTCCTTTTCACATGTGACCAGTGACTCAGGGGCTGAGGGTTCTGTATTTTAGGCCCCCACTGTCACCTCCCCTAAACACATTAAATTCCCTTGTTAATGTGACATTATATTTGACACTTTGAGTGTAGGCAGGCTGGGTAGATAATAAAACAGTATTTGGCTTATGTTTAATAGCAGTCTCCTCCCTTTGCCTTGTCCCCACAGCCTGAGAAAGCCTTGGTGTTCTTTAAAAGGATTCAGTGGTATTTTTTTCAAGGACTTGGTCAAAGATTGTGAGGCATAAATCTGACCAACCACATTTGGGGAGTTGACAGCTCCCCCGCCCCAGATCTGTGGACGTTTGGTCTCCTCCTCGCTGTGCCAATCTGTTTCCATGGTGGCGGGTGGCAGCATGGTATTAAATCTGGAGACCCCGTTGGTTGCTCCTGTGGACCTGCAGATGCCTGCCCTGGTGGGGAAGGGAGTGTGGCGGGCCCCTGGAGTTTCCTGACTCCAACAGCAGGCTCCTCAGGCTCGCTGGACTGCAGCCCTGTGGTAAAGGTGGGTTTGCCTTCCTTCAAGCGACCTGCCCCAGGCTCAGCCCTGCTCGGCCAGGCTCTCCAGTGGGTCTGCCTGGGGGTCTCATTGGGAACACCAGGGATCAGAGGGTCTCAGAGATTGTGTGCTCACAGACATCTTCCAAAGCACCCCCCCCCCACCCTACCGTCCCCAAACTCTTCTCTCTAGTGAGCCCCCAGCATCCACCACCTGGCCATAGAAGTCACCAAACATTTGTGATTTTGTGCCCCCTCCCCCTCCACCCCCAGCTCTGGGCGTAGGGTCCTCATGGAAAGCAGTCAGGGCTCTCTGGTTTTCTCTAAGTTTTCTGCATTCGTATGTGATTGGAACGAAACATTAACTTTACTTTTTTTTGTCATATTTCAGTATTGGCTTTTTTCCCCTCTTCTTGAAGTCTCCCTTTATAACTTCTGCTGCTGCTGCTTAAATATAGACGTCTAAGTCCTCCTCCTTACCAGATTGTTTATATTTTTGAAAAGCCTTCTGCTTATCTGCGATTGCTCTCTCTTCTCTATCTCCATCCCCATGTTACCACATTGGTTTCGGTTGCTCTTTTTTTCTGACTTCACTTGACTGGGATGTGTTTCAAATGTGGTCTATCAAAATGTGCAGTGTTTCCCTCTTTTCTGCAGTAGCTTTGACATCTGTTCTTGAATTCTAGCCCACGTTATTCTTTTGGACTTGTTTGCCCAAGATTTGCTGTAATGCCAGAAACACTAAAGGGGAGAGTGTGGTGTGGTGTGTTCTTCCCCTACTCCCTTGTTTTGCTCACCCCCCTTTGAAAACTGTCTACAGTTTCCAAGTCGACAGCACACTGGATGTTTGTTCCAGCACTCTGTCATCTCGTCTGGCAGTGGCCCACCCCACAGTGGTGTGTGTGAAGTGTTCACCAGCAGGGCTTACAGACTTCTTCAGTATTTGCACTAGAAAGGAAAGCAGGTGGAACTTCATGAGGTGGGTGGAGGGTGGGTGGAGAAACTCTCACCTGCTTCCTGGATTGCTCTGGGTGGATTTTCATTTTGATTTTCCTTGCCTTTCAGCCTTTGATGGGGTCCTTGCTCTGTTGCGCCTGCGCCTTGTGGGGGAGAGTAGTGCAGATCGTAAGAAGCCACTTGGGGCAGCCACTTTAATCCTTAGCAGAATGTGCTAGTATGTGTCTTTAAAATGGACCTCTCCAGGGCTATGTGAAAGTGTCCTTGAGCTCCTTGCTGTCAGTCTGGAACACCATTCAGGGCCCATCTGCCATAGGCTTGTTTGAAATGGATCCTTTTGGTGGCTGCTCACAGAATTTCTGAGGTCGGGGCACAGGTTCTCTGATGCTTTGAGTGTCAGTTTGTTGTGTATAGCAGAGCCCCAAACCCTAAGCTCCTGACTGGTACTCTTACAGAGAACCCACTCCTGGTGCTTCTCAAGGTTCTAGGGCAAGTAAAATAGAGAATAACCACTATTTCCAGGTGCCTCATTTCAGAAAGTTTACAAGATATTGGAAATCATTTTATTCTTGGAATTTGCCTTATACAGGTTGCTCTTGAAAATAAGTAACAGTTTAATTTTAATGGTCTTGGACATGATGTCTAGCCTTTAGTAAGATTCCAGGCTTACAAAAGATTCTGGGCTTGCACTGTTGAAGGACAGTTGAGCAGAATGCCCTGATGAGAAGCACAGAGTGAGTCAGAGGGACAGAGCACAGAAATGTGACAAGAAGAGACACTTGTTAAGAACAGAAGTGAGTGACTGCAATGAGGGATGGCATTTGGGCATTGGCCTGACTCTGGTATTAGCAAAGAAAAATGTATTTGCATGTACTGGCATAGAAACAGTCATTTGTGAAGTGGCATCAACACATACATCCAAGCTGAGCGAGTTTGGTTTTCTCAAACCAGCGCGTGGGGCTTGGATGGGAACCTCATGATTGTGTCCATTTCCCCGTCCGCAACCCTCAGTGTCTCCTCTGCCAATGAATTGACAGTCCCTGGAGCACTGGGGCTCTCCCCAGTGTTCTGGTCAAATGCACATATGATCTTCTCTGGTACAAAGTGCAATTACAATCTTGTCTTCTTTTTTTTTGTTTCTCCCGACAGAGGGAACTCGATGCCACCGCAACAGTATTGGCAAACCGGCAAGATGAAAGCGAGCAGTCTAGAAAGCGGCTCATCGAGCAGAGCCGGGAGTTCAAGAAGAACACTCCAGAGGTGAGGCAGCGTTGTGTCCAGGTCTCTTTGACGGGTCTCACTCTCCTGGTACATGTTCAGAAGACGTGTTGTAAGCATTTCATTTTTATCAGACAGAGGGTCTGCTGCTTTCTGTCTGTTACCCTCAGCCTCATACCAGCGTTCTGCATGCTTCCGAGTGGCTGGGGAATGCGGGCACTGAGAGGTTGTCTGACAGATTAAAGCGCAAGCTGGTTCCAGGCACTCACTCTGAGCAGTCTGGGTCTGTGAGAATACATGGCCAGGGCGTGGCCAGGTCAGATCCTCGTGCCCATCCTGGCCTCTGGCACCTGCAATCCATGCGCATGCCACCCCGATTTCGTGGAGGATCACTGAGTACGAGGACATGGTGGGCGGAGGGGCAGGTGTGTATCTAAAGGCTGCACACATCTCAGGATGCAATATGTCGATACTTCTTATAAATCAGACATATAGTCTGGTGAGGCCTTTTAAATGCCTCTGTTTCCTGAAATATGCTTTAAAGGGCACTGGAAACATGCTTTGTTTGTTTATATTTTTTTTGTAAGTTTGTGTTCAGAGGACAATGTTTGAAGTAGTTGGGACAGCATTTGCCTGGTCTGCTTTCTAGGTACCTTTTTCCCTCAGTCCCAATCAAAGGCTTTGTAGGAAATAAAAAGAGAGTTTTACAGAGTGTTGTGCAGATGTGGGAGTTGCTTTCCAGGGAGCTTCTGCCAGTCTGGCCCATGATAGTTCTCGTGCTGTGGGCTCTCCAGCCTCTTGCACCCCCACTCGGGTGAGCGGACTACAGCTGCCCATGGCTTTGGCCCTGGCTCCCAGGTTTGCAGATTCTTCCACAGAGGACAGAGGAATAGGCCTGAAAGAAAAGCTGCTTTCTGGAGGGATGCCTCTAACTTTTACAAAGTATCTCATTTACAATATACAGAACTCCAGAAAAATGATGCATGAATGGAATTTTTAAAAAGTGGACTTGTTTTAAGTGTTCCAAAGGCGCTTGCTATTTAAGGGAGTGCTGTTGGGATTCATTTTGGGAAACAAAACTTCTATTTTCAGGATTAAATATATTAGGAGAGGACATGATAGGGGAAAGAAAGAGGGCTCTAGGGGAAGGCCTACCTAAAAGTTTTTAATTTGAGGCCCTCTACTTCCCCTTCCCTCCCCATACTGCCCTTAAGCGTGGATCTGCCGTATTTTATCAGACCGAAACGCAGATGAGAGGAACGGTGCCAGGGTCGCCGCCCTCGGTGCAGTGTTGGCGAGAGCCTCCGTTCTCCATTTCCACCTTGGCCTGAGTAAAGACAGGACCAGAGAAAGGGACCAAGAACAGCCCTTCCTTCCGCTGTTTCCCTCCGCTGAACCTGCTTCACAGCAGACCTTCCTGGGGGTCAGCAGGGGCTTTCACAAGCTCTCATCTTTGACTTTGTTTCCCCTGTCTGGCCCCTGTCATATCTATCTCTTGAGCCATTCTCAGCACTGTTCTAGTGAGCAGCTGTCCTCTGCCGTCTTGTGTCCTTACTGTCCCTCCCTTGGTGACTGTATGTCCAGGAGTGTTCATAGAACATCTAAAAAAGAAGGTTAAGGTCATCCTTCTGAGGGGAGAGACAACAAACAGTAAGTAAATCTGTCGTGCAAATTCTGTGTAGAGGACAAAGCAGAGAGCTGGATTCTTGAATGTTCCTATAGAGTCCCAGACACCTGTTATAAGGGCACGTCCCAGCAAGGAGGGATGTGTCCCCCCTGGCCACCTAGGACTACACTCAGCTGATAAATGTTGGTTGGACTGAACTGAGCCCGGTCTCTCCATTGATGTCTAAACAGGACTCATTTTTCAGAAACTGGGGACCAGCTAACAGAGCTTGTATTGAGTCCCATGCCAGTTACTTAAAGAAAGCCAGGTTTACACTGCATTTTATCTCCTAATCCCAGTAAATAGAAAAGGCTTGGGAAGGAAGCAGGCTCCTTGGTAAATGCCATTTGGGGTACTTCTTTTCAGGGCACATTTTTATATTTTGTCTTGTGTGTAGAAGAGGACCCAGAAGCTCTCCCTGGAAGGGGTGGACGTTGCCATCCTGCTTGTTTCTGGCCTCTGCCAGCTGGTTGAGGCCGGTACCCACTCGGGCTGTGTCCACGGTGGAAGGGGAATGGTGGTGGCGTGGCCCTCTGGGAGTGTGGAAGGGCGAGGCTGCTGCAGGCTCCTGGCCTGGCTCCTCCCCTTGCATTTTCCTGTTTCAGGCCCCTCCTGGAAATCTGTGTGGGTTCCCACTAGGCAAGACCTGGTAGAGAGGACAGTCAGGGTCACTTATGCCACTGGCCAGAATCTTCTCTTTGAAAATTTGAAGCCACTTAAGGCCATTGTGGAGGTAGGAGTGAGTAGCAGTAGCTGGGGTCCTCTGGGGTACACAGAGGGGGGACAGTCTGCTGAGTATGGAGCCTGGGATCCAGAGGGTATATTGGATTTTCACTTTGTTTGGGGTTTCAGAGCAGAGGAGCCCAATTTTTTGCATCAGTCACTTCTCCTGACTACCGCTAGGCAGATTATTAGACAAGGGAGGAAACATTACCCCTTGCTATAGAGGGAACATTAGAAAAAATGGACCTGTGAAAATGAAGGTTGCTTAGAACTTTGTTCTCAGGGATTAAAAAAATTGGCTTGCTGGCAGGAAAGGCATCTGTTCATGTGGACACAGACTAGGACCATCACATCTCACATGGTTGGCTGAGTGAGCAGCGGCCTGCTTCAGGCGGCCACCTGAGGTGGACCAGGGCCAGTGGCATTCTTGCTGGTGTCACACCAAGTGTGTTGATTCTCGATGAAAAAGCCGGCGTTCCTCTTTGTTTTGGGAAAGAAGAAAATGTCCTCCCAGTGTCTGTTGAATACCTAATAAGTCTAATATGCAGGATTTTGCACCAGCGTGAAGGCAGAGGTGAGTTTTCTCTCAACAGAGAATGCGTGTTTTCCTAAACTGGCCCTGCCCAAGGGCAGCTGGGAAACCTCGGGTCCAGAGGGAAGGGGGGCTCTGATGGGTGCCTCCCAGAAGGCCAGTGAGTCTGCCAGGCAGGGTCCCTCCCCTCGGGAGAAGCCCCAGGAGCACGGAGGCAGGCCATGGCCAGGGTGGCTCAAGCCTTGAATTCCTTTTGTTTAGAATGAATTTTCTTAAGTTTCAGTTTATGCCATTAGATAAATACACGCATAGTCAGTTAATATTATTGCTTAAGTCTTTTAACCTCAAAATTGTAGTTAATTCAAAGGAGACGGCAAATAAAGTTTTATGCATTTCTTCGATTCAAAAAATGAGTTTCTTTCAAAGGAAAACATCTTTTAATTTTAATTTTGTAACTAAACATTCATTTCCTGTTGAATCAATAATCGATAGTTGAACTTAAAAGACTGTGGGGTATTTCTAGGCCTTGGTGCCTTCCATATTGTTTTTGCAGGTGACTTGCTGTTGCTATTGGGCAAATTACTTAACCTCCCGAAGTCTGTTTCATCATCTATGAAAAGTGTAACGACAGGGCCCTGCTCACAGGATTGATAGATGTGTGTGGAGGGCTCCGCACAGCCTGGCACCTGGAGTCCAGTGTGTGTTGTTACCAGTATTCACTCAGAACTAGAACGTGAACTATAGAATGTGTGAGATGCAGCTGATTTCTGTTCCTCAAAGCTAGTTTGGGGAACTTTAAAAAAAGCAAAACAAATACAAGTAGTTTCAGCCCAAAGTGTTCCAAAAGTTGATTTGTAATAACAGTTTTATCATTTTACAATACCTTTTGAACACCTTCCATGTGCCAGACATTTTGGCCCTGGGGGTAAAATCCTGTCCCTGTACTTTAAAAAGTTTCTTGTCTTCCTGCCATGTAAGGAGACCATCCTGCCACGGCGTGTTAAGCGTTAGGATGATATAACTGGAATCTTCTGAATGCATACTTTCTTCCAGAAACACTCTCATATCCATGGTGGTAAGCTTCCAAGCCACGTGTGCCTCAGTAACTGTTACTGTAGGTATACAGTGCTGCTTTTTAAGCCTTGGTTCTCAACCTTTGAAATATTGATGAATGTTAAGGACCTGCTCCTCTGAGAAATGCACGTATTTGCATACAGCTGCTCCTGGACTCTGAAACTCATCTGGACCCCTAGCTTAGAGCACAGCTCTTGGGCACACATGGGCAGTCTCAGCTTGCCACTCTGGGAGCAGCCTGTGTATCTCCTCTGCCCATCTCCTAGTTGTGGCCAGGGTAGGAAGGGTGAATGAAGCAGTAGGGGCACCAAGGCCCAGACCTCTGGAAAGAGGCCACTGTGTCCCAGCCTCCAGGCTGGGCATGGGGGTGAAGGAGCCGGACCACACCCAGTGTCATGAGAGTCCCACAGGCTGGCAGCAGGCACAGGCACCTCTACATTAGATGACATTTTCCTTCTGCCTGAGGTTGGTGAAGGGCAAGGCCAGGAAGGTGGCAGTGTGTGCAGGGGAGGGGGAGGCAGCAGCTTTCTCGAGGCCTGGTAGTATTAGAACTGTGTGCAGTGTAGGCCAAAACCCTTGCCTTCTGCTCTGTTGTGGCTTTGATCAGAGATCTGAAGCACAGGCAGGACAGGATTACCTTTGATGCCCCAAATGGCATCTGTATTGATAAAGCTAACTGCAGATTGGATCAATGGGAACATAGAAGAATGCAGGCGCCACCACCCTCCCAGGAACCTCCAGGAACCCTCAGGTCACCGGGCCAACTCTGCATTCCTCAAAACTGAATTATTCCCATCAGGGACCACCAAAGGGACAGCACTAGGGTCTCATGATCTTGCCTAAGAATTGCTTTTTTCTTGCTTTTCCATTTGGTTAAGTTTTATGTTTGCTTCTCAGACTCAAGTTTTACTTGAGTTTCTCACAGCTACTTCCCAGCCATGCTGAGACATGAACCCAGGCAGCGTGGGCCCAGAGTTGATGCTCTTAACTGCCGGGTGTGCTGCCTCCCCGGTGGGCCCAGAAGCTGGAGCAAGCCAGATGCAGCTCAGTGCAGTGCAGGAGCGAAGGTGAGGTCTCAGGATGTTTGCAGGGGAACAGTTTCAGCTCACTGGCCTGTGCTCTTTGAATGAGATGCTCAACTATCAGAAGAAAAGTCTTCAGTGTTGGACTTGCTTCCTGAAAGAGCACAGGATCTAAAGCAAAACCACCCTGGGTGCACCCGATCTGGTCAGAAAGAGCACAGGGGTGTTTTTCCCCGTTTTTTTCAGTAAGCAGAACCATCCTTTATGGGCAGACAAGAGGAGGAGAACCATAGACCCAAGATGGAGTGATTTTTATCATAAAACGATCCTCAGTTCATTTTTATCCTGTTGCTGTGTCCAGCTCCTACCCTAGAATGTCTTAGGTATCTCTGACTTCGCAAGTTTTGTTTATGTTTCCTAGAGAAGCAGCCGCATCTAACTGAGCTGCAATTCTGGAGCTCTCATTGGTCATTGGTTCCCCTGCTGTATTTTTGCATAAGCATGTCTTGCTCTGGAGTGTTGATTTTCACGTTACCTGGTCTACTACACTTAACATTCCAGATCTGCGTTTTCTTCATCTGTCCTGCCCAAATGTATGTGGCATTTTTTTTGTGTCACCATCAGCCAAGCTTGGCCCCAGCCATGACTGTTTGGGGCATAGCTCCCTGGGGTCAGCATTGTGACTGACCACTTCTTCCTCACTCGCTGTCCCCACCAGGGCAGGTGGCCCTGGGCCTGGTGCCAGCCAAAGCCTCACAGCCCTGCCCCCTGGATCGGCATGCCTGACTCTGGCAGGGAATGTTCTTTTTACTGCTGACATAACTGCCTGTTCACTGACAATCATTTCCTGAGTGCCAGATCTTAATTTACCCTTTCTGTCTCAGGCTGGAGTGTTTGAGTTACATTCTTGGGAAACTTGTAAAAAATCAGGAGTTGCCTTGAGATACGACTTGGGAAAGAAATCTTGAGCCATCACTGAAATGAACTCAATGTGTGGGTTCCTTCTGGACTCTGGCAGGTTGGGGTACTGTGACTGTCTTCTTTAGGGAAGCCACAGTCATCTTTGTATTGATCAGAGTGGACTGTTTCTGAGTAAGATATGAAATCACGTGCCCCAACACTGTCTCCTTCCCACGTAAGTCATCTACTCCCCTTTTGCTGACGTGAGGACAAAAGGATGGGAAGATGCTGCAAAGTTTAGGGTCCTTTTTCACTCCCTGTGAGAAAGGAGTCAGCAGGCTGGGGGAGGGAGGGGGGAGTAATATATAGTTGTGGCCCAGGCCCAAATGCATTCAGTCACTGCCTCTACAGCCTTTATATAGACACTGCAGGGAGTGACTCAGCCTGGAAAAAGAGAGTCACTTAAAAATAAAGTTGCGACTCAAATGGACACGTCCCTCCCTCACAGGCTGCCCTGAGACAGCGTGGCTGGGGGGTTTAGAAGCTTGGGGGGCATAGTTACCTGCAGGACCCCACTTGGTTCCTGGAGAGTCAGGTGGGTAGAGTGAGGATGGTTATTCCAGCTGCATGATGGAACTGGAGTGAGGATTAAAGGAGATCACACATAGCTCCCTATGCTTTCTAAACTCAAAAACAGTTTCAGACATTTTAGCTACAACTGGACACATTTATCTGTAGAGTGGTAACTGAACTCTCAATTCTTACCTTGTTTTTTTTGTTGTTGTTTTGTTTTTTGTATTTTTTTCTGAAGTTGGAAACGGAGAGGCAGTCAGACCCAACCGGGATTCACCCGGCATGCCCACCAGGGGGCGATGCTCTGCCCATCTGGGGCGTTGCTCTGCTGCAACCAGAGTCATTCTAGCGCCTGAGGCAGAGGCCATGGAGCCATCCTCAGTGCCCGGGCAAACTTTGCTCTGGTGGAGCCTCGGCTGCGGGAGGGGAAGAGAGAGACAGAGAGGAAGGAGAAGCCTATGGGCGCTTCTCCTGTGTGCCCTGGCTGGGAATCGAATCCGGGACTCCTGCATGCCAGGCCAACACTCTACCACTGAGCCAACCGGTCAGGGCCCTTACCTTGTTTTAAACAAATTGACAGGCTCTCCAATTTACCACTCAGCTTTTGTTTTTGCTTCCATCCTCATAAGAATCTAAAATTAATCTACATGAAAGACCAAAAACACCAGCATAATGTTCCTTATATTTCATTGGACACTTAAATGAGTTAATTAAAACCCACAGCACTGAAATGACAAATTGTGACTTTTAAAGAGGATAGCAGACAAGACATGCCCATAGGACATGGGTCCTTGAGGAAGTGCAGTGATGGGAGGGAGGCCTACAAGCTTAGAAGACCGGGGCTGCAGGCAACTATGCCTCCTAAAGGTGGACACCAGCTACGAATATGAACATCCCACTTCATTCAACAAATTGCTCATGCTGCAGGGTCCAGGGATCTAGCCAGCACCTCAGCGGAATCTGCAGCTCTGGTACAATTACTTTTTCCTACTTGTGAAGGGTAAGGACCTGTGGGCAGGAGCTGTG
Source organism: Saccopteryx leptura (assembly GCF_036850995.1). Lineage (NCBI taxonomy): Eukaryota > Metazoa > Chordata > Mammalia > Chiroptera > Emballonuridae > Saccopteryx > Saccopteryx leptura. Next base: position 190,310,267 of record NC_089506.1, read on the forward strand.
CCTCCACTGTAGACTTTTGTTTTTGTTTTTTATTTATTGATTTTAAAGACAAAAAGAGAGAGAGAGAGAGAGAGAGAGAGAGAGAGAGAGAGAAAAGAGAATATTGATTTGTTTTACTTATTTATGCATTCATTGGTTGATTCTTTTTTTTTTTTAACAGGGACAGAGAGAGAGTGAGAGAGAGGGATAGATAGGGACAGACAGACAGGAATGGAAGAGAGATGAGAAGCATCAATCATCAGTTTTTTGTTGCGACATCTTAGTTGCTCGTTGATTGCTTTCTTGTATGTGCCTCGACTGCAGGCCTTCAGCAGACCGAGTAACTCCTTGCTCAAGCCAGCGACCTTGGGTCCAAGCTGGTGAGCTTTTTTTTTGCTCAAGCCAGATGAGCCCACGCTCAAGCTGGCGACCTCAGGGTCTCGAACCTGGGTCCTCTGCATCCTAGTCCAATGCTCCATCCACTGCGCTACGGCCTGGTCAGGCTCACTGGTTGATTCTTTTTTTTTTTTTTTTTTTTAAAAATAAATTTTTATTATAATGGGTGACATCAATAAATCAGGGTACATATATTCAAAGAAAACATTTCCAGGTTATCTTGTCATTTAGTTCTGTTGCATACCCATCACCCAAAGAGAGATCGTCCTCCGTCACCCTCTATCCAGTTTTCTTTGTACCCCTCCCCCTCCCCCTCTCCCTCCTTTCCTCCCCCCACCCCCCATAACCACCCCACTCCTGTCCATGTCTCTTAGTCTCGTTTTTATGTCCCACCAATGTATGGAACCCTGCAGTTCTTGTTTTTTTCTGATTCACTTATTTCACTCCGCATACTGTTATCAAGATTCCACCATTCTGCTGTAAGTGATCCGATGTCATCATTTCTTCTAGCTGAATAGTATACCATGGTGTATATGTGCCCCATCTTCTTTATCCAGTCTTCTGTTTTTTTTTTTTTACAGTGATTAAAAGCCTTTAAGCAAACTCTTGGCCAATACAGCAAGAATCCATAAAAGAGTAGTGTCCTTAACATGTTCACCAAGTCCAAGTTGGCCCCATCACCATGCCAAATCCCTGAAAAATGCAACCCAACCACAGTTCAGTCTGTTAGGAGCTGTCACAGGGAGCAGGAGTCCAGAAAAGTCCACATCCAGGAAAAGTCCTCATGGCACTGGAATTGTTGTCACCATTCTATACTTTGCAGCTCATGTCCAAGTCCCAATGACTGCTGCTTCTAGCTGGTAATGATTCAGGTAGACTGGAAAAGCCATTTGCAGCATGCATGGATATGGAGCTTCTGTTCTCCTCTGCCTGGAGAGATGAGACCAGGTTGCTCTTCCCTGGAGCTCTGCGACTGTGGCATGGTAAAGAGAACCTTGGGATACACTAAGCTGGGTGGCAAAGGTAGATTCATAATAGAAGTTGGCAAAAGGGGGAAAGAGAGCTCTAAATTAGGAGTAGGTCCCAGCCTGAAATATGAGTGGGGCATTGAGGTAGGAGGGATAAAGGAAACACTATATATTAAGCAAAGCAGCAGAAAATAGGACTATCAACACCCACAACAGAGATCTTTGAGGGAAGAATAAAAAACCTGACTATTCAGGCAAAACATAGTTAAGTGGCCCTTGTGCAAATGAGATCAGCTTACCTGCTTCTTGGAAGAAATACCCTAGGCTCGTCCACAGTGTCGTAGATGGGGTCGACGGCCCTGGGCACCTTCAGCCTTCAGTGGCAAACCCCAGCATTCTGGGCAAGGTTAGGTCATAGGTGGCTGGAGCAGGGCTGGAAGAGACTGAACCCTCCCTTAGAGGAGCGAGGGGGAAGCCTACCTTCCAGTGTCCCTGTTTCCTCACAGCAGAGGCATGTAAGCCTGGCAGGCTTTAGCTCAATGACCTTCCTTTCCACTATTGAAGCAGGACCCAGATGGCATCCTATGAGACCCCTTTGGGGCGTTGGAGCCTTTAAGGGTGTATCCTAAAAGCTGGTAGTTCCCCTGATCTCTATTGGGCTTTTTCTGCCTCTAGGTATCTTAAAAGCCATGCTCAGAAGATCTCGCTGAGGGGTTTGAGGATCCCCATCCGCCTATATCAGGGGTCCCCAGACTACGGCCCGCAGGCCGCATGCAGCCCCCTGAGGCCATTTATCTGGCCCCTGCTGCACTTCTGAAAGGGGCACCTCTTTCATTGGTGGTCAGTGAGAGGAGCATAGTTCCCATTGAAATACTGGTCAGTTTGTTGATTTAAATTTACTTGTTCTTTATTTTAAATATTGTATTTGTTCCCTTTTTTTTTTTTTTTTTTTTTTACTTTAAAATAAGATATGTGCAGTGTGCATAGGGATTTGTTTAGTTTTTTTTATAGTCCGGCCCTCCAATGGTCTGAGGGACAGTGAACTGGCCCCCTGTGTAAAAAGTTTGGGGACCCCTGGCCTATATAAATCTTTTCCATATATCTGGAGCTATTTGGAAAAAGACAAAACAGTGTTATTAGCTGGATCTAATAAAGAAGGTAGTAGTTTGCAGGAAAAAAAGATTTGGTGTCTCCTGTTCATCAGCATTCAAAAGAAATGTAAAATTTTTTTTTAAGTAAAAAGCATGATATGGTAGACCCGTAGGAGTTCCAGGATATGACTACCCCCTTTAAAATTTTTTTTTAATTGACCTTAAAATGTTTGCTGAGTACACTTTAATAATACCTTAACTTTAAAGATTGTAAGCATGACAAAATACAGTAAATGCTTTTGCTTCATATGCAGGAGCATTTTCAGTTTAGCCAGTTTAGGAAATCCAATAATAGAACAATGCATACAGACAATGAGCTATGACATGCTTAGCAGCCTCTCCTGTTCTGACAGAGGTTACTATAGATCCGGAATATGTATCTACTATAATGTGGACATACGACTGTTTGCCAAATGAAGGTATATGAGTAACATCCATCTGCCAAAGTTGTCCTGGTAGGGGTCCTTGAGGGTTAACTCCAAATGAAGGGGCAGTATAGGACCCCTTGGACAGGATTTCCCAATCTGCCGTGCTGCTTCCCGGGAAAGTTGAAACTGTTTACACCGGGCTGCAGCATTCTGGTGATGAATAGTATGAGACTGACTTGCTCGGTCTGTCATGGTTGCTCCATATAATTTTCTTTTGGGTAGCTTGATCAACAAGGGCATTCCTAGGCCCTGGCCGGTTGGCTCAGTGGTAGAGCATTGGCCTAGTGTGCATGATTCCCGGGTTCGATTCCCAGTCAGAGCACACAGAAGAAGCGCCCATCTACTTCTCCACCCCTCCCCCTCTCCTTCCTCTCTGTCTCTCTCTTCCCCTCCCGCAGCCAAGGCTCCACCAGAGCAAAGCCACCCCGGGCACTAAGGATGGCCCCATGGCCTCTGCCTCAGGCGCTAGAATGGCTCTGGTTGCAACAGAGCAACACCCCAGATGGGCAGAGCATCCCCCCCCCCCCCCCCAGTAGGCATGCCAGGCGGATCCCGGTCAGGCGCATGCAGGAGTCTGTCTGACTGCCTCCTCATTGGTTGATTCTTGTATGTGCCCTGATCATGGATCAAATCTGCAACTTGGCATAGGGGGATGATGCTTCAACCAACTGAGCTACCTGACCAGGTCTCCACTGTGTTTTTATTTAGCCTTGTACCTTGAATACCATGGACACTTTATGATGACTGTAATATGAAAGGTCCTATCATATCTACTGCATGCACTTAGGAATCTTTTCATTACAAAACTATTTATTTATTTATTTATTTATTTATTTATTTATTTATTTAGATTTTTAGAGAAGAAAGCGAGAGAAAGGGGGGGGGGAGCAGGAAACATCAATTCATAGTAATTGCTTCTTGTATGTGCCTTGCTTGACCAGGCAAGCCCAGGGTTTTGAACCAGCATTCTAAATCACCACTTTATCCACTGCACCAACACAGATGAAGCACAAAACAGTTTTTTTTAAATGTTAATTATGGCCTGGCCAGGTAGGTCAGTTAGAGTGTCATCCTGATACAACAAGGTTGCAGGTTTGATCCTTAGCCAGGACACATACAAAAATCAACCAATGAGTGCATAAATAAGTAGAACAACAGACCAGTGTTTCTTTCTCTCCCTTTCTCTAAGATCAAAAAATAAAATTTTAAAATATTAATTGCATCACTCTAAGATGCATTTCTCAAGCAGAGAGTACAATATTGACCCATACATTTTATTTATTTTTTACAAAATTAAATAAAAAGCATTCAAGAAATGACTTTATTTGGCAATTCTTCAAAAAGTTAAACATAGAGTTACCCTATGACTTAGCATGTCCACTCCTGGGTATATATCCAAAGAACTAAAAACACATCCATACAAAAACTTGTAAATGAATGTTCATGGCAACATTATTCAAAAATAACTAAAAAGTAGAAGCAACCCAGTTGTCTGTCAGTAGAAAAATTGATAAGCAAAATGTGGTCTATCCACACAATGGAATATTATTCCGCTATAAAGAGGAATGAAGCTCTGATACAAGCTACAACATGGACGACCTTTGGAAACATGCTAAGTGAGAGAAGCCTGGTGCAAAAAGAACACATATTCCATGAAATGTCTAGTATCTGTAGAGACAGAAAGTAGACTAGTGGTTACCGGGAGCTGAGGTGAGAAATAGGGAGTGACTACTAATGCTTTTGGGGTTCCTTTTGGGAGTGGTGAAAACGTTCTGGAATTAGTAAGTGGTGACGGTTGCACACACGCCGCTCTTTGTGGGGGTGGAGGATATAGCTACACAAGTTCTTTTATTCAGTTGTCTTAGACTCAGAAGAAAATGCTCCCATAAAAAGTATCGTGAATTTTCATTTTGGCAGTAGCAACTTAGTGTTAAAAAGGCTACTCCAGTATTTGGCAAAATTGTAAAGCCCAGGTAATCAACTTGGATGTTAATCATTCTAGAATTACCCACTGTTAAGTTATAATAAGACTTTAACTAGAAAAAGTTTAAAAATTAAAAGTGAACTTTTAACTGTTACCAATTAAACTCTCTAAGCCAATTTATCAACCCAAGAGGTTACACTCTTGTTTCTTTTGGGTCCCAGAGAGAAAACCTGCTTTGAGTGTGACAGTAATGAATGTAACTCAAACCTAATTCAGCCCCAAGTCAGTAAGTGGCTGGTGGCCACATTATTCCCCCACATCCTAGAAAGATACTACAGCACGCTCCGAGGGCATCACAGAGGCCTATAGGACAGAGAGATTCGCTCAGCTTGGGAAGACTGAGCCAAGTCCATGCTCCATGGCTCAATAGTGTTGGGACAGAAACTTAACCTCAGTTCTGTTATCTGCAAAACTATATATTCTGCCTACTTCAAAGGCTTATGGTGAGGAGTAGATGAAAATCTTGGATGGTAAATGCCCAGTCCTGGGCCAAGAGTGGAGTGGACAGCTAGTAAGTGGTAACATGGATGTTTGAGCTGAGTGACCTTGAGCAAGGTCTCTAAGCAGTCTGAGAGTTGGGCCCTTTATATATAAGTAAGCAGAATTAATCATGAATGTCCCAGCTACTAGGCATGTGAAATGAATTCATATGCATAGAGTGCATAGGAGGTGCTCAATAAACACTTTACACTTTACTTCCTGTGTTTTTTCCTCCCTTCCTTTACACTACAAGTAGTTCTGCACCCTTTCCAGGACTCCAGGCGCAATTTGAGGCTGAGATACAGCAGGCACTGGGAGAGGTTTCAGTTTTCATAGAGGGGCAGGCAGGGAGTGACTAAGGAAGCAGATGACATGTAAGACGTTTTCAGGTGGTAATAAGAGCTAAAACAAGACAGTATGGCAGTGAGTGAGTATGGATGGGTGAAGGTTCTTTAGGAAGTCAGAGGAGGTTTTTTGAATGGAAAATGGCCCTCTGCATAACTTGCCCCCACTGATGAATTTAACAGGTTGTTTAGCCCCAGGTTTCCTAAAATATGTTTCGATAAGGCCTGATTATCTTTGTTCTTATCACCCAGTTACTTTCAGGCGTCAGATCTAGTCCCTGTACTTTCTAAGACCAGTGATGCTGTTTAATTCGGATGTTATTAATAGAAAGTTTAGTTAAGGAACATTTGAGTGGAGGGAGACCTTATTGCAAAGAGAATTCTTAGGCAGCCAATGAAGAGTTAATCTTTCAGTTTCTGTGTCCTGTGAGGATGGTGCATGGGGCCCTGGCCGGGGCTGCAGGGTGGCCTCTGGTGCCCCCGGCCCACTTTCTGTGAGCGCTGAAGGCGGCCTGTCCAAACTCACCGAAATGTCGACAGGACCGGCGTTTCCTTTCCTTCCTGAGCCCGTGTGCCGCTTCCTTCATGTGTCTAGCAGCTTTTAAAGGGCTATTTTAAGAATAACAAAGTAGTTGAGAGTTTAATAACTGTCAAAAGGAAAAGACTGTAATTTGATTGGCGTGGTGTGGAAGTTTAGTCAAGACCGTGGTGAGTTGTATAATCTCACTGAGCCTCCATTTTCTCATCCAGGAAATGGGAGTGATGACAACTGTGTTGGAGTTATTGTGACTCAGACAAAATGTAGAATATCCAGAATAATCACGGTGAATAGTAGAAGCTCATTAAACGGCACGTTGTATGTTATTAATATCTAATCTTTTGAAAGGAGAAATTATGTTCATGAATGGATTTTAAAGTTATAAAAGAACACTAAAATAAAAAAAATTCTCTTAAAGCATAGAGCAGATTAATAGATCTATAAACTGTAGACCTAGTTTCTACTGCAGACTTGAATCAGAGTCCATAAAATAAAAGGTGTTCCTTCCGTGTGTCTCGGGGGTCATTTTCTCTCGCTTTGTGTTAGTTTTACTGTTCGGAGAGTGGAAATATTTGCTGCTGGACTATCTTTGTAAGCTGTTCTTTGAGTGTAGCCAATAACTTATCTTTCTGGTCAATAACCTCAACTGCAGTGAATTTTGAATGGAGAATGTCATGCTATGTAGGATGTAATAATAACTTGGGTGTAGGAAGGAGCTCACAGCCTCTTCTCAATAAATATCCTTGTAAGCTATAATGGCTAAATGTGAAAGCCATAAAATTTGGTTGAAACTGTGGTGAACTGTTATTTATTAATATTTATTGCGTACTTACTAAGAGCCAAGCATTATGCTAAGTGCCTCACAAACATTTCGCTGCCCCTTGCTGTTACCTTAGGAGGCCGGTGTCATTGGTGTCACATTACAGCGTTAGCCACCTGCCTACCAGCATATAGGCTCCCACAAACCGGGCTGTAAGCACTGTACCAAACTGTCTCCTTGTAGCTTCCAGAAGCCAATTTTTATTCATTCAATTGCAAGTGGTTTCTCTTTTTTTTAGTTTTAAAAAATGATTTTGAGCATTGCTTAGATGTGATATACTCATTTAAAGGATTTTGTGTGTTGGGGTTCATTTAGTGGAAGTATACCTAGGAAGGAACAATTAGGCTAAAATCTGACATTTGCTTGGGAATGCTGGTTTACTCACAGGAATTATAAGCCAAAGCACAAGAAAATCTCTCCTTCAATTTTGAGATTATGGTAGTCAAGAAAGAGACAATGGGATGACAAATCCCACTGATCCTGAGATTTGTTGGTTTAGGGTTTTCTTTCTTTGGCCAGGGGCCTGTGGATGGGGATGGGCGGGGTTAATCATTGAACATTGATTATTGATTGTTGGTTCTTGGTTTTACCTTGCAAATGTGAGTTGCATAAAAACAAGTTTACCAGGAGTATTATGTGCCTGCCATGCAGAATATGATAATTTTGTTTGTGGTCCAATATTTCAACAGGAAGACATGTACGTGGTACAGTTGATATAATTAAAGGAGGGTTATATTGGGAATCAGGACACTTGGATTCTGCTTCTGGCTCTGCCACTGCCTGGAATTCAGATCTGAGCAGGCAGGCTCCTCTGTTGTTTGACTCAAGAAGGGAGGTGGTGATGCAGCCGTGTGCGGAGACCCGAGCGCTCTGGGGCTTGGCCCTCCCTCTTCAGACTCACTCTGGCTCTGCTCTTCCTCCCCATGGGCCCCAGATGTAGGTGTTGCCCTTTCTTCTCAGCAGGCCTCACCTACTTTACCTCTTGGTGGTTTTTCTATTCAGAATTCATTCTGCGTGCAGCAAATAGACCTGGTGATCCCATTATATGGGGGACATGGTGTACCAGGCAATTCTTTTGAGGGCTTTGGTTAGTGCAGGGACACAGCAGTAAAGCTAGTAACAACAGCTGTCACTTACTGAGCACTTTCTGAGTGCCAGGCATTGTTCTTCATACTTTAAATGTGTTGACTGGTTGAAAACTCACCGGATGCCTATGAAATAGGTACAGTATTTGTCTCCATTTTAAAGACAAGGAAACTGAGGCCAGAGAGGAGCAAGTCCCCTAGGATGTCACAGCCAACAGCCAGTGGCACTGGCTGGTGGTTTCAAATCCAAGTTGATCAGCTGCAGATCTGTGCCAGAATGGCTCTGTGGGGATGCTTCCTGCATTCTGGTGGCCACTGTCCAGGCCTGCAGAGCCCGCTTCTGACCCAGAGGGGTCCAGCCACATGCAAACACCGTGCCTGTCCCTGTCTCCCCAGCAGAAAGCCTTTCCAGTGCATTCAGAGAGAGAGCAGAGTCTAGACTACTTCTCAAGGGGATAACTTACACCCTGAGCAATTTCCAGCCACAGGACCCTTATCTTGGTGTTTCACTGCTTTACATTTGAAAGGTCACCATCTTAGTTCCGAAGGCTAATTGGGGCCCCTGTTTGACCCCATATTTATTCATTTACTGCTGCTGTTACACTGGGAACACTTTAACAGGGCCGGCTACAGAGGTCTGTGATCAAGTGTCCCAAGATTGTACAGTTGACAATAGTTCAGCTTTTCCCCAGGGTCTCCAGCCTTGGGGGCTGGGGGCGTCCTCGGTTCCTGACACTTCCCACACTGCCTTCCCTGTTGTGCCACCAGAACGATGCATTTGTAAGGTGTGGGATACCTTTTGGCCCTAAAAAAGCTTTGCATCACACAGACCCTTTTCTCATCCCAGGGAGTGGCAGCTCAGGCAAGAAGACTCAGAATGAGCAGCCACCTCTGCTTCCCCTGAGCCCCACTCATGGGATTTTACCTGCAGTAGTTCTACCATAAATGAAGCCATGCAGCCAGGGTTAATTTTTTTATCTTTTTTAAAATCTTTTTGTTTTTTTAATTTTTTACTGAGAGGAAGGGAGGCAGAGACAGACTCCCACATGCACCCCGACCAGGATTCACCCGGTAAGCCCACTATGAGCAGTGCTCTGCCCATCTGAGGCCTTTGCTTTGTTGCAACTGAAGCCATTTATTAGCGCCTGAGGCGGAAGCCCTGGAGCCATCCTTGGTGCCCAGGGCCAACTTACTCTAATAGAGCCGTGGCTGCAGGAGAGGAGGAGGAGAGAGAGAGGGAGAGAAGCGAGAGGGGGAGGGGTAGAGAAGCAGATGGGTGCTTCCCGTGTGCCCTGTCTGGGAAACGAATCCAGGACATCCACAGGCTGGGCCAATCAATGCTCTACCACTGAGCCAACTGCGGGGTTAATTTTTTAAATGGGAACTGTTTCTAGCATGCTGAAAAGTATAGAAAACAAAGGTACTCGTGTCCTTCATGAAGATTAGAGAAAGGTTAACATTCTGCCCAGTTGCTTCTGATGCCTCTTTTTTCAAGTAGAAATAAAAGGTTATTGTGAAAATCTTACTTCCATGCCTCCCCCTCCATTCTCACTTAGATGTGAATCTCATCTTAAAACTGTTATTTCATTTCTATATGCATTTTTGCACTTATAACTATGCTTACACGTTCATAAACAATAGCTACTATTTTAGAAAAGCGTATATTTTACTATTTGTGTAAATGGTATCTTGCTGTATATGTATCTATCCTTTGCCACCTTATCTTTTCCACCCGGCACTGCCTTTTGGAGATGCAGCTGAGTGTGTATGTGCATCTCATTTATTCAGTGTAGCTGGGACTCGCTATTCTACTGTGGGCATGAACCACAAGAGATGTGTCTGTTGCCCTGTTGAGATGGCAAGTGGATTTGTGGTTGCTGGCACTTCATTATTAAACGTGTCCTGGGGAGTAGGCTCAGGAGTGTACTGGAGAGGACGCCCAGAAGTGCAGGCTCTGGCCACAGCTTGCCCAGGTCAGCACTGCCTGGTCGTTGCTCTCCAGGGTAGCGGCATGCTGTTATCCCCCACTGGCCAGCTCCCAGGACCTGTTCTGGTCCCATCCTTACTATATATATTTTTTGCTATATTTTCTTATTTTTAATGTGGGTGAACATCCTTTTGTACAAAGACACGTCTGTACAGTTTCTCTTTTTGTGTCTTAACTGCTCGTTTCCTTTGCCCAATTTCCTACTGGGCTGTTCTGCTGTTTTCTTACTAAAATGTAAGAAATTTTATTATTCTGAATATGGATCCTTTGTTGCAAGTGTACATTGCTGATACCTCTTCCCAGGCCATGGCCTGTCTTTTCACTGTTTTTATGGTGTCATTTGTCACATGGAAGATTTTAATTTTAATGCAGGTAAATTTTTTTCCAGCTTTTGATATAAAGTTTATGTTTGAATTTAATCTTATATCAGAAATTGTCCCAATGCTGGCATAAAAAACACAGTCTCTCGTGTTTTCTTGAAATAGTTTTTGATTTTGCTTTTCACAGTTAGCCTATAATGCTTTTGTGTGGGTGGGGAGGCTCCAGTTATCTTTGTGCCTGAACCATCTCCCATCCAGTCCACCTTTCCCCAGTGAGCTGCCCTCGGTACCTCTGTCAGGTGCCAGGACCCCCTTCCAGCCTGCTGGTCTGCCCCCATCCTCTGCTTGTTAATTCCTGCACCAGCCTTCCACTGTTTTGATGGTTATTACTATATAATTATTATAATTATTTCCGTATCATAAATAAGTCTTGATTTCCAGTAGGGGGAAGGTCCCCTCCCTCATTGCTCCTCAAAATTATCTAGACTGTTCTTTCGCATGTCTTTTAGAATCATTTATTTTGTTCCATCTTAAAAATTCTGTTGGAGTTTTTATTGGAATTTCATTGAATTTGTAGGTTAATATGGAGAGACTTTATAAAGTGTTTAGAGTTTTGATGGAGTTATTTTAGGTCTTCTTGGATGAATTTCATTCCATGTATGACTCCAGGGATCCATGAAAACTACACACTCTTAACTTACTCTGGTTCATTGTGTGGACACAAAATACTCAGAATTGAAGGATTGATCATTGTAGTCTGGAGCCAGGCATAAAAATAAACCCCACTCTGTTATCATAGGTGGCTGTGATTAAGATCAGGGGAAAGGTCGGCTGTGGGCCTCCTAACATTGACAGTTTCCTTCAGAAGATTAAGTGGTTCTTCATTTTTGGCCCAGGTCATCAGTAGCTTAAAGCCATTACTGTCTATTGGCTGTTTGGTTTGTCTGAAATATGGGGTTGGTCTCAGCCTATTTCCCTGGGGTCAGGTGTGTTCACATAATCAAAGTGCCAGGAACTCATATTGTGTGTGTGTGTGTGTGTGTGTGTGTGTGTGTGTGTGTGTGTGTGCACAGATTAGCCTTCTGGGGAAGAATGCACAGTGCCCAAATACAGAAATGTTCTTTTATACCTTTGCATTTTAAAATGTGTGTTCTTTCTAAGTAGAGTGTTTTCAGGCTTATTTTTGCAATAGGCTTGTTTAGCCACATAGTTCCCTGTGCTTTGGAAAATGGCCGTTTGTGATGCTGTCTGCCATTGGCAAAATGAAGAAAAAGAAAGATCCCTTCTCTGTTGATGTGCATTCAGGGATTTCTTCAGCCCAGTGCAGTTCCCATGACCTATTCAGAGAGGACGATAGCTTCTGTTTCCTTTGATTAAAAGATGACGACAAGGATATTATTTATTTATTTTGTTTATATTTAAACAACCCCATGAAAAGTATGTCATATATATTTAAATGACTACTTTGCCACTGTAAAGAAAAAAAAAAATTAGTCCCAACAGTGATACCGCATGCATCCCGTCCTGCCGCCAAATAAAATATCCTGTGAGTAGGGATGAAGAAATTAAAGTAGAAAATATGATTAAGGCCGGCTGGGCTAATAAAACAAGGAATGGAATTGTGGTTTAACTCTTTGCTGCAATAAGATTAGGGAAATATTTATATTTCTTTTCTTTTTCTTTCAAATCCATTTGTACTTGAAACTAGTTAAATGTTTTAATCTGGTTTATTATCGATTATAACTGTGGGAAGTGAGTTCCATGGAAACCCTTCTTAAGTAAATGAATTGGTATGTTAGAACCAGAAGAGTTGAGAGCAATTTTTATTTTAAAATTCTTTTTGCATTAGCACATCTGCAGTGTTGAGGAATATATGGAAAATTGAAATAGTGCTCTATCCTGCCGTGTCTCCAGCACATCAATAAATCACCTTTTTTTCCTTTTAAAATGTCTGGCCTTGTAATTTATGTTTGCATAACCCATTACTAAATTCATAGTAGGTGTTTTAGTTGGCAGGCATTAGTCCAGGGGTTCTGAGGATCTTAAAAAAAAATACAGAGCCTTTGTTAGTATTTATATTTAAGTGGACATTTTCCTTTAAGAAAATAATGAATTGGATTTTTAAAATAGAATTTGGAGCTAGCTATTTACCTTTTTCTTCTTAAGCAAACAATATTAAGTCCATATTCCCATATTATCAATTATCATGAATTTCTTAATAGATTTTATGGTTTTTTTTAAATTAAAATCAGAAAAAAATTATTCTGATAATAAGATCATACTAATTCCTGTATGATTTTCTATAGGTTTCATGTTGCATAGAAAGTAAAAATCTCTGTTTCAGTTAAGTTTTGATTTTTGTAAATGTAGGTGACTGTTTTAAGTTATAAAATGAAGATGAATATATTCATTTACTGACAACACTATTTGGTGTTTAAACAGAAATAGAAATGTTCAGGGTTAGTCCACATGTTTGTGGCTTACCTTTGAGACTTTCTAATTTTTAACCAGACATTTAAAAATAATCAACATGTCTTTTAACCCTAAAATAGGAAAACTTTTAGAGCTTTACTTCGAAATGATGATAAAAAGTTACTTGTTTTCTGTTGTAAAATTTTAAAGTGATTTTTAAGGTAGGTAGAAAGTCGGAAGGGCCATTTAGGGTTTTCTGAAGAAGTTTGCTTTATTTGACCAACCCTCCTCCCTTCTCTTTCTTCCTGCCCCATCAGCTGGCTAATAATGTTTCCAATGTAAAACATGTATCTCAACCCATTGGAATCACTGTAGCCAATCAGGAGAGGACTTGTTTCTCCCCCCAGGGAGCTTTAATATATTTATCAGGAAGTCTGTAGCCTCCTCAGTCTCTTTGTGAAACAGAATGCATGTTATTGTTCAAAGGATACTGGTATGTTTAAAAATTCAGAATTTAACATGTTCAAACTGTGATCTCAAAGTCCAGTTGTGCTGTACAAGTTGGAAAATCTCTCTGACTTCCTTCTACTTAAGTTAGGAACTAAAAGAAATGATGGTTTTCTTTTAAAAAATAGCTAACTTGATGTTTTTAAAGTGCTTATTGCATTATAATATTTCATTATCAGAGATATTTATTCTGTTGTATTGCTCTGACAATCTTCTACACTTACAGAATGATTTCTGTTGAGCTCAGAAGATGCCTCTTCTATTTCTACATTTATTTCTGGAAACTTTGGGGGTATTATTCTCTTTCCCTGGTGAGGGGTAGGATTTTGAAAACCTGACTAAAAATTCAGCTCCCAGACCAGAGCTCCTCACTCTTACAAGAACCATGGAAGTCTATTACAGAAGTGGTATTGCAGCTTTCAAAAGATGAGAACCACATTTTATGGCTTTTTGTAAAATTTTCTTTCCCCTGCTCCATCCTCCCTGGAGTTGATGGCCGCTTAGTCACGAGCCCATGGTTGTGTCCCAGAAAACGTTTCCACTGGGGGAAGGTGCTGTGCCAGAAGCTGGAAGAAAGGAAGAGGGAGGTGTTTATTGTCCTGAAGATGTCTTCCAACTTTTATTATTAACTCCTTTCCAAAGTAAACTTTCGGGTTTGTTTCAAGTCACTTCTGGCCAAAGTGCCTTTGGGTTTGCCGTGTCCTCTAGGAGTAGAGGCGAAGACAGCATCACCCTGGGGGAGGGCAGCGGGGCTTGTTCATTTAGCCATTTAGCGACTGGCAGCTGTGGGACCGTTTGGACTTGTGAAGCATGAATGACTGAGGTCCATCTCAGGGAGCTTTTCACCATTCTGTGTCATGCAGTTGTGTGGGGCCTAGACCCTTTGAGAGGCACTGGGGTACGTAGAGCTCCCCCTGGGGCTTGTGGCCCAGCAGGGGATTGTGAGGAAAAGTGTTTGGATAAAGAATAATAAATGACAAGATGGAAAGGGCAATTCCCAGGGGGTGCCTGGAGCAAAGAAGGAACTCTGGGGGAGTTGCAGGAGCCAGGGAGGGGTGTTCATCCAGAGTGAACAGTCGGGTGGGGGGCTGGCGTGGTGGTGAGTTTCACACCACTGCTGGAGAGGTAGAGAGGAAGGCCAGGGAACTGGGACTTCAGGCTGCCTAAGACTCTGCCGAGTGATCACAGGGCGAGCGCTTATGGGTGCCCGGGCCTGGTTTACACCTTGCATAGTTGGTGCTGCACGCTGTGGTGTGGAGCAGGGATGTCCCCAAACAAAAGTGGACTTGGAACAGCGAGGACTCTGCTAGAGGGAACTAAGTGAGAATGAGCAAGCAGTGGTGTAAAGCCAGTAGGCACGGCCACCATCACAGCTGCCTGGCCCATGCAGGTTCGGGTTTGATTTGGACATTCAAGCTGGGGAGACACCACAAACGAAAAGATAAGAACAAGTTCCAGGGAATGTGGGCATGGAATTCTGAGTGTGGAATTGGGGAAGTAGAAACATGAACTCTGAAAATGCTTGGTAGAGGACAGGAAAGAGACATGGGGATAGCCAGAGAAGGACAGGGTTTCAGAGGGCAGTTTTCCCCTCCCTGAGGAGGACTGTCCCCCAACCACAGCTCATGGTGGCTACTGATCTGTTTTCTGTTCCCATAGTTTTGCCTTTTTCAGGATGTCATGTAAATGGATCACAAAGCTTTTGAGTCTGCTTCTTTCCTTTAGCACAGTTCACTTAAAATTCACCACCTGTTGTGTTATCAGTAGTTCCTCCTTGTTAGTGCTGAGCAGAGTCCCTTGTCTGGATGAGCCCCAGTGGAGAGGGATTTGTAAAACCAGTCAGCTGCACTTATCTTAGGACCCTAGCATCCGGTTTCCCAGGATTTAAAAGCTGCACACTGCCCTGAGTGGTTACTAGGGAGGCTAGGCAAGTGCTTTTTTACTTTTACCACGAATGAGCATGTGTAAAGCTCAGCCATTTATCCTCTTTTTGCTTTGCCTTCCCACTCTCTTTCTGAATGTGAATGGTCTTCCTTGAAGAAGGAGGGGTAGGCCAGTGGTTTTCAACATGTGCGCCAGGGCGCAGTGGTGCGCCCTAGAAGATTTCCAGGTGCACCCTATGGTATTTCAGAAAAATATGTGCCTGTTGGTGTTGGGCAGATAAAATATATTATGCTCACTTTGTTAAAGATGGTGCTGCCCACGTGGAAGCCTGTCGCCCAGGTGATAATATTAGTTGCCCTTCTTGCTTGGGATGGGCATGATTATGTTAATATGTGTTGGGGGAGGGCTTTTGCGCCAAAAGGTTTTCAAAGGAAAAGAGATCACATTGTTCCGGGGGAAGAGTGATTATGTTCTAGGAGGAAGGAGCCCATGCTAGAGGAGAGCAGAGAAAGGCCACGTAGAGGAGAGGAGAGGCAGCCAAGATGGTGGAGTGCTGAAGGAGAAGCCAGTTTGCGTAGAGTTTGTGCAGAGAGAAGGAGATGAGGAACAGAGGTGAATAAGGCTGGTGAGCTAGAAACCTTTGATTCTAGGAAACTCGGATAAGTCAGTGGTTTTGGGAGCCCTGAATGGAAAGGGAAGTGTTTTCCCACTGTGTGTATTTCTTGCCTGCCGGGTGCAAGCTAGGATAAAGATGATGGCCCACCAGTTCTTGGCTCCGTTGTTTCATTACCATCTGTCCGAATCCAATGCGAACCTGCATGGGCCACGCGGCTGTGATGGTGGACGTGGCAACTGGCCATACAGTTGGGGACCAAAAAACCAACAGGGTTTTGGGAGTTTAGATTTTTGGGGGACAGAGGTGTGGGGAATTGGCTGTAAGCTGACAGTCTGCCCAACCCCCACCTCACTTGCCTGATTAGGTTGCAAAAGGCTGTTAAGCTGTGGTGCTGGATTGTTTACACTACCCCCCATGTTCCCCGGAAAGACTGGAGGCAAGTTTCTTCTATCCTTTGTTTGGTGTAAAATTAAGATGATATGTATGGTGGGGGTTTTCTGCACTCAAAACAATTAAGAGTAAAAAGAGGAATTCTCCAATGTATTGATGAGGAAATGAGAGTTTGCCTTTCAAATATATGCCCAAACATTGAAGAAATTGCTAGGACACATCAGGCTCACATTTCTCATAAACACAAGAATGAAAAACTTAACACGGTTGTGCTAAATTTACTAAATCTTACTAAGAATGTATCTATATATGTAAAAAGATAATTTTTTTGTCTTTTAAAAATTTTTTTAATCCCTCTTTTTTATGAGTTCTAAAAAGCATAACTCAAAAAATGTAACATAAAAATGTTTTTAAATGTCAGAGTAAATTTAATTTTGTCATACTTATTTAATTACCATGAAAGCACGCTTGGACTTTCTTTTTCTTTAATATTTGACTTAATTATTATAACATATTTCTCAGAAATTTGTATATAGTGCGCCTACAGTTATTTGTAGGATTTTAAATGCGCCCCAACCTCAAAAAGTTTGAGAACCGCTGGGTTAGGCTAACATGGGCAAAGCTGACGGATTTCTGGTTCTGCGTCTCACAGGAAGAAAGGATTTGAGAGTGTTTGGGAATAGGCTCACTTACACTTCATAAAGATGGTAGCCACAGGCCCTGGTTGGTTGGCTCAGCGGTAGAGCATCGGCCTGGCGTGCGGGGGACCCGGGTACGATTCCCGGCCAGGGCACATAGGAGAAGCGCCCATCTGCTTCTCCACCCCCCCCTCCTTCCTCTCTGTCTCTCTCTTCCCCTCCCACAGCCGAGGCTCCATTGGAGCAAAGATGGCCCGGGCGCTGGGGATGGCTCCTTGGCCGCTGCCCCAGGCGCTAGAGTGGCTCTGGTCGCGGCAGAGCGATGCCCCGGAGGGGCAGAGCATCGCCCCCTGGTGGGTGTGCCGGGTGGATCCCAGTTGGGCGCATGCGGGAGTCTGTCAGACTGTCTCTCCCCGTTTCCAGCTTCGGAAAAATGCAAAAAAAAAAGATGGCAGCCACAGCCCACCCCTACCTCTGTGATAAGGCCAGGAGGCCGCACCTGCTCTGAGCACACAGGTGTGGCCAGATGGAAGGTTGCAGTCTCTTACAGTGAACCAGGCGGCTCACTCCCTTTGTTCTTGGAATTGTAGATGCCCTTCTAGTGTTTCCTTATATTGTTATTTAATACCTCTGTCCTTCACCTCTCCTGTGAATGTGCTTCTCTTCCTTAGGTTTATGAGCTGTGGGAAAATGGCAACAATATCTTGGATCCTCCTTAATTCCGGTAGGAGTGGTTGATTGGTGCATTGATTGAATGCTGTGATGCCGATGGACACTGAATCAGAAAGAGGCTGTCACTGCTGGGGCTGGGGTGGGTGCACTTAGCAATCAGTAACCCCCCCTCACATTCTTTAGGAGAAAACTAAGGCCCAGGGAGGGACACTGACTTGTATAGAGTCACACAGGACACGTGGGAAGGGTCTACGTTCCCTGCAGCCAGCAGCTCTGCCCGTCTCATCTTCATGCTATAAATTTGAAAAGTCCGAAGGAAAAGGGTAGCATGCTGGGCTTCCTTGAGGCAGGTGGCTCTTTTAAAGCTGGGGCTTATTGCCAATCTGACCTTGTTTCCATGGAAGCAGCGAGCAGGGCAGCTTGTTCCTGTCAACCTGAGGCCTGGTGGAGCTTCAGCCCCGGACAGGCTCCTCGCCAGCTCTCTCAGAGGAGGGGGGTCCCGAAGACCTTGCTGGAATGTCTGTCCCGCTTACTTTTAGCACCGGGAGTTGGTCTGAAAGGACAGTCAGTGACCTGCTAGTCCCAGGTGACACTTTCCCTAGAACTTGCACAAGGGTGGTCTTCATCACTGCACTGAGGATCTCCCCTTTGAAGAGTCTGCTTAGTAGTAGGGTACTCCTGGAGACTATATGGCTTTCCTCACTGTTGTTCCTTGAGAACCTTAAAGATGAAAACAGAAGAAATATCTACCATCTCTGTTTTGTCCTGCAAGCGAACTTTTCATGAAAACCAAGTATCTCCGTGGAATCTAGTCCTTGATGCTCTCTCGTGCTGAGATTGCAGTTGGGCAGTCTCAGTTGGATAACCCAGCGATGAGAGTAGACTTGTCTCCTCTCTTGTCCAGTAGTTTTAATGTCATGGCATTCCTGAGCTTGGTCTGCTTCATTTCATGCTGGATCACACTCGGTAGTGAAGCCTTTATTATATTAACTAGTCAGCAGATACATTCTTTAAAGAATTCTGAGTTTTTAATTACTCCACTTAAGCTTTTGGACACATTGGTTGTGAGGAGCATTTTGCATTGCCAAATTCCAGAGTTAATTACAAACCTTAAAAGATGAGAAAACCCTGAGAACAACTTTGTAAATCACAGACCGGGGAAAGGTCCCCATCCCCCGGCCTTCCCCCTCCTCCTGTTTTTCAGGCTTTGGATTGGTGGTGTGAGGGTAGTGTTACCAGACGTGCCGGCTCACATTGTTTCCCAGGTCTGTTTCTGCACTAGTTTGGGTAGAAACAGTAGGTGGGGAACGATGCTTAAATCCTAGAAGCACGCTCACCTACCTTTTTAGGGTATTGCAGGTTTAGCTCGAGGGCTGGAGGACTTCCAAAAAAAGTATGACTAAGGGAGAAAAAGACTACTCCCAAAGCGAACAGGGTGGAGTATCCCGGCCAGGACAGGAAAATTCCCAGCAGGGAAGCGGCATGTCTGCAACACAGACATATTGGGTCATAGATTTGCTTTCACAGAATAAGTGAAACGGAACAAAAGTTTTTTGAATTCTCATTCCAAAAGGCCTAGTTTCTGCAGGTGTGTCTTTTGGTCTCAGCTTGTATTCAGCATTATTTCAAAGGATTTTCACTTAAGACAGTGTCTACTTCAAACCAAATAGATGGCTGAAAAAGGGAGACATTCTGTCTCCCAGTCACTCTGCCAACCACTAGTCTTAGAGCAGCATCTTTCCCTAAAGATCCCAGCCACCTGGTTTTTCTTTTCTCTGCTGTTGTTTCTCCTTTGCCCATTAGCAGCTGGCCACAATGAACCCCTGGCTCTCTGAGAGCAACCAATGTGTGTTGTGTGTGATTTGGGGTCAACACAGACCTGGGTTCAAATTATGCCTCCACTGGCTGCTTATAGATCACTTAATTTCTCTGGGCTTCAGTTCAACTGGGATGAGGAGCTGTGCAATGAATGGCTGTGATTCAATAATAGAGCCCATGTCTATGCTCAAGTAGCTTAGGACCCTCACACAGATGTCTGTGAATGTTACCTTCTTTCCCAGCCTGGTAAATGTTTATATACTGAGTTGCAGAAGTAGGAACAATTCATCTAACTCTGAGCCAGTAGGTAGATGCTCTGCTGCACAGGTATGGTGGTAACTCAACCTGTCTTTGGATATCTTTTGGCTCAATCGTAGTGTTTCTCTTTAGTTGGCCCTTTTCAGTATTATGTGTAGGCAGGATGCAGAGTGAGGAGCCAGGGTCAGAAATACTGTGAGTTAAAGGAGTAATGGGGACAGAAGTAGGCAGAATGTTCCTTTTTTATTTTCTTTTTAAAGCAGCGATTAGGTTTGTGGATACCTTTTGGCTTCTCGAGTTCAGATGATAATTTTGGTTACTGCCATATACACAGCATAATTCCTGCTACATAGGCATTCAATAAAGGTCGTTAAAATAATGACTAAGTAATTTATGGAAATATTGTTGATGCTCTTGGCCTTTGCAGAAAGACAGACCTACTTGTAACCCTCAGTTGGTTATATCTTTGTTGCACTTACTCATGTGTGGTCCTGACTCATTGAATAAAATCTGTCTGCATAGAGCATCGACTTTAGAGCACACCTTTGATTTTTCAAGATGGAACAAAAAAGCTTTGTTTTTATTAAAATATTATGGCTGAATTGTAAAACATTTAATAAATGAAATAAAAAGCCACTTGAAATTCTGCCATCCTGAGATAACCACTTATGTTTATGTTTTTCAAATAGTGTTTCTGTTATCTCTGTATACTTAACTGCGTATATGGACTCAGTTCTGTTCAATAATATTGAAAAGCACCTGCTCTGTGCTAGGGACTCCGGGGTCATACCACATACATGCTCTTTTGTGAGCTTGTATGTCAGGGACATCTGTCCAGTCAGTCTGTGCTGGCCTGGCCTGTACTTTTCATTGCTGTGTAGTATGCCAGTGTTCGGCTTGCCCTGGAGCATTTAGCCAATCCTTTCTTCATGGAAGTTCAGATTGCTTGTTATTTTAAGTAAACCATGTCTAGTCAAACAACACAACAACTAAAGCCATGCATAGGTTCTTGCCAAACTGTCCATTAGTGCCGTGACTCAGGAAAAAACAAACTTTTTCTTTAGTTACTAGGCTTAGCCATTCCCATGGGTGAGAGCAGGTGACTGACTTGTCAGAGGCATAGAAGGGACCCCTGTTCCCACTGTCCAGCCCCTCACTGTGGCTCTTTCCGGAAGGGGGCTCTGGGCAGTGGGGGCAGCCATGTCTGAGAATCCTACACGACAGAGTGGGATGGGGCCTGCAAAGCCTGCTGGTCTGCAGCTCCAGCTTCCCATCAGCCCCAGCATGTGTAAACAGAACTCCTGGTCTTCCCGAGGAAAATGTTGATAAGTTGACAGGATGGCATTGACTGTAAGCGGTGTGACCCAGCAGTCTCAATAGTATTAAGTGCCAGGTGTTACGGTCCCAGCTCACTTGCCAGAAGCCCCAGGGAGTTGGGTGCTCTGGGCAGATGGCCCTCGTGGAGCCAAAGAGAGTGACTGCTTGTCATTGTGAGGAACGATCTGTTCTGCTTAGAATCACCTCTGTTTTCCAGTGGTGGCTAGTGAACCCCCGGTGAAGCCAATGACCTGGTCCACCTAGTCATTATACCGGCGAGGAAAATGGGACCTGCTTACATTGCAGTTCAGTGAGTTATCACACTGAGTCCAGTAGCTGGTCTGGGGTCTTTCCAATGAGCTCCCACTAACACAGGGGTCCCCAAACTACGGCCCACGGGCCACATGCGGCCCCCTGAGGCCATTTATCCGGAAGGAGCACCTCTTTCATTGGTGGTCAGTGAGAGGAGCACATTGACTCATTAGCCAAAAGCCGGTCCATAGTTCCCATTGAAATACTGGTCAGTTTGTTGATTTAAATTTACTTATTCTTTATTTTAAATATTGTATTTGTTCCCGTTTTGTTTTTTTACTTCAAAATAAGATATGTACAGTGTGCATAGGGATTTGTTCATAGTTTTTTTTATAGTCCGGCCCTCCAACGGTCTGAGGGACAGTGAACTGGCCCCCTGTGTAAAAAGTTTGGGGACCCCTGCACTAATAGGATGGTATTTCCATATCTCCTTTGCCCTGTCCTTTGGCATGCTGTATCTGTCAGTGATTCTGGTCTTGTTTTTAATAAAACCCTGTGCCTTTTGGTTGGTGCTCTTACCCCTCAGGGGTTTCACTGGCCTCTAGCAGACATCTTGTCCTACCCAGAGAGCAGGTGGCCATATCCAGGTTGCACCTGAGAGAGCCAGAGCCTGGCCCCACATTGCCACATTGGTGCATACCGTGCCCATACTCTTGCCTGCCAGGTGTAAGATAAGAGAGCTTCTTTTGGAGCAAGGTAATGCGGTTTGAGCTGGGGCAGAGCCTGTCCGATACCCCGCATAAAGACCAAATGTCATGAGCGTGAGAAAACGGGAGTATGGCGTTTCTCCTAAGTGCTGTCGCTGCTGGGACCACTCCCTCCCCCTGAGCCTGCTTTGGGACTTCACAACTGCCCAGAGACTAATGAGCATCTGGGACAAGTGCCGGGTGTGTATGAGGAGTGGGGTCTCTATGGGATCTGAACACACAGGGCAGGGCCGGCAAAGGCCTTGGGCCACGGCCCATGTCAACCCAGGCTGGGCCCTGGTTCTGCAAGTTTAGCTTCAGGATATGTTTGCTTTCAACACATCCACTATCATTTAGATACAAAGCATAACATGGCTGAAACCGTTCAGTGGAATTTGGAGTTCATTGCCAGGAAAATAAAACAGTCGTTAATATTTAAATTGTGAGTAAATTCCCTCTGTTGCATTTTGTAAATTATATGTAGGAGTTAATTTATTGCTATTTAAAATTATACAAAGACTCATGGAAACCCTGTCTTTTTAGAGTGTCCTCTCTTTGCCAGGTGCTGTGCTTGGGCTGGGGTGCGGGAATGGCCTTGCCCCGTAGAACTGACGGTCTGCACGGGAGGAGGGTCCTTGGGGGTGTCCCGAGAGCCTGGTTCTGGCCGGGACTGCCTGTGCTGAGGGGAATAGCAGGAGGGCAGAAGCAGGGGTAGAATCCATAGGATTCTGAGCTCCCGGCTTTGGGCCAGAGCTAGGAGTCGAGTGCTGGCCTGGAACAGGCTCAGGGAGGCCAGCGTGTCCAAGCACCCTGTTTCTGTGGGCCAGAACGGCCTATGCAAAGAATGGTTCTGACTTTGCAGGCTGTATCGGGAGTGTTGCATTTTTTCTTCCCTTCACCTATGGTTCTGAGTAACGGAAAAATATTGGCTCTGTCACCCAGAGCTGAAACTCTGGGAACACCAGAGGCAGAGAACTTAGTTTGGAGGTCAAGATGAGGCATTTGCTTTTGTAAAGAATGAGTTCTAGATGTTTCTCGTAGGTCTATGGCCAGGAGGTAGGGCTTGGAGGAAAGCAACCTAGAGTTGTGGGCTTGGAAGGGGATGGGACGGGACAGGAGGCCCCAGAAAAAGTCAGTGGTTGATGACAGGGGAGGTGCTGGCATTCTCCAGCATGAAAGGTAGCCTGGTGAACAGTGCAGGAACCCGAGACCAGCCGTGGAGTAGCTGATGGAAGCGCTCCGAGGGCTGAGCTGCTTAGGAAGAGGAGGGTGTGAGGAGGGCTTGCAGGGGTGCCATTCACTGCAGCAGTGAGAGTTTTGAGACCATTGCTGACTGGGGAATGAGGCCAGACCACTGGAAAGGGAGGGGCAGGGGAAGGAGGGATCACTCACTCACTGAACACCAAAGCCAAGGGCTGTGCTAGCCCTACTGCATGTGTTCCCCCGTGGCCCTCCAAGGTAGGCCCTGGCGTCTTAACTTTACAGAGGAGGGAAACCAAGAGAGTTTGTCCAGGGTCCTCTGCTGGAATCCAGATTGGGTTAGTCTGACCCCAACATTTGTACTCATTCCACTGGGGAAGGCGGAGGCATGTGCCAGCAGATCCCTGGACCAGTCTGTCCACAGGTTTGGTGGTAAACAAAGAAGATGCAGAGCAGAAGGAACCATGACGCCGCCGGGCTGTACTGTGTTCAGCTGGGGCGATGGTACTGGTAGGGGAAGGAAGATGGAAGCAGGTCTGACAGCAGAAGAGCGGCAACTGCCTGTATTTTAAATGCTTGGGTGACATTTAAAACTTGGCAAACTTCACTCCAAAATAATTTCACTATCCCAGTAATAACCCCAAGCTTGAATATTTTCCCTATAAATCTATAAGTCAGGAGCTGTGCACAAATCCTTCCATTTCATAACGAAAGGAGCTGCTCAGTATGGGACATGCTGATGTATCAGCTAGGCAGGGATTGAGACGTGGGGCTGGAAAGAATTCAATCTTAAATTTGAAAGTACACAATAAAATCTCTAACATTAAAGAAAAATCTACAGTGAAATAATTGACTCAGTCTGTGGATAGAGCCAGTTTGGGGAGAAACATGTATTTTGATTTCTGGAATTTTAGTAAAGAAAACTTTTCAAGCAGTAAATGAAATATTTTTGGATGTAGAGTAAGATGACTTACTTAACTATTACATCCACAGACATGGAAAATATGAAGACAAATTTTGGATTAAGAAGGGAACCTCCAAAAAGCTTGGCTTCTAAAGATTGTTGACCCCTAGCAGTAAAATGTGTGTATTTTCTTAGGGTCACTGCTTAAGAAATTAATTGAGAATAATGTCCTCTGCACCAGCTCTCTAGCCATAACATTCATATTTTGCCTCATCTGCAGAGACCTGAGCTGAGTTTTATCTCTGCGTCTTTTTGCTAAGTGTTCCCGCTCTATTAACAGAGCTATAATTAACTCACAGGACGCCAGGCAGCCAGATTCGGCCAGGCGCCAAGAAATCAGCCCCAATTACTATATTCACATTGTCAGTAATGCCCACTTCACAGCTTCTGCTAATTTGAAATGGCAAGTTCCAACTTTCCATAGTAAAATTACCATTTTTGTACTATTCTATTACATGGTGATATTTGTCCATTATTTGGCTATGTAAACTTGGTATTATAATGACAATTAGTTGTTGAGCATTTTCTGAAATGATTTGCGGTTACGTCTCTTAAACAAAGCCCATGTCTGCTCTGTTGGAGTAAGCAGTACATTCCCTTTGGGCCCTAGGTACTACTTGAGGAAATCAGCTTCTCATTGGGGAATGAGATACCTTGGGTTTTTATAAGATAAGTGAGCATTTGTCTGTTTTGTAGATTTTCAGCGTTAGAGTTGTCTGATTTCTGTTACAACATTGGAGTGTCCCTGCCCCTCTGCGTCCCTGAGGTCCTCTAGGGCTGGTGCTCTGGTTGTCATGCTGGGCCCACTCGTCCCTGCTGCACTGTTCCCACCCAACTACTGGGGTCTGATCTGTGCCCTGGACAGAGGTGGGCGGGGTGTAGTGTCTCTTCTCTGGCCATTGCTGACCTCTGCTTTGGTGTAGTGGTAGCAGGTGGTTGTCCTTCTGGTGCACAGGAAGGTCCTCCGTTTTTCAGAGAGGCTTGTCTCTGGGGAATCAGGCTTGCTGGCCTGATTGGGTTGTACATTTTGCTCTGTTTTTAGCAGAGGAAAACTTCAGGAAGCATGATCTAGGCCAGTGTGCCACTCGAAGTGTGTCAGAGTGCAGCCAGAGGACCAGTAAACTGGCCATTACTGGCCTGCAATGCTCAGAAGTTCAGAGCAGGCATTTAGAAATGTTTATAGCATCTTGACATTACAGTGACATCCAAGTGGCATTTTTATTGTACTTTATAAAATTACAAGTCCGGAGCAGATTGGAAATTTAGAAATCTGTGGAGCGTCCTTCCCTACAGATTGTCTGAGAGGCGTTGATCGTTATTTAATCCCTAACCCTTGATTGGATTTCATAAGAATAATTTACTTTGGATGAAGCAGAACATTTTCTTTTTCTGCTGGGCAGTGGTTTGCAAGGAACAGTCACTAAGGGAGAGTCTTCTAAAAGTAGAAGGCAGGAATCCTCAGAGGTGGACAGGGGTTCTAGGGATAGACTGAGGACCTTGAGTGGCTGGCAGCCTGAAGTGTGGGCCTCTGTGAGGGTTCTGGCATCTCCTAGGCATGTCTCCCAGGCCCTCACAGTTTAGGACAGGCTTCCCTCTGGAGCCCCACACCTTTCCTTTCACAAGGTGGCTGGGCATCTCCACCCTACTTGCTTACCTGCCAACCCCGCTGGCCAGCCGGCCTTCCTGCCTGCCTGCCATCCTCTAATTCCTTCCACAATTCCCAGACCCCGATGGGGGGATGGGGAGCAGAAGCCCAGACTCCTCCCTCTCCCTTTCCCTTTCCCTCAGGCTGTCAACCACCAGTTCCTGGCTGGCTCTTGCTTCTGTCCCCTCTTCTTTATACCCATTGTCCTAGTGCAGGGGTTGGCAAACCACATACAGCCTATGGGCCATGTCCTGTCCACCACCTGTGTCTGCATGCTGCATGCCCACCAGCTAAGTTTAGTGTTTACACTTTTAAATAGTTAAAACAAGAAGAAGATTTTGAGACCCTGGCCTGTTGGCTCAGCGGTAGAGCATCGGCCCGGCATGTGGAAATCCCGGGTTCGATTCCCAGCCAGGGCACACAGGAGAAGTGCTGATCTGCTTCTCCACCCCTCCCCCTCTCCTTCCTCTCTGTCTCTCTCTCTTCCCCTCCCGCAGCCGAGGCTCCATTGGAGCAGAGTTGGCCCTGGGCGCTGGGGATGATTCCAGGGCCTCCACCTCAGGCGCTAGAATGGCTCCAGCCACAGGAGAGTAACACCCCAGATGGGCAGAGTGTCACCCCCTGGTGGTCATGCCGGGTGGATCCCAGTTGGGCACATGTGGGAGTCTGTCTACTGCCCCTGTTTCTCACTTCGGAAAAATACGAGAAAAAAAAAAAGATTTTGATACATGAAATTCAAATTTCAGTGTCCATAAGTAAAGTGTTTGTGTGTGGTAAAATATAACTAACAAAGTTTATTATGTTAACCATTTTTGAACATGTAATTTGGTGGCATTAAAGACATTCACATTGTTGTGCATCTCTCATCACCATCCATCATAACATACGGAAATTCTGTAAATAAGATTTTATTGGAACATGGCTTGCTCATTTGTTTACCGGCTCTCTGCCTGCTTCAGTGCTGCTGGGGCAGAGCTGAGTATTTGCGACAGAGACCAAATGGCCCGCAAAGCCAAAAATATTTACTGTTTGTCCCTTTCCAGGAAAGGTTTGCTGACCTTAGTTCATATCCTTGTCAGGTCCTGTGTCATTACTGTAGCAACAGTCTAACCGGTCTCCTTATTTCCAGTTTTAGTCCTTTCTAGACTGTCTGCCCCTAGACTGGTTTTCCTAAAGCACAACTCTATCAAACTCATCGGTTAAAATCCTTGAGTGTCATCCCATAGACTAATATTGTGTTCCTGGAGACACCAGTCCTAGAATAATAACACAGGTTATTAAATGCTCCAAAAAGTCCTGCAGTCAAGAGAATCCTTATTTTTTCTAATCGCCCATCCTACATGTAGGTCATCTTGCAGCAGGGGTTAGCAAACTTTCAGGCCAGATAGTAAAATACTCTAGGCTCTGTGGGCCGTGCTTTCTCTTTCGCAACTGCTCACCTCTGCTATAAAGTAGCCATAGACAACACATAAAGGGTGGGCATGTGCCAAAAAAATTTTTTATTTCAACAAATTCAACAGGCTATGGGCCAGATGTGTTGTGCTGGCCCCACATCAGCAGCATCCAATCACTTGGGAACCTGTTAGAAGTGTGTATTCTTGGCTCCACTTCAGACCTACTGAAGGGGTGGCTCTGGGGGTGGCCCAGCATCTATGTCTTAACCAGCCCTACCTACCAGCTAAGGTGTGAGAACCCCTGCTGTAAAACCACAGAACATACTTCAGGGAATGTCAGCCTCGAGATTGAAGGCCTTTTAAGATCTAGTTTTGAACAATTTCCTTCCTTCATTTAGCAGATACTGTACCCAGGCTGAGCTTCCTGGTAGGTTCCAGAGTGCTGTGCCATCCTTTCCCCAGCTAATGTGTTTGCACAGGTGTTCCTCAGTGCAGAATGGCTCCCTCTCCTGCCACCACCTGCTTCCTCCCTCGCTTCTGCTGGTCATTTGACTCAGCTTAGGGGTTAACTGTCGTGACAGTATGTTTGAAGCCTCCCAGCCGCCCCCCCCCCCCAGGTTTCCCTCCTCTGCACGTGGGTAGCTGCCAGTGCGGTGTGTCCCCGAACAGGGCACTTCCTGGGTGTGAGGCACTACAGTTGTTGGCTTTCCTGTCTGCCTTTCCCATTTGGATGTGGGCGCCTTGGATGGGGCCATTTTACTCATCTCTGTATTCCAAACACACATGAATGTTTGTTGAGTAGTTCATTGAATAAGCGAAGGAACATCATACTTTCAGCATGACACCCGCTTTCTGGTCAAGGTGCTTAGTCTTCGTGTGTGAGGAGATAGGGAAATCGAGTCAGCACCTGGGTCCCTGGCGTGCTGTGGTTCTGGAGGCAGGAGGCTCCAGTTGTTTCCTGTTCTGCCCCCTCTGACTCACTGATTGATCGATGTTTGGAAATTGTGACTCATTTTGTTAGAGAAGGAAAGGGAGATTTTGTTCTCCTTATTCTCCTTCTCTTTCAAATAAGCAATAAATAAAAGTGGCTGACATTCCACTTGGTGCAATAAGAAGCATTTAAATGCATTCTGGTATTCATAATTGGTAGCTTCTTGTAGAAAGGTACTTATTAGAAGAAAAAAACTTTCTTGTGTATTTGTTTTCAGCCTTTTCGTCTGTAAAATCAGAAAGTAAGTTGATGTGGGAATTGGCCCTCGCTCCTTTTAAAGATATTTGTGGCAGTTCACATTTTATCAGTGGAGAGTTAAGCAACTTCTCTTTTAGTAAGAAATGTGAGGTGTACCCTCTCTGTCTTCAGAGTTTCAAAATGAGTTCACCAGGGTGGTGAGTAATGATGTCTTAAGCTAGATTATTAAATGTGAAAGAATAAGATGTTCTAGGTTGACATCATGTACCAAATATAGATAAGGCCCGGATCAGCTGGACTCTAGGCCTGGGGCTCATGCTGGCGCCAAAACACAGCTGAATCTGGCGGTGTCTGTTTTTTCTCCTGACATGGATGATTGAAGTAAATGCACTGCTTTGCCTTTTAAGAATCTTCTCTTGGAAAATCCAAAAAAAGGTGTTAGTTCATTTATCCCTGTAATACTGGAGTTAGAGCTTGGCATTTCACACTGGCCTTTTATTTCCTTCATGTTCAGTGTGTTCTAAATGTCTTCGGCTCTTGGTTCTGGAAAACTTACCAATGAAATAAGCCTCTTTTCAAATCATAACTCTATGTAGGGGCTTAACACATGTTAGCCATTATAATTATTTTGTTATTGCCATTCTAATTATTAGGGAAACATAGTATCTAGTGTCTTAGGTACCTTTATGTGTTATCTAATTAAAGTGCTCAACAACCTCGTGTTGCGGGTGCCACGCTGTCTTCATTGTAGAGCGAGGGCTCCACAGCTTAGGACTTCCGGAACCCTTGGTTCCAGTCACACAGGTGTCAGCAGGTGAGGCCAGGACGCACACCTGGGTTTGAACCCCATGCTCACTGCTGAGCGGTAACCAGCTTCATGACCCTTGGGTATCCCTGGTGGTGATGCCTGGGATCACCACTTAAGAAAGGTAGCACAAACAAGTATTTTACCTGGGAAGCTGTCCTAAATGCAGGTCCCAGGGAGGGAGAAGATAGATGAGCGAGGCCCCACTCAGTGCCTTCTGCCTGGTGGCTCCGCTTCTCCCACCTGTGCCGCCGCCATGAGGCTGTGAGGGAAGGGGGCCCTCTCACTGCTCGGTAGCAGTACTGCCAAGCCCTTGCTGAGCATTCTACGTTTCTTCTCTTATTTAATCCTTACAGCTCCCCACAAGGTAGGTGTGATGTCATGCCTATTTGATAAATGAGGACACTGAGGAGCTTGCCTAAGCCACTCCGCTGGTGACCAACAGGGCTGGGATTCTACCCACGTCACCCTGCTTGTGGCCAGGATGCTTAACCCTCGAGTGATCACCTCCACAGCCAGGTTTGGCCTTCCTGGGCCAGTTCAGAAGTCCAGGACTGCGTCCTCGCTGCTGGCCCCACTGCCAGGCCCCTCTTGCCACAGGGCTAAGAGCTGGGTTGGCCTTGGGGATAGACCAAGGAGCCTTTTCCACTAAGGGGAAATCAATGAGGTCACTTAGCAAGAATACAGGCCAAGGCTTGGATCTGGGCTTCACAGCTGCCCACGTAGGGCCAGTGTGTGACAGGTAAGAGTCACGATTTGCGTCCTCCTATACAGCAGTCTCATCCTTGCCAACCCTTGTTTCTAAGGGCTTTGGAGGAGAGAAAGGCGATGCTCGCCCGCCCACATGGTACGGAAGGGATGAAACGTACACAGCCATGTTTGACAGGAGAGGGCTGTCTCTGTCACATGGTGCTCTCAGTGGTGCCAGGCTTAGGTCATTTCCAATTCTGTGTTGGGAACGGCCTTTTGCAGATACTGGTTATATTTATCACTAGCTAACTGATCAGCATATGACACCAGATACGCAAAATTGTAATCTGACTCATGAAAGAATAGATAGTTCATGACTTGATGGTAAAGCAAATACGTTTTAGAAAATCAAATGGATCATCACATGGAATCAACTTTTCCCTCAGAAAACTTTGTGTAATGAATGGTCGAATAGGAATGTTCATTCAGACATTTCTGAAAACTGCCACCTTAAAGTTATTTATACCCGGTTGACCCCAAAATTCCATTTTTAAGAATTTATCCTAAGGGGAAAAATTGGAAATGTGGTCAAAGCTTTATGGGCAAGAATGTTACAGAGTTATTTATAAAATCTAAAAAAGAAAAAAAAATGGAAACAACCTAATGTCCAATATAAGGGAATAAATTATGCTCAATTCATTCATTAAATATGATAGTGTAACTGATACTGTTTTCCAAGAATATTTGAAAACTTGGTAAATGACTATGATATAACCTAAAGAATTATAGATGCTTATCAGCCTAGTTTTATGAAATAAAAATATAAACACATGAATACATGCTCACGTAGCACAGTATGTGCAAATGCCATCAGGTGTACACAAGGGCTGGTGCGTGTAAGTATGTAGAAAAATACTGGAAGAACATAATTCTCAGTCTTAGCAGGCATCATTTCTGGATGTTGTGAGATTTTTTTTTCCCCCATGCTATGGTTTCCCATAAAGTTTTCTAAATTTTCTAGAAAGAATGTTACTCTTATTTGAAAACAATAACTAAGAAAATGTTCAACTTTGCAAAAGAAGAGTCTTTCTGAAAGGTTCTGGTATTAATAAAACTATTCACCAAGCATTTTTAAGTGGGAAACAGAGGTAAAGTGCAACAGACAGAATCCTGGGCTGTCCTGTACGTGCTGTGGTCCCCGGGCTTATAATCCAGCCTCTCTAAATCTCAGGGTCCCCATCTGTGAAACTGGGGGAGTCTTAGCACCCATCTCGTAGAGTTGCTGGAGTGATTAAATGAGACAAGGGACATGAGCCCCTGACTGGGGCACATGTCTGGAACATCTGCTATTATTACTCCTGCTATTGTTGTTGTGATTAATGAAGTCCCAGCTGTATGCCAGACTCCGTGAAGTGTGAGGAGGAGTGTTGCAGTGGGTAAAAATAGTCCTGCTCCTCCAGGAACCTCCGATTTGGAGGTGGGAATGGGCACTGAAATCTGGTAGGTGCTCTGTAAACCAGGATGTGTGTGCCAGAGCCTGGCGGTTCAGAATGGCTGGAAATGGGGGTGCCATCTGAATTGGGCTGGAATCGAGGGGTGGGAGCTTGCAGGAGAGCCAGGTGAGGGCCCTTTGAGGCCACAGCAAGATTCCAGAGCATTTAAAACTTGGTTCAGTGGGAGGGGTGACCAAAAAGATGCCTCGGGTGGCACAGAGGTTTTAAATGGGGCCTCTATCCAGGAGAGGGTTGTCTTTACATCATAAATTAAAATACCTTTATTTTAAGGAAACACATTTTTTCAGAGCATTCACCTCACTGAGGTGTGTGTGTGTGTGTGTGTGTGTGTGTGTTTGTGTGTGTGTGTGATGGAGGCGGAGCATGGCTACAACAGGTTTATCTTCATATTTGAGTTGTAAATATTTTGCCCCAATTTTCTTTAACTCAAGAGCTAGGACTGTTTGATGCTCCTTTTACTTCTTCCTGTTTAAGAAGAGTCTTATCCTATTCTCCCAATCACGTTGCTTTTCTGGTCATTCGTTATTTGGCAAGAGCAGCGGGCGTGGAGGCCAGGGAGCTCTGCCTCCTAAGGGGCCATCAGGAGGTTCTTTCTGCTGCTTAGAATAGTGTGAAGAAACCATGGAAGCCCAAGTAAGATCTCTAATTATTTCTGTTGAAACTGATTATATTGAGGGTGGAGTGCATTGCCTTTAATTTCTTTGTGTGCATGTATTTTTTTCCCTTACAAGAAGTATTCTCTTTTCTTTCCTGTTTGTTCCTGCTTGATTTGGGGAGGCTGCTGTTTTCATTGCCTAATTAATGGGGAAACATTCTATTGAGGATTTCATCGTATATGTGTTCTCTGTTTGAACATGGTACAACCTGTGGACCCTTTAAAACATAGTTACATGCTTGACTCTTTATAGGGCAATAACTAGATTAATTTTGCAATGCTTTTCAGAATACCATTGTTCTTTTTAAGAGAATAGGTTTGCTGTTTTAATAAGACTTGAATGCCATCAAGACGCCTTAAATTGGCACAGTTGCTTTATAATAGCATGGTTCCTTAAAATGAAGTTTAGAGAATGTTTTATGGAGCCTGGTTGTTTAAGAATGCCTCAGCTAGATGCTTCTTCCACCCTAGACCACAGTACTAATCGTGTTTTGTCCCAATGTTCTTTCAATTGCATCATTCACTATCTTTTTAGCTTATAGCGAGGTTCATTGTGTTGAGCTTGCCCCATTCCAGGTTTCACTAATGAGATTCACTTTGTAAAGGAGAATTGAAAATTAATTGGATGATTAATTGCAAGATTCTTGTTCTTACCAAGGAAAGCTGTAGAAGTCCTGGTTTCAGATAAAATTCACAGTGAACCCTTAATACACTTTTTTATTTATTATTTGTAAGAGTCTGATCTTGTGATGAGAATTCAGTGAGAAGGAAGATAATTTTTTCTGTACATTTGCCATCACTTTGTTGTAAGGCAGTGCATTGTAGTGACAGAGTCAAGTGTATGGAATCAGGATTCCTCCCTCCCTCCCTCCCTCCCTCCCATGTCCATTAAGAGTCTCTTTGCCAGCCGCTGAGCCCCATGATAGGAGGAGGTGAGCTCAATGGAATCGAATCCTTTTCTCTTAATGGAGACTGAGTCTTGGGAATGGTTAGATGTAGGGGAACAGGAGCAATGTAGGTAGTGGTGTTAAGTGAGGACCCAAAAGGGATTAGTTTGGGGCACTGGGAAGAATGAGATTGGTGTTCAGAGAGTTTGAAATATTAGCGGGATACTCTATATAGATAATTGATAGAGATCTATAGTGATATTGAGACACTAGTGAGATCTCTCCAAGATAACTCCAAGCGGAGCTGCCCAGTAAATAGGCTGCCCACAGGAGAGTGGCGTACGCTTGGGAACCATTGACTTGGAGACTGGTCCCACCTCTTGTGACCTGTGTCACTTCCCACAGTGTGATCATAGGAAAATCATTTACCCTCTAATCCTGGGTTCTCTCTGTAAATTAGACATAGAAAGAACATCTGTACAAAGTTGCTGTGAGAAATGAATGAGCTTAATGAACACTAAAATGCTTAGTAACCTCTATACTAGCAATAAATATTATTGTTATTATCATTCTTATGACAATATTATTATCTTAACTTTAACATAAAATTTGCCCCAACCATTTGGGAAGCACCGCACACTGTAGCCCCCCGTGGAGATTTGTAGTTCATGTTACCTGTTTGATCTGTTGTTTGTTCATTCAATCACAATATTGATTAGTATAAGAACAACTAAAGTGGTATTTTTAAAAAGCAACAGGAGCCCTGGCCGGTTGGCTCAATGGTAGAGCATCGGCCTAGCGTGCGGAGGACCCGGGTTCGATTCCCGGCCAGGGCACAGAGGAGAAGCGCCCATTTGCTTCTCCACCCCTCCGCCGCGCTTTCCTCTCTGTCTCTCTCTTCCCCTCCCGCAGCCAAGGCTCCATTGGAGCAAAGATGGCCCGGGCGCTGGGGATGGCTCTGTGGCCGCTGCCTCAGGCGCTAGAGTGGCTCTGGTCGCAACATGGCGACGCCCAGGATGGGCAGAGCATCGTCCCCTGGTGGGCAGAGCGTCGCCCCCTGGTGGGCGTGCCAGGTGGATCCCGGTCGGGCGCATGCGGGAGTCTGTCTGACTGTCTCTCCCTGTTTCCAGCTTCAGAAAAATGAAAAAAAAAAACAACAAGAAAAAAAAAAAAAAAAAAAGCAACAGTAGCAGTCCTTTATGTTTGTAGACAGGGTTTGTAGTGCCTGGGAAAGTTTATACAAAACAAGCAGTTTTTAGGAAGTATTTAGAGAGTATTATTACAATTATAAAAGAAGCAGAAAAAGTATTAGAAGAAACTGACAACATAGTGAGTGAGTGCAGGCGTACCTCGCTTTATTGTGCTTCACTCTGTTGCACTCAGAGGTGCATTGTTTACAAATTGAAGGCAAGCCCCTCCACCAGCAAAAAGATTACGACTCACTTAATTGTGGTGGTCTGGAACCCAACCTACAATGTCTCTGGTTATGCCTATACCTTAGGAAGTAGGAGTTGGAGTAATTTTTCTTCTTTGTTCTACTTTTCTATGCTTTAAGCATACATAACCATGGCATATATTACTTCTGTAATCAGAGAAATAAACTAATTGACAATAACAACAACAGTTCCCTCAAAAAAAAAGTGCAGGTGGGAATTAGATGTCTGAGAAACTGAAAGGGCAAATGTATAGAATTTAGCTTTTTAATATTCTCCTATGTTCGTCTTGCTTTAAATACCGTTTGTCATCTGGCAGTGAAAACGTGAATCTGACTGTGTAGAAACTGTAGGAACAAAACCAAATGTCCCTAAACAGTCTCGAATTACTCTACCCTTTGGGGATCTCTGATTTAAATTTTTTTGATAATGAAATTTGATCTTGATTTCAACTAAAGCTATTGTGTATTAATCTAACATTTCTATTTAGTAAACATTTTCAGCAGCCTGTAGAGACCAGAGATAATGAATTGTTATTTGTCTTCTATTTTGCCCGTGAGTGCTGTGGAATTCAGTCTGCCAGCATGTATAAATGGATGCATTTATGTGTGCCCCTGTCATGCAGAAGAAGGTGGTAGATGTGTGCTGAATGAACATTCTTCTCTGGGAGAAGTGGATTTCTCCAGAGCTTTCGTGATTCTTGACTGCTTTCTTTCATTATGAGGGTACTGTATTTAGCAATCACAGATTTCTGATTTGGCCTGAGGCACTTACCATAAGATGTAACTGTGATTTTTGCCTCTCTGTGTTTGGAGTCTCCTAGGTGACCCCCTTTTAGGACTCTTGCCCCTGCCATTGCTGTTGCCGCCTCCATCTTCTCGTTCTACCTGTTGGTGCCTGCTTTGTGCCACCTGCCACTTCTCTGACCTCACAGGACAATTTCTCATATAGCCCTCTCTCCTGCCACTAATTTTAGTGCCAGAAAACATGCTGTCCTCACTGTATTTGGATAGCCAAGCCTCTTTGTAACCGGTATTTTGCTGTTCATTGGGAGGGGGTTGCATACCATGACCAGGCTCACATTCTGGGTGCTGCTGTGGTAATGGTGAACAAGACAGACACAGGCCTCTCTCCCCATCATCCCCCACATCCCCGCTTCCCATGTGGGGCCTGTTGTCTCATCCCTGGATCCAGGGATCGGCCTTTGTTCTGTCCCCTCACCTTGTCCCACTCTTCAGAGGCTGTGTCGCGGTGCACAGGGCTGACAGGGGAAGCAGGAGGGCATTCCACGGAAGGAAGCAAGGCTCGGATGGAGCAGCAGGCCTGAGTCTGGTCTCAGTCGGTCACTAACCTGAGGAAACACCAAGTTCCCTCGAGTTTCATGTCCATGATAGTGCTACTCCTTCACTTGGTGCTTCTTCCTCCCATTCAGCACATACTCCCTAGCTACCCAGGTGTGTGCATAGCTGTGGGCAAAGTGTGCAAGTGGGGTGCTAGATCACCTAGATGTGGATTCTGGCCTCACCACATACTGTGTAACCTTGGGCAAGCCACTTAACCCTCTGTATCTCAGCCATCTCAGCTGTAAGACCCCACTTTGGGTTATAAGAATTAGAGGAGTTAATGCAAACAAAGTACTCAGAATAGCTGGCACATGGTCAGTGCATTGTGTGTTGCTGGTGTTGGCTCAGGGAGAGAATGCTGTGGAACACAGCCAGGTTCGAAGAAGTCAAAAGGAGGGATAGCTTGCTCTGTTTTATCTGTTGTTCCCTGTCCTCTTCTGCCATTATACTCTTTTGATCATAAAAACGCCCACCGTGTCCTAGAAACCCTGGCTTCGTGGGACACTTTGGGAATACTGGTTCAAGTGGTTTTGATGGATTTGCACAGATTCAGAATCCAGCATACCAACCTCAGCACTTCCAAACCATCTCCAGTCAGTGGAATGTCATTGTGTCAGTTTGAAGGGGCCACGTCAGGCTGCTAGCCCACCCTGTCTGGCTCCAGGCCTCATGTAGAGGACAGTTTTATTTGGACCAGAGCAAAGGAGGAGATAGCTTTCCTACAAGCCTAGACATAAAATAGGAGAGATTGTCAAGCAAGCTTCTTATCCAGTCATCACCAAATCTCAAATCAAAGGAGAGGCGGCCTTTCTCTCCCCAGCACACGCGTGCGTGCATAT
The DNA here is from genome assembly GCF_036850995.1 of Saccopteryx leptura. Classification (NCBI taxonomy): domain Eukaryota; kingdom Metazoa; phylum Chordata; class Mammalia; order Chiroptera; family Emballonuridae; genus Saccopteryx; species Saccopteryx leptura. Next base: position 190,346,815 of record NC_089506.1, read on the forward strand.
TGTAATGGTGAGGGTAGATTTCAGCAGGGCCCTTATCACCTTTTGTTCTGTACAAGCCTATCTCAGAGACCATCTGAGGCAGTGAACCTATTTCCAGCCAAATAGAAAAGTCGTTCCCATGCTTTTGCCACTGCACCTCCTCAGAAATGGCAGACCTAGGGCTGAGGGAGCAGCATGTGGTTGGAGTTGCTTTCCTGACGCAGCTTTGGGGATCTCACCAAAAAAATATCACAAGAAGTGGAGCTGCAGCATCCACCAAACCTCCACAGCAGCCTGAAAGACCCAACTCGCGTTTTGAGTTCATGAATGTGGGCATTAGTGTTGTGTCCACTGCGATTACACAGTGGGCCTTGATGAGCTATCAATTATAGATGGAATTCAAAGAATACAACTTTAATGCATCACCACTGTGACCTTAAACAGATCTGTTGGGACAGAATAAGTATCAGACATTTAGTCATGTTGAAAGCTGTCTTAGAGTTTTGAAGTTATCAGTGGTCTCAAATATCTGGGAAGAGAAAACCTCTGTATTCCTTAAGCAGTGAAGATATAAAGTAGTACTTATAGCTTTTAATATGTTTGCAAAATTGGGATCATCCTTTTCAAAAGTCATTCTGATTCTGAGGCTGTGAACAAGGACCTGTCCACGAGGAAGAGTTTGTGGTACCTAGTTTTACTGGGCTGCTCTGGGCGTTGGCAAGGGAACTCCAGGGGCGTCCAGTGCCACTCCGTCGTGGCACAAGGAGCCAGCTCACCTGGGTTTGCACCGGCCCCAACACTTTTCACTGTACTGTGATTTGGGCCAGTTGCTGTGCCTAGTGTCCTCAACTGAAAAATGGATGACTAGGATGTTGGCATGTGCTTTTAATGAGTCAGTGCAGATAAAGTGTTTAGAACAGTGTGACATGGAATAAGGCAGGTAAGCATTGGATACTAATATGGTAGAGGCTTGATGTAGCATTAGCATGGCTCCCAGGTAAACTGGAGGAAGCTGTGAGGATATGCAGAGAAGATGCACCGCTTGCCATTGAGATTCAGGAAGAAGCCAGGAGCCTAGGAAGCACCTCTGTGTGCCAGCTGTCTCTTGAGGACACTGATGGTTGTCCATACCAGACACCAGGTGCTCTGGGTCCAGAACTGGTCACTGTTCTTGAAGCACCCACAGTGCTGGGTAGGGGGCAGGCCTGAAAACACACGCTTTAAAAAAATGCCATATAGTACAAATATATGCCATTTCAATGAGTGGTAGAATGGTACTGAAACTCCAAAATGAGAGGTTAATTCAACTAGATGATCTAAGAAGATAATATTTGAGTTAATTATTACCCCTTCAGGGTAAGCTGCCTCTGTGAGGGGTGCTCCAGTTAGGGGCTATCAGAGGGCGTGATCCAAAGACATTGACCAGGAAGCACATTTTTTCTCCCTGACTTACAGCCAGCAGGTCCCTCAGGAGTGGATTCAGGCCACCCGGACTCAGACAAGAGCCTCGCCACAGCCCATTGACTCAGCGCCACTGTCAGCAGCCTGTCCTTCCTTCCCCTCTTCCAGGCTGGCTTCCCTCCCTGTGGGTGGGTCTCTGAGGGAGACCAGCCAGGCCAGCCAGCTGCACGGGACCCGAGGACCTGGAATGCTGGGGGCCTGGAGCTGGGACCATTGGGGGCCAAATCACTTCCCACCAGGACCCACCACCCTGGCCAGGACTAGAAGACCCACTGTGCCTTCCGTCTGTGGCACCTGCTCCCAGAGCCCAGGTTGCTCAGCTCAGTTCCCATTATGCCTCAGAGACTATGCCCAGCTCACCTCAGCTGGACCGTTGAGGTGCCTCTGAAATTTCTCAGCCATCTATTTTTAGACCTTGGTCTAGGCAGGGCAAATCTCTTTAATGGCTAATCTCACTTACTTTTCATACTTTTATTCTTGGAGGGTAAGCTTATACCTTCTGTGCTTGGGTCTCTCTCACCCTTGTTCCCTTCATGTCATTGGCTAATGGGGAACATTATGTAGAAAGGGAAGTACTCTTCAGAGGATGGTGAGCAGCCGCTGATTGCTGGATTACTGACGTGGGGAATATATGAAGTAACGTGTGTTACATTATATGTATGTTACATTATAAAAATTATTAATGGAGCAACAGTAGGAGGAGAGAGTGAGCGGGAAGGCAAGCAGGGGTGAGTGTGTGTGCAGGTTTGTGGAGGGGAGGGAAGGTTTTGGCGGATGACTGCACACATGAATAAGAGCCCCTGTCTTGGTGGCACATGCTGTCAGGCAGAGTGTGTGTCCTTAGAAGAAACTGGAATGAGAAAGAAGTAATGAAAGAGGAAGACTTTATGGATGGTTTTCCCCTGAGAGCTGTCCTGACTGTTGTCATGATTGTCCTGTGTCTGGAGGCCTGCCTTTTCCTGCACCATTTGTTCTGAGCACCCACAGTGACCACAGAGATTGTATGTGCTAATGGGCAAGGGCCTTGGTATCAATCAGGACCTGGTTTCTCTCTCATGCATAGTAATGGCATGACTGGATTTGTGCTCTGGGAAGGCCCCTCTGGCTACAGTGCAGATGTGGGCAGTGAAAGACTTGCCCAACGTCACATAGCTGGTAACTGATAGGGCCTGACTGGCACCTCCCCATGCCCATGCCATTTCTCTGGGGCCGCTTGGTGTCACCATATGCTCCTGTATTCTGAAGTTCCCTCGGAAATAGGGTTGAGAAGGGTGGCTCTTCGTGATGCCTAGGCTACCTGTGTTCTTAGGGCTACTTACCCACAGGGCACTGTTCTCTGCCTGTTTTAATCTGTAACTCTACAGGGCTCCCCTCTTAAAAGGTCACGCAGCCCATCCTCAGCGTGATACCCTGGGTCGAGCAGATCTGCCAGGGCAATCCCCTGGGAGGCTGGATGCCCCACAGAGGACAAGGACATGGACTATTTCTTGAGCACTTACTGTGTGCCAGGGCACCCCACCTATCCGAGACACTTTGTAACTCCATCCCGGCATCAACATCCAGCCCCATGAGTTGGGCCCCAACTGCCTCCGGGAAGGGACTATTTGGAATCTTTTTCCATTTAACACATTTGCGACTTAGCTAAGTGTCTTTTTCAGAGGCTAATAAAGCCTTAACAGCTTCTGAAACACCACACTAGACCTGATAGTAGCTGACAATTTGGATTCTGTCTCCAGTGGGAAATATTCAAAACTGCAGGTTTTAGAAGCTTTTAAAAGCTTCTTGTAGGTGTAATGTTCATTGAACACAAATTCTTTTGCAAATAATGGTCTGCAACTGCTTTAAAGAAATAAACTCTACTTGCTTAGCTGGGGGCATGTATCTATCAATGGTAAAACCACAAACACACATTCTATTAGCTGAATTGTTTAATTAAACCACATCCTTGAAATGATCTGCACCATATGAGGGGATGATATGTGTATCACAGTTTTTGAAGAGATATGTAAAGGGTCCCCAGAAAAAAAATAATCAGAATTTATCCTAGTCAAGTCATCTGCTCTCTCTGGACCTGTTTTCTCATCTGTAAAATGAGGTAATAGGCCTAGGATGCCCACCAAATCTTGGGCTAATATAGCTTGAAAGTTCTCTGTTTCTTGAAGTAATTGTAATGCCTTAGGGTTTTATCCATCTTCCTCATCTATCTTCACATAAAAATTAAATGGTAGGGGATTCCCATGTCAAATAGAGATTTAAATATGAGACTGAAGAGACCAACAAGCACTATGGCCCAAGTAGGTCTCCTTGTCAGCCCTGTTTGGCACGCTGTGGCTTTAATGGGCTCAGAACCCTGGCATGTAGGTGGTAAGGGCACAGAGTCTGTACTCCAGCCCTTTCCAGGATATTCCTGCTGCCCAAATGGGAGGCAGAGGAGAGTTGGGGGAGGGAGGCTGTGAGTTGAGGAGGAGCAGACCCCAAGGCTGACTCCAGCTCTGTAACCCATTATCTCTGTAGCCTTGGGCCTCCCTGAGCCCCCCTTCCTCACTAGTAAAGAGGGTTGGCCAGGTCACCTAAGGGGCTAATGCTGAGAATTCACAGAGAGGTAGCCTACGTAGCCTGTAGCCTACGTGTGATAGTGAGCACACAACTGCTGAGTCTGTCATCACCCTGAGGACGTTAGACTACCTAGAGTGAGTTAAGTAGGCACCCAGATCTCCCTGAGCCTTAAAGAGAGAAAGCTTATGCTTCCATTAGAAGGTAAAATTCTGTTACCCGCAAAAGTGACCAAATCACACTTTTTGAAACCTCATCTCCTTTTTTACAGAACTTGGATCCTCACAATAAAGAAAACTCTGATGTCAAATTAGTCATGAATTTTAGCTTTTTCAGCGTTGTGGGCTTATAGATTCATACTCTGTCAGTGGTGTAGAGGAACTTAAGATGTACCAGTTATTTCAACACTGTAAAGCAGAGACTAAAATAGTGTGAAGCTGAATTTTAAGCCTCTTTTGGCCGGATCAAAGAAACCCAAACTTCTAAAAATACCAAATTAGCTTTTTAAGCATAGTTTCTATCTTTAGTTGAAAAATGTGTGCAGTGTGTGCTCCTGGAGCCTGCTTAAATGTATCCATTGAAATTAGCATTTATCTTGAAGAACGAGGCCTTTGGCCTGCACTAATAAAGTCACTTTCTCTGCCCTTGACCTCTCTCCCCATGTCAGCGTTCCTCAGTACAGACCAGGGCCTCCTCCCTTTTCCTTTCTTAATTCATCCTTGTCTACTCACTGGAGTTAGTTGTGGTATAAGTCATATTATTGAAAACCAACATGAATAAATATGAATAGAAATTTCAGTTTACCTGACATAAATTAAAATGTAGATTCTGACATAGGGCAGAATCTGCAATAGTTAGATTTCGGTTTCTGAAGTATTACATGATGCTCTTTGCAGCAGATTGACCTTTCTAATTGCTGTACTTGTTAAAATTTAAATTACCGGTAGTTTTTATTTTCGTAGCAAATATTGATTGACAGTTGCAAAAAGTGGCCCTGAATCCTGCTTGAGTGCTGGGAGGCCAGGCAGCCTGGGGCAGAAAACATGGGACAGACCATTCACAGAAAAGGAATTAGACGTGACTTCTTAAGTATATACTTCCATTGTAGACACTTGAGAGACAGAGCTGGTTGGCCTGGGTGGGGGGTGGGGGTGGGGTCAGCTTTCCCCTGCTGTCAGTGATGGAAACACTATCTCAGATACAGTCTTCATGGGAGCAGGCCAGACCCTGCCCGGGTTGGGTGCAGGAGTGTCAGCAGTGGGCCCCACTCCTAGGATTGCAGTCTAATCTTCAGAACTGGGCAGGGTCTCCCCGGGCCTCTGCTGAACATCTCAGACTCTCAGACCTTCACGTTCCTGTTCAGAACTGATCCTTGGGATGCAGAGGTGTCCAGAGCTCTCTGGAGACTTGCGGTTGGATCTATGCCAGTTTTGCCTTGTTAAGAGAAGAGAGGACAAAGGAAGCAGTGCAGTGGAAAGAAAGGGAAGTTATTAAATTCTGGCTGGATAGTTTGGTTGGTTGGAACATCATCCTAGAGTGTGGAGGTTGCTGGTTTGATTCCACTGTCAGGGCACATACTTGAGCAGTTCGATGGTCCTCTCTCTTCTTGCCTCTCTCAAAAAAGAAAGAGAGAGAGAGAGAGAGAGAGAGAAAGGAAGGAAGAAAGAAAGAAAGAAAGAAAGAAAGAAAGAGAAGGAAGGAAAAGAAAAGAGAAAGAAAGGAAGAAAGAAAATTATTTTTCTTAAGCACCGACTTTGTGGAAGGCACCAAGCTAGGCACATTGACACAAATCAACAAATTAAATCCTCACAACAACCCTGAAAGTATACTTTCGCCGTATTGCTTCTAAGGAGACCGAGGCTCAGAGTGGTCCATCTGCCAGTAAGTGATAGAGCTAATGTTATGTTTAGGCTCATCTGACCATATAACCATGCTCTTATCACTCTGCCATCCCAGCCCTGTTGGCTGGTTGTTTTCTGTCTACTTCAAAAAAGATTCATATGGCTTGCTAAGGTATAACAAGCAAGGCAATGAGACTGGGAGCTAGTGGAAAGGGCGAAGAAATAAAGGAGGAATAAAGGGTAATTAGACCCAGAATTGGGTGACAAGCCAAAGTCACATTCCCCAGATCCTCTATGTTTCACAATAAGGCCCAGGCTTGATTGTGAGTTTCCCAGCGCCCAATGCAAAAAGTGCAACCAGATGAGAGTTATATCACTCACTCATACCCCCATACACGCACACACATTCTAAAGATAGCATTTGCCGAGGGAACGCACGGATCCTCTGGTGTTGATGGAAATCCCCAGGATCCTCATAAAGGTGATTTTTTTTATGCTCAGTATTATTACTTACAAATTTCTGGCAACCTAGTGCCATTAACATGTGTCTTAGAAGTTAATAGAGGTAGCATTACATTTACCTGACAGAAGGAAAAATTGCAGTCCCGTTATTTGGAGTGGACACTTATTTCTAAAGGTAGAAGAACTTCTGTCTGCATTTATGAGGTATGGGTGATACATTTTAATTTCAGATACAGGGCAAACATGGTATGCAAAATACTTATCATTAGAAGCAGAGCACCTTCCCCTCAATCTGCTTGGTTCCCTCTTGGGATACATACTGTTTTGGGACAAGGAAGTCTGTATAGGGATTTTCTTGTCTAAAAGTAACAGCCTCTGATGCTGGCTGGGTTGAGGGGATATTTTGGAGGGAGGGGTGTTCTCATTTAGCCCATGCTGCAAAACAGCCTGGAAGAGGGCCCAGAGCTCAGCTGCTCTCCCTGACGACTCTCCCTGACTTGCTCTGCCAGTAGCCTGTTCTGCTGTATTCACGTGGCGGGACATGCCCTCAGCGTGTCCTTTGTACTCACGTGCTTGGGTGCAGCCACGAAGAGGGAGAGAGGTTCCTTACTCCTTACCATTCTTAATTCCATTTCCAAAACTTCAGGGAAGGACCCTGACCCAGTGCAGGTTTGAGTCTCCTTTAGACCAGGGTGCTGTGGCCAGTGGAAAGGTCAAGTGCCAGTGTGGTCGGAGAGGGGAAGGGCAGGTCCCAGAGAAGAAACCTCAGTGATCCACGACCCCTTTCAGGCACTGTCTCTAATGGTGTTGGTGGGTGTCAGGCAGGGCCCAGGGGCCTTTTGTACAGTGACCAACAGACACCGTCCCTCTCCACATTCAGAGATGTGGCCTGATGCCTTCATGGATTCATGACTTGCTGTCACCATTGATCCAGACAGGGTTCTAATCAGTGACCTTAAGGTGAAAAGCTTCAGATCTTATTACTGACCAGTCCAGCCAGCCACCACCTTCCTTAATTTGATTCTAAAAATGATTCTTGAGTTTTAGAAGATTGCTTTTCGGGCAGCTAAAATCACTACTTCTGCATTCTGGTATGTTTCAGAAGAGAAGAATCAGATTGCTTTATTTTGTCCTTGTCTAGACTCTCACATCCATCGCAGTGCGTTTGGGTTTTAACAAAACAGGGCCTGCTCCTCAGCAGAGGCTGGGTGCCTGCGGTTTCCTCATAGCCCGAACTCATCTCCCAGTACTTCTCTGCTCAACACACATGGCCGCTGGATTACCTGGGCCCTCTCTCCTTGGCCTCAGCGGAATGCACCTCACACTCATGTCATTGTCCCTAAAAAGCATGTTTTCCATGAGACCTCTTCCCATCAAGCCAATGCCAGGACGTAGTCTGCTGTTAGGAGGCCTGGGTATAGGATAGGAAGAAATAAGTTCTGCTTTGTTGCTTTGAACATTTGAATGAAGTCCAAATACCCACAGAAGATGCACACTTCATTAAGCGTACAGTGAATTTTCCCAACCAAACTCATCCATGTTACCAGTACCCAGATCAAGAACGGTACTGGTGCCCTCAGAGGCTCTCCTCTCAGGATTCCCGGAATTGGAAACAGTTTTAAAGAAGGAGAGAAGTCAAAACAGCATTTACTAATTAGCTTTTATGAGACAGGCTTCTTTTTTATTTTTTGTATCTTTCCGAAGTTAGAAGTGGGGAGGCAGTCAGACTCCCACATGTGCCCAACTGGGATCCAACTGGCATGCCCCCCAGGGGGCGATGCTCTGCCCATCTGGGGCATTGCTCCATTGCGGCTGGAGCCATTCTAGCACCTGAGGCAGAGGCCATGGAGCCGTCCTCAGCGCCCAGGCCAACTTTGTTCCAATAGAGCCTTGGCTGTGGGAGGGGAAGAGAGAAATAGAGAGGGAGATAGAGAGGAAGGCGAGGGGGAAGGGTGGAGAAGCAGATGGGCACTTCTCCTGTATGCCCTGACCAGGAATCGAACCCGGGACTTCCACACACCAGGCTGACGCTCTACCGCTGAGCCAACCGGCTGGGGCTGAGACAGGTTTCTTTTCTTTTTTTTTTTTTTTTTTAATTTTTATTTATTTTTTACAGAGACAGAGAGTGAGTCAGAGAGAGGGACAGACAGACAGGAACGAAGAGAGATGAGAAGCATCAATCATTAGTTTTCCATTGCGCGTTGCAACACCTTAGTTGTTCATTGATTGCTTTCTCATATGTGCCTTGACCGCGGGCTTTCAGCAGACCGAGTAACCCCTTGCTGGAGCCAGCGACCTTGGGTTCAAGCTGGTGGGCTTTTCCTCAAACCAGATGAGCCCTCACTCAAGCTGGCGATCTCAGGGTTTTGAACCTGGATCCTCTGCATCCCAGTCCGACGCTCTATCCACTGCGCCACTGCCTGGTCAGGCAAGAGACAGGTTTCTTGTATTCTATTTGCCTTGCCCCAAATCCTCATTGTAAAGATGAGGATTGAGATCAGACCCAAAAGTTTGAATGACCAAGGCCACAGAACAGGTCTCCTGAAATCCCAGTTCAGTGCTCTTTCGTCTAAGCCACACTGTTGGGTTTCATTTTCTCCCTATTTTTTATAGAGTTTTAGGAAATGAAATACTATATTAATATTTTCAAACCTTCTTCTAAAATTTGAAGTGTTGTATAATGATTGAAACTAGGAAACGAGAGCTTTTAATCCTCGCTTACAGGAAATTCTAACTAGTAGGAAATCTAATTCAGGCAGGCCTGGGAAACATCACACGCTCTGAGATGAAAGTCAGCTAAATTGGGATCTAATTCTATAATCTAAATATAGATGTAGATATATTACAGGTTGGCCTTTTCAGCTTGGGAGAGGATCATTCACTCTAAAAAGTGCCTTTTGTGTCACAGCAGCTGGCTGGCTGTGGTAACAGCTCAGGAAGTCAAGGAAGGGATTTTACATTTTTATTCCTTAGTCTTTTTTCCCCCCTAAATTTTATAATAAGAATGTATTTGGGTATTACCTGTGTAATAAACATGTTGAAAGGACATGAGGGAAGACATCTCAGCAGGTGTTTTCGATGTGGATGGGGGGTTGCAAGTGGTGCTTGCCTTCCCCGGCCTCTGGTTCCCTCAGCAGCAGTGACCGGGGAGGAGGAGGGCGGCCAGCTGCTGTCCCCCACCCAGCAGACACCCTCCTTGACTTGAGCAGCACGTTGGCCTTTATGTGGCCCTGCTCTTTTATTGAAAGAGTTGTTTTATTACCAAATTTATACAGTACTCTCTCCTCATTTGAGGGGATACACTTCACCCCCCTCCCCCGTGGATTCCTGAAACCATGCCTGAACCCTATGTATACTATCTTTTTCTTATACATACATACCTATGGTAAAGTTTAATTTGTAAATTAAGTACAGTAAGAGATTAACAACAACAATAATAAAATAGAACAGTCATACTGATATACTGTAGTTAATCTCTCAAAATATCTGTACTGTACATCCAGCATGGGTAGGCTGGTGGAGGGATGGTCACGTCCCGGGAAGGATGGAGTAGGACAGCATGAGATTTCATCACATTGCTCGGAACAGTGCACAGTTTAAGGCTTATGGCCTATTTATTTCTAGAATTTTCCATTTAATATTTTTAGACTGCTGTTGACTGCAGGCAACTAAAACCACGGATAAGAGAGAACTACTGTATGCTCATAAAAATTAAACTACTTCAGACATGCATAACAAAAAATTTAGAGTTCCTTCTCTCCCATTTTTCAGAGGTCACCACTATCAGTTACATAGCATATAATTAATTTTTATTATTGTCTTTTCCCCTGTTAGGATGTAAGGACAAGAATCTCTGCCTCTTTTGTTCGCCGATGTATCTCAAGCATTGAGAACGGTGTGTGGGGGGGGCACATGTGTGTGTGGAATGAGTGAGTGCTACGTACAGCAGACGTGCGGGAGCCCTTGACCGGCCGCTGGGCAGGTATTCCTCTAAGATGGATTCCTAGGTGTGAAATTGCTGAGCCAGAGGGTATGTAAATGGTTTCCTTTTGCTAGTACTGCTAATCTGGCATCAGAAATGGTGGCCTCAGTTGTCATTCCTCACCAGGTGACACGAAGGGCAATGGAACTATCCTTTTTCTTACAAACTCACCAGCACTTGTTAAGTCAGTTGTTAAATCTTCCATTGGTAAAAAATGTATTGCTTTATCACATTTCCTCAGTCAACACCAAGGTTGGTCATCCTTTCTAATATTTACTAGAAATGTAATGTTTATCAGTAGTATCTCTTGGGGAAATTTTCTTTGACATCTTTTGCCCATTTTTTTCATGGGTTGCTTGTCCCATGGGTTTTTGTCTTGTAAATATATACATGATTTTCTGTATCTTCCTATAGTAACTGAGGCATTCTTTTTTTCCATTTGATTTTTTAAAAGATTTTATTTGTTGATTTTTAGAAAGAGGAGAGAGAAAAAGAGAAAGACAAAGGCTGGGGGGTAGGGGAGGAAGCAAGAAGCAACACATCATAGTTGTTGTGGTTTGTGCCGTGATACGGCTAGCCCGGGGTTTCGAACCGGCGGCCTCAGTGCTCTGGGTTGACACTTGATCCACTGCGCCACCACAGGTCAGGCTGCACTTGCTTCTGAACTCTGACAGCAGTTGTGTATATAGTATGAGGTGTAGGAACTAACTTTTTTCCCTAAGTGGATAGCTAATTTTCTCAGTGCAGTATTCTTTTTCTTTTTTTTTTTTTTTTAATTTTCTGAAGCTGGAAATGGGGAGAGACAGTCAGACAGACTCCCGCATGCGCCCAACTGGGATCCACCCGGCACGCCCACCAGAGGGCGATGCTCTGCCCCTCCGGGGCGACGCTCTGCCACTACCAGAGCCACTCTAGCGCCTGGGGCAGAGGCCAAGGAGCCATCCCCAGTGCCCGGGCCATCCCTGCTCCAATGGAGCCTCGGCTGCGGGAGGGGAAGAGAGAGACAGAGAGGAAGGAGGGGGAGTGGAGAAGCAAATGGGCGCTTCTCCTATATGCCCTGGCCGGGAATCGAACCCGGGTCCCCCACACGCCAGGCCAACGCTCTACCGCTGAGCCAACCGGCCAGGGCCTCAGTGCAGTATTCTTTTAAATACACTGACTGAATAAAAGAGAATAAAAATTTGTCTTTGAGAGATGGGGATTGTAAACCAAAAGCATGCATAGCAATTTTTATTTAAAAACCCATGCTGGGAGCAGGAGTTTGAAATGAATTTCCCAGAAAGCCAAAACTTGCAGAAGCGTAGCCTGAGGGCTTTTTGTTTGGAGTGTGTGCTTCTCCCATCGGCCCTTCCTCGTCCTGCCCTGCTTTCTGTGAGCAGCCGTTATGGCTCTGATGACTGGTGTGAATGTGGCGGTGCTCTGGCGTCTCGACGGTGGCTTCTCCCATCGACCCTTCCTCGTCCTGCCCTGGCTTTCTGTGAGCAGCCATTCTGGCTCTGATGACTGGTGTGAATGTGGCGGTGCTCTGGCGTTTCGACGGTGGCTTCATCACACATACTGAAAACTCTCAATTTGTTTGTTTGGTCTGTTGTGTCTCATTGTACTGGAACTGTAAAAATTCCCTGTGCCTCTGTACAATTTTCCTGCTATCTCACAGTTCAAGGGAAAAAGTAACTATAACTCATATTACAGAGAATTATTCAAATTAGACTTTATTTCATTTAGTTGGTACTGACACATGAATATGAGTATCCTGTTCCTTTTCTTCTTTTTGCTTCCTCTTTACGAATGCAGTTTGAGTCAGACAGCCACCTAGTTCGGACCCCGGATGCCCTCCTGCCTGACCCAGGCCGTGTAGGCACGGGTGCTCCAGCTCAGCCAGCGGGTCTGGAGCTTGCCACAGTCTGTGCCCTGGGGTTCTTCTCCCAGCAGGACAGGAATCGCCAGCACTCACGCCCCAGTCTCAGGTCGTTATCCTCTGCTGGTCACACAGTGTCTGGTATATTGTTTCTCCTTTTCTGCCTGTCTGTCCCTACTAGAATGTTGGTCCCAAGAGAGCTGGGACCCTATTGATCATTTTACAGCTGTACCTCCAGTCCCTGGCACAGCGCCTGGCACTTAATAGGTGCTCAGTAAAGATCTGTTGACTGGCTGGCCGGATATTCTTGTGGGTGGAATAATGACCAATAATCACAAGTTACAGTGGCGCTGCCCGCCCTTTCCCATAAAGTGGGGAGTGTTCATTTAATCCACGAGGAACTTAACTCCCGGACAAGCTGTACAGATGTAAGCTCTCAGAAGAACATTTTTTACTACTCAGAAAATGTTCCAGGCAGTGACTAGAGAAACACTGACGTGCCCCAGCCTGTGAGGCTGGGAATGGGTTTTGGGCTAGAAAAGCAGGCTCCCTGTGGAGCAGGCTGGTGGAAGGGCCTCTGGGGCAGAGAGGGGTGTCTAAGGGGAGGCCCCTGGAGCTCTTGCCCCGAAGCAGGTCATCACACACAGGAGCAGAGTCAAGGTGGAATTTGGTAATGCTTACGAGTTAGAATTTTGTATCAAAAGCCCAAATTAATGAAATAACATAGAAAATTGATGTTACTAGGTTTTGAGTTGTAATTAGATAAATCATGTAACTAATTATTGATATACTGTTATAAATCAAATACTGGGTAAAAGGATCACTTATAGGATCTTACCCATATAACAATAATTCAGAAACAGATCCAAGTTAGACCTCGGGCCTGACCCCCCCAGTGACCCCTAATATAATAAGCCTATGACTTTGGACAGATAGCCCTCCTCATTGGGCTCAGGCTTCTCATGTCTTCACTCACTCATTCATTTAGACCTGCGTTGTGAGCACTGGTCGAGGCCAACCGCGGGAGTGCAGTAAGCAGAGCCCCCCTAGGGAGCTATTGACTGGGGGGGCTTCTGTCCAGTGCTAAGCTAACAACGCAGGGACCAGCAGGATCACTCTGGGCCAGGAGGTTGTGATGAGTACTGTGATAAAAAAGAGGCCTACCCAGGGCAGTGATGTAAGAACTAGATTTTACAAAGTAAGAGCTTTTGTATTAACAGATCTGACCAGTACTCCACCCGCTGCCTGAGCAGAAAATGGCAATACAAAAGAAGTTGTCGAGAGGCTCCAGGCAGTCTTGACACTTTTGCTCATCTCCTCTTCTAGGCTCAGGGACAGTTGCTGTGCTATTGACAGCCTCCTTCTGCTCTTAGTCAGCTCTTCACTGTTTATGTTGCCAGCCCGCCAGTCCTCAGAGTAACCCGGTGATCTTTGAGGTGCCAGAAGCCATGGCCGTCTCCCCAAGATGAGTGCATGCGCCCTTTCTCTTCTGTCTGAACCAAGGCTTTGGATCCAGTTCCCTAGGCACTTAGCTCAAGAGTCTTTTAAAAAATTCTTTTCCTGCCATGTTACATGCTGTATCTTTTGGAATTTTGAAAATAAACGGAAAATTAATGTGTAAACATCAGGCTTGTCTTAGGGAGCACTGTAGACATCACTCACTTGCCACATTGCTGAGCAGGGACAGGTCTGTGGCATGCAGGTCCCCTCTCCTTATGAGTCCTGACCCAGCACACACGTCTTCCCCTACCCCCATCCTGTTGATTTTGCTGTATCTTCTCTACAGCACTTACTATCTTCTGACACATTACCTATTTGTCACCCATCTTTCCCCACTAGGATGTAAGTTCCATGAACGCTATACCTGTTTCATTTCCGTTTCCACCACAGTCCTGGCATATAGTAGGCATCGACATGTTCATTTAATGAATGATGACTGTCGGTTCAGAGCACTGAGAGTTCTGGCCCAAGCTTCACGAACCACCGATCAGAGGCTGAATGAGGGTGGTGAGCCCTTCCAGGGAGGAACTCTCAGTCACTCTCTTTGACAGCTATGTGTTTATTAAAATTATATCTAAAGGGTTCTGAATGGCATTTAAATAGTGAATGCTAATGTCAGGGACTCTGAACTTTTAAGTGTTGACTCTAATGAAACCAGGGAGGTTTCACTTGGTCACACACACTCTGGAGAGTATTCACCGGGTGAGCTGAAGAAATCAAGTAACAAAGGAAAGAAGGAAAATCCAAAACACTGTGAGGTTGTACAGATGTTTTCTTGCCTCTTGATTGCTGGATTTTCTCTTTTAGCATTTCAGACTAAAAGGTATGAGTCAACTATGGCCAATAAGACGCCAATAAAAAGTAGTTTACCCTTAGAAGAGCCTTTTCTTCTTCTGCAGTTAGAAGTGCAGCAGAGGCTGGCTTGGCTCTGGACACCTCCTCTTTCTCCCTGAGGTAGTGTGGGCTCGGGGTGTTGGGGAACCGGACCTGTGCGGTGGTGGCTGTGTACCCTTGGCCTGCTCTGCTCTTGCGGGTACAGGAGCCTGGGCCCAGAGCTGTTTGCCCCTCTCCTCTCCTCCATCATCACCTCACCACAGCCCCGAAAATGCTCCTGTCTCCTAGATAGCCTTGCAGTTAGTGTCAGGACAAGGAAGGAGATGTCCCATGGCCTCCTGAGTTTTCTCGTCTGCAAAACAAGAATGTGTTAATCTCCTCGCTGGGCAGTGACAGAGCACCCACAGAGGCGTATGCCTGAGCATTTGGTGGATGACAGCCTGCTGTACCCAAGTAAAGCACTTATCAGTTATAGACAGCCCACCTTAACAGGAAGAAATATTACACAGCCACTAAAAACTAAAATCATGACTACTGTTTAGAAATGAGATGGTTATATTAGCAATAATGAGGCAGGGCCGCTGCGTTGGCAGGAGGTCAAGGACTCTGAGCTCTACTAGGGAGTCTGGACGGACTATGGGTGTTTTGAATATAAAATATTTAATGCTGTTATTATATGTATTCTCCTTAAAATAACCATTCTTACTGTGGCAACCTGTATCTTAGAAATTAAACCTCAAAAAAAGGAAAAACATATTTATAGGGAGCCCTACCTGGTACCCCATCAGCAGTTATTCTTCCTCGCCCTGTGGGGAGAGTAAGTGAGGGGTTGAGTCTTTTCCTCTGCCCCCCGGTGCCCTGGCCTGGTGCCGCTCAGCAGTTATTCGCATGGCCTTGGCCAGTATGTACAGTGTCGGGGATGGCTCTGTGTCTTATTATCTTTATTTCCTTGTTGGTTAGCACCTAGGTTACCTCCTCAGGAAAGGATGAGCGGGTCGGGTGATTCACCTTTCTAAACCTGTTTTCTAATCTGTAAAGCGTACCTACCCTGCAGTATTGCTGCAAAATGATGCATATAAAAACCTCTGTACAGGTGCTGCTAATACACAAACGGCGCTCAATAATGTTCTTTTCCATTTCTGTGGCTTTCATTTTCGAGTGCTCAGATTGTTCTCTTTAAAAAAAATTGCTTGTAACGAGAGTCTGCCCTGCACTGTATCAGGCTATTTTTACTTAACTGTTTTGTGAGTGTCCCATGGGACTGGGTTTTGAAGGCCATGCACTCTCTGTGCTGCACTTTCAAAATGCCACCCTGCCTGGCACTGGCTCGGCAGCAGGAGGTGGCTGCAGCCTGGGAACACTAGATGTCAGTGAAAAATGCTGGAGGTGGTTGGCATCCGCAAAGGCTGCTCATAAAATCAGTGCGTTCTCGGTACAAAATGAGCACTGTTAAAAATAAAACGTACAAGGAGAAATATATTTGAATATGAGGGCACTGCAAACAGTTTCGCAAGGTATTAAGATCACATTAATCTTAATTTTATTATATATTAAAGTTTCTAACTTTTCAAATAATGCAGTTTTCATTGTTTTAAAATGTCTGAGAATTATAGAGCTATTTGGTGTGGCTGTCAGGCAAGGACTCCTGCCATTTATTGGGGCCCTGGTTTTATTTAATAGCCAGATGAATGGAACAGTTAATAAAAGAAATATTGCTTTATTCCCTGACATTTATGTCCTTGGTTTCCAATAAAGAATTGAAATTATGAATAGTTGATGGTTTAAATTGATGTTTTATGTTGAACGCTAGCTATAATTTGCCCTCTGAGGATTGTAATACCGAGAAACAGATGGTTTTTCACAGTAACAAATTGCTGTGTGTATACAGTCTATAGTCTTGGCTTTCAGATACTTTCACCTTCGGTTCTGAGCTGCCCTGCTGCTGGCAGGCTGGGCGAGCCGCAGCGTCTCCTGACGGGGCTTCCTGTGGTGGGGGAGACACAGCCAAGCCCCCAGGGTGCAAGCTGAGGTTCAGATCAGAATACTGGGAAGTGCTATGCACCAGACACAGCTGGTACCTTCAGTTCAGGCCCTGCATTGGGAATGAGGCCAAGAGGAGCGGTCTGTTTTTGGAAGCGACTCATTAAGGTCACAGTGGTGGCTCTGAGGCAGAGCCCGCAGCATTGCTGCATGTGACAGTCAGATACAGTGCGCATTGCAGAGTCCACAGTCCTAGAACAGGTAGAAAATGCAATGGAGATGAGTTTGTGTTTTGTGGAGGTCCTGCAGAACAGAGATTGAGAGCTCAGGTTCTAGAGCCAGATAGCCCAAGTCCCTGGCTTGATAGCGGCCTGACCAGCCAGGCAGCCTTGAGGAGGTTTCCTGAGGTCCCCCTCTCAGTTTCTTCATCTGTAAATGACAGCAGAACCCATCTCTTTGTTATGGGGATTGAATGAGATGATTTCATAAAACAGCATTTAGCACATTGTACGGATCAAAGTATGGTGCCCAATTCATAGTGGTGGTGGTGCTGAGTGCGAGAAACAAAAATTACAAAAAAAGCAGATTGACGTAGTGTGATTCTTAAAAGTTACAGAAAAGCTTTCTTGTTCTTCAGGACCAGTTCCCACAGGGGTTCTTTAAACAGCTGTGTGTAATGGCTGCAGAAATGTACTTTCCAGAACCTTTTAAAGGAACATGGCTTCCACGGGGCAAGGCACCTGAAACAGTAACACTCCAGAGTGTTTCTGTTTTGTTGGCCTCTGAGACGCCCTCCTGGGAAGAAGACCTAGGCTGTCGCCGGCCTGATGGCCACTGAGGCTCATGCATCTCCAGCAGAAGCGTGGAGCTGGTTAGACTGTGGATATATGAACCAGAGCCCCTGGTTGACAGCTCAGGAGCACTTACAGATAGAAAATGGTGCCTGGCTTTATATGTAATTTTGCACAAATGATAACACTTGGTAATTGAAATTAGTAATGATGCACTTGGGGTTAGATCTTAATATTTTTGCAAAAGTTTCCGAGCATCTATTATGTGCTGCACTTTATTTAATCCCTGAGGTGGATGAGAGGCAGGGCCCTTCCTGAAGCCTCATCACTGCTGGTGAGCGACAGAGCCGGGATCAGACCGGCCTCCACTGCCAGAGCCCTGTTCACACTCTGCCTCTCCTGCCTCCGTAAAGGATCCAGGGATGAGCCGTGGAGGCCACCCCTTCAGGCACCGTCACCTGAAGCATGCACGCCTCCAGCTTGAGTTCCAGCCCTAGCACCGAACTGAGCGAATGGTTGTTACTCTCCAGCTTCCTGTGAACTGCTGGTTGTCTGGAGACTAGATGTACTGGGTTGATATAAAGAGCCCAGGACCCCACTCTGGACCCTGCTACTCCAGAGCAAATGCCTTTCTGGCCATCTTCCCCACGTATAACATGAGGGTATTGATCTGGTTGCTCTTTTTTCCGCACTAAGCTGATCCTCTGAGGGCCTCCTGCTTCAAAGCCTGCAGCATCTCTCTGCAGCCCACAGGGCAGGCCTGCCCTTTCTGGGAGCCATGGTACCATGACCCTAGCCCAACTCCAGCATTGCTGACCTCGGTGGACTTTCGTCTGTCCCTCTGGGCTCCTCCTGTGCCCCGGCTGTCTTATCCCTGCCCTGGCCCCCACTTGGCCTCCCTCACAGCTCAGCTCGGACTCCTTCCCAGACTCTTCCCGGCTGCCCGGGCCAGATGCTCCTGAGGAATGCCTGGGCATGTCACTCGGCTTACTTTCCGGTGAACTCCTCGTTCTAACGAGGTGCACAGCACATGGCGGACATCGTGCACATAGAATGGATGCGTGTACAGATGTACTCACGTAAGCCTCTGTGGTGGGCCGAGAGGTGCTCCTTTTATCCTAACCCCAAGAATCTGAAAGGCAGGGAGGGGGGTGTGCCTGTGGCCACTGTTCAGTTACGGCTCAGGTACCTGCTGAGCACAGTCATTCGCTGGCAATCGTTACTAATAGATTTTCATATCTTCAGACGGAAGAAATGATAATGTAGGAGTGTTGCTTGTTTTGTAGTCTGTTAGAGTCATGTTTCAAAGCTTTTGAAAAAAATTTTAAAACTTGTTTTATGAGCTAAATGTTAAGGGCCTTTATCTTTGTTTCTCTGTGTGACAGTGGAGACCCTCGCGAGAAGCAAGAGCGGGGATGGGTCTCGCTTGGTCACTTTGGTGAACTGGCACAGAGGGCAAGTGGAGGCTCAGGAGTGCTGGTCTGACAGGAAAGGGCTCTACATTGTTTCTTATATTGAATAAAAACAAATATACGTACATTTTATGCTGGAAATAGGTCTAAGTTAACTATTGATGAGAAAAACCAAGGTCAGAAAGGTGAAGGTCTTGGTGGCAGAAGCTGTTCCTCATGATTCAGCCCTGGTGTCTGCCGAGCGTCCCTGCTCACTCCTCACAGCTGTATCATCCCAGTTTGGGGCCTGGGGCGGCAGGTGAGAAATCAAGGCTGAACACTAAAGTTCTCGGTGAGCTGCAAAAAAGGTGTCACCTCTCCCAGGCTGGTGTCACCTCTCTCTGGCTGGTGTCACCTCTCCCTGGCTGTGAAAGCTCCGAGCGCTATTTGTGGTGTCCACACCATGATGTGGCTTACCTTTTTGAAAACTCTGTCACCAGCTGCTGTCCTCTCAGATGAGTCAGCACCAGCCTTTCCTCCTCTGCACCCCCTGCCTCTGCTCTCTCCCCAATATCTCACGTCTCTGCTGCTGGCATTCTTTCATTCCCAAGTTCACAGGCCTGCTCAGACTTCCAGCCTTCTGACAGCCTCCCCTCGTCTGAGACACGGCCTGGCCAACCTTTCTGTCACCATTGTCCTCAGGATCTCCTGGCTTCCTAGGGCATTTGGAACAAGGCCTCCACACCCTGACACACTCCAGCACTCTTTGTGATGTGTCCCCCGTGCCGGTGCAGACACAGCCCTTGCCTGATGCTTCAGACATTCTGTTCTTAGAACGCTGGATCCCCCCTGAAAGCGAGGGCTTTCCTGGTCCAGGGCCATTGGGCTTGCCCGTCCTTCTGTCCTTCTCTCTTTGTCTGTCAATATCCTGCTCACCTTCCAAGGCCCAGACTGGAGGCCTGCCCCTCCGTGAACCTTCCAGGCCCTCTTCCCTCCCACAGCACCTTCCTCACTCCATCCTGTCTGCCTGTGTGATGCAGACCCCAGTCTACTGAACTGTGGAACCAGACCCTGGGTGGTATCTGATCCCACACGATGTCCCCAGCGGTACTTCATTAGAACTTCACATGTTCTGAGCAATGGTAACAGTGGTAACAAGCAGGAGTGGCTAGCTTTATAGTTAGACCCAGTGCTTCACTGTCCACAGCCATTAATTCACTTAACCTCACAGCACCCCAATGGGCTAGGTAATCTTATCTTCATTTCACAGGTGGGAAAACACAAGCTCAGAAGCATTAAGAAAGTTTCTAGGCTCTTACAGAAGGTCAGAGAGCTGCCAAGGGGCTGAGCCAAAACCCAGATTCATACCTGAGCTTTTCACCCACTGCTGGCCATGCTTGATGTTGATTTTAGCGAAAGGTCCTGGAGTTTGAGTTTGAAGGCACTTTGACGGTGATGAGGGTCAGTTTGATGGAGTCAAAAATTGGTAAGGTTCTCACAGTGAGTAGGGTTAAAGCTAGAAGGCAGGGGCCGATGTCCTGACCCCAGCACAGCTTCCTCCAGCTGGTCCACATTCTCAGTTCCTGCCCCGTCCTCTGCCGTCCCTACTACACAGATTCCAGATGCCCTCCACAGGCCAGGAGGGCAGCAGCACGGGTAGAGCGGGCAGGATTGACCCCTTCCCCCAGAACACACCTGTGATGTCTCTCGCATACTCTGTAATTTGTACGTGGGTTCTCACACTCCGAGGAGTAACTGTAAATGAAATGATCGCCTCACAGTGGAGCTAAGACTCGATGGGGAGAGGCTGAGACGTGGAAGGAAAGAGCCGTCCTCATCAAGGGTTCCGCAGCCCCGGCCTCACCAGGTGCACAGAGCAGTGGTTTTAGTTCCATCACGCACAGGTTCCCTCTGGCCTGCCCCATAACTTCTCCACGCCCTCAGCGCTGTCCCTTTTGACAGATGAGCAGCCCTAAGGCTTCATCAGGCCCAGGGCCATATGATGAGTTAGAGGAAAAGCCTGTTTGGCCCCATGATTCCTGTTCTTCCCTTTTGTAGATGTACGTACTGGGTACAGCTATAGGAGATAAATGTCTGAGTAAAAGGTTTTGTGTTAGAGTAGCAACTGCATGCAAATAAGAGTCAGTGGTGTAACTAGAGAAAATGAACTTGAAACAAGAACAGATAAGTAAAGTAGCTGCTAAGCATGAGTAAGAACCAGGGTTTCCCTTTGAGTGGTTAGTTGGACCACTTGGCTGTATTTTTCTGTCATTATCCCCCAGCTCTTAGCTTTTGCAGCCAGTAATGCTGCCGACGGTCCTGGTGGAAAGTGCTGGGGAGAGGGGAGCCAGTTATCGTAATAGGATAAAGGACACAGGAGGATTTTGAAATTCCCTTTTCCTTTCAGTATGTATTCTTCCATCATTGCTGAGCCTAGTCAGTGCTTTTTAACCTCCCACTGCTGTGAACCAGCGCATGAGGAAATGGGAGACTTGTCAGGCTGTCCAGGTACCATTAAGGCAGCCCCCCTCAACCCCTACCCCCGGTCAAAGGGAGGCACTTCCCCAGGTGGCTCTTGAGCTCCAGCACTTCTAGTTTCACTTTAGTAAAACCACAGTACAGAAGGAAAAGGCTGTTGAAACACAAGTGGTGTTTGAAACAAACATTGGGTTCTCCCTTGCCACCGTAGGTAGAATAGTTTAAATGCTCCAGAATTCCAGCTAAAATGTTGTGTCCAAGATAGGCCAGGCACCTGGGCCATGTGGCAAGGTCACAGCTGAGACCGCAGTTGTGCTCTGTGTCCCCAGGTAAGTGTAGCCAGTCCCAGGATCTGAGCAGAAAGAGGCCTGGGAGGCTAGCTCCTCTAGTCTGGCGGTTTCATGCTAAATAAGCTCCTTGAAGCTCAAGGGGATGTGGGGAGGGGGTGGCGGAAGCTGCCCCACCACCTGTTCTCAACCAGAGTGACTGTTTCCACTTATCCTGTAGTATTTCACATCCATGGCAAGTTTCATTTGAAAAAGTCTTCCATAACTGAAAATACGTTTGAAAATGACCAACTTTGACTCCAGCCTTTTTGGTTTTTGATTTTTGATTTGGGAAACTTGGGCCCACAACAGAGAGGTGAGCAGCTAGTGAGCTGCGCCCAGGCTGTCACCCTCCCTTAGGTGCCACCATGGCTGGTGGGTCCCCAGGGCCAGGCAGCATCCTGACTGCGTCCAGTGCCCAGCACGGGGACTCAGTACATATTTGTAAAGTGAAATAAATAGATGTTTCCCGAATGTCCATAAGGCCCGTAGATTGACATTGATTTAGGTCTTCTGGTTTCAGCTTGTCCAGAGAGGTAACTCAGGTACGAGTGAGCGGAATTCTGACTGTCAGAGCTGTTCTGGAAGATAAGGCATCAGACTATTAACAAGGGTTAAATCTGGGGTGGGGGCTGCTAGGGTTTTGATCTTTTCTGGTATTATTTGAGGGGGGTTTGTTTATGGCAATTACATAAGAAAATGACCTAGTTTCGTTTCAATAGATGATGATACTATATGTTGTATTATATGTAATATATAGTATATATATTATTGCTGTATATGTATAAAATTCCTCAAGTCTCTAGACCTGGGGAGCCCCCACCCCCAAGAGGGCCCAGGCTTGCCATGCCAACCACGTCCAGTTCAGGGTTCCATCTGCCAGAGTTTCATTCAGCCTTTCCCTTTCCAGTGTTCTCTGACTTCTGTGTGTGGGCACTGGTCCTGGGAGAGCTGTGAGGGACTGGAGAGTGTGGTTGGCTGGTCCAGTGCAGATGTCAAGGAGGGCTGACCCAGGGTTGCCATGTTCTGGGGGTTGCTGGAGGCTGAGATTTGCAGTTGCTCTGACAGGGGTCTCGAGAGTGTTCAGGATTCTCTGAGGGTCACTCCCAGGGATACACTTAACTCTTCCGTTTTCATAGTATGTCACAGAACAGCTGATGCAGGAAAGAAGCAAATCACCTGTGTTGTTTATTAATTTATTCATCCCTCCTTGCACACCCATGGCAGATTAAAAGGAGCAGCTCCTCCACTTCCTAGCTATATGGGCTACACAGGTGTCTGAATGTCTCTGAGCAGTTTGGACGGAACAGTTTGAATGGGGCTGGTCTTCCCGGCCATCATTCTTGCCATACCGCCCAGTCTCTCTCCAGTCCCTTCCACCTGGCCTTGGCTGCTGAGTCGCTAAGTGCAGAGGGCTCTCTTAGGCCTTATCTTAATCAGCCCTTTATCTGTAAATGCATTCCTTCCTTGGCTTCTAGAACCGCTTCAGACCCTCCCTGGCTCCCCTCCATCACTGCTGTGCTCCTGGGTCACTGCACTGTCTCTTTACACCCTCATTCTCTGTCTGGGAGGCCAGGCCGTTCTTAGAACTCCATTTATTCTGTCAATTCTCAGCCCAACCAGCTCTGGATCCATTTTTCCAGCTGCCCCTGTGCATCCAATACAGCGTGTTCAAAGCCAGTCTAGTGATGTCCAATTGCTATTGTCCACCAAGCTGCTCTAACCATCCCCTCCCTTTCTCTCACCTCCCATACCAATACATTACCAAGTCCTGCCAATTTCATCTCCTAAGGACCTTGGGTCTATTCATTTTCTTTCCATCAGACCTTAGGAGTTGCCATTCATTCTCTCCTAGATTTCTGCTGGTATTACCTTGACGATAATCTCTGTGGGAGATCTTGGCCAGCCTTGCGTACCTTTAATTGGCTTTCTCTGCCTAGATATTTGCACGTGGATCTTTGCTCGTGGATCTGGGCTAAAGGCCTCAGCTTTCTCTGAAGTTTCCTTCAAGAACCTACTTGTTACCCACCTTCTGAGAATACTGAAAAAGGTCTTGGTTTGTTTTTGGAGGGCATTCGAGAACTCCAGAGATTTCTCTCATTTGTCCAGAAGAGAAACTGTAGAAATGCCTGTGGACCATCCCGGAAATTATTGGGACTGGGGTCTCCAGGTGCACTTTCCCCAGGATTGCTAGAGACTGCTCCTCACATTGCTGCTGAGAAGGCCCCTTAAAGCCACCCTGGCTTACTTATTCCTGTCATACAGACTTCAGAAAACTTTCTTTATATATATAAACCATAGAAACCCATGCACAGTGACAGCATATTGCTTACCTGTCATTCTTTTTAAAATTAGTCAGTCTGGATTTCTTCTAATAAGACACTGTCTCAACCTGCTTAGTTTAAGTTATGGTATCATGCCTTTTGATTAAAGGACCTTAATCAGATTTCTCTGAGCAAAGGGTCATTTATGATAAACATTATCAGAACTTCAGGTAACAGTTTACTTGGCAAATAATTTCAAAATAGAAAAACAGTGTAAAAAATAATCCTGCAGACTACTATAAAATGTCTGTAGACAGTAGTCATCAGAGATTAAATTTACTTGCACAAAACTCTTGTTGATGTTTAAAAAGCACATTGGTCTGGCCCCGGTCCCATAGGCAAGACGACACCCTGGTGAACACAGAGCGATTTGTGTTTATGGGAACTTAGCAGATTGGTGGGTAGTTTGCAGTAAGCTTGGCAGTGCTCGTTTGTATTTATCCAAGAGCTGCAGGGCCATCTGCCTATTTTACATTTGGTGGAGATGTCTGACCTTCTGAGGGAGGAGAATTCCCGGGGAGGCTGTACACGTGAGGATGGCTGGGAAGCGACTCTGAGCCACTCCTCCGTTCGAGGTAAGCAGTGGGCAAGGGGCAGGAGGGAAGGCTGCTCAGACTTGGGTCCCATGTTCTCGAGCCTGGCTGACCCTCTTGGAACACCCCCCACCCCCGCCCCAGGCCTTTGGAGTGAACTGCAGCCTGTGCTCTGGGCAGCCAGGTCCAGCTGCTCAGGCACAATGCAGCAAGTCGTTTTTTCTGGCTTATTTTTGTCCCACCTGCTGTGACCAAGCCCGTGGAACCCGGGCTGTTCTGGTGTTGGTGCCGAGGTGAAAGTAGGAGCTGTGTGGTTTTCAAGGGAGGAAGTGAGATGATGATCCCCAAATTCAAAGCTTTTTTTATTTTTATTTTTTTGTTTTGTTTTGTTTTTGTATTTTTCTGAAGCTGGAAACGGGGAGAAACAGACAGACTCCCGCATGCGCCTGACCAGGATCCACCCGGCACGCCCACCAGGGGGCAATGCTCTGCCCACCAGGGGGCGATGCTCTGCCCCTCCGGGGCGTCACTATGTCGCAACCAGAGCCACTCTAGCGCCTGAGGCAGAGGCCACAGAGCCATCCCCAGCGCCCGGGCCATCTTTTCTCCAGTGGAGCTTTGGCTGCGGGAGGGGAAGAGAGAGACAAAGAGGAAGGAGAGGGGGAGGGGTGGAGAAGGAAATGGGCGCTTCTCCTGTGTGCCCTGGCCGGGAATCGAACCCGGGACCTCTGCACGCCAGGCCGACGCTCTACCACTGAGCCAACCCGCCAGGACCCAAATTCAAAGCTTTAACTGACTCTCTCTCCCTTCCTCCATGCTATCCTTTCTTCTCTCTTTTTCCTTCCCCTCCCCTTTCTTTTTTTTTTCTTTCTTTGCCTTGTCAATACGGCCCTCTGCTCTCGTTTTTCTCCTCTACTATGGCCCTGAACTTACCTTGTGACTGGTGTCCACCATAAAATCAGGAAGTTCCTTCAGTGTTTCTGTCCAAGCAGCCTCCTTTAGGAACTTGTCTGACATGTTACCCAGACGGAACTGCCCCAGAACTCTCTCCTTGGCGCACCTTGTGCACCTCAGCCCTGCCCTGAGCACTTGTCTCATTTCCTCCCCTTTTACAGACTGTCCCCTTGGTCGGACATGGAGGAGGCTGGCCGAGCACAGCTCTGGGAAAAGCTTCCTCACTGTCCTCACGCTCCATCTTTCCTGGGACAAGGATCTCAGGCAGGGCTCACTGTGGGTCAGTGTCCTGTCATTTGGAGCCCAGGCTTCTACCTACCCCCGACACCACCCAGTGCCACTGGGCCCTGCCCGCACTTACTGATCAGCTCTCACTGGCCGGGCTTCTGTCCCCCAATCTTGCATTCCCATGCCATAGGAGCACAGGCTGCCTAGTGTCAGTCAGTTGGCTCAGTGTCTTAAACCAGGTACCTGTAATAGGACTCCAAATTGGGCTGTGTGCCCTCCTGCCCCAAACCCCAGGACCTAACAGGGAGCCAGTCACTGTTCCATCATGAGCTTCAGCAAAGATCACTCTGTTTCACCATATTTCCTGGGCATCCATGCCCGTTGCAGAGCTGAACCTTGGATACAGTGGTGAGGTGGCCAGTTCCTGTCCCCAGGAGTAAGAATGACCACCCAGCACAGGACATACCCCAGCCCATGGTTCACCCAGGATTGCCTGAAAGGCAAGGCATTCATCATCCTAAACTACCGCAAGCGCCACCAGTCATGAGAGAAGCAGTTTTTCCACATCCTAGTTAGGCTTGTAGTGTTTCAGGAAGGACAGAAAGGGAGGAGGCTGGCTTCCCCAACTTCAGTCTTCTGAGGATGAACCCCTGACTCTTGAAAGATTGGCCTTTTGGAATGAAGAGAATGGCCTCGGCATCTGGTCCCCAAGCTGGACCTGGTGGGGTGGAGGGCCCGCTTCCAGTAGGCTCTGCAGCGTGGGTGGGCAGCAGCTGTTTCCTTGTCAAAATATCAACGTCCAGCCTTCTTCCTCCCTTTCTGAAGCAGAGTTGTTATGTCAAGGGCACCATAGTAGACAAAGGCCCTTGACCTCTCAGGTTTACGGTGTGGCTTTGAAGTGTGTTTCTCCTCGGCCTAAGGCCGCACCTCTGTGGGGCCGCCTCCTGCAGCACTTCCCTGCTCTGGAGCCTGACACGGCCCGAGAGCCCACCAGCTTCCTCCAGGCTTTGCAGACAGACAGGAAAGACACTTTGGCCTCCATGGTGCCACCAAATCTTGCGCCTTAGAGCATCTGCAGTTGCTGTGTCAGCTGGAGGCAGGGTGATCTGACTGTGGGGATGAGGGCCGGAGGTCAGTTCCTGGGGTCTCCCTCTTACCTGGGTGTATGCCTTCATGAGAAGCACCTCTCACCTCCTCTCTCTCAGGACTTGAATCCTCTGGCCTCATCACAGCCGCACCTCTGCGTGACCCTTTTAACTTCACTGACAACGAGCACTAGGAGATTACTTTGAAATCTCAATTCTCTAGCAGACACAGCAACTTGGGAACTGCCTTTCCTTTGATTTATGTTGGCTATATCCAGACAGCAGGATTGCCACCACTCCCAGAGAGCACCCCACAATTAGAGGGTTTGAGTGTGGTTTCTGCTCCGCCGAGGCCAGTGACAGATTGCCTGAGAAGACCCCCTGACAGAGCAGGATGTGTTCATCTGCAGCAGGGCCACTGGGGGCCCAATCGCTTCCAAGATTAAACTTTCCCGAGGGGTCTGGACTTCCCTGTGAGTGGTCTGGCTGCCTTGTTTAAGGTTACTGACAAATGTATTGAATTGGATCTCGTTTAAAAAATATATAGGTTTTGAAGTATTTAGGTTTGGTAAGAAAATGAAATTCTTTATCCCAACCCAGGGCCTGTTGGTTTTGTCAGTGTTGTGTGTGCATGTTTTAGAGTCTCTATTTTGAGCTGTTTGGAAAAGCAGCTGCCCTGACTTGAGACACACGTGTCTCAAGCTTGTTTCCCGATGTTAGCACTAAAATAGAAATCGGACTCTGCAGCAGCTCTCGCCGGCAGCTTGTCAATGAAACCGCTTCCAAATGTTTTTCCAAGCCTGCTGGTTTGACCCAGCTTCTTTCTCATCTGCCTTATGTGGTAGATACCATTTTTAGTTCTAAAGACTTTTTAAAACAGTTTCAAACCTGGAGAGCAACATATACTCTGTATACACTGAAGTTTGGAAACGTTCTGTGCAGTTACCCTCACCCTGTGTTGGACTCTTCCGGAAGTAACCAGGCTGTGGGTACTAAAGTCCACAGCAGAGCGAGCAGCCTTGCCTTACATGCACCTGATTTTCTCCTTCAGACACTGTCTGCACTTTAGCAAACTGCTTATTTTGTTGGGTATGTGCAGTTTCCCAGTGCTGATGGGATGGCTGACTGTCAGTATTTAAGGGAAGTTATTTAAAAATATTATTTACTTTTGAACCATACCCTATAGCCTTCACTTAGAGATGGGATAGCTCGAGGTCTTTTAAAAAAGACAGGATAAACAGATGGGACTAGATCAAACTAAAAAGCTTTTGCACGGTTAAAAACAGTAAGAACAGAATAAAGACAAATTACACAATGGGAGAACATATTCGACAAAATGTCTGATAAGGGGTTAATAACCAAAATTTATAAAGAACTTGTAAAACTCAACACCAGGAAGATAAACAATCCAACAAAAAATGGGCAAAAGAAATGAATAGACACTTCTCCAAAGAGGACATACAGATGGCCAATAGGCATATGAAAAAATGCTCAACATCACTAATCATTAGAGAAATGCAAATTAAAACCACAATGAGATATCACCTCACACCAGTCAGAATGGCGCTCATCAACAAAACAACACAGAGTAAGTGCTGGCGAGAATGTGGAGAAAAGGGAACCCTCCTGCACTGCTGGTGGGAATGCAGACTGGTGCAGCCACTGTGGAAAACAGTATGGAGATTTCTCAAAAAATTAAAAATCGAACTGCCTTTTGACCCAGCTATCCCACTTTTAGGAATATACCCTAAGAACACCATAGCACTGTTCCAAAAGGAGAAATGCACCCCCATGTTTATGGCAGCATTGTTCACTATAGCGAAGATCTGGAAACAGCCAAGTGTCCGTCAGTGGATGAGTGGATTAAAAAACTTTGGTACATATGTACTATGGAATACTACTCAGCCATAAGAAATGATGACATCGGATCATTTACAACAACATGGATGGACCTTGATAACATTATACTGAGTAAAATAAGTAAATCAGAAAAAACTAAGAACTGTATGGTTCCATATATAGATGGGACATAAAAATGAGACTCAGAGACATGGACAAGAATGTGATGGTAACAGGGGGTAGGGGGGAAGAAGGAGAGGGAGGAGACGGGGGGGCACAAAGAAAACCAGATAGAAGGTGACAGAAGACAATTTGACTTTGGGTGAGGGGTATGCAATATAATCAAATGTCAAAATAATCTGGAAAGGTTTTCTCTGAACATATGTACCCTGATTTATCAATGTCACCCCATTAAAATTAATAAAAAAAAATTCCAAGCACAGTGCTAACTAAAATTAAGCAAAAGAATTGTATTCTTTACCATTTCAAAGCTATGGAAGCAACCTGAGTGTCATTGACAGACAATAGGATAAAGATGTGGTGTGTGTGCATATATATATATATATATATATATATATATATATATATATATGCACACACACAATGGAATATATTACCCAGCCATTTGTGAGTATAGAAAGAATGAAATCTTGCCATTTGTGACAAAATGGATGGACCTAGAGGGAATTATGCTAAGTGAAATGTCAAACAGAACAAAACATATATCATGTATGATTTCACTTATCTGTAGAATCTTTTAGATATAATAAAATAAATTAAAAAAAAACAAAACAAAAACAAACTCATTGATACAAAAACAAACTATTCTTGCCAGACTGGAGGGAGTTTGAAAGATAGGCAAAAAAGGTGAAAGGGATTAAGAAGTATATATATTGGCAGTTATAAAAATAGACACAGGGATATAAATTACAGCATAGGAAATATAATCAATAATATTATAATACAATGAAATGTATGGTGCCAGATTGGTTATAGGAGTGATAGGTGATCATTTCACAAAATATATCATTATGTTGTCTACGTGAGACTAATACACTATTTTGTCAAATATAATAAAGAAAAATAAAATAAATGGTAGAGCAGCTCACCCACCAGACTCATGCTAGAGGGCCTTGCACATTCACTAAAGGTGGCCTCTCCCTCTTGAACAAAATTACATTTAACTTTTTGGTTCTTTGTCTTTTAACTGAAAACCTCTTATTTGTTTAGTTATGATTGGGAGAAGTGTGGAAGAGCAGAAATACTTTCTCTACCTTTAAGTTATTTAATAAACATTTATGATAAGTGAATCCTATTTGACAGGCCCTATGCTAGGAACAGAAACATCAGTAAGTCACAGCCCCACCCACAGGGTCCTCTCAGGGGGTCTCAGTGTTTGGGACACGGGGCCAGTAGGCAGTTCTCCTGGGTGGGAGGTATTAGATGGGCTTCATACAGGTGGTCTAGAGCACCTCGGGTGTATTGCAGGGCCTGCCCTACTCCAAACTTGGTATATATCTTCTTGGACATGCTCCTGTTTTGCCTTTTTCATGCCATATTGCCATTAATTTATGTTTATCCTTCTTGAGGAACTCTGGCTTAGGAGGCTGGACGGTCTTCCTGGCCATGCAGGCACAGGGCACATAGCAGGCACTCAGCAAGTGTGCACCACCCAAAAATCATCTCTTCCTTCTGGTGATAGTGATCACAGGTTCGCCCGAAGTCATAGCCTTTGCCCCTGCTCACTGTTTTTATTGAATGTACTGAAGTTTGAGACATTAGTATTCCTTTTTCAGTTATGTTGATGGAAAAATGTGATTAATTTACAAAAATATGGCTCAAAAGATGGTCATAGACTATTGTATAAAGTGAGGTAAAATGAGCCTGACCTGTGGTGGCGCAGCGGATAAAGCATCAACCTGGAAACACTGAGGTCGCCAGTTCAAATCCCTGGGCTTGCCTGGTCAAGGCACATATGGGAATTGATGCTTCCTGCTCCTCCCCCCTTCTCTCTCTCTCTCTCCCTCTCCCTCTCTCTCCCCTCTCTAAAATGAATAAATAAAAAATATTTTTAAAAAAGTGAGGTAAAATTATGTGTGGTCACAATTTTCGCAAATTGCCTTGAGTTCAGGACCCAATTGGGGCATAGAGGTTTGGTTTGGTCCCTTCCCCCTTGTACTAGTGGCTGTGGGATTTGGGTTGGTTCTTTTGCTCCGTGGCACATTCCATATCATGTTTTCTTTCAGGTTTTATCTCATTGGGATTCTCAGGTCTCACCTGGCTATTACTAGCATGAGCAGGTGTCCAAGTGGTGGCCTCCCTGGCTCTCCCTGTCCAGAGATGCCTTACTATTGGGCCACAGCCCTGCGGGAGCTCAGCTCCCCTCTTTACTCAAGGCTGACAAAGAACCAGTGTGTTCGCAGGCCTCCAGGGAAGGAAGCGGGTACTCTCTGTACCTCTGAGACCAGCTCCAGGCCATTCCAGCTGCCTCCACCTGCAGCTTATTATTAAAAGCTTGCCCTTTGGGGAGAGTTCTTTCACTCCTTGGAAGGAACTCTTAGGTGCTACACCTATTGAGGGTCTGTACAGAAGGTCCTTTCATCCTTTAAGGGAGGATCTCTGTCATCCCCCCCACCACCACCACACCAGGCCCACCACCTGGGCAGGGTCCCCAAACAAAAAAGGGTTGGTATGCCTCTCTCTGCTGCTCTGAGCAGACTCTAGTTCCTAGTGACTGAGGGAAGCTATCATAATGAAGGTTATTCCAGCTGCCTAGAAAGTGACCTGAGAGGGACAGGCCAGCATCCTTGTCTCTGCAAATAGTAACAGCCCGGTTGCCTTACTGAAAGGTGCTGAGGTTGGAGGGAAGGGACTTTTGTGCAGTGGACAGAGGCCTGGGTTCTGTGCCAGCATTGCGTCACCCAGGTTTTTCAATCTCAGATTCCTCATTGTAAGAGTGGAACACTTGTCCACCTCACAGGTGTTAAATGAGAGGGATTCTTGGGGTATTAAGGTCAGTCACTACAGCATCACTTAAATTAAACTTAATTTGGGACCCTATTTTGAGAATGACTCAGATGTGAAATATCACCCTTGCCCCTGAATCACTCCTTGCTTTGTGTTATAGATATTCTGGTTTCCTAAAATGTATGGCTTAATCCAGGGGTCCCCAAACTTTTTACACAGGGGGCCAGTTCACTGTCCCTCAGACCATTGGAGGGCCGGACTATAAAAAAAACTATGAACAAATCCCTATGCACACTGCACATATCTTATTTTAAAGTAGAAAAACAAAACGGGAACAAATATAACATTTAAAATAAAGAACAAGTAAATTTAAATCAACAAACTGACCAGTATTTCAATGGGAACTATGCTCCTCTCACTGACCACCAATGAAAGAGGTGCCCCTTCCGGAAGTGCGGTGGGGGCCGGATAAATGGCCTCAGGGGGCCGCATGTGGCCCGCGGGCCGTAGTTTGGGGACCCCTGGCTTAATCCTTTGTCTCCCTTCACACACATCTGGACACAGAGCCAGAAAGATTCTCCCAGTGGCAGAGTGTTGACTAGGTGAGTTTCAGCAGCAGGCTGACAGCTTCTCCCCCAGGCAGATGGGCTTGTCAAGGTTTGAGCAGGCAGGTTAGCCTGACCTGGTGATGGAACTAGATCGTGGGAGCATGAGTGAGGCTACTCAGGTCATCCGTTTGGCAGCTGAGCGAGTCCCCCACACACTCAGTATTCATTTGGACTCGAAGAGAATGCCAGGCTTCCATGTTTATGAGCAAAGAAAATAAATTCTGGTGATAAATCAACTCACAGATAACCACAAATGACAATAAACTTTCATCCCCCAAGTGTTCTGAACTTTGTAAAAAGTAGATTCATATCCCACATCAGATTTGATGTCCATAGCAACCTTTTAGCCTGAGTCATTCCCAGGTGGGGAAACTGAGTCTGGCTGGTGTTGCCTGCCCGGATACACAGGTGGAGCGTGATGGGGCTGACATGGGCTCTGGTCTCCTGGCTCTTCTCACTTGGCCTTCTTGGTTGTGAAGCAGCGTGTGACCTTCTCACAGGTACACACCCTGTGACAGGGGAGTGGTGAGGAGAGTCAAAGAGGAAAACAAGGGGATAGATCAGGGTGGCCCCAAACTTTCTCTTAAAGGGCCAGATACTTAATATTTTAAGGCTGGCCTGCCAAGAGGCAAAATCAGTTATTAAGGTAGGTACTTATCTAACCATTTAAAATGTAACCATTTAAAAATTTAAAAACCTAGCTCACAGGTCATAAACCACCAGCAGCTGCTGGCTTGGTCAGGCTGGCTGTAGTTTGTGACCCCGGGGTGTGGTCTGTTTGTCACGGGTGAAATTCTGTAGGTTGTGTCCCCGTCACCCTGCTCCTCTGCCTCCTGCCGAAGGCTTCTGACCAGAAGTCACTGGTTGTCATGCAGTTTCCCCCTTTCACGGAGAATGGGCCTTTGATAGAGTTAGGCAGGACCCATGGAAAACTCCTGTGGAGGCATCAAAAATCTCCTTTTATACTCCTTACTGATGTCATTGTTCTCCCCTGTGAGCTGGGTTTTGGGCTCGGTGCTAGGCCCCAGGGCCCCTGGTCCACAGTCTTTACGTCTAGAAAGTGGAGCACTTTGGACCATTTTCAAGTGCCTGCCTGCACCGACCAGTCTGGTTCTTCATTCTTTTCTCGGCCTGTCCCTGAGGCTTGGAGGAGCAAGGACTGACCAAGCCTCAGTGCTGCCCGGCCTGTGAGCCACCTTTGCATCATTTAAGGCCTGTTTCCTCTGGAGGCCAGTTTTCCTGCCACGTGGTCTCCAGAGCTCTGCCCCATTGATTCTGGGTCCACCTCTTCTCTGCTCCATCCACTGTGGACCCCCAGCCCACCTGCTGACTGAGGCTGGGGGCACTCGAGCAGACTGTCAACAACATAGCCTATAGGAAGCACATAGCTCCTTTTGCCTCCTAGAAAGATCCTTCAGGAACCTGCTCTGGACGTGCAGGTGGTGCAGCTTTTATTAAGCCCTCTCCCTGAAGAAAGAGCAGCTCAGAGGTCCCCAAAGAGAAAAACAGCGAGGAGTGGGGTGGGTATGTAGGTGAGTTTAGCTGGACAGTTGGTTTTTGGAGGTTATGGAGGATTAACTTGGAAAGATAGGGCCGCAGGAGTTTAAATTTGTTGTCAGTAGCCACAGCTGCAAGGTTTCCAGGTGAAGCTGCAGCCTTTCAGGAAGAAAGCGATATATGTTTTGTTCCAGCTTCTTCCTTTTAACCTGGGAGTGAAGAAGGGAAAGATCTTCAGGGGTTATCTGGCGTGTAGGTCAATCTCCATTAGTTTGGACCCACTTTGAAGGCTCCAGTTGGAAACCTGTTTTTTAACGACTAGGCCAGTTGTCTAGTTATTGTTCTGGGTTGAGCTTGTTTGTTTGTTTGTTTGTTGTGTTTTGTCTAGTGACTGTTTAAACAGGGAAGCCTCATTAGAAATCTCTTGAATGCCAAACACACTGCGCTCTTCCCTTAACGGAGAATCCTGGAGTGCTAGGACCTTTTAGAATCCAGGTAGAGTGGATTTTATTTTCCCCGGGGAAAATAAGCTTCTCAGTGAATGAGTTTGGCTTTTCATTCTTCATCTTCAGAAATGATTTTATCTAGAACGAGATGCATGTGGCAGGAGTAAAAACCACCCATTACATCAGATTAAGCATCAGTGCAGCTGCCACAGCAAGAAACTACTCATATTGGGGGCACAAGAGCAATGAGACATGGCCCTGCCCTGCCAGTGTAGACTGGGCTGCAATGGCAAGCTTGGGTTGTCCAGGTTTTCCATGTGGAAATGTATTTCTTACCGATTTTGTTATCATCATCAGCACTGTGGCTCTTCGCCAGCTGACTTGGGGTCGCTCTCTTTATCCCTGCCACTGACCTTTCCATGGGCACAGACTCCACTCACGAGCATCAGCTGCTCCCTCAGTCTGAAATGTTTTAAGTCAAGTTGGTGTTAACCTGCGGCGTTTAATCTCTGCTCTCTCTCAGGCTGTACTGCTCGCCAAGGCCTTTAGCTTTTTGTCGGCCTTACCCTGTTGTCCCTTTGAGTACCTGTAACTTTTCTACCCTGCGTCCTCTTTCCCCATGCTGATAGTAGATGCCCCTCAAGGGTTCTGTCCACAGGCCCCGTCCTCACCGTTCACCCTGGTCCCAAACCCCCAAGTCCCAGGGCCTCATTTCTCCAGATCATGATTCCTGTGGGTAAGTTCTGCTAGTTTCTAGTATTTTCAGAAGCAGGTTTCTCATGGTCATCACCATTCCAGGTCTGTCTCCACCCTCTGCACTATACACCTGGCTGGAGGGCCATTGGCCCTGTCCTGCTGGCTTCACCCTTCACATTGACTTCATCTCCACCATCTCTCTCGTCTTCACGTCATCTCCCTGCCGGGTCCTGTTCATCGTGGTTCTGGAGAACACCGTGTTCCTTCTTCCTCACCATTGCCCCAGTTCTGGTTTGACTACTTTTGCCTAGAATTTATTTCCCAATCAATGTCCTCATCTTTGTGCTTCCTCCCCTCCGGCTCA
The DNA here is from genome assembly GCF_036850995.1 of Saccopteryx leptura. Lineage (NCBI taxonomy): Eukaryota > Metazoa > Chordata > Mammalia > Chiroptera > Emballonuridae > Saccopteryx > Saccopteryx leptura. The sequence goes on from NC_089506.1 coordinate 190,381,792, forward strand.
TCCTGTAAACTGCTGTCAGGTGAACCTTCGTAAAGCAAGCCCTGATCTGATCCTGCGTCCTTTTGCCACGGGTGGTGGCTCTCCTTACCTCTTACACTGTGTCTGTGTCCTCCAAGTGGCCCAGATGGCCCTTGGGACTGGCTCAGCCAGCTTTGGCTCACTTTTTTTTCTTCCCTTTGGTTATGCGGTTGCCTTTTTCTAGAAAGCACCCCTTTACCTCACATGCCCCCTCCTCCTCACATCTTTTTTTCTGTATTTTTCTGAAGTGAGAAGCAGGGAGGTAGAGAGACAGATTCCTGCATGTGCCTGACCAGGTGACCAGGATCCACCTGGCATGTCCACTAGAGGGTGATGTTCTGCCCATCTGGGCCATTGCTTCATTGCAACGGAGCCATTGTAGCGCTTGAGGCGGAGGCCATGGAGCCATCCTCAGTGCCTGGGCAACTTTGCTCCAATGGAGCTTTGGCTGTGGGAAGGGGAGAGAGAGACAGAGAGAGAAAGGAGAGGGAGAAGGGTGGAGCAGCAGATGGGTGCTTCTCCTGTATGCACTGGCTGGGAATCGAACCTGGGACTTCCACACACCGGGTTGATGTTTTACCACTGAGCCAACTGGCCAGGGCCCTCCTCACATCTTAATCCAGCAAAAAAGGCCCTCTCTCAATTGAGCCGTCTGGTATTTTACCTGTGCCTTTCTTTCATTCCACTCTGTCATTTGCATGCACATCTTGCCATGAACGGGCAGGTGGCACACACTTACCTCCACTGTTAGAGGAACCATCTCAGTCTCCACTTGTTAGGAGCACTTGAACACCAGTGCTCCCTGCTCTGCTATGAGCACGTGTGTCTGGGGACAAGGCCCCTTTTCTTACCTTGAGTAGGAAAGACATATAGGAATGTAATAATATCAAATTGCACATTTAAAGTGAACAAAATACTGTTTCAAGAAGAGAGACTGAGGTGCAGTTTTGTGAAATCATGACTGTGCATAGGCAGACCCTTTATCATGATTTTTCTTTTTTCTCTGGTGGGTACAGGTTCACGTGTAGCACATCAGAAATGTACTGGGACTCACCGAAGTTCAGACTTGCCAGAAGAGAGGTCAGGGAAAGAAAGCAGGCCCAGGGATCCTTGGGCACACATGGTCTGCGTGAGGAACCTGATGGTAGCCTATGAGGACGTGGCCCACTACCTGGGGCAGTTTCAGATGAAATACCGTTTAATAGGCAGCACAGGGTAGCAGCTTTGGCAGCAGCCAGCCCCCGAGTTTGCATTACAGCTGAAGGCCTCGCGTGAAGCACCGCCTCGCCCGGCACCAGAGTGCCTATTTCCCTGGTGAGGATACACACCCGCAGAGCCACTCTGACACACACACTAGACGGCAGTGTGTAGCACCTGCTGTGATGCTGGCCATGTGAGTGATGTCCTTAGACTTCTTCTCGGGATGGGGCCAGGCGTCACCCATCAGCCTAAGGTCCCTGCCTACAGGAAGGCTCTGTGTGAGCAGCAAAGCAGCTGAGCTCTCTAAGAAAGCTGAGGAAATGGCTCAGTCCAGACCAGGGAGCTGAGCCTCCTTCCAAAAGTGAAACGACTGAAGTGTTAGGGCCCAGGCCGGGTCTCCAACCTCAGCCTTTGCCCTTTGCCCTCACCCTCCACCCCTTCTTTCTTATCACAGTCTCTTTCTGCTCCTCCCCACTAAGAGTGGGGGGTAGTTTGGCCCTGGCCAGCTTTCTTGAACTTCTTTATCTCTAGTATGTGTTTCTGTAAATTTAAACTTTCTCAGTTGGGTAAAAGCTTTAGAATTACTAAGATTCCTTTTGTATCTCATAATGTTCTTATCATTTAAAAGATTAGCAGGGATAATTTCAGTGAGCCTTGGTGAATGGCATGCCTCACTTAGCTTAATTCCTCTTTGGTACATGTTAAAACATATAAAGAGCATCTCTAGCATACACAGGGAGCCCGAAGATGGAAGGTCACTCTGATCCAACCTTTCCGGACAGTAGACTTCTTAAAAAAGAAGAACCGCGGTGAGCAGGCTTCCTTGCTGTCAGTGCCAGATTCCCTGATATAGAAATGCCAGGTGCCTGCAGGATGGGCATAAGAAGTCATACCCACATCGTCTGGGAGAAGAGAGGCAAGGAATCGAGTTAAGGGTAACAGTGGAGGAAACCAGTGACGTTAATGTACCTTCCCTGGTTACAAACAAGCAGGCAGAGATCACCTTTGGAAATTTCTGTTTGGGAAAAGCTCTCTGTCAAGACATCATGAGCTGCGTTTGGCAGCCTAAGGGCCACCATATAGAAGAGCTTGAGAGAGCCGGGTTATTGAGAGCACACTGTTAGCCACAAGTGAACACTGGGTAAATAAATGCCAAGCCCTTGACTAAGTGCCCAGGAAGAAGTAATAGCCCTGCCGTCAACCAGGGTAGATACCTGAATGCCTACCTGTAACAGAGGAACACTTGCAGACTATGTAGGTAAAAGACATAGAGGTTTAAGGGCTCTGAGTAGTGCATATAGAAGTGGATATAATGTGATCATCATTGCCAATGTCATGGTAACAGTTACATTGAGGACTTACTGTGTTCATTCATTCAGAAATATTTACTGAATGCCTACTCTGTGCTGGACATTGTTCTTATAAGGCTAGTAACATTATTCCTAACTAACAGTAGAGAAAACTGAGATTCACAATGGTGAAAGTTTAAGAAAGCAGCATAATTCCCATAGCTATTAAATGACAGAGCTGGGATTTCAACCCAGCTCCATTTGAAATTCTTTGTAAGGATGACATTGCAGGTGTGCTTACATAAAAAGGGAGATTCACAATGACTGAGCCATACACAGCATTTCTTGAGTCAAAACTGTATTCAGGTAATATGTGTGCATTCGGCGCCGGTTGAAAGCCACACACAGGGGACCCTGTAGTCTGGCGGGGTGGGAAGGAGAGAGTAGAGTAGAATTGTTATGTGAGTGAGTGTGTGTGTGTGTCTGTCTATATTCATGCACTTTATTGAACTTTATTTCTACAGCCCCTCAGAAGGATATTTTGTTTGGAAGAAGCCCTCTCTAGATATATCATTCTTTAATGTATCCATACTGCCATCTGTTTTCATAGCATTCCTACCAAGTAGTGGAGATCAGGTAAGAGCCTCCTGTTACCGAGTCACAAGAGATGGTGTGTCAGGGCATTGCCAAGCCCAGGACTTGACATGCAGGAAGCATTTGGAGAAGGGCGTACTCTGAATCTGTGATTCTCTGCCTGGCAAAAGCCACTCACTCTCCTAAACTCCTTCCACAAGACCATCAAGAAATGCCTTTCTGAAAATACCAGTCTCCTAGGATGGCAATGGTATTTGGGAGACAGCCTCTTTTGCCTGTTTTGTGAACTCCCTTTGTGTAAGTTGTGAATTCCCTGTGGTGCTAGTACCCAACCAGGGCAGGAGACTGAGTTTTTATTATTTTACCCTTGAATTTAAAATACACATTTTCTTACAGATAATTTTTGACTACAGAAAGGACTCTTCTAAAGAGTATTCCAAAATAATTTCATCGAATGAAATTTAAAGCATAGTACATTATTTATTATAAACGAGCCGTCCAGTGGTCCTCTGAGTATACGAACACTCGCAGCAGACAGACACCCTTTTGTTGATGTAGGGCCTCGGAGCCAACTGATGGAAGTAAATTCGTGTCTTAGGCTACTGTGCACAGCCTCAGGTGAATCCTGTCAGCCTCGGGTTGGAAGTTAGATGTTTGAACCCCAGGCTCTAAAGCCAGTTTTCTCCACTTCTGTGGGCCTTCAGCATCTTTTAAAAGTTATAGCTGCAGACTTTGCACAAGGGGAGTATGAAAGTAAAGGAGAAGATAGATTGCTAACTGGACTGTACTCTGCAGCCGCTCTGGCTGGGTGCCCTGAAGGTGCTGTCTGGGGTCATGAGGAGGCCAGCTCCTGGCTGCCTTCAGCAGCACGCAGCCCCTCTGCCTGGGAGGACCACCTAGCCCATGCCATTCCTCTGGGCAACTGCAGTCCTCTCACTGTTTCCTTCCCACAGCCTTATTTCCTCTCTATGTCTACCTCCATTTTTCCACTTAGAGCCCCACTAACACACCTATCACCCAGCCCCAACCAACGCCACCCTCCCACCCCCGAAACCTAGAGCTCTCTATCCTCCTCCCAGTGTGTCCTGCTCCGACTCTGTTCTGGGAGGGGGGCAGCCCTGGGGCCGTTCATCTTCACATCCTTATTAGCTTGCTTTTCAGTACATATATATTGAGTGAGTGGGTGACTGAATGAAGGAATGCAATAGCATTCCCCCCTACAATTCTTAAACTGTCTTAGCCAGTCATGGACTTCCCCAGCAGTCAGCTTTTATTTTTGGTATTTATTTCTTTAAAGAATATAGTAAAAACAATTGGCACCTACTAACCACTCTTCTTCCTGATTCCTGTATGTGTGATAAGAGACATGATTCTTGGGCAAGACAACTTGTTCAGATTAAATTCTTGTGGAAATCCTTATACAGCTAACATATAGCAAGAACATAAATAACTAGGTACTTTGGCCTACCTCAAATATTTACCAATGTAAAACACACTGTCCTCCTACGGAAAGAAAACCAAAACGAAACACCCTAGCCTGGGGTTATGAATGTCAGCACTGTCATTAGATGCACTCTCTTACAAGGCTGAGTCATAGATTAAGAGAAATTTTTAAGAAAGGCAATAAGGTAAGAAAAATGCTAAAGTTCAAGTTGAGATGATTGGAGATAAATGGATCTATATTTGCCATATATGGTAAGAAACGAAAGTTTGTGTAAATGCCTCGACATTTATGAGCTTCTCTATGATTCATCTAGCAGGACCAGCGGCTCCGGCCAAGAGATATAGAATCTGTTAAATTATCTCTTTCCTGAATTGTTTCACTACAAAGAAGCCATACTGTGTATTCAAAAGAAAATTCCAGGACTGCGCAAAAGTTAGTATTTGGTAGCAGGCCTGAGAAAGATTGCTAGAGGAATTCCAAAAGTATTTTAGAGCCAATTGTTTACCAAAAGTGCAGCATAATTCTCTCAGCATTAGTAATTCTCTACAGACCCAAGTTCACATATCCAGTGTATTTTCTATGACTGGTTACTCTTCCTCCCGCACCAGAAATTGAGAGGGTCTGTGCTCTTTCGACTGAGTTGTGCATATACACACTCTTGTCACTTTAATCTATGGTGGAGTTAAATGTGATTCGTTGTAATTCATGGTTCTATTTCCAGGACAGGATTAAAGTGAACACCCAGCACTCTGCTTCCCTAAATCCAGTGGTTTCCAAGCTGTGTCTGACTCTTGCCATGAGGGTCTTGGCACTCCACAGGCAGCAGGCCCAGAAGAGACCAGCCTCTATGGACTTCATAGTGGGTTGTGGTTATAAGTGCCTTTAGAAGTTTTATTTATGGCAATCCCAAAGGGCACTCAGTACTGCCTTCACTCCCACCATACAGCCACCCTTCCCCACTGTTGGGCAGAGAAAATATATTATGCTCACTTTATTAAACATGGCGCTGCCCACGTGGAAGCCCATCGCCCAGGTGATAATATTAATTGCCCTTCTTGCTTGGGATGGGTGTGATTATGTTAATATGTGTTGTAAGGGAGACTTTCGTGCCAAAAGGTTTTAAAAGGAAGAGAGATCACGTTGTTCGGGGGAAGAGTGATTAGCATTAGGGAAGAGAGCAGAGAAAGCAGAGCAGAGAAAGGCCATGTGGAGGAGAGGAGAAGCAGCCAAGATGGCAGAGTGCTGAAAGAGAGGCCAGTTTGTGCAGAGAGAAGGAGCTGGGGAACAGAGGTGAATGGGGCTTGTGAGCTAGACACCTTTGATTCTAGGAAACTCGGATAAGTCAGTGGCTTTGGGAGCCCTAAATGGAAAGGGAAGTGTTTTCCCGCTGTGTGTATTTCTTGCCCGCCAGGTGCAAGCTAGGATTAAAGCAAATGGCCCACCAGTTCTTGGCTCCATTGTTTCATTACCGACTATCCGAATCTAATGCGAACCTGTACTGGCCAGGCGGCTGTCATGGTGGCCATGGCTACTGACTTTACACCCACCTAAGATTTCCCATGAAATGTGCTAATTTTGAAATGTCATGCATGCTTTGAACCGCAAAGTTGGGTATACACATCAATACCAAGGAAACTTCTTTGCAGACATAGTCCTTGAGCTCTGCAGACTAACAAGAGTAAAAAGTCAACGAATGAAATATCTTTGGGCCTTGAAGCCGCAGCAAAACCAGCATGATGAGTAGTACCTCACCTTTTCTTCCCACTCCTATGGGACGTTACTTGAAGCCGCAGCAAAACCAGCATGATGAGTAGTACCTCACCTTCTCTCCCCACTCCTGTGGGACGTTACGAACCTCATCCTCGACCTCTAGGATGTCCAAGGCCTGGGACCTGCTGGATGAGACTGGGTCAAGCCGAGGAAGCCTTCAGATGCCTTCAGATAGACTTCCTTTGGTGTGATGGGGCTGGGTCTCCTTCCCAGCGACATGTAGGTTGGCTGTCTAGGATGCTAAGGTAGACCAAGAAGACCCCAGGAAGCCTTTCTTTGCCTTGGGAGCTTGTTTCTCCTTAATTGCTATGTTGAGGCAATCTACTGAGAAGCCTATGAGCATCTTTAAACATAAAATCTGATCCAAAGGTTTAATTTCCCACTGAGTCACATGTTTCTTAGATTTGGTTTCCAACTATATGACATAAATAATTCCTTTTAGAAATTAAGAAATTATGATCTACCTTTCATATTCCCATGGTTCTTTATGTTTTCCAAAAGAGAAAATGTGTAAAAATGATAAGGTCCCTGTTTGGGTTTCATGTCTGTAGGGTCTTCCACTTGCTGAGGGATCACCAGGTGCCTTATCCTACTACTAAAGATAGGACCCTGCCGATGAAGGACCCCGCATCAATGTCCATTTGTGCATTTATTTGAGTGAGTGTCTGAGAAAGCACTCACGGTGTGCTCTGAGTCTACAAGTAGATTTTCCCGTCATTTATTATTAATTATTCCTCTGAGCATCCCTGCGAAGCGAGTCAATATTAATAAACAATATGTGCTGATTATTTAGCTAAGTCGAAAGTGTATCTTTTCCATGCTGCTTAATTTTAAGGAAGCTAGTTGCACACAGATGATGACTAAACATGAAATAAGGCCTTCAGGTGGAGAAACAAAGAAAACTGAGATCAGGACTGGGAAAGAACCTGTTTGAGATCTGGTTTTAAATCTTCTCTTCTCCTTGGCAAAATTTTTCCTTGTTTAGTGATTTGCCTGCCGAGTCCAGCATCTCCTATGGATTCCGTGTGTGGGCTGTCCTGCCCCTTTGGTATTGGTTTGAGATATCTTAAGTCTCCCTCAACATTGTCTAAGACCTGTGGCTTTGTCCTCTGGTTATACAAAGTATGAAGGTCTGTTACAGAAATTTGTATGTAGCATAAAGAAGATCTAGACATAAGTGTTAGCATGCTGCCTTAGATCTTTCTAATCTCTTTATTATTGTTCATAAATATTACATATTTTAAAACAGGAAAGATTATGCTGTACATATTGATTGGTAGCATGGTTTTTCTACAATCTTCAAATTTTCTATAAGTCAAAAAACTTTAAAATGATTGTCCAGTATGTTTCCTGCTAATATTTATTGTACTTATTAAATAATTTTTTTGGAGAACTATGAATAGTTTAGCTGTGCATTAGCAGGTGCAGTATTTATTTACTTTGTGGGCTGTCACAGACTGAAATCATGCCTGGCCTCTTACTGGGCCATGTGGCTGTCACCATGTCTGGAGACATCACTGAAAAGCTACAGGACAGTAACCCAGTTGTTCTGTAAACCTTACAAAGTCATCATACTTTTTAAAACTATCACCTGATACCCATCAGTTTTCAAAAGAATATTTTTGATTTTAGAAAGGATATAACTTACTTAAAGTCAAAGAATTTGAAAACTAAGCCGTAATTCCATTTTATCTACCATTTAACACTGATAGAGTTCTTGCCGTTTATAACCCGTTTTGTAGTCTCCAGTTTCTTTTTCTCTCCTCTTGCCATTTACCCTGTACTCATACTGCAGATGTGGGTCGGTGCCTCTTCCTCAGGAGACCGCCCGCTGTAATGGTCCAGGTCCGCCTCATAAGGACTCTCCCAGCACCATATGCTTTCTCCTCACGGCTCTAACCACCCGCGTGTTCTTCTGTGGGTGGTAATTCACTAATGTCTCTCACCCCACTAAAAGGAGAGCCTGTAAAAGTTTCTGAAGGCTTGTAATTCAAAATATTTGCTGATTAAATGACAGTCATATGCATTATTCCATAGTATTAGCTATCCTTTGAAAATAATCTTACTGATTATTTAATGTGCCATTGTATTTATTGCTTTACTAAATTTATTTAATAATGTAGTAAACAGTTATCCTCTACTGTTGTTATCTGTGTTATTTCTCATTTTCTTATAAACACATGCTAGGTATTGTTGTGTACACATTTCTGCCTATATCTCTGATGATCCTTATGAGTAAATTCTTAGAAGTAGAAACACTAAACTGGAGGATTAGTCTGCACTCTAATTTGAAATAGCCTATTTGTCTGAATGTTAGGAGCGCCTAAGATCTGGAGTAAATTGCACAATAGGTCTGTGGTGAGGTAGGAGTCATGTTCCCCGGTTCCTTTCAGAGTCCCAGGGTGAAAAGGCACCTCTGGGGCACGTACCTCATCTAGCACACAAATCTCCTTGGCAGCAGTGCCCGTAAAGGGTCAGCTTGCTGATGGGTCCGGGAGGAGCATCTATTAACTCATTCCATCCATAAGCACTCAGAGCGTCTCCTCTGGACCAAGCACCATCAGTGGCTCAGGACTGGCCCCTCAGCAGTCTACCAGGAGTGAGGCCAGCCTTGGATGTAAGCCCTGGGAGGGCCGGTGACCAAGACTAGCTCATTCACTGCATGTAGTAAATACTCAAGCGGTTTTGTAATAAAGTATGTGTATACTATGTTGTTCCTCTCTGACAAACTCAAAACCCATTGATATGTAGATACACAAACAAATCACAGCAGTATTTTCAGAGTTCTGAAATAAAACTAAAGGTTTAGACATAAGCATTTATTTAGAAAATGACCCAGAAGAAAAATTTGAAATTGGGTCTAACAGCAAGTCAGATGTATTTAGAAAATTAGTCAGAGGAACCTAGGTTGCCTCCTCTCCTGCCCTACCAGCAAAGCCCTGGCCACCAAGAGGAAGTCTTTGTGTCACTAGGTGGGGGTGATGTCAGCCCAAGCTGTGAGGACCTGTGCTTCCAAGCCCTCAGGCCCACACACTCTGCGAGGGCTACGCGGCTCAGAGGCGCTGCTGGCGGTCCCAGCTGCTTCAGGGACACTGTCAGTTCATCAGTGGATTAACCGACAGCCTTGACGTCCTCACCGTTTGTACACGGTTCTCTGCTCTGAGACCAGAAACCTTTAGAGCTGCCATTTCTCTAACATTTTGGTCTCTTGAAAATGAGGACTCCCGAGAGCTTTTGTGTCTGCGTGTATCTGTCAGTACTGACAGAAATTAAATCAGACATTTTAAAGCACAAGCTATACAGGCATGTAATGACGTCATCATGTCACATGGCACCCAGAGAATTTCACTGTACATCTGTGAGGTGATAAGACTGGAAGAGACAAGTAAACAAAACCAGTTTTGACCTGTTGGACCCCTAGAAGGGTCTGAGGGAACCAGGATCCCCAGACCTTACTCTGAGAACCACTGGCTTAGAAAGTTAGTCATGGGGCTAAGCTGCCACCACATGCTACTAGACCAGGGATCCCCAAACTTTTTATACAGGGGCCAGTTCACGGTCCTTCAGACCGTTGGAGGGCCAGACTATAAAAAAAAAACTATGAACAAATCCCTATGCACACTGCACATATCTTATTTTAAAGTAAAAAAACAAAACGGGAACAAATACAATATTTAAAATAAAGAACAAGTAAATTTAAATCAACAAACTGACCAGTATTTCAATGGGAACTATGCTCCTCTCACTGACCACCAATGAAAGAGGTGCCCCTTCCAGAAGTGCGGCGGGGGCCGGATAAATGGCCTCAGGGGGGCCGCATGTGGCCCGCGGGCCGTAGTTTGGGGACCCCTGTACTAGACCTTCCTCCAGACAAGGGCCTCTGTGTACTGGGTACCACCCTCAGCCTTCATCGACTTAGGGCCAAGTTCTGGCATTACCAGTCTGATAAAGCTGCCACTTTTCCTCATTAAGCAAGTCTTCCTAAAGAGCACTACCACTCACTCCTGCTCAGCAACACAGCGATCCTCTGCTCTACATTCCAGTGCCCTGAGGCTGGCCTCCCCGCTCACCCCCGGGGACCCTCCTCTCTGGCCCCGCACACACTGTCCCTTGCTCCCACCTTCCTCCAGCTCCACAAACCTAGGCCTTCCCATTACGCAGTTTTATTAGACACAGGGCTAAAGGCACATCTATCATCAGTACTAGAGACTTTCTGCCAAGAAACAGAACATGTTTTAAATGGAGCAAAGAAATGTAAATGGGAAGAAATTATAGCATGAGTGAGTTTATCCCTTTCAAGATAATCTTATTTAATAACCAAAAAACTCTCTAAGATGTGCATTTTATCCAGCTACAAAGGCAGCGTGGCAGGTTATATATTGTGGTAATTATATGTTTGGGGTTTCATTCCTTCTTTAAACTAGATTCTATTATTTCAGAAAATCAACCATTGTAGAAAAGGACTATTCATTTATTTCATTGCTGGGTGGCCCATGCACTGTAAAAATAGGTCAAGAACAGTAATCTAAATTGACTGCTGATAAATAATTAAAGCTAATGGAATTTTCTCAAATCTGTGAACTAAAATCTTTTGAGAAGTTGCCAGGACATACTGTCTGCTGTTGTATAGAAAGATATTTTTTATTTAACACTTCAGTTTAAAATTACTCTTTTCTATCACAAAGACTAGAGGGAGTATGTGTTCATCTCTAAAAGTAACCAGAAGTGTGGTGCAGCGCCAAAGGCCGCGTGCCTCGTCCTCAGAGGATGCGGTGGGGAGCGGAGGTTGGGCACCGGGAACGAGGGAAACTTCACTTCTCAGGAACTGTATTTTTGAGTGGAGCTCTACAATCTGTGTCTCATATAATATATCTTGTCTTGTTTTAAAAAATTCCATACCTGGTCTGGGCTCTTATGTATATAAGGGGAATTCTAGCTCTCTTAAATGACATCCAGGGAAATAAGAACCAAGAACAGTCTTTTATAGATAATTATGATTATCTCATTGATGCCACCAGGACCTTATAAAAATCCACTTGACACATAGGCATAGACTTATTTTTAGAAGAGATGGCAAATTTGGAAGAAAAAGCACATTATTACATTGTATGCAGTCAACACGGCCGGCCTTAAATGTGTGCTGTGTATGTTTTTCTTTACCAATAAGGATAATTCAGCTATCATTAGGATATTTTAGAATTCTAAAGATATTAGAAAAATTAGTAGCTAGATGCTTTTGAACAATATATCTTCTGTATTTTGGCTTTACGTTGTAGAAAGAGGTCATTTTCTCATTTCATTTTTATCTTCGTCAAAAAAAAAATCACGAATTTGCTGTTACTATTTAGAAAAGTTATATTTTTTAAACTGCAGTACTTTAATCTAATGTATTTATTATGTTTTAAACATATTTACAAATAGTAAACGCCACTTCTGAAATTAAACTTGTTTGCATTTTTCTTTAAGAAAATTATCTATATAGAAATTTCTTTAAAAGAAAATTATTCCATTTAGATTGCCCTCATCTAGCTTCTATATAATCTGGAATCTGAGTATATGTACTTTATAGTTTTGAAGCTCTTTAGAGCCTAACCAAGCAGTGGCGCAGTGCATAGAGCGTTGAACTGAGATATGGAGGAACCAGGTTCAAGACCCCAAGGTTGCCAGCTTAAGTGCAGGCTCATCTGGTTTGAGCAAGGCTCACCAGCTTGAGCCCAAGGTCACTGGCTCGAGCAAGGGGTCACTCAGTCTGCTGTAGCCCCCCGGTTAAGGCACATATGAGAAATCAATCAATGAACAACTAAGGAGCTGCAGTGAAGAATTGATGTTTCTAATCTCTCTTCCTTCCTCTCTCTGACTCTCTGTCTCTGCCAGAAAAAGAAAAGAAAAGAAAAAGATCTTTAGAATCTTTTATTTGGGGCAACTTAGATAGCTGGGTAGAGGTAGTGGGTATTTTCAGTGGCTCCTATTATAATCCCATTCCTTTCTTGTCTAGAAAGAACTGTGTTGCATCACGACTGAGGGCTTTCGGGTGACTCCTTTTACAATGCAGACCTTGAGAGTAGAATCTTGGCATTAGACACTGACAAGGACTTATCTAGACTGAAAGAGGGACACGAGACTTGGAGTAGCCCAAGGAGCAAGGACCCCAGGCAGGAGGGCTTTGCCTAGGATGTCACAGGAGTGAGTAGGGTGGCATTTGGTCCAGAGAGAAGAGGCGGGGGGAGAGGAAGGTGCGTGGAAAGGTGAGGGGTTCTCCAATACCTAAGAAGGGCTAAAGGGAGAGCTGGACCCACATACCAGGCATTGTCGGAGGACGAGCCTGGAAGAGGGAAGGTTCGGGGTCAATGCTTCTTTAATCTCCCACTCAAGAAAACGCATTATAAAGCAAGTCTGTGCGAGTGGAATCACTTCAAATCTGCTCTCATTTTTTAAAGCAAATTATGGTATTCACCAGTGAACTGTTACTAGTAATGACATGTGTGCCTACCTCAGGATAGGTTTCCTTCAAATACCAACATTTGGTGGTCTGTAGTGCTGGTGACAGTGTTTGAAAACTCCTGCTCTCAGATGAGCCACCTGCTGTGTGGGGCATTGGGAGGGCCAGCCTTGTGGCCAGGACCCCACAGTGAGGTCTTCTGCCTTGGGCGGGCTGTTGAAGCAGATGACCCTTAGATTTCCAGGTTAACCCAATGAAGGTGACAGTTAACTAGTTGGTAGGTTATAATTTAAGAGAGATAGTCCCTCACCCCAATCTCATAATTCTTTCTTTGCCTGTTCTTTGTGATCCGTCTGCTGAAGGCTTTGTGTGTCTCAGTGAAATATATGTAGTGTTTTAAAATTATATTTCAGACACATTAAAGATAGGGTGAGGAGCACAGTGAACCCCTGTGTCCCATCATCCATCTATAGCAGTCAGCAGCCCGTCATCACACTTGTTTTATCCTTATTCTTACCCACTACCCCTCTGCATTAAATTATTTTAGAGCAAAAATTTAATTCATAAATATTTTAGTAAAAAGACAAGGACAGTTGTTGTTTTTTAATCAGTGCTGCCACTATAGCTTAGAAATAAAAACAACCTTGTCCCATTGTTTTAACTTTAAGTTCATTTTGTGTTGTGCCATATTTATATATACAGTTTTATATATTTTACTGTCTTCAATATTACAGTCTTAAAATCAATGATATCACAGCCTAATAAGAATAAGGCACTTCCCTACCTGTGGTGGCACAATGGATAAAGCATCAACCTGGAATGGAGAGGTCGCTGGTTCAAATCCCTGGGCTTGCCCGATCAAGGCACATACAGGAAGCAACTACTACTAGTAGATGCTTCCTGCTTCTCCCTCCTCTTTCTCTCTCTCTCTCGCTTTCTCTCTCTCTCCCCTCTCTCCAAAAATCAATAAATTTTTTTAAATCTATTAAAAAAAAGAATAAGGCGCTTTTTTTTTTCAAGTGTAGCAGCAGATAATGGTACATCGCACATTTGACAATATCAAATCCAAAGAAATATGCTGTATTATGTAATGGTTTTCTTTGAATAGATACCTAAAATATTTCTAAGTAAGAATTTTCTTGCTTTTGAGACCTGAGTAATGAGGTGAAACCCAGGGGTAAGTTCATTTGTAGATAATTTTTTTTAGCCCCGAGTGAGTGTGTAACGAGGTAACCTCCTCATGCATAAACATTTCCTAGGGTTTTCAGTGCAAGCCAGTCTTTTGTTTTTGCCTTGCCCTTATCAAGGGTTAAACTGCAACCCCACCCTTTTACCACCCAAACACAATGAAGAAAATGTGAACTGAACCCAGGGAAGAAGTGAGAGCACCTGGGCGGGGGTGAAGCTGCCGCCGCCTGTGTCACGAGGCCGGGGCCCACACGGTTCCTGCGCCCACACCATGGGAAGGCGTTTTGGCAGCCCTGGAAAAGTCACTAGTGGAGCCTTTCAGAGGTGGCTAGTTGAGCCCTCCAGTGATCTTGAGAAGGCCACGTTATCCCAAAGGAGACAGGACTCCACTCCTGGACTGCCAGCCCCAGGACGAGGCGCCACCAAGAGCCACAGCCAGACAGCTCACCTGTAGGTGTCACCCCACAGAAGTACATATGAGCTACTGTGGGGGGCAAGAGTGCAATTGTGAAATTCAGTAATATCCTGGAAAATCGGATTACAAAATATTTCAAAATTAGAGATTATTTTATGACTTCAAAGATGCACTTGTAATTCATAGCCTCCTTTTGATTACACATAATGCCTGGGTCGTTCCCCGGCATCTGCTTGTCCTTCCAAAGCTAAAGAATCATGTCCTGCGTGCCACTCTTCCCTGGAGACCACCCACTCTAGTGGCCACCAGCTCTGAATCTGATACAAGGTTCTGTGATGCCTGGCACTGGCATTGCGTGCGAGCGTGGAGAGGGAGAGACAGAGACGTTCTGTGTTGTTGTGAGCACCAGGCCCCAAAGTGGGAACAGGCTTCCAGAGACCACCCATGGGCCCCAAATGGGCCAAAAGCCAAAGATGGACACCGTGCAAATCCAGGGACTATGTAATTTCAGGACGTTGCCTGCTTGACCCTCACGGGTGCAGCTGAGCACTGCATGGCAATTTATATATTTGTTTCTGTTTTGCTTTTAAATCAGTATGGTTTCTCCCGCAACCGTCATTACATAAAAAAATTCCATGGTAGCATTTTTCTGTTCAATTTTCTGATCTAAAAAGTGAGTTGTGAATCAGTGGTTTGGAGGATAATGAAAATTCATTTCACATAGAAGCATCTTTCTATAAACATCGCTTATTGTTCGCATTGTACTCAAGAGGGAGGAGGTTGAAATGCACTATTCTAGTTTTACCAACAGCCCTCCACTATTAATAATCTCAAAGACATCACTTCTGTGTGATAAGATAGTTGTTGCTTTTTGCTCAATAAATGGTACAGGATGGAAGCAAATTTAAAATAGTACTGAAAAACCTGTCACTGAATTAAGTGTGTAACTAAGTTATTAAGTTTTGTAATTTTGTGTTATATCCCCAATTATATTTCACACCAATATGGCTTTGCTTGGCTTGGACCCCACTTTTTTCAGTTGGAGGTGGCCCACAGTGCTGGGCGGCAGCACCTGCAGCTGTGCTGCTGTCCCTGCAGCAAAGGGCACTCTGTTCTAGAGGGCAGTGAATCGTGGCCCGGCCCTCTGACTGGTGATGGAGTGGCCCGGGGGTCAGAAGTGAGTGTCCTAAGTTCTGTCTCCTTAGTTTAGTACTAAACCACATAATATTTGCAGGTAGAAGAATCAGATGAAGAATTTCTCCAATTGCCAAAAATAAAATTGGAAGGAGCAATTTTAGCTGGTGACTTGAAGTACATTATATCAGTTTGTGTGGGGGTGTGTGTGTGTGTGAATATTTAGTGTTTTTTGTCTCTTCAGCTGTCTTCGACTATATGTACATGTGTGAGTATAGACATGCACCTCCAGCTTTAATGTCTACGGGGTTATTTTAGCAGATCTGTCATGAGACATGAAAATGCCCAGAGAAATGACTTGTAAAATATATAGTGGGTTGTTATAGCAGGGACAGCAGAGGTGAGTTTATTTAGGATCATTATGAAAAGTGTGGCTCTTCTGCCTTCCTGGGTGGTGTAATCAAAAGCACTTTTGTCATCTCCACCATGTCTCAAAGCGAGTGTTCCTGGGAGGCCAGCCTTGGGCCAGCTGGCGGGGGTGAGCCTTGTAAGATAAGAGGCACTGCTTTGTGGGCTGACCTCCAGGGTGCCTGGGCCGGAACCTGCACCCGCGGTGGTCTCGAATGCCTTGGCCCCACCACCTCTCACATTCTGTGACCCCATCCAGCTTCACCATTCCCCCTGAGGTTGGGCCAGTTGTAAGCTTTTTGAGTGATACGTGTGCTGTTGTCCTCCCCCCCCCCCCTCACCACCACCCCAGCTGCTGTCCAGGTGGCCCCTATGTGTCATCCCTGCACCCGCACGTAGCCAAAGCGATCGATTTCCTTACAGAAGTGCATGACCTTGGACAAGCATCCTCCCTTTAACGAGCCTTGGGTGTCCTTATCTATAAAATGTAGTATCAATCTGTTACGTTGGCCACTGTGACAAGCCGGTGACTGGCGTACCTGAAGTCCCTGCTACCACACTCAGCGCAGCAGGTGTTCCAAGGGGTGACTACATTAGTCCCCCCTTGCCTGGGGTTGTTCACTGAGGTTTCAGTAGCCCGCACTCAACCTCGGTCTGAAAATATTAAATGGAAAATTCCAGAAATAAACAATTCATAAGTTTTAAATTGCTTATTTTTCTGAGGAGCTTGATAAAATCTCGCACCATCCTACTCTGTACTGCCTGGGATGCGATCGGCCCTCTGTCAGCGTCTCCACACTGAATACACTCTTCGCCCATTAGTCACTTACTCAGTAACCATCTCAGTTATCAGATCAGCTATCTTGGTATCACTGTGCTGGTTTTCAAGTAACCCTTCTTTTACTTAATAACGGCCCCAAAGCACAAGAGTAGTGATGCTAGCCATTTGGATATGCCAAAGAGAAGCTAGAAGGTGCTTCCTTTTAAGTGAAAAGCTATGTAATATAGGAAAAAACATCTATGTATAAGATTCAGAACTATCACAGTTTCAGGAATCCATTGGTGGTCTTGGAATGCATCCCCCGCGGATAAGGGGGACTGCTGTCCTGTCAGCTTCTGCCCGAGACCCTCTTCTGCCTGGCACTCCCAGCCCTCTCTGCCTCCCCTCTCCTCACACTCTACAGCCTCTTCCTCAGAACTGTCACCCTCAGTCCCCCACAGGTTGGTCCTCCCCCCTACTCACACTGCTCAGGGTGTTCTTGGTGCTGCTAAATCTAGCAGTTTTCTCTGGCCTCTGTGGTGGCATTTAACATAAACACCTTTTCCCTCTTGAAATTTCCTCCTCTTAACCTGTTCTGGCTCTTCTCCAGCTTCTCTTGATTCTTGTCCTTTCTCCTCTCCATCTGACCCCCTGACGGGCTTCCAGAAGAGCCCTGACTTGAGAAGGCATCTCTTAGTGCCCGGCTGCAAATGTGGTGACTGTCACCCAGTGCAGCTGGGTGGTTGGGGGCAGGTGACATGTGGCCAGTCCAAAGAGAGATGGGCTGAAGTGTAAAATATACACTAGATTTCAAAAACCTAATAACCAGGGGGAAAACTGTAAACTATCTTGTTAATAACTTTTCTCTTGATTACGTGGGAATGATAATATATGGATATATTGGGTTAAATGAAATTAAAATTAATTTCATCTGTTTCTTTTTGCTTTTTTAATATAGCTATAGAAACTTAAGTTATAGAGGGTGTTGGCGCTTCATGTTTGCTGACAGCGCTGCCTTGGAATAGGAGCCAGCCTTCAGGTGGCATCCTCTCACTCGCCCACTGACACACTTTGAGAGATTGTTCTTCCATTTATATACTGATGCACCCATTACATGTCTTTTGAGACCTCCCTGTGTACCAGGCCCATTCTAGGTATGGAGGAGACAGAGGTTAATGCTCCTATGAGTGCATCCCAGGTTGGCATCACTCTCTCAGTGGCAATTCCCTATTGATGCTCAAGTCAGTCTTTGTGCTGAGCACCCTATGGGCTGCAGAGGACACCTATGCCCTGAGCAGAGCCTATACCTGCTGTCCTCCCCACTGTACAGTATGGAGAGGTGGCCACTGTGAGGTAGGTTTGGCCCCTCCAGAAAAAGGAATGTCAGACCTGGCAAGAGATATGACCAGCTTTTGTTGTCCAACTTTGTGGAGTTTTGAGTCCTCTTGTGCCTAGGTTTTCTCAATGAAATATCGCCCAGCCTTGTGCAGGTGCTGGAGATAGGGTTGCGGGGACTAACACACTCATTCTGTGCCTTCAGGCAACCCCCAGTCTAGAGGGGAGAGGATGCACTCCTGACTATGACCACAGCCACCTCTCTAGACTCAGAAGAAACAGGAAGGAGAGCCCATGACATTAGGCCTGTCTGCTTCTAGTTCTGCATTATCTAATCCAGGCATGTTAAAAGCTTTAGGGGCCCTATATCAAGAGCCATCAGGTGCGACCAGCTGTTGGATACAGCAAGGCAGGTGCTCAGCCGACCCCAGGTCTCCCAGAGTGGCTGTGGGGGATTGACCCTAGCTCCCTGAAAAGTGAAGGGCTATCCCTGAAGCCCAGGCCTGGAAGGAGCTACGGTTCCCACAGACAAGCAGCACATATAGATTATCGTCCTTGAACTGTTCACATTTTATTTTTAAAAATTAGGTTGCCTTGGCCAGTTGTCTTTGTGGATAGAGTGTCAGCCCTGTGTATGGACATCCCTGGGTTCCATTTCCGGTCAGGGCACACATGAGAAGTGACCATCTGCTTCTCTTCTTTTCCTCTCCCCTGTTCTCTCTTTCTTCCCCTCCTGCAGCCAGTGGCTCAGTTGGTTCAAGCATCAGCCCCAGGGCAGAGGATAGCTCAGTGGTAGAACATCGGCTCTGAGTGCTGAAGATAGCTCAGTTGGACTGAGCGTTGGCCCCAGATGGGGGTTGCTGGGTGGGTCCCGGTCAGAGCACATGCGGGAGTCTGTCTCACTATCTCCCCGCTTCTCACTTACAAAAATTAGGTTAATATGATTTGTGGCCTTTTGAGAGGAAGATGTGCCGCACATCTGGGCAAGCTGTACTGGCACTCCATGGATGCCATAGCAGCGCCAGCTTCATGGAAGTGTGTTAGCTCTTTTTCCCCATGTGGATTCTCACCCTAGCACCCCACTGGAGTACACAGGAGAATACAGCCACACCTCCTTGATGAATTGTCTTCATCAAAGCAGCCTTTGTGGAAAACAAACAAACAAGTAAACTTTGTTTATTGTTTTGTGTTTGCAGTTTGACCACAGCAGCTCAGTATGACCATCCTGCCTGGTTGTCCTTTCCCAAGAGAGTGGGGGGGAGGGAAGGGCAACCAGCCCTCCCATCCCAGAGTGCCAAGGGCTCTTTCTGCCTTCACCTTCCCATTTGCAGCGTCCAGGCCATGTGACCCCCACCCCACCTCCAGCACGCATTGAACTTGCTTATGATTAGACTTCCCACCGTTCTACCTGTAGTTGCCAGGTTTCTGACAAAGAAGCATGACGTATTCCTACCACTGGCCCTTCCTGGGATCCAACAGTGATCTCTATTCTATAATTCTTCTTTGTTATCCTCTTCTCCCTCACTTTCCCTTTCGGTGTGTATTGTATCCTGTCTTTCTGAAAAGTACAGTGGGCTCATTGACATAGTGTGTTTGTTTCCTATTGTTGCTGTAACAAATTGGCATGGACTTGGTGGCTTAAAACAGCAAAACTTTCTCATCTGACTGTGCTGCAGGTCAGCATCCACAATGGGTTTTCCCGGGCTGAACTGAGGTGTTAGCCCAGTTGAGTTGCTTTCAGCGGCTCCAGGGGAGAATCGTTTTCTTGCCTTTTCCAGCTTCTGCCTGTGTGCCTTGGCTTCTGCCCCTGTGTCATTCTACCCCCCAACCCCGCTCCCATCTCGTGCCTGCTCTTGCCCTCACCCTCCTGCCTCCCTGTAAAAGGACCTGGACCTGCTTGGATAATCCAGGATAATCTTCCCTGCTTGATCCCTAACTTAATCACATCGGCAGTGTCCCTTTTCCCGTGTAACCTAGTATAGTCAGTCACAGGTTCCATGGATCAGGATGTGGTCGGACAGCTTTGGGGCCGTTATTATGCCTACCACAGATAACCTTATTTATTTAAGAAGAGACCGTTAAAGAGTTTGATTCTTTTTTTGTCATTGAATTTGGCATAAAAATATAGAAAATGACCCTAAGGAGGAAAAAAGTATTGACTTCTCCAAGGGAAATAATGAGTACTGCTGCCTTGGGATAAAATTCTCAGTGACTATATGAAACACGGTTTCAGAACAGGTGTGTCCTCCATTAACAGTGCTCAGAAGTAACAGCTAATATGCGGGACACAGTAGCGTCCATTTCAGATCCCAGTAAAAACTGCATTGTAACCCTTTCTTTTATTATAAGTAAATAGTTTCTGGCTGATATCAGCAAAAACTTTAGTCCATAGCACATTCGAAATGAGGTGTTTATAACCAGGATTTAGTAGAAATAAATCTAGTGGTCATTCTTAAGTAAGACATGGAAACGATGGGGTGCCGGTTTGGCATTATGTTGTATGAATCAAGGGACAGAACAGGGGCGGGACCAGGATTGCTCTGCGTAATGATGGTCATCACTGAATTCAAAGCTGTTTCGAGGAGGCCTTAACGAATGTTTCCCCTCTTTTTCCTTCTCAAATGGCTGTTTCCTGACCCATCCCTCTTGCTCCAGGATTTGCGCAAGCAGGTAGCGCCACTGCTGAAGAGCTTCCAAGGGGAGGTAAGCGTTTGTATTTATTTCATATTCTGAGCCACCCTTCATAGTTCATCACGCTTTCTTTTTATTCCCATTAAATAAGTACCATTAACAGAGGAAGGTGCCCACCCAGAGGGAGCCTTCCCAACTGTGCCAGCCTACCCTCATTCAAGTTCTGTGCTTCCCAGTGTGATGTGTCCACTGGGTGGCCAGAGCCTGTTAGACCACAGCCTGTAAAAGCTCATGAGCTTCCTCAGGCTCACCTGTTCACCGAGCTGGTCTGGGGGCACCGCTGTGAGGCCTCCAGAGCGGGGGGGATGGAGTGGGGCAACCTGGTGCTTTCCATGCAACTGTGTGGGGAGAGGAAATTCAATTGATTGAGCTTGAAAAAAGAGCAACTGGCAGAAGTCATGAGGAGTGAGTTTAGGCTGAACAGAGGGAAAAGTTTTCTAGGAGTGAGTTTAGGCTGAATAGGGGGAAAGTTTTTCTAATATATCCTTCCAGAGAAGGACTGGGCAAGATGGTAGGTGGCCTGCCAGTCACGAGACAGGAGCCCTGGCCACCATAGAGTAATCTCCACAAAGAGGACAGTGGAGGTGGCTGACACTCCGGCTCTTTCCCAGCCCTTTGTGTAGAGGATCAGTAGATTTTAGCCAGAAATTTTGTTATTGGTGTGGAGTTATTCATTCAGCCCGTGCTGCTTCTGTTGGAATGATGAAAGTAGTAATAATACTGAGGAAAGGAAGCGAGACTTTTTTAAAGGCTTGTAAAGAACCCATATTGGTAGGACCACAGGAATGCCCAGAGAACAGGGGGAGGGGCACGATCCAGGGAACTGAAATGACATGAATTGCCTTTTCCTCAGAAGTACCTCCCCAAACCCTCATTCTGTGCGTAAAACTGTCACCTTACACCTACCCGCATTTGATCTGATCTCTTTCTTCTACCTGTTCAGCAGCTTTGTGAGGCCCTCTGGCTTAGAGTTTCTCTACCTGAAATAGTTCAGTGTGCTGTTTTTGTTGTTTGCTTGTTTTTCTTTCTTCTTGAAAAATTTCAAGTTTACATCAAAGTAGAGAGATTAGTATAATGAACACCTGTACTCCCTTTACCCAGACTCACCACTTGTTAGCATTCTGCCACATTTGCTTCCCATCCTGTTGTTAAACATTAGAAGGTAAGCTGCAGATAGCTCCACACTGTACCCTCAAACATATGTGTATATCTCCTAAAATGGAGGATATTCTCCAACCTCTCCACACTAGCCCTGAATATCATAATTGGGAAAATTAAGACTAATTCCATGGTATCTAATATTTGGTCCAAAAATTAGATATCCCCAGTTACCCCAAATTGTGTCTTATAGCTGCCTGCCCCCAACCAGGGTTCAATCAGGTTCATGCATTGCATTTGATATATATAGCTTTCTCTACTCCCCCACCATTGTTACTATTTTTTATTACATTGAATTTTGTGTGTGTGTGGTGTTTTAGTGTTATTTTTGTTTATTTGTTTTAAGATCGAAATTATCTTATAGATTATTTCACATTCTGGATAGTAGGTTTTGTTCTGGATATATTAAATTTGAAAATACCTGAGGCCTGACCAGGCAGAGACACTGTGGATAGAGCATCAGACTAGGACGCGAAGGACCCAGGTTCGAAACTCCCAAGTTTGCCAGCTTGAGCTCAAGGGCACTGGCTTGAGCCCAAGGGCACTGGCTTGAGCAAGGGGTCACTCAATCTACTGTAGACCCCAGTCAAGGCACATATGAGGAAGCAATCAATGAGAAACTAAGGAGCCACAACAAAGAATTGATGCTTCTCATCTCTCTCCCTTCCAGTCTATCTGTCCCTTTTACTGATTCTCTCTGTCTTTATCGCCAAAAAAAAAAGAAAATACCTAAGAAACATCTAGGCTTCTTATTTGCCTATCTTTTAAAAAGTTTATTTGTAAAGTAAATATTTTTATAGTACTGTTAATTAATATTTACCAAGCCTTTGCTAATTATATTTATATTAAATAATTTATGCTTATTAGTAAGCTGGTTTTAGTAGAAGGGACTAAATCCTACTTGTTTCTGAGGAATGAACTTAGTAGCAGAGGGTACCTGGAGGTAGGGACCACACCTGCAGGGAGGATTTTCCGTGAGTAAGGCCAGAAGGCAGCATGTCTTGGTGCTTTGATGGGCATGTTCCAGTCAGCTGGTTTTTTCTAAAACGCCACCTTCTGTGATCAGAGGCTTGTTTTTATACCCTTCATTAGTGTTTACTGGGTGCATTTTATTTTTCAAATATATATATTTTTAGATCATTCCAGGGTGCTTGAGTTTCCCTTAGAAAAACATGATATTAGTGAAAAAATGTTCTTTGTCTCAGAATTTGTATAGATTACTTCCTATTTGAGATCCATAAAAGAAAACAAAACAAAATGAGGTTTTCAGACAGCAAGAAATTACCTGCAAGAGCTGGTAATTGTAGTGTGTTCGAATGTCCTGGGAAACATTCACCTCGCTGGGGCACCACTTGTGCCCCTCCATGTTTTCTTGTGGTTCTCAGGGAAAATCCAGACACCTTCCTTCCTGTGATTTATGAGACCCACGTGATTTGGTAACTGCTTACCTTCCTAGACTTCTCTCACCACTTACTACCTATCACTGGACTCAAAGCCAGTCTAAATTTCTGCCAGGCTTGATGCGCTGGGAGTCCTCGGGGGCCTCCAAGCCTTTGAATGGGCTGCTCCTTCTTCCTTCCACTTCACCTGGCTCACTCCTGTGTGGCGTCACTTCCTCAAGAAAAGTCTTCCCTGAGCCCCAGGGATAGCCAAGTTCCCTGCACCATGTGCTGCCATTGCACCCTGCACTATTTGGGACACACTTGTCATTGTGCCTGAGAGCTGCCTATGACTTTGTTCCCCATGAGTCTGTAAATGTGTGGAGGCACCCTCTGTGTCCTGTCCTATTGGCCATTGGTATTTGAAGCAAACTGGGACTAAAGTGTGTGAGCTCTCAAAAATAGTTATTGACCCAATGCTTGAACAGTGAGGTTCCTCTGGAGAAAGTTTTCAAACATTTGCCTCTATCCTTTCTTCCAGTTATGTTGCTGTTAATAAGGAACCCCCGAATATATGCTCGGGAAATACCTTAGAAAAAGGTATTTGTTGTCCTTGATTGAAAAGTTTGGAATATCATTAATCATAACAGTGACTCACAGCTATTATAGCAAAGTCATCCAATTTAACTCACACTGAAATTAGTTATTTATATTTCTAACTAAGTTTGTGTTTTTCACAAACCCAGCCAACTGATTAGTGGGGGTAAGGGGAGTAACCTAAATGGTCGGTCCAATTTAAGGCATATTTTAGGTCAATAATTTAGACAATCCTTCAGTGTAGTGTCACACTCTAGAAAAATGCTGTCTTTCAGGTTGTCTCCTTCTCTCCTCCCAGAGGATCATCGTATAGAAGGTGGAGGGGTAAGGGGTGGGCTTAGGCCTTACAACAATTACAGAAATATTTCCACAATGTCTCGACATTATTATGGGAGAGTTCTATCAATCATTCATGAAATAAATAGTTCTAATCTTTTGCAAACTTCTTCAGAATATTGTAAAAGAAAGAACAACACTTTCTAACTTACGAGGCTAATATAACCTTGATGTCAAAACCAGACAAGAACAGTATAAGAAAGGAATATTGAAGTAGACAAATTTATGAATAGATATGCAGAAGTCCTTTAAAAGATATGAGTAAATTGAATCCATCAAGTTCTGTGTATCCCAAGAGTGCTATTTGGTTTAATAGAAAAATGCATTAATGCAAATTTATTAATTATAATTTTATAATTATAAATTTACTAATTATTTATATTAATTAAATTATTGATTATAATTTATAAGTTCATTAGCAGATTAAAGAGGAAAATATTATCTCAATAATTACAGGAAAAGAATTTGGTAAAATTTAACATTCATTCATGATAAAAACTACTACCAGCAAACTAGCATTAAAGGGGAAACTCTTTAACCAAGTAAAGGTATTTATCAAAAAGCTATATCAATCATCATACTCAATGATGTTGAAAATGTTCCCTTTAAAATCAGGAACAAGATAAAAATGCCTATAATGCTACCTTACTTAACATTGTACTGGAAGTCTTAGCATGGGAGACAAGAAAAAGAAATTAAGTATAAGTATTGTCACAGAAGAAATAAAACTCATTTTTCAAGTGAGCTTCAATTATTTAACAAGGTTGCAAGATACAAAATCAATATACAAAAGTAAATACATACTTCTACATCAACAGCAAAGGGAGAAAGGATACCACTGGCGATAGCAACAGAAAATAAAGGCTACCTAGATAAAAATATAGGAAGGCATAGAAGCTCTTTCTGGAGAAAAGAATAACATTTATATTAAAGGATATTAAAGATTTAAATGGAGAGAGATGAGGTATTCAATGGTAGAAATTCCCACTATTATTAAAGATATCAGTTTCCGCCAAATTGATTATGTTGTGAGTCATTGTAGTTCTAATCAAAATTCCAAAAGGATTTTTTTATGATACTTACAAAGCTGATTTCAAAATTTATAGGAAGCTGGTAATTGTGAAGATAATAAGAACATGATGGAGGATTTGACCTATCAGATAATCAACCATAGTAATTGGCACAGGGATAGACAAATACACCCATGGAACACAATAAAGCAGTCAGAACTGACCTGTGCATACACGGAAGTGAAACACATCACAAAGAGCCTTACAGATCAGTGAGGAAAGGGTGGACATTCAATAAACAGTTCATAAGGCTATCCTTATGAAATTAAATGAAATTAGATCCCTATCTCAAGCCATATGCAAACACAAATTACAGGAAGAGACTTAAGACAAAACTTTAAACTTTTTTGAAGAAAATGCAGAATATGATGACTGGGTAAGATGACTTAAACAGAAAACCATAAAGGAAGAAATTGTTCTATTCAACTACATTAACATTTAAAAGTAAAAGCTATTTTTTTTTCCCCATGGAAAGATGTATGAGAGAAATGAAAAGATATTCCCAGGGTACTGCTAGCTCAGCTTTACCTTTGTGTGAACTAGTAAAAGGCTCTACCTTTCTCAAGACATTGTACACATCTGTTGGAAACCTGTCATAATGAAGATTCCAACCTCTTTGAATCTTTTTCAAATGCCTCTGATGTGAATGGGCGCCCTAGGGTTACACCATGCACAGATCATATGTTGGGTACCGTTGGCCACAAGTCACAAACCAGACAGTTGCCACACACATAATTGACAAGGGTTGTTATTCAGAAAATATAAAAAACATTTACCTAGTAATAAGAAAAAGACGAACATCTCAATAGCAATATGGGCCAAAGCCGTGAGTGGCTTTCTCTTAAGAGAAAATCAGAATGGTTAACAAATATATACATGAAAAGTTGCTCAACCTTGTAATCAGGGAAACAGAATAAAACAATTTAAGAGCAATTTACTTATGTCTGCCAGGTTGGCCAAAATTCAAAAGTCGAGGTAGGAGTGTAAATGCATGTAACCTTTTTGAAAACCTGTCTGGCATCAGATACTAAAGCTAACGAACATACATCGCGACAGCAGTTTCACTCCCGAGTATATTCCCTAAATAGACTTAGACGTGGGCCCCAGGAAGCATGTTCAGGAATGTTTGAAAGTAGTAAACAAGGAGAAACAACCCATTTCCATCAGCTGTAGAAAAAATAAGTAACCATGGACTACAACACAGCAGGGAAAGTGAATGAAATGCAAAACTGCAATAGCAAGTTGGTAATGTTTAGGGAAACATGTAGGTTTTTATTATATAATAGAACCACAAGGAAAAGGTTAAACAGGAAATTAAGAGTAGAGGTTATCATAGATTAGACACAAAGGAGGTTTCTAGTGTTGTAGGAATGCCCCTACTCACAGGTGCTTCTTTTGTTATTATAAGTATAAACTGTTTTCAAAAAGAAATAATTGTGCTTACAAAGCAATAGCCATATAATTCTATTTTTGTATGTCAGAAGCTGAATATTGTCTTCTCCTCCCTTTGCTTTGCATTTCATCTGTGATAAATTTTAATCTCCAGGCAAATGGATACTTCCACTGACGTTATGCACTTGGGCAGGCTGAAGGGGATAGCACATTTGTAATAATGTTCAAAATGGCATTTGTGGGACACTTAGCAGGTTTCAGCGCTGTGCTGCATGCTTTTCAAGCATATGCTCACCCAGTCTTCACAGTACTGGCAAGTACCGGCTGCATCTACCTTCCTGTCACCAGATCTCTGGAGCTGTATCTGTCTTCTCTGTTGACTTCCACTGTTGGAGAAAGCGCCCTGTCCTCAAACCCAGGCCCTTCCACATGGGCGCTGGAGCTTTCTCAGAAACCATAGTTCTGCAGCTATCCCCACTCCAGTATCTTCAGTCTCTGCTAGTTACTGGATTCTTCTCATCAGCATTTCTACAAGCACTGGTCTGTTCCATCTTGAGACAGAGACAGACAGAGAGAGATGCCAAACCTCCTTTGTCCCCCAGCCCACTTGGCCAGGCTTCTCCAAAGAGTCATCGCCATCCTGTGTGTGTTCCCATTATTCTTCAAACCATGCCAGTCTGATGTCCGCCACACTCTCCCTTGACCCTTTTATTCTCCTTCCCTCTCACCTGAGTGACATTCGGCACACCTGGCCACTCCTCTCTCCTAATAGGTTCTCTCTCTTGACAGCCCATGACATTTGCCCTCTGGGTTCTTCGTTCTGGGCTCTCTCTGGCTATTGATTTTTATAGTCTTCTTGGGCAGTTCCTTATTTTCCTTCAGACTGCTGAATCATGGCATTCTTTGCTCTATACTTTCTCAGTATCTATATGCTGAAAACTCAGATTTCTCTCTCTGACTTGGTCTTCTCTGTTCAGAGTTCCAGGCTAATGTAAGACTGCATCACTCTCTCTAGATTTTCTTTTTCTTCTTCTTCTTTTTCCCCCCCTGGGAAAGGGGGAGAGAGAGGAAGGGAGAAAGAGAAAGAGAATCATCAGCTTGTTGCTCCACTTAATTGTGCATTGATTGAAATATGCTTCTCATATGGGCACTGACTGGGAATCAAACCAGCAACCCTGGGCTCAAGTTGGTGACCCCAGGATTGAGCTGGTAACCTCAGGTTTTGAATCAGCAACCTTGGTGTTCCAGGTTGCTCCTGTATCCACCATTGGTCAGGCTCTAGATTTTCTACGTCTGTTTTGGCCTCCTCTGTATACCTAGTACCTGGCCCTAGTGAATAGGCAGTAGGTGTCCATTGGGGCGGGTGGGTTAAGCAGCAGCCCATTTTAGAGATGAAGAAACTAAACCCAGAGAGGGTAAGTACACTACCTAAAGTCACACAGGTGATAGTGGCAGACCTGAGCTCTCTGGCACCATGGGCATATTCTTTAATGTTGTGCAGTCTGATAGTTCATGGGAAGTGGGGAGGACCCCTTCTGCTGCCCCATCATCTCCATCAACCTCCCCCGTCTTGGATAAGGACCATTGGTGCTCATTTTGTATAAAGTGCTGGGTAAACGCAGCTTCAGCCTTCCCTCCCCTTCTACCCAGCCCTTCCTATATCAGATCTGGCTTTCTACACCTTGTCTCGCATAACTGTCCATAATATGTGCATACCTTTTGCCACGACCATATCTGCACCCCTCAGAGGAGTAGGGCCCAGGTTAACTGCAGACTGTGACTTCATCCCACTGTCATCTGCTGACATGGCCCACGTGAGGGCCAGTACTTATTTTCATCTTCCCTTTGTACTGGAGGTCCCCTGTAGGTATAACATACCAGCAATATTCAGAGCCGCCGTCAGGCCGTGTGAAGGCCCACATTGCCTCTGGTGCTGAGTTTTACTCTCTGATATTCATTCTTCTTCTTTTTTTTTAAATTCTGTAAAACCTTGAGAGCCAGCAATGTGTATATCTCTGGGCCAAATAGGAGCTAAGGATGTAGCCATGGATACAGATGACAAGGCCTCTACTGTCTTGGATCCTGTGTTCTAGTGAGGAGAAAGAGATAATAAGCACAGGAGTAATGTCAGGTGGTGATGGTGCTGTAGGGAAATGGATGGGAAAGTGGGGAAGTGTGGGGAGCAGAGATGGTTGTCCTGGGAGGCCTCACCCAGGAGGTGACATTGGAGGGAAGCCTGAGTGATGAGGGCGAGCCAAGCACAAAGCTGGGGAGAGTGTCCGGCAAGTGCCAGGGTTCTGAGGAGGGACAGTGCTCAGGTGACCAGAAGCCAGAAAGCAGGCCAAGGGCTGGGGCTAAAGGAGTGAGGGAAGAAGGCAGGCCGGTGTGGCCAGCAAGGGCTGGGCAGGCAGGGTCTGGGGGGCCATGCTGGTGAGCTGCTTTCAAAAGCTGTGGTCCAAAGAAGCAGTCTGAGTGCAGTGGGAAGCAAAGGCCCTGTGCACACTTGATGGATTTTAATCAAATAATAGATAAAATGGATTAAACTGGGTAAATAATCCATGAATTAGTTGAAAGGGAAGGGACTAAGAGTTTCAAGGATGTCCTGTGGCCCATATCTGCTGCGCTGTAACATATTTAAGTGTTCAGATCTAAAGGCCATGTCTAAATAAAGCCAGGGTGTCCGAGTGCTTTACTTCAAAGGACATTTCACAGGGAGTTAGAGGACCTGGGAGCCTGCCCAGGGACTGCCACTCACTCTTCTGTGACCTCGGGGAGCTCCCAGGCCTCTTTCTGCCTGACTTGACTCATCTGTACAGTGAGCGGGTGAGCACGGTGGTCAGGGGCCGAGTGGTGGGGGGCATAGCTCTGAAGTCTAGCACGAGCCAGTGGACTGATTAATACTTGGGTTGACTGTCATCAGCAGAGGGGACTCATCTAGCAGTTGGAGCTATTCAAAAATGGAATGAACTGCCATCTAAGGTAGTGAGTTTCCATTACTGGAAGTATTAAAACAAGGGCCAGAGGACCACCTGTCAGGGATATGGTCAGCTCTTACCCATTCTTTTTCAAGGCCCAACCCAAATGCCATACCCTCCAGGTCCTCCCCAGATACCCATCAGAAACAAACTCTTCTCATCTTTGGTAGGGTTCCGTGTGTATCTCTCTCCTGACTTTGAGCCTGAAGACACTCTGCCTTACAGTTTTTGGAATACAGTTCAACTTGCCCCATAATAAGCCTTAAGCTTCTGAAAACTAGAGGGTCGTAACTGTGTGTGCACGTGCATGTACACATGTTTATGTCCCCATCATGTCTGTATGTAAGTGTTATAGGCAGGATGGTATTAGAGAAGATTGGGCCAGATTGATGGTTCCTAAAGCTGGTACTCAGCTGGACCAATTCCAGAGTCAGCTCCCTGCGCTTACCTGCCTCCCCTACAGGTTCTGATTTGTCGGGCCTGGGGTAGGACCTAAGAATCTAATTTTATGAAGTCCACCCTGACTCTCATTTGTAACTGGTTGTAGGAACCACTGGGCTAGGTTCCCTCCAAGGGCAATTCCTCCTCCAGGTCAACTTCTGTGATTTAGTTTAAAATGTATTTCCAAGTTTCATATCCTTGGCTTCCTGCTCTCACCAGACTGGTCTATTTACTGTACCCTGAACATGCCTTGTGGTTTCCTACCTCTGACCTTTTCCTAAAGTCATGGCCTCCATTACTATAACCGTTTGCTCTTCCTCACCTGTAAAAATCACTTCCATCCTTTAAGACCTAACTGAAAGTTCGCCTTCCTTGTTCCTTTTCCTTACCAACTCAGCCTGGTTTTAATTTTCTTTCGAGAGTCTGCATTGTCTCTTAGGCCTTGTATCGTTTCTCCCTTCCAAGCTGTTTAGTAAGACGTTCGCAGCTAAATTTCTCCCTTCCTCTCGCTTTCTCCTTCATTGGTAAGTACTCAGTGAGTACTTACCTCGCTGTGTGCGAGGCTCCGCACAGGATTCCTAGTGACCCACAAGAAATATAAGGCTGGTTCCCCTCCCAGGGGTGTCAAAGGTATCTGCAAGTTTGGGACGCCATGTCCCTCCCAGGTGAGTACGGAGCGGACCAGGCCCCGAGGACAGTGATAGGCTCTGGCTGGAGGACCGAGGAGGCTTCATGAGAACCCCGGCATAACCTACTGTCCTGACCCCGTTCCTGGCAGGACTTCCTTCCTTCTCACCCAACACAGTCCTCTACGGACTCTCGGGCCTTTTTACTTGTGACAGTTGAGGTGATGGTGGTGGCACTTGTGCTAGTTGTGGTGGTGATGGTGCGTTTTAATTATCTTCCAGTGAAATCCGAAGGCCTGGCATTACAGTGTCTATCTGAAGGCTTGCTCCATGATGGCTCAATTAGGAGAGCAGTAGGGCTGTGGTTCAATATTCAGGCCAGCTTCCTAATTGAAAACACATTTTCTTTTCCAAAGCTGCAGCTGGTTTGGTTCTGCTCATGCAGAAAAGGATATAACCTTGCATAACATAGGAAATGAACGGTTGAGAGAGAAGCCAA
Source organism: Saccopteryx leptura (assembly GCF_036850995.1). Lineage (NCBI taxonomy): Eukaryota > Metazoa > Chordata > Mammalia > Chiroptera > Emballonuridae > Saccopteryx > Saccopteryx leptura. The sequence goes on from NC_089506.1 coordinate 190,412,950, forward strand.
ATTCAATTTCAGTCAGATATGTTGAGGCTAAGCCCATGATCTATGGAAGCAGGGGAGCGAGCCGCGTGCATGTGGAAAGGGGCGCACTCAGCAGTCTATTAATCACGGCCGCCCGCCCGGCGCTGCCGCCACCGCCGGTGCCACCGCGCCAGCGCCGCTCCTCCGACGGGCTGGAGAGCAGCCAAGCACTCCAGAAGTTAACCTCTTAAAGACCCAGAGCTGCTTTCTGTTGAATAAATGTAATTTTGTGGTCAGAAATAAATGCTTGTGATGTAGCAGGAGCTTTGAAAACAACAGAGAGCCAAAGCTATTACAAATTGCTCTGTGTTGTGGAAGTCAACAGCATACATCAAAATTCCGAGTGTACGGCAAATTGATTTCGGCCCAGAGCTCTGCAGCTATTCAATAAAAGTCCTATTAAGCCATTGTATGTAATGAACAATCCAGAGCAAATCTAATATTTTCAGTAGATAATGATTTTTAACATCCTCTCAGTAACCATCGCTAGAGTTCTTGGATGTTGACAGCGCATACCCACGTGTGGCGGGCCCTCCTCAGCTTTCTGCGGGAAGGCCAGGTACCCCTGAGCACAGGCTCCCTAAGGGCTCAGCAGCAGACTCTGCTCCTGAAGAAGGGCAGAGAGGGTTCCGGAGTCCCAAGGTCTGGTACACAGTCAGTGCCTGGGAAATGTTTGTTGAATTGAAATGAACGGAGTTGAAATGGAGAAAAGGGATCTCAAAGAGCTCTTTAATAAATTAGTAAAATGACATGTTGACAGAGTTGATCTGAGGCTAAAAGACTAGAAGGTCACAAGTAAGGTATTCGAGGTCCCGCATGACGAAGAAACTGATGCCAGTGCCCAGAGAAAGCCCCAGGAATCACCCATTGCTCCTTGACAGCTCAGGAAACAGGTTGTGTGTCAGGGAACCCACGCTGATGAGCCACCAAAGTGGTCTTGTGCCCAGCTGATTAGGAGCCACCTCAGCAGGGGCTACCATGCCCTCCTTGGTGCTGGGACCCTGGTCACACTGAATTATACCCCACTCTTCATTGTCAGTCTGCCCTTCCAGGCTGTAAACTTCTGGAGGACAAGATTTACTCATTCGCTCTTTCATTCAGTATTTACTGAACATCTACTGCATGCCAGGCTGGACCTGAACTAGACCCCGGCGTGTGGTAGTGAGTAATTCATGCAGATGCCGTTTTCATGGAGCTTGGCTGTAGAGCAGGATCTGTATTCCCATGTGGCACAAAGTTGGCCTCTGATAAAGGATATATGGATCGATGGATTGGATGGGCAGGTGGGGGATAGATGAGAATGGACAGAAGGAAAGTTAACACCCCCAGTGTACAAATCAAAAACATTCTCTATCAATAAAAAAGGCTCTGTTCTGGCTATGTGCACTCCTAGCGCCATTAAGGGAATCATGTGATACCAGAGGCAGTTGTGGTAATAAGGTAAGAGCACTGGACCTAGACTTAGTAGGCCCAAGTTTGAGGCCTGACTTGCCTCAAGTCAGTGACCTTGACCTTCACCAAATCAACCAACCTTTCAGTGCCTCTGTTTCCTCATATGATAAATGTGACAGTTTGGGTGAATAGATTTGAATGAGGATTAGAAGTAGCATTTGTAGGAATAGACTGACTCTAATAGGTGGCTTTTTCCTGGACTAAAATTATTCAGCTGTAATGTTCAGTCATATAGTATTTACTTGAATACTGTGGAATTTAAATTACTAGAGTATTTTATTTTCTGCAAATCTCTCTTCCCTTGGAAAAACTCAATCTGGATGTTAATTAGGTTTTACTAATGTTCCATCAATTTAATGCAGTAATTCCTTAAATGAAACTGACACCAAGGACCAGATGGTCAAAAGGAGGATTGTGAACGTATGTGCATGGCTCTAGGGAGGGAGCACGGAGACACTCATCAGCTGCACAGGCCACGTTCCACCTCTCCCCGATCTGTTTCAGACTGCACCCTGCTCTCTTTGCCAATAATTATTTGCATAGCATTCTACATTTACAAATCACCACGTCTATGATTTTATGCAGCCCTCTCCACCACCCTGTGCTGGAGACATTATCATCAACCAGAATGACTGGGTGGGAGAGCAGTCGTGAGTGTGAAGAACAGAGTGGGTGCCTGGAGCTGAGGTCTGTGGCTCCCAGTTCCAGGCTCTGGGTTCCCTCAAGCCTCATTATATCCATCCAGATGCCACCCTCTTGTCACTACATACTCGTCACCTCCAGGAAGTGTTCCCAGACTGAAGGAGCCCATGCCCAGTAACTTTCAGTCTCATACACTGGTTAGCCACCTGCACAGACAAGCCACAGGACAGCCCTTAAGATCCAGATTGGACTGAGCAAGGCCCTGAGTTGGAGCCCAGATGTTTGGACTTGATCGAATACTATTCCTCTCCCCTCTGTGGAAGGGGACATGACCACTGTTCATTTAAAAACAAAAATTCAGGCTTGGTGTCTGTTTCATCCCTACCCCTTTAAGTGCAGCTTTTAGAGCCTTCTGAGTGCCAGCCAGAAGGAACAGACTTCGCCCTCTTGCTCTGCTCATGCTTGGAGCTGCTTCTCGGCCTCTTCCTGGCCCCCTCTCCCAGGCCACCAGTGAGGACCCTATGTGGCAGGACTGGGGGTGAATCCAAGCCCTCTGGTAGGAACTGGAAACAAGCAGGAGAGCAGGTTCCTCTGCGAATGCAGCCTGGGGTGGGGTGGGGTGGGGTGTGTGTGTGAAGGAGAATGTCTCTTTAGCTCCACCTGTGCGCCAGAGCTTCACGTGTGTTACCTCGTGTAGTCTGCACAGCCGCTCCACCCCGAGAGCTTCCATGATCACTGCTGTAGAAAGGATGAAACGGACCCAGAGAAATCAGTAACTTGCTTGAAGCCACATAGCTCATCAGCCTTAGACTGAGGCTTGAATTCCAATGTCTGGCTCTAAAGCCTGAAAGCTTGAGAAGTGTCTTAAAACTGCTTCAGAAGTAGGAGGGGGGGAGATTATACTTTCTTCTCCAGCATAACAAGAAGAGAGAAATTTACCAGGTAACTGTGGGAGCAGAAACGGAAAAAGACCTGTTTCTAGGGCTGTTAGGGGAAGAAGCTGGGGACCTACCTGAGACAGAGCTGTGCTCCTCAGGGAGCCCCTCCAGCTCCTGGTTCGGATTCCACCCTGTCCTAAGAGCCCCGTCCCCCAAGCCCCATTCATCCTCCAACCATTGCTATTTGGGGGCTTTGGAGAGCAAGTGGAACCCAGCATCCTTCCCGGCACACTGAGCATATTCTGTTGAAAAGCAGCAGACCGTGCTGCATGCAGCCCTCGGAGCACAGTAACGTCTGTGGTGGGCACTCAGGGACGCTGGCCCAGCACCTTGAGGGGCGTGGGAGCAGACTCCGGGCACTGGGCACAGTCACTGCTTCCTCCGTTACTCTTTCCTGGCTTCCCTTCAGTGTTCCCGCCTGCCCCTCAGGTGGCTTCTTCCTGGGGAGGCAGCTCAGAGTGTAACAGAAAACCACACAGCCCTGGCTCAGGAAGCTCATTTGGTTCCAGTGTCATCCTGATATATGATTGTCAGGACACATAAAAGAATCAACCAATGAATGCATAAATAAGTGGAACAACAAATTAATGTTTCCCTCTCTCTCTCCCTCTCTCCTTTTCCTTTTCTCTCCCTCCCCTCTCTCTCTCCCTCTTCTCCCCCCCCTCTCCCCTCTTCCTCTCTCTTCCTCTCACTCTCACTCCCTCTCCCTCTCTCTCTCTCCTCCCCCACCAAAATCAATAAATAAAAAGAAAACCAAACAGAAGAATCACAGGTTTTGAAACCAGACAGATCTAGATTTGAATTCTGATATCATCATTCTCTAGTATGACTTTGAATGAGTCATTTTAGCATTTCTGCGTCTCATCCTTGTAATAGACAGTCTGCCCTGTAGAGTAGAGACATCATGTGTATATATTTAAAGATCTCGCTATAGAGGAGTGCTGGATAAATGGCAGTTCTGGTTCGACCTCTTAAATTTTAGTGCTCCCCTGGGATTAGCCCTGACCTCTGAGGCTCGGACTGCACACCTCCATCCCTGGTCCCTGAGTAGCCTCATCAAGACCACTTGAAGGCTGATGGTTCCCAACCTTTGTCTCAGATCTGGGCCTTTCTTCCAACTTCAGGTGACCCTGGAGCTCCCCCTTTGGGCTTCTCACAAACTTAAAACTTTCACCTACCCTCAAACACATCCACCTCTGCATTCCTCATCTCAGAGGTGACCAGCCTCTGTCACCCTGGCCAGAACTCTGGAAGGACCCGTGTCTGCCTTTAGATGCTGTGAATTCTGCTTTCTTCACCTCACTCAGCTCGGCTCCCACCTTCCTGGCACACAGATTTCTTCATCTCATTCCTTCTCTGCCACTACCGCCCTTCCACCATCTCCAACCTCCTGTGGTGGCATCCCATCCAGAGTGATCATTTCATGTCACTGCTAACTGGCACTCTCAGGGACTCCCAGTACCTTTCAGCATGAAGCTGCCGTGCCCTGGCCTGGCCGAGCAGCCTGCCTGCGCCTTCAGCCTCCCGCCTCCCAGTACCTTTCAGCATGAAGCTGCCGTGCCCTGGCCTGGCCGAGCAGCCTGCCTGCGCCTTCAGCCTCCCGCCTCCCAGTACCTTTCAGCATGAAGCTGCCGTGCCCTGGCCTGGCCGAGCAGCCTGCCTGCGCCGTCAGCCTCCCGCCTCTCTGCTCAGCCCTCTGCTCCAGGCACTGCGGGTCTTGCGCTTCTCTGAACAGGCCCTTCTTACAGCATGTCTCTGTCTCTGCTTGGACTCCCTTCCCCCGAGGCTTTGTCCCCTACCCCGCAGGAAGCTGATCTTCTGTCATCTTTAAAACTCCCTTAAGTGTGCACAACACGACATACAGAACAGTATCTATAATATTCTACCATTTGTCTGTTTCTTTAAAAGAAGACATTGTGTGTTCACAGATGCTTAGAAATGCAAAAAAAATTTTTTTTGGAAAGATACACAAGAGAATCATTTGCCTGTTGCCAGGCATCTGGGTGACAGGTGGACATGGATAGGAAGGAGACCTACTTTTCACTGTATAGCTATATCTGGGGGGGGGCAGGTATTTTTATTCTTACAATTAAAATGGTTTTAGTTTATTCACAATGTTGTACAAACATCACCTCTATCTAATTTCAAAACATTTTTATTACCTCAAAAAGAAAACCCGGCCCTGGCCGGTTGGTTCAGTGGTAGAGCATCAGCCTGGCGTGCAGAAGTCCTGGGTTCGATTCCCGGCCAGGGCACACAGGAGAAGCGCCCATCTGCTTCTCCACCCCTCCCCCTCTCCTTCCTCTCTGTCTCTCTCTTCCCCTCCCGCAGCCAAGGCTCCATTGGAGCAAAGATGGCCTGGGCGCTGGGGATGGCTCCTTGGCCTCTGCCCCAGGCGCTAAAATGGCTCTGGTCAACAGAGCGACACCCCCTGGTAGGCAGAGCGTAGCCCCTGGTGGGCATGCCGGGTGGATCCCGGTCGGGCGCATGCGGGAGTCTGTCTGACTGTCTCTCCCCGTTTCCAGCTTCAGAAAAATACAAAAAAAAAAAAAGGAAAGAAAACCCATACCCATCAGCAATCACTCCCATTCAGCCCATCCCCAGCAACCACTAATTTACTTACTTTCTGTCTGTAGATTTGACCATTCTCAACATTTCGTGTGATCTTTTGTGATTTCTTTCACTTAAGACTATTGTTTTTAAAATGTATTGATGTAGGCCCTGGCCGGTTGGCTCAGTGGTGGAGCGTCGGCCTGGCGTGCAGAAGTCCCGGGTTCGATTCCCGGCCAAGGCACACAGGAGAAGCGCCCATCTGCTTCTCCCCCCTCCCTCTCTCCTTCTTCTCTGTCTCTCTCTTCCCCTCCCGCAGCCAAGGCTCCATTGGAGCAAAGATGGCCCGGGCGCTGGGGATGGCTCTGTGGCCTCTGCCTCAGGCGCTAGAGTGGCTCTGGTCGCTGCATAGCAACGCCCTGGATGGGCAGAGCATCGCCCCCTGGTGGGCGTGCCAGGTGGATCCTGGTCAGGCGCATGCGGGAGTCTGTCTGACTGTCTCTCCCCGTTTCCAGCTTCAGAAAAATACAAAAAAAAAAAAAAGTATTGATGTAGAAATGTACCTCCTTCCTTTTTATGGCTGAAAAATAACCCATTGCATAGATACGCCACATTTATCCGTTATCTGTTGATGGCCATTTTGATTTTGCCACCTTTGGCTATTATGAATAGTTCTACTTTGAACATTTATGTACAATTTTATGCATGGGTATATATTTTCATTTTTATGTGCTTATTGGCCATTTGTATTTCTTCTTTAGAGAAATAATGTATTCAGATCCTTTGTGTGTGTGTGTGTGTGAGAGAGAGAGAGAGAGAGAGAGAGTCAGAGAGAGGGACAGATAGACAGGAAGGGAGAGAGGTGAGAAGCATCAATTCTTCATTGTGGCTCCTTTAGTTGCTCATTGATTGCTTTCTCATATGTGCCTTGACTGGGGGGCTATAGCAGAGTAAGTGACCTCTTGCTCAAGCCAGTGTCCCTGGGCTTCAAGCAAGCGACCATGAGGTCATGTCTATAATCCCACAATATAGCCAGTGACTCCACATTCAAGCTGGTGAGCCCTTGCTCAGGCCAGCGACCTCGGGGTTTCAAACCTGGGTCCTCTGCATCGCAGTCCAACACTATATCCACTGCGCCACCGCCTGGTCAGGCCCTTTGTCCATTTTTAATTTAGTTATTTGTCTTCATTGTTGAGTTACAAGAGATTTTTATGTATTCTGGATACTAATCCCTTTTCCAGTTAGATGATTTGCAAAATGTTCTTCCATTCTGTGGCTTGTCTTTTTCATTTTCTTTTCTTTTTTTAATATTTTCATTGATCTGAGAAAGAGAGAGAGAAGGGAGAGGGAAAAGGGAGGGGAGAAAAGAAGCACCAACTCCTTATTTTATTAGTTGTTCCATTTAGTTGTGTACTCATTGATTGCTTTTTTTTTACATGCCCTGATTTGGGGTCAAACCTGTGACCTCTGGTGCACTGGTTGACACTATCCACTGAGCCACCCAGCCAGGGCCTTTCAGTTTCTTGATGGTATCCTTTGCAGCACAGAAGTTTTAAATTTGATGAAATCCAATTTATTTTTATTTTTCTCCTTGTGTTTATGCTTTTGGTGTCATATCTAAGGTCATGAAGATTTATACCTGCATTCCCTTTTAAGAGTTTTGTAGTTTTTAGCTCTTACATTTTGGTCTTTGATTCATTTTGTTAATTTTTATGCACAATGTGAGGTAGGGTTTAAGTGTGTTCTTTTGCATCTGCACAACCAGTTGTCCCAGCATCGTCTGTTGAAAGGCTGTTCTTTCCCCCATGGAATTGTGTTTTTACTCGTGTCAAAAGTCAGTTAACCATAATGTGAGGCTGTGTTTCTGGACTCTGTTCCATTGATCTAACTATATGTCTGTCCTTATGTCAATGCCACAGTTTGGCTAATTTAGCTTTATACGAAGTTGTTAAGTGTGAATCCTCAACTTTTTTTTTCTTTTGAAGTTTGTTCTGGCCCTTCTGGGTCCTCTGCATTTCCATATGAACCTTAGGACCAGCTTGCTAATTTCTGCAGTGGAGCCAGCTAGAATTTTGATAGCCATTTCATTGACTCTGTAGATTGATTTGGGATTTTTGCCATCTTAACAATATTAAGTCTTCCAATCCATAAACGTTTCTTAATTTCACTTTCAGATGGATTATGGCTAGTGTATAGAAAGACAGTTGATTTGTGTGTATTGATCTTGTACTGTGCAACCTTGCTGCATGCTATATATGTTTTTATACCTTTAAACTTTTCTACTATATATATATATGTTATCTGTTCACAAAAATAGTGTTTAAAAATCTCAGGCACTCACCATCTCTGGTTCACCTGTGGAGAGGTGGAGGGACAGTACCAGCCATCCTGAAGCCCTGGGAATAGCAGTGGGAGGTCCTGGCCCCAGAGAATAGGACGGCACACCACCAGGCACATTTGAGGCACTCCTTAAACGACTTGATTGACCAGGTGAAGGACTGAACAAGCCCATAAGTGACACAGGCAGGTGGCACATTACACCTCACACTTCGAAAGCTTTTTGCAGAGATTTCCTGCTGTGAAGCTGTGATCTGCCTTCCTGTAGCTGCTACCTGTTGATTCTGGGTTTGTTCCCTGGGGAGAGAGAAGATAGCTAATCCTTCCTCCCCAAAGGAGCCCTTTAGATACATGTGGACAGCCAGACTGCCAGATGGACGTCAAAGGGCTTTGTAACCTGTAAAGGAAGGTAGAAATGCTTTTTGCTGTTTTTATTGTCTTTTCTATTACTGTCACACTGTCCTCTGCCACAGGTCTCTTCTCCATGACCTCCACGTCGTCATTTCCTCTCTCGTTCTTCAGGGCACTCCTTCTAGACTTCTCCAGTTATCTTTTCTGAGAAATTTGGGGGGTGGGGGTAGTTAAGGAATACTTCTGTCAGTATAAGATGCAATTTTGTGTCATTGCCCAGGTCTACACTGCATTGCTTTTGTAACTGGTCCACCCTGCTTTGAGCAGAATAGGGATCTCCACTAAGTCCTGTTCAGTCCTCTGTGGTGAGGAGTATTGTGCAAATGATCCACCGAACTCCGTCTGGGCGTCACAAATCATGAAGGCATGTGACCTTAAGAAACAAAGCTGGTGGTAGTAGTGAGCTCCCCTGCCCATTTGCAATCTCTTCTCTCCACATGCTCCAGGGGTGACCAGGTGCTGGGAGACAGGCTCCCTCCACACCGGGTCATCCCTGGTCACCCCTGGTCACCCCATAGAACTTTTACAATGCCAAGACTAGTACTTGCCAAACATTAAGTAAATGTGTACTTAGAGGAGGTTTACTGGGCTCTGCAACTGTGACCTTCCTTCAGAAAATGTGCCTGTTCCTTTTACATGGCTGTGTTCAGTTAAAATCAGAACTCTGAAGCTGTGGCCGCATCATGTCTGTTTTGGGCAGGACCTTGGCCATTCTCTGCTGACTTCTTCTGGTTCTACGTCGCTCTTCAAATCATGTTTTGCTCTTGAAAGAATTCTGCAGACAGACATAGAATGAGACAAAAGTCTTCTCTCATATCCCTGGAGCTCTTACTGATTCTTATTGGCTTCTAGTCCAGCAGTACATCGATGTAAGTTCTGTTAATGGGCTGTGTTTATTTCTAAATCATTAGCCTGTAAATTCCCAGGGTGCAGGCTAGTGGATTGTTTATGAGTGTGCTATTGCCACTGGTATCTTAAATGTTGTTTAAGTGTCTCTGTCCCCTAAGACTTGAATCATTTTTGGCTTTCTACTTGGTTTGACAGCAGAAGGGGACAGCCTGTGGTTTAGTGGAGAAAGAATTCTGGATTTGGATTTTTTGAGGAATGTTACTGCTATTTTTTACTCAGTTTCTGTATATTCCACACCGTACTGGATACTTGATGTGGGAGGTTCTCACATTTTATTTTCACGACACCTCAGTAAAGGGAATTATTCACCAAATTGATGAAGAGACCAGGGCTTTAAAAGTTTAAGTAATCCACCTTCAGGTCATTCAGTGATCAGGGCTGGATTCAAACCCAAGTCTTCCTTCAAGCACATGGCCCCGGGCCCCATGACCAGCCTCAGTGCGCTGTGCTGGGGCGTCGGCACATCCTTTGTGGGAAGGTGGTTTCAAAGCCTAGCTTAGGGGCCTGGTTCTGAGTGACTGGGTCGGTTATTGCACCTGAGGAATGGTACTGCTGATACAGCGGCTCCTTTACCATTCACAGCAACCCAGATTTATTTTCCCCATCTGCAGACAAAGAAACTGAGGCCCAGAGAGGTTAAGTCAGTGGCGGAGGTACTATTCCTCGTTTGTGCTGGAGCAGGGACCCAACCTGCTTTTCCCCCGTTGTTTCCAGGCCCTCGGCGCTATGTGGCACTGTGTGGCACCGTGAGGCGCAGCCACACCCTGCACAGATGGGCCTTCTCCATATCAGAATGCATAGCGGTGGGCACGCTTCAAGACCAGTCTTTCTGTTTCTTACTTTTTTGGTGATTCTAGCTCTTGTGAAAGTCCACACCATTGTCTGTATCTGTGCCTCAGAGCTGATGTGACAAGGCCCCCTGTGTGTGACCTATGGGGGTGGACCAGCTGGGCAGTGTTGGGGCGCCTACAGCAGCCCGCTGATTGTACCGCCATGTGCAAATGAAAGCATCTTTTCACTGTGAACTGAGTGTGCAACAGTTGTGGTACACAGACTGAGTCCAGCCTCAGGCTGGGCTTGGAGTCACCAGGGGACAGGCAGACACTCAGTAATACAGCTGCAGGAATATTCCAGGCCCGTCGAGTGCCAGGCTCAGTCCTAGGCCCTTTGCACACTTCCTTTTTAATACAGTAACCACCCCTCCCCACTTATCCACATTTCACTTTCCATGGTTTCAATTACTTGAGGTCAACCACAGTCTTAAAATATTAAATGAAAGAGGCCAGAAATAAACAATTCATAAGTTTTAAGTTTTGTGCCATTCTGAGTATATGCACGCCATCCCACTCCGTCTGCCCTGGACTCGGGTCCTCCCTTCGTCCAGCATCTGCATGCTGTAGACACCCCTCCTGCAAGTCACTTAGTAGCTGTCCTGGTTATCGGATCAACTGTCATAGTATCTCGGCGCTTGTGTTTCATGTAACCCTAGTACTGTCACATAACTTCACCTAACTTTTTATTATAGTATATTACACATATACTGTATATGTATACATATACAGCATATGTACATGTTCACATAACATTTATTACAGTATATTGTTGTAATTGTTGGTAATAGCTTACTGCCTAATTTATAAATTAAACCTTTATCATAGGTATGTATATATAGGGAAAATACATGGTGTGTATGGGAATCGGTACTCTCTTCCTTTTCAGACATCCACTGGGGGTCTTGGAATGTATCCCTTGAGAATATGGGGGGATGACTGTACTTACCAAAAGCCCATGAAGAGATCTTATTTTTCTCTACTTTAGAGAGACATCACCTGGCTAGTTCATCTTGAACCCCCATGCCCCTCCCTTCTCTCTCCCCTACAGACATTTACCTCACTGGGGTTCTCTTGTTTTGACAAGAACAGTTTGCTCTTCCCTAAACTAGATCACAGCTTGGCTGTCATGACTTCCTACTTTTTAGACTACTAGACTAAACTCTAATGGGTAGTAAAAGCTTTTCTTAAAGCTTTTAATTATAGGAAACTGCTTTCTCTACTCTGATCTTCCAAAGTAATCAATGCTGCATAATTTAATAGTGAGTTTCAAGGAATCCCTTGGCCTTGTGCAGCCTTCTTTGCCTGGAATCCACCCTTGTTCATTCACAGACATGTCCCAGGCCACCTCCTCTGCTAGTGAAGACCTGGGGCCTCAGAATGGAGAGAGGAAGCGCCCCTACCCCAGCCTGGGACAGACCACAGGAAGGTGGAGAGGAAGCTCACAGACATGAGTCACCATCACGCAGTGTGAGAGTGGGCAGAGAGGGATTTACAAAGAGCTCAGGTTGCACAAGGACCAAGCGGCCAGCGGTGCCTGGGGAAGTTGGAAGGATACCACAAAGGAGGTGTCTCCTAGACTGGCTCATGAAGGAGAACTGAATTCCCGTACCTGGGATGAAGGGCAAAGGACCTAGGCTGTAAAGCCTGGGAGGCATGAGGTGCGTGACATGTTGAGGGGACCAATGCTTGGCCTAGAAGAGCATGGTCAGTTGGCAGCATGAGCAAGGGCCATGTGGGAAAGGGTTCTGGAGCTCCAGCCTAAGGATGTGGGTTGCAGTCTGGGTGAGGGGAAGCCTTTAGGGCACAGTGGCCAGTTCTCTCTGGGTTCTAGGATGATGACCCAGGGCCATGTGACAGACACATCATGGCTCTGTGGTAAAAGGCTACAGTTGGGGAGTTCCACTGGGTACTGGTCTGCAGTGTCCAAACTAGAAATCACGTGGATCTTCCATTATGGCTGAAGCATCAAAGGAAGAAAAGAAATTTTAATTCTGAAATCTGATTTCTGAGGCCAAACAAAGCAGGATTTCTTGGTTGGTTGGGAGTTAAGGCTGGAGGAGAGAAAGGATTTATATCTGTAAATATTATACTATTTTGTGCTATTTTTTCAGTTCTAAGCAAAGCATCTTCCAGTTAAAATTTAGGCTTGTACCTGTACTTCCCACATTGCCTTCCTTTGCAGAAAACCGGAGACTCCTATTGAAAATTCTAATAACAGCGCCCACAACTGGAAACCCATTCATGTTCTGAGTTATAGATAGGTGAGAGATTTTCTGCAGGGAGTATCATTTTAAGACATAAGCATACCCCTAAAAAGTTGTAGCAACCCACTGTAAATGCAGTTTAAAAGACAGTCTTAACAGGTTGATTCTTTTTAAAATGGCAATTTCTTTTGTACAATAACTAATGCTTTGACTGAATTCTCCTCTAAGTGACCCTTTGAAATTTTGATGCTTAATTTAGATATATTTGCAGGCTGTTTCTCCTTCTAAATGCATCACGGGTCAAGAATTATCACCAACACTGAAAACCAGCCCGTGAATAGCTCTGCGCTATTGTTATATCTGTTTTGTACAATTCTCCCTGAGTTTCTACAAGGCAAGCATTCTTGTCATTTCCTTTTCCTAGACAGAGAAAACAAAATTCAAAGAGGCAGAGGGTAGGGTACACACAGCTGGCTTGGTATTCCAAAATGCATGATGGAGCCACATCTTATGTCCAGTCTTCTGATTTCTAACTGTGCCCTTTCAACTTTGTCATGCCATTTTCCCTCTGCCCTCCCCCTGGCAAAAATAATCAAGCTAAAAAAAAAAAACCCTTTGAACCTCATGATATTTGTTTATTCTTCACTTTTCATTTTCACTTTGTCCTCTGTTCTTAGAGATGTGACTATCTCTTAGGATTGAAACAGACCGCTTTTCTAGACTGCACTGCAGTAACAAGCAGCCCCAATCTCAGTGGCCTATGGTGATGAAAGATTATTTCTCGTTCACATTATGTGTTGGCAGTGGGTCGGCTGTGACAGCCCTAGCACCATGTGTTGTCCTCATTCAGGATCCCAGTGGAAGGAGCAGCTCCTATAGGTCACACTGTTCTCACAGAAGTGAGAGAAAGCGCAAACGCTGAACCGTGCAGTCACTTTTAAATCTTAAGCTCAGCCATGGCATATGGCAGGGTCACTTGTATTCAGTTGGCCAGAGCAATTCACGCAGTCCAGTCTGATGTCAGTGGGGCAGGAAAGCACCCACATGGAAGGTGCTGTTAAACCACAAGTCACACAGCAGCGGACAGAGATGTGCAGCTTCCTGCAGGGAGGGTGGACAGTGATTGGAAGCAGTAATTCAACATACAGCTTGACTCCCCAAACTCCACAGCACAACTCTGCTTGTACTTAATGGTTGGGCACTTTCTCACCCCTTTTAAATCTCAGGGGTGTTGCAATTGATTTCCATGTACTTGGTCTCCAAACATGGCCTGAGTTTTCATGATACTGTAAGCAAATATTGATTGAGATTTAAAACCTTTATAGGCCCTGTCCGGTTGGCTCAGTGGTAGAGCGTCGGCCCAGCATATGGATGTCCCAGGTTTGATTCCTGGTCAGTGCACACAGGAAAAGCGATCATCTGCTCCCCGTCCCCCTAGCCCTCCCCCCATTGGTTCCAGTGCATCAGTCCAGGTGCTGAGAATAGCTCCATGAAGCCTCTGCCTCAGGTGCTAAAAATAGCTCAGCTACAAGCATGGGCCCAAATGAGCAAAGCATCAGCCCCAGATGAGGGTTGCCGGGTAGATCCCAATCAGGGTGCATGCAGGAGTCTATCTCACTATCTTCTCACTATCTTCCCTCCTCTCACATGGAAAAGAAGTAAAAAACAATAACAAAACCTTTATATAGACCTTAATTTTTTTTTTGTTTAAATGATACTACAGAAAAACCAGATTCAGGACTATAATGTGATGTTGCTAGAAGGGTAACTGTTGGATCCAGAAAGCTTGCAGTAGAAGCCGCTGGCATCTTGCTAGCACGAGGAGAGAACGCTCTCTTGGGTGTTGCAGTGGGAAAGGATGCGTCCAGTGTGCTAGCTCCAGCCAAGTGGCTGTCATCAATCAGCACATGAAACAAATGCTTACTGAACAAAGAACTCTTTACATATTAAGCGTTTTCATAAAGATTTAGAACTGGATAACTTAACCATTTGCTCACTTGTTGACCAATTTAGATAAATTTTTACTCACACAATAAAAATGTAGTGAACACTTACTGTGTTCTAATCTTTGGGAAACAAGGCTGTTGAGATGAAAGCACAGTTTGAGCTTTCAAGGAATTAGGATCTCCCAAGGGAGCGTTATCTGCAGTTCTGGAGCGGTCCCATATGGTGATGGGAGTGGCTGCAGCAGAGAGAGGGATCCGCTGAGCCCCAAGGATCAGAGGAGCATTCCTAGGAGGCGCCTTCCAGGCTGCGCGGAAATTGCTCACGTATTCAGGGAACTGGGAGTAACTGGGTGTGGCTGGAGTGTGAGGTGTGGCAGGAGGGGAGGCTGATCCCTGGAGCAGAACAGGTTTTACCCAGGTCCGAGGCCTGAGCATAGTCAGAGCTTCTTCAGATCTGTCCCAATCCTGCCACTGTCCTGCCCTTCCTCAAAATGGCTTGAAGGGAGTTGTAATGATAGGCAGAATCTCTACCCCAGGCTGTCTTTACACATTAAATAGACAGAATATTTCATTTCAGTTCCTACTTTTAACCATCTGTACCTTAAGATTTTAGCGCAAACATCTTATTCACAAACCTCTTCCCCTCATGTGAGGGGCTGCCACAGTGAGCCCTGGCTCACCATCTCACAGGCTGATGGCCCCTAGGCCCAGGCACCTGCGGCAGGCAGGCGTGGAGGGTGGAAGGCACGAAGATGAGGATGATACTCTGTTTCCATCCGACTCACACAGTGGTGGTGCAGGGACAGACAGGGCTCCGCTTTCCAGACTGTACCTATGGACAACCGGAGGAAAGCTCTTGCAAGTGACAAAGTCGTTATGGAGGAGCTCTTCCCCATCCAAGCACACGCGCTCATCTAACCACCTAGCCCTGGGATATAGGCGCGGCCCACAACCTGGCTCCAAAGCCCACCTTCCTCCCTCCAAACTCAGAGCCCTGCCAGCTGGAGGGTACTGGCACACAAATTCTGGGGGAAGTGAGCTCACACTGGGCCTCAAATCAGGATAGGTCTTTTCAGGCAGAGATGCAAGGAAGCAAACATGCAGAGATAGGACGCCTCAGGGGGTAGCAAGGGAAAACCCACCACAGAGAAGAGGGAGCTGGCAGAGGATGACCAAAACTCAACTCCAGTGCCTGGTCCTGGAACAGGGCGGGGTCTGAAGAGTCAACAAACATAGAGATTATCAAAATTCCCAGAATCAACAAATTCTTCTGGTTTGAAAATCCCATAAAGGGGCTGGAAGGACCTCATCAAGTAGAACCTCAACCACATAGAGTACTGTCACCTCTCTTAAGAACCCTCATGGTTCAGTTGCTTAATGAACTAATTCAATTCATTGGCCTAACCTTGTTCTCTCGGAACTGGGTTTGCATTTTCTTGGGTTTGGACAGGAAGATGGCTCAGAATCATGGTCCCTATATTAATTTGCTAGGGCTGCTATAGCTAAATACCACAAAGTGACTTGAACAGGACACTTATAACTCTGGTTTTGGAGACCAGAAGGCCGAGACCATGGTGTTGGTCTGATTGGCTCATTCTGAGGGCTGTGAGGGAGAATCTGTTCTAAGTGTCTCCCCTGGTTTTCTGGTGATCTTTATCTCTGGTGGTCCTTGGCTTGTGGACACATCACCCCAATCTCTGCCTTCATGTTCACATAGAGGGAAACCTGTGTGGGCGACTGTCTCTGTGTCTGAATTTCCCTTTTTCATAAGGACATAGTTTTATTGGATTAGGGCCCACCCCAATGATCTTAACTTGATGCCCTGCAAAGACCCTTTTTCCAAATAGGGTTAGATTCATAGATACTGGGCAGGGGCACAGTTCAACCCATAACAGTCCCCAAATGTGCTATATAGATCATGTCCCATGAAGCCATGTCCCCAGATTGAAGATGGCATTTCAGGATCCTTCCAGATCCCATCCTTTGTCCACCACAGACGCGACCACCCTTTGTACACTCAGTCACAGTCCCTGAGAATGAGGGCCTCTGTGTCGAGAGATACAGACAGCAGCCAGGGCCTGTGCGCTGCCTTCTGGGCAGATGCTCTGCTCCCCATGGGCTTGTGCCCCTGGGTGGGAGAAGTACTCAGTTCACAAGGTGTGCTCCAGACATCTGGAACAGAGACTTCAAATCCATTCATACACAGAACATCTACAGGGGTTGACAAAAGAAGGTTTACAGTTGCTTGTATGGAAAAGACATGCAAGTTATGATGATTACAATAGCTTCATTAACTCTATTTTACATACTTATAATTGTAAGCCTACTTTTGCCCACCCCTGTATGTATGTATGTGTGTATGGTGGTTAGCTACAGTTAAAATAGTATATTAAGATATTTCCAAAATTTGTGTAAAAGATATGTTAGTGAAAGAAAGGCCAATATGAAATGTTGCATATGGTTTGATTTCAAACACACACATTTTTAATAGCTTTATTAAGATATAATTCACATACCATATAATCCACCCATTTAAAGTCTGCAGTTCATTGACTTTTACTATATTCATGATGTTGTACAACCGTCATTACAATCAGTTGTAGAACTTTTCACCACCCAAAAAGGAAATCCTGCACCCTTTAGCTGTCATCCTCTACCCCCCTGTCCTCCCTGTCCCCAGCCCTGGGCCACTAACTGACCTGTCTCTGTAGTTTCCCTATACGCCTACCTTTCATTCAACTATGTATTTTATAAGTAAAAAAAAAAAAAAAAATACTGAAGAGAAATACAGATCAGGCGGAGTTTGACTTTGACTAGTGAATAGCAAAATTACAGTTTTAATTTTCTTCCTTTTATTTTTGATAATACTGGCAAAAGAAGGGAAGAGACCAGGAAGGGTGCCGGGCCACTTTCTGTACGGAAAGCCCACACTCAGGTGATGGAACAGTATTGCAAAAGGCTTCCTCTCAAAGCTGATACCCCTGTTTTTCTAGTTATACAATGAGCATGAATTGCTAATCAGAGAGGAGAAATCATTTTATTTTTAAAATAAAGAAAACTGTCTTGTCATATTTAAGTAGTCTTTTGGATTATTCTGAAAACTTCTCCAGCACCTAAATCACAACCTTATTTTATGGCGGGGAAATGTGTCCGAGTTCCAAACCGACGTCAAATAGCAGCTTGTTGGCAGCGGGAACGTTTGGGCGCACTCATCTGCTCTGCGCTGGACTTCCCGACCCAGCCCCCGCTAGCTTAGTGCCGCTCCTCAGGTCTTCCCTTCCTGCATCAGGTGACCTCTCTCAGCCTTCAACAAATTGTTGCTTGTCTCAGGTGAGAGGCCCTGTAATTAAACCACATCCTTTTGCCTCTTTAATAGCATTGGAGACAGAGAGAGAGTATAATTCTGTGAGGGGATGGAAGGAATATATAATTTAGTGTCCTTTTCCTGAGCCACTGTGAACTCCGTGCATGTGGTATCTTGCATGCTTCAGGTGTAAGAAGCGATCTGTTTCCTCAGCAAGTGCATTATGTGAGCAAAATACATACTGAGTCCATCGAACAGTCAGAGGCTCTTTGGATCCGTGTCTGGCATACTCGGGAGTTCTGTAAGTCACCTTTCTTTGATGAATAGACTTTACACTGAAGGGAAATGGCTTAGCTGGGTTAGTTCATGAGACACATTAGTCCTGGCCACCATCACTGAAACTGAGCCATTGCCTTAGCTAGAAACCTGGGCTCCATCCTTGACTCATCTGTGCCTCACATCAACTCAGTGGACCCTAATCTCTCTGATTGCTGTTCTTCCTCAATCCCCACCCAGCTGCCCTGCACGGTACTCACCTGAGCAAAGACATCAGCCTCTGAATGGTGGCCTCCTTCCTGCCCCCTCCCGTCCTTCCACTCTGACATGATCAGACGATGAAGTTCATCCTCCACATGCGCGGACGGCCCTTCATGAGCTGACCCCCTCACCTGTCCAATCTCACCGCCCACCAGTCCTTCCCGTGTATCTATGTTCCCGTATTCCCTGGTATGTTGCAGCCCCTCCATGAGTTCTTAATCGATCCCATGGAGAATACTGCAGACATGCCCGTCTTCTAAATAAAATGTATAACTGTGTGTTGGGTGGGGGGTAGGGGGTTATATTTCTAGGAGGACAATCCTTGACTTTCCTAAAATTCTTAAAGATGACCTATGAATCCCCAGATTTTTTTTTTGTTTTGTTTATTTATTTATTTTACAGAGACAGAGAGTCAGAGAGAGGGATAGATAGGGACAGACAGGCAGGAACAGAGAGATGAGAAGCATCAATTATTAGTTTTTTCGTTGCGACACCTTAGTTGTTCATTGATTGCTTTCTCATATGTGCCTTGACCGTGGGCCTTCAGTAGACCGAGCAACCCACTGCTTGAGCCAACGACCTTGGGTCCAAGCTGGTGAGCTTTGCTCAAACCAGATGAGCCGGCGCTCAAGCTGGAGACCTCAGGGTCTCGAACCTGGGTCCTTCCACATCCCAGTCTGATGCTCTACCCACTGCGCCACCGCCTGGTCAGGCTGAATCCCCAGATTTAAGAACAGTATTCTGAGTGTTTAAATGTGCTCTTCCCCTTCTGTGTAGTATCTCACCTTTCCACCCTGGTGACAGTTCCCGGGGACTGCTCAGACGTTACCTACTTTCCTGCTTGCTGTCCCTTTCTCTGCATCCCCATGGCTCTGCTCACTGGGATTTCATTACTTGTTTACATACGTGTTGCCCCTACTGGCCTACGAGATCCTGGAGCTAGGAGCTGTCCCTTTCCTCCCCCCCCCCCCCCCCAGCAGTATCCAGCACACAGTCAACTTAGTAAATACTAATACTGGCAAAAGAAGGGAAGAGACCAGGAAGGGTGCTGGGCCACTTTCTCTGCGGAAAGCCCACGCTCGGGTGATGGGACAGTGTTGCAAAAAGCTTCTTCTCAAAGCTGATACCCCTGACTTGTTGCACCCTCCGGAGCTGGGCCCACATGGATCGTCTCTCTTTTGTATGTTTGCAGACATTTCCTCTAAGGGGTTGAAGGCCCAGCTGCCTGGCATTAACATGGAGAAATCAGACTTCCATTTGCCGTGGGAACTTACTAGATGTGTAATGATTTTTAAATTACCTCTTGACAAATTTTGAGCTCTTTGTTTTTCTTTTCTTTCTTCTATCCCCTTTCAGATTGATGCACTGAGTAAAAGAAGCAAAGAAGCTGAGGCAGCCTTCTTGAATGTCTACAAAAGATTGATTGATGTTCCAGGTAAGCCCATGTACTGAAAACCCACCAGTGGACATTGTGTCTGGGAGTTGGTAGGTTTCAGGCTTATTATTCTCAGCTTTCTTAAGAGAATTACGCCATCAATGACAATTTCCCCATGAAACCGAAGTTCTGGGGATGTGAATTTTCCAAAACCCAGACTTTGGGTAGGTATGGAAATTAGATGCACTTTTGTTAAAGTCATCATGTAACCTACAATGAATGAATGCTTTTGCAAATGTGGCAACTCAGATCTGTGGGACTACTTTTATCTTTCATATAAAATGCTACATATTTCACAGAGATGAAAGAACCTATGTGTGTGTTCTGCAGATGTCATATATATTCATGATTTTGGGCTGACTGATTCCACATTTAGGAACAGCCCTAATAGGGTACCTAGAATGCCTCATCCCCTCCGAGGTCATCTAGGGAACTGGCCAAGTCTTTCACTTGGTTAAGGTTTATAGCCAAGGGCAAGTGGTAGCCCAGTTAGCTGCAACCAAATATGTGGATTACTGACATTACTAGAACTACTTTAACAAAGCAAAGCTGAAACACGTCTCCTTTGTATCTGAACTTGCATTCTAATTCAGAGCCACTTGGGCTTTGCTGTCCCATCTGGGTGCTGAGATTAATAGACATCACCCCAAGCAAGGAGCAGCAGAAAGCACTTGGGACAGGGGGTAGGGAGATTCAGATTCTCTTGTGAGGGCCTTGTTTTGAGGTCTTCGTTATACTCCTTTTCCTTTTGGAATTCTGTTTTCTCATCTTTGAAATGGAACAGTGTGGGGGAACAGGCTAGTGATGGAGAATGGTTTTTCTTTGTTCTAAACTTTTGCTGTTTTAGGAGCTTATTCAGCTCTTGGTTCCAAATTCTGGCCTTTTGACTTTTTGCAAGAGTTTGTAACCAACCAGGGGTTCCCTGAAGACTCTAACCGAGGCTCATGAGAAGACTGCTTCCCAGCAAATGGGTCATTTGATGCCAGGGTGTGATCTTTCTTGGGTACTGGCACCTTGGTGGTCCAACTGGTGTGGTCTTGTGCAAATGCAAGTTTTGTGTTGGTGACTTAGTTAAAAGGGCTTATTTTTTTCTTTGCCAAGAAAAGACCCAGAGAGCCTTTAGCTGCTGTTTTCTAAATAAACTACACTCTCCTTATTAAAAGTCCAATTTTTACCTAGGTTTTCTCTTAGTGAAGTTTCTCAACTGGGCAGCCACTTTAGCAAATGGCTGGGTTTCATTTTCTGCCGTTATTTTCCATTTAATTTCCCATAGAAAAAAAAAGATTAGGCCTTTTTTTTAATCAACACTATTTTTCGCCTGGGCAGACCTTATTCATGTACGTTATACTTTCCATAGAAATTTTTGGTCATGATATAGGCACATATTTACCTTCCGCTTTTTTCACTTAACATTACCCCATCAGCATTTTCCCATATTGATGATATTCTTTGTAATTATCATTTTCGGCCAGAGAATTAGAGTTTGCAGTTGCAGTTTAAGATGGTGGGGGCGAGGAATGTTTGATGGTTTCTGTAATAATAGAAGTCAACCAGAGTCTCTCTGCATGCCACATAGATCACTTTTACCACATCCAGGTATTTCTTTCTTACAAATGCTGTGGTCTGACATTCTAGCAAGTTCCTTGAGAAGCTTGAGTGGAGCTTGGAGCACTTCTACCTGTGTTTTGAAGTCTTACTGCTCAGATGAAGTAATCCTGTGGCTGAGGTTTACAGGAAGGGCCTGGTCAA
Organism: Saccopteryx leptura; assembly: GCF_036850995.1. Lineage (NCBI taxonomy): Eukaryota > Metazoa > Chordata > Mammalia > Chiroptera > Emballonuridae > Saccopteryx > Saccopteryx leptura. Next base: position 190,434,215 of record NC_089506.1, read on the forward strand.
TAGTGTTGCATTTACTGACAGTCGCACCGTTGTGGGGAGTCAGGTGCCTTAACTGTCTGTGTGCTTTAGGCTTCAGTCCCACCAAACCCAGAGACATCGGTGAGGTGCATTAAGTCTTCTAGTTTCAAGAAACATCAACTCACACTATCTTGGAAAACTACAAGAAGCTCTTAGGAATAATGGGACCAGTATTTCAGCTAGGTGCCATATGGCCCAGCTTCAGGAGCCCAGGAAGAGCCAACCAGCCACCCCAGGAAGAGGCAGAGCCATGGAGACTGGCACAGAAACCTGGCTGAACCAGCCCCCACTTGCCGCCCCTTCAGGAAATTCTATCTATTTGTGGGTGTTCTTGTTTCTTATCTGCTGGTTCAACTAGACTGAAAGGTTCTTAAAGACAACTTGGGTTTATTGCTCTATGTCCAGCACCTAGGACCTGGCATACCACAGGTGGGACATGTTGAATGACCCAGTGAGTCTGTTGACACAGAGCCACCCTGGAGTCCTCCACAGCAGAATTTTCTGAAGGTCACTTTGGTAACTCTGAAAGCTTTATCTCTGTCCAGTTCTCACTTTGAGTGTCAGCTTGCATTATCCCAACTTATTCCCTGGGATGGCTGATGGGCACCCTGAAACCACCCAGTGTGGATGAAGCCATCTTCTTTCTGAGTTCCTTCTCTTAGGGAGAGCACCACCTTCCACCCAGCTGCTCACACCGAGCACTGAGGCACCAAGTCCTGTCCATTCTACCTTCAGAATGTTCTCAATCCCATCCACTTGCCTCCATCCCAACTTCTGCCCTCCACTCAGTAGCTCAGGCCACCCCCACCCCCACCCCCCAGTCTACAGTTGTGATGCCAGGCTGCTAACATATTCCCCACACTGCTGGCAGGCCAGGCCCCTTCTCAGCTCATCTGTCTTACTCCTACAGGTTAACTTGTTGAGATGCTGCTTCCTGACCTCCCAAGTTCAGCACAGGTGTGCCCTTCTCACACACCTGCCCTGCTCCCAGCAGCCTGCTTCCCTCTGTTAGAACAACTTGGGACTCGGCTGTTTTCGTTTCTGGCTGGGCACAGTGACGGGGACAATGTGGTCTTGTCCCTAATTATTTCCCAAGCGTCTGCTCCAGTGCCTGCCATGTAGCAGAAACTCCATAAATATTTGTCAAATGAATTAATGGATCAAATTATTTCTTCAAATGCTTTCTGAGGTTTTTTTGGTCTCAGGCTTTAACTTGTTCATGTTGAACCATACTCCAGACGTTGACACTTTCCATGGAGGAAGACATGCTGGAGCATTCTAACGACCTAAATGGCGAGAGAACAGAGGCATCTCACGGAGCTGGAGCTGGTTAATAGCTCTCCGAACTCTTGTTTGCTTGGTGGTCACTATAAGATTTACCTGCTTGCACAGACATTTACATAACATGTAGCATTTGGAGTTTCTCAGACCGGCGTATGTGCTCCAGAGGCCGTGGGTTCTGTGGCTGCTGCTGATGTCCGGAATCCGCACTTGTTGTGACTGCTGTCCTGCTGGCATCCCAGGCTTTACACACCCAGCACCAAGCATGGGGTCTCCCTCCACCCAGCTCGCTGGAGTCAGCCAGCTCGTCCCTCTTCTTCAGCTTCCACATCCAACATCCTACGTAATGTTATTTTTCTCTTCCAAAAGCTCCTTCTTATTAAAGACACTGGCTAAACATTTAAGTACATACTTATCCTGGTGAGTTCTCTGAACAGTTAAAATAGTTAAGATCCCATGTGTATGCTCCTTCTCATCTGCTACGAGATCACTCCACATTCCCTAGTTAATTTGAGAGTGTTTTTATGATGCTTTTTGTCATAAATATTCTACTTTAGCCAGAGCACAGTGCCCTTCCACACTGCCGGGACCCTCATTCCCTGGGATTTCTCAGTCAGCACCTCAGATGCCCTCCCGCCCCCTGTGTCTCAGGAACCATGCTGGGCTGCAGGGATACAGCAGTGAGCACCAGCCAGATAGCTTCCTGTTCTCATGGACTTTAGAGTCCGGTGGGAATGTGGGCATTGAAAAGTAATTACACGAGTAATTATTGAGTTTTAGGTGTGGTAAGTGCTTGGAAGGCAGGACCCATTGGGCATAAGTATAGAATGAGTAGGATTGGACAGGCTCAGAGGCAGATGCCCTGGGGCAGCGAGCTTGGTGAGCAAGGAGAGGGCGCAGTGAGGAGAGTGGCCAGATACTGTATCATTCAAGCCAAGACACTGCCCTTAGTCAAGGGAGCACTGTTAATAGTTATATCTGAGTAAAGAGCATATGCCAATGTGGTCCTCTAGCTGCAAAGGCAGGAAAGGGTCTGGTAGATTATGCAAAGGATTGTGGACTTTAACAGACAAACCATTAATGAATTTTCAGCAGGGCAATAACATGATCAGGTATGTGTAATAAAAAAAAGTCGTCTTGCCTGCAGTTTGGACAACAGATTTGGAAAGGGGTCCAAGGTGATGTGGGAAGGGAGAGATGAGTTCACTTGGTTTCAGGTGGCAGGAGTGAAACTGGAGAGAAATGGACGGGTTTCAGCTGTGTAGGAGGAACACTGGGTGAAAGGTGATGAGGGCAGCTGTAGCCCAGAACTCAGTTAACACAGCATATTTCCTTCATCTTTGGAAACAGTACTTGTTTACATGGTTTACTTGTTTGCATGGCTTTCAGAATGAAAAGGAAGACCAACAAAAGATTTGAAGAATTAGCCACCAGTTCTTGATTCTGTTATCATCTCTAATTGTTGTTCTCTTTCTCTCCCTCTTTTTTTTTTTAACTTACTGATTTTGGTGAGAGAAAGAGGGAAAGAGACAGGAACATGATCTGTTCCTGTAGGTGCCCTGACCGGGGACTGAATCAGCAACCTCTGCTCTTCAGGATGATGCTCAACCAGCTGAGCTAACCGACCAGGGCAAGAACGTTTTCAATTAGAACAACAGTCAGAGTCCTGGCTGCATAGCTCGGTTGGTTAGAGCATCACCCTGAAGTGTGGAGGTTACTGATTCAGTCCCCGGTCAGCGTACATACAGGAACAGATCCATGTTCCTCTCTCTCTCCCTCTTTCTCTCGCTCTCTCCATCTCTCCAAAATCATTAAAATAAAACATTTCGGAAAAAAATGTTCTTTGCCTTTATTATCAACATCATAGCAGTAAGAGTAGTTTTAGACTCATAAAGTTACAATTTTATGTTGTTAGATGGCTTCAACTCAGTTTTTTCATGGATGGATTTTTTTATATCATAATGTATATGATCAACAGGGATAGCTTAAATTTGAAAATACTTAAATTTTTATTTTAATACAACTTTGAGATTTATTTTATTAATTTGCTAAAAATTAGCTATGAGGAAAAGCATTGAAGCCATTTGCCAACCTGATGTGGTGAGGACACCTGGGGAAGGCCCCCTGAGATAAGGAGTTCCTCTAATCAGGAGGTCAGTGCCCTTCTGCACTGGAATCTGTATTTGTGAGTGAGACAGAGCTCAGTGACTGTGTGTCAACAACACTGATGCTGAGTGTGCGAGAACAGGTTCAAGGAGTGATGTTTAGTTAGTCGTGTTCATGCATTCCCTTGGCCTGAGGTACAAATGCAGTTGAGACTTGGCTCCTGCCCTTCCTCAGTGGCTTGTTTGGGCGATGGAAGACCCTACTGTACTTTAAAGAAAATATTTCATAATTAAACGGGTTAAATAGGTGGCCCCCATTCCTTACTGTAATAAAAAAAAAAAGAAAGAAATACCTCTAGACTTAAAATGTGACCCTCTCAGATAGCTGGAAATATTCTGGAATGACCTCCTCTTAAAGGCTCTTGCATAGATGGAATTTTACTGAGCTCTGAGCAAAGTTATGATGGCATGCATAATCTACCAGAAATTAACCTTGCGTGGGTGACTTGCTCTTGCTTCTTGATAATTTTCAGATTTTTTTTACAATGAGCATGCATTTATTTCAACAATGGGGGGGCTTAAATCAGTAAAAATCCACTTGCGATCTTAGTTTCTAATAGCCCTTATTAGTGTATTACAGATAATTTAAGCACTGGTCATTTGAGTATTTATCTATACTTAATAATTTTTCTAAAAGACAACTGTGACATCTTTGTCCCAAAAACATCTCGATAATGGTATCTTTTTTAAGTTCCCGGAAAGAAGAAAAAGAGACAATGTTGGTGGAGCTCCCACCTTAGTATTGCAGAGCTCTGCTCTGTTTGCAAAGTTCATGAAAGAACTTCTTTATAAGTTCTCCTTGCCTCTCTCTGTGCCCCTTGCCCCCACATAAAGAGAAGCATCTTTCACTCCTTGTTAAGGTGTGGTTTACGTCCACACCTTAACACAAACTTTTCAAATACAAAGGCAGTGCCTGGAAGAGTTTATTTTAAGATTTAAATCTTAGGAAGCACATTATGATCAATGGTATAAAATATTCATGGGCTCAAGCAACACTGCTAGAACTGGGTCTCATGCCTGACTTCTCTCACTTTGTGTTTATAGAGAGCTGGCCTGCGATTGCAGGTAGAAGGTGTGAGTTTTCTGAAGTCCTGAAAGAGAACTGGCTGAGAGAGCCCGTCACGTGGGACATTTTCAGAACCCACTCTCAAATGCCCTGCTCTGAGGTGCTCCTGCAGCCATGTTTCAGTTTGGCCTTAGGAAAACCTTCTCTGCTGGTGAATACCCCCATCAGCCAAGCATTTGAGAATCCAGAAATAAAGTGGAACATTATCTTTTTGAGAACTGCTTTCTAAGAGTAAGAGAGTGATCCAGGCCCTTGTGCTCCTCGCTGCTGGTTTCAGTTAAGAAATGCCGTTCTTTTCCTTCTTCTGTCTTCTTCCCTGTCCGGCCCTCAGTGAAGGACCCCACAGCATGACTCCTGGGAAAGGTGTCACAGTCTTACAGTTTGGTTGGAAATACCCCTTGCTTCTACATCAAGGTTTTAACCCACGGGCCACTTAGTGGCGTTTTTGAAGCTGCGGAAATGGGCCGCTCCAGCTGGATCCTGAAAGGCGGTTCCGGTTCGTGGATTCCTGGCCCCCTGGTGCTGGCAGGGCAGCCAGTGCCCAGGCCCCTCCAGAGACAACTTGGTAACCTCAGGTGCCCAGATGGCAGGGTTCCCCTTACACATTCGCAGTTTGCCTTCATGAAACATTTTCAAAGAATCAACCTCCAGCACCATAATGGGCCCAAGGTAGTAGCACCAGGGCTGCAGCCTTAGAACTAAGGCTGTGGCCTACACATGCCTCCTGTCTCCTCCCTGGGCTGTGGGACCGGGCTGCTTCCAAGCAGCCTTGGGACCAAAGGGTGGACATTATGCTCTACCCAACACTGGAGCCCAGACAAGGAGGCAACTTTGCTCGTCCTCCTTGACCAGGTTAAAACAAATTTGGAGCCTGGTCAGCCTCTGTTTTGCATACAGTATGTCCACAGGCTGAGGAAACACCTATAAACATTTTGAAGAAAGGCAAACATGACGAGATAGGTGCCGGAATCACTTGTTGCTGCTTTTGCATGCTGCTCCGTCTTCAGGGCTCTCGCTCTGTCCCTCGGCGCTGCGCTGTAGTGTGAGAACTCAGACTGAGACGGGGAATCCTTGGTTCACTTGCATGGGGCATTGTGTTACCTCTATCCCCCCTTGCTGTAATTGGGGTGGTCCTGGCACACTTGATATCTAGACAGCTTTTCATCAGTTGCTCATCAGCATGCTAATTGCTGTATGACTAATTATGCCCTGAATTCCAGTTGATTTTCTTAATGAGACAGCTGGGTTAATTATGTAATCATATGATTACATTAGCCTAGAGTGCCCTGGCAAAAAAGTAGCGTCTGCCACACTGTGATGTCATCACAGGGATGGCACTCACAAGGGCCACATCCACCCTCTGGCTGATGGCAGGGGACAGCCCCGTTGCCTGCGCAAACCTGGGCTCGGGTTTTATGAAGTAGGTCTTCTCGTTTCTCACAATATTCAGAAAAGCAGCTCCCCACTGGTCTGGCCTTCTGTCCGACCCCCTTCCTTCCTTCCGGCACACCTCGGCCCCACCTAATCACCCCACCTGATTGGAAGCCCTGCTTTCCCGCCTCTGTGGTCTCCACGAGGTCAGCACTGGCCTCGTCCTTCTTCAGGACTCACCTGCACTACAACGGTGGGGCTGTCGGTGTATGATAGTGATCTAGGAAATCCAAACAGAGCACGCCTGAGTCCTGGGAGGCCCGCAGTGAGTTAGTTCACGTAATCTACACAGCATAGACTGGCCCCGACCTTCTGTCCACTGTCCCCCATCTGTGTGCTGTTTCAGACCTCCTCTCCGCTCTGATCTCCACCCCTCCTATTTTACTGAGAACATGTGTGATTAGACGAGGATGACATCTTCCAGCCACTGGCCAGCTCTCTACTCCCATTACAGCAGAAGCTGAGAGCTGGTGATGCCTGCTGCACCCACCTCCCACCTGGGCTCCACTCTTCTCTCTCAGGACTCTCAGCTTTTTCCTTTTCTCCACTTACAAGCTCCCTCTGGGTGACTTCTCGTGTCTCTCAGGCTCTCAAACTCCACATGACCACAAGAGTACAGGTCATTTCTCCCAAGCCCCTCTCCCCTGCCCTGCCCAGGAAGGTAAATGGCACCACCATTCATGCACTGGCTTAGGCCACAAATGCAGGAGTCAGCCTGAAGTCCTTCCATAGCCAGTCTATCAGTAAGTCCTTTGACACAGCCTCCAGAATATGTCCTGAATTTGGCCACTCATCACGTTACCCACCACCACCCTCATCCAGCCACCATTACCTGCTGCCTAGCACTCACGCCTTCACTCCACCTCATCCGTCCATCCTTTGCACAGCAGCCAAATAGGTATAAGTCACAGTCTGCAAACTGCTTTTATTCATTTACCCCAACAGTAAAAATTTTGAATTTGTAACTATATTTTTCCTCTCTCCCTCCTTTCTTTCCTGTCAGTCTATCTATCTGATACACATATGTAATTACTGTAGTGTATTAAATACATTGTAAATCATACTAAAAATAGAATTAAAGGATGTGATGAAGAATAAAAAGGACTTAAACTTTATATTCTATTAGGATTGCAGAAAACTCACTATAATACTCTACTTCAAAATCAACTTCATTGAAGCATAATTAACATAGAAGAAAATACACCCATTTTAATTGTATAATTTAGCCACCCTCACAATCAAGATATATAACATTTCTATTCCTCAAACTTTTCCTCATGACCCCACATGCCGGCAACCGCTGATCTGCTTTCTGTCACTGTGGGTGAGATTCATCAGTTCAGGAGTTTCACATATAGTCCCTGGGTTTGTTCTCTTGTGTCTGGATCCTTTTCTCAGCCCCATGTGTTGGGGATTCATCTTGTTACTGGCCTCATGGACCTTTTCATTGAAGAATGGTAGTCCACTCTGTGGGATGTACCAGGTTGCTTACCTATCCACCTGATGGGAATTTGGATTGTTTCCTTTGTGGCTCTTCTGAATAAACCTGCTAAAGCATTCATGGACAGTTGCTATGTGGACATAGGTTTTCATTTTTCTCAGGTAAATGCCCAGGATTGGAATTGCTGGGGCATGTAGTAGGTGCATGTTCAGCTTGATAAGAAACTGCCAAATCATTTTCAGCATGACCAGGTTGGCAGCACAGTGGATATGGCATCAACCTGGGATGCTGAGGACCCTAGTTTTAAACCCCGAGGCCACCAGCTTGAGCCTAGGGCCACCAGCTTGAGCATGAGATCATAGACATGATCCCATGGTCACTGGCTTGAGCCCAAAGATTGCTGACTTGAAGCCCAAGGTCACTGGCTTGAGCAAGGGGTCACTGGCTCTGCTGGAGCCGCCCACCCCCACCCCTGGTAAAGGCACATATAAACAACTAAAGTGCCATGACTACAAGTTGATGCTTCTCATCTCTCTCCTTTCCTGTCTGTATATCCCTGTCTCCTCTCTCTCTCTCTCTCTTGCTAAAAAAAAAACCAAAAAACAAAAGAAAAGAAACTGCCAAACTTTTTCAAAGTGGTTGTGTGTTTATCCTCCCGCAATACACGCGGGAGCTCTGGTTGCTCTGCAGCCTCTCCATCATTGGGTATTGTCAGTCTTCGAGTTTAGACATCCTAGTGAGCGCATAGCCTGTTTTGTCAAGATTTTAATTTGCATTTTCCTGATGACTGATGATGCTGAATATTTTTTTCATGTGCTTTTTGGTCATTTATAGATCTTCCCTTATAAAATGTCTAAACCTTTTGCCCATTTTTTATGGGTTGTCTTACAAAAATTTTAATGGGTTGTCTTGCAAATATCTTCTCCCAGTTGGTTGTCATTTGAAGAGCAGGGGTTTTTTATTTTAATGAACTGAAGTCCAGTTTATTGGAGGGTTTTGTTTGTTTTTTTGGTTCTTGCTTTTTATTTCTTAAGAAATTATTGCCACCTGACCAAGCGGTGGCACAGTGGATAGAACCTCAACCTGGGACGCAGAGGACCCAGGTTCAAAACCTTAAGGTCACCAGCTTGAGCGCAGGCTCATCTGGCTTGAACGCAAGGTCACTGGCTTGAGCAAGGGGTCAATCGCTCTGCTGTAGCCTCCCCCCCATCCCCATCAAGGCACATGAGAAAGCAGTCGAATGACTAAAGTGCCGCAACGAAGAATTGATGCTTCATATCTCTCTCCCTTCCTGTCTGTACCTCTCTCTGTGTCTCTCTAGCCAAAAAAAAAAAAAAAAAAAAAGAGAGAGAGAGAGAGAAGAAGAAATTATTGAATAGCCCAAGGTCATAAATTTTTTCTCCTGTGTTTTTTTTATTGAAGTTATAGTGTTATCTTTTACCTTTAGGCCTATGATGCACTTTTTTTTTTTTTTTTTGTATTTTTCTGAAGCTGGAAACGGGGAGAGACAGTCAGACAGACTCCCGCATGCGCCCGACCGGGATCCACCCGGCACGCCCACCAGGGGGCGACACTCTGCCCACCAGGGGGCGATGCTCTGCCCCTCGGGGGCGTCGCTCTGTCGCGACCAGAGCCACTCTAGCGCCTGGGGCAGAGGCCAAGGAGCCATCCCCAGCGCCCGGGCCATCTTTGCTCCAATGGAGCCTTGGCTGCGGGAGGGGAAGAGAGAGACAGAGAGGAAGGAGGGGGGGGGGTGGAGAAGCAAATGGGCGCTTCTCCTGTGTGCCCTGGCCGGGAATCGAACCCGGGTCCTTGCACGCCAGGCCGACGCTCTAACGCTGAGCCAACCGGCCAGGGCCCTATGATGCACTTTTGAGTTAATTTTGATGGATGGTATAACGTAAGGTCAAGTTTCATTGAAAAACCAATGGATGATAGACATGAGGTCTTTTTCTGGACCCTCTTTTATTTTATTGATCTATGCTTATGTTAATATCATACTATCTTGATTATTGTTTTCTTTCTTAAGAGTGTCAAAGTTTGTTTTGTCAAGCATTTAAATTACTTGCAGATCAGCTCCATCATTCTGAAGCTTGTGTTTAAGCTTTTAGGGAGTGGGTCTGGAGTAGCCTTTACTTTAAGGTTAATTTTTACCTCCATTCTGGTGTGGCCCTTCCGGTATCTCTACTAAATGTCCTGGCTGTTCATCAAGTGTCTCCACTGTGGCTAGTTGCAACTCAAAAGTCTTCTAACCCTCTCTGAACTCTGGGCTTGTTCACTTATGCCTTCCTTGTAGTTCTTTGTCCAGCCTTGGGGACTTGCACCCTGTGCATATATATGTCCCTTGCCTTTTAGCAACATGCTCTTGATTACTCACCTGCAGATTTTTCTAACTCTTTCTCTGCATATCTTTCTCCTTTCCAGTGTTCTACCCTACAAATTCCAGATACCTCAGCCTCCCAACTTCAGATCTCTGTCTTCTCAGCTTAAGAAGACTCAGTGCTATACTTGGGTTCCTTCTTCCCTGTGCCATAATCTAGAAAGTGCTTCCTGGAAGAAAGTGAGGATGGCCGTAGGGCTCACCTCATTGGTGTCCCTATTTGCAAGGATCACGGTCATTCTCTGCCAGTTCTCCAATAACTGTAAATGGATGTTTCTTATACAATAGTTTGCCTAATATTCTGGTTGTTTGTAACTAGAGGGTAAGTCCAGTATCAGCTAATTTGTCATGACCGGAACCAGAAGTCTCCCAGTTATATTATTTTTATTCTTGGTTTTAATGGCTGTCATAAATGGCTGGAAAAATAACTCACAAAGATACATAGATCCAAACAAAAGCAGCACATTAATGGCTATCTTTATGAAAAGATGATTCATACTCTTGAAACCTGTGTACCAGTTATAAGATGGTATTTGTTGAAATTCAGCTAGTTTGAATTTTACATCATACTCAATTTTCCTGCTAACGAGTCAGAAGATACTGTATTTTTTTATATTAGTAACAAATGGTTTGAAACTTCTTTTGGCAAATATTTTATCAGGTTTGAGTTAGTTGATAATATGCAACATTTATTGAGTGTTAACTCTATGCCCGTCAGTTTTCTAAGTGTTTGAACATATTATCTTTAATATTAAGTAATTTGTGTAAGGTTGCACAACTAGTTAAGTGGCACAGCTGGGATTTGAACATGTGCAATCTGCCCCATACTCTAAACCATTATTCTATACTCACTCTCATATGATAAGAGGATTGAGACATTTTTGTAGACCATATTGTCTTTGCCCATAGTTTATATAATGATGGGAACATTTCCAAATAGCCACTTTCAGAATGGTGTCACAATAGATGGGTTTCTTTCAAGAAATAATATTTACGAAGTATTAAAACATTACATTGACTTCAAAGACATTGATTGTATTTATTTTCTTTAATGTTTGCCAGACAACATATGACTGATAGCTGTCTGCTGTCACAGAACAGGACAGCTAATTTGAAATAGTTAACTTTTAAAAAAAAATTTTATAACTCATCTTTAAGCTTAAAACTCTTAAATGCTTTGCAACTAGAAAACCAACAAACCTTTTTATGATTCGAAGAACTGCAGCTTTTTTCTCCTGCTGCACTCGCTCATCCTGCAAGAGTCCTAGTCTCTGATGGTTTTTCCCTCTAGGAGTAGAATTGCATCCAAACTTGGTCCTCTGGCTTTTTCAGCGTTGCATTCTGATGTGACTGATATGCTACCTACTGCACTAACAAGGTACCTCGGACATGTATTTTCAGCTCTAGAATTCTATTTTAGTCTTTTCTACATATTCATTTCTCTCCATTGTGTTCATATTTTTGTTTAAATCCTTGAGCTCCAGGCCTTTCTCCCTGAACACTTGTGCTTTGCCACTCTCCCTTCCCCTGTTGCAGCATTACTGGCTTCTCCCTATGCCCTGAATATGCCACATTCACACCCATCTCTGACCTCTGCAATGCTGTTTCCTCTGCCAGGGATCTTCCCTGTCTCTTTTCTTCACCGTCCACATCCCAAGAGAGCCTCCTTGTTGTCTGTCTCCAGTACCCATTCCCCTTCTGCACACTGTTTCCTCTCTTCTTCATGCCTGGAAGTACATGACAGTATTCTATTTTATTTGGTTCTGCTTTTTGTCTATCTCCCTCACTTCAGAATGTCAAGTCTTTGAGAGTAAGGATTTGTTTGTTCGCCATCGTGTCCCCCCCAGCACCGAGAGCAGTTCTGATGTCTTAGAATGGATACTTAGGCGCCAGCAGGAGACTGAACTGTGCCTGGCTCTTCCCTGCTCCTTCTGCCCCTGCATGCTGCCTCTTCCACGTGAACTAACTGCCCCGCAGTCTCCAGGGGTCTGAACTCTGTCTTTAAAAAAAAAACAAAGAAAAAACCCTGCTTTTCCCAGTTTCTCTCTCTGGGAGTGAGCTTCCATTCATCTGATCTGCATGACTCATCTCATTTTACTTTTGTTGTTTGTGAACATGGTTTATCTCTACTGTGAAGTTGTGAAGTTGGTCCCAGCGGATATGGCCGAATGTCTATGCCCAGTACCTTACTTGGGCCTTACCCAGAGCATAGAAATGCTTCGGAAATATTTGTTAGATTAGGACTTGAAGAGACAGGATAATTTAGGCCTTGGCTGGTTGGCGCAGTGGATACAGCGTTGGCCTGGCATATGGACATCTCAGGTTCATTTACTGGTCAGGGCACACATAAGAAGTGACCATCTGCTTCTCTTCCCCTCCCTCTGCTTCTCTCCTTCTTCCCCTCCCACAGCCAGTGGCTCAGTAGTTCTGAGCATTGACCCCAGGCACTGAGGATAGCTTAGTTGATGATTCGAGCATTGGCCCCAGATAGGGGTTGCCTGGTGGATCCCAGTCAGGGCATATGTGGGAGTCTGTCTCCCTATCTCCCTTTCTCTCACTTAAAAAAAAAATAAAAGAGAGAGACAGGATAAGTTAGTTGGCAGCTAGTTCAGGAAGCAAAAATCTTTATTAGAATTTTGCCATGCCTGGGCCCTGGCTGGTTGGCTCAGTGGTAGAGCGTTGGCCTGGCGTGTGGGAGTCCCAGGTTCAATTCCCGGCCAGGGCACACAGGAGACGTGCCCATCTGCTTCTCCACCCCTCCCCCTCTCCTTCCTTTCTGTCTCTCTCTTCCCCTCCCACAGCCAAGGCTCCATTGGAGCAAAGTTGGCCCAGGCGCTGAGGATGGCTCTGTGGCCTCTGCCTCAGGTGCTAGAATGGCTCTGATTGAGGCAGAGCGACGCCCCAAGATGGGCAGAGCATCACCCCCTGGTGGGCATGCCGTGTGGATCCCGGTCGGGCGCATGCAGGTGTCTGTCTGACTGCCTCCCCGTTTCCAGCTTCAGAAAAGTACAAAAAATAAAAAAAAAAAAGAATTTTGCATACCTGTTTGCCTGGCCAATTTCTCCCCTATCCCTTAAGTGAGAAGCAGCACCAGATATTACAGAGCCCCCTCCCCAACCCTGACTGTGATGGCTGGAGTTAATGATATAATGTTACATGTACTTAGGACAAGGTGCTGAATGAATACAGGTGACTGTGTTGTTGTTTGTTGTAATTATGCTCTTTGAGTCCTGTGTTGCATAATGAGCTCTGTAAGTGCCCCAAAGAGTGCTTTAGGAATTAACTATTGGATGATTGTAGAACACAACACGTTGCAAGTTTGTCACATTGGGTGGATGGAACTGGCATGGCAATAAAGCATGTTGAATTGGAAGAGGCAGGGAAGACAGGTTGAGGTTTTGTGTATTCCTGTTCCAGGTTTGGGTGTGTTCTCTTGTCTCCCCCAGACAATTCCCTAATTGAGCTGCTTAGGTCGGAGGCTTGTGACGTTCAGGATAAGGCCTAACAATACTTGTGTGGGGTTTAAATGGCATTGGAAATCATTAACAAGACAAAAAAGCTATGATTTCCCCTAGATTAGCATGCAGGTTGGGGTTTGGCATGCTGAAATTCGTTGTTTTGGTCTCTAGCCCAAACACGCTAGAGTCATTATATTGTCATGTGGTAATTAGCTGTTCCTTTAATGCAAGTAATAAAAATTAAGCCTAAGAGGTACTTTAGCAATGCCTTTTACATAATCCAAAACAATATTCAAATGCTGTAGGCGTTTAGTCATTCAACTGTACTGTAGTAAAGTTTGAAGTTTAATGCATAGAGATGTTTGAACATTCAGTTCATTCTTTATTCTGTGACCAGCTTTGCTACTTAGGCATTAACCTTTAATAGTGTTAAATTAAATATACATGCCATAATGAATAATTATGAGATTGCCAGAATTTTCATTTACAATATAGTGCTTTGAAAATTTGTCTAAAGGTCTAGTTACCATTCACTTGATAATGCGCATGTTATTTTTATATGTCACTGAATTCCTTGCTGAATCGAACGAGGGAAGCTATTTTCTTATTCGTAGCAGACACAGTGAGTTCTAGCCTTTTAAAAGGAATGGACTGGAAATATTGTTGATGGAAATTTTAGGGATTGAGGGCAGTATACTAACTTAGCTCTTTAAAGATATAATTGGTACTGGCAGTTGTTCCGGAAAGCCAACGTGAACGATCACTAACAGAATGTTATACAAGTGCAGCGGTTCTCCTTCTCAATCCTTCCCTGACCTGTGTCAAGTTTAAAAGGTAGTTCTGTAGGAAGGGAGCCGTGTGGACACACTGTTTATTTCCTTCAGACCATTTGCCCAGCACGAGGTCATGGAGGGGGGAGGGGTTAGGGGTGTGAAGGTACCCGGAAAGATACTTAAACTAAAAAAAACAAAATACTATACCTGGAATATTCTGAGTAATTCAGTCTTTAGTGTTATTACTACTCCTACTTACAAAGAACTATCTCCCCAAAATAGCTTTTGAAGTCTAATTTAATGTAAATATTTTAATGCAGATTACAATAATAATGAAGAGCCACAAATGAGAAAGTGATGTAGTCCTACACTGTCTATACACACAGAATAAATGCCCGGCAGACGGGTTTCCCGCGATGGACAGTGTTGGTGTTAAACCCACGTGCAGGTCTGCCGCTGTGCTGGACACATCCCAGCGCCCGCCTTTTGTAAACTCTGTAAAGACACTGGCATCTCGGAGAGTTCCTGGCTCCTGGTAGACGCGCCGACTGACACATGGTGGATCTAGTCCTCGTTTCCAGGAACCAGGGGTGGTCTGAAAAATTAATGACTCTGGTATTTGAAATTTAAGTGAGCTGTTGAATATATACCCTTGTTGATCCACTCTGCATGGTGTTTAGCATTCCTCAGCCGGAGACTAAATCCTCGCTGCCGTATCACAAGTGATGCTGGCGTCCATACCAGAAATATCTTTAATAATCTTTCCTAAGCCCAGCGGGCTTGGGTATTCCACTCTGACAGAGCGCAAGAGTTTTAGAGGAAGTTCTCTGCTGGTGCCCAGCAGGTGGATTATAAGCACCTTTTAGGCAGCACAAGAAAAAATAAAAGATCAAATTGATGCCAGAAGAATGTTTAATGTCTTTCCATTTTTATGTTGAAGGCCAAGAGTTAGTATCATAAATTCTGTATCTGCAATCTTTAATTTTAGATTAAAATTTAGTTTTTTATAACTAAATCTGATAGCAGATAGTACACTGAATTGGCCATAAGACCTCACCTAACTGACCCAGATGCCATCTCCTACTGTTTAGACTATAATTAGAACGTGGCAGCCCGCTGGCTACCTGGCCCAGTGGCCTAGGGACGGGTCACAGTGGGTTGGCTCACCAGCTGCAACTCTGGGGGATGGCAGGACCTCCCAGGGGAGAAACCTAGCAGTCTCCAGTCTCCCACTCACCTGACCCTCTCATGAGTGTCCTCGGTTAGTAAAGGAGGATTGTGATAGAAAATGAACATGTCCTAAATAGGGTCGCCTCCAATACAGGCTGTATTTATTTCCTCTTCTCTGTCTGGGATCTTCCGTGTTGGAACACCAGTCACTTGGGGTTAGCAGACCTGGGTTTGAGTTCTTTGCCTGCTAGCCAGAAAACTTTGGGTAAGTCACCTGGTGTTCCTGAGCTTTGAAAAGAACAAGTACACGTCTTCTGTCTCTTTCCCAGCATTATTGTGAGGCTCAAATGAATGTCTGTAAAAGTGTTTTGTGACAGCGAGATGCTCTCAGAGTATCTGGTGTTATTTCCAGCTTCATAAGAATTATTGTAAACTGGTGGCGTGTGGCACCTCCCCATATGCACTGCCAATCCTCCAGGTGCAGCTCTCGGCCAGGACTCCTCAATGTCACACTCTGACAGAGCAATGGGCAAATCCCAGGGAGTCCATGGCCATTTTCACCCCGTGTTCATGCTTTGGAGGCCCTGGGGTGGGTCTGCATACACACCTCTATAGGCAACAGAGAAGTCCCCCATCTCTACCACAGGGCTCCCAGGGACTCGGAAGGAGATGGCAAGGCCACAGGTGCCTCAACTTCTGGCAAGTGGTGGCAGCCCGAGAGCTGGAGGCTAACTTCCTAGGCACCCCAGGAGACCTGCCTGAGCCTCCGCGTGACTCCGACTGCGGCTTGTCTGTGTGCAGAGTAGGGTGATGTGTGTTTCCCTCCCCTGCAGATCCCGTGCCGGCCCTGGATCTCGGGCAGCAGCTCCAGCTCAAAGTGCAGCGCCTGCACGACATCGAAACAGAGAACCAGAAACTAAGGGAAACTCTTGAAGAATACAACAAGGAATTTGCCGAAGTGAAAAACCAAGGTTGGTGGAAGATACGTTCTTTGCTCAGCTTTTTCTTTTTCTTTTTCTTTTAATTGCCTTCCTCATACTGTTGGGACTAGCTCTAATTATAATATACATCATAAAGTCAGGGTGGGGTAAGAATCAGAATCGTTAAAAAGAGATAATAATAATGCTTAGCTATTTAGAAGTAAAACTTTTCCTCTGCACAGTAACTACATATGATTTTATTGCCCTATGACGGGACTGATCAGGATTCTTTTAAAATTCTTTCTGTATCATCATGTGATAGGATCTGTCTTTTAAAAGAATGATGCGTTGCCTGCGGGTGACACCTGTCAGAGAGCCAGCTTATGATCAAAGGGTCACATACAGTAAGTCATTTAATAATTGCTGCCGATACATTAAGGCTTTAGACGCATTCTACAAGTCTGCATGCTTAAGCACTACTGTTTCCTTGTCAGCGTCACCTATTCATTACAAATTTAATGAAAGAAAACGACCTCTTGGTGTGGTTGCCCAGCCCTCAACAAGACAGAGAGGGCAAAGGTTGCCCAGCTTTTCCTGTCAGGGAAGAACAAAGAAGTCGCTCCCACACCTAAAATCCAGATGTATCCAGATTCCAGGAACCTTAAACTTCCTGGTCTTGAAGAAAAACCACAGGCCTATCTGACGGCAGCTGCAGACTTTTCAGGCAACTCCAAGTAGAAATGCAGCCTGTTTGTTTTTGTTTGGGGTTTGGGTGAGGAAGGAGTGAGAAAAGAAAGGGAGATCACTTGGGTGACCTCCTCCGAGTGGCCTTCTATTTTATAGTCTGCAAGGGTTGGATAAACAATTAACCAATGAAGATATTTGAAACTGTCCTTGGGCTTTGAGACCATTGAAGACAGGCTTGCAAGGCAAGATTGTCCACGGAAAGGATCCAGGATGAGACTATGATGAACAGCTGGAAGGTACAGGCCTGGGCCACGCGGGCAACGGTCCCGTGGGTCCCCATCCTCGGGAGGCCAGAGGTGGGGGACAGCTGAGACCTCTCCCACCTCCATCTGGTGCCACAGGGAGCGGTGAGTCATTGGGCTCAGGGATGGCTCTGTGCTGCTGAAAAGTGAGCTGTCAGACTTACCAGGCAGGGATCTGGGCGAGAGAAGGTGCTGCCTTCCCCCCAGTAGACAGGCTTCTTTTCAGAACCCAACTGCTCAAGTGAAAGGTAACCTGTAAATACTTGCACCTGAGTTTCGATGCAGCCCTGCCCAAAAGGAGTGAGCTATGAGTTTTTGTTTGGGTTTGGGGGGTTTCAGTTGTTTTTCTCCCCAGTGGCCTCCATCATCTTCCTGTGGCACATCCACTCTTGGTATTGTCTTTATTTTCATTTTGTTTTTTGGAGGAAGTGCAGGTGCCGGTCTCCTTCCCCCACCTTGCTTCGTCTGTGCCTCCACGGCCAGTCGCCCAGCGAGGACCCTAACTGAGTGTGAGATGTTCTGCTCCCCAAAGGCCCCATCTACTGGGTGTTTATAAATGAAATAGTATATTATATAGTCAGAGACATAAGAACAAAGGCACCAGGGGGCATTCATTCAGTCCTGGTTTAAGTCCCTTCATTGCCTCTGTTTAGCTGAGCGACCTTAAACAAGGGCTCTCACTTTCTTAGAAGCCTTGTTTTCATGGGCGGAGGATTCTCATACCAACGGGTGGGATTATTGCGGGCTAAATGAGATGCAGGCGAGACATTTAGCACTGTTCCTGACACTCAGTAAAGATCAGCTGCTCTTAGCCTGTTGTTTTGTTTTTTTTCTAGAATTCTCCACCTTTTTTTTATTTATTGATATTTTAACAGATTTTCCCAACCTCCAGAAAAATGTCAAGTTCCTCTCTTTTTTTCCCACTATAAAAATGATTTTAATTTGGAAGGGTTGGGGTGCATGTCACTTGTTTTAATCATCACAGCCATATTGTGGATGGATAAAAAGTTACAGCCGGAAAGGAGTTTATTATGTGTTATAATCCTCCCCATTTAAAGATGAGCAAGTTGGGGCCCTGGGCACAATGAATTTGAGCAGAGCACTGCAGTGCCCTTTCTGCCACTCTGTTCTTTCTCCTCACCTGCTCACATACAGGGGATCCTGCTGGGACACAGCCAGGAGAATGTCCTGGACCCAGGCCGGGGTGCAGGAGGAGGACCAGAGTCAGAGGCTCCAGGACAAGTCAGCCCCTGGCTTAGGCTCAGCCAACCAGTGAGCAGCCCACCCGGGGTTGGGAGGTGGCAAAGAGACCTCCTCAGACAGAGTGGGAGCCCCCAACTGGTGCACCAAAGTCCCCTGGAAGGAGCATAGGTGTGTCACATTGAGTGCTCATTGGAACAAGCACTGGGGTCCAGAGGCTGCACAGATATTTCCAATCAATTGTTGGAGGCAGAAATATTATATGTTTACATCGTTGCATAGATCATTGACTTAAAAGAACATGCAAGCCTTTTCAGAGGTGACCTGCCTTGGTATTCATTTTGGAAGTGTTCTACCTGTGCCCAACTTTGTCCCTATCAGTGTGTCTTGACAGTATTGGGTACCACTATCTTAACATCATGCTCACAGAGCCCTTCTTTCAGGCCCAGAATAACTTTCAGGCCCAGAATAACCAGTCAAAAAGGGAGAAAGTCCCCCATTCTTCTTTCAAATGCCCTGACAGGGTCATTAGTTTTAATTCCCTCTCTTCCCCTAAAGAGAACCTTCTGAGTCCCACTGAATAAAAAGGGCCAATTTCTTCTTTTAACAAAAGAGTCTTTAGTGTTTATCCACTAAGCCATGTAAATATTAAATGCCCAGTGATGTGTGCCTGCCTTGCCCAGCATGTCTCTGCAGCTTAGATGGTGAAGGTGGATATGAGTTACAGCTGAAGGAATAAGGGCCACCAGTCTAACTTCTTACTTGGGTAAAGATCAGGCAGTGGCCTTGTCCCATGAGCCTGGAGCCCAGTATCACAGCGTTGTCTGGGCCTCAGCTGTCAGCCCAGCCTCGGCTCCTTCATTCACCTGTGCCAGGTGCTAGGGCCACAGACAACCTCAGCTTTGCCTTTTAAGAGCTGGCCTCGTGTGCAGCAGGCATAGTTCTCCAAGAGCTACCACATCACTCTCCTTGAGTTGGGACCACAGTGCTCTGCCAGAGACTGTCCAGCACACAGGGTGATGCGGGGGTGTCTGTGGGAGGGAGCAGGTGGAGTGGTCCTGCCCTAGAGCTACCCATGAGTCTGAGTTAGGACCCTGCCCCGTGCGTCACATGTGCTAACACAGTGACAACTGTAAACATGCCTTCCCTGGAGGTGAGGCCTGAGCTACCTGGGGACAGACAGTCTGCCCTTCCAAGAGGCCCTGTATCCTGAGCCTGGGCACTTCAGGGCTCCTTCTTTGCACAGCACCACTGACCATACCCTAGACCAGGCGTCCCCAAACTACGGCCCGCAGGCCGCAATGCTGCCCCCTGAGGCCATTTATCCAGCCCCCACTGCACTTCTGGAAGGGGCACCTCTTTCATTGGTGGTCAGTGAGAAGAGCACTATATTTGGCAGCCCTCCAATGGTCTGAGGGACAGTGAACTGGCCCCCTGTGTAAAAAGTTTGGAGACCCCTGCGACCCTTACCCTCCATGATCCTTACCCTCCATCAAGTGCAGCTCCCCCAGGACCTGTCCGTCTGCCAGACTCTGGCCTGGACGGAGGCTGCTCTCTGCACCCAAGCTGCAGAGTGGGTCCCTGACAGCCAAGGAGATGCACATTGTAGCCACTTAACTCACTCATGTTTCATCACTGTGACACAGCAAAGGTGTACCCACAACGGGGGGTGAGAGGGCTGTAGATGTACGTGAGTTCGGCTAAGACGGTGTCTTCCAAAATGTGCACACAATTATGAACTGTTTTCTTTGTAAGAAAGTACTTAAACCCACACTAAAACTTTATTAATTTTCCTCAGTAGAGGACTAATTTAAGACTCATCAATAAGATGTTATATTTTACCATTGATTCCCCTCTCCTTTTTTTAAGATGTATTAGAGGAACCGTAGCTCTTCTTCCAAGCAAATTCATTGATTCTCCTCAACCTAAACGTTTAAAGTTCAATTTAACATTTAGGGAGTAAAAGGTCTCTGAAGGGACTCATAACCATTGATTTTGTGTCAGAGTTGAAGAGCTAAAGTTTAAAACACCGATCCTACTCAGTTACGAAGTCTGTGTATATAGCCACACGGAACTGGGCGTCTCTTACTGTAGTTTTTTTTTTTTTCTTTCTGCAGAGGTTACGATAAAAGCACTTAAAGAGAAAATCCGAGAATATGAACAGACTCTGAAGAACCAAGCCGAGACTATAGCTCTTGAAAAGGAACAAAAGTTACAAAATGATTTTGCAGAAAAGGAGAGGTGAGCATGTGTTAGGATTTGCGCATACTGGTGTAATATTTTACCTCTAAATTTCACATGACAAGACAGTTTTTAAAATGCGCCTGTGAAATATGCACAGGTTGTGAACCAGAATCCTGGGGGCTATAGGCAAAATTCTGTTTGGAAAGTAAAGGTGTCTTTTATCCTGTGGTGTATGCAGCTACCTTGAGTGAAGTGTATGTATGAGCCTCTTCCCACTGGCGGACAGTGTGTCAGTGTATCTGTTCAGGACATGCAGGTTCAGAGGTTGAGCCTGAAGTGTGTATGGCTGGCACTTGGCAATCGTGCACCTTTTCATTACCTCGCAGTGCTTCATAATACCAGGGAGCTGAGATCAGTAAAATATGTTAATGAACCATCCACCTGCTGTGAGTTTCAGCTCCCTGACAGCCTGCTTCAGCCACAATTTTTCCACAAATAGGAGCTGGTTTTTCACTATTATGATGATTTAATGAAAGTTAGATTCCTTGTAAAAACTGTAAGGACTGTTGAAGTTACCACTCCAGATGACATAAATTGGGTTTTTAGAACTCCAGTGAAGTACAGATTTTATACTTTAAACCTGTTATAAAGAAATATGTGTATCCATTAACAAGAGGCACTAACGGTGTGGTTTCGAGTGAGAAGCCAGGCCCGATGTTGACTCTGAGTGCAGCTACTTGCCCTTCTATTAGGCGTGCTCCGTGAAGATGTTGGGCTCACCGAGGCCTCTCTGGAGCACTCTTAGGCTGGCTTCGTTTAGGAAAGAAGAATACCCACTCTGCTCACCTAGTGCCTGCTCTGACCTGCCAGGCCCTCTTGGAGCATATTGCTGAGTCCAGAACATACCCGCAGAGTGGATGTCTCATTTTACAGATGGAGAAACAGGGCCTCAGCTTAGGTGCTCTCCCCCCGAGTCCCCCTAAAGGGGGACCAGGGCCTGACCTACCCTCGCAGCCCTAGCCTCCCGGTGCTCAAATGGAGCTTCACCAAAGTCCTCGCTTCAGGACCAAGGCCAAGCCCAACTCTGCACAGAGCCGCCGCACCACACTGCTGAGAAAATGGGGCTGGGAACAGCCCACAGAAAAGGAGTCAAGGCTCTCAAAGATGAGCGGACTCTTAATGCCTTCTAGGAAAGCACTTTGTACCCAAAGCGATGCTCACCCTAGTTATTGATAATGGGTGGAGGGGGGTGTAAGCTGTTGAAATGCTCGCCAGTGAGAAAAGGGTCAGTAAAAGATGGGCCATCCTAACCAGGACATTAAGCAACCATTAAAATAGTAGTTATGTAGAATTTGCAGTAACACCAGAAATGTATCCAGCATAATAGAAAGTGAAAAATACATGATGAAAGATTATGTAGTGTTATTCTATTTAGAGCAAACTCATTACAAAAGTGGGGAAATAAACTCACATGGTAATTTAATATTTTGAAGTTGACTTTTCAAGTTAGGTAAAAAGGGTTTATTCTATTACAAGATATGACTGACTGACCTCTGAGGGTGGAGAACAAAGCTAGATCTTTACTGTTACTCTTCAACAAAAAAAGCGAAATGGATCTAGGATTTATATATTAATGATTAAACCATGTACATAGTGGAAGAAAACTTGGGCAAATATTTTTTTTTAATAATCTTGGAGTGGGGAGATCTCTGTAAGCATAAAAGGAAAGTTACCTAAATATGGGTACCTAAAATTTACAACAAATACCAATAAACAGCATTTTTAAAGCATCAAGAGACTGGGAAGAAATAGCACCACATAAGAAAAAGGACTAATTTTCTTTATATACAAAGAACTTCTACAAATTAATAAGAAATAACTAACCAGCACCACAAAAAAAATGGGCAGAGGCTATGAGCAGGTAGTTCATACAAACAAAAATGCTCTAAGAGCAAAACTAAGTTTAATATTTTTCATTGTAGGCATAGGGAAACAGACTCTCACATACTGTTGAAGGGAGCTTAAATTGGTAAGATTTGTTTTGTTGGGAAGTTTCTCAGTGTCTATCAAAACAAAAAAAACTTGCACATACCTTTTGACCATTGTTATGGAACAGATGCACTCTCAAAATTACGCAACAAATCTACATGAAGATAACTGCAGAATTGTGTAATGGAAACAAATGATAAACAGTTTAAATGTTTGTAAAGGCTTGGTTAAGGCAATTATTTAATAAGAAGGAAGAAGTACTATATATGCTGGAGTAGAATATCTCCAAAGTAGTCGAGATAAGTGAAAAAACAAGCTTCTGATACCCTGTGTGCTGTCGGCCCTTCTGTCCTAAAGGAAGGGCCAGGCAGTGTGTATATAATATACACTGCAGTATATTACACGTGAGTGCACATTACATATACTACAGAGTATTACACTATAGTCTATTATTACATGAGTGTATATTGGTCTATAGTATATTTCATGTTGCATTATATTTCTGTACATGTAGAAAAATATTGGAAGGCTGTGAAAGAACTTTATCTGAGGAAGAAATACAACCAAGAAAGAGAAAGGGCATTTTATCTTCCATGCTCTTATAATATTTGTGTTTTGTTTTTGTTCTTGTTTTTTAGTTAACTCAGGCTATATTAGTTTTATAACTGAAGTATGTGAAAATGTGAGCAATGCATTTCCATAGGGAAGTTTCTATCGAAATTTGGGTGATTTTTTTTAAGACCTATTACTTCTACTTTTTTGTATTCCCAGGTTTATTATTATGAGAACATGTTTTATATTCATATGATATAAAAATAATAAACTTATTTTTAGAGAATTTTCTGCAGATTAGGAGGAAGGAATGCTATTAATTGACCAGGGAATTCATTGGAGATTATGGGAAATATAAATATGTGGCCTGCAGTTTAAAACCTTCAGAATTTCCCCATTAGGTATTGCAGTTGCATTCGCATTCCATTATAACAGAAATGGAACAGCTGTCACATCTATTTAGTACATCCTTTATTCCAACAGATTCCTTCATTGTGTCAGCAAAATGTAAATGTATCATTCTTCTTGTGCTAACTTCAGAAAACAATGAGTGCGTGATGATGGGTTTTTTTGTTTTTTTTAATATCTGGCATTTCAAGAACAAATTACCTTTAGGGTAACCTTCAACATCAGTTACCACCCATCAAGTCCCACAGGAGGCATGCTTCACTTTATGTAACATGACTACAAAGTTGAGGTGTATAAGATCAGTAAGCGGGCTCCACAGTGCTTGTGGCATTTGGAGTGATACCTGATCGTGCGCCTTAGCTGGCTGTGTGTTATGGTAAAGATAGCTGATCGTCCCAGCTCCAAAACACAAAAGATGTTTATGTTGGTAAACGAAATGACCAATTTAGCTTTATTGTCTTCCTTTTCAGAAAGCTGCAAGAGACACAGTTGTCCACCACCTCAAAGCTGGAGGAAGCGGAACATAAAGTTCAAACTCTGCAAACAGGTGTGACAGTCTTCATCCTTGTCAAGTTGATGCAGGGAAGACGGAAACGGGGGAAGTTGGGTCGATCTGCAGTACCCCAGGTCCCTATACTACCTGTTGCCCTGCCCCCAGGGAGCCCAGAGGAGGGAAGGGAGCCCACGCTCGAATGCCTCATTGAGCCCTGGTTCTCTACCTTGACTTCTATTAGTCACCCACACCGAGTGTTAATGTGGAGGTGGGAGGATCTGAATTGCATTTCCATCCCTTCCACAAGCCGTTCTTTCTTCCTGCTCTTTTTCCAACAGACACATCTAAATCACCAAACTGTCAGGACTGACATTTCATTTTGAACATTAGGAAAAGAAAAACTTATGTCTACCCTTAGTAAAGTTAAGGAGAACAGTAATAACAGGCCTTTAAAATGTAAAAGACAGCAAAAAAGGTTACGCTAAATTTTTTATATTTTCCTTTTTCTTTTTGTTCTGAAATGGAAATCACACTGAATATGTTATTTAAATATGTAAAATAATCACAACAAATTTAACTGACAAATGAATAATACTCAAAATATGCAAAGACCTCTTACAAATCAATAAAAATAGATAAACAGTCTGGTGGGGTAAGGATGTGAACAGGTAGTTTGCAGAAGAAATGCACATGGCTGATACACATAGGAAGAAATGTTAGCAATTTTAATAGTCTGTGAGATGCTAATTAAGTCAGTGAAAGGTTATTTTGCCTATCAGACTGTCAAAGTTTTCATTGATAATCCTCGGCCTTGGTGTGAGTATAGGAAAATAGTCATGCTCATAGTATTAATGGCACTGTAATTCGCCCCTGAGGAGGCCAGCTGGGTGGCATCGACCTGTATCGGGAGTGTCTGTCTCCTTACCCCTGCCGCTCCTCGTCCGGGCACCCCGCTGAGCCTGGCTGTGGCAGGCGGGCTCTAGGCCAGAGCTAGCTGCTGCCAATACTGCCTGTGTCCTGACATGCAGCGGGGTCCATGCCACTCCACTAAGGGAAAGGCAAGTCTCAGAGAATGTTTGTACCATCCTGTCTGCGGGGGACGAACAACATATAGATATGTGTGCAGTTAAGCGTGGAAGTATTTCTGAATGGCAAAATATGTTTAAAGGAAGGAACACTAAACTATAACCAGTCGTTATCTCTGAGGAGGTGCATGGGATGGGGTGACACAGAAGTGAAAGGGAGTTTTCTGTTCCATTCTGTATACTTTTGTAATTTTTGACTCTCTTGAAATGAGAATATATTACTTCTATCCTGTTCCTCTTTGCATGTAATTTAAACACTTAGTGTCTTACGATGGTTTTATGTCCTCTGCCTTTCAGCCCTGGAAAAAACTCGAACAGAATTATTTGACCTGAAAACCAAATATGATGAGGAAATCACTGCCAAGTGAGTCTGTGCCCGGCTTCCTCCTCCTGCGTGCATTTGGTTGGGTTGCACCTGATTTGGCTCATCCGTAAACAATTTCCCTGCTTCTCCCTTCTCTCGGCTTTGCAGAGCGGGTGGGCTTGAGGGGTGCAGGGCCTCTGAATTGCTGTAAGGAGCAGTGTCACCCCCATGAGTTGCTTGTGTCGGTTTAATACCCAGGCTCTGGCGCTCGCAAGACAATCCTCCCACCTGAAACTTTCTTCCTTAATTTTTGCGAAGCCTGGTTAACACTGTGCCTCTTTCTAAGAAATTCCGGGAAAGAGTCAGCTTGTAGAAGATGGGACACCTGGGACATTTTGTGGAAGTTGCTTGGTCTAGACCAGGGGTAGTCAACCTTTTTATACCTACCACCCACTTTTGTATCTCTTTTAGTAGTAAAATTTTCTAACCGCCCACCCGTTCCACAGTAATGGTGATTTATAAGGTAGGGAAGTAACTTTACTTTATAAAATTTATAAAGCAGAGTTACAGCAAGTTAAAGTATATAATAATAATAATTACCTACCAAGTACTTTATGTCGGATTTTTGCTAAGTTTGGCAGAATAAATCTTTATAAAACAACTTACTATAGTTAAATCTATCTTTTTATTTATACTTTGGTTGCTCCGCTACCGCCCACCATGAAAGCTGGAACGCCCACTAGTGGGCGGTAGGGACCAGGTTGACTACCACTGGTCTAGACCAATCGTATCACCTCTTCCCTGTGCCAGAGTCCATCTTTCCCACACAGGTTTATTTGTTCAGGTCACCCCTTAAAACACTGGGTTCCCCTGTGCAGATGTCATCTACATGCCGTGAGTGTGTTTGGAGGGATTTATATCACACAAGGTTCTTGTGAGAAGGAAATCGGTGATCTGCCTTAGGATCGCTTCCTGCCAGCCCTCCCTCCACGCAGAATACCAGAAAAGAAAAATAATTTTAGTATAATTCAAGAAAGGTGAAGAAGCCAAGGGCTTATTCCTGGATATGGCCTTTCCTACTGAAGTCCAGACAGGCAGTGCCAGACTAGAGTTTGAACCGCCTTTGCCTACTCTGGGAGCCTCTTCCCATCTCCCGCAATACGCATGTGCCCCTGACTGTGTGTCCCAGCCTGTTCCGGTAAGAAAGTTCTGCTATGCTCACTCACATAGGGAGGGCCTCGGTGGGTGGGGGATGGGGTGCCGCTAAATAGTGCCACCCTCCCCCCAGAATCACAGTGTAAAATATAGTTATTCTTGTGGGCCTTAACCATAAATCATTTTGAAAAACATTGCTTTGAGAGTGTTACAAAAGTTCAGCTTCGAGAAGTCAGTGCCTCTTGCCATTGTGTTTCCCTAAGCATGCTGGGAAGGTGCTGCCAGCCGTGGACACGCACCTACTTGGGGAAAAGAAACTGCCTGATGACAAAGTGTCCACTGAAACTGTTCAGAATTGATGGCAACGAATGCCATTTGTCACATGGTGGCTATATACTGTCTCTGGTTAAGAGTTATCTTTTTCTTATTGGGCTTCTAAGAAGCTGCATGGAAAATTTGTGTCCATCTGATTGGTTTTTTTTAGGGACTGAGGAAGCAACAGAGAACAGCCATCTAGGAAGAACTTAAATTTTCCTCTACTCACAGGTTTTCATCTTCTCTAGGTAGGGAACATGATGGCTGGGGAGTGACTGGGAGACGGAACCAGAGAAGAAGGGCCGTCCTAGCCTCTGTCCGCATCCTCTCCTAGCCTCACTGTAGGCCAGGCTAATGCTGGGGGGTGACTCACTTCTCTCAACCAGAACCAGAAAATGGAATTTAAAAGTATGGGAGTCAGTTGCTCATCATGAAAAGGCTTTCCTTCGGGGCTATTATCACAAACTGCTAACAGGGGCATGGGCACTTTTGCGATGTGTTTCCTGTGATTACAGCAGGAAATTCTCTTGTCTTCTCCAGAGATGAGTGGGGCGGCAGGGTGTGGCATGCAAGTGTGCATATGGAGAGAACAAGCCCGAGAGGTACACGATGGGCATGGCTCAAAGATAAGAGGTCCACTCATTGATCCAGACACTCTTGAAGTCCTCCTTTGTGTCTAGACCTGGTGCTGGGCACTGCAAAGCCTATAATAAAAGGTTTAGGGGAGAGAAAAGCCATTGCAGCCCAGTATGATCACTGCTGTGACAGACGGGACATTAGTGAGCATGGGCACCTGTGCCAGTCAGGGTCTCTGCAGAAGACAGCACACTCCAATGAGGGTAATCAGAGAGAGTTTAACATGTGGACTGTGTTGCCTTGGCATGGGCCAGGAGGAGGGGACCACAGAGAGAATGCAGCACTCCTAGTGAGCACTGGCCGGCGTCCACCATCCCCAGATTTGAAGGGGCCACCTCAAGAGAAGCTGTGGCCTTTGGAAGGGTTGGGAGAGCAGGGTAGCACCAGCAACCCCCTGGCCTCATTTTCTTCCCTTTCCCTGCTGGGACTCCTCGTGGGAAATTTAGGAGCCAGAGGGCAGCCGTCGGGGGATGGGGGAAAGGGAGCTGGAGATAGAATGGCATGCGTCCTGCACAGGACCCCACCCAGCTGGAGTGACAGGAAAGAATTGTCAAGGAAGCCTTCATGTAGGGGGTGGATTTGAGGTTGAAAGATGAGTCAAGGTGCGAGGTTCCTGGAGGCCAAAGGAAGCAGTTCCTGGGCGCAATCTGTGAAAGGCCGCAATGCTGTCTCTGTAGGGTCTCTTTACAGTCTCTGGAGGGCACGGAGGGTGGGAGGGGCTGGACTTAGGCTCAAACAGAGATTGGGCATTTCCCAGATCAGAGACGGGCTATTACTAACAAAGGCAGTGTGTGGCCAAACAGTTAATGTAAATGGTTCCCAGAGTAAGTAATCCACCAAAAATGTAGAGAATGGACTAAGATAATAATTGCTACTTTCTTTTAACTGTGGAGGCAATTGCTTCAGTCTTGTAGATCCCACATGAAGCTCCCCCTCCACATTCCTCTCCTCTTTTATTTCCTGGGAAAGGTTGTCACTCTTCCATTTGCTGCAGCCCCAGCATACATATATTTTTATTAAACTAGACATCTTTTCATTAATACATGTGAATATAAGCCCTCCAGGGGCAGATCTTTTCACAAATGGTCTTAAAACATTTCAAAACAATTTATTTTTTCTCCTCAGAAGGAGGGATTCTTACATATTTGTTGACAAAACATAGGAGGGGGTTAGGGAGGCACAGAGGACCATGGGCTTTGGAGCCTGGCCTGGGAGTGGGTCACAGGAGTCACTGCTCACTCTCCCTGTGCGACCTTGAATAAGCTCACTGACACAAGCATCTCACCTTTCTCACCTGTACAGCGGACATAGCAGTCGCCAGGGCGTGGGGTGGGTGTGAAGAGGAGCGAGGCGGGTGTGCCGCACCTGGCACACTGCAGCGGGGCTGCCAACAATAGAAGTTGTTCCTGGCGATTTCGCAGAAGGGCTTGGGGTGCTTTTTGAAATAAGTAGGCCTTGGAGAAGACTGACCTTAATGGCATCAGCTCCCCCATGAGATTTAAAGAGCATGTGTTGCCTCTGCCTCTCTGTCGTTTGGAGATGTCACTGGGGTTGACCATCCCTCACCTCCATTTTGTAAAGAAGCCTGCAGGTCAAATGCACCAGGGATGTTCCAAGACCCCTGTTTATTGTGTACAGTCATCACCCTGCGTCAGCTGGGACAGCACGGGCTGACTGTGACGGGGACGGCAGCAGTAAAGTTTTCCATGTGTAGGCTTGAAGCAAAATGTAATTAGCCTTTATGTGCAGAACAAGGACCCATTGATGAATACAGCTGGTCTTTGTTTGGTCCTGTCATTGAGAGTGGGAGGTAAAAGTGTTCTTCTTCATGTTTATTAATGCAAGATTCCTTAGACAAATGGCAAGCACAGTTTAATATTTGTTGGAACATAGCGGCATTTGCCAAAACAGTTGTTGCGTAATAGGATTGCAGGGTTTCAGATTATAACCATTTCTGGGTTAAATAAATGAATTATTTCTCTGCCTTTTTTTTTTTTTTTTTAGTTAAAAAATAATAACCTCCTTTTCAGATGATCACCCTGGGTATAGTAAATGGAGGCTTGGCACCCTAATGCAGGCGTCCCCAAACTACGGGTCGCAGGCCTCATGCGGCCCCCTGAGGCCATTTATCCAGCCCCCCGCCGCACTTCCGGAAGGGGCACCTCTTTCATTGGTGGTCAGTGAGAGGAGCACTGTATGTGGTGGCCCTCCAATGGCCTGAGGGACAGTGAACTGGCCCCCTGTGTAAAAAGTTTGGGGACCCCTGCCCTAATGACTTTACCTTGGAGATTCTAGCAAAGCAGACTGGTGTGGAGTGGTTCCCCGGGTGGACCTAGAGGCGGACAGGCTGCTGTGGCAGGCAGCAGTGGCCGCAGAGGAGGCCGGCTCTCTCACCAGACCCTCATCTTTGTGCCTGTCTTTGCAGCTGTTTCGGTGCTTAGATTGAGGCTGCTGTTGCACGCAGCAGGAGGTATGTGGCTATCCCAGCCAAGCGACCTGAACAAAAGTGCAGGGATTCCCATTTTAGCTCAAGTCCACGGCCACCTCTTTGCTCTGTTCCACAGAATTCTAGTTGCAAAAGGAGCTTCAGTTGTAACACATACAGTCAGCTTATTACATTCCTCTTAACTTGCGGGCGGAGGCTCTGAGCCGCTGATGAAAGAAAATACTGACTTGCACTGAAATACTACATTTTTGTATAGCTGATGTTAGTCTTAGGAGAATTTGCACCTCCCAAACTTTTCCTGCCAGTAAAATTCCTATTTCTTAAGGTTACTCATGTTGTATTCCTTGCCTATATGCTTTTTAAAAAGAGCTACATTGTATATACATGGACTTACACACTACATTACAAAAGAGACATTTATGATGAGGAACTTCACTAGGGTTGATTTTAGAGTTGTTTCCTTATTTCAAGTGTGTAACCAGTATTTTATCACAAAATGTGACATGCCCTGAGAAAGCAGAAAACTTTCCCACATGAGCTTGGCTTATGGTATTTCTGAAAAATTATTTCAGGGAGCCTGTGTCCCGCATTGTGGAGACAAGGAGTTCCATGCCCAGCAGTAGGGCACAAAGGACTTGAAATGCAGTTTGAAAAGGTGACAAAACTGACAGCTCAAGACAGAACTCCCAGGCGGGAAATGCCGCCGATATGTCATAGATGGGGGGGGGGGGGGGGGTGCCTGCCGTGCATGCAAATCATTCCAGACTGTTTCACTGTGGGTTTTATACATGGTATCTTATTTTCTCTTCCCAACAATCACTGATAAAGCTTTTATTGTGCTTATGGTGTAGACGAGGAAACAGTCCCGTACACACTAGGCTCCATCTAGTGCCACTGTGACCTGTAAAGTCCCTTTGGTTGTGCCTTCCTAAGAGCATGTTGCCTGTGTGGTAGGTTTCCCTGAAGAGTTTCAAGTGTGTCCGTCTCCCACAAGCCCCATTAGATTTACCTTAGCACATTGATTTCGCTTTTATCTCTTTTTTTTTGAGAGCAAGAGACAGGGAGAGAGATGAGAAACATCAACTTGTAATTGCCTCACTTTAGTTGTTCATTGGGTGCTGTTCATATGTGCCTGGCCCAGGGGGCTCAAGCCGAGCCGGTGACCCTGCACTCAGTTGCTGAGCCTCTGCTCAAGCGGATGAGCCCAAACTCTTGCCAGCAACCTCAGGGTCTCTAACCTGGGACCTCAGCATCCCAGGTTGACACTCTATTCATTGCACCACCACCAGTCAGGCTCTTTTATTTATCTTTCTACAGTTACACATGAAAGATTAGGCAACTGGGCCAGATAGAGCCCAGGTGATGAAGCCAGAGATTCACACACTACTTAATAATCTTATAAAATCCATTTTGTTTCCCCTGATTGAATTTGAAAAGACCGGTTTTACTGTCCTGAAGTAGAGTTTCTCTGCTGTACCTTAAAGAATGTAAAATTTTCTATTTCCTGTCCTTTTGATTAGTCATCAATTTCCACTATGGGTTGCTGTAATTATCCTGGTTAGATTCATTTCCCTAAAAATAGTGAAGTAGCTACTTTTATAGTTTCCATGGCATAGGCTTGAATAAAGAACCTACTGTCCATTAAACATTAGAAGGAACTGAAGCAGATTGGAGGAACACTGATGACATTTTTTTTGTGTCCTATATCTTATCTCAAAAGAGTGTGTGCATTTTGTAAAATTCCTAGGATTTTCCCCAAGAAGGAGGTGGCTTCATATTTTCAATTTCAGGTAGAAATTCCTCTGAGTGCCAAGGATTCTTTACCTGTTGCATAGATTCCACACAGGCCTAGAAATCACGTGGCATCAATGAGAATTGCCAAACTTTACTCTTCCCTCCAGCTAATCACACTGAAGGCCCACGTTGAAAATGGTGCTGGCCTGACCAGGTGGTGGCACAGTGGATAGAGTGTCGGACTGGGATGCAGAGGACCCAGGTTCGAGACCCCGAGGTCGCCAGCTCGAGCGCGGGCTCATCTGGTTTGGGCTCACCAACTTGGACCCAAGGACGCTGGCTCGAGCAAGGGATTACTCAGTCTGCAGTAGCCCCACGGTCAAGGCACATATTAAAAGGCAATCAATGAATAACTAAAGTATCGCAACGAAAAACTAATGATTGATGCTTCTTGTCTCTCTCCGTTCCTGTCTGTCTGTCCCTGTCTATCCCTCTGACTCTCACTCTGTCTCTGTAAAAATTAAAAAAAAAAAAAAATGGTGCTGGGGCCCTGGCCGGTTGACTCAGTGGTAGAGCATCAGCATGGTGTGTGGATTCAGTTCCTGGTCAGGGCACACAGGAGAAGCTACCATCTGCTTCTCCATCCTTCTCCCTTCTCACTCTCTCTCTTCCCTTCCCACAGCCATGACTCGATTGGTTCAAGAGAGTTGGCCCCAGGTACAGAGGATGGCTCTGTGTCCTCTGCCTCAGGCGCTTAAAAAAAATGGCTCCTTTGCTGAACAATGGAGCAATGGCCCCAGATGGGCAGAGCATCGCCCCCTAGTGGGCTTGCCAGGTTGATCCCTGTCGGGATGCATGCAGGAGTCTGTCTCTGCCTCCCCTCCTCTATAATAATGGGGGAGAAAAAGAAAAGAAATGGTGCTGCAACTACGTAATAAAGGTGGCAGGCTAGTTACAGATGTGATATGCACAGACATATAGACTGTGCATAAAAACACATTTATATGTGTGTACATATAGCTGTCTCATATGTGGATAGGTATAAATAAGTTTATGAATATAGAGGTGACAATCATTCATTCAGCATCCTTATAAAGGGTATTGTAGAGAAAAGCATTGGCATGGTTTTATAAAATATTTGCTTCTTTTTTTTTTTACAGAGCCTCAGTTTTTCTGATTCACTATAAAAGTAAATCTTGGGGAACCCACAGTTTGAAGCTAAAGGGAATGGATAAGGGGGCTGTTGGGAGAAAACATCAACTTGTAGAAGATATAGCACACCTAGTGATCTGTATAATGGGCTTTATAATGCATGCCTTCCTGCTTCCCAGGCTGTGAGGATCTAGTAAGAAAATGGGTGTGTTCCTGCAAATAGCACAGTGTTGACAAATGCCGACTAAACTTTCTTAGAGGACCCTTGTCTTATTCTCTGTGTACCACGTGCACATTAGCATAGTTGCTGCTACATCAGCTACTTTTTTTTTTTTTCTTTTTGTATTTTTCTGAAGCTGGAAATGGGGAGAGACAGTCAGACAGACTCCCGCATGCGCCCGACCGGGATCCACCCGGCACGCCCACCAGGGGCAAGGCTCTGCCCCTCCAGGGCGTCGCTCTGTCGCGACCAGAGCCACTCTAGCGCCTGGGGCAGAGGCCAAGGAGCCATCCCCAGCGCACGGGCCATCTTTGCTCCAATGGAGCCTCAGCTGCGGGAGGGGAAGAGAGAGACAGAGAGGAAGGAGAGGGGGAGGGGTGGAGAAGCAGATGGGCGCCTCTCCTGTGTGCCCTGGCCGGGAATCGAACCCGGGACTTCTGCACGCCAGGCCGACGCTCTACCACTGAGCCAACCAGCCAGGGCTACATCATCTACTTTTGTCGACTTAATAAATCAGTGTGAGGCTTCACTGAAGATAGGTGGGTCGGGGTACAGCAGAGGTAAATGACCAGTGACATTGTTGGCTCTCTAGAAGGGCAAACTAAGGAAGCTGTTGATTTCAAGAAGAAAGCAGGAGCCATCTGAACCTTTAAAGTGCTTTAAGAAGGAAGAATTATGATGGAGGCCCAGCCTGGAATGTTCACAGCACCTTCTGCCCTCAGTGAAATTCCTTCCAAAGCCATGCGTTTCTGACTCACCACAGGGACGTGGCTGCTGCCGAGGGCTGTGGCTGCGCAGGCCATCAGGACACAGCACTGCTTCTCCTCTGCTTCTCAAGTGGCAACAGAGATTGTGATTGACACATACTGACCAGCTGGCCCTTCTGAAGGGAGGCAGGAAGGCTGGCAGAAGTGAGGAACTGTCCTTGCCGTGGAATACCTACCCTCAAATCGATAAAGACTGATTGCTTTAAATGGCATTTATTATTTTTAATTTAAAATGTCATGTTTATTATACAAAAGTTAGAAAATTCTAAAGTATTTTGAAAAACAGATCATTACCCATTATCTCACAACACAGAGAGAGCTGATGTTAACATTTGGCATATTTCCTTCTAATGTTTTTTCTTTCTTTTCTTTTTTACAATGACATCAAACTGATAGTTTTCATTTCTTTTTCTTCTTACTTGACATGTAAATATTTTTTTCATGTCATGACTATTCTTCAGAAGCTGAGCGCCATGCTGCTCAGTGTTCCATCAAGAAGGTATGTCTTCAGAGTGTTACCCATAGATCTTGTTTGGAGCCTGGTTTATTATTGCCCTGCTGTCCTTGCAGGACACAGTCCTGCAGGAAGCTGTCCTAGGCAGCTTCACAGTTGCTCTATCTTTTTGTGTGTTTATATTCTGCCAGTGGCTGGGGCATCTTTAGGGGCTTCCCTTGTGACATCATCAGACGAGACGTTTTGTACACCAGAATACTCTGAGGGCCTTGTTACCAGACTACTGTTTTGTGACTTTATAGACGGTTCAGCCTCCTCTGGTCAGTGGACAGTGGAAGATCCTAGCATCTCCAGCTCTGTCACCAGCTATTGTGGCCTTGTATTCCCCCCCTTGGCAGCAGCAATGTCCTCATTAGATTGGACTGGTTGATGGGCATGATAGAAGATTCTAGACAGCCTGTGTGTGGTATGGCCTTCGGGAAAGGCACTGTCCAGGACATGGGGGGATGGTGTGAGTGTGGAGGGGAGAGCACAGGTCCCAGGGTCACTGTGGGGAGTGAATGCTGGCTCCGTGAGGGAAGTCACCTTAGGCAGGGCTCTGTTTCTTTACTCAGGCCCTAGTTTCCTCACAAGTGAAGTGAAGTTATGGCACACAGTGTGGTGGCACAGGGCTTGCACTCACACCCTCAGTCAACAGGGCCTCCATGGCTGCTATTGTCTGCAAGGCACCTAGCTCCAGTGTAAATCTATTTCAACCCTAAAGAATCCCGTCATTTTCCATGTTGAATTTGTGAAAATCAGTCCATCAGCGTCACAGGACAAAACCTCTGTGTTAGGAGCTATTGGAGTACTGTGTCACATCATCTTCCCAAGAGACTCCAAGTACACAAATCCAAACTAGTTACCATTTGGGTGCTGCTAATACTGGGAGCAAAAAGTTCAGAATACAAACCATTGTGGAGCTAGCTGTTAATGCCTTTATAAACAGATCAACTGCAGAGGTTAATAACCGCAGAGTAACTGTCTTCTAGAATCTAAATGCCACATATGTGCAGGACCCATTTTCTAAAGCAAGACAAGTTGTTCAGTGTGGGGTCTCCTCCAGCCACATATCAGGGCAACTTGTAGAGTTCAGGAGAGATCTGGCTTCATCTGGCTTGGAGAATTGGGATCTTGCTGGGCTGGTATAAAACAAATTAAGAGGGGTGCCAAACATCCCTCTTAAGCAAGGATGGCTAGGGCTCTTGTACTGGGATATGATTTTAAAAAAACTTTTTGAACCAACCTTAAGAATGAAAAGTTTGCTGTGGGAAAGCGAGAAAGCTAGCTAATTGAACTCATTGATTTCCTTCATGGCTTGTTTGCCCTTTCATTCTCTTCCTGAGGTGCTGTTTGTTGAGGAATGTCTCCAATTGCCAGAAAGACAGTGGGGTGTCTCATATTTCCCCTCCAGCTCTCCTTCCAGCCTGAGCCCAGTTCTGAGGCAAGCCCGCGACATGAATTTTTAATGCAGAACTTTATAGCATCATTCTTGCAGCCCGGCTGCATTGCTCTCCTGAGCTTTCCGATTTAATGCTCTGATGAACAGAGCGAAGACTCTGGGCATTCAACATCAGTGAGAATTAACCCCCAAATGATTGCACGTGTGCCCTCTAGTTTCCCTAAAGGTAAACCTAAAGGAGTTGGGAGAGAAAAATTTAAATCATGTACTGTTTGGAATGCTATCAAAATAGCCTGAAGCACAAAAGTAGAGCGTGTTCTTGAAATTTTATTGGGTAGCATATATGTTTTTTACCTTTTCTTTTTTTTTTTTTGTTTGACTCTTTTCATGCTGATGCATTTCTGTGATCTTTGTACTTTTTTAAAAAGCTGTGCAGCCTGACCAGGTGGTGGCGCAGTGGATAGAGCATCGGACTGGGATGCAGAGGACCCAGGTTCGAGACCCCGAGGTCGCCAGCTTGAGCACGGGCTCATCTGGCTTGAGCAAAAAAAAAAAAAAAAAGCTCACCAGCTTGGACCCAAGGTCCCTGGCTCGAGCAAGGGGTTACTTGGTCTGCTGAAGGCCCATGGTCAAGGCACATATGAGAAAGCAATCAATGAACAACTAAGGTGTCACAACGAAAAACTGATGATTGATGCTTCTCATCTCTCTCCGTTCCTGTCTGTCCCTATCTATTCCTCTCTCTGACTCTCTCCTTCTCTCTCTCTCTCTCTCTCTCTCTGTCCCTGTAAAAAAAAAAAAAAAAAAAAAAAGCTGTGCAATTGGTAGGATTTACAGAATATAAAGATTTCTGAGGACTCCCCATTTTCCGTGGAAAGCCCAAATGTAGTTAGATCCAGAATTTGTCATTGATAATGGAAAATGGACCAGTTGTGTTAAGTGGTTAATTTTGTGTCTTAGATATATATGGTTGGTTGATTTTTTTCTCAGGTAGCTTTCTGTACTTTTTAACATTAAGTAGGAAATGTTTAAATAAAGATGTGTATAAAAATTGCTTGAGTTTAAATAAGTTAGAGAAGGATGGAGTCGTCAGTAAGTGGTTCCACAATAATTAGCTGCCTCATACAAAATAAAGTCGGGTGTTTTAAATATTTAAATGTAAAAAGACAAAACCATAAACACTAGGAGAAAGTTTAGATGGACATTTACATAATGTGGGAGCAGGAAATTTTTTTCTAAGCATAATGCCAAGATAGAAATCGCGAAAGGAAATTCCCAGCTTTCCAGTGATTGATAGACAGTTGGATGGATGGATGGATGGATAAACTGGCAAAAATACTTGCACTGTATATAACAGAGAAAGAGTCTATATATATGTAATAGAGAGCCATTATGAAACAATAAGAAAAAGTTTAATACCCCAATAGAGAAAACGCTGTATTTTTACTCCTTACTAGACAATTCTACTGTAGGCATTTCGAATCCAAGTGAACTCATTATCCTTCATAACTTCTTCTTCCCTGCAGACTGCTTTTCTTCCATTTTTCCCCTCCTCCAGGCATACACAGTCCTCCTTTATTCCGGAGACAGGACCCTTCCTCTTACCCACTCCCTCACCCCCGTCTGATCCACAGTAATTCCTGTAATTCCTCTGTGAGGCACCATGCACCCCTCTCGTCCTGTCTCCCTGCCACCGCCTAATTTAGCTGTTTCTTCTCTTAGCCTGGATGCTGCAGTATTTTTCTGACACATCTCCCAGCCGCTGCTTTCTCCCTGGACTAATCCATCCTCAAGTATGCTGAAAGTATCTTTCTAGAATATAAATCTGATTCTGTCAAAATCTGTCCTTAAAATCTTATCATCATTCTTTTTTGCAAAGTCATGGCAGAGCACACAAGGCACACTCCATGATGCAGCTCTGCCTTCATAGCCGTGTTTCATACCAGATCTAACTCCCCCATGGAATTGTGGGCCTTTTCCCAAGCTCCCCAATTTACATCCCAGTCCATAGTTAACAACCTTTATTCAGCTCCTCCCTGTCTGTTCCTACACCTACATTTACCTGCACAAGCCACTGCGTGCATGTGCGGGGGCTCAGGCTCCACCATTCCACGGAGGGACTTCAGGGGAGTCATGAATCGGATCCCAGAAAACATATGTCTTTATTTTCACTAAAGTCTGACTTTGGTGTGACATTTTCCTCTATTTCAAATGAAATCAGCAAACCAGCATAAGAACAGACCTGTGATTCTGTTGCAAGTGGAAATGACAGATATTTTCACATCATGTTATAATAATTGTTGCAAATAGTCAGTTACTATTTATATTTATCACTACTTCAAAATGTTAGTATAGTTCTGCTTGACTGGTTGTGGCGCAGTGGATAGAGTGAAGCTGAGGTCCCATGTTCAAACCCTGAGGTTACTGGCTTGAGTGTGGGATCATCAACATGATCCCAAAGGTCACTGGTTTGAAGCCCAAGGTCGCGCTGGCTTGAAGGGGTCACTGGCTTGGATTGAGCCCCCTGGTCAAGGCACATATGAGAAGCAATCAGTGAACAATTAAAGTGCTGCAACTATGAGTTGATGCTTTTCTCCTCACTTTCTTACTCCTCCCCCCAAAAAATCAATATAATTCTTAGGCCCGTCACTAGATTTGTTACTTAGTGCATCATTGAAGAGCGTGTTCCTATATCACACATTTGAGACTTTTAGTATTACAATACCCACACTTCAAAATAATTGTTTCCCTTATAAATTTAAAACATTCTCATAGGAAGAGGTCCATATTCCTCACAGACTGCTGGAAAGGACCATAACACAAGAAAGCTTAAGCATCCACATTAGATCGGCAGCATCTTGCCAGCCAAGACTGGACCCTCCTAATGTTGTTTTGGGGTTTTTTTGTTTTTTTTTTTAATTTTTTATTTATTCATTTTAGAGAGGAGAGGGAGAGACAGAGAGAGAGAGGAGAGACAGAGAGAGAGTAGGGGGGAGGAGCTGGAAGCATCAACTCCCATATGTGCCTTGACCAGGCAAGCCCAGGGTTTTGAACCGGCGACCTCAGCATTTCCAGGTCTACGCTTTATCTACTGCGCCACCACAGGTCAGGCCTAATGCTTTGTTCTAATACTTTGCACAGTGCTCACCACATTACATAGGCTTTTAATAGTAGTACATTTGTGTGGTTTTTCTAAAACCCACCTCTCCTGGATATAAGCCAGCTGGGGCCGGTGCTGGGCAGGGGCAGGCACTGTCCACATCCATACGTGCACTGAAGCAGTTGGGCACTGCCGATTGTGCCAGATGAACAGAGGACGCCTGCTTGTCCCTTTGGGTCACCTCACACACCAAGCACATGTGGGAAGCAGTGTAGGAGTTTAGGTTTCAGCCAGGCAAAGCCCAGCATGGTGAGCATCACCCACCATCAACATAACATAGGACGTGGATTTTAGTAAGCCAGAGTCAGAGAACTGCCATCAGAAGGTCTGTCTGATTTTGATAATGGACGGAAGGCATGCATTACTTTCGGTCTAAGCTAAGGGACATGTCTCCTTTATAAAGATGTTGGCAGTGCCACCTGTGTCGGGTTCATTTGAGCATCCATTCATTTATGTGGTAAGCATCTACTGAGTGCCTCCGGCGTGTCTGACACGGCTGCGGGCTCTGGTGGTGCCTCAGCGCCTCTGGCTCAGGCTTCGCACTTGCTCATCTTAGTCCCCAGGAGGTCCACTCACCACCAAAACTTTAAATTCCTATCCGTGCTGGGAACCCCCACAGTTGTGTTTCCATCCCAGGCCTCTCCCCTCACCACCAGCTGTCCTTAAGACCTCTCAGACCTCACCCGGACAAAACTGAACTTCTGATCCTTCCTATCAAACCTGCAAAACAGCAGCCAAAGTGAGCCCCTCACGTTGTAAGCTGTTTATTTCACTCCCCACAGGACCCTGAAATGGCTCTCACTTATCTAGGAGCAAAAGGCAGAATCCATATAGTTGCCTACAGCTCGCCGGCAGTTAGCCCCTCCCAGCTGTCTCTGTCTTCTCTCCCCACTTAATTTTTCTCCTTTTGACACACCCTGTGTTTCCTATTTGCTGGTCTCTCTCTACTCACAGAATCTAAATTCTGTGAGTCTTATCTGGTTCACCACTGTATCCTCAGTGCCTAGAATAGGGAAAATAAAAAATGTTTCTTGAATAAATGAAAACAAACAATTGCCTTCTGGAGGCAATATCTAGGCAAACAAGCAGATTGCCCTGTCATGAAAGTTCAGGTAGTGTCAGATGCTGTCAAGAAAATTAAAGCAAGTTAAAGGAAGGGGGAAGGGTGAGGAGAAGAGAGTTACTGGCTTAGATGGGTGAAAATTAAATGTAAAAGCCTATAGCAGGGCCTCTGTTCTGTATGGTTATTAACTCAAACCCATGTATGCTAACTGCTATTTGTCTTAAAATATGAGCATTTACTCATAGATTATTTTAAATGAGAGGGAACCTTGGACCAGCCCCTGTATGAGAAAGTTCATGCTGAAAATTGGAACTCTCCTAATTTGTTTCTATCGGAAAATACAAGATAATTCCAGATCTCTTCTAGGAAGGCCAGGATATATGGTGCAAGGGGGAAGCTAATTGCATCTGTAACTTTGGATACTTTAAAATGATCAGTTCTCCTAGCTTTGGTCACAACTCCAGAAGCAGTAGAATTAGGTCAGTTGCCCCTCATCACCCAAGTTGGTGACTCCTGAGCTTGAGTGGGATTCTTTGGAGCATTGGTTAAAAATGAAATCCCTGAGTCACACCCCTGAGTACCTGACTTATTGGATCTGGGTTCAGACTCAAGACTCTGCAGCCCTCCAAACATGTGGGGTCTGGTGACAGCACTTTGGAAAACCTCTATCCAGTTACTCTAAATATCATACTTATTCTTGGTATAAGAAAAGAGTTGTCCAAATAAGGAGAAAAGGACAGTGCTGCACTGGCTGTCCCGGAGCACCTTGTCTCTGTCCCAAGTATTACACTTGGGTATTTCATCATCCCACCTGCTACACCAGACTGGGAGCTCTCAATGGCTCAACTCTGGGTTCCAAGGGTCTCTGCACCCAGCACACAACAAAATACCGGTCAGTGTTTGAATAATCTATGAGTTAATGTGCCAGGAGTATGGACATCCCTCTACATCATCTGATGTCATTGCCTTTAGGACTCTTACAAAGGCACTGTGTCCCACCCTTTACTGAAAGGTCTAAAGAGCAAGATTCTTGGAATAGTAGCACATCTTCAGAGCCAGCAAAAGGAGGGTGCAGGGGGCAGTAAGCAGCGTGCCTGCCCCACCAACCTGCCCTGCAAGGCCCTGCTTTGCTCTCTCTGGCACTCCTTTGGACTTCTCCCAGGGACTTCCCAATGCTGAGTGTAAAAGTACCAAATGAAGGGTGTTCCTGATTCATGACTCTCAGGACAGGCAGCCAGTTACTGGTTCAAGCCTGTGAGAGTCCCAGCGACCAAGTGTTTCCAAAGTTGTGTGAGGAGCTGGTTGGGGCACAGCTGTGTGAAGACTGGTATATTCCCTCTGCTCTGGGCTTCTCAAATTCATCTTAGCTCTGATGGCTAAGTTAGTCTGCCTCCATTTCTTACTCTTTAAAAAAATGAATGGAGGCCCTGGCCGGTTGGCTCAGCGGTAGGGCGTACGGGGGACCTGGGTTCGATTCCCGGCCAGGGCACATAGGAGAGGCGCCCATTTGCTTCTCCACCCCCCCCTTCCTCTCTGTCTCTCTCTTCCCCTCCCGCAGCCAAGGCTCCATTGGAGCAAAGATGGCCCGGGCGCTGGGGATGGCTCCTTGGCCTCTGCCCCAGGCGCTAGAGTGGCTCTGGTCGCGGCAGAGCGTCGCCCCTGGTGGGCGTGCCGGGTGGATCCCGGTCGGGTGCATGCGGGAGTCTGTCTGACTGTCTCTCCCCGTTTCCAGCTTCGGAAAAATACAATATATATATATATATATATATATGAATGGAGAAGCTCTGTATGTACCAGTATGGACAAATCTTCAACATATGTAATTAAGTGAAAAAAGCAAGGTATGCTATGTCTGTTTGTAAATATAAATTTTTTTCTGGAAGCAGATCTGGGGACAAAAGGGGAATGTGCCCTTTCACTGTAACCTTTTCTGAATTTTGAACATCAGATTGAAGTGAAAGTTATTTGGTCCTTCTGTAGCCTTGACGCAGATGAATCTGCCATAGCCTTGGTAGTTCCTCAGGACCCACCTCTGCAGGAAGTTTCCCACAGAGCCTCCATGTGGACTCATTTGTGTTCTATAGTTCCCATCTCTCTATAGCTCAGAATCGCCAGGGTTAAACAAAAAGGCATTTTTGAGCCATCTTCGTGAATGTGTGTATCTTTAAAGCAATTTATGCTGTTGTACTGACCTATTATATTAAACATAGCTCAAACCCCATGGAAGTGTGCAGAGGCCAAATCTGGTACTCACCTGATTCTACTTTCGGGCAAGTCAGTTAACCTCTCCTGGCCTGGGTTTTGTGTCCTGTTGTTGTATTTGCCTTCACATGAGTTCCTGGGAGTCACCAGGCATGAAGTGCTCAGGGACACCGGTGCCAGGGTTCAGGCAATGTTAGCTGCCATCCTCATCCTCAA
Source organism: Saccopteryx leptura (assembly GCF_036850995.1). Classification (NCBI taxonomy): domain Eukaryota; kingdom Metazoa; phylum Chordata; class Mammalia; order Chiroptera; family Emballonuridae; genus Saccopteryx; species Saccopteryx leptura. Next base: position 190,476,483 of record NC_089506.1, read on the forward strand.
TATCTCTGATACCTTCTAGTCTGGCTCCTGTTTGAAAGCCAGCAGCTACCTGAATGCAGCTGCACTTCTACTAAATCTGTTCCTGTTGTTTGCTATTAAATAATTGGCCATCTTTATAGTAAAAAATAAAATCTGAGATGTGTGTTGTCACTGCCTGATCGGTTTTATTATCAAGATCACACGTTGATACATCTTTCAGATGTGCGTGGCTATGTGTTCCTGTGTCTCAAGGCTGTGCACACCATGCTGTTCCCACTGGCCATGCTCAGGACAGTTCACTTTGTGTCCTGTGCTTGGTTCTTTTGGCTTGACATGATATTGTACAGTTTTTATAACACCTGCTCATCTGCTGAATGTCATTTTGGTGGCAAAATCTTACTTTCTTCTTTTGATGAATTAGAGTTTACGTAACTATTCTTTATTTGCAGGCATTTTGATTATTTTGGTATTTCATAATGAATTTTTCTTGAGAAAAATAATTCTTTAAAATACTTTACAGTCCAGGTGCCCCTCCATCAAAAAAGAAAAAAAATACTTTTCAGGAAGAGAGGTCATTAGAGCAAAAGGGATTTTGTTTCAAGGCTCCCTAGCTTGTCGCTTTACAGAAGGATGAACCCATTAGGATAATAGCAAGTACTGGGGGTCTCTCTCCCCACCTCCACCCGTTTCAGAGATTAACCCCAGGGCCAACTTCAGGTCTGCCCTGGGAACAGATTTGTCTGACTTTTTGTGCTAAATCCAGAAGGTGGGGGGGAGGTTGCAGGGATCTCTCTGCTGTGCTAGGTAGAACCTCATATGTTTAACTTGATGTCTGTTAGCGCAGAACTCACCCTTGCCCATCTGCGTATTTACTGTGTGTGTTTCCTCATGTCTTGTGAACTTAGGTGCAGTGGGAACTCAGTAGTAATTCTACATGTGTTCTGGATTTTAACTGTTTACTCACATTTACTTATCAATTGCTTTTCTTTTCAAATGTGTTTTAGCGGTTTTCATTGTCCAAAGTATTCTATATGTGTAATTATTTTATAATATATATATGATAGATCCCATCAGCCTTATTATTAATCATTTTTCATATGTTCTCCATAATAGAAAGTGGCCTTTCCTCCCAAATCCATTCTTATTAGTTTTCATGATTTATTATATCTTTAACCTGTCTGAAATTCATTATAGCAGATATGTGTCTGTGTGTTATTATGTTAATACCCAGTTTGCCCAAAAGTATTTATGATTCCTCCCTTTACTGTTTAACATTTGACATCAGATGTAAATAATTACATATATCTCTGGATTTGTCTGGAATTTCATTCGATTGTTCTAACTTTTCATTCTAATAAGTACCATACTGTTTTGATAATATCTTTGTTTTCTATCTTGATGTCTTGTACAACCAGTTTACTATTACTGGAGGAGGGGGTCTTTTTGTTTGCTTGTTTTAAAAAGAAAAAAAGAACCTTTGGTATTTTGGTCACCTGATTTTTCTTTATGGAGCTTGTTTTACCAAGTTTTATAAGTCATCTTGGGAGATATATTTATCTTTAATGTAACTGCAAAAAAGAAATGTTATCATTAGCTTTCTTTGCCACTAGCATTTTGTAATTCAATTTACTATAGTTGGAATTTATACCATGTTATTTTTTTTTTAATTTTTATTTATTTATTTATTTCTATTTTACAGAGACAGAGAGTGAGTCAGAGAGAGGGATAGACAGGGACAGACAGACAGGAACGGAGAGAGATGAGAAGCATCAATCATTAGTTTTTCATTGCACGTTGCAACACCTTAGTTGTTCATTGATTGCTTTCCCATATGTGCCTTGACCGTGGGCCCCCAGCAGACCGAGTAACCCCTTGCTGGAGCCAGCGACCTTGGGTTCAAGCTAGTGGGCTTTTTGCTCAAACCAGATGAGCCTGAGCTCAAGCTGGAGACCTCGGGGTCTTGAACCTGGGTCCTCTGCATCCCAGTCCGATGCTCTATCCACTGCGCCACTGCCTGGTCAGGCTATATACCATGTTATTTTAATTCCCACATGTTTAATATCCCTGTTGTAGATGAGATAGATATTGTATTTAATTCTCTAGATATTTATTACTGGTACATGTGAGTTTATTGCTTTCATGCCTTCACCAAAAATATGGGGCTTGGCTGAATTCATGGGTCATCTCTGCTCATTTGCTCGGGTGAAACTTCTGTACTTGGTGAGCTTGAGACCATAGTTACTACAAGTAGTGGATTTGGCCCCTCTGTGACATGGAATATCTGATCCTGTTCTTTCATTCCTGTTTCTAAAAGGAACAGCTCTCTCATTCCTCTGTGAGAAATAATGAAGGATGATAACGGTTCTGAGTGTCTGTCCTGTTCATGTTAACACAGCGCTCTAGTCATTCCCCCACTGAAGTTCAACGCAGCCTGATTTTCAGATTCCGTGCGACTGGAACTCCTTAAGTGTCATGTTCTCAGAGCGGTGCAGTGTGTTTTCTAGTAGGATTATACTTCTGTATACTGCGTTTCTTTTCATCTTTGTATTACGTGTTGTATAAATTTCCTTGCTGTGCGATTTAAGACAAGTTCAAGCTTGCCATGCTTGATTACTTACTGTGCCTTTAGTATGACTTATCCCTCCGGAGGTTGTTTCACTACATATTATTGTGTCTAGTGTGGCTTAAAGCCTTACTGTGGTGTTCTTTGTTTGTTTTGTTTTTTAATTGAGTTAATCTTTGTCTTTGAAGTGTGTTTCTGCTGCATTTTGTTAGATTGGGATTTTCTTTAAATACGCATTTTATTTTATAGGTGACTTTTGCCTGGTTACATTTACTGATGTAACTTTTCTCTTACATTTTTCTTTATTATTGATACTTTTTTTTTCTAATTCAGAGTATCTCTGTCTCAAACTTTCTGATCTATTTAAGGAAGGTGGGCTGAAAAGCTTAATTGACTGTGGCTGCCCTGATTCTCTAGCCCAGCCCGCCCTGTCTCCTCTCATTACTGAAACTCACTGTCAGGTACAGAACCGTTGAGTCCTTCTGACACCTTTAAAGAAACCATATATTTATTTTAAATTCTCTCAACATACTGTACTATTATTATATTAGATGTCAAGCGTAGCAGCAGGTTATACTTCCCTGCTTTTTTTATTTTTGAGATTTTTCTAAGAGTTTATTTGAGCCAAAACTGATCTCAAATGCTCTTTTGCCTACATTATTAATCTTGCCACTTCCTTCCCTCTGCAGTGAGATCCATTCCTTTATAGAATGCTCTGGCTCTGGCCGATTAGCTCAGTGGTAGAGCATCTCCCCGGTGTTTGGAAGTCTCAGGTTCAATTCCTGGTCAGAGCAAACAGGAGAAGTACCCGTCTGCTTCTCCACCCCTCCCCCTTCTCTCTCTCTCTCTCTCTCTCTCTCTCTCTCTCTCTTTCTCTCTTTCTCTCTTTCTCTGTTTCTCTTCTGCTCCCATAGCCATGGCTCAGTTGGTTCGAGGAAGTTGGCCCCAGATGCTGAGGATGGCTCCATGGCCTGCCATAGGCACTAAAATAGTTCAGTTGGTAAGCAGTAGACCATCGGCCCAAGATTCACAGAGCATTTCCCCATGGGGGCTTGCAAGGTGGATTCCTGTCGGAGCGCATGCAGGAGTCTGTCTCTCTACCTCCCCACCTCTCACTTAATTTAAAAAAAAAAATTTTTGAACCTACAGATTCCTGCTGGTGAAATCTTTAGAGTTATTTGGATTTTCTTAACAATTTTCTACTGCCTTCACAAAGCAGCTACTGCTGTTTAGCAGGATTATCAACTAGTGATGAGTTCTTTATTCCTTAGCATATGGTATTTTTTACAAACTTGAAGTATGCCATGTAGATCCCAAGGGGTGACACACATAGAGGTGTTCTTGTCATCATATTGTTTAACTTTTACTCAACTCAGAAATTTATCACCTGGGTATCCAGAGTCCTTCTCTAAGGGTTAAACCTGGGGAGTACCTTCCCCTGTCATTTGAAAAGTGACTGAATCCAGTTTTCTGTCCAGAATTACAAGATTATACATGGATAATCACAAGCATGGCTGAGCTGTAAAGCACTTACGTGCTATGTGTGTCTTTGTGATGCAGGGCCTTGTGGTTATATCAGTTGACATTTTCCAGCCACGAACATGTGAAAGAGGGTTTGGCTTATTCAGTCAGTGAGTTGAATTCTCCCAAAATGAATTCTGTAATAAAACAGAGTGGTTTGTTTAACTTAAACTTATCATGATAACTACCTTTCAAAAGTATTTTAGGTAGCTTAATACAAGACAAAGAATCAGTGAGGCTCCTAGCAGTTTAAGGGTAGAACTCTATAAAAAAGATCACTTTAAGGCTTGGATTTGAATAAAAAGCTCAACTCTTTAATAACCTGATGGGCCGAAGCTATTCCATGCATAGGATTTTCAGAGCACAACATTACTGTGATGCCGATACACTTACTGTTTGCTTGGCTGTGGGGGAAACTTTACGTTGCAATTAACCTTTCTATTTTTCCCACTATGTCTGAGTATTGTGAACTTCCTTTGTGGTACTTCAGTGATTAGACAGGATGGAGGGTGTTCTTAAAGATTCATGGCCAAGTCGGATGATGTCAGAATGAAGGGAAGGGACGGTCTTCATGGGGCCAGCAAGTCTGGCCCCGTCTGAATTGTTTGTCTAACACTTCACAAGTAGAATAGGAACCACTGAATTATTCATTTTCAAGTTGCCCTAAAACAGGCACTTAGTCTGCCGAAATGCAGACTTTTGGTGCCAGTGAGAGGAAGAGGAAGGATGTTGTCCTTCCTCTGAATGTGCTGCTGCCCTCCCTGCCATATCTCCAGTTTCACTGCCCGGTTGCAGGGTGGAGGAAGCTGCCCACTGACTTACATGCAGGGCCACTGGGACTAGGGGTGGGCAGATACAGTGGGGGCCTCTGAAGCCACAGGTGAGCTGAGCATTTAATTTTCTAGAGAAAGCCGGTGTGGAGAGAGGAGAGCTTCAGGTTTATGCAGAGCTGTGGAGTCAGAAGGCCTGCATTGTGGGCATATTGGGAGAGTAGCCTGGACCTCCAGACAGGGGCCCAGAGCCTGCAAGTCACCTTGGGCTTGGGCTTGGGCTTGGGCTTGGAGGCAAGGAGGGGAGGGAGCTGAAAGTAATAACTAGTATGCAGTCAGAGATCTTTTTTTATTCTTAGTGTTAGCTTCTCTGTCACCAAACCTTCTCTTAACAATTCCAACCAAGTAGTACTTAGGGGGGAAAGGGGGTAATTACAGTCTCTTACATTTAGGAGGAAAAAGCAGGGTTCTTACCCTAGACCAGCTGCCCATGGTGGCCCTGGGCTCCTTTGTCACTGCGCCATCCTGGGCCTCAGTTTCCCCTCGTACAATGCCAGAACAGTTGCTCTGGGAATGCCAGTCATGCACCCTCTATGCAATGTAGGGGACGGTGAGAGACTCAGATGCAATGCCAAGAGTCATATGAATTCTCTTGCACAGGTCGTAGCTTGGTCAGCACCTGTTGGCCACGGGCAGGGTGTCTACAAGGTAGAGCAAACAGAAAAGAGGGAACAAAATCTGAAAGGCAATTCCATGAGAACGAACACTCAGATCGGGCAAGCAGTGCCCCAGCCTCTGGAAAGGTCTGCTGACAAACTTGACACTATGTGATGGAGACTTTAAGACATATATAAATATATATTTATAGATGGTATAACAACAGCCCTCCCAAACAGTTTCTTAAAATCTAAAGAAGCAGCAGCCTCAGTCCTGCTGGTGGTGTTCTCAACCCAAGATTTCTGGAACAGTGTGTTTGAACTCCCTGGGGACCTTTGGGTCCAAGCTGGTGAGCTTTTTGCTCAAGCCAGATGAGCCCGCGCTCAAGCTGGCGACCTCAGGGTCTCGAACCTGGGAACTTCCGCATCCCAGTCCGACGCTCTATCCACTGCGCCACCACCTGGTCAGGCAAAAACTAATTTCTTAATATAACCGATACTTCCTAACTACTCCTAAATATCATTAATGGTTTTATTTTTTTAATTTGTTCAAATCAAGATCTAAATAAGATCCACACATTGTGATTGGTTGGTGTGCCTTTAAGTCTCGTTCATTTCATAGATTCCTCTCCCTCTCTTTTCCTTTTTCTTTTCCTTGTGATTTATTTGTATATGAAACCAGTTAATTTGTCCTGAAGAGTTTCCCACACTCTGGATATTGCCAGAAGCACCCCCAAATGTAGCTGAGCGTGGTCCTCGTCCTCTGTAATTCCTCTGAGTTTATAGTTGAATCCAGAGGCTGGATCAGGTTTGTACTGGAAACTTTGGGCAAAGGCTGCTTCATGGGTGGTTACTGTTATCTTCTAATGGTCTCAGGCAGGCGTCCCCAAACTGCGGCCCCCTGAGGCCATTTATCCGGCCCCCGCCGCACTTCTGGAAGGGGCATCTCTTTCATTGGTGGCCAGTGAGAGGAGCACTGTATGTGGCGGCCCTCCAACGGTCTGAGGGACAGTGAACTGGCTCCCTGTGTAAAAAGTTTGGGCACCCCTGCTCTGACCAGAAGACAAAGTTCTTGATTTTCACATGCAGCAATAGCAGCATTTACGGACATGCGTGTTTGTGGTTTACGAAGTCCTGTTCTCCTCCATCAATGTTCTTATTTTATTCTCATGCCAGTTCCTCCGAGAGAGGCTGTTTTATTCTTCCCATACACACAACTATCACGTGCTAAGGTCTGCTCAAGGTCAAATTACTGAAAGCAGTGGGGAAGTATTGGTCCCGTTTGCTTTGCCAGCCACACTCTGGCTTTCCAGAACACAATTTCCTTAATTTCACCTCCATCACTCCATCCTACTTATTACCCCATGGCGCTGATTTAAGGCAAGAATAGGATTTTCATATCCAACCTGTCCATTGTTTTTAGAGCCACTGTGTTAGAACTGTAGAGAAATGGCAAGAAGCATCTGAAAATTAATTCTGATGCTTAGCCCAAAAGGCCTTGGGTGGTCACAGTAACAAAATGAATTATGTAATCTCATAAGCTAATTTTCTGGCTACAACTGTCCCATGTTTCTGCTGAGAGAAGATCAAAGCCTGAGAGATGGTCACAGGCTCAGACTGAGGGTCATACTCTGGTGAGGGACTGGCCTGGTGGAGCTGCCCTGCTGGTTTGGCACAGGGGGAAAGTTGACCCCTGTGGGCTGTAGAAGACCACTGGTTGTCAGCTAGACTCAGATTAAACTAAAGAAGGTTATTATTTACATCATTTCATATAAACAAGTCAGCTGAATAACTGGGCAACAAGGGAAATTTTCTTCCCATTTGAGATTGAAAAGATGAGGCTTAACTAAAATTGATTTTAATTGTTACTGTTGTATCATTTAAATTTAATATAATGGTCATAAAAATGAATAAATTGTGGTTAATTTCTGAACAGACAGAGGTGACATTCTGGCCATTTAACTGTCTCGGCACAGTTTCATTTCCAACAAGAATCAAAACCATAATTTCTAGGTTACTTTTAGGGGTCAAGCTCTCCCACTGCCTCTGCCCAGGCCCTCCTTTGATTAGGGCGGGGTGGGTCCACTTTGACGTGACATATTTAAAGGGGGGCCTGGAAGGATGTCAGGCAGCTTCACCTCTGCTTGCCACTCCTACCAACACAGAGTGTCTTAACCTGGGTTGGAAATGAAAGATAGGACTAGTTGTACAGATGAGGGTTATCAAGAAAGCCTTCCTCCAAATAACGCTTGCTGCTCCTCACTTCCTCCCCTCCCGCTTGGAGTTTGCTGAGACCCAGCTATGTCCAGCTCTGTGTTGGGCACGAGGACACCAGGTGAGCCAGGCCACCTGGCCCTGTCCTCTAGGAGCTCACAGTCCATGAACGAAAGGAGGCCTCACTCTGGGTCTGTACATACTTTTTTCTCTAAGGAGATCATTGCCTTCTTTTTCAAAGGCTATTAAAAGTGGTAAGAAAAAGGAATTATTTTCCTTCCTGTAAAATAAAAACAACCAGACTCTTCCCTTAAACGTCATACTGACACCTTGGCAAAATACCCCCACACTCTTTCCTTTTAAAATAGCGGCTAGTACATTGTCATTTGTCCAGACTAGAGTGGACTTCAGATATAGCACAGATGATAGTTTGCATATTTGATGAACCAGTATTTAGTGAGTCCCTGCTGTATTCTCTGGGATTATAGCAGTGAATCAATATATGAACAAGATACTTTGAGACAAGAATAATAAGTGCAATAAAAAATAAAATTAGTGAAAAAAGTAAAAAAAAAAAATACAACAAGTGGGTGATGGGGAGTGAGGCTGCCAGGAGACCTTTCAGAGGACGGCCACAAGGGCTGAAACCTGAATGGTGACAGCAGCTGCCATGTTGGCCACAGCAGAGACACAGCCATGGGGAAAAGCATTGTGGTTTCAGGGAACAGAGTAGGACTCAAGAGACTGGAGAATTTTGACTGAGCTACAGAAGAAAATTTGCATGGGGTGCATGTTACCAATAGACTGTAAAAAAAACATCTGCTAGAAACAAAATAGTACAATGACTCTGATGAGGAAGCAGTTCTGCACTTAGGTTTCTTTGTTTGGAAGGCTAGATTGTTTGACACGTGGGAAATAAAAGCTAGGAAAAGAGGTGTTTTGGGGAGATCATTCTGTAGTCGGCTGTTGACCCTCTGCTTCCTGCAGATTCCAGGCCCACAGTGACGGTGAGAGGATCCTGAGCCAAAAGACACTGTCGGTCTAACTGGGAGGGAGGGAGCCAAAAGAACCTCCTAGAATCCACCGAGCCATCTCAGGCAGACTGGATTTGAACATCAGTCCCCATGAAAACGCACTGAGGGAAGCATTGGTCCAGACAGAAGAGGCCACAGACCTCATGGGAGAGGAAATGTTGAGAGATTCAGGCTGGAGATGACAGCGAGGTGGCCTAGCGGAGCTCCTCCTCAGTTTAGACACCGAAGGGCTCGCCTCTCAGGCGGTTGTTTTTATAGACAGTACAGGTGGGAAACTTGGATGAGGTCTTTTTAAGAGTAATATTGTCAAATCTGTGATAATTCATTTTTGTCTACAAAGAGAAGCAAATGCTTTAAAAGTGTTCTGTATGACTTTACCTGGCAAATGTAAGACAAGATAAAGGTCAATCCTATATATAAATATTTATGAAAAAATATTAATAAATTATTAGCAAATGGAATTTAGGAGGACATTAAATGTGTAACACACCACAACCAAATGGGGGGCAAATAGCTGTCAGTATAATTTACAGTTTTAGTGTGTCAAAGGAGAAAAACCATTTAATTAGCTCCATAAATGCTTAAAAGGTACTTAATGAGCTCAGTATCCATCTTTTATTAAAAAGCCTTAATAGGCCCTGGCCGGTTGGCTCAGTGGTAGAGCGTCGGCCTGGCGTGCAGAAGTCCCGGGTTCGATTCCCGGCCAGGGCACACAGGAGAAGCGCCCATCTGCTTCTCCACCCCTCCCCCTCTCCTTCCTCTCTGTCTCTCTCTTCCCTTCCCACAGCCGAGGCTCCATTGGAGCAAAGATGGCCCGGGCCCGGGGGATGGCTCCTTGGCCTCTGCCTCAGGTGCTAGAGTGGCTCTAGTCACAACAGAGCGAGGCCCCGGAGGGGCAGAGCATCGCCCCCTGGTGGGCAGAGCGTCTGCCCCTGGTGGGCGTGCCGGGTGGATCCTGGTCGGGCGCATGTGGGAGTCTGACTGTCTCTCCCCGTTTCCAGCTTCGGAAAAATACAAAAAAAAAAAAAAAAAAAAGCCTTAATAAAATAAGAACAATTGGATATTTCATTAACAAAATAGTAACATATTTAAATTCCAAAACCAGAAACATGCTTAACAGTGAAATTTTCAATACATCGACATTGAAGTCAGACACCAGGCAGGGGTCCCTTCTGTCACTCTTGCTGTGATGTGGTTCTGGAAGCACTGGTCAGTGCCATCATCTAAGAGAAAGAAATAGAGACATAAAAGGGGCAGGAAGACCCTGGCCAGCTAGTTCAATTGGTTGGAGCATCATCCTGATGTGCCAGGGTTGTTGTGGGTTCGATCCCCAGTCAGGGCACATACAAGAATTGATTAGTGAGTGCATGAATGAGCGGAGCAACAAATCTGTTTCTCTCTCTCTCTCTCTCTCTCCATTCTCTTTCTCCCTTCATATCTCTCAAATTAGTAAAAAAAAAATAATTTATTAATAAAATATATTATTTAAGGGGGCGGGGTGGGGCAAGAAGAGACTAGCCATTATGTGCAGATGAGGGCATGGCTCCATGGAAGCAAGAGGGCAAGCACAAAGCTGTAGAGATTTAAGAGGCACCCATCACGGCGTGATTCCTTTCTCTGTCCAGAAGGATGTTCTTCTCTCAGTCCCACTATTCTCTGCCCAACAAAAGCATCTTCAGCCTCCAGGATACAGGCCACGTCCTCTCCTCTGAGACTATCCCTCCTCATGTTTTCTTTTTTTTTTTTTTTTTTTCCCCAGACCAGGTATGGAATTATTTGTTTATTTATTTATTTTTTAATTTTTTGGTATTTTTCCGAAGCTGGAAACGGGGAGAGACAGCCAGACAGACTCCCGCATGCGCCTGACCTGGATCCACCCGGCACGCCCACCAGGGGCGACGCTCTGCCCACCAGGAGGCGATGCTCTGCCCCTCCAGGGCATCGCTCTGCTGCGACCAGAGCCACTCTAGCGCCTGGGGCAGAGGCCAAGGAGCCATCCCCAGCGCCCGGGCCATCTCTGCTCCAACGGAGCCTCGGCTACGGGAGGGGAAGAGAGAGACAAAGAGGAAGGAGGGGGGGTGGAGAAGCAAATGGGCGCCCCCCCCTATGTGCCCCAGCCGGGAATCGAACCCAGGTCCCCCGCACACCAGGCCAGCGCTCTACTGCTGAGCCAACCGGCCAGGGCCTCCTCATGTTTTCAAAGCCCTTTGTCCCTTGTTCTGTGCTGTCACTGTACTGAAATTACCTGGGTCTGTTTACCTCCCTATACCCACCACTGAAAGGGCAGTCTCAACAGGGTCCCTGCCACCTTCAGACATTCAGTGCTATTTGTCACCCAGAATGGGCAAGGTACAGCCAGTGTGTTAGTGATAAGGTAAATGCCAGGATACTGGTGCTGCTGACCCCATGTGGGACATTTGTTTCCCCATCAGCTATGGCACACAGTAGGTGCTCTGTAGGCCTTGAGCAGAAACTGTCCCCTCGCCCCCACCCCAGTCTGTGACCCACACCCATCAGGACAGGCCAGTGCCCGTGCAGGAGGAGGGCACAATGCCACCTCCTCCAGGTACAGTCCTGCCTGGCACTCACATGGGACTGCGGACCAGCCTTTCCTTGCAGTGAGATTGGGTTTCTGCACTGTGCCCAGCTCCTCATTCGTGTCCCTACAAGGGGACAGAAAGTGATACCTTTCCTGTGGATTCCCTACCCCCGTTAAGGGGATTCCAGATCCATAGCCAAGAAACCTTCTTCAGCACCGACCCTCTGGCCACCTCTCTCTACCTGCTCTTTCTGATGCTGATCCAGTGAGCCCTGCTTCTGTGTGGCCTCTATTTCCTCGTGCTAAGAGAGCCGGGCCTGGTCTAAGTTGTCAGGAAAGTGATCCGCCTTCCTGACACCTGAGGCCATTAAACGCCACATCCTGGTGGAGGGGAAAATTTCACTTTATTACACGTACTGAAGCTTTTTTTTTTTTTCTTTTAAGCAGGGAGAATTAATCTTTAGATATTTTGTCTTTTAACACTCAAGAACTTTGCAGTCTAATATTGAAACTATTGGCTTCTGACTTGGGTCCAAGAAGACATGCTGATCTTTGAAGGCCACCAAGGACATTTCTTTAATTGCTTGTAGAAGTACTTTGTCTTAGCAGCTCCTGATGATAGTGTGCATGTTGGGTATTGAAACATGCACCAGCCTTGCCCTGTGCCATCCTTTAGCATCTGGGCTAGGATGACAGTAAATACAGAGTTTCTAGTGTGGATATCATCTCCCTTCCATCGACCTTGGCCATGTCCTCTTAAGTTCCTCATAAAAATTGCGTGCTAGCACAGAGAATGCCCTGAAATGATCTGTAGGGAACTGATTGAATGAACCAAATATTCTAGGCCAAGCTGAAATTATCCGCTATTTGAAGTCGGAGTGGAGCATAATGCCATGCAGGTTAATAGAACAGTGAAAGCTGTTTTGTCAGCTCATAAAAAGGTGAGAGAACTAAATTTTTATAATAAATAGTTTTGCTGAGCAAACAATATGCGCAGTTGTTATGGACTTTGGAAAAGAAATGATTTTAGACTAACGTCTGGCTCTAGACTAGATCCTGATGTGGTAGTTGAACCTTCAAAATGAAAAGAATGGAAAAACTTCAGAATATTGTTGACACTCACGCTATGAAAGCACGCGGCATTTAATTCATTTTTGCACTTTTCAGATAACATTTATAGTTGTATTATTAACCTCTGGGCATTTTCGTATTACTTACTTGGGGCAGTTTGCCTGGGAGGATGACTTCAGTGGGGAGGGTGAAGGCAGCAGTGTGGAGGGGAGTGGACAGCTGCTCGGTGGTGGCCGTGTCCCCTGGCGAGGCCAGCGCAGACCGACCGACCGCAGAGACCCCACCGCCTCCGGCCTGGTCTGCACGTCACGTCTTCAAAAGGCCCGATTGCATTTAAATATTTAAATGTATTTTTTGATCTTTTAAAAAGCATAATAACCCTTGAAAAAAACGAATCATAGCCTTACAGACTTTTAAAATAAAATAATAATTTGAACTTTTCCTTGCCCACTGCTCCCTGGCTCCTTCCATTGTCTCCTTCTGTGGTTTCTGGTCCATCCTGTGAATGGGAACTGCAGCCCCCGGGGCCCTGCTGTCATCTCGATACCTGGTGTAGAATAGCCCTGCTTTTTAACAGCGGGGCTCAGTGTTGTCATTATCATTTGAAAGCTTTGGAAATATGAGAGTTGCTCTCATAATGAATGAAAGGTAAGTGCGGTAGTTGTTATCACATTCAATATTTTGGTCAGTTTAGCAGTTGCTTAGTAACTAAAGTTAAACCGATCACAAAATGGAAAAACTTGAAATTCATTTCCAGGGATTGCCTCAGACTGCCGAGAAGGCACCTTCCTGTTTAATTCTTTATAAGTGACTTGAATCTTTTTGGAAGTTGTGCTTTGTTTTCTGGATATTAGACATTCTAATGAGCATTCAAAACCATTCACTGTCCAAGGAGGCTGTCAAGCCCACCGAGGGCCTCTAACTCCTGCGGAATTTGGATACTACTTCCCAGCCTCCACAGGCCCTGCCTTGCTGATCCAGCCTCTGGGTGAAGCCAGACCCTAGGAGCCACTCTCTTCTGTCGCCTTGGCTTTGTATATGGCTGCTTGGCCATTGGCAGGGCCAGGCAAGAACTGAGGAGTAGATAAAAACAGGCGAAGGTGGGCCAGCGGTCCCCAGGCAGCCACACCTCTGCCCCTTATCTCCAGATCCCTAGGCCTGGGGACTCCCAGAGGATTAGAGGTGAACTCTGGCCATGTGGAGAAGCTGATCAGTGACCCCTTGAGGCCCGGCATCACCCCCCTGTCCTCTTTCTTCTTCATTTCAGCCTGAGACACTGCAGGGCTGTCCTCCCCCATATACTCTGCCAGAAAGAGTATTTAGCACCCCCAGGAAAACAGTCCCCAGAAGAGAACATCCCCCTGGAAGACACCCCCCTACACCCAACAGTGTATGTGATCTGACTCCAAACATCTGGGCCACAGTACAAACTAGACATGAGAAAGATACTCAAGAAAACCAGGGAAGATAATAGCAATGTAAAGCGAAAAGAAAGGAATAATTTTTTTAAAATGAATGAAGTAGAAATAACAGGTATGGAAAACAGAACAACTGAACTAAGGAACAAAAGAGAAAAGGTCAATTAGAGGGTGAATACAGCTGCCGTTGGGTCAGCTTGAAGAACCACACAGAAAACAGAGAAAGGATAAAGAAAGGTTGAATGATATGGAGGACAGAAGTGGATGTGCCAACAATATCCAAATAACAGAGTTTCAAACAGAGCAGAAGAAATACTAGCATGACAAAGATAAATTAGCCAGAATCAATGAAAGATGAAAGGGCTCATCAAGGAGCTAACAGGAGAGATTAGGAAAACCTCTCACCAAAGCGCCTGCTCAAGCCCTCTGCTCACTCGGCCAGGCCAGCCCCGTCTAACTCCGGGCCCTGCAGCCAGCTCCCCGGAGCTGCTCAGGAGACAAGTGAGACCCCACCAATAAATCTTTTTTCAGGTATTCAGCGGCTAAGCATTTCCATTCTCCTCTTGTAAATATGCAGTCCTGGCAAGATCTGCAGGAGCCACATCTGTGTGCGCCCATCCTGTAGCCCCGTCCCGGTCCAGGAAACTTGTAGGTGTCAGAAACATTCACAGAATGAGAGGGAGTGCGTGAGTGATGCCAGTAGCCGGGCAAGTTTACCATGTGTATCTCAACTGTGTAAATACATGTGACTAACTGTTTGATTAAAGTTCAAAACTATGTTTAAAAGATGGGATTTGCCTTACAAGTTTGTTCAACTTTTATTTCCTCTTGTGACCAATGAAGTTTGCACTTCGTCAGCAGGTGGTTGAGATAGCAGCTTTCTGTACTGGCTGTCAGGTGTCCTTTCCTGTCATGTTTCAGACCCTTAACACCATCATGGCTTTTGTTTTTGTTATCTTTTGTCGTCATTAGACTATCTTTTCTTTGACACAGCAGTTTTTCCAAGCTCTTGGAGGTTTTTGTTTCAGATGCTGCGGTGAGATGTTTAGTAACTTAAGCGGCCCCCACCCCTCTTGCACCCAGTATTTCACTGCAGAGGCCCCGTTGGGGTGTTTGTCTTCCGGAGACACTGCCTTCTTCACGAAGTCACCCTAAAAATAACTTCACTTAACTAGGCCATTTTATGAGTTGTTTCAGACTTTTCTCAGACCAGTCTGAAAGCAGGATACTATTTCAAACAGATACAATGAGCCTCGAACTTGATCACAAGGCATCTGTTGCCCTGCTCAGGCTGCTGGGAGCTGATAAAATTGCCTCAAATCGCAGTTAAAGGCTGGTAAACCTTGGGTCCAGGAAACAGCAGAACCCCACCAACCAGGGCCTAAATGTAGTTTGTCTAACTCTCGGTGTTAAGGGTGGGTGCGTAGGACCAGAGAAGCAGGTTTCAGGGGCAGAAGTCAGGCCTGTTGGGTGGCCCAGGCTGTCCCAGGGGGCAGGCTGGCACCTTGCTGGCAGGACAGGCTGCATTGAGGACTCAGGCCTCCAACCTGAAACCAGCCCTGTGCAGGCACCAGAGATGAAGGCAAAGAAGACACACAGACTGGAAGAAGGAGGGAGGAGAGGAGGCTGTGCTGCTTCCCAAGATGGAACCACTGGGAGGGATTTGGGAAGGGCTGGAGAAGGGGCGGAAGTAGGAGATTAGGTTCCCAAGGAGGAGAGGGTGATCTGGGCAGATAGCACAGGGCAAGGCTATTTAGGGGCCAACAGTGGTGGGTGTTGCGGGAGCACAGGGCCATGGGATTGGGTGACGGGCTGAGGCAGCGGGGTACAGGAGACTCCCTGTAGAAGGGCCAAATGCACAGCACTGAGGCGTGGCGCTGTGTCCCGAGGCAGCAGAGAGCTCAGGCCCACATGGAGTGTAGAGTCAGGAGGGCCCAGCAGGAGTGGGCCCTGAACCCCACTCTGGATGTATAGCTGTAACATTCCATTCCATCTTCGACGCGTGTGTTAAACCTTCCTTGGTTGCAGCCAGTCTTGGCCTTGGCCTCTCATCAGAATATGTCTTACAGAAGTTTGGGGCAGTGATTTGTCCAAGGGTCTGGTTCTAACATCCCATAGACGTTCCAAATTGATCATGTTCTTCTCAATAGGATTCTCAGCATTATTCTCTCTCTCATATTATATGTTGGAACCATGTGTATTGCCTTCAAATTACTCAAGGAATACTTTCAAAATGGGGGAAGCACCTGGAAACCCCTGTGTGTGGGCAAGGCCAAATGATGATGGTGAACTCAGGTGGTTTTATAGAGCAGACTGCAGAGTCCCCCGACCTGCATTCCCATTGTCTTCTCTGCCTTCTTGTGGTTCTCTTGGTCCTAGCAAACTTCTACTCATCCTTCAAAACCCAGTTCACACATGACCTCTGAAGTTTTTTCATCGTATTCTTTTCAGAGCTCTAGTCACTCTCTTGGCCATTGTATTTTATCTTTTTATGGTTCTCTCTCACTGACAAGATCGGAGCTCCTGACAGGCAGTTTGCCCCTTCCCCCCAGTGCAGGCCCACCTCCTCCCGGTGAGCAGTAGCTCCCCCTCACAGGTCTGCATGGCTCCTCTCTCCCCCGACACTGGTGACTGTGACCAGAATGTATACCTATGGGTCATTCTGTCAAGTTCAGAGCCATGGGCACCCCCTCAGCCTGTCTTGCTACTAATGCGCTTTCTTCCTCTCACCTCCTAGGGCCGACGAAATTGAGATGATCATGACGGACCTTGAAAGAGCAAACCAGGTAGGATGTTTGATAGCTTCAGGCATAAAATCACAATAGTATAGCCATTTGTCATCTTGGAAAATTGCATCTCTCTAAGTTAGAAAACCATTTATTCTCATATTTTTTACATACAGCTATGAATGTTGACACTTTTCCTGATGTCATGAGAAATATATGAAAGATCACAGGCAAAGTCTTTGATGTGACCCTAGCATCCCAGACATCCCCGGGTGAACATCCCCTGCAAAGCAGCTACCTCTTGTTCTTTTTCTTAATTCGTCTCTCAAACACCTGCCTCTATTCATGTGGCAGCTATTACGCTGTAGAGTTTATCCCAGTGTGTGATTCCATAGAGAAGTCTTTATCGCTCCCTCTACCGGGTTTGAAGCCACTCGTCTGGAGAGACCTCCAGCTGACAGCCCTCTCTTGTCGGGTACTTAGCATGGGTGCCTCGTGGGAAGTACTCAACACAGTATCTGGCACAAAATGGGCACATGGTATTGGTCATCTCTAAACACTCAACTGCCTGGGAAATTTGGCCACTGTGTAGAACGCCTTCCTTCCCCAAGGACTCTAGAACAGTAAAACATTTGCTTCAGCAAATGGTGCTGTTTCTTTGGAAAGAAAGAGGTCTCCCATTTATTTTCTCTATTTGTGAGGAAAAACAGCCAAAGCCATGGTGTTTCTCAGCCTCAGAAGGCCACAGCTATGGCTACCCCCCATACAATTTTACACCTGGGCAGCCTCAAGCACCGCTTGGCGGTATGCCTCAGTGGCCCAGGCAAGCACAGCCCCACAAGGTGGAAGTCCTTCCTGGATCTGTGGTCTCTACTTCCCACCTTCTGAAAGTTTCAGAGGGCGCCCACCTGCCATTGCTTACCTCAACCCTCAGGGAAGAGTGTGCTTATCTATTCTTTGATCAATAAAATCATTCTCAAGTCTGATTGAAATGTGAAAGTCCTTGGCCGGTTGGCTCAGCGGTAGAGCATCGGCCCAGCGTGTGGAAGTCCCAGGTTCGATTCCCGGTCAGGGCACACAGGAGAAGCACCCATCTGCTTCTCCACTCTTCCCCTTCTTTCTCTCTCTCTCTTCCCCTGCCACAGCCAGGGCTCCATTGGAGCAAAAGTTGGCCCAGCACCAAGGACGCCTCCATGGTCTCTGCCTCAGGCGCTAGAATGTCTCCGGCTGCAATGGAGCAAAGGCCCAGATGGGCAGAGCGTCGCCCCCTGGTGGGCATGCCGGGTGATCCTGGTCGGGTGCATGCGGGAGTCAGTCTGACTGCCTCCCCACTTCTAACTTCGGAAACACACACACACACACACAGAATGATCCCAGGCGGTGTGCAGATTTCTATTTTTTTTCCTTTTTTTAATTTTTTTCATTGATTTGAGAGAGTAACAGAGAGAGAGAGAAAGAGAAAGACAGAGGAAGTGAGGGAGGGAAACAGAAGCATCATTAACTCACCAGTCCACTTAGTTGTTCCATTTAGTTGTGTACTTATTGGTTGCTTCTCATACGTGCCCTGACCGGGGATCAAACCAATGACCTCACCACACTGGGACATTGCTTTATCCACTAAGCCACCCTTCCAGGGCCTGGATTTTTTTTTTTTTTTTTTTTTTTAAGGAAAACTTAATGGGTTCTGTGTTGCATACCCAGAGCCCGCAAAGGATCCGGGTTCTGGCCCAGTAGACATGCGTGAAATGGAGTGCCTGAGAGCATTGTTACACATTAGTTATCCTGGTAATTGTAGGGAGTGCTGCCAGTTTTTTTTTGTTTGTTTGTTTGTTTTCTAATTGATTTTAGAGAGAGGAAGGAAGAGAGAGAGAAAGAAAAACATTGATTTGTTGTTTCATTTATTTAAGCATTCATTGGTTGATTCTTGTATGTGCCCTGACCGGGGATCAAACCTGCAACCCTGGCCTATGAGGTACCTAGCCAGGGCCTTGAATAGCTTATTTTGTGCCTTGCTCTGTTCTGAGCACTTCACATGAGCGGAATCACTTAAACCTCACCACAGCCCACCGAAGTCAACGCTGTTATGATCCCCACTTTATAGATGAGGAAACGGAGGTCAGTGGCTGGTCACTGCAGAGCCCGGACTGGAGCCTGTGCTCTTCACCCGCACACTGGGGAACAGGCCACAGAGCAGGGGCCCCCTTTGCCTTCTTTCAGATGTCTTGTTTCCCAAGTGCACCCATCCACACAGCCCCTTCTGTAGAAGCACTGCTTCTGCTTCACCTCACAAAGATGCTTAACTGTTTATTTACCTTTACCTACTAAACTAATTTACTCTGGGTCCCTTGGTTTTTATTCAGTTGGCACTACTCAACTTTGCAGAGACCTTGACTAAAAAATAGTTACTGGTAGAAGTTAACCTACTCTGTCTCAGGACTTCCATTTGCATTTCTCAAATTTCCACCCACCCACTCTCCCCCAGGCCAGCCGCGGGGCTGCCTGCTCTTTTGATGGCACTTTGGGGTAAGCTTTGATTTGTTAAGCAGATAACCTTATTCTGCAACTATCAAATGCAGTCTCTGAGGCAGTCCCCAGGTACTAAAGAAGTTTGGCAGAGTTGATACAATTCTAAAAGGGCTGAGGCCACATGAGTACATCTCAACCCTAGAAGACACCAGGCAGGACCGTAGAGAAAGGCGCCACCTCTGGAGCGACACTTGGCTCAGGTCCCAACTCGATACTTCCTGGCTGTATAGCCTTGAACAGGTCTCTTAACTATTTATATTTCTTTTAAAAAAAAAAAAAAGAAAAAAGAAGAGCCCTGGCCGGTTGGCTCAGTGGTAGAGCGTTGGCCTGGAGTGCAGGAGTCCCGGGTTTGATTCCCGGCCAGGGCACACAGGAGAAGCGCCCATCTGCTTCTCCACCCCTCCCCCTCTCCTTCCTCTCTGTCTCTCTCTTCCCCTCCCGCAGCCGAGGTTCCACTGGAGCAAAGTTGGCCTGGGCGCTGAGGATGGCTCTGTGGCCTCTGCCTCAGGCGCTAGAATGGCTCTGATTGTGGCAGAGCGACGCCCCAAGATGGGCAGAGCATCGCCCCCTGGTGGGCATGCCAGGTGGATCCCGGTTGGGCACATGCAGGAGTCTGTCTGACTGCCTCCCCGTTTCCAGCTTCAGAAAAATACAAACAAAAAAAAAAAGAAGAAGAAGAAAGAAAGAAAGAAAAATGGTGAACTTTGAGGACATTATGCTATGGGAAATAAGCCAGTCATAAAAAGACAAACACTGGCCTGATCAGTGGTGGGACACTGGATAGAGTGTCGACACTGAGGTCCCAGGTTTGAAACCCTGAGGTCACGGACTTGAGCGCAAGCTCTCCAGCTTGAGCATGGGCTTGCCAGCTTGAATGTGGGATCAGTGACATGATCTCGTGGTCACTGGCATGAGCCCAAAGGTCACTGGCTTGAAGCCCAGGTCACTGGCTCGGCTGGAATGCCCCCCCACCCTGCCCCGGTCAAGGCACAGATGAGGAGCTATCAATGAACAACTAAAGTGCCGCCGCAACTGTGGGTTGATTCTTCTCATCTCCTTTGCCCTCTCTTTTTCTCTCTCTCTTGCTGGAAAAAAAAAAAAGGACAAACTATATGATTCCACTTTATGAGGTTCCTAGAGTAGTCACATTCATAGACAGAGAGTAGGATGACGGGGCAGGGGGAGCAGGGGGGAGTTGTTGTTTAACGGGTGCCGAGATGAAATAGTTGTGGAGATTGATTGCCCAGCAGTGTAAATGTGCTTACTACTACTTAACCATATGCTTAAAAATGGTTAAGATGATCATTTTATGGTATATGTATTTTACCATAATTAAAATTTTGAGAAAATTTTAAGCAAGGGAAAAGGTATGAGGGAATGATAACTCGCACTTCCTTTGCAAGAGGTTTTGAGGATTAAAGGTGAAATGCCTGGGTAAGAAGTAGATGCTTACATAGATGTTCATTGTGTAGTTGCTGAGGAAGCACCGATTTAGTGGGAGAATTGCAAAGCCCTGTCCTAGGGAAATGCCAGCATGGGGTGGGGGAGAGGCATAGGCGAGTGCCAACCAACAAGTCGGGGTGCATTAACAGCCTGGTGTGGCTGCCAAAGGAATTATCGCCGCCTAAAGCTACGTTAATAGAACTAGTTTCTAGAATGAAGGAGGTGGTGATTCTACACCATCCACAACAATTAATCTGTCCCTGGGAATAAGGATTTACCCTGGAAACTACACTGTAAGTAAAGCAGGTACCAGGATTCAGAGTCCCCACCATGGCCAACATAAGGAAGGAACCCTAACACAAAAGATCCCAGAAAGTTTGAGGGGATTCTTTATCTTTGGGGATCAGGGAGAAAAGACAGAGGGACTTGACACCAAGACCATAGGAATAATTTCAGGAATGTAAGGTGTAAAAAGTTTGCACAAGGGAAAGCCTCAGGTGGAGACATGGTGAATTCTGTCCTTGTAGCTCCTCAGGGCTGGCCAGGGAAAGGGTCTGGCTTTCTCATGGCTGAGTTCAGAGGATAACGGAAGGGAAGCTCGCTCTTAGGTCTGGCTCTCCAGCTGTGTCTAGAGCTGACACCAAAGGGAGTGAGCTCCCTGTCATCAGAGCTGTGCAGGCATTTGCTACCAACTCTGAGTATAAGACGGCATCAGGCATAGAACGAGTAGACAGAGGGATTGAACTAGGTGGCTTGATGGGTCAACAAGAACAACTGACAAGGAGAAAATTCCCCAGGTGGACATGACGATGCGTTCCAGGCAGGCGAGGAGGGTCACAGTGAGCTCTGTGTGTTTAGGCCATTCCATAAAGTTAGAACCAGAAGGTCCAGAGAGGGAGAGCAGGCCCATAGAAAGGGATCCAGCCCGGTGAGGACCTCATCCTTAGAACTCTGGAAATCACGGGTGGAAATAAGATGTCAAATGAGTTCTAGAAGGATCACTCTGGCTAAATATTGGAGAATTTATGGTAGTAGAAAGACCCAAAGTCAGGGAAGCAGTGAGCAGCTTTTGTAATAGATTAGAGCAAAGAAGGCATGGGTCTGAACTGAGGTGGTCCCAATGGAGATGAGACAGGGCTGGGCAGAAGGGATGAAAGGTACAGAGGACCACACACCAGTGTGGGCACAGCCAGAAATGTGGTCCAGCCACCTTGACCATCACGGGAAAGCTCCCGGAGAAGCAATTCAACAGTTCATTAACGTGTATCATTTTAACCCTCAGCTTATAATCACAGTGTTCTATGAGACCTGAAGCCATACTTTATTGCTACAGTACTTGTGTTCTGTGATGGAAAGTGTGAGAGGGGTCTTCCACCAACATCACTTAGGTCCAGGTCTCGTTTATCCTGTTTGTTAAATTTCAAGGCATTGCATTAATTCTGTCTTTCCTTTTTTTTTTTTTTTTTAAGATTTTACTTATCGATTTTAGAGAGAGAGGTAGGGGGAGGAGCGGGAAGCATCAGCTCTTTTTATTTTTTCACTTTTTCTAATATGTTTTTAATACACAGTATTTCTTTGAAAAATCTATCATAATTTATAATTAAGGGAGTACCAATAAATTATAGATAAATGTGTACATGTGGTACAAAGTATGTTTGAAGAAAATTACTCTAACTACACTAGGAAATAACTCTGACAAACCTGTCCCCCTTCCTCTGGCAGTATTTCTCCTGTCTTCTTCCTGCCCCTCTGCAGCTTTGGAATTCCTGATTCCACCCATTTTCCACATCTCAGCTCAAAGTTCACCCTGCCCCATGAACCAGAGAGAAGCAATTTTTATTTCCTTATAACTGGTGTGGTCATATGGTTGCACATTTTTTTAAAGCAATCATTATTAACAAACAAGTAGAAAGCTGTCATCCCTGCAATTACCCATACCAAAAACTTAAGAATAGCTTTCATCGATAAAATAGAAGGAACTCGCCTGACCAAGCAGTGGTGCAGTGGGTAAAACCTCAGACTGGGATGCAGAGGACACAGGTTCGAGACCCCAAGGTCACCAGCTTGAGCACAGGCTCATCTGGTTTGAGCAAAGCTCACCAGCTTGGACCCAAGGTCGCTGGCTCGAGCAAGGGGTTACTTGGTCTGCTGTAGCCCCCAGGTCAAGGCACATATGAGAAAGCAATCGGTGAACAACTAAGGTGTCATAACGAAAAACTAATGATTGAGGAAGCATCAGCTCTTAGTTGCTTCTCACATGTGCCTTGATTGGGCAAGCCCGGGGTTTCGAACCAATGACCTCAGCGCTCCAGGTTAACGCTTTATCCACTGCACCACCACAGGTCAGGCTAATACTGTCTTAATTGATGACAGGAAAGGTTCAGAACTTTTGAGGCTTCATAGGAAATAAGAAACCACACCTGTGCACTCTCCAGCCACATGAAACCCTGTCTGTGGGCCCAATAACTCGGTCAGCTTCTCCGTCTGCGCCTTCACCCCCCCCCCCTTCCTGAGCATCTGATTTGAGTTGCCAGGACACAAAGCCACAGTGCGGGCAGGAGGAAGTCCTTTCAGTGAGTGGTCCTCCTCCTGCCAGCCTGTCTTAAGGAGGAGACTACTCAGGTTGAGGTTAAGTTGGAAACCACAGTTTAACTTCACCGAGGAGAAGGAGTCAAGTTTGGGAGAAATGCAAAGAGAAAAAAAAAAAAAGAAGAACTCAGAGCAAGATGTGACATTTTCTCTGACCAAGATTTCTGTGTTCTGATGGGGGGAATGTTTGAGCATGAATCCCAGCTCTTCCATTTCCCACCCCCGTGATGTGGCTGTGAGCCAACCCTCAGTCTCCCAGTGCCTGTTTCCCCACCTCTGGACTGAGGTGGTAGTTTACACCCCTGGGTGAGCCCCCATTCATTCAGCAAATATTCCTGAGCCCCTGCTGCAAGCAGACCCTGTTCAGACGCAGCCCGTGCCTGTGGGCACCTCGTAGGTGCTGAGGAGGTGCTGGTTTCATGTGGGCACCTCGTAGGTGCTGAGGAAGTGCTGGTTTCATCGGGGCTCCTGCCAGTGGGGGAGCCGTGTCTGCGCCCCTGCTCACTCCTGGAGTCCCCTGGGCACCTTGGTGTTTCCCTGGAGTAGATTAGGCTCCCAGCCTAGGTCAGGTGGGCCAGCAAGGCCCACAGAGAGCCCCGGGGCCACCCTTTGTGGCAGGAGGAGATAGGGTGATTTCCTTTTCCGGCTTTCCTGAGATTGTGACTCAGGCAGGCTGTGACAAGCAAGGCTTACATGGGTGGCCTTGGTGTACTTCTAGATTTCAGCCTGGCTGATCTGGGAAACAAATCCAAACTGATATGCACCGAGTCCCAGAAACAAGGCAGCAGGTCGAAATGGGGACTTCTTGGTCACCAGTGCAGGGCTACTTTGAGCCACATGGCAAGAAACTTCTTGGTAAAGCTTTCTGCCCTCCCTCCTATAGACTGACTGAAGTAGGGGTACTGCAGGGCTCTAGCTCCTTCCCTGCTCTGCCTGGGCTTCCAGCATTTCTCTCCTGTCTCAGAAAAGTAAAGAAAGTAAGCAGCAGCCAGCAAGAGAAGTCTTCCAAGAGAGCCGCTCAGGCCTGGTGAGGCGCTATTCTCATCAGGGGTGGCCGCTGACTCCCACCCAGGGCCATCCCCGCCGCCGTGGAGCCCTGGCTTCGGTGCCTAGGCTCTGCCTCTGGAGTGGCGGGGAGAAAGGGACCCCATCGGGAGAAACAGGGTTGAGTGTCTGTCTCATGGCAGACACACTCATCTCTGTGGCTGAGGCTCCAGAGCAGAAACCAGCAGCAGAGGTTTCCACATCCTGTCATTGATTCCAGTTCTAGAAACAACCAGACTACGTGGTTGGACTATGGGCATCAGGAAGATGTGAGACCCTGGAAACAAGGGGCACCCTGCTGCCAACCCAGCACGGTACCCTTTCTGCCTCAGCTGCTAAAGACCGAATCTACAACTACAGAATATCCCTGTTGCAGCCACACTTGGTCCTGTTTTTATTTTTAATTGTTCACTGTTTTCTTTGTCCATGTTTAGCTGCACAAACCACCTCAACTCACATTTTTCTTATCCTTGGAGTCTAAAGCCTAAATGAATAGTATAAATCCTAAATACTCTAGTCAAAAAGTTGCACTGGTGGCCTGACCTGTGGTGGCACAGTGGATAAAGCATCGACCTGGAAATGCTGAGGTCGCCGGTTCGAAACCCTGGGCTTGCCTGGTCAAGGCACATATGGGAGTTGATGCTTCCAGCTCCTCCTCCCTTCTCTCTCTCTGTCTCTCCTCTCTCTCTCCCTCTCCTCTCTAAAATGAATAAAAAAATTAAAAAAAAAAAAAAAAAAAGTTGCACTGGAGTAACCAAGTCAAGCCAAATGTAGTAAAAGGCTGTGACCTCCACGAGTAGGTCACAGCTACTCCGTCTATGAACTTGGAAACTGCATAAAGTACAGAAGCTCTGGAGAAATTATGCAAACCAAGGATGAAATCATTAACAGCTAGATCCTGTATTCTGTGAGCTACTGGCCTTTATGAAACAGTGCTCTGCTCTGAACAGCTCGATGCCTTCATGAGACCCTGATGGTGAGCCCACTGCCCAGGCTGCCCAGCCCTGCTGGTTCCAGAGCCAGAACTTCGGAGCCGGCGTTCCCAGATAGGCGGTTGGTTCTGGAAGCAGCTGCTGCTCGGCTGCTTCCAGGACAGCCCTTCCCCCAGGCTGTGAAGTATCTATCCTAGTCAGCTAGACTAGAGCTATGTCAGAATGCACCTTATCCCTGACAGTCACAGGCACGTCATTCACAAGGGTTAATCTAACTAGAAAGCAAAGAGTGAACTTTCCAGTGATATGACATGTTTATCAGAAAAACTTAGAGTGGCACAGTTGGATATAACATGGGGGAAATTTTTTTCACTGAAGAGGAGACTTTCCTGCAGTTAGCAGAAACCAGAGTCACCCCTGCCATCCTCGCCCCACCGGTCACACCGCTGCCTTTCCTGACGGGTGCTTCTAGATTGTGTTTGGAGCAGAGCATGGTGGGAGGCGACTGCCTGAGCACAGACAGGCCTGGCCGGGCGCCATGGGAGTTAGATTGAGTGCAATCCCAGAGCTCCTGCAGGAGCAGGGCAGGCGGCCACCAGCACCACCCTGGGCAGAAGTAACTGCTCCTAGAAATATCCTAATTTGTCTGTGTGCAGTGCAGATAGATTTACGCTGCCGGCACATGACTGCTTGGGCTGCCAGGCCCATTCTAGTACAACTAGATTGATCAGCGAGTACTGGGCATGCTAACTTCCTGTTTCTCTTTCAGTCTTTCTTAGCTATTAGTAGACACATAACATCACACCACAAAGTGAGGAAACGCATGAAACAGCCCTGCTCAGCCAGGCTTTTCTCCTGAATCTGTTCTATTAGCAGAATGGACGTCTGGTAGAAAAAATAAGCATAATACTTCTCAGCCTGCATTCCCAATGTCAGTTAGCTGCCTTTCTCACCCATCTCAGTCTCATCTCAATTATAATGGTAAAATCCAGACAAGCCCATTAATAAACACTTCTGAATAAGTTGTGTGTGCAACGCACTTCTGCAGATGTTAATCCTCTCGGGGTCCCTGAGAGAGAGCCGGTGTTCCCATTTTGGAGATGGAAAGGTAGAAGCTTAGTGAGCTTAAGTAGGTAACGTGCCCTCATCCCTCTGTCTCCAAATGCCCAATCCCTGCCCCCTGGCAGGCATTAGAGTGGCCTGTTTCCCCCATTCAGTGGGAAATCCTTATTTGCTATTTAGTGCCATTGGTTTCCTTGACTGGGAATTAAATGCAAATGGTAGAAGTACCTACTTGTTTCTCCCTGGACCTCCTTCCTGCAGTCAGCTCCATCCCTCCTGGTGCACAGTGGGCCTGGGCCACCTCCCGCCTCCTGCCCTCGCCCCCCCCAACCCCAAACCTGCCTGCTGGCTGCAATACCAGCACTGGCATTAGAAAACGTTGTCAGGTGAAGGGTTAAATATGTTGAAATAAGCCTGGCCCTCACAAAAGAAGTGGCATTTACACCCTGTGCGTTTATGGAAATACTTGCCAAAGGAAAACAACCACAACATTGTGCATGTTTTTAGGAAGAGAATGGCCGGAGTGTCTTTAATTCACTGTTTACCCTTGAGAATTACTCCCAGGAGTAATCCTGCAATAAAATCTTCTTGGTCTATGAGAATAGAAAGAAATTGAATCAAAAGACTCTATTTCCACTTGTATTTATTCAGTCTGGGAAATTCAGTGGGCCGGAGCATTACTATCAGCAGGGGATTCCTTGCTCCTAGCGTTAAATTACTGTCATAATCGCTCAATTATTTCTTCCTTGTACTGTTTAAAATAAAAATCCATCACATTCTATGTTTTTTTCTAGCATTTATTAGGTTGAGTGTTTAGGAAAATCAATTATAGTCAGTCAGGCATGAATTGATGAATGTTCTTGTAATAATTGTCAGTTGTTAAGCTGAATGTACTTTCTCTTCTCACCCTTTTCACTCCCTTCAGAGGGCAGAGGTGGCTCAGAGAGAGGCGGAGACCTTGAGGGGGCAGCTCGCGTCAGCCAACCACTCTCTCCAGCTGGCCTCGCAGATCCAGAAGGCGCCGGACGTGGTGGGTAGCCGGGCCCTGTGGGGACTCTGTGTGCCTGGCGTCTGTACCTCTCTGTGTTTTAGCTGCTTTCTGCTTTTGCTACTTAGTGTCCCTTTTTGGAATATTTTAGGCGGTACAGCTGTCTTGGTGGGGAATGCTTTTAACAGTTTGGAGTAGAACTTGTTAGAGTCAGAGGAAGAGTTTTACTGATTATGGGTCGATGCTCTGTGGTCAACATGACGCCCACCCAGCGTGTAGGTGGGACCAATCCCATCACCCACGGGGCCATCTTCCCTACTAAACCTATGGGGTGGCGGCTGGCAGATGGGTAATCTAAAACCAGAGCTTTGCCAAAATTACACAGGAAAATTTGGGGTTTGGTCTTCTCCCAAATGTGTCCTTCCAGAGTGAGAAACATTTTGTGATGAGCTGGGGAAGCCAAGGAGGTAATAAGGTGACAGCCCGCTCTGAGTCTGTGTGATTGCCAGAACCTTGCTCAAAGTGGAGGCGTGCAGGGGTGTGAGGCGCACATCCTGGTCTTTTCGCCTCTTCATTTTCCGAACATTAATAATAATTGCTCATAGCTGGAACTTTCCCAGCTTGTTGGAGGCGACTTGAAACTGCTGGATTCTAGTCTCTGCAGGGCTGGGCATTATATGGAGCAGCATGCAGTGAAGACCTGGATATTGGAGCCATGCCCCTGGGCCAGACCATGGCTCTGCAATTGTCAGCTCTGTGACTTTGGACAAGTCATTTAACCTTCATGAGTGTCAGTTCCATCATGTATAAAATGGGTTTTTAAAAGGGTTCCAGAAATCTGAGCAAAACTCTTAGAGTAAGACCTGACCCATAATAAGTCCTCAGGAAACCTTAGCAGTTACTCTTACTGTGTTTGGCATCTGGTTCAGGAGCCCTAGTTTTAAGCTCAGTTCCATAAGTTGCTATTGTTGGGTTTGGGGGGGGTTGTTGTTGTTTTGTGGGGTTTTTTGGTATTTTTTCTGAAGTGAGAAGAGGGGAGGCAGAGAGACAGACTCCCGCATGCACCCGACCGGGGTCCACATGGCATGCCCACTAGGGAGCGATGCTCTGCCCATCTAGGGCGTTGCTCCATTGCATCTGGAGCCATTCTGGTGCCTGAGGCAGAGGCCATAGAGCCATCCTCAGTGCCCAGGCCAACTTTGCTCCAATGGAGCCTCGGCTGCAGGAGAGAAAGAGAGAGATAGAGAGAAAGAAGAGGGGGAAGGGTGGAGAAGCAGATGGGCACTTCTCCTATGTGCCTTGGCTGGGAATCGAACCTGAGACATCCACATGCCGGGCCGATGCTCTACCACTGAGCCAACCGGCCAGGGCCCCATCACTTTTTTATACATCTAAGGAGTTAAACTTTCTAGGCCTTGGTTTCCTTGTGTGTAGGGTAAGGAACAAGTGATTCTGTGGTCCCTTCAGCTCTCATAGCCTGTGATGAGTGAACTGCACTCATAAGTGCCCCTTTACTTAACAAAGAGCTACAGCGCCCTTGCCGGCACCCATCGTGGACGCTGTGAGAGCAGGGAGGGCTGAGCCGGGCCCCTTCCGGAAAGAGCACAGGCCGGGAAACTTGCTCTTCTAGTAAATTCATGTGTCAGTTTGATAGCCATTATTCCACCGAATACACAAAGTAGGATATTGTTATTTCTTTATACAGATCATAAAATATGTATTTCCGATGGCTTTAGGCAACCCCTGTGTTTTGGTCGTTCGACCCCCTCCGGGATCGCGACCCACAGGTTGAGAACCGCTGATATAGTTGAAGACACAGAAGCTCCGTGAATATAAACTCCTCGCTCCAGAGCGCTTGGCCCCAGTGGCCAACCCAGGACTTGGCCAGGGGCTCTCTGCCACCTTATACTGGAACTTTTAAATTAGTCCTTGGGAATAAATCTAAAACAGTTTTAGTGGTGGAACCCTTCTTAAGAATGGGTTTTTTGTTTTCTTTCTTTACATTAACATTAAATAAAATATGATTTAAGTATCTTAGAACACAGAGAAAAGTTTTCCAATTTAGGAACCATTGCATCCTTCATCCTTCGTGGACTCTGGTTTTAGCCTTACCTGAAATGTCCCCTTGGCTCTGCCAGTATCCCCTCATCCAGATTTACCTGGACTGGACTCGGCATCCTAGCAGGAAGAAGCCCTCGAGGACGGAGTCAGTACGGCTTCTCCTGGCCTTTGTGGTGGATCCTGGTCCTAGAGAAAGTCTTCCATCCGAATGTGTCCACACAGGGCTCCCAAGCTAAATGCTTTGATTGAAAGGATTTCTGGCACCATCCTGGATTATAGCAACCAAAACATTTCAGGAAGAAATGAATGTTTTTGCAGGTAGAGTAAGTTGTGGGTCCTCGGGGTGCTTAAACACTTCATCGTCGGCTAAGCGCAGTGTTTACATGGCACAGGTTCAGTCTTCCAGGAGCGGCCCTGCCGGGGCTCCCTCGGGTGTGCGTTCCCACAGCCAGTCCACTCAGCCAAGCAGGGAGCAAGCTCAGGAAACTGGGCCAGCAGGAGAGTGTCTGTTGGGCTTGGCTGGCAGAGCTCGGCAGAGAAACAGTAGACTCTATAGATCTAGCAAAGTCCCGAACGATCTGCTGGGTGTCTTACCGGAATCGTCACATTTGGAAGGTGAGCTGCCGCTCAGAGAGCGCCTGCGCTGTGTTAGGGGCCATGCCGGTGCTTCATATGGTTACTTCACTTCTGCCTCATGGCACCATGGTCATCAGAGGCAGGTTTTATTGTCCTCATTTTACAGGGAAGGGAACTGAGAGGCTCAGAGGAGTAAGGAATTTGCCAAAGGTCACACAGCTAGAAAATGATCAAGCTGGCATTTGATCCTAAGTTTGTTTTAGTCCAAAGTCCACTCTTTTCCCTACATGCAGGTCCTTTGTCAGCTATTTACAGACAGATATTATTAGTTCAGGGCTCTAGCATACCACACAGGGCCACCTTCTTGGACCTCAACAACCTGTAATGCTAGAAAATATACCTGCCTAAGCCCTGGCCAGCTGGCTCAGTGGTAGAGCGTCGGCCCGGTGTGTGGAAGTCCCAGGTTCGATTCCCAGCCAGGGCACACAGGAGAAGCACCCATCTGCTTCTCCACCCTTCCCCCTCTCCTTTCTATCTTTCTCTTTCCCTCCTGCAGCCAAGGCTCCATTGGAGCAAAGTTGACTCAGGCACTGAGGATGGCTCCATGGCCTCTGCCTCAGGCGCTAGAATGGCTCCGGTTGCAATTGAGTGATGCCCCAGATGGGCAGAACATCGCCCCCTAGTGGGCATGCCATGTGGGTCCCGGTCAGGCGCATGTGGGAGTCTGTCTCTGCCTCCCCCGCTTCTTTCTTCAGAAAAATACAAAAAAAAAAAAAAGAAGAAGAAGAAGAAAGAAAATATACCTGCCTGTCTCTCAAGTGAATCTATCGGGTGCACACACTGCATAGATCCATTCTGCTTCACCCACTTTTTGTTGCAGCAATAAATTGGTAGTGAGAGAAAGAAAGCTGGGGTTCCCATTCTCTCATCTCTCCCCCACTGGAGTAAACACAACTAAAACCAGCCTTGACATCAAGGGTGTCTCTTGGGCTGGGGTCCTGCGTGCACCGTCTTTTCACAGTTAGGTTTCCTCACATTGAGTAGTGCTCACATTTAATATGGAAATGGCTGCAGGGTAACAGAGATGATTATCTAGTTTATTGCAGCCCGTTGTTCTAATCTCAATAGGAGGACTCACTAGACAGTTACACAACTTGTGATGTTTAACACAAGGAGGTTGGGAGAGAGGGTGGAGAATGGGTTCAAAAGAGACAAAGTTTAATGGACTGTTACCTCAGTAGCTTCTGTTTTTATGTTCATTTTTACCTTTGGAAACACTCCTGCCACTATCATCATCTTAAGCCCTTCCTTGTTTATTGTGTTTGTTTTTTTAACAATATTTTTTAGACTCTACAAAGCATTACCACATATCCTCTCCTGGCTCCTGAGCCATCAGAGCCCCAACCCCAAAACCTAGCTCCCGTGAGGAATGCAAGATGCTCTTACAGGCTTTGGGAGCCTTGAGTTGTGGGACTGTCCCTAATAGGAAAGACTCTTAGGACCTCATTCTTGTACCCACAAGAGCCTTTTGTCAGACTTGAAAAAATGTCAGCCCCTGCCTGACCGGTGGGGCACAGTGGATAGAGCGTCGACCTGGGATGCTGAGGATCCAGGTTCGAATCCACAAGGTCACCAGCATAAGCACAGGCTCACCAGTTTGACCAGGGGGTCACCAGCCTGCACATGGGATTGACATGATCCTATGGTCACTGTCTTGAGCCCAAAGGTGGCTGGCTTGAGCCCCAATGTTACTGGCGTGAGTCCAAGGTTGCTGGTTTGAGCAAGAGGTCACTCACTCTGCTGTAGCCCCCCAGTCAAGGCATATATAAGAAAGTAATCAATACACAACTTAGGTGCTGCAACGAAGAATGGATGCTTCTTATCTCTCTTTACTCCTGTCTGTCACAAAGAAAAAAAAAGACTATTTTTGCTATGTTATAAGTGAAGAATTAGTGGCCCAGGTTCCTGAGTTAGTTGATGTGCCCAAGGTCACATGATCAGCTTGTGGCCAGGCCACACTGGGCCTCAGGAATTAAGCACATGGTCCTCTGGGTCTGCCTACTCCCAGGTTCCTATCCTGGGCCCAGGGCCAGCACTGAGAAGTGCTCTTTTTATATATATAGAGTGAGATAAAAGTAGGTTTACAGTTGTTTATATGGAAAATAACACAATAATTAATAAATAATACAAGAATAAACTCTGTTTTGCATGTTCACAACTATAAACATACTTTTGCCTCATCCTGTATTATTGGGCCCACTTGTCCCCGATATAACTTGGTTTTAACTATTTAAAACCCCAGATCACCTTTTGGCTTATTTTAGACTCTTCCCCTAAGAGCACTTGAAACAGTTTTTGTGGCTGGCATCCCTCCGGTTAGAAAATTGATAAATAAGGTAAATTAGATAACATGGCTCATTCTATACGAACCATGAGACCAAATATCACTGCCATCATGTCCCCTTGTGTCCCACAGTCCAGGCACCTCTGGCCACTCCTCTGATCGTTCCCCATCAGTCACCAACATGACCTTTTACAAGCTGGCCTCCGCATTGGTCCCTCCTTGTGCCCTGTTCCCTGCCCTTTTCAACCTCAGTGCCCACTTGTGGTGTCCCACCCTGAAATGGAGTCCCTGTTCCTTCTGATGGGATCTGCTAGTCCTTCCCTTCCCTTCCCCTTCCCCTTCCCCTTCCCCTTCCCCTTCCCCTTCCCCTTCCCCTTTCCCTTTCCCTTTCCCTTTCCCTTTCCCTTTCTTGCTGTGCCCTCCTCACCCTCCTCACCTTCCTCACCCTCCTCACCCTCCTCACCCTCGTCTCTCTCCTCGGGGCTCACCTCCACAAGCTTTGTTCCTTCTTTTGGATGGTAAGTGCCAGCACTGCTGGATGACTTGTCTTAGGCCCCCTGACCTTGATCTGCCCGGTGTTATCTAGGGTTATGCTTCCTTAAACTGTGGTAAAGGACAGTGTTGTTTTGATTATTAAATTTCTAATCTGTCACAGATTGATGGTTTTATAAAAGACAATAAAAAATGTCACCAAAAAAATATTCAATTGCTGTAAACATTTCTAAACACTTACTTTCAATTTCTGTACTTGTCTCACTGTGTACTGGCAGGGTTTTGTGGACTGGCACCAGTCCATGGAGCACACTC
Organism: Saccopteryx leptura; assembly: GCF_036850995.1. Classification (NCBI taxonomy): domain Eukaryota; kingdom Metazoa; phylum Chordata; class Mammalia; order Chiroptera; family Emballonuridae; genus Saccopteryx; species Saccopteryx leptura. Next base: position 190,509,346 of record NC_089506.1, read on the forward strand.
TGAACTGAGCTGGTCTGGACAGCGTGTGCCCTTAAATAAGCTGGCGGGAAGGTGACCATGTGGGTCCCGGGCTATGTGCCCATCTTCCAGAAGTCAAGAGAAAGGAGAATCTTCTTTTATATTTACAAATCAGAGAAACAAAGGAATCCCTTCTGTGCACATAAAACTACATTCTTAAGTGGTACAGGTCTTAGTTTCCCCGGAGGATAATATGAAAAATCATTTCCCTGGGTGACTGTCCCCAAATGTGAAACCCTGTGACAAGCACATCGATGCGTGGAATAGCGTAGCTGCTCCTCCACCTAGGGCTGCAGCTGCCGTTTTCCACACCAGTATAGACACAATCAGACGTGAAGTGGATGACAGCAGGATGGTGGCATTCTGCACCGCAGTGTGAGCTGCCCCAGGACTCTGCTGTCACAGTGACCCATGTAGTTTTACCCTTCTTGTCCCTGTCGGTATCGCCCAAAAGTGCATCTGCCTAGCAGAAAAGCTTCCAGAATCATTCAGGAGCCATCATTATTGTCAATACTTGAAAAAAGTATTGCTTTATTCCTTGGGAAGTGGAATTACAGACTTAACTTTTTCTCTTTTTTTTTTATACCTTTCCCAGTTTTGCATATTTTTTACTATGAGAAAATTGGGGAATGGCATAAGTTTTTTCAAACATCAATCATCATAAGAACTTCTAAGCAAAGGAATCCCAAATGTGCATCTTCCACATCTTTTAACTCTTTAAAATGTTGACTCTGAAAATCAATTTGTCAAACAACATAGCTTCTAGAGAGCTTAGTAAGGAACCAAAAGGACATTGAATCTCGTCTGGTGGGAGAAGATCTGAAAGCTTTGAAACATTCCAGAGCCTCTCATTTGTTGTTCTGGCTGAAGCACTCATCCCCCAGCCCCTTCAAGGCCCTTTCTGTCACCTCCCTCAGATCTTTGCTCAGATACCACCTTTTCCTGACCATCTTATTAAAAACCCCAACTGCCTCTCCCAAGTCCAACCGCATGACCCCTCCTTGCTTCAGCTTTTCTCTAGCACTTACCACCACCCAGCACTCCTTGTGCTACTAATAAGTGCATTTAGTGTGTCTCACCCACCAACCCACCCATTGACTAGAATCCCTGTGAGATGAGGGACTCCCACCCTTTTGCTGTGTGCTCGGTACTCATAAGTGCCCGTTCAGTGGACACATCCTGCTGACAGCTCACCATGCAGGTGGAAAGGTGGTGTGGGGGGGAGTCAGCAGGTCCTGTCCCAGCAGAGGCAGGAAGTAATGTCTTACTGTGAGCTCACCGTCCACATCCTCCACCCACCTGTTTTTGGCGTGGTTGCAAGCACAGCGAACCCCGAGCACCTGCCTGAAGCTGGTGCAGTTTTGTCATTGCCTTTCTCCTTCCCAGGAGCAGGCCATAGAGGTGCTGACCCGCTCCAGCCTGGAAGTTGAGTTGGCCGCCAAAGAGCGGGAGATCGCCCAGCTGGTGGAGGACGTGCAGCGACTCCAGGCCAGCCTCACCAAGTTGCGGGAGAACTCAGCCAGCCAGATCTCCCAGCTCGAGCAGCAGCTGAGTGCCAAGAACAGCACACTCAAAGTAAGGGCGCCATGGGGGCCGGCAGGCAAGGGAGGGCTGGATGCGCGGTGCACGCCCTTTGCCTTCCTCCACGCACGGCCCTGGAGGAGCCCAGGGTTGGCCTACACAGTGTTTCTCTCTCCGCACTGACACCCTAAGAAGGTGGGGGGGGCGCCTCTGTCCCCCAGCATCTAGGACTCCAAATGGGTGTAGTGACCATGGCAGGAGGCCTTGTCTCAGAAGCTGCCTTCTTGGCCCTGCCTTGGTCATTGCTCAAGATACTCTCATTTTTGTGGTCTGCAAAGATAATGGTTAAAATTCAATCTCCTTTAAAAGCAAAAGTGACTGCTTGGGTATTTTTCATTCTGAACTCCAACCATCAACAAGTGTTTTCCTCCATTGAGAACAGTACAGCAAGGCCTGAGGCTCCCCTGGGCACCTCTGTCAGAAGCACGAGTGCATAAGCTCCATCAGAGTTCCGTTTTGGAAGTTGTCAACAAATATGGCAACTTTGAACCTCTGTGAAGTAGCTAGAAGCAGAGTCCTGGAGCCCAAGGCAGGGAGACAGACTGTGAACCCCTCTGCCAGATCAAACCTGGGCAGCTCCTCCTCTTAACCAGCCATTTTTTGCACATAGCACGCAGTAGAAACCCCCATCCTCAGTGCCCACTACCCACCCATGGCACTGCTCCCCCACCTCAGACCTGGGCCGACGGGGCTGGACCTGGAGAGTCTGTGCACTGCTTTGGTGGGTTAAGTGGTTGCCAAGTTCGCAGGCGTCTGTATGGATGAGCCATGGGGTCCCAGCCCGGTGGCTGCCCTGGCTTCCAGTGGAGGCTGCTAGCAGAGGACCCAACATGCTGCGGTTTGGGCTCTCCTGTACCCAAAGCTCTGAGCCCTGTGGGCCATGCTCTCAAACTTCAGGACCATTTTTTGTTCCTCAGGCCTGTGACGTACCACAGCAGCCCAAACAGGGTATTACTTCAACACAGTTGGTCTCTTTCCTCCCAGGTGGAATCATGGCAGCCCAAGCAAAAGCTAGATCCTCTTGGGGTTTCTCACTACTTTATATCTCAAATTCAGAACCTGGAACCTTTTTTGTTATATTAAAATATGTATATAAAATATTTAATATATATAAATATATATATTAAAAATATATTTTTATGTATACACACACTTAAGGTATTTTTAAAACTTTGAAGTTACTAGTATAATTTGAAGGTAGTCCTGGGATTCTAGATTCATAGCATGTCAGAGCCAGAAGGGCCTCCTTAGAGTGTCTTATTCGACCATGAGTAGATAGGACCCAGGCCAGGCGTTCCTCTGCCCGGCCATCCGTCCCCGGCCTGAGCAGTGCCCGCTTGGGCCTCCTCCTGCCCCCACTCAGAGTCCCATTTGTGGGCTGTGTGATGAATGAGGGACTGACTGCCAAGTACAGTCATTGTATACTATGTAAATAAGGTGGGTCACGATTAGTTATAGAAATGTCAGGACAACTTTTCCTTATATAGAGTAATTCTAGAATGTAGTTAGGTCCATTTGGATTTTTATTTTCACTGAAATATTTCTTCTGAACACATGACCGTGTTTCTGACCCAGACCAAGTTCCCAGCAAGTCTGTCCTCTTGGCAGCTCGCTGGCCTGACCTCACTGGCACCGGTGGGATGCACAGCTCCCCCTACCTGGTTTCTCTTCCTCTCTGGAGTGGGTTTAATCCACTGCCCGAGGAACCGCCAGGTGCCTGGGCCCCTTGGGGGAGATGGGCACGTTTGTCACCAACCATGGCATTTATTTCTCCAGTGTATCTTTTTCTCTCATCAGCCTGCCCAGTGAGTACCAGTACTCATTTTTTATTTCTAGATTAAATCTAATTTTCTCATGTTATAGGCATTTCTGACCCTAGCACTGGCATTATTATTAGATAATTTGCCTTTCCCTCCTTTGTTACCATTAAAGGGCTTGACTCATACATTCTGCATTTGACTACATAAGAGGGAGGCTGTAGACCTTACATTTTTTATTATAGAGCAATTTCTTCCAAATCAGTTAAGGTTTTAATGTTTGCCTTCACAAAAAAGGAAACACAGTTTTCACAAATTAATGTTCTTTATCCGTATCTTGGGGGAATTCTTTAATACTGTGCAGTTAATGAAACAATTCGGCAATACTTCTTCCAAAGTTATTGCTCCCTTATCTTCATCTGATCTAATAATCAAAACATATCCTCTAGTAACAAGACTTCTCTAATTTTAATTATCTTAACCCCTTGTCGCCAGGAGAGAAGATCTCCCCAATATTGAACCCACACGCAAAAGGCATTAGCCTTCCCCAAAGGAATAAGGTTAATTGAATGAGATACCTTCTCGGGGCTTTTTCCTCCTAATGTGTATAATTTATAGTCTCAAATCTAAACTAAGAGGCAATACAATTATTAGGAAAATATTTTATGAATGAGACCTGTCAGACTGACAGCATGCTGCTTTCGCTGTGGAGGTCCTGATGCAGCGGTGGTGGCCACGCAGAAGCAGCAGCAAGGCCTACCTGAACTTCCCAAGGGCTGTCCTCTCCTCTGCCTCCACTGCCTTCCACCCCTTCCCCACGGCCCTTTCCTTCTTGGACCATGTTGTCCAGCTGTGGGGACTCTGAGACACGCTGTGAGGGGTTCAAATCAGGATTGGTTTGAGGATGCTGGAGCTTCCAGCTATCTCAGCCTCTTGGAGTTGTGGATGCTTTGCCGTTAACATTAGCAATGGTCTTTGAGACAGATGCTAACGGCAGCCACAGGTAGGGTGTGAGAAGGTGGTCTCACAAGGCAGAAGGCATAGTGGGCAGAATCTTGAGATTATTGAGAGCCTGAGCCCCGTAAGGGGGTTTCTCCACCAGCCCACTCTGATGGGCACTCTGTAATGGAATGGACCTGGGGACTAATTGGTCGCCTTTTCTAGCACCTTGAAACTCTCCATCTCTTTGTGATTGATATTTCTTCCTGTCACTTAGATCATTGATTTGTAAATTTTTGAGGCTAAATTGACAGTTGGATGTTTACCAGTCTTTCCCCACGTTCTGCTTTGCCAAGCCAAGTTCACCATAAACACATCACTCTCCACGTACAGCAGCACACCCTCCAACCTTTAAATAGACATGGAAACACTCAGAGTGGGAGATGTTTCTTCCTGCTTAACCTGACAAGTGCTTGAGCTTGCAAAGCATAGTTCTGTGTTCATAATTAATGAAATAACCCAACTGCCTTTACAAGGCTGTTATTTTTTATAACTATCCTGTGGTCTTCTATTGGGACACTTTAAAACAGAGGCAGTATAATTAGGTAGTCACCTGCATTATGCTTACTAAAGCTTAGAAAAAAGTGCTACCAAAAGCTTCAATTTAATATATTTGTAAGAAAAGCTAGCTAAAAGGATGCCAGTCTCCTGCAGGACTATCTCCAAACTGTGCATGCCTCCCCACCCCTCTGCATCCCTCACCCCACCTCCCGAGGTACTGATGGGTCCTCTTGAGCCACTGTAGAGCACGTTGATGCTCAGGAGCTTTGGGGCCAGAAAAAAAGACTGATAACTGCTTCTGTAGAGTTGGTCATTCAGTGCCTTTAATTCTGGATGCTGCCTCTTTGGTTACATGAGTTTCCTCATCAGGAAGTGTGTTTACTCTGCACAGATGCTGCCTCAATGTTTTAACAAGCATCTTATCAACATCTCGGTGTACAAAGCTCCATCATCCACATCCCTTTTGACACTCAGTAGATAAGCAGGCATGATGATGATTGCTGCTTTGTAGAGGAGGTCACTGAGGTCAGGAGAGGCCACGCTCTGCGGAGTCTAGCCCAGAGCTGTATAGGGGAGACCATGCATGCACCACCACCACAGGGGAGATTTACCCGGATGGCACGAGCAAGTTCTAACATCCACATCCTGAAAGCAGAGGAGCCGAGGGCCGAGCCTCCCAGACCCTTGTCCTGGTTGGGTCTTGAAGGTGCAGTGAGCAGATTGGAGAAAAGGACAGAGTGAGCCTTCCACAGGGAGGAGGAAGGGCGAAGGTGGCCCCACACAGGGGGAAGAACATACTGGAAGCAATTTTGACACCACAGGGCCTCGTGCTACAAGCCTCATGGGCTGTGTTGGGATTGAGCTGGAGGGCACACATGGGTTCCCATAAAATCACTGGAAACCAGTGGATGTTACTGGCAATGCTCCAGGGAGCAAATTATTTGTGGGACTCTGATGAATCGTCTTGGAAAGACACATGTGCCTCTAGTCACTTGGTGAGTAATCCAGACGTTGCACTTGCACAGTCCCCAACTCACAGCAGCCTTAGCTGACCATGTCTTGCAGTGTCCACATGGCCTACATTGGGTCAGAACCCCCCTGGTCTGGGATGACACCATTCCACAGGAAGGAGTTGATTCCCTTCCGCCCTGTGCCTGGGTCACACCTAGATCTCAGCTGGTGGCAGTTAGAGGTGACCTGTGACCGGGTTGCCATTCAGGTGCCCCTCTTCTGTCCAGAGCTACACTTCTCCAGCCTGCAGCAAGCCCTCCGACATAACTGTCGCTCTCCCCACCAATGCCCTATCTGGCCTTACGGTCTTCTTATCTTGTCTCGAGTTCCCAGCTGCATATGTGCACAGCGCCTGCCAGCCCTCCCTGGGCTTCTCCTCCTTGCTCGGCATCAGTAGATCCTATATTTACATCATGCTACCTCTTACCGAGGAACCATGGGGACTGCAGGGGTCCTTGTTCAGGTGAAAAGGGAGTGCACTGCTTAGTCCTAGACGCCAGAAAAACTGTATCAACCCAGTGGGCTGTGCCTCCGACTCCTGTGCTGGACCAGGGAACCCAGTCACACTTGCTCAGCTCTGATTGGTGGCCCCTCAGCCCAGAGCTCCAGATGAGGACCAGGGATCACACACCAACACCTGAGCTGTCAGTCTTCAGACCACACTGCTAAGAGCCTGGTTCTGGTCATCCTGGCGGAGAAATTTCTCTGGTTCACAGTCTTTTATTGCAAAGAGGTAACCCCTGCCTTGACCCCTCACTGTGCAACCCAGAAGACAAGGCCTTTCCAAGGGTCTCTGCATTAGTTTCCTGTGCCAAAGTTCCCTTAAGTTGGTAACCCCAGAGCAGAGTAAAGCCCTGTGTTATTACTTGACTAAGACAGATATCTTTTATAAATGCAGTGCGTAATTTGCGACACACCAAAATACTTTGCATCTTAAATAAATTTCCTTATTATTTGAGTTTTAGCCAGGATTTTAAGAACTCATATAGATGCCTGACCAGGCGGTGGCGCAGTGGATAGAGTGTCGGACTGGGATGCGGAAGACCCAGGTTCGAGACCCCGAGGTTGCCAGCTTGAACGCGGGCTCATCTGGCTTGAGCAAAGCTCACCAGCTTGAGCCCAAGGTCACTGGCTCAAGCAAGGGGTTTCTCAGTCTGCTGGGGGCCCGCGGTCAAGGCACATATGAGAAAGCAATCAATGAACAGCTAAGGTGTCGCAATGAAAAACTGATGATTGATGCTTCTCATCTCTCTCCACTCCTGTCTGTCTGTCCTTATCTATCCATCCCTCTGACTCTCTTTCTGTCCCTGTAAAAAAAAAAAAAAGAACTCATATAGATAATTCAGGAAACATTTGATGAGCACTTACTAATTTCCTGTGTATGCTCTCTATTATTAAATGTATGTGAGCTATATTATGAAGCAGTCACGTTTGAGAGGCATGTGGCAGGCTGCACTTGCTTGCCCTGCATTTCCTCACCCTGGTATTTGAAAACCCTCCCCATTTTCCAGATGAGGAGCATGAGGGACAGCAGGCTCAGCCCACCACCCAAGGTCACACTCAGGCCAGAACTGGCCTAGCAACCTGTTTCAGACACTTGACTGCTTCTCACCCGTCTGTGTAAAGCCCGTGTGTGTTCCTTAAATAAGAACCTTTTCAGGGAGGTAATCTTGTTTCCAAACTCTGCATTCATGGCTCTGGATACGAGGCTGCCTTTCCTGCCGTCAGCACTGAAGAGCCAGAACTGCCCCAGGAGTCTGTGTTCCTCCTCCGTGCCTCTGCCGCAGAACAGTGGGGACGCTGGAATGACAAACTGGGATACAGAGAACTTCACAACAGAGCCCCTGGATTCAGAACCACAGAGTCTCTTCAGAAACGATCCCAGGAGGAAGTGAAAGCCCCGTGTGCTGAGGGCAGGCCAGTGTCTGCTGCAAGTCATCTTCGGTACCGCCCACCAAGGACAAAGTAGTAATAACTGGGGTGACAATAGTAATCACAACTACGGGTGCTCTACCATGTGCCAGACACTACTCTAAGCATGTAATAGGCATTATTTCATTTAATCCTCTCAGAAGCACTGTGCTGTATGCACCATTTTGCCCATTTATAGATGAACAGACTAAGGCCTCAAAACGCTGAGTGTCTTGTTGAAGGTCACCCTGCACCTAAGGGGCCACGTCCAACCTGTCCGGCTCAGAGTGCAGGCTTGCAGCAGGCACTGGCCTGGCCTCAGCACCCCAGCCTCCCACTTCTTCCTGGGATTGCTGCAGACAGGCAGGGTGGCTCTGAGGTCTGATGGCAGAACTGTGAGTCTTTTCCTTTCTGTGGACAGATAGATAGATGTCTCTGTGGGGTGTTACAACAACTAAGTAAGATAGTGGGGTGCAGAACCAAGCATAGAATTGGGCCCACCTGACAAGCGTCTTTGTCCAGTGAGAACAACAGACTGGAGCACCTGTTGTCCTTTCCAGATTGAGTCTTTGAAAGTAGACCTTCCAGGTACCCAGCAAGAAGTTTCCGGTCAAAGAACCTAGCTGAAGACGCATGGCCTTTTTTCCCATGACAGGCGTCCTCAGCTATCAGAGGCCAGTGTTCAGCCCCGCGCCTTACGCTTCATGGCACTCTGCAGAGACTTCTGTGAGGATGGGCTAAAGGCACTAACAGGTCAGGACAAGCTTTGTCAGGCCTCCATCCATTTGTCCGCTCAACAAGCCAGGGACCACGTCAGAGCTTTACGGCGTGGTCTTGGGCTCTTAATTAGATGATGCCTCCAAGTAGATGGCAGAAATTTCAGTGGAAGCTATTTAGTTCTCAGTGAATACCTCTATCCAACCAAATTACAGACTCAAGTCACAAAGCCTGTGGGGGCCGACCTCGGGTCTGCAAAAAAAAACCTGCAACTGTGCCCTCGGGGAACTGGACTGGGACCTAGGTAGTGAGGCTGGCCCACCTCCAAGGGCCCACAGTGCCAACATCTGCACCATCTCCCTGCTAGTGCCATTTAGCTCAGCCCTTTAAGATAATTGCTGCCTTCCCATTTTACAATTGACAAGTTTATTAACATGTCCAAAGTCACCCAGCTTCTGAGGGACAGAAGTGACTCCAAGTTCAATGCCATGCTGGTTCTAAAGGATGCTGTATTTCCCCCTCTCACTGCCTTTCTCCCTGTCTTTCTCCCAATCTCTGAACATGACCAAGTTTTATGTGTGTTTCGTACCCGGCATCAGTGAAAGCCTCAGTCTGAAAGGTGTTTCTATGTCCCAGCAGCGCTGGGTAATCTTTTGTGAGGGAGGGCTGGCACGTTAGTGCTTCCTGCTATTCTACTACAGGGAGAAGAATGAAATCATCACTTTTTCATGAGCACCTTCTGAGAATCTTTTGTCGGAAAATGAGTGCGTGCTACCCCGTTTGATTATGGCTGAGAAACCATTATAATACATAACATTGGCAAGAAGTCTTAAAAAGGAACTAGGGCAGCGCAATTTTATGCAACAGAAAATACACAAAACTGCCAACAAATGCAATAGAAAAGATGGACTAAATGAATTTTGTTTACAGTGCACTTGAATTCTTGAAACAGTAAGCAGGGAGGGATTCAGGTCAATGTCCAAGCTGATGGCCAGATGAGCATCTCCTCCCTCAACGCTAGGATGTTCTCAGTTGGCTTTAAACTGGATTGGAGTTGTGGCTGGTCAAGCAGAAGGCACCTGGAAGCCATGTTGATGAGAAGGGGCTCTGATTCAGGCACTGGGATTTGTTCACCCCTGGCTGGGAAGCTTGCTAGATCATTAGAACCCCTCACCCCAGGCTGGGTCTTTGTGCTTTATTTCTATTAAACTGGCTTATTTCCCCTACAGAAGTCCTTTGTGGGAGAAAAAAAACAAACTAGTCCAAAACACCTTCATGGAGGGGAGCAGCTCTGCTGATCACTTGACGCCGAAGGTGCTTCTTGGCAAGAAAGCCCCACAGAGCTCTGTGCAGAGACAGCCACATGAATGCCTCATGAGCACAAAGACTTTGGTGGAGCATATTAGAGCATCATCCCACCTGGGAAATGTGCTGTCGTTCTCCTGGGCCCCTGGCCAGAGCCAGAACCGGAGCCTCTCAGCAGGGTCCGCTGTGGCCCTGCTGGCCAGGGCACCCTCAGAGGGCCCTCCCCACAGGACTCAGAACTGTCAGGGAAACCAGTGACCACCCTGCTGAATGGGCCTTCACTCCTAAGATCCCCTACAGATGCTTTTTTTTAGTGAAGCGGGAGGCAGGGAGACAGACTCCTGCATGCACCCCAACCTGGATCCCCCCCCCAACAAGCCCAGTAGGGGGCAATGCTCTGCCCATCTGGCACCACTGCTCCATTGCTTGGCAGCTGAGCCATATCAGTGCCTGAGGTAAGGCCATGGAGCCATCCTCAGTGCCCAGGGCCAACTTGCTTGAACCATTCAGGCCATGGCTACAGGAGGAGAAGAGAGAGAGAGAAAGAGAGAGAGGGAGGGAAGAGGGGGAAGGGTGGAGAAGCAGATGGTCGCTTCTCCTGTGTGCCCTGGCCGGGAATCAAACCCGGGACTTCATACAGTGGGCGGACGCTCTATCACTGAGCCAACAAGCCAGGACCAGATGCTTTTTCTTGATGCCTATCTGATGACAACCTCAACAACGAAGGGGCTTGTGTCTTTTGTTTGCCACCAAAGGTGTTGACAGTTGACTGTATGCATCAACTAGCCGGACATCCTTTGTAAAAAGCCTCATGCTGCTTTTAAAGTACAAGGAGAGCTCTCTTAGTTCTATTTGCTATTTCATGGTATTCATACAAAATGGCCTTTTCCTTAATTGTTTTCCAAATTTTGTTACAGCCTTGTATTGCTCTGTGTGTGTGTGCCTGCCTGTGTCCGCTGACCTACCTGTGCACACCAGACCAGAGAGTAAAGGACAAAAGACAACGGCACACGTTATCAACTTCACTTGTACATGTTTGCGTTCCTTCTTAGGGACTGCTAGATGTTTTACAGGGAATGTAGTCGGAGAAATCTGGTTAGTCTGTGGAGCTGCCAAAACAGTATACCAGAGACTGGGGTACTTGTAAACAATAAACATTTCTCACAGCTTGGAGGCTGGAAAGTCCAAGATCAAGGCACTGGCAAACGTGGTGTCTGGTCAGAGCTCCCTCCCTGACCACCTTCTTGCTCTGTCCTCACAGGGAGGAGTAGACTAGGTGAGGGAGCTCTCTGGGCCTCTTTTACAAGGCCACTAATCCCATTCACGAGGGCTCCACCCTCATGACCTGATCACCTCCCAAAGACTCCATCTCCAGATACCATCATAGTGGGGGTTAGGGTCTCCACATTTGCACTGCTGGGAAGGGGACAAGAAGGACACAAACATTCAGTTCATAGCAGAGTCCATCAACCTATTTCAACATGGCCACTAATAAAATTCCTCTGTGTTTTCAGCAACTGGAAGAAAAACTGAAAGGCCAGGCTGACTATGAAGAGGTGAAGAAAGAACTGAAGTAAGTGTGGAGATGCCTGCTCAGCCACTGACAGGCCAGAGCTCCGCCACTGACGGGCCAGAGCTCCGCCACTGACGGGCCAGAGCTCCGCCACTGACGGGCCAGAGCTCAGCCACTGACGGGCCAGAGCTCAGCCACTGACGGGCCAGAGCTCTGACGGGCCAGAGCTCAGCCACTGACGGGCCAGAGCTCAGCCACTGACGGGCCAGAGCTCAGCCACTGACAGGCCAGAGCTCGGCCACTGACGGGCCAGAGCTCGGCCACTGACGGGCCAGAGCTCAGCCCGGCCAGAGCTCAGCCACTGACGGGCCAGAGCTCAGCCACTGACGGGCCAGAGCTCAGCCACTGACAGGCCAGAGCTCAGCCACTGACGGGCCAGAGCTCAGCCACTGACAGGCCAGAGCTCAGCCACTGACAGGCCAGAGCTCAGCCACTGACGGGCCAGAGCTCAGCCACTGACAGGCCAGAGCTCAGCCACTGACAGGCCAGAGCTCAGCCACTGACGGGCCAGAGCTCAGCCACTGACGGGCCAGAGCTCAGCCACTGACGGGCCAGAGCTCAGCCACTGACGGGCCAGAGCTCAGCCACTGACGGGCCAGAGCTCAGCCACTGACAGGCCAGAGCTCAGCGGGGACATTTGCTAAAAAACGCCATGGCAGCAAGGGGGCAGCCAGGTCCTTGCTCTTGGCTTCGGCAGATGCTGAACCACAGGGCCATGTCCTAGGCGGCCCAACACTAGGTGTTTGCACTTAGGCCTGCGCCTGAATTCTTTGGACTTTTTATAAAACTGTGCATTTAAAATATGCACAGAACCACTTTAGAAATATCAAAATATGAGCTTGTTTTTCAGCTGTAAGTTCCCCCAAAAAGAAGCAGAGCAGAGCAAGGCAGGAAAACATTTTCCAACTGAAAGAGTACACCTGGCCTCACACTCCCCAGTTGTGTAGATTCCAGGGCTTTTTTCTTCCAACCTCCCGTTCCCCATCAGAGAGGCAACATTTGAAAGCGTATTGTCCCTTCAGTGCTAATGCTTTTTACATTCTCACGCCTAGACATTCCCTCCTCAGGCCCCACCACCCAGCCTGGCCCTCCGCCTCAAACTCCTTCCCCGGCGCTAACCCTTGGCCCTCCTGCAGCCCCTGGGGTCTGGTTCCTAACTTGTCCCCCAGTTCTAGCATCCTCCGAGCTCCCGATCTTCCCCAGCCTGGAGTTCATGGGCAGCCCCCCGCAGAGCACGCTGCCTCCCTATCCTCCTGGCTGGCCTTGCAGAGCCTCCCCTAGGCTTCCCCCGCCTCCGTGGCCAGGATGTCAATCCTGCGAGGAAGGCAGTGTGGTGTGTGAACCGGGTTCTGCAGCAGTGCTCTCCATGGCTGCTTATGGGCTCTGTGCTGCCCCAGGGACTCTTCTACATCCTCAGCGCCCTCTTCTGTCCCCAATGGAGCCCTGGCCCCTCGGCAGACACCTGGTGCTGTGCCCTGCAGAGGAGACAGATATCCCACATCTTCTCCTTTGCCTCGAAATCACTCATTCTGCCCTGGCTTCTTCCATCTCTCCAGGCTGACCATGCCACCTAGACCCTGGCTGCCTTCTTCCTATTCTTCCTGCTGTTCTATCAGCTTCTGTCTTGCTGACATTTTTAATTTCTCCTTTTAAAATAAGCATATACCAGCCAACTCACCATGCTGCTCTTCGTACTCTTAATTCCATTCTCAGGTTTGCTAGAAAAGCCTGCTGAAGGCCTCCCACCATGTCCAGTAGCCTTCCCTCAGTTGTGACCTCCTCCAGCCTCCCTGATGCGGTGCCTCCAGGTTCCCTGCTCAGTCCTCTGCAGCCTCACTCCCTCTAGCCCCAGTCAGCCTCTGCTAGGACCTTTGGATGACCCCTAACCTCTCTGCAACTCCAGCTTCTTCAAGCCCTTTACTCCCCCCCACACACACACCCTGTTTCCAACTTAGGGATGTATGTTTATTTTTTACCAAGTTGACCTTTTCTACCTGCCTCCCATCCCAATCTTCTCTTCCTTTCCCTCCTCTTTCCACATCAAAAGAAAATGTGTGCCATCCCCTAGTGCTGAATCAGAGGAGCTGATGTGGAAGCCCCCCCCAAGCCCCCCTCACACTGAGATCAGTCCCACACCTCCACTCTGAACTCACCTCCATTCCCAGGAACCAAGGCTCCCCGACTCCAGGTTGCAACACGTGCCTGGTCGGTCCCTCCGTCCGCCGCCTACCTAGCTGGCCCTCACCCTCCTCCCAGAGCGCCCTGCCCACCTTCCTGCCGCCCTTTTGTTGCCTCTGCACACCGCAGCCCCCACGGCAACATCAGCATCCGAAAGCCTCCTGACTCGGTGGCTTTTCTGATAAAATGTGTCCTTGGCCTCCCCCCTCCTAGTGATCCAAGTGCTTTTTTCAGACACATGCTCACATTTTCTTCCCATCTCTGTCCCAGGGGTCTGTAAAACATCCTGCTCCTTCAGGGCGCATTTCAAATTCGTATGTGCTCAGCAAGCAGACCCTGTCCCCAGCCCAATGGAGTCTCCTGCCACGGGCCCCACAGGTTTTCTCTTTCCCGTGCTGCCTGGGTTCTGTCTTCTCTTAAAGAGCCCATAATGTTCGTGAGGATGAGGATGAGGATTCTCCAGTGTTGGGCGCACAATAGGTTGTTGGTAAATATCTGTTGATTAAATGAAGAAATGCCGGTGTTTTCATTTTATTTTTTAACTTAGTGTGTTGACATGGTTTCGGGTGTCCTACTCATTATAACACCCTCCACACACTGCAAAGAGACACTGGTGTTTTTAGTAGGAACTTAGAGGCTCTGTCTTATCTCACATGACCCTAAAGAAGCTCTCAGACAAGAATATAGTTGTGAACAACGTGATGCCATTAGGAAAGGACAAATTCCAGGCTTCTGTGTGATGTGATGGGGCCCAGTTCCTTTAGTATTTTCCGTAGCCCGCTATGAAATAAAATTACATCGTTTTCCCCCTTTAGCTCCTCTTCATTCTGTTTTGTTTATATGATATATGACAAGGGCCACTGTGAAGGTACAACCATATAGAAACTAAGAGCAGTCAGATGCTTACTGAACCTCGTAGTGGTTGTGGCAGAAAGTGGTCTCCCAGGGCCTGGGCATGTTTACACACCATGCTCTCCTGGTGACACTTCCATGGAGCTTAGAGGGCAGAGGCTAAAGTCATGGCTTCGAGAATGCTGGGAGAACCCAGGTGGCCCGTGCCTGGGGCGTGCAGCCTGCTCTCCTTCCCTCCTTGTGTGTGAGGAAGCACCCACATGGACACACTTGCTCCTTCCTCCCCAATAGACTCACAGAAGAAAAGCAATGTCCACGCTAAAGGAACGCTAGAAACAGCAGATCTGGGCGCCTGAACTCACTCAGCTCTCAGGCTTGTTGAAACACGCCAGAGACTAATGTGATTTCAGTGATAAGGAGAACAAAGGAGAAATTAATCTGCTCTCCCACACCTTTGCCATGGTGCTCCTTCCTGGCCCGAGGCTGCAGAGAAGGTCTCTGCCAGCTTTTGAGCCATCCAGCTGTGGGGCCGTGCCTTTGCCCACTCCCCCGTCCCTAGGTGCCAGCGACCAAGTGAGTGTGTAGGGCAGCAGCCCTGGGGTGCTGAGGCTTCTCTCTCTAGCTTACTTGAACCAACTCTTTCATTCCGACTACACTTGACAAATGCATTCCACTTACATCAATGTTATGTCTGTGTTCAACTTTAAAATTATACTCTGAACAGACCTGGTGTGATTCCATATGGAATGATTTACATGCCGGGCAAGAAACTTTTGCTGGCCAACTGGTAGTTGAATAGTTATTCTAGAGACATTATCAGATTATAATGCTGCCAGGGAAGTTGTTAAAGTTGTCAGATCCTCCGTTCCTGGAGAGCAGTAGATTGTGCTGCCGATGCTCATTAGTATGGTTGTTACCAAAGGTGTGAGTAGGAAATAACTGCCCTGTCTTCCTCTTCGCAGTATTCTGAAGTCCATGGAATTTGCACCGTCCGAGGGAGCTGGGACACAGGTACTTGGTCTCACTTTGCTTTTAGTGTTTGTGAACGTCAGCATGGTCACAGTCACCAGTCATCCCGGGGAGAGCTTCACCATCTAAATATTCTGAGACCTCTCACCTACAGCTGACCAGTCATTCTTCAAGAACGGTTAATAACCAAATTTTAATGCAAATTATTTTTATTTAAAAAGAAAAGCTAGTGTTTTCCAAACTGGTAACTCAATTTAAGTAAAATTGAGATATAAGATGCTACTAAGAACTTGAATAAAAACAAATTCAGATTGTGTTAAAGATCAGCCCAAAAAGGGCTGCCTTAGGAAATTTTATTATCTACAGAGGAAAGGTGACAGTGGCATGTGGTAACCTGGTAGCCATTTAAAATTTAAGTCATCTAATAGAATCTGCTCCTGATGCTCAAATGTAGCTGACTTGGCAGCTGGCCCTTTACAGTGATTTTCTGACAGGTGTGTGGCTCCACAGACAGTCCTGTTGCCAGATGAGGCATAAGTTTAGACCATTTGAATTTGGGGACAGAATAGAGAATAGTTGTCTAGAAGAAAAATTACTTCAACTGAAATGAATTCTTTTGAAAAGGAACTTGAGTGTTTTCTACACATGTCGAACCTCTTTGGGGGAAGTCACATTTCTGTAACTGGTCACAGTCAGAGAGGTGGGTGAAAAGCCATAGGAACGGGGTTGCAGGGCCTGGGGCATGGGAGGGCGGCCTACCACAGTGCGCCCCTTTCTGCCCCGCCCAGGACACATCCAAGCCCCTGGAGGTGTTGCTGCTGGAAAAGAACCGCTCGCTGCAGTCTGAGAACGCCGCCCTGCGCATCTCCAACAGCGACCTCAGCGGTAGGTTGACAGGGTCTCGTGTGCCATGCTCGGGCCCTTCCAGGGCTCGAGGAAGAGGAAGGTGAACCGTGAGTCTGGGCCGATGCATGATGGGAACATCACCGGTTGATGAGAACCTTGACTAATGAGTGTTTGGTCTCTTCCTCGTCCTCCTCACTACTCCTCTCCTCCCCTCCCCGCCTGCTTCAAGACGGCCAGGGTGAGGCGTGTGGCCGCAGGGTGTCTGCGGAGGTCAGTTAGAGCCAGTGTTGCAGGAGACGCAGCAGGGACACTCGAAGGATGTTGGCTTTCTGATCTTTTCCTAGTTGTGCGGCCTCTCTCTGTGGTGTTTCTGGGGCTGCTGACAGGGTAGCCCTGCCCTTCCAGGCTCAGCGGAGCTTTTCTTCCTTTGTCAGGTTTTCCTTGGGAACGCATCCCCCATCCTTAGCCTTTCTTTGCTCGTCCCAAAGTGGTGGCGTCACTGACTGCTTCTGGTTTTGGCAGCTGGTAAACTGTTTAAGTGTCTCGGGCTCCGATGATATTTCATTCTTAAAATGTACGTGGCTTCGATCGAGTGGACTCAGTGCGGTACATTCGCCTCAGAGCAAGTGGTGTGAGAGAATCCGTTGGTCCCAAAATGTCAGTGTTTGCTGCTCCTCAGGTGGGGCCGTCCTGGTAATAGCTCGAATGCCAGAGGCCCGATCAGAGGCCCACGACTTGTCAACTTTACTGTGTGTGGTACCGGCTCCTTGTCACTTTAGGAGATTGAACCTATGTCAAGGGGACTCTCCAGGCTGCAACGTACAAGAAAGGTGCAAACATGAAATGCATGTTGCTTGTTTCCGGGGGGCCTCGTTTGGCTGATTTAAAAATTCAATTGAAAAACAAACCAACACTCCTCATTGGCCCTTGTAAAATCTGCACTTTTTTTCCCTTTTGTGGGGCAAACTTTGCATTTTGGTCTTGGTTTTTTTTCCCTTTTGAATCCCCCATAATGCATTATGTTTGCCCTTCCTTGTAGGGTCAGCCAGGAGAAAAGGGAAAGACCAGCCTGAGAGTCGGCGTCCTGGACCTTTGCCGGCGCCCCCTCCTCAGTTGCCCCGCAACACGGGGGAGCAGGCTTCCAATACTAATGGTACACACCAGTTCTCACCAGCGGGGTTAACTCAAGACTTTTTCAGCTCATCCCTGGCAAGCCCCAGCCTACCCCTGGCTTCTACAGGAAAATTTGCACTAAACTCTCTCCTCCAACGACAGCTAATGCAGTCCTTCTACTCCAAGACCATGCAGGAAGCAGGAAGCACAAGCATGATTTTTTCAACAGGTCCATACAGCACAAACTCCATATCTTCCCAAAGTCCATTACAACAAAGCCCAGATGTAAATGGCATGGCCCCGTCTCCCAGCCAGTCAGAAAGTGCTGGGAGCGTCTCCGAGGGCGAGGAGATAGACACTGCAGAAATCGCCCGGCAGGTGAAAGAGCAGTTGATCAAGCACAATATCGGACAGCGCATTTTCGGACATTATGTCTTGGGACTGTCTCAAGGGTCTGTGAGCGAGATTTTGGCCCGGCCCAAGCCATGGAATAAACTGACCGTTCGCGGCAAGGAGCCTTTTCACAAGATGAAGCAGTTCCTCTCGGATGAGCAGAACATCTTGGCTCTTCGCAGCATCCAAGGCAGACAAAGAGGTGAGAGACTTTCATGGGTTGCCGCCAACATGTGAGCCTGTCAGAGTTGTGTGTGCATGTCTGTGTGTGATGAAACATTTGTGCATCACATCAGGTAAAGTTCTCTTCAGTTCTACCATTTCCAGAGTTCAAGGGTCGACTGGCATGAGCTAAAGCTATTAGATTTGAGAGATCTGGCCTCTGAAACCCACTTAGCACCTCACACGTAGTAAACTCAGTATTTCAGTACTATGTATGGAATTGGGGGACTTCCGTTGTTACTACTGACATGTTTAGTATCCGGTGGTCCGATGGGCCTTGGGTGCTGGCCTCACGTGAGAAGGAGCCCTTGGGTACTCTCCAGGTTAGAGCAGCAGCAGTAGCCAGGGCTGATTCTCGCACAGAGCTGAGTCCATGGGGAGAATACCAACCACCTGGCCTCTCTTCCCACCGCACAGAAGGGAGAGTGTCCTGTGGTCAAGTGTCTCCCAGTGTTTAGGTTCTGTTCGTGATTTATTTTATGTTATAAGCAAAACACACCTCCCTTGAGTTAAAAACATGAAAGTTTTATTAAAACACCCTCCCTATCCCACCCTCCATAAAAAGATAAAAAAGTCAGTCTGGTCCCTAATTGATGGAATTCCTTCCCTCTCTAACAACAGAGGATCACTCTGCTAAATCAACAGTGATAGAGGTAATCTTACCAGATGCATTCGAAAAACCTGAAATTTAGGCTCAAAATAAACAGAAAAGAGATGAAAAGTGTCAATTTGCACGAAGCACATGGAGCTTTGTATAGCAATGTTAACTGAAATTGACTGTCTTTGGATGATTAATGTGAGCTTTGTCCCGGGGGCTGGTGGGCGATTTGCTTGGCGGCAGTGCTCCCTCCGTTTGCCCCTGGTGGCATTGGTGCCGCGGGCCATAGGTCTGTCTGATCTCCTTTTGCAGCAGAGCCATGGCCTCTGAGGTCAGTCAGCCAGGGAAGGGCCTCTCAGAAGTTTCTAGTAGCTCCCCGAGTTGCACAGGAAGCCCTGAGCCCGATCGATAGTGACAGGTGGCTCAGATTTCATGTCACGCAGCCCATATCGTCAACACCACCATCCCCCTGATTGTTTTGTTCTTACCACACTTGTTTTTCAACAGAGAATCCAGGCCAGAGCCTGAACAGACTATTTCAGGAAGTACCGAAACGAAGAAATGGGTCTGAAGGTATGTTGCAGGCAGGTGTTTTTCTTTGCAGTTAGTAATCTAGGAAGCAGCATGTCCTTAGCTGTGTATTTGGGTTAAAACTGTGCAGTGTGATTCTGGCCTGGAACCTGATGGAAAAACAGAGCTAGTAAGTATAAAACAAAGCACGGGTTCAAGTACGCAAGACCCCTTCCTCCTGAGCTGCTTGCACTCTACTGAGTGCAGAGGAGGAGAGAAGCGGGCTCCACCACTAAGAATTAGTCCCCAAATAAGAATCCCAACCCCTTTTAAATTCAAATTATGCCTTTCCCGTTTTCTCAGAAGCAGGTGAAAGAATATAGTTGTTGCTCTGAGAAAAATCAGGTGGCTAAGTCAGATGAGATACTGCTACTTCCTTCTACTTGAACTCTGAACTGTTAAAGGTGCTACAGAGTGGACAGATTCTAGTCACAATCCGTGTTTCTGTGGGCCCTGGCGAGCCAAACCCCGCTGCCTTCCTCGGAGTTGCATCTTGAATGGGCTTGGTCCGGTGCTATGCTGACTTTTAAATGGTTTGATGTGGTGGTTCATATCTAGTAAGGTAGTGAAAAATGTACAAATGTGGCCGGCTTCCAGAAAGAACTGGGGCCAGCCCCCGGGCCGTAGTAGCTTCAGTGCATCTGTACCTGTGGCTGCTCTGCAAAGCATCACCATGTGACCGAAAGACTGAATTCTTGTCCTTTAGGGATTTCTGTAGGCTTCTCTCTTATTCATTCATTTTTAAAAGACAATATTTGATAACAAAGCCGAACATTTTAAGTCAAACTTTCAGCCTCTTCACCTTGTACATCCAAATGATTGATAGGTAATCAGCCTCAACCCTTTACCCTTCTCCATTTTTCCTTTTGGGATACCAGCCTCAAATACACATAAAGAACCTTGATCGTAACCCCACACCAAAGCAGTTGTTAGAGTTGCTTTTAAATGACTCATGAAAACCGTTCCTTTTAATCCTTCATCTTTTTTTATACCAGATTAAACAATTTGCTCTCCCTGGTCCCAACCCATGGGTGTCCAGCTTGGGTAAATGGGAGAGCTTGTCCTACTGGCCGAATAACATTTAATGCCAGGTAGTTCAGCAGGAAGCCCTTCCTGCACAGGGTCATGGTACCTGCTGTGAAGTTGCACTCATAGCAGGGACAGGTAAATGGGAGGCCACGCCTGCCTTCTTAGTGTCACTGGCCTCAACTCCTGTGAGAGCTATTTATCAAAATGACATCTTTGTGTAGCACTGGTTTTGATCCAAGTGTGGGTTTGATGTCATTGGTGTGGCTTCTCCTTGCAGGTAACATCACCACCCGGATCCGAGCCTCAGAGACTGGATCTGATGAAGCAATTAAGTCCATCCTGGAACAAGCCAAAAGGGAGCTGCAAGTACAGAAAACTGGTATGGACTCCACTTCTTTGACTACTGTCTTCCAGACTTAATTTACAATAGTGTCACGGGCATTCTGGTTAGCAGTAGTTTTTATTTAAAAAATAATAATAGAATGTGTGTCAAGCATTTAGGCATGTGCAGAGGGATTAGGTCTGTGTGATACGTATTTTGTGACAGTTACCATTCTTTATGTAATGTCATTCTCAAGCATTGACTCAAGAATGTACCCATGGCCTAAGATCTCCTTGGCTTAACATTAGCCAGTAATTTGTATTAAAAAAAATTTTTTCAGTGCAATATAGCCTTTTGTTATTTGCATATATACTTAACCAAGCACTACTGAAAAAGAATGGGTGAAAAGTGAATTCATAACAGCTGTTCTGGGGAATGAATGTTGCTAGGAAGGAGCAGGAAGTTTTAATGGGTGGATGTCCACCTCTGCAATTAGTCTGCCTCGGGAATTGGCCCCAGGCTCCCCGAGAGCTGCCTTCCCTAAGAGGCATGTCGGTGCTTCTCTGGTTGGCTCTGGTTGAGAAGCGCCCCTTGCCACAGGTTCAGCTCAGACCAAAAGGAGAGGGAACTGAGTGCCCGAGTTCTCTTCCTGGTTTCTGCACATTCCTGCCCTATCTTCACGCAGCCCTGCTCTGCAGAAGAACCCCTCCGTGAACCCACTCCAGGGCCCCTGCCAGGCCTAGCTTCAGGCAGCTGTGGCAGCTGAGGTTGAACCACCATCGGGTCGCTCCCTTGGTCACTGGTCCCCTGCCCAGGCCTCCCTCTCCCATGTTGCTTGTTCACGGATGAGCTCAATTCTCCCTTCTGGGAAGTAAACCTGGGCTGGGCATTTTTACCTACTTTAAACTAGGCTTTCAAACTAGTTCCTCACAACAACCCTGGAAGATACGTTTTGTTATCCTCTTATTCCTGATTAATATACTAAAAGTTAGAATAATTTGTACATACCCATTAACTGGTAGGCCCTGAATGGAAACCCTGATCTCTCATCTCTTGTCCCATCACTTTCTTCTGTGTTGCCATCTGCCTCCTTCCAGAGATCCCAGAGGGTAGGAAACAGCTCTGGAGGAGCAAACCTGATACTAGAGGGAGCTTTCAATTTGGTGTGGTTCTTACCCTCAAGGCTAGAGTTGAGGTTGAAGCCAGTCCCTCCTTGGGTGGCTGAACAAACAGAAAGCCTGGCAGGGCACCCCTGTCAGGGTAGGAGATACCCCCAAATTGAGAGGGGAAAGGCCCACCTCAAAGTGTATCACCTTTTCCCTCCCAAGCGCAGTTTCTCCTTCTGCAGGGTGGAGGGGTACTGCCTGCACCCCAAGGATGCTGTGCGAGTCATGTGAGTTGGAGAGGGAGGACCTTCTGATAACCAGTGAAGTCAAGTCCTCAGGACACATTATAGGTTGTCACTGTTGTTTGAGGCATTTTTCAGCCTCGTTTAAAGGAGAAGAGCCAGTTTGTACGATTTCCTCCCCCAGATATGAAGGCACATTACAGAGCTGGCACAGCCAGAGGGAGCAGTCAGCTCAGAACCTCTCAGCCAGGGCCTCACTGCACACTTACCTGGGAGCTGACTGAAAATGCAGGTTCTGGTCCATCCCACACTTGCTTCCCAATCAGACGCTCCATTGCTGGGGCCTGGGCTTATGCATCTTAATAAGCTCAGTGGGTGGTTCTGGTGCACAGCCCTGATTAAGAATCCTTGATGTAGGCTGTTACCCATCCCAGGTTTACAGATGGAAATCCTGAGGCCCAGTGATGCCTTGTGGCTCCCCTGGGGTCACAGCCCTGGGACCCTGCCCATTGTCCCCCATTGTGGGGGCTCAGGGTTGCTGGCCACAACAGTCACCACCCAGAAGGGAATCACCCAGACACCATCACTTACCCTGGGAGACTCTTCTCTCATCACCACTGTTAACAGAAACTATGTTTCTAACGTTTGACAAAATCACTAGGATTTTGGACTGTAGCACACAAGAATCATCAAGAAAAGGAGGTCCAGATGGGTATTACTGAGTATTTGCATACTTCCTCCCTCTTATCATACTCAGTGATAACAAATTGTTTCTGTTGGTAATCGAGGCAGAGGGTGGGTGTCACAGAGCAGTAGTGTTAGTCCTCTTATCACTGCTTAGACAAGATGCTTGAATGTTTCCTCACTGATGTGGGGGCATGTTGGACAAATAGAGCTGTGCTGTTCTCCCAAATAATCCGCAGTTTGTGGTAGGTCTACCTGGCAAGCCCTCTATGGGGTGATGCCCTGCCCATCTGGGGTGTGGATCTGTTGCTTGGCAACCGAGGTATTTTAGCACCTGAGAATAGGCCATGGAGCCATACTCAGCCCCAGGGGCCAACTTGCTGGACTCATTCGAACCATAGATGTGGGAAGAGGAGGAGGGTGGGGAGAAGCAGATGGTCGTTTCTCCTGTGTTCCCTGGCCGGAATCTAACAAGGACTTACACATGCCAGGGGACGCTGAGCCAACCAGACAGGACCAGTAGTAGGTCAGTGGAGAAAGAAGTGGAATAAAAGAAGCATGTGCCCACCAGAGGTGGTGCTTCAGCCACCAACTAACGTCTGTGTTTGCTCCATGCAGCAGAGCCAGCCCAGCCTTCTTCCACGTCCAGCAGCGGAAACTCCGACGACGCCATCCGCTCCATCCTGCAGCAAGCCCGCCGAGAAATGGAGGCCCAGCAAGCCGCCCTTGACCCCGCCTTAAAACAAACGCCATTGTCACAAACTGACATTGCCATTCTGACCCCCAAGTTAATATCCACCTCACCCATGTCCTCGGTGTCCAGCTACTCTCCTCTTGCCATCTCCTTGAAGAAGCCCTCCTCTGCCCCCGATTCCAGCACCTCCACGCTGCCCAACCCCCCAGCCCTCAAAAAGGAGTCCCAGGACGCACCTGGGCTGGACCTCCAGGGAGCAGCCGACTCTGCGCAGGGCGTCCTGCGGCACGTGAAGAACGAGTTGGGCCGCAGCGGCGGGTGGAAGGACCACTGGTGGAGCACTGTGCAGCCGGAGAGGAAGAGCAACACTCCTTCCGAGGAAACGAAAGTCGAAGAAGCCAGCAGTGGGAAAGAAAAAGGCGGCGGCAGCCAGGGGCGGGCCGAGCGCAGCCAGCTCCAGGGACCCTCCTCCTCCTCGGAGTACTGGAAAGAGTGGCCCAGCGCCGAGTCACCTTATTCGCAGAGCTCAGAGCTGAGCCTGACCGGAGCCAGCCGCAGCGAGACGCCCCAAAACAGCCCTCTGCCTTCTTCCCCAATCGTTCCCCTGTCCAAGCCCACCAAGCCCTCCGTCCCCCCGCTGACACCTGAGCAGTATGAGATCTACATGTACCAGGAGGTGGACACCATCGAGCTCACCCGACAGGTGAAAGAAAAGCTGGCCAAGAATGGCATTTGTCAAAGGATCTTCGGGGAGAAGGTAAGGGGTTCAATTTTGGGGCTTGGTTTTTCCCATCTCTTTTCCTTGCTTAGAACTACGTATCTGAAGGACAGTGCCATTACCCATTGATTTAACCAAAGAGCATAATGGGTCATCCACTCCCAAACTTCTTGAAGGGCTGACTGGTGAATGTTCCATTTGCTGCAGCCCAGTTGGGGACCAGGTTCTGGGCTAGATCCTCTCATCCACAGTGCTCCTTTAGACCACTCAGGCTCACTATGAGGCGGATGGTAAAGTTGCCACTTAATAGCTAAGGAAACAAGGCACAGGGAAGTTACCGGTAACTAACTGAGACTGGCAGCTAACTGAATTTGAGTCCTGCCTCTGCTGTCGAGTGAAGCCCAAGGCAACTCTGCAAGCTGTTTTGACCAAAAAAAGATCTAATCCCATAGAGAGAGGATCAATGTGCAGAGACACAAAGGCTATATAAAGCATAGTTGTACCTTTCTCATAATTCAGAAGGTACTTGGGTATTGTCCAAACAGCGGGGAAGGGGCTTGCCCAGAAATGCACCCCTAGAGGTGGCTCCCAGGCCCTTTCTGTCCTTGGTACTTCCTGGTAACGAGATTCTGGATAACAGGGATTTACCAGGCCTGTAAAATAGACGTATAATAAATATAATACCCCAGGATCGTTTTAGATTAAGTAGTGAATGCTGAGTGCAATGAGAAGCGCTCCATTGCACTCAGAGGCAGCTCCCTGAGGGGCATGTGGCCGGGTCAGCAGTGGCCACCAAGGCGCACCCCTCCCCCCACTGCGTCCACACTGCCCTGCCTTTAGTTCAATGTTTGCAGTGTGCTGTGCTCTGAATCCTTGCAATATATGATTGTGATCTCTTTGTCCTGATTTTGCAAAAGGTGATGGGGGGAATAGAAATGAGGATGAGAATCTAAAATCCCTTGAAATTTCTAGTTCAATGTTGTAAAAATATCATTTGAGAACATTTAAATAGACATTTGTGCTCATGCCTTAAATTTAGCAGACTTAATAGTGTTGAACTTGTTTGGCCCATGCGTGCAGTTTATTCTGGAACTTGAGAACTTTTCAAAAGAGTGATCGGATGCAGCCCCTAAATATCTCTGGGCTGCATCTGTGTCCTGTGGGGGGTGTTTGTGCCCATACATATGTATGTCCATATGTGAGCATAAGAAAACTTGGGAATGTATGTGTGAGTTGTCGATCGTCTGCAGTAAGTTTTATTCCCAGACTGGCTCCCCCATTTTCACCAGTCACCTCTGGGCCCCCACCGTAGAGCAGGATGTGATCAGAGAAAGCCAATCTTTCTAAATGCCAACTTGGCCCAGCACCAGCAAAGGAGACTGGCTTCCAACATCTCACCAGTATCCGTTGCTTCTGAGTCTAAAGGGGTCCTTGGCTCCAGCTCCTTAGCCTTTCCTGGCGCCACCAGGCAAAGAGCAAGATGGTTTCAATGTTTCCTCTTGGGTTGTCAAGACAACGACCCCACAACCTTGGCAAGATCGAGACCCCACCCCTCTCTTTCCCAGCCTGCCTCTCCCTGGAAGCTGAAAGCTGTGACTATAACTATGGCTCCTCATGCCAGGACGTCAGCCCACCGGTGACCTTGAAAGCTTATCCCCCACCTCAGGCTGTCACCATCCTCCAGACAGTGGTTCTCTGCTCCGCCCAGAAGCGCTCCCTCTTTGTGTCCTCTGTCTGTCACACCTCCCGCATGTTTTGTGCATATCACTGAAGCATTTTGCAGCCTCACACTCAACCCTGGGCACTGATGCAGTGGTCTCTGTCTGCCACTCCAGGTGCTGGGCCTGTCCCAGGGCAGTGTCAGTGACATGCTGTCCCGGCCAAAGCCATGGAGCAAGCTGACCCAGAAAGGCCGCGAACCCTTCATCAGGATGCAGCTCTGGCTAAACGGCGAGCTGGGCCAGGGCGTCCTGCCGGTCCAAGGACAGCAGCAGGGGCCAGGTGAGGGCACCCCCAGGCTTCTGCGGGGAGGGAAGAGGGGCATCTGTGTAGGGAGGCAGCCAGTCACATGGCACTGGAGGCTGAGAACTGCCCCCCTTCCTCCACCACCTGTTGCCATGGGACCAACTTTAGTTTTTAGGAGAGAGAAGATTGTGCCTAGCTAATTTTATGAGCAGCAGAAAATGAGTTACCAATTAAGAAAATGCTGTTTATACATAAATATAGGTAAAAGTCAAGCCGCTAAATCAGGGAATCAAGAAAGAAAATCAGTCAAAGGCACAGAGGTGAACCAGATCACAGGCAACAGCTTCTGCCTGTTTCCCAGCCAGGGGGACCTTCTGCCAGCAGCTCTCTCCCCGCCTGTGGGGACACCGCATTCTGGCCCTTCCCCACAAGGAGTGAGGAACCCTCCCATAGGCCTGTGGGACCTTATGCTGTTCCTTCCTGTGCTGCACTGAGGAAGCTTTAAACCCTCGGGCTTTTTTCCTTATTTAATTGTATTTCTTTTTCTTATCTAGTCCTCCACTCTGTGACGTCACTACAGGACCCCCTGCAGCAGGGCTGTGTGAGCTCAGGTAACTACCCGATTCCTTTTGCCATATATGCTTTCCTGTCCTCTGGTCTGGAGCGGGAGCAGGAGACTCAAGGGATCCCTTGTTCTGGATTGGGAGCTGGGTATCCTGTTGGCACACTGCTCTCCTTGTGGTTGTAGTTTGTGATGGGAGAGAGAGCCAGCAGCTGAGTGCAGAGTTCCTCCAGCGTTTCCTGCTCCTCACCACATTCTTTCATGTCTGTCGGCCTCTAGTGTGAAGCCCTGTGTTCGGTGCTGGGGGCTGCAGTTCGAGTCTGGGACAGATTCTGTGCTCAGGGCTTTTACTGATAGGAGTGCCAAGGAATGGGCATGTGTTGCTTTCCCAGTAAGGTCATGGTAGGGGGCAGTCAGGTTTCTCTGGAAGATCCAAGGCTGCCTTCAAGCAAGAGGGAAATAAAGGCACAGTTCAGTGTGCAACTAGATGGAGAGCCGGTGACACTCAGCAGAGAGGGGCTGAGGCCAGGACCCAGCCTGGGCCAAGTGGTGGAGGGCCTGGGATCTGGGCCAACAGCATCTGAGAGCTGTGACATCCTCGAGATGGCACTTCTGCTGTGGGGCCCCCTAACTGCAGCGGTAGGGTGCAGCCAGCCACGAGCCCGGGCTCCTGACCCCCTTCCATGTCTCACTCAGCTTTCAAGAAGAGCCAGCATCATGAGCTGTTCCTCTTTTTTCCTTTATTTTTCTAAACATCTTGATTAGTCTCCATATCCCATTGATTCATTGAAAACACAAACAAAGCTAAGTGAGGAGCGTGAAGCCCGCCAGCCTGCTGGAAGTTTTACGAGGGAAAACATGTGTAGTGAGGGAACAGCTGGGCGGCAGCGGCCGCTACCGCCGCGAGATGCCAAACCCACGCACAGATGCAGCCAGAGCGCATTGACTGCAGCGAAGTTCCCGGTTGGGTTTTTTGTTTTGTTTTGTTTTGTTTTAGGTGTCCCATTCTGATTTTGACCAGAATGGAGGTTGGAAGGCTGTATGTTGCCCAAGCTGTAGGTTTTGTCTGGATATCTAAATGGAGTGGTTGTCCCTCTGAAGAAAGATCAGGACCACCTCCTCCCTCCATTTCTGGGCTGGCCTATTTAATTCGCAAGTACTGGAGAACTTAGTCAGTCCTGGCTCACATTCAGAATTCATCAGGGAAAATAATGGACATAGTTGCGTATGGAAAATCAGCCTTGGCTCTCCTGCTCTCACAGAAAGTTGGCCTTCTCTTAAACTCGGGAGCATTTGCTGCCCCATCAGAGTCAGGACTGAACTTGGCAGAATGTGACTGTTTCTTAGATCAAAACCCCCCATTCTAAATAAAACAGGAAATCTGCAGTTCCAGGTCAGTTCTGATCAATGCCAAAACCCTCTCCGTGTCCGAATAAATCTTGGAAGAATGGCTTTTTTGCTTTTTATTGTATAGTAGGTAATCGCTACCGTGCTGGAACACTCATGCAACCTACGAAAAACACACCAGGCTCCTACACCAGGCTCCTAAGAGGAATGTAAATGATATTTGTAAGATATCAAATTACTTTATACAATAAAGTGGTGTAAAACTCTTGGGGAATCTGCAGATTGGAGGAGAAAGGAAGGAGGAGGCAGTGAGCCTCTGGATAATAGTGAACACTATAGAACTTTCCAGTGGTTTCTATAAAGAAGTGAGTGGCGGCGGTCATCTCAGCAAGACAGGAGATGGATTGAGCCATCAATAGAAACAATAATTATGGTGACTGGAGAAATATGGAAAAATATTTCTTATATCCTAGAAAAATACACACTTTTTTTTTTTTTTTTTTTTGTGGCAGAGACAGAGTCAGAAAGAGGAACAGGTAAGGGACAGACAGGAAGGGAGAGAGATGAGAAACATCAATTCTTTGTTGTGGCTCCTTATTCATTGATTGATTTCTCATATGTGCCTTGACTGGGGGGCTGCAGCAGACTGAGTTACCCCTTATTCGAGCCAGCGACCTTGGGCTCAAGCTGGTGAGCCTTGCTCAAACCAGATGAGCCCGCGCTCAAGCTAGCGACCTCAGGGTCTTGAACCTGGGTCCTCCACATCCCAGTCCGACACTCTATCCACTGCGCCACCGCCTGGTCAGGCAATACACACTTTTAAATATCGTGGTAGCTAAGCAATAATATTTCTCTAGAATCTAGAAAGTGTTTCAAAATTGAAAGAAGGATTATTATACAGTGGCAAGATTGTGGCTAGTAGTTTTTCTTGTTTGAAATTTTTTTATTATTAGTGTTATCTTTAAGAGTGTTTCTAAAAATTAAAGAAGTTGTGCTTTTCAGTATGTGGAATTTAGATTCAAAAAGTAGAATTATAATGATGGTAAATTATTGGGGTGAGTGACTATAGGAGACTCCAGAATCTTCTGAGACAACTTTAAAAATCAGTGTCTTTGAGGAAGCATTCAGCATTGTTCTCACCATGGTTACCTCAGAACCTTTCTAAGAGGCCTGCAGACCCAGAAGGATGCTTTCTCTTGGTGATGGCTCCATGAGGCCTCTACCTCAAGGCAGTTTGACTGCTGGAAGGTAATTCCAATCTTGTTGGTTTCTTCCTAAATATCGATGAAAAACAATCAAGTGTCTGAGAATCCAGACCTCCAAACTAGTGAGGTCAGTTTAGCAGCCTCCCAGGTGTAGAAGGACTTTGGAAGACTTGCCGTCTGTCCATAGCCCTTCAGTAAAAGCACAGTTTTCTTGTGGAGACGGTATGGACCTAATGCATAGTGCTGTCCTTAGTTACCATGGCGATAAGGTGCCCGGGAGTGGAATGGCCTCATTCATCTGAACAGCAAACTGCTGACTCAGGAATCTCTTTTCCTCACTAAAGAATTCCTGTCTGCCTCTTTCTGCCCAAGTCTGTTGCCCCTCAGTGTCTCCATTTTCCTTAATGATGTCTGTGTCAAACTTGCTGATCACTTTTACGATAAGGAGAGAGAAACAAAACTGAAGTTTCAGTTGCATCATTTTTTTTATCTTCTGGTAGTTATAACCATTTCTGAATGCTCCTTTGATGATCTGAGCATTGGGGTGATGGCCTTGGGCATTAAGGAAAGTTGATGCCATTTTTAGCTAGTGACCTGTGCTTTTTCTTGGTAGCTCTTGGGACCTTAAAGAGGAAGAAGTATTCGGGATTCTATGCCAATCACACAAATAACTTTTTTAAACAAGTTTCTCAAGGACAGACTTCAGATCATATATTTTCTGGTAGTCTAGTTTTTTGCAAACATTTTTGTATTGTCTTCTTTCAGATTCCCAGTGTTCAGTGTTGTGGGAAGGGGGGTCGGTGGTTGTATACAGAGTCCCTTTGATCTAGCATGGCAAACCTATTTGAAGGTTGAATTGCAGCTAGCCCTTTGAGGATTGCTTCTTTAAGTCTCCCTTTTGTTTGTCTTCCATCCCAGATATCATCTGGCAGCTTCCGAGCACTGCTTAGCAGTAGACCCGGGGGAAGCGAAGGAAGCTCTTATAGAGAAGGGGAGGGAGGGGCCTAGCAAGGCTGTGTTCTCTGAGTGTGGCCTGCAGTTATTGCTTACCATTAGCAGTGTTTTTAAAGGGAAGAAAACATAGACCTATAGGGAAGGAGTGGGGGGAGGGGTGTTTGTAGGTAGGTACATAGTTAAGTAGATATGATCCTTTAGTAAACCATTAGGTTTTTTTCTTTTTTATTCCTTAAAGCTCATTTCATATTCACAGTTCTTGGTGTGATTAATCTTTTTGCCCCTAAGGAAGAAAGAAGAAGGACAATTCTAGAGGGGGTGTGGGGAGAGGAACAGATTCTCCTGGCTGCCACCTTAGAATAATTATTACGCACAGAAATCTGATAGAGGAACGTCACCCAGTACACTCAGCTTGGTAACTTTTTTAAATGGGAGCATTTCATTACCATAGCTAACAAGCATCCACCCCAATTTCAGATGGATTATTGCAAGCTGTACAAGCAAAGGACGGCCCATTCTCCTCAGATTAATCATAAACTATCCAGCTTTTTCCCAGCATGCCAGTCAGGAACTGTGGATTCCAGGTCTTCCCTGCC
This sequence comes from Saccopteryx leptura, assembly GCF_036850995.1. Lineage (NCBI taxonomy): Eukaryota > Metazoa > Chordata > Mammalia > Chiroptera > Emballonuridae > Saccopteryx > Saccopteryx leptura. The sequence continues at coordinate 190,539,884 of NC_089506.1, forward strand.
CGTGGAGAATTCCATGGCTCCACGTTGTTGTTTTTCAGTCAGCAGAGTATCAGTTGCCTCTTAAGAAGACAGCTGCTGCAGTCCGTCTCTAAAGTGGGTGGTCCCATGTGTGCCCCTCTGATAATGACCACAGGGCTGTGTGCTGTGCATGGCCTTACACAGCCAGGAGATCTAGTGGCCACAACCCTTCTTAGGGACAGGCCAGTGTTTCTTTCAACATGCACCATGACTTTTTTGCCTTGTGCCCATGAGATGACCAGGAAAATATGCCCAGGATTTTAGTGCTTTGAACTTAGCAATAGAATTTGATGCAGCTTCCTTGAATAAGCAGTCAATTCCTCAATTTTAATGACTGAACCAGGGTGGGGCATTTGGATGCACTAACAGAAAAAGGAGGGGCTAGTTGCACCCCCAGAAAATTCCATAGCACTAACACAGGAGTCCCCAAACTTTTTACACAGGGGGCCAGTTCACTGTCCCTCAGACCATTGGAGGCCTGGACTATAAAAAAAACTATGAACAAATCCCTATGCACACTGCACATATCTTAAAGTAAAAAAATAAAATGGGAACAAATACAATATTTAAAATAAAGATCAAGTAAATTTAAATCAACAAACTGACCAGTATTTCAATGGGAACTATGCTCCTCTCACTGACCACCAATGACAGAGGTGCCCCTTCCGGAAGTCCGGCAGGAGCCGGATAAATGGCCTCAGGGGGCTGCATGCGGCCCGTGGGCCATAGTTTGAGGACCCCCGGTCTAACGCAAGCAAAACACCATTCAGAGCCTTGGATTCAGTTGGGTTTTTTTTTTTCTCTTATCAGCATAAGTCAGTGAAGGTAACTTGGTTCTCTCCGAAAGAAATTATTCTGACCTTAGTTTATTTTGAATAGCAGGACACGTTTGACTATAACTGACTTATACATAGCCATAGACAACAGGACAAAAACAGAAACACATTCTGGAAAGTGCATGTGAACTAGAAAGAGCCCCTCCTTCAGCAGATGGGTGCTGTTCATCATTTTGCCAGGGGTCCAGCCTTCTGTACCACTAAAGATGGTAGTCAGGAGAACTATGTGCCCTATTTCTTTCTTCTTTCTTTTTTTCTTTTCTTTCTTTCTTTCTTTCTTTCTTTTTCTTTCTTTCTTTTTCTTTCTTTCTTTTTCCTTCCTTCCTTCCTGCCTGCCTGCCTGCCTGCATTAGGATATATAATATATATACATATTCTTGATATACATATCAAGAATGCCATAATGGAATTTTCTACTCTGAGGTCAGGAAGGACAGGTTTCTGGATTCTGACACAACCTACCTTCCTATTATCTATTATCTGGTATCTGTTATCTGTTATCTGGTATGAGTAGCAGTGGGTCTGCGGATAGGCCCTGGTGCTGAGGGTGCCCCAAGGAGGGGGTGGGCCGCAAAGGGTGAAGGAGTCAGGGAGGAGAGCATTCTAGGTGGAGAACTCTGCAGATGCAAAGTTCCTTCAATGGGGGAACTTTTAAAGGTGAAAACATTAGAAGCCCCTAATTCAGAAACCTTTTATTTTTCTTTTAAAGTGACAGTAGGAAGATGAATTGTGGTTGAATTTCATCCTTTCTTTGTGTAGAATACCACCACTATTGCTTGCCTTAAGGTTTATATAGTAAGAAAAAGTATAAATGGCAGAAAGAAGGGAGGGTCCTTGCTCTTTCAAGATAACCTCTGTGGCCTGACCAAGCAGTGGCGCAGTGGATAGAGCTTCAGACTGGGACGTGGAGGACCCAGGTTTGAGACCCTGAGGTCGCCAGCTTGACCGCGGGCTCATCTTGTTTGAGCAAAGCTCACCAACTTGGACCCAAGGTTACTGGCTTGAGCAAGGGGTTACTCGGTCTGCTGAAGGCCCATGGTCAAGGCACATATGAGAAAGCAATCAATGAACAACTAAGGAGCCGCAACGAAGAATTAATGTTTCTCATCCCTCTCCCTTCCTGTCTGTCTGTCCCTATTTGTCTCTTCTCTCTGAATCTCTCTGCCACAAAAAAAAAAGATAACTTCTGTGACCTGCCTCTGGTGGCATTGGCTGACCCAAAGCCACATCTTACTCCAAAGCACTCCTTCCCACTGTAGGCGGCTCTTTCTTGAGAGGACATGGGCTTCAGCCAGTGATTGGTGGCAGCCCACCACAGTTCTCACCAGTCCCGTTCTAGAGAGAAGACAGGACCAAAGCTGGAAGCTGAATAGGGTGTGTGGAGCTCAGAGGTGAAACCCCTTGCCACCAGGAGCCAAATTTGTGACCAGAAAAGAGCTTCCCCTGTTTGACTGTAGAGGGTACAGGCGAGGGTCTCAAGACTTGACAGGCAACAGCATGGCCTCTGGTGTGTGGAGTGCGGGCACTTCTGGCACACTGAGATGGTCCCCACAGCTGCTGACTATGCCCCAGGCAAGCTGAACAGTTCAAGGAGAAATTGTCTAGGGCTGCAGGACAGGGTAAAGATGTTACACGGGAAAAGATGGGTATTAGTCAGTGTGCTGTGGTGGCCCAAAGCCCAAAGGGCGGTTCTTCAGCTTCATGTAGAGAAAGACCTTGTTCAAATCAAGGGAGGGATGAGGAAACTGTGAGTCGGGAGTTGTATGTGTCCCAGAGCTAACCAGGGAGGCCTGGGACCCCAGCTGAGGCAGGGGTTAAGGCAGGGGTCCCCAAACTACGGCCCGCAGGCCACATGCGGCCCCCTGAGGCCATTTATCCGGCCCCCGCTGTACTTCCGGAAGGGGCACCTCTTTCATTGGTGGTCAGTGAGAGGAGCATAGTTCCCATTGAAATATTTGTCAGTTTGTTGATTGAAATTTACTTGTTCTTTTATTTTAAATATTGTCTTTGTTCCCGTTTTGTTTTTTTACTTTAAAATAAGATATGTGCAGTGTGCATAGGGATTTGTTCATAGTTTTTTTTTATAGTCCGGCCCTCCAACAGTCTGAGGGACAGTGAACTGGCCCCCTGTGTAAAAAGTTTGGGGACCCCTGGGTTAGGGCATGTCCCCCAGGGTCTTGTAGGGTCCTTTCCTGCCTGGGATGCAGTGTGGTACCTGCTCTGCCACCAGTGAGGCGTCTCCCAGTGTCTGCCAAGATGGTATAGGAAACAGTGCTGTGTATTTATTTTTAATCAATGTCTTTTAAACAATTTTAACCTTATCTCGGCTGAGCTAGGGTAAAAAGGGGTTTGGTTGTGCTTAGCTGACCCTTCAAAAGCAATGAGAGACAGGCTGTGCAGCCCAGCACCCCCAGAGCAGCCTCAGAGGAGGGCGAGGCAGCGCCCTGGGCAGCCCGCACCTGGCCCGCAAGGGCAGGAGGGGAGGGCGCAGTTCTCACAAGTTCCTTTGGAAGGTGCTCGATCAGGATGGCCTTCCTGTGTCCCCCGTGTGTGGACTCTGCCCTGTCAGCTCTCGCAGCCATCCCTAGCATCTGTGGAATTCGTGGTGGAGACGCCTCACATGATCCTGACACCCTGTAGCGTGAACACAGGAGGGCAGAGGAAGTGTGGAGGCCCTTTCATGCTTCTAACACGGGTGGGACAAGCCGTGTCCACCCACCCTCAGGGTACACTGCACCTGCAGACCCCGCACAGGCTTCCCCGGGCAGCTGGCACTGAGGGAGACGGCTGGCTGCTCAGTGTTTCATCTCAAAGGAGCACATGTCGTCGCAATCCCAGGGAAAGGCTGCTCCAGCCTAACTAAGCCTCCAGAGTTCTGTTCCGAGAGTGGGATTTGTCGCTATGCCTCTCCAAAAAAAGAGCAGAGTTAGAGCAAGATTTATTTAACTGTTTATTCCTATTACTTGTAGGGTTTACCAAATAAGTAAAGTGCACCGTGGTTACAAAATGCAAGGTTTAAAAGGGTTTACACCTTTTTAAAAAACAACTCACCTTCCTCCCTTACCCCCCAGCCACGGTCATGCTCCCCCAAAGCAATCCTGTTCTCAGCTTCCCGCAGGTGGCCTGTGCAGCTAGGTGTCTGTCCCCCACAGAAGGGCCCATGCAGGGCTCTGGGCGCTGGGCTTTGCTTTTCTCGCCAAGCAATAGATGATGGGGACTTTATTAGGCCAGAACCCAGAATTTCTTCCTCTTTTTCAGCTAGAGGGAATTCCTGTATCTGGATATACCGTATTTTTCGCTCCCTAAGGCACACCTGACCATAAGACACACCTAGGGTTTTAAGGAGGAAAATAAGAAAAAAAATATTCTGAACCAAATGGTGTGTTACAATATTTAATAAAATACCGTATTTTTCACTCGATAAGGTGCATGGGAATTTTCCCCTCCACTTTTGAGGGGAAAAGGTGCGTCTTATGGAGTGAAAATATGATCCATATTTTATTTAACCAATTACTAATGAGAGATATTTAGATTGATTTTCACAGTAAAACATGAACTGTCTTACGGTAGCCAGCACACACGAGCAACAGTATTACACAGCAGGTGCAGAGCACACTGCCACGGGCTCGTCCTGCCTCTGCCACTTAGGACCGTGTGGCCTCGAGCAAGTGACTGGACCTCTGTGGGTCTCTGCTTCTTCCATAAAACAGGAAAAATAAAGTACCTGTGTCCGAGACTGCTGGGAGGTTTAAATGAGTTTGTTTCTAAAGGCCTCCAGAGCAGCAGCTTCTTTCAGCCACAACCGTTGTGTGTTGTTTTGTGTCTGTAGAATAATGTATCTGCACACACAAAAGGTCAGCCTGTTGCTTTAAAACAGAAAAGAAGTCCAGCCACTCACTCCTTGTGCGGAGATGAGCAAGGGTAAGCATTGCTGCGTGGCGGCAGCACCCAGGGAGGACCTGCATGCGGCTCTCCCATTCCTGGCTTCTCTGAAGTGCCGTCCACCTGTGGACGTTGTCCTTCCATCTGCCATTCCTTACAATGGGCCCAGTCTCTTGAGCTGTAAGAGTGAGGCAGCTGGTAATCAATCAGCCCGGCCATTTGGGGGCAGACGAGCGCAGACCCGGGCCTTGTTTGGATACAAGGGTGGCCCCTGGTGTGGGGGAGTGGCAGCACCTTCTCGGTCCCGTTCCCTCAGCTGCTTTCCCCAGACCTTTCGTGCTGGCACACCCTAACTCCCCTTGTGGAGGAGGCCCTGGCAGGCCCTAGTCACAGGCCTCTAGACACGTCTCCTGTCTCTCCCTTTTAGACTTTCTTTGGGAAACTGAATTTACAGTACATTGCGCATTTAGTACAAGAGGCAAAAATAGGTCAGAGGAGCAAATGAGGACTTCAGTTTTCATTGGTTTGGTTCTAGGGAAGGATGAAGAAGCTTAAATGCCTAAAAATCCTCAGCTAATTGTTAGAAGGTGGTTGGAATAAAATGAGGAAACGGCATGTCTGCATCATGTGTGTGCCCCTCACAGCACTTAGAACTTCACTCCTTAATCAGTAAGTGGGCATGATTCTCTCCCCCCACCCCCGTCCTATGGATTGGGAAAACCAAGGCTCAGGGATGAAAGGCAATTTGCCCCAAGTCAAGAAGGAGGTGGGAGATGCACACATGGTCCTGAGACCAGTGGCCTCACTACCATGGAGATGTCACAGGGCACCCAGGTTCAGACAAGTCATCACTCAGCCCTGAGGACTTGATCCCGCCACAGTGGGTGAAGGGTTGGTCCCTGAAACTACACTCAGAAGTCAAGGCCGTGTTGCAAAACAAGGAACAGAATTGGGTTTAATTATAAATGGATAAATGCCAAAAATCTAAGACAAAAGCAAGAATGAGTCAAAAATCAGATACCTGAGTTACCTTGGGATGCGTCCTGGTATTTCTTCTGGGGAGCCGGGCGGGAAGGTGGGAGAGAACCCAGCGATGAATCAGTGGCAGTCAGACTATTAAGTTTTGCAACAGAGAGTGTTTAATTCACGTAGCCTATGATGCAGGTTCATGCTTCTTTGAAACCTCTTCCTGTCTAAATCCAAGGAAAATACACCTGAGGTCCTTTCTCTGCTAAAGGATTGCCCTGCCCTTTAGCTGTCCTGCCCTGCCTGCCTGTGGCCCTAGGCCAGCCCGGGATCTTGCCCTCAACCCCATATGGACTGGCCCTTGGGCCACCCTCAGGCTCCCCTTGAGGGAGGGGGAGGGGACCCCGATGGATCGGAGCAGCCAGGAGGCTCCCTCACGGGCTGTATCTTGATTTTGTTTCGTTCTTCCCTTCCTAAATATAGCCAGAGTCTGAATTGGCAGATGTTGCGTTTGTCCTTTACAAGAGGACCAAAATTAGTCTGTCATTTGGCACCTAAATAAAGCAGCCAAACTGCCTTTGTACCAGCTTCACAGGGAGGAGAGGCTGAAGTTGTAGCATCTCACATGATGGGGGAGCTTTCTCAGAAGCCGGAGCAGCTCCTCCAAGCCGCAAGGGCTGAGGAGAGGACCCCGGCATCCAGGGGGCACGCCTTCCCCCGGCTAGACCTGAGCTGCCCTCAGTTTTGTGCGGAGGGTTTCGGAGCTGCAGGCCTAGAAGGCTCAGGAAGTAAACCACCTCTTAGTTCCTCCAACTCTTAGAAAAATCTGGGTTTAAATACCTCACAGAATTGGGAGAGGGGATCAATACTCTGCAGAAATAGCACTCAAAACAGCGGCAGTTCCTCTGGTTCTGGGAGGAAAAGAAGAATCTGTCCGGAGTGCCTGGAGCTGGGTTAGCAGAGGGGCTCCCCAGGGGCGGCAGAAAGATGTTATAATCAATTACCACATCATAACACTGATGTATGATAATTACTGAGTGTTTCTCCTGAGATAGTGCAGCATTTGGCTGGGATACAGTTCTTTCATGGTCCACTGCCTGATTAATATGCAAATAATAGGCTGATTGCATGATGAATGCAGAAAATGAGTTCGCTGATAACGTGAGCACTGAAGCGGGAAGATGATAAATTACTTTTACTGACTGTCCTACATTAAGTACCCTTTCTCAACAATTTCATCACAAATTAAGTAAAGCAGTATGGAGAGATTGGGAGGATGTGTAAAATAATGTACCTTAATAGCTTTTCTAATACCATCGCAGACAACAAAACGCCACTTGGTTCTGCTCCACATGGCCTGGGCCCACATAAGGCCAGATGAGTTCCCTCACCTGCCTATTGTTGGGAAGCTAGGAAGCAGCCCCCACAGCAGTGTGCTCGTGGCTGTAGTCAGCCATGGACTCTCTAAGGAACATTCCATCATAGCCCGCACGCCAGGCTGCCTGGCAGTGTTACTGAGAGCGGACGGGCTGCTCTTGGGGCGGACGCTGGAGCCTCTGCACAGACGGACACTTCGGAGCCTGCTGTCTGCCGTGGTGTTGAGGGTTTCGGAGCTGCAGGCCTAGAAGGCTCAGGAAGTAAACCACCTCTTAGTTCCTCCAACTCTTAGAAATCTGGGAAAATTAATTCTGCTATTTAAATGGCAGTGTGAGCTGCCTGCCAGCGAGTGGAACTATTGGTAAAGGACGGGCAGGTTTGCCCAGATCCAGAACAGAACCCTGAGGGAAGAGGGGACACACGCACAGGCCACATGCATGCACACGCCCACGCAGTGATTAATCTGTGATTACAGCAAAGCAGTTTAACTAGAGGGTTTGTTTTTTCCCATCTCAGTAATATATATTTAGACTGTTTATATGACATACATTTTCTCTTAATGCACAGGGACACATTGATAAGTGTTCATACACACAGCTGGTTTGTTAATAAGGTTACTGAAAGTAATTTGAAAACATTATTTCTAAATCAGTATGGATCTGTAGAAAAGCTGGGAACAGGGTGAGCTGTGCTCCTGACGCAGGGCCAACTGTCACCGTGTCACTTCCACAACCTTGTCAGACCGAGTTCACTGCAATAGTTGAATTGTAATTTAATTTTGAATCTTCCCAAACTCTCCTTTTGACGTGCATATTTCCTTCAGAGCCTGTAAAAGATACACAAGAAAAATAATGGAGCCTGAGGGGGACCAAATTCCCACCCTGAGTCCCGTGCGGAGCCCCACCACACGAGTGCAGTCTCACGTGCTCAGGCCGAGGACAGACGCCCGAGACCACATCACCTCGGCAGCGGCCCCCAGCGGCACCTCACATTGCGCAGATTTGCTAAGATCATTTGTCCCCAGTTTACTTGCCCAGTTTGAGGAGAAAACAGGAAAGTGAAAAATAATCCTAAGAATGATGGTTTACAATGGGAGTTGCCAAAGTCTGTATAGGTCTTTGAGTGACTTCACAGCAGCAGTCAGCAGCAGGTGTTTCCTGCACCCTTGTTCTGCACACCAGTTCAAGGTGACCAGCCAAGCACAGACGGTCCCGGGTCCTCCCTTGGTGTTCCGCCTCCATCACCTGACCTCCCACCAGACCCATGTGTTCATCACCTCTTGCAATGAAATACACTCAAAATTGAGCTCAGCCTTTCTCCCCAGAACAGCTTTCCTTCTGACGTTCCTTGTTCCATGATAGCTCCGCTGGCCCATAGTCACCTAAGCCAGAAGCATAGTGGCCTACCTGGATTCTTCTCTTTCTCTCCTACCACTCCTCTCCCATCCCAAAGACACACACAGTTTCTAGTTCCTAATCACCTGTCAGATTTTTCCTCTTTCGGTTTCCACAGCCCCCCGCCCTGGCTCAAGCCTCAGGTCATTCCTTCATGCACAGTACTGTATGTTTACAGCCTGCACGTCCAGCTGGGGCACTCCCCGTGCCCAGCCCCAGCCTCGCCCTTCAGTGTGACCGTGCTGTGAACACCCACTGCCTCCTGTACATCTTTGTCCTAACCCTCATTGCAGGGTCTTTGTGACAGTAATATCTCACTTTGCTTAGTGATATCTCCCTGGTTCACTGCTGTACCCTAACACCTGGCACTTAGAAAGTTCCCTTTTTGGGTGAAAGGCACAGGCCCTATCTTCGAGTGGCTTAGAAGTCAAGTTTGGGGAGATAAGTATAAATGGCACATGTTAAATAGAAACCTTGCTTTTATTAAGCAAGTTTTCTTTGTTAATAAAGTATTTTGGCATCTGTCACTATACAAAGTCTTTGTGTGTATTACATGCCTCTGAGTTCACTCCAGCTCCTGGCGACCCAATGAACAAGTGACGTCCACAGTGTCCTGTTCTCAACAGCCCTGCTCAGCTCCTGTAGACACACACCCATGGCTTCTTTTATGGAATCACATTCAGTCTTCCTCTTTTCCTGCTGCCTTCCATTTTTCCTGCATTATTTTCTTTTCCAAAGAAGAGCTAGCTCCTTAGTCTGACTTTTAAAAATGTGTTGTTGGCATTTGCCAAGTGGCTCAGTGAATAGAGCTTCATCCCAGTGCACCAACGTCACAGGTTCAATCCCCATCTGGGCACATACAAGAGCAACCAATGAATGAACAACTAAATGGCATGAGTTGATACTTGTCTCTCTCTCTCTCTCCCTTCTCTCTCGATCTCTCTCAAATCACTGGGAAAAAAATGTGTCATTCACTCACACACACCAGCACCTACTGTCTACCAGGGCTTTGATCTCATCCTAGCTTTACTTCAGTCTTGGGAGGGGGTTAGTGTGTGTAGGGGAGAGAAATCATTGCTCTTCCATTTTATAGAAAGAAACTAGAGCTAACAGAGGTGATGTCTACCCTTCCTGGGACAGCAGAGGGTCTCATGCAGCCCCTCTGGCTCCTCCCCAGGTCTTCACTCCACCCCAACCCCAACCTTTCTCAGGTTACTCTCTTCGATTAAAAAAAAGAGTGATTTGGGCTCTGGCCGGTGCTTCAGTGAATAGAGTGTCCCCTTGGAGGCCCAAGTTCTCTGACTTGAGTCCAGGACCGCCAATCCTGAGGATGCTGACTTGATCCCAAAGGCACCAACTCAATCTTAAGGGCACAAGCTTGATGTTGCCATTTCAAGCCCTGGTCAGGGCACAGAGAGCAATCAATGATACAACTAAGTGAAACAACAAATTGATGCTTTCCTGTCTCCTTTCCCCTCTCTCTCTCAAAAAAGAAAAGGAAAAAGTGATTTGGTAGGTTTGCTGAGACTTCTGGCGATTTATGGCCATGCCCAGGCTGGCTGAGGGGCAAGAATACTACACCTTACTATGTTGTTAGGTTACTTCTGTTTCTGTCCCCTCTGGGAAATGTCTAGTGGCATGGCAGGAGGAGGGGATGTGGAAAGTTCCTGCACATCTGTGACATCTATTAAAGCACCCATATATTTTGTTTTAAATTCCTGCTAAAGTCATACTACTCATGGCCCTGGCCTGCTGGCTCAGTGGTAGAGTGTTGTCCCAGTGTGTGGATGTGCTGGGTTCGATTTCTGGTCAGGGCACATAGGAGAAGTGCCCATCTGCTGCTCTCTCTCTCTCTCTGCCCCTCCTGCAGCCATGGCTCAATTGGAGCAAGTTGACCCCAGGCACTGAGGATGGCTCCATGGCCTCTACCTCCGGTGCTAAGAAGAGCTCGGTTGCTAAGCAATGGAGCATCACCCTCTAGTAGGCTTGCCAGGTAGATTCCAGTCAGGGTACATGTGGGAGTCTGTCTCTGCCTCCCCTCTTCTCACTGAATTAAAAAAAAAATACCACTTATACTCAAAAACAGAAGCCTCCATGTTTTTATATAGGCTGTGTCTAACAAGATAAGTGACTATAGAAATAGGATGGTAGTCCTCACGGGATCGTGAGGGTCTGCTGTTAGCCTTAGAAGCAAGGAGCCCATTAGTGCTGTCACTACCACCAAGGAAAGATTTGGTGTTCGGAGTGAGAGGGTCTAACAATCCTGGGTAGCACAGGTCTGGCCAACTTGTGACTAAATTAGATGGCTGTCCACCTTTGAATCAAAGAACCTAATTATTTCTAAAGAGACTGTTTGGCCAAAACCCCTCGGGTGGTAGGTTTCTTCAGAGGAGAACCATGGGAGCATGTGATCAAGTCCTGTGTTTCAGCATAGCGTTAGTGTCTCCGTCACAATCTTTACATCCGAACTCAGCTGGGAAGCGTGCCAGCCTGGTGGTCACCCTGTTGTGGCTATGGAGCTATCAGCACTGTCAGCTGGAAAGGCCCTCGAGCTGGGCAGGGTTCATCCAGGCCACCAGGGCTCCTGTTGGGTAGAAGACACCAGCATCGGGCACCACAGAACCTCCCGCATGTCCTGGCACCATCGTGCCACTCGCAGCTGCCAAGACTCCTGTCCCTTCTGGCTCCATCTTCTCTCTCTGCCTCTCCCTGCTCTCCTTCCCTCTGTCCTTGAGTTCCTCCCTCATTCACATTTACATGTGCCAGGCCGGGACCGTGCTGCTCCCCAGCTCTGCTTGCTAACCCCCTCCCGGGCCCCAGTCTTCTCCCTTCTTTCTCCCATCCCCCCACACTTGTCTGTCTTTAGAGGCACTTAGAATTTCCTGGTTTGGCATGGGCTCAAAGCCCAAACTATGGACATAATGAAAAGTGGTGCATCAGACCAGCCGCCAGTTAAATAATGTTTGGGTTCTTGTCAGAATGTCACAGAGTACCCTGTCATTTTGTTTCAGCAACTTGTCCTTCTGAATGCACAGTTCGCCTTATGGCATGCCAGCAGTAAAAATGTCACTTACAATAATTACTTTTTGGTGAAAATGCTTGCTGACTTCCTACCTTCAAGCTGTTTTTTACACAGTGGGGAGATAATAAGAAATGACTTTATCCTGACTGCTCAAATGAACACTAAATGGAATTCGGGTTATTATTACTGCAGATAGAGGACTGGGTATGGAAATTTAAACAGTAGATCGGATAAACTGCAGAGAGATTTGCCTCTGAAAATTATGGTGGGTGTGCATTTTCAGTTGGCTCCTATTGAAACTTAAGGCAGCTGTTGTTTGCCTGCTGTTTTTGGAATATAATATTTTTCATAATCCTTTTATAGTTCCTGAATGGCTTGTGTATTTCAGAGGGCCTTGAGTCACTGTCTCTGCTTTCTGTATATTACTAACCAAGCGATTCTTATGCAAGATCCAAAGCCTTGCAAAAAATGGATCTGCACAGATCACTTTTTTAATGTAGCACCTTAGTATTGCTGTCAAAATTGGATAGCTAGACCATTAGCTGGGCTTTTCAAATATGCAAATTACCCATTTTCAATTGTTCTAGTCCTACAAGCTGCAGACTCTTTGAAAGCAAGGTTTGTGTCTAATTTGTCTTCACTGCCTAGCAGAGTGCATGACACAGAGTAGGCGCTTTAAAAACGTTTGAGTGAGTGAATAGGTGAGAGAGCAAAGAGAAGGCAGTCATGATACTGCATCGCCTGTCAGACAGAGGATGGATAGAAACCTGGAGGGTTTCGACTCTTGATCTGGTTCAGATCCTTCGTCCATCCATTTGTCCTGGACCAAGTCATACTGCCTCCCTGAACCTCAGTTTGCTCACCTGGAGTCCTGCCACAGGACTGGAATGGAGGTTGCATGAGACAGTGTGTAAACACCTTTGTGCGCTGCCCCATTCCTATGTGTACTACATGGGTTGTACTTCCCTCCCCTCATCCCCGTTGTGGGTTAGCTTTCTGTGGCTCACCATCATGTTTCTGAGACTCATGCACAATGATGTGTGGAGTGTAGAAAAACCAGGTCCAGTCACTCTGCCACTAATGGTCACACAGGTATGGGCACCAGCCCTGCTGTACAGGTGGCCTGCTTGGGATATGCAACATCTGGATAGTTCCTGGCTTTGCCGTTCTGGACACAACATCTATGTCTGTGAAAAGAGGGAAATGGATATACCTACCTCACACAGTGAAGACGTCGTGAGGATGGAATTGGTTCATTTCCATGAGCTTTAGTCAATGCCTGGCCTGCAGTGAGTGCACGGGAAATGTTAGCTTACATAGTAGCTGCTATTACAAAATGATGAGAACATGGGGTTTCTTAGTACTGTCTTCCTTCTTACCCCAAGACACCCCTGCTGCAGTGCAGCCTCTCCCAGGTGGCACCCACCTACCCATTGCCCAGGTGCCAATGTGGAAAGCACCCATTTTCTCCCCCTTCCTCAGCCCTCCCCCCATATTTACTCAGCACACAGGTCCTGCTGAAGCTACCTCGTAAATCTCTCTTGAACCTATATCCCTGCCCACTCCCTGCCTCTTCCAGGCCACCACCTGCTGTCCCTGGACAACACTACAGCCTCCTCAGGACCTCCTGGCCCCAACCTTGCTATTGGCAAGTTCATTCTCTCTACCAAAGTGACAGTGAGCTTATTGCTTTCTTAGTTTTTAATGTTAGGTCTATAATATTTGAAACATAAAATTTCAGGCTAATGTAATGAATACCCACGTACCCATCACCAAATTTGACCTTATCTTTTGGTCATAATTCAGTCCTATATTTTTTTAAAAAATAAGACATTAAAGGTAGAGCTGAAGCTTCCTTCCAAAGTTCACCCCTCCTGACCCTGAATACGCTATCATTACTGTGCATGACTTTACACGCTCACTGTGTATCCGGGCAGCCACCACACATACAGTATGGCAACTTCCAGCCTGCATATGAATGTTATACTCTGTTCCTTTCCAAACCCTGGTCTGTGGGCTCACCATCATGCTTTGGATGCCGGTATGTGTGGCTCCAGTCCTGACATTCTCACTGCTGTTTATAGCCCATAGTAGATTGTACGAACATGCCACAATCTAGAGACCTAGTATCCTGGTGATAGACACTATTTTCAATTTTTTGCTCTTTCAGACAGGGCCTCAGTATACATCCCAATGCTCGCTTTGTGTCCCCAGAAGAGAAGTGTCGCCGTGGTGAAGCAGTGAATTTCCCTGACTCCCCAATGCAGGAGGCTGATTCAAAGGCCCTGCACAACCCAGCCCCTGGGGGCCTCTGTTTGCCTCGTGTCCTTGCTGCGCTGACTTTCATGCCTCAAGTCCACCAGATGTCTGGCATACTTTCTTTGCCATTCATACTCTTCCTGACTTACCTGGCTGATTCCTGTTCATACCTGAAGTCCACCTGAAATGTCACTATACCAGGAGGTCTTTGATCCCTTGGCCACATCAGTGTCCCCCATCTGTCTGTCTCCCATCAGGACATCTGTGCCTTTTAGCTACTTCTATTTAATGACCATCTTCCCTGTAGGTGTGAGCTCCAACGGGGCAGGCCCACCTCTACCCATTCACTGCCATTTTCCCAAAGGCCTGACTCAACAGACTCAGGAAATGAGTGGAAGAATGAGTGGATTGACACATATTCATTTATTCTTTCCGGCTTTTCCTGAGTAAGTTGTTACTGAAGTATAATTTATAAGAATTTTGGCAATCAAGACATAGCATAATTCCATCTTCCTCCCCAGAATTCCCTTATGCCTCTTTATAGTCAACTCCTGCCCTCACCCCTAGCAACCACTGATCTGTTTTCTGTCCCTGTAGTTTTACCTTTTCTAGAATGTCATCTAAATGGTATCATACAAGATGTGGCCTTTGAGTCTGTCACCAGGGTCTCAGTCTTATCCCAAGCACTGTGGAACAAATAGCAATAAATCATGAGGAGATTTGTGTTGAATGTAAGGGACCTTTATATAAACAAATACATTTAATATGATTTAATAACTGCTCTTTTTCTTTACATCTAACTTAGATTGTGTTTCTTAGCAACAACGATGCGGCAGGTTTGTTCCTCACTACAACCCTGTCTGCGTTTTTCAGACAAGGAAATCGGGATATTTCAAGAAGTGAAGAGTCATATTCAAGTTAACATAGCTGGCTCATAAAGGTTGCTTTCATCCTCAAGTTCAGTGCCTTAATCCCAAACCCAGGACTCTTCATTTTTGTTTTTGTTCTTTCAAAAAGTATTGTTTTAATCAGAAGGTTCCACTTACTAATTTTTGGAAAAGAAAAAAAGTAGTGTTTCTTCTTTTCTTTTGACTTATGTCCCTTGTTCTGTGACAATGGTGAGTCAGATGACAAGCACCTGTCCCCCGACACCAAGGGGCCCTGCCACTGGAGCTATGGTGCTTACTGGAAATAGCTTTCTAAAGAACGACTCTTTCTTCCAACATGATGTTCTGGATGTGTGGATCCTGGTAACGCCAACGGATCCGTTTGCTATTTAATCAGTCTGTGCCTATCCAAAAACATGGTCCAGATACTGCTTTCTGTGACCTGAGACCACCTGTGTCTGTCAGTGAGTAATTGTCCTCCAGAAAGTACACCAGCTTCAACTTGTCTTACATTTGAGACACAGACTCAGAGAGTGAAGCTGCAGATACAAGCTGGCCCTGTACATTTCCAAGGCCCAGGGGTTTTGTCTTGGGGGTTTGCCTTTGTCTATAGCCATGATCTGGAGCTCAGAGGGACACCGGCCACATGTGGTGAGCGCCTCTGTTCTCTCAGGGTTTCTTTATGGCAAAAAAAAGCCTGTCAGCAGCTTGCCGAGAAGCTAGAAGATGGGAATGGACCACCACTTGAGTTATTCAGGGAGCTCAGCCGGCGCCCAGAACAAAACAGGGAGAGCACCGTACTGTTTGTTAGCCAGGCAGCCATGCTTTTGACCTTGCTGTGGGTTAAAGGACACAAACCTGAGAAGAAATCTGTTTATCATGTGGGGAACTCATGCCATCCTTGACAGTATACAGTGAGCAAGATGGATGATCTGCCAAATTGGTCCCTCGCATGGGTGAATCAGGGCAAATTTACAGTACAATTCCTTTGCTGCTTCAGATACAAAAATAACATTTGCTAGATTTTATATCCAGTTGTCTTATGACCTGGAGGTGAGCAGAAAGGAGAAATCCGATTTGTAGGATTCATATTGCTTTAAAGATTTAAATGGACCATTTCTGCTTTTATGTCTGTCTCTTTTACATCTTTCACAAACCAGAGTTGTTTTTTAACCTGATTTTCCTGGTTAAGGACACAGGTTTATATATATATGCTGGTGGAACTCTGAACCAGTCTAGGACAATAGATGGGTTTATCGGTTGAATTGCAATTGTTTTATTTGGGATTTTATCTGCCTGAGTATTTATACAAAATATCTTTTATATTTGGAATGTTTTTCATTCTCTTGGGTTCAGAATGAATTGTTATCCTGGATATAATAACATGTCCAGCAAAGGACACTTCAGTCATATGGTCAATTGTAATTCATTTATTACTTGTTACATTTTGTTTAGCGAAATAGCAAGTATTTTGGGAGCCACCTGTATGTGCTGATGTTCACTGAGTGACCTGGCCCCTCCCATCTGGCGCTGTGGGGTCTTACCATGTGCCATGCTCAGTGGGGGTGGGGGAAGAGAATGCGCCATGACATGGAGCCAAGTGCAGATTTTTACCTTATGGATAAGACTGTGGTGCTGTATCAATTTGGGTTTTCCTTAGACACAGTCTTTCTCTATATTTGAAAATCAGGAAATGGCCAGAGCCTTTATTGCAGACATCCCAAAACTAGAAAAGATGGCGAGTTTTACATGTGGTCCTAACAGAGGCCAGAAGGAGCTGACCACCCACCAAGAGCATGGGGTGGCGTTTCCCACTGGTCACATGCAACAAGACTGAGGCCCTCCTTAAGAAAAGAGGGTGTGGTCCCTCCCAGGAAGCTCAGTTGATTAGAGTGTTGTCCGTATACATAAAGATTGTAGGTTCTAACCCAGTCAGGGCCCATACAAGAATCAACCAAGGAATGCATAAATAAGTGGAACAACAAATCGATGTCTCTCCCTCTCTCTTTTTCTATCTCACTCTCCCCCCTCCACCCCTCCCTTTCTTCCCCTTCCTCCCTCTCCTCCCCCTCTTCCCCCTCTCTCTGAAATCAGCAAGTAAAAATTAAAACAAGAAAGGCGTGCATGGTACCTGACCGGCCACACTGGCCTCTCTCTGCTGGGGTTGGTGACAGTGTGGCACAGGCAGAGCTTGGCTCTCAGGAGCTCCTCAGGGTGAGCGTGGGCACTCATCTGCTGACTTCCTTCAGTTTGGGAGCTGTGGAGCCTTCTGGGATCACAGTGAGAACCAGCCTAGGGCCCTGAGGCTCGGCGCTGGGCTGACAGGTGCCAAGTTGGGGCTTTAGGTCTCCTTGTCAAGGCTTATCACTGGTGACCATACATGATGGGCAGCCCTCATTTAAATACATCCATTTGTTTTTCTGGAAAGTATGAACAAGATTAGGATATATGTCATAATCTAGGCAAGGTACTTCTGAATTAATATGACATTTTTTAACAATGCCCTTTTATTGAGTCTTCAGAAACCTTTTATTTAAACCTATAGTTTTTCTTCTGTTGCTATTATTTTTTATGTTTTTAATATTGAAAATGACTGGTGACTCTGAAACTCTAAAGTAATGCACATAGATCAGTAGACTGCCTTCTGTGTCCTTCTTACAGGGTGTTTATTTACTGTCCTGGGTAAGGAAAGTAGCCGTACCTGGTGGAAGGTAGCTATTTTCAGCCTCGGTTTTCTGTGTGCTTTAATTACAGAGAGCACGCCAAAGACCTCTGCCAGCTGCAGCCCTGCGCCCGAGTCCCCAATGAGCTCTAGTGAGTCGGTGAAGAGTTTGACCGAACTGGTCCAGCAGCCCTGTCCCCCCATTGAAACAAGTAAGGATGGCAAACCACCAGAACCCAGCGACCCACCTGCTTCAGACTCCCAGCCCACCACCCCACTGCCTCTCTCCGGACACTCGGCCCTCAGCATTCAAGAGCTGGTAGCCATGTCCCCAGAGCTGGACACCTACGGCATAACCAAGAGAGTCAAGGAGGTGCTGACTGACAACAACCTTGGTAAGTTCCATTCAGGCTGCTAAGTCCAGAGGGGTCAGGGCACTTCCTATTTGAGTCTTAGGAAAAACAGGGGGAGGAGCCTCAGGCTTACCCAGCCAAAGCCTTTAAGTGTTCATAACATGTCCCACAGTTGTGAAAGCGAAGGGGCTCATAAAAGTGCTAGAGTTCTATGGGTCAATCCCAGTCAGCTCCTCACCACTACACCCAACTCCAGGACCTCTTAAAAGATACGCATTCGGGGTTGGGGCCTACTCAGACTTTCCACTCCAACCACCCTGATTGGAGCATGCCCAGTAGGGCTCCAGGTCCTTGTGGGCACCAGAACTGGGCATGAACAGCATCAGCCCAGCGGCATCTGGATGGCGTAGTGGAAGAGTCTGACAGACTGCGTTCAAATGCTAGCTCTTCTACTTACTGTGATACAGAGCATGCTGGTCTCTGAGCCTCCTCAGTGAAAGTGGAATAACAACGCCTACCATGGGGTTGTGAGTAGCAGCAATTGCTAGTACTCTGCCTGGCAGCTAATGGTCCATTATTGTCACCCCTGCTGCCTCCTGAAGCCAGCTCCATTCTCAGGCCTCCGTCTGGGTTTCATACCCGGGCCATTTGCCTCAAAAGTGCCACAGCCTCCCGGTGCTCTGCCTCATGGGGCTCCCTCGCTGAGGGCTCTGTGCACCACTGATTGGTGGCTTCAGCTGTAAGAACATGAGGGTGTTTAGTCCCTTCAAACCACTGTGCCCCTGCGGGACAGCATTGACCCAGTGGGGTTCTCCTGGTTTAGGCAGGCAGAGCTGGAAACAGCCACCCCCCAAACCCCTATGGCCTTTTTATTGCCCAGTTCTAAAAGTCGGTTAAAAGAGCATTGTTCTCTGCACCGCATGTTTAAACGACCCCAAAGAGTTATTGATATTTGCCTAATACCTTCAAGAGGGGCCTTGTGTATCTGTTTTTCCCAGGAGATGGGGAAAGAAGGGAGTAGCTGTGAACTGAGTTCCAGGAAAGTTTGTATAGTAACCTCACAGCCTGAGGGTTAGACCAGCTTGTCTGCTTGAGGCCTTATACCCAACTGCTTGTGCAACACTGAATGAGAGGAAAGTGATGTCCACTGAGATCATTTTTAATTAATTCATAAAAATTAAAAGTTAGCTGTTGACTTTTTTAAATGGTTAAGTCCCATATGTCCATCAATTACTAAAATGTGCAGGGTTTCCTAGATTTGTGTCATTCCTTACCTCACAGTCTTATGACAGGTCCAAATAAGCAGGCCTGATACATTACTGCTGCCCACTCCCTAATAGGAAGTATCATTTTATATAAATTTGAAGATCAACTAAAGAAAACTCATTTTCAGACACTAAGTTACAAGATCGCAGCTATCAGATTATGAACCTTAAAATCTCATGGTTGGCCTTCCCATTCATGTCCCTATCAGTGATGGGGTTATAGCTGATAATGTTCATGTGCAGAACCCCACCAGTTTGTGCAACTTTGTTTTCAAATGCTGTGAAGCATAAATCAGTGCTCTGAAGGGTGAATCTTTTCACGCCAGACAGATAACTTGTGCCTGTGAGCAGGAACTTCCAGAAGGCACCCTTGACTTAGTGGTGAGAAGCAGTCTTCATGGTTGCTCTCACTGGTCGTAGCTTCTCTAGGAAAGGAGCTGCCTCCCCTATTGGAGTCTCTTAGTGGATTCATGAACATAGAGGAGCCAAATTACAGCTGAGTGAGGCAGCAAAGAGGACCCTTAATTGGGACTCAACTGAGGCAGTCTCTTAACCATTGGCCTGGGATCTTGGGGTACTCATGTGTTAATCTCTAATCTCTTGAAATCATGTAGGATATGTATGTGTACATTTCATCAGGTGGTGTCTGTAGCTTTCCCTGGGGTTCTCAAATGGGTCTGTGACCCAAAAACAATTGAGAGGCACTACTGTGAAACCTCTAGAAGGAACACATAATTTTCCAAGAATAGCTACTTGATTTTCCCCACACACAACGAGGTGGATCAAGCAAATACTAACTAGCTGTTCATATGTATCACTTTCCAGAACATGGCAAACGTCTTAGAATGAAATGAGATCCATGTGCCAGATTAAAATTAAGTAAAACTTATTTTTAAAACCACAACAAAAAATTGGTAAAAAACTTGGATGCTTGTAGGCTAAACTAAGAGTTTGAAAAGTTAGAAAAGCAGAGAAACAAGTTTGCAAAATCAGTAAATGTATCTCTTAAGTTTAAAGGAATGATTCCCCAAAAAAATCAATCTCTCAAATCCATGCTATAAACTTTACTTGGAGCCCCACTTTTTACAAAGCAGGACGCTGCCATTTCCTCAAATTACCTTATGAGCACAGGTGATAGTGTTTCCCTCTCACAGAGGGAGGACGTGAGGCACAGAGCAAATAAGCCAGTCACGCACGGTCACTCTGCCCCAGGTGTCATGCCCCATGCACTTTACAGTGCCAAACACTGGCCTCTCTCATCCCCATCTCCATTTTTACCTAATAAGTCCTGTTCATTTAAGTTGTCCCGTCGGGTCATTCAGGTTGTGCCTGATTCTCATTTGTATCTTTAAAAGTGGTGGCCTCTCTTAACCTGCAGCTGAATAGCTCTCAGAGAAGTGAAATTTTCTTTTTAAGCCTCTGATGAGCACACGGCTGTGCTCTCCAGAGCGAATGCCCTCTGCTCCATGTGGGGAGCAGGCTGCCCACTACGGCCGGGAAAAGGCATCAAGGAGAGGCACTTTGAGCTCCACTCAACAGAAGCAGCTTAGACTGAGGGAACAGGCTTTAGAATTGGAAATGGCCTCCTTTTCAGAAAAAAAAAAAAAAAAAAAACAGCTGAGGAGCTCTTTCTCCTTCTCTTTCCTGCTGTGACCTCGGGTCAAGTGGCCTGTTTTCTCAGCAAGACCTGATAACCTTGCGAATGGTGAAAGGAGCTGGTGTGGACCGCCCTGTGGTTTGAGGTCGTACAAGAGAGACCTCCCTGTGTGCTACTTAACCTCCTGAGCGTGGGTTTGGGATTAACCACTCTGATAAATGCGGCAGGGGTGATTATCCAGGCCTCAGTTCATCCAAAGCCTGAAGGCTTTTTGAGAAACATTGTTGAATACAAGCAAATGCAAGAGTAGAACTGACTCTGTCTCCAATGGAGTTTGTCACAAGTCTGGGTAAAGAAATGCTTCTATTAAGTGCTTGCTCCCAGCTGACCAGACTCTGGGCCTTTAAACCCCGTGTCTGATTTCACCTTGACACATACTTATCCTTCCAGATCCCTGAGTCTCAATGACGCCATCTCTCTTGGTTCTGTTTTCTCCCTAGGTCAGCGCTTATTCGGGGAGACCATCTTAGGGCTCACCCAGGGCTCCGTCTCCGACCTCCTTGCTCGCCCGAAGCCTTGGCACAAGCTCAGTCTGAAGGGACGGGAGCCCTTTGTCCGAATGCAGCTATGGCTGAATGATCCCAACAACGTGGAGAAGCTGATGGACATGAAACGGATGGAAAAGAAAGGTAACTGCCCCGGACAGTTGTCTTCTCATCTATAAATGCAAAGCCTTTCTGCAGAGCTGATGAGGAACATTGATCCATAACCAAGGGGCCATAGGCAGGGCAGAGGACTTTTTAACAGTGATCCGCCAAGGATGGGAAGATTTTTGCCTTTTTCTACCTAGCAGCCAGAACTCAAGGACATTTTAGCACTGAGAAACACTTTGGGAATTCCTGATAGCCACCCTAACAGTCACTGTAGTTCCTCCTCCTCTCAGGAGAGTAAGGCCACCAAGAAATGAGCACCACAACACTCAGTGGTGGCTTGTCATCTTGTTTGGGTGAGTGAGATATTACAGCATTTATTGCACACATGTCAGGGGCCTCCATATATGACCTTATTAGAGGTCATTAATAAATGCCTTTTTAGACGAGGACACTCAGATCCAGAGAAGTTAGGTGCCTCCAATAAGGTTACCCAGCCTCAAAAATAGCAGAGCAAATTCCTGCTAGAACAGCTCTCCTGCTGTGACTTTACGATCCCAGGGCCCATTTTCTTTGGTGCACCTTCACCCTCTCAAATGTTGATCAGCATTCCCTTTGTGTCCTGGAGGCTACAACATGGGAGAAGTCCTAAAGGATCTCCTTGGTGGTGGGAAGTAATGCCTATTCTGTCTCATGGCTTGCACTCCTACATGCTGCTGCTCACTAGTGAGTCCTCCCTTCAGAGGGGACAGTCCTGGGTCACTGACCTGAAGTACCATGAGTACCAGGAATTCAAATCCCTTAGATGTGGAGCTCTGGTACCAACTGCTGGGCTGGCCCTAAGAAGCTGTGACTGCTCTCCTTAAATGAGCCTTGCAGAGGAGATCAACTAAAGAATGAGCATGGCAACCACCCATGTGGCCATACCTGGCCCCGCTCCCAGCTCACCTGAGCCCAGGCTTGTGTCCTTGGAATTCACAGGGGAGAGGCTGCTGTTCACCACCAACCAAGCATCCCTATGCTCACCCAGCTGGGGAAAGGGCTGGAACTCCAGAAAGGAGCAAGAGTCGCTGATGCCACCCCCAGGGGCTCGTGCGGCTCTTGTATCACAATTGACACTTGCAGTTACTGAGCACCTCCTATTTGCCAGGCACTGTGCTGCGACGTCACATAATCCACACAGGTGCGTCCCATGCAGATGTCATTATCCAGGAAAGATGAGTTTCTGGCATTATGAGACTTACCTCATTTCAAGAGCTGGCATAAGTAGGGAGCAAGAAGCCAAACTTGGGGCTGTCAGATTCAAAACTGATGCTCTCAGATATGTGTTCTGCACCTTGAGCTGAGTGCCTGCCTCAGAGGCCCAGGTGCCCAGGCAGGCAGCGGCCTTCCACACCCTCTGGAGCCCTCCAGTGGGCTCCTGCCTGCCCTCGGGTGTGTAGACCAAGGCTCTGACACAGGCCACAGCCTCCCAGGCAACTCCTGAGGCCTAGTGCCATATGACCCCCCAAAGTTTTCAAATTTTTTATTATAGGAAATTCCAAATACAAAAGTAGAATGGTATCATGAACCCAATATATTCCTTACTGAGTTTCAGCAATTATCAGTGCTTACCCAAGCAATTTTAAAGTTTTTTGCGCTCTGTCAAAGGCAGTACTCTCCCCACTTGAGTTTGCTGAGTGCTGGGATCTCTGCTACCCAGGGGCAGTCTGAACATCCAGGCCACCTTCCTGAAGGTCACCTCCTGGGTCCAGCTGGGGAAAGGGCTGGAACTCCAGAAAGGAGCAACATGGTTCTGTTGCTGCAGACATGAGCAGAGAGGCGAGCCCTGGTTCTAACACTCCTGGTGCATTTCTCCAGCTGGGCTAGTGGGAGAGGACCTCAGGCCCTCAAAGTAGATCTTGGGGTGAGGGGAGCCTCCACTCCTCCTTCCACATGGGCTCTGGGCGCCATCTTGTGTTACAAAAGAGTTATTGTTTCAGTGTGGCCCAGGCCCATCCTCACATCCCAGGTTCCTTAAGCAACTGTGGTCCCACTGTCTCCTCTCCCTGGCAGGGCTGCTCTCTAGAGAAACTTCACCAGCTCCAGTGTGGGACCAAGGCACCTGACCCATCAGACATAGTAGCAGGTGACCTGGAGCACAGGGCTTCCTATGGTCTCTGTAGACTGCTGGTCATCTGCCCAACAGGATGGGGCTAGCGGACAGACCGGGCTCATTTCTTTCTGGCCTTTTAACTCTTTATCATGTTAATGGGGGGCACAGGTTGGCCTTCTCAATTGTTTCCTAGTTCTAATCATAAAATAGCAAGTTAAATAACTCCCTACCCTAAGTTTCTATATCTGTAAAATGAGGATAATAATGCTAACCTTTTCAGGTTGTGAGAATTAGAAAGAATATACCCAGTATAATAACCAGCACACATAAGTGCTCAGTAAATGATTATTAAAATAATAATGTATTCCTTTAAAATCGACGCAGATAAATTGTGATACCAGTCTAGCCTAGACTGAAAATTCTGCATCAGTAATCCAGACTAGTGCTTCTTTCTCTTCCATAAAGCTTTTGTTTCTCCCTTGAGTTCGAATCTTTTATTTCCCTTCCTTCATTTCTTCATTCCTTTCTTCCTTCCAAACCTTTCTCTACCCCAGTCTGCTTTCGGCTTTTTTACCCTTTGTGAGATGGCCCTTGCACCAGCCTGTGCACAGTCGCAAGCACCTGGACACACATATACAGCCCCAGCGAGTTCATGGGCGAGGCTCCTCTCTCTTGAGACTACAGCTGCACCCTGACAGTCCAGAGTCTACTCCTGTGACATCTGAGACCCAAATGCCAGTGCTACTGAGGTGTAGCTCCACAGACACAGCCTTGGGCCCCGTTCCCATGCTGCGGCCACCATCGGGCAGGGCAGCCGGTGTTGCCCGAAACAGACTTAGGTCAGACCTCAGTTCTGTCACTTCTTACCTGTGTGGCCTCAGGCAAATCCTTCAACCACTCGAAGCTTCAGTTTCTTCATTTGTACAAAGGGATGATAATGGCCTCTCCCGTGGTGTAACAGGATTAATGCTAAATGTTGGCTGCTGCTGCTGCTGATACTGCCACTTTTAAAACTACATGCCATTTGAATTAAATATTATTTCTCATCTTCCGCCAGTTTTAAGAAGTTATAAAGACATTTCAGACTATTTCAAACTTGGCCACGTAAAAGATCCCTGTAAATGATTCACTTGCCGGAGTGGCACAGTTGGTGATTAGTGACACACAATCAGAGGAGCAAATGAAGCACGGATCCCACCTGTGGAACAGAGAGAACTTAAAATGCAGGAATCACCTCTCGTTATTTTGCAGTCCACTCAGCACACCCCCAAGCTAGAGTCACACACCGTTCCTGAGCCTGTTGCAGCCCGCCCCTCCTCACCACTCCTCAAACCCTTATTCCACGTGAAAATACCCATTAGCGCACGTGTGTGCCCCTCGCCTCTGGCTTCTGTGCCGCTCTGCTCTCTCCTACTGCCCCTTCTGGGGCAGGTACTATTTCCCCAGCACTGAGCCCTGCTCCAGCCACTTCTCCACTCCCAGGTTAGGTCCCTGCCTTCTCAAAGCTCGTTCTAGCAAGCTCTGCTTTAAGTCCCCTTCTCATCTGCACCATCTACCTGCTCACTCTCGACATTTTCTCAAGACCGTGGCCCCTGGATCACACTGCCTCCCTCCATGCTCATGTCCTGCCTTGCCCAGGAAGACTTTATGACCCCGCTGACCAGAACATCGCCACAGCTTCAAGTTCTTTGACCTCCCCAACCCTCGGCTGTTCCCCAAATCTTGTTATCACCCTACCAAAATTCAGGTACCCCACTTACCGCATTCTACCATCTTTCCATGTTTCCCTGTTCATTCCACCTTACCCAAGATGGCCCCCAGGAAGCCCCACCCATGCTTCCCCACAGTCTGCCCTCTGTTGCCTTTAGCTCCTTCCCCGGACAGGACTCCCTGAGCCATCACTCTATTACTCTCTGGCTGTGATACGCTACCTCTCACTCCTTTCCATTCCTCATCCCTCTGCAAACCCCAGCCTTGGTGAGTGCCGCCAGTCTTTCCCTCCCATCCTCCTTGGCATCTGGGACCTGCAAGAGGCTATCCCAGGTCTTCCTAGGTTGGTGCCACCTCAGATTTGTATCTCCTGCTTCATTGGGGTCCTCTGTGCTTCTCTCCCTACCCCTACCGCCATTTCTCACCACTCCGGCACTCTCAAGACTCCTTTCCCATCACTTCTGATGTCTTCCTACTTCGTAAAGAACACAAAGGCCACCAGCTTTCCCCACTCAGTCCCTATAAAGTTGTCTGTATCTCTGCCTATCCTTGGGCACCTCTGGTGACCGTCTTTCTCAGCCGTATCACCACTGTCTCTCTCTGTCATCTTCCCCCCCCCCCAAACTTAAAAAGCTTTTTAGCTGTCTCTCATCTTTAAAGACCCATCCTCAATTCTATATTCCCCCTTCTAGAAATCATCCTGTCTCTCTCTTATCTTTTATAGTTAGGCTTCTTGTGATATAGTAACTCATTCTCATTGCCTTCACCTCCTCACCTCCCATTCACTGTTAGACATATTGCAGACTGGCTTCTGCTCCTGCAAGTCCACTCTCATCTGTTCACCAGTGTCCCCAGTTATCTCCTAACCACTAAACCCAAAGGACATCCCAGGGTTCTTATCCCACATTCTGCAGCACGATGCTGTTGCCCATCATCTTTGCTCCTCCCTCTACTGCACCATCGTGTCCTGGTTTTCCTCCCATCTCTCCATTCCTTTCATGGCTGCTACTTCCTGGGAGTATCCTCTGTGTGTGGATGTTTTCCACACTTTCATCCTCAGCCCTTCTGTTTCATCAGTGCCATTGACATCAACTACTGTAATTTCTATTCTAGTCGTTCCAAATTCTCGCTAGCCTAGATCATTCTTCTGAGCTTAATACCTATTTATCCAACTGCTTACAGAACACCTCAATGTGGATAACCCAGAGGACCATCAAACTTCACACTTCTAAGACAGACCATCTTCTTCTTCCTTTAATCTATTCTTTCCTTGGTGCCCAACCCAAGACACCACCTCGTCTCCCACACTGGAGTCCAGGGAGCCATCCTCAGCCCCCTCTGTAGCCTATTGAATCAGACAAGTCCTGTCAGTTCTACCCTTAGTATCTCCGTAATCCACATGCTTTTCTCTCAGTCCTATCACTGCTGCCTTATTTCAGGTCTTTATCATTCTTCCAAGTTCTTCTCCCTCAAACTGTAGCCAGAACAGCCTTTCAGAAACAGAGAGCTGATCACATCAGTCCCTTTATGAAAAGATTTTTATTTCTTCCCATTGCCTTCCAGACAAAGTTCAAACTTTTGACCTGACCTTGCTCTGCCTTAGGTCCAACAGTTCCTCCTATAACACTGCCACTTCCGTGTACACACACACACACACAGCACACTTTAACCATGCTGTTGTGTGGCGCTTTGTCTTTGCACCTGCTGTCCCCACTTTCTGAACCAGCCTCCTGCCATCTTCGACCTCATCACCTTTGTTTTCTGATCAATCCCTCCTTGTCCTTCAGGATTCAGTTTAAACCTCATCTCTCCTGGGAACCTCCCCTGACCCCTCCCCAGGCTGACCTGAGCAGTTTTCCTTGGTGCCCCCCTACTGGGGTCATCTATCTGTCCCCCACTAAACTGTTAGTCATGCAGGGACAGAGAGGAACTGCCCATTCTAGCAGATCGTGTCCTTAATGAGTGTGTGTTGGATTTCAGAATGGTTCTAGTCCAAGTGTTTTGAGATGCTCTTGGAAGAGCTGGGCAGAAAAGTTTGATGCCACAATTGACACAAAAGTAATCTTAATTCAATGGTGTACCGCGTACTGTGGGGTCAGGGGCTTGGGCAGATCTCACAGCTGGGCCTGCACCTCAGTCTGACTTCTCTCCCTTCCTCAGCCTACATGAAGCGGCGACACAGCTCAGTCAGTGACAGTCAGCCCTGCGAGCCCCCCTCCGTTGGCATTGACTATAGCCAAGGCGCAAGCCCCCAGCCCCAGCACCAGCTGAAGAAACCCCGTGTGGTGCTGGCTCCTGAAGAGAAAGAAGCTCTGAAAAGAGCATATCAGCAAAAGCCATACCCGTCACCAAAAACCATCGAAGAGCTCGCCACCCAGCTCAACTTGAAAACCAGCACCGTTATCAACTGGTTCCACAACTACAGGTATGATCCTGGTCTCAGCCCAGTAAATCATGGCTCCAAGAGAACACACTGTCAGCCCTTGGGAAGAAGTTGGGCTATACTGCAGGGCGTGGCTATGAATGATACACGGGAAGTGATGTTCAGTATACCCCCTGACATACTGGGGACTGAGAACTTGACTGATTCTCAGTGGTTTGGTCAGTTAGGTTTTTATATTGTTTTATTGGCATTCTTAACTCCAAAGATATAGGGTCCTGTAATTAGAGACAATCCACATGTATGACAAGGAAAGTGTTTTAGCCCTGGTCAGTTGGCTTATTGGATAAAGCATCAGCCCGGCGTGCAGACATCCCAGGTTTAATCCCTGGTCAGGGCACACATGAGAAGTGACCATCTGCTTCTCTTCCCCTCCCTCTCCCCCTTCTCTCTCTCTTCCTTTCTCACAGCCAGTGGCTCAGTTGGTTCGAGCATCAGCCCCAGGCACTGAAGATAGCTTGGTTGATCCGAGCACTGGCCTCAAGTGCTGAGGATAGCTCAGTTGATTCGAGCATTAGCCCCAGATGGGGATTGCCATGTGAATCCCAGTTCATGGTGAATGCAGGAGTCTGTCTCACTATCTCCCCTCTACTCACTTTAAAAAAAAATAAAAAATAGAAAAAAAAGAAAAATTTCTCTAACTTATATAACTTAATAAGGGAGAGTGCAAGCATTCATGGTTCCAAAACAGTGACTTTTCTTTTTGGATGCTTTCTCAGGATCTTTTACAGTATTGCTTTTCAAACTACTGTAGTTAGATTCATTTTTTAATTAGATAAATTCAGTAGTGTGACCCTGGCCAGATAAGTGAGTTGGTTAGAGCATTGTCCTGAAGCACAAAGATTGCTGGTTCAATCCCCAGTCAGGACACCTACAGGAACCGATCTATGTTCCTATTTCTATGTCTCTCTTCTCTCCCTTCCTCTTTCTCTAAATTAAAGTGTGTGTGTGTGTGTGTGTGTGTGTGTGTGTGTTTTTAAGAAATTCAGCCTGACCAGGTCGTGGTGCAGTGGATAGAGTGTCGCCCTGGGACAAGTTCACCAGCTTGAGCATAGGGTTGTGGGCTTGAGTGTGGGATCATAGACATGACCCCAAGGTCTCTGGCTTGAGCCAAGGGGTCACTGGCTCAGCTGGAGCCCCCCAATCAAGGCACATTTGGGAAAGTAATCAATGAACAACTAAGGTGCTACAACAAAGAATTGGTGCTTCTTATCTGTCTCCTTTCCTGTCTGTCTATCCCTGCTCTCTCTCTCTCTCTCTAAAAATAATAATAATAAATAAATAAATTTAGTAGTGTAAAGCCCTTTCTTTTGGGAAACTTCATGAATTATGAAGATTTATCGAGCATCTACTAAGCCTCCAGGCACTGAGTTAAATGTTTCAACCAACACTGTATCACTCACTCCTCACACCTATATAATGGATATAGTATTACCTACATTGTACAGATGAAAAATACAAAACTCAGAGGGGATGAATAACATTCCTGAGCAGGGAAGGGCTGAGTGCTCTAGAGCAAATAAACTGAGGTGACATACTTAGATTAGATCACTGAAATTCACTGAAAGATCATGAATTGTTGCTCATAGCTCTAACCAAGGCTCCCTACTGCTGAAAACCAAGAATTTCCAGCAGCCTAATGGAAAAGCTGCAGAGTGTACCCTGGCCAGCAGACAGTGATTGACAGTTAACTGAGGCCTGGAAAAGAATCTGGCCCAGCAGGACCAGGGGAAATGGTTTTGGAGGTGTTTTATTTAATTAGCAGCACCTTTATCTAGATATTCTGTTATCTACAACTTCGTGCACTGCTGCCAGAGATATAATACCTGCATTAAAATGGACCTAACTTGAAAACTTGAAAGTACATATTCAAATGTATCTTTGTGTCTAGAAGGTGAAAATAACACCTGGTAAGGAGAGGGTCACTCATCTTGCTGACCTCCTGACAGCCATGGTAATGCCCATCACGTGGTGGGCAGTGGGTCATTATGGAGGAGCAAGTTCAATTATATGCCCTTGGCAAAAATGGAGAAAGGGGAGAGAGGAAGAATTAGTCATAGGACCTCAAAATTTAGTAAATGAGCTCACTCAGGTCTGTGGGTCTAGAGGAGATACTTCATAAATGCTTTCTTTCAGAAATAACTCCACAACAAAATATGCTGGACTATGGGAGAACAAAGGGTAGAAGTTAGTTTCAGCTATGGATCTGGAAGGTATGAGATGTCAGGGTCTTGAAAGAACAAGAAGAATGTTAGAAGCCACTTAATAGGTCTAATAAGAAATGAGCACCATCAATCTTTTGAGATCTTGCCTCCAGGTATATCCTCTTTTTGGCTCAAACCCTTTTTGTGGCCAACTTACCGACAGAGCTACATACAGGGACTGGCACACATCACTGAATAGGGCTAATTCCTAAGCAAGAAGGCAGTTTCTTACATTCCTTCCATAGGAATAAACAGCAGACATTGATTTGATTTGATTTGATTTGATTTGATTTGATTTGATTGTGACAGAGAGAAGGACAGATAGGGACAGACAGACAGGAAGAGAGAGAGATGAGAAACATCAGTTATTCGTTGCAGCACCTTAGTTGTTCATTGATTGCTTTCTCATATGTCCCTCAATGGGAGTGGGGGGGGGGTACAGTAGAGCAAATGACCCCTTGCTCTTGCCAGCCCTCTGTGCTCAAGCCAGCAACCTTAGGGTTTCAAACCTGGGTCCTCCGTATCCCAGTCCGATGCTTTATCCACTGCGCCACCACCTGGTCAGGCCAGACATTGATTTTATTTTCTGCTGCCCCACTGGAACCCTCATGCAATAATGCTTAGATCAGTTATTGCCTCCATCATAAAAATAAAACTTTACCTCCTCTTACCCTTTCACCCTAAGGAAATTAGAAGTATCTTAGAATGACCATTTACCTAGGAATGGGATCAGGAATGCCTGAACAACATACCACAGAACACATGGTCTGGAAGAGCAGATCCACTCAGTAGAAACTCTTCTGAGACCTAAAAGCCATGGTGGCATATGAACCTTACACGACTTGTCTGAAAACCAGATCTGCTCCTGGGCCTTGTCTTTCTAGACCAGAAGATAATATTCTTTATAGACATAGAGACAAGTCTAGGCTAAGAAGGGAGATGTTGCCAGTCTGTTGAGCACATAATATAGGGTGGGGCAAAAGTAGGTTTGTGGCCTGACCTGTGGTGGCGCAGTGGATAAAGCGTCGACCTGGAAATGCTGAGGTCGCCGGTTCAAAACCCTGGGCTTGCCTGGTCAAGGCACATATGGAAGTTGATGCTTCTAGCTCCTCCCCCCTGTCTCTCTCTCCTCTCTCTCTCCCTCTCTCTCTCCTCTCTAAAAAAATGAATAAATAAAATAAAAATTTTAAAAAAAAAGTAGGTTCGTGGAACCTACTTTTATTTATGGAAAATAATAATAAATAATACAAGAATAAACTGTGTTTTGTATACTCACAACTGTAAAACCCCCTTTTGCCCCACCCTGTAGATTCTCAGATCAGCAGCCAGGTGCAATGCTGCCAGCCCCATTTTACAGAGAAAGGTTATATACACTGAGCTGGTGAGGGTGGTGGCCTGGATCCATGCCCCAGTCATGAAATTGACCCTTTCCTCCTCCCAGCTCATCTACCTCAGCCTTAGTACTTATAATTCTGTCCTTCAAAATGCAGCTACATAATAAGAATAGTTCCCTTTTGGTTTTTTTGTCTACTTTGTGTCCAATATTATACATTAACATTTTATTTAATCTTCACATCTCTGCAAAGAAGATATAGTTCTTTGCATTTTTCAGATATGAAAACTAAAGAGCAGAATGGTTAAGGAAATTATCCAAGTTGCACAGGTAGTAAGTGACAAATGCAGACTTCAAATCCAGGTTTGCCCTGTTCTAAAAAGGATGTGCCCTGTTCTGGGCCAGTCTGCCTCTGGGACTCAGAGTTAGTACTTGGTGGGCCTGTGACCTAGCTCAGACCAAACCCTTAGCTGCCCGTCTAGCTTCCTACCTCTAACCAGGGTCGGATGAGATTGGGTGTTCCCCCAGCTGGCACTTTTGGCTGCCAGGGGCTTTAAAGCCCGTGAAGATCAGGTTTGCCCTCCTAGCGTAGTGCCCAAGAACCTGTTGACAGGAACTGCCATTTCACAGGCTCCCACGGTAGCCCCAGGGAAGGAGGAAAGTCTTCTGTTAACTCTGCGAACTTGTAGGGAGCATCAGGACCTCGGGCTCAAAAATCACCTTCAGGAAAAGAGTCAGAGCTTACCCTGTGCAGGGAACAAGTAATTATGCAGCAGAGAGCTACCACCAGAGCTGATAGACTGGACTCAATCTGACTACAGCCAGATCCTCCTTGGCTCCAACTCCTGCCATCTTCAACACAGGACCTGACATATAGTGAGGTCTCAAAAAAAACATTACTGTTATTGAGTTATATGTACTGCAGGAAATATTTTCCTACATTCCCACTCCAAGGGCTTTTGCAGGACACTGGACTTGGGCAAATTTACCTGAGTATGCTTTACCACTAACAGTTGGCTTTTTCAACCTTTGAATAAAAACCTAGCAAGACTTCTGATTGAGCCTAGTACTGTCAGCATGATGAGAGGAGAAACTCCGGCACAAAAAGACTTAACTGCGCTTTCATCATGTCTCCAGGGGCTCCAAAACAGGGAAGGCCAGGGACCCAGTTGTTTCCTTCAGACCCAGCAAAGTACTTGAGCACATTTTCCACTGTCAGCTGCACTCAGCTTGATTAAAACATGCTTGATGTGTTGGAGCACATGTTTGGTCTTCTCCTTTCAGAGGAGGGAATTAGTTGACACAGAATTTGATAGACTCCCACTTCAGCCTTGACCAGATCCCCTGACCTGTGGCTCAGAGCTGGACACTGAAGATTTCACTTTGGGCACTAATAATTGGTTCTTCTGGAGTCCTGATGAGGAAGCAGTGGTTATTATTCTACCTACATTTCCATTTCTTCAGCCAGCAGTTATTACTGTATACCATGCTAGGCCTGGGGGTGTGCAATGAGTAAATGGGACCTGGCCGTTCACAGCCTGGTTAGAGGTGGGGTGAGATGGAGATGACATTAGCTAAGTAACATTGATGCCCCAGCCCTAGTGGTGGACTGACATTCCAGCTAAGGGACAGCTTATGCAAAGGCCCAGAGTCTGGGAAACGAAGTGGGGCTTTGCTCAGGCTGCTGGCTGGGGCCGGGCAGTGACTGGGGCTACCACCCCCACCGGGGCCAGGAGCTCTGGCGCCCCTCACTGGGTGGTAGGGCCATAGGGCCTGGGGCCTGCAGGCTAGGGTAGGAGTGTGAGAGCGGGGTGGGGCAGGGTGGCAGGAGGCCCCAGCTCCAAGGGAAGGGGCCAGTGTCCACCCGTGCACAGCGGCCACCTCACGTGCCCTCCCTGCTTGTGTCTCGTAGGTCTCGGATCCGCAGAGAACTGTTTATTGAGGAGATTCAGGCCGGGAGCCAGGGCCAGGCCGGGGCCAGCGACTCCCCCTCGGCCCGAAGCAGCCGGCCAGCGCCCAGCTCTGAGGGC
Organism: Saccopteryx leptura; assembly: GCF_036850995.1. Classification (NCBI taxonomy): domain Eukaryota; kingdom Metazoa; phylum Chordata; class Mammalia; order Chiroptera; family Emballonuridae; genus Saccopteryx; species Saccopteryx leptura. Next base: position 190,572,864 of record NC_089506.1, read on the forward strand.
GACAGCTGTGACGGCGTGGAGGCCGCCGAGGGCCCGGGCGCCGCGGACGCTGAGGAGTCGGGCGGCCCCGCGGCCGCCACCAAGTCTCAGGGAGGGTCTGCCGAGGCAGTCGCGGCCCCGGAGGATCAGGAGGAGGCGCCGCGGCCGTCGGAGAAGGCTGAGCCGCCGCCCTCGGGGACCCCGGCCCCGGACGACGCCGACGAGGGCCGAGCCCGGGCACCGGCGCCGCCCGAAGGCGCCGCGGACGGCCCGAGGCCTGTGCCAAACCCCGCGGCCGCGCCGGCCGCCGGGGAGGACGCCGCTACCTCAGCCGCCCCGCCGCGGGAGGGCCCCTGCCGGGCCCGGGCCGGCGCCGACAGGAGTTCCGCTTTGCCAAGCACCAGCGCGCCGGCGGCCCGCAGGCCCAGCTCGCTGCAGACCCTCTTCGGCCTCCCCGAGGCGGCGGGCGCCAGGGACTCGCGAGACAACCCCTTGAGGAAGAAGAAAGCCGCGAACTTGAACAGCATCATTCACCGCCTGGAGAAGGCCGCCAGCCGGGAGGAGCCCATTGAATGGGAGTTCTGAGAGGCACCGCGCGCCCAACCCGCCAGGCTGGGCCGGGCCGACCCGACCCGAACCGACCCGACCCGAGTCAAGTCCGGCCGAGCTGGGCCGAGTCTGGCCGAGCCAGGCTAGGCCGGGCCGGGCCGGGCCGAGGGCGCGCGCAGATCCGGGCCTGGACCGTGTTGCGCACTTACTGCCCTGCGGGCCACAGGGCAAAATCGCCATAGGCCAAGGTGCATATAGAAAACAAAGGAGCATTAAGCCCAATCTATGTCGTGTTTTCAAGGAAGAAAACGGAAATGTGTAGTCGAGCTTTTTTGTACCCTGAAGTGTTTTTTTTATTGCCCTAAGTGATTTCCACAGGTTCTGGAATAACTCTTACAGCTTTGCCTTGTGCCCTCCTCTTTCGTGTGGGCTTTAAAAAAAAGAAATCAAACCCACATATTAAAAGGGGGCTTTTTATCTGCCATCTAATGGCTTCAGAGCGATAATACACTATTATCTTCTTAAACCAGGAAAAGGGGGGGGGATTTTTCAGAAAAATTAAAAAAGAAAGTTTTTGTAGCTGTTCAGTTGCCACTAAGAGATTGCACAGTCAAACCGACTCTAAACACACTAGTTTGGATTCCTAAATATTTTCAAGTAAAGAATCTTCTCGTTTGAAACTTTGAATCAAAATAAAACACATTTACTCCACATATTTTTTAACAAAAAGAAAAGTCACATCAGGAAAATAACTGATTTTGTGGTAGCTGACGTAGTGTTTTCTTGTACGTGAATAGAATCCTGACATGTAGTGCACATTGATCCATAGCTTTAACTGACTCTGGGCTTTTGCTGCCCAGGGTCTGTTTAATACACTCCATTCTAGGCCAAATCAGGACAAAAAGAAAAGATCCGAATTTAGGTATTTTATAATCTGCTTTTTAACCTCTAACCGCAGAGCACGCTGATCAGACCTCATATCTCGGAGGTTTAGGAGACAAGTTAGAACTGTAGCATGTACCCGTTCATTTTGTTAATTTATGGTGTCTACGTCTGTGTTAGTGCGTCTGCACATGTGTGAGCATTTAAAGAAAAGAGGAAAGAATAGGCTAATAAGGTCGCAGCCGACAGTTCTGGGGCCACATGGGGCCCACCCCTCACAGACAGCCGTCTTTCCTTGGCACGGAAGGCACCACACCTCACACCACTCTCCCAGGCGCCTGATGGACTGAGCCCCACCAGGGGACGCCGCTCCCTGGACCTGGGCAGGGCTCTCGCGCACTCTCTCTTTCCCTCTTCCCACCACAAGCACTGATGACTGTTGAAGTCGTGGGAAGCTTCCTTCCCTGCAGAAGAGAGAAGGTGGCAATCTGGGCTCTGCTCCCACCCCCATAGAGATGGCCCAAACTGACACCAAAACATTGATGCTCTTCACTTCCAGACCAGACCATTGACCCTTCATTCATTTTGCCTCTTGGAACGTTCTTTTATGCAGTCTTTTACTTAGTCTTTTAGGGCAGTCTAAGTACAAATCAAAAGTCTAACTTGTCTCTGATTCCTCCTGTTGTCTATGTGTATATGCGTGAGAATAGAGGCGGATGAGAGTGTGTGTGTGCGTGTGTGCAATTTTATACGTCTGTGTATTTTCTTAAGTACCTGTGCACACATAGAGTGCATTACTGCCACCTTTTTTCAATAAGCTGTTTATCAGTTATGGCTTCTACAAGTTTGCTAATTTAGACTCCTTTATTGCCATATCTTTAAACTAACAATAGATGATTTCGGTATATATATTTTTTTTTGCTTATTTATAGGTGCTGTATTTTATTATCTGATTGTTAGGAAGGGATGAAAGGGGCAAATATTCTTTAGAGGGATAGACTGCCGGCAGTATTGGGTATAATTTACAAGATGTAGTTGTCATACTGTATATTACTGATTGAAAACTTTTTGACCGTATTGTGTATCATTGAAACCTTTGTCTTAGGTCAACATCTTTGGATGACATTTTAATGGTGCATTCATTATTTCTTAAGTTTAATTAATATTATCTTTTTTGATTTGGGGGTGGGAGGGAGTTATAATATTAGAGGTATGCTCCCGCTATTACACCTCAGTGTGCTTGTATTAATTAACTTGTAGGACTTTGACTGTAAGATGTGAAACCACATTTCTTGCATGACGTTTTAGAAATTATATATTTCATTTACAGTCTTTTAACCTGCAACTGCAGCACTTAGTTCAAGTTTTCACAAATTTAAGAGTCACTACACTAAAGACAATGCCTTTTCATGAATGAGAAGTTTCCAGAAGGCTCTAGGAGGCTGTGAGGCAGGTCGTTTGTCTTTTGATGGTTGCATCATCTCTGAACTTGAAATCTGGTTCAGCGAGAATTCAAAATGGAGGAGCATAGGGGGAAACAGATTAATATCTGGCTCATTTCAGGTGCATTAAGAAGAGCAAGTTTGCATTAGTGACCCTTAGGACAGTGAGTAGCAGAGCCCCTGACAGTACTGTGGTGTCCTCTCCACGTAAACCTTGAGGGAATCTTGTCATCATGTGTGATGAATCACTAAATATCTGATTTTCATCAGAATCAAAAGCAGGGAGTTAACAGAAAATATTAGGGTAGTGTTTTAGTTTTAAAGGCATGACTGTTATTTACGGAGGTATTAAATCTGAGTAAAATGAAAAATTATAAATTTGTTCATCCTAGTGGCCAAATAGTAACAGTCTAAAACAGCCACCTTGGCTCTTCCAAGCAATTTAGTCATTTTGTTGTTGTGTTGTTGTTGTTTTTTTAACTAGGATATTGTTGATTTCCATTCTGTCTTTTTTGCCAGACTTACATCTGGGTGCTCGATACAATCAGTTGGTTAAATTTTGCTTGCAGTTCTATATTTGTATTTTTTCTCTATTTATGTTTTTTCATTGCTATCCCAACCCTATGCTGTTTTGTGTTTAAGCTATCACTGTCTTTAATACTTTAAGAGCTGCCACTAAACAACAGAAACCTGTTGGTGTGGGGGTGGGAGCATGCCCCTCCTCATTGCGCCCCTCAGTTTGAGTCTAAGGGTTGATCTTTCATCTTGATAAGCAATATTCAAGTGCCTTGAACAGCATCTGCTCCGTGGATTTACCTTCAGCTGGCTGGCGTTCCAAGCAGTCGCTCCCACAGGCAGCCAACCCCTCCTCTTTATGCTCCATCAGTTTAAAAAGCTGATTTGTACCTCTCCCCTGGGGAAAACGGTTCCATATAAAACACTAACACTTAATTACAAGCTCCATTATACCATTTTAAATGGCTTCTTTTTGTTAATTGGAAGCAGTGTTCATAACTTAAGGTTTTTGCCATTACTTAGCCGGCTAAGTGGAGGCTTAGCGTAAAATCAGTGTTCACAGCAGCCTCCTGACCCTTGGTTCCTGCCCACGCTCGCCTGTGGTGTCTGAGGTGGATGGTGCCCGCTTGCTTCCACCACCCAGCTCCCAAGTGACCACCTCCCTTAACTTCCAGATCAGTCAGGATGTGTGTGATTTCTGTCCACCAGACCGCTCTTCTTTAGAAAGGATTACCACAGCCGTTAAGTCAGTTCTCAGAGCCGACTGGCCTGAGGAACATCACAGCACGCAGTGGCTTATGATCAGCAGGCTGCCCAGGGATGCAGGCTCGGGAGAAGTCTCCAGGAAATGCCAGGATCTTGACTTGTGTGACTACTCTCAAACACTGGCCATTATGTCTGGGAAAGTGACTGAGGCCAAAAGATAATGGTTTATGATCTCCCCGTACTTCCAAAGCACAAATGCCTCTCTGCCCAGTCTCCTCCCTATTGGCATCTTTGTTTTCTCCCCGTTTAAAACCCATCCTGTCTGATGTGGATGCTCAGTGTGCTGGTTGGTGATCCAGACCCAGAGTGCAATGGAGCTTTGGACTAAGTGTTCTTCTCTGCTCTCTGGCATGAGAAACCCTCTCCACCCCAGGTCCAGCTGGCTAGCTCCAGGAGGAAGGAAACACCCCATCTGCCTCTTTGGCCAGAGCACATCAGTCATGCAGCTCATGAGCAAACCAGGCAGAAGGCAGGTTGGACTTTAACCCAAGGGAGTGCTCCAGTGTCAGCTGACTCCCCTAAGATCGTGCAGCAGTCACACCCTGAGAGACTGGAGCAAGAGTCACCTAACAGTTTAGGCCGCAGGAGGGTGCCTTCTCCGCTAAAGTTGGACTGGGTTTCTCTGTTCCTCCTGAGCTCACGTCCTTTCATACAGGGGAAATCAGTGAACTCTGTTGACATTCTATGCAATGTTTTTCATTCCTCAATTTTAGAAAAACGATCCCCTCTGAAATAGAGGGTCAGGGGGCGTATACGCACACCCTGAGGTCAGCACAATGGTGACTGACTAGACCTGGAGCTGGGGGACAATAGCCTTTGCCTTAAATGCACTATGACAGGCACCTCTCAACAGACCTATAAAAACAAGAGTCTGCTTGTAGCTATCCCAGGCTCCTACTTTCAGAGTTCAGTAAGCCAGCCATGTGGGGGAGATGTAGCAAGGCGAAGTTCTGGCATCCCTTCAGGCCGGAGGTTTGGCTCTCCCCCTGGATGTCCTCCCTTATTGTCATAGCCCTTCTTTGTCCCGTCTACCTCACTAACCCATGCTCCCATTTGACGTCACTCCTCACCTGACACCCCTTGGAACTGTGCGGCAGTGGTCTGGGGGAAGAGAAGAAGCTAGACGCGTGGCATCCATGATCTTGGCCTGGTGCACAGACATCTTCGGAGCTCAACATGGACAGACAGCTGTGCTCTGCAAGGCACATGGATTTTTCTCTTGACTTCCACCTGCTCTTGAAGATCTGTCAGCTGTTTCCTTGGCAGGCAGGAGCAGTCTCAGGCCTCAAAGGGCCTTGTCTTTGGCCTGCTTTTGCTTTCTGCCTGTTCCTGCTCAGCTGTTGAGATCCCTCACAGTCATTTTTCTTGCCCTGGGCTGCCCCCTAAATGGCCACGTGAGGACACTTCCTCGGGTTTCTACCTGGCATTGGGACCTCTGTCTTTATTGTCTCTGGCACTGAGAGGTTATGACTCCAGCTCCGCTGTGACACTTCTTTGGAAGCATCTGAAAGGAGAGGATATGGCATTCTCCAGCCCGCTTGCCCAATCTTCAGTCACGTGGCCCTCTTCCCAAAACAATGTGCCAGTTTCCACCCAGTACGAAAAACCATGTTCCAGGGCTGCTGGTTGGATGTGGGTCTATCCATCTTTGTGGCCAAAGTGTTCTTGTGGAAAGAATTGGGAAGTGGGAGCCTAAGATTTGTACCATCACCATGTACTTGGACATTTACCAGGAAAAGCTCACATGTAGAAATGCCCCAGTGATTCTGCGGTTTCATTGGGCCTTGATGGGAGTAGAGGAGCCTTCATGACCCACAAGGCAGAGCTTTTGCCCTGAGTGGCAAGGTGGTGGCCTGGAACTTCAACGTGATGTAATTCTCATTGCATTGAATGGCAGGCTGACCAGCTCACTGGCTTGCTTGCTAAAAGAATGGTCTGATTTGACAATATTTCCATTCCCAACAGTTTCTGCCTTTTAGTAGATGAAACCTACCAGAGAAAAAATACAGGGAAACAAGTTCCCAATTAAAGTTTCAGAAAGCTCCAGCCTGTGAACCCCTAGAGCAATGCTGAAAACCGAAGACAGGGTGTGGGGAATGGCCAGCTGAGCGAAAATGGGCCCCACCCCGAAGTCTTCCTGCCCCAACAGCTCTGGCAGCTTGTGAGGCTCAGGCCTGGTCAGGGAAGAAAAGGGAAATGCAATTCCCCCCCTCATCGGTCCCACCTGCAGGAACTGCCCCACCCACCCAGGCTCAGCTACTTCCACCACATCCTCCCCTCCAAAGATACTGTGTCTACACCGACAGTGGCATCATATCCATTTTCATTTCTGGATGAAGTGACATTTAGCTTTAACAAGACATTTCCAAAGCGCCTAGTCTCCTCCAAAATGCTAACTTTAAAAGTTGGGCATTGTAGGCAAAGAATCCTAAAAAAAAGGCTAGTGAGAGAAAGACATTAGGCTATTCATAAATGTGCACTTCCCCATCCCCGTTACTAAACTTCTAAAATACTTGTAAGTTGCTTTTCATGATCATTTTAGTTTATCCAATACTATTAAAAAGTATAGCCTGTCTTACTATAATTTCTGTAATGTTAGGCTTTAATTTCTACCACAAAATATGCTATTTGCTATGTATCAAGCTTTCTGTGATCAGAAAGGAAAGGTGCCTTATATCCCAATGTCACGGCTACATCCCTATGGAAAATAATCAGAAGCACAGTGTGTACGGAAGCATTGGGACTTCCGTTGGTGAAACCAGATTCCCGTCAGCAAGACACATTGAAGTGGCATGGGGCTGCTTTTGTTTTATACTTTCTTTTTTCTCCTTTTTCATTTTCCTTTTGTCTTTTTATTTTTTTTTTTTAGTTTGCTTTAAACAGAAAGCACTTAAATAGATGACTGTGTAAAAGCTCTGTGCAATAGAAATCATTTTTCTTCATTTTTAAGAGATAATGTATTGCACACCAAATGAACTCAAAGTAAGCTTTAGACCAGGATGATTCAGGTTGTGGATGAGTATGTTCACTGTAGTTCCGTTTATTCATGAACTGAAGGGAAAACAGGCTTTCTCAACCCCTACCCCCACCCCCCACCCCCCACCCCGTCCCTTGCCCCTAGCTCGCCTCTTGCTGACCACCAAGCTAGGCCTGCAGGGCACTTGGCCAGAACTGCTGGCTGGGTGGTAGGGTGGGGGTGTTTGTGACTCAGCAGCTGAGAACCTCTCCAGTATGAGACCACAGCCATTCCTTCCAGCACTTAACCTTTTCTTGTTGAGATGGATTGACTGCTACTGACCTGCCAGCGTGCGTGAGGATAATTATAAAAGGATATTTCCTTGAGGAAAAAAAAATTATTTCTATCCTCTTCTATTTATTATTAGGTTAATCATTTAAGTACTTATCAGGAGTATATTGTTGTTTTGTTTTGTTGTTGTTGTTGTTGTTATAAATGCTTTTTGCTATCACTCCAGTGGTTACTGTCTTCTGCCTCCTGCCCTCCCTCCCCCCCCAAATAAAAGAACCAAAGGGTCTGGGGATTTGACTGGGGGGCAGAGGGGGCTTCTCCAGCAGGATCAGATATCTCTCTCCAGAGTAGCCACCCAAAATATGGTGGTCTCCATATGTCTAACTTTTTAAATGAGAGTTGATGAACAAAAAATATACCAGAGGGAGGAAATGCTAGTTGAAGAACATTCGTGGGAGGAGTGGCAAAGGAGACTTAGAAGCAAAGTTCAGTTCCCCAAAGCCTCCTAGAGCCTCTGTAAGACTTCTGGGTTCATGAAGTTTCAGTGAGCCCTGGTCAGAGAGGGGGGCACCCTGGCCAAGACTACGACTTCCAAGTGAGAGAGTGGTTTCTTGCAAGGCTCATATGGCTTGACATGTTTTAGTTAACTTTTGTTGTTTTTCTTGCTTACAAATTTGGTCAAAACCATCTTTCAGAGCAACAGTGTTTCTTATTTGGGCTGTGGCTTCAGGACCCACACCAAGGAGGTCATGGGGGAGCCCCTCTTCCCCTTAATATGGTTAAGTGTGGAGGAAGGTTAGATGTACGCGGAGCTCTGAGCGGCTAGAAGCACAGCCAACAGGAGACTCGTTTGCTTGCAATGAGGTGCGAGGGTCAAGTGGGGCTTGGCCTCGTGCCAGTGGGCTCACTCCCATTGGCACAAGGAAGGAAGCTCCCCCAGGCCAAGGCAGGGAGGAGCCTCCCCAGGTGGAGCAGACAGCTGCCTCTGCTCCCAAAGGGCCCACGACCCCTGACTCAGTTTCCATGCCATGACTTGTCCCTTCTCTGAAATCATTGGAGGTCCCGATTTTGTTATCTCTTTGAAAGAATGGCCTCCAATAGAATAACTGCCCTCATCCCCCCCCCAAAGGGTTTTCATATCTCTCTAGTCTATGCATTTCTCTCTCTTGAACCGTTTTCTGCCTCTTTCCTTGAGAAAACGGGCATCTCATGTCCCACCAGCTGAAACCCCTCAGAAAAAAATGCTGTGCATTTTGGAGATGTGAGGATTTGTTCAAAATTTCTAAAGCATTTGAGAATAGCTTGTTATAAAAATGGGGAAGAAAAAGGTGGTCTTCCCACGTCCCTTTCCACTGAGTAAGACCTAGCTCTTTGCGATTGTGCAATAACTACTTGCCTGCGAGCGGGTAGCCACGCTCCTGTCCAGACTACTAACACAGCACAAGCCAAGCGCGCTCGCGGAGTGGCGGACTTCTTCCGGAGAATTCTTAATAAGCTCAGCTCCCCCCAGTGTATTGTGGTGTCTTACATTTTAGCAGTATTTTATATTTTCTATAACGCACTAAGTCTTAGGTGTTTTTAGAGCTTCTTTGTTAATCCTTACAATCACAGACTTTATTTTAAAATCCTCACTCACAGAGACCCAATTGACCAAAAAAAAAAATTTTTTTTTTTAATTTTTTTTTTTTTTTTTTACAAATAGCTTTGATAAGCCTCTGCTGTGTTGCTGTGACCCATCTCTGGTAACATTTTATTTCTTGCTATTTGTTTTCAACATTAAGAGTCAAAAGTTGATCCGGCTGGCATGGGGGTGGGGGAGGCACCTGTCGGCCCCTCGGCGTTGTCCCTTCTGTCTTTGGTTAGCCATACGATGTTTGTTCTCAGCACTGTACAACGGTCCCTATATGATATGGAGAAGCAATATCACTGTATGAAACTCACACCATGTATTATTATTATTCACTAGCACCCTAGGTGTGATAATTGAAGTAAATATCTTTTATACAAACACAAGAATGTGTGGGTCGTTTTTATTTAAAGTGCTCTGGCCTGAAAAGCAGCAAACACTGTCATTCTGGTCAAAAGGCACCTCAAAAATTGCTCTTCCAAGGTAGCCGTTCCTCCTCCACCACATGCTTCCAGTGGTGCGTGGCATCTGGCAGGCACCAGCAGAAACCTGGGCCTGGGTAGGGCGCATGCTCATCTGGGCACCAGCGGGCCCCGCTGTACACTTCTCCATCCAGACATACAGTACCTGCTCCATAAGTGCCTTTGTCCTTGCTTGCTGTTTGCACCCTTAACTGTTTGGTTGCAATGGTGGCCAACAGTGCTGGGAACAGAAGCAGCGCAGTAAATGTGTCCAGGGCCACAGCCAGGTATCTCCGCCTGGCCTCAGCCTGCTCTGAGGGATTCTCTTCCTTTGTCCTTGACTCCTGGTGTAAAGAAGGACCAGCCAAGGAGACCTGTTAATGCAGCCGAGTGAGTTAGTTCCCACAGAGGAAGAAGGAACAGTGTGTGGATTTCTGGAATGATCTGGCTCCTGAGAAGGGGTCTCTCCAGCCAACGCTTGAGGCTGGAGGTGGGAGAGCCCTTAGAGTTGGCTACTAGGTGGTCCACATGCCTGTGACAGGTGTTTCTCATCTTGAGATCTTCAGGGTTGGAAAAGAATCGCCGTCCTTACTGATATGTGAGCCACTGGGAGGTATTATTTTGTTGTGCATTAATTTGTAGTTTTCAGAATCTGAAGCTCCCACATGTAACACAGAAATTTGAGTTGAACTGGATTCAAACCTCCTCCAGTGGGAGATCCCAGAGCCTGGCACAGTCTCAGTGCCAGGTGCTCCCAGCAGCCCCAAATCTCATCTGGTCCCTCAAGGACATAGGTATGTCTAAAGTTGCCTCCAAATGTCTGCCGCCCCCACCCCCAGATGGGAGAAATTAGCATGAAACCACTGGAGCTCTATCAGTTCAATAAGCTAAAGTCTAACTCGGCTAACATTCTTCTGCTACTCCTCTGTTTGCTTATTTAGGTATGCCCCCACTCTTTAAAGATCCACTAACTAAATTAAGATATAAAATATATTTTTTTAAAAACCCTGACCAGTGGTGGCACAGTGGATAGAGCATTGACCTGGGATGCTGAGGTTCCAGGTTCAAAACCCCAAGGTCACTGGCTTGAGCACGGGCTCATCTGGCTTGAGCGTAGGCTCACGAACTTGAGTGTAGGGTCACCGGCTTGAGTATGAGATCATAGACATGACCTCATGGTTGCTGACTTGAGCAGAAGGTTGCTGGCTTGAGCAAGGGGTCACTGGCTCAGCTGGGGCCCCTGTCAAGGCACATATGAGAAGTAATCAATGAATAACTAAAGTGCTACAACTATGAGGTGATGCTTCTCATCTCCCTGTTTCTCTCTCTCCCTCTTTCTCTCTCTCTCTCAAAAGTAAATAAATAAATAAAAATTAAAATGTAAACAAAATTAAAAAGCACTTAGCAAGAAGTCCTTTTACCCAGAAAATCTCCCCAAGTGCTTTTAAAGTGAGAATTAATGAACCAAAATGGCAGTTGCACATGGTTTTCCAGGTTGATTCTGTGTTTGTAAACTGCCAGGTCCAGAGGCGGCAAAGGAAGCTGATTTCTTGTTGTGACTGTAAGTGGGCGACGCCCCCCCCCAGGCAGCCACTCTGCTGCCTGAGTGGCCCTTCTCCTTGCCCTGTGGTTAAGTGGGTCTGAACAAAATGATGTGCCTTATTGGATGCCCTGAGGAAACACAATTGCAGATGTACAGGGTATGGCAAGGAGATGATATAATTATTGGAGTGAGTGAGTGAGTCGTCTGCCCTGTTCCTGTCTGCTGTGTTTAAAGGGGCCTCCGAGTGGCTGTCTTGGGGCATGTTTGCTTCTTCCTCCGTGGCTCTTGCATGCAATTGACTGGTCTCTGCCTCAGCACTGCACTGGTTCCGGTGGGGGGGGGTGGTGGTGGTGGCTGATCTGAGAACCCAGATTATGATATAGTGGTGGGATGAGGAGGGGCTGTTCATCAGGCTCTTGATACGAGGCCCCCCAGCCTGCATGGGTGAACTGTATTACTGGCAGTGGGAGATATAGCCCATGCCCAGTCTTGAACAAGCAGTCAGAAGTTCCGGCCTTGGAACTCAGAAGCTTGGACTCTCAGAATGTCAGTAGAAAGAGACTTTTCTTTTTTTTTCCTCCAAGCAAAATGTTTTGCGGACAGGTGATGTAGAGCTGCTCTGTTTGGGGTGAGAGAGGAGGGGTGCTCCTGGGCATTAGGTTGGAGGACCCCATTCACTTTCCAGGAAGCCATCAGGGCCCTTCCTTGTGGTCAAGGGACATTGGAGTTGGAGTCCCAGCATGTTCTCTTACCAGCTGGTGACTTTAGACAAATCTTAGTCAATGCTCAGGCAATCTTTTCTGAAAGAATCAATGAATTTAACTTCTTTGAGCTTCTGTTTCCATCTCTGGAAAGGGACTATAATAATGCCCAACCCACAGGGCTGCCAGGAGGACTAGGTGATAATATCTGTAAGCCACTCAGCACGGTGCCCAAGCCCGTGGCAGGCACTCAGTGCATGTTCACTGTGGCTGTCGGCGAGGGTAATTCTTCATCAGATTTGGTTGCTGGAGCGGCTGCCTCCAGTCAAAGTTGTCTCCACCTTGTGCCAGAGCAGGAGGGGCCCCTGCACAGGACCAGGCATCCTGCAGGTTAGCCCGGGCACGAGCCGCTGCCAGCTTTACCATCGCCCTCGGCGATGTCCGTGACGTACTGACTGGCACACAGACCGGGCAGCAGAGTCCTCCGCACTCAGCAGCTCTCTTTTTTTTTTTTTTTTTTTTGTATTTTTCTGAAGCTGGAAACGGGGAGAGACAGTCAGACAGACTCCCGCATGCGCCGGACCGGGATCCACCCGGCACGCCCACCAGGGGGCGATGCTCTGCCCCTCCGGGGCGTCGCTCTGCCGCGACCAGAGCCACTCTAGCGCCTGGGGCAGAGGCCAAGGAGCCATCCCCAGCGCCCAGGCCATCTTTGCTCCAATGGAGCCTTGGCTGCAGGAGGGGAAGAGAGAGACAGAGAGGAAGGAGGGGGTGGGGGGTGGAGAAGCAAATGGGCACTTCTCCTATGTGCCCTGGCCGGGAATCAAACCTGGGTCCCCCGCACGCCAGGCCGACGCTCTACCGCTGAGCCAACCGGCCAGGGCCTCAGCAGCTCTCTTCAGCCCACCGCTGGGAAGTCAGGTCTCAGTTCCTTAGGCGGCTGAGGCTGCCACCCCTGGACGCAGTCACAGACAGGAAGGACCCTCCCTGTTCCTCACTCTTGTGTAGAGGACTGTGCCTTCCACAGAGACGGTTTCCTCTTTGAGACCCATCTAATTTAAGCGTCTGTCAAGGCTGGTCCCCCTCACGTTGCAGCCACACCCAGAAGCTTTCCATGTTTGAGGAGACTAGATTCCCTGGGGCTTTGGTTCTCAACTGGGGGTGACTTTATCTCCAGGACATGAGTAAATGTCTAAAAACATTTTGGGCTGTCACAGCTGGGCAGGGGTGCTACTGGCATCTAGAGGATGGCCAGAGATGCTGATTAACGTCCTGTGGTGCAGAACAGTACCCCCCCCCACCCCACAAAAAATGACCTGGCCCCGAATAGAATATCAATGGCACTGAGGTCTAGAGTGAGGGAGCTCCTTCACTGATCTATTCGGCAGATAGTCACTGAGAACTGCTCTGTGCCAGGGAGGTGCCCCAGGCTAGATGTCCAGCGGCCTCAAGTCACTCACAGCCCAGAGGGGAGACGATCAGGTACAGAGCCGTGGCCTAGGCTGGTCCTGTAATTGTTACTGATGGGGCATCTGAGCAGCAACTTGGGAAAAAGAAAGACTTTACAGGGAGCAGCCTTGAAATGGGGAGAGGCGTTTGTGGCAGGCAGGCAAGGACGGCACACCAAAATGAGTGGCCCATGCACAGAGGCGATAGTGTCAGAGGGACAGCAAGCTCTGTGTTGGGGAAAGACATGTGGGGTGGGAGAGGGATAGCCATGTTGTTGGCAAGAACAAAGCCAGTCTGTAGGGTAGCAGCTCTGGGTAAGGCTTGTTCTTTTCATCTGACATCTAGAAGGACCTAGGTATAGCCAAGAGCATCTGTTGCTATGCTTGAGTGCAGGGGTCCCAGCTGGGGAGAAAGTGCCCCCAACCCCTCCACCAAGTATGCGTTCACTGGCAAGGTGCAGGGTCACCCTGGGGCTTTGCACTGGCCAATGCGCAGTTCCCATGCCAGGGCCTGGCCTGGAGGGGTCCAGGTGAGGCCGCACAGATATCAGGTGGTGGCACCAGCAGAGGCTACCTGGCCTTGCCAAGCTCTTGCTGAAGGTGCCCAGCCTGTTATGCCTCCTCCTGAATGGAATCCGCCCAGCCAGTCAGCTAGTGCACACTAAGAGCTAACCGTGTGCTACTTGCTCTGGGCCCTGGGGTTATTGCAGGGACAAACCGAGCTTGTCTGCTAGTAGGGGAAGACAAAAGGTAGGCATTATAAATGAGTGAATTTCATAGTAGCTTTGACAATGGTAAATGTTATAGGAGCAAAATATGGTAAGGAGGGCTGGAGAAGCAAGTGGAGGGGTTAAAGTGTTAAATCAGGGATCAGACTAGACCTCACTAAGAAGGTAACATGTGAACAGATTCTTGACAGAGGTGAGGAATGAACCATGCAGATGCCCAAGGGAAGAACATTCCAGGCAGTGGGGACAGCAAGTGCAAAGGTCCTGTGGTGCATATATGGCAGGAGCCAGTATAACCGGAGCAAAGTAACCACAGAGCAGATTGGGAGAGGCAGAGCTGGTGGGGTCTTGTGGGCCATTGCAGGGCTTTGATTGTTATAGGGGCTTTGGAGGGTTTGAACGGAAGGTGAACTGATCCTGCTGTTTAAAAGGCTCTCTGGCTGCTGCTGTGTGACTTGATTGTAGGGTTGAGAGTGTAAAAAGGGAGACCATAATCAAGATGAGAGGTCATGACCCAAACCACGTGGTGGCAGTTGCAAAAATGTGATTGGGTTCTGGATATGTTTTAAAGGTAGAGCCAAAATAGGACTTGGGACAGATAAGTTATAAGGAATGAGAGAAAAGAAGGTGAATGACCCCCAAGGGATTGGTCAGAGCCACTGAAGGATGGCCTTGCCTCTGCTCACCACACCCCTGAGAACACCACCTCCTGGGCGGTGCAACAGCAGGTCCTGCTGCGGTGAAGCAGGTAGGGGTCCGGGGTGTCAGGCTTCAGTGTGAGTTATACAGCCAAGCAGAGAACGAGCCCTGGCAAAGGGCTGTACTGGGGATATACATTGGAGAGTCATCTGCTTAGCAATGGCGCTCAAGGCGGCCGAGTGAAAGAGAGGAAAGAGAAAGGCCTGTGGGCACAATGCCCCAGCTGCAGCAGCGTTACAGCTTAGCAAGGAGGACAGCAGCAAAGGAGCTGAGAAGGAGCAGCCAGCAGGACGGGAGGCCCAGGAGAATACAGTGACCTGGAAACCAGCTGCTGGTGGGTGGTCAGTAAGACGGGAGCTGAGCACATAGCGATGTGCGACCTTGGCAAGGACAGTTGACATAGTGGGCACCTGAGTCCGATAGGAAAGGTTCAGTGCATACTTAGAATAGGCAACTTCCTCAGGGAGTTTTGCTGGAGGAAGCAGTGGGGTTGGAGGGCGGGAGTCAGATGGGAGAATAACGTACGTTTGGAACATTGAAGCAAGGGCTGACGCTGTGGGAGAGGGAGGACAGTTGCTGGGGGAGCCCTTGCCTAGGAGTGGGGGGCTGGCAGCTGCAGGCACAGGGAGTGCTCAGCATTCACCTCTGGCCACCTGTGGGGACAGACAGAGGGGGAGAGGGAGTGGGTGCGTGAGAGGCTCAGCACCCCTCCACTCTCCAAGCACAGCAACTCCAGAGCACCCACCCGTCTTGCAGGCTGATTGACTAGCACAGTCCTCACCCTCCAGAAAGCTGTAGACACCACATCCCAGGCCTTGCCATCTGATGCCAGTTATGATAGGTTTTGCATTTAATCAAGTCTGCAGTCAGAAATCGTGCCTTGACCTTAAGTCATAGTCCAGCCTCCTTAAGTCTTGCCCTTGACCTTGCTTTGCTGTTTTCTCCCCTTTGTGAAGTGTCATGCCTCTAGGAAGCCTTCTCAGCGTCTCCCAGAACATGTCTCCATGAACTTTCACAAGGGTAGCAGCCTGTCTTGGGCCCACCTCACAGGGGCCTTTCCACCTTGCAAAGGCAAGTTCTGTCTCTCCACCTGTTCTACTCACCCCCCATGCTCAACCGTCTGTCACCTCTCCCTCTCCTAGATGCAGCTTCTCCCCTGGCTGCAGATACTCCATGCTGCATGCTCTAAACTCCTGAAGACCCTCTCTTGAGCACGCCCCTCACACCAGGTTCTGCCCGTTGTGCTGCCCCATCGGGCATCTGTCCACAGTGGCCCCCAGGCCCCTCCTCCACACCCCTGCTGCTCCCCACTCCACCACTAACTTGACCAAATTCTCACCAGCAAATTCACTCCAGCCCTCCCTCACTCAGCCCTCCTTGAGACAGACCCCTGTGACCACTCCTTACCCATTGAAGGTTCCCTATTCAGCTAGGTGCCTTACACACTTTCTCTTGATTTCCGTCCTGCCTCCTGCCTCCTCTTCTCCAGTCTTTTCCAGGACACCTGTGAAAATGTTGGCATTCCAGGAGTTCTGGCCATTCTCGCTGCAGTACTCTCTGGGCTTCTGTGTCGGCCACTGGGGGCTCAGCCAGCGCTGGGGCCTGAACTCTTGCCGGCCTGTAGCTCCAGCCTCAGCCCATCAGTCCAGCTCACCACACACAGGTCCCCTTAGGTGTTCCGCTAGCAGCATATCATACTCACTAGAGCCAAACCGCACTGCTGCGCATCCCTTCCCTGTGTGTGTGGGGGGGAGGGGGCAGTTCTGGGCGTGGCAGAGGCACAGCCCTCCTTCAGGGATGCCAGCACGGTCAGTCTCCTGGCCTTCTCATCCCTCTAGCGTGGAATGATGTCACAGCTGGGTCACAGCTGGGCTCCCGGCTGATGTCCTGGCCTTAGGTGTTGTGCCCATGCCCTGGGCCTTCCTCCAGTCTTATCCCGCCACCTGCACTGCCCAGCCCGGCCCCGCTTCCCTGGGGCTCCCAGGCAGCCGGCCTCCATGTCTGCTGTGACCGCATGCCAGCCAGCCTTCAGTTTCCCCGGGCCCCCTCTGCAGGGGTGCCTCAGCCTTGCACCCCAAGAGGTCATCTTCGCAGCTCACCCCCTGTCTGGGAGTGTTTGTGGCAGCAGGGTCGGCGGGCCCCCAGGCCAGCTTAACAAAGTGCCCTGGCGCCAGCTGGCCAGGACTGCCCAGGATGGAGGGCTTGCTGTTAGGGCCCTCACCTGTGCGCCCCACCCCTCAGCAGCAGGCAGAGACACAAATACACAGAAAAGCCAGCCTGGAGACCCTCACATCTCCCCCGTGCCCATAAATGGCTCTAGGAGCTGCAAGTCACTCCTACTCCAGGGTCCTAGCTTGAGACCAGCTGGGTGGCCACAGATGGGTGGCAGACAACATAGCAGTCCAAGGAATCATCTCACTGGCATTTTATCCAACCCTCATGTCATGCTCCCCCTCTGCACATGCTGCACACACACCTCCAGGGACAAGGGCTCATCCTGCTGGGCAGCAGTCCGCCTCTCCACACTGCTCCACCCCTTCTCTGGGCTCCACACCCTCCACTCATACTGCGGTCTGTCTGCCCACCCCCACAGGATTGGTCCCAACACCGTTCTTGGATGTGATCCTTTTTATAGCTGTCCTTCTAGATACCCAGTGACTGAACTGACCCTGTCCCCTCCGAAGATCCTCTCCCACATCTCACCATGATTTCTGTCCACCTCACCTCCTAAGCATGTTTGATGCAGCAAGATGACCCTACTCTTTGGTCCCTTCCTGCAGGCCAGGGATGAAGGATTCCACCATTAGGCCAGCGGCTCATGGCATTTGGGGTCTCTCTCGCCCAGAGGGTCTGCTTAAAGCTCTTGTTAGCCACCTAGGGCCAACCCCACCCCACCACCTGTAGGCTTCTCTCCTTGACTTGGCCCTGCCCTCAAGTCCAACCTGTTCCCCCAGTCCCACCTCTGACCCCTCACTTCTGCCAACACCACTGACCTGACAGGTACAAAGAAGGGCTCAGTGATGTCTGAAGGAAGAAATCTATTCAGGGTCTGAACCAGTGAGTCACCTGGCCTGTGGTGGCGCAGTGGACAGAGCGTCAACCTGGAATGCTGAGGTCGCCAGTTTGAGGCCTCAGCTTGCCCGTTCAAGACACATACATACAAGAAGTGGCTATGGGTTGATACTTCCCACTCCTCATCCTCACCTTTCTCTCTCTCTCTCTCTCTCTCTCTCTCTCTCTCTCTCTCTCCTCTCTCTAAAATCAATAGATAGAATCTTAAAAATACATATATATGTGAATCAGTGGGGCCTTCCCCTGGTGTGGGGAAGGACTTAGACATAGCTGGTTTGGACACCCTGGGGTTTGGCTGGGAAGCCTCAGTTCCTCTGTGAAATGGTGATCATCTGTTCTGACTGACTGGACTGTTGTGAAGTGTATAAAGGGCTTGGTGTACAGCAGGCAGCTAGAAGATGGAGCAGGCGGCGGTGGAGCCAACTGCCCGGCACTGGAGGCAGCTGAGCCCAGCCAGGCTAGGTTGGCCAGCTGATCAGCAGGGTGCACCGTCAGGGTGAGTGCACCGGGAAGGTACAGACACGGTAGCCTGGGGCCTTTCATTCCTGGGGCCACAGTGCCCCCTGGTGGCCATACAGTCCTCCCCGAAGGACAGCACCCTGTGCCTCAGGACTTGGGCCTCCCTCTCTGGGGCCCTGAGAAGTTTGTCACTATGTTACAAATGAGGCCCAGACAATGTGATTTGGCCGACCACAGTCACACAGCCAACCAGAAGTAGGGTCAGAACTCAAACTTGGGTCTTTCTGGCTCCCAGGCCACTGCTGTCCCCCCTGCCAGTAGCTGCTGGAGGTTCCCACGGGGGCTGGGCTAGGAGAACACCCCAACATCTTCCACCTTCCCAAAGAGCGGGAAGATCTCCACACAGAATTATTTTGGATTTGTTTTGTGGTAAAGACACCTAGCACTTGGATGGAGGAGAGAGGGACAGGGCTACGTGGATTCCTGGGGGACCACCCCTTCCCCACCACCGTGCTGGAGCCTGCTGGGTCTGAAGGAGGCCTGCCTGCCCCCCACTGCACCTCCCCTACCTTCCTCCACCATTTCTGTTCTCAGGGTCTCCTCTGGTCATGGACCCAGGGCAGCGGCCCTGGAAGAAACTTGGGATTCATTGTGACTGCTGGCTGCTCCAGTGCTGGCCCTTAGGCAATGTGAGGTGGAGAGGGAGCAGCCGGCACGTTACTGTGGCGCCCGGGGAGTCCTACTTACTCGCTGTGCTTGGAGAGGCAGAGAGGGGAAAGGGTACCGTGGATCCCACCAGGCTCCCTCTGACGGTCCTGTCTTCCTTTGGCTGCAGGGCGCTGTGCAGAGCTGCAGGTCCACGTCACCGAGGCCATGGCCACGATGGCTGAACAGAGGGAGCTGATCGCCCGCCTGGAGCAGGATCTCAGCACGGTCCAGTCCCTTCAGCGGCCAGACGCCGAGGTGAGCGCACCTTCTGCTCCCTCCCCCCATGGTACCCACTAAGAGCACTTTCTGGGGTTTGCCTGCTCGCTTCACCTAAAGACCCAATTCAGCATGTCAGGCCACAGGGCAGAGAGGCACAGAGCACCCCATATTCAGGCACTGGCTTGGGCCTCTGCCCTGGGAGCTCTGAACAGAGGTAAGGCCAGGATTACTGACGCATCTCACAGCAAGAGGACCTGAGGTCCCAAGATCATGGGAGGCTGGAGCCCAAAGGGCCCTTGGAGGTCGTCACATCACCCCCTCACTTTGTAAATGAAGAAATGGGGCTGGCCCAGGGCACACAGCAGGCTGGCGGTCAGTGCCGAGGTCACCAAGCCTCTGCTGGCCATCAGGGCAGAGTGACCAGATGAGAGCCCCCACCCCCACCCCGTGCTCCGGACTCAGGAGTGAACTAGGGAGCCCTGCCTTCTCTGTGGTGGCCCACTCCAGGCGGCCTCCCCAGGCCTTCCTGTGCTGCTGCTGTGCCTGCCCCTGCCGCCAAACCACTCCCTCTGCTCCTTGCCCCCCATCTGCTTGGCACCTTGAAAGGGTGTGTTCAATGCCACACGTGAAGGTGCCTCCCCTACCTCTTCCTCTCCTGTGCAGGGTGCAGCTGAGCACAGCCTGGAGAAGATCCCAGAGCCCATTAAGGAGGCCACTGCCCTGTTCTATGGTAAGGAGGGGCTGACGTGACCCACCAGGGTAACCATGGGCCAGTGAGGAGTGGGGAAGGAAGAAGACGTGGTGTAGCCAGAGCCCGGGTCCCCAAAGAGCGTGCCCCCCAAAGAAAGTCAGGGTCCCTCGTCCTAGCACTGCAGCAGCAGCATTACAGAGGAGTAAGCTTCCCGCTTGCCCTTCTAGGCCTTAGTCTGACACACCCCGTTGAAGCCTTGACACCCTTGACCTGCCAGCGGCCTGTTGAGGGCTGGTGGGTGGAGGTCAGCTCCCCAGGGAAGCCTTTTTGTGGAAATGCAGCCAGAGAGCTCCCGGCGCTGGAAGGGAGGTGGCTTCCCCCAGTGCCGAGGCCAGAACCTGGGGAGGGGCATACTCGTGGCTTCCCAGTGTTCCTGTGCTTCCCCTGGAGTTGGGGGCCCAGTCTGACAGATGTGGGGTCTTAGATCCAAGTACAGAGTGAGAGGGTGGGACTTTGGGGCCTGGCCTTCAGACAGTGTGGGCAGGACCTCCCCTCCCTGATCCCCAGGCCACCCTTCCCAGCCTCTCAGCACCTTGTACTGAGACACCTGTGCCTTTCACCCCATAGCACTTGGCCAGAGCTCCCTTGGGGCTGGGACCACCCAACGTGAGGGCCCACTGCTAGGCTCTGATTCCTGCCACTCTCCCCCATCTCCTAGGAGCCTCAGCACCCTCCAGTGGCACCCTCCCCGAGGGCCAGGTGGACTCGCTACTCTCCATCATCTCCAGCCAGAGGGAGCGCTTCCGGGCCCGGAACCAGGAGCTGGAGGCTGTGAGTCACATGCTTCCCTCTACGCTCCTTGTACCTGCAGCCACAGTGGGGGACACTCAGGCTTGGGGGAGAAAGATGTGTCACAGACTATAAATTGCAATGGGATTAGATTTCTTCTGTGCAGTAAGGGAGGTCTTCCTGGAGGAGGTCGTGCCACACTGGGCTTTGAAACAGGAATCAGACACCCAAGGTAGAGGAGAATGTGGGATCAGAGACAGGGGGACAAGCCAGAAGGGAGTGCAGGTCATTCCAGGGCTGCAATAAAAAGACAGAGATGGCAGGCAAGTGCCCTATAGCCGGGTTGGGCACCAACAGAGGGTTTAAACATGAAAACAACACTGCCAAGGTGGAGGGTAAGAAGGATCGCTTGGGCAGCCAAGTCAGGACAGAAGACTGTCGCGAAGATGACTGGGGAGTGGTCACCATCATCCAGAAAGAAGTATGTAAATCAGGTGGGGGACTTGGAGAAGGAGGGGCAGGTTGGAGAGAAGGGGGTCTCTGAGATGGATAAAGATGAACAGTCTAGGGATGAGAGGGGCTGGTCTACGCCATACCACCACCCTGAATGCGCAAATCTCGGAAGCAAAGCAGGCCAGGCCTGGTTAGCACTGGGATGGGAGATGAGAGGGCTCTGCAAGGTCCGAAAGAGTTGGCTGGCTGCTAAGCGGCTGGCTGGTGCCTTCCTGGAGGGGCACCAGGAGGAAGGGACAGTCAGTTGCATCTGGGCCTTTAATGTGAGGTGCCTCTACTGGGCATTGTCAATACATGGACGGTGACTGTAGCACCAGCAGGATTGCTGTGGTCCTGGAAGAGCAGGGAACAGAAGACAAGAGAGAAAGTCAGGGATGGAGTAAAAGAAGCAGGAGCACGCTGTTTATTTTAAAGCCTCCTGGGTGTCCCCAGAGAGGGAGTTGACACTGGATCCGGAGTGCAGAGGGCCCAATGACAGACAAGGGGAGCACCCAGAGATGGCACCAGCCTGGCCTTGGGGACTCTGCAGAGCCCCCATTTCACAGAGCCAAGTCTCCCCTGACCACTCTCCCAGGAAGAATGGAGCCAGGAAGGTTTTGTCCTTCTCAAAGAGCCACTGCTCGAGCTGATGATGAATTTCTAGACCATTCCTCTCCAAACTCCCCATTTCCCATCATCGGGTCTCCAGGCTCAGACCAGGGAAGGCGGACATTCACTGAGCACCCACTGCGGGCCAGGCCCAGTGCTGGTTTCGTGACAGGGTAGGCAGGATCCAGGGGGACCCTCTGTAATCCAGGCCTTCAAATGAGGGATAGCCAGGGATGCTCCCCCAGCTGCCTGCACGGGCAGTGGACTGGAAACACCCACATGCCCCTCGGGGACTGGGGACGGCCACACCGTAGAGCCCTTAAAAGAAAGTCCTCAAAATAAATTAAGTAGGAGAGAAAAAGTATTAAGTATTCTACTTTTTGCTTTAAAAATGTAGACTTTTTATCATGTATTTTTTAAAATTTGTGGCAAAATACACATAACATAAAATTTACCATCTTAATCATTTTTAAGTGTTCAGTTCACCACCATCCGACTCTAAAACTCTTTTCCTCACCCCAGACTAAAACTCTATACCCATTAAACACTAACTTCCCATTCCCCTCTTCCCCCGGCTCCATTCTACTTTCTGTTTCTATGACTTGTCTAGGTGCTTCATAGCAGTGGAATTAGATGGTAGTTGTCCATTTGTGACTGGCTTGTTTCACTTAGTATAATGTCCTCAAGCTTCCTCTGTGTTATAGCGTGTGTCAGAATTTTCTGCTTTTTTATGGCTGAATCATATTCCATTGTATGAATAGACCACATTTGTTTATCCATCTTTTGATGAACACTTAAGTTACCCACCTTTTGGCTACTGTGAATACTGTCGCTGGGACCATGGGTGTAGAAATATCTCTTTGAGTCTCTGCTCTCAGTTCTTTGTGGGGAAGGGGGATATAGCGAGCAGTGGAATTGCTGGATCATTTGCTAATTCTGTTTAATTTTTTAGGGAATCATCATACTAGCATGTTCACTTTAGTCCTGGTTGAATTTTTAATGATGTGAAGAAAACGCTTATTGAAGCATTTGAATAAATTTTAAAATGAGATCCCATTTCACCTTGCCCTAGATTGGCAAACATTAAAATCATATACTGTGTGATTCCATTTGCATGAAGTGTCCGGAATAGGCAAATCCATGGAGATAGAAAGTAAACTAGTGGTTCCCAGGGGATACAGGAAGAGGGGCAGGGGAGTGACTACTGGCAGGTTGGAGTCTCTTACTGGGATGATGAGATGTTCTGGAATTAGTGGGGATGGTTTTATAACATTGTGAAGATACTGAAAAAAGGCAACTGAATTATAAACTTTTTACATTTTTTTTTTATTTTATTCAGCAAGAGAAGGGGAGGCAGAGAGATAGACTTCCACATGTGCCCTGACTGGGATCCACCCAGCCATCCCACTAGGGGGCAATGCTCTCTCCATTTGGGGCATTGCTCCATTGCTCAGCAACTGAGCTCTTCTTAGCGCCTGAGGCAGAGGCCATGGAGCCAACCTCAGTGCCCAGGGCCAACTTGCTTCAATCGAGCCATGGCTGCAGAGGGAAAGAGAAAGAGAAACGAGAGGGGGAGACATAGAGAAGAAGATGGGCATTTCTCCTGTGTGCCCTGACCAGGAATCAAACCCTAGACATCCACACACCAGGCCAATGCTCTACCACTGAACCAACCAGCCAGGGCCTAATTGTAAACTTTAAAATAGTGATGTTTATGTTATATGAATTATATCTCAATAATGGGTTTTTTTTTAGCAAGACAGAGACAGACAGGCAGGCAGGAAGGGAAAGTGATGAGAAGCATCAACTCATAGTTGTGTCACTTTAGTTGTTCATTGATTGCTTCTCGTATGTGCCTCAACAAGGGGGCAGGGGATCCAGCTGAACCAGTGACCCCTTGCTCAAGCCAGTAACCTTGGGCTCAAGCCAATGACCTTTGGGCTTCAAGCCAGCAACGTTTAGACTCAAGTTAGCAACCTCAGGATTTCAAACCTGGGACCTCAGTGTCCTAGGTCAACGCTCTATCCATTGCACTACCACCAGTCAGGCTTGATAATAATTTTTAAAGACTGATAATACCATGAACGAAACAATGAAACCTAACCCAAGAACTGTGACTTCAGCCTGAGATGGGCTCATAGAAGGATAAAGGAGACTTCCTAGAGCAGGCAGCTGTGAGCAGGGTCTTGGTAGGTCAAAGAGATGGCCAGGGGCAAAGAAGAGGCTCCAGGTAGTGGAGCAGTGCCCATGCCAGCATGGAGCCTCTCCCGCCACCCCTTCTACTGCTGGCCCTGCTTGCCTGCCCACAGGAAAACCGCATGGCCCAGCACACCATCCAAGCCCTGCAGAGCGAGCTGGACAGCCTGCGTGCCGACAACATCAAGCTGTTCGAGAAAATCAAGTTCCTGCAGAGCTACCCTGGCCGGGTAAGTGCCCTCCCCAGTTTCAGCCTCAGGTGTACCAGGCAGGAAGAGACGGGGTCCAGGTACTCTGAGACCAGAGGGGCTGGGGCAGCAACCTGCTGGGCAGCACCAGGCCATCTGGCCCCCTCTGCTTGCTGGCTCTCCTCCCTAAACTGGGCAGAGCCCCCCCGGTGGGGCCTGGAGGTTCATTCATCAGAACCATCCAGGAGGTGGTGAGGTACACCAAGAGGCAGGGGACACGAACTTACATTTGTTTTAAAACAATAGCAGAATTTGGTCCAACATCCCCAAAAAACAATCAGGAGAACAGAACAGAAACCTACCCACTTCGTTCTGTGTCGAGGTGGGCTGCCCCGGCTTCTCTCAGCCCATAGGCCTCACAGCAGACCACCTTGTGCAAGGAAACCCTTCTGTGACTGGAGAGACAGAATGGGTGGTTGCAGGTAGGGAGCCGGTGACACTGCTGGCGGAGCTCCTCTCTGAGACACGACCCTCAGCCTCTAGCCTCCCATTCCACCCATTGGAGCTGTTCTCCAGCCACCAGAGGGCGACCAGACTCTGTGCAAACCAGTAACACACCAGGTGGCTGGTTGGGGTTTCTCTTTCAAGTGTCGCCTGCTCCCCACACGTTCCCAGCAAACCCCCTGCAAACCCACCTCCTTGCATGCGGCCCAGCCCTGTCCGCCTTATATGTCTGTCTTACACATTCCAGTGCCTGTCTGGGCCGAGGCTCCCCCTGCCTGAGGCACTGTGGCCCTGAGCTCATGGGAGACCTCTGACCTTGGACAGTGCTCCTGGACATGTGGCACCAGCCACATTCACACCGCCACTCGGGCCCCCTTCTGCACCTTCTCGTGCTGTGAGGCTCCCTCGTGACCCTGTCGCCTGCCGACCCTCAGCCCAGGCCTTCCTGTTGGGTCCCCGTAACTGGGTACCTCTGCCTTTCTCCGCGCACAGGGTGGGGGCAGTGATGACACAGAGCTGCGGTACTCGTCTCAGTATGAGGAGCGCCTGGACCCCTTCTCTTCCTTCAGCAAGCGGGTATGTGAGCCCAGCCTCCAGGCCCAGGGGCAGGGAAGTCTGGAGAAGCCACCACGCACCTGGGCTCAGCCTTCCTATACTCCCCACTCCACCAGCCCTGGTCCGTTCACTCAGGCCCAGCCTCACACTGCACCTCCGCACACACCAGACCACCAGGGTCCCTGCATGCCCATTTGTGTGCCATGAAGACCCATGGTCCACCCCAGACCCAGAGTACTGGGGCCTGATGGCTAGGTGAGGGTATGTGACAATGAATGGATCAACCCCAGGTGTAACCTCTTGGGTGGCAGACAGATAGGCAAAGAGTTCCCAGTGTCAAGTGACCTGCATTAACCACCCCATCCTTGTAGATCCCCTCCCCCACCTCCTGGGCCACAGAAGCCCTGCCCATAAAGACCACCCCCCATACACACACACACACACACACACACACACACACGCAGAATGAGCCACCACAGAGAGGAGGGGCACTATCCCTGGGGAGAGCCTGGGATGTCACAGAGTTGGACTGGGCACCAAGGAGGCCCCAGCAGGAACAACAGGGCAGGGTCCCTTTCTACAGTGAGCCCAGGCCTGTGGGGTCCTTTGGGGTCCTCTCCTCATCATCCCTGTCACTTCAGGAGCGGCAGCTGAAGTACCTGAGCCTAAGCCCCTGGGACAAGGCTACACTCAGCATGGTGAGCCCCCCCTCTGTGTCCACCTGGGAGAGGTGTGCCCATCTGAGCTCTGGCTCTGGGCCTCCAGACACCAATCCTGATGGGCCACTTCATCCCCTGCCATCTACTCCAGCCTGGAGAGGCCCCAGGGACCCCACGGACCCCTCACAGGCCCGACCAAGAATGTCTGTGTGACCCAGAGCAGGCTGCCTCCCCCTCTAGAACAGTTCCTTTATAGTACTATGCATGGTAGCTTCTGGAGTCCTGCTGCAGGGGGTGCCGTTCCTTAGAGTTCCTGTGGCCCAAATTCCTGGCCTGTACAGTGGAATGGGAGCCGACTGCCTGCCCTTCCCACCCCTTGCTGCCCTGGGGTCTTCTCGGCGGGAGCCGGGGCAGCCCTACAGGAGTGGGCGAGGCCTGTCCTGTCCCTACTCACACCTCGCATGGTCCTTAGGGGCGGCTGGTTCTCTCCAACAAGATGGCACGCACCATTGGCTTCTTCTACACGCTGTTCCTGCATTGCTTGGTCTTCCTGGTGAGTGTCTGTGTGGGTGGTCAGAGATGTATTCATCATGCTCCTGTGACCCCCACGAGCAGAAGGGACCCTGGTACTGTGACCTGGCACCCAGGCCATCCCCAAGCCCCACTGTCTGCTCTTGGCCACTTCTCTCCCCCTCAAGGTCCTCAGCCCACCTGGGGAATGACAAGCCCAACCATCGGGCCTTTGGGCTGGGGCAGCAGC
Organism: Saccopteryx leptura; assembly: GCF_036850995.1. Classification (NCBI taxonomy): domain Eukaryota; kingdom Metazoa; phylum Chordata; class Mammalia; order Chiroptera; family Emballonuridae; genus Saccopteryx; species Saccopteryx leptura. The sequence goes on from NC_089506.1 coordinate 190,599,352, forward strand.
CTGCCCTTCCATGGAAGAGGCCTGGCTGACTCCGTCCAGGGCCCCGTCTTGGAGGGTGTGGTGGAGGGACAGGCTGCTATGGGAGTCTGAGGAAGGCAGGAAAGAGGGTCTGACTAACTCCAGAAAGGACCAGCCAGATGGGCTACACAAAGAAGGGACATCTTGAACTGAGTCTCCTCAGGTGCAGAAGGCACTCCTGTTAGTGGGCACAGCACATAACAGAGGCCTAGTGATGCCTGTACGTCCGTTGAGTCAGAGGAGAGTGGAGAGCAGGGGTAGTCAACCTGGTCCCTACCGCCCACTAGTGGGTGTTCCAGCTTTCATGGTGGGCGGTAGCTGAGCAACCAAAGTATAAATAAAAAGATAGATTTAACTATAGTAAGTTGTTTTATAAAGATTTATTCTGCCAAACTTAGCGAAAATCCGACATAAAGTACTTGGTAAGTTATTTTTATATGTTTTAACTTACTGTAACTCTGCTTTATAAATTTTATAAAGGAAAGTTACTTCCCTACTTTTTTTTTTTTTTTCTGTATTTTTCTGAAGCCGGAAACGGGGAGAGACAGTCAGACAGACTCCCGCATGCGCCCGACCGGGATCCACCCGGCACGCCCACCAGGGGGCAACGCTCTGCCCACGAGGGGGCGATGCTCTGCCCCTCCGGGGCGTCGCTCTGTCGCGACCAGAGCCACTCTAGCGCCTGGGGCAGAGGCCAAGGAGCCATCCCCAGCGCCCGGGCCATCTTTGCTCCAGTGGAGCCTCGGCTGCGGGAGGGGAAGAGAGAGACAGAGAGGAAAGAGAGAGGGAGGGGTGGAGAAGCAGATGGGCGCTTCTCCTGTGTGCCCTGGCCGGGAATCGAACCCGGGACTTCCGCACGCCAGGCCGACGCTCTACCACTGAGCCAACTGGCCAGGGCCTTCCCTACTTTATAAATCACCATTACTATAGAACTGGTGGGCGGTTAGAAAATTTACTAACAGAGATACAAAAGGGGGCAATAGGTAAGAAAAGGTTGACTACCCCTGGTGTAGAGTGTACCTACAGACAGCTCCAACCCCAGAGACTCCCACCCCCAGCGAGGCCACAATGACCCCTAGCCTAAGCTCCAATTCCGGCCCCAGGGCCCAGCAGGTCCTGGCACTGCCAATGGTACACCCAAAAATATTAGGGATGGCACCTCCATGCCCAGCCCAGTCTAACCATCTTTGAAACCAGCGGGCACAGGAGCATCTGTAAGGCCCACCTGCTCTGGGCCTGGGTCATGAGAACCTTCCCAGGGGCTAGAGATGGACTGCGGGAGTGACGGTGAGGCCGGACAGGCAGCTCATGGTGTCTCTGCCTGGCCAGGTTCTCTACAAGCTGGCATGGAGTGAGAGCATGGAGAGGGACTGTACCACCTTCTGCGCCAAGAAGTGAGGACACCCCCGAGCCCCACATGGCCCCACACTGAGCCCTGAAGCACCACTGAGCTCTGTTCCCCATCTCCCCCTGCCCTCCACCACTGCCCTCACTGTGGTCTACCCCCAGCCCCCCACTGTGCCCAGTACTCTCAGCCCCCCTCACATCACATGGTGCATGACCCCTGGAGATCTCTATGCCTCCCACCTCACCCCCAAAACACATACACACTTCTCTCCTTTTCTACCCTCAGCCACAGCAAAGGTTTCTGTGTCCCACAGGTTTGCCGATCACCTGCACAAATTCCATGAGAATGACAATGGGGCAGCGGCCGGTGACTTGTGGCAGTGATATCCCAGAACCTCCCGCTCGCAACAGAGATTACTGCATTCTCCAGCCCTGCTTATTTAGCTGCTTCTAATGAATTAGGCTTCCCTAGAGAATCCCCCATGGAAACTGCCCTTGCCCTCCGTCCAACAGTGCCCAAGGTCCCCGTGGACCCCCTTAAAAGAATTATGTCAGCACTCTGGGCCTCCTAGGTCCAGAAAGTCCCAAGGCCCAGCCAGGCTGAGCCAAAGGGATCCCTTAGCTCCTTCTCAGGCCGGTGATCCAGCGTGGGCCCTGCCTACAACCTGACCACTAGCTCTGGTGGAGAGATGCTGTGGCCCTGAGTTCTCTCTGTCTGTGACCATGGTTAATCCGGTTGGGATCCCCCAGGCCTCTCTGTGCCAGGCTCTGGGATCCCCTAGGCCTAGGGCTCTCCCAGGATCCAGCACCACTTCCAAGAGTCAGAGGACCCTTCCTTGTAGGCCAGCAGTCTTTGAGTCCATCCTCCCAGCCTGCCTTTGTCATTCTACACTACCCCAAGGAGTCTCAGAGAGCATGATAGTTTCTGTACCCCCTCCCTGCCTTAGACCCACCATGATTTTTGCTTTATCTTTTACCAAGGCATTCTAGCTTCTAGGTGAAGAGTATCCAGTAAGCAGCCCCATGCCATGGGCTCTTCAGACCCAAGGACTGGTCTGAGGGGCCCGGGTGTTTTTCAGCCAAGCAGAACACCCTAGCCTGGCCACCCTGGGGCCACTGGCAGATCTTCTTAAGTTAAAGTTGCGCTTGCATGTTCAGCTTTGCACATTTTGAATAAACATGGTTTCAGCCACACTGGTGTCCGCGCCCTGTGACTGAGGGTTCGGGAGGCTGGTGGGTGCCTGCAGCCACACACTGGGAGCTGCAGCTGGACTTTTCGGCTGTCCTCCTGGTGTGGGGCATGCTCCCTGACACATATATGTCTCTTCCCCTTTTTTTTTCAAGAATGCCATGATTGGGTTCAGAGTTTGCTGAAACCCAAACACATGGTGTCTGAGTCCTCGTGAGCAGACCAGCAACGCAAGCAAAAAGAGGAATCTTCCTCTTTTTAACCCTGTCAGACTGTGGTTGAATGTATGACATGTGTTAGATGTGTGACATCAGCTCCTGGGGAATCCCTGCTTCCTTCTGTGTGCCCCGGAGCTGTGTTCTCATGTCACTTTATGTCTCTCCATGTCTCTTTCTCTGTGGAGCCCATGCCCACCAAGCCCCCTGAGTGCCGGCCAGCCTTGCAGAAGGACACCTCTGAGCTAGAGATTCTGGACCCACTCAGATAAGGAGCTTCCTCTTTTTTTTTTTTAATTTTACTTATTGATTTTACAGAGAGAAGTGGGGGGCAAGAGCATCAACCCATAGTTGCTTCATTTTCGTTGTTCATTGCTTCTCGTATGTGCCTTGACTGGGGAAGCCAAGGGTTCCAAACTGGTGACCTCAGCATTCCACTGTATTTATTATACAATACAATATGTATTTCCGATGGCTTTAGGCGACCCCTGTGTTTTGGTCATTCGACCCCCGCCGGGGTAGCGACCCACAGGTTGAGAACCGCTGCTCTATCCAGTGTGCCACCACAGGCGAAGTGAGGAGTTCCTCTTAATCTGGAGGTTGGCATTCCATTATTGGCCAGGTGGTCTGAAATGCTGGCTCCATACCCAGCTCCCATCCTGCAGCCCACCAGGCTAGAGTCGCCTCTGCTATTCCTGTCTCAGTCCTGAACACTTGAGAGTTTGTGCATCCAGGGCACCCTGGCACCCCTCATCATCTGCCCCATCACAACTTCCTCCAAGGGCCCAGAGCCTCCTGCCCCAGATAGACCTATCCTCCCCACCTTCGTTCCTGTTCTAATGACAAAGGTGCTCTTGACCAATCAGTCCCTCCCCTCCTGCCCCGCCCCCTCCATACCCTGGCCACTTCCACATCTCCCACTAGTTCCTCCTTGTAGGTTAGAGTCACTAAACAGCTGGCTCCTCACTTCCTGCTCACTTCCCCTCCCTGGGTATCAGATTTATTATCCTGCTCAGGGTCCCATATCCCAGGACCTTCTCTGGCCCATGACAGCCCATCAGTGGATCTCAGCCCACTACTCGGAACCAGGTTAGTCCTCTGGGGGCCAGGTTCCCCCAAGCTCCCAGGAGGGGAGGTCCACAGCTTCATCACCCAGTATGGAGCCTCCTCTCTTCTCTGCCACTCTGCAAGTGGTCACCCTCCCACCCCTCACATTCCCACACCCCTCCCTGCCTCATTCATACATATCCTGTTTCCCAGCCAGGCCTCCAGGCCAGTGTGCAGCTCCAATCAATGGCTGTCTATACCTAAGCTTTCATTAAATATTTGCTGGCCATATCCTGCTGAGAGAGCAGCTGGTATGTGGTGGAAGGGAAAGGGCTAGGTTCCAGGGCCTCAGACAAGGCCTGCCTTTCTTCAGTGCCCATATGGAGGGCAGCCCAGGGCTGGTGGGCAGTAGGTCCAGGCAAGACTCCAGTCTAGTCTCCACCTTCATCAACCTATTGTTCCTCTCTAGGACCCACACCTTATATCCACAAGACTGAGATAAAAACTCTTCCTTGCCTGTCATGCTTCCTGGGAAATTAGATGTTAAATGGCTTTGGGAAAGGTTAAGGGCTCTCTACAAGCGTCAGAGGTCACTAAGGGTCAGGAGAGCAACAGATGGAGGCACTCTCTGGCAGACCACAGAACTTCCAGAGGTAGGGCTGCAGAGGGTTTAGTGAGGGCAGGGAAAAGCTGATCTATCTGCTTGTGAAAGCTGAGGGCCTGGGCTGTGGGCAAGAGGGAGAGGAAGAGAGAAGGAGCTGGGATACTCCCACCCCTCCCTGGAAGCAAGCAGCAGCACTAATCACTGAGTAGCACTTGCACACTGCTGTTTGCACGGATTGATGCCTTCCCTCTCGTCTCAGACCCCTTCCAGGCCTGCTGGGGTCCCTCCACATCTTTTAGGAAGTCTCCTGGAAGCCCCCAGGGGTCAGCCCACAAGTACCAACAAAGACCAGCAGTAATCTTTGATCTCTACCCTAACCTATGCCCGGTTCTGAGGCTGTGAATCTGAGCAAGGATGAGAAAGCCAGGGCTGTAATCCCCTATCAGCCCCGTACGACCTCTGAACAACGGGGTGTGGGTTGGGGTGAGGGCCCGCTCAGTCTTTCCATCTGTTGAAGGTGGGGAGGTGGAGACCTAATTCAGCTCTTCCCTACCCTGTAGCCTCGGGCGATTTCCGGCCCCTGGAGGGCTGGAGGTAGGGGGCGTGGTGCTCACCCTCGGGATTTACGAGAAGCAGACGTGGACTTCCCCGGTTGAGACATCTGGGCCTCTCTGAGGTTCCTATTGTCCCGCTGGCTGAGGGTCTGGGCTAGTGGCGACCCCCGCCGAGCGACCGTCACCAAAGGGCGTCCACGCCCCAGTACGCATTCGGCCCCCACCCTCCGTGATCCCGGAGCCACCACACCGGGCTCCGGGGAACGCTTTCATGACGGGGGGGGGGGGGGGGGGGGGGGTTGTGGATTCCGGCGCCTGGCCTGGAGCCCGCTCAGTGTGACAAAGTGGTCACGGACTCTCGTCCCGTTTGGCTGCAGGCCCTCTCCTAACCCGTCTGGGCCCCAGGACTCCGGCGCCCCGCCGCTGCTGCTCACCGAAGGAAGCAAGCACTAGCAGCGGATACAGATCCCGCATCGCAGAGGGCCGGGGGCGCGGTGGGGGCGGGGCCGGTGAGGCGGGAGGGGGCGGGGCTCGGGCCGGGGGCGGGGCTGGGGAGGAGCGCGCCGCGCGGGCTGGGGGCATTGGAGGGAGCGGGCGGGGCGCGCGCCGCGCGGAGCTGGGCTCTCAGAGTCCGGGGCTTGGCCGCCTGGAGATCCGAGCTCGGGCCGCGCCGGGCCCGCGAAGAACGCACGAGCCTTCGAGGTTGCGGACAAGGGAGAGAGAAGCTGCAGCCAACGCCAGCTCTCGCCCAGAGGAAGCACAGATTCGCCGCAAGCCATGAGCCACCGGGCCCCAAGAGCCTGGCCGCGATCCGGGCAGCGCTTCGCGGGCGCTCCGGCCCGCCCGGCCGCAGCTGCGCGCCTGTAGGTACGGCCTGCTTGTCCTCAGTTCCCTCGTCTCTTAGTGCATCACCCTGGACCCCATCCGTGTGTGTGCGCACCGCTGCCCGGAGGAGCGCGGCCGCAAGCGCCCCAGTCCGCGCGTGTCGTCTTTGTGTGCGCGGGTGGGAGGGAGCGCGATGGAGGAGATGCGTCCCCTGCGGAGATCGGCTCCCCGACCCCCATCCCGGACCGAGCGGGAGTAAGGGGAGGGGCCGAGGCGCCTCCGGAGCAGCTGCGCCCTCGTCCCTTCCTAGGGCCCATAGCCAGCGGTAGGACGTACGCAGCGGGCCCCCTAAAAGAGGGGTCCCTGTCTGGGGCAGAGGGGCGCCCAGTTTTTTTCCTAGGCGAGGAGGGCGAAAGGGTGCGGAGGGCCATGGGAGGGACGCTATTCAGACCACAGTTGCCGAGCCGGCACGCCCTTTATTCGGCCCAGTCCTTGTTTCTCATGGTCACCATTCTCGACCCGCCCACCCCGGCAGCTCTCCGGCAGCCCTGGATAGTGGAGAGAACCGCTGAGGGTGCCCGAAAGGCCGGCGCCTTTAAGAAGGGGCGGGTTCGTGCCCTCCATTCAGGCCTTTCGGCCTTAGCCATTGAGGAACCTGAGAGCAGCATGGGGCCCCGGAACGGCGCCAGTCCATCGGGCCAAGGCCAGGCAGAGACAGGGACCCCGTCCGGGCTCCCAGCAGCCCACGAAGTGAGATCTTCAGGGGGAGAAGTCATCAGTGACTGGCCCCTCGGGAGCCGCGCGGGGATACTGGGCAGCCTCAGGAGCGACTGTGAACATGATGAACCAGAATCTGTGTTCACACGGAGCTGATGTAGGGGAGTGCCTCCGGATCTGGAGTCAAACCTGGGTTGAACCCTACCTCTGCCCGTTGAGCCTTCGTTCTACTCTGTAGGATGGTGCTGCCTACATCCTAGATGGATAACCAACAAGTTGACCCCTCTAATACAGGTCACTGAGTATGAGGTGAATGAACACCTCTGGGAGGTTAGGAGGAGCAAGGGGTGGTTATCCTAAGAAGCTTTGCCTCTATTGAGGGTGTGAACTGAACCCCCCCATCTGGCCCCCACTTTGAGCAAATCTTTTTTCTCCCAGCCACCCTGCTCCATCCAGGAGGACATTGGCTGGGGACTAACCTAGAACCTTCCAGCTCCAAGAACTTTGAGAGAGTCTTGGCAGTGGAGGCAGTGTTGTTAGGCTGGTGTGGGTCTGAGCATTTGTGGGGGTCTCAGAGGCAGTTTTCCGCAGCTGCTTCCTTCTACTCCTCTCACCCTCTATAGAGCATGAATGGTAGTGGGCAAGTGATTCTGACACGGGTTAGTTGAATGGTTCTACGTAATGGAGGGTTAATGCATTTCTTCTTACCCTTATTTTGAAAAATCTGTCTAAAGTTTCTAAACCCCTCTCCCTACTTAGTAGGTCTCCTGGGAAGAACCTCCTACACTCACACCCAAGGTTGGCCTTCCCCAGGGAGTGTTGGAGGTGAGACCTCCTCCCAGCCAGGTGGGACCTGGGCCCCCCAAGGCTGAGTGTTTGGTTTCAAGCTGACTCCCTCCAGGCTAAGGGCATCATGCTGTCTCTCATGTAATTTGCACAACAACCCTGTGGGTTTTGTGCTAATATTTTAAAGAAGGAAGGAGATTCAAGGAGGTGAAATGACTTGCCCAAAGTCGCTCAACCAGCAAGCCAGGCTTCCAAACCACTTCTCTCTGACAAAAGCCTGGTTCTTACCTCTTCACTCTCCACTTATCCTGGGTTGCAGGGAATTAGCAGTTTAGGTGCTTCGGGCCTCCTGGCTGCTGTCCCCATAGTGTTTTGGTACACTGGCCCAGTCTTGGAGCCTGCCTCAGTTCCTGCTCCTTACTGTCCACATAGGACTGGAAGAGTGGTGGCAACTTGAGAGTCTACGGAAGTTTCTCTCCCCCCCCCACCCTTGCCTATTTGGGTCTGTTTTTATGGCTGTGCTCTGTCCCAGGGGAGAGCAGGTGTGACCTCTCAACATCTGAAGGAGGTCACAGCCGCACCTGTTTGAGCAGAGTGAGACAGGGCATCAGTGTGTAGGAGGGAGTACAGCATCTTTTGGCTCCTCTAGGTGAAGGGGGGTTTGGGCTCCATTTTCCACATACTTTTGATCCTGGGTCCTATGCTGGGTACAACACCCATCTGGGGGCTCATGGTCTGGTGAAGACAGATCACAGCAATGTGGTGTTGTAGAGGGGCAGGTGGGCTAAGTGTAGGCAGGTACAGGATAAAGGAAGCATTCCCAAGGCCTCTCTGTGGGCTCAGGGCATGCCAACTACTGGGGCAGAGAAGTGAAGCAGGTGGGGTAATGCCAGGCTGGGAGCTAAGACTTAGCTGAGGACAAACAGGGACTGAAGGAATAGAATGTATTAGAACAGGGGTCCCCAAACTACGGCCCGCGGGCCACATGTGGCCCCCTGAGGCCATTTATCCAGCCCCCGCCACATTTCCAGAAGGGGCACCACTTTCATTGGTGGTCAGTGAGAGGAGCATAGTTCCCATTGAAATACTGGCCAGTTTGTTGATTTAAATTTACTTGTTCTTTATTTTAAATATTGTATTTGTTCCCATTTTGTGTTTTTACTTTAAAATAAGATATGTGCAGTGTGCATAGGGATTTGTTCATAGTTTTTTTTATAGTCTGGCCCTCCAACGATCTGAGGGACAGTGAACTGGCCCCCTGTGTAAAAAGTTTGGGGACCCCTGTATTAGAACTTGCATGTGGTGAGTTTGAGGTGCTAGATATTAGTCAGACAGGGAGTTCGTTGCTCAGAGGAAGGCCAGCATCTACAGTACCCAGAGTTCTGGGATACTCAGAACTGAGGGGGAGGCATGGGTGTCATGAAAAAGCCAGAAGGCAGACTGGTGGGCTGAGTGGTAGGGGTTAAGGGTGGCATCCTACAAGTTTAGGGGACTGAGTCAGGGGCCAGGGAGGTCTGGGAAGGGTATGAATCAGGGCCAAGGTGAGATTCCTGACACCAGGAGAAAGGGAGAAACTGCAAGGCTCAGGCCAAGGCCAGAGAGGGGGTGCCTCTGCTCTGCACCCCAGGAGGGAGGGCAAGACCAGCGCCCTGGAGCCGTGCCAGCCTGCTCGCCATCTTCACAGCCTCTCCAGGAACTGTCCAGCACCAGGTGCTCCTGAACGAAGATAAGCTCCTCCTAAGCCCCTAGGCCAGGGGTCCCCAAACTTTTTACACAGGGGGCCAGTTCACTGTCCCTCAGACCGTTAAAGGGCCAGACTATAAAAAAAACTATGACCAAATCCCTATGCACACTGCACATCTTATTTTAAAGTAAAAAAGCAAAACGGGAACAAATACAATATTTAAAATAAAGAACAAGTAAATTTAAATCAACAAACTGACCAGTATTTCAATGGGAACTGTGGGCCTGCTTTTGGCTAATGAGATGGTCAATGTCCGGTTCCATATTTGTCACTGCTAGCGGTAACAAGTGATATGACGCGCTTCTGGAACCCTGACGTGTGCGTTCTGCATCTCCGGAAGTAGTACTGTACATGAGCGATGCTCACTGACCACCAATGAAAGAGGTGCCCCTTTCGGAAGTGCGGCGGGGGGGCAAATAAATGGCCTCGGGGCTGCATGCAGCCCGCGGGCTGTAGTTTGGGGACCCCTGCCCTAGGCCCTGGTGTAGTTTATTGTCCTGGGCTGGGCCCCACTCTCTGCTTATTTGACATCTAATTCCTGCAGGGCCCAGCTCTGGATTTTCCTGTACTCTAGCCTGTCAGGGTGCCCCCTCCTCTGAGGGTGGACATCTCCATTCCTGAGTCAGGGCCTAGGTAACCCAACTGTGCCCTTGTAGGAAGAGCTCTCCAACACCCTATTGGGAGTAGCGTCTGCTACCAAAAGGGGCAGATCTGCCCTGGCCAATTAGCTCAGTGGTAGAACACCTGGATGTCCCGGTTCAATTCCTGGTCAGGGCACACAGGAGAGGTGCCCATCTTCTTCTCCACCCTTCCTCCTCTCACTTCTCTATATCTCTCCCCCCACCCCTGTAGACATGGCTTGATTAAAGTGAGTTGGCCCTGGGAGCTGAGGATGACTCTATGGCCTCTACCTCAGGCACTGAGAAGAGCTCTGTTGCTGAGTAACAGAGCAACACCCCAAAGGGGCAAAGCATCACCCCCTAGTGGGCTTGCTGGGTAGATCCCAGTCAGGGTGTGTGCAGGAATCTGTGTCTGCCTCCCCTCCTGAATAAAAAAAAAGAAAAGAAAAGAAAGGGGAAGATCTGAACTTGGTTACACATTCCTTCTCATCTCTCTGTGACCCTGGTACGTAGTGGAAGCTCAGTATAAATTCAGTGAATGATGGGCCTGTTACCTCCCTTGCCAGAATCCTCTCTTCCTAGCAAGGAAGATGTGAAAGGAGGAAGGTTTTAAGTAGGGGCATAGCCCAGTTAGATGTGGGTTCCAGAAAGATGGCTCTGGCTACACTGTGGAGCCTGGATGTGCCAGGTGATGAGGGGACAATGGAAGCAGGGAGGTGGCCTTTGCCACCACGTGCCCAGAGTAGTGGGAGAAAGAGGGGATGCTAGACATTTAGGAAAACTAGAAGCAGAGAAACTTTATTTTTAAACAAATTCCTTATTTAATCCTCATGTTAGCACTTTGATAATAGTTTGTGCTGGTATTACTCCCTTTTTTAGCAGATGAGGAAACTGAAGCCCCAGGAGGCTAAGTCACTTACCCACAGTGACACAGCTAGGAAGCAGAGGAGCTGAGATTCAAACCTAGGAAGTCTGGCTCCAGAGCTCAGGTTTTTAACACTCTACTGTATCAAATGACCAGATGTGGAGTTAGGGAGATGCCAGGCAGCAGGGTCCCTGGGGTGGGAACATCTGTTGGATACAGCTATGGGCCTCCATTAGACTGGAGGTTGGCAGGTCTGAGCTAGCCGGGCCTGTTAAGGTTTGGAGTGTCAGTGAAAGCAAGGAAGCTCTATAGAAGGTCTTCCACTCCCCCACAGTGACAAAGGCTGGGGGTTGTATGAAAGGTGTGAGGGTGCACTGGGCACAGAGCTGCTCTGCTGGCTTTTAGCCGCTGCCTCCCAACGATGGTCTTCATGCTCCTCCGCACAGGCGCTGGACCATGAAGCAATCTGTGTGGGAGAGCAGAATGGTCCCACTTTACAGCTATGGAGACTGATGCTCAGCAGAGCTAGAACCATCAGAGTGCCCCCTCCTACTCACCCATACAGAGGCAAAGGGCTCTTAATCTGCACCTGTCCCAGTCACTAGCCAGTGTCCTCCCACACCCACTCTACAGCAAAGTCCCAGCAGGTCCAAGGGTGTTAGACCAGAATCATGCCTACTTCTGGGTCGAGGGGTGAGCACAGATATTCTGTGTAGGAAGGGTCGGGGAATTCCAGCCACACACCTCACTCTCCCAGGAGGCCTTGGTTCAGAACCTGCCTAGTGGGTACACTATGGGGGAGGGGCAGTAAGGTGGGGAGTAGACTTGAGAACCACCGGCCAAGTAGCCACTAGTGAAACTGGGAGTGTGCTACCCTGTGTACTCTGTGCCTCCATCTGCAGGGGAGAGATACAGGCAGCCAGTGGGCAGAAGGCACTCACAACCTGCCCAAAGGTTGTCTGTGTCCTGCAGGGACAGAGGGGCAGAAAGGGGGCTGGAGAGGACTGTCCCACGGAGGCCAGGAGGACAGCTGAAAGAACAGCAGGATGGAGGATGGAAGGAGCCTTGTAAATTGCAGAGCTGGACTGGCCAGGCCAGGCCAGTGGTCCTGAGAAGCCCAGAGGAGCAAACATCAGTGGGCATAGTTAGCTCCTGCTCCCCAGATGCAGGGAAGAGCTAAGTGAGGCCATGTCTCCTCTCTTTGCATTGGGGGACCCTAAGAAGAGGCCCCAGTTTCCCCATCATGAATGGTTTATGGGGAGTTGGTACTCCAGCCAGAGCAGAGCATCCTTAGTTCTGACACTCACCACCCCTTTCTGCACTTGGTTTTGTGGGTATCTTTCTGAGCACCAAGCTGTGTGAGGCGCAGGAGAAGGGGTAGGGTAGGGCTTGGTGGTGGAAGGTACTGCCCAGGTCCTACCTGGGGGCAGCTTTTCAGGGTGCTGCTATTCTGCACTGCTGGGCCTCCTTCCGGTCCTTGGGGTCAGTTGCCTCCTCTGGTGGGGAGGACGGCTCCAGCTGGGGCTCCCTGGAAACAGGGCTGCGGGAGAGAGGGGGGAGGCCTGCGGGTGTGCGCCAGGCTGCCCCGCCCCTGAGGCAACCACCCTCTATGTGGTGGATCGATTGGTCGTCTGCGCATTAGCGGGGGCGGCTAAGAGGCCTCATCAATATTTGAAGGAATGACCTGGCCTTGGGATCCGGAACTGCGTGCTGCGGGGGTTGACAACTGGTCTTCTTTTTCTTTTCCAATTGTCAGCGCTATTTTTACCACCGGAAGGCCAGCTGCCCCCTCTCCCAGGCCTCTACTAGTGTCGGAGTGGGGGAGGGTCTCCTCTCTGGGCTCCTGGCAGAGAGATTAGGAGAGTTCATGGCTTGGAAAGGCCACAGGCAGAGACTCTATCAGGCTTCCCCAGCCCCCCTCTCTGAAGCCCCATCCCGTCCGCTCCAGCCTGACGAGATGGGAACAAAAAACGTTTTTCCAGGAGAAGCCAGAAAGCTTAGCTGAACCTCAGAAAAACTCTCTGGTGATGATGCTGGCAGGGTGGTCAGCCCACCCAAGACCCCTGGGGAATAGCACCTGATGCCCAGACCCCAAGAGCTCCCTGTTGTCTCCAGCCTGAACCCTCAGAGAAACCTGTGAAAGTGAGCTATGGCCCCCTGCCTGCCCTGGTCTCAGAGGAGGGACAGGAGGACCCCAGTCTGAAGTGCTCAAGGCCTGTCACAGTCAGGGGCCCTTCGAGGCCACTGCTCCAGCATCCCATTTTATTGTTGGGGAGCCAGGGCCTGGGGGGACCCAATTCTGGCCGAGGCAGAGCCCAGAGCTCCCCTTGCCCCATCCTGCACTGTCCTGCCCTAACTCACAGGTCTCCTCTGGCTCCCTGAGTCTGTAGGAAGAGGTGATCGCCCAGAAAGCAGGGGCGTCAGGCCTTGAGCCCAGGTCAGGCAAGGTCCCTGCACTTGGTCTCACCTCTGTTCCGGCCCACAGCACACCCTTGCCCCTGCTGGGTCTGAGCGCTCTTCCATATGGATTGTGTAACCTCCCCTTTGCAGATAGGCGTGTCTGGGATGTGGCCCAGGTTGGACCCAGGGGACACTGAGGGCTGCTGTGCTGGGCATCAGGCCTAGAGATTGCTGGCCAGTTGGCACGGCTGGTGAGGAAGGACCAACCTCCCAGTGCCTCCCAGGCCAGTCCCCTGACTAGGACATGGCCACAGCCACCATATCCTTGGCAGATTCCTCTATGAGTGCCACCCCTACCTCCATTGAGGGCAAGCTGGGCCTCCCCTGTGAGAGCCTCTGCCCAGGGCCTTGCTTTTCTATTCTCCCCTACCCCTTGCCAGAAATATTGTCAGTCAGCCGGAAGAGCAGGGAGGAACAGGGATTAATGCCAGAGGATGAGGAACTGAGATTGACTTCTTCCCTGTCCCTACCTTCCCCGTGTGGGAACGAAATTATGTCAAACAGGGACATCCACGCTTGATGCTGGTTCCAGTGCAAGCACTTCCCAGGTCGCTAGGTCACCCAGTCTGACCTGCCTGGTGTTCTCAGTGGAATGAGAGAAAAGTGGCCACTTTGGGAAACTCTGCCCTGTTGGGTAAATGGGTGGGCTTGGAGCTTGGAGACAGGCTCTCATAGACTTATCTTCAAGGCAGGGTGAGGCCACAGCTCTCTACCCTCTCTGGCAGCCTTGGTGGTGGTGGCAGGTGCATTTCTGCCACCATCTCCATTCCTGGCATGACTCAGGCCTGCCTTCTGTCCCCAGAGAGTGCCTGTGCCAGATTAGGGGCAGAGACGTGGAAACATACTTGGTGTACCCTGAAATTGCAACTTGCTAGAGGGACGCATAGGATGAGACTGTGGGAGTTCAGAGAAGACCCTCATGCCACCTGGCAGGGAAGGCGGAGGAAGGTCAGGGAAGGCTTCCTGGAGGAAGTAGACCTATATTCATTATTGAAGGTTGAGTAGGATTTAGCCAAATGAAGAAAGGAGGAAGAGCAGGGTATTAAATAGGCCCACCATGAGCCAAGCTCATGGGTGCCTCAGCCCCCATTCTCCCTCCCCCTCCTTCCCCCCCCCCATGTCCTGATAAGTCAGCCTCCAAGATAATACTCAGGCCTGCAGGGAGGGTACTCCTCATCTCCTTCCAGGCATGAAGCCCAAGGAGGCCCCACCTCCTCCAGGAAATCTTACTAGTTCCCTGTTGCCTTCTCCTCCGATACCAGGGCAGGAATCTGAGGAAACCTGCTGGTTTGGAAAACTGTCCCCTGCTAAGTGGCCTCAAGTGGCCTGTTTCCTCCCTGGGGCTGTCCTGTGGTTATTGACTGTAGATTAATGACTAAGGTTGCCCCAAGGTGAGAGGGAATTCCCACAGTGCTCTATGACCCAGAGGCCCTGCACATGATCTCACAGAAGTGGGGCAGCTATTTTTACCTGGCTTTAATTACAGAGTGTGGATCTCAGAGGAAAGTTGAGATGGCACTCCCAAGAGCTGCAAGGGTCATGCCAGGAAATAGGGGATCCTGGGAGGGCTGCTGAGGACGTGACCCTCTGCCTCAGTTCCCCTAACAATGGGCTGGCTACCTCAGGCTTCCCAAGACAGGGCAGGACCTCATCACCCCTCTTATTCTCAATTGGTAAACTCACCCTAGCCTTAGGAAAGGGTTGCATAAAAACCGTGGCCTGAGCCTATGCCCCCTCGGGTGTGGCCACATTGGGGGACAAGGAGGCAAAGCCCCAAAATACCAGGTAGTTTGGCAATCCATAGTGATGAGGGACAGGGTAGACCTAGGAATAAGGAGTGGGAAGCTGAGGTGAGAAGACAGCTGGGATTCCTGGACTGGAGCCTCTTCAAGAGGTCAGATCTGGATGGACACTCTGGAGGGGAGTGGGAATAACCAGTTCATCATGCAGGCCACTGTGATGGAAAGAATTCTGAGGAGACCGTGTCTTCAATGCCAGTATGAAATAATAGTCATACTTGATCCACACTAAGAGATGACCCCCAAGTCCTAAAGTCAGTGTAAGAATCCCAGGCCTGTCACTAACAAGCTCTATGTCCCCAGGCCCCAGATAAGAGCTTATGTGGTGACAGCTGTGACATGCCCAATATGCCAAACACATTCACTTGTTCATTTATTTAGTCATTCATTCACTGTGTACAGGGTGCCTGCCATGTGCCAAGCACTGGAGACACAAAGCCACTTACAAGGCTACTAAGATACCTGCCTTATGGAGCTGGCAAGCTCAGGAAAAGTGTATGGTGGAGGGAGGGAGGGGAAAACACAGCCGAGGAAGTGAATACACGGTAGTCAGGGGCGTAAACACTGGAGAAAGGTAAACAGGAAAAGGGCAGGAGATGCCGATGCCGGCGCTGGGTGCAGTGGGGGCATTTCTTATTCTCAGAGTCTTGATCAGGGAAGGTTATCAGACAAGACAGTATTGGAGCAGAAACCTGAAGGAGATGAGAACGTGGAGGAAAGAACATTCCAGGGAAATGAAAAGGTCCTGAGGTGGGAATATGACTGGTTTGCAAAGACAAGCAGGCAGGTGCAGCCAGAGCAGAATGGGCGGGAAGAGCAGTGAAGGTAAGCTCAGAGGTAAATGGCGGCATATCGCGTGCAGGGGTCCCCAAACTTTTTACACAGAGGGCCAGTTCACTGTCCCTCAGACCATTGGAGGGCCACCACATACAGTGCTCCTCTCATTGACCACCAATGAAAGAGGTGCCCCTTCCGGAAGTGTGGCGGGGGCCGGATAAATGGCCTCAGGGGGCCACATGTGACCCGCGGGCCGTAGTTTGGGATGCCTGGAAGGCCTTCAGGGCCAGGGGCAGGACTTCGGCTTTTACTCTAAGTGGAAGAGGAGCTATTGCAGGGTTTTGAGTAGGGGGAGAGACCTGACCAGTTTTATATTTTAGAAATGATGACTAGGTTCCTGAGTGGGGACAGACTAGAGTGAGGTCAGTTTCAGGGGATCCAGTGAAGAGGCGGCTAAAGTACTTCCTACAAGAGAAGAGGTCATGTGGGTTCCTGCACAGCAACCAGGGTGCAATAAGTGGAGGAGGAGGGGTTGGGTTCCCGGCATATTTCAAAAGTAGAGCCCAGTGGATTGCACATGACTTCTTGTCCAGAGGTATTTGGGGACCCTCAGAAGAGATTACTTGGGGAAATGAGGTCACTGGAGGCTCATGAGGACCCCACATCAAGGCACGTTGTCTTCTGAGCCTCCTTTGGCTGCCCAGAAATGACCTTGGGATTCCCTGACGGAAACTACTATTTGAAAAGACAGTGAACGGGGGCTCCCCTCCTGCAGACACCGCCCCCTACCTCTTTGGTGGTCCTCTTCACATATCGGTGCTGCTCAGAAAGGCTGCATGTTGTAGAACCCCCACCCCACCCCCCAAACACACAGACAGACAGCCCCAAGGAGCCCTGGGAGGGCAGGGCCAGAGAGAGGACAGATGGGCGCTCTGGTCAGCAGTCACAAAGTCACCGTGAGCTCTTCTCACCCGCAGCTGCAGAGGGCTGCGATGGGACGGAAGCCATGAATGGTGCCGCCTCTGGCCCCGCCACCGCTGCCGCCTCGGTCCCGGTCCCGGTTCCGGTCCCGGACTGGCGGCAGTTCTGCGAGCTGCATGCGCAGGCGGCCGCCGTGGACTTCGCACACAAGTTCTGCCGCTTCCTGCGGGACAACCCAGCCTACAACACACCAGACGCCGGGGCCTCCTTCTCCCGCCACTTTGCTTCCAATTTCCTGGACGTCTTCAGCGAGGAGGTGCGCCGCGTGCTGGTGGCAGGGGTGGCCGATCACCCGGACCCCATGGAGCCTGAGCCAGCAGCGCTCAAAGCGGCGTCGTGTGGCCACTCACGGAGCTCTGAGGACGTGTCGGTGCATGCGGCGGCCAAGGCCCGTGTACGCAAAGGCTTCTCGCTGCGCAACATGAGCCTGTGCGTGGTGGACGGCATGCGTGACATGTGGCACCGGCGTGCCTCTCCTGAGCCAGATGCCACCCCTCGGGTTACCGAGTCCCCGGCCGAGCCTCGCGACAAGTGGACACGACGCTTGCGGCTGTCGCGGGCGCTGGCGGCCAAGGTGGAACTGGTGGACATCCAGCGTGAAGGCGCACTGCGCTTCATGGTGGCGGACGATGCGGCCTCAGGCCCCGGCGGCACCGCCCAGTGGCAGAAGTGCCGCCTGCTCCTGCGTAGGGCCGTGGCAGGCGAGCGCTTCCGCCTCGAGTTCTTCGTGCCGCCCAAGGTGAGCGCCAACCCCCACCTGACGGATGGTGTAGTACCCTGAGCACAGCCAAGGGTGCCAATGCCGGTTTGTCAGGATAGAGTACTGAGTGTCAGAATCATGGGATGTGGGCCCACTCTGCCTCTCTGGCAAGTCACCCCTCAAGTACTCTGCGCCTGTGATGTGTCAGAAGGGGTGGCTCTCTAGCTACAGGAGAGGTTCTGGGGTACTGTTCTTCGTGGCGTTGGGAAGCCTGTCTCCCTCCCTACTCTCTTCCTTCCCTGGAACCCCTGGGTGGCTGGAGCCACTCAGAGTAGAGGCCTGCGGGAGTGAGGGCAGAGAGCACCAGTGCACACTCGGACAGGGCTCCCGGGGAGGTCTGCATCTATTCTGGTAGAAATCCGTGTATCCCCAGTTTGACTGCAGGCTACAGCTTAGCCCCTGCCCAGGTGGTCCCTTTTTGGCCTAGGTTTCAAAAGCTACGCTCTAGCTGGCATTGCTGCTCACTTGAGTGCACTGTCCCTTGCCGGGTCTTGGGGGCTTGCCAAGAGCCTTGGGAACAGCTTTGGGTCTCCAGAGTGGCAAACCTGCCTTGTCTGGAAAGTGGGAATAACTAACAATAGTGTCTGTTTTCTGAGAGCCCACTGTGTGCCCAGCCTGGTGGACAGTCTCATAGTCTCATTCTCCTGGTTTTCCAGCAAGGTGGATGGCATGGTCTCAAGGTCACAGGAAAGAAAACGAATGCGGGGTGGGGGTTGGGAGAGGGATGAGGCCTGCCCAAAGTCACAAAATCACACCACTTGTGGGTGGCAGAGCTGGGCTAATTATACCCACCACCCCGGGGGTCCCAGGAGTAAAAGGAGTATGGAGGTGGGAGCTCCTTGTGCACTGGGAGGTTCAGAAAGGTGGGAGGTGTGCTAGTGCAGCAGATGGTGGCAGCCCCAAGAACCACC
Source organism: Saccopteryx leptura (assembly GCF_036850995.1). Classification (NCBI taxonomy): domain Eukaryota; kingdom Metazoa; phylum Chordata; class Mammalia; order Chiroptera; family Emballonuridae; genus Saccopteryx; species Saccopteryx leptura. The sequence continues at coordinate 190,617,571 of NC_089506.1, forward strand.
CAGGATTACCACCTACCTCTAGGCCCACTCTATCCTCAGTGCCTTTAATCAACCTGAGTCTCCCATCTCTGTCCCCATCTGTCAGAACTCTGGGTTCCATTAGAAGGGCAGGGTATGGACTCCCCAGGGCTGGGTGCCCATGAACTGCATGAGAAGTGACTGCCCAGGAATATATTACATCCACTGTATGAAGAGCTTTCTCCCCAGGTCCCGGGACCACCCCCACCCCAGACTTCCCAAGGGCTGTTTGCTTGCTCAGGCCCCCACTCTTAGTTCCCAGAGAGAAATCATAGACCCAGAAGCCCAACTGCGCCCCTTGTCAGACAAGGAGACCGAGGCCCGGTAAGAGGTGGGAAATGAGGTGGGGCTTGCCCAGGGTCACCCAAAGGGCAGGGGCAGAGGCCCAGGCCTTCAAGGCCTCCAGACTCTGAGTGGCAGTCACAGCTGCCTGGCTGTAAATAGCAGTGGCTGCTGCCCTCGGGGGAAGGGATGCAGCAGCTGGTGCCTTAGTTATCCCTCTGAGCCCACACTCACCACTGGCAGAGGGCAGGGTTCCTGAGGGGTCACCTCCCCAACGTCTGAGGAAGGCACGTGGTTTCCTCTCCCCCCAAAATCTGGCCCCCAACCCTTCTATTTTTATGCAAATGTTTGGGAAATCAGGAGTGAGCTGATAGGAGGGTGGATCATACCATGCATGGTAAGAGCTCAAATCCTTTTTCAGATGTATGCCCCAGGGAGACCCTGCTGATATGCCCACTGCCTTTTAGTCCTGGGGGCCTGGCTGCACCCCTGGAGCAGAAAGCTCAGGGTGTACAGCAGGGGTCCCCAAATTAAGGCCAGCGGGGCCACATGCGGGCCCCCTGAGGCCGTTTATCCGACCCCGCTGCACTTCCGGAAGGGGCACCCCTTTTGTTGGTGGTCAGTGACGCAGAGCAAGGCGTCGCTCACATACAGTACTACTTCCAGTGATGCGGGACGCACGCATCGTATCACTTGTTACGGCTAGCAGTGACAAATATGGAACTGGACATTGACCATCTCATTAGCCAAAAGCAGGCCCATAGTTCCCATTGAAATACTGGTCAGTTTGTTGATTTAAATTTACTTGTTCTTTATTTTAAATATTGTATTTGTTCCCGTTTTGTTTTCTTTGTGTTAAAATAAGATATGTGCAGTGTGCATAGGGATTTGTTCATAGTTTTTTTAATAGTCTGGCCCTCCAACAGTCTGAGGGACAGTGAACTGGCCCCCTGTGTAAAAAGTTTGCGGACCCCTGGTGTATAGGCTCAGAGCCTATTTCCTGGGATCCTCTGACTTTCCTCTCACATGGCTCCATGGTCAGGTCTCTGGCCTTATTTTCCCTCAGCGCCCTGTGCCAGGTTGGCCCCCTGCCACTGTAGGAGCCACCAGGAGACCAGTCTACCTCAGTGGGGTGAGCACTAGGTGCTCCAGGGGCCCCAGGGAGGTGAAGCTCAGGCTGTGTAGGTGCTCACCAAGCAGCTGGGCCCCAGGACAGGTATTTCTGGAGGCACAAGATCAGTGAGCAAAGTTCCAGAATCATAAAACAGCCTGATGGCTCTGTCCAGAGAAGTAGGAACAGTGGGCTGTGGCCACAGTAGGGTAAAAGGCAGCTTGGCCAGGACAGATGGGCCTCAAATGCCAGGCAGAGGAATCAGCACCTCCAGCCAGCGGGAGCCCAGCCAAAGTCTCCAGTCCAGGCATTCACTGCAGACCTCTGTCTGTTCCACTCGCCCCAGGACGGCGGCCCCCTACCCCAGTGGCTGGTGCAGTGGCCTACCGTGGTCAGCCAAGGCCCTCTGTCACCACTCCAACCCCGGCCCTGTGCTCGCTGGACGGTAGCCAGTGCTGCCAGGAATTCCCATCCGCCTGCCCACCCAAAATGTAGCCCTTCCCTTTCCTCCTGAGAAAGTCCCTGTCCCAGAGCCCAAGCCCTACCAGGAATCTCAGTCTCAAGCCAGCCCCAGGGAGTCTCCGGGTCGTGGCCAGGAGCTGTGGGTCAGAGCAGGGAGGGCCAGGCGTGGAACAGCTCTCCCTGAGTCCTGCCAGCTCCCCGTGGTTGAGCCCCACGCTGGTCCCTTTTCCTCCCCCGGAAGCCATGGCCCTGCCCAGTTCTAGGAATCCTCTCTGAGGTCAGGGTCTCCAGAGGTATCTCTGGAAAGCCTAGTTTGAAGGGGAAGACCGGCATTTTTTTTTATAATAGCCTAGAATAAAATAGAAAATCTCACACTCCATCACACACAGAGTAAATAATGTCTGCTGAAACATTCGTCTCAGAGATATTTTTCCCTGTATGTGTGCTGGGTGCAGTGTCAAATGTACTTCTTACTATGGGTCAAAATCAAAAATGTGAAAACCACAGATCTGGTGGGTGGAAGGACAGCCAGGTGCAGTTGACTCTGCAGGGCTCCGAGGTGGGAGACTCAGGAAGTAAGCTCTGTCCCTGACTTACTGTGTGACCATATGGGGAGGTCCCTTTGTTTCCCAGAGACTCCTTCAACTTACCCGTCTGTGAAATGGGGTTTGGAACACCTATGTGCCAGGGCTGCTATGGCATCGAAGCTGAGGGCTGCTGTGACCTCTGGGAGGCAGGGAGGGTAGAGAGGGTTTCAGGAGGCCCTGCAGTGACTCTCACTGCCCTCACTCTGGCCTCCCAGTCCTCCAGGCCCAAGGTCAGCATCCCTCTCTCAGCCATTATCGAGGTCCGCACCACCATGCCCCTGGAGATGCCAGAGAAGGACAACACGTTTGTGCTCAAGGTGAGTCCCACCCCTGGCCCCCCAGATCCTCTGGCTGCCCCAGGCCATCTCCCTCATGGGCAGCACAGCATGGGGCCTCTGTAGGGGGAGTGAGAATAAGGGGCCAGCAGCAGAGCAGTGGGAGGCTGGGGGGTCTTGGGACTCTACACAGATGTCAAGCACCTAGCTGGGACTTGAATCCAGGCCTGAGATTTAGAGCTGAATGCCCCGGTTGTCACCGACCAGCTCGGGCCCCCGGTTCCTATTTCCTCCTAGGCCTAGGTGAAGCTCTTCTGAGTTTCACTTCCCTCCCCCTCCCCCCACTGGAGCCAGGACATACCCACCCTGTGGGCAGGCAGACCGGTAGCTAGCTTGCAGCAGTTAGACAAATGCTTCTGTCACAGAGCACTGGAGTGTGGAGTGTGCCCACAGAGGGCGCAGAGTCACTAAGGGCGGGTGGGGAGGCACCCTGGTGGGGCTGAGGGCAGCTCGTCCTTTTCCCAGGACCCACGTCACTGGGTGGCCTGCTCGGGTTGCTGAGGACACGGCTCTGTGCTGCCAGGGCTTTGCCCTGTGCCTTCTCAGAGGATTAGAGGCTGTTTGTGAGGCCAAGTCCCCAAGGAGACCTGGTTCCACCCACCCAAAGCTGCATGGAGCCCCTTCTTCTTCAGGCTCCTGGTTGGGTTTATGCTTTTGTTCTCTATTTGTTTAGTCACGAACTCCCTTATTCATTTAGCAAACATTTGCCAACCCCGTTCCCTGAGTCACCCCAGTCTGGGGGCTGAGGACACAGCCCCTCCCTCCTGGCATTCTCTTCTGCTGGGTGAGACGGTCCAGAGCCTCACTCCCAACTGCTGAGAGTGGCCACTGGGTTGCTGATTATGCTTATGATCTCCTGAGGCAAAGGAACTCATCTGCCAGCCCCGCTCTGGGCCTCAGCTTCCCCATCTATTCAGACGGGTTGAAGGTAGTCTCCGAGGACCGTCCCAGCTCTGAGGTGCTGGGAGTCCAGCAGCTGCACTGCAATTGAGGCCACAACAGGAAGCTGAGAGCACACAGCCTTGGCATCAGAGATGCTAGCGGGACTTGAAGCAAGTTACCCAGCCTCTCTGAACCTCAGTCTTCTTATCTGTAAAATAAGGAAACCATACTGCCTCCCTCCCAGGGCTGTTGGGAAGAGTTCACCAGATAATGTATGTGCAGGCTGGCACTCTGGGCCCAGCCCCCAGCAAGGCCTGTTCCCTGTGGAGGCCTCGTACCCCAGGGTATGGTCCCAGACATAGGGTTCCAGGCAGCAAGGCCGGTGATCACCTCAGCTCAGTGTGCTGAGCAGCAGGTCCCTTGGCACAGTGGTCCCCAACCTTTTTTGGGCCACGGACCGGTTTAATGTCAGAAAATATTTTCACGAACCGGCCTTTAGGGTGGGACGGATAAATGTATCATGTGACCGAGACAAGCGTCAAGAGTGAGTCTTAGACGGATGTAACAGAGGGAATCTGGTCATTTTTAAAAAATAAAACATCAGACTTAAATATAAATAAAATGGAAATAATGTAAGTTATTTATTCTTTCTCTGCGGACCGGTACCAAATGGCCCACGGACCGGTACCGGTCCGCGAGGTTGGGGACCACTGCCTTGGCAGACTTGAGGGTTGTGAGGGCCTTTCACCCCATCTCCGGGCCAGCCCACCCTCTCCCAGCCCCCACGGCCTCTGAGGCTGCGTCTCCAGGGCCTGGCGACCCGAGGTCAGCAGGGCTAGCACATCATCCCCAGCGGTGGGCCCAGAGAAAGGGGCTGCCGAGAGGGTGGGGCGGGCTCTACCCCAGGACCTTTGCTCAGGTTTGGGGTGGTACTGGATGGTGACCCCACTGTTTTCACTGCTGCTCATACCAGTGAGCCACTGTGGGGAACAGTTAGGGTGAGCCATTGTCCCGGGGTCTAGAGCCCCCTGCTGAGGGCGGAGGAGGTTAGGGGTACTGACTACTCTCTGGACTCCTGGCACCCCTTCCCCAGGTGGAGAATGGAGCGGAGTACATACTGGAGACCATTGACTCCCTGCAGAAACACTCGTGGGTGGCTGACATCCAGGGCTGCGTGGACCCTGGGTGAGTGTGCAAGCGGCCGAGGACAGGTGGCCAGGGTGGGGACAGCTAGCTAACTCTGAGCTCCAGAAGTGGGCTTTTCTCACGGCTGTTCTATCCATGTGGTTGCGGCCATTCATCCATACCCCCAACCCCACCTCTACCCTCAGCAGGCTTTTCGAGGCCTGCTCTGCAGGGCCAGAGCCAGGGCCTGGGGACCTAGAAGGAAATTTGATCATGTCTGTCCTCACCCCAGGGGAGACTGAAGCCACTAGGAGCAGGGTAGTGCTCGTGGGAGCCCAAAGATACAGGGGTGGGGGACTATAAGAGGCCTGTAACCCATCCTGGGGCTCAGAGAAGGCATGCTGGTGGAGGTGCTCACCATCTCCGAGGCTTAAAGAGTGAATCTGAGCCAAGCAGGGGGGGCTGAGGGTAGAGGAAAGCAGAGAGAACAGCCCAGCAAAAGGTGTGGAGGTATGTGTGCACCTGGGACTTGCAGAGGATATCAGGGCCTCTCGGTAGTAGCGCTAGAGCTGGTGAGGAGGGGTCTTGGAAGAGAGCCTGAAAGCTGGTAAATCAGGGGCAGTGGGGAGCCCCGGCTGGTAGTAAGCAGAAGGCAGCTGTGGCCAGCTGTGTAAGGAAAAGCAACAGGGAGGCTGGCTGCACCATCCAGGAGGGATCCGAAGCCAGAAGTAAGAGGGGCAGGCAGACCAGCGGCAGAGCATTTGGCAACATCTCTTCTGGCTAATGGGGGTGAGCCAAGCCCCGGGGGGAGGGGCTGCTGCTTCCTAATTAACAGCTTCATTTAAGGAAGCACAATTACAATTAAAGTCCTGAGTGCCTCCCAGGCTCCCCGATCCCCAGAGTGGTTATAATCCCTCCCCTGCCACCCTCCCAGCCATCTGCTCTGCACACTTTCCCCCCAGACCCTCGAAGGTGAGCCTTGCAGTATTTTAGAGCTGGCAGGATCCCAGACACCTCGTGTCACAGATGGGGAGACGAAGGCCTAAGACGGGGAAGGGACTTCTCCAGGCCCACCCACTGCCATGCTCTGCCACCGTCTGTGGGACTCCCTGGGGTCCCAGGAGGAGGCCAGCCTTTTTGGGTTAGTGGGCAGGCGTCATGTGACCTCAAGGAGCACTACACTCACCTAGAGACCTCTTATATGGCTCAGTCACACATGGTGGCCAGAATAAGCTGAGGTTGTGACCGAGGGACATGGAGGCACAGGGACCTCAGGTGAGCCACAGCCTGGTTCTGTGAGCAGCTCATGGTCCAAATCCCATGGCAGAACACAGTTACGCTTTGTTGCCTTCGCAGGGACAGTGAGGAAGACACAGAGCTCTCCTGTGCCCGGGGAGGCTGTCTGGCCAGCCGCGTGGCGTCCTGCAGCTGTGAGCTCCTCACGGAGGGTAGGTGGGGGCAGAGCTGGTTAGAGCATGGAGGGAAGGGTTGGAGGGGGTGGTCACTCCGAGATGGTCAGAGAGACAGAGACGTGCTTCTTACCTGCGGCTTCTCCATCAGTGGACCTGCCCCGGCCTCCAGAGACAACGTCCGCCGTGGTGACAGCCCCACACAGCCGAGCCCGAGATGCCATCAGCGATTCCCTGGCCCATGTACCCCTGGAGACCTTCCTGGAGACCCTGGAATCCCCAGGTGGCAGCGGTGGTGACGGCAGTAACACAGGTGCAGGGGGAAGACGGCTCTCCCGGCCCCTTCTTCCTGTGCCCCCAGCCAGGGCCCCAGGCCCCGGGTACCCATGGCTCCCTCCAAAGCCCTTCCTGAGCCTCAGAAGCTGTGACCGTTCACCCCGCCCGGTCCTCTGCACAGCAGCTCAGAATTCTGGCTTTTTGTAGGCCAGCCAGGAACATGACCCTTCCCACAGGCCCTGGTTTCAACAGAAAAAGCTCACAGAAGGGGTGCGAAGGGTGAGACCAGGGCTTAGGAACAAGGAGATGAGATTTGTTCCCAGTTTGTTGCTGACTCAGAGACTACCCCAGGTGGTCCTTTTCCTCTCGGTGTGCCTCAGCTGACCTCCTACGCTTAACTAGTGGGTGGGGTCAGCTCCTGGCCTTGTTCTAGGATTATCCAAACAGCATTGTATGTGTAAAAATCCACTAAGATGTTGCACCCCTTCTCTCATGTGTGTGCCCCGCCCCCCACGCCGCTTACTCTGCCGTGCTCTCCAGGGGAGGAGGGGGCAGAGCCTGAGCCGGAGGCCGCACCGGAGCTGGAGCTCTCCGACTACCCCTGGTTCCACGGGACACTGTCGCGGGTCAAGGCAGCTCAGCTGGTGCTGGCAGGCGGGCCCCGGAGCCATGGCCTCTTCGTGATCCGCCAGAGTGAGACTCGGCCTGGGGAGTACGTACTGACTTTCAACTTCCAAGGCAAGGCCAAGGCAAGTGTGCGGGGGTACCGCTGGGCAGAGTGAACAGCTCTGCGTGCCGGGACCGAGGCGGTCCTGGCCCTGAGGCTGTGCCTACTCCCCAGGAGCAAGCAGGCTCCATGGGTGTAAGTTTGGCATGACTTTCCATGGGCCAGGCCTACCTCTCTGAGCCACCTGGTCCCTCCCATACCTCTCCGAGGGGCTAGAAGTCTGCCCCAAATGTGGCTTCTCCGTTATCCAAGTGGCTGAGCCATCAAGAGGCCATTCCCTTCTGAGGACTTGAATTTGACCCCTAAGGATCACATAGCACTGGGGCTTCTGAGGGTCTCTACCAGGAGTCACCTCTGTGCAGGGCTGGGGTCAACCAAGGCCCTCCTGACCCACCCACTGCCAGACAGCCCCGATTCTTGCCTCAGGCCAGTTCACCCCCTCTTCCTGGGCCCCAGCCCCTGGCTAGGCCTGTGTTCAGGTCAGGGGACACGGAAGGGAGCGACTGCACCCAGGTGGGCCCCAGAAGACCACACAGGAGAGGAGGAGCTGGACCGAGCAGGAGGGCTGTGCTGGGTCTGCAGGGCCAGTAGAGGCTCCTGACTGTACCAGCGGAGTGGGAGGGACCTGGGCCTGCACTGTGCAGGAGGGAGAATGCCTGAGGTGCAGCAGAGGATATGCAGGCGGGGCACGGGAGGGACCTGGGCCTGCACTGTGCAGGAGGGAGAGTACCTGAGGTGCAGCAGAGGATATGCAGACGGGGCACGGGAGGGACCTGGGCCTGCACTGTGCAGGAGGGAGAATGCCTGAGGTGAAGCAGAGGACGATGCAGACGGGGCACGGGAGGGACCTGGGCCTGCACTGTGCAGGAGGGAGAATGCCTGAGGTGCAGCAGAGGATATGCAGACGGGGCACGGGAGGGACCTGGGCCTGCACTGTGCAGGAGGGAGAATACCTGAGGTGCAGCAGAGGATATGCAGACGGGGCACGGGAGGGACCTGGGCCTGCACTGTGCAGGAGGGAGAGTACCTGAGGTGCAGCAGAGGATATGCAGACGGGGCACGGGAGGGACCTGGGCCTGCACTGTGCAGGAGGGAGAGTACCTGAGGTGCAGCAGAGGACGATGCAGAAGGGGCACGGCAACAGTGTGAAAGCGCACCCAGGGAGTGGACTCGAGGAAGGGCATTGTGTGCAAAGGAAAACATGTCCGAAAAGTCAAATGACTGGGGGGTGGGGGGGCTATGGTGTGACCAGAATGGGCAGGAACCTCAATCCCGCCCCGCAACCCCCAATCCTGAGTTTCTGACACGGAAACAGACCCAGCCCTGGCTCTTCCCAGGACATGGTTCCCGTCAGTCCCTGCCAGAGGAGAGGGCACCCAGCACTACTGCTTCAAGCCTGTACCAGTGGTCAGTGTCCTAACCCCCAGCTGGCCCTTCCCTAGCTGCCTGGGCCTGTGTCCTTGGCAGTGTTGTCACTTTGTGGAGGAGGCATTACCTCCCCAGGGACAGACACCCCCTGGAAAGCAGCCGCCCTTACCAGCTCCTCTGACAACCAGGCACTTAACACCATCCCTGGCAGCCTGAACTTTGCTTCTTGGCCAGCACCGCCCCAGGCAGCCTCCCTGAAGGGCTGGATCTGACTCATGCCCCAGCCAGAGGCTAGAATGATGCCCAGCCAATCTGTGGGCATGGGGTGGAGGTGGGGAGGAAGAAGAGCTGGATGCTCCTCTCCTTTCGTGGGAAGACCCGGCATTGAACTTCTCCACTTACTGCCCTGTCACAGCAGAGTGACTGTCCAGGATAAGATAAGTCAGTGGTGGGGCACAGCAGGACCCCCAGCCTCCTGCTTGCACTCCTCTGGCCACTGAGACAGCTCTTTGTACCTTCAGATAATAAATGTCTGAAAGGTTTTGCCAAAGATTGAGCTGCACCCACCTTGCTTTGGGTTCTGCCCTGGGCTGAAGCCCTGCCCTGGGTGCCGTTAATGCTCCCCAGGTTTGCTCACACTGTCCTGGCCCTGCTGATTGGCAGATTTTATGCTCCCCAGGTTTGCTCACACTGTCCTGGCCCTGCTGATTGGCAGATTTACTCCTGGAACCACCCCTACCCCTGGGCTCCTGTCCTTATGGAGGTGGCTAGACCAGCACCCCTCCTGGACTTGAGGCCATGTGCATACCCTGAAACCCTCCTACCACCTCCCCTCTTCCTCTTGTGGGATACGCATTGAGCATTAAGGCTGAAGGCAGAGACCTGTGGCCCCTCGCCCTGCGGCATCTGCCCTGTGCAGGCCCCGTGCTCCAGGTGCTGCCACTTCAGCACAGTTGAGGGGCACATACAACTACTCCTGCCAGCCAGCCTCGGTGGTTTCCGATCCTCTGGGCTCTGGGTCTGTGGGGACAGCAGGCTGGGAGAATCACAAACATGAGTTCTGTGCCGTGTGACTATGGGTGAGTCTCTCCCTCCCTGTGCCTCAGTTTCCTCATCTCTAATATGGTGGCTGTAATCTCTACCTTACAGGGCTTTTGGAAACTAGAGATAGGGAGTGTGAGGAGCATGATGTGAGTGCTCAACTTAGGGACAAATGTCTGCTCCCTTCAGTTCCAGCCTGGCTCTGTTGCTCACTCATTCCCCACCCACCCCCCACCCCTGAGATGGGACTCATATGGTAGGAGCCAGCTCTGATACAGCCCCATGTGGCCTATATGAGACTTGGTCCTCCCAATGACTCCCAAGGACACTTGACAGCCCAGGACCCCAGCACTGACCGTGCCGATCTGTGCCCACAGCACCTGCGCCTGTCCCTGAATGGCCACGGGCAGTGCCATGTACAGCACCTGTGGTTCCAGTCTGTGCTTGACATGCTGCGCCACTTCCACACCCACCCCATTCCGCTGGAGTCGGGGGGCTCCGCAGACATCACCCTACGCAGCTATGTGCGTGCCCAGGGCCCCCCACCTGGTAAGATGCCCCATCTGACAGGTGTGATGGCTTAAGAAGACAGAGGGGTGGGCCATGGTAGAAGGGTGTCACTCTCAGGCCACATCCCGGCTAGCTCTAGTGGAATGAGACCCAGGACTTGGGCAGCTGTACCGGATCAGGGCCATCAGGAGGGGGCGTGGCAATCCACTGCGGCCTGTCCTGAGTGATTCCGGGCAGGGGGAAGGGGTGCTCAGAGGCAGCATGGGGACATTCCCTAGACACAGGTGGGACTCTGCACTGAGCTGTGGAGGAAGGGAGTGTTGGCGGGATGAGTAAGGGTGTCCAGCACACGCGGGTTGAGCACCATGTGTGTGTGCATTGCGGCCTGTATCCATGATATTAATTATCTGGAGGTGAACTGGAACGTGGAGGGCTGAATTCGGGTCCTGGCTTCCTGTGTGATCCCAGGCCACTCCATTCCTCTGGGTCTTTGGTCCCAGTATACCACGCTGGTGCTGGGGAAAGTGGGAGTTAGGGAACCCAGGCTGGGCACTGACGCTCAGGGTCCTGTTGCAGACCCAGGACCCTCGCCCAGCTCCGTGCCTGCGCCTCCTGCCTGCTGGAGCGAGCCAGCTGGCCAGCACTACTTCTCCAGCCTCGCGGCCTCCTGCCCGCCCGCTTCCCCCTCGGAGGCCGGCGGCGCCTCGTCCTCTTCCGCCTCCTCGTCCTCGGCTGCGTCCCTGCCCGGAGCTCCGCGCCCCGTTGCCGCTGCCGCCACCGAGGGCCTGCTGAGCGCGCGCAGCCGCAGCAACAGCGCGGAGCGTCTGCTCGAGGCCGCCAGTGGTGCCGACGAGCCCCCTGAAGCCACGCCGCCGGTGGGCGAGGGGGCCCGCGGCCGCACGCGGGCTGTGGAGAACCAATACTCCTTCTACTAGCCCGGCGTGGACGGCGCCAAGGCCCTGGGGCCACCCGGACCTGCAGTGCTACTGCCCACTGGTCCAGCCGTCCAGCGGACCCTGTCGGGCCCTCGTCTGGCGCTGGTGGGAAAAGCGAAGCTCTTCAATGAAGACATAAAATGTTATTAAAGAGCCTGTTTTAGGGACTGCACCTGGCTCTCCTTTCGTCCTTTTTCCTGCCCTGGCCATGGGCACCACGCCTTCTGGGACTGCAAGGGAGAAGGGGATACCACACACGGGGCACCCTGTTAAGTCCACCGTGGCCTGGTGACTGCCCCGGCCCCCACCCAACTTCTTCTTAGGGGACCCAGCCCCCCACTGGCGAGGAGACAACCAGCCCTACCTGAATGAGGCACAGAGATAAAGGGCTGGGAGGAAGAACAGGGCTCAGGGAAACTGCCCAGGGGTAGAGATCGAGGAGGGGCCTTTATAGTGGAACTGTGACAGGGGTTGGGGGAGGGGTGACCTGAGCAGAGGCTCGAGGAGGAGCAAGAATGGTGGCGGAGGGTAGGGGGTGGAGGGAGGGAGTCCTTGGATGCAGGTACAAGGTAAAGGATAGGGAGGTCAGCCAAGTCTTGGGCCTTGAACGCCAGGATAAGGAGATGGACCCTGACTAGGAGACAGTAAGAGTGTTCTGGGCAGGTCAGTGGGGGGGTGGGGCAGGATTCCTGCACATTAGCCCATTGGGGGATTGGACAGTGGGAGAGGTTGGTTTCCCAGCTTTGACCTAGAGTCAAACTTGGAAGTGGCCTAGACAGCCCTTGTACAGCCACCTTTACCTCTGTCACTAACCCCTGCTTCCCTGCGTGTGGAGGCTCAGCTGTGGGTCCCCTGACCAGGAGTGAGTGCCGCTGCAGGGCCTGCATCTGTGATTTCAGACCCGCAGACAGCTGATCTTCCCAGGAATGCATCTGGGCACCCACGTGCCCTTCCCCCATGTAAGGACACTAGCACTCTCCATGGGCTCCCAGGGCTTTGCTGCTCCAGCTGCTGAGTCCTGACTCACAAAATGACCCGGAAGTGACTGAGCAGTGCTTCTGCTGCCACCACGGAGAGGAAGGGTACAAGCTTTGGAGAGCTGCCTGTCCCTTGGCTTCCAGCATCTCCATCTTTGAGGCTGGAGCCCCCTGTGCTGTTGTCCCTGTGCCCTGGTGCTTTGGGGCCTCTGCCAGGCCAAGTGCAAGGCCCATCCCATGCCACAGGAGCAGAGCGGGGTCTGGGGTGAGGCTTAGTCTGGGCAGAGGCCCAGGGGCTGGTGAAAGGTCTGTTTGGCTGCCTCTGCCTCTCAGCCAGCGGGAGGCCCCAAACAGATTCCCCCTCCTTCAGCAAGATGGCTGACTGAGCTGCAGACATCACCCCAAATCTGAGACTTCATCCTTTCTCCCTCAGTGGTTTTGCCCCTTGGAAGCGTCCAGGGTGGCCTCAAGGGTGGTGTCAAGATGACACCCAGAGCATGTCATCCTTCAGTCCCTACAGTCCCTTCCTCCTGACATAGTTAGCCACTGTGGAGGTCACTTTACCTGATGAGTGCCCAAAGCAGGAACCTAGGCATGGAAGTAGAGAAGGCACTGACAGCTGTTGCTTTGCTGAACTCTAGGAGTCCAGAGTCAGAGAGTCACCAAACCTAAGGGTGACAGACACTGTTCCTAATTGACAAGTTAAGATGAACCCGGGGAGAACAGAAGAGGAGATGATGGCCACGATCCTGGGGCTCTCCCAAAGGATATTGCACTAAGACCTGGCAGCAGGAATTTCAGTGAAATGTGGGCTCCCCCCACAGTGTGGTCCCTCAGCAAAACACTCAGGCCTGTCATTCAAAGTGGTGCTTCCGGAGAGCCAGATTCAGTAGGAACCCAGAGAAACCATAGCCATTGCACAAATGGCAACAGCATTTTCAGGGGGTTCCTTTGCTCCTCAGCAAGCATTTCAGGTGCCTGCTCTGTGCCAGGCCAGGCCCGTGGAGTAGCTGGGCAGGCCTATCGTAGTGCAATGAGCAGCCAGAGGCCTGGCCTCTGCACTGAGGCCATACAGAGGATGTGCCCTGGCTGACTGAGGGATGGAGGTGGGGCAGGACCGGGGGGGGGGGGGGCTGCAGATCAAAGGGGCAGGGAGTGGGACACAAGACCAGCAAGGCTAAAAGGGCCTTGAATGCCAGACCAGAACTGAAGGGCTTTAGGGAGCCAGAGCCAGTTTGAAATGGGGACTGAAATGGGATCAGTTTTGTGTTCTAGACAGCTCACCCTAGGGCCAGGATTAGGGGTGGGAGGATGGGTTGGAAGGGAGAAAAATGAGGCCAGGGGTCCAGGGAGGCTGTGGTAAGTCTAGGGGAGGGGCAGTGAGCTGAGCCAGGGCAGAGGGGAGGAAAACAGTGACAGAGGAAAGATCATCCATAGGCTAACTGGCAGCGGAAGTGGGGCAAGATGGAGTATCTCCGGCTTGAGGCTTGGAGGGCAGTATGACTCCTGCTGGACCGTTTTGGGTAGCTCCACCTGAGAAGGGCTGTGGAGAACATGGAATTCAGTCCTACACCTAGGATAGCAAGAAAAAACATCTTGCTATCTTTAGCAAGGGACTCCCAAGGACTGTCAGCCTCTCTCTAGCCCGTGACCACAGCATCCAACACTTAGCTGTCAGATCTTCCAGCTCTTTCTTCAGGTAAAAGATGGGGTTAGGTGTCCTCTACCTGAGCCACGGAAAAGTAATTTTGGCTACTCAAGTCTCCAAGATGAAGAACTCAGAGCTAAGGAGAGGTAACCCACTGCCATTGATACACTCTGCTGGGAGAAGCCCTCTACCCAGAGGCAGGTCTACAGTGAGGCTAGGTCGGGGCCCATGGGCCTGATGAAGAGTAACCTGGCCTCAGAGTGCTACAGGGTAAACCAAGGGTACAGGGTTTCCCCGGAGGGTACCAGGCATGACCACATGAATGGGTTTTCCCTTTCTCAGCCCATCAGCCAGACTAACACATGGGAAAATGCTCTGTATCCTGCGTCCAGACATGAAGCTGAACTTGCTCTAAGGAGGTCATTGTCATGGGAATGGAGGTATGCGTGCTGGGGGTGGGCAGTGTCCACACCTGTGCCTGCCTCATCCAAATGCAAGGCCAGGGATTTTATGGCCCTGAAGGTGAACATTCCTTCACAAGTAGAATTGATGTACCAACAATGATCCAAATAAACAATTTCAAATAAATAATTTAAATAGTTTCCTCTGGCAGGTGCTCCTAACTCAAGCAAGTTTGAGGCCCTTTGGGGTAGAAGAAGTAAAATTCCTGGGACCCAGGGGTTCTTATATGCTTAATATTAAAATACAGTAAATCTGTACACTAATGCAAAGTCTGAGTAATAAATCTCAATTATTCTCCTAAAAATCCTTTAAAAATGGGGAAGAGCCTGCTAAGGTCGCCGGTTCAAAACCCTGGGCTTACCCAGTAGAGGCACGTATGGGAGTTGATGCTTCCTGCTCCTCCCCTCCCCCGTCTCTCTTCTCTAAAATGAATAAATAAATAAAAATAATTAAAAATGGAGAAAAAGGCCCTGGCCAATTGGCTCAGCGGTTGAGCGTCGGCCTGGCGTGCGGGGGACCCGGGTTCGATTCCCAGCCAGGGCACATAGGAGAAGCGCCCATTTGTTTCTCCACCCCTCCCCCTCTCCTTCCTCTCTGTCTCTCTCTTCCCCTCCCGCAGCCGAGGCTCCATTGGAGCAAAGATGGCCCGGGCGCTGGGGATGGTTCCTTGGCTTCTGCCCCAGGCGCTAGAGTGGCTCTGGTCGCAGCAGAGTGACGCCCCGGAGGGGCAGAGCATCGCCCCCTGGTGGGCAGAGCGTTGCCCCTGATGGGCGTGCCGGGTGGATCCCGGTTGGGTGCATGCGGGAGTCTGTCTGGCTGTCTCTCCCCATTTCCAGCTTCGGAAAAATACAAAAAAAAAATGGAGAAAAAGAGCTGCGTCTGGCCAAAACTGCCATCCTGTGGGTAGAAAGTTGCTTCAGTGCCCTCCCCCCAAAAAAGGTCAGCAGGTTTTTTTTGTTTGTTTTTTTTTTTAAAGAAAGATTGTTCTTTTTATTTATTTATTTTATTATTTTTACAGAGACAGAGAGAGAGTCAGAGAGAGGGATAGACAGAGACAGACAGACAGGAACAGAGAGATGAGAAGCATCAATCATTAGTTTTTCATTGTGCATTGCAACACCTTAGTTATTCATTGATTGCCCTCCCATACGTGCCTTGACTGCGGGCCTTCAGCAGACCAAGCAACCCTTTGCTCGAGCCAGCGACCTTGGGTTCAAGCTGGTGAGCTTTGCTCAAACCAGATGAGCCCTCGCTCAAGCTGGCGACCTCAGGGTCTCGAACCTGGGTCTTCCGCATTCCAGTCTGATGCTCTATCCACTGAGCCACTGCCCAGTCAGGCAAAAGGTCAGCAGTTTTTTTTGTTTGTTTGTTTGGTTTTTTTGGGTTTTTTTTACAGAGACAGGGAGTGAGTCAGAGAGAGGGATAGACAGGGACAGACAGACAGGAACGGAGAGAGATGAGAAGCATCAATCATTAGTTTTCCATTGCACGTTGCAACACCTTAGTTGTTCATTGATTGCTTTCTCATATGTGCCTTGACCGTGGGCCTTCAGCAGACCAAGTAACCCCTTGCTGGAGCCAGTGACCTTGGTTGGGTTCAAGCTGGTGGGCTTTTGCTGAAACCAGATGAGCCTGCGCTCAGGCTCGCGAGCTTGGGGTCTCGAACCTGGGTCCTCTGCATCCCAGTCCGACGCTCTATCCACTGAGCCACTGCCCAGTCAGGCAAAAGGTCAGCAGTTTTTAATCTCTTGTGCCTCAGATCTCTTGGCAGTCTGGTGAAGTTTAGGGCCCCCACATAGAATAATTTTGGGCCTTATCAGGCAGTGGCACAGTGGATAGAGCGTCAACCTGGGATACTGAGGATACAGGTTCAAAACCCCAAGGTCACCAGCTTGAGCTCAGAGATATGGGGATCATAGACATGACCCAATGATCTCTGGCTTAGAGCACAGTGTCACTGGTTCACCTGGAGCCCCCAGTCAAGGCACATATGAGAAAGCAATCAATGAACATCTAAGAGTTGAGGCTTCTCATCTCTCTCCCTTCCTGTCTGTCTCCATCTCTCTCTGGGAAAAAAAAAAAAAAGAATAATATTTTGATTTTGGTTTTGTTTCAGTTTTCACATTTTTATTGTGGGCCACAGGTGAGGGGGCCTCCTCCCTGTCAGCAGAGGTGTTCACATTTTCTTCAGCCACTGCAAGCTTGGGCCTTGGGGGTCCTGGGAAGGGAGCTGGACACGCCAGCTATGTTCCCATCATCTCAGACGGGCACAGGGTAGTTGTAGGGCATGATCTGGTTGGTCATGGTAGTATACTTGGTATAAGAATTGAAGGCAGGCAGAATTATGGCAAGGCCCCTGATGGTGAAGGACACGACCAGCACCAGCTCCTTGGCCCAGGCATTCTGGAGGAAGGTGGCAAGTTTATCGGCCTTCTATGTCTTCCAGAACAATGTTTTAAAACTTATGAAGTAAAATACGTAGTCTTGCAAAGGAAAACACTTATACTGAAATTCAGTCAAAGTATTAAATATAACAAAAAGTAATTTAAAGAATTTTTAAACTTGCCTGACCAGGTGGTGGCGCAATGGATAGAGCGTGAGACTGGGATGCAGAGGACCCAGGTTCAAGACCCCGAAGTCACCAGCTTGAGCATGGGCTCATCTGGTTTGAGCAAAGCTCACCAGCTTGGACCCAAGGTCGCTGGCTCGAGCAAGGGGTTACTCGGTCTGCTGAAGGCCCACGGTCAAGGCACATATGAGAAAGCAATCAATGAACAACTAAAGTGTCACAACAAAAAACTGATGATTGATGCTTCTCATCTCTCTCCATTCCTGTCTGTTCCTATCTATCCCTCTCTCTGACTCTCTATCTCTAAAAAAAAAAAAAAAGAATTTTTAAACTTGTGATTTGGAAATATATATTCTTCTTTATTAACACTTTATTTTTTATTATTTTTCTTTCAGTGAGAGAGAAAGAGAGAGGGAGAGACAGGAAGGGAGAAAGATGAGAAGCATCAACTCATAGTTGTGTCACTTTAATTATTATTGATTGCTTCTCGTATGTGCCTTGACCAGGGGGCTGAAGCCGAGCCAGTGACCATGGACTCAAGCCAGCGACCTCTGGGCTCAAGCCAACAACCATGTTGATGATCCCACGCTTAAGCAGATGACCTCGCACTTAAGCTGGCAACCCCAGGACCCCAAACCTGGGACCTCAGCGTCCCAGGTCAATACTCCATCCTCTGCACCACCACTGGTCAGGCTATTAACACTTTAAATAGCAAGCTCTACAGCAGCTCCAATAACTACCATAATTTCAAAGAATGATGAGTGTAAATAACACTTCTAAGTTTCTACAACAAACAAGATGTGATGTGAAAATATCCCTGATTTCTACTTTTAGCAGTAACAGGTGTTTCTAATACTGCTGTGGTTTCTCCTTAAATGGAAGAAATACAGTTTTTAGTTAGAGGTTAATTAAAATAAAGATAGAGTTTTATTCCGACTCAAGTTCACAGACTTAGTGAATGGTTTATCCATAAACCATCACAGGACCTCAGGTTAACAACCCCACTCTAAAGAGTGAAGGCATATTATATGTGTTTGAAATAGAATGTTCAGAAATGGCAGAGACCGTGGTGTGATAAGGAATCAGATGCCTACTGAAGAATCAGATGCCCACCATCCAAACACTTCAGCTGGTCCCCAACCCGACAGTCAGCTTACAGCATAAATTAACCACCTGCTCTACTTTAACATGATCAAGAATATTGATCTTGTGCCCTGACCCGATAGCTCAGTTGGTTAGAGCCTCATCCCAAAGCCCAGAGTTTGTTGGTTCAACCCCCAGTCAGGGCACATACAAGAACAGATAGATGTTCCTCTCTCTCTCTCTCTCTCTCTCTCAAATCAACAAATAAAAAACTTTTAAAAAAGAGTCAACTCAAAGCTTTAAAAAAAAAGAGTTTTGATCTTGAAAATAAACTGCACAAGGACCCAGGTCTTAGAGGTGAGCAGAAGGGTGTATGGTTCTGAAAAATTCTCTATTACTGACCTTATTCTCCCTGTTTTGAACCAGAAGGCCAGAACTAATTAGAAGAAAAACAAAGGTTCTATACCCATATAAATTTATTTATTATAACTTTGAACTTGGAGCTTTGTCAGTTGGAAAGATGTTTCGTAATTTAATTGAGATTAAAGTTTGGTGTTTGGGAGCTTTAGAGAACACCATGAAATTCATAGAGACTGAAAGCAGATCAGAGGTTACCAGGGGCTCTGGGGAGGGGAAACGGGGAGTTATTGCTTAATGGGTACAGAGTTACTATGTGCGGTGGTGAAAAAGTTTTGGAAATAGATGATGATGGTTGCACAACATTGTGAGTGCAATTAATGCCACTGAATTATACACTTAAAAATGGCTGAAATGGCAAATTTTGTTATTTATATATATTTTTCCCCATGTCCCCCCATTCACAATACAGACCAGGCAAAGAGCCAGGGCTGAGGTGCAGATGGGTGGGTTTACTCTGCCTCCTCTTTCTGTACAGTCAGTGTAAGAACACAGCCTGTGGTAAGCACTGGGAGGCCTGTTATTTATATTTTAAGGCACACATCAAATAAATTGCCATCTACATAGAACAAATTGGCAAAAATTAATGTTGTTCAATACTCTGTGTGGCCAAAATTGAATCAGTGAGAACTTTTTGTGGAGTGGAAGAAATATAGATTGATATAGCCATTTTGAAAAGCTTTTGGCATTATGCAGTAATGTTAAAGAGCATGCCTTTTATCTAGAAGTTTCATATATATATATGGATGATTTAAACATACCCCCAAAATTTTACACCTTGTTCTTTTTTTTTTTTTCTGAAGCTGGAAACGGGGAGAGAGAGTCAGACAGACTCCCGCATGCGCCCAACCAGGATCCACCCGGCACGCCCACCAGGGGCGACGCTCTGCCCACCAGAGGGCGATGCTCTGCCCCTCCGGGGCTTCGCTCCGCAGCGACCAGAGCCACTCTAGTGCCTGGGGCAGAGGCCAAGAAGCCATCCCCGGCCATCTCTGTTCCAATGGAGCCTCGGCTGCGGGAGGGGAAGAGAGAGACAGAGAGGAAGGAGGGAGGGGGTGGAGAAGCAAATGGGCGCTTCTCCTATGTGCCCTGGCCGGGAATCGAACCCGGGTCCCCCGCACACCAGGCCGACGCTCTACCGCTGAGCCAACCGGCCAGGGCCTACACCTTGTTCTTAATCATCACCATTCTCTCTTTTTTTACTTTACCTAATTTGAGCACCTAATTAGACCTTTCAATATTCTGGTGTCCCCTTAGTGGAAGACTAGATTTCTTTTCTTTCCAAATAATAAATTACTCACTATATGAATTCAGATAGTAATTTTAGATTACATTAGTTCTTCTAGAGTTTACAGTGAAATGGTAGACAGATGAAAGGACAAAGTTAAGGGTCTAGACTTCTGCTCCAGTCAAGATGGGGTAACATAGACCAAATCTACCCTCCGTCCTAAATTAATGGCACTGAAAACATTGGACGTGGGGCAATGAAAAAGAGTGATGTCTGAAAGTCAGGAAACCAACCAGGTGCGCCCTGCAGCTGTGCCAGCTTACTGCCTGGAGAAAGCTTCCAGGCTGCGGTGCAGGGCGGGAAACCCAGGGAGAGCCCAGCAGTCTCTCCAAATGGAATTGACATAAACCAGAAACTTAGGAAGTCAAAACGGCTGGAGTTTGCAGGACAGGTAACAGAAAGAAGAGAGCTGCTCAGTGAGAGAAGTCTGGAGACCTGCCAAGGACCCTCCCTGAGTATTCAGTTGAAAATTTTGAACACACACGCAGCACATGCATATGAAGAAGCTACCACAGGCCGAGGAGAGAGCCCCCCAAAGGATGGGGGCAGTGCTCAGTGCTCCCAGTAGCTAAAGTGGGAACCCTCAAATTCAGAGAATATCAGTTTAGTGTATGAAGAAAGATCTTGCCCCAGCAGTGAGGAAAATTAGAACAGCTCTGGTTCCACTCGACAAAGTTTAAAAGCATGACCTGCAAGTAACAAAATTCTCTGAGTAATTTAAATGTGTCCCAGAACAAAACTCAAGGGTATTTAGAAGAATACAGAAATATCCAGCATCCGGCCCTGGCCGATTGGCTCAGTGGTAGAGTGTCGGTCTGGCATGCAGAAGTCCCGGGTTCGATTTCCGACCAGGGCACACAGGAGAAGCGCCCATCTGCTTCTCCACCCCTCCCCCTCTCCTTCCTCTCTGTCTCTCTCTTCCCCTCCCGCAGCCAAGGCTCCATTGGAGCAAAAGATGGCCCGGGCGCTGGGGATGGCTCTATGGCCTCTGCCCCAGGCGCTGGAGTGGCTCTGGTCGCAACAGAGCGACGCCCCGGAGGGGCAGAGCATCACCCCCTGGTGGGCAGAGTGTCGCCCCCCTGGTGGGCGTGCCGGGTGGATCCCGGTCGGGCGCATGCGGGAGTCTGTCTGACTGTCTCTCCCCGTTTCCAGCTTCAGAAAAATACAAAAAAAAAGAAAAAAAAAAGAAAAAAGAAATATCCAGCATCCAACAAGGTAAAATTCACAAGGTCTGACATCCAATTAAAAATTAACAGAGCCTGACCTGTGGTGGCGCAGTGGATAAAGCGTCGACCTGGAAATGCTGAGATTGCCGGTTCGAAACCCTGGGTTTGCCTGGTCAAGGCAAGGCACATATGGGAGTTGATGCTTCCAGCTCCTCCCCCCCTTCTCTCTCTCTGTCTCTCCCTCTCCTCTCTAAAAAAAATGAATAAATAAATTTAAAAAAATTAACAGACATGCGAAGAAGAGAAAAATATAACCCATAATGAAGAGACAAATTAACCAAACAGACCCAGAATGACACTGATGAGAGAATTAGTGGGCAAGGCTATTAAAGCAGTTGTTGTAACCATAGTCCATATGTTCAGGAGGCTAGAGGAAGGATGCCTTGTTAAGTGGAAATAAGGAAGACATAGCAAAGTATCCAAATCAAGCTCCTAGAGATGAAAACTACAATGACTGAAAATGAAAATACCCAAGACAAGATTAATGGCAGATTGGGGGCTGCGAAAGAAAAGATTAGTGAACTTGGCAACAGCAATAGAAACTATCCAGAGTAAAACATGGGGGAAAAGAAAGACAGTAAAAATGAACAGAATAAACACAAAAGGACAAATATATGATTCCATTTATATGAAACATCTAGAACAGGCAAATCCATAGAGACAGAAAGTAGATTAGAGGTTACTGGGAAAGGAGGGAATGGGAGTTTTAATGGTTGCAGAATTTCTGTGTGGAGTGATAAAAAAATTTGTTGAAAATGAATAATGGCGATAGTTGCACAACATTGTGAATGTAATTAATGTCACTAAATTGTGCATTCAAAAATGGTTAAAATTGAATATTTTATACTATATATATTTATGATAAAAAACAATGAAATTAAATAAGATAAGCTGTTTTAAAAATAAACAGAGCATCATTGAACTAGGGGGTAACTCCAAGCAGCTAAATACACATATAATTGGAGTCCCCAAAGGAGGGGAGAGAAGAGAGAGAAGGGAACCAAACATTGAAAAAAATAATGGCCAAACATTTTCCAAACCTGATGCAAACTGTAAACCAACAGATCCAAGAAACTCAACAAGTCCCAAGTGCAAGAAACACAAAGAGAAGTGTATAAAACTACATCATAATCACATTTCATGAACTCAGTAATAAAGAGAAAATCTTAAAAGCAGCCATCAGAAAAAAGACACATTAGGTATACAGGAACAAAAATACGATAGCACCCCAAGTGTCCATCAAGAGATGAATGGATAAACAAAATGTAACCTATCCATACAATAGAATATTATTCAGCCTTTTTTTTTTTTTTTGGTATTTTTCTGAAGCTGGAAACGGGGAGAGACAGTCAGACAGACTCCCGCATGCGCCCGACCGGGATCCACCCGGCACGCCCACCAGGGGCCATGCTCTGCCCACCAGGGGGCAATGCTCTGCCCCTCTGGGGCGTCGCTCCGCCGCGACCAGAGCCACTCTAGCGCCTGGGGCATCTTTGCTCCAATGGAGCCTTGGCTGCGGGAGGGGAAGAGAGAGACAGAGAGGAAGGAGGGGGTGGTGGAGAAGCAAATGGGCGCTTCTCCTATGTGCCCTGGCCGGGAGTCAAACCCGGGTCCCCCGCACGCCAGGCCGACGCTCTACCACTGAGCAAACCGGCCAGGGCTATTCAGCCTTTTTTTTTTTTTTTTAAACGTTAGTACATATCTTTTATTAGCCCATACACAATTACTTGTCTTCTGGTTTGTTGAAACAATAGGTCAGACAACATTTGCCACAGTAATGTCTGTCAAAGTGGCTGGCCATAAAAACTCCAGCCCCACATTCATCTGAAGGGCACTCCCGGCGAAGGTGACTGATTTTACCATTCTCATCCACTTTGTAATATTTCAGGACAGCCAGCTTAACCTTCTTTCTCTTATGCTTATTCTTCTTGGGAGTGGTATAAGACTTCTTCTTCCTTTTCTTAGCACCACCACGAAGTCTCAACACAAGATGAAGAGTGGACTCCTTTTGAATGTTGTAGTCAGATAATGTACGCCCATCTTCTAGTTGCTTGCCAGCAAAGATCAGTCTTTGCTGATCAGGAGGAATTCCTTCCTTATCCTGGATCTTGGCCTTTACATTTTCTATTGTATCCGAGGGTTCGACCTCAAGAGTGATGGTCTTCCCCGTCAGGGTTTTCACGAAAATCTGCATCCTGGCGGCGACTCCACCTGAGGTGGAGGAAAAAGAAGAGGCGGGTTAGACCTGGGTACACAGGAGTGGGAAATTGGTAAGGAGCTGCCAGGGAGCGGCCAAGAGGCACACACACCGCCTATTCAGCCTTTTTAAAGAGGACTAATTTTGCCTGACCAGGCAGTGGCACAGTGGATAGAGAATCGGACTGGGATGCCGAGGACCCAGGTTCGAGACCCCAAGGTCGCCAGCTTGAACGTGGGCTCATCTGGTTTGAGCAAAAAAGCTCACTAGCTTGGACTCAAGGTCGCTGGCTCGAGCAAGAGGTTACTCGGTCTGCTGAAGGCCCACAGTCAAGGCACATATGAGAAAGCAATCAATGAACAACTAAGGTGTTGCAATGTGCAACGAAAAACTAATGATTGATGCTTCTCATCTCTCCGTTCCTGTCTGTCTGTCCCTATCTATCCTTCTCTCTGACTCTCTCTCTCTGTCTCTGTAAAAAAAAAAAAAAAAAAAAAAGTTAAAGAGGACTAATTTCTGATACATGCTATACAATGTGGATGCAGCTTGAAACATAATTCTAAGTGAAATAAGGCTGACACAAAAAAGACAAATATTCCACTTGTGTGAGGTGTCTAGAGTAGGTAAAGGCATAGAGACAGAAAGTAGAATGCCAGGAGCTGGGGCAGAGGGAATAAGGAGTTCTTGTTTGATGGTTTCAAAGTCTAAGTTGGGGATAATGTAATAGTTTGAGTATAGATAGTGGTGATGGGTACACAACATTGGGAATACAGTATATTTAATGACACTGAATTGTACTTACAAACTGTTAAAATGAGAGATGTTATTTCATGTATATTTTACCCCAATTTTTTTGAGGGTGGAAAAGGAGAGCGAGAAGCATCAACTCGTTGTTCCATTTAGTTGTGCACCCATTGATTGCTTCTCATATGTGCCCTGACTGAGGCTCACACTGGCAACCTCAGGATCAAGCTGGTGCCCCCTCTGGGTCAAGCCCGTGACCCCAGAATTGAACTGGCAACTCCAAAATCAAACCAGCAACCTCAGCACTCTGGGACAACGCTCTGTCCATGCCACTGGCCAGGGCACTACCCTAGAGGCAAAATAAAAACTTTCTTAGACATATTAAAACTAAAATAATTCATCAACAGCCTCTCTACACTACACAAAATATTCAAGAATATACCTGACCAGGCAGTGGCGCAGTGGATAGAGCGTCGGACTGGGATGCGGAAGGACCCAGATTTGAGACCCTGGGGTTGCCAGCTTGAGTGCGGGCTCATCTGGCTTGAGCAAAAAGCTCACCAGCTTGGTCACTGGCTCGAGCGGGGGGTTACTCAGTCTGCTGAAGTCCCGCAGTCATGGCACATATGAGAAAGCAATCAATGAACAACTACAGTGTCACAACGATAAAACTGATGATTGATGCTTCTCATCTCTCTCTGTTCCTGTCTGTCTGTCTGTCTGTCCCTATCTATTCCTCTATCTGACTCTCTCTCTGTCCCTGTGTAAAAAAAAAAAAAAAAAGAATGTTCTTCAAGCAGAAGAAAAATGATACCTGGAATGAAAATCAAAAACAGTAATTATGTAAATATAGCAATTTTTTATTATTTAAAACTCTTTAAAAACTCACCAGCTCTGGCCAGTTGGCTCAGCAGTAAAGCGTGGGCCCGGCGTGTGGAAGTCCCAGGTTCAACTCCCGGTCAGGGCACACTGGAGAAGCGACCATCTGCTTCTCTACTCTTCCTCCTTCTCTCTCTCTCTCTCTCTCTCTTTTCCTCCCACAGCCATGGCTCAAGCAGTTGGAGTGAGTTGGCCCTGGGTGCTGAGGATGGCTCCATGGCCTCCACCTCAGGTGCTAAAATGGCTTACTTGCGAGCAACAGAGCAACACCCCAGATGCACAGAGCATCGCCCCCTAGCAGGGCTTACTGGGTAGATCTCTGTTGGGGCTCAGGTGGGAGTCTGTGCCTTTCCGCATTTTGCATAAAACAAAAACAAAAAAAAAGATCACTAACCATTTAAAGCAAATATAATAATACATTATGGAGTTCATAACAGGTGTAGAAATAAAATGTATGACAACAGAACATTGGGAAATGAGAAATGGAAGAATAGTGTTGTAAAGTTCTTAGAATATATGTGATATAATATCAAAGTCTGGCTGTGATGAGTTATATCCCAAAACAACCACTAAATTAACAAAACAGTTACATCTAATAAGCCAGGAAAGGAGATAGAATAGAAAAATAGAAAAAACTCAATCCAAAAGGAGAAAACAAATTAAAAGACTCATATCAGCACAAGAAAAGGCTTAGTAGCCCTGGCCAGTTGGCTCAGTGGTAGAGCATCAGCCTGGCATGCAGAAGTCCCGGGTTCGATTCCCGGCCAGGGCACACAGGAGAAGCATCCATCTGCTTCTCCACCCCTCCCCCTCTCCTTCCTCTCTGTCTCTCTCTTCCCCTCCCGCAGCCGAGGCTCCATTGGAGCAAAGATGGCCCGGGCGCTGGGGATGGCTCCTTGGCCTTTACCCCAGGCGCTAGAATGGCTCTGGTCGCAACAGAGCGACGCCCCGGGAGGGGCAGAGCATCGCCCCCTGGTGGGCAGAGCGTCGCCCCCTGGTGGCTGTGCCGGGTGGATCCTGGTCGGGCGCATGCAGGAGTCTGTCTGACTGTCTCTCCCGGTTTCTAGCTTCAGAAAAATACAAAAAAAAAAAAAAAAAAGGCTTAGTAAATTATAATTAAGTCTAAAGTAGCTACATTAATTCATTATCGTTTTTGTGTTTAAATAAAATGCATTTTTTTTTGTTCTGTCATCCTGCAATACCCCCAAGTAATGATAGGAAACCATAAAAATTTACATGTCTACGGTCCAAATTTTTATCTCAAATACAGTGTTTGAATATCCAGGGCCAAGGCACCTAGGAACGAGTAGCTGATTCCATGTTTGAGGCAGAAAACCTCAAGCGGGGCCTAAAACATCTTACTGTCAGAAAGTAAGAATGCTTTCAAGACTAACTGAGGATTCATCACCACAAAGAACAGAGAGCCAGTTTAAAGGGACGGCCACTGGTCCAGGAGGGGCAATTGCAGATCAAGAACAAAAATAGGCCCTGGCCGGTTGGCTCAGCGGTAGAGCGTCGGCCTAGCGTGCGGGGAACCCGGGTTCGATTCCCGGCCAGGGCACATAGGAGAAGCACCCATTTGCTTCTCCACCCCCCCTCCTTCCTCTCTGTCTCTCTCTTCCCCTCCCGCAGCCAAGGCTCCATTGGAGCAAAGATGGCCCCGGCGCTGGGGATGGCTCCTTGGCCTCTGCCCCAGGCGCTAGAGTGGCTCTGGTTGTGGCAGAGCCGGGGCAGAGCATAGCCCCTGGTGGGCGTGCCCCTGGTGGGCGTGCCCCTGGTGGGCGTGCCCCTGGTGGGCGTGCCCCTGGCGGGCGTGCCCCTGGCGGGCGTGCCCCTGGCGGGCGTGCCCCTGGCGGGCGTGCCCCTGGCGGGCGTGCCGGGTGGATCCCGGTCGGTCACATGCGGGAGTCTGTCTGACTGTCTCTCCCCGTTTCCAGCTTCAGAAAAATATACAAAAAAAAAAAAAAAAAAGATTATGAGTTTATGATACTCAAAAGGAGCAAATCTTTTAGGATGTGAGTAACGTGATGTTAAAAATTTCCACTAAGAGCGCAGTGGATAAAGCATCAACCTGGAAACGCTGAGGTTGCCGGTTCAAAAAACCCTGGGCTTGCCTGGTCAAGGCACATATGGGAGTTGATGCTTCCTGCTCCTCCCCTTCTCTCTCTCTCTCTCTCTTTCTCACTCTCTCTCCCCTCTCTATAATGAATAAACTTAAAAATCTTAAAAAAAAAATTTTTTTAATTTCCACTAAGACTCAAAATTATGATAGATATGCAGTTCCAGAGGCGAAGCACCAGCCACAGGATTTACAGAGGAAATGGTCATGGGCTGATTCTGTGTCTCCTGAGTCTATCGAAGAGTGAGAGGAAGGGGGCGGGGCCTAGAGTGGTGCTCTCCACCTGTTCTCTGTAGTTGAAGAAGAGTGGACTGTCTTCTTTCTTGTGTATGAACAAACTAAAGCGGTCTGTGGCTTCAGGAAAGAGGAGGCTGCTCTTCTGGAGTGCCTTTGGGAAGACAGACATGAGTTTGTCCTGTGGATCACATCTCAGGAAGTGCCTCAGGGAGACCCAGCCCTGGACATGACAAAGTACCCTCAAGAAGAGTCACCTCTAGACTTCAGCCATGCTCCAAAAATGCCCTGGCATCCAGCCATGTGAAAATCATCTCCTTGCCTTACATCTCCTACCTCCTGTATTTTTTTTATCTTACCAGGGTCAAAACAGTAGCTAGTAAGTGGGGGAGAGCGTCAACAGGTAGATGGAGCAGAATGCCCCTGCTGTCTCCTTCCTGGACCAAAGGCTCTCTCTCTGCCACCGACCTGAACCAGGGAAGGAAGAGAGGAAGTCTTAACACTTGGAAGGGAAATGGCTCCTCCATAGTGCCCTGGTGACTGTGCATGTCTCTATACGGGCCACGTTAGACAAGGTTTCACCACAGCTTACCTGAACCGTAGCAAAATGCCTCATGACCCTCCCAGGACATGAATGAGAACACAAGAAGATTGTGAGGAGCTGGCCTCAATCAGACTTTCAACCCTGTCCTGAGGTCTAATGAAGTCTGGGGGTTTCTGCCTCCCCCAACTTAACATACAGCTGCAGGCAACTGAACTGCTTGTCTGGAGCATGGAAGTGGCTTGTCAGCGCAGGGTACCCCATCCCTCCTGTTGCATTGTCATCGTTTGTTTTGGTGTCCTTCTGTTGAACAAGGGACACAGGCAGCTGACACCTTTGCTGATCTTGCTTTTGCTCTCTATGTAAATGAGAAACTGTCTGAATCTAAAAAGGTCTTGTTGTTTCTTTACCAGCCAAATCTGTCAGCCTTGCTCGATACCCCTCAGTGAGTTTGAGGTTGAGTCATAATCTGGTCTAAATCGGGACTGTTTTGTGATTTACAATGACAACAGGATCCTTTAGGAGCAAGTAGAGAAATGGTACCCGCACACGTTTTCATCCTGTGGCAGGGGAAAGTTTACCCACCGTATAAGTTTCATTCAACACCATTATCAGATCTGCTAGAGTTCCTCCTTGAAAAACAAAGTGATGTTCAATGTTTTAGAAAGCATATGTTCTCAGACAAAGCACAGTAGTTTTGTTTTGTTCTATTGTGCATGGTAATTTTTTTTTATATTGGTTTTTAGCACACACACACACACACACACACACACAAAATAAAAAATAAAAAGAAGGGAAAGAGAGAGAAACCTTGATATTTTTTAAGATTTTATGGGGGTTGGGGTAGTGAGAAGTATCAACTTCTCATTTTGGTTGCTTCCTATTTGTTTTTCATTGCTTGCTTGTTGCTTGTCATATGTGCCTTGACCGGCTAGGCCCAGGGTTTCGAACAGGCAACCTCAGCATTTCTAGTCAATGTTTTCTCCATGACTCCACCACAGGTCAGGCATTTTTCACTTTCTTTTTTTTTTTTTTATATAAATTTTTTAAATTTTATTTTTATTTATTTATTATAGAGACAGAGAGTGAGTCAGAGAGAGGGATAGACAGGGACAGAGAGAGATGAGAAGCATCAATCATTAGTTTTTCATTGCGCATTGCAACACCTTAGTTGTTCATTGATTGCTTTCTCATATGTGCCTTGACCGCAGGCCTTCAGCAGACCGAGTAACCCCTTGCTGGACCCAGCGACTTTGGGTTCAAGCTGGTAGGCTTTTGCTCAAACCAGATGAGCCCGCGCTCAAGCTGGTGACCTCGGGGTCTCGAACCTGGGTCCTCTGCATCCCAGTCCGACGCTCTATCCGCTGCGCCACCGCCTGGTCAGGCCATTTTTCACTTTCTGAAATACTTATTTTCTAGCTCTACCCACTGAAAAATCTCAAACTATACAACAGCTCAGTTGGAATACCATCCTCCTGCCTGACTGTGGTCTCTAAATACCATTTCCCACTAAAAGAAACTAAGGCCCCTGTAGAAATAGCTCATTCCAGGTTTGTGAAAGGAAACGTAGATGATAAGCCTAGAAAAATCTTGTCATGTCAGAAAGAAAAGATGGAACTAAGATTACTAGGGTCTTTGCAAAAAAATACAGGAGCCAGCTTGCAGGGGTTTCTACAGACTAAAAATGCAACAACATGAGACTAAAAAAAAAAAAAAGAGAGAGAATAATGGCTGGAATGAATTAAACTACCTCAGATATAACCCTAGTCTAATCATGAGAGAATATCAGAAACAAATCACAATAGAGGAACATTTTACAAAGTGTCTGACCAGGACTACTCAAAACTGTCAAGATCATCAAAAGCAAGAAAAATCTGAGAAACTGTCACAGCCAGGAGGAGCCTAAGGAGACAGGACAGTGAAATGCAATGTGGTATCTGGGTGGGCTCCTGGAACAGAAAAAGGGCATTGGGTAAATACCAAAATCTGAATAAAGTATGGACTTCAGTTAATAATAATGTGTCAATATTACTTCATTTATTATGACAATATACCACGCTAATGTAAGATATTAAAATAGGGAATACACCCCTATGTTCATTGCAGTGCTATTTACAATAGTCAAGTGCCCATCAGCAGATGAGTGGATAAAAAAAACTGTGTTATATTTATACAATAAAATACTACTCAGCCATAAAAAAGGAAATCTTACCCTTTAGGACAGCATGGATGGACCTGGAGGGTATTATGCTAAGTGAAATAAGCCAGGCAGAGAAAGATAAAAACCATATGATCTCACTTATATGTGGAATCTAATGAACAAAACAGAAACAAACTCATAGATACAGAGGACAGGTTGACAGCTTTCAGAGGGGAGGGTGTTGGAGTACTGGGTGAAAAAGGTGAAGAGATTAAGAAAAAAACAACAACTGTAGACACCAGACTACAGTATGGTTATTAGCAGAGGGAAGGGGATAGAGTAGGTAGAAGAGGGTAAAGCGAGTATAAATGCTGATGGAAGGAGACTTGACTTGGGGTGGTAAGCACACAATACAATATACAAATGATGTATATTGTACACTTGAAACCTATATAATTTTATTAACCAGTGTCATTCCAATAAATTCAATTAAAAAATAGGGGAAACTGGAAGCATGATGTATGGTAACTCTCTGTACTATTGAATATCTTTGTACTTTTTGTAAATCTAAAACAGTTCTGAAAAATCAAGTTTATTTAAAAACAGAAAATGTATTAAAATCTATTAATTAGTAATGACACTAAAGAAAAAAGGATTCACTGGTCACCTTAGGAAGCTGTAGAGCACCAACTCATTATTTGAAGATGGATAAATAAAGAGAAAGAATAATGCATTTATGCCACCTTTTCTGTTCAAACTCTCTTTCAGAGAGTCTTGGTTGGATTTCCAAGAAGTAATCCCAGAAAAATAAGTGAATAGGTGGGAAAAGTGAGACAGAAGGGAGAAAAGCCAGTAAGAAGTGCATTAGAGACCAGATTATTGTCAAGGGTAACTGGAGCTTAACCCTTCTAGAGACACTGGAGTATTGTGTAGAACATGCCTAGATTAATCACTGTGTTATTAGTATGGCCACCCCAGCTTTCGGAGAGTTGATAATTGTTGGGTATATCTTTTTATATCTTTATATTCTCAATCTCTCTATGTCATTATACCTAAAATGTGTCATTTGTAAAAAGCATATAATTGGTTTGTTGTTGGTTGTTGTTTTTTTCCAATTTTCATCCTTATAAACTTTTAATAGTATTCATTTTTAATAAATTTGTTTTTCAGTTACAGTTGAAATACAGTATTATATTAGTTTCAGGTGTACAGTGTAGTGATTAGATATTTATATAACTTACAAAGTGATCACCCAATAAGTCTAGCACCCATCTGACACTATACCTAGTTATTACAGTATTATTGAATATGATCACTGTTGTGGGGGGTTTCTTTTTTTTCTCTCTTTTACTCCTCTCCTCCCCACCCCTTCCCCTGGTAACCACTTCACTTTTATCTATGTCCATGAGTCTCAGTTTTATGTCTCACCTATGTGTGAAATCATATAGTTCTTAGTTTTTTTTATTTACTTATTTCATTCAGTATAATGTTCTCAAGGGCCATCCATGTTGCTGTAAATGTCATCATTTCTTATGGCTGAGTAGTATTTCATTGTATACATGTACCACATCTTCTTTATCCAATCCTCTATCAAGGAACACTTTTGTTGTTTCCATGTCTTGGCCACTGTGAACAATGCTGAAATGAACATATGAGTGTATGTGTCTTTGCATACCAATGCTTTCAAGTTTTTTGGGTATATACCCGGTAGAGCAGGGGTCCCCAAACTACGGCTCGCGGGCCACATGCGGCCCCCTGAGGCCATTTATCCGGCACCCCCCCCCCGCACTTCCGGAAGGGGCACCTCTTTTATTGGTGGTCAGTGAGAGGAGCATAGTTCCCATTGAAATACTGGTCAGTTTGTTGATTTAAATTTACTTGTTCTTTATTTTAAATATTGTATTTGTTCCCATTTTGTTTTTGTTTTTTACTTTAAAATAAGATATGTGCAGTGTGCATAGGGATTTGTTCATAGTTTTTTTTTTATAGTCCGGCCCTCCAATGGTCTGAGGGACAGTGAACTGGCCCCCTGTGTAAAAAGTTCGGGGACCCCTGCGGTAGAGGGATTGTGGGGTCAAATGGTAATTTTATTCTTAGTTTTTTGAGGAACCATCATACTTTCTTCCATAATGGCTATACCAGTTTACATTCCCACCAGCAGTGAATAAGGGTTCCTTTCACTCCACAGCCTCTCCAACACCTGTTATTAACTGTCTTGTTTGATTATAGCCAATCTAACAGGTGTGAGGTGGTATGTCATTGTACTTTTAATTCACATTTGTCTAATAGTTAGCAAAAATGAACGTCTTTTCATATTTCTGTTGGCCATTTATATGCATTTGTATATCCTCTTGGGAGAAGTGTCTGTTCAGGTCCTCTCCACATTTTTAATTGGATTATTTGCTTGGTTGTTGCTGAGCTTTGTGAGTTCTCTATATATTCTGGATGTTAATCCCTTATCAGAGCTGTTGTTTGTGAATATCTTCTCCCATTTAGTTGGCTGCCTTTTTGTTTTGTTGTCAGTTTCTTTTGCTGTGCAGAAGCCTTTTAATTTGATATAGTTCCATTCATTTATTTTTACTTTACTTCTCTTGCCTCTGGGATCAAATTCATAAAATGTTCTCTACAGCTAAGGTCCATGAGTTTAGTACCTATGTTTTCTTCTATGTAATTTATTGTTTCAGATCTTATAGTTAGGTCTTTGATTCATTTTGAATTAACTTTTGTGCAAAGGGACAAAATGTAGTCAAGTTTCATTCTTTTGCATGTGGCTTTCCAATTTTCTTAGCACTATTTATTTACTTTTTTTGTGTGACAGAGACAGAAAGAGTCAGAGAGAGGGACAGATAAGAACAGACAGACAGGAACGGAGAGAGATGAGAAGCATCAATTATTTGTTTTGGCACCTTAGTTGTTCATTGATTGCTTTCTCATATGTGCCTTGACTGGGGAGCTACAGCAGACTGAGTGACCCCTTGCTCAAGCCTGCAACCTTGGACTCAAAGCCTTGCTCAAAGCAGATGAACCCATACTCAAGCTGGCAACCTCGGGGTCTCGAACCTGGGTTCTCCACATCCCAGTCTGATGTTCTATCCACTGTGCCACTGCCTGGTCAGGCTTAGCCCCATTTATTGAAGAGGCTTTCTCTTCTCCATTGTGTGTTTTTGGCTACTTTGTCAAAGATTATTTGTCCATATATATATATGTGGTTTTATTTCTGGGCTCTCAATTCTGTTCTGTTGGTCTGTGTGTCTATTTTTCTGCCAATACCATGCTGTTTTGATTATTGTAGCTCTAATTTGAAGCCAGGTAATGTGATACTTCCAGCTTCATTCTTCTTTCTCAGAATTGCTTTGGTTATTAGGGGTCTTTTATAATTCCATACAAATCTGGTGATTTGTTTTGTTCTATTTCTTTAAAAAATGACATTGGGAGCCCTGGCCGGTTGGCTCAGTGGTAGAGCATCGGCCTGGCATGCGGAAGTCCCGGGTTCGATTCCTGGCCAGAGCACACAGGAGAAGGGCCCATCTGCTTCTCCACCCCTCCCCCTCTCCTTCCTCTCTCTCTCTCTCTCTCTTCCCCTCCCGCAGCTGAGGCTCCATTGGAGCAAAGATGGCCGGGGCGCTGGGGATGGCTCCATGGTCTCTGCCTTAGGCGCTAGAGTGGCTCTGGTCACAGCAGAGCGACACCCCAGATGGGCAGAGCATCGCCCCCTGGTGGGCGAGCCGGGTGGATCCTGGTCGGGCGCATCCCGGTCGGGCGCATGCGGGAGTCTGTCTGACTGCTTCCCAGTTTCCAGCTTCAGAAAATTACAAAAAAAAAAAAAGAAGAAGAAGAAAAAAATGTCATTGGGATTTTAATGGGGGTTGCATTAAATTTGTATATTGCTTCTGAAATTTCATGTTGGTGTATAGGGAAGCAGGAGACTTTTGTATATTGATTGACTTTGTATCCTACAACTTTACTGTATTCGTTTATTGTTTCTAATAGTTTTTCAGTGGAGTCTTTGGGGTTTTCTATATACAGGATCATATCATCTGCAAAAAGTGATACCTTTACTTCTTTCCCAATATGAATGCCTTATTTTATTTCTTTCTCTTGCCTGATTGCTCTGGCTAGGACTGCCAGTACTATGTTAAATATGAGTGGAGAAAGTGGGTATCCTTGTCTTGTTCCTGATTTTAGAGGAAAAGCTTTCAATTTTTCACCAGTTAGTATAATATTGCCTGATAGTTTATCATATATAGCCTTTATTATGTTGAGGTACTCGTCTTCTATACCCATTTTATTGAGTGTTTTAAACATAAATGGAGGTTGTATCTTATCACATGCCTCTTCTGCATCTATTAATAGGATCATATGATTTTTGTCCTTTGTTTTGTTGATGTAGTGTTTTACATTGATTGATTTACATATGTTGAACCATCCTAGTGCTCCTGGAATGAATCCCACTTGATCATGATGTATTATTTTTTTAATGTATTGTTGTGTTCAATTTGATAGTATTTTGTTTAGGATTTTTTTTTCATCTGTATTCATTAGAGATATTGGTCTGTAGTTTTCTTTTTTTGTATTATCCTTGCCAGGTTTTGGTTTCAGGGTTATGTTGGCCTCATAAAGTGTGTTAGGAAGTATTGTTTCTTCTTCAATTTTTGGAAGACTTTGAGAAGGATTGGTACCAAATCTTCTTTGAATGTTCAGTAGAATTCACTAGGGTAGCCGTCTGGTCCTGGACTTCTATTTTTGCAGAGGTTTTTGATAGTTATTTCTATTTCTTTCCTGCTTATAGATCTCCTTAGGTTTTTCACTTTTTTGTGACTTGGTCTAGGAAGACTGTATAGTTCTAGGAACTTATCCATTTCTTCTATATTGCTGAATTTGGTTGCATACAATCTTTCATAGTATTCTAGTGTGATCCTTTGTATATTTATGATGTCTGTGGTAATTTTCCTTCTTTCATTTCAGATTTTGTTTATATGAGTCATTTCCCTTTTTTCCTTAGTGAGTCCAGCCAGGGGTTTGTCAATTTTATTTTTATTTTCAACAACCACTTCTTTGTTGTATTAATTTTTTCTATAGTTTTTTGTTCTCTATTTCACTTAGTTCTGCTCTAATTTTTACTATTCCCTTTAGTCTGCTGACTTTGGGTTGCCTTTGTTCTTCTTTTTCTAGTTCCTTAAGGTGTAATATTAGGTTGTTTACTTGGGGACTCTCTTGTTTCTTGATGTAAGCCTATAATGATATAAACTCCCCTCTTATTACTGCTTTCATTGCATCTGAGAAGTTTTGATATGTCATGTGGTCATTCTCCTTTGTCTGTATATATCTTTTTTTTTGTATTTTTTTGTATATATCTTTGATCTCTGCTTTTATTTCTTCTTTGACCCAGTCATTTTTTAGAAGTATGTGGTGTAATTTCCACATTTTTGTGGGTTTCTTTACTTCCTTTTTGCAGTTGAATTCTAATTTCAAAGCCTATGGTTGGAGAATATGCTTGGTATCATTTCAATCTTCTTAAATGTGTTGATGTTAGTTTTGTGGCCCAATATATGGTCTATCCTTGAGAATGTTCCATGCACACTGGAAAAGAATGTATAATCTGATGTTCTGGGATGAATAGTTCTATAAATGTCTATTGTGTCCATTTGGTCTAGTGTGTTATTTAAGGCCAGTATTTCTTTATTGATTTCACTGGGGAACAAAATTTTTGTTGCATCCACAAAAACACTTGTTCTTACCTAACTCGAGTGTGCTTATCTCAAATCTGACATTGGTTTTTCTCTGTAAGCTTTAATTTTTTTGCAATTCAAGATTTTAAGTTTTTATCTTATTGTAAAATTTTCAACATTTAGTTTAACATAATGAAGTAGAATGTCTTCTTGGGTATCATCTTTGTGAAAATATAATAATTTTTATAATACAGTAAATACACTAAAAGATATAATTGCATCAGAATTTGTCTACAATTTCAAAATAGAACATGTTAAAACATTTATTTTAATCATAAAATTTGCTCAAAACTTATTTAAATTCTATTCAGGCAAAAATTCACGCTTGTAGCTCTTGTGTTTGTGTACTTGTTCAGGACAATCTCGTTTGATGCTCCAGCAATAGTCAGCTCATCACTAACAGCTCCAAGATTTTCGGGAAATTTATCAAGGTGACTGTTCAGGAAGTGAATCTTAATGCTCATGTTACATCCAATGTTGCAGAAAGCCAACAGCATCCTTTGAACCAGAAGTTCATAGTTTTCTGCTTTTTTGTTGCCAAGGAAGTTCTTTGTAACTGCCACAAAAGACTGCCATGCTGCTTTCTCCTCCTTATTCATCTTCCTCACAAATTCTTCATCACATATGAGGGTTAGAATTTGAGGTCCATCAAATACACCTGCTTTTATCTTCTCGAAAGACA
The DNA here is from genome assembly GCF_036850995.1 of Saccopteryx leptura. Classification (NCBI taxonomy): domain Eukaryota; kingdom Metazoa; phylum Chordata; class Mammalia; order Chiroptera; family Emballonuridae; genus Saccopteryx; species Saccopteryx leptura. The sequence goes on from NC_089506.1 coordinate 190,653,574, forward strand.
AGGCAGGAAAAGCAGAAATAATATGTTGAAAACATTCACTTTCTCTTTTCAAACCCTGAACAAACTGCTTCATTAAGCCAAGTTTGATGTGAAGCGGGGGGGATTATCCTGTCTTGATTAACTACAGATTCATTCACAATATTTTGCATCCCTACTTCCAGAGCTTCACGTTTTGGCCACTCCTTCTGTGTCCAGTGTTTCTCTTAAGCTTGGCTGTCCCACAAACACAGAAAGCAAGGATACTTCGTGAAACCTCTCTGTTGTCCTAGCAGGAAACAGAATAACATTTTAAGATCTACACAGATGATTCAGTTATGCTTCTCATACTTCAGAAAGTCGAGGACAATTTTTATGTCATTATAATCTTCTCGCAGATGAGTTGAATAACCAATTGGAACCGCTGCATAAGCATTACCATTGTGTAGGAAAACAAATTTCAGACTCCATTTAGAGCTGTCAAGAAATAGCCTCCATTCTGTCGGACTATAAGTGGTAACACCTAGTTGGCTGAGAAGACTACTGATATCATGACAGTAAACAAAGTATTTGTCCTCGGAAAAAAAGTCCACAAAAATTTGTTCACGCTTCCTGAAATGGGATACTTTAGCTGACTGGTGAAGTACATTCTTTTCTTGAAGCCTGGAGATTAAAAACTCAGCTGCTTTCTTTGATAGGCCCAAATCTCTTACTAAGTCATTCAATTTGGGTTGGCTAAACTGCTGAGGGGTTAATGACTGCTTGGCATCAGAAGAAGACCCTTCAGATTCTAGAACCATTTCCTCATACGTCTTATCAAAATTACTTGATCACCATGTTCACTTTCTTCATCCTCAGAAGAAATAAAACCATTGAAAACTGGAACCGGAGTTCCAGTTCAGAGTGTGGGATTGGTTGTATTGCTCAAGGAATACTAGGATATGCGATCATATGCTGTTTTTTCTTGCCGATGCCTTTTGTATGGATCAGACAGAAATAACAGTCACTGCTGTGGTCCTTAGGTTCATGCCAAACCATGGGAATACCAAAAGGCATTCCTTTGCATTTTCCTTTTGTCCAGTCACAAAGCATTTTCTCACAATTATGACACACAATATGAGGAGCCCAATTCTTGTCTTGATCGCCAAGGGGAACTTGAAAATAGGCAATATATGCACATGTCACAAATGATGAAATATTGCACCTTTGACGTTGAAGTGTGTAACAGCCACATATATAACAGAAGGTGGAGAGATTATTCTTACATTTACGTCTACTCAAAGAAGCCATGATTCAATCTTAAAACAAAATAAGAGGGTGTTTTTATCAGATAATAATTTTCTACATTTAAAAACAACTACAATTATGTAAAAGTGATGTTTGTAAAACATTAATTGCCTTGTGGTTATGTTCAATCCAAGAGTCGTTGCCCTTTAACTCCAATTTAAAAACCAATGCATGCCATTAACTATAACAAAAAGAAACTAAAATTGCATAAAAACTAGAGCATGCACCAAAAAACAGACTTCAGATTTGGAATTAGTAATGCATAAATATATAGAAACAGTTCCAAAACCTCATGCAACAGAAAATGAAAAAAAAATGTTCCCCAGTGTTTTCTGTTTGGATGACCTATCTAAAGCTCTCAATGGTGTGTTGAGCTCTCCAAATATGATTGTGTTTTTTTCTATTTCTCTTTTTTGTTCTCTTGGTAGATGTCTTATATATGTTGGTGCTCCCTGGTTTGGTGCATATACATTAAGAAGTATTATCCCTTCCTGATATAGAGTCCCCTTACTACTATAAAATGTCTATCTTTCTCTTGTTACCTTTGTCTTGAAGTCAGTATTGTCAGATATATGTATGACTACACTTACTTTCCTTTGGGTATTATTTGCTTGAAGAATCGTTTTCCAACCTTTTATTTTTTTAAGGTAAGAGGAAGGGAGATAGTGAGACAGACTCCCACATGCTCTTGACCAGAATCCACCTGGCAACCCCATCTCGGGCCAATGCTTGAGTACTAAGCCATGTTTAGCACCTGAGTCTGATGTGCTCCAATGGTCACATCCTCAGAGGAGCTATCCTCAGAGCCTGAAGTCATGCTCAAACCAATTGAGCCACTAGCTGTGGGAAGGGAAGAGTGAATGAAGAAGGAGAGGGAGGGGAGAGAAGCAGATAGTTGCTTCTCCTGTGTGCCCTGACTGGGAGTCAAACCCAGGACATACATTTGCCAGGCCAACATTCTCTCCACTGAGCCACTGGCCAGGGCTGCAACCTTTCACTTTGAGTCTACTTTTGTCCCTGCAGCTTAGTGTCTCCTGAAGGCAGCATATGGTTGGGTTTTGCTTTTTGATCCAAATTACTACTCTGTGCCTTTTTATTGCTGAGTTAAGTCCATTTACATTTAGGGTAATTATTGACATATAAGGATTTTCTATAGCCATTTTATGTTTTGTTTTCTGGTAGCTCTGTATCTCTTTCGGTTCTTCTCCTTTGTGTTTCTATCAATTGTTTTTGTTTTTGGTGGTATTCCATGCTTCTTTCTTCTATTTCCTCCTTTTTAAGCTATGTATGTCAGTTTTGTTTTTGTTTTTTTGTGGGTGTTACAATTAGGTTAGAGAAATTTTTTCATATATAAAAGAGGCCATTGTCATTTTTAGTGTTTTTTTTTAATCCAGGAAATCTCTGTCTCTTGCCAATTAGAATGTTTATTTATTTTTTTAAATTTTATTGAATTTTTTAGAGAGAGAAACATTGATTTGTTGTACCACTTCTTCATGCATTCATTGGTTGATTGTTGCATGTGCCATGACCAGGGACCAAACCTGCAACCTTGGCATATTGGGATAACTCTCCAACCAACCCAGTCACTCAACCATAAATTGGAATGTTTAGGATACTAAATTTAATGTGTCTTTTCTATCGTCTTGCTCCCTGCTTTCTATTTGTTCCACCTGTTTTTTTGTTTTTCCTTTCCTGTAATCTTTTAGATGAACCAAATATTATTTTTATTATCCTACTTTATATTTTCTATGGCATTTTGGTTATGTTTTTTATATTTTTCCCCTGGTTAATCTGGAGATTATGTCATGCCTTTTTTCTTATTGCAATGTACCTTGAATGAGTATTTTAGCACTTGAGGGAAGGTGTCAAACTTTACAATAAATAATTCCATTTACGTCGTTTTCCCCTGACCCTTTGTGTTGTCATATAGTTTACTTCTACATATGTTAGAAACCTCAGTATACACTGTTACTATTGTTGCCTAAACAGTTAATAATCTTTTGAATATATTTATTGTGGTAAAATATGCAAAACATAAGAGTTACCACATTAACCATTTTAAGCATACATTTCAGTTTATTAAGTATATTGACATTGTTGTGCAACCATCACCACCATCAACTTCCAAAATCTTTTTATCTTCCCAGATTGAAACTCCGTACCTATGGAACACTAACTCCCTATTCCCCATTCCCCCTGCTCCCCCAGACCCTGACAACCACCATTCTACTTTCTGTCTCTAAATATGACTATTCTAGGTACCTTACATAAGTGGAATCATGCAATATTTGTCTTTTGTGTCTGACTTACGTTACTTGGCATAGTTTCTTTAAAATTTATTCATGTTGTAATGTAAATCTTCTTTTTTAAAGCTGAATAATATTTCACTGTATGTAAATACCACATTTGTTTATCCATATATTTTTTATTTAAGATTTCACTTATTGATTATACAGAGAGAGGAGAGTGGGGGGGGGAGGAGCGAGAAGTATCAACTCAGTTGTTTCACTTTAGTTGTTGCTTGCTTGTCATATGTACCTTGACTGGGCAGGTTTTGAACCAGTGACCTCAGTGTTCCTGGTCGACACTCTATCCACTGTGGCACCACAGGCCAAGCTCCATATATCTTTTTTTTTTTTTTTTGTATTTTTCTGACGTTGAAAATGGGGAGGCAGTCAGACAGACTCCCGCATGCGCCCGACCAGGATCCACCCGGCATGCCCACCAGGGAGCAATGCTCTGCCCATCTGGGGCGTTGCTCTGTTGCAACCAGAGCCATTCTAGTGCCTGAGGCAGAGGCCATAGAGCCATCCTCAGCGCCCGGGCCAACTTTGCTCCAATGAAGCCTTGGCCGCGGGAGGGGAAGAGAGAGACAGAGAGGAAGGAGAGGAGAGGGGTGGAGAAGCAGATGGGCCCTTCTCCTGTGTGCCCTGGCCAGGAATCAAACCCGGGATTCCTGCACGCCAGGCCGATGCTCTACCACTGAGCCAACCAGCCAGGGCCTCCATATATCTTTTGATGGACATTTGGGTCAGTTCCACCTTTTGATTATTGAGAATAACAGCTGCTGCTGTGAACACTCATGTTCAGTATCTGTTCATGTCCCTGCTTTCAATTCTTTTTAGTATATACCCAGAAGTAGAATTACGGGATCACACAGTAAGTCTGTTAATTTTTTTTTGAGAAATCATCATGATGTTTTCTACATCTTTTTAATTGCTTCAATTAATTTACCCATTCCAGGTTTACTCCTTTCTTCCTGAAGAGCCAAGCTAAGATTTGGGATTATTTTCCTTTGGTTGGGGGATCTTATAGTACAGGTCTGCTGGAGACAAGGTCTTTCAGCTTTTTTTTTTTCTAATAATTTTGGCCTTAATTTTTGAAGAATATTTTCACTGAGAATAGATTATTATGTTAGCAGAGTTTTCTCCTTTCATCACTTTAAACATGCCATTTTCTTTCTTCTGACTTCTACCATTAATTTTTTACTTTTAAATTAGAGGAGAAGAGATAGTCAGACAGACTCTTACATGTGCCCCAACTAGGTTCACCAAACAACCTTATCTGGGGAGGATGCTCAAGTACTGAGCTATTTTTAGTACCTGGGGCTGATGTGCTCCAACAGCACTATCCTCAGCACCCAGGGCTATGCTTGAAACAATTGAACCACTGGCTGCGGGAAGGGAAAAGGGAGAGAAAGGGGAGCGGGAAGGAGAGAGAAGTAGATGGTCACTTCTCATGTGTACCCTGAGCAGGATCAAACCAGGGATATCTGAACAACAGGTCAATCTACTGAGCCATCTGGCCAAAGCCTACAATTACAAGGGGCCCTCAGGTTACAACATAGTCCATTCCTATGACAGTGACATAATCTGAATTATTATTAAGTCAAAACACACCCTAGCCTAACACAAACAGAACACTTGTACTTTTAACAGTCCAAAATGGCATAGGTTAGCACACTGGGGGTCACCAACTCCCTCCTTCATACACTGTGTTACTGTGTATTCTTCTGCTGTGCACAACCAAACTAGTTTGTCCACATAGTTTGTAAGTATGATGCTAATGGCATAAGCTGAAACACTCATGTCTCAATTTTTTTTTTTAGTGAGCAAGAGAGAGAGAGAGAGACAGAGAGAAAGAGAGATAGAGAGAGGGACAGATAGGGACAGACAGACAGGAAGGGAGAGAGATAAGAAGCATCAATTCTTTGTTGCATCACCTTAGTTGTTCATTGACTGCTTTCTCATATGTTCCTTGACTGGGGTCTACAGCTGTGCCATTGACCCCTTGCTCAAACCAGCAACTTTGGACTCAAACCAGTGACCTTTGGCTTCAAGCCAGAGACCTTTGGGCTCAAGCTAGTGACCATGAGTTCATTTCTATGATCCCATGCTCAAGCTAGCAGCCCCATGCTCAAGCTGGTAAACCCACAGTCAAGCTGGCAACCTCGGGATTTTGAACCTGGGTCCTCTGCATCCCAGACTGATGCTTTATCCACTGTGCCACCACTTGGTCAGGCAAGTCTCAATTTTTTTAAGTTTTTATGGGAGTGAGTGTTGTAAACTCAAAACATCACATGTCGAGACTGCCATAACCCGAGTACCCCCTGTACTTTTAAGAAGTAAGCCACTATTCTATTATTCCCTTGAATCTAATATTTTTTCCTCTGGCTATTTTAGGATTTTCTCTTTATATTTTTGGTTTTCAGAAATTTGATTCTGGTGTGCCGAAGTATGGTTTTCTTTGTATTTATCTTGTTTAGGGTTTACTGAACTTCTTGAATATGTGGATTCATGTATTTCATCAATTTTAGAAATTTCTCAGCTATTATCTCTTCAAATATTACTTTGGTTCCTTCTCTTAATCATCTCCTGCTGTGTCTGCTTTTCAGCATACTTTCCCTCAGCAACTGGAGATGAGAGTCTTTTAGGTGCCGCCATTAGGCACTCTTTTAATGCTGGATTTCATTGGATGCCTGGAACCTGTTATTCTCTTTCTTTAAGTTTTCTAGGGCAGTAAAGAAAAGCCAGCCAACTCCACAATTCCCATAATTGCCATTACCCCTATATCCTTCAAGATCTAAGGCTATAACATAAGTAAGATTCTCAGTAACAGAGATCCTATATCCAGGCAATCAGAAAGACATGGGCACTTGTGGGCAACTCTCAGTGTATATGGTAAACTCAAAAGTAGGCTGAAGAGCCTGACCAGGCGGTGGCACAGTGGAGAGAGCGTCGGACTGGGATGCTGAGGACCCAGGTTCGAGATTCCAAAGTGGCCAGCTTGAGCGCAGGCTCATCTGATTTGAGCAAAAGCTTACCAGCTTGGACCCAAGGTCGCTGGCTCAAGCGAGGGATTACTCGGTCTGCTGAAGACCCACAGTCAAGGCACATATGAGAAAGCGATCAATGAACAACTAAGGTGTCGCAATGTGCAACGAAAAACTAATGATTGATGCTTCTCATCTTTCTGTCCCTGTCTGTCCTTCTCTCTGACTCTCTCTCTGTCTCTGTAAAAAAAAAAAAAAAAAAGAGGTTGAAGAGCCTGACCAGGCAGTGACATAGACAGTGGATAGAACATCAACCTGGGATGCTGAGGACCCAGGTTCAAAACTCCAAGGTCGCCGGCTTGAGCGCAGGCTCATTCAGCTTGAATGTGAGGTCACTGGCTTGACCGTGGAATTATAGACATGACTCCATAGTCTCTGGCTTGAGCCCAAAGGCCATTGCTTGAAGCCCAAGGTCACTGGTTTGAGTCCAAGGTTGCTGGTTTGAGCAAGGGGTCACTTGCTCTTCTGAAACCCCCTTAGTCAAGGCACATATGAGAAAGCAATCAGTGAACATGTAAGGTGCCACAATGAAAAACTGATTCTTCTCATCTCTCTCCCCTCCTTTCTGTCTGTACCTTGTCTGTTCCTCTTGCTCTTTCTCTCTCTTTCTCACTAAAAAAAAAAAAAAGGTAGGCCAAAGAGATGTGGACTGTGGCATTAATAGGATTTCCATACAGGATAACCAAAAAAGCAATGAGTAAAGTTCTTTAAAGGAAAATACCAGTTAATGAATGTATAAGAAATGATAAAATTAGAAATTTGACATTTTGTAGCATTTAGTGAAATAATGGATCCAAGAACAACTATCACAGGCTGCAAAAAGCATTAGGAAGGTTTTTGGAGCTCATAATGGCTGGACTGGACTGTCAACTTCTGACTCCTTCAGCCCTAACATGCCTAACAGCATGACAGCCAGTCACAGTGGGATCCTCAGATAAGAAAATGAAAAGAACACAGCATCTCTTATGAAACCTATATTTAACCAAGTCTCTAGATCTAACTATGTATTTATACAAATAATAATAATAATAATAATAATAGGATAAATGAACATGTCCAAGGACACTAAAAATTATATTTGGCCAAATTCAGAACTGAACATTTTTGTTGGGAAAAATACTCTGTATCTTCAATAAATATTTGTCATAAAAAAAAAAGAGGGGAGGGGAACTGATATTGATAAGACATGGGAACTAAATGTAATAATACAACTGTAAAATAATTTTTGAGACAATTGTGAAAATTATAACATTCACTGGGTATTAGATAATACTAAGGAATTATTGTTAATTTTTAGGTGTTATTATGTATTTTTTAAGGTTCTTATTTGTTAGGAATGCATCCACAAGTATTTACAGGTGAAACAATATAATATCTGGAATTTGCTTTACAATATTCCAGCAGGGTGGGGCAGAAAGGCAGAACAAAAAGCGTTGATAATAATTGACATTTGGTGATGGGTACATGGAATTACTTTGTAGTCTCTCTTCTTAAAATTATTTTTATAGCTATATAGTAATTAAAATTTTTTCAAAAGCAGAAATTTGATGGTGAAGCAAAGTAGAGTGCCTGAGGAGAATGTAGAGCGTGGGAAGATGGAGTATGTCTATGTGTTGAAGGAGAGAGTGAGAATAGCAGAAAAAGAAGAAATTTCTGGTGGAGCTGGTCCTGGAGGGTCCTAGGAAATAGGATGTAGAGCTCAGGTGGCAGGCTTGGCCGTGGCAAGGGTGGCAATTATATACCAACTTGCATTTGTGGAATTCTAGCTTGTGTTCTTTTCACACATTTGATCTTAATTGGCCCTTACAACCATTCTTTGAGATAAATATAATTATTCTCCTTTCAGCGATAAGAAATTAAAGCCCAAGATAATCAGGGTCAAATAACCTACCTGTCAATGGCAGATCTGGGATTTAAACCAAAGTTACTGTACTTCCAAAGCTTGTGGACTTCATCGCTGTGAGATAAGATGGAGGGGTGGTGATGAAATATCAACAATTGGAGGGGGAAGAGGAGGCAGAATGAGCATCCTTCATGATTGATGACCTCTTTTCTTTGTGAAGTTGGATGGGAGGCTCTTAAGGACAACGATGCAGGCCCTGCTAATCACATTGGGGCTGCCAGGGAGCAGAAGAGGAGTGAGTCACATTTCTGGTCCAAGATTATCTGGGCCAACCAGTGAGACAGAGCTGTCCCAACAAGGAAATTCAACCAGAGAGTTATCAGGTCCCTCACGTGGTCCCTTCCCACTCTGCAACAGCTTCAAAGGACATAGATGCAATTACAGAGAGTGTGAGTTGACCCAAGCTGCATATGAGTCAGCAAAGGGTGGAAGGCTTCCAAAAAAAGCTCATGCAAACTCAGCTGCTACTCAGAGCCCCAGTAAGGAGAATCGATATCTAAGCCTGCCCCCAACTCATAGTGCTCTGATTGTACCTGAACTTCTGTTCTTTGCAAAGGTCTGCCCTGCCCCTGGGTAGAGGCCTGCATGAAGGGAAATGAGAAAAAAAGGAATAGCCGAAGAGGCATGGCTGGGTACTGTGGGAGCCGTAGGCATTAGAGAGGGAAAGGTGAGAAAAGCCGCAGGGAAGAAGCAAAGCTCAAAGCATCAAGAAATTTAAGCCAAGGAGTTGGCTTACCTAGTAGTATTATAGCATACAAATTAAGAACATTGGCTTTGGGGTCAGACTCTATGTTATTATCCCAGCCCCATCATGTACTGCAGTGTGACCTTGAGCAAGATATTTAACCTTTCAGTCTGGTTTCTTTATCTGAAAAATAAAGAAAAAAAATACTATCTGTTACTAAGTTTTTCATTCCTGGTAATGACACATTACCTCCTACCAACCTAACCAGTGAGAAAGTTCAAAAAGCTGGTCAATATATATATTTTTTATTTATTTATTTATTTATTTATTTATTTTTTACAGAGACAGAGAGAGAGTCAGAGAGAGGATAGACAGGGACAGACAGACAGGAACGGAGAGATGAGAAGCATCAATCATTAGTTTTTCATTGCACATTGCAATGCCTTAATTGTTCATTGATTGCCTTCTCATACGTGCCTTGACCGCGGGCCTTCAGCAGACCGAGTAACCCCTTGCTCGAGCCAGCGACCTTGGGCTCAAGCTGGTAAGCTTTTACTCAAACCAGATGAGCCCTCGCTCAAGCCAGTGACCTCGGGGTCTCGAACCTGGGTCTTCCACATCCCAGTCCGACGTTCTATCCACTGCGCCACTGCCCGGTCAGGCTATATTTTTAATTTATTCAAAGCATTGGAGTGTTAAGGAGGTAGTGAAAAATTACAAGGCTAAAGTCTGGGAGACATCAGAAATCCAGAGGTGAGCCCAGCATTTCAGGCCACATTTTCCTAAAGTTCTCTGCCAATCAGAAGCAGAGGATGAATGTCTGGGAGCCCGAGGAGCTTTTTGACAGCCTTGTTGGTCTAGAAAACAATTATTTAAACATAAGATCTACCAAGACAGGGGTTGCTATTACAGTCTCTGTACTTTGGAATGAAAACCAAAAAGGGCTGCTTAAGAGTCAGAGTGTACCAGAAATAAACTTGCTCTCACACCAACTAAAGCCCAGCTTCCAATCATCCTAATTCCTGAAACTGAATTATAATAATCATGGATTACTAAAACTCTCAAGCACTAGCAATGTGCATCCTGGCAGAAGTAAATCTGAATCCTCTCTGGAGATATTTTTAAATGTCCATTTAAAAATAGCTAGGCATACTAGGAGATAAGGTATCATGGAGGAAATCCAGAAGAAACAACAGATAATACAAACAGATGCACAGGACCTTCAGATATTGAAATTATCAGCACACACACACACACACACACACACACACACACACAAATGTTAATATACTATAGAAGATGAAATCAGAAACTTCAGCAGAGAACTAGACATTATAAAAAGGGCATAGCAAATATGAAAAAGAACCAAACAGAAAAATTAGAACCAAAAAATATAATAATTTAAGAATTCCATGTATTGGTTTCATAACAAATTATATACATATAAAGAGCATATTGGTCAACTGAAAAATAGATCAAAAGAAAATATACAGAGAGAAACATGGAGAAATAATATTATAGAAAATATAACAGTCTGACCAGGCAGTGGTGCAGTGGCTAGAGCATCAAACTGGGACACAGAGGACCCAGGTTTGAAACTTCGAGGTTGCCAGCTTGAGCATGGGATCATAGACATGACCCCATTGTCACTGGCTTGAGCCCAAAGGTCGCTAGCTTGAGCCCAAGGTCGCTGGCTTGAGCAAGGGGTCACTCACTCTGCTGGAGCCCCCCAGTCAAGGCACATAATGAGAAAGCAATCAATGAACAACTAATGTGCTGCAATGAAGAATTGATGCTTCTCATCTCTCTCCCTTCCTGCCTGTCTATCCCTCTCTCTCTCTCTCTCTCTCTCATTGTCTCTCTTGCTAAAAAATATATATGTGATAACATATGGAGGTATATTATAAGCTATGATATACCTTCCAACATACATGAAATTGGAATCCCAGAGCAGAGTAATGTGAAAATAGAACAGAAGCAATATTTGAAAGGATAATGGCTGAGAAAGTGATAAAGATATCAAGTCACAAATTCAAGAAAACTCAAAAACTCTAGGTAAAATAAACAAACATTTAAGGTGTTCTAAGGTTTTCTTTCACATTGTCCTAAAAAGGATAAAACTGCCATTTCAGCTTAGACAAGTCTTTTATATATTGCAATCTCTAGGACAAACACTAAAAAAAATAAAGGATTTTTAAATTCCAAACTAACAGGAGGAAAAATGAAGTAAAGTAAAAATACTCAAACAATCAAAAAATAGTCAAGAAGTCAAATAAAAAGAAGCCCAGAATTATAAGGATAAATAAAAATCACACATGTAATAAAATGATAATTTTTTTTAAATCTCTAAATTTATATTAAGTAACTTTAATCACCAGTTAAAACACAAGAATTATGCCTTCAGTCCTGCACATAACTACTCTGTTTATGGACCAGCTGCGCAATCACAGGAGTGGCTTAGGACAGAGGCTGGATGACCTCCACTTAGACAAGCCATCTTATCTACCTGGTGTTGAATGCCTTCTCTGCAGTGATTGCTGACTTGGATGCCTTCTGACTTTCACAGCCTGCCATGAGTTGATGGTTGGCTAACCTGAGCTTACATTTTCTCCTTTCAAGCCTTCTAAAACAGTTAACAGAAAGCAGCCAACAGCACAATTCTTGCACTATTCATTGCCCCCATGCCTTTCAAATGTCATCAGTGAACGCAAGCCAAGGCTTCGCCTGGCAAGCCGAATCTTTACCTTGTACCTGATCTCAACTCAATCAATTATAGGAAAGAATATTAGTAATCATGTTACTATTGCATGCCAGGATTTATCACCAACCCACTTACCCCCAGCAGCTTGACCAGTGAATGATCCAATCCCATAATCCCATCCTGAGAGACCACTCTCTTGAGTCGCTTCCCAGTCCCAACTATCTCCACCTGGGCTCTCTCCAGAAGTGTGAGTAGTTTATTTTGGGAAGTGATCCCAAAGGGACAGAAAGAGGACTAAGAAGATCAAAATAAGAAGAAAAAAAGAAAGCCAATACAAGAAGGAATTATTGAGCAGGTCACTGCTATGAGCATTCTGTGGCTCAAGCCATCTGTGATCCTAGAAGCCATGTAGAAAACCTTTCAGAATTTCCCACCCAAGGAGAGACAGAGAGAAGCATTTACCAACCAATTCCTGTCCCCACTGGTTACGCATTCCACATGTAATGTTTACTCCCTTCCATTCCCAGCTGTAATATGTATGAGTAACAAGTGGACCCCGGGTCATAAAGCAAGAGATGTGTAGTGCACCTGAAGCAAGGTGCTATTAGAAATGCCCAGAATAAGCTCTGGCTGGTTGGTTCAGTGGATAGAGCGTTGGCCCAGTGGGCAGACGTACCAGGTTCTATCCCGGGTCAAGGCACACAGGAAAAGTGGCCATCTGCTTCTCTTCCTCTCCCTCTTCCCCTTCTCTCTCCCTTCTATCCCTCTTCCCCTCTCACAGCCAGTGGCTCAACTGGTTCAAACCTCAGCCCTGGGTGCTGAGGATAGTTCAGTCAATTCAAGCATCAGCCCCAGATGGGGCACCTGGTCAGGCCACATGCAGGGGTCTGTCTATATCCCTTCCTCTCACAGAAAGAGAGAGAGAGAGAGAGAGAGAGAGAGAGAGAGAGAAAGAAAAGGAAGAAAAAGAAATACTCAGAGTAAAAGTTAGATTGAGAATATTTGAAATGAGGAAAGGCAATTTTTTTTTGATACAGAGTTCAGGGAAAATTAGAGATCAATATGGGAAAAAATTTAAGCCCTTACTTTACACCAAATCCCAAAAAACAACTGAAGGTGCATTATACACATTTATAACCCTGGGGTAAGAAATTATATTTTAAAAATTTTTTAAAGAAAAGCCTGACCTGACCTGTGGTGGCACAGTGGATAAAGTGTCAACCTGGAACACTGAGGTTGCTGGTTCAAAACCCTGGGCTTGTCTGGTCAAGGCATATGTGGGAGATGATGCTTCCTGCTCCTGCCCCCTTCTCTCTCTCTCTTTCCCTCTCTCCCTCTCTCATGCTCTCTCTCTCCTCTCTAAAATGAGTAAATAAAATCTTAAAAAAGGATTTTTGGCCCTGGCCGGTTGGCTCAGCATTAGAGCGTCGGCCCTGCCTGTGGATGTCTTGTGTTTGATTCCCGGTCAGGGCACATAAGAGAAGCAACTATCTGCTTCTCCACCCCTCCCCTTCTCCCTTCTCTCTCTATCTCTCTCTTCCCCTACCCCACGAGCAAGTTGGCCCCGGGCACTGAGGATGGCTCAGGTGGCCTCTGCCTCAGGCACTAAAATAGCTTGGTTGCCGACCAGTGAAGCGACTGTCCCAGATGGGCAGAGCATCACCCCAAAGGGGCGCACATGGCAGTCTGTCTCTCTGCCTTCTCACTTCTCACTTAAGAAAAATATTTTTAAAAACAGGATACAGAAAGCCCTAAACAAGGGAAATGGTGATAAATTTGATTACATTCAAATAAAGAGCTTCTTTTTTTGAGGATGGATACTAGTAAGAGAATAAACAGGTGAGCTGCAGAGTAAAAGGAAGATATTTAAAATGCATTCTGGGCCCTGGCCGGTTGGCTCAGCGGTAGAGCGTCGGCCTGGCGTGCGGGGGACCCGGGTTCGATTCCTGGCCAGGGCACATAGGAGAAGCACCCATTTGCTTCTCCACCCCTCCCCCTCTCCTTCCTCTCTGTCTCTCTCTTCCCCTCCCGCAGCCGAGGCTCCATTGGAACAAAGATGGCCCGGGAGCTGGGGATGGCTCCTTGGCCTCTGCCCCAGGCGCTAGAGTGACTCTGGTCGCAACAGAGCGACACCCCGGAGGGGCAGAGCATTGCCCCCTGGTGAGCAGAGCGTCGCCCCTGGTGGGCATGCTGGGTGGCTCCCGGTCGGGCGCATGTGGGAGTCTGTCTGTCTCTCCCCGTTTCCAGCTTCAGAAAAATACAAAAAATAAATAAATAAATAAATAAATAAATAAATAAATAAATAAATAAAATGCATTCTGATTGAGTCCAAGTATGTAGAGTTCCAAAAACAGGACAAACTAAAATAGCTTTAGAGATGCATAATTAGATGGTAACCATATAAAAATATAAAGAAAAGCAAGGAAGCAATTACCATTCAAGCCAGAAGAGTGGTTGTCTCTGAAGGGAAGGCAGAGAGTACCTGGAGGGTCAGGAGTGGGCTCTGGGGACGGCTCGTGTTTCATTTCTGAACCGGAATGGTGTTACACAGGTGTTTGCTTGTGATCATTCATTGAGCTACCTGCTTTGTTTCTGTACATTTTTCTGTAGGTATATTTTATTTCATGGCAAAGAGTTTTAAATTGTATCTGTCTCAGAAGATTCCTGTAAGATCGTGCATCGGATCCAGTTGCAAAGAGACTGACAGTATCAAAAGTCAGCAACTCTGATTATCATTGGATTAGAATTTTGAGTGTGACCTGCTCATGTGTGTGGAACTCAGAAGAGGATTTATGGGTGGTCCACATAGTCATAGAAGGTCACCTCAGGAACGTATGTAAGGCACAGGTGGGTAGGCAATGTCAAGAGCTGAGACATCATGGACCAGCCCAGACACGGCATCTGGTTCTTTCAACCAGCAGACCATGGCCTGACCTGTGAGCTGGAATGCTGGGGTGGCCAGGTCGAAACCCTAGGCTTGCCCAGTCAAGGCACACATGAGAAGCAACTACGAGTTGATGCTTCCCGCTCCTCCCACACACCTCGCCTTTCCCTCTCTCTCTCCTGTCTCTAAAATCAATAATAAATAAAATCTTTAAAAAAAAAAATACCAGCAGCACTGGCCAGATAGCTCGGTTGGTTAGAGCATTGTCCCGAAGCATAGAGGTGGCCAGTGCGGTCCCCAGTCAGGGCACACACAGGAACAGATCGATGTTCCTGTCTCTATCTCACTCTCTCCCTCCCTCTCTCTCAAATCAGTAAAGTTAAAAATTTTAAAAAACAAAAACCAAAAAACCCAGCAGTTCATGGAGTCCCCCAACCATGAAGGCCCAAGTTCAGCGATAGGAAGGTACTTGAGTGAATCAGACTGAGAGCTCTGGAGGACGGGGTTATGCCAGTTATAGCTCTAAGCATCTCCTACCATTGCTCAGTGAGGCCTGCTTTGGAAAGAGCCCCAGCCTGTGAGTGCTACTCAGCCTTGGCCAGATCAGTCAGGACCCTGTGGGTATGTGGGGCCCAGAGACAGAAGTGGGGGACTCCACCCACATTAGCCTCCAGGCTTCAGAAAGCCTCTCGCTGCCACCCACTCTTTGGCCCCCTGCTGGGCAGAGCAGTGCAGGGAAGATCTATACTATAGATCTATACTATAGATTCTATAGGGTGTGATCTGCCTCAGGCAGGCACAACGAGCTAAAGGCTGCCCGCGCTTCCTGAAGCCACCCAGACAATGAGAGTTGGCAACCTTTGTTTATTAAGGCAAGTGTATTGAGGTATAATTTTTATACAATTAAACTCACCCTTTTGAGCATATAGTTCAATGAGTTTGACAAATATGTATGTTCTCATAATTACCACCGCAATCCAGATGCACATGTCTGTCACCCCAAGATTTCCCTCAGCCCTTTACAGCCAATCCCCTCCTTCTGCCCTTGGCCCCTGGCAACTGCTGATCTGTGTTCTGTCCCTATCCTTTTGTCTTTCCTAGAATGTCAAGTAATGGAATCATTCAGATTGTTGCCTTTTGAATCTGGCTTCATTCACTAAGTATAATGCTTTTGAGAATCATCTGTGTGGTTGCAAGTATCAATAATTTCTTCCTTTTTATTGCTAAGTAATGTATCACTGTATGGATATATCACAGTTAGGTGGACATTTGGGTTGTTTCCAGTTTGGGCAATTGCTGCTCTATGCATTCACATACAGCTCTTTTAGTGGACACATATTTTCATTTCTCTAGGGTAAATACCCAGGAGTGAGATTGCTGGGTTGTATGGTACATGTGTATTTATCTTAATAGGACACTCACAAACTCTTTTCCAAAGTGGGTATACTTCATCTTTGGTTTTATTCCCATTGGTGGAACTGTTCTCTCATCATCAAAAGCAGGACCACTGTGGAAAGACCACTAATTCAGTGAGAAACTCAAATTATGGAAGAGTTGTAAAAGTTTTTGCTGTTTTAGTTCTTTAAGTACCAACCACAACTCTAAGGATTGAGGCAGGAACACCCACACCTCCTGGATGACCAACTGTCTCAGTTTGCCCAAGACTCTCCTGGTTTTAGCACTAAAAGTCTTACATCTTAGGAGACCCCTCAGTCCTAGGACCAAACTGGGACAGTTAGTCATTCTATTACTGAGTGTCAGACATTGTGCTAGGCATTGTGCATCCATAACATCATTTTATCCACAGGCCAGTGTCAAGGGAAGGTTTGCTTCTCCCATCTTGAGCATAAGGAAACAGTCTTTGAGAGGTTAAGTTTATTCCCCAGCCGACACTCCAGAAGAGGTAGAGCCAAACATTGGCAACAGGCCCACCAGACTCCAAAGCACTGGTGTGTTGTTCCAAGGCAGATCTCATTCCCAAGATGCTGAGATTTGGGCCTCAGGGGTATAGGCCACCATGGAGCTTTGCTGCCCTCTGGTGGCAGATATGGTGGCACTGTGGGTCTGAGTCCACTCTTGTGGGGTGGAGAGGCCAGAAGCCACCCTTTCTTCCCAAAGAGCAGGACTTCAAATCTGGCCTCAGTTCCACCAGTGTCTGTGGGGGCCCTTGGTCCATCCATCTGTGAGTCACATGATCGCTTAGGGCCTCACAGACCCAGCGCCAGACTGCTGGGTTTGAGCCTGTGTGACCTTGTGTCAGTCACTCACCCCTCTGGGCCTCAGTTCCTTATCTATAAATCAGAATGACAAACATGTCAACACAGACTAGACTTAAACTGAGGTTGTTATTACCAGCTCCTCACACCCACATGCCCACATGCCTTAACTCTCCTTCACCTTTCTACATTCATTCACTTTACTTCCATCCAGCAGTTATCCACCAAACACCAGCTCTGTGCCAGACCCTGAGCTGGGGGTGCCAGGGAAACAGCTTCCCTCCTGGCTCTGTATTTTCCACTAATCCACAGTCTCATGTGTTTATTCCTTCCTTCATCCGTTCATTCACCATGGTGTATCCATTTATTTATTGACTGTTCTTTTTTTTTTTTTTGGCTTCACAGAGAGAGAGAGTCAGAGAGGGATAGACAGGGACAGACAGACAGGAACAGAGAGATGAGAAGCATCAATCATTAGTTTATCGTTGCGTGTTGCAACACCTTAGTTGTTCATTGATTGCTTTCTCATATGTGCCTTGACCGCGGGCCTTCAGCAGACTGAGTAACCCCTTGCTCAAGCCAGCGACCTTGGGTCCAAGCTGGTGAGCTTTTTGCTCAAACCAGATGAGCCCATCGCCCCCTCGTGGGCAGAGCATCGCCCCCTGGTGGGCATGACGGGTGGATCCCAGACGGGCGCATGCGGGAGTCTGTCTGTCTCTCTCTGTTTCCAGCTTCAAAAAACAAACAAACAAACAAAAAAAAACAGATGAGCCCTCGCTCAAGCTGGTGACCTCAGGGTCTCTAACCTGGGTCCTCCACATCCCATTCCGATGCTCCATCCATTGTGCCACCACCTGGTCAGGCTCTTTTTTTGTTTTTAATCACAGTTGACAGTGATATTATTTTATAGTGTTCATTCATTTTTCTCATATTTTCACTCACTTAGCTTCTTTATTCATTCATCTACACTGATCATCGCACTTACATGTTCATTCATTCTTTATTTTTTCAGGCAGTTGTTCACTCCCTTCCAGCCTCCCCTTCATTCCCCTGTTCTGCAAATATTCTAGAAATACTACTGTACTCTAGGCCAGGATTATATGCTGAGATTCTGGCTAAACTCTCTTCCCAGACTTGTGGGTAGACAGATGGTGAGGACACACTGTGGCGCCTACTACCTGCCAGTCATTGGGACTGAGAGCAGGGGAGCACCAATAAGGAAGCGACTGTCTACCTGGAAGAGGGGTCTGGGGGCAGTCAGAGGTTTCACGGAGGAAGTAGCATTTAAACCAAGTTAAGAAGAGTGTGAGGGAGCTCTCCAGGGAGGAAACAACACTCCACATAGTGTGTGTGTGTGTGTGTGTGTGTGTGTGTGTGTGTGTGTGTGTGTGTTTAGGGGAAAGTGAGGTGCTTGCAAGGCTGGAGTAAGTGATATAGGCTCATGTGTCCCAGGCCAAGCTCTCCTTAGGTTCCAGTGACAGACATGGTCCACTCAAGAACTGCCCCTAACTCATCACTCTTGGTTCCTGGAAAATGACCCAGTATCAGGCAGCACCCTGTTATAGGAGTCACCTGTCCAACCTCTAGACACTCAAATGGGCAAGCTATCCTGGGCTGAGCAGGCAATGGCAGCAGTAGTATCTGAGGTACCTGGCCCCCAAAATCGCTTGGTTATCCAGCAAATTTTTAAGTGCCTTACTGTGAGCCAGGCCTTTCCCTAGACACTGGGCACACAGCAGTGAACAAGACAGAACTTCCCTTCTCTAGAGCAGGCACAAATGATAAACAAAAAAACCAACAAATGTGAAGACCACCAAGAAATACTTCTAGCTGAACAAGTTAGGTTTATTACCTCTTTCTAAGAGAAAGTCTGCAGCAAGAGGGTGTTTGAGAGGACTTACAGGATTCTGGTTTAGGTTAAGTGATTTGGGGAAGGGTTCAAGTATGTGGGCTTCTATTCTAGATTAGATGCTCTATGATTGAATGTTTTGTTTTGTTTTGTTTTTTAAGTGAGAGGAGAAGAGATAGACTCCCACATGCTCCCCAACTGGGTTTCATCCAGCAACTGGTCTGGGGACAATGCTGGAATCAACCAAGCTATTTTTAGTGCCTGAGGCCAACACTCAAACCATCCGACCTATCCTCAGACCTATCCTCAGTGCCCGGGACTGATGCTGGGACCAACCAAACCACTGGCTGTGGGAGGGAAGAGAGCAGGGTGAGAGGGAGGGGAAGAGAAGCAGATGGTCACTTCTTACATATGCTGTGATGGGGATGGAACCCAGGACATCCATACCCAGGCCAACGCTCTATCCACTGAGCAAACTGGCCAGGGCCATATGACTGGATGTCTTAAATATTTAAATTGGGAGAAATGAATCTAACTTAATGCTGTAAAGAAACAGCAGTTACTCATATTAGCCAGAGTGGCAAAAATGTTTAGCCTTTATCTGGTTCCAAAGATATTCTTATTTTTATTTGAGCTCAAACATGATTACAGAGCATTCTTATTTATGTCTTGCTCCATCACGTTTACAGACTAGTCTAGAGTGGTGTTGGCCTTCCAGGAAATCACTTTCTTCTTTGTGCCTTGGCCGGGGGGGTGGGGGGGGGACACCAGAGCTGGTGACCCCTTGCTCAAGCCAGTGACCTTGGGCTTCAAGCCAGCAACCGAAAGCCAGCGACCATGGGGTCATGTCTACCATCCCACGCTCAAGCCAGCAACCCCGAGCTCAAGCCTCAAGCCTAGCTGGTGGGCCTGCACTCAAGCGGAATGAGCCCCTGCTCAAACTGGCGACCTCAGAGTTTCCAACCTGGGTCCTCCATGGCCCAGTGAGATGCTCTATCCCCTGCACCACCCCCTGGTCAGGCTCTGGGAAATTGCTGATATCCAACAGGAGAGCAGCCAGGTCTAGCTGTGAGTACCAGGCCAGCTTCCAGATGTCTTGCTCCATCACGGGGGGGGGGGGGGGGGGGGGGGGGCGGCAGCTCTTCCCTTTCTCACAAGAAAGTCTCATTCACTCGGCTGAGGTATGGTTGCTGGGTGCCAGATGCAGAATAATTCGAGGACTGGAAAAGTAGGCTGGGGCAGAACCCTAGGGCCTGCAGGACCTCCTCTGGCCCAGGGTCATGGGAGTTCCGCTGCCGGGATTGCTCAGAAGCAGGAAAGAAAACCAAGCAGCTTTGATCAAAACAACCCTGCCGTCCCCGGCTCATAAATATTCAGCAACCTGCTTCAACTTGCGATTCCGTCCCAGCCACGTCCAGCTGGGAGACTGCGCTTGCGTCGCGGGCGCGCGTCTCTAGCGTCATACGTGCGCGCTGCCGCCGCTCGCTAAGGAAGCCGTAGAGCTGACATGGCGAGTTCAGCCGCTTCATCGGTACGACCGCCGAGGCCGAAGAAAGAGCCGCAAGCGCTTGTCATCCCCAAGAATGCGGCAGAGGAGCAGAAGCTCAAGCTGGAGCGGCTCATGAAGAACCCGGTGAGATGAGGCGTGGACTCGTCAGCCCCTCCGAGTTCCATCTCCTTCCGTTCCTGCGCCTCTGCGGGGCCCACAACCCACGTCCCCCTCCTCCAAACTCAGGAACTCACTACCCCAGCCCCAGAGCCAGTATGTAGTAAGGTGTAGGCTGACCCAGAGATGGAGAGCTTCCTTCTGCGCTTGTGTTACAGCCCATCCAGGATGGGGGCGCTGTGGATCGGCTTTCCGTGCTCCAAGAGCTTTTTCGTTTTTGTATTTGTTTTTTGTCTTTTTTATGAACAGAAGCGTGAGGAACGTTAGACTGGAAAGATAGAGCCCTAGGGTTAGCACAAGGGTTATTTTCTTCTAAGGAGTACCTTGTTGGACGTATTGGGGCAAGTCACTCCCCCCGTCCAGGCCTCAGCCTCCTCAGTCATAAAGTCTCATATCTTTGACTAGAAAGGATTGACTCTCCGTATAGTAGGGTTAAAGTTGGAGGCTTCCAGCCATACATGGTGATATGCGTTTGGGGTCTTTTCTGGACGTTAAGGATAGCCTTAACATGCTTTAGGCTGTAGTAGACCCCAAAGTATACAGGATGTAGTAAAGCTAAGACAGAGGGAAGAGGATAAAATCAGCATTGAGTCCCAGGAGCAAAGCAGCCTTACTTAATTAGGCTAGGTAAATTGTTTGGTTATAAGAGATGTGACTTTGTCAGAAGGTTTATACTTACAAGTGCTTTTCTGTTAAATATTTCAGGACAAACCAGTTCCAGTTCCAGAAAAAATGAATGAATGGGCACCTCGACCTCCCCCAGAATTTGTCCGAGATGTAATGGGTAATATCTTTTGGGGAGTGTATGTGTATGTAAATATAATTTTTGAAGTATAGATATAAAAACCTTTGCAGTTAGTACATGTTAATTAGATCTCTATTAGGCAAAAAAAAAAAAAAAAGTTCACTGGTTCAATATTTTGCTCTCACAATGAAGGGGTTTGGCTTTAGAGAATTTTCTTATGCATTGTTTTTAGTAGTGCCTTGTATTGGTTATTTCTAAATGGAAATAATTGTATTATTTTTTTGGGTTGTAAATTAACATATACTAATAGAAAATTAGTTGGTTGTCAATTAGCATATACTGAAGAAAAATAAGTGATAGGGTATTAAAAAAGTTTGAACCACCTGTAATTTCATTGTTCCACTTGTAACATTATGATAGAGCCCTCCAACTCTCTTTATAGTCCAACCACTGCTGAAGAAAAAATGTTTTTAGAAAAATATGGTTGTTCCACACATACTATTTGGTAACCAACTTTTTTTTACTTAATA
Source organism: Saccopteryx leptura (assembly GCF_036850995.1). NCBI lineage: Eukaryota > Metazoa > Chordata > Mammalia > Chiroptera > Emballonuridae > Saccopteryx > Saccopteryx leptura. The sequence continues at coordinate 190,675,348 of NC_089506.1, forward strand.
TGTCATGGACGTCTTTTCAGCTCAGTAGAAACTCAGCATGTTAAATCTGGCAGGGAGGGAAAGGTCATAGGTTCCTGGTCACTGGCCACATTCTGTTTCTCTTAGTACTGCATTAGAGTGGAATTTTTAGTGACTTCATATTCACTATCCATACAACAAATATTTAATAATACCTAGACAGTGTACTGGGCACTGTGCTAGATTCTGTGGTATAGTGGGGAAGAGGACAGGCCGTCGCTTCCATTGCCTGAGTTTCTTTCTTTGGTCACTTTTAATTAAAGGTAGCCTGTGTTGATAACTGGAGCTCATAAAGAACTCTGAACTGTCCTGGCTATAGGTTCAAGCGCTGGGGCCGGCAGTGGAGAGTTCCATGTGTATAGGCATCTGCGCCGGAGAGAATATCAGCGACAGGACTACATGGATGCCATGGCTGAGAAGGTCAGTAAACAAGGAGGCTGGCTGAGTCCTTGGGTTTGAGCAGTGTGCACTTAAAACTTTTAGAAAAAAACTTTTTTTTTTTTTTTGTATTTTTCTGAAGCTGGAAACGGGGAGAGACAGTCAGACAGACTCCCGCATGCGCCCGACTGGGATCCACCCGGCACGCCCACCAGGGGCAAAGCTCTGCCCACCAGGGGGCGATGCTCTGCCCCTCCAGGGCGTCGCTCTGTTGCTACCAGAGCCACTCCAGCACCTGGGGCAGAGGCCAAGGAGCCATCCCCAGCGCCCGGGCCATCTTTGCTCCAATGGAGCCTCGGCTGCGGGAGGGGAAGAGAGACACAGAGAGGAAGGAGAGGGGGAGGGGTGGAGAAGCAAATGGGCGCTTCTCTTGTGTGCCCTGGCCGGGAATTGAACCCGGGACTTCTGCACGCCAGGCCGACGCTCTACCACTGAGCCAACCGGCCAGGGCCAGAAAAAAAACATTTAAAAAAAATTTTAGCTTGACCAGGTGGTGGTGCAGTGGATAGAGCACCGGACTGGGACACAGAGGATCCAGGTTTAAAACCTGAGGTTGCCGGCTTTAGCACATGCTCATCCGGCTTGAGCATGGGATCATAGACATGACCCCAAGGGCGCTGACTTGAGTCCAAGGTCACTTGCTCTGCTGTAGCCCCCTGGTCAAGGCACATATGAGAAAACAATCAATGACCAACTAAGGTGCCACAACGAAGGACTGATGCTTCTTATCTCTCTCCCTCCCTGTCTGTCTGTCCCTCTCTCTCACTCTGTCAAAAAAAAAAGAAAAAAAATAATAAAATAAAATCTTTAAAAAAAAAAAAGAAAGATATCCCTGCAGCTCTTAATGGGAAATATATAAGTTTTAAGAGCTATGTGTCAGAAACAGTGGACGAAGATTAAATATATATTTTGTAATATAAGTCACAATGTCACACTAAGGCCTTGGCTAAACAGAGCCAGTTGTGCTGCCTCTTCTCTCAAGGAGTACAGTGTGCTCCCTCTGAGCTTCTCACATTTTGTTGTGCATGAGTGGCCTTGTTACCAGACAGCTTCTGCTGCCGGGGTGGGGGTGGGGGGGTGCTCCCGTCCCCCACAGTTTGGGACCTTTCGCATGTCAGGTGACCTCTGGGTTCTTGACTTGTGCAGGAAAAATTTCAAGGCAGGAGTCCAGGTGAAAGTGAGAGTAGCCTGACCTGCAGTGGCGCAGTGGGTAAAAGCATCGACCTGGAACGCTGAGGTCGCTGGTTCGAAACCCCGGGCTTCCCTGGTCAAGGCACATATGGGAGTTGATGCTTTCTGCTTCTCCCTCCCTTCTCTCTGTCTCTCTGTCTCTCTCTCTCTCTCTGTCTGTCTCCTCTCTAAAATGAATAAATAAAATCTTTAAAAAAAGAAAAAGAAAAAGAAAGTGAGAGTAAACTTATTAAAGCTTGTGACAGGCAAACGAAGGGCGCCTGAAGATAGGGTGGGGGTAAGCCTCGGACAAGCTGCCGCTGCCCACTGCTCCCCTGCGTGCAGGTCTCATCAGAACCCTAGAGCTTAGGATGGAATAAGCAAAGCACACATCTGAGGAAAGGGGGGTGCAAGTGTACTCAAAGAAGAGAGGCAGGGGGCCTTCCTTTGTCCTGTTTTCCTAGATGGGTATTTTAGGGGGAGGTCCCTGTGGAGAATCTCAACAGACTAGTCATTAGATTTCTGGTGTGTTGTTCAGTATGCTGATGTATTAAAATGAGCATATAATAGGACCTGGGGTCATTTGCTGGTTGGTTTTACCTGTATCTTGGATTAGGCTGGCTCTAATTGGCTTTTATTGTCTAGTTCCCTGATTATGGTAAGTTAAACCATCTGCTCTTAGGTATCTTCAGTTAGGGAGGCTAACTGAAGGGTCTTGTGATTTATTAGCTGGCTGTTAATTGCTAGCTGCTGTTTGTCTAACGACCATTTGTCTCAGTTTCCTTATTGCACTTGCCAGGGAATTTTCCTAGTTTCTTACTGACCTGCCTCAGTATTTTAATGAACTGAAACTTACTTCACCATCAGAGAGCCCAGTATTGATTTCCCACACCACCTGTGGAGCAACCAGTTACAGTTAAAGTGGCCTGGAGACCTAGATGTGCCTATAGCACCCCCACTGGTGTGACCTCTAGAGCTCATATCCGGCCCACAGTGTGTCTAAATGATGCGGAATATTTTGCAGCAAAAATTGGATGTAGAGTTTCAGAAGAGACTGGAAAAGAATAAAGTTGCTGCAGAGGAGCAGACTGCAAAGCGTCGGAAAAAGCGGTAAGGGCTTTGTGGTGTTCCATAACTAAGAGACTTTTAAGGGCAGGAAATGGGAAAGTAGATGGTTGGTGAATGAGTCCTTGCAATCAAAATTTCACCTGAATAACCTGTAGAGGTTTTGGGTGTTACAGCCCATCATGGAACAGTGCAATAGAAGAAGGGCTTTTCTTCCAGTACCTGGGGAGAAATAAAGCCATTTATTGTGGCCCTTCCCTAGCTCCTTTTAAATTCTCCAGAGCTTGGAGGTCAGCACTTCCATGATCATATGCATTTCTGTCTTCTTCACTTCTGTATTTTAACATCAGGTTTAACTAGGGGATGTCAATGAACTTCTCATTTAGCTTCTTCCTTAAATTAGAGCCTGTGACCTCCCTAAATGACTATATGAGTATATAGGTTGAATGTGTGTGTGTTTTAATATGCTTCCTTGTAAATGTAAGAAACATCCAAATCTGTAGGGAAGTTTTATAAGAATTTATTTGAGCCAAACTGACAGCTTCTAGGAAGCAAGGTCTCAAATGCCCCCCAGAAAGGCAGTTTGCAGCTTCTTCTAAGCCTTTGAAATTGAGGGAAGTAAGAAAGGTTACAGGAAGGTGATAGAAAGCAAAATGGAAACTGGACTACAGGATGGTGAACCAGGTTATGTGTTCTCTTGAGCATGGTTACGTTAAAAGGTCATTTCAAAGTTGTGTTAACCTAGGTGCACTTAAACAATGGACAGGGCTTGCTTAAGGCAAAGGTAAACCTTTAACTAAAGTTACATGCCTGGGTATGGCCACCTACCATGACGTGCACAGTTAGGAGTTTATGATCAGATCACCCTGTGAGGTTACTTTCAGTAGAACCCCATTTTTATCCACTTCTTCAGCTCTAAGAGCTGAACAGGATTTATAAAATACTCTCTTAAAATCTTGGAGTGAAGAAGCATTCTCCAGTATTTCTGAAATTGCTTTAATTACTTCAGAACTCCCAAGGATTTCTCTTGATTCGTGAAGAAAACAGCTTGATAAAATGTTGGTAATGATGGTGGAGCAGAACCATAAGAAAGTATTTCTTTCATTTTATTATTGTAGTGTTTGTGTGATTATAAAGTCTTTAAAATCCTATTAGTAGATGTTTCTAAAATAAGGTAGCTAAGTAATTAATGTATTTATATTATATTTGTAGCCAGAAGTTAAAAGAGAAGAAATTATTAGCAAAGAAGATGAAACTTGAACAGAAGAAACAAAAAGAAGGTGAGTGGTACCCACTTCTCTTGTTTTGACCTTTTTTGGTGTTAATCACAGAAGCTGACCTGTCAACAATGAGATTTAGAGTTTGAAACTGGTTGGCTGGACAGTGAAGAACTGAGGGCTTACTTCTATTTAGTTAGGGCTCATCTAATTGCAAGTGTCAGAAAGCCAAACTGTGTTAAGCACAAAAGAAAGACACTGAGTCATATTAAGTCCAATTCAGGACCAGACCTTTCAGGCATGACTATTAAAAGAACTTTGAGTTGTTAATTGGCATTCACTATTTCCTTCTGTCCTATGGCACCCTATCTTCAGGCAGGCTTATATCTTCCTTTTGGTTGTGAGGTTCCTGGGGACTGCAGCCTGCCTCATTCTTGTCTAGTAGGAAAGACTAAGGGGCTGTCCCTAGAAAAAGTGTTTTTATGTCCCTTTGTCTCTGATTGAGTCACTTGGTAAGTCAATTAATATCTTTGGCTATAAGAAACAGAAAACTGCCTGACCAGGCGGTGGCACAATGGATAGAGCATCGGACTGGGATGTGGAGGACCCAGGTTCAAGACCCCGAGGTCACCAGCTTGAGTGCGGGCTCATCTGGTTTGAGCAAAGCTCACCAGCTTGGACCCAAGGTCGCTGGCCCAAGCAAGAGGTTACTCGGTCTGCTGAAGGCCCACGGTCAAGGCACATATGAGAAAGCAATCAATGAACAACTAAGGTGTCGCAATGCGCAACGAAAAACTAAAGATTGATGCTTCTCATCTCTCACCGTTCCTGTCTGTCTGTCCCTGTCTATCCCTCTCTCTGACTCTCTCTGTCTCGGAAAAAAATTTTTTTTTAAATATTTTTTAAAAAATAAGAAAGGATTGTTTGGGGAAAAAAAGTTACAGAAAACTAACTAGCAGTAGTTAAACAAAGAGGAGTTCATTTTTCTTTCTGTTCTTTTTTTTCTTTTCCTTTTTCCAAGTGAGAGGAGGGGAGATAGAGAGATAGACTCCCTGCATGCACCTCAGCTGGGAGGCAACCTCATCTGGGGCCATGCTCGCAACTGAGCTATTTTTATTTTTAGCACCTGAGGCTGAGGCTCCACAGAACCATCCTCAGTGCCCAGAGCTAATGCTCTTGAAGCAATCAAAGCATGGATGCAGGAGAGGAATAGAGAGAGAGAGAAGGGGGAGAGGAAGGGTGGAGAAGCAGATGGTTGCTTCTCCTGTGTGCCCTGACAGGGAATCGAACCTGGGGCATCCACACACCGAGCCAAGCTGTACCCCTGAGCCAGACGGCCAGGGCCCATGTTTCTTACATTAATGGGAAAACTGGTTGTAGGTAGCAGCCTGGTCAGTCTGGTATGGTTCAGCAGTTCAGATGCGTCAGGTCCAGCTTCCCTACAGTTCTCTTGGCCTTGATCCTGTGGGCATTCTAGGGCTGCTGCAGCTCCTGGCATCATACCTATGTTCAAAGCAGAAAGAAGAGGGAAGAAAAGTGCTACTTGTCTGATCTGTTATTTTTTTTTACTGAAGAGCAACCCCCCCCCCTCCCAGAAATGCCCAGCAATTGTCACCTTATATATCATTGATCAGTATTGAGTCACTTTACTATCTCTTGCTCCCATGAGGCTGGATGAATAGAAAATAGAATGGTCATGACTATCTTTAACCTGTCATGATCCATGTGGAGTATGGAGAAGAGACCTGGTACATGGCAGCCTGGAAGGAATTGAGATTTTGTTCACAAGAAGGAATAGGGAGTGAATAATGTGTCAGTACCCACAGTACTTCCAGTCTTGCCTCCCTCTGAACCTATCAAAAGGCAGAGGTGCCAACCGCTCTCCAGGGAACCCCTGGGCCAAGAGCCAGGGACAGAGCGGCCCCAGATAAGAAGGACCCAAGGATACTAAGAGACAAAAAATTAGCATCTCTCTATAGCATTACTGAATTTGTGCCAATTCCCTAGTTGACTAGGCATGAATCTTGATTGGACACTTGCGATTTTTGGTCTCAAAGTCAGACTTTCACTAACATACTGCAATGTGATTGGCCCCTTCCAGAACCAGTTTTCTTATGAGTTGTAAGTTGTAAATGTACTGTAAGACACATTAGCCTGACCTGTGGTGGCGCAGTGGGATGGAGCGTCAATCTGGAACACTGAGGTCGCCAGTTCAAAACCCTGGACTTGCCTGGTCAAGGCATATATGGGAAGTTGATGCTTCCTGTTCCTCCTCCTTCTCTCTCTCTCTCTCCTCTTTGAAAATTGAATAAATAAAGTCTTTAAAAAAAAAAAAAAAAAAAAAGACACATTATTTATGGTATGATTTTTCCCACCATTTCCTAGAAGTTATTTTACAAGGCCTGGGGAAAGGCTGTTTTACACCAAGTCAGGTTGAATAAAGATAATCCTTGCAAGTGTAAGTTTCCAGGGACTGCCAGACAGGTCAGATGAGGACAGACTGTGTGTGTAACTTCAGAGGAACTCCCAATGCAGTTTACCTCTCCCAGTGGTTGGTGTGCTACAAGAATTTTTAAAACATGCAACACCTGGCTATTTAGTCAGGATGCTGACCTCATTTCCTTCAGATTGTCGAATAAAAAATGACAACAGCCCACACAACAGTAGCCATCCCATATGAATGAATCCAAGTTATACCTATTTTTTTTGTCAGATCATTAAAAATACATTTTTTGAAATGCTGCAGAATTTTAGTAATTAGTAATATGTGTTATGAAATGAAAAAGGTTAAAAGTCACTACTCTAGAGATTACTATGTGTATGTACTACTTCCACAGACTACGTGGAATCAGTATTTCACCACTTTACTTGGAATGTAGAAACTTTTCACTACATAGCTTCGTTTACCCTTTATGTTGTAGCTGCCTTATATGTTACATCTCTATATACAGTGTGTCCGTAAAGTCATAGTGCACTTTTGACTGGTCACAGGAAAGCAACAAAAGACGATAGAAATGTGAAATCTGCACCAAATAAAAGGAAAACTCTCCCAGTTTCATACCTACTCAGTGCAGTTCGATGTGGGCTCATGCACAGATTTTTTAGGGCTCTTTAGGTAGCTATCCCATATATCCTCTACAGACTCATCACTGACTGATGGCCTACCAGAACGGGGTTTCTCCACCAAACTGCCGGTTTCCTTCAACTGCTTATCCCACCGAGTAATGTTATTCCTATGTGGTGGCACTACGTTATAAACGCGCCGATATTCACGTTGCACTTTGGTCATGGATTCGAATTTAGCGAGCCACAGAACACACTGAACATTCCTCTGTACTGTCCACATCTCGACTGGCATGGCCGTGGGCTGCTCCGTTGTATACATGGTGTTACGTCATCATCTGCGCGTGCGCACATGCTGCCACATCATCCTACAGAAACTGGAAGGGTTTTCCTTTTATTTGGTGCAGATTTCACTTTTCTATCATCTTGTTGCTTTCCTGTGACCGATCAAAAGTGTACCATGACTTTACAGACACATTGTATATATTAGATGTTATTTTTGTTTTCAGCCGTCAAATATCTATTAAGATCTCAAAAGGAGAATAGTTTACAGTAGTAACCAGATAGTTTCTGTTCTCCCTTCATTCCTAATGTTCCAATCTTGTCTCCAGTATCATTTCCCTTGTGTCTGAAGAACTTCCTTTAGTCAGAACCGGTCTGGTCTGCTGACTCGGAATTTTCTTGCCTTTTCTTCGCATGAGGCTCCTACCTTCTACCATCCATTTACTTAATTGTTCAATTCCAATATACATGGATAATGGTTTCAGAATTGTTAACCTGTTACATATGGGAAACAACTTTATCAACTAGAATACAGTGCTATGTAGAGTTCTTTTTGCCTTTAGTCTAACAGACTATTTCTGAAATTAGGTAGGTTAGCATCTCTTCTCCACCCCTTCACAGAATTTTCATCCATATAGTTGGATTTATGTATCACATTCTCATTGTATCCTGGGATCCTTGACATTTTAAAATTTGCATATATTAAGATTTATTCATTGTGCTGTAAAATCTGAGTTTTGACAAACACATAGTATCTTGTATTCACTATTACAATATTATGCAGAATAGTTTCACCGGCAAAAAAAAATCACCTGTGCTTCACTATTCAACCTCTTTCCCACCCCTAGTCCCTGGCAATCACTGATCTGTTTACCATTCCTATACATTTCTTTTTTTAAAGATTTTGTTTATTGGTTTTAGAGGAGAGGGAGAGAAAGGTGGGAGCAGCAGGATGCATCAACTTGTAATAGTTGTTTCCCATATGTGCCTTGACTGGACAAGCCCGGGGTTTCGAACTGGCAACCTCAGCATTCCAGGTCAATGCTTTATCCAACTGTACCGCCACAAGTCAAACTTCATCCGTATAGTTTTGCTTTTTTCACAGTGTCATTTGGTTGGAAATACGCAATTTGTAGCCTTTTCAGGCTGGCTTCTTTCATTTAGAAGACAGAATGCATTTAAATCCATTCATGTCTGCATGACTTCATAGGTCATTCCTTTTTATTGTTGAATAGTATTTCATTGTATATACCACAGCTTATTTATTCATCCACCTATGGAAAGATATCTTGGTTGTATCCAATTTTTGGAGATTCTGAATAAAGCTGCTATGTGATAGTTTTTGTGTGGCTATAAGTTTTCAAATCTGTTGAATACACACCTAGAAAGATGATTGCTGATCACATGATAAGAGGATGTTTAGCTTTGTAAGAAACTGTCAAACTGTCTTCCAAAGTGGCAGTACCATTTAGCATTTCCATCAGTAATGAATAAGTTCCTGTTGCTCTCCATCCTTGCCAGCATTGGTATTAGTTTTTAAAATTTTAGCCATAGTAATGTGTTATGGTACCTTGGGCTTTTGTTGTTATTGTTGTTGGGGAGAGAGACACACAAAGACAGGAAGAGAGAGAGATGAGAAGCGTGAACTCTTAGTTGCATCACTTTAGTTGTTCATTTATTGCTTCTCATATATTCCTTGACCCGGGGCTCCAGACAAGCCAGTGACCCCTTGCTGAAGCCAGGGACCTTGGGCTTCAAGCCAGTGACCATGGGGTCATACCTATGACCCCACGCTCAAGCCCATGACCCTGCGCTCAAGCTGGATGAGCCCCCACTCAAGCCGGTAACCTCAGGATTTTGAACCTGGGACCTCAGCATCCCACATCGATGCTATTATCCACTGAGCCACCACCAGTCAGTCAGTATCTTGTTGTTGTTGTTATTTTTTTATTTTTAGTGAGAGAGACAGAGGGACAGATAGGGACAGACAGGAAGGGGAAGAGATGAGAAGCATCAGTTCTTTGTTGCAGCACTGTAGTTGTTCATTGATTGGTTTCCCTTATATGCCTTGACCAGGGGGCTCCAGCCGAGCCAGTGACCCCTTGCTTAAGCCAGTGACCTTGGACTTCAAACCAGAGACCTTTGGTCTCAAGCCAGCTACCATGGGGTCATGTCTATGACCCTACGCTCAAGCCAGCAACTTCGCTATCAAGCTGGTGAGCGGCACTCAAGCCAGCAACCTCAGGGTTTCTAACCTGGGTCCTCTGTGTCCTAGGCCGATGCTCTATCTACTGCGCCACTGCCTGGTCAGGCTTGTTGTTTTAATTTGTGACAGCATTTTAAAAATTCTTATGTCCTCAACATTAAGCATAGTAGTAATAAGTGCTTTATGTATTTATATTGAAAGAATGGGTGAAATAATTTTGTTGAATTACCAAATGACTTGAATATGCACCAAATTCCTAGGTTTATTCTCTTTGAGAGTGATATTTCTAGGCCCTGACAACATGTTTCCTGCATAGGAATTAATAGTGTTTACTATTGAGGTCTACATTTTCAGGGGTTTTTCAATCACAAGAGATGCTTTAAGCCCTCCTCTGCTAATAAGCATCTCAGACATCCAGAACACCCCATTTCACAAACATCCAGGTTAACCAATATTTTACTCTTTCTTCAAGATCAGAATTAAAGATCAAACCTATGCTCTGGTCATGCTGTGTTCAGACCTGTGCAGGTATGGATGGTGGTTCTTAGAGAGACTTGAGGCAGCTAGAATATGCTACGTTATGGAATAAAACAGAAGTAATCAGCAGTTTCAGCCTTAGTGCCCGAGTTCTCCAGCTGCAAGTGGTAAGACCCTGATCCCCTCAGCCTCCAGGGTGGAGACTGAATGCCCAAGGCCTTCGACAAGCTGCCTCATGTGCCATAGAAATCTTGTCCTTTTCCATGTGTGCCACAACATGAGAGGGCTTCGGGAGTACTGCCCAGTGAGCCCAGGGAGCTGAGAGCTAGGTTTTTGTCCCCTCTTGGGTTTTCCCTTGAGCTCTCCGTAGTATGTATTTTTTTTTCCAAAGTAGGCGGGAGGCAGACAGACAGACTCTCATATGTGCCCAACTGGGATCCACGCGGCATGCCCACCAGGGGATGATGCTCAGCCTATCTGGGGCGTTGCTCCACTGCAACTGGAGCCATTCTAGCGCCTGAGGCAGAGGCCATGGAGCCATCCTCAACGCCCGGGCCAACCTTGCTCCTATGGAGCCTTGGCTGCTGGAGGGAAAGAGAAATAGAGAGAAAGGAGAGAGGGAAGGGTAGAGAAGCAGTTGGGCACTTCTGTGTGCCCTGGCCAGGAATTGAACCCGGGACTTCCACATGCCAGGCAGACACTCTACCACTGAGCCAACTGGCCAGAGCCAATGTGTATTTTTTTAATGGGATAAAATACATGTAACATAAAATTGGCCATCCTAACCCTTTTAAGTGTTCAGTTAGTTTGTTGGTATTGAATACATTCAAATAATCATGCTATCGTTGCCACCTTCAATCCGCGTAACTTTTCACCTTCTAAGGTGGAAATGATACCTATTAAACAATGACTCCTGTTCTCCCTCCCCCAACCCCAGCAGCCACATTTTACTTTCTGTCTCTATGAGTTTGACTAGTCCTACTTTCTGTGACTGGCCTATTTCCCTTAACATAATGTCCTCAGGGTTCATCCATGTTGCAGCATGTCAGAATTTCCTCCCCGTTTAAGGATGAATAATACTCCTTTGTATGGCTAGACCACATTTTGCTTATCCATTCAGTATGCTCACCTCATTCCTGTCTCCATCTCTTTTTTCTTTTCCTGAGTTTCCTTATGCATTTCTGCAGACAAGATGATTAGGCTTAGAGAGTCAAATAGTCTAGGTATGAATCCTGATTGTAAGGCCTTCATAGCAAATTACTTAATCTCTGAGCTTTATTCCTCATCTGTGAAATGTGTATATGGTAGTGGTACCTAGAGTTAAACAAGACAGTAAAGACTCAGCACAGTGCCTGGCACACAATAGGTGTTCAAAAAATATAGCTATTAAAACATGCTCACCGTTTGTAGGCCCTGACAAAAGAAACGTCTTTTTCTTTTCTTTCTTTTTTTTTTTTTTTTTTTTCATTTTTCTGAAGCTGGAAATAGGGAGAGACAGTCAGACTCCCGCATGTGCCCGACCGGGATCCACCCGGCACGCCCACCATGGGGCGATGCTCTGCCCACCAGGGGGCGATGCTCTGCCCATCCTGGGCGTCGCCATGTTGCGACCAGAGCCACTCTAGCACCTGAGGCAGAGGCCACAGAGCCATCCCCAGCGCCCGGGCCATCTTTGCTCCAATGGAGCCTTGGCTGCGGGAGGGGAAGAGAGAGACAGAGAGGAAAGCACGGCGGAGGGGTGGAGAAGCAAATGGGCGCTTCTCCTGTGTGCCCTGGCCGGGAATCGAACCCGGGTCCTCCGCACGCTAGGCCGACGCTTTACCGCTGAGCCAACCGGCCAGGGCTTTTTTTTTTTTTTAATTGAGAGAGAGAGGGGAGAGAATGAGAAGCATTGGCCTCACCTGTGATGGTGCAGTGGCTAGAACTTTGAGCTGGAATGCTGAGGTCACTGGTGGGCTTGGGCCTGACCAGGTGATGGCGCAGTGGATAGAGTGTTGGACTAGGATGCAGGACTCAGGTTCAAGACCCCGAGGTCACCAGCCTGAGCATGGGCTCATCTGGTTTGAGCAAGGCTCACCAGCTTGGACCCAAGGTCACTGGCTCGAGCAAGGGGTTACTTGGTCTGCTGAGGGCCTGCGGTCAAGGCACATATGAGAAAGCAGTCAATGAACAGCAGAGGTGTCACAACAAAAAATAATTGATGCTTCTCATCTCTCTCTGTTCCTGTCTGTCTGTCCCTCTTTCTGACTCTCTCTCCCTGTAAAAAAAAAAACAAAAAAACAACAACAAAGAAACATGGGCTTGGCCTTAGCTGGTTAGCTCAGTGGTAGAGCATCGGCCTGGCATGTGGAAGTCCCAGGTTCCATTCCCAGCCAAGGCATACAAGAGAAATGCCCATCTGCTTCTCCACCCTTCCCCTCTCCTTTCTGTCTCTTTCCCCTCCCGCAGCCAAGGCTCTATTGGAGCAAAGTTGGCCCGGGCGCTGAGGGTGGCTCCATGGCCTCTCCCTCAGGCGCTAGAATGGCTCCAATTGCAGTGGAGCAACGCCCCAGATGGGCCAAGCATTGCCCCCTGGTGGGCATGCGGGAGTCTGTCTGTCTGCCTCCCACCTGCTTCTCACTTCAGAATAATTCAAAAAAAAAAAAAAAAAAAAAACCATGAGCTTGCCTGGTCAAGGCCCATATGAGAAGCAATCAGTGAACAGTTAACATGAAGCAGCTATGAGTTGCTACTTCTTGTCTCCCAACCCCACTACTCTGTAAAATCAATAAATTAAGTCTTTTTAAAAAAAATGAGAAGCATCAACTCGTAGTTACTTCATGTTAACTGTTCATTGATTGCTTCTCATATGTGCCTTGACCAGGAGGAGGGCTCAAGCCAAGCCAGTGACCATGGATCATGTTGATCCCGGGCCCAAGTGGTAACTTCAGGGTTTCAAACATGGGTCCTCAGTATTCCAGGTCAACACTCTTATCTACTGGGTCACTTAATCTTTTTGGCATGAGATTGAGGAGGAGGAATATACTAAATTTATTAAAGTAAATTTTAGAGATGATTTCAACCCATTGCCATGAATGTTTTTTCGTGTTTCATCATAGGGTATGGAAGTGATTTTTAGACTATACTTGGGCACCCAAGTCCTCCTGCCTTGAAGCTTTTTTTTTTGGCCATGCGATGACAGCAGGAGCAAATCTCTAGGTGCCAGTGGGCTTTGGGGGTTTTGTAGTTCTTGCACATCTGCAGGGAGGAGGCCCACGTGGGCCTGGGTGAGCTAGACGGTCCCCTGGAGGGTCGGTGCTGCCTCTGCGAGCTCTGGTTCTGTCCTGTTCCAGTGCTCACCCACCCCCCGCTCCCAGGAAGGGGAGGAGGAGGAGGAATTGGGAACAAGTTGTCTTCGTGCTCTGCTTTTTGCCAGCTCAGTGGCGCTGTGGGCACTGTGGTACTGGCAGTCATGCCAGGGAAAACACTGGAATTCAGAGCTGCACGTGGAATGTCAAGAAAGGGTTTCTGGGTCTAGGGGAGGAGCCAGGAAGCTGGTGTATCTGTGTGGGCAGAGCCCTCTGCCACACAGTTTTTGAAAATCCTTTTGCGGGCTACAGTGTGAGAGCTTGAGACAGCGCAGCAGTACTGTCAGCATTAAATACTAAAGGCTGGTTGGGGATGTTGCCCTGCCAAGGTGATGGTGAGGACCAGATAAAAGCAGTGAGGGTTGACTTATGGGGCATCAGGCCCTTGTGGGTGCTGCTCGGTCTTTTTTTCTTTTTCTTTTTTTTTTTTTTTGTACTTTTCTGAAGCTGGAAACAGGGAGGCAGTCAGACAGACTCCCACATGCGCCCAACCGGGATCCACCTGGCACACCCACCAGGGGGCGATGCTCTGCCCATCCAGGGCGTCGCTCTGTTGTGACCAGAGCCACTCTAGCGCCTGAGGCAGAGGCCAAGGAGCCGTCCCCAGCGCCCGGGCCATCTTTTGCTCCAATGGAGCCTCGGCTGTGGGAGGGGAAGAGAGAGACAGAGAGGAAGGAGAGGGGGAGGGGTGGAGAAGCAGACGGGCGCTTCTCCTATGTTCCCTGGCCGGGAATCGAACCCGGGACTCCTGCACGCCAGGCCGACGCTCTACCACTGAGCCAACCGGCCAGGGCTGCTCGGTCTTTTTAATAAGGATCAGATCCACCGCCAGCAGTGGTAGGTCAGCTCTCCGACTGACCCCTTTGTATGTGTAGTGGCTTTGAGGATGGACAGATGTGAGGACCTCCGCTGGCTCCTCACTGTCCAGGAACAAGTTCCTAATGTTTCCACAGCACTCCTCCTTTCTAAAGCGCCCTTGAGTATCTGAGTGAATTTGGACATCTCTAATCCGATTGTCATGTGATTACAGGATCCAGTCAGTCCCAAGAGCAGCCGTCCAGTGGCTCTGAGGAGGCATCTGGAACAGAGGAGGAGAAAGAGGAAGAGCCCAGCTTCATCATGGGGCGATGACTGTTGGCCACAATGGCTGTTTGGAGCCCAGGGCCTCAGAAAACCCTTCACATGACCCATGGAGAAAGGAGGCTGTTAGAACTCATTTTTTCTCCCAAGGCCTCACTGGATAGAAGCAAGTGGGAAGCCATCCTGACTGCTCATGGCCCTTCCAATGGGCAGGAGCCTGTGGGACAAAGAGGGCTGGCTCCTAGTTCATTGACGTTCCCACTAAAAGGGGAAAGTGTATAACCTTTTGCCCCCGGTGCCTGTTCTCACGTATTTGGACAGCGATGAGTTTAGGGCTTGTTTCTGTGAAAAGAATGTTTATTTAGTAAAGAACAGAAAGACTTCAAGTTTTGTGTGGACCTGTGAGATGTTGAAGCTCTAGGGGAGGCTGTGAATAAGGTGATAGGGATGGGGCCTGTTACATGGCACTGTTCTCAGACTCCTTGAGGGAAATGGCCTTGGTTCTAAAGCTGACTCGTACCTGTGTTTCCTTCTGCCAAGGGTGCAGACTGCACCTCAGAACACATGCTCACACCCAGCAGCTCCCGGTACACAGGTGTGTTTTGGGAAGCCTTGGGCATGTGCAAAGGGAGATGTGGGCTGCAACCATGGGGGCTGGGCCATAAAAAGGGGGCCTTGATGTGTGAAAAGAGCATATTGGGCCCTAGCCAGGTGGGTCGATGGATAGAGTGTTGTCCTAGTGCACCCAGGTCACAGGTTCGATTCCCAGTTACGGCATATATGTGAAGCAACTAATGAGTGGACAACTACCGTTAAGTGGAACAAGGAATTGATGTTGTTCTCTCTCTCTACCCTGCCCCTTTCCTCTCTTGAATCAATGGAAAAAATAAACTTTACAAGAAAGAAAAGAGCTTTTGGGAAAATAATTAGAGACTAGGTAAAGAAGCAGGTGGAGAATCCTAGCCAAACCGTAAGGGAGGGGGATCCGTAGCCAAAAGCTGCATTTTCATCCTGAGCTCAAAGGGGTTCTAAGCAGAAAATCTGAGGTTTCTAATTAGAGCCTTTGCTCACTTTTTGGATTTATTTCCGAATTTCTAACACTATTTTGAATGTTAAGAAATTTGATGGAATTAGGGAAATCCTGGTTTTGAGTGAATGTTTTACTTTCACTCTGTTGTATTGATTTCCCTATCCCTGCCCTGAGCCAGGTGACACCTGTCCTTTCAGCAGTTCAAGTCACAAGAATTTTTTTTTTTAACAGTCCCCTGTTTTACTGCAGTACATCAAGGTCTGATTAATATTAAGTGACTCACAGGAATTTTTCCCCTAGGAAGCTGGAATGGAAAGTCAACCCTAATAAATGAGTACATGCCCTGGCCATATGTTGTGAAACCCGTGTTTCTCTTTGGTTAAAAACTGGCTGACTGGTTTGTGTTTTGTTTCCCTGTCTTTGACCTGTTGGTTTCCTTATCTCCCCCTAGAATGTGTCACAGCTCTTGCTTTGGGTCTAGCCTGGATCTTGTGGGTGTTGGCTTTCACTGGAGACTCCAGAGGCACTGTGGAGGATGCTGGAGTGGAGAGTGGAAGAACCTGGGTTCGAGCCCTGACCGGGCCTCTGCTGGGATACGGAACTCTGGGCGAGTCACTTTCTGCCTCTGCCTGGTGCAACTGGCCAGGAGCTTAGTGAGATGTGTGTTGGAAAGCTTGGCGGAAGACTAAACAAATAGGATGCCAGGCAGGGTGTTTATGTTTTACACCTCTACTAGATTTCAGATGATGTTTAGGTAGGAAACATCCTGTAGCAGTTTCTGACAGTTTCTAAGGGGTCATCTCTACCTTAGGTTGAATGACTCAGTCTTCTTCAGGGCATTATTTATTGAGAAAGGGGAATAATTATATGTCATCAGTAAGAGGGGAGTGCATGATACTGAGAGGACACCCCTTCTCAAGCCATGATTGGGGAGAATCATTCCTAACTGAGGTTAAACAAGGCAGAGTTCTGCCTTGTTTCAGCTAAAACTTACCTATTTAATGGCAGGTTTTTTGTTTGTTTGTTTGTTTTTCAAAGTTGGAAGTGGGGAGGTGGTCAGACATTCCCACATGTGCCCGACCAGGATCCACCCGGCATGCCCACTAGGGGGCGATGCTCTGCCCTTCTGGGGTGTTGCTCCGCTGAGGCTGGAGCCATTCTAGCGCCTGAGGCAGAGGCCGTGGAGGCATTCCCAGTGCCTGGGCCAACTTTGCTCCAATGGAGCCTTGGCTGCAGGAGGGGAAGAGAGATAGAGAGAGGAGTGAGAGGGGGAAGGATGGAGAAGCAGTTGGGCACTTCTGTGTGCCCTGACCAGAGATTGAACCTGGGACTTCCACACACTGGGCCAGCACACTTTTTTTTTTTTTTCTTTTGCTCAGGCATGAGTTATAGCACTGTTGGCTATTGAGTTCAGTGTTAATGAATCAATAATATATATTTATTGACAAAGGTTATGTGTTGATCAGCTGGTGGTGTGACAAGAGGCGAACCAGAACACAACCCTCTATTTCCTGATCAACAATGGTACAGTCTTCACTGCTTCAGTGTTTGCAGTAACTTTTACCTATCGTGAATAATGAGTCAATTGTGTATGTGTTTGGAGAGTGAATGAACATTCATGAACAATCCTGGAATTACAGACGTGTTTCCTAAAGCAACGAATTACACTGCTCACTAAAATTAGGGGATCAGGGAAAGTGCAGATACTCCAGTATTTACAGCCTTTTGTGTAGTGCATTTTCACCAATGAAATAGAAGTTGGTTTTGCATCTCATTTGCATAATCAACTTTCTTTGACTCGTTTGCTTTTCTGATGTTCTTGATTAATAAAAAACAATCAAATGCTTCTTTTTTTTTTTTTTTTTTTTTTTTTTTCCTGAAGCTGGAAATGGGGAGAGACAGTCAGACAGACTCCCGCATGCGCCCGACCGGGATCCACCCGGCACTCCCACCAGGGGCAACGCTCTGCCCACCAGGGGGCGATGCTCTGCCCCTCCGGGGCGTCGCTCTGCGGCAACCAGAGCCTCTCTAGCGCCTGGGGCAGAGGCCAAGGAGCCATCCCCAGCGCCCGGGCCATCTTTGCTCCAATGGAGCCTTGGCTGCGGGAGGGGAAGAGAGACAGAGAGGAAGGAGGGGGTGGAGAAGCAAATGGGCACTTCTCCTGTGTGCCCTGGCCGGGAATCGAACCCGGGTCCCCCGCACGCCAGGCCGACGCTCTACCGCTGAGCCAACCGGCCAGGGCTCAAATGCTGCTTTTTTTATCGCTTCATAGTCACTTTTAAATATCCCCTAATTTTTGTGAGCAGTATATATTTTATGGCTACATCCTGGTCCTAACAGTACTTTACTTCACCTGGAGAATCAGGCAGTTGGACTGATCTTTGAATGTAGGTTCACAGATGTCACATAGGAACCCAGCATTAGATCTTCCCTGATGTAATCACTGTCCCACTTTCTAAATTGAGGCACTTTTGAGCTCTAAGATAGCTCAGTTGGTTGGAGTGTTATCCCAAAATGCCAAGGTTGTGGATTTTTTTAAATTGATTTTAGAGAGAGAACATCGATCTGTTCCTGTATGTGCCCTGAGCAGCACTCGAACTGGCAGCCTCTGTGCTTCGGGATGACACTAACTCACCGAGCTATCCTGCCAGGGCAGGCTGCGGTTTTGGTCTCTGGTCAGGCCACAAACAGGAAGCAACCAGTGAATGCATAAATAAGTAGACAACAAATAAATCTCTTTCTCTTTCCCTCTCTTCCTCCCTCCCTTCCTCTCTCTGTCTCTCTAAAATCAATCAATAAAAAATAAAATAAAAAAGCATTTTTTTAGCCCTGGCCGGATAGCTCGGTTGATTAGAGCATCATGTTGATAGTGCAGAGAGTGCCGGTTCAGTCCCCAGTCAGGGCACATACAAAAACAGATCAATCTTTCTGTTTCACTTCCTCTCTAAAATCAATAAAACTAAAAGGTACTTGTACGGGTCCTCTCTCCCTAGACCCTTCCCGCCACCCTCCACCAGCCCACTGCATCAGAGCTGGTGCTCCCTGCTTTCTCTCCTGGTATACTACAGGGTCTCCCGTTCTCATTGGTCTGCTGGCCCCTGCCATCAGCACGCACCTCTGGGGTCTCCTGTGGAGAAACAACAAAACCAGCCTTTGTTTCATGTCATGCTACCACCTATTTCCCTCCTCCCTTCTCACCAACACACCCCAAGAGTTCTTGGTTCACTTCCACCTCTTCTCCCTCATCCTCCCAAGTTTTCATCCCCATCACTCCACTGAAATCCTAGTCTTGCTAGCTACACAGTTTTCCAAAGTCTGCATTCTTAACAGTGCCTTTCCCTTGCTCATTTCTCTGCTCAACCTCATGCTGGCTTGACCCAGAGGGCTGTCTTCTGTCATCTGTCAAACTTCAGACTTCTGAGAGATCTTATTTAACCCATGGCTTTAAATACCATCCTCACTGATGCCTTCTGGCTTTATGGCTTCATCTACCCTTTGGAGTTAGACTTATGTCCACCTGTCGTCTTCCCTTGGATATCTGATGAGCACCCTGCACTTAGCATAAGAAGAGTCACCCCCCAAGCACATTCCTCCTCCTCCTCCGCCTCCTCCTCCTTCCTACCTTTGTCAGTTGTGCCACCACCCACACGGTTACGCGAGCCCCTAACCTAGGAGTAGTGGTCATCCTTGGTTCCTGTTTTTCTCACCCCACACCCCTCCTTCAGCAGGTCCTGGATCTGCTCACTATCACTGTACCATTTTTTTAAGTTGAATATTTTAGAAACTGATTTGTTGTTCCACTTATTTATGCATTCTTGGTTAATTCTTGTATGTTCCCTGAGCAGGGATCGAACCTGCAACTTTGGCTTATCAGGGCTAACCAATGTAGCTACTCGGCCAGGGCATCATTGTGCCTTGTTCAACCCAGTCCACACTACCAGCATCTCCAGCTTGGTTGGATGCCATGGCCTCTTTCTACTTATGCCCCCCCCCTCAAGAATCTTCACATAGCAGTCAGAGCGATCTTTTTTAGGTTTGTTTTTTGTTTTTTTGTGTGTTTTTTTGTTTTGTTTTTGTATTTTTCCGAAGCTGGAAATGGGGAGAGACAGTCAGACAGACTCCCGCATGCGCTCGACCGGGATCCACCCGGCATGCCCACCAGGGGCGACGCTCTGCCCACCAGGGGGCGATGCTCTGCCCCTCCGGGGCGTCGCTCTGCCGCGACCAGAGCCACTCTAGTGCCTGGGGCAGAGGCCAAGGAGCCATCCCCAGCGCCCAGGCCATCTTTGCTCCAATGGAGCCTTGGCTGCGGAAGGGGAAGAGAGAGACAGAGAGGAAGGAGAGGGGGAGGGGTGGAGAAGCAGACAGGCACCTCTCCTGTGTGCCCTGGCCGGGAATCGAACCCGGGACTTCTGCACGCCAGGCCGACGCTCTACCACTGAGCCAACCGGCCAGGGCTCCTTTGCATTTTAAATAGGAGCTGCAAGGCTCGGTTGTCCATGCCTGCCTCCTCTCTTGTGCCCTGCTGCCTCACTCTTCCCCCAGCAGCCCCCTGTCAGCTGTTCCGGCCTCAGGAACTCGGTGCTTGTTCTGCCTCTTTCCCTTATGTCAGGTCTCGGCTTTCCACCCACCTCCAACCTTCTGTTCCATTTGCTTCCATAGCACCCATCACTTGTTTACTTATCTGCACCCTGCCACACCTGCACCCCCACACCCCTAGACTCAACTCTGAGCTCCATGAGAGTGAGTACACACTTGTCCTGCTCTTTGCTATACCCCTAGTGCCAGCACGTGCTTGGGATATAACAGATGCTCAATAAATGTCAGATAACGGGACAAATTGCCAGTGACTGAAAACAAATGGGTAAGTTGTTCACGCCTGAAAAATTGCTTCTATGGCATGAAGAACCTAAGAGGAGATGTATGCAGTTAGCTATGTTTATTGGGGACTGCCACAGTGCTGCCCACAGTGCAGCAATGCCAGCCGAGAAGCCTGCCTAGCACTCGGGACTCTGCCCACACCCCCAGAGACTGAGTCATCTCAGTTGAGGCCCCAAATGGGCATTTTAAACAGGTACCCCTGGAAATTGCACTAGGGCTTCTCCCACCCCACACCTTGAGAAACATTGGTTTGGAGCATACTAAGTACCATTACTACTTTAAAGTCTTCCAACATTTATCTTTTGGAAAAATTATAAACTGAGAAGAATGATGTTCTGTTATTGACTTTTGGAAATAGGAATATAACTAAATCCGGTCTCCCAGCTACATGAAAAGAGCTGTGTGGAAAAAAAAAAATAGAGCCGTGTGGAAATGTTTCCTTTGGATTCATCACTGGAAAAAGTCATGTTTTCTTCTCCCCTTTGTAAGTTGATTTATGTTTACTATTAGGCATACTTGGTAACTGGGCTACAATAACCATATATTAATATCTCAATAAAGAAAACATCCTTAGAAATGAACCTGGAGCAGGTCCTATGAGGCAGTGTTCAGTTTCTGATTCCATGGACTGTAGAAACAAAGGTTCCTAAATCCAAAAGGTCCCTAAGTGCACTTGGCTAGGCAATGGGAATGATGGTGCAAAAGACACAGCCCTTGCCTTCAAAGAGCTCCAAATCTGATCAGAGATCAAAAGATTAATGCAGTGTAGCACAGGGTGCTGTGTGGGCATGTGACCCAGGCCTCTAGCATGCTGAGCCTGACCTGTGATGGCGCAGTATACCGTATTTTCCCATGTATAAGACCCACCTTAATTTTGGGGCCCAGAATTTGACAAAAAAAAGTATTACATAAAGTTATTGAACTCAAGATTTATTAATCATAAAATTCATACAACTCCTCATCACTGTCAGAACTCCCATCCATTAGCTTGTCCTCATCTGTGATGACGAATCACTGTCTTCATATATTGCCTCATCCTCAGTTCCATCTATAGCATTTGAAATGCCACAACCACTGTATAAGACACATCCAGTTTTTAGACCCCAAATTTTTGGGGGAAAAGTGCGTCTTATACATAGTAAAATATGGTTTAAAGCCTCCACCTGAAACAATGAGGTCGCCATTTCAAAACCATCAGGGATTGCGGAGTCAAGGCCCATTCCCAAATGGGAAACAACAACAAGTTGATGCTTCCAGCTCCTCCCCACCCCTTTCTCTCTCCTCTCTCTAAAATCAATGAATAATTTTTTTATTTTTTTATTTTTTAGAGAGAGAGGGACAGACAGGAAGGAAGAGATAAGAAGCATCAACTTCTTGTTGCAGCACCTTAGTTGTTCATTGTTTTCTCATATGTGCCTTGATTAGGGTGGGGGGCTCCAGCTGAGCATTGGGCTTCAAGCCAGCAACCATGGGGTCATGGCTATAATCCTGCGCTCAAGTTGGATGAATCTGTGCTCAAGCCACTGACCTCAGGGTTTTGAACCTGAGTCTTCAGTATCCCAGGTCAATGCTCTGTCCACTGCGCCACTGCCTTTTCAAGCAATAAATAAAAATGTTTTAGCCCTGGCCGGTTTGCTCAGTGGTAGAGTGTCGGCCTGGCGTGCAGGAGTCCCGGGTTCAATTCCTGGCCAGGGCACACAGGAGAAGCGCCCATCTGCTTCTCCATCCCTCCCCCTCTCCTTCCTCTCTGTCTCTCTCTTCCCCTCCTGCAGCCAAGGCTCCATTGGAGCAAAGTTGGCCTGGGCACAGAGGATGGCTCTGTGGCCTCTGCCTCAGGCGCTAGAATGGCTCTGGTTGCAACAGAGCGATGCCCCGGATGGGCAGAGCATCGCCCCCTGGTGGGCGTGCCGGGTGGATCCCAGTTGGGTGCATGCGGGAGTCTGTCTGACTGCCTCCCCGTTTCCAACTTCAGAAAAATACAAAAATAAATAAATAAAAATGTTTTAAAAAGAGAAAGTGTGCGGAGGACCCGGGTTCGATTCCCGGCCAGGGCACACAGGAGAAGCGCCCATTTGCTTCTCCACCCCTCCGCCGCGCTTTCCTCTCTGTCTCTCTCTTCCCCTCCCGCAGCCAAGGCTCCGTTGGAGCAAAGATGGCCCGGGCGCTGGGGATGGCTCTGTGGCCTCTGCCTCAGGCGCTAGAGTGGCTCTGGTCGCAACATGGCGACGCCCAGGATGGGCAGAGCATCGCCCCCTGGTGGGCAGAGCGTCGCCCCTGGTGGGCGTGCCGGGTGGATCCCGGTCGGGCGCATGCGGGAGTCTGTCTGACTATCTCTCCCTGTTTCCAGCTTCAGAAAAATGAAAGAAAAAAAAAAAAAAAAAAGAGAAAGTAAGCTGAGGAGGGAACAGATGCTCTGCCATGTCCTCTAAATCATGTTAAGGGACCAAGTGGATCCAAGGTCACAGAGAAACTGAAGGGCTGGAGGGTGGAGTGGAGAGATACAAAGGGGATTTTTCTCTTTGCTGTGTGCAGAATAGATTGGAAGGGGACAGGTGGGAGGCTTTTATAATCAGACTGAAGGTGATATGACCTGAATTAGTACAGAGGCAATTGGGGACAGGGAGAAATGAGGGAAATCCCAGAGACATTTAGGCAGGAGAATTCACAGCACT
This sequence comes from Saccopteryx leptura, assembly GCF_036850995.1. NCBI lineage: Eukaryota > Metazoa > Chordata > Mammalia > Chiroptera > Emballonuridae > Saccopteryx > Saccopteryx leptura. The sequence continues at coordinate 190,698,294 of NC_089506.1, forward strand.
TGATAGGGAGGGGAGGTGTGAGTAATGACACCAGATCTATACTATCATCTGCTGGGCGGATGGTGAAACAGTCCCCGAGACTGGAGATCCAGGGGGCAGAGCAGGTACCTGAGGGAAAGGAAGAATTCGACTGGGAGCAGAGTGAAGTTGGGGGTACCCCTGCCAGGCTGGGTAAAGATCAGGGCTGGAGGTGATGATCTGGGAGTTATCAGGTTCCTGAGACAAGGGGAGTGGGTGGTACCAGTCAGGAAGAAGTATCGAGAAAGGAACCCAGACATCCCTGAGAAACACCCACATCTAGGGACAAACAGCAGACAGCCTGCTCTGAAGAGTCACATGGAGTCACCAGAGCAAAAAAGTGTTTTCACGTAGAGGGAGGGGTACCTACCCCATGACAGCCAAGGCAATGACAAATATCTTCTGGATGTAGCAACATAATGTCAGTGGGCCGCAGAAGGCTGAGGAGGAAAGGAAGGAAGTGATGATAGCCGCCTTCTTACAAAGTGTGGCATGAAGTGGGGAAAGATAGCAGGAAGGGGTAAGGCTGAAGAGGAGAGGAGGCTGAGAGGGAGAAAGGTGGGTCTCAGCAGGGTCAAGGAAGAAAGGCAGTGTGTTGAAAACTGAGGAAGAGAAGGTCAGAAAGCGGGATATTTGAATGTAAGATTTCACAGAAGGAGATGACAAAGGCTACATCATAAGAGTGAATGGCCGAGGGGACAGCTGATGTGTCGGGACTGCATACATTGTTCACGCCAGTTGTGTGGCCATGCCGGATGATAAGATCTCCGGTGGAGAGGAAAGCAGGAGCACAGTCTTCACTGAATGAGGGGCATCTGCCCATGAGGAAGACTAGCAGAGTGTTCCACCCCTTTCCCCACCCCCCTGCATGCCTCAAAGAATTGGTCTTTTTCAAACATGGGGTAGCTTAGGCCCTGAGGGGGCGTGGAAGTGATTTGCCAAGGCCAACCAACTAGGAAAATAGCAGCCCAAACTGTAGCCCAGACATCTTTGGGTGCCTGATACTTGTGGGCCTTTATCCTCTAAGTAACTCCAATTCATCTACCTGGGTACCTGACGGGGCTCTCAATCCATTAGTACTGTGATCATTCAGTCTCTCTCCTTTCAACAGGCTGCCATCACCTTCCTAAATTTCTGGGTGGCGGGGAAAAGCCATGTTCTGGGTTTGGGAGGAATCTCGTTCTGAAAAGCACTGGTAATTATGACACATTTTGCTTCTGTCCAGGCATGCTGGATAAATGTGCTTGGGTGGAGGCATCACTAACTGGCATGGGAAGCTTTGTAAAGGATGTGCAGCAGGGCTTCAAGGCTGAGAACTCAACAAACAAATGACTCCCTTGCTAAAAGAATTCTCATCTATGACACAACTACTGTAGTTTAGTGTGTTTTTTCCCATTTGGCAGGTCAAATTTTATGAAGAGCTTTGAGGTTTGAAAGCCACAATATGGTTGTTTTGGGGATTTTCCCCCTGAAATTCAAATGATCCCTTTCCTATAGCCATGAAGGTGGGGCAGTAATCAGAACTCAGGATTTTCCTATAATCTTTGTTTGGGCAGTAACCAGAGGGGCAGTGGTGGGATTCAGCTGGTTCACACTGGTTTGGCAGAACCAACGCTTAATTTTTGTTGAGTTCAAAGAACCGGTTGTTAAAATGGCACTTGTAATCAGGTTTCTCTCTAAGTTAGGTGCCTGGGCAACCGCCCAATGTGCAAATCACAAATTTACATTTCTTACTCTTTTTTAACATTCATCTGTGCAACAGCGTACGTATTCTAAGTGCCCATAGTAATGTTTATTCTATCCATAGGTGAAAAAAATTGCAAGTAAGGATGCCCATCAAGAAGCAATATGGCAATAACAGTTTTATTGTTTTTTGTCAGGTACTATTGAATATTTTTCCTTAATATTTTAAAACTCTTATAACAATCTAGTTTTGTGTATACCTTTTATTGTTTTTATTTAAGTATTAAATGCATGAAGTAATAAATTACCTTTGATATCTCATTTTTTATACTTAAACGGTCATTAGGGCAGAGGACCTGTTGTTAAATTAATTGAATCCCACCACTGCAGAGAAGAAAGTGGCTTAGTCTATTTTGTAAGTGTTCTAAATCAAAAGGTATCATTTTGGATAAATGTGTCACGGTTCAGTGCTGTGTGGCAGATGGGAAAATCCAATGTAGGGCATGCAGGAAGGACTCTGAGGGGCTGCCTGGCACGGTAGGCTAATATGAACTCATCTTGCTTCGTAGTGGATCATTCATATGCACTTTCTGAAAAGAACTGTTTGAGTATCTCGGTTGTAAAACTGGAGAGGTCACCATTGGGGTGAGAGATTCCCTGCAGTAGCGGATGGAAAGGATGGGGCACACAGAGACACTTTCACCCCAGGAGCCTTGCAGTTTGAGAACACTAGATCAACTCCGGGCTTGCTTTCACCAGTTAGAATCCCGAGCCTGGGGCACCCGGGCTAGGTCCCCACAGTTTTCACAAGGCCTGAGAGTAAGTGGTGCGCTTTGGGTGACCACTTGACAGCTCCAGCTGGCGATCTGCAAAGTGCTTTCCTCCACCCAGGCAAAGGCGCGTCACTGCCTGGGTCCTTCTACCCGTTAACCTCACATTCCACACTTCATTCCCGCCCACCTAGTAATCAGATAACGGGATTCCTGTTCCCTCTCTTTGCAGGGTGCACCCTTTTAGCTTCTCCCCACCCGTCCATATGGCCAACGGTCCTGGGCATCCTCCCGGAGTTACCCTGGAAACCTTGTGGTTCCATTCTGCGCTTAGACCTATACATCTCGGGGCAGGCAGGGCCCATCCTGTCCGGAACTTGCTAGGGTGAAACAGCGCAGCCTTATAGTACTGTCACTAGGGCCCAGGCCGGCCCCGCGGCTGCCCAGGGGGCGGAAGAGCGAGGGATGCCCGGGCTTCCGGCTCGCCCGGCCGCCGCAGCGCCAACCCCTCTACACGGCTACCCGAGGCGCGCCGGGGGACAAGAGAGATGCGCACCCTTTGAGGGTCTTCACGCTTGCGTCCACCCGGCAGGGCACCCCGGGACCCCCACCGAGGGCCATTGGCCCCGCCCATCCAAGCCCACCGGGTCACGCGGCCAGAAGCGCCCCGCTGGTAGGTCACGTGACGGTAGCGCGCCGTTGCCTTGGCAGCGGCTGCGGCCGGCCTGCGGGGGCGGGGCAGCCCGCGGAGGCGGGGCCGAGTGGGAGCCCGCGGGACCCGCTGAAAGAGGGTGGGAGCCGCGCTCTGTGCCCCACCGGGGCCACGGGGCCACGAGGCCATGCCATTGCCATTGCGAGCCCGAGCCGGAGCCGAACTGGAGCCGAACCAGAGTTGAGCTGGGCCGGACGGGCAGAGCAGCTCGGTGAGTGCGCGTCGCTGGAGGTCTGGAGGAGGTAGCCGGGTCCCCGCCCCGTTGGCAGGACCGGAATTGGCATCGGGAGACTCAGCAGGGTAGGGGACGCGTTTTCTCCCGGGCAGGCTCGGAATGGGGCAGCTGCGGGGCGGAGACGCGCCAGATGACCCCAACTCTGCGGAGCCCCGGGCCATGTGCGGCGCGGAGAGGACTGGGAGGTCGGGGCCGCGGGCCGCGTCCAGGTCCTGCGGCCGCTGGGTCTTTCCTGGAGGAGGGATGGAGATGCTGATGGACGCCTCTGGGAGACCCCTGAAGGGACTGCTGGGCCCCTGCCCCGCGCAGGTGTAACAAAGACAGAAAGAATGAAAGACAGACGTTTCTGCGGGGCACTCGCCATTGCTCACGCCCCAGGTGCTTAAAGGAAGTGAAGACAGGCAAACCCCAAACCCACCCCCTGGATGTGTTTCAAACAAGCTTGTCAGGGAGAGTAGCTCCTCTAGAGAGAGAGTCCCCGTTAGTGTTCCAGACCGCCTTTCTCTGACTTCCCTTATATAGAAACAAACAAAAACCCTTCGAGGTTCCGCCAGGAGCGCCTCTGCCACCTGACTGAAATGTCGGGCTCCATCTTGCCCCACCCTACCCCTTGCCTGTGTGAAGTGTGAGGACCAGACTTTGCCCTTCCTCGGGCAGGGGACACCTGGCTCAAGGGAGAATGGTGGGGCTGGAAGGGATAGAATGAATTTGAATGAGGTTTGGGCTGCTCCCTCTGCAGGAAGTGGCTTCTCTATCTTCAGGACCCGGGCTCCAAGCTGACAGATAGTCCTTCCTTCCCACCCCGAGAATGTTTACAGGGCTGCTGGGACTGCCCTGGCCGCTCCCAGGAGGCCACTGCCAGACCTTACTGCCCCGAAAGCCCTCCATCTCCACTCTGGAACTTGAGCCCAGTTCCCCAGGGCTACCCCATACATGCCTTTGTCTTTTGGGGGGCCACCAGGCCCTCCTGCCATTTTATTGGGCACACAGACCAGGCTGACCCCGAATTGTTCCCCTCATGAATTCCTTCCATGACCCGCACAGTGCACTGCGGAGAAAGCCCAGCACAGTCAAACTGCCTGGGCTGCCCTGGGCTTGGCTTCCCCTGCACCCAGCCCCTCCCCCCTCATTTCCGGGACCCCTCTGCAGCCAGCCTTCCTGCCATGTCCCCTGCCTCCCAGAACCCTCCCATGTGGGCAGCATCTTGTTTTTGAGGGAGGGTCCCTCTTTGCCAATAGTTCTTTCATTACCTATGTCCTTACCCCCTATCCTTGCTCCAAGACGGGAGCTCCTCCCTGCCAAAAGCTAAGGTAGCCAGCACCTTCTCTGCTCCCTCAGCCCTCACAGTCCCTCCACTAAAGCATTTAGCTTGGCCCTCACACCCCCTGGATCAAACCCACAACTTTGGCCTATCGGGATGGTGCTCTAACCAACTAAGCTACCCAGCCCGGCACCTTTTTCATCTTTGATGTCTAAATAACAAATGCTATCTTACTTTAGGGCCCAGTAAGCATCTCTTTGATGCAGGATATTGGATGGAGAGATGGATACTCCTTTTACCCCATCCACAAGCAGTATACTGTCTTTATCATACCTGTAGACCCATTTCAGGTTACATATGGAATAAAGAAAGAAAATGTGAATTTCCAAATAATGCCGTTCTAAATTATTTGCAGCTAATCAAGGGATTGGTTAGTGAGCGACTTTCCTCTGAATTCTCCCACAGGGAAGGGACCTTCCAGTGGTTAAAGTACTTGAAAGCAGTGCTGCTGGCTGCGGATAGGGCAGGGGGCAGTGACCAAGTAGGTCACTAGAAATGACCTGGTAATTGACATCCCTAGCAGAAGTAAAAGAGCCCAGAACTGTTTCTCCAGGGTCCTGTTGGTCAGTAAAAGCTGTGCCTCCAGAGTCTGGCAATGAACAAAGAGGAAGACACCCAAAAAAACAGAGCTCTTCCTACTTCCAGGACCTTCCCATAGAACCCTTTCAGAGGTTGGCCTGGATGGATCAGGTTTGGGGCATTTCCTCAGTGGTGCTGACCTAGGGAAACACCCCGACCCCACCCACCCATCCATAGCCATGCTCCTTGGGATCCAGAAACCCTGATCTGTTTGAAATAGCCTTAAGAAGGCTTTTCGTGGGTCCTGTTCGGGCCTAAACATACAAGTTAATATCTGATGCCAACTGAGCTATGAGGTGCCTGTGCCCTTGAAGCTCGCCCTGCAGATTAATTAGGGCTGATTCCGCCGTGCTTCCACACAGGCCAGCCCCTCGGGCCACATGAGACTGCCAATCCCTATTTGGATTAGTGGAGATTTGGGTTTAAATTCACAAATCTTGACAGATCAGTCCTTCTGATCTTTATTCCATGTTATTGTCACACCAGATGTCTACCTGGGATAACTCCAGGGGTCTCCAGTCTTAATTTCTTTGTAAAACATTCTCATGTCAGTTGGTGTATTTAATTTTTCATTTTGCTAAATGTTTCCTTTGCAGCCTGGATGTGGCTGTACTCTAGGTATATAAACCAAGTATTTTTTTTAGCGTGAACTGTACTGATTAAAATTTAAGTTGGATTTGAGAAACTAGTAGCTGCTTGGAAAGGTGTGTTTCACAGTTGACCTCTGGACATTGCAAAGCAGTTCTGAGTTTACAGGCCCATTATTTTCTTTTTAAGAGCCTTGTAGGGTGGGGATGCCCTCATTTAAAGATGAGTGAGGAAAGCAAGGTCAGGGGTCATGCTCAGCATCACACAGTCAGGTCAAATCCAGACTCGGTAACTTGAGCTCCTCGGATCTTTCTATATGTTACACTTCCTACTCCCTGAAGATAGGATTATCTGAGGTGCTCTTGGCCAACCATGGAATTCCATTCACCCAAGAGCCACCCTCTAGTGGAGCCCTCCTGAGCTCGGGATGGGAGGCCGGATTCCAGCTTTGCAGAAGAACAATGGTAGAAACTGTGATGGTTCTTGGAAATGTACTCCTGACCCTCCTTTCCCCTAGATGGTCCCCATGTTCTAGTGTGGAGACTGCATCAGAGACCAGGCCTCCCCACTCACATACCCCTGGCCCCCATGGCTCCAGTGGGCCCCAGTAAAGATAAACTGGGCTTGGATTCTGGCTTTTCCAGGTGGGAACCCTTTGGGATGCCTGAGTGTATCTCTCTTCTGCCCCCAGCTTGGCTCCCAATCATGAGTGCTGAGCTTAATGTGCCTGTGGACCCCTCTGCCCCCGCCTGCTCTGAGCCCGGTCACAAGGGCATGGATTACCGGGACTGGGTCCGCCGCAGCTACCTGGAATTGGTCACCTCCAACCACCACTCTGTGCAGGCCCTCTCCTGGAGGAAGCTCTACCTGAGCAGGGCCAAACTGAAAGCCTCCAGCCGCACCTCCGCCCTCCTTTCGGGCTTTGCCATGGTGAGTGCAAATACTTGGTGGGAACATAGCCTGCAAAATGGGCTCTGGCTAATTGATATCCTGTGATGCTTCAGGGAACAAAGCAATCCCTCTGGGCCCCAGTGGCAGCCAGGATGGACCATTAGGAAGTTTCCCCACATCCCATCTCCTCCAAGGTGACTGCTGGGGGATACAGGGGGTCCCAAGCCTCTGAACCCACAGAAAGCACCATTAGGGACTGGCAAGGAAGTTAGAGTGTAATTAAAATAGCTTCAGGGGCCTGACCTGTGGTGGCGCAGTGGATAAAGCGTCAACCTGGAAACACTGAGGTTGCCGGTTCAAAACCCTGGCTTGCCTGGTCAAGGCACATATGGGAGTTGATGCTTCCTGCTCCTCCCCCTTCTCTCTCTCTCTCTCTCTTTCTCTCTCTCCTCCCCCTAAAATGAATAAATAAATAAATAAAAATTATTAAAAAAAATAGCTTCAGGGTATAGGATTTCCTGGAGAAAAGTGCCCACATCTGCCCATGTCAGCCATCACCATGTCAGCCAAGAGTTTAGAAATCTCAAGGACTTGAGCAGGAACTGTGGGATTGATTGGGGTTTGCACAGTGTAGCCCAACTGGGGTGCAGATGCCCCCAAATGCGGCCTCCTGGGTGACCAAGCAGAGCCTCTGGGCTCACTCTGAGCTGCCCAGCTGTGGCTTTCCTTCTGACTCATTCCCCGGGACAAGAGTCCATCTCAGGCAAAGCCCTCAACCCACATCTCTTTAGGGAATTGTCCCAGGGGCACAGATGTCAGGAGTCAGAACTCCTGGGGCTGCAGCCACCTCCCTTATCTCTGTTGTATGCTCAGAGGTCCTACTGGGCCAGAAACAGCTTCTTTATGATGCAGAAACATTGTTCTTCCATAGTCCGGAGCCTCAGTGCTCATCAGTAGTGCAGAAAATGAAAAGCTGGCCGAGTGAGCCCCTGTGGCCACTCCCCTGACAAGGGCCTACTGGCCAGCGGTGGGGCCGCCTTTGGAAAAATGACACTACACAGTCAGGACACGACTTCATATAGAGCAGGGTCACCAAATCTGAAAGGAGTAAATTTGGATTTAGGTCTAGTTTAAAGGAAAAGCTTATTTAGGTCATAAGTTTTCTTTTAAAAAAAAACATAATTACAAAGGTACATGACTACATGATGCATAACTTTGGCTCATAGTGATTTTCTTCTTGTGGTTTCCATCAATTTAGAAAGACAGAATTTTCTCAAGCTTAGTTTTAAGGAATGTGTAAGTTTAAACATCACTATTAAAATTAGAGCTTTTCTACATCACAGAATTATAGTATTGTGTTACATTTTGCTGGCCTGTACTTAATTTTTTTAACTTTGGGAAAACTTAACTCTGAGAAATATTGCAGGACAAATTCAGTGAAACAGTTTCCTTTCTGTGTGGGGCACAGAGCTCAGAAATTGCTTTTGTCTACAGCTGCCTTTTAGACCCTGGCCTTCCAAACATCTGGATTTCCAAACCTAGGAAATCCTGTTTTCCAGCCAACAGAATGCTCACCCAAGTTGAAGGCTTTAAAACCATTCATTCAAAATTTGAAAATAAGCCCTTGAATAAAATTATTAAAGAAAGTGAATTCTGGAGGAGTAGTTTGAGACCTGCTGGCAGCCTTCAGGGGTAGGAAGTGGTCTTTGAGTGGGAACAGTAGCCGCTGAGAGGCAAGGAGCCCTGGATATGGGCCCCAGATGCTGTCCGTCCTTAGCTGGGCAATGGCAGCCGTACTTCCCCATGGTGATTCATTTCTTCAGCATTTATGGAGTATCTCCTGCATACCATCAAGTGCTTCATTAAGCAACCTGGGAATACAATTTAAAAGCCACACAGTGTCCTTGCCTTCTCTTCTAGAAGGTCCCTCTCTGGGAGGCTGCCTCAGCTTAACATACACTGGAACTTCCTCCATGATAGTGGAAGCTTGGAAGCAAGGGAAACAGCATGGAGCCGGACAAGGGCGGGGACAGCAGCAGTGCCGCTTGATTAGATTAACTGAGCACCAGTAAATCAGATAACTATTCAGACTGTAGTGCAGCTGGGGAGAAAGAAGTGACCATTACACATGCTCAGAGAAGTGACCAATACATATCCTCAGCTAGCATTTTGGCCATGGAAACCATAGCCAAATAAGGGTAGGGAAATGGAAAAATGAAAATAGGCAGATTGCTAGGTGGAGTCCCTCCCTCTTTATATCATATTATGCATTCCCTAATTAGAATTGCAAAACTGTTCCTTTGTCCAACAGTAAGCATTTCTGACCAATCTTAAGCTTATTTATTCATGTTTATCCTTCTCCTAACAGAGAACCAGTGATCTGAGGCCCCCCTCCCCACTAAAAACCTTTACATAAAAACAGTTAAAAATGGTCTTTTGAGGCAGAATAAAACTTCCTTGTAGGCCTTTGGGTCATCTTTGTTTCTTATCTCTGTGCCTTCTGTAGTTTACAACATCCTTTTGTTGGGTCATATCCTTTGTGGTAACAAGAGCCTACCCAGGCCACAGGGGCCCTGAGAAAAAGCCACCCCTTAACTCCTGTCCTTGGCCACTATCTTTTTGGAGCAGTAATCACTGCTGTGTTTCTGTTCAGATGTGGTCCACTAGGATGCCTATCTTCTTTTTAACTACCAAATGTTCCGTCTGCGCTGAGGGAATGAGGCGCTCACTGTAAGTGGTGCTAGAAGTTGTAAAATTTGCTTGTTGATCTTTAAAGATAGGGATGGCTCCGATCCAGGAGTCAAACACAGTGAGTGGGAAAGCCTTCCTATGGCTTCTCTCTTTCTGCCTCCCACTCCCTTCCGGGTCTGATATTTTTTTACCTTCAGGTACCTGGAAGAAGGCCCTTGGGAGTCCCAGAGGCCTTGCTGGGCCTGGACAGAACCCTCCAGTGGGGAGGCCCACGGTGCTGAGTCCTGGGATGGTGGGGTGGCAGAATGCTGAGCCTTGGAGGGAGCTCTTCTGCCTGGACAGGATCTGACCAGGCGAGGGCAGAGGCAGGAGCTAGCTGCTCAGGCTGTAGTTCATAAGCTCCCGAGGGCCTGGGGCAGTATGCTCCCTAAATGGCTACAGGCATCCACTGCTACAGAGATAGAGATTAGATAGGCTTCTTCTGGTTCCCTTTGTGGGTCTTTTATTTCCCCTTTCATTTAAAAATAATTCTTTTCGGTTATTACATGTACATAGTTTAAAATTAAGTACAGTTGACCCTTCAGCAACATGGGTTTGTTGCATAAGCCCACCTACACATGGTCAGTGCCCCTAACACTCCTGGGCTGTTCAAGGGCCCATGGTACTGCTGAAAAGGTTCATAACAACCCCAGCAGACCCATGTTCTCCATTCCCCGGAGGCAGCCTCTTGCAGCTCAATCTTATTGTTTCCAAATAACAGCGGGAGACTGCTTGATCTACCCATGTTAGACGTTACCTGTTGGCATCCTGTGGCTGTGGTGGTTAACTCAGCTCATTCTGCCTGGTCTCCTTCCCACAGCTGCCCCTCCTCGCCATGGCCTCATGTCTGTCTCCATTCCTGACCTCCAGATATGCAGGTTTTTCTTTCTGGCTTTTGGTGTCAGCTGAGAGCTGTACCCTGTGGTCTGTGAGGCTGTCTAGGTGTGCAGCTCTGAGTCTGGGGACCATTAGGAGTGTCCGTTTTTACTTTTTTTTTTTTTTTTTTACCTTTTGAAAGGTCAGGTTTTTTTGTTTTGTTTTGTTTTTTAAAAACCTTTTGATTGATTTGAGCGAGAGAGAGGGAGCAAGATCATAGTTGCTTCACTTGAGTTCATTGATTGCTTCTCGTATGTGCCTTGTCCGGGAAAGCACGGGGTGACCTCAGCATTCCAGGTCGACACTCTGTCCACTGTACCACCACAGGCCAGGCTCAGTTTATATATTTTTTAAAACAACAGGTTTTTTGTAGCTAAGCCACACTGCAGCCTGGCTCTGATATCAGCAGCAAAGCCACATGTTCCCAGGGAAGTGTGGCCTCTGCCCTGGCTCACCGCGCGGCACCTCAGATGCACCCTACATTCTGTGTCTGGGAAGGCACCTGGAGGTGACCCCGCCCCGCCCCACCCCAAGTTTCTGTAGTCTCTGTATTTTGATTTTTTTTCTCAGTGAGATATTCTTTAGCTAATCAGAAAAAGGGAAAGTTCAAAACAACTGAACAGCAAGGAGGGTACCCTGTGCTCTGCAAGGCCTGGAAGGCGGATGCCCGGCCCAGCAGCACTTGCTCCGCCTTGCAGGTGGCCATGGTGGAGGTGCAGCTGGAGACGCAGTACGAGTATCCACGGCCCCTGCTCATCGCCTTCAGTGCCTGCACGACGGTGTTGGTGGCCGTGCACCTCTTCGCCCTGCTCATCAGCACATGCATCCTGCCCAACGTGGAGGCCGTGAGCAACATCCACAACCTCAACTCCATCAGCGAGTCGCCGCATGAGCGCATGCACCCCTACATCGAGCTGGCCTGGGGCTTCTCCACCGTGCTCGGCATCCTGCTCTTCCTGGCTGAGGTGGTGCTGCTCTGCTGGATCAAGTTCCTGCCTGTGGACGCACGCCACCAGCCCGGCCCCGCACCTGGCCCCGGCGGCCACACGGGCTGGCAGGCTGCCCTCGTGTCCACCATCATCATGGTGCCTGTGGGTCTCATCTTTGTGGTCTTCACCATCCACTTCTACCGCTCGCTGGTGCGCCACAAAACCGAGCGGCACAACCGCGAGATTGAGGAGCTGCACAAGCTCAAGGTGCAGCTGGACGGGCACGAGCGCAGCCTGCAGGTCGTGTGAGGGCGCAGCTCCCTGGGCTGGGAGCCAGCGGGACAGCCGGCCCTGAGGGAATCTCAGAAATGTGCGTTGCCCTGCAGCTGCCTGGACCCTGCCAGACTGTTCAGGACCAAAGTTTTACTCCTGTCTCAATGCTGTAAAACCTGGATCATCTTCCCTCAGAAAGTGAAAATCCTTAAATAAGAGGCTGTTGCTAAGAGCTTAAGGCAAATGAAGGCTGAGTCCTTGGCCCTGGGGAACCCCCAGACAGGAGGCAGGGCTCCAGCACTGCAGTCCTCCCAGCAATGTGGAACGAGCGGCCAGCAGTGCAGGGAGCCTGGCAGAGGCCCAGTCAGGGTAGGGCTGCATGGCATCCAGCTGGCACATCTGATAGTACCAGCCTGCTGTAATGGAGGGGGACTGTGGCGATTTGATGGACACAGGATTACAGCTGGGCCTGGTGCTTCCCTCCCCTGCTCTGGAAGGAGTGGGTGGCCCAGCTTGTAGAGATGGCAGGATGCTGGGCACATGTCAGCCCAACAGGTGTGGTGGGAGATGTCCACGCTTGGAGGCCTGGCAGGATCGGGGAGGTGTGTGTAGGGCAGCCCACATGAGGAGGCTGTTAACTGAGAGGTGCTCCAAGGCACACTGGACTCAAGTTCTTTCTTCCCAGCCAGCCTGGAGCCCTGGCTGCACTGACCCAGCAAGGCTACCAGGTTGGGAAGGGCTCCCAGTCCAGAGGCCTTCATCTCTTGGCCACAGAATGCCGTCTGAGCCTGAGTCAGCTGATCCTCTGGGCTGTGACCACAGAAGACCAGGAGCACTTGCTCAGGTGGCTGACTCTGCCCATCGTGCCAGCAGTGGGAGGGGCAGTTTGGGGGACTTCCTGTCTAAACAAGGCATTGGCCTGGCTGGTCTGTTGGTGGTGTTACCAGGGGCCAGCCCTGGCCAAATGTGGGTCCTGTACCTGACATGGAAGAACTGCAGAGAAGGCACGTCACACAGTGCTCCTTCCTGGGCCCCAGGCCTCGCCACATGCTGGGGCCCAGCTCCCATGTTTACTGCGTGCGCAGCATGGGCTCTGGTGTTTTCACTAGACATCTGGTTGCCCTAGCTCATGTTCTTGGGCTGTTCACATACAGGTTACAGCTCAGCTTCTGTGTGAGCGTGCTGCTCCCCAAGCTGCTTTTAATTTTTTTTTTTTCTGTATTTTTCTGAAGCCGGAAACGGGGAGAGACAGTCAGACAGACTCCCGCATGCGCCTGACTGGGATCCACCCAGCACGCCCACCAGGGGGCAATGCTCTGCCCCTCCGGGGCGTTGCTCTGTTGCGACCAGAGCCACTCTAGCGCCTGGGGCAGAGGCCGAGGAGCCATCCCCAGCGCCCGGGCCATCTTTGCTCCAGTGGAGCCTCGGCTGCTGGAGGAGAAGAGAGAGACAGAGAGGAAGGAGAGGGGGAGGGGTGGAGAAACAGATAGGCGCTTCTCCTGTGTGCCCTGGCTGGGAATCGAACCCGGGACTTCTACACACCAGGCCGATGCTCTACCACTGAGCCAACCGGCCAGGGCCCCCAAGCTGCTTTTAAACACGTTTACCATACTGGCCAGCAGCCATTTGGAAAAGGCGGCCTTTTCATTTGTTTTCACAAATAGTCATTGGACTTCATGCTCTGATGGCATTTCTGTCAACAGCCTAATATTTCTGTGGGGTCTGGGTTGCTTGTGTCAAGAAATCCTGGCTGGTCTGGTTGAGGTTTCTAGGATGTGACCTGCTGGTGAGAACATAAACCTTAGTCTGTAACTCTGAGATGCTGATGAGAACTCTGGGAGCTGTGCTGAGAATCACCAGTGCCAGTGTGACACTTACGGCAGCCTAGACACCAGGCCAGAGAAGAGCCCTGGAGTCTTCTAAAGGGTGCATCCCTCGTATCTGCTGCAGACATCTGTCCTAACTTGCTTGCTCTCTAGTGCATGTTTCCTCTTCCCCAGCCTTGTTAAAAAGGCTCATCTGGTTTAATGTGTTTGCTTTGCAAAGAATGTCAGCATCACTGCAAGCAGCCACTTTGTGTCCTGGCAGTGAAGACAGGCTGGCTCTTCCCTACGGCAGGGAGCAGGCAGCAAGCCCTTACTCGGGCCTGAGCCTTTTGAGTGGGGCCATGCTGGGCTCATTCCTGCTGCTGCTTTCCTGGCCATCTGGTATCCCTGCCCCAAGTGGGCCAGACCCATGGAATGCCATGCTCCCCACGCTGGAGAGCACTGCCAGTGCCAATGGGGCCCGTTGTTATGCCTGATCCATGGGCAAAGCTTTTAGAGTGGCCACAACAGGGTCAGACACTAGGTGCCGAATGACTGTGCCACACGATTGGGGAAGATACCACATACCACGTTTAAACACGGGGAGAATAACGTTCCTGTCATTTCTTGTTCTCTCATCCGGAGTTGCTTTCCCAGCTCCAGCCTTTCTCTAGACAAGAGACAAAGAATTTCTGTGGGAACAGAGATGACAGTGGGTCCTGGGACTAGTGCTGGGGGACAGACAACTTCAGGGTCTCCCTGGAGCTTGTTAGGAGATGGAAGCTAAGCTACTAGTTGGAGCTGCAGGAACAACTCAGCAGGGCAGTTTAGGGGAGGGGCTGGAGAATTACGGGCTAGAAATTTGGATCCTGGAGGTTGAATGTGACTGTGAAGTGTTCCAGTACGGCGGCCTCTCCCGTCTCTCCATGGTGAGGTGCGTGGGTCACCCCGGGGCCAGCGTGGGCCTGTCCTAGTTCCCTCCGAGCAGAGCCTTCCTGGTGCTCATAAAACAAACGCCTGCAAATACTTGAGGCCTATTCCAAAGTGGAACACAGTCTCCAGTTAGTACCTGACCAGAGATTTCAAAACTCATGTTTCTATTTTAGAAACTGTGAGGGCAGAATGTAATTTAGTGTCGTCTAGGAAGTCTGTGGAGGATAAAACCACAGAAGTGTGAGTGGAGGTTCATCTGCAGTCCTTCCCTGTCTTGTTCTGATTAGTTCATTCTGCATGACACTGTGTAGACCTGTATGGTGTGCAGAGCCATGATACTGTGTAGCTCATGTATGGTGTACAAAGCCACTGTCCTGTGTATGGATTTTTAAAAGTTACCCTGGATTGAACTGAATAAACAAGTTATACATTGTTTTTCCTGTTCTTGGAATGCTGGCGTCCTTCCCTGGTATCTGCTGCATCCTGGACCCTCCCTCTAGCCCCTCCTGCCTCCTCCTAATTGCTGGTCACCAGCCTGTGTCCCAGGTGAGGGACTTCTTTGGAATAGAGAGGCAGGTCACTCAGACCCAGACATGCCACTAGCTCCCACTAAGTGGGGCCCCTCTGCCTGCAGCTTCTCTGCCCAAGCAGGGATCTCCCTTTCCAGAAACACAGCAAGGGGCAGCCCCAAGTATAGCCAAGTACCGACACAGCCATCTGGACAGGGTCAGCTTGAAGTCCTCCAGGAGAGGGGCCATCGAAGCTCTGGGCCCACTGGGCTTTCTCCAACCCCAGGAACTGTGGCTCTGGGCCGAGGCCGGCTGTCCAGCAGTGGTGCAGACCCCTCCCTTGATCTGGTGGCACTCATGAGGAAGCTCCCAGACTTTGTTTTATAACAAAGAATTTGTCCTTTTTTTTTTTGGTCATAGAATTTGTTCATTATTAATTTTCTGGCACTTCAACCCATAGGCTCTTAAGAATTAGGTGTGGCAAGCGACTGGCACCACTGTATACAAAAATTCTGCCAATACAGGGGGCCAGGCTGCCTCTGCAGCCCAGATGGAAGGCTCCCCAGGCCCTGGGGCATCAAAGGCCTGGGCTCGGGGCAGAGCTTTGGGCTAGCAGACTGCTCTTTGGACCACTTCTCCGGGGAGCCTAGCAAGCCTGACGTGGCCAGGCCCACTCACCATCCAGCTGACTGCTGAAAGAAGACTCATTCCTGATTCAGATGCTTCCAGAAGGTTGGGGGGAGGGGGGAGGGTCCACAGAGACCTGGGTAGGGCCCAGCAGGGTGAGATGGGACAAGACTGAGCCTAGTCTACTCTAGAGCCGTTTAGAACATGCTGAATCCTTTTCAGCCCCTGCTGTCCCCACAGGGTGCTGGGGACATGGTACAGACAGTTTCTGCACAAGTCTTGCCAAAAATAACCCAGAGGGTCCTCCCTGGACTGAGCTCAGCCTGGGGCTTACCATCACACCCTGTAACCAATAGCCAGCCCCTTGTTTCCTCAACATCTTTCCAGAGGGCAGGCTGAGGAACATCATCCCATGTCGCCAACTTAGTCTGGAAAAGGGCACTGCAGGAACTGCCCTCGGACTGGATGCTGCTGTGTTAGTAGGCCCCTGCCTCCTCCTAGTCTGAGAGTGCAAGAACATTAGCACAGACGGAACAATCTGTACAACAAAGGTCTGGTGCTTAAGGAAAGCAGGAATAGTTACCCAAAATATGGAGGTTAAGCAGACATTTACCCAGGCTGTGGCTGCTGGGGTCACCCTGTCCCATTAGAAACGTGCAGGACAGCAGCTGCAGTGGTGCCCAGGAGCGGCTCTGGAGGAAGCACCCCAGCCTGGCCAGCCCCTAGCCCCATCCCAGCGGGTGGCATAGGCAGGGGTGGCTTCGGTGAGACAGTGGGCACCTAGGGCCTGACGGTCTTCACGTAGCAGCTTCAAGGACAAACTTAGCTCGGGATCACCGACTTGACTCTGTGATGGAGCACTTCCTAACGTGTGCTCTGTGAGATGTAGGAAGGGCCGAGTGTGAAACATCTGGCAAGCACTAGGAGATTCCAGGAGAAACAGGCTTCTCTGTTGAGTGACTCCCCAGCCTGAACAGGCCTCTACCTGACAGGTCTTGCTGTGCAGCATTTCCCAAACATCCATTCCCACAGAGCCCTTTATTGGCAGAGCATCTGACAGGCCCTGTCCAGGGGCGCGTTGCTCTACGGCCCAGCCTCTTAGTGCAGAGGCTCCCCACTGGGTCTTCACAGGGTTCTCTGGTCCATGCCAGCGGCTCAGCAGCTGTGATGCCACTTCACAAGCAGGGCAGTGGCCAGTGGCTCCCCCGACCTTCCAGCTCTCAAAGTTCCAGAGTGACTATGAAGACCAGTGCCAACCACGAAACTTTCCAGGCTAAGATGGGGTATAGGTCCCTCAAGTTTGGCTCCCAGCAAGTGGCGGGTGAGCCAAGTGTATTGTGTCATAAGCATTAGGAGAGAGGGCTGGCCACGCAGGCCCAGAGAGCAGTGTCATCCTTCTCCACCTCCACAGCCTGCACACCTGGCCACAGGTGCATGGGGGCAGCCACCCATTCAGGTGAGCACCAGTCACAGCAGCAGCACCCAATGGTGGAATACCTTGTGCTATCCTGGGAGCTGGAGAATTTCTCCCCTACTTTCTAACACCGTTACATGGGGTGGGGGTGGGGTGGACTCCAAGTGTATCAATCTCGATTTCCCTCTCCTCTCTGCATCCTGCACCCCAAAGTTGGGTCAAGCATGACCCAGGCAGAGTCTGACTCAGAAGCTGTCACCAGCGCTGAAATCTGAAATAATAACCTCCAATGTACCAATTCCACACTCTGATTTGACACGCTACCAAATGGAAGGACTACAAGGTAGGGTATCAGGAAACCCCACTGAGAGATGAATAAAGGAAAACATGGTTTTAAGTGATGCCAACATTTTTTAAACTCAAATTATGCCACTTCCTTCAAACTGTGACAAATGAACCCAAACAAGTGGCCACAGTCAGTGCAGCTCAAGGGAGACTGACCTGAGGCACGTCCCTATCAAAACCAGTTCCCAGCGGGGCTCACATTGCTGTGCGTCATAGGGTGTCCGCAGTCATTTCTGAAAGCCTACTGAGCTGGGAAGAAAGACCCTTGTGCTGGGCTCCGCCCTTCAATCCTGGCAAAGGGTCATCTCTGGAACTGGCATCCCTGGCCAGGCCCAGTGCGGCTCCTGTCCCCAGCGGGCAGCTCACATAGGTCTCCCCTGAAAGGAGAGAGAGATTCGCAGGAGCTCCTGCCCGAGTTCTTGCTGCTTCCCACCGGGACGGAACTCAGCAGACAGCTCCCTGAAGGTGGCGCACACACGGCGGGCCTCGATGTGTCTGCGGTGGATGGCATGTTTCCACTGGTGCCGTGCGGCTCCGCTGAGTACAAGCAGAGAGCGGCGGGGTAAGGGGATGGCCACCTCCACCTCCTGGCACAGGACGGACCGGCTGGGGGCCATCACACCTTCCACCAAGGCTTCTGGGAAGCCAGGTGGGGCCAGGCACAGCAGCAGGCTGCCAGGCGCCTCCCGGGACATGGACAGCACAGTGGGGGACAGGAGGTTGAGGCTCACCAGCCGCTCCCCCCACAACCAGGTGTCATCCAGGTGGGGGTCGATGGCTGAGCCCCGCTCGGGGCAGTAGTCCAGGTTACATTGCTCCACGGGGCGGAAGTCCTCCAGGACTGGGTAGAGGTCCATTCTCCGCACCACGTCCCGGCTGAAGCTGGGGAGGCCTTGGAAGCCAGTGGTCTTGAGCTTTTGTTTCCGAAAGTTGACTTTGGGGCCATAGTCCTGACAAATGAGGACAAAAAGAAAGTGGAGAAGTGTCTGAGTTTACAGAAATGTTATCACGTGCTAGGTCTAAAGAATTTAATCACAGCAACCAAAAAAAGCAAAAATTTCTGACTTCATGGGACTGACATTCTAGCAGGAAGAGGCCAACACCATAGAGATATAAACAAACAGCAAACATCAGATGGCAGTAAATGCTAAGGAAAAAAATAAAGCAGAGAAGAGGGATATGAAGCGTTGGGGGATGTCTCAGCCCAGGTACCCCAGAAAGCAGAGCTAGAGACAAAGGGCCCACGTGTAGGTCGTGTTTCCAGGACATGATGCCCAGGAGTCAGGATCTGGGAAGGATGAGCAGCAAGTGAGGGAAGGCCAGTCCAGAGCAGCATTATCAAAGTGGGAACACCGGGCACAACTGGGGTTCCTAACCGCGAGGGAGAACAGTGATCATGTGACCCAGCAGGTCTACCTAGAGTATACCCAAGAGCAGGGGTCCCCAAACTTTTTATACAGGGGGCCAGTTCACTGTCCCTCAGACCGTTGGAGGGCTGGACTATAAAAAAAACTATGAACAAATCCCTATGCACACTGCACAAATCTTATTTTAAAGTAAAAAACCAAAATGGGAGCAAATACAATATTTAAAATAAAGAACAAGTAAATTTAAATGAACAAACTGACCAGTATTTCAATGGGAACTATGCTCCTCTCACTGACCATCAATGAAAGAGGTGCCCCTTCCGGAAGTGCAACGGGGGCCGGATAAATGGACTCAGGGGGCCGCATGTGGCCCGCGGGCCGTAGTTTGGGGACCCCTGCCCAAGAGAAATGAAAATAAGTCCACATAGAAACTTACAAGTGTTCATAGCAGCACTATTCACAGTGCTCCAGAAATAGAAACCACCCAAGTGTTCACCAACTGATGAGCAGATAAACAAATAGTGTATCCATACAATGGAATATAATTCAGTGATAAAAAGCTGTAAAACACTTACACATGCTACAAAGTGACGAACCTAAGACATTAGGCTAAGAGAAAGACAGCAAACATTAAAGGTCACATATTGTCTAGTCCCATTTGTATGCAATGTCTAGGCCAAATCCACAGACAGAAAATAGATTAGTGGTTGCCAGGGGACAGGGGAACAGGGAGGGACTGCCAGTGAGTGCGGGTTTCCTTCGGGGTGATGAAAATGTTCCAGAACCAGACAGTGGTAATGGTTGCACTACACTGCGACTACACTAAAAACCAACCCACTGACCTGGACATTTTAAATGCGCAAATTTTACAGTATGCGGCTTCTATCTAAAAAGCAAAACAAAAAATTAGGGAGGAGCTGTCTAGAACACTCCTGAGATTTCTGGCCTGAGGTATGAAAGGGGAGCACTTCCCTGCAGACTCCTGCCATCTCTGGCCCCCCTTTAGTAAGGGGTGGCTCCGTCTGGTGGGACTTTCTCCTTCCATGTTTGGCATGTCACCGAGTGCCAGGGCGAGCCGGCTCCCATGGGCTGACGCTAGGCAGGGGCTGGCAGAAAGCCTGAGATGGGAGCCAGCAGGCAGAGGGCTGAGGAACTGGACCCTTTAAGGAGCATGGAGGAGTCTGGTGTGTCTGTGGTGCAGGACATCAGAGACCAGCAGTGAAAACAAAGGTTGGGCTGACCCAGCACAGGGCCGGCCTTCCAGGGCACTGTAAGGACTTTGTGTTTAAGTTGAGATGGGGAGCCCGGAGGGTTTGTAACAGAGCCGTGAGGTCATTTGATGAGGAGTCACAGTCCTGAGTCACCTTCCTTTCTACTGAAAACTGACTGCAGGGGGGCAAGGGCTGTCCCAGGAAGCCCCAGAAGGAATCCCAGGGAGGGAACCAGGGCTGCGTGTTATGTGGTGGCGGCCATGGTGGCAGTGGCAGGGAGGGTGTGTTCTCAGATTCAGATAGGGTTTGAAGGAAGTGCTAACGGGAATTAACAAGACAGAGACACCTGGAGAGATCCATCTCCAGCCTGTGCAGGCAGAAGGTGGAATTTGCCAAGATGGGACACTGCAGGGGGCATGGACACGGGGGTCTGAAATACAGTGACGGTGATAGGGCCGTGACTTACAAAGATCGGCAAGGGGGCATCTGGGGCAGGAAGAGGCCAGGCCCCAGGAATGCACCTGAGAACCTGCCGCTGGGTTTAGGGCACGGAAGTCAGTGACAGAAACAGTTCTGAGTGGGTTAAGTAGGAATGAGAGGAGAGGAATTGAAGACAAAATAAACAACTCTTGAGTAATTCTGCTCCAGGGAAGAGATGGAGCTCAGTGGGAGGCTGGGGGAAATGATCCAGTATAGGCAAAATTCATCTTGCAGAGAGAGGGGAGCAATGCTAGACAGGAACTCCTGATAAAGGGACCAGCACACAGCTGGAGCCCTCGGGGAAGCCCTGGGCATGGGTAAGGGAACAGCACCCATCTGTGGTGTGGAGACGCATGTGTTTTCTCATTTCCATAACACTAATTCTAACCCTTAGTCTTTTTTTCTCATACGTGCCTTGACCGGGAGGCTACAGCAGAGCCAGTGACCCCTTGCTCAAGCCAGCGACCATGGGGTCATGTCTATGATGACGCTCAAACCTGCAACCCCGCCCTCAAGCTGGTGAGCCCATGCTCAAGCCAGTGGCCTCGGAGTTAGAACCTGAGTCCTCCGTGTCCCGGTCCGACATTGCCTGGTCAGGCACCCTTAAGTCTTCATTTCAATACCCCAATGCTAGTCTTAAACCTAACATTGCAACTCTAATCCCTAGCTAATGCATTCTCCCCAACGTTTCCCAGTTTTTTAAAGAAGAGAAATACACTATTTACTTCCTGACTTCAAAATAAAAACAGGTTCATTGTAGCAAATTTATTGTAGCACTTGTTTCCTGGTTTTAAAGCTATTAATATGTAGCTTCATTGTAGAAAATGTGGAAAAGAAGAAGAGCACAAGGAAGAAATAAAAATGCCACCCATTTTTGTGGGTGTTGGCCTGCACGCCACCTATAATTCACATAGTACACAAACATGCGCGCATACACACACTTCTTCGTTGTTGTATAACCACGTGCACTTTAAATACAGAATTAGGACATCTTCCCATGCCATTAAGTACTAATATATGTCTACAATGTTTTATAATGGCTATGTAGTATTTGATGGTCCACCAGAATCTGATTTTATTTCACCACCCACAGTCAAATCATTTCCTGTCACCATATATCTGGCCCCTTCACCCTTTCCTACCCTCCACCCCTTCCCTCTGGCAACTACCACACCATTGTCTGTGCCTATGAGTTTCAGTTTTATATCCCACAAATGAATGAAATCATGTGATTCTTAGCTTTTTATGACTGACTTATTTCACTTAGCATGATATTCTCAAGGTCCATCCATGTTGTTATAAATGGTGGTATTCACCATTTCTTATGGCTGAGTAGTATTCCGTTGTATGTATGTCCCACATCTTCTTTATCCAGTCCTCTACAGAAGGAAACTTTGGCTGTCTCCACGTCTAATGTCTGTTTTTCTGAGAGGCAAGATCACCAGTGGAGAGTATGGAGGGAAATAGAGCTTTGGAAGGACAGCACCTAAGCTATAGCCTGGGGGAGGTGGGTATGACTGTGGGAACATGAGGGCCCAGAGCTGGGGGCGAGGGGGACCTGACAGCAGGTAGCACGTGAGAGGGGGAAGCTGGACTTGACCAAGGCTGTGGTTGAGCAGAAAAAGTACAATGAAGCAAAGGGCTGAAGGTCGAGGCAGCACCCAAGAAATGGACTGTAATAACGGCTGTGGTACAGGGTAAGGAAAGACGATGGGATGGGGGAGAAAGTGAAAGGTGGCTGGGTGGAAGTCTCAGAGATTCTGGTGGGGCAAGGACTGCTGGAGATGAGGAATGGAAGGCGTGACCTAGACAGAGAGGAGCGGGACTGAGGGAGGAGGGGGCTGTGACCCTGGACAAAGGGAAGGCCTAAAAATATGTCAAACTGACGGGGAGAGAAATTGAGACAGGAAGGCATCTGACAGCCTTCAAGAAACCCTCCCTGGCCCAAATATATGGCCCAGGCAGTGGCGCAGTGGATAAAGCGTCGGACTATGATGCTGAGGACCAGGTTTGAGACCCCGAGGTCGCCAGCTTGAGCGCGGGCTCATCTGGTTTGAGCAAAAGCTCACCAGCTTGGACCCAGGTCGCTGGCTCGAGCAAGGGGTTACTCGGTCTGCTGAAGGCCCGCGGTCAAGGCACATATGAGAAAGCAATCAGCCTGACCAGGTGGTGGCGCAGTGGATAGAGCGTCGGACTGGGATGTGGAAGGACCCAGGTTCGAGACCCCGAGGTCGCCAGTTTGAGCGCGGGCTCATCTGGCTTGAGCAAAGAGCTCACTAGCTTGGACCCAAGGTCACTGGCTCCAGCAGGGGGTTACTCGGTCTGCTGAAGGCCTGCGGTCAAGGCACATGTGAGAAAGCAATCAATGAACAACTAAGAAGTCGCAACGCGCAACGAGAAACTGATGATTGATGCTTCCCATTTCTCTCCGTTCCTGTCTGTCTGTCCCTGTCTATCCCTCTCTCTGACTCTCGCTCTCTCTGTAATAAAAAATAAATTAATTAAAAAAAAAGAAAGAAATAAACCAAACCCTCCCTGGCAGTCACCAGCACTAGCCAGCTGTGAGAGGCAGAAAGAACTGAGGGGCCATCTGCCCAGAGTCCTGGTTCACTGGCATCCTGCTGGGACGGTGAGCAGGCCAAGCAGGCTGGGCTCACCCCTGGTATGGCTTCAGAGGAGGGCACTGAGCAGGAGCTGAGCAAAGTGGTCCAGCACAGGGACTGTCCTCTGATACGCCCGACCCCCTCCCAAGCTGGGGCCAGCCTACCTGCTTTCTCCGTCCGGACTGGGAGAGCTTCCAAGGCTCACAGTCCATCAGCTGCACCATCTCAGTTTCTTCCTCCCGGGTCACGAAGTCCTCTATTAGTGTCACGCCAGGGAAGGGGAAGGCCCAGCCTTCAAAGTCAGACTCCTCGGCCCCCACAGCCCAGCCAGTGTCCGTGTAGTAAATAAAACGATGTGTTTTCTGTAAAAGAAGACAGGGGTCCTGGAGCCATTGGAGCCTGCTTCCCAGAGGCCCTATCAGGAACAGCCCCTGCCCAATAAATGGTTTGTCCTCCCCTGAAGCCACTTTGGAAGGCAGTAGGAGTCTAAAGGGAGGCCAAATCCCTGCTAAGGCTGCCTCCTGGGAAAGGCACTGTCACTTTCCCTATCCGTACAAGGGAAGAGCACCTGCATAACCGTTTTCCTCTCCATTTTAGAGACGAGGTGGCCGCAAGGCTCAACAAAGTTAAGGAACTAGCCTGAGGCTGCACGGCTGGGGAACAGCCTGCAATCCATGTCATAGTCCTCAGCCGCGTGAGAATTAAAGGAGAACACTGGAGTCAAAGTGTCCAGCCCAGACCAGAAATTTGAGAAATATGCTACCCCTAAAGCTGAGGCCCTGGGGTTGTCCGGGGGTGAGCAGCCCAGGCTGGAAGGCCAGAGGGGAGAAGCCCTCTCCAGTCCAGGTGGGGAAGTCTCTGGCCCTGTCCTCTGGTGACAGCCAAAAGCACTGTCTGAATTTCCCTTCAAAAAAGAGCAGAGCTTGGCAGTCACCAAGAGCAGAGCTGGGCTGACAATCTTCTGCTGCAGTCTCTCCCGGATCGGCCTGAGGTTGTGAGCGAAGGCCATCCTCATCCTAGGCAGCTCCCAGCCAGTGACCCAGCAGAACCTGGTCATTTCTGTCCAACATGGATGGGACTCCTCTAACAGGCAGTTGCTTTGGAGCTCCCAACTGGGTTGGCCATGACTTTGACAGATCTACATGGCAGTTTGAGGTCCTCCCTGACCAATTAATTCTGCTTCCTCCTCCTTTATATTCCATAGGCATTGCTACCACCCCATCTCTGAACCACCAAGTCCTCTGTCTCTGACATTTCACATGGGACATGTTAAATGTGAGAGTCATCCTGGACATTTTGGCCATCCCTCAGCCATCGTGTTGGGCGGGTGCTACCCCTAGAGCAGTGGTTCTCAAAGTGTGTGCCAGGGTGCACTGGTGCACCCTAGATTTCCAGGTGTGCCCTATGGTATTCCAGGGAAACATGCGCCTGTTGGGGACCTAAAAACCAACAGGGTTTTTGGAGTTTAGATTTTTGGGGGACAGAGGTGTGGGGAATTGGCTGTAAGCTGACAGTCTGCCCAACCCTCCACCTGATTAGGCTGCAAAAGGCTGTTAAGCTGTGGTGCTGGATTGTTTACACTACCCCCATGTTCCCCAGAAAGACTGGAGAAGTTTCTTCTATCCTTTGTTTAGTGTAAAGTAAAGATGATATGTATGGTGGGGGTTTTCTGCACTCAACACAACAGTAAAAAGAGGAATTCTTGAATGGATTGATGAGGAAATGAGAGTTTGCCTTTCAAATATATGCCCAAACATTGAAGAAATCGCTAGGACACATCAGGCTCATGTTTCTCATAAACACAAGAATGAAAAACTTAACACATTCTCATCGAGACCTGCTGAATTTACAAAATCTTACTAAGAATGTATCTATATATATAAAAAGATAACTTTTTTGTTTTTAATTTTTTTAACCCCTCTTTTTTACAAATTCTAAAAAGCGTAACTCAAAAAATGTTTTTTAATGTCAGAATAAATTTAATTTTGTCATATTTATTTCATTTAATTACCATAAAAGCACACTTGGACTTTATATTTTTTCTTTGACTTAATTATTATAACATATTTCTCAGAAACTTGTATACAGTGCGCCTACAATTATTTGTAGGATTTTAAATGCATCCCCGACTTCAAAAAGTTTGAGAACCACTGCCCTAGAGTATCCTGTGTCTCCACAGCCACAAACACAGTTCAGAACTTTGGTGCTTTTAAAAAAAATTTATGTGGTAAAACATATATAACATAAAATTTACTGTCTTTAAAACTTTTTCAGTGTATAGTTTAGTGTGTTAAGTACATTCATTCTGTTGTGCAACCAATCTGCAGAACTTTTCACCTTACTAAACCATGTACCCATTAAACAACTCCCCTTTCTCCTTCCCCCAGCCCCTGACAACCACCATTCCACTTTCTGTCTCTATGATTGTGACTATTATAGGTAGTATCAATGGAATCATACAGCACTTGTCCTTTTGTGACTGCCTAATTTCACTTAACATAGTATTTTCAAGGTTCATCTATGTTGTAGCACGTATCACTAATTTCTTTCCTTTTGAAGCCTGAGTGATATTCTATTATATTTATGTATGTATTGCTTTTTGTTTATCTGTTTATCCATCAATGGACAAGTACTTGCATTGCTTCCACCGTGAATGTGCAAATATTTCTTCAAGACTCTGCTTTCAATTCTTTTGGGTATATCCCTAGAATTGTTGGATCATATCGTAATTCTACTTTTAAAAAAAACAACAACAAAACCCCCACATTTATTTATTGATTTTAGCTAGAGAGGAAGGCAGGGGAAGACAGAAACATCGATTTGTTCCTGTACGTGCCCTGACCGGGATCAAACCAGCAAACTCTGTGCTTGAAGACAATGCTCTAACCAGCCGAGCTATCCTGCCAGGGCTGGTAAGTCTACTTTTAACTGTCTGAGAAATCTTTATACTGTTTTCCTCAGGATCTTCCACACTTTTACCAGAGACATGGCAACAGTTTCTTCACTGGCTTCCCAGCCTTCATACCTTTCTATCAGCTCCCAAGATTCTTCTAAAATTCACATTTCCTTTAAAATAAAACCCTTTAGGAGCTCTCCATGGCCCCCAAGATAAGTCCCAGCCTGCCCAGTAGCCACACACAGGGCCCTCTGTGGTTCGGCCCCTCTGACTTCATCTCTCTCACCAGAAGCATCACCCGCATCCAAGCACCTGCCACTACTCCAGGTCCATACTCAAGGTGTTCCCCCAGCTGGAATGCCCTTCCAACCAATTAAAGTACTTCTAGACCCAGTTCAAAGGCTAGGTCATTTTTTGTTAATTAACTGGAATTAATTTCCTCTTGCTCTTTTCTGTCCAAAGCCTTCTGGGCCCTTTTGCCCTGGCTTTCGGCACCCTCTACTCTTTCCATATCGTCCGCACAGGGGCTAGTGAAGCTCCCGGGCCCAGACCGAAGGGGGGAGGGATGTTGTTACGTGATGGCTTGCTGTCAGACTCCCCACCCAGGTCCCAGAAGTGAGCTGTGGACGGACTGCACCCACGTCCCAAACCCTTCCCTACTCCAAGCCCACTCCTCAAAGCCCGCATCTCTTCACCCTCGTAACATCCCCTAACACCGCCGTGAACCCCTAACACGGTTTGACCCGGGACCGTATGTATGGTCAGTCTGGGCCTCAGTTTCCCCTTATGAAGAATACAGTTGTGGGCGCGCTTCCTCTCCCAGCCCTTACCTGTGGGGGGTGCTGCCAGGGTGGGTCACCTCCACGCTGCCGCTCGCAAATCAGACAGGTCCGGATGCCCTTGCAGCCGCATTCCCGGAGGATCTCGGGGGCCGCCACCACCGCAGCCGCCATCGCTACGTCCTGTAGGCCAACGCGCAGGCGCGGGGGCGCGGGGTCCGCCGGAACTTGTAGTCCGGACACGGGAACCCCGCTCCCACTTCCTTCCGGTCATTGCCAGCGAGGGGCTTGTGCGGCGCCGCCTCCCGGTCTCCGCCAGCCGCGAGCGCCAACGGCTGGCTCCTGCGGACATTGGAGCCGCTGATACTGCCGGCACGGGCAGCGCCTCCTCGCCATGGGACCTCTCTCGCCGCGGCTGCTGATGCAGCGGGGGCGACCCAAGAGCGACCGGCTGGGGAAGATCCGGAGCCTGGAGTAAGAGGCGGGCGGGGACGACAGGGGGTTCGGGAGTGAGCCCGGGACCCTTATTCGGCCCCGTTATCATCGCCCTGTCGGTTGGGCGGAGTCTCTAATCACTCGGGCCAAACGCGGTCCTCTCCTCTGGAGGTGGGCCGGGTGGACCCCGAGTGGCCTCACCCTGAAGAGGGCCCGGGCTGCTAAGAACAGCCGTGCAGAAAGAGAATTGAGCAACCTGTTGAGAGCATCACAGAGGGCGTGGGTAGTACAGAGGAGGCCCCTCCAGAGGCTCAGGGGAAGCATCCTGGAGAGGGTCAGCGACGCTAAGTCCTAAAGTAGTTACAAGATTTTAAGAAGTAGGTGTTGGAGAGAGGCTGTGCATACACAAAGAATGTTAGGTGAAAAAGCCTTCGGAGTCACTCTGGGCTGCCATAGGTGAGGGGCTAGAGACCTGCCTGCCGCCTGAGCACTCACCATCTGCCTCCTACTCCAGCCTGTCAGGGCTGAAGCTGCTCTCAGAGCACTTGGACCCCAAGCTCCTGAGCCGACTGACACAGCTGCAGGAGCTGGACCTCTCCAACAACCAGCTGGAGACACTACCCGCCAATCTGGGCCTGTCCCACCTGCGCATCCTCCGCTGTGCCAACAACCAGCTGGGGGACGTCACTGCCTTGTGCCAGTTTCCACAGCTCGAGGAGCTCAGCCTGGAGGGCAACCCTTTCCTGACAGTAAGTGGGTTCTCCTGGCTGCCCCATATCTGGGGCCAGCACTCTTGGGCTTCAGCTCAGCTCAGCAGCCCGAGTCATTCATCTCTTGTTCCCCAGGTCAGCGACAATCTGAAAGTCTCCTTTCTCCTGCCCAAGCTGCGTAAGGTCAATGGCAAAGATGCTTCCTTCACTTCCTGTCAGGTGGAGAGCCTGAACCGGGAGCTGACTAGCAGAGTAAGGGGGCTGGGAGGTGTCTCTGAGTTGGGAACAGTCAGGAGCCTTTAGGAGCAAGTGGCAGGCATCAACATTGGGAAGACACTGAGGGAGGTTTACAGGGGCTCTCTTCCCTGACACCAAGTGATCCTTAGCCCCTAGCCTGACACGTTTGCTTTAAGCCTGGTTTTGGTGCTTGGCATCTTGCCCTTGGGGGTGGGAGGTCCTGCCCTCCAGGTGTGCAGGGCCCAGCATGGGAGGCTGAGACACTGTAACAGTAACTTTACCTTGGACAAACCTGGTGTGTGTGTGTTTCTTTGTGTGTTGCTTAGATTTATGCAGCATGCAGCTAAGAAGGTTGTGGTTTAGGGAGGTAGTGAGGTTGAGATACCTGTGCACATGAGTTTGGGGGCTATGGGGCCATGGTGGGTCTAGGGGTGGACTGGGCCTGGATCTGGTTCCTCTTGTGTTAGGTCACAGCTCACTGGGAGAAGTTCATGGCCTCAATGAGCCCTGAGGAGGCTGAGAAGGCCCAGGCTGATTTTGTGAGGTCTGCCGTCAGGGATGTCCACTATGGGCCCGAGTCCCTCAGCGAGTTCACCCAGTGGCGGGTATGTCCTCACCCCACTGTACTGAGTCTGTTCTCCCAGCTCCTTGCTGGCTCCCATGCCCTGAGTTGCCCTGGAGGTCTTTGGCTGTGGGGAATGGGGCGGGGCGGGAAAGGTACCACTATTGGCTAGAAAGACCCTTTCCCAGCTCAGGAAGCACAAGCTCCCTCTGACTGGGTATCTGCGGAGGGGATGAGGGGCCCCAGGACTGCCCAGCTTGTTGATGGCCTGGTTCCACCCAGGTGTGGATGATCTCTGAGGAGCTGGTAGCCTCTGGTGGGACCCAGAGACCTGAGGCAGACGTCCCGGAGAAGTCCCTGAAGGCCACAACTGCCCAGGAGCCCAGGGTGAGTGTGATTCTGTGTGGCTCCCAGGGCTCGGAGGGCCTGCATTGGCCCTTCCTTCCTGGGGAGGCGGAGCCCAGGGGACAGCCTCTGATGCCTGAGGTACTTCCTTCTGACCCTGGGCTAGTCCTCGCCTCCTACACCCATCGGTGGGTCCAGTCCAGGCTGTGATAGGAAAAGAGCTCTGAGTAGATGGACCCATGGCCACCAGGCTCTCAGCCACCTGTTCCCCCACACAGGCCAGGCCAGTGGCCTTGAAACGGCCAGATGATGTCCCACTCAACCTCTCTCCCAACAAGCGGGTGTGTACCTCCCCACTGACCCAGGTGGAGGGCTGCCCCATGGGCTTTGGTGGCAGCCAGGTAAGCTATAGTAGGGCGGCAGGGAGTAGATGGCTGGGAGCAAGGGTTGGGGCAGCTCTGACCCGCTTCTGCCCCCACAGCCTGCCCTGAAGCTGGAGCCCCTGCACTTCCTGCAGTGCCACAGCAAGAACAACAGCCCTGAGGACCTTGAGACCCAGCTCTGGGCCTGTGCCTTTGAACCGGCCTGGGAGGAGGGTATAACTTTGGTGGGCAGACAGAGAAAGGCCACAGGGAACAGCAGAACAAGCTTTCTAGGCAGGGAGCCTGGAATTGCCACCTGGAGGGGGGCTGCCTGGGCAGTGGGGGAACCATGAAGGACAGAAAGCTTAAAACTGTCTTCAAGGACAGGAGAAGGGAACTGCAGGGGAAAACACAGGAAATATTTTTACTAGGGCTGATCTCTCAAAACAGGGTGTGCAGGAGCCTCATCCCAGACTGTGGCTACGTGTGGCGGAGAGGCTGTGTGTGTGATCGACTGCCAGACAGGCATCGTACTGCACAAGTACAAGGCACCTGGCGAGGTGAGTGCCAGGGTCCTGCTCCTGCAGGACAGTGGGCAGAACCCTGGGAGCAGGAGTGCCACCTGCCTTTTTATTTGATGCTGGGCTCATTTCCCAGATTTGATCCTGTGTGCAGGTGCACACGTGTAGCTCTGCCCCTTGGTGACTGCTCCCCCCCCCCCCAGGAGTTCTTCTCGGTGGCCTGGACAGCCCTGACAGTGGTCACACACACAGGCCACAAGAAGCGCTGGAGCGTGTTGGCAGCTGCCGGCCTGCGGGGCCAGGTTCGGCTGCTACATGTGCGTGCTGGCTTCTGCTGCGGGGTCGTTCGGGCCCACAAGAAGGCCATCGCCACCCTCTGCTTCAGCCCCACGCACGAGACCCACCTGTTCAGTAAGACCCTCTCTCCACACCCCCAGAGCTCCCTCAGCACCCCTGGCCTGCAGCCTGATGCCTCAGTGCTCCCTCCCTGTGATGGTAGGGGACTCCTGTGGCTGGCATATCAGACTGGGCTGCCAAGGTTGGCTCCACCAGGAGAGGAGCAGTGTGGCTTTGTGGACAAGTAACTGGGCTTCAGATTCTTACTTTTTCCCCAATCTGCTCTGTGGCCTTGGAGCTTTCTGACAACCTGGCCACTCTGTCTGTGACCTGGGGGGATAGTGAGCTCAGTGACGATGTGTGAACAGAGGCCTACAAAGATGGCTGCCTGGTGTGGCACGTTAGGTTAGAGTAAGATAGGAATTATAAGCCATGGCCCGCCCTCCCTGCTTCAGAGGGGCTGGTCTTGGAATCATGGTCTCACCTTGGATGCAAGAGACCAGGGTCTCCTCAGAGCCACCTCTCCCCTTCCCACCCCTCTCAGCGGCATCCTATGACAAACGGATCATCCTCTGGGACATCGGGGTCCCCAACCAAGATTACAGATTCCAGGCCAGGTGATGCTTTGGGCAGGGCTGGTGAGAGGCTGCCAGGCTGGGTGGACACCTGGGTCCATGGCCTCATGCTCTCCCTCTCCCCCCACTGGCAGCCAGCTGCTCACACTCGATACCACATCCACCCCCCTGCGCCTCTGCCCCGTTGCTTCCTGCCCGGATGCCTACCTGTTGGCTGGCTGTGAGGGTGGCTGCTGCTGCTGGGATGTGCGGCTGGACCAGCCTCAAAAGAGGAGGTGAGGTGGGTGGGGTGCCTTGAAAGCCAAGCCTCAGAGCTGGGCAGCTGCTACCGCAGATGTCTGACCCAGGCACACCTGCCAGAGGTGGTGGCCAAACCATGCGTACTGCCCTGGGTAACCACAGGGGCTATTTTCAGGGTCTTCACAGAGCTGGCCTGTCCCAACCTCCTGCTAGTCTCTTGAGTAAAGGTCCCTGTGACCTGTTCCTTCGCTGGGTCCCCCTCTGGACTGTGATCACCTCACCTTCAACCTGGGGCTTTACTGCCACCCATGGTTTGCCACTTACCAGCAGTGTGACCTTCCTGTGCTAGTATATTTCCTCATCTGTAAAGCTGGGACAGTAAGTAGCATGCCAGGGCCAGTGGAGGACAAGGGTGATAGTGTCTGGGCAGGGACGAGGCCCTGGAAGGGCCAGGCTGAGGCTTGTGGCTCACCCAGGCTATCTGGAAGGCCTGAGACAGAGCTCAGCATGGTGTCTCAGCCTTCTGGGGGCCCCCTAGCCTAGGAGAGGAGACACGGTAAACAAAGGTGGCCAATAAAACACCACAAAGCATCATGTGAGTGAGCTATGAAGGAAAGAGAACCGGGTGCTTTGAGAGGGGAACAGGAAGACCAAGGGGACTCTGAAGAGGTGACCAGTGGCAGA
The DNA here is from genome assembly GCF_036850995.1 of Saccopteryx leptura. Taxonomy (NCBI): domain Eukaryota; kingdom Metazoa; phylum Chordata; class Mammalia; order Chiroptera; family Emballonuridae; genus Saccopteryx; species Saccopteryx leptura. The sequence continues at coordinate 190,729,875 of NC_089506.1, forward strand.
AGGTTGTGTTCAGTTCATGCTTTCCACATGAGCCTTGTGTGGGAGTCAGGTGGTAGTCAAGTGAATACTTGAAGAACAGTGTACAAAGGCCAGTGGTAGGGGGAGCTGGCTAATCGGGGAGTCTGGCCATGGCTTGGAAACCAGAGGAAATGGTCCGTGAGGTAGCAGGGTTGCTCAGGCCAGGGTGCACTGGTTCTGTTGGCCATGGTAAGATTTTGAGTTTTACCATCAGTGCAATGAATAGCCTGGGAAGAATTTTAGGGTTAGGTGGCAGGAGTGTATGTAGCAGCTGCTACACGGAGGGCAGTAGTCCACCTAAGTGTTGGTGGTGGCCCTGTACTACACCTAGCAGTCGAGCCCCGGGTCTGCCTCCTCCCTCCCTCCCCCTGTGCCTACTCACATCTGCCTAGTCCCCCAGTCCTGTGGCATTTCTTCACCACAGCACAGCTGTCTGCTCCTCAGTTAGGACCTGGCTGCCTTGCTTCCAGGTGTCCTCCAGGACTCTGGGGAGCTGCTGGATGGCCTTTCCAAGTGCTGCTACCCTACACACAGTCAGCTTAGAAACATCGAGCAGCTACTGTCCCTACTGTCCTCAAGGTCACAGCAAACCCCTCCCCAGTCTGTCGCTTCTTGGGTCCTGAGCACTCAGCTGGAAATGCCTTCCTCCTGCTCATCTCTGTCCCAGAGGCACTGCCTCTCCAGAACGCTCCATGGCCACACCACCCCCATCCTGGGGGAACCAGCTCCTCATGCTTTTGAGTCCCCACCACCTGTGACTTAGTATACTGAGGTGCTGGCTCCCATTTCGAGGGTGACACTTAATCCCTCCAGGGCCCAGAAGAGATTCTTGGTTGCATTTTCTGAGCTCTACACAGGGCAGGGCCCACCATAGGGGCCCAATGAATAGTTCTCATTGAATGAATGAGAAACTCGGCATACACAATAGTCTGACCAGCATCTTCTGCCCCACAGGGTGTGTGAGGTGGAGTTTGTATTCTCTGAGGGCTCCGAGGCATCTGGCCAGAGAGTGGACGGGCTGGCATTTGTGAATGAGGATGTCGTGGGTGAGTGAGCCTGGCTTGGGACAATCTGGCTTGATTCAGGGACCCAAACAGACCCTGGTAAGGCCTTTGTGGGTTGTTTCTTCCTGGGCTGGGGTTTAGATCTGAGAGCTTCTGAGCTGTGGAACAAGAAAGCCTAGAGAGGCCCCCCAGGCGCAGTTCTCCATTCTCCCTTCTCCCTCACAGCCTCCAAGGGGAGTAACCTAGGCACCATCTGCCTGTGGAGCTGGAGCCAGACGTGGCTGGGCCGCGGCACCCAGTCCACAGTGGCGGTGGTGGTCCTGGCTCAGCTGCAGTGGTCACCTACCGACTTGGCCTACTTCTCACTCAGCACCTGTCCTGGTGAGCCCACCCACCCTCCCTAGCCCATCCTCTACTCCTGGAGAACGCCTCACCTTAGATTCCAATCTTTTGTCCTGGCAGATAAAGGGATTGTGCTCTGTGGGGACGAGGAGGGCAGCGTGTGGGTCTACGATGTCAGGCACATCCTGACGCAGCAGCCTCCACTGCCGGCAACCCCGCAGGCCCCCACGCAGGTAGGCACAGCTCGCCCCTCTCCCCCTGCAGGGCTGGTGCGGCACAAGGATTCTGAGATCTAGGAAGGAGCCCAGCCCCCTCTCTCTCCCCTCCAGATCCTTAAGTGGCCGCAACCACAGGCCCTCAGCCACACGGTGACCAAGACCATGGTGAACACGGTGGTGGCCAACCCCACCTTTACCTACCTCACCGCTCTGACAGACTCCAACATTGTAGCCATCTGGAAGAGACACTAGCCTCCGACAGGAGCTCCAGAGACACAACTTACTCAACTTTTGAGCTAGTGATGGGGAATTTTTTTTATGAGTGAATATTTTTATTAAACTACTATGTAAGAGAAGCCTGGGAGAGCTGTTTGTGGGCCCCTTTGGTGTTGCTATTTTGAGTAAGACAGCCTGACCTGGCAGCTGGGCTTCTACGGCAGAGACTCATGGGAGTCTATAGGTTTTCATGGAAGTAGTGTATAGGTTTGAGCAGGTCTCTTCTGCTCAAGACTGCCTTCCCTGCAGCCCCTGGCTCCCCGTTAGTTCAGAATGCGTTTGTTCCTGGCACCCTCTCAGAAGTCTGGATCTCTGGACTAATCTGCTCTGCAGTGTGGCCCCAGAGTAGCCTTGAGACAGGTCATCTACCTCCACTGAGCCTGACAATCCATTTGCTGTGAAGTCCCCCCGCTTCAGCTCACATCTGGGTCTTTTCCCGCCACACTTTATTAGGAAGCTGAAACAATCCAGGTATAGCGGGTGAGGGACTCTGGGATATCTCTAAGGAGGCCCACGGCTGAGAGAAGCTGTTCTCTTCCACTGGTGCCTGGAGAAGGGCCGGATGCAAGGTAGGAAAGGGCCAAGTAGGACTGTTTCCAGCCCACTATTCAATTCCTTCTTGCTTGTCTTTGATGGCCACCTGAGGGAAAAGAAAGGCAGCACACTTAGCTGGAAGGCCAGGTGCGGGTGTTGGAAACTCAGCCCCAGCATCGCTGACCAAGGTCCACCAGGGAGCTGCTCCCACAGCTCTAGAGTGCAGCCACAAACGGAAGAGAACCAGTAAACGAGGCCCTGAACAGCTCCAGGGAGCTAGGCAGCCCCAACCCAAGGGACTCTCTGAGCCCACCGAGCCCACCCCATTACTTTTCTGAAGCAGACATCTTGCTGCCTAGACCTGGAGTCTGATGGAGCAGAGGTGCTTCTTGGTGAGTATATATGTTGAAATCTGACAAACGGGATCTTTCCCACTTTAAGTTGTCTACACTTTGAGACTCCCTGCATGAATAGGTTTGACCCTTACCCTAGGATGAGCTGCCCTCTAGATAAATAACCTGCACAGAGCCAGGCCTTAAAAACCACAGAGCAGCCTGACCAGGTGGTGGTGCAGTGGATAGAGCGTCGAACTGGGACGCTGAGGACCCAGGTTTGAAACCCTGAGCTCATCAGCTACAGTGTGGGGTCATCAACTTGAGCTTGGGATCACAGATATGATCTCATGGTTGCTGGCTTGAGCCCAAAAGTCACTGACTTGAAGCCCAAGGTCACCGGCTTGAGCAAGGGGTCACTGGCTTGGCTAGATCCAAGTCAAGGCATGTATGAGAAAGCAATGTTTAAACAACTAAGGTGCTGCAACTACGAGTTGATGCTTTTCATCTCTCTCCTATCCTGTCTCTCACTAAAATAAAAATAAAATAAATAAAACACAGAGCAGCCAGCAGCACCAGAGTACAGACCTGGAGGAGTAGCACTAAAGGACAGTAGGCCCCCTGCTTCCACAGGGACCACAGAAGTGGACAAGGAGGCCCTAGAACACTAGGTACGGGTCCCACCAATGGATGCAGACAGCTAGCCCCAGGCCTCAACTCCATAACCTTAACCACGCTTCCTGGAGGCTATGGTGGAAGTCCCCACTCGGTCATCACCTCCACCTCCCTCCACCCCCACCAAATTAAATCAGAGGAAACAACCCAGGGTTGTCTGAGGTGTGGGCATGAGAACCCACAACTTGGGCGTACAGGACATCCAGCCCACCAGCCCAGCCCACACAGCAGGCTCCTCACCCGGAATCGCTCTTCCAGCAGGGAGAGCTCACTAATGAGGTCTGTGATGGCATTGGTGAAGGCCTCCTGGGGGCTGTAGTCGGGAGTGGTCTGCACACGGATGATGATCTTGTGCTCCAAGGGGTGGGGGACTTTGTAGCCAGCAAACAGCACCTGTGGGTCCTTCAACAGCTGTCTGAGATATAGGGATGAGCAGTGAGAAGAGGCTGAGCCTAGTGCTTTTGGAGCTCTGGCCCCTTGTCGCTTACCAGGCCTTCTTAGCCAAGGGGCCTTCCTATTGGGTTGAGGCCTGTAAGCAAATGTAGCTGGCAGCTGGCACCATGTAGTTCCCTGCTCTTGATTTTTAGCCCCCCCCCCCAAAAAAAAAAACAAGTAAAATAGATACTTAGGAGAAGATAATGGGGGTTCTCCCACACATACCTGTATATCCAGGGGCATCAAGAACCTTTGCTGCTAGCCTGACCACGTGGGGGCGCAGTGGATAGAGTGTCAACCCAGGAAGCTGAGGACCCAGGTTCGAAACCCTGACGGTGCCGGCTTCAGTGTGGGGTCATAGACATGAATCCCATGGCTCACTGGCATGATCCCAAAGGTTGCTGGCTTGAAGCCCAAGGTCACTGGCTTGAACAAGGGTCACTGGATCCCCGGTCAAGGCACATATGAGAAAGCAATCAATGAACAACTAAGGTGCCGCAGCTACTATTATCTCTCTCCCTTTCTCTCTGTCTCTTGTCTCTCTCACTAAAAAAAAAAAAGAAAATAAATAAAAACCTTAGCTGGTAAACAGGGTTTCTACTCTTCCCATAAGGAAAGTCAGAGACTTTGCAATGCCCCGAAAGAGACCTCCATAGGCAGTAAAAATCCAGCCAATATTCAGTAAACCAGAACATAAAATCCCCATTCCCAGCCCACAAAGCATCTGGCACAGCAAATAAGGGCAGCAGGGGGAGAAGGCCCAGGCTCTGAGCAGTCAGGGAAATGGAAGTCCTTTAGGCCAGTGGTCCCCAACCTTTTTTAGGCCACAGACCGGTTTAATGTCAGAAAATATTTTCATGGACCGGCCTTTAAATGCACAAAATAAAATTATGCGACCAGCATAAAAACTGGTATTTTTAAATATAATTATCGAACTTATGAGACAAGCGTCAAGAGTGAGTCTTAGATGGATGTAACAGAGGGAATCTAGTCATATATTTTTTTTTTACATAATAAAATATTTAATCACTAAATAATCAGGGAGAAATCTGTCCAGGAATTCTTTATATCATTTTCACATCTTTTCTTTTTTTTAATTAATTAATTTATTTTTATTTATTTATTTTTAATAATTTTATTTTTTTAATGGGGTGACATCAATAAATCAGGATACATATATTCAAAGATAACATGTCCAGGTTATCTTGTCGTTCAATTATGTTGCATACCCATCACCCAAAGTCAGATTGTCCTCTGTTACCTTCTATCTAGTTTTCTTTGTGCCCCTCCCCCTCCCTTTCCCTCTCCCCCCTCCCCCCCGTAACCACCACACTCTTATCAATGTCTCTTAGTCTCACTTTTCATATTTTAAAAATAAAACATCGTTCAGGCTTAAATATAAATAAAACGGAAATAATGTAAGTTACTTATTCTTTCTTTGCAGACCAGTACCGGTCCGCCCGGGGGTTGGGGACCACTGCTTTAGGCAACATAGGCTGGCAGTTGCTGTCCACCCTCATGGGGTCCTGTTCCATGAGGTTGTGGTGAAGTGAAGCCAGTGTTGTTTGCTGGGGACATGGGGGTTTTCTCCAGAGCAGCTCAGTCAGGTGTGAGCACCTAGAGGGAGGGTCCTTGCATAGGTTGGTACGTGGCTCATAAAGCAGAGGAGCAGCAGGGCCCCAGAAAGAGCCAGGGTGCATCACTGGCTTGGTTCAGGGTGGGAGTCAACAAAAGACGGGCAACACCACCCTCTACTTAAAACCAGGAGAGCAGGCAGGCTTCAGCCAAGTCTCAAAACACACAACCTTGGGAAAGACCTGCTTCCCGGATGGTACTTTTCAGCAGTGAAATGACAAGTCCCTGGGCCGGAGTATCAGTCACACTGCTAGCCACCTACCTGGCTAGGACTTCACTGTTGTAAACAAATATCTACCAGCCAATATCAGGTACCCACCAGAGGCACTAGATAACCACCGAGCCCTTTTCTTACCTCTTCCCCTTATTCTACTCAGTTACAATCTCTGGCATGAACCTTTTAGAATGCCAAGTGTCAGTGAGGTCATTGTCATGGGCAGGATGAGTGGGAGCTAACCTTGATGACTTCTCCATGCTCATTAGCACAAAGACACACAAGTAGGCTTACTTTTCTGTGGCTTCCTGCATATTCACTTACTTCAGTCAGATAATGAGCCAGTACAGAAATGTGGCTATGTGAATAGGTATTGGTCAGTATCATTTTGAAGATAAGGTACTAGAATGAGTGAACCGCCAGAAGGACTTTACATAGCTCCGAGACTTAAGAAAATCTTCTGGAACTTTAGAACCCCATTAAACATAGCCCCTGAGAGCCTTTGACTTGGAACTTACGATTTAATAATGTTTCCTAGTGTATGATCTTCTTTGTTGATGGTGAACAAACAGGCATTGGGTACCTTGGTGTCCTTGGTAATGGTGATCCTAGGAAGAGAGAGACAAGAGATGGGGTGGGGGGGGACAGAGGCTCCCTTCCTCCCCGAGTCTAAACCCTACCCTTTACGGCTGGCTCAAGTCCCACCTGCTCCTGGAAGCCTTTCTCAATCTCTTCATCTTATAAAGACCTCTCTGACTCAGCTGCAGCGTGTCTATATCCTAACCTGTTACTCCCTGATTCTGTGGGACCCTTGCTTACTCTGAATTGCTCCTTTTCCCTTAGAGCAGAGTTTCTCAGTCTTGGCACCACTGACATTTTAGACCAGATAACTCTTTTTGGTAGAGGGTTGTCTACATTTTAGAATAGTAGCAGTAGTCATGGCCTCGACCCACCACATGCCAGTAGCACCTCCTCAATGACAACCAAAAGTGTTGGCAGACATTGCCAAAAGTTCCAGGGTGGTCCCCAGCTAAGAAGCACCGCTCTCCTGGGAGACTGCAGTGGCTGACAAGGGCTGGACCACAAGGCCCTGCATACCAGGCTGTTAAGAGAAGTTGGAAAAACCAGCATTTAAGAGGCTCTTAAGCACTTTACATAAATTACCTCATTTAATCTCCCCTAGATTTACTCTGTGATTTAATACAGTAATAAGCCCATTTTGCAGATGAGGAAAGTAGGGCCTACGGGAGATTAAGTCACGTACCCAAAGACACTTTAAAGTTCTTAAGAGGGGGATGCAGGAGCCAAGGCCAGGCTGTCTGACCACGGACTATATTTTCCTTTGCTCTGCAAGCACTGAGTCACTGAAGGAATGCACAGTGGAGGGAGCTCGGGTATGGGTCTAACTCTGGTTGCAGCAAGGATTACTTTTTGTTCTTTTTTTGACAGAGAGAGTCAGAGAGAGAGAAGGGCAGACAGACAGGAAGGGAGAGAGATGAGACGCATCAATTCTTCCTTGCGGCACCTTAATTGCTCATTGATTGTTTTCTCATACGTGCCTTGACCAGGAGGCTACAGCAGAGCGAGTGACCCCTTGCTCAACCCAACGGGCTCAAGCTGGTGAGCTTTGCTCAAACCAGACGAGACCGCGAACCTGGGTCCTCCGCGTCCCAGTCCGACGCTCCATCCACTGCGCTACCGCCTGGTCAGGCTGTGGCGGGGAATTACTTAACATCTCTGAGTCTGTGTCTTCAACCGCAAAGGGGAAACTCACCACCGCCTCCAGGCCTCTTAAATTTGGCAGACAACGGCGCGAACCTCGGCCCTACCATCCCCCGCCCGGCAGGCTCCACTTACTTCTTCTCGCCTTCGAACAACAAGAACGACTCGAAGGCAGGAGGAGCGTTCATCCTAAAGCCACAGACGCCTCCAAGTCTCAGCTGCCAGAACCACCGCCGCCAGAGTACTTCACACAACCTCTTCCGGGTCAGCGGCTGGTTCTGAGTTCGCGGGTGGTGCCGAGCCCAGGTGAGGGCTGGCTTATTGCCCCCTATCGGACTGGAGGATCTCGCGCAGGCGCTAGAACCGAAGAGGGTCCACGGGAGGCTGGTGGGCCTGCGCATGCGTGAGTTCCTTCGTGGGCGTGCCTTGTCACATGTTCTGAGAGCTAGGAGCTATTCTGCGTCCTGAGATATCCTCCTCCAGGCTAATTGGCAACCCTAAGCTGGGGCTGTCTCTGCTTCCCACATCCCTTGATCCGTTTTTGGAAATGTACCCTTGGAGCACACAACAAGAAACCCCTGAATGGAGAATGGAGTCTTTGGGTATGAGCAGGTGTGGCTGGCGAGGGTGGAAGAAGCCTCATCGGCTCATGGCTGTCCATCCCTTTAACCAGACGGCTGTGTATGGATAAGGCCCTGCCAATGCTGCCTGGGCGGATTGCCGCAAGACCCCTGGCAGTGTTGTAACTGGGCTTGTGGCCTAGTGAGCTCCTTGTTAGGGGAACAATTCGGTGAGGGCTGGGGCAAGAGACGGGTGTGAGGCTCTGGGAGGGGTAAGTGCATCAGTACCTATTTTGATTAGTGATATTTTGCAGACAACAGCTTATTATAAAGGCCCTACCTGAGCTGTTTGAAGCAAGGGGGACTGGAGTCTAAGATTCGCTAACGGACCCCTAACAGCTTTCCAGCTGCTTCTCTAGGTCGGGGTAGCAGCCAAGGAGCTCCAAAAGAAATCTGAGCTTCCACTGCCGTTTTCTGGGAAGGGGCCATTTCCTACTTGATCCTTGAGCCCTGGGGTGAGGAAGTGTCATTCCCTGGCAGCGCCTCTTTAACTGCTGAGGAATAGAAGGCAACGAAGGTAATGAATGATGCCCTGAGGTTGCAGCCCCACCCCTCTGAGCCGTCCAAGAAATATCTGGGCCAGTGATATACCTTTGCCAGGACTGCAGGGGCCTGGATGTACAGAGACTGGCTGCCCTTAACTGGGTGGGCTAGGGATAGGGTAGGGAGAGGATTTTTGCCCAGTAGGGGCTCTACCCTCCTTATCACTGTGGAAGCCTGTCCTCTTTTGGGGAGTTCTGGTCACATTTGCTCTTTGATTCCCAAATCAACACGAGATCCTGGGCTCTAGAAGCTGTCAGCCTCCCCCCCACACACACACACACAGAGTCTTCAGAAGTTTGGTTATGGTGTGCCCCAAAAGGAGGCCAACTAACCATTCCCATCTTCTGATAAGATAGCCCTGCCTGGCACAACTGTGAATGGGGCTGCTGGGACAAAGAGTGTGACGAAACATTATCCAATCTTGGAAATAGGTGAAGGGGGAGTGTAGCATGTTCTGTCAGTGACCTACTGTAGCATTCTGAACAGGCCTGACCTAGGGTTATTTAATTACCTAGGTGTGTCAAACTGTGAGGGCTTGCAGACCAAATTGAGCCTGCCACCTGTTTTTGTTTTGTATTTTTCGGAAGTGAGAAGCGGGGAGGCAGAGAGACTCCTGCATATGCCCGTCCAGGATCCACTTGGCATGCCCACTAGGGGGTGATGTTCGGCCCATCTGGGCCGTTGCTCCATTCAAACCAGAGCCATTCTAGTGCCTGAGGCAGAGGCCATGGAGCTGTCCTCAGTACTCGGGCCAACTTTGCTCCAATGGAGCCTTGGCTGCGGGAGGGGAAGAGAGAGACAGAGAGGAAGGAGAGGGGGAAGGGTGAGGAAGCAGATGGGCTTTTCTCCTGTGTGTCCTGGCCAGAAATTGAACCCGGAACATCCACATGCCAGGCGGACGCTCTACCACTGAGCCAGCTGGCCAGGGCTCGCCACCTGTTTTTGTAAATAAAGTTTCATTGCAGTAAACCAAGCCCATTTGTTTACTCATTGTCTGTGGCTACTTTTTTACTGAGAGTAACTGTGACAAAAACTTGCATGCCTGGGCCTTTTAAAAAAGTTTGCCAATCCCGCTTGCCTAGTCAAGGCACATAAGAGTTGATGCTTCCTGCTCCTCCCCCCTTTCTTTCTGTCTCTCTCACTAAAATGAATAAAGTCTTAAAAAAAAAAAGAAAAATATTTAGCCTGAGCTGTGGTGGTGCAGTGGATAAAACGACCTGCAAAAACAAAAACAAAAACCCCCAAAACCCACGTTGACCTGCAACGCTGAGGTCGCTGGTTCGAAATCCCAGGCTTGCCTAGTCAAGGCACGTAAGGGAGTTGATGCTTCCTGCCCCTCCCCCCTTTCTATCTCTCTAAAATGAATAAAATCTTTTTAAAAAGTTTACCAATCCCTAATCTTTGGGAATGGACCTATTTTTTACTTTTATATTTATTATTTGATCAGAACACAGACACTGAAGCTACTTTGAACTTGTACGTTTCTATACTAGAGAACATCACAATCTTATTCTAGCATTCTTTTCTCAGAAAGCTTACAAATACCTAGCTTAGTGGTAGTCAACCTGGTCCCTACTGCCCACTAGTGGGTGTTCCAGCTTTCATGGTGGGCGGTAGCAGAGCAACCAAAGTATAAATAAAAAAATAGACTTAACTATAGGAAGTTTTATAAAGATTTATTCTGCCAATCTTAGTGAAAATCCGACATAAAGTAATTGGTAATTATTATTATATGCTTTAACTTGCTGTAACTCTGCTTTATAAATTTTATAGTTACTTCCCTACTTTATAAATCACCATTACTGTGGAACCGGTGGGTGGTTAGAAAATTTTACTACTAACAGATACAAAAGTGGGCGGTAGGTATAAAAAGGTTGACTACCACTGACCTAGCTTCTCAAAAAGCTCTATGAACCATCTTTACCAAACACTCATTTCCTCCTTGATATGTAACAAATCTTTGATACATGTTCATTCTGTATTTGTAGGAGTCATTTTTTTTTTTTTTTTTACAGGGACAGAGAGAGTCAGAGAGAGGGATAGACAGGGACAGACAGACAGGAACAGAGAGAGACGAAAAGCATCAATCATCAGTTTTTTGATGCAACACCTTAGTTGTTCATTGATTGCTTTCTCATATGTGCCTTGACCGTGGGCCTTCAGCAGACTGAGTAACCCCGTGCTCAAGCCAGCAACCTTGGGTCCAAGCTGGTGAGCTTTTTGCTCAAGCCAGATGAGCCCATGCCCAGGCTGGTGACTTCGGGGTCTTGAACCTGGATCCTCTGCATCCCAGTCTGACGCTCCATCCACTGCGCCACTGCCTGGTCAGGCGATTTTTTAAGGTATATTTGAAAATTATACTTTGATAGAAATTTCTAGAAAGAAGTTGGTGGGAATTTGCCCAGATTTCCTACAGGGCAGGCCCAGAGGATGAAAGACATGTACTGTGAGCTGGGCCCACTCAAGGCTTCCTAGGGTGCCTGCCCTGTGCTGCCAGCCCCCCGGGTAAATAGGCTGGCAGCACAGGGCAATCCTGAGGCTGTATGGTGTTGATGTACAATGCCTGGGCTGGTGGAAAGTGTGACCTCTGGCACTTTCATGTCCCATGGGCATACAGGAGTCTTTTGTGTCCCTCTTTTTCCAGGTGTCTTCCAAAAATAATGTGGCCCCTGGGGCTATAGGCAGCTCTGCTCAGAGGCTGAGAGGAGAGGAGACCCTGGGTGTGGGGGTACACGAACAGTGGGAGTAGTGCCAGGCACTTACTCATGTTAAACTTCCCTTCTGACTGTGGTGGCCATGTCCACACCAGGATCCACTGAAGGAGAGTCCCAGTGGGTGGCTGTATGTGTGCATTTAAAATCCAGAATTCTAGTTGTTACAACCCCAATAAGTACACCCTTCTCTTTCCCCTGCAATCCCTGCACTGGGGCTCAGGAAACCCTGAAATACATACTTCCTGACCATGAGGTCCTTGAAACCCAAGAAGATCCAACAGGCATGAGTATTTGTGTGAGGCTCTAAGGAAGTAGCCAGAGAACCAGGTGTTCTTGATGCAGCAGGTGCAGAGTGAGCTCAGCCACCCCTGGATCCAAGCCTTGGGCCTGGAAGGAAGAGGTGTTCCCTAGCCCTGCAAAGAGGCTCAGAAGGTCCACAGGATAGTTGCACCGCAACCAAGAGGTGATGAACATCCAAGGGGTCGGGTTGGTGGGCTGCTGGTGGGGGGACACAACCCCCCACTGAGGCTGCAACCAGGAGAAAAGGTCAGCATGGCTACAAAAACCACAAGGTCGAGGGAGGTGGGCAGCCCCATTCCTTCATCCCCCTTTGCTCTCTGCCACCCTTCAAAGAACCCAGTATGTAGCCTGTCCAGATGGCCCTGCCCTAGGACCTCACTGGGCAGCTGGATCAGGGGTCCTACCTGTGACCCAGGTCCTTGGGGACTGTCCTAGGCCTAGGACTCACAGGCAAGGTTCCCAGCTTGGTTGAAGGAAAGTCTTAAAGAATGTGCTGGAAGTGCCTCCCCCATCTTATTATGTCGGAGGTTACTGTGTACCTAGAAATGGATCGGGGTGACGGCAGGGGGTTCTGACCAGAGGGAGCCGTGCTCTGGCAGAAGGGGTTGGCAAAAGGAATGCACCAGGGCCAGGCCACATGATTCAAGGTTCTGAACCTGCCCTTCAGGATACTGTGCAGTCTTCAGGATACCTGAAGCAGAGGAGCAGCAGAGCCCCAGAAAGAGCCAGGTGAGGCTCTGTAACCTGTGGAGGACGGAGGAGTGACCCTAGGGCATGGAGGGAACAGCAGCTGGGAGGAGAAAGGGGACACCACCACCACCACCACCCACCACCTGGGAAGGGGAAAGCAAAGGAGAACAGAGGGGGATGCAGAAGCTATGCTGGCAGTCAGTCCTTGGCCACGCCCACCATCAGCTGTTGGGGTCCTCAGGCCCATTCCTCCCAACACCCATCACGAGAGCGCAGAGCCAGTCACAGCACATTTATTGTTGGCACCAGAGCACTGCGATGCTCTCCCAGAGGCAGAGCCAGTGGCTGTGAGGAGAGGAGGCGGAGTGGTAGCTGAGAGCAAAGTGAGTGCTGAGGTCATGGCCTCATCTCCTAGGCCGTGTTCCCTCCCGCCTCTCTGGGTCCACTTGGGTGTGGACCATCCCAGGGGTAGTTTCTGGCTGGGTGGGCCCTGGGCAGCAGTGGAAGGTCCCTGGAGTCTGGGTTAATGCTGGTGACCGGGGCAGGGACTGCAGAGAGCAGCCAGGCCTCTCAGAGGAGCAGGAACCCCAGGTTCCCCTACAGACTTCATATGGGGGACGATGGGCCAGAGCCTTGTCAGCTCTGGATTTCTGGATCTGCTGGTCCCTGGCTACCCAACTCACCCAGCTCAGGAGAGACCCAGGCCCCGCACCCCAGTGAGAGGGACTGAGGTGAAGGGCCAAGAGTGCACCAGGGGTGTCCAGCACCTGGCAGGGGGCTTGGTGAGGGAGTGTGAGGCAGGCTTCACGTCTGCAGCTCCGCGAGGCAGTTCGGCTTTGAGGGCGAGGAGCTGGTTGGGCTGCAGCTGTGTGCCGCCCGGAGGTCCTGCAGCACTTGCAGCAGCTGGGCCAGTGGGTCCTCTGGGGCTGAAGGCAGGTGCAGGTTGAGAGCAGGGCAGGCTGGACCTTGCCTGCCAGTGCCTGTCCCAAAGGTCAGAGGGCCCCCAGAAGTGGGCCTCAGGAGCCTCGCTCACAGTGTCCCTGAAGGACACTCAGACCACCGAGAGTCCAGACAGGAGGGACCTACCTTCACCAGGGCCTGAAAGCGCGGAGCCTGCCTCTGTGCCTGCACTCAGCTCCCGGTGCTTCTCCCTGTGGGGACAGAGGGAGGGCTCCTGCTGCCCGTGCCGGGAAGGCTGGGTGACCCAGTGTGGGGATCCTGACTGGAAGGGCGTCTTGGGGAACAGGGCTGACTTTCTATCTATGCAGAAGAAATGCAGGCCCAGGTCTTGGTCCCTGGTCACCTCCCCCTCTGGGCCTCCTGCACTCCCAGCTGTGCCTCAGCAGAAGGTACTTTGGAAACCAAGCTAGAATCACGTCACTCTTGTTTTGAGGGGCCCTTGGGAAAAGAGCCACTGGGGCCTGAAAATCTTCTAGTATTAACTGGTCAAGAATTAGTTAACTGGCCATGGAGACTGACACTTTAAGCGCGATTCCTAATTGGGGTTCTGCACAGGTCCCCCCAGGTCCAATCCTTGTGTGTGTACATGGAAGCTGAGCAGCTGCATGGGCCCCACACTTGGAAGTTCCTTATTTAAGAATTCTTCTGGCTCAGCCCTTTTGACAGTCTCTCTGATCTATTCTGGGAGAGATGTTTCCCTCCGCTAAGGTCTAACAGCCCCTCCTCCTGCTCAGACACCTTCTTGTCCCTCCAGGGTCACCTGGCCTGCTCTCCTGCTTCTCTCAGTGCAGCCACCACAGCCTTCTTTCCATGTCGCCCCCACTGCTCAGAATGCCCTTCCCTGCTTCACTCTCTGAGAGTGATCCTGGGAACCTCACAGATGAGCTCAAATGTCATTCCCTTACTCCTCCGTTCATGTTACTCAAATTTACTGAGGGGCTGGAATGTGAAAGGCCCTGTTCTCAGTACTGGGATTAGAGCAGCAAATGCTATAGGCCTGCCATCAGGGAGCTCAGTGTAACTGAGACAGGCAAAAATGAGTCAACAACACATACTGATGAGTTCCATCATGTTCTAGAGTAACAGTGGTTAGGAGAGGCCTCTCTGACAGGTGCCATGCTTTTGAGAAGAGGCCTGAGTCCGGTGAAGGAACAAGCCATGTGAACAACTGGGGGAGAACCTTTAGGCAAAGGACACAGCAAGTGCAAAGGTCCTGTGGTGGTGATGCCCAGAGACAGCAAGAAGGCAAGGACAGCTTCAGGGAGCTTAGCACAGAGGGCCTAGTGGTAGATGGAACTGAGAAGCAGGTCAGCCAGGGCACTCGAGCACTGTAGGCAGGACAAAGACACTGGATTTTAAGGCTGTAGAAAGTCTTTAGGGGTTTTAAGCAGGAGAGTGATGTGATGTTTTGTGTTTGAAAAGATCACTCTGGGGGCCGTGGGGAGAACAGATCCTAGGGAGGCAGGAGTAGAGGCAGAACGGCCAGTTAGAAGGCTGCTGTGTTATTCCCACAATGGAAGATATGAGAAGCTCAGACACGGAGAGTCAGTGTAGATGTAAGAAGGCCCAATCTGGCCTTATTCTGAAAGTAAAGCCAAGGGACTGGACTTGCTAAAGGGCTGGACATGGGGCTGAGGGAGTTGAGGGGAAGTGAGGAAAGTGGACCCAATGTAATCACAGGGTCTTCTTAAGAGGGAGGAAGATGTAAAGAGGAAGGTGGCAGTGCAATGATGGAAGCAGAGAATAGAGTGATGCACTTTGATAATGGAGGAAGGGACCACAGGCCCCTCTGGTTTTAGCCCGTTGAGGCAGATTTCTGACTTCCAACCTCTACAAATGTAAGACTAAATCTGTGTTGCTTTAAGCCACCAAGTATGTGGTAATTTGTTACAGCAATCACAGGAAACTGATATAGCAGGTGGCTGGGTCAGTGGGTCTGAGATCCTAGTGGGTAGAAGTTCCACTGGCACCGGACACCAGAGGAAGTGAGCTGGAATGAGAGGTGGGGAGGGTCTTAAAGCAGGTGTGGTAATTAGAGCCATGGGCACTGGTCACATGGTGGGACCCGCCTCAGTCCAAGGCGGCTTGGGTTCGAATCTTAGCTCCACTGTTTCCTGGGTTAAATGGGGATAATATGAGTACCTACTTGGTCCAGTGATTGTGAATATTAAATGTGTTTATACATAAAGTGAAATTCAAGTGGAGCCTAGAGAATGATGAGGAGGAGGAAGAGGAAGAGGAGGAGGAGGAAGAGGAGGTGGAGGAGGAGGAGGAGGAGGAGGAAGATGAGGAGGAGGAAGATGAAGAGGAGGAGGAAGAGGAGGAGGAGGAAGAGGAGGAGGAGGGATGGGAGGTTTTAGGGTGTGACCACGGGAATAAGGGTCCAGGTGGGTGAAAGAGTAAGTCTCTGATAGTGTGGAGCTCAGGAACAGAGCGGACAGGGTGGTGCTGTATCCTCTAGGCAGAAAATAAGTCAATAGGGTAAGGGGGCCAGAGTAGGGTGGAGAAAAAGCTAGTGACGGACCACACTGTCAGAAAGGAGGTGGCAGCCCTGGCCAGTTGGCTCAGCGGTAGAGCGTCAGCCTGGTGTGTGGAAGTCCCAGGTTCGATTCCCGGCCAGGGCACACAGGAGAGGTGCCCATCTGCTTCTCCACCCTCCCCCTCTCTCCTTTCTCTCTCTCTCTTCCCCTCCTGCAGCCAAGGCTCCATTGCAGCGGAGTTGTCCTGGGTGCTGAGGATGGCTCCATGGCCTCCACCTCAGGCACTACAATGGCTCTGGTTGCAATGGAGCAATGGCCAGATGGGCAGAGCATCGCCCCCTGGTGGGCTTGCCAGGTGGATCCCGGTCGGGCACATGTGGGAGTCTGTCTCTCTGCCTACTTGCTTCTCACTTCAGAAAAAAAAAAAAAAGAAAAAAGAAAGGAGGTGGCTTTTGTGACCTGGAAGCCACTGGTGAGTGTAGGTCACAGGGAAGTAAATAGTTCTAGTCTGACCGCATGAACTTTGAAGGATTTTGAACAGATAAACCCTGGAGGAGGACATGAGGAGCATGGAGGACAGCCACCACCCGCCAGGCCCAGGTGCAGAGGTGTGGGGGCTAAAACTGTCCAGGGAAGTGGTGCTCTTAGGAAGCCCTGGAGCTTTTAAAAAGTCCCCATGCCACCCCACCCCCGCCACAGATATTCTGAGTCAATAAGGTAGGGCCTGAGCATCCTGGGTTTTGTTTTGTTTTGTTTTTGTATTTTTCTGAAGTTGGAAACGGGGAGGCAGTCAGACAGACTCCCGCATGCGCCCGACCAGGATCCACCCGGCATGCCCACCAGGGGGCGATGCTCTGTTGTAACCAGAGCCATTCTAGCGCCTGAGGCAGTGGCCATGGAGCCATCTTCAGTGCCCAGGCCAAATTTTTTGCTCCAATGGAGCCTTGGCTGCAGGAAGGAAAGAGAGAGACAGAGAGGAAGGAGAGGGGGAGGGGTGGAGAAGCAGATGGGTGCCTCTCCTGTGTGCTCTGGCCGGGAATCAAACCCGGGACTCCTGCACACCAGGCTGACGCTCTACCACTGAGCCAACCGGCCAGGGCGCATCCTGGGTTTTTTAAGTTGTTTTTGAAAACCATCCTGTTTTTCCTACACTGAAGCCAGTACTGAGAACCACTGACTTAATCAAGATGGCTGAGGAACTCGGGGAGTTGGCTGAAGACAATCCCTGTGCTCTGAGGGTACCACAGAGGCTGGAAAGACAGGGAGTCTGAGTCAGCCGGGGCAGGAAGCAGCCATGGCCGACCCTGGGCTTCTGCAGCTCATGTTGGGGTCTCCATCCTAACATGAGCTGGACTCATACTGCAGAGATCCAGATGCACCTCCCCAGGTGTGGCTGCCAAAGGTCGAAAGGCACTGGGGCTGATCAGAGGGAGGTGACCAGTCATCATGGAGCAGCCCTAAGTCTGGATCGCAGCCCTGCCTCCCCCCGCAACCCCCAGCACATTTCCCGGACTCTACGAGCTCTCCCACGAGGGACTCGGGCCCTGCACAGGCCTCCTCACCGCAGTGCAGCCTCCATGCCCAGCAGGTGCTGGTAGGTGAGCTGGGCCTCCAGGTCATGATCGATAGGGTCATTCCATTCCTGCAGGGTCACCCGTGACCGGGTCTTATCGCAGCCCAGATCTGGGGGCAGATAAGTCTTGGTCAAGCACTGTGAGAGCTCATGTCCAACTTCCTGGTAGTTCTGATTGGAAAACTGAGGCCTAGAGAGGGAAAGGGATGGTTTCAGGGGTCCCTGGTGGGGGTCCTGGCTGGGAGCACAGCCTGGAAAGTCTGGCCCAGGGCCTGCCTATGGTTCCCCACACTCTGGGGACAGCAACTCCTCTCCCAGGTTCACTCCTGAGCCATGGGGACATGACTGCACAGCGTGGAAATTGCACAGAATATAACTTAGGGAGCTGGACCACTCTCTAGAAGTACCTGCCTGGAAGGAAACAGGACCATCCCAGAATGTAATATTACGGTGAATGAGCCAACAGGGCGTTTGTGCCTTGGAAGGAGCTGGCCCTACCACTTGCTGGCTTTACCACCTTGGTACAGGCATCTGCCCTCCCTGAGCCTTGTAGGGCCCTGGGGAGCCCACTTCACCAATGACAAGGTTATCACTGTGATGGGAACTGTCAGGATTCCGGCAAGGCCAACCAGTCAGCAACACACTGTCAAGAGCCGCCAGTTTCCACCCCCTGTTCAACCTCAAATCCAGGTAGGTCTGGTTCCAGTGGTCTCTAGCCACACTTAAATATGGCTATTTAAATTTAATTGAGTTAAATAAAATTTTAAAATATTTAATATTCAGTTCCTTGGCTCCACTAGCCACTAGCCACATTTTTTTTTTAATGAGAGAGAGAGAGAGGGACAGATAGGGACAGACAGGAAAGGAGAGAGATGAGAAGCATCAATTCTTTGTTGCGGCACCTTAGTTGTTCATTGATTGCCTTCTCATATGTGCCTTGGCCGGGGGAGGCTACAGCAGAGTGAGTGACCCTTGCTCAAGCCAGCGACCTTGGGCTCAAGCCAACGACCTTGGGCTTCAAGCCAGCAAACCCTCACTCAAGCTGGTTGAGCCCATGCTCAAGCTGGCAACCTCGGGGTTTCAAAGCTCGGTCCTCTTTGTCCCAGTCCAATGCTCTATCCAATGCACCACTACCTGGTCAGACACAAGTGCTCAGCAGCCACCTGTGTTCATGGCGAAGGTACAGATAAACACCATTTCCATCAGCACCAAAAATTCTAGTAGAAGCTCCTCGGGGCCATCCCTCTAATGCCCAAGGCCCAAGGTCCCCATGACCAGCTCTGGCAGCAGGCTGCCTGATGTGGACAGTGCAGCCCAGCGGGACCCAGGCCTTCACCCCCACCTGTCTTGTCCTTCTGGTGGCAGCAGCTCCACTTGTCCCCGCGGAAGACACCAGGGTGATAGGAGCCCAGCAGGCCAGTGTTGTTGATGCTCACCTTCCAAAGTGCAGACAGCCACTGGTTCAGCTCATTCACACACTGCAGGGACCAGGGAGCAGAGGGAATGGAGTTGAGGAGAGGTCACCCCCTCCAGGGCGCCTCCCTCCCTGCCTCCCTGTGCCACTCAGATCGATATGCTCCCCACTAGCACACTCAGCAGATCTGAGTGAATTAGGAAAGACTGCCCTTTCTCCCCAAGAACGCAGCTCATGCCCAGACACCTGGCTTGGTAAACAGAGTATGGGCTGCCCCTAGCCCCCTTGGTCATGATCTTGGGTAGTTCACAACCTGTCAACCGTATGTGGTGGCTCTGCTGTTACCAACTTTTCCCTGTGGCTTTGCACTCTGACCCACCAGGGAGCCCACAGAGGGCAGGACCCCATGGGATGGGTCTGTGACCTCCGACCCAGGACAGCCATTCGCGGGGAACAGCCTTCCTACTCATGTTCTTCCTCCATGTGTTCTTCCCCTGGATGCTCCATCCCTCACCTTGTCCCTGCTCAAATGCCACCAACAGAGGCCCCCCTGACCATCCTTTATAAAGCAGCATCCCTCCCTGCTGCACCCTATTTGTCCCCTCCTTATCTCTCTTAGGCTCCTTTGCTTCCCTTCAAGGCACTATTTGCCATCTGCCATTGTAAATATTTATTACTTATCAGTCCATCTTCTTCCATGGAATATAAGGTTCACTAAGGCAGGGACTCTGTTTTATCTGCTGCCACACCCCCACCACCTAGAACAATGCCTGGAACCTAGCAGGTGCTCAATAAGTATTTTTTAAATTAATAAATGAAAGAATCCACAAACAGGGAGGAAGAAGTGAGAGCATGCACCCAGAGCCACACACAGACATAAATGACTGTTACTCGTTGATATGCACACACACAGACACACACAGGTACACAGACACCAACCAACTCAAGACGCTTGGAAATTCAGTTTCCCACAAACGCTTTCCACGTGAAGCACAGACCTACATGGGGGTGCCTAGGCAGGCCCACGGAGAGACATACACACACACACTCCCAGATCTCACATACCTCGTGGCCGACAAGGGGTGACTCACTCACTCCTCGTTCCAGCCCACTCAGGGGACACCTATAGCACCCCTCCCCAAGGTGCTCCCACCACCCCGCCCCACCTTGCACTGCAGGTAGGTGGTCTGGGGCCTGCCCGTGTCGTCGGTGTAGATGACCTGCATGACGTGCGAGCTGCCAAAACTCTTCTCCTCCACCTTTTCTGCTGCTCGGAGGTTGGCTAGCTTGATCAGGGCACTTTTCTGAGAAGGGCAGGGGAAGGGAGATTAAGGGTTCCAATTGGGGCCACTCCACTGCGTATCTTTGGGCCTCAGTCTCCCCTTATGCAGCACCAGGGATTGGCATGGGGGACCCAGAATGCCTGTCCCTCTCGGAGCCTGCTCTGTGAGTGACCTCAGCCAGGACAGAATGCAGACAGATGGTGTCCACACACTCGACCTCTTAGGGGCTCCCAGCTGTCCTGGGAGGTCTGAATTTTGGAAGTCTCTGGACACCCAGCATTCCCCGGGGCGGGAAGGTAAGGGCTTCCATGGACCAGGCCATGTGCTTTGCAGTTATCCACTTCCCAGTTCACCTTTATTTTCCCAGGCTCTAACAGTCATATCCCACCCACCTCCAACCCCTCCCCCACTCCCACCATCAAATCTAATGAGATACAGATGGGACAGAGGAAAGCTCTGGATGTAAAATACCCATATCCCGGAGAGAACTCCAATCTGCTCAAGCTGCATCCCATCCACCAGCTCCAGACCCTGCTCTCCTTGCCTCTTGAATACTCTCCCATCAGAACTCACCAAGCCCCTCATCATTCAAATGACCAGTCTCCATGGCCCTTGGGATAATGTCCACACCCCCCAGGCTGGCATATAAGCCCACCACCCCCACCGGCCTCAGGGACAAGCAGAGAGGGGCAGTGTCACCCCCTGGGAACACATGTCTGAGCTGTCTCAGGGCAGAACTTCCGAAAGGCCAGAAGAGACAGCCCAGAGGATGTGCCGCGTGCTGAGAGGATGTGCCGCGTGCTGCCTATGCTGGGTGTGCCTGCTACAGAAGAGGCGAAAGAAGGCGGTGGGAGTGGCACCGCCCAGGGGGTACTCATAATGTGCCAATGCCAATAAACAGAAAGGGGCCCAGAGCAGGGTAAGGGGCCCAGGTAGCCAGGCTTTACTGAAGCTTCAGAAAATGCTGAGGGGACCCAAAAGCAAAAGAAGCTGGAAAGTGGGAGGCCTAAGCTGAGGGGTCACCCCAAGGAGCAACTTCATCCCTTCAGTACCCCCCAGCGGCTCAGGGCATCCCTGGCAGACCATCCCAGAGCCTGGCTGACTGGGAATCAGGTTGGCCAAGATAGGAGTCAAAAGGTCCATCCAGAAAGGACGCATTAAGCACCTCCTTGGGAGAAGAGCGCTCAAAGGAGGCCAGCCCAGGGGACATAGTGTCTTTAGAAATATCATTGGTTTAGGTCCTGGTCTGTGTCAGATCCTGGCTCTGGACCCTGTGAAAGATCATCTCATCGAATCCTCAACACCTGTTAAGTAGGGGCCACTATCTCCAAGACACCAAGGCTCAGAGAGGTTGAGACACTTCCCCTAGGTACACAGGGCTGGAACTCAGGACTCCTCTTAGCTCCTGCCTGCTTCCTTGCTTTCCCAGAGCACCTCTCAGCCTCCTGCCCCACTCATGCACCTGACCAAGAAGCCAGGGTTGGACACCACAGAGACAGCCTGCCCCAGGCCCCCTTCTCAGGGGAGCTTGTTCCTCCTGGGTCTTAAGTGACTTGCAGCTGACATCAGGAGGCTAGTCTTGCCTGGCTTTTTTCTCTGACCCTGGCGGACCCTGGGATGGGTTCTGAGGAAGAGACAGGTGCTTCCAGGTGTTACAACCCCTCAGACCCCTACTTGCCTACTTCCCCCCTTACCCACCTTGGAGCTGGGTGTCTTGGCGAAGCTGAGGGCCTCAGCGGTGAGAGAGAAATAGAGCTTCTTGAAAGAGGAGGACAGGAGGGGGCCCTTTCCCTTAGTCCTGTAGATGAAGAGTGGCCCCTCCTTCATTGGCGGCATCTGCAAGCTTAGCGCCCTCTGCAGGTCCAGTTCTGCCAGGCAGGGGTAGTAGGACAAAAAATGGGTTCGGGCCCTGGCTGGTTAGCTCAGTGGTAGGGCGTCGGCCCCGCGTGTGGATGTTGTGGGTTCGATTCCTGCTCAAGGCACATAGGAGAAGCACCCATCTGCTTCTCCACGCCTCCCCCTCTCACTTCTCTCTGTTTTTTCCTCCCCTCCTGCAGCAAGTTGGCCCCAGGCGCTGAGCATGGCTCCACGGCCTCTGCCTCAGGCACTAAAATGGCTCCTGTTGCAATGAAGGAGTGCCCTGATGGGCAGAGCATTGCCCCGTAGTGGGCTTGCCCGGTGGATCCCGGTCGGGGCACATGAGGGAGTCTGTCTCCCCTCCTCTCACGAAAAAAAAGTGGGTCGAGGGCTGAGTGTGGGGTCTGAGCTGAGCAAACATCACCAGCAGGCTGTAGGCAGAACTTACAGAAGCACAGGTTAAGGGCGTGGCCATGGGACTGAGCAGAGCAAATGTGAGAGGAACTGTAGGAGCAGCCAATGAGGCACAGAGGTAGATGGGGCCATAGGATAGGTGGCAGGTTAATGCAAACAAGAGGCTATGGGCCTCACAGGAAGAACTCACCCTCCTTCTCTTCCATGTCTACCAGCTTGCTGATGAAGTCCTTCAGCTGGGCCACACCCTGGCGCACAGTGGGCTGCAGGGGCTCCATCCAAACCTCCTTGGCCCTGGAAGCCAGCGTGTCCATGTTGCCCACATTTTGGACTGCCTGGAGATGACAGCAGGAAGGGCCAGATTCTGCTGCGTCAGTTGCCCAGCCACAGAACCTCGTCCTGTTCCCCCCCCCCCCCCGCCGCCACCCCAAGTCTGTGCTACTCCCACAGTAGAAATGGAGGAAGAAACAGCATAGGCTCCACTCACAGGCCCACTCCATCCCCAGGGAGGATGGGGAGTAGGGGACAGATCACTGAGTATGAGGCATTTTAGGACCTGATAGTTGAGACTACCTAGACCAGGAGTCCCCAAACTTTTTACACAGGGGGCCAGTTCACTGTCCCTCAGACCACTGGAGGGCCGGACTGTAAAAAAAAAACTATGAACAAATCTCTATGCACACTGAACATATCTTATTTTAAAGTAAAAAAAACCAAAACGGGAACAAATACAATATTTAAAATAAAAAACAAGTAAATTTAAATCAAGAAACTGACCAGTATTTTAATGGGAACTATGGGCCTGCTTTTGGCTAATGAGATGGTCAATGTGCTCCTCTCACTGACCACCGACGAAAGAGGTGCTCCTTCCGTAAGTGCGGCGGGGGCCAGATAAAGAGCCTCAGGGGGCCACATGCGGCCCGCGGGCCGTAGTTTGGGGACCCCTGACCTAGACCCAACCTATTGTCCTTCCTCTGTAGGTCTTATATCAGACTCTGCCCCATAGTGTATGCCGGCCCCAGCCCGACGCTGGGCAGGTTGGCCCAGCCTGAGAGCAGATCTGGATTGAAAGGCCTGGAATTCGCCACCAACAGGTTGTGTGGCCTTGGGCAACCTCCTTCCCAGTGGCAGACTTGTTTCCTTATCAGTGAGATTAGATTAGATAACTGTGAAAAGCTTTGTAAACTGCAGTGCGAGTATCCACGGGGGAGTAATCAAGTAATCATAAGGCCTTCCCTCCCGGAGCCAGTAGGGAACACAGCGCAGTCCAGGCAAGGACCCCCCCTTCAGCATCCGGCTGTGCATCCCCACCCGCGTCTGCAGCCACACCTTGGCCAGCAGGAGCAGAGTGCGGCTGGTGCGGGAGTCTGCATGTCGCTCTCGCAGGTGGAAGAGCTTGGGTGCCATGATGGCGGGAGAGAAGAAGCGCAGGCACAGGAAGCTGGTTACAGCGATGAATGGCACGTTCTGGATGGGGAGGGGAGAGCAGTGGGCTGGCCTCCATCAGGCCTAAGCTCCTGACAACAGCTTTCCCTTTGGCGCTGTCCCATTCTCTCCTCATGACCCTGCCTTTCTGCCTGTCCTCAGTTACTAACTCCACCACCACCACCCCTGCCGGCTCTGGACATTGGGGCCCCACGGGTCCCCTTTCCCTACCGCTTTCTTCCCTCACCCAGCCCTGCCCGCAGAGGGCGCACCTCGTGCTGGCCACTGGGGAAGCGCTCTCGCACGCGCAGAAAAAGCTGGCGGAAGGTGGCACGGACCACGGCTGGGCATGCGCGAACGGAGCGACAGAGCGCACTCAGCAGCGCCACCAAGTGGGCGCGCAGCGTCTGCGCGCTCTGCTCCAGCACCTCGGCTTCTGTCTGCGTGCGATGCAGCCCCGAGCACCTGTGTGGGCGGAGGTGGATGGTCAGAAAGGGTCCCAGTCAGCGTCTGCGCACACGAGTTGGGCAAGGGCTCCCAGAGACACAGGCAATCAAAAGGCATCAGCCGAGATAGGGACACAGAAACAACACGCGAGTGAGCAGATAGAAGAAAGGTAGGTAGACGCAGGCAGAAAGAGTCATAAACGTACACTTGCAGACATGGCTATCCCACACTCAACCCCTTTCCCTCCCAAGAACCTTCCCCAATCTCACCCTACATCCTTGACCTCCACTTTGCTGGGGTCCAGTTCCACGTACTTCTTCTCTTCAAATACCTTGTCGATGATGGGGCCCAAGACACTGTGCAGATACCGCATCCCAGCCACCTGGGGGCCACCGAGAACAGCATTGGCTCTGCCCACCACCCCCAGCTGCCAGCCATCTCCCCACAGCTGGCCTCCCAGCCAAACTGTGCACCATCTGCCTACTATATCCACTCAGAACAGGCCAAGCACAGAGGAATACAGCTCAAACTACTGCTACATGAATCAATCAATCTATCAATTAATAAATAAATCAATGAATGAAGGAATGAACTAAAGGTAGAAATTCCTAGCCTTAAAGGTCCCGGGACATGGAGACATGGAGACAGAAGACTTGAATTTAAGTTCTGTCTCTTGGCTTCTCTGAACCTTAGTCTCCTCGTATACAAATAAAAACAAGATACCATGCAACCTCACCTTCAGAAAGGACTCCATGGACTTTGAGGCCAGAGAGTTGCTCCGGAACAGGGTGTTGGTCTCACCTATAAACAGAGGTTCCAGTGAGTAGGGGGCTGGGAAAGAAACAATGCTTTGGGGAAGAGGACAGAGCTGGCCCTTTATAAAAAGCCTCCTTGCCACATCCCAATCCATTGCCCCACCTCTGCCTTTTGTTTTTGCCCTTGCCTCCTAACCTGATTCATCAACCTCCTACAGGAGGACTTTCTGGATTTCTCCCCCCCCCCAGCATCTCTAGAGTCCTTGGCTCCCTGCTCCACTCTCCACAACACCCTCAGACAGGCCACTTCCTCCCAGGTCTCACTAGTGCGACTCAGCTCCAGCTGGAATAGCAGGTCCAGAAAGTCTTTGGCCAGTCCCTGCCCCAGGAAGAGCTTGAGAAGGTTGGTGGCCACTTCCTGGCGGCACTCAGTGCTGGTCATCTCCTCAATGAGTGGGATCAGCTGTCCTGGGCCCTGCAGGAGGCAGCAAGGAGAGACAGGGCTGCAGGACACACAGGGAACCCAAACCCTTCACTCTGAGGACCTCAGAGGGCTATGGAGAAGGTGGGGGCGCTTTCTCAAGAGATGGCAAAGGTCCCTGGACACTACCATACTGAAAACCGTTTACTGCTCTTCAGATTGGGTTTAGATGGATAGGGTGGACAGAGAGGACAGGCCTACCATCCCTAAACCCTCCCGCCTTCCCTGGGGGGGGCCTCACCTGGGTGCCCAGCTTCACCTCATGGCACAGCAGTTGCACCAGGGGCTGGTAGCAGCTGGAGGGCAGCACCATCTCGTCTCGCATCCGTACCTCCAGCTGCAAGGAGCCCAGGTTGCCCCTGGAACAGGCAGCATGTGACCTTTCTACCCTCCACCCTAGTTCCCTGGATTGCCTCACTTCCCAATATTTGCCCAGGCTGTTTTATCTGTTTGGAAAGCCCCTCCTGCCTCCATACTCATGGAAATTCATCTGTCTTCAAGGCCTAGCTCCTGCCACGTCTAGATGCCTGTGGACTCCAAGTTTGACCCATGTGACACACTGGACTCTCTAGCCTCAAGTCTAGAAACTCCCAGAGAACAGCTCCTTCATGTACGCACTTTATTCTCGAAGCAAATATCCAATCCTACTAACAACCTGCCAAGGGAACTGAGGCTCCAGCAGGTTAAGCAACTTGCAACATCTGACCTAACTTCCAAGCTCCCCTGCTTTCACTCCTCCTGGTGAGTGCACCAACCAACACTTAACAGCCTCTAAGGCCCGCTGCCCACAGCACGACACAGTTCACTGGGTGATGCTGCTCCACTCACGGCCTCACGCGCAGTAGAAGCCGTCAAGACAGAAATGCCTTATGCTGATACGTCCACCCACCGCCCTGCCCTTGCTCTGTTGACCGTGGGGATGGGAATCTAGGGCCTTCTGCCCATCTACAGTGGGGGGGCACTGCTGAGCCTCCATTTCTGGGTTGAGGGGTGGGCAAGGAGGCCAGAGGGCTTCCTAAATAGGGCTGCCAGATTTAGCAAAATAAAAATACCAGACACCCAGTTGAATTTGAAAAGTTTAGTATGTTTGTCTCAAATATTTCGTGGATATACTTATACTAAAAAATTGTTCATTGCTTATCTGAAGTTTAGTTATAACTGGTCATCCTGTATTTTATCTGGCAGCCTTATTCCCAGAGAATGTTGGGGCAAGTCAGAGCTATGGTTCAGGGACACTGACTCAGAACTCTGGGGACTTGAACTCTAGTGTGAGGTCTTCAAAGGAACTCTTAAAGGGAAAGGGCATGAAGGCTTGTTCCAGAAACATCAAATAGCCGAAAAGCAGGAGACATGTCCTGTCTCAGAGTTCAGAGGACTGAGCTGAGTCCAGGGCTGTGGGAAGGGAGAGGAGGAAGGGTCCAGCCTGCATGGAGTAGGACCCTGGCCTGGTGGGAAAGAGCTGAAAGAAACCTGGGGCCTATCGCCCACCCCTGACCAGTGCCCCCTGCCTGCTGAAGCCAACTCTCAACCTCCCCCAGGCCCAGGGCCCGCAATCCCAGCCACCAAGTCCCAGCACTTACTCTTCCCTCCGACTCTTAGACTGGTCAGGCTGCAGCCGGAACCAGCCCTCCTCCTGCTGGGCTGCCCACAGTCTCTGAACATTGACCACCACCTGGGGGCACAGTGGCGGGGGGGCACACTGAAGCCACTCAGGTCTCTTCCTTACCAACTACTGTACCTTCGGAGGGTCCCTGGGCACCGGTGGTGTTGGGGACAGGGGGGCTGCTGTTTCTGGGGAGCCCCAGGTCTCCTGAGTGCCCCTCTCTGAGGAAGGTGGAGGGACGGGACGGCTGGGAGGACAGGCGCTGAAGGCGGCAGGGGCAGCCTGGAGGGCATGGTGCTCACTTTGCCCAGGAAGTCATTGCGGCTGACGAGGTCCCAGTCCCAGGCCTCCACGCACAGCGCCTCCGTGCCCCCCTCCTCCAGCTCAAACTCAAATGTCTCATTCCAGCGTGGGTAGCAGGATTTCTTCACGATCTGTCCAGAAAGCAGGGGGTTGACTCCATGGGGTCCCCAGGCCCAACTAAGGGCAAAGCCACCCCAAACAGGTCCCTTGGCTTCCCTGCGGGGGCACTTAAGTAGCCTCTTCTCCTGGGTCCAGGCAGAGGCCCTGCAATAGCAGAGGTAAAAACTTCCTGCCCAAGCCCCCACCCACTTCTCAATTGGGTAAATTGAGGCCTGGAGTAAGGCATTTGTCCATGGCCACAAAACAAACAAGTACTAGGTTGCACTGGGAACCCAGGTCTTCACATCCTCCCACGTGGGGCTGAGCCCAGCGCCCTGGCTGTTTCCCGGAGGTGAGGAAAGCACTGGGGGAAGCTCTTGGCTTTGCCTCTTGTCAGGGTCCAGCCGGGCCAGGAGTGAAACACGGATGGGGCCACAGGGCTTGGTGCCCGAGGGCTGGGACCTCAGAGAGGTCACCCTGCTTTTCTGAGCCTCCTCTGTAAAGGGGCAGTCCTAGCCCTGACCTCCCAGGCGATGGCGAGGAGGTGGTAAGGCAGTGAGGGGCCCAGTGGGCCCTCAGCTTCCCTGCCTCCTCCACAGTCCACAGGCCTCCTCACCGAGGTCTCCTGGGTCCGGCCATTGTAGCGCACACGAACAAAGGGGTCAGATGCACCATTCCGGTCCTTGGGCGCTAGGTCCCTGGGGAGGGGGGGGAAGCAAAACATCCACTGTCACCTAAGCTGCCCCAGCTGTGGGGTAGCCACACCAGGCTGGAAAGCTCTGAGCTCATCTGCCCCAGGGAGCTGGGTGACTGTGGACAGCACCCCTCCCTTTTCTGGACCTCACTGCCACAGCGATCACCACCTAGGGCCCCACACCAGGCCCAGGACCCCCCAAGGTGGAGGCCACAGCTCCTTCTGACTAGGCTGCCGCACCTGAGGTGACTGAGGAGGCAAGTGTACTGTGAAGCAGCCCGGACCGTGGGCCCCCACCGGTGTTCCCAGGGCCGCCCTGAGCCTTGGTTTCCTCATCAGTAAAATGCAGACACACCCCGCAACTGAGGTAATGAGCTTCTAAAAGGCTTGGCCTGACATATCCCCCTACTGAAGGGGGGTCTTGGTGAGCAGGCTGGCCAATCGTCTCTCCACAGAGGGTCCCTTCCAAAGCCAGTCTGGTTACAGCACCCTCAGCATAGAAGCTTGTGGACCATAAAGCCTACCCCTCTTCCATTTGCTATAAATACTATTTCCTGCTCTGTTCTTTATTTTAAATTTGAAGCCTCTCATGCCTGCTTTTCTTTCTTCCTCGGAATCATCTAACAGAATTCCAGAGGTTGGTCTTGAGAATCTGCCCAGAAAGATGAGAATATACGTCCTTTCTGCCTCCACAGCTAAAGGCAGCTTCTTGGTTTGTCTCAGAATTCCAGAAGGAGTCTGAGCTGAGGACACTGGAGACGAGCCCCCCACCCTCTAAAAGAGAGACCTGGACAGACCACTCCCCCATCCAAGGACTTGCTAAAAGGCCTGGCTGGCCCAGCCATTGTGTCCCCAGTAGTCTGGGCAGCGTGAGTACGTGTGAGCATGTGTGCACATGTGCCACGAAGAGCCTGGTGCCAGTGAGGCTAAAGCAGACGGAAATGGGAGAGAGGGATGGATGGCATGTGAGAGGATGACTGCGCATGAGCGGCGTGACCGTGACTCTCCCCAAGTCCAACCATTTTCCATCTGGCTGTGCCCCTTCCACATTCCAGCCCAGGACAGAAAACTAAGCCTGGGAAGCCAAAGTTCTTGTTTTCAGGAGAGAGATCTTCCTCCCAGGGACGCCAACCACTCCACAGTGGGGGCTTGCTCCCATAGCTGCCGCTGGCTGGCGGTCCTCAGTGGGCAGCCGGCGGAGGCTGGGGACCCCTCCCACTCCAGGGGCAGGCAATAACCCTGTGGAAGTGGGTTAGAGCCAGAAAGGCAGGCGTTTCTCATGGAGTGTGTGTGACTCACACTCAGGCCTGCCGCTAAAAATACTTTGCGGGGAGGGTGAGGGGAGCGTCCCTGTCACAGGTGACTCAGGCCCACCTTCCCACCCTAGTCACTGTCCCTCCTGAGGAGAAACTGGAGTTTTCCAGAAACTTCTTTCACACACACACCCCCAACTACCAAACCAAGGACTCTCCCACCATCATACATCGGGCCAAGTTCATGCAGCTGTTAAACCCAGGGGAAGCCCAGTCTTGGCACTGGGGCTGTATGATTATAGTTCAGGGTCCCTGCTTGCTTCCACCCCCACTGGAATGCCTGAAGTTCCGCCATTAGAACACCAGGGAAACCTCTCCAATCTGCCTGAGATCAGGCTTTGATGGGAGGAGGCACGGGGTCAGGAAGTCGATGGGAGCAGCGGAAGCCCAGCATCCACAGTGGGTTTCTCTAGTTTTGTGGGGCCCGCGGCCCTGCTGCCCAGCCCCCCAATCTCACCTGGCCTCCAGCACAGAGCAGCGCAGCCGGCCGGCTGGGGTCCCTGGCACCACCTCCAGCCGCAGATGGATCTCGCCCTGTACCTCCTCATCAGGGTCGACCTCCGTCAGGTGGGCCCACCCACTAAAACCTGTGAGGCTGCGGTTGAGCCAGTGGCCTGGCTCTTTTCTTCCCGCGCTTTTCACCCTCAGCCCCGCCAGACACCATGTGGCCCTTCCTTAACCCCCCCTCCCCGAGTTCTCTCAAGCTCCTGTGAGGTAGGGGCCGTTGTCCCCAGTGACAGATGTGGGGCTCAGGAGCTGCGAAACGGTACTTGGAAGAGCCTAGATTAGAATCAAAGACTTGTGACCCCCGTTATACTCGCTACTGTGCCATGCTGCATTTGGTGGCCCTGACCCTAACTTATCACACAGCACTACCCTGTTCTCGGTTTCCCTATCTGAAAACAGGGGAAGAGTGGCTCCCACCTAGGGAGGCTGGAAGGAGGGCCCAGCCCAGAAGGGGAAGTGGTAAGAGAATGGCATCTTTGGGGCCACTGGACCCCAAGGGGCTGGCTGGGGTCTCTTGCAGAAGAGGCCTCTGGCCTGGCAGGGGCCAAGAGGCTCCATGAGTCAGCAAAGTCCCCTCCACCCCCGCATGCCTGCCCCAGCCTCACAGACAGGAGCAGGTGTGTGCCTGGAGGCCCCTAAGAGTCCCAGGGGCTCAGGCCAGCAAAGCTTGAAGCATCTAAGAGCTTTTGGTCTGAACCTTCATGGGCAGAAGGGGACTCAGAGCCCAGAGAAGGCAACACCTGCCCCCAGTCACAGCAAGGCTGGGGCAGGGCTGACCTCTCAGACTTAGGACAGAGTGGCACTGGGGCCCAGGCTGAGGGGGCCCTGGGGGGTACAGAGGAGCCAGCTAGATTGGGAGGAGGGGTCCCTACATCTCGGCAATGGAGTTTAAGGAGGTCCCCTCCTCAGATCCCATCACCAGCAGCCCTTTTGATCTAGGGTATATGGTCCCAACCCAGAGGCAGAATGGGGCCCAAGGCACAGAAGTGGGTGTGCAGGAAATGCCGTAGGTCCTTCTGGGGAGGGTAGAAATGGCCTTCCCTGAGCGTGGGGCCTGAAGGAGCCTCGGGGAAGGGTCTCTGAATCAGGGGAAGGCTGGGGACTGGGAAGACCAGCGGGGGAGAGAGGAGGAAGGCCAGGAGAGGGGCAACAGGAGCGAGCTGTGGGGTCCCTCCTGTGGACCTTACCCTTAGGGTGAGCAGCCAGAGTGTCCCTGGTAAGGCAGACCTTCCCGATGACGTCATCCCGGCTGGAGGACGGAAGGGAAGCGAGCGCTGGCAGCTCTGCAGGGAGCCCAGGACCGCCCCCCCAGTTTAGGGCCCCTGTGGCAAGCAGGGAGGTTGACACTCCAGTCACTTGCAGGGTTCTCTCTCTGAGCCAGACCCATGACCTTTCTGCACATGGACCAACCCGTGTGCCCACATACATGCCACGCTCACGCTCTCTGGGTACCCATTCCCCACCTCACACAGCATACCTATGCCTATATTCCCACACATGCACACATACGACATGGTGCAAGCATGGTAAATCTACACACACACACACACACACACACACTCTCTCTCTCTCATACTCTGCACCCTTCCAGATCCTCCTGGGATCCCCCTCCCTCCAAGCTATTTAGAGGATGCAGAGTGACCAGCAGTCCCTGCAGTGAAATGGACCAGGGAGGGGCAGATGGTGGGGTCCAGGCTCCAGCTGAAGAGTGAGGCCCACGCACCTGAGGGCATCCTCGTCCATGATATAGAAAGCCACCGCATGGAAGGTGGGCGGCAGGTGCACCTGGTACTCCTCACCCCAGAAGGGGCACAGGGTTTTCCACACAGTGGCTGTCCTATAGGAGAGGACCGTCAGCACCTGCTCAGGCCACCTGCAGGCCCCAGGCTGAGCAAGGTGGGGCTGTGTTACTCGAGCCCACCTTTCCCCACACCCCCTTCCACTCCTGGGAACAACTGTGCTGCTGTTTGGTGAATTCCCATGTCCCAGACACCCTGTCCACACCCTGTCCACCAGCAGCCACTCCCTCCTGACCTTCCTCTCTGCTCTGGGTAGGGCACAGGGCTGCATCTATCAGGCCATTTTACACCTGGAGAAACTGAGACCACAGTTGGCAGCAGCTTAGGTCACATAGCAGGACTCCCTGACTCCAGATGCTGAACGGACTTCCTTAAGGTGGAGTCAGGAGGATGGCCAAGCTGATTCTGGAGCCAGACAGTTCTCCTGAGGGCCTGGGAACCTGGGAGCCAAGGTCTGGGGCCTGACTCTGAGACATCTCGTCTGGGCAGGACCTTACCCAGCTCTAGCCAACCCCCCTGGGTCAGAGCCTTCAACTCACGGGACTCAGCAAGGATGTGCGGGGGGGGGGGGGGAGCTGAAGCCCCCAAGAACCCGTATTAAGCCTCAGGGGGTCACCTTCACCCAAACACGTCTCAGAGAGGCCACTTGAACTCTGGGACCTCAGTTTCCCTGTCACTGAGATACTCAGCGCTATCACGTCCCTCTCTTCACCTGGTGTCTGTGGTTAGGAGAACCTGGAAGGAGGACGGACCCTGCTCGCAGGTGGGAAGGACTGGGAGTCAGGCGGCCTCGGCCAGCAGGCAGCAGTGGGCACCCAGATGGGCAGCCAGCAGAGCAGCTGTGGCCATGAATTTTGAGGCAGAGGCTGGGACGAGGGCAAGGACAGGACAGGACAGCAAAGACCCTGCCCAGAATCGTGACGCCCATGGTGAAAGGAAGGTCCAGGGGAAGTGGGCTTTCTGGGTACAGACTGGGGTTCCTCAGCCTGGAGAGGAGTTTTTCTGGGGGACAACCACTGTGGGGCTTTCTAGGGGAGAGGGGACACCCAGTCAGAGCAAGGACCACGGAGGGGAAAAGGAAGTCAGGCTTTGGGGCAGGCCAGACTTGGGTTCCAGTCTGGCTTTGCCACTAAGTATGTGATTTTAGGAAAGTTACTTAATTTTTCAGAGCCTCGGTTTCCTTATCCAAAAATAGGGTTTAATGATATATATAGCTCATTGTAAGTATTAAATGGGCTGGACTCATTTAGTACAGTGTGGCAGAGACACACTCCATAAGACACAGTGGTGGGACAGCACTCCAAAAGTGACAGTCTTGTTACTAATCATCATCATCATCATGATGTCCCTCTTGGGGGCTGTAAAGACTATAGAAGAACAGCTGCTGAGAGGCCTTTTGCCAAGAGCCTGGCCCACAGCAGATAATTCTGGGATGGTGTTAGGTCAGTAATTAGCAGGACGAATTATAGGCTGGTCTTTCACACCTACTAGTAGATGTGTCCGGGTGTGGTGGGGGCCCAGGGGATTAGGTGCCCATCTCCATACAAATTTCATATCCCTCTGAGGTGTGTGTGTTGAAATGGGCTTGGGGGGTGGGAGGGATGGAGGAGGGATCCCGCCTCACCCGCCCTCAATCCTGGTGGTGGGGGTGGTACCTGACGATGGGCTCATTGTCCACTTTCACGACGCAGTAGGGGTCACTGCTGCCATTGCTGCAAGACAGACAGACAAGTGGAAGGGCTGGGGGTGATGCTGCAGGTAGGGCCACGGGGGGACCTTCCAGGCATTCCCCGCACTCTGCCACCCCAGTGACCCCAAGAAAAAGACAGTTAAGGCTGAGGCAACGGTTCTGGGGTGAGGCCGCAAGGTTCGTTAGGCCAAAACCTGTGTCCTCACCCTCAGTCTGGGAGGTGGTGGTTAGGGAAGGCAGGAGCCTACCCAAGGCTCTTGGCCCCACCTCAGGGAAGACAGACAGACAGTCACAAGTCCCAACAGCCTCAGTCCAGCTCCCTGACACTCGGACCCTCAACACCACAGGCAGCCCCTTATGCTGTCCCCGGAGGCTTTGCTCTTGGGGACAGCACCACCTCCTGCCAGCACTACCCTCCACTCCTCCCAGCCTTGGCCCCTCCTCTAAGAGCCCTCTGGGTCTGGAGGCAGGGAGTACCGTATTTCCCCATGTGTAAGACGCACCTTAAATTTGGGGCCCGAAATTTGAAAAAAAAAAAGTGTATTATATAAAGTTACTGAACTCAAGTTTTATTCGTCATAAAATTCATACAACTCCTCCTTACTGTCAAAACTCCCATCATTAGCTTGTCCTTATCTGTGTCTGATGACGAATCACTGTCTTCAACAATGACTGCAAAAACAAGCGCAAAAA
Organism: Saccopteryx leptura; assembly: GCF_036850995.1. Taxonomy (NCBI): domain Eukaryota; kingdom Metazoa; phylum Chordata; class Mammalia; order Chiroptera; family Emballonuridae; genus Saccopteryx; species Saccopteryx leptura. The sequence goes on from NC_089506.1 coordinate 190,763,937, forward strand.
AGCGGGAATGCAGGTAAAAAAAACTATAATCACTGTATAAGACATACCTAGTTTTTAGACCCCAATTTTTTTGAAAAACTATGCGTCTCATACATGGGGAAATACAGTAAGTCTCTCCTGAGATCCTACTGCTTGTCCCCTCTTCAGTATGTTTCCCTCCACCCAGGAAAGCTAGTAATGTCCTGTCAGTTGCCTCCCCAACCTGACTGAGTGACCTGAAGGTAGAAACCACTTCTGTATCCCCAGGGCCCAAGAAAAGGCATGGCACAAGACAAGGTCCTGTGAGTGTTTGCTGAATGAATGGATGAATGAATGAACAAAAATAACAGTCTGGCTTTGGGCTCTCAGCCATCTGGGAACAAAGAACCAGGGAGGCAAACCTGGGACTGCCCAGTCTCACCTGTCTGGTTGGTAGGGGGCTTGGGGGTTGAGGGCAGCCCCAGCTAGGCCCAGGGCTGTACTGGGCAAGGACGGTGAGGTCTATCTCCAGAAAGGCCCTTTAGGCCTGGTGTCCATAAAAAGGAAGTGTGTTTTCGTGTTGGAGGTTGGGAAATTCCAAGGGCCCTGTTTCCCTTCTCAAAAGAGGCTCTTCTTTTGAGGAAACCACACGACACAAACATCTCTGAAGGCTCTCAGGTGCCAACAGAAAATGTCTGCCAAGATTCAGCTTCCCCCATAAAATGGGGCTTGTCAAGCCAGCTCCCTGAAGGCCAGGCCATGGGAGGCGTTCAACTGATGTTAACCCTGCGCTAGACTCTTTGTTCCTCTGCCCCAAACCCCCTTCCCTATCATTCACGAGCCCCTTCCTCCAGAAAATCCCTTGGGAATACGCCAGCTTGCATCCCACCACCTGAAGGCAAAGGGACCCCAGGCCTCAAGGAATAGGTCCCTGTGCACTCCAGGTGCTAGGCTGGGCGGCAGGACCCAGGAGCTGCACAAGTGTGAGCAAGAAGCTCAGAGGAACCGGGTCTCAGTGTGGACTGAGACCTCTGTGGACTGTCCCCCACCACAGATCCCTCCCTGCCCTGCTTCTGCCTTCTTCTCTGGGGGGGCCTGGGGTTTTCCAGGGGCAGGAAACCTCTTATGTACTGTGAGCCCAGCACTACTCACTGCTCAGCTTTCACTCAATGGGTGAATTGTAAATGCACATAGAGGTTTGGGGCTCATGTTGCAGGCAGGGCCATGGAGATGGGTAAAGGCCCAGAGGCAAGAACAGAACCTGTGTACAGGGGCAGGAATGCGCCAGGTGGCTGTATCATGTGGCAGGAAGGCAACAGTGTCAAGAGTGGGCGGAGGCCAGATTTAAGGACCTGGGTCCAATCATTGCCCCTGGCCAGCTGTTGGGATTCTTACCCTGCCCAGTGTCTTCTGCCCTGATGAGTCCCCTGGGCCGATCACCTCTCCCACTTCTTCCCCAAGCCACTTCCCGGCTCTGGCCCAGCCTGGCTACTTGCAGGGTCTCTATATTTAGGGCCTTGGCAGTGTCCAGGCTGTGGAAGAGGAACCATCAGGGCAAACCCTGAAATAGCCCCAGGCCTGTCCCCAGGGTCACTGGGCATAGGAGCCAGTGGGTCAATGGTCACCATGAGAATCAGCTCCTGTCTGTCTACCCAAGCACCCAAGGATAGAAGACAGCAGGGAGGAAGCATGACAGGAACAGGTGGGCTCTGAGAACTGTTGGTGACAGGGAACACAGCTGTGTTCTGTGCCCTTAAGAGAACTAAAAAATCATGAGTGGAAGTGGCAAAGAGGCAGGTGGCAGCTGTGTTCAACAGCCTTCCTTCCTCAGAGCTGTCTCAGTCAAGATGGGCCATTATGATAAGTGATGAGCTCCCTGTCCTCATAAGTGTGTAAGCCCTGGCTGGAAGGGATGCTGCTCAGAAGACAGGCTGGAGGCTGGATCACCACCACCCCTGCTTCCAGCACTCAGTGAGGGCTTTCTGTGATCTCTAAACCCTTGCCATCCTGGAGCCAAATGCTGGAGCCTTGCATGGCATTTGCAAGGCTCTCCCCACTGAGCCCCAGAGCAGCCTGCAACCTCCATCCTGCTAGGATTCTTGGCCTGTCAGCAGAAGAGTGAGTTTGAATCCTGGTTTCTCTACTTACCTATGTGGCCTTGGCAAATGACTTCTACATCCTGAGCCTCAGTTTCATCTTCAAACTGAGCATATCTACCTTATAGAATTACTGAGAAAATTAAGAGACTTCAGCACATCTTATTGTCTCCAACTTTGGACGAGGTGTCCCTCAGGGCACCTGGAACGTTGGGACAGATGAGTCATGGTTCCTACCCTCACAGTCACGTGGCACAGGCAGCCCAGGAAGGAGCAATTGATATCAAGGGCTCTGTCTTAACTCCAACTGACGCAAAGTACTGAAGGGCACAGAACAGGGACAGTGAACCCTGCACAAGGGTACCAGTACTGGGAGAGAAGTTTGAGAGGGGTCCTGAAGGGTGAACAGGAGTTTTCTGGAGGACTCTGAAGGGGAATGCTTGAGAGCAGAAGGCCCCAAATACATGCAGAAGCAGAGCCGTGAAGGGCAGTAGCCCAAATGTGAGGGGCTGGGAGAGAAGGTCACAGCTGGCTTTAAAAGATAGTTGACAGGTTAGAGCTGTGTATACCAGCCCCTATAGGAAAGGCAAAAGAAAGGGGGCGAGGAGAGGCGAGTAGGACAGGAAGGGGGTCAGGGCAAGGAAAGAAATTTCAAAGGCAGAACCAACAGGACTTGGTGGCCCAACCCCCGGAAATGAAGGCATCTTGGGCAGAGTCCCTCAGCTGTGCAGAGGCAGGGCTGGGCAAGGAACCAGACACCTTGGATCCCAGGTAGGCACAGTCCCAGCTTCACCGCCCTGGGCTGGAGAGAGCCTGGAGCCAGGCACTAGGGCAAGTGCTTCAGGGAAGGGGAGGGAGGAAACAGACGGAAAGGCTGCTCCTCCCAGCTGCTCCTCCCAGCTGCCACCAGCCAGAGAAGGCCAAGCTGACCTAGTTACAAGTGCAGTGGGTGCTTAGAGGCTGGACCTGGAGGCCCAGACCCTTCTCAGAGCTCATCTGCTTTCCTACCCCAGAAACCACAATCCCAGCTCCCGCCCCTCTGCCTCCCATGCATAGAAACCCACCTTGAGAAGGTCCCCCACCATCCTCCCACACCCATTGTCATGGCAACTGCTGAGCCCAGCCTCATGAGGCCCAGGGGCCCTTGAACTGGAACTGCTCCTGCTGAGATGAGTGTGCTGGGAAACTCACAGAGGCCACAGTCCTTGTAAGAGAGATGACCTGGCCCCTTTTTTCCTGTGCTGCACCCCACCCCCCACCCCATCTAGCCACCTCTCTGCATCCAGGAGCTTGATGAAGAGTCTGGGTATGGGGAAGGCTCCGGCCAGCAGACTTTGGACCCTATGCTGCCTCTGGCCTCCCCTTCTCCACCCCCTCCTCCAGGCAGCTAGAGACCCTGGAGCTTTGTGCTTTCCACTGCTCCATCTGAGAAATTTTTACCTTCAGTTTACAGAAGGGAAAACTAAGGCTTAGAGGACAGGGAGCTGCCTAAGGCAGCATACCAGAGAGCCAGGGATCAAATGAGCAGCTCAGCTCTGGTACCTAATGAGAAAGGTAGGACACGGAGCTCCTGAAGGCCAGGAACAAGGGAAAGCCCTAGATGCCAGCCATTGTTGGGAGCCCTAGATTCAAGACCTTGCTCTACACCTGGAGCCAGCATTTGCCTTCTCTAAGCTTCAGCTGCCTCCTCTGTAAAATGTTATGATAAAAACTGCCCTGTTGGGTGCTTGTGAGGATTAAAGGCAACGGCTCATGTAAAGCATAGGCTACAAGCCCAGCCACTGCATCCTGCACTGGTCCTGGCCTCCTGCCCTATAGGTCAACTCTTCATGCCAGTACCACCTGATCTAAGTGCACGGCAGGAAGCCCCAGGACAGCCCCTCGGTCCTAGGCGTGACACAGGCACACTCTCCAGGGTACTTAGGGTTCAAAAAATACAAAGGAAGACTCCTCATTTCAAGGGGGGTGCGGCTCTACTCCCTCCCTCCAGCCACACCCCCGGCAGTTGACGGAAATGTCTCCCCTGTGATGTTGCCCCCACGCCCAGCTCCTGTCCTGTCAAAGCCCATTCCTCTCTTGAACCAACGTTCGCTCGCTCCCGGCTCACTGAGGCCCCTTACCCATCCTCGCCCAGTCCCCAGTCCACCGCCCTGCCCTGTCACCCCCTGTCCAGTTCTCTCAGCAAATCATCTCACTGTCCCCATTTTCCTGCGGGTCTTCCACTGCGGACACAGTCGCCACACCCTTTCTCCTTCGCTCTACTTGTGGGCGGGCCGTGCGGACCCCCGAAAGGTAAGGCGTAAGGGACAGCGCCCCTCCCCGTAAAGTTCAGGTTTCCTTCCCCCGCCGCGCTCACATGTCCTTGGCGGGCAAGTTCTTCCCCTCCACTATGCGGATAAACAGCGAGCTTCGCTTGGCCATCGTGGGTTCGCAACGCGAGGTCCTGGCCCAGGGCAGTCAGACGCCAGGGTCCGGTGCAGCCCGCATCCGACGGGCAGGCGGGCAGACGCTAGACTGGGCACCCGGGGGGCGGACTACGCGAGACTGGGGTGGTAAGTGCGGGGGCGGTAAGCGACGGGGCGGAGGAATCACTTCCACTTCATTCACCCCCCCGCCCGCCCCGACCCACGTGCGGGGGGAGACACTGCTCCCAGGCGAACCAATCGGCGGCTGGGGCTCCCTGGGTGGGAGGGGCCATATCGGGATGCGGCGCTTATTGGCTGCCTGGGGCAAGGTAGGGCGGGGCCTGCGTGGAGATATTGACGTCCGGCGGGTGCGGTGGGGCTAGGGGGCCTCTCTCCAGGCTAGTAGAGATGTTCTGCGCCCGTGGCCTGCTCCATGGTTACGTGTGGGTGGCGGGAGTGGTCCGAGTGCTAGTACCCAGACCCGCGGGGACTGTGGGCCCAAGTGTGTGTTCCGAAGCGTGGGCATGTGCGAGGACACGCGGGACGGTGGTGTGCGAGAAGGACCTCCCTGGATACCCGAGGCTGGCGCGTGGGAGGCCCCGCATAGGTGTCAGTTGAATAAACAATTGCGCGAACTTAGCAAACAATATAAGAGTTTATAGTAGAGCCACCTGAACTCAGAAGGAGGCTGCGAGATCAAGGGCAGCCCAGAGGTTTGGGAATCAAGCATTTAGGGCCCCAAAGACCTGAATTATTTTTGAGAAGCTCCTTGGCAAATGAGGGCTTTCTCAGTTATCAGCTCATTTACACGTCCTACATCCCCCACGGTGACAACCTGGAGGAGGTACTCAGGTACAGAGGGAAAATTACTTGTTGGGGGTCACACATCTGGCCCCAATGCGAGCCAGGTTTGGTCTCCCCAGAACTCCATGACTAAGGCCTTTCCAGTGGGGCACGATCCTTCTACCAGACTGTGTCCAGAGCTGAGTTTCTAGAATTGTCCTTCTTGGTGGTTCCCTCCCACACCTAGAGGTCACAGACCTAGGGCTGGCACAGGGGTAACTGGCACTGGGCAGCTGGTTTCCAAGGAGGGTATTGCCCCAAGTACGACTGCAGACTTGGTTCCCACGCCCAGCCACCACTCCCTTGCTGAGTGATGCTAGGAGGCTTCTTGAAGTTTAGTGAGCTGGTGCCATTTTATCATCTGCAAAGAGGGAGCAGTGATACCTGCCAAAGATACCCAGGAGACACTGAGGTCCGGGTGGGGGGTAGGAGGGACTAGCACAAGTTCTGTTTCCTATTACATTCTGTGTCTTTTCCTATTTGTTATTTATACACTACATGCACGCTTACAAAATTCAAAAGATATTGAAGGTTAACAATGAAAACTGAAAACTCACGTCTCTTTTTTCCGAGCTACATAAATTCCCTCCCTGGAGGTATCCACTATTCCTGGTTTCTGTGCCTTCTGAAGACAGACTATCTATAGTGCCTCAGTGTGTGTGTGTGTGTGTGTGTGTGTGTGTGTGTGTGTTTCCTTTATACACAGATAGTAGCTTATTGGTTGCACTTACAGTTTCACTTATTTTATCTTGGAGAGTTGTGCATGTCTATACGTAAAAAGCACCCTCATGCTCTTTGTCACTTGCCCAGTTTTCCATCATGTGGATCTACCGTCATCTCTTGATGGGTCCCCCGTTAGTGGATGGGCAGATTGTTGCCCTCATTTGTTTTCACCAAACAATTAACATGGCTCACACATCATTTTGCATGTAAGCCAGTGCAGCCAAGGATAAATTCCAGGAAATGGAATTCCTGGGCCAGAAGACGTGTGTGAAAGACTTCTGTAGGGTTTGCCAAATTTCCTGATGCTGTGATTGTTCTAATATACACAGTTTACAGAAGCCACCCACATACAGAAGAGTGCCAGCTTCCTCATGTCCCCATGTTCTCACCAATTTGTGATCATTGTCTAAGCAATGGGAAAATAATGGTTTCTCAGGGAACTAAGGGCTACTTCTTTGGCTGGTGTATTAGAGCCGTTACCAGTCATTCTTGGTTACTAAGATTTGCCCCCTCTACCTGGTAGTCCTTCAGGCATGTCCTCCTTCTACACCACACCTTTGGGTTTAGGCCAGGCTGCCTGGGGAGTAAGAAGAAGCTTATTAGCTTCTGTAGATTGAGGGCTCACTGTGGGCTGCTATTGAGGCCTGGGTGGTGGGTGGTAGGCAGGGAGGGCCTCTGAGAAAGTCTAGTATGTCCAGGTGTTGCTGCAGGCTAATCCCTTTGGCAAGCCTGGAGATACACACCCCAAAGCCAGTCCAGGGAGGCTTCAGAATGCAGTCCTTGCTCACCTCCACTGCTGGGGGGCTTACCTCTCCCAAAAGCAACTCTGTCTATCTTCAGTCTATTCCAGCTGTGAGCAAGGCCTGGACCCTCCACCCCACTGAGCTGCCAGAGTGGCCCTTCGGATCCAACTGTTCTTTCCAAAGCCTTTAGCCTACTCAGCTCCAAGCTCCATATCCCTTTTCCCTGCCCTTTCATGAGTTCTAGATCCCACACTGATCTGGTCATTGTTTCCTAGAAATCCTCCACTTTGTCATGTTCCCTTCTGGAATGTAGTAGCTTCCAGAGTGAGGCTGGGGGCTGGGCCACACTACTGTGCTCTGTGCTGTACAGAGCAGATGTGAATAGATCAAACCCTCTGGGCACTAGACATTTAATAATGCCACTCACAATTCCCTTAGCTTTCTTGGGTCACACTTTCCTGGTTTCTAGTTCTAAACAACAGAAACCAAATAATTTAAACAGAAAGAGGTTCTTTGGAAGACTATCAAGGCCCTGGCCAGGTTGCTCAGTGGATAGAGCATCATCCCAGTGTGCCGAGGTTACAGGTTCCATTGCAGGTTTAATCCCTGGTCAGGGCACAGACAAGAAGCAGCCAATGAGTGTGCAACTAAGTGGAACAATGAGTTGATACTTCTCTCTCTCTCTCATTATTGGGAAAATTAGAAAAAAGAAGAAGAAGAAGGCTATCAAGTGTGTCACAGATTCTATGGGAGGGCCAAGGAACCAGGCCCAAAAGCCATACCCAGTAAGGAACAATGCCCCAAATCACATACAAGAAGTGGCTTGGGGCCAGCCCTGTCCACAGACCCCACATCTCACACCAACACTGGACACCGGGTGCTGCCGCTACAACTGCTGGACTACTGCATCCCCCTTGCCTCGAGGCTGGGACAGTATCATCAGCACCTGTGTGTGGGGAGGTCTACCTCGGAAAACTGCGTGGGGCAAGGGAGGAGAACTGGGCTGAGGAAAGGGGTTCAGGTGCTAGGCATTCCAGAGTGACAGTATTCACTGAAGGGTCTTGAATTTCTCTGTGTCGCACCCCACATGACATTTGTTTAACACCCACTAAATGCCACCTGGACTCCAGGCACCCACACAGTTTTCCCATTTGGTTCCCATGACAACATTGAGGTAGGTGCTGTCACCCCCGTTTCCCTGAGATTTCTGTGATGTGCCCAGCATCCTGCATTGAAGTCACTTTAGAAGGAAGGGAGGAGGCTCTGTGGGGGCTGCCAGAGGGTCTAGGCTGCTGCTTCCACTTCATCCCTGCTGACACATGAGGTTTTTACTTCTGCATTGCCCATTCCTGGCCCCGTGGTCTGGAAGCGCAACCTCTAAACACAGGGACTCCTGGGGCAGAATATGGTCAATATAGAGGATTCAAGCAGGGAGGCGAGCCAAGCTTCCATCATGTTCCCGAAAACCAGTCTCTGGGGAGGGGTGAGCCAGAGGGCAGGTCTGGGAGGGGAGCTCAGCCTGGCTCCCCCCGTGGCCTACACCCTGCCTTTGTTGAGGGCTACAGAGGGGATCCCTTTTCTGAGCAGACCACTGCCTTCCTTTTCTTTTTCTTTTTTAAATGAATTTTTTTTCTATTTATTTTTTTTATTTTTTACAGAGACAGAGAGTGAGTCAGAGAGAGGAATAGACAGGGACAGACAGACAGGAACGGAGAGAGATGAGAAGCATCAATCATTAGTTTTTCATTGCACGTTGCAACACCTTAGTTGTTCATTGATTGCTTTCTCATATGTGCCTTGACCGCAAGCCTTCAGCAGACTGAGTAGCCTCTTGCTGGAGCCAGCAACCTTGGGTTCAAGCTGGTGGGCTTTTGCTCAAACCAGATGAGCCTGCACTCAAGCTGGCGACCTCGGGGTCTTGAACCTGGGTCCTCTGCATCCCAGTCTGATGCTCTATCCACTATGCCACTGCCTGGTCAGGCTCTTTTTCTTTTTTAAAAAGAATTATTGATTTATTTGAGAGAAAGAGAGAGAGGAAGGGAGAGAGAGAGAAAAAAAATAAAATAAAATAAAACATTGATTTGCCTGACCAGGCGGTGGTGCAGTGGACAGAGCTTTGGACTAGGACACAGAGGACCCAGGTTCGAAACCCCGAGGTCGCCAGCTTGAGTGTGGGTTCATCTGGTTTGAGCAAGGCTCACCAGCTTGAGCCAAAGGTCGCTGGCTTAAGCAAGGGGTCACTTGGTTTGCTGAAGGCCCGCGGTCAAGACACATATGAGAAAGCAATCAATGAACAACTAAAGTACTGCAATGAAGAATTGATGTTTCTCATTTCTCTCCCTTCCAGCCGGTTTGTCCCTCTCTCTCTCACACTAATAAATTAATAAAGTACAAATTGGCAGTTATAAAATAGTCATGGGGATATAAAGTACAACTTAGAAAATATAGTCAATAATATTTAAAACAAACAAACAAAAAACATGGATTTGTTGTTCCACTTATTTATGCATTTATTGGTTGATTCTTGTATTTGCCCTGACTAGGGATCGAACCTGCAACCTTGGCGTATGGGGACGATGATCTAAGCAAGCGAACTACCTGGCCGGGGCCTGCCCTCCTTTTCTAGCTCCTCATTCATTCATTCACTTAGTCATCTGCTTATGTAGTCTGCATTCACTGAGTATCTGCTGTGTGCCAGGCCCTTGCTGGGCACTAGGGATCCAGAGAAAAACCCAGCTGGTCCTGCCCTCAGGAGGTTCTCAGTTGAGGGTAAGAAATGAAAATAGCAGGGCGGGTGAGTGCTGGAGCAGAGAAATGAGTGAGGAATGTAAAGGAGAGAGGGGGTAGGGGATCTTCAAAGCCAAAGTGACATTTGAGCTGGATCTGGAAGGATGCAGAGTCCTGCAGGATGTGGCTGAGGTGGGAGTAGCCTGACCAAAGGTGTGCAGGTGTGATGAAGGCTGGGTGTTCTGGAAACATCCAAGAGGGAGGTGTTGAAGCTTATGGTACATGAGACTGGAAAAACAGATGGGAAACAGCCAACGAAGGACCTTGACTGCTGGGAAAGAGTTTGGATGTGCTCCTGTGAAGGTTTGGACAAAAAAGTAACATGGTTGGATTTAGGAGGTGGAAATGCAGTGGATTGAAATTTTGAAGCATTAGCATATGGGGCTCCTTCCCAAACTGAACTTCTTGTGCCCTCACTCATGTGGTCAAGTGAATTTATTATTCCTTCTCATACTGTATTTTTAGGGACCCACAAATATGTTTTCATTTCTTTTATAATCAAAAGGAAAAGTGAATATAATGGTAATAAATATGTAATAATTAATACATCCTGGATTGTATTCATCTTTATATCAAAGTCATAAAATATAAATTTAATATATTTTTTGTTTGTTTTAGCGAGAGAGACATAGGCAGAGAAAGACAGAGAGAGGGACGGATGGGGACAGATGGGGACAGACAGACTGGAAGGGTGAAAGATGAGAAGCATTAGTTCTTTGCTGCAGCACTTTAGTTGTTCATTGATTGCTTTCTCATATGTGCCTTGACTGGGGGGCTATAGCTGAGCCAGTGACCCGAGCCAGTGGCGGTTGCTCAAGCCGCCCCCTTGGGCTCAAGCCAGTGACCTTTAGGCTCAAGTCAGTGACCTTGGGGTCATGTCTATGATCCCACACTCAAGCCAGTGACCCTGCGCTCAAGCTGGTGACCTTGGAGCTTCAAACCTGGGTCCTCAGCACCCGATGCCAACGCTCTATCCACAGCGCAACTGCCTGGTTAGGATATTTATATTTTTTTATTTGAGAGGAGGGGAGATAGTGAGGCAGACTCCCACATGCACCCCAACCAGGGTCCACTTAGCAACCCCATCTAGGGATGATACTTGAGTTCTGAGCTATTTTTAGTGCCTGAGGCTGATGCGCTCCAACGAGCTATCCTCAGTACAACCAGGTCCACGCTCAAACCAGTCAAGCCACTGGCTGCAAGAGGGGAACAGGGAGAGAAGGGGAGGAAGTGAGGGGTTGAAGAAGAAGATGGTTGCTTCTCTTGTGTGCCCTGATCAGATATCAAACCCAGGATGTCCATACACCAAGCCGATGCTCTATCTACTAAGCCACTGGCCAGGGCTGAATTTAATACAGTATCTTTCTTTCTTTTTTTTGTGTGTGTGTGTGTGTGTGTTTTTTTTCTGAAGCTGGAAATGGGGAGAGACAGTCAGACAGACTCCCGCATGCGCCAGACCGGGATCCACCCGGCACACCCACCAGGGGCAACGCTCTGCCCACCAGGGGGCGATGCTCTGCCCCTCCGGGGCGTCGCTCTGCCGCGACCAGAGCACTCTAGCACCTGGGGCAGAGGCCAAGGAGCCATCCCCAGCGCCCGGGCCATCTTTACTCCAATGGAGCCTTGGCTGCGGGAGAGGAAGAGAGAGACAGGGAGGAAGGAGGGGGTGGGGGTGGAGAAGCAAATGGGCGCTTCTCCTATGTGCCCTGGCCGGGAATCGAACCCGGGTCCCCCGCACGCCAGGCTGACGCTCTACCGCTGAGCCAACCGGCCAGGGCCTTAATACAGTATCTTGATTCACATCAGTTGAAAGTGCCTGGGGCTCATGAAGATCATATCATAATGCTCCCTGGCATAGGACAGAAGTAGCTCTTGAGGTTCAGTACACGCCTTTAAACTTCACAGCAGATTAGTAATGCTTAAAGAAAATAGTGTTTGAGTTGCAAAGTCTGGGTCTTTGAGCATCAGAAGAGCTTAGGAAGGACCAGTTACCTACCCCTTCAGCCTCCACCCGAAAGACCCTTAAACAAGGAGAAGTCCCCTGGGTGCTACCACAGGAAGGGGGTGAGATGCCATCTTGCCTGAGATGAGCAATGAAGGTTCAATCAAGGTTACACTGAATGATAGAAAAATAAAGTTTTACTCTGGGAACTCCTGAGCTTGCACACTGCATGCATGCCTTGCACATCAACCAGGGCTCCACTCCACACCTCAATAAACATTAAAAATGCACCCAGTGCTGGGGGACAGGAGTGAAATGGGTGAGTGAAGGTGTTCAAAAGCTACAAACTTCCAGTTATAAGATAAGTAAGTCCTGAGGATGTGATGTACAGCATGGTGACTATAGTTACTAATATGCTATTGTATATTTGAAAGTTGCTAAGAGAGATCTTTTTTATATATAAATAAATTTTTATTAATTTTAATGGGGTGACATCAATAAATCAGGGTACATATATTCAAAGAAAACATGTCCAGGTTATCTTGTCATTCAATTATGTTGTATACCCATCACCCAAAGTCAGATTGTCCTCCATCACCTTCTATCTAGTTTTCTTTGTGCCCCTCCCTCTCCCCTTTCCCCTCTCCTTCCTTCCCTCCCCCCCATAACCACCACACTCATGTCCATGTCTCTTAGTCTCATTTTTATGTCCCACCAATATATGGAATCCTGCAGTTCTTGGTTTTTTTCTGATTTACTTATTTCACTCCGTATAATGTTATCAAGATCTCACCATTTTGTTGTAAATGATCCGATGTCATCATTTCTTATGGCTGAGTAGTATACCTTAGTGCATATGTGCCACATCTTCTTTATCCAGTCTTCTATATATTTTTTTATTTTATTATTTTTTTACAGTGATTAAAGCCTTTAAGCAAACTCTTGGCCAATACAACAACAATCCATAAAAGAGTAGTGTCCTTAACATGTTCACCAAATCCAAGTTGCACCAACACCATTCCAGATCCCTGCGAATGCAACCCAACCCCAGTTCAGTCCACTAGGAGCTATCACAAGGAGCAGGAGTCCAGAAAAAGTCCACATCCAGGAAAAGTCCGCATGGCACTAAGAGAGATCCTAAAACGTCTCATTACAAGAAAAAAGTGTATCTGTATGAGGTCATGGACGTTAACTAAGCTTGTGGTAATCATTTGAAATCATTATATTGTACATCTGAAACTAATACAATGCTATGCTATGCATTACTTCTATCTCAATAAAGTGGGAAATAAAATTGCATTCATAACAGGTTCCTTAAAAGATTTTATTTATTGATTTTACAGAGAGAGAAGGGCAGAGTAGCTAGAAGTATCGACTCATAGTTGCTTCACGTTAGTTGTTCGTTGCTTGCTTGTTGTAGGTCCTTGACCGGGCAGGCCCAGAGTTTCAAACCAGCTAGCTTAGCATTCTAGGTCATCACATTATCCACAGGCCACCACAGGCCTCGAAAGATTAAAAATAGAATTATCAACCCACATTTGAGTATATATGCAAAAAAATTAAAAACTGAGTCTCAAAGAGATATTTGTTGTTTTTTTTTAATTGAATTTTATTGGGTGACTCAAGGAGATATTTGCACACTCATGTTCATTGCAGCATTTTTCACAGTTGCCAAGAGATAGAACAATTAAAGAAAATGTGGTGTATATATACAATGGAGTACTACTCAGCTTTAAGAAAAAAGGAAATTGCTGGGCACAGTTGCATGCGCCTATAGTCCCAGCTACTCAGGAGGCTGAGGCAGGAAAATCCCTTGAGCCCGGGAGTTCTGGGCTCTAGTGTGCTATGCCAACCAGGTGACTGCACTAAGTTCGGCATCAATGTGATGACCTCCCAGGAGCAGGGGACCACCGGGTTGCCTAAGGAGCGGTGAACTGGCCCAGGTCAGAAAAGTAAGAAGGAAATCTTTTTTTTTGTATTTTTCTGAAGTTGGAAACGGGGAAGCAGTCAGACAGACCCCCGCATGTGCCCGACCGGGATCCACCCGGTATGCCCACCAGGGGGCGATGCTCCACCCATCTGGAGCGTTACTCTGTTGCAACCAGAGCCATTCTAGCGCCTGAAGCAGAGGCCATAGAGCCATCCCCAGCACCTGGGCCAACTTTGGTCCAATGGAGCCTTGGCTGTGGGAGGAGAAGAGAGAGACGGAGAGGGGGAGAGGTGGAGAAGCAGATGGGCGCTTCTCCTGTGTGCCCTGGCCGGGAATCAAACCCAGGACTCCTGCACACTGGGCCGATGCTCTACCACTGAGCCAACCGACCAGGGCCAGAAGGAAATCTTGACTCATGCTACAACATGAATTAACCTTAGAAATTATGCTGCCTGACCAGGGAGTGGTGCAGTGGATAGAACGTCTGACTGGGACATGGAGGACCCAGGTTCCAAACCCTGAGGTCGCCAGCTTGAGTGTAGGCTCATCTGGCTTGAATGTGGGCTCACCAAGATGAGCATGACCCCATGGTCAGTGGCTTGAGCCCAAGGGCTCTGGCTTGAGCAAGGGGTCACTCGCTCTGCTATAGCCCCCCCCCCCCATCAAGGCATATATGAGAAAGCAATTAATGAACAGCTAAGGGGCCGCAACAAAGAATTAATACTTCTCATCTCTCTCCCTTCCTGTCTGTCTGTCCCTATCTGTCCCTCTCTCTGACTCTGTCTCTGTCAAAAAAAGAAAAAAGAAAAGAAATCATGCTAAATGAAATAAGCCATTCACAAGACAAGTGTTGCCTGACGCCACTTACGTGTGATACCTAGAGTATAGAAAGTAGAACGGAGTTTACCAGGGTTCTATTCTGAAGGCGGGAGAACAGAGAGTTGTTATTTAATGGGTAGGGTTTCAGTTTTGCAATATGAAAAAGTTCTAGAGATTGGTTACACAGAATGTGCATATAAATAACACTGCTGAATTGTAAACTTAAAAATGGTTAAGATGGTAAATTTTTAAAATTAATTTGAGAGGGAGAGGAAGAGAGAGAGAGAGAGAGAGAGAGAAACACTGATCTGTTTCTGTATGTGCCCTGACCTATGATTGAACCAGCAACCTCGGTGCATCAAGACAGTGCTCTAACCAACCAAGCCGTTCAGCCAAGGCCAGATGGTAAATTTTATATTATGTTTTTGTTTTTGTTTTTTACCAAACACACACACACACAAAATGCAAATATATCCCAACTTTATGTGTATTTTTTTTTTTGCCTGTAAAAATATTTGAAAAGATGTTTATAATTAAGCTTTTGAAACTGGCTGAGTACAAGTAACTGATTTCATTTAGTGCTGGACTTGACTTCTCTACAAACATCATGCATTCTTGGGAACTTGGGGATTCAAGTGAAAAAATGTGACCTACAAATTGTTTTCCTGCACAGTGACATGCTTTAGAATACTAAATTCAACAGTGGATGAAACTGATGTGGTGTTACATTTAAGTAAATATTTACTATTTTTAAACATTTTATGGTTTTGATATTTTGAGGCTGATGTCCCCTCCCCTCCCCTTAAGGATTTTTAATGAGCTGGAAGCCCCATGCCCACCAGACTTCCTGGGGAAAACTGTCTCTGCTCAAAGGAAAGGCCTTCTCATGCCATCCTTCCATCCTCTCCCGTCAGACAGTGCCCAGCCTCGATGGCAGCCCTCACTAAAAGGTCAGAATGGCCCAGCTATGGACCAGCAAATGCTGGGCACAGGAGTCTGCACTAAACCCAACACCACAGGGAGCCCTGGCAGGCTCCAGGCTGAGCGACAACAGCGTGCCAAGAAGTCTGGACTTGCCGATTGTGAGAAACCTGGAGGGGCAGGCTGAGAGGCAGTCACAGGCCAGATGGGGTTCTGTGCTCAGCTTCCCCCTGCCTGCCAATCTTGACACTTCTGTCTCCCCCATTTAGACAGATAAGGTTAAATAGAAGTTTAAAGCAGAGGCCCACAGTGAAGAGTGTGAACTCTTGAGACAGACCACTGAGTTTAAATCCTGACTCTTCTATTACTATAGAACCTGCTCTGTGACCGCAAGCATCTTAGTCTCTTCTGGACCTCGTTTGCTTAATCTGTAAAGTGTGGCAATGGTGGCTGTAGCTGGACCCCACAGAGTAGCTGTGAATAGAGCATGCTGATTCACCAGACCTCAGGAGGCACATTCACATGCTGAGCCTCCCTTGGCTCCACGGGGAGAAGGTTGTATGTGCACCAGACAGAAGACTTGGCCTGGGGCCAGTGCAGCTGCAGCTGGAACATAAACCTGTCGTGGCTTCTGGCGCCACAGCCTCCCTGCTCCAGCTCCAGACAAAACCCTGGCCATGGTGACAGGAACCAGGAGCCTTGGTGTGAAAGTTGGAGCCACAGGGGATGGGCGGGGTGGGGTGGGAACAGGAGGAAGAGGTGGCTCCTGGTCCTCAGCCTGACTCCCGCTGGGACATCTCTGTCTACCCTTCATATCCACAGCCGCTCTGGGCAGTGCTCCCTCGGCTGCCTTCCCCTTCTCCACTTCCTCAGCTCTGGGTGCACTGTGGGTATTCAGGACCCTGGTCTCTGGGTATCCCCTCGCCCTCAGCTCACTGGGGTACCCCTGTCCTTGCTGCCTCTAGCAGGACGCACACGGCCCCTCCTGGGGTCTCTGCTTCTGCCTTGTTGGAGATCTGTGTGACTGTCCCTCCCTCCCCTGCTGGGCCCCACGCAGTCTCCTCCTCGCCCGTTTCTCTGGCCTGTGTCTGAGTGAGGAGCAGCTACGGTGAGCAGCGCCCTGGGGCCAGGCACCCTGGGGCAGCAGACAGCTTTCCACACCCCCAGCTCCTCTGGGAGCAGGGACCTATCTCTACACTGCTGTGGCTGCGATGGCATACAGTGGGTGCTCCATAGTTGCTTCATGAATAATGGACTGTCCTTCCAGTAAATCACACAGATAATAAGGAACAGCTTGTTGAATCCTTCTACTTGCCTACACCTGAATATCCATCACCAAGATCAAGATTTAGGACATTTCCAGCCCCTGTCAGGTTTGCTCAGGCCCCAGTCTAGTCACTGCCACCCTCAGGGACAAACTCTCTGCCGAACCGATCACCACTGGTTAGTCTTGCCTGCTTTTGATCTCCATATGGATGGACTCGTGCCGTGTACAGGCATACCTCAGAGAGACTGGGGTTCAGTTCCACGTGACCGCCAAAAAAGAGAGTATCGCTAGAAAGCGAGTCACGCGAATTTGTGGGTTTCCTAGTACAATATAAAAGTTGTTTACATTATACTGTAGTCTTTTATGTGTGCAATAGTATTGTCTAAATAACAATGTACATGCCTCATTTTAAAATGATTTATTACAAGAAAGTGCTAACCATCATCTAAGCCTATCAGAAAATGTGACGATACACTTGCCTGACACAAGGTTGCCACAAAGATTCAAGTTGTAAAACAACACAATATCTGTGAGGCGCAATAAAGTGAGTTCTGCCTATAATTCTGCTGTGCCAGGCTGCTCCTCTTCAGTGTGATAATGACCAGGGCAGCCCCCACGTTGCTGCATGTGTCACACAGTTCATTCTCCTTTAAAGCTGAATGTATTCTACGGTGTGGATGCAGCTCCCTCCCTTATCCCTTCGCTGTGGATGGACATCGGTTCTGTGTCCAGTTTGGGGCTGTTAGGAATAAGAACACATGTTCTTGCATGCGTATGTCTTCCGGTAGACAGGAGCATTCATTTCTCCCAGGGAAACTTATGAGCAGAACTGCTGGGTCCTTGAGGGGGACATAGAATGCTGAGTCCTAAGCAGGTCAATTCTTGTCACCCTCCCTTGGCATTTCACACCTGTCCCCTCCGTCTCACTGCCAGGTCTCTCTCCATTTCCCTCTGAGCCCAGCAGTGGAAACTCCAGTTTCCTCAGCCTTGCTTGGCAGAGCAGGGCAGCCGTCCTAACCTCACTCCTGCTGCCCCTGTGGGCCCAGGCCCCCCTCTCATGGCTGGAGGGCCCACTGGGTTGGCCAACAAGAAGAGAGCCCTTTTCCCTAAAAGGACATAGAACTTTCTTCCTAGAGGCCTAGACCTCCTCTCATGACATTTCAGGACTGCCTACTTGGGGCATGTCCCTCTGTACTAGCCACCTTGCCCTCCTAGGACAGGGTCTGTGGCCAAGCTTCTGCCGCCCTCAGTGCACAGCTGGAAGCCCACAGAGGACAGCATGCAGCTGGGGACTCACAGAAAGGTGGGTGGTGAAAGAGAATAGCTCACAGACAAATGTCCCCACCTTGGGGACTGAGCCCAGGGACACAGGCTTAAGGTCCAGTCTCTCTGAGAATAGGAGCAGCTTTTAACTTCTTCAGGCCTATTACAGGCCTAGTGTCCCTTCAGGGTCCAGGTGGGATTCAGAACCTGTTCTTCCCTTCACCCTGGCCAACTGAGCCTTAGACTCAAAGCAGACCAGTTGGGGACAACCAAAGCCACATCAGCCACATCCTCCCCAAACAGCCTGGGCTGGAGCAGGTCCACGGCGGGAAGAGAAGGGGCCTCCTGCCTTGTCAAGGCAGAAGCAGCCTCCATTCAATGTACTGGACATTCTCAGAAACTTCCCTGGGGCTAGTGTCTGGTTAGAGAGACCGAGCGGTGGCCCCGGGGCAGTGGGCAATCAGGCTCCATGACCATAGGTGCTGTCGCCCACCCCGCCCTTGGCCCTTAGCCCAGACCCAGGTTCCTCTCTTCCCAGAAGTTCATCCCCCTGAATGGAGTTGCGTGCTTTGCCCTCATTAACCTTCTGAACTTTCCAGAAAGGAGTGGAAATGCCCTGCCTCATCCTCCCACTGAGGAAGCTGGGGGTGGCAGTGGGGGAAGGGTAGGGGACCACCCAGGGCTTCTGCCCAGACAGGGGCAGGGGTGGGAGAACTGGGCACGCCTGTTTCCCCACCAATGTCCCTGCAGCCCCTTCCCCCAGCTAAGCTCTGAGATCCATTCGTGAGCACCCCCACCCCATCCCCCAGCTGGGTTCCCGTCCCCTGTGTTTTCTAACCTGGTGGTACTTACCACGCCTCTGTTTTCTCATCTGTAAAGTGAGACTAATCATAGGATTGCCCCAAGGATTTTGGGTTCACATATGTGAATTTGCTCAGGTCAGTTGCTGGTGTCTAGTACGTGCTGTGCAGGGGTCAGCCCCTCCCTTGAGTCACCATGTCTTTCTGTGTGTGGTCTTCTCTGGGTTGGGTGGACCAAGGGTGGCTGACAAGGGTGTCTGAGTCCCCTATCTCTGTTTCTGCTTTCCTCCACCTGTCTCTCACAGTTCCTTCACCCCACTAAGAATGGATGGAGGGCCTGACCAGGCGGTGGCGCAGTGGATAGAGCGTCGGACTGGGATGTGGAAGGACCCAGGTTCGAGACCCCGGGGTTGCCAGCTTGAGTGTGGGCTCATCTGGCTTGAGCAAAAAGCTCACTAGCATGGACCCAAGGTCACTGGCTCGAGCAGGGGTTGCTCAGTCTGCTGAAGGCCCGCAGTCATGGCACATATGAGAAAGCAATCAATGAACAACTACGGTGTCGCAACGAAAAACTGATAATTGATGCTTCTCATCTCTCTCCGTTCCTGTCTGTCTCTCCCTATCTATCCCTCTATCTGACTCTCTCTCTGTCCCTGTAAATAAATAAATAAATAAAAATAAAAATAAACCCCTTACAAAGAATGGATGGAGGCCCTGGCCGGTTGGCTCAGTGGTAGAGTGTTGGCCTGGCGTGCAGGAGTCCTGGGTTCGATTCCCGGCCAGGGCACACAGGAGGAGCGCCCATCTGCTTCTCCACCCCTCCCCCTCTCCTGCCTCTCTGTCTCTCTCTTCCCCTCCCGCAGCCAAGGCTCCATTGGAGCAAAGTTGGCCTGGGCGCTGAGGATGGCTCTGTGGCCTCTGCCTCAGGCGCTAGAATGGCTCTGAATGCAACAGAGCGACGCCCCAAGATGGGCAGAGCATCGCCCCCTGGTGGGCATGCCGGGTGGATCCCAGTCGGGCGCATGCAGGAGTCTGTCTGACTGCCTCCCCGTTTCCAGCTTCGGAAAAATGCAAAAAAAAAAAAAAAAAGAAAAGAATGAATGGAGAGCAGCCTTGTGGACAAATAGATGTTCTTGGGGTCCTTGAGCTTCACAAGGGACAAATAACTTGCAGTGGAAGGGGTCATAGGTGGCCCAAAAGGAAGGATCTGGGCTCTGGGAAAGGCATGGAAGATGGCAAGAGGACAAAAGGAACACATATGGGCCCTCGGGCCATCACCTCAATGACAAGGCCTGACTCTGGGCAGCTCAAACCGCCCAGCAAGCAGGAATGCCAGCCCCTGTAACACATGTCCTCAGCATTCTACAAGTCCCCAGGGGGACCCTAGGAATAGCCTGCATCTTGGCCTAGAATGTCCTCCCGGGAGGTGCCTCCCAACAGGGTGGATCTTTCAGGTCATTTCCCTTGCATCTTTATGCCCTGAGGTAGAAACATTCCCCAGGAGCTTAGGGTTATGGGGTCATACTCAGAAGCAGCTCCCCTGACCCCCAACTCAAAGGCCAGCTGATTCCCTCATAGCCCCTCCTGCCTGCCTGGCTTCCAGCCCCACTGGAACTTTCAGATCCTTCTGTGTGAGCCAGCAGCACTAGGAAAACCCAGGTCACGTGCCAAAGAGGGGTGCAAGTACATATTTATGGGGAGTGGAGCTGCCTGACTTATTAGGTACTTGGGCCACCTAAGCTCCCGTTGCAGGGGATATCTGGGTGTCTGGACAAAAGGCCAGGGCATGGAGACAGCACAGCAGGACTAGAGGCCACAGAGGGCATAGGGCAGGGCCAGCAGGAGAGGAGGCCTGGGGTAACCCCCTCTGTGTCTACTACGGGGTTATAGGCTGTGAATGGTCCCATCCCTGATATCCGTTCTCTTTCTCCTTTCTTTCTGCTCTATTTTTGCCCTTTTCCCCTACTGAGCCCAAATCTAGACCAGCTTTCTTATTTTATCTTGTGTTTATTGGGAAACGGCTATGCCCATCTCTGGGCCAGCTCAGACGGCTTCCCCCAAGGAAGTGTGTTCTCACAGCTTGTCCGAGTTAAAAACAGAGACAATAGACAGTGAGAAGCAGGCAAAGAACTAGAAGAGAAGGGGACACAGAGAGACGGACAACCAGAAAGACAGAGAGGAGGGCAGAAAGAGGCAGTGAGGGCTGCAGCAGGCCCCCCCACCCTCATCTGTTTATCCATTTATCAGGCTGATATCAGGTGACATGATTCAAGACATTGTCACTAAGTCTGTTTTCCCCAGATTTGTGCCCTGAGAGCTGGAGTGCTGAGTGGGCTGGTGCAGCCACCCCTGTGGTCAGTGGTACCACAGCCGCTAGTGCTTCAGGCCCCCAGAAGAGCCCAGAGAAGCAAGCCCAGGCATAGGTAGGGTCTCCATGGGAACCTGGGTGGGGGAGAATTCCTCTCATACCATGCTGGCTCTCCCCAGCCCCTGAGGTTGGGCCTAAGAAAGTGGCTTAATTCTTTGTGACCAAGCTATGTCTATCACATGTCGCTAGCAAGAGCATGTGGTCAGGGAGAGATGTTTAAGGGGGTCTTCTCCAGCATTCAGCCAGGGGTCTGGGGAACCACAAAACCAGGAGGTGGGGGGAGGGGGGCATCTCTAGGTTTGGCTGTGGGGGTGGCCTGGTGGCCAGAGGGGACTGTGGGATATTCAGTCAGAGACATTCAGGATCCCTGTCCTCCCCAACACTCTGGGGTCAGCCCCTGAAGAGTCCCTTCCATGGCCTCAGGCAGCCCTCTGTAGGGGACCGGACTGTGTAGTCACCCTCTCCAGTCTAGAGACTTTAAGGGTAGGGGAACGGTCTGATTCCTTAGGATTGGCACAAAGATAGCCGGTGTCCCTCTGTGATACTGTGATACAGTAAGATCTACTGTAGCTCCTCCTTATTCATGGTTTCAATTACCCATGGTCAACTATGGCCCAAAAATATTAAGTGGAAAATTCCAGAAATAAACAATGCATATGTTTCAAATTGTGCATCGTTCTGAGTAGCATCATTAAGTCCTGCTCTGTCCCACTTAGGACATGAATCACCCCTTTGTCCAGTGTATCCACACTGCACATGCTCCTGACTCATTAGTCACTTAGTGCCATCTCACTTATCAGATTGACTCTTCTAGTTTTTTATTTGTTATTGTTGTTAATCTCTTTCTGTGCCTAATGTATAAATTAAAATTTACTATAGTATGTATGTATAGGAAAAAACAGTGTATATGAGATTCATACTATCTGAGTTTTCAGGCACCCAGGAAGAGCCTTGGAGTGTATCTCCTGTGGATAAGGGGAAACTATTAATATGGTTGGTCTCTGCCCCGGTTCCTGGCACAGAGCTCCTAAAACAGGAGTCGGGAACCTTTTTGGTTGAGAGAGCGAAGTACGCCACATATTTTAAAATGTAATTCCATGAGAGCCATACAATGACCCGTGTACCTTATGCATTATCCAATAAAAATTTGGTGTTGTCCCGGAGGACAGCTGTGATTGGTTTCAGCCACCCGCAACCATGAACATGAGCGGTAGGAAATGAATGGATTGTAATACACGAGAATGTATATTTTTAACGTTATTATTTTTTTTTAATTAAAGATTTGTCTGCCATCAAAAGCGCCACATCTGGCTTGTGAGCCATAGGTTCCCTACCCCTGTCCTAAAACGTTTGGGATTTTGAGAGGAGCATCTTTTTTTTGGTCATAAAAACCCTTGTTCACCTGACCAGGCAGTGGAGCAGTGAACAGACTGTTGGACTGGGACGCAGAGGACCCAGGTTCAAAACCCCGAGGTTGCTGGCTTGAGTGTAGGCTCACCAGCTTGAGTGCGGGGTCGCTGGCTAGAGCGTGGGATCATAGACATGACCCCATAGTCGCTGGCTTGAGCCCAAAGGTCGCTGGCTTGAGCCCAAAGGTTGCTGACTTGAGCAAGGGGTTACTTGCTCTGCTGTAGCCCCCCCGCAAGACACATATGAGAAAGCAATCAATGCCACAACGAAGGTGCCACAACAAAGAATTGATGCTTTTCATCTCTCTCCCTTCCTGTCTGTCCCTATCTGTCCTTCTCTCTGTCACAAAAAAAAGCCCTTTTTAGCCTACCTGAGTTTATGCTTAATGAGGTGAACCCCCAGATAGCTTTAGGATGCAGACTGGTCACCAGAGGAACCGACCGTAGGATTAGAGGGTTGGAACTGTCAGCTCCACCCCCTACCTCAATAATCTCCAGGGAGGCGAGAGGGACTGCAGAATGAGTTCAATCACCAGTGGCCAATGATTTAACCAATCGTGCCTGGTAATGGAACCTGCGTAAAAAACCAGACCATGGGTGTCGAAGAGCTTCGAGGTTGGTGAACATAGAGGTGCTGGGAGGGTGCCGCCCAGAGAGGGCACCGAAGCTCTGCTCGGTCCCTCTGCCCAGCCCTGTGCATCTTTTATTTTGCTGACCCTGGGCTGCATCGTTTATCACAAACCAGTAATGTTCAGTAAACTGTTTTCCTGAGTTCTGTGAGCAGTTCTAGCAAATTATCGAAACTGAGGAGGTGGTCACAGGAATCCCCGATTTATAACCAAGCTGGACAGAAGTGTGGGGACCCCAGGCAGGCACTACTTGTAACTGGTGTCTCAAGAAGGGACAGTCTTGTGGGACTGCACCCTTTAACTGAGGGATCTGCACTAACTCTGGGTAGTTAGTGTCAGAATGGAGTTAAATTGTAGGACACTCAGTTGGCATCCAGAGAGTGGGAGAATTGGTTGGTGTGAGGAAACCCACACATTTGGTGTCAGAAGTGCTGTGAGTAAAAAACAGATTATAGTACCCTCCAAGTTCATTCTTGGCCCTTCTCTGCCCTGCTCTGGGCCCAGGAGGCTGGGACATGGACCATGGACCACACCATCCAGACCCTCTGCCCTCTTGCTTCTGCTCTGGTATGGTCAGTGGAGGCACCAGTATGCAATCAGAAAACAGGAGGAAAGAGGCAGGGGTATTTACTCTACCCCTCCCCCCCATTCCTCCTCCACCCCCAGGGACTGCATCCCTCTAGCCGCAGCCTTGCTTCCGCCAGATGGACCCTGCCCATGGCTCCTATTCACTGGTTCTGAAGACACCACTCCCTCCCACGTCCGCCCATCAGGTGCAGGAGCGCTATGGCCCCATCAGTGCCTTCGGTCAGCCTCTCCTGTTGGTTCCCCTAATGCTGCCCACACCTTGGTAAACTCTCTCAATTGCCCTGTTAGAGGCATGCCATCTGTTTCCTGCCCGGGCCCGACCCACGCAAGGTGTAGGTTTGTGGAGTGTAAGGTCTTAGAGTCCCCTAGTTCAACCTTCGCTTTTTACATAAAGGGACACTGAGGCCCAGAGAGGGTGAGTGATCTGTCCAGGGTCACCAGGCCCCCGGGTCGTGCCTCACGGTTGCTCTGAAAAAGCTGTGGAAAGACCGAGAGAAGTTAGAGATCTGTTTGCTTCCTCTCCTCCTCGTCCCTCCCAGCCTGGCTCCCCCAGGGTCATGGGAGCATTTCCTGCCCAGCAGGAGCAGGATGTGTCTGCACGGGCTAATAAACCAATTAGGGCCATGTGCCCCTCCCAGAGATAGTCACCTGGAAAGCCATTCAGTGCCCTCTTTCCCTGATCCGTGCCCCAGTGGGTGAGGCCCTCCACCTGGTATGGGGTGCCTCCCAGCCTCCCCTCATCCCACCCTCTAGCTGCCCCCAACCTGCACACCCAGGAGTCCCCAACTTTCCAGGCCTTAGCACATGCTGTTGCTCTCGCCTGGACACCCTTTCCTGTTTCCACCTAGCACAGTGCAGTCCCTTCTCAAGGCCACACCTGCTTAGGAAGCCTCCTCCAAGCCTCAATACTTGTGTTCCCTCCATCCTTGTGTGTAATAATAACCCTCTTCTCCCCACAGTTTTGGGCAACTTGAGGGCAGAGCCTTGCCCAAGTCACCTTCAGCCCTTTCGGGCCACCCTGGAGTGGAGCTGATGATGAAAATGCTGCTGGATGTTTGCCTGGCCTGTGGTGGCGCAGTGCAGAAAATGTGGACCTGGAATGTTGAGGCTGCCGGTTCAAAACCCTGGGCTTGGCCAGTCAAGGCACATACAGGAAGCAACTACTATGATGCTTCCTGGATCCCCCCCCCCCACTCTGTACTTCCCTTTGTCTTCTCTAGAAATCAATAAATAACATCTAAAAAAACTGCTAGGTGCCCAGATTAGGTTCAGGGCTGCAGGCTGCTCTGGGCCGAGCCCAGGCTTCTCTAGCAGCTGCATTCCCCACGCACTTCCTAACCTCCAGGCCCAGAATAAGCACAGGGGCGGATAAAGCTTAGAAATCGCACTTGTGCAGAAATGGGAGAAAGTGACCTGATCAGGTGGTGGTGCAGTGGATAAAGCGTTGACCTGGATGCTGAGGACCCAGGTTCAAAACCACAAAGGAGGTTGTAGGCTTGAGCGTGAGCTCATCCAGCTTGAGTGCGGGGTTGTTGGCTTGAGCATGGGATCATAGACACGACCCCCTGGTTGCTGGCTTGAAGCTTAAGGTTGTTGGCTCGAGCCCAAGGTCACTGGCTTGAGCAAGGGGTCACTGGCTAGGCTGGAGCCCCCGGCCAAGGCACGTATGAGAAGCACTCAATGAACAACTAAAGTGCCGCAACTATGAGTTGATGCTTCTCATCTCTCTCCCTTCCTGTCTCTCACACTAAAAAAAAAAAAAAAAAAAAAAAAGAAAGAAAGATTGGAGAAAGTGAAGGTGAATGGCTCCCAGTCCTCCAGTCAGGAGGAGAGGCCAGCTGGAGAGAGGGGCCACAGGAGGACGTTGGGGGTGAGGGGGCAGCAAGTGTCAGACAGGAAGATCGGATCAGCCCATTCACCTCCTTGGTTTGGACTCACCGTGGCCCAGTAGGCAGTGTGATCATTTTCATTTTATAGATAGGGACACCGGGGCCTAAAGAAAAGCTTGTCCTGCCCTAGATGGCTTAGTCAGCCTAGGACCCTGGACCTCAGCCCTGTGCTATATCCTCCTGAGAACCCCCACCCCTCAGAGGATCTGGGGACAGCAGGGGAGGAGACTGCCAGGAATACAGCGACACTGGTGCACAGGGGGTTGTTGGAGGCATTTATTTTTGAGCTCCAGACACTGCAGGACATGGTCTCGTCCCAGGCTCTGCAGCCTGGACCAGGGAGGTTGAGGGGCAGATGGGAGCCCCCTGGAGCCACTCAGGAGCCTCTCACAGCTCGAGGGCTGAACATGTGGTGGGTGTTATATCTTCTCATGCTCACCGATGCCCCTGTTCCAGAAATGGGGGTGCTCTCACAGGTGTCGTAGCTTGGGTAGGGGACAAGGAGGCAAGAGTGAGAGAGAATGATGGACATAGGGCCTGAAGTCCCCTGACAAATAACTGGAGCTCTAGGCATTGGAATGCTGGAGAAACAGGCTCCACTGGCCAGCTGGATTAACCAAAGGGAACAAGACTATTTCCCTAAACTTCACAAAGCCAGCTCTCCCCTCTCTGCCTTTGTCATCATCCAGCCCCACGCTCCCCTCCTATGTCCCCACACCCTAGGATGCCTGTCTTTCCTAATCAACACCTTAAGGATACAGCCATTTCCTAAGCTGGGAATCAGAGCTAGGCCTTGCCTGTTCAAGAACCTCCCCCCTCTCTCCTCACCAAATCCTACCCAGGGGTAGGTTTCCTTTTACTCTCAGAGGCCTTGCGGGCACCCCCTCTCCACCAGGACCCCGGCATCTGAGCTCTGAATGAAAAGCTTGAGGCAAAGTTTAATGCTTGACCTAAAAGCAATTCACCTCCACCTGGTGACTCCCTGCTGGAGGGTTGCTGCCCGCCCCCACTCACAATTCCAGTTATTGCCACCAGGGGGAGGTGGTGGCCACTCAGAAATTGTGTACCTCCTGGGCAAGTAGCAAGGAAAGGAACAAGGTAGGAAGAAGTTAAGAGGTTCTGGAACCTTGGGGATTCCTAGCTCAATAATTGTTACCCATGTCTGGCCTTCAGGGAAAGCCACTCCAGCATGGCTAGCAAGGGGGGGGGGGGCTGGGCTGAGGGCCTGGGCGGGGGCTATAGGTCAGGGTCCTCACCCCTCTCAGGGACCTGGCGAGTCTCTGCCTTGTCTACTTACCAGGTATAAATGAGCAGGGCAAGGAGGGCGGTGAGGAGGACAGCCAGCAGGACTGAGAGGATGGCGATGATGACCACGGCCCCCGTGCTCTGGAGCCCAGGGGTAACCTGGAGAGCCTCAGCTGAGGGGCAGGAGGGACAGGAGGGGCCCCCACAGGCAAGCAGGGCAGGCCATGCAGGGAGGAAAGAGAGAATCTGACCCAAGGGAGGGGACCTGGAACAGCGTCCAGGTCATCCAGCCCACACCCAGGCTGGGGAGGGGTACCTGCAGGCACAGGTGGGAAGGGTGGTCCTGAATGACAGGAGCTGGCTCACACCCAGTCCTGGGGGTTTCCCCAGCCCCCCAGCCCTATTGTGTGACTTGCTCATCAGATGCCGTACCTTGCTGCAGATGGATGTCACTGGACCACTCTGTCTCAGCCACGGGTCCTCTGTCACTCATCACCAGGAACTTCACTCTGAACAGAAGATCCAGCATTGGGGGTGAGGGTCCCTGCATCCTGAATCCGTGGCCCTGGTACCTATCAATCTGTCTAGGGCCTGGCAGGTGGGGGAGTGGGGACTGGGGCTTAAATATAGCCTTGGAGCCCACCTGGAGGGGCTCCTATCCCAGCTATGACATTTCCCAGCTGTGTGGCCTTAGGTGTATCCCTTACCCTCTCTGAGCCTGTGTTCTCACTTGGGAAATGTGTGTGGAGTAGACTGTATCCCCCAGCACTAAACATTAGTGAATTAAGCCCTGAATGAGGGGAGATAGGTCAAGGGGCCAGTCCTTCCTAGGGGCACACCCTGCCTGGATGGGGGAGACTCTATCTGCAGGATTTAAATGGCCCGGAGGGGCAGTGGCTCAAGTCAGGGGACCCTCAGCTCAAGAAAGACAGAAATCACCCAGGTCTCCTCCTACGCGGAACTACGCAGAGAACCCAGGCACCCAGGTGGGAGCTGCCCCAGACTCGGGTTTGAGCACAGGCAGGAGCACACCCAACCCAGCAGGGCCTGGCAGAGCTGCTCACCTGTAGGGACCCGGGCCTGGCAGGGGGTGGTTGCAGCCCCTTGAAGTTGGGAAGCAGCTGGTATCATTGCCCACACGGAGGACCCGGAGTTGGTTGCCAGGCTGGCTACTCGGATAGAGTGCCCGGTTGGCCATCAGAGTAAGGTAGTAGCCCCTCTGGGGGAAGTCGGCAGGGACTGGGATGTCCTCCACCCTTTGTGGAATGGCGACATTCTGGGAGGCTGAGGATTCGGGTCAGACAATGGGTAATGGTGGTTCTGACAACAGGGGCTGGCTCACCCCCAGTCTTCAGGAGCCCCCCAGGCTCCCAGGCCTAATGTATGACCTGCTCATCTGACCCCACAGGCCACAGGCAGGGTTCCAGCACATCCCCCCAGGTCAGACAGCCCCTGGCCACACCTCCAGCAGCACCCCCCCCCCCCCCCCGCACTGCCCCCGCCCTCCTGCTCCTGGCTCGCCCCTGCCCTGTTCAGAGGGAAACCCAAGGCCTGCCTAGTAGCTCCCACCGTTGCTGTAGGCCACCACCAGCCAGATGGGGTCAAAGTCAGAGATGTTGAGAAGGCCGAACTGGCCCCGGGGCTGCTCCAGTGTGAAGGTGGACTGGGTGAGTGTCCCCGCCAGAGTGGCACTTGCGAGCTGGGGCACATAGCTGATGCGTTCTGGAGCTGGCCGGGGTCAGAGACAAGAGGCTCAGCCAAAAAGCAAGCCCCTACAGCTCAGATTGCGGGAAACATGATCTTGGGAGCCCAATCTGAGGGGAAAGGCACAGCCCTAGTCTGAGCGAGGAGCTTTGCTCAGGCATTAATCAGGAGGGTTCCCGGGCAACTCTGTGCCCATGCGGCATGGGTGGGTGGCCTGAGCCCAGCCCCAGCCCCTGCCTCGGGAGTCTATAGTGGAGGGCACTGTGGGAGGTGAGGGGGGGCACTGTGGGAGGTGAGGGGGCGCCCGTCGGGCCCTGCCCTACCTAGGTCTCCCTGTGATGGGCAGAGTCCAGGGAAGGGGGCACGCAGAACCCCTAACTTCTCCCTGGGCCCCTTGAGAGCGGCGTTCCTCCTCTCTAGAGGCCTAAATACCAGAGAGCCACAGAAAAAGGAGGTGAGCCTTTATCAAGTCTCTGGGCCCTTACCACCACCACCCTTTTTGGTTCAAATCAGACAAATTATATTCATTTCCATTTCATTCCACTCAATTCCTAAGGTTCGGTGCTAGAACCTTCCTTTCTCTGAGCTCCCAGTTCTACCTCTGAGGCCAAGTACACACTGCATACAGCAAGTGTTAAGGTTTGCTTAACAAGGGAAAAGGCAGGGAACCGCAGAGATGGGGAGACTGCACCTCTGAGCCCCTAGGTTAAGAGCGCATGGTGAACAAGGCCTGCGGCCTCCCTCAAGGAGCTTTCTTTCCGGGTTGTCTCTGTAGATTTCTTTTAACCTTTGCTCAGAGACAGGAAGGAGAGCAAGGAGGGGAGGAGGGAACCATTTGGTGAGAAGTGGAGTGGGCTCAGGGTACACGGAGATGAAAAGCCCAGAAAGACA
The DNA here is from genome assembly GCF_036850995.1 of Saccopteryx leptura. Lineage (NCBI taxonomy): Eukaryota > Metazoa > Chordata > Mammalia > Chiroptera > Emballonuridae > Saccopteryx > Saccopteryx leptura. The sequence goes on from NC_089506.1 coordinate 190,793,157, forward strand.
GGAAGCATAACTCCCTTCCCTGTCTTGGAGTGGGGGATAGGTGTCAGTGTTGTGACCTCTCTGGTGGGCTGTCTCTCCGAACCCCCCCAGAGCGAGGACCCAGTCCCCCGCCTTGAGGCTTGGGGGCCAGCTGGGAGAGGGGAGGTCTGTCCTCCTGAAGCCTGGGGCACAGCGAGCACCCTGCCCCATTCTCACTCTTACTCACCCAGGCCTGTCCCTGGCCTCAGGCAGATCAGCAGCAGCAATGGTGGCATCAACAGCCCAGACTGTCCTCCACTGAGCCCCATGGGACAAACCTCCAACTGTTTGTCCAAGGGTCTGTCTGCAGCATCCAGAGCCCCGGAGCTCCTTCCTCTGGGCTGGGCTGGGGGAGGCTTCTTCTGGCATCTTCTGCTGCCCCTCCCAGGTGCCCCCCCATCCCAAACAACTGGTTGGACAGGTTTGGGGGCAGAATCTGCTGGCCTCATGAATTTGGCATCGCCAGGGAGGGGTCTGAAGAAGACAAATCAGTTGCTGCGTCAAGACAAGCCTGGACACCCCCACCCCGACTCTAGGAGAGCCTGGCCCAGGAGGGGCCACAGAGAGGAGGCATCCCCGGTCCAGGCAACCCAGGGACAGTCCTGCCACACGCTGTTAAATCTTCTTGTCCAAACAGCCCCCAGCCTGGCAAATAGCGCTCTCCATAGCCCTCCTGTGCAGAAGGGACTTGCCCTCAGTTTTCTAGATGAAATCTAAAGAGAGGAAGGGGACTTGTTCAAGGTCACCCAGCCAGCCAAGCCAGAGCCCAAATTACAGGATCACACCCAAAGGCAAGCTTCCCCTTCCTCCATCTGTGGCCACTGCCAGGACAGGACAATCCCTCCGTAACCGAAGATTCCTGGATAGGGCCCAGGGCAGGCGGGCAGAGCGTGAACTGACCCTATCGCACCTGGATTGGACTGCAGCCCTGCAGGGCTTTATTATTATTATTATTGATTTTGGAAATACAGAGAGAGGAAGTTGGGGAGTGCGAGGGACATTTATTTGTTGTTCCACTTAGTTGTGTATTCATTGGTTGCTTCCTGAATGTGCCCTGCCTGGGAATCAAGTCCGCAACCTTGTCATATCAGGACAACACTCTAACCGACTGAGCTAACCAGCCAGGTCCTTGTAAGGTCTTTCTTTAACCCTCCCGCTTTTTACTACAGAAATGGCCACACCTAAAGAAAAGTTGAAAGAACATATATAGTACAATGAATGTCAGTATACATAGCCTCCACCCAGATCCTACAATTGTTAATATTTTGCTGCATTTGCTCTGGATCCTCTCCCTCCTAGGTAGATAGATTTACTATACATATACTATGTTACTCTCTATACATCGGTAGTCTACAGTTAGGCATGCGAAGTAGGAACCATAGGCCAGATATTGAAGGTCACCAGGGCAGAAAAGCCCCAGGTGCCTAGCAAGGGACAATTGTAGGGTGGGACTTTGCCCCCAGGATGACCTTTCTTCCCCTAGCATATTGCTGGTCATGCGATTTAGACCCCCTGACCTTTCATATCACTGGGCATGTGGTCTGGAGCCTCCCTTGGCATATCACAAGTCATGCAAGTAGAAAAAGGGCCCAAGAATGGCCTCATGCCTCCTTTGCATGTCCACTCCCTTAAGTATTAAGCCCTCAAAACAGTGAGGTTCTGGCCTGCACCAAATGATCTTGGAAGCAGAGTCTCTGGTCTGTTGGCCACAGAGACAGAGTTTGGGTCAAACTAGAGACAGCATCCAGGCTTCAGTTATGTTTCAGCTCCAGGCCAGAGAAGCAGCAAGACCAGGTGGGACAGAGCCATGGTGGACATCCAGACCAGCCGCGATGATTGATGATCCTCTGCCCTGGTGCCGATCAGTCAGTGACCGTGGCCCTGAGGGGACCCACCTGGAACGCTGATGAACAGGCTATTCAGATTCTCCCCTGAGACCTCCAGATAAGCACTCTCAAGGCAGGATTCAGCTCCCTTCTCCTCCCCCTCTCATTTCTGTCCACACTCCCCTCCCTTTGCCCCTCTCTCTGGGGCCTCTGCTGCCCCCAGGCGCAGTCTCTCTGCCTTTCTTTTTCCTAAGCTCCAGGGCCCTCCTTCTGCCTCTGTAACTTGCTTCCAGAGCCCGTGCAGCCCAGCTGGCTCACTTCCACGGTGGGCTCCCTCTACCTCTGTGACTTTCTAACTAAACTTTTACATGTATTTAAGTCTTGGCTCTGAATTCTTTCTTAGCCAGAACTCAAGGACCAAGGTGACACCTGGTTCCATTTCACTGCTAACACATCTATATATACACATGTGCATGTACATATATGTGCTTATATAATAGGTTTTTAGATATTACATCTTTTTATATAATATATTAATAAATATATATATTTACATCTCTCTCTCTCTCTCTCTCTCTACCTTTGAAAAGGAGTTGAAAGCAGACATCATGAAGTGGGAAGGGCTGCTGCATCCTTTTGAATGCTCATTCTTGCTCATGGGACTCATCTTCTCCCCAGGTCCCCAGAGGTGAGCAGGGCAAGCGAGCATTCTTCTTAATCTCATTAATGCAGATGAAAAAACCCAGCCCCAGCCAGGAGGGACTTCCTGGGCAGGGCAGCAGCATAGCTGGAAATCAACTGCCCATCTTCTGAGACTCAGGCAAGACTCTTTTTCCCTTTTTCTTCTGCATTTAATGTGGGAGCAAGTGATTAAGCTTCCCTCTCAAAGTGTGACACGCTTCGTGGCTGCTCTGCACAGCGCTGCTCGCTGCTTTTTTTTTTTTTTTTTTTTTTGTATTTTTCCGAAGCTAGAAACGGAGAGAGACAGTCAGACAGACTCCCGCATGCGCCCAACCGGGATCCACCCGGCACGCCCACCAGGGGCAACGCTCTGCCCCTCCAGGGTGTCGCTCTGCCGTGACCAGAGCCACTCTAGTGCCTGGGGCAGAGGCCAAGGAGCCATCCCCAGCGCCCGGGCCATCTTTGCTCCAATGGAGCCTCGGCTGTGGGAGGGGAAGAGAGAGACAGAGAGGAAGGAGAGGGGGAGGGGTGGAGAAGCAGATGGGCGCCTCTCCTGTGTGCCCTGGCCGGGAATCGAACCCGGGACTTCTGCACGCCAGGCCGACGCTCTACCACTGAGCCAACCGGCCAGGGCTAGCTGCTTTTATATTGCTAACTTTTCTCTTCATGCCCATCTCTCGCCTGCTCTTGCCCCTCCCTCAGTTCGGGGTGTGCCTGTATCAGTTAGTGACCTGTGACAGCTAGGATACATGTTGAGGGGGGGTTGTCTGTAGGACCAAGCACCTTTGTCTCTAGGACCAAGCCCAGGGCCCCTAAAGGGGCATCTTTTGTTCCCTGAAATAGCTCTGGAGTAATGAAGGGGAAATGGATACTTTTAGTTTTTCATAACAGGCCCTTTTCAACTATACCTGAGTTTACATGAATGAAGTGATTTTTGGAAAACCCGGGATGGGGACTGGTTGCCAAGGGAACCAAAGGTGTAATGAGAGGGTTGAAACTACATCCAGGGAGGGAGGGGAGAGAGGCTGGAGGTAGAATTAATCACCAAGGGTCTATGGTTCAATAAAGACACCCCAAATCCCCAAATACTGAAGGAACCTAAAATACTGAAAAATCAGACTTTTCCTTATTGATTTGAAATACCATTTTTTATCATATGCCACAGACATGGGCAGTCCTCAAAGTCCCCTCTCCCACACGGACCTCCCGTGAGTATCAGGGGTGTCTGCACCCACAGCCTGCTCAGGGTACCAGCTGCCCAGTTTATCTCCTCAGGTTTTGGTGTGAGCGTTTCTTCCCAGACCCACAGGGCTCCTGGGGTCCCCCTTGGTCTTGCATGCATCCTGGAGCTGCCGCGAGTGACAGCACTGTAGCCAGGCAGCAGACAAACACTCAGCCACGCTGGGGGGTGCTCCCTCCCACAGTCCCGGACAGGGGCCTGGCCAGCTAGTCCGGGGTGGGGTCCGGCTCCCACTGGAGGATAACTGAACTTCGCAGGAGTAAGCCACACCCAGCAGTTCCACAATGTTGGAGAAATGATAACAGCCAAGGGACCAGGGTAGACCCAAGACCAGAGACCCCACCTCCACCCATTGCCATTTTCCTAGCCTGGGCCAGCGCTGGGGCTTTGGCACAGCTCAGAGGGGAGAGGAGCTATGTAAAGTGACTGTTATTGTTACTGTCTTGAGGAGTGGACACCAGAAACCAGAGTTGCTATTATTTAGAAAACAAATTCAAAGGTCATGAAGACATTTGTGCCTGCTGTGTATGTGGTGTGTGTGTGTGTATGTGTGTGTGTGTGTGCGTGTGCGCATGTGTGTGTGTGTGTGTGTGTGTGTGTGTGTGTGTGTGTGTGTGTGTGTGTGTTTTCAAATTAGTTTTCAGACTCTGACTCACACCCTGGATAAATCTGTTTCCACAAGAATCAGTATCAGACCATTTTGGTCACTGTAACTTTACACTGTGTTTTGCTGTACCACAGGACAAACGATCCCTTACGTCAGGAGTCACCAGTTAGCTCGATCATTATTTGGTGAATAACTCCTTTTTCCATGTAACTCCCTGAGGGCAGGGATCAGGTCTATTTAGTTCTCCCCTCTATCCCCAGAGTTGAGCCTGGGGTCCGGCACAATAGTTGTGCTCAATAATTATTTTGCCTGCTAATATGGACCCCCTTTTTGCTCAGTATATCTGGCCAGCTGGCCCACGGGTGCCGTCTTGTTCTATAGCATCAGGCTGATGACCAGAATGTCATGGCTTCTGAGCAGAAGCCAGCCTCCCTGCTGTGTCCCTTCTGCCTGGTCCAGATGTGCCCAGCCCCAGTGAATCCCAGTGTGTAGGGAGTGGGCCCAGGGTGCCCAGAGGGGCCAAGGTGGCGTAGGGTGAGGAGGGACATGTCAGACTCTGGGGAATATAGTCTATTCCTAAGATCCTACCTTGCTGTGTACCTTTAGGGTGACTCATGGGACAGGGTGGGGTTCCCACTCATCCCCTCACATAGGGCAGCAAGTGAAAGGCTTCCAAAGGCCCACCCAACCCTGTGTTGGCAAACAAGGCCTTGGCTCCTTGACAACCTTTATACCCTGTCCTTAGGAGGTGCACAGGGAGACATAGCAGGGCTCTTCCTCACCCTTTTCCAGCAGAGAGAGGCCCCAGATTTGTGGCCTGGGACTTTGTCTGGGCAGAGAAGGGAACTGCAGGTGACCTAATTCTTCCCTTTCCACAAGTTTGGTGGCAACCCACCCGACCCTGACAAAATCCCATCTGTGCTATTATCAAGGGGGACAAACCTCACAGTTCATCAACCTTGCCCTGGGCTTGAATCTTTCTACTGCTCTGTGGTCTCGCCCTTTCCCAGTCTGTTTGTACACCTCTCATGACAGGAAGCTCACCACCTCCTTAATCTAGTTAAAGCCTCATACACATGGAATCATAAACCAGAAACTTTTTTAGTAGGTGAATGCTTCTCTTCAGTGAAATCTTACAATTTCAGGACCAGGAGGCAAGTGACCCTGGCTCATCCTTGATCCGTGTCCTTCATGCTCTGGGCCTGCATCTCCCTACCTGGGTATTGGGCAGCTGGAGGTCAGAGCACCGAGACCTTTTCAGTTGTTACATTCAGTGCAACTGACACACAGTTTAATGAGAGTCTTCTATGTACAAGGACCATGTGGGCATGGGCTATGGGCAGAAGCTCCAGAGAAGTCAGGGTTGGGAAAAAGGCAGGCATTTTATCCATTCATTTCTCTAGCAGGTCATCACAGAGCCCTTGCTCTATGCCAGGCACCAGGCCAGGCTCTGGGGTACCTCAGGGAAAATAAACATAGTCTGACATCCAGCTTAAGAGGGACAGAGAGTTAATTAAAAAATACAGGTATAGGCCCTGGCCGGTTGGCTCAGCGGTAGAGCGTCGGCCTGGCATGCGGGGGACCCGGGTTCAATTCCCAGCCAGGGCACATAGGAGAAGCGCCCATTTGCTTCTCCACCCCTACCCCTCCTTCCTCTCTGTCTCTCTCTTCCCCTCCCACAGCCAAGGCAAAGATGGCCCGGGCGCTGGGGATGGCTCCTTGGCCTCTGCCCCAGGCGCTGGAGTGGCTCTGGTCGCGGCAGAGCGACACCCCGGAGAGGCAGAGCATTGCCCCCTGGTGGGCAGAGCGTCGCCCCTGGTGGGCGTGCCGGGTGGATCCCGGTCGGGCGCATGCGGGAGTCTGTCTGACTGTCTCTCCCCGTTTCCAGCTTCAGAAAAATACAAAAAAAAAAAAAAAAAAAAAAAAAAAAAAATAGCCTGACCTGTGGTGGCACAGTGGATGGAATGTCAACCTGGAAATGCTGAGGTTGCCGGTTTGAAACCCTGGGCTTGCCTGGTCAAGGCACATATGGGAGTTGATGCTTCCTGCTCCTCCCCCCTTCTCTCTCTCTCCCCTCTCTATAATGAATAAATAAAATCTTTAAAAAAAAATACAGGTATAACAGAATGTCTGGTAGTGATACAGGCTTCAAAGAAACAAAAACTAGTAGGTTAGAGCAGTGATTTTCAACCTTTGTTTCTCACGCACTCATAAACTAATTACTAAAGAAAAAGGGGCCCTGACCTCTTCTTCTTTAGTAACTAATTTATTTGTGCCATGAGATGAAAATGGTTGTATTTAGTCAAGGGCACTGACCTTAGTAATTAGTGTGTGTTTGTGCCATGAAAAAAAAAGGTTGAAAATCACTGCGTTAGAGGTATGGAAGAGGGGGCTATTTTAGGGAGAGAGATCATGGGACCCGGACAAGGTGACATATAAACATAACCTGAATGAACCAGGAGGGTTCCAGCTGTGGGAACCCCTGTGGGAATGCTCTATTGGTAGAGGGGTCATCAGGTGTGAAGGTCCCAGGGTCAGTTGTCTATTGCTGTGTAACAAATGTCCTCAAAGCTCTGTGGATTAAAACAACAGCCATTTAATCATCTCTAGCAATTCTTTAGGAGGGCTGGGCTCCGTTGGGTGGTTCTTCTGCTCTGTATGGTGTCTGCTGGAGTCACTAATGTGATTACATCCAGCTGGGAGCTTAGCTTCATTCACATGTCTTGAGGGACGGGAACAACTAAGGGCTGGCTGGACCTCTCCTTTTGTCCTCTTCCTTCCTTCCCCTTTCTCTTCCATCTTCCTCCCTTCTCTCTTGATCTTCATCTTTTTCTGTCTATTAGGTTGCTCATTTTCAGTGGTCCAGCTTAAGCTTCTTTACATGGCAGTAAGAACTGCAAGAGGACAAGAATAGAAACTGTCAGGCCTTTCAAGGGCTAGACCTAAAAGTTGTACAGCATCAGTGCAGCCCCATTCTACGGCCAGAGCAAGCCAGAGGCCAGCCCAGCTTCAAGGGGGGTAAAGGGACACCACGTAGAGTGAAGTGCAGCATCCACACAGAGATAGGGGAAATGCCAGTATCATCCTTGGAACAATCCACCATGGGACCAAGCAGGGAGCATCTCAGTGGGTTTGCTAGGGTCAGAGTGGCTGGGGGTTAATTAGAGGGTGAGGTCAAGGGGCAGGACAGGTGGTGTGTGGCCATGCAAGTCACTGTCAGAACTTTGTCTTTGACCCTGGAAGAGATGAGAGCTAACATGTGGGGTTAGAGAAGAGGAAGGATGTGGCCAGGGTCTCCCAGACTTCTGTGGAGAGAACAGATTGAGGCTGGGGGATATATTCATCTCCTGGAGCTGCTGTGACAAAGGACCACAAACGGAGTGACTTATAAAAAAAAAATGTATCTCCTCAATTCTGGAGGCCAGAAGTTCAAAGTCAAGGTGTCACAGGCTGCTCCCTCTGAGGGCTATGGGGAAGAATCCTCCTTTCCTCTTCTTTGTTTCTGGGGGTTGAAGCCGTTCTTGGGGCTCCTTGGCAGTGCCCTAATCTCTGGCTTCATCTTCACACGCTGTTCTCCCTTCTGTGTGTCTCTGTGGTCAAATTTCCCTCTTGTTATAGAGACACCAGTCACATAGGGTTTAGGACAAACCCTAATCTCAGTTTGATCTCATCTTAACTGCAAAAGCCCTGTATCCAAATGTCACATTCACAGTTTCCCAATCGACATGAATTTGGGGGGGAGGACACAATGCAACCCAGTCCCGGGGCAAGGACTTTAGGATGCCCAGTGAGGAGGGTACAGGGGCAAGGACTTTAGGATGCCCAGTGAGGAGGGTACAGGGGCAAGGACTTTGGATGCCCAGTGAGGAGGGTACAGGGGCAAGGACTTTAGGATGCCCAGTGAGGAGGGTACAGGGGCAAGGACTCTAGGATGCCCAGTGAGGAGGCTACTATAGTCGTCCAGAGGAGAGCCAAGCATGGTAACAGCAAGGAGGCTCTCTAAACTCCCTTGCCATCCTGACTTGTGCAGGAGGCCCTCTGAGAAGGGCTCCATGCCTCAGTTTCCCTGAATCTCAGAAACCCTCGGCACTGGAGTCCAGGGGACCAGGGCCACCCAGTGCTGGGTGCTGCCTGCCTGCAGTGGTCCTGTCTGGGGGAGAGGAACCCAGTTCTACCAGGCACCCCCAGTTCCTTCAGGCTCACCCTAGGAGAAGCTGGGGGGTGTTCATGGGAGACCCTGTCCCCCAAGGCCCCACTCAGGCTACCTCCTTACTCTGCTCAGCTCTCCCTGCCACTCACTCCACCGGGGCCACCACCAAAGAGGCCTTCCTGAAACCCAGTCGGCCCCACCCCACTTGCACATCCTCTGCATGGCTGAACTCCTCTGGGTGGTATTCAGGGCCTCCCACACCAGGCCATGCCTTCCAGCGTTTGATGTTCCAGACTCCACATCTGTCTCATCCCAGACACACGAGCCCTCAACAAACCTGCTGTGCCCAGACACCACCTTCTTCAGGAAGTCCTCCTTGTGACCCCCACTCTAGTCATACCCTCAGGCTGGGTCAGATGCCTCCCCTGGGTTCTCCCCTAACCTTAACCCTAACCTTAACTTTAACCCTCACCCTAAGCCTGTCTTGTTGCCCCATCACAGTTCCCTCCCCCTGTTCTGTTCTGTGCTCGGTTTATCTGCACCCCCATGTGTGTCCAGCACAGGACTCCATGTGGAAGAGGCACCCAGAGACGTCTGATGACCTGAGCCCACTCTCAGCTCCCCACCCTTCCTGCCCATGCCCCCATCCCCATCCAGCCATCCCTGGGGACTCTCCCATTGCCCTGGTCCCGTGGAGTTAGGCCTCAGACAGGGACAGGACTCCATGCACAGGGCTGAGAAGACAAAGCTAAGCCTGGATAGTCATGAATTACTGCTGGGGCCTTCGGGCCCCTCCGCGAGGGAGCAGAGGGAGGGGCCTGGAGGGGAGGAGGGGGAGGCCAGGATGATTAATGGGACATTCCTCTCTGTCCCTGAAGAGGGAGAAGTCAAGGAGGAGGAAGGTTGTCAAGGGCAACACATTCTTCCCTGTGGGTAACTAGTCTGCGTCACCCACAGGGAGCAGGGTTTTGGGGAGCTGGGACTGGAGTGTCTGTGCTGATGGAGCCTCAAGACCCTCCTTCATTTTACAGAGGGGAAACTGAGGCCAGGGAGGGGGCAGGACCGCCTGGCAGGCTCACAGCAAATGAACATAAAGAGGAAAACCTGGGCTCCTGTCTCAATCCTGGGGCTGTCTTCAGGAGTCACGGACATCCAGACTGAGACCAGTGTGCAGGACAGATGTGGGCCAGGACACGGCGGCAGTGGCTTCTGGCTTCTCTAGCTACAAGGGACAGAGAAGGCAGCCTAGAAAGCTAAGCGAGGGGTCCAGTGTGAGCAGGATCAGGGCCAGGGCCCGAGAGCAGGCAGGCTCCAGCCGGCACTCATTCAGTTCCTTTCTGAAGGCCTTGACCTGCCCAGACCCTTTCTTACCTTCAAGCTTCTGCAGGGGCTGTTCCTGCTGCCGGCAAAGCCCTGCCCGCTGCTTGCCTGTGGGCTCTCAGTTAAGTGTTGTCTCATCACTGACTGCCTGCTCTGTGCACTCCACCCCCGTAATACTCCCGGCCATGACACCGTAATGGTGGGTGGATTGGTCTGATTGGGCTGCCAGGGAAAAATGCCACAGACTGGGCAGCCTAAACAACAGAAATCTCTTTCTCATAGTTCTGGAGGCTGGAAGTCCAAGTTCAAGGTGTGAGCAGGGCTGGTTTCTCCCGAGGCCTCTCTCCTTGGCTCGTAGATGGTTGTCCTCTTGCTGCCTCCATACATGGCCTCTGCGCATGCACCCCTGGTGTCTCCATGTCCTGATCCCTTTCTGTAAGAGATAGGGTTATTGGATCAGGGTCCACTCTAAAAGTTTAAATTTACTTAATTAAAAAAATTTTTTCCAGGCCCTGGCCAGTTGGCTCAGCGGTAGAGCGTCGGCCTGGCGTGCGGGGGACTCGGGTTCAATTCCCGGCCAGGGCACATAGGAGAAGCGCCCATTTGCTTCTCCACTGCCCCCCTCCTTCCTCTCTGTCTCTCTCTTCCCCTCCCGCAGCCAAGGCTCCATTGGAGCAAAGATGGCCCGGGCGCTGGGGATGGCTCCTTGGCCTCTGCCCCAGGCGCTAGAGTGGCTCTGGTCGCAACAGAGCGATGCCCCGGAGGGGCAGAGCATCGCCCCCTGGTGGGCAGAGCGTTGCCCCTGGTGGGCGTGCCGGGTGGATCCCGGTCGGGCGCATGCGGGAGTCTGTCTGACTGTCTCTCCCCGTTTCCAGCTTCAGAAAAATACAAAAAAAAAAAAAATTTTTTTCCGGCCCTGGTCGGTTGGCTCAGTGGTAGAACGTCGGCCTGGCGTGCAGAAGTCCCGGGTTTGATTCCCGGCCAGGGCACACAGGAGAAGCGCCCATCTGCTTCTCCACCCCTTCCCCTCTCCTTCCTCTCTGTCTCTCTCTTCCCCTCCCGCAGCCGAGGCTCCACTGGAGCAAAGATGGCCCGGGCGCTGGGGATGGCTCCTCGGCCTCTACCCCAGGCGCTAGAGTGGCTCTGGTCGCAACAGAGCGATGCCCCGGAGGGGCAGAGCATCGCCCCCTGGTGGGCAGAGCGTTGCCCCTGGTGGGCGTGCCGGGTGGATCCGGTCGGGCGCATGCGGGAGTTTGTCTGTCTCTCCCTGTTTCCGGCTTCAGAAAAATACAGAAAAAAAATTTTCTTTCCCATTGATTTGGGGAGAGGGAGAGGGAGAGAAAGAGAGAAAAGCATCAACTTGCTGCTCCCCTTAGTTGTGCACTCGTTAGCTGCTTCTCTTATGTGCCCTGACTAGTGATCAAACTCACAACCTTGGCGCGCCAGAATGACACTCTATCTACTGAATCACCTGCCCAGGAACTCTAATTACTTTCTTTTTAATTTTTATTTATTGATTTTAGCCAGAGAAGAAGGGAGAGAGAGAAAGAGAGAGAAAGATCAATCCATTCTTGTATGTGCCTTGACCAGGGATCAAACCAGCAACCTCTGTGCTTCGGGCTGATGTTCTAACCAACTGAGCTATCCGGCCAGGGCTCTAAATACTTTTTTTAAAGGTCCTACCCCAAATACAGTCACATTCTGAAGCACTGGAGATTACAGCTTCAATATATGAATTTTGAGGAACACAATTTTATCTATAAGAGTGGGTGTGCCTCCCTCATGAGTGGGACACTTTCTGAGGACAGGGACTGGATCTGAGCCCCTGCATGGCCTGTGGGGTCTCTGGGTCAAGTCTCTAGGCCTGTTGCTTTGCCCAGTGGTGGGTGCCCAGCAAATGCCCCCTCCCCCAACTCCACCCTATTCCGGATGCTCTCCCTCCTACGGGGAGGGGCAGGGCTGGAAAGCGGCAGAGTGGCAGAGTGAGTAGCGAGGTGGGACTTTGTCCCTCTGTGCCTGTTCATGCCGGCCCCTCCTGAGAAGGTGGAGTCTGCCCCACCCTCTACCACAGGCCCAGCAGGGACGGGAGCCCACGCAGGCGGTGGGCTAGGCTTCAGATCAGGAGCTGGATACCCCTCTCTGTCCCCCAGCTTGCTCCTATGGACAGTAGTGAAGGGTTAAGGTCTGCAGAGGGTCCTCGTGTCCCCATGCTGGAGAGGGAACAGGAAGCTCTGAGGTGGCCGCAGCCAATGGTCAAACTGACAGCTATGGCTCTCTCTGAAATAACAAAAAGTATCTCAAAGGAAAATATAAAAATTCACTAACTGAGCACATATATATCAAACCTTCCAACTCCTCCAATCGTGGCTGCTCACAGCAGCCCTGGGTGCCAGCAGTCACTGACCTCACAGCAGCTGTGAACGCTGAGACTCAGGGTGGGTATGGCATGCTAGAGAAGCCCTCCTCTCTCCCGCACTGACCCTGGGGACTTCCTAGAAGGCGGGCAGTCACAAACCCCAGCAAGGCTCTGAACATCCAGCATGTAATGAAATTCTTTCATGATAAGGAAGCTTGCCGACCAGCATAAGCTCCCCATGCTCCTGAGCACGGGAGACGGCTGCCACTCTTTCTGACTGCCCGGCTCCGGCCATTCCCTCCTTATGTCTGGGATGTCGCTTTCCTGCCACATATGTCCCCAGAGCAGCAGTAGCCACATGATATCTTTGTGAGAATCACAAAAAGGCATCCTTCTCCGGGTGAACTCGGCCCCTCCCTCACACCTGGGCACCCTCGTGCACGGCCCGTCTCGCACTGCAGCAGGCACCATGGGTGACTTTCCAGCCTCTGTGCAGCCAGGATGTCCTCCAGTCATGCACCCACACCAGACAAGGAAGCGGGTGACATGGCCAGCTCATTCTGACCAGGACAGGGGTTGCCATGCCCAGCTTCCAGAGATGACAGAGAGAGAAGGTCCCACGGCAGGGCCAGTGGACTGCAGGCCAGGACCAGCAGCTTTGTTTTGCACTGAGACGGCTGGTGTGGTCTCCAGCCCTTGCTCTCAGAGCCTCCAGGAGCTCCCTATAACCTGAAGCGTGTTCTTTTCCCACTCAACTGTCCGTTGGTTTTTGCTGTTTGCAACTGAGAATACGGGGGTGGGTGGGGTGGGGTGGGGAGGGAGAGGGGTCTTGGGCTCCCTTGATAGTTGTCTTGCGTGTCCTGGGTGAAAGAGACCCCACTCTTCCCAGAGGCTGGACCCTGGATTGCAGTTCTACCCAGTTATAAAGGATTAAGAAACAATTCAGTCAAGCAATGCAGGGCTCCTGTTTCCTTTCCCCCCAGACTGTGCTCAGTGAAACAGTCGAGTCCCAAAGGTTCACATATTGTGTGATTCCATTTCTATGAAATGCTCAGAAAGTAGGTGAGGGGTTCCCAGGGACTAAGAGAGGTTGGAGAGGAATGAGGAGTGACTGTTTAATGCAGGGGTAGTCAACCTTTTTATACCTACCGCCCATTTTTGTATCTCTGTTAGTAATAAAATTTTCTAACCGCCCACCGCTTCCACAGTAATGGTGATTTATAAAGTAGGGGAGTAACTTTACTTTATAAAATTTATAAAGCAGAGTTACAGCAAGTTAAAGCATATAATAATAATTATATATATTTATACTTTGGTTGCTCCGCTACCGCCCACCATGAAAGCTGGAACGCCCCCTAGTGGGCGGTAGGGACCAGGTTGACTACCGCTGGGTGTAGGGTTTACTTTTGGGTTAACTAAAATACCTAAAGTTGACAGTGATACAACTTTGTGGATACTAAAAATCATTGAATTGAAAAATACACTTTAAACAGGTATATTACATGGTATTTGAATTATATCTCCATGAATCTGATTTTAAAAAGAGTGTAAAGTGCTTTTTATGAAGTATTTAATCAACAATTTTTTTTTTTTTGTATTTTTCTGAAGCTGGAAACGGGGAGAGACAGTCAGACTCCCGCATGCGCCCGACCGGGATCCACCTGGCACGCCCACCAGGGGGCGATGCTCTGCCCACCAGGGGGTGATGCTCTGCCCCTCTGGGGCGTTGCTCTGCCACTACCAGAGCCACTCTAGCGCCTGGGGCAGAGGCCAAGGAGCCATCCCCAGCGCCCGGGCCATCTTTGCTCCAATGGAACCTTGGCTGTGGGAGGAGAAGAGAGAGACAGAGAGGAAGGATGGGGGTGGGGGGTGGAGAAGCAAATGGGCGCTTCTCCTATGTGCCCTGGCCGGGAATCGAACCCAGGTCCCCTGCACGCCAGGCCGATGCTCTACCACTGAGCCAAATGACCAGGGCCTCAACAATTATTATTATTATTTTTTTAAATTTATTTATTCATTTTTTTTACAGAGGAGAGAGAGAGCAAGGAGAGAGAGACAGAGAGAGAGAAGGGGGGAGGAGCTGGAAGCATCAACTCCCATATGTGCCTTGACCAGGCAAGCCCAGGGTTTTGAACCAGCGACCTCAGCATTCCAGGTCGAGGCTTTATCCACTGCGCCACCACAGGTCAGGCTCAACAATTATTTTTTAAGCACCTACTGAGAGTCGGGCACCATGTTGAGCCCGACATGGGAGCTCTGGGAGCACCCTGGTGAGCAAACCAGACCTGGTCGGTCCCTGCCCTCCTGAAGTTCACAGTTTAATAGGAAGACGCAAAAGCTCACCATTTTAAATGTCTAATTGCAAAATGGAAAATGTGCTGGGAAGGAAAAGAACACAGCTTAGGAGAGCTGATGGCTCAGGAAGGGCCGCCTTGAAGAAGAAAATGAGCTAGAGGAAGGAAAGCAAAGAGGAGTGTTCCACATCAAGAGATAAGCAAGTGCAAAGGCCCCATGGCCTCTGTGGCTAGAATATAGGGGTTAAGAATGGATCATGGGGCCCCAAGCTGAAATGTTGAATCCAGATTCTGTTCTTACAGTAGGAAGTCTCTGAGAGCTGTGAGCAATGGTGAGACATCATCAGGTTTATAATTTGGTCCCTCTGGATGCTGGGAGGAGAATGGAGGTGGGGAGCAGGAACACTGGTGTGGGCAGACTGGCAAGGGGCAACTACTGACATCCCAGCAAGAGACCAGGCTGGTTGCCACCTGCTGTCATTCTGACTCCTTTGATTTAGGTCTGATGAGTCACCTGCGAGTCATCACCCCCACAATCATTGCTGTTTTTTTCCTTTTTAACAATGAACTTGTTTTTAACTACTGAACCATTATGTTACGGGCCAATGGATTTGGAGACGCTTCCCCAAATACAGTCCTGGGGAAAAATTTAAATGCCATTTAATAAAAGAGTCTCCAAAACTCCATTTAATAAAAGATTCTCCACAATGTGACTATCACTATGTATTCTGCTCAAGGCTGTAATGAGCTGGCCCACAAAGGGCTGGGGTCAGCTAATGACCCTCTTGAGCTGGTCAATGACCCATCCCTTCACCCCTTTCTCTGTGGATTCTGTGACACCCTGGAGTGGTTGCCAGCACAGCCTTGGGGCAGAACACCCACAGTCATGCGAGCTCACAGCTGACCAGGGTAGGCATCCATCTTTGTAAAATATTAACAATTTGTTGACGTGCTTGTGGACTCACCCAGCTGCTAAGGTGACGTCTCCAGTACTCCCTCTTCTAGGGATTGCTGAAGCAAGCTGGGCTGATCGAACCACTTCCAGAACATAAAGGTCCTCCATTTTGCATCCACACTCATCCTCATGTCAGAAACCCAGGCCTAGCCTTCTCCTTCTGCCTCATCTCCCAGACCTAAGACAGAAGGTCCCCAGTCCTGCCATTCCTGAATATTTCTGGAATTCACTTCTTCCTCTCCAAACCACCTTTGTCTTTTTTTAAAAGATATTTTTGGAGAGAGAGAGATGAGAGAGAAGAGAGAGAGAGAGAGAAGGGGGGAAGGAGCAGAAAGCACCAACTCCCATATGTGCCTTGACCAGGCAAGCCCAGGGTTTCAAACCAGCGACCTCAGCGTTCCAGGTTGATGCTCTGTCCACTGCAGCACCACAGGTCAGGCTCTTCAACCCCTTTGTCTTTTTTTTTTTTTTTTGTATTTTTCCGAAGCTGGAAACGGGGAGAGACAGTCAGACAGACTCCGCATGCGCCCGACTGGGATCCACCCGGCACGCCCACCAGGGGGCGACACTCTGCCCACCAGGGGACGATGCTCTGCCCCTCCGGGGCATCGCTCTGTTGCGACCAGAGCCACTCTAGGGCCTGGGGCAGAGGCCAAGGAGCCATCCCCAGCGCCCGGGCCATCTTTGCTCCAATGGAGCCTCGGCTGCGGGAGGGGAAGAGAGAGACAGAGAGGAAGGAGGGGGGGGTGGAGAAGCAGATGGGCGCTTCTCCTGTGTGCCCTGGCCGGGAATCGAACCCAGGACCCCTTGCACGCCAGGCCGACGCTCTACCACTGAGCCAGCCGGCCAGGGCCCCCCCTTTGTCTTGTTAAAGGCTCAGTCCATCTGCCTGGAAGACCAGGCTAGGCTCTTGCATTGGCCTCCAGCCTCCAGTTCCCCCTTGGCCCTCAGCCCCCGGCCCCCAGCACCATTTATGCCACCACAGGGCAAGATGGTCTCCTTCCTCCCTCCTTTCCTCTCTACTTGACTAATGCAGCTCAGAAATCACCTCTAGGAAGCCCCCGTGACCCTCAGGTGGGGTCAGCTGCCTTCCCTGGGCTCTCCAGCCCCTTCAGTCTTTGCTCAGGTATTGCAATGTCTATTTAGAGCCTGACCCTATGGTCAAGCCCTGGGCCCCAGATCGGGTGAGAGCAGCTCCTCAGAGGGCTGAATGCCAGGCCCTTCAGAAACCAGGGGCAGCCCCAGGCACTCTCGGCCTGTCGCTGGGGCTGTGCCTGGAGTCAGCACAGATTCTGGCGTAAGAACCAGCCACAAGAGGGCCCTAGGACAAGAGCCTGGAACAATTCCTGCTCCCGACTAATCCTCCTGCTCGTCCGTATTTTCACTCAATAAACGCTTAGAGGACCCGTCTTCCTCTCCTCTCCACCATAGTCTCTTGGGCAGACCCCAAGCTGGGCATCTTGAGCTTCGAGGGCCTCTTCATCTGGTGTAGGAACCAGGTCTGAATGAATAGAGCAGTGTGAGACAGACTCTGCGAGGGGTAGCCGGTGAGGGTGAGGTGGGGGCATTTTCAACCCAACTCCAATTCCAGAATAGTACACTTTCAAACGTGGCTGCCCAAAGAGGCTGGCTCCCATTGAGACAGGTCAGTAAAAATCTAGGAAAATTCCTTGACAAATAGGATGGGGAAACTTAGCTGAATAAACCAAACTGGACAAGCAATTTATAGCCAGATGCAGAGATAACATCTAGGCTTCAATTGTGCTTTAGCTCCAGGCCCAGGTGGGTGAAGCTGGACGACAGACAGGCTGCGGTGGCTGATGGCCCACTCACTGCCCGGTTCTGGCGAGGAGCATGGTCAGTGGAGACCACAGCCAGGGGGGGGGGGCTGGAGAAGCTGATGAATATTCTATTGAAATCCTCCTCTAAGAATGCTCTCCTCCCTGGAGCACACTAGTCAGCCTTTCTCTTCCCCCTTCCCCTCTTCCCTGCCTCCCCAGGGGAGCAGTGGGCAGCGGCAGCTCTTCCAGGGCTAACTCCCTGAACCTGTCCCCAAGGTCCCTTACCTAGCCTCTCCCCTATTGTTCTTCTATTCTAGGCCCTCCCTTGTTTTACTGTCCCAGTTTTTTTTTTTAATTGATTTTTAGAGAAAGAAGAAGGGAAAGAGAGAGACAGAGAAAGAGAGAGAAACAGTGGGCTCACAGTGGCCGGTTGGCTCAGTGGTGGAGCGTCGGCCTGGCGTGCGGGAGTCCCGGGTTCGATTCCCGGCCAGGGCACACAGGGGAAGCGCCCATCTGCTTCTCCACCCCTCCCCTCTCCTTCCTCTCTGTCTCTCTCTTCCCCTCCTGCAGCCGAGGCTCCATTGGAGCAAGGATGGCCCGGGTGCTGAGGATGGCTCTGTGGCCTCTGCCTCAGGCACTAGAATGGCTCTGGATGTGGCAGAGCGACACCCCAGAGGGGCAGAGCATCGCCCCCTGGTGGGCATGCAGGTGGATCCCGGTCGGGCGCATGCGGGAGTTTGTCTGACTGCCTCCCCGTTTCCAGCTTCGGAAAAATGCAAAAATAAAAATAATAATAAAAAAAAGAAACAGTGACCTGTTGCTCCACTCATTCATGCTGTCACTGGCTGATTCCTGTGTGTGCTCTGATCGAGGATCGAACCCACAACTTCGGCATGTCAGAACAACACTCGACCAACCGAGCTACCTGGCCAGGGTGAGTATCCCTAGCTTTAAGAAATGTACTCTTATAATCACGTAGGCTCATGTGTGAAATTTTTCCTGCATGAAGTCAAGAACCCACACACTACTGGCTGGCCTTGGCAGACCTGAATGGCCAGGTCCCCTGTCTGGTAACACCATGACCAGATGTTACCCAGGACACCAGGGCCTGAGCTCCTGACTGCACTGACTCTGTTTCTGTCTACACCTGGAAGGTCTTGTAGCTGATGGGGGTACAGGCAAGATAGGGGAAAGACCACCAGGAGCCAGGAAAGACTCTCCTGAAGTGTTTGCCTGGGAGGGAGCACTACTAAACCCACACAAACTGCTTAGTAGCTGGCTTCCTGGCCCTGCAATACATGGGTGGGTTTCCCTAGTGCCCACCGGGAGGTGGGGGCACCCCCAAAGAACAATTAGGGCTTGCAATCAAAGGGACAGGCTCAGGGCAGCCCTGGGGCTGGTGGGGGGCGGAGGTGGACAGAGCAAGGCCAGGCTGGGTCCTATGGGTAAATGCTACTCTCCTGAAACCAGCACAGGAACCACTCGGATGGAAAAGCCAGCCTGACCAGGTGGTGGCACAGTGGATAGAGCGTCGGACTGGGATGCGGAAGGACCCAGGTTTGAGACCCCGAGGTCACCAGCTTGAGCACGGGCTCATCTGGTTTGAGCAAAGAGCTCACCAGCTTGGACCCAAGGTCGCTGGCTCCAGCAGGGGGTTACTCGGTCTGCTGAAGGCCCACGGTCAAGGCACATGTGAGAAAGCAATCAATGAACAACTAAGGTGTCACAACGCGCAACGAGAAACTGATGATTGATGCTTCTCACCTCTCTCCGTTCCTGTCTGTCTGTCCCTGTCTATCTCTGCCTCTGTAAAAAAAGAAAAAAAAAGAAAAAAGAAAAGCCAGACATTTATTCACCTCAAAAAGAGGGGGTACCCCTGCCCGTAGGCCACTGCAGGCAGGCTAGAATGGCCAGGGCACACGAGGTAGGGAGGCAGTGTGGATAGAACATGCAGGCAAGCCTCAGTTTCTCCATCTAGAAAACGGTGGGTTTGTGTGGACTGGATGGCACGCAGTGGTCCCTGAAGCAGGAGCGTGACTGCGCGTGCCCCAGGCTTGGTCGCGGTGGGGCCTGCAGCCTAGGCCTCCAGATACTCTGCTGAGTTGCGGCTGTTGAACAGAGCCATGCTGCTCCGGGAATAGGAGTGCGCAGGCGGGGTTGTGCGGCAGCAGCTGCTGTGCACTGGCGCCCTCGTGTGGCCACGGTGGGTACCACCGGCCTTGTTGGCAGACGGACGCTGGGGGAGTGAAGCCTGTCATTCAGTGAAGGGTGGTTGTGGACCTGAGAGCTCGTTGAAGGTGACTGAGGGAATGTGAGCCTGAGGGTATGTGACAATCAGAACGTGACAGCCTCCCAACAGTAACAAGTCACATCTGGACATGTGGTCATCTGAGGTCCAGAGCAGTGAGTGTGCTCCCCACCATCTGCCTGAGGCCCCATATCTAACACTGTGCATGGCCTGCAGCAGGCAATCAACAAATGTCTGTGGAGTAACAGTGAGTAGATAAGTGTGTGAGCCCTCTGTGTGTGCAAAGGGGTTGGAAGTGGTGGCCCAGATCAGTAGCCGGCCAGTCATAATGTGTATCTACACCCTGTCTGACCTTCTAGCCACCCTCAGGAAGGGACAATGACGGTGCTCTGAAGACTTTGCTGCAGCCCCGCCAGCAGCAGCTGGGCAGAGAGACGGGGGAAGCTCAGGCCTCATACACCCATGGTGGGTCCAGTTCAGCTCCTGCTCAGGACAGAGCGAGGCCCCTGTAGGCCTCCTCCCAGGCTGGAAGCTTCCAATCAAGGTGTCTTCTCCACATTACCTCCAGCCTCACTGACGGGAGGACAGGCAGAACAGAGGCACGGATGGAGGTGGGGCCGGATGCCAGCCTGACCGGAGCCGTCACCCAGACTCCCCTGCCTGGAGAGAGCGGGGAAATGGGGAAGCCGGTCGGGGCTGCTGCCGGCGGCCTTTCAGGCAGGGGGAGAGGGGGATGGGGAAGGCATGCGGCTGCAAGGGCAGATAAGGAGCAGCACTCTACCTGGTCTCCCCCAGCCCCTGCCCACTGCCCCAGCCCCAGCCCCGGGCACACTGGCCAGGCTAGGGACCAAGGCTGGGGAAGGGGTCCAGGCCGGGCTCGCAGCCCACAGGCAGGGTGGCAGCTTCACTAGGCGGGATGTGGTGGGTCATGTAGCGCTTGCCCATGAAGGAGCCAATCCGAAGCTGCTCGGGGGCCTCCTCAGGCCACCACAGGCTGGAGCTAGGAAGGGAGAGGAGGAGCGGTGTCACTGGTGGGCGGAGCTGGCTGCCATGTCAGGGCCTCCCCCACACACCCACACCCACACCCACACCCCTCCCCCGGCAGCCTCTGCTCTCCCTTCCCTCCCTTCTAGAACAAGCTGGAGGCCGGCCTTCTCCAGGTGGCCACCTTGATTACCCTGCTGTCAGTTCACTGAAATGACAGGGCTCACTGGAGAGAGAATGAGGCCCCAGAGGACAAGGGCGAAGCAAAGGACACGCGGATGGACAGGGCAGAGCAAGGTGGCCCTTTCTCTGAACCTGTGGCCAGAGGAAGGGCTGACCCACCTCTCTGACCTCCCAGGGTAGGCACACTCAGGGTGGAAATTCTGTGCGCAGCCCTTCCTGGGACATTTCCCAGCTCAAAGCCACAGGGTCAGGGAGGCTTTCCGTGTTCAGGGGTCAGGGAGAGGGAAGAGGTTCCAGGTGGGCGGGTGGGGGGTCCTGGGAGGTCCTCACTCACAAGCGCACTGTGGAGGCTGCCAGGAAGGCCAGGAGCAGGAGGCCAGCCAGAGAAGAGAGGATGGAGGTGATGACAATCATGTCACCACTTCGCCGCCCTGGCCACGTGTCGATGGAGCCTGGGGACTTCCCTGCACACACAGTGGCTGCTCAGAAGCTGCCCCTAGACCCCAGAGCAGTCACCTCCACTCATTCCCATACCCAAGGCCTGGCTGTCTCTCATCCAGACAGCCTACCAGAAGGGCATCTGTGCCCTGTAGCCAGGACCACCCATCACTCCAGCCTCCAACCTGGTCTTACCTTCCAGGCTGTTCCCACCCATGTGCCCACCCCTGCCCCAGCCATGGCAGGCAGTCTGGCCACAGACCTCGGGACTAACTGTGTGGCTGCCCACTCCTGAAGCCTGGCATACAATGCCTTCAAACAACAAGCCCCACCCCCATCTCTAGTTTCTGCAGCCCGCACCCCAGGCGTCCTCCACACGGGACGCTCTGGCCTTCGTACATGCAGTTTCCTTGGCCTGGTGACTCATGCTGGCTTTTTGGAGTCTGGCTGAGGGAAGCTTCCCAGAACCTGCGGCCCTGACTGACTGGCCTCCTGCTTGCCCTGGCCCTTCTCCACCCAGCAGTGCTGGGCCCCGGGCTGGCTCCCCACAGGAGGGGAAGGCTGTTTCTGTCCACGACTGGGCTTAGGCCTGGGCATCCAAAAGATGGCAAACATCTGGGGATGAACAGAGCTAGTGCCTCTGCCGCAGGCCCCAGCCCCCAGCATGAGGTTCTGTGTGGAGGGCCAGCTGGACTTGAACACTGCCACCAGGTCCCCAGTCCCATGGCAGCAGGGTGGGGGTGGCAGCTGAGCATGACCGTTTTGCAGAGGGTGATAAGTCTGCATGAGACAGACTGGAGCCAGAACACCCCCTTCCCCAGCGCTACCTTGGTGGAGAGTGATAGGGTCGGACCACCTGGTCTCAGCCTGGGGTGAGCCCATGGCATCCATCAAGAGGAACTTCACCCTGAAGAGAGGAGGGAGGAGGCTCAGAGCCTCAGCTGCCCTAGGCAGGGCGCCCACCACAGCCAGACTCCAGGCAGCTCTCCTGGGCCAGGCTGTGCACCTTGGCTCGCTAGGCTGTGTGGGCTGGGGGCTACAGGCCTCCCGGAGGAGAACGCTGGCCCCATGGAGTCTCTGAGGCCCAGTTGGGGTGAGGACCCCAGGTAAAGGCCTAGGGAAGAAGGGATGTATTCAGAGCATACTCAGGAACACAATGGGGGGGCAGGCTGGCACCAAGGGCCATACAGAGGAGCTCAGGTTGTATCAGGCTGGCACCAAGGGCACCGAGGGCCATACAGAGGAGCTCAGGTTGTATCAGGCTGGTACCAAGGGCACCGAGGGCCATACAGAGGAGCTCAGGTTGTATCAGGCTGGTACCAAGGGCACCAAGGGCCATACAGAGGAGCTCAGGTTGTATCAGGCTGGCACCAAGGGCACCGAGGGCCATACAGAGGCACTCAGGTTGTATCTTTGCTAGGGTTGGGGAGCTCTGGAAGGTTTCTTAAGGTTTTTTGTTTGTTTGTTTGTTTGTTTGTTTGTTTACAGAGACAGAAAGAGGGATAGATAGGGACAGACAGACAGGAATGCAGAGAGATGAGAGGGATCAATCATCAGTTTTTTGTTGCGACACCTTAGTTGTTCATTGATTGCTTTCTCATATGTGCCTTGACCGCGGGCCTTCAGCAGACCGAGTAACCCCTTGCTAGAGCCAGCGACCTTGAGTCCAAGCTGGTGAGCTTTGCTTAAACCAGATGAGCCCGTGCTCAAGCTGGCGACCTCGGGCTCTCGAACCTGGGTCCTCCACATCCCAGTCCGACACTCTATCCACTGCGCCACCACCTGGTCAGGCTGGAAGGTTTCTAACTATTAGGAGACTCAGGCAGCCTGGTACTGAGGGAAGCTCACTCTGGTGGCTGCTAGGGATGGAGGCCAAGCCAGGGAGTGGGTGGGGAGGTGGACCTGACAGGGCTGAGTGAGAAGGCAGAGGTGGTGGATGGAGCGCTGGCCCAGCCCACACCGCACCACCTTCCCTGTGTACCTGCTGGTTCTCCCAGCTGCACCTGGTCTCCCTGACGACACCTTGCCTCATCCTATGGCCCAGGCAGCCTTGGTCTGAACAGCTGCTCTCCCACCCTAGCTCTATGCTGACCTCGACAAGACACTTGGCACTTTTTTTTTTTTAGAGAGAGAATGGGGGAGAGAGACATGAAGGTAGAGAGATGAGAAGCATCAGCTCATAGTTCTGTCACTTTAGTTGTTCATTGATTGCCTCTCAAAAATAATTTGACCGGGGGACTCAAGTCAGCCACTATGGGATCATATTGATGATCCTATGCTCAAGCTGGTAACCTGTGCTCAATCTGAATGAGCCTACACTCAAGACGGTGACCTCAGGATTTCAAACCTGGGACCTCAGTGTCCCAGGTCAACGCTCTAACCTTAGCGTCCCAGGTTGCTGCTCTATCCACTGTGCCCCACGGGTCAGGCTTTTTTTTTTTTTTTTTGCCACTTGGCACTTTTGTGCCTCAGTTCCTTTGCCTGTAAAAATGGGTGGTGTTTCCCCACCTCATACCCACCAGGGTTTGAGCTCAGCCCTGGGCTCAGTTTCCCACCAGATGCCCCCATGAGAGAAACGGTGGGCCCGTGACTGCAGCCCTGCAGACTCACTCACCCCACCTCGCTCTCCAGCCCCGTGCTGCCACCTCTTTCTCCTGGGCCCCTGGATAGGCCGAAGTCCGCCTGCCCCCCCAATTGTGATGAGTGCTGCCCCACCCACCCTGGAGGAAGAAGCCAATGCTTGCAGAGTGGAAGGGCCTTCTTGGGCCTGCAGCCAGATAGGGCCCAGGGAAAGGCTAGGGAGGGCAACCCTGGGTCCCAAAACCCTTCCTCTCCCAGCATAGCCCTCATCCCAGGCTCCAGGCAGTGACCCACCGGTAAGGTCCAGGGCTGGGGAGGGGGGCATTGCAGTAGGATGGCTGCTGGAGGTCAGCCAGGCAGTCAGGGTCATTGCCCACCCGCAGCACGGGGATGCTGCTCCCGCCCACGGGATCCTCGCAGGGCAGCTGGTCCAGGGACAGTGGCAGCGTCATGTAGTGGCCATCGGTCTTCAGCTGTGGGAAGGCTGGGATCTCAGCCAGTGTCTTCGGGTTCTGGAAGTTCCTGGAAGCTGCAGGAGGAAGGGACAGATGGGACTGGTGGGCCAGGAAGCCAGGCCTTCCTTGCCCCAGCCCTGGCCCTCCACGCCACAGCACCCAGAGGACCCGTATGACACAAAGCAGGCTTTGTCACCCCCCAGAAGCCCTTCTCCACATAGCCCAACTCCCAATCCACACCCAGCTGTCAAAGGTCACACTGAGGGACTCCCGAGACCCTGCAGCTCTCCTCAGCCCCACCCCTCCCCCAGGCCCCACACCTGCACTGTGACACACCGTTGCTGAAGGCCACCACCAGCCAGACAGTGCTGGCAGCACTGGCATGCCCGTCCAGCACACAGCGCGGCTGCTCCAAGGAGAATGTGGTGGCCGTGACCTTCCCTTCCAGGTTCCAGGCTGTTATCTGCGGCATGTAGGGGATCAGCTCTGTGGCCATGGAGACAGGTGTGAGGGCCCTGGGACCCAGTGCCCCGGGGCTGCCTCTCCCAACCGGAGGCCGTGGACTCCCTCCCAGGGTCCAAATCGCTCCAGCAGGAGCCCCAGGCCCTGGGGTTCTGGCCAGGTGCATACAATCCCTGGACCCATACTCACCCAGGCTCATGGAGGGCTGGGGCCAGACCAGCGCCAAGAGGAACAGCAGCTGTGGGCGAGGCTGCCTCTTGGGAAGCCCCATGATAGCCACCTTCTGGGACATCCAATGCCTGGGGCTGGTCTGGCTGTCTCCTGCGGTACCCCTCCCCCAGCACCTTGGACCTGGAGGAGCTGGTTAGTCAGGCTGCCAGGCTGGCCAAGGGCTGGAAAGACCTGAAAATATGAATGCACCCAGCCCCTCCCGTCAGCCCAGCCCACCGCGAGGAGGGGCCAGAGCTGAGAGAAAGGCCCGGGATCCCTGAGTCCCAAGTCTGAATTTAGGCCCACCCAAACTCCCAGCCTCCCAGTATGCCAGTCCGGGGGGAGGGTCAGTCTCTGGAACCTTGTTTGTTGGCTCAGGGCCACATGCCTGAGATTCCTGCACCCTAGGTACCAGGAGACTCCCTCGGCCTCCCAGTCCCACCCAGGAGCACGTTGTAGGGGCAGCTCCAGCCTGTCCAGCTCCAGCCCCATCACAGCCCCCTGCCTTGCTGCCCTCTCGTGCCCTGTCCTCCCTCCTCAAGGCCACATCCTTCCTCATTCTTCAGTTTCCTTGTCCAAAGGAAGAACTTAGAGAGGTCTGTAGAGCCCTTGACAGCTGACAAGGCCCCCACTTACTTTACGTCCTATGGTTCTCACTATATATACAGGTGGGGCAAAGGTAGGTTTACAGTTTTTCAATAATTTTTTTTATTAGGTTCACATAACTATTCATTATAATTTTTTTTTTTTTTACAGGGACAGAGAGAGAGAGTCAGAGAGAGGGATAGATAGGGACAGACAGGAACGCAGAGAGATGAGAAGCATCATCAGTTTTTTGTTGCGACACTTTAGTTGTTTATTGATGCTTTCTCATTTGTGCATTGACCGCGGGCCTTCAGCAGACCAAATAACCCCTTGCTCGAGCCAGCAACTTTGGGTCCAAGCTGGTGAGCTTTTTGCTTAAGCCAGATGAACCCGCGCTCAAGCTGGCGACCTCGGGGTCTCGAACCTGGGTCCTCCACATCCCAGTCTGATGCTCTATCCACTGCGCCACCACCGGGTCAGGCTGTTCATTAATAAATCATTAACAAGGCCTGACCTGTGGTGGCGCAGTGGATAAAGCGTCGACCTGGAAATGCTGAGGTCGCTGGTTCGAAACCCTGGGCTTGCCTGGTCAAGGCACATATGGGAGTTGATGCTTCCAGCTCCTCCCCCCTTCTCTCTCTCTCTCTCTCTCTCCTCTCTCTCTCTCTCTGTCTCTCCCTCTCCTATCTAAAAAAAAAAAAAAAAAAATGCTTATTGCAGCTTTAATAAAAACCAAATTTATATAAAAAAAATCATTAACAAGAAAAACTTTCACGTACTCACAACTATAAATATATATGTATATATATTTTACTAAGATATAATTAATTCACATAGCATAAAATTCACCCTTTTAAAGTGTAAGTTCACTGGTTTTTAGTATATGCACAAGGTTGTGCAATCAACAGTGATTCTAGAACCTTTTCATCACCTCAAGAGGAAACACAGGACCCATGAAAATAGTCACTCCCCATTCCCTCCATCCCTGGGAACAGCTAATCTTCTACCTTGTTTTCACAGATTTGCCTATTCTGGACCCTTCACCTAAATGGAACCAGTCTGTAGCCTTTTGTCTGGCTTCTTTCACTTGGCATAACGTTTTCAAGACCCACCCATGTTGGAATATGTCAGTATTTCTTTTTTATGGTTGAATGACGTTCCACTGTCTGAAGAGACAACATTTTGTTTATTCATTCATCCATCTGCTGATGACTATTTGGGGTTTTCCCCACTTTTGGGCTATTATGAATAACGTTGCTGTGAACATTCCTGCTTTGGTGTGGACGTGTTTTCAGCTCTTGTGTATGAATCTAGGAGTGGCATTGCTTAGTCACATGGTTACCACTTTCTGAGGAACTGCCCAACCGTTTCTTTGAACCCCTGCTTTTCACATCCCTGCCAGCATCAGATAAGGGCTCCAATTTCTCCACATCCTCATCAGCACTTGCTTGCTATTTTCCTTTTTTCTTTGTCTTCCAATAACCACCCTCATGGGTATGAAGTGGTTATCACTTTGTGGTTTTGATTTGCGTTTCCCTGGCAATGTTGAGCATTCCTCCTGTACCTGTCAGCTATCTGTACATCATCTCTGGAGAAAGCCCTTTGCTTTTTAAAAATAATTGGGTGTCTTTTTATTGTTGAGCTCCTCATACAGTCTGTATACTAGACCCTTCCAGGAAGATTTGCAAAGCTTTCCTCCCATTCTGAGTCTCATTATACTGTAACCTGGGAGTCAAGAGGGCAGCGGCCCTCAACACCCTTACACCTCCTGTGCCCTGTGAGCCAGCGAAGCAGGTCTCACAGTGGAACCAAACAGGGTGGGGGTCCAGCCAGCTCCCCACCCTCCCCAGGACCAGCTCCTACATGAGGCTCAGCGAGCAGTGCCCAGGGCCCACAATACTTTTAGGAGCCCAGTCTTAATTTCTTTTAAAATTAGAAGGAAAATAATGAACTTCTAGATGAAATAAAAATGCTCTAACATAATCATCTTTATACCAAAACATTGTAAAACAAAATTTAACATTTTTCCTTTTAGAGAAAGGGGCCGCAAAGCAAAGTGTCTGTGGCCCATTCAAAATGTGGCCCTGTGAGTCCCTCTAGTCCCAGGCCACGAGCACTCCCTGGGCCAGACCAGTCTGGGAGTGTTTAATCCTCTTTCTGAGGGGGTCCAGAAGAATTAGAACTTTGAGGATGGTCTCAGACCAGTCCTGGCCTGGATGCCAGCTCTGGCTCTCTACACCCTTGAACCTGTTTCCCCATCGGTAAAACGGAGACTGCAGCACTTGCCTCCTGTGAGGAGCGTTCCCCAGAACCCGGGCAGATAAAGGGATGATGGCTCTGCACGCCACAGTGCAAGGAGAACTGGAGTGGGGTGGGGAAGCAGCACAAGTTGGTGCCATGGGCTCTCCAGCCCTCACCGCAGCCTCAGTTTCTTCACTCAAGAAATGGGAGTTGAATGGGCAGCCTTTAGGCCCCTTCCTGCTCTAATACAACAGGACATGTGTGTCGGCCTTCATCTCTCTCTTACACACACACACACACACACACACACACACACACTCCACTGACAAATACACCAGGACCTGCTGACTTTGGCTATTGGGCATTTATTGCAAACAGAACATCTGAGGTATGAGAAGCTAACCCAGACCCATGCCTGCCCCTGGCTGGGGGTGGGGTGGTCTCTCCTCACTTCGTGCCAGGCCCCCAGCACTGAGGTAGCTGCATCTTAAGCCCCCACAAGTACAACTCCCCAGGCTTGCCTGATTCCCATGCAGATCCAGGCCTGGAGGGGAAGAGGAAGGAAAGGCAAACAGGAGAAGCCCCAGCTTTGGTGGAAAATGCCCAAACCCCCAACAAACATTTTAGCCTCCAAGGAAAGGCACGTTCCTGCCTGCCCATCCCAGGGGCAGCCTAGCCACAGTGGGGACGGTGGCTGGCTGCCAGGCTGGTGGGTCACTGCTGCTCGAGGCAGTCCTCAGTCACCCCCTGGGCAGCCAGCTCAGCCAGCACGTTCTGCAGGTAGTTGGGGTCGGGGTAGCCATGGCCCGTCACGTTGCGGTCCATCTCTGTCTTGTGGTGGATCTCATTCCACACTACCGTGTCAGTCTCGCCCGTGGTGCTGGATGTGCCCACTGTGAAGATAAGTCGCCTCTTCCAGGCCACCTTCAGCAGCTCTAGGACCTGCCCCAGGAGGAGAGAAGAGAAGGAAGAGAAAATAAGGGAGGAAGGAAGGGTGCACAAGCACTGGCCTGTCTCCTCACAAGTTTTTCCGTCCTGGGGCAGGGGTGGCCAGGCAATAGGGTGGGAGTGTCCACTGCCCTCCCCCCTAACTTGCCCCAACGGTAAGGATGAGGACAGCAGCATCAGCCATCCACCAGTGTCAGCGGTGGGTTCTGAAGGGCCATGTGCTAGGCCCTTGTACCATTAACCACTGGTAGAACCCCTGGCCCTGTCTCCTCTCCATTCCATCCCACTGCCACCTAAGTGATGTCATCCATAGTCCCCAGCCTCTAACTTTAGCCCTAAGCCCCTGGAATGCCAACTGCTTATCTGATAGTCCAATGGGACCTCACACTGGGCACCTCCGTGACTCAAGTCTTGGCCCACCTGATGGCCAGCCCGCCCACCCAAGACAGTACTGCCATCTGCTCAGCCCCTAAACACCGGATTACTCCCTACTTCCAAGTACATCTTGGACGAACTCCCCTCTGTCCCTCCTATCCGGATCCAGGCCTCCCTGCTGCTCTCCATGCTTGGCCACCCGGAGTCCGTCCTCTCTTAGCACCAGAGGGAGCTTTCTCCAACCTAAAGTCTGTAGCTTTTCCTCTTCTGCCATGCCCTCACCTCACACTGTGCTCAGAATAAAGCCCACTTCCCCACAGCTGGCCTGGAGGAACTCAGCCCCACTCCTCCTCATTTACCTCACCCCTCCTCACCCCCTTGGTCCTCCTTGAGGCTCTTGACACCTCCCAAGCCCGTTTCCATCTCAAAGTTGTTGCATTAGCTACTAGGTCTGCCTAGAATGCTCTCCCACGAGCAAGCAAAGTCCCAATTCAGGTCTCAGTGCAGACTTAACCTGGCCCATCAGGCTGCTAGAAGACGGCCTCTCCTCCTTACTCGAGCCCCAGTAAGTCCAGATCATCTCACCTAGCACTCCTGGCACCTCAAGGATGTCCAACCTATGCGGGTTTCCTGGAAGGAGTGACCTTGCACTGGAACCAGCAATTGGGCACAGGCCTGCCAGCAGGGTGGCCCCTTCCCAAGGGTGGTGGTGGGGCCCTTACCTTGCGGCCCTGGGCATTGTCCGGAAGGTAGCACTGGCGGGGAAACCCTCTGGCGGTGAATGGCTTTCCGGGGTTGGGGTGCTCAGGGCCCTGTAGGAGGAACAGACATGGGAGTAGGGATGCTCTAAAACAGGGGTCTCCAAACATTTTACACAGGGGGCCAGTTCACTGTCCCTCAGACCATTGGAGGGCTGCCAAATACAGTGGTCCTCTCACTGACCACCAGTGAAAGAGGTGCCCCTTCCAGAAGTGCAGTGGGGGCTGGATAAATGGCCTCAGGGGGCCGTATTGCGGCCCGCGGGCCGTAGTTTGGGGACACCTGCGTCTAAAAGGTGCTCACCGGCTCCACAGTTGCACAGGACATGGAGGCCCAGCCTTGCCCCTTTGCCCTCCTGGCCAGGTCTATTCCTGAACTCAAGTAACCAAATAAATATATTGCTCTCTCTCTCAAATCTTGCCTAAGACCCAACATGAACATGGCTGCCTTTCCTGAATGTGTGCTACTCCACTTGGTATCATCAGACCCTCCTGCTAACTTTCTCTATTTCCCTGATGAGACCAGCACCCCTCAAAGGCTGTGACAGAGGCTCCTACTTCTTCAGCAATCCTCAGGCACTGGGCTCTCTGGACTGGATAGGTCTGCCTGCCTTCGCTCCAGCACATAGGCCCCTCCACTCTCCACAAATGGCTGGAGCGGAACCCTGAGACTGGCCGTGGTCTGAGGAGTGGGAGCTGGATCAGCAGCTAGCCCGTCCTCCTGCCCTCTGCCACACAGTGACGCACCATGTACAGCTCCAGGTTCCCCTCCGGTCCTATGGTGCCAACCCTGTCTAGAATGTTTTAAAATTTCACTCCGAGCCAAGGAGAAAAAGTAGAAGGAAGTCAGGGAAGAGCACATGATTAAACAAAATAGAGGCAATGCTCCATCTTTGGCAGACAGGCCCCATCAGGCTCCTGGTCCTCACGGCGCTGTACCTCCTCCAAACTGCCCCAGTCTCTGAGATCAACCATGGCCCAAGAAAGGAGGCCTAAGGGGCCAGTGCTCCTGTCTGGGTCTCCACTGGGACCCTAGGACCTTCTTCTAGGATTCCTGTCTTGTTCCCGACATCCAGACCCAGCCCCGCCGCTCCCAAGCCAGGCATGATCTGGCCACTGAGCCGGTCTCTCCATCAGTCCTTAATGCTGTCACCTCCTGGCTCTGTCCTGTGCCCCCAAGAGGGTTCCTGCCGCTCTACACAAGTGTTCTTCCTGCTTGTACCCTTGGCCTTCTGCCTAGTACAAATCCAGCTGTCTCCACCTCCAGGAAGCCTTTCCTATCTCAGGAAAGGGCTAAGGGCCATCTCTTTGCTTGCATGGTCCTAAGAGATTGCTCTAACTCCTCGCATTAGCTCCTTCTGGTTCCTGGAAGCCTACGCTTGACAACCTGGACATTCTCACAGTGACCAGGGCGCAGACTGTTGGGAGAGGGACTGATTCCAGAAAGATCCAAGCAGGCTCCTCTGTGCCAGTGCCCCCTTACCTGAATGCCATGAGGAATGTTGTAAACTATGAGTATTGTCCCACAGTCCTCATGGCCAGGGAGGGACACCTGGAAGGTGAACACTTCCATCTTCCCCCGGGGTTGTGTCCCAGTTTTCTCTCCATAGATGGTTTTGCAGGAAGGACACTGTAAACTTCCATCCTGAGACAAGAAAGAACGCCACACACTGAGCTCGAGGCCCTGAGAAAGCACCTAGGCACAGCCAGCCACCCGCCATCTAGATGGGAAAGAGGTCCGCAGGGGGACAGGTTGGCAGCAGTCAGACACTGGGTTCTGGGCAAATGGCCCAACTCCCAGGCAGCCTCCTTGCACAGAAACTTGATTCCAACAGCTTCCTTAGAAAGGTCAATTTTGTACCAGAAACTCGCTATGTAGTTTTCATTAAAGGGGAGAAAATACCAGGAGACTGTCATCAGGTAGAAAAATCAGGTTTATGAGCAGAAGTCCCCATAGTCTAATCACATTGCAAATCAGACAGGAAAACCCTGTGACTGATCAGCTGTTGTGCCAGCACCCTAGCTGGACCAGGACACACAGGGGTACTGCAGAGGAAGGCCAAGCCCAGCCTGAGGGTCTGCCACGGGCCTCACTTCTCTTCATCCTCCCAACCTCTGTCCGTTCTGGCTAAACTCCACTGAAGGAAGCACAGCCAGGCGCCCCCTGCCACTCCCAGCCCCCAAGGTCCATACCACATCCTGCTGCAGGGCAGGGGCTGCCTCTGAGCACTCTCCTGGTCCTTCCCAGGGCAGCCACCGTCACCTGCTCAGGTGCAGCGTGACCAGAACAGATCATCCCTGGCTCCCACCCTGGGTCAGCATGGAGGCACCTTGTTCCCATTGCAGTACATGGCCAGCAGGCAGAGCAGGTGGAAGGCATGGCTACACTTGGTGAGGCGGCCCACAGATGCTGGCCCGATGGCCTTGCTGTTGGTCACATCACTGTACCCAGACACCATGGACAGTTTCTCCATACAGATGATGCAGTCCTGGAGGGGGACCAAACACAGGAACGCTCACCAAGAGAGACCTGCACCCAAAGAAGCAAGACTTGTAGGAAAAGACCTTCATATGCAGAAATGCCAGAGTTACAAAGTCAATTCAACAGTCATTTGTTCCAGAGGCTGAGAACACAGATGAGTCACTGGGATCTGTGCTCTCAGGGGCTTACCAGGGCAAGAGGGATGTCAGGCAGCACCGAGCCCAGGGGGCCAGTGCAGTAACAGAAGCAGAGGCTAACACAGAAGCAGGAACAGCCAGAGAGAAAAAACAGGAGAGGCCCTCCAAGCTGTGTTTACAAGGGAAAAGGAAACTTGTCAGGTGGACAAGCACAGGAACAGACGTTCCAGATAGAGGGGAGAGAATGAGCTGAGCATGAACCAGCATATAGTTTCAGAGGGGCAGTAGCAACTGCCGCTGGCATGTGAACAGGGTTAGGAGATGAGGCACCAGGGGAGAGGACCAGACCCTGGAAGCTTCTGATCGCGCTCAGCACTTGGGGTTTTATACATCAGGGCCCCACTGAGGGGTTTAGAGCAGGGGTGTACTACCATGAGCACAGCTGTGTGCTGCCTGTATGGAGAGCAGTTTAGAGAGGGGGAGGCTGGGGGCAAAGCAGCCCAGTTATGCTGACGAGCACAAGGGCCAAGAGAGACAGCCTGAGTGATCTGAAGTGGGAGCTGAGAGGGCTGGAGGGAGGGTGGGAGACACAAGGAGGCCTTTCAGGCTTCTGTCTAAACCTTTACCAACCAAATGTTTCTCACATACTTGACTTGCAGGGAAAACAGGCCAATGAAGAGTCCTTGGTCTGTACTGGAAGGACTGACATTTAGCCCGCCTCCTCCAGATACTCCAGGACTCTCCATTCAATCAATGAAAGGGGGCACTTGCAGACTGCAAAACGTAGCTCAGCAGAGAGGTTCAGGTCTACTGAAGCTGTTACGGGGGTCTGACAGGCCCTGTTAATGACAGGAACCCTGACCTGCTCTCCCACCAGCCAGAAGGGCAGCACTGCTATCTGGACAAGGCCACTTCCCATCCACACCAGTGTCAGCCCTCTTGGGGAGTGGGGCTGGCTCGCCAGGACTCCTGGCCCCCAGGATGGCACAGTGCTACACAGAGGCCTGTGCAAGACAAGAGCTTTGCGCAGGCTCACACTTGTTTTTGGCAAAGCTAAGACTGAATCCAAGTTTCAAAAGCAAAAGCTGCCTCATCTTGATAAGGCCTGGCTGGGCGATTAAACCCAAGTGCCCAGAGCATGGTGCCAGCATCCATAGATCTCTTTCCAGCAGAGACCAAGTTGGCATCCTTCTTGTCTAGAGCTGTCCATCATTTCCAAACAATGCTAAAAGCAGCATGGTGCCTGTGACACCTACCTCATCGGGGGCTGTTTTCAGCTCTTCAGTGTAGTTTCTTAGCACCTGCTCTGGCTCTGGCTTTGGAGTCCCTCCTAGAAGAGAGGAGAACATCAGCGGTGTCTCAAGGAGTCTGACTGGAGATGCTGAAACCAGAGAGAGAGGAGGACAAGGAAGAGGTCCAAGCTGCCAGGAGGAATGTTAGAGTGGCTGAGACAGGAAGGTCAGCATGCAAGAAGGGACCGGGAGCCAGGTGCAGAACACGCTGCTGGACGAGCCCTGTCCAGGCCCACCCGTGAGGCCCAGCCCAAGAAGCCCTGGAGGCAGAGGAAGAGGGGCAGAGACAGCAGCTGGTCACAGCCCTCAGGTCCCTGTGCACATTCAGTCAGGAAACTGGACCCAGGCTCCTTGGAGTACATGCAGAAGAATCAAATTGTTTCTAGAACAAACTGCTCTGGAGCACATTTTGGCAGTGAAATTTCACTCCACTTTCATTACCCTTGTGAGAAGGTTTTGGTACGGAAGTCAGTTTTTTGAGTTGAATGTGTAGCAGGTGCCTACCCCATGTACAGGCGTCTGTGTACACACAGACAGCAGACGACAGCCACACTGACACTGTCACAACACATCGCAAAGTCTTCTTAAGCCTGTCCCTGGACTGTGGAGTCTTAAGTGACACACCTACTCTGTTCCTAATAGGAGCAGCTCTGGAAAGCAGCCAGGATATGCAGCAGGAAGAGCACCCTGGCTTCCCGCTCCTCTCTAAACCTCCTACTCCTCGGTGTACGTGTGCAGGAAGCTGGGAGGGGCCCTGCGCCTACATCAACACTGGACCTGCACCAACAGGCCTCATCCAGGACAAGGAACTCCTCCAGCTAGCAGGAGGGGCCCCCGTACAGTGGCTGGCTGTCCAGACAGAGGCAGCAGCAGAATCAGAGAGTGGTAGCAAGCCTGTGAGAGAGCAGAATGGAAGGGCCAGGGAGACCGGGGTAACCTGGGAACAGCCCTCTTGGGCTCTTCATCCTGCCTCAAGGTCACTGGGGAGCTCCTAGCCTCCGAGATCAAGGGGCTCTGGTTTGAACCCAAGCTCATGACCATCAAACTACGGCTGCAAAGACAAAACTGTGTTTCAAAAGCTGAGCTCCCTCTAGAGTGACAGTTATGAGGGGAACAGAGAGGCTGGGGCCAGGCCATGTGAGGTTTGATTCTGGCTCCTGTGCTATGACCAAATCATGTTACCTTTGAGTCTCAGTTACATCGTCTGAAAAGTGGAGACCTAATACCCAGCAAAGCTGATAGCTATAAATGCATGAGCTGCTATTACCTGAAAGGTAGCTACAGGCAAAAAAATACCACACTCTAAACACGCCACCCCCCACCCTTACAAACAAATACCCATTACCCCATACACACCCACATACAACCACAGACACACCTCTAGGACCTGACTCTGGCCACTATGGTGACAAAGCCAGGTAAAAGCACAATGACCATCAGCACGGGTGGCAGTCCTGGTATTAGGAACTCTGTTCAGATTTGGGGGATGAACCTCTTAGAAAAGCCTGGTGGCTACAGGTCAGTCTCCAGATTAGCTTCAGACCCCATCCTCCGGGACTAGCCACAGGCCGAGCTCTGGTGAGGCCCAGCTCGCATCCCTTCTCCCACCACCCACCCTGGCCCCAGGCAGCTTTCAGAACTGAAGGTAACTTTCATGAGCCACACTTTCCCAAGGGGGCCAGCCAGGTGACTGCCAACCCTATGGAAGGGTCACATGAGCCCGAGGCCAGGTTTGCCGAGAGCCTGTGTTCCTTCAAGGCAAGCCCGAGGGCTTCAGGGAGCTGTGGCCGGCCCCTGCCCACAGACTTGTC
Organism: Saccopteryx leptura; assembly: GCF_036850995.1. NCBI lineage: Eukaryota > Metazoa > Chordata > Mammalia > Chiroptera > Emballonuridae > Saccopteryx > Saccopteryx leptura. Next base: position 190,828,574 of record NC_089506.1, read on the forward strand.
TCCACCTCCGAAGCAGAGTAAGAACTGGAAGGGGGTCAGGATCTAGGAGCCTGCTCCAATCACTGGGGGCGAGGGTAAGAACAGGGCAGGGCAGGGTAGATAAAGCCCTGCCCACTCCCCGGGCCTTACATCTACCCCGTGAGGTTCGGCAGGCAGTGGACAGGATCCAGTGAGTCACCCTTCCTATGTGCCAAGTGCTTCATGTATGTACTTTCTATTCCTCCCTCAGCCAATCTGCTAAGTATGAGGCACTGGATCATGACTGGAGGAGGCACCTGTGTAAGATCACAAAGCTAGTGAGTGCCTGAGTCAAGACAAAAACCCAGGACCAGTCGAGACAGGGCTGTGCTCCCTGCTCACCGCACCATCCTGAGTGTCATTGGGCCTTTAGCAGTCTGTGCTTCTCTGGCCCCAGGATGTAGCTACAGCTACAACTGGCTTTAGAAGTGACAGGTTAAGAATTTACTACCAGGAAGTCCCAGGATCAATTCCCGGCCAGGGCACACAGGAGAAGCGCCCATCTGCTTCTCCACCCTTCCCCCTCTTCTTCTTCTCTATCTCTCTTTCCCTCCTGCAGCCAAGGCTCCACTGGAGCAATGTTGGCCCGGGCACTGAGGATGGCTCCATAGCCTGTGCCTCATGGCTCCAGCTGCAATAGAGCAATGCCCCAGATGGGCAGAGCAGAGCATCGCCCCCTGGTGGGCATGCCGGGTGGATCCTGGTCGGGCACATGCGGGAGTCTATCTGACTGCCTCCTGCTTCTAACTTCGGAAAAATACAAAAACAAAACCAAACAAAAAAAAACAAAAACTTACTATCCACAGGCCCCTCCACGCAAGTCTTATTAAAACTCATGAAACCTTCAGACAGTGCTGGGGGCTTTTCCTGAGACACACACCAGCCCCAGTGAAAAGGACAGAGTTGTCCCTCATCCCGAATCAGGCCTCACCCCACACCTGTGTCTACACAGTCAAGAGTACTCAAAAATAGGCCACTCGCACTCCAACTGTGCTAGGGATACAGGACCTAAACTCTGGGACTGCAGGCAAAAGGAGATTCCCAAGGGGCTGCCTCTGCTGCTGAGGGCAGGGAGGAGGGCACAAAGCCCATGGCCGGCAGGTGAGGGAAGCAGAGAGGGGCCGTGGGAGTCAGAGAAGAGCAACTGATGCAGGAGAGTCAGAGGCAGCAAGACTCAGAGGCGGCTAAGCAGAGGCCAGAGTATTTGTGAGCAGAAACTACCTTTCATGGACATTTTCCTCAATCTCTTAACTGAGCTGTGACTTTTAGAGGCCAGACAGGAGGCGGGAGGGCTGGCAGGCTGGGGTGCGCGGCTAAGACACACAGGGAGTCCGATGGCTGACATCAGAACACTCGTCATGCCTACACGGGGTGTGAGATCAGACATGCAGAAGGGAGAAATATTAGGAGTCATCATTTGGCATGTGACGTCCACAAACCCCAGCTGAGTCCAGGTGGCACTGTGAATGGCCATCAGGACCTACTGGTCTCCCTGGGGATTCTGGAGGCTCGAGGCTGCCCGGGCCTACCCAGGCTGGCAGGGCTAAGATCCAGGCAAGGAACCAGTGAGATACCTGGCTCACTGGAGCCCTGGTCCCAAGTTCCACAGGCATCTATACAAGCAACTGATTAGCTTGCACCCATTGTATGCAGTGGGTGAGGCCATTTGATTCAAGATGACACAGGGCAGAATGCCACCCCAGCAGAAGTCACAGGCCATGGCTTCCTTCTCTGGAACCTTCAGCAGAAGTTTAAATAGCCCCTCTGCCCTGGGTGGGCATGCGTGATAGGCATGGCCAGAAGGGGGAGGGAGCTGTAGCAGGCAGCCCAGCTGAGGCGGACTGTCCACTCTTGTCATACTTCCTGATGCCTGCAGAGGGAGGTCTCGTTCCGTAGCCTAGCAATCCACGTCCTAACTGACCCTCACCCCACACTGCTCCCTTTGTGCTCAAGGACCCGACACTTCCTGGAACACAGCATGTCCTCTTATAGGAGTCCCTACTGCTGCCACCCTTTTAGCCTACCCTGCTATCCACGGCACCACCTCCACAATCCCTCCTGTCCCCTGTCTGGCTCAAAGCACCTCCTCCCAAGGGGAAGGGAACTCTGGGCTTCTCCTCGGGTACTTCCCTGAGTGCGGCATTCCAGGCACTAAGAATCTAGCTAGGGGGCTGGGCACTGTGGACAGTCTAGGTAGGAAGTGACAATCCTGGCCCTCCTGGGCCTCATTCGCCCACCCAGGCCAGGCAGACAGAGCTGTCCACTTTAGAGGCAATTCAGAGGGGAAGGGGACACCTGGCCTTGGGACCCATCAGGCCGGCCACTGTTGTATCTACCAGAAGAACAACGTTCTCTCGATGTGGCAAATGTGCCAGTCAGGGACAGAAGCAGGTGCTAGCCAGCAGCCTAGGTGGCACAGCTGAGGCAGGCAGGGTATGTTGCAGTGGCCACTAAGCAGGAGACCCCAGAAGGCCAAGGTTGAACCCTGGGAGCCTGCTCATCACATAATGCTATGCCACCAGTGTCCAAAGGTTTGTGCGTGGGCTCAAATGTGGATTCCCTTGGGAACTAAATGTCAGGCAGACTGAATGACAAGCAGACACAGGGGGCCAACAGATGGAAAGACCAGGAACAATTCCTTAGAACCTTAGGCCTTTATATTGATCATGAGCTCTTCCCCCAACATCAGTTAGCTCCCTCACTTCAACCAGACCTCTCCTCAAGTGTCACTGCAGCAGGCCGTCCTTTCCTAACCACCCCATTTTAAAAGGCCACGGCCCCCTCCAGCTCTGTCTCCTTTACTCTGCTTAATGTTCTTACCACCTGTGGGGACTCATTCATCTTTTTACCACTGCCTACCACCACACTGAGCACCTCGGGCAGGGCTGGGTCATAGAAGGGGCACAGTATCTGTCTTTTGGGGAATAAACTCACCCCTGGAGCCACCGTCGCAAGCCCCTAAGAGGCCAACATGACAAACACTCCTGCCCTTTCCATGCAGGACCCATTCCCTGAATTCAAGTCACACACACAGGTTTCCACTTAGAAGCCTGCATAAGTTTACCTTATGAGAAAGTCTGAAAATCACCCCATACCAAACACTTCACAGAAGCAGTGCCCAATGAACAGTATGGCCAGGGGACACCAAGAGTGGACCTTCACATCTTCCCCAATGGCAAGGACTCAGGACAGCCTCCCGAAGTCCTAACATCACCTAATAACTGTAACATCTCAGACAGCCACGGCTTTTTCTCTGCTCATCTGATCTGTTAGAGCCCCAGAGATTACCGTTCTTGTAAATGGGCAGATGCGTGAACATCCCCTTTTTGACACCAAGGGTCGGCCTTTCGTCCAGTGACCAGGGCTCAGATCCAAGCTTATCCTTCTCCAGCTCTGGCCTTGCCAAGCAGAGTTCAAGCCCAGCACCACTCCTCCCTGACTGACTGGTCTTGGCAGTTTGCAGCAGCAAAAAATGCAGATACTCCTCCTTCATAGGGTGGGAACCGAGCCTGAGCATCAGGGGCCCCTCCCACCTCCCCTTCCTCCAAAGAGAGGTCGGGCCAGGTCTCAGTCACTGAAGCTGTCACGTGAGGCACTCCTGGCCGGACCTGGAGGTGGATCCTCTGTAGACCTCCCCCACCAGTGCAGAGGGGTACACCGTCCAACAGCATGGCCACCTGTTTGTAAACCTACCTGCTAAACCCTGCGTCCAAGTGCTCACATCACTGTAGCCATGCTCAAATCATATTCCCAAACCCATCAACACAGCCCGGGCTGAGAGAACTCTCTCCAGACCTTGCTTCTTAGGGCCCCGCTTGGGATCCTTGTGCCCTGGCACCCTAGACAAAAGTCCCACCAATAGGTATAAGTCAGAGCCTTGCATTCAGGGTAGGCAGCAAAGATATTATGGCGAAAATACTGGACACGATAGAGAACAATCTGGGACCTAGTCTGGAGAGAGTGCTCTCAGCCTGAAGAGCAGAAGAAAAAGAGCAAGAGCTACTCAATCCCCAGACCATTTCTAGAGGTTATCATAACATGTGTGTTAAAGCCCTAGTGATTACAGAGTGGAATGGAACTGTGGCATGTGTAGAGCACGCCTGTTCACCCACAACCTTTCTCCAACAGAACCACCACCACCACCACCACCACCACACGCATGCGTGCACATGCACACACACACACCTCTGACTCATGAACAGCATCTGATGCCACAAGACCTACACTGGGCAGGAACTTTCTAGTCACCACTTCTCACTGTTCTCTCTGCCCCAGCAGAAGGTTAATGGCTGAGCAGCTGAAGCAGGTGCCAGAGGGCCTGCAGGGCAGTGTCTCCACATGGGGCTTTCCCAGTTCCACTCTTCCATCTTCTGTCACCTCCCCGACTGGCCATCCATTTCCTTCAAGGACTCTTCTTCTCAGTGTTCCACCCATGGTCTCTGTAAGCTCATGCACTCCCATGGGGGGCAGAGTTCACCCCAGTGCATCCCAGACTGCTCGTTTGAGCTGCACGTCTCAACTCCCCCTGCCTGCAGACCAGTTCCATGTGGCTATACACAGCCATTGCCCCCACCCGTCCCAATGTCCCAGCAGACTCAGGAGCAGCGCTGTGTAACAGCTAAGAGGCTACATTCTGAGGACAGAATGCTTGGGGCTGCATTCCAGCTCTCCAAGGACAGGCTGGCTGATCTGGGAAAGTTTTGCAATTCTCTGTGCCTCAGTTTTTTCAAGTGTAAAATGGAAATAAAAGTTTCCACCTCAGGGCTGTGACTGGGATGAAGAGAATCAATATAAACACAAAGTAAATCACTGCCATCAGCAACTGCCCACCAGGCCTCGTGCCAGCCCTTCTCTCTCACAACCAGGCCCATCACCAAGTCAGAAGTTCTCACCTCCCATCCCACTGCCATGGCCCTAGTCAGGCCTTGGCGGCTTACCTGAGGCATGAAGTCAGGCCCCACAAGGGTCTCCCTGCCTCCAAGACTGCCTCCTCCAATTCCCTGTGTTACCACAGCGACTCACCTAACACATGCACTCTGCTTATCTTATTCCCCTGCTCTAACCTTTAAATGAAGGAGGTTTACTACACTCAGTCCACCTTTCTAGAACCCTTTATATTTCTTGCAAGTTAAAAAATAACTTTCAGTGCCTTTCTAATACCTGTAAGGAGATCTTAAAAAACAGTTCCAAGATGTATGGTTAACAAAAAAGCTAGCTGGACACAAAAGCCACTTATTCATAATGTCACTCCAGCCAAAATAATTCTGGGACTCTTCCAGAGGGCTCCTTCAGGGAAATTCCTAATGCATTTCAGGATAGAAAAGTGACTCCTGAACCATATATAATTCAAGATGATGTGAACATTTAAAAGATGGGGAAGGTCCATACCAGGGCGGCCATACCCTGAGAGAGGAGGGGTAGCTACCCCAAGCTCACTTACCAAGGGTACATCATCACCGACAAGAAGCACTGCCCCCAAAGGAGCCCCTGTGGGTTTTCATGAGAACACAGAGAATAACAAGACCCTCACCCCACAATCTCCCCCCACACTCCCCAAGTCCTGCCAGACACAGTCTGTTCTGGACCCCAGAGCCCAACAGCAGTGTGCCTACCTGCAAGGGCTTGCTGGACCCTGCTGGGCTTCGGCATCTGCACGGGCACAGTGGCAGGGACGCTCCCAGGGCTGCTCACAGAACCGCTGGGGATGGAGGCACTTGGGGAGAAGAGAAAGCAAAGCTTAGTGTGCAGAGCCTACTTAGTAGAAATGGGAGCCGGAGAAACACCATGTTAGGGACACACTGGTGCTGTTGAGGTCCCGCCATAGTTTCACTTCCCAGAGCTGCTTTTGTGGAATGGCTTCTGCTTTTTCTTTTTTTAAATTAAAGCTCCTGATGAAGAGTATCTGGAAAGAGGAGCACAGAGATCTGAATTTCACCACTCTCAGACCCCAACTAACTACAGAATTTGAATGCTTAAAAATGTTAAAGCAAACAATCCAATTAAAAAATGGGGACAGGACCTGAAGAGCAGACACTTCTCTGATGAAGACATACAAAAAACAGATACATGAAAAGATGTTCATCTTTGCTAGCTATCAGAGAAATGCAAATCACAACTACAAGATAACACATCACACCTGTTATACTGGCTATTATCAACAAGACAGGTAATAACAAGTATTAGAGAGGTTGTGGAGGAAAAGGAACCCTCATTCACTGCTGGTGGGAATGTAAACTGGTACAGCCACTATGGAAGAGAGTGTGGCAGTTCCTCAAAACAATTAAGAATAGAGCTACCATAAGACCCAGTATATACCCCAAAAAACTTGAAAATATTGATATGTAAAGACATGTGCAACCCCATGTTCACTGCAGCATTATTCACAGTGGCCAAGACATTGAGACAACCAAAGTGTCCCTGGATAGAGGACTGGTTAAGAAGATGTGGTACAGGCCCTGGCCGGTTGGCTCAGCGGTGGAGCATTGGCCTGGCGTGCAGGAGTCCCGGGTTGATTCCCGGCCCGGGCACACAGGAGAGGCGCCCATTTGCGTCTCCACCCCTCCCCCACTCCTTCCTCTCTGTCTCTCTCTTCCCCTCCCGCAGCGAGGCTCCATTGGAGCGGAGATGGCCCGGGCGCTGGGGATGGCTCTGTGGCCTCTGCCTCAGGCGTTGGAGTGGCTCTGGACGCGGCAGAGCGACGCCCCGGAAGGGGCAGAGCGTCGCCCCCTGGTGGGCGTGCCAGGTGGATCCCGGTCGGGCGCATGCGGGAGTCTGTCTGGCTGCCTCCCCGTTTCCAGCTTCGGAGGAATGAAAAAAAAAAAAAGAAGATGTGGTACATATATACAATGGAATACTACTCAGCCATAAGAAAAAATGACATAGTGACATTTACAACAACATGGATGGACCCTGAGAACGTTATACTAAGTGAAATAATCATTTAGTATAAATCAGAAAGACAAAAAAATAAAAATAAAAAGTTCAGAACCATATGATTTCACACATAGGTGGGACATAAAACTGTGACTCGTGGACATAGACAAAAGTGAAGTGGTTACCAGACAGAGGGGGCTAGGGGGAGGGGAGTTAAGAGGAACAAATATATGGTGAAGGAAAATGATTTGACTTAGGGTGATGGACACACCACACAATCAACAGTTCAAATGCTATAGAGATGTTTACCTGAAATCCAGCTTCGGATTGGACCAATGTCAACCCACTGAATTTAGTTTCTTTAAATTTTTTTTTTTTAAGTAAGAGAAGGGGAGATAGAGAGACAAACTCCTGCATGCCCCCCCACCAGGATCCACCCAGCAAGCCCCCTACCGGGTGATGCTCCACCCATCCAGGGCGTTGGGTTGTTGCTCCATTGCTCAGAAACAGACATTTTTTTAGTGCCTGAGGTGGAGGCTATGGAGCCATCAGCACCCAAGGCCAACTTGCTCAAACCATTCAAGCCATGATTGTAAGAGAGGAAAAGAGAAAGAGAGAGAGAGAGGAGGGGAGAGGTGGAGAAGTAGATGGTTGCCTCTCTTGTGTGCCCTGAGCAAGAATCGAACCCAGAACATCTAACGCTCTAAAGATATTGGCCCTGGCTGGTTTGCTCAGTGGTAGAGCGTTGGCCTGGCGTGCAGAAGTCCGGGGTTCGATTCCTGGCCAGGGCACACAGGAGAAGTGCCCATTTGCTTCTCCACCCCTCCCCCTCTCCTTCCTCTCTGTCTCTCTCTTCCCCTCCTGCAGCCAAGGCTCCATTGGAGCAAAGATGGCCCGGGCGCTGGGGATGGCTCCATGGCCTCTGCCTCAGGCACTAAGACTGGCTCTGGCTGCAACAGAGTGACGACCTGGATGGGCAGAGCATCGCCCCCTGGTGGGCGTGCCGGGTGGATCCTGGTCGGGCACATGCGGGAGTCTGTCTGACTGCCTCCCCGTTTCCAGCTTCGGAAAAATACAAAAAAAAAAAAAAAAAGATATTAAGCCCAGGGCTCGATCTACCATCACTTCCCCTGAAAAAATCAAGTGACAAGAATCAATCTCCAGCCCTGGCCAGATAGCTCAGTTGGTTAGAATATTGTCCTGATGTGTAGATGTTGTCAGTTTGATGGGGGATCAAACTGACATACACAAGGCATACACAGGAACAGATCAATATTTCTGTCTCTCTCTCTCTGAAATCAATTAATCAATTTTAAAAAATCAAAGTCAGGCCAGATGTTTGACAGGAAGAAATGGCAGGCAGGGGCTGCTTGGATATGAGGTCTCTTATTTTTACAAAGAAGCTTTAACTGTCAAAATATGTTTTCCTGGGAAATCCAGAGACTCTAAAGACAAAGAATTTTGAGCTCACTAGCTTCATCAAAAGGAGAGCTCTATGGTAGCTACAGAAGGAAAATCTGGCAGAAGCCACTCTAACAAGTGATCAAGACCAACATCACCAGTAATATGACCGATTAGTAGCAGGAGTCCCAAGAAATAATGTTCTGAGGACACAACACCATTTTTGCGGTTCCTGCCAAGACTGAATAACCTCATTACAAATCGTGAGAAAACATTTGACGAACCTAAATTAAGGGACATTCGACTACCTACAAAAAGGGCAGGGTTACAGAAGATGAAAAAAGACCAAGAATGGTAGAAGGAGAACTGACAACTGGATGCAAAGTGGGATCCCACAGCATCCTAGGACAGAATGAGAACAGTGGTTGAAAACTGGTTTAGCTAATAGTACTGTACCAGTGGTAATTCTCTGCTTCTGAAAGCTGTGGTTATGAAAGATGTTAACATGAGAAGTCAAGTAAGGGAAATGTGGCAACTCTGTACTATTTTTGTAACTTTTCTGTAAATCTAAAATTGTTGAAAATAAAGGCTTTTAAAAATATGAGGGTCTTGCTTCAGACAGTGACTATGTTCAAGTGTATGTATATATATTATGTTTATGTATATATATATATTTTTTTAATCAAGTGAGAGGCAGGAGGCAGAGACAGACTGCTGCATGCACCCCAACTGGAATTCACCCAGTAAGCCTCCTACTAGGCGTTACTCTGCCTGTTTGGGCCGCTGCTCCGTTGCTTGGCACCCTAGCTATTTTAGTGCCTAAGGCAAGACCATGGAGCCATCTCAGTGCCCTGGGGCAACTTTGCTCGAACCATTTGAGCCATGGTTGCAGGAGAGGAAGGGGGGGGGGAGAGAGAGAGAGAGAGAGAGAGAGAGATGGAGGATGGTCGCTTCTCCTGTGTGCGCTGACCAGTAATCAAACCCAGGACTTTCACATGCCAGCCAATGCTCTACTGCTGAGCCAATTGGCCAGGGCCTATAGTTTTAAATAACAAACCATGCCATTACGGTTGTGGGGATCCCCACACTGGAGAACAATTGGTGTAGACGGACCAAGATGCCTGCCAACATCCCCCACCCTGATGCCTATATCCTCCTGTCCATCTCTGCCCATGTTAAACATGATTAAACAGGAAGAGTTATGAAACCCTTCCACATAATCCCTACACTGGAACTCCCCAAGGACGAGGCCTGGGCACATTTGTCTCTTTTCTACTAGGCCCAGCCAGGAACCAGGAACTGGGAAGGTACTCAGGAAACAAAACCAGGAACTGGGAAGGTACTCAGGAAACGATGGACAGCTCCAGTCTACTGTGCTCCCTTACAGCTGCCAGCAAACCAGCAACTTGCCTGGTTACAGCAAATGCTTCACAAGCTGTCCCAGATCTTTCCCTGCCACCAGCCGTGGGTCACAGATCCCGCTGGTGGAAACTACAGGGGGCTGGCTGATTTTGATCCAAACCAGAAAAACCTGACTCAGACGGTGCTGAGGATGCCAGGACTTTGCACAGGGTCTGTAGCACAGCAGGTTTTCTGATGTATCTTCTTTTCATTTCTGGATTGTTCTCCCAAACAGAACAAGCTATGCGGCCATGCTACTCAAGAAGCGGCTTCTTGCCCTCCTCATCTACTCTCAACCTCAAGAGAACAATGGAACTGGACCAGGAATGCTCTGATAATGCAATGGAAAGGCTGGGTGTTGAGGACACCTGGGCTAAAATTCTGGCCCACTAAGTTCTGTTTAAGTTGGAACAAGCTCTACCCCACTCCCTACCCCACTTTCTGAACCTCTTTTTCCACTACATTTTTTAAAAAGAAGGTAAATAGTCTAATAGTTTCTGATGGTCTTTGCAATTCTCAGGTTCTGTAAGTGAAGAAATTCGAGAAGCTATAGCCCTTCCATACATCTTTTATCTCCCAAGCAACTCTCCAGGGAGCACTTAACTAGGAAGCTGGAAAGTCAAAGCTTGGCTCTACAACTGCCCAAAATTAGTGGGCTACTTAGTGGGCTTGGCACCACTGGCCCAGAGGCTCCAGAAGTGGGGTCTTCCTTCACCAGAGAGAAGCACATATCTAAGCGAGAAGGCCTAATTTTAGGTTCCACACCCAACAACTAGAGCAGAAAACAGACATGCAGTGAGGCTCCCAGTGGGCAGCACATCCCGGAACTGGGACCAGGGGCTAGGAACCATGAGTAAGTTCTAGTTGTTTAAGGCGGGGTCTCCCAATGTGGCCATTTCCCCTATGACTTATCCCAGCACCTCCCCACACTTCTCTGCTCTGATAAAGAAAATGCAACAGAAAAAGGACTCAGTGGTTCCCAAGATGGTGACTCTCAGGAGTGGACAGAACCTTAAAGGCCACGATCCCTTCTACCATTCTCAAGAGGCTCAGACTAGCAGAATGATCCTGTGGGGCATCATTTGTGCCATGAAGTGCCCTTCGCTGATAATTCCCTCAGTCGCTGCCTCAGGCCTCTCTCCCTGCCTCCCCTCTTCCTGGGGCTACCTGGTCTTCCGTCTGGGTCTATCTCCCAGAGCTTCCAAATGGAGCTGAGAACATGAGACATGAGGACAGACACAATTTGATGGTCCCAGGTAAGGGGCAGGGAAGAGTAAGGAAATGCAAGGCCTTCCTCCAGCTCCCTAAAGTCCAGGAAGCCAGCACCAATGGGGGGGGCGGGGCTCTGAAAGTATGTACAAGGAGTGTCAGATGTGGAGTCTGGATCTCCCACTTCCAGTGCCTGCTCCCCTTAAAGCTGTGTGCCCTTGGGCATGTGGAGTCCCTTTCTGAGCTTTAATGTCTCTACCTGTAAGATAAGAATAATTCCAAAAGGCCCCAAGGGCAGCTGCAAGGCTTGATCTTCACCCCAATACAAATGTCCAATGTTTCCCAGATCTCGGAGGAGCAAAGGGGGTACAGGAAAGCTAAAGGGCTCCCAGACACCTTTCTGCAGGGCCCTCACTACACCCTGAAATCCACAGTGACATTAAAGCAAAAGGAAACTTCAGAAACTAACCAGCCCAACTCCTTAATTTTTTTTTTTGGCAGAGACAGGGAGAGTCAGAGAGAGGGACAAACAGACAGGAAGGGAGAGAGATGAGAAACATCAATTCTTTGTTGAGGTTCCTTAGTTGTTCATTGATTGATTTCTCGTATGTGCCTTGACCAGGGGGCTACAGCAGACTGAGTGACCCTTTGCTCAAGCAAGCGACCTTGAGCTCAAGCTGATGAGCTTTGCTCAAACCAGATGAGCCCGTGCTCAAGCTGGCGACCTCAGGGTCTCAAACCTGGGTCCTCCATATCCCAGTCTGATGCTCTATCCACTGCCACACCTCCTGGTCAGGCCCAACTCCTTAATTTTAAGAGAAGACAGACAGACCTGGAAAGGGAACAGAGCTGGCCCAGAGGCCTGAAGTGAGTGAAGAGAAAGGCCCCATCTGGAACCCAGGACTCCAAATTACACAAGCCTCAAGAGCCTGGCTGACAGCAGGCAGGAATAGGGTGCCTTTAGAGCAGGGGTCTCAAACTCAACTCAGCATGTGGGCCGCAGAGCAAGATCACAGCCATTCGGCTGGCCGCACTAGGTCTACAAAAGGCAACTGTTACGCAACACTTTTCTCACTGCAGTTGAAAACAAAAAAAAAAAATCAGTACAACAAGCACAATCATACATGCAGTTTACTCAGTGTCACAAAACGACCAGAAACTGTAGTTCGCATCACAACTGCTGTTAACTAAGCTAATATCTAGCTAGGATGCTAGAGAAATGAAAAATACAAGTAGGCCCCTAGGCTTACTTAATTTTATCCAAAATATTTTGAACTTTGTGGATTAGTCTGCGGGCCGCACAAAATTGTTCGGCGGGCCGCATGCGGCCCGTGGGCCGCAAGTTTGAGACCCCTGCTTTAGAGGAAGGGAGAATGCAGTGAGAACATAGCAGATGAAAGCAAACTGGAAGAACCATTTTCTAGGGCTGTTTAGTACAGAGACAAAGCGTGCCGAGGCTTAGCCACACCAGAGCTGCAATAGACCGCTGGTCATAATCACCACCCCAAGTCATTAAAATGCTCAACAAGCTGGCACACCCTCTATTAAAGAGGACTAGAATGTGCATGACACATTTTGGAAAGTTTTTCATCTACCATCATTAAAACAGAAGTTGTGATGCTTAAAGGGATAAACTTCAGCTACCAGGAAACTTACTTACATTCAGCAGCTCAGTGACAAATGTACCTTCTTGATGTATTACTGCCTACTTAGAAAGCCTCTCAGGGTACATGGAAATCAGTCAGCCACGGTTTTACCCAGATTGAGCAAGAAACAGTTTAAAACCACACGGATTCCACAAATTTTTATTTTACTCACTCACATGTTCTTTCTAGTGGCTACCAGTTAAACATAGCTAGTTCTCAGGCTTCCCCAGCCCATGGTGCTGTCTGCCCTGCCGCCTTCTCCTTGCTTCCATACACATGGTAACTTTCATCTAATGCTGTTGACATTCATATTTGGCTTCAAGAACTAAACCACAGCCCCTAGGGAATCCAAGCTGCCAAGTGTTTTCAGCCCTCCCATCCCTGCTGGGTTAAGAGGTCAGCTATTAAGCCCCTCTGGTTCTACAACACCCATGAGAGAGGGTTAACTGAAGAAAGCTTCACTACATATTAGATACAGAAAAACGTAGTTTTTCAAAGCAGGGCTAGGCCCATGCAAGTAAAGCATGCCCCTCCCAGCTCCCACAAAGCTGTAGGAGATAAAGATGAACATCCATCTTAGGAGGCAGGTCCCCTTGAGGCTGTTTCAATGAACAGAGCCAGCCGGCCTGGTTCCGTCCTGCCTTACAATGCAGGGCAAGCAGCAACACGCACGGCCCAGCAGCAAGGGTAAAGCCATCTGGGCCAGCCACTTTCCCTTCAGTAACTTGCCTGGCCTGTACCAGATGAGCCCTCATCAACAGTCTCTCAGGCCTTCAGGCAGGGAAGCAGAAACCAATAGAAGCTCTGTACCAGGAGAAAGCAACCAAACCTATTAAGTTGCCTGGCTCAATCCCAGCATCCCAGCTCTAGAACCACCTAGAAATTGACCTCAAAATAATTTATAAGAACTTAAGAAGCCCCAGGTGAGGCACAGCTGACCTGGTAGAAGCTCTAGCCCTACTGATAATCATTCTGGGCTGGCAGATACAGCAGACCTTTCCCTAAGAGACTGACCTACATATCAAAGGGGGCTTCAAAAGGGCACTGGGGGTACTGGGCTAGCAGTGAGTCCTGCTTGCTCGTGTCTGTAGGAAAATCTGCAGAGAAGGTCCAAGCGAAACTTCCCTGTATTCCCAATTCCTAAATTCTCAGATCCACACGCTCCAACTCTCGGAAGGAGAAAATGCCCAGGAAGATGCCCTGAGCCATCCAGGACCCTTTCCTCTCCTGTCAGACTCCTCACACTTCTCCCTCTGCCTTCGAGAACTCCACAGATCCCACACGGCTACTCAGGCCTGGGTTTAATCTCAGCTCTGGCACTTGCTGGCTGTGCTGCCAACCTCGTCAGCCTCAATGGGCTCACCATAAGCTAAGGATACTACCTGCAACATGACCATTATGAAGAATAAAACTGCTCACACAGCCTGCTCAACAGGGCTGGCTATAATGGCTGCTCAGTGAATGACAGTTGTTACTGTGTCTTCTACAAGCTGGCAGGGTTCTCTGAAACCTAGTTTGAAAAAATGCTAGAGACTCAAGAAGCTGCCAAGGTCTTGGCCACCCTAGGAAGCTTCAGTCCTCATTGTGGTCAAGGGGGCAGGGGTGGGGCTGGGTGAGTAAGGCAGCACCAAGATACTGACTGCCTGGCATCAGTGCAAATCAGCAAGATGTTGACTCCCTGGGAACTAGGGCAGCCACAGGCCTACTTGTCCTGTCACTACCTGTCCAAGTCACCTTTTCTCAGAAATTGTCCCATCCCAACTACCATTCTGAATGCTCAATATGTTCTTCAAACCCAATGTGCTAAAAAATGACCAATGACAAGGCCCTTGTAAGTGACAGGTCTCTGAGCACACTGGGAGCACAGCTCAGCTGGCCACTCCAGCTTTTCTCACTTTCAAGTGCTAACTGGTCTGGATGGGGCCTATTTCATCACCTTTCTCAGGGCGCAGAGAGCTCGGAGAGGCACTGGGCTGGAACACATCAGCACAGGAGCTATCCTGTCACCTTTTGCCCCCCACCCCCACTCAACATTTTGCTCTCTCTTCAACCAATGTTCTTTTGTTTATTTTTGAGAAAGAGAGAGGGACAGAAAGGGACACACAGACAGGAAGAGAGAGAAACAAGAAGCATCAATTCTTTGTTGCATCTCCTTAGTTGTTCAATGATTGCTTTCTCATGTGCCTTGACCAAGGGGCTACAGCAGAGTGAGTGACCCCTTGCTCAAGCCAGCAACCTTTGGGCTCAAGCCAGTGACAATGTGGTCATGTCTATGATCCCACACTCAAGCCAACGACCCTGTGCTCAAGCTGATGAGTCCCGCTCAAGCTGGATGTGACTGTGCTCAAGCTGGTGACCTCAAGGTTTTGAACCTGGGTCCTCTGTGACCTAGTCCGACGCTCTATCCACTGTGCCACCACCTCTCCTCAACCAATGTTTAAGCACCAAAACTGATCTCACAACCTTCCCCTGGACAAGACTGTGGGATTAGGGAGGGGACTGAACCTTCCATGTCTGTGTCCTTGGTGCCTGGTACATAGGGGTTGGTGAAATGTTCTCAGGCACATGGTACCAGCTACATGGCATATAGGTACAGCCAAAATGCGGTTAGATGCTCTACAGAGAGCACAAGTCTCCTGAGTGAAGGGATTATTGATTTTAACCTGTGTAGTGAGTGATTATCAGCACTCAAGTCTGAGAAGTCAGGGAGGCTCTGTGGGATATAAGACTGTGGCCAACTGTGGCACCACATAGCACATGAAAAGGATACTGTAAAGCAGAAATAATAAAGAAAGCAGGTGCCAGGTCTGCAAGTATTTGGGCGAGTCTTCCCAACTAAGTAAAAGCAAAACCCCAGGCTGCTGACAAGGTGCACAGGTGAACAAAACGACCCTCAATAACACAAGATACCTGGCTCCACTGGCAGTGGATGATCCTGGGGGCTGGTGCTGAGGTCCCAGGTGGGAGAGGCTGGAGAAGTAAAAGGACTGATGCCCCAAGGAGGGCAGCACCCCACTCCAGGGGTTGGTGGTGTTCAGCCTGGGTGCAGACCTGGCCCCAGAGAGTGAGGGCTTATTGTATGGGGCAAAGGCCTGGTGGGCCCCAAAGACAACAGCAGTCCTTTGGGGGGGCTGAGGGATAGGGTATGCAGGGAGGCTGGTCATGGAGTGGCGGTAGTGACCTGACACAGGGCCAGTTCCACCATTGTTGAGGCACTGATGGCAAGAGCAGACAACTCCCATGTGGCCTGGTGGAGCAATGATGTTGGTCACTGGGTAAGGAGGACCTGCTTGGCGTCGCACGCTACGACAGAAGCTCGAAGTCTTGTTGGTCTGTGTGTAGGTGGCATAGTTGACAATGTAGTTGTACCCCAGAGATGCCAAGTCCACGAGCTGGTTGCCCCTGGCCACCTGCTGCTCCAGATAGTCACAAATGCTGGCTTCATAGGCTGTCCAGGAGCCATCGTCACTGAGCCACTCCCAGACAATGCCCCGGCCCAGGGCTGAATACTGTGGGAACAGGTGCCTCCGCACAGCCCGCATGGTGCCTGTTTGAAAAGAATATTACATACAAATGGTTAATCTGCTAGCACCCTCAAAACAAAGGGAGCTTAAAAATTATTTTTTCTATAACCAAAATAAACCAATATGATCACAGTATATATAGGGTCATGGTGCCATTTGACCTAAAAGCTGGCAGTGGTTGTTCTGTCCATATTTTGAGTGAAAGATAGAAAGCTCTCTTTAGATAAAGAAACTGTGGCCCAAAGGAATCAAGCAGCAGCAGGGAATCTGTGCTCCTGGGCAGGAGTTAGGGATGCTGGAAGCCTAGGTCAAGGAATTGCTATGGCTCAGACTCAATTAGGCTATAAAAAATATTTCGAATGATGAGACTTATCTAGCAGCTTCACTTAAAAATTATTTTAATTTATTTATTTTTAGAGAAAGGAGAGGAGAGGAGAGGAGGAGAGAGAGAGAAAGAGAGAGAGAGAGAGAGAGAGAGAGAGAAAGAAGAAGCAGGAAGCATCAACTCATAGTAGTTGCTTCCTGTATGTGCCTTGACTGGGCAAGACCATGGTTTTGAACAGGCTATCTCAGTGTTCCAGGTTGACACTATCCACTGGGCCAGCACAGGTTAGGCTTAAAGGTGGAAGTTTTTTGTTTTGTTTTGTTTTTGCTTTATCTAAAATAGGTTATATCATATATCAGCTTTTTTTTTTTAAGAGAGAGACAGACATAGACAGGAAGGGAGAGAGATGAGAAGCATCAACTCATGGTTGTGGCACTTTATTTGTTCATTGATTGCTTTCTCATATGTGCCTTGATGGGGGGCTCCAGCCAAGCCACACTCAAGCCAGCAACCCTGCGCTCAAGCCAGATGAGCCTGTGCTCAAGCCAGTAACCTTGGGGTTTTGAATCTAGGTTCCCAGAGTCCCAGGACAACGCTCTATACACTGCACCACTGCCTGGTCAGGCTCACTTAAAAAATTGAAAACAAAAAAGTATACGTCACCATGTTAAAGTTAATTTTCTAAGTAAATTTTTAAAAATTTTAAAAAAGAAAAGAAAAAAGTATAAAGAAAATTAAGCCCTGGCCAGATAGCTCAAGTGGTTAGAGCATCATCCCAAAGCACAGAGGTTACTGGTTTGATTCCTGGTCAAGGCACATATAGGAACAAATCAATGTGCCTGTCTCTCCCTTCCTCTCTCACTAAAATCAATACAATAAACATAAAAGAAAAGAAAATCATCCATAATCCAACTGCCAAGAGGAAAACACACAATTAATATTGCAATACATTTCTTCCCATCTAGTTTTCTAGCCACATACTTTCAGGTAGTTGACAATCACACTGAAAAACTTTTCCTGCTATTTTCATGTATTATGCCATGAGTATTTCATGTCTCTAAAATTCATTATTAAGCATTACATAATTCTCTTATATGAATGTACCGTTCCCTCTGACTTCTCAAGTAGCAAATATTGGGTAACATCCTGTGCTTAGCTTATATTCTTAATAAAATCAAACCTGAAGATTAAAGAGAAAAAGAAAAACATAAATTTAAGCCATGTTTCCAACAGCACCTGATGAAAGATGATCACTGCAATTAAATTCCACCTGGTCTCCTGACTGCAGCAGCCCTGCCTCCATCCAAGCAGCTAGAGAGATGCTCTTAACCCCCAACCAGATTATGTCACTCCTCTGCCCAAATCCTCCCATGGCCCCCTCTTTCAGAATAAAAGCAGTCTCTCTGAGGGACTGAATAGCACTGCAGAACTTGCCTCTCCCCCACCCTTCCTGTCTGTCTCCGTCCCTTGCCAGTGCCACCGAAGCTCAAATTTCAAATTGACCTTTCC
Source organism: Saccopteryx leptura (assembly GCF_036850995.1). Lineage (NCBI taxonomy): Eukaryota > Metazoa > Chordata > Mammalia > Chiroptera > Emballonuridae > Saccopteryx > Saccopteryx leptura. The sequence continues at coordinate 190,846,480 of NC_089506.1, forward strand.
CAACACTACACTTCCACTCCCTGATAAACACTCACTGCTATCTAACATAATACACAATTTATGCATTATTTATCTTGTTTGCTACCTTCCTCAGTTTCCTGAAAACATTATGAAGGGACTTTTATCTACGTCCAACAGACTGAAGTCTTAGTTCTCACTCGCCTGGAATGCTGCTATAGGGATCAGAGCAGGGTTTCTCAGTCTCGAAACAAGTGACACTCTGGGCCAATAATTACTTGTCACGGGGTTGATCCTGTGCACTGTAGGATGTTTAGCAGCATCCCTGGCTACTACCAACTAGATGCCAGTAGCATCCTGCCTCACAGTCATAACAATCAAAAATGTCTCCAGACATTATCAAATGTCCTGTGGAACAAAATCACCTCCAGCTGAGAACCACTGGGTTAGAGGGACAGAGCAAGCTCTGGGAGGAAGTTGGTGGCCCCATTTTCAGTAATACTGATCAAAACATCTAATAAAACCAAACACGAGTGCACAGGAGAGTGAAGTAACCGCCCAGATCACACTGCTATGGCACACTAGAGCCGGAACTCATCACCAGGCCCTCCTAACTAGCATGGCACACCACCTCTATGCTGGCTGCCTGCCAGTGAGAGCTCAAATCTCCGCAGGTGGAGAAAGGCATTCTTGCTTTGGGAACAAGGGGGAAAGGGGCTGAGAGGGCCTCTGCACCATGCTCCTAAGGCACCCTCTACTACTAAGAGGTATAGCAGGGACTCAAGTAAGTTGTTTCATTAAAATGTTGATGAGATGCCATAGGAATTTTCCTCTTGTTTATATCCATCAGCCTGTGGTAAACTGGTTTCATTATACATCCTTTCATTTAAAGTCACAGAACCGCGTGACCTGTGGTGGCGCAGTGGATAAAGAGTTGACCTGGAAATGCTGAGGTCACCGGTTCAAAACCCTGGGCTTGCCTGGTCAAGGCACATATGGGAGTTGATGCTTCCAGCTCCTCCCCCCTTCTTTCTCTCTCTCTCTCCTCTCTCTCCCTCTCTGTCTCTCTCTCCTCTCTAAAAAATGAATAAATAAATAAATAAAAAAGAAAAGGGGTCACTTAAAAAATAAATAAATAAATAAATAAATAAATAAATAAATAAATAAAGTCACAGAACCTATTGCCTGACTGGTGGTGGTACAGTGGCTAGAGCGTTGACCTGGGACACCAAGGTCCCAGATTTGAAACCTTGAGGTTGCCAGCTTAAACGCAGGCTCATCCAGCTTGAACATCAGATCATTAACATGATCCCATGGTTGCTGGCTTGAGCCCAAAAGTCAATGGCTTGAAATCCAGGGTCACTGGCTTGAGCCTAAGGTTGCTGGCTTTGCAAGGGGTCACTGGATCAGATTGAGACCCCCAGGTCAAGGCACATGTGAGAAGCAATCAATGAACAACTAAAGTGACAACACAACTATGAGTTGACACTTCTTATCTCTCTCTCCCTTCCTGTCTCTTTCTCTCTCTCTAGCTAAAAAGAAAAGTCACAGAACATATTGACAACACTACGTAAACACTTATTATACATCTCACACTGTGTGACTTGCTATCACTCACAGTACCCACCTCCCAACCATGTACATTTCAGGGACAGAACTAGCTCTGAGAGTCAGTTCTGTTAACTCCAATGCCTAGATCAGCACTGACCCAAGGCAGGTGCTCGGATACATACTAGAGGCAGAACGTGTCTTACCAGTGTCCTGGCGGAACTGGGTCCAGCTGGGGAGGTCGATGATGTAAGGGGCCAGCGAGGGATCAGCTTGACCTAAGGGGATGCTGTGGGCCAGACTCCCCAGCCCAAAGCGCTGGCCCTTCTGCTGGACAAACTGCTGCTCGATGTAGCTGCAGACAGTGGCACTGTAGGGGTGCCAGGTGCCCAGGCCATCCTGCCACTCCCACACAGCCACTGCCACAGGGCTGGTGTACATCTGAGCCAGGGAGGAGCTTGGGGCCATGGCCATCTTCCCCAGCACTCCCTGTTTCCCAAACGGCTTTAGACCACTCTGAGCTGGTGTTTCCGGTTCATTGCCCAGTGTTTCCAGTAGACCTGTAAACAGGACAAACATGCAGTTACCAGAGCACACAGGGGCCCTGCCAGTCAGCCTCAGTGCAGGGGAAAAAAATCATGCTTTTTCCACAGTCGCTTTTTCCCCCTAATACCTTCAGGCATCTTGAATCAAATAACTGATCCTATCTCTTTGCTCAGGCAGCCAGGAAGAATTCAAAGTCAATCAAGCAGCCTACCTACCTCTGCAAATATTCAAGAAGATATAGTAAAGTGAATTTTAGGTGCTGATCATCAGCCCAGCTTCTGTCTCTTTACCAATAGTTTCCCTCTGACCCACTACTAAATGTATCTTTTATATATACTATATGTATTTTCACAAGTCACCCCAAATCTTTTGTGGACTGAGGCAATGATGACTCCTCACACCTCTACAGTTTCCAAAGCAGGTTTCTTTGTTTTCTCCCACACCACAAATGGGAAAATCTGGGTTTCAATAAAGACTGGGACTCGAGGATGCCCAGTGGCTCAATGGCAGAGTTGGGACTCACAGCATGGGTCCTTGCTCCATCTGAGTGTCTGGGCTGCCCCAGGAGGCACCATTAATCATGAAGGATGTCATCAATAAACATTAAAATAGCCTGATCTGTGGTGGTGCAGTGGATAAAGCATCGACCTGGAATGTTGAGGTCACCAGTTCAAAACCCTGGGCTTGCCCAGTCAAGGTACATTCGAGAAGCAACTACTATGAGTTGATGTGTCCCACTCCTCCCACCCCCCTTCTCTCTCTCCTCTAAAAATCAGTAAATAAATTCACATTATTTACTGATGATAAAATAACACATTAAATAAAATAAAAAAAACATTAAAATCTAGCTGCTGAGGCCTGGCCTCTCTGCACTCTACTTCCTGGGCCTGGGCCTCACTGACCAGTGGTCAGATCCAAAGTTTACACCCATCCTCCAAGGCATTCTTTTCCCAGTTACTCCAGCCTGTCATCTTCCCTTGTATACTCTATTCATCCTTCAGGCCCAGCCTGTCACTCAGGGAGCCTTTCCCTGGCCACCCAACACATGAACTCCTTCACAGCACCATTCAGAACTCTATGCTAATTACATGTATGGGTATGAAGACATTCTGTGTCTTTCTACCCCACCCCCAAGAGCACCCCCACTAACAGGTGAGTCTGCCCTGTCCACAACCTTATCACCAGCCCCAGCATAGGCCTTGTGACCTAGTTTTATACACGTTAGTTCAAAACATGGCTGAATGGAAGGGGATGATGCTCTTATGCACCTGCAGCTATCTGAAGGGGAAAAGAAGTCTATGAATGTACTTTATCATGGCAGTCCCCCAGAGCACCTGCTCCCAGAGAGTGTGAGGACCAGGACCAACATGTAATGGTGAGCACCAAATGTACTCATCTCATTTAGAGAAGGGAAAGGAGGAAGGGAGAGAGGAACCTGCACCTCAAGTCCTGTTACAGCATGCTCATGCAGGCCTGGTGCCAACAGGGTTCCCATACAAACCCTTAAGCACAGACATTGAAGTTTATCCTTATTTTACAGATGAGGAAACCGAGGTGCAGATAGTTACAGTGACTTGCTTACATAGCTAGTAATAATGCTGGGACCCTGGGCTTTCACTGCTCTCCCTAAGTTTGCATACCATCAAGGTTTCGATGAGAAGGCCAAAACCACTGCCCCACAAGGAAGATATTAATAGATCTGGAGCAGCATGTGAAAGGAAACAGGCATGGGCTCTGGCATCAACACATTACTGACTTATTCTACGCTCCTCACTGTATCACCCTGATTAAGGTACCGAAACTCTCCAAGCTGGCTTTTTCTTTCATTTGGAAAAGAAGATACCAGTATCTGCTCTAAGTGCTTGTCATGGGGATTAAAACAGAGATGTGTATAAAGCACCCAGCAAAGCACCAGGCACAAAGCAGGTATCAGCAAATCTTGGCCTCCCTCCCTTTCCTGTCCCCCTCAACCCCAGCATTTCCCCACCCATCAAATCTAGGTGAGGAGTGGCAGCCTGCAGCAGTGCTGAACCACACAGCATGAGAAAGGAGGCAATGAGTCACATCTGCAATAACTGAGCACACCTGTGGTGCTACGGCTGCCACTGAGCTACCAACTGCTCCAATAAAAGCACACATCCACCCTGGAGGACTGGGCCTGGGATGCCCTTGGGCTGGCTGGCTTATTAACTCAGTGCCTGCAATTAGAAGTCTCTGGAACCACATCCAGGTACAATCACAGAACCAGTTTCAGAGCCAATTATTCCTGAGTCTGGACTTTCCTCCCGGCAACTCCTGGCAGGCATCACTCATCTCTCAGGGAGCAGACACCTCCTATATGTCAGCACACATGGCATGTCCATACATCCCCAAATTAACTAACTTGCAGAACTTTTCCAAACAGCCTGGGAAATACAGTGGAGAACTTTAGCTAAAGCTTCTCATGAAAGTGTTCAGTCTCCACAGACCGCGGGCCCACCACTGTCCAAGCCCTGTCTGGGTACTGGAGACCCAGAGACGAAGCAGTCATGGCACAGAGCACCTCTGTGCCCAGCTCCTCTCCCATCTCATATCAAGACCTCCACCTATGTCTAGCCACATTAAATTCTAGCAAGTGCCAGAACATTCAGAGCCATGTCCCACCTCCCAGCCATTGATCCTGCTGATGTATGTGTCTAGACTTCCTGTCCCCTCTCTACTTAAGCCAAGCCAATAGGTCCACTTTTCCAGACTCAACCACAGCACCCTCCCTCCTCAACCCTCTGACCTCCACCCTCATGAGCATCTTCCCTACACATTCCATTTACCCTTGCTTTCAGTGTCTGTCTCCCACTGGAACAGTAACACCCTGAAGGCAGAGCCAAGACTGACCCAACACTGAGGCTGCAGTTATTTAATGTCCAGTATCCCAGAGGGTCTGATATACCAGAGGACAAAAGAGAGGTGAACCTTCTGCTCCAGGGGCCAGGCATTTGAGGCACTGCCCAGAAATGCCTACTGGCGCTCCACCTGAACACGGCAATTATGCACATATAGCAGCCCTGTCAATGCAACCATTCTCTACAACAACCTCAGTCATTTGTTTCAGTTCCTAACAAGAAGGCTACTTAGTGTTCTTAATTATGAAAATTATTATAATTGGCCATGGTAAAAAGCCTGAATCTGGAAGCAACCTAAATAATGGAATTCTTGCCTGACTGATGGTGGACTACAAGTCTTAAAAATGTTTAGAAAAGCCTTACAAACCTAAGATAATGCTCACAACAAATAAAAAATACAGGCTATATAAGTGCACACACTATGCTGTCCAGCAGGTTGGTATGCCATTTGTTGAGCACCTACTATGTGGCACACACTCAGCTTGGTGCTTTTGTCATCCAGCTTTGTCAACTCTCAATCACCCCTGAACATAAAAAATTACTCCCATTTTATACACAAGAGAACTGAGGCCAAAAGAAATTAAGAACTTACCCAAGGTCAGGCAGCCAGTCTGTGACACTATAAAGTCCATGCTCTTTTTATCTTATATAAAATAATTTTTAAAATGCTAGAGAAACAACTCTGAAACATTAATAAGAGTGATGGAGCCTGACCAGGCAGTGGCACAGTGGATGAAGTGTCAGACTGGGATGCGGAGGACCCAGGTTCAAAACCCCAAGATTGGCCCTGGCCGGTTGGCTCAGCGGTAGAGCGTCGGCCTGGCGTGTGGGGGACCCGGGTTTGATTCCCGGCCAGGGCACATAGGAGAGGCGCCCATTTGCTTCTCCACCCCCATCCCCTCCTTCCTCTCTGTCTCTCTCTTCCCCTCCCGCAGCCGAGGCTCCATTGGAGCAAAGATGGCCCGGGCGCTGGGGATGGCTCCTTGGCCTCTGCCCCAGGCGCTGGAGTGGCTCTGGTCGTGGTGGAGCGACGCCCTGGAGGGGCAGAGCATCGCCCCCTGGTGGGCAGAGTGTCGCCCCTGGTGGGCGTGCCGGGTGGATCCCGGTCGGGCGCATGCGGGAGTCTGTCTGACTATCTCTCCCCGTTTCCAGCTTCAGAAAAATACAAAAAAAAAACAAAACAAAAACCCCAAGATTGCCAGCTTGAATGCAGGCTCATCTGGTTTGAGCAAGGCTCACCAGCATGAGCCCAAGGTCACTGGCTTGAGCAAGGGGTCACTTGGTCTGCTGTAGACCCCAGTCAAAGCACATACGAGAAAGCAATCAATGAACAAACAACTAAGGTGCCGCAACGAAGAATTGATACTTCTCATCTCTCTCCTTTCCTGTCTGTCCCTGTATGTCCCTCTATCTCTCTCTGTCTGTCACAAAAAGAAAAAAAAAGAGTGATGGAGCCTGACCAGGCAGTAGCACAGTGGATAGAGTGTCAGCCTGGGATGCTGAGGACCCAGGTTCAAAACCTCGAGGTCACCCACTAGAGTGCAGGGTCACCAGCTTGAGCATGGGGTCATAGACATGATCCCATGGTCACTGGCTTGAGCACTAAGGTTGCTGACTTGGCTGGAGCCCCCTGGTCAAGGCACATATGAGAAAGCAGTCATTGAACAATTAAGGTGCCACAACTACGAGTTGATGCTTCTCATCTCTCCATCTCTCTTTAAAAAAGAGTGGTAGAATTATAGAATATTTTTTACCTGTTTCTGCACTTACAAATGTCCTACGGTGGGTATATTACTTTTTATGATCAAACCAAAAAAAATTTTTTTTAATACCAACAACTTTGACCACACATATACAAAAAATTCCTTCTTTCCCTGGTATTCTGTTGTGGAATTTAGCTGCAGGTCCCTGTCCACAGCACTGTGGCTCTAAAGCACAGAGGAATGCTGCCATTCTACCAGAGGTGTTTTCACACAAAAGAAAAACATTACGTGTGTCCAAAAGTCTTTCTAGTTGCAGAGGATTTAGAAAAGCTTTAGAACAAGATCTGCACTGGCACAAGAATATGAGTGAAATCATCCTGCCTAAATGTGGGCCCTCAGGTGGGTGAACCACACAAATGGACCCCACTACAGCTGTGGCCTCTGGGAAAAAGGCCCTGGGTGTGGTTTTTAAAGTCAGTCAGCCTGAGTCACTGTTAACATGCCAACACATAAGGCAGGATCCATTTCATTCCTCCAAAGCCCACTGAAATATATAACAGCTTAGCCCACACCTGAACTTCGCAGTTCACCTTTCAGTCCACACTACTGCCAGTGTCTGTCCTGCCTCTGTTGTCCTGAATGGACATGAAGATGACCTGTCAGACCCCTACTCTCGGGTCATACACATTGCACTTCACTCAATCTCCCATGTGCTCACTGACCTTGGGACAGTCACTTCCCTTTCTTTAGGCTCTACTACTCAGGTGGTTGGATGAGTTTTCCAGCCTTCCATGAGCGGCAGAACCTTTTTCCAAATGTGACTGTGTGCCATCCATTGATACGTAAAACACAGAAACATGGTGTGCTCTTTTTGACACGGAGATGGACTCCATTCCTACTTCCCAAGAGGTCCAGGAAGTTCTTCTGCAGAACAGAAGAGTTCTGAGGAGCATGATTGGAAACTGGTGACACCAGGTGACTTCAAGCCCTATTTTCTAAGCTCCCTCACTTTCAGGCTCTTTTCAAAAAGTATGGCCTGAAACTCCATACCCTACCACGTGACACAATGAGCATGACCTTCAAAGACTTCTTAGAGTACAGCCCGCCACCCAGGCACTATTAGGAAGCCTTCCCACAGACCTGGGAAGGTCAAATTCTGCACACAAATGCATCACTGAAGTATTCTACTTTACTAGAAATGTTGCTTGTAATACAAATTAAAAACAATGGAATATTCTTTTTTGCCTATCAAAGTAGTAAAAATAACTTAATTTCAACATTCAGTGCTAGCTAGCAACAGCAAATAGAGACTTTATACTGCTGGAAAGGATAAAACTTTCCAGAAAACAGTTGTGTAATATGTATCAAGAAGTTTAAAAACGTTTACTCGTTTTGACCCAATAATTAAGAATATATCTAAGAAGAATTTAGAAAATCTTCAATATAAAGATATTCATCATAGCACTATTTTAACTAGGCAAAAGAGAAGCATAAAGAAAACTTAAAAACGTATCAAAAGGTTAACAACAACTGCCTTTGAATAGAAAAACTATAGGAGATGTTTTGTTTCTGAAGTATAACTTGTTATAAGAAACAAATCTCTTTAAAATGCCTATTTATTTGCGTAGTTACTTTTTCTTTTTTTTTTTTTCCCAAAGTGAGAAGCAGAGGGAAGGCAGACAGAGACTCCCACATGAGCCCGACCGGATACACCCAGCATGCCCACCAGGGACGATGCTCTGGGCGCTTCTCCTGTGTGTCCTGGCCGGGAATCGAACATGGGACTTTAACACGCTGAGCCAATGTTCTACCACTGAGCCAACTGGCCAGGGTCTACTTACTTATTTTTTGTGACAGAGACAGAGAGGGGAAGGGAGAGATAAGCATCAATTCTTTGTTGCGGCACCATTGACTAGTTTCTCATATGTGCCTTGACGGGGGTAGGGGGGCTGCAGCAGAGCGAATGACCTCTTGCTCAAGCCAGCAATCTTGGGCTCAAGCCAGCAGCCATGGGCTTCAAGCCAGCAACCTTTGGGCTCAAGCCAGCGACCATGGGGTTATGTTTATGATCCCGCGCTCAATCCAGCAACTCCACGCTCAAGCCAGCAACCTTGGGGTTTCGAATCTGGGTCATCTGCATCCCAGTCCAACGCTCTGCTTGGGCAGGCTTGTTTTTATTTATTGATTTTAACCCTTTCCAGAGAGAAAGGGAGGGACGGAGGGAGAGAGAGAGGGAGGGAGGGAGGGAGGGAGGAAGAGTGCGTGACAGAGAACAGGGGAAAGAGGGAGAGAGAAAGAAACATCAATTTGTTGTTCCACTTATTTATGCATTCACTGGTTGATTCTTGCATGTGCCCTGATCAAGGATCAAATTCCCAGCCTTGGCATATCAGAATGATGCTCTAATCAACTGAACTATCCAGCCAGGGCAAAAATGCCTAACACTTTTAAAAGATCATAAACATAAACCAAAGCATCACCACCATTACTCTGCATCACTACTTTAATGGCTGCTACTGCCCTGGCTGCGTGGCTCAGTGGATAAAGCACTGTTCTGGCACGCCCAGGTAAACAGGTCATATCCCCAGTCAGAGCACACTGGATAAGCAGTCAATAAATATACAACTAAATGGAACAATTAAGTGGAACAACTAAGGGGAACAGTGAGTTGATATTTCTCTTTCTCTCCCCTTCCTCTCTCTCTCAATTAGTGGGAAACTATTTTTTTAAATAGCTGCTACTATCCCAACAGGGTTTCACTAACAGGCCTTGTCAAAGTACCATGGCACCTCCTTGCCAAGAGACAGCCCCCATCCCTAAGTTCCAAAAAAATGCATAAAACTGACCATCCAGGTGCCTAAACTTTAACAATAGGTAAGCACTGCAAGATGGAGCTGGATTTTTTTTTAAATTGGTCCTTTTTTATTTTATTTTTTTTAATTTTTATTTATTTACTTTTTTACAGGATCAGAGAGTCAGATAGAGGGATAGATAGGGACAGACAAACAGGAACGGAGAGAGATGAGAAGCATCAATCATCAGTTTTTCGTTGCGACACCGTAGTTGTTCATTGATTGCTTTCTCATATGTGCCATGACCACGGGCCTTCAGCAGACTGAGTAACCCCTCGCTTGAGCCAGTGACCTTGGGTCCATGCTAGTGAGCGTTTTTTGCTCAAGCCAGATGAGCCCGCGCTCAAGCTGGCAACCCCAGGGTCTCGAACCTGGGTCCTTCCGCATCCCAGTCCGACGCTCTATCCACTGTGCCACAGCCTGGTCAGACGGATTTTTTTTTTTTTAAGATTTTATTTATTCACTTGAGGAGGAGGGGGAGTGGGAAGCATCAACTTGTAGTTGCTTCCTCATATTTGTGCCTTGACCAGGCAAGCCCAGGGTTTTGAACCTGCAACCTCAGTGCTCCAAGTTGACGCTCCATCCACTGTGCCACTACAGGTCAGGCAAGATGGCACTATTGTTTTAGAAAGAGATGGCTCAGGCCCTGGCCGGTTGGCTCAGTGGTGGAGCGTCGGCCTGGCGTGCGGGGGACACGGGTTCGATTCCCGGCCAGGGCACATAGGAGAAGCGCCCATTTGCTTCTCCACCCCCATCCCCTCCTTCCTCTCTGTCTCTCTCTTCCCCTCCCGCAGCCAAGGCTCCATTGGAGCAAGGATGGCCCGGGCGCTGGGGATGGCTCCTTGGCCTCTGCCCCAGGCGCTAGAGTGGCTCTGGTCACGGCAGAGCGACGCCCCGGAGGGGCAGAGCATCGCCCCCTGGTGGGCAGAGCTTCGCCCCTGGTGGGCGTGCCGGGTGGATCCCGGTTGGGTGCATGCGGGAGTCTGTCTGACTGTCTCTCCCCGGTTCCAGCTTCAGAAAAAAAAAAAAAGAGAGAGAGAGAGAGAAAAGAGATGGGTCAGCCACTGCCACCCAAAACTTACTAGGTTTCTGAGACACAAGGAAACTAACACATGATTTGCTCCTTGCACACTGGGCCAATGGAAGGGAAGTGACAGCTCCTCTTCTGGCTGTGTCTGCCTTGAGCCCTCCAGCGACAGGTCAGAGTAGAACCGTCCAAACAGGGCCTGAGAAAGCCACAGCGACCTACAATTCCCTTGCGGGATACCTCCACCAGCACCAAGTACCTGCTGCTCCTGTGCCTGGAGCAACCTGATCACCTGCAGTAAAAAAAGCACTAGCTACCAACCAAGAGCTTACTATCCACCAGGCGTTGTACTACCATATAAAAGTTCTCATTTAATCCTCACAATCCTGAGGTGTAAGTATTATCTCTATTTTATAAATGAAAAAAGTAAGGCAAAAGAAGAAAAGCAATTTGCCCAAGGAATACACAGGTAGAAGTAAAACCAAATCTGGCTCTGGCTGGCTAGCTCGGTCAGTTAGTGTCATCCCGATGTACAAAGGTTGCTATTTCGATTCCCGGTCAGGACACATATAGGAACAGACCAATGTTTCTGTTTCTCCCTTCCTCGCTCTTTAAAATCAATAAATAAAATTTAAAAATAAAAAATAAAATAAAACCAAATCTGTTTCCAAAATCCACCAAGACAGAAGAGATAAACCGATGCTGGACATCTCAGCTGACATATGTGTTTTCTTGGCCTACAGTTGTGTTGTTTTTTTTTAAATTGAGCTAATGTTTAAAAATTAGAATATTTACCATTTTTTAAAAATCCAGATTTCCAGTTTTTTAAAAAACAGAGGAGCTGGCAACATTTGCAGGCCTGATTTATTATTCTTCCAGAAACAACTAGCTAGTACACACTCTCCAGGTTACCAGTTACCATGACTCCCCATGACAGGAATCGGCCAACCTTTCCTTAAAGGGTCAGAAACTACTTATCTTATGCTTTGCAGAACAAAGGGTGTCTGTTGCAACTATGCAGCTCTGGCACTATAACATGAAAACAGCCATTGACAATGTGTAAACTAGTTGAAGTGGTTGTGTCCCAATAAAATTCTATTAACAAAAACAGGCAGTGGGCCAGATTTTGCCCATGGGCCATGGTGTGCTGACCCCTCTCCTACTGCCTCCCCAACATCTATCACTGTATCCCACCGTGGTATACATGAGAAATACTTCTCTGAACTGATTTTTCTACCAAGAAGTAAGAGAGTGCCTTTGTCTCTGGCTAGCCACCCCAACGAAATACCCTGTTCTCTGCCAACATGTCTTTACAGCATCCAATAGCACAGCAGGCAGCATGTTGTCAGTGCTACAGGAGCCATACTGCTTCCCAAAGCCATGTCCCTATGGCTTTAATAATGCCATGCATGTAGATCATCCAAATCTTTCTACAGATGAACCCACTGTTGCAGTCATCAGGAACTTGGGGAGGACCCAGGACAGGCCAGGCTACTTCTTGCCTCTCCCACCCCCTCCCCACCCAGTGAGTATCTACTCTACCTGTCCACCTATTCCTCCTCTCTTAGCGTATTTCCCCATGTATAAGACGCTCCATGTATAAGATGCACCTTAATTTTGGGGCCCCAAGTTTGAAAAAAAAATGTATTACATAAAGTTATTGAACTCAAGTTTTATTCATCATAAAATTCATACAACTTCTAATCACTGTCAAAACTCCCATCCATTAGCTTGTCCTCATCTATATCTGACAACGAATCACTGTCTTCAACAATGAGCACAAAAACAAGTGCGAAAAAGTGGGAAATGCAAGTAAAAAAAAAAAAAATCTATGACCACTATATAAGGCGCACCATTTTTAGACCCCAAATTTTTCGAAAAATTGTGCATCTTATACTTGGGGAAATACGGTAATTCCCAGCTTAAGACTCTGTATACTGTGAAATCATTCCTATATCCACTCCTGCCCCACAAGGAGAAGTGGCTACTTCTAACAATGTCGATGTAACATCTAAGTGCAATTATCTACCTGTGCCCTCCACCAAGGCACAGGCTCCTTCAAGGCAAGGATATGGTCAGGAAAAGATATCTTAAACAAGACTGAATGCTGACTATAAATTTTAAAAAATACATTTCACTATGTTAAAATTAAGAATGGCCCTTCATCAAAATATGCCTTAATAAAAGGAGAAAGGTAAGTGATAAGTATATTTGTAATATGCATATAAATTAAAATCTTACAAATCAATAATAATGATGATGATGCACCAAATATCCCATAGGAAAATTGGCAAGAAACATGAATATTTTTCACAAGAAACACATATGCCAATAAACTTATGAAGAGATGTTCATGTCAGGGCTCAGGGACATAAAAATCAAGATCCCAAAGATCCTATTTTATACCTATTCAATTGGCAAATATAAAAAAAGTCTGCCTAACCTGATCTGTGATGGCACAGTGGATAAAGTATCAACCTGGGATGCTGAGGTCACCAGTTTAAAACCCTGGGCTTGGCTGGTTAAGGCACATGCGAGAAGCAGCTATAAGTTGATGCTTCCCGCTACTCCCCTTTGTCTCTCTCATCTCTCTAAAAATCATTAATTAGTGATAAAAATCTTTTTTAAAATTTCTATTAAAAATAAGTCTGTCTATGTAAAGTGTTGGCAAAAAAGTAAAGCAGCCCTGGCCGGTTGGCTCAGTGGTAGAGCGTCAGCCTGGCGTGCAGAAGTCCCGGGTTCGATTCCCGGCCAGGGCACACAGGAGAAGCGCCCATCTGCCTCTCCACCCCTCCCCCTCTCCTTCTTCTCTGTCTCTCTCTTCCCCTCCCGCAGCGAGGCTCCATTGGAGCAAAGATGGCCCGGGCGCTGGGGATGGCTCCTTGGCCTCTGCCCCAGGCGCTGGAGTGGCTCTGGTCGCAACAGAGCGACCGCCCCAGAGGGGCAGAGCATCGCCCCCTGGTGGGCAGAGCATCGCCCCCTGGTGGGCGTGCTGGGTAGATCCCGGTCGGGCGCATGCGGGAGTCTGTCTGTCTCTCCCCGTTTCGGGCTTCAGAAAAATACAGAGGAAAAAAAAAAAAAGTAAAGCAATTGAAAGTCCTGTACACTGCTGCTGGTAGAATGTAACTGGTACAACTTCAGAAAACAGTGTTGCAATATCAACAAAAGTTAAACATTTATTTACCCAATGACTCAGAAAAATATTACCCCTAAGTTTATACTCAAGAAGACCCCTTGCACATGTATAACAGAAGATGTGTATGGGAATGTTCAGAGCAGCACATGTGCAACAGCCAAAACCTGGAAACTAAGTGCCCATGTATGGAAGATCAGATGCATAAACTGATGTGCATACACCACAGAATATCAGTAGTAAAAAACAAATGAACCACAGGGAGGGGGCAAGGGAGATGCTGAGGGGAATATGGGGGAGAGGAGATGCATTCGGGGCAACATTAGAATCTATGTAAACACAATAAATCAAAATCAATTAAAAAAAACAAATGAACCACATGACATGCAATAATATGGACAAATCTTAGCAAAATTATATTTTTTTACTTTCCTAGAAAATGCATAGGTACAATAAAACTATATTAAAATGAAAGCAAGGGGATAATAGTTATCTCAGCATGAAAACCAGAAGAAAGATTTCATGGCTAGATGTATACTTTTGTTTCAAGCCCCAAGCTTTTGTTTTGAGTAATGGGAATACAGAAAGTTACTACATTCATTAAAAATAGCTTAGTAAAGCCTGACCAGGTGGTGGCACAATGGATAAAGCATAAACCTGGGATGCGGAGGACCCAGGTTTGAAACCCCCGAGGGTGCTCGCTTGAGCACAGCCTCACTAGCTTGAGAGTGGGGTCTCCGGTTTGAGCATGGGATCATATAGACGTGACTCCATGGTCCCCAGCTTGAGTCCAAAGTTGCTGGCTTGAACAAGGGGTCACTGGCTCAGCTGGAGTCCCCTGGTCAAGGTACATGTGAGAAAGCAACCAATGAACAATTAAAGTACTGCAACTACAAGTTGATGCTTCTCTTCTCTCTCCTTTCCTGTCTGTCTCTCTCTCCCTTAAACAAAAAAGAAGAGTAAATATAAGCAAGCCACGTGCTTATTTGAGGTAAAAATTAAACACAAGAAAGAGATCATTTAATTTATCTTTGTACTCCAAATGCCAAGCATAAACCTGGCATACAATTTCTTTTTTTTTTGACAGAGAGAGGGATAGCTATGAGAAAGCAATCAATGAACAACTAAGATGTCACAATGAAGAACAGATGCTTCTCATCTCTCTCCCTTCCTGTCTGTCCCTATCTGTTCCTCTCTACAGCAGAGCGAATGACCCCTTGCTCAAGCCAGCAACCTTAGGCTTGAGCCAGCAACCTTGAGTTTCAAGCCAGCAACCATGGGGTCATGTCTATGATCCCACACTCAAGCCAGAGACCCCGCGTTCAGGCTAGTGAGCCCGAGCTCAAGCCAGTGAAATCGGGATTTTGAACCTGGGTCCTCTGCATCCCAGTCCGATGCTCTATCCACTGTTTCTCCACCTAGTCAGGCTGGCCTGGCATACAATTTCTATAGGGATGTGTAGAATGAATCAGGGACTTCTCTCCCTAGCCCACAGTCCCCTTTTTGGTGGCACCTTAGGTACCTTAAACATGTCTAAAGTCAAACTCACTTTCCTTCTCCCTAATTCTGCTTTTTCTCCTGCATTTCTGGCTCCACTCTGACCCAGGCAGTTAGAAGAAAAATCTGGGTCTTGCTCCTCCTCAACCTTCTCCTCCACTGCCCCACAGCTTCCATGGCTTGCTCTGTTTTCCCTTCCCAGCTCCTCAGCACCCACTGCCAGTAACTGGTTGGGCTGCTTTATTCCTCTCACCTTGATAAGTATTCTCTCCCACTGGCTTCCCTAACTTTTGTGTCTCCTTCTAATTCACCTCAGAGACAGGTGCAAGATTGAGCTTCCTGAAGTCATAGTTCTGATCCTGTTTCTTCCATACCTCCACTGGATTTCTAGAATAAAGTTCAAGTTCCTTGGGTTGACACTGAAGCCCATCACTCCCTGGCCACTCTCTATCAACAGTATTTGCCAGTATGTATACTACCCTTTTATAGCCTCTTGTATCTATACTTCCCTCTCTCCATCTCCTCCCAAGAAGTTTAAGTAATGATTTGCTATCAAATAATACATCATAATCCCATTCACTTGGCCACTCACCCCACCTGACCCATACTTTCAAGGCCCCAATTAAATAGCATCTTGGGCCCTGGCCGGTTGGCTCAGCGGTATAGCGTCGGCCTGGCGTGCGGGGGACCCGGGTTCGATTCCCGGCCAGGGCACATAGGAGAAGCACCCATTTGCTTCTCCACCCCTTCCCCTCTCCTTCCTCTCTGTCTCTCTCTTCCCCTCCCGCAGCCAAGGCTCCATTGGAGCAAGGATGGCCCGGGCGCTGGGGATGGCTCCTTGGCCTCTGCCCCAGGCGCTAGAGTGGCTCTGGTCGCGGAGGCCCCGAGGGGCAGAGCATCGCCCCCTGGTGGGCAGAGCATCGCCCCTGGTGGGCGTGCCGGGTGGATCCCCGTCGGGCGCATGCGGGAGTCTGTCTGACTGTCTCTCCCCGTTTCCAGCTTAAGAAAAATAATAATAATAAAAAAAAAATAAAAAAAAAATAGCATCTTGGTGTGCCCAACTGAAAGAAAACATCCTTTTATCAACTTCCACAGCACTCTGCCTGTCCCTTACAGTTCTCTATGTCCATCAGTGAGCTGAGGGCAAAATCTCATGTTAACCTCCCCTTAACAGAAACTGGCTTAGTGTAAGGAAAGTCACAAAGAGAATAATCCAATCAAATCCAACCCACACTTTCCAGCCAGTGTGAAAATTGTAAATGCTCCACATGGAATTCTGCTAAAATCCTTCTGCTCCCCAGAGCCTTGGCATGGCCCATAAAACCTTCCACACTCACCCCTCTGTCCACCTTTCCAGCATCCTCTACCCCACATCTACCCCTTGTTGCTCCAGCCACTGAGCTATTTACCATGACCCAGACATGCCAGGTAGTTTCACGACTCTGCATATACCAACTCCTCTGCCAGGCAACTTACTGCCCTTACTTCTAAGTCCTACTTCTTTACTACTCACCTTAGTTATCATCTTCCCAAAGCCTTCCTGATCTTCTCACCTTCCCTTCTAGCCCTTGCTGGAGGGGTGCTGGCTCTGCCCTGAGTACCCCTCCTCAACATGTATCACACTGACAACATCTTGTCACTGTCTATGGTTCGTCTGTTTTTTCTACCACACAACCAAGTCCCAGAAGACAGAACTCTTGTTGCTCCTCACTGTACCCCCCCTCCCCCACTGAGCACGGGGCTTGACACTAAGGAGGAACCCAGTAAAGGTTCATGCAACAAAAGAAAAATTTCCAGTTCAAATGCAGAAATCATGACTTATGTCCTTCATCACATAAAGCACGTTTTAAAGTACAGACCATGTAGAAAGTACTCTCTAAGACTAGTTAAACAGGAGAAGCCATTGGCAAGAAGCCACTTGAATTTATTTGAGAGAGTTGGCAATCAACAATCTACTCCCAGGGCTCACTTTCATCCTGGAGACCTCAAATTCTACCCTCTCCAGTCCCCACCTTCTCTATTGAAAACCAGATTAAGAAGGCAGCAATGTAAAATCCTCATGGCTCTCACCTTTTCTCTCTGGAGAGCTGGCACAAACTGTCCCTTCTTGATGGAGACACCAGATCCTTAGGAGGAATGACTTGTTCGGGTTCCCATCTTGATATAAAACACAAACAACAAAAACCAAGCAAATCTGAAAGGCCTGCTGACTCAGCGACACAAATTCCAAGGCACCTTTGCCAACAAGGAAGAAGATGATCAGGTTTTAAATTGAGAAACAGCAGTTAGTGAAAACGAATGCACAGATATTGGATCTGTGCTGTGACTGGGGGCTGGAAACCACCAGATTTATTTTCCAAAACCCTAGGCAGAGCACAGGGTACAGCATTCTCCCTCTGCCTGCTCAAATCATCAAGGCGATGGTAAAAAATAATAATTATTATTATATTTTTTAACTGAGCCTTTTCATAGAAAAGTCCAAAAGGACTTTAAAAGCGAGTCTGCAGTGTAGGCATTCAGGAAATCAACACACCAGAGAGGGTAAAAGTTTGGCCAAAGTCACAGAGCAATGAACAAGAGGCCTAGTTCTAATTACTCTGATGGTTTAAGGTAAACCCTAATTTTGGCTCCCAAAAGTCCATCTTCTAGAACTCTAGAGGAGCTGAAATATTTTGAGTTTCTTAAGGGTCTAAGTGACTGTGCACTCATTATTTCCACTGCTACAGGCACTTAGGGAAGTGGAACCAGTAGCTGACTGAGAAAGCAGAGATGAAAGGTGAGCTCCAGAAAAAGACTTCTAAATCCTCTTCAGCATATATTACACACTCCGCAAAAGTAACCCAGGGTCCCTGGAAATAGGAGCTTCCTGGAAGGCAGACCCCACTTGGAACAGGAAAGAAAAGTTTGGAGGCAAAGTCCTCTAAATTACAAGCCTTGCCACAGTTAGTCGTTCACCTGGAGGAGACCCGAGCAGAATCCACACCTAACCGGTAGCCCGGTGGCAACATCATCAAGGCCCGCACTATGTTCGGTGGGAAGGGGTCCACTCCTCCCGACCGACCCAAACTCCCAGGGCCGGCGCCCCTCCACCTGCTGCTAGCCCTTTGGCTTCCACCCCGGCGTTCACCCTCTCACCCAGCACCATTAAGCTCTCAACGCCTCCCAACTCTCACCTCCAGGACCTACAACCTTGACACCAATCCTCTTAATGTCCCTCCGGATCTCATCCCGGGACTCTTCTCCGACCCGACCCGACCCGGCCCGGCCCGGCCCGGCCCTCCTTCACTTACAAGCCCGCCCCCTTCCGGTCCCAGCTCAGTTTGGTCTCCCCCGCCCTCTGGGGACCACAGTCCCAGGGACCAGCAAGTGGCCTGACCGTCCCCTCTCACGGAGCTGACCAGGGCGAGGGGGCAGGATGAGAGCACCGCCGCCCTGGGGCTGCAGCTCTGGCTCCGCCTGGGGACGACTCCGGCTGCCACTCCGACTCTGAGGAGAAGACAGCCGGAGTGAAACTCCGCGTCGCAGCTTCCTTGCGCTCCGGCGCGCATGCCCAAGACGCCGGGCCTTCTGGGAAATGTAGTTCAGTCCGGGCGGGGGCGGGTCCCGGATCCCAGCGGACTTGTGCACGTTTATCTATTCTTCCTCTTTAGCTTATTTACTCACCTACTTAGTCCTTCATTAACTTACTGATTATTTTACATAGTTTTTACCTGTACATAACATGGTTTTAATCCCTGTGCTGGGTACTGGGAATGAACAGATCAATTGGAAACTTGGTTTCCCTCCTGGAAGAACTCCATATCTAATTGGGGATACAGACACTTAAACACACAATTACAAGATAGTGGGGGAAATGTTATGATAAATGAATGAGAAGGGTGCACCTAATTTTGGGGGTGGGTCAGGAAGGCATCACATGGGGGATGACGCTTGAGTTGGATTTTCAAGCCCACACAGGGATTTGACTTATGGAGTTTAGAGAAACCCGTGTGAAGGAAAAGAGATGTGAAAGTGCCTGACGCGTTCAGGAAGCAGTAAAATGTTCCTTGTGGCCAGGACAGAGGATAAATGAAGGGGCTGAGGACAGAGAAAATGGATTAGGGTGTGGCAGGATATGAGTCTGGGAAGAAAGCTGGGTAAGATTATGATGGACTTTAAGTGCCATGCAAGGAATTTAGGCAACAACCAATGGAAGGATGTAAGCTGGGAAATGACAGAGTCAGCATGCACTTTAGGATAGCCTGTGTGGTGGGTGGAAAATAGGTGGAAAGGAAAGAGGAAGTAGTGGGGAGACTAGTTTGGAGACTGTTGTAGTACAGGTCAAAGTGGATGAGGCCTTGAAACAAAGCTGATGACTAATTTTTTGGTATCACAGATCTGCTTTCCAAAGCCAAAGAAAGCCATTCCCAGAAAAATGCTCAGATGTCAGTTTTCACACACGTGTGCACACACATTATACACACAGACATTTTGCATACAGTTTCAGGGGTACAGAGTCCTTTGAATCTTGGACTCTAGTTAAGTTCTTATAAAGATTTTATTTATTTTAGACAGAGGATAGAGAGAAAGGCAGGGGAGGAGCAGGAGGCATCAACTCATAATAGTTGCTTCTTGTATATACCTTGACCAGGCAAGCCCACAATTTCAAACTGGCGACTGCAACATTTCAGGTCAACGCATTATCCACTGCACCACCACAGGTCAGGCTAGTTAAGTATTTTTACACAATCTAATGTCACTCACACTTTATTGGGGATTTGAGAAAGATTCAGACTGCTGGGGATGGATGAAGAGACCTCCTCTGTAATTCAGTTTAAAAACTTCATTTTATAGAAGAGGAAGCTGATGCCCAGAAAGGAGTAGTAACCCACCTGAAATTAGTGAAGGAGGAGAAGAAGTGCCTATAGTAGGCTGAGTTTCTGGTACCCTAAACCAGGAATCTACCACCCAAGAGCTGACTGAGAGGACACAGTCCTCGAGTCGGGGCGGGGGGGGGGGGGGGCACCAAAGTCAGGCTTTCCCAATTACTTCCTGAGTCAAATCTCCATCAAGAAATGAGGATAGTATTTTACCTGTGATTTATACTAGATCACTATAGTGGCTACAGTTTAGGATGGGAACATTTACCTTCCCTTCTCAGTCTCAGTTTTCTCAGCTATAACCATCTACAACATTTCTAAAGCACCTATTATGTGCCAACCACTTGACACACGTCACCTCCCTGAACCCTCTCAGTGAGATAGGTGCTATTGTTATTTCCATTTTAAAAATGAAGACTTCTGAGGCACAAATTTTTTTTTTTTTTTTTTTTTTTTTTTACAGAGACAGAGAGTCAGAGAGAGGGATAGATAGGGACAGACAGACAGGAGCGGAGAGAGATGAGAAGCATCAATCATGTGTTTTCCGTTGCAACGTCTTAGTTGCTCATTGATTGCTTTCTCATATGTGCCTTGACCGTGGGCCTTCAGCAGACTGAGTAACCCCTTGCTCAAGCCAGCGACCTTGGGTCCAAGCTTTGCTCAAACCAGATGAGCCCGTGCTCAAGCTGGCGACCTTGGGGTCTCGAACCTGGGTCCTTCGCATCCCAGTCCGACGTGCTATCCACTGTGCCACCGCCTGGTCAGGCTGAGGCACAGATCTTAAGCAATGTGTCTAAGGTTGCATAGTTGGCAACCGACAGGGTTCATCTTTGAATTGAGGTAGTGTCTAATTGAGCAACCCCGTATGACTGGTCCCATTGGAGGAGGGGCACAGATGATGTAGTCTGAAGTATTAGAAAAGTCTTTTAACATTCAAAAGATAGTTTCTTAAGTGCTTCCTTTTATCTTAGTGAAATACCAAAGTGTTATTCACCAGAAACTCCACTGCATACACACCTAGAGACTCCAACAGAATAATGGTGGAAGAGTAGACGAAAGATTTTGGAAGTAAGGCTCTAGAGAGAGGAGATGGTGGAGTATGTGGAGCTCTGGGGGAGGTTGGGGATAATGTGGGATCCAGGGAAGAGGGCAGGTTAGAGACCTCCACCAGGTTAGAGGCAGGAAGGACACTGCCTAGAAGACTGGCTTGCATAAAGAAGAGGACACTAGAAAGGGGGGCAGTCAACAAATGAGTGTGTATAGGGAGAGAGGGGAGAACTGCAAGGTATGAGGCTCTGGAGCAGGGGTCCCCACACTATGGCCTGTGAGCCGCATGCAGCCCCCTGAGGCCATTTATCCGGCCCCCGCCGCACTTCCGGAAGGGGCACCTCTTTCATTGGTGGTCAGTGAGTGGAGCACTGTATGTGGCGGCGCCACAAAGCGCGGTGTTGCTAACATACAGTACTACTTCCGGTGACACGGGATGCACGCATCATGGCTCAAGAAGCATGTCATATCACTTGTTACAGCTAGCAGTGACAAATATGGAACCGGACATTGACCATCTCATCAGCCAAAAGCAGGCCCATAGTTCCCATTGAAATACTGTCAGTTTGTTGATTTAAATTTACTTGTTCTTTATTTTAAATATTGTATTTGTTCCCATTTTGTTTTTTTACTTTAAAATAAGATATGTGCAGTGTGCATAGGGATTTGTTCATAGTTTTTTTTTATAGTCCGGCCCTCCAATGGTCTGAGGGACAGTGAACAGGCCCCCTGTGTAAAAAGTTTGAGGACCTCTGCTCTGGAGAGATCTGGGGTAGAGACAGGGAGTTCAGAGTTGCTAGCAACATCAAGATACCTGGAAAGAGCAAAGATGATGAGAAAAGCCTGGCCTGTGGTGGCGCAGTGGATCAAGTGTCGACCTGGAATGCTGAGGTTGCCATTTCAAAACCCCGGGCTTGACCAGTGAAGGCACATATGCGAAGCAGCTACTACAAGCTGATGCTTTCCACTTCTCTCCCCTCTGTCTGTCTGTCTGTCTGTCTCTCCTCCCTCTAAAAATCAATAAATAAAATCTATGTCTTTAAAAAAAGAGAGAGGCCCTGGCCAGTTGGCTCAGCGGTAGAGCGTCAGCCTGGCATGCGGGGGACCGGGGTTCGATTCCCAGCCAGGGCACATAGGAGAAGCACCCATTTGCTTCTCCACCCCCCCCCTTCCTCTCTGTCTCTCTCTTCCCCTCCCGCAGCCAAGGCTCCGTTGGAGCAAAGATGGCCCGGGTGCTGGGGATGGCTCCTTGGCCTCTGCCCCAGGCGCTAGAGTGGCTCTGGTCGCGGCAGAGCGACGCCCTGGAGGGGCAGAGCATCGCCCCCTGGTGGGCGTGCCGGGTGGATCCCGGTCAGGTGCATGCAGGAGTCTGTCTGACTGTCTCTCCCCATTTCCAGCTTCAGAAAAATACAAAAAAAAAAAAGAGAGAGAGAGATGATGAGAAAAACTGAATCAGGTTTTAGTAACATCAGCCTTTAAAGAACAGGTGAGAAGTAGAAGTGTCAGGAGGGGGCTAGACTGGAGGACACTGGGTAAGCATGATTGCAGAGAACCCATGAAATGCTCAGTGGTGACAGATACTCTTGAGAGGCCCGACAGGCTAGACCCCGGGGAGGGCAGTCTATCTCTGGGTTAGGGGCTCTTGCCTCCCAGTTCTGGGCTCTTTCTTTTTTCTTTTTCTTTTTTTTTTTTTTTTTTGTATTTTTCTGAAGCTGGAAATGGGGAGAGACAGTCAGACAGACTCCCGCATGCGCCCGACCAGGATCCACCCGGCACGCCCACCAGGGGCGAAGCTCTGCCCACCAGGGGGCGATGCTCTGCCCCTCCGGGGCGTTGCTCTGCCGTGACCAGAGCCACTCTAGCGCCTGGGGCAGAGGCCAAGGAGCCATCCCCAGCACCCGGGCCATCTTTGCTCCAACGGAGCCTTGGCTGCGGGAGGGGAAGAGAGAGACAGAGAGGAAGGAGGGGTGGGGGGTGGAGAAGCAAATGGGCGCTTCTCCTATGTGCCCTGGCCAGGAATCGAACCCAGGTCCCCCGCATACCAGGCCGACGCTCTACCGCTGAGCCAACCGGCCAGGGCAGGGCTCTTTCATCTTTCAGTCTGCCAGATGACTTCAAGACAGGTCCCAAACTTCTGACTTTACTACATGGAGGCCAGTGGTGACCACAGAGTGTTTTCATTGACAGATAGAAGCTAGGGCAGATATATCTGTGGTCATGAAGGTCAGGAATGCAGTCTTGGCCGTAACAAGTGATATGACGCGCTTCTGTATACAGACAGCTCTTCCAAGAACAATCTCTGTGTTCCAGACATTATGGGGTAGAGGTGGAAGGGGCAGCAGAGGATAAACCCACTCGTGTGTAATGATGTCACTTACATAAGCTTGCCCATAGCTGTGTGTGCCTAGAAGAACACTAGCCAACATGGTAACATCCAAGGGGCGGGATAGCGGGTGATTTTCACTTTCACTGTACTTTTCCTGTATCATTTGAGTGTGTCCCAATGAATAGTTTCCATTTTTATAACCTGAAAAGAAAGACTATATTTGGGAAAAAATAGGGATCTGATGATGAAAAGAAGCAAAATAGGGCAGCAGCAAGAGGGAGTATGGGGAGCTTGGACTTTTCATTTTTAAGCAGGAGAGAGTGAGTGTGCTGTGTCCTGAGGCTGCAGCAGGATGGCTCTCACGAAGGTGGAAATGAAGGAAACAGGATTGGCCACCTGCAAACTGAACTTTAAATCAATGTACATAGTGAAGGATCAGAAACACCCACCCAGCAGAAAGGGGCTGCTTAAATAACCCTGGAATGCCAGGCAGAAAGACTGAGGAAGACTCACAAATCTATTGTTAAGTAAAAACGGTGCTCTAGCTGGATAGCTCAGTTGATTAATAACTCAACTGGTTAGAGCATCCTCCTGAAGTACAGAGGTTGCTGGTTCAATTCCCAGTTAGGGCACATACAAGAACAGCTCGGTGTTACTCTCTCTCTCTCTCTCTCTCCCTTCCTATCTTGCTAAAATCAATAAATAAAAATAAAAAGTGCCCTGGCCAGTTGGCTCAGTGGTAAAGCATTGGCCTGGCATGCAGAAGTCCCAGGTTCGATTCCTGGCCAGGGCACACAGGAGAAGCGCTCATCTGCTTCTCCACCCCTCTCCCTCTCCTTCCTCTCTGTCTCTCTCTTCCCCTCCCGCAGCCAAGGCTTCATTGGAGCAAAGTTGGCCTGGGCACTGAGGATGGCTCCAGGGCCTCTGCCTCAGGTGCTAGAATGGCTCTGGTTGCAACGGAGCAAGGCCCCAGATGGGCAGAGCATTGCCCCCTGGTGGGTTTGCTGGGTGGATCCCAGTTGGGCGCATGTGGATGTCTGTCTCTCTACCTACTCACACCTCACTTCAGAAAAATAAAAAATAATAAAGAAAAAGAAAAGTAAAAAAAAGGAACTTTCAGAGTAGAGGATAAAGTAGACCTGCACCAATTTTTGTGTATTTTGGGGAGGGGGGGAATGTTGATTTTGTTTTCTTAATGTACACACTGGCTTGTAGGCATACAAGGGTTCTGGGAGAAAACCTAAGATGCTCCAAGAAGATAAGAGATGAACTGTGGATTTTATTTACTATGTACTCACATTATTTTTTTTTTTTCTATTAGAGAAATGTGAGAATGCGCATACACACACAGTGAGTTAGGTTTGCCTTGCATAAAGGCATGAAGTCTAGGAGTAACTGGGAACTGAAACATTCCTGATGGGGGCTCTTTGTCCTAAATCATCTCTGTCCAGGGAGGCAGCCTTTTTGTTTGTTTGTTTGTTTGTTTGTTTTTAATGCCTCAAAGACTGGAGCTTGTGTAGCCCTCAGGCCTTCACAAGCAACTGAGAGTGGATGACGTGGACTAAGAAGGAATGTGGCTGTTGGCCTGGAATAGGGAGTAGTCATGGCCAGAGAGACTTACATAATTTTAGAAAGTCCTTGAACTTGACTCCAGGTGTCAGAGTTGACTGCTTTCTAATGCTCCAATCCTGGAAGGAGCCCTTGGCTCACCCTGGAGCAAGAACAGATCAAAGGAAACCTAGGAAAAGGCCATTGTTACGGGGCTCGAGAACTTTCTGATGCTTTGCTTGGAAAGGTAGAATTTTGTTGCTCAGTGCCTCAGCTAATTGGCCTCCATCCAACACTCTGGAGGGAGTAGCTGATTAGCAGCCACAGCTGCTTTGCTCATTATTTCTTTTTAACAGAACCTGGCATCTCTGGGCAGTCCATGATGCCTCCCCAGGACCCAGGTATGACCTACACAGCCATCAAAAGTGCAATGACTTTGCAGCCCTGAGGAGTGAAGCTGTCTCTCTTAGAAGCATCATCTTTTATAAGTCCTGGCCCATGGAACATATTTTGAACTGGCTCATCCTTGGTAGGGCCCTTGCTGCAAATTAGAAATGTTTGTTTTCACAGCAAATAATCACACTTGGCCTGTACCTTCCACCTCCAGAGAGCATTATAGCTATAAATTAATACTCTGGCACCCTGGTTTGGGATCTAGAGTTGCTCAAGAAAATAGAGCAATTATAGTGTGTGGACAAACTAGGCTTCTTGAGAGGCCCCTTGGAAGACACGGCTTTATCTATCTGCTGGTATCCAACCATCCCATGAAAACTTCCATTAGCCCTTAGGAGCTGCTTAGAATCCACCACTAAAAATTCATGATAAATTGGCCCTGACTGGTTGGCTCAGTGGTAGAGCGTCAGCCTGGCGTGCAGGGGTCCCAAGTTCGATTCCCAGCCAGGGCACACAGGAGAAGCGCCCATCTGCTTCTCCACCCCTCTCCCTCTCCTTCCTCTCTGTCTCTCTCTTCCCCTCCCGTAGCGAGGCTCCATTGGAGCAAGGATGGCCCGGGCGCTGGGGATGGCTCCTTGGCCTCTGCCCCAGGCGCTAGAGTGGCTCTGGTCGCGACAGAGCGACGCCCCGGAGGGGCAGAGCATCGCCCCCTGGTGGGCAGAACTTCGCCCCTGGTGGGCGTGCCGGGTGGATCCCGGTCGGGTGCATGAGGGAGTCTGTCTGACTGTCTCTCCCCGTTTCCAGCTTCAGAAAAATGCAAAAATAAAATAAAATAAAATAAAATAAATTCATGATAAATTAACACCTAGAGGAGGGCAGAACGCTTACTGGGTCTTCTGCAGCACCCTTTCAGGCTCCCTAATGCATGAGACTCTGTGCCTTTCCTAGTCTTTGTCTAAGGTATTTTACAATTCTGTAAATTGTAGAAAACCAATAGTAATGCAAACGGTTTCAAATAATCTTGTCCTTAGAGATGCCATGGAAGAAGCCATTTGTGCATCTATCAGCAAATTCATATCTGCATTACTGATTACCTTTATATAAATCTGTTATTTGAATTTTCTTTTGAGCCAGTTTTTTATACCTTGATTTCTCTCAATGAATAAATTAAAACAAGACCTTTGGCACATATTTGTTTTCTATTTGTATTATCATAATTTTACTTGTTTCCCCTATTGTCCTTTAACATACCTCATCTCCCTTTTTTCCGGGCTACAGAGGCAACATTTTAAACCCACACAGAAAGTGTTGGTTCACTGAGAATGTCACAGGATATAACAGGAAGCTATCCCAAACACCAGGGAAAGGGGCAGCTTGTAAGCAACAGAAATCAAGACAACTGTCAGTCCTCTGCCATCTCCCTCCCCTTCCCACTCAAGCTCCACCTTGAGGGGGAAAGCAGGACCTTCTGACATTACTTCTGGAGGCTGCCTCTTGGGCCTGCCAGGGCCAGCTTCATGTTGAGCTGAGGCCCATCTGGAACTGGCTGGGGCTAATTTTCAGGGCCAATTCCTAGTTATACTTCCTCTCTACAGCAGACACAGCCACTTCCTCTCTCTGCTGAGGACAGCAGAAGTTGAGAGATAAGTTGAGAGATGAGTTCCCAGGGTGTCCCAGGGTGTCGCAACATCCAGGAACATGAGGACAAGTAACGGATTGATGTTCAGGCAGGGACAGTCCCCAGGGTATTTTGGGAGTAGCCTTTGCTTCTAGAACAGCTTAAACACATGCCGGACACCTAATATCACATTAATCCTCACAACAACCCTGAAGTGGAGAACTTCCTTATCTGAAAGAGGACGTTGCTAAGCAGGGGTAAACAGGTTCAGAGCTGGGTGGTTGTGAGACAAGCCATCTGGCCCCTAGAGTCCTGCTGTATGAACCAGGATCCCATCGTGTTCTACTCACCCCTCCTCCAGACATTCCCATCCTATTGCTCAAGCAGCAGGGAAACAGGCTGGCTTTCTCTCAGCCTCCAGGCCATACTCTGCTGCTCACGCTGATTTTCCTAACAGGGATGGTCCATCCATGGCACTCAGAAACCTTCGGTGCCTCCTTTTCACTCAGCCCTACTTCCCTCTCTCTCCCCCATCCTTACTGGGCATCGAAGCCCTCCATTCCTCCAGGGCGCAGTTTCTTCCTTTTCTCTCCTCCCTTCACTCACCTCCTCCATCTTGCCCAACTAGGACCTGCTAGCTCTTTGAGGATTTGCTCCAGGATCGCTGGCTCCCAGAAGTCCAGCCCTTCTACCCCTAATCTCTCACTCCCTTACACAGCACGCCATAACCTACTTGGGGATGGGGGAACGCGATTCCCCCTTGATGCAAACCCCCTGACTCAGTGCGCTTCAACGCACACCTGAATCATGTCAATGTAAGAAATTTCCAAACCTGTAAGAATTTTGAGTTTGAGCCAAACTGTCAACAATTGTGGGGAAGCAAAGTCTCAAGAGACTGAGAAAATGCTCTGGAAAATGATGGTTTCACCACTTATTTTATACATAAAAATCAAAGGGAAAAACATAATGGGAGGGGGTTGCATGAAATTGATTGGTGAATGATTAGAGAGGCAAGAGAAAGCAAAGCAGGGTGAGGGGGTATGGGGGGGGGAATTTCTGGGATTGGATAAAAAGTAAAAATGCACATACTGAGGCCCTGGCCAGTTGGCCCAGTGGTACAGCGTCAGCCTGGCATGAATATCCTGGTTCAATTCCCAGTCAGGGCACACATGAGAAGCGACCATCTGCTTCTTCCCCTCCTGCAGCCAAGGCTCCACTGGAGCGAGTTGACCCCGGGCACTGAGGATGGCTCCATGGCCTCACCTCAGGCCCTAAAATGGCCCCGGTTGCCATAGTCCCAGATGGGTAGAGTATCGCCCCCTAGTGGGTTTATTGGGTGGATCCCAGTCAGGGCACATGCAGGAGTTTGCCTCCCAGCTCATTTAAAAAAAAAAAGAGCCTGACCAGGCGGTGGCGCAGTGGATAGAGCGTCGGACTAGGATGCGGAAGGACTCAGGTTCGAGACCCTGAGGTCGCCAGCTTGAGCGCGGGCTCATCTGGCTTGAGCAAAAAGCTCACCAGCTTGGAACCAAGGTCACTGGCTTGAGCAAGGGGTTACTTGGTCTGCTGAAGGCCCGCGGTCAAGGCACATACGAGAAAGCAATCAATGAACAACTAAAGTGTCGCAATGAAAAACTGATGATTGATGCTTCTTATCT
Organism: Saccopteryx leptura; assembly: GCF_036850995.1. Classification (NCBI taxonomy): domain Eukaryota; kingdom Metazoa; phylum Chordata; class Mammalia; order Chiroptera; family Emballonuridae; genus Saccopteryx; species Saccopteryx leptura. Next base: position 190,875,072 of record NC_089506.1, read on the forward strand.
CTCTCCATTCCTGTCTGTCCCTGTCTATCCCTCTCTGACTCTCTCTGTCCTTGTAAAAGAAAAAAAAAAGAAAAAAATGTACAAACTGAAACTTCTTTTACATAGGCAAGAATAAGATAATAGTTAACATGATAATAACAATGAGGGTGTTTGTTTTTTGCTCTGGTGGGATGCCTACCCTGAGGGGGGCAGGAAAAGATTACCCTTATATTTCAAAGGCATGTTTTCAGGTACCATTACTGTAGATACGGAAAACACAGGATTAAGGTAAACATTGACTTTTGTTTTAAAAAAAATTACCTTCCCAGGACATGACTGCCCACCAGGAACTGCTTTTAGTTAGAAAGTTTTCATTTCAGACCATCCTGTGTGGTTCCTTTAGGTCCCTGAGTCTGCAAGGCCACCATGCAGGCTTTCCCCGAGCTCGTCAGGGTCAGCATGTGGCCCCTTTTTTGTCCACACACACCTGGGGATTTTGCTAAGATGCAGATTCTTAGGTCTGGGGTGGGCCCTAACACTCTGCCCTTCCCACAAATCCCCAGGTGATGCCAATGGTGTTTTCAGACCACATTTGGGGGCAAGCATTTAGGTCAAGGGTCTTTCTATAGGTCTCAGACCCAGAGAAACAGACCCTAAATATACTTTACACATCTGCCTCTTTGCCCATGTCAACACATTTGAACCCCTCGCCTCAACCAGACCCAAGACCACAGAAAGCCTTAGATGCAGCATTTATTGGCTCCAATCAGTTTATGCTTAACCACCCTGCCTAGCAGGTACCATTCTGTTTTGCCTCTGGGGATTCCAGGAGTCAGAGCAGAGAACTAGCAAAGCTGGCATTCTGCAGTGAAGGCAAATCTTACCCAATGAGAAGAAGAGTCAGATCTAGAATGAGGTTGGAGCCAGATTCTAGTCTGAGGAGCAGGGAGATCTAGAATGAGCTAAGGGCCAGCCCACTGAGGGGCTTTAAGGCCCTCAGCAGAGGAAGCATGACCTCTTGCCCTGGAGAGAGAACCATAAGTTTGCTAGGCACTTCCAGCTGGAGGCTGAGGCCAGGGCCTGGGGAAAGCAGGCAATGTGGGAGAGTGATATGAAAATGTGAGAGGCAAAGATGCAGTTCCCCTCAGAAGCAGGAAGCACAAAGCAGGTCCGAGCCCTCCTGAGGCACCCCCGGCACACATGCCCTCAGATGAGCTTCTCTACGGTGACTTCAGGCCAAGATGACCGTTGCCCAGACTATGGCTCAAGACCCAGCCACCTCTGGCCTTCAGGCCTCTGGCATGTGGACATGTAGCTTTCTGCTTGCTGCCCCTAGGAAAGGGGGCTAGAAGTCCTTTAGTCCATTCCTCCCCATCCCCCCACCTCAAATCAGATCCAAAGGGACCCCCAAGACCCTTGCTAGCCTAGAAGTAGAGCTAGAAGCACCCTACCCCACTTTTTCCCCTAGCTTTTGTTTTGGCATCCTTGGAAACATGACATTATAGTTGCAGCTGGGAAGATGAGCCTTGCAAGCCCCAGGAAGAATATGCAACATAAAGCCAGAGAACCGTAGGCTTGCCTTCACAAACCAGCCTGGCTTCTCCACTATGTAGCTAGGCAGACTCACACTAGAGGCATACCGTTACTTAGAGTATGCTATTTGAACCCATGGCTCTGTTTTACAGGGTGTCCTCTCCCCAACACAGCCACTTCCAATTCACCCCCCTCTGTAGTCACTGCACTACATCCCTGAGGTTACTTTCTTCTTTTATTTAGAATCATTCACAAGTCACATCACACGGTGGAAAGCAGCCTGACGCCACCTGGCGAGACCCAGGACAATGGTGGCCAGAGTCAGAGATACCGCCATTGCCAGGCCTAACCCCAGCATCACAGAGGTGAGAGAAGAAGTTGACTCCTCCACACCATGGTCACCAGCCTTGTCCAGGAAGATCAGTGGCCCCACCGTGACATCTGCCTCTTCTGTCACTGAAAGACAAGATCTAAAGGTCACCTTAATCCCTCACCAGAAGTCAGGTTAGGGGTTTTGTAGGATGAACTAGGCTTTTTTTTCTTTCTTTTAATTCATTTTAGAGGGGCAGGAGGGGAGAGGGGGGGAGAGAGAGAGAGAAAGAGAGAGAGAAGGGGGGAGGAGTAGGGAGCATCAACTCTCATATGTGCCCTGGGCAAGCCCAGGGTTTTGAACCAGCGACCTCAGCATTCAAGGTCCACGTTTTTATCCACTGCGCCACCACAGGTCAGGCCTCAGTGGGCTGAACTAGGTTTACGTTTTAAGTGAGAAAGCTCAAAACTGAATCTGCAGGGGTAAGTATCCTTAACTGAGGGAGAGGGGAAGGCAATAGCCCTGTGGCCACCCTGAGACCTACCCTAGGACCTACCATGCCTGCGACTGCGGGAACCAGACTTTTGCTTCTGTCCCACTAGTCTCCTGGTGCGACCTGGAGTGCCACAGCTACCGCTGTTACAGCACTGACAGATGTCAGCATTGCCTTCTACCGGGGACCAGCTGAGAGGAAAGACAAGAGATTAGATGACTCTGTTGCCTGCAGGAAGCAGTTTGCTGATAATGTTCGTGCTGGGGAATAGACATGAGGGTGGCCGATTAGGTTTTCTCCCTGAGCCATATCCAATCCTGTCTCCTCACCTCTTGGAGGACTTGCTGAAGGAACAGGCTTTGTTTAGTTGGTCTGGGACTTGGTCAGCTGAAGTGACCTTCAGATGGCAGGTGATATACATCTGGAAGTAAAAGCAGCTGTTACTAGGTGGAGTTCTAAGCTGTGTCAGTAACTTTAATGAGTCAGTTCTTATATAACCCTCAACCTTTGAGGGGCGGGGAGGAAGAGCTTCATTTTAGAGATGGTCAACAGAAGGTCAGATTAACTTGTCTAAAACTTCAGGGCAAGTAGAAAATTGGATTCTGAATTGGAACCCATCATCTTAATTGCCCATCATCTTTCCCCAACTTGTCCAACCATTTTAGCGTGCCCAACATGGGCCCATTGAGTTGGAACCTTGGGGTCAGGGCTAGGAATCAAGCCCCAAAGGGCCAATATCCCCCAGACCACCTGGGGTAGGTGGAGTTTTGATAAATCCAGGCCTCAAGTAAGCTCTGCTCCTCTTGACAGAGGAATCCTCAGTCAGAGGTCCTATTTTAGATTCTACATGGTCCATCAACAGTCCCTGCCGACCCTGCAAGAGCCTGGAAATTCCACCTTTTCTCTGAAGCCTTCTGCAGAGCCACAAAACCTTGGCCGCCACCTAGTGGCCAAGTAAACAGGCAAGGAAACCATTGCAGAAACTTGAACAAGCCAGGATGCACGTCTATCTGCCCCATCAGAGAAGGGTGGGTCCCTATTCCAGGAAGGGAACTGCTGTTATCCTCCGCTTCTTCTCAGTATATTCTTCTGATGCCAAATGGGGCCTAAGATCCTAGGATAGTTCCCCATTAGCTCTTGAATAAGGTGTTCCTTCTCCCTTATGCCATGGCCACAGTCAGCCAGGCCATTTGGCCCACCTTTGAGAGAGAACTCTCCCAGAGTTCAGGCGACCTTCCATTGATTGGCATTGTCTTCTGATCTCTTAGTTACCTTCCAATCCCTGGAGATGCAGGTACCAGCTCAGGTTTACCCCTGCTGATGACCATCACCTGTATAAAACCTTATGCCTATCCTCTCCACTGGACCACTTCTGAAGTTTACATCAACTCTCTATTCCCAAAAGGATACTCTAGCCTGTGACCAACAAGGCCACCAATGGAGGGACTAAAACCTCCATTCTCCCTTTTTCCCCAGATCCATTCAACCTGTCATCAGAAAGTTCGGGACATCTCACTAACAGCTTTAATTCCTGCCATCCACCAGTCTCTCACAAACTATTTCTGTTCTCAGCACGGAACTGCTGGGCAGGGTGAGGGAGCATCAACGTCCTCTTCTCCAAATTCAGACTACTTGCCCCTAATGCTTTTGAGCCTCTGGTTCAAGTGGTTTACAAACCTGGCTGATTATTTGAGTCACCTGGGAACTTAAGTGGCTTTTGATGCATTTTCAAGTAAAACAAGATAGACTAGTCGATGATGATATAGTAAAATCTTAATGGTAGAACCTAGATAGTGGGTATATAGGCGTTTACTATAAAATTCTTTCAGTTTAATGTTTGAAGATTTTCATAAGATGTTGGAAAAAGGCAATGCCAGGACCCACCTCAATTAAGTGAAAATATTTGAGGTGATATATTAATAATGTGGCCATGGCACAAGGGAGAAGAAACACCTTATTCAAGAGCTAATATCAATGTTTTTATGACCTTTCCAGGTAATTAGTATAGAGCCAGAGTTGAGAACTCCTGCATTAATCACTTCCCCCTCCTGACCAGCTATTCAAAACTTTACACCCTCCCCTCCCCACTTCTATCTCGGGAAAGTTGTTTAAAAGCTATTTGGTTTTTATTTGGAAGATTCTAGCAGCACTTTCTGACTAGGGGCCAGTCCCATCTACCTGTGCTTCCTGCCCCATCTGTCTATAGCTCAGGTATGAGGAGCAGTCCATTATCTTAGCTCCCATCTCTTAGTTTCAAGTGAGCTTTCTAAGCTTAGTGGTTCTGAAGAGATGTCCCCCAGAGCAGCAGCAACAGCCACTGGAGACTTGTTAGGAATGCAGATCATAGGCTCCGTTCCAGACCCTGGAGGCAGGGCCCAGTGATCTATTTCAATAAGCCCTCCCGGTGATGCTGATGCAAAATGTCACTGGTCTCACCTATGGTCAGGGTCAAGATGCTACCTTGTATGAAAAGTTTATGCTCACTTTCCTTGCCCTTCTAGAAAGCCTCCAGGAAGGCTGACACCTGCTTTTGTCAGCTCCTTTACTCAGCCCACCATCATCCGGGTTCTGGCCCTGCTGACTTTGGCAAGGACAAGATTAGTGACCTGGTCACCAAATGTCATGGTTGTTGGTGTCCATCCTATTTGAACTGTCAAATAAGTCTCCTGGGTTCCTATTTTCCTAGTTTGTTCTATTTTTAGGACTCCTGATTCTCCCTCTATCCTTCAAGGGTTTTCTAAGTATCTAAGGGGTGGTCACCCATGCCTTCTCCTTGAAACTCTCTCTAGAGCCTATCCATGGCTTTGCCTACTTGGCAAGTTGCCGAGTTACTAGGATGGGGCAGAGCTATCAAGTTATTACTTGAGGAAACAGCTAGTGAGCTAAAACATCAGAATAAGGCTGATCAGCCTGACCCCTAAAGTTCAGTCTTATTTCGGGTTATTAAAGAAAGGCATTACCATGTTTCTGGAGTCGTTAGCAAAGTGGAACACGTCCACTGTGAACTGAAGAGTCTCCGGCCCTGGTCTGGGTGCTTTGAAAGCAGATGAAGCATCGGAGAGGCCATCCACGAGACAGCTTTGAAGAGATGGAAGTGAAGAATGAAGTTAAAGGCCGAGAAATGTGGTGTAGGTTATGCTGTTATATTGGTTCCCCAGAAGGGCAGCCCAGCTCTGACCCATGGAAGTCCACGATGGTGTGATAAGGGGAGGCATTCCGATTTGGCGTTGGCGTGGCCACACAGTGGTCCACGAACAGTCGCAGTGGCACATGGCTGCCAGTGTGAACTTCAGCCTGGAGGTAGGCTATATCTCCCAGCTGGAAGGTGAAGGATGTCTTCCTGGAGCTCCAGTTCTCTGAAGGGCAAAGACAGGGGTGAGAGACTCTCCCTGGCCGAGCTCTCCCTGCCAGCTCCCCATACCCGCCCTCCTTGCTTACCCTCCATCAGGTGCAGGGAGAAAATCAGCTTCTCCTCCAAAAACATGGTGGTCCTGAAGGGCACCCAGGTAGGCAGGATGGCCTGGCTGCTCACGTTGCCCTGCCTGGGAAGAGAATAGAGCTACCCACACCTGACATGGGGCTCACCCAATCTGGCTCCACCGTGGAAGGGATTCCACTTCTACCCTATTACAAAGTCTTTAGCTTTGACCCAGCCAGGCAGCTAGGCAAGGCAGCTGAACAGATACACGAAGTCTGAGTCTGTCCCTTAACCTTGACACCTGTGAGTGGGCCCTCCTAGCCATGAGGACACCCGAGCTGTAGCATGAAGACAGATATCTTAAGTTACTTTGGTTTCTAGACCTACATCTGCTCCTTGTTAAGGGTTACCCTGGAGGCTCAGGTTTGGGGTCTGAGGCAGCAGTCCTCTCTGTACCACTCAGGATTCCTGAGGCCAGTCCCAGAGAAGGAAGTCCGTCACAGATACATGCAGTTAGGACTCTGGTTCTTGAACCAGTGTGATACTCTGAGCCTATACTGGGACAGGAAGTTCCCTAGAAGCAGTCAGATGTCTCCGGACATCTGCCTTGCTCACCCTATGGAGTCTCATGGCAGAGGCTACTTTAAGAACCAGACCTCAGCTAACTGGAGCCAGGATAAAGTGTCTCCGCTTGTGGCAGACCACCCCACACTGTCTGCAGCCATCAGGCCAAGTGAGCCAACATTCTCAGGTCAGTCCTAAGCAGAGTAATTTTAAAGTGAAAGAGCCAGGATCCCAGGAAGTCTTCAATCTCTGGCCAATAGGAGGCAGGCTCAGAGTCCTGTTCTTGGCACCTGTGTCCCCACCCAGCACTGTCAGGCGCCCAGCTCCTCCAGCTCTCCTTAGCTCCCTCAAGCCAGCTGCCATGGGTCACGTCTCATCTCATCCCAGTCTCCCAGCTGGTCGCACCAACTCCCATCCCTCTCCCCTACCAGCTACCAGAGGACCTTCGGGTTGAAAATCAGTTTTTGCCCTGGCTGGTTAACTCAGCTGGTTAGAGCTTCATCCAGATACACCAAGGTTATAGGTTTGAGCCCCAGTCGGGGTACATACAAGAATCAACCAATGAGTGCATAAATGAGTGGGACAAAAAAAAAAGCTTTTGATGTTTCTCTCTCCCTTTCTCTAAAATCAATATACATTAAAAGATAAAGAAAAGGGATAAATTTCTAAAAAAAATAAAGGAAGGAAGGAAGGAAGGAAGGAAGGAAGGAAGAAGGAGAGAAAGAGAAAGAGAAAGAGAAAGAAAGAAAGAAAGAAAGAAAGAAAGAAAGAAAGAAAGAAAGAAAGAAAGAAAAAGAAAAATAAAGAGAAAAAAAGACCAGTCCTTACCCATTCTGCTTGGTGCTTAGGGAGGGGCACCTGCTGACTTGTGAGCCTGAATACCTTTACTGTATCTCTTGGCCTTTAGAACCCACCTGTTCCTCTCCCTTTATTGGCCTGTAGGCTCCAGGCCCCCAGCTGTAGCCCCTACTAGTGACACACTGCCCTCCCCTGAGATGTGTGTGGCTCTGCCTAGACTGCCTCAGACCCACCTGCCCCAAGGCCCCCATGGAGGATCTTGTTGTTCTGGGAACCCCTCCCTGAACTCCTGAGGGCATCTGGCTCATCCCTGTGCCTGCATGGTGTCAGCACCATCCTCTCCTACCTGCTCCCAGAGGGCAGGGATTAAGGCTCACGTGCTCTGTACTCAGTCCGGCATAGGACTCTGCATTGTGTTATAAGCCACAGTCACCCTCTCCTCACACCTCAATGCCCCGAGTTCACAGGCACTGCTTAGTGCTCACGGCTTGAAGGGCTCCCCCCAGCCCCACACATGTACTGGGTTAAAGTACAGGGAAAGCAGGTTGTGTTGCTCAGGGCTTGTACCTCTCTCTACATTCCTGAGAAAGTGTTCTCAACTCTGAGGGGGCCTGGGCTGCGCAGCCCTGCAGCTTTTACCAAGAGGCAGCTGTGGCCCAGGTGCATTTCAGAGGCTCGTAGACTCAGCAGGCCCCCAAATCTACCCAGGGCTGAGGGCAGTACCCACAGCACAAGCCCTTCCCACTTCTTGCAGCCATGCTGCCAGATGCTGCTGAGAGCCTAACGATTGCCAAGGGGCCTCTGTACCAGGGGCAGCGATAGGCACCTCCCACACTGACCTGGGGAAGCGGCACTCGATGGGCACCTTCACGTAGTTAGTCCTTAGGATGGACAGGTTTCCAACAGGGTGAGGGTTGTGGAGCAGAAAGGTGCTATACACCAGGGCATCCTTGGTCACCTGAAAGAAAGAGGAGGGTCAGCCCCACCGGCTTCACCTGCCAGAGGTGGTCCCAACCTATGCAAGGAGGCATGGAGGGCAGCCTGGAGGAGGTGGAGAAAACGTAAGCCCTGGACTCAAAGTTTGCTCTGCTGCTGATACATGGGAGAGTCTGGGCAGGTACCAACCGCCCTCACACCTGTTTTTCTGCCCTTGAAGTGTTGATGGCACTGCAGGGGTCTCCCTCAGCTCCCTGGCAGGCACTGGCTGGGCAGGTACCAGAGGAGTCAGGCACGTGCCCCCCTGCTCAGGCTGCCACCCCAACCCCAACACACACGCAGTTTCCTTTTTCAGGGGAGGCCAGAGGCCAGACAAGTCCCCAGGATGAAGCCAGCAAGTTCCAGGAACTTGAACTCATTGCCACAGCAGTTAATACTGACGATACCCTTCCTCTGCTGCCCTGCTATCAAGCTCATTTCACAGGAAGCCCACTTGGTTCATTGGCTGCCTGAGGCAGGAAGAGCACAGGCAGGTGCTACTAGGGCGATTTGCAACCTCCCAATCACCTTCCTAACCCTCAGATCTCCAGGGGAGAGTCCTAGCTTTCTATTAATTGTTAGATGTAAGCTAAAAGTTGTGGCCAGCAGCTGCCAGTTTCACTTAAGATTATAAAAATAACTGACCCTAACCAAATCCCACTAGCCTAGCCCCAAACCTGTTTCAGTCAAGTTGTAAAAATAAGTAACTACAGAAAAATAATAGGATTGTTTCTCTAAATTCTAACCTCAGGCTGGAAGGAATCTTCCACCCCCAAGGGCACAAAGAGACTGCCAGACTGATGGACAAGCTAACCGGACGCCAACAACCTGCACCAACCATTCCCCTATATAACCTCTCCCCTACCCTTGCTCGGAGAGGTTGCCGTTCTTAAGGTTCAAACAAGCTTCATGAAATGGTTCAAACAAGCCTCAAAGAAATATTTTTTGTTTTGATACCCTGTGACTTCTTTCCAGCCATACCTAACATTGATGAGTGCCCCGGACAGACCAGTTGCATAATTTGTGGGGCCCATTGCAAAACAAAAATGTTCAAAAGTTAATTTCAGGACAACAGGACATTAAGTGTTGTCCTGAGGGACTGCACAGGTGTCATTCCCAAGAGGCCCTGAACCCAGGTGGTCCTTATCAGGCAAGATTGGGAACCAATCAAGGGAAACACTGCACTTGTCAGGCTCGTTGGAGTCATCTGGGACCTTCAAGATGCGGATGTCTGGCTCCCACTTCCGTTCTGATTTAGCACAGGATGTGGGAATCGGGAGTTTTAAAAGCCCCATCTTAGTATTAACAGCTGAGTCTAATTAATGCACAGGGTTTGGGAGTTACTAAACTAGAATAATTCCTTAAATACCTGCTGCACCTTTCTAGTCTCCCAGCCCTCTCTCCAGGAATACAAGGGGCCAGGAGACCTCAAGGCAAACCCTGGGAGCACACCTAAAGCCAGAGCTCCAGGTGGAAGGCTCCAGGGCTGGGCTCGTTGCCTCCCTCTCCAAACTAAGAGTTGAGTTCAGAGCTGGGTAGGCAGAAGCTGGGGTCTGTGATGGAAGGGGGAACAGGGTTCTGTGAAGCAGGAGGAAGTTGGTCCAGGGGACCAAGGACCAGCTGGGGACCTGTGTGCAGGCCAATCCAGCCTTGCTGGAAGTCCCCTCCTAGTCTGTGGACAGCAGTTTCTTTTTTTAAGCAGTTTCATTATGATGTTGATGAGATGCCCTAGGAATATAACTCTTATTTAAATCAATTAGCCTACAGTAAAATTGGTTTCTTTTTTTTTCCTTCTTCTTCTTTTTTTTTTTTTTTTTTCTTTTTTTTCATTTTTCTGAAGCTGGAAACAGGGAGAGACAGTCAGACAGACTCCCGCATGCGCCCGACCGGGATCCACCCGGCACGCCCACCAGGGGCGACGCTCTGCCCCCCAGGGGGCGATGCTCTGCCCATCCTGGGCGTAGCCATATTGCGACCAGAGCCACTCTAGCGCCTGAGGCAGAGGCCACAGAGCCATCCCCAGCGCCCGGGCCATCTTTGCTCCAATGGAGCCTTGGCTGCGGGAGGGGAAGAGAGAGACAGAGAGGAAAGCACGGCGGAGGGGTGGAGAAGCAAATGGGCGCTTCTCCTATGTGCCCTGGCCGGGAATCAAACCCGGGTCCTCCGCACGCTAGGCCGACGCTCTACCGCTGAAATTGGTTTCTTTATACGTACCTCTTTTTGATGAAAGTCACAGAAACTATTCATGACAGTGAGAACTTACTATATGTGTTGTGGGGCAGCTGTGTTAGGCTTGCTCACCGGTTTACTGGCTGCAAGCCCATTGCTGGATTAGTGTGTGAGCACGTGTCAGCACCACGTGTGTATGGCCTATATAAGGCTATGGGTGCTTGCACTCAGGGGTATTGCAGATGCTCGGATTGCCTGCCCATCACTGTGAGGGGCCATTTTGCTGTTTGTTTGCCTGAGAGGAGGTGGTTTGCACACAATCCCTGCCTGTGTGCTTGTCCGCCATTGTGAGGCTTTATTAAATGGAATGGTCCAACCCTTTTCAGCTCCGCAGTTTTTCCTAGCATCTGTCCGAATCCAATGTGGACCTGCCTGGCCTCTGCCACCAGCATTACATGTACCCTGCCCTACCACCCCCACTTGAGGGAAGTGGTGTGGCCTGAACTACTCGGTTCCCTTCCCACACACACCTCCCACATTAAGCTCTCTCCAATCTGGCCCAAAATGCCCTGCCCCTCTAGACTCCACCCCACCTACCTAATTTGAGCAACTAGAAGTCCATCGCATATTACCAGTGCCCAGCTTCGGGCCTCAGCTGCTCACCCCACAAGAGAAAGGAAGCTGCTCCAGTCCCATTGTGCACTGGTTATGAACCCACACTCCCCCACCCCATTTCAGGCCACCTCTTCCGTGTCTTTCCCCCAAGCCAGGGCCATGAAGGGGACCCAAGCCTCACCTGAAGGCTGTTGCCACACTCATGTAGCCCAACTTCAAACCTGACCACATCTTTGGTGTCCGTGGAGTCCAGGGGCTTACAGTCGTCAGGGCCCAGGGTGAGGTCTGCAGGCCTGATGAGCTTCCCAGTACCAAAAAGGTCTTTGCTGACAGTGACCACAAGCTGAGCCTCCTGACACTCCACCACAATGTGGTGGGCCTCATCATGCATGAGGTTCTCGGGGTGACACAGCCACGGGCATCCCCAGAACAGAAGGCAGGTGAAGAGCCCATAGCTCAGCGCCATGATGCCTACAAACACTCCCACTAGTAACTGCTGGGCAGCCAGCCCCGCCTTCTTATACCCTGGACGATGGCCACTCACACCTGGGCTCCCAGCTGGCCCCCTGCCCCAGCCAATCCAGTCAGTTAGGCTTTTTCTGCTCAAATTGCCCCCGCTTCATGCAGTAGCATGGGCAGCACCTGGAGCTCTTTAGAAATGCAGGCTCTCAGCGCCCCCAGACCACTGAGTCAGAATCTGGTTTTTCGCTGTCTCCCCAAGTGATTTGTATTCACATTAAAGTTTGTGAAAAGTGGGCTGGCAGCCTGGTCAGTCAAAATTTCTCATCCCTTTTTAGAAACTCCCACCCCACATGTGTCCACCCTTTGCTGGCCCTGCCCTCATAGCCCACAAAGGGAGCTAAGAGCTGTCCCAGGTCGACGGGGGAGGCCAAGAGAAAGGTCTTGATTGAAGGGTTGGGAGAATTTGATCAGAGAAGGCACGGAGCTCATCCCAAGTAAGAACAGGAGGAGGTATCTTTAGGAGTTGGAGGATTTTATGGAAGGTAGGAGAGGAGGTCAGTTTAGGTAGAGGCAGCTGTGTGAACAGAGGTGTAGAAAGGGCCCTGGATGGGCTTGGGAGAAAACCCTAGGAGCTCAGAGATGCGAGGGCAGAGTGGCAGTTTATAGGGCTGGGGAGGATCATGAAGGTACTGGCTGAGAGGCTGCATTTTACTCTGTGGTTGAGAGATGCCACAGAACGGTGCGAAGCAGGTGAGTGATCCGCTAGCTCTGCCTGGAAGCTGTAGGACTAGAGTCAGGGGTCAGGAAGCTAGTCCTGGTGGGAGAGGGTGGAACAGGCCCAGCAGGTCAGTGTTTACTGATGGCCTACACGCTGCTAGGCCTGCCTGAAATTCCTTCAGGAGGGAAAGAGAAATACAAAAATTAATGGCACTTAAATTCCTAGAGATAGAAGTATGTACTCACTTGTAAATGCATGCTTCTAAAGTAATTAAACCATAAATTTAAGTTGCTAAAAACCCCACTGGTATTTTTTTGTGTTGTGTGTGTTTTTTTAATACTCTGGTTCACTTGTGGGAAAATAAATAAATGGAGGGAAGAGATTACCCCCACAACTTCCTCTGAGCTATCAACATGGGGTAGAGGGTAGAGATAGCCAACAGAGAGAAGCAGGTAGGAACTCAGAGCTCAGGCTCCAAGCTCACCTGGGTGGCCTACCCCTCTGCAGACTCTCCTCTGTGGGTTTCCTGCCTACCAGGCCCAGAAAGAGGCCCCAGATGTGGCCTGAGGCCCCTGAGGGGCAGCTGGCTGAGAGGCTGTGTCCTCAGAGTGTTGACCCGCTGGGGAAGGGGCCTCCCCATGCTTGTTACCCACAGCTGTGTTTTCAGACAGTGCTGGTAGTAGGGTGGGGTGGGCTGGCGATGAGCGAGTGATCAGGACCTCCCTGAAGCCTCCTATTCGTCTGCTCTTGCTCTCTGCCTCAGAGCTAACCCCCCTTAGAAGACTTCAGAAAAAAAATAATAGGAAGAAATTGGTGAGGGTGGGGTGAGGTATGTACTGGTTGAGGGAGTCTAGTTGAGGATAGGGGTGTCTTTTTCCATGTGGAGAGGTGGTAAGCCTGTGGTGGGGGTCTTGTGTTCCCCTTTTTTGGAAAAAGGACCAGAGACTACATTAGGAAACATGGCCAGTCCAACCCAGGTTCTTGTCTTTTGCATTTTTCTAAGAAGTGCTGCCCTCTGGTGGCCAGAATGCACCAAAGCCGTGGCCATCTAAGCATTTTTCTTAAAATTCCTTATTGCCCAGATGTTGGTTTCTAAATACTACATGTATTTCTTTGTAAAGCAGGATCTAGGGCTCCTTGAAGAGTGGGCTGATTCCAGGTTAGGGCCAGAAAATACAAGGAAACTCTGGAACATCTTGTTAAGCCAAAACATTGTTCACAAAATGATGAGAAGGTGTCAAAAGAACACAGGAGCCAAATTGAATGGTTGTACAAATTGGGGACAATTGTGCATCAAAATGAGTAGGACATGAAAACTACACATTGAGCCTGGCCTGTGGTGGCACAGTGGATTGAGTGTCAACCTGGAATGCTGAGGTCGCCGGATTGAAACCCTGGGCTTGCCTGGTCAAAGTACATACGACAAGCAACAAGCAAGCAATGAACAATTAAAGTAAAGCAACTCTACTTCTCACCCCCACACACACAATCTGTAAAACCAATAAATAAAATATTTTTAAAAACCCAAACAAAACAAAACTACACAATAAATAAAATAAGAATCCATGAGCATGTATGCTGATGATAAGACCTACATAAAAACATGTAAGTGGGAAAACTTTCCATAAAAGGGAAACCGCCTTACAATAGAATGACAGTTAATAAGCATTTGCAATCATCATAGTAGTAATAGATTCAGGCAAAAATTACCAGCATGTGTTAAAAATTAGTTGATGATATGATGGAGATATTAGTTAAATCTATGGTGATGATCATTTGCAATATATAAAAGCACCAAATCAATATGCTGTACATCTTAAACTTATATAATGCTCTATGTCACTTACATCTTGATAAAACTGGAGGAAAAGCCTGACCTATGCTGGCATAGTAGATAAGGTGTCAAACTGATAAGGCTAAGGTCACTGGTTCAAAATCCTAGGCTTGCCTGAGAAGCAACTACTATGCGTTGATGCTTCCTGCTCCTTCCCCTATCCCCCCCTCCTCTCTTTAAAAAAATCAATAAATAAAATCTTTAAAATGCTTGGCCAGATAGCTCAATTGATAGAGTATCAACCAGAGCACAAAGGTTGCAGATTCAATCACCAGTCAGGGCACATACAGGAACAGATCAATGTTCCTGTTTCTCTCTTCCCTTCCTCTCTCTCTAAAATCAATCAATAATTTACTTTTAATCTTAGGAAAAAAAAACTGGGGGAAAAGTTCTGGAGAAGGATAGTGGACTGCACAACAATGTGAATGTACTGAATACCACTGAATTGTACGCTTAAAAATGGTTAAAAGGTGGCCCTGGCCGGTTGGCTCAGTGGTAGAGCATCGGCCTGACGTGCAGAAGGCCCGGGTTCGATTCCCGGCCAGGGCACACAGGAGAAGCACCCATCTGCTTCTCCACCCCTCCCCCTCTCCTTCCTCTCTGTCTCTCTCTTCCCCTCCTGCAGCGAGGCTCCATTGGAGCAAAGATGGCCCAGGCGCTGGGGATGGCTCCTTGGCCTCTGCCCCAGGTGCTAGAGTGGCTCTGGTCGCAACAGAGCGATGCCCCGGAGGGGCAGAGCATCGCCCCCTGGTGGGCAGAGCGTTACCCCCTGGTGGGCGTGCCGGGTGGATCCCGGTCAGGCACATGCAGGAGTCTGACTGTCTCTCCCGTTTCCAGCTTCAGAAAAATACAAAAAAAAAAAAAAAAAAAAAAACCCTAAAAAAAAATGGTTAAAAGGTAAAATTTATGGTTTGTATGTTTTACCACAATAAAACTAGTTGATGGAAATTTGAATGGGTAGTCTCACAGTTTGTCCTTAAAGAGTCTTTATTAATTACAAAGGATTAAATGGTTACTTTATAGTGGATAAATCTATCAGACACCACTTCAGCCACATTGTCAAAGCTAACTAACCATTAGTTAGATAAACATTATCCCAATAGTGGGAAAAACTGACATCAGATACCTCCTGATGAGAGGGAATGATGCCCAGTGTTTAGAAAAAAAGCATGTTTGTATACGTACATATGTATTATATATATGTACACACACGTGTATATATGAATATATATGTGTACATACATTATACAGACAGACATATACACACAAGTGTAAAGAGATAGAGAAAGCATATGTAGCAAAATGTTCATATTGCTGAATCTGGGTAAAGGGTAAACAGAAATTTCAAAATAAAAAGTTAAAAATAAACCCTCTCTAAGTTAGCTTCAAATGAAAGAAAAGACAATGGGATCCATTTTCAGAAGAAGGCTATTAACCAGTTTTCAAAAGCAGCTGCTGAAACAAAATATGAGGTTACTAAGCTTAAAATAAACAAACAAAAGAATTGTAAGATCTTTGAGGAAAACTTTATGAAACTTTATTGAGCCCTGGCCCAGTAGCTCAGTTGGTTAGATCACCATCCCCATACACCAAGGTTGCGGGTTCGATCCCTGTTCAGGGCACATATAAGAGGCAACCAACAGCCTGGTCTGTGGTGGCACAGTGTATAAAGTGCCGACCTGGAACAATGAGGCCGCCAGTCAAGCCTAGAACACTGACTAGGCTTGCCTGGTCAAGTCACATACGACAAGCAACCAATAAACAGCTAGAGTGAAACAACTACTTCTTGTTCCCTTCCCCCTCCTCTCTCTGTAAAATCAATCAATAAAGAATTTTTAAAACTTTATTAAAAATCGCCCTGGCCGGTTGGCTCAGCGGTAGAGCGTCGGCCTAGCGTGCGGAGGACCCGGGTTCGATTCCCGGCCAGGGCACACAGGAGAAGCACCCATCTGCTTCTCCACCCCTCCCCCTCTCCTTCCTCTCTGTCTCTCTCTTCCCCTCCTGCAGCCAAGGCTCCATTGGAGCAAAGATGGCCTGGGCGCTGGGGATGGCTCTGTGGCCTCTGCCTCAGGCGCTAGAGTGGCTCTGGTTGCAACATGGCGACGCCCAGGATGGGCAGAGCATCGCCCCCTGGTGGGCAGAGCGTAGCCCCATGGTGGGCGTGCCGGGTGGATCCCGGTCGGGCGCATGCGGGAGTCTGTCTGACTGTCTCTCCCTGTTTCCAGCTTCAGAAAAATGAAAAAAAAACCACAAAACTTTATTAAAAATCATCAAAGAGGCCTGGGCTGGTTAGTTCAGTGGATAGAGTGTTGGCCCAGTGAATAGAAGTCCCAGGTTCAATTCCTGGTCAAGGCACAGAAGAGAAGCAACCATCTGCTTCTCTCCCCTTACTTCTCCCCCTTCTCTCCCTCTTTTCCTCCCAAAGCCAGTGACTTGATTGGTTTGAGCATTGGCTCTGGGTGCTGAGGATATCTCAGTTGGTTTGCGTGTCAGCCTCAGGTGTTAAAAATAGCTTGGTTGATTTTAACATTGGCCCCAGGCGGCCGGGTGAATCCTGGTCAGGGCACATGCGGGAGTCCATCCCTCTATCTCCCCTCCTCTCACTTAAAAACAAAACAAAACAATATAAAACAAAACAAAAAAAAACATCAAAGTTGCCCTGGCTGGATAGCTTGGTTGGCATTGTCCTGGCACAGAGGTTGCTGGTTTTATCCTGGATCAGGGCACATAACAAGAACAGTTTGATGTTCCTCCCTTTCTCTCTTTTTCTCTCTTCTTCTCTCACTGAAATCAATATATTAAAAAGAAAATCATCAAAGAATATCTAAATGCACAAAGACATAGTCCATATTCATAGATGGGAAATGCAATATTATAAAGATATCCATTCTCCCCAAATTAATCTATAATGCCTATCAAAATTCCAACAGGGGTGTGTGTGTGTGTGTGTGTGTGTGTGTGTGTGTGTGTGTGTGTGTAACTTAGAAACTGATTCTAAAATTTATTTGTAAAGACTAAGGGCATGGTCCAGGTGGTGACACAGTGGATAGAGCATCTGCCTAGGATGCTGAGGACCCAGGTTCAACACCCTGAGGTTGCCAGCTTGAGCATGGGATCATAGACATGAATTACCCCATGGTCACTGCTTAAGCACAAAGGTCATGGGCTTCAGTCCAAGGTTGCTGGCTTAAGCAAAGGGTCACTCACTCTGCTGGAGCCCCCCCCCCCCAGGTCAAGGCACATATGAGAAAGCAATCAATGAATAACTAAGATGCTGCAACGAAGAATTGATGCTTCTCATCTCTCTCCCTTCCTGTCTGTTTGTCTCTTTCTCTCTTTTTTTAAAATTTTTATTATTTTTTACAGAGACAGAGAGTGAGTCAGAGAGAGGGATAGACAGGGACAGACAGACAGGAACAGAGAGATGAGAAGCATCAATCATTAGTTTTTCATTGCGCGCTGCAACACCTGAGTTGTTCATTGATTGCTTTCTCATATGTGCCTTGACCACGGGCCTTCAGCAGACTGAGTAACCCCTTGCTGGAGCCAGCGACCTTGAGTTCAAGCTGGTGGGATTTTTGCTCAAACCAGATGAGCCCGCGCTCAAGCTGGTGACCTCGGGGTCTCGAACCTGGGTCTTCCGCATCCCAGTCCAACGCTCTATCCACTGTACCACCGCCTGGTCAGGCTGTCTCTTTCTCTCTTTCTCTCCCTCACTCGATAAAAAAAGAAAGGAAAAAAAAGACTAAGGGCCAAGCAAGGAAGATAAGACTTTTGAAGAAAATGATCAGGGAGCATTTGATATCTTGCTCCTTGGCATATATAGTCAGCATATAGTCAGTTTAGATCAAAATAAAATAAATTCTTTTTTTTTTTTTTGCCAATGGTGGTACAATTTTTTTAAGACTTTATTTATTCATTTTAGAGAGGGCAGGGAGAGAGAGAGAGAGAGAGAGAGAGAGAGAAAGGAAAGAAAGAAGAAAGAAAAAGAAAGAAAGAAAGAAAGAAAGAAAGAAAGAAAGAAAGAAAGAAAGAAAGAAAGAAAGAAAGAAAGAAAGAAAGGGGATTGGAGCAAGAAGCATAAACTCCTCTATGTGCTTTGACTGGGCAAGTCCAGGGTTTTAAACTGGTGACCTCAGCATTCCAGGTTGATGCTTTATTCACGGCACCACCACAGGTCAGGCAGAAAAATTTTTTTCTTTTCTTTTTTTTTAGAATTTATTTTTTTGTTTGTTTGTTCTTTGTTTTTGTTTTGAGAGAGAGAGGAGAGAGAGACAGACAGACAGAGAAAGAGGGGACAGATAAGGGAAGCATCAACTTGTAGTAGTTGCTTCCTGTATGTGCCTTGACCAGGCAAGCCTAGGGATTTGAACTGGCGACCTCAGCATTCCAGGTCTACACTTTATCTACTGTGCCACTACAGGCCAGGTTAATTATTCTTTATAAGAGAGAGAGACAGGAAAGGAGGAAGAGAGAGAGATGAGAAGCATCAACTCATAGTTGCAGCACTTTAGTTGTTCGTTGATTGCTCCTCATATGTGCCTTGACTGGGGGCTCAAGCCAAGCCCACTGCTCAAGCCAGTGACCTTGGGCTTCAAGCCAGTGACCTTTGAGCTCAAGCTAGTGACCCTGCATTCAAGCTGGTAAGCCTGAGTTTAAGCAGGCAACCTCAGGGTTTTGAACCTGGGACCTCAGCATCCTAGATTGACATGAATCCACTACACTACCACCAGTCGTGCCAATTTATTTTAGTGAGAAAGAAAGAGATAGACAGACAGACAGGTAGGGACAGACAGACAGAGAGGGAAAGGGATGAGAAGCATCAACTCATAATTGCGGCACTTCAGTTGCTCATTGATTGCTTTCTCATACATGCCTTGGCCAGGGAGCTCAAGCTAAGCCAGTGACCCCTTGCTCAAGCCAGTGACTTTGGGCTTCAAGCCAACGACCTTTGGGCTCAAGCCAGGGACCATGGGCTCATGTCTTCGATCCCATGCTCAAGCTGGCAACCCCCACACTCAAACTGGTGAGCCCATTCTCAAGCCAGATGAGCCTGCACTCAAGCTGACAATCTTGGGGTTTCGAACCTGGGTCCTCTGCATCCCAGGCCGATGCTCTATCCACTGTGCCACCACCTGGTCAGGCAGGAGTATCATACTTTTTAAACAGAACCATGAAGGTGGAAAGCAATGGGGACTGCTAATTTGGAGAGGGTGATCAGGAAAAAACATTCTGGGGGAGTGACATTTGAATGAGGTGAGGGACTGAGTTGTGCAAATATTGGAAAAGACAGCTTGAGGCTAAGGGAATTGCAAGTACAAAGGCCCTGAATTCAGAGCAGGCTTGTGTGTTCAAAGAAGGACAGGGAGGCCAGTGTGGCTACAGAAGAAAGAATGAGAGAGGGCTGGGTGGGAGGTGAGTTCAGAGAGGTGGCTAGGGACCAATTCATGAAGGACCTTGTGGGCCTTAAGATCTCATTCTAACAAGAAGCCATTCAAAGATGAGAGCAGGAGAGTAACAGAATGTGATTTACATTTCAGAAGGACACTTGGTCACTGTGTAGCGAATGCATTTCAAGGGGCAAGCATGGAAGCAATGAGCCCAAATTGGCAACTGTAGAAGTTCAGGGGCAACATGGTTCATGGGTTTCTCAGCCTCAGTACTATTGAGGCCTGTCCTGTGCATTATAGGATATTTGGCAGCATTTACCCAGTTGTGAAAACAAATCATCTACCCTCCCCAGCTGTGACAACTAAAAATATTTCTAGAAGTTGACAAAATGTCCCCTGGATGGTGAAATCACCCCCAGTTGAGAAATATGTTACTACATTAGAATGACATAGAGAAGGTAAAATGAGGTTGACTTTGGGTATATATTTTTTAAATTTTTATTTATTGATTTTAGAGAGAGAGATAGAAGGGTGGAGAGAGAGAGAAACGTCGATTTGTTGTTCTACTTATTTACACATTCATTGGTTGATCTTGTATGTGCCCTGACCAGCGATCAGACACTCTAACCAACTGAACTATCTAACCAGGGCGGCTCAATATTTTAAAGGTAGGGCTGAAAAGATTTGCTGATGGATGTAAGAAAAAGAAGAATCAAGAATGACTTCAGGATGACGTCAGAGTAATGGCGGGGTAGGAAGCGATACCGATAAATCTCCCCCAAAACTCAACAAGATCTTCAACCAGAAACAGAAAAACCTATACTTGGAGCTTCCAGATGCTTCGCAATACACCCAAAGGTATGATTGAGTGAAAAATTGGCTAAATATATAACCAAACCCCGAAGGAAATAGGGAGTAAGAAATGCTCCGCCTTCCTCACTAACCTAAACAGGGCGGCTTTCTCTGGTAACTGTGAATATAGAAACTGAGGCGGGCAAAGGGGGTGAATACATCCAGGCCGCGAAACAAACGGCCGAACCAGGCTGTGGCACGGAGATCCAAGCCGAGGAAAATCTGATCCTGTGGCAACCCGGGCAATACAAGCTAACACTCGCGCCAAACCCAAACAAAGAAAGACAAGCGGCGCGGCCATTTTACCCGGTCTCCTGGCTGGTGCGCAGTTAGTGGGCGAGAGATTTCTTCCTAAGCCCCGGGAGTCAGTGCCCGTGTTGCCCCACGGAGAGGCAGGGTCAGAGGCCTTTCTGTGGGCCGAGGGCAGAGTCTCTGGGCAGCCCCAGCGCCCTGGGAAAGCCACGCACTGGAGGGAGTGAGAACTAATTCCAATGGTGGAGATTTTCCTTGCCGGAGGGTGTTTCACTCAGAGGGAAAGCGGCCAGCCTCATATCCTGGTTTGCGCGCGCAGATAAGGAGTGAGCGATTCCTCCGAGTGCCTCGGCAGTGCGCACCCGTGTTATCGCACAGAGGAGCAGAGTCAGGGGCCTTTGTGTGGGCCAAAGCGGAATCTCGGGCCGCCCCAGCGCCTTGCAAAAGCCGCGCACGGGGACGGAGCGAGACTCAATTCCAACGCTGCAACTTTTCCCTGCGGTTGGGGGTTTCACTCAGAGCGTGAGACTGCTGGCCGGATATCCTGGTCTGCGCGCGCAGCCAGTGAGTGAGAGTTTCCTCCAAGTGCCCCGGAAGCGGGCACCCGCTTGTGTTACCGGACAGAGTGGCAGAGCCAGAGGTCTTTGAATGGCCGGAAAGCCCGCCTGATTATGCTAGCAGCTCTGACTGACTGAGCCTTACCCAGAGCCCTGTGCTGAGTGGAAATAGAGTGGGGATTTGCCAGCTCTTTGAGCCTCTTACTATCCAGGCAGAGGCAGCAGCAACCCATAGCTGGATTATCAGGCTACTAATTGAGGAAGGAAAGACTAGGAGAAAGGCTCTAGGAACACGGACTCTCTCACTGTCGGAGCCTATAAATGCTAATAGCCTAGACTGCCAACGAGACTAAAGCACAATACATGACATTGCCATAGAGACTTATCAACTGCAAACCTCCACCTGAGCGTGCCAAAGGGGCAAAACCCGGGGTACAGAGTCACCGACCAGGAAGAGGGAGAGAAAAGAAAAAGCAAGAAGATAACCTCTCAAAATCAAGAATAATCTGCAGACTTTATAACCTATCCCATTTTATTATATTTGTTCGTTTGTTTCTCTTATCTTCATTCTTGATACTTTTTTTTTCCTCCTCCAATTTGGCCGATTAACTCTGTACCGGTCTTACTCTCTCCTCTCCTTGAACTACACTACCCATAAGTGTTACATCTCCCATTATCTTTTCTCTTCTCTTCCTTTCTCTCTATGAGGGTTGCACTCCAAAACCCTTAACTCTCTCTCTCTCTCTCCTTTCTTTTTTCTTCTTTTAGTGGTTCCCTCTTTTTTTTTCTCTCTCTCTCTTTCTTTTCTCCCTCTATATTAGTTTCTTCCTTTCTCCTTTACATCTCCTCTCACTCAAACCTCAATAACAAACAAATTATCTTATCTGGGACTCAAACTTATGTTTGTGGCATTCTGGGGGGTTTTTACTTCACCTTTTTAACTTACTAGCAGTGCTCCCATCCCTGGCTCTCCATATTATCTAGTTCTTGTTCCACTAAATACAATAGTAATTTTTTAATTTGTCCCCCCATTTTTCCATTTTCCTCTTAATCCTCTCATCATAACTCTTAGACAACCAACACCTAAAAGCAAATCATTTTATTCTTGACCCAAATTTTTTCCTTATTTGCTTTTTGTGGGTCCATACGCTCTTTTTTTTTTTTTTTTCTTTCTTCTTTTTTCTTTTTTTTTTTTTTTTTTTTGTTTGCCCCTTTATTACTTTTCCCCAATTCAGGCCCTCCATCACAGGCATTGTTTGTTTTATCAAGAAAGAGGGGAGAGGAGAGGAGAGGAAAAAAGGAGGGGGGGAATAATTTCCTTTTTTTTTTTTTTTTTTTTTAATTTTTATTTTATTTTTCTTTATTTCATTATTAATTTTTTTTTAAAAAAACAACTTTTTTCGATTTTTTTTTTATTATTTTTTTAAACTTTTTATTCTTTATTAAATCTCATTAATACTATCAACAAAACCACCCTCAGATGCCATTAAGGAAGAGAAAATCGAATATCATGGATACAAAAGAAAGAGTGGTAACACAGCTAGATGAGGAAAAATCTATGGAGAAAAAATTTAATATATTGGAAACCTTGGAGCTAAATGACAGAGAATTCAAGATAGAAATCCTAAAAATCCTCCGAGATATACAAGAAAACACAGAAAGGCAATTTAGGGAGCTCAGAAAACAACTCAATGAACACAAAGAATATATGTCCAAGGAAATTGAAACTATAAAAACAAATCAAACAGAGATGAAAAACTCAATTCACGAGCTGAAAAACGAAGTAACAAGCTTAGCTAATAGAACAGGTCAGATAGAAGAGAGGATTAGTGAAATAGAAGACAAGCAACTTGAGGCACAACAGAGAGAAGAAGAAAGAGACTCAAAAATTAAAAAAAATGAGATAGCCCTACAAGAATTATCTGACTCCATCAAAAAGAATAACATAAGAATAATAGGTATATCAGAGGGAGAAGAGAGAGAAAATGGAATGGAGAACATACTCAAACAAATAATAGATGAGAACTTCCCAAGCCTGTGGAAAGAACTAAAGCCTCAAGTTCAAGAAGCAAACAGAACTCCAAGTTTTCTTAACCCCAACAAACCTACTCCAAGGCATATCATAATGAAATTGACACAAACCAACAGCAAAGAAAAAATTCTCAAGGCAGCCAGGGAAAAGAAGAATACAACATATAAAGGAAGGCCCATTAGATTATCATCAGATTTCTCAGCAGAAACTCTACAAGCTAGAAGAGAATGGACCCCAATATTTAAAGTCCTGAAAGAGAGGAACTTTCAGCCACGAATACTATACCCATCAAAGCTATCCTTCAAATATGAAGGAGAAATAAAAACATTCACAGATACAGAAAAGATGAGGGAATTTATCATCAGAAAACCCCCACTCCAGGAATTACTAAAGGGGGTTCTCCAATCAGATACAAAGAACAAAAAAAAAACAGAGCCACAAGTAAAAGCTCCAAGAAGAACACAATAAAACCAAATTTAAACTGTGACAACAACAAAAAGAAAGAGGGGGAGAAGATGGAGATTAACAGTAGCAAAGGACGATGGAGTGCAAAAGTACTCACAAAATAGTTTGCTACAATGAACAGGGTAGGGACCCTTTTCATTATTCAAAGGTAACCACCATTGAAAAAACCACCACAGAAGTACATGAGATAAAAAAGATAGCAACAGTGGAAAGATGTATGGAATACAACCAAATAAAAACAAAAGATAGAAAAACAAAAGAGAAGGATCAAACAAGACACAAAACTAACAGAAAGCAAGATATAAAATGGCAATAGGGAACCCACAAGTATCAATAATTACACTAAATGTAAACGGATTAAACTCACCAATAAAAAGGCACAGAGTAGCAGAATGGATTAAAAAAGAAAATCCAACTGTATGCTGCCTACAGGAAACTCATCTAAGTAACAAGGATAAAAACAAATTCAAAGTGAAAGGCTGGAAAACAATACTCCAAGCAAATAACATCCAAAAAAAAGCAGGTGTAGCAATACTCATATCGGATAATGCTGACTACAAGACAGGAAAAGTACTCAGAGACAAAAATGGCCATTTCATAATGGCTAAGGGGACACTGAATCAAGAAGACATAACAATTCTTAATATATATGCACCAAACCAAGGAGCACCAAAATATATAAGACAGCTACTTATTGATCTTAAAACAAAAACTGACAAAAACACAATCATACTTGGAGACCTCAATACACCGCTGACGGCTCTAGATCGGTCATCCAAACAGAGAATCAACAAAGACATAGTGGCCTTAAACAAAACACTAGAGCACCTGGATATGATAGACATCTACAGGACATTTCATCCCAAAGTGACTGAGTATACATTTTTCTCCAGTGTACATGGATCATTCTCAAGAATTGACCATATGTTGGGCCACAAAAACAACATCAGCAAATTCAGAAAAATTGAAGTTGTACCAAGCATATTTTCTGATCATAAAGCCTTGAAACTAGAATTCAACTGCAAAAAAGAGGAAAAAAATCCCACAAAAATGTGGAAACTAAACAACATACTTTTAAAAAATGAATGGGTCAAAGAAGAAATAAGTGCAGAGATCAAAAGATATATACAGACTAATGAAAATGACAATACGACATATCAGAATCTATGGGATGCAGCAAAAGCAGTGATAAGAGGGAAGTTCATATCACTTCAGGCATATATGAACAAACAAGAGAGAGCCCAAGTGAACCACTTAACTTCCCACCTTAAGGAACTAGAAAAAGAAGAACAAAGACAACCCAAAACCAGCCGAAGAAAGGAGATAATAAAAATCAGAGCAGAAATAAATGAATTAGAGAACAGAAAAACTATAGAAAAAATTAATAGAACAAGGAGCTGGTTCTTTGAAAAGATCAACAAAATTGACAAACCCTTGGCAAGACTTACCAAGGAAAAAAGAGAAAGAACTCATATAAACAAAATCCAAAATGAAAGAGGAGAAATCACCACGGACACCATAGATATACAAAGAATTATTGTAGAATACTATGAAAAACTTTATGCCACTAAATTCAACAACCTAGAAGAAATGGATAAATTCCTAGAAAAATACAACCTTCCTAGACTGAGTCAAGAAGAAGCAGAAAGCCTAAACAGACCTATCAGTAGAGAAGAAATAGAAAAAACCATTAAAAACCTCCCCAAAAATAAAAGTCCAGGCCCTGACGGCTATACCAGCGAATTTTATCAAACATTCAAAGAAGACGTGGTTCCTATTCTACTCAAAGTCTTCCAAAAAATTGAAGAAGAAGCAATACTTCCAAACACATTTTACGAAGCCAACATAACCCTCATACCAAAACCAGGCAAGGATGGCACCAAAAAAGAAAACTACAGACCAATATCTCTAATGAATACAGATGCTAAAATACTAAACAAAATACTAGCAAATCGAATACAACAACATATTAAAAAAATAATACATCATGATCAAGTGGGATTCATCCCAGAATCTCAAGGATGGTTCAACATACGTAAAACGGTTAATGTAATACACCATATCAACAAAACAAAGAACAAAAACCACATGATCTTATCAATAGACGCAGAAAAGGCTTTCGATAAAATACAACACAATTTTATGTTTAAGACTCTCAACAAAATGGGTATAGAAGGAAAATATCTCAACATGATAAAGGCCATATATGATAAACCATAAGCTAACATCATATTAAATGGCACTAAACTGAAGGCTTTCCCCCTTAAATCAGGAACAAGACAGGGTTGTCCACTCTCTCCACTCTTATTTAATGTGGTACTAGAGGTTCTAGCCAGAGCAATCAGACAAGACAAAGAAATAAAAGGCATCCATATCGGAAAAGAAGAAGTAAAGGTATCACTTTTTGCAGATGATATGATACTATACATCGAAAACCCCAAAGAATCCACAAAAAGACTACTAGAAACAATAAGCCAATACAGTAAGGTCGCAGGATACAAAATTAACATACAGAAGTCAATAGCCTTTCTATATGCCAACAATGAAACAACTGAGAAGGAACTCAAAAGAACAATCCCCTTCACGATTGCAACAAAAAAAATAAAATACTTAGGAATAAACATAACAAAGAATGTAAAGGACTTATATAATGAAAACTATAAACCATTGTTAAGGGAAATCGAAAAAGATATAATGAGATGGAAGAATATACCTTGTTCTTGGCTAGGAAGAATAAATATAATCAAGATGGCTATATTACCCAAAGCAATATACAAATTTAATGCAATTCCCATCAAACTTCCAATGACATTTTTTAAAGAAATAGAGCAAAAAATCATCAGATTTATATGGAACTATAAAAAACCCCGAATAGCCAAAGCAATCCTAAAGAAAAAGAATGAAGCTGGGGGCATTTCAATACCTGACTTCAAACTCTATTATAGGGCCACGACAATCAAAACAGCATGGTATTGGCAGAAAAATAGACACTCAGACCAATGGAACAGAATAGAAAGTCCAGAAATAAAACCACATATATATAGTCAAATAATTTTTGATAAAGGGGCCAACAACACACAATGGAGAAAAGAAAGCCTCTTCAATAAATGGTGCTGGGAAAACTGGAAAGCCACATGCAAAAGAATGAAACTGGACTACAGTCTCTCCCCCTGTACAAAAATTAACTCAAAATGGATCAAAGATCTAAACATAAGACCTGAAACAATTAAGTACATAGAAGAAGACATAGGTACTCAACTCAGGGACCTGGGTTTTAAAGAGCATTTTATGAATTTGACTCCAATGGCAAGAGAAGTGAAGGCAAAAATTAATGAATGGGACTACATCAGACTAAGAAGTTTTTGCTCAGCAAGAGAAACTGATAACAAAATAAACAGAAAGCCAACTAAATGGGAAATGATTTTTTCAAACGACAGCTCAGATAAGGGCCTAATATCCAAAATATACAAAGAACTCATAAAACTCAACAACAAACAAACAAACAATCCAATAAAAAAATGGGAAGAGGATATGAATAGACACTTCTCCCAGGAAGAAATACAAATGGCCAACAGATATATGAAAAGATGCTCATCTTCTTTAGCTATTAGAGAAATGCAAATCAAAACGGCAATGAGATACCACCTCACACCTGTTCGATTAGCTGTTATTAGCAAGTCAGGTAACAGCAAATGTTGGAGAGGCTGTGGAGAAAAAGGAACCCTCATACACTGTTGGTGGGAATGTAAAGTAGTACAACCATTATGGAAGAAAGTATGGTGGTTCCTCAAAAAACTGAAAATAGAACTACCTTATGACCCAGCAATCCCTCTACTGGGTATATATCCCAAAAACTCAGAAACATTGATACATAAAGACACATGCAGCCCCATGTTTATTGCAGCATTGTTCACAGTGGCCAGGACATGGAAACAACCAAAAAGCCCATCAATAGATGACTGGATAAAGAAGATGTGGCACATATACACTATGGAATACTACTCAGCCATAAGAAATGATGACATCGGAACATTTACAGCAAAATGGTGGGATCTTGATAACATGATACGAAGCGAAATAAGTAAATCAGAAAAAAACAGGAACTGTATTATTCCATACGTAGGTGGGACATAATAGTGAAACTAAGAGACATTTACAAGAGTGTGGTGGTTACGGGGGGGGAGGGGGGGAATGGGAGAGGGATAGGGGGTGGGGAGGGGCACAAAGAAAACAAGATAGAAGGTGACAGAGGACAATCTGACTTTGGGTGGTGGGTATGCAACATAATTGAACGACAAGATAACCTGGACTTGTTATCTTTGAATATATGTATCCTGATTTATTGATGTCACCCCATTAAAAAAATAAAATTATATATAAAAAACAAAAAAAAAAAAAAGAAAAGAAATTAAAAATACTGAAAAAGAAAAAAAAAAAAAAAAAAAAAAAAAAGAATGACTTCAGCCTGACCAGGTGGTGGCGCAGTGGATAGAGCGTTGGACTGGGATGCAGAAGGACCCAGGTTCGAGACCCCAAGGTCGCCAGCTTGAGCACGGGCTCATCTGGCTTGAGCAAAGAGCTCACCAGCTTGGACCCAAGGTCGCTGGCTCCAGCAGGGGGTTACTCGGTCTGCTGAAGGCCCACAGTCAAGGCACATGTGAGAAAACAATCAATGAACAACTAAGAAGTCGCAACGCGCCACAAGAAACTGATGATTGATGCTTCTCATCTCTCTCTGTTCCTGTCTGTCTGTCCCTGTTTATCTCTGCCTCTGTAAAAAAAATAAAAATAAAAATAAAATTAAAGAATGACTTCAGTGGATGAATAAAATGTGGTATATACATACAATGCAATATTTTTCAGCTTTAAAAAGAAAAGAAATTCTGACACATACTACAATATGGATAAACCTTGAGAACATTATTCTAAGTGAAATAAAACAGTCACAAAGGACACATACTGTGTGATTCCACTTTTATGAGGTACTTGAGTAGTCAAATTCATAAAGACAGAAAGCAGAATGGTGGTTGGAGGAGGAATGGGTATAAAGTTTTAGTTTTGCAAGATGAAAAAATTTTGGAGGTAGGTTACACAACCATGTTAATACAGTATACTTAACACTACAGAACTGTACACTTAAAATGATTAAGATGGTAAATTTTATTTATTTTTTTAAAGATTTTAAAAATGTATTGATTGATTTGAGAGAGAGAGAGAGAGAGAGAGAGAAGAGATGGAGTAGAGGAAAGCATCAATTCATAGTAGTTGCTTCTCCTATGTGCCTTGATTGGGCAAGTCCAGGGACTCAAACCAGCGACCTCAGCATTCCAGCTCGATGCCTTATCCACTGTTACATGTATTTTACTACAATTAAAAATTAAATTAAGAGCCCTGGCCGGTTGGCTCAGCGGTAGAGCGTCGGCCTAGCGTGCGGAGGACCCGGGTTCGATTCCCAGCCAGGGCACACAGGAGAAGCGCCCATTTGCTTCTCCACCCCTCTGCCGCGCCTTCCTCTCTGTCTCTCTCTTCCCCTCCTGCAGCCAAGGCTCCATTGGAGCAAAGATGGCCCGGGCGCTGGGGATGGCTCTGTGGCCTCTGCCTCAGGTGCTAGAGTGGCTCTGGTCGCAACATGGCGACGCCCAGCATGGGCAGAGTGTCGCCCCCTGGTGGGCGTGCCGGGTGGACCCCGGTCGGGCACATGCGGGAGTCTGTCTGACTGTCTCTCCCTGTTTCCAGCTTCAGAAAAGTGCAAAAAAAAAAAAAAAAAAAAATTAAATTAAATTTTAAAAATATTGTATTTTTAAAAAATGAATGAAGTTTCTGGCCAGTAAGCTCTGCTTGATTCTCAGAATGTGGCAGGTGCTGCCAGAAGGTTCCTCTGGGCATTGGTTGCTCCAACACAAGAGCACTTTCCCTTGGGATGTTTCTGCTTTGGCAGCCCTTCGGCTGGCAGCTTCTGAAAGAAGGTGCTGGACAAACATAATGACCCCTGGTTCTGGTCCTACCAAACTCTGCATCAGCACCAGAGCTTCACCAAACACACTCCCTACAGTTGTCTATGCAAAGATCAAAGAATGAAACTTCAGCGACTCGAAGGGGAAATATTTGGCACCTCTTCTATCTGGATTTCACTTTTGTATATTACGTGGAAATTTGTGACAGCTGAAATGCATTTCATAATGAGACTTTCACTTCACAACCAAGGGCTTTGCTGGATTTCCACTCTGGCCATTTTGCCTAGATAGACACACCAAGAAAGAATAGTAATTTGGGTACTCTTGTCAGATTTAATGCAACAAATTTTCTGAGACTAGGGAGAGCTATTAGAAGTGCATTAGGGCCCTGCCGGCTCAGCAGTAGAGCGTCAGCCTGGCGTGCGGGGGACCCGGGTTCGATTCCCAGCCAGGGCACATAGGAGAAGCGCCCATTTGCTTCTCCACCCCCCCTCCTTCCTCTCTGTCTCTCTCTTCCCCTCCCACAGCCAAGGCTCCATTGGAGCAAAGATGGCCCGGGCGCTGGGGATGGCTCCTTGGCCTCTGCCCCAAGGCGCTAGAGTGGCTCTGGTCTCGGCAGAGCGACGCCCCCTGGTGGGCAGAACGTCGCCCCCTGGTGGGCGTGCCGGGTGGATCCCGGTTGGGCGCATGCGGGAGTCTGTCTGACTGTCTCCCCGTTTCCAGCTTCAGAAAGGAAAAAAAAAAAAAAGAAGTGCATTAGGGCTCCCTTCCCCAGTTTTGGCTTTATGAGCAGGATCTTAACCACTGGTAAAATTATACATTGGCTAGCTGAGAATCTGCTTTCCCTGGATGGGAAAGCTGCTTCCTCCAGACGACGGCGGCAGACCAAGGGATCCGGGAACATCTGACTAAGCCGTCATAGTGAAAGGTAAAAAAGGCTCTGGCTGGGTAGGTTACTTGGTTAGGGCATCCTCCCGATACACTGAGGTCGTGGGTTTAATCCCTGGTCAGGGCACATACAAGAAGCAACCAATGAATGCATAAATAAGTGAACAACTTTCTCTATCTCTCTCTCTCTCTTCTTCTATCTAAAATTAATCAATAAAAAAAAAAAAGCAGTAGTGGCCCACAGACTGACAAGCCTTGACATCCCTTTTGACCAGGAGACCAGATGAATGGCAAGGTCTTTAGAAGAAAACACGTACTGTCACCTCGATGGGAAGGATGTTATGAACAACTGTTGACTACCTACACTACCATTAAAATAAAAGAAAAATCCTCCTGGATCCACGCAAACCATGCCAAACAGACCCAAATCATTATTGCTCTCAAGACATCTGGAGGTAGTCCAAACAGCAGGCCTTAAACTAAAGTTTTCCAGGGCAAATTCAAAGACCCCAGAAGCAGACAGCACCACCAAGTGGACAGTTTTCCCAAATCACATATCAAGAAACTGCTTCCACTTATCCTCTTTCCCTTTTGACACCCTCCCTTGTGTATGTGCACTAAAAACTCTGCCATTTTTATTAATAATTTTCTACATTTATTAATCAGAAAAACTAGAAATGCATTAGAAGGTCTTTTCATAACTGACCTAAATAGAATTATCGAAGCATTTGAGTGTGTCTGCCTCCCAGGAAGCTGAAGAGTGCAGGAGGCACTCTGCTTGGGAAAGGCACTCCAGAATGTGGAGGCCCAGGGAAACCCACTCCCACACTGTACACCAGGTTTTCCTACCCTCCAGCCAGCCCAGGTGCTTCCAAAGGATCTTTGTGAAGGTAAACCAGCGAATCAACCCCTGGGCATCTGCAGGTCCTTATACCAGGAAAAACTGCTCGTCTAAATCCATTTTTCACACTTCAGGGTGATGATTTAGAGAAGTGCAAAAATCTTCTGCTTGTATTTTTAACTATTAATCTGTTTTGTTCTTGTAAATCAGTTAAGACTTTTAAAAAAATGTTTTCTTTTAAAATAATTATAAATTCACAAGAAGTTACAAAGAAATGTATAGGGAAGTGCCATGTGCCTTTTTACCTGACCTTCCTCAATGATTAGTTACATTTTACATAGTTATAGTACAATATCAAAACCAGCAATGTGATATTTGTCAAATGTGTATGTGATCGTTCTATAATTTCATCATATGTGCAGATTCCTGTAATCATCATGACCACCAAGATAAGGAACTATTCAATCACCACAGAGCTCTCTCTCGAGCTGCCCTTAACAGTTATATAGTTACACCTCTCCTTCCCAGTCCCTAAACCCCGGGCATCACTAATCTGCTTTGCATCTCTGTAATTTTCTCACTTCAAGGATATTGTATAAATAGAATCATATATGGTGTAACCTTTAGAGATTAGCTTTTTCACACAGCATAATGTCTTTGAGATCCATCCAAATTGTTGCATATATCAATAGTGTGTTCCTTTCTGTTGCTGAGAATTATTCCAAGGATTGGCTGTACCATGGTTTGTCTAACCATTTAACTATTACAGGATATTTAGATTGTTTTCAGTTTTTTACTATGACAATTAAAGCTGCTATGAATATTCCTATACAGGTTGTTATGTAGACATAAATTTTCCTTTCTCTGGAATAAATGCCCAGAGTACATTTTGCTGAGTTGTATAATTATGTGTATGTTTAGTTTAAAAAAAAAAAAAAGAAAGAAAGAAATGCCAAACTGTTTCCCAGAGTGACTGAACCATTTTTACATCCCTGCAAGCAATGTATCCAGTTTCTCCACATCCTTGTTAGCATTTGGTATTGTCACTATTTTTATTTTAGCCTTCTGATAGGTGTGTGGTGATATCTGATTGTGATCTTAAATTGCATCTCCCTAGTGGCTAAAGTGTTGCTGAGTTGTTTTTTTTGTTTTTGTTTTTTTATTGTTTATTGACTTTTGAGAGAGAGAGGGGAGAGAGAGAGAGGAAGACAGAAACATTGACCTGTTCCTGTATGAGCCCTGACCAGGGATCAAACATACACTTTTGCACATCAGGATGACACTGCAACCAATCAAGCCATCAAGCCATGGCTTGAATATCTTTTCATGTTTTCGTTTGCCATCTGTATATACCTTTTGGTGAAATGTCCTTTATGGATAGTCCATTGTCTAACTAGAGTGTTTGGTTTTTTAATGTTGAATTTTGAGAGTTCTTTATACAATCTAGACAGCAATATATTAATTCATATATGTGGTATATGTACAGTGGAATATTACTGACTGAGCTATAAAAATGAATTAAGTACTGATACATGCTACAACATGGATGAATCTTGAAAATTATGCTAAATGAAGGGAGTGGGACATAAAAGACCATATATTGTAGGCTTACATTTATCTGAAATATCCAGAATAGGCAAATCCATAGAGACAGAAAGTAAATTAGTGGTTGCCAAAGGCTGGAGGGAGTGGGAAGAGAGATTGACTACTAATGGGTACAGGATTTCTTTTGGGGTGATGAAAATGTTCTGTAATTAGATAATGGTGGTGGTTGTACAACTCTGTGAAACCAATGAGTCATACACCTTGAACTTGTTTGAAGTCTCCTAGAGAGGGAGTTTGGATAGAGAAGATGAACCAAGACGGAGCCCAGGACTCCCCTCACTTGTCTATCATGCTTTGCAATGGGTAAGTAACTAGATTTGGCCAACAAGACATGACAAGATAGTTGTTAGGGATTTTCTGGGAAAGTCTTCCTAGCTTTAAAAACAGGACACATAATAGAGATGTTTATTTATTTATTTTTCTTCTACAGAGATAGAGAGTCAAAGAGAGGGATAGATAGGGACAGACAGACAGGAGCAGAGAGAGATGAGAAGCATCAATCATCAGTTTTTTGTTGCAACACCTTAGTTGTTCATTGATGGCCTTCCCATATGTGCCCTGACCGTGGGCCTTCAGCAGACCAAGTAACCCCTTGCTCAAGCCAGCAACCTTGGGTCCAAGCTGGTGAGCTTTTTGCTCAAACCAGATGAGTCTGCGCTCAAGCTGGCAACCTCGGGGTCTCGAACCTGGGTCCTCCACATCCCAGTTTGACGCTACATCCACTGCACCACTGCCTGGTCAGGCTTTTAAAAAATTTTTTTAAAAGATTTTTTAGAGAGAGGAGAGAGAGAGAAAGGCTGGCTGGAAGGCGGAACAGGAAGCACCAACTCTCAGTTGCTTCTTGCATGTGACTTGACTGGGCAAGCCCGGGGTTTTAAACCAGCACCTTCAGCATTGCAGGTCAACACTGTATCCACTGCACCACCACAGGTTAAGCAAGAGATATGTCCCTTCTTCTGGCTCTGAACATTTATGAGATACTCAGAACTGAGGCCACCATCTTGAGTCATGAGGAAAGTGACCCAAGAAGAGAAGACAACTTGCTAATGTTGGCAGAGTAGATTGATAGAAAGGACCTCGGTCCCTGATGATGTCACTTTACTGAATTACCCAATCCTGAAATGGGCTTACCTCTGGACTTCTTGTTAAGTGAGATAAAACCCCTCTTTGAGGGACTTTGATTTGTGTTTTCTGTTACTTGTAGCCAAAAGCACTATCACTGATAGAGTATCAGATGCTGCCGAGATATCAAATAATACAAGGATAATGCAGAAGCAGTAATTGTCCCCTGGTATCTGCTCTGTCTCCTTTGCAATAATAGAATTCTTAGCTGGGCTGTGGCCATGAGAAGAAGTTCTAGTCATGAGATATGAGCAGAAAGACATATGGTTGTGTCCTTTATTTATTTATTTTTAAATATTTTATGTACTGATTTTAGAGAAAGAAAGTAGGGGAAGAGCAGGAAACATTAACTTGTAGTAGTTGTCTCTTGTATGTGCCTTGACTGGGTCCAGGGTTTTGAACAGTGACCTTGGCACTCCTGGTTGATATTCTATCCACCGCACCATCACAGGTCAGGCTGGTCATGTCCTTTAAGGAAGAAGCATAAGTATGCTCTCTGTTTCTCCTATCTTTCCCTTTTTAAAAAAATAAATAAAATTTATTTTATTTATTTATTTTAGAGAGGAGAGAGAGAGAGACAGGGGGGAGGAGCTGGAAGCATCAACTCCTATATGTGCCTTGACCGGGCAAGCCCAGGGTTTCGAACCAGAGACCTCAGCATTTCCAGGTCGACGCTTTATCCACTGCACCACTACAGGTCAGGCTCTTTCCCTTTTTATTGTCTGTTTTGTACTGAATGTGTTTCTCTAAAATTTATGTTGAATCCCTAATCCCCAATGTGACTGTATATGGAAATAGAGCCTTTAGGAAATAATTAAGGTGAAATGAGGTGATAAGGATGGGGCTGTGATCCCATAGAAAAGAAGAGACACTGTGCCCTGCCTGGATAGCTCAGTTGGTTAGAGTGTTGTCCTGAAGTACAGAGGTTGCTGTTCAACCCCCATCAGGGCATATACAGGAACAGATGGATGTTCCTGTTGTGTGTGCTCTCTCCCTCTCTCTCTCTTCCTTCCTTTTTCAAAGAAAAAAAGAGAAGAGACGCCAGCCATGGCCAGGTAGCTCAGTTGGTTAGAGCATTGTCCTGACATGATGAGGTTGTGGGTTTGATCCCTGATTGGGGCACATTCAAGAATCAGCCAGTGAATGCATAAATAAGTGGAACAATACATTGATGTTTCTCATTTCTCTCTCTCTCTCTTCCTATTTCTCAAAAAAAAAAAAAAAGGAAAAGAAAAGAACAGAAAAGAAAAAAGAGGGAGGGGGAGGGGCACAAAGAAAACTAGATAGAGGATGATGGAGGACAATCTGACTTTGGGTGATGGGTATGCAACATAATTGAAGGACAAGATAACCTGGACATGTTTTCTTTGAACATATGTACCCTGATTTATTGATGTCACCCCATTAAAATTAATAAAAATTTATTTATTAAAAAAAATAATACCCTTCATGGTTGCAACAAAAAAAATAAAATACCTAGTAATAAACATAAAAAAAAAAGAAAAAAGAATGGCAAAGCAAGAAGAGAGAAGAAATTTGCATCCTTAACAATCTTGAGCCTGACCTGTGGTGGCGCAGTGAATAAAGCGTCGACCTGGAACACTGAGGTCGCTGGTTTGAAACCCTGGGTTTGCCTGGTCAAGGCACATATGGGAGTTGATGCTTCCTGCTCCTCCCCCCTTCTCTCACTCTATCTCTTTCTCTCCTCTCTAAAATGAACAAATAGTAATAATAATAATAATAAAGATTCATGAGCCTGATCTGTGGTGGTGCAGTGGATAAAGCGTCAATCTGGAATGCTGAGTTCACTGGTT
The DNA here is from genome assembly GCF_036850995.1 of Saccopteryx leptura. Taxonomy (NCBI): domain Eukaryota; kingdom Metazoa; phylum Chordata; class Mammalia; order Chiroptera; family Emballonuridae; genus Saccopteryx; species Saccopteryx leptura. Next base: position 190,910,712 of record NC_089506.1, read on the forward strand.
CAAACCCTGGGTTTGCCTGGTCAAGGTACATATGGGAATTGATGCTTCCTGCTCCTTCCCCCTTCTCTCTCTCCTCTCTTCTTTCTAAAAAACCTATCACAAACAATCATGAAAGCTCCAGATCTTCAATTCCAGATTCCTACTAGGACTTGTGAGAGAGAAAAATAAAATGTTTAAGCCTGTTATATTCTGGTAGGTTATACTACTTTTCAACTAGTATTTATTCTCTCTCCTCCTTCCCTTTATAGAGGGGGTATATTTCTCCTGCCCCACTGGTGGATCACAGGCTTGGCCATGTGACTTGCATTAGACATTAAAACATGAACAGATAGGATGTGTATCCTGACAAAGCAGAGGTGTTAGATGTGCCTGTGTGGTCTGGCTTTGTCTCTAGGTTCCTGCCTCCTCTACAGGAAAGAACATGCCCTAGGTAAGCACTGTTCCTTTCCCGTATCCTGGAATGAGACAGACCTGAACCTAATCCACAGCCTGAAATAGAGCCATCACAAACAACATAACAGAACCGTGGGAGAAAATTAATTGTCGCTTTAAGCCAGCAATTTTCAACCTTCTTCATCTTATGGCATACGTAAACTAATGAGTAAAATTCTGTGGCACACCAAAAAACTATATTTTTGCTGATCTGAGATAAAAAAAAAAAGGGTATAATTTTGATCCATTCACACCAAGTGCTATTGTTGTGTTGGCTGTTGTCATTTTTTTTTTTTTTTTTCATTTTTCTGAAGCTGGAAACAGGGAGAGACAGTCAGACAGACTCCCGCATGCGCCCGACCGGGATCCACCGGGCACGCCCACCAGGGGCTACGCTCTGCCCACCAGGGGGCGATGCTCTGCCCATCCTGGGCGTCGCCATGTTGCGACCAGAGCCACTCTAGCGCCTGAGGCAGAGGCCACAGAGCCATCCCCAGCACCCAGGGCCATCTTTGCTCCAATGGAGCCTTGGCTGCAGGAGGGGAAGAGAGAGACAGAGAGGAAAGCGCGGCGGAGGGGTGGAGAAGCAAATGGGCACTTCTCCTGTGTGCCTTGGCCGGGAATCGAACCCGGGTCCTCCGCACGCTAGGCTGACGCTCTACCGCTGAGCCAACCAGCCAGGGCGCTGTTGTCATTTTTAATTTGGCAATCTAAAGAAAAAGAGGTCTGTGTTTGTTTTTAAGATATCTGTGAGTTTTTTTGCATTTTATTTTATTTTTTAGGAGTTTTTTTTTTTTTTTTTTTTTTTCTTTTTCATTTTCTTTTCTGAAGCTGGAAACAGGGAGAGATAGTCAGACAGACTCCCGCATGCGCCCAACCGGGATCCACCCGGCACGCCCACCATGGGGCGACGCTCTGCCCACCAGGGGGCGATGCTCTGCCCATCCTGGGCGTCGCCATGTTGCGACCATCCTGGGCGTCGCCATATTGCGACCAGAGCCACTCTAGCGCCTGGGGCAGAGGCCACAGAGCCATCCCCAGCGCCTGGGCCATCTTTGCTCCAATTTTATTTTGTGTATTTTATTTTATTTTGCATTGATTTGAGAGAGAAAGGGGAAAGGGGGATGGAGAGAGAGAAAGAGAGAAGCATTAACTCACTGTTCCACTTAGTTGTTCCATTTAGTTGTTCGCTCATTGATTGCTTCTTGTATGTGCCATGACTAGGGATGAAACCTGAGACTTCTGTGTGCCAGGTCGTAACTCTATACACTGAGCCACCCAGCCAGGGCTGTATTACATATTTTTTTGTTTTGTTTTGCTTTGTTTTGGTAGTGAGAAAGACAGACAGGAGCAGACAGACAGGAAGGGAGAGAGATGAGAAGCATCAATTTTTTTTTTTTTTTGTGACAGAGACAGAGAGAGGGACAGATAGGAAGGGAGAGAGATGAGAAGCATCAATTCTTCGTTGCAGCTCCTTAGTCTCCTTAGTTGTTCATTGATTGCTTTCTCATATGTGCCTTGACTGGGGGGTCTGCAGCAGAGTGACCCCTTGTTCAAGCCAGCAACCTTGGGCTCCAGTCAGTATCCTTGGGGTCATGTCTATGATCCCACGCTCAAGTCAGCAACCCTGCACTAAAGCTGGTGAGCCCGTGCTCAAGCCGGTGACCTCGGGTTTCGAACCTGTGTCCTCCGCGTCCCAGTCCAAAGCTCTATCTACTGCACCATTGCCTGGTCAGGCTAAGCATTAGTTCTTCATGCAGCACCTTAGTTGTTCGTTGATTGCTTTCTCATATGTGCTTTGACAGGGGTGGGGCGGCTCCAGCTGAGCCAGTGACCCTTGCTCAAGCCAGCGAACTTTGGGGCTCAAGCCAGCAACCATGGGATCATATCTATGATCCTACACTCAAGCCAGTGACCCTGTACTCAAGCTGGTGAGCCCACGCTCAAGTTGGATGAGCCCACACTCAAGTCAGCGACCTTGGGGTTTTGAACCTGGGTCCTCAGCATCCTAGGCCGATGCTCTATCCACCGCCTGGTCAGGCATGTATTACATGTTTTAAAAATTCTTGAAGCAGGCCCTGGCCGGTTGGCTCAGTGGTAGAGCGTCGGCCTGGCGTACAGGAGTCCCGGGTTCGATTCCCAGCCAGGGCACACAGGAGAGGCGCCCATCTGCTTCTCCACCCCTCCCCCTCTCCTTCCTCTCTGTCTCTCTCTTCCCCTCCCTCAGCGAGGCTCCACTGGAGCAAAGATGGCCCGGGCACTGAGGATGGCTCTGTGGCCTCTGCCTCAGGTGCTAGAATGGCTCTGGATGCGACAAAGCGATGCCCCGGAGGGGCGGAGCATCGCCCCCTGGTGGGCATGCTGGGTGGATCCCGGTAGGGCACATGCGGGAGTCTGTCTGATTGCCTCCCGTTTCCAGCTTTGGAAAAATATATTTAAAAAAAAAAAATTCTTGAAGTATACCAGTTGAAAATTACTGCATTAAGCCATTTCAAGTTAGGGATTGTTGTGCATGTTATCACAGCAAAAACTGATGAATACAAGTTCTCTCTGTTACCATATCAGAGCTCATACTCTAACTCAGGGGTCCCCAAACTACGGCCCGTGGGCCGCATGCGGCCCCCTGAGGCCATTTATCCGGCCCCCGCCTCACTTCTGGAAGAAGCACCTCTTTCATTGGTGGTCATTGAGAGGAGCACATTGACCATCTCATTAGCCAAAAGCAAACCCATAGTTCCCATTGAAATACTGGTCAGTTTGTTGATTTAAATTTACTTGTTCTTTATTTTAAATATTGTATTTGTTCCCGTTTTGTTTTTTTACTTTAAAATAAGATATGTGCAGTGTGCATAGGGATTTGTTCATAGTTTTTTTTATAGTCCGGCCCTCCAATGGTCTGAGGGACAGTGAACTGGCCCCCTGTGTAAAAAGTTTGGGGACCCCTGCTCTAACTAAAACAAGACATGAAAATTGTCCTTTGAATTTCATTATACAAAGGTCACTGGTGACCTTAGGAAGAGTTGCCTCAGTGGAGTTATGAGGACAGAAGGCAGACTGGAGCATCCTGGCCAGGTAGCTTGGTTGGTTAGAGCATCATCCCGAAGTACAGAGGATGTTGGTTCAATCCCTGGTCAGGGCACATACAGGGACAGATTGATGTTCCTCTCTCTTTCTCTATCCCTTCCTCTCTAACTACAATCAATCAATAAGCATTTATTTTTAAAAAAATAAGAAGGCAGAAGGCAGCCTGGAGCAAGCTGAGCAGTGAGTGAGAGGTGAGGCAATGGAGATGCGGGAGCAGACAGTTCTTTAAGTGTGCCTGTGATGGGGAGGAGAGGGGAGCACAAGCTGGAGGACGGGGGTGGAGTCCAGTGGCAGCCTTGCAGATGCGTCCCTCAGATCTGCCCTGGAGAAATAACTTTCTGTGAGGAAATCAGTCAGCTGACAGACGTCCGTCTAGCACCTTCCGGATGTACTTCAGTGTTTGAGCCAAAGCCACACTCTGCCTGGGCATCTCCTAGCCCAGAAGGGACACCAGTGAGTGCCTGGCCATTTCAACCCTGAAGATCCAACCAACAGTGGTTGAAAGGGTTTTCTGTTGTTTGCTTTTAATATTAGAGTACGCTTAGAAAATCAAAGCGAAGATCCAGTTGGAAAAGAGCAGCTGACTAGAGGAGAGAAAGGACACCCAGATGGAGAGAGGGAGGTCCCTGAGAAGGCAGAAGGAGATGGGGTCTGGACTGAGGGGGACTCATTCCTCTGGTCAGAGGAGGAAGGAAGAGGCAGGAGCAAAGTAGGGATGGGAGTGGAGTGATGGCAGACTTCCTAGAAGAGAGTTTTCTTTTTCTGAAAAGTGAGAAACAAGATGAGATCGGAGAGTCAGGACACTAAGTCCTGTGAGATGCATGGGCTGCATGTCCTCTTTCCACTGTCAGCCTCTGTCTTCCCGTCTTCCCACCTGCACCATAAACAGCTTCAGCCTAACCCTGATCCCCAAACATGTTTGAGCCTCAGGGGCTTTTGAGAAATACACTTTTAGGGGGACCTCATCCCTGAACCGCTGGGTCAGAACCTCTGGGGAATAAGTGGTGGGGGCAATAACCTATATAAATTTTAAAAGTGCCCCTGGGGGTGATGGGATGCATGGCCAGGTTTGGGAACCACACTGTGGGGCCTCTAGCTCTGTGGTTCCAGCCAGAAGGTGCAGAATCTCAGCACAGTGTTTTAATGAAGCTACAAACTATAGAACAAGCTATATGTACTACTTCCTGTCACCTATGACAAAAGCCCAAAACATATCAGAACTCAAGAAGAACCACATGAAGGCAAAGTCAGCAACAAAATCAGAGGCCCTGCCTAAGTAGGAAAACCACCATGCACACTTTGGCTCCTGTGACCATGTTTCCAAATCCCCAGGTGGGATGTGGGTCAGGGCATGGTCAAGGGGACTCCCCAGGCAACAGGATTAAGATGTTGAATCAGGGCCATCACAGGAAATCAGGGATGCTTGGCTGCCCTGCAAAGGGGTGGAGACCTGTCCAGGCCTTTCTGAAACCTGAGTCCTAAAGTAGGGGGAGCAGAGTGGGAGGGGCTGCCTGGCCCTGAGAGTCCAGCTGGCTTCCCCACCCTTGTAGCTCCTCCTCCGCCTGGGTGCCCGTTTGCTGGGGCTGCTCCAGACTGTGCAGGCCACCTCTACTCTCCCTGTGCCTCTTTCTGCCCCTAAGGTCTGGTGGGAACAGCCTGGGGCCACCGGCCAGCTCCATGGACAGAGACTTGGCCTCTGCTCACCTTCCAGCTTTGGAAAGAAAAGAAGAAAGATCTGTGTTGATTTGCATTTGGGGGATCCTACCCTCTCCCAAATTTCTGAGGGCAGAAAAAGTGATTTGACTTTGGATTGACGGTAGAAGAAGGGACAGAAAGAGCCCAGAACATTCTCCAGGTATGAATCTTTCACTTTTGCTTTTGTGTGTGTGTGTGTGTGTGTGTGTGTGTGTGTGTGTGAGAGAGAGAGAGAGAGAGAGAGAGAGAGAGAGAGAGAGAGAGAGAGAGAGAGAGAGTGTGAAAGAGATACATTTTCCACTGGTCAGCTGTCGAGTTGTCCTTGATGATTTCCCAGGGCCCTTCTGACCACTTCATTCCGTGGTTCTGTAGCACTAAACTTCATCCGGCCACTCAATAAACATTTCCTGAGTACCCACCCTGGCCCAGGTGCTACTATTGAGTAAGATCTGGTCCTTGCTGTCAAGGGTTCACAGTTTAGATGCGGAGATGGTAATAGTAATAATAGCTACCATACTTACTGTGGGTCACACAATGGGCTAAAATCTTTTATAAATTTTAGCTTATTTACCTAGCAACAACTGTAAGAAATGAGTGTACTACTAACCCCATTTTACAGATGAGGACAGTGAGGCTTACTTAGCAAAGTGAAGTCACACAGCTATAGATATTGGAGCTGATGTTTCTAACCATTGTGTTATGCTGCCTGCTCCACATTTAAAGACACTGTTCAGCAGCTGGGGATGGGGAGAGAGTTTAGGGCAAAAGGTGCCATAATGAAGGGTGGGGAGGGAGCAGGAGTCCTTTAGAGAGCCAAGTTCAAAAAGAACAGGAAACAGTTAAGACTCACTTTGACCAATGTTCCCAGGGAGTAAGGCAGGAGCAGGTTTGGAGCCAAATTTGGAGCTAGAGGTAGGCAGGCTACAAGAGGCCCACTGGGAACTCTTGGGTCAGCTGGGACTTGAGGTCAGTGGGGTTCAGGATCAAGGGTCCTTATCCCTCATCACTAGGCAGGGGTGTCAGGAGATACAGTGGGAGGACTTGAGGATTACTGGCCAGGTCCCCTGGAAGCTGTGTGTCCCTATACTCACATAGTGGGGGCTGACCTGACCTGGGGGCCAGCATCCCAGCAGCCTGAGAGCTGGGTGGCCTGAGGCCTAGGAGACGGGAAGCAAACCCAGACCATGATGGCTCTCCTCAAACAAGATTGGACCATGGCTCCCCCTCCTCACAGCTCTCAACTCCCACCTCCCAGCTGTCTCCAGGCCAGGCAAAGGGAAGACAAAAGCTGATTATTCCACTGGGGCTGTCCTGAGCCCCATGAATGGGGTATTGAAAACCCCGTGCCCACATCCAGATAGGTTTTCATCCTCTCCCCAGCCAGACTCTTTATATGCCAGGGCCGAAGCACAGCCAGGGAGAGATGGGGGGCAGTGTGGGTAGGGATCCCCCATCCCTGCACTCTCAATACTGTATATCCCAAACAGAACCATCCCCTAGGCCAGCAAACCCCCCACCCGGTTTAGTCTCTGAGGAAAGGGGGCATGAGGTGCTTCTGGGATGCTGGTTACATGGCGTGAATGTTCAAAGATCTACACTTATGATTTAAATACTTGTTTATTTGTATACCTCAATCCAAAATTTAACCAAAAAAAATCCTCAAGGACTTCTCTTCCCCAAGTGGCAGAGCATTCCAAATGGCATTTACTTTTCACAGCCCTTCACCATTTTTGTATATTTGTGAGTCACGGGAACTAAATTTTCTTGATTTTTTTTCTTTAAATTGACTCATTTCTTCTCATTTAAATTAACTTTAAAGAAAAACTTTATATTGTTCCAATAAATGAAAAACCAAGATCCTTTGCCATAAATAGAAGGCATTGAAAAAATGAAACAATAAATGTCCATCTATTTCCCTCTAAATTTTGTGGCACCAACACCACTCTTGGGGATGCTCTGCCGTGGAGGATGACTCAGCCCTGGGCACAGCTGCATGGCCTGTCTGGGCTAGGGCCCTCCAGCCTCATCTCCACCATTTGCTTTTACCCGCTCTCTGCTCCAGACAGACCTCACTCCTCATAAGCTTCCATCTGTTCTCCCTTTCTTCTCATTCCCAAGCTGTTGCTCCTGCTGTCTCCACTCAGAATGCCAAACCCAAGTGGAAATGTCACTTCCCCTGATGCTCTCATTGGGCCCTTCTAGCTGGAAGAAGTGACTTGGGATTTTTAATTCCAGATGTTCCTGCTGTGACTTCTCTACCAGTTCCATAATGGAACCATCGGAAATGCCAGTGGCTGGCTGGACACACAAGGAAGCCGAGATTCAAATTGGTCCCCAACCAGATCAGAGCAGGGGATGGAGACCCGGAGAGAGGAGCACAGCCCCTGCACCCATGCCTCCAGCCCTGTCTTTCCTCCTCCTCTTGCCACTGGGTGAGTGTCCCCCTAAGCTCCAACTATTTCCCTTCCTGGCTGTTTTCCCAGCTGTAAAATTATGGTGGGAAGTAGTTTGTAAATTAGGTGGTTTCCAACATTCTTTCCAGTTCCAACATTTGCCCAGGGTTGATGAGAGCTAAGGGTCTGAGCTGGGCAAGTAGAGGGCTCAATGCTGCAGCTAAGGGATCAATGTAAGAGTATGGGCAGTTAAGGGACATTGGAAATAGAGAAGAGGCAAAGGGGGTGGGCTTACCAATGGCTGTTGGAAAGGCAGCTGGTAGAATGGATGGAATCAAATTACCTAGAAACTATCCTAACTTTAAAAAGAAGAAACCAAGTCTTAGTTTCTTCATCTGTAAAATGGGTACCTTAGTACCCGCCTCAGAGCATTGTTGTAAAGATTCTCTGAGGTGATGTGAACGTGTCCAAACATAGTAACACCCTGTTCGCAATTGGACTGTTACGGAGTTTTCCATTTCCCATGCTTGGCAAGTTTTCCTGTTTCCTCCCCACCTCTCAGGCCATGTACTCAGAATTGTATGGTGAAGAAGAGTGTGGCTATTTTGGTTGGAATACCAGTTCTATCCTCTGTTGTGTGGCCTTGAGCAAGTTGCCTAATCTCACTAAACCAGAAGTTTCCCCATCTGCAAAATCTTACCTTTCTTTTAAATTGTCCTAATGATTAAGTGAGCCAGGCCCCATAGAGGAATGAGCACACTGCCTGGCCATACATACATGAGAGCTGACGCAGAGGGACTTGTCTAGGTAAAGCTTTTGGGGGAAATCATAATGAATCCCGAAACCAGATTACACACTTAAGGCACAGCTACTGAACACCTGCTGAGTAACAGGCTCTGGGCAGGGGCTCTGGGAGACACCAAGATGAGACTGCCATGGCCACGTCACCAGGCAGAAGGCCTGGAAAGGGGCCTGTATATGATGCTCATGGATTCAGAGGGAATAGAGAGCACTTTTAGCTGAGGGCTCCAGGAAGGCTTTCTGGAGGAATGGGTTCCAAGCTGGGTTTTGAAGGCTCCGAAGGGCTGTAATGAGCAGGATTGGCCAGAATTGTTCAAGCAGAGGAGACTGCATGGTTAAAGTCCTGAAAACAAGACTGATGGGATATTAAGAAGTAAGGTGAGGCTGGTCAGATACTAGGAGGCTTTGTAGAGAAAGCTCAGGGGTTGGGACTCCTATAAGAAATGGGGAGTCTTTGAGAAATATAGCAGTGGAATGGCATAAACAGATCTGGGGTGAGCCATGGGCCAATGGGAGAGGGGTAAAGCAAGGAAACCAAGTAGGATAGTCAGGAAAAGAGAAGATGAGGCTTCAGGGACAGAAGAGTAGTGAAGAGAAGGGGGATAATGGTAAGGACCATGGTGGGAGGGGAGGCTGTGTTCCCAGAGCCAGGCAGCAAAGGGAGGGGGAAGGGGGCCAATGCTCTCCTCACTCTGTTTCAGCCAGTGCCCTACAGCCCACCCCACTGCCCTTTCCAGGTAGGTGCCCTTGCTCCTCCCTCTCCCACCCCTGCCCTGACCCCCCAGGTACTCAGATGCTCAGACAGAAGACCTCTATTATTTTAGATGCCCCAAAGGAACTGCACCAGTCTCCCCATTTTATAGAAAGGGAGAAATAAGACCTAGCAGGGACTGTTCCTAAGGCTCCCATAACTTTATGGCAAGGTGGGTATCCTGTAGGTTGGACCCAGGGATCCCCCTGGTGCCAATTCAACCCTCTCCACAGAACTGAGGCTGGTGGGGGGTCCAAGCCGCTGCCGGGGGCGCCTGGAGGTCCTGCATGGTGGCTCCTGGGGCAGCGTCTGCGACGATGACTGGGACGTGGTGGACGCCAATGTGGTATGTCGTCAGTTGGGCTGTGGCCTAGCACTGCCTGTGCCGCGGCCCCTTGCCTTTGGCCAGGGCCGAGGTCCCATCCTGCTGGACAACGTGGACTGCCGTGGGCAGGAAGCTGCTCTGAGTGAGTGTGGCAGCCGAGGCTGGGGAGTCCACAACTGCTTTCACTATGAGGACGTGGCTGTCCTGTGTGATGGTGAGCAGAGGCCTGTCACCTAGGAGGGCAGAGTGTGTCAGGCAGCAGGGCTGAAGGCTAGATAAATTAAGGGACTTCCCAGTGGTAACACTGCTCCCTGTAGGAGACCAGCCCAGTGTCTGAATTGCATGGTGCTGGGGAAGAGCCCTAGGCTGGCTGTCAGGAGTGCTGGGCCCCAGTGGTGCTTCTGGCTTTTTGTGTGACCTTGGTTAAAACCCAGCATCATTTCTTCCATGTAGCACTTTGGCAGTTACAGCAAAGCCCCCTACCATTTTTTAAAACCAGATGAATGGAGTCAACATGGGCCACACTGGCCATAGGTCCACTTCACGTAGAGTTGCAGCAGAAATCCCTGAGAGGCTTTCATCATGAGAGCAGTAGTTATAATTTTCTTTTTTTAAAAAGATTTTATTTATTGATTTTTTAGAATGAGAGAGAGAGCAAGAAGCGTCAGTTGCTTCACTTTAGTTGTGCATTTATTATTTCTCGTATGTGCCTTGACCGGGCAAGCCCCATGTTTTGAACTGGCAACTTCAGTGTTCTGGGTCGGTGCCCTGTCCACTGTGCCATCACAGGTCAGGCTGAGAGCAGTTTTAATTTTCAAGAAAATACCCTGGAAGGTTCAGACTGTGGCCCCATCCCTGAGTTTCTGATTCTGCAGTCTGAGGTAGGGCCTGAGAAATTAGCTTTCTAACAAGTTCTCAAGGAATGTGATGCTGCTTTAAGAATTAAAAGGGTCCTAAGTGGTTGGCTCAGTGGATAGAGCACTGGCCTGGCATGTGGGCATCCTGGGTTCAACCCCCAGCCAGGGCACACGATATGCGACCATCTGCTTCTCTTCCCCTCTCTCTCCCCCTTTTCTCTCTCTTCCCCTCTCACAGCCAGTGGCTTAACTGGTTCGAACATCTGGACTGGGCACTGAGGATAGCTCGGTTGATTCGAGCATTGGCCCCAGATGGCGGTTGCTGGGAGAATCCCAGTCAGGGTGCATGCGGGAGTCTTGTCTCTATCTCCCCTCCTCTCACTTAAAAAAAAAAAACCCAGCCTGAGCAAAGCTCACCAGCTTGGACTCAAGGTCGCTGGCTCAGGCAAGGGGTTACTCAGTCTGCTGTAGGCCCACAGTCAAGGCACATATGAGAAAGCAATCAATGAACAACTAAGGAGTCCCAACGAAAAACTGATGATTGATGCTTCTCATCTCTCTCCGTTCCTGTCTGTCTTCCCTATCTATCCCTTTCTCTGTAGAGCTACTGTGTTCTGGACACTTTAATTCTTTCTGTAGCCAGAGGCCCTGAGAAGAAAGTATCTTAGTGATACATGCCCTGACACTAATATACCTGCGGGTGTGAGGATCCATTTGTCCTCCTCCCTTCCTTTCCAGAGTTCTTGCCCACGCAGCCCCCAACAAAGAAAATGTTAACCAGTAGGGCGCCTCCTACAACTCCCCGGAATGGGAAAGGTAAGTAAGGGCAACATAAGGGACCCAGAGAACAGTCCCCAATACCTACCCTAGGCAGGAAGAGGGGGATTACTGATGTTAACCAGTAATCATTGGTCATTCCCCTCTGCATCCTGCCCCCTGTATCCCTTCAGGCCACTCACCTTCTGAATAGGGAAAGACGATTCATTCCTATGAGATGATTAAAAACAGTCAGCATGAGGTTGGAGAAAGTGAGAGAAGTGAGCTAGCACTGGAGGCTAATTAATAGGAGAATCAGATATACACAGAAATGCTGATAATGATGTAGAACAAGAAAATGAAAAGTGACTTAAAAGAAGAACAACAGATAAAAAGCCAAGGAAGTCCAGAGGAGGAAGAGGGTCCAATCCATCAGAGATCAGGCAGGGCTCCCTGTAAGAAGAGTTGTTGTTGCTACACCTGGGGAGGCTTTCACTGCAGTCTTAGATGAGAAAGCAGCACAAACTAGATGTTTAGGAGATCCTGGACAAGGGCAAGGAGAGCTGCTTTTAGGCAAGAAGTGACAGCCAAAGCCAATCTGTCCTCTGATCCCACAAACCACCCTCAACCTGGACTAGAAGAGACAGTGCCTTGGGGGTGAGTGAGTAGCTCCTCCAGGGTTTTAGGTACTGGGGCAGCATGCGCGGTGGGTATGGGGCAGACCTAGGGCCTTATAGAAGTGTGTTAGATTAGGTGGGGAGGGGAGGCGCAGCCCTGTGGGATTTGCTCCTTGCCCCCTCCCCTTCCCTCACCGTCACCAGGTGAGGGCAGTGTGCGCCTGGTGGGGGGCGCGGGCCCGTGTCAGGGCAGAGTGGAGATCCTGCACGGCGGCCTGTGGGGCACTGTGTGCGACGATGACTGGGGGCTGCCAGACGCTACCGTGGTCTGCCGCCAGCTGGGCTGCGGGGAAGCCCTGGCCGCCACCACTAACGCCTTCTTCGGCTATGGCACCGGGCATATCCTGCTGGACAACGTTCACTGTGAAGGCAGCGAGCCCCGCCTGGCAGCGTGCCTGAGCCTGGGCTGGGGTGTGCACAACTGCGGCCACCATGAGGATGCCGGAGCTCTATGCGCAGGTGCAGGCTCCAGGGGGGTGGGGCGGGGCCAGTGGGCGGGACCCAGCTGTGTCCTTATGCAGGAGGAGCCTGAGTGGGGTTTGGGCGGGGTGGGGTTTGGTGGCTACCTTGGTGTTTCCCAGAGTAATCCAGGAAGGCCCCAAAATTATTTGTAATATTTCAGTACTTCTTTGAAAGTGTCTCAGAAAACCCTAGCACTCTTTTGGTGAACTGCACATCCGTGTAATACTACAGTATTGCTCTTTCAATACTCCAGAATTATCTAGCAATACCCCAAGAATGCCTCCGGAATTTTCCAGCATGTTCTAAGCACTCCACTGTAGCCCGAGTATGTCTTCAGAATTACCTAGCACAGTCCTCTTTAATCCTGATGCTCTTATCTTTCCCCCTCTGGGCCCCTCTTCATTTTGAGAGGTTTTCTAAGAAAATACAAATAGTAGAGCCAATTATGGCACTTCACAGATGAACTCCACTCTACAATGCTTGCCCATGCCTCACAGCAAACCAGGTACTATCATTCCCAGTTTACAGTTGGGAAAGCTGAGGCCCAGTACGAAAGAGCCATAGCCGTAGTCACACAGCCCAGGCAGTCACAGCTAACCTTGCTGCATGGTCTCATGCAGGCCCTTTGCCCTTTCTAGTCCTATTTCTGTAAGTTCGGGATAATGAGTCTTATTCTGTAAGCCCTTCAGAACTGTGCATGGCCCTCCCTTGTGGGCAAGACCTTCCCTAATTCCCCATTTTGGACACACATTGGGCTTCTGAGAACACTGGAGAGAAATGAAAGCATGTCTGTGAAAGTCCTGTACAAACTATGATGTGTACACTTGTACAGCACAAGTGATTACATCCATTGTCAAAGTGGGGCAGACCTCTTTGGACCCCAGCTGGGGCTAAGCCTCGGCTCTAGAAGTAAAAATCTGTTGTTTTCTTCAGAGAAACCCTTTTATCCTCCTGACAGCCAAAGGCTGACCAGGAACCAGAATCTTGGCCTCTGACCTTGCTCCCTTCTCTCCTGCTCTAGTTCTAGGTCCCCCGACTCTCACAGCACTGCCATCCTCCGTTACAAGAGAGGACTGGGCCTGGCACACAGAGCCGGCAGGTAAGGAGCCCCGCCTGAGCCTGCTAGCCTCCAGGCTATAATGGTAGGGGCAAGATTGGTAGGGCAGGGAATTGAGAAGGCTGTTTGGGTCCACAAAAAGAAGGCCTGACTAGAAGACCAGACCTTTAGGCCAGATGGTAGAAATAGGTAAGAGAATGGAAGAGCAGATAGAGCAAGGATAAAAATCTAGACCTGAAAAACGTTCAGCAAGATAGGAAGAGGTAGTAAATTGTTTCAAAGCTCTTAAGTAAAATTTGGGTTGGTGCTGAAGTTGGGAATTGAGAGGCCTTGTGAGAGGGTTTAGATAGGGCTGTAGTAAGGATAGAAATACACCTGAAATTAGGGTTGAAACTATCATTAAGATTGAAATTAGGATAAAGCCTGGAAATAGGATCTGGTTCATCCCCATCAAGTTTTATGTGGACTACCACCTCACCAATCAACATGGTGAATCTATGGGGTTGAAGTCGAGTGTGGGGTACCGGTGTGGTACAGTTGGGGCATCTCAGGAGCCCCTGTGTCCCGCTGTAGGCCAGAAGGCTTCCTTGTCCCCTTCAAATGCTCTATCGTGGTATCCTGTTTCTGCAGTTACAAGAGTTGGTGCCCTGCCTTCCAAGGAGACGGCACTGTTCACCACAGCTTCCTGGCCCGCGAGGAAGAAAAGTAAGTCGCAAAGCAGGGATTCCGAGGTGGGTGGGAGAGGATGGGGCTGGCTCCAGCCCAGCCTCCTCTGGCTGCGGGGCTGTGCGCCACGCAGGCGGGCGGCTGCGACTGGTGGGCGGCCCGGGACCGTGCCGCGGCCGCGTGGAGGTTATGTACGCCGGGAGTTGGGGCACCGTGTGTGACGACGACTGGGATTTTGCGGATGCGCGCGTGGCCTGCCGCGAGGCAGGATGCGGGCCTGCGCTGGGCGCCACTGGCCTTGGCCACTTCGGCTACGGTCGCGGCCCAGTGCTGCTGGACAACGTGGGCTGCGCCGGCACGGAGGCCCGCCTGAGCGACTGCTTCCACCTGGGGTGGGGTCAGCACAACTGCGGCCACCATGAGGATGCGGGAGCACTCTGCTCAGGTGAGGCTGCGGCAGGAACACGCAAAAAGGTGAATTATGCGCGAGCGAAGGAGTACCGCCCCGGGTTGGGCCGTACTGCGGAATAGGCGGGATAAAAGAGGATTTCAGCAGTGGGCGAGGCCGCGCGTAGGCAGCCACTGTAGCGCGGGCGCGCGCAGCGTCATTTGGCGACGTGGGAGGGGCAAGACAGGTTCTGAGCAATGAGCGTGGTCTTACGTAGTCACGCACTGCGGCGGGGGGGCGGGATCTGCAAGAAATGGGCGGGGCCATGCGCGAGGGCCCTCGGCTGCACAATAACGTGGGCGGGGCCGGAGAGGACGCCCCCCACGCAGAGAGGCAGAGCCCGCCCATTCCTGCACTCTGCTGCTGGGCTGCATGGGCGGGGCAAGAAGGGAGCGCCCTCTGCAGTGAGAGAGTGGGGCCGGGCCTAGGGAGCGCTAGTGTTTTGCCGCAATGAGGGGCGGGATTAATTCTAAATCTGTAAAAGGCGGGGGTCGAGGCGCTATTACTCTGCTAGGTTAAGGACCCGCAAAACTCGAATAACCCGAGTTGATCAGTTTTCGGGGGCAGCGTCTCACCTTTGGAAAAAATCAATGGAAAGGGGTTTTGTACAATCTTACACATTTTAAAATGCTTCTGTTCATTGTTTGGTGTGGGAATTGATATCTTCTTCCTGATTTGGTGCCATGGGCCTAGTAGCTTAGGCCACAAAGGGTAGGCTACCATAAATTATGCTTTGGGCCCCAGGGTGAAAGAAACACAATCACCATTTCTGATCCACCAGGGTGGGGTTGGGGGTAGGGGTAGGTGGGTGGGGTAGTGGGGAGCAGTTCTCCTTCAGGAACCTATGAAGTCCGTTGTCCCTAGATCAGGCTCCCCTTGCGAGGGTAGGAAGTGACCTGGCCTCAAGTAACATGTTCCCCAATGTGACAGTCACCTCTTTTTCTTTGTCCTTGCTGAGCCAGGCCCAGAGGAACCAGGACTGCAAGTCCAGCAGGAGACCACCAGAGTCCCCACTCCTCGGCCCAGGGACGGTAGGTGCCCACACCCCTAAGAGGCAGGTAGAGGCAGGCATCAGTATATTAAGGACTAGGATGGGCTTATGTAGCTCTGCAGATTTGCACCATGTTCTGGAAACTTTGTCCTATTATGCTAGTCTCATTAATAGAGGTATGGTGTCCAGAAAGAGGGAGATGGGTTTTAAGTTAGAGGAATCTAGAAATTCCTAGAAATGGAACCCAAATGAGGGGATAGGGCTCCTTTTTTTGAGGAGAGAAATGAAAGAGTTCACTCTTTAGACCGGGGAGTCCAGGGGGTGACAGGAAGCAATGATGACTTCACGGGACACAATCTACCTCTAGAGAGTAGCCCTGGGGCTGAGATACTGGGATTATGAACACAAGACTAAGGAGAGAGCAGACATGTAACCCAACATGCTTAGAGCACTCTACAAAGGCTTGTACATGTACTTCCATCTGGAGACTGGACTGATACCTATCCTATTTGAATCTCATTTATCTGCCCTTGTCCAGTGTGACACCCAGGGCAGTGCTGTGTCTCAGACCAACACCCTTTGCCTCCTCTGCCTCTTCCCTGGACTTGCTTGGGAATGGCCTGGCATTATCCAGCACCTTCTAGCTCCTGGCCTTGTCCCCCCTACAGGGCACCTACGTCTGGCCAATGGAGCGCACCGATGTGAGGGACGTGTAGAACTCTTCCTAGGACAGCGGTGGGGCACTGTTTGTGATGATGCTTGGGACCTGAGGGCAGCCGGTGTCCTGTGCCACCAGCTGGGCTGTGGCCAGGCTCTGGCAGCCCCTGGAGAGGCCCACTTTGGCCCAGGCCGAGGACCTATCCTTCTGGACAATGTCAAGTGCCGTGGGGATGAGAGTGCCCTTCTGCTCTGCTCTCATATCCGCTGGGACGCCCACAACTGTGATCACAGTGAGGATGCCAGTGTCCTGTGCCGGCCGTTGTGACCCAGCCCACTCTGCAGACCACCTCTTCTGGGAACCTCCTGTGGCCTGCCCTTCTTCCTCCAGGATAACTACAGTCCACTCAGCCCTTCCTTTCCCTTGCCTGGGAGAGAGCCTGCCCAGATGGTGTGGTCCTGCATGGGGCAGCCTGGCTCTATCCCATCAACTTATTGTGTGACCTCACCTGTTATCAACTATTGTGGGCCCAATTCAATGAAAACTCCCACTTTCCACTCAGTCAAAACAAAGTTGGGGTAAAGGAGTGACTTCTAACTCTCCTCTTTGGTAGGGCTCCAGTTATAGCATCCCTGATCCTGCCTTCTTGGAATTCAGTCCAGGAGGTTCAGGGGCTCTCTGAAAATGGGGTATCTCCCTTCTCCCCACCCATCTTGGGATCCCCAAGAAGAGGGAAGGCAGAAGAAGCCTGCAGCTCTTACCTTAGCCTGCCTGGGGTTGTAGAAGAACTTGTGTCATTACCCTGGCCTGCTCCATGAGGGCCTGGACTCAGATGGTGCTTGGCTGCACAAGGGGATTGGAGGGGCCAAAGCAGGGACAATGGCCCCTCCCTGCAGCTGGAACCAGTATCTCTGATTTATGCTGCCCCCACCACAGAGCCTCTACTTTGCAGTAGCAGAGAACCATGGGGGCCTGTAGCCACTCATTTATAGGTGCCAAGTCAATAAAGCATTGTCCCCTCTGTCTTTTAACTGAGGTCAGTGTTTGGGCAAAAGTACATTGTTGTGGCAGCAGGAAATACTCTCATAGGAGTCTCTGGAGGCTTGGGGATGGAGGGCGGTTCAAGAGCATCATCAGAGAGCTCTCTGCGGGCATTTCATATCCTGGAAATGCTGACTCACAGTGTCAGGCCTGGAAGGCCTCTAGAGGGTCTTCTCGCCCATCTCTGGCTTTTCTTTTACATTCTAGGTTCTGCGAAAGGAAGGGTTCTGCTCAAGGTCACATAACAAGCTGGTGGAGTCACTAGAACAGAAAAAAATAGAGAGGAGGCAGGAAGGCAAATAAGGGAGAGCAAAGCAGCATTGGGGCTTCCCCAGAGGCTGCTTTTGAGGCACCTCACTGGCCATTCCTCACTGGCCTTCTCTCACTGGCAGAGAGAAGGGGATCCTGCCAGAGCCTCTCTCACTCCGATTCTTGCTAGTAGCAACTGTGGTGTCAAGCTTCTGCCCTCTAGGTCCAGTCCACAGGCTCTGCGTTAGTTTCTTACAGCGGCTGTTAGTTTCCTATAGCCAAATGACCACAAACTTAGTGGCTAAAAGCAACACAAATTGAATATCTTACGGTTCCTGAGGTCACTAGTCTGAAATGGGCAAATTGAAGTGTCTGCAGGGTGGGGTTCTTTACGGAGGCTCTAAGGGAGAATCTGTTTCCTTACCTTTTCCAGCTTCTAGAAGCTATCTGCTGTCCATGCCTGCTCATGACCTTCTTCCAGGCAGCAATTACATCACTCTGACTGCTGCTTCTCTACCAGCTCAGTTTCCTCTTCTGATTCTTCTGCCTCCCTCTTCCATCCTCTAAAGCAGTGGTAGTAAACCTGGTCCCTACTGCCCACTAGTGGGCATTCCAGCTTTCATGGTGGGCAGTAGCGGAGCAACCAAAGTATAAATAAAAAGATAGATTTAACTATAGTAAGTTGTTTTATAAAGCTTTATTCTGCCAAACAGCGAAAATCCGACATAAAGTACTTGGAAAGTAATTATTATTATATGCTTTAACTTGCTGTAACTCTGCTTTATAAATTTTATAAAGTAAAGTTACTTCCCTACTTTATAAATCACCATTACTGTGGATCCGGTGGGCGGTTAGAAAATTTTACTACTAACAGAGATACAAAAGTGGGTGGTAGGTATAAAAAGGTTGACTACCCCTGCTCTAAAGCTTGTTGTGATTATGTTAGACCTACCTGGATAATCCAGGATAATCTCCCCATCTCAAGGTCCTTCATTTAATCATATCCATATAATCCCTTTAGCCATATAAAGTAACAAAATCAGGAGCTCTAGGAATTAGGATGTGGACATCTTTGAGGGGCCATTATTTTGCTTCCCACAGGCTCTAAACCTGGGTCTAGCTCCCAGCTAAGGAGGGAGGCAGATACTTGAGCTCCAAACTCCACCAGGTCTGGGCAGTAATGGCTTTGTATCCAGTTGTTAGGGATCTCTCTGAGATCCACTGTGTCATTGAAGAAATGAGGGCTGGAGAAAGGAAGGAATGAAAATGCTTAAGAATTTAGGGAGTTGGGCCTGACCTGTGGTGGCACAGCAGATAAATCATCGACCTGGGAAGCTGAGGTCGCTGTTTCAAAACTCTGGGCTTGCCTGATCAAGGCACATATGAGAAATCAGTTGATGCTTTCTGCTTCTCCCCCCCCCCCCTTGCTCTATCTCTCTCCTCTCTCTAAAATCAATAAATAAAATCTTTAAAATATACATTAAAAAAAAGAATTTGGGGAGTTGGACAGGAAGGGATGTTTTAGCCATCCCACAGTCCCCAGATGTAAATGCAGCATACTCAGATTCTGCTTAGCCTGTGGTCATAGCCACTCCAGCCATACTCACATTTGAGTGTGTCTCTCCATTGTCTGCAGAAATATCACAGCTTCCCACCCCTTGAGTCCCCTTTCCCATTTAAAAAAAGTGCTTTCATTGATAATCTCTCATTTGACACTCATAGCAGCCCTGTGGGGGGAAGTATTATTGTCCCTTTTTATAGACAGGGAAAATAGGCTCAGAGGAGGAATGACTTTTCCAAGTTGGTGCAGTGGACCCAGGACTAGAACCAAACATTTTTCCCCCCAGAACACATTGCCTTATTGCAAGAATATCCAAAGGCATTTGAAATATTAAAACTTGCCCAGAACATTTATACTACCAAACACAGAACATTACAAAGATTTATGTACACACACACATACACACACAGAGACATACAATATATAATTTCACAAGCTACTGAGAAGTTAAGATGGTGCCAACATTTTCTATAAACTACTCTTTACATAATATGGACTTTTTCTGTTCACACTGGAATAAGGCAACTGAAAGCCCTAAACACCATGGAGGTGAATAAAGATTAGGAAAGAATCTTGACATTCAGATCACTTCAAATTTACATGCTGCACGCACAGAAAAACAGAAAGTCTTACATTATAAACAACACAAACACAAAACATAAAATACCATCCATTATAGAACTAAGATTCTTGATGTCCATTAATATTGGTCACCGCCATGTCTAGTTCTTTCCCTTCCTCACGTATGGTAGGTAGCTTTGCACTTCCCTGCTCTCTGGAAGTGAGGTCTGGCCCTATGACATGCTTTGTGAGGCCCTATGACAATGAAATGTGAGTACCCCAAAACACAATTGCCAAGTTCCCTTCCTTCAAAGTGACCAGTGATGTTTCAGGTAACGGGCTCCATTAACCTGTGTCCCTGAGTGAAAGCCACCCGGAGCAAAATCTTCGTTGATTCAAGATGGACAGAAAGTAAGTGAGAAATAAATGTTTGCTGTTGTAAACTCCTCACATTGGGGGTTATAGCTCATCCCAACTGAGACTTTCCTTTGGGGTTATCTGAAACCCATTTTCTAGCCAGTTATTATTACTATTATTTTTTTATTTTTATTTTTTTACAGAGACAGAGAGTCAGAGAGAAGGATAGATAGGGACAGGCAGACAGGAATGGAGAGAGATGAGAAGCATCAATCATTAGTTTTTCATTGCAGCACCTTAGTTGTTCATTGATTGCTTTCTCATATGTGCCTTGACTGTGGGGCTACAGCAGACCGAGTAACCCCTTGCTTGAGCCAGCGACCTTGGGCTCAAGCTGGTGAGCCTTGCTCAAACCAGATGAACCCTCACTCAAGCTGGGGACCTCGGGGTCTCGAACCTGTGTCCGCATCCCAGTCCGATGCTCTATCCACTGTGCCACCACCTGGTCAGGTTCCAGCCAGTTATTAAAGCTGGTTTTGTTTGCTGTTTTATTCAGCACATTTAGTGTTCTATGTACAAAGGCTTAGTGGGATTGGGAGCACATAGATAAAAAGGACAGGGCGCCTGACCTATGGTGGCACAGTGGGTAAGGCGTCAATCTGGAATGCTGAGGTCGCCGGTTTGAAGTCCCGGGCTTGCTTGGTCAAGGCACACGCAAGAAGCAACTGCAAGTTGATGCTTCCTGCTTCTTCCCTCTTACCCTTCTGTCTTTCTCTCCTCTCTCTAAAATCAATAAATAAAATCTTAAAGAAGAAAAAAAAAGGGGGGGGGTTTGCCCTTAAGAAACTCATAGAATAATCTAATGATGACTTTAGTGCCCTGTAGTCTCCTGAAACTCAACCTGTCCCACTGACAGTTTTGTCACCCACACTTACATCTGGGGTTCCCTGTTTAATAAATAGCACTACCAACCACTAGTTTAAGCTTGATACCTGGGAAGTATCTCCAACAATCCCCCCTCCAAAAAAATAATCCTACTGATTCTATCTCTCATATCCTGCTAGAATCTGTGCACTTCTCTCCATCATCACTTACTTTCTTTCTTTCTTTCTTTCTTTCTTTCTTTCTTTCTTTCTCTCTCTCTCTCTCTCTCTCTCTCTCTCTCTCTCTTTCTTTCTTTCTTTCTTTCTTTCTTTCTCTTTCTTTCATCTTTCTTTCTTTCCTTTCTCTTTCCCTTTCCTTCCTTTCAAGATTTTATTTATTGGCCCTGACCACTTGGCTCAGAGGTAGAATGTCAACCCAGCATGTGGGAGTCCTGGGTTCAATTCCCAGTCAGGGCACACAGGAGAAGGGATCATCTGCTTCTCCCCACTCTGCCTCTCCCTTCTGTCTCCCCCTCTCTTCTCCTCCTGCAGCCATGGCTCGACTGATTCGAGTGCATTGGCCCTGGTACTGAGGATGGTTCCATCGAGCCTCAGGTGCTAAAAATAGCTTGGTTGCCAGCAGTCCAGATGGGCACAGCATTGGCCCTAGATGGGGATTGCCACGTGGATCCCAGTTGGGGTGCATACAGGAGTCTTTTCTCCCATACTATAACTTAAGAAATGAAAGATTTCACTTAGTAATTTTTAGAGAGAGGAGAGAGATGAGGGGGAGCAGGAAGCATCAACTCATAGTTGCTTCTCATATGTGCCTTGACCGGGCAAGCCCTGGGTTTCAAATCAAAGACCTCAGCATTCCAAGTTGAAGGTTTATCCACTGTGCTGCCACAGGTCAGGTGCCACATTTCTTTTAAAATTTTTATTCATTTTTTTAGTGAGAGAGGAAAGGAAAGAGAGAGACTGGAATACCAATATCTTCCTGTATATGCCCCGACTGGGGATCGAACTGGCAACCTCTGCGCTTTGGAATGATGCTCTAACCAACTGAGGTATCCAGTCAGTGCAGGTGCTACATTTCTTAACATGGCTTCTTCACTGTCTTCCTGTCTCCCAACCCATTCCCCATACCACAGGGCACTGTCTAATATTTACAGATCTGATGGTATCACTCCCCTGCTCAGGCCTCTTTTATGGTTCCCCAGTGCTCTTCCCCAACTCCTTAGCTCAGTTTACAAGATCCTGCACAGTCTGACTCTGCCTGTGTTTTCAGCATCATCCCCGCCACTTGCTGCCAGGATCTAGCCAGGTTGAACTACTTTCAGTTCCTCTAATGTCTGGGCTTTCTTCCCAACAAGCCTCTGCACATGCTGTTCTCTCTGCCTGGAATAGGCATCACCCTCTCTCCTCCTTCCCCTCAGTCAACTCTTATTTAGCCTCATGTCTTGGCTTTCATTTTCTCCAGAGACCTTCGCTGATACCACCCCCTCCCTGTCTGGACTAGGAGCCCACACTGCACCCTGTACCTCCCCAGTGATAGCACTCACCCCTGTATGTCAGCAGACTGCTAACTTGGCTGTATCCTTCACTAGCCCAGGGGGCCTTGGAGGGCTGGGTCTGGATCTGTTGTGCCCAATTTTGTACACAGGATCTCACACACAGTAGGTGCTCAAAAATAATATCTGTCGATTGAATATAGGGCATGAGTAAATATTTCTGGAGCCCTAGTATGCTAGGCCAAGTGCCATGCTGGGCTCTAGGGCTGTAGAGCAAGAAGAGATGTAGACCAGGTTCTGGTTTGCATGGCACAGAGATTACCTTCAAGAGAAGATTGATATTAAGCCATTAAATCAATAGCCAAGAAAATTTGACCTACTGTTAGTGCTATGAAAAAAACATAAAGCAGGTGTGGTGATAGGAACTGGGTTGTCAAGAAAGGCTTCTGAAGAGGTGAGGTATGAGCTATACCCCAGTAGTGAGAGGGAGTGGCCATGAGCTTTTGGCCATTTCAGGTCCTTTAGTGGGGATTTAGCTTGACCTGCAAAAGGACCAATGAGGAGCTCATTGTGACTGGAACAAAGAGGGTCATACTAAGATGAGTCAGGCCTGACCTGTGGTGGTGCAGTGAATAAGGTGTTGACTGGTAATGCTGAGGTCACCAGTTCGAAACCCCAGGCTTGTCTGGTCAAGATACAATGGGAGTTGATGCTTCCTGCTCCTCCCCTCTTCTCTCTCTCTTTCTCTCTCTCTCTCTCCTCTCTCTCTTTCTCTCTAAAAACAAATAAATAAAATCTAAAAAAAAAAAAAAAAAGATGAGTCAGAAAAGCTGGGAAGGACCAGACCACTCAGGGTTTTTAGGCCATAGAAGGAGTTTTATCTAGAGTGGTGAGAATCCATTGGAAAATGAGTGATATAAGTACCCCAGATATCACATCCTCTTGAATATCTTTCTCCTCATTCAGCTTGCTAAGAGTACCATGCCTCTTAAGATTTAATTAAAAGGACCCTTGCCTGGTCTGATCTGTGGTGGTGCAGTGGATAAAGCATTGACCTGGAATGCTGAGGTCACTGGTTCAAAACCCTGGGCTTGCCTGGTCAAGGCACATACAAAAAACAACTACTATGAGTTGATGCTTCCCACTCCTCCCCTTGACTTCCTTTCTCGAAAATCAATAAATACAATGTTGGAGGAAAAAAAAGGATTTCATTAAAAGGATCCAATCACACTTGGCCTGCCATGGTGCCATGGATAAAGTGTTGACCTGGACTGCTGAGGTTGCTTGTTCAAAACCCTGGGTTTGCTGCCCAGTCAAGGCACATATGACAAGCAACCAATGAACAACTAAAGTGAAGCAACTATGAGCTGGTATTTCTTGCTCCCCTCTACTTTCTCTGTAAAATCAAAAAGTACAAATCTTTACAAGGACCCAGTCAGGTATCTCCTATTAAAGTAGGATTCCCAGCATCCCTACCAAAAAATCTCAGAATTCTTAGGGAGCTTAGATCTGCTGTGTACCCCTGAGTTTAGCTGATTTCTGAGTTTTGCTGCTTTTGCCTCCTTTGTGACTCTCCCTTTTCCTGGACACTAAGCTTTTATTTCAAAAGTTCTACCAATTCCATGCTATGCATATAGCACACCTGTCTGATGACTTAGAGAAAGCACCTAATAAGTAACTAAAAATTAAAAATTAGATAACCTGATTTTTTTTGAGAGAGAAAGAACCAGACAGACAGACACACAGGGACAGACAGGAAGGAAGAGAGATGAGAAGCATCAATTCTTCGTTATGACACCCTAGTTGTTCATTGATTGCTTTCTCATTTGTGCCTTGACTGAGGGGCTCCAGCAGAGTGAGTGGCCCCTTGCTCAAGCCAGTGACCATGGGGTCATATCTGTGACCCCATGCTCAAGCCAGTGACCCCAAGCTCAAGCTGGTGAGCCTGCGCTCAAACCAGTGACCTTGGGGTTTCTAACCTGGGTCCTCTGTGTCCCAATCTGACTCTGTCCACTGTGCCACTGTCTGGTCAGGTGACCTTGGGACTTTGAACCTGGGTCCTCAGTGTCCCAGGCTGACATTCTATCCACTGCGCCACTACCTGGTCAGGCTATATACCCTGTTTTTTGTTTGTTTTGTTTTTTAACTTTTAGTGAAAGGACAAGAGGCAGAGAGACAGACTCCTTCCTGCATGCGCCTGTCAGGGATCCATCTGGGCGTGGGGATGATCCTTTGCCCATCTGGGGCCATTGCTCTATTGCTTAGCAACCAGAGCCATTTTTTAACTCCTGTGGCCATGGAGCCATCCTCAGCACCCGGGGCCAACTAGCTCAAACTGGGCCATGGCTGTGGGTACGGAAGAGAGAAAGAGAGAGAGTGAGAGAAGGGGGAGGGGTGGAGAAGCAGATGGTCACTTCTCCTGTGTTCCCTGACCGGGAATCAAACCCGGGACATCCACATGCCAAGTTGACGCTCTCCCACTGGACCAACTGGCCAGGGCCTAGATACCCTGTCTTAAATTTATATTTATTTATTTATTTTGTATTTTTCTGAAGTGAGAAGCAGGGAGACAGAGAGACAGACTCCTGCATGCGCCTGACTGGAACCCACCTGGCATGCCCACCAGGGGGCGATGTTCTGCCCATCTAGGGCATTGCTCCATTGCAACTGGAGCCATTATAGCACCTGAGGCAGAGGCCATGGAGCCATCCTCAGAGCCCGGGCCAACTTTTGCTCCAATGCAGGAGGGGAAGAGAGAGATAGAGAGAAAGGAGAGGGGGAAGTGTGGAGAAGCAGATGAGCAATTCTCCTGTGTGCCTTGGCCAGGAATCGAACCCGGGACTTCCACACACTGGGCAGACACTGATACCCTGTTTTTTAAAAAGCCCTCATAGGCCTGACCTGTGGTGGCGCAGTGGATAAAGCGTCGACCTGGAAATGCTGAGGTCGCTGGTTCGAAACCCTGGGCTTGCCTGGTCAAGGCACATATGGGAGTTGATGCTTCCAGCTCCTCCCCCTTGTTTCTCTCTGTCTCTCTCTGTCTCTCTCTCTCCTCTAAAATGAATAAATAAAATAAAAATAAAATAAAATAAAAAAGCTTTAAAAAGCCCTCATACACATACACATACACACACACTCCCAGATAATTTTCACTCATTTTTCTTTATTCTAGCCCTAATGGACTACCCCAATGCTAGGACCTTCCTCTCTCCTATTACTGTCTTCTTTCTTTTCTTACCTTGTTGCAAGCCATCTGACCCCCACATTTTTTCTCATTGCTCTTTTTAAAATAACAGTTTTACTGGAATAAAATTCACATAATATAAAGTTGATTCCTTTAAAATATACAATTCAGTAGTTCTTTAGAGGGTTATATTTGCAGGGTTGTGGAACAACCACCATCTTAATTCCAGAACATTTCATCACCCTCACCAAAAATACCCCTCATATCCATTAGCAGTCATTCCCTATTCCTACTCCTCCCAGCCCCTGGCAACCGCTAATCTACTTTCTGTCTATGGATTTGCCAATTCTAAACATTTCATAGACATGGAAGCATGCAATATGGAGCCTTTTGTGTCTGGCTTTCTTTACTTAACATAAAGTTTTCAAGGTTCATTTGGATTGTAGCCTATATCAGTACTTAATTACTTGTTTTGTTTTGTTTTTAGAGGGAGAGAGAGACAGAGACAGAGAGGGACAGACAGAAGGGAGAGAGATAAGAAGCATCAACTCATAGTTGTGGCACTTTAGTTGTTCATTGATTGCTTTCTCATAGGTGCCTTGATGGGGGTGGGCGGCTCCAGCTGAGCCAGTGACCCCTTGCTCAAGCCAGCAACCATGGGGTCATGTCTATGATCCCACACTCAAGCTGGTGACCCTGCGCTCAAGCTAGTGAGCCCACACTCAAGCCAGGATCTCAGGGTCTCGAAGCTGGGTTCTCAGCATCTCAGGCCAAACCTCTATCCACTATACCACCACCTGGTCAGGCTACTTCATTACTTTTAATGGTGAAATAAGATTCCTTTGTATATATGGACTTACCAAATTGTGTTTATCCAGTCTTGTTGATAGAGAGGAGCTGTTTCCATTTTTTGGCTACTGTGAATTAAGTAGTGTTATGAATACTTCTATACATGTATCTGCTTGAGAACTGTTTTTAAACCTCTTGGGTATATACCACCTAGGAATGGAATTGCTAGGTTATATGGTAATTCTATGTTTAACATTTTGAGGAACAGCCAAACTGTTTATCACAGTGGTTGCACTATTTTACAGTCCCACTGCAAAGCATAAGGGTGCCAATTCTCCACCTCTTTGCTAATTCTTATTACCCTACTTCACCTCCTCTTTTTAAATGTTAGCTATTCTTGTGGCTAAAATTAAAGTGTTATCTCCTGGTTTTGGTTTTCCTAATGACTAATTATGCTGAGTATCTTCTCTTGTGCTTATTGGATATTTGTATATCTTATTTGGATTTCAGGCCCTTTGCCCATTTTTCATTGGGTTCTTGTTTATTTCTTATGCAGAACTGTCCAGTTATCTTGTCTATTGCTTAGCTTCCAGGACTAGCTTTCCAAAATTGTCTTTTTTGTTTTGCTAGTCAAAGCTGGTCCTCTTAATTAGAATTCTACAACCACCTATGAAATTTAAGTCGTTTTGTTTTCCCTCCCAACTTGTATACACTGTCTCATTGCACTGTTACAACCTGAGATGGAGGTAAAATAGTTCTCTGATTTTACACAATAGGATTGAAAGATTAGCCAGGATCACACATCTAGCTAACTAGGGGGTGGGATTCACACCCTGAATGGACAAACTCTGAAAAGCCCCACACTTTTCATACTATCTTGTCTCTTGACCACCTGGGAGTTATTTATCATTGTCTCCACTGTACCCAAGGAAAACCAAAGGCAGATAGCGTCAGTTTTTCTGGGTCACACAGAAAGCTCGGCTGGAGGATCAGGTCTAGGAACTCCCACCTCAGCCACAAATCCTTCTTCCAGCCACAGTCAGCTCAGTGGATAGGACCTGGAGGCGATGGTGTGGCCGGGCACTTCGCCCCAGCAGGGTCGCACCTTCCTGCTGAGTCACCGCGGTTGTGCCGGGTGGGGCGGACCCGGCAGGGAAGTGGAGGGCGAGCGGGAGCCCATCCCGCGGGAAAGCCGAAGCCCCACCCCTGGTTCCGCGTCAGCCTCTTGATTGGAGAGCCTAGGACGGAAGGCAAAGGAGCCGCCCTCTCCGCCCCTCCAGTCAGCCCCGCCCGACGCGCCTCTGAGATCTTTTGGGAGGGTCCAGGGATCCGCCCGGTGGAAGGGCGGCTTGGCCGGGCCCTGGACACAGAGTCTTGGTGTGGCCTACACGGGGACGAGAAGGGTCTGAAAGGGCCCCCAAGAGCCTGGGTAGAGGTGACTTTCTTAATCTGAGCGGTCATTCGCAGCTGAAAAAGAGCATTTAGTTTCCCCAATCGGTTCAGGCTGGGATCTTCTTGACTCTTGTTTTCAGCGGGTAAGATTAACCTAGGGAGAGGCCTGTTAAAAGTATAAGGCCAGTTTTCAAAAAACGTGAAATTAAAAAGGAGCGGGCCAGGACATTCACAGACATGAGTACTAGACTGAGAGTTTAACAACCAGCTGTGTAGGAGTAAGTACCCCAGTGAAGGCATGGGGGTGTGGGTTCACACTGAGAATGTGGCCTCTATGGTCTCCAGAGTTGTCCCTGAAGTCCTTGGAGATGTAGGCAAGGCAGGGAGGGTGATAGCTGGATCTCAGAGTTTGCTTCTCAAATTCACAGTCGAGGTCTGAGGACACGTCCCCATCACCCGCCACCCCGTGGGATTCCTGGCCCCTCTCTTTACACACACACACACACACACACACACACACACACACACCCACACACACCCCTTTTGCTCCTGGTAGGTCTTGTTTGGCTGGAGTTTATTTCACTCTAAAGACTACTTTCAGTCTTTCTTCCTTTCAGCTCACTCAGCTACTCAGCAAGTATTTGAGCCCCTTCTTGTGCCAGGCAGGGGTGAAAAGGCCAATCAAGGGAAAGCAGTTCTCTGCTTTTCTAGAATTTACAGTTTAGCAAGAGACAGACCAATGGTTACATCAAAGCCTAATGAGAGCTGGGATAGGAAAGAACAGAGTGCTAAGTGGGGGGAGATTGCAGGGTGCCCTGAGTCTGGGAGGGAGGATCCATGGAAAGCTTTTGGGGAACAAAAAAAAAAAAGCTTTTAAGGAGGGGAAAGGGAGCTTATCCTTATTGAAGAAATGGAATAAAAATCAGCTGTGGGCCTGGCTGGTTTGCTCAGTGGTAGAGTGTCTGCCCAGTGTCTGGAAGTCCAGGGTTCGATTCCAAGCGAGGGCACACAGGAGAAGCGCCCATCTGCTTCTCCACCCCTCCGCCTCTCCTTCCTGTTTCTCTCTTTCCCTCCAGCAGCCGAGGCTCCATTGGAGCAAAGTTGGCCCGGGCACTGAGGATGGTTCCATGGCCTCTGCCTCAGGTGCTAGAATGGCTCTGAGAATGAGCCTGGCACAAGAAGGGGCCCAAATACTTGCTGAGTAGCTGAGTGAGCTGAAAGGAAGAAAGACTGAAAGTAGTCTTTGAGAGTGAAATAAACTCCAGCCAAACAAGACCTATCATGAGCAAAAGGGGTGTGTGTGTGTGTGTGTGTGTAAGAGAGAGGACAGGGATCCCACGGGGTGGCGGGGACATGTCCTCAGACCTTGACTGTGAATTTGAGAAGCAAAACCCTGAGATCCAGCTATCACCCTCCCTGCCTTGCCTATATCTCAGAGGACTTCAGGGACAACTCTGGAGACCATAGAGGCCACATTCTCAGTGTGAGCAGATGAGCAGAGCATCGTCCCCTAATGGGCTTGCTGGGTGGATCCCAGTCAGGTATACACGGGAATCTGTCTCTCTGCCTCCCTGCTTCTCACTTCAGAAAAATACAAAAAAATTTTAAAAATAAGCTGTAACAGATTCAAGGGAGAAAGTGGATCGGGATGGGAGGAGAGACTTGTAAGCTTATTAAAGACTACCAACATTGACCTGAGGGTACTAGGAAGCTAACTAGAGGGTTTTAAACAGAGGACAGACATAAGATCTGAATACTTAAAAGATCTTTGGAATTTAAAAGATTTGGAAGTTTGGAATATTCAGCCTGATTAAGCAGTGGTGCAGTGGATAGAGAGTCGGACTAGGACGCAGAGGACCCAGGTTCGAAACCCTGCGGTCACAGGCTTAAGTGCGTGCTTATCCGGCTTGAGCACGGGCTCACCAGCTTGAGCGAAGGGTTGCTGGCTTGAGCGTGGGATCATAGATATGACCACATGGTTGCTGGTTTGAGCCCAAAGGTCACTGGCTTGAGCCTAAGGTCACACTGCCTTGAGCAAGGAGTCACTCATTCTGCTGTAGCCCTCCGGTCAAGGCACATATGGGAAAGCAATCAATGAACAACTAAGGTGCCACAATGAAGAATTGATGCTTCTTACCTCTCTCCCTTCCTGTCTGTCTGTCCCTATCTGTTCCTATCTGTCCCTCTTTCTGTCTCTCTGTCACAATAAATAAATAAATAAATAAATAAATAAATAAATAAATAAAAGATTTGGAATATTTAAAAGGTATTTGGGAATCTGTGGAGAAGAGATAGATACTAGTAGGAGAATGAGATGGAAGCAGGGAAACCGGTCTGGAGAGTACTGCAATAATGCAAGAAGAGATGAGGATGGTTTGGATTCTGGTGGAAGTAGCAGAAACAGTGAACAAAGGGATGAACTGACCTGTCTAAAATGGGCCCTAATGTTTCAGGAGACTTAGAATCTCACTCCCTCTCTAGGGCTCCATTTATTTTTTTGTTCATTTGTTCTCTTATTCAATAAATATTTGAGCACACCAGAAATTATGCCCAGTCTCTCAGGGAGAGGGGCTACTTCCTGACCCAATCAGGGTGTGGAAGGGAAGAGGTGATGTCTGCGGAGGGGTTGGTGCAGGCCTCACTGTGACCTCACAACTGTATAGTATTTGGATGTTGGTTGTGGGGCGGGGGGTTCCTGTGTATTCCAACTCTCACCAAAGACTTGCCACCTCTCTGTTGCCAGCCGGCCAGGGATTATTATTCCTACTTAGCAGATGGAGAAACTGATGCTCAGAGAAGGGACTGACCTGCCCAAGGTCACCTACCCTGAGCTAGAGGCAGGCCTAGAACCTGGAGATTTGGGCTCCCACTAGCTTCTCTTTACACTGCAGCCTGGCTGGCCACACGGGTTATTTCAGACTCAGAGAGCCCCTCCGCCACTATCAGACAGGAGGAGAAGCTGCAGGCAGAGAGGCACCTGCTCTCTGCCTCTCTGTGTCCAGCTCGAACCTCGAGATTGCTATATTATTAGCAACAGCCTACAGTTGCGCAGAACTGTACAGCTTCCAGCTTGCCAAGGAACTTCAGATGCAATATCTCATTTGCTCCATCTAACCATACTGGGAAGTGAAGATGATCCCCACCTCACAACTGAAACGACTGAGGCTTAAAGACACAACTATTACGCATCTATTATTGAACTCCCTTAAAGTTCTAAGACACACAATATGTATCCATCGAACTCTGATGCCCTCCTACTGTGCTGTACTTGATAGGATGCAAAGATGAATGGGATCTGGGTTCTCCAAAGAGGAGACAATCTATAGGGATATAATGCATATACATTCCTAGCTCTTGTATAAGATCCCGATGTATGGGGCTTAGAGGTATAAGTCACTCCTAGTAGAAGTTTTGGAAAGCCTTCTGCAAGAGGGAATATTTAAATTAAATTGGACTTGAAGGCCACAGATTTGGATAGGCCAGGATAGGGTGATGGGTGCCCTCTATGTCCTCTCCCAGCTTGCCCTCTGTTCACGTATTACTTGTCTCACCTACCAGATTTTACGTACCTTGTAGGCACTCCACATTTGAACGAATGAAAGGGCCAATAAGTGGCTGAAAGACAGGATTAGGCCAGTGTGCAGGTGGCCTTGGTGATCAGGAGAGTCTCTTCCAGCCCAGTTGTGGAGGGCTACCGTTCTGGGGTAGATCCCTTGAATGGTTAGGACAGAGTAATGACACATGTCCTTTCTGGTTTTTTCTTTTCTCTCTCTCTCTCTCTTTTTTTTTTTTTTTTTGTTGTTACAGGGCAGAGAGAGAGTCAGAAAGAGGGATAGATAGGGACAGACAGGAACAGAGAGATAAGAGCATCAATCATCAGTTTTTCGTTGTGGCACTTAGTTGTTCATTGATTGCTTTCTCATATGTGCCTTGACCGTGGAGCTACAGCAGACTGAGTAACCCCTTGCTCAAGCCAGCAACCTTGGATCCTAGCTGGTGAGCTTTGCTCAAACCAGATGAGCCCGTGCTCAAACCAGATGATCCTGTGCTCAAACTGGCGACCTTGGGGTCTCAAACCTGGGTCCTCCGCATCCCAGCCTGATGCTCTATCCACTGCGCCACCGCCTGGTCAGGCTTTTTCTTTTTTTTTTAATTAAAATTTATTTATTTATTTATTTATTTTAGAGAGAGGAATGAGGAGAGAGACAGACAGACAGAAACAACAATCTGTTTCTGTACTGTACCCTGACCGGGGCCTCGAACCCACAACTTTTGCTCATTGGATTAATACTAACCATCCGAGCCATCTGGCCAGGGCAACATGTCCTTTCTTTCTTGTTGTGACAAGGCTTGACCACCAGCACAGATGTTCAGTGCTGAGGTTTGGGTGTGAGGGGAGGTGAATAGGTTTGGGTGTGAGGTGGTGGGATCATTATCAGTTGTGCAGCCCCAGGAGCTGGGGCCACAACCTACTGTCATGACTCATCACCCTCAGCACAATCTGCTTGGCCAGATTTTTGGAATTATCCTCAAAGAGCGCTGGGAACAGAAGGCATCTATTACTTCCAAGTTCTTGTTGGACCTAAAAACACCCCCAATGCCCCAGGCTATCTAGGTCCCTGTCTCTGTGGAACAGTTGAAAGTGTCAGGACCACTGAGGTTTGGGTGGTTGTTCTTACTTGACAGGTGGAAATTAAGACTGCAGGAAGCTTAGTGGCTGCCAAACCTCACGGCTAGTGAGAGGCAGAGCAGGGGTCCATGCCTACAAAGCAGCCCCTTCTCAGATCTCTGGCTGCCCTTGAGGAAGCCCTCCGGGGGCATTCAGTCTGCTTTGGGCAGACAGGGTCCCTGGCTGAGCTTTCTGCAGCAGGTTTTGTAGGTGGAGGAGATGGCCCAGCTGCCTGGCCTGGCGACCTCTGCCTTCCCAGAGGAGCTATCCATCTTGTACTGATTGGGTCCAGCCCAGCAGCTTCTGGGATGAGTCGTCGGCACCTGGGCAGCCTGCTCTGTCTCCCTGTCTCTGTCTCAGGCAATCTGTCTTCCTGTTTATCTCTCTGTTGGATTCATGCCCCCGCCCCTCTTTCCTGGGTATAAGTCTGCCACTGGGTCTATCTCTCTGTCATTACCTTTTTCTCATCAGTTTGGTTTTTTTTTTTGGTCTGCCTCAGAGCCTCCTTCCTGGCCACGAGTAACTTCCTTCTTCCCCTGCTACAGGAGTAACCCCAGGACATTCAGCCCCTCAGGAATCACAGTTATCCTCACTCTGCCTGCTTCCTGGCCTCAGTTGCCTGCATGACCCAGTGGATGAAAATATTACAAAGCAGGGGAATACTGTAGTCATACTCCAATTTGTTCAAGCCCTGGGCTACCTCTAATTGTCTTCATCTCACAGAGGTGGAAGTGCTGGCCCAGAGGGGAGCAAGATCTACATGACCTCTGTGCCAGGTAGAACTGAAAGGTGTGACAGTCCAAGCCACTAGCCACCCAGCTGGCTGGGCACACTAGTCCTTCCACATGCCTAGGGCAAATTGCCTTCCTCGGGGCTCAGCCTGGTAGCTCTGTGAACAGTCTTTTTGCCCATACAAAGAGTATTCCTGGGTGGTATTCTTGGGTGGCATTCCTGAGGCCTTTGGCCCCTGGTTGCAGTTGCCTCCTTCTCCGGGCCCTGCCTCACCTTGGGGGATTTCAGCAGCCAGAAGACATGGCATCTCCCACCAGAGCCTCTCTGGGGAAACTCCTCAAACTTTCCCCAGCCCTAGCCTATGTCTACTCCCCAGAATTTTCTGTGGGTCTTGGGGGCCTCCCAGAATGGTGACACCTCATTTTCCTGACTCACTGGCAGCCCTACTTCCCTGCTCCGCTCTACTTGTTCTGTGTGCCTGAGGCCTCCAGCCACTGACCCCCTCCTGGATTTTATTTTCCCTACTTCCTCTTGTCCTTGACCAATCCTTTATTAATTTTTTTAATTCATTTTAGAGAGGGAGAGAGAGAGAGAGAAAGGGAGAGAGAGAAGGGGGGAGGAGCAGGTAGCATCAACTCCCATATGTGCCTTGACCAGGCAAACCCAGGGTTTCAAACCGGCGACCTCAGCGTTTCCAGGTTGATGCTTTATCTACTGCGCTACCACAGGTCCTTGACCAATCTTGGCACTCACTCCTTTGATACACTGGGCTTCCTATACCCCAGGCCCTTGGCTGCAGCTGACCACTGCCTGCTTTGGGTAGTCTGACCTTGACTTGCTCAGCTCCTGGCCCACACTGCAGAGAAAACCACAGGGCCAGACAGATGGTGGCCATGCATGTGGCCTCCAGGCCTGCTTTCTTCAAATGGCCAGCCTTTCCCCAGCTCACTGCCCCACCCTCCCCAAAGGCTCACTCAAACCTGCTACCTGCTCACAGCCTCTTCCCCTCCTCCTTCCATGACTCAGCAGATGACTTCAGCTTCTCCTTCTGCAAAAGAGGTTCCCTGGAACCTCCCTTCTTTCTACTGAGAAGTCCATCCCACTTGCCATCCATTCCAGTAGACTCCTCCTCCGGGGCTCCTGATGCCCCAGCCCACCTCAATTCAGCCATCTGTCCCTTCTACTTCCCTAATCCTTCCAGCCTCTCTTTTTCAAGACTCTCCTGAGCATTTAAACAATGTTCAGCCTCTTTCAGACAAATGAAATGCTCCCCCTACGTGAGCCGCCAGTTTCCCCCTTCTTCACTGGATCATTGAATTACCAATGAAAACTGTCATCTCCAAATCCTAATTCGTTGCTTCTCTAACCTCTGCCGTTCTGAAGCACTACAGTTGGGCTCCACCAAAATTGCACTTGCTGTCAGTAGATTCACTCTAACTCATGAAATGGCCTTCTTTTCTGTCCTTACATGAATTTTCTGGAGGCATGTGGCACGACGGAGCACCATGAGGACTGGATGGCTACATTCTTCTGTGATCCCTTAGTCACAAGGACTCCTGGTGTTTCTTTCTTTTTTTTTTTTTTTCATTTTTCCGAAGCTGGAAGCGGGGAGGCAGTCAGACAGACTCCTGCATGCGCCCAACCGGGATCCACCCGGCATGCCCACCAGGGGGCGATGTTCTGCCCCTCTGGGGCGTCGCTCTGTCGCCATCAGAGCCAGTCTAGCGCCTGAGGCAGAGGCCACAGAGCCATCCCCAGCGCCCAGGCCATCTTTGCTCCAATGGAGCCTCGCTGCGGGAGGGGAAGAGAGAGACAGAGAGGAAGGAGAGGGGGAGGGGTGGAGAAGCAGATGGGCGCTTCTCTTGTGTGCCCTGGCCAGGAATCGAACCCGGGACTCCTGCACGCCAGGCTGACGCTCTACCGCTAAGCCAACCGGCCAGGGCTCCTGGTGTTTCTTATGCTCCCTCTAGGTCTCCTTCTGAGCCTATCTTCACTGGCGACTTCCACGTTTCACCTGGGCTCATTTATACTCTTCTCAGGCCCATGGGACTACTCCCACTGGGAACTCACATTTCTATATTCAGACCCAACCTGGGCATCTCACCTGGGTATATCCTTCCACACTCATTACTTCCCAAACTGAACTTGTCATCTTTCCCTTAAACTTGCTTTATCCAGGAAGATGGAACTGTCCTTGTCCACCTACTTGCCTATTAGCTGTGCTGGTCATCTTCCTCCTTCCACAGCCACCACTGCTGCGCTCACCCAACCCTTACCACCTCTCTCAGGGGTTGCTACAGGAATCACCCAAACTTCTCTCTTCCTCTGGTCTCCCATCCAATCTACCAGCTGCTCCGGCTGCCAGACTGACTGTTCTAAAATGCAAATCTGACCCCATCTCTTCCTTGCTTAAAATCACTCCTGGATACCTGACCTGTGGTGGTACAGTGGATAAAGCACCAACCTGGAATGTTGAGATCGCTAGTTTGAAACCCTGGACTTGCCGGGTCAAGGCACATATGACAAACAACTGGTAACAGCTAGAGTGAAGCTTCTTGTCCCCCCCCCCCGCCTCTCTAAAATTAATAAATTAAAATTTTTGGCCCTGGCCATTTGGCTCAGTGGTAGAGCGTCAGCTCAGCGTGTGGAAGTCCCAGGTTCAATTTCCCGTCAGGACACATAGAAGAAGCGACCATCTGCTTCTCCACCCCTCCCTCTCCTCTTCTCTCTCTCTTTCTCTCTCCCCATGGCTCAAAAGGTTTGAGCAAGTTTGCTCTGAGCACTGAGGATGACACCATGGCTTCGCCTCAGGTGCTAAAATAGCTCAGTTGCCAAGCAACAGAGCAGCGGCCCCAGCTGGGCAGAGCATCCCCCCACTGTAGGGGGCTTGCTTAGTGGATCCTGGTCAGGGTGCATGCGGGAGTCTGTCTCTCTGCCTCCCCTCCTCTCACTTAAAAAACATTTTTTTTAATTACTCCTGGCTAAAAAAAATCTTTTTTTTTTTTTTTAGTATTGATTGATTGATTTTAGAAAGAGAGAGAGAGAGAGACATCAATTTGTTGTTTCACTTATTTATGCATTCATTGGTTGATTGTGTGTGTGTGTGTGTGTGTGTGTGTGTGTGTGTGAGAGAGAGAGAGAGACAGAGTCAGAGAGAGGGACAGATAGGGACAGACAAACAGGAAGGGAGAGAGATGAGAAACATCAATTCTTCGTTGCGGTTCCTTAATTGTTCATTGATTGATTTCTCATATGTGCCTTGACAGGGGGCCTATAGCAGACCGAGTGACCCCTTGTTCGAGCCAGCAACCTTGGGTCCAAGCTGGTGAGCCTTGCTCAAACCAGATGACCCCGCGCTCAAGCTGGTGACCTCGAGGTCTCGAACCTGGGTCCTCCACATCCCAGTCCGATGCTCTATCCACTGCACCACCGCCTGGTCAGGCTCATTGGTTGATTCTTATATGTGCGCTGACCAAGGACTGAACCTGCAAACTTGGGATGTAAAGATGATGCTCTAATCAACTGAGCTACCCAGCCAGGGCTAGCTAAAAATTCTTATGGGTAGCATCTGGTCCATTCTGAGATTCCCAACTTTGGTACCTCTCAGGACCTATTTACAGTGTGTTCGTAAAGTCACGGTGAACTTTTGACTGGTCACAGGAAAGCAACAAAAGACGATAGAAATGTGAAATCTGCATCAAATAAAAGGAAAACTCTCCCAGTTTCATACCTATTCAGTGCAGTTCGATGTGGGCTCATGCACAGATTTTTTAGGGCTCCTTAGGTAGCTATTCCTTATAGCCTCTACAGACTGGTCACTGACTGATGGCCTACCAGAACAGGGTTCTCCACCAAACTGCCAGTTTCCTTCAACTGCTTATCCCACCGAGTAATGTTATTCCTACGTGGTGGTGCTTCATTATAAACACGCCGATATTCACATTGCACTTTGGTCACGGATTCGAAGTTAGCGAGCCACAGAACACACTGAACTTTCCTCTGTACTGTCCACATCTCGACTGGCATGGCCGTGGGCTGCTCCGCTGTATACACGGTGTTAAGTCATCATCTGCGCATGCGCACATGCTGCCACATCATCCTACAGAAACTGGGAGGGTTTTCCCTTTATTTGGTGCAGATTTCACATTTCTATCGTCTTTTGTTGCTTTCCTGTGACCAGTCAAAAGTGCACCATGACTTTACGGACACACTGTATTTATCCTCCCTTCCTTTACCCCTAGAACTCAGGAAATCTCCGTGATGTCATAGATACCCAGGAAACCCCTATGATATCATTGCGAGATATCCTCATCTGCACAAGATACGTATCTGGAGTTCAGATCTTTTTTTTTTAGGGACAGAGAGGAAGGGAGAGAGATGAGAAGCATCAATTTTTTTGTTCTGGCACCTTAGTTGTTCTTTGATTGCTTTCTCATATGTGCCTTGACTGGGGGGCTCCAGCCAAGCCAATGACCCCCTGCTCAAGCCAGCAACCTTGGAATCTTGGCGTCATATCTATGATCCCACGCTCAAGCCAATAACCCCGTGCTCAAGCTGGTGAGCCCATGCTCAAGGCAGATGAGCCCCTGAGCTCAAGCCAGCAACCTCAGGGTTTCGAACCTGAGTCCTCTCTGTCCCAGGCTGACACTCTATTCATTGCGCCACCACCTGGTCAGGCTGGAGTTCAGATCACTTTAATGAAGACAAGAATAAGTCAAGGTTTTAGTATTAGCCCAAGTGGCTTGCTTCGAGTTAATTGAGCATTGGTTCCTCATTTTGCAAAGAACGAACAGAGATCCAGAGAAGTAATTTGTTTAAGATTATTCAGCAAGCCATTGTGTTCTGTTTGCTCTAGGAGGCCTCTGACTTCAGCATGGACAGCCACAGCCTTGGGCAGTACACCTGGAAACTGCTGTCCCTCCAACTCCAGAAGGGCCTTGGCTTTGACTCACCCCCCTAAAGACCATACTCCTTCCCATTCCATGAGTGAGCAGGTCACTCACCTCCTCCCTTTGTCATTCCTACCCCCAGCTTTATCTGCATCCTCCCACAGGAGAGGTTAGAAATAAACCCAGCTGTGGGTAGGGAGTCAGGCCTGCCTTTACTGGCTTTGAAAAGAGGCCAACAAGAAAAAAAAGAAATTCTCTCCACTGAGGTGATACTTCTGGATGGTGAGATGAGGAACAGGAGACACATGAGCCTTTTTTATGATCCAGCCCCTCTGCTTCCTACCTCTGTGACCTGGACAGGTTACTTAACCTCTCTGTGCCTTGAATTCTTCATCTGAAAACATGACTTCCCTACTGTTTATGGGGGCAAGAGACAAACACCTTTGCTTTCCCATTTTTTCTTACTTATTCACCTTTCATTGCTATCTGAGTGTTAGAACTGAGATGAGGACTTACAGGCAGGAGGATAAAGCATTGATTATAGGTGCTGAGGCAGCCTTGATATAGGTGCCTGGCCCAGCCTAGGTTGGGATGGCTGTCCTGGGGTTGGTGGCCAAACCTCCACTTTGTGAAGTGCTCTTAGGCCTTGTATAACACTCTAGGCACACATTTCTCAAGTGTGAGTGTGGGTGGGTAGGGGGATGTTAAGAGCTCAGTAATGCATGTCCTGGCCATCCATCTCTTTGACCATCTCTTCATTCCCATCGGGCATTATGGATGGAGAAAAGCACATGTTCAAACCTACTGTCTGTTCCTGGGGAAACTGTCCAATGTGGAGACAAAAGGGCTACATATATTCGATTATAAAAGGCTGTTGGGGAGAAGGGTTTTCCTTTTTCTTGTAACATCAGAAGGCAGAATGAGGAACAATGGGCAGGTGTGTCTGGGAATGTGAAAGCTGTCCCACAGCAGGAGGGAGACCACAGGGAATGGTCATTGCCTGTGGCTGGAGGTGTGCTACCAAGGGCTGCCACCCAGGAGACAGGGTGCTGCAAAAGGGATTCCTCTACTGGAGGAACAAGAGGCCTTTGCTGTCCCTTCCCATTACCGAAATCCAGCGAGACATGGAGGAAATATAGCTGGCTCTAAAACCTAGGAGGCAGTGCAGGCCCCATGCTCCTGACTCCTCTGGATTCGCTCAAGGCTTGGTATGGAGGGGGTGCCTTTTGCCCCTGCCTTTCCCCTGGCTCAGAGCAAGGAGTTGGTGCTGAATGTCTGTGCCTACCTCCCATCCACTGATACAGCCTGGGCTCCTGTCTGCCTGCTGTGTCAGCACCAGCATTCCTATTATATGACCAAGTGGGATTTGCACTCTGGAAGCATTATTGCTGGGCTGACTCAGCAGAATGGCCAACATAAGAAAATGCTAGTTCCTTCATCTCTTCCAGCCAACTCTCAAAAGGCCTCATGGACACTCCACTTCAGGCAACCCAGCTTGTCCTTCTTCAGAGTTGCCAGAGCCTTTTGAGGTTACCCTGGCAGACCACTGGTGGTGGAAGCATCCCCCAGAGAGCTTTGAAAACATACAGGTTCCTAGACCCCATTGCTGGAGATTGTGATCCTGTAGGTTGGACCTAAGATTCTGTGTTCTGTACAAGCTTCCCCCCCAGGTATTGCGGGACTTTGATGCACAGCCAGGTTGAGAATTACTGCTCAGCATCATCTCTGATTGTCTGGTCTTCTGACCCTGCTTACCTGCTGGTTCCTGACCCAAGATTCCTATCCCATATCCTCCAAACTCAGCTCATTCTATCCCTGGACAGTTCCAGCTGATGGAGAAATTGCTTCCTTGTAGTGAGCTGAAACTGGTGGGCTCTCTGCAGCTTGGAGTCCTCTAAAAAAGTACCTGCTTCGCTCCATGAGATCAGCAGGCTGCCACCATCCCCATCAATGTGGGACTCCTACAAGTCATTTATTTGCCCTCTGTTGGAGTTCCAAGCATCAAAACACTTGCTTCAGCCTGACCAGGCGATGGCGCTGTGGATAGAACGTTGGACTGGGATGTGGAGGACCCAGGTCTGAAACCCTGAGGCCGCCGGCTTGAGTGCGGGCTCATCTGGTTTGAGCAAGGCTCACCAGCTTGAGCCCAAGGTCACTAGCTTAAGCAAGGGGGTCACTAGGTCTTCGGTAGCCCCCCAGTCAAGGCACATATGAGAGAGCTTTCAATGAACAAGTAAGGTGCTGCAACGAAGAATTGATGCTTCTCATTTCTCTCCCTTTCTGTCTGTCTGTCCCTATCTGTTCCTCTCTCTGTCTCTATCACAAAACAAAAACAAAAACACTTGCTTCAGACACCTCTAGCAAGTCAAGGAATGCATTCATGTCACAGTTTAATTCAGAGGGCAGGGTGGAGATTTGTCTTTAGAATTCAGTGGGGAACCTGGGATCCAGATTGGTAAAGCACTTGGCCTGAATTCACACAGCTGAGTTTGGGAAGAAAATTCTAGTCCAGGTTCCTCTGCTCTGGAATGCTAGTATCTTGAGAATGGAGATATTTTATCTCTGTTTGAGACAGTACCCTTTTTTTTTTAATGGTGACAGACTTTTTTTTTTTTTTTTCCTGAAGCCGGAAACGGGGAGAGACAGTCAGACAGACTCCCGCATGCACCCGACCGGGATCCACCCGGCACGCCCACCAGGGGGCGACGCTCTGCCCACCAGGGGGCGATGCTCTGCCCCTCCGGGGCGTCGCTCTGTTGCAACCAGAGCCACTCTAGCGCCTGGGGCAGAGGCCGAGGAGCCATCCCCAGCACCCGGGCCATCTTTACTCCAGTGGAGCCTCAGCTGCGGGAGGGGAAGAGAGAGACAGAGAGGAAGGAGAGGGGGAGGGGTGGAGAAGCAAATGGGCGCTTCTCCTGTGTGCCCTGGCCGGGAATCGAATCCGGGACTTCTGCACGCCAGGCCGATGCTCTACCACTGAGCCAACCGGCCAGGGCCGGGTGACAGACTCTTGGTATGTTAAATTTTGAAGTTGGCTCATTATAAGAAAATGTAAAACTTAAGATGTAAAGATATAGTAGACTTTTTAACTTTTCTCTCTTTCCAACCCAATCAATTTTAGAGGCTCTAAGAATCAGGCCCTAGGTTTAGGGAAGCTGGTTGTTAAGGGGTGGTCAGCCCCACGCACTCAGAACAGAGAATCTGTGGGTCATCAGCCCTACATCAATGGCTGTTTTTCAAAATTCACTGTCTGAATCCTCTTCAAGATCATCCTTTCTGGCTTGGCCTGTTTTGCTTCTGGGATCATCTATAGTTCTGCATTCCTGAATGTTTGCCACAACTTGGCCACGGTCATTTGTTTGGGGCAGAACTTTTCAAACCTTACTCAAGAGGTAAGACCATCATTAGACCAATCCTTTCTCAAAGCAGAGTCTCTTTCATTAAGCAAAACTTCCCTGCCCTGATAGGGTAGCTCAGCTGGTTAGAGCGTCATCCCAATACACCAGGTTGTGGGTTCCATTCCTGGTCAGGGCACATACAAGAATCAACCAATGGCCTGATCTGTGGTGGTGCAGTGGATAAAGCATCGACCTGGAATGTTGAGGTTGCCAGTTCAAAACTCTGGACTTGCCCAGTCAAGACACATACCAGGCCCTGGCCGGTTGGCTCAGCGGTAGAGCGTCGGCCTGGCGTGCAGGAGTCCCGGGTTCGATTCCCGGCCAGGGCACACAGG
This sequence comes from Saccopteryx leptura, assembly GCF_036850995.1. NCBI lineage: Eukaryota > Metazoa > Chordata > Mammalia > Chiroptera > Emballonuridae > Saccopteryx > Saccopteryx leptura. The sequence continues at coordinate 190,952,296 of NC_089506.1, forward strand.
AGAGGCGCCCATTTGCTTCTCCACCCCTCCCCCTCTCCTTCCTCCCTGTCTCTCTCTTCTCCTCCTGCAGCGAGGCTCCATTGGAGCAGGGTTGGCCTGGGTGCTAGGGATGGCTCTGTGGCCTCTGCCTCAGGTGCTAGAATGGCTCTGGACGCAACAGAGCGACACCCCAGAGGGGCAGAGCATCGCCCCCTGGTGGGCATGCCGGGTGGATCCCGGTCGGGCGCATGCGGGAGTCTGTCTGACTGCCTCCCTGTTTCCAGCTTCGGAAAAATGAAAAGAAAAAAAAAAATAGACACATACCAGAAGCAACTACAAGTTGATGATTCCTGCTCCTACCTCCCTTCTCTAAAATCAATACATAAAATCTAAATAAATAAACAAATGCATAAATGGGAAAATAAATAAATGTCTCTCTCTCTCTCTCTCTCTTTCTCTTCCTCTCTTTCAAATCAATTAATAAAAAAGAAAAACTTAAAAAATCCCCTAAGCACCTGTTCCATGCCAGGCTTGGAGCTCAGCGGTGACTACAGTAGATCTTTGTCTTTGAGGAATTGTTTGTAAGATCCCAGGGGAAAACAGACTTATATACATACAAGTGCAATAGGAGGTCTGGACCCTGTGCTGTATGGAGGCATGGAGCTGGGGGCAGGGGACCCAAAGGGGAGCAGTCAGTTTAACTCATAGTGTCTGAGTCTGAAAGTTGAAGAGGTAGGAGTTGAATGGGTTGGGGATAGATGAAGTTCTCAGCAGAAGAAACAGTTTTTGTAAAGGCCCAGAGTTGGCAGATGGCACTGTGTGCTCGGGAAATGCTAGTCAAGTGCCCTGTGTGAGACGCAGCCAGGGAGGTAGGCAGGGGTCCTCAAGAAAGGCCTGAATTTTAGGCTAAGGAGCAGGAACTTTGGGACATGTGCAATGGGAGAAGCATGCATGATAGAGCCAAGGCAAGGGAAGGAGAAGATCAAATGTATGTTTATGAAGACCTTTCCGATCTTTTACCAAGGGGGTGGGAAGACACGGAAGCAGGGCAGTTAAAAGGCTGTTGTTATAGGTTGAAAGAAGGTAAGAAGAATCCATCTAATTATTTTATCTTATTGATGCACCATCTGAGGTCCAAAAAGTTAAAGTGACTTGCTCAAGGTCACCCGGCAAGATTAATAGCAAAGTCAAGCTTTAACCTGTGGGTCCTGCCACCCAGCACAGGCATCCTCCACTGCCCCAGTGTCCTCAGGAAGAGAGGCAGCCCACTGAGATTTCCCTGTTGTCCTTTGTCTCTGAATCGGCTGTGTGCTCTGCCCCTACTGCAGACAGCCTGCTAGGGCAGTGACAGGGAAGTGTTCCCAGAGGACAAGGTGGGGAGCATTGCCCATCTGCTTCTGAAGCTGAGGCTGCTGCTGCTGCCCCTACACCAATCAGGGAGCTTTCCAGCCGCAGGAGGAAGCCAGGAGCCAGGGGATGGGGCTGTGGTGATTTATGACTGCACAGCAACAGCAGGATACTAACGTCTCTGGCTGGCCTGCTTGTCAGCCAACTTTGCCAGAGAAATGCTTCTAAAGGTCATGTTCTCCAGCACTGGAGTTGGGATGGATAGTTAGCCATACAGGGTGACTGCCCAGTGCCTTTGTGTCAGGCTGGTCACCAGAGAGCAGGGCCCTTTTATTCCTGAGCACAGGCCAATTCATAGAACCTCATAGCCTGGGCAGGAAAGGGTGTCCTTGCTACTAGGAGTCCAGATCTGCCTGGGTTTGAATTCAGGCTCAATCAGTCACCTTTAGCTGGTCTTTACAAAGCATCTCTGTCTCAATTTTTTTGTCTAAAAGACAAGAATGATTCTAAGCCTCTCATTTCTTGGGACTTGACAATCTCCCAGGTTCTTTTTTTTGTGTGTTTTTGTTTTTGTTTTTTTGTATTTTTCTGAAGCTTGAAACGGGGAGAGATAGACAGACTCCCGCATGCGCCTGACCAGGATCCACCCGGCACGCCCACCAGGGGGCGATGCTCTGCCCCTCCGGGGCGTCGCTCTGCCGCGACCAGAGCCACTCCAGCACCTGGGGCAGAGGCCAAGGAGCCATCCCCAGCGCCCGGGCCATCTTTGCTCCAATGGAGCCTCGGCTGCAGGAGGAGAAGAGAGAGACAGAGAGGAAGGAGAGGGGGAGGGGTGGAGAAGCAAATGGGCACTTCTCCTGTGTGCCCTGGCTGGGAATCGAACCCGGGACCTCTGCACGCCAGGCCGACGCTCTACCACTGAGCCAACCGGCCAGGGCTTTCTCCCAGGTTCTTAGGAACAGATCCCCTATTTCGACAGCTAAATACCAATAGTAGAATCTATGTACACCCAATAAATTAAAATAAAATTAAAAAAAAAGAATGCCAATAGTTTTCCATTTCAGAAGAGGAACATGCTGAATCTAGAACTGTGATTCGTCACAGCTGGGTAGAGCACTTAGTTCTCATTTAGTTTAATTTCTCACGTCAAAGGAGGGGAAATTGAGACCCAGAGAGGGCACATGCCTTGCACTTTGAGCTGGGGGCGGAGGGGCAGACAGAAGCCAGAATGCTAGTTTTCCAAATCCTTGCTTCAGGTTTCTTTCAGCAGTATAAGGTAGTGGAGAAGGAAGCCAGAATATTAAGCCATTTGCTTTGTATAATATCACCATGCCTCTGAAGCAGTCCTCTAAACAGCCAGAGGCTGCTGGGCTGCTGCAGCTTTAAGCCTAGAGTCTTAACAAAAAAAAGAAAGAAAAAATCAAAAGGGAAAGGAGGGCAGGGCCAGCAATCCCCTACACCAGTGAAGGGGAACCTTGATGTGGAGACTTCAGAGGTCATTACTGTTTGGCTTTGGACTTTCTGCTTCTGCTTGACTTTTCCCAAACAAATTTGGTCTAGATTTTTGTTTTGTTTCAATGCACATTGGACTGGAGGGAAGGAACTAAGGTAGAGAGGTTGGGGAAGCAGCCTGAAATGTGCCAGGAAGTTCCCAAGATTTAGCACTGACACACTCTATCCACATGTAGACAACCAGAGTTAGCTGAAAGGGCTCAGGAAGAGAAAGGAAGAGGAATGACTTGGTGAACATAAGAGGGTTTATTTACCAGCAGGATGGTCTTGGCTGGTTTACTCAGTGGATAGAGCATCAGCCTGGCCTGCGGATGTCTGGGGTTCAACCCCTGGTCAGAACACATGAGAAGTGACCATCTGCTTCTCTTCCCCTCCCTCTCCTTCTTCTCTCTCTCTTCCTCTCTCATAGGCAGTCAGTGGCTTGAATGGTCTGAGTGTCAGCCTCAGCGCTGAGGATAGCTCGGTTGATTTGAGCAACGGCCCCAGATGGGGGTTGACAGGTGGATCCTGGTCCAGGCGCATGCAGAAGTCTGTCTCTCTATTTCCTCTTCTTTCTTAAAAAAAAAACAAAAAAACACACCAGCAGGATTGCATTTTGCTGGGTGGTACCATAAGGTAAGAGCGACTGGATCCTATGTGGAGGAGGGGAAGAAGACAGCCATTCTCTCTCCTCACTCAGCGTATCTCCTCTACTCCTGCCAGAGCAGTATGCCTAAACTGCATTTATTCATTTATTTCTTTAATATGTTCTACATAGTTACTGTGTACAAGGCACTGTGCTAAGCACTGAGGAAGCAATGATGAAGAATACAAAACATAAATCTCATTTTTTGCCTGGGCTCACGGCTTTCTACTTATTTCAGAATAAAGACTTCACTCCCTTGCCTGCCATTCAAGGATCCTCATGTTCTGGCTCATGACACTACCCCCAGACTGACTATCCATCACTTTAGGGAACAAACACTGGATTCTTTATCAATATAATATGTCTGGGAGGAACCTGCCTCTGAGTCTTGCTGACTGTGCGCTCTGCCTTCTCACAAATCCTAATGTGTCCTTTAACAGCTGGGTTGGAAATGTTACCTAGCTCCCTGGAGAACCTTTTCATAATCTTTTCCTATACACCCCAAAATCATGAAAATACAAACAAAACAACAACATATCTTGCCTATTTCCTTGGGTAGGGTTTTTATTTTTGCTTTTGTTGTTCATCATTGCGTAGTACTGTGCTGGAATGTAGTAGGTGCTCAGTAGATACCTATTGAATAAATGAAGTAAATAAAATGTGCAGTCAAAACTAGGGGGTATGTGAGCTACATGGGATGTCATAAAAGGAAGCACATGAGCATGAATTTGCCAGCTTGACCTCAGTGTGTGTGTCCTAGGTGGAGAGGATCGGTTAATTCTAGATACAATCTTGGTAACAGAATTAAATCTTTAACATTTCACCCTGGAGAGGAAGAAGGGACTCTCCAGGGGTCAGCTGGCAGACAGCTGCATCCTTTCTGTAAATTAACCAGTATGCCTGGTCAATTTGTCCTTTCATGTTTTTCTCTTCATCAGGTCCAAGAAGCTCAAGGTGGGGTTGGGGAACTGTAATGTTGTGGGGAAGGGTAACAGACTAGCCCCAATGTTTAGCTCCATAATTCAAAACACCCCAGGGGCGGGCATCAACTCGACAGTCTGGATTTACAGTAGACGTGCCCCCTCACCTCTGAAACTCCTTGAACTGCTACTTTATTTAGGTGACAGGCTCCAGGGGTGAGGCCCAAGCTCAATCGTGGCGCATTTGCGGCCCATCCCCCTCGTAACTTCCTGGAGAATATGGGGTGGGGCCGTGAATCAGCACTAGTTCGGACTGATTCAGCCTTAGTTCCCGCCAGGGGTCCCCAGCGGCCGCGGAATTAGAATCCACCTCCTTCTCCGCCTGAGCGCTACGACCACTGGGAGATGTAGTGTAGACCGACCCTTTGTCCTTGATCTTGCCTACGGATCACCTCGCTGGTAGTTGAACTACAACTCCCAGTGACCCAGGCGCCGGGGGTTAGGCAGGGTGGTCTGAAGGAGGAGGGGGGGCCGTCTGGAGAAGCTGGGGTGCAAGAACCGTGGTGAAGTAAAGCACCGGCAGTGTTGGGGGAGAGCAGGGAGAGAAGAAACACCTAGAAGGGTGCGGCAAACTGAATTGAGTAGGAGAACCCCGAGAAGCGGAAGAGCCGGGGAGGAACCTGGGCGGGGTGCGCGGGTGGGCGGCCCTGTGCGTCACGTGGCGTGGGCGGGGCCGCAGGGGGTTGTTCTCCGCGGCACGCACAGCAGCCGCAGCCGTCTCACGCCCGGTCCCGCGTTTGCAACTCCAGCCGCAGCGTTCACCTCGCCGTCATCGCCTCAGCTTCTCGCTTTGTGGGTCGGTCCCTCCGGCACACGGGCTCCAGCCGCGCCGCAGCTGCCTTTCGAGCCCTCAGGCCTCCCCGGTTTTCTCGCCCGGCCGATCCAACCTGCGAAGATGGTGGACCGCGAGCAACTGGTGCAGAAAGCCCGGCTGGCGGAGCAGGCGGAGCGCTACGACGACATGGCCGCGGCCATGAAGAACGTGAGTTCCTCTTCCCCTCCCCCGCCTCGCCCCAGCTTCTTCGCAGACGCGGGCTTTCGCGTGGACGACCCAGGGGCTAGTCGCCTGTGGCGACTACAGGGATGGCCGCTCCTCCTCGTTCACTAAGAGGACAGGATAGGGTCCAGACAGCGAAAGGGGACCCGAGTTGTAATGCGGCTTCTCCCTAAGTGTCCCCCAGGGCCGGCGGCGCTGCTTCCCAGACCCTACCCGAGCTAGGGTTGGGGCGGAGTCTTGCAGGGCTCATCTTTGAAGCGGGGTCTTGGGCCCCGCGTCTCCCGAGCTGCTGGGGACCTGAGCGGGGGTTGTGCGCATCCTTTGTGCCCCACTTCCCCTCCTCCCTGCCTTGGCGTGGGGGCGGGGGACCGCATGGATGCGGTTCCTCTTTCTCTCCCTGGTGTCTGGGCGGCGCCTTTCCCATTCACTCAGCATGCCTCCTGATTTCCTAATATTCACCCCCCCCCCCAAATCTTCACCGCTGCCTCTCCTGACAGATCCTGCAGTACCTCCCTGGGGAAAACTTAGGCTCCCCTGAAAACGTGGGCTCAGTGGTGCAAAATCGAAACCTTCCTCATGTTTTTCTTCACAAAAGGCTCCTCTTTTTCCATTTCCCAAAGCAAAGTCCTCGTGCTTTTAGGAAGGGGGAAACGTTTGTTTCGCTAGTGTTTTCATTGATTGTTCTCAACGTGCCATCTCCATTTTTCCCTAATGTTTTGTATTGAAAAGGTTAGGCATTATTTTTAAAATAAAGGTTATGAATTTATCTGACTGGATCAATTTGTGACATGCCTTTTTTTTTTAAGTATAGGCACACATCTGTTGAAATTCTTATTAAGTTGAAAAGAATTTTCTCTGTAATCTGTTACTGCAAACAAAGCAGTGGTAGGAGGCAGTATCAAGTCATTCCAGAAGATTCTGCATTTGTCATATTGCAGAGAGCCTAGACTGGGTGGAGGCTGGGAGGAGTTACTTTAAAAGGGAAAAAGTCTTTTTAGAAAATGTTTTGTTAGGTACATCTGAGGCTTAAAAAAACGAAAAGCTAGCGCATCCTCATGCTGATGAAAAGGAAATACTGATGTACAGTTGTCTGCAGATTCCTGCCTGTATTGCACCATTTTGTCACTTAACACTACATTTATTTAATGAATTATCAATGAGTTTGCTATTAGAGATGCTATTGAGCATTATTAAATGGAACATGGAAAATTAACTCAATAATTTGTCTCCCACTGTCTTAATATTTAACTCCCTGCCTTATGTAACAAAGGCTTTAAAATGCATATCTGCTGTGAAGTGGATTTAGGAGTGTACCTTGCATGTTAAATCTTTTTAATGAAGCAGTGTAGGTATTACAGTTTACTGAATAACTACAAATTCACAAAAGACGGATATTGATATCTTTATTAAGATAGCTACATGAACAAAAATTTTATCTCATTAAGGAAGAGGATTGGTTCTGAAATTGAGAGTACCACTGAATTAATATATTGCCATAATTGCTATCTTAAAACATTTATTAAATTTTATTTATTTTAATTGAATTTATTGGGGTGACATTGGTTAATGAAATTATATAGGTTTCAGGTGCATCTTAAAAATTTTAAAGCTCTGATTTCACTTTTATTGCCATATTGGGAACATTTAATTTGTGTTATTTAGACTCTTCTAATTTTTTCGTACTTCTAGTTACACAGAAAAGCCAATGACCTCGCACCTATATCCATAGCAACCCAGTGATGTCACACACAATGACACAGAGGCTGCAATGCACCTAAGGGCTGATAGGGAGTATGCAAATGGCGTTTGTCCAAGGTATTGCAGAAATTAGCAGATAAGCCAGCTGGAACTGAGGACTTCATCTTTCACCAGACAGGGATTGGTACAAAAAAAATAAGAACTTCATATAAGACCTCTAGATATACCTATTCATTTTCCTATTTCTAGTTTTCTTATAAGGGTGTATAAAATAAATTTATATTTTTAAACATTTCACCATTGACACTGGGCAGTGATGGAATAAAAATAGAAATTTTAAACTAGAATAAATACATTTTATTATAGTCAGGGACGGGCTATATACTTGGGCTTGTTGTATATTATTAAGTTGGCAGGCCCTAAATAAAAACCTTAAAAAAGTTATTACTTTGTACTGGATCATTTTCAGTAAATGTTAGGGAATGAGAATCTGTTACAAAGCACTAGTTTGAGGTTTGGAAAAAGTTCTCTTTTGCTGTATTTATGCTTCTGCTTCTTGCTGGTGTTTGGAGGAAAGAACAGTTTGTAAAATAAAGCCGACCTTTTTTCAAATCTGTTTACTGTGTCTGAGGAACTAGGTTTACCTTGAACCTCATTTTCCTCATCTGTAAAATGGGTCAGTACTTATTTGGAGAAGTTGTGAGGATTATGTGCTCAAAATGGTAACTTTCATAAAACATTTTCCTTATGTAAAAGTCATCTCATCATGGACAACTTGGAAGATAACAAAGAAAATATTCAGTCCTGCATGTTAGAGGGATTACATTTATTTGCATTTAATGAGATTGTTTTAGTAATGTTGGGACCTGTGCTGAGTGATAGTTGTATGTAGGTAATCAGGCTAGAAATAATATTCAGTATTTTGAAAAGGGAAAAGATGGAAGTTCAGTTTTTTAAGACAAATATGTAGTCTTGCGTTATTTTTTTTTTAACATTTATTAATTTTAGGGCGTGGAAGAGACAGAAACTTCAATCTGTTCCTTTATGTGCTCTGACAGGGTTCAAACCCACAACCATTATGAATACAGGATGATGCTCTAACCAACCTAGCTATCCCGCCAGGGCACTCGTAGTCTTTAGTCTTGCATTTAAGGAGAAAGTGAACACCCAGATGTTTCATACTGGTTAGAGAGTATTGTCTTATTTGGGGGGTTTTAATGGCTTCCTGAGAAATTAATATTCTAAGTAGGCGATTGTTACTTGCCTGGGTTGGGGAGTGGAGAAAAAAGTTCTGGGGCTACTAATTTTGTTGAAGTCACTGGGTTAAAGCAGTTTAACTTGAGTATGTATGTATGTGTGGGGAGCATTGGTGGCAAAAGGCTATCTTAATTATATTTTTTAAAAAGTCATCCTTGTAGAATAGACTTTAAAATTCTTACTATCTGAAATATTTTCTCCTACTTGTTCTTCCAGGAAGCTAGATCAATAGCCATGATCACTAATGGAGCAATGATACCTCTGTAGACTCTTTAGAGGTGGAGTCTGCCAGCCATTATTCTAAGTCATGTGGTTTCAATTGTTCTCTTTTTTGGGGTGGAAAGAATACAGATAACAGTTTGCTTTTTTTTTTTTATGTGTTACCTTTCACAATTGAAATGAATATTATGGTAACTGCTTTTTCTAATTATTAATAGTTACATTGAGATAAAAGGTGTTGCTAGATGTCCATCCTCATTAATCCTTTGTGTTAACTGCTGACCTTGGGGAGGGTTTCATCCCTTAGTACTTGGAGGAAATCTTATTTATTTATTACAGCAAACTCTAAATTGTTAAAAAAAAAAAAAAGTGGAGAAAAACAATAAATTAAAAATTAAAATATAAAAAGTGGAGAAAATGACTGCTTTTATTGAGGTAAAAGTCACATAACAAACCAACCGTTTTCAATTGTACAATTCAGTAGTGGTTAGTATATTCACAATGTTGAATAACTATCACTCTAGTTGAAAAAAAAATGAGAAAATATCTTTAAAAAGTGGTGATGGTCTAGCTATAGCTGGCTGGATTTCAAAACATGACTGATCCAGCAGTGTGTCAATATGAAGTTCCCATAACAGCAAAGCCAGTGGTAATCAGTATCCTTCTCTTTGTTTGTAACTTCTGAGCCTTTTCAGCATAAATTTTAAAAAGGGGGACGTATCTTTAAAATAAAATAAGGGACCTAGCTAGGTTTGTATTTCCATTAAAAAAAAAAGTTACAGAGCTTAAAAACCATATGATGATCACTCAAATGAATAAGAACAATTTACCTGAAATTAGACCAAGCTATTAACTATTTGCAGATCACGTAGATATGACTCATTTTCTACCCCAAGGCTGACTGTTATAAATGATTTCCCTGCTGTGTGTTAGCAGCCCCCTAATGAACACTGCTAGTACTGAGAGTGGTGAGCAATGGGATTCTTAACTGATGGGGTTCCTGTAAATAAGATTGTTTATTGTTTTGATGATTCTGGGGCTGCCAGAAGCTTCTCACCCCCATGTTACTAGCCCTAACCCTTTTTATCTGGCAGGGCGTTTTTCTGTATTTCTACTAGATTTCATGGGTTGTGAAAAAAAGTCCACTTTAAACATTTAATAGTCAAGGAGGAGATGACATAAAAACCAAAACCACTACCTTTTGTCTTATTTTCTAAGCTCTGTTTCTTAGTGCTTGACCACACATTTGAAACTAAATTGTGGAGGGCTATATTTTTTGTCTTTCCAGGATACCAGTACTGGCTGCCTTACGGCCTTTCCTCTCATTTTTCTGTTGTCTTCCCCAAATTATATAGTTTAGGTGTCAGCTGTCATTTGGGGTCACTATCAAACCATATAATCTTAATTAATTATTTAAAGATTTATTTATTAATTTTGGAGGGAGGATAGAAACGTGGGAGGAGGAGCAGGGAAGCATCAACTCGTAGTTGCTTCTCATTCATGCCTTGATGCGGCAAGCCTGGGGTTTCAAACCGGCGACTTCAGCATTCCAGGTGGACGCCTATTCATTGCACCACCGGTCAGACCTTATAATCTTATTTTAAATTGGCACTTGGAGAGATACTTGAAAGTTTGATTTTACTAATTTACAAATTTGAATAGTTAAAATAGTTATATGAAAAATTATCAACAAAAATTCCCAAAAGAAAGCTTTAATTTTAAGATAAATGGTTAACTGTTTTGGTTCCATGATTTTGCAGAGACAATAAAAATTGTACATCTTAAAGACTTAGCATGAGGTTTTTTTTTTTTTTTTAAAGAACTGAAGTCTAAGCCAAATTTTCATCAGCATTTCACAGATAGTCTCACAGAGGAAGATTTTTTTTTACTTGAGTTGAATGCTGTTAAGGTGTCACAAAGCATTAGTTGGGTTGTGAATAGCTAGGTAAATAGAAATGAGTGTTCTTACATACTTATGTGTTTAAAATTTTTTTCTTTTAATTTTTATTTTTCAATTACAGTTTACTTTTAATATTATTTTGTATTAGTTTCAAATGTACAGGATAGTGGTTAGACTGCCATATATATTTGCAGAGTGTGCTTACCCCCAATATTTCCAGTACTCCCCTGGCCCTATATATATATATATATCTTTTAAAAAATTTTAGAGATAGGAAGGGGGAGAGAGAGACATCCAGACTTTGATTTGGTGTTCCACTTAGTTGTGCGTTCATTAGTTTCTTTTAGTAGTTGCCTTCACCAGGGAGTGAACCCACAGCGTTGGCATATCAGGACTATGCTCTTAACTAACAGAGCTACCCAGCCAGGGCACAATATTAACAACTACATTTCCTATGCTCTACTTTATATCCCTGATACATATCCATTTTTAAAAATTAATTTTTAGAGAGAAAGAGGAAGGGGGAGAGAGCAAAATACTGATTTGTTCCACTTATGCATTCATGGGTTGATTCTTGTATATGCCCTGATTAGGGGTCAAACTCGCAACCTTGGCATGTTATGATGAAACTAACCAACTGAGCTACTGGGCCAGGGCTCAGACATACGGATTTTTAAAATGTGATATTTTAAAATTTTCCAAATAAACTCATAGGTCTTATTTTCTTAATCTTTGGGTGGTATCTTATTTTTTGGAGAGATACAAAGCCAGACTTCATGAGTAGGGCCTAGGTGTAGTGTCCTTAATAATGCTGTTACTAGAGCAGGGGTGTCAGAGCTGGGAATATGACAGTGATAGCAATGGGCAGCTGAACAAGTAATGACAGTAGTAGCTCAGGAGGAATCACTTATCCACCCTCCTCCACAGCTGAGTGTGAAGAGCAGCTGCATTGGTGTAGAGAAGTGAAAGAAGGCTAAGAATAAGAGGAAGGCTTTTAAAAAATGCAGGTTTGTTTTAAAAGAGATCATTTAAATTTCTTTAGCTTTTTGAAAGGAATTCTGAGTATAACAATTAAGCCCATATTTAACCTAGAGCTAAGAAACAAAGTTGCCTTTGGTGCCAGTAATTTAAGGATGTAGAAATAAGCTTAATTTTTTTTTTTTAATAATTGTTTTTGCTTCAGTACCATTCAAGTGTCCCTCCTTTTTTTATTCTGGCTGCAAGGCACAGGGTTATCCGTGTCAGGAAGGCTCACGTGTGACTTGGGTAGGAAAGAGCGAGACTCTTAATTTCCTTTTAGGTATTTCGATGTTTTGATAAAAAAGAACCCGACTGCTTCTGCTTGCTACAGCATGCCTACTGTATGGGGTGGGATGAGGAGAGGGCAAGGGGGCAGAGGAGAAGGTGAAGGGAGGGGCTCAAAAGAGCCTAGCGCCTCTGGAAGTCTGATGGCAGCCACTCAGGAGGGGACTAGGTGTTGGCTTTGCCCAGCTGGCCACCGGGCTGCTTTCCTGCGGCTTCCTGAGTCAGGTCACAGGTGATCATGCTGCTGGAAGCTTGGGGAGATTCTGAGTGTTCTGGGGACTGGAACACAGTGTTCCTTTTATAGCAGTCTAACATGAAACAGTGAATGAGAATGGTTTTATTTGGAGGCTCATCATGGATAGTGGCCATGCAAACAATCCCATACTCTTTCAGTACGTTTACATGGGGCCTGCCCAGTATGGGTATAATGGGATGTCTAGTTGCTACTTTTGAGTCATCCTCCACTGTTCACATATGAAATATATCTGGTCTTTTCTAATGACATTTGCATAGTAGAAATAGAAACTTTAGTTTATTTAGACACTAGATTTTTTTTCTTCTGGGTTGAAAATGACCCAGTCAAGGAGGGCAAGGAGAATTAACAGGATAGGAAAATAAGAACACTAGTAAAGAGCATTCTGAGGCAAGCTAAGCTAGTGGGATCAAGTGAGTAGGAAAGGAATACTCAAGAATATCTTGACTTTCGGGATGCTGTGATTTTTCTAAGGGATCCTGGTGTTTGGAGGGCTATCATCAATGGTCCTGGCTATTGAAGATAAAAATGTCTAGCTTTTAGTGTGCTAGAAATTTTGGGGAAAATAAAAACAAGTTATAATAATTTCCCATGGAGGAATATTACCATCATGTCTTTTTTTTTTTTTTTTTTTTTTTTACATGGTTTGCGCTTGCTTTTGTACCTTGTCTTTTCCTCTTGACATTATTTCAAGGATATTTTTTTTCTGTCGTTAGTATTTTCAGTGGCGAATCCTGTGGGTGTCATAATTAAATTATTTTTTGTTTAGCATTTAGACTGTTTCCAAATTTATAAATAATGCTGCCATGACTATTTTTGTGGCTTAAGCTTCCAAAACAGTTTATGTATTACGACACTCAAAAGTGGAATTGCTGAAAGAATAGCTAAGAATAATTTTTAAGGATTTTGAAATCATTACTAGTACTAAGGCTGATCTCGCTCTCCTCTCTCTCTCTCTCTCTGAGCAAGTGAGAGAGAGACAGGAAGGGAGGGAGATGAGAAGCATCCCAACTCACGGTTGTGGAACCTTAGTTGTTCAATGATCACTTTCTCGTATGTGCCTTGACTAGGGGGCTCCAGCCGAGACAGTGACCCCTGCTCAAGCCAGCGACCATGAAGTCCTGTCTTATGATCCCACACTCAAGCCGGCAACCTCGGGGTTTCAGTGTGGGTCCTCAGCGTCCCAGGCAGACCCTGTATCCACTGCACCAGTGCCTAGTCAGGCTAGGTCTGATCTCTTAATTGAAAGTTTTGGAAAATGTATTGAAATGGTATTACATACACGCGGTTTAAAATTCAAGGATATCTTGCTGCTCTTTGAAGAAAAATTAGGTTGAAATAGGGGAAGGGTTGACTGCTAGCTTATTTTTGGCAAATTTCCCTTTTTCTCGTGGTTAGAATATTTGCCTTAAAAATTAATATAGAAACTTTCAAACATATACAAAATAAAGGTGAATGGTATATTATATCCTCATATAATGAGCATCATTTGTTAGCCCATTGGTCAAACTTTTGTGTTGCTATACTTTCCTACTCGTCCGGCCTCCTTAAGATTTACTGTCTTGGAATGTCTTTTTATCAAACTAAAATTAGCCCTATTTGCCACAAATGTATTTGTAAGATCTCTTTACATTCAAATTTGGCAATCTCAAAGTGTAGTTTTTTGCTTAAAGCATTTAATCCAGATGGCAGATAATTTTTCTTGATTTTTTTTTAAATTTTTCTTGATTTTTAAGAGTGTTTCTCTTAAGTTGACACCTGAGTGCTTTTTGCCCTCAAGCTTTTACTCAAGAGGGGTTGGTTTAAAGGCTAGATGGGTGAATTATTAGTGGGAAGGGGATAAAGATGATGTGGTTGGTGTCTGTAGATTAAAAGCTTTCTTCACAGATTTGAACCCCTGGGCTTGCCTGGTCAAGGCACATGTGGGAGTTGATGCATCCTGTTCCTGCCCCCTTCTCTCTCGCCTCTCTAAAAAAAAATAATAAATAAAAATTAAAAAAGAATGTGAAAGAAGCTTTCTATTATCACATTACATTAGTATGTTCTTGCTTTTTTACTACGGTTTTTTTTTTTTTTTTTTTTTTTTAGACTTTCTGTAAGAGTTGGTTGAGCCAAACTGACCACATGGTGGGGAGCAAGACCTCAAATGCTCCTTTATAGCCTTTGTTTTTTGAAAAGAAAATGAAGTTAGATTCTTTTATCAGTTCTAGCTTTTATCACTAATCTGATATGAAAGCCAAAACCAAGTTGATTTGTTGAGGACAGTGTGAATAAACAAAATTTGCTTTTGTTGATTGCCAGGCTTTAAAAGAAATTATTTTGCCTTAAAAACAGTATACTACCCAGGGGGATGTATATTTAGATAGTAAGTAAATATACTAGCCCTCTGGGCCCAGACAGCTGGAGTTTGTATCCATGCTTAGAAGTGTGGAGCTGACCAATGTAATGATACCAATATTTAGGTGGGTGTGCTGCCATTTTATTTATTTACTGAAGGTCCTGCAGGTAAAATACTTTTGGAACTTGATTGCTTTTTCATATGTGCCTTGACTGAGGGGCTCTAGCTGAGCTAGTCATCTCCTGTTCAAGCCAGAGAGACCTTGGTCTTCAAGCCAGTGACAATGGGTTGATGTCTGATCCCATGTTCAAGGCAGTGACCTTGGGGTTTTGAACCTGGGTCCTCAGCATCCCAGGCCAACGCTCTGTTCACTGTGCCATCACCTGGTCAGGCACCAGGAAACTCTTTTGAGACTCAGTGCCCAAGGGCTGGGGTTGGTTACATAGGCACTTTGTGCCCAGCACATAGCAAACTTTGAGATTCCTAGAAGGAAAATGTGTTTAGCATAAACCACATTTACCCAATTTAGGGATAGTGAACCATTCTTTCTTATCTGGGAATGGCAGGAATCCTTCTAAAATCCAAGTTCTCAAGATGCCAACCAAGGGTTAATTTTGCAAGTGATGCTTCTAAAGAGCAGTCTTAAACCTATTTTGTTAACTCTTTTCTGCACAGAAATAAAATTTTTTTTAATTTAGTGGGGTGACTGTTGGTCAAATAAGTTTTTTATTTATTTTAGAAAGGAGAGAGAGAGAGAGAGAGAGAGAAGGGGGGAGGAGCAGGAAGCATCAACTCCCATATGTGCCTTGACCAGGCAAGCCCAGGGTTTCGAACCGGTGACCTCAGCATTTCCAGGTCGACGCTTTATCCACTACGGCACCACAGGTCAGGCCGACTGCACAGAAAAATTTAAGGCATTTTACTCAGATATTAAAGAGACGACTTCAGATTATATTTTTATTTTTTTTTAGTTTATATTTTTAAATTGTAGTTATTTAGTAGACAGATCATCTCCAGACTACATGATTAATTCTATCCAAGCAGAAGTGTTACATTTATTTGAAATGGTTTATTCCACTGCCTATACTGTATATAGACACCAAGTCTATTACCTGCATACTGATGCCCATCTTGTACCTAGTCATCAAGATTAAACATTTGGCCTGACCTGTAGTAGTAGCACAGTGGATAAAGCATCAACCTGGAATGCTGAGGTTGCTGATTTGAAACCCTGGACTTGCCCAGTCAAGGCACATATGAGAAGCAGCTACTACAAGTTGATGCTTTCTGGTCCTCCCTCCCTCTCTCCTGTCTATAAAATCAATTTTAAAAATTCTTAAAGAAAAACAAGGAAGATTAAAAATTTGAAATTGCATTCATTTCAACTTAAGTTTCTTGATAAATTGAATTTGTGAATGATTCAGTGCTTTAAGACCTAGATCAGGTTTGACCAGGCGGTGGCTCAGTAGATAGAGCTTGGCCTGGGACACAGGAACACAGGTTCGAAACCCCAAAGTCACTAGCTTGAGTGTGGGATCATAGACATGGCCATGTGGTTGCTGGCTTGAGCTAGGGGTCATTGGTTTGGTTAGAGTCCCTTGGTCAAGGCACATATGAGAAAGCAATCTGTGAACAACTAAGGTGCTGCAACAAAGAATTGATGCTTCTCATCTCCTGTCTGTCTGTCCCTGTCTCTTTCTTATGCACGCACTAAAAAGAAAAGACCTAGGTCAGAAAGTCATCTAAATGCTTTTTCAAGAATCTCAAGGGTTGCTAATCTTAGAAAAGATTTCTCAGTTCTTAGGGAAGTATAGTTGATATTAATCTGCTTCTTGGTAACTGGGATTTAGGGAGTTCTATTTCTTACACTGTTGGTGAGAGTAACAGATTTCTTTAGCCTTTTCAAACTCATAACTCTTACCAGCTCACTAAAAAAAATTGAAACGAGTCATATTGTAAGAGTTGAGAGAAACCTCAATTTTGTTTTTAAGCAGAACCATACAATGCTGGAAAATAAAAAAAGCTTTCTGCATTTTCCAATATCCATGACAGTAAATTTTGGGAACTTTATTATTCATTTAAGTGAGAGAGAAGAATGGAGAGAGATGAGAAACATCAACTTTTAGTTGCATCACTTTAGTTGTTCATTGATTGCTTCTCATATGTGACCCCTTGATCAAGACAGCGTCTGGGCTGAAGCCAGAGATGATCCCACGCTCAAGTTGGAGGCCTCGGGGTTTCAAACCTGGGACCTCCACAGTGTCCCAGGTCTACACTCTATCCACTGCACCACCACTGGTCAGGAATTGGATACCATATTTATTTAAATATAAGTGCTGCATTCTTAAAGAATTGACTGTTTTGAAAAACATTACTTCCCTTCCCAAATGATGCATAACTCAAGTCTTCCCACATTGAATAGTCATTCTATCTTGTTTAAACCTTTTTTGAACACTAGGAATTTTTTGTCCTTTCAGAAAATTATCTTTTGACCTTTAAAAGTAGTATGGTTGTGGTTTCTATTTTAATATAAAAGTTACCCAGATTATTCCTGACCTGTGGTGGCACAGTAGATAAAGCATCGACCTGGAATGTTGAGGTTGGTTCAAAACCCTGGGCTTACCTGATCAAGGCACATATAGGAAGCAACTATAAGTTGATGCTTCCCACTACTCTCTCCCCTTTCTCTCTCTTTCTCTCTTCTCTAAAATCAATAAAATTTTAAGTCAGATTCTCAGAGAAGTAATTTTTGATATTAAGAATTTTTAAAAATTCTGATGTAAGGTTTTCAGAAAAACCTTACTCTGCCTTGAGCAGGCTTTATAGAGTTAAAGACTCTCCCCTCTAACTTAATTTTTTCTGTGGCAGAGAACATCTGACTATGTTCCAACTGTGGTTGAGTTACTGTATCTAAAGGTGGTACTGGTATTTCATAATCTCCATGTTCCCAGTTTGTCTGAACAACTAAACGATCTTTACATGTCCATGAATTGCTGTCTTTGGGCTTTGCAGCCAAACTTTATTTGCAGTAGGAGAGCTAATGGTATATAGCATACTAGTGAGGTAATTTGAGCTTTAAATAGTTGTTGGCTCTAAAATAAGGACAGCATGATTTAGGGGAAAGGCCAGGACTCTATCTCCCTGGCTTTAGACACTCTGGCTTCTCTTTGCTTGGGAGACAGTTGTCAGGTTGCGCTAGAGACAGCTGTCTTCAGTATCTACACATTCAGTGAATACAGGCTCGAGTCCTGTGGTGTGTGGGCCCAAGGCCTTCAGAGGCCTTGGTTTGTTTGAAAGCCAGTCTGGAGACTTTTTCTAGCTATGTGACACTAAAAGTTTTTGGCAAGAAAGTGATGTAAGGTCGGTAAGGAAGTTTCAGTGGAGAAGAGATACTTGATATAGGAAGATAAGCTAGGGGATTATGTAAGTAATTATGTGAGAATTAAAATGAAGGAAAGTTATACAAGTTTTTCTCAAAATTGCTTACATCTCTGTAGCACTTAAATATATCAAGAGTACTTTATTTTCGCCTGACCAGGCGGTGGCTCAGTGGATAGAAAGTCGGACCTGGACACAGAGGACCCAGGTTCGAAACCCCGATGTCACTGGCTTGAGCGTGGGTTCACCCGGCTTGAGTGTGGGCTCACCAGCTTGAGCCCAAAGGTCACTGGCTTGAGGCTCAAAGTTGCTGGCTTGAGCAAGGGGTCACTCGCTCTGCTGTAGCCCCCCAGTCAAGGCACATAATGAGAAAGCAATCAGTGAATAACAAAGGAGCTACAACGAAGAATTGATACTTCTCATCTCTCTCCCTTCCTGTCTGTCCCTCTGACTCTCTCTGTCAAAAAATGAAAAAACAAGAGTATTTAATCTTTCATCTGATATACCCTTAGAATAACCTTGTGAAAGAGACTGAAGTCTCTGTTTTACAGATAAGCAAACCGAGGACCAGAAATGTCTTGCTCCCAAAGTCACTTAGTAAATGGTGAGGCTGGGAAAACCCATGTTCTGGAATATTGGAATATACATCAGAAATCATCCAGAATGACAGTGGCCTGATGGCTGAGTAGTGTCTTAAAGCCTAGAATATACTTTATAAAGAATTGGATGTAAGATGATAAGCCTCCTTATTCAGAAGTGGTGTTTCCACAAGGGGATTTGATAGGAGGTCATAGAGTAGAAAGCACCTCTGTCTTGGCTTTCTTCTGCTCTGAAGTTCAGTATCCCAAACCCTAGTCTTCTATTCTGTGGTCTATGCCCTGGTTGGCATACTGCGGCTCGCAAGCCTCATGCGGCTCTTTGGCCCCTTGAGTGTGGCTCTTCCACAAAATACCACGTGTGGGTGCTACCTCGGTAAGAAATGTACCTACTCATATAGTTTAAGTTTAAAAAATTTGGCTCTCAAAAAGAAATTTCAATCGTTGTACTTTGATATTTGGCTCTGTTGAATAATGAGTTTGCCGACCACTGGGGTCATGTGTGGTAGAGGTACTGTGTTTCTCTATCATTATAATGGAGAATCAGTAATGCATAGTAAAAGGTTAATGTAAGGAAAACTACTGATCAGTTTAGGAAATATTTAAGTGTGTATTACTTTCTGGATACCATGAGCATTAATAAGCAAAGCATGATCAATTTATAATAAACTAGTAAGTATGATTTAGTTTATATTCTGGTTTAATTATTTCTGAGAGATACTATTTAAATATATGATCATGCCTGATCTGTGGTGGCACAGTGAACAAAATGTTGACCTGGAATGCTGAGGTTGCAGGTTCAAAACCCTGGGCTTACCTGGTCAAGGCACATACGAGAACTCGATCCTTGTAAAATTTTGTTTCATATGGCTGTCAGACACTTAATATATATAGATGGCTATGATATTACAGAAACCAAGTTATATAAATTAAAGGTAGTATTGTGACTTGATTTAATTTCTTTATTTCCGTTGTACAGCATAGTATTAGACATTTATATGATTTAGGAAGTTATACAGGTGGATGAATACAGTATTCACCTGGCACCATACATAGTTACTACAATATTATTAACTATATTCTCTATGCTGCACTTTACATCCTCATGACTATCTTGTAACTACCAATTTGTACTTCTTAATCCCTTCACCTTTTCTACCCAGCCCCTTAATCCCCCTTTTATCTGCAACAGTTAGTTTGTTCCTGGTATCTATCAGTTTGTTTTGTTTTGATTGTTCATATATTTTTTATTTGGCTTCCAAATATAAGTGAAATCATATGGTATTTGGCTTTTTCTTTCTGACTTATTTCACTTAGCATAATAACCTCTAGATCCATCCATCATGATACAAATGGTGGAATTTCATCTCTTCTTTTATGACCAAGTAATACTCCATTGTATAGATGTACCACATCTTCCTTTCAGTCCGTGTGTATCTTTTGATCTGATGTGGGTCTCTTATAGGCAGCATATGTATGGGTATTGCGTTCTTTATTCAGCTACCCTATGTCTTCTTGATTGGAGCATTTAATCCATTTACATTAAAGTTTCAATAGGTAGGTGTAGTTATTGCCATTTTATTCATTTTTAATCTTTTTTTTTTTTTTTTTACAGAGACAGAGAGTCAGAGAGGGATAGACAGGGACAGACAGACAGGAACGGAGAAATGAGAAGCATCAATCATTAGTTTTTCGTTGCTCATTATGACACCTTAGTTCATTGATTGCTTTCTCATATGTGCCTGACCGTGGGCCTTCAGCAGACCGAGTAACCCCTTGCTCGAGCCAGCAACCTTGGGTCCAAGCTGGTGAGCCTTCTGCTCAAACCAGATGAGCCCGCGCTCAAGCTGGCAACCTCGGGGTCTCGAACCTGGGTCCTCGGCATCCCAGTCCGATGCTCTATCCACTGCGCCACCGCCTAGTCAGGCTTTAATCTTTTTTCTTAAAGAATTCTTTTACACGTTTCTTTTTTTTTAGGTTGGGGGTTGATAGTGAGGCAGACTCCTGCATACATCCTGATTGGGATCCACCCAACAACCCATTCTGGGGCTGATGTTCAAGTATTGAGCTACTTTTAGTGCCTGAAGTTGATGCACTCCAATGGAGCTATCCTCAGTGCCCAGGGCCACACTCAAACCAGTTGAGCCACTGGCTGCGGGAGAGGAAAAGGGACAGAAGGGAGAGAGAGAGGAGGGGAAAAGCAGATGGTCACTTCTCCTGTGTGCCCTGACCCGGAATCAAACCCGGGACATCCATCAGCCTAACACCCTGTCCACTGAGCCACCTACCAGGGCCAAATTATTATTTCTTTTTTTAGGTGAGAGGTGGGGAGATAGTGAGACAGACTCTCATATGCCCCTGAGATCCACCCAGCAGGCGATGCTTGAGTACCAAACTACTTTTAGCACCTGAGACTGATGTGCTCCAATTGAGCTATCCTCAGCGCCCTGGGCCACACTTGAACCAATTGAACCACTGGCTGCAGGAGGAGAAGAGGGAGAAAAGGGGAGGGAAGCAGATGGTAGCTTCTCCTGTGTGCCCTGACCAGGAATTAAACCTGGGGATGTCCATACGCCATGCCAACGCTGTATCCACTGAGCTTCCTTCAGCTTTTCTTATGTGGGAAGCTCTCTATCTCTCCTTAGATTCTAAATGATAGACTTTCTGGGTAGAGTAATCTTGGTTGTAGGTCCTTGCTTTCCATCACTTTTGAGTATTTCTTTCCAGTCCCTTCTGACCTGCAGTTTCTGTTGAGAAATCAGCTTATATTCTTTTGGGAGCTCCCTTTTATGTAACTAATCTGCCTTCTACTACTTTTAAGATTTTTCTCTTTGTCTTTAACTTTCTGTATAATTATGATGTACCTTGGTGTGGGCTTCTTTGGGCTCCTCTTGTTTGGTACCCTGTACTTCCTGAACTTGTGTGTCTGCGGTTGGTAGCTGCCTGTGCTTGGGCTTGGGAGGTACCAGGAGAGAGGCTATGCTGTGAACCAAGGCAAGTTCGCAGCATGGGCAAGGGCCAGTAGCTTGTGAAGAAGAGGCTGTCAAAGAGGGTCTGGCTTGTGCCCAGGCTGGGTAGGTAGGGTGGGGCCTTAAGTAATTATTAGGGTGAAGCCAGTCAGTGTTGTTAGCTAGTTTGATGGAGACTCAGATTTGGTGCCTTCCTGGGAAGGCTCAACAAAGGAACAATGACACCTGCTAGCACTCTTGTCTGGGCAGAACTGCCCCTCCATCTCATAGATTGAAGCCAGGCAATTCAGTTCCTCCTTCTATATTCCTAGCACTTTTTTTAGCTGCTGCCCTAGTGCTGGAGCTCAGAGCAAAGGGAGCGTGTCAGCAAGGTCATGCACAGGCTCTTTGAGAGGAACACCTGCTACTCCAATGGCCCTTTATCTGACCTGGACTGAGTCCCTACTGACTTTTACAGCCAGATATTGTGGGCTAGGACTCCTTGCTTTTCATGGGAGACGTCTGCAGCCAAGATAGCCCTCCAGATTATTATTATTATTATTTTTTACAGGGACAGAGACAGAGTCAGAGAGAGGGATAGATAGGGACAGACAAGAACGGAGAGAGACAAGAAGCATCGATCATCAGTTTTTCATTGCAACACCTTAGTTCAGGGGTCGGGAACCTATGGCTCGCAAGCCAGATGTGGCTCTTTTGATGGCTGCATCTGGCCCGCAGACAAATCTTTAATAAAAAAAAGTTAAAAATATAAAACATTCTCATGTATTACAATCCATTCATTTCCTACTGCTCATGTTCATGGTTGTGGGTGGCTGGAGCCAATCACAGCTGTCCTCCGGGACAACACCAAATTTTTATTGGATAATGCGTAATGTACACGGGTCACTGTATGGCTCTCACGGAATTACATTTTAAAATATGTGGCGTTCATGGCTCTCTCAGCCTAAAAGGTTCCCGACCTCTGCCTTAGTTGTTCATTGATTGCTTTCTCACATGTGCCTTGACCGTGGGCCCTCAGCAGACGGAGTAACTCCTTGCTTGAGCCAGCGACCTTGGGTCCAAGCTGGTGAGCTTTTTGCTCAAACCAGATGAGCCCACGCTCAAGCTGGCAACCTCGGGGTCTCGAACCTGGATCCTGCACATCCCAGTCTGTCGCTCTATCCACTGCGCCACTGCCTAGTCAGGCCCTCCAGATTCTTTACTGCCACAATTTTGATGTGGTTGTGGGAAGAGGCAAGCACAACCATCTTGTCCAGAGTTCTCAGTGTGCTCTTGCTTTAGTTTTATCAAGACAATTAGTTTTGGGATAATGAAGACTCTTCAGAAATGCCCTATTGAAAGAAACAATTCCAGACCTGCGGTGATGCAGTGGATAAAGCGTCATCCTGGAACACTGAGGTCACAGCTGCAAAACCCTGGGCTTACCTGGTCAAGGCACATAGGAGGGTTGGTGCTTCCAAGCTCCTCTCTCTGTCTCCTCTCTAAAATGAATAAAAAGCAAGCCTTAAATTTTTTTTTTACAAAGACAGGTACAATTATTATTTTTTTTAAAACATTAATTCCTATTGGTAATTCAGCTCAGAAGTGCTTTGTTCACCTCTCTATTTTTATTTTTTAAATGTTCACTGATTGATTCTGGAGAGAGCGTGTGGGGGTGTGAAAGCATTTGTTTTGTTGTTCCGCTTAAGTTGTACATTCATTGGTCACGTCCTATATATTTCTGACTGGGGATCGAACCTGGATCTTTCTTTGGTGTTTTGGGATCACTCTCTAACCAACTGAGATAACCACAGCCATCTCTTTTGTATTGCTAATTATATTCAATCATATACTACAACAAATATATGTTCCCCAAATTGCTAAAACCTCAGTGGTTACACTCAGTCCCATGCCCACAGTTCTGACTACCTTTCCCATGTTTGTAATTCATATGATCTTTACACGAGCAGAGAAATCTTGTTTCTCAAAAGTCTGCTTGAAGTTGAATCTGTATTATTATTATTATTTTTGTATTTTTCTGAAGTTGGAAACGGGGAGGCAGTCAGACAGACTCCCACATGCGCCCGACCGGGATCCACCTGGCATGCCCACCAGGGGGCGATGCTCCGCCCATCTGGGGCATTGCTCTGTTGCAACCAGAGCCATTCTAGCGCCTGAGGCAGAGGCCATGGAGCCATCCTTAGCGCCCGGGCCAACTTTGCTCCAATGGAGCCTTGGCTGCGGGAGGGGAAGAGAGAGAGAGAGAGGAAGGAGAGGGGGAGGAGTGGAGAAGCAGATGGGCGCTTCTCCTGTGTGCCCTGGCCAGGAATCGAACCCAGGACTCCTGCACGCCAGGCCGACGCTCTACCACTGAGCCAACCGGCCAGGGCTGAATCTGTATTCTTAACTAATACTCAAAAATATTCTCAGAAGGAATGGGATTGAAATTCAGCAGACAGGGCAAGACTAGGAGGAAGCTGGCATTTGGTTCAGAATGGTATGTAAGAGGTATATAAGCCGTCTGTACTAAAGTCCCTAGGATTGGTGTGTATGTAATGTTGTATGAGAGAACTGTTGACCTTTTGCAATCTAGATCAAAATTTGATTTATTTTCTAATAGCTAGCTAGACTTGACAGTTCCTTCATGGAACATGTGAATAGTATGTGTCCTTTTATAGGGGGCATCAATGGTTCAGGTACCATTGACCCAGCTCTGATTCTTCTTTCCTTCCTTGTTGCTCCTTCCACCTTCAGTATACCCACACTGCCTGACTTCTCTGTCTGTTAATCACTTTAATCAACTGATGGATCTGTTTATGTTTTAGTGATATAAAGATATGATTAACTCAGCCAACATCATCCATACCATAACAACTCTATTCTTTTCCTCTTTATAGGTGACAGAGCTGAATGAGCCACTGTCCAATGAAGAAAGAAACCTTCTTTCTGTGGCCTACAAGAATGTAGTTGGGGCGCGCCGTTCTTCCTGGAGGGTCATTAGTAGCATTGAGCAGAAGACTTCTGCAGATGGTAATGAGAAGAAGATAGAGATGGTTCGCGCTTACCGTGAAAAAATAGAGAAGGAATTGGAAGCAGTATGTCAGGATGTGCTGAGCCTGCTGGATAACTACCTGATCAAGAATTGCAGTGAAACCCAGTATGAGAGCAAAGTATTTTACCTGAAGATGAAAGGGGACTATTACCGCTACCTGGCTGAAGTAGCCACTGGAGAGAAAAGGGCGACTGTCGTGGAATCATCTGAGAAGGCCTATAGTGAAGCCCATGAGATCAGCAAAGAGCACATGCAGCCTACTCACCCCATTAGATTAGGTCTGGCTCTTAATTACTCCGTTTTCTACTATGAGATCCAGAATGCTCCAGAGCAAGCATGCCACTTGGCCAAGACCGCCTTCGATGATGCCATTGCTGAGCTCGACACTCTCAATGAGGACTCCTACAAGGACTCTACTCTCATCATGCAGCTCCTCCGCGACAACCTAACGCTCTGGACAAGTGATCAGCAAGACGACGATGGTGGAGAAGGCAACAATTAAGGCCCCCAGGTGGACTGGCAGCGCACGCTGATGCTACTACTGCAGTCTTTTTTTTTTTTTCCCATGAGTTGGGGGTCGGGTGAGGGAGGGAAAGGGAGGGATGACCTTCCTAGGGAGAAACCCACGACCTGTCCTGTCTTTGATCGCCTCTTTGACATTTTTGCCAAAATACCACTAGTGGAAAGTCAGGCTAGCTGTGCTGGTTTTGGAATAGCAGCCTCACACCAGCATATGGACTGTTCCGTAGATTAATGCAAGTGGAGCTGTCTTTAATTTAACTTATTGCTAGATAGTAGGATTTTAAGATGAAAAGAAAACTTCAGTGGAATGGCCCTCATTCGATAAGTTCTGTGGTTCCAGTAAGGATTTTTATGTACATATGCTCTTGTCTTAAGTTTTGGGTACTTCCTGTCTCATCTGTTTTAGCTGTGCATTTTTTTCAGGGTGTACTATACCAGACATGTAATAGTTTAAATCCCAAACTGACAGACTTAGAACATAAGGTATGTTTATCCTTATGGTTTAGGCCTTGCTAGTTTTCTGAAGTCTGATTAGTTGACAGTATTAACACTAAATCGCAGTTTACAGTATTTCTACATTACAGCCATATGTAACATCAAGCCATTGACTTGTATTTTTCTTTGCTAGTTATTTTGGCTTTTACACTCTTGTTCAGCCTTATCCAGGTTGGTTCTCTCTCCTAGGCCAAAGGCTTGCCTGAGGAACATCAAAGCTACTTGAGGTTTTGGTTAATAGGTGCTTGGTGGGTGGCTGTGGGATTTTTTGTCTTTCTTTCCTCTTAAATCCACCACAAAAATTATTAATCACTTTAATAGAAACGTTAAGCACCACAAAAATAGAGAAAATTCAGGTCTGTATGTCATTTATTGTATTGATATTTTCAGAAAAATCCTGATTTGTAAGCTGCCACAGCTGCTCCTCAGGGATTGTGCTGCTGTTCCGCTCTTCACTTGAGTCTTCCCCGCTGTACCATACGGTGACGCCACTCAGGTCGAAAAGTTATTGGGTTCTAGAAACTGGGTGGTTGTCTTGAGAAAGTGTGTGGTACAGTGTGTGAAAATTCAGGTGTTAGAAGCTTACTGGTAGAGAAATCCAAAAGGAAGAGCTTTATTCATAAACATTCTGTCCAGTTTCGGGAGTCTTGTGTGTCAGTTTTTCCTCCCTGAAAACATTCTTTCTCCAATTACTTTCTACAAGAAAACAAACTAAAGTCATTATCAGATAATAAGTACTTAACTCCTATTTGACCAAAACTTTTTCTATATATATTTTTCTCTTGAATGAAAGCATAGAAATGAGAGATTCATTTCTTGTGCAGTCAGTACACATTTTAGAATTGAAGGAGACCCCATTGCTATTTTCACAAATTTGTTTTCAGTTAATCTTAGGTCCTTCCCTTTTGGATAAATCTGTCTGAAAACATGATCTGTTGCATTTGTGTTCAGCCTTTTTAATAAGATAAGCAATAGTGTGAACTCCCAAGATAGCTAATGACACCAGACTTGTTTTCTTTGTTTTACTTCGGCAAGGAGAGGTATAAGTAATGATTGAGGAAAAGCTGACATTGGATTTTGCTAATACCAAAATTGAGCTTACGTTATGAAATGAATGTTTTAACAGGACCCAGGTGACATGAAGATAGAATGGTGATTATACTCTAACATTGCACAGTTTACCCAGCATGACTTTCCTTAGAAGGTCCCCTTCCTACACTAGAGTGAAAGTCCCAATTAACCGAACCCTACCAGAAGAACTAAAAAGAAAAAGAAGAAATTTTGACAGCTTTTTTTTTTGCCATTATAGGGCCTTATGGTCAACGCCATGGATTGGGAAAAGATTTGGGGGTGGGGGTAGGTGGGGCTTTCCTTAATTTATCTTCATGTCCAGTGAACAGTGTTGTGTCCTCTTTGTAGTATTTGGAAATGATTTACTGGAATTACAAAACCTATATATATATATATATATTTTAATTTCAGCTTTGGCTCTGGCTGCTTTTTAGAATAATGTAAGATAAAATCATACCTGAGGGCTAAAAATGAAGAGGGAATGGGAGACATGATATTTAAGCAGCTTGAATGGTTTCATTTCTTTTCTTTATTTTTAAAGAAATGCACTTGCCTATGATACTGTCTTTGGTGAAATGATTACTCCTCCATTACTCTATTGATACAATATTGTGCATGCTAGTGTTGTATTTCTATACAGTAGCTTGAAATTTATTAACTTATACTGTAGGTGTTATGTATTCCTATGACAAAAAATTAAGTCTTCAAATTTTTTTAAGTTTTTTTTATTTAATTTTTTCTTTTGGGGGTAAAGTTTGCTCTACCAAATAGTGATTGTAACAAATTGATCTGTTTTGGATGTTGCTATAGTGACATGCATTTATATATTTTGTTTTTGGGGGGGGAGCAAAAGAAACACCAGTGTTAGCTTAATCTTAATGTCTGGTGTTTGTCATGGTGAAATTATAACTATTACAGTGTAGGAGAACAAATATGTTCTCTGAATGAGCCTTTGTGCTTTTTGTCAATGTTATGCAGTGAACTATTTTTAAGGTCTAATCAGTGATTATTTTTCCAACTCCGTGTTTCTCTAAGAAATTATTTTACACACGGACCATTCTTAGCAGTTTTCCTCAGTGATGGAATATCATGAATGTGAGTCATTATGTAGCTGTCGTACATTGAGCAAATAAACTTACAGATCTGATGTCTGTTCTACATAGTTTTATTTAATTAATGAGTTTAAATTTTCCTTTGCTTTTGAAGGTTTGATTGATGTGTTGTTCTCTCCCCCTTCCCCACTCAATGAGGTTGGATTGGAGGGGAAAGGGGGATGACTGTATATTGGAAGCACCTATATCTGGGAATCAGATGTGGAAAATCATTGCACCTTTTGGGCCTTCATTGTTTCTCCTACAAAATGAGTACCATAACTATCTTTGAAGGTGGTATACAATTTGTGAGAAGTGCAAAGGCTTTAGTTTGAATCATGGCTCCTTTTTATCTTTGGGCAAATAACTAAAACTTCAGACCCTTGGATTGTGGGGGAGGGTGAGTCTAAATGAAAACTGGGTCATGTGCCTGGTTCAGTATCTCAATTAGGTGCCGGGTATTGGAGATATTGTGTGTTAGATGAGGTGGTTCTTTGTACTTATAAATGTATTGTCTTGGGTGTTTTTAGTCTTTCTGAGGTGGTCAGCAGCCATAGTTGGTGTGGGCTGAGTTCTCAACAGCCTGAAGTTGCTGATGGTGGCTGTCAGAGTGTGTCCACCACCTGAATCACGTCCCTGGGTGTGTGGGAGGTTGTGTCATGCCCAGCTATGAGGTGGGCTTTGTCTGTAGGAAGGATTGCTAAGGCAGAGGCTTTCCTCCTCCATCAGTTCGGGTATGCTTCAGCAAAGGAAGGGGGGGAACACTGGTTCACAGTGGAAGAAGATGGCTTTTTAATTTTTTGAGAAATTGTAATTTATGTTTTAGGAATAAACTGTGAATAGGTTTTTCCTATGTAGTGAATGAATTGACCTATGAATTCATCACTCAGAACCACCCTGAGAGTGCCACTGCAAGTGTAGCTGTGGAAATAGAAGTGACTGATGTGCCTAAGGTCCCGCAACTCACTGATAAGCCTGTATTGGAGCCCCAGCCTTTGGCCTTCCTGAGGTCTGCCTGCTAACACCAGCCTGTTGCTCTTCAACTGTGAGACTCAAAACAGCAGCAGCCAACAGTCAGCCACATTGAGCTCTTTTAATGTGGGAGTTGTAGAGGGTGGAGATGAATCAGACATCTTGTTAACAGGAAAGTACAGATATGGGTGAGATCAGAACAATCAAGCTTATTGAAAGTAACAGGCTCGCTAAGGCTCATAAGAAAGAAGGGGCAGCTCCTGGAAGTTGATATTCTTTTGATATTCTTAAACCTTTGATCCTTCCATGTAACTTCCAATTATGAGTGCCTGGAATTTGCCCCAAAGAGTTTCAACAGAAACTTAAATTTTCTTATGATTAAAATGTTTTTCTATCCACTTTTAAGAGGTCTTACATGCAGTGATTTTCACACTTTTTCATCTCAGGACCCCTTTACACAACTCAATTGCTTTTTATGTGGAGTGTATCCAAAACTAGAAACTAAAAATACTCATTTATTTAACATGCAATGGGTTATTATTTTTAAGATAAATGATATCACGTAAAGTAATTATTTTCTGCCTGACCAGGCAGTGGCACTGTGAATAGAGCGTCAGACTGGGACACGGAAGACCCAGGTTCAAAACTCCCGAGGTTGCTGGCTTGAGTGTGGGATAATAGAGGTGACCCCATGGTCACCCCAGCTGGCTCGAGCTCAAAGGTTGCTGGCTCGAGCCAGTGACCCCTCCTTGTTCAAGCCAGCAATTATGGGGTCATGTCTATGATCACCTATATCTCAAGTCGGCGGCCCCATGCTCAAGCTGGTGAGCCTGCACCCAAGCCATTGACCTTGGGTTTTGAACCTGGATCTTCAGCATCCCAGGATGATGATGTGTCTACTGTGTCACCACTTGGTCAGGCTTTTTATTACACACACACACACACACACACACATATATATATATATATTTATTTTTTACTGATTTTAGAGAAACATTGTCTTGTTCCACTTATTTACGCATTCATTCGTTGATTCTTTTATGTTCCTTGACCAGGGATCAAACCTACAACTGTGGCATATTTAGGACAATGCTAACCAACTAAGCTATCTGGCCAGGGCCTCCTCAGTGTTCTTTAGAATTTAAAAAATTGATAGTATGAAGCAGTTAAATAAAGGTGATGAGAGAATGGCTGGAGAGTAGTTATAAAGGGATAAATAATCTACCTGGTTGGGGCATCCACAGAGTACAGTTCTTCCATTCTTAGAACTTTGCAGGTGGAGTGGACTGACCATCAAATGAGATTTAGTGGCACTATTTAGTGTAATAGGTAAGTTTCTGTTCAGTGAGTGGTTTTCCTCTATTTATGTGTCATTACCACATGTATTGGCCTCTGCCCTGGTCAGCTGAAATTGCATGTTGACTCACTGCTGATTGGAGCGGCCAAGAATGGCAGCTGCCTCCTTTTGGGAGTGCATAGTTCTCAAAGCAAGCTTGGAGAAACAGTCTGAAACCTAGATGAGTAACCCTGTTCTCTATTTCTATAAAGAGTTGACATTAAGTGGTCAACGGCTTAATCAGAACATTAAAATGTGGGATATCAGTTTGTTAATTAGCCTGCTGACTTGAATTTTCCAATTCTAGTATGGATAAAGATAAATGTGGTTGAATCTGAATGGCCACAAATCCCACTTCTAATTAACCACAGATACTTAGTGGTCAGTGAGGAGCTAGGACCACAGTGGCTGGCCACTCTGATGAATCCTTAATATCAGGGTTTAGGATTGTTGGTATCTCATCTGCATACTTAATCCCCATCTGACAAGACAAAATGGATTAGGATTTCCCAATTTTAAGTAATATTCTGAATTGGTACTCAATTAGCTATGGTATAGGGGAGGAAAGTTAATAGGAATTATTTTGGGGAACTTTCTTTGTGTGTGACAGATAGGGATAGACAGACAGGAAGGGAGAGAGATGAGAAGCATCAACTCTTTGTTGCAGCACCTTGGGTTCAAGCTGGTGAGCTGTGCTCAAACCAAATGAGCCCATGCTCAAGCTGGCGACCTCAGGGTTTCAAACGTGGGTCCTCAGCGTCCTAGTCTGACACTCTATCCACTGTACCAATGCCTGGTCAGGTGGGAGAACTTTCTTTTAATTTGAATAAATAGTACTTACATGTTAAAAATACAAAAGGATTGTTTAAAACAGGTTTTTGGCCTGACCAGGTGGTGGCACAGAGGATGGAGCGTCGGACTGGGATGCGGAAGGACTCACCAGCTTGAGCCCAAGGTCGCTGGCTCAAGCAAGGGGTTATTCAGTCTGCTCAAGGCCCACGGTCAGGGCACATATGAGAAAGCAATCAATGAACAACTAAGGTGTCGCAACAAAAAACTAATGATTGATGCTTCTAGCATCTCTAGCTAGGTGGTATTGGGCCACTTAACCCCCACTTTGAAAATTTTTCAAAGACAAAAGGTGAAAAGAATGGGACAGTGACAACCAAATACCCACTACTTGATATGACAGTTAACATTTTGTCATATTTATATTTCTGTCTTGTGGAACCTTGAAAGTGCCGTTTTTTTGTAACCACCCCAACACACACACCAACTAGGGTCTAATTAAAATTCATTAATTGTATTTCATTATTAGGTTTCTTTTTTTTTCCCCCCTCCATTTTTCCAAAGCTGGAAACAGGGAGGCAGTCAGACAGACTCCCACATGCGCCTGACCGGGATCCACCTGTCATGCCTACCAGGGGGCGACGCTCTGTTGCATCCAGAGCCATTCCAGTGCCTGAGGCATAGGCCACAGCGCCATCCTCAGCACCCGGGCCACTTTGCTCCAATGGAGCCTTGGCTGCGGGAGGGGAAGAGAGAGAGAGGAAGGAGAGGGGGAGGGGTGGAGAAGCAGATGGGTGCTTCTGTGTGCCCTGGCCAGGAATCGAACCCGGGACTCCTGCACGCCAGGCCGACGCTCTACCGCTGAGCCAATTGGCCAGGGCCTATTAGGTTTCTTTAACCTCTTTCTTTCTGCCTCTGTTATAATACTTTTTGAAGCAACCAAGCTCCTTGATGGTCTTACAGAATGGCCCATGTTCTGGGTTTGTCCAGTTTCCTCCTGTGTCTCACCTGTCCTTTAAAGCCTGATGGGAAGCTCATTTTGAATTCTAGGTTTATTATCAAAGTATATTGCCTTCTAAAAGTCTTTGCCTCCCAAAATATGGAGTTATGACATGGTTTACAGGTATTTTGCCTGCTGAGTTTTTAAAACATTCCTTTTTGGTTGGGTAGTGGGAAGACTAAGAATGAAAAATATTCTCTTGCTCTAAATTAGGTTGCATTCAAAATAGAGACAAGATAGATTTCGGAAGTAATGGCTGGGTACCTGGCCTAAAGGATGAACAGCTTGTGACTAAGTATTTTGGGTGAGACCCTTTCCATATAATCTCCCTAATGTCAAGATATCTAGAACTAGATCCCACAGCTGTGTGAAAGCAAAAGGAGTAAAATTGCTCCCAGTGGCTTCTTGGGATTTAACTTTCTTTTTTAAAGATTTTATTTCATTTTTCGATAGAGGAGAAAGAGAAGGGGGGAAGCAGAAAGTATCAACTCCGGTATGTGCCTTGAGCAGGCACGCCCAGGGTTTCAAACCAGGGACCTCAGCATTCTAGGTCGAGGCTTTATCTACTGTGTCACCAAAGGTTAAGGAGGATTTAATTTTCTTTAGCCTAGCAGTGATAGCCAAAATGAACCTGGCCCGTCCCACAATGCTTCAGTACTCAAACTGTACCTGGGACGACTGATCTGGTGGCCACTGTCCCATTACTTGGGTTAGCAAACGGTCTGCAGGGTCCTGGGATAGGTTCCAGGTTGAAGTATGTATTCAGCACTAATCTTGGACCAAGTCTGGGCCTCTGGTGCCGTCCTCTGCTGACCCCTGCTGGGAGCCGCCGACTCTGCAGTTAGTCCTCACCGAAGGATCCCCGCCCACCCCAAATTGCAGCCGGGTTT
The DNA here is from genome assembly GCF_036850995.1 of Saccopteryx leptura. Lineage (NCBI taxonomy): Eukaryota > Metazoa > Chordata > Mammalia > Chiroptera > Emballonuridae > Saccopteryx > Saccopteryx leptura. Next base: position 190,984,846 of record NC_089506.1, read on the forward strand.
TGCTTCCTGCAAGCCTTCACGGTACCCAGGTTTGGCCGAAGTACCGGGACAGCAGCAGCGCCCGCTAGCCCAGCACTCTGTCCTGGGCTTTCTGGTCACTTCCCACCCTCAAACACCTGCGCTCTAGGCGAAAAGTTTGCTGTCTGCGTGTGTCCGAGGGCAGGCGGGCGAGTTCGCGTGGATGAGCTCCATGGCTCTGCACGTCCACATGTCGGGTGCTCCAGCCCTGGCATGTGTGACGGTCCTGCCGCAAGACTGGGTGAGCCTCTACTTTGAAGAAAGAGGGTCTTTGATCAGTCTGGGTCTTGAAGGTTCCAGGACAGGCCCCCAGCCTGTTTGTGAGCGCTGACGCGGCCCGCCTTCCACTCGCCGGCTTTGGAGAGAGCCAATCACAGGCCAGTCTGTCCGGCTCCTCCAATGGTCTGCCTGTTGCTAAGACTTGTGTTCCTGCACCGGATCTGCCTGCGCAACTGCGCGTCTCGATTCGTTCCCAACCCGCACTTCCTTAGATCGCCAGCGGGAGTTCGTCCTCCCTTTTCCAACCTTCTTTGTCTCCGCCTTCTGCCCACCACCCTCAGTGTTCGCCTGTCACCTGGAGTAACCTCATCTGGGCATTATAAAGCCTTATACCCGTTAGCACTTAGCGACATCTGTTGGCGTTGTCCATTACCTTGGCGGGTAGAAGGAGCTGGTTTGGGAGGGCGAACCTCGGGCTCCTACTGGGCCCTTGGCCCGGAGCTAGCCCCTTAATTTCCCCGTCTTAACAATGCAACTTCTAATGTCCTATGTACGTTTGCTGTGCTTTTTTTTTTTTTTTTTTTTAACTTACATAGCTCTACGTATCTCCTGCCTCTTTTTGTCATTCAAGGTCCTCTAGCGCAGCCAGGCCCCAACCTATTCCTCTAGCCTCATCTGCTCATGCCCCCATTCACTACTGCATCCTCCTCTGCGCATGTGCTGTTCCCCCACTGAACACACATGCTTTCTCCACACTCCTGGATAGATGCTCATAACTTGGAATTCAATGGTGGTTGCCCAGGGCTCCCCCCACCCAGAATCAGATGTTAGAAATGTAAGGAAACACAGGCCCTCCGATCTCTGTCCTCATCTCAACATAGAGCTGTATAATCTGAGGTCTGGGAGAGGAGATGGGTTTCCCAAGACACAAATCAAACCTTGATTTAGGACTTCAAGATCATTTTCAGTGACTGTTTAGAAAGGTGAGATTTCTGTCACTCATCAATGTCTGTCATTTTCCAAATGAAGGGCTGTCAATGGCAGAAAGCTTAAGAGCTCAGGATTTGAACTTTCATCCCATCATGTTCTAGTTATATGGTGAAACTTCTCAAGTTCCTTAGCCTTTCAGAATGTCAGTTTCCATATTTATAAAATGAAAACAATACAGCCTACCTCATAAAAAGGCCTAGCATTGACCTGGTACTTGATAATGTGCTTAATGACCAGACACTGTTCTAAAGGCTTCATGTGTTTTAATTCGTATAATTAGCTTCATTTTGCAGAGGAAGAAACTACAATTTAGTAACTTGCCCAAGATCCCACAGCTAGTAAGTGGACCAATGGATTTGAATCCAGGCAATTTGACACTAGTGGCCAAAAGCATAACCACTAATCCTCTTCTGCTATGAGGATTTAATAAGCTAAGCAGTGATTGACAGCTAGCAGGTGCCAGTTGTGATTAGTAACAGCACCAGTGGTCAATACCTCTGCCGCAGGGTGGGGCAGGGGCTCTGGCTCTAGGCCTTGGCATCCAGGGGAGTGAGTGGGGTCCTCCAGGAGGGAATTTCTAGGAAGCTTGAAGGCTCTTGGAAAATGAAGCCCAGAGCAAAGAAAAAGGCATGGTAGCTGCCAGGCTTGGGGGCAGGGTGGGGGTGAGGGGAAGTGGGGGGTGTGGGCATGTTAGTCAGTGTTTTCCAAGACCAGGTCTTCTGCCCTTATTTCTATTCTGGACTTGGCAGGACCCAGAACCCAGGCAGAGAGTCCCAGATGTTCTAGGGTAAGACCTGTCAGGTATTTGGATGTCTTTGTAGAGCACCAGGGGGCAGTCACTTACTGTCCTGAGTCTAGAGGGAGGTGCTGGGGAGGAGAATGCTGATGACCAGCCTCAGGGCATCTTACAGGGGGCATTCTCAGTCTCTTGCCTTGGCACTGCTCCACCTCCTGACAGGTGGGGCCAAGGCTTCACTTCTGGAGTTGGCCAATACAGTCTGAGGCTTGAGCTGGCTAAGCCTGCTGCCTGCTTGGTGGGGACTGATTAGTGCTTCTCCTCCAGAATTATTATTCTCATCCAGAGACCATTGCTTTGGGGCTCCAGAACCCCTGCTAAAGGATTGGCCACTCACAGGGTTCAAGGCTTTCAAGCTGGTCAGGCCTAGGGAAAAGGTGTTCAGGATCTTCAACAGGGCCAGAAAGCTTAAGAGCTCAGGATTTGAATTTTCATCCCACCATGTTCTAGTTATATGGCAAAACTACTATGGTTCAGAGAGAGGTGGGGGTGGGGATCAGAGAGGGAGGGGTCTTGGTGGGGAGAGGGCACAGTGACCTCTCTTGGTCATCCATTCACCTGATGAAGTTCTCAATCTCCCTATCCCATTGTTCCCCCAGTCTGAACACAGACTCTCGCAAACAGACTTGAAGAACTCTTATGAATCCTTCTTGTGGAGGGGAAACGATGTGGGAAGAAAAGGGTAACCCAGACCTGCCCTGTGGTCATGACCAAGATTGAAGTCTTCCTAATGAAGGGACCTTGTTGGTCCTGCACAGAGCTATTCTTAACTCTTCGGGCAGCCTAGGGACTTTGGCCTTCCTACCATTGTTAGGGGACTGACCCTGGGCAGCCTCCAACCTTCCTGACTCCCCCTTGATTCCCATTCTGCACTGCACTGACAGGCAATCGGGGCAAGAGAGGCCTCAGAGGACTCCCAGATTCCCTCAAAATGGAAACTTGAATCCAGAGCAGGGCTGGACACAGCTGCTCCTGCCTCCCTTATTCTTCCTTTAGTCCAAGCTTTCTGGCAGGTTCAGGTTCTGCCCTGTTAACCCTGGGGGTGACTATAACTTCCACTGAGGCAGTGCTTGAAGCACCAGTGCTGCACCCTGATCCAACTGCCACCACTTTAGGCTGGGCAGGAAGGATGGTGTGCTGGTGGGTGAGCAAGGCTGGAAGGAAGGGTGGGATGAGGCCATTATGTTGCAGGGACTCCTCCCATGGCTGGGCAGTTTTCTCCAGCAGCTCCGGACATGACCTTCTCTCTCTGGGCTGGGAGTTGGGAGCCCTGGAGCTCAGTCTGCCCCTCAGTGGAGGAGGAGGTGGCTGGCCAGCCAGCGAGGCTCTTCCACCCTCCATGCTCCTACCTGAGGTCATCCAGCAATTCTGTCGATCTGGAGCTGTTCTTTCTCAGCTAACCCTGGGACTCCTGGCACTGTTCATGCTGCCAGCTTTCCCAGCACAACTAACAGTTGGCAGAGCTATCAAATAAGAAGCCCATGAGAATACGGTTCATCTTCAGGAGGCAGGGTTACAAATATGCAGTGGAAGAGGGGGAGGAGGACCCAAAGCCCTTGACTAAGAGGATTGTGCCAGGCATGAAGTTTCTGCTCACTGGTGGGTCTCCAGGGGACCATGTGTTCCTTAGTACTGGCACACAGCGACATTGGTTGATGGACAGACAGTACACACTTTGGGGGTGGGGGGCAATGCCCAATTCTGGTTAAGCCCAGCCCAGGCTTGCCCAGTTACCCTCACCCATACAGCATCCTCCTTCTCCTTCCGTGCTTTGGTTCTGGGCTGGCAGCTTCTTTCTGCTGTGCAAATCTGGGGCCAAGCTGAGCTCCGGGGCTGTCCCAAACCTCCAAGTCCCACTGTGTGCATGTGGAGGTGGGAGTAGGGATTCGATGAATGCTAGCATCTGGGCCCCTCTACCAGAGGGGCCAGCAGATAGGACCCTGGCCAGCCTGATTCCTGCCCTACCCTGGGCTCTGCCAGGGTAAGGTAGGGCTTGGGTGGTTTCCAGAAAACCAAGGAGTCTGGAGTCTATTAACCCAGTGGTCAGTGTTTGGACAGGGACTCCAGTCCTGCTGAACCCTCCTCTCCTTTATTTCTTCGGTTGTCCCTCCCTCATCACAAAGATTCTCTGGCCACATCCTTTGGATCCAGCCCTGGGATCCTCTGGGCAACTTGTACCTCCCACCACAGAGCAGTCTGCACCTGGCAAAGCCTAGGTTGATTCTGTAGCAGGGATCATGATGGTGTTTGGAAACAATCACTCACCCAGCAGCCAAGGTCTGGAGGCTGCTTGACTTTATAGAAACAATGAGGTCAGCGAGCCCCAGGTAAGGAGCCAATGTCTCAGCAGATCCCCTCCTTCCCGCACCCACTACCTACATCTGCACATCCAGTCCTGGTCCCACTGCAGAGCCTGCTGCTGCTACATCCAGGCATCTGGTTCCCTTTGCCCCTCCCCCTGGCGGGACCCATGTCTACCTCTCAACAGCACATTGCTACCTGCCTCTTGGCTGGCTCCTACCAGCCACTCTCCTCTAAGATCTGGAATTTGTTGCTAAAGCCAGGATGCTTAAACCTGTCGTCTGCTGACTCTGTAGGCCATAAAGCATGGCCTTCAGTGCCCTCCAAGACAGGGCCTTTGCCCTCTCTCCTTTACTTGTTGCTTCTCCTTCAGCCTGAGCACACCTGCCTGCCAGCCCTTGCCTATGCTATTACCCCCTTGCCTATCACACAAGGGTCGCTTCTGGAAACCCCTTTTCCCCATTCCACTAAGACCACAGCATGTCCCAGCCCCTCTCTGATGCATAATGCTGCTTGTCACTGAGTTCTTTCCTCCACTTGCCCCCTTAAGAGCAGGGACTTGGACTGACTGGCTGGGTGCTGGGCCAGAGAAAGTGCCAACCGGGATGTACCCAGATTTCACAACTGGGAGGAGAAAAAGAAAAGGAGAGACCTGGGAATCAGCCTGGAACTGAGGGAGGCTGGTGTGCTCTAGGTCCCTGGGGGAGCCGGCCCCAGCCAGGGGTGACCAGCAACCCCAGGGACTAGAGGTCCCGGAGGGAGCCTTCCTCATCAGCCTGGAGCATGGAGCATTGTCCCTCAGACACCCTCTGGCAGAGGGGCCCAGATGCTAGCATTCCTCGAATCAAGGCCAATATCTGAGTCTGCAGACTTGAAGGAGGGCTTTAGAGAAGGACCCATTTAAAATTAGAGAAATGCCTGGAAAAGTTAGGAACTGCTCCTGTGTCACAGCAGCAGCGCAGGGACTCACCAAGTCTCCCAAAGCTTAGTGCCAGCCCCTCCCCATGGAGACCCCCAGACCTGAGCCAGCCAGCCCTGTCCACCTTACCCAGAGGTGCTGCCTCGGATTGCACATCTTCAAGCTGAGCTCTGAGCATAGGGCCGGGCAGCCTACTTCAGACCCTCCTCTGCCTCTGCCTCTTGTGTGGTCCAAGCAGGCCACAGGGCATCTACATGTTTCCCATGAAAACGAGCCTGTTTCCTCTGTAGGGAGTGAATTCCTTCCACCTGTCCCATGCCCCTGCTGTGTGCCACATGATGGCCTGAACCCTGGGGACTTCAAAGCTGCTGCCCTTGGACCCCACTCCTCTAGCACCCCCGCCCGCCCCAGACCATGGCTTTGGACTCTGGGCCCGAGACCCTTAGAAGCTTTCTCCAGGCCAATTGCAGCATGGCTCCCTTGAGCAGCTGTGGTCCCCAGGTTCAACTGTCCTCCTCCTGAGGTCCCACCAAGCCTCATTTGCAGCACTTAAAGCTGTGGAATCTTTCCTCCTCAGCCTTCCTGTCTGAGCTAACCTGCCTCCCCTGCCTGTGGCCACATGCATATTCCCCGCCCCTCCAGAACTAGCTCTTGTTGACCAGGGTGAGCTGCTTCACCTCTTTGAAGCTAGCTGTACCCAGTTAAACAGGACTAACCATGCCTCTTCCTAGGGCTGACATGAGGATTACCTTGTCAAAGGCTTGGCATCAGCTTTCCCACGCTTCAAGGGCACTGGCAGAGCAGCTTTGCTACAGCTAGCTCTCTGACAAGGCGGGAGGCTGCAGCCATCCCATTGTCTACCACAAGGGAGCTGGTGATCAGAGCAAGGGTGAGAACTGGACAGGCTGACTCTGGGTTGTGGCCCTGGGAGCATCGAGGTGTCCAGAAGACACCTGAGACGTGGGATGTGTGTGTCTGGAAGGAGGGTGGCAGATTGAGGAGATTGGAGCTCAGGAAATGAAGGGAAGGTGGAAGGGTGTGTAGACTGGCCAGGGCCCTGGCCTTCAGGCTCAGACTTGTGCTGCCAGTTGGGCCAGCGCAATCCTTGATCTATGTGTTTACTTCCCTGTTGGCTTTCCTCCAGGTGTGGAGGGCGGAGGCATGCTTTGGCTTTATGCCCGCTCCATATTGTGGTATCCCAACAGGGAGCCTGCCCCAGAGAGGGAACATTAGGAAGCTGGGCTGTGTTGGGGAGGGGTGGTGTGTGTGTTGCTGCTCCTCTCAAGCATCCTGGGAAAGGAGAGCTGTGGGCTTAGGAAACAATGCAGGAGTATTTTACCACAGCCTCAGGCACCATGTTTGTGGACAGTGTGGGGCCTCTCAAGCTCTTGAGGACTTGACACTGGGCTCCAAAGCCTCCATCTGCATTCTCTCTCTTCCAGGTCCCTCTGAACCCTCCTTGGGCCAGGTAAGAGGGTGGTGGGCTGGGCAAGGGCAGACAGGGAGAGGGTCAAGGTAGGTGTGACTTTTACTGCTGGGCCCAGTCAAGGAAGGCTCTCTTAGATACTACCCCTCCCTGTCAAGGTCTTTGCCTCCCTCCCACCAAAACCTAGGCCTCATTCTCTGGAAGAGACCTTTCTGGAGAACCCAAGCTTCATCCTGTATGCAGAGGCATAGGGGGCGGGGGAATGGGTCCTCTGACTAGGCCCACCTCCCTTCATAAATTCACCTGGAGTCGCCACACTTCCCATATTCTATGGCCCTGGCCCTGTCTAGGAGGATAATAAAGTCATAATGAAGTCAGGAACGGACTCAGCTCCCAGGAAGCTCCTCTCCCCTGACCCTGTTATCACCTTCCACCCTGACCCCAGCCTAGGTGTCCATGAGTTCCCAAGCCTGAGCCAAGAACCTCTCCTGGTTCACCTGGCTCCCAAGCGCTGATTACAATCATTACTTCTCTCTTAATGGATGTGGGGATGAAGAGCAGGGCTGTGCTCTGTGATGGGACACCATTGTACCCACTGGGCCCAGCATGGAGCCTGGCACACAGCAGGCACTCAGCAAATATGAAGAACATGTGAGCCAGCAAATGGCATCAACTCCTCTTCACACACCAGGGTCTGAGGCAGAGGCAGGCAGTTGCTTTGAACTTTATTTGAGAAAAAGAGAACATAAACGTATCAAAAGAGCAAAAGGCTGACAGGTGGGGATGGTCAGTGACTGCTAATGGGGGGTTCCAAGCAGGGCTAAGCCTTTATTTGGCTGCAGGCTGTTCAGATTTCCCAGCTTCTGAGCCCCCAATCTGGGCACGAGCCTCGAAGGTGACAGGGATGGTGATCTCTGCTGACTGGTTGGCTGGTTTGGGCAGCGGGGCCTCCACGGTGAGCGTGCCCTCAGGGGACAGGGAGGAGGATACCAGGGTGGGGTCCACACCAGGAGGAAGCCTGGAAATGCAGAGAGGGAGGACAAGAGTCACACACAGGTGAGTCACTGCATCCCCCTCCGACCACCCACCATCTGGTACCAAGACTCACGTGTATTTTCGAGTGAAGCACCGGGAAATGTAGCCGTGCTCATCCTGTCTCTCTTCGTGCTTGCCTGGGGAGCGGAAGGTCAGAGGGTGAGGAAGGGGCCGCCTCTCAGGCCAACTTCCGTCCAAACATGCCCCACCTGGTGGCCTGGATTCATGGCTGACCCAAATGCGTGGAGGGATTTGGGGTCCCCTAGGCCGTCTTAAACTTCTGGAAAGTTTGGTTTGCCTGAGGTACACGCCCCGCTCACACCTCCACGGACCGGCGCAGGGAGAGAGATGGCGCCGGAGGAACTGGTCATTTTGGGGTGGGGCTGGAGGGGGAAGGGGGGGGATCTCCGCTGGAAGGGTGCGTTTTTCCCTTAACAGAATGGGTTTCAGGGCCAAAAGATCCCTTAGGAGCTACTCGCACCCCCAATTCTGGAGAAGGGGGCACAAGCCAGGGGCAGGGCCGCATGGGCTAATTTTTCACTGTCCAGGCTCCCTGCTCGGCCAGCTTCATCCCCGCAGGGCCGGGTTGGGGAGTGGAGGTGGGGATGGTGGATCGGGGTGGGGGGCGGGCTCACCAGTGATCTCCACCACGCCGTCCTTGGTCTTGACCGTCAGTTCTTCGGGGGCGAAGTGGTTGACATCCAAAGACACGCGCCAGCGGTCAGCGGTCTGCCGGATCTCCGAGACGCCGCTGCTGAGTTGTCGGCTGAGCGCACGGCTGTAGGCGGGCGCGACTGCCGCCTGGGGGCCCTCCACGGCGGGAGTGACCAGGGGGCGCACGTAGCCCGGCCAGCCGGTGTGGCCGAAGAACTGCGACCATTCCTCGGGCAGCCGCGGCATCCCGAAGGTCTGCTCGAAGAGGCGGCTGTGGTTCGAGTACCAGTCACGGAAAGGGTCCCAGCTAGGGCTCCGCAGGAGCGAGAAGGGCACGCGGCGCTCGGTCATGCTGGCTTCGTAGTTCGCCTTCGACTGGAGCTAGCTCTGGAGAATTGTCCGGCGGTGGAGCCTGCAGCCCTTTTAAAGGGTTTCAGCGGGTATTTTTAGCAGGAGGTGCTTCAGGTCTCTATTAAAGGCAATGACTGGTTGCGGGCAGCCCCTCCCCGCTGCATACCCAGGCGGGGCGAGGGCGGGGCGAGGCGAAGAAGGCTCTGTGCACATCTGGAAACTTCTCTTGTTCAAAAAGCAAATGACTGGAGCGGCGATGCTGATGTAGCGCCCACTGCCGGACACTCACAAGCAGAGGTGGGTTTAACGACGGGACGTGCCGGGGGGCGCGCCCTGGGCCCCGACTTATGAAGGGCCCCCACAAAACCCCAACTTTACAATTTTTTCTAATGACACCGAGTTTGGTTTCATATGTGCAATTTTAACAATAGTTTATAATTTTTTTATTTATTTAAAAATATGGTTAACATGTACTTTTATTTTACCTGTCTCTCTCTTTTTTTTTTTTAAGGGGCCCAATATTTTTTTTTTTTTTTTTTTGCGCCTGGGTCCTCAACCGACCTTAATCCGCCTCTGCTCACAAGCCTGGGTGCTAACGGACTGGGCCGCTGCCAGTGCACAGTCCCATCCTTTCGTCCAGTGGACAAAGCTGAGAGAGGTTGAGCCACTTGTCCTAGGCCACACAATTAGGCTAGGAAGTGTCAGAGCCAGGATTTAAACCACAGGATATCTGTGATATACCGTAATGTCTTAAGAAGCAGTCTGGTGGGGTTTTTAGAGCCAGACTACTAGAGTTCATGTCCTGGTTCTGCCACTAATGGGAAGAACTTGTACAAATTAGACTATGTGTGCCTCAGTTTTCCCATTTGGAAAATGCAGATGATGATGATGATAATTATGCTTACATCATTGGGTTGGTATGAGGATTCAGTGACTTAATGCAAGCACAGACTTTAGCCCAGGGCCTAGTACATGGTAATAATTATTATTATCTACCTAGAATTGAGAGGGAGGAGGAAAAGGAGTGTGTACACCTACCCCTGTTGAAGAGGCAGTGGCATGTGTGGGTCTGGCCATTTTCCTTCCCTTAGCCCCCAGCAGTGAGGCTAGCCCAGATGAGAAACCCCAGATCCAGTGCTGAAAGGGGGTCAGGCCTGACCAAGCGGTGGCGCAGTGGATAGAGCGTCGGACTGGGATGCAGACGACCCAAGTTCAAGACCCCGAGGTCGCCAGCTTGAGCGTGGGCTCATCTGGTTTGACCAAAAGCTCACCAGCTTGAACCCAAGGTTACTGGCTCCAGCAAGGGGTTACTCAGTCTGCTGAAGGCCCGCGGTCAAGGCACGTATGAGAAAGCAATCAATGAACAACTAAGGTGTTGCAACGTGCAATGAAAAACTAATGATTGATGCTTCTCATCTCTCTCTGTTCCTGTTTGTCTGTCCCTGTTTATCCCTCTCTCTGACTCACTCTCTGTCTCTGTAAAAAAAAAAAAAAAAAAAAGAAAGGGGGTCAGGAGAAAGGTTACTGTCAATCTTTACATTATATCTGTGTGGTGAGCAAGGGAGCATCCCTTGCTCAAAAGGAGTCACATATGTTTGTATCTTCTCACAACACCAGGTTCGTTAGGGGAGACCTCCCCAATAAGCCAACAGAGTCACAGTCAGCTTACACACAGAGGGGGAGCTTATGCAAGCTGAGCAACAGTGTTCAGCATGAAGTCCCTGTCACCGGGCCGTGTCCGCAAGTGAAGAGGCAAGCATCTGTCTCAAGCTGCGTGGCTCCAGTGGTGGCCGACATCTGGTGGAGTGAAAGCTCGGCAGGGCTCCAAGTGTGACCCCTGGTACAGCCAAGCTTGATTGTTGGGTGATCAGAGCTCTGAGTGATCATTAACATTTCCTCTTTAGTGCCTTCATAAGACTGACCCTGGTCCAACCTTCCTTCTCCCAACTTACATTCTGTTTATCCCTCCTTTTTAGATGAGGTTGAGAGTGAGTGGTCCACCGTCTCCTATAAGACACCAGCAGACTAAGCCTCTTGCCTCTAGTGCTCAGGCTCTTATCCTCAGGGGCTCCTACCTTGGAGTTTCCCTACCTCCTCTCTTTCTAAGACCCACCTGCTCGTTGCCCTTCTCCTGTGGCTGAGGCTGTCCTTTGTCAGTTTTATAGGGGGCCTTGCTCTGTCCAGGACACCTGAGGGGCTGGAAGCCAGACTCCAGGCCACTTACCTCAATGAGCTAAGGGTAACAGCAAGTCCCCTCTGAGCCTTAAATTCCTCTTCAAGAGAGGGAGCTCCTGGATGTCTTTGTTTCTTACCCACCTGTTCCCCATCAGGAAAGAGCTGGGGCTGGGCCACACAAACCTGAGGTCACCTCTGGAAAGGCCTCTGAGAACCTGGGGCTTTCTTGAGCCAAGGGTGGGAGGTAGTCAGGACCCCTGCCCTCTGCCTCACCTCCCTTTCTGGACCATGTCGTGAGCCCAGTGGGTCTCATTTGGAAGCTACTGGCTGCCCTCCAAGGGTCTCAGCTTCGAGAAGCCCCAGGCTTTCACTCCCCCACACTCCCACCCCCAGCTCTATAAAGTCAGGATGAGGTCAGGAGCCAGGGAGGGGCCTTCTCCGCCCCTACCTGCCCACCTGGTCCGGACTGGAGCCCAGGTGCCCCACCCTAGCGGTAGCTGTCAGGTGTAGTCATGGATGCTTTCAACTGTGGTCCTGCCAGGCCTAGCCATGCTCTGGGTGGGGACTGCATGCCTGGCTGCCTGCACTTTGTAGACAGAAGCTCCCTTTATAGCTCCCTTCATCTTGCCTGAACGAGGCCATCCCAGCTGGCCCGGCCAGGATAGGTTGTGCAACCTGAGATGCAACAACCCCAGCACTCTGCCCATGGCATGTGGGGGAGGCAGGATGGAGAACTCACACTCATTTTCAGTGGGCCAGTTTTTGAGGGGTCCTACCTTGGAGTTTCCCTACCTCCTCTCTTTCTAAGATCCACCTGCTCGTTGCCCTTCTCCTGTGGCTGAGGTGACCCTTCTCCTGGGTCACCCTGCCAGTCACAAGGGAGGGGACATGGGTGGCTCTGGGCTGTGGTAAGAGGGTGTGATTTGTGGGAGAAACTGGATTTGGGAGTCAGACAAGGTTGGGCTTGAATCTGGGTGCTGCTGCTCTTCACTGGCCTGGTGACGTGTCTAACCTACATGTCCCCATCTGCAAAATATGGCTTATAATGCTCCTATCTTGCAGGATTGTGGTGACTCTCAAATGCAAGAATGCATGTGAAGTGCCTGTTGCTCAGTAAGGGTTAATCATTATTAAGGAAAGAGGGCCTTTAATTTTGGATATTGTGACTTAGACTAATGAGAATTACCTGATTGTATGCGCTTTATAGCGTGTCCAAGTATCTTATCAGAGTCCCATTATTGAGATGAGGAAACTAAGGGTCAGAACTGCCCAAGGTCACAAAGCTGGAAGCGGGTGTGAGGGATTGGAACTCAGGCCTCCTGATCTTCCATTTTGCAGGGGAGAGACTTCCCAGGCAGTCCAGGGAGGGCTGTGGGCCGTGGGGTTCTGGGCATAGAGTGCTGTGTACAGCTAACGGTTGCCTGTCAGGACAGGGAGGGTTGGGCCAGACTCTCTGGGGTCCCTCCAGCCCTGACCAGATGCCCTTTCTCCAGAAGGTTGCACCCTGAACCCAGGCACAAGGCTTGGCAAGAGGAGCAAGGGCTGAATGTCAGCCCCCACTTGCCCACCTGCCCGATCTTTGACAATCATCTGCTCTTGCATTCCAGTCACCGAGCTGCCAAGCGTGGGTTTTCTGGGGTTAAGAGGACAACTAACTCCACCCCGAGGATTTCCCAGAAGCCATGGTAGGGGAGGGAGGTGAGACTGCAGGGTCTGGGATTACTTAATTGGAGAGGCTCCTCCCCTCATCCTTGGCCCCAAAGTCTGGGGTACTCTGTAGCAGCCCCAGGACCAGCCTCCCAGATTGTCACTGTGCCTGAGGCCATTGCCACACTAGCCACACCCTTTGCTGGCCTTTGCCAACTGAAGCTGAGTCAGTTCCCCCTACCCTGATCCAACCTCAGAGAAAGTTCGAGAGTCTTCAGGCAGCTGACAGAGATCCCTGGAGGGGCCTGACAGCTGATAGATTTCACCTGTCACTGAGCCTGCTGGGAACTGAAAATGTAGGCAGCAGTACTTAAAGCACATTGGGGTGTGGGGGCACCAGATCTTTCTGGAAGCATCTAGATACTCTCTAGGAGTAGATTAAAAAAAAAAAAATCATATCCAGCCTGCTCACCCACTAGTCCTCTGGGTTCTGGCTGGCCTTGGGTCTCCTCACCTCCATCACCACTGAAGGGGTGCTAAGGAGGCGCCAGGTGGGAGGGGACCCATCCTCTGGCCCCTACCACCCCCCTGTCCAGCAGCTTTAAAGCATCTATCTAGCTTGGGAGTCTGGGAACCTGCATGTCTCTGATCCTGTGACCTTGGCCAGCGGCCAGCTCCCATGACTCATTTTCTTCATCTGTACAATGAGACCATTGGACTGGATGTTCTCTAAGACTCCTTCCAGCACAGTGAATCAACAGTTTCTCCTCCACTTCCCCCCTTCCCTCAGGTCACCTACACTGCCCACTCTGCCATTGTAATGCTGCCAGAGGGAGTGTGTGTATGGTGAGTAGAAGGAGAGGGTGAGGGGAGGATGTGGAGATGTGGCACCCTGTGGTGGCCATGGAGGTGGGAGGCCCTGTGGCAGGAGGACCCTTATATTCAGGTCCAAGAGCCTTTCTCAGGCAGAGGGGGCCCTGGAGAAGGAAGGGAAGGTCACTAGTGATAGGGCCAGTTTGTTGAATACATCCCCAGCTGAGAGAAGCTGGTGAGATGCCAGGAGGCTTCTAAGAGCATCTCAGAGAGGCAGGGGATGGTGGGGGGACTGCCAGTTGGGACATCCAAACTAGGCATGTGCACCTGTGACTTGCTACCCTGGGTCTGGGGCTGCAGGAAACAAATTAAGGAAAACAGTACAGAAAAGCCCTGTCCAACTGCCTGGGCACTGTGTGTGTTGGGAGGGGAAAGATGGCCGGGGGTTGGGGTCCCTGCAGCCCCCATCTGTGGAGAGAGAGACCAGGAGAGAAGCTACTGCACCCCAAAGGCTTACATCCTGGGAAGCCCCCCCCCCATTACCAATGCAGAATTGGAGTTTCCTGTTTTCCTGCCTGCCTTCCCAGCAGTATTTTTCCGTTTTCCTAAGGTACAGAGCAGGGGCTGTCCCCTCAGTCCGTGGGAGGTACAGGGGCTTGATACCTTGGTCCCCTCCTTGATTTCCCCAGGGAATGGGCTTTCTCAAATAGCCAGTGAGGGCGCTGAGGACAAGAGCTTCAGGATTCCAGACGGACTTGGACCCTACCCAGGGATTCTGTCCTCTCAGTCCAGGCCTGTTTTGTGCCCCTCCTGGCAGATACCAACGGGAAGTTTTTCTTCTCTCTGTCGCCCTCTAGTGTCTTCTGGCAGCCATCACAGCTTGACTTTGGGCTCCTCCCCTCTCCCAGAGTTTCTGGAACAGCTCACTCCCTGGCTCCCTTGTTCACTCATTTACTCATTTGACAAACATTTCAAGGGTGACTGTTTGGGGGTGGCAGAGACCAGTAAAGCATGGGCTGGGGTCCAGAAACTCAGATTAAGGGAGAGAGAGACTTGCCAACAAACAACTGGAACAAGAGTTTACGGCCCCAAAGGCAGGAACAGACCTAGCGCTGGGGGAACCCAAAGGCAGGGGTAGCCACCACAGCCAGGGACCAGAGGCTCTTCAGAATAGGAGGCAGCTGAGCCGAGCCTCTTCTGAATCTGTGGAGGTGAAGGGAAATTCTCGGAGGGTCAACTTAATTGGGGTGTTCTGGAGGAAAGGGCAATGGTGGGATAGGAGGTTGGAGGGCTGGCAGGAGGAAAGGGTGGCTATTTCAGGTGGAGCCATTCAGAAGCCTTCCAAGCCCTATGAGCTGGTGGACTTGGTCACAGGTGCTTCTTTGAACAGTTTCCTCAGATCAGAAACAGCCCCTGGCTAAAGACCCCCTCAGGTGCCTCTTCTAGTAGGAGGGAAAAGAAACGGGAGAGGTCAGGTGCTGACACAGCCGTAAGCTTCAGGAGCACACCCTCCCCCTCCACTCTGAGGATCAGAGCAGACCAAGGACGTCTGTATCATGGCTCACACAGGTGGGAACTATGAACACGTCAGATGCTTCCTCAGCAGAGGTGGATCAGGAGGCCCTAAAGGCTTAGTTATGCGTGAGATTCAAAATTGCATGCCAAATTGTGGGCATGTGCACATCTTCTGGGAAGTGGGTTCCCAACCTTTATGCGGTTCCCAAAGAGCAACTAATTAAAACCCTGGTCAAAATCCACCACTCTAAGAGAAAAGGAGAAAGAAGAGGAGGAGGAGAAAGAGGGATGGGAGGGGAAAGAAAAGGAAGGGGGGGGGGGATTTGTATGTTTGTTTAAATCTACATAAAAGAAATACAATGTAACTACTAGAAAAAAAAACAACCCACTATTCTAACCTGTCCCTTTCCAGGCCACATCCTAGTGCCCAGCCAGGACCGGACACCCAGTGTTATCCAATGCTCGCTCTATGCCAGTCCTGGCACTTGGCACTTTCAAGATAGTATTTCCTTTCAGTTACCTCTCAGTGCTGCCTCTCACACAACTGGGAAAAGTGGGAGCCTGGATCCACAGCCTCATGATGCTCCAAACTGTGTTCTAGCCCATTCTGGAACATTCCACATATAGAAAGTGTCCTGTGTTGTGTTGGCCCAGTGCCTCCTCCCTCTTTCCCATGCCTACCCACTACTAAAGCTGGGGGGTCTGGGGAGGGTGATCTTCTTGGGTCCCTGTTTTCCTCCCCACTAAGCTGCAGGCTCTGCAGACTTATGTATCAAGACAGGGGGGTGGAGCCTGACCTGTGGTGGCGCAGTGGATCAAGCATCGACCTGGAATGCTGAGGTCACTGATTCAAAACCCTGGGCTTGCCCGGTCAAGGCACATATGGGAGTTGCTGCTTCCTGCTCCCCCCCCCATTCTTTCTCTCTTTCTCCCCCCCTTCTCTAAAATGAATAAATAAAAAATAAAAATAATTTTTTAAAATAGGCAGGAGGGCGGATGTGCTAGGCTTTGGTTCCTTTGGGCCAGTTCTCTCTGGGTCCTGAGGAGTCTGAGCCCCTCTCATTTCTCACTGGGAAGGACCCCAGGACCCCGTGCCCTCCCCACAATCTCCAGGTACCCAAATCCAGAGGCTTGGTCTCACAACCTGCCCTTTGGGCACTGAGTGTTTTATTTGAGTCCCAAGTTTTATCCGCACCGCGGAAAAAAAAGGGAGTGGGAAATAGAGGGGGAACCCAGACCAGATCCCAGACCCCTCCCCCCACTGGAGCCCAGGGCATCTGCCCTATTGGGCCAAGGAAGACTTTGTGAGATCCCTGAGGGCCCCGGGAGGAGGGGGCTGGGAGCAGCAGAAGAGGGCTGGGGACACTGCTTTCTCTCAATTCCCTAGGCCAAGGCCCTGTCTAGATCCTACCCTTTCTTCCAAGGGCTATAGCACCCTTCACTGGGAAGCCTTGGTTGACCACCTCCCCATGAAACCCTGAGGAGGAAGTGCTCCCTTGGGCGGACTCTGAAGCCCCCATTATCCTATGCCTGTGACCCTGTGCTGCCATCTGGCCCATGTCCCAGACAAGGGACACATGGGAACACCAGGGCCTGCTCAGTGATTGGGTTGCTTTTCTTCTCCCCTCTTCTCAAAGGCTTTTCCTCCATCCACCCCTTCTCTCTTCACCTCCTGACCTGAACCCCTTTTCATCTTAGGGTCAGATTCAGTTATGGTCTGTATGTCTCATCTCTTGTCATGCAGAAGGCCTAGCTGCTATGGCCTTGGCCTAGGGCATGGAGTGAGGGCTGGAGGAAAGAGACCGGCTTGAAGAGTAGAAGTGGGACCAAGAGTGAGCTCCCTGGCCCGTGCTGGCACTTCTGGGCCTGGAGGAGTTGGGGAGGCTGTGGGGCCAGCCTCCAGCCCTTGGCCAGGGCTCCCCTGCAGCCAGCTCAGAAGGAAGCAGCTCCCCAGCCTGGATGGTGGCACACCAAGGGTTAGGCCCTTCCTCATCTAACTTAGATCCCACTTGCTGATCTACCTCCCTGCCTGCCTAGTGAAAGAGAGGAGCTAAGGGCCCTGTGGAGTGGGTAGGGGAGGATCCCAGGATTGACATCTTCAGAGGTATCTCTGGGTCCACTGAGCTGAGGTCCCCATCCTAGTGAGCTAGCATCAAGCAGGAAGGGGGCAGGATGATCCCTGTGTTCAGAAAGGCTCTTTGTTCCCTGGACATGGTAGGTGGGCAGGAGGTGGGGGTAGGGACCTTCTAAGAAGCAGCAGAACCCAGCTCCTCCTTTTCTGCAGGGCACCCACCCTCAAGGTCTTCCCTGGCCCTTGGACCTCTTGATAGCAGTAGGTTGTAGACCCCCCCATGGGTCCTGGGGCCTGACCCCTCGTCTCTCTCTGCACCAGGGGGCACCAAGCTGGGTTTGTATGGGCTCAGAAGCCTCCACTTTCTGAGCTGCTCCGGCTGTGGTAGCTGGGACTTGGGGTCCGGGAGGGGCTGCGCGTGCGGCTTCGGGTCCCACGACTGTGGCTGCTGTAACTTCCGTGACTGTGGCCAGGGCTGGGGCTGTGGCTGGGGCTCCGGCTTGAGTAGTCACTGCTCAGGCAGCTGGAGGAGGAGGAGGAGGGGCTGGGCCGATAGTAGGGTATGGGCCGCTTTCGGGCACTGCCAGGAAGGAAAAGCCGATTACAGGCCATCTCGAGCCCGGAGCTCTGCCCGTCGTGGGCCTTCCCTTGGGCCCCCGAGCCCCTCCGCAGCAGTGGTCAGGGCTTCCCTGCTTCAGATTCCCCGGAGCCCTGGCCTTGGAGTTCTCCCCCCACCCTCTTGCCCCAATAGGCTTGGATAGACAGTGGTCACTTGCCAATTTCATGTTGATCATTTTGTTTTTCCTCACTTGTCTGCAGGGAAAGGGGGCCGAATCTCAGTTTGACCTGAGTCATTGCTCAATAGATATTTGAATAAGTTTTAAATATAAACAATTCATAACTGAGCTAAGCAGTGGCTTCTGTGCAGGGAAAGGTCTGTGGATATGGCTGAGCTCTGCTCCTGGAGGATTGGGGGTTTTCAGGTCATGTGAAGGGAACATGGTAGAGACCCCTGGCCACTGCTGCCCATACCCACAGCCTGGCCCAGGCCCAGTGGTCCCCTCTCCTCACTCAGCTACCTCCCACCATCCCTGGAGTTAGTTTGAAGCCAGGAGACTGTGACCCAGAGAAAAGAAAAGAGAGTGGTTAAGGGGGCAACAATGCCCCACCGCGTGGGGTTAATTCTGAGGAAGAAAACAGGTGTAAGTTAGTGGGCGGAGGAGGAGGCAGCCTGGGAGAGGGGCTGAGGTGGATATCAGGTAGGCAGTGTGGGGGTCTGCCATCTTAGGACCCCCTCATCTGGGTGGAATGTGTCACCTGTCTGGGGTCAAACCTGATGGTCTGGGTTGAAGGGAGGAGGCAATGTGATCATCAAGGAGTAGAAAGGGCCAGTTAGAGAATCAGGCCATGGGAGAGCTGAAAAGATGCTCAGGGAGGCCTGCTTACTGTTTGGACATGAGAACAGGGACCAGAAAGGCCCACCTCTATCCCAAGGCTGCTCAGTAAGGCTGTGGCAGAGCTAGGCTCAGACTTTTGCCCGTGGTCCTCCACCCCATGTCAGGGGTCCAGGACTTGCGGGTGATTTTTGCAAACACAGACCATTGGCTCATATGGAAACCCAGGCCCAACTCTCCAGTCCTGGCAGAGAAGCTCTGATCTTGGCACAGCCATGTGTGGGGAAAATGGGAGGGATGGGTTCCTCTCACAACTGCCCCACAGAGCAGGCTGCTGGTGCCCCCTCCTCCGAATTCCCCAGGGGACTGGAAGGTGAGCAGTGAGGTTAGTGAGAAAAGGAGAGGCAGACAGACAGCTGAACAGAGCCAGATCAGCTCACATGGGCATCTCCCCTGCAGCCTGTGGAGAGGGGGTCCACTCGGCCCCCAGGCTGGCCACAGGCCACTCAGCAGGCTGGACCTTGAGATGAAGGAGAAAAGGAGACATCATTGCCAGGAGATGAATGTGGGGAGGGAAGGAGGGAGGAAGACCTCCAGGAGGGATGGCTGGAATCTTCCAGAACTCAATTTCAGGGTTGCTGCTTTCCACCCAGACCCAAGTACAGATTCTCCCTCCCCTCCATGGGCCTTCTGGCCCCCGCCGGGACCGTTCCCTTCTTGAGCACTTCCTCCTCTCAGTGAACCTCCACCTCTGAGTCACACCCCTCTCCAGCACCGCGAGTTTTAGTCTCTCCTCGGGAGCCCTCTCTCCTTTGCTGAGCCCCCGCCCTCTCCTCCGGCCTCCTCCCCTCCCTGCACTAGGTTCAGTCGGTTCCCCCAGTAGGTCCCTGGGGCCTTCACACCCTAGGTCCCTGACGGGTTCCCCGGCCCCTCCGTACCTGGTGATGCGCCGCGGCTCCATGAAGCTGGGCGAGTCCCTGCGCCGCTTGCGGATGGGCGAATAGCTGCGCGAGCGGCGCCGGGCGCGGGCGGCTTCAGCCTCGGCGTGCCTGGCGCGGCCCTCGCCGTCCTTGTCCCTGCCGGGCCGGGCCGGAGTGAGCGCCGCGGCCGCACGAGGGCGCCCCGGACCCGCCCTCTCCCCGGGCCCCGCACCTCTTCGCCCCTCTGCCGGGTAGCACTCGGCCCGCACTTACCGGCCCAGTGCTTTCTTGAGCGACGGCGATCGGCTGGGGCTGCGAGCCCTCCTCTCCGCCGAGCGCGAGCGGGATTTGGAGGGCGAGCGGCTGGAGCTCCACGAGCGCGGGTGGGGGCCCGGGCTGCCAGATGAGCTCTTCCCCTCCTGGCCGCCGTGCCGGCCGTGCGCGCCCGGAGACGGGGAGGTGCTGGCCGGCCGGGCGCGCGGGGGCCGCTCCTTGGCCCTGGAGGAAGGGCACGGCGACAGAGGGCTCAGCTAGGGAGCAAGTGGGTTCCGGAGAGGGGAAGGTTGGGTGGGGAGGAAGAGGGGCCCGTGACAGGGAGGAGGCTCAGCGAGGGGACAGTGGGCTCCGTGGAGGGCAGAGTGCGGGGTTCTCAGCGAGGGGGACAGTGAGCTCCGTGGAGGGCAGAGTGCGGGGTTCTCAGCGAGGGGGACAGTGGGCTCCGTGGAGGGCAGAGTGCGGGGTTCTCAGCGAGGGGGACAGTGAGCTCCGTGGAGGGCAGAGTGCGGGGTTCTCAGCGAGGGGGACAGTGAGCTCCGTGGAGGGCAGAGTGCGAGTTCTCAGCGGGGGGGACAGTGAGCTCCGTGGAGGGCAGAGTGCGGGGTTCTCAGCGAGGGGGACAGTGGGCTCCGTGGAGGGCAGAGGGCGAGTTCTCAGCGAGGGGACAGTGAGCTCCGTGGAGGGCAGAGTGCAGGGTTCTCAGCGAGGAGGACAGTGGGCTCCGTGGAGGGCAGAGTGCGGGGTTCTCAGCGAGGGGGACAGTGGGCTCCGTGTCGGGCAGAGTGCGGGGTTCTCAGCGAGGGGGACAGTGAGCTCCGTGGAGGGCAGAGTGCGGGGTTCTCAGCGAGGGGGACAGTGGGCTCCGTGGAGGGCAGAGTGCGGGGTTCTCAGCGAGGGAGGAAGTGGGCTCCGTGCAGAGGGAGGGACACGGCAGGGAGAGGGGTTTGTGCGGGAGGAGTCTAGCCGCGGGATAGGTTAGTGAGCGGGAGGAGGTTGAGTGTGAGTTGCAGGCGGAAGGTTCCAGGAAGCGGGAAGGTTTCCTGAGGAGGGAAGGGGGGGCGGGGAGAGAAGTCAGTGAGGAACAGGGTGTTTGGTGGCGTCGAGGGACAATGGTCGTGAAGAGGGGAGTGCCAGTGAGGGAGGAGGGCGCTCCGTGGTGGGAAGGAGGGAGGGCAGTGTGTCAGCGGGAGGAAGTGAGGGTTCCTTGGGCCGCAGGATCGGGACCAGGCGGGGGCGAGCTCGGGGAGCAGGGAAGGAGAGGGAGCGGTGGGGGGTACTGAATGCGGGAGTAGGGGGAGGGGAGCCCCGCTCCCTGGGGCCGCGTCCGCTCACCGTTTACCGTGCCCGCCGTGGCCTCGCTCGGAGCCGGGCTCGGGCCCGGGGGCCCCGCCGCCGCCGCCGGAGTTGCTGCTGGACCGGGCCCTGCTGAGTGAGCGCGACGAGCCCCGGGGCGGCGCGGGCCGGGCGCGCCGGCGGCCTCTGCGGCGGGGAGCGGACGCCGGGGACCGCGAGCGCCGCCGCCTCCGCCGCCGCCGGCGCCGCCGCCTCCGCCTCCGGGCCTGCGCGCCCGCCGCGCGGTCTCCTCTGCCCTGCGACGACGGCGCCGAGCGCGGGCTCGCGCTCTCCTTCCCCCGCGCGGGCGGCGTGGCTGCGCCGGCCTCGGCCTGGTCGCAGGCTCTGGGCGAGGACGAGCTGGGCTTCTGACGGGGAGAGAGGCAGAGAGGGCACGGGAGGGGTGGGGTGGAGAGGGAGACGGGAGAGGGGACAGAGCGACGGAGACAGCGACAGAGAGGAGGTGGAGAGCCCAGAAGAGAGAAGCAGAGTCAGAGGGACAGAGGAGACACGGATAAGTTCAAGAAACACAGAGAGAGGACAGACCGAGAGAAGGAGCGAGAGACGGAGGGCGAGAGAGCGGGTGGGTCGGGTGGGGGGAGAGAAGGAGAGGGGGCTTTCACCGGGCCCAGGCCGAGGGCCGCCAGTCCCGGGTCATCGCACACACGGTTCCCCGCGCCTGCCCTGCCTCTGCCTCTCCTGAGTGTCCACCTTCTGGCCTCAACAGTGCAGCTCATGCAAGGTTCTCGGCATGCAAAACACAAGAGGGACGGAGCGGTGGGGCGCAGGGGGCTGACAGGGAGGGGGCTCCAGGACGGGCACGGGGGCCGGCACTGCCCCCCTCCGTGGGACGGACGACCCCGGCAGAGAGAAGAGAGAGGGCGGGCACTGGGAAGCCCTGCCAGGGCCAGCCCAGCAGGCCAGGTCCCCCAGCGCGTGGGGGTGAGTGAGGGGGTGGAGGGGCACACGGCACACAGATGGGGTGGGGGCGGGGCAGGACAACTGAACTCAAAACTAAACCGAAGAAAGGGAAGAAAAATAAATAAAAAAACAAAATCCACAAATGTCATTAGATACCAAAATCAAAAACAATGTCTGAACTCCTGGGGAACTGACATTTTTCTGTTAACATTTTTCTTTGTTTTCCGGCCCTGCAGAGACCTGTGGAGCTGTCAGTAGCACCCGACTGTCTTTCTGTTTCTCTCTTTTCTTTTTTTTTTTCTTTTTTTTTTTAAAGTTCTGATTTTTAAGTCCCTCTTGGTTAACGTCCACTTACCAATAAAGTGGCACTTCCTCCTTTAGTAGGTAAGATGTGTAAGAGAAGGGAAAAGTGTGGTAGCGTAAGTTCATCATTAGATTCACAAAAATGCAAGAGAGATAGAGAGAGAGAGAGAAAAACTCAACCACCCCATTCTAGGCCTAGAGGAGGCCACACCGCCTCTGGAGGAAGGACTGGCAGCGCCTGGCTCCTTGGGCCTGGGCAGGCACCTCTTGGGTGACCATGACTGCTGGATAGAGATATCCTATGTTTTTCCAAAAGTGGAGTTAGATAGGACACAAGGATCTGGATACAGAAAACCAGAAAGGGCCCTGGCTGGGAACCAGAGTCCCAGAGCCTGCTACTACCTCACTTAGTGACCCCTGCCAAGTCATTTTCCCATCCTGGGCCTCAGTTTCCCCATCCACAAAATGAGAATGTTGGGCTTTGCTTCCTGATGTTCCTTCTAGAGCAAATATTCCAAGATTCTCTGCACACGCCCCTGACCACCCTTTTCACCCCCTTCCCTCCACAGAACTGACTCTCCTGTCCTTGGGCTTCTATGTGGTAACAGTTGATTACACTTGTCTGTTTATATGTCTGTCCATCACTCCCACCCCACTCCCAATCACCAGCACCAACTTGACTTTGAGTACCTTCAGGGCCAGTTTGGTGTCCAATTCAAGTTTTTATCACAGAATCTGGCACCTAGTAAGGCCTCAATGCTATATGCTGAGGCAGGAAGAAATGCCCTTACAAGAGCCAAGGTCAAACCAGGGAGTCTTAGGTCCAGGGGCAGGGTCTAGGCTAAGTTCTTTTGACAGGCTCTTGGGATGAGAGAACAAAACTAGCTGTCAACCCTCAGGGCACCTTGCTGCCAAGGGCTGGAAGAAGTGTGGTTGGCATGGCCCTGGTGCTTCCTACAGGGGGCAGAGTGGTGCCAAGGCCTCTCTGTACAAGCCTGGATCCAGCCTGGTCATGAAGGTAGAGCCAAGAAGTCAGCCCCATTGGTGGAGAGGCATAGCCAGCTTGTGGCTGGTGGTTGAAGCAGCCAATAAACATCAGCCATAGAAGGCAAAAGCAGCTGGCCAAAGCTGGATAGACCATGATGACCTCCTCTTGGAAGAGTCTGGTGTACTCTTTGAGGAAAAGGTAGGCATAGGTGGGCAGAATGGATATTACCAGATACCAAGCTACCCCTCTGAGCACCCTTACCCTAGGCTAGGAGAGATGGAGGCTGGGTTGTTCAGCCATGGCCCCTCAAATGGCATTTCCATTCTCAACCGATATTACCAGAGACCCTTGACTCCCCAACACATATGCCCTCTATACCTGCCAGTATAGCTCCCAAGCTCCCAGTGCTAGTTTCTGTCATCCAGCATCCTTTTCCTTCCAGAGAAGGCAAATGAGAAAGAGGTCTCCAGGTTTAGCAGATTTCCAGTTTCTTTTCTATCCCTTTAATTGTCAAAGAGTATAAAGTGAATAGATACTAGGTAGGGGAGTGGGTCCCCTGGCAGCCAATGCATAGTAACCTATATCCATGGAGATGCTAGACCCCACCTTTATGAAGCCTTTGCTTGTTACTTTGATGGTAATGGTGGTGGGGAGGCACAGCAAGGCCAGCAGGCAGAATACTACACTTGGGAATTAGAACCTAGATGTGAATTCTGCTCCAACCCAGACCCTGGGTCTGGGCCACTACTTCTAACTGCAGGGAAGAAGCCAGCAGAGAGGGAAGAAGCCAGCAGAGAGGGAAGAAGACCGAGAGCCACGATGTTTCTTCCCACAGTTATTGCAGGCCCTCCCTACTTCCCACTGTTGGTCTGAGAGTTTTAGGAAGAAAAAGGGTCTGGGTAGGGTGAATGCCCATGCCCATCATGGTGCTGCCTCCAACCATTGAGGCACAAGTCCCTGAGCCAGACCCCTAGTGCTCATCTGGACCCTTCCTGCCTGGCACGTCGTGGAGTCCAAACTCCTTCCTATTTCCCTCTCACCTCCTTCAAGCCAGCTGGCTGCCATAGCCCAAGATAATAGTAATTGGCAAAGTGAACACACTGGAAGCAACCCTCATGTAAGTTTGCTGTGAGACCTTAAGGAAGTGACTTAACTCTGGGGCCTCAGTTTTCCCACTGGTAAAATGGGCATAACTGGGGACTTTCTGAGCAGGTTGGGCCTGTTCAGGGCTTGAGAGGTTCTTTACATATTACAACTGACTCACTGTTCCCTCAGAGACAAACAGGGTCAGAGCAGTGCAGGGAGGCCTGGGTCCCCATGGCATATCCTCCAAGTGCCAGGATGAGGGAGGATGGGAGAAAGATGTTGCTAGGTAGAGTGGCATATAGTGCCTTCCTTTGGGAAAGATTCCTAGGCCAGTCTCACCTTTATCCACTATCCTTCCAGAAGCCCTCATGAAAGGGTTGCCATGGTCTTGCCAGAGGGTGAGCCTCATCCTCAGCTTAGCTGGGTCTCCTTATTCCCAGGAATTGAGAAAGATACAAGCACAGACACCATGGGATCTCATTGCCCGACAGGACTGTGGTGGCCAGGGATCACCAAATATCTCTGGAAGCCTGTTCTATGTGAGTCCTGTCTCCCTTACCTGGAACTATTCTCCCCTCTTTCCTCTCCCCCATCTGACTCATAGCCTGGCTAATGCTTATCTCTCCTTTACAGTCACTCCAAGGCCACCACCTCCAAAAAGTCTCTCCTGAGCCTCACCCTGAGTCGGTGCGCTCCTCTATGATCACACAGACCATTATTCCTTCCTTCAGTATGGACTGTGCCAGGATGTGCTTGGGTTGGGGCTACTCTGATGAGCAGAGCTCCCCATCCATGCTTCAGCTTTCCCCCTTTCATTGTTCTGAGTGAACTTTTCGTCTGTCCTCCAGCCTGACAGGTGGGGCTGCGAACCTAAGTCTGCCTGCCTCTCCCCTGGCATGGATACTCAGACCGGGCTGGCATGGAGGAGTGCTCAGCAAATGCTTGCTGTGTGTGTGTGTGTGTGTGTGTGTGTGTGTGTGTGTGTGTGTGACCTCACCTGCCTCTGAGCCCTGCTCCCAGGAGCCTCTCTGCTCCTTGGTACCACCTGCTCCCCAACATCTTTCTCCCCCCCAAGTTTCTTAATTGTTTTAATGAAACTTTACCTCAGGTTAAATTTATATGATGCCAAAACAACCATTTGATTCAGTTAATTTGGAGGGAAAAAAGTACAATGATATTAGGTGATCACTGGCTTCTTATCCAACATCTTTTCTTTTTGCTTATATAAGAAATTCTTGAGGTGAAAAGATATTGGGAAGAGAGTAGCAAGGAGTAGTGTGCTTGCCTAGCCCCGGTATTCTTAAAGACAAGAATAAGTGGGCATCTGAACAACTACCCCCTCCAACTCAGCATCTGAGGGTCCTGTCTCTGGGTGCCTGGTGACATCAGTACTCCCTGGTGATGGGGCCTCCACTCCTCCATCAGTCAGCAGTGCTTTCTCCTGCCAGGAACGATTTCCTTGTCTGCCCTCCTAGAACCACCCAGGCTTGAACAATGTCTGAGTGGGTGAGCTCCTGAGGACCTGCCCCTGGGGTCAATATGGGGGGAGATGAGGCCTTCTCTTCTCAAAGCTGAGGATGGAGGCCAGTGAGGCCTCACAAGGATTGGGATGTCAAACTTCTGTAGCTGCACCTAGGTGGGACAGAAAAGAGTTTAAAGGGCAGGGATGGGGTGCTGGGGTCCTTGAGGACCTACCTGTGACATGTGCCCTCAGTGTAGCTGGATGAGCACTGGGCTGGAAGTCAAAACTCCCAGAACCTAGCCTGGTTCTTCCCTAAACTTGAGGGTCCATGGCTTCTACTGATTATCCCTCCTGGATCATTCTGCCTATTAAACTCACATTGGGAAGATGGAAAGATGCTGGGGGAAGGAGGGAACCCCTGTCTGGATCGGGCAGTGGTTCAGGAAGGGAAGGGTTAGCTGAGAGTTCCTTCCATCCCCCAGATTGCCCCACAGAGACTTTTCCAAGCAGGCCTTCTAAGTCCAGTACCTACTCCTTGCCAGCTCACCCCCCACTCAAAGTTCAGACACTATCACACCCCAAAGATGTAGCTGTGGGTTTCAGCCTTGATGTTAGCTGCTGCCCCAATGTCCTGCAGTGCCCACCCCAAAGCTCCACCTGCAGCCAGGGCAGGACCCACAAGAGCCCAGAAGGCCCCAAAGAGTAGGATAGGGCTCTTTCCCCAGGCCTGACCTCAGCCAGAACTTCCTCCAGGATATGGAGGCCAAAAGGCCCAGCACAGGCCCCTCCACCAAACAAAAGGTTACTGTCCAAGTGGACCCCAGGGGCTGGCAGGGTGAGGGGTGAGTGGCTTAGCAGTTACTCCAGACAATAGAAATCAAATTGGCTCAACCACAGCATAGAGTTCAGGAAGGGAACACAAACTTGGAATGCTAAACCACACAGAAATGCATTCAGACAACAAAATGAGCAGAGAGGGCATGGAGGGAGGTTGGGAGGAGAGGGCAGGGTGGTGTGGAAAGGGAGAAGAAGGAACAGGGAAGGTGAAAAGGAGGAAAGAATGAACCAGAAACGTTGTTGGGGAGAAAAGTCAAGAAAACCAAACAACAAACCAGCTTTGTAGCTCATTTGGAGGAAATGCAAGTTACAAATGAGTAGTCACTAAAATAAAGAAAAGGGAAGGGGAGAAAACCAACCAGAGCAAGACTGAGAGAAAGAGAGAGAAAGAAAACCACATTCAAACCAAGCAGAGTGGCAGGGCTTATCTGGAGATGGGAGCGAGCGAGCGCACAGCTGAGGGGGGATACCTACCTTCTCAGTGGTCAGGGACAGGAATGCAATAATAAAAAAGAAAAGAAGGTCTCCGCATTGGGAATGCAGAACGGGGAAAGACAGTGACTCTAAGCTGTGCTCCCCCTCTGAGTTGGCATATGGGCAGCCAAGTGTGGCTTTTGGTCTAGCCCCTGGAATGGCAGGGTTCCTGCCCAGCCATTTCTATTTGCTCCCCCACTCCCCCCACACAGGTTCCATTAGCCAAGCTTTTCTTAACTCTTTAAACAACAGAAAACCTCCAGAGGGCATGCAGGAAGCAGCTGATGGAAGCAGAACCACAGGGTGGGCAAAGGAGGGGCTGGCAGCCTGAGGACATAGGCCCATTTCAGGGGAGAGATGGAAAGAAAGAGACAGAGGGACACAGAGAGAAAGACAGAAACAAAGGAAGAAGGAAATAGACAGAAAGGTGGACTCAGCCAGAAAGAAGAAAGAGAAGCTGTTTAAACAAGGCCAATCAGAGTGGACAGATGGGGTGAAGGGGAACTGTGCATTTAAAAGGGAAGGCAACCACAGATGCAATTTAGATGATTGGTCCTGCCTCCAGTCAACCTCACTCCTTTTACTCCTGACTTCAGTACCATTTTAGCAAAATTCATCCCTCCTGCTTTTAGGCTTCATCCTGGAGGAAATGCCAAGATGTCCTTTCCTATTCAGACTGCCCTACTCTAACCATGGTCACTGCTCTTTCCTGGGCCTGTGGAGGAGAGAGGCCTGGGAAAAGACAGGTCAGGGAGTGCCATTGGCACCTCTTCTTGGGGTCACCCTAAGCTGCCCACTTTGTGATGACATTTGAGCCAGAGGCTGAGGCCTTGCTCACAAACCATCTCTGGCACTCTCAGCAAATGGTGAGGCTCCATTGACACTTCTAATGCTAGGGACAGGAGGAGCCAAGGCAGGGGACCCTACTTCTAAGGCTGCAAACCTTGCACACCATATCTGGACAATATGCTGGGCTTTGGGCTCAGCAACTTACTCTTCTATCCATATCATATGACCTTGAGCAACTCCCTTTCCTCTCTGTGCCTCACTAGTTTTAAAAAATATTTTATTTTTAAAATTTTTATTTATTGATTTTAGTGAGAGAAGAAGGGAGAGAGAGAATGAGAGAGAGAGAAAGAAACAGGAACATCGATCTGTTCCTGTGGGTGCCCAAACGGGATCAAATTGGCAATCTCTGTGCTGTGGGATGATCCTCTAACCAACTGAGCTATCCAGCAAGGCTGTGCCTATTTCTGTCTCCACATGTGTGTGAACTGTAAGGGCCTAGGGATCCGTGAGTTGCTAAAGCTGTGGTCATGTCGAGTTGGGCTTGTGTAACGCCAGGCTCAATTATACCGGGGTCTTCATGTGGGCAGGCCTCAGTGCTGGGGAATTGAGAGGGCCAAGAGTCTGCCGTCAACATCTGGAGGGTCCCCAGGGGGAAAGCATGAACTGAGACCCCCAGCATCCACCTCCCAAATGCTCCTCCTCCTGCTCAGGACTCTTGGAGTGTGTGCTTCCCATTGACTGACTGGCTCTACATCTTGGCCGTGGCTGGGGGTCTTGACGTTAGAGTGTCTCCTTTTCTGATCTGCCTCTAAAATGCTGTGTGATTGAGCTGGTCATTTGATCCCTGTGAGTTGCAGACAGCAGTAAGCAGCAGAACCCAGAAATCCCCTCGGGGTTCAGCCCTGTCCTGGGATGGGATAACAAAGAGATAGTGGGGGCCAGAATCTCACTGGCCTAGTCTCAAGACCAGGATAGCTTTTTCTCCTCTTGCATGGGAGTGTCTGGCTTTGAATCCCTCACCTGAACTAAACTCTCTCAGGTGTCTTCAGCTCCCTCTTCTAGGGCCTGCTTAGGATCTGAGTCCTGGCACAAAAGGTGCCAGCCTGTCCCTGTCATGCCCAGCCACCTTATACTGTACAAAGCTGAGGAAACACAGGAAGTTCACTGGTCTAGGAAGGTCCCTGGGTGGCTGGGACAAGTCTCTCCCTCCCTGGGTTGCCAGCTTCTCTCCAAGGTTTTTTATAGACAGGGACCCAGAAGCACATCTCACTTTTTTTAAATTTGAAAGCTGAGGGCTGTACTCCAGGGTAGGGAGGAGGGATGGTTGCTTCTGCAGATTTGGCAGCTGTTGGCATGGGAAACATTCTTTAAGAGTTATCTTCCCTTTTAAATTCTGATTACAAAGGAAAAAATAAGTATATAGACATATGTATACGATTAATGTTCACTTGAGACTCAAAAACCATTTCTGCATTAGGAGAGGCTCCCACAGTAACGCACAAAAGCAAAATTCTAGAATAACAGAGAAGATAGAAAAAACTCAGAGATAGTTTGCATTTCTGTACGTTATAAAGGAAAAAGGAAAAGAAAATACAAACAAAAACAAAATAACAGGAAAAGTTACATAAACTTTCCCACCCTCTTCCCTTGCCACTAAACGAAAAATGGAATCACAATATTACCACGTTTCAAATGGGAGGCTAAAAAAAAAACAAAAACAAAAACATAGGTGGGGTTAAAAATGGTGAGCTTTCCTTTTTCCATTTGTCTCTCTCTCTTTTTTTAAAAGGTAGAATCCAAGAATACCACCCCCAGTGCTTTTTCCAAAAAACATTTTTGGTTAATGGCAAAGTCTATGACCCCCTCTCACCTCCCTGGAGGCGAAAGAGAATTAGCCTCATTTCACTTTTAGGAGAAGGTTTATGGGCAAGGAGGGGTTCTGGGTGCAGGTAAGAGGCAGGGGATGTTCAGCAGTCCCTAATCTCCCAGAGCCCGGAGGGTAAGGAGGATTTGGGGACCATGTTTTGTGAAAGGATTAATAAAGTTTCGTCTCCTAGAAAACTCCCAGGGAAATGTAAAAATGGGGTCCCATTTTGGGAGAGAGACAAGATTGGGGTGCTGCCGAGGCTTCTTCCCCATGCCAGAGGCTAGGCCACTTTCCTTGACTGCTTGTTTCCTGGGGTCTACCTAGTGGCAGTGGCTATTTTGTCTGTATGTGCCCAGGACTCTTGTGGGGGCTACTTCTCAGGAGTCCAAGGCTGGGGAGCCTGGGGGGGGGAACCGTAAGTGGGAAGGAGCCTCTTATCCACCCCAACTGGAAGGAATATGCTTTTCTGTACCTCTAGGAGGGGAGGCACATGAGAATGTGGAACTTCCCTGAGAAAGTGTTTGGGCCACTATGTTGTTAAGGCCCTGTGCCCATGGAGGTGGGTGGGTGCCCAGTTGGTCATCAAGTCTCAGGACCTGTCTCTGTCCTGGCTGCCCTCAGCTACTTCTGCATTC
Source organism: Saccopteryx leptura (assembly GCF_036850995.1). Lineage (NCBI taxonomy): Eukaryota > Metazoa > Chordata > Mammalia > Chiroptera > Emballonuridae > Saccopteryx > Saccopteryx leptura. Next base: position 191,015,060 of record NC_089506.1, read on the forward strand.
CCTCTCCCACACCCAGGACAGATCCAGGGACATTGGAATGATTCTCCCCACATGGCCTGACCAGGCAGGCACCTCAGAGCTCAGGAGCCTGGCACCCTGTCCAGATGGGGCAGTTTCCAGATAGGCAATGTCCTTAAACGAAAATTAACCTTGAGACCAAGAGCCTTTTGTCAGGTGCCTTTGGTTTTCCTTTCCTTGCTGAGGCCGGGGACTAAGAGTATTTGAGGGAAAAAAAGGGTGTGAAAGGAAAACAGCCAAAAATCAAAATGAGACTGACCAACATGTACATGTTTGCTGCTGAGACCTGAGGTCTGGGGAGGGGCAGCTCCCCTCTCCTGCCGTGTCTGGGCAATCCATGGGTCTAGGGGGGAAACCTGCAAACTGCCCATCCTAAGTCCCCTGTACCCAGTCAGTGCCCTTGCAAGTGCTGCATCCCCTTCTCCCTGGCGGGTCCTCTACACTGTACTCTAAGATCAACAGACAACAGGGGGCTAATGAGCCTCCGCTGGGAAGTGGGATAACTCCCACCCTAGTTCAGACCATCCAGCTGCGAGCTCCTACAATCTCCCCATCTGCCTGTGGGTCTCAAGCAATCTATGCCCCTCCTGGAAGATGGATGGGGACAGTTTGGGGGGTAGTGTTGGTGTGGTATCCCCAAAAGCAATGGGTACACTGGGATGTGCCTTAGGAAGGATGGGGGGAACTCCCAGGTTTGAGACACCTGTCCAAGCAAGGACAGTGCCTTGGAAAGGAAAGACTGTCCCTGGAGCAGGGACTTGAGAAATGCAGCTCTACTGTGGCAAGGGAACAGATGAGAGGAGGAACCTGAGAGAGGGGAAAGGGGCTAGTGAGAGGGTTGAGGGACAGAAAGCACTCTGAGATAGGGGAAAGAGCTTGGTGAGGAGAGGGAGGCTCAGGGCCCAAGTGATGTCCAGGGGAGTCCTGTCTCCTGAGTCCTGTTCCAATGGTCATGTCCCCTCCCAACTCAATATGCTTGGGGGAGAAAGGCAAGAGACCCTGTTTCCTCTTCAGCTCCTTACTCAAGTGGCTGAGTGTCCCCGTGGTCAACCCTCTCTGGCCTTCAGTTTGCCAAGCTCAAGGGTGGCCTGCAGGCACCCCAGCCCCAACCCCACCCGGGACACTAGGGCCAGGCGGCGTAACAACCAAGCAATCCTGGCCGCCCTGGTTCTAGGGAGGGCGCATGGGAGGGAGGCGTGCAGCCCCCTCACCCGTTACACACTCACTGTCCCCTGGCAGAGACTCGCCTCGCCCCAGCACGGCGCAGCCCGCGCGGCGCGGGAACCTTCTGCAAAGCCAGGCGTACGTACATCGGGCGGGCTGTGCGCCGATCCGGCGCGGCCCCCGTGGACTCCGCTCCGCTGCCTGCTGCCTCCGTTCTGCTGGGGCGACCCCCAGTCGCTGCCGCCCGACAAGGAAGGAGGAGATCGGCTCCCGCTGGACCGCTGGCTGCCTGTCTTTCGACCTTCGTCTCGGTGCTTGGGGCTTAGCCTGGGGGAAGCACATGGAGGGAGCCGGCGTGAGATGCCCCTCTACAAGAGACCCCTGCCGTGCCGGAAGGACAGCCCCTTACCAGCTCTTGCACTAGGCTGGGAACCTTTCTGTTTAGAGAGCAAGGCCCCTGTCACACTGCCTTGATTTCCATTCAAGGTCTGGGGCGTCTAGCCCAGTTCCAGATTGCAGCTGACATTGACCTGGTAAACTACCCACTGATTAATTGCTGTTCTATCAGCCTGGCTCCCAGCACTTGGGGATGTTTAATATGCAAGTCTGCTCCCCACAACAGAGCTCAACCACATCTTGAGCGCTCTCAGTGGCCTAGAACCTACCTGCTGGGTGATCTGGAATCACTGTCTTGGGAGGAGAGTGAGGCGCTGTGGGAACTTCCACTGCTGTGGTGATGGGACCTCCGGCCTGGGGACTCGTGTGGCCTGGGAGAGAAATCAGCCTGTACCTAGGTTCTGCTTGACCATCCCCATGGAGGATCCCTGTGAAGGCCTGATGGAAGTCACTGCTGACCAATATCCCTCCTACCCACACCCAGTCTCCTAAAAAATAACACAAAGACTGATCACAATGTTACAAAGCCAAGCTAGTAGTACCTGTGGGTCATTTGTTGGAATTAGGCAAAGGTACTCTTTTCTCTAGATGGCACCAGCCCCCCATTATCTCACTCATCCCTCAGGTGTTGCTTTTGTGACTTTGGAGAGGTGCAGGGAGTTACAAGGGCTGAGCTTGAAAAGACCCTGTTCTGGGAGGCAAGAGGCCTGGGTTCCCGTTCCAGCTCGGCCATCTCTCATGGGAACTCTTGCTTACTTTCTGAGTCTGAACTGTTTCTGTCCGAGCAGGCAGTTCAAAATGAACTATCTGGCTTACTTTCTCAGTCTGAACTGTTTCTGTCCGAGCAGGCAGTTCAAAATGAACTATCTGGCTCACTTTCTGAGTCTGAACTGTTTCTGTCCGAGCAGGCAGTTCAAAATGAACTATCTCCCAGAGCCCAATTCTGTGATTCCAAAAGGCCAGATTGCTGTGTGGGGGAGGGGAGAGGGGCCGAGGGACTGGAGAATGGGAGAGAGTGCTCACCTCTTCTTCTCTTTGTTCTTCTCTTTTCTTTTGCTCTTGGAGCTTCGAGATCTACAGAAAGCAGAGACTAGGTGACAGCACAGCCTGAGTCAGGTAGGAGAGGGCAGGGCCTGGAGCCCTGAAGCTGGGCGGGCTGTGCCTAGGTGTGAACCTGAGATTTGTCCCTCTGTCTGACCCGATCCTCCCTGGCAGGTATGGAATTGCCCAGCTCACCCCACTGCTTTGGTTTCTTCCACTTAGCCAAGCCTGTCCCCTCCTGCAGTAAGGCCTGGCCCATGAGCAACTCCTGCCTGGACCCTAACTGTGTTCCTTCTGGGAGTATCAAAGGGTGATGTGACCACAGACCCCGAAGGAAGGGTGGCTTCCCCTTATCTTCTGGCATCAGTCTTGGGACAGGCCCTTCTGATGAGTTTCTGGGGTGGGGAGTGGCCCCTCCACACTTCATTTGTTCCCTGCACCCCAGGTCTCCTCAGATGGGGTCCTCCCAGGCTAAGCCCAAACCTCCTGCTTCACTGTCCTCTAGACGGTGGCCTAGCCCAGGGCCAGCTCACCAGGGGTTTAAAAAAGAAATGCTTGCCCTAGCTGAATAGCTCAGTTGGTTAGAGCATTATCCAGATCACAAAGGTCGACAGTTCGATCCCTGGTCAGGGCACATACAGGAACAGATTAGTGTTCCTTTCTCTCTCTCCCTCTTTCTCTCTAAAATCAATAAATAAAAATTTTGAAGGAAAAAAAAAAAAAAGAAATGCTTTCCCTTGGCTGTGATCTTCCTGCCTTTGGGCATAATCTCCCTGCTTTTGGGTTACTGCTCTGGATCCCCATCCCATCCTCACCAGCTGTCTGTGGTGGGTCCCACAGCCCAGTTCTTGCCTTTGACAAAAGGATTGAGAGCCTTCTGATTAGCCCTCTAAGGTCTCCACCCCATGCCTGGTCCTGTTGGTCTCTCAGCGCCACCCATCCTATTGCCACCACTGGCTCAATCCATCCAGTCCTGAACAGATGCTTTCTTCTGACCAAAAGTGAAGTGATGCTAAGAAACACTGTAAGGTGTTTCTTACAGGAGTAGAGTGAGTGGGGGCAGGCTCGAGGTGTGTGTGTGGGGAGAAGGGAGGCAAAAATTTGGGTCTAGCCTGACCAGGCAGTGGCGCAGTGGATAGAGCATTGGACTGGGATGCGGAAGGACCCAGGTTCGAGACCCCAAGCTTGCCAGCTTGAGCGCGGGCTCATCTGGTTTGAGCAAAAGCTCACCAGCTTGAACCCAAGGTCACTGGCTTGAGCAAGAGGTTACTTGGTCTGCTGAAGGCCCACGGTCAAGGCACATATAAGAAAGCAATCAATGAACAACTAAGGTGTTGCAACGTGCAACGAAAAACTAATGACTGATGCTTCTCATCTCTTCGTTCCTGTCTGTATGTCCCTGTCTATCCCTCTCTCTGACTCTCTCTCTTTCTGTCTCAAAAAAAAAAAAAAAAATCGGGGTCTAGAACCCATGTTGCATGCTTTGGGCCTCAGTCTCCCCATCTGGAGCTATCTAGCCAAGCTTATTTCTAAATCCTTCCCAGGAATGATGGGAGCTGGCCAGAGAACCTGTGCGAGTTAATGGTGACTACTGCAGGCAGCAAGGGCCCACACTGGCCCATAAGAACTAAGGAGGGGAAAGGGGAAAATTGGGGAAATCGGAGGGCTAGAATTAAGTGTTCATTTAGGCTCCTCCCCCACCTGGCAAATGGCCATGAGTGAATTCCCACTGCAGGAATAGGGCTGGGGACTCTGACCTTCTTCAGGGCTGCTGGAAAGGTCTCTGGCTCTTATGCCAACCATGAGGATATGACTGCCCCACATCTTTCCCTCCATGCTGAGTGTTCTACTTTCGCCACCCTGCTTCTGCCTGGGCTCCTGCCTTTTACTTCCTCCTGTCCTCTCTCCCAATCCATCCTGAACAAGTCATTGTGCTGGTCAGAGCCCCATGCTGGCTCTCAGCCCTTCCTAGGCAGATATCAGCTCCATAGCAGTCAGGTCTGGTGGGGGATGGCACTTGCCCCTCAGATACTCTACCTCTAACCACAGCCCACCCACCCTGTCTCCTACCCACAGAGGCTTCCTTCTGCCTGGCATGCCCTTTCCCTATAAATCTTGGGTTCTAATGCTTCTGCCTTCTTAAGTGACACCTCTACAGACACACCTCTTGAACACTGGACCTGCTAGTTGTCTAAAAATTGTGTCAAGGCTGACTCATGAGACAGGCAAAGTTTGAAAACAACTGGGCTTCATCCTCCTCCCCTGACCCTCAGTCCCCTGCCTGCCTCTAAGAAGGAGTTGCTTGAGTGGGACAGTGGAGCAGGGCAGGACCCTTACAACTTCCCTCCCATTATGGCTCCCTTTGGGCCTTGGTCTCTGCAGGGGGACACTAGCCTGTGTTCATATCCTCCTGTCACACCTCTACAGGACACCACTCACCTGTGCCGTCTCTTCTTCCTGGATCCAGAATCAGACCTGTGGGGCCATAAAAGGGTTCTCTTGAGCCAACCTGAGATGACTCAGGGATACCAAAACAGCACAGCCCTGGTCCTTGGCCCCATGGGAGTGAGGAGGCCCCAAGGAAGGAAGGGTACCTGTCTCTGCGGTGCTTCTTCACACTCTTCTTCTTCTTGCGCAGGGGTGAGGAGCTCCCACAGCTGTAGACAGAGGGGGTGGGGAGGTGGGTTCTAGTGAACTGGGGCCCTGGAGGGGGAGAGGCAGCTGGAAATGACTGGGAAAGGCTGGGTGCCTGGGGCCTCAAAGCTGGAAAGGGGATTCCAGGCCATGAAGCCAACCACCTGTTGTATAGAATGAATCAAGGCCCGGAGGGTCGGCAAGGTCTCTGAAGGTAATTGACAGAGCTGCCTGTGTTGTCCCCTAGTCACCCGTCGATCCCTTTTGGCATTGTAAGAGAGGACTGTCTCAAACCCAAAAGTTCGAGGCTGTAATGGTGGGATTTCTGCCAGCTGTGGGGAAAAGCTGGTGGTATTCAAGGTCCGGGCCCTGAGGTGCCAGGCCTCCTGCCTCTGGAGGATGGCCCTGGGATCCCACCCACCCACAGACACGCCCTCCCTTGCCCACCTTCATCACTGACCTGCACTCGGACTCTAGTCTCCTCTTTTTGCTGAGGGCCAAGGGAGAAAGAAGGACAGTTGGGCTGTGTTAGTTGGGCCCCCAGACATTTGGTAGGGTCTCAGGACAGGGGAAGAGGAACCACAGATGAGATCCTAACAAACCCCTTCCCAGGTCACTCACACATGTGGTGGGGAGAGCAGGACTGCTGGGCAAGGACAGAGGGCACCTATCAGGTGGACTGATGCAGGGGTGGGGTCAGTGTGGCCAGTTCTGGGGCAGAGGGACTGAGACTGGGGGGGGGGGTCAAGACATCCGGTTCTGGGGGCTGGGGTGAGTGAGTGCCAATGTGGGGGTACGGTATGGTACGCAGTGAGAGGGGACGACTTGATGAAGGGGAGGAGCTCAGTGGGGGGAGGAGCCTCATGAAAGGAAGGGGGTTGAGTGAGGGGGGGTCAGTAACCGGGAGAGCACGTTGTTGGGGGCAACACAGTGAGGGGGAGGGATTCAACAAAGGCAGAGGAGCTCAACGAGGGCGGGCTCACAGATGCAGCGTTGGGTCCCTTCGGACTCCTGGGGGAACCCACCGCACCCCTCCTGCCCCAGCCGCTGGCCGGCTGCCCTCCTGGAGCTCTCACCGGCTGCGCCGGTGGCTTCCTTTCTTCTTCTTCTTCTTGGGAGGGGGCGATGCCGAGCTGCTGGACCAATGCTTGGTCCTGGTGAGAAGGAGCGGGGCGGGGCGCGGTGAGGGGAAGGGAGCGGTCCCCATCCCACCCCGGCCTTGGTTCTCCCCGTCGCGCTGGGCGCTGACCTGTACCCCCGGTGCCCGCGGTAGCAGGCGGCCGGGCAGTCGCAGTCCACCGGGCCGTCGTCTTCGTCAAAGGGCGCGTATTCCAGGCCCGGCTCGGCGCCCTCAGGCAGCCGCGGGGTGTCCGCCACGCTGCCGGCGACAGGGACGCTCAGCACCCGTTCCCGCGACCTGGCCGGGGCTTCCCGCTTCCCCTTGCTCAGCACAGCACCCCGGCCTGGTCCGCCCCAAAGGTCCAAGGAAGGCGTGGTGCGGCCGTCTCCGGGGTCTGCAGCCTCGACCGGCAGACGGTCACGCGGGGATGTGGGAATCCAAAGGGGAACCTTCCTTACAGACCCCACAACCTTAACGGAGCCGTATTTTGCAAAAGAGAAAGAAGAGCAACCGAGCCCTCCTCCCTCTAATTTCTCCTTCCAAGTTCTTCCTCTCTCATCAGTGAGCCCCCTCTTCCTGAGTCCCCTCCCCTCATTGAGTCCTCTGCCGGCATCGATTCTTTGTCCCTTAGTCCCATTCATTGCACCCCTCACCCAGCCTCCTTTCCTTTCCCTCGCTGAGCCCCCTTCATGGATCCCTGTCCCCTTTAGCCTCACTGCCCTATTCCCCAGCCCCTCTCCCCTCTCTAAGCCCACCCCCCTCTCCAGCCTTCCTTTTCCCTCATTGACCCCCTCACTGATCAGGCTTCCTTAACCCTGCTGGCCTATTCCCCGAGCTGCTTCCCCTGCCCACCCGACTGCCTCCCTCCTCCACAGCCCTCCTTCCTCCAGCTCTGGCCTCTTCTTTGAAATATTCATAGCTTCTCCTGCCCTCCTCTCACAGCCTCCAGCCTCCCGAGGCCTCGTTGCTCTTCTGCTGCCAGGCTGTCATCAATCACTGCCTGGCGGCAGCAGGCGCCAACCCAGCGCTCTGCCCGCCTCGGATGCTCCCCATCCATCTTGCAGAGCTCTCCCCTACGCTCAGCAGGGACCCTGTCCTGGCTCAGGAGTTCCCAGCCTTCTTCTGCCAGATTATTTCACCTTGCAGGCACTTAGAAGAATGATGCTTTTTCCCCCAAAGGCAGCTGGGCTTAAGACAAGCACAGTAGTTTAAAGCTGCAGATGTGCCCTCATCATGCACTGTCCCTGAGTCACACTGTGTGACCTGGTGCCTGTCATGCTCCCTCTCTGTGCCTCTTCACCAAGATGAGAGTGATGACTGTGTTTTACAGGGCAGTTGGGAGAATTCACTGAGGTAACAGGTGTTGTGCAACTTTGTTTTTTATTGAACAAGCCCAGAAGCAACTTCAAAGGCCAGGCTCCAGAGTAACCGGTCCCTGGTGGTGGCCTTCCCACCTTCCTTCTTTCATTCCATGCTAGCTAGGGTAGTGCCCCCTTCTGCATGGAGGCGCAGCCTTGCTTTTGGCAGAATTATCCTCACTCCTGGATGCCACTCACCTGGCTCATTCTTTCCCTACCCTGAGAGAGGAAGGCCAGGATTTGCTGACAGATGGTTAAAAACATGCCATCGGCTTTGGATTCACACAGATAGGTCTGGATCCAGGCATGACCAAGCTCACTGAGCCGCAGGGTCCTTATCTATCCAACGAGGAAAAGGATATCCCAGCTTTGAGGAGAGGATTAAGTAAGATTCTGTCTTTAAAGCTCCTGTTGTCCCACACATGGTCACCACTGTTAGATGAGGAGCCTCTGTCTGACACATACCAAACCTTCTCTCCCAGGGAGAAATCCGTTGTGACACATGAAAGAGATACAGGACAAGGAAGGCAGACTGTAGCTACTGAGGGAAAAGAATTTTCAGGGACAAATCTCCAGCAGAGCACCCACTAATCTGCTAATCTTGAATCTCAATAATGCCATTCAATTTCCAAACATCAACCTGACCCTGGCAGCCTTGAAGTCATCTAGGCAGTGCAGGAGGTTTTCCTGGGTGATGGAGGAGAGGCTCATGTCATCCCCCACCCTCACAGAGTCAAACACCCCCACATCCCTTCACTCAAATCTCTCAGCTCTTCCTCACACTCCTTTTGCTCCTCTTTCCAAAGCCAGTGGCCTCCCACCTCCTCTCCCAGAAATATTCAACTCCTTGGCCTAGTCAGGACCCCACCCTCTCAAGGCCTGTCACCCCACACAGCCCTCAACCACACAAATACCTGACACATAAAACATAGTCTTTAGCACATAACTTAAGGGCACTCCAACATTGTGCTGGTAAGCCACTGGGAGGAGGGGCTTCCATTTATCTAGACACAAAAATGAGGACGGTTATTCACAAAATAAAATAGGTCAGTTTGGGCACTGCCTTCTGCAGGGATCCTTTCTTGCCTCCTAACATCCCAGCTGAGATAGCCACTGCATGGAGACCCTCACTGAGCTCCTCCTTCCCCTCACTGTGGCCTTACCCCCTAGGACATCTCTTTTTTCTTCCTCTGTCCCAGGGACAGAATTCCCTCCCTGCTACCCTGGTCTCCTTCCCTGGGGACTTATCATTTGGCCTTTCATTCTTCAGTCCCTTCCGAGAGATTTGCTTGAGAGCAGGCATACGGTACAAGTAGCAGGCTCAGGGAGAAGCACAAGGTCTCAGAATCTTCCAGTAAGATTTATCCTGAGAGTTCCAGGGATATCAGTGGGAGCAGGCTGCCACCTCTTTTGCTAGTTTTGTGAGGCTGGTACTGATACATCTGCTTTGCAAGATCTCCCAGGGTTCTCCTGTCCTGCCTTTCTCACCAACAATAATGTTTTCTAATGTTTAATTAGTTCTCTGCAGTTCACAAATCCCACACAAAGCCACTTAGAGAAATTGCACTCCCCTCGTTTTACAAAGAAACTGGGGCCCAGAGAGGGAAAGGAACATCCCTTGTGGTTTTGGGACCTTTGCATAAAGAATGTAAGCTCACCTATGCAATTGGTTTTGAGATGTCATGTGCAAACAGGACAGCCCTTGACTTAGCTGGCTGGGATTCCTCGCTGTACATAACTCAGCTGTCCCCTCCCTACTTTATAGACACAGTTGTGGGAGTGTGTACTGAGATGTATTTAACGTTTCTTGCTCTTAAGTTCATGTTTGTGGCCTAGTTTGCTTCTCACCACATCCATGAAATAGGTAGGGGAGGTGCTCCTCCCCATGACAGAACAAACCAAGCCCCACAGAGCTGACCAAAGCAGGCCCAAAGAGTCCACTGCAGGGAGACTAAGAACACATCAAGGTTGAACACAGCACCACACAGGACACATGCCAGACTGGCTGCCATAAGCAAGGTTCTGACCTGGGAAAAGACTGCCTGTCACATGCTCTTCTTCACGCCAGCAATTTTTCTAATTAACTGGTTCTGTTTCCCATTAGCCAGCAGCATAATGGCCAATTGACAGATGAAGAAGTCCAGACAAAGGAGGGGCAGATCCCAGGCAAAGGCTCTGCCCTCTCTGCTCATTCACTCAGCCAGTGTGCCAGGCCTGCCAGGGGCCTGGCGGGGTTGGGGTTTGTGGTGGCAGGAATAGGGATGAGTCAGGCCTGGTGCCTCTCCTCTATCTCCTCTAAATGCAGGGCAAAAATATGATACTGCTTATTATAATGACTAATGCAGATGCCAGCTACTATTCTAAGCACTTTACATGTACTTAGCTCATGTAATCATTTAATGTTAAGAATAAGCCTCTGATGTGGATGCCACCATAAGTATTCCCATCCTACAGATAAAATAGTAAGGCACAGAGATGTCACACTATGTATAAAATTAGATGCATAGAAAAAGAAACACAGTTGCTCACTGTTTTAGAAAGTAGCTTATGAATTTCATTTTCTATAAACCTTCTGTCCCCAAAATTTTGTTATATTACATAACTATGAAAACAACTATTCTTAAAAGTTGTCGTTATCTATTAGAGTGAAAAGAAAAAAGAACTGACAGCAGGCACAAAAAGTAAAGAAAACATGTACATTCCAAAGAAGAGAAGGTTTTACTTTTATTCTGGGAATATGGGCAAAGTGGTTTTTAGAGGCAGCCTTGGATGATGAGGTGTTTTGAACCTCCAGAAGGGGCTAGGGTGTTTCAGGCTGAGGGCTCACTGATAAAAGGTGTGGGAGTGAGAACATGCAGGACACAGCTGGGAATTGCCGGCAGGTCAGGCTGGCAGTGGCAGTGTGATGCTGAGAGTGGGAGACCGGGCTGGGTCTAGAGTGTGGAGGCCTTGAATGTCAGGCCAGGGAGTCCAGACTAGATTGCCTGGATGTTAGGGAACTCACAGAAGGTTTCCAGGGCAAAACAGGAGTTCCCACATCTACTATTTCCAAGGATAAAAGTGTGCCCTCTTGCCACATCTCTGGGACCTCACTCTTCCCCTCCATCACTTCTCACTCAGAACAGAGTGCCAGCTGCTCCACTGTTCTCCCTGCAATTTCACCCATCTGATCATCTTCCAAACAGGAAAGTCCCCAAATACCTGTCTGACCACATCACACCTCTCAAAACCTTCCACTGGCTCCGGGATCACATCCAGATACTGCAGCAGTGTGATGTTCTGGTATCCAGTATGGTAGATAGACTTCAGGTGGGACTGTCATAAAAGTCCGTCACTAAAACCAGTCAATTCATTTAAGGAAGAAGAATGCTTTCTGGGGATAAAAAGCTTTTGGAGTGACTCTGTCCCTGTCGAGATCCTTTCCTGAGTGGGAGGTGTCAGGAACTCTTATGGTCTATAGAGGTTAAAATCTCACACACACACACACACACACACACACACACACACACACACACACACAGAGGTGGAGACCCTTTAGCTGGCTCTTCTTGGAGAAAAAGAGGCATTGAATATCTTCACTTCTCAAATTACCAGCCTATGAGTGGGTGTGGGGTATCAGGGTCAGGAAGCCAAAGGCATGAGCACAGGGACTGCTAGATGGTCAGAGGGCTTCACAGATACTCAAGAGAATCCCACAGTTGGCAGAGAAGGTGGAGACACCCTGGCAGAGGGGAATAAGTTAAGACCAATCTAGTACTCACCTTTGCCAAGCCCTCTTATCATCATGAGGATCATGGTTGTTATAAACTAAATGTGTCTCCCACAAAAAAGTTTGTATGTTGAAACTCTAATCCCAATGTGATGGTATTAGAAGGCAGGGCCTTTGGGAGGTAATTAGGTCATGAGGGTGGAGCTTTTATGAATACGATTAGTGCCTTTATAAGAAGAGACAAGAAAGCTAGCTGGCTTTCTTTTCATCATTTGTGGATAGAAGACAGTAGCAGTCTACAACCTGGAAGATACTCCTCACATGGACCTGGCCATGACCTCAGACTTCCAGCTTCTAGAACTGTGAGAAATGCATTTTTAAAAAATTTATTCATTTTAGATAGAGGGAGAGAGAGAAGAGCAGGGGGAGGAGCGGGAAGCATCAACTCCCATATGTGCCTTGACCAGGCAAGCCCAGGGTTTGAACCAGCAACCTCAGTGTTCCAGGTCAATGCTTTATCCACTGTGCTGCCACAGGTCAGGCCATTTTTGTTGTTGATCAGTCACCCAGTGTATATTTTTGTTATAGTCGCCTGAGCTGATGCAGACAGTGGTGGTGATCATCTATTAGTGACACATGTCTGCTGTGTGCTGTGACTATTCCTCATGCTCACATTCAATGTCTCATTTAATTTCCTCAGCAGTCCTATGAGGTAGGTACTAATTCTCCATTTTATAAGTGAAAGGTGGAGGCCCTGAGAAGTTAAGGTCCTGCTCAAGTCACACCGCTGGGGTGTGGTGGAGCTAGGACCCATAGCCCAAGGGGTTAACATTGAACTTAAAAGGTTGGACAGTTGTAGCGTCTGACACCAGAGCCTGCACTCTCCCTCCATTACCCCACACTCTGAGCTAAGACGTGAAGGTCCACAGGAAGGCAGGCACACGACCAATCAATCTGTCAGGTCTGCCTCCAACCTTGGGTTCAGCACCACAAACAGCTCCTCCCGGCCTCTGAGTAATCCGGTGCGCACCACCAGCTTGCTGCAGTCACTGTTTGGAGTGCTATTTTCACACCATTTTGGCTGCCTGAGCTAAAAGAAGCCTTCTGGTTGAACCCCTTCTCTCTGTGAAGGAGGAAACTTAGACTTTAGAGAAAATTGGCCAGCTGCCTTATTCTAGGCATCAGGAATGTAGCAGTAAACATAACTGATAAAGATGTTATCCTCAGGGAGCTAAACTTCTAGTGGGGTCCCAGGATCCTGCAGTCTATATTCTCCCCTCCCTCCAGAGCAGGTGTCCTCCTTGACCACCAAGTCTTCCAGATACTGCCTCTCCCAAGGAGCCCTTCCTGACTGACAACCACCCTAGCTTGTCCCCCTCAGTTTCCTCATAGAACACGCACAAGTCTGAAAGGTTCAAATGGCCACATTGTCAGGAGTTGATTTAATTCCTGGTTTCAGGTTACAGGTTTGTGTTTCCAGCAAGAGAGCAGGAGGCATGTCCCCCCTTGTCTCCACCCCCTCACTGCACTAGCACGGGGTCAGGCATGCAGCACAGATCCTCAAGGACATTTCTTTTAATGATGGAGACACTGCAACATTCCAATCGCGTATCTCCCAGTGTGTCCCAGTTCTTATGTATACACATCATTCATTCATTCATTCATTCATTCATTCACTCACTCAAGGAAAGCTAAGATCAAGACTACTGGGAAAGACCTGGAAATCATGCACTAATAGGAAAGAGGGAGCTCCCAGTGGACAGAGCCCGTGTCTCTCTCATCCTCCTCCTCTTCTGTGCACACCCCAACATCTGGAAGGGGGATTTGGAAAGGCCCCTCTGCCACCCAGATGCTGCCTGAGCCTACGTCCTCCCTTTGCCTGCCCCCACACAGGTGGCACTCACATGTGGCTCCCAGATCGGTCCTCCCTGGTGAGCATTCCCTCCTTTTCCATCAGCATCTGCCGGAAAGTCCTGACCTTCTGTCGGGTCTCCTCCTCAGAGTACCTGCAGGGGTGCACGGAGGGTGAGGGCTGTTCTCCTGACTTTGGTTCCCTTCGCCCCTATGCCCTCCCCTTCCCCAGCCCTCAGTCACGAGAACACTTTCCAGCTTGTGAAGATCCGTCCAACCAAGGTGCTCAGCTCTGGGGAAGCTCAAGGCCTGCCCACTTTGTACCAAAGCAGCCAACCAACCAGCTAAACAAACAAACAAACTATGGGAAGAGTTGTTCCCAGTGGTAGGGAGACCAACTAGGTTAGGCTATGCCCTTCCTCCCAGCCCTCATCCACCCAGGGCAGGACTTCCTCCCACATACAGGCTACAGTCACTCCCTGGACACATTTGAGGGAGAAGTGAGAATCCATGGTTTTTTCTGCTTTCCTGGCCTCAAGGACATCTGATCCTTACAATAGCCTTGGGAGGTCCTTAGAGCATCTCCACCTCTGCAAGATAAAGGCTACCAAGTAGCTTGCTGGGGATTCCAGTGCTAGATCCATTGTTTCCCGGCTGTCCAGCTCCCCTGAGTTTCTCCCTCCAGCAGGTGTCCATGCTGCCCGGGTGTGTGTGTGGGTCTTTGCTCACCCTGTGCCAGGGACACAGCAGGTATCCATCCAGTGGCTGCTGCTGAATGAATCTTGCAGCCCCCAACCCCCACCCTCATTCCTTCCTAGGCAGCAGGTCATTGTCCCGGACAGAAAACATGGTGTCAAATAGAAATGGGGTCCTGTCTTGTCTCCATCATCCATTCACCATTCACCCTCTATCCACAAAGTAGGCCCAACCCTCCTACTCAGCCTCTTCATGAAAAGAGTACATTGTTTCCTCTTAGGGACTCCATATCTTTTCTCCATCCCTTTCTCCTTAATTATTTTCTTTCTTGTTCAACAATCATGTGTGGATTGACCCTGCCACTTTAGAGAGCAATTTGGCAACTGTTTTCAAAAGCCTTAAAAAACAAACACACCCTTTGACTCCTAAATTAACTTTCCGGTTTACTTTGAGGAAATAATCATGACTAAGCAGAAAGATGTGACTCATAGGATGTTTACAACAACAGCATGGATACCCTCTGACCAGGTTATCTGCTGCTGTTTGTGTTTCCATGGCAATCTGTGCCTCCTGGATGCTGGCAGGTGGTTCATGTGTTAGTCATTATTTGTTGATTCCTCTGTATTCTGGCCTGGGAGTTCCCTGAGGGCAGGGACCTTGTCTGCCTGGATTGTCATTGTGTCCCCAGCACTTGGCACCTTGCTTTCCACCTGTGGCACCCCATATTTTTGATAAATGAGTGACTGGTGATGGAGAGGCATTGAAGAGTTTGAAGGTTTGACTTTTATTTTGGAAAGGTGGCGTTGGCAGCTGTATGGCTAGAGGAGAAGGACCTGGGGGCAGGGAGGCTGGCATTGGGCTCCTGCGGAGGTTCATGCAGGAGATGGTGAAGTCAGAGCTAGAGAGTGGCCTGAAAATGGAGGGGAAGAAGTGGACAAAACTGTCTAGGTGGGAGAATGGCTGGGGCTCGGGGACTTATTAATACCTTGGACAGGAATAGATGAGAAGCACAACTTTTTAACCAGGTGTCTCCTGACCTCCAGCTTGGGTCTGATCCTCTGCAGGTTCAGGCACTGTGTAGGCTACCATAGGGAAGGCCGAATCCTGCTGGCACAGCGAGAGGTCCATTTCTCCAACTCCCAGCCCCAGCCCCACCACAGGGAGGATTTGTGTGTGTGTGCTGCAGGGTGCTCAGGCCACACTGTACTGACATTTCTAACCCCGCTTCACCAAGCTCTGGGCCTGGGCCTATGGCATCCACCTCAGTCCCTGTTTACCATTCAGCTGCAGGGTCCTTGTCCTTGTGCATTGGGCAGTGCAGAGCCCTCGGACAGCTGGGCTGGCCCGGTGCCCAGGAGAAAAAGGTGGTAGCCTCTCTCTAAGTAGTGGAGGGACAGAGAAACTGCTCCCATCTCACCTTCTCCTTAGGGACCAGCTTGTCATTGTCACCAGCACAGAGACAAACAGCCTAGGCCCTTTAAATCTGCTCAGCCCCTGACTCATAGACCCCAGAGGGAGACATGGGCAGGATGCACCATTGGCATGGGGCCCTGCATGTTTGGGGCTGGGAGGAGATGGCCCAAGAGCAAGGCTGGGCTGGTTCCCAGCTGGATAGGAAGAGCTTGAGGCCAGGGTCCAAGCCCTATGTCTGGGGGTGTATGGAGCACGTGATGCAGGGAGATAGACTTCATTCAGACCTGGAATAGGACATGTGCAGGGATGAGGCTCATTCTGGAGTCAGCAGGTCTAAGACAAGTTGAGAACTCCAGCATCTATTGGGGAGCGGGGAGGGGCTGGACTGAATCAGCTTGGAGGTTTGGGGAGGACAACTCTATGCCCCAGGATTTCGTGGTGGGAGAAGCTGGGGATCCAGGAATAACATCTGGTTATTGGGTAAAGAGGTCTCAAATGTGACCATCATCTCCCAGTCTCTCCTCCCTTCATATCTTTTGATATGAACTCTCTCAGCTGAGGCCACGTGGGACATTGATTAAGGGGTGAGGCAGGAGAGCCAGCAAGGCCTATTTTGGAGTCCTGGCATACTTCCCACCTTCTAGCTTCATGACCTTGGACAAGTCCATGCACTTCTCTTAGCCTTAGCCCCTACATCTGTGAAATGGGATAGTAACCAACCTGCCTTTCAAGGTTGTCATAAGGACTAAGGGAAATGATGCATATAAAGCTCTTGGCACATAGTAGGTGCTCAATAATTTGTAGTGATTGAGGACTTTTTGTTCCAGAGTGGTGGGGACAGAGGGTCTAGATATCCCAGGCTCTCTGTCTTTTTCTACTCCAGACCTCTGCCTCTCTTCCAGGAGACAAAGGCTGCAATGGAAGGGAGATGGTACCCAAACCCTCCACGCTCTGTGGAAGTGGAAGTGGCAGCATTTGCCAACTTAAGGCCATGCAGGAGGCCTGGCTGGCATTGGTCAAAGCCTCATACTAAAAGTCAAGGGCTTGGACAGGGAAGTGGAGATAGGGAGGACAATTATGTCTATCTTCCTTGTCCCCACATTACTGCATGGGAAGGATATACCAAATTTGTTGTTGTTTGGGGACTTCCTGGGTTGCTTTCTGGGGCTGGAGTGGGATGAGGGGATACTGTGTTTTAAAAGAGGTCCCCAGAGTGGAAAACATTTCATTCTACTCATCCTTGCCCCAGACCCAGGGCTCCTAGATAATTCCTTCTTTGGTTGTTAATTTGATTTTCACTGTAGTTCTGAGGGGTTGAGTAGCCTCACTATTCTCATTTTATAAATGAGGAAACAGAACAGGGAGAGGGGAGGGCTCTAAGTTCCAAGCCAGCTGGGTGCAGAGCCTGCACTGTCCACCTGGATACCACCACCATTATCATTGTGTCCTCACAGGAAGGGGCCTGGATGAGGGGCTGTTTGTGGGGGGAGGGAGGGTAGAAGCATCATATTGCACAGACTGGGGGCTTTGTCCCCACCCCCATAGTGACTGCAGGCTACAAACAGAGGCTACCCCGGAAGGTGATTCCAAATGCAGCATCAATCACCAGTGAATTAGCGGGCCATCCATCAATATTAAGAAAGGGATTGCTTTTAATGGGGCCAAAGAATGTGTATTTCTGTGACTAGTGGGAATATTTGTCAAATGCCTGAGAACCTACTAAATAAACGTAAATGAGCCAGTGTCTCTAGAAATGGATATTAATGACTGGATTTGATAACAGGGCAAAAGGCCCTAGTGTTTGTGAAGCACTTATTGGGGACTGGTTGGGGACAGAGAAGCCCTGTATGTGCCTTAGTCCTCAGGACCCTCAGAACAATTCTAGAAGAGAGATGTCCCTATTTTACAGAGAAGTAGTTGTGGCTTGTCCAAGGTCACAGGCCTGGGCTGGAAGTCTGGATTGTTGGGTCTTAGAGTAGCTGTGCCCTTCAAACACCAGGCTGTCACTAAGAGATGGGAAGGGAGGAGGATGGCGACTAGAGAGCTAGTTTTGTGGGAGACTCCAGTCTGAGGACTGCCTGCAGTGAGGGCTTGGGTGGGGGAAAGGGCACTGAACATCTGGAGGCCTAGTGGGTGCTTCTCAGAGAGGCACAGGTCCTTGATGCCTGGAAACTGACACAGACAAGGCCAGATGCCATGCCCTTCCACCTGAGGCTGCCCTCTTCTGGTACAGACCCTCCCAAGTAAGTGCAGTGAGGAGATTCAGCGGGGGGAGGAGGCCTGCAGAGGGAGAGGCACTCCATGAGGGAGGTGCCTTGGGGTTCCCTGAAAGAAGGGTTCTGGAGGGGGAGGGCTATCAGAATGAAAGGTTCAGGGAAGAGGATGGGGCTTAGTGTCAGGAGAGAGATGCTCAGGAAGAGAAAGGGGCTCTGTAAGGGGGAAGGGGCAGCTTCCAAGAATAAAGCCCCAAAGTCTGGCCCTACCTCCTTTGTCCCAGTCATACCTCTATTCCCTAACCATGCCTGCTGGCTTCCTTCTCCTGGACTCACCCAACTCAGCAGGATTTACAGGGTTAAGGTCCTGGGGCTCTCCCTGCAGAAAGGTCCTCCATCCTACCCTCTACTCACCCCTGCCCTAGGGATCTCATGTCTCTGTCCACATCCATTGCTTGCCCAGCCTGCTCTCAGCTGCCAGCTGGAGACCTCCTTTCAGTCCGTTTGCAGCAGCCTCCCATCCACCTCTCTATGCAGAGACCCTCCCCTGCCCAACCTGGTCCCCAGCTGGAGGTGAACAGAAAGGTCCCTGTGCCCCTTCTTTTCCCTTATAAACACCACAGGTGGCCCTGAACCCAGGCCCAGCTTTGAATTGCCTTTTTGATACCTTCCATTGGTGACTGTCTCTGTTTGAGCCTCAGTGTCTTCCTGGGCTCCACAGAGACAGTAAGCCATGTCTTGGCTGCCTCTTGAGGAGTCCAAGAGGCCTGGATGGGCAGACGAAAGTATGGTTTGGAAGGGTTGCTGTCGGCAGGCTGTCTGCCCTGACGCAGCTCCAGGCCCAATCCCATGCACTGGCACTTCTGATTCCTCAGCTCACAGACAGTGCATGTCTGTTGGGCTGGCCCTGCTCCCAACTCTGTCTCCCTCCACTGCCAGCCCACATGCTTCAAAGTACTCAGGGCAGATGCAAAAGGGAGCCTTGGGACTGCCAGCTTTCCCTGGAACTGCACAAACGGGTGGGCTTTGTTCTGTTTCTTTGCCTTCAGCTCCATGTGTGAGGGCTGTCCCATCTCCACTAGACTTGTGAGGGAGTTCCTTCACAACCCCTCCTTCTCAGCGGGACAAACTCTTACTCATTCCTTAAGGCCCATTCAAATGTCTTTTCTCAGAATCTCTTTTCTTAGCTCCTGAAGCACTTGACCCTCTCCTGTCCTGTCCTCTGAGCATGATTCTAATCTGTTTTGTGATGGAGTTGGTTGTTAACATGCTTGTTTCCTTTCTGAGATGGGGAAGGACTTTGAGGAAGTAACTCCAACCCAACTGTGGATCCCAGCATTGCCCAGCACAGTGTCCTGCACACTTTGTGCCCCTGTGACTAGTTCTGAACTAGAGAGGGTGCAACCTAAGCTTTTGGATATGGCTGCCAGCAAAATTCCTTTGTGCTGAAACCACAGGCAGCCCTCACACATAGTAAAGGTCCTTTGTGTTTTCTTGTCTGGCTGCAGCACCTGTTTGGCAGAGTCCAGGCAGCTCGAGGTGACCATTTTATAGAAGGAAAAACTGAGGCCTTGAATTGTCACCGATATTTACATGCCTTTCTTCCTCACTGGACTGCACTGGATGTTTTTGGAAGGCATGAATTGTGTCTCCTTGTCTTCTGTGAATCTGAGCCCAGTTCAGAGCTTGAAATAGAGTAGGTATTCAAGACGGTTTACTGCTCGAATAAACTAATAAATGAATAAAAGTTCGGCTGGGCTTGCAATGGTTCCAGTACCACGAGTTCAGACTCCCACCCCTGGTCCTTTGCCTAGCTGGCTCCAGGGTCCCCACGCTTGCTTGGCTCGGTCTTTGGCGCCAGCCCCGCCCCGTCCCCGCCCTGTCCCCGCCCATTGGCCCTGCCCCGCAGCCCATAGACACCCGCCTTCAGGCTTCGCAGGACGCTCACCCCTGTTCCTCCATCATCTCCTGCAGCTCCATGCACTTGAGCTCCACGCGCCGTTTCCGCTCGTGGTCCAGGATCTCGCGGTGCGCGCGCTTCACCAGACCTGGCTCGGCGGCGCGCAGCTCCTCCTCCGCCCGCGGCCAGTTCCCCGACGAGGCGCCTGGCTGCGGGAAGCCGTTCGCAGCATCCGGCGGGGAGGGCATGCTGGCCGCCCCGTTGTTAACTGTGGAGGACATAGCAGCTGGCCCCGGAGCCGCTGGCTTCGGCCCTGCGGGACAAACACAGGCACGAGGCGGGATGGTCACTTCTCCGCCACCTGCTAAGCTCCTCTGCGCGGGTTAATCCTGGAGATTTAAAGGCCCACTCATAGCTCTAATCCGCTTCCCCCCAGGCTGCAGAGGGGGGTGGACAGCAGGTTTGCACCTTTGGGTCACACCTCAGAACATGAGGAGGATTGGACACTGGGCTTTACCCATCTGTAAGATGGGTGAATGTTGGAGGGACTATAGATGGTCTCTAAGGGTCCTTGGCTTGGAATGGTGTCATTTTCTGCGACCTAGTAACCAGTGCAACCCTTTTTGCCTTGTACCAATGCCTGGGCCTGACGGCCTAGCTCCTGCCTGCAACACCTGCTTGCAGCTCCCCAGGTAATCAAATTGTTCCCTGGGAAAAAAATTGTTACTTTATTCTTGGTTTTCCATCAGGCTCAGTTAAAATCCCCTCCTCCCCAAAACACTTATTGTCCTGGCTCTGGCTGGTGGGATGACAGACCACATGTGCTCCCGCCTCCCTGAGTGCTCCCGGGGCAGCCCTGAGAAATGGGAAAACAGCCTTCTCCAGGGTTGGGGGCATTCCCGCCACAGATGTAGTTTTCAATTCCTACTTTTATCTGGCTAATTTCTCCAAAGCCAACAGTCAAGATGAGACCTGATCGAGATTGAAGCACATGGGACTGTCTACTCCTTTGTTATAGAAACACTGCTTCTGAGGATGTGACCCAAAGTGGCACTGATGTTAGCTTCCCAGACAGCTACATCCTCCTACAGGCTCAGGGTGACGTGAGAGTCAGCATGGCTTGGGAGGTAAGAAGTCTTGAGTCCATGCTAGCCCAAAATAGAGCATGTGCATTCTTTTGTGTGGGCACACACACACATACACACCAAAGACCTATCTTATCAGAGGGAGGGACCTCCTGAGCTATTTCCATTTCCTTTCTCCAAGGTTCTGTTAGTTGCTAAGCAACAGGGAGTGGGGTGGGAGGGAGGGAAAGGGTAGAGGGAGATGGGAAGAGAAGAAGAGATTGGCCATGTCTGGACATCCTGGATGGGCCTTTCCTGCAACACAACCCCAACACACATTCCCCTTACCAGCCTCAGAGTGATGTAGGTGAGGGGTATTCAGAGCTACAGAGACTGGAAGGCAGAGAAGAGAGAGGAGAGAGGGGGACTGTGAGAGGCACTAGAGGCTCTGAAGGGAACAGTGACAGTGGGGATGAGAACATATGCTCCTTTATATGTCCATTCCCTTAAGTCCCAAGTTCTTGGGTTCTAAGCCATGATCCTCCACTCCTTGCTGTGTGACCCAGAGAACATCACTGCCCCTCTCTGAGCCTCTGATCCCCACCTATACCTGGAAGCATCAACTAAACTCTTTAGGAGAAGAGGGCTCTTGGGGTTTTACAGACCAAAGCTATTCTTTTAACCTTTCTTTTTTTTTTTTTTTTTTTTTTTGTATTTTTCTGAAGCTGGAAATGGGGAGAGACAGTCAGACAGACTCCCGCATGCGCCCGACCGGGATCCACCTGACACGCCCACCAGGGGCGACGCTCTGCCCACCAGGGGGCGATGCTCTGCCCTTCCGGGGCGTCGCTCTGCTGCGACCAGAGCCACTCTAGCGCCTGGGGCAGAGGCCAAGGAGCCATCCCCAGCGCCCAGGCCATCTTTGCTCCAGTGGAGCCTTTGCTGCAGGAGGGGAAGAGAGAGACAGAGAGGAAGGAGGGGGGTGGGTGTGGAGAAGCAAATGGGCGCTTCTCCTATGTGCCCTGGCCGGGAATCGAACCCGGGTCCCCCGCACGCCAGGCCGACGCTCTACCGCTGAGCCAACCGGCCAGGGCCCTTTTAACCTTTCCTTACCCCAAACTCTACAGGCATCCTGCCTGTTCCTATCCCACCACTGCACCTCAGTTCCACCAGGGCTTCTCCTGGGGCATCCCATAAGCATTACCAACTTCCCAGTCCCCACACAGAGCTCTGGGAACACTGCTCCCCAACTGCCTTGGCCATGATGCTCGACTCATGAGTGAACCCTCCGTATGTTGGTCACCTGAGCCAGGGACATGTATGGAGCTTGGAGATCTCCACTGCCCTGGCCCACTGCCACTCACCCGTCATCAAGTTTGGTTCCTCATCCCTTCTCAACATCGCTCACATTTATCCACTTCCTTCCCTCCCATTATGATCTCAATCCAAGCCCCTTAGTCTGGTCTACTCTGGCCTCGGCATCCTGCCTGGGCCCTCTGCCCTCTCTGTTCATCCTGCATCTGCTATCTGGCAGATCAGTCCAGGAGCAAATCAGACTGTGTCATGCCCTAATTAACAGCCTCTAGTGGCTTTCCTATCACCTTGGCTTAAAGTTCTGACATGGCCTGCCTTTTGGTTTAGCCTTAACCCACAGATTCTCTGTTTTTCTTGCCTCCAGGCCTTTCCATTTGCCTCTCTCTTTCCCTGAGACATTCTTCTGACTCCTACATGTCCTCAAAGTCACTGCTCATAGGCATCACCACCTTCTGCAAGCCTTCCCGTAGCCCTCTGGCTGGTGCTGCCCTCCCAGAGCTCTTGCTACTCACTGTTGTTACTGTAGGTTCACAGGCCTGGCTCCCCCTGGGTTGGGGGGCAGTTTAGTTTTTTTGCCCCTAGTGCCAGCAAAGTGCCTGAGCAGGTGGAGCTCAATGCATATGGATAAAACAAATGGAAAACAATTCCAGCAGGAGGCAGGATGGAGGAATACCTGGTACCATTCTCAGTACAGCTGGCAAGACCCCTTCATGTTTTGCATTATGCTATCTTGCAGCTTTATCCCTTGCTCCACCTCATCCTGAAACCAATGTCCAGCCCCTTAGCCTTGGTCATCTGTTCCCCTACAAACATTCTCACTCCTTTGTGCCTTTGCTCATGTGGTTCCTCTGTGCTGGAATACTTGTTCCCTTCTTCTCCATCTGGGGAACTTCTACTCATCCTTCAGGGCCCAGCCCAAATGTCACCTCCCCTGGGAAGCCTTCCCTGCTTCTGAGGAAGAATGAGTCATTCCTTCCTTGATTCCCACCGTTTTTGTCCTCACCTCTTTAGCTACTGAGGTTCAACTTGTTTTCATTTGACCTTGTTCTAGACTGTGAGCCCTTTGAGGGGAGGGGACCATCCCTTCATTCCAGCTCCTCAAAGCCCTCCCAGCCCCTGGCAGTGCAGGAAGCACACTGAAGGAGTGGGGAGACAGTGCTCAGGCCCAGAAAGAGCTGTGGAGGAGCCAGGTTCTTAGCCATGCTGCTCTGCAGGCTTACCCTCTGAGGTGGCTGAGGCTCCCCAGCCCGAAACTTGGCCCAAGCTCCTTGAGGGCAGGGGAGGAGAAGCTGTTGGGGGCAGTTCTGAATGTATTCAGATTCCAGACTTGAGAAAGTCTATCCCCAGAACTTGGAGAATATCTGGGTGAGATTGCTAGGCTGCTGGGGGCAATCTTTCAGGAATGACTGAGAAGGAAGGGAGAGGAGTGTACAGGTATAGGGGGCAGGGGCAGCCTGCATTTTTATTAGGACAGATGGTGGATTCTACCAACTTCTGGTAAGTTGGAGGGTGCCAGGCAGGAATCTGAGGCAGGTTATTAAAAGGATGACCCTTGAACCCCTGGAGGAGGGGCCAGGGGTCATCGCACACTAAGACTACTTCTTTCCAAGTTAGAGTTGCTAGACCAGCAAGCCAGGGAGTTACTGCAGGCACAGTGTCTCTCTGTAGGACATTTGACATCTTTTATGGAATCCTTATGAGATTTCGTAAAGCAAAGACATCATGCTGGTGGGAACTAATATTCTGTACTATTGTAATTGGTGGATAGATTGACTTATATTCAAGAGAGCTAATTAATAGGTCAATGTCATATGAGATGGTGGTATTTAGTGCAGGACCACAGGGCTATGTCCTTACCATTGATCCAATATGTTCACCATTGACTGGATGGAACTTTGACCACCTGATGATCAAATTAACCAAGGACACCACCTGGGAAGGCTCATAAATTCAGAGCCAGAATCTAAAAAGAATCAATAGACTGGGAAGATGGAAGGAATCTAAGAAAGTGAAAGAGGATAATGAAAAATGCCACACTCTGAAACTAAATTTCTAAAATTGGAATGGGTTCAACATAGTTTAGTAGCAACATACTTAAGATTTGGGGATTTTCAATGGTCACAGACTCAATCATGATGTGGTTGCCAAAAGTGCATGTTATCTTATGCTACATCAACAAAAATATGGTATGTAGAATGAGGAGATGTTAAGAACATACAAGCTATCAGAATCCCTATTTTTAAATATTTGAAGGACTGTAGCAGATATAGGCCATGCCTGGATAGGCCCCAGATGGTGGATCCCAGTCGGGCCGCATGCAGGAGTCTGGAGAAGTAGGTAGGTTGCCAAATTTGACAAATAAAAATATAAAATGTGAAGTTAAATTAAATTTGAATTTCATATATAGGGCATTCTTTTTTTTTTTTTTTTTAGCGAGAGATAGAGAGAGAGGGACAGACAAGGGATAGACAGACAAAAAGGGAGAGAAATGAGAAGTATCAACTCAGTTGCAGCACCTTAGTTCATTGATTGCTTTCTCATATATGCCTTGACTGGGGGGCTTCCAGCTAAGCCAGTGACCCCTTGCTCAAGCCAGTGACCTTGGGCTCAAGCCAGTGACCTTGGGCTTCAAGCTAGCAATCTTTGGGCTCAAGCCAGTAACCATGGGGTCATGTCTATCATCCCACACTCAAGCTGGCGACCCCATGCTCAAGCTGGTGAGCCCACACTCAAGTCAGATGAGCCCTCACTCAAGCCAGTGACCTTGGGGTCTTGAACATGGGTCCTCAGCATCCTAGGCCCATACTCTATCCATTGTGCCACTGCCTGGACAGGCTACATGGGACATATTTATACTAAAAAATTATTCACTGTTTATCTGAAATTCAAATTTAACTGTGTATCCTGTTATTTTATATGTTAATACTACCTGGGACTCACCCCAGACCTGCTGAATCACAATTTCTGGAGGTGAAATTGTTGATGTTCCCCAGGTGCTTCTGGTATAGAGTATGGCCCAGCAATAGAGAGCCCTGTCAGAGCAACAACTCTCAGATTTTATCAGGTCTCAGAGTCACCTGGAGGGTTTGTTAAAACACAGACGGCTGAGCCCCACCCTGAGAGTTTCTGACTCAGTAGATCTGGGGTCTAAATTCTCAGATCTCATGTCTGAGAATTTCCATGTCTAACAAGCTCCCAAGTGCTGTCCTTTGATGGCAAAGAGAGGAGAAAGGCCCTAGCAAATCTGCCCCACTGTCACTTTGTCCATTCAGATTCACCCACTGCCAGCCTTTGTTCCACAAGACAAAGCCAGAATTCCTGCAGGAAAGTCATCTAGAGTGCCACCTAGATGACTTCAACTTCAGCTAAGTTTAAGACAGAGGTTTTTTTTTTCTCTAACAATCAAATCTTTTTTTTTTTTTTTTTTTTTGGTATTTTTCCAAAGTTAGAATTCTGAGGGGAGGCAGCCAGACAGACTTCCGCATGCGCTGGACCGGGATCCACCCTGCATGCCCACCAGGGGGCAATGCTCTGCCCATCTGGGGCGTTGCTCTGTTGCTGCCCGAGCCATTCTAGTGCCTGAGGCGGAGGCCATAGAGCCATCCTCAGTGCTGGGGCCAACTTTGCTCCAATGGAGCCTTGGCTGCGGGAGGGGAAGAGAGAGAGAGGAAGGAAAGGGAGAAGGGTGGAGAAGCAGATGGGCGCTTCTCCTGTGTGCCCTGACCGGAAATCAAACCCGGGACTTTCACATGCTGGGCTGAAGCTCTATTGCTGAGCCAACCAGCCAGGGCCTAACAGTCAAATCTTTTTTTTTTTCTTAAAATTTTAAAGACTTTATTCATTTGAGAGAGAGAGAGAGAGAGAAAGAGAGAGAGAAAGGAAGAGCAGGAAGCATCAACTCTCATATGTGCCTTAATGAGGCAAGCCCAGGGTTTTGAACCAGCGACCTCAGCATTCCAGATTGACGCTTTATCCACTGTGCCACCACAGGTCAGGCCTAACAATCAAATCTTAAAAACAAACAAACAACAACTAAGCAGTTCACTTCATCCCAGGATGACTGAGTTCCCCATTACAGGGACTGTTCAAACAGAAGCTAGATATTACAGTCACTCAAACACTGACCCAATATCTACTCTGGGCTCCACCTTATGAAAGGCTGAGGATTTGGAGATGAAGAAGACCCCACCCTGGCCCTCTGGGAGCTTACAGCCTGGGTTGGGAAACTAATAGTTATCAGGTATAGGGTGATAAAACAGAATTTGAGGAGTGTCTGCAGCTTTGGTTGGTTGGTCAGGGCAGGCTTCCCAGGGTGTGGGAGGGGCTGGAGGCAGGGACACCGGAGCAGGTGAGGCCTGAAAAGCATTCAAGAAGTAGACAGCCTGACCAGGCAGTGGCGCAGTGGATAGAGCATCGGACTGGGATGCAGAAGACCCAGGTTTGAGACCCCGAGGTCGCCAGCTTGAGCGTCGACTCATCTGGTTTGAGCAAAAGTCTACCAGCTTGAACCCAAGGTCGCTGGGTCCAACAAGGGGTTACTCAGTCTGCTGAGGGCCCACAGTCAAGCTCATATGAGAAAGCAATCAATGAACAACTAAGGTGTTGCAAGCGCAATGAAAAACTAATGATTGATGCTTCTCATCTCTCTCCGTTCCTGTCTGTCTGTCCCTGTCTATCCCTCGCTCTGACTCACTTTCTGTCTCTGTAATAAATAAATAAATAAAAAATAAAGACTTAAAAAAATACTTTAATAAAAAAAAAAAAAAAAAAAAAAAGAAGTAGACAGATTTGCCTGACCAGGCGGTGGCACAGTGAATAGAGTGTTGGATTGGGACATGGAGGACCCAGGTTTGAAACCCCTAAGTCACTGGGCTCATCAGCTTGAGCATGGTATCACAGACATGACCCCATGGTTGATGGTTTGTCTCCAAAGGTCTCTGGCTTGAAGCCCAAAGTCGCTGGTTTGAGCAAGGGGTCACTCGCTCTGCTGTAGCCCCTTGGTCAAGGCACATATGAGAAAGCAATCAGTGAGCAACTAAGGAGCTGCAATGAAGAATTGATGCTTCTCATCTATCTCCCTTCCTGTCTGTCTGTCCCTCTCTCTGTCCAAAAAAAAAAAAAAAGACTAGGTATATGATGCATACGATGCAGCCATTTACTATGTTGGGGAACATGAAGGGCAGATGGAGAGTGTGGTGAAGGTGAGGAGCTGGGGGGGGGGGGTTGAAGCAGGCAAATATGAAATGTAACCCTAACCCTAATTTGCCAAGGTTCCTAGGGACATTGACACTGAGTCTCTTTGGAGGCAGAGCACCAAATGGGAAATCTTTCTCTACAAGCCTTGAGACCCTGAGCAAGTCTCTCCCCTTTCTGGACCCTGGAGTGGGGACAGGCCCTTTCCTATTCTGGAAATCTAGGTGGTACTAATTACATATGTATACTGCCAAGCCTTCAGTCCACTCCCTTCCTACTGATGTAGCCAGTGGCCAGAGACGCAACGGACACGCCAGAGCTCAGCTCTGGGTCAGGTCCCAAGGGCAAGCCCAGATGCTGGACTAGCCAAACCTATGTGCAGATTAAGTCATACAGATCTAAGCAATTAAAGAGCCAGACCCCTGTTTTCCAAGCTTCATGGTTGAGTCCCTGTGCTTGCCTCTTGCTTCCAGACCCAAGTCTGAGTCCATTGAGCAGAGCTGACCAAAGACAGGATGGAACAGTCTGGCTGCTGGTACCTGCAAGTCCAGCCTTGCTGGTGGAGATTAATTGAAGGTGAAACAGTCCATCTGTATTGCAGGGTCCAGTCTGCTGAAAGGCACGGAGGCCTCTCAGCTAATGAGATCATCACTCATCCTGGGGCTCGGAAGGGTGGGATGCTCAGATTCGTAGTAACCTGGCCAGATCTGGGGAGAGGTTAGCAGTGGACCACATAACTGTCTGAGGGGAGGACTGGGCCCTGCCCTAGGGAACCCTGGTTTGAGAGAAGACAGGGCTACGGTCTTTGGAAATTCATAATCTTAGTGATCTTGTCATGTGACTTAAACTCTGTGCCTCAGTTTCCTTCTCTATAAAATCAAACTAATAAGAACACCCTCCTCACAGGTTTGTTGTAAAGGATGAATACATGTGAAACGCTACCACAGTGCCTAGCACGCAATGAATGTCTCATAAATGGCACCAGTGGTTGTTGTGACTATTTGTCAGTGGTGACTGTCCAGTTTTGGACATGGTGGTATGAGGCGTCCCTAGACATCCAGGGGACAATGTCTAGGAGCCTCAGATCCCGGGTCTGGCACTCAGGAGGCTGAGATCAGGCCTGTTTTGGGATTGTCAGTACATAGAGACTGAGACTGGAGAGTGAACAAGGTTGATGGTCATGGAGGGAGGAAAGAGCAGAACCAGGAGCTCAGGGCAGGGGGTGGGTGTCATTCCGAGGAGCTGGCTGAGGTGACATGGGCCACTTTCCTACTACTGGCCTCAGCCAACTCCTCCCCTTCTCATCTCACTCCCAGAGCCTCAGCCTCCAGCAGCCATGGTACCAACCCAGGGGTCCCCTTTGCTCCTGGGGTTCAGAAGCCTCTCTCACCAGGGGGCAGCACTCACTTCCCTGGGGGCCCCCACCTGCCAGAGAACCACCTCCCTAGTAATAATGTCAGGACTCAAGGCCTCCACACTTTCAGCAGTACAGGTTCCCACAGCCTCAGGTAAGCGCTTGACCCACAGTCACACACAATTTAACCACATTCTTGCTACTACGGCCTTCCTGCTGTCTCACAGGCCCAGGAAAGCAGGAAGTGGGTGGACAAAGAGCACTGGATTTGGAGTCAGAGGACTTAAGCTTGAGTTTTAGTTCACGCATTTCTTCCTAGGTGATCAGGGAAAGTCATTAAACCTTCTGAGCTCAGTTTTCTAATCTGTAAAATGAAGACAATATTCCTTACCTTACAGTGTGGTGGGATCATACATTCTTTCAGTGACAAGCTTGTTATGAAGACAGATCCTAACTACACCCTCTCCCTGCACCCTGGCCTGGTGCTTCGGGAAGCAAATAAGAGATCAGAGGACATATACTTGGCCTGGGATGGTCAGGGAAGTCTTCACAAAGACAGTGGTGTTTGAACTGGCCCTTTGGAAGGTGAATTGCTCCTCATAAGGCAGGGAAGGTCTAGGTGGGGGACAGCACAGGCTGAGGGCAAGGGCAGGCTGGGTGCAGGGCCTTGGGAGTGAGAGGACCGGGATGGAGTGCGATCCCTGATGGGAGGTGCCTTCCTGTGAGGTGGGAGCTGCGAACACGGTGTGAGCCCTTCTAGAGAAAAAGCCTAGTGTGGGAGAGTGAGTGGAGAGGGATGTGCCTTCTGAATTTCCTGGAGGAAAAACTTCTTTGTAGCTGTCAGAAACATGATAGAACTGACAAATGCACATGAAACCACGTACTTAGGTTGTGAAACTAAGTCCAGGTCTTTGTAAAAATGAGTATGCTACAACAATGGTTTGTCAAGATATTTTGTCAGGCTGGGAAAGAAAACCCATCTCCATTTTGTCCAAGGAAGCTCGTTGTGTCTCACACCACCTCAGTGCCTGGCACTGAAGCCAGGCTGTACCTATTACACCGATGTGTCCCCTGGAACACTGGGAAAAGGGGCTCTTTTGTCAACCCTTTTCTGTGGGGACCCCTCTCCAGACCTCCAGTCCCTGAGCAAATCCAGCCAAGTGGCTACAACTGGAAGTCGTCACCATACTCCCTGCCCAGGAAAGGTCCCTCAGCTTTAGGGATAGGTCAAGCCCTTATGTCACAGCTATTCAGTGAGTGGCCACTCTGGGGCCCAGGAGAGGACAAGAGAGAGAGACATGAGGGCGAAGCAGTGATTCCTGTAATGTAGCAAGGTATGTGCTGGGATGGGGGACATGTAGAAAATTAACTGAGCTGTGATGTGTGTGGGGAGGAGCCTAGTTGGGAGGTCTTCCTGGAGGAGTGATCTTGAAGCATAGTAGGAGCTAGAGGGATAAAGAAGGGAAGGAAGAAAGTCTTGGGTAGAGTGAGAGTTGCACAGGAAGAAAGCTTAAAGAGGAAAGAGAATGGGCTTGCACACAGCTGAACACAGTTAGGAGAGTGGGCAGAGGGGCTAGGGCTACACCCTGCAGGCAGTAGGGAGCCAGTGAGGGCTGTTGAGCTTCTTGGGAGGTCATGGTCAGATTTGCTTTTTTAAAATTTATTTATTTATTTATTTATTTATTTATTTATTTATTTATTCATTTTAGAGAGGAGAGAGAAGGGGGTAGGAGCAGGAAGCATCAACTCCCACATGTGCCTTGACCAGGCAAGCTCAAGGTTTCGAAACAGCGACCTTTATCCACTTGGATAAAGGTCCACTTTATAAAGCATCCAGGTCGATGCTTTATCCACTGCGCCACCACAGGCCAGGCTAGATTTGCATTTTGGAAAGCTCTTTCACTGCTACCCTGTGCTTTCACTTTTGCTGGCCCTTAACCATTTAGAGAGAGATGTGACCCCAACTCACATTAACCCAGTCCACATAATCAAGACAGATATAAAACTTGAAATGTATTAATAAAGAGACTCAATAAAATTTAAAAAAAAAATCAAGATGGACGTGTGACCCTAGCCAGGTAGCTCAGTTGGTTAGAGTGTGGTCCCGATATGCCAAGGCTGCAGGTTCAATCCCCAATCACAAGAATCAATCAATGAATGCACAAATAAGTGGAACAACAAATCAATGTTTCTCTCCTTTCCTCTTTCTGTCCCAAATCAATTAAAAAAAAAAAAAAAGACAACATGCGCAGATCAGCAAGTGGCAGAAAAGCCAGACTAGGTTCACATCACTTACTATGTACCCTAATGTGACTTAACCTCTGTGCTCAGTTTCCTCATTTGTAAAATGGTGTTAATATAAGTAATCCCCCAAGGGTGAAGGAATTAACTCTTTAGTTAAGAGAACTTAGTTTTATGTGTAAAAGTGTTAATTGCTAGTATTACCATAGACAATGCCAAGCAGTCTCAACCAGTACAGGCATGTGCTAACCAGTGAGATATATAGGTCAGTATATATCAAAACAGATCATGTAGATAATTTACCATTCCAAATCCATACCAACCTGTGAAGACTAGCAGGCCAACAAGGTCACTTTCCACAGATACCAACCCACATGGACCAGTGGAAATCAGTATTCACTGGTAAGAAAATGCTGCAGGGTGAGGCCCCTGAGGCCCGGGAGGAAGGTGCTGGGGCAGGCCGGCAGTGATAGGGTTAGCCAAGTGAGCCTCCTCTCTGCCTCCCGGGGACTCTCTGGGGACCATGAGGCGGTGAGGCGGTGAGGCGGAGGCGCTGCTTGTTACCCAACCCTCCAGAAGATGCTGTGGGGGAGGGGGAGAGAGGGAGAAATGCTGAATGCCTTCCTTTCAATTATTCAGCAGCCAGAGCTTCCTGCCGCCCCTGATGGAGCCAGAGGAAGTCCTTGGCCAGAGTCCCCAGGCTGGGCCTGGCTGGGTTGGTAGAGGTCTTGTTCCAGGAGGGGCATGCAGCCGGGCCTGCAGGGGTGCTGGCACCATAGCCTGGACCTGCACCACAGCGATCTTGGTCCCTCTCCTGTCCTTCCCAATCCAACCTGCCCTGGGCCCAGCTGTCCCTGGCAAGACTTAGAGCTGTCTCCTTCCCTGCAGTCTCAGTCTGTGCTATAGAATGGAGGTACCGAGGCTGGCCAAGTTCCCAGAGCCAAAATGGAGTGTCCAGGGCAGGCAATGGAAAGAGGGCAAGCCCACTGACCACAGGAGAAAGCCCAGGGAGCTTAGCTGGCACCTGGGTCCTGGGCATCCTGTTCAGCCCCCACTGTGTCTCAGACACAGGGCACTCTGCTCCACCAAAGAACACACTGGTCCAGGCTGTTCCCTCTCCCTGCAATGGTCTTACCCTTCCATTCATCCTGCAAGACTCTGCTCAGGCATCACCTCCCTGGTGAAGCCTTCCATGACCTCCTGGGGGACACACCTCTGCTGTGCTCCCGGAGCCTCACCCTCTGGCTACCACTCTCAGCATTCACCTCATTCTATTGTGAGGTTCTGTTTGCTCCCTGATCTAGTGAGGGATCTCCAAGGGTAGTGATTGGGTTGCCCTGTCTTCGTGTTTCTGGTGCTCCACACTGAACTTGGCACAAAGCAGCTATCTGTGAACATTTGTTAAAACCCAGCCTGTGTTTGCACTGATGGCAAGCTTACTACTTGTTTTTGTTACTGCCAGCTCCGAGGACCCAGTGGGAAAAGCCCTTAGTTGCTGCTCTTACTATGCCTAGGCTTTGTGACTTGACATTAGCATAGGCCACGTTTTTACACAGTTTGTAAGCCCTGGGGTCCAGCTCTGTCTTTGAAGGGATAGAGTGGACTTGCCTGGCACCCAGGCTCCTGTCCATCAGCCTGAGGCCCCTGTTCCTGTTCCTTTTGGATCTGACTTGGATTCCCAGAACAGAGGATCTAAGTGGCAGGTCTCAGGGACAAGGAAGCCTCAGCTGTCTGTTCCCCACAGAAGGACCCACAGTATAGGCAATACATCCAGGTGAGACCAGTGCAGACCACTGTAGCTGCAGACAGGCTATAGAGAGCCGGAATCAATACATCAAAACAGAGGATGGTGGGGAACCCACAAACCAATGTAAACCAGTAATATAGACCAGTGGAATAGAGCAGAACATGCAATACCGGTCACTGAA
This sequence comes from Saccopteryx leptura, assembly GCF_036850995.1. Lineage (NCBI taxonomy): Eukaryota > Metazoa > Chordata > Mammalia > Chiroptera > Emballonuridae > Saccopteryx > Saccopteryx leptura. The sequence continues at coordinate 191,047,667 of NC_089506.1, forward strand.
AGTAAGGCAGACCAGTTCCATCCAGTAGACAGACCCGTGTAAACCAGTACCGATACCATAAAGGCAAATAGTATTTGAGTGTCCCCTGCACTCTAGTGGGACAAAGGAATTCCCAGCCCACTCTGCTCCTATTCAGGGTCCTCGCTACCCTTCAGGGAGCTGTAGTCTTCCAGCCAGGGAACAGATAGCTTCCGTGTGGCTGCCTGAGCTAGGATGGAGATTTGGGATGGGAACTTGAGAAAGAATCTGTGTATGGCTGAACTGTCACTGATGGCGTAGGCTCCCACGGAGGTGGCGATCTGTGTGTCCTGGGGAGGGTCCAAGCCAGATGGCATCAGTGAGGTGTTCTAGGGAGAGCCACCCATGCGTCAGGACTCCATGCTTTCTGAGGACCCTCCTATGCTGACCTCCTCTGGGGCTGAGCCTGGAGTGAAATCAGAGGAGCCCGTGGGCTCTCATTAGCTCCCATCACTCCGTTCATCTCCTCCTCCTCCCCACCAGGATCCAGTCCTCCCAGGCTCACACCTGGAAGCTGGGGAAAGCTAAGATGAGTTAGAAACTCTATAACCAGATCTCTTTTCCTTTTGGGGCCTCAGTTTCCTTATCCGGATGACATGTCAGGAGCCTGGGGCCAGGGTAAGGCTGGGCTCTAAGTCCCTAGTAGTTCAAGATGAGAATAATCAAAGATGGGTGGTGATGTGCCTCCCCAGGAGCTATCAGCAAGAAGGGTGTGCTGGACAAACAGATAAGCCCCTTCTATGGACTGGGGTGGGTGACAGGAGAAGCCAAGGGCAGCTGCCTTCACTGCCCACAGAATCTCATTATGGAAAATTCCCTCTATTGACTCAGCTCTAATCAGGCAGGCTGCCCTGGGCATCCCCCCCTCAGGTTTCTGCTGGGCTGGGTGAGATCAAAGAGAGCCGGGCTGGGGGCTGGAGCTTCATCTGCCATTCTCATCGATCCAGATGCGCCTCTTGTTGCTAGGCAACAGCTTCCAGTCTCTCCTGGTCCTTCCTCCCCCAGGGGCTGCAGGCTAGGGCAGTGGGGGGGGGGGGTATTCATTCTCCAGATTTTCTTGTAACAAGCTAGAGATCCATCACCAAACAGGGAGCCTCCCGCTTGCCTAGAAAGTGCCCCCCAATTCTGGGGACTTGACCCTCTCACTAAAATGCACCCCTTTCTCCCCTACATTTGTATTCATCTCCAGAATATCCAAAATCCACACCTCTGCTCCATGTAAGCACTCTCAGGAATACAGGCCAGGGATTCACCAGAGAGGGGAGTGGACCCTCAGGGGATCAATGACAAAGTCAAGAGGAGACTGCAGGCTACCAACTTCCAGCTCAGCATTGGACTGGGTGTGAGAGCCATTTAATCTTGAGAGAATGGCTCTGAAGACAAATTCACGCTCCCAATTTTGAGTGGGTTGGCTTTTTTTCTTTTCTGAAAACGTAGGATGCATTTTATAGTAGTTTTTTTTTTTCTTTTTTGTTTCAAGTGTTATAATTTAAAACTGTAAATTGTGCTTTAAAACAGGTATTAAAATGTACTATGGGTTTTGGGGTCTGTAATTGACTAAATAATGCAAGTCTGATCATCTTATCACAGTTTAATATTTTGCATATTTTTTTATCTACCCGATACTGCTCATCCCCTTTTTAAAACTGTATATGTACACTTCATCCCAGCAGTTGTTATGTGGTGACCTACTTATATCATACCTTATTTAGGATGTTAATGCCTCTCCCCCTCTGAGGTCTTTGCAGCCCTTGGGGATCAAAAGTATCTCACTCTTCCCTATAGTCTCTCATCAAACCTTTAGTGCAACTAAGGAAGAGGAAGAGATGATGCATCTCCACAGTGGGAAGAGCCAGAACTCAGCAGTCGGGGGCCCAGCCCTGAGAACCGCTGAGAGGTGCACGGTCCCTGCGCAGCAGTCCTGGTGTCCTAGGGCTTGCCACTGCCTGCCGTCTGCTCCCCCAGCTCCGCAGCACAGTGGTGCTCCTGCCTGACTCCCCTGCCCAGCCCCCGTCACACACTTCAACTCTGAGAGCCACAGCTTTCTAGGGTCCTTGACAAATGGTAGCCAATTAATGTCAATTAATCTGATTAGCCTAAATGGTTAATTAAGCAGTTAATTAAAAACATCATTGACAATAACCTATGGTTCCTGAGGGATTGTGGATGGGAGGCATTATTGGTGGGGAGGGGGTCCCTCCTTGCTCTAGGAAGGGACAAGCCCCTTAAGGTCAGATTGGGAGTGAGAGCTGCTCCTGCAGCTGTGGCTTCTCCCAGTCTCCACCTTGCTCAGCCATCAGCCCATAGAATCATTATCAGGTTGTCCAACCCTACTCCAGCCACAAGATCTCTCCCAGCCGCTGGCCAGTGCTGAGAGGGTCTGGATTCTTTGGGAGAGGCTGAACTCTAGCACAGCAAAGGAGGGAGAGAGGCCTTCATTCTGGGAAACTTTCACCCTAAAACCCCAGAGAGGAGTCCTGGCCTTTATTGCCACCGCCCCCAGCCAGACCACACACCTCACAGTTTACAACCCCATTAAGACCTGGGACTTCCCCAAACTACAGAGCAGCTCTGGAGGGAAACTGTCATCCTTAAGCTCATCCTACAGATGGGGAAACTAAGCATCTCCAATATACCATGCCCTATGTTTGCACTGGGGACCTGCACAGGGTCTCTTGCCTCAAATAACTCCTAATCTGGGCATCACAGAATAGTGCAGCCTCTGTGGTCCTACCATGTCTTAGCTGGGTGGTGCTGGGATGCCTCGGTATCCTCCACTGTGATCTGGCTTCTGATAGGATGTTGTGAAGACTAAATGAGTTAGTATACATGAAGCCCCTAGAGCAGGGACTGGCACGTGGGAAATGCTAGATGAGTGCCTATGATGATTACTGAGGAAGGCAGAGGGTAAACAACCAGCCAGGACAGAGTATAAAAGGGGCCAAGAAAGAAGCAGCACTGGGCACTTGGAGGCACACAGGGGAATGGACCTGGAGCAAGCATTGTACAGAAGACATGTGAGCAGAGTCTAAAGTTCAAGGAGGTAGAGGAAGAGGAAAAAGGGAATCCAGCTAAAGGGAACAGTGGGTGCAAAGCAATGAGGCGCCATGTTTCAACTCTAGCATGTACAGTCATTTGGGTGCTTTAAAAAAATGCAGAACCCCCCCCCCCCCCGCCCAAGCCCTACACTCAGGTTCTGAATGGGCAGGTCCCAGGAATCTGCTTTTCATGGAATGTTCTGGAAATGCTGAGGCAGGTATTCTGCGTCTAGAAACCATGACTGCGGTGATTCTGCTTGTCCCAGGTTGGGAGGAGCAGAGCCGCAGTAGGAGAGGCCCTAGGCCATGTGACCCGTGTCCTGAAAGCACACCACAGGCCCCCCTGTTCTCTCCATCTGTCCAAATCATGTTCGCCCTTCAGGGGTGACCTTCCTGAAGCAGCTCTGGCTGTGTGCTTACCTGCTGGAAACATCCCTTGGTTTCTCTGCTGCCCACGGGAGAAAGGTTAGACTCCCCTGCCTAACACTAAGGCCCCTCATGAGGTCTCTCTCTCCAGCCTGGCCCCTTGCCCCTTAGGCCAGGCCCTGATTCTCCAGCAACACTATTTCCCAAGTGCCTGGTGCCCTTTTCTCCTCCATAGTTCTGCTTATGCTGTTCCCTCTGCCCAAAATACTCTTCTCCTTTTTCTCTCCCTGGCAAACCTGTATTCATCCTATTAGGTCCATCTGTACATAACAGCTCCAAAGTCACCCAGGCAGGCAACCCTCCCACCACTATAACTGCCCTGGAAGCCCAGGAGGTGTTCCCACATAACTCATATTACATCCCCAAACAGTCACCAGTTTATGGGCCTGGCTCCCCATGAGACCGAGGGTAGTATTGCCTTTCTCCAGGATTTGGAGATGACAGTAATAACTGAGCTTTTCAGTTCAGGGTACCTGTTGAGAAAATGTTTGATGAATGAATAAATGAATGAATGACTGTGCTTTCTGATGTATGAGAAGCAAGGGACAAAAGAAGAGAAATTGGGAGGCAGAGTAGAGAGGTGATCTGGACACAGTGATGGGTGAGTCACAAGGGTCATGAAGCGTGTGTCAGACCATGCCAAGCACAGAGAGGAAACAGGACTGCCCAGAGGCAGAGCCTGCTGAGTGTTCCAGCTCCCCTACCACCCCAAAGCCCCCTCTGGCATCCTTTTTGGAGAAGTGGCTGAGCTCCTCTGTCAGTCCGGAAACTTACTCACCCCAGTCTGGGGTTCTCCGTCTGACGCTGAGGGCTGTGCCAGCAGCTGGGACGGGCATGGAAGACAGACTGCCCCACTTCTCATCCTCCCCTTACCCCATGGGTCTTTCCTTCTCCCAGAGTGAACCGAGCCTGGAGTATGTGCACGTACACACCCCTGTCAAATCTCCCAGAGGAGTGTCTCGGTACCTGTCCCCCTCTCCCACTGTGCCATCACCTCCTCCCGGGCCTCTCTGCCCTTGATCTCTCTCTCTCTCCATCCTCCCTCCCTCCCCCCACCAAATGCAGCCACAGTGGGCTTCCTAAAGTGCATATTTGAGTGTTTCATAATACTGCTCCAAAGCCTTCCATGACTCCCATTGATTTCCAAATAAAGTCCCATCTCTTACAGTGATATTTAAGGTCCTTCCAGACCTGACCCCACCTACCTCTCCCTTTGGCTGCCTTGGTTCCCAGGAATGAGCTCTGTGCTATGGCTACATTAGCTCACCCAATGTCTCCTTAGTTCCCCAGGACTTTGGTGCCATTGCCCACATTGTCTCTGGAGTGCCATGCCTCTGCCTTCTCTGTGTGCTACCTTCGCTGTCACTCTGCAAGGCCCAATTTCAATGTCCCCTCTCTCAGAAGCTTTCTCTAGCTGCCACATAACTGTGGACATTGTAGTCCCAGCAGAATCTCAACAGGTCGTCACTGTCAGTTCCCTCATGCCTCCCTTTCCCACTAGTCTGGGAGCTCCTCAAGGTCAAGGTGCCCTCTGTGCTACTACTGTGCCTGGAAATAGGGGATTCTGATAAATGCTGTCTGTGTCGTCACACACTCACATGGCCATCGTCTCTGGGGAGTGCGCTGGGTATTCTTCCTCTGGACCTTTGATACCCATTACCTGAGTCACTTCTCATGGCACACATGGAAGAAGGTATTATTATGCCCATTTTATAGGAGAAGAAAAAGACCTAATTATGGAGGTTAGGGCCCAGATGAGATCCAAGCCCAGAAGATTGGCAGTGGCCCGATTCCCAGTTCTGAGCTCTTTCTTCTGAGGTCTTGTTGGATCCAGGCTCTCACCCATACCAGGGGATGCACAACTTATGTTCCCCTTCCCCCAGAAGATTGGCCCTACCAACCTTGATGCTGCAGCAGGTGGACTGAGAAAGCAGGCCCACTTCTGCCCCTGGCTGACACTGTCGCAGGCCCTATAGCCATCCTCCTCAAGAGAAGACCATAGCCAGCAGACCCTGAAGGTGTGTCCCACCCGGGAGGGGAAGAGAGGGGCAAGGTTCTCTTTACAGCTTTCACTGGCTCCTTAGGAAGCAACTACACCTATGCATAGCGTTCATACGGCCATTAAAAGCAAGCTTTTTGAGGAATCTTGAAAGACATCAGAAAATTCTCAAGACAGAGTGAAAAAAGAGGATGCCAGTTTCCCCCAACAGTGTGCTCCAGTTATTTAACTCTGTATCTGCGAAAAACGTGCACAAAGTCCTGGAAGGACATTCTACCCTCACTGCCCTGCTTTTTTCACTGTGGCTATCTTTGAGTGGTGGGACTACTGATGATTCCTATGTTCTCTTTGGTTTCTCTATTTCCCAAGTCTTGTAAAATAAAGATGAGTTGTTTTTCAAATCAAAAGACTTCAATGAAACTTAGTTTCCCCTGTTTCCATCCTGGGCAGTTCTGGGGAATTGTGGTGGGGATGGGGCTCAGTATGGGGAGCAGTCTCAGAGCCACAGACCATACTCAAAGCTAGAAATCGGAAGGTCAAGAGCTCCCCAGAATCCCGAGGTTCAGGTCACTGGGCCCAGGCTGCCTCCTGGCCCTCACAGGCCCCGGCAGGATGCTGAAGGAGCTGTGGCACTCCCCGCCAGCTCCAGCTGGCACAGCAGCCCCTGCAGTAGGCAGCAGGCCAGGGCGGGGGCGGCAGGAGGCTGAGGCCAGGCTGACTGCCCAGGAAGCAGTACTGCAGATGGATGGACAGGCTGGCTTTTGGCAACAGGGTGGGAGTCCCTGGGGGTTGGGGGCTGCTCTGGAGCCAAAGTCCACATGGCTACTGAGGCATTTCTCCCAGGCCATAAGTCAGCCTGGGCAACCTGGAACTGGCACAACTGCTAGACACCCTAAGAGCCCCATTCTGGATGACACGAAACAACAGAGCTTGGTCTCTGGGGTGGAGCTGTTGCCCTTATGTATTCATGACCCAGAGAAAATGAAGGGACAGAAACCCAGAGGTGTCAACAGGCACTAAGCCACAGTGAAGATCTCTGGCTGGGTAAGGCTGAGCCCCTTGCTGTCATAGGCCCTTCTGCTCCTCTGGGCCTCCGTTCTTACTGATCTCTCCATTCCCTCATTGAGCACCTCCTATCCCTTCCTCTCTGAACCCACTGTCTCTGAGTGCCCTCTCTCTTATCCTTTTCTTCTTCTTCTTTTTTTGGTGTGTATTTTTCTGAAGCTGGAAACGGAGGCAGTCAGACAGACTCCCACATGCACCCGACCAGTATCCACCCAGCATGCCCACCAGGGGGCGATGCTCTGCCCATCTTGGGGCGTCGCTCTGCCGCAATCATAGCCATTCTAGCGCCTGGGGCAGAGGCCACAGAGCCATCCTCAGCGCCCGGGCCATCTTTGCTCCAGTGGAGCCTTGGCTGCAGGAGGGGAAGAGAGAGACAGAGAGGAAGGAGAGGGGGAGGGGTGGAGAAGCAGATGGGAACTTCTCCTGTGTGCCCTGGCTGGGAATCGAACCCAGGACTCCTGCACGCCAGGCCAACGCTCTACCACTGAGCCAACCGGCCAGGGCCCTTTTCTTCTTTATTAAACCCTTCCCCCACTCTGAGTTCCCCACCCCTTCACTGGGCCAAGGTGTTGGAATTAAGAAGGAATTTCTCCATTTCGTGTCTGCCTGCCCCTCCCCACTGGGCCTGGACTAGTTGCCATACCGACCCACCCCCTCTGCTGGGCCCTGAATCCTCTCTTTAGAGCATCAGAGGCAAAGTCTCTCCCTGTCCCTGAGACTGCATGAATAAGCTTCAACCACCGCACTCCTGCTGCTTCCCTGGACAAGGGGCCTGGCAGACAACTCTGGGAGTTATGCGCAGGGCATCTTCAGTGTCTCAGCAGGTCACTTCAAATCCTGGGCCAGCAAGGCTTCAGCCAAAGGATCTCCAGATGAGCTATTGGGACTCTCCAAGTCTTATTTTTCCCCTGAATTAAAACCTCAAGTTTGTAGGTGGAAGGGATAAGTGCAAATAAATCAAATCTGTAAACACTGGAGGTGACCTCTGCCAATGGAACCACAGGCTTTCCAATACACAGATTTATAGAGCAGAGAGATTTAAGAATCTTGGTACTGGCAGGGCCTTTGAGTTCAGCTAATCAAGCCTTATCATTTTGTGGTTGAGAACACTGAAGCCCAGAGAAGGAAGGGACCGGTCCAAGGTCATACAAGAAGCCAGGGTTCAGAGATGGATCCAGAGAGAAAGTCTTTGGACTCCTGTTCCAGAGCCCCTCAGTCACTTCCACCACATGCCACCCTCCAACTCCCATTAGTCCACGAAGCCCTGGTTGACCCTCCCCCAGGAGAACCTGGGAACTTGAGAGGACGAGTGGTGTTATGAAAGCCACCGATGGGCCCCCGAGGCAATGGGCTAGGGTTGCTCCAAGACTTTGTTCCGTGACCTTGGAAAAGTCACGTCACTTCCAAGTCTTGTTTTGCTCCTTTGTGAAAAAGACCAGGTTATGTGAGGATGAAATGGTACCAGGTTATGTGAGCATGAAATGAGATAATGTGTGTGAAGTGATATAAGTCCATGGCAGGGGGTGAGTGTGAATAGGAGTTAGAGAAGGGGGTGGGCTCTCCCCATCTCCTCAGCAGAGCCCCCAGCTGGCTACTGAGACAGGCTATGATTGTGCCCCTGGGGGCAGTATGAAATGGTCAGAGGAAGAGACAACTCAGTAGGGAAGACAGGAGCCAGTAAGGGGCAGTCATGACAAAGACCCCATCTCACAAGGTAAGGACTAACCGCTTCAGAAAGGAACTGGCAGTCAGTGGCTTGCTGAGGTCAGCAAGAGGCTGGCAGGCTGAGGAGGTGAGAAGTGGGTGCAGCAGTGAGCAGATGGGCCTGTCAGGCTGAGACTCCCCCTTTGGCAGGCATGACAGTGGTGGAGGTGGGTTGAGGTGGGGGTATCCAGCTGGCCAGTTCAAGGCACACTCCACCTCCAGATATCTCATTGACCTTGAAGGAGTCAGTTCCTCCCTGCACTGTACACCTTCACCCATCTGCCTCAGGCTCGCCACCTGGAAAGCTGGCAGCACGAATCAAGAAACTGACATTTAACTGGGTCTTGATATCAAGGGACTAGGACAGGTCATCAGCTCCACTTCTGCTCTAAGGAAGACAGCTTGTGTGGCTTCATGACCTTGGGAAAGTCATTTAAGTCTCATGTCTCAGCTGTGAAATAAGGACAATGATGGTTTTCTTGTGAAGTTTTTGTGAGAATTGATTGAGTCAACTTGTGCCCATCATCGAGCCTGGTTTTAGGCCTTTAACCAATGCTCACCTCCTCTGGGAAGAGAAAGGCATGCTTTAGACAATGCTGAAAACTTTTCCATCTTTATCCATCTCCTCCTTAAGAAATTCTTACATTCAATTTACTAACACTTCCTAGTATTTTACAGCTTAAAAATAGGTTTTGATTCATTATCTGGATTATTTCTTTGAACAGCAAAATAGATACTAATAATACTATACTTGTTTTGCAAATTGGGAAACAGGTTCAGAAAAGTTAAGTGGCTTTGTGAAGTCACATAGCTTAGATTTGAACCCATGTCTCAGATATCAGAATCCATGATTCCAAACCTAACCACCCCACCTCTTAAAATCCAATCAAGTTTGTATTCATTCTTCAAGAATCCCTTTCTCTTCTCCTCACAGGCAAGTGGGATGAGGTAAAAAAAATCAAGGAACCAAGAAGCTGGTGTTGTGTGGGAGCAACTTCCTAGCCAGTGTGGTCTTATTTTTGGCTAGGGAAGAATATGGCGCATGTTGAGGACATGACCTTAAGATGCTCCCTTGACAGAGAAACTCTCTAGTCCCTGTCCAAAAGTGTCTGCCTTGTCTCTTGACTCAGGACAAAAGACCAGCACAGCCCCCACCCCCCACCCCAATGCAAGAAGTGGGTGAGCAAATGAGGTCCTGGGGGAGTGAGAAGTTATGGCTAAGATACAGCACAGGCATTGGAGTACCAGGCCAGACCTGGCTGCCCTTCTCTTGATCTCCCCCAAATCCATCCCCACAATGAGCCTGCTGCCAGGAGCAGGAACTGCAGGAAGCTTCAACACTGTCCAGGCAGGAGCCCTGGGAGGGAGGGGGAAGGAGGATGCAAGGAAGAGGCTGCGTCTCTTTTCTCATCTCTCCTCTTTCACCATGAATTTGTTCTAAGTTTGGGCCCACTCTCAGCTCCAGAAACTCTCCTTGGGCATCCAGAGAGCCCACAGAGAAACCTCTTAAACTCTTAGTGACTATTTTCATTTCCGTGCCCTCCATCCTCTCCTCAGTGTGACAGTAAATGCTATCCTGTGTGAGACCTAGTCCTCACTGCCAGCTGCTGCCTCCCCAGGGGCATATGGGCAGGTGAGAAAGGGGCCAGACTGTCCCTTGTGCTGCCACTCCCTGTTGGACAGAAGCCCAGCATTCAGGTGGGGGCCTGCTCCCTCCACCTAGAGCAGTGACCAGCATCTCCACAGGGTCTCTGCATCAGTTCCTCCCCTCCCTAGGGAGCAATTCCTTCTCCTCAGTTGGCGGAGGGCAATTAGACTGCAGTTGGGGAGCTCTCCAGCATCCTCATGGGGCAGGCCATGGTCATTTATGCCCAGAAGAGTCCTGTCCATGACCCCGCAGTGTACTCACTTTCTCCATTCCTCTCTGTGAAATGAAGAACGTTCCTCATTTCTGTTCCCCAGGTGCCTCGCATCCCTGACCAAATACTCTAGCAGTCTCCCAAATCACCCTAGGCTGGCCTGCAGACTCTGAGCCCCCAGCCCAGCTAGGGAGGCCCAAGATTCAACCCAGCCCCAGCCCCTCTGGGAAATGCCCCCGCCCCACCTGGGGCTCTCACCTCCCTGTTGTCCGCTGCACTCCGCCGGGCGCTCGAGCCAGGCCCTTCGACCCGGCTTGTCTGACCGCCTCCGGGCCGCCTCTTCGGCTCAGCTTGGTAGGGCAGCTCTGCGGGCCCCCACGGCCCCGCGCCTTCCGTCTCCTCGCAGGAGCCGGCGCCGCCGCCGCCGCCGCCGCCGCCGATTGCTGAAATGCTGGACAGCGCACCACCATGGAGGCGGCCTCCCGGCCGCGGGCGGACCAGAGCGGCCTGGTGCCCACAGCGCCCTCTTTAGGTGTGGAGGCCCCGCACCACCACCTCCGGCTGCGGAGACGAGGGGATAGGGCTTTAGGGTTACTCTCAACGCAAGGACATCTGTCCCACTACTTGAGGGTGGGGGCACGCCAGACTCAGGAGACGCCTGGAGTAAGGCAAGTTATTCATTTGGAACTGGGAGTGGAAATCGGTATGCTGAGTTCTGGCCAGGACACTGATCAGCAGGTATCTAAGAGAGCCCCTGACCCAGCTGGGAGACACCCCCAAAACAACCCTTTCATCGTGCATCCTGGTGGCCAGACTGAGGCCAGATCGGATGGTGGTGGTAGTGGGAGGGAACAATCTCAATGGATGAGAGAAATTTTGAGAATGGAATCGCTAGACTTTCAGTGGTGCTCGCTTGGCTTGGTTGGGCATCTGGAATCCTGAGCTTAAGTCATCCTCTGGTTACTTTTCCTGTCATTGGATGACTTGCTCCTCCTGTGGCTCCCTCCGCTCTTTCCCTGAATGAACAGTGAGCTGGCTGAGTGAAGGAAGCTCAAGGGCGGGTTCCTCAAGGGGGGTGGGAAGCCCAGAGACTGTTCCTTAATGGTAGCCAGAATGTGGAGGCCTTTGCTTGAAGTCCTCCGATGGTGCCCCAGTGGAGGCTTCCTGCCTCAAAAAGCAGGGCAAGAAGTACCTGAGCAGGCTCTAGCAGCGCTGGGACTAAGGTGAAGTAAGTGAGGCAAATTATTTTTAAGAGAGTTTTTTTTTTTTTTTAAGATTTTTAATTACTGATTTTTACAGAGTGGATGGATGGGGAGTAAGGAGCATCAAGTCTTTAGTTGCTTCACTTTAGTTGCTATACGTGCCTTGACTGGGAAAGTCCAGGGTTTCAAACCGGTGACCTTAGTATTCCAGGTTGATGTTCTATTCACTGTGCCACCACAGGCCAGGCATGTGAGGCAAATTCTAAGAAGACATACATATGACATTGAGAGTCATCCCTGGGTCAAGTGTATGTTTGTTGTGAGTCTGTGGGTTTATGTGCATATCTGCCCATCTGTGTGTATGTATAACTGTGTGCGTGTTTCTGTGTCCATTTCTGGAGCTTATGTATGTCTTTTTGCTTTCCCTTTTCCTTTCCCCCAAGTTTCTTCACCCAGCACGTGTCTTCAGTGTGTGTGTGTGTGTGTGTGTGTGTGTGTGTGTGTGTGTGTGTGTGTGTTTGGAATGCTGATACTGCAGGCCCAGCCCAGTCCGCAGAACAAAGCTTGGGGTATGGGAAAGGGTGGGCTATAGTTGCCATTACCACAACCCCATAGCCCCAGGGGCGAGTCCTCTGCTGCTCTCCTGCCTTCTGGCTACATGAATATTTCATCAGCTGGGGCCTTGAGCTGGTTTAACATCAGTGTTCCCCCTGTCTGGGAGGGGCTGCCCCTTTTGCCTGGCTGAGCAAGGAGTCAGCAGATGAAGGGCTTGCCTGGGGAGCCATGGCTGGGTGAGCCACTGAGCTGGCTCACTGTTCACTTAAGGAAAGGGAGACAGGAGCCGCAGGAGGAACAGATCATGGGTGTGTAGAAGGAGTATGGGGGAAACCAGAGGAAGTGCAGGGATGGTACCTCACCACACTGATTTGGTTTCTGACCAACCCTGGCCACAACCAAGTTTGGGGTTAATGCCTAGGAACACTTTGCCCCAGTTGGGAATGCCTACTCCTGCTCTCCCTCTCATCTGCCTCTTGAAGCCTCTGCCCCGTAGCTTTATAGTTGCTTCAAGGGAGAAGGGGAGAAGCCCCTGTAAACTGACTGCAAGCAAGCTTTCCCAGCTTCCTTGGGCCATCTCTTCTACCACTCGTGGGATGGGAGCCCTGCTAGCACTCTCTCCCCTTGTACTCCCTTGCCCTGGCTCAGAGGAATAGATCTCTATCTTGGTTTCCCTACAAGCCTACTAATTTTTTAAAAAGTGCTCTTTCCCTTGTGTTACTCATTTCAGCTCTGCGCTGGCTTTTCTCTGTTTGCCCCTCTGGGTCTTTTACTCACTCATCTCCATCCTGCTCTGGGCCTTGAGAAGCAGACCTCTGCACACCGGTTACACAGGTTCCCTTGCTCCTGACTTCTGGTTGGGTCCATTCAAGGGAGAGCATCAGCAGGAGAATGAAGGAGAGAGAGGTTAGGTATTTATCCCTTGCTGAGCTCCTCTCTAGCTCTGGCCCAGGAGCCTCTTCCCCCTTGTCCACGGCTCCAGGTCTGCTGGCCAAGTTCTGGCATTGTTTCCTCTGGCACTCCAGAGGTGGTAACAGTTCTCAATGTTATAAGTCTCTGGGTGCTTCTCTATTCATTGTTACTTCATTCTCATATCGCCACCCACACCTCTGCGCAGAATCCCTTCATTAAGCTCTCTTCAATTAAAACTCTGGAGGGGTTGTCTACTTCATTCTGGGTCCCTGCCCAATGCACCCTCACCCTTTCTTCCTTAAGTCCAGTCTCAAGTCAGAGCCCTGTGAGTGCTTGGGCCCTCTAGTACCCCCTTCTTCCTGCAGACCTTCCACCTCCTGAAACTGTCCCTCCTCTTTACCCTCTGCCTGGGCCAGGTCTAGCTGTTCCTGGTTCCCTGCCTAGTACTGCCCCTCGCCATTTACCGTATTTTCCCATATATAAGATGCACTTTTTTTCTAAATATTTGGGGTCTAAAAACTGGGTGCATCTTGGCCCTGGCCTGTTGGCTCAGTGGTAGAGCGTCGGCCTGGCGTGCAGGAGTCCCAGGTTCGATTCCCAGCCAGGGCACACAGGAGAAGCACCCATCTGCTTCTCCACCCCTCCCCCCCTCCTTCCTCTCTGTCTCTCTCTTCCCCTCCCCCAGCCAAGGCGCCATTGGAGCTAAGTTGGCCCTGGCCCTGAGGATGGCTCTATGGCCTCTGCCTCCGGCGCTAGAATGGCTCTGGTTGCAGCAGAGCAATGCCCCAGATGGGCAGAGCATCGCCCCCTGGTGGGCATGCCAGGTGGATCCCGGTCGGGCACATGTGGGAGTCTGTCTGTCCGGTTTCCAACTTCAGAAAAATACAAAAAACAAAAACTGGGTGCATCTTATACAGTGGTTGTAGATTTTTTTACTTGCATTTCCCACTTTTTCACGCAGATGAGTTGTATGAATTTTATGATGAATAAAACTTGAGTTCAATAACTTTATGTAATTTTTTTTTTCAAATTTGAGGCCCCAAAATAAAGGTATATCTTATACATGGGATTGTCTTATACATGGGAAAATATGGTATTTTTTTTTTTTTTGTATTTTTTTGAAGTTGGAAACAGGGAGGCAGTCAGACAGACTCCCGCATGCACCCGACCAGGATCCACCCGGCATGCCCACCAGGGGGCGATGCTCTGCCCATCTGGGGCATAGCTCTGTTGCAACCAGAGCCATTCTAGTGCCACAGAGCCATCCTCAGCGCCCAGGCCAACTCTGCTCCAATGGAGCCTCGGCTGCGGGAGGGGAAGAGAGAGACAGAGAGGAAGGAGAGGGGGAGGGGAAGAGAGAGATAGAGAGGAAGGAGAGGGGGAGGGGTGGAGAAGCAGATGGGCGCTTCTCCTGTGTGCCCTGGCCAGGAATTAAACCCGGGACTCCTGCACACCAGGCCTATGCTCTACCACTGAGCCAACCGGCCAGGGCCAAAATATGGTATTCTTTTCTGGAACACATGTCTCTGCTCAAATAGCACTTGATCCCTTCTAAGACCTCCCCATATAAAATAGCATCTCCTTGCCCAGAATTATTTTTTCAAAACTCCTTTAAAAGAATTATTGTGGTGCCTGACCTGTGGTGGTGCAGTGGATAGAGCATTGACCCGGAACACTGAGGTCAATGGTTTGAAACCCTGGGTTGGCCCGGTCAAGGCACATACAACAAGCAATCAATGAACAACTAAAGTGAAGCAACTATGAGATGTTACTTCTCGTTTTCTACTCTCCTCTCTCTCCTCTCTCTATAAAATCAATAAATAAAATCTTATAAAAAAAAGAATTGTTGTGGTAAAGTATACATAACACAGCAGTTACCGTTTTAACTGTTTGAAATATACAGCTTAGTGGCACTGAGTGCATCCACACTGTTGTGCAGCCATCAATCAAACCCAAACTGAAATTCTTACACATGAAACATTAACTCCCATCGCTTCTCCCCTCAGTGCCTGGCATTCACCATTTTACTCTGTTTCCATGAATTTGATTCCTCTAAGTACCTCATGTAGATGGAATTATATAGAATCTGCCTTTTTGTGTCTTAACATAAACTCCTCAAGGTTCATCCATGTCATAGAATGTGTCAGAACTTCTTTCCTTTTTAAGGCTGAATAACATTCCATTATATGTGTAGGCCATTTTGTTTATTCATTCGTTCATCAATGAACGTTTGGGTGTGTCCAGCTTTTGGCTATTGTGAATAATGCTGCTATGAATATGGGTGTTTGAGTCCCTGCTTTCAATTCTTTCTTTAATGTTTTTTCCAGCTTTTTATTTATTTTTATTTTTTAAATTTTTACTTTTATTGATTTTAGCAAAAGAGGTAGGGAGAGAGAGACAGGAACATTGATCTGTTTCTGTATGTGCCCTGACCGGGGATCGAACCGGCAACCTGTGCACTTCGGGATGAGGCTCCAACTAGCTGAGCTACCCGGTAAGGGCTTTAAAAAATTTTATTGGAGTGACATTGGTTAATAAAATTATATAGGTTTCAGGTGTACAATTCCACAACACATCATCTGTACATTGTACCGTGTATTCAGCACTCCAAGTCACCTCTGCTTCCAATTCTTTAAGATATCGGTATATACCCAGAAGTGGAATTGCTGGATTATACAGTAATTCTATATTTAAGTTTTTGAGTAACTGCCACACTGTTTTCTATAGCAGCTATACCATTGGAATTCCTACCTGGAATGCACAATTGTTCCAATTTCTCCACATCCTTACCAACACTTGCTGTTTTTTATTGTTTCAAAAATATATAGTCGGCCTGACCTGTGGTGGCGCAGTGGATAAAGTGTCGACCTGGAAATGCTGAGGTCGCCAGTTCGAAACCCTGGGCTTGCCTGGTCAAGGCACATATGGGAGTTGATGCATCCAGCTCCTCCCCCCCTTCTCTCTCTCTGTCTCTCCTCTCTGTCTCTCCCTCTCCTCTCTAAAATGAATTAAAATAAATAAATAAATAAATATATATATATATATATATATATATATATATATATATAGTCGGCTCTAATAGGTGTGAAGTGATGTCCCATTTTGGTTTCAATTTGCATTTCCCTGATGATTAGTGCTATTCGGCATCTTTTTGTGTGCGTATTGATTGCCATTTGTGTAACTTCTGTGGAGTACCCCGCCCTTATTTTTACCTTATCACCATCTGTCATACTACTTATCTGTTTATGTTTGGGGTTTTTCTCTCTTCACAGTCTAGACCTTGAACTCCATGAGGGCAAGAATTTGCTCACTGGTGTATTCCCAGTTTCAGCACATAATAGGTGCACAGCAAATATTTATTGAATATCTAAAGGCTACCCTTGATGTTTTACCAATCCATCTTCTGCCTAGCTTCACCAGCCAAAATTTCATGTCTTACATTCTACCGTTTGTATTATGAGAACAGTAGCGCCATGAATAAACCTTTCCAAAGTAGACATGGGACTTAGTGTCTGATTCGGATCCCTGCACCTGGAGCACATTCATGCTTTCCCATTCTTCCCATAGCTGAACTCACTTGCCTTCAATCTGTCACTAAATTTAGCATTGCTCACCTCCCCTGCCTCCTCTCCCACCAACCCCTGCACCCCCCACACGGCCTTTATATTTGCTATAGCACCCTTTTCTATTTCTGTGTCCTTCCACACTTAACTCTAGGGTGAACTCCCTTTCCAGGTGCCCATCCTCTCACCCCCTGGTGTCTGATCAACCCTTCCAGGGGCCTCATGCCAAGATACAAGAGCAGGGAAGACCCTGAGACCTTGTGATAAAAGATCTGGCCAAGCCACAGTAGCGCCTTCACTCACCAGAACTCCCAGGCCCAGAGAATGGCTTATAGTGATCTTGACCTCAGAATTAGCTTTGCCCTTTCTCTCTTATTCTGCACTGTGTCTGCCACCCCCTCTCTGTGCCATCCTGTGTCGAGAACATGAACTCCATGAAGGCTGGGCTCGGTCATTGCTAGCTCCATTGCTTGTTGTTTGGTCTGTCTCCAAGCTGTTTTCTGTCCTCCCCTTCCACGTTTTCCCCCCTCTCCACCCCCTAATCTACTCTGCTCCTTTTTCTCTTTTTCCATTTATATCTTTGGATGATGTGATGCAGACACACATCTTGGGGGCCCTTGGCTTTGAAGTCATTCCCTCTCCTCCAGTGCTTCTCAAAATGTTTCTTCAACCCTCGGCGTCAGAACCACTTTAAGTGCATATGAAATGTGGTGGTGTCTGAGAACTCTCCAGATCTACTGTAACGGCTATCTATTGCTGTGTAACAAATATTCCAAAACTTAATGACTCAAAACAATGACCATTTTATTATATCTTACAAGTTTGTTGGTCAGAAATTTGGGTAGGACTTGGCTAAGTGATTCTTCTGTTCCAGGAGGCATTAAATGGAATCACTTGGTGGTTTTCAGCTGATGGATGGGTTGTGGATTGGAAGGTACAACACACTTTCATTCACATGACCAGGGCGCTGGTGAGGATGGGTGGAGGGCTGGGCTCAACTCTTCTCTTCTTCTCTAGGTAGTCTCAGGCCTCTTCATGTGGTGTCTCCGGCAGAATTGTCAGACTTCTGACACAGCAGCTCAGGGATCTGGGAGCAAGTGTTCTAAAAGAGGGGAAGTAGAAGCTGCCAATCTCTTAACACCTGGACTCAGAAGACACATCACTTTCCTCTTTCCCACTGGTTATAGTCACAGAACCTACAGAACCCACTCCATTTAAGATTGTGCTCCCTCACTCATATTCAAAGATGAGGGACATAGATTCCATCTGTTGATGGAAGGAGGGGCTAGGAGTTGGTGACCATCTTTAATCTGCCCTATTTACTGAGTCGTACTGCTTGAAGTAGACCTACCACCACACAACGACTCCTGAACTTGCAGAACAGATGCTATGGCCCTCATCAACCTTAGAGCTCATACTCCTCATGCCCTGGGCTGTTCCCTTGCTTTAAGCCCAGATTTGCTACTGACTAGCATGTGAATTAAGAAAGCCTCATTGAGCCTCAGTTTTTTCTTTTATCTTTTATTTTTTAAATAAGTTTTTATTTATTGATTTTAGAGATAAAGAGGGAAGCAAGGAGGGAGAGAGAGAGAGAGAGAGAGAGAGAGAGAGACTGATTTGTTATTCCACTTATTTATGCATTCATTGTATGTGCCCTGACTGGGGATCGAACCTGCAACCTTGCTGTATAGGGACGATGCTCTAACCAACTGAACTACCCTACCATGGCTGAGTCTCAGATTTTCATCTGTAAGATGGTGCTAATAATACCTGTCTCTGAGGGTTGTATTTCTCTTCTAATTATTATAGATCTTCTCGTTGCCATAGCCGGCAGTGAAATGGAGATGCAGGTGAAAGGCCAGTGATGTTCTGATGCCTTTTACCTGGAAAAGAACAAAACCTGGGCATCTGTGTCCCTCCTCCCAGCTGATACCTTAACTGTTTACTCTGCGCCGCTGGCCCAACCCATCAGTATTTCCCGGCTGCTGTCCTTTCTCTCTCCTCACTCCCTCTCCTGTTGCCCTGGCACACCCTCAGTATCCAGCGCCCTGCTGGGTCCACACGGTGTTCATGAATCACACCGCCTCTTTCTCTTTGTGCCTCTCTGCTTGGCCTACCCCAGGCCTCTTCCTCTCCATTTCCTTCCCCTCCTTATAGCATCTCTCTCCCTTTGCAGAGCCTGGAAAATTGAGGAGTCCCTTGTGGCAGATGAGCAAGACTGACCTTGAAGCAGATCTTTAATAAAAAATGAGCAGAGGCGGCAGCCTCCCCTGCTCGCCTCCCCTGGGCTCTCCTCCTCCTTGTGTTCTCCTGCTTTTCTCTCAACTTGCAAATCCACCATAAGGGGCCATTGCTCTGGGTTAAGCATTGCCTTCATCAGGGTCCTTTTGGAGGGTACAGAGGTAGTAGTATGGTCGTGTGAAGGAAGGAAGCTTTCGCTGGAATCGGGGGAAGTGGTGGAGGAGGGGAGGGGCCACACTCTGACTGTGGGATCTGCCTGCTGCTGCCTTAGGGTTTTACAGGGAGCCGCCTCCCCTACTAAGGCTCCGTAACTGTCCTGATGGTTCAGCCACCCTGGCCCAAGGCCATCCCTGGCTGGTGTCGGGAGCTATAATCAGCAGCCTAGGCCTTATTCACTCGGGGGACTTGAATTAAATCCCCCACAGACCCAGGTCCCCCTTAGCCTGGGCCCAGGAGTGCAAGTGGCCCACTTTGAACACTGCCACATCCCAGTGATTATGCTGGTCCTCATTCCCTCTAATTCTCACAATGAGCCTATGGCTGAGGCTCATTGTGCCATCTCACAGATGAGGACACTGAGGATTAGAGAGCTTCAGAGCTGCCCACAGCCATCCAGTCCACAGTGTCCTGAGCAATGACACACCACAGTCTGTCTCACCCAAAGCCAAACCTGTGCCCCGAACCACTGGCTTCAAAGCTGTGCAAGGTTTTACTTTTACTCCTTGGCCTGGGGTCCTGGCCCCTGGCATAATCAGGGTATACAGCTCCTCTTTCTCCCTTCGGCTGGAACCCACACCGGGCCCTTGAATATGGGTCCTGTGGGAGGGACAGACCTCCTAGAACCAGGTTGGCAGTTCCTCAGCTCCTCAGTATGTTCCTTTGTCCCTGGATCTCTTGGGACCCCAGAGCCTGAACCCCTGTGAGCAGTCCACGTGGTGGTTGTGTCTCTGGCCAGTGCAGCTACTCCACCCCTTGGTCTTGATGGGTCTTACATGTGTACAGGAGGTATAGTTATGTGCATGGATGTCTGTATACAGATGAGTGGATATAGTGTGTATAAAGAGCATGGGAAAAATGAGTAAATAAATTTGCAAATGAATGAATGAGTGAGAAGTCACTCAAATGGATGAGTGAATAAGGCACTGAGCCAGGAAACTCTGTCCTCCAGGCAAGGTAGAGGCAGGAGCAAAGAGACTGTGTTCTTTATGAGCCCTGACTCCTTATAAGGTCCACTGCGACAGAGAAACCCACCAAATAAATGTTCATTCTCTCTTCCAGATTGGAGTTGTCAATGAGATGCGAATGCCCATCCAGGGACTATACATTAGACCATGTGACTAATTCTCACCAATGGAATATAGGCAGAAGTGACATTTCCCTGGAAAAGGCACCTAAAAAGCAGGTGTGTCCTCTCTGTCTCCTCTTCTCCCATGTGATGGCAGAATGCTCAAAACTCCAAGGTCCTGGGGCAGGTAGAAAGAGCCACAAGATGGAAGGAGCTTGGATACCTGTGTCATCACATGGAGAAGAGCTGCCTGCTGACCTAGAACATCAGTGAAAGACTGTTAGAGAATGAGAAATAACAATTAGTGATAAACTACTGAAATGTTAGAGTTTGTCATAGCAGCTAGGTTAATAACACACTTATTACAGAAACCAATTATTCATTGTCGAGCCATGGAACTTAGCCCTGAAACACTCAAACAGGGGCTGTGGAGACCCCCAACAGGTGTCAGTGATGAGGGCCAGCCGGGTCCTTCATCATTTGCCTGCCAGCAGGGGGTAGGAGGTGGGAAGGTGGGAACAGATAGCAGGAAGCGTGACAGCACTGCTTTCTCCTCAGCTCTCACATTAGGAAGGAGTTAATGTTGCTTCCAGGTTGGGGGAGGAACTCAGGTGTTGTGCTTAAAAGTGACTAATTAGACAAAACTAATCTACAGTGTTAGAAGTCAAGACAGTGCTTCTCTGTGGGCAGTGGTCATGAGAAAGGGCACAGGAAGGCTGGTAGTGTTCTGCTTCCTGATCTGGATGCTGGGTACTTGGGTGTGTTCAATCTGTGAAAATCAACTGAGCTGTTTATGAATGATTTCTACAGTTTCTGTATGTATATCACATTTCAAGAGAAAACCATTTTTTTTTTTGTATTTTTCTGAAGCTGGAAACGGGGAGAGACAGTCAGACAGACTCCCGCATGTGCCTGACCCGGATCCACCCGGCACACCCACCAGGGGCGATGCTCTGCCCCTCCGGGGCATTGCTCTGTTGGGACCAGAGCCACTCTAGCGCCTGGGGCAGAGGCCAAGGAGCCATCCCTAGCGCCCGGGCCATCTTTGCTCCAATGGAGCCTCGCTGCGGGAGGGGAAGAGAGAGACAGAGAGGAAGGAGAGGGGGAGGGGTGGAGAAGCAGATGGGCGCTTCTCCTGTGTGCCCTGGCCGGGAATCGAACCCGGGACTTCTGCATGCCAGGCCGACGCTCTACCACTGAGCCAACTGGCCAGGGCAGAAAACAATTTTAATGCCCAGGAGAGAGAAGATTAGAATGAGGAGAGAAAATGGGTGTAAGAAGACAAGGGGGGGGAGTTGCCTGACCTGTGGTGCAGAGGATAAAGCATCAACCTGGAGGGTGCCGGTTCAAAACCCTGGGCTTGCTGGGTCAAAACACATATGATAAGTAACTACTGTGAGTTGGTGCTTCCCGCTCCTCCGCTGCCTTCTCTCTCTCTCTCTCTCTCTCTCGCTCTCTTCTCTCTCTAAAATCAATAAATAACATCTTAAAAAACAACAACAACAAGGGGAGAATGTCAGCAGAGGGGTAAAGAAGGGGTGTGGGCAGGGTTGCGGGCAGCCCACCCCTTTAGCCATCACTGTAACCTGGGATGTACACCTTCTCTCTTTCCCCGGCAGGTCACATGTCACATAGGTCATCATCCCCACCCCACCCCACCCCCTGTCATCCCTTCATCTCACACTGGGCACCTACTATGTCCAGGTCTAGGAAGCATTCAGGCTGTCCTCCTGGCCTGAGGACACTTGTGCCCAGGAGTGTATGGCCAGCTGTCCTTGGAGGCCTGGAGCCTAAATCCACATGTTCCAACCAGGACAGTGCACTGGTAGGGGTTGGAAGGGGGAAGGGGGTTGAGGCAACTGCAGAGATGACAGCTGAAGTTGCCTTGGAGGATGTGACCCAGTTTTATCTCCAGCATCTGTCTGCCAGCAGAATGGATTCCCCACCAGAACGCATTGCACACATCCACATAGCACACACACACACACACACACACACACACACACACACACCAGACTCAACAGTTTACATGCATCTCATATACATGCCACATGCATGCCCCCCACGCTCCTTCATGCCCCAAATATATGCTCCATGTATATGCCCCATAGACACATCCCAATCACCAGCCCCACACCCATGCCTCGCATGGACACCCTGTACACACACCCCATACATGTGCCACATACATGCCTCATTGTTGTAGTTACAAGCTATTGAGTTGGCTCTGATTCCT
Source organism: Saccopteryx leptura (assembly GCF_036850995.1). Taxonomy (NCBI): domain Eukaryota; kingdom Metazoa; phylum Chordata; class Mammalia; order Chiroptera; family Emballonuridae; genus Saccopteryx; species Saccopteryx leptura. The sequence continues at coordinate 191,069,770 of NC_089506.1, forward strand.
GGAGACCCTGTGAATGAATGATGGACACGGTGTCTTGTCCTCAACAGCCCTGCTCAGCTCCTCCTCAGCCCGTGGCTTCTTTTATGGAGTCAACCCATATTTGGTCTTCCTCTTTTCCTGCTGCTTTCTATTCCCCCCCCCCCCCCAGCACTATTGTTTTTTCTAAAGAATCCTGCCTTCTCATGATGTGCCCAAAGTAGGACCGCTTTGGTTTTGTCATTTTTGCCTCCAGCTATGTTTCAGGCTTAATTTGTTCTAGGACCTATGCCATTGGGTCCACTCATTTATGTATACACTCAAGAGCCTATCTCTGCCTCCTCTACACCTGTACAACCCTCAGACACACATCACATCATGCAACTACTGACAAACAGCCCACACATATCCCTACACCAACATGGACACCACATATGTGCATCCATACACAAATACATGCACCAGCAAGATGTGCTGGGACCGAGATGGCTAGAGATGGCCTGCCTATAGGAGAAGCACATCCACAATGAACTGGACCCCCAGGAACAAAGAGGCAAGAGTGAATTGACCCTGAAAGTCCCTTCATGGGGTCCTAACCCAGACCCATTTCTTTCACGAGGCCTGACTGTCCAGTGGTCCAAGAGGAGCCCTCTCTGAGCAGTAGAAATCATGAAAGGACAAAACTCACTTCCTTGCAGGGATCTGCCAGAGCGCCAGCCCTGCACAAGCTGAGACAGCAGGCTGAGTGAGCTGGGGGCAGGGCTGGGAAGCAGAGCCAGGTAGGAGCCCTGGGGAGTCCAGGACTGGACCGGCCCCAGCCTGCACACTCCGCAGCTCTGTTCTGGGAAGAGGCGGATAACTTGGGGCAGGCTGTCAGTGTGGGACAGGGAGAGAGCTGGGTACCTGGAAAAGGCCTGCCAGTGTGTGCATGCACACACACAGCATTATTGCATTTAATTGTGCACTGAAAAGCCTCCCAATGAACTGATGGCAGCAGGTTCTCCCTCATCTTGCTTTAATTACTCCTTCAGGGACCCTGGCAGGCTGAACTTGCTTTCTAAGCCAGAGGCCAGCTTACTCAGCTCAGACAAAGCCCGTGCTGGCCCAACCCCGTGGGGGTAGGGGGAGTAGTGAGGCCCAGCACAGCCTGCGGCTGCTCCTAGGAACCCTGCTTCTTTATCTCTGGCTCTTGCAAGGCCCAGCCAGAGCCGCCACCTGGCAGCCCCACCCTCAGACCAGGAGCCTTCCTGTCCTTCCTAGTGAGAAAAATCACAAGGATAATCACCATTTATTGAGCGTCTACTGTGTGTAGTGGACCTTGTATACTTAGTCCTCTTAGTGAGCCTGACAATGGGCATTATTACCTTCATTTTACTGGTGAGGAAGCTGAGGCCCAGAGAAGTTAAGTAATTTGCTCAAGGCTCCACAACCTTGCAGGTTGGAGGGTTGGGGAGGTCTAGAATGAGGTGAACTCTAGCTGGGTCTCAGCAGCCTCATTTTTTAGACTGTCCTTCGGGACTACTCTAGTCCTCTTGGACTCTTCCTTCTGGAAGTTTCTGTAGAACTAGGAAGCATGGCATCAAATTTATAATGTAGCATGCTGCCACAGTTTTGTTCTGTCTTCACACGTTTTGCCCTTCCACCTTCTTTTTTTTTTTGGTGACAGAGGGAGACAAAGAGAGGGACAGATAGGGACAGACAGGGAGAGAGATGAGAAGCATCAATTCTTCTTTGTAGCACCTTAGTTGTTCATTGATTGCTTTCTCATATGTGCCTTGACTGAGGGGCTACAGCAGACGTAGTGACCCCTTGCTCAAGCCAGTGACCCTGGGCTCAAGCTGGTGACTTCGTGGTTTCGAACCTGGGTCCTCCACATCTCAGTCCAATGCTCTATCCACTGCACCACCGTCTGGTCAGGGCCACATATCTTCTGATGCCTTCTGAACTGCTATTTAGCTCTCTTTTTTTTTTTTTTTTTTTTCATTTTTCTGAAGCTGGAAACAGGGAGAGACAGTCAGACAGACTCCCGCATGCGCCCGACCGGGATCCACCCAGCACGCCCACCATGGGGCGACGCTCTGCCCACCAGGGGCGATGCTCTGCCCATCCTGGGCGTCGCCATATTGCGACCAGAGCCACTCTAGCGCCTGGGGCAGAGGCCACAGAGCCATCCCCAGCGCCCGGGCCATCTTTGCTCCAATGGAGCCTTGGCTGCGGGAGGGGAAGAGAGAGACAGAGAGGAAGGAGAGGGGGAGGGGTGGAGAAGCAGATGGGCGCTTCTCCTGTGTGCCCTGGCCGGGAATCGAACCCGGGTCCTCCGCACGCTAGGCCGACGCTCTACCGCTGAGCCAACCGGCCAGGGCCTATTTAGCTCTCTTTAAGTCAGTTCTTGTTTCCACTCAGCCTGCATGAGCCATGCTGCCCAGGATGGCAGGCTTGACGTGCTGTTTCTAGTATTAATATAAACACATATCGCAATAAATGTGTCTAATTCACGACAGGGGCCCTTGGCGAGGCCGGGCCTGGCACTCAGTGCCAGCTGTGGCCTCTGCTTCCATGCTAGGACTCACCAGTGTGAGGTTGGTGTCCCTCCTGCCTCCTCCTGTGGCCTAACAGTTCCTCCCCCCAACAGCCAGGCTGATACCCTGCCCCTCCCCTGTGGAAAGTACATTGGGCTGATGTCTGCTCAGTTTCCATGAGGACTCAGGTGCCACCCACCAATCACTGCTGTCAAGGTCACTTGACTTGAGCATCAGTTTGCTCATTGTCCCCATATCCCCATGCCCAGTAGGTGTCCTGGGCAGCATGGCTGCACCTACAGAAAGTTAAAGCTGCACTGGGCTCACATTGGGAGGGGCTGGGCTGGGCAGTTCCTCTCTGCTTTTCTGTTTGTAACAGACCTCCTCAAGGCATGCTGGGAGATGGCAGCTGTGGAAGTTTCAGGGCGAGGAAAAGATGCTCCGTGATGCAAACAGGCACTTCACACACACACACTACATATCACATACCTATACCACACATACCACACCACACACACACACACACCACACATCACAAATATATGCCACGTGTACCATACTACATACACATGTCACATACACATACATGTACCACACATACATAAACATATCAAACATCACATATCTCACACACACACACCCCCCCAGAATCATACCAGCTCATGCATCACCCCTATCCAGCCCCCCCAGCCCCCCAGCCTCTGTCCCTGGCAGGAGGGGAGTTAACCTAATTATTGGCCTGCAGTCTGCCTAGCACGAGGCTTTTAGCCTGTCTGGGAGAATATTAACACCCACAGGAGCCCAGGAGGGAGAGAGCAGGGCAGAGAGAAGTTATTTTTAGGCGACGAACGTGGGGTTTGCAGTGGAGCTGGGCTGTTGGCGTAGGAATGTGCTACACAGAGTGGTGGGGAACTCAGGTCAGAGGGACCAAGCAGCCTAGCTGTAACCTCTCCTAAGAGCGACCAGGACAATTTGAGGCCCCCAGGAAGGCAGGGGTGAGGGCAGGGGGGGGGCTGGGGAAGTGCTGAGAGGAGAGGGACTTGCCAAGACTTCCTATCAGAACTGTCCAACGGGGCTGGGGAGAATGTGAAACGGCTCTAAAATTGGGAGAAGGCTCGTGTGATCTTATAGCTTCTCCCCCACCCTGGCAGAGGGACAGACGCACAGGATGGGAGAGCAGGGTGGTGCTTTTCTGTTAGGCCTTTGAGAGAAGCTGGGCAGTTGCAGGGGCTGTGACTTCCTCAGGGCATGTCAGTCTGTGAATGGCTGGTCCCCTTCATTCAGGCCCTTGATCTGGGGTCAACACTCTCCCCATCCCTTAAGGAGTGCCACCAAGAATCTGCCTCCCAGCAGGGGGTACAGTAGGAACATCTCCTCCACCCCCTCCACCCCCTCCAGAAGCACATGAGACACCAGAGCATGGTGAGGCAGGAACCCAAGAAATCCAAGGGTCTGGTTTCAAGAGACAGAACCAACCCACTTGCAGGGAAGGTCTGCCCAGCGGTGGGGGGAGCTACTGGGAGACATGAGAAGTCTAAGACACTGCCCTGCACAGGCTGTATAGGCTGCAGGCACCTTGCTGAAGGGGGAAACTTTTGCAGCTAGACTGCCTGGTTTTAAATCCCAGTTCCCTTTACCTGCTGTGTGACCTTGGACAAGTTACTCAACCTCTCTGGATATCAGTTCTCTTAACTAGAATGGAGATGCTCTAACAATTTTAGTGTTGTGATGAGGAGAAAAGGGATTATGCCTGCAGAACACCTAGGAGGAGTGTACTAGTTTCCTGTGGCTGTTGTAACAATTACTACAAATATAGTAGCTTAAGCCAGCAGAAATTTATTTATTTAAAATTTTTTTATTTTATTTATTCATTTTTAGAGAGAGAAAAGAGAGAAAGAGAGCTAAAGAGAGAAAGAGAGGGCCTGACCTGTGGTGGCGCAGTGGATAAAGCGTTGACCTGGAAATGCTGAGGTCGCCAGATGGAAACCCTGGGCTTGCCTGGTCAAGGCGCATATGGGAGTTGATGCTTCCTGCTCCTCCCCCCTTCTCTCTCTCTCTGTCTCTCCTCTCTATCCCTCTCTGTCTCTCTCTCTCTCTCCTCTCTAAAAATGAATAAAAATAAAAACAATTTAAAAAAAAAGAGAGAGAAAGAGAGAGGAGCAGGAAGTATCAACTCCCTTATGTGCCTTGACCAGGCAAGCCAAGGTTTTGAACCAGCAACCTCAGTGTTCCAGGTTGATGCTTTATCCATTGCACCACCACAGGTCAAGTATAAAACAGCACAAATTTATTATCTAATAGTTCTGGAGCCCCGAAGCTTGCAGTGGTTCTCACTGGGCTAAAATCAAGGTGTCAGCAGGGCTGCATTACTTCTGGAGGTTGAAGGGGAGAATCTGTTTCCTTGCTTGCCTTTTTAGAGGCCACCTCCTTTTCTTGGCTTGTGGCCTCTCCTTCCATCAAGTCTCACAATGTAATATCTTCAAATCTCTCTCTCTCTCTGGCCTGCTCCTGTCATCACATCTCCTCTTCTGATTCTGACTCGCCTACTCCCCTTTTGTAAGGACTTTTGTGATCACATCAGGCCCAATAATCAGGAAAAATTTCCCCATCTTGATCTTTAACTTTTTTTTTTTTTAGAGAGAGAGAGAAAGAGAGACAGTGATGGACAGACAGGAAGGGAGAGAGATGAAAAGCATCATTTTTTTTGTTGTGGCACCTTAGTCGTTCATTGACTGCTTTCTCACGTGTGCCTTGATGGGGGGTGTGGTGGGGGCTCCAGCTAAGCTGGTGACCCCTTGCTCAAGCCAGCGACCATGGGGTCATGTCTATGATCCCATGCTCAAGCCGATGAGCTCGCTCAAGCCTGTGACCTCGGGGTTTCAAACGTGGGTCCTCAGCATCCCAGATCGACATTCTATCCACTGTGCCACCACTTGGTCAGGCTGTAAAGGGCTTTTCATGATCTCATAGATGAGGAAATAGACTCATCAAGTGGGTGACAATTCACCCCAGGTCACTCAGGTATAAATGGCAGAGTCAGGATTTGAATCCAAGACTGTTTGACTCCGTCTAAGGGGGTCTTCCCACCACACCCTACGTGCCTCTGTACCTACCACAACTGATAGTATCCAATGCATTAGAGACCAGAAAGCCAGGAATGGGCCCCATGAGAAGTGCACAGGGCACTGGGCTTGGGGTCCAACAGCAAGGGCTTCTATCCTGCACTGCGTGAACTTGAGCAAGTCACTTCATCCATATGTGGGAGAAAAAGAAGGGGACACATGGCCCTGGCGAGTTGGCTCAGTCATACAGCATTGGCCGGGAGTGTGGAAGTTCCGGGTTCGATTTCCGGTCAGGGCACACAGGAGAAGCACCCATCTGCTTCTCCACCCTTCCCCCTCTCCTTCCTCTCTATCTCTCTCTCTCTTTCCCTCCTGCAGCCAAGGCTCAATTGGAGCAAAGCTGGCCAGTGTGCTGAGGAAGGCTCCATGGCCTCACCTCAGGCGCTAGAATGGCTCTACGCATTGGAGAGACATCCCAGATGGGCAGAGCATCACCCTCTGGTGGGCATGCCAGGTGGATCCCGGTCGGGCGCATGTGGAAGTCTATCTGTCTCCCCGCTTCTAACTTCAGAAAAATACAAAAAAAAGAAAAAAGGGACACATACATGACAAGTTCAGAGGAGTCCTGTGTGGTGGCCTTACAAATTCAGAGACTGAAAATAGCCACATAGGATAGTCTGAAATAAAAACTTTCTAGCTAAAAGCAGTTCATGGTGGGCAGTCATGTCCTAGGGTGGTATTTTTCCCTAATAAAGGTCAATCTTCCTGACCTGTGGTGGTGCAGTGGATAAAGCATCAACCTGGAACATTGAGGTCTCCAGTTTGAAACCCTGGGCTTGCCTGGTCAAGGTGCATTTGGTAGTTGATGCTTCTTGCTCCTCCCTCTCTTCTCTTCCTTATCTCTCAAATGAATAAATAAAATCTTTAAAAAAATTTAAAAAGGCCAGCCTGACCAGGTGGTGGCACAGTGGATAGAGTGTCGGACTGGGATGCGGAGGACCCAGGTTCGAGACTCCGAGGTCGCCAGCTTGAGCGCGGGCTCATCTGGCTTGAGCAAAAAGCTCACCAGCTTGGACCCAAGGTCACTGGCTGAGCAAGGGGTTACTCAGTCTGCTAAAGGCCCACGGTCAAGGCACATATGAGAAAGCAATCAATGAACAACTAAGGTGTCAAAATGAAAAACTGATGATTGATGCTTCTCATCTCTCTCCGTTCTTGTCTGTCCCTATCTATCCCTCTCTCTGTCCCTGTATTAAAAAAAAAAAATTTTTTTTTAAATAAAAAAGGCCAATCTTCACCTTAACTGAGCTTGTCTATTGTCTTTTCACCTCTTAAGATAACATACCTATGGAATATCAAAGTAATTTCCTCCCCCTTCACCCAACTACAAATCCCCTTATGGATATAATTATTATGTTAACTGTTAATTATCCTATACCCACCTATGTAAAAGAAGTATGTGTCCATGCATTTTACTTTTTTATCCAATTCCAGAGATTTTACCTGCTTTTGCTTTCTTCCACTTCCCTAATCTATCACCGATGAATTTTATGTAACCCTCTTAAGTCTTCCCCTCTGATTCTGATACATAAAAGAAGTGGTAAAGCTGCCATTTTGTGGAGCATTTCCTCAATCTGTTGAGATTTTGCTTCTCGGCAATGGTCGTCAGTTTGGCTCAAATAAACTAAAAAATTCTCTACAGGTTTGAGCATTTCTTATGTTGACACACAAAAGTGGTGGTAACGGGTAGTTGCTGTTTAAAATGACAAGACCCATACATCAGCACAGAGAGTGGTGCTAGAGTGTGGGGTGAGCTCCATCACATGGTTTGGAAAGATACATACATTGGTTTTTAATTTCACAAGCAATACTCATTGTACATTCTGACCACTGTTATAAAGGATTTCTCACTGTGCAATATTTAACTATCAAAGTGTATTTGTTTGCTGGGGTGTTTTTTTTTTTTGGTTTTTTTTTTTTACAGGGACAGAGAGAGAGAGTCAGAGAGAGGGATAGTCAGGAACAGACAGACAGGAACGAAGAAAGATGAGAAGCATCAATGATCGGTTTTTCATTGTGAGACCTTAGTTGTTCATTGATTGCTTTCTCATATGTGCCTTGACCGCGGGCCTTCAGCAGACTGAGTAACCTCTTGCTCGAGCCAGCGACCTTGGGTCCAAGCTGGTGAGCTTTTTGCTCAAGCCAGATGAGCCCGCGCTCAAGCTGGCGACCTCAGGGTCTTGAACCTGGGTCCTCTGCATCCCAGTCCGACGCTCTATCCACTGCGCCACTGCCTGGTCAGGCTGCTGGGGTGTTTTTAACAAACTATCACAACCTGAGCTGCTGAAATAACAGAAATGCGTGTCTCACAGTTCTGGAGGCCAGAGGTTAGAAATCAAGGAGTACACAGTTAGCGCCTTCTGAAGGCCATGAAAAACCTGTCCCAGGCTTCTCCCCTGGCTTTGGTGGTTTGTGGGCATTCTATGGCGTTTCTGGGCTTGCAGAGACACCACTCCATGTCTGCCTTCATGTTCACACACTATTCACCCTGTGTGCAAGTCTGTGTCCAAATGACTCTGTTCTATAAGGACACCAGTTGTTTTAGGGGCCCATACTCTAGTGCGATCTCATCTTAACTAATTACATCTGCAACAACCCTATTTCCAAGTAAAGTCACATTCTCAGATATTGGTTAGGACTTCAACATGTGAATTTTTAGGGAAACAATTCAACCTGTTGGCAGCAGCAAAATGAAACCAGCATCAGGTGTTAGAGTGGTTGGGGTCAAACTGGATCTTGGTTCAGCAACTTTGGTACTTGAGTTCTGGCTAGGAAAGAATTCAGAGCCAAGACTCAAACTATAAGAGAAAATTTATTTAGAAAGTCTCAGAGGTGGAAGAAATAGGATTTTGGAGACAAGTTACAGAGACATAAGAGGAGCTTTGGTTAGAGAGAAACTTGCCTAAGGAGGGGAGGAGGAGGAGGAGTAAGAAGAAGAAGAGGAGGAGGAGGAAGTGGGTCCTTTGGCCAAAGGGCTTTTAAGGGTGGAGATTTTAGGGGAGGTCCCAGGGGAGGATTCATAGAATATTCATCAGCTCTCCAGGTGTGTCCTTTCAAGGTTGTGGTCTCCACTGATTGGTAGGTGCTAGGGCCTTAATGCAGCTGGTCCTGATGACAGCCATGACATTGCTTGTCTAGTTTTGCTGCTTTTCTGGCCTGGACCTGAGACACAACTGAGGGCTGCCCTATTGTTCTTGCTTTGGTGACCTTCTGTACCTGGCCCATTGTCATTGCTCTGCTCATGTCTGTCTAACTGCCTCCCACAAACCCGTAACATAAGATACATAGAGTAAAATGCCGAGAGTACCCTACATACAGCACACACACTCCAACGGCAACTCCCTCGTAAAAGCCAAGAGTACCCTACATACAGCACACACACTCCAACGGCAACTCCCTCCCTCCTTCTAGAAATTCTGGAATATATTCTAGAATGCACACTAACTGGCATGTATTCCTTCAAGACCTGTTTGTAGGTATTTACATCCCAAAACAAATAGATTTTTGGCAGTGTCTGTGTGGTTTAATTGTATGTGGAATCATATAAAACACATTTGCTTTCACTGAATAGGTTGTGGAGAGCCTTTCATATCAAATAAGTGCTTTGTTTACTTACGGTGGTAGTCAACCTGCTCCCTACCACCCACTAGTGGGCATTCCAGCTTTCATGGTGGGCGGTAGCGGAGCAACCAAAGTATAAATAAAAAGATAGATTTAAGTATAGTAAGTTGTTTTATAAAGATTTGTTCTGCCGCCTGACCTGTGGTGGCGCAGTGGATAAAGCGTCGACCTGGAAATGCTGAGGTCGCCGGTTCGAAACCCTGGGCTTGCCTGGTCAAGGCACATATGGGAGTTGATGCTTCCAGCTCCTCCCCCCTTCTCTCTGTCTTTCCTCTCTCTCTCTCTGTCTCTCCCTCTCCTCTCTAAAAATGAATAAATTAAAAAAAAAAAAAGATTTATTCTGCCAAACTTAGCCAAAATCCGACACAAAGTACTTGGTAAGTAATTATTATTATATGCTTTAACTTGCTGTAACTCTGCTTTATAAATTTTATAAAGTAAAGTTACTTCCCTACTTTATAAATCACCATTACTATGGAACCAGTGGGCGGTTAGAAAATTTTACTACTAACAGAGATACAAAAGTGGGCGGTAGGTACAAAAAGGTTGACTACCCTGGTTTACTAGCTTTGGCTTTGGAGAGGGAGGTGGGGTAGGTGAAGCCACTGGGAAACCATCCCATAGACCAGCATCTGGACCTTCTCTCTGCTGAAGCACGGCTAGGAGGTCAGCAACACAGTGCTGTGCTGGGGTGGGCAGCTTGTTCTCTAGGCCAGCTCTCCAGTGCCTCTGGTCAATGACAGAAAATACAAACCTATAGAAAAATTTCAGTCCTAGCCAGATAACTCGGTTGGTTAGAGCTTTGTTCTGAAGTGCAGAGGTTGCTGATTTGATTCCCCATCAGGGCACATACATAAACAGATCGATGTTCCTCTCTCTCTCACTAAAATCAACAAATAAAAAAATAAGAACCTGGATCGCTGCCCACATCCTCCACCAAAAAAAAAAAAAAGAGCCTGACCAGGTGGTGGCACAGTGGATAGAGCATTGACCTGAGAAGCTGAGGACCCAGGTTCGAAACCCCAAGGTCACCAGCTTGAGCATGGGTTCATCTGACTTGAGTGCGGGCTTACCAGCTTGAGCTCAGGGTCTCTGGCTTGAGCAAGGGGAACTGGCTCAGCTGGAGCCCCCCCTCACTCCCGGTCAAGGCACATTTGAGAAGCAATCAATGAACACCTAAGTGCCACAACTACAAGTTGATGCTTCTCATCTCCCTGCCTGTCTGTCTGGCCCTCTCTCCCTCTCTCACTAAAAAAAATAATAATAAATTTTATAAGAGTTTATTTGAGCCAAATCTGAGGACATGCCCAGAAGATCTCAACAGATTGAGAATGGTAGTTATGCAGTTTTTATTTTTAATTTGTATTTATTTATTTTTAGAGAGAGAGAGAAGGGGAGGAGCAGGAAGCATTAACTCCTATATGTGCCTTGGCAAGGCAAGCCCAGGGTTTTGAACCAGCGACCTCAGCATTCCAGGTCGACGCTTTATCCACTGCGCCACCACAGGTCAGACAGTTATGCAGTTTTTAAAAACACATTTAGAATCAAAGGAGATAAAGTAAGGAGGGTTATATGAAATCCATGGGTGATAGATTAAGGAGGCATGAGAAAGCAAAGTGAGATTTCTAGGATTGAATAAAAAGCAAAATGGAGAGATACTTTTACATTGGTGGGTACAGGATTAACACCATTTACAGCACATGGAGATGGTGTGCAGGCCACGAGATAACAATGAGTTTTGTACTTGTGCTCTGGAGCCTGTGGTTGTGCGCTCCAGGAGTCTGGGACAGGAATTATTTGGATGTTTCAAAAGTTCATTGTCCTAGATGCAGAAGAGCAATGGACAGGGCTGCCTGGGTAAACACTGACCTAAGGAATCCACAGGACTGAGACATGATTACTCACCATGTCCTCCCAGTTAGAAATTTACAGTCAGACCATTTTGTGTGGTTACTTTCCATCACTGAACTTGTCGGGTCTGCCAAGTAGCCCCTTTTATGTTCCCACTCTGCAGATGGGGCCCCATTCCATGATGGTATTAAAATATTTGGCCATCAAGAGGACTTTGGCACTGGCTAATCTGTTTGGAAGATGCCATACTGCCAGGCATTACCCCTTTACCATGGGGGCAGGCAGGGTTTCCTAGGGCAGTGGTCCCCAACCCCCGGGCCACGGACCGGTACCAGTCCGTGGGCCATTTGGAACCGGTCCACAGAGAAAGAATAAATAACTTACATTATTTCCGTTTTATTTATATTTAAGTCTGAATGATGTTTTATTTTTTAAAAAATGACCAGATTCCCTGTTACATCCGTCTAAGACTCACTCTTGACACTTGTCTCGGTCACGTGATACATTTATCCGTTCCACCCTAAAGGCCGGTATGTGAAAATAATTTTCTGACATTAAACCAGTCCGTGGCCCAAAAAAGGTTGGGGATCACTGTCCTAGGGGATGGACCAGCAGATTAGGACAGCATCTGTTGATTAGTCGATTGAGGTATTTATTTCACAACCAGATCAGCTGTACTGGTGCAAGCCAGCTGAAGATCAACCCACCTGGTTCTCCTTTCGGCTTCTGGTTCTGGGTGACCCTGTTTGACTTTGAGGGAATTTAATTCAGTATCCAGAAGAGGAGGAAAGAAAAACACATTTTTGTTGGTCAGCTCCCCTGCTTTCAGAAGTTGCTCCCCACAGTGAGCACACAGGCCCACTGTGGGTTGAAGAGATCCATCTAGAGATGTCTGGGCAGCACTGTCCTGGAGCTCAGAGCTGCAAATTCTGGGAGGCCGCAGGCCCAGAGCCCTCGTAGGGTCTGATGGAGGAGCTATTGTAGGTGCCTACACAGCTACAGGCCTCAGGCCCTGAGCTTCTCCTTCCTGGCCTCCCCAGGTTCATATCACTTAATCCTCTCTCACCTCTTTCCTGGTTGGGTGCTAAAAGTTGTGACCTGCCTTGCTGTCTACACAGGGAGCCCAGGATTCCTGATGAACAGAAGTGGGAAGTTATCCCCAGAGCTGCTCTGCCAATTCATCTTGTGGGGCATGGCCTTGAGTCTACTGGGCAAGGCTAATGGGAAAGGGGGTGTTTTCTTTCCCAGACCTGCTTTTCCCAGAAGCCCGCTGCACCAATCAATATTGTGTCTCCAGGCCCTGCTCCCAAACCTAGGTGCCAGTTTCCACAGCCCTCCCTGGTCTCACTCCCACCTGCATTATCCCTGTCTGAAAGTGGCTGCCCCTCCAGCCTGGGTGATCAGAGACAGGACAGGTCAGGGCGCCGTTTTGGCTCTGGAATGCTAACCCTCATTCCACTACCTGACCTGGACAGGCCCAAGGAGCCGTTTTATAGCCCCAGCCTCTGTCGCCCCCTCCAGGCTATTTGGGAGAACTGCAGTAAAAATCCCTCCTAAGAGAGGTTTGTGTTATTTTGTTAAGCTATCCACCCCCCTCGGCCTTAGAGGACTTGACACTATGCTTCCCTATAATTACTCAACTCGGCTATGTCCACCTCGGACTTAGATGGCAGCCGCTTTGCAGGACCAACCCTTTCGCCATCTAATTACCCTCATTGTGGGTGCCCCACTACTTCCACACCAGCCTCCTCTCAGCTTCCTAAAGACTGGTTCTTGCCTAGCCCTGGCAACTCATTATGGTCATTACTCTCAATCCCTGGGGCTTTGTTCCTCTCTGAGAGGGACAGGAGTCTGTGTCATGAGGCCCCTGGAAGGCAGGGATGGCAGCCAGTTCTGGGACTGGGAAGTGTATAATTGGCACTTGAAAGCAGGGCGCAGTTAGTTGAACCCAAGCTGCTAACTAGCTGATGGACTTCTGGGTGATGGGGCTGGGAGATGCTGTTTTTCCTCTGTCCTGGTCATCAATCTCACTCACTGCCATCCCGTTTTGGACCCTCAGCCCTTCTGCTGCAGAGCATCCTGGGTAGACATCTTTCCTACTTAAGTGTGGCCTGCAGCACAGACTCACCTGGGCTCCTGAATCACAACGAGCATGTTAACAAGCCCCATCCTAGAATCCTATCACCACCCCACTCAGCACCTTTGACATCCTCTGTTCTCACTACCCGCAGGACAAAGTCCAAGCTCTTTAGCCAGGCATTCAAGACTACCTTATTCCCCCCAGAAGAGCCTCGCTGCCATCATGTGCCTTATGCTACAGGTCAAACACTTCACCATTCCTTAAATATGTACACCCTGAGCCCATTCCGAGCCCTACCTGCTCCTGCTGCTGCCAGATGTGCCTAGCCTGAAGGGCTGCTCAGATGCCATCTCCTCCTCCCAACTGGGTATCTATGTAGAGCAGTCTCTGATCCTTGCCTCTGCCAAGTTGACTAGACGAACCTAGCCCTCTCTCTTATCGAGTCCTGAAATACTTTTTGGATTCCGGTGAGGCAGGAAGCTTACATAGTGAAGAGCTCTGGGGTAGCCAGCATTGAGTGCCAGACAGCCCCACCTCCCTAGCCTAATCTGGAAGAATCTCAAATATTTTAGCTTTTTAGCCCTTCCTCTCAGTCAGACTGCTAACTTAGAACTTCTGAGGGGTAGGGCCTGGAACCTGAACTGTATGCAAAGTCTGAGAGGTCCTTATGTGGTCATTGCTGGTAAATGGGATGAGCACTGACCATCCTAAACCATGACAACTTTGAGTTTTCTGTACTAGGTCCCGCCTATCAGGGTTGCTTCCAGGATCCCAGGAAATAGCAAATGGACCCAAGATAGAGCTAGCACAGTGCTTCACACATAGAACCACCAGAAGGAATTAGTCTAACAGCAGTGATGTTCAGGGCCTCTTTTTGTAGAGAAAATAAAACTACCATATTTCCCCATGTATAAGGCACACTTTCCCCGAAAAATTTGGAGTCTAAAAACTGGGTGCATCTTATACAGTGGTTGTAGATTTTTTTACTTGCATTTTTTGCGTTTTCGCTCTTGTTTTTGTGCTCATTGTTGAAGACAGTGATTCATCATCAGACAGATGAGGACAAGCTAATGGATGGGAGTTTTGACAGTGATGATTTGTATGAACTTTATAAATAAAACGAGTTCAATAACTTTATGAAATATTTTTTTTCAAATTTCAGGCCCCAAAATTAAGGTGAGTCTTATACATGAGGAAATAACGGTATCTAATTATCCATCCGTGGAATAAATTTTATAGTACATTCACCGTAAGGTTTGCCCAGCTATTAAAAATGATGTAGGAAAACACATCCACCCTTACAGTATGAATCGTGTGCGGTAGCTAATCTCCAAAGTTGCCTCAAAGATCCAGGATCCTGGTACTCATGCTCTGTGGTCAGTGCCCTCCCAACAGGCACCTGGGCTTGCCCTGTGACTTGCTTTCAACATGATGTGGCACAAATGCTGCTGTGTCAGCTGCGCTAAAGCCTTTCTGCCAGGCAGCTACACCCTTCACTTCTGAACCCTGAGCCACAGAAATCTGCCCACGCTGCAGTAGGGGTCCTGTGAAGAGCGAGGCCCAAGACCTCATGGAGAAGCCCGGCTGCCCCACGCCCCCCACACCAGCTATGGCCTGAGCCATCATCTTGAGTGTGCCAGGCCAGCCAGGCCCTTGAAACAAGGAGTGGAACCTTCCAGAGAACCCTGTCAACCTGCAGAATAGTGAGACATAAAATGTCTTAGAGGCCACCAAATTAGGTGTGTGTGTTACACAGTAGGAGGTATCCAGAACAGGCTGCAAAATGGCACATGAAGCATTATCTCAATTTATGAAATACACACAATTAAAAGGACAAATACTATTTATTACCAGTGATTACTTCCTATGTTTTCGGTTTTAAACAATGAACATGTATTACTTAAGAGAACAATGCCATGCTAGACTGTAAAACCCACTTGTTTGGTTCTTTCACCCTGCAAGGGAAGGCCATCCATCACCCATTGCCAGAAAGTTCTCAGGGATGGAACTCCGTTTCCACTTCAGAGGTCACGGCTCTGGGGAGCAGAGGGCACCCAGCACTAAGAAGAATCAGGTCTCCCTTTAATGCGAGTATCTCATTGAGGAAGAGACACAAAGCCACCTTCCCCACAGGATGCAGCTGCCATTTTGGTTGTTCCTGCCCCCATCCAAACTTTCCTCATAATACTGGCTCCGGGATGCCCAGTCACTTGAACATTAGGGCTCTATCAGAAGAAAGAATTCAGAGTGGGCCAGGCCAGCCAAGGCAGCGCCGATGTGTAAGAAAGCACCAGGGACAAAACAGAGGCCTGGTACCAGCCACTGACCTTCACCCTGCGCGGGTGAAAGGATGCTGAGGAACCAGTCCTGAGCTGACCCTTCTTTAGTTTACGTGCTGAGACATGCGATGGTGCTAATATTTTACTTTCTTGAAGCTACTGATGAAACCTCCTTACTTTAGTCTTAATATTTAAATATGTACTTTGGTTTTTTTTTTAGCGAGCGAGAGACAGAAAGGGACAGACAGGAAAAGAAATGAGAAGCATCAATTCTTCATTGTGGCACCTTAGTTGTTCATTGACTGCTTTCTCATATGTGCCTTGATGGGGGAGGGGCCTCCAGCTGAGCCAGTGACCCCTTGCTCAAGCCAGCAACCTTGGGGTCATGTCTATAATCCCACGCTCAGGCTGGCAACCTTGGGGTCATGTCTATGAGCCCGCGCTCAAGCTGGCAACCTTGGGGTTTTGAACCCAGGTCCTCAGCATCCCAAGCTGATGCTCTATCCACTGCGCCATCACCAGGTCAGGCATCTAGTTCTGATTTGTGATGAAAGAGATACTAGACAGTCTGAAGTCAGCTCTAACAGGGAAAAAAGCAGTGTTTATGGAAGAGACCTTGAAAAAGAAAATCAGAATCTGTTTTTATTGCTGTACCAGAATGACTCACTATTTGGAAGAGATGGTAATGTTAGTACAAAGCAAATTGAAATACACAGATATCTGAAATGACTTCACAGTAATGTGATGTCCCAATAAGTTAAGGAACAGCTCGTGCACTGACCGCTTTCTCATTTCATGTTCTTTACAAAGTCTTCCCCTTTCTTGATGGAGGCTTTCAGCTCAGGAATGGCTTCAGCTATCATCTTCTCTTCGAAAGGGGAGACTTTGCCGATGCCTAGATTCTTCTCCATGCCCTTTTTCTGAAAGAGAGAGGCACAAAAGTTTTACAATGAAGTTAATGAGTTTGTTACAGAAACCTGATCAGCTTGTAACTTGATCAGCTCTGCCCAGCTATCTACCCCGAGGGGCTGCAAATACCCAGAGCTCAGGCCTCAGAGGGTCCCAGGCTGGGATCCGGGCTCTGTCACTATGAGCGAACCCCGGACAATGGTTCCCATGCCAAGTTTACTTCCTTATCTATAAAATGGGCATATTAATTACCTAAAGAGAGTAATTAAAAGCTGTGAATACAAATAGGCAACGTGGCACATCAAGTACTCAATAATCAGTAGCACTAACGTTATTCTTCCCGACACAGAGCATAATTTTGGGCTCTAGTCTCTTAATCTAGCTGGTAGAGTCTGAACTAAAGAACTCTGTTTCCACAGAGCCCCCACCTCAAGGACACATACCCCCAGCAGCAATGGTGTGGAGAAATAGGGACAGTCTGTTTCTTGGGACTTAACAAAGGAACATTCGACAACTCCTTCCTTTCCGTTGATTGCATCCACAAGGGAAAAGACAAACCGGGCTCCAGCATATGCCATGGACAGGGTGGCAGAGCCTAGGAGAACACAGAAAGGTTAGCCAAGCTAGCACAGAGACCGTAAAATCCAGGTAAGCCTGCCATGCCAGCTAAATCAAGCAGCTGTAAATCTCTAGGTTTAGTCGTTGAAAATTTAGGTCAGCATTCTTCAATTCAGATTCATGAATGGCATGACTTAGCTTTGCCAACCTCAAACACTATTCCACTCCACCAAGCAATCTGAGCTGCCTTCTGAGATAGAGTTGTCTATCAAGCAAACACACAAGAAACTTAGAAACGGGTCTGCTCCTTGCCCAGCCCTCCGCAGTCTTCAACTCCTGAACTCTTAACAGCGCCCTGGCATCAGCACCGCACGCAGGAACTGCCTCTAAGAATGTACCTGCTCCAGCTTTAGCCTTGACCACTTCCGTGCCGGCCTCCTGGATCCGCCCAGTAAGGGCTGTTAGCTGGTCCTGGGGGAAGTCCACCTTGGGAGTGCACTGCAAGCCAAAGTCAGAGGGATCCCATGAGCAGTTCTGGCTCCAGTCACCATCCCCAAATCCTGTACCCCGCACTCTCCTCACTCGACCCACTGAGAGTCCTTCACTTTACCACTACATAGGAAAACAAGAGCCTTTCTTTCCTTCCTTTCCTTTCTTCTTTTTTTTCTTTTTAAGTGAGAGGCAGGTAGGCAGAGAGACAGACTCCTGCATGGACCTCGATCAGGATCCACCTGGCAAGGCCCTTATTGGCAATGCTCTGCACATCTGAGGCCACCTCTCCATTGCTCAGCAACCAAGCTATTTTAGTGCCTAAGGTGAGGCCACAGAGCCTTCCTCAGCACTAGGAGCCAACTTGCTCAAACCAATCAAGCCATGCCTACAGGAGAAGGAAGGAGGGAAGGCGGGAGAGGGAGGGAGATGGAGGAAGGGAGAGAGGGAGAAAGAAAGAGAGAGAGAGAGAGAGAGAGAGAGAGAAGGGGTAGGGGTAGAGAAGCAGATGGTTGCTTCTCCTGTGTGCCCTGACTGGGAATTAAACCCAGGACTTCCACACACCAAGCTGATGCTCTATCCACTGAGCAACCCAGCCATGGACAAGAGCCTTTTCTTTAAAGAAAAAGTCAACTTTGTTGGAAGATGTAGTGAGTTCCCTAATTTTTAAAGAACTTTTTATATTTTGGACTAATTTTAGATTTAAAGAAAAGCTGTAAAAAACAGTACAAAGATTTCTGTCACCCAGCTTACTCTCATGTAAACATCTTACACAGCCACAGTGCTAATATGAATAGGAAATGAGTATCAGTACATTGCTAACTAAACTACAGACCTTGTTTAAATTTCACCAGTTTCCCCACTATTATCCCTTTTCTGTTCCAGGTTCCTATTCAGGATGTCACTGGCAATCAAATTAAGTCATTTCTATTCTCTAACAGTTCCTCAGTCTTCCCTTATCTTTCGTGACACTGGGCAAGAGTACTGTCACTCATTTTGTAGAACGTCCATCCATTTGAATCTGTGTTTCCTTAGGATTTTTTGTAAGGTTATGAATTTTTGGCAAGAATATAAAATATATATTGTGTCCTTCTCCGTGCATTATACTCAGGGGTTATGAGGCTGATTTGATACAGCTTTGCCTGCTCTGACATAATCAGAAATCCATTAATGTTTCTACCAGTTTTCATTGTGCTGGAGCTGGCTGCTTTGAGCACCTTCTGACTACACTCACTCCAGATGGCTATGGACCCTTGAAATGCTGGACCCTGACCATAAGCGCCACACCAGTCAAGAAACTCCCAGGCCTGACCAGTGGTGGCACAGTGGACAGCGTGTCAACCTGGGATGCTGAGGTCCCAGGTTCATTTGAAACCCCGAGGTCTCCAGCTTGAGCGTGAGCTCATCTGGCTTGAAGCCCAAGGTTGCTGGCTTGAGCAAGGGGTCAATGGCTTGGCTGGAACCCCCTCCACTCCTTGGTCAAGGCACATATGAGAAGCAATAAATGAATAACTAAAGTGCAGCAACTAAGAGTTGATGCTTCTCATCTCCCTTCCTGCATCTCTCTAACCAAAAACAAATAAACAAACAAGAAACAACTCCTAGATAACCGAGGTGGGGTTGCATCCATAGCAGAAATCCTCTCAAATAACAGATGGGCAGATCTGTGTCAGTCTGTTCTGAGCATACAGTTTCTCAAAGTGAAACCTCTAAAAGGTGCTCATGATTTTTTTTTTAATTTTCCTTAAGTGAGATGCAGGGAGGCAGACAGACTCCTGCATGTGCCCCAACTGGGATCCACCCAGCAAGCCCCCTATCGGGCAATGCTCTGCCCATCTGGGGCCACTGCTCTGTTGCTCGGCAACCAAGCTATTTTGATGCCTGAGGCAAGGCCAAGGAGCCATCCTTGGCACCCGGGGCCTGACTTGCTCCAACTGAGTCATGGCCATGGGAAGGGAAGAGAGAGAAAGGGGGGGGGGGGGGAGAGAGAGAGAGAGAGAGAGAGAGAAAGGAGAGGGGGAGAGGTAGAGAAGCAGATAGGTGCTTCTTATGTGTGCCCTGACCAGGAATTGAAGCTGGGACATCCATACGCCAGGCCAATGCTCTACCACTGAGCCAACTGGCCAGGGCCAGGTGTTCATGATCTTAAAGCTTTCTAGCAAGGTCACACACTAACCTGAGAGATCAAGGGGATGATGGTTTTCCCAGCATGGCCGCCAATGACAGGAACATTAACTCGAGCTGGATCCAAACCCTGATGAACAAATTGTGGAGCTTGATTAATTTTTAACAAGCTCTTTTGAGTATAAAAGATCTACCCAAAGCACCAATATTAGAAAAATTCACAGACCTCAGAACAAAACAAAGAAATCAGAAAAGAGACGGACTTGAGCTTTGCTTAGATCTACCACAGCCCCACCCCATAGTCTAACATCAGTTTGAACACATGCAGCAAGGAGTAACTTGTCATCTTGTGAGGTCACTCGGAGGTTTACCCTTTATGAGTTGAACACTGCCTCCTTGTAGGCCCCTACATTGACCCCATCAATCTGATGTCTTCTCAGAATCAAAGTACGACAGTCCTTTCTCACAGCTCATGTTATTCCCACGCACAAACCCAGACTCATGGGCCCACACTTTGTCACAGAGAACAAGTCAAATTCCCTTTCCCTCATTTCAGAGTAAAGTTCAACAATGCCAGGAAACCCAAGGGTAGAAGTCTGCCAACTCAAAGAGTGATCAGGACAGAAAAAAAAAAACTGGGAAGGCTCAGAACACCTTGGCTCATGAGTGTCCTTGCCGAGAGAGGCTGGTTCATTTGTTAAACTGATGTACAATGCTCCCAAGAATCTGTGACCCAGGTATTTCTTGTGTTAAAAAAAAAAATTAAAATCTGGTGGGAGTCATGGGATGGAAGTGAGCAGTCCCAAAATGACATCACCTCTCCAAATGCCACAGCTGCTGAAGAAAGCAGCCCTAGGTTAGGAGCCTGCCTTGTCCAGGAAGGGAGACCCAACCTTTAGGGGGCAGGCACAGCAGGACCAGCTGAACGGAGCAGGAGCTCAGAAGCCAAGGCACTGTTCTGGCCACCAGGGACACCAGCATGAACAGACAAAACCCCTGCTTTCGAGAAACTTACTGTCCAATGAGACAGATACAAAGGGACGTCCCAACCCAAGGTAAGATGGCCACAAAAGGTTGCTACAGAAGCCAGAGGAGCACTTTATCAGCCTGGGAACGCTTCCTGGGACAGACCTAACTTCATCTGGGAAGGAACAAGACTTCCCCAAGGGAAGCATATTCTGGGCAAAGGGAACAGAGGCCAGGGGGTATAAATAACACATATAACATCAGCAGAGTACGAAATGTATACCAGAAAATTTCTGCGAGCCTACTGGAAAGGGAAGGTGGCAGTAAAAGGGGTCCAGATGGCCGAGGGATGAGGGATGAACCAGGTGCAGTGGTACCTTGACACACGAGTTTGATTCATTTCATGGTTGAGCTCGTGGCTCAATTTGCCCATGTGTCAAATCAAATTTCCCCATTTAAGTTAATGGGAATGCAATTAACTTAAATGCCATTCCGGCTCCCCAAAAACCACACAAATTTTTTGTTTTATATGCTTTTAAATAAGAAAATGTACTTTATAAATAATAAATATATACACACACACACACAGAGTAAGAGAGAATGTAAAGAAATAAACTGGTTTATGAAGTGTATTTACCTTCAAGGTCAGGTAAAGATGCATGCTGGCAGAAGGGGAGGAGACATTAGCATAACAATGGCCCTTCCCAAGCAGGAAAGTAATTAGCAATTTCACAGACAAGCTGCCCAGCGCCATTTTTAACAATAAAAGTGAGCAAACTCAAAAAACACAAATTACAAACTCATTTGCCCAACACTCGTGATTCAAATATCCACTCGTGACTTAAATAAAAAATCTCGCGAGTGACTGCTCCTCTCTCAAACTGCTCGTGATTTAAAGTGCTCGTGTGTCAAGGTACCACTGGACTAGGAGCTTAAAGGTCAACTTTGAGTCTTTAGGAATTGTTCAAAATGTCTGATAGCCTGAGGTAGAGAGCAGTTCACTTAACTGAAGCTTGTCAAGCACTAGAGGGCACAAGAGGAGCCAAGACGCCCCTTCCTCCACCTCAAACAGCAAGGCTTCTTGGCTCAGACAGCACTATGTAATATGACTTCCTGTAAGACTACAGCAGCCACTGTGTGGCTATCGAGCAGCTGAAATTTGGCTAATGTGAAGGAGGACTGAATTTCTAATTTTATTTATCTAATTTATAGCTACATGTGGCTACTGTACTGTGCACAAGTAGAGGCCCAGGGGAAATGGTGTGCTGTGAAAATTGGTAGCATATTGGGAGCCCTAAAGAATGGGCACCACTGCTTGTGAGAAGCTGGGGTATGAGCCTCAGGAAGCTGGAACCCTGGCCTGCCGGCCTGTGCCCTTTTTGTTTTACTGTGATCTCCTCCACAAGGCCTTTCCTGACTCAATCACAATCATTCTGTATTCCAGTAATCGGCAAACCGCGACTCACGAGCCACATGTGGCTCTTCCACAAAATACCAGGTGCGGGTGCTACCTCAATAAGGAATGTACCTACCTATACAGTTTAAGTTTAAAAAATTTGGCTCTCAAAAGAAATTTCAATCATTGTACTGTTGATATCTGGTTTGCCGACCACTGCTATATACATACTGAACTGGTTTAAATCAGTGGTCCCCAACCCCCGGGCCGTGAACTGGTACCAGTCTGTGGGCCATCTGGTACCGGTCCGCAGAGAAAGAATAAATAACTTACATTATTTCCATTTTATTTATATTTAAGTCTGAACGATGTTTTATTTTTAAAAATGACCAGATTCCCTGTTACATCCGTCTAAGACTCACTCTTGACGCTTGTCTCGGTCACTGATACATTTATCCGTCCCACCCTAAAGGCCGGTCTGTGAAAATATTTTCTGACATTAAACTGGTCCGTGGCCCAAAAAAGGTTGGGGACCACTGGTTTAAATGATCTCCCCACTCTGCAGAGCTCCCAAAGCCTGGGGTCATGTCTTCTGGAATTCAGAGATCCTCACACCTAGAATGGAGCCTGAGGAGCATGTCGCAGTATGAATCAAAGTGGACTGTCATCAACACTTCAGAGGCAGAACTGTCTGGTGCACAGAGGAGTGTGGGCATTTCTCACTAAACTGGTACATGACCATGTTCCCTACTTTAAAGAGGCACCCCTTATCTGAAAAGTCAGGAAAAAAAAGGTCGTCTGAAGTTCAAGAAGGAAAGTATTTGGGGCCAAAGTAAGCGGTTCTGCTGGAACTATAACAGAAAAATTAGCGAGTTGTGAAAGGCACAGAGGACACCAGACCTAGTGCTGATACCAATCCCACTTTAGGATGAGTCCAGCAGCTCAATCAAGCAACCCAAGAAGAAGCAGACAACTGGCAAGATCAGAACCCTCCGAGGGGAGCTACCACAGGTTACCCAAGAAGGGTGGTCACAACTATAAAATAATTTATATAATGATTAGCAGGTAAATCCTCTTAGTACTAGTTTTTAGAGGCATTGAACTTGGGAAAGTACAACTCACTCTGGTCAATGAAAACCCAGGGAAAGCCTGAACTTTTGACTCATCAGGGAGAAATAAGAAGAGTGAGCCGAGTCCAGTCTGAAGCTGGCTGCTTTAAACCTGCAGGGGACTGCCACTTAGATTCCTCAAGAAATGTGAGAGCTACTTCCCACCAAGGGGTTGAGCTATTAAAAATGTAAAACTCCCAAGTTTCAAGTAACCTGTAAGTGCCCTGGTACCTTCTATGCCCATGAGCCAAGCATGGCCCAGAGCAGTTCAGAGGATACCTGATGTGGCTCTTACCTTCAGTTCTGCAACGAAAGCGTTGGCTCTGACAACATCCAGGGTTGTCACTCCAAAGATCTTATTGGGGTTGTACACTCCATGTTTCTTGAAAACTTCAGCAGTGATTGGGATGGTCGAGTTAACCTAATAAATCCAAGAGACAGGCATAATTTACCCTGATTCTGAGAGCACGGCCATATACCATCAGGAACGGGACATAGTGTGTGGACTTCCTAGTTCACCAGAGAGCTTTCCTCCCTCCACATAAACAAAGAAACCCTGCAGCAGACACTCTTGCCCTTGGTGGCCTCTGAATGCAGAATTCAAAGATGCATGAGACCCTTGAAACTTAAAATACATGGTGATGGCTCCACAGGGCATCTTTGGCTCTAGCTGGAACTTACACCTGAATAGCCAATGCTAACAACAGACAGCACAGCACAGGGGTAAAAGCTCAGATGACGTAGGGTCAAATCCCAGTTCTGTTACTCCACATGGTAACCCTGGGCAAGCTACTTCAACTCCCCAGGACTTGGGTTCTTTATCTGTAAATGGGGGAGAAAACTACCTCAGAAGGCTGTTGTGAAGATTAAATGGCTTAATATATGGCAGGTGCCTAATGCTTTACCTGATTCATACAAACAACAAAAAAACCCCTAGCAAGACATGTATCAGGCACTAGTTAGCCACTCCCCAACAAAATAAGCAAATGTGGCCCTGGCCGGCTGGCTCAGTGTATAGAGCTTTGGCCCGGCGTACGGACATCCAGGGTTCAATTTGCAGTCAGGGCTCTCAAAAGAAGCAACCATCTGCTTCTCTTTCCCTTTCTCTTTCCCTTCCACAGCCAGCAGTTCAACTGGTTCGAGCGTCAGCCTAGGCGCTGATAGCTCTGTTGATTTCAGCATCGGCCCCAGATGGGGGTTTACAGGGTGATCCCAATTGGGGCACATGGCAGCAATCTGACTATCTCCCCTCCTCTCATGTAACCCCCCCCCAAAAAAAAAGCAACTGCTTCCTACTTCTGACCAACTAGCCCCGAGCAGGCTGGGAAAGGCAGGATCCTCTTCTCGGAGGCCACTGTCATAAGCTCTGGGTGCTTACCAACAGTGATGTTCCTCTATCAACATCACGATCACGGCACTGTCACTCAGCTCCTTCCCACACTCAGAGACCAGAACCCAGAGTCAATCAGGAGGGAGGAAGGAATGGGGCTGCTGTTAAATACAGCCTTGGGCCTGCTAGGGCAGGCGAGGGGGCCACGGCTGTCTTCTCAGGATATACAGCACTCAAGAGTCTCTGAACTGAAGAATAAGCTCCCTGCGAGCAGGACCTTGTGTGGCTATGTTATACGATAAATGTGTAAGTTTGAGAGGAAAGGGAAAGATAACATCGGGGAACCAGGAATTGTAGGCCCTGGACAGAACACAGTAAAAGGAGTTCACAGGCTACCACAATGATGGCTGAAAGAAGCCTTAAGAATGGACTTGTTGGCCCTGGCTGGATAACTCAGTGGTAGAGCATCAGCCCAGTGAGTGGATATACTGGGTTTGATTCCTGGTTAGGGCACACAGGAGAAGTAACCATCTGCTTCTCCACCTTGCTGCCACAGCCATGGCTCAACTGGTTCAAGTGCATCAGCCCTGGGCGCTAATGACGGCTCTGTGTAGCCTCCACCTCAGGTGCGAAAAATAGCTCAGTTACCAGCATGGCCCTAGACTGGGGCTGCCAGGTGGATCCTGGTTGGGGCACATGTGGGAGTGTCTATCTCCCCTCCTCTCATTTGGAAAAGAAGAGAGAAAAAAAAAAAGACTTATGTTCCAGATAGAGAAACTAAAATTTAGATAAGGGAAGTGATCTGCTCAAAAGCATACAGTTAATTGATAGAATAACCAAGTTAAAACTCACTTAGTCCATGTCAGAAGGAATCCTTAGGAAATAAATGTAAGGACTGCTTTTTAGTTCATCCAACTTACCATTTCACTATGTTAGTCTGATTATTCTCCTTCTCACACATTAGCACACTTTTGCTGTGAGCTTTCATACAGTATCAGCAGTCTACCTGACAGCAGCACTCACCGGATTAGCAATGATGCAGATCATGGCTTCAGGGCAATGCTGGGCACAGGCAGCAGTCAGGGTGGCCACAATTGTGGCATTGGTGTTGAACAGGTCATCCCGTGTCATGCCTGAGAATGATACAATTCAAGATATTCACAAAGGACAGAACATATTTCTAAGTATGTGTCAAGTGCTGTGTGTAAGCTGTTACAGGAAATTCAAACGTGAGACCGGGTCCCTGTTTCAAATTAATTTATCTTGTAAGGAAAACAGTCCAGTGTGACAGGTGCCCAAACTGGTCTGTGGGGTTAGAGGGTGGAGGTTGGGGTTTGGGGCTGGGAATCAGGAAGGGTGCTATCTGAGGAGGATCATCAAAGGTCAGGAAGAACTCCCAAGGTGGAGACAGGCGGAAGAAAGGGCATTCCAGGCAGGGGGGAATGCAGCAAACTGTGGAGGCCTTGATCTTTACCTCATAGGCAATACAGAGCTTTTGGAATTTTTCTGCAGCAACCACTTCCTCATCTGACTTGCAAGGAGATGCTAGGGAAGATTTCAGATACACACCTGGTTTCCTCGGGACTCCGGCCGGAATAACCACCAAATCACAGCCTTTCAGGCAGTCTGGCAGCTGCTCAGGTCCGAGGTAGCCTAGAAAAAACACCCATTAGAGCAATCTTACTGTTTGTGACCTGCAGGGGCTAGCACACCTGTGGAGACAGAGCCCAGAGGATGGCCCCACCTGCGCCCAGTGCTGACCACAGGCCACAAGAAAAGCTGGCAGGCCCACCTACGATGTTATTCCTTCCCTTGGGGACTACCACCCTGTGAGTTTGAAATGTCCCCCCTTCACTGTACTTTTTCTCCAGCCTCCATTTGCACAGGCCCCAGATTCAGAATGGATTAACCCTTCAGGTGTGCATAAAGCCAAACCCAGTCAGCTGCTAATCTCTACTCCCTAGCATCTGTAAGTTCTTCTCAGCTCCCAGTCAGAACATGTGCTTATTTTGTATCATAATCATCCTAACAAAAATTCCATTTCAGGGTTGAACTAGAAGGTACGCTGAAGGCCATGAAAAACACAAAACAAAACGAAACAAAACAAAACAGGCCCTGGCTGTTTGGCTCAGTGGTAGAGCGTCAGTGCAGTGTGTGAATGTTCCGGGTTTGATTCCTGGCCAGGGCACACAGGAGGAACGCCCATCTGCTTCTCTACCCTTCCTGCAGCCACGGCTCGATAGGCCCCAGGCACCGAGGATGATTCCATGGCCTCCGCCTCAGAAGCTAAGAAAAGGCTCCGGCTGCAACAGAGCAAAGGCCACATGATGGGCAAAGCATCATCCCCTAGCGGGCTTGCCAGTTAGATCCTGGTTGGGGTGCATGTTGAAGTCTGTCTCTGCCTTCCCTCCTCTCACTAAAATAAAAAATAAAAAAACAAAACAAAAAAAACCCTGTGCTGATAAAAACAAAAACAAAACAAAACTATGTATTAGTATCTATTTTGCTTATTCCTTGCACCTGAGGAAAATAAGGTCTATTTACAAGGATTTCAATGACCAAAATCTGCTTTGATTTTAACTTCTCCCTTTTTGCAGGCGCTTTCAGAAGCTCAAATTTGAAACAAATTCAGAGGGTATGAAAGGCTCATGAACATGACTTGATAGCCTCCTGCATTGTTTATATCTTTCTGGACAGTAATTTGGTACTTTATAGTAAAAGCTTTAAAATAGTCAGACCTAGTAAACCTACTTTTAGGACTCTAAGAAACAACATAGACCAGGTGGTGGCGCAGTGGATAGAGCATCGGACTAGGATGCGGAAGACCCAGGTTCGAGACCTCGAGGTCGCCAGCTGGAGCGTGGGCTCATCTGGTTTGAGCCAAAAAAAGCTCACCAGCTTAGACCCAAGGTCACTGGCTTGAGCAAGGGGTTACTTGGTCTGCTGAAGGCCAGCGGTCAAGTCACGTATGAGAAAGCAATCAATGAAAACTAAGGTGTCACAATAAGAAACAAGATATAAAGTTGAGGGTGTTTACCATAGCATATATATTTATAGTTATAGTAGAGAAAAACAGGAAAGAGCCCAATGGTCAACAGTATGGGAATAATAATAATAAATAGCTCTGGCTGGCTGGCTCAGAGAACATGTGGAAGTCCCAGGTTCGATTCCTGGCCAGAAGTGATCATCTGCTTCTCCAACCCTGCCCCCTTTCTTTCTCTTCCTTTCTCTTTCTCCCCCCCCCCCCCACCGCAGCCATGGCTCCATTTGAGCAAGTTGGCCCATGACTCCATGGCCTTGCCTCAGGCATTGAAATAGCTCAGTTGCTGAGCAACGGCCTAAGATGGGCAGAGCTTGGCCTTTTAGGGGGGCTTGCCGGGTGGATCTCGGTTGAGGCACATGCAGGGATCTGTTGCTCAGCCTCCCCACCTCTAAGAAAAAGAAAAAAAAAGAAAAAAAGAAAGAAAGAAGTGGTAAATTATAATATAGCTTTAAAAAATGATGTTATCAAGAACTTGGTGACCTGGGAAATGTTGCTAAGATGTGAAATAAAATAAGCAGGGTATATAATTATACATAATTATGAATTACTTCTTGAATAACATACCTCTATTTCCCGAACATAA
The DNA here is from genome assembly GCF_036850995.1 of Saccopteryx leptura. Taxonomy (NCBI): domain Eukaryota; kingdom Metazoa; phylum Chordata; class Mammalia; order Chiroptera; family Emballonuridae; genus Saccopteryx; species Saccopteryx leptura. The sequence continues at coordinate 191,097,725 of NC_089506.1, forward strand.
AATTTCCAAGGTGACCATGCTTTGGAAAAGCTGGCAAAGGTAACCCTGGGTGGAAATTGGCCAATGGCATGGGAAGGTGACCCGCAATGCCTAGGAACAGCATTTCTTACTGCCCCGAGTCCCTTTCCCATCCTCATATTACTTTTCAAGTTAGAAAAAATTTCAAATGGGAAGATCAACATTTATTTTTCTGAAAGACACCATTATTTATAATTTTATACACTCAAGCCCCAAAAAGTGTGATTATTTGTAAAAGTTAATTCTAAACTGAACATACTGAACACGGAAATCTCTGAACCAAGTCTCTGAACCTCTAGTTTCATCTAAGAATCTTACTCTAAACTTGGATCCTCGTCTACTGGGGAGAAGGGACGTTAAGTTCCCCAGGGCCAGCATGCCCAGTACCTTTCACAGTTGCTCTGGTCTCAATGTGGCTCAGGTCTGCGGCCACTCCGGGTGTATGAGCAATATCGTAGAGGGTCAGTCGGCTCACCAAAGGGCTGTTCTTCAGGAGAAGAGAAAGGGGCTGCCCAATTCCTCCGGAAGCCCCGAGCACGGCTACTTTAGCATTGTTCTAAAAAGAGCCACAGAGAAAAAATTCTTAAGGTAAAATCAGCATTAAATGGATTCACAATAAAAGGAAAGCTCCTGCAAAGTACTGCACTGGCCTACTTTATTGCACAGGTGCCAAAGGAAGATACAACTGTATTTCTACCAGTTCAAAGATCCAGTTTCCTTCTGAAGTTAAGCAACTTGCCTCAGGAACACGGAGGAGAACTCACAACTACAGAGGTTGTGACAGGGTCACACTTCAAACACCCTCTGAAGATGAGCTTTACTCATTCAGGCTGAACAGCAAGCCTTATTTGCAATCTGCAATGGTTTTTTTTGTTTTGTTTTTTACAGAGAAGGAGAGAGAGTCAGAGAGAGGGACAGACAGGCAGGAACAAAGAGAGATGAGAAGCATCAATCATCAGTTTTTCACCGCAACACCTTAGTTCAGTGGTAGTCAACCTGGTCCCTACCGTCCACTAGTGGGCGTTCCAACTTTCATGGTAGGAGGTAGCAGAGCAACCAAAGTATAAATAAAAAGATAGATTTAACTATAGTAAGTTGTTTTATAAAGATTTATTCTGCCAAACTTAACAAAAATCCGACATAAAGTACTTGGTAATTATTATTATATGCTTTTTGTTTTTTTTTTTGTATTTTTCTGAAGCTGGAAACGGGGAGAGACAGTAAGACAGATTCCCGCATGCGCCCAACCGGGATCCATCCGGCACGCCCACCAGGGCGACGCTCTGCCCACCAGGGGGCGATGCTCTGCCCCTCCGGGGTGTCGCTCTGCCGCGACCAGAGCCACTCTAGCGCCTGGGGCAGAGGCCAAAGAGCCATCCCCAGTGCCCGGGCCATCTTTGCTCCAATGGAGCCTTGGCTGCCGGAGGGGAAGAGAGACAGAGAGGAAGGAGGGGGGGGGGGGTGGAGAAGCAAATGGGCGCTTCTCCTATGTGCCCTGGCCGGGAATCGAACCCGGGTCCCCCGCACGCCAGGCCGATGCTCTACCGCTGAGCCAACCAGCCAGGGCCTATTATTATATGCTTTAACTTGCTGTTAACTCTGCTTTATAAATTTTATAAAGTAAAATTTACTTTATAATTTTTATATACTTTTACTTTAAAATTTACTTTATAATTTACTATATACTTTTTTTTTTTTTTTACAGAGACAGAGAGAGAGTCAGAGAGAGGGATAGATGGGGACAGACAGACAGGAACAGAGAGATGAGAAGCATCTATCATCAGTTTTTCGTTGCGACACCTTAGTTGTTCATTGATTGCTTTCTCATACGTGCCTTGACCGTGGGCCTTCAGCAGACCGAGTAACCTCTTGCTGGAGCTAGCGACCTTGGACTGAAGCTGGTGAGCTTTGCTCAAGCCAGATGAGCCCACACTCAAGCTGGCGACCTCAGGGTCTCGAACCTGGGTCCTCTGCATCCCAGTCCAACGCTCTATCCACTGTGCCACCGACTGGTCAGGCGATAATTTACTATATACTTTTTAAAAGTTACTTCTCTACTTTATAAATCACCATTACGCCCTGGCCGGTTGGCTCAGCGGTAGAGCGTCAGCCTGGCGTGCAGGGGACCCGGGTTCGATTCCCGGCCAGGGCACATAGGAGAAGCGCTCATTTGCTTCTCCACCCCCACCCCCCTCCTTCCTCTCTGTCTCTCTCTTCCCCTCCCGCAGCCAAGGCTCCATTGGAGCAAAGATGGCCCAGGCGCTGGGGATGGCTCCTTGGCCTCTGCCCCAGGCGCTAGAGTGGCTCTGGTCGCGACAGAGCGACGCCCCAGAGGGGCAGAGCATCGCCCCCTGGTGGGCAGAGCGTCGCCCCTGGTGGGCGTGCCGGGTGGATCCCGGTCGGGCGCATGCGGGAGTCTGTCTGACTGTCTCTCCCGTTTCCAGCTTCAGGGAAAAAAAAAAAAAAAAAAAAAATCACCATTACTGTGGAACCAGTGGGCAGTTAGAAAATTTTACTACTAACAGAGATACAAAAATGGGTAGTAGGTATAAAAAGGTTGACTACCCCTGCCTTAGTTGTTCACTGATTGCTTTCTCGTATGTGCCTTGACCGTGGGGCTGCAGTAGACCGAGTAACCCCTTGCTCAAGCCAGCAACCTTGTGTCCAAGCTGGTGAGCTTTGCTCAAAACAGATGAGCCCGCGCTCAAGTTGGCGACCTCGGGGTCTTGAACCTGGGTCCTCCGCATCCCAGTTCGATGCTCTATCCACTGCGCCCCACCCAGTCAGGCTCAATCTGCAGTTTTAAAAACTGTAAACAAACATTTATTGAGCACCTACCAATGGACTAGTCATCAAATGTGGGACCCCTGAAGGCTCTGGAGGGGACGAGTAATGAGATGTGAAAGGAGCTGAGGACAAAAAGAGCTATGTACTGTGTGCAGGAGGGATGGGGTGGCGATCAACTGGCTGGGGATGAGGGATCAGGGAAGATTCCAGCACAATCTCAACTGGAGCCTAAAGCAGGATGAGGAGGAATTTATATGTGTAAAAAACTCCTTTTTTGGCCCTGGCCGGTTGGCTCAGTGGTAGAGCGTCGGCCTGGCGTGCAGGAGTCCCGGGTTCAATTCCTGGCCAGAGCACACAGAAGAGGTGCCCATCTGCTTCTCCACCCCTCCCCCTCTCCTTCCTCTCTGTTTCTCTCTTCCCCTCCTGCAACCAGGGCTCCATTGGGGCGGGGTTGGCTTGGGCGCTGGGGATGGCTCTGTGGCTTCTGCCTCAGGCGCTAGTGGCTCTGGTTGCAACAGGGTGGGTGTGCCGGGTGGATCCCCGTCGGGCACATGCGGGAGTTTGTCTGACTGCCTCCCCATTTCCAACTATAGAAAAAAAGCTCCTTTTTTATCCTGGCTGGTAGCTTACCGTCCCTCCATCCTTCCTTCTCTCTTTCCTCCCTCCCTCTCAGTTCCCAAACTTTAGTATCAGAATCACCTGCTGAGCTAAAAAAATAAGAGAGGGCCAGGCTCCTTCATGTAGGATCTGGCCTAGGACACTTATTTTTCTACCAAGTTCCCCAAGTGATTCTGATACGCACCACAGTTTGAGTTCACTATCACTCCACAGCAAGAGGCAGAAGAAGAAGCAGCAGTTGGCCTGGGCATGTCAGCTGGGAATAGTTTAAAAAGTGAGTTTAGTAGGAGGTTCCAAAGAAACCAGACTGCATCACTAACATCTGAAAGGCCAGAACTAGAAGCTTCCATATCACTTTATTGGTGAGCTTATGGAAACTAAAGTTATACAACTTGACTTTCAACAATCACTTCAGAGCTAAGCAGATCTTATGACTGGTCATCATCTAATCCCACTCATTTTTTAAAAAACAGCTTCATTGAAATGTTATTTCCCATACAGTAAAATTTACTCATTTAAAATGTACAATCTAATGGTTTTTAGTATATTCATAATTGTACAACCATTACCCTATAAAGAAACGCCATACCCAGAGACTTTCTCCCCATTTCCCTACAACCCCTGGCAACCACTAACCTACTTCCATCTCTATGGACTTGCTTTTGCCTAGTCTGGATATTTCACATTTGAATGGCATTATACAACATGTGGCCTTTTGTTCTGCCCTTTATTTTTATTTCCCTTTTGTGGCAGAGACAGAGAGAGTCAGAGAGAGTAACAAATAGGGACAGACAGACAGGAAGGGAGAGAGATGAGAAGCATCAATTCTTCGTTGTGGTCCTTAGTTGTTCATTGATTGATTTCTCATATGTGCCTTGATGGGGGGGGGGGGGGCTACAACAGACCTAGTGACCCCTTGCTCAAACCCAATGAGCCTGCACTCAAGCTGGCGACCTCGGGGTCTTGAACCTGGGTCTTTCCAATCCCAGTCCGACGCTCTATCCACTGCGCCACCGCCTGGTCAGGCTTGTTTTGGTTTCTTTTACTGAGAACACTGGGGAACAATTTTTTTTTTTCATTTTCTGTTGCATGAGGTTTTAGAACTGTTTCTATATATTTCTGCATCGCTGATTCCAAATCTGAAATCCGTTTTTGGGTGCATGCTCTAGTTTTTATGCAATTTTAATTTCTTTTTGTTAATGGCATGCATTGGTTTTTAAATTGGAGTTAAAGGGCAACGACTCTTGAATTGAAATTAACCACAAGGCAATTAGTGTTTTACAAACATCACTTTTACATAATTGTAGTTGTTTTAAAATGTAAAAAATTATCATCTGATAAAAACACCCTCTTACTTTAAGATTAAATCATGGCTTCTTCAAGTAGGCATAAATGTAAGAATAATCCTGACACCTTCTGTTCTATATGTGGCTGTTAACACACTTCAATGTCAAAGGCGCAAAATTTCATCATTTGTAACACGTGCATATATTGCCTATTTTCAAGTTCCCCTCGGCGATCAAGACAAGAATTGAGCCTGACCTTTGGTGGCGCAGTGGATAAAGCGTCGACCTGGAATGCTGAGGTCACTGGTTCAAAACCCTGGGCTTGCCTGTTCAAGGCACATATGGGAGTTGATGCTTCCTGCTCCTCCCCCTGTTCTCTCTCTATCTCTCCCCCCCCTCTCTCTAATAAAAATGAATAAATAAAATCTAAAAAAGTAAATAAATAAAAAATTTAAAAAAAAAGACAAGAATTGGGCTTCTCATATTGTGTGTCAAAATTGTGAGGAAATGCTTCCTGACTGGACAAAAGGAAAATGCAAAGGAATGCCTTTTGGTATTCCCATGGTTTGGTGTGAACCTAAGGACCACAGCAGTGACTGTTATTTCTGTCTGATCCATATGAAGGGCATCAGCAAGAAAAAATGGCATATGATCACATATCCTAATATTCCTTCAGCAATAGGACCTATCCCACACTCTGAGGCACTCCCAGTTCCAGTTTTCAATGGTTTTATTTCTTCTAAAGACGAAGAAAGTGAACATGGTGATCAAGTGTATTTTGATAAGATGCATGAGGAAAGAAATGGTTGTAGAATCTGAAGGGTCTTCTTCTGGTGCCAAGCAGTCATTAACCCCGCAGCAGTTTAGCCAACCCGAATTGAATGACTTAGTAAGAATGACATAAAAATTGTCCTCAACTTTCTGAAGTATGAGGAGCATAACTGGATTATTTGTGTGGATCTTAAAATGGTAAATTTCACCCTGGCCGTTTGGCTCAGTGGTAGAGCGTTGGCCTGGCATGCAGGAGTCCCGGGTTCGATTCCCAGCCAGGGCACACAGGAGAAGCGGCCATCTGCTTCTCCACCCCTCCCCCTCTCCGTCTCCCTCTTCCCCTCCTGCAGCCAAGGCTCCATGGGAGCAAAGTTGGCCCTGGCACTGAGGATGGCTCCGTGGCCTCTGCCTCAGGCGCTAGAATGACTCTGGTCTCGGCAGAGCAACGCCCCCTGGTGGGTGTGCTGGGTGGATCCCAGTCGGGTGCATGCGGGAGTCTGTCAGACTGCCTCCCCATTTCCAACTTCAGGAAAAAAAAAAAAAAAAAATAATAATAATAATAAAATGGTAAATTTCCTGCTAGGACAAGAGGGTTCACAAAATATCCTTGCTTTCTGTGTTTGTGGGACAGCTGAGCTCGGGAGAAACACTGGACACAGGAGGAGTGGCCGAAACGTGAAGCTCTGGAAGTAGGGATGCAAAATATTGTGAATGAACCTGTAGTTAACGAGACAGGATCATTTTTCCCCCACTTCACATCAAACTTGGCTTAATGAAGCAGTTTGTTCAGGCTTTGAATAGAGAAAGTGAATGCTTTCAACATATTATTTCTGCTTTTCCTGCCTTGTCTTTCGAGAAGATAAAAGCAGGTATATTCGATGGACCTCAAATTTGAACCCTCAGACATGACGAAGAATTTGCCAGGAAGATGAATGAGGAGGAGAAAGCAGCACGGCAGTCTTTTGTGGCAGTTACAAAGAACTTCCTTGGCAATAAAAAAGCAGAAAACTATGAACTTCTGGTCCAAAGGATGCTGTTGGCTTTCTGCGACATTGGATGTAACATGAGTGTTAAGATTCACTTCCTGAAGTCACCTTGATAAGTTTACCGAAAATCTTGGAGCTGTTAGTGATAAGCAGACTACTGCTGGAGCATCAAACGAAATTGTCCTCAACAAGTACACAAACACAAGAGCTACAAACGCAAATTTTTGCCTGAATAAAATTTAAATAAGTTTTGCACAAATTTTATGATTAAAATAAGTGTTTTAATATGTTCTATTTTGAAATTGTAGACAAATTCTGATGCAATCATATCTTTTAGTGTATTTACTGCATTATATAAATTATTATATTTTCACAAAGATGATGCCCAAGAAGACATTCTACTTCATTACGTTAAACTAAATATTGAAAATTTTACAATAAGATGAAAACCTAAAATCTTAAATTGCAAAAAAACTGTAGCTTACAGAGAAAAACTAATGTCAGATTTGAGATCAGCACACCTGAACTAGGTAAGAACAAGTGTTTTTGTGGATGCAACAAAAATTTTGTTCCCCAGTGTAATAGAATTTTCAAGGTTCATCCATGTTGTAGCATCTAACAGTATCCAATATCCTTTTTTAAAAAGATTCTATTTGTTGATTTTAGAAAGAGGAAAGACAGGAGAGGGGAGAGGGGGGGAAGGGGAGGGAAAGAGTGGGAGGACAGAGGAAAAGAGAAAGGCAGGGTGGAGGGAGAGAAAGGAGAGAGAGCAGGAAGCATTGTAGTACATAGTTGCTTATCATATGTGCCCGACTGGGCAAGCCCCGGGTTTCAAACCAGTGACCTCAGCATTCCAAGTCCATGTTCTATCCACTGTGTCACCACAGGTCAGGCAGTATCCCATTTCTTTTCATGGCTGAGTAATATTCACTGTATGGATATACCACATTTGTTTAGTCCATTCTTCAGATGACCAATTAGGTGTTTCTACCTTTTGGCTATCATGAATAGCACTGCTGTGAATATGCATGTTTAAGTTTCTGTCTAGACATGTTTTTAATTCTCTTGGGTATATACTGAGGAGTGGAGCTGATGAGTCATGTGGCAACTTCATCTTAAACCTTTTGAGAAACTGCTAGACTGTTTTCCAAAGTGGCTAATATTCATCCATTAAGGCTCACTACAATTCAGCAGGCACCAACTTTCTACCTGCCATGTGCCAGAACGATTTGCTAGCATCAGTAAGATCAGCAAACTAAAAGATGTGGAAACTTAATAAAAGCACCTAGTTAAGTGACAAGTGCCACAGAGACAGATACTAGGAAGAGCAGCAGCACAATGGGGGGAATAAAGTGTTGGTGGGGTTTTGAAGGATGAGTAATTTAGCAGGTGGATACTGGGGGAGATATGTAGTATGGCCCACTCAGGAGAAGCAGTCCCAGCAGTTCTTTATGACTTGAGAGCACTGTTGGATGTACAAAGGGGGAAAGGAAGAAGGTAGAGCCACACAGAGTCCTTGTAGGCAATGGACTGAAAATATACAGGAACGAAGTAAGGAGACTACTGTAATAGTCTAAGCATGATTGAAGGGTGAGATAAAGGCAGCAAGGATAGATGCGTTGAGTGATCTGAGGAATAGAACTAACAGAAATAAGTTATTCCCTTCCCTTCTTCATCCATCCAAATCTACAGGGAGTAATCTGGGGTGAAAACTTTTGGGCTCGAGCAGACAGTATTGCCTTGAAGCAATAGAGGGAACTGAGGAGGGGGTGAGGGGTTTGGGAGAAAAGATAATGAATTGTTTGCATGTTGAGTTTGGGCCACTTGAAACATTCAGATACACATGTGCCCAGTAGGTCCCTGGAAAAGGCTTGGTCTGGAGGTCACAGTATCTGCCCAGGGATTAATGAAAGCCATGGACATGGACAAGACACAAAAGGGAACAGAATGAAAAGAGCACTAGGGACAGAACACCAGCATTTAAGGGAAGAGGGGAAGGAAGAGGAGTCTGTAAAGAATGATAAACTGGTACTTAAGGCCACCCCAACCCAAGACATTAAAATAAACAAACAAACAAACAAATAATAAAATAAAAATTATGGCCTAACCAGGCAGTGGCGCAGTAGATAAAGCATCAACCTGGGATGCTGAGGACCCAGGTTTGAAACCCCAAGGTCACCAGCTAGAGCGTAGGCTCATCCTCCTTGAACCAGGGCTTAACAATTTGAGCTCAGGGTTGCCAGCTTAAACGTGGGATTAGACATGACCCCTTGGGTCAATGGCTTGAGCAAGGGGTCATTGGCTTGGCTGTATCCCCCTCCCCATTAATGTACATATGAGAAAGTAATCAACGAACAACTAAGGTGCCCCAACTGAGTTTATATTTCTCATCTCTCTCCCTTACTCTCTTTCTGTACCTGTCTGTCCCTCTCTAAAAAGTAAAAAAACTGATTCACTTTAGAGAAAGAGGGAGAGAGAAACACTGATCTGTTGTTCTAGCTATTCATGTACTGATTGACTGATTCTTGTATGTGCCCTGACCAGGGCTCAAACCCGCAACCTTGGTGAATTGAGATGATGCTCTAGAGTCTAACCAGTTGGGGCCACCTCAGACATTTTTAACAACCAATTCAATGACTGCTTCTTGGTGACCTTTCCTAAGGACAGATCTTATTATACAGTAATACCCTGCCTGAAACTCAAGTCATCCAGCAACCTCACTTACTGGCCATTTATCAGGGTCTGCTCTGTAGCAGGCAATGAGCTTCGTCTCTCCTCATTTAATGCCCACAACTCTATTAAGTTAATATTAACAGAATCATTTTACAGGTGAGGAACTGAAGTATAAAGGTTGTAATATAAATCAAACCTAGCAAGTAATGAAGCTGGAATACAAGCCAAACATAAGCAATTTGAATCCTAAATTTGGGCTCTTAATGAGTCTTAGAAAAAAACAGCCCTGGCCATATATATAGCTCAGGGGGTTAGAGCGTTGTCCCGAAGTATAGAGGTTGTCAGTTCAATCCTGGTCAGGGCACAAACAGGAACAAATGTTCCTGTCTCTTTTTTGCTCTCTCCCTTCTCTCTAAAATCAAGAAAATAAACATTGAAGAAAACAGATCTAAGTCCTGCCCTAAGGTCCACTCCCATGATACAAAAGACATTCTTCCTCTTTAGGTCTCACACAAGGCCTAACTAGAATTCTCGCCAATCTCAGTGATATTTCTAATCTAAACTCATAAATTAGAAGGGAGTCTATTCCTAGTTGGCAGGCAGGCAGGCCTCACTCATTCTGTTGCTTTCAGTGCGCTGAGGTGATGTTTTTGCTGGTATATTACAAAATTTCATCATCTTAGTTAATACTTATAAAAACACAGCCCTTAAGTTGTGGAAGCTTTACAATGAGGTGAGAATCCTGGTATTCCAGAGGTTAGCTCATCATATCTTTGGAAAAGATCTGTCTCCAAACTGATGACCTTTTCCAGGTTGAGGAGTAGTTGTCAACAGCACACTCACTGCTTAGCAACTGTTTTCAAAATGGACTTCCTTCAGTTACACATTTGCTTTTTAATGTCTTTTACAGTTTGTTTTTAAATTTCTATTTTGTTTGTGTTATATGTACTAAATACATATTTCTTTTGTTGTTGTTGTTGTTGTTGTTGTTGTTTTTACAGAGACAGAGAGTGAGTCAGAGAGAGGGATAGACAGGGACAGACAGACAGGAATGGAGAGAGATGAGAAGCATCAATCATTAGTTTTTCATTGCGCGTTGCAACACCTTAGTTGTTCATTGATTGCTTTCTCATATGTGCCTTGACCGCGGGCCTTCAGCAGACGGAGTAACCCCTTGCTGGAGCCAGTGACTTTGGGTCCAAGCTGGTGAGCTTTGCTCAAACCAGATGAGTCTGCACTCAAGCTGGCGACCTCGGGGTCTCGAACCTGGGTCCTTCCGCATCCCAGTCTGACGCTCTATCCACTGCGCCACCTCCTGGTCAGGCAATACATATTTCTAGAGATAAATATACTGAGGTTTCTGTGCTCAACATATTTTTACTGTAAAAGATACAGAATCCAGTCACATTTGACTCAAGCTCATCTTTCTGATACAGTGCCTCTCAACATCTCTACTTTTATGTGTAACAGGCATTTACTATATTTTATTTTATTATTTTGTATTTTTCCGAAGTGAGAAATGGGGGTGGGGGGGGGCAGACAGACTCCCGCATGCGCCTGACTGGGATCCACCCAGCATGCCCACCAGGGGGCGATGTTTGGCCCATCTGGGGCATTGCTCCACTGCAACCAGAGCCATTCTAGCACCTGAGGTGGAGGCCATGGAGCCATCCTCAGGGCAGAAGCAGAGCCAACTTTGCTCCAATGGAGCCCTGGCTGCAGGAGGGGGTTAGAGAGATAGAGAGAGAGAAAGGTGGAGAAGCAGATGGGTGCTTCTCCTGTGTGCCCTGGCTGGGAATCGAACCCGGGACTTCCACACCTGGGGCCAACGCTCTACCGCTGAGCTAACCAGCCAAGGCCAGCATTTACTATATTTTAAAGTCGACATATAAAACTGAGCTCCTGCCCTAGCCAAGTAGCTCAGTTGGTTAGAGCATCATCCCAACATGACAAGGTTGCGCGTTCAATCCCCAAAGCACATACAAGAATCAACCAATGAGGCCCTGGCCGTTTGGCTCAGTGGTAGAGCATCAGCCCAATATGTGGATATCCCAGGTTCGATTCCTGGCCAGGGCACACAGAAGTGACCGTCTGTTTCTCCTCCCCTCCCCCGACCTTCCCTCCCTACAGCCATGGCTTGATTGGTTCAAGCTCATGGGCCCATGACACCCTGGAGCCTCCACCTCAGGTGCTAAAAATAGCTCATTTGGGAGCATGGCCCCAGAAAGGGGTTGCCAGGATCCCTGTTGGGTGCATGTGTCAAGTCTATCTCCCCTCCTCTCACTTGGAAAAGAAAAAAAAAAAAATCAACCAATGGAAGCATAAACAAATGGAACAGCAATTCAGTCTCCCTTCTTCTCTCAAAAAACAAAAAGCTGAACTTCTGATATCCTTCACCTGCCCCAAACCAGTCTCCTCCAGCAGTCTTTTCCCATCTCAGCGAACCCCAAAGCCCTGGTGCCCTCCATGCTCCTTTCTCTCACCAAATCCTGTCAATAAATCCTGCTCTCTTACCTTTGGTCAGTTCCCTTCTCCCACTCCTCAGTATCAATCTTCATCACCTCCATCTATCTTAAGTTTACTCCCTCTCGTCTGGTTTTAAGTGCCACTTCTCACTCATTTTGGTATCCCCTGCAACACCCAGCCCTGGCAAGCATGGATACTCAATATCTTTATTTTTCAAATGAATTAAATGCACAGAAGAGTGATCTGAAGGACAGAAACTAAACAAGAAATTTGGGATCTCCTTAAATAATTACCTCTCTTTTGGGTGTGGCAATGTGGGCATCTCCTGGGGCACTTGGTAAAAATACTGAGGCCCAGGTCCTCCCCTCCTACAATGAATCTGGCCCTCTGTTGTCTATTAGCTTTCAAGTGATTCTGCCACACACCAAGAGTTTGAGAACCATTATCCTAGAAGACACAGCCAAAAATAGCATAGGCTTTAGTAGTTCCAGGCCAAGTAATGCAGTTGTTACAACATCTAGGGGCAGGTCCAGTCCACCCTAGCATAAAGATCCTTTAAAAAGGTACTTAAGAGGAAGCAGTCTTCAGGTTCTTTAAGTGAAGGCCTGGTGATCCAAAAGCCATTCAGTGATCGGGAGTAAGAATTTTAATCCTCTGACCAAATGACTGTGTAACTTTAGACCAGTTCTCTACCTTTGGGACCACGCCTCTCTATACTATGGCGTTAATAAGTACACAGTATTTGTACGGATGTTGCAAGAACAAGGTTATTCACCCAAAGTTGCATAGAAACATAAGTTACATTCGGCTCTAGAGTCCTGGCTTCGCAACACTGAAGGAGTGCAGTCTAAGAGCAGGCCCCAGAGGGACCCCAGGGACAAGCTGGGAGACGAGAAGTGCACTGGTTCTGGACTTGCGCTACCTCCCCTACTTTCTCCTGTACTTCCCCCTCCAGTATCAGAGCCGGCTTAGGGTGCCACAGACGCTGGCCAGTACCCATTGGCACTGCGGTGCAGGCAGGCCCCCGGGTCACGACTGCTCCCGAGCCAGAAACGCACGTGGCCCAGGCGGGTGGGTTCCGCCTACAGCCAGCCCCCTCGTAGGGCCTACCTGGGCCGAGGTGCTGAAGCTACGGCGAAGAGCAGCGCCGGCAGGCCGGGCGAGGGCGGAGAGCATGGCTAGTGCGGGCAGGTAGCGGATCAGCAAGCGAAAGGGCTAACGCCAGGGAAATGACTCCAACGACCTCCACACTGCTCAGGGCCTCCAGGCTTCACTTGGCCTGGTCTCGCGAGAGGGGGCCCAGCTTCCGGTCTCGCCCCGCCTCCCAGATCTCGCGGTATCGCGGCTACCTCCGACTGTCGCTGAGGAGGCGGAGGGACGCTCCTGGTTCAGTTGGGAACGCAGTTTGAGGTTGGGTCCTAGCACGCGTCGAGTTCTGTGCAGCCGCTCAGGGAGACGCTCTCGGAGCGGGAGGTACAATCCCGGCCCAAGAGGTAGAAGAGGACCGGGTTTAAGCTGGAAGAGCCTTAGAGGAGCTATTTTCCAGGTGGGGCTCCAGACAGAAGGTCTGACTGGGAGACCCGCCAAGATCGCTCAGGAGTCCGGCGGACTGGGTGTGATTCGAGCCCCCGATCTCAGTCACCAGTAGGAGGGGTCTCTGAGCTCTGGAAAGCCCTGGAAAGGAAAGGGAGGAGTAGAGGAGAGGTTGAGAGTCCAGGGTGTGGGTTGGGATGGGATGGGAAGGCTCCTCTAATCTGTGCGCGCGCGCGCGCGCACACACACAGACACACACACACACACACCCGGGCTCACACACACGTACCGACACACACACACCCGGGCTCACACACACGTACCGCCCTCCCGTCCCCCACTGAGGCACCACAACTGAGAATACCTGACCCTGAGCTGTGACTTAGCACTAGGCACTGTTCAACGAACTGTACAGGACAACGGCCCTGTTACAGAGGGAGAAATAGGTATCTAGGTAACTTATGTGGTCTCTACCCAGTCTCTGCCCCTCAGGTCTGCCCAGTAATTCTGTGAACTTGGCCACATTGTTTCTGCTTTAGGGAATGAAGGAACTGTGCTGCGGTTAAGGGGCTTTATTCAGTTTACTTAGGAAGTAACAGTGTGGTTCCTGCTCTAAAGGAATTGATCCTTTAAATTTATAAATTAAATTTAAGCTTCACCACCCCCTCCCCCCCAACACATCCCGTTATTTTCTGAGCGTACAGAGAATCATTGCCCTCAAAATGTTCAGAGTCAGGTTGAAACCAGAAAAATATCTGTGTTTGTGCTGCCGGTCACCTCTCAGCCAAGTAAGTAGAGACAAGGATTGAATCTTATGGGCACTTTATTCAAATGGCCAGCGATCTAAAATGATGAGTATTCTGTACCAAAGAGCCATCTTAACACCTCATCTCAACCAACCTTTTAATAAGGGGAAGGAAGGGCTAGGTAAGGAGTGTGGAATTTAGGGAGAATTAGATAAATGTTGCAGTCCAGCCTGACTGATGGTGGTGCAGTGTATATAAGAGTGTCGATGTGGGACACTGAGGCCCCAGGTTTGAAACCCCCAGGTCTCCAGCTTGAGTGGGGCTCATCCAGCTTGAGCACAGGCTCGCCATCTTGAGTACAGGGTGTCCAGCATGAGCGTGGGATCAGCAACATAATCCCATGGCCACTGGCTTGAGCCCAAAGGGTCACTGGCTTGAAGCCCAAGGACACTCAATTGAGCAAGGGGTCACAGGCTCGCCCGGAACCCCCTCCCCCTGGGTCAAGGGCAATCAATAAACAACTGAAGTGTCCCAACTACGAGATGCTTCTCATCATTCTCCCTTCCTGTCTGTCTCTCTCTAAAAAAAATTTTTTTTTTAAATCAGTGCAGAGGTTCTTTTAGCATTCCTTCATCCTGCTGACCAGTACTTCTTTATCTGTGTCCTTGTCAGCCAGTATTCTGTCCTTGGAGCATCGGGGGCTTAGATACCGTTTTGTTTGTGGATCTCCTGCACCACAAAGGTGTATTACTTGTATATACATGTATCCAGCACCTGAAACAGTATTTTAGTTGCATTAATCATTAAGTCTATTGATTATAACTAAAAGCTACTATTACTAGAGTTAAATTTCTAACTCTTGAGTTCCCTTATTAACCTTGCAGTTGCGTAGGTAGATGTGCTGCAGGATGTTGCCATGAGAGAGGAATGCACAATACCAGTGGGGAGTGGAGGAATCTATGACTAATCCTGCCTGGAAATGGTGGTAGTTAGGAAAGCAAGGGTGAAAACAGCATGAACGCTAAAGACAAGGGAGCGCATAGTGACTGGCTTACTATTTCCTCCCTCTCTTTTACTTGTTTATTGAGTTACTGAAATGTGCCTGCCCAATCTTGGAGCTGGGTATTAAACTGTGAACAAGATCCATGCGTTTTCTGCCTGACCAGGTGGTGGCACAGTGGATAGAGCGTTGGACAGGGACACAGAGGACCCAGGTTTGAAACCCAAGGTTGCCGGCTTGAGTGTGGGGTCATCCCCCATGGTCACCAGCTTGAGCCCAAAGGTTGCTGGCTTGAGCAAGGGGTCACTCCCTCTGCTGTAGCCCTCCGTTCAAGGCACGATATCAGAAAGCAATCAATGAATTATGGTGCTGCAACAGAGAATTGCAGCACCTATGCCTGACCTGTGGTGGCACAGTGGATAAAGTGTCGACCTGGAACGCTGAGGTTGCCGGTTCGAAACCCTGGGTTTGCCTGGTCAAGGCACATATGGGAGTTGATGCTTCCTGCTCCTCTCCCCTTCTCTCTCTCAGTCTCTTCTCTCTAAAATGAATAAATAAAAATCTTGAAAAAAAAAGAAAAAAAGAATTGCGGTACCTGTCTGGCCCTATCTGTTTCTCTCTCTGTCTCTCACACACAACCACACACACACACACAAAAAGACAGTGTCTAGTGGGAAAGGGAGGTAAATTGCAAGCAGCGTGATGTGGGCAACACTAGGAAAATTATGAGGTACTGTGGGAACATGGAGGAGGTGTATGAGGGACCCAGATTTGTGGTGTGGGTGGGGGCCATGTGAGAGAGGACCTCCGGAGGATGAAATGTCTAAGCTGAGAGACAAATAGGATGAGTAGGAGCTAAGCAGTGAGCCCATTCAACTCCAGAGGGAGAGATCCTTGCCTGGTCTCTGGAATTCTCAAAGGAGGTAAGCTAGGAGCTGGGCCTTTAACAATGGAAAGCATGTAAAGGAAGAAAAGAGCCTAACAAAAAGCCTGGTGGTAAGAAAGCCTTGGCCTATATTCAGAGGACAGTGGATAGATCATTTCCGATGGAATGGGGATAGGAGGATGAGCAGTGTCCTTTATCTTGCCACTGACCATTTTCTTTAGTTAATTATTTACCCCTATCTTACCACTAGAACTTTGAGCGCCTTGAGGTCAGGTATGTCTTTCATCTCTGTGTCTTTATTGTCTAGCACTGACTGGCTGAGAGTGACACTTTGAATTACAGGAGAGTTGAATGATTTGAATGGTTTTAGATAAAGCTGGAAAAGCAGGTTGGAAAACCAGATTGTGCAGAACCTATGAACATTAGCTGAGAAGTATATATTTTATTCTTTGGGAAGCAAGTGTTTATGTTACCATCAAAACTGTAAAGAAGGGGCCCTAGCCGGTTGGCTCAGTGGTACAGCGTCGGCCCAGCGTGTGGATGTCCCAGGTTTGTTTCCTGGTCAGGGCACACAGGAGAAGTGACCATCTGCTTCTCCCCCCTACTTCCCGTGTCTCTCTCTCTCTCTCTCTCTCTCTCTCTCTCTCTCTCTCCCCCTCCCACAGCAATGACTCGATTGGTTCCAGCACATCAGCCCTGGGCGCTGAGGATGGCTCTGTGGAGCCTCCACCTCAGGTGCCAAAAATAGCTGGGTTGCAAGCATGGTCCCAGATGGGCAGAGCGTCAGCCCCAGATGGGGGTTGCCGGGTGGATTCCTGTCAGGGCACATGTGGGAGTCTATCTCCCCTCTTATCACTTGGAAAAAGAAGAAAAAATAAATAAAAACTGAAGATTAGATTGGCCTGAGCATGCTAAGGATTCCAAGGGATAAATGGGGGGGGGGGGGAGATTGGGTAGGAGGTTATCTTATGAAATAATAAAGATTTAACTGATGATGGTGTTCATAGAAATGGGGCCAAAGGGGAAACAGTCTCAAGGGAAGAATGAAGAGTTTATGACCATTTGGATTTAAGAAATGAAGGAGGTCCTGGCTGGGTGGCTCAATGGATAAAGCCTCATCCCAGCACACTGGTTGTGGGTTTGATCCCCGGTCAGGGCACATGGGAGATGCAACCAGTGAGTACACAGCTAAATGGAATAACTAAGAGGAATAAGTTGATGCTTCTCTTCCTCTCTCAAATCAATAGAAAAATTTAAAAAGAATGAAAGGGATGTGGAAAATCACTCTGAGAGTAGTATATATGTACAGAAACAGGGAATTTGGGAGTTGTGTGGAAGGAGAGCTGGCTAGAGAAAAAAGCCCCATTTTAGATGGGCTGAAGTGGAAGAGATGGTGAGTTGTCCATATAGAAATATCAGTGGGCAAATGGGGAGTTACTTCCAAGAAGAAATGTGGGATTGAAATTCAGGAGAGAGGCCAGACCTGAAATCATGACTATGGAAGGGAAATGAGGCAATGAGAGAAGACCTAGACTCACAGATTCTCAGACACCCCCACACCTGGGGCTTGATTCCCTCCCCATCCCTGCCAAGTCAGCCCTGTCAGCATCTCCACAACAACTCACTACTGCCCGGGTCCTTTCCCAGGGCCATCCCAAACAACTTGACAACAAAGCTGTCCTTACATTCAGCTCCTATTTGCTTTCCTTTAAATCTCAACATTGTTCATAACTGTCTAAACAGCTGCTGTGTCAAGCATTGACTATGCCAGGTACTGCTGTGCTCTGCACATGTAACTTACATTGAACATGCAGGGGACTATATTCAGGAAGATTAGTGCAGTCATAAAACAGCTTTCTGTCTTCAGCCTCACTCTTCACATCTTTGCTTGCCCTTGGGTAACAAGGACAGATATTGCAGTAGCCTAAATGTCCAGTTCACATTGTCAAAACTCTTATAAACTTAATTCAAAGTTAAAGAGGTTCTCCTCTAACTTTAGTTAGGCCCACCTTTGGAGTGGAGGGTAGTTGACTTCTGTATTTCTCCATCTTGTTTCCTCATCTTCCCCCCACCCCCACACCATGCAGGCTGAGGCTTCAGACCCATAGGTATTGGTAGAAAGTGTTGTAAGAGTAGAGATGGGGGCAGGAAAGGTCCATTTGTCATTGGCATTAGTATTCTCTGAGCCAGATGAGGGTTTATAGCTTTTG
Source organism: Saccopteryx leptura (assembly GCF_036850995.1). NCBI lineage: Eukaryota > Metazoa > Chordata > Mammalia > Chiroptera > Emballonuridae > Saccopteryx > Saccopteryx leptura. Next base: position 191,115,705 of record NC_089506.1, read on the forward strand.
TGGACCTCTCTTACCTGAAGTTCCCTTGACCTAGGGTTACACTTATCTTGCTGCTTTCAGAAGCTCCCTCAGCCTCTGGTTTCTGGAATCCCCCACTACCTGCAATTGGTCCCTTGTCCCTTTTGGTGGTTCCTCCTGGGCAAAGTCCATTTTAGATGGCTTCTAGGCCCTGGTCAGTTGGCTTAGTGGTAGAGCATTGGCCTGGCATGTGGATGTACTAGATTCGATTCTCGATCAGGGCACACAGGAAAAATTACCATCTGCTTCTCCACCCTTCCCCCCCTATCTCTTTTCCCCTCCCCTCCTGCAGCCTTGGCTCTATTGGAGCGAGCTGACCTGGGCCGCTAAAGATGGCTCCATTGCCTCTACCTCAGGCACTAAGAAGAGCTCAGTTGCTGAACAATGGATCAATGCCCCAGATGGGCAGAGCGTCACCCCCTAGTGGGCTTGTTGGGTGGATCCTGGTCAGGGCACATGCAGGAGTAAGTCTCTGCCTCCCCTCCCATCATTGAATTAAAAAAAATATATAGCTTCTAGTTGGCCCTCTCTTTTGCCTGGCCTACATCTGGTCTGTAGGAAACACTAATGCTTCTTTTGCTCAAAATCTGGGGGTGCAGACCATCTCATGTGCAACTACCTCTCCTTGCTTTGTTAATAGCCTCAGACTTTTCCATGTGGGAGGCCCAGCACTAGCCTCTGTGTCAGCACAAGGTTTGTTTTGTTTTGTTTTGTTTTGTTTGGTATTTTTCTGAAGCTGGAAACGGGGAGAGACAGTCAGACAGACTCCTGCATGCACCTGACTGGGATCCACCCGGCACGCCCACTAGGGGTGACACTCTGCCCACCAGGGGGCGTCGCTCTGTCACGACCAGAGCCACTCTAGCGCCTGGGGCAGAGGCCAAAGAGCCATCCCCAGCGCCCGGGCCATCTTTGCTCCAATGGAGCCTCGGCTGGCTGCGGGAGGGGAAGAGAGAGACAGAGAGGAAGGAGAGGGGGAGGGGTGGAGAAGTAGATGGGCGCTTCTCCTGTGTGCCCTGGCCGGGAATCGAACCCGGGACTTCTGCACGCCAGGCCGACACTCTACCACTGAGCCAACCGGCCAGGGCCCAGCACAAGTTTTAGAGGGCACAAACCAAGCTATTCTTGGGGTTTTCTTCCTAGTTTCATGAATCGTGTTTCAAGAAAGCTGAGACTTGTGAATGTTCCAAAAGAGAAAGAAGAATGCTAATGGAGGAGGAGAGCTTTGAAATGCTGAAAGGAGGGGTTAACAGGATAGGGGGACAAGGAAGGATTAGGTAGGAGAGGATGAGCTCAGAGGATGCTTATCCCTCGGACTCTGAGAGAAAGCTGGAAGGGCAGCCAGGGGGCAGTTGACAGGGAAGGGCCTTTCACACTCATTGACCTCATTGACCTTAACCTTCCCAGGTAGGAACTAAAAAATTACAGAGAAGTTATTCTATGGCGACCCAAGGAGGGTGAAGAGGGCTGGAGAAGAGTTGTAGGCCTTGGGGAAACACCGGCTGAATGAGGAGTCATGAGAAAAGGATTAGCTGGTGGCTGTGGGGACCAAGCCAAAGCGTGTACTTTCTGTGTGCCCATGTCTTCATGGTTTCCTATGCCCAGATCCCACACCAAGGTCATGGACATACAGGCGGGGCTACACACACCGACTCACATCCATATACACATTGGTGTATTTACATCTTTGAATACATAACATACGGTTTTACACGGGATTTATTTTCATTTTTTATTGTCACGTGGTTTACATACAATACTGTATACCAATCTTAATTGTTTGTTTGGTTAGTTTTTGACAATCTACACCCTTGTAACTCCACTCCAAACAAGCTATAGAATATTTTCATTCTAGAAATTTCCCTGATGCTGCTTTTTATCAGTCCCTCAAGACAGCTACTTTCTGTTACCATAGATTCTATCACCATAGATTCATTTTGCCTGTTCTTCTTTGTATATTTTTATACATGATATACAAATACATTGATACCACACATTAACTGACCATTTTGTACCTTAGGCTTAGACCACTGTCATGAGCTATCAGACTTTTGCTTTAGGTACACATATAATAACTTGCCTTCTCTATAACCCTAAAATCATAACTCAGATGAAATATTTATTTATTTTTCTGAAGTGAGAAGTGGGGAGGCAGAGAGACAGACTCCCACATATGCCCAACTGGGATCCACCTGGCATGCTCACTAGGGGGCAATGCTCTGCTCATCTGGGGTGTTGCTCCATTGCAACTGGAGCCATTCTAGTGTCTGAAGCCGAGGCCATGGAGCCATCCTCAGCGCCCAGGCCAACTTTGCTCCAATGGAGCCTTGGCTGCAGTAGGGAAAGAGAGAGATAGAGAGAAAGGAGAGGGGGAAGGGTGGAGAAGCAGATGAATACTTCCCCTGTGTGCCTTGACTGGAAATTGAACCTGGGACTTCCACACACTGAGCCGATGCTCTACCACTGAGCCAACTGGCCAGGGCCCAGATGAAATATTTTAAACCTTTCCTTTCAGCTAAAACAAAGAGTTAGAAAGGTGGTAATCATTTCACCTTGCACAAGAGGTTTTTTTTATTTTTCTCCGTGTGCTCTAGGACAGTGGTCCCCAACTCCCGGGCTGCAGACCAGTACCGGTCTGTGGGCCATTTGGTACCGGTCCACAGAGAATAAATAACTTACATTATTTCCGTTTTATTTATATTTAAGTCTGAACAATGTTTTATTTTTTAAAAATGACCAGATTCCCTCTGTTACATCCGTCTAAGACTCACTCTTGACACTTGTCTCATAAGTTCGACAATTATATTTTAAAATACCATAGTTTTTATGCCAGTCACATAATTTTATTTTGTGTATTTATCCGTCCCACCCTAAAGGCTGGTCCGTGAAAACATTTTCTGACATTAAACCGGTCCATGGCCCAAAAAAGGTTGGGGACCACTGCTCTAGGGTATTGGAAAATCGGGACATAGATTTTAAAACAGCACCATATTTAGCTAACTAGCTTTAACTTTTAGTTGTGGCCCATACCTACTTAAAGACTTTCACTCTCCAAGATACCTCCCGCCAGGGCCGCAGCAGAGGCTCAGGAAGCTGCTGGCGAAGAGCTCCCGGGAGCGGAGAGTCGCTGGTGGTGGCATATCGAAGTCGGGAACAGAACCTTCAGTCTGCCAGGCTTCTCAGAGGTCAGGGCAGTGAGAGCAAAGCTGAGTCCAGGGCCTGGTCAGGGCCAAGGGCCCATGTCGGAGGAGCAGAAGGGGGGGCTAAGCCCAGTCAAGGCACAGAGGAGAAGTAAGTGCTGGAGGCAGAGTGGGAGGAGGAGAGGCCAGAAGTGGAGGCCACAGCTCTTTGGAAACTGTTGCAGTTCACCAGCCCTCATCTCTGACAGCTGACTTGCTGCATGGGTGGGCCTGTCAACTGCACAGGAGTACTAGGTACCTCTCAGTTGCAGTGGGCCTTGGTTTGGGAACATAGAAGTGAAGGCGAGATAGAAAATAAGGGACAGGGGTGTGAGCAGCTGGGTCTAGACCTCAGGTCCATACCTGCTGCTTCTAAAATACAGATATTGGCAATCACTACCAATAGGACCTGGTGCCCTTCTGAACTGAGAGATTCCAGAACCACTTCAACTTCTGAAGCTCTGGCGCACCAGCCTGGGACAATGACCTCTAGCTTTAAAGGTTTAGGTCACAAGAAAATATCAGGCTGGGATTAAGGAAAGACTGTACCAGACCCTCAGGCAACACTCCCTTCTCCCCATCACTCATAAACTTGGCAAGATCCTGCTGTGGTCTTTGGCCTGAGATTCTCTGAATGGTGCTTTCTGTCCGTTAGACTTGCAGCCATCACAGGCTCCTAGATAAAGCTGAAAAGAGAGAGAGAGGATAGGAGGAAAAGAACTTTTGTTTCTTAAGCTTCTGCACTATAGCAGGCCCTGTGCCAGGCAGTTTCTATCAGTCATTCCAATGTAGCATTCCTACAGCCTTTCCAGTTTGTGTTACTGGCTCAGTTTTCAGGTGAGGGCATCGACACCTGTCACTGTATTTAAGCCTTGGTCATCCTGGCATATCCTCAGCTTCCCACAGTGAAGCAGGAAACTGGTTGTGGACTCTGACTCATATTTGTGCAGTCCTCTGGTCCTTGTTCAGCCTGAGTCGAGAGCCCAAAGTGAAGTTCATGGTCTGGCTTTTCCAAGACCATTAGGTGATGCCTCTTTTCAACCAGAAGCAAATACCCAACAATTGTGTCCACCCAGTCTGACTGAGGATTAGTATTAGACCAAGCTCTCAGTGTCCTGGAATACCTGTGAGAAGCCTCGGGTCAGACCCAGCCCCTGACAGCAATGTCATCCCTCAGAATGTGAGACTCCAGGCATTGGTCAGGTACCAGGAGGCCGGAGAAAGGCTGAATCCAGCCAGTTTACCCATTAGTTTTAGGCTATGGCAACCCCTTCCCAATCGGCTGCTTTCCTCAAATATAGACATGTACTCTCATGGGAGCTGAGCTCTCCAGCCCAACTGCTGGACTGTTCTGGGGTGACCAGGAGAGAGAGAGAGAGCCATACGCAAGCCCCCTGGTTTAAAGTTCAGGTCATCACAGGGAGGGGAAGAATCTTCCTACTGGTGGGTGTCTAGTGTGTAGGGACAAGACCTGTGCTGGCACACTGCTCTTCTGACAGAGTAGGTGGCTCTGCTTGCCACCCAGAAAGCTGTGTGGATTTCCCAGATGGGCCAATTAATAGGAAGTTCAGTCTCCTTCTCACCCCATCAAACCAGATCCCCACGAGGTGCTCCCTCAGACCTCCCTTACCCCCTGCATGCTCCAACAGCCCTGCAGGAACCAGCGCGCCAAACACCCTGAAGGTCTCTTGAGGAGAGCTGTGCTCGGCTGGAGAAGTCCAAGGGGGAATGTCTTAAACTTGCCATTCTGACTCCACTGTTGAAAACAAGACTTAGTAGAAATAATCAGTACAAATGAAAGAGAGACAGCAGCCATACTCGGTAAAATCTGATTGAGGAATCAAGTCTTCATTGTAAAATTCATGTGGAAAAAGATTTGATCTTGAGAAAAATCTATTTTTTTTCTTCTTTTCCAAGTAAGAGGAGGGGAGATAGACTCCCACATGTGCCCCTACCAGAATCCACCTGACAACCGCCATCTGGGGCCAATGCTCTGCCCATCTGCAGCCATGCTTGCAATTGAGCTATATTTTTAGCACCTGAGGTAGAGGCTCCAAGGAGCCATCCTCAACGCGCTCAGGGCCAACGCGCTGGAACCAATTGAGCCATGGCTGCGGTAGGGAAAGAGAGAAAGCGAAGGGAAGGGGGGAGGGTTGGAGAACTAGATGTTTGCTTCTCCTGTGTGCACTGATCAGGAATCGAATGCTGGGCTGATGCTCTACCACTGACCAACTGGCCAGGGCAGGAAAAATAATCTCTATAAAATATTTTTAATTCATTGATTTTAGAGAGAGAAAAAGGGGGAGGTGAGAGAGAAATATTGACTTGCTATTACTTATTTATATATTCGTTGCTTGATTCTCTTATGTGCCCTGACCAGGGATCGAACTGCAACCTTGGCATATTGGGATGATGCTCTAACCAACTGGGCTACCCAGCCAGAACAGGAAAAATAATGGCTAAACTAAATGGAAAGTGAACAAAATTGGAATTAGTTAACTATGAAATAGAGAAAATCAATTAAGAGATTAAATTAGCTTGATGAAATTTGTTAAGGAAAATAGTTTCAGTCTGACCAGGCGGTGGTGCAGTGGACAGAGTGCCGACCTGGGACCAGGTTCGAAACCCTGAGGTCGCTAGCTTGAGTGTAGGATCATAGACATGATCCTATGGTTGCTGGCTTGAGTGCAAGGTTGCTGGTTTGAGTAAGGGGTCACTGGCTCAACTGGAGCCCCCCCCCCATCAAGGCACATATGAGGAGCAGTCAATAAACAACTAAAGTGCGGCAACTACGAGTTGATGCTTCTCATCTCTCTTTCTGTCTGTCTCTCACAAAAAAAGGAAGGGAGGGAGGGAGGGAGGGAGGGAAGGAAGGAAGGGAAGGATGGAAGAATAAAAATATAGTTTTGGCAAAAACTCAAAAATAGTTTAATGAGGCCCTGGCCGGTTGGCTCAGCGGTAGAGCATCGGCCTGGCGTGTGGGGGACCCGGGTTCGATTCCCAGCCAGGGCACACAGGAGAAGCGCCCATTTGCTTCTCCACTCCCCCTCCTTCCTCTCTGTCTCTCTCTTCCCCTCCCGCAGCCAAGGCTCCATTGGAGCAAAGATGGCCTGGGCGCTGGGGATGGCTCCTTGGCCTCTGCCCCAGGCGCTAGAGTGGCTCTGGTCGGGGCAGAGCATCGCCCCCTGGTGGGCAGAGCATCTCCCCTGGTGGGCGTGCCGGGTGGATCCCGGTCGGGCACATGCGGGAGTCTGTCTGACTGTCTATCCCCGTTTCCGGCTTCAGAAAAATACAATATATATATAGTTTAATGATTTTATGTAAAAGTGCCATATCAAAATATTCGTAGGGCTCAGAGGGTGGAGCCAGAACATCTTAAACCCTACAGAGTTCAGATTAGTGCGGAAAGGGATGTTAGTGCCCCGTCCTCTACCCACCCAGGTTAGTGGCACCCCTGATCTCAGCTCATGGGCTGTGTTCTCTCTCAGAGCCATGCTGTGAGGTTCAGAGACTGCTCTCATCCCTCCTGCACTTTACTAGCACACGATGGGCAGTTCTTGCCTAACCAGGGAGAGTGCTGCCTTTGGAAAGGAGAGAAGTCTGAAGAAGTTGATCCCTGGGACGGGGTTTTTTCCTGGATGCCCAGAGACAATCCCTTGGCTAATAAATGAAGAGATGGAGGTTGTAATGGGGAAAAGTAGATGGGTGCTTGAGGATGGGATGTGAGTGCTAGATCACATGGGTTAGTAACCAGCATTTGGATTGGCTTAACAAAGTTGTGGGACTAGACCCAAAGCCCATCCTCTCTCCCCTACACTCAGCACCTCCAAAATGGCCTGGGGACAGGGAGTGGGCAGGTCCTTAGGAGGAGCCGACATGTGGCATCGATATGTATGGCATCAGGTCATGATGGCCCCATTGATGAAGACGGGAACGATGACTAATATATTCATTCAACCCATGTTTCTTGGGTACTATTCTGTACCAGAAATCCTGGGCACTGTGAGGCTACAGCAGTGGACAAGAAGATCAAGATCCCTGTCCTAAGGAGCCATACAGTCCAGTGGGAGGAGACTGGTGATAGCAAACAAATGAGTGATAATGTCAGGTAATGGCAAGTGAGGTGAAGACAAAGACACTTATATTTTGAAAAGGTCACCCTGATTGCCGTGAGAAGATTAGAATGTAGGGAGAAAGCAAGAAGTCCAGTTGGAAAGTATTGCATCATCAGGAGAATCATGATATCTTGGTCTGGAATGTTAGCCCTGGAGATGGAGAGAAGTAAATGGATTTGGAATATATTTAGGTAGTAGAGCTAATACATTGGATGAGGGGGGCAGAGGGAAACAGGGATTAGGGATGTGAACTTGTGTAACTAGTGGATAATGGTGCTGTTGATTGAGACTGAAAAGCCTAAAGATAAACATGTAGTGGAGGTGTGGGCATATGTAAATTAAAAGTCCTATACTGGGGCCCTGGCCGGTTGACTCAGTGGTAGAGCATCGGCCTGGCATGCGGAAGTCCTGGGTTTGATTCCCGGCCAGGGCACACAGGAAAAGCGCCCATCTGCTTCTCCACCCCTCCCCCTCTCCTTCCTCTCTGTCTCTCTCTTCCCCTCCCTCAGCCAAGGCTCCATTGGAGCAAAGATGGCCCGGGTGCTGGGGATGGCTCCGTGGTCTCTGCCTCAGGTGCTAGAGTGGCTCTGGTCACAACAGAGCAACGCCCCAGATGGGCAGAGCATCACCCCTGGTGGGCGTGCTGGGTGGATCCCAGTTGGGTGCATGCGGGAGTCTGTCTGACTGCCGGCTTCGGAAAAATACAAAAAAGAAAAAAAGAAAAAAAAAGAAAAAGTCCTATACTGACTATGCTATTTGAGATGACAATTAGGCATCCAGGTGCAGTCTGGAGCTCAGTGGAGAGGTCAAGCAGGGGTACAGTTTGGGACTCAATGGTTTACAGGGGTGAGGTGAATCACCTAGACTCTGGATTTTAGAGTGGTGGCTCTCAGCTGCATTTTTTTTAAATTAAGCAATAATTTTCAGTTTACCAGATGAAACAGACTTGCAACATAATCTGCATGAATGCAAATAAACCATTTACAGCAAGTGATAAGGAAAGTGTGAAAAAATGAAAAAAGCATACATTGGAAGAAAGAGTGCCTTGAAATAAAAAAAGTAACCATTATTATAAGGACTTTACCAAGAACTGTTCTATTTTCCCCATCCCATTTGATGGAAGTCAACAAGAGCATCTAGCACTTTGTGTTCATGTCAAATGTCAGATCAGAGCATCTTAACACAAAGCAAAAGGATTTTTTTTTTTTTTTTTTTAGCAAGGGGTGGGGAAGGGAGAGAGATGAGATACATTAACTCATAGTTGCATCATTTTAGTTATTTGTTGATTGCTTCTCATGTGTGCCTTGGCCAGGGGGGAGGCCCAAGCCAAGCCAGTGACCCCTTGCTCAAGCCAGTGATCATGGGATCATGTTTATGATCCCACGCTCAAGCCGGTGACCTCAGAGTTTTGAACCTGGGACCTCAGCATCCCAGGTCGATGTTCTATCCACTGTGCCAGCACTGGTCGGGCAAAGCAAAAAAGATTTTTTAAAAAGAAAAACAAACAAAGGAGACCCTTAACCCCCCCCCCCAAACCATAGGACAGTAACTAACCCCAGAGTTCAAATTCCAAAGAAGAGAAAGAGGCAATTGAAGAAGGTGATGAGGGTACAGGTGAGGGTACAGGTGATGACAGGAACAGAGGGTATTTGTGTGCTGATAGGAATGATCCATGTAGAAGCTGAAATTGTTGGAGGGGAGACTGAGGAGGTGGGAAGGATCCAGGGCTCATATCGAAGGTTTGGCCTTTCCCTGGAGCATCACACTGGCTACTCTGAAGTGGACCCTGTTTTGGTCAAGATTGCCTACCTCTGGATTCAACCTCTCCACCTGTCCCCTGCTCGTGCTGGGCAGCTCCTTGCAGCCCCCATTCCTGCTAAAGGGAGGCTTTCCTGCAGGGAGCTGCTGCACAGCCCATGACTTCCCCTTTAGTGTCCTTGGAGCACCAGAGACAGCTGTGCTTGGAAACCAGTGTCTCAACTCTTGGAAACCAGTGTCTCTACTCCCGTAGTCAGGAGCTAGAGCCCAGGCTGCCTAGGCAGTGCTGTCAATGCCATCAGCAGTTCTCCACCCAACATTGACCTTCATGGTCCTTACCATAATCCTCCCCAGGTTCTTCACACATCACTCTCTCCTTGTTGCCACACCCGGCTCCTTGAACTCTCTCAGGTACTGCTGAATGTTCTTGCCTTCTTTGTCACCCTTTCTCACTCCTCCACCTTGCTAAGTCTTGCCTAGCCTCCTGTCTTAGCTTAGCAGTCACATCTCAAACAGCCCTTCTCTGATCCCCTCAACTAGGTTAGGCCCTCTCATTAGTTCTACCTCCAACTTGGGACACTGACTCTTTTATAGTGCTTTTCCTACTTGTATTTTTTTTTTGTCCAATGTCTGCATTCCACACTGGACTGTCATCTAGTTTACCACAGTTATTTTCGGTGCCTGGCATGTAGTAGGTGCTGAGTAATTATATGCTAAAAGAACAATTGGTGACTATTTTAGAGACTACTTGTTATTTACATGGTTCATATGTTGTGTTCAATATTTTATTCTCCTCTACACACATTTCACTACAAATTTTTGAAGCTTTCCTGATCACATCCATGATTACATTCATCTTTGCTTGAAGACGTGTTAAGAATTTAATTCGCCTGGGCTGTGGTGGAGCAGAGGAGAGGAGAGGAGAGGAGGGGAGGAGAGGGGAGGGGAGGGGAGGGGAGGGGAGGGGAGCGGAGGGAAGGAGAGGAGGGGAGGGGAGGGGAGGGGAGGGGAGGGAAGGAGAGGAGGAGGGAGGGAGGGATGAGTTTAATTCAATGTCTTTTTGACCATTCATTTAAAATAGAAAGAGGTACTAAGCTCTGCATTATTGCTTCTTCCCAATAGGATGGCTGCTTTGGTTTTATGTGAACCAACAGAACTTTACAACATTTTGAATCAGGTCACAAAACTATCCAGATTGACTGAACCCAACTATCTCTGTTTATTGGGTAAGTACTTTAAAAAAAATATTTTGTGGATAGGATCCTTCAAACATTATTTCAGTGAATTAACAGACTTTTGGGGATGGAAGAATAAATGATTTTAGAAATCTGTTAAGAGCCCTGGCCAATGGCACAGTGGACAGAGCGTCATCCCGGAGTGCCGAGGTCGCCAGCTTCATCCAAAGGTCTCCAATCTCAAGGGGTCCCTGATCCCAAGGTCATGGGCTCAGTCCCAAGGTCGCCAGTTTGAACCTTGGTCAGGATGCCTATGAGAAGCAATCAATGGATGCACAACTATAGTGGAAAATGAGTTGCTGGTTTCTCTCTCTCGCTCTTCTCCTCTCCCTTCCTCTCTCTCAAAAATAAAAATATGCTAAGTTTTTTTGTTTATTTTATTGATTTTAGAGAGAGAGGAAGGGAGAGAAAGAGACAGAGACAGGGCATGGATCTGTTCCTGTATGTGCCCTGACCGGGAATGGAACTGGTTACCTCTGTGCTTTGGGGTAATGCTCTAACCAACTGAGGTATCCGGCCAGGGAAAAAGATGTGTTAGATTTATTAGGCATATGCTACTCACTCACATGACTTAGAAATCATGCCAGATTAAATCTAGCAGTTCCTGGAAGACTTGTGTTCTGAGTTTACTTGTTTTAGTGAGGTATATCAAACAACTAACAAATACATAGTAATACCATTAATCGCTCATGTACTCACCACTCAGATTTAACATAAATTGAATGTTACACTTTTATATGTGCCCTTCTTTTGTACCCCATCCTGAGCCCATTTTTTTCTCTCCTCAAAGATAACTGTTTCTATATTTTCACATTTTTATTGCATATGCAGGCATCCCAAAATAATGTGTGGTAAACATTTACACAAATAGTACTATAATATACAATCATTATATAACTTGCTTTTTATGTTGTTTAAAATTATATTTTGATATTTTCCCCCATGTCTAAATGTGAAGACCTGATTTACGTGACTGTTAATTGGGATATAAATCTAGTATTCCTAATTGATTGCAGTGTGTTGCTTGCATTGCGTGGCTCTAATGCAGGGGTTGTGAACCTTTTTGGCTGAGAGAGCCATAAACGCCACATATTTTAAAATGTAATTCTGTGAGAGCCATATAACGACCCGTGTACGTTACGCATTATCCAATAAAAATGTGGTGGTGTCCCAGAGGACAGCTGTGATTGGCTCCAGCCACCCGCAACCATGAACATGAGCGGTAGGAAATGAATGGATTGTAATACATGAGAATGTTTTATATTTTTAACATTTTTTTTTTATTAAAGATTTGTCTGTGAGCCAGTTGCACCCATCAAAAGAGCCACATCTGGCTCGTGAGCCATAGGTTCCCAACCCCTGCTCTAATGGATAGTGCTGCAGTGAACAAGTTTGTGCATTCCTCCTTATTAACGTGCAACAGTTTCTTTGGGATATCTACCTAGAAGTGGAATTGCCCAGTTGCAAATTCAGTTTCACTACATTATTATCAAATTGCCCTCCAAATAGATTGTATCAATTTACACTCCCCCCTGACCAGGAGGTGGCAGTGGATAGAGCATCATCTTGGGAGACTGAGGACCCAGGTTCCAAACCCCAAGATCACTGGCTTGAGTGTGGGCTCATCTGGCTTGAGTTTGGGTTTACCAGCTTGAGTGTGGGGTCACTGGCTTGAGCATGGGATTATAGAAATGACCCCATGGTCACTGGCTTGAGCCCAAATGTTGCTGGCTTGAAGCCCAAGGTCACTGGCTTGAGCCCAAGGCTGCTGGCTTGAGCCCAAGGCCACTGGCTTGAGCCCAAGGCCGCTGGCCTGAGCCCAAGGTTGCTGGCTTGAGCAAGGGGTCATTGGTTCAGCTGGAGCCCCCAGTCAAAGCACATATGAGAAAACAATGAATGAACAATTAAAGTGCTGCAACAAGTCGATGCTTCTCATCTCTCTCCCTTCCTATCTGTCTCTGTCTGTCTGTCTCTCTCATAAAAAAAGTATACTCCCATTATTAGTGTAAGAAACATACCTTCTAATACCTGGTTTTGTCAGCTTTTAATATTTTTGCAATCTGACTGGTGTGACTTTGTATCATGATGTTCTTTCCTCCAATTAAAAAAGTTGTGATAAAATACACATAACATAAAATTTACCATCATAACCATTTTTAAATGTACAGTTCACTGTTATTCAGTACATAATATTGTGCAACTTTGTGCACTACCATCCATCCCCGTAATTCTTTTCATCTGTAAACCGTAAAACTGAAACTCTATACCTATTTTGTGTGTGTGTGTATGTGAGGGGGAGGGAGGATAAGAAACATCAACTCATAGTTGCAGCACCTTTGTTGTTCATTGATAGCTTCTCATACATGCCTTCACCGGAGAACTCCAGAAGAGCCAGAAACCCCTTGCTCAAGCCAGCCACATCAGGGCTTTAAGCCAGTGACCTTGGGCTTCAAGCCAGTGGTGACCTTTGGCTTCAAGCTAGTGACTGTGGGACCATGTCAATGATCCCACACTCAAGCCAGGGACCTCGGGGTTTTGAACAAAGGACCTTCTCCCAGGTCAACGCTCTATCCACTGCACCACTGCCAGTCAGCCCAAACTCTATACCTATTAACAACTCTGCATTCCCCTCACCCTAACCCCCCGGCAGCCTCTATTCTGCTTTCTGTCTCTATGCTTGTGACTATTCTAGGTACCTTATATAAGTGGAATCATACACTATTTGTTTTTTGTGACTGGATTATTTCACTTAGTATCACGATGTCCTCAAGGCTCATCCATGTTGCATATTGTAGAAATTTCTTTCCTTTTTAAGGCTGAACAATATTCCATTGTATGTCATATTTTGCTTATTCATGTATTCATCAGTGGACATTTGGATTGCTTCCACATTTTAGCTATTGTAAATAATATCTCTTTGAGATCCTGACTTTATTTCTTTTGGATATATACCTCAAAATGAAACTGCTGGATCATATGGTAATTCTATTTTTTTTTCATTAAAAATTTTTTATTAATTTTTACTTTACTGTGTTTACATGGGTTCAAGTGTCCCACTGAATATAACTCCCGCACCCCCACCCCTGCTATTTTTAATTTTTTTGAGGCATTGCCATATTATTTTCTATAATGACTACAACATTTTACGTCCCCACTGATAGTGTACAAAGGTTCCAGTTTCTCCAAATCCTTATCTCAGTTGTTACTTTCTGATTTTTTAAATAATAACCCTTCTGATGGTTGGGAAGTGGTATCTCATCGTAGTTTTGATTTGCATTTCCCTAATGATTCATGATCTCAAGCATCTTGTCATGTACTCATTGTGCATTTGTTTATATGCTTTGGAGAAATGTCTATGCAAACTCTTTCCCAGTTTTGAATCATGTTTTTGTTGTTGCTGTTGTTCATTGTTGAATTTTAGGAATTCTCTATATATTCTGGTATTTGCAGATTTAATTTTCATGAAGTTCATTTTGTCTATTTTTTCTTTTGTTGTTTGTGTTTTTGGTGTTATATCTAAGAAATCATTGCCAATCCAATGTTGTGAAGCTTTTGCCTTATGTTTTCTTCTAAGTTTTATATTTTTTAGGTCTTCGATCAATTTTAAGTTCATTTATGTATGTGGTGTTGAAAAAGGTCCAATTTCATTCTTTTGCATGTTTATTCAGAATCGTTTGTTGAAATGTCTCTCCTATTCATGGTTCCTGGAGGTTCCATATGAATTCAGGATGGGTTGTTTTTTTTTTATCGCTCAAAAGGTATCACTGGAATTTTGATAGGGATAGCATTGAGTCTGTAGATTGCTTTGCATAGCATTGATGTCTTAACAATATCAAGTCTTGTATTCCATAAACATGGAGCGTTTTTCCATTTATTTGTTTGTTCTTTCATTTCTTTCAGCAACATTTTGTAGTTTTCGGTGTACAAGTATTTCATATATTTAAAATTTTTTTAATTTTTTTAACTTTTCAATTACAGTTGGCATTCAATATTATTTAGATTCAGATGTATATTATAGTGGCTTGGCATTTGTAAAACTTACGAGTTTCCCCCCTCCATTAAGTCATGTACCCACTTGATATCATATATAGTTATTACAATAGTATTACATTGCATCCTTGTGACTATTTTGTAACTGCCAATTTGTACTTCTTATTTCCATTTTTTTTTTTTTTTTTTTTTTGTATTTTTCTGAAGCTGGAAACGGGGAGAGACAGTCAGACAGACTCCCGCATGCGCCCGACCGGGATCCACCCGGCACGCCCACCAGGGGGCGACGCTCTGCCCACCAGGGGGCAATGCTCTGCCCCTCCGGGGCGTCGCTCTGTTGCGACCAGAGCCACTCTAGCACCTGGGGCAGAGGCCAAGGAGCCATCCCAGCGCCCAGGCCATCTTTGCTCCAATGGAGCCTCGCTGCGGGAGGGGAAGAGAGAGACAGAGAGGAAGAAGAGGGGGAGGGGTGGAGAAGCAGATGGGCGCTTCTCCTATGTGCCCTGGCCGGGAATCAAACCCGGGACTTCTGCACGCCAGGCCAACGCTCTACCACTGAGCCAACCGGCCAGGGCCAATTTGTACTTCTTAATCCTTTATATTTTCACCCAGCTGTCCAGCCCCATTTCCTCTGACAACCATCAGTTTGTTTTCTGTATTTATGAGCTTGTTTTCATTTTGTTTAAAAATTTTTTATTTTTTATTTTTTTTACAAAGACAGAGAGAGTCAGAGACAGACAGACAGGAACGGAGAGATGAGAAGCATCAATCATTAGTTTTTCGTTGTGCATTGCAACACCTTAATTGTGCATTGATTGCCTTCTCATACGTGTCCGCGGGCCTTCAGCAGACTGAGTAACCCCTTGCTCAAGCCAGCGACCTTAGGCTCAAGCTGGTGAGCTTTTGCTCAAACCAGATGAGCCCGCACTCAAGCTGGCGACCTTGGGGTCTCGAACCTGGGTCTCTTCTGCATCCCAGTCTGATGTACTATCCACTGCGCCACTGCCCAGTCAGGCTATTTTGTTTTTCAGACTTCATTTATAAGTATTGGTCTTTCTCTGTCTCACTTATTTCTTTTTCTTTTTTTCTTTTTTTTACAGGGACAGAGAGAGTCAGAGAGAGGGATAGTTAGGGACAGACAGACAGGAACAGAGAGAGATGAGAAGCATCAATTATCAGTTTTTCATTGCGACACTTTAGTTGTTCATTGATTGCTTTCTCATATGTGCCTTGACTGTGGGGCTACAGCAGACTGAGTGACTCCTTGCTCTAGCCAGAAACCTTGGGTCCAACCAAGCTGGTGAGCTTTTTGCTCAAACCAGATGAGCCCGGCTCAAGCTGGCGACCTTGGCGTCTCGAACCTGGGTCCTTCCGCATCCCGGTCCGACGCTCTATCCACTGCGCCACCGCCTGGTCAGGCGCTATTTTGTTTTTTAGACTTCATTTATAAGTATTGGTCTTTCTCTGTCTCACTTATTTCATGTAGCTTAAGATCCTTAGGCACATTTATGTAGTCACAAATTAATATTTTATTCTTTTTTATTTCTAAGTAATATTCCATTATATAGATATACTACTTCTTATCTATTTCTTTTTATTTATTATTTTTTAGAGAGAGGAGAGAGAGAGAGTGGGAAAGAGGAGGGAGAAGTAGAAAGCATCAGCTCCTAGCAGTTGCTTCCTGTATGTGCCTTGATCAGGCAAGCCCAGGGTTTTAATCAGCGACCACAGATCAGGCTTATCCTTTCCTCTTTTGATTGGAGCATTTAATCTATTTACACTTAAAGTAAGTTTTGATAGTTATATATATAGTTATTGCCATTTTATGGTTTTCTGATTGTTTTTGTAGTTCTCTGTTACATTCTTGTTCCTTTTCTCTCTTCTCTTGTATGTTGATGACTTTCTAGAGTGTTGTGTCTAGATTCCTTTCTCTTTGTTTTCTTGTAAGTCCTTGTAGATTTTTGGTTTGTGGTTACCATATGCTTCATCTATGCCAAGCTATGTCTATAGCAGTCTATTTTAAGTTGATGGCCACTTAAGTTTGAACACACTCTAAAATCACTGCCATTTTTATTGACCCTCCCGCTTCACGTTTTTGTTTTTTGTTTTTAGTCATTTTTTACTTTTCTTGTGTGGGTGTGGTTGTATTTTCTTTCCTTTTTTCTTCCTTCCTTCCTTCCTTTCTTTCTTTCTTTCTTTTTTTTTTTTTTTTTTTTTTTTTTTTACAGAATTTATTATTGTAATTACACACAATATTCCTTCTTTGGCCTTTAATCTTTTGTACTAGCTTTAGTGTTGTTTGAGCCACTGCTTTTATGATGTGTTTACCAGTGTCAGTGAGAATTGGGGGAGGGCAATATTTTCTTATTCATATTTTTTATTATTTTCTTCTTCTTAAAGTAGTCCCTTTAACTTAATAATTTCTTATATTTCTAGTTTGGTGATGATTAACTACTTAAGCTTTTTCTTGTCTGGGAGGCTCTTTATTTCTTCAATTCTAAATGATAGCATTGCTGGGTAGAGTGATCTTGGTTATAGGTCCTTGCTTTAAAATTTTTTTTTAATTTATTGATTTTAGAGAGAAAGAGTGAGAGAAAGTGAGAGAGAGTGAGAGAAAGAAAGATTGACCCATCATTCCAGACACTCATACACCCACTGGTTGACTCCTGCATGTACCTCGACCAGGGGTCAAACCCATAAACATGGTGTACTGGGATGATGCTCCAACCAACTGAGCTACCTGGCCTGGGCTGTAGGTCCTTGTTTTTCACAATTTAGAATATCTGTGCAAATCCCTGTGTCCTACAAAGTTTCTGCTGAGAAATCAACTGAGAGTCTTATGGGAGCACCCTTGTAGGTAACTAAATGCTTGTCCCATGTTGTTTTTAAGATTCTTTATCTGCCTGACCAGGCGGTGGCACAGTGGATAGAGCGTCGGACTGGGATGCAGAAGACCCAGGTTCGAGACCCTGAGGTCACCAGCTTGAGCGTGGGCTCAACTGGTTTGAGCAAAGATCACCAGCTTGAGCCCAAGGTCACTGGCTCAAGCAAGGGGTTACTCGGTCTGCTGTAGCCCCACGGTCAAGGCACATATGAGAAAGCAATCAATGAACAACTAAAAAAAAAAGATTCTTTATCTTCAGTCTTTGGTATTTTAATTATTATGTATCTTGTAGGCCTCTTTGTTTTCATTTTGTTTGAAATTCTCTGCACTTACTGGACTTGTATGTTTATTTCCTTTACCAGGCTAGGGAAGTTTTCAGTCATTTTTAAAAAATAGGTTTTCAATCCCTGCTATCTCTTCTTCTGGTACCCTGTGATGACAATTTTTTTACAGCTAAGCAAGGAACTAGGAGTAAACTAAAGTGAAACAGGAAGGAACTGTGGAGAAAAAACTGACAAGTTATAGGCTGGACAAAGATACAGAATGCATTAGACTATCTTGGCCTACTCATTTCAGTTAAACACATAAACTAACAGATTAGGTATCTGCTAGTTTAGTATACTGACTCCCTTGGATTTGCTAAAATTTATACAACAATCAATAGGCATACATAAAGTATTAGGAAAAGAATACCACTTAGAAGTCAACACTGAATTGTGTGGCCTGTGGTGGCAAGTGGCAGTGGTTGGCAAACTGCGGCTCGCGAGCCACATGTGGCTCTTTGGCCCCTTGAGTGTGGCTCTTCCAAAAAATACCATGTGCAGGTGCTGCCTCAGTAAGGAATATACCTACCTATACAGTTTAAGTTTAAAAAATTTGGCTCTCAAAAGAAATTTCAATCGTTGTACTGTTGATATTTGGCTCTGTTGACTAATGAGTTTGCCAACCACTGGGATAGACCTGGAATGCTGAAGTCGCTGGTTTGAAACCCTGGGCTTGCCTGGTCAAGGCACATACAACAAGCAACCAATGAACAACTAAAGTGAAGCAAGTGTGAGTTGATACCTTTTGTTTCCCCCATCTCTGTAAAAAAAACCCCAAACTTTAAAAGAATCAACATTGGACACTAAAGTAATATTAAAAATAAAAGTTTGTCTACTACAATAAATGAGTATAAAATGCAATAAATTAGCCCTGGCCGGTTGGCTCAGTGGTAGAACGTCCGCCTGGAGTGCAGGAGTCCTGGGTTCGATTCCCGGCCAGGGCACACAGGAGAGGCACTCATCTGCTTCTCCACCCCTCCCCCTCTCCTTCCTCTCTGTCTCTCTCTTCCCCTCCCGCAGCCGAGGCTCCATTGGTGCGGGGTTCACCCGGGTGCTGAGTAGGGCTCCGTGGCCTCTGCCTCAGGCGCTGGAATGGCTCTGATTGCGGCAGAGCAACACCCCAAGATGGGCGGAGCGTCGCCCGGGTATGCCGGGTGGATCCCCGTCGGGCGCATGCGGGAGTCTGTCTGACTGCCTCCCCGTTTCCAACTTCGGAAGAATACAAAAAAAAACCCAACAACAAAAATTAAAATAAATGCAATAAATTTTACAAATTAAGAACTGAACTCTTGCTCAAAGTTTAATTATTCCTGCCCTTCAGCTGCTTTTTCAAAGTATACATTCATTAATTAAAGGGCAGTGGAAGTGTTTGCTGTAATCTTGATTTCATTTCTAAAAGAACAAGCACAGGAGATACAAAGTCTCCCTCAGACACTGACTGCTAAGACCCACTTTGCATTTTTTTTTTTTACTAGTTTCTTGTATAATGGACTGAGCCCCATTCAATCCAGAATCCTCACTACACTTTGACATGTGACGTCACTTAGGTCAATTCCATCATGATTGTGGACTCACTTATTGTCATCTATTTATTCCTGAGACTCATTTATTTTCATGGTAATAGGAGGTGATGCCAGGGCAGTTTTGGATGCTGCTTCACATTTTCTATTGGTGGGGGAAGAAGCAGTGATGATATTGGTTCTTCCACTGTGGAGGCTTCACCAGGGGGATTTTCTCTTGTGTTCTGATTGGTGTCTATTTCTACTTCACTAATTATAGTGTCAGCCTGATGTTTACCATCTGAACCCTCACCCTCTGCCATATTCAGGTTTTGTTCAGAGGATAAAATACCAATGGATTCCTCCTTACTAGCAGCAAGACCTGCTAGATTCTTCTGTGCCTCTTCTCCTCTTGAGAGGCTTCTCCATTTCATTCCCACGGGAGAGCAGTTTTTCTTTGACTTCTCTTAACTTTTTCTTTGGAAGTGGTATTGGTGATAGTACTGGCCATCTTCACTTTCCTTTAGATTCACTCTGCATGTTAGGCTTTTCCTTTTTATTATCTTTTGGGGAAGGAGACTTTTTTGGGGATGGTCTCCTTGTGAAGAGGAAGCTCCACGAGAGGAGGCGGTCACACCTAAGCAGGCCCCTCCCACCAGAGCCAGGCCCCTCCCACCTAAGCAGGATTGCTGCTTTTTTAGAGTTTTTATATATTTTTAAAAATCCCAATTTCTTTTTATTAAAATTTTTTAATATATTTATTTTATTGATTTTAATGAATTTAGAGAGGAAGGGAGAGAGAGACTGTATGTGCCCTGACTGGGGATCAAACTAGCAACCTCTGTGCTTTGGGACGATGCTCTAACCAACTAAGCTATCTAGCCAGGACACTGATTTATCTTTATTTTTTAATGTGGCCACTAGAAAATTAAAAATTACATATATGACTCACATATTTCTAATGGACAGCACTGTTAGAGGCTGAAGCTCAGAGAGGCTAAGCAATTTGTCTGAGGTCACACAGCTAATGTGAAGCAAAGTCAGGATTTTAGCAGCCTGTTAACCATGTTGGACCTTAGGTTTTTTAAACTGTAGAATGAGGTTGATGATAACGCCTCTCTTATTAGGGTCCTATGAAGCTACACTTCTTTGTGGAAGTGCCAGACATAAATAAGCATCTCTTAATAAGTGTAGTCTAGAGAAAGTCACTTCCCATGTGTAAAGTACAGATAATATCCATTTTATAGTGTTGAGAATGATCTCCCCCCTTCTCATCCTGGGCTCTCCTGCTTCATATCCCACTTTACCTGGCTTTAGTTTTCTCCCAGCTGCCAAGCCATTATGGATACCCATAATCATCACATGGCATAGATAGAGACACATAGACATGGACATATACATACAGGTACATATAGCAGTATATTCACAGACATACATACTTCAAATTTGGCTTTTTTGCTTCTTACCTTGATGATAGAGATTTTGTTGGTTGCTCTACCCTTAGCACCTAGGACAGTGCTCAGCATATATGTGGCATTTAAATATTTGTTGAAAAAATGAATGAATGAGAGACAACATAGACTGCTAAGTCTGCACCTGACATGACACTTCAGGCCTTCCCATCCCATGATCTCTTCAGATTTGTATACATCAAACTATCTTCTGCTCACTAATTTGGTTTTCCCAACCTTTGTTCATCTCTTCCTTGTCCTGCCTGGTATTTTGCCATTTGGACAGGTGTCCTAGTCCCTACCCTGGGTTGGACACACCTTGAGGGCAGGAATGTCTGGCCAGCCTCCATTCCCAGCACCTGCATAGGCCGGTCACATCATGTTCCACGAAATTAAATTAAGAATAAGTAGTTGCAACTAAAACCACAGGAAAAAGTAACTTATCTTTCTAATATACAAAGAGCTCCTGGAAATAATCATAAAAGACCAACCACAGAGTAGGAACAAAATGGGTGAAAAACAGGGACAAAAAAGAGAAAGAAATAAAAGAGCGGAGTCTTAACTAAATAAGCCTGGTAGGCATGTACAAAAAACAACCAATGACGAGCTGACCTGTGGTGGCACAGTGGATAAAGCATAGTCCTGGAATCATAGGCTTGCCTGATTAAAGGCCATATGAGGGTTGATGTTTTGTTGTCCTCCTAATTTCTCTTAAAACGAATCGTCTTTTAAAAAAAAAAAAGGCCCTGGCCCGTTGGCTCAGTGGTAGAGCGTGGGCCTGGCGTACAAGGGGTCCTGGGTTCGATTCCCAGCCAGGGCACACAGGAGAAGCGCCCCTCTCCTTCCTCTCTGTCTCTCTCTTCCCCTCCCGCAGCAGAGGTTCCATTGGAGCAAAGATGGCCGGGGCCCAGGGGATGGCTCCTTGGCCTCTGCCCCAGGCGCTAGAGTGGCTCAGGTCGCAACAGAGTGACGCCCTAGTTGGGCAAAGCGTCACCCCCTGGTGGATCCCGGTCGGGCGCATGCGGGAGTCTGTCTGACTGTCTCTCCGAACACACATAACCTCACGAAAAACTAATACGTTATTGTGTAAGGGTAGCACCTGCACATATCAGGTAACTAAGACAATCATATACTCTTTTTCTTTCTTTGAACTTTATTTGGGCCCCCTAGGGGGGGTGCACCGTTCCCGGAGGTACTGCAATACCGGGTCGATGCGTGGAGTGGACGGAGCAAGCCCCTATTCCATCTCCTATTTCCAAAAATCCCTTTAATATATTGTCCTCGGATAGAGAACGTATCAGATATTAAACTGATAAGAACAGATACTACACTTGATCTTAGCCAAAAGGCCGAGAAGCGATAACAATTATATCTCTCTTACCTGTGCCGTCCTCTTGCCACACATATTAAACTCACGGTGAGCCATATCAAGCATCAACTTAAGTCTCACTACCCAAGTGTCTTGACACATATTTAGAATATATTAGATCCTGTGAAGGTTTTTTTTCAATTCTCTGTCTTTAAGTTAATTTTATATCTGTTTGGCACGGTGGCCATTGCTAATTTACATGCCCCGCCTATTCCGTATGTGAAGCTCTTCCCTCCTCCGACGCCTTCTGCGCGCGCATGAATGGAATGTAGGTTGTGGCCGAGCTCTTTGTTGGTGCAAAAGACGGAGCCTAGGGGATTTGGGCGTCTGCGAACCCAACAAAGGGTCCTAGTCCGAAAGGAAGCGGTGGCGTCATCGGTGTAAAGACAAGAGGATCTCCCGGGCTGGCTTGATCCCGGCCGAGAGCTCCGCCGAATAGCCCCCGTCGGAGGTCGTTGGCAAGGGGCTTGTGGGATTGAGGGAGCGAGAACTGAGCTAATGAGACCACCTTGGTTTACTCATCTAGAATCCGCATATGTCCTTTTATAAATGCAGGCATTTTGTTGTGCAACTGTTGCCATGCCACTCTGGCTGCAGAACTACTTACTCATCATCTCAAATTGAAATTCTGTTCCCATTATTTCATTTTAACCAAGAATGATTTTCATCTTCTCCTATTTTCCTGCTTAGCTAGCATTAGTTTCACTCGACTTTAAGCCATGAAGCCCAAGTGTCTGACTTCCTTTGCGCAAGATTATTTTACTAAGATTCACTCTTGTTGTATGTAGCTACATTGTAGTTTGTACATTTTTGTTGCTAAATGGTTTCAGAGATAACTAATACGAGACACTAAAGCAGTAAAGATAGCTTTTAATCAATAATACACTTTTGTAATAGGAAGATGAACTGAACTTCAATTTGCACACAGGTGACTGGTGATTTAAGGTAGAAGGAGGGTGTAGCAAAGGGGGCAGGCAGGAGCTCAGTAGAGTCAAGGAAGTGAAAAAGGACAAAAAGTGGATGGGGACTAGTCCATGTGAAACCCATCTTGGTTTGCTAACCAGTGCTTACCAATGTTAGGCTCCCACACTCCCCAGAGGCTGGGGGGCCATCTTAGGTGTTGTCTGGAACAAACAGTAAGTTCTGGCAGCCTTGACTTTTCTTAGGCAGGCACTTTAATGGAGGCTGGGGACTTTCTAGGGATGTGGCCTTGAGTTATTTCTAAAGATGTCTTGTACTGGCGAGTTGGCTCAGCAGTAGAGCATCGCCCGGGTGTGGAAGTCCTGGGTTGGATTCCCAGTCAGGTCACATAGAAGTGCCCAACTGTTTCTCCACCCTTCCTCCTCTCCTTCCTCTCTGTCTGTCTCTTCCCCTCCTGCAGCCAAGGCTCCATTGGAGCAAAGTTGGCCCGGGCACTGAGGATGGCTCCATGGCCTCCGCCTCAGGTGCTAGAATGGCTCCGGCCACAATGGAGCAACAACCCAGATGGGCAGAGCATTGCTCCCTGATGGGCATGCCAGGTGGATCCTGGTCAGGTGCATGCGGGAGTCAGTCTGCCTCCCCCCTGCCTCACACTTTGGGAGGAAAAATAAAATAAATAATAAATAAATAAAGATGTCTTAAAGATATCTTCAGATGTTTGAAGTTTTTTCTCCATTGATTTATTTTTTATTTATTTTTAAATTACAATTATTTTATTTATTGATTTGAGAGAATGTGGGAGAGAGAAACATTAATTTGTTCCATTTGTTTGTGCAGTCCTTGATTGATTCTTGTATGCGTCGTGACCGAGGATCAAACTTGCAACCCTGGTGTAACCAATTGAGCTAACTGGCCAGGGCTTCCCCCATTGATTTGTGAGTTCTTTATAAATTCCTGATGCAGGTTACTTATTTGTGCTACAGACATTTTCTCCTATTCTGTGACTTGCCCTTTTGCCTTCTTAATGTATTTTGGTGAAAAGAGCAGTTCTTAATTTGAAAAATTAGACTTATCAATATTTTCTTTTGTGGTTAGTGCTTTCTTACGTCATTTTTTAATCGACTGTTGTTTAGGTTTTAAGTTCACAGAGATATTGAGCAGAAAGTACAGAGAGTTTCTATGTACAGTACTCCCTGCCCCCACACAATCATAGCCTCCCCAGTTAGCAACATCCAAAACCATCATGGTATATATGTTATAATTGAGGAAGCTACTTTGAATTGTCATTATCACCTGAAGTTCAGAGTTTACATTACATTAAGGTTCAAAGTAAGAGTTCTACATTCTGTGGGTTTGGACAAGTATGTAATGATGTGCATCCATCATTATAGCATTATACAGAATAGTTTCACTGCCCTTACAGTTCTCTTTCCACTAATCCCTGGCAACCACTGATCTTTTTATTGTTTCCACAGTTTTGCCTTTTAAGGCATGTCTTATAGTTGAGATCATACAGTATATAGCATTTTCAGATTGCCTTCCTTCATTTATGTATGCATTTAACTTTCCTCTGTCTTTTCATGGCTTGGTAAGTCTTTTAACATAGCACAATATTCCATTGTCTGGATGTACCACAGTTTGTTTATCCTACTTAAGGACATCTTGATTGCATCCAAGTTTTGGCAATTAAAAAATGAAGCTGCAGCCCTGGCCGGTTGGCTCAGTGGTAGAGCGTCGGCCTGGCGTGTAGAAGTGCGGGGTTTGATTCCTGGCCAGGGCACACAGGAGAAGCGCCCATCTGCTTCTCCACCCCTCCCCCTCTCCTTCCTCTCTGTCTCTCTCTTCCCCTCCCGCAGCCGAGGCTCCATTAGAGCAAAGATGGCCTGGGCACTGGGGATGGCTCCTTGGCCTCTGCCCCAAGCGCTAGAGTGGCTCTGGTCGCAATAGAGAGACCCCCGGAGGGGCAGAGCATAGCCCCCTGGTGGGCAGAGCGTCGCCCCTGGTGGGTGTGCCGGGTGGATCCCGGTCGGGCGCATGCGGGAGTCTGTCTGACTGTCTCTCCCCGTTTCCAGCTTCAGAAAAAAAAAAAAAATACCAAAAAAAAAAAAAAAAATGAAGCTGCTATAAAATATCTGTGTGTAGCCTTTCATGTGGTAATAAGTTTCAAGCTGACCTGGGTAAAAAACAAGGAACATGATTGCTAGTAAGAGTATGTTTAGTTTTGTTAGAAACTGGCCTGGCCTGTGGTGGTGCAGTGGATAGAGCGCCCACCCGGAAGGCTGAGGTCACTGCTTCAAAATCCTGGGCTTGCCCAGTCAAGGCACATATGACAAGCAATCAATGAACAGCTAGAGTGAAGCAACTACTTCTTGTCCCCACTCCTCTCTCTGTAAAATCAATAAATAAAATTCTTTAAAAAGAAACAACTGCCAAACTGTCTGCCAAAATGGCCGTACCATTTTGCAATCCTGCTAGCAATGAATGAGAGTTCCTGTCACTTTACATCCTCTCCAGAATTTGATGTTATCCCTGTTTTGAATTTTTGACATTTCAATAGGTATGTAGTGGTATCTCATTTTATTTTTTATTTATTATTATTTTTTATAATTATTTCTTCTTTTCCAAGTGAGAGGAGGGAAGCTAGACAGACTCCCTCATGCACCCGAATAGGGATCCACCTGGCAACCCCGTCTGTGGCTGATGCTCTGTGCATCTGGGGCCATGCTCGCAACCAAGCTATTTTTAGCGTCTGAGGAGGAGGCTTCATGGAGCCATCCTCAGTGGAGGGGGTGATGTGCTCAAACCAATCCAGCCATGACTGTAGGAGAGGAAGGGTAGAGGTGTGGAGAAGCAGATGGTTGCTTCTCCTGTGTACCCTGACTGGGAATAAAACCCAGGACATCACATGCCAGGCTGACACTCTACCACTGAGCCAACCGGCCAGCGTCTTATTGTTGTTTTAATTTGCTGTTCCCTTCTGACATATGGTGTTGAACATTTGCCATCTATCTAGCTTCTTTGGTAAGGTGTCTGTTCATATCTTTTCCCCATTTTTTTGAATTGGGTTGTTTTCTTATTGTTGAATTTTAGGAACTCTGTATATTTTATTTTATTTTATTTTATCTTATATTTCATTTTTCCGAAGCTGGAAATGGGGAGGCAGTCAGACAGACTCCCACATGCACCCGACTGGGATCCACCCGGCATGCCCACCAGGGGGCGATGCTCCGCCCCTCTGGGACATCGCTCTGTTGCATCCAGAGACATTCTAGTGCCTGAGGTAGAGGCCACAGAGCCATCCTCAGCGCCCCGGCCATCCTTGCTGCAATGGAGCCTCGCTGCGGGAGGGGAAGAGAGAGACAGAGAGGAAGGAGAGAGGGAGGGGTGGAGAAGCAGATGGGCGCTTCTCCTGTGTGCCCTGGCCAGGAATCGAACCCGGGACTCCTGCACGCCAGGCCGACACTCTACCGCTGAGCCAACCAGCCAGGGGCCGAACTCTGTATATTTTAGATAAAATATTTAGTATTTATGCATAAGGCTTAATTTCTATTCGTGTTCTCCCAACTTTGAGGAGCATCAGTGATGCACCTTCTGTCCTTGCAGGAGCACTGGAATCTTAGCTCCTAGATTCTAGAGTCTGAATTTGAGTCTAAAGATCCATGGGACCATTTAGTATGAGCTCACTTTGGCTCTGATTTCTCTCCTCCTCTTTTTTGGGGGCCTCGGAGAAAACTGCCCCTAAATCAAAGATACAAAGTCTCACTACCCCTTAAGGGGAAGTGTGGGTGTGATGGGGCAGGGGAGTCATGGTGTGGCCAGCTCAGAATAGTGGAACAGCACCTTGAGTAAGAAGACAGTGACTATCACCTATCTGCCAAACAGATGATGATGCAAGTTCTCTCAGGAGTTTGGTCATGTGCTCTTTTGCAAATACAGTTATTAGTTCAATACTTTTCCTTTTCAGATGTGCGTTCCAAACAGGAGTATGATGAAAGCCATGTGATCACAGCCCATCGAGTGAAGAAGGTATACTGGCAGAGTCAGAATTTGGGGCAGGCCGGCTACCTTACAGGAGGGTGGGAAGAGAGGGAAGTTTTGTGCTCTATCCAGGAGGCAGCACCTCCTGTAGGACACAGTGGGCAGCAGAGGCAGGGCCACCCTGTGCATCCGTCATGAGGACCTCCCACACCTCTTACATACTCCCTAAGGTGTCCCTCCCACCCCCATGGTCAACCGCTTCATTAAACAAATACTGATTTAATTCCTTTATGTGCCAGGTACTGTTCCAGACCCTGGGGATAGAACAGAATACAAGATGCCCTTAATTCATTGTCCCTGCCCCACAGAGCTTTTTTTCTCCTTAGGGAACAGACCATAAGAGGTTCTATTTCATATACATTTGTCCACTATGGTTTATTCTACTTAGGGAATATGCCATACAGGTAGTTACTATAACCCAAAGATGGGAGCCGCTCCCTTCCCTTTTCATTTGATCCCTTCCCAACTTCGTTTCTTCATTCCAGCTATTTAAAAAGAGAGAGCCCTGTAGCAGTCATCATGCCCCGCTCTTGCAGTGAGGACCTTATCTCCACCCCCACAGGGCATCTTCTCTCTCTGGTCATTGTCAAGACTGGTGGCCTTCACTTAGGATCCATCTCTCATCTCTGCAGTCCCGACCACATTCTCCGCCCTTGACTTCATGTTCTCTCTTGCTTCGCTGTGCCAGGGTCCAGCCCCGGGGGGAATCCAGGGATCCCACAGGAAGAGACGGCATCGGCATGAATCGAGTGAGAGAGCTGAATTCTTTTCTTTCTCTTTATTCTCTCGTTAGCATTTACTGCCAGGCATCTCTGCCAATGGCTGGTCTAACTTTACTTTTATACACACACACTAAATTACAATCACATGGTATTCAGAATACATTGATTAATAATTGTTTTTGTTTCACTATGGTTTCATATTTCTAGGCAACAGTTAATTCATTTCTATAAGCTATAAATCAGGTGGTAAGTCATTCAAAGTACAGTTATACAATAACTTGAATAGCAATAACAATATTGGTACAAACTTCTAAAAGGTCAGTACTGATTAATAACTCTACCTTGTCTAAAATTCTATTGTCTAGTCAAATTTTATTTATTTACTATATTCATACACTAGTTAAGTTCTAACTTTATTCTTCTCAGAGTGTTCCACCACCTGCAGGTCAGGTATGCAAGAAGAAAGGAAAGTTTCTCTACTTTACCACATGAAAAGGCTAGGGAGGTAAAGTGATGAATTAAGTGAAGGCTGAAAGGTGCTCTGTGTATAGTTACTGTTTCCTACCTATTCATAAGTCACAATCTATTTTTTTCTAACATGATTAATAAGAAGAAATTCTCCTACAAACTTAACCCTTTATGAGGGATATCATAGCCAGCCTCTTATGTCTATGAGCCCAGTTCCAAGGGGCTTACAGGCTTTTCTGTGGAACTCACACCCTCTGTCTCATTTCCAAAGAAATTACTACGAATCTACAGGGAAAGCCCGGTGCTATTATCCCTGTGCCATAAATGATAGCACACACCCAGAGAAGGGGGGATATAAGGCCAGATTAATTCAAAAGGTCAAAGGGGGAAGTATCGTTGTGCCTTTCCTCTGCGGTGACTTTGTCAACCCGCAGCCATTGGTCTTCACTGCGGTGACTTTATCAACCAGCAGCCATTGGTCTTCTCTGCTGTGACTTTGTCAGCCAGCAGTTTTGGATCTTCTTCTGCTGTGACCTTGTCAGCCAGCAGTTGTGGATCTTCTCCCGCTGTGACCTTGTCAGCCAGCAGTTGTGGATCTTCTGCTGTGACCTTGTCAGCCAGCAGTCATTGATTGGCTCCCGACATCGCTGGTTTCTTCTGTCTCTTGGTTCTGCTTTATTTTCTCCTTCTGTGACCTATAAAGAAAGCCACTGGCCTATCCTCGGTCTCCTTCATGTCTGTTAGTATACTTTCTTGCTCAGAGGTTTCACTCAGCTTCCAGCTTCAAGTATCCACATAGTTGAGCTGTCTTGTCAATTTACTTCTAAAAATTTGTCTTGTAAAATTCCCATGCCACTGTACTGTCATGCATTCTAACTAAGGCTCTTTTCCGTACCTAACTTAACAGAGAGCTTGGGCCCTGGCTCAACTATTTTTCCAGGATAAGCTTGCTGCCTAACAAGTTTTCCCCAATCCAATCCATCATTACCTTTTTTTTTTTTTTTTTTTCATTTTTCTGAAGCTGGAAACAGGGAGAGACAGTCAGACAGACTCCCGCATGCGCCCGACCGGGATCCACCCGGCACGCCCACCATGGGGCGGTGCTCTGCCCACCAGGGGGCGATGCTCTGCCCATCCTGGGCGTCGCCATATTGCGACCAGAGCCACTCTAGCGCCTGAGGCAGAGGCCACAGAGCCATCCCCAGCGCCCGGGCCATCTTTGCTCCAGTGGAGCCTTGGCTGCGGGAGGGGAAGAGAGAGACAGAGAGGAAAGTGCGGCGGAGGGGTGGAGAAGCAAATGGGCGCTTCTCCTATGTGCCCTGGCCGGGAATCGAACCCGGGTCCTCCGCACGCTAGGCCGACGCTCTACCGCTGAGCCAACCGGCCAGGGCCATCATTACCTTTTTTAAAATTGATTTTATTTTACTTATTGATTTTAGAGAGGAAGGAAGAGAGAGAGAGAGACAGACAGACAGAAAAATCAATCTGTTCCCGTATGTGTCCTGACTGGGGATCGAACCTGCAATCTTTGTGTATTGGGACGACACTCTAACCAACCGAGCTGTAGCTGTCGGGCCAGGGCCATCATTATCTCCTTCTCCCCCCCCCCCCACCCCGAATTGTCAATTCTCTGGCTCTGTCCTGTAGCTCTACATCCTCACTTCAGGCCTTTCTCTGCTTTCTGTAGCATGTTCAGAGACCCTTCATAATGCGGGGCCCTCAGTTTCCAACTCAGCTCTCATGTCTGCACATTCCTTTGATTCTGTCAGCACTCCCAACTCTGGGAAAGAGCCATTCTCTGTCTCAGCCCTTCACAACCCCTTAGCCAGACTGACACCTCTTGCCTCCCTTCCCCAGTGTTTTTGCCAGAGATTGCAGGACTTCAGGGAATGCCCCAGCCCAGCAGGACACAAAGCCCCTCAACTCCACACCCGCAGCCTTCTCTGCCTGTTTGCATCTCCTCCAGCGCACTTCCGCACTTCCGGCAGGCTTCTGCTCTCCGCCATACCTCAGCGGCATCGCCTTGCTGCATTTCCTTCATTCTAAGATGCACATCCTCCCCCCTCCATATTTTAGGATTTCTGAAATTTGGATATAGCTTACACTTAACTTGCACTTTTATTTTATTTTAGATTTTATTTATTGATTTTTGGATAGAGGAGGGAGAGAGAGAGAGAAAGAGCAGGAGAGTGAGAAAGATGGGGGAGAAGCAGGAAGCATCTACAAGTAGTAGTTGCTTCCTGTATGTGCCTTGACCAGGCAAGCCCAGGGATTTGAACCGGCGACCTCAGCGTTCCAGTTGACGTTTTATCCACTGAGCCACCACAGGTCAGATGATTTGCACTTTTAATGTGGTACTGTCTTTCCCCAAAAGCACATGTAGTGGGCATCTGTTATTTTCCCCCTTTTTCTGAGGGGGGACTTCTCTTTCTGCTCAAACCACAGGGGTCTAGTGGTACTCCCTAAAATAGTATCCGAACCCTGGCCACACTTCAGCCAAGGATGCAAACGGAACAAATCAGAATTGGAATTAAAGAAGGCAGGGTTTTGTTTTTGTTTTTGTTTTTTTATTAAGAGAGACAGAGACAGGGAGAGAGATGAGAAGCATCAACTCGTAGTTGTGTCACTTTAGTTGTTCATTGATTGCCTTCTCATATATGCCTTGACTAGGGAGTTCAAGCCAAGCCAGTGACCCTTTGCTCAAGCCAGCTACCTTGGGCTTTAAGCCAGTGACCATGGGGTCATGTCAATGATCCCACACTCAAGCGACCCTGCTCTCAAGCTGGCGAGTCTGCATTTAAGCTGGATGAACCCACACTCAAGCCGGCAACCTTGGGGTTTTGAACCTGGGACCTTAGGGTCCCAAACCGATGCTCTATCCACTGTGCCACTGCCAGTCAGGCAGAAGGCAGAGCCTTCTATTCTGGTGGTGGAGTTTGGAGGATGGGAGTCTGAGCATCGCTGGTGGCCATGACTTGGGCCTCAGGAAAAGTCTGAGGTGAAGTTAGCATGCAGGGGAAGCAGAGGAGCAGTGCCTGAGGGGGGTCTGGGCTTCAGAGCCCTGGTTCTGGTTTTCCTGGGGACAAGTCGCTCCCTGCCCTGCCTTCAGTAGTATTTATGCCAACAAACCCCTCCTCTTATGTACACTCCTGACTGAACTGTTGTTAAACTGGGGGGGGGGGTGCATCTTACAACCAATGGTCTCTTAAGATCTAAGAAACAGAGTCCGTGCGGTCCCCTGAACATACTGCTCTCTCTGAGCACAGGGGCGTGTGTGCTTTGCTCACCCTCGTCTCCTGGATGCTCTGTCTGGTGCCTGGTGTCTGGTGGGCATTCAGGACCTGTTTGCTGACTAACGTGAGTGACTGGAAGCTGTCCTTCTGCCTCAAACACACCCAAGCCCTTGTCCATCTGGCACATTTCCACTTGTCTTTACAGTCTCATCTCAAATGCCTCCTGCCCTGTGTGCTTTTTTTCTGAGTCCTCCAGACCAACTCAGGTATTTCCCTTCAAAAAAAAGAAATATATATATATATTATATATATATTATATATATATAATATATATATATTCCAGAACCTAGCACAGTGTAAGTAAAAAGTAGATCCTGAACAAACATTTATTAAATAAATGAATGAATGTCTAGCCACACCTCCCACTGCTCTCCCACCTGCTCCAGCCTCTGTGGGCTGTTCTCACCTTTCCCTTTGCTGTGTTCTTCCATATCCAGAACCCCCTTTCCTCATTCTCCCCTGTCCCGATCCTGCTCATCCTCTGCACCATCTATCTGCTAATTCCTTTAGACAAATGTGATTTCTCCCCTTTGAGTCCCGGAGAACCTCCCTCGTCTGTTCCTGCATGGGCCTTACCTTCCTTCCTGTCTTGTGGTAGACGAGCCATGCGCTTGTCCTGTCCCACCTGCAGGTTCTTTATTTTAGCCAGACAGATTGCAAGGGACAGTCAAGCTCAGGTTTCCCTGAGTAGTGGGGCTTTGGGGAAGCATTGATGACTGACCCCTCAGCTGCTGTCCAGCCAGGCCTCCTCGAGCTCTGGGACACCCTGTGGGATCCCAGGCAGGTGTGGTTCTGCGAGAGCTCATCGATTTCTTGGCAGAGGGCACCACTGTCCTCCCCTTGCAGTCTGCCACGGGGGTGACTCAGCCACTTCCTGACTACTCTTCAGGACCTCATGGACCTGTGTGCCCATTCCTTCCTTTAACCACGTTTATGGCCTAACACGCCAGGCATTGTCCTAGAAGTTCAAGATACATTCGTGACTATAAAAGGACAAATGTTCCCACTCTCACTGAGCTTCATTTGAGCCTACAGTTGGCCTCATTTTGTCTGCTTGCGTTATGTCTTCTGCTTATTCAAGTCTTCTGCTTACTGCCCACTTATGGGCACTTTTGACTTTGACCCCTATGGGCAACCACTTGTCCCTAGAGAGGATGTGTTAGGTCAGTTGGTGGGTCCGTAGGCCAGCTATTCTTGGGCCAGGCACTTATTTCTGGTCCAGTCAGCTGTGATCAGCTTTTCACAGCAGGGTATGGGGTGTGGAAGATCCTTGGAGTTTAGTAGACTCTCCGGTCAACTCTCAGTGCTCCCGTGTCCCTGTGTAGTCAGGAAACAGGCATATTCCTACCTCCAGCTCCACTCAGGACGGGTGTGCAGGGACTATCTGCTCAACTGCAACTGCTGTCAACAGGCTTCTCTCATGGTTTCTTTAGAAGGCAGACGAATATCTTATCCCGGACTCTGTGGATCTGGAGTGTGTGAAGTACTGTGTGGTGTATGATGACCACACCAGCTCCCTGGAGGCAATCCTAAGAGATGACAATGAAGATGACAACTCTAGCAATAGTGAAAGAGGTAGGTTTTCACATTAGCCACAAGAATAACAGTTATCAGTTACTGAACACTTTTGCCACAGGCCAGGAACCAAGCCAAGTGCTCTAACTGGGCAACTCATGTGGAACATCCCTCTGAGGATGGCAATATGAAGCACTGGGAAGGGTTTGAGATCTTTCTCCTTGTAAGAGGACAAGTGAGCCTGCCATCATTTCAGAGATGCTGGCCAAAGACCATGAGGCTTCTGGGTCAGAGACAAAGGATTCTATTACTCAGAGCAATAAAAGTAACCAGCATGTCATCATTTTCCTGCACTGGTGCCCCAAGCTCCAGTTCTCACAGGATGATATGAAGGGGGCTAAGTGCATATATCCATGCAGTGCACTGTATTATAGGGGAACTCTGAGCTTAGGGAGCCTGAATCTTTTATAATGGGCAGAACGCCTGCCCATCCTTGGCTCTGGAGGAAAAAAACTGTCCCTGACTTCCAAGGCTGTTAGTTATACAAATATCCTTGATAAGTCAGTGCCCTGTTTAGAGGACATGTAGAGATGTGAGAAACCATGGAGAATTGTCTTCTAATAGGTAACATCTCCATTTTTTTTTAAAAGAGACAGAGAGAGAGTCAGAGAGAGGGATAGATAGGGACAGACAGACAGGAATGCAGAGAGATGAGAAGCATCAATCATCAGTTTCTTGTTGTGGCACTTTAGTTGTTCATTGATTGCTTTCTCATATGTGCCTTGACCGCGGGCCTTCAGCAGACTGAGTAACCCCTTGCTCAAGCCAGTGACCTTGGATCCAATCTGGTAAGCTTTTTGCTCAAGCCAGATGAGCCCACACTCAAGCTGGCAATCTCGGGGTCTTGAACCTGGGTCCTCCACATCTCAGTCCAACACTCTATCCACTGCGCCACCACCCGGTCAGGTAACATCTCCATTCTTTAAATGGGTAAATTAGGGCCCAGAAAGGCAAAGTAACTTGCCCAAGATCCCACACCTAGTGAGTTAGTTATCTATTGCCATATAGCAAATTACCTCCAAACTCGGCTTGATATAATAAACATTAATTATCTCATAGTTTCTATGGGTCCAGAATTCAGTAGCAGCTTAGCTCACAGGTTCTGGTACAGTGTCTGTCCTGAGGTTATAGTCAAGATGTCAGCCAGGGCTACTGTCATTGGAAGATCTGACTGGGCCAGAATGACCTGCATCTGAGATGACCCACTCACATGGCTATAGCCGAGACGCCTCAGTTTCACTCTGGCTGTAAAGAGGCCTCTGTTCGCCTGACCTGTGGTGGCGCAGTGGATAAAGCGTCGACCTGGAACACTGAGGTTGCCGGTTCAAAACCCCGGGCTTGCCTGGTCAAGGCACATATGGGAGTTGATGCTTCCTACTCCTTCCCCCTTCTCTCTCTCCTCTCTCTCTAAAAATGAATAAATAAAAAAATTAAAAAAAAAAGAGGCCTCAGTTCCTCACCACATAGACTTCTCCATAGACTGCTTGCATGGCCTCATGACATGGTAGCTGGTCACCCCTGCCCCCCACAGAGCGAGTAATCAGAGAGAGAGAAAGGGAAAGCCACTTGCCTTTTATGACTTAGTCTTGGGGCTTATACACAGTTCCTTCTGCCACATTCTGTTCATTAGAAGGATGTCACTGAGTACAGTCTGTCCTCAAGGGAAAGGCAGTTAGACCCAACCTTTTAAAGGGAAGCATTTGAAAGCATTTGTGGACTTTTTATAAAGAACTATATACCTCAGTAAGTGGTGGAGCCAGGATTCAGACCCAGGCAGTTTGGCACTGTCCAGTGTTCTAATACCTGGGTAGTGATGTTGGAAAACAATGTAAAGTCACACCAGCCCTGAGCCGGAGCATTAAAACGTGCGCAGTTCTAACCTGCTGTGATGATGCTCCTCCACAGCAGTCTCCAGCCAGCGCCTGGCCGTGGGCTGCGGCTGTGGTGTTGGTGGCTCGGTCACTTATACGTGTGGGTGGTTCTGTGGGCTGGGGCGTTCACACCAACGGTCACTGGGTGGCACTAGGCTTCTACCTTTAATAAAACCTGTCTTCCCAGGAGGCCCTTAGCCAGGAAGATGAGTTGCAAACCTTCCCCAAGCTCATCTTGCTGGGTTCTGGTTTGCAACTCTGGGATTGTACGCTGGACCCTGAAATCCTAGAGAACAGTGGTCGGTAAAGATAACCCCCTTACATTCTGTAACTGACCTCACTGGGCTGTGGGGCCCCTATTCTCACTGGTTAGGAAACTGCAATCACAAAACAACAGCAACACAGCCAAAAACCAAAACCGTGCATGCACAGACCTTGCCTACTCAAGGCATCTTTTCTCCTCTAAAGTGACATGTTTCAGATAAATGCAGAGTCTTTGGGTAAAAGGCCTTCTAAGGTTTCTCTCACCACCCCCTTTTCCTTTTTCACTGTTAAGCGCCCACCTCCCTGACCCTCAAGGAAATCTGGGCATGGGGGGACGTCATCACATCACAGAAGCAGGTATTGGTGTCTGTGTAGTCCTTTTCTGCTGGCCTCTGGATCAGGTGCAGCTGGCCTGTGTGGCCTTCGGCCATGGGCTGTGCCTGTGGCCAAAATTTCCGTGTTTGATGTAAGTCGTGTGTGGTTCCTTCCACCTTGGCGGTGCACGGTGCTGGCTTCTTGTCCCCTCCTACCCAGGTTCCCCTGAGTCGTGCCACTGAGCCCTGGGCCTGTTGCAGTAGGTTAACCACTCCCCGCCTCTGCTGTGGGGGGGTCTCAGAATCTCAGTGGGAAATGGAGCACAGGCTATTTTTAGTACCCCCACCCCCATCAACCAGTGTGTTTCTACCTCCTTAGGAACCCAGGAAGTAGCTTCCCTTTGTCTTGGCCTCTGGGATGCTCCTCTAAGCTTTTAGTATGCAAAAGGCAGCCCTTTCTTGTAAGAGCAACATTTCCTGTATGTTAAATCATCCTTCCTTGGAACATGTGGGTCACAAACCTCCACAAAGGACTCATGATATGTGTGGGTGGAGTTTCCTGGGCCACACGTTTACACCGACTATGAAAGGAAGTTTTGGGAGTTTGGGGATTTCTTTTCTCCTCCCTCAGCAAAGCTTGACTTTCAAGACAATTGTTTGGCTAAGGACCTCAAATAATTTAACTTAAAGCTCAGGCTGAGCAGTGACTCCCTTGTACTGGATGGCCACGCCCCTCTCCCTGAAGCAGTGGGCGCCCCAGTTCAAGGTGTGAGAAACTTCATGTCAGTGGAGAACTCAGGATTAATGGGAATAGAAATGAATGAATATAATGTTTCAAAAACATGAACCTCGTTACAGCCTTGGGTGGTTAAACTGGGCCCGGGGATGTTCTCGT
Organism: Saccopteryx leptura; assembly: GCF_036850995.1. Classification (NCBI taxonomy): domain Eukaryota; kingdom Metazoa; phylum Chordata; class Mammalia; order Chiroptera; family Emballonuridae; genus Saccopteryx; species Saccopteryx leptura. Next base: position 191,151,887 of record NC_089506.1, read on the forward strand.
CCAAGTCTCTAATTGTTTCCTAGAGACTGGCCTTACCCCGTCTCTGACCCCGTCACCCTGCATATGAATACTTCAGCTGGTCATGTGACATTGGCAGGGCGGCAACTGTCTGGTTTAAAGGCAGTACCACTGTGGCCTAGGACTCTCTCCCTAACTTACCTGGGCTCTCTTTCGTGCCCCATCATTAGTCAGTCTCTTGCTCAAGAGGGAGATGGGGCTCTGAGTGAGACGCCGAGGGACCCAGGGCTTTCTAGCCAGTCAGGACCTCGGGGGTGGGCTTGGCTTCTGTCTTGCCAGATACAGGTTCTATCCTGACCTCACTAGTTTTTGTTTGCTTGCTTTTTAGTGACAGAGAGAGAGAGAGAGGAAGGGATAGAGATGAGAAACACCAGCCTATAGTTTGGCCACTTTACTTCATTGACTGCTTCTCATATGTGCCTTGACCTGGGGGCTCTAGCCGAGCCAGTGATCCCTTGCTCAAGCCAGCAACTCTGGGATCGTGTCCATGATCCTACACTCAAGCCAGATGAGTGCGCCCAAGCCAGCCATCTCGGGGTTTTGAACCTGGGACCTCAACATCCCAGGTCGATGCTCCATCCACTGTGCCACCACCACTTAGGCTCTCCTGGCTTCACTATTGTCTGCAGGTTCTTCCCCTCTGAGTACGATCTCTCCAGATGGGTCTCAGACCACTTTTGTCCTCAGCGGCCACTGCTGGAATTGGCCTTCTCTCCCTGGACAAAGGTCCAATGCAGCTGTCAGTCCATGCCTTTCCTTTTCTCCATTTAGCTAGCTCCAGAATCTGCTGCACAGTATTCCTCTTTAGGGGTCAGATCCTGGCCTTAGGATATCTTGGCTTAGCCTTAATTATGCAAACTTCCTATCATATATATACAATTTGCATACAGTCTAATAGCATGATTCTACAGATCAATGAAAGCATTTTAGATTAAACTGATGTTAAAAACCACAATGAGATATCACTTCACTCCCACTAGGATGGCCATAATTAAAAAGACAAGTGTTGACCAGAATGTGGAAAGATTTGAACACTCATACACTGCTGGTCAGAAGGTAAAATCGTGCAGTTGCTATGGAAAACAGTTTGGCACTTGCCTCAAAAGTTACATATAGAGTTATCATATGGTCTGGCAATTCCACTCCTAGGTGTGTACCCAAGAGAAATGAAAAAGTGCACACAAAACCTTGCATGTGAATGTTCATAGTAGCATTACTTTTAATGGCCAAAAGGTGGAAACAACTCAAATATACATCAACAGATGATAGATAAATAAAAGGTGGTAGATTCACACAATAGAATATTACTCAGCTATGAAAAGGAATGAGGTGCTGATATGTGCTACATAGATGAACTTTGAAAATGTTATGCTAAGTGAAAGAAACCAGACCTAATGTACAATTCCATTTATATGAAATGTCCAAAATAGATAAGTCCATAGGGAGAAATTAGATTAATAGTTGTCCAGAGCTGGGTGTTTAGGGGGAAATGAGGAGTGAAACCCTTTAACTGGTAATGAAAATGTTTTGGGTGATGAAAATGTTCTAAAATTGATTGTGGCGATGGTTACACTACCCCGTGACTATACTAAAAACCATTGAATTGTACTCTAGCTGTACTATGTATAAATAGGTGAATTATATGGTCTATAATGTGGCATATAATATATGATACTACAAATATTGATCGACTTATGACCTATGCAACTTACGACCATTCGACTTTACAACCACAATTGCTAGCCACGACTGCTCCACGTCTGGCAGCGCAAGCGTTGCCCAGCTGGGTGTACGACAGTGCGGACCAGCTTCCGGCAGCACTACCATCTCCGCGTGCACCATTTCAACTGTTATCCCAGACTTGGTACAGCAATTTGTGTTTTGTGTCTTGGATATTTTTCATCAAACCCCTCCCAAGATATCTACCAAGAGGAAATTGTTTTTGCAAATATTAAACCAGTTGTATTGGTAATGCAGTGTTTTACTTAAACCTGCGAATGTAAAAATAAGAAACAAAATGGTGTAGAGATGATACAAATGGCATAAAATGAACAAAGAAAATTATGATATATAACAATAATGAAAGAAAATTATGATAAAATATGACTTAAAGATTTTTATAACATCATTTTACAGTACTATACATATAGCCTACTCAACTTACAACCAAATCGTGTTATGACCGGTCTGTCGGAACCAATCATGGTCATAAGTCGAGCACTAGCTGTATATATATTAACAGAAAAAGATGAACTTTCTTGGTAGTAAGTTGCTTTTAAATTTTTATTGTCATACCCATCTCTATTTCTATTTGCTTCAGCTTCGTAGATAATTGCTTTTCAGAATAAAGTGGCCATTCACTGGGGCTTTAGACAAATGGTGAACACACAGGAGACATTCATTTCTTTGGTCTCCACTTCTAGAACTGTTGATCGGAGCTGCCATTCAGTGTGGCAGAGCCATATCCCACCGCACCTGCCACCCCGTCCGTATCCTGAGAGGGGGCTATGAGTCCTTCTCAGCCACGTACCACTTCTTCCGGACGCAGAAGATCATCTGGATGCCGCAAGTAAGGCAGGGTGCTGAGCACAGGCAGGCGCAGATGGGGCCTGGCCTTCCCTTGAGGACCACGGGGTGGGGAGCAGGGTGGGATAAAGAGAAGGAGACAGACAACATGGAAAAGATAGAAGAAATATGGAAGACTGGGCTTGGGAAATGAACGTGGCGTAGCCAGGAGACCCAGTCCAAGATTATGAATTTTATAATTGTCAGATTTGGGCAAAAGCCAGTATGGAGATTAAGAGATAGGGCCTGTTCAGAGGGCAGGATCCCAGGGGAATTCTGGATGGTGATTTGCAGTCAAAGTCAGACAAGCAGAATTGGTGTCATGATTCAAGGCTGTCTCAATTTAATTCGCTCCTGGATGGAGAAGGACGAGAAAGCAGTCCTTGCCTATGAGAAGTTCTCACCTAGTAGGGGAGGCAAGGGGTGTGGCCAAGGGACACAGCAGGTATATGGAGCCCAGAGGATGGGCACTTCCTTCTGGAGCCAACCTGAAGGAGGAGGAGCTTGTGAGGAAGAGGGGTGAGGACGTACAAAGCAGGCATTAGGTGGCAATGAGTTGGCAGGCAGGGGCCGGTCCCTAGGGGGCACTGTGCAGGATCTGGTCTACTGAGGAGTATGACCGCAATGGAATGTCACCATGCAAAAGGCTCATTCTTGCCAGTACCTGCCTTTAACTGTGCTCTCATTTTTGCCCTTATCACTTGCTTGGGCAGATTTCATGCTTTCTGGCCTCTTTTGATAATGAAAATTTTCAATTTAGTCATATTATAAAGTGATTGGGGAAATGTGCATATTAACTGGGTATTTGATGATAGTAAGGAATTATTATCATACAAGGTGGGGCAAAAAGTAGGTTTACAGTTGTGAGGATGCAAAAGTTTATTTTAATTTTTTTAATGTTTACTTTATTGATTTTAGAGAGAGAGGAAGGGAGAGAGAGAGAGAGAGACAGAACATCAATCTTTTCCTGTATGTGCCCTGACTAGGGATTGAACCAGCAACCTTTGTGCTTTGGGATGATGCTCTAACCAATTGAGCCATCTGGCCAGGGCCAAAACAGTTTATTTTCATATGATCATTTATTAATTATTGTATTATTTTTTACATAAATGACTGTGAACCTACTTTTGCCCCACCCTGTATTTCTTTAGGTTGTGATGACATTATTATGGTTATATTTTTTCAAATATGAGTTTGCATCTTTTAGAGAAACAAAATGGAATACTTATGGATAAAATAATATGATGTCTGGAATTTTTTCTCAAAGTAATCCGGGGTATGTTGGGAAGTCAGTATAAATAAAACAAATTGGCCATTAGTTGATGATGTTTGTAGAGGGGTGATAGATCCTGGGGTTTATTATACTAGTCTCTCTACATTTGTGTATTTTTGAAATATTTTTTTAAAAGTAAGAACAATCAGTCCACTACAAGTTAGGCTAGTTTAACATTCCAATCTCAAATCAAATCTCATCTCTTCCCATCCCCGAGGGACAGCCTTGGGTGTGCTGGGGGCTGGGAATGGGGAGAGTGTGGCTTAGCTTCAGAGACACGTCCTCTCTTCCAGCCCGGCCACTGTGGTGCCGAGGGTCCAGAGCGGGACTCTGTTGGGTGACTGGCTGCTGTCAAGGGAGGGGAGATGCCTTCTTCTCACTCTGACTCCACCTGGTTCTGTTTGCTGCTGGTGGCCTTTGATGCAGGTTTTTTGGGTTCTGTTCAGGGGCCCTGTCTGTTACTGAGGATCCCACACAGAGAGAGCCAGCTGAGAATCTATGCTAAGAATACCCCAAATCTCTCCCCTTTCCTTGGTAGCCCATGACCCCACACTGCATCCATCCTTCTTCAGCTGAGTCCCTGAATGCACCACAGGGGAGGGCAGTGGTGACAAAGAGGCCCAGGTGGACCTCACTGCAGCCCCTTCTTGCCTTGCTGACTTGACAGCTCCAGCTAGCTTGTGTGAAAAGGCGGGAACGCATGTCTGAGGTCATACCTGTTTCCGAATCTAGGATATTCATGTCAAGTTCTCCAAAGGACTACCTCCTCCCCTTCTAAGATATACAGCTAATCTCCCATCATGCAGATACTCCTCCTTGCTCCTAGAGGAACATCCCTTACTGGCTATGCAGTGTTCCAAGCAGCATTTCTCTGCAAACATAATGCTGCTGATAACTCATTGCCCCTCCCCTTTTAAAACTTTATTAAGGTATAATTGACATAGGAATAACTGCACATATTTAAAATGTACAATGTGGTCAGTTTTTAAATTTTCTTTTATTTTTTTGCAACAGAAACAGAGAGAGGGACAGATAGAGACAGACAGATAGGAAGGGAGAGAGATAAGAAGCATCAATTATTTGTTGCAGCACCTTAGTTGTTCACTGATTGCTTTCTCATATGTGCTTTGACCCGGGGGGGGGGGGGCTACAACAGAGCAAGTAACCCCTTGCTCAAGCCAGCAACCTCGGGCTTTAAGCCAGAGACCTTTGGGCTCAAGTCAGCAACCATGTGGTCATGTCTATGTTTCCATGTTCAAGCCACTGACCTCACGCTTAAGCTGATGAGCCCAAACTCAAGCCAGCGACCTCAGAGCTTTGAACCTGTGTCCTCTGTGTCCCAGTTTGATGCTCTATCCACTGCACCACTGCCTGGTCAGGCCAATGTGGTCAGTTTTGACATGTGTATATACCTGCAACTTGCCCTCACCCCCAGTCTTATGTAGGTTGGAAAGAGGGGTGGGGTTATGGCTGAGGTAGCTATCAGGGCCTGGTGGGAGTTCTACCCTAGTCGTTGGTGGTCTTCCCTGAATTGTAGGTGCCTACTTTTTGCCTCTTTCTGCTTTTTTAATAATTCAGGAGCAAAAGTGAAAGCCCCACTCCCTTCCTGTTATTGTTCTGATTCACTATAGAGCAAGGGTGTCCTTATTGCTCCCCAAGGAATTCCTCTGTGAGTGGAGATGGAGCCACCAGATTTGGGCCCTGAGACTGCCCTTCTACCTTAGACAGAATAACTTGTAATTCCCTGTTTTGCATGTGGTATCCCTTAAATAAGATTTCATTTGAGCAAAGGGGTACTGTGATTAAAAGAAGTGTGAAGGCCACACTAGAGAGAGATGAAGGTGAACCACGGAATGATTTTATCTTAAGGGGTGGCATGGCGTGGTTAGATTGCACTCAGCTAAACTCGGATTGCAGTTCAGAGATCAGATCAGAGGGGAGAGAGTGGGTTTGGGGAGACCTGCTAGGAGGTAGGGATGGAGAGGAGACAAGAGATTCAAGATATACTTAAAGAGTGGCATTGATTAATATAGGGGGTGGGCCATGGGAGAGGGAGGAGGAATCTAGGTGTGGGTGACATGCGGCCGGTGGTGTGGCTCATTGATGTGGTGGACACAGGAGGAGAAGGCAGTGTGTGGGGAAGGCAGTGGGCTCAGTTTGGACATGTTAATTTCAGATACTTGTTTCTTTTGCATTTGTCAATGTGGCGGTCAAAATTGTGTCCTCTAGAATTCACATGTGCTTGCTCTTTACAGCACAGCATGTTTTGATCCATGCCATGCCCTCTTCCCCTGCCACCTGCACAAGCACAGGAGAGGAAGCTGGTTTGAAAGCAGCAGAGAGAGAGTTGGTAGATTTGTGATGGGTGTTTAGTGAGTTTTCCAAATGGAAGTAGGAGGATTTCACTTGGCTCCAGCAAGCTGAGCATCCTGGGAGATGTCAGCCTGAGCCCTGGGGATGCTTTGGGTCATATCTGCAAATAGTGCATCTGCCTGCAGGTAAAAGGGTCATGAATCTACTTTGCAAACTTGAGGATTTGCTTTGCCTGACAACTTCAGAAGGATGTGGGCTTGCAGTGGATCCTCTGGGAGGGCAGATGTGTTGAGGCCAGAAGACTGAAGGACTGAAGTGGACAGTGAAGTAGCCTGAGATACTTAAGATGCTATTTCTGAGTCACACTTAGAGCCAGAGGAGTTTTTAGAACTGAGTTTGACCTTTGAAGTTACATAGGTCAGCATCTCCCATGAAATACTAATTGAAAAAATTGTAGCCTTACAGATATTAGACATGTCAGTTTACACAATGTTGGTGGAATTCTTTTTCTTTTTTTTTGAGATTTTGACTAAATTTTATTTTACTAAATATCAGAAGTACATTTTCTTTTTTTTCGTGACAGAGACAGAGGAAGACAGAGAAGGACAGATAGGGGCAGATAGACAAGAAGGGAGAGAGATGAGAAGCATCAATTCTTCATTGCGGCACCTTAGTTGTTCATTGATTGCTTTCTCACATGTGCCCTGACTGGGGGGCTACACAGAGCAAGTGACCACTTGCTCAAGCCAGTGACCTTGGGCTCAAGCTGGTGAGCCTTGGTCAAACCAGATGAGCCCGCACTCAAGCCAGCAACCTCAGGGCTTCGAACCTGGGTCCTCTGCATCCCAGTCCAACACTCTATCTACCACTGCCTGGTCAGGCCAGAAGTACATTTTTAATTTATACCAACCATAACTATATAGCCACTGTTTTATTACAAACATATGTGTCCTGACCAGGGATCGAACCTGCAACCTTGGCACACCAGGACAATGCTATATCCACTAAGCCACCCAGCCAGGGCCAATAATAAAACTTTTTTTTATGTAGAACAGCTAAGTGGAAAAACGAATTGATGCTTCCCCTTCTCTCCCTCTCCCTTCCCGTCTCCACCCTCCTCTCAAATCAATGGAAAAAAAATTTAAATTAGTTTTATTATTTGGTGATAATTTTTTTAACCGTGTGATTGGTGCTCTAATAATCTTTCCTTGGAACAATTATATTTTATAAATCCCCCCAGCTTTATTGATATGTAACTGATACATAATACTATATAAGTTTAATGCGTACAATGTGGTGATTTTACACATATATATATATATATATTATGAAATGATTACCATAATAAGGTTAACACAGCCATCACCTCACAAAATTATCTATTTGTGTATGTGGTGAGAACATTTAAAATCTACTCTCTTAGCAATTTTCAAGTATAAAATACTGTTATCATCATGCTGTACATTAGATTCCCAGGACTTGCTCACCTTATATCTGGAAGTTTGAACCCTTTGATCAACATCTCCATATTCTCCCTCCCTGCCCCAGCCCCTGGCAGCCACCACTCTACCTTCTGTTTCTATGTGCTTGGCTTTTTTTTTTTTCTTTACAGGGACAGAGAGAGAGATAGATAGGGACAGACAGACAGGAACGGAGAGAGATGAGAAGCATCAATCATCAGTTTTTTTTTTATTTTTATTTTTTTTTATTTATTTTTTTTAAAAGATTTTATTTATTCATTATAGAGAGGGGAGAGAGAGAGAGAGAAGGGGGGAGGAGCAGAAAGCATCAACTCCCATATGTGCCTTGACCAGGCAAGCCCAGGGTTTTGAACCGGCAACCTCAGCATTTCCAGGTTGACACTTTATCCACTGCGCCACCACAGGTCAGGCCAATCATCAGTTTTTTGTTGCGACACCTTAGTTGTTCATTGATTGCTTTCTCACGTGTGCTTTGACCGCGGGCCTTCAGCAAACCGAGTAACCCCTTGCTCGAGCTAGCAACCTTGGGTCTAAGCTGGTGAGCATTTTTTTATTTTGCTCAAGCCAGATGAACTCGTGCTCAAGCTGGCAACCTCGGGGTCTAGAACCTGGGTCCTCGGCATCCCAGTCCAACGCTCTATCCACTGTGCCACCGCCTGGTCAGGCATGTTTGGCATTTTTATTTTTATTTATTTATTTATTTATTTTTTGTATTTTTCTTAAGTTGGAAACGGGGAGGCAGTCAGACAGACTCCCGCATGTGCCCTACCGGGATCCACCCGGCACGCCCACCAGGGGGTGATGCTCTGCCCATCTGGGGCGTTGTTCTGCCGCAATCAGAGCCATTCTAGCGCCTGAGGCAGAGGCCATAGAGCCATCCTCAGCGCCCGGGCCAACTTTGCTCCAATGGAGCCTTGGCTGTGGGAGGGGAAGAGAGAGACAGAGAGGAAGGAGAGGGGGAGGGATGGAGAAGCAGATGGGAACTTCTCCTGTGTGCTCTGGCGGGGAATTGAACCAGGACTCCCGCACGCCAGACCAATGCTCTACCACTGAGCCAACCAGCCAGGGCCCATGTTTGGCATTCTTGATGTCCACATATAAATGAGATTATTTGTCTTTCTCTGTCTGAATTATTTCACTTAGCATAATGCCCTCGAGGTTGCCAATGACAGGATTTCCTTCTTTTCCATGACTGGATACTATTCCAATATATACATAATATATACGTGTACCACATTTTCTTTACCCTCTTATCTATTGATGGACACTTAGGTTGCTTCCATGTTTTGGCTATTGTGAATAATGCCCCAATGAGCGTGGGGATGTACATATCTCTTTGAGAGACTGATTTTGTTCCCTTTGGTTATATGCCCAGAAGTTGGATTACCGATTACTAGATCATACCATTTTAATTCTTTAGGAACCTCCATACTATTTTTCATAGTGCCTGTAGTTGGTGGATATCTTTACTGCCAGACTTCTTTAAGCCTTTTATTGCTAATGTGCATGGTGAGTTTCGGAGAGAGGGATATCACAGGTACTGCTTCCTGAATATACTTGGTTTTCTGAACCCTTTTTTCTCAGGGCATTGTGAAGGACCAGTTTCTTAGAACACACATTGGGAAATGTAGGAACAATTCTTCTCTTTGTTTGTTTGTTGTTTTTTTAAAGTTGATTTGAGAAAGAGAGAGAGGGAAAGACAGTAAGGGAGAGAGATGAGAACCATCTCTTGTAGTTGCTTCACTTTGGTTCACTGATTTCTTCTCATATGTGCCTTGACCAGGGAGCTCAAGCAGAGCCAGTGACCCATTGCTCAAGCCAGCGACTTGGGCTAAAGTCAGTGACCTTGGGCTTCAAGCCAGCGACCTTGGGATCATGTCTATGATCCCGTGCTCAAGCCGGTGACCTCAGGGTTTCAAACTGGGGACCGCAGCATCCCACGTCAGTGCTCTATCCACTGGACCACCACCAGTCAGGCTTCTCTTTGTTTCTTTTTCTTTTCTTTCTTTCTTTTTTGGTGAGAGGAGAGGAGATAGTGAGGCATATTCCCACATGTGCCCCAGCAGGGATCTACCCGGCAATTCCCGTCTGGGGCCAGTGCTCTATTACTGAGCTATTTTTAATACCTGAGGCTGATGCACTCCAATGAAGCTATGCTCAGTGCCTGGGGCCACACTCGAACCAATTTAGCCACTGGCTGCAGAGGGAAAGAGGGAGAGAAAGGTGAGATAGAGGAAAGAGAGAGGGGGAGAGAAGCAGATGGTTGCTTCTCCTGTGTGCCCTGATCAGGAATCGAACCCAGGATGTCCATATGCCAGGCAATGCTCTATCCACTGAGCCACTGGACAGGGCTGTCTTTGTTTCTTTGTTTTTGTTTCTGAGAGAGAGAGAGAGTGAGAGAGGATGGGAAGCATCAACTTGTAGTTGCTCTCACTTTAGTTGTTCTTTAAACTCCTCATATATGCCTTGACTAGGGCTCAAGCCAGTGACCCTTTACTGGCTAGCCCACACTCTGCTGACCACCTCAAGACTTCGAACTGGCGACCCCAGTGTTCCAGGTTGATGCTTTATCCACTGTGCCACCACCAGTCAGCTTCTTTGTTTTTGAAAGAAACAAAAAATTTTTCTTCTTTTAAGATTTTATTTATTGATATTTTTAGAGAGAGGAGAGAGAGAGAAGTGGGGAGAAGCAGGAAGCATCAACTCATAGTTGTTGCTTTACTTCCCATATGTGCCTTGACCAGGCGAGCTCAGGGTTTTGAACTGACAACCTCAGTGCTCCAGGTCAACACTTTATCCACTGTGCCACCACAGGCCAGGCGAGAAAAAAAAAACTTTTAAAATTTTATTTAGAAAATTAAATTTAGGCCCTGGCTGGTTGGCTCAGTGGATAGAGCATTGGCCTGGCATATAGACATTGAGGGTTCATTCCTGGTCAGGGCACATAGGAGAAGCGACCATCTGCTTCTTTCCCCCTTTTTCTCCCCTTCTCTCCCTCTTCTCCTCCCATAGCCAGTGGCTGGATTGGTTAAAGCATGGCCCCAGGCACTAAGAATAGTTTGGTTGGTCTGAGGGTGTCAGCCTCAGGCGCTGAGAATAGCTTGGTTGATTTGACCATCAGCCCAAGACAGGGGTTGCTGGGTGGATCCTGTTAGGGGCACATGTGGGAGTATGTTTCACTATCTCTTTTCTTCTCACTTAAAAGAAAAAAAGAAAAGAAAAGCAGGAAAGAAGGAAGGAAGGAAGGAAGGAAGAAAGAAAGAAAATTAAATTTAACAGGGTGACATTAATCAATAAGAGTACAGGCCAGGGCCTGGCTGGTTAGCTCAGTCGGTTAAGAGTGTTGTCCCAAAACAACAAGGTTCTTAACTGACTGAGCTAACCGACCAGGTTGCGGGTTTAATTCCATCCAGGTCAGGGCATACATGGGAAGCAACCAAAGAATGCACGACTGAACAAATGAATGCTTCCCTTCCCCTGCCCCTCTTTCTCTCTAAAATTCAATAAAAATTAAGCCCTAAATAACTCATTTGCTTGGAGTATTGTTCTGGAGCAGTGGTAGTCAACCTGGTCCCTACCGCCCACTAGGGGCGTTCCAGCTTTCATGGTGGGTGGTAGCGGAGCAACCAAAGTATAAGTAAAAAGATAGATTTAACTATAGTAAGTTGTTTTATAAAGATTTATTCTGCCAAACTTAGCGAAAATATGACATAAAGTACTTGGTAAGTAATTATTATTATATGCTTTAACTTGCTGTAACTCTGCTTTGTAAATTTTATGAAGTAAAGTTACTTCCCTACTTTATAAATCACCACTACTGTGGAAGCGGTGGGCGGTTAGAAAATGTTATTACTAACAGAGATACAAAAGTGGGCGGTAGGTATAAAAAGGTTGACCACCCCTGTTCTGGAGTAGGAAGGTTGCTGGTTCAATTTCCCAGTCAGGGCGCATTTAGGAGCAGTTCAATATTTCTGTTTCTCTCTCTCCCTGCCTCACTGTCAAAAAAATAAAAATAAATAGTACATAGGTTTCAGGGAAACGTTTCTATAGCATTTGAACTGTTGATTACGTTGTGTACCCATTAAATCTTGCTTACTATAACGTTGGACCTGGAATTCAGTAAGCATCTATTAAAATAGTGTACTTTTCTCCTTGTCTCTCTCTCAGAACTCATTAGAATTTTATTAAAATTCATTTCCTAATGACAAATAGGCTCTTGTGAATAGTTTCATTGTTGTTGTTGTTTTAAAGGTATTTAAATTCTGGTGACTTCAAGTGTGATAAAAGGGTTGTTTTCTTCACCCTTGCCCTCCCCCCAACTGGACACACCCTGGGTTTATGCAGTTGTTGGCCTTGGGGTATTAGATTCCAATTTTTAGACTCCACAGCCAAATGCCAACAGGTGCCATGAAGGAAAGTAGGATGCTGGTGTTCAGATTCAGCACACTGCACCACGATGCAGTGCTGTGGCTCAGTCTTTCTATTACCACCAGCCCTATAATTCCTTGTGCAAGTTATTACTTGCCAATCTCTTTGAATGAACAAATCTCAATTTCATTTACCATCGTGGATTATTTTTCTAATCTTGTTCGCTAAATCACATTTCAAGAGATTAATACCCACCCCTGCAAATGAAAACAACTCCTTCCCTGGGGAATATTTATAGCAGCCTTTCTCCTTCCCTGCCTCAGGAACTGGATGAATTTCAGCCATACCCTGTTGAAATAATGCCAGGCAAGATCTACCTGGGCAATTTCAGGCAAGCCTGTGACCCTAAAATTCAGAAGGATTTGAAAATCAAAGCACATGTCAATGTCTCCATGGAGACGGGGCCATTGTAAGTAGCAATACTATTGATTTTTATAAATGAGTTTTTATTTATTTATTCATTCATTTATTCATTCATTTTAGAGATGAGAGACAGAGAAAGAGAGAGAGAGAGAGAGAGAGAGAAGGGGAGGAGCAGGAAGCATCAACTTCCATATGTGCCTTGACCAGGCAAGTCCAGGGTTTCGAACCAGCGACTTTAGCATTCCAGGTTGACGCTTTATCCACTGCGCCACTATAGGTCAGGCCAATACTATTGATTTTTTAAGATTAAGTATCATTTGTTTATACAAGATTTCTGGTGCCATTCATTTATAGAATTGAAAGGACTCTTAGAAGTCAGCATACACTGGGGTAGGGTCTGCACTTAACTTCATCTTTTCCTGGCCTATATTTTGTTTGTGGCTTGGCTGTGGCATCCTCTGCTCCCATACTTGCCATTTAAATCTCCCCAAAAGTAATACTTTCCTGGTATTTAATGTTATGGTACAAAATACCCTATTCTACTCTGCTATACCTATCTCAGGCCCTCCAAGAAATAACCTTAGTCCATTCATGCTGCTATTACAGAATATCATAGACTAGTGGTTTATAAACAACAGAGTTATTCTCATGGTGCAAAGGCTGGGAAATTCAAGATCAGTGCAGCAGGAATTTGCTATCTGGTGAGAGCCTGCTTTCTGAACATAGACAGCCATATTTTCACTGTGTTCTTACATGATAGAAGGTGTGAGGGAGCCTCCCATTCATGAGGCTCCATCCTCATGATTAGATTTACCATCCCACCTTAAACAACTAAAAAAACCTAGACAAAACATCTAAAACAATTTTCAGACAATGGTCAGTAGACAACACAGGATAGATAGTGAGTCCTGGGAGAAGGGAAAAAACCAAAGTGAGCCCCATAACCAATATAGCTTATTTCTTAGAGATTGCTTGCAGCTCACAGTACAGCTCACAGAACAAAACAGATCCCGCCATCCCTTCTGAGTTGAGGGAATAGAGTTGAGGATCCAGAGAGGTCCAGTTGGCTAGAATTCACAGGAGAGCACTGCATGGAGAACAGAGAGCTGAACCTAAAGAAAGGGCTCTGGACATCTGCAGAGTCCCCCAAAGTCTCCAGCTGAGTACTTATAAGCATATGCATGTGGGCAAACTACTCAAGGCTGGAAGAAAACCAGTAGAGAAGAATGGACAGTACAATCCTCAGAGATTATGTGGGACCAAGAGTAATTTGTGTTTCAAGTCAGAGTAGACAAAACTCATGATATACAGGGCATCAAATAGAGTACTGAGAAGAATATTATCTCAGTAATGAGGAAAAACTAGCCCCAGATTAGGGATGAAAAAGCAACTGTCTGAGATAAAAAATACATTGAATGGAATTAATAGCAGATAAGACACTACAGAAAAAAGATTGGGGCCCTGGCCGGTTGGCTCAGAGGTAGAGTGTTGGCCCGGCATGTGGAAGTCCCAGGTTTGATTCCCAGTCAGGACACACAGAAGAAGCAACTATCTACTTTTCCACCCTCTCCCCACCCCCTCCTGCAGCCATGGCTCATTCGAGCAAGTTGACCTTGGACACTGAGGATGGCACCATGGCCTTGCCTCAGGTGCTAATATAGTTCAGTTTCTGAGCATGGAGCAACAGCCCCAGATGGGCAGAGTATTGCCCCATAGGGGGCTTGTCAAGTGGATCTCAGTTGGAGCACATGCGGAAGTCTTTCTCTCAGCCTACCCGCCTCTCACTTAGTTTAAGAAAAAAAAAAGGTGAATTTGAAGCTGTAGCAATAGAAAATATCCAAAATGAAACATAGACAAGAAAAGGACTTAAATAAAAAAGAACAGGCCCTGGGTGGATAGCTCAGTTGGTTGGAGCACTGCCCTAAAGTGCAGAGGTTGCTGGTTCAATCCTTGGTCAGGGCACATACAGGAGCAGATCAATGTTCCTGTATGTCTATCTGTCTGTCTGTCTCTCCCTCCTTGCCTCTCGTTAAAATTGATATATAAAAATAAATAAATGAAGAAGAACAGAACTTCAGTGAGATTGAGACAGTTTCCAGTGGCCTACCATATGTGTAATTGGAATTTCCAAAGGAGAGGGAAGTAGAGAGACAGAAAATGTTTAAAGAAATAATGGCCATTTTAAAAAATTTGATTTACACACACACACACACACACACACACACACACACACACACACACACACTCACAGATCCAAGTATCTCAACAGAAAGAAAACCACAATAAGGCACATCCTCTCAAATTGGTTAATATCAATGAAAAGAGAAAATTCTAAAAGTAGCCAGATAAAAAGATGCATTACATACCAAGGAACAAAAAATGAGGAGAAAAAGCCAAATCCAAAAGGCTGTATATTATATAGCGTTTTGATGTTACAAAATTTTAGAAATCAAGGACAGGTTAGAGATTACAAGGAGTTAGGGAAGGAGGTTGAAGAAGGACAGTGTGGTTACTACAGGGCAACACAGGGGTCTTAGGTGTTAGAACTGTTGAGTATCTTGACTGGGGGTGGCTACATGAATCTGCAGAGGTGGTAAATTTGTACAGAATTTATTACACACATACACAAATATAAGAAAAACTGGGGCAACTAAATGCGATTGATAGATTAAATCAGTGTGAATTTCCTACTTGTGCTTTTATACTATGGTTTTGCAACTGTTACCATTGGGTAAACTGAGCAAAGTATATGAGTAATTTCCCTGTATTATTTCTTAAAATTTCATGTGGATCAATAATGATATAAATAAAATTTTATTAATATTCAATAATAAAAGAATGGGGCCTGACCTGTGGTTGCGCAATGGATAAAGTGTTGACCTGGAAATGCTGAGGTCGCCAGTTCGAAACCCTGGGCTTGCCTGGTCAGGGCACATATGGGAGTTGATGCTTTCAGCTCCTCCCCCCTTCTCTCTGTCTCTTTCTCCTCTCTCTCCCTCTCTGACTCTCTCCTCTCTAAAAATGAATAAAAAAAAATAAAATAAAAAAAAGAATGGCCCTGGCCAATTGGTTCAGTGGTAGAGCATCAGCCTGGTGTGTGGAAGTCCCGGAGTTCGATTCCTGGTCAGGGCACACAGGAGAAGCAACCATTTGCTTCTCTACCCCTCCTCTCCCTTCCCCTTCTCTCTTTCTCTCTCTTCTTCTTCTCTCTCTCTCTCTCTTCCTCTCCCACAGCCATGGCTTGATTGGTTCAAGTAAGTTGGCCCTGGGCACTGAGGATGGTTCCATAGCCTCACCTCAGGCACTAAAATAGCTTGGTTGCCAAGCAACAGAGCAACGGCCCCAGATGGGCAGAGTATCGCCCTGGTGGGGACTTGCCAGGTGGATCCCAGTCAAGGCACATGTGGGAGTCTGTCTCTCTGCCTACTGCTTCTCAATAATAATAATAATAATAATAATACATATATAAATAATAAAAATAAAAGAATAATTAGGAAATATTTTGAGGCATTTATGCCAATATGTTTGAACATTTGGATTAAATAAACAAATTCCTTGAAATACTCAAGCTACCAAAGCTCATGTAATAAAAAGTACATAATCAGAATAGCCCCATATTAAAGGAATCACATTTATAGTTAAAAACCTTTTTACAAAAAAATCACTGGTGAATTCTGCTAAACATTTTTTTAATTTATTCATTTTAGAGAGGAGATAGAGAGAGAGAGAGAGTGTGTGTGTGTGTGTGTGTGAGAGAGAGAGAGAGAGAGAGAGAGAGAGAGAAAGGGGAGGAGCAGGAAGCAACAACTCTCATATGTGCCTTGACCAGACAAGTGCAGGATTTTGAACCAGCGACCTCAGTGTTCCAGGTCGACGCTTTATCCACTGCACCACCACAGGTCAGGCTCTGCTCAACATTTAAGGAACACATTTTACACAAACTTTTTCAGAAAATAAAAGAGGAGGAACCTTTTCCAATTCATTTAGGAAATCATCATTATTTTATACCTAAACCTGTCAAAAGCTTTACAAGAAAGGAAAACTACAGTCTATTAACATCATGAACATAGGTACAAAAATTCTTAACAAATTTTTAGCAAATGGGATCCTCTCTCAAATACATAAGAAGGATAATATCTTATGAAAATGTATTTGTTCCCTGGCCGGTTGGCTTAGTGGATAGAGTGTTAGCCCAGCTTACAGACATCCTGGGTTCTATTCCCGGTCAGGACACATATGAGAAGTGACCATCTGCTTCTCTCCCCCTTCCTATTCCCCCCCTCTCTCTTTCCTTCTCACAGCCAGTGGCTTGGCTAGTCTGATTGTTGGCCTCAGGCACTGAGGATAGCTTGGTTGGTTCGAGTGACTGTCTCAGGCACTGAGGATAGCTCTGTTGATTCAAGCATCGGCTCCAGACAGAGGTTGCTGGGTGGATCCTCTCTATCTCTCTCTTTCCCTCCCACAGCCAAGGCTCCATTGGAGCAAAGTTGGCCTGGGCGCTGAGGTCTGCTCCATGGCCTCCACCTTAGGTGCTAGAATGGCTCTGGCCACAAAGGAGCAACGCCCCAGATGGGCAGAGCATTTCCCCCTGGTGGGCATGCCGGGTGGATCCCGGCTGGGCTCATGCAGGAGTCTGTCTGACTGCCCCCCCGTTTCTAACTTCAGAGAAATATGAAAAACAAACAAATAAAACAAACAAACAAACAAACAAAAAACTATAAACGGAAAATTCCTAGAAATTTAGAAATCAATTTCTAAATAGTTCATGGATCAAAGAAGATCTCACAATGGAAATTGTGAAAATTTTCAACTATATGATAATGAAAATATATAAAAACTGGTGGAATGTAGCTATGCCGTGTTTAGAAGGAAATTTACAGCCTTAAATTTATTTACTAAAAGGAAGAAAGGCTCACCATCAACTAGTTACTATTCATCTAAAAAAATTAGCAAAGGAATAGTGAACTAAACCCAAATGAAGAAGAAGGAATAATAACAATAGATAACTGAACTAAAAACAATAAAATAGGATCAAGGAAATCAAAATAGTTTCTATTTATTTTTTAATTTGAGAGAGAGAGAGAGACAGACAGGAAGGGAGACAGATGAGAAGCATCAACTTGTAGTTGCAGCACTTTAGTTGTTCACTGATTGCTTCTCATACATGCCTTGACCGGGTGTCTCCAGCTGAGCCAGTGACACCTTGCTCAAGCCGGTGACCTTGGGTTCAAGCCAGCAACCTTTGGGCTCAAGCCAGCAACCATGGGGTCATGTCTATGATCCCACACTCAAGCCGGTGAACTCTGGATTTCGAACCTGGGTCCTCAGTGTCCCAGGTCGATGCTCTATCCACTGCACACTACCTGGTCAGGCTAATATTAAATTTTTTTAAAGAATAAAGAAGAGAAATAAATTTTAACTTGTTTTATGAGACTAGCTTAGCCCTGATTTCTTTTTTTTTTAAACTTTTTAAATGTTTATTGATTTTAGAGAGAGACAGGAACATCAATCTGTTCCTATATGTGCCCTGACCAGCGATCGAACCAGCAAGCTCTGTGCTTTGGCACAGTGCTCTAACCAATTGAGCTATCTGGCCAGTAGCCCTGATTTCATAACCTGATAAAGACATTATAATACAGAAAAATTATAGACTAATTTTCTTTATAAACAAACAAAAGAATAAAAAAGAAAATTAAACACAAAAAGAATGGATATAAAATACTAAGCAGCCTGACCTGTGGTGGCGCAGTGGATAAAGTGTCGACCTGGAAATGCTGAGGTCGCTGGTTCGAAACCCTGGGCTTGACTGGTCAAGGCATATATGGGAGTTGATGTTTCCAGCTCCTCCCCCCTTCTCTCTCTCTCTGTCTCTCTCCTCTCTAAAAAATGAATAAATAAAGTAAAAAAAAAATTAAAAAAAAATACTAAGCAAAATCTTAACACATTGAATACATTAATATCTTTTAAAAAGTATAATAACATGATGACTAAATTGGGTTTATTCCAAGGATACAAGGTTGTTTTAGCATGTGAAAAATCAGTCCATATAATTTACCATGTCAACAATCTAGATCAAAAATCAGGATTATCTCAACAGCTGCAGTGAAAGCACTTGATAATATTTACTATACATTCATGATTAAAAAACAACAACAACAACAACAAAGAAAACCTCTTAGCAAACTTGGAATAGAAAAGAACTTCTTTGATTTAATAAAATAGCTACAAAAGCCTCTGTAACAAACATCACACTTAATGATGAAATGTTGGAAGTTTTCCTTGTGAGTTTGGAACAAAACAAAAATGCCATTATAAGCACTCCTATTTAACATTGTGCTTTAGGTCTTAGTTGGTGAAATACGGCAAGAAAGAGAAATAAAATAGGAATCAAAAGGAAAAAACTTTTGTATTCACAGACAACTTAATTGTATATACACAGGAAAGCCAAAACAACCTGTAGATAAACTGTTAGATTTAAATGAGGTTGCTGGATACAAGAGTCATATCCAAATATCAATTATTTTTCTGCATACAAATAAAAAACATAAACTGAAATTTTATAAACCTAGTTTACAGTAGCGGAAAAACATTTAATACCTAGGATTATACCTGATGAAGGACGTGTAAGACCTCTAAATAGAAAATTATACCGTTACTATAAACGATTAAAGATTACCTGAATAAACAGAGGATGTACTGTGGTTATGGATTAGAAGAATCAAGTATGTAAAGATGTTGATTCTTTCCCAGTTGATGTATAGATTCAGTGGAATGCCAATAGAGTTCCAATAGGTTTGTAGAAATTAAACAATAATCCTAAAATTTATATGGAAATGCAAAGGGCAAAAATAGCTGAATATTAAGAATAACGAATGGGAAGATTTGCCTGACCCAATATTAAATTGTTTAAGACTTAAAAACTACAAGTAAGGATTTTGATATTGGTGCAGGATAGAAAAATAAACCAGGAGCAGAATAGAGTCCAAACAAATTCATACATATATGGACGCTTGAATTTTGACAGAGATTTTCTCCTATATTTTCTAATGTCACCTCCTCAGTAAGGCCTTCCTTGACCACCCTATCTAAACAGCAGCCCCACCATTCTCCTTCCCTCTGACCTTCTCCACCCTATCTAAACAGCAGCCCCCCATTCTCCTTCCCTCTGACCTTCTCCATTTAACACAGCAGGCTTATTCTCCAAAGTCATGACATATTTCTCCCAGCTGCATTTTATTATTTGCACCATATTCTAGGAAAGTATCATGTTTGGTTAATAATAACAATGTCACATTTACTGAGCACTTACTGTGTGCCTAACAGAAAGTTAAATGCTTTATATCAGGGGTCAGGAACCTATGGCTCGCGAGCCAGATGTGGCTCTTTTGATGGCTGCATCTGGCTCGCAGACAAATCTTTAATAAAAAAATAATAACGTTAAAAATATAAAACATTCTCATGTATTACAATCCATTCATTTCCTACCGCTCATGTTCATGGTTGCGGGTGCTGGAGCCAATCATAGCTGTCCTCCGGGACAATACCAAATTTTTATTGAATAATGTGTAAGGTACACGGGTCATTGTATGACTCTCACGGAATTACATTTTAAAATATGTGGCATTCATGGCTCTCTCAGCCAAAAAGATTCCCGACCCCTGCTTTATATAGATTGACTTAATCCATACCCCCACCCCCCACCCCTACAATGTAGGTGGGTTTTTGTTTTTTTTGTTTGTTTGTTTTTAGATTTTATTTATTCATTTTAGAGAGAGGAGAGAAAGAGAGAGAGAGAGAGAGAGAAGGGGGAGGAGCAGGAAGCATCAATTCCCATATGTGCTTTGACCAGGCAAGCCCAGGGTTTAGAACTAGTGACTTCAAGCGTTCCAGGTCGACGCTTTTATCCACTGCGCCACCACAGGTCAGGTGGGGTTTTTTGTTTTTGTTTCTGTTATTTTTTTTTTGTTTCCTGAGAGGGGTTCAGTTCCTTGCCCATACCCCATTACCTGTGCTTTTCTTCTGATTAGTTTTGTAGACGATGCTGACAGGCTTCTGCACATCCAGATAGAAGACTCTCTGGAAGCTGACATTTCCCCCTTTTTGCGTCACCTTTGTCACTTTATTGGTAAGGTGCATTCTCCAACCAGGCAGCAACTGGCCTATGCCCAGGGGGCAAAGAGACCATGGCACTGTGTCCTCATGCCTATTCCTGATTGCAGCTCTCAGTGCTCAGAAGAGAAAGGGCAGCACAGGCCCAGCCCGGTGTGGACAGCCCTAGGACAAGCCTGTGTCTCCAGGGTCCTCAGCAATATGGGCAGCCACGCGTTTACCTCCAGGGCAGTGGGGCCCAAATAGGAGCTTCAGACTGGACTGAGCACCCTATGGTCTGGCCGTGGTTGGACTGTAGGCCCTTTTGGGCCTGGCCTCACTGTCCCTCTTGGCCTGTCATGAGATGAGGGTATTGGCCCACCATGGCTGCACATGTTCACGGAGGCCTGCTCTGGGCTGTGCTCTGGTGACTCAGAGGTGAATCTCACTCTGCTCCTGCCCTTTTGTCTGGTGAGCGAGGTGGGGTGGAAGGAAGACTCCAGAGCTTCTGCCTTCCCTGATTTTCACTGTGTTCGCCCAGTGCCCCCCGTATTCCTACCACACACAGCAGTGCCCAAAATTGACTTACCCAATCGAAGGTGGCTTTTTCAGTCATCCCCAGGGTTCAGGATTGCCCGAGTTGGGTGTGATCCCTGGAGTGAGCAGCACTGAGTTAGGCCAGAGGCCCTATCCCAGGATTGCCCACTTGGCACCAACTCAGCCCCCAGCCTGAGTCGCTGCACGAGGGGCCAGAGAATGACATTTTGGCTTAAACATCTCTTATTTGCCCTGGATGTTGCAACTATCACTTGACTAGAAGCTGAGACTGAGACTTGCCTCATGTCCCTCCATGGATGGCAGAGCTCCATGGCTCAAAGGGGGACCCTTTCCAGTCCTGCCTCACTGGATGACTCTGTGCCAGTCCTTAACTGCTTGGTGCCTCAGTTTCCTTATCCATGTGATGAGTCAGTTGGCTTTAATCATCACTGACAGTCTGTGGTTTTGTATTTGGCATGGCTATCTTCAGTTCTTGAGGGGTTACCAACCAGGCTAGGATGCCAGCTTAGATTTACTCCCCAATCCTCCCTGGCAAGACTCACACACAGACTCAGCATCATTTTTAGTATGATTACAGCTGACTTTTCTGTGCCAGGCGCTGGCTTAAGCAAAGCTGACTTTTGGTACAAGGTAGGCAGTATACTGTTATCCTATTTTCCAGATGAGAAAACTGTGGCTTAGAGTAACATGCCCAGGCCCCACAACCAGTGAGTGGCAGAGCCAGGATTGGCAACCAGGCTACACGGCTTCTGTCAGCGTCCACGTGCCCTTGGGGGGATGATCCCCTCATTCTCACTCAGGGAGGCCGGCTGGTAGCAGACCTTCCTGGTCTGAAAGCCTGGAGAGCCAAGGAGAGGACTTTGCATAGTAGGGCTGAGTGCTCAGCAGGTGTGATTCTTTTGAACTGCCAGCTAGGTCTGAGAATCCCCACTTTCCAGGTGATGAAACAGTGTCTTAGAGATGTCATGTGACTTGTCTAGGACATACAGTGTGTCTGTAAAGTCATGGTGCACTTTTGACCGGTCACAGGAAAGCAACAAAAGACAATAGAAATGTGAAATCTGCACCAAATAAAAGGAAAACCCTCCCAGTTTCTGTAGGATGATGTGGCAGCATGTGCGCATGCGCAGGTGATGACGTAACACCGTGTATACAGCGGAGCAGCCTACGGCCATGGCAGTCGAGATGTGGTCTATCCATACAATGGGGAAGTTCAGTGTGTTCTGTGGCTTGCTAAATTCAAATCCGTGACCAAAGTGCAACGTGAATATTGGCACGTTTATAACGAAGTGCCACCACATAGGAATAACATTACTCGGTGGGATAAGCAGTTGAAGGAAACCAGCAGTTTGGTGGAGAAACCCCGTTCTGGTAGGCCATCAGTCAGTGATGAGTCTGTAGAGCAGGGGTCCCCAAACTTTTTACACAGGGGGCCAGTTCACTGTCCCTCAGACCACTGGAGGGCCGGACTATAAAAAAACTATGAACAAATCCCTATGCACACTGCACATATTTTATTTTAAAGTAAAAAAACAAAACGGGAACAAATACAATATTTAAAATAAAGAACAAGTAAATTTAAATCAACAAACTGACCAGTATTTCAATGGGAACTATGCTCCTCTCACTGATCACCAATGAAAGAGGTGCCCCTTCCGGAAGTGCCGTGGGGGCCGGATAAATGGCCTCAGGGGGCCGCATACGGACCCCTGCTGTAGAGGCTCTACGGGATAGCTATCTAAGGAGCCCTAAAAAATCTGTGCGTGAGCCCACATCAAACTGCACTGAATAGGTATGAAACTGGGAGAGTTTTCCTTTTATTTGGTGCAGATTTCACAGTTCTATTGTCTTTTGTTGCTTTCCTGTGACCAGTCAAAAGTGCACCATGACTTTACGGACACACTGTAGTGTGCTGGTTCTGAACCCATTCTTGGACTCACTGAGGCCAGTTATCTTACAGTAACTCAGGTCCACAGGGAAGGGGCACACACAAGCCCCCTAACCCCAAACCCTTCCTTCTTTTTGCAGGAATTCACATCGAGCTTGGCTCTGTGGTCCTGGTATTTTCCACCCTGGGCATCAGTCGCAGCTGTGCGGCCATCTTGGCCTACCTCATGCATCAGAATCAGCAGACATTGAAGGTATGCATTCCCTGGTCTAGGCTCCGATACAGCCTCATCCATTAAATGGGGTCTGAGCTGCACCTGGGAGAAATGGCTCCTGGGACTGTCTCAGGACCGTAATTGGGGAATGAGAGGGGGAGGCATCAGGGAGAGGAGCTTCAAGTTCGGGGCTTTTCTCAGCACACCATACCCAAGGGCAAGGTCCCAACTGTCTGGGCTAGAAGTCTGAGGCTGGGTACATGGGGCAGGCCCAGGGACTCAGGCTGGGCAAGGCTGCAGCTGGCAGCACCTTCTGCGTGTCCCCACTACCATTAATCTGTCCATTAGGGTTTGTTCATGGTTCTCCAAGAAAGGTGCATTTTTGCTGCTGTTTGGAGGCATGGAATTGCAGGGCTAACAGGGCTTCAGTGGGCACCTCCTCCAATACTTCTCTTAGGGAGAGCAGACCCAGAGAGGAGAAAGCAGCAGGGACCCATCACAACAAACCTCTTGGGAATTCAGGGCTCCTGACTTCCAGGGCAGTGGTTTCCCACTGCCCACTGCCCACGGAGATGGCGGGCTTACCCTGAGGTGAGGGGGAACCTTGCCTGGCACAGCTGGTACATGATTTCAGAGGGCTTGGCTGGGACCTGAAGAGCTCCTGCATTTGTCCAGGTGTGTGCTTAGAGTGGCAAAGGATAACCATAGTCACAGTCCTTTGTCACAGTTTTGGCTGGTGACCCAGCTCTTTGGGGGTGAAATTGCAGGCCAGAAATAATCTTGGATATCCAGCAATTCTACTTCTGGGTGTACACCCAAAAGAAGTGAAAGCAGGGACTCAAAGAGATATTTGCACACCCATGTCCATAGCAGCACTACTCACAACAGCCAGGAGTTGGAAGCAAACCAAGTGTCCAACGACAGATGATGGATAAATAAAATGTGGTCTCTCCATACAATGGAACATTATTCAGCCTTAAAAGGGAAGGAAACTCTGACATATGCCACAATATTGAGGACACTATGCTAAGTGAAATAAGCCAGTCGCAGAAGAACAAACACTGTGTGACTCCACTTACATGAGATTTAATTAGAGAAGTCCTATTCACAGAGGCAGAAAGTAGACTGGTGGGTGCCAGGGGTGGGGGAGGGCAATGGGGAGTTGTTCAGTGGCCATGCAGTTCTAGTTTGGGAAGATGAAAAAGTTGTAGAGATAGAGGTACAATAGAGTGGATGTACTTAATGTCATTGAACTGTAGACCTAAAACTGGTTAAAATGGTAAATTTTATGTTATGTGTGTTTTACCATAATTAAAAAAAGAAAAGAGCCTGGGTGCAGAATCAGAGGGCCCGGGGTGAGAGGCCCAGCTGCCTGCTCCCTGTCACCCCATCCAGGGGAATTGCTGGGGGCCACACTGGGGGCACTGCCTGCTTGAGCCGTGTGTTGGTGTGTGCTGGGCGGGGTGATGTTGCTATAAACCTGGGGAGGGAGGCCTGTGCTGTTGTGCCTGCAGAGATGCTCTCCAGCCCCCTCCCCAGCAGTGGGCTCTGCTCCCTTCTTTACTGCCATTGTGAGCTGGTCTGAGCAGAAGGCAGGCCACGCTCATCCACCTGCAGGGGGCTCAGGGAGTTCTAGGACTTGAGCTTCCCTGGAGTTTGAACGGGGCCAATCTGTGAATATCACCAAGCCCGGCCCTGCTGTGGTCCCTGATGTCCTCATTGCTCACATTGAGGTGTGGGCACTCCCTGTGAAGATCTTTGAAGCCTTCCAACTTTGACATTTAGTGATGTGTTCTACGCTGACAATTAAATCACAGTCCTCTCTCTGGCCACATCAAAAGCAGGTGTCACAGCTGCTTCCAGAGCCAGCTGAGGTGAGGGCAAAGAGAGGAGTCCCTTCCTCCCACTTGGCTGCTCTATGTTCTCCAGCAGCTAGGGGCAGGCCCCCACAGTAATGGGGTGCATGCGGGCCTGCACCCTGACCTTCACTGTAGGGGATGCACAGCTCCAACAATGAGGGTACCAGACATCTAGCATGGTTGTTCTGCTCAGTAGGTAGACCGGCACTTGGATGCCTGATGTCCAGATAATTCTGGTCTCAGGAGAAAGCCTGGTGCTCCCTTCCTGGAACGGCATTTTTTATCTCAACTGCAAAGAAGTCCTGTTGGGGACACTGTGCAGAGGTGCTGTGTAAATAACTCGAGGCCAAAACAGCTGTGCAGCTCCCGGAGCTGTGGGCAGGAAGCACTGCTGCTGCGGCCTCGCTGGGTCCGCTCCACACTGACTGAGTCCTGCGTGGCGGTTAGCTTCTCCTGCTACCGACCAGGTACCTGGATCACTGACACAAGTGAACCTGGTCTCAGCTCTGCTGCTGCCTGGGGTCCAGAGAGACGGGCCTGCCTCCCGTTGTCTGTGTGATCCTCGAGGTCCTCCTCAGTGCACTGGGGAAGCTGTGTCCCTAGCTGCTGTCAGCTCAGCTGGGACAGTCAGAACCTACAGGACTGGCAAGAATAGTGTGGACCGCTCTCCAGTAACATATTGCTTCCTGGGCTTGTGGTCCCAGCCCAGCTTGGCGGGCACCGAAGACAAGAATGGGAATTCGAGGAATGAGCTGTGAAGAACCTAGCACCCAGAGCCACCCCGCCTGTCCTAGGCCTTCAAAGCTTTGGTGCAAGGTTGTGTGGGATCCCAGAGCCAGCAGGCCCTTAAGAAATGAATTTTATCCCTGGCCTGATAGCTTCATTAGAGCATCGTCCTGAAGTACAGAGGTTGCTGGTTCAATCATAGGTCAGGGCACAGACAGAAACAGATCTATGTTCCTGTCTCACTCTCTCTCTCCCTTTCTTTCTCTCTAAAAATTAATAAATTAAAAAAAAATTTTTTTAATAAATAAATTCCAGTGCTTTTAACTGCTGGAAGTAGATTTGTCCCTTAAAGATCTTCAGAGAAAAAACAACTCCTGAGGCACTACAATAGCTTACATTGGCAGTCTTCCCACATACAAGGCTGTTTTAAGTACTTTATTACATGTAATAAAAACACAACGGCCCGTGGCTTGTTACCCTCATTTTGCAGGTGGCATAGAGTGTCTGGGTAATTTGCCTGAGGCCCCACAGCTGTAAGTAGCTAAGCTAGAATTCAAAGCCCGGTGGCGCAGCTGAAGACTCTGGGCGTTCAACAGGGCGCTAAGACAGCTGGGAGAGCGCAGGCTAAAGAATGGGGCGCCGCTTTACCAAGCATGACCTGGGCATGTCCCTTCACCTTTCTGTCCCCTCGGTAGACGGAACAAGGCTTGCTGCATTTGCTGTGGGTCGCAGAAGGTACACTGTGGGCTGGAAATGGGGGGTGTGGGTGGGTGTGGGGCTATGGTTATGGTTACGGTTGGTCCTCAAGGGCCTGTTCTGACCTGGCCAGGACTAAGTCCTCCTTATAACTGCATAGCTCTGCCTCTGATATCAGTGTGTGTGTGTGTGTGTGTGTGTGTGTGTGTGTGTGTGTGTGTGTGACAAAACACAGGTAGTATAAAATTTATCATTTTACCATTTTAAAGTATATAGTTCAGTAGTGGTAAAGTATATTCACATTGTTGTGCAACCTATCTCCAGAAAAACTTTTTCATCTTGCAAAAATTGAAACCCTATACCCATTAAACAATAACTCCTCATTCCCCATTTTTCCTACTACCATCAACCACCATTCTATTGTACTTTGTCTCTATGACTTTGACTACTCTAGGTATCTTGTATAAATGGAATCAGACAATATTCATTCATCCTTCTGTGACGGGCTTGTTTTCCTTAGTTTAATGTCTTCAGGATTCATCCACATTATAGCATGTGTCAGAATTTCCTTCTTTTTAAAGATTGAATAATATTCCATGGTATGAAGAATTCACCACTGAACCTATACTGGGCCTGGTGCTTTCTGTTTTAGAAGATTATTTTTTATTGATTAAACTTCTTTTTTCTTTTTAATTTATTCATTTTAGAGAGTAGAAAGAGAGAGAGAGAGAGAGAGAGAGAGAGAGAGAAGGGGGGAGGAGCAGGAAGCATCAACTCCTATATGTGCCTTGACCAGGCAAGCCCAGTTTCAAACCAGTGTCCTCAGAGTTCTAGGTCAATGCTTTATCCACTGCGCCACCAAAGGTCAGGCCAATTCAACTTCTTTAATAGGTATAGGGTTATTCAGATTGTGTGATCTTGCATGACTTTTGGCAGATTGTGTCTTTCAAGGAATTGGTCCATTTCATCTAGACTATATGTGAGCATAGAGCTGTTCATAGTATTCTTTTCTTATCCTTTTCATGTCCATGGGATGGTACTGATTCTCCCTTTTTATTGATATTTCTGATATTAGTGATTTGTGTCTTCTCTCTTCTTTTCTTAGTCTAGCTGGAGGTTTGTTGCTTTTATTGATCCTTTCTAAAAACCAGCTTTTGGCTTCATTGATTTTCTCTATTGATTTCTTGTTTTCAATTTTATTGATTTTGCTCCAATTTTCACAATTTTTTTTTCTTTTGCTTACTTCAAACTTAATTTACTCTTGTGTTTTCAGTTTCCTAAGGTAGAAGCTTAGATGACTGATTTAGATGAACATTCATCTTGGTGAAGGTTCCATGTGAGCTTGAGAAGACTGTGTATTCTTATGTTGTTGGATGAAGTTTTCTGTAGATGTCAATGATATCCAGTTCCTTAATGGTGCTACTGAGTTCAACTATAGCTTTATTTCTGCCTGCTAGACCTGTCCATTACTGACAGAGGGGTGATGAAAGCTCCAGCTGCAATAGTGGATTTATCTATTTCTCCTTGAGTTATATCAGTTTTTGCCTCACATATATCGATGCTGTGTAGGTGCATACAATTGTAGGTATAAGCCACATTTTTTAATCCAGTCATCTGTTGATGGACACTTGGGTTATTCTCATCTTTTGTTTATGGTGAACAATATCATTTTGTTGTATGTACAGTTGACTCTTGAGCTACATGAGTTTGAACTCAGTATAAGTGGACCTGCACAGTTCAAACCCAGGCTGTTCAAGGATCAACCATAGATCCCTTTTGCAGTTGGGAACCACTGTATGCAGAAGGTCGATTTGTTATATGTGGACTTTTGACTGCACAGTGAATTGACCCTCTAACCCCGACATTGTTCAAGGGTTAAGGGTTAACTCTATACCATGTTTTGTTTATCCATTCATCTGTTGATGGACACTTGGGCTGCTTTCACTTTTTGGCTATTGAGAATAACGCTGCTGTGAACATGGGTGTGTAAATATCTCTTTGAGACCCTGCTTTCAATTCTTTTTTGGCTATATACCCAGAAGTAGAATTGCTGGGTCATATGGTAATTCTGTATTTAATTTTTTGAGGAATCTCCATACTGTTTTTCACAATGGTTGCACCATCTTACATTCCACCAAAAGTGCACAAGGGTTTCAATTTCTCCACATCCTCACCAACAGTTGTTTTCTGTGTTTTTGGTTTTGTTTTTTTTTTTCATTTTTCTGAAGCTGTAAACAAGGAGGCAGTCAGACAGACTCCCGCATGCACCCGACCGGGATCCACCCGGCATGCCCACCAGGGGGCGATGTTCTGCCCCTCTGGGGCGTCGCTCTGTTGCATCCAGAGCCATTCTAGTGCCTGAGGCAGAGGCCACAGAGCCATCCCCAGCGCCTGGGCCATCTTTGCTCCAATGGAGCCTCGGCTGCGGGAGGGGAAGAGAGAGACAGAGAGGAAGGAGAGGGGGAGGGGTGGAGAAGCAGATGGGCGCTTCTCCTGTGTGCTCTGGCCGGGAATCGAACCCGGGACTCCTGCACGCCAGGCCGACGCTCTACCGCTGAGCCAACTGGCCAGGGCCGTGTTTTTGTTTTTTTAATGGTAGTAGCCATCTTAAGGGATGTGAGGTGGTATGTCATTGTAATTTTGATTTGAGCTTCCATAATGTTTAGTGATATTAAACATTTTTTCATATGCTTATTGGCCATTTATATATCTTCTTTGGAGAAATGTATATTCAGGTTCTTTGCCCATTTTTAAATTGGGTTGTTTTTTATTGTTGAGTTTTAAGACTTTCTGATAGTTTTCATATTAACACCTAGCTATATATCTGGATATAGAGCAGATATATGATTTGCAAATGTTTTCTCCCATTCTGTGATTTGCTTTTTCACTCTGTTGATTATTTTCTTTGATGCACAAAAGTTTTTAATTTAATGTAGTCTAATTTATCCAATTTTCTTTTATTGCTTGTGCTTTTAATGTCATATCCAAGGAATAATTGCCAAGTTCAATGTTATAAAACTTTTCCTATATGTTTTCCTCTATGGGTTTTTTAGTATTACCTCTTACAGTTAGGTCTTCAATCATTCTGAGTTAATTTTTGTACATGGTATAAGATAGGGTCCAGCTTCATTCTTTTGCATGTGGCTATCCAGTATTCCCAAAACCATTTGTTAAAAGGGCTGTCCTTTCTACTTAAACGGTTTTGATACCGTCCTTGAAATCAATTGACCATATATATGAGAGTTTATTTCTGGACTGTCTATTCCATTCCATTGGTCTAAGTATCTGTTCTTTATGCCAGGACCACAGTGTTTTGAATATTATAGTTTTGTAATAACGTTGAAGGTTTGAAATCAGGAAGTGTGAGACCTCCAACTTTTTTTTTTTTTTTACAGATTTTTTTTGGCAGTTTGGTGATTCCTTGAGATTCCATAAGAATTACCAAATGTGTTTTTCTATTTCTGCAAAAGATACTATTGGGGCCCTGGCCGGTTGGCTCAGCGGTAGAGCGTCGGCCTGGCGTGCGGGGGACCCGGGTTCGATTCCCGGTCGGGCGCATGCGGGAGTCTGTCTGACTGTCTCTCCCTGTTTCCAGCTTCAGAAAAAGAAAAAGAAAAAAAAAGAAAAAATATACTATTGGGATTTTGATAGAGATTACATTAAATCTATAGAGCACTTCAATGATCTATATCAGGTAGACATCTTAACAATATTGTCTTCCAATCAAGGTAAATGGGATTATCTTTCATTTATTTTTGTCTTTAATTTCTTTCATCAACATTTTATAGTTTTGGGGATACAAGTCTTTCACCTCCTTGTTTAAGTTTATTCCTAAGTATTGTTTTTGATGCTGTTGTAGATAGAATTCTTTTCTTAATTACCTTTCTGGATTGTTTGTTAATGTGTCAATATGCAACTGATTTTTTTTTTTTTTTTACAGAGGCAGAGAGTGAGTCAGAGAGAGGGATAGACAGGGACAGACAGACAGGAACGGAGAGAGATGAGAAGCATCAATCATCAGTTTTTCCATTGCGCGTTGCAACACCTTAGTTGTTCATTGATCGCTCTCTCATATGTGCCCTGACCGTGGGCCTTCAGCAGACCGAGCAACCCCTTGCTTGAGCCAGAGACTTTGGGTCCAAGCTGGTGAGCCTTGCTCAAACCAGATGAGTCTGCACTTAAGCTGGCGACCTCGGGGTCTCGAACCTGGGTCCTTCCGCATCTCAGTCCGACGCTCTATCCACTGCGCCACCTCCTGGTCAGGCAATATGCAACTGATTTTGAGTTTGATTTTGTATCCTGTAAATTTGCTAAATTCATTTATTAGTTTGATCAGTTTTTTTTTTTTAAAAATAATCTTTCTTGATTTTTTAATGAGAGAGGAAGGGGAGAGAAAAAAAGATAATTTTACTTATTCCTTTTCAATTTGGATGCCTTTATTTCTTTTTTCTTGTTTTTGTTTTTCCTAATTGATCTGGCTAGGACTTCCAGTACAATGTTGAATAGAAGTGGTGAAAATTGGCATCCTCACCTTGCCCTTTTCAAAGAAAGGGAAAGTTTTCAGTCTTTCACCATTGAGAATGATGTTGTCTGTGGGCTTTTCATATGTGGCCTTTATTATAGTGGGGTAGTTTCCTTTTATTCCTAGTTTGTTGAGGCACCACTTTTGCCTCTTCCTTTTTCCTTTCTCCTCAATCCAGATGAGGCCAACTTGTCACTTTCCTTCATATAATAACCCTTTACCTGCATTTTAGGGTGGACACCTGAAAGAAGGCAGCTTGGATTTTCCTTCTTCAGAGAATTTTCTCACAGTTCTCTTCCCCTTTCCATTAATTTATCCAGTCACAATGCAACCCTTTGTTGAGACTGCTGCATGTGCCAGGCATGGGAATTGGCTTTCTTTCCCATGGGAGGTTTCATGTATGTTGTCTCAACCTTCACAGGAGCCATCTGAAATAAAGACGATTCCTCTTTCTATATTCAGAAGCAGAGTTGCAGAGGGGCTTGCCCAAGGCAGAGCCAGTTCCTCTGACTCCTTTGTGTAACCCTTGCTGTTCCTGTGTCTAGCCTTTAAGCCATGTTGCTGGCCCACGGGCAAATGCCTCTTGTCCCTCCTAAGCTGGCTGTGATCTTAGTGGAAAGGGCGCAAATCCAGTCCTGAAGTCTGCTTTTTTCCTTATATTCACAGAAGTCCTGGGCCGATGTCAAGAAGTGCAAAAACAACATGCGTCCGAATCGGGCTTTGGTGGCTCAGCTGTCACAGTGGGAGAAGGTTATTCTTGGAGGTTTTGTCACGAACATCTCGGATCCATTCTACTGATCTCTGTGGCCCATGTACAGGTCCTGAAGAACTTTGTTTGGGAGATTCTTGTGGGTAGTGGGCCAGGATGTGTAACCAGGCTGGTGTGAAAGAAGGTCTTTGCAACCTAGAGCCTCTTGTCAGCCTCCTGCATTGGTTCTTCCCAGGCTCCTTGTTCATGCCATAAGGCAGGTGCACTGTGCTCAAACTAAGTGAGCACCGCATCCTTGCAGCCTCCTGGACCACCCCCATGGCACTGCTGAGGCTGTCTCTGGAAGAGCGTCTGGCTGCCAGAGCAGCTGTCCCCCAGGCCCCCCAGGACTTAGTCCCTTTGAAGGCTGCCTGGGGGAGCTCCAGGGGTTCCTGCTGCCACTGTTGGACCACAGGGGGTGTCACAATGCCCACCCATGGGCATAGATCCTCCATTCTTAGAGATGCCAATCCCAGGCCCCAGGCTCCACAGCTGAGAGGTTCTGGCACAAGGGCACACCTTTGCCTCATCCCCAGCTCCAGCATGCCCCACCACTCCACTGGTTCATCACTTGTACGGATTTCCTTCCTTCCTCCTACTCATTTCTTTCTGGCTGCATTCACTAAGACGAGATTCCTACCCCTTCTTTCTTCCACACCCGGGTTTCTAGAAATTCCTTGGGTCTTAAAGGGAATTTTCTTCACAATGCACTTAAGAGCACTGGCAGCACCCACAAAACAAGCCTGGAGTCAGGAGAGGACACAGCGAAGGGGACTGATGAGGAATTTAGGATATCCATCAATTGTTCATTCAGCAAATATACCCTGCTACATGGGCAAGGCTGGGGACATACAGATGAACGCCATTTCACCTCCTAGGACTCTGCAGAGGGTTGGATGTCCACCCATCCCTAACAGAAGCCCAAGTCCTCAAGGAGTGAGGTAAGGGTTTTTCAGGTAATGCAGGCTTTAGTCAGGATCTTAGCTGGAACACGGTCTGGCATGGCTGCCTAGCTATGGCTAGCTCGGTCATTAGGGACCTTCTGGTAGGCAGAGCCAGTGGTTGGATTCAGCTGGTTCGCACCGGTTCGGGAGAGCAGATACCTAATTTTTTGTTGAGTTCAGCGAATCGGTTGTTAAAATGGCACTTGTAATCAGGGTTCTCTCTAAGGTGGGCGCCTGGGCAGTAGCCCAATGTGGAAATCACAAAGTTACATTCCTTACACTTTTTTAATGTTCATCTGCACAACAGCGTATTCTAAGTGCCCATAGTAATATTCATTCTGTCCATAGGTGAAAAAAGTGGACAGAACTATGCTTGTAATATTTATTTATTCATTTCATAAAACTCATTAGAAAACATTGTTAAGAATAAATCACACAGCCCATCTGATGCTCAGATAAAAGTGAAGAAAATTGCAAGTGAGGACGCCAATCAAGAAGCAATATGGGCCTGACCAGGTGGTGGCGCAGTGGATAGAGCGTCGGACTGGGATGCGGAAGGACCCAGGTTCGAGACCCCGAGGTCACCAGCTTGAGAGCGGGCTCATCTGGCTTGAGCAAAGAGCTCACCAGCTTAGACCCAAGGTCGCTGGCTCCAGCAAGGGGTTACTCAGTCTGCTGAAGGCCCACGGTCAAGGCACATGTGAGAAAGCAATCAATGAACAACTAAGAAGTTGCAACATGCAACGAGAAACTGATGATTGATGCTTCTCATCTCTCTCCGTTCCTGTCTGTCTGTCCCTGTCTATCTCTGCCTCTGTAAAAAAAAAAAAAAAAGCAATATGGGCCTGACCAGGTGGTGGTGCAGTGGATAGAGCGTCGGACTGGGATACGGAAGGACCCAGGTTTGAGACCCTGAGGTCACCAGCTTAAGCGCGGGCTCATCTGGTTTGAGCATCGCTCACCAGCTTGAGCCCAAGGTCGCTGGCTCGAGCAAGGGGTTACTCAGTCTGCTGAAGGCCCGCGGTCAAGGCACATATGAGAAATCATAACGTGCAATGAAAAACTAATGATTGATGCTTTTCATTTCTCCGTTCTTGTCTGTCCCTATCTGTCCTTCTCTCTGACTCTCTCTCTGTGTCTCTGTAAAAAAAAAACCCCAAAAAACAAAACAGAAAAACAAAAAAAGAAAAAAAAATAGAAGCAATATGGAAGTATCTTAAATAACAGTTTTATTGTTTTTTGTCAGGTACTATTTAATATTTCTTCATTAATATTTTAAACCTTTTATAACACAATCTAGTTTTGTGTACCTCTTTTATTCTCATTTAAATATTAAGTGCATGAAATAATAAACTACCTTTTGGTATATATTTTTTTCATACTTACCGTCGTGAGGGCAGAGAACTGGTTGTTAAATTATTTGAATCCCGCCACTGGGCAGAGCAGACTCTTTGGAAAGTTTTCAGTAGGGACATGGTGGAGATTCGCCTTGTGTTTTAGGAAGAGCAGTCTAGTAGCTGTGTGAACAGACAGTAACAAGTGAGCCTGGAGGCAGGGACACAGGAAGGAAGCCACTGTAAAAACCCAATCAAGGTAAGAGGTTCAGAATTCCCTCCCCGCAGAGATGGAGCTCCCCAGGAACAAAAATGTTTGAGGCAGGTGTCACCTTTCTTGGTTTACCTCCAGCATGGCCGGCCATGGCACGGCTGGCTGCACCAGCACACCAGCTGAACCCAGCGATGGGCCATCACCGCCCCAGCCCTCGTCCAGATTGTGAGCCGCAGGGCGAGCCGCTCTCGGGTGCACTTGGCCCCGCCCAGTCCCTGCCCCTGTCCTGGATTGGCTCAAGTAGGGGCGGGGCCAGCGCGGTCGCCGCTCCAGGTCCTTTTCCCATTGGTGGATACTGCGGCGCGAGCCCGGAAGCGGACGGGGGCGGAGGCAGTGGAGGGTGAGGCGCCTCGGCCCGCAGGATTGCGGCGGCGTCCTCTAGCCTCCACTTGTCTGGCGTGGGGCCCGGCAGCCATGCATCCCACGCTCCCGGGCCCGCTGGGGGACTGCCTGCGGGACTGGGAGGAGGTGCAGCAGGACTTCCAGAGCATCCAGGTGAGCGTCAGTGCGGGCGCGCATTGGCCCCGAGCCATGTCTCTTTGGTGGGGGTTCAAGGGTCGGGCAGCCCTGTGTCAGGCAGTGAGTGGGGAGCTCGGGGTCAGGGGTAGGGTAACCTAACGTCGTTCCCAAGGACGATGAGACCCCGGGTCCCGGTGTCTGGGCTGGACTGTCGTCGGCCTCACATGAGTGTCCGACAGAGGCACACTTTACCCGCGTGGCCGTCGCGACCCCGGTAGGACCCCACTGCACTTGTCGGACTTGGGGCTTCCTGCGAAAGAGGTCTCGACCCAGACCTCGCATTCTTTCAGGAGAGTGGTCGCTTGAGTCACTGCCGGCCAGGCCCAGCCTTGGGTCACTCAGCAAACATGCTGTGGGCGCCGGCCTGGCCCGCTGGAGCCACGGGAGTCCCGCCCTCCGGGTAGCGAGGTGTGGACTGAGTGCAGCTGGGGTGCTCGCCGGGAGGCAGCCAGGCTTTGGGAGGGGAGGTGGTGGTTAGGTGAAGTTGCGGGTCTGGGTAGGGGCGAGGCCGATTCAGGGTGAAGGGCAGCAGCCGCCTGCGAAGACAGGCCCGTGTGGCTGCTGCAAAGAGGGGAGAAGTGGGTGGGCCGTACCCACCTCTGGACCTGGCCAGGATTGGGGTCTCTTTGAGACTAGTGGGAAACCACTGGGAGAATTGGCTGGATCTGGCTTGTATGGGCCACTGTACTGCTCAGTGGGGAGTCCAGGGAGGAAGAGGCTGCTGGCCTCCTCTGGACAGAAGAGGTGGGGGCTGGGGATGGGCAGAGGTGGAACATGCTGGGTTCCCAAGGGGTGTGGTGGCCCTTCCTCTTACAGAAACAAGACCCAGGCAGGGTAGAGCTCAGACTAGCTGGGCTTTTGACTAGGGCTTTGCCTATTGTGGATGATTAGTTCCAGTCCCTTCCTGTCTGCATTGACTCCTAGCTGCCTCCTTGCCAGCCAAACAGCTACCATTAGTGCTTCTTCCCAAAGTCCTGAGCAGAGCAGAACTAGTCTCCCAGCCTGATTCCCACTGTCTTGGCCTCAGCCCCTGCCTGACCTTCCTCACATTGCCCCTTGCCCAACCTCCAGGCTGCTGCTTCTCGGGACTCACCCACCAGGGCAAAGTGCTCTGGGAAGCTTTGGGCCAAAGGTACTGGGGGAGGGGTATGGGACTGGTCTTAAAACAGGAGCTCCAAGGGCTGAAGCCTGATGACCTTTAACCTGGGAGGAAGATGCTGGGAGTGTCAGAGCAGAAGGCATCTTGGACATCCCCTTGTCCATGTAGACTGGACAGCAGGAGGATCTGAGAGGCCAGGGGTGGCTTCAGGCAGTCTGCTTTGTCCAGAAGGTGGACCTGTGGGCCCAGCACCCAGACTCAGGGTGGGACAGAGAGGGGTGGGAACAACTAGTAGATGGGCTGATACTTCAAAAAACCTTCAGGGAACTAGCTTGTTTGTGGGAGAGGGGTGCCATGGAGGCTGCTGGGCTTGCAGGAAGAACCCTATTTCCTTGCCCGCCTGGAGGAGAGAGTAACCTTAGGGAGGTCCCTACGCTGGCACAGCTGGCTGCCTCATTTCTTGCTGAGACCCTCCTAAGGAGCCCTAGAGGAGTCCATGCCCTGCCCCCTGCCCCCTGCCCAGCAGGCTCTGGCTTAGTGACCCTCCAACCAGTCTGACCCTTTCTCTCAACCCGGTCCCCAGGAGACCCACCGGCTGTACCGCCTGAAGCTGGAGGAGCTGACCAAGCTGCAGAACAATTGTACCAGCTCCATCACTCGGCAGAAGAAGAAGCTGCAGGAACTGGCCCTCGTCCTGAAGAAGTTAGGACCCCCCCTCCCCATGGCCCCCCAGCTCCCGTCAGCCTTGGTCTGAGGGTGGGTGTCTGACCTGGTGGGTAGAGGACAGGTGCTTAATAGAAGTGTCCTTGGCACACAACTACTCTCTCTGGGCCACGTTAGCCCACCTGCCCCACAGGTGTCAGTGTGATACTGGGGCCTCCTACTCTGACTCTGGCTTCTGTGGTTTCACCTGCAGATGCAAACCCTCCCTCCCAGTGGGGGCCGGGGAAGCTGCAAAGGAGCTGGAGAACCAGATCAAGGAGCGCCAAGGCCTCTTCTTTGATATGGAGGCCTATCTGCCCAAGAAGAATGGGTAAGACCCCTCCCCTGAATTCAGTTCACAGCCACTCCTGGGAGGGAGGCCTGAAGTTTACTCTTGCTCTGCTTGTTTGGTCAGCAGATCTCTCCTGGGCCTAATCTGGGCTGAGCAGTCGGGCACCCTCAGGGAAACAGCCTGTCTCAGGGGAGACAACCGAGTGACAGTGACAGCTCATTGCGTTGGGTACTTTGTGGGGGAACTACAGGGAACGGGAGTAAGGGAAGCCCCCAGTCCAGCCTAGGAGGTTGGAGAGAACCTCTTGGAGTAAGCGAGGCCTGAGCAAGTTACTAAGGATGAAGGAGTGAGCCAGGCCAACTCAGGAAGGCAGTAGCAGCAGGTGCAGTGGAGGGTGAGGTCATGAGGAGACACTACAGGGGAAGCCAGGCTGCAGAACCCCACCTTGGGCCCAGGAAGCAGGGAAGAGTGACAGGTCAAGTAACTATGTATTTCCATAACTAAGGAGGATGAGCTGGTACAGTGCAGAACCTGGGCTGAGTGAAAACAAACCAGCAGAGATGGCAGGTAGCCAGACAGCTGGGAAAGAGCATGTTCCAGAAGGCAAGGGAAGGAGTGGCAGTGGCCTCAGATCAGATGGCTGTGGAGGTCAAACTCAGTAATGAAGGGGAAATGCTTTCTGGAAGTCGGGGTGACCTTGGAGAGAACCACTTCACAGGACAGTGCAGGTGGAAGTTGATATTGGGAATGACAGACAATCTGAGAAACAGCCAAGTTTAGGTCACACACCAGAAGCTGAGCTGTGAAAGTGAAGAGAAACTAGTACCCAGAACTTAGCGTGTGGGTGTAGGGGGGTGGCTTTTGCTTGGGTGTATATGTAACTCTGAACATGGGAGAGACTTGAGTATATCTATCTGTGGAGAGGTGGGGCCAGCAGAAAGGGGAGACCCAGAAAAGGAGCACCAAGTGATGGAGGAAAACTGGGGAGATGGAGAGGGCTGGGCATGGGCCCTTGTTTGGGATGGTAGAGGGTGCAGAGATGAGGGTGACAATGCAGGCAGGGGACATGTCAGGTGCCTGGAAGGAGACAGGATGGAATGTTTGGGAAGGAGAGTTTGTCGAGGCCACTCTTGGGATGGGATAGGGAGCCAGTGGTGGTACTGAGAGGCCACCTGGCAGCCTGGCCCAAGTCCCCACTATGCCGTTAATCTCTTCACAACCTTGGGAAAGTCTCTTGACCACGCTGAGCCCATCCATATAGCTTAAGTGCAGATAAGAGCCCATGTATTGGTGCAGTTGCTTAGTACATGGCTGTGACTCTCTGGTTACCTCCTGAAGTTTTTCTGGTGGCGAAGGGCAAAACAAGTGTAGCTGGTGGGTGTGATGGCAGTGCTCAGAGCTGGGAGGTACAGGCTGGCAAGGAAGTGGTTGACATGTGAAAGAGGGCTTGAGCACTGAGCTGATTCAGGAAAGAGGAGCAGGGTCAACAGAGCCTGGGAGTCCCAGTGTGTGGGGGTACAGGTGGGGAAATGGGCTGGGAGGGTGGGCACTCGGGGTTCAGGATATAACCAGTGTTATCGAAGCTGTTCTGGGTTGTGAGGAGTTTGTGGGTGTGGGTTGCTGTGTGGACTTGGGGCTGCAGGTTCTCAGGGGTAGCAGAAACTTCAGGGTAGGTGATCGATGGTGATCGTGCACCCAGACATTGAGTCCACTGCCCAGGCCTGCAGGGGCGATCTGAGATGTGAGCAAGCCTTCTATAAGGTAGAACCAGGCTGCTCCTGAGCCCCCAAGGTGGGGAGTGTGGGTGATGAGAAGGGAGGGAAGGGATGGTGATTTACTTTAGAGCAGGATTTGGGAGCAGGCAGGAAGCAAGGCTGGGCATCCGTTTCTGTGGAGTTGGTCTCCAGCACCCCAAGGCCAGAGCCCTAAGCCAAAGCCATGGAAGGCTGAGTGGAGGTGGTGACCCAGCTTCTGGCCTGGCCCACTTTAGGGCTCTGTGCCCTTTGGCTTTCCTCTTGGTCAGGGCCTCTTCTCACCCTGTCTTCTTCCCTAGGTTGTACCTGAACCTGGTTCTGGGCAATGTCAACGTGACACTCCTGAGCAAGCAGGCTAAGTAATTGGTTGCTGTGGGCTGGGTCTCAGCTCTGCTTTCCACCCTCCTGGGGCCTTTCCACTCCGCCCCAGCTACCCTGGCTGAGTCTTGGGGTCCAGGGGCTACTCCCCCATATTGGCCCCATGCCACGCATGGAAGTGTGTCTGGAGCAGGCACTTCCCTCCTCAAGCAGAAGTGAGGGTGGGTCCCTCCAGCACCCCAGCCTGTCCCATGGATGTGTGCCCACCCCAGGTTTGCCTACAAAGACGAGTACGAGAAGTTCAAGCTCTACCTCACCATCATCCTCATCCTCATCTCCTTCACCTGCCGCTTTCTCCTCAACTCTAGGTGGGTGTCCTGCTGCTTAGAGCCAGCGCTTGTTTTATCCTGGCTTGAGCACCAACCCTTGTCCTCCTCTGCAGAGTGACAGATGCCGCCTTCAACTTCCTGCTGGTCTGGTATTACTGCACCTTGACCATCCGAGAGAGCATCCTCATCAACAATGGCTCCAGGTGGGCAAGGGCCTGACCCCAGCTCCTGGAGGGCAGGGGAGGGGGCACTGGAGCAACCCTAGAAAGTGGGGGGCAGTGCTACGGCCCTGAGAAGCAGGAACTGGGTTGGGGTGTTGGTTTGTTCCTACCTCAGACAGTGCCCTGTCCCCGAGCACCAATCCTGGGGGCTAAGGGTTACAGGAATGACAGCAGCTTCCTGATATAGGATCAAAGGCTGGTGGGTTTTTCATCATTATGTGTCCACGTTCCTGTCGGGAGTCATGCTGACATGGTGAGTGGCCCAGCCTGGCTCCACGGGCCTTGGAGGGGGAGAGCCAAGGAAGAGAGAATTGGCATTCCGAAGCTCCCCCCTTCCCTCTGCTCTCTCTTAGGCCCGATGGCCTAATGTATCAGAAGTTCCGGAACCAGTTCCTGTCCTTCTCCATGTACCAGAGTGAGTGTCTCAGAGATCCCTGCTCAGCTCAGGACTTGCCCAGAGGGAGGGGCAGGGAAAGGACTTGGGGCTCCAGTCCTGTGCTGATGCCTCCCAACCCCCCAGGCTTTGTGCAGTTCCTCCAGTATTACTACCAGAGCGGCTGTCTGTACCGCCTCCGAGCCCTGGGTGAGAGGCACACCATGGATCTCACTGTAGGTGAGTCGGGCATGGCCCCCATTGTGGATCCTGACTGGGGATCTGGGAAGGGGAACTCCTTTCCTCTAGACCTGGCCTGACTGATGGTGTCTCTGCCACTGTCCCCTCTCTCTCACAGAGGGCTTCCAGTCCTGGATGTGGCGGGGCCTCACCTTCCTGCTGCCCTTTCTTTTCTTTGGACAAGTAAGTCGTATCTGTACCCCCATCCGTCTGGCTGGCCAGCCCCTGCTCTGGGTGAAGCAGGGACTGTGTTCTATGTGAAATTTTACTTCCTCCCAGTTCTGGCAGCTTTTTAACGCGCTGACGTTGTTCAGCTTGGCCCGGGATCCCGAATGCAAGGAGTGGCAGGTGAGCTGGGGCCCCTGGAAAGGACACAGGGAGGGCTGGACTTTGGCTCATGTCCTAACCCTGATTCCTCCCCCAGGTGCTTATGTGCGGCCTCCCCTTCCTCCTCCTCTTCCTTGGCAATTTCTTCACCACCCTGCGGGTCGTGCACCAGAAATTCCACTGTCAGCGGCATGGGAGCAAGAATGATTGAGGCTGGGTCTTCTGCCCTCTTGCCTGGAAGGGGCTTCTGTACCCCATGTTTTGTTTGAGGGGGTGGGGACTCCCTCATCCAGGAAGGTCTTTTCTGCTTTCCTTGGGTTTTGTGGGCCCCGAAGGCTCTGCTGGTGAAGACCTGGGCCTGTGTCCCAGCCTGTGGGGAGCTAGGGGCCTGTGGCTTCAATAAAGGAACAGAGGCAGAGAGATGGCTGGAGGTGTGGTCTCCTGAGGGAGAGCAGGGGCCCAGTGGGTCACTGTGCTGCCACAGCATGGGTTCTTGGCGCTCCAAGTTGGTCTCTCTGGTATCTGAGTTAAGTAGACCCAGGCAGAGGCCCCAGATCTGTTCGAGGAACATCAGGCAAATACAGAAAACGAACTTTATTCCAAGGGCCAGAGGTTATTTAAAATTATTTACACTCATTGAAAATCATGTAGATGGGCCAATCCCCCGCTCAGATGAGAACCCCCCCCCTTCTGTACAGCCACTGAGCGCGTGAGGTGTTCCAAGTGTGGGCCTGGTCACCGTTGGCCATGTGTCCTATGACCCGGGGGGCGCTGAAGGGCAGGTCTTGGGCCCAGAGAAGTCTTGTCTGCATTCCTGGGACAAGGCCCAGCAGAAGCCATCTAGGAGACTGGCAGAAGGGGGCTCGGGGGAAGTGATTACATGGGGAAGCAAGTCTATAGGGCATGAGAGCAGGCCGGGCCTGGTGGCGCCTAGCTCCATACATCCAGGGAGTATCGGCCCTTAGTCATCAGTTTCTTGATGTAGTCCACAGCCTGAGTGTGCTCCATGGACCCCAGCTCAGCCACGATGTCGTAGAAGGTGTTCTGCACGTCCCTGGCCATGTTCCGAGCATCCCTGAGGGAGGAAGGACGTGGTGGCACTGGGTGCTGGGCAAGGGGTGTCCCCACAGGCAGCCAGCCTCCCTCCTCCCACTCTATCCTCACTCACCCACAGACGTAGATGTGGGCACCCCCCTCGTGGATCAGCTTCCACAGGTGCTCCTTGTCCCTCTTCAGTAAGTGCTGGACGTAGACCTGAGGGCAGAGGGTGGGCCTGTGAGCTGCCCAGTCTCGCAGCCCTCCACCCTGCCAGAGCGGCTCGCCCTTCCTCACCTTTTGGGGCTGCTCCCGGGAGAAGGCCACGTTGAGCTGGGTGAGGGAGCCCTCCTTGTGGAACTGGGTCAGCTCCTCGCGGTACAGGTAGTCCTCATCAGAGCGGCGACAGCCATAGTAGAGCAGCGTCTCCCCCACCTCCTTACCTGGGAGTGAGAGGGGTCAGGGTGAGTGTGGACTCTGTCCCACCCGCACTCTGTCCTGCCCCGCCCGAGCCCATACACACCCTGCTGCTGCAGCCAGGCCCGCTCCTGAATGAAGCCTATGAAGGGGGCAACCCCAGTGCCAGGGCCCACCATGATGACAGGAGTGGTGGCCTTGAAGGGCAGGCGGAACTGGGACTTTCGCACGAACATGGGCACCAGGGCCCGACGGCCGTTCTCCCCGGCAGGCTCCTTGGCCCGAAGCCAGCTGGTGGCCACACCCTTGTTGATGCGGCCAGACTTGGTTTCATATTCCACAGCCACGGCACATATGTGAACGGAGTTGGGGTGCACCTGGTGGAGGAGGGCAGGAGTGAGCTCAGCAGCTCAGGAGTCTCCTTCCTGCCACCAGCCCTGTCACCTGAGCCACCTTGGCACAAGGTTCATGCTCAAGGCTTTTCCATATCCTTCATGGTGCCCAACCCTCAAAAGCCCCCTTTCCAGCAGTATCCTGACTGGGTCTCGGCACTGGCGCTGTAAGCAGTATGCAATCGTACAGCCCGGCCTCTGGGTACACTGCCCAGTGAATGGAGTAACTGCCCCAGGTGTTTGGGTCCGAGCCGGGCATGCTCTGGGCTCCCATGCACCTCAGAGAAGCCAATGCTATGCTTCCCGTAAGTTGGCCGGGCCTGCCCTACCTTGGAGGATGATGCAATGGAGTAGTAGCGGGCCTGCAGCCGAGGCAGCAGCTCACACAGGTGGTCGATGGGGGGCCGCAGGGAGGGATAGTCCTGTAGGATGGCCAGGATGTGCCTCCGAGCCTCGACCACCCAGCTCAGGTATAGTTCCTGGGGAAGACAGAACTTGGGGTGAGGCGACACAGTGGTCCAGGGAACAGGGCTGAAGTTGGACCATGCTGCTCGGAGAGTGGCTGGGTGGGGCGGCCTGGGGCGTGCAGGCTAGGAGCCGAAGCCCAGGACTGTGGTGGTGGCTGTGCGGGTGCCAGGGGCAAGAACAGCAGATTACCTTGCCCTCGCCTGAAGAGGAGGCCATCTTACGCAGGTGTTCCTGCTCCGAGGGCTCTGAGGCGTACTGGGCCAGCTCGTAAAGCACGTTGGTGCGTGGTGGGTTGGTGATGTCCAGGTAGTAGGTGAGGGCCGTGCGGTAGGAGGTGGGGCAGGGGAATGGGTGCTTCTTGTTGGATTCCTCTGCAGGGACAGAGAAGGCAGGGTTTGGGGTCAGTGGGGTGCCATCAGATTGGGGTGGGGGGAGCCAAAGACTGCTCTGCAGGAAGAGGCAGCCCGGCCGGCGGTGGAAGCAAGGCCAGCTCTTTGCGGTGCTTCCTTGGCCCCGGGGCTGAGCCTCAGGCTTTCATCCGGCCTCAAACTTGAGGCCAGGCAGTCCTCACCAGAGGTGGGGCCTTGCTGTGGGAGGCCTGGCACTCACTGTTGCCAGGCCAGGAGTCAGTCCTTGAGTGGCTGCAGAGGCAGAGTACCTGCCTGCCTGTGGGCGGTGCCTGGTCTACTGTGGGGCCCCAGGCTCATGACCATGACATACCAACACTGGGGCTTTCAGCTGTGATGCGGGATCCTCCAGGTCAGTTTTTATGCTTGGACACACCTGGAGGTCTGCAGAGGGCATGTAGCTGAGCTCTCAGTGCAGCATCCTGTACACTCCAGGTGCAGCCACTGGCACAGGCCCTTGCTGCAGCCTTCTGCCGCCACCAGTCAACAGGCCGGCTTTTCTGACCTCTCCCCGTCAGGCCAGAACGGGGCCCAGCCTGGGAGCTGCCAAAAAGCATCTCTACCTCTGAGGCATGACTGCAGGGGCTGTTTATGCCCATGTACAAATGAGCTTCTGCCAAACTGCCAAGAGGGTTGCCAAGGGCACACAGAGGGCCTGGTCCAGGAAGGTCTCAGCATTTAGGGGTCTGGGTCTATTGAAGTGGAGCGATCTGACCTTACTGAAGTGTAACCTACATGAAGTATACAAGTTATATGTGTATAGCTTAATGCAGTGCTTTTCAACTGCTGGACCCACTCTGATGCTGTATGAAGTATAGACCCCATGGTTGGTTATAGACCGCTCTTCATGCAGTATCAAGGTGGTTAACTCTTTCGCGGACCAGCACAAAATTTCTGGTGGACCAATGATTGAAATAGATTTTCACAAACTGAATATCCTTGTGTATCTAGCACCCAGATAAAAAAAAACTGGGTGTTCCCAGCACCCCAGAGCCCGCGGAACCCAGAATCAGGGCTCAGGCTTCACACTACCAGAAGGGGTGTGTGAGTGCATTTTTCCTAAAGCTACATATATGCCTTGGGGAGTTCCGAGCCTCTGACCTCTTTCTGAGCAGCTCTCAACAGTAAAGCCCCCCCACAGGGGTTTAGATTCTCTTAGGGGAGAATGAGCACACCACAAGCTCCCCAGGAAGGAGCCACGTCTGACAGTACAGGGACATGCC
This sequence comes from Saccopteryx leptura, assembly GCF_036850995.1. NCBI lineage: Eukaryota > Metazoa > Chordata > Mammalia > Chiroptera > Emballonuridae > Saccopteryx > Saccopteryx leptura. The sequence continues at coordinate 191,196,295 of NC_089506.1, forward strand.
CCACAGAACACAGACAGACTCAGAGCATGTCCGCTGTGCCTCCACTGGTGGCATGATGAATTGAAATAATATAAACCGCCCCCCTTTTGTGCTGTTTCTCCCAAAGGCTGACTCTGGAGCCAGTGACAAGGAGCAGCCAGGCTAGGATGACCGAGGACAAAAGTGAGTGGGGCAGCGCCAGGTAGAGCTGGGTTCCAGGTGCGTGGTGGGACCAGTGGTGGGTATCAAGGGGTTACAGCAAGAGGCTGGGGCCAGGCAGTCCTTTGAGGCCTTGGGGAAACCCTGCCCCACATTTAGTGCCTCTTACACTCTAATAATCCTGAATGGGCCCAGCGGGCTGTTAGGGTTGCTGACTCTGATCCCTGAGTTTACAGGGGAAGAGACGAGGGCAGCCCCAGGCAGCCCCTGGCCAGTCGTGGTAGAGCCAGGCCAAGAGACCAGAGCCCTGCCTGCTACCTCCTCTTCCCCACAGCACATGGGGGCTTGTTGGGCACTCCTCCCTTCCTCAAAGAACTATACCAGAGAGGGGACAGGGAACCCCAAAGTAGAGGGCCAGACCTTATAGCTACTTTTGCCCCTCATCCTCCAAGCTTATTACAGGCCCAGTAACTGTGGCATCGTGGGTGTAAGGGTCCTCTCAGACATCAGGGCTTCAGGCCCAAACAGCTCAACCTACAGGCCTTGCCAAAGGGGACAGCCTCAATTTCAGAACTCACCATCGAGATTCTTCAGGGACATGATGACATCCAGGTCAGCACCGAGGATCTCGCCAAGCTGGTTGACCAGGGCAGTGTCATTGGCAGGGTAAACAGCTACATGGTCACCAGATTCATATCTAGTGGGGAAATGTATGGCTCAGGAGGAGGGCCGAAGGCCTCTGTACGTGGATGAGGAGGCCCTGAGTGAAGGTGTAGGAGAGGGGTGGCAGTAGCTGGTACCTGATTTTGGAATCTGAGATGTCTAACTCCAGGTGCATTAGGTGTCGCTCAGTTCCCTGGTTCAGCTTCCGGTTGGTGGTGACAACAGCCAAGAATGGATTTTTGGCATCAAAGGGGCTGGGGAGGAGAGCAGCTCAGTGATTGGCCAGGTTTTTGGTCTGATCTCCCTGCTCCAAAGGGACTCTTCTGGTTTCGCAGAACACAGGGAACCTCAGAGCTGGCCTCCAAGGGCCATGAGGAAACCTCTCCAATTCTGTAAAGGTTCTCCCAGCCTGATCCCAGGCAGTGATCCTGACAACTCCACAAAGTGGGCAGAGCCAGATTATTAATGTCTCAACTTACAGATATGGAAAGAGAGGCTGGGCCCTAAAAACCTGGGAGGCCCTCCCATTGGTGCAGAGTTCTCTGAACCCATTGGTGAGCTGAGTTCAAAGAAGGATGAAGCCCTTGAAGATGACTCCCCAAAACAAGATGTCTGGGTCCCCCAGTGACTGTGTGGAGCAGAACTTCTTCACCCAATAAGCCCTGGATTACCACTACATGAACAGATGAACTTTTACACTGTAGTCACTGAAATGTTGGGGCTTCCTGCTACAGAACTCCAGCAGGAATCTGGGTAGCACCCAGGTCTAAGGCAAATCGGGCCCAAGAGACGAACATTATGTTTTTGGATAAATGTCAAAATATTGAGGCAGAATTTAAGGAAGTTTGCCCTTTTGCCAAAGTTAAACCTAGAAATTGCAGTCCTGGTTTAGGAACTGGCATGCACCCCCACCCCAGGATAAATACAGAGCAAAGTGTCAGAGCAAATTAAGTACAAACTGGGCAAGCACCAGTCTCTCAGAGGCTACGCTCCGGACTGCGAGACCGCTGGACGGGGAAGGGTCCTGAGGGCCCTGACCATGGAGCAGCCTCCCATCTCTCCGCTCTGGGCCTCATGCCCTCTCTGCAGTAGAGATCTCCTGCCATGCCTACTTCTGGACAAGGGTGGAGACAAGGATGCCACATGGGACGGGCTCTGTAGGGATACACAGGACTATCAGCTGTTTCCTGTCCCCAGGTGCCTGAGACAGCACTGCCACAGGGCCTAGACCCCAACCAGGATCTCCACTCAGGACTATCAGCTGTTTCCTGTCCCCAGGTGCCCGAGACAGCACTGCCACAGGGCCTAGGCCCCAACCAGGATCTCCACTCAGGACTATCAGCTGTTTCCTGTCCCCAGGTACCCGAGACAGCACTGCCACAGGGCCTAGGCCCAACCAGGATCTCCACTCACGGTTTCTGGTTCTCATAGCTCTTCAGGCGGCCCATCTCACCCACATACACCTTGTCCATGGCGATGTCTGTATGGACCACAAGCTCATACTGGCGAATGCTAGAAAGGAGAGACCAAGGGTGAGGTGGGGGGCTGACAGGGACTACGCGGCTGCAGGGGTCAGTCCCAAGAGAAGAGGAGGCTGCTCGGGAGTGAAACTGTCAGGAAACAGTGCATGAAGGTGCAGCTAGGACATAAGAGGAGGGAGGTAGCCAGCACAGAGCTGGGGAAGGGCTGGTGCAGCCTGGAGTTCAGCAGGCTTCCAAGTGGTTCTGTGAGAAGGTAAAGAGGCCTGTCATTTCAGGCAAAGCCAAGTGCCTTAGCTTTGGATCTGGGACCCTCCCGTATCTGACTGACCTTCCACCAGCCTCCTCGAGTCCCACCCTCAGGAGGCACTCACCTGGACTCCTCTCCAGTGGCTTCCACCCCAAAGTGCTCACACACAGCTGGCCAAAACTGCTCTCGCCATGTGATGAAATCCTCCTCCAGGCTGGGGAGAGGAGGTAATGAGCCAGGCCCCAGGCCAGCCAATCATAGCAATGAGACCCAGCAATGGGCTGGCTTCCCCAACATCCTGGACCCTCTCCCAGCACCCCCAAGAGCTTGAGGGCTCATTTCAAGCTGGCCCACCCAGTAATGTAACCCAAGCCATCAGGAAGTGTCTAGAGTATCTGTGCTAAACATGGGCGGCTTCTATCTGAGCTGGACAAGCCAGGAGGATGGGAAAAGCAAGTAAGGCCCACTTGGTAGGGGCTGGGGATGAGCAACTCCCTTCCCTTGTGTGTCAGTTTCAGGTGACACCATGACTTTGTACTCCCCTCATGTGCCACAGATAATCCTTAACCCTGGGGGTCCCTGACACCTGACAGCTGGGGCGGGGCTCCGGGGAGGGGGCCCTGCATGCAAGGCTGGGTCTAGGCACTCACTTCCCGTCATCGTCGCCCATCCCCAGCTCAAAGATCCGCTGGGCACCAAGCTGCTCTAGCCGCTTGTCCACATACTTGCCCATGGCATTGAAGTGCTCATAGGTCTTGTTCCCAAGGCCAAACACCTGTGTGGACAGAGGGGTGGGGCTAAGGCCTGGCCAGCAATCAGGGGTGGGTTTCCTTGCAGAGCTGGCCAAGTTGCTAGGCAGCATCGTGAGGTGGTCACCTTTGGCCCCTGGAAGTGGCTTTCTTTCAGTGACCTGTAGCCCAGGGCGCCCTCCACAGCCAGCCTCTAAGCCTCAAGCCTGGGTGGCCAGCAGGAGCAATTCACCCTTCCCACCAGGTTCTCCTCGCCCAGTCAAATGTTGGGTCAGCCTGCCACACCTTTCTTTAGTCTCAAGCATAAATGCCCACTGGTGCTGGGGACATGGGAGGAGAAACTCGCTTAGTGCTGGGGTTCAGGGTGGAGGAGGGGGTTGTCCCACTGTCCCATGAGCAGCCTTCCTCCGGGCTCCCTGACATTAGCTCCCTGCCAGGCTCTCCCCACCCCATCTTGATACCTCGGCTTGCCCTTGCTGATCAGAACATAGGGATCCAAAGGTCCAGGGCAGGTGTCTCAGGCTGCACCTAGGAGCCCACAGGAAGCCACTGGAGGAAAGATGGAGTGACTCACCGCATACTTGACTCCAGAGAGGTCCACATCTGTCTCCTGGAGCCAGTCATAGAAGTCCTGAGCATTGTCGGTGGGGTCACCCTCGCCATAGGTGGCCATGCAGAACACTGCCAGGGAATTCTCTATCTCTGGCAGGCTGCCCAGGTCGGCCTGGAGAGACAAGGGCAGGGCCCGGGCCCAGCAACCATGACTCAGCCTGCTCTAGCTCAGGTCTGTACCTGATGGGGTGCAGACAAGAGAGTCCAGGGGTCAAGTGGAGGGGGTGCATTCACAGAGGAAAGGGTGTTGACAGGCACAAACAGGCTGTGTTCCAGGCTACCAGCTGGCACTCAGAAAGTGGTTGGTTCCCTGGGCATCAGCCCTAGGCCACCAGTGAATGTCATTGTCTCTCAAAGTCTTTGGAGCATAGCGGGGCCTCATCTCTCACTAATTCCTGGTCCACTGTTCGCTAACTCCCGAGGTCTAGAGACAGGCCTTACTGCCTGTCCCCAAGAACGAAAGCAGGGTGTGGATTAGGTGGAGGGATAGGTGGTTTGGGAGATGGCATGGCATGAACAGGAAGCAGTTGATGCTCAGGAGAGAGTGGTTCTGGGAGAAGGAACATTTGCTGTGTTGTAGGAGCTGCAGGAGCAGCTGGGCCATGAATGGCAATGACCCCACCAGGGAAGAAATAGGAAGGCAACTCCCTAGGGGCTTCTTCTCAGAACCAGCTGCTCACTGCCAGCCTCCTTCCCTCCTGGGTACCTAAGGATTGGCTCCCCTTCCCTGTCAACTGCTTCCACCTGGGGCAGGTGGCTGGCTGTCATTAGCTCTCCTGATTCAGCGGGCAAGTGTACTGCTGGAAGTTTCTTGCACTGGGAGAGCTGCAACCATGTGAGGGGATGAACAAGGACAAAGGAGCCAGCCCAGAAGGAGAATGAGCAAGGTGACGCTCCTCCACAGCCTTCAGAGACAGGAGGAGGAGGAGGGGAGGAGAAGGGGGAGGAGGAGGAGAAGGGGGAGAGGAGGAGGAGGGGGGAGGAGGAGGAGAAGGGGGAGGGGGAGGAGGAGAAGGGGGAGGAGGAGGAGGAGAAGGGGGGAGGAGGGGGGAGGAGGAGGAGAAGAAGGGGGAGGAGGAGGAGGAGAAGGGGGAGGAGGAGGGGGGAGGAGGAGAAGGGGAAGAAGAGGAAGAGGAGGAGGAGGGGGAAGAGGAGGGAAGGAGGAGGGGGGAAGAGGAGGAGGAGGGGGAAGAAAAGGGGGGAGGAGGGGGAAGAGGAAGGGAGGAGGAGGAGGAGGGGGAAGAGGAGGAGGAGGAAAAATTCCGGCAGCTTCAAACAGGGCCTTCCCCAATCTTCAGGTTCTCCAGGTCCCTCCCCAAGCTGCACTCTGCCCCTGGGCCCTGTCCATGCTCCTGCTCTGGCCCAAACATAGGCGGTTTTTTTTGTTTTGTTTTTTTACAGAGACAGAGAGTCAGAGAGAGAGGGATAGACAGGGACAGACAGGAACGTAGAGATGAAAAGCATCAATCATCAGTTTTTCATTGTGCTTTGCGACACCTTAGTTGTTCATTGATTGCATTCTCATATGTGCCTTGACTGCAGGCCTTCAGCAGACCGAGTAACCCCTTGCTCGAGCCAGTGACCTTGGGTCCAAGCTGGTAAGCCTTGCTCAAACCAGATGAGCCTGCGCTCAAGCTGGCAACCTCGGGGTCTTGAAACTGGGTCCTCAGCATCCCAGTCCAATGCTCTATCCACTGCGCCACCGCCTGGTCAGGCAACATAGGCGTTTACAGGCTGCATTTCAAAGCCCAGCAGAATGGTTCCCACAGATGGCCAATTTAACATCCCTCAACTGTAGATGAAGCAAGGAAGGCCCACGGGGGCAGGGGCTTGCCCAGGGTCACATGGGCAGTCAAGGCAGAGCAGATTAGAGCCCAGATTCCCCCTCAATCCGACTCCCTAGCTGATGCAGGTTGGGGGTGGGGTGTTGAGATGAAAACAGTCCCTCTCCTGACCTGCTGAGACCCTTTCATTTTTAAAGCCACACCCAGTCCACCTGAGCTAGCAACCACCCAGCACTTGAGCACAGAAGGCTGAGCATGAGCAGTGCTTCTGAGCTCACATGTGTACACCTGAGCCAGATTGTTTTCTCTTTTATTTATTGGGGTGACACTGGTTATGTAAGTTTCAGGTGCACAAGTCTATAATGCATCATCTGTATATTATATTGTGTGTTCACCACCCCAGGTCAAGTCTCCTTTCATCACCATTTATGCCCCCTTTACCCTCTTCTATTCTCTGCAGCCCCTCAGGTGTTCTTTCTTTATTGTAGAGAGAGAGAGAGGGTCACACATACATAGACCGGAAGGAAGAGAGATGAGAATAATCAGCTTGTAGTTACAGCACTTTAGTTGTTCATTGTTTCTCATATGTACCTTGACTAGGGAGCTACAGCCGATCCAGTGACCCCTTGCTCAAGCCAGCAACCTTGGGCTTCAGTGACCTTTGGGCTCAAGCTAGCGACCACAGGATCATGTCTATGATCCCACACTCAAGCTGGCGACCCTGCACTCAAGCTGGCGACTCTGCACTCAAGCTGGCAACCTCAGGGCTTGAACCTGGGACCTCACTGTCCCAGGGTAACACCTTATCCACTGCACCACCACCAGTCAGGCTCAGGTGTTCTTAGTGCCCTTAAAACTAGGGCCACTTGGCTGTTAGTACAAATGACAGAAGACATCCATTCCTGTTTGTCCTTTGGAATAACTCAGCCTTTTAAGTATCTCCATGGTCCAGAGATGCCTTCTTTAATGCTGCTGGAAGAGCTGGGAGGAAGGGTCAGGGCGTGATGAGAGCTCACCAGGTCATACTCCTCGGGGTCTGCTGACATGCCCCGCATCCCGTAGCGGTGGGCGTCCTTGGACAAACGGTTGGCAAACTCCTCGGCGGTCCCCGTCTGGGAGCCATAGAACACGATAATGTTCCTACCCTATGGAAGGCCAGACATGTGGGGTCAGTGAAGGGCTAAGAAGCACAGGTTTCACCGAAGACTCCAGGTGACCACAGGGGCAGGCTAGGCAGGTGCACCTTCTTTCCTTCTTGCTTCAAGTCCTTTCTAAGTCACCAGGGGGCTAAGATCTCACTGCCGCAGCCCCCGTGGAGGATGGGGGCAAAGGCCACCCAGACAACTCCAGCCATCACGGCAGTTTTACACAGCTACTCAAAGACACACTCTGGATAGATTTTTAAATGACATGCAAAAGACACAACATAATCAGTTAAAAAAGTGACTAAACAGTATGTATAGTACAATCCAATTTGTTATATACCCATACTCACAGCCATATATATGTGTATGTGTATATATATGTTTTATATACATAAATACACAAAAGAAAAAGACTGGTAAGAAACATACCAAGAGTCTCTAAATGGGGAGTTTTGGGTGGGTTTTTCTGGGTGGTTATAAAAATAATGCATATTTATGAAAATGTAGACAACAAGGAAATATACTACATGGACTGACTCGCACGCTCTTCATCCCACCCCTTGTGCCTTCCACAGCAGCTACTCCCCATATTCCCCTGCAGCGAGGGAGGCAGCAAGTTAGGTCTAGCCAACTAGATGTGCTTTTCAAGATCTGGAAGGGGCAAGTGAGACACAGCCCCCTTCTGATCCCTTTACGTAGACACGAGGTCTCTCTGGAGCGGTACCCAAGGCCCCAGATACCCACAATGGTCTCTAGTTTTTGCACCTAGCACCAACTGATACAGGTACAAATGACAAAATAAAACATACGATTACAATTGCTCTAAAGTGTCGTCTTAGCTCTTACATTTCCCAAATTTTTTACAAATCAATTAAAAAGATATTTTAAAACAATCACTAAAAAAACCCTACTGAATAAAGGAGAAAAAGAGTATGATATCAGGGGAACCAAATAGGATATAAAATAGTAGCTAAATATTTATGGTAGCATCAAAATCTATAAAGTACCTAGAAATAACCCTTGTAAGAAACACACAAGAAGCTATCAAGTGATAAAAGACTCAACCAAATGGAAAGGTACTCTGGTTCTCGAGAGGAGAATTTAACTACCAGATGTTAGTCTTCTTACTTTAATACAGAAATGTAATAAAAATTTTAACAACTCTTTTTTTTCCTCAATAAATCGATTCTAAAAGTCCTATGGAAAAATAAATGATCCACCCATAGGAACATTATTTGGCAATAAAAAGGAATGAAGTGCTGACACGTGCTGCCCGTGGGTGAACCTGGAAGACATCCTGCTGAATGAAAGGCGCCAACACGAAAGGTCACACACTGTGTGATTCCATTTATAGGCAACGACCAGAACAGGCAAGTCCCTAGAGACAGCAAGTGGATGGACAGTGTCCTAATGCTCAGGGTGGGGGATTAGGGGATGGGGAGTGACTGTTAATGGGTATGGGGTTTCTTTGGGGGATGATGAAAATGTTCTAAAATTAATTATGGTGGTGGTTTGCACAACTCTGTGAATATACTATACTAAAAAACACTAAAAGTGTATACTTTAAATGGGAGAACTGTATAAAATGTGAATTATATCTCAATAAAACTGTTACCCAAAATGAATAAATATATCTAAAATAAGAGAAAAATAGGAGCATTGGTAAGGGGTAGGGAAGTGCCTCGCACTACCAGATATTAAAACAAAGTATAAATCCTCAATAATTAAAGCAGCATGATGCTGTACCTACCCAGACAACTAAATCCAAGTATAAAAATACGAAAACATGAAAATACACACTGGCATATGATAAAACCAGTGGAGAAAACATGAACTCTATCTAGACTGTAAAAAAAAAAAAAGCAGTGTTGGATCCATAACTTACATCTTTTGCTAGGATCAAGTCCCAGTAGACTGACTTTTAAATATGAAAAATGAAACCATAAAAGTACTAGAAGAAAACATGAAAGAATTCCTTTATCTCTTCAGGATGAGGAAGGTCTCTTAACTGATGACTCAAAGTTCGTAAATCATAGAGAGAAGAATAAAGTGGACTATGTAACTTTTACATGGCAAGGAAACACACACACACACACACACACACACACACACGATAAGCCAAGTCAAAGCAGACTATTTTATATATATATATATATATATATATATTTCTTTCTTTCTTTTTTTTTTTTTTAAACAGAGACAGAGTCAGAGAGATAGATAGATAGGGACAGACAGGAACAAAGAGAGACGAGAACCATCAATCATTATTTTTTCGTTGAGACACCTTAGTTGTTCATTGATTGCTTTCTCATATGTGCCTTGACTGTGGGGCTACAGCAGACTGAGAAACCCCTTGCTTGAGCCAGTGACCTTGGGTCCAAGCTGGTGAGCTTTGCTTAAACCAGATGAGCCCACTCTAAAGCTGGCGACCTCGGGGTCTTGAACCTGGGTCCTATGCATCCCAGTCCGACGCTCTATCCACTGCACCACCGCCTGGTCAGGCAGGAAAAATATTTTTAACTCATATCACAGACAAGGGATAAATCTCCCTAATAATTTTAAAAAGTTCCTCAAGAACGAGCAATTCCAATAAAAAATTGGGCAAAATATATGAACAGAGAATCTATATAAAAAAAATAAATGTCATCGTAACATTAAAACCTGCTTAACCTCATTCATAAAAAAAATGCAAATTAGAACTACACAGAGATTGCATTTTTTTATAACCTAGAAAACTGGCAAAACTCCAAACTTTAATAACAAACTCTGTTGGCAAAGCCGTGAGGAACAGGTTTTCTCACACATTGCTAGAGTGCCCTGGTGTGACCTCTAAGGGGGCAGGATTTGGCAGCTTCTATCACAATTACAAATCCATATACCTTTTGATTCAATAATTCCACTTCTGGGATTTTATGGTAGCAGCATTGTTTATCTTTTTTTTTTTTTTTTTTTTTTTTTACAGAGACAGAGAGAGAGTCAGAGAGAGGGATAGATAGGGACAGACAGACCGAAATGAAGAGAGATGAGAAGCATCAACATCAGTTTTTCACTGCAACACCTTAGTTGTTCATTGATTGCTTTCTCATATGTGCCTTGACCGTGGGCCTTCAGCAAACTGAGTGACCCCTTGCTCGAGCCAGCAACCTTGAGTCCAAGCTGGTGAGCTTTGCTCAGCCAGATGAGCCTGCATTCAAGCTGGCAACCTCAGGGTCTCGAACCTGGGTCCTCCGCATCCCAGTCTGATGCTCTATCCACTGCGCCACCGCCTGGTCAGGCCACAGCAGCATTGTTTATAAGAGTTTAAGATTAGAAATAGTCCAAAAGCTCCTCAACAAGGTAATGCTTAAATAGAGTACTATGGTCACATAACGGAATCATTAAGCAGCTATAGTAAAGAATGAGAAAGGTGTCTTTGCATTGGTATGGAAGGATCTCCAAGATATATCATTAAGTTAGCATGGTCTATAACAGTGTGTATTCTATGCCATTTTTTCTTTTAAGAAAGTATAAAATAGCCTGACCAGGCGGTGGCACAGTGGATAGAGCGTCGGACTGGGATGCAGAAGGACCCTGGTTCGAGACCCCGAGGTTGCAAGCTTGAGCGCGGGCTCATCTGGCTTGAGCAAAAAGCTCACCAGCTTGGACCCAAGGTCACTGGCTCGAGCAAGGGGTTACTCGGTCTGCTGAAGGCCCACGGTCATGGTACATATGAGAAAGCAATCAATGAACAACTAAGGTGTTGCAACGAAAAACTTAGGATTGATGCTTCTCATCTCTCTCCATTCCTGTCTGTCTGTCCCTATCTATCCCTCTATCTGACTCTCTCTGTCCTTGTAAAAAAAGAAAAAAAAAGAAAGTATAAAGTAAGCATCTCTGTGTTTTTTGTATGCACACAAAGAAGCTCTAGAAGGACCCATAAAATACTAAGAAGATGATGAGTGGCAGAAACCAGAGAGAGGCTTTCCACTGAATAAATTTGTTTTAGATTTTAGCCATGTGAATACCTCTCCATACAATTAAAAATTTAAATAAACAAAAACACACAGAGATAAAACTGTCGCTGTGCCATGACCACAGCTATGTGAGGCTCTCATCTGTTCGTGGAGCCTGGACTGGGAGCAGGGAGTCAGGATGGCGTCCCGAGTCAGAAGGACTGTTTATTCTTATAGTTGCCTCAAGAAGTAAACATTCAAAAAACAAAGTAAACTGTCCCAGCAACAGCAGAGCAGCTTTGGGGCTTTGGTATGACTAAAATGTACACGTAAGAGAGCTGGCCCTGGGTTCCTCCAACTCTCCTGTCCACTGCAGCTGGCCTTCTGCTGGACTCCCCTAAGCACCCACCAGGGACAAGATCTGCTGGCAAGAGCACAAACATGGAGAATCAACTCACCGTCTTCTTCATCTTTTCCACGAAGCTGCTGTCTTTGGGAGAGGAGGTCCTGAAAAACAAAAGTGTCAGATGGGCATGGGATGCATGTGGCATGGCAGCCCTAAGGGGCATTCTCCACTGAGCATGCCAGCAGCTGCCTCTGGTCCAGTGACAGGGCTGCCAGGCCTGCTCCCCATTCCCTCAGAGTAAATCCAAATCTTGAGATACCAACACCTGGCAAAGCAAGGACCCCCACCCCCAGAGAGATGGAATAAAGAATGGTCAAGGACCTCACTTCCCCATCCCTCAGCATCCATAGCCAAAGGTCCCCAGGACCTTTTCTCACCTCCAATCCCTGCCTCACACAGCACCCAGGAGTCTCCTAAATATGGGTTTGACCGTGCCACTGCCCGCTTCACTCTCATATCCTCATTGGCTCCCATGAACCTCAGGATAGGGGTACAGAGAATCTTCCCCCAGCCTTGCCCAATTCTCCCCGCCACACACCACTCTCTCCATGACAGCCATCACCCTAACTCAGAGCATCCTTATTACATTCTATGCCAACAGATCCGTGCTCCATCTCAAGGCCCTGCCCAAATACCAACCCCCCTGGGATTCCTAAGCAGTCGCCCGACCACTGTCCACGAACTGGGCCCTATCTCCTCATATAGCAGTACCACTGCTGGGTACATCACAGCCTCAGCACCCTCTGTCCACTCTCTGCGTCCTGGCTGCCCGCCTCTTGCCCCCTCCCTGTCCATTTCTGTTCTCCTTTTCCTCTCTTTCCTTGCCCCAGGCCTGCAGGGCCATCTAAAGAAGTCAAGTGAGCTTCTCCAGGGACTTTTAGGACTAAGGCAGCAAGGTGGGTAAAACAGAAGACATGTGCAAAATATGTATATCGGACAAAGAACTTGGACTGAGAATAAGAAATCCCTATAAACCAATCAGAAAGATATATAATGCAGCAGAAAAATTGTCAAAAGACTTGAACAGGTACTTTCTTAGAGAAACAGCTGAAAAACCTATGGAAAGGTACTTGACATTCATGTCCAGGTGAAGTTGTGGAGCAGCAAAATTCTCACCTAGTTCAGGGGAGGCAATATGGCACCACCTCTGTGGAAGGCTGTTTGGCAGCATCCTCTGTAACCCAGCAGCCTCCTCTTTGGTACAGACCTAAGAGAGTGCATTTGTACCTGTGCACCAAGAGATGGACCGGGAATATTCTCGGCAGCACTGACACGAGTGTTCCTCACAGGGAACAACCCTACTGTCGATCAGCAGAATAAACAAACAAACTGTGGTACAGTCACACAATGGAACATTCTCCACTGCAGCAATGAAAAAGATGATCACTACCTACACTCACATGAATGAACCCCACAAACATACTGTTGAGTGAAATAAGCCAGAGAGAAAAGTGTAAGTACATATATATGATTTTACTATATAAAGTCCCCAAAAAGGCAAAACTAATTTGTGGGGACAGTGGGCAATAGACAGCAGGGCGACTCCGGGGCTCCTGGGAATGGTCTGCTCTTGACTGGGTGGCAATCCACTTGTTCACACGGAGAGAATCTTTGATCTGTATGCACCTTCCTGCAGATACTACATTTCAGTTAAAAGTTTACACTTATCCTCGAGCATGCATGGTAGGCAATGAGGTGAAGGAGGCTGGAGTCGCGCAGACTGGGGCCATTCCTAGCCTGCCAATTCACAGCTGAGTGAACTTGAACCAGGAATTCATTGCTCCTTAACTAGAAAATGGGGATAACAAATCCCACTTCAGAGATTTTTGCAAAGATCAAATGAAGAAAAAGGATATAAAGGACCCAGGAGAGCGTCCGGCACAAGGCAGGCTCTATAACTTGTCACTGTGAAGGGAGTTCCGGCCACTCGCCTGGCCCTTCCTCTGCCAGGCCACAGTCCACAGCAGGTCCCTGGACAGCCAGAGGGAACACCCAGGCCTCGCACAAAAGCTTGAGCACAGAGTGACAGTGGGTGTGTGCAGGCAGGTGCTGAGCATTCCCACAGTTTTTCAAGTTAGCTGATGGCTGGCCTCCACATTCATGCCCTTTATTTTAACAGCGTGGCCAAGATTATCCCAATTTTATATTCAGACAAATACAGCCAAGCAGCTGCATTTTTCATGAAACATGAATGGGCCACAGATAAGATCAAAACAGGGCAAAAAGGGCCTTCATGATGTATGAAGGAGCCCGAATGAGCTCAGCGGCTCCCTGCCAGCCAGTGGTCTGGTGGTCCACATGCTGGTCAGAAAGACTGGCCAGGGCGGTGAAGATGCACCTGGAGATGGCCAAACACTTTGGCCCTGGGGCGACACATTGGAATGTGTGGTTTCAGGAAAGGTGACATGCGATTATACCCAGAAGGCCCCTACCACAAAGCATGCCCTCTCCCACCCCCACTCCCACCCGAGGGGAGACTGAACGCCCATTTTACAGTTGACAGAGGCTTGAAGGCAGCACTTGCGCCCAGTCCTCCGGCCAGTAAGTGGCCAGGCAAGGATCAAGCCCAGCCCGATTCCAAGACCTCTGCTCTTTCTCTACATCCTCCGGCGCATGGAGCAGTGCTGAGGAGGGGTGCCAGCAGGCACACACACGCACTGCCACAGCATGAAAGCGCTGTCCCTCAGGGCTGGAGGCCTGGAGTTTGCGGGGAAACTTACAAAGTGAAGGTTTCTTTTAAGAATGCTTCTGCAAAGCTGTTTAGACACAAAATTTTTTAAACATAAAGATGGAAGTTTCATGTTTAAGCCCCCACTGGGTTTCTACTAGGTTAGTAGGTCCAGGACTACTTGGACCTCGTAATGTATTTAGTATGAAATAGTAGGCTACCTTAGAGCCTTCGTGTTAACTAATGTTACGTGTGGGGCCCTGTTGGGGGCAAAGCCTGGTGCCTGACTCGGCCGCTCCAGCTCCTCTTCGTCCTGGAGGTCCAGGCAATGCCGCAGCCCTTCTCAAGGAGCTAGAAGGGGGGCAGCTGGGGGCCGCCTGCCCATGCTTTCCCCTAGTGATGGCCTGTCCTTATAGGAACCCAGAGGGCCCCCCCCCCCGTCCCCATCCCCCCAGTGTCCCCAGGGCAGGCCCAGGGGATTCTGCCCCCTTTCTTTCCCCACTCCAAGCTCCAACCTGCACTTCAAAGAGGTCCTGTGTCTGGACATCTTCCCTACATGTCCAGCCACCAACAGCCACATCTTCACTACCCCTCTAGTTTATGTGCAGCCCAATCAGAGCACTAAATGTCTGTCTCTGTACTAACACGGCATGCTCGCCAAGATGCACTGTTAAGGGGAAGAAAGTAAGGTGCATAACGATGTGAATTATACCACTGTGTTCCTTTTGAGTTCTGAGTCGTGAGAATATATTACCTACTAAACATGAATCAAATGTAAACTTAAATTGATGGTTAAGAAAACTATCAGCAACCTACACAAAACGTTTCTGATGAATTATTAGGGAAAAAAAGCAGATACAAGACTAAATACAATTTCCATTTATATAAAGTGTGCAGAACAGGCAAAGCCATAGATAGAATGGTGCCAAGGACTGGGGGAGGGAGGATGGGGAGCAACTGCTTAATGGGGACAGTGTTTCCTTTTGAGGTGATGAAAATGTTTTGAATTAGTGTCTGGTTGTAGAATACCATGACTATACTAAAAGCCACAAGATTGTACACTTTAAAATGGTTAATATGAATTTTAAGGGGTGTGAATTTTACCTCAATTAAAAAATGAAAAATGCTTTTTTCATTTTTTGGTGGTGCAGTGGACAGAGTGTCAACCTGGAAACGCTGAGGTCACTGGTTTGAAGCCCTGGGCTTGCCTGGTCAAGGCACATATGAAAAACAATCAGTGAACAACTAGAGTGAAGCAACTACAAGTTGATGCTTCTTGCCCTCTCCAAAATCAACAGCTAAAATCTTAAAAAAAAAAAAAAAGAAAACAGACTGGTGGCAGCCCAGTGGATAGAGCATTGACCTGTGACGCTGATGTCGCAGGCTGCCAGCTTACACGCAAGCTCACCATCTTGAGTGTGGGTGCTGGCTTGAGCACAGGATCATCAACATGATCCCAAGGCCTCTGGCTTGAGCAAGGCGTCACTGGATCAGCTGGAGTCCCCTGGTCAAGGCACATGTGAGAAGCAATCAATGAACAATTAAAGTGCTACAACTACAAGTTGAAGCTTCTCATCTCTCTCCCTTCCTCTCTGTGTGTGTCTCTCTCTCTCAAAAAAAAAAAAAAAAAAAAAAAAGAACCCCCCCCCCAAAAAAAAAAAAGGGAAGAAAACAAACAAAATGCATTTAGCAGACACCTAAAAAGGGCTAGGCTTTTGAGGTTTTGGAATACACTTACATGGAACTCTTCTTTCTCAATTTCTCAACCACTGCCAGTCACTGTGTGCAAATGCAGCACAGCGGAAGCTCCGGCAGAAATTTAGAATGACAACACAGAGCCAGGGGAAACACAAGCTACAGTTGTGACACCAAGGTTACACATCCTCCCTCACATTCAGCCGCTTCCAGGGTAGAATGTATGACAAAGAAGAAAACAAGAATCTGTGCCCTTAAAAAAAATGGAGAGCACACTATTAATTACTCATAGGGAAAGGACCTCAAGAGAAATACACCAGCATCTTAACAGAATACCGAAGGGTTAGGATGTGAGACGGTTTCTGTAATTTTCAAATATTTGTTTTTCAGATTATTTTTATAACTAAAAGTATATTTTACAGTTTAAAAAACAGGGTAACTAGAATGTGTAAGCATAGGGAAGAGGCCACAATCGGCACAATGTCTGACACTCAGCATACAACATTTTATCAGCTCCTGGGGCAGTCAGTCCTCAGCCCTCTGCCCAGCAGAAGGTTGGCAGAGGTGGCCTGAGAAGGCCTTTGGGGGTTCCCTTACCCACCTGAGAGGGCCTGACATCAGCTGAAAAGCTAACTCCTATCTATTCTCAAGGGATAGAGGCTTCCATAGAAGCTACATCTCAAAGAAGGTGGATTTGATGACTTGCTGAAGGAACAAGAAGCACCCTCACTGCCCAGTGAATGCTGGGCTGCTTCTCCATCTGCAGGTGATGCATGCCAGCCTGGGTGAGGAGGGCACTGTGCTTGCCACAGGCATGGGACTAAACAAAGCAGTCTCCTCATTCCAGGACCAATCACCAGGTTGGCCAGACAGGCTCGAGGAGAATCATGGTGGGATGGGAGGGGCCACACATCAGGAGCAGAGACTTGGTTCAAATCCTGGTTCTGCCACCAAATGGGTCTGTGACAAGTCATGGCCTCTTAAGGCCTGAGATTCCTCTGATTGAAAATACTCCAACTTGGCTTCTGCAGTCTCCCAGTGCCTCGCACAGCACCTGGGACTTGGTTAACTTTCAGGGATAAAGAGGGTGTTCTCCACTCAGTGGCAGAGCGTCAGTCCGGCATGTGGAAGTCCTGGGTTTGATTCCCGGCCAGGGCACATGGGAGAAGCGCCCATCTGTTTCTCCACCCTTCCCCCTCTTCTCCTCCTGCAGCCAAGGCTCCATGGGAGCAAAGTTGGCCCGAGTGCAGAGGATGGCTCCATGGCCATTCCACCTCAGGCACTAGAATGGCTCCCGTTGCAATGCAGCAACACCACAGATAGGCAGAGCATCTCCCCCTAGTGGGCTTGCCGGGTGGATCCTAGTCAGTCACATGTGGGAGTCTGTCTCTCTGCCTCCCCACCTTTCACTTCAGAAAAATACAAAAAAAAAAAAAAAAAAGACGGGGTGTGCAAATGAGGCTATTTGGGTTACTATGATGTCCAGGCCCCAGAGGTGGCCTGCTAAAACCAAATGGGTGGATCAGATGGCCCAGGCGACAGGGCTTCAGAATGAGCAAGCACCATGACTACAGAAACCAGGAAAGGCCTCTCAAAAGAGCCGTTCTAGTCTCAGAGACAAAACGGCCCCCAAGAGACAAAGTCATGGGAAGCAGCAGCAGAGAGGCTCCTAGGTGAGGCCCATGTAGCTGGTGGGGAGCTCAGCTCCGGCCCCGACAGCCGGCGGGTCTGTGGGGAGCAGGGCCTCGGTGTGGCCTCCTGACTCCTGATGCAGCTGCACAGGGCAGGAGTCCCAGGCTGGCAGGGGAGAGGGAAGTCCTCTCGGCAGGTCTGGCTGGGAACATCAGAGACAGGCAAGATGGTTAGCCCTGCCTGCGTTTGGAGAAAGGGTTCTTCCAAGAAGCACGAGCAGTTCTGAAGGCCAGCCCTGGTCCTTCCACTAGCTCAGCCCTGGGGAAAGGAGAACACTCCCTACCCCCACCCCCTCCGCTCCAGGGATGGCTTCCAGAGATCCTGGGCAGACGGAGGTCCAGGAGACGAAAAGGGAAACCAGAAGGGGACTGAGGAAGACCCCGTACCTCTAGTCAGTGCCCCAACACGTGCAGTTTCCTGGTGTTCTGACTGGTTACACCTGGCCTGCTGAGGTGCAACAGAACCCG
This sequence comes from Saccopteryx leptura, assembly GCF_036850995.1. NCBI lineage: Eukaryota > Metazoa > Chordata > Mammalia > Chiroptera > Emballonuridae > Saccopteryx > Saccopteryx leptura. Next base: position 191,213,974 of record NC_089506.1, read on the forward strand.
TCCCCCACTGCAAGGCCCTGCTGCTCAGCCTGTCTGGGCCCTTACCTAAGTGCCCTCGCCTGGCTTTACCCCACCTGACAGCCTCATGCTGGAATGTGTACATGGAACCTGATCTTTCACAGGCAGAGGAGTCAGTGACTAAGGCCTTCCTGGTTTTCAGTCCATATCCTGTCATTTAAAAGCAGGAAAATGCAGTCTGCAAATCTGGGACGGAAGGGGCCAGCACAGCCACTGCCCAGCTGAACCCCCCGGGGTATTACCCCCAACTATGCTGGTCAACTCTACACAACACCCTCTTCACAACTCTAGGGTGTCCCTGCCCAGGAAGGGGCTCTGTCCTCACTCGAGTACAGGTGTCAGGTGTCCCTCAGCCAGAGGGGCCTCAACACAGTCTGCTGCCAGGGACACTGTTTGGAACTGACCTTCTCAGGGTGGGCTCATCCTGTGGAGATGAGTATGTGCATCCCATGGCTTCTCACTCCCAGTCCCAGGACTTAAGGAAGAAGGCAGGTTATAGATCTCTCCTGGAAACGGGCAGGGAGCCAGCAGCTAGGAAGTTGGGTTCCGTCCATCCTCTGCACAGAGCTGGCTGGGCCCGTCAACTCTGAAAGTGCTCTTGGATACCCCAAAGTCCTCTTGGAATCTCGGCTGAGCCCCTGCGTGCATCTGTCCCCATAAGCCTGAGAACACTGGAACATCTGGCAGTTCCAGCAGGGAGGAACCAGGACTCTGGGCTGAAACCTCCCGTGATCCCCTGCGTCTGGGCACACACCCCTCCTCCTCCAGTATGGACCGAGGGAAGGAGAAAACCTTCCCAACCCCAACTCGGGTCTCCTTGGAAACTGTTTATATCAGAGCCCTTTCTCCCTACATCCTCCCCCTTTCCCATTTGAAAAAAAATAATAAAAGGAAGTCACAGAGGCTGAATAAAGCTCTTCTAGACACTAGAAGGCAGTTGTGCAGGTTGCTATGGCAGGGCCGTCTCTCCATAAAGGAAGCTGCACTGACCCTGCTGCCAGGGCACCTCAGGATCATATTAAATTAGATCTGGTTCCTGTCTTCCTCCCCACAAAAGAACTGTGAGCAACAGAGCCTAAGACACTAGTCTCAGCCTAGGTCACCTGAGAGCATACTGTGCGCTGTGAAACAGCACATCTTACCCTCACTGCCTGGCACGGTGGCCGCTGCATTCGCTGCTAAGATGTCTTAAGGAGCACCCCTTCACAGAACCCAAGTATAAACAGCCAGACGAAAGGCTGCAGCTGGCCCAGGCTCTGAGCCGAATCCACGCAGCTCCAGAATGGAGCACAAAAGGTTCCAATTAGGGCTCTCCACTCCTAAATTGGGCGCAGGAGTCTCTCTAGTTCAAGCTTCAATGTGTGGGAAGGACGAAAGGGAGGGTGAACAAAAGTACTGAGTCACTCGGACAAAGATGAACCAAGATGTCCTGGTGTGATTCATTTGTTTCCAGTTCCAGGCAACACTCAGAAGGATTTCTGAAAACTTCAACTCAGATTTGCTTTTCTACACAGCAGAACTGATTTCCTGTGAGACTTTCTCTTGCCCTCGGTGACACGGGGCAGCTGCTTTTGAACAGCTCCCTCCCACAGCCGGTGTGTGACGGCATGTTCTCTGTGGCCCAGGGGAGCAGGCCCCGGCCAGAGTGGGTGAGGGCTGAGACACGACACCCGCTGGCTGCGGGGATGTGGGCAGGCTGGCCGGCACAGGACGAACTTGGACTTTGAGGCCTCTGCTGTGGAAGACGGCTCTACCAAGCAGGCCAGCTTTCTCCACCGTGGGCAATGTGGTCCCAGAGCCTTGGGGAAGAAAGCTATTGGTTTGGAAGAGCTGCCTTTCATGAAAACACAGTGGTTTGCTGCAGCTTAAATTTAAAAAAAAAAAATCACTTTCCCTGTTGACGGGGCCAAGAACGGAAACCAGTCCTGATGGAAGGGCAGTGGGGAAGGTGCCGCCCGAGACAACGGGCCTTTGGCAGCTTGGAGGGTAAAGCAGGTGCAGGAGGCCACAGGTCAAAGACAAAAAAGGAATGGGAAATACTACTTGCTGAGTGCCTATTGTATGCCAGCCAGTATTCGAGGAGCTCTATATTTTATTTCATTGAATTCGTCCCAGAAGTGGGAAAGGATCTTTATCCCCATTAGACAGCTGAGGAGAGTGAGGCTCAGGGTGAAGCAGTAACTCAAATCCAGTCATAGTGATTCAGCACCCAGGCCTTATGTCCGCTCGCTCCCACTGAGCATGGCTGTGCCTCCCTGTCCCAAAGTGTTGGTCAAGGCACAGAAATCCCAGGAGTGACCCTGGGCACATTCAGAAAACACTTCACAACCCTTCCCAAGGATCCTAGGTCCTTGTCATCTGGGGTGCTCTGAGGCTTGAGTGGGCTGCTGTTTCCCTAATAACCCACCTCTCCCCCATAGAGCCTTCAACATATATCCACCAAGACAAAGGCTCCATAACCTGCTGAGACCCTGGCCACCTGCTAGCACCGCAGGGCATTCTCTGGCCGCTCTCTTCTAAGCCCTGAAGAGCACTGGGCTGTGACTCAGCTCTTAGTTGTTAGGCAGGGCTGCTGCTACTGTGCAGGAGTGAAGAGTGAGAATGAGGTCCAAGGAGCTAGCTGCTCGGGGATATACAGCCTGTCATTCACAGAGCTAAAAAGCCACATGCTCTGACACCAGGATGACTTGATTCCTGTCACAGAAAAAGTGGTCCTGCCATCATATGCAAAAGGAAAAGGGAAAGAAAGCAGGGTAGCTGGGGGAGGGGAGGCAATGATGAGGACAGGAGGGGAGTTAGCAGGAGTACACAGGTGTGGGAAGGGAAGCCCTGAAGCACCAGCACTAAGTGCCCCAACGATGCCCAGTGAGGTCAGCAGGCCCACTGATCCTCAGCTCTGCATCGCTCTCCCAGACAGCCCACCATCGAAGTTGCAGGCACTGGCTAGCATGCAAAACCACCCCAATCTCATCAGAGAATAGGAAAGAAGGAAAGGCAGGTGAAGTCCCTTAGTGGTCAGGTGGCAGCGGAAACCCCTGGCCTGTGCTCACAGGAGCAGTGTGACTACCCAGAGCCCATTGCCTCGCCGTTGCCATTGACAATGGGAACCTTCAGGCTCGGTGCACTCCTCATGCTCTTCTCTTGGTAAAACTCATTTGTGGCCCTGGCCGGTTGGCTCAGTGGTAGAGTGTCAGCCTGGCGTGCAGGAGTCCCAGGTTCGATTCCTGGCCAGGGCACATAGGAGAAGCGCCCATCTGCTTCTCCACCCATACCCCTCTCCTTCCTCTCTGTCTCTCTCTTCCCCTCCTGCAGCCGAGGCTCCATTGGAGCAAAAGATGGCGAGGCTCCATTGGAGCAAAAGATGGCCCAGGTGCTGGGGATGGTTCCTTGGCCTCTGCCCCAGGCGCTAGAGTGGCTCTGGTCGCGACAGAGCGATGCCCCGGATGGGCAGAGCATCGCCCCCTGGTGGGTGTGCCGGGTGGATCCCAGTTGGGCGCATGTGGGAGTCTGTCTGACTGCCTCCCCGTTTCCAGCTTCAGAAAAATACCAAAAAAAGCCCCCCAAAAACCCAACAAACTCATTTGTGTTTCCATTTTCACATCTGACAGCCAAGGAACTCTCTATAGGAAGAAGTCCTAAACTACATGTGGGAAGAACTAGAGCTCACTTCCCACCTGTAGGCATTCAAAAAGAGAAAGATGGCCTGACCAGGCGGTGGCGCAGTGGATAGAGCGTCGGACTGGGATGCGGAGGACCCGTTCAAGACCCCAAGGTCGCCAGCTTGAGTGAGGGCTCATCTGGTTTGAGCAAAAGCTCACCAGCTTGGACCCAAGGTCGCTGGCTAGAGCAAGAGGTTACTCGGTCTGCTGAAGGCCCGCGGTCAAGGCACATATGAGAAAGCAATCAATGAACAACTAAGGTGTCGCAACGAAAAACTGATGATTGATGCTTCTCATTTCTCTCTGTTCCTGTCTGTCTGTCACTATCTCTGACTCTCTCTCTGTCTCTGTAATAAAAAATAAAAAAAGAAAGAAAGCTGTACAGAAATGATGCCAGCAGCCTTGACTCCTGGCTTTCCCGGACCCTCTGTCCAGAGTAAGTCCCCAAATAAGTCACAGAGGAAAATTAGCTCTTTTATGGCTTTTCAGAAGCAACCTCCAGGGGATGCAATCAGCAAAATCCATACAGTGGGAAACTATGAAACAAATTATCTGGTTTCTTTAAAAATGCTTTGAGGGAAAAACAGGGATGTAGGGGAGGGGCCCATGAACTGAGAGATTTCTGCCATGTTAGGAAGTGGGCAGACACACAAAGTTGTAGCTATGTTAATTCCATCTGCATGACATTTGTGAAAAGGCAAAACTACAGGGACCAAAATATAAAATCAGCTGAGGTGAAAGGGGTGTGTACTAACTGCAAACACACCTGAGATAGCTTTTTGGGATTATAAAATATTCTGTATCCTGACTGTAACACTAGTTATACAACTGTATACAGTTCAGGACTCATCAAACTGTACACTTAAATGGTAAATTTTACTTTAAAGGTGAATTTCATTGCATGTAAATTATACCTCAATATACCTGACCATGCCCTCCTAGAGAACATTGTAAGTTATTAATCAATTGTAATACAATAGCTGGGTCTTATTTAGATCCTAAATTTTAGAAAAACTGTTTTAAAAAATTTATCAGTCAAGTAACTATGACCAAATGCTGACTGAGTATCTGATGATACTAGAGCTTACTGTTGAATTTTAGGAATATAGCATTAAGTTATGTTTAAATAGGGGAGTCCCTTGAGGACTGAAATATTTTCATATTTCCATATAATTTTATAGGAGATCTAATTTCCTATGAAGTCATATATTTCTTTAGTCATAATTCCTATGAATTATATGATTATAAAATGTATAAGATTTATTTAAGAGAATCCAGAAGCAGTAGGAGGGAGAAGGAAACAAGACTGGTGAGGAGAGAGGATAACTGTTAAAACTGGGTGATGGGTACATATGAGTTTACTCTTCTGTGCTCTATACTTTGGATTTTGCTCAAAGTGTTCTATTATAAAAAGCGTTGGCCCTGGCTAGTTGGCTGAGTAGTAGAGAGTTGGCCTGGTATGTGGATGTCCAGGGTTCGATTCCTGGTCAGGGCACACAGGAGAAGCGACCATCTGCTTCTCTATCTTACTCTTTCCCCCTTCTCTCTCTCACCCTCTCTTCCCCTTCTGCAGCTATGGCTCCATTGGTTCAAGCACATCAGCCCCAGGCACTGAGGATGGCTTCATGGAGCCTCTACCTCAAGCATTAAAAATAGCTGATGTGACCATGGCCCCAGATAGGCCACATGCAGAAGTCTGTCTCCCTTCCTCCCCTCCTCTCACTTGGAAAAGAAGGAAAAACAAAACAAAACAAAAAAGCTTATTTTTCTTTAAAGCACTCTCAGGTGCCAGAAGTTGAAGCAGAGGTAGAGCCAGTGGCTGGGGGGCCTGGGCCCGCTGAGATGAGGGCTGTGGCACAGGCCCCACCTAGAAGCGCAGCCCTGCTCAGCTCTAGCCACTGCGGCAGGCATCGCTGCGGGCCTGATGTGGCCAGACGCTCTATTTTCAAAAGAAGCTGTAAGTATAGCTTTTATGTAAAATTGCCAGCCTTTTCATTTAAAAATTTAAAAATACTGTGTAAGCCAAACCCAGTGGGCCAGTGTGTCCTAGAGGCAACCACACCTACAAATTTAGCATTTACTAATTCCACAGCCACTCTGTTTGAGCACCCACACTCTGCCAGGCCCTGTGCCAGATCAGGGATCCAGACAGCAACGGGGTGTACCTCAGGACCTCGGGAGGCAGACACAGAAACCAATTCCCATCCAACAAGAGGGATGCTCCATGCAGAGTGCTGGGTCACATGTGTGATGTGTGGGGGTACAAGAAGGGCCTCGGAGCTTCAGACTCCTGTGGGAGCCATCATTCCCCTGGGCTCCCTCTGATCAGGAGCTGCCTGGAGTGGAATGCTCCATCTAGAGCAGGGGTCTCAAACTCAACTCAGCATGTGGGCCGCAGAGCAAGATCACAGCCGTTAGGCGGGCCGCACTAGGTCTACAAAAGGCAACTGTTACGCAACACTTTTCTCACTGCAGTTGAAAACAAAAAAAAATCAGTACAACAAGCACAATCGTACATGCAGTTTACTCAGTGTCACAAAACGACCAGAAACTGTAGTTCGCATCACAACTGCTGTTAACTAAGCTAATATCTAGCTAGGATGCTAGAGAAATGAAAAATACAAGTAGGCCCCTAGGCTTACTTAATTTTATCCAAAATATTTTGAACTTCGTGGATTAGTCTGCGGGCTGCACAAAATTGTTCGGCGGGCCACATGTGGCCCGCGGGCCGCGAGTTTGAGACCCCTGATCTAGAGGAACAAGCTGAGTAAAGGCTGAAGAGTGAGTGCACAGGAGACACTTTTTTTTTTTAACAGAGACAGAGTCAGAGAGAGGGATAGACAGAGAGGAATGGAGAGGAGAAGCATCAATCATTAGTTTGTCCGTTGCTACATCTTAGTTGTTCATTGATTGCTTTCTCATATGTGCCTTGATCGTGGGCCTTCAGCAGACCGAGTAACCCCTTGCTCCAGCCAGCGACCTTGGGTCCAAGCTGATGAGCTTTTGCTCAAACCAGATGAGCCTGCGCTCAAGCTGGCGACCTCGGGGTCTCGAACCTGCGTCCTTCTGCATCCCAGTCCAACGTTCTATCCACTGCACCACTGCCTGGTCAGGCCAGGAGACACTTTTTAAATTATTAAGAAACTGTATTGCTTATAACTGCTCCTCTTTAAGAAGTTATTAATTACTATTTAAAACAGTTCAAAAGATCTCCCCTGGGGAAGAAAATGATGTTTATAAATTAGAAGGCTCGATATTGTAAGATGTCAATTAATTTATAGATTCAATCCAATCCCAGTAAATGTTTGTTTGCTTTTGTTTTTTGATGGACACTGACTGAGTCTAAAAGTTATATAGGCCCTGGCCGGTTGGCTCAGTGGTAGAGCGTCGGCCTGGCGTGCAGAGGTCCTGGGTTCGATTCCTGGCCAGGGCACACAAGAGAGGCGCCCGTCTATTTCTCCACCCCTCCCCCTCTCCTTCCTCTCTGTCTCTCTCTTCCCCTCCCGCAGCGAGGCTCCATTGGAGCAAGGGTGGCCCGGGCGCTGGGGATGGCTCCTTGGCCTCTGCCCCAGGCGCTGGAGTGGCTCTGGTCGCAGCGGAGCGATGCCCCAGAGGGGCAGAGCATCGCCCCTTGGTGGGCAGAGCGTCGCCCCCTGGTGGGCGTGCCGGGTGGATCCCGGTCGGGCGCATGCGGGAGTCTGTCTGACTGTCTCTCCCCGTTTCTAGCTTCAGAAAAATACAAAAAAAAAAAAAAAAAAAAAAAAAAAAGAATTAAAAGTTATATAGAAGTATAAAGGCCCCAAAAAGTCATGGAGATCTCAGAAGAACAAAGCTGGAGAACTTTGTCTACTAGCTATCAAGTCAAGAGTTATTATTGCTTGCCAGCAGTGACACAGTGGATAAAGCATTGGCCCGGGATGCTGAGGACCCAGCTTCGAAACCCTGAGGTTGCTGGCTTGAGCATGGGCTCATCCAGCTTGAACGCAAGCTTACCAGCTTGAGTGCGGGATCATAGACATGACCCCATGGTCACTGGCTTGAGCAAGGGGTCACTGACTCCACTGGAACCCCCTGGTCAAGGCACATATAAGAAAGCAATCAATGAACAACTATGGTGCCACAACTATGAGTTGATGCTTCTTATCTCTCTCCCTTCCTGTCTCTCTCTCTTGTTAAAAAAAAAAAAAAAAAAAAGAGTTACTACAGTCTGACCAGTGGTGGCACAGTGGCTACAGTGTCAACCTGAAATGCTGAAGTCCCAGGTTCTAGACCCCAAGGTCTATTTCTTAAGTGCGGAGTTGCTGGCTTGAGCCTGGGATCATCGACATGATTCCATGGTAGCTGGCTTGAGAAAGGGGTCACTGGCTTCCCTGCGCCCCCCAGTCAAGGCACATATGAGAAGCAATCAAAAACAACTATGGCCCTGGCCGGTTGGCTCAGCGGTAGAGCGTCGGCCTAGCGTGCGGAGGACCCGGGTTCGATTCCCGGCCAGGGCACATAGGAGAAGCGCCCATTTGCTTCTCCACCCCTCCGCCGCGCTTTCCTCTCTGTCTCTCTCTTCCCCTCCCGCAGCCAAGGCTCCATTGGAGCAAAGATGGCCCGGGCGCTGGGGATGGCTCTGTGGCCTCTGCCTCAGGCGCTAGAGTGGCTCTGGTCGCAACATGGCGACGCCCAGGATGGGCAGAGCATCGCCCCCTGGTGGGCAGAGCATCGCCCCATGGTGGGCGTGCCGGGTGGATCCCGGTCGGGCGCATGCGGGAGTCTGTCTGACTGTCTCTCCCTGTTTCCAGCTTCAGAAAAATGAAAAAAAAAAACAACAAAAAAACCCCAAAACAACTATGGTCCTGGCCAGTTGCCTCAGTAGTAGAGCATCGGCCTGGTGTGCAGGAGTCCCGGGTTCAATTCCCGGCCAGGGCACACAGGAGAAGCGCCCATCTGTTTCTCCACCCCTCCTGCTCTCCTTCCTCTCTGTCTCTCTCTTCCCCTCCCACAGCCGGGGCTCCATTGGAGCAAAGTTGGCCTGGGCGCTGAGGATGGCTTCATGGTCTCTGCCTCAGGAGCTAGAATGCCTCTGGTTGCGACAGAGCAATGCCCCAGATGGGCAGAGCATTGCGCCCTGGTGGGCATGCCGGGTGGATCCCGGTCGGGTGCACGCGGGAGTCTGCCTCCTCATTTCCAGCTTCAGAAAACAAAAAACAAAAAACAACTAAAGTGCGCCTGACCAGGCAGTGGCGCAGCGGATAGAGCGTTGGACTGGGACGCAGAGGACCCAGGTTCGAGACCCTGAGGTTGCCAACTTGAGCGTGGGCTCATTGGGTTTGAGCAAAAGCCCACCAGCTTGAACCCAAGGTCGCTGGCTGGAGCAAGGGGTTACTCGGTCTGCTGAAGGCCCGCGGTGTAGGCACATATGAGAAAGCAATCAATGAACAACTAAGGTGTTGCAACACGCAACGAAAAACTAATGATTGATGCTTCTCATCTCTCTCCATTCCTGTCTGTCTGTCCCTGTCTATCCCTCTATCTGACTCACTCTCTGTCTCTGTAAAAAATAAATAAAATTAAAAAAAAAACAAAAAACTAAAGTGCTATAACTATGAGTTGATACTTCTCATCTTTCTCCCTTCCTGTATCTCTTTCTTAAAAAAAAAAAAGTTACTATAAAATCATAGAAAATTGAAGTGTGGTATTGGTGAAAGAATAGAAGACAGATCAAGAGAACAGAACAAAGTCTAGAAACCGACCCCCCACACACATATACTGTCACCTGATTGATAGCAACAATGACAATGAAGTGCAGTGGGAAAAGAATGACCTTTTTCAGTAAATGGTGCTGGGTTGAGACCAATGACAAATCAATTTCAGCTAATGGTAGAGCTAAGTTTAAAAGCTACAACAATGATGCTCTTAAATAAAAGAATATCTTCATGACCTTAAGATGAGTAAAGATCTCTTAAACTGGACACAAAAAACATTTCTCGTAAAGGTCAACCAAAAGGTTGACAAATTAGACTAAGTTTAAGCAAAAAACTCCTGATCATTAAAAGACATTATTAAGCCCTGGGCTGGGCAGCTCAGTTGGTTAGAACGTCATCCTGGTATGCCAAGGTTGAGGGTTCGATCCTTGGTCAGGGCACATGTAAGAATCAACCAATGATGCCTGACCTGGATAAAGTGTCGACCTGGGAATGCTGAGGTCACTGGTTTGAAGCCCTGGGCTTGACTGGTCAAGGCATATATGAGAGTTGATCCTTCCTGCTCCTCTACCCTTCTCTCTCTAAAAATGAATAAATAAAATCTAAAATATTTTTTAAAAAATCAACCAATGAATGCATAAATAAATGGAACAACAAATTGGTTTCTCTCTCCCTTTCTCCCCTTCTAAAATCAATATATAAAAAAATTTTTTTGAAGACATTATTAAGAGAGTAAAGAGGCAAGTTTCTGAAGAGAGATGATATTTGCCATATATTAATCTAACAAAGGACTTGTATCTAGAATATAAAGAACCCTGAGAAGTCAACAAGAAGGCTGATAACCCTAGAAAAAATGGGCAAAATCTTTGTTTTCTCATTTTAAATGTTTATTTCAGGAGTCGAGAACCTATGGCTCGCAAGCCAGATGTGGCTCTTTTGATGGCTGCATCTGGCTCGCAGACAAATCTTTAATAAAAAAATAATAACGTTAAAAATATGAAACATTCTCATGTATTACATTCCATTCATTTCCTACTGCTCATGTTCATGGTTGCGGGTGGCTGGAATCACAGCTGTCCTCCAAGACAACACCAACTTTTTATTGGATAATGCATAAGGTACATGGGTCGTTGTATGGCTCTCATGGAATTACATTTAAAATATGTGGCGTTCATGGCTCTCTCAGCCAAAAAGGTTCCTGACCCCTGGTTTATTTTATTGATCTGAGAGAGAAAAGGGAGGGAGAGAGAGAGACAGGAACATCAATCTGTTCCTGAATATGCCCTGACCGGGATCGAACCAGCAACCTCTGCACTTAGGGACAATACTCTAACCAACTGAGCTATCTGGCCAGGGCAAAATGGGCAAAGTCATAACAAATACTTTCACAAAGGAAGATACCTAAATGGCCAATAAATACATGAAAATGTCATTGGTCAACAGAGAAATGCAAATTCAAACAGATACTACTACACGCCTATTAGACTGGCTAAAATAAAAAAGTCGACAAAAGTAAGCATTTGTGAAGATGGGAAGCTTCTGCAACACCATATGCTGGTGTTGGGACTGGATGGGGCACAAACAGGTGGGAAACTGCTTGGTAGTAGCTCATGGAGCTAAATATAAACCTTCTCTATGACCCAATCAATTCTACCTGTGTTAGAGCACATACCTAACAGAAATACATCCAGATGGGAATCAAAATACATGTATTAGAATAGAATGTTCATTGCAGGCTGGAAACTATCTAAATGTACATCATCATTAGAAAGCATAAATGATGGTTTATTCACGATGGAATTCTATGCAGCAATGAGAAGGGAAGAACTACGATTGCATACAATATGGATAAACCTCAGAGACAGTGTTAAGAAAGAAATGAAAGAATACACATTCTGTGACACCTACACCACTAATAATCTGTCACAAAAAGTCAGGGAGGTGGATGACCTAGGGGTAGTGTGACTGGAGAGGGCAGAGTGGCTTTTATTGACCCAAGAGCTGGTTAAGTGTGTTTACTTTGTGACAAATAAACTGCCCTTATGATCTGTGTACATTTATGTTATGTTATATACTTCAGTAAAAGTTTACAAAAGGTAGACTTCCAGAATTGACATTCTCTGAGCCCTGTCACCTATCTCATGCTCAGCTCTACCAGGCGGCCCTGAGGACCAGAGAAAGGAGTGGTAAGTGGCCTAACTCTGCTAACCACAGCTCCCGATCAGCCTTTAAACAAAATTTTAAAGATTTTTAAAGCTTACTGTCTTCCTTCTAACAGCCTTGATCTCTTTTCTCCAGCTGCCCGCTATTCCGGATCTCCTGAATCTGGGTTTTGCTAACCTCCCTTGCCATGCCAGCCTACTCCCAGAGGAACCCTCACCCTCCATGTCATGGCCTCTCCCTCCCCTTCCCGAACCTGCTCCTGAACGTGTGTGCCCTGTCAGTCTCATCTTCAACTGTTCCTCCTGGCTTCTCCATGCCCAGCCAGGCCTGCGGCCTACCTGCTGTGCCTCCACTATAGTTGCCCCTCAAGAGCTCCCTCAGGCCTCATTACCTCTCACTGGGCCAGTTCCTGAAAGGCTCCTCAGCCGGCCTGCTGCCTCCCAACTGCACTCCAGCTATCCCCCACACAGCCCACATGGGGCCCTTCTGAAGTCAGAGTCTGATCATTTCACGGTCCTATAAGGACGGTCCAATCAGGCTCCAGCCTGCCCTTCGCACACCCCCAGCCCTACCTCATCTTGAACATACCCTCACAATCCCACCACACAGAGTACTGCCATTCTAGCACATCACCTGGTCTTTCTCCCTCTGGGCCTCAGGAGGACCACCACAGCTGTCAAACTCCCACTCTATTTACAGATTCAACTCAAACATAACCTCATCTTGAAAGTCTTCTGCAATCCCAAGTCAGACCAGTTTCTGTTCCTGGGAGCTCCCTGGCTCATGCATTTTCCAGCCAATCTAGATAGAGCTGTTTTCGTGACTGCTCTTCTCATGGGAATGGAAGGCAGGGGCTTTGTTTTAGTGATCTGTTGTAAGAGGTTGGCACAAAGCCCAATATAAATGTTTGTCTGGCCTGATGGATCCCAGAACGTTAGCCAGGATTTCAATATCAGGTCCCGCCCTACCTAGGCTGCCCCTTTCTACCAGAGGCTCAGTAGCTTCCATGTGCTTCACCTGCGCCTCTGCCACCATTGTAGTCCCAGAGTTGCTCCTGACATGGAACTCTGCCCAGGAGGAGAGACAAGGCAAAGTCTACTCTGACAGGTATATTAAACCCTCGCCTATCCCTACCCTGGAGGGCAAAGACTGTCTCAAGTACCCTCCTAGACTGATGCTGATTTGGGCCCAGAGAGCAAGTTCCAGGATCCAGAAGGGCCACAGGTGGTGTCTTGGTCAGCCAGCCACTCATGGACAGCGGCAGCAGGGAGCATCTGGGCTCTTGAGGTTATAAAAGCCAAATCCAGAATGGTGATGAGGGCCCGGGAGGTCAGCGTACCTGGAAAGATTCACTTGGGCACATAGGGCCTCCTCCTGGATCCCCTGTACCTAGAAGTCCAGGGTCGGGGTGGGAGGGAACGACAGCATATATGTGTCCTATGCCTCCATGCTATTCAAAGTGCTTGCTGGTCAGACATAGTTGGTCCCATTGGTTTGGTTTTAAAAAATACACCCAAGGGTTTGGACACAGTGTCCCAAGTGGACCTTAAAAGACCTCAGAACACCAATAGAAGTCACCAGAAATCATGGTGAGTATTCCAGGTACTGCCCTGGGCCATGCACAGTCCCCACAATAAGCCTGTTACATACCACTGGTAGATAAGGGAAGTAGATTTCTGTGCTGTTACAGAAATCTTCTGTGCTCATTGAAAATAATTAGTTAGGAACTGTGGAGGGATTTATAGTGTAAGGTCCAAGCTTGTGGCCCACTTGTATGAACTAAGTGACTTCTCTGTTTTCCCATCTTTGAAATGGAATATTAACAACCTATAAGAGACTGAAAGCAGCACAGCAAAGTGGGGAAAACATGGGTTTGTAAAGTTTGCAGATCTGGGTTCAAAAGTCAGTCTCTGCTACTTATAAATTAGGTGGCTTTCAGCAAACTCCTCAATCTCTAGCACCTCAGTTTCCTCATTTGCAAAATGGGATTATAATGCCTTCCTTGAAGGTCTCCTGTAAGACTAGAGACATCAATAATAATGAAAAAATAATAATACATGAAATTTGAAGGCTCATCATGCACTAGGGCTGGGGCAAAGAGCTCTACAATGGATTATGTCATTTAATGTTTACAACCTTATGAGTCAAGTACTATTATTATCTCCAACTTATAGGTAAGGACATGGACTTCAAAAGATTAAGTAATGGCAAATGTCACATGGCTACTATGTGGTAGAGTCAGGATTCAAACCTTAATCATCAACTTTAGGGCCCAGAACTTAACTATTGTACTGTACTATAAATGTTACCCAGTATATATGGTGTACATGTAAAAACCCCTGTGGCCATAGCAAGTATTCAACATGATATACTGAGGGATGAGAAAAAGATTTGTACAGTGTGTAGAACACTGCACACAATAGGTAAAATTTATGATCAAGTCTTAAAACTTACGATCAAGAAGATGGAACTAGTTTCAGCATCCTGGCAAAGAGAAACAATTAGAATCTACAAAATACAAGTGCTTCCACTAGAGTTTTACTGCAAGTCCATCTTGCAAGGCAAGAGAAGTGACAGGGACAATGGTGGCTCCACGTGTTCCCACAGCACATCCATGTCTTCACTCACGGCAGGGGTGGGGGGCTACACCTCCATTTTACAGATGAGGAAACACAGGGCTACTGTAAGCTGGGAACTGGATGCTGGTCCCCTCATCTCGAGTACCACATTTTTCCCCACCAAAAATACTTTCCTACACCAGTAATGCACCACTATCAGCCCCAGTTGGAACAGGCTGAATTCCAGCTCACCTGCCTATGGCCCACTGAAGGCAAAGCCCTTTCAGCCTCTGGATGTGGCACCAACTTCTAGGACCTTAGCAACACCACCTCCCACAGCACATCTTCCTGATCCCTCCACCTGGGGGAATTCCTTCTTTCTTAGTGGTCTGGCAGCCTGCTTCTCCCTCTCCCCCAACCCCTTTCCTTCATTGGTGGGCCTCTTTCTGATAAACCACAGGCCACCGACCCTGTCTGACACACAGTTCTGTTGCAGAAGCCCTGATTCTATAATGCACATGAAAGCACTTCATAAACTGTTTGTTAAAAGTACTTTTCAACATCCTGACTTCTCAACGTCTTTATTATAAATGCCACCTCTGCGTTCTTGTAGCACCTAGCTAGTGCTTGGTGCGAAAGACATTCTGACACAAACACTAAGTACCACAGCCACCGAGGAATAATGCTAGGTGACCATCATAAACATCACTTCATTTAATACTTGCAAGAGCCCTGTGAGAACAAGGTTATTGTCTCCATTTAGCAGATGAAGAAACTGAGGCAGAGTGAGGTTAAGGGTCTCGCCTAGGATCTGCCTACCACTAGACTGCAAGCTTGATAAACATGGGGACTACATCTACTTTATTTAGGGTCATCTGGGGCTTAGCAGGGCCTTGGCAAATACTTGCTGAGTTTTTTAAAATGTAAAACTAGTACCTGATAGTGTTAAAGCAGGTCCCTGAATAACAACATAGTTTTAATGTTAATGAGATGCCCCAGGAACAATTAGCCTATGGTAAATTTTGTTTCATTATCCTGTCAAGAATATTGAGGATTTACTGTAAAAAGTAGTATTCCCTGCCTGACCTGTGGTGGCGCAGTGGATAAAGTGTTGACCTGGAATGCTGAAGTGACCGGTTCGAAACCTCAGGCTTGCCTAGTCAAGGCACATATCGGAGTTGATGCTTCCTGCTCCTCCTCCCTTCTCTCTTTCTCTCTCTCTCTACTCTCTAATGAATAGTCTTAAAAAATAAAAAAAAAAAGAAAAGAAAAAAGAAAAAAAATAGTATTCCCTGAATATTTGCTTTAAAGTTCAAGGACTAACTTTTCTGAAGCGAAAACTTACCAAAACTGGAATAGGGAGGCCCTGGCCAGTTGGCCCAGTGGTAGAGCGTAGGCCTGGCGTGCAGGAGTCCCGGATTCGATTCCTGGCCAGGGCACACAGGAAAAGCACCCATCTGCTTCTCCACCCCTCCCCCTCTCCTTCCTCTCTGTCTCTCTCTTCCCCTCCCGCAGCCAAAGCTCCATTGGAGCAAAGTTGGCCCGGGTACTGAGGATGGCTCTATGGCCTCCGCCTCAGGTGCTAGAATGGCTCTGGTTGCAACAGAGCAATGCCCCAGATGGGCAGAGCATCGCCTCCAGATGGGCAGAGTATCGCCCCCTGGTGGGCATGCTGGGTGGATCCCGGTCGGGTACATGTGGGAGTCTGTCTGACTGCCTCCCCGTTTCCAACTTCAGAAAAATACAAAAAAACCCACAAAAAACTGTAATAGGGAATTAGGACTTGACAGGAACCTGAATGTTTACCCTGCCTAACCCTGGGAGCTCTGACCTGAGCATGGCCCCATAGTCTGTACCTGAGACCTACTCCTTATGAGATCTGGGGAGCCACCAAGGGGCTGTGCCCTGGGGCTCCCCCAGCACAGGGCTGGCCTGGTAGATCCCACTCAAACCTGCCTGAAAGAACATGACCTGGTTGCAGGAATGATACGGAACTCAATCTTGAGGAGACCATGGTACACCATCATTTTTTCATATCTAAAAACCATCTGGCCTGACCTGTGGTGATGCAATAGATCAAGCATTGACCTGAAATGCTGAGGTTGCTGCTGGTTCTAAACCCTGGGCTTGCCCGGTCAAGGCACATTCCAGAAGCAACTGCTATGAGTTGATGCTTCCCGCTCCTTCCCCACCACCTTTCTCTCTCAATCTTCTCTCTAAAAATCAATAAATAAAATCTTAAAAGAAAAAAACCAAACATCTGTATTCCTACTTCCTTAATATTTTTCTTTGAACTAAGTCACCTTTTTAATTGAACTTTCTCAAAAGGAAACTTTACAGAAGGTTAAAAAAAATCAATAAAATAAAAAGAAAACTGTTAGTCAAATCAGGCTGAATACTGTCTATGGTATTGTGACTTATAATAAAAAAATACTTATTTAGTCTTCATCCTGTTTCTGGCACAGAGCTCCTAAACCCTTAGAATTTCCTAAGCGGTAAGAGCAATAAATGTATCTTGTTATTCATAACAAATTCCTTTCAACCACACTTGAGCTTATGTTAATAAAGTAACTTTTGGAAAGCCCCTAAGGATGGGACTAGTAAGTAGCCAAGGGAACCAACCCAGTGATTAGAGGGTTGGAACTTTTAGCCCCATCCCTAACTTCCAGGGATGGGAAAAGGACTACAAGTTGAATTAATCTCCAATGTCCAATAATTTACTCAATCATACCTACATTAATAAAGTTTCCATAAAAACCCAAAAGAGCCCTGGCCAGTTGGCTCAGTGGTAGAGCGTCGGCCTGGCGTGCAGGAGTCCCAGGTTCGATTTCCGGCCAGGGCACACAAGAGAAGCGCCCATCTGCTTCTCCACCCCTCCCCCTCTCCTTCCTCTCTGTCTCTCTCTCTTCCCCTCCCGCAGCCAAGGCTCCATTGGAGCAAAGATGGCCCGGGCGCTGAGGATGGCTCTATGGCCTCTGCCTCAGGCGCTAGAATGGCTCTGGATGCAGCAGAGGGACGCCCCAGATGGGCGGAGCATTGCCCCCTGGTGGGCATGCCGGGTGGATCCCGGTCGGGTGCATGTGGGAGTCTGTCTGCCTCCCCGTTTCCAACTTCAGAAAAATACAAAAACAAAACAAAATAAAAAAACCCCAAAGGATGGGGTTTGGAGAGCCTCAGGGTTGCTGAACAGGTGAAGATGCTGGAGAGTGGAGCACCTGGAGAGGTCATGGAAGCTCTGTGGTCTTTCCCTATCCCCTACCCTACTCACCATTTCCATCTGCTGCTCCTGAGTTATAGCCTTTTATAATAAACTGGTAACCTTGTAAGTCACCTTTTCCTGAATTCTGTGAACCACTGTAGCAAATTAATCAAACCTGAGGAGGAAGTATGAGAACCTCTGAGTTATAGCTGCTTGGTCAGAAGCACAGATGACAAACTGAAATTGTGATTGGCGTCTGAAGGGAGTAG
This sequence comes from Saccopteryx leptura, assembly GCF_036850995.1. Classification (NCBI taxonomy): domain Eukaryota; kingdom Metazoa; phylum Chordata; class Mammalia; order Chiroptera; family Emballonuridae; genus Saccopteryx; species Saccopteryx leptura. The sequence goes on from NC_089506.1 coordinate 191,231,533, forward strand.
GGACATATGCGACCAAGCCCTTAACCTGTGGGATTTGATGCTAACTGCAGGCAGCTGGTGTCAGGAGAGTTTAAGAATTGCTTAGTGTGGGGAAAACTCCTCCCACATCTAGTGACAGAAATGTTCATCCTGAGTATTGAGAGTTGAGGGGAAAAACAGTTTTCCTCTTATATTATCACTTTCCAAAACTCTAAACTGGAGATACCTCTCTTCGTGACAAAAGGAAATCAGTAAGTGTTGGGTATAAGGACATATTAGCACCAAACTGCAACTCTATCCTTACCAGTAATGAAATGAATTGAAACAAAACTGCAAAAGGAATAACTGCCTTGCTATATGGTCCTGTGCCAACAGCACCTCTATGATCCCATCTGTTTACAAAATGGAAAGATCACAGGCTGGCCAGGTGCCAGCTCCAGCTCTGCCTTGTGCAGATGACTCTGGGCAGCGTCTCTAACATCCCCGAGCCTCAGGTTATCTAACCATAAAATGGTGCCTTCCAATAGGCCCTATGAAGTTCAAATCAGACACACATAAATGGACCTTGGAAACTCTAAAGTGCTGTGTAAACATAAGGAAGATTTGAAGTGCAGTCTACTAATGAGGCAAAAACCAAGACTCATCCAAAAATGCTGCGAGAAAACCTTGTGTCTGTCGGCCAGCTCACTCCTGAACAAGGCCCAAGCACAGGGTGCTGACAGAAACATCCAAGAGCAACGATGGTGAGACAGTGAGATCCAGAGCAGTGTCACTTACGTTGCTTGAATTTTGGTGAACTCAGGGATTTCATCTTTTTTCTTTCTGAAGAAGAACCAGTAGGTCAGGAGACCCACAATGAGTGAAAACAGAATCATGTCCGTCGTGCTGAAAAGAGACACCTCCTCTGCCACAGTCTCAGACCCGGTGGCACTGGCATCCATGCTGGAGTCCCCCATGTTGATCACGAAACTGTGGGGAGAAAGAAAGAACAGACTTCATGCACTGTCACACATGGTCACTGGGAGAATTAAGTGCTGTCTTTGTGACTCCCGGGAGAGAGGACAACTGAGACACAGATTTCTGGGTTTCTCCTAGACTCCACTCTATGAAGCTTTTTCCTTTGCTGATTTTAGTCTGTACGCTTTTGCCATAATAAACCATAAGTGGAAGTAAAACAGCTTTTCTGAGTTCTATGAGTCCTGGTGAATCACTGAACCAGAGGATTGTTTTGGGGACCCCACCAACACACCAACTTAGTTCCCTTGAAAGATGGTCAACTGGTCCTTCCACTACTGAAACCTAACGTAGGTAGATGTGATATGAGTCAACAAAGACCAAAGCAACAGTACCGGAAACCTCAGCAGCCCTGCCACCTAGCAATGAGGCTAGGCTCAGATTTGTATCATTCCATTCTGAAATCACTGCTTTTACCAATTGGGTTGCTTTCACCACAACCATGGCTCCCAGACTCAGTCAGGAAGGACTGTCATATCTCAGCAACTCAGGCAATGAGATTGCTTCATATCTGACTTCTGTTAGCTGTTACTGCCTCCAGGAAACCACAGGGCCAGTCCTGAGCAACTAGAACAGCGGTTCTCAACCTGTGGGTCACGACCCCGGCGGGGGTTGAACGACCAAAACACAGAGGTCACCTAAAGCGACCTTTGGGCTCAAGCCAGCAACCACACAGTCATGTCTATGATCCCACGCTCAAGCCAGCAACCCATGCTCAAGCTGGTGAGCCCACACTCGAGCCGGCGACCTCAGGGTTTCAAACCTGGGTCCTCCACTTCCCAGTCCGATGCTCTATCCACTGAGCAACCACCTGGTCAGGCAGATTTTTACATTTTTTAACACACTATATTTTCCTCTGCATTTTCCCCAAATCATATGCAGACTGACAACCGTACTTTTTAAAATTTTTATTAATTTTAATTTATTATGTTTACATGGATTCAAGTGTCCCACTGAATATAACACCCTCACCCCCACCTCTGTGTCCCTCTTTATACCCCCTTTTTCCCCCTCCTCCTAACTCCCTCCCTCCTCCCCTCTAGGATTTGCTGTCCTGTTATCTATACCTCTGTGTTATGTATGTATAATTTCACAACTGTACTTTTTGAATCAATCAATATGTTTAGCTTAATAGAAATAGGAACCTGAAAAATGTTTTGATGTTCTAGCACTTTTTTAACTTCAGATTTTTTTGTGTATAACTGCGATCATTATATGTACAATTTCAGTTCCTGCTTTATTCATTTAAATTATAGTATAAGAATTCTACGCATTATTAAATACTCTTATAAAAACATTTTAATGGTTGCCCTGGCCGGTTGGCTCAGTGGTAGAGCGTCGGCCTGGCATGCAGAAGTCCCAGGTTCGATTCCCGGCCAGGGCACACAGGAGAAGCGCCCATCTGCTTCTCCACCCATCCCCCTCTCCTTCCTCTCTGTCTCTCTCTTCCCCTCCCGCAGCCAAGGCTCCACTGGAGCAAAGATGGCCCGGGCGCTGGGGATGGCTCCGTGGCCTCTGCCTCAGGCGCTAGAATGGCTTTGGTCGCCACAGAGCGACGCCCCTGATGGGCAGAGCATCGCCCCCTGGTGAGCGTGCCAGGTAGATCCCGGTTGGGAGCATGCGGGAGTCTGTCTGACTGTCTCCCCATTTCCAGCTTCGGAAAAGTACAAAAAAAAAAAACCCAAAAAAACATTTTAGTGGTTGATACTAGTCTCTCAAGTGGATATCCTTTAACCAATCCTCCATCATTTACATCAAGCTAAAAATGAAGTATAAAAGTTAACCTAACCCTTACTTTAACTCAAGAGAACTAGAAACTAATCAGAAGGTACTGCTGATGGGAAATTTCCAATTTCCAATTAGACTAAATGGGCAATCTGTGTCATGACAGGAACTGAAGGTTATATGGAGTTTAAACCCAATTATAATGGCTTTCTGTATATATGTAATATATAAACATATTTAAACATATAATATTTAAACATAAGCACACACAAATGAACTTTCTCAAAGACAATAAACTAAATCTAATATTTAATTATGGATGTTTGTCAATACTTTATTTTTATTACTCCGCTAATTAAATCGATAATACTCTAACCACTAACCATGATGAAGTCGCTTTCCTTATAAGGCCACAGACCTCTACTTGTAAACATCCCAACTCTATTTTCTAAATATTAGCACAGGCAATAAGGATCTAAAAGTATCTTTCATCACTAGTGCTCATAAAAAATAGAAAAAGAGAAAAGATATATATATTTTTAAAAAGGCAATTAATGCAACATTTAGAAAATAAAATTTACTTTATTCTGTATCCTTTCTGATGTGGTCTTTTCAGAAGCAGTCCTTTCAATCTGTTTCTCATTGCAGCACTTGCCTAATATCTTGCTATGCATCACTGTCAGCTCAGTTTTCCCATGGCTTTAGGTGACCCCTGTGTTTTGGTCGTTCGACCCCGCCAGGGTTGCGACCCACAGGTTGAGAACCGCTGAACTAGAAGAACACAGTAGCATCTGAGGGCTCCTGACATCGGTCCTACCCTTCTGCAACTTATTGGGTATGGGCCATTCAGAATGGGCAAACTTCATTCTTTGCTTTCTCATTAATCTGAGGTGCTTTCTAATGTCTGAGTTCCTGAGATAAACTCAACTTACCCCTTTTGGTATCTCACATTAAAGGACAAAGTCAACTCTAATGTTCACAGAGAGTACTCTTTATATTTAAATATTAACTTATAAACACATTTAATATTTATTCGCTGTCAGTTATGTCTCTCTATCCAGCTTTGCGAGTCAACTGTCATGTCCACAACCTTCTTTCAAGCTCTCAAAAAATCATGGAGAGGACCTGCTGGGATGGATTCTGGAAGGAACACAGAATTGTGAGGCAGAAGACACTCAGAGCCCTGCTGGAATTATCTGAGAGTTTTGGTCCGGACTGATGTGCAGACATGGGGAAGCCCCCAGCTGGCATCCCTCACAAAGCAGCAGTCAACAGATGCCTGCTTCCTGTCCTGCTGCCCTTCTAACTCAGGACACTTAGCCCCCTTTCTTTACCAAGGGGGAACTAATGCTCAGAAACCTAAAAGATAGATGTGCAAATTGACTGCACAACTCAGAGGAGAAAGCTCATTCCCGGCACACAGTTTCTAAGCGATGGTATGCTGGAGGGTGGAGGGCCAGGGAGATTGCACATCGGCACTCACACAATGCCATTCTTTTAGTAACATTTGGTTCAAGCCACCCAGACCACTGCAAGAGCTCTTAATGAACCTTTCTTCAGAGAGCAGCCAGAGAATCCTTTGAAAAAGTCAGATCATGTCACATTCCTAATCAAAATCCTTACATGGCTTCACACAGCACAAAATGTAAAGTCCTTACCTGTCCTATAAGCCCCATATGATCTGGTCCCTGGATACCACTCCCACCATATTTCTTACTACTCTGCCCTTTCCTCACACTTCACCAGTCACACTGAACCCTTTGCTACTCCGCAAGCCTCCAAGCCTCCTTCTTCCTCAGGGCCTTTAAACACATTAACATGTTGCCCAGGTTCTCTCTCTCACTTTATTCAGGTCTCTGCTCAGCTACCACCATCTGCGAGAGACTTTGCTTCACTATCATATATGGTCACTCTCCCTCACAGGACTGATCACTACATTCTACACCCCCCCCCCCCACCAGCCATCTCCCTGACTACATGGTTAGCCAACAAGGGCAGGGACTTCACTTTGTTCACAGCCCGGCAGGTAATAACCACCTAGTAGTAAATTGTTAATAAAAAACATATGGCCCTGGCCAGTTGGCTCAGTGGTAGAGCATTGGCCTGGCATGTGGATGTTACAGGTTCAATTCCCAGTAAGAGCACACAGGAGAAGTGACTGTTTCTCTACCCCTCCCACTCCCCACTCTTATTCTCTCTTCTTCTCTTGCAGCTATGGCTTGATTGGTTCGAGTAAATCAGCCCTGGGTGCTGAGGATGGCTCAGCAGAGCCTCTGCTTCAGGTGTAAAAATAGCTCAGTTGCAAGCATGGCCCCAGATGGGCAGAGCATCCGCTCCAGATGAGGGTTGCCTGATGGATACTGGTTGGGGTGCCTGTGAAAGTCTGTCTTTGTCTCCCCTCCTCTCATTTGGAAAAGAAAAATAAAAATTTTAAAAATAAAGAAAGAAATAAAAATATGATTCTAGAGTAGCTGGGTTGGTAAAGTGTGGCATACAGATCATGCAGTGGTTTTAGAAGCTGGAAAGCACAATACAGATGCATAATTAGAACACAGTTTGTGAAGCTCTGTCCACTATTCTTCACTCTTGCTCTGTCTCTAATTTCTGTCCTTAACTGCTTCTTTCAATATCTCTGTTTTAGTTCAGAGTCAGGACACCACAAATTCCTACACCACTGTGGAAACAACCAGGCACTCCCAGTAGAAATGTGCTGACTCCCCACAGCAGTCAGGGTTGGGACTCAGGCCTTGAAGTCCCCACCAGCACACTGGACATTGTTAGCACTTAGAGCTGGGGTCACGACATAACTGAAAATATCCCCAGTAGCTCTGACTCTGAGGTGTCAAACTTCAGATAGACAAGAGCTACATAGGAGTAGTGGTGATCATTTATCTGAGGCTGATCTGCAATGCAGAATTGGATGATCCAAATAGGTAAGCAGCTTGCCCAAGTGGCAAAACTAGAAAGAGGGTCCCAGATTCCCAGGGGAGGGCTGTGTTCAGTACCCATCTGAGTAGGAAGACCTATTGAACAGTGTCTCTCCCCTGCTCTGCTGTGAGCTCCTGAAGGAAGAACAGGCTTGCGGGTACCTCTGAAACTGGCACATGTGAGAAGGAAGGGTTGGCAGGCTGGCAAGAAGGAAGTCAATCTGGGAGGAAAAATCTTGACCCCATACTTCCCACACTAGAACACAGAGCAATGCACAATACAGAGCAGTGTGCCTGGGGCTGAAGCTGTGAATAAGCTGTTAACCATTATTATGATATCACTTAAACCATTATTTTCACATGGAAGCACACACAAACATGTTTCCATCTTTCCAGCCTGCATCTATCTCTGTATCCCTGCCCCAGAGCCTTTACACGTGTCTGAAATGCTCTTCCTCTAGTTGTTTCCTACTCAAGTCTTCAGACCTCAGCTCAACTGTCACTTCCAAAGGGTCACACCTTCCTGGCAAAAGGTTTGGCACATAATCCAGTGCTTAATCAATTACTACCCAAGGAATGAGCAAAGGCAGTCAATGGATACATTGTGGCACAGAATGTAGAACATGCACGAATTGGTTAACTTGAAGCTGTGGATTTAAATGAAATTTGGGTTGGTAGTGTGTCCATTTGGCAATGGGACACAGTCCCAAACTTTCTCAGTCCATGGAACCCCTGGTATTCTAGGCCCAAGGCAATACAAATCAGTTCCACATGGGAATTAGGTCTAAACCACCACTAAAAACCCAGCTTTGCAAAGACACAAAGTCATCAAAAGAAACATACAAGATCTACCTGAACTACCCCAAGATAGTACTAACATGGGCTTTCTGAGGTCCTCGCAAGCACTCCAAGGAGACTTTGGGAACACTGTGTGAGCTTTCTGCCCTGTAAGTCATTCTTATTTCCAGTGTAGAGCTCATGGGGCCAAACATATTTGTCAGTAACAGAAAAAAAAAAAATGGACAGAAGAAAAGATGAAAAGTAACTTCTTGCCTGACCTGTAGTGGTGCAGTGGGTAAAGCATTCGACCTAGAATGCTGAGGTTACGGATTTGAAAACCTGGGCTTGCCTGGCCAAGGCACATACAGAAGCAACTACTATGAGTTGATACTTCCAGCTCCTCCCCACCCCCTTTTCTTTCTTTCTCCTCTCTCTAAAAATCAATAGATGAGCCTGACCAGGCGGTGGCGCAATGGATAGAGCGATGGCCTGGGATGCGGAGGACCCAGGTTCAAGACCCCAAGGTCGCCAGTGTCGCCAGCTTGAGCGCAGGCTCATCTGGTTTGAGCAAAAGCTCACCAGCTTGGACCCAAAGTCGCTGGCTCAAGCAGGGGGTTACTCGGTCTGCTGAAGGCCCACGGTCAAGGCACATATGAGAAAGCAATCAATGAACAACTAAATAGTCACAACGAAAAACTAATGATTGATGCTTCTCATCTCTCTCTGTTCCTGTCTGTCTGTCCCTGTCTATCCCTCTCTCTGACTCTCTCTCTGCCTCTATAATAAAACAAAACAAAACATTAAAAATCAATAGATGAAATCTTAAAAAAAAAAAAAGTAACTTTTTAATTAGACCAGTCTTGCCATAGCCCCACTATCAGCAGGCTGGGCCTCTGGGCAAAAACCATATGGGCAATAGGCTTTGATGTCCCCATCAGTAAAATAAGGCACAGAAAAGGGTATGTCAAAAGACCACCTTAAATAGAGCAGATATGACTTGATCTTTCATTAAAAATTAGGTCTATACATAAGTTTTTATTTTTATTATAAAAGACAACATACATAGGGCATAGATAGATGCTATTCCTCCTAAATTTAAACAGCTAGCCAATTCCCACTAATGGTACAGGCCAAGGTTTGCAACTCTAGTCCCAGCACCAGTCAGCAGGCAGCCTAGCACACTGCAGAGCAGGTGGACAAACTACTGGCCTCTTAGGCCAGGGGCACTGGTGGACCCTCCACCAGCTTCTGAAAGAACAAACCAGGTAAGAACAGAAGGGCCCTTTCCCTACCCAACTGTTTATAATATCAAGAGTGCAAAATCACATTCCAGGTTTTCCTTTACTATATGCAACTTCTGGTCAGTAAACAAGATTGGTCAACCAACCTGGCATTGCCATCAGAGTGAGCCCATCACCTAATGCAGCAAGAAGGAAGGAAGCGAACAAGCAATTTAGTGGGCCCCTTCAGCATGCCAATCACCCAAGAACAAACAGTCTCTGTCACCTCGAGGCAGCCCAGATAAAAGTCTGGCATCCATCCTCATTGCAGTAGAAATGGAGTCTGCTCAGGTCCACAAACCTCTGCCAAAGTTTAGTGCCTTCAAGGTGAAGAAAACCCTCAAGCAAACAAGTACTGCTCCTGCCTAAAAGTTCCTTCTCCAGAGACTGAGACGCTCAGGGGGAAAGTACTTTCCCGGAGGCAGCCTGCTAAAGAGCAGTGCTCAAAAGAGCAACTGAAACATATTTCTCTCTAGCTCCAGTGTCCAAAAAGTTCATTATCCAAATCAAGATGTGTGGGCAGTATGGATTTCTTTGGGTTTATCCTGTTTGGAATTCTCTCTGTTTCTTGAATATGTATATTTGAGGATTTTTCAGTCATTTCTTCTTCAAATAATTTCTTAGCCCCACCCCCTCTCTCTCCTTCTGGGACTATGATGACATAAATGAGTTTTATTAGTTCCACAAGTTCCAGAGGCTCTATTCAGTTTTTCATTATTATTTTTTTCTTCTTTTTCAAGTGAGAGAAGGGAAGATAGAAAGACTCCCACATGGGATCTACCTGGCTAACCCCCATCTGGGGCCAATGCTCTGCCCATATGGGGCCCTGCTCACAACCAAGCTATTTTTTAGAACCTGAGGTGGAGGCTCCACAAAGCCATCCTCAGTTCCTGGAACCAATGCATTCGAATCAATCAAGCCATGGCTACAGGAGAGGAAAAGAGAGAGGGGGAAGGGGAAGGGGTGGAGAAGCAGATGGTCACTTCCCCTGTGTGCCCTGACCAGGAGTCAAACCTGGGACATCCACAAGCAGGGCCGATGCTCTATTACTGAGCCAACTGGCCAGGGCTGGCACTGTTCAGTTTTATCAGTCTAATTTCACTATTGTTCAGATTGGGTAATTTCTACTGTTCAATCTTCAAGTTCACTGATGACTTCCTCTATGTCCTCCATTCTTTTGTAGAGCCATCCATTGATTTTTCTTTATTTTTCAGTATCATATTTTTCAGTTCTAAGATATATATTTGGATCTTCTTTTTTTTTTAATTAAAAAAAATTTTTGGAGCATCTCACCTGCAGTGGCACAGTGGATAGAGTGTAAACCTGGAGCACTGAGATCGCTGGTTTGAAATCCAGGGCTTGCCTAGTCAAGGCACATACAAGAAACAATCGATCAATGAACAACTAAAGTGAAGCAACTACAAGCTGATGTTCTCTCTCTCTCTCCCTCTCTATCTAAAAATCAATAAATAAAATCTTTAAAAAATTTCTTTACAGAGAAGGAGGAAGTAGGGGAGACATAAAGAGGGAAGGAGGGAGGAGTGAAGAGAGGGGGGAGAGGGAGAGAGACGTAGAGAGAGGGGAAAAGACAGAGAAGCATCGATTTGTGGTTTTACTTAGTTGTGTATTCATTAGCTGCTGCTTGTATGTGACCTAACTGGGGATTGAACCAACAACCCTGCTGAACCAGGATGATGGTCTAACCTACTGAGCTACCTGGACAGGGTCTGTTTGGCTCTTCTTCATATCTTGTATGATTCCAACATCCATGTCATCTTGATGTTGGCATTTGCTGTCTTTTCCCATGTAAGTTGAGATTTTCTTAATTCCTAGTATGGAGTGATTTTTTTTATTGTATCCTGAACATTTTGGGTATTATAACATCTAAATCTTATTTAAATCCTCTCTTTTATCAGACCTCCTCTGCCACCACACTGATAAGGAATGGAGGATGCCAACTCACTGCTGTCATTCAGAGGCAGAGCCCAACAGTTACAATGTCATGGAGAGGCCTGGTTTGGGGAAAAACAGAGCTCTGAGGATGAAGAGGGAATATAGTCCAAAAACAAAAAAGCTGCAGCATATGAACTGGGTCATGAAAAATGAACAGGGTCCACCAGTCATATAAGGGGGATGAGAAATTCCAGACAGAAGATGCATATACCAAGTCTTAAACCATAAAAAACCAGTAGCGGGCCCTGGCCGGTTGGCTCAGTGGTAGAGCGTTGGCCTGGCGTGCAGAAGTCCCAGGTTCGATTCCCGGCCAGGGCACACAGGAGAGGTGCCCATTTACTTCTCCACCCCTCCCCCTCTCCTTCCTCTCTGTCTCTCTTCCCCTCCAGCAGCAAGGCTCCATTGGAGCAAAGATGGCCCGGGCGCTGGGGATGGCTCTTTGGCCTCTGCCCCAGGCGCTAGAGTGGCTCTGGTTGCAACAGAGCAACGCCCCCTGGTGGGCAGAGCGTCGCCCCCTGGTGGGCGTGCTGGGTGGATCCTGGTCGGGCGCATGCGGGAGTCTGTCTGACTGTCTCTCCCCATTTCCAGCTTCAGGAAAAAAATAAATAAATAAAAATTAAAATAAAAAAAAAACCCCAGTAGCTAGCTACAGAATCTGCTGTAACTCAAGTGTGGTCCAATGGGATGCATTTATATGTGTGGGTATAAAAGTGGTAAGAGTAAGAGATGAGCCTTTTAAAAGAAACTGAGACCAGTGTGCAAAAGGCTCAAGAGCCCTCTATATGCCTAAAGTCTTTAGGACCTGGGCAGCCGGTGATGTCAGGGTGAGGGTGTCATCACCCACAAATTCCCTAAGCCCTTTTGTGAGTATAACTTAGAAACACAATTAAAGTTAGCCCAGGGTGACAGGATTAGAAAGAACTATGCCATAGGGTGGTAATCCTATACAATGTTGCTTGCATCAATACAATCATAAAGCCTTGACCAAGGCAGTCTAGACTAGAACAGGCTTAGGACAACGTTCCACAACGGATTCTCAAATACCCCTACCTGACAACCTTTCACCTACATAATAAGGCCTATGGGTGTGATATGGAGACACAGGACTGGTATTGTGTCTGATGCAGTGATGTGAAAGAGGAAGGCAGCCAGGAAAACTGGATCTGTGAAAGCATGACTCGGCACAAAGCAGACAGAAGAGCAAGCATCACTCAGCACAAATTGAGCTGACAAAGCCCCACAGGAGCTGACCACTGGAACTGCAGCTGGTCATGGAGAACACGCAGGTTTGTTTTACTCAGTCTCTCTAGGGCCTTTGCCACCTGGCCTGAACACCAAGGTGGTGAACCCACAAATTCCCTAAGCCCTTTTGTGAGTATAACTTAGAAACACAATTAAAGTTAGCCCAGGGTAATTTATGGGTTCAAGACACTTCCCAGGAGTTCTGTGAGGTAATAGAAAATATGTATCTTGGTCTCTGCCCCCTGTTCCTGGCCCAGAACTCTTAAAACCCTTGAAGTTTCTGATAGGATTATCTTTTGTTCTAATGAGGCAACTCTGGGTGGGTTCCTGGATGTGTCCTGGATGGGGTCTGGTCACCAGGAAGACAAAGCCATGATTAGAAGCTTGGGATTTTCAGCCTCACCCCCCCCCCCAATTCTCAATAGTGGGGAGAGGGGCCGAAAATGGAGTTAATAATTGATGATGCCTACATGTTAAAGCCTCAATAAAATCCCAGTAGTGCAGGGTTTGGAGGTTCTAGGTAGGTGAACAATATCCACGTGCTGAGATGGTAACACACTCTAACTTCACAGGGACAGAAACTCTAGTGCTGAAGACCCTCTTAGACCTTGCCCTTGTACCTCTGCATCTAGCTGTTCATGGGCATCCTCTGTCACAGGGGTCCCCAAACTTTTTACACAGGGGGTCAGTTCACTGTCCCTCAGACCGTTGGAGGGCTGGACTATAAAAAAAAACTATAAAAAAATCCCTATGCACACTGCACATATCTTATTTTAAAGTAAAAAAACAAAACGGTAACAAATACAATATTTAAAATAAAGAACAAGTAAATTTAAATCAACAAACTGACCAGTATTTCAATGGGAACTATGGGCCTGCTTTTGGCTAAGGAGATGGTCAATATGCTCCTCTCACTGACCACCAATGAAAGAGGTGCCCCTTCCGGAAGTGCAGCGGGGGCCGGATGAATGGCCTCAGGGGGCCGCATGCGGCCTGCGGGCCGTAGTTTGGGGACCCCTGCTCTATCATATCCTTCAATAAACTGGTCAATGTAACTGTTTTCCTGAGTTCTGTGAGCTGCTCTAGCAAATTAATTGAACCTAAGGAGACTGCTGAAACCCCTATTTATAGCCTGTCAGTCAGAAGCACAGGTGACAACCTGGACTCGCAACTGGTATCTGACATGGGGGCAGTCTTGTGGGACTGAGTCCCTGATGGTCAAATAAGTTTATATATATATGTTTGCTTGCTTATAGTTTGCATTGGATGTGAGGGACAGGCTGTAAGCAGGCTGCGTCCTTATAGCCTAAGGCTTAGTTTTTTTTTAAGACTAAGCTTTTCCCCACACCCTTGACTGTAGCAGGATAGGGGGTGGTGCACTCTTCTGAGGAATCCCATGTATGCCTCAGATAAGTGACTTTGTATCAGAGACTTCCTTGTTTGTATATTGGATTAAAAGTTGTGATTTCTATACTATAAAGCGGGGCAGACCAGGAGCTTGCTCTCACTTGGTTCCTGAGATTAGCATTAGAGAGGAGAGCAGAGAAAGGCCATGTAGAGGAGAGGAGAAGCAGCCAAGATGGCAGGGTGCTGAAGGAGAAGCCAGTTTGTGCAGAGTTTGTGCAGAGAGGAGATGGGGAACAGAGGTAAATAAGGCTTGTGAGCTAGAAACCTTTGATTCTAGGAAACTCAGATAAGTCAGTGGCTTTGGGAGCCCTGAATGGAAAGGGAAGTGTTTTCCCTCTGTGTGTATTTCTTGCCCGCTGGGTGCAAGCTAGGATTAAAGCTAATGGCCCACCAGTTCTTGGCTCTGTTGTTTCATTACTGTCTGTCTGAATCAAATGCGAACCTGCATGGGCCAGGCGGCTGTTATGGTGGCGGTGCCTACTGGCTTTACAGTCCCTAATTGGTGGGATCTGATGCAGTCTCCAGGTAGACAGTGTCAGGATTGAGTTACATCGTTGGACTCCCAGCTAGTGTCACAGGGAATGAAGGGCTGTGAGTGTGGTAGCAGTGTGAGAGCAAAGGAGATTCAGGAGGGGGGACTGGGCTTTTCTAACACAAGCTCATACTAGCTTATCCTCCTGATTGCTCCTTTGCCTCAGTTAATTTTGAGTACAAACAAGGAAAAGAGATACACAAAGCTGAGGACTTGTTTCAGTTTATTCAGGTGCTGGGCAGACCAGTTCCGAAGGCTGCTTCTGCCCCTAGTGCATCAGCAGGATTAAGAACTGACAGTCTGCTTGACCAGGCGGTGGTGCAGTGGATAGAGCGTCGGACTGGGATGTGGAAGACCCAGGTTCAAGACCCCGAGGTCGCCAGCTTGAGTGTGGGCTCATCTGGTTTGAGCAAAAATTCACCAGCTTCAACCCAAGGTCGCTGGCTCAAGCAAGGGGTTACTTGGTCTGCTGAAGGCCCGCGGTCAAGGCACATATAGAGAGCAATCAATGAACAACTAAGGTGTCGCAATGCGCAACGAAAATCTAATGATTTATGCTTCTCATCTCTCTGTTCCTGTCTGTCTGTCCCTGACTCTGACTCTCCCTGTCTCTGAAAAAAATAAAAACAAACTGACAGTCTGACAAGAACCCCTAGAGAGCAATCAGACTTCTTTGACCCCACCCCCCCATTCACTCACACACACACACACACACACACACACACACACACACACACACACACACAGGCCATGCTACAGTACAGTTCACCCGTGGTCCATGCAGCAAGCCTGGGGCACAGGTGATGATGTGTCTTTCCTTTTATAGAAGTGAGAATGGAATGGGTCAATGCCCTCATGGCCTCCCAAAGTGAATGTGTACCAAGGGCTCATTAATAGAGGTACAAGATGGGCTCCACACTTAGTATCAAGGATAAACTAAAACACAATCAGAAAGAGTCCCCATGATGAAGGAGTCCCCAAAACAAATCACATGAGAAACAGTGAAGAAACCGGAAAAGCTTACTACTCTCAGGAAAAGGAGATTCAGAGCAGCTGATCCTTTCTTTGGGTATTCAGAAAACAGAAAGAAGAGGTCCCAGAACACAGCAGTGGGGCCTAAAAATGGAGGGCAGAGTTGTATACACTCTGCAAGAACTTTCTGACAAAGGTGCCCAGAAAGAGAATGAGCCAATGTGAGACACGGCCTCCTATCTTAGATGTGCCAAAAGAAGGCTGGGTAATTTGGATTTAATGACAGAGACAGTACTTGCCATCCCAGGGGCCTGGGACACAGACCCACCAAATTAATGTCCATTAAACTGAACTGGCTGATTGGTGACAATACTTGGGGCTCAAAACCCCAAGGCTCTGACCTGAATTAATACTTAAATACTGATTCCTGAATCTCTTTCACTGAACCCTTTGAATGAACACACACACACACACACAGAGTGATATGTGATCCCAGGAAAGAGGAGGTAAAACAGGGAGCCTTAGGGCAGACATCTGAACTGGGCAGGAAGGGGAACTACTAACTCAATTACAAATTGGTCCCAGTAACAGTCTGTGCTTCACATAGAGCTGTTTTAGCTTTAACAAGGAGCTTCTTTTGGGGGTACATGGCCTTCTGGGTCCCCAAGCACACCATCATCATGTCCTAACTATGTCTTTAAAACCCAACTCAGTCTGCACAGACAAAGATGCTGTTCCCTGAAGATACTTTATGGTGCCTTCTGGCTCCAAGAGGGAGGACTTGGTATCTGTAAACAGTGACAGAGAGGAAAAGGAATACAGGACTCTTGCACCTCCCCACTCAGGCACCTCAACGACCATGTGTGACAGAATTTTCAGACTCTCCCTACACAGTCTCCAGCAACAGGTGATTTACCAGCTCGGGCCTTATCTCACCCTGCTCAAATGTTTATATTAAGGAATTAAAAGTCAGGCCAGAAGCTGATCCCCCACATCGTGTTTATCTCTACAATTTTCCTTCATTTTTTCCATACATACTTATATTACACACACACACAACATACACTCATACAAAAAGAAATAAAATGTGTCCTAATGTATAAAACAGTTTTTAAGGCCTGACCTGTGGTGGCGCAGTGGATAAAGTGTCGACCTGGAAATGCTGAGGTCGCTGGTTCGAAACCCTGGGCTTGTCTGGTCAAGGCACATATGGGAGTTGATGCTTCCAGCTCCTCTCCCCTGTCTCTCTCCCTCTCTCTCTCCTCTCAAAAATGAATAAATAAAATAAAAATTAAAAAAACAAAAACAAAACAAAAAAAAAGTTTTTAATATTGCTAGCAGATCCTTTATGATATTTTCTTTGGCTGTCCAACAGTCCACTGATTCAATGAACCATTATTTATTTAATTACTTTCCTATTCTTCATTTATTGAACTATTTAAACAAAAAGCTTTTCTCTCTAAAAAAATAATTCCTTATAGTCTCAACTGGATTTGAACTTATGTACCTCTTAATAGATATGTTGCCTTCAAATAGGGTCAACCTCTAGCCAAGCTGATAAAAGAAAAAAAAATTTTTAATTACCAATATAGGGAATAAAAGAGGGGGACATCATTAGATTCCACAGACATTAATACTGTAACAGGAAATTATGAACATTATGCTAACATTTGATAAGTTAGATGAAATGGACAAATTTCTTAATAGATACAACTATCATAGCTTACCCAAGAAATATAAATAACCTGAAGAATTCTCTAAAAGAATTCAACTTAAGTTAAAACCTTCACCAAATATGAATACTAGGAGCAGACAGCACTGGTAAATTCTAACAAACATTTCAGGAAGAAATAATACCAACTCTAAACAACATTTGTCATAAAATAGATTTCTCAACTCATTTTATGAGGCCTGTGTTACCCTGATACCAAAACTAGACAAAGACAGTACAAAACAAACAAAAAACTACAAACCAACATTTATAAACAGAGATGCAAAAATCTAAAATATCAGCAAATGAAATCCAACAATATATAAAAAAAATCCAGCAATATATAAAAAGGATACTGCATCATGATCAAATGAAGTTTACTCCAGGAATACAGGTTGGTTCAATATTCAATCACAATGTAATATACTGTATCAAAAAAACCTGCACATGATCATCTTCATAGATGGAGAAATAGCATCTAACAAATTTCAACTTCCAGTCATGATAAAAACACCAGGTAAACCTGGACAAATAGAGAACTACTTCGACTTGATAAAGAGTCATGGACATGTTATTACAATAATAATAGTACCCACTTTATTGGGTTATTGCAAGGATTAAATAGGCTGAGTTTGTAAAGGGTTTAGAACAGTGCCTAGCACAGAGTATGTGCTGCAATAAATTAAACTGTTACTATTAAAACTTCTAAATGAAAAAATAAACAAAAAATTATTAAGAATCTGCAGCTATGATATGGAAAAGAATGAACTACTGCTACATGAAATAACACAGATGAATCTCAACAGATGTAATATTGAATGAGAGAAGCCAAACATAAAAGAGTACCAATCATTTATAGTTTAACTTCAAGAACATGCAAAAGTAATCTATGGTCGTAGCTATTAGAATACTGGTAATCTCTGAGGCAAGGATCATGAGTAGGAGACAAAAGGGAATCTTGTGGCACGCTTGACAGTGTGCAGTATCTTTACCTGGTATTCACACGAGTTACAAGGGAGTTTATCTATGTAAAAATTCAAGAAGCTGTCCACTGAAGGTTTGTGAAATTTACTGTAAGTTACTGCAAAATGAGTAAGCAGCAAAATACAGCTGCATCAGAGAAAGGTGAAGGTCTGGTGCCCATTCCGAAGAGGAGCTGCTGCATGTCGCCCAGGTCTTGGAGGCAGAAACAGAGCTCACCTTTGTGAGCAATCTAGCAGACACACTCCGTCAGCCTCCACCTGCTGCAGTGGGCCTACAACTCAGAGTTAAGCACTCTGCAAACAGACAGTCCAAGCTCCTGCTCCACTTTTGCTATTTGTTATCTTGTAGGACCTTGGGAAAGTTACTCATCTGTAGTGTGGGGGAATGTAATGGCTTCTGGGCTCAGTGAGTGGGTTAAATGAGAGGGTCCAGGGCAGTCGTCAGTGCTGACTACTGTTTCCTGTCCCCCTGAAGCTTTCCCGAATGGCCCCAGTGGAAGTGCTCGCCATCCTTCAGGTTCCTCGGACAGCAGTCACTTTGTGTCCCTCCCAGGGCCCTTTCTGAGGAAGGCCTTCCAGTCCCAGGGTTTGTGTTTCCTGTTTGCCTGTGACCTAGAGCTTCTACAGACCACAGGGCTTTACCTGTGAGGAAATGTGCAGATGTGGTAAGTGAGTGGTTGAGTGAATGAGTGAGTGAGTGAACAAGGAAATGGTGCCTCCTCCTGCCTATGTGAAGAAGTGCTGTGTGCCACATGTGATTATTGGCTGAGATAGTTGCCCCATGTCAATCTGTCCTCCAGGATGACTTTGGAAGTGCTCAGACCAGACACATCCTTTTATTATGATTGTTCTCCCCCTATGTTGGGTGCTATCACATATCAGGAAAAAGCAGCCTGACCTGTGGTGGCACAGTAGAAAGAGGGTCAATCTAGAATGCTGAGGTCACTAGTTCTAAACCCTGGGCTTGCCTAGTCAAGGCATATACGTACAACAAGCAATCAATGAACAACTGAGTTGATACTTCTCACTACCGACTCCCTCTTCTCTCTGTAAAACCAATAAATAAAATCTTTAAAGAAAATAAATACATACCTGAAAATTGAATTTCATGCTGTTGAAGAAAGGATTTACAAATATAAATAGAAGGAGAGACGGTGTTGGACTGAAATAGGAGGTATCCACACATACAATGGTTTTTTTAATATATAAAACCATATCTAGAAATGTATATACATTTATGTGTATTTCCTAGTTTTGCCTCCTGAGAGGGCCTAGAAGTAATGCTACCCCAGGAACAAGGAGTCATCTAGCACCCAGATTAAATCTCCATCAAAAAGAACCAGGGGCCTGACCTGTGGTGGCACAGTGGGATAAAGCGTCAACCTGGAACGCTGAGGTTGCCAGTTCGAAACCTTGGGCTTGCCCGGTCAAGGCACATATGGGAGTTGATGCTTCCTACTCCTCCCCTTTCTTTTTCTTTCTTTCTCTCTCTCTCTCCCTCCCCCCCCTCTAAAAATCAATCAATAAAAAAAATAATAATAATAAAAAATTAAAAAAAAAGAACCAGGGCTCCTTGGAGAAATGGCTGACTCCAGAACTAGGGCAGAAAAAATAGTGAATAAATCTGAGACACCTTGCTGTGCCAGAGTAAGGAAGGGATGGAATATGATGGGGAAATGTCCAAAGGGCATAGACATCTACAGGGATGAGGGAGGGAGGGGTATTGTCCCACTGGCCAAATCTGGGACAATTTTAACATAAAAATAAAGATCATTAGTGACAGATTATAACTCACAGAATAAGAGAATGACCTATGAGTCAATACTGTTATAAAAACATAAATGAATATATACATAAGCAAAAAGAAAAAGTTCTTCTTTAGGGCAGAATGCTAACTAATAAATGCAAAAGAAAGACAGAAAATCAGCAATCAGCAACCACCATAGTAATAACTGTTTCAGACAAGAATCACGAATGCCCAGGTGGATCCCGGTCGGGCGCATGCGGGAGTCTGACTGCCTCCCGGTTTCCAGCTTCGGAAAAATGCAAAAAAAAAAAAAAAAAAAAAAAGAATCACAAATGCTAAAATTTGTGGGTAAAAGTATGATAAGACACTTACTGATTATATAGGGAAAAACAGAATTTCATAATGGAGAACCTGGCTGACACCACCATAACCAAGTGATCAAAGTCAACAGTTCTAACATTGGGAAAAAGTGACATCATCTGCCACCTGACATGGTATTCTAAGTACACAATACCATTTCTATGATATCCCGCCAAAAATACATAACCTGAGTCTTATCATGAAGAAACATCAGACAAATCCAAACTGATGGTTACTCTACAAAGAAATGGCATGACTTTTTGAAAAATGTCAAGGTAAAACAAAAAAAGACTCAGGAACCAGTCCACATCAAAGAAAACTAAAATGTAGTTACAGTTAATTGCAATCTTGGACCAGGAAAAAAAAGATTTTTCTTTTGTTATCAGACATCAGTGGCAAAATTTGATTCAACTCTATGATTAAATACTAAATATAGCATTTTCAATGTTCATTTCCTGATATTGATTACTATATTATGTAAGAAAATGTCCTTATTTTTAGAAAATAAATTCTAAATTACTTAGGGGTAAATGTGCACCATACTGGCAACTTATTCTCAAGCAGAGCAAGAAAAAAAATGTTTTAAAACATAGACACTTGGGGTGGTGAACACACAAACCAATAGACAGATGATGTATTATAAAATTGTACACCTGAAACCTGTGTAATTTTATTAACCAATGTCACCCCAATAAATTCAATAAAAAGTTTTTAAAAAAAAATCAAAACATATAGACAGCATTGTCTGGATACCTCGGTTTGTTAGATCGTTGTCCTAATACACCAAAGTTACAAATTCAATCCCAGGTCAGGGCGCATACAAGAACCAACCCATGAATGCATAAATAAGTGAAACAATAAATAGATGTTTCTCTCTCTCTCTCTAATGTCAATAAATAAAAATTTAAAAAGATATGTAGACAGAGAAAATGATAAAACAAGCACGGAAAATGTTAACGTTGTATTTGGGAATTTTAAGTGAAGTATATTCAAGAATTCTTTTACTACTTTTACAACTTTTCTGTAAATCTGAAACTATTTCAGAATAAAAAGTTAAAAATAAACATATGCCTACTCAAGAAAACATGATACATTAAAAAACATAAAGTTAAAAAAATGGAAAAAAAAAAAGTTAAAAAAATGGAAACCAGACACCTACTATCTGTTTTTGTTCTACCCAGTTTTTTACATGTATATTATAAAATATATTTATTTTTTAACATTACTGGTTTTATACTACATGTAATTTTTAAATTTACTTATTTTTCAATTTTCCAGATTTTTAAAAATTGAATTTATTGGGTTGACATTAGATAATAAAATTATAGAAGTTTCAGGTGTACAATTCTATAATACATCATCTGTATGCTGTATTGTGTTCACCACCCAAAATATACTACATACAATTTTGTCCTGCTATTTATATTTATTAAATTGTAAACATCGTAAATTCCAGCCTATATGTAAATATAGTCATTTACACTAAATTTTTTTCACTGTTACAAGATAAATCTTTGTGTACCTCTGATTATTTCCCTAAAATAGTTTCTGAATTTATCTTAGAAATATATGTAAACCAACGAGAATAGTTTTAAGGCTCTTGTTTTACTGTCAAATTATTTTCCAAACATCTATTTTCAACATTTCTCTGCAGCTCTCCCTCTGCAAGACCTGCTGCTAACACGGAGAGAAGGAAGCAACTCTAAAAAGACCTGTACTCATAGAAGCCTGTGAGGGAAATAGAGAAAACAAACCCTAATTACAAGAATCATTAAACAATTGGGGAAGCCATGACACCTGTGCCCCAGAAGTGCGGGCAAGAAGGAACAGGAGAGATGAGTGTGCAGACCAGAAAGGCCCTCTCAGCAATGGAAATAAGTCCCTCGGAGGAGCATTTGAGATCTTGATCCCTGGCATGTGTCGTCAGTTTGGCTCAGATAAACTCTTAGAGGAATTATCTACAGGTTTGGATGTTTCTTACATTCATTCACAGCTGTGTCTGAACCACATGGTAGCTCAATTGGGGGCATGGGACCTCTTGCTCATCCCTGTGTCCCCAATGCCTGGGACCTAGAAATATACTATTTCAATAAATTATTATTTTGACTGACCATTCCCTCCCTGAAACCAGTTGTAAGTCTAGATTTTCAGTTATTTAAGATAATTATTTTCTTTTAAGTCAGTTTGAGTTGTCAATGAAAGTCCAAACCTACAGAATAATTTTGTAAGTTTATTTGAGCCAAACTGAGGGCATGCCCAGAAGTAAGATATCAAGGGATTAGAAAAATGCTCTGGAGAAGGGTAAGTTTGCAGTTCTCTTTATATATTCTG
The DNA here is from genome assembly GCF_036850995.1 of Saccopteryx leptura. Lineage (NCBI taxonomy): Eukaryota > Metazoa > Chordata > Mammalia > Chiroptera > Emballonuridae > Saccopteryx > Saccopteryx leptura. The sequence goes on from NC_089506.1 coordinate 191,252,476, forward strand.
AACCAAAGGAGAAACTGTATGAAGGTTACATGAAATCCACTGGTGGGGCCCTGGCCGGTTGGCTCAGTGGTGGAGCGTCGGCCTGGTGTGCAGGAGTCCCAGGTTCGATTCCCGGCCAGGGCACACAGGAGAAGCACCCATCTGCTTCTCCACCCCTCCCCCTCTCCTTCCTCTCTGTCTCTCTCTTCCCCTCCAGCAGCCAAGGCTCCATTGGAACAAAGTTTGCCCAGGTGCTGAGGATGGCTCTGTGGCCTCTGCCTCAGGCGCTAGAATGGCTCTGATTGCGACGGAGCTACGCCCCAGATGGGCAAAGCATCGCCTCCTGGTGGGCATGCTGGGAGGATCCCGGTCGGGCGCATGCGGGAGTCAGTCTGACTGCCTCCCCGTTTCCGGCTTCAGAAAAGTACAAAAAAAAACAAAACAAAACAAAAAAAGAAATCACTGGTGGTAGATTAAGGAAGCAGGACAAAGAGGGGAAATCCCTAGATTACTTTTCAGATAAAAAGTAAAAATAGAGAGAGACATACTTCTTTTACATTGGTGAGTATGGGATAGTTAACAGTTAACATTTAAGCAGTGGTTTTCAACCACTAGTCCCCTGTTGAAAACCACTTATTTATAGTAAATAAAGATGGCACTCAGGCAACAAAGGTATGTTATTCTAGCTGCATAAGAATAACAGACAGGGCTCTCTTAAAGTAAAGATTAGCCTTTCACTATGGAAACTACAAGCCTAGGATGTGACCACCCACCATGATCTGCGCAGTAGGAATTTAGGATCAGATCATCCTGTGTGGTTACTTTAGGTCACTGAGCTTGTCAAGCATGCTATGTAGCCCCTTTTTGTTTATGGAGCTGTGTTTTCTGTAGTTTACAACTAAAATATTCTTAGCTGATAAGAGAAAGATTAGGGAGATTAGAATAAAGTAACTCAGGGAAGCAAAAGGGGTCAGATTACAGGGACTGTCCCTGGCAATGGGGGAGGAGCAGGGGTCCCACACACCTCATGGTGGCAGTGCCCCAAAGAGATTAATAGGTCCCAGAGGGGTAGAGAGGTGACTGCCTCAGTGAGGTGAGGGGAGATCCCAGCAGCAAAAAACAAACCATCAATCTGTGAGGCACAAAAATGAGCAGAGCAGAAAGCATCCAGATCTGAAAGGACCACGTAAGAGAGACAACAGCCATCACTGTAGAGGCCACTATGGGCAGACAGTGGCACTATGGGCACATTTTGAGGGCCCCAAAATGTGGGCACTGCATGAGGCTACATAATCTTGTCACAACTCCTAGGGAGCTCCAAGAATGACTGCAGTAGACTTCCTGCCAACTTGGAGCATGGCATGAGAAATTAACTTGATATATATAAAATCATTTTCTCTATACCTGACTTTGTGGACTGAGATTCTTATCAGCTAAATAAGAATGATAAAGAGCTTGTCTGAGTTAGAATTAAGTTTCCAAGAATGGAGAAAATGTAAACAGGGGACTGGGGCAGAGGAGACCCTCTGTGCTATAAAGTGGGGAAGTTGTGCCATCACACACCAACCTGAGGACCACAGCCTGGGGACATTCAAGTTTACCATTAGCGCTCACCTGCTGTGAGTCAGACACTGTTACCTGCTCCTCAGTCCCCTGAGTCTTCCTCAGATGATGGCTGGAGGAGAGACTGTCAGGGCAGTGGGTAACACAGAAAGTAAGAATCAGAGTACTGGAAAGCACTCTTCAAAAATCATTTACATATGATTCTCCTTAAGTCACGACAATATTTACACACATCACATATACAAATCCTGAAATCTCTCTATGCCTCAGTTTCTTCATTTATAAAACAGGGGTAATACTGTATACCTCACTGGAGCTGTTACCGGAATTATGTAAGACAATAGATGTGCCCAATGCGTGACACTTGAATTTAAAAAAAAAAGGGTTAATGCAGGGTGGATCCAGGTCGGGCGCATGCGGGAGTCTGTCTGACTGTCTCTCCCTGTTTCCAGCTTCAGAAAAATGAAAAAAAAAAAAAAAAAAGGGTTAACTCTTGTTCTGTTTTGTGCCTAGTGTACTGGGTGTGCTCAAGCTAGGAGAACGCAGGTAAGTAGCAGAGTATTTCAGCTCTGCCTCCTGGAAGCTAGCCTAGGTGACTACCGAAAGAAAGCTCCTGATTTCCTTAAGAGTTTACAGAAATATAATCTAGTGAAATCCAAAAGCTTTGGAGAAACCCTACCTTTTCTGAGGGGAAATAAGGATCTGGGTTCTGAGGTCCAGAATTCCCAGGGTCTGCCCAATCCTGCTACTTAGGATATAACAATATAAACAAGACAGTAATATCAGAGGCCAGGGTAATAGAGGACTGTCCTGTAGTGTCTATAAAAGCACCCACAATGATTACACTCCATTTACAAGACTGCGCATCAGCACTAAACCATTAGCTAATGGCAGTTTCATATGGCCCTGACCATATATGACTATAGAGAACCCAAATGAGTTGGAACTGAAAGGACCAGCACCCCTCCCTCAGCCACTGTCCCTAGCCAACAGGAGCATGTTGAATTTTAATGCATTGTCTCAATCATTCCTGATCAGCTCACCTTGACTTTCAACACAAAAGCCTTAATTTATGTCTAGGTAAGGGCACTTTACAGCTGATATAATACAAGTCTCTCTTGCTAAAGGAGTGCATGGCAGGGAGTGGACAAAGGCCGCAGAAGGAAGACAAAAGACAATAGTGGGCATAGGTCAGGCACAGCAGAGTGATCAGGTCTGAAATAACTATAAAAGGTGCAACAGCTGTTTAGCTTTTAAGAAGACACAGCTCAGACTCTGTACTCCTGCCAACCTCAGTGCCCCTCTGTCCTCATTTTTCTACCATAATAAGACAACATCAGTTCAATCTTTGCAAACTTCCACTGTCTAGAACGAAAAAACAATGGCACTTAATCCAACTTCATCTGTTTGATCTGGTGTGAAGAGTAGCCTGCACTTGTTCCAAACCACTTTAGCACAGTTATTAAAAACTCACAACAATATAAACAAGACAGTAATATCAGAGGCCAGGGTAATAGAGGACTGTCCTGTAGTGTCTATAAAAGCACCCACAATGATTACACTCCATTTACAAGACTGCGCATCAGCACTAAACCATTAGCTAATGGCAGTTTCATATGGCCCTGACCATATTACTATAGGGAGTAGGAAAACAAAATCCTGAGGCTGGCCTGACATTATTTCATGCTGTCACTTGGGACAGGTGCAGTAGGTCACGTGGCATGTTCCTGAGAATGACAAGGTAAAGCTTCCTCTGACAGACACTGCCAGGAGAGCTGCGTACTTGGTTGGCTGCAGCAAGCTGTGGGGACATGGCTGAGTTATGAGAACCACTGTGCCACTGCATCTGTTGTGGCTTCCTGTTAGAAAAGATGCCCACATCAAATAGCACACCTGTGTGAGGGACAATGAGGACAGTTCTCAGGGTCACAGGACTGGGAAAAGGTGTCCTCTGAGCACTGGCCTACACCCGAGTGGCTTAATGCATACTTATGCAATGGCCTGCGTAGGCAAGGTGACTCTCCTCCATGTGTGGCCTCCATAAGGGGACTATGGAGTTCAAGCAGCTTATTCCTTGTTACTTCACCACCTTCACATACACCTTCTAGGATAACTGTGATGGGGAGAAGAGTGGGAGGGCTCAGCCCCAGCTCTTAAATGCTTCAGGCCAGAAGTGACACACATTATTACCTCTCAGAGGCCGTTAGCCAAAGTTAACTTCAAGAGGGATAAATGTGGGGGAGCACAGACATATGCAGTGAGCAGTATGTGCTTCTGCCACAGGTGTGTAGAGCTTGCTCAAGGTGAAGCAGAGCCAGCAGCAGAACTAGTGCAAGTCTAGCTGCTCAAGGACTCATCATGACCTATAAACTAGATTTTTAAAAATGGAGATGCAGGCCCTGGCCGGTTGGCTCAGAGGTAGAGCGTCGGCCTGGCGTGCGGGGGACCCGGGTTCGGTTCCCGGCCAGGGCACATAGGAGAAGTGCCCATTTGCTTCTCCACTGCCCCCCCCCCCAGCCTCCTTCCTCTCTGCCTCTCTCTTCCCTTCCCGCAGCCGAGGCTCCATTAGAGCAAAGATGGCCCGGGCGCTGGGGATGGCTCCTTGGCCTTTGCCCCAGGCGCTAGAGTGGCTCTGGTCGCGGCACAGCGACTCCCCGGAGGGACAGACTCCCGCATGCGCCCGACCGGGATCCACCCGGCACGCCCACCAGGGGCAACGCTCTGCCCATCCGGGGCGTCGCTCTGTTGCGACCAGAGCCACTCTAGTGCCTGAGGCCGAGGCCATGGAGCCATCCTCAGCGCCCGGGCCATCTTTGCTCCAATGGAGCCTTGGCTGCGGGAGGGGAAGAGAGAGACAGAGAGGAAGGAGAGGGAGGGATGGAGAAGCAGATGGACGCTTCTCCTGTGTGCCCTGGCTGGGAATCGAACCCAGGACTTCCGCACACCAGGCCGACGCTTTACCACTGAGCCAACCGGCCAGGGCAAGATCATCACCATTTTAAAGTGTACAATTTAGTGGCATTCAGCATATTTACCCATCATGCAGTCATCACTGCTAATCGCAGAACAGTTTCATCATTCCCCCCACCAAATCTCATAGCCATCACCAATCACTCCCCATTCCTGACTTGTCTTCCCTTTTTTGCTCTGGACATCAAGAAACTGAACAAATCAAGAGCCTCTTGCAGCTATACACTTTCTTAACTCTACACCCATCATTTTCTATCTGCCTCATCTACTTTTTTCTAAATAAATACTAATTGTAACAATTAACATAATCAAGCATTTACACCATTACATTCTACTACTTCATTTCATCCTTACAACCGCCCTCTGAGGTAGAGACGCTTATCAGAGGTTAAAGTCCTTGCCCAAAGTCAGGGAACTGATACGTAGTAGAAGCAGGATTCACACCCAGACTAACTGGCGTCAGAGTCACTCTGTCATCCACTTGCATGTCCTTCAAAACCTTTTTAGAAAAAGGCAAAGTTACAGATAGGAGTTGCATCCTTAACTGACATGGGTTTCATTTTAAGGTTGACATCCTGGCTGTACCATCAGGTAACAGTGTTAGTTAAAATTAAATAATTCCAAAGGACAGGGCAGAAGCTGGTGTCTGGCTGGAGTGATCCTGTATTTCTGCTCCCCTAGTGTTTAAGAGGCCTGGCAAACATGGTACTCAATGACATAAATACATATACTTACTCAATGACTGAATCAACAAAATCTCCTAACCCAGCCATGAGCATTTGAACAGAACCAGCACTTCCTTCTGAGAACTCTTGGCTCTGCTTCAAGTCCCCCACTAAGGGGGAAGAAGCCAAGCAGGATTTTCAATTTGCACAGCAAAATGGCAGGACATTACTCATGAGATGTGCTTAAAAACCTCAGGACCTCCACTATGGGCTATCTGCCTCTTACATCTAGCAACAGGTCTCCCCCTACTCACTCTCCCACTTTACCCCTTCTTGATAAAATACATCACTCTAAGTCTATTCCCTTGTTCCCATCCCCCAAAGATCTGCCCTTATATTATACTAGAGCCTGAAGTTCTCTGCCCTTACCTAAGTGGGTCCCAGAGAAGGCTACCTGTGGGTCATGCTTTTGTGTACTTTAGAACATTCCCTTCACCCCTGCCTAAGCCATTACCATCCTGTTGGTCTTGGCCACATACAATTGCAATCCCAGCACCTCAAAGAGGACCTGGTATTCACAAGGTGCTCTATAAACACCTGCTGAGTACAGAGGCTGCTGCCACTGCCTTATTCAATGAATCTTACAGAAGACCCAGGGAAAAGTGCTTCCTGTGATAAACTGATCTGCTTCCTTTTCTTCCAATGTTTTCTGTGCAATCCCATACTTCTTCACTTGGCCTTCTAGGAAGTTCTGAGCTGAGTTTTGTGCTCAATCACAATAGCTTCCCTTGACTGTTTTTTGGAACAATTACCTGCCTCCCAGGGTCCTTCTCTCAATTACTAGTTCTTTCCATGGTTTTGGTTTTGCTGTGAAGAGTTTGGGCCTTGAATTAACAAACTTAAAACCCAGTTAAGCCATGAAAGAACAGGGGCGTTGTAGGTAGGCAGATGTTGGTTCAAAACCCAAATATGCCACCTACAGACAATGGGGCCCTTTACTTATATTACTTATCAATCAGTTTCAGTTCTCTTGTTGACCACCCTCACAGTTATGATCATCACGTGAGGTACAAAACACCCAGCACAGGACCTGACATACAACACACACTCAAGGGTTAAATTAGATCACTTTCATTCACTTCATTAGAACTTTTTTTAAGATCTTTATTTACGATTTTACAGAGAAGGGGGGCGGAGCAAGAAGTATAGACTCATAGTTGCTTCACTTCAGTTGTTCACTGACTGCGTGTTCTATGTGCCTTGACTGGGCAAGGCCAGGGTTTTGAACCAGCAACGTTGGCATTCCAGGTCAATACTCTATCCCAGGGGTCGGGAACCTTTTTGGCTGAGAGAGCCATGAACACCATATATTTTAAAATGTAATTCCATGATAGCCATAAAACGACCCGTGTACGTTACACATTATCCAATAAAAATTGGGTGTTGTCCCGGAGGAGAGCTGTGATTGACTCCAGCCACCCGCAACCATGAACATGAGCGGTAGAAAATGAATTGATTGTAATACATGAGAATGTTTTATTTTTTTTTATTATTATTATTTTTTGTATTTTTCTGAAGCTGGAAACGGGGAGAGACAGTCAGACAGACTCCCACATGCGCCCGACCGGGATCCACCTGGCACGCCCACCAGGGGGCGACGCTCTGCCCACCAGGAGGTGATGCTCTGCCCCTCCAGGGCGTCGCTCTGTTGCAACCAGAGCCACTCCAGCGCCAGGGGCAGAGGCCAAGGAGCCATCCCCAGCACCCAGGCCATCTTTGCTCCAATGGAGCCTCAGCTGCAGGAGGGGAAGAGAGAGACAGAGAGGAAGGAGAGGGGGAGGGGTGGAGAAGCAGATGGGCACTTCTCCTGTGTGCCCTGGCCAGGAATCGAACCTGGGACTTCTGCATGCCAGGCCGACACTCTACCACTGAGCCAACCGGCCAGGGCGAGAATGTTTTATATTTTTAACGTTATTACATTTTTATTAAAGATTTGTCTGCGAGCCAGATGCAGCCATCAAAAGAGCCACATCTGGCTCTCAAGCCATAGGTTCCCGACCCCTGGTCTATCCACTGTACCACTACAGGCCAGGCTCATTAGAATTTTAAAAATAAATAATTTATTCATGTTTTTGGCATCCAGGTAACCTAGAAATATATTGCTCACAAAAATTAGGGGATATTTCAAAAAAAATTAAGGATATTTAAAAAATGAATATGAAGCAATAAAAAAAAGAATCATTTGATTTTTTTTATTAAACAAGAACATCACAAAAACAAATGACAAGTCAAAGAAAGTTGTTCAATTATGCAAATGAGAAGCAAAACCAACATTTATTTCAGTGAAAATGCACTATACAAAAGGCTGAAAGTACTGAAGTATCTGCACATTCCCTGATCCCCTAATTTTTGTGAACAATGTATCTAGAAAGACTTAGACTACTATGGGAGAAGGAATACCCAAGTTCTTTCTCTTCTTAATGATTAACTATTGAATAAACTACAGTATTAATTGTGAAAAGAGCTTGAAACATTTAAAATTTAGATGGAAAACTAAAATCCTATAAAAAGTTCATATGGCACCTTAAAATAATCTTGAAAAACACAGATGAGACCCAATCCTGACAGTCAATATGCAGGAGAAAGCTTAGCAATACACTTTATGGGAGAAGCCATAATCATTCATCCATTTATTCTTCTACTCACCCAGTTAGTATTTATTGAGTACCTACCTTTACACCTGGCACTACTGCATGCACTGGCTTACACTCATGGAAATGATGGGGAAGTTGCTATTCTCACTGATTCACATTTACTGCAAGCATATGGCCATGAGAGAGAGGGAGATTTAGACCCCTTTTATAGTAAGCCACTTCCATATCCTTTATGGAAGTAGATGCAAAGGGAAGAAAAACAAAAAACAATAAGACAGTGAAAGAGACTATAAATTCTTGAGCAAAAGAGGGGTGATAAAAACAGGACTGTGAGATCAATCTAGCAATTATCTAAGAATTATGGACTCAGGAGGCCAATTAGAGGTCCAGTACAACCAGAAAATAGCAAGGAGCAGTGGAAAGAGATTCAAAGACTAAAAACTGACAGGACAGCATGGTGGTGGAAATACAGAACCAAGACAGAGAAAAGGGACAGATGTCATTTGTCCTTAGAGCTTTAGAGAGCTGGAAGATGGTGAAGTCACTAAACAGGACAGAGACCTTGCAGGTGGGGTTTCCAGATAGGCCATAGTAGGCCATGGGCTTTTTTATCTCCATTGTCATGCTAAATGACCTTTTAGAGTTTGCAAAGTACATTACATAGAGATTGAATCCAACAAGTCCACATAACACTGTGTGGTTTTTTAAACAATCACAAAGGTTCTGAAACCAACAAACTCTTCCTCACAAGACCACAAATCCATTACACGATACCTGGAATGTGTCCCAACCTAAACCCCACCCCTGAAAGTCCTGGGCACAATTGGCTAATATATTCTCCTATGTATTCAAGAACCACTAACCCTGTTTGCAGTGTTGAAAACTGACCCCAAAGAACCTACAGTTACAGAATCAACACATCTGGGTTTAGAGAAGGTGAGCACGAGTTCATGTGTTCCTACCCAGCCTTCAAACCTTTGTACAGACCCAGCCCACCAACGCAATGATGATGTGTGCCTATGAGGATCAAAGTACTGCAAGCTCACGGCGCTCTTACATAAGCACCAAAGGAAGAGGGGACAGACATGGAAGGCTAAGCCAGGCAAACTGGGTGGAGTGAGCAGGACCACAGAAAAGGGCACTAAAGATAAAGCTAGGGGAGATTAAAAAAATGACTAAACATAATTCACAAATTTCACGTGGATATAAATTATGTAAGTCCCACATCAGAGGGCACACCCACCAGAGTCCATCTTCCTCTGTTATTACAAGCAGGTAGACAAAAGCCAACTATTTCCATTCTATTTTCACACCACAGGATGTTTCTTAAAGAATCCAAATCTCTGGCCTGACCTGTGGTGGCGCAGTGGATAAAGCATCAACCTGGAAACGCAGAGGTTGCCGGTTCAAAACCCTGGACTTGCCTGGTCAAGGCACATGTGGGAGTTGATGCTACCTGTTCCTCCCCCCTTCTCTCTCTCTCTCTCCCCCCTCTCTATAATGAATAAAGTCTTTAAAAAAAAACTATTATAAAAAAAAAAAAGAATCCAATTCTCTGAGAAACAGTCCACAGCTGACAGCACAATTTGACCCATCATTATATTCTAGGTTAGCCTTGAAACTTTTTAATTTCTGGGAGCATCTGTACATTATTCTCTCAGCTGTGTACACACCCTGTGCAAAAGACATTAGAATGCCTCACTTTCCAGCACTACAATTAAAGGATAATTCCTGTACTTCCTCACAACATAGTCACCTCTTTATAAGTAAAATAAATAAGCCCCGACATCAGCAGTTCTCTCCATAAGCCACCCAAAAGGACCAGGTCCCTCAGGTGCTTTGTTCAAAATGTACCCAAGCCTTCACCAAGCTGCCACATCAACCAGCATCAGGCATAACAGAGGCTGATGAACTTAGCTCCAATGAACCAAACCAACAGGAGCCACCAGCCTTCAAAGAGCCATGGTTGCCCATGGGACTCCTCTGTCCCCTTCACACACACATACACACACACTCCAATAGGTATACAGTTAATGTAAACACCTCACTTGGAGAGAGGGCTGGAATGGAAAATCTTTTAGAATGTGGAGCTCTAAAATGGTACGATACAGATTCAGGCAGAGTAAGAGTCCCAAATGATGAATTCGCCCAGAAAGACACTGGGCAAGAAGAAAGTCTAAAAATCCAATACAAGAAAACACTTCTGAGCTAGTCACATACATCACTGACATATTTAAAAGCCTTCTTATAACTTCTCATGGTTCACAACCACCTTCAGATAAGTCCTAATCAATCACCCCAAGCCTCATGCAACCTACAGCCTACACCCCCCCCCAGAGGGGGTGTGCCTTGGTGGGCTCCCTACCTACCCTCCAAGACCCAACTCAAATGTCACCTTTTCTGTGGAGCCCCCCACACACAAAGGCAGCTTGTCCTGAGTGTTTCCCAGACACACCAGGCTCAGCACCAAGGACGTGCTTCATGTGAATTATTTTGAGAACGAACAAAACACACTCTGCGGTAATGGTTTACTCTTCTGTTGGTTCCCCTCCCCAGCAGAGTTCTCGAGTACTTGAACCAGGCCCTAAACAGAGAAGCTTAGAATCTGAAGGCCAAATATGTGTTTTTAAGTGTCATTCCATAGGAATGGAAACACTCCAAGGGAGCATTACTGTAGAAATATGTATAAACACCTCTTGAGCTGTTCCAGGAAGAAGGTGGAACCGGCCTTCATTCCTCCACTTCGTGGATTAAGAAAGTAAGGCCTGTATAAACTGCTAAGCTGCCCTCTGTCCCAGAACTTCTCCCTACCTGCCCAGCGAGTCTAAGTTTCTATCAAATGCCAGATAACAGAACTGTACAGGAAAATGAATTTTGTCCTGTAGCTTGTATAATAAAAATAATAATAAAGAACTGGCATTATCTTTAATCTACATACAGACAGCAAATATTTTACTTATGGTTGTTTCCACTATAAAGACTGCTGTCTTAGGGACAACTGCTGATGAACTATTTCAGCAGTTTCTCCTTCAAAGACTTCTATGTCAATAGAGAGCTCCATGTTTTATAGGACATACTCGAGCTCACTCCATGCTCCCTGGAGCTTTAGCACAAGGGAATGCCCTATTGATCAAGCTACCCAAAAGAAAATTATTTGGAGCAACCATGACAGATTGAGCAATTCAGTCTCATACTGTTCATCACCAGAATGCTGCAGCCCTGTGTAAACAGTTTCAACTTTCTCGGGAAGCAGCACGGCAGATTGGTAAATCCTGTCCAAGGTGTCCTATACCACAATCTGTCCCTTCATTTGGAGTTAACCCTCAAGGACTCCTACCAGGACAACTTTGGCAAATGGATGTTACTCATAAACCTTCATTTGGCAAACAGTCCTATGTCCACGTTACAGTGGATACTTATTCTGGATTTATAATAACCTCTGCCAGAACAAGAGAAGCTGCTAAGCAGGTTATAGCTCATTGTCTGTATGCATTTTCTATTATTGGATTTCCAAAACTAGTTAAAACGGACAATGCTCCTGCATATGTAGCAAAAGCATTTACTGTATTTTGTCAAACCTTTCGAATTATGGGTATTTCTTACAATCTTTAAAGTCAAGGTATTATTAAAGTGTACTCAGCAAATATTTTAAGGTCAATTTAAAAAATTTTTTAAGGGGGGAGTCATATCCTGGAACTCCTACAGGTCTACCATATCATGCTTTTTACTTAAAAATTTTAAAATTTCTTTTGAATGCTGATGAACAGGAGATACCAAATTTTTTTCTCCTGCAAACTTCTACCTTCTTTTATTTGATCCAGCTAATAACACTGTTTTGTCTTTTTCCAAATAGCTCCAGATATACAGAAAAGGTTTATATAGGCGGATAGGGATCCTCAAACCCCTCAGCGAGATATTCTGAGCATGGCTTTTAAGGCACCAAGAGGCAGAAAAAGCCCAATAGAGATCAGGGGAACTACCAGCTTTTAGGATACGCCCTTAAAGGCTCCAACACCCCAAAGGGGTCTCATAGGATTCCATCTGGGTCCTGCTTCAATAGTGAAAAGGAAGGTCATTGAGCTAAAGCCTGCCAGGTTTACATGCCTTTGCTGTGAGGAAAAAGGGACACTGGAAGGTAGGCTTCCCCCTCGCTCCTCTAAGGGAGGGTTCAGTCTCTTCCAGCCCTGCTCCAGCCACCTATGACCTAACCTTGCCCAGAATGCTGGTGTTTGCCACTGAAGGCTGAAGGTGCCCAGGACCATCGGCCCCATCTATGACACTGTGGACGAGCCTAGGGTATTTCTTCCAAGAAGCAGGTAAACTGCTCTCATTTGCACAAGGGATACTTAACTATATCTTGCCTGAATAGTCAGGTTTTTTTATTCTTCCCTCGAAGATCTCTGTTGTGGGTGTTGATAGTCCTATTTTCTGCTGCTTTGTTTATATATAGTGTTTCCTTTATTCCTCCTACCTCAATGCCCCACTCATATTTCAGGCTGGGACCTACTCCTAATTTAGAGCTCTCTTTTCCCCTTTGCCAACTTCTTTTATGAATTTACCTTTGCTACCCAGCTTAGTGTATCCCAAGGTTCTCTTTACCACGCCACAGTTGCAGAGCTCCAGGTAAAAGCACCCTGGTCTCATCTCCCCAGGCAGAGAACAGAAGCTCCATCTCCACACATGCTGCAGATGGCTTTTCCAGTCTACCTGTATCATTACCAGCTAGAAGCAGCAGTCATTGGGACTTGGACATGAGCTGCAAAATATAGAATTGTGACAATTCCAGTGCCATGTGGACTTTTCCTGGATGTGGACTTTTCTGGACTCCTGCTCCTTGTGACAGCTCCTAACGGGCTGAACTGGGGTTGGGTTGCATTTGCAGGGATCTGGAATGGTGTTGGTGTCAACTTGGACCTGGTGAACATGTTAAGGACACTACTCTTTTATGGATTGTTGTTGTATTGGCCAAGAGTTTGCTTAAAGGCTTTAATCACTGAAAAAAAAAATGGAGGACTGGATAAAGATGTGGCACACATACACTGGGGTATGCTACTCAGCCATAAGAGATGATGACATCGGATCATTTACAACAAAATGGTGGAATCTTGATAATATTGTACGTAGTGAACTAAGTAAATAAAAAAAAATAAAAAAAAAGAGTAAGGAATGTAAATTTGTGATTTCCACATTGGGCAGCTGCTCAGGCGCCACCTTAGTGAGAACCCTGATTACAAGTGCCATTTAACAACCGGTTCACTGAACTCAACAGAAAATTAGGTATTGGTTCCGCTGAGCCGGTGCAAAACAGCTGAATCTCACCACTGCATGAGTCTCAGTTTTATACCCCACCTATGTGTGAAATCATATAGTTCTTAGCTTTTTATGATTTACTTATTTCACTCAGAATGGTGTTCTCGGGGTCCATCCATGTTGTTGTAAATGGCAACATGTCAAAATTTCTTATGACTGAGTAGTATTTCATTGTATATATGTACCACATCTTTATCCAATCCTCTATCGAGGGACAGTTTGGTTGTTTCCATGTCTTAGCCACCAGGAATAATGCTGTGATGAACATGGGGGTGCATGTATCTTTACGTAGCACGTTTTCAAGTTTTTTGAGTAGATACCCACTACAGGGATTGCTGGGTCATATGGTAGTTCTATTTTCAGTTTTTTGAGGAACCACCATACTTTCTTCCATAATGGCTGTCCCATTTAAGGACATTAATGAAATGGTGATATTAATGAATGTGATTTTTGAATATTGGATATATAATGTGTCAACATTTGGAAGACCTACAATTACTCAGTAAATCAATGTTTTCCAAGTGAAAAAAAAAACACAAAAACTGGTATTATCTATCAGATACTCATATGTTTCCTACACTATAATGAAATGTACAGTGAAACATATAAGACAGACATGCTTACCTGTGCTTTGTGAAATTGCAAGTGAGAAAAAACAATCATATTATTAAGTATTTATATGCGTTAAGAGGTTTCCCTTCCACCAATGCAAACAGTCAGAAAATGAGATATAGCCCAAAAAAGAGGAGAGGAGTGAGGGCTCTGGAAGAACATGGCCCTGAGTGAGGCTTCAGCTTCGCCCTCAGCCCTGAACAAGTAACTTCACTGCCGAGATCCACCCCAGCTATGAAGTGGGCAGGGAAACACCACCTTTCTGGGGTCATCCGAAGAACTTAAAATATGTGTATGGGGGGGATGTTTACACACAGATGTGCATATATAACGCAAATTCAGTACAGAGTCTGGCATAAATTTATCTGAAATAAAAGCATGCCACTATCTGTTAGTGTCCCCAACTGGCTAAGAATTATGAATTGAGCCTGACTTGTGGTGGCACAGTGGATAGAGCACTCAACCTGGAATGCTGAGGTAGCCGGTTCAAAACCCTGATTCAAAAGCCTGGTCTTGCCTGACCAGGCAGTGGCACAGTGGATAGAGCGTAGGATTAGGATGCAGAGGACTCGGGTTCGAGACCCCAAGGTCACCAGCTTGAGCACGGGCTCATCTGGTTTGAGCAAAAGCCCACCAGCTTGAACCCAAGGTTGCTGGCTCCAGCAAGGGGTTACTCGGTCTGCTGAAGGCCCGCGGTCAAGGCACATATGAGAAAGCAATCAATGAACAACTAAGGTGTTACAACACGCAATGAAAAACTAATGATTGATGCTTCTCATCTCTCTCTGTCCCTGTCTATCCCTCTCTCTGACTCACTCTCTGTCTCTGTAATAAATAAATAAATTAATTAATTAAAAACAAAACAAAACCCTGGTCTTGGCACAAATAAGAAACAACTATGAGTTGAAGCTTCCCATTCCCATTCCTCCCATCCCGCCCCCCATCTTTCTTCCTTTCTCTCTCTCTCACTCTCTCCCCTCTAAAATCAATAAATAAAATCTTTAAAAAAAAAGAATTATGAATTAAAAAATGATGAGTCTATTGGTGGGAACATAACAAGGTATTATTTTTGGAGGGGAGTTTGGCAATATCTACTGACATTTAAAGTTACACATTTCTACAAACACACTTCTCTCTCTCTCTCTCCTGTATTATTTCTCTCTACAGGAAAAATGTCTCAGTGTAAGGCTGTGAAGGTCATTCACTGTCTATGTTGCATATTTCTATAATGAGAACTTAAAATTTGTTGTAAACAAAAAAATACATTTTCATAAGAAGTCATTTTTCGATTTCATTTTTTCTAATTTTAATTTTAAATGAATCTCATATATATTAAAAAGTTAAATCCCAAAATTATTACTTTAGTGTGTGTGCTCTCACACGCACATGTGTGAGAGAGATACAGACAGACAGGAAGGAACAGAGATGAGAAGCATCAATTCATAGTTGCAGCACTTTAGTTGTTCATTGATTGCTTCTCATGCATGCCTGGGAGAGTGGGATTCTAGCCGAGCCAGTGACTTGCTTGCTCAAGCCAGCAACCTTGGGCTTAAGCCATGACCATGAGATCATGTCTATGATCCCACACTCAAGTTGGCAACCCCAAGCTCAAGCCAGCGATCTTGGGGTTTCGATCCCAGTTTGAAGCTGTATCCACTGCACCACCACCAGTCAGGCTAAATCTCAAAATTATTTATCATCATTTGACAAACCATGTGTATTATTTATCTCCCCCCCACACACACTAAATGATCATACCTATAGGGGTTTTGTCTCTTTTGGTCATCTCTATACCCCGACACCTCAAATACTGCCTAGTGCATAGTAAATATTTTTTAAATGAATACACTTAAAAGCCGATAAACATTGTTCCAGCTCTTCCACTTCTAAGAATTCATTATGCAAAAATATTTGCACAATTGCACAAGACAAAGAGCAAAACTTACACATGAAGAATTCACAACAACAAAAAACTACAAACCATCTAAATATTTCAGTAATACTGGTTACTGGTAGTTCTGTCATTTTTAAAGGAATGAGGTTTAAAAAAAAGAATGAGGTGGATCTCTACATAACGATATAGAAAAACTTCATGTTAAGTAGTAAATAGCAAGCCTCAGAACAGTATAACTAGTTTCATCTAAGTTTTGTGTTTAAAATTAAAATAGTAAAAAAAAATTGTTGTTTTAAGGTAAAAAATTTTTGATAATAAATGTTTTTACATGTGTAGAAAATACCTGTAGAATATATACCTCACCACTAGCAGTGATTTTCTTTGGGGGGGGTGGGGTGTCTCAGTGAACGGCCAGGAAAAGATGTTCACTATATCGCATATTTCTGTACTAGTTTTTAATTAATTAATTAATTAATTTTTCTGAGAGAGGCAAGGAGAGAGAGACAGGAACATTGAGCTGCTCTTGTACGTGCCCTGACCAGGGAATTGAACTGGCACCTCTGTGCCAGGACGACATTCCAACCAACTGAGCTATCTGGCCAGGGCTTGTACTAGTTTTTAAAATAATGAGCACTTAATATTTTTGTAAACAGAAAAAAAATTACATTTTTATGAAAAGTCATTTCTCCACTGTACTTTTTTCTGACTTAATTTTCAAATGAATCTAACATATAAATTAAATCCCAACAACTAAACTGAGGTCCATGGGCCTGAGGTGGTTTGCCAAAAGAAATGCAGTGCTAAGGCCAGAGCTAAAACTCAGGTTCCTGACTACCTATCCGGTGCTCTGCTTCCTAAAGCACAAGGAAGCAGAGATATTACAGGGGCAGCAGGCCTCTCTGGAACCATTAAAAGTCTTACAGCTAAACGGAAGCTGCCATCAGGAGGTTGAAAAAAGGTTGCTTAAGTGCTAAATTCTTATTAACTTAAAACGTTCCGTGGATTTAACAAGTAAAATGTTCTGAATATGCCAAGTAGTCTGATATCAAATAGTCCACCTCCCTAATTCAGATCCTGATTTTCAGAGGATCAACTCAGTTATTGGCAGGTCCTACAATTTCAGGTTACTCAGGCAACCGACATCTCTTGGGGCTTATATACAAACTCATACCACCCAAGGATATTCACCTGCCTGAGTCTGCTGGCTGCAGTCAATGCTGCTATGTCCAGGCGCTAAAATGTACATCCCTGGGGTTCCTTTTATCTAACCTACCTGTCCTTTTATTCAAGTGTTAGGCAAGAATTTTAGAGAGTTAAGACCATTCTGAAGTTTTCAACAACACAACTGGAAGCTAATATTCCATTTTCTAAAATGCAGCCCTGTTTTTTGGCCACTTGAGACAATGAATGATTAAGCTATCTGCCCAATGAGATAGCTTCCTACATCAGGAGAATGAAAATCATGAGAAGCTCAAGAACTGACCACTCTCTCAAAATGAAAGAGGAACACAAAGAAAAGACAGTGATCCTTTCTGGATTTTCTGCTGAGACTTTTGGAGTGTTCCGTGATCAAGCCAACTCCACAAACATTCAAAGGGATTTGTGTAGGCAGAACTTGTGAGCGGCTAATGAATCAATCAATGGTTTCTCCCCCAAACAACAGAAACTGCAGCATTACACAGTGAGGACAATGGATCCCATACGGTTATTTAACAGCTCAGATTAAAGGAATTTAACAGTTCTC
The DNA here is from genome assembly GCF_036850995.1 of Saccopteryx leptura. Taxonomy (NCBI): domain Eukaryota; kingdom Metazoa; phylum Chordata; class Mammalia; order Chiroptera; family Emballonuridae; genus Saccopteryx; species Saccopteryx leptura. The sequence continues at coordinate 191,269,867 of NC_089506.1, forward strand.
AGTGTCACCCTCCCTCCAAGACTAACTTTCTTTTGATTCACACAACCTCAGTCCTGTGTGGGCAGCAGGGTGGGCTGTATCAATCACTCTCTGTGCTACTGAGGAAACAGAGCCTCAAGAAGTGAAGCGTCCTGCCAAGGTGCGAAAATTATGACCCACGACCACCCACTCCAGCCTTGTCTCCTTTGGTTGCTAGCACTATTCTCTAGCTTGGCCAAGCTCAGAAGGAAGGCTGAATTTTGGGGGTCCAACAGGAGGCAGTCACGTTCATTAAAATGGCCCCAATCTCCTCCGTATTGGTCACCAGCTTACACAATGGACTAGCTTAAGAAATAAAAAGCAAAAAGTCGAGGTCAAGTTCCCGCCGCCCAGGAGACCTCGACCTCTTACCTAATTGCTCCCACGACTAAGTAAGGGTGTCACGGCTGCCCAGCAGAGCCCGGCAAAGATCTGTCACAGCGGCCTCCAAGGCACCTGCCTGCGAGAGCCACGACCTCCAGGGGATGCCGGAGCTTCGCCGGCACGCACGCAGAGCGATCCCCAAAGAAGGCCAGGCTGGCGGGCTCCCCTGGGCCCTGGACTGAGACCACCTGATGCAGCTGGACCGGATTCGGGTGGCATTCGCACTCACAGAGCGCCTCCTACGTGAGTTACCCCACAAACTAGCCGCCTCAAGGCCCGTCGCACCGACAGGGAAACTGAGGCTTGGGAGAGGAAGTGGCTTAGCCCAAAGGAGGCGGCGCGGGTCCTGGAGCCGGAGCCCTTTTGACTCCGCGACCCGAGGGGCCCTTCGGATGAACCTCAAGCTGCCGCAGCTCGAAGGGAAGGGCCACCCGGGGAAGAGCCGAAGTAGGAGCCGTGCTTTCTGTGATAGCGTAGGGTAAAATACTGAGCGACAGGGCCCGCGAGCTCTCCCAAGCTCCAAGAGCCCAGGCGGTCGCGACGATCATAAGGCATCGGAACCCCGAGTTCTGGAACCCCGAGTCCGGGAGCCCGGACGTTACCAACCCAGTGCCAGGGCTCCCCTCACTCACCTCGAGCCGCGGAGCAGACTACCAAACCTCAGCAGGACGCTGGGCCGCACCACTGAGGTGCTACCACCGCCCGCGCCGAACACAGGGGTGGGGGCGTGGCCATCGGGAGCATGGTCCCGCCCAACAGGGCCGCGTGCGCGCTCCCGAGGTCAGGTTTTCCCCCCTGTGAATCCTTGTTCTTAGTACGGCCCGGTCGGGCCACGCCTCACTTCGTCTGGGCTGTGCTCCCGGCCTGAGAGCTAGCACGTGATTACGTGGTCGGGGGTAGTTCTTGGCTGGAGTCTTCTCCCTCTTTTCCTAGTGCAGTCCCGGGCCGGCTGTCCAGCCTCGCGTAGGTCGCTGCGGGGCCGTGGCTGTGCGCCGCGCTGTCTGATCTGCTGTCGGTTGTGGATGATATGTGTTCGCCGCTTTTTTCCCCCACGGCCCTCAGTTTTCCTGACCTGAGGCTGTATGCACAGATGGTCCAGGTACCTCCCGCCTGACCTCGGATTGGAATACTGGCCTGCTGGCGGGCGGGGGTGGGGGGATACCGGTACCAGAGGAGGAGGCAGTGGGCGCTTGAGGTTGGAAAAGTCTGGCTCTTGGTCCTGGGTAAGACTTCCCCTACTGTCTCCTATGGAGGTTCCTAAATTACAGATGTGGTGGTAAGAATGTTCAAACCTAATTTATTTGAGCCAAACAGAATATCCTAGAAGAAAGATTTCATCAGACTGAAAAAATTATAAGAAATACAGCTTGCAACTTCTTTTATGTATTTGGAATTAAGGAGGGAATGGAATGTAAGGAAGATTACATGAAGGTGGGAGAAAGCAAGGCAGCAATCTGATTACAGCAGCAATTTTCAACCATTTCCATCTCCAGGCACACGAAATACTAAAATTCTGTGGCACAACAAAAAATAGATTTTTTTACCAATCTGAAACTATATATGTAATTTTCATACACACAGACTGGTATTGTGTTGGCTGTTGTCTTTTTTTTTAATTTATTTGACTAAGTTAAAAGAGGTCAGTGCCACTGACTCATCAAGTACTGTATTTCATGTGTAAAGATTCTTGTGGCACACTGGTTGTAAATCACTGGATTATAGGATAGTGAACAAGACTAGGAATGCACAGGACATGATTTGCTCAAGGCAAAGATAGGCCTTTTACCAAAGAAGTTATGTATACTTGGGACTTGACTACCCACCATGATCCACCCAGGTAAGAATTTATGATCAGATCATTTTGTGAAGTTACTTTCCAAGGAACCTCTTTTTCACCTACATAGGGTCCTGAGGATTGGGTGATATAACTCCTGTTCCTGAAGGATTTAGCTCAGTGTGATGGTACTTTAGAAATATGTCATTACTATTATTATTATTATTTTTGTTGTTATTATTACAGGCTCTGCTGCGAATTTCTTTTGGAACAGTAGGCAACTCCATTCAGAGCTGGTTCTTTTTGTGAAAATGGAACCAACCAACTGCCAACCAAATATTGAAAATATAGTAAAGTACTATATAGAGGGAATTATTACTGTGGCCCTAGTTTCAAGCTTCCTATATCCAGAAGCCAGCCCTCCAGCAGGTGTGATGAATGCAATAACCTACAGGGTGTGGGGAACACCATGCCCAGCTAAGTGACTGAACATGTAACTCCTGCACTAGGTCTTCAAGAGAGTAGTGAGGAAATTCATCACCCAGATTTCCAATACTCTCACTTTGTCAACACTTTGTTGACGGTCTCCCTTGTGTGTCCCACTGAGGTTTCAAACTTAGAGTGTGGATCCTTGCACCCTTCTCTATGAAGCCAAAACTCCTGACTCTTGAGTTCTGTCCCTTTAATAGTAGCATCCCTGAGGCAGGATATAGGCATCTTGTTTTGCTTTGTTCCCTTTGAACCAGTAACTGAATGCTATGGATTTTATCTTCAGGACCTCCCCACCCTCTCATCTTTTCTGCAGCCCCAGCCCTAGTTCAGGCTTGCTTTTCTTGACCTTTCACCTTAATGATCTCAGCAGTTCCTGACGTGCATTCCACCTCCAGTTTCTTCTACACCCACTGTTAAGAAAACTTCCTCATATACGTGTGGTTGTGCTCACTGCTCTACCTTCCTGTCCCTTTATCCTTCCTGTCTCTTTACCCTTCCTACTCAAAACCCACTCTTAACTAGCCAGCTGGGGAGAAAAAAAAAGTCAGTGGGTACACTCCTCACACCTTACACTACTATAAATTCCTGGTGGATAAAAGATTTAAACAATTAAAGAGAGTGAGAAGAAAAATTAAAAGCCCTACAATAAACTAGGGGAGAATGTGTGTTAACTTTCTGATTTATTACACAAACCCCAGAAACCAGAAATAAGAAGACTGACTGAGATAAAAATCAAAACTTGATGTGTGACAAAGGCCTATAGGCAAAGTAAAAAATAAAAAAATATATATATATATTAGGAGGAAGCATTTGCAATTACTGTCAGAGGACTAGTTTTACTAAAAAAGATCCTCTACTAATTAATAAGAAGAAGCCTGATTATCATAAGTGGGCAAAAAGGTATGAGTCATTAATTTACAGAAGAAGAAATCCGAATGGCTCTTTACATGAAAAGCTTTTCCACTCCACACATAAAATAAATGCAAATTAAAACTTGGTTGAGATAGCATTTTTCACCTCTGACAATGACAAAAATCCAAAAATTTGATGACACACTGTTGGTGGAGCTGTGTGGAAATAGGCGCTGTCGTTTACTGTTGCTACATACGTGAATATCATTCAGCTATTAAAAAGACAAATGAAGAAGCTCATTGCTGAGACAGAACAATCTTAGATAAATTGATAAAAGAAAACTGCAAAGCGGCCTGACCTGTGGTGGCGCAGTGGATAAAGCGTCGACCTGGAAATGCTGAGGTTGCTGGTTCGAAACCCTGGGCTTGCCTGGTCAAGGCACATATGGGAGTTGATGCTTCCAGCTCCTCCTCTCTACTCTCTCTCCCTCTCTGTCTCTCTCTCTCTCCCTCTCTCTCCTCTCTAAAAATGAATAAATAAAAAAAAAGAAACTTAAAAAAAAAAAAAAGAAAACTGCAAAGCAATGAACAGCAGATGGGGGAAAGGAAGAATGTACCTACCGTGTATAAATATTTGGTTGTACTTGTGTGACCTCTCTGGAAGGAAAATAATTGGTAACACTGGTTGACTCTGGAGGAGAATTGGGGCGTGGATGGTGGAGAATGGGAAACACCACTGTGCCCTTTGTATCTTTCTTTTTCTTTTTTTTAATTTATTTATTGATTTTAGAGAAGAAAGGCGAGAGACAGAAACATTGATCTGTTCCTGTATGTGCCCTGACCTGGGATTGAACCTGCAACCTTTGCATATATCAAGACAAAGCTCTAACCAACTGAGCTATAGGCCTTTGTATCTCTAATTTTTGTGCCTTTTGAATGGTTTACTTAATCTGAGTTGAATACATAAATACTTTTTTTGATACTCAAATAATCTTGTCACTGGCAAAGAAACAGCTCTTTTACTAGCTTCCAATACCTAAATAGTGACTATATACTTCATTTTTCTTAAGTCAAATTATACATGTGTGGGGTTACAGAAAACAGTCTCCTGCCAGCACCCCTCCATTTTTTCTCATCTTCATTGCCTAGAAGGAATCACTTACTGCCTTGTTTAGCCCTTCTGTCCTTATTTCCATAGTAATAAGTGTTTTTGTGGCTGGCTGTTGTCCTACAATTTAGGTGTTATCTCTTAAGTCCTGCTAATGATGAGTTAGGTCATAGGTTGTTGTATGTCACACAGCCTGGCTCTCCTGCCCACATATTTCAACATAATTATTTATATACCTACTTTATTTCCTCTGTCATTTTTATAATTGAAGTAAGCCTGGACCTTCATTCCTTGGGTCCGTCCACTGCTGGCAGTACCATGCTATGCTATGCTATGCTATGCTATGCTATGCTATGCTATACTAGACAATGAAGCATCCTTGGCCTTCCCTTTGCACCCCTATATCTGCCTCCCAGCTTCAGCTCTCTGAACCTGCATATTTTCATTTTTGAGCTTGATAACATGTATACGCTATGTATGTATTCTTTGCTTTGTCTGTCACTTGGGCCTAAAAGTCAAGTGAGCTAGCATTGATGTTGTTCTAATATTGTTCAGGGTGTGCACAGCCAAGCCAACCATCCCTGTGACTACACATCTCTTTGTGCCGTTGTCCTCTTCCTGGAGCCTTTTTTTTTTTTCTGGCACAATTTAAAAGAAACAGATCCTCAGTCTTTCCTTGGATCTGGTATATCAAACTTTCCCTAGAGAATTCCTCCAGGGTTCTCAGACTGTCCCCTGCTCCTATCTAGATTAGCTAATGTCAGGGATCATGGCTGAATTCCTATCTGGGTTTCAGTTCTCACATCAAGTTAACAATCAAAGTTTGTGGAATGAATGAATCTCCTTAGTCTGGAGCACAAAAGCATTCGAAATCAGGCTCCAACCTGTCTTTTTTTTTATTTAATTTTTTTTGTATTTTTCTGAAGTTGGAAACGGGGAGGCAGTCAGACAGACTCCCGCATACACCCGACCGGGATCCACCCGGCATATCCACCAGGGGGCGATGCTCTGCCCATCTGGGGCGTTGCTCTGTTGCAACCAGAGCCATTCTAGCGCCTGAGGCAGAGGCCACAGAGCCATCCTCAGCACCTGGGCCAACTTTGCTCCAATGGAGCCTTGGCTGCGGGAGGGGAAGAGAGAGACAGAGAGGAAGGAGAGGGGGAGGGGTGGAGAAGCAGATGGGCGCTTCTCCTGTGTGCCCTGGCTGGGAATTGAACCCGGGACTCCTGCACACCAGGCCGATGCTCTACCACTGAGCCAACCAGCCAGGGCCTGTCTTTTTCTTTTTCAACCTGTCTTTCCAGCTTGACCTTCATAATGTTCCTCCATGAACTCTAGACTCTAGCAAAACTGGATGAATTCTCATACATGTTATGGATTTTGATTCCCAAAGCCATCAGAAATGTTTTTCTTTTCCATGTTTATGTGTCTATAACCAATTTGCCCCCACAATTATTAAGTGTTTAAACAGGGCCTACTGCCCATCAGTGGACTTGTCAAGCATGTCCCTACTTCACTCTAGCCCTGGGAGCTGACCTTCCCCAGTGATGGGTCTGGCTCCCCTGGGATACCCACCCAGCCCCTGGGGTCTTTTGCTGTCAGCTCTCAATTTGTAGTGGTATCATTTCCGACACTAATGCACACTTTCCACACTTGTACCCAGGGCAGCCCCTTTGGCCAAGGGCTCCAGCCCCAGTCTCTCAGGGATCCCATTCCAGTTAGCCTGACACTTCCCTGCTCCGACTCTGACTTCCTCTTTCATGGGCACACAGAATTTTAAAGGACATCTAAGATCATGCTATGCAACCCTGGTTATGTTAGGAACTTGCTCGAAAAAGGCCTAAAGGGGCTGACCCATCCTTTTGTAAGAAGAAAAAGAGGATCTCAGATCAGCTCGGAGAAGTTGGGTTGACGTCCCCACAGATGCAGTGGGATGTGGTTGATAAACTGATGTAAGCCTTTTTACTTCTCAGAAATGACAAATGTCACACCAGTTCTTTGGTGTGGCGTCAGAAAGGCCACTCCAAGCCCTTTGAATTAAGTATTTCCCTGGCCCTTTCCCTTGAGAGGTTTCTGTGAGAGCACAGGAGAAACGAGTTTGCAGATTTCCTGTCTCCACAGGGCTGTGATGACCCTGGTGCCTACAGGGCAGGAATGGGACAGTCACCAACGCACAGAAATAGAGCCCCCATCTGGAGATCTGCTCCTACTGCTCACCACATGTGTGGTCTTGCCCAAGTTTCTTTTTTCCTTCCCTGGATGAGAAATCAGTTTTCTTATCAGCAAAATAGGGGAAAATCCTGTCCCTGCCACTTCCACGTGTCCTGGGGCTTGTGGTAATGATCAAAGGATGAGTATGTGACAGCAGAGTTGAAGGCAGGTCAGTACCCATGTGAGCATTATTGTCAAAGAGGAGAGGAGGAAGGAGCATGAAAACATGCCTCCCTGATGTCTAAGCCCCTGAGCAGACCTCGTCTCCGACCTCGTGCCTAAGAGCACCCTGAACTTCCTGAGCTCTTTGATGAGCACTTGGTCTTGCCCCCATTCTACAAATGAGGAAACTGAGGCAGAGAAATGGAGCAGCCCATCTAATTGGTACACTCCAGTCTGTCCTTTCTCCACAGATGTGATGCTTCCCTGCCCAAACCTCTTTTATAAAGGACCCCAGACATCCTAGTTCCATTCTCATGTCAGGGACAGCTGGCTCAGTCTGCCCAAAGCCTCCTAGCTTTGGCCTCCTGTCTGATCATGAGCCAGGTCCTTATAAAACAGAGCAGTGGCAACCCTGGCTGGTTAGCTCAGCCAGTTAGAGTGTTGACCTGAAAATCAAAGGGTGTAGATTCAGTTCCTGGTCAGGGCATGTTCAGGAAGCAACCAATGAATGCAATTAAGTAGAACAACAAACAAATGCCTCTCTCTCTCTCTCTCTCTCTCTCTCTCATCAAATAATCAATATAAAAACAAAAACTAAAAAACAGCAGACATCCAGGCTACCTGGCTTTTAAGCCAGAAGTGTATCACCCTGCTGGGTGCTCCTATCAGCTGTGTGGATATGCTGTCTGTAGGTAGTGATGTGGGGATTAGATAAATTGCTCCCAGGGAACAGCTGAGAAAAAGAGAGCAGCCTGACCTGTGGTCGCCAGTTTGAAGCCCTGGGCTTGCCTGGTCAAGGCACATAGGAGGCACAAGGCAACTGGTACAAGTTGATGCTTCCTGCTCCTCCCCTCTTCTCTCTCTCTTTCATCTCTCCAAAATAAATTTAAAAATAGCTGGAGCGCTGAACGAGAAGTCACTGCAACCTGGGGGCTTCCAGAAGAGACCGGGAGAGTACAGGAGATAGTAGAGGCCTCGGAGGGCTCAAAGGGCAATCAATGAGCTACCTACATCAGAATCATCACAGGGCCTGTTAAAAATGTCAATTCCTAGGGCATTTCTACCCCCAAAAATTGGCTTAGAATCTCTGGAGGCAAGGCAGAAATTGAAATGTTAAATAAGCTTCATTATCATCCACACTGGGATATAAGAACCGCTGCTTGATTAGATTAACTTGGCCAGAACTGGGGTGGGAGTGGAGGCTGTCTGAGTCCAAACAGGAAAGCAGATAAGGAGGAAGGGGCGGCTGCCGTGAAGTGTACAGTCCAGATGATGACCACCCTGGCTCCCTAAGATGCTAGAAAAATTGCCCCAGACCAGCCTCCCAGCCTCCCTGCTACCCCCACACCTCGAGGTCCTCTAACCACAGTCAAAGTTCAACAGTTTCAAAGAGGCAGCCCTGAAATGAAAACACAAACAGCCTTTGGCAACAGCCGATCAGGTTTCCAATCTTCACTCAGCCAAGGCCCAGACAGCTGTGTGACCTTGCACAGCCCTGCGGACCCTGTAAGAAGGTTAATGTGTATGAAGTGGTCAAATATACAGTGGTTCTCAGGGAACAGGGCTCCTTCCTCTTTCCTACTCCCTATATCCTACCACCCCCTTCTCTTTGTTCTTTTCTGTGTTACACAACCAAAATTTAAATCCTTCCTGGGTTTGTGGCCAGGAGCTGGGACAGTTACAGAGCCAATGGGAGGGTATCTTTGGAAGTGGGGCTTTAAGAGCCACACCCTCTCTCCTGGCTCCCCCTCCACATTCTTATCCCCATGCTGCTAGGCTGGGACCTTTGCCTCTCCCCACAAAGCAAAAAGCCCTTATGCTCCCCAAATTGCCTAGTTGCTGCTGGCTGTTGCTATGGCAACAAGAGCCCACTGACAACCACTGTGAAAGGACCTCTGAGGAGGAGCCTGCTTGATATCCATTATTGTTTAGTTCAAACAGCATTTCCTGAGAGGATCTACTATGTGCTTGTGCTGGGTGGTCGCTTAGCAGAAATGGAAGCGAGTTAGAGTTGGTCTCTGGCCTTGAGGGGCTGGCGTCTCCTGGCCAACTCACTTTCAAGCACCTACTGATCTAACTCAGTAATTTTTTTTTCAGTTCAGTGATTCTTTTTTTTCAGTAACAGAAAGAGAGACAGGAAGAGAGAAATGAGAAGCATCAACTCATAGTTGCGGCATCTTAGTTGTTCATTAATTGCTTTCTCATATGTGCCTTGACCAGGGGGCTTCGGCCAAGCCACTGACCCCTTGCTCAAACCAGCAACCTTGGGCTTCAAGCCAGCAACCATGGGGTCATGTCTGTGATCCCACGCTCAAGCCAGTGACCGTGCATCTCAAGCGAGGTGAGCCCGCGGTCAAGCCAGCAACCTCGGGGTTTCAAACCTGGGTCCTCGGCTTCCCAGGCTGACACTCTATCCACTGTGCCACCGCCTGGTCAGGTATGTTCAATGATTCTTAAAGTGGGGTCCCCAACCCATCAGCATCATCTGGGAATTTGTCAAAATGCCAGATTTCAGGACCCTTCCCAAGTCTACTGAATCAGAAACTGTAGGGGAGGAGGATATCTTGAAATCATGTTGTTGGTGTTTTCATTGATTTTAGAGAGAAAGGAAAGGAGAGAGATATTAATTCATTGTTCCACTTATTTATGCATTCTTTGGTTGATTCTTGTATGTGCCAGAACCTGCAATCTTAGTGCATTTGGGCGACACTCCAACCAATGGAGCTACCCAGCCAGGGCCTGAAATCAGTGTTTTAACAAAAGTCCCCCAGGTGATGCTGAGGCAGGCTGACGTTTGAGAACCACAGATATAACTGAAAATCTTACACAATCCCAAAATATGGGTACTATAGTTCTCATATTATAGATGAGGAAACTAAGGCTCTGTCCTGTTCTGTGTGGAGACGAGCTGACAGTTTACAAAGCGGTTAGACTCTCAGGCCTCTCCCGTATCAGATTCTACTTCTGCAGCACCTGTGATGATGAGATAATGAGCAGATAGTCTCCCTGGGTCCCACCTGGTCACACTTCAGGCCCATGGAGCTATCTGCCACCGTATCTGGCAGGAGCTAAGTGGGACTGAGACGAGGCTTTCCCAGCTCATCCTGCACCTCTGAGAGGAGTGCCATATGCAGGGCGAACTGAGAGCCTCCCAATGGAGCAGAGTAAAGCTGGGAGTCGAGTAGCAGCCACCAGCCCCAATATGGGGACATTGAGCTGACATAATGCCCTTTAGCCAAGGCCATCCAGGCTTCCAAGCTCCTTCCTGCCCAAACCCCAATCCTGGGATCTGATTTCCTGTGTTCACTCACCTCCAGTTTAGGTTGGTCTCTTTCCAAACTTTTGCCCTCACAGACTCTCAGGGTCCTGTCTCACACAACATGTGCCTGAATACCCCCTTCCTCACATTTGGAATTGCCTCTTCAGCAATTAATAGCTTCCAGTCTCTTCTTATATATATCCTGTGACTGGGTGCTCACTGCATTTTTGGGCAGCCATCCATCTATGAAATCTCTGACTGGCTTAAGTTTCCCTTTGAGTGAGCTGACATATATATCCCTGTGTAATTTCTACCTTTTACAATATGAATTAGTCTAATACTGCTTAACAGAGATTATAGGCTTATTTTTAAAATTGTAATATGAGTGCTCGCTTCGGCAGCACATATACTAAAATTGTGATACAAAGTAAAAGTTCCTATGCCAATCGAATCGGATGACTGCCACCCACCCACCTCTGCAGATAAAGCAGGTAGAACACACCATCCCATCCCCTGGAGGACAGTAGGAGCCAGACTGGGGTGGCAGGAAGGACAGGAGGAAGTGGAGGGAGACAGCCAACTTGAAGCCTCCATCCTGCCACTTATTCCCTGAGACTCTCGCAGGCCTGGAGCAGGCTTTGCAGCAACTAATGCATTTTGTGGCCTCTTTGTTTGTTAGTTTCCTGTGAGGTCTCTTTAAAAAAAAAGAATGTAAGATTACAAACACAATTATCCAGAAGTTGTTTCATTTTATTAAATAAAGTCACAAATAGATGGTGTGTAATGACAGAAAAGTAAAAACTCAATAGTGTTTTCAGTTATAATTTTCTTACATATTACTGTTTTCAGCAAATGGGAATCCTAGAATTTAAGTGACTTGAGCTTCATGGAAATTTTGCCTCAGACCCTGGGCAAATCATCTTATTCTCTTGGCCTCAGTTTCTCATCTATAAAATGGGGGTGAACTGGCCCAATTTCTGAAGTTAGTTTAAGGATTAAATAATGTAAATGAAAGGGAAAGTATCTGCTGAAATATTACATTTCTTTCCTCCCTCCCTTCCTTCCTTCCTTCCTTCCTTCCTTCCTTCCTTCCTTCCTTCCTTCCTTCCTTCCTTCCTTCCTTCCCTCCTTCCTTCCTTCCTTCCTTCTTCTCTCTCTCTCTTTCTTTCTTTCTTTCTTTCTTTCTTTCTTTCTTTCTTTCTTTCTTTCTTTCTTTCTTTTATGAGAGAAGGGGAGATAGTGAGGCAGACTCGTGCATGCACCCTGACCAGGATCCACCCAGCTACCCCATCTAGGGCCAATGCTCCAGTACTGAGCTATTTTTAGCACCTGAGGCTGACGCACTTGGACCAACCAAGCTATCCTCAGTGCCTGGGGCCACACTCAAACCGATTGAGCCACTGCCTGTGGGAGGAGAAGAGGGAGAGCAGGGGGAGAGGGAAGGGGAGAGAAGCAGATGGTCACTTCTCCTGTGTGCCCTGACCAGGAATCAAACCCACATCCGTATGCTGGACCAACACTCTATCCATTGAGCTGCCAGCCAGGGCCTCCATTTTCTGATATTTAAAGATGAATGCTTGGTGTCTGGGTATGAGGGACACAGGTAGAATGCTCCTAAGGCGAGGGGAAGAGGGCCAGAAGGGCATCCCAGCTCAGTAGTCTGCCTGTGGGAGACCTCAGCAAAAGCTCAGAGAGACAACCAGAGAGATAGTTGGACTAACAAGGGGTCACCAATCAATTTTGCTTTTCAGGATTATTTTACATAATATTCTTTCCAAAATAGCCCTCTGTGCATTTCTGGGGGAGGAGTTTTACCCACATTTGGACTCATAGAGAATTTCACCCCAGAGGCAGCTCTCTGGGGCCTATAAGAAACTCTTTGCTTCTGGAGGGTTGTAGGGCCAATAGTCGCGGCCATCATCGCGGCCTTGCACTTGCAGGTTCCCATTCAGGCAGATGGTAAAGAAACAGTGGAGCCAAAAAATGGTGGGCTATTCCTTTACTCAAGTCTTGCACCGGCCAGCGAACAAACACACAGGGAAAAAGCACTTCCTTTTCACTCAGGGCTCCCAAAGCCACTGACACATTCTCCAATCCACAACCAGGAGAATCTTCTCCGGTTTCTCCTAGAATCCAAGGCCCCAACGGTCTCAGCGGGGCTTGCAAAAGCCCCCCACCTCTGTTCCTCATCTCCTTCTTCAAACTTTCTGCACAAACTGGCTTCTTCTTCAGCACCCTAAATCCTCTCTGCTCTCCCTCCAAAACATGGCTTCCTTCTTCTCTCCTTTTCAAAACTTTCTGGCACGAAACCTCTCCTCCAGAAAACATTAGCAAGACAATGGCTGTTCCCAAGCAGGAAGGTAATTTGCAGTTCCACAGATCACATACTTGGTGCTGCCCAGCACCATTTTTTAACACTAAAAGTGAGCAAACTCAAAAAATACAAATTGACAAACTCATTTGCCCAACAGGGGTCATGTCCCACAAAGAAGAAAACTTGATCAGGCCTCTCGCGCAGATTCATGGGGATCATAATAAGATCATTTTAATCATTTTGGCACCATTGTCTCTGCCAAGAGAAAAAAGATGATGCTGTAGCTCAGGAAATTCAAGCAGCTCTGGCCTCATTCCCTAGAACATGTTTTTCAAGAGGGGTTAGTGTTTCACAGGAGAAGGAAGGAGCCCTATAAATCCTCTTCTTGCCTGGGTTGCCCGGCTTGCACATGGCTGTCCACACTCTTGGTTTGAAGAGGGTGTCAAGGTCAGCCTCCCGCCCCTTTTAAAGTCTCCAGGGGACCACTTAACTCCTGTCCTCAGGCTTGTGCCTTGGAGTCTCCAGTTCCAGATGGCTGCTTGTCCTCACCCCAGCGGACCTAGGAGCCTCCCAGGCTACAGGTGGCCCCTCCATCCATGTCTGTAGGCCTGCTTGCAGAGAGACTCAGTCTCCCTAAGTCCTCTCAGGTCTTCTGAGCACTGGCTTTCAAACTTCATTGGGCAAAGGAATCCCCAGGCACCATGCCAGGGATCTCCATTGAGGAAACCAGAAGCCAGGAATTTATGTACATGTTCACAAGCATTTTTACCCTACAGGTAGTCTAGGAAGCACAGAGCAAGAGATATTAGGGTGGTTCTTTAGGGACTCAGGCCCACTGGAATTGTGCAGTAAGCACTGCCCTTGACAGCCCAGCCCTGTGCCTCCTTAGCTGTGTGGCCTTGGGCACTCCACTTCATTTTTTCTCAGCCAACAATGCCTGCCTGGCCTGCCTCCAGGGAAGAGGCAAAATGACCATGAAGATCTGTATCCCATAAGGCCCTGGAAAATTACCCAGAGTCACCAGGCCTTGGCTTGAGAACTCAGGGTTAGAAATCAGAAATTGCTGCAGGACAGGATGAGGGTGAGAGCAGGGGAGATGGGCAAGGGAAGAGCCAACATCTAGCCCCACCACAAACTTTAAGCAACGATGCTCAGCACAGAGGAAGCTTCAAGATCATCACATCCAACCTCTTCATTTTATAGATGAGAATGTTCTTCCAGAGAGTTTGAAACACTTGCCTAAGGTCACACAGTAAACCAGCCAATGGCATGGATGGAACTAGAGCCCTGGGTTCAGCATCCTGACTCTTCCTACCTCATCACCAGGCCTGGGTCCCACACCAGTTCCTTCCTTCCCCTATCTCTTCCCCAAGACTAAAATGGGATGAATGGCACAGCAGAGCCCTGCCAGCTACTCTACCCCCTCACTGAGGTGTGGCTATGGGCATCCCACCCCCAGCTGCCCTTAGGTCTCAGTTCCAGTTGACCTGACCAGTACAGGCAGAGTGGTCTATGCCCTTAATGCCCCAAACCAACCTTCCCTCGTATGGGCAAGGAGGGGCAGAGCAGCTGGACTTCCACCTCCTCAAGCTCAGCCTCTGGCCCCTACCTCTCCATCTTGCCCTGTTCCCATGCTGAGGAGCCACCCACCCTGGGGCTAACCAGCTGGGCAGGTCCTATGTGAGGGCCATTCTGCCTTCTTATGGCTTGAGCCCCATGGTGGCCTCTTATGGGTCAGAGAGGTGTGGTGTGAGGGATTAGATCTGTAGCTCAGGGTATCTGTACCCGAGAAATGTCCCCACTCTGAGTGCTCCTGCCAGGCACGGAAGACATCAGGCTGAGGCTGGAGCTGATTCCAGAATAGTCTCTGCCTTGGTCAAAGTCCTCACCCCTCACAAGACAGCACAGAAGCCCCAACCATCCATGCCCAGACTTCCCATGGGGCTAAGAGCAAGTCCCAAGGGAGTGAGGCCCATTTGGGACACATGACCTCTTCAACTCCCTGCAGTCCTCTCTTGGGGGGCTTAGATCCCTGCATCAGGAACTGGCCAGAATGACAGCTCCCACCTAACCGGGAACTTGAACAAGTTATGCCACCTCTAAGCCTCAGTTTCTTCATCTCTAAAATAGAAATAGTTATAATACTCACTTCATAGGATTGTCACAGGATCTCTCCTATATGTACTCAAGCACTATTTGAATGAATGACTGAATAAATAGAAAAGTGATTAGGGGTCTTTGGCGGGTGTCTGGGGTTCGAATCCCAGTCCGGGCACACAAGAGAAGTGACTGCTTCTCTACCCTTCCCCTCTTCTCTCTCTCTCTCTCTTCCTTTCCCACAGCCATGGCTCCATTGATTAGAGCGCATTGGCCCCGGGCTCTGGGGATGGCTCCATGGAGCCTTCGCCTCAGGAGCTTAAAAAAAAAATAGCTCGGTGCAAACATAGCCCCAGATGGGGGTTTCTGGGTGGATCCCAGTTGGGGCGCATATGAGAATCTGTCTGTCTCCCTCTCTCTCACTTGGAAAAGAAGAAGAAAAAAAAAGAAAGAAAAGTGACTAGGAAGGTGAGGGATCTGGAAACCAGACCAAATATACCTTAGCAACCTTATTTCCTAAACATCTCACCTTGCCTCATCCCAGAGATGCCTAAGGGCTCTCCTCTTTTCCTGCTTCCATCCATGAATGTTTCACCACTTTGCTCTTACTGTCTGCAGGGAGGTTGCAGGGAATGGGTTTCCTAACTTCTAAGAGAAAGACAGTAGAGGCCCCTTTCTGCCTCTGGATATTGTTATGTCTCATTGTGACATCTGGAACTTGTCCAGAGTCTTGTGGCCATGAGAGGAACTGGCCTGAGGACAAAGCCAATGATGAGGACTTTAGAACAGGGGATTCCTGAACCATTGATCACACCATGCCAGCCACCCACCCTGCCTCTTGACTTCTTTCTGCAAGAGTTAATGAATGTCCTTGTTTGTTAAGTCAGTCTGAATTGTGTTTTTGTTACTTGAAGCTGAATATATTTTTTTATTCCAGTGTTGTTGTTTTTTTAAACATTTTGAACATCTGAAACTTTTATTTTTTTATTTTTTACAGAGCCAGAGAGTGAGTCAGAGAGAGGGATAGACAGACAGGAACGAAGAGATGAGAAGCATCAATCATTAGTTTTTCATTGTGCATTGCAACACCTTAGTTGTTCATTGATTGCTTTCTCATATGTGCCTTGACCGTGGGCCTTCAGCAGACTGAGTAACCCCTTGCTGGAGCCAGTGATCTTGGGTTCAAGCTGGTGGGCTTTTTGCTCAAACCAGATGAGCCCGCACTCGAGCTGGCGACCTTGGGGTCTTGAACCTGGGTCCTCTGTATCCCAGTCCGATGCTCGATCTACTGCGCCACCGCCTGGTCAGGCCCAGTGTGTTTTATTTTAAAAATTACATTTAAAGTGTGACATTGATCAATAAGAGTACATAGGTTTCAGGTAAACATTTCTATAGCATTTGAAATGTTTGTTGATTATGTTGTGTACCCATCACCCAAAGTCATATCATTTTCTATACTGTGTATTTGTTCCTCTTTTTTTTTTTTTTTAAAGATTTGTTTTTTATTGGTTTTAGGGAGAGAAAGGGAGGAGGGAGTGGGAAGCATCAACTCATCAACTCATAGTAGTTACTTCTCATATATGTCTTGACCCAGCAACCCGGGGTTTTGAACTGGCAAAATCACCATTCCAGGTTAACTCTTTATTACTGCGCCACCGCAAGTCAGGCATGAGCTGAATGTATTTTACCTGATCATCTCCCCAGACCTTACCAGCATTACCCCCCATCACCAGGCAGCAGAACTCCCACTCATATGTCCAATCCTGGGCTTTGTTCTCAGGGCCCCCAGATGACCCAGGCTCTGGGCCTGCCCTGGGAAGACTCACAGTCTGAAAGGAGGAACTGGCCGCTACTTAGATGCCTACGAGCTTGTGGACAGAGGCTGAGGGTGTCTGGGGAGGGACAAACTAGCTGTCCTGGGCAGTCTGAAAGGGTTCTGGGAGTTGGTATTTGTGGATGCCTAGGAGTTTTACAGATAAAAAGAGTATGTGCCAGGCATAGCTATCAGGGTCGATGAAGATGTGTAGTTTGGTTAGAGGACATCTGATGGGGTTCGGTTAGGCCCACTGGCGAGCAGTGAGCAACATGGACATTTTGGATTAGAAAAACCTAGGTATTCAGGCGAGAAGTGATGAGGATTTCATCTGGGTTGGGGCAGTGGGGAGGAATGGGGGACCTTGTGAAAGGCATGGTAGAGGCCCAATCCTGGGCCTCAGGAACTGAGGGAGAGACTAAGAGTGAAGGAGGAGGGGAAGGGGAAGGCCAGGGTCCTGATATGTAAGTGAGGGCTGGTGGCTGTGTAAGTTTTGGAGCAGGTGACTGTGGTGCTAGATGTCTGTGAGGCAAAGACATAATGGCCACCGTGACGAGAAGGTATCTTCAGACTGAAAATGATGCAGGCATCTCCGTAGAATATAACAACACTTACTATAGGTTAATTTACTTACAGGAAGATTGGGTCAGAACAAACAGATGACCCAGAAGTTCTGCAAAGTTTATTCCCTACTAACAGAACTCTGATACAGTACTTTCTTTTAGTATAGTTTAGGTTACTAATGATTGACAAGACAAAGAATGCAGTACGAGCCAGGGGTCATACTTTCTTGGAGTCTTGTGATGGATGATTGTTTATAATTAATACTATCGCCATTTTGATATTTAGTTGGGTTATCATGCCATTCTGGCAATTTCTCACAAAAATATTTGTGGCTCATTTTTTTATGGAACCCAGACACTTATCAGGCTTTGATATGCTTGCTAAGGACAATGAATTTGGCTGATATTCAACACAGAGATAGAGTTAAATTTTTTATTTTAAGTGAGAAGAGGGGAGATAGAAAAACTCCTGCAGGCACCCCGACTAGGATCCCCCTGGCAACCCCCATCTGGGGCCGATGCTTGAATCAACTGAGCTATCCTCAGCACCTGGGGCCGACACTTGAATCAATTCCCACTGGCTGAGGGAAAGGAGGAGAGAAAGAAGGGGGAAAAGAAGCAGATTGTTGCTTCTCATGTGTGCCCTGACCAAGGATCGAACCCAGGACATCCACACGCTGGGCCAACACTCTATCCACTGAGCCAACTGGCCAGGGTAAGATGGAGTTAATTTTGTTTACATCTGTATCTACCAGATTCCAAGATGGTCCACAATGATACTGCCTCCTGGTTTTCATGCTATTGTCTAGTTTTCTCCCACACTATCTCAGGACTGGCCTATGTGATCACTACAGAATACACAGAGAAGATATGTGACTCCCAAAGCCAGCTCATAAAAAACATTGAAACTTCTACCCTAGTCCCTTAAATCACCAGCTCTGGGGAAAAGCCAGCTGGCACGTGGGAACACTTAAGTAGCTTCATGGAGAGGTCCACGTAGTAGAGGACTAAGACCTTCTGCCAACAGTCAGCGTGGCTATGCCACCGACAGTCTTATCAGTAAGCAACCGTGCGAATAGATCCTGAAGCCCCAATCAAACCTTTAGATGACTATAGCCCCAGCTGACATCTTGGCTGTAACCTGAAGAGAGGTCTAGACCCACTCAGCTAGGCTGATCCCAAAGTTCTGACCTACAAAAACTATGAGATAATAAATATGTTTTATACCCCTGTCTAGGTAGCTCAGTTGGTTGGAGCATTGTGCCTATATGCCAAGGTTGCAGGTTTGGCCCCTGGTTGGGGTGCATGCTGGAGTCAACTAATGAATGCTTGGGTGGGGTAGAACAACAGATTGATGTCTCTCTCTCTCTCTCTCTCTCTCTCTCTCTCTCTCAAATCAATCACTCAATTAAATATTTGTTATTTTAGTCTGCTAGATATGGGGGTAACTTGTTGTGATGCAGCAATAGATAACTAATACAGTTACGTAAACCTCCAAGATCTTATTCTCCTACCTGTCCTTCCTAGGGTGAAGGACAATTATTATTATCACTGTGGCCCCGGGAAGAGCATCTCCCTTCCCGGGTTAGGCTCCACCCCCCATGCCCACTGCAGAGTCCATGAACACAGGTAAGGAAATCTTGTGGAAAACTGCCCTAAGTAGATTTAGCAAATGAAAACACAGGATGTCCAGTTACATGTGAATTTCAGATAAACAACAAATAATTTTTAGTATATTATCCCAAATATTGCATGGTACATACTTCTACTGGGAAATTATTCATGATTTATATATGAAATTCAATTTAACTGGGCATCCTATATTTTACCTGGCAACCCATTTACTGAGTCTCTGGAGTCATTGCTGTTTCCACCTCCACCTGGGAGTATCCTTAGTCCTCAGAAGTCTTCTCTCAGTTAATAATGGACCCGCAAGGGGCTTGGACTCACTGCCAAACAACCTGCTAAATCCTGAGGCCCTGAAGACTAGGGCACAATCCCTGCTCTCATGGAGCTGTCAGAAGGGGGAAAGAGAGGTGCAACAAAATGAATTACAAGATTTGTAAAGTGCTGGGTATCAGGGAGGCATTCAGCTACCAGAAACAGGAAACCCGACCAACAAAGCCTTAAACAAAGGTTTTATTTCTTACAGAAAGCAGGAAGTCCAAAATATGTCTGCTGCTGTGGACTTTGGCTCAGCAGGTCAATAGTGTCGGAGCCAAGGTTTCTGTCACTTTCCTAGCTTTTCCAACCTGGTCTCAAGATGACTGCCACAGCTGCAGCCATCATATCTGTGATCAAGACTGAATAAAGAGCAGAATAGAAAGGTTTCCCAATCCTGCCGTCTGCAGTAGATTTAAGTTCATGTCTTACTGGAAAAACGGATTATAGGATTATCTTGATTGGATTAGACCAAGCCCAAAACATTGTTGGGGCTGAGAAGATTGCAGCTCCAAAAATAAAGAAAGAAAGAATAAGTTCTTTCAGTAAGGAAGAAGAGGGGAAGGGTATTGGGCAGGCCCAGCTGTGTCTGCAACGTGCTCCAACTGAGATTCGTATAAAGTGCTATGGGAGCATCAATGATGTGGTGACATGTGACATGTTCTACCTGAGGGATGGTGGTCAGGTGGCTTTTGAGCCAGGCTTCTGGGGTCATTTGGTATTTGCCAGGAGGAGAAGGGTCAAAGGAACTCCAGACAAGGAGGACAGTGTCGACAACTACATGGTGGATGGATGGAGCTATCAGTGAGGCCAGGTCATGAAGGGCCTCAATGGCCATGCTGAGAAGTTTGTGCCTTACCTTGTGCAGAACATTTTTCTTTTGTCTTACTTGGCTTCTCAGCAGCACTTGACACCTTTGACCACCCCTTCTTTCTTGCCTTCTTTAGCATACAACCTTCTGGTGTTCCCTTCCTGTCTTACCTGCTCAACTTTGCAAACTCCTACTCCACTTCCTGGCCAGCCAGGTCCTGTGTTTAAACCCCCTCTGAGCCATGTTTCTTTCTCCCATGGCACTCGCCACAGTTGGTAGCTTAATATTCATTTGTGTGGCTATTTGATTACTGTCTCTCCCTCTGCTAAGTCAGCCTGTAAGCTGATTCTGTGCACACAGCAGATCCTTCATGAAAATCTGTTGAGTGAACTGATGAATAAAGGGCGATGTGTGTGTATGGGGTGTGGGCACTGAAGAGGTGTGAGCTGGGAAGAGCTGTGGCTTGTCTCCTTTTGTTCCAGTTACTCACTTGGTTACCATAGGAGAGGGACAGAAATTGGGGGTGAGGTGCAGGCAGGTTGGACAGGGGAGACCAGACAGGATTCTGCTCCCAGGTCTTTGGCTCTGCCTGAGAGGATCCTCAGTAAGGACTTGTGGGGTCCCATGAGGCAAAAAGAGTTTTAATTTCAACTGATGTATCTCATCTCTGGGTATTCAGCTTCCTGCTTGCAAGGAGAGGATGGTAACATTCACACGCCCACCTGTTGCCTTTCCCCCCAACACTGGCCAGCTGGGGTAAAGGTGGCAGAGACAGTGGCAACGTTGTTTTTGAGTGGGCCCTCTTCCTGTGTATGTGGCTCTCTCACTGCACCTGCTGGGGGTCTATGCTCCAACCATTGACAGGAACACCCTCAGCAATGCCGCAGTTATCAGGAAAGCCCTGAACAAGGGACCTGGGACCAGAAAAGGGCAGCATTTTGCAGCTGTGCTTGCTGGAGGAGTGATCCAGACCCCGAAGAGGTAAGGTCTATTAACACCACTGTTTCCAACTCCTACCCATCCTCCCAGAGCCCTCAGGGAGGCACTGCCTGCAGAGGACGGGACTCAGGTCCAGGGTGGTGAGGGAGGAGAGGACACAGGCTGGCTCTGGAATGGGTTTTTTTGGGTTTTTTTTGTATTTTTCTGAAGCCAGAAATGGGAAGCAGTCAGACTCCCGCATGCGCCCGATCGGGATCCACCCGGCACGCCCACCAGGGGGTGATGCCCTGCCCATCTGGGGCGTCGCTCTGTTGCAACCAGAGCCATTCTAGCGCCTGAGGCAGAGGCCATAGAGCCATCCTCAGCGCCTGGGCCAACTTTGCTCCAATGGAGCCTTGGCTGCAGGAGGGGAAGAGAGACAGAGAAGAAGGAGAGGGGGAGGGGTGGAGAAGCAGATGGGCGCTTCTCCTGTGTGCCCTGGCCGGGAATCGAAACCGGGACTTCCGCACGCCAGGCCAACGCTCTACCACTGAGCCAACCAGCCAGGGCCTTGGAATGGTTTTGACAGTAGGAAAGAGAAGTCTAGCATTTGGGAGAAATGTCTGTTGTATGAATGAGGCCTGGGTAGACTCTGATCAGCCTAAATTGTGCTAGAATTCTCAGAGAGTTAATGGTCTTCTGGACTCTATAGCTCCTCAAGTTCAGCCCTCCATGGTACCCTTCCTCTGTTCACCTCACCTCAGTGACGGAGCCCCATCTCCCAAGGCAGGCTGTTTGTTTTCAGACAGGCCCCACTCTCCCACTGTGCCAGCTCACGCAGTTCCCAGAGAAGCCTGCTGAGGGGGGCAGCGTGATCTCTATCTTGCAGCTGAGTGAACTGGGCTGAGAGGCCTAAGCCACATAGGAGAGCAGGCTCCTGACGCCCGTGCTGGTACTCCCTCCCTACCAATGCTCAGCCCTCCCTAGCCAGCCCTTCCTCCCCCCATCTCCCAACAGAAAACACACACACACACACACACACACACACACACACACACACACACACACACGCCCTTCCAGCACCAAGGTCTGTCTGCAGAGGAGAGTCAACCACCAAACACTCCGGCTCCTTTTTCCAGTTTTCCCTGTCCTGTGCTGGAATCCTCCCTTTGCCTTCCACAGCTGCCTGAGGGGCCTTGTGAACCTTCCCCAGGACCTTTTAGTTTGTCTGTCTGTGTCCTCATCTAGTCACAGCTCTTGTCTACTTTAGGGAAAAGCACTGCTGCTCTCTCACTGCAAAGGAGGGGTGAGGCTGGGAGAGGCCAGTAACCCCCAACAGGGGCTCAGAAGACTGGTCACCTGGTGGGTACCAGGCCCAGAGCAGGTCTGCCTTGGACATGGCTGGTAGCATGTGGGTTCTTGACTTAGTGCAAGGAAGAATTCACAGCATGAGTCCAGGTGACTTTGAGAGTATGTTTATTAAAGCTGGGGACCGTCAAAGAAAGGAAGGGCTTAGAGTAGAAGAAACAACAGGAGAGAGCCTAGGCGGGGCTGCTGTTAGCTCACTGAAAAGTCAGAGACAAGGTGTCTTGGAGACAGGGTCAGGGGGTTAGCCTGGGAAGAGATGTCACTGCCTGCTGCTCCTCTGGCTGCAAGTCTTGTGGGGACCCTTAGAGTTTGGGAGAGAAAAGTCAAAATGCACACCTGAGAGGGAAGAGAGGTGTGTGTGGGGGATTCCAGAGAGAGAGCTCGCACTGGCATCCTTTGTCTTGAGTGTTTTTCTTTCTCTTCTGTGGGCAGGAATCTTAGGGAAGGTCTTAGGGGAGGGTTTCAGCAGAATATTCTTTAGCTTTCCAGGCATGTTCTATAATACACTAATGATTAAAATAAGCAAATAGGGGCGTTGGGATCATTTTCTGGTCAGCTTCACTGCTTTACTTTTATCTCGGGTCTGTCTGCCTCTAATCGGATTTTTTGTTATCTGTTCCCCTGAGTTCATCCATTCTTGGATTTGGCTGGCACAAAGGGCACTAACTGGGTCTCTGTATCTCCCTGACCAGGGTGATTTAAGCTGTTTACTCTCTGGTTAGGGCAGAGTAGGATAAACCGTTTGCTCTCAAGTGTCCTTGCTTAGGGAAGATAAGGCCTTGCAATTCACTAGCTTGGTGATTTTCAACCTTTTTCATCTCATGGCATACATTAAGTAATTACTAAAATTCTGCAATTCACCAAAAATATATTTTTTGCCAATCTGACAAAAAAAAATAGGTATAATTTTGGTTCATTCACACTAGACAGCCTCTGTTGTGTTGGCTATTGTCATTTATTTCTTTTTCTTTTTTTTTTTACAGCCTAAGGGAAAAGAAGACAGTGTCCTTAACTAAATAATCAGGTACTGCCTGATCTGTGGTGGCACAGTGGGATAAAGCATCGACCTGGAACACTGAGGGTGCCGGTTCGAAACCTTGGGCTTGCCCGGTCAAGGCACATATGGGAGTTGATGCTTCCTGCTCCTCCCCTTTCTCTCTCTCTCTCCCCCCCCCCTCTAAAAATCAATCAATAAATAAAAATTAAAAAAAAATAGTCAGGTACTGTATGTTTTAAAAATTCTTGCAGCATACCAGTTGAAAATCGCTGCACTAGCTGTCTGTGAGTTGTTTAAATTGCATGGCCTTGTTAAATTATCCTGTCTCAGTTTCCCTATCCCATCTGCCAAGGAGTTTTCCTAGCTTCTTACTGTCCTGCCTCAGGCTCACAAACTGTGTTCCCCCCATCATGACTCTTCATCACGCTGTGGTGAAGTGGACCCTGGCTGTACCCCAGCAGCCTGGCACAGTGGTCAGGAGCCAGAGCTTCGCTGTTCTGCCAGCTGAGTTTAACGCTCACTTAATCATACGAACTTTGGTAATTGATCTGCCTCTCTGTACCTCAGTTTCACTGTATGAATATGGTAGTGATAGTAATTCTTACTTCACAGGGTTGTTGCAATGATTAAATGAGTCACTACATTTACTCCGCAAATATTTATTGAGTGGCTGTCATGTATCAGGACAGGGAGAACAAGAACTGTTCTGGGCACTGGAATTAAGGCTCTGATCTCATGGAACTCCCATTTAGTCAAGGTGTACAGATGGCCTGAGTGCCAGAAGCCAGACATCTGGCAACATCTGGCCATTGTTTACAGCCATTGGACACTCCTTGAACCCTGCCCAAGTTCCTACGGGGTGGGGCGGGGGGACAGCTGGGGCCAAGGTGAAGTCTGGGCCTTTGCTCCATGCCTCAGCTGAGTCTCCCGTCGGTGCTTATCTGTTGGGAACAGCAGTTGGCAGGCTGCTGGGGAGAATGCAGCCAGGTCTCGTCCCTCCTCCTCTGTCACTCTGACCTAGCTCAGGACTTTGCCTTTTACAACCAGTGAAGAGGAGTAGGGCCAGGCTCCCTAAGGCTGGAGAGCTGCAATTGTTACCTAATGCCACCAGGATCCTCCCGGGGTCAGCAGTAACCTGAGCTCCACACTCTTCTCTCTTTGTCCCCCTACCCCCTTCCTGCAACCTGACTCCCAGCCAGACCTTGGTTTTCAAGAAAGCTGAACCTTTCCAGGTGCAGAAGCCACAGGGAAGGCCTGGTGCTCTTGGAAAGGAGGGTTCCAGGGCCTGCTTGGAGACCCAGGCTTCCTCCATCGGGACTGGCATTGCAGCATGAGGACTTGAGGCTAGACTCTAGACCAGGGGTTGGGAACCTATGGCTCGAGAGCCAGATGTGCTTCTTTTGATGGCTGCATCTGGCTTGCAGACAAATCTTTAATAAAAATAATAATAATGTTAAAAATATAAAACATTCTCATGTATTACAATCCATTCATTTCCTACCACTCATGTTCATGGTTGCGGGTGGCTGGAGCCAATCACAGCTGTCCTCCGGGACAATACCAAATTTTTATTGGATAATGCCTAACGTACACGGGTCGTTGTATGGCTCTCATGGAATTACATTTAAAAATATGTGGCGTTCATGGCTCTCTCAGCTAAAAAGATTCCCGACCCCTGCTCTAGACAGACAAGTTCAGCCCAAACATTCCAGATGGCTGTAGGACACCAAAAGGGACTGAGCCATATTGGCAGGAGAGGTGTGGGTGTGGGCCAACACAGGCCAGGGCAGGGCCAGGGCAATTCTCACTGGAAATGTCTCTGGGGGAACGGGATGTTGCTGGTGTGTGGGATTTGCCTCTACTCCCTGTGGAGCCTCAGGAAACGCTTCTTTCCTGTCAGGACCAGAGGGGCTCCAGCACAGCTATCAGTGACCCTCGGCTAAACTAACTAGTCTGCGAAGGACCTTTTCCACTGCAGAAGTTTCCAATAGGCAGGTCCTTGTTCCTTCAAACTTACCCACCTGCTCCCATGCTGACCTCACACACAGTGATGCACCCACTCCCAACCTCGCCAGGCCGCCACTCCCATACACCCACTCAGTGCTCCTCCATCTATTCCAGGGAGGAAGACTGTTAGGTGCTGCTATGGGCACCTCTGGCCCTCTCCCCCAGGCCCCAGGAGAGGCTCTGCTCCCTCCTCTCCCCCTCCTTGCATGTCAGGTAAAGGGAAGGGAAACCAGATTAGTGGGATTTGACACCTGCAGTTCAGGCCAGCTGTTTTCTCTTACAGGACAGGGAGGGACATGGGCTCAGTGCTGTCCCAGCACCCATGACCAAGATGGCAGAGAGCTTTCCTTCCCCTGGCAGAGCCCTTGGCAAGTCAGGGCTGAGACCAGCCTCCTTCTCTCTGTCTGCCCACTTCTTCAGACGGCAGAAAGGAGAAGAGACTGCAGCAGGTGGGATCTGGGGGGCAGGACACCTGGGCTCCATCCTTCCATCTAGGAAGGTGGACTCTGCCCTATCTCACCTCTAATGGCAGGTAGCCTTTCTGTGCACCTGGAGCCCTGAGAGTTAACAGAAGAGGTACCCCACCTAGGAGTGAAGAACAATGAAGAACCAACAGAAGGCTCAAGGGTTTTAGGTTCCTTTTCTGCCAACCACAGGAATGCCCCTGGCCATAAGCTGATCCATCTCATGGCAGGCCTGGTGACCCACAGAGAGCCAGCTTGCCCTGCGGTAGAGATTTCGGGCACCTGGAAGGGCCACTCTGCTCATTCCTAAATGCCCACCCTTCTCGAGACCCCTGGGTCCTGGGTTCATGGGCAGTTCCAGGGGAGACGGAGGATTTGGCCTGGGCTCTGTCACTAGACAAATTTGTGTAGCTCCCTTCAGACCCCTGCACAGTAAAATGAGCAGGGAAACCTCACGGTCTCTACCACCCTCAAGGCCTTTCCCACCTTGGGCCGTGTGGTCTCTCTATGTCCATGTCTCTGCACTGGCCCTGTGGACCCTTCCACACTCCACTTCCTGGTCTGGCCAGGCTGAGCGCTGGTGTCTGGCATGTGCTGTTCTTGCCTCATGCAACACCCTTCTCTACAGCCCACTCTGCAGAGGGCTGCTCCGCCCTCCAGGCAGGTTCAGGAATCAACTTCTCCGGGACAGCACCCCTGGGTCCTGCGGGCTGGCTGTGCCCTTTTCTGTGTTCTGCAATGGGGGAGCAGATGTCTCTCCTGGATCTGGTATTACTGTGGTTCCATCTATCTTACCAAATGGCACTGGAACCAGGCCTTGGTAGTTTTTTTGTGTCCCCAGGCCCTGAAATAAGGCCCAAGATGCAGCAGGTGCTCAGCAACTATTTGATGTAGAACTGAATAAATGAATAAATGAGTGAGCAGAGGCGTGAGGTGGACATTGCCAGGGCTTAGGCTCCCAGGATCTATGGCCCTTGACTCTGAGTTCCCTGTGGGCTGGGTGGACAGGTCATCTGGGCCCAGAGCACTAAGCCCTGAGCATGGGTATGGCCTCCCCAGCCAAGCTGCCCACATGCAGATTTCCAGGGTAATAACTATTGACTGAGCACCTACTGTGTGCAACACCCCGTGCCATCCCCATCCCCGGTCCCCAGTGGGCCCTCTGCTTTTGTTCCTCTGTCCTCCTGGAATGCTCTTTGTTCTGATCCTCTTGTGGCTGCTCCTTGGATTCTTTCAGGTCTCAGCAGAAAACTCACCTCCTCAGGGAGGCCTTCCCTGATCTCAGGCCGCCACTCTCTATTCTCATCGGTCTGTTTTAAAGCTTTGCCTACGCTAGCTCATATTTTTCTTACTACTTATTTGTCTGTTTGCTAATTGTCTTTCCCTCCCCTACTCTCCCACAACATACACATATATTGTTAAGCTTTTTTTTTTTTTTTACAGAGTCAGAGAGTCAGAGAGAGGGATAGACAGGGACAGACAGACAGGAACGGAGAGAGATGAGAAGCATCAATCATTAGTTTTTTTGTTGCGACACCTTAGTTGTCCATTGATTGCTTTCTTTTTATATATATATATACACATTTATATATATATATATATATATATATTTTTTTTTTACAGAGACACAGAGAGGGATAGATAGGGACAGACAGACAGGAACAGAGAGATGAGAAGCATCAATCATTAGTTTTTCATTGCGCATTGGGACACCTTGTTCATTGATTGCTTTCTCATATGTGCCTTGACCACGGGCCTTCAGCAGACTGAGTAACCCCTGGCTCGAGCCAAGCTGGTGAGCTTTTTGCTCAAACCAGATGAGCCCGCGCTCAAGCTGGCAACCTCGGGGTCTCGACCCTGGGTCCTCGGCATCCCAGTCAGATGCTCTATCCACTGCGCCACCACCTGGTCAGGCCATTGATTGCTTTCTCATATGTGCCTTGACTGTGGGGCTACAGCAGACCGAGTAACCCCTTGCTCGAGCCAGCGACCTTGGGTTCAAGCTGGTGAGCTTTTTTTTTTTTCTCAAACCAGATGAGCCCTTGCTCAAGCTGGTGACCTCGGGGTCTCGAACCTGGGTCTTCTGCATCCCAGCCCGACGCTCTATCCACTGCGCCACCGCCCTGTCAGGCTTGTTAAGCTCTTTGAAGGCAGCATTTGGCCACCTTGCTCACTGATGCATCCCAGCATTAAAATAGCACCTGGCACACAGTAGCTGTTCAGTAGATATTCAGTGAATGAGTATAAGTGAATGCCAGGCTTCTGGGACAAGGGTCCAGGCCAGACTGTGCTGTCCTCAAGGAGTTCACAGGGCAGTAGTCAGATACCCAGAGGTCAAAGTGAATTGGTACAATTTGCTGCAGTTGATAAAGTGTTTCGACACCCACAGAAGCTGTGTTTATTTGAGTGCAGGTCAGGCCAGGTGCTGCCTCTGACCTTGACTCTCATGTTGACAACCTCCATTAAGATAGGAATTACTCTTTCTACTCTGTAGGTGAGGGAACAGAAGCTTGAGGAGGGGGGAGGCTATGTGCCTACCTCCAAGTCAAACATGAGAAAGAAGCATGTTATTACTGATTTTAGAGAGAGAGACAGACTGATTTGTTGTTTTGCTTATTTGTGCATTCATTGGTGATGCTTGGATGTGCCCTGACTGGGGCTCACACCTGCAACCTTGGCGTACCAGCATGACATTCAAATCAACTGAATTAATTACCCAGCCAGGGCCAGAAGCATGGTTTTAACCCTTCCCCTCATATATATATATATATAAAATCTCCCTCTGTGGGGCTGGCAGAATTTTTCCTCTTTACAGCCAAGGACCTACATCTCAGAGAAGCCAAGTGACTTGCTCTCAGCCAGAGAGAGGTTGCTGGAGCCTTGGATGTCTCCATCTGCCCTCTGATCTGAGCTCCTTTGGGCCTCAGAGCCGCCATTTCTGGCCCTGAGAGGCCCTTCTGCCGCTCTCCTGTCTGTCTCGCTCAGGCCTGGGGGCGGGTGTGAGGGCTGGAAGTCCCTGTGTAGATTCTCCAGTCTGGTTCTGGCACTGTTCTCCCCAGTGCCTCAGGCCACCTCCGACTGCGCACAATGGAACTGCCCTAAACGCCACACCCACCCTGACACGCCTGCCTGCAGACCACCTCCCTCTTTCAGCCTCATTTCCAGCAGGGACTCCAGTCACTCAGGTTCAAAACTTCACTTTTCTTCCACTTCTCTTCCTCTTTTCCTTCCCACGGAATGAGGTCAGGATGCTGTGAAGCCAACCAGGTTGCTAGTGGAGAGCTGGTGAGGGGTGGGGGTGGGAGAGCAGAGGGAAGGAGGTGAGTGGTAGGTGCGGCTGGCAGGGGAGAGCGCCCAGGAGTTCTGAGCAGCAGGGCCTTGTGCTTCTGTGGCCATTTGGGAAGCTGAAATTGCCTGTATTCGTTTCCCCGGGGCTGCTGTAACGAGTACCACAAACTGGATGGCTAACATATAGAACTTTATTCTCTCACAGTTCTCTAGGCTAGAAGTTCAAAATCAAAGTATCAACAAGGTCATGCTTCCTCTGAGGAGTCCTCAGAAGGAGAAGAAGTCTTCCTCTTCCCCTTTCCAGCTTCTGGTGTTTTCTGGCAATCTAAAGACCCGTCACTGGCTTGTAGACCCATCACTTCAATCTCAGCTTCCGTCTTCATGTGGCCATCTTCTCCCTGGGTATGTCTGTCTCCCTGTGTCTTCCCATGGCCTTAGACAGACACTAGTTGTTGGATTTAGGACCCGCCCTAATCCAGTATGACCTCATCTTAAACTGAGTTACTCTGTAAATACCTTATTTCCAAATGGGGTCACATTCATAGGTACCAGAGTTAGGACTTTAACATTTTTCAGGGGGGACACAGTTCAACCCACGACACTGACAAAAGGGTACAGTGACTTGGAAGGGCCTGGAGCTGCCTGAAGCTGGGCCAGGAGGCTGCTACACTGACAGGGTTGGGGCTGGAATGTGGGCTCCTGGGGAGGGGCCGGGGCCCAGGCGATGGGGCTGCTGCTGTGGCCGCTGTGTGCAGGTGCTGTGTGGGGATACCCTGCTGCTGCTGCTGCTGCTGGCTTTCTCCTCACCCTGGTCTGCTTCTTCCTGGGTGGGCTGGCTCTGCCAAGGGTACAGGGGGGTATGTCCCTGCTTGGGGCAAGGAACAGGGTCTGGGTTTGTAGAGGAGAGCCTTTCTTCTGCGCCCTTAAAGTGTCCCCTAAAATTTCCCTTTAGGAGGCTGAGTGGAGAGGGGCTGGTGCCTGCAAGGGGAGCTAAAGGTTGGGCTGGAATTGCAGGAGGGGTGGAGATCCATCCAGTTCTGGGAGGGGGGTCCTTTTGTCTCTCCTCTCCTCAGGGAGATCTAGGCTGCAGATGGGGCTGTTCCTATGTGTCCTGCCTTGAGGACCTGGCCCTGCCTGATGGGAAGGAGGTCTCATCTGCTCTTACCCAAGCTTCTGGTTTCTCTCCCGGAGTTCCCAGCTATCCTGGAAGGGTTTGGAGTGTCCTCACACATCAACGCCACATTCCTCCGCAGTCTGATGGAGGAGGGCCTCAGGATAGCTCAAGAGGACTGGGGCCTGAGCTCCTGGAGTCACACCCAAGTTGGACCAGATGAGACCCCTATCTGCTGGTGATTCTAGCTGTCCACCAGCTCACTGCTCTACCCAATGACCAGAACAGTGCAGCAAAGACAAGTCAGGAGACCTGGGTTCTGTGCTGGCTCCATCACAGACTTCCTGTACGTCCTTAGCCAGTAACTTCCCCTTTGTAGTGTGAGGGCTGGACTCAGGATCTTTTCCAGTGTTCCCTCAATGGTTGATGAGCCTAATTCATAGGAATGGCCTTCTGACGGTTCCATTCCATACAGGTGTGATGGGCAAAGAGAATGGGAGGTTCAGGTTCAGAGGGCTTTCCTGTTGCCCTGTTCATCATGGACCACAGGTGGTCACACTTGCTCCTGAAAGTGAGCATTTCCAGAGGCTTTCCTGCCCACTGTCTGGTTATCCCACACAGTTCCAGCAGCATGGTGTGTTTAGGGAAAGGCAGGGGGTTGGTGGGGAATGAGTTTGGGGAAGTAGGCTAGGATCATGTTGGGCAAGGTGGAGCAAGGAGAGGGTTAGGTGGTTCCCACCTGAGTGCTTGCTTTGCTTTGTGAAATGACACGTATATACACATGTATTACAATGTGTACTTGTGCGCAGATCAACTTATGCATGATTTTGTGCATGGATAGCTATGAATACATGTAGATGTGTGCGTTAACCACAAACATGTATATATTTTTAAAGTTGCATACATCATAGCTTTTTATTTTAAACACTTCAGAGTGTCTTTCCTAAGAAAAAGGAAATTCTTCATAATTCAGAATTATTGGTTTCAGTAAACTTTACATTGATATATTACTTTTATCTAATCATCTGGGAAATAATAGAAAATAGATATTGGTCTCTTCCTTTACAGGGCTCCTAAAACCCTTGGTAATTTCCTAAGTGATAAGAATATCTCTTGTTCTAATATTGGTCTTTGACCTGTTTTTTATACAGAGCTCTTGAAATCCTTATAACTTCCTGGGTGATAGAAGTGTCTCTGTAGTTTCAATGAAGTTATTCTGGGTCATACATGTACATTTTTGTTATTCAGTGAGAGGAGGGGAGGCAGAGAGACAGACTCCCACATGCGCTCCAACTGGGATCCACCTGGCAAGCCCACTAGAGGGCGATGCTCTGTCCATCTGGGGCGTTACTCCATTGCTCAGCAACCGAGCCCTTCTAAGTGCCTCAAGCAGAGGCCATGGAGCCATCCTCAGCACCCAAGGCAAACTTGCTCTAATTGAGCCATGGCTGCAGGAGGGGAAGCGGGAGAGAGAGAAGCAAGGGGAGGGGTAGAGAAGCAGATAGTCACTTCTCCTGTGTGCCCTAACCAGAAATTGAACCTGGGACATCCACACAACGGGTCGATGCTCTACCACTGAGCCAACCAGACAGAGTACACATGTACATTTTTGTGGGTGAGTACCTACCTTTTTAAACTTAATGTATGGGTAAGATCCCAGATTTGTGAGCTGAAAATGATGTGCCTATATGTGCCTGTGTAGGTTGTGTGTGTGAGGGAGATGGGGGTACTGCATGTTCCAACTGCCCTGGTACTGGGAAGCCTAGAACTGTCCCAGATCCACCTCAATGGGCAGCCTATCTGGCCGTTGGTGCCTGGGGGCTGTGGCTAGGCTCCGAGGAGGAAGAGTTCCATTAAGCTGGCAGCTTTAAGATGTGAGCTGGCCATGGCTTAAGGGCACAATTGGGCAGGCAAGCCTTTGGAGACCTTCCTTGGGGAGGGCTCTAGGTTCAAAACAGAACCACGGAGAAGGTCCCAGGTGACTAGTGATCTGGAGATGGCATGGAGGTCCCTTAGGGCCCAAGCTTCAGGTCCAGGTTGGGTTGCCATTCTTACAGCTAGCAACTGTCTAGGCATGGATATCAGAGCTCAGGAAGCATCCTGAGATGGAGGCCAGGGAGGCTCCTGTACAGGTCTCAGGAGCCCAAGGGTCCAGCACCCACTCTGATGGTCAGCTCTCCCTCCCCCACCATTCCATGTGTGAAGAAACCTTATCCTATAGGATTGTCCGGCCTCCAACACTACTCTGGAACCTCCCCAGCACATTCACTGTGAACAAGCAGGCACATTCAGGCAGGACAGGAGCGCTGAACTTCAAGCGGGAAGGTTGCGTGCACCCTCAGCTCAGCCACACTCTCTGTGTGACCGCAGAAAGTCACTTTGTGCTCTATCTAGGCTTCGTTTCCGTCTATCCAACCCTACTCCAGGGCCTAGGGCAAGGTTCTCACCACTTCCAGTTTGGGCTACTACAACCATCAATTTCCTATCTGCCCTCTCAGCCTCTGTGCTCCAAGTCTCTGCCCCTCCTACTGGACCCCACCTTCCTGTTCTACCTCACACTGTCACCCTCTGTCTACCTGGTCCCTCAATTGTCGGGTTACCTCTCCTCCTCCAGAAGTCTCTTCTCTGATCCTCTGAGGTGGGCTCCTCTGTCTCACTCCACCTAGCATGTCTCCCTTAATGACTTATGAGTGCATTCAAGGCAGGGCTGGTTCTTCTCCATCTTCATGCCCCCAGAGCCTAGCACAGGCCTGGAACTCAGTAGTTGCTCACAAAGCGTTAAATGAAAGAATGAACGAACAGGTGCTTGAAGGAATGAAACCTATCAGAATTGCTCAGTTACATGCCTTTCACAGCCCCGGCGCTGTAGTTTTAACTACAAATCTGATCAGTGAACTTTCCAGGACAGGAGCCAGCTTCTTCCCTCCTGTACCCCCCGGGTTGAGGAGCACAGCCTGTCCCAGGGAAGGTTTGTAGAGGCTGCCATACTGCCATTCCGCGTCTCTGCTGCCTCCTGCTGATGCTGATGAAGAAAAAAAACTGGACAAAGTGTGGAAGCTTCTCTGGCTGCAGTGGGTCCTGCCTTGCTTGGGGATAAGTTTTTGGAGTGCAGGGAATGATGGCTTTCCTTTAGGCTGAATATGCTGCATTCTTCAGCCTCCTAAGAGCCAGAGGACATGATTGGTGCCATCCTCCTTCCCTCCCTCCAAAGCCCCCTCTCTCCATGGAGGGTGTATGCTTGGTATCTGACTGACCCCCTGCTCTCCAATTCTCCAGGTTGGTCTGGGGGCTTCAGAGAACCTGAAAAGTGCTGCTGAATTACAATTCTTTTTGTCTATTCTGTCCCCCAGCCCCTGGCCTGAGCTCCCCAAAGGCAGGGAGCACCTGTTCTTTCATATGTTCAACGACTATTTATTGAGCTTCAGGCTCATGCTGGGGCTTCTCTGCCCTCACCTGTCAGAGTGGGTTGTACTTCACCAGTCTCTAGTCCCAGCCTGAGGACTGGCAGACGCTGATTTCAGACATGGGACACACTAGTGGATGATTCAATGGGAAAATGGGGGCGGGGCTTTGGATTCCTTCTAGGTCCTCTAAAATGTATACCAGGAAAGAAACGGCCCCCTCTGACCTCGGTCCAGGCTTCCTGCTGTGAGCTGTGGCCAGACCAACGGAAGTCCAGAAGAACAAACAGACTAAGAACCAGTCTCAAAGCAGCAGTTGTGTAAGGGCCCAAGTCAGGGGCTGTTGCTGGCTGCTCTGCCAACCCCACCTTGGCTTCTTAGAACTCCATTAGTAAAACCAGGGGCAGAAAAGATGGCTGGACTAAATGACCTTTGAGGACCCTCACAGGTCTGCTATTCAGGGACCTGTGAAAGGGCCCCCCAGCCAGGTCATCTCAAGGCCCATGGCTTTCACAGCTCTGTGGCACAGTCCATGAAGGAAGGCTAGATACGAAAGGCGTCACCCTGCCACACTGGGAGCAGGTGGCCCTCTCATTTCTGGGTACAGGATTGAGACTGGAGGGAAAACGTCTAAGGGACAAACAGCAGCCTGTGTTCACAAAGTGTCACTATGGGAAAGGTGCCAGGTATGGTTGGAGACAGTCCCCAGGCCAGGCCCTGCCAGACAGACCTGCTCTGTGACTGCAGACAGATCCTAGCTATAGTCAACACACCCAACTCCTTGGCTGGCAGTGTTCCTCCACAACTGAGCAGGGGAGCCACCCTCTCAGCTTCATCGCCTTCCCCCTCGTCTGGTGCAGGCCACCCAGGTACCTGTCACTGCCTGCCCTCCTCTGGGCTGGGTGGATTTGTAGGTGTCTTATCCACCTCTAATAGCCAGAATCGATCTAAGAGCCAGCCCAGAGTAGGCCATCCAGCTCCTGGAATGAACAAATGTCATGTCTTGTGATATCCATAAAAATAGCTGCAACTTAGCCCGCTTTCTCAATGTGAGCCCACTGGTGGCTTACGAGAAGCCACGAGCTCTCCTCAGGCTGGTCATGTGCCTGTTGGCTCCTATTCTTGTCCTGTCCTGCATCAGAGGAACCACCATCCACCCCAGACTACATTTCCTGGGCTCACTTGCCAAAAAGGTTCCTGCTTAATCTGGCCCATGGGAGACCCTGGTGTTAAACAGGAAGAGCCCTGGCTGGGTAGCTCAGTTGGTTAGAGCATCACTCCAATACACCCTGGTTGTGGGTTTGATCCCGTCAGGGCACACACAAGAATCAACCAATGAATGCATAAATGCATGGAACTATAATTTAATGTTCCTCTCTTCTCTCTCCCCTTTTAAAATCAGTAATAAAAAAAAACAAAACAGATGACAGGCAGTAAAGCAAAGGCTCTTCTCCACCACTCTTGCTTCAGATGTCGCTGCTGCCAGGTCCCCTCCCTAGGAGCCATATGGCTTCCTGTGGTGCCAGTTTCACAGCTGCCAGACCTTCTTGTTTGCTCTCCAGCCCTTCTGGCACCTTTTCAACTCACTTCCCACGTCAGACTCTCACTGGATGGAGGCCTTTGTCTGACCCCTGCTATCTCTCCTCTTCACCATCACACTGTACATCACCCCAGCCCAAATCCTGCTCTCCATATTCCCCAGCCAGACCACAGAGAGACCACAGGTTAGACAAGAGGGTGTTTCTTTATACAAAGATAATCAGCACTATGGATCCACCAGCAGGCTGCTGGGGTTCACAATGGTGCTTCTAGGGCAGTAATCTGAAGGGGTGGGGAGTGGGCGGTCACCGCAGGGGGGAAACACTGCACAGGCCTGGGGACTGCCGAGCACACCGCTGGGAGCTCCTGAACGGCAGACGCAGACACGGGACAATCAAGAGTACCACACAGTGACAGGAAGGGGATGCAGAGCTGGAACCAGCCCCTGGCAGCCACTGACAGCCAAGGCCCTCTTCTCCCAGGTATTCTCTGGGAAGCAGGATAGCAGGTGGGAGAATCCCTGGGCCTGGAGCCAAGAAGCCCAGCTGTGCCGATACAGAGCTAGACAACTCCATGTAAACAGTCTTCATAGTTCTTCAGCTATAAACTAGGGACAATAAAGTGTACTTAAAAGAGTCGTAATAAGGATGAAATAAGGATATATATCAAAGTACTCAACACAGAGCCTGGCACATAGAGGTGTTCAATAAATAATATTTTGTCAAGAAAACCATAACTCAGAGAGGACCTTCTTTAGAAGGCCGAGATGTAGAACAATTTCCCTAAAAATTTCCCATCATGGAATCGGGGCCCGTGAGCCCTCCTTGGAACCTGCAGTCACTGGGGTGGTCAGGATCCCAGAAGACACAATGCCAGGGCAATTGAGGGGAGTAGGCGGCTGGACCCCTAAGGAGGTCCCTGCAGAACCTGGGCAGACACCAGAGGAGTTAGGGGTTGTGCCAAAATGATTCTGCACGTAACACAGGCCGGAGGCGGGCTGGTAGGGAGGCAGGCTGGGCATGTGTCCAGGAGCACAGGCTGGCCGGGAGGCTAGCTTCTGGTCACCGGTGTGCTGCACCTGGGCAACAGGGTGGCTTGGGGACAGGTGAGGGTGGCCGCTCTGTGTGGGGTAGGAGCCGGGCACAGGGGTCAGCCTGGAATGGAACAAGAGAGAAAATGGTCTTTCAGCTAGGAATGCCAAGGCACAGAGCACCCCTAGCTGTCATTCCACGTAAGAAAAGCCTAGAGTCGCTGTACTGCTTAATATTATAATCAACATGCTTTGGACATCTCCTGTAACCGGCTTGGAAGGTTAAACTCAACCAAACAGAAAGCATTCCCAAAGGGAGAAGAGCCTACTTGTGGTGGTGTAGCAAGCCAGCAGGAGGTAGGGATATTGGGCTTGTGACTCAGACCACCTGAGTATAACCTACTCACAGCAGCTTGCAAACCAAATGGAGAGATGGGGACCAGACCACAGTAGTCAGTGGCTGGCTCAGCAATTATACCCAGAGAATGAATCCATCCCTGTGGGAAGGAGGGTGGGAAGGTTCTAATGGAGTGACATGGGGCTTTGTCTGCTGTGGGATTTTCTGTGACTTTAGGAACAAACAATTGCAGCTCAAAGTCCTGGCTGGCAGAAACCAAAGTGACAGATGTGGGGAGCAGCTATCTGTGCTGAGGTTAAAGACCCCAACACAGACACATGTAGCTGGGACCGTGAAGGGAGACACAATCTATGGGTTTCATCCTCTGAACTTTTGTGCAAAGTTCCAAATATGGAAAACTAATGCTAACACCACTACCTGTATACACTTTGATTAAAAGCTGACCTTACAAATCAAATGTACAAATATGTACAGACATGGGATACTTAACAGCACTTCTGTGATTTTTTTTGTGTATTTTTCTGAAGTTGGAAACGGGGAAGCAGTCAGACAGACTCCCGCATGCGCCCGACCGGGATCCACCCGGCATGCCCACCAGGGGTGATGCTCTGCCCATCTGGGACGTCGCTCTGTTGCATCCAGAGCCATTCTAGCGCCTGAGGCAGAGGCCACAGAGCCATCCTCAGCGCCCGGGCCATCTTTGCTCCAATGGAGCCTTGGCTGCGGGAGGGGAAGAGAGAGACAGAAAGGAAGGAGAGGGGGAGGGGTGGAGAAGCAGATGGGCGCTTCTCCTGTGTGCCCTGGCTGGGAATCGAACCCAGGACTCCTGCACGCCAGGCCGACGCTCTACCACTGAGCCAACCGGCCAGGGCCTAACTTCTGCGATATTTTAAAATGTAGAAGTTCTGGCACCAGAAGCTTGACAAGACCCTCCAGGGAGACAAATCTGTCCAGTCATGGCAACTGCCCAAACACACATGCTACAATATTGCCCATGGGTCACTGTCAGGCCATCTGACACCATGTTCTCTTCTGCGTGACTATGGGAGGTCAGGATAATGAGAGACCAAATACCATGAGGAACATGGAAGGAATTGAAAAAGTTACCATGTCCCCACCCAGCTCTGCATGTCATGGTGAAGCAGGTTCACACCTGGCACCAATGAGTCACAGTTACAGAGAGGTGACTGCAGATCAGCGTAGGAGAACTTTCTTATGAGGGCTGCCCTAGAGAGAGCTTCTAGCCACCAGGAATGTAAAGTTAAGGCTGGGTGACCATGACTGCTACCAGCTGTTTTATTATTTTATTTTATACAAGAGGAAGTTTATTTAGAAAGTCATAGAAGTAGAAGAAATGGGCTCAGGAAACAAGTTACAGAGGCTAAGGAAGGGCCCTTTGAGCTTAGGAGAGAGAAGGGTAAAGGCAATAAACTGGGGGATGGGAAAGAGAGGGGAAGGGGGAAAAGGGAGGGGAGGGCATGCTTCCAGGAGGAAGAGCGCCACCTACTAGCTGTTTTTTTTTTTGTTTGTCTTTATAAATAAATTTTTATTTTAATGTGGTGACATCAATAAATCAGAGTACATATATTCAAAGAAAACATGTCCAGGTTATCTTGTCATTCAATTCTGTTGCATACCCATCACCCAAAGTCAGATTGTCCTCCGTCACCCTCTATCTAGTTTTCTTTGTGCCCCTCCCCCACCCCACCTACTAGCTGTTTTAGAGGGGACTCCTTTAGAGTGGGATGCTGCACTTGAGGACCCTTAGTCCTCTCTAGATTCCATGAAAACAATTAGAAGTTAAAAAGCTACAGTTCACTTCATTTTATATTAAACAGTCTGCCATACATTCAGACCCCAGGAATTACTTGCCTGAAGTAGGTGAATGTGCGTTGGTTTTTTGCAGCCCGACCCCCCCCCAAATGTGCCTTTAAAATGGTCAAAGGGGCCCTGGCCGGTTGGCAAGGTGGTAGAGCGTTGGCCTGGCGTGTGGAGGTCCCGGGTTTGATTCCCGGCCAGGGCACACAGGAGAGGTGCCCATCTGCTTCTCCACCCCTCCCCCTCTCCTTCCTCTCTGTCTCTCTCTTCCCCTCCCACAGCCAAGGCTCCACTGGAGCAAAGATGGCCCGGGCGCTGGGGATGGCTCCTTGGCCTCTGCCCCAGGCGCTAGAGTGGCTCTAGTCACGACAGAGTGACGCCCCGGCTGGGCAGAGCATTGCCCCCTGGTGGGCGTGCCAGGTGGATCCCGGTTGGGTGCATGAGGGAGTCTGTCTGACTGCCTCCCCATTTCCAGCTTCAGAAAAATACAAAAATAAATAAATAAATAAATAAAATGGTCAAAGGGCCTTGAGCTGATGAATGCCAAGAAAATTCACTTCCTGAAATATGAGCAGCTTCCAATTTAACCCAAACCCTGTATCTGGCCAGCCATGGAGGGCAAAATTTACTCCACAGATGGATGAAGGCAAAAAAAGGCCACTGACATCCTGACTTGACAGTGATTCCTTCCTTTAGGAGGAACTATTGAAGGAAAGAAAACCTCTAACAGTGTGAAGTCTCAGCATGGACAGAAACCAGAAAAGGACAAGAGGCCAGTGGTGTGGCCCTGTGGAGAGTGAGAAAGCCCTGGAGGCAGGAGACCCTAGTCTAGACTGAGCCTCCTGCCTGTGTAACATGGAGAAAGGCTCTTGTCTTCTTTGGGCCTCCTCTCTAAAAGGAAGGAATGAAGCTACACGAGCTCGACAGCTTGCCTAACACTTCTCATTGAGAGTTAATGAGCCCGGACTAGAAAACAGTAAACCTCACCTTCTATTGCTTGGTGGCCAAGAAAACCCTACCTTTCGGGTCTTGGGTTGTGTGACCTCCAAAGTCAGGGTCAACTGTATGGATGGTCTCTGCTTCTTACCTCTGAGCCACGCTAGACCCAATCCAACCTGCAGAGTGCTTCTCTGTGCTAAGGGCTGGTAATAACACTAGATAGGGCCACTCCCTCCCGCAGTCTGCCACAAGTCACAGTGCCTCCAATGCCTTCCCCTTCCCATTACTGCTCGCTCCCTACTTTAGATGCAGTTGGGCAGAATCTAGAGTGCTCAGAAGACATCTGTGCATAGATTTTCTGGGCCCAGGGCTATTCTTCTTTTCCCATGACAGTGAACCAGTCACACCTGGAACTGCTTTAAGAATAAGATTTAAGAGTTCTGTAACTTACTTCCGGCTCTGGGCTGCCCTTCTTTCAGCTGAAGAACCTGAGATGTACTTGAATATTGGAATCCTCCTCATAAGGCTGAAAGGGATCTTCTGGTCGAGCTTCATGGCTACTCGCTCTGGGAGGTCGAGGGAATAGCAGTATGTGAGGCCATCTGAGGTTGGCACATTAAGTAAAACTGGAGGCAGCTAAAGACCGAAGGGCTGAACACTCCCCGGAGAATACAAGTTCCCACATTTATTATACAGGGGCATTAGTGTTTTTCCACCATAAAATCTGACTGGGATTTCAAGCTCAGGGGAAAGCAAGAATTGAGTTCCATGCCCATACCTCAGAGGTAACAGGACCCAGCAAAAGGAGAGGGCAGATAAGTGCTAACACTTCATCTTCCCCTATGCCAACCCTCCCTATCTTGAGCCCCTCTAACCCCTTCAATCGGTCATAAGCCAGCACACACCTCTGTCCTTGTAGTGGGATGAGGCAGGAGGCTGTCCTAGTATCTTATGGAGGGGACTGATATCTTCCTGTACTTTGTCCCAAAAAGAAGGCACCTTGCCTCAGTATGACCAAATGTGTTTCATGTGGGCCTCTTTGGCAACACTTCCCCCGCACTGTCACTACCGCCAGGGATGTGATCACACTCTGGTCGTCTGACCTGTCAGCCCACCACTGCCTAGGTCAAAGGTTTAGGCATCACCCATCCATACATCCATCCATACTTTCAACAAATATTTACTGAACCTCTAACATATACCAAGAACTAAGTGATAAGTGCCAGGCAAGGAATAAGTAATTTTTGGAATAAGTGGTGATAAGCAAAAGCTGACTTATGGAAGACCCTATTGGGTACCCTAAACTGGTCTAGAGAGATCACAGAAGGTTTTCTCTATGGAAGTAATGTGTACGATGAACCCTAAATTGTGAGTACCGATAGCTAGAAGAGGGGTAGTGGTAGAGAGAAAACTGCTCCACAGATGCATCAAAATAAAGTTGCTCCTTTAGGCAGTGTTCTTAATTTGAATGCTACTGGCATTTTCAGCAAGACAATTCTTTGCTGGGCTTGGGCCATTTCACTCATTACAGGACATTTAGCATCCCTGGCCATCAGATATTAAATGGCAGTAGCAGCTAGTCACTGTGATAACCAAAAAATGCACCTGTATATTTCTAAATTATTTCAGGAAGGACAGTCTATTTCCAAATATTGATTCCTGGTGACAACCAATTATATAAGGAAGTCAAAAATTGTCATGGTTGGCCCTGGCCGGTTGGCTCAGTGGTAGAGCGTCGGCCTGGCGTGCAGAGGTCCCGGGTTCGATTCCCGGCCAGGGCACACAGAAGAGGCACCCATCTGCCTCTCCACCCCTCCCCCTCTCCTTCCTCTCTGTCTCTCTCTTCCCCTCCCGCAGCGAGGCTCCATTGGAGCAAAGATGGCCCAGGCGCTGGGGATGGCTCCTTGGCCTCTGCCTCAGGTGCTAGAGTGGCTCTGGTCGTGGCAGAGCGATGCCCCGGAGGGGCAGAGCATCGCCCCCTGGTGGGCGTGCCGGGTGGATACTGGTCGGGCACATGCGGGAGTCTGTCTGACTGTCTCTCCCTGTTTCCAGCTTCAGAAAAATACAAAAAAAAAAAAAATTGTCATGGTTGATGACTTCAGAATGATCTCAAGAAGTGGAAATGCATGCTCTGCTTCTTACTCTGATATAGTAATACTAGAATAGCCCTCCACCAAAAATAACTATAAAACAGGATATATTATTTTATACAATTGTGGCAATAAACACTGCCAGGCTGTAATACCTAAGAAAAGTGAAATAAATGAATGAGCCACAAAATCAAGCTGGCTTTCTGCCTGTAGGCACTTTCCAAACTACAGCATAGGAAGGGGAAATCAGGCATAAGACAGGATTTTTTGCTAAGTTGCAGAGACAGAGTTCAGAGAGGAAAATGTGCCTAGGATTTATAGGTCGGAGTAACAGAGAGAAGGGAGCTGCTCATAGAAGGACCTCCAGAAATATGCAGAGCAATTCCCTGAGTTTTTAGCTGCACATACAGAGGCCAAGACTCCTCAAGCCAGGCAAAGAACAGCTACTGAGGAAACAACTATAAACTTAACAACTTTTGAAGCTCACACAGACAGGGACATGCTCAAACTCACTGAACACCCAGGGCATTCAGAAGAGACCACCAAAAAGCCAATGCCTTAACAAGTAAATTAACTACCTAGCAGGAAACATATCAACATTTTAAAGGAAAAAAAACAAAATTCAGCTCTCAACAATGTAACATCCATAATCTATAGCATAAAATAAAAAATTACAAAACAAGTAAAGAAGCAAGAAAATGGGGTCCATAATCAGGAAGAAAATCAGTAAAAAAAAAAATAGATCCAGAAATGACAGAGATGATGGTATTAACAGACAAGTACTTTTAAACAACTTTTACAAACCTGTAAGTATACACGCTTACACAAAACATAAATATAATGAAAAGATAAATAATCTCAATACAGAAATAAAAACTATTCAGTAAAAACTGAATGGATCTCTTGAGCTTAAATATAAAACACAACAAAAAACTAACTGGATGGGTTTAACAGCAGAAGACCTTACAGAAGAAAAGATCATTGAACTTCAAGGCAGTGTGATAGAAACTATCCAAACTGAAATGTAAAGGGAAAAAAGGGCAAAAATATAAAAAAATAAATAAATAGGGCTTCAAGGACCTAGTGAACAATCAAGTAGTCTAACTGGCACCTAAAAGAGGAGAAAGAAGGATAGAAAAAAAAATACTTGGAAAAATATTCTTTTAATTTTTAAAAATTTTTTCTTATTTTTCTCAAGTGAGAAGCAGGGAGGAAGCAAACAGACTCCCACATGCACCTGACTGGGACCCATCCAGCATGCCCACCAGGGGGCAATGCCCTTGCCCATCTGGGGCATTGCTCTGCTGCAATCAGAGCCATTCTAGCACCTGAGGCAGAGGCCATGAAGCCATCCTCAGCGCCTGGGCCAACTTTGCTCCAATGGAGCCTTGGCTGTGGGAGGGGAAGACAGAGATAGAGGGAAAGGAGAGGGGGAAGGGTGGAGAAGCAGATGGGCACTTCTGTGTGCCCTGGCAGGGAATCAAACCAGGGACTTCCACATGCCAGGCTGACAAACTACCGCTGAGCCAACCGGCCAGGGCCTATATATTCTTTTTAGGTGTGATGAAACTCTAAACTCACATTTCCAAGATTAATGACTCAAAGCAAGGTTAACACAAAGAAAAAACTCCAAGGCACATGATATATATCTAAAAACTAATGATAAAGAAAAAATTGTGGAAGGAGCCAAAGAAAAACATATAATTACACAGGAAAACAATAAAAATGATTGTTGATTTCTCATCAGAAACAGTACAAACCAGAAGTAAGCCAATGACATCTTTAAAAGTGAAAGATCAGATAAGGCTAAAATCCTATATTTAGTGAAATAAAACATTTGTAGATAAGCAAAAGCTGAGAGAATTTTTTTTCTTTACAGAGACAGAGTCAGAGAGAGGGACAGACAGATAGGAACGGAGAGATGAGAAGCATCAATCATTAGTTTTTTGTTGCACATTGCAATGCCTTAGTTGTTCATTGATTGCTCTCTCATATGTGCCTTGACTGTGGGCCTTCAGCAGACTGAGTAACCCCTTGCTCGAGCCAGTGACCTTGGGTCCAAGCTGGTAAGCTTTGCTCAAACCAGATGAGCCTGAGCTCAAGCTGGCAACCTCGGGGTCTTGAACCTGGGTTCTCGGCATCCCAGTCTGATGCTCTATCCACTGAGCCACCGCCTGGTCAGGCAAGCTGCGAGAATTTTTTTACCAGCATATCCACTCTACAAGAAATGTTAAAAGAAGTTCTCCAGGCTAAAGGAAAATGATACCAGATGGAAATTCAGATCTACACAAAAGAATGATGAGAATTAGAAATGGTAAATATATGAGTAAATGTTGCTTTTATAATTTAAAAATATAGCCTGACCTGTGGTGGCGCAGTGGATAAAGCGTCGATCTGGAAATGCTGAGGTCGCCGGTTTGAAAACCTGGGCTTGCCTGGTCAAGGCACATATGGAAGTTGATGCTTCCAGCTCCTCTCCCCTTCTCTCTCTGTCTCTCCTCTCTTTCTCTCTCTGTCTCTCCCTC
This sequence comes from Saccopteryx leptura, assembly GCF_036850995.1. NCBI lineage: Eukaryota > Metazoa > Chordata > Mammalia > Chiroptera > Emballonuridae > Saccopteryx > Saccopteryx leptura. The sequence continues at coordinate 191,313,518 of NC_089506.1, forward strand.
TCCTCTCTAAAAATGAAAAAAAAAAAATATATATATATATATATATAATTTAAAAATATGTTTAAAACAAAAGTAATAGCATTAAATTAAAAGTAAAAGCAATGTATTATGAGGTTTATAACATGAAGTAAAATGTATGACAACAATGGCCCTGGCTCGTTGGCTCAGTGGTAGAGCATTGGACTGGTGTGGAAGTCCCAGGTTTGATTCCCAGTCAGGGCACATAGAAGAAGTGACCATCCGCTTTTTTACCCCACCCCCTCTCGCTTCTCTCTCTCTACCCTTCCTGCAGCCATGGCTCAAATGACTCGAGCAAGCTGGCCTGGGGCGCTGAAGATGGCACTATGGCCTTGCCTCAGGCACCAAAATAGCTCATTTGCCAAGCAACGTAGCAGCTGCCCCAGATGGGCAGAGCATCCCCAGGTAGGGGGCTTGCTGGGTGGATCCCAGTCGGGATACATGCAAGAGTCTGTCTCTCTGCCTCCCCATCTCTTACTTTAAAAAAATGTATAACAACAGGTAGACTTCATCCCAACAGTATTAATAATTACACTAAATATAAATGAGCTAAACATGACACTTAAAAGGCAAAGACTAGCCTGACCTGTGGTGGTGCAGTGGATAAAAGCGTCAACCTGGAAACGCTGAGGTTGCCAGTTCAAAACCCTGGGCTGGCCTGGTCAAGGCGCATATGGGAGTTGATGCTTCCTGCTCCTCCTCCCCCCTTCTCTCTCTCTCTCCCCTCTCTATAATGAATAAATAAAATCTTAAAAAAAAAAAAAGGCAAAGACTGGAGAACCAACTATATGCTATCTACAAAAAAATGCTTTGAATATAAAGACGTTAAAAATGTATGGATGGAAGTGATGGCAGGTAGCTCAGTTGATTACTGTTGTCCCAATATGCCAAGTTTGCAGGTTTGATCACTAGTCACGGCACATACAAGTCAACCAATGAATGTACAAATAAGTGGAACAAATTGATGTTTCTCTTTTCCTCTCTCACTTCCTCTCTTTAAAAGTGATAAACACATTTTTTAAAAATTCTAGCTTAAAATATATACATATAAGGATAGAAAAATATACACCATGTAAATCCCAATTTAAAAAAAGCAGAAAGTTGTAATAACTATATTAGTATCAGACAACAAAGACTTTAGGGCAAAGAATATTAACAAAGTTTAACTTTTAAAAATTTTTTTATTGATTTTAGTGAGTGAGGAAGGGAGAGGGAGAGAGAGACAGACAGACTAATCGATCTGTTCCTGTATGTGTCCTGCCTAGGGATTCAACCAGCAACCTCTGTGCTTCTAGACGATGCTCTAACCAACTGAGCTATCTCACCAGGGCTTAAAATTTAAGAGGGTCAATTTCATAATGGTAAAGTGGAAACTTATTACGATGACATAATAACCCTAAATGTGTATGCATAATAGTTTCAAAATATTTGAAGCAAAAATTTACAAGAACTAAAAGAAAAAAATAGACAAATCCACAATTTGATTTTTGAGAGAGAGAAGGGAGACAGAAAGAGGCAGATATAAGAAGCATCAACTCATAGTTGTGGCACTTTTGTTGTTCATTGACTATTTCTCAAACATGCCTTGACCGGTGGGCTCAAGCTGAGCCAGTGACCCCTTGCTCAAGCCAGTGACTTTGGGTTTAAGCCAGAAACCTTTGGGCTCAAGCCAGCAACCTTGGGATCATGCTGATGATCCCATGTTCAAGCCAGCAATCCCATGCTCAAGCTGGCAACCTCACAGTTTCATACCTGGGATCTCAGTGTCCCGGGGTCGACATTCTGTCCACTGTGCCACCAGCAGTCAGTCAAATCCACAATTTTAGTTGGAGAGTTCAACAGTCCTCTCAAAAATTGAGAAAGTATAAGAATATAGAAGGCTTGAACAATATCAACACCGTGACCTAACTGACATATAAACACTATATCCAACTTCAGAATGCACATTCTCTTCACATACTCAAAGAGCTTTCACCAAGTTATACCAAATGCTGGGCCAGGCTGATTTAAAAGGATTGTAATACTACAAAGGATGTTCTCTGACCTCATGAAATAAAATTAGAAATCAGTAACAAAAAGAAATCTGGAAAATCACCAAATATTTAGAAATTAAGCAACTCACTTATAAATAACACAAGTCAAAGAAGAAATACCAAGGAAAAGTAGAAAATACTTTTAACTGAGTGACAGTAACACAATATATCAAAATTTGTGGGATGTAGCTAAAGTAGTGCTTATAGGGGAGTATTTAGGTTTAAACTTTTATATTAGGAAAAAGGTTTAAAATCAATAAAATTAAATTAAAAATAGAAAATAAGAGCTATGTTAGCAATATATATTTATTTATATACTACCTACCCTAATAGCTACTTGAACCACAAATTAAAGGAGATTTCAGGAAGATACATATCCTCAACACTACCAATTCTTTTGTTTAAAAAAGTAACCCATTTTACATTTTAGATTCCCCCCAATTGCCAAAATATTTATACAAGGGATGTAAGGTTTAATCTCAGTGTTAACCATCCAAATGGTAACAGCTTATCATTAAAAAAAGTTTTGTGGCCCTGGCCGGTTGGCTCAGTGGTAGAGCGTTGGCCTGGTGTGCAGGAGTCCCGGGTTCGATTCCCGGCCAGGGCACACAGGAGAAGCGCCCATCTGCTTCTCCACCCCTCCCCCTCTCCTTCCTCTCTGTCTCTGTCTTCCCCTTCTGCAGCCGAGGCTCCACTGGAGTAAAGTTTGCCCCGGCGCTGAGGATGGCTCTGATTGTGGCAGAATGACGCCCCAAGATGGGCAGAGCATCGCCCCCTGGTGGGCATGCGGGTAGATCCCGGTCAGGCGCATGCGGGAGTCTGTCTGACTGCTTCCCCGTTTCCAACTTCGGAAAAATACAAAAAAAAAAAAAAAAAAAGTTTTGTTCTTTTCTGAGAAAAAGACTAAACCAAACAAAAATAAAAAACAAACCTATTCCCTGTTCCTTTTATAGAACATCTCTAGTATAGGGGTAATTCACAATCTTCCTATGGACATTCTTAACACAATTAGTCAAATGGATATTTACACCTTAGTTTATAAGAAAAATATCAAATCAGAATATTTTACTAACTGGTAGTACTAAGCTGGCATGAAGAGATAGCTATGTTGATATTTTCCAGACAAGGAAATTCAGGCCTACAAAAGGCAAGCTACCCACCCAAGGCCATGTTTTTCAAGGCTGAAGCTAAAACCTAGATTACCTACATCTAGCCCTGTGGCTCTACCTATGTGAACCCTCCCCCAAACCCTTCAACTTAATTCACCCTTTGGGATATTACTGTTTTACAATTCCCTTCGAGAAAGGATACACGCTAGCCCAATTCCAAGTCCACAGACGTTACTGAGAAAGGAGGTCTGGGGAATGAGCCAGGACGCACACAGAAGGAGCCACGGCACCAGCATTGAGGGCACAACAATGCCAAACACCAGGGCCCTCTTCATCCGAGAGCGAACAGCGTTGACTCCCAGCATGGCAAAAGCCACTGGGGTGAAACCTCTGGCATCCTCCACCTCCCCCAGCTTCGACAGCGATGATACAGCTTCAAATGACAAGAAGATGATAGCGCAGAAAAGGGCGAAGATCACGGTGAAGAAGCAGTGACGGACGGTGCCCACGGTTCTCTCAAAATTGCCACCGAAGCGCCAGATGATGATAGCACCGCAGAGCAGGGAGATTGGATTCTCATAGACAAAGATGTACGTCACCAGCCTGTAAACTGCAGAGGGAGCTGGGTTAGAGGCCTGACAGTGGGTTGCTCCAAGGTGGGAAAGACAGGTTACAACCCACCTAGAAAGGGGGAGTGGCCCCTGTAACAGAACACTGAGCGCCAGTGAAAATCAGCAGCTAAGATAAGCAGTGGGAAGCAACAATGAACCCAAGACTTAAAGCAGATGCATGAATGTCTAAATCCCTGCTCTTTCCCACACCTGGAATTAGTCTTATCAGTGACTGATTTCCATGTGGAAAAAGAAAGTAACACTTTTTAGCATGGGATGGTCTTTAAATTTGTAATTTGTGTTTTATGCCCCCTTTTTAGGTTTTAATACTGACCTATCTCACCAGGCAGTTTGAGGGTTAATTAATTGTAACAGCATCAAGGTAGATTGAGTGGGTGTCCCTTAACACTCTGTGTGCCAGTCTCCTCGGCTGTAATCCTGACCTCTCCTTCCATAGTGGCTGTTCAGAGGAAGAAAAAAGTGACCATAAATTATTTTGCACCTATAAAGATTATCACTATAATCTAGATATAAAAGATATAAAAATGATCACCAATCATATAGATATAAAACTCAGAAGTCTTCCTTGAAAATGCTTACCCAATCCTACAGGTAGAGGGATATTTTATGTGCAATAAGACAGCGAAGAATTTCACTTTTATTTTTCTAAAAGCAGTTAGTCATCTCTCACATATTTTTACGTCCTTGTAGGCCAAAACATTAAACTGAAGGAGGGGCACTGGTGAAGTGGCAGTAATATTGGACTTCGGTGCCGAAAGGCTTGGAGTGGAATCTTGGCTCTATCTGCACTGGCTGGCTGAGTTTGGTCAAATCATGGACCCTCATGGCTTCAGTTTCCTCAATATGAATGAAGTAACAAGATTACACTTGAGGCCTTCGAGGTCTTTTATGTGTCTAATACTCACATGCTAATGAACTCCACACTTAGAGAAGCTGTAAATTAAAGAAAAAGGGGGAGCTCAGTTTAGGCTGACATTTTGCACCTATGACATGCTCTGTGTCCTGATTGGGTGAGGGAAAGTTTTAGATTTGAGCAGGGAAGCAGGCAGTCTCCAAGTACTGTATAGTGAATATTCTAGAAGCAACTCTGTATAATTTGGGGGCTATATTCCCCAAAGCTCCAGTTCCAAAACATCATACAATAAAAAAAATCTTTTTTCCTGGGTTCTGTCTTAACTGTATGACTTAATAGCTCTGTGCTTCTCTGCATTAAGCCTTAGTTTAAATAATGGGCAACAATAAAGCCTATGTCATGGGATTATCGAGAGGATTAGAGTGTGCTTTGCAAAACGGCAAGAGTTCACATAAATTTCCCATTTTCCACTCTAGAAGATAATGGAATTTTACGAGATGTTTATACTTAATCGGTCTGCAAAATTTTTTTGCCCCAAAGAAAACACCTCTCCCAAAGCACAAGATGACCGTCTCCATGAGTTGGGAATCTGAGTCAGAATAAAGATACAAACGAAGATGCAGAAGAAATCCTAAACCTCAAGAGTCCAGAACGCTTAAAGGGGGTAGCCACAGATAAAGCTCTAGTGCCTTGCTGAAGGCGAGAAAAATAATTTCAGTGGGAGTTAGGACCTAAAGCAGTCGTGTGTATGACAAGAGACGGGGATAGGAAGGAAATAATCCTTCTCCTCAGAGAGTGAGCATGGGTGAATGAAGCCTGTTTGCTAGCGAATGTATGTGGGGGCCTTGATCAGTCCCGTGGCGGCAGGTTAGGAAAAGGTCATAGTGATAACGAAAATGGGACTCTGGAAAGACAAAGAAGTAGAATACCGGGCTGGTACTCCGGGGCGGAGAGAATGATGATGCGTACCGAGTAGCTAAAGGTAAGGTCTAATGGCGTGGTACTAGGAAGCCAAAGTTCAGGGCCTGGCGAGGTCGGAGGAAATGGTCTGACACCCGGGGCCCGGCCCCGCCCTGCTCACCTTGCCAATTGCGCAGACAATCGGACCTCAGCGAGAGGCCGGAGGGCGGCAGGGGCTGCTGCAGCAGGAAAAGGCGGGGTCCGGACACCACTAGCGAGAGCAGCGCGGTGAAGAAGGTGGCGGGTGGCACTTCGGGACACAAAAGCCAGTTCCGACACCTGGATTCCGAAGCCGCCATGGCCGCCACAGCAGCGGTGCCTAGCGGACACCAACCACTTGGGGGCTCCTTCCGCCTCCAGGCGGCTGTCTCCCTTGGCAACAGCGGCGGAGAGTGCCGGAAGCCCCGCCTCCCCAGGCCCCGCCTGCACCAAACTGCCCAATCCGGTCGCGCGGACCAGCTTTCCCCGCGCGCCCGCAGCGGGAAGCACTGCTCGGCCCTCTGTCTGAGCGGACTTGTGGCTCAGCCGGGCTTTGATGTGGTGCTGCTTTGATGCTCGGATTTGGATATCGGCATCTCCGCCTTAGAGACCTAATGACTCTCGTCCCTTGTGATTTACAGAGCGCGCACGCTCTTTCTCCCTTTCCCCCTTTCTCTTCCCCTTTTTCTCTATTACACACACACACACCTCCCTCTCTTTATTCCTGTTACATGGATGAGGAAATTGAGATCTGGGGAGGTCCCTGAGTAATTCAGTTAAATGGCAAAGACTTAATTAGAACTAAGGCCTTCCCGCTGCTGAGGAACAGGTGGGGGCCCAGACACCTGCGCCATGGCTTGGATTTAGCCAAGAGTACCGTCAGCCTTCGTTGGCTGGGTTGGTGAGGCAGGAGCGTGAGATTAGAGAGGGAGTCTGAAGACACTGAAGTTAGGAATGTAATATAACATATTAATAATCAAAATATATTTTAGCATTTCAAATTTGAAAAGCGCTTTCGCCAGAGAACAGCCAGCTGTTTAAGGTAGAACATTGTGTTGGGCAGATAAAATATATTATGCTCACTTGTTAAAGATGGCGCTGCCCACGTGGAAGCCTGTCACCCAGGTGATATTAATGTGTGTTGGGGGGGAGGGGGCTGTGGGCAGGCAAGATCCTTGTAGCCTGGGGCTTGGTTTAGGACTAAGCCTTTGCCACCCTTTTTGATGTGGGGTGGTGCAATCCCATCATGCTTCAGATAAGTGACTTTGTATTAGAGCAGGGGTCCCCAAACTACGGCCCCGTTGCACTTACGGGGATTCAGCTAGTTCCCTGATTCATTTCAATTGTAAGCGCCTGAGCGCTTACAATTGAAATAATGTGCCCGCTGCTATACAGGAATTCTCTTTCCTGTATTGCGCTCGGCGCTCACTGTCCTACCTAGATGATCACGTCGCGACGTTGTAGCGCACGACGTGCGTATCTAGGCCTGACAGACTGAAGACCGAGGCGCGGGGTCCACAGCGCGGCAGCGGCTAGCGCACTAGGTAAGTATATTTTTTATTTATTTTTTAATTGGATTTTAAAAATGGACCTACATTGTGGGCAGAGACCTGAACCTACATGGGAGGCAGAGACCTGGATCTACATGGGGGGCAGAGACCTGGACCTACATGGGAGGCAGAGACCTGGACCTACATGGGAGGCAGAGAACTGGACCTACATGAGGGGCAGAGACCTAGATCTACATGGGGGGGCAGAGATCTGGACCTATATGGGGACAGAGGGCATGGACCTACATAGGGGGCAGAGGGCATGGACCTACATGAGGGGCAGAGGGCATGGACCTACATGGGAGGCAGAGACCTGGATCTACATGAGGGCAGAGACCTGGACCTACATGGGGGGCAGAGGGCATGGACCTACATGGGGGGGGCAGAGGGCATGGACCTACATTGTGGGCAGAAACCTGGACCTACATGGGAGGCAGAGGCCTGGACCTACATGAAGGGCAGAGAGCATGGGACCTATATGGAGGGGCAGAGAGCATATATATATATATATATATATATATTGGTATTTAACTATTATCAATTTGAAATCCCTAGGAAACAATGACGTCAAGAAAGAGAAAAATTGACTCAGAGTGTATATTCAAAGAACAGTGGACTTATGATTACTTTTTCATGCAGTACAAGGAAAGAGCTGTGTGTTTGATATGTCAGAATATAGTGTCTGTGTTCAAAGAGTATAATTTGCGTCGACACTATCAAACTCAACATAAAGATAAATATGATTGTTTGGTTGGAGATGTGAGAAAAGATAAAACATTAAAACTGAAAAATTCACTGTCAACTCAGCAAAATACTTTTGTGAAGCAGAAGCAGCTAAATATTTCATCACTGCGAGCAAGTTTTCAAGTTGCCAAGCTAATAGCGTGCGCTGGCAGACCATTCGTGGAGGGAGAATTTGTTAAAGAGTGCCTTCTTTCTGTTGCCAAAGAGATGTGTCCAGAAAAGGCAGACTTATTTAGTACAGTTAGTCTTTCAGGATCTACAATAACATGAAGGATTGAAGAAATGGGGGACAATTTGCATCAGCATTTGCAAAACTCTGTGAGAAAACTTTCTTATTTTTCCTTGGCACTCGACGAGAGCAATGATGTTCGTGATTCTGCACAACTTCTAATTTTTATTCGTGGGATGAATGACAATTTCGAAGTCACAGAAGAGCTTGCTGCACTGCAAAGCATCAAAGGAACAACTATGGGAGAGGATATCTATGAAAAGGTTTCCCAAACTGTGAAGGATTTGGAGCTGGACTGGGCTAAACTATCCAGTGTGACAACTGATGGTACGCCTAATGTGGTGGGGCCTAAGAAAGGAGTAATTGCTCGCATTAACCTAGAGATGGACAAACTTAACCATTCTCATCCAATAGCCATACACTGCCTCATCCACCAACAAGCGTTATGTAGTAAATCACTGAAGTGGGACTCTGTTATGAAAATTGTGGTACGTTGTGTTAACTTCATTAGAACTAATGCACTAAACCACAGGCAATTTCAGGAATTTCTGTCTGAGCTAAATGTGGCCTATGAAGATGTTCTGTACTACACCGAAGTCCGTTGGCTGAGTTGAGGGAGAGTTTTGAGACATTTCTATGACTTACTTCCACAGATTACAGCTTTTATGCTTTCAAAAAACAAAGAGGCCCTGGCCAGTTGGCTCAGTGGTAGAGCGTCGGCCTGGCGTGCGGGGGACCCAAGTTCGATTCCCGGCCAGGGCACACAGGAGAAGCGCCCATTTGCTTCTCCACCCCCCCTCCTTCCTCTCTGTCTCTCTCTTCCCCTCCCGCAGCCAAGGCTCCATGGGAGCAAAGATGGCCTGGGCGCTGGGGATGGCTCCTTGGCCTCTGCCCCAGGCGCTAGAGTGTCTCTGGTCGCGGCAGAGCGGCGCCCCAGAGGGGCAGAGCATCGCCCCCTGGTTGGCAGAGCATCACCCCTGGTGGGCTTGCCGGGTGGATCCCGGTCGGGCGCATGCGGGAGTCTGTCTGACTGTCTCTCCCCATTTCCAGCTTCAGAAAAATACAAAAAAAAACAAAAACAACAAAAAAAACACAAAGAAGTACCAGAGCTCAATGACGCAGAATGGAAATGGCACCTCGCCTTTCTGACAGATGTAACAGAGCTACTCAACAGTTTCAATGTGCAACTTCAAGGAAAAGGGAAGCTCATCTGTGATATGCAATCACATGTAAAAGCATTTGAAGTAAAATTAGGCCTCCTTATTAAACAAGTGAAGGAGGAAAATTTCTGCCATCTCCCCTTAACTCAAAATCTGTTAGCGGAAAAACCCTTGATTGCATTCCCAAAAGAAGTATATGTGGATTCACTGGAAAAGTTGCAAAAGGAGTTCCAATTTAGATTTAAAGAGCTTCATCTCCATGAACAGGACATTCAGCTTTTCCGTAACCCATTTTCTATTGACATTGAAAATGTGGATTCAATTTACCAAATGGAACTGGCTGAACTGCAGAATTGTGACTCTCTGAAAGACGCATTCAAGTCAAACAACTTGCCTAATTTCTATGCCTCTCTCTCATCAGAGACATATCCTAATATCAGGAACCATGCTCTTAAAATGTCAACAATTTTTGGCAGCACTTATGTCTGCGAACAGACATTTTCTAGGATGAAAAATTTAAAATGTCCAACCCGATCTAGACTAACCGATGAACACTTGCATCATTTGTTGCGGCTAGCAGTGACAAATATGGAACTGGACATTGACTATCTGATTAGCCAAAAGCAAGCCCATAGTTCCCATTGAAATGTTGGTAAGTTTGTTGATTAAAATTTACTTGTTCTTTATTTTAAATATTGTATTTGTTCCTGTTTTGTTTTTTTACTTTAAAATAAGATGTGTGCGGTGTGCATAGAGATTTTCATAGTTTTTTTAGTCCTGCCCTCCAACGGTCTGAGGGCCAGTGAACTGGCCCTCTGTGTAAAAAGTTTGGGGACCCCTGTATTAGAGACTTCCCTGTTTTGTATATTGGATTAAAGGTTTTGATTTCTGCACTATAAAGTGGGGCAGACCGGGAGCTTGCTCTCTCAGGTCCTGAGATTAACATTAGAGAGGAGAGCAGGGAAAGGCCATGTGGAGGAGGCCAGGAGAAGTAGCCAAGATGGTAGAGTGCTGAGTGAGAAGCCAGTTTGTGCAGAGTTTGTGCAGGGAGAAGGAAGGAGATGGGGAACAGAGATGAATAAGTCTGGTGAGCTGTAAACCTTTGATTCTAGGAAACTCGGATAAGTCAGTGGCTTTGTGAGCACTGAATGAGTGGGTTTTGGAGCCCAGTGTGTGTTTTTACTTGCCCGCCGGGTGCAAGCTAGGATTAAAGATGATGCCCACCAGTTCTTGGCTCTGTTGTTTCATTACCGTCTGTCCAAATCCAATGTGAACCTGCATGTGAATGGCCACGATGGCGGCTTTTGGCTTCACAACTGGAATATTGTTTTCCTGATTACAGATGCTACAGTAGTTGAGGCAATTTGCCCAAGGTTTCAAGTAGGAAGTAGTAGTGTTGTAAAGTAAATAAATCCACAAATCCGTGGGTTTTCGTAGAGGCACGTAGTCCAAATAAGTCTTTGAAAAGTTTTATTAAAGGAGGAAATGTATTAAATATGCCAGCTGCATATGGCTGACACAGGGCAACAGACCCAAATTGTGCAGCCCCCAAAAACAGTTCAGGGGCTGTTTATATACTCCTAATTATACTTGGGAGGGGAGAAAACCTGACATCACTGCGTAAGTTTATACTTTTTGTTTAGAGATACATTAATTACATGCTTTCAGGAGGGGAGAGGTGGTTTCCATGGGAACAAATGCCTGCAAATGGTCCATCAGCCCAAGAAAAGATTTAATTCTTTTCTCCCTACACCTGGCTAGCCATTGACCCTTCTCCCATAGGTATGGGGGAAGGTCAGGGAATCCAAGTCTCCTTCCTCTTTCTGCATTTACAACACAATGCCGTCTTGGTCACAAATATAAGAATTACTTTCAAAATCTCTCTTTGCACGTGTACGGCCAGTATCCAGGGCCACTATCACAGCCACCTGGCCCATACAGGTTCGCATTGGATTTGGACAGATGGTAATGACACAACGGAGCCACGAACTGGTGGGCCATCATCTTTAATCCTAGCTTGCACCAGCGCGCAAGTAAAAACACACACTGGGCTCCAAAACCCACTCATTCAGTGCTCACAAAGCTACTGACTTATCTGAGTTTCCTAGAATCAAAGGTGTCTACCTCACCAGCCTCACTCTCCTTTGTTCCCCTTCTCCTTCTCTCTGCACAAACTCTGCACTAACTGGCTTCTCTTTCAGGACTCTGCCATCTTGACTGCTTCTCCTGATCTCCTCCACATGGCCTTCTCTACTCTCCTCTCTAATGCTAATCTCAGGAACCGAGAGAGAGCAAGCTCCCAGTCTGCCGCACTTTATAGTGCAGAAATCAAAACCTTTAATTCAATATACAAAATAGGGAAGTCTCTAATACAAAGTCACTTATCTGAGGCATGATGGGATTGCACCACCCCACATCAAAAAGAGTGGAAAAGGCTTAGTCCTAAAACCAAGCCCCAGGCTACAAGGATCCTACTTGCCCATAGCCCGCCCCCAACACACATTAATATTGTTGGAATCCATGGGAGTCCAAAAGACCAGAGTAACAGGCTTTATTGAAAGGAAGAAAGGAACCCTGCTGGGCACTTCTCCCGGGGAGAAGAGCACCGGTACAAGCTAGGGGGAAGAATTTATAGGGTAAAAGGAGAGTCTCGAGCAAGTGGGTGTTGAATCAAAAGCCCTGGTATGTCCGGAATGCTCCTCCTTGGGGGGTGTAAAGCCAGAAGCCACGGCCACTATCAAAGCAGCCTCCTGGCCTATGCAGGTTCACATTGGATTCGGACAGTCGGTAAAGAAACAACGGAGCCACAAACTGGTGGGCCATAGTCTTTAATTCTAGCTTGCACCCGGCGGGCAAGTAAAAACACACACTGGGCTCCAAAACCCACTCACATTCAGTGCTCACAAAGCCACTGACTTATCCGAGTTTCCTAGAATCAAAGGTTTCTAGCTCACCAGCCTTATTCTCCTCTGTTCCCCATCTCCTTCCTTATCCCAGATACAAAACTCGGATAAGTCAGTAGCTTTGTGAGCACTGAATGAATGGGTTTTAGAGCCCAGTGTGTGTTTTTACTTGCCCGCTGGGTGCAAGCTAGGATTAAAATGATGGCCCACCAGTTTTGGGCTCCGTTGTTTCTTTACTGACTGTCCGAATCCAATGCTAAACTGCATGGGCCAGGAGGTTGTGATGGTGGCCGTGGCCACTGGCTTCACAGTGTTTAGTATTAAAAAAGAACCATACAATTTTTCAGACATAAAGCATTGGGACATATTTAAGTGAATACTCTGTGCATTTAACTGCTTATAACACAGCAATGGGCACAGAAATTAATTAAGGTTTTACTCAACAGTATGCAAAATGTAAATCAAAAGTGTAGTGGAACTGCTAAAAATATTAAATGGGAACTTAGGCTGCTGGAAGGAAGTCTGGGCCTTCCACAGAGTAAGGGGGTGTTGGGCAGAGTAAGGCCACATGGAGAAGAGAGGCAGCCAAGATGGTGGAGTGCTGAAAGAGAAGCCAGTTAGCGCAGAGTCTGTGTAGAGAGAAGGAGATGGGGAACAAAGAAGAATGAGCCTAGTGAGCTAGACACCTTTGATTCTAGGAAATTCGGATAAGTCAGTAGCTTTGTGAGTGCTGAATGAGTGGGTTTTGGAGCCCAGTGTGTGTTTTTACTTGCCCGCCTGGTGCAAGCTAGGATTAAAGATAATGGCCCACAAATTCATGGCTCTGTTGTTTCATTACCGTCTGTCCGAATCCAACGTGAACCTGCATGGGCTGGGCGGCTGTGATGGTGGCTGCGGCAACTGGCTTTACAGAGGGTGATGGTCCCATCTCTGGGCCAATCAGTCCACTCCAGGAGTTCTGGGCCTGCTTCTAGACGTACATTCTGAAAAAAGATATGGAAAAACTAGGGCTTGTCCAACAAACAGTGACTAGGATTGGAAGGGGGGAGGAGAACTTCAAATCATGTCGATGAGAGACAATTAAAGGGACCAGAGAGACTTCCCTTTCAGGATGAGCCACTTCCCTTTCAGAATGAATGAACTATCAGAATGGCTTTCCTGGAGGAGAAGGAGTAGATTTAGTCTGTGTTTCTCCAGAGGGGAGCACTGGGGCAGAACAATGGAAATGACACCAAGGGAGACACACTTAAAGAACTTTTCTGACAGTTAGGGTTGTCCGTCCATTCAATGAGCTGCTTTGGTCAGTAGTAGGCTCCCTGGTACTATATTTGTGCAAGCAGAGGCCATCTGGTGATGATGAGAATGTTGAAGAGATGTTCAAGCATCAGGTAGAAGGTGGAACTACATATTTTTTTTAATCTTTCTGGATCCTCTGTTCTAAGACTCCATAAAACAAACACAAATGCATATGAAGGGTTGATACACTTACTATTTACCAGAGGACCTGGGATAATCTCATTTGGTCTCCTGGCAGAATGATTTGTGACTTCACATATCCTACAGCCAAGGATTGTATAGTCTAGTGCAGGGGGCACACAGAGGTCTCCTGTATTTCTAATTCTGCCTCCCTCTACTAATTTTCCCCCCAATAATTCCTCCAGAAAACCCCAAGACCTTCCCTTAAGCTCAGGGGATAGAGAACTGGAATGAAAAAACAGAGCCTCCTTCAGCAGGTAAGCACGGAGACAGGGCACCATGGGACCGTGAAATCATTTTTCTCCTATCTGCTTTACCCTCGGTTCACAAAGACACTTCCCCTCAAATGTGCTACCCAGAAACACCTCTGTTTATGGTTCCACTGGGCATCTTCTTCCTACTTGATGTGGTGCCTGGTTCTCTACATGCCAGACTTTGAGGCTAAGGAGCAGGTCACTTCTCAGGGAGCACAAACACCAGTGTGGGCATTTCTAGAGTAAATCCATAAGCAAATGCTATTATTCTCTACCTGCAACCCATTCTCCACCCAGCATCCAGGGTGGTTTATTCAAAGGGACTTTGTGGATGTGATTAAGTTAGAAATCTTAAAATGGGAAGATTATCCTGGATTATCTGAGTGGGCCCAATGGAATTGTGAGGGTCCATTTAAGGAGTCAGGAGGGTCAGAGAGAGAGAAGGCGATGTGACAGAAGCAGAGGTTGGAGTTATGTGCTTGAACATGAAGGCAGGAGCCAGCAGTCAAATAATGAAGCAAACTTGAGTAGTTGAAAAAGGCAAGGAAGCCTGACCAGGCAGTGGCGCAGTGGATAGAGCGTCGGACTGGGATGCAGAGGACCCAGGTTCGAGACCCCGAGGTCACCAGCTTGAGTGGGGGCTCATCTGGTACGAGCAAAGCTCACCAGCTTGGACCCAAAGTCGCTGGCTTGAGCAAGGGGTTACTTGGTTTGCTGAAGGCCCACGGTCAAGGCACAGATGAGAAAGCAATCAATGAACTAAGGTGTCACAATGAAAAACTGATGATTGATGCTTCTCATCTCTCTCTGTTCCTGTCTGTCTGTCCCTATCTATCCCTCTCTCTGACTCTCGCTCTGTCTCTGTAAAAAAAAAAAAAAAAAAAAAAGAAAGAAAAAGGCAAGGAAACTGATTTCCCCCTAGGTCTCCAGATGGAACATCTCTGCTGACACCTTGTTTTAGCCCTGTAAAACCCATTTCAGACTTCTGATCCCCAGAACTGATAGATTACATATTTGTTGGGGTTTTCCTAATTTTTATTGTGGTAAAATACATGTAACATTTACCATCTTAACCATTTTAAGTGTACAGTTAAGTGGTATTAAATACATTAATAACTTGCAACCACCACCCTTCTCCATAACTCTTTTCATCTTATAAACCTGAAGCTCTATTTAAACAATAACTACCCAACCACACTCCACACAGCCCCTGGCAACTGCCATTCTATTTTCTGTCTATAGAGATTTTTTTTTTTTTTTGGTCTATAGAGATTTTGACTACTCTAGGTACCTCACATAAGTGGAATTATGCAACATTTTTTTTGTAACTTGCATATTTCACTTAGCATAATGTCCTCAAGGCTCATCTATGTATTTTGTGGCATGTGTTAGAATGTCCTTCCATTTTAAGGCTGTATGATTTTTTATTGTATGATAATATCACATTTCGTTTATCCAGTCATCTGTCAATGGACACTTGGATTGCTTCCAACTTTAAACTATTGTGCATAATGCTGCTAAGAAAAGAGATGACCCTTTGAGACTTAGTTTTCAATTCTTTTGGGTGTATATGCAAAAGTAGAATCGCTGGATCATATGATACTTCTATTTTTAATGTTTTGAAGAACTGACAGACTATTTCTGCAACAGCTGCACATTTTACTTTCCTACTAACGGTGTACAATTCCAGTTTCTCTAGGTCGTCATCAACATTTGTTATTTTTTGCTCCTTTTTTTCATAGTAGCCATTTTAATAGGTGTGATGTGGTAAATTCTATTGTTTTAAGCCACTAAGTTTGTAGCAATTTGTTACAGCAGCAACAGGAAGTGAATATATCCCTTTACTCCCTAAACTGGTGCCCTTTCTGTTTTCAAACAAGCCAAAGTCTTTCTTGCCTCAGGGCCTTTGAATATGCCTTTCCTTCCATTGAAACGTTCTTCTCCTGGATCTTAGTGTGGTGGCCTCCTTCCTAGCCATCAGATCTCCAGCTGAGATGCTGCTTCCTCAGAAGGGTCTTCCCAGATCACCTTCCCTATTATTTCTTCTTTCAGTGCAACTCACCACAGTCTCAGATTATCTCACCTATCACTATTACTAGACTAAACTCCCCAAGGGCAGTTACACGTGCTATAACCCCCAACACTTAGAATGGAACCTGGCACATAGTCGTTGCTCAGGAATATTTGTTAGTCCCTCCTCTACACAACCGGTGTCTTTGGTGTGCAGAAGAGAAGGCTGCAAAGTTTGAGGAGGTGATCACTAAATGTCTTACTTTGCACCACTAAGACAGGTCTGGGACCAGTGCCAACCACCCACCTTGTTCAGCCAGAGTGTTCCTGGATTTGTACCCCCACCCCAGGACGCATCTGCGGAAGGAATGGAGTGAGTGCAGGGCTCTGGAAGGCCTAGGGGTAGCCCACCCCTGCGGACGTTCCAGGGGTGCAAGACATCAAGTCCCTTGAAACCCCCCAACAGTCCCAGCTACTCCGGTAGGAGCTTACTGAGCCACGTAGCTCCTTATTGGCCTGCTGGTCTCTCTCTTTCCTCCTTAGTCCCGTAAGGATGGCAGCACTGCAGAATGGCTTCTTTGAGCGGCTCTCGAGCCTCAAAGCCTTGTCCTTACTGTCCCCTGGTGGACAGCTGTGTGCAGGGCTCCTTGAAGTCTCGTTGAGAAATGGTCCCATCTCAAAGCAGAATACTGCCCTCTGTTGGATGTCTCCGGAAGCGGTTCGCAGCTACACAGATGACTTGAATCTGATGATGCCCCCTTAGGTCCAAAAACCTGGTGGCAAACCGTCAAGGTAATGTGATTTCAGCCTTATGTAGCATTCATTTGCCAAGCCATGGCTCCCCAGTTCTCTTAATTCACACTCACAGGATGGGGCACAGAGCAGTAAGCCCACTGCCTAAGCACTAAGCACACATCCCTCCAGGGGAAGTAATGCCAGTTCCCCAAACCCCTTTTGGCTGGTATCTGGTTTCTACCGTGATCCTCTAGGGTTATTTAAAAATTATCTCCCATGTTAGTAAAATGGTTGTGTTTACAGTCCAGTATGATATAGCTACACACAATATTATACTGCAGTTTAAAATTATATTTATCAACCCAAGAGAAGTGAAAATATGTCCACACAAAAACTTGTACCAGAGTGTTTATAGCAGTATTATTCAAATAATGCAAAACTCAAAACAATCCAAATGTCCATCAGCTTGTGAATGGATAGACCATAAACAAGAATGAAGGACTAAAACATGCTATAACAGGGATGAACTTGAAAACATGCTAAGTGAAACAAGTCTGAAAGGAACACATACTGTATGATTTCATTTATATGAGATGTCCAGAGTAGGCAAATCCAGAGACAGGAAATATATTCAAGACTGTCAAGGACTGGAGGAAAAGTGGAATAGGGAGTGCTAACAGGTATGGTCTCTTTACTGGGGTGATAAAATGTTTACAATAGTGGTGAGGGTTGCATAACTCTTTGAATATATTGACAGCTACAGAACCGTACACTTAAAAATAGTAAACTTTATGGTACGTGAACTATATCTCAATAAAAATATGTGCAAAGAAATATAAATTAAAAAACAACTAAAGACCTGATAGAATTGTGTACCAAAAAGAATGAATTTTACTATGCATTAGTTTAAAAATAAATTTTAAATATGGAGAAAGTTCAAATATCTTGAGGGTGACCCTATATCTGAATTGCAAAGAGAAGGTTTATATGAAATCAGTGGATTCAAATTTGGATATAGGAAGGCACACAAGTAATGTTCCTCAACTATTAACCTTTCTGCCTGATCAGCAAATTCCTCTCCATGAAGCATATTCTGATCCATCTCTCTTAAGTAGGTAGCACTCACTTCCCACTTGAGACTTGGGCAAGTTATTGGTCCTCACTGATCTCAGTTTCCTCCTCACTCCTGCTGTTTATTTCCGTGTGGCAGGAGCTTTATTAGCATTATACTCCTGGCTTTCACTGTCTGTTCACTTACTCTGTTTCAGGAAGGAAGTTGGAATAGTTATTGGCCTGGAAAATTTGGAAGGAGAAACCAGGTGTCCTCCCTGCCCTCTTCCCATCTGCTTGAGAGCTAATTCCTTGGAGTATGTTTTCTGCTCCTCCAAAAGCAAGTTCCCCCTACAGGCCTACCCCATCTAAAACAGCCAGGACTAGCCAGGACGGTTTTAAATTCTGGGTTTATATCAGCAATCACATTTAGGCTCTCCTACCAAGTTGCCATCCTCCAATCTAGACTATATTAGTAACAAAGGAGTCATTTTGATTCTCCATGTGTTGGCTCCTTTGTTTTATGTCTTAGTTCAGAACTCAGGTGAAAAAGAGTTCATTGGTCCTATGGTATACTGTATTGTTTTTCCAAATATTCCCTATTTTTCCCTATGAGAAGATTGTTTCCTCCACTTCCACTAAAGTCAGACTTAGCCATCTATTTATTTATTTATTTATTTATTTATTTATTTATTTCCTGTATTTTTCTGAAGCCGGAAATGGGGAGAGATAGTCAGACAGACTCCCGCATGCGCCCAACCTGGATCCACCCAGCATGCCCACCAGGGGGCGACGCTCTGCCCACCAGGGGGCGATGCTCTGCCCCTTCGGGGCGTCGCTCTGTTGCAACCAGAGCCACTCTAGAGCCTGGGGCAGAGGCCAAGGAGCCATCCCCAGCGCCCGGGCCATCTTTGCTCCAGTGGAGCCTCGTCTGCAGGAGGGGAAGAGAGAGACAGAGAGGAAGGAGAGGGGGAGGGGTGGAGAAGCAGATGGGCACTTCTCCTGTGTGCCCTGGCCGGGAATCGAACCCCGGACTTCTGCACGCTAGGCCGACGCTCTACCACTGAGCCAACCGGCCAGGGCTTAGTCATCTATTTAATATGGTCTGGTTTGTCCCAGATGTGAGCTGCTATGTCATCCTGAAACATGTGAACATAACCAAAAGGAATGGAAATCTCACTGTAAATCATCTTGAAAAGAGGCCAGTCCTTGGGCAATCAATGAAGTATGGAGAGGCAGGCCTCAGAATGAAGGGAATGTGAAAATCTTCTCTTTCTCTCTCTATCAGCCTCAGGCCCACTGCACCTGCATTCTGAGGCAAAAGCAATGGGATGGATTATGTTATGTGTCAACTTGTCTAGTCTAAGGTGCCCACTTGTTTGAACACCAGTATCCTAGATGTTGCTGTAGAAGTATTTTTTAGATGTGATTAATATTTAAATAAGAGTAATGTGAATAATGCAAATTACTCTTTATAATATAGATGGGTCACATCCAATCAGTTGAAGGCCTTAAGAGCAATGACTAAGGGTTTCTGAAGAAGGAATTCTCTTCCTCAAGATTATAACAGAAATCCTTCCTGAATTTCCAGCCTGCTGCCTGGTGGAATTTGGACTCAAGATTGTGACATTAACCTGAATTTCTAACCTGCCATCTTACTCTACAGATTTTGGACTTGCCAGTAGCCATAATCATGTAAATCAGTTAATTAAACTAAATCTCTAGTTCTAGCTCTATTTCTATACCTATATACTCTGTTTGTTCTGTTTCTATGAGATCCCTGAGTAACACAAACAGTTCCTCCGGAAACTGACTGCCACTCTGAGGGCTGAGCCTGGGAGCTGGAAGTGTCAGTGTATCATCCAGTACCCAGTTATGTTAAAAACTCTCAGTGAAGTGGGAATAGAGGGAACATACCCTTAAGATTGGGGTCAAGACAGTGGTGTCTACTTTCATGACTCTTATTCAACATAGTACTGGAAGTTCTAACCACAGCAATTAGAAAAGAAAAAGAAATAAAAAACATTCAAATTGGAAAGGAAGAAGTAAAACTGTTATTATTTGCAGATGACATGATATTGTATATAGAGAACCCTAAAGATTCCACCAAGAAAACTACTAGAACTGATAAGTGAATTCAGTAAAGTAGCCAGGTACAAAATAAATACCTAGAAATCAGTTGCATTTTTATACACCAATAGTAGACTATCAGCAAGGGAAACTAAGAAAACAATTTCATTTACCATTGCATAAAAAATAAATATATAAAATATCTAGAAATTAATTTAACCAAGAATGTAAAAGACCTGTACTTGGGAAATTATAAGACCCTGAAAAAAGGTACAAATAAGTGGAAGCATATACTGTATTTGTTCGTAGAAAGATTTAACATTATTAAAATGTTCATACTATCCAATGCAATCTATAAATTCAATGCAATTCCTGTGAAGATATCAAGGGTGTATTTCACAGAATTAAAACAAATATTCCAAAATTTTATGTGGAATCACAAAAGACTCCAAACAGCCACAGCAAAGTTGAGAAAGAAGAACAAAATTGGAGAAATTTCACTACCTGATGTTAAACTATACTACAAGACCACAGTAATCAAATCAGCATGGTACTGGCATAAAAACAGACATATAGATCAATAAAACAAAACAGAAAGTAAGTTCTGAAATAAACAGATGACTTTATAGTCAATTAATATTTGTCAAAGGAGGCAAAAACATCCAATGGGGTAAAGATAGTCTATTCATTAAATGGTGTTGGGAAAATTAGACAGATAAATCCAAAAAAAGAATGAAATTTATACCATACACAAGAATATACTAGAAATGGCTTAAAACTTAAATGTAAGATTCCCCAAATCATAAAAAAATCTTAGAAGAAAACATAGGCAGTAAAATCACAGATATTTATTGTAGCAATATTTTTTCTGCTATATCTCCTTGGGTAAGGAACACACACACAAAAATAAACAAATGGGAGTACATCAAACTAATACATTTTTGCACAGCAAAGGAACTATCAACAAAATGAGAAAACAACCCACTGAATGGGACAACATATTCATTGATACATCTGATAATGGGTTAATATCCAAAATTTATAAAGAACTTATAAAACTCAACTCCAAAAAACAAACAATCCAATTAAAACGTGGGCAAAGAACCTGAATAGACAGTTCTCCAAAGATGGCTAACAGACATATGAGAATATGCTCAATGTCACTACTCACCAGAGAAATTAAAACCTCAATGAGCTATCACCTCACACCTGTCAGAATGGCTATCATTAATAAATCAACAAATAAGGTTTGGTGAGGGTATGAAAAAAAAAGAAACCCTTGTGCACTATTTGTGGGAATGCAGATTGGTGCAGTCACTGTGGAAAGTAGTATGGAGTTACCTCAAGAAATGAAAAATGGAACTGCCTCATGACCCAGCAATTTCACTTCTGGGAATTTATCTGAAGAAACACAAACACTAACTTGAAAGAATATGTGCACCCCTATGTTTATTGTAACGTTATTTATAATAGCCAAGATTTGGAAGCAGCCCAAATGTCCATCAGTAGATGAGTGAATAAAAAAGCTGTGGTACATTTACACAATGGAATACTATATGGCCATAAAAAGAAGGAAATATTACCCTTTGTGACAGCATAGATGGACCTGGAGAGCATTGTGCTAAGTGAAGTAAGCCAGCCAGACAAAGACAAGGTAGAGGGGACATAGACTTGACTTAGCAGGGGTGAACATACAGTACAGTGTGCAGAGATGTGTTGTAAAAATGGATACCTGAAACCTGTATAATTTTGTTGACTAGTGTCACCCAATAAATTCAGCTTAAAAATGAAAGAAAAAAAAAAAAAAAAGCAAACAGCCTGACTGGTGATGGTGCAGTGGATAGAGTGTTGACCTGGGACACTGAGGTCCCAGGTCTAAAACCTCCAGGTTGCTGGCTTGAGGCTCATCTGGCTTGAGCGCAGGCTTGTGAGCTCGAATGCAGG
This sequence comes from Saccopteryx leptura, assembly GCF_036850995.1. NCBI lineage: Eukaryota > Metazoa > Chordata > Mammalia > Chiroptera > Emballonuridae > Saccopteryx > Saccopteryx leptura. The sequence continues at coordinate 191,335,227 of NC_089506.1, forward strand.
GTCACTGACTTGCACGCGGGATCATCAACATGATCTCATGGTTGCTGGCTTGAGCCCAAGGTTGCTGGCTTGAAGCCCAGTGTCACTGGCTTGAGCAAGGGGTCACTGGCTCAGCTTGAAAACCCCTGGTCAAAGCACATAAGAGAAGCAATCAATAAACAATTAATGTGATGCTTCTTATCTCTCTTCCTTCCTCTTTCTCTTTCTTTATTTTTATATATTTTTTTATTTTACAGAGACAGAGAGAGAGAGTCAGAGAGAGGGATAGATAGGGACAGACAGACAGGAATGGAGAGAGATGAGAAGCATCAATCATTAGTTTTTCATTGCAACACCTTAGTTGTTTATTGATTGCTTTCTCATATGTGCCTTGACTGTGGGGCTACAGCAGACCGAGTAACCTCTTGCTCGAGCCAGCGACCTTGGGTCCAAGCTGGTGAGCTTTTGCTCAAACCAGATGAGCCCGTGCTCAAGCCGGCGAATTTGGGGTCTCGAACCTGGGCCCTCCGCATCCCAGTCTGATGCTCTATCCACTGCGCCTCTGCCTGGTCAGGCCTTCTTTCTTTCTTGATTAAAAAAAAAAAAAGCTAACAAAGAAAGAAGAATGTGTCAGTGACTGTATGTGGCCTGCAATACCTAAAATATTATTTGGCCCTTTACAAAAACAAGTTGAGTGACTTTGCTACGGTTTATTATCCCTTTAGGTTCAGTATACTCTTGTCAGATGTTATAGCTTGATCTCAGCTGTACCTTGAGGAATTAAGATGTCAAAGGAAGATTGGTGCCTTCTTTAGGAGTCAGAGAGGTGTGAGTAGTAAATACCACCATCAGAAGAGATGTGTGCTCAGGGCATGGTCATCTCACAAGAGCAAGTTGTGGTCAGAGGCCAGAGGGGAATAAACTGAGAAATTCACTTGAGTCCGTGATAAGCAGCCCTTGGGGGACACACAGAAATAACATGGATAATGTGAGAGGACTTGGGTCCCAGGATGGGCAAAGCAGACTAAGCAAATCTCATTTGGGAAGTTAACAAAAATAATGTGACTTTATTTGGAAAGCTCTGAACTTACCATAGTTGTGGACTGAAGATCAGAATTATTCAACATAAAAACTGAGTTGGTAAAAAAAACAACAACAAAAAAACTGAGTTGGTAAAATGAGGTGGTCAATGGGCAAGGACTTGGAGCCAAGGGGCGTGGCCAGTCTCTCAAGTCACGGAAGGTCACACAGGCTCTGCTGAAGCATGGAGATGTAGCCCTGCTCTAGGAATGAGGACGCCTTTCTAATAGTGGGATCTTCTGATTCATTACAGAAATATACCTTAAATCAGGGGTCCCCAAACTTTTTACACAGGGGGCCAGTTCACTGTTGGACTGTTGAAGGGCCAGACTATAACAAAAACTATGAACAAATCTCTATACACACTGCACATATCTTATTTTAAAGTAAAAAAACAAAATGGGAACAAATACAATATTTAAAATAAAGAACAAGTAAATTTAAATCAACAAACTGACCAGTATTTCAATGGGAACTATACTCCTCTCACTGACCACCAATGAAAGAGGTGCCCCTTCCAGAAGTGCAGCAGGGTCCAGATAAATGGCCTCAGGGGGCCGCATGCGGCCCACGGACATAGTTTGGGGACCCCTGCCTTAAATGCTAGAATGTAAGAAGACCACCAAGACAATGCTTCTTTTTCTGAAGTCTAAAATAAAGTATTTTTTTTCCAACTTGAATATATAAACTTTTAGGGAGGCAGATGCCTATTTATGACATTCTATTTATAATATAAAATTTATATTTTCTATATTAAGTTAGGTACATGATGACTTTAAAACTTGTTACATATAGCACTGTATTAATTTACAAATACTGAATTTCCCATTCTGATACCATAAAAGTATTGTTTTCAAATTTACCCTGAACTTTTGACACCAGTGTCTTTATTATCCCTGGAATCTTCCTATTAAACACACAGACACACACACATGTACAGACAGACAGGTACACACACACTGCACCCATTCCTATTACAGAAAATTTTAATTTTAATTTTTAATATTTTTTTACAGAGACAGAGAGAGAGTCAGAGAGAGGGATAAATAGGGACAGACAGACAGGAATGGAGAGAGATGAGAAGCATCAATCATTAGTTTTTTGTTGCGACACCATAGTTGTTCATTGTTTGCTTTCTCATATGTGCCATGACCGCGGGCCCTCAGCAGACTGAGTAACCCCCCACTCGAGCCTTGGGTTTATGCTAGTGAGCTTCTTTTTGCTCAAGCCAGATGAGCCTGCGCTCAAGCTGGCAACCCCGGGGTCTCGAACCTGGGTCCTTCTGCATCCCAGACCGATGCTCTATCCACTGCGCCACCGCCTGGTCAGACCCTATTACGGAACATTTTAAACACATATACAAGTCAACAGAAGAGAATAGTGAAACCCAAGTACTCATCACCAGCTTCAATAATGATTAATTCCTGGCCTATCTTGTTTTCTTTGTACCCTACCATTCTCTTTTATATTATTACCTTCTTTCTCAAAAAATTCAGGTAGAAGTCACATAACATAAAATTAACTATTTTAAAGTGTACAATTCAGTGGCACTTAGTACATCCTGAAAGAAAACTGAATATGCAGCAAACAGGCACTGCCCTAGCCCCTGGCAACCACTAACCTACTTTCTGTCTCTATGGATTTTATTTTCTGGATATTTCATACAATATGTGACCTTTCGTGTCTGTCTTCTTTCATTTAGCAAAATGTTTTCCAGATCCACTCATGTTGTAGCGTGTATCAGTATTTCATTCTTTTTCATGGCTGAATAGTAGTTCATTTTGCATATATATCGCAATTTGTTTATGTAGTCCTCCCTTGATGGACATTTGGATTGTTTCCACCATTGGGCTATTATGAATAATGCCGCTATGAACATTTTTGTACAAGTATTAGTTTTAATGCCTGCTCCCAATTCTTTGGATATATTCCTGGAAGTAGAATTGCTGGCTGTTTTAAAGATATCCACAATTTGTTTTAATCAGGTATGCTGAGACGTGGAGACGTGGAAGTCACTGTCATGAAGGAAGAAGTTTATACTCATAGATCCTTAGAAACAGGAGGCACAGCATGTCACACGGGGCCATATGAGGAATGACCAACCAGAGGCAAAGGGAGCTGGGGAAAACATGGGCAAGAGCCTTTATTGTGCTTTCTGTGGGATGGAACAGGCAAAGCATTGTAAGTGGGGTTAGAATTGGCTCAGTTGAATAATTTCAGCAAGCTTGAGGTCATAGAGTCTGGCCCAAGTTGGGTGGTACCTGGCCATGAGGTAAGGATAGTAGCTTGGAGTGGAGATCCCATAAAGAAGTGGTTGGGGTATGAACTCTGGATTGGTTGGTTTGCATGTGAAAGACCCACTTACAGTCCAGTGGGCTGCTGCTATCTCTAGGAATTAGCTAACCCTAGTGGGAGAGGGCATCTCTTGAGTGTCAGCAAAGCCCCAGATGTCGAAACATCAAAATACAAAAAATAAAAAGAGGCCCTGGCCGGTTGGCTTAGCAGTAGAGCGTCGGCCTGGCATGCGGGGGACCTGGGTTCGATTCCGGCCAGGGCACATAGGAGAAGCGCCCATCTGCTTCTCCACCCCCACCCCCCTCCTTCCTCTCTGTCTCTCTCTTCCCCTCCCGCAGCCAAGGCTCCATTGGAGTAAAGATGGCCCGGGCGCTGGGGATGGCTCCTTGGCCTCTGCCCCAGGTGCTAGAGTGGCTCTGGTCGTGGCAGAGCGACGCCCCGGAGGGGCAGAGCATCGCCCCTTGGTGGGCAGAGCGTCGCCCCTGGTGGGTGTGCCGGGTGGATCCCGGTCGGGCGCATGCGGGAGTCTGTCTGACTGTCTCTCCCCGTTTCCAGCTTCAGAAAAATACAAAAAAATAAAAAATAAAAAATAAAAAGACACACTTAACTCACTGGACCATATGGTAATTGAGAATGTTTAACATTCTGAGGAACTGCCAGATTGTTTTCTATAGCAGCTGCACATTTGCCCTTTCAATTCTCCTTTCAGTGAGGTCCTTGGCAACCAGACTTTGTGAATCAGCAGAATCTGATCCTCCCTTGGCTTCCAAGCAGGAGCCATTTCCACAAGGAGAGGAATGGGACCTAGCCACAGGCAAGACAGAACAACTGGGTAGTTAGGGCTTCCTGTCCCCTTCTGCTCTGGGACTTGTTGCCTTCTTAGGGCTTGGGCTCCTCAACTGTGGCCCATTAAGAGGACCCTTGTCCACATGCCGAGGCCTTCCCTTCTCCTGCACCCACGTGCTTTCAGTGAGCCATGGGTTAGTCTCTTCAACCTTCCTCTCAGCCCCGCTTTATTTCCCCCTTGCATCTCTCAGAATTTAGGGAACAAGCGTTACCAGAACAGGCTGGGATTCGTGTTGTCTGTCACCCTCCATTTTTTTTTTGTTTTTTTGTTTTTTGTTGCCAATTTCAAGAACGACAGCAACCAAGTAGGTATAAGAGTGTCTTTAATTCAAATTGTAGCAACTTGAGAAGGCAGGAGACTCCTGTCCAAGAGAACTGCCTTAACAGTCTTGGCTTACTGGCCAGTTTACATATCTTTTGAGAGGTTAGTAACTCATTATAGAGCATGAAATTAGTCACATAGCGGTGTGCGGGAGGCGGGAGTCTGGTTTGCAGGTATGCATCCCCTGAATGTCCTTCTGACACTGGCACAGGTCTATCCGGTGTCCTTGATGTTACTCCGGAATGGCCTGGGTCTGGTGCCTCCGGGAACTTTCTGCAAGAGAACTCCCTGTATTTCTTAAGCTTTCATTTCTGCGAAGGTAAACTTTTCCCTGCATTTCAAAGTAAAGGCCAGGGAGCCATTAAGAGATAATAGCAAGCAGATTAACTATTTTCTTTCTTTCTTTTTTTTTTTTTTTTTGTATTTTTTCCGAAGCTGGAAACGGGGAGAGACAGTCAGACAGACTCCCGCATGCGCCCAACCGGGATCCACCCAGCACGCCCACCAGGGGGCGACGCTCTGCCCACCAGGGGGCGATGCTCTGCCCCTCCGGGGCGTCACTCTGTTGTGACCAGAGCCACTCTAGCGCCTGGGACAGAGGCCAAGGAGCCATCCCCAGCGCCCGGGCCATTTTTGCTCCAATGGAGCCTCTGCTGTGGGAGGGGAAGAGAGAGACAGAGAGGAAGGAGAGGGGGAGGGGTGGACAAGCAGATGGGTGCTTCTCCTGTGTGCCCTGGCCAGGAATCAAACCCGGGACTTCTGCACGCCAGGCCAACGCTCTACCACTGAGCCAACCGGCCAGGGCCGATTAACTATTTTCTAACCTTTACATATCTCCCATTCATTACAACTAAAAAACTACTATTGCCAAAGCCAAATTTCTCATTTTGGGGCTCCCCTATCACAAGGGCTCTCTATGTTTTTATCCTGGGCTCCACCCAATGGTATGCCAAAGCTGACTCCCACTGACCTGGGAGAGCATCATGTTGATGATCCCACACTCAAGCTGGCAATCTTACACTCAAGCTGGTGAGCCTGTACTTAAGCCTAAGGTGAGACCTTAGGGTTTCGAACCTGGGACTCAGCATCACAGGTCGATGCTTTATCTGCTGCACTACCTAATGGCATTAGGTCCCATTTTATATATAAGGACACAAACACGAGAGCTGAGCTAAGATATTAATCCTTGCAGGTGACTTTCAAACCCAGAAGGTGGTCCTACTGTGCCATGGATACTGGCCAGTCTTCTCAGCGTTTAGGGAGAAATTTCAAAAGGTGGGTTCTGGGCTGACTTCCAAGAAGTGGCTATTAGAAAACCTGCAGGTGCTTCTTACTTACAACCTGGAATGTAGGCTGGGGAGTGGATGGCATCTTCAGAGAGGGCACTTCAGATCCTGCATCTGCCTCTCCACAGGCTCTCTGGGTAGATCTAGTGAGTGGAGTGGAGCTAAATCAAACCCTTCCTGGCCCCTGCCCCAGTCCCCTAGACAGCTACAATAACCTCCCAGTCAGCCTCCCTGCCCCTAGTCCCTTCCTACCACAAATGCCAGTGGATCCAATCATGTCACTAGATCACAGATCATGACTCTGCACTTCAAAACTGTGGGTGGCCCTGCTGCCCACAGGATCGAGGCTGAGCTCCACTGGTGAGAGGCACCACATGAACCTCGAATTGAGACAGATCTCAGTTCAGACGCCAGCTCTCCCCTTTCCTGACCTCTGAGCCTTAGTTTCCTTGCATAAAAGTGGGGAAATTTAATGAAGATGAGGGATCTAAATTACTCAGCAATTTCATAGGCAAGCCGGGCTCTGCTCCACCTGCTGCTCTCCTGCCAGTTCACCTTACCCTCACACCACCACCCTTGGCCTGTGGTCTATTTCTGCACACACAATTTACTGCCATCAAATCCAAACCTCCCTTTCTGGGACATGTTTTCAGGTATTTGAAATCACATATCACTACCATAAATAAAAAACCTCTTATCTAGGATAACCAGAACAAGATTTATTTAAAACTTTTTAAAAAGGATTTTATTTATTGATTTTACAGAGAGAGGAGGTGGGGAGAACAAGAAGTATCAACACATAGTTGCTTCACTTTAGCTGTTCTTTGATTGCTTGTCATATGTGCCTTGACCGGGAAAGCCCAGGGTTTTGAACCAGTGACGCCAGCATTTCCAGGTTGACGTTCCATCCACTGTGCCACCACAGGCCAGAAGATATATTTAAACTAAAGTAAGAAATGCTCATTCCTTTACCACCTGTGTTGGTGTGGGGAAATGCAGATCTGGCCCACACCCCACTTCTCAGATGGAGAAACCCCAGCGGGGTGAGGGGCAGAGTCTGAGACAGCCTGGGGGTTCCGAATGCGTCACACTACCCTCCTCCTTCTCTTCTTTCCTCTTGGCCTCCCTTCCCCGAGGCAGCTCTGTGTATACCTGCTGTCTTGCCCTCCTCCCTCCTCTTCTCTCATCTCTCCTTCCTCTTTCTCTTTCTACTTATCCCTTTCTATTCAGCTCTCCTGCAACCTTCTCCCCTCCCCTACTCTTACCTTATTTTAATTAATTAATTAATTAAGAAACTGTTTATTTCCCGTCAACCTTATTTCCATTCTGTTCAAGAGTTCGTGGAAGAACAGCTTAAGACCGCTCGGTGGTTGCCCCCACCCACTCAGTGGCCTGAGCAGCGAGGGCCGGAGACCAGCCTTCAGTGATGGGCGGAGCGCACCAGTCTTCAGTAGGAAACTGCTACATAGGCAGGGAGGGCACCTGCCCCCCCTCTGACCAGTCTGCGACCTCAGGCTGAGCAGCTGTGAACTCGGAAGCTGGCGCAGTTCATTCACCCTGAAATTCCTCCTTCCTCACGGCCTTTTCAGCAGCGGCCTGTTCTTTCTTTTCAGTCTCTTCAGGATCTCTGTAGAAGTAGAGATCAGGCATGACCTCCCATGGGTATTTACGAGAGATGGTGCCACACATGCGCAGTACTTCCTGGGCCAGCATCCACCACATCAGACCCACCGAGTGAGCCCCCGTGTTGTTGCGAGGGATGGCAATGTCCACATAGCGCAGAGGAGAGTCTGTGTTACACAGAGCAATGGTAGGCAGGTTAACATAGGACGCCTCTGTGAGAGGCTGGTGATCAGCCCTGGGGTCAGTCACCACCAGAACCCGCGACTCCCGGAAGGCCGCCTGGATAGGGTTAGTGAAGGTTCCAGGAGTGAAGTGCCGGCAATAGGGATGGCACCAGCGGCAGCAGCAAACTTCAGTACAGCCCGCTGGCCAGTGTTCCTGGAAGATATGACGCTGACATCAAGGGGTTTTCAATGGTAACAATGGCACAAACTGCTAGCAGAAGCTTCCCCCAGGTTCTCTTCAGGTTTATGATGTAGATGCCATCACTTTTCCTTTTGTAAATGTAGTGTTCCATCTGGAAGTCAAGGTTGGTGCCACCTAAGTGGGTTCCTGCAGCAAGGAATTTGAGGACATTCTCTTCCTTCATTTGCAGAACATCAAGGGCTCCGGACATTGTGGAAGTTTCCTTTTAAGTTACATGGGAACTGAGAACAACGCCATATGGATCCCTCTCTGGCCAGCGCAGAAAAGCCCCTATTCTTACTTTAATCACTTTGAAGCCTGACCTGTGGCAGCGCAGTGGATAAAGCGTTGATCTGGAATGCTGAGGTCGCCGGTTCGAAATCCTGGGCTTGCCTGGTCAAGGCACATATGGGAGTTGGTGCTCCCTGCTCCTCTCTCCTCTCTAAAATAAACTTTAAAAAATCACTCTGGCTGATGAATTCTACCCCTTCAAGTGGGAAGGGTGCAGGTTCCCATTTTAAGGGTCAGGATAAGCAGCTCTGCGATGGTTTTTAGTCAGATTTCAGTTTTTCTCTTTATAAAATGGGGTCGGCAATTCCTGCCTTACCTCCTTCCCTACCATTTTTCACTCTGTAAAGCAGGGCAATGAGGAGATCAGGCACTGCTGGCCTATCCAACTCCAGTCTTGCCCCCATCAGAGGACCTGCCTGTCAGCTCCCCCTGTACATGCTGACCTCAGTCATACTGGGCAGATACTACATGGGAGTCCCTGGTCCAGAGGAGAGGGACGCAGGGTTGGTCCACTATATATTCATTCTACACACACTGGCCATAGAACGGGTGATGTGCTTGGGACTTGATGGGCATGGAAATGAGACAGTGGCCTGACAGCATTCATGGTCAAGCGGGAGACACAGATGCTCACTGGCCATCAGGTGATGCATGTCACAGTGCTCCCACACCAGTGAGCTCCTGGTGCCCTAGGAGGCCAGAGAAGACCAAGTGTCTCCAGGAGAAGTTAAATGGAGAAGATTGGGGGTAGAGGTTGGGGGAGGGTTTGAAAAAGGAGGCAACAATGACAAGAGTCTCTAAACATGGAGTCCCAACCTCCAAGCTCTTGGAATTGGGCTTGGAATGAGGTGGGTGCTACATTCCGCTCTGTCTGACGAAGTCACCCGAGTCCCTCACAGTCATTATGAACTGACCGTTATGATTTACAAAGCCCTAGCATGGTTAGCATCGCCTCCCATCTTTCAAACCTCAGTATACCTGTCAATTCCAAGTATATCTACAACTTTCTTCCCAGAAGAACTGGCTGGTTCTTCACTTCCCATGTATATATACCTCTGTCTTGGGTCAGATTCCCCAAAGAAGACCTGGAGACAAGGATTCGAGGATTTGTAGGAAAGTGGTTACTGGAAGTGCTTCCAGGGGAAACCAGCAGGGGAGGGGGAAGCAGACCCAGAGAGAAGGGGGACAGAAAGTCCTGTGGCACAAAGAGTAACTGGCTTGCCCTCACCAAGAACTCAGGAAGCAATGTAGGTCAGACTGGACCTGGAGTTTGTATTTCTCCAGCAGACATTGGTCAAGGGCTGCCCAGAGGATGTAAGTTTCCAGGCACTTCACACTTTTCTAGAGCCTGCGGGCTAGGCAGCGCTGGTAACCTGGTGGCTGGGACTGCCAGACCACCAAGGACCAGTGTGCATAGACATGGGTGGTAATGGGGTCCTAGGGGATATAGACAAACTATGACAGCATCTGCTTTGCTCTGTGCCACTATGTCAGCACCTGTAATAATTCATTATACACACCTGATCTCATATCTGTCTTCCTACTAGAAGTCTGGGACATCGCACATGCCTAATAAAAGTTGGTGAATAAATGGATGGAACAAGAGTTTCTTTTAGCTGAAGAAACTCAGAGACTTCCGCAGGATCCCACGGGGGATGAGCAGCACAGCCAGGATACTGATTAGCCTTCCGGACTATGTGTTATAAAGTACTGCACCCCAGATTCTGAAAGGCACCGTACCTCACTTCGTCGAGTCCACGAAGAGACACCCAGTCCAGATAAATTTTGAAGAGTTTTATTGAAGGAGGGGATTTGTTAAATATGCCGGCCACATATGACTAACACGGAGCAATTGCAGACCCAAATCGTGCGCCCTGAGTATATTTCAGGGGCTGGTTATATACTCTTTGACCACATACAGGTGTGTGGGGGGGGGCATGACAGCATGACACAATCATTAACAAGATTAACATTTAACAAAATTTATGTTACATTAACAAGATTAACATTTGTCTAGGGGATTTACAGAAAACGTTAAAACTTTCAAGGTAATACAATCAAAGACATTCACAAATCCTTTCAGTATCTATCTCTCCTTCTATGCCTAGAGGTACACGTTAATTCAGAGGTTCCCAAACTTTTTACAAAGGGGACCAGTTCACTGTCCCTCAGACTGTTGGAGGGCCGGACTATAAAAAAAACTATGAACAAATCCCTATGCACACTGCACATAAAAAACAAACAAACAAAAAAACTGAGAACAAATACAATATTTAAAATAAAGAACAAGCAAATTTTAAATCAACAAACTGACCAGTATTTCAATGAGAACTATGCTCCTCTCACTGACCACCAATGAAAGAGATGCCCCTTCCAGAAGTGCGGCAGGGGCCAGATAAATGGCCTTGGGGGGCCGCATGCAGCCCGTGGGCCATAGTTTGGGGACCCCTGCGTTAATCTCAGGATTCCAGGAAGGGAGGGAGAGCTAAAATCAGTGTAGGGTGGTATGTTAATTCTGCCTCCTACTGAAAGGGAAGAAGTTTCTCAGTTAACCTTAATCCTTTCAGAGAACTTAAGACAAATTGACCCTAGTCATTCTTGTAAGTCAAGAGACTTCTATATTCCTTTTCCTTCATTTTCCAAGGAAAGGACAGGAAAGCCTGACCTTTTCTTCCTAGAATATCAATATTAATTTGCAGCTTTTTGGTACCTTACAACAGTCCCCACTGACATCATGTCCTAAGTCAAATCTTTGACTTAATTTACTGAAAAGCATGAGGCTGTTGTGTAGAGATATTAACTTATAACATGCAACAGATATTTAACAGACAGCATTAATAGCAATACAGTTCACTAAAGAAACAAATGTTACTGATCAATTTCCCATAAATTGTACAAACATTTTGCCACTTTTATATGTTGGAATCCATGGGAGTCTGAAAAGACCAGAGTAACAGGCTTTATTGAAAGGAAGAAAGGAACCCTACCGGGCACTTCTCTGGGGAGAAGAGCACCGGTTACAGACTATGGGTGAATTTTATAGTGTTTGGGAGAGCCTGAGGGGGTATTGAGTCAAAAGTTCTGGTATGTTCCCTTTTACGGTTTTGGCTTCCTGGAACACTTCTTCTTGGGAGGTTGACCAGCTTCCTGGAACTCTTCTGCCTCAGGGGCGATTATCCAGTAAGTAAGGATGAGGTCAGGCAGCCAGGTGGGACAACAAAAGGGCATTTGGAGTTCAGGAAAATTAATATATCTATCATTTCTCAACTCTGTGGTATGATAAAAAGGAAAAGAGGTGGGGTGAAGGAAAGGGTATGGGGTTCAGGAAGGAGGTTTTTCTCAGACCAGCCATCTTCTGGAGCTACTTCCTGCTGTTATCCCGATTGGGGCCTCCTTCATGACACCCCCCCCCCCCCGGGGTAGTTGGAGTAGGGGTTGTATAAGCATTTGATTGTAGGTAATCCTGGAGATTTCCCTCATTTGAGCCTGCAGGAACTTGATAAAGAAAGAGGCAAGCATTAAAATTAGGCACAAAATTAGGATTGGTCCTATAATTGGTGCTAGCATTGAGAACAAGGGGTTTTTCCAACATTGTTTGAAGTAGGGGTTTATTTATAGAGTCCAGATTTTTTCTGTTTCGTGAGGGCAGGTTTCAGGGTTGGTGTGTAGGGTTGGGTAGATTTTTCCAATTTTCTGATTGGCGAAGGTCTGCATGTAGTTCTGTAAGAGACTAGTGAACAAACGTAAGAGGCAGGGTCCAAAAGTTAGAAAAATAAATAGGAGAGTGAGTGGACCAATGAAAGGCAATAGTCAAGACATCCAGTTTGTGTGAAATCACTGATTCCATGTTTATGAATTCGCTAGGCTTGAGAGAGAGAGAGAGCGAGAGAGAGAGAGAGAGAGTAGGAATAAGACAGGGCAGTGGCCCACAGTCCCCCTGACCCTAGACCTATTTTTATAGAAATTTGTAAAGCAACAAGAAGAGGAATTACCTGTATAGCTCGTTTGGTCCTTAGATTGACGGGTAATGTACTAGGAACTGGAAGAGGCTCATGGGGTGGGATTAGGTTGATATTTGGGATGAGATAGACTAGAGTACAGATTTTTTGTCTAATTAGTAGGGAGACACATATAAGTGTTGGTTCCACATGAGTAGAAAGCCCCTGACTGGTTGAGGCAGGCTGAGAGGTGAATAGAGAATAGGACAAGGGGTTGGTTTTGTTTCTCTGTTTCTGAGCTCCAGATAGTCAGGATGGAGGAAAGAGTCACCCCAATAAGTGGGGAGAGTAGAGGATTGTTAGTTAGGGTGACTAATTAAACATTCTTTGAAAACCAGTTTTCTGACTGTTCAAGTTCTTTTTTCTCAGTACAAACCTTCTACAATTTACATAAACCCTCAGCTTTCATGCACTTTCTTATCCAAAAATAACTGGCCTTCATAACAACTTGCTTTTCCGTTTTCTTTCAATAGTATTTCCATACCTTATACCTTCTATTATCAAAACCATACAATTCCTTTCTAGTCAGAACTCTTGATTTAAAAATCTTTAACCTTTAGTGACAGTTAAGTTGACTTTCTTTTTACCCTAGTTTCCCTTTTCCCAAAGTCTGATTAAAAGAGTCCTTAGTTTCTTTATATATTCACCATATGTATAACAACCAGCTTCAGGTTTGTGGTTGGATTAAGGCATGCCGTTTTTCTACTTTAGCAGCAGTGGGAGTTGTCAGGATCACGGTGTGTGGACCTGTCCATGTGAAAGTCAGTCCTTGGGTGATGTAATGCTGGAAGCGCCTCTTGGACAGTCTTTGAACAGTTTGCTGAGTAACCTGTAAATTCTGCAAGTACTTAGGGAAAGGGTGGTTACATTTCTACACTTTGCAGTTAGAGTTTAAGTCCTAGTGACCACTGCTTCTGGCTGGAATCAGCAGCAGGTCCCAGCCTACAATAGGCATTGGACACTGAGACAAGAGGAATAAAGGAGATACTATACATTAAATAAAGCAACAACATCAGACTGTCAATACCCACAGTAGAGATCTTTGAGGGATAAATAAAACTTAAATATTCAGGCAAGGTATAGTAGATGGCCCTTGTGTTTACAAGAAATGAGGTCAGTTTATCTGCTACTTGGAAGAAATACCTTAGGCTCGTGAATGATATCCTTGGGCCTTCAGTGGCAATTCCCAGCATGCTGGGCAAGGTCAGGTCACAGGTAGCTGGAGCAGGGCTAGAAGAGACTGAACCCTCCCTCCATGGAGCAAGGGGGCAGCTTACCTTCTCTTGTCCCTCTTTCCACAGCAAAGGTATGTCCCTTCATGTGGCCAGGAAGCCTGGCAGGCTTCAGTTCAATGACCTTTCTTTCCACTCTTGAAGCAGGGCCCTGATGGAATCCTATGAAGTCCTTTATGGCACTGGAGCCTTTAAAAGCATATGTCAAAAGCTGGTATTTCCTGACTTCTTTTGGGCCTTATTTGCCTTTTCTGTTACTTCCTTGGCCATTATAGACCTTAAAAGGCATGCTCAGAAGATATCACTGAGGAGCTTGACTAAGAGAGCAAAATTGGGAATCCAATATTTAAAGCAGCCTATTCGACTGAGGAGAGAAAGGATTTGATTCACGTTGGTATGTGGTTGGAGATTGCAGAGGGTCTGAGTTCGATCTAGGGTGAGACCTCAGGTGGTGGGGGGTTAAAGTGATGCCTAGATAGACTATGGACTTAGAATGAAGTTGAGCCTTAGCAGAGAAGACATGATATCCCTTTATAGCAAGGAAGTTAAGAAGGGTGGTGGTGTGTCTCTTTGAGGCAGGCAGGGAGGGGCTGCAGAGGAGTAGGTTATTTACATATTGTAAGAGAGTACTCATTTTGAGATTGCATGCTGCTAAATTCTGAGCTAGTGCCTGCCCAAACAGGTGTGGGCTGTTTTTGATCCCCTGGGGTAAGACAGTCCACGTAAAGGCAAACAGAAAGTAAGAGTCAGGGTGTACAGGAATGGTAAAGAAGGCATTCTTGAGGTTCTAGGATAGTGAAGTGAGTGGTGTTTGCAGGAATGTATGATAGTAACCTGTAGAGATTAGGGACTACTGGATGGAAGGGAACTACTGTCTCATTGATTAGGAGTAAGTCTTGTACGAGGTGATAAGCCCCTGAAGGTTTTCGAATAGGAAGGGTGGGGGTATTGCAGGGAGAGTCCATGGGGATGAGTAAGCCTTGATTTAAGAGATGGGTAATTATTGGTTTAAGGCCTTAGAAACAGACACAGTTACACATTAAACAAAGACTTTACATACAAATTATGAATTAAGAAATTTAAATGAGTGTGCTTTACTTGTTTCAATTAAAATTATACTAGAGGTATTTTCTGACAAACAAAGAGACAAAACAGATTATTCACTCCCATAGCTGAATAGACAACTCTGCCTTCTTAAGCTTTTCGAGATGGCAGAGAGTTGTCAGCATAGAGGGGAGGGAGAGAGAAAGCAGACGGATGGACAGTGTGAACATCTGGATAGAAAGAAGGAGGGTCAGAATCTTCAGCAGGAGGAGGAGGTTGAAGTACTGGTGGTGGCGCCATGTGGTTAGAGGAGTCAAAAAGATTTGGAGCTCTGAAGAGAGGGGAGAAGGTCATAGCTCTAGCCTGTGAGGAGGGGGGTTGGGGCAAGGAGAAGAAAGGCAGAGCCTGTAGTTTGTAAGGAGGGAGGAGGGGTTTAAGAACACAGTGGAGTTGGGAAGGGACCCTGGCCAGCAGGGGAGGAGAAAGAGAGACTGGTATTTGCAGGTGAATGAGAAAACAGGATTCAATGAAGAGAGGGGAGGGGGCTTTCTGGAGGGAAGAGACTCAAGAAAAAGAGATTTGCAGAGGAACCAGAAAGGGGTCCCTAGAAAGGGGTGCCCACGGGGGTCAGGCAGGAGGGGAAGAGAGTTGGGAGTCCATGGAGAAGGAAAGATTAGGAGCAGAGGTTTTAGGTGAGGTTTCTTTGGCCAAAAACGGCCTGCATGTAGAACAAGTGGCACAGAAATTAAGGACAGGAGAGAAGGGAGAAGAAAGCCTGTATGTAAGGAATTTCTGATACCCTCCCTGTCCAGTGGCAGAAATTGCCAAGATCTCTTAGGATATTGTAATGGTAGTAGAAAGAGCAACCTGGCTAGGCGCCTAGACTTTCGAGGAGGTCCGTAGAAGCAGGCCGCTTGGAGTAGAAACCTCCCAAACTGTGAACCTCAGAGAGTAGAGTGAGTCCCGAAGGAGTAGAGAAGTCCCAAAGGAGTAGTCCCAAAGGAGTAGAGGAGTGGTCTCTGAGGCCTGAGATTGGGAGGAGCCCATGTTCCGAGGGGAGTCTGGCTGGACAGTTTGGATTGAGAGGAGCCCACAGTAGAGGAGACTGGTGAAAGAAAGGGGCGTCCTCGCCTTCAGTCACAGTTCTGAGAAGAGAAAATCTCCGTAGAAAGAGAGTCTCAAACAGGAGGTTGTCACCCCAAGGCTGAGATCCCGGGACATAGGAGATTGGCCTGGCAAGGCGTGCCTACACCTTTGTAGAAGTCCAGTAAAGGAGTAGAGGCAGACCACTCATTGATATGGGGTCCAAAGTCAAAATCGTCCGACCAGGAAAGGGTGTTTTTAGAGAAATATTTGGAGGCCAGCCGGGGAAGGAGAAGGAGAAACTCCTTACCTTTCTGGTCCGGCAGGGGTTTGAGACAGGAACAGATCGCTGGCCAATTGACCTACAATTGCTTGTCCAGGCTTTGTTTGGACAGCAAAGAGGGATCGTCCAGGCAACCAGTACTCTGTCCCAGATTTCAGCACCAAATATTGGAATCCATGGGAGTCTGAAAAGACCAGAATAACAGGCTTTATTGAAAGGAAGAAAGGAACCCTGTTGGGCACTTCTCTGGGGAGAAGGGCACCGGTTACGACTAGGGGAGAATTTTATAGGGCTTGGGAGAGCCTGAGGGGGTACTGAGTTAAAAGTTCTGGTATGTTTCCTTTTACAGTTTTATGGTTTCAGCTTCCTAGAGTGCTTCTCCTTGAGAGGTTGATCAGCTTTCTGGAACTCTTCTGCCTCAGAGACGATTATCCAGTAAGTAAGGGTGAGGTCAGGCAGCAGCCAGGTAGGACAACAAAAGGGCAGTTGGAGTTCAGGTAAATTAATATATCTATCATTATAAAATTAACTGGCTTTTGTTTTACCCTAGTTTCCCTTTTCCCCAAAGTCTGATTAAAAAGGAGTCCTTAGTGAGTTTCTTCATTCTTTAGCCATACATAGACCAACCAGCTTCCGGTTTGTGGTTGGAGTAGGGCACGCCATTTTTCTACCTTAGCAGCAGTGGTATTTGTCAGGATCACGGTGTGTGGACCCATCCACATGAAAGTCAGTCCTTGGGTGATTTACTGGATTTCCTGGTAATGTTGGAAGCTCCTCTCAGACAGTCATTTGAACAGTTTGCCGAGTAACCTGTAAATCCTACAAGTACTTAGGGAAGGGGTGGTTACATTTTCTTTACTATTTGATTCATGCATTTTATTTGCCTGGACCTTTTGGGTGCCTTAGGCACAATATAACTTCAAATTAGTTTCTAATTAATATTGAGTTCCTTTCCTACTAACTTTGAGACTGTGGACACAAATTCAGGTCCAATACTTAGAATGGGCAAGCTAAACCTGGAAAGAATTCCATACAGCAATTTCCTTACTTTGCCCAGCATTCACTTGGACACAAATTGAACACTCAGATATTATACCTTCTGTAATAGATTCTAAGTTTGGCTTTTCCAATTATCCCTTTTCAGTTGGCAAAATCTTTCTTAATTGGCTTCGAACAAACCTTTGGCAATAAGGGTCCCAAAACCCCACTGGCTTTGGGTGGCATCTATTCATTTGAATTACTATGTTCCGATTTTGAGGTGGACTGAAAAAACATAAAACAAGCGATAAAATTCAAACAACTAATGTTAACAAATACTATAACAAATGTCCTAATAAAATAAAATGACTAAAGCCTATTAGATTATTAAATGGAACAAAGTTCTAACTAATATAACAGGATCCAGAATAAAATTCTTACAGTCACAAATGTCCTTAACATGTTAACGTAATTTCACTAAGTCTATGTTGACACTATTGCTGCTTTATATTATTTGCAAATGTAACCTAATTTCTATTTCAGTCTGAGAAATGTCCTAAAGAGCAGGAGTTACACACATTCAGGAAAAGTCCACAAGGCATTGGGGCATTGGAGTTGTGGTCACATTTTACACTCTAAAGCTAGAGACTGTCCCAATTATTAATGTTTCTAGCTGGAATTAGGAGCAGGTCCCAGTCTACAATAGGCATGGGGACATCGAGACAAGAGGAATAAAGGAGACACTATACATTAAATAAAGCAACAGAGATAAGACTGTCAATACCCACAGTAGAGATCTTCAAGGGATAAATAAAACTCGAATATTCAGGCAAGGCATAGTAAATGGCCCTTGTGTTCACAAGAAATGAGATCAGTGTACCTGCTACTTGGAAGAAATGCTCTAGGCTTGCTCACGGTGATGTGAGATGGGGTCAACATCCCTGGGCACCTTTTTAGCCTTCAGTGGCAAGTCCCAGCAGGCTGGGAAAGGTCGGGTCACAGGTAGCTGGGTTAGGGCTGGAAGAGACTGAACCCTCCCTTTGTGGAGCAAGGGAGCAGCTTACCTTCTCATGTCCCTTTTTCCTACAGCAAAGGTATGTCCCTGGTGGGGGTCGAGAAGCCTGGCAAGCTTTAGTTCAATGACCTTTCTTTCCACTCTTGAAGCAGGGCCCTGATGAAATCCTATGAAGGCCTTTCGGGGTGCTGGAACCATTAAGGGCATGTGCCAAGAGCTGGTATTTTCCTGACCTCTTTTGGGCTCTACTTGCCTTTTCTGTTCCTTTCTTGGTCATTATAGACTTTAAAAGCCATGCTCAAAAGATCTCGCTGAGAGACTTGAGGGCCCTTTTCTGTCTATATAAACTTTTGGAAAAAGACAAAAACAGCGTTATTAGCTGGATCAAATAAAAGATGGTAAAAGCTTACAGGAGGAACAGGTTTGGTGTCTTCTTTAGAATTCCAGAGTCTCTCTGCTGTAGAATAACTCAGTACATTAGCCAGGGGTCCCCAAACTTTTTACACAGGGGGCTAGTTCACTGTCCCTCAGACTGTTGGAGGGCCGGACTATAAAAAAAACTATGAACAAATCCCTATGCACACTGCAGATATCTTATTTTAAAGTAAAAAACCAAAACGGGAACAAATACAATATTTAAAATAAAGAACAAGTAAATATATTTATTTATTTATTATTAATTTTACTGGGGTAACATCAATAAATCAGGGTACATATGTTCAAAGAAAACATGTCCAGGTTATCTTGTCAATCAATTATGTTGAATACCCATCACCCAAAGTCAGATTGTCCTCCATTACCTTCTATCTAGTTTTCTTTGTGCCCCTCCCCCTCCCCCTTCCCCTCTCCTTCCCTTCCACCCCCCCCTAATCACCACACTCTTGTCAATGTCTCTTAGCTTCATTTTTTTTTTTTAATCTTTCTGAAGCTGGAAACGGGGAGAGACAGTCAGACAGACTCCCGCATGCGCCCGACTGGGATCCACTCGGCACGTCCACCAGGGGGCGATGCTCTGCCCCTCCTGGGTGTCGCTCTGCTGTGACCAGAGCCACTCTAGCGCCTGGGGCAGAGGCCAAGGAGCCATCCCCAGCGCCCGGGCCATCCTTGCTCCAATGGAGCCTCGCTGCAGGAGGGGAAGAGAGAGACAGAGAGGAAGGAGAGGGGGAGGGGTGGAGAAGCAGATGGGCGCTTCTCCTGTGTGCCCTGGCCTGGAGTCGAACCCGGGACCCCTGCACGCCAGGCCGACGCTCTACCACTGAGCCAACCGGCCAGGGCCGTCTTAGCTTCGTTTTCATGTCCCACCTATGTATGGAATAATGCAGTTCTTGGATTTTTCTGATTTACTTATTTCACTCCATATAATGTTATCAGGATCCCACCATTTTGTTGTAAATGATCCGATGTCATCATTTTTTATGGCTGAGTAGTATTCCATAGTGTATATGTGCCACATCTTCTTTATCCAGTCATCTATTGAAGGGCTTTTTGGTTGTTTCCATGTAGAACAAGTAAATTTAAATCAACAAATTGACCAGTATTTTATTTTATTTTATTTTTTATTTTTTTTATTTAATCTGAAGCTGGAAACGGGGATAGACAGTCAGACAGACTCCCGCATGCGCCCGACTGGGATCCACCCGGCACGCCCACCAGGGGCGACGCTCTGCCCACCAGGGGGCGATGCTCTGCCCCTCTGGGACGTTGCTTTTGCCGTGACCAGAGCCACTCCAGCGCCCAGGGCAGAGGCCAAGGAGCCATCCCCAGCGCCCGGGCCATCTTTGCTCCAATGGAGCCCTGGCTGCAGGAGGGGAAGAGAGAGACAGAGAGGAAGGGGGGGGTGGAGAAGCAAATGGGCGCCTCTCCTATGTGCCCTGGCTGGGAATCGAACCCGGGTCTCCCGCACGCCAGGCCGACGCTCCACCGCTGAGCCAACTGGCCAGGGCCAACAAACTGACCAGTATTTCAATGGGAACTATGGGCTTGCTTTTGGCTAATGAGATGGTCAATGTCCGGTTCCATATTTGTCACTGCTAGCCGTAACAAGTGATATGACGCACTTCTGAAGCCATGACACGTGCGTCCCATGTCACTGGAAGTAGTACTGTATGTGAGCGACACCGTGCTTTGCGGCACTGCCACATACAGTACTCCAGGAGCACAGTACTCTCACTGACCACCAGTGAAAGAGGTGCCCCTTCCGGAAATGTGGCGGGGGCCGGATAAATGGCCTCAAGGGGCTGCATGTGGCCCGCGGGCCATAGTTTGGGGACCCCTGACATTAGCATTCAAAAGAAATTTTAACAAAGCATGATAAAATGGATTTGCAGGAGTTTCAGGATATGACCCCTTTCCTTATATTACCTAGCATTAAACAATATTGTTTTAAAATGATAAACTAAACAATACATAAAAAGACATTATTAATAATTATTACATATTTTTCAAATATTTACACTAAGATTTTGACATCACAGGGCTATGAAATAGCAGATAAAAAGAGAATTAACAAAAGGCCTTTGAAATAACACATACATTTTTTAAAATTAATTTTAATGGGGTGACATTGATAAATCAGGGTACATATGTTCAGAGAAAACATCTCTATGTTATTTTGACATTTCATTATGCTGCATTCCCATCACCCAAAGTCCAATTGTCTTCCGTCACCTTCTAACTGGTTTTCTTTGTGCCCCTCCCCTCCCCCAATTCCCTCCCTCTCCTCGCCCCCACCCCATAATCCCCACACTCTTGTCCATGTCTCTGAGTCTCATTTTTATGTCCCACCTCTATATGGAATCATACAGTTCTTAGTTTTTTCTGATTTACTTATTTCACGCAGTATAATGTTATCAAGATCCATCCATGTTGTTGTAAATGATCCAATGTCATCATTTCTTATGGCTGAGTAGTATTCCATAGTATATATGTACCAAAGCTTTTTAATCCACTCGTCCACTGACGGACACTTGGGCTGTTTCCAGATCTTCGCTATTGTGAACAATGCTGCCATAAACATGGGGGTGCATTTCTTCTTTTCAAACAGTGCTATGATGTTCTTGGAGTATATTCCTAAAAGTAGTATAGCTGAGGCCCTGACCAGTTGGCTCAGTGGTAGAGCGTCGGCCTGGCATGCGGGGGACCCGGGTTCAATTCCCGGCCAGGGCACATAGGAGAAGCACCCATTTGCTTCTCCATCCCCACCCCCTCCTTCCTCTCTGTCTCTCTCTTCCCCTCCCGCAGCCGAGGCTCCATTGGAGCAAAGATGGCCCGAGCGCTGGGGATGGCTCCTTGGCCTCTGCCCCAGGCGCTAGAGTGGCTCTGGTTGAGGCAGAGCGACGCCCCGGAGGGGCAGAGCATCGCCCCCTGGTGGGCAGAGCGTTGCCCCTGGTGGGCGTGCCGGGTGGATCCCGGTCGGGCGCATGCGGGAGTCTGTCTGACTGTCTCTCCCCATTTCCAGCTTCAGAAAAAAAAAAAAAAAAAAAAAAAAAAAGAATAAAAAAAAAGTAGTATAGCTGAGTCAAAAGGCAGTTCGATTTTTAATTTCTTGAGAAATCTCCATACTGTTTTCCACATTGGCTGCGCCAGTCTGCATTGCCACCAGCAGTGCAGGAGGGTTCCCTTTTCTCTACAACCTCGCCAGCACTTATTCTGTGTTGTTTTGTTGATGAGTGCCATTCTGACTGGTGTGAGGTGATATCTCATTGTGGTTTTAATTTGCATTTCTCTAAAGATTAGTGATGTTGAGCATTTTTTCATATGCCTATTGGTCATCTGTATGTCCTCTTTGGAGAAGTGTCTATTCATTTCTTTCAGCCATTTTTTGATTGGATTGTTTGTCTTCCTGGTATTGAGTTTTAAAAGACTTTATTCAATTTTCAAAGAGGAGAGAGAAAGAAAGGGGAGGAGCAGGGAGCATCAGCTCCCATATGTGCCTTGACCAGGCAAGCCCAGGGCTTCGAACTGGCAACCTCAGTGTTCCAGGTCAATGCTTTATCCACTGCGCCACCACAGGTAAGGCCTGGTATTGAGTTTTACAAGTTCTTTATAAATTTTGGTTATTAACCCCTTATCAGGTGTATTGTCAAATATATTCTCCCATTGTGTAGTTTGTCTTTTTATTCTGTTCTTATTGTCTTTAGCTGTGCAAAAGCTTTTTAGTTTGATATAGTCCCATTTGTTTATCCTGTCTTTTATTTCCCTTGCCCGTGGAGATAAATCGGCAAATGTATTGCTGCGAGGAATGTCGGAGAGCTTACTGCCTATGTTTTCTTCTAAGATACTTATGGTTTCACGGCTTACATTTAAGTCTTTTATCCATTTTGAGTTTATTTTTGTGAATGGTGTAAGTTGGTGGTCTAGTTTCATTTCTTTGCAGGTAGTTGTCCAATTTTCCCAACACCATTTATTAAAGAGGCTATCTTTACTCCATTGTATGCTCTTATCTCCTTTGTCAAATATCAGCTGTCCATAGAGCTGTGGGTTTATTTCTGGGTTCTTTGTTCTGTTCCATTGATCTATATGCCTGTTCTTATGCCAGTACCAGGCTGTTTTGAGTATAATGGCCTTGTAGTATAACGTGATATCTGGAAGTGTGATACCACCCACTTTATTCTTCCTTTTCAAGATTGCTGAGGCTATTTGTGTTCTCTTTTGGTTCCATATAAAGTTTTGGAATACGTGTTCTATATCTTTGAAGCAAGTCACTGGTACTTTAATCGGTATTGCATTAAATTTAAAAATTGCTTTGGATTGGTGGGACATAAAAATGAGACTAAGAGACATGGACTAGAGTGTGGTGGTTACGGGGGGTGGGGGGAGGGAAGGAGGGAGAGGGGAAGGGGGAGGGGCACAAAGAAAACTAGATAGAAGGTGATGGAGGACAATCTGACTTTGGGAGATGGGTATGCAACATAATTGTTTTTTTTGTTTTGTTTTGGGGTTTTTTTGTATTTTTCTGAAGCTGGAAATGGGGAGAGACAGTCAGACAGACTCCCGCATGCGTCCAACCGGGATCCACCTGGCACGCCCACCAGGGGCGACGCTCTGCCCCTCCGGGGGGTTGCTCTGCTGTGACCAGAGCCACTCTAGTGCCTGGGGCAGAGGCCAAGGAGCCATCCCCAGCGCCCGGGCCATCTTTGCTCCAATGGATCCTTGGCTGCGGGAGGGGAAGAGAGAGACAGAGAAGAAGGGGGGGGGTGGGGTGGAGAAGCAAATGGGCGCTTCTCCTATGTGCCCTGGCCGGGAATCGAATCCGGGTCCCCCGCACGCCAGGCCGACGCTCTACCGCTGAGCCAACTGGCCAGGGCAATGCAACATAATTGAATGGCAAGATAACCTGGACATGTTTTATTTCAATATATGTACCCTGATTTATTGATGTCACCCCATTAAAATTAATAAATATTTATTTTAAAAAATTGCTTTGAGTACTATAGACATTTTAATGATACTTATTCTTCCTAACCATGAGCATGGTATATGCTTTCACTTGTTTGTATCTTCCTTGATTTCTTTTATCAATGTTTTATACTTTTCCGAGTACAAGTTTAATCTCCCAGGTTAAATTTATTCCTAAGTATTTTATTTTTTTGGTTGCAATGGTAAAGGGGATTGCTTCCTTAATTTCTCTTTCTGACAGTTCATTGTTAGTGTATAAAATGCCTCTGATTTCTGAGTATTAATTTTATATCCTGCCACCTTGCTGAATTCATTTATCAGGTCTAGTAGTTTTTTGACTGAGATTTAGGGTTTTCTATATACAATATCATATCATCTGCAAATAATGATAGTTTTACTTTTTCTTTTCGATTTAGATGCCTTTTATTTCTTTTTCTTGTCTCGTTGCTGTGGCTAGGACTTCCAGCACTATGTTGAATAAGAGTGGTGAAAGGGGGCACCCTTGCCTTGTTCCTGATCTTAAGGGGATTGCTTTTAACTTTTGCCCATTGAGTATGACGTTGGCTGTGGGTTTGTGATAGATAGCCTTTATCATGTTGAGGTATGTTCCCTGTATTCCCACTTTGCTGAGAGTTTGATCATGAATGGGTGCTGGATTTTATCAAATGTTTTTTCTGCATCCAGAAATTATCATGTGGTTTTTCTCCTTTCTTTTGTTTATGTGATGAATCACATTGATTAATTTGTGAATATTGTACCAGCCTTGCCTCCCAAGAATAAATCCCACTTGATCATGGTGTATGATTTTTTTTATATATTGCTGGATCCAGTTTGCTAATATTTTGTTGAGGATTTTAACATCTAAATACATCAGGGATATTGGCCTATAATTTTCTTTCTTTGTGTTGTCTTTGCCTGGTTTTGGAATCAGAATTATACTCATCTCATAAAAGGAGCTTGGAAGTCTTCCTTCCTCTTGAAGTTTTTGAAATAGCTTGAAAAGGATAGGAGTTAGTTCTTTGAATATTTGGTAGAATTCACTTGTGAAGCCATCAGGCCCAGGACTTTTCTTTTTTTGGGAGTTTTCTTGTTTGTTTGTTTTTTGTTTTTTTGGGGGGGAGTTTTTTGATAACTGTTTCAATCTCATTTGTTGTAATCGGTCTGTTTAGGTTTTCTGATTTTTCCAGGTTAATTTTTGGAAGATTAGCCTGACCAGGTGGTGGCGCAGTAGATAGAGCATTGAACTGGGATGCGGAAGACCCAGGTTCGAGACCCTGAGGTTGCCAGTTTGAGCGCAGGCTTATCTGGCTTCAGCAAAAAGCTCACCATCTTGAACCCAAGGTCGCTGGCTCGAGCAAGGGGTTATTCGGTCTGCTGAAGGCCCACAGTCAAGGCACATATGAGAGAGCAATCAATGAACAACTAAGGTGTCGCAATGCGCAATGAAAAACTAATGACTGATGCTTCTCATCTCTCCGTTCCTGTCTGTCTATCCCTCACTCTGACTCTGTCTCTGTAAAAAATAAAATAAAATAATTTTTGGAAGATTATATGTTTCAAGGAATTTGTCCATTTCATCTAGGTTGTCTAGTTTTTTGGTGTACAGTTTTTCATAGTATTTTCTTACAATATTTTGTATTTCTGTTGTATCAGTTGTTATTTCTCCACTCTCATTTCTAATTTTATTTATTTGAGTCTTCTCTCTTTTTTTCTTGGTGAGTCTGGTTAAAGGTTCATCAATCTTGTTTATCTTTTCAAAGAACCAGCTCCTGGTTTAATTGATCCTCTGTATTGTTTCTTTAGCCTCTATGTCATTTATTTCTGCTCTGATCTTTATTATTTCCTTCCTTCTACTAGCTCTGGGCTTTACTTGCTGTACTTTTTCTAGTTCTTTTAGATGTAGGGTCAACTTGTTTATTTGAGCTTTTTCTAACTTCTTGAGGTATGGCTGTAATGCTATGAACTTCCCTGTCAGGACTACTTTCACTGTGTCCCACAGATTTTGAGTTGTTGTATGCTCATTATCATTTGTTTGAAAGGAAAATTTTTATTTCTTCTTTGATCTCATTGTTAACCCATTCATTATTTAATAACATGCTATTGAGTTTCCAAGTGTTTGAGTATTTTTTAGTTTTTCTATTGTGGTTGATTTCTAGTTTCATGCCATTGTGATCAGAGAAAGTACTCCATATGATTTCAATCTTCTTAAATTTGTTGAGGCTGGTTTTGTAACCTAACATGTGGTCTATCCTAAAGAATGTACCATGAGCACTTGAAAAGAATGTATATTTTACTGCTTTAGGGTGAAAGGTTTTGAAGATATCTATTAAATTGAGTTGATCTAGTATGTCCTTTAAGTCTGCTGTTTCTTTGTTAATTTACTTTCTTGAGGATCTATCTAGTGATGTTAGTGGGATATTGAAATCCCCTACTATTATAGTATTGCTGTTGATCTCACCCTTTAAATCCATCAAAGTCTGCTTTATATATTTAGGTGCTCCTATATTAGGTGCATAGATATTTATAATAGTTATATTTTCCTGTTGGATTGCTCCCTTTTTCATTATGTAGTGACCTTCTTTATCTCTTACTATAATCTTTGTTTTAATCCATTTTGTCTGATATAAGTGTTGCTACCTCAGCTTTTTTTTCATTTCCATTTGCATGAAATAGATAGATAGATAGATATTGTATTTTTCTGAAGCTGGAAACAGGGAGAGACAGTCAGACAGACTCCCGCATGCGCCCGACTGGGATCCACCCAGCACGCCCACCAGGGGGCGTCGCTCTGTCGCAACCAGAGCCACTCTAGCGCCTGGGGCAGAGGCCAAGGAGCCATCCCCAGCGCCTGGGCCATCTTCGCTCCAATGGAGCCTTGGCTGCGGGAGGGAAAGAGAGAGACAGAGAGGAAGGAGAGGGGGAGGGGTGGAGAAGCAGATGGGCGCTTCTCCTGTGTGCCCTGGCCAGGAATCGAACCCAGGACTTCTGTACGCCAGGCTGACGCTCTACCACTGAGCCAACCGGCCAGGGCCTGAAATATTTTTTTTCCATTCTTTTATCTTCAGTCTATGTGCATCTTTTGTTTTAAGGTGTGTCTCTTGTAGACAGCATATGTATGGGTCCTGTTTTCTTATCCACGCAGCTACCCTATGTCTTTTGATCAGATCATTTAATCTATTTACATTTAAAGTTATTATTGATATGTAATTGTTTATTGCCATTTTATTCTTTAAAACTGTATTCCTCTATTGCTATATTCTTTTTCTCCTTTGATCTGTTTACAACAGGCCCCTTAATATTTCTTGCAGCCTTGGTTAAGTTGTAGTGAATTCCTTGAGGTTTTTTTTGTCTGGAAAGCTTTTTATTTCTCCTTCAATTTTAAATGATAGCCTTGCTGGATAAAGTAGTCTTGATTGTAGGCTCTTGTTTTGCATTACTTTGAATATTTCTTGCCATTCCCTCCAGCCTCAAGTGTTCCTGTTGAGAAGTCGGAAGTCATCCTTATGGGGGCTCCTTTGTAGGTGATAGTCTTTTTTTCTCTAGCAGCTTTTAATATTTTCTCTTTATCACTTAGCTTTGGTATTTTAATTATGATGTGTCTTGGTGTAGATTTCTTTGGGTTTCTCTTTAATCGAGTTCTCTGTACTTCTTGAACTTGTGAGATGTTTTCCTGCCTTAATTGAGGGAAGTTTTCAGCTATGATATGTTTGAACAAAGTCTATCCCTTGTTCTTTCTCTTCTTCTTCAGGAATCCCTATGATGCGGATGTTATTTCTCTTCATGTTGTCACAGAGCTCTCTTATAGTTTCCTCAGACTTTTTGAGTCTCTTTTCTTTTTTCTGCTCTGCTTCCATGCTTTTATTTATCTTGTCCTTCAACTCGCTGATTCAATTCTCAGCTTCATCCATCCTGCTTTTAATTCCTTCCATTGTGTTCTTCATTTCTGATATTGTATTTGTCATTTCTGACTGATTCTTTTTTATTATTTCAATGTCCTTTTTAATATTTGCTATCTCTTTATTTAGGTGTTCGTAATGACCATCTATTGTTGTTCTAATATCTTTAAGCATTCTAACAATTGTTATTTTAAACTCTGCATCTGGTAATTTGGTTATATCTGACTCATTCAGGTCCTTTTCTGGGGATTTCTCTTGATTCATTTGTGTTGCATTTCTCTGCTTTCTCATTTTGTCTGTGTAAAAGAAGGTTTTGGCCACTGGAGTCTCTGTATTCCCTAGGTGTGGTCTGTCTGCAGGCTCACCACCCCCTCTGCTGTTGCTGCCTAGAGCATTCAGGTATGGGCATTGCCAGTGCCTGCCCACTGAGGCTGTTGCTGTGGTTTCCACCTCTCCTTCACAGGAGTGGCTGTGATCATGTGCTCGGGTATACAAGCCTCGGTGGACTTGGCCTTAGTCCCGCTCCCATGGGTGGCGTTCTGCTCAGCCCTGAGGGCAGGGGTGAGCACCTTTGCTCAGCTGCAGGTATCCGCCTAATTCCGGGCTTTCGCCCCGCCCTTGCAGGAGGATCCTGCTTGTGGGATGGCTGCAAGCCTTGGCTCCACTGGCCCAGCGGGACTGCGTACCCATGCTCAGTAGCAGGACTTTGCCTGTTCTGGGCTTTTGGCTCCACCCCCGCGGAAGTAGCCGGCTCCCAAGTCAGGCCACAAGCCTCGGTTCCGTGGGAGGGGCAGGGAAGGGCTGTGCTCCTGCGCCCTTGCTCAAGGGCGGGTCTCCACCCCTTCTGGGGCTCCTGCACTTCCCCCGCAGGCTGGATTGCAGGCGGCCTGCAACTGGGCTTGACCACTTTTGCACGTCTGTTCCTCCCCAGCCGGGCAAGACTGAGCTCACACCTGGGCCTCAGTGGTGGCCAGCAGGCTTCTGCCCCTGCGAACAGAACCATGCTTCCGTGTCCCGCCGCCACCCGCCTTCAGGCGAGCCCTCAGCCAAGCCCTCAGCCATGTGGGTGGATGCACTGCAGCTCAGACCCTAAGACTCACTACTGTAGCCCCGAAAGCTTTCTCCTTCTAAGTGACTCTGCTCTGAGTGCTGCGGGAGAGCTTGTTTGGCTGGTGTCCTGCTTCCCTTTACTGATATTGCTGTTTCCAGGGTAAATATTTACTTCATATTTAGGGAATGACTTGTCCCAGGGGTTAGGGTGGCTGTCTCTCAAAATTTTTCTCCCTGTGCCTCCTAGATTACACTCTTTCCTGCTTCTCTGGTATTCTCCTCTCTCCCCGTCCCCCGGAGCCTGGGGTGAGTGGTTGTGAGAGAGGTGTTCTGCGCGGTCCCTTTAAGAAGAATCTTGGGTCTGAGAAATCAGTCTCTATCTCACAAACAGTATCCTGTCTTGTTTCCAGATAAATACTGTCTATACAGCTCTTCTGGGCTCTGGGGCTACAGGCTGGGCCTTTGTTCCTGGGACTCAGGACCCTCCCCTCTCTGCTAAACTCACTTCCCGCCACATGAGTCTCTTCTGGCTGCCGTTCGCTCCGGGGAGCTGGGCAGCCCTCTCCTCATTTCCGCTTTTCCTGCCAGTCTCAATGTGCCTTCTTCAGTGTTCCTTGGTTGAAGAGTCCTCTTAGTTTAGTCCAAAGTTGGTTTTTCCAGATGATGGTTCTTAAAATTAGTTTGTAATCCACTTTGGTTCTAGGAGGTGGAATTTGGTACGTCTGCCTACTCCATTGCCATCTTGTCTCACCTAGAAGATAATTAAAACTGATGGCCCTGGCTGGCCGGCTCAGTGATGGAGCAGTGGCTCAGCATGTGAGTGTCCTGGGTTTGATCAACACATACATTTTTAACATGGAAAATATTTTTACACAACAAGAGAAACTTGGTACAAAAAGGAAGTCTTTTGAATTTGGAAGGCTATATAATTCTATAATGCCTTATTATTAGTACAATTTTAGTACAGTGTACAATAAGAGGATTGTAAACTACTACCTCAATGAATTATTGATTGAGAAAAATAAGGAATGGTCAAAATGCATTCACTATTTTGTAACTACCCAGCTGGCAAAGAGATATTAATTTTCTTTTGACCCACAGTAATTTACACTATTTAGGTCAACATGAGGGGTGGGATGCCTGGGGTTCTTGGTGCCCAAGGGGGTACTGTTTTGGCTAAAGCAATGGGTCTCCTCCATGAATCCCATGCCTCTCATATCAGATAGCAACCGTGCCACATGAAGGAACTGGGGAAGGGCAGGGGAAACTTGGAGGGGAGCCTACACCCGCTTTGGTCCCATGGGAGAGAGTTGGAACCCTTGTCCCAGTGCTAGTTTTGTTCATTTTACACTTATTTTCCCTTCTATAACTTTCTACACATCAGTGGAGGGCAATAAGCCATTAATCCTAACCCATGGAGCAGAGGTCAGGAACCTTTTTGGCTGAGAGAGCCATGAACGCCACATATTTTAAAATGTAATTTCATGAGAGCCATACAATATGTTTAACACTAAATACAAGTAAACGTGTGCATTTTATGTAAGACCAACACTTTTAAAGTACAATAAGTCTCTGAATTCTTTTTAATAACGTTGTTAGGCTATTGCTAACCAATGATGAATAAAGTACTTCTTACCATTAATGTGACTTCTGGTGCTACATAGTTTTGTTGGTGGTTTTGTAGTCTGGTTGATACGTGGTGAGGTTAAGCTTCATGCAGGCATTGAGACTTCCATCCATTAAATGTGATTGTAGGTTGGTCTTAACGTTCTTTAGATGTGAGAAAGACTGCTCACATGCATATGTAGAGCCAAACATTGTCGGTACAGCAATACTCACATGCTGCAGTGCGTGGTATGTGATGGAAAATGCATTCCAAGTTTTGACAATCAGCTGGTCCGCGGGTTGAAGTTTTTTCATTTCTCCCCACTTGTGTTTGCTCGCCAACTCTGCTTGCTGTCGTGCAACTCTTTCTAAATCTTCATTCAGTGACTTGAACTTATTCACCAACATGTCTGAACCTTCAGGTCAGCAGCTTGTAGCTCAAAATCTCTGATGAAGACACTGGGGATGTAACTCAGGTCGGCACTGTCCACTGCACACTTGTGTGGATGGGTGATGAACTTAAAAAGATGAGTGTGCTCACGAAATTCTCCAAAGCGCACTTTGAATGACTGCAGGAGATTAGATGTGAAGCCCACTAGCTGCTGGAGATCAAGATGTTGAGCAGGGTCACTTGCTGTGCATGCATCTTTAAATTCTTCCAGTTTTTCAAAGTGTAGTAAACAACCTGTTTCAATGTTGGTGATGAAGAGTTCCAGCTTGTTTTCAAATGCAAACACTGCTTGTTGAAGGGATAAGACTGTATTTCCAACACCTTGCATTTTCACATTGAGCTGGTTCAGATGTTCGTTGTCCATAGATAGTAGAAATTCAGGAGCCACTCAGTGTTAGCTAACTCAGGATGCACAACGTTTTTCATTTCAAAAAAAAGTCTGGATTTTGCTCAGACAAGCCGCGAAATGGTTGAGCATCTTCCTTCTTGACAACCAACACACATTGCTGTGCAGAAGCAGACCAGGATAATTATTCCCAACTTCATCCAGCAGTGTTTTAAACTGGCGATCATTTAAAGCTCAGGTAACAGCCTGACCTGTGGTGGTGCAGTGGATAAAGCGTCAACCTGGAAACACTGAGGTTGCCAGTTCAAAACCCTGGCTTGCCGCCCTGGTTGGTTGGCTTGGTGGTAGAGCGTTGGCCTGGTGTGTGGAAGTTCCGGGTTTGATTCCCGGCCAGGGCACACAGGAGAGGCGCCCATCTGCTTCTCCACCCCTCTCCCTCTCCTTCCTCTCTGTCTCTCTCTTCCCCTCCCGCAGCCGAGGCTCCATTGGAGCAAAAGATGGCCCGGGCACTGAGGATGGCTCCTTGGCCTCTGCTCAGGCGCTAGAGTGGCTCTGGTTGCGACAGAGCGACGCTCCGGATGGGCAGAGCATCGCCCCCTGGTGGGCATGCCGGGTGGATCCCGGTCCGGCGCATGCGGGAGTCTGTCTGACTGCCTCCCTGTTTCCAGCTTCAGAAAAATACAAAAAACAAAACAAAACAAAACAAAAAAACAAAAAACCCTGGCTTGCCTGGTCAAGGCACATATGGGAGTTGATGCTTCCTGCTCCTCCCCCTTCTCTCTCCCTCTCTCTCTCCTCCCCTCTCCTCTCTAAAATGAATAAATAAATAAATAAGAAATTTAAAGCTCAGGCAACAATAAAGTTGACCACCCGAATGACCAGCCACATCACCTCACCAAGTTGCTCACCATACATCTGAGCACAAAGTGCCTCCTGATTAGGATGCAGTGAAAACTTAGGATGGGTCTGTTGGGCAGATAAAATATATTATGTTCACTTTGTTAAATATGGCGCTGCCCACATGGAAGCCTTTGCCCAGGTGATATTAATGTGTGTTGGGGGCGGGCTGTGGGCAGGCAGAATCCTTGCTAGCCTGGGGCTTGGTTTTGGGATTAAGCCTTTCCCACCCTTTTTGATGTGGGGTGGTACAATCCCATCATGTCTCTGATAAGTGACTTTGTATAAGAAACTTTCCTATTTTGTATATTGGATTAAAGGTTTTGATTTCTACACTATAAAATGGGGGCAGAATGGAAGCTTGCGCTCTTGGTTCCTGAGATTAATATTAGAGTAGAGAGCAGAGAGGAGAGCTGAGAGAGGCCACGTAGCCAGGAGAAGCAGCCAAGATGGCAGAGTGTTGAGAAGCCAGTTTGTGCAGAGTTTGTGCAGGGAGAAGGAAGGAGATGGGGAACAGAGGTGAATAAAGTCTGGTGAGCTAGAAACCTTTGATTCTAGGAAACTCGGATAAGTCAGTAGCTTTGTGAGCACTGAATGTGAGTGGGTTTTGGAGCCCAGTGTGTGTTTTTTGCTTGCCCGCCGGGTGCAAGCTAGGATTAAAGATGATGGCCCACCAGTTTTTGGCTCCGTTGTTTCTTTACCGACTGTCCGAATCCAATGCGAACCTGCAAGGGCCAGGCTGCTGTGATAGTGGCCGTGGCCACTGGCTTTACAGGTCTCTTTTCATGTTCACGAAGAAGCACTACAAATTCTCAGTTTTCCCCCACCATGCACGGAGCACCATCAGTACACACCGAAATAAGTTTATCCATTGGAAGATTCTTTTCTTTAGAGAATTCAGTGAAAGACTTGAATAAATCCTCCCCTCTTGTTGTCTCTTTCATAGGCAAACAGCAAGACTTTCCTCATGTAGTATGTCACCAACAGCATACCTTGCAATCACGCTGAACGAGATAAATGGCTTATGTCTGTTGACTCATCCAAAGCGAGAGAAAAGAATGGTGCTGCATTTATGTCTGTTGGTCAAATAAGTTTGTAAATATGATATATATGTTTGCTCGCTTGTGACTTATATTGGGTGTGGGGGACAGGCTATAAGCAGGCCAGGTCGTTGTAGCCTAAGGTTTGGTTTTGGGACTAAGCTTTTCCCCACACCCTTGACTGATTGTATGATCTGGGTGGCGCACTCTCATGAGGAATCCAATTATGCCTTGGATAAGTGACTTTACATCAGAGACTTCCTTGTTTGTATATTGGATTAAGGGATTTTGGTTTTCTACACTATAAAGTGGGACAGACCAGGAGCTGGTTCACTCAGTTCCTGCTATCACGATTGCAGGGGCTTCCCTGATCCCTTGCCCTTCATGGGAAAAGCTGGTTTCCTGCTTTTCCCTTGTCTTCTTTTGTGGTTTGCCTGTCTTGGTGAGACACCAATAAATAGGATGGCCCCCCTTCCTCTGACTCCGCCATTTCTTTATCGTCTGCCCGAATCCAATGGGAACCTGCATGTGAATGGCCACGATGGCGGCTCCTGGCCTTACAACTGGCGTAGTTTCCGGCAGGATTCAGAGATTAGTATGGGGCCACCACCCTTGATGGGTGGGATAGAGTACTGGTTGCTGCTCTGGCTCCCCATGGCTGTCCTTTTAGGGGCCATGGGCTACATGTTTTTTACTCAAGAGGAAACCAAGAGTTCTGTGTGAGAAGCTGCCCGAAGTCAAAAGCTTCAGTATGAATTGCAAATAGAACGGCAGAAAAGGCTGGAATTGGAGCGAGCACTGGAGAAGGAATTATGGGTTCGCGAGTTGCAGTTTACCCTGGAAGCTGAATGTTTTCACCGGCAGTTGTTGGAGAAACAACTGCGGATTCAAGAGCTCGAGTCTCAGCTGCTGGCCAAAAGCCAGCAGCCACAGGAGCCTAAACGGTCACCAAAGGAGCAGCAGCATCCGTGCCGGTGGATTGGCTTTGAGTCAGCGGGAGCAGGCGCTTGCGACTCCTCTTCTGAGGATGAGAAGGCTCAGGCTGAAGCTGCCATACGCACACTGAGAGCCCGACCAGTGGTCGCCAAGAAGGTAAAAACCCAGCAACAAAGAGTCCCTCAGGGGCAGCCACAGCCTCCTGCCCAGGTAATGGAACACTCTGTGGTCCAGCCCTATACCCAGGCAGAGCTGATGGAGTTGGGGGCACAATTTAGGCAGAAACCTACTGAATCCCTGGTAACCTGGTTACTACGATTATGGGATATAGGGGTGGATGGCATCATGCTCTCCGGAACAGAGATGGAGAAATTGGCCGCCATTACCACACACTCTTTCTTGAGGCAGCGTCTTCAGAACTGCCATGGCAACCCAGGAGACCATACTCTATTAGAATGGGTGATGGCTGCCATTCGTATGGTCTGGCAGAATGCTGGAGAATTGCCGGGGGCAGTGAGTCGGTGGCAGTGCTACAGTGAGTTAGTAAATGTCCTTCGGGAACTAGGTATGAAGAATGCTGTTTTCAACCCTGGGTCTCGTGGGCCAAACGAGGAAGTGTTTATGGCCAAAATGAGGGAATTTGTCCTTAGTAGTGCCCCGTCAGCCCTTTTTGGGTCACTTGTGGCTATCTTGGGCCCCTATGTGGGGCAGCCCATCAATGCAGTTACACAGATGGTAGCAGATTTGGGAGAGCTGGAGGCCGCTCGGGATCATAAAGCAGTGAGGGCTGCTGCCTATGTTTCCCCCCCAACTAACAAGGGAAACGGGCCTGTAAAGGTTACCCGAACGCAAGACTTGATTGCGGCTGGAGCAGATAAGGGGAAATTGGATGGCCAGTCTAATAAAATTCTTTTGGAGCTTTGGTGGCAGCTTAAACCGGAACAGAAGTTCCAGCCACTGAGACGAAAGGCCCCAGCAGCTACCAATAAAACGTTTGGTGTGCGTACAGCTCGGTTACAAGATTATATGATAGAGACGGCCGAGGGAGAGGACAACTCCCAAGACCCATTGTACCAGTTTGAATAGGAAAAGGGCCGAGGGACCCGTCTAATGGGGATGGGCGGGGACCAGAGGCCACATGTGGAACTGGCTATCCACTGGTCCCCTTCCAATGTACAACGGGTGTTGGCCTTGGTGGATACAGGTGCAGAATGTTCCCTTCTCTATGGAAACCCAGAGCGGTTTGCTGGGACCCCAGTGGCCATTGACGGTTATGGGGGCCAAACTGTTCAAGTGAAGCCAATAACTATTCCATTGGGGATAGGGAGACTGCCTCCTAAGCCATATAAGGTGTATGTATCTCCTATTCCTGAATATATTTTGGGGGTAGATGTCTTGCAAGGACTGTGGTTGGAAACTACAGCTGGGGAGTTCCGGCTGCGGATCAGGGTTGTGAAGGCAGTATTGCGGGGACACGCATCACATTCCCCTTTGCAATTACCCGTCCCTCGGCGTGTGACTAACACCAAGCAGTACCGCCTGCCAGGTGGTTATGAAGAAGTCACAGGGACAATCCTCGAACTAGAAAAGGTGGGGATCATCCGGCCAGCACACAGTCCTTACAACTCCCCAGTATGGCCTGTGCGCAAAGCAGATGGAACCTGGAGAATGACAGTAGATTACAGGGAACTTAATAAAGTTGTTCCCCCTTTGCACGCTGCTGTTCCCTCGATAGCTAACATGATGGATCGGCTAAGCCATGAGTTGGGGACATACCACTTTGTGGCAGACTTGGCCAATGCTTTTTTCTCTATTGATATAGCCGCAGAGAGTCAAGACCAATTTACCTTCAGTTGGGAAGGGAGACAATGGACGTTTACAGTGTTACCCCAGGGCTATTTGCATAGCCCCACCTTGTGCCATGGGCTGGTAGCTGCTGACCTGGCTAAATGGAAACAGCCAGAGGTAGTCCGCATGTACCATTATATTGATGATATTATGCTAACTAGTGATTCTCTTTCAGAATTGGAGCAAGCAGTCCCTACCCTGCTATACCATTTGAAAGCATGTGGCTGGGCAGTTAACGAGAACAAATTACAAGGACCTGGGTTATCTGTTAAATTCTTGGGAGTTATCTGGTCGGGTAAGACAAAAGTTATCCCTGACGCAGTTATAGATAAGATTCAAGCATACCCCGTGCCCACTATGGTAAAACAGTTACAGGAATTCTTAGGTTTGTTGGGGTATTGGCGAGCATTTATACCGCATTTGGCTCAGTTACTATGCCCCTTGTACAACCTTATTCAAAAGGGGGTTCGCTGGGATTGGACTGAGCAGGCGCAAGGTTCATTTGAAGCTGCTAAGAGAGCTGTCAAGGTGGCACAGGCCTTGAATGTGTTTGATCCTGCCAGGCCCTGTGAGCTGGATGTTCATGTAACCTCAGAGGGGTTTGGATGGGGCTTGTGGCAGCGGACAGAGCGCCTACGGCAAACTATTGGGTTTTGGTCCCAATTGTGGAAAGGTGCTGAAGTTCGTTACTTATTAGTAGAGAAGCAGCTGGCAGCTGTGTATGCTGCCCTCCTGGCAACTGAGAGTATTACAACCACAACACCAGTTACAGTCAAGACAACATACCCTATAGCTGGATGGGTTAGAGATTGGGCAACTAAACCACGCAGTGGTATGGCCCAAATGTCCACCCTGGCCAAGTGGGGTGCCTACCTGCAGCAACGCTGTGCTCTTAGCACCAGCCCATTGAGGGCAGAACTGCAGGAAGTCTTGGGTCCAGTCACCTATGTGACCTTAGAGTCAGGTGCAACTGGGGCTCAGGAGGCAGAACCTGAAGTCAGTCCCTACCAGGAGGGGCGGGTGCCCATCCCCGAGGATGCCTGGTATACTGATCGTTCCAGCAGGGGCCAACCTGCCAAATGGACAGCTATAGCCTTCCATCCGGCCACTGAGACTATTTGGATGGACACGGGTATAGGCCAAAGCAGCCAATGGGCAGAATTAAGAGCTGTTTGGCTAGTTGCCCATAATGAACCTTCACCTCTGGTAATCTGTACTGACAGCTGGGCCGTCTATCGTGGACTTACCCTTTGGATTGCTACTTGGCACATTAACCAGTGGATGGTAATGCACCGTCCACTATGGGGTCAGGCTATGTGGCAGGACTTATGGGAAATAGGACACCAGAAGCAGGTGACAGTATATCATGTCACAGGGCATGCCCCTCTAGCCCATCCTGGGAATGATGAGGCAGATACGTTGGCAAGGGTGCGATGGTTGGAGACTGTACCTGCAGGTGATGTGGCACAGTGGCTCCACCGGCGCCTGCTCCATGCAGGACAGAAAACTATGTGGGCTACGGTTAAGGCTTGGAACTTGCCTGTGTCCTATGCAGAGGTACTTGCAGCCTGTGAGCAATGTGCAGTATGTTCCAAGGAACACCCTCGGAGACCACTGGTGTCGCCTGGACAGATTCAGAGGGGTCATGTTCCACTGACACGATGGCAGATAGACATTATTGGACCCTTACCAAAGTCAGAAGGGTACCAGTATGCAGTCACTTGTGTAGATACTGCCACCGGGCTGCTTGCTGCTTACCCTGCTCGTAACCCTGACCAGAGGGCAGTCATACAGGCTCTGGACCGCCTAAGTGCTGCATATGGGCGACCGCTGGTCCTTGAAAGTGACAATGGTACCCACTTCACTGGTTCAATGGTGAGGCAATGGGCTCAAAAGCTGGGGGTGGACTGGAAGTACCATGTTCCCTACCACCCCCAGGCTGCTGGTATCACTGAGCATTATAATGGACTCTTAAAGCAGGGACTGCGACAGGAGGGGGGTACCGGCTCTCTTACTGGATGGACACGCCGCTTATGGACAGTACTCCGGATTTTGAATGAGCGACCTCGATGGGGGAGGCCAGCTCCAGTAGAGGCCCTCCTGCATCGGACAGCTGCCCCCATTCAGTTGCAGATATGCACCAAGGACATTTTACTCAAGCCAGGTTTCGGACAGCAGGGCAACGTGCTCTTACCTGCTCCAACAGCCCTTCTTAAAGGACAACGGCTTCAATGGACTTGGCCCTGGACTGTACAGGCCCCTCATCTCAGATGGGTGGCCTTGTTGGCACCATGGGGAAAGGGGCTAGAGGTGGACCTCCAGTTAACTCCTTGGGCAACCAGCACCTGGCCACCTAGGGTAGAAGTGTATTATCCCTTGAGCGCTCAAGGGGACAGCATTTTGAAGGGCACCTTTGTAATTTCTTTATGGCCAATAATGAGTTCTCCTATTTTACTACACATAGAACCAGCAGATGCTGGTGTATTGGCCAATAAGGTTTGGTATGCCCGCTCAGGGCGGCCTCTGGTGCCAGCTACGGTGCTGTCTGCAGACAAAACTCTGGCCTGTATTCTGCCAGAGGGAAAGGATTTGCCTCTCTTGGTGCCACTGACAGCTCTCTCATTTCGCCCATAGTTTTTGATCTGTTAATCCTATTGCTGTAGTTGGTACTATTTCTGTTTATGCAATGTATCCCACTCCTTGCACAGTGACCATCATGGAAGATGCCTGTGTTTAGATTGTAAAGCGAGCAAAAGGGGTGGAATGTTGGTCAAATAAGTTTGTAAATATGATATATATGTTTGCTCGCTTGTGACTTATATTGGGTGTGGGGGACAGGCTATAAGCAGGCCAGGTCGTTGTAGCCTAAGGTTTGGTTTTAGGACTAAGCTTTTCCCCACACCCTTGACTGATTGTATGATCTGGGTGGTGCACTCTCATGAGGAATCCAATTATGCCTTGGATAAGTGACTTTGTATCGGGGACTTCCTTGTTTGTATATTGGATTAAGGGATTTTGGTTTTCTACACTATAAAGTGGGACAGACCAGGAGCTGGCTCACTCAGTTACTGCTATCACGATTGCAGGGGCTTCCCTGATCCCTTGCCCTTCATGGAAAAAGCTGGTTTCCTGCTTTTCCCTTGTCTTCTTTTGTGGTTTGCCTGTCTTGGTGAGACACCAATAAATAGGATGGCCCCCCTTCCTCTGACTCCGCCATTTCTTTATCGTCTGCCCGAATCCAATGGGAACCTGCATGTGAATGGCCACGATGGCGGCTCCTGGCCTTACAATGTCCTTCACTTGTGTTGCCTCAATTTGGTTTGCCATCATGATGGTACGATTATGAACAATTCTTGCCGACAGAGGCGTGTCTTTTATTTGTTTGATTATCTTGTCTTCATCTGAAAAGTCATCAAAAAGTTTATTGGCGGGCCTGACCTGTGGTGGTGCAGTGGATAAAGCGTCGACCTGGAAATGCTGAGGTCGCCGGTTCGAAACCCTGGGCTTGCCTGGTCAAGGCACATATGGGAGTTGATGCTTCCAGCTCCTCCCCACCTTCTCTCTCTGTCTCCTCTCTCTCTCTCCCTCTCTGTCTCTCTCCCTTTCTCTCTCCTCTCTAAAATGAATTTAAAAAAAAAAAAGTTCATTGGCGGCCCTGGCCGGTTGCCTCAGTGGTAGAGCGTCGGCCTGGTGTGCAGGAGTCCCAGGTTCGATTCCCGGCCAGGGCACACAGGAGAAGCGCCCATCTGCTTCTCCACCCCTCTCCCTCTCCTTCCTCTCTGTCTCTCTCTTCCCCTCCTGCAGCCGAGGCTCCATTAGAGCAAAGATGGCCCGGGCACTGAGGATGGCTCTGTGGCCTCTGCCTCAGGTGCTAGGATGGCTCTGGATACAACAGAGTGATGCCCCAGAGGGGCAGAGCATCACCCCCTGGTGGGCATGCCAGGTGGATCTCGGTCGGGCGCGTGTGGGAGTCTGTCTGACTGCCTCCCCGTTTCCAGCTTCGGAAAAATGCAAAAAAAAAAAGAAAAAGGTTCATTGGCAACATCAAGCATGAATCTTTTGGCATACTCCCCATCTGTGAATGACTTTCCATTTCTCACAATTGCTAAAGCACCAGCAAAGCTAGCCAAATTCCAGTCACCTTGTTGGGTCCAAACACAGAGTTGCTGCTTACTAGCTTGCACTCTGCACAGTAGCTCTTGACATGTTTTCTTCCTACTGTCCCCCACTGGATATTTCAATGCAAATGTAGTATGGCATGTGTCGAAGTGCTGCTTTATATTTGACCATTTCATCGATACAGTTTTATCATTGCATATTAGACACACTGCAGAACCCGCTCTCTCCACAAAGGCGAATTCTTCTGTCCATTCCTGCTGAAAAGTACGATACTCCTCATCTTTTTTTCTTTTAGCCACCTTCTTCGTCAAAAGAGTTTCTGCAATTAGCTAGCTGACTACTTGATTAAAAGGAGGGAAGTTTACTTCCTGACCTCATAATGACCCGTGTACATTACGCATTATCCAATAAAAATTTGGTGTTGTCCCAGAGGACAGCTGTGATTGGCTCCAGCTACCCGCAACCATGAACATGAGCAACAGAAAATGAATGGGTTGTAATACATGAGAATGTTTTATATTTTTAATGTCATTATTTTTTTAATTAAAGATTTGTCTGTGAGCCAGATGCAGCCATCAAAAGAGTCACATCTGGCTCTTGAGCCATAGGTTCCTGACCCCTGCTATGGAGGGCCCAGGCTACCCCTATGTCCTAAGAAGGGGGAAAGGAGAGGCAGCTGGAGGGCCTGTTTCTGATAATCCCCTTCCCTATGATCCTGTTACTCATGATCCCAGTACCCCTTCTGGAATGTCCTGATATTCTATCTCCTATAATCCTATTACTCATGATCCCATATTTCTATCTCCTATAATCCTATTACTCATGATCCCATATTTCTATTTCCTATAATCCTATTACTCATGATCCTATCACTTTTTCTGGAATGGCAATTCATTTCAAAGAACTGATAACCAGCAAATTCTACATGTGTGGTTTGTTACTTTCTAATTCCTTTTTACCAGGTCTTGTTTCCTTTTCTTTTTCTAAAATTTTTCTAATGCAAGGTTCTAATCTTAAATGCTATTCCTACCCTGTATTTTCCAAGTGGGTAAAACTTCTTTTGGTCAGTAGGTGGATATCTGAAACTAGTTTTTATTCTATACTTTTTCTAGTCACTTCACTTCACCCTTAGTTGTCCCTGCCATTTTACTCTAGCACCCTTCCCCCGCTGCTCTGCTCACAGCATGTCCTGGCCCTGCTATTTTCTCACCAAAACTGCTTACTTGTCAGCCCTTCGCCCCAGAGGCTGGGGAAACACTTCAAACTGTCCAGAGAGAAGGCGGAAATTAGCACACTAATAAAAAGCAAGAAAAATAAGACAGACAATTAACTAGCACCCGGAATAAAGAGTGTTTGACTATAGAGGACACAAGACAAGAATTAGGAGCCAACAGAAGAGAATAATTTCTTCAGGGGAGAAATCAGATAGAGCCCTGAAGCTAGGGGTTTTGGATCCAAGAGATTTTATATTTTTCGGGCTTGTTTTACAAATTTTCCTTTACTTTTGCCCAGAAATTTCTAATTTTGCATGCAAAAATTCAATTTAGGCCTTAGAAACAGACATAGTTACACATTAAACAAAGACTTCACACACACAAATTATAATTTAAGAAATTTAAATGAGCATGCTTTACTTATTCCAATTAAAATTACACTAGAGATATTGTCTGATAAACAAAGAGACAAAACAGATTACTTACTCACACAGCTCAATAGACAAAAGAAGGGGTTCCACTTTCAGGGGCTTCTCAGATGTTTTCCTAGCCATGTTCCTGGAACTTAAGCTTAGGCACCAGAGATTCCCATTCGCACCACACAGCTCAGGGGTTTCAAACAGAAACAAGGAAAGCAAAGAACGAGATCTCGACAAACACAGAGAAGTCTCTGGAAGTCCAAGGCAAGATTAATCAATCCAGGTTAGCTTAGTCTCCACTGATTCAGTGCGATGTGAGACTGACTAATCCTGGCTAGTTCAATCTCCACTAATGCCTTCCTAGAGCACAAACGAAGTCCCCACTAATGTCTTTTACTGAGAGCACAACTAGATACCTCTGGAAGTTCTGGGCAGGATGAAGTCCCCACTAATATAATGTCTCCTTAGAGAAACAGACATCTCTGAAGGCCCGAGGCAGAACTGGTGGACCTGGTCAACTCAGTTCCCACTAATGTCCTTCTAGAGTACTATCAGATATCCCTGAGAGTCCGAGGCAGGACCTAATCCCCACTAATCATCCTTCCAGAGGATAACCAGACATCTCCCAGCAAAGCCCGAGGCAGGACTTAAAAACTCTCCACTGACATCTCAGTCTTGGAGAGCCTATTATGTGGGTGAGATCACATCTGATCCCCACGCAATAGCTCAAATCAACTAGTCCAAAACAGAACACAAAAGCAAGAATTCAGAGGAAAACTAGAATTCAGTAAAGCAAAAGAGTTGTTTCACCTACCTCCTTGATTTCTCTGTCGAATTGTCCAAATTGTCGAATTTGGAAGCTGGGAGGTGTCTGCCGAAGAACTGTCCAGACCCTACAGGAATACCAGGAGCCCTGGAAAATCTTAGGTGGCGCCTCTCCTCGAGATTCAAGAGGGGCCGGGCAGCTCAGTGAGAGTCCATCCGATTCGGGGTGTCTCTATTCGGTGACACAAAACACCGGATCCCGGATGAGCCCCCAAATGTTATAAAGTACTGCACCCCAGATTCTTTTTTTTTTAAATTTTATTTATTTATTTATTTTTACAGAGACAGAGAGGGAGTCAGAGAGAGGGATAGACAGGGACAGACAGGAACAGAGAGAGATGAGAAGCATCAATCATTAGTTTTTCATTGCGCATTGCAACACCTTAGTTGTTCATTGATTGCTTTCTCATACATGCCTTGACTGCGGGCCTTCAGCAGACCGAGTAACCCCTTGCTGGAGCCAGAGACCTTGGGTTCAAGCTGGGGGGCTTTTGCTCAAACCAGATGAGCCCGCACTCAAGCTGGCGACCTCGGGGTCTCGAACCTGGGTCTTCTGCATCCCAGTCCGATGCTCTATCCACTGCACCACCACCTGGTCAGGCTGCACCCCAGATTCTGAAAGGCACCATACCTCACTTCATCAAGTCCACGTAGAGACACCCAGTCCAGATAAATTTTGAAGAGTTTTGTTGAAGGAGGAGATTTGTTAAATATGCCGGCCGCATATGGCTAACACAGGGTAATTGCAGACCCAAATTGTACGCCCTGAGTATATTTCAGGGGCTGGTTATATACCCTTTGACTACATACAGGTGGGGGGGGGGCATGACAGCATGACCTATTCATTAACAAGATTAACATTTAACAAGATTTACGTTACATTAACAAGATTAACATTTGTCTAGGGGATTTACAGAAAACGTTAAAACTTTCAAGGTAATACAATCAAAGACATTCACAAATCCTTTCAGTATCAATCTCTCCTTCTATGCCTAGAGGTACACGTTAATCTCAGGATTCCAGGAAGGGAGGGAGAGCTAAAATCAGTGTAGGGCAGTACGTTAATTCTGCCTCCTATTGAAAGGCAAGAAGTTTCTCAGTTAACTTTAATCCTTTCAGAGAATTTAAGACCAAATGACCCTAGTCATCCTTGTAAATCAGAAGATTTCTATATTCCTTTTCCTTCATTTTCCAAGGAAAGGACAGGAAAGCCTAACCTTTTCTTCCTAGAACATCAGTATTAATTTGCAGCTTTTTGGTACCTTACAACATTTGCAGCCAAAGCTTTTGTACTTTGCTGTCATGGGGCAGTGCTCCCCTCCCCCAGCCCTATCTTAGAGTACCCCTTAGTAATTCCTGACTCAGCTGGCAACTGTTGGAATCCATGGGAGTCCGAAAGACCAAATGTTGGGCAGATAAAATGTATTATGCTCACTTTGTTAAAGATGCCGTCGCCCAGGTGATATTAATGTGTGTTGGGGTGGGCTAAAGGCAGGCAGAATCCTTGTAGCCTGGGGCTTGGTTTTGGGATTAAGCCTTTCCTGCCCTTTTTGATGTGGGGTGGTACAATCCAATCATGCCTCAGAAAGTGACTTTGTATTAGAGACTTTCCTATTTTGTATATTGGATTAAGGGTTTGGATT
Organism: Saccopteryx leptura; assembly: GCF_036850995.1. NCBI lineage: Eukaryota > Metazoa > Chordata > Mammalia > Chiroptera > Emballonuridae > Saccopteryx > Saccopteryx leptura. The sequence goes on from NC_089506.1 coordinate 191,378,673, forward strand.
TCTACACTATAAAATAGGGACGGAGCGGGAGTTTGTGCTCTGGGTTCCTGAGGTTAGCATGAGAGAGCAGAGAGAGTAGAGCCAGCAGCGGAAGGAGGCCACGTGGAGGAGGCCAGGAGGAGCAGCCAAGATGGCGGAGTGCTGAGTGAGATGCCAGTTTGTGGAGAGTTTGTATCTGGAATAAGGAAGGAGATGGGGAACTGAGGAGAATAAGTCTGGTGAGCTAGAAACCTTTGATTCTAGGAAACTTGGATAAGTCAGTGGCTTTGTGAGCGCTGAATGTGACTGGGTTTTGGAGCCCAGTGTGTATTTTTACTTGCCCGCTGGGTGCAAGCTAGAATTAAAGATGACAGCCCATCAGTTTTTGGCTCCGTTGTTTCTTTACCGACTGTCCGAATCCAATGCGAACCTGCAAGGGCCGGGCTGCTGTGATAGTGGCCCTGGCCGTGGCTTCTGGCCTTACACCAAAGTAACAGGCTTTATTGAAAGGAAGAAAGGAACCCTGCCGGGCACTCCTCCTGGGGGAGAAGAGCACCGGTTACAGACTAGGGGCCAGTTATATAGTGTTTGGGAGAGCCTGAGGGGATACTGAGGCAAAAGTCCTGGTATGTCTGGAATGCTCCTCCTTGGGGGGCTTTGAGCATGTGGGTGTTGAACCAAAAGTCCTGGTATGTCCGGAGCCCCTCCTTGGGGCGGGTTGTCAACTTTTTGGAATTCCTTTGTCTCAGGGGCAATAGTCCAGTAAGGGTGAGGTCTGACAGATAAGCGGAACAGCAAGAGGGCAGTTTGGAATTCACGTATCTATCAGCAACAACCTTCTCTTTGCAGAACTTAGGCATCTAGGACTCCCAAGGAAGCATGGAGGGGTAGAGGGAAGGCATGTTCCCTCTTGGCTTCACCTATAACGGACAGAGGGAGGTTGGAGTGCTCTGAAGGAACCAGGCCCATAGTACCCAGCTGTAAGGCCAGGAGCCGCCATCGTGGCCATTCACATGCAGGTTCGCATTGGATTCGGACAGTCGGTAAAGAAACCATGGAGCCAAAAACTGGTGGGCCATAGCCTTTAATCCTACCTTGCACCCGGCGGGCAAGTAAAAATACACACTGGGCTCCAAAACTCAGTCACACTCAGTGCTCACAAAGCCACTGACTTATCCGAGATTCCTAGAATCAAAGGTTTCTAGCTCACCAGCCTTATTTTCCTCAGTTCCCCATCTTATTCCTTATCCCAGATACAAACTCTACACAGACTGGCATCTCCCTCAGTACTCCGCCATCTTGGCTGCTTCTCCTGGCCTACTCCACGTGGCCTCCTGCTGCTCTCCTCTGCTCTCTCTTGCTAATCTCAGGAACCAAGCAGCAAGTTCCCGTTCTACCCCTATTTTATAGTGTAGCTTCACAACCTTTAATCCAATATACAAAATAGGGTAGTCTCTAATACAAAGTCACTTCTCTGAGGCATGATTGGATTGTACCACCTTACACCAAAAAGGGTAGGAAAGGCTTAATCCCAAAACCAAGCCCCAGGCTACAAGGATTCTGCCTGCCTTTAGCCCACCCCAACACACATTAATATCACCTGGGCAACGGCCTCTTTAACAAAGTGAGCATAATACATTTTATCTGCCCAACACCAGCCCTTTTCCTTCTGCACCCTAGCTTTGAGCCCTGAGCTTCCTCCTCTGCTCCCCAGGTCATGGCAGGCCCATTTCATTGCCCCTGCAAGTAAAATTTTCAGCTCCAGCCTGGGTCTCTTAAGCAGAACAGCTGTCTTGAGGGCAAGGCTGGGATGGCACTGTGGAGGGTGAAGGTCCTACAGTCCAGAGCTGGAGGGAAATGCTGCAGCCCAGTGACCAGACTGGAGGTATTTAGTGCAGGGGACGGGCTCTGTATCTGAAGCCCAGGGCTTAGAGCAAGCTGAGGAAAGTTATGGCTTTTGTCTCTTTCCATCTTTTAGGCTTTGTGGCCATCCCCTCTTCTTCCTGCATGCCTTTTATTTCCAAGAAAATTTCTGATAGCCAAGTGGTAAGCTTCCAGCTGTTCAACAGGAGTATCTTCCCCGAGGCAGGAGTGCTTCTCCCTGGGCATCCGATGGGAGGGGACAGGGAGGTGAGCCTCCAGGGCCACTGAGGAGTGAAGTCAGGAGGACCTGGCTCTGTGATCCTGGGGAAGTCAACTCACCTCTCCAAGCCTCAGCTTCCTCACCCATAAAACTGGGTTCAGAGTCAACCCTCATTTATTGAGCGCCAAATGTATACGAGGCACCGTTCAAGACATGGGATTGGGAAAAAATAGGTTTACCTGGAAAATAATACAATAATTAATAAATAATCATATAAGAATGAACTGTTTGGCATACTCACAAGTATAAACCTACTTTTGCCCCACCCTGTATAATGTTATCTTTACTAATTCCCCCGACCACCTATGAGCCAGATAGAGTTATTCATCTCTGGCTCCCACACAAGGCAGGAGATGTGAACTCCCGGTGTAAACAGTGGCATTCTGTAGAAATGTGACGTTCATATTAGGAATTTCCCCACTGGCACTAAGCCCAGACCCATAGCCTGGTGCCCCCGCTCAGAGTTGACCTGGAAGAGGGTGTACTGCTGCCCCTTCCTACCCTGGCATCCTTATTGGCCATACTTCCTTGCATAGCGCGTGAAATTGGGGCATCTGCCTTTTTTCTTGAGGGTTTTCTTTTCTTTTTCTCTTTATTTTTTGAGTCTTTTTTTTTTTTTACAGAGACAGAGAGAGAGTCAGAGAGAGGATTAGACAGGGACTAATGAGGAGCCACTGAGCCATTTCACCCGCAGGTGTTGTAAAGTACCAAAGGCTACAGAATTAATATTAATATTTTAGGAGGCTTGGAGAACATTTTATTAATTTGGATTAAGGTGTGCAGAGAAATTGTGAGAATAGTCTCTGTACTGTGTGATCGGCATAACCAGGATGGCCCTTGGCATTGTATTGTAAATGCAAGGGGAGGAAAACATGGATTCCCAGACATTCCACCACGCCTGTGGGGAAAGGGGTGAATGGCTAGCCAGGTGCAGGAAGAGAAAAGCCAAAATAAACTTTTTCTTATAGCAATGAGTCATTTGCGGGCATTTGTCCCCACCGAAACTACCTCTCCTATGTAAATGCGTGTGTGACTCTGGACAGAGAGATAGCAGATAAACACTAGATAATATAGAAATGCCTTTAATATGTAAAGAGACATCTTTCTACCATTGTGTTGGCTTGTAAACTTTGTTTTCCCCAAAATGATGTATAGCTTGCAAATTGAACGTGGTCCTATCATGTTAAAGGACATATAACTATAACCAATAGTGGTAAGGGGCTCCTAATTGCAATTTTTGCTTCTGTACTTCCCACTTACAAAACTATAAAAACTAAGTAGAACAAAGGGTCGGCGCGCTCTCCCTCAGATTTCTGTCGGAGCTGCTGCCGCTTGGCCAAGCTAAACAATAAAGCTTTGGTGTGTAAACTACGGACCTTATTTCTGTCTTTCATGTTTTGGGTCCCTCCGAATTTGGATTAACAGGACAGACAGACAGGAACAGAGAGATGAGAAGCATCAATCATTAGTTTTTCATTGCACATTGTGACACCTTAGTTGTTCACTGACTGCTTTCTCATATGTGCCTTGACTGCGGGCCTTCAGCAGACCGAGTAACCCCTTGCTCAAGCCAGCGACCTAGGGTGCAAGCTAGTGAGCTTTGCTCAAACCAGATGAGCCCGCGCTCAAGCTGGCGACCTCAGGGTCTTGAACCTGGGTCCTCTGCATCCCAGTCCGATGCTCTATCCACTGTGCCACCGCCTGGTCAGGCTTTTGAGGGTTTTCAACACATTTTCTTACTCCTCTCTGCGGCTAGAAATCCAGCATTACCTGGGCCTCCCCCTTCTGACAGGGAGGTGACTGACGTGAGCACTGAAACAAAGAGACGCAGACACATAGTGAGACAACATCACGTTAGTAACTTGCTAGGAGGCTGGGCAGCAGCTGGTCCTCCTGGACTACCACACCCACTTCCTTCTAAAGTGCCCCAGGCTCCTGCTAGGTCTCAGCAGGCACCCGTCATTTCCTCCACAGCTTTACCACCACGCAAGCGGGCCAGACGTCCTGGGGTAACCCTAAGAAGCAGTGCATCCAGAGGTGCTTGGGGAACCTGGACACTTAGTGGAAGAAGACCTCCTTTTAAGCTAGAGCAATGGGCACCAAAGTCCCTCTCCAGAGATACCCTACCAACAGCTGGCTAAACTGCTACTGCCCTCTCACCCAGGTTGGGTCTGGGCCTGCCAGGTTGCATGGGGCCTGCTTAGCCAGCAGTGATAAGGGAAGAGCTGATGTTCCTGTTTCTTAGCTTCATTTGCAGGGGATGTGTCTAGTCTATAAAAGATCCAAGGCAGGGGAGGCCTGCTCTGGGGGCCTGAGCAATGGCTCCAAGCATCCTGGGCCCCTGGCCTTCCCTGAGCTGAGGGAGAAGGTTCCTGAGAGAGGGAAGTGGTGGTCTTTATCCTCCTCCTGAGCTGGAGCTGGCCCTTCTCTGCCTTCCTGGCTCCATTAGAGCCCAGGTGCAGGAAGCCCCACCTGCAGACACACCTGCTTGCACCTTAGCTGGCAGCTGGTTTCTCTGGACCTTCTCTCTGGTCTTGCTGTGGGGCCTACAGGCTGTCTGTCTGTCAGGGGATGGGTGATCTGCCGACAGCTGTAGCTCTTCATCGTGTGGAGATGCTCCTGGCTTGTCCCACTCTCAGCACTCTGAGTGAATAAAAACCCAACAAAAGCAGAGGGCCCCATTGTGGCATTCACTGCTGAACCCTGGCCCTTCTTGCATAATTTTCAGGAGCTCACTGGTTTTTGTAATGAAATGGTCATAGAGGATCAGGATGATTGGCCAGCCTGGGTAGTTTAATTCCATTGTGAAGATATGGCTTTAAGGAGATGTCCCATTTTGTGACATGGCTTGCCCCATTCTGCTTTGGGGACAAAGATCAGCTCTGACTTGAAAGCTGGTGTTTCTCCACACTTTGTTAAGGTGAAGATGAGGTGGAGGTGCAGGGGGAAGAAAGACCCCAGATTTTTCCCCTGCGAATGAGATACATGTGATTTGCATGTCAGACTGTGGACACACCCACTATAAACGTGATTTCTCCTTTGAAGGTAGTTGTATCCTGCCTGTTTTCATCTCCCTCCGGGACAGGGTTGACTGAACAGAGAACATCCTGAATTGCTCAGGTGAGCTCTGGATGGGGTGAAGGCAGTCTGAGTCGAGGGCATCCCTGGAGTGGTCTTGGCTGCTGGCTCTTGGGAGTCCCATTATGAACTTTAGAAAACACACATGCACAGCTGGATTCAATTAAATTTTTTTTAAAATGTCAACAGAACACATTGTACAAGGAGCTGTTTGTTATAGGCACCGGAGGCTGTAAAACTATAAAAGACGGTCTCTGGCTTCAAATGATTAGGGAGAAAAAAACACATACTCACAAATCAAGAGCAGGGTGGGTTTAATACTTTAGTTAATGCTTTATAAGTTGCATGACCTTGAAATATGTTACTTAACCTCTATGAATCTCAGTTTCCTTAATCTGTAAAAAGGGAATAATGAGATCTTTTGACTCTGTGTTTTCCCCAGAAGCCGACCCTGAAACAAAGATTTGAGTGCAAATATCATGTCTGGAAGAGATACAGGGAATATCACCAAGAGGACGAGGAGGTCATACAAGGCAAGGAAGGCATCAATAACAGCGAGTTATCAAGCAGAGGGAAATTAGAGCTCAATCCATTGGGAAATCTTGTGAGACCCACCCCCTTAGAATTATATACACACTTCATCAGTCACTGCCAGATGGGGGGGTGTCTTTCTGCAGGTGGGGGCAGAGCAACCTTTCAGGGTTCAAAACAAGCCTTCAGGTGCAGAGACAGACAGGCCTGGCAGTAGACATTCAACATACAGCAGCTATTAAAGTTCTTTTAACTCCATTAGGAAGCAGAGCAGAGTGGTGCTAAACAATACAAAGAAGAGGCCCTTCTGATGGGGTGGGGGGAGCCTGGAGAAATCCTCAGCAGAGTTGGAATCTGAAAGGTGACTTAGGTTTCATTCTGGAAAGAAGAGTGTATTTCTAAGGATGAGGGAGAGCTGGAGCATTCAGGGATGAGAGACTAAACTATACTGGCTAGACCAGCGGTCGGCAAACTCATTAGTCAACAGAGCCAAATAACAACAGTACAACGATTGAAATTTCTTTTGAGAGCCAATTTTTTTAAACTTAAACTATATAGGTAGGTACATTCCTTATCGAGGTAGCGCCCACACATGGTATTTTGTGGAAGAGCCACACTCAAGGGGCCAAAGAGCCACATGTGGCTTGTGAGCTGCAGTTTGCCAACCACTGGGCTAGACCATAGATGACAATAGAACTCTGAAGCCACAGCCTCTGAAGCCACCAACCCAGAACTAGCACAATTTGGTCAGTGACTGCCAGCTTCCTATTATTCCCCCCCCCCTTTCCAGTGCGGGACCAACTAGAGAAAGCCAAATATACTCCCAAATCAATCACATAAGATGTTTGTTTTTGCTAAGCTACCTCCAGTTTCTTTGCCAAGCATCTCCAATCAAAGCACATCTATATACCTTCCCTTTTGTCCACTCTGAAGCCCCCCACCCTGCCTGTGAGTCTCTCTGATAATGGCTGAGAGAGGTTGTTAACCAGAGGCTTGTTCAGGGGAGGTTGGTGTTCTGCTGTCAGGACTGCTGAAATCCTGTTTTATCTCCAGGTCTCAACCCTTGCAAAGCTACCTGTTTCAATGAATTCATGGCCTTGTTTCTATAGTTTGAACTTCTTTATTAAAAGAGTTATGGACCTGGCCAGTTGGCTCAGTAGTAGAGCTTCGGCCCAGTGTGTGGATGTATCAGGTTTGATTCCCAGTCGGGGCACATGGAAGAGGCGGCCATCTGCTTCTGCACCCCTCCCCCTTCTCTCTCTCTCTCTCTCTCTCTCTCTCTCTTCGCTCCTGTAGCCATGGCTGAGTTGGTTCAAGTGCATCAGCCCTGGGCACTGAGGATGGCTCGATGGAGCCTCTGCCTCAGGCACTGAAACTGGCTGTTATCGAGCCTGGTCCCAGGTGGGCAGAGCATGGGCCCCAGACGGGGGCTGCTGGGTGGATCCTGGTCGAGGCGCATGCAGGGGTCTGCCTGTTTATCTCCCCTTTTCTCACTTTGCAAAGAAAAAAAGGATTGTTCTGTAATTTTCCAGGATTATAGGAAACCCCTTCAGAACAAAGCTTTGTTGCCTCCTTACAAAGCTTCAGGTGTTTCCTCTGAGACACCGGCAGCTTCAGGGGAAATTATTCTGTTGTTGACCACACATGGGAAGGGTAGTCACACAAACCTGGGAAGCTCAGCCCAAAGACAAGAGTGGGAGAACCCCAGTTACCCTCCTCCCACCCCTGGCTTCCCTTCACCCCTTGACTCCTGTCCAATCTGACCTTCACTCTTTCCACTTTTCTTTGCCAAGAATAATTACCACTATTAGATAAGGTTTTGTAATCACTTCCTGATTACAAGGAACAATATCTTGTGCGTGGCTTTCCCTGGTACTCTCATCTTGTCTCCTGGCTTTCTAACTTCTGAGTAATAATAAGTGCCAGGAATGTGCATGTCTCACAGAATGCTGTGGTATGGCCCAGCCGCAGTCTCACCCAGTGACTCTTCCTGAGAATCACCCAGAGACACTTCTCTCAGGACTCAGAATCTGGAGGAGCTGCTCTACCCGGAGGCAACCAGCATTTCGGTTTATTTCGTGGATTCTGTGAATCATGGGACTGATTGCATTTCCCTTTAAGTTTGGGCTCATTGAAAGTTTGCAGCCCTTTGCAGTCTCTGCAAGTGCACAAGCAAACATTGAGGCCTCTTTCTCAGGAGAGGGGAAACAGGAGACAGGACCCTAAGACACTCATCTCACCTTGAATATGCCCTGCTGCCTCATGCCACAGGGACTTTGCATAGGCATTCCCTCTCCCTGGAATGCTTTTCCTGTCCTATTAGTCTCATTTTCTTTTTTTTCAGTCAGGATCTCAGTAGAACTCACATGACAAATACATTATACAAAATGGTCTAGAGAAAGAGACTTTAATGAGAGGAGTGTGTACAGGGATCTGCAGCAGTGTTCAAAAGCACACAGGGATGGTGAGGCACCCAAAGACTAGCAATGGCAGGAAAATGCTACCACTTTTAGGCATGAGGGGCATGGGCAAGAATAATGTTATGAAGGTTATGGAGCCCAGACAGCCAGAGAGCGCTACAGCTATAGCCAAGGAATTGCCCCAAAGGGAGGAGCCACTGAGCCATTTCACCCGCAGGTGTTGTAAAGTACCAAAGGCTACAGAATTAATATTAATATTTTAGGAGGCTTGGAGAACATTTTATTAATTTGGATTAAGGTGTGCAGAGAAATTGTGAGAATAGTCTCTGTACTGTGTGATTGGCATAACCAGGATGGCCCTTGGCATTGTATTGTAAATGCAAGGGGAGGAAAACATGGATTCCCAGACATTCCACCACACCTGTGGGGAAAGGGGTGAATGGCTAGCCAGGTGCAGGAAGAGAAAAGCCAAAATAAACTTTTTCTTATAGCAATGAGTCATTTGCGGGCATTTGTCCCCACCGAAACTATCTCTCCTATATAAATGCGTGTGTGACTCTGGACAGAGAGATAGCAGATAAACACTAGATAATATAGGAATGCCTTTAGTATGTAAAGAGACATCTTTCTACCATTGTGTTGGCTTGTAAATTTTGTTTTCTCCAAAATGATGTATGGTTTGCAAATTGAACGTGGTCCTATCATGTTAAAGGACATATGACTATAACCAATAGCAGTAAGGGGCTCCTAATTGCAATTTCAGCTTCTGTACTTCCCACTTACAAAACTATAAAAACTAAGTAGAACAAAGGGCCGGTGCGCTCTCCGTCAGATTTCTGTCGGAGTTCCCGCCGCTTGGCCAAGCTAGACAATAAAGCTTTGATGTGTAAACGACGGACCTTGTTCCTGTCTTCCATATTTCGGGTCCCTCCGAATTTGGATTAACACAAAGGAGCTGGGTCCATAGAGACACACAGACCACTGCCAGAGCTATGACCAGGCAGGGAAGAGCAGGATGAGCAGAATTCAGGAGGCTGTCAGAGTGTCAGGAAACTTGAACATGCTGTCATGGAAGTCATCTTCCCAGCACTGAGCAGGGCAGAGGAGGGTAGACAATGATGAGTTGCAGGGACAAAGGGTGTGTGTGTAGGGGGGGAGGGAGTGCTCAAGTGTGCACATGCACAGTGCATGCAAATGGGGAATGACCAGCACCTGTTCTTCAGGCTAAGTGCAAAGGTCACTTTCTTTAAAGGAAGACTGTTTCTGACTCCCTAGCTTTATCCAGATTCCCTCAGTATACATTCTCAAAGCTCCCCATGCTTCTCCATCAAAGCTACCCCAGGTATAATTAATAATTTATTCTGGGTAATCCTTTTCTGCTTGATGTCAGTTCCTTCTAGTAGAATATATATATACCTTCTGACCGCGGGGACCACATCTGTCACATTTACCCCTTGATCTCAGCCTCTGGCACAATGCAGAGGGCACACAAAAAGATTGTTGAATGAATGAATCAGTGAAGGAATGAATAAAAAAATCCCACTATCCAGGATCGAAGGTAGGCATGTAGCTGATGAATGTGAAAAAGGAATAACGAAGTTGTATCTCTGTATTCAATGCTGTACAATGTTGTCTGAGAGAAGAGGAGGGCCACCGATCCAGCTCTAAGGGGAGGATGGAGGAAAGCTTCCCAGGGCAGGTGACATGGGTCATAGGCCCAGAGGGTGAAGTTTTTGCAGACACATAATGGGGCATTCTTCCCCCAACCAAAGGGTATTCTGCCCCAATCCACAAGTCTATATGTAGCAGACACTGATGGTACCCAGCCCACACCCATCAGAACTCACACTTCCATTTCCACTGTTCTCTCCATCAACCACATGCACTTGAATCCTCCATTTGAAGGCACCCTCTTGGCCCACACACAGGGCAGGTCCAAGTGCCCTCAGCCTGCAGTGATGGGAGATGGGGGATGAATGTCTCAGCTCCTTTGCCTTCAGTTGCAATGTCTCTGGGAGAACTCAACCCTGGATACCAGGGAGAATAGAGGACTGGATAAAGAAGATGTGGTTCATATATACTATGGAATACTACTCAGCCATAAGAAATGATGACATCGGATCATTTACAACAACATGGATGGACCTTGATAACATTATACTGAGTGAAAGAAGTTAAGTAGACCAGGCTGTGAGGTTGCATTTGTCAGCTTGGGCTGCCAAAACCAAGTACCATGGACTGGGTGGCTTAAAAAGAAATTTATTTTTACACAATCTGGAGGCTGAAAGTTCAAGATCATATTGCCCACAGGGTGATTTCTCCTGAAGCCTCTCTCCTTGCTTTGCAGATGGCTACCTTCTTGCTGTGTCTTCACTTAGCCTTTTCTCCATTCATGTGCATCCCTGGTATCTCTTCTTCTTATAAAGATAATAATCCTAGCTTGGCCTGTGGTGACACAGTGGATAAAGCATCGACCTGGAACACTGAGTTCTCCCTGGGCTTGCCTGGTCAGGGCACATATGAGAGTTGATACTTCCTGCTCCTCCCCCCTCCCTCCCCTCTCTTCTTTAAAATGAATAAATAAAATCTTCTTCTTTTTTTTTTTTTTTTTTTGCATTTTTCTGAAGCTGGAAACAAGGAGAGACAGTCAGACAGACTCCCGCATGCACCCGACCGGGATCCACCCGGCACGCCCACCATGGGGCAACGCTCTGCCCACCAGGGGGCGATGCTCTGCCCATCCTGGGCGTTGTCATGTTGTGACCAGAACCACTCTAGCGCCTGAGGCAAAGGCCACAGAGTCATCCCCAGCGCCTGGGCCATCTTTGCTCCAATGGAGCCTTGGCTGCAGAGGGGAAGAGAGAGACAGAGAGGAAGGCGTGGCAGAGGGGTGGAGAAGCAAATGGGCGCTTCTCCTGTGTGCCCTGGCAGGGAATCAAACCCGGGTTGAATAAATAAAATCTTAAAAAAAAAAGAAGATAATAATCCTATTGGATAAGGGCCCATCCTTAACCATAATTACCTCTTTAAAAACCCTGTTTCCAAATATAAGCACATTAGGTATTAGGGCTTCAACATATACATTTGGGGGAAACACAATTCAGTCCATAATAAGGGGAATGAAAGGGGAGAAGCAGCTCAGCTAAGGGAGGTAGGCCTGCAGACAAGCCAGGCTGTCTGAGCCAAGAGCCTGTGACAATAGAATAGTAGGCCCAATTCTGGAAGAGTGTTCACAGCAACAGGAAATGTAGATGACAGTCCAGATCATATAGAATGGGGGGTTCTGAGTGATCCATGCATATGCAGCGGGAGCCCAGCCAGCAGGCGACAGGGTAGGCGTCAGGGACTTCAACAATAGGGAAGGGGCTGGTGAGAACAAAGCAAGATCCAGGGTCACCAGTCATGTGGTGAACATTAAGGACATACTTGTGGCCCTGGCCAGAGTAGCCTGATGCATAAGAACCACGGAAGAGTTTCAGAAGAAGCCCATTTATAGGCAAGCTCCTTGGCTGAATAGACCCAAATGTCTCCTAAATGCAATAATTACTAATCACAAATGGGAAGTTGGTAAATTGAACTACATTAAAATTTAGAATTTACATTTATTAGAAGATATTAATAAGAGAGTGGAAAAGCAATGTGCTGGGTGGAGAAAGATTTTCCTTTTTTTTTTTTTTTTTTGTATTTTTCTGAAGCTGGAAACGGGGAGAGACAGTCAGACAGACTCCCGCATGCACCCGACAGGGATCCACCCGGCACGCCCACCAGGGGGCGACGCTCTGCCCACCAGGGGGCGATGCTCTGCCCCTCCGGGGCGTCGCTCTGTTGCGACCAGAGCCACTCTAGCGCCTGGGGCAGAGGTCAAGGAGCCATCCCCAGCGCCCGGGCCATCTTTGCTCCAGTGGAGCCTCGGCTGCAGGAGGGGAAGAGAGAGACAGAGAGGAAGGAGAGGGGGAGAGGTGGAGAAGCAGATGGGCGCTTCTCCTGTGTGCCCTGGCCAGGAATCGAACCCGGGACTTCTGCACGCCAGGCCGACTGGCCAGGGCCGAGAAAGATTTTTCTAATAGATCTGTACTTGGTGGAGTCATGGCCTCCAAAAGTCATATCCACCCAGAACCTCAGAATGTGACCTTATCTGGAAATAGGGTTTTTGAAGATACAATTATTTAAGCTAAGAAGAGGTCTTAACCCCAAATCCTAGAGACATGGCAGCAAAGGCAAACTCTAGAGAGTCTGCAAGTTGGTAGGAGCTCTGCCAGGTTGGGGAGAGGCAGAGTTTGAAAAGAGGGAGCAGAAACCGTGCGGACAAGGTTTGGGCTGACATGACAGGCAGCAATGCTTTTCCCTGAAATAAGAAACATTCTGCATAGAAAGCAGGGAGGAGGATGGAAGGGAAACCTTTCCTTAGCTGCAGAATTATTTGTTTTGTTTTATTTAGCATATAATTTCTTTCCCTTTCACTAATTTATTGAAATATAATACACAAACAGAAAAGCATACAATTTCTAAGAGTGCAGCTCAATGTAATTTCAGGAGGGTAAATGGGTACACCAGATGAAGGGACAGGGGAACCAGCCCCCCAGAGTCCCTCTGGGCCTCCCTTCCAGTCACTATCCCCAAAGAATAACCACTGTTCTGACTTTCATCATTATAGGTTAGTTTTGTTTATTTGGTACTTTTTTTTTTTTTTTTTTTTGCATTTTTCCAAAGCTGGAAGCGGGGAGGCAGTCAGACAGACTCCCGCATACGCCCCACCGGGATCCACCCAGCATGCCCACCAGGGGGCGATGCTCTGCCCCTCTGGGGCGTCGCTCTGTTGCATCCAGAGCCATCCTAGTGCCTGAGGCAGAGGCCACAGAGCCATCCTCAGTGCCTGGGCCATCTTTGCTCCAATGGAGCCTCGGCTGCAGGAGGGGAAGAGAGAGACAGAGAGGAAGGAGAGGAGGAAGGGTGGAGAAGCAGATGGGCGCTTCTCCTGTGTGCCCTGGCCGGGAATCGAACCCGGGACTCCTGCATGCCAGGCCAACGCTCTACCACTGAGCCAACTGGCCAGGGCCTATTTGGTACTTTATATACATCCTCCAATATCTCTCTTTTGTATCTGGCTTCTTTTCTTCAGCATTAGGTCATGAGATATATCTACATGGTTATGTGTAATTATTGTACTGTGGGGTTTTTTTGTTTGTTTGTTTGTTTTTTGTATTTTTCTAAAGCTGGAAACGGGGAGAGACAGTCAGACAGACTCCCACATGCGCCCGACCGGGATCCACCCGGCACGCCCACCAGGGGCAACGCTCTGCCCACCAGGGGGTGATGCTCTGCCGGGACCAGAGCCACTCTAGCACCTGGGGCAGAGGCCAAGGTGCCATCCCCAGCGCCCGGGCCATCTTTGCTCCAATGGAGCCTTGGCTGCGGGAGGGGAAGAGAGAGACAGAGAGGAAGGGGGGGGTGGAGAAGCAAATGGGCGATTCTCCTATGTGCCCTGGCCGGGAATCGAACCCGGTTCCCCCGCACGCCAGGCCGACGCTCTACCGCTGAGCCAACCGGCCAGGGCCAGTGGGTTTTTTTGTACTGTGTTAATAAGCCACAATTTATTTTCCATTCTACTGTTGATGGATATTTGGGTAGTTTCCGGTTTGGTGCTATCCTCACTAACATTTGGTATTTTCCATCTTTCTCATTGTAGCCATTTTGGTGGGACTCTAGGCAGTTGTGGTGTTCTAAGCCAGATGAGATAGTTCTGAGTCTCCAAGCAGCTCTGGCACCCTGTGAGGGGTGATATGGGACACTATGAACATAGGAGGTTTATGCCTGCAGCCTAGGTCTTGCACATCCATTGTCATGGTCAGGTTGCTCTACACACATGTCCCAAGACTCTCTAGACCTCACCAAGAGGTAAGCAATGCTTATATAGCAAACAAACTTCAGCCAAGAGCCAGGAATTTATCTAGGACAACTGAGTTATAAAGGGATTTAGGTCAGTTCACTGGAATTATTATTTCATATACTCTGTTTCTGCTTTTCAAACAAGAAAATATTGACATAACCCTAAGTGTGTGACATAACCTCTCAAGGGTGTGCCGGCTCCACCCTTCCCCTCGAATGACACTGCCTCACTTTCCAATTTCCTTCTCAAGGGTATTGGGGTACTCCTTTATTTTAGAGTCTAAGTGGTAAGCCACAGAATTATCTGGAATTATCTTCAGGAACTACCTAGCCCCATAAAAAGGGGTCTGGGTAGGACAGGAGGAATTGGGAAGAAGGTGTGAAGGGCTCAGCTTGCAGCACCATGAAGAACTTCCCTGCGGCTCCCCTCGTTCTCCTGCTTTTCATCCTGAGTGTCCGCCTTGGAGCTGCCACACGTATGTAGCTGCCTAATTCCCTTTTCATATGACTGGGATTAGAAGCGAAGGGGATTCTCCAACCTCATTCCTTTTCCTGTTTTTTTTAGGTGGCAGAGATGTGGCCAAGTACTGCTGCTTACAATTCAGCTCAAAGCCCCTTCCCTGGAAGTGGGTGCAAAGCTATGAATTCACCAAGAGCAGTTGCTCCCAGCAGGCTGTGATGTGAGTACTTCTCATTTGGGCTTTTAGGGTCCCTGCCAGCCACGTAATTGGGTAGCTGCAATGCAGGACCCTATAGTGCCAGCATGAGCCTTAGGATGGGGACCTGGTAACTTGGGTTGTCACCCTGCCTCCAGCACTAACAAGTGTGACTCTGAATGTTGGCCCTAACTTCCATCCCAGGTGCCAGGCACTGTGCTAAGTACTGGGTATAGAAGAGAGAACAAGACAGTCCTTGCAGACCTCACATCTAGCCTAAGAAAGGGGACTTTAAAAAACATTTGCACAACATAGATAATCACAACTGTGATGGATGCTTAAAGGGGACAGCAGGAAGGAGAGCAGGAGGGAGCTTGCCACTGCAAGGGAGGGAGGCAAAACATTGTCTTTACCCTCTTAGACTGGGCCTGACAGATGAGCAGGAGAAGAGCACGCAGATTTTTGCATGTACATAGGAGCCCTCGTAGGAAAATGAAGACCTCCCCCCACCAGAGTATGAAAACCTAAATAACATTTATACTAAATCAAACAAAGAGAGGGGCGAGGACTAAAGGATAATAAGTTATCTGTTTCTACAGAATTCTCTTGGCCTTGACTCCCTATCTTTGGTAACAAAAGTGTTTCTTTCCTCCTGGTGCAGGGAGGACAATTTTTACACAGGACTTTTCCCTCCTGCTTCCAGGAAGAAAGGAAGAGGTCAGAGAGCCCTTCTTGCACCTAATTTTTTTTAAGTGCGTTTAGCTTAAAATAACCTTTATGCCAAAGTGGCATATTTTGGGGCAAGGCTAGAACGTGAGTCAGACAGCTACCCCTCCATCCCTTTCTGGAAGGCAAAACTTCTCAGTGTTGACTATCAGCATCTATTTTCCAGATTCACTACCAAAAAAGGCCTGAAAGTCTGTGCACAACCAAAGGAAAAATGGGTGCAACGATACATTTCTTTACTGAAGACTCAACCATGATTGTGAATGCTGAATTCTCAGCCCAAGGACACTGGTCCCTGCTCTTGGCCTTGATGTCCTTGGCAGAAGCTGGAGAGTTTCTTCACCAGAAGCCTCCATGGGCTTGATGGGGAGGAAAAGGTATTTTTTTACTGGAGTTTTCTTTAATAAAAGTTTTTGAAAAAGATTTGACTTGCTCATAAACATTCTTATTCAATAAACCTGACTTTTCTTCAAAGAAAAGAAACTGAGTCAATATTTGCATCAATCTTCCTGGTAAACCCCTAGCCCCTGAACTGACCCTGGTATTGAATTTCATTTTATCTTTTTGTGCCAAAAACATGGACAATTATAATACATTTTGGCAAAATGCTCATTAAGTGTTTATTTATTTATTTATTTGATTATTTTTTTTTCTGTATTTTTCTGAAGCTGGAAACGGGGAGAGACAGCCAGACAGACTCCCGCATGCGCCCGACCGGGATCCACCCTGCACGCCCACCAGGGGTGACGCTCGGCCCACCAGGGGGCAATGCTCTGCCCCTCCGGGGCATCGCTCTGCCGTGACCAGAGCCACTCCAGCGCCTGGGGCAGAGGCCAAGGAGCCATCCCCAGCGCCCGGGCCATCCTTGCTCCAATGGAGCTTCGGCTGCGGGAGGGGAAGAGAGAGACAGAGAGGAAGGAGGGGGGGTGGAGAAGCAAATGGGCGCTTCTCCTATGTGCCCTGGCCGGGAATCGAACCCCGGGTCCCCCGCACGCCAGGCCGACGCTTTACCGCTGAGCCAACAGGCCAGGGCCTCATTAAGTGTTTTAATGTTACTGATACAGGTAAGTTTATGTTATTCAGAAAATTCTGTGTAACACCTCATCATTTTTTTGGTGCTGGGTAAATGAAATGCCTCCATGGCAATGTTTTATCATAAGGTATTATTAATAAATATGGAGCCTGACCGGACGGTGGCGCAGTGGATAGAGCATCAGACTGGGATGCGGAAAACCCAGGTTCGAGACCCCGAGGTTGCCAGCTTGATCGAGGGCTAATCTGGTTTGAGCAATAAGTTCACAGGCTCAAGCAAGGGGTTACTCAGTTTGCTGAAGGCCCGCAGTCAAGGCACGTATGAGAAAGCAATCAATGAACAATTAAGGTGTTGCAACGTGCAATGAAAAACTAATGATTGATGCTTCTCATCTCTCCGTTCCTGTCTGTCTGTCCCTGTCTATCTCTCTCTCTGACTCTCTCTCTGTAAAAAAAAAAAAAAAAAAGAAAAAAAATATATGAATATTATCCACTTACTAATCCTAGGATGCCTATGTCTACATAACCTAAAGAAATTTAAACAATAATAATTATAGATTCACAAGAAGTTGCAAAAATAGTACAAAGAGTTTGGGTGTATTTTTTTTTTACAAGGACAGAGAGAGGAACAGATAGGGACAGACAGGAACGGAGAGAGATGAGAAGCATCAACTATCAGTTTTTTGTTGTGACACCTTAGTTGCTCATTGATTGCTTTCTCATATGTGCCTTGACCATAGGGCTACAGCAGACCGAGTAACCCCTTGCTCGAGCCAGTGACCCTGGGTCCAAGCTGGTGAGCTTTGCTTAAACCAGATGAGCCCACACTCAAGCTGGCGACCTCAGGGTCTCAAACCTGGGTCCTCCGCATCCCAGTCTGATGCTCTATCTACTGCGCCACCTCCTGGTCAGGCTGGGTGTATCTTTTACCCAGTTTCCCCCAAGAGTTACATCTTACATCAGGGGTCCCCAAACTACAGCCCGCGGGCCACATGCGGCTCCCTGAGGCCATTTATCCGGCCCTCGCAGCACTTCCAGAAGGGGCACCTCTTTCATTGGTGGTCAGTGAGAGGAGCATAGTTCCCATTGAAATACTGGTCAGTTTGTTGATTTAAATTTACTTGTTCTTTATTTTAAATATTGTATTTGTTCCCGTTTTGTTTTTTACTTTAAAATAAGATATGTGCAGTGTGCATAGGGATTTGTTCGTAGTTTTTTTTATAGTCTGGCCCTCCAACGGTCTGAGGGACAGTGAACTGACCCCCTGTGTAAAAAGTTTGGGGACCCCTGTCTTACATAATTATAATACAGTATCAGACCCAGGAAATTGATACTGATATAGTGTTTTTATAGTTCTGGCATTTTATTCATGTGTAGATTTATGTAGCCACCATTACAACCAAGATGCAGAAATATTCCATCACCAGAAAGATGTCCTTAGCAGTGTCCCTTTATAATCACTTCTCACTTCCCTACCATTGTTAACCCTGGGAACCACTACTCTGTTCTCCTGCTCTATAATTGTGTCATTTCCAGAATGTTATATAAATGAAATCATATATGTGACCTTTTGAGTTTGGCTTTTAGACTTCACACAATGCATCCAAGTTATTATGAGTGTCAATAGTTCACTGTTTTCTGGGCATCCTTGCTAGCATTTGGTATTGTCATTATTTTTTATTTTAATTGTTCAAATAGGTGCATAGTGGTAAATCATTGTGGTCATGATTTTCACTTGCCTGTAGACTAGTGATATGGAATCTTTTCTTGTGCTTATTTTCCATCCATATATCCTCTTTGGGAAAATGTCTCTTGTGTTTTTGTCTATTTTAAAGTTAGATTGCTTGCCTGACCAGGCGGTGGCGCAGTGGATAGAACATTGGACTGGGATGCGGAAGACCCAGGTTCGAGACCCTGAGGTCGCCAGCTTGAACACGGGCTCATCTGGTTTGAGCAAAAGCTCACCAGCTTGAGCCCAAGGTCGCTGGCTCCAGCAAGGGGTTACTCGGTCTGCTGAAGGCCCACGGTCAAGGCACGTATGAGAAAGCAATCAATGAACAATTAAGGTATCGCAATGTGCAACGAAAAACTAATGATTGATGCTTCTCATCTCTCTGTTCCTGTCTGTCTGTCCCTGTCTATCCCTCTCCCTGACTCTCTCTCTCTGTAAAAAAAAAAAAAAAAAAAAAGATTTAAAGTTAGATTGCTTGTTTCTTTTAATATGAGTCCTTTATCAATATGTAGTTTGCAAATATTTTTCCCAGTTTGTAGTTTGTCTTTTCATCTTCTTTTTTTTTTTCTGAAGTTGGAAACGGGGAGGCAGTCAGACAGACTCCCGCATGCGCCCGACCGGGATCCACCCGGCATGCCCACCAGGGGGCGATGCTCTGCCCATCTGGGGCAACCAGAGCCATTCTAGCGCCTGAGGCAGAGGCCATGGAGCCATCCTCAGCGCCTGGGCCAACTTTGCTCCAACGGAGCCTCGGCTGCGGGAGGGGAAGAGAGAGACAGAGAGGAAGGAGAGAGGGAGGGGTGGAGAAGCAGATGGGCGCTTTTCCTGTGTGCCCTGGCCGGGAATCGAACCCAGGACTTCTGCACACCAGGCCGACGCTCTACCACTGAGCCAACCGGCCAGGGCCTCTTTTCATCTTCTTAATGAGGTCCTTCACAAACCACAAGATTGAATTTTGATGAAGTTTATTGATTTTTCTACTTTGATGAATCATGTTTTTAGTGTCATCCCTAAGAACTCTTCACAAAGCCATAGGCCTGAAGGTGTTTTTTCTATGTACCTCCCAAAAGTTTTATAATTTTCCATGTCCATTTAAATCTATGGTGCATTTTGGGTTAATTTTTGTATAGGTATGAAATTTTAAGTCAAGGTTGGTTGGTTTATTTATTTGCCTATGGATACTCAATTGCTCTAGCGCCATTTATTAAAATGACTATTCTTTCTCCATTCTTTCTGCACTTCAGTTCTTATGTGGGGCTATTCTATCCCATCTGTTCCATAATACAACCAATTAAAAATTTTTATTTTTCATTGAGAAGTAATTCACACACCATAAAAGTCACTATGTTTAAGTGTAAAATTCAGTGACTTTTAGTATATTCACAAGGTTGAATGACCATCATCATTATTAATTCCAGAATATTTTCACTCCCCTCCCCCAAAGAAACCACATACCTATTAGTAGGCACTCCCTATTCTCCCCTCCATACAGCCTTTGAAAATACTAATCTGCTTCTGCTGCTATGAATTTTCCTATTCTGGACATTTCACATAAATGGAATTATACAATATATCGCTTTTTGCATCTGGCTTCTTTCACTTGGCATAATTATTTTCAAAGTTCATCCATGTTGCAGCATGTATCAGTACTTCATTAATTTTTATGACTGAAAATTATTCCATCACATGGATTTTATCACCTTGTGTTTATCCATTCCTTACTTGCAGGGCATTTGGGTCCTCCCCTCCCTCCTGTTTTTGGCTATTTTGAATAATGCTGTCCATAGGTGAACAAGTTTTTGTATGAACATACATCTTCATTGTCTTGGGTATATATGTAGGGATGAAATTGCTGGGTGTATGGTAAGTCTATATTCAACTTTTTGAGAAACTACCCCAAACAGTTTTCCACAAGAGCTGCATCAGTTTACACTCCCACCAGCAATGTATGAGGATTCCAATTTCTCCATGTGCTTGTCAACACTTGTTATCGCCTCTCTTTTTAATGACAGTCTCCTAGTAAAATGTGAAGTGGTATCTCACTGTGGTTTTGACTTGTATGTCCCTTATGACTAATAATACTGAGCATTTTTATGTACTTATTGTTCATTTGTCTATTTTCTTTGGAGAAATGTCTACTCAAATTTTTTTACTTTTGTCTTTTCATTGTTGAGTTATAAGAAGTTGTTGGGCAGATAAAATATATTATGCTCACTTTGTTAAAGATGGCACTGCCCACATGGAAGCCCATCGCCCAGGTGATTGCTTTGGGATGGGCGTGATTATATTAATGTGTTTTGGGGGTGGGCTGTGGGCAGGCAGGATCCTTGTAGCCTGGAGCTTGGTTTTAGGACTAAGCCTTTCCCACCCTTTTTGATGTGGGGTGGACTACGTATTAGAGACTTCCTTATTTTGTATATTGGATTAAAGGGGCTTTGATTTCTGCACTATAAAGTGGGGCAGACCAGGAGCTTGCTCTCTTGGTTCCTGGGATTAGCAATAGAGAAGAGAGCAGAGAAAGGCCACGTGGAGACCAGAAGCAGCCAAGATGGTGGAGTGCTGAGTGAAAAGCCAGTGTGTGCAGAGTTTGTGCAGGGAGAAGGAAGGAGATGGGGAACAGAGGTGAATAAGTCTGGTGAGTTAGAAACCTTTGATTCTAGGAAACTCAGATAAGTCAGTAGCTTTGTGAGCACTGAATAAGTGGGTTTTGGAGCCCAGTATGTATTGCTTGCTGGGTACAAGGTAGGATTAAAATGATGGCCCACCAGTTCTTGGCTCCATTGTTTTATTACCGTCTGTTCGAATCCAATCCAAACCTGCATGGGCCGGGCGGCTGTGATGGTAGCCTTGGCTACTAGCTTCACAGAAGTCTTTATATATTATGGATACTAGACCTTTATTAGATATATGATTTGCAAATGTTTTCTCCCATTCTGTTGGGTTGTATAAAGCCAGTATACATGGCCACCATAACAGCCGCCTGGCCCATGCAGGTTCGCATTGGATTCAGACAGATGGTAATGAAACAATGGAGCCAAGAGCTGGTGGGCCATCATCTTTAATCCTAGCTCGCACCCTGAAAGCAAGTAAAAACACACACTGGGCTTCAAAACCCACCCATTCAGTGCTCACAAAACTACTGACTTATCTGAGTTTCCTAGAATCAAAGGTTTCTAGCTCACCAGATTTATTCACCTCTGTTCCCTATCTCCTTCCTTCTCCTTGCACAAACTCTGCACACACTGGCTTTTCACTCAGCACTCCTCCATCTTGACTGCTTCAGGTCTCCTCCACGTGGCCTTTCTCTGCTCTCCTCTCTAATGCTAATCCCAGGAACCGAGAGAGCAATCTCCCAGTCTGCCCCACTTTA
This sequence comes from Saccopteryx leptura, assembly GCF_036850995.1. Lineage (NCBI taxonomy): Eukaryota > Metazoa > Chordata > Mammalia > Chiroptera > Emballonuridae > Saccopteryx > Saccopteryx leptura. The sequence continues at coordinate 191,400,226 of NC_089506.1, forward strand.
TAGTGCAGAAATCAAAGCCCCTTTAATCCAATATACAAAATAGGGAAGTCTCTAAGACAAAGTCATTTATCTGAGGCATGATGGGATTGCACACCCCACATCAAAAAGGGTGAGAAAGGCTCAGTCCTAAAACCAAGCCCCAGGCTACAAGGATCCTGCCTGCCCAGAGCCCACCCCCAACACACATTAACATCACCTGGGCGACGGCTTCCATGTGGGCAGTACCATCTTTAACAAAGTGAGCATAATATATTTTATCTGCCCAACAGGTTGTCTTTTCTCTTTCTTTCTTTTTTTTTTTTTTTTTTTTTTTTTTTTTTTTTTTTTTTTTTTTTTAAGATTTTACTTATTGATTTTAGGGAGAGAAGGCAGGATGGGAAGCATCAGTCATTGCTTCTCATATGTGCCTTGATCCGGCAAGACCGGAGTTTCAAACCAGTGACCTCAGCCTTCTAGCTTAATGCTTTATCCACTGCACCATGACAGGTCAGGACTCACTTTCTTGATAGTACACATTTAATGCTCAAAATCTGTGTAATTTTTATAAAGTCCAATTCTGCAATCTTTCCTTTGGTTGCTTGTGTTTTTAGTGTCATATCTAAAAAAATCACTGCCTAATCCAAGGCTTGGAGATTTATACTTATATTTTCCTCTAAGATTTCAATAGTTTTAGCTTTTTTAAAAGTCCCTTTTAAGTTAATATTTGTATGTGCTACAAAGTGGGTGCAATTGATTTTTGTATGTTGATCTTGTTTCCTGAGACTTTGTTGAACTCATTGCTTAATTCTAGGAGATTTTTGGCAGATTCATTGGAATTTCTTAAGCAAACAATTGTGTCAACTGCAAATAAGAACAGTTTTATTCCTTCCTTTTTTGGAGGGGGTGAGAGAAGGGGAGATAGTGAGATAGACTCCTGCATGCGCCCTGACCAGGTTCCATCCTGCAACCCCATCTTGGGTCAATGGTTGAGTACCGACCTATTTTTAGCGTCTGAGGCTGATGTGCTCCAATGGAGCTACACCCAGTCCCTGGGGCCATGATCAAACCAATTGAGGCACTGGCTGCAGGAGGGGAAAAGGGACAGAAGGGGGAGAGACAGCAGAGACTGGAGCAGATGGTCACTTCTCCTGTGTGCCCTGACCAGGAATCAAACCTGGGACATCCATATGCTAGGCCAATGCTCTATCCACTGACCCACCAGCCAAGGCCTATTCCTTCCTTTTTGATCTGTATGCTTTTTTTGTTTGTTTCTTTTTTGTATTGGCTAAAATTTCAAATGCTCTGTTACATGACAGTGTTGAGAGTGGACATCCTTACTTTGTTCCCTATCTCAGGGACAAAGCAGTCTTCATCACTAAGAATAATATTAATTGTAGTTGTTTTGATGGTTTTTAACTATTTTTTCTTCGTAGATTTTGAAAAAAAAATTAAGTTGAGGAAATTCCCCTCTAGTCTAAATTTTGAGAGTTCTTGTCATGAATGGTGTTCAATTTTGTCAAATGCTTTTCTGCATCAATATGATTATGTGATTTTTTCTTCTTTAGTTTATTAATAGGGTGGATTACATTGATTGATTTCAAATATTGAGCCAATCTTTCATCCCTGTAATAAACCTCACTTATCATGCTGTGTAACTCTCTTTACATTGTTAAATTCAATTTGAAAAATTTTGTTAAGGATTTCTGCATCTTGCCTGACCAGGCAGTGGCACAGTAGATAGTGTCAGCCTGGGATGCTGAAAACCCAGGTTTAAAACCCTGAGGTCGCCGGCTTGAGCACGGGCTCACCAGCTTGAATGAGGGGTCGCCAGCTTGAGCGTGAGATCATAGACATGACCCCAAGGTCACTGGCTTCAGCAAGGGGTCACTGGCTCAGCTGGAATCCCTGTCAAGGCACATATGAGAAAGCAATCAATGAACAACTAAGGTGCCTCAACTCTGAGTTGATGCGTCTCATCTCTTTCCCTTTCTATCTGTCTATCTCTCTCTCACACACAAAAAAAAGAAAAAGAAAAAAGAAAAAGGTTTTCTGCATCTGTATTAATAAGAGATATTGAACTGTAGTTTCTTTTCTCTCTCTCTCTTTTTTGGTACTGTCTCTGTCTGGTTTCAGTATCAGGGTAATTCTAAAGAAAATTAACTGGGAAGTATTCTCTCCTTTTCTACTTTCTATAAGAGATTGTGTAGAATTGATATTAATCTTCATTTTTTTTGGTATGAATTATTTTAATTTCCTTAAATGCACACACATTTAAATACATCATTTGTAAACAATGAGCAAGAAAATAAATTAATTTATATCATCTGAATGTAGAATATTTAATAATTTAGAACAAATATTGAATTTCTAGGATTTTGTCTAATACATACTTCAATACATAAAACATGTCTGCTGTGTCGCCCTGGCCGGTTGGCTCAGCGGTAGAGCATAGGCCCCGGGTTTGATTCCCGGCCAGGGCACATAGGAGAAGCGCCCATTTGCTTCTCCACCCCCCCTCCTTCCTCTCCGTCTCTCTCTTCCCCTCCCGCAGCCAAGGCTCCATTGGAGCAAAGATGGCCCAGGCGCTGGGGATGGCTCCTTGGCCTCTGCCCCAGGCGCTAGAGCGGCTCTGGTCGCAGCAGAGCGACCCCTGGAGGGGCAGAGCATCGCCCCCTGGTGGGCAGAGCATAGCCCCTGGTCGGCGTGCCGGGTGGATCCCAGTCGGGCGCATGCGGAGTCTGTCAGACTGTCTCTCCCTGTTTCCAGCTTCAGAAAAAAAAAAAAAATGTCTGCTGTAAAAATTATTATTATTGTTATTACTTTTAAGTGAGAGGAGAGGAGAAAGAGAGACAGACTCCTGCATGTGCCTTGACCAGGATCCACCTGGCAACCCCCGCCTGGGGATGATGCTTGAACCAACCGAGCTATCCTCAGCCATCAGTGCCGTCAAATGAACCAATCGAGCCACTGGCTGTAAGAGAGGAAGAGAGAGAGATGGGGGAGAGAAGCAGATAGTTGCTTCTCATGTGTGCCATGTCTGAGGATCAAACCCGGGACGTCAACACGTCAGGTTTATGCTCTATGCACTGACCAACCAGCCAGGACCTAAGAATTATTTTTAACTGGCATAAACCATTATATTTTTAAACCCCAAAGGTATGGAATTCATTCTTAGCTTAAATAAATTGTCATTGGTTTCCATTTATTTGTATATTTTCTGATGTTAAAATACAGATAGATCATTGGTAGATTTGGCTGGAACCTGGCATCTATTCTTTTTTTATCTTTAGAAAACTTTATTATTGTGGTAACATACATTAAACATAAACTTTGTTATTTTAATTATTCTTTTTTTAACATAAAATTTCTTTTTTTCTTTTTTACCTTGAGGATTTCCAAAAACAGCTCTGTTAGTCAAATAATTCTGTAAATATGATGTATATGTTTGCTCGCTTATAGTTTGCATTGGGTGTGGGAGACAGGCTGTAAGCTGGCAAGGTCCTCATAGCCTGAGGCCCAGTTTTAAGACTAAGCCTTTCCCACCCTTTTTTATTTATTAATTGATTTTAATTTATTGTGTTTACATAGATTCTAGTGTTGCCCTGAATGCATCCCCCCTCTCCCATATGCTCCTCAACATCTCCCTTGCCCCACTCCCACAGCTCCCTCCCCCCTTCCCTTTAGGTTTATCCCATCCTATCATCCCCTTTCCCTCTGTCCTCTTTTCCTCTGGTCCCTTAGATCTCTCCTGTCTCAGTTCCATTCCTCAGTTTACATTGTTCATTGGATTCCTCAAATGAGTGAGGTCATATGATATTTTTCTTTTTCTGCTTGGCCTATTTCACTTAACATAATAGTTTCCATGTCCATCCATGTTGTCGCAAAAGGTAAGATTTCCTTCTTTCTCATGGCCCCATAGTATTCCATTGTATATATGCACCATTGCTTTTTAATCCACTCATCCACTGATGGACACTTGGGCTGTTTCCAGATCTTTACTATTGTGAACAAAGCTGCCATAAACATGGGGGTTCATTTCTCCTTTTGAAACAGTGCTATAGTGTTCTTGGGGTATATTCCTAAGAGTGGGATAGCTGGGTCAGAAGGCAGTTTGATTTTTAAATTTTTGAGGAATCTCCATACTGTTTTCCACAGTGGCTGCACCAGTCTGCATTCCCACCAGCAGTGCAGGAGGGTTCCCTTTTCTCCACATCCTCACCAGCACTTATTCTGTGTTGTTTTGTTGATGAGTGCCATTCTGACTGGTGTGAGATGATATCTCATTGTGGTTTTAATTTGCATTTCTCTAATGATTAGTGATGTTGAGCATTTTTTCATATGCCTATTGGCCATCTGTATGTCGTCTTTGGAGAAGTGTCTAGTCATATCTTTTGCCAATTTTTGGTTGGATTGTTTATCTTCCTGGTGTTGAGTTTTACAAGTTCTTTATAAATTTTGGTTATTAACCCCTTATCAGGTGTATTGTTGAATATATTCTCCCATTGTGTAGTTTGTCTTTTTATTCTGTTCTTATTGTCTTTAGCTGTGCAAAAGCTTTTTAGTTTGATATAGTCCCATTTGTTTATCCTGTCTTTTATTTCCCTTGCCCGTGGAGATAAATCAGCAAATATATTGCTGCGAGAGATGTCGGAGAGCTTACTGCCTGTTTTCTTCTGAGATGCTTATGGTTTCATGGCTTACATTTAAGTCTTTTATCCATTTTGAGTTTATTTTTGTGACTGGTGTAAGTTGGTGGTCTAGTTTCATTTTTTTGTAGGTAGCTGTCCAATTTTTCCAACACCATTTGTTGAAGAGGCTGTCTTTACTCCATTGTATGCTCTTACCTCCTTTGTCAAATATCAGTTGTCCATAAAGGTGTGGGTTTATTTCCGGGTTCTCTGTTCTGTTCCATTGATCTGTATGCCTGTTCTTATGCCAGTACCAAGCTGTTTTGAGTACAATGGCCTTGTAGTATAATTTGATATCAGGAAGTGTGATACCTCCCACTTTATTCTTCCTTTTCAAGATTGCTGAGGCTATTCGTGTTCTTTTTTGGTTCCATATGAATTTTTGGAATATTTTTTCTATATCTTTGAAGTATGTTATTGGTATTTTAATAGAAATTGCGTTGAATTTATAAATTGCTTTGGGTAATATGGATATTTTAATGATGTTTATTCTTCCTAACCATGAACACGGTATATGCTTCCGCTTGTTTGTATCTTCTTTGATTTCTTTTATCAATGTTTTATAATTTTCCACGTACAAATCTTTAACCTCCTTGGTTAAATTTACTCCTAGGTACTTTATTTTTTTTGTTGCAATAGTGAAGGAGCCCTGGCCGGTTGGCTTAGCGGTAGAGTGTCGGCCTAGTGTGTGGAGGACCCAGGTTCGATTCCCGGCCAGGGCACACAGAAGCGCCCATTTGCTTCTCCACCCCTCCGCCGCGCCTTCCTCTCTGTCTCTCTCTTCCCCTCCCGCAGCCAAGGCTCCATTGGAGCAAAAATGGCCCGGGCGCTGGGGATGGCTCTGTGGCCTCTGCCTCAGGCGCTAGAGTGGCTCTGGTCGCAACATGGCGACACCCAGGATGGGCAGAGCATCGCCCCCTGGTGGGCAGAGCTTCGCCCCATGGTGGGCGTGCCGGGTGGATCCCAGTCGGGCGCATGTGTAAGTCTGTCTGACTGTCTCTCCCTGTTTCCAGCTTCAGAAAAATGCAAAAACAAAACAAAACAAAAAACAAAAAAATAAATTAAAAAAAAATAGTGAAGGGGATTGTTTTTTTTTTATTTCTCTTTCAGACAGATCATTGTTGGTGTACAAAAATGCCTCTGATTTCTGAGTATTAATTTTATATCCTGCCACCTTGCTGAATTTACTTATCAGATCCAGTAGTTTTTTGACTGTGACTTTAGGGTTTTCTATGTACAGTATCATATCATCAGCAAATAATGATAGTTTTACTTCTTCTTTTCCAATTTGGATGCCTTTTATTTCTTCTTCTTGTCTGATTGCTGTGGCTAGGACTTCCAGAACTATGTTGAATAAGAGTGGTGAAAGGGGGGCACCCCTGCCTTGTTCCTGATCTTAAGGGGATTGCTTTTAACTTTTGCCCATTGAGTATGATGTTGGCTGTGGGTTTGTCATAGATGGCCTTTATCATGTTGAAGTATGTTCCCTGTATTCCCACTTTGCTGAGAGTTTTGATCATGAATGGGTGTTGGATTTTATCAAATGCTTTTTCTGGCCTGACCTGTGGTGACACAGTGGATAAAGCGTCAACCTGGAAACACTGAGGTTGCCGGTTCAAAACCCTGGCTTGCCTGGTCAAGGCACATATGGGAGTTGATGCTTCCTGCTCCTCCCCTTTCTCTCTCTCTCTCTTCTTTCTCTCTCTCTCCCCCCCTAAAATGAATAAATAAATAAATAAATAAAAATTTTAAAAAAATGCTTTTTCTGCATCTATTGATATTATCATGTGGTTTTTGTCCTTCCTTTTGTTTATGTGATGAATCACATTGATTGATTTGTGAATATTGTACCAGCCTTGCCTCCTCAGAGTAAATCCCACTTGATCATGATGTATTTTTTTCATATATTGCTGGATCCGGTTTGCTAAGATTTTGTTGAGAATTTTAGCATCTAGATTCATCAGGGATATTGGCCTATAGTTTTTTTTCTTTGTGTTGTCTTTGCCTAGTTTTGGAATCAGAATTATGCTCACCTCATAAAAGGAGCTTGGAAGTTTTCCTTCCTCTTGAATTTTTTGAAATAGCTTGAGAAGGATAGGAGTTAGTTCTTCGTTGAATTTGCCTGTGAAGCCATCTGGCCCCGGGCTTTTGTTTGTTGGGAGTTTTTTGATAACTGTTTCAATCTCATTTGTTGTAATTGGTCTATTTAGGTTTTCTGATTCTTCCAGATTGATTTTTGAAAGATTATATTTTTCAAGGAATTTGTCCATCTCACCTAGGTTGTCTAATTTTTTGGCATATAGTTCTTCATAGTATTTTCTTACAATCTTTTGTATTTCTGCTGTGTCCATTGTTACTTCTCCATCCTTATTTCTAATTTTATTTATTTGAGTTTTTTCTCTCTTTTTTTTTTTTTTGCTGAGCCTGGCTAAGGCTTTCATTGATCTTGTTTACTTTTCAAGGAACCAGCTCTTGATTTCATCGATACTCTGCATTGTTTTTTTAGTTTCTATGTCAGTGGTAGTCTACCTGGTCCCTACCGCCCACTAGTGGGCATTCCCGCTTTCATGGTGGGCGGTAGCAGAGCAACCAAAGTATAAATAAAAAGATAGATTTTAACTATAGTAAGTTGTTTTATAAAGATTTATCCTGCCAAACTTAGCAAAAATCTGACATAAAGTACTTGGTAAGTAATTATTGTTATATGCTTTAACTTGCTGTAACTCTTTATAAATTTTATAAAGTTATTTCCCTACTTTATAAATCACCATGACTGTGAAACTGGTGGGTGGTTAGGAAATTTTACTACTAACAGAGATACAAAAGTGGGCGGTAGGTATAAAAAGGTTGACTACCGCTGCTCTATGTCATTTATTTATGCTCTGATCTTTATTATTTTCTTCCTTCTACTTCCTCTAGGCTTTACTTGCTATTCTTTTTCTAGTTCTTTTAGTTGCAGGGTTGTAAAGCCAGAAGCCACAGCCAGGGCCACTATCACAGCAGCCCGGCCCTTGCAGGTTTGCATTGGATTCGGACAGTCGGTAAAGAAACAACGGAGCCAAAAACTGATGGGCTGTCATCTTTAATTCTAGCTTGCACCCGGCGGGCAAGTAAAAATACACACTGCGCTCCAAAACCCAGTCACATTCAGTGCTCACAAAGCTACTGATTTATCCAAGTTTCCTAGAATCAAAGGTTTCTAGCTCACCAGACTTATTCACCTCTGTTCCCCATCTCCTTCCTTATCCCAGATACAAACTCTACACAAACTGGCATCTCACTCAGCACTCCACCATCTTGGCTGCTTCTCCTGGCCTCCTCCACATGGCCTTTCTCTGCTCTCCTCTGCTCTCTCTTGCTAATCTCAGGAACCAAGAGCGCAAACTCTGTTCTGCCCCCATTTTATATTGTAGCTTCACAACCTCTAATCCAATATACAAAATAGGGAAGTCTCTAATACAGTCACTTCTCTGAGGCATGATTGGATTGTACCGCCCCACATCAAAAAGGGTAGGAAAGGCTTAATCCCAAAACCAAGCCCCAGGCTACAAGGATTCTGCCTGCCTTTAGCCCACCCCAACACACATTAATATCACCTGGGAAACGGCCTCCTCGTGTTATCTTTAACAAAGTGAGCATAATACATTTTATCTGCCCAACAAGGGTTAAGTTGTTTATTTGAGCTTTTCTAACTTCTTAAGGTATGCCTGTAATGTTATGAACTTCCCTCTCAAGACTGCTTTTGCTATGCCCCACAGATTTTGAGTTGTTGTATACTCATTTCATTTGTTTCAAGGAAAATTTTAAATTATTCCTTGATCTCATAGTTGACCCATTAGTTATTTAATAACATGCTGCTTAGTTTCCAAGTGTTTGAGTGTTTTTCAGTTTTTCTATTCTAGTTGATTTCTAGTTTCATGCCATTGTGGTCAGAGAAGATGCTTGATATGGTTTCAATCTTCTTACATTTGTTGAGACTCGTTTTATGCCCTAACATGTGGTCTATCCTAGAGAATGTACCATGCACACTTGAAAAGAATGTATATTCTGCTGCTTTAGGTTGAAAGGTTCTGAAGATTACTATTGTTATTGAGGAGCCACTGAGCCATTTCACCTGCAGGTGTTGTAAAGTACCAAAGGCTACAGAATTGATATTAATATTTTGGGAGGCTTGGAGAACATTTTGTTGGTTTGGATTGGGGTGTGCAGAGAAATTATGAGAATAGTCTCTGTACTGTGTGATTGGCATAACCAGGATGGCCCTTGGCATTGTATTGTAAATGCAAGGGGAGGAAAACATGGATTCCCAGACATTCCACCACACCTGTGGGGAAAGGGGTGAATGGCTAGCCAGGTGCAGGAAGAGAAAAGCCAAAATAAACCTTTTCTTATAGCAATGAGTCATTTGCGGGCATTTGTCCCCACCGAAACTACCTCTCCTATGTAAATGAGTGTGTGACTCTGGACTGAGAGATAGCAGATAAACACTAGATAATATAATGCCAGGGTCCAGCCCCGGGGGGGATCCAGGGGTCCCACAGGAGGAGACAGCGTTGGCGAAAATTGAGTGAGAGAGCCGAATTCTTTTCTTTCTCTTTATTCTCTAGTTAGCATTTACTGCCAGGCATCTCTACCAAATGCTGGTCTAGCTTTCTTTTTATGCACACACACTAAGTTACAATCACATGGTATTTTGTTTCACTATGGTTACATGTTTCCAGATAACAGTTAATTCATATCTATAAACTATAAATCAGGTGGTAAGTTATTCAAAGTACAATTATACAATAGCAATAACAATATTGGTACAAACTTCTAAAAGATTAGTACTAATTAATAACTCTACTTTACTGTTGTTGTGAGTCAAGGGCACAGAGAGAGATTAGCAAACGAAATCATTAAGGACTAGCAAAGGCCCACCGCTTGCTCAGGCAAATGGCCTTGAGTTCATGCAGTGTCCTAATTTTTCTTACAAGACTTCAAAAGGCTTGTTTATTAAGAAATTGTCATAACATCAAGAGTAACTTTTGCTTAAAGATATATAGAGTGCACCTGCAAGATAGCTTAGTAGCAACATAATATCAGAAGGCATTAATTGCTATTGCTTCTATGGATTTTTCCATATTCCTCTTTATTATTTGAACGAAAAACCTTGGGAAAGTATATAAATCTCATGAGAATGTCTCACTGAGAAAGCCCAGTAACTGCCTTCAGTCATAAAACAATTCTCTTAGCAAAACATCCTTTTCTTGCTGACTGCATTCCCATCCCAGGCCACGCAACGGGCCATTCCATAACACCTTACCTAAGATTCTATTGTCTAGTCAAATTTTATTTATTTACTATATTCACACACTAGTTAAGTTCTAACTATATTCTTCTTAGAGTGTTTCACTATCTGCAGGTCAGGTAAGCAAGAAAAAAGGAAAGTTTCTCTACTCTATCACATGAAAAGGCTAGGGAGGAAAAATGATGAATTAAGTGAAGGCCAAAAGGTGCTTTGTGCACAGCCACTGCCTCCTACCCATTCACAAGTCACAATCTATTCTTTCTAACATGATTAAGAAGAAATTCTCCTACAAACTTAACCCTTTACGAGGGATATCATAGCCAGCCTCTTATATCTATGAGCCCAGTTCAAGGGGCTTACAGGCTTTTCTGTGAAACTTACACCTTCTGTCTCATTTCCAAAGAAATTACTACAAATCTACAGGGAAAGCACGGTACTATTATCCCTGTGCCATAAATAATAGCACACACCCAGAAAAGGGGGGATATAAGGCCAGATTAATTCAAAAAGTCAAAGGGGGAAGTATCATTGTGCCTTTCCTTTGCGGTGACTTTGTCAACCCGCAGCCATTGGTCTTCACTGCGGTGACTTTGTCAACCAGCAGTTTTTGATCTTCTTCTGCTGTGACCTTGTCAGCCAGCAGTTGTGGGTCTTCTCCTGCTGTGACCTTGTCAGCCAGCAGTCGTTGATTGGCTCCCGACATCTCCCCCTTTTTTATTATTTAAATAAAGCTTTTGTATTTTCACTGTTGTTTTCCTGAGATTGCTGTTTAAGAGTTGGAACATGACTGGAAGGACAAGAAGAGTGATAATTGCCACAGCTATTATTATGCCTATATCAGTAGCTAAAGAGGTCAGGCCATGCATAGAAAACATACTTTTAATGTTTTTAACAAATTGATTAGCTACTTCTGAGGCAGAGACTAAAGAGCCTGAATGTCCTAAGTTTTGTATTTGCTGATGTAATTCTTTCAAATTTAAACTAATATCACTATTATTCCATACACCTAACAAATGATTTTGTACATTATTCCATGCTATGATAGACTGATTGTATTCTAAAGGAGTCACACATATTCACCTGAATCCTGCATGGCATCTAAGAGTCATTCTAGCCTTCATAGCTAACAACTCATTACATATGTGAATAAAAGCCTTCTCTAAAGCATTCACTTTCAATTCTAACTTCCTATCTATAGTCTCCTGTACTGCTAATGCAAGAGATATATTACGAGATAAACTATTCACATGATTTGCAGTGTGAATTGATTGAGCTAAAGCAGTGGTGGAAGCAGCTACAGATTCTATAATAGCAATAAGAGCAGTAATTTCCAAAATCAATTTGGCAATGTTGGGCAGATAAAATGTATTATGCTCACTTTGTTAAAGATTACGCTGCCCACGTGAGGCCGTAGCCCAGGTGATATTAATGTGAGTTGAGAATCCTTGTAGCCTGGGGCTTGGTTTTGGGATTAAGCCTTTCCCACCCTTTTTGATGTAGGGTGGTACAATCCAATCATGCCTCAGAGAAGTGACTTTGTATTAGAGACTTCCCTGTTTTGTATATTGGATTAAGAGTTTGGATTGCTACACTATAAAATGGGGACGAAGTGGGAGCTTGGGCTCTTGGTTCCTGAGATTATCATTAGAAGAGAGAGCAGAGGAGAGCAGAGAAAGGCCACGTGGAGGAGGCCAGGAGAAGCAGCCAAGATGGTGGAGTGCTGAGTGAGATGCCAGTTTGTGTAGAGTTTGTATTTGGGATAAGGAAGGAGATGGGGAACAGAGGTGAATAAGTCTGGTGAGCTAGAAACCTTTGATTCTAGGAAACTCGGATAAGTCAGTGGCTTTGTGAGCACTGAATGTGATTGGGTTTTGGAGCCCACTGTGTATTTTTACTTGCCCGCCGGGTGCAAGCTAGAATTAAAGACTATGGCCCATCAGTTTTTGGCTCCGCTGTTTTTTTGCCGACTGTCCGAATCCAATGCGAACCTGCATAGGCCAGAAGGCTGCTTTGATAGTGGTGGCTCTGGCCTTGGCTCCTGGCTTTACAGGCAACAAATTGCTTTCCTCGATAGTGAGCAAGCGCTTCAGAAGCAGCCTGTAGTGCATGCAACCCTGGGTCATCATACCAAGGCTGAGACAGACTAACAGGTAACATCACATAAGGTGGCTGCGGCAAAATAAACATAACTTGAGCTTTGGTGTCAATAGATAGACAGTTTGTTAAAACACAGCGAGAGCAGGAAATGCTAAACATAGAATTATAAGTATTAACAGAAAGATTACTGTCCATTGTAGCAATCAAGAGTACATAAGGAGCCTGTACACAAGCCTGAATAAAAATATTCTGAACTGGATAAGGGTAAGGCCTAACCAAATATGTTGGTGCAGCAGCTGCAATTAGCTGCCAAAGCTTTGTTTGATACCTGGTGGTTAATTCATTCTGATAAGTCAGCTGTGCAGGTATCCATCCAGCAGACTGCCAACGTGTGATGATTTTATTTAAAGGATTATATTTATCTGACCAACTGTAATCGTCTCTCAATTCCTGCACTAATTTTCTATAATCATATTCAAAATAAGGACTAGACCAATTTTGTATAGTGAAATTAACAGCATATGCAGTATAATTCATATAATTGTAATATGCACATTCTTGCCATGGGGGAAAACCAAATCTATTCTTCACAGACCACCAGTAAGGCTCTTGAGTTGCCTTTTTTGGAGGATAAAGTTTACATGGGTGAAATTCCTTAGGAGGCAATGTAACAGGATTATACTCATGGGTGTCAGGGCCTCCAGGCATTAAAATTGTGAGAGACCATAAGTCTCTTGTAATGTGTCCAGGTTTATTACTTTTAGGAAAGTCAGTCAAAATAGTCTTAAGTGTAGTAGAAAAACATCCAGAAATTTTGTGAGTATTATTAAACATAAAACATATAGGTACCTTATCCGTTTTTCCATGAAATGAGAAATTTGAATTAGTTTTATGCATAATAAAAGAATTACATGATTCTCCCAAAAACTTAGTATGATTATTAAACACAGGTATATCATCTCCTCCCCAAGTAACAGGCTTAACTAATGGTGGATTTGGAATATAAGCCCAATAAGATTTGTTTTGTCCAGTAGCCTCAACATTAAGCACCTGAATTGAAAGTATAGCTAGCGTAGCAATAAACATATTAACAGGGTTACGATGTATGTTTTGTCGATGACAAATTAAATCAGCCCTCTCAGTCAATGCCTTCAACTGGTCCCAGGTTGGTGGGTTGACAGTTCGAGTAGAGTGAATCATCTGTTGACTATGATAGGGAGGTCGTCTAGCTTCCTGTAGTGACAATCGCTGCATTACTCGAGTAACAGGATTATACAGAGAGTTCCTTGATGGCTTTTGCTGGAAAGTCACTGGTGATGTGGGTGGCACAGAAGTCTCCTTCTGGCTGGGAGGGGTCAGCAGTGGCAGTGGAGGCTTCTGGTGAGACATGGCGAATTAGCCGGTCTGGGATTCAGAGAGGTGAGTTAGCGTCTTGTGGAAATATACAAGCATACCCTCTCCCCTGAGTTAGAATTACATCTGGACCTTTCCATTGACCTGTCAATAAATCCTTCCACTTTGCCATTGGTTTAGGCTTATCCAGATCCAGATTCCAGTGTCTCAGCATGCGAGTGTGGCCTTGAGAGTCTGAATTAAGATTGTTAATAACAAACAAAGCATGATTTAAAAGCTGATGTGGGGAATTATATTTTAACTCACCTTCTCGTAGTTTTTGAATCTGCATTTTCAGAGTCTGATGAGTCCTTTCTACTATACCTTGTCCCTGTGGATTGTAAGGGATGCCAGTAATATGTGAAATATTAAAGGTGTTACAAAACCTTTTAAAGGCAGCTGATGTATATGCTGGAGCATTATCAGTTTTAATAGCCTTTGGCATTCCTAGAATAGCAAAGCAGTGAAAAAGATGTTGTACTACATCCTTAAAGGCCTCTCCAGTTCGTGCAGTACAAGCAACAACATTTGAAAAGGTATCAACACAAACATGTACATAGCAAAGTTTGCCAAAAGATGGAATATGACAGACATTCATCTGCCAAAGGTCATTGGGTCGGAGTCTTCATGGGTTAACTCCAAAACTATGATTAGAGAAGTGAGTAGGGCAAGTGTTACAGCTACGCACGATAGCTCGAGCAGCTTCACGAGATAGTTGAAACTGCCACCAGAGTGTAGATGCATTCTGGTGATGTAAAGCATGTGAAAATTTAGCTTCTTCTACTGCTGTAAACACTGCTTTCTGCTGTGTAAGAAAATCAGCAAGATGATTTCCTTTGTGTAGTGGCCCTGGAATAGAAGTGTGAGAGCGAATGTGGCCGATAAAGAAAGGGAGAGTTCTGGAATGAATCTGCTTTTGTAGGCTGCTTAAAAGTGAAAAAATAGTGGTTAGATGATGTGGCAAAGAAGCAGTTTCAATGTGAGGAAACATTTTAACTATATACTGTGAATCAGTGAACAAATTAAAGGGAATATGTTTCAATTTTTAAAATGCTGTTATAACAGCAATAATTTCCGATTTTTGCACTGATTTCTCCTGAGTTTCAGTGATAATATGCTCATCCCCTATAATTGTTACAGCTTTACCATTAGATGAGCCATCAGTAAAAACCAGTGCAGCTGGTGGCGGCAGCGGATTTTTAGAAGTCTTAGTGGGAAAAATTACTGATTGTCTTTTTAGAAATTGCAGCAGTGGGTGAGCAGGAAGATGAAATAAAACCTGCCCTGTAAAATTACTAAAAGCAATTTGCCATTCTGAATTTAGCTGTAATAATGCTTGAAATTGATTCTTATTATAAGGAACAATGACTTCCGTCATTTCTTTACCAAACAATTCTCTGCTGCGGTTTTTTCCTTTAATTATAAGAGTAGCCACCAAATCAGTATAGGGCATAATAACTTTCTTGTGAGAGACAGGTAAGTGAAGCCACTCTAGAGGGCCATTCTGCCACAAACATCCGGTAGGAGTGTGTTCAGTGGCTAAAATCACAAGCTGCCATGGTTTCTCTATAATAATTTTGACTAAATGTTGATTATTAATTACTTCTTCTATTTTTCTAAGAGCTTTTGCCGCTTCTTCTGTGAGCTCTCGAGGAGAAGTTGGATTAGCATTTCCTCTCAAAATATCAAACAATGGCTTAAGCTCTGCTGTAGTTAATTTCAAATAGGGTCTGATTCAATTAATGTCTTCCAATAATTTTTGATAGTCATTTAGAGTTTTTAAATGATTTTTTCTTAATTGTAACTTTTGAGGTCTGACAATGTCTGTAGACAGAACACGTCCCAAGTAATTAAAAGGTGGCTGTACTTGAATTTTTTCAGGGGCTATTTTTAATCCAAAATTTTGTAAAGACTGAGTTGTTTCTTGTAAAATATTATGCAATTTTTCCCGATTAGGCAGAGCAAGTAAAATATCATCCATATAGTGAATTAAATAAAGATTAGGATATTTTAATCTTATTGGATTTAAAGCTTGATTCACAAATTTTTGACAAAGCGTGGGACTGTTTTTCATTCCCTGGGGCAATACCTTCCACTGATATCTCTCATAAGGTTGTTTAAAATTTTCTGATGGCAGACTAAATGCAAACCTTCAACAATCCTGTGTAGCTAATGGTATAGTAAAAAAGCAGTCCTGTAAATCTATAACAATTACACTGTAGCCATGAGGCACCGCAACTGGTGAGGGGAGTCCAGGTTGTAGTGACCCCATATCTTCCATAGTGGCATTTATAGCCCTAAGGTCCTGTAGCAACCTCCATTTTCCTGATTTTTTTTTAATAACAAAAATAGGAGTATTCCATGGACTGTTAGAAACTTCTATATGTCCTTCCTGTAATTGCTGCATAACTAATTCTCTGGCTGCCTTAATTTTTTCTGAACTCAGGGGCCACTGTTCTACCCATACTGGGTTGTTAGATTTCCAGTTAATAGGATTGGCAGCAAATAGCTCAGTGGCCCCAACTATAAATTTGTATATTCTATACCATGTCTTCCTTGATTTTCCAACGTCTGAATTGGATATACTTGGCCCTGCTGTTTCTTTCCTAGCCCTTGATTAGGATCAAAACCCATCTGTAACATTTGTGCAGTTACTTTTGAATCCGGGCTGTACATGAAAATACCCATTTGTTCTAAAATGTCTCTCCCCCAGAGAGATAATGGTATACTTGAAATTACATAGGGGCAGAAAGTTCCTTGGTTATTGTCTTCATTCTGCCAGGTTAATATTTGAGAACTTTTAGTAACATTTGAAGCCTGGCCAAGTCCAACTAATGAGGTTGGAGTTGACTAAGTCGGCCAGGCTCGAGGCCAATCTTTGCCAGCAATGCAGGAGATGTCTGCCCCGGTATCTAAAAGCCCCTCAATTTCTTTTCCAGAAATTTTTAATTTCTTTAGTGGCCGAACTTTCTTAATTTCTTGTATCCAAAACACAAAATTACTGGAGCCAAAGGCACCTTCTCCCCGTTTTTGTTCAGATATAGGCTTTCCGATGGGACAGTAAGGCAATAGTAAAAGCTGAGCAATTCTTTGACCAGGATAAATTTCAAGCGTTTTAATTGGGGGAGCAATTATTATTTTTATCTCCCCTTCATAGTCCGAATCAATTATTCCTGGCATTACGTTTATTCCTTTTAAAGATGTTGAACTTCTGCCAATTAATAATCCAACCATTCCTTTAGGAAGGGGACCTTTAACTCCTGTTGGTAATGCAACTGCAGGACTGTCAGGAGTTAATATTGTGGAGGCGGTGGAACAGAGGTCCAGTCCTGCGCTGCCTGGGGTTGCCCTGGTGAGGTCTGAGATGGACCGGAGTTGACAAATGGATTCAGGCTGGCCCCAATTGTTATCGGGGCCTGAGGCTGGCCCCCTTGCCAGTTTCCCTGATTATTACTTGGACTGCTTGCTAGATTTTGATTTTGTGGGGGCTGCCATTCTATTCCTAACTTTGGTCCTAATGGCTGTCCGTTTTTGTGAAATTTAGAACGGCACAGCTTTTCCCAATGATATCCTTTTTGACAGCATGGACACAAAGTCTTAGGCAATGGGACATTATTATTAGCATTATTAATTATGGGAGCTGTCCCTTGCACTCCTGGGCCTGCTTGCCCACTCTTGTTAGGGCATTGTCGGCTAAAGTGGCCCGTTTGATTACAAGTAAAGCAAGTAAGACTTCCCTTAGAGGAAGCTTCATTAACAGAAGGCATTTTTCCTTGATACATAGTCTTAATAAATTGAGGATACGTTTCTCCTTTTAAAGCTGCAGCAATAGTTACTCCCTGAACAAAAGCAGGATTTACATTCTGACAGGCTTTGATGAAATCCCCTATCCTTCCTTCTCTCCTCACTGACCGCAACATAGCCTGGCAAGTGGAATTAGCATTTTCATAAGCCAACTGTTTAATTATAATATCTCCTGCCGTCTCATTTGAAATAACTTTTCTTACTGCTTGAATCAACCGAGCAACAAACTCCTCATAAGGTTCATCACCTTTCTGTTTTACTCCTACCACAGTAACATCTCCACCAGACGAAGCTGGCAACTTTCTCCAAGCTGATATAGCACAACCATTCACTTGTATCAAAGCCGGTTTAGAAAGTTTTAACTGTTCACTAACATTAGCAAATTCTCCTTCTCCCGTAATCATTTCTCTAATCACAGGATTATGAATCCTCCGATTCCTAACTGCCTGTTGTTTAGCTTGCTTCTCATATTCAGCTTTCCAAAGGAGATAATTTCCTCCAGATAAACAAGCTTTAGCCACTTGTTCCCAATCATAAGGAGTCATCCAATTATGAGAAACTGTTTCTATCAAAGACATAGTATAAGGAGAGGTGGGTCCATATTGACTGCAAGCCATTTTCAACTCTTTCAATAATTTATAAGGAAGCGGCTCCCATGTAGGAACCTCCTCATCATCAAATTCACCAGCCACAGCCACAGGAAAACATAATGCCAAATCAGTTTCCCCTTGGTCGCAAGAAGCTTGAATTGCCTTCTGCAACCCTGTTAACCCTGACGAGTTTTTCTTTTCATTAACATCTGGTGATTGTACTGGTAGAGGCAAAGACATTTTAATAGCCTTATTTTCATCCTTTTTGTCAGTCTTGGAGGAATATAATATGGACAAGACTGTTTTTGACTTCCAATCCTCATTATCCCTATTATATTTAGCTGCCTCATCTTCTAATTCAGCCTCATCTGCTGGAGATAAATGATTTTCACTATCATCCTGATGTTTACTTAATTTTAAAGAGGCCATAGTATGATCTGTACTATCTTGAGACTGCCTTCTATTTCTAATTAACGGAGTCTCTTCTTTTGGAGGAGCAGTTGCCTTAGAAAGTTTATGCATCTCATGTTCTGGATTTAAGGCATCTTTAATCAAGCTCCATAAAGCAAATGTATCAACTGGGACCTTTTCTGGTCCATGTAGCTTATAATAAAGTTTTAAATCTTCTCCAACTTTAACCCATTTCTCGAAACTAAGCGTTCCCTCATCTGGAAACCATGGAGAACATTTTTGTACGAATTTCATAAAACGAGCTACTTGTTGAGTGGAAACATTAACTCCTTTTTGGGAAAGTGTATACTTTATGACTTTTATAAAGAGTCTTCTTTCTTTAGACTCAGTATGGTCCATGACTTCTCAAAATCTTAAGTTCTGAAATTCTCCACCTATCCTCACCCTGTCTTTCTTACAGGGGGGTCTGCAGCACCCTGAGTGGAGTCCTAGCCATCCCGAGACAACGAGGGGGGATTACCTGTAGGTCCCTGTTCGGGCGCCAAATGCCGGGGTCCAGCCCCGGGAGGGATCCAGGGATCCCACAGGAGGAGACGGCGTTGGCGAAAATTGAGTGAGAGAGCCGAATTCTTTTCTTTCTCTTTATTCTCTAGTTAGCATTTACTGCCAGGCATCTCTACCAAATGCTGGTCTAGCTTTCTTTTTATGCACACACACTAAGTTACAATCACATGGTATTTTGTTTCACTATGGTTACATGTTTCCAGATAACAGTTAATTCATATCTATAAACTATAAATCAGGTGGTAAGTTATTCAAAGTACAGTTATACAATAGCAATAACAATATTGGTACAAACTTCTAAAAGATTAGTACTAATTAATAACTCTACTTTACTGTTGTTGTGAGTCAAGGGCACAGAGAGAGATTAGCAAACGAAATCATTAAGGACTAGCAAAGGCCCACCGCTTGCTCAGGCAAATGGCCTTGAGTTCATGCAGTGTCCTAATTTTTCTTACAAGACTTCAAAAGGCTTGTTTATTAAGAAATTGTCATAACATCAAGAGTAACTTTTGCTTAAAGATATATAGAGTGCACCTGCAAGATAGCTTAGTAGCAACATAATATCAGAAGGCATTAATTGCTATTGCTTCTATGGATTTTTCCATATTCCTCTTTATTATTTGAACGAAAAACCTTGGGAAAGTATATAAATCTCATGAGAATGTCTCACTGAGAAAGCCCAGTAACTGCCTTCAGTCATAAAACAATTCTCTTAGCAAAACATCTGTTTCTTGCTGACTGCATTCCCATCCCAGGCCATGCAACGGGCCATTCCATAACACCTTACCTAAGATTCTATTGTCTAGTCAAATTTTATTTATTTACTATATTCACACACTAGTTAAGTTCTAACTATATTCTTCTTAGAGTGTTTCACTATCTGCAGGTCAGGTAAGCAAGAAAAAAGGAAAGTTTCTCTACTCTATCACATGAAAAGGCTAGGGAGGAAAAATGGTGAATTAAGTGAAGGCCGAAAGGTGCTTTGTGCACAGCCACTGCCTCCTACCCATTCACAAGTCACAATCTATTCTTTCTAACATGATTAAGAAGAAATTCTCCTACAAACTTAACCCTTTACGAGGGATATCATAGCCAGCCTCTTATATCTATGAGCCCAGTTCAAGGGGCTTACAGGCTTTTCTGTGAAACTTACACCTTCTGTCTCATTTCCAAAGAAATTACTACAAATCTACAGGGAAAGCATGGTACTATTATCCCTGTGCCATAAATAATAGCACACACCCAGAAAAGGGGGAATATAAGGCCAGATTAATTCAAAAAGTCAAAGGGAGAAGTATCGTTGTGCCTTTCCTTTGCGGTGACTTTGTCAACCCGCAGTCATTGGTCTTCACTGCGGTGACTTTGTCAACCAGCAGCCATTGGTCTTCTCTGCTGTGACTTTGTCAATCAGCAGTTTTTTATTTTCTTCTGCTGTGACCTTGTCAGCCAGCAGCTGTGGGTCTTCTCCTGCTGTGACCTTGTCAGCCAGCAGTCGTTGATTGGCTCCCGACAATATAGGAATGCCTTTAATATGTAAAGAGACATCTTTCTACCATTGTGTTGGCTTGTAAATTTGTTTTCTCCAAAATGATGTATGGTTTGCAAATTGAACGTGGTCCTATCATGTTAAAGGACATATGACTATAACCAATAGTGGTAAGGGGCTCCTAATTGCAATTTTTGCTTCTGTACTTCCCACTTACAAAACTATAAAAACTAAGTAGAACAAAGGGCCGGCGCGCTCTCCCTCAGATTTCTGTCAGAGTTCCCGCCGCTTGGCCAAGCTAGACAATAAAGCTTTGATGTGTAAACGACGGACCTTGCTCCTGTCTTCCATATTTCGGGTCCCTCCGAATTTGGATTAACAGTTATATAGTACTGTACCCCAGATTCTGAAAGGCACTGTACCTCACTTCTTTGAGTCCACGTAGAGATACCCAGTCCAGATAAATTTTGAAGAGTTTTTTTAAGGGAGGAAATTTTAAATATGCTGGTCGCATATGGCTGACATGGGACAACTGCAGGCCCAAATCGTGCAGCCCCAAAAATAGTTCAGGGGCTGCTTATATACCCTCGATCACATACGGGTGGGGGAAAGCATGGCATTAAGGCACAATCATTAATGAGATTTTAACATTTATCTAGGGGATACACAGAAACATTAAGACTTTCATAGTAACACAATCAAAGATATTTTCAAATCTTTCAGGGTTCCTCTTCCCTCACTAGCCTAGAGGTATTTTCCTCTCAAGATTCCAGGAAAGGGAGGAACGACAATCAATGCAAAGTGGTATGTAAATTCTGCCTCCTATTGAAAGAGAAGAAGTTTCTCAGTTAACCTTAATCCTTTCAAAAAACTTAAAACCAAATGACCCTAGTCATCCTTGTAAGTCAGAAGACTTCTATATTCCTTTTTCTCCATTTCCCAAGGAAAGGACAGGAAAACCTGACCTTTTCTTCCTAGAATATCAATATTAATTTGCAGCTTTTTGGTACCTTACAACATTATTAAATCCAGTTGATCTAGTGTGTCCCTTAATTGTGCTGTTTCTTTGTTAATTTTCTTTCTTGAGAATCTATCCAGTAATGTTAGCGGGGTATTGAAATCCCCTACTATTATATTTATAGTATTGCTGTTGATCTCTCCCTTTATGTCCATCAAAATCTGCTTTATAGCCTGACCTGTGGTGGTGCAGTGGATAAAGCGTCAACCGGGAAATGCTGAGGTCATCGGTTCGAAACCCTGGGCTTGCCTGGTCAAGGCACATATGGGAGTTGATGCTTCAAGCTTCTCCCCCCTGTCTCTCTCTCCTCTCTCTGTCTCTCTCCTCTCTAAAATTAATTACTTAATTAAAAAATCTGCTTTATATATTTAGGTGCTCTTATATTAGGTGCATAGATATTTATGATGGTTATCTCTTCCTGTTGGATTGCTCCCTTTATCATTATGTAGTGACTTTCTTTATCCCTTACTATAGTGTTGGTCAAATAAGTTTTTAAATATGATATATATGTTTGCTTGCTTATAGTTTGCATTGGGTGTGGGGGAGGCTATAAGCAGGCAGGGTGGTTATAGCCTACAGCTTAGTTTTAAGACTAAGCTTTTCCTCACACCCTTGATTGATTGCATGATTTGGGGTGGTGCACTCTCATGAAGAATCCCATTATGCCTCAGATAAGTGACTTTGTATCAGAGACTTCCTTGTTTGTATATTGGATTAAGGGTTTTGATTTCTATACTATAAAGTGGGGCAGACCAAGAGCTTGCTCTCTCTTGGTTCCTGAGATTAGCATTAGAGGAGAGAACAGAGAAGGGCCACGTGGAGGAGAGGAGAAGCAGTCAAGGTGGTGGAGTGCTGTAGGAGAAGCCAGTTTGTGTAGAGTTTGTGCAGAGAGAAGGAGATGGGGAACAGAGGTGAATAAGGCTGGTGAGGTACAAACCTTTGATCCTAGGAAAACTTGGATAAGTCAGTAGCTTTGTGAGCACTGAATGAGTGGGTTTTGGAGCCCAGTGTGTGTTTTTACTTGCCCACCAGTGCAAGCTAGGATTAAAGCTGATGGCTCACCAGTTTTGGGCTTCATTGTTTTACTACCGTCTGTCTGAATCTAATGCAAACCTGCATGGCCCAGGCGACTGTGATGGTGGCCGTGGATACTGGCTTTACATATAGTCTTTGTTTTAAAGTCTATTATGTCAGTTATAAGTATTGCTACCTCAGCTTTTTTTTTTCATTTCCATTTGCATGAAATATTTTTTTTCCATCCTTTTACTTTCAGTCTATAAGTATTTTTTGTTTTGAGGTGGGTCTTTTGTAGACAGCATATGTATGGGTCCTATTTTCTTATCCATTCAGCTACCTTATGTCTTTTGATTGGAGCATTTAATCTATTTACATTTAAGGTTATTATTGATATGTAATTGTTTATTACTATTTTTTTTTAATCTACATTCTTCTTTTACTAGATTTTTCCCCCTGCTTTGTTCTGTCTACAGCAGGCCCCTTAACATTTCTTGGTTGTGATGAATTCCTTGAGTTTTTTTTTGTTTGGGAAGCTTTTTATTTCTCCTTCAGTTTTAAGTGATAGTCTTGCTGAATAAAGAAATCTTGGTTGCATGTTCTTGTTCTGCATTACTTTGAATATTTCTTGCCATTCCGTCCTGGCTTCAAGTGTTTCTGTTGAAAAGTCAGCTGTCATCTTTATGGGTGTTCCTTTGTAGGTTATTGACTGTTTTTCTCTTACAGCTTTTAGTATTTCTTTATCTCTTACCTTCGGTATTTTGATTATGATATGTCTTGGTGTGGGTCTCTTTGGGGTCTTTTTTCTTTTCTTTTCTTTTTTTTTTTTTTTTTTTGCATTTTTCTGAAGTTGGAAACGAGGAGGCAGCCAGACAGACTCCCACATGCGCCCAACCGGGATCCACCCGGCATGCCCACCACGGGTCAATGCCCTGCCCATCTAGGACGTTGCTCTGTTGCGACCAGAGCCATTCTAGCACCTGAGGCAGAGGCCATGGAGCCATCCTCAGCGCCTGGCCAACTTTGCTCCAATGGAGCCTCTGCTGCAGGAGGGGAAGAAAGAGACAGAGAGAAAGGAGAGAGGGAGGGGTGGAGAAGCAGATGGGTGCTTCTCCTGTGTGCCCTGGCTGGGAATTGAACCCAGGACTCCTGCACGCCAGGCTGACGCTCTACCACTGAGCCAACCGGCCAGGGCCTGGGGTCTTTTTTAATGAGGTTCTCTTTGCTTCTTGAACCTGTGTGATTCTTTCCTGCATCAATTTAGGAAAATTTTCAGCTATAATTTCTTCAAACAGGTTCTCTATCCCTTGTTCTTTCTCTTCTCCTTCAAGAACCCCTATTATGTGGATATTGTTTCTCTTCATGTTGTCACAGAGCTCTCTTAGAGTTTCCCCAGACTTTTTTTTCTTTTTTTCCCCAGACTTTTTGATCCTCTTTCTTTT
Source organism: Saccopteryx leptura (assembly GCF_036850995.1). NCBI lineage: Eukaryota > Metazoa > Chordata > Mammalia > Chiroptera > Emballonuridae > Saccopteryx > Saccopteryx leptura. The sequence goes on from NC_089506.1 coordinate 191,424,001, forward strand.
TGCTGTTCTGCTTCTGTGATTTTGCTTATCTTGTCCTCTAAGTTGCTGATTTGATCCTCTGCTTCATCCAGCCTGCTTTTAATTCCTTCTAGTGTAGTCTTCATTTCTGATATTGTGTTTGTCATTTCTACCTGGTTCTTCTTTATGAGTTCTGTGTCCTTTTTAATGCTTACAATTTCTTTATTGAGGTGTTCATTAAGTCCATCTATTGTAGCTTTGAGATCCTTAAGCATCCTAACAACCAGTATTTTATACTCTGCGTCTGGTAATTTGATTACTTCTGTTTCATCCAGGACTTTTTCTGAGGATTCATCTTGTTGAAGTGTATGACTTATGTTTCTCTGTCTTCCCATTGTTCTGTGTGTGGCTTGCAGGCTTGTTTCAGTTGTGGTCTCCTTACCTAGTAGAGCCCTTTTGAAGTCTAATTTGTTTGTTTTCTTTTCAGTTTACTTATCTCAATGGTATGCTTGTTTACTGATCTCAGCAGGGGGCTTATTTGAAACTGTATCCAGGAATGCTGTGGGTGTAACCTCTGAGAATCCAATGGAGGTGAGTTCTGCCAGCTGCTTTCCAGGGGTGGGGTGCTTTCTCAGCTTCAGTAGAAAGAAGTTTCTCTCAGATCTCCCTGGAGACCTGAGTTACTGCCCCTCCACCCCACTTCCTGCTTTCAGCTGTGTCTTTTGCGCTGATTGGAGCTGGAGAGCTTTCTGGAAGTGGGTCACCTGTAATCACTTTAGGCTTGTGTTGTGTGGAGGGATCAACCCCTCCCCCAGCTATGGCCACCTCCGCACTGGATGAGTCAGCTTCTTAGGTCATCCCATGCATTCCTCTGCCCCTGACCCTCTGTTTCTCTCTCCCCACTTTCTTTTTGGAAGACAAGCCAGTCCTCTCAGCCCTCCTCACCCCCAGGGTGCCAGGCAAGTGGCTGTGAGTGATATTTTCTGCTCTGTCCCTTTAAGGCACCCCCACCACTTCCCACTCACAGAACTTTGCTCTTCTCCCCTCGCAATGCTTTCTGTCTGTCTCCTCCAGTCCCTGGATTTCTAGGCTGGGTCTCCAGTTCTGAGACTGAGAGCCCCCATCTCTCAGGTCTCTCTCCTTGTATTGAGAGCCCTACTGGGCTCTCAGCCTCAGCCTCCCCTTGCTCCTGGAAGCAGGGGAACCCCCACTGTGCCCTTGCACTCCCTACCAGGCTTGTTGTGGCTTCTTCTTTGCTCCTTGGTTTTTGAGACCTGTTCTTTTAGTCCAAAGTTGTTTTTTCATGCTGATTGTTCCTAAATTAATTTGAAATCCAGCTTGGCAGTGTGAGCTGGGAGTCTGTGTGTCTGCCTACTCCGTTGCCATCTTCCTTCCCCCTGGCATCTATTTTTTTAAAGCACCCTGTCAGGTTCTGATATAAACTCAGTTTGGAGATCTGCTGGTATAGTTCACCTTGCTAATTTTACTAATGAGGAAATTGAAGGTCAAGTTAGTTGTCAAGGAGTTGGGATAAATACTGGGCTATCAAATGGGTCTTTAGAAAACCCCAGAAGAAAATAAAAGACTCTAATAAAGAACAAACTTCCTTTGGTTTTCTGTATTTTAATTCTTTTTTAAAAATTTTTATTTATTTATTCATTTTTAGAGAGAGAGGAGAGAGAGAAGGGGGAAGGAGCAGGAAGCATCAATTCCCATATGTGCCTTGACCAGGCAAGCCCGAGGTTTTGAACCGGCGACCTCAGCATTCCAGGTCAACACTTTACCCACTGCGCCACTATAAGTCAGGCTTCTTTTTTTATATTGATAAGGATACATATCTATTACAGAAATTCAAATGCAGTATAGAAATGTTTTTAAAAAGATGCAAAATTCACTAAAACCAAATAACCAACAGACAAGCACCATCAGATTTTGGTAAATATCCTTCCAGATCTCTACTTAGCTGTGCCCACATTTATGACTTGGTGCTTATGACTCTCCAGTGTTATCTATGGCTTAGGTCTCTTCCCTCAACTTCAGATATATGCTGTATCCTCCCAACTGTTCCACATCTCCCCTGGGATATTAATTGATATGTCAAACTTAGGTGTCTGTAACTATACTCCTGATACTCCCTAATAAATCTGATCTCCCACAGTTTTTCCCATCTCAGTTGATGAAATATATATATATATATTATATATGCATATGTACTGTATATATAGTACTTATGTGCCATATATACCTACACTTACGTACATATATAATAGTTAGCAACAATCCCTGAATAGTAATTTGTTGACTAAACATGACATATTTAGTTTTCTTTTGTTTTGTTTTTTTGTGGGTTTTTTTGTATTTTTCTGAAGCTGGAAACAGGGAGGCAGTCAGACAGACTCCCGCATGTGCCCAACTGGGATCCACCCAGCATGCCCACCAGGGGGCGATGCTCTGCCCATCCGGGGCGTTGCTCTGTCACAACCAGAGCCACTCTAGTGCCTGGGGCAGAGGCCAAGGAACCATCCCCAGCGCCCGGGCCATCTTTTGCTCCAGTGGAGCCTCGACTGCGGGAGGGGAAGAGAGAGACAGAGAGGAAGGAGAGGGGGAGGGGTGGAGAGGCGATGGGCACCTCTCCTGTGTGCCCTGGCCGGGAATCGAACCCGGGACTTCCGCACACCGGGCCAATGCTCTACCACTGAGCCAACCGGCCAGGGATGACATATTTAGTTTAATCAGTCTTCTCTTATTAGATATTTGTTTCTGCTTTATTATTTTATTTATTTATTTTTGCAAGAGAGAGAGAGATATAGGAAGGGAGAGAGATAAGAAGCATCAACTTGTTTCACTTTAGTTGTTCATTGACTGCTTGCCATATGTGTCTTGATCAGAAGCTCCAGCTGAGCCAGTGACCCCTTGCTCAAGCCAGCAACCTTTGACTCAAGCCAGCGACCTTGGGCTCAAGCTGGTGACCTTTGGGTTTAAGCGCATGACCATAGGATCATGTCGATAATCTCACGCTCAAACTAGCAACCTGCTGCTTGAGTTTGTGACCCTGTGCTTAAGCCAGTGACCTTGGGGTTCAAACCTGTGACCTCAGTGTCTGAAGTCAATGCTCTGTCCACTGTGCCACCACTGGTCAGGCTGTTTCTACCTTTTTACAATTGTAAGCAGTGTTGTAATCAACAATCTCGTTCATCTTTTTGCACTTCTTCAGTTATCTGTTTAGAATAAGGTAGGTAGTTGTGCCTATTTTAAATTCAATTCATATTGCCAGATTGCCCTACAGAAAGTTGTGTTTGTTTACCCTGGGCCATCAGTTCATGAGCTTTGCCTACACCCTGACCAACAGTTAAAATAGGGTCTTGGCCTGACCTGTGGTGACGCAGTGGATAAAGCGTCGACCTGGAATGCTGAGGTCGCAGGTTCAAAACCCTTGGCTTGTCTGGTCAAGGCACATATGGGAGTTGATGCTTCCTGCTCCTCCCTCCCCCTTCTCTCTCTCTCTCTCTCCTCTCTAAAAATTAATAAAAAAATAAAATAAAATAATAAATAAAAAAAATAGGGTCTTACCTTCAGTAAACTACAATGTCATCTTTTAGTGAGATCTTTGGGCTTTTTGATATAAACCACAAGCTCAGGTGCAATCTTAAATAAATGAGTGATACCAGAGATATAATAACCAAGAGTGATAAATTAAACAGTCCTTGTCCCTCCTAAAAGCATTTATATGCCCTGGCTGGATAGCTCGGTTGGTTAGAGCATTATCCCTAAGCATAGAGGTTGCTGATTCAATCCCCAGTCAGGGCACATACAGGAACAGCTCAGTGTTTCTGTCTCTCTGTCTTTCTCTCACTGCCTCTCTCTAAAATAAAAAAATAAAATAAATCAAGTTTAAAAAATAAGCAGTTAAGTTTTAAAAAACATAAGACACTATGCCAGCTAAATATGTCTGGAAGGAGAGACTGGATAATATTCTTTTATAAATACAACTACTAAGTTTTACACTAAGACAAACAGGTTTATAATAAGTGATTCATCACATATATTTATAAGCTGCTATAGGAGTATTTTCAGTGAAATCTTCATAATGAATGTGACTAAACTGAGCTTTGGTACTGAGACATGAAAGAATTCTGTTTTGGCCTCTTAAGGCCTTTGGTAACAGAACATATTTTATACAGAGCTTTAAGAATATTTTTGCTATAGATTTTAAAAAGTACAGAAAAACGAGTTTTCAGGAAAAATACAGTTTTCTGTTCTTATTCCCATTGTTTCTATTCACATGCTTATTCTCATATCGAGCACAGTCAAGCTGTGACTCCAGTGATAGTTCCTACAAGTTTTTAATTTTAGATTTTTCAGATAACATTTGAATTGTCAGACATGGATGGTCTGTATTTAAAGATATATATTAATCTGTTTGTTACCCCAATTATATTTTCTTTTTTTATTCATTTTAATTTATTGTGTTTACATAGATTCAGGTGTCCCACCAAATATATCTCCCTCCACCCCCATTTTTCCCTCTACACTCCCCCTGGCCCCTCCCCCCAACACCTTTCCGCCTTCCCTCCAGGATTTGCTGTCCTGCTCTCTATAACGCTGTGTTATGTATATATAATTTCACTAATCCCTTTCTCTTTTCTAATCCCATCCTCTCATCCCCTTTCCCTCTGACGGCTTTCCCTCTGGTCCCTTTGATCCTGCTTCTGCCTCTGTTCTGTTCCTCAGTTCACATTGTTCATTGGATTCCTCAAATGAGTGAAGTCATATGATATTTTTCTTTCTCTGCCTGGCTTATTTCACTTAGCATAATAGTCTCCAGGTCCATCCATGTTGTTGCAAAAGATAAGATTTCCTTCTTTTTCACGTCCATATAGTATTCCATTGTGTATATGTACCACAGCTTTTTAATCCACTTGTTCACTGACAGACACTTGGGCTGTTTCCAGATCTTGGTTATTGTAAACAATGCTGCAATAAACATGGGGAGGCATTTCTTCTTTTGAGTCAGTTATTTAGTATTCTTAGCATATATTCCTAAAAGTGGGATAGCTGGGTCAAAAGCCCATTTTCTTGATATAACCACTGCTGCACTCTTTGTAGTAACAGCTGCTTCACTGAGAATTAGACTGATGGAGATAGTTTTGTGAGAAAAATATGCTGAGGATGAAATAAATGGACAGAAGTAAAGGCAATAAATGTGTTAGAAGAAAGGTGTGCCTTCTTTAGTTGTTTGTGTTTCAAATAAGAAACCTAGATCTAAAACATATTTAAAATAAGATCTTTATCAGAATATTTCACTCTGCCAAACTCATAAGTAGTTTAGTTTTTGGACATTATTTCTGAAAACCTCTATAATAAACAAGGTCCATTTAATTTTCCAGTTATAAGTTCTTTTTTTTTTCTGTGTGTGTGACAGAGACAGAGAGAGGGGCAGACAGACAGGAAGGGAAAGAGATAAGAAGTATTAATTCTTTGTTGTGGCACCTTAGTTGTTCATTGATTGCTTTCTCATATGTGCCTTGACTGGAGGGCTACAGCAGACCAAGTGACTCCTTGCTCAAGCCATCGACCTTGGGCTCAAGCTGGTGAGCCTTGCTCAAACCAGATGAGCCTGTGCTCAAGGGGGCGACCTTGGAATTTCGAACCTGGGTCCTCTGCATCCCAGTCTGACGCTCTATCCAATGCACCATCGCTTGGTCAGGCTCCAGTTATAAGTTCTTATCTTAATTCCTATTAATTATTAGTTGAGGTATGAAATGTCTTAGATCATCAAATATTCTAGTGTTTTAATTCTTTTTTGTTTTGTTTTGTTTTTTGTATTTTTCTGAAGCTGGAAACGGGGAGAGACAGTCAGACAGACTCCCGCATGTGCCCCACCGGGATCCACCCGGCACACCCACCAGGGGCGATGCTCTGCCCACCAGGGGGCGATGCTCTGCCCCTCCGGGGCGTCGCTCTGCCGCGACCAGAGCCACTCTAGCGCCTGGGGCAGAGGCCAAGGAGCCATCCCCAGCGCCCGGGCCATCTTTGCTCCAATGGAACCTCAGCTGCGGGAGGGGAAGAGAAAGACAGAGAGGAAGGAGGGGGGGTGGAGAAGCTAATGGGCGCTTCTCCTATGTGCCTTGGCCGGGAATCGAACCCGGGTCCCCCATACGCCAGGCCGACGCTCTACTGCTGAGCCAACCGGCCAGGGCCTAGTGTTTTAATTCTTAAAGAATTTGTAAAGCATTGGCAATCTCTAAAACACAGCATTAAAATTAAACTGAACATAAAAAACTTTTTCTTTGGATTCAGAAGTCACTCTAGGTTATTATGAAGATTATAGTAGGATACACAGGACATATTGCACAATTGCACACCTGAAACCTATGTAATTTTATTAATCAGTGTCACCCCAATAAATTCAATTTTAAAAAAAGGATACACAATATAGTTAATAGAAAATTCCAGGTAATAAAACACCTAATAATGGAATTTGTTTTACATCACTTTTTAAAAAGAAACAGCCCATTTATACAATTTTTTCTTTTTTATTCAGTGAGAGGAGGGGAGGCAGAGATTCCTGCATGTGCCCCAACTGGATCCACCCACCAATCACACTAGGGGGCGATACTCTGCCCATCTGGGACCTTGCTCCATTGCTCAGCAACCAAGCTCTTCCTAGCATCTGAGGCAGAGGCTATGGAGCCATCCTTAGCAGCTGGGGCCAACTTGCTCCAATCAAGCCATAGCTGTAGGAGGGGAAAAGAGAGAGAGAGAGAGAGAAACAAGAGGGGGAGGGATGGAGAAGCAGATGGGCACTGATCCTGTGTGCCCTGATCAGGAATTGAACCTGGGACATCCACATGCCAGGCCCACGCTCTACCACTGAGCCAACCAGCCAGGGCCCAGTTATACAATTTTTAATAATTGCCAAAATATGACAATACTGTTTTGGAGAAAAAGACAACATTTACAATACATAGCTTGAAAACTGTTTCATTTTTGTGACTTTGTTCTGAAAAGTTCTTCTGTGGAGCCTGGTTGGTGGTGGTGCAGTGGATGGAGTGTCAACCTAGGATGCTGAGGTCCCAAGTTCCAAACCCTGAGATTACCGGCTTGAGCGTGGGCACATCCAGCTTGAGCGAGGGCTCACCAGCTTGAACACGAGGTTGCTGGCTTGAGGGTGGGATCATAGACATGGACCCCATGGTCACTGGCTTGGAGCTTAAGGTCACTGGCTTGAGAAAGAGGTCATTGTCACTGGCTCAGCTGGAACCCCCAGGTCAAAGCACATATGAGAAGCAATCAATGAACAACTAAAGTGAGGCAACTAAGAGTTGATGCTTCTCATCACTCTCCCTTCCTGTCTCTCTCTCTCTCACTCACTAAAAAAAAAAAAAGGATTCTTCTGTGGAAACATTCAAATGCAAGTTTAGGACTCATTTGGATGCATTCAAATAAACCAACTTAGGATGAGCATAATCAGTATGAGCCATGTTATAGCAGTGGTTCTCAGAGCATAGGCCCTGGAGCAGCATCCATGTGAGAGCTGTAACTTAACAGAAATGGAAATTCTCAGGACCCATCCAGACCTACTCAATTAGAAACTCTGGGAGTAGGGCCCAGTGATGTTTTTGCAAGCCCTCTAGGTGTTTCTCTAATTCCTCTTTATACATTTGGTAAATTTTCTAGTGAAAACATCTGGGCCTGGAGATTTCCTTTGGGGGAGTTTTAAATTACAAATTAAATTTCCTTCCTAGTTATAAAGCTATTCAAATTATCTTTTTCATATTGGGTGAGCTGTGATCATTTGTGATTTTTAGGGAATTGGCTCTTTTTATCTGAGTTGAACTCGTGGTGTAGATGTGTTCCAGGTGTTCCTTTAATATCCTCACGGTTTGTAGTGTTTCCTCCATTTCATTCCTGGTTTTTGTGATTTGTGTCTTCTCTCTTTTTCTCTTTGTAATCCTTGCTAAAGGTTTGTCAATTGTATGAATCAGCTTTTAGTTTCACTGATTTTCTCTATTGGTTTTCTGTTTTAAGATTTTATTGATTTCTTGTCCTGATAATTACTTACCTTTTGTTTGTTTTGGGCTTATTCTGCTTTTATTTTTCTAATATCTTGAGGTAGAAACTTAGATTATTGATTTGAGACTTTTTCTTCTTTCTAATGTAAGCACTTAGTGCTAGAAGTATTATATCTTATTAACATTGCTTTTTTTGTGTGTGTGTGAGAAAGAGAAAGAGGAAGGGAGAGAGATGAGAAGCATCAGCTTATACTTGTTCTTATAAAGAACAACTTGTTACTTTAGTTGTTCATTGATTGCTTCTCATGTGAGCCTTGACCTGGGAGGGTTCCAACTGAGCTGGTGACCTCTTCTTGCTCAAGCCAGTGACCTTGGGCTCAAGCCAGTGACCTTGGGCTCAAGCCAGTGACTTTGGGCTTCAAGCCAGTGACTTTTGGGCTCAAGCCAGTGATCTTGGGATCATGTTGATGATCCTATGCTCAAGCCAGCGACCCCACACTCAAGCTGGTGAGCCTGTGCTCAAGCCTGCGACCTTGGGGTCGATCCTGGGACCTCAGCATCCCAGGTCGACACTCTATCCACTGTGCCACCACCGGTAAGGCCTATTAACACTGCTTTAGCTGTGTCTCATGTTTTAATATGTTGTGGTTCTATTTTCATTAAATTCAGTGTATTTTTTAAATTTCCCTTGAGACTTCTTTGACCCATGGATTATTTTGTCTATTGTTTAGTTTCCGAGTATTTGGAGATTTGAGTGTTATCTCTGTTATTGGTTTGTAGTTTTATTCCAGTGTGGTGAGAGAACACAGTCTGTATAGATTTCAATTCTTTCTAATTTGAGGTTTTGTCTTATGGCCCAGAATGTATGGTGTTCCTTGGAATATGCTCCTTGAGCACTTGAAGGGAGCATGTATTCTGCTGTTGTTGGGTGGAGTGAGTGTGCTATCTATTCAATCCTGTTGATTGATAGTGTTGTTGAGTTCTTCCATCTCTTTGCTGATTTTCTGTACCAGTTATTGAGATCTCCAAGAATTGTGGATTTGTCTGTTTCTCCTTTCATTTGTATCAGTTTTTGCTTCACTTATTTTGCAGCTCTGCTGTTTGATGCATACACATTTAGGATTGCTATGTCTTCTTGATGGAATGACCCCCTTATCATTATGTAATTTCTCTCTCTCTGTCCCTGGTAATTTTCTTTGCTGTGAAGTTTGCTCCATCTGATAACAATATATCCTCTCCTGCTTTCTTTTATTAATATTAGCAATCTATATCTTTTTCCATCCTTTTACTTTTAACCTACCTGCATAGTTATATGTAAAATGAGTTTCTTATATGCAGACAGCATATAATTTAGTAATTTATTTTAAAAATATATTTATTGATTGATATTAGAGAGACACAGGAAGGAAGAGAGAGAGAGAGATAGCAACTCTGAGTCAGGGAGGTTTATGTACAGGAAGAGGGCAAAGCATGCAAACCTACAAAACCAAACCCAGGGATGATGGGTCTACCAGCAAGACAAACTTTTGTCTGTAGTTCTATGTGCAGACCAGTAGATGGCAATAGTCTCCTACCATTTTTTAAAGAATTCCTAATACCTTTCTCTTAACAACTGTGCAATTTACAGAAAAGTCCATCCTGCATCTTTACTGAGGATCTGCCTGAGATCCACGGTTACCTGCAGGCACTGAGGGAGGATGGCATGGGAGAGATGTAAGAAAAGTAAGGCTTAACTCAACCTTCATAGGGAAGGGGAGCAATGAAATACACACAAAGCAATTAAAACCCTCTACAAGATAAGGGAAACGTGAATGTGAGTGGAGATACCATCTGCCTGGAACTCAGTTTCTTCATTCATAAAACAAGAAGGTTGAAATAGATGTTCAGGGTTCCTTACAGCTCCTGAATTTCCTCAGTGCACAAATTCATACTCATGAATAGCCTAAAAAAAAAGAGATTATGGACAAAAAAAGGGGTTCTATGAAAAATAACCTCACAGGATGATTTGATCATAAATTCCTAACTGGGCAAGTCATGGTGATTAATCATGCCCCAGTCATAATTTTTTAGCAAAAGGTTTATCTTTGTGTCAAGCAAGCTCTGTCTGTTGTTCTTGTGCTTAGGTTAACCCACCTTTGAAATACCAGAAGTAGTACCCCTTGAAGGGGGTATTAACCCTCTAGAGAGTACATAATCATTTTTTAAATTAATTAATTTATTTTTAGAGAGAGAGAAAGAGACAGAAACATCAATCCGTTTTTGTACGTGTCCTGACTAGGGATCGAATCTACAACCTTTGTGTATTGGGAAGGCATTCGAACCACCTGAGCTACCTGGCCAGGGCAAGAGTACATAATCTTAACTCACCTATAATCTAATTCCCACATCATTGTTTCTTTCCATCTTCATGTAATCTTCCATGGCCTTAGAACCTCAGAAAAATCCTCTCTTACTCTTCACTATTTAGGAAATGAACAAATTTCTTGATGCCTTAAAGGAAACCTTGGGCTATTTGGGTAGCATATGCTTCCAAAGTGACTTTCAGAGGTGGCATCCTTGCTCAGTTCCACAGTGATGAGCTATCCAGGGCCTCTCACAGTCATTCCAGGCTGATGGGACTCTCATGAGACACGGACCCCTCCCTGCTCATTCTCTGACATCAGCAGTGAGTCATTCACTCTCGAGTTTCATTTGGTCTAAAGAGGAGCCATATACACACATAGGATTCTGGATATTCATGAGGTTGTTGTCCCCAAGGAGACCTCTGGCAGGGGCTTTCAGGGCCCCTCCAACTCTAGACTGTTTAGTCTCAAAATCTCAAGTTTTTGTCCTGGTTGAGCTCAGTCACTCTAACTTTGGAGGCCTTGGTTTCTTTACTTTATAATAATCCTTCTGACTTACATAATTTAAAAAGTGACACAGGCTATCATAGCCCCATGATTTTTTTTATTCCTTTACAACTCCATTAAGAAATATATATATTCCCCACTGTAAAGATAAAAAATTTAAGGTGCCTCACCCTGGCCAGTGGCTCAGTAGATAACTAGAGTGTCAGCCCGGCATATGGAGTCCTGGGTTTGATTCCCAGTTAGGGCACACAGGAGAAGTGACCATCTGCTTCTGCTCCTCTCCCTCTCTTCCTTCTCTCCCTCTTCCCCTCCAGCAGCCAATGACTGATTGGTTTGAGCATGGCCCTGGGTGCTGAGGATAGCTTGGTACTCAAGCATCAGCCCAAATGGGGTTGCCAGGTGGACCTTGGTTGGGGCACATGTGGTAGTCTGCCTCACTATCTCCCCTCTTCTCACATAAAAAAAAAAAATTAAACCTCCAAAAATTTATATATTTAGCTATTTGTTTATTTTTTATTCAGAAAATTAAATTTAACGGGGTGACATTGATCAGTAAGAATATATGTTTCAAGTAAACATTTCTATAGCATTGAACTATTGATTGTATTGTAGCTCCAAAAATTCATAACTAGCTTAAGTGACAGAGCTCGAATTCAATACATACTTGATGTATTTATTCAGTAAACACTTACTCAAAATACAAGATGGTCAAGTACTATTTGAGAATACGAAGGCCAATAAAAATCATGGTCCCGCCTGACCTGTGGTGGCGCAGTGGATAAAGCATCGACCTGGAAATGCTGAGGTCACCGGTTCGAAACCCTGGGCTTGCCTGGTCAAGGCACATATGGGAGTTGATGCTTCCAGCTCCTCCCTCCCTTCTCTCTCTCTGTCTCTCCTCTCTCTCTCTCCCTCTCCTCTCTAAAATGAATTTAAAAAAAAATCCCAGTTGAAAAATCATGGTTCCTAGTCTTGTGGCACTCACATTCTAGCAATAAATATAGACACAGTAATACATTGTTCTGATTAAATGAGGTGAATGTTACAGTAGTATGTTGGGGAAGGAAAGAGCAGTCAGTGACTAAGTGATTTATGTATGTTAGGCCCTGCATAAGGACCTTTTGTCACAACTTCTTTGGAATCAGTCAGGGTAAGTTATACTGCAGAGAAAATAAGCCCAAATCTCAGTTTATGTCCTGCTCATACTACATGTTCAACACAGTTGGGCAGGAAGCTTCGTTCACATAGTCATTCAGGGACCCAGTCCAATTGAAGCATCAACTCTGAACCCCTAGCTAAATGTTGAGGCCCATAGTGACATCTGCCAATTCCACTCATAATTCACTGTATAGATCCAGCTACAAGGCCTTAGTCAACCACCAAGGGGCCTAGAAGTTGTCTTCCTGGTGCCCAGAAAGAAAGGAAAAACCAATCATTGATGGGGACTCAAGTCCAGTAGAGAAAGCTATACTTTATCTCTACTGTATCATTCTGTTTCATCAGACTGATTCTACAAGAACTCCTTCACAACTTTGTAAGATGTAGGTAACTGATGGACGTGGATTCTCTTCCATCCCATATAGTTCAACTGAATGCTCCCACTTCTTTATGGAGAAACCAATTTGACTGCATGTTCATTTCAATATTTCTGATCCATAAGGGTGTCTGTGTTTCAGATTCTCTTTTTGAATCAGTTGTAACATCTGCCTGGTTCCTTCATTATGAGAAAAAATGAAATCTTTAACATATGTTCACTTTTATACCTGTACGAGAGCCATGATTTTACCTTTTTCTGAAAAGTATTTTTCAATGACTCATTTTAGAGATGGGGAAATAAATTCTGAGAGTTAAGAAACTAGCTCAAAGTCACTCAGCTACTGAGTGACAGAGGTGGGAATTGCAATCTCTTCCGTCCAACCCCAGAAGCAGAGGCAGGGGTTCATTCACTTTCAGGGTCCAAGAAGGCTGAGTGTTTAAGCTGAATTTTGGCAAATGAGCAGCGCTTCTACAAACAGAGAAGGGTATTCCACAGGGAGGCGGGAGAAACTTCAGCAGCCCAGAAGAGTAGGTACATTGGGAGAACCAGAAGGAGCACAGCAGGGAAAAGATTGGAGGGGACCTGAAAGTCCCCAACCTTTGTGAAATCCTTATACACCGAGGTCAGGATGTCTGGAGTCAGCTGTATGAGCACCAGGAAGCCCTTTGTGGATCTTAACCAGGAAAGTAAATGAACAAATCTGTGTTTTATGAAACCATGTATGGAGAACAGGCTGAGAGGCATGATCAAAAGCAGGGAGACATCCATGTTTATTGCAGCATTATTCACAATAGCCAGGTAGAAGCAGCCCAGATGTCTAACCAATGAATGGACAACCAAAATGTGGTCTATTCATACAGTGAAATATTGTTCAGCCTTCAAATGATACTCTGACACATGCTGCAACATGAATAAACCCTGAGAATACTATGCTAAGTGAAAGAAGCCAGACAGAAAAGGGCAAATATTGTATGATTCCACTTATCAGAGGTACCTAGATTAGGCAAATTCACAGAAAAAGAAACTAGAATAGAGGTTATCAAAGGCTAGGAGGGAGGGAGGAGTTGAGAGTTATTGTTTAATGGATACAGAGTTTCTGTTTGGTTTGATGGGAAAATTCTGGAAATGGCTATTGATGATGGGTGCACAACATTGTGAGTGTACTTAATGCCACTGACTTGTACACTTAAAAGTGGTTAAAATGGTTTTATGATAGGTATATTTTAGCACAATAAAAAATAGTCTGACTGGTGGTGGCACAGTGGACAGAGCATCGATCTGGGATGCTGAGTTCCCAGGTTCGAAACCTTGAGGTTGCCGGCTTGAGTATGGGATCACTGACATGATCTCATAGTCACTGGCTTGAGCCCAAGGTCTCTGGCTTAAGCAAGGAGTCACTGGGTTGACTGGAGCCCCCTGATCAAGGCACGTAAAGAAGCAATTAATGAACAACTAAAGTAATGCAACTAGGAGTTGATACTTCTCATCTCTCCCCCTTCCTGTTTCTCAATCTCTCTCTCAAAAAAAAAAAGGCAAAGAGATGCTATACAGCCCACATGAGAAAGGCCCATGGCGCTGAGCAGGCAGGACAGGAGGGGCAGGGAGATGAACTCCTGAGTCATTCAGGGCTCAAATCCAGAGGCTGCTGTTCCCACCAGCTCCTTTCCAGGGATCATGTGCTTTAATTTTATTCTTAAAATCTTTTCTTCTATTGTGTTACTCCTATGAATTATTTAACACATCTTTGATATGGTGCCTGGGCAAATGTCTGATGCATGGTGAATTCTCTTTTTTAAATTTTTTTCCATTGATTTGAGAGAAAGAGAGAGAGCATGAGAGAGGAGGGGAGACAGAGAGGCAGGGGGGGGGAGGAAAGAGAGAGAAACATCAACTCATTGTTCTACTTAGTTGTTCCATTTAGTTTTGCATTTATTGGTTCCTTCTTATATGTGCACTGACCAGGGATTGAACCTGTGACCTCCATACCCCAGGACAATACTATCTGCTGAGTCACCTGGCCAGGGCCAGCATAGTAAATTCTTAATACCAATGTATTAGATGAAGGATGGAAGAAATAAAAAAATAGAAATGCACACCATTGGCTCTCAGTGGACACAGGGGAGATAGTATCTTACAATCACGGGGAAACTTTTTCTAAATAAACTTGCTCCGGCCAGTAAATCCTCTCCAACCCCCACTGTCAAATTCCTATATGCTCTGAGGTGGAAGAAAGCTGAGGGATAAAGAAACTCAGTGACGCAGATTCCTGGCAGGGCGGGAACCCAGATATATAGGCAGATTTAGAGCTCAATAAACACCGGGTACCCTAGAACAGAGAAGAAGGAAGCTGCGACTGGGGAGATTTGGTCAGAATGGGGTTGGATTCTTAGCAACAAATCACTCTTTCTCTTTCCTCTACCTCCCTGCTCTGGTTGTTAATGACCTTGCCTCCTCCATTATTCATCCATTGTTTCAGCTGAAGCTGTGACTCCATGGGGCCATTAAGGCTCTCCTGAGGCAGTTAGGCTTCCACTGAGTGCATTAGAGCAGGCGAGGAGGCTCCAGGAGCCAGCCCTGCTCCGCCGCCCGCCACCCGCCGCCCGCCGCCAGCCGCCAGCCTGGCAGCAGCTCGGTCGCTGCCTCGTCCACTCCCCACCCCCTACCAGCAACCCAAGCAAATTCGAGGTGCCTGGGCCCCAGTATCCTAGGCAGTGATAATTCCTCTCACGTGTGAAGCATTTTACTCACACAGAGACCGTCTGCATACGTGACCTGCGCCTCACAGGCAGCCGAGCAGGTACGTGAGGGCTCGGACTTGGACTCGGGCTGCCTAGGCTTGGATTCTACTGCCGCCACCTATCGATGTAGGGATCTGAGATAAGTTCCTGAACTTGAACCCTCCATTAACCCCCGTTTCCTTAGGAGTAAAATGGAGATTGTAATGATACTGAGCTCATGGGGTTGCTCTGAGGGCTAAATGACATAATGCGTAAAAAACTCAGAGCACGGTGCCTGATACACTAAGTGGTCTGTTGCTGCTGCTGCTTCATTAGTGTTAAAATGAGAGAGTCGGACAAGATGACGTCACCATCCTCTCAGGTGCTAATGTTTTCTTCATTAAATAAATATCTATTGAGCATGTATTATATGCAAAGCACTCTTCTAGATGGCAAGGATACAGCAGTGAATAAGAAAAATCTCTGTCTTCACAGAGATTACATTTTAGTAGGGCAGCTAGATGATAGGTGATAAACATAATAAATAAATAAACTGATGGTTCATTAAAAAGCAAGAGCTATGAAAAATGGAAGAAGGAAAGGGAATTAGGGAGAGGTGGAGGGGTTGTCAGGAAAAGCTTCATTTAGAACAGGGGTAGTCAACCTTTTTATACCTACCGCCCACTTTTGTATCTCTGTTAGTAATAAAATTTTCTAACTGCCCACCGGTTCCACAGTAATGGTGATTTATAAAGTAGGGAAGTAACTTTACTTTATAAAACTTATAAAGCAGAGTTACAGCAAGTTAAAGCATATAATAATAATTACTTAACACGTACTTTATGTCGGATTTTTGCTAAGTTTGGCAGAATAAATCTTTATAAAACAACTTACTATAGTTAAATCTATCTTCTTATTTATACTTTGGTTGCTCCACTACCGCCCACCATGAAAGCTGGAACGCTCACTAGTGGGCGGTAGGGACCAGGTTGACTACCACTGATCTAGAAGGTGACATCTGAGCAAAGACTTGAAGGGGGTGAAGGCATGAGTCCTGCAAGTATCTGCAGGAAAAATGCCCAGGCAACAGCAATAGCCAATGCAAAGGGCCTGAGGTAGAAGTGTGCCTGGCTTTGTTAGAGGAGATAGTGTAAAGAAAAAAGAGTAAATGAGATGAAGAGGAATAGCAAATGACATCAGAGAGATAATAAGGGACAAAGCCTGTTGGCCTTGTGGCTTATTGTCAGGACTTTTGTGCTTATGAAGAGAGAAATGGGGGCTGTGTGTGTGGGGGGGGGCAATGAAAAGGTGGTAGACTCAAAGGATTGTAGATCTTAGTGAACTGGAGTCAAGGTTCTAGAAGAGGAACATGTAAAGATAGGAGGTGGTAGCCAGAGAGAGGGAAGCACAAAATTGAGCTCTTGGTATCTATGAGGTCAAGGGTATGAACTTGGGAACAGGTGGCTGAGAATGGATGGAGGACAAGGAACTGAGGGGCAGGGGTGTGGGAGGGTCACCTATGTATATACGTATGGAAATCACCAGGAATCAAGATGGAATAATGTTGGTGAGAGAGGCAGTAAGTCAGGAAGCTACATCATCACTGTTTTAAAAAGTAGGCTTTATTATTATTTAGGTATGGCAAAGCCAACGGATCTGCTATGACTGCCATTAAAAAGATAGTTTGTTAGTCACAGATCCCAAGAGAAAGAGACACACCATGCCCCTGTAAGAGAGGGCAGACTCTTCCCCCCCCCCCCACTGGCATCATTAAAGCAAGTAGCTCCCATCTGACACTCACTGACCACTTTTATTGGGAGTCTCTCCTTCACGTGAGATCCCTAAGTAGAAGTGGTGGACATCTGCTATACCTTGGTCCTTTCTTTTTGCCCAACAGCACCCTTCTCCCTTACCTTGAAGGAAAGGTAAATCCACATGCCTGCCCATCAAGACAGAAAACTGCTGAGGGTACATTCTCCTTCCTTTCACTGTCCTGCTCGTCCTGATTTTAGCTCAGATACTTTCTCCGGAGACTGAGTTGAGCAAGTGGTGAAGGCTGAGGAGGAACAAATGGATCCATGAGATAGTTTCTGCTATACGACCTTCCGTGTGGCTCCAGCTTCTGAGCTGTATTGGTTATCCATGATACTACAATAAATATCTATTGTCTCTCAGGACTTTGGGAATAGCTTCGCTAGGTGTTTCCAGCTAAGGGATTCTCACATGGCTTCATTCAGCATGCCCGCAGGAGCTGCAGCCACCTGATTGCTTGAAAGTGGCTCCAGGATCTGCTTCCAAGTTGACTTATTCACATGCATGGCTGTTGGCAGGAATTGTTAGTTTCTTGCCTGTGGGCCTTTCCCTAGGCTACTTGAGTGTCCTTGTGACATGGCAGCTAACTTCCCCTCTGTGAACTGCATGCCTTAAACACTTAGTCCCTGAAGTTACATGCTGTCACTCTACTTTATTCTAGTCATTAGAAGTGAGTAACTATGTCCAACCCTCATTCAAAAGGAGAATTAGGCTCCACCCATTGAAGGGAGAGGTATTAAAGATTTTGTGAACATGTAAATATTTTGAAATCACTGTATGAGTCCTTTGGAGCTGCCATGGTTCCCCTATTACAAGCCTTATTCTGCCTCCTGCCCACCCAACAGCAGGGTGTCGGACCTGTGTACACAGTTGCACAAGGTCTTTCACTTAGAAGGGTCCCATGCTTGATTTAATGCTTTACTTTTTTGGTACTGAAATTCTTAATATTTTTTTTTTTAAATCAGAGAGAGGGATAGATAGGGACAGACAGACAGGAGTGGAGAGAGATGAGAAGCATCAATCATCAGTTTTTCGTTGTGACACCTTAGTTGTTCATTGATTGCTTTCTCATATGTACCTTGACCGTGGGCCTTCAGCAGACCAAGTAACCCCTTGCTCAAGCCAGTGACCTTGGGTCCAAGCTGGTGGGCTTTTGCTCAAGCCAGATGAACCCGCGCTCAAGCTGGCGACCTTGGGGTCTCGAACCTGAGTCCTTCCGCATCCCAGTCCGACGCTCTATCCACTGTGCCACCGCCTGGTCAGGCTTAATATTTTTTGATCAAGGGATCCTGCATTTTCATTTTACGCTGGCCTCTCCCAATTATGTAACTAGTTCTTCCAGACAATCTTCCTATAAACTCCCTTGTTTGCATTAGCCAGAATTATTTTTCTTCCTTTCTTTCTCTCTTTTCTTTCTTTCTCTTTCTTTTCTTTCTCTCTTTATTTTTTTCTCTTTCTCTCTCTTTTCTTTCTTTCTCTCTTTCTCTTTCTCTCCTTTCTTTCTTTCTTTCTTTTCTTTCTTTCTTTCTTTCTTTCTTTCTTTCTTTCTTTCTTTCTTTCTTTCTTTCTTTTCCTTCCTCCCCTCCTTCCTTCCTTCCTTCCTTCTTTCCTTCTTTCCTTCCTTTCCCTTCCTCCTCCTCCTCTTTCTCTTCCTTCTTCTTTACTTACTACCAAAATTCTCTGATATAGTAGCCATTTCCCATGCATATTTGTATGCACTGTAGACCAGCATATATCAGGAACTCAGCCAGTATTTCTTTTCCTTTTTTTTTTTTTTTTTCATTTTTCCGAAGCTGGAAACGAGGAGGCAGTCAGACTCCCGCATGCGCCCGACCGGGATCCACCCGGCATGCCCACCAGGGGGCGATGTTCTGCCCCTCTGGGGTGTTGCTCTGTTGCATCCAGAGCCACTCTAGCGCCTGAGGCAGAGGCCACAGAGCCATCCCCAGCGCCCGGGCCATCTTTGCTCCAATGGATCCTCCGCTGCGGGAGGGGAAGAGAGACAGAGAGGAAGGAGAGGGGGAGGGGTGGAGAAGCAGATGGGCACTTCTCCTGTGTGCCCTGGCCAGGAATCGAACCCGGGACTCCTGCACGCCAGGCCGACGCTCTACCGCTGAGCCAACCGGCCAGGGCCAGCCAGTATTTCTTGATTAATGGAAATGGACATAATTATAAATTATATATCAGACTGTAAAAAGTTTCTGACTATTCATAAGGGCAAGGATGATATTTTCTGTAGACCTTATGTGTCCTATATATCTGGGCATAAATAGCAATTTGTTATTACATTTTGAACTGAAAAAAAAAAGTCAGGCAAGGAAGGAAGATTAGAACTAATTCCAAAGTCCATGCTCACATCATTCTGTTTCATCAAGTGATTCATACTATTTTTAAATTTGTGATATTTGTGTGTCTATGGACCTGTATTATTTGTCAGGCTAACAATGTCCTTTTTTCTTTTTTACTACCGAACTAAATTTAATTTTCATAATAAAGACATAATGATATTGTAAAACAGAGGTTTTTGGTTTTGTTTTCTTTTTTAGTTGCAGGTACAGAGGGTCGGTACAGGGTATACACACACACACACAAACTCACAGTTAACATCATTCTTTTTTTTTGTTTTGTTCTGTATTTTTCTGAAGCCAGAAACGGGGAGAGACAGTCAGACAGACTCCCGCATGTGCCTGACCGGGATCCACCCGCACGCCCACCAGGGGGCGACACTCTGCCCACCAGGGGGCGATGCTCTGCCCCTCTGGGGCATCGTTCTGTTGCGACCAGAGCCACTCTAGTGCCTGGGGCAGAGGCCAAGGAGCCATCCCCAGCGCCCGGGCCATCTTTGCTCCAGTGGAGCCTCGGCTGCAGAGGGGAAGAGAGAGACAGAGAGGAAGGAGAGGGGGAGGAATGGAGAAGCAGATGGGCGCTTCTCCTGTATGCCTTGGCCGGGAATCGAACCCGGGACTTCTGCAAGCCAAGCCGACGCTCTACCACTGAGCCAACCAGCCAGGGCTAACATCATTCTTAATGGTCAAAGACTGAAGGCTGTTCCCCTTAGATTAGAACGAGGCAAGAATGGGCATTCTTGCACTCTTACTCAATGTGATACTGGAAGTCTCAGCCCTGTGTCATCACAGATCATACAGGACTACAGCATTATTCCTCTGTGACTCTCTGGGCTCTATCTTTTTCCTGATATCAATTTTGTCCTCAGGCTGTCTTGCATTGTAGTGGTCAATGTCTGCCAACAGTGATCACTGCTGTATGGTTCAGGGTTTGTGACACCCAGCACCAGGATTTGACCCCTGGTGAATGTGTGGATATCATCCCTCCTACCTCCATTGGCAGCCACGCAGGGCTGGGGAGGGGGTAAAAGCTGGCAGCCAGTGGGGCAGGACAGGGCACAGGGAGGCTAACAGCTTGCCACCGGACTGCAGTCTTCATGCTGGCAAGGACCATGTCTCTCCCTTTGCCAGTGTAGCCCTTATGTGTGGCACAAAGTCAGCCATGGACAGTCATTGAATAAATTGTAGATCAGATTGGAGTTACAGGAAAAGTGGCAAGATGGAAACACAAGCAAAATTCTGCTTTTCTGTGTTTCTCAACTGAAAGATTTGTACAAGGTGTGCAAGTCCCTGAAATCCGCATTACAGAGCGAGGGTTAAGGTTGTACATGGAGGGTGGATTAGTCTGCTAGGGCTGCCATAAGACAGTGCCTCAGACCACGTGGCTTAAATAACAGAATTTTATTCTCTCAGGTTCTGGTGGCTGGAAGTCAGAGATCAAGATGTCTTCAGGGTTGGTTCCTTCGGAGGCCGCTGTCTTTGGTTGACAGCTGTTTTCTTCCTTCGGCTTCACATGGTCTTCCCTGTGCGTATCTGTGTTCTTACAAAAACAGCTGTCATAATTAGGGGACAGCCATTGACTTCATTGTAACTTAATTACCTCACTGAAGACCCTATCTCCAAGTGCGGTCTTAGTGTAAGGAACTACAGGTTAAGAATTCAACATATAAATTTTTTGTTTTGACCATTTTCCTATTGTCTTTTCTTATATTTATTAATTTTAATTTATTGTGCTAACATGGATTCAAGTGTCCCACTCAATATAACACCCTCACCCCACCCCTGTGTCCCCCATTATACCCCCTTTGCCTCCTTCCCCCTAACTTCCTCCCCTTTCCCCTCTGGGATTTGCTGTCCTGTTAGCTGTATTTATGTGTTATGTATAAATAATTTCACTAATCCTCTCACCTTCTCGGAAGCCAGGCAGAGAAAGAAAAAAAAATCCTATGATCTCACTTATATGTGGAATCTAATGAACAAAGTGAACTGAGGAATGGAATAGAGGCAACATTTGAATTTTGATGGACACAATTCAGCCCATAGCAGCCATTACTGCAAAGTGGTGGAAAGATGGAGTGAGGACAAAAGGCTGGCACAGAGGTCCTGTCATATGTTGAGAAACACACACACGTGAACATGAAAAGAACAAAAAATATCTTTCAAAGAAAAAAAATTTTTTAAATCTTATTTTATCTCAGAGCATAATGGTGAACTTGTGATTGCTTTGGGCTCTCTTTTCCATGGCCCTGCCACCCACGTGGGCTGGTCCTCTGCCACCTACAACAGCTGCTCACCCAGCTGCAGGAGTCTGGCTGGCTCCTACCATCCCTCCTGAAAATGACCTGAGCGGCCCTTTTTATAGGCTGGAGACAATAAGAAACTACAGACAAAAAGGTATTACTCAAGAATGGCTATGTTTCTCTGTAATCAAGAAAACTGACGGGGCACTGAAAAATGGAACCCTGGGCAAATAGTGATGGAAGTTTGGTCCAAACACTGTACCAGAAACAAATCTTTCCCTGGTCTATAAATCTTTAGTATCCAGATTGGGAAGCTCACAGCCTTTGATGTGTAAGAAATGTACTTTTGTTTTTCCATAACTGAACTGGTGTTCTTTAGGCTCCTGGTCTTCCAAAGGGCAGAGCTCATACCCAGAAGTTCAGGGTCTCATGGTGCTTTTCTCCAAGGGGCTCTCACTGTGCTAAGGAATCGGGGGGGGGGACATCAGGTCCTGGTTGTCTTCATTGACCCCCAACACATCCTTGTGTCCTCCATTCCTTCAGAGCCTGGTCTTCAGAGGTCACTGCCATGTCTACATTTTCAGGCCTGCCAATGCTCCCTGACGATGTCCCATGGCTCTTGGGTTCATGGGAAATGTTCTGCTGCTCTGGGCACCATGCTGGGGCATGTAGGGCTCTAGGGACTCTCTTGGGACTCTCACTGCCAGCTCAGGGGTCTCTGGGACCTTCTTGCTACACTGGGACCCACTAGGGAAGGGGGAATGTGGATTCCCTCTGCCCCAGAGTCTCCGGACCTGTCTGTGCTTTATGTCAGGGTCTCCTTCACTCCCAGGACTCAGCCCAAGGAGTGAACATAAAGAGCCCATTTGCAAGTACTAGACTGGTGTCTAATTCCTCTGCATTCCTGTCTCTCCCTAACCCCTGGTAGAAGAACCAGATTTGGGCATGGGATAGCCTGACACTTCCTCTGTTCTTCCCAATCTATTGTTTCTGGTACAATTATGTCTCCCAGGCTTTTGAAACTCAAACTCTAAGCTCCTATAACCACAAAGCATTTCTTTCTGCTTTATTTATCCTCTCTGGAGGCAGTAAATGTCACTGGGTAAGTGTCAAAGGGAAAAGGGAATGGGGGGGGCAGTATGTGAGGGGAGAGTGACATATCTCAAAATATTATCCTGTATTCACAAATTTCTCCCAGGTAACATGGCTTCCAATTTTGCTCTGACATCTCACATCCAGTTTGGATGGCCCCATCAACTCTTACCACACCCACTTTCCAGAAAGGAACACCCCATCCCACTTCAGGATCTTGCCGCCAGATAGGGGCGCCTCACCTTCGCTGCAGAATTCCTCTTCCAAACTCAGCCCTCACTGGACACAGTCTAACAGCTTCCACCTCATCTCTCTCATGGCCCTGGACTCCACTCTGTGCTCTCCCTGCAGTCTGCAGCCCTTGGCCACTCCTTATCTTTCCATTTCTCTGTCCACCCTGTTTTTTCCCAGAGAGCCTTTCACCTTCGTTTTTCCTGACACATGGTTTGAAGAGGTGCCACTGTGCCATAGTGACTACTTCCCCTACTCATAGTTAATTCATTTCTCAACTCACTGCGATTTAGCATCTGTATAGTAAAGAACTGACCATATCCAAGGAGAGAGCTAGCTTTGTCTTCAGCTCAGGTGAGATGATCTCAAGCCCTTGCAATGTCCCAACAAAAGTGTTTGTTTACCTGCGAGCTTTGGGCCATACAGTATTTACATGACCTTTGGGGGGGCTGGAGACTAAAGGAAGGTCAGCCACACAGGTGACCACCATGTCAATATGATGGAGCCCCATTAAAAAGAAATGCTGCACACAAGGCTTGGATGAGCTTCCTTGGTTGGCACCACTCCAAGCATGTTGTCATATGCCACTGTTTGGAGAAGCTAGAACTGTCCAGGACTTCACTAGGAGGGAACAACTGGAAACTCCAAGTATGGAACTCTCTTGGACTCTGACCCATGTATCTCTTTCCTTCGCAGATTTTAGTCTGTATCCTTTCTCTGTAATAAACCGTAACCATAATTATAACAGCTTTCAGTTAGTTCTGTGAGTCCTCCTAATGAATTATCAAATATTGGATCAAACTTTGAGGCATCCATACATTTGCTGAAACTGCTGGCACAGAATTCCACTTCCTTGGTCCCCTCCTAGTCATCCTTCCCTGATCTCTTGGTGGCCTTTGACACTTTTATTGACTCCCCTTTTTTCTTGCAATGATCTCCAGCCTAGGCTCTACTGACATTGAAATCTGCTGGTCTCCCTTCTACTTCTCAGTCTTCATTTTCTGTCTTCTTTAGCTTCTTTTCCTTGACTATTGCTTGTGGATGCTGCTTGTCACTTGCCCATGTGATAACTAAACGCAATAGAGCCGAAGCTCAGACCCAGATCCCTGTCATTGCTAATCCCTGACTTGGTCCCCGATGCTGTCCTCTTGTTCCTTATTCATCCTGACCTGTGTTAATAATTTAAAACTAGGTAAACTTTTAAAATGTGTACTTGATATATTCTAGATACACGTCATTTGTTGGATAAATATTTTACAAAGATTTTCTCCCAGTGTACAGCTTGTTCCCAGTTTCCGCCTGAACCCCCTCTCTTCTCTCACCCAGGCCTGCAGCTGCTCCTGTCATCTCTATGAGAGACACTAGCTTACATCGATAGCTTTGACAGTCCTTCTGATGTTCCAATAGCCCGATGGCATCTCTATGTGGCATTTGAACCTTGGTGTGTCAACAAATGAACTTGTTATCTTTCCCTCAAAGTATTCCTCATCTTGATCAATGGCATTATTTATCGAGAGCAGTATGAGATCGGCTTTCCCTGCAGACACTTGACCCTTGTCCATTACCAGGGTCAATTCAGTGCTGTCTGCTCATTCCTGGCTTGCTGGCTGCCTGTCTGGCTTTAGCTTGGGTTCCCACTTTTGGCTTAGTTCCTGTCTCCCTGGCTTCTGACATGACATAGACCTTGACTCTAGTTTCAGGTTCTGCCTTAGCTCCTAATTCAGCCAGAAGAGGTGTCCCATTCTAGCTTACCTGCACTGGTCTGGTTTGGGGTACCTTGACCACTTTTGCCTGGTCTCTGCTGCCCCCTTACTGGTCACCACCCTTTCCCCCAGTCTACCCTGGCCCTCCTATATGCACAATTAATGCTTTGAGTACTGGCATAAACATTTCAAGATCTGGCAAAGACTTTAGATAGTCAAGGATAAGTCACCCTGCATAACCAAAGGGAAGCTTTCAGTCTTGGCGCTCCACCTGTGCACCAGCTAGTAATAAGCTGAGAGTCTGTTTTACCTAACATAAAAAGCACTTCTTGGGATGTGTTTTTGTTGTTTCGGTGTTTATCAACTATTTTGTTTAAATTTTCTTAATTTTATTAAGATACAAAAAAGTTAAAAGATATATAAAAACAATAATCTATAAAACCCTATCTCCACACATAACATATTAGCAGCCTGGATTATATCCTCTCATACCCTCTTCTCTGTTCATGCAGATATACAAACATATCTACAGCTTCACGAGAATTCTGTTTGCTTGTTTTTGCTAAAGTAGAATATTCTGTATTTTGCATCTTGCTTCTCTCCCACTTGACAATTTTTCATAGATATCCCTACAATTCATTAAATGTAGATCTAATGCTATCCTTTTTCTCATGTATTCATATACACACAGAGATAATTTTTCATAAATAAGATCCTATTCTTGTTTAATCCCCCAAATATCTGAAGAAACACGCCAATCCTTACCTCTAATCTAGCACTTGCCTCCTTGTATAGGATTTTCTTTTCTTTTTCTTTCTTTCTTTCTTTCTTTCTCTTTCTTTCTTTCTTTTTTATTTTTTTTTTTTTTTTTTATTTTTCTGAAGTTGGAAATGGGGAGGCAGTCAGACAGACTCCCGCATGCGCCTGATCTAGATCCACCTGGCATCCTCCAGGGGGCGATGCTCTGCCCATCTGGGCCATTGCTCTGTTGCAACCAGAGCCATTCTAGCACCTGAGGCAGAGGCCATAGAGCCATCCTCAGCGCCCAGGCCAACTTTGCTCCAATGGAGCCCTGGCTGCGGGAGGGGAAGAGAGAGACAGAGAGGAAGGAGAGGGGGAGGGGTGGAGAAGCAGATGGGCGCTTCTCCTGTGTGCCCTGGCTGGGAATCGAACCCAGGACTCCTGCACGCCAGGCCGACGCTCTACAGCTGAGCCAACCGGCCAGGGCCAGGATGTGCTTTTCTTTACATATGTATCCATCACCAGACACTTAACTTACAACCTTTTTTTTCCCTGTGCCTTCTCCAGAGTAGCAACTCAACAAATGTCTGCTAAATGAGAGAAAGCTTGTATTATAAGGAAGAGAAACTGCTCTTCCTGCTTTACAGTTGGGTAAGAGACTCAGAACATTCAGTACCTTGCCCCAAAATTCACAACTGAAATGTGGTAGAATGGAGGCTCAAACTCGGATCTCTTTCATAGTAAATCCCTCATATGGTCCTCTACATTGTGCTCTTGTACCTGAGTCACTCTAATCTGTGTGAACAATTTAAAACCCAAACCAGGTAGGCTTTAAAAAATGTGTACTTTGTCTACAAGGTTGGCAGGAGGTAAGAAAGATACAGGCCTTTGTTGGATGAATGCTTTGGAAATATCTTTTCCCAACCCTTTTCATTTCTATAGAGGTCTTTTGAAGAGCAAACATTTTTAATTTTGATAAAGTCTTTTTTATTGATTTTTTTCCTTTTATACTTTATGCTTTTAGTGTTGTATTTAAGAAACCTTTGCCAAACCCAATGTCACTAAGAGTTTTAGTTTTTATTCTTATGTCTATGATCCATATTGAGTTAATTTTTGTATATGATGTGAGGGAAAAATTGAGGGTTGAGAGGTTTTGTTGTTGCTTTTTTTTTTTTTTTTTTTTGCATTTGGTTATCTACATAATTGTTCTAGCACTGTTTACTGAAAAAACTTCTTTCATAGAATTCCTTTGCACCTTTGTGGAAAATCAATTGACCATATATGTGTGGTCCTAATTCTGGACTTTTTGATCTGTTTTATTAATCAACAAATATTCCTTTCCACTAATACCACATTGTTTTGATTACTGTAGCCTTATGATATGTCTTGGTCATGTAATGTCAGTATGCAAAATGGTTTTTTTAAAAGTTATTTTATTAATATAGGTTCTTTACCTTTCTCTGCAAATTTTATTTTTATTTTATTTTTTTACAGAGACAGAGAGAGAGTCAGAGAGAGGGATAGATAGGGACAGACAGGAACGGAGAGAGATGAGAAGCATCAATCATCAGTGTTTCATTGTGACACTTTATTTGTTCATTGATTGCTTTCTCATATGTGCCTTGACCATGGTGGGCCTTCAGCAGACTGAGTAACCCCTTGCTCAAGCCAGTGGCCTTGGGTCCAGGCTGGTGAGCTTTGCTAAAACCAGATAAGCCCGTGCCAAGCTGGCAACCTCAAGTCTTGAACCTGGGTCCTCTGCATCTCAGTCCAACGTTCACTGCGCCACTGCCTGGTCAGGCTCTCTGCAAATTTTAGAATTATCTTAACAGTTTTTACAAAACAGTTTGCTGGAAATTTGATTGGAACTGCACCAAATCCATAGGTCAATTTGGTTAGAACTGACATCTTAACAAAATTGAGAGTCAGCTCCATAAATGTGGTGCATTTCTCCATCATTTGTCTTTCTTACTTTCTTTCATCAATGTTTTGCAGTTTTCAGTGTACATATCTTACACAAATTTGTGCCTAAGTATGCTATAATTTTGATACTATCATATATGGTATCGTTTTTACATTTCAATTTCTGATTTTTTTTTCTGAAGTGAGAAGTGGGGAGGCAGAGACAAACTCCTGCATGTGCCCAACTGGGATCCACCTGGCATGCCCATTAGGGGGCAAAGCTTTGCCCATCTGGGGCCATTGCTGTGATGCAACCAGAGCCATTCTAGTGCCTGAGGCAGCAGCCATGAAGCCATCCTCAGCACCAGGGCCAACTTGTTCCCGTGGAGCCTTGGCTGCGGGAGGGGAAGAGAGAGACA
This sequence comes from Saccopteryx leptura, assembly GCF_036850995.1. Taxonomy (NCBI): domain Eukaryota; kingdom Metazoa; phylum Chordata; class Mammalia; order Chiroptera; family Emballonuridae; genus Saccopteryx; species Saccopteryx leptura. Next base: position 191,451,562 of record NC_089506.1, read on the forward strand.
GAGAGGAAGGAGAGGGGCAGGGGTGGAGAAGCTGATGGGCGCTTCTCCTGTGTGCCCTGGCTGGGAATTGAACCTGGAACATCCACACACCAAGCTGATGCCCTACTACTGAGCCAACCAGTCAGGGCTCAATCTCTGACTGTTAATTGCTAATGTACAGAAATACAATTGAGTTTCATATATTGATTCTGATCACTGCAGACTTGCTAAACTCACTTAAGAGTTTGATAAGAAGACAACCCATTTAAAGGATTGGCAAAAGAAATTAAGGAGAAACAGGATATTTGCATGGCTTCAAAGTATCTCCTACTAATTTTAATCTATTAAAATGGAAAAATGGTAACTTTACAGTGGAGAAAAATAATAGACACTACCTTAACCAAGTGATTGAGCTTATCAACAGTAATAAGACAAATTGACAGTATGTAGCCCTGGTAGAATGTGTGAAGAAGGGCACATCACTTCTGTGCTATTTTTTACCGGAAATTCATAACATCAATCTGATCATGAGAAAATATCAGGTAAGTTCAAACTGAGGAACAGCCTACAGAATATCTGCTCAGTGTAATTCAAAAGTGTCAATTTGAAAAATACAAAGAAAGACAGAGGAACTGTCACACTTTGGAGAAGACTAAGAAAACATGACAACTAAAGACACTGTGCAGTTTTAGATTGGATCCTGGAGCAGAATAAAGACATTAATAGATGGTATGATCCAAATAAAAAGTCTTTAGTGGCCCTGGCCAGTTGGCTCAGCGGTAGAGCATTGGCCTGGAGTGCGGGGGACCCGGGTTTGATTCCCGGCCAGGGCACATAGGCAAAGCGCCCATTTGCTTCTCCACCCCCCCCCTTCCTCTCTGTCTCTCTCTTCCCCTCCCGCAGCCGGGGCTCCATTGGAGCAGGGATGGCCCGGGCGCTGGGGATGGCTCCTTGGCCTCTGCCCCAGGCGCTAGAGTGGCTCTGGTTGCAACAGAGCGATGCCCCGGAGGGGCAGAGCATCACCCCCTGGTGGGCAGAGCATCGCCCCCTGGTGGGTGTGCCGGGTGGATCCCGGTCGGGCGCATGCGGGAGTCTGTCTGACTGTCTCTCCCCGTTTCCAGCTTCAGAAAAATACAAAAAAAAAAAAAAAAAGTCTTTAGTGTAGTTAATAGTATTGTTACCAATGTTAATTTCCTAGTTTTAATAATTGTACCTTGGTTATGTCAGATGTTAGCATTAGGTTGTATAAGAAGGTAAGTGATGGGTATGTAGAAACTAGTATCTTGCAATTCTTTTATAATTTATTATTTTTTCAGTATAAAAAAATTTTAATGTGCAAAAGATTTAAATAAAACACCTTACCAGCCCTGGCCGGTTGGCTCAGCGGTAGAGCGTCGGCCTAGCGTGCAGAGGACCCGGGTTCTATTCCCGGCCAGGGCACACAGGAGAAGCGCCCATTTGCTTCTCCACCCCTTTGCCACGCTTTCCTCTCTGTCTCTCTCTTCCCCTCCCGCAGCCAAGGCTCCATTGGAGCAAAGATGGCCCGGGCGCTGGGGATGGCTCTGTGGCCTCTGCCTCAGGTGCTAGAGTGGCTCTGGTTGCAACATGGCGACGCCCAGGATGGGCAGAGCATCGCCCCCTGGTGGGCAGAGCGTCGCCCCTGGTGGGCGTGCCGGGTGGATCCCGGTTGGGCGCATGCGGGAGTCTGTCTGACTGTCTCTCCCTGTTTCTAGCTTCAGAAAAATGAAAAACACCTTACCAAAGAGAATATACAGATGTCATATAAGCACCTAAAAAGACAATCAACATCACTAGTGAATGGATAAAAGCAAATTTATTTATTTATTTATTTAATTTAGTGAGAGAAGAGGCAGAGACAGACTTCCGCATGTGCCGGGACCAGGATCCATCTGACAAGCGCACTAGGGGGCGATGGTCTGCCCATCTGGGGCCCTTCCTCTGTTGCAATTGGAGCCATTTTTTAGTGCCTGAGGTGGAGGCCATCCTCAGTGTTCAGGGCGAACTAGCTCTAATCGAGCCATGGCTGCAGGAGAGGAGGAGAAGAGAGAAAGAGAAAGAGAGAGAGAGAAGCAAGAGGGGGTTTGCAGAAGCAGAGAGGTGCTTCTCTTGTGTGCCTTGACCAGGAATCGAACCCGGGACATCCACACATTTGGGCTGACACTCTACCACTGAGCCAACCAGCCAGGGCTGGAAAAGAAATTTAAATACCAATGAGATACTACCACATACTCACTGGAATGGTTAAAATGAAAAGACTTGACCATACCAAGTGTTGACAAGAATGTGAAGCAACTGGAACTCTCACACACTAATAGTGGGAGTGTAAAGTGGTACAACCATTTTGGAAAGCAATTTGGCAATTTAAAAAAGTTAAACATACAGCTACCATACAAAGTAGTTATCCAAGAGAAATGAAAGCATGTGTTCATACAAAGACTTGTACACAACTGTTCATAGCAGCTTTTTTTGGTAATAGTCAAAAACTGGAAAGAATCCAAATGTCCATCAGCAGGTTAATGGATAAATTCTGGACTATCTATACACTGGAATACTAATCAGTAATTAAAGGAACAAACTATTGATACAAGTGACAACATATATAAATTTCAAAATAACTGTTCTTAGTGCAAAAAGCCAAACAAAAAAGAATACATCCTATATGATTCCACTTATATACAATTCTAGAAAATGCAACTAATGTATGGTGGCAGAAAGCAGATCAGTAGTTGCCTAGGCAAAGGGGTTTGGCAGGAGGTAAGAATGAATTACAAAAGGGCATGAGGAAATCTTGGGGGAGGGGTGATGAATATGTTAATTACTTGATTGTGTTGATGGTTTTATAGATGTGTTTATATGTCAAAACTCACCATATGGTATACTTTAAATATATGCAGCTTAATGTATATTAATGATATTTCATTCAAACTATTAAAACATGTACTTGGGCTCCAGGAACCCATAGGAATAGTGTGGTCAGATTATATATCCTCACACCAGACACTAATTCAGATTCAAACTAGGTCTAGGGTGGGCCAGATTTCACCAATTATAGAGAGGCAGATAACCAGACTTACCCCCCTATGGGTTTCCCAGTGATTAGGATTCCATGTCTAAAACCCGGCATCCCTAGAAGTTATAAAACAAATGGTTCCAACATTACTGAGAGAGATCATAAGAGCTAAAGCAAGCTAGTGGCGTCCTGTAATTTATATCCTGGTTGATGGTTTCTCTCAACCCTTGGCAAACGGTTTTGCTGCTGGGGCAAGTGGAAAATCCTTATTTTTAACTCACTGAATTTCACAGAGGAAGGTAACTCAATTGAGTCTTTTACACAGGGTGCATCCAAACCACAAATTCCTAATTCCTATTCTGGTTTATTCTAATAAGAAGTAGGCTGATCCCTTAATCCCTGTTTAAAGGGTGCTTGTTTACTGAAGCCATAAACTCTGGGCAAAGGGTCAGAAATCACTCTCTAGCTGGGTTCAGAATGTGAGGTGGGTACAGGACTAAGAATTGGCACACAGAGGCAATATTATTATGAATCTTGTCTATTTTCCTCGTAGGTATATTCTTGCGAGCCTCTTCTGCTGGAAGATGCACCCCTCCTCCCATCCACTCTGCTCCATGACTGGAAGGAGGGGGGAGGTGGCAGTTCTGAGGTATCACCCTTGTGGGAGCTTCCAGCTGTGTTTGGCCAGTGGGAGGAGGCACTAGAAGGAAATCAGAGGATGGGAGAGAGAGTGGGATCTCCCAATGACTAGTGTTCTATCTAAGGCCAAAGTTTTTACAGGTGCCTCCTCTCCTATGACTAGAGCTTCCAAATGGTTCCAGTACAGCTCCCCTGCCTTGTCCCTTCAGGTATGGGCTGGGGACAGCTTCCCACTGTTATAATCCCTGAGTGCTTCACCCTCCTTGGTTGATCTGCTTAATCCAGGTCACCCCTTTGTACGGGTTCTTCCTTCAATTCTCAATTGCCTTTCCAGGGTACAATCCCTTTCCTTCTGTAGTGCTGACTGATAACATCTCCCCAACCCCCAAATACCCCCAGATACCCCCAAACACAATCCTCATCTATTGTCTTTGTTTCCCAACAGGACACAATTTATTGATAACACCTCCCTGAGTCCTATCACCTTGGCCTTGTTGCTCCTTCTATTTCTTCAATTCTTCCTCCCCAGGCTTCTCTGTTTCCACCCATTTCCTGCTTATTGGCCAAGCCTATGTTGACATTGCTCTGCTTAGAACTGCAGTCATCTCTTTTTTGTCAAACAGCACCCCTACTGTGTGCTCCCCTACTCAGTGTCATCTCCACATGTCCAGACACAAAGCCTCCTAAGTAAACACAATTTAAGAAAAGGTGAAACCAGTGTGCTTGCAATGCAAACGTAGCCTCAAGGCAATTTTCCTCTACCGCATAGCCACCATTAAATCCATCCTCAAAGAAATTCTGGCCCCACCACTGCCTCTCCCCTCCCAGCATTCCCTTTGTCCTAAGCCTATTCACTAACCTCCTCAGGACAGAACTTTCTCCGCTCCATTCTAGTGCAGGCCCTCAGTCTCTCACCTAATGCTGTAGTCTCGCCATCGGTTCCTTCCTTTCCCTCTTCTGCCAAGATCCCATCCACACAAAGTCAGCCCGGCAAAGCACAGGTCTGAGCAAGAGCCTTCAGCGGCTCCCTCATGCCTGCGAAGGCCCACCCACTCTTTCACTTTTCGACCGAATGTGTGGATTTTTATCAAAAGGTCTCAGGTAAAACATTTTAATGCCTTTCCTTGAGTTTCAAAGCTCCCCCCCCCCAAAAAAAAACCCCAAAATGTACGGGAAAACTTTCTTCAGCATCTTCGTTAAAGCATCACACTTCCCTCAGCCTGTCGGTACCTTGACTCATGTCTGAGCAGGATGGGAGGGGTGGCCCAGAAACAAGGAAAAACAGAAAGTGTCCACAGGGGTTTCTACCAACAAATACGTTCTGGCCGGGTCCAGTGAACCAGAGATTTGGAAAGAAGGTGCGGGAGGTTCTCACTGAACCAACCCAGCGCTTCCGGGCTGTGATCATTACAAAGGGGATTGGCAGGGATTCAGGTCAGGGTCAGCATACGGGAGGAAGCCGAGGAACTGGGCGGGGGCTGCCACCCATGGCGGCCACATCTGGCATATACTGACCCATCCTGAGGGAACCCGGCCTGGGGGCAGCGCTTCCCCGAGCTCCAGCCGCCAAGTCCATCCATCCCGCGCTCTCAGGTCCCCGGCCCGAAAGAAGTAAACAGGGTATTCCCAGGCGGGCCCGAAGTCCCTGCGGGAGGCCCGACTCCCGGCCAGGGTGACCCCCGCCTACTACGCGGAGACCTCGAAGCGACGGGAGCTAAAGGAGAGAGCGGCTCGTCGGAAAGGGGCAGGGACTGGGGCTTGGGAGGGAGCATTGGGGGGCGGTGCACGAGCGTCGGGGGAGGGGTGGGGGAGGGCAGGTCAGGGCCGTCCTCGCCCCGCCCCCGCCGGGGGCGGTGGGGCCCAATGATGGACAGGCCTCCAGGCCTGTCAGCGTGCGCCTCGCGGCCGGAGGGCTCGATCGGGCGGGGCGCACCGGGGGCTTCGGAGGGGCCGGGGGCGGGCGGGGAAGCCTCTGGGAGGGGCAGGGCCTCGGAGAGTAGCAGCACTGCTAGCCAATGAGAGGCGGGAGCCGTCCCGTTAGCGCCGGATCCCAGCGGGTCGGGCGGGGCGGACGGCGCCTTGGGGATCCCGGGGCAGCGGAGGGCCCCCTGACTCGGCTCCGCACGGCGACATGGACCGGATGGCCAGTTCTATGAAGCAGGTGCCCAACCCCCTGCCCAAAGTGCTGAGCCGGCGCGGGGTCGGCGCGGGGGTGGAGGCGGCGGAGCGGGAGAGCTTCGAGAGGACTCAGGTGAGGACCAAGGGACCCCGGGGCTTGCGTGGCTGGGGCATCCCGAGAGACGCAGTGTGCTGGAGGGGCTTCGAAGGGAGTAGGGGTCTTGCATGCCAAAAGAAGGACTGGGTAATGGGGACGGGAGAGGGGGCATCGCGTGCGCAGGTCTAGGCGACCCGGGAGGTCGGGGACCCGGGCATCCCAGCTGGCCTGGGGGAAAGAGCAGGGCGGCTCCGAGGAGCTAGCAGGATCCGTACGGTGCAGCTGAGGGGACCCGGTCCCGGCGGAGCTGTGCGGGGGTCACAGGGACAGTGACGGGGGAAGAACCGAAAAGCGGCCGAATGGAAGGAGTGCCCCTAGACAGGGAGAGTGCGTTGAGGAGCCACTTCGAGACGCAAGTGTGTCAGAGAAGGGTGGGCGCTGGGTTGGGGGATGTGAAAGGTCAGGAGCCCTTTCTTGATCGTTTCTCAGTTACATTGACATTCCCCCCATCCCCTAGTACTCCCTTCCTCGTGCCTCTTGCTTAGCTCACACCCGCCCCAGCTGTCGGCCCTCGGAGGCTGGGCCGTAGGGGTCTGCGCGGTGAGAAGGAATGTAGCAAATGCGAAGTGTGGCCGAGTTTGGAAAATAACTGGGCGTTGGAGGAGGGGGCGGCCAGAGGCAAGAATGGAGGTTCTTAGCCGGACAGCCCAGTGCTGGTAGGATGAGTTAGCTACTAAGTGATGCCCAGAGTCCTGACTTGGGGTTTTGATTTCATCCCCAGGATGTGTCTGACAGCTAATAGGCAGACTGCCCTAATTGTCCAGCCTGACCAGGGCTGGGGGCCAAAATTCCTCTGTGTCATCAACAAAAAGCCACAATCCATTTTTACCTCAGTTTTAATGTCTGGTGTATTGATTTGACTGAATCAAGCTGACATGTTTATAGTGTTCAACAGCTCGTTTGTATGCAAAATCCATTTCAAAGGGTGCAGCACTTCTTTTAATCCCAGTGCCAAAGTTGTATGGACAGATTGGTTCTTCATTCCTCCTCTCAGAGTGGAACCTTTGAAGATCCAGCTGGGCCTCCACTGCCAGAGGCTGGTTCCCCTGCTCTGTTCTGTGTTCCCTCCAAACTTTTAGATAGAAAAGATTGTAAGGACCTGAGTGTTCTATAAATGGAATCTTGCAAAGAATAAAGCCTTACACCTCAGGGACTTCATCCTCTTCTCTTTCCAGCCATCTCTGGCCACTACAGGTGTGTCTGGGTGATGTAAAGTAAGGATGTCCCCTCCCAGGGTCATCGTACCCCCTTGGCAGGATAGGAGAGATGGCCATTCACTTCTGCCTCCCAGGGTTCGAGGCTCATTCTCTGACTTTGTAACTGGACTGTTGAAAAGAAGGAAGCTTTCCTTCCCAGCTGCAGTGGGTGTGTCTGCCTCAACTAAGCTGCCTGGTCACATGGGGCTTCTTGCCCCAGGAAACAGTGTGAATATTCTTCTTTTTTAAGACTGAAAAAGAAAATAAATAGCTGTTATTTTATAATAACCCATTCCTTCTAGTTTCAAATAAGTAAAAAAAGAAGCAATAAAACTTTGATCCATTATAGTGATGGAAATTAGGTTTGTGAAAGTTTCCACCCATGACTGGCATGTCCCCTTGCCATCCAGAGACAGCCCAACAAGGAGAGTCTAGATTATTCTGTGGAACACTTGTAATTGACTAAATTGAACTGATGTTGGGGGTAGTATGGGAGTGAAGAGGTAGTCCAGAGCGGGAAAAGGGAGTTTTTCTACTGTTGAAACTATTGGGGGGGAGGGTAGGAGAGTGGAAAAAAAAAAAGGACAATCCTAAAATTTAACATTAGTCAGTCTGCAAAAATTTATTTTGTTTAATGACTACCTATCAATGTATTATGAGATATAAAAATAAGTTAGAAAAAAATTTTTAATGAGTTAAGAGACCATGAGAATCAGTCAAGGTATAGTGATAATTGTAACTAATTAGTGTTTGGCACTGTTCAAAGTACTATCTTTTTTTATCTTGACAAGGACCTATGAGGTGGGTATCAGCCACATTTTCCAGGAGGAAATTGAGGCCCAGAGAGATTAAGTAACCTGCTGAAGGTCACACAGCTGGAAGTGGTCCCAGCCTTAAAGTTGCCTCTGACTATTGGGCAGAGCACTGGCATTGGAGCTAGAAGAGGTTTGAGTTTTATGGCTGGGCATGTGGATAGGCTGTGTGGCCTCAGGCAAGTTGTCTAACCTTTCTTAGCTCCTGTTTCTTCATTGTAAAATGAAGAGAACAGTTACCTCACAGGGTTATTATGGGCATTAATTTAAATAATATGTGTGAAGTAATTTTATCAACTGTGGAGCACTATTCCAGTGATTATTGCTATGATCTAACTGGGGAGATAAGAGATAAGAAATACAGTATAAGTAATAGTGCAGGTTGTGATGAACTGTTCAGTAGAGGGACAGAAGTGTTACTAGGTCAGGTGTTAATTGCCTCAAGTGAGTGTGTGCATAACATACAGGCTGCGGGGGGGGGGGGGGGGGAGGGGGGGGGCTTTTAGCATGAGTTAACATTTGCTGGGTGGAGGGGAGGGGCTGAGGCATTCCAGGAATGGGGAATGGCTTCAGGAAACATCTGGAGGTGAGTGTGGATGACACAAATTTGCTGAGGTGGAGACAGGAGCAGAATTGGCCATTCCTACCTACTGCCTCATATTCTCACCATTTCTGTGTTGCCTTCTGTAAACTATGAGCTTCCTGAGGCTGGACTGTATCTTATTCTTGCCTGTGTCCCCAGATGCCTGAGGCTTGTGTTAGTGGTGGGTTGGCTATAGTTGAGGGTAGAAAATGACTAGTTAGCTTCAGCAGGGAAGCCCTGGCCTGGGTGGGTTACTCAGCTCTGGGCTACAGAGGATAACTGTAGTTACTTGATGTTTTTCCCTCCAGTTTCCTCCCAGTCCTTGCCCTCTACACTCTCAGTCAGGAGCCTGCCCCATGCCCATCAGAGGACACTGATTTCTCTGCCTTCCTTCTGGTCAGGCCAATGTCCACAGACGATCCTTGTTTCCTCACTTCTACCATCCTCTTCCAGGAAGCCTTCCCTTCTCAGCTCTCCTGGCATCATTCTCACATTTCACATGGTCACTGTCCCTACTGGAGTGGGGACCCCAGACCCACCTGCCATAGCTCCCATCTCCAACTAGACCCCTGGTGTGTCCCTATCCAGTCTATCACAGCAAACTTCAGGCACTAAGGAAATGAAAAGTTGTTCTTGCCTTCAAAATAATCTATAATAATCCCTTACCTGGAGCACTTTACAGTGTATAAAGCATGTTTTAGCCATCATTGGGCTACATGGTTGTTAGATATTATCTCCCTCACTTTAGGGATGAGAGCTTGGTAACTTACCCAGGGCCAGCAGTTGGTGAGTGAAAGGTTCGGAATTCAAACCCAGGATTCTGGGTTCCAGGTCTCAGGCCCCTTCCACTACACTGTCCTCACATAGCCAATTCCAGAGGGCGATTCTGAAATGAACTAGGAGATCTACAGCTCAAAGACAAACAAAATGCCTTGTTTGTATTTACTTAGCTGGAAAATAGTTTTCTCTGTGGTTTATTTTTTTCAACATCCGTTTAGTGAGCACATACTATGGAGGGATCACAGAGATGTGTAAGATAAAGAGACCAGCTCCAGAAGAGCTCATGAGTCAGCAGGGAGGTGGGCCAGTCACCGCGGGGCACCTCTACATAGAGGACAGAGGACCTGCAGCACCAGCGTCACTGGAGTCCTTACCAGTGCAGGACCTGCTGAATCAGAGCCTGATTTTGGCCACAGCCCCGGGGGGTCCTGTGCACAATGAAATTTGAGCAGCTCTGCTCTGTGGCAGGTGAATGCTGGGATCAGAAGGGAGAGGCCTGAGCTCTGGAAACACAGAGGAGCCCTTAGAGAGTGACAGTCTCATTGGGTGGAGCCCACTGCAGAGTATTGGATCCTAATGAATTATGTGGTTGGAAGAGCCAGGAGATTTGGGTTTTAGAGAAAAAGAGACAGAAACAAATATTTATTGAGGGTCTGCTGGGTACTAGGAATATGTTCAGTGATTTCTATCCATTATCCTATGTTAATAACTCCAGCTGAGAAAAGATAAATGATTGTCCAAGGTCACCCAGTGAGTAAAGAGAGAAGCCAGGGCTTTAAAATCAGGCAGCAAAGTCCTCTTTTCCATGTTTAAGTTGGAGAGTTTCTGCCATCTTGTTCATGATCTCAGCAGATGCTCAGCCTTCGATTCATTAGCTAAAAAATTTAAGGGTTGGCTAGAGGGATCAACTGTTCTCAACTCTGAATGGACTGGAACAGCTTTCTATATAAAAGATACCCCATCTCCTCCTTGCTCCCTTAATTGGTACCTAAAATGTAGAAAGGATGCTAACAACTTTCTTTGGGCCATGGTTTGTACTCTTCTGCTTTCCTCTCACTCATACTAATGATAATAGCCACCATTTACCACACTTACTGTGTGCCATTGTAAAGGCTTTACACAGGCCACCCCTTTCAATTCTTGCAACAAATTTACAAATTATAATCCCTGTTTTACAGATGAGGAAATTGAGGCTCCCAAGGGGTTAATCACTAGCTCAAAGTCCTGAAGTAAGTGGCAGAGCTGGGTCTCAGAACCAAGAAAACCAGTCCCAGAGTCTGGCCTTACACAGATCCCCACCCCTGTGTTATTACGTGGTCCCCTCAGGGTGGTTGCCTCCCTCCTCCCACTAATGGTTGGGGTCCCCAAGGTGCTGTCCTCACCCACTTCTCTTTTACCTCCTGTCCACTTTCTCTGCCTTCACCACCATCTGATGGTTTCTGTTCTCACCTCCATGACGCCGGTTCCCCACATCTCCCTCCTGACTTCCTAGCCTGAGTGACCACTTCCCATTGAATATTTGCCCCTGCTGAATACCTGTGTCCAGTCCCCATTATCTCCCTGGCGTCAGTTAGTTCTGAGTTCTCCTTCCCTCTTGCCCTCACAGTCACATTCTATTCTGTGACATTTCTTGTTCCTTTGCTTCTCACTGTTCCTGCCCTTATTATTTGTTGTCTGCATTGTTGTTATCCCATCCTCCCTGCCCCCCAAATAACCTGGTGACAGATGGGTTGTCTCTAAAGCCCCACACTGCTTCTATAGCTCCCTTTTATCCAAAACCTCTTTCTGCACCATCAGGGTTTCCTGTCCCTGTCCTTTTCAGGCTTGAATTTACACTGTCTTCTCCACTAGACAGCCCCCGCCGTCTGGTTCCCGCTAGGTCTTGTATTCAAGTGAGCAGGGGCCCTTAGCTGCTATATGTCTCTCCCATTCATCCAAGCAAGCCCACATCTTGGCTTCCCCTCCAGACTGGGAAGCTGTTGGGGTCAGGGTCTGGGTCTCCGGGCCTTGCATGAGGCAGCCAGTGAAGCCTGTTTGCTAATGTGTGAACATGAACCAGTTGGAGGATCTACAGGGAGCCTGGGTAGTAAGGCAGGGCCTCTCTTGCAGAGTACTTTTCCTTTGTACATTTTGGAGATTCTCCCCATCTCCTTTGATTTCTCCACTGATTAATTCTTGCAAAGTTTCTGCCCTGTGTGCCACGCCTGTGCATGCAGGATGCCATGAAAGCCCCTGCCCAACTCCTGAGAGCAAGACTGGAGAACCCACTTAGGAGAAAGCTTGCAGAGTCTAGAAACAGAATTTGGGCTGAAGGTCAATTATTTGAATTTTTTTTTTTTAAGTTTAGAATACTTTATAAGCATTTCTAAAACATGGCCTTGGCTGTTCCAGAGCTTCTGCCTTTCTAAGCTAGAAGATATTACCAGGAAGGGAGTGGCTGGCCCAGTGTCTCAGGCACTTGGATGTGGCTGGTGGCAGTTGCCGTGTACAGGTGCTGGAGTTTGCAACAGGGCAGAAAGGATTTTAGGTTGAGTGCAGAGCAATATGAGAGCCCACCCCGGGAGAAAATCTGTCTCTGCTACTGGATTTCTCGTTTCAGAATAAGGAGGCTGGGAAAGATTTCTGAAGGTCCTTCCAGCTCTCAAATATTTTAGCTCATAAAACTCCAGTCAGCAGGCTTTCACACTGTGGAATAAGGAGGTGCATTTCTTCTGAGCTTTCAAGTGCTGGCTTGAAAAGTTTCCAAATGCCCCCTCTGTGTAGAAGGGAGCCCAGGTACTAGTGACATGGGGCTCAGGAGAGGGTGCTGCTGCACCTCAGGAAGGGATGAGGAGTGGCTGCATGGCCCGGGAGTGCAGGTCCCTAATGCCATCTGGGCACTGAAAGGGTTCCTTGCCTGCACGGCACTAATTGGGTCTGTTTATGCTCCCCATCCATTGGCGCACTTACTCCACTACCTTGGAACAGAGTGTGGAGGAGACCTGGGCGGGGCACAGGGCGCAGGCTGGTGCAGAGGTGCAGTGGGCTGGGGGCCAGTGCTTCGCCTGCATCCAGAGGCTTGATGGCCTGGAGAGATGCCCACCTAGGAAAGGGAACTTATCAGCCCCACCTCTTGGCAAGGTGGAGGTTGTTTCCTGTTTTCCTGCCCAGGCATGCAGGGAGGAGCCCTGTTTTCAGCTGTGGGCAGTACTGTTCAGGGAGAAGGATGGGGAATGAAGGTATCCTCAGGCGCCTAACAACAAGAGAGAGGACTGGGATCTGAAAGGTTGCTGCTGTTGCCTCTGCTGTGAGTGCTGTGGGTCACATCAGGAAGCTGGTCTGGACTGTTCAGGAAGCTAGTGTGGCCTGTGGCTTCTGATTTAAAACAACTAACACCGTAGTTGATTATTTATTTAGTTAGTTACTTAAAGTTTTTTTAATGTATTGATTTTATTTATTTATTTTTTTACAGTGACAGAGTCAGAGAGGGATAGATAGGGATGGACAGACAGGAACAGAGAGAGATGAGAAGCATCAATCATTAGTTTTTTGTTGTGACACCTTAGTTGTTCATTGATTGCTTTCTCATATGTGCCTTGACCATGGGGCTGCAGCAGACTGAGTAACCCCTTGCTCGAGCCGGTGACCTTGGGTCCAAGCTGGTGAACTTTGTTCAAACCAGATGAGCCCGTGCTCAAGCTGGCAACCTTGGGGTCTCGAACTTGGGTCCTCCTCATCCCAGTCCGACTCTCTATCCACTGTGCTACCGCCCAGTCAGGCTAATGTATTGATTTTAGAGAGAGAGGAAAGGAGATACAGAGAGAAACATCGATTTTTTCCACTTATGTATGCATTCATTCGTTGATTCATGTATGTGCCCGACTGGGGATCAAACTTGCAACCTTGGTGTACTGGGACAATGCTAACTGACTGAGCTACCTGGCTAGGGCTGTTTGTAGTTTATAAAGCATAACCTTTTCTAGCCACAGAACAATCATGCAGTAGGTGACTGGTCAGTTTTCAAATGGGGATATTGAGACTCAGGGAGCTTAAGTGAGTTGCCTTAACAGAACTTAAGAAGTGTCTGCTCTGAGGCTTGAACCTGGTGAGTCTGATCTCAAATTGTATACTTCCCTCTCCTTATCTCCTTCTAAAGCGGAAGTGTGGCCTGGGGTTGCTAACTTTATTTTTTTATTTTTAATTTTTTTGTATTTTTCCGAAGTTGGAAACGGGGAGGCAGTCAGACAGACTCCCGCATGTGCCCGACCGGGATCCACCTGGCATGCCCACCAGGGGGCGATGCTCTGCCCATCTGGGGCGTCACTCTGCCGCAGTCAGAGCCATTCTAGCACCTGAGGCAGAGCCACAGAGCCATCCTCAGCGCCTGGGCAAACTTTGCTCCAATGGAGCCTTGGCTGCGGGAGGGGAAGAGAGAGACAGAGAGGAAGGAGATATGGAGGGGTGGAGGAGCAGATGGGCGCTTCTCCTGTGTGCCCTGGCTGGGAATCGAACCCGGGACTCCTGCACGCCAGGCCGACACTCTACCACTGAGCAAACCAGCCAGGGCCGGGTTGCTAACTTTAAAAAGGTACAGAGATTCTTCCCCAATTGACTTATTTGGACATTTGAAATTCTTCTGGGAAGAAGATTTTTACAACACACATAACCATCAAACAGCCTGTATCCAGAATATGTAAAAGCCTTATAGGGAAAAGAGAAAGGACAACCTAATAGAAAAAAAAGGCAGGAGGAATTTCGCAGAAGAGGATTAACAAATGGCTTATGAACATACGAAAATGTGTGCAACTTTATTAATAATCAGAGAAATGCAAATTAAAATTACAATAAGATCTACTATATGCCCATCAGGATGGCTGAAATAAAAATGAAAAACACCTGACAATACCTAGCACTGGCAAGGATGTGAAGCATGAAGATACTCAGGCACTACTGTTGGTGCTGTACACTGGCTCAGCTGCAGTGGAACAGTGGTATTATCCTAAAATAGAAGGTGTACACACTTAATAACCACAGCTAGCTATATACCCAACAGAACTTCATACACATGCACCAAGAATATTCATAATCATATTTTGTTTATTGATTTTTAGAGAGAGAGGAAGGGAGAGAGAGAGAGAGAAACATCCACCACTGCTCTACCTATTAATGCTGTCATTGGTTGAGTCTTGTTTTTGTCCCAACCAGGGGTCGAACCCACAACCTCAGCATGTTGTGATGATGCTTTAACCAACTAAGCTACCCGGCCAGGGCCATGATCATATTTTGTAACAGCATCAAACTGGAAACAATTTTAAAGTCCATCGATAATAGAGGGATAAATAAATTATGATATAGCCTTTCATTGAGATATTATACAACAATGAAAATGAATAAATTATAGTTAACTCAATAGTATGCATCAATCTTACCAAAAAAGCAGACCCAAAAGGATACCTTTTGCATGCATCCATTTATATTAGGTTTAAAAAGCAAGCAAGCCTGAGCAGGCGCTGATGCAGTGGATAGAGCGTCGGACTGGGATGCAGAGGACCCAGGTTCGAGACCCCAAGGTCGCCAGCTTGAGCGCGGGCTCATCTGATTTGAGCAAAAATCCCACCAGCTTGGACCCAGGGTCGCTGGCTCGAGCAAGGGGTTACTCGGTCTGCTGAAGGCCCGCGGTCGGGACACATATGAGAAAGCAATCAATGAACAACTAAGGTGTTGCAACGCGCAATGAAAAACTAATGATTGATGCTTCTCATCTCTCTCTGCTCCTGTCTGTCTGTCCCTGTCTGTCCCTCTCTCTGACTCACTCTCTGTCTTTGTAAAAAATAAATAAAATAAAAAATAAAAAGCAAGCAAAGCTCAGCTAGTATTAAGGTGTGCTGCTTAGATGGCAAAACTGTAAAAAAGAATAAAAAGAATGATTACCATAAAAGTCCAGATAAAAGATGATCATTGGGTGCAGAGGCGGTTAGTGATTGGGAAGGTGTGCAAAGGGAGCTTCGGAGGTGCTGCCATCAGCCTGTTTATTGGCCTGGGCGGTGGTTTATGATCATTTATCAAGTGTACATTATTGTTTTACGTAGTTGTCTGTACTTATATTTCAAAATACAAGAGGTTAAAAAAAACCTCTTCCTAGTGAATAAAAGACTGTCTTAAGGAAGCTGAGAACGTGCATTTACATATTTGAGGTCTTTTTAAAGTAGAGCCTTTCCTGTGAAAGCATTTCTGATGCTGCCCTAGAACTGGAAAGCTTTTGATTTATGAATCATGCATATACAAGTATATTCCGAACACTGCTGTAACATGTAGCCAGGAAGTGGAGACCTATCATTAGCCTCCAGTTAGCATGTTGCCCTCTGCTTCCATACATTTGTTTTATGTCGACATTCCTGGTGGCAGATGGGCCCTAAGTTCCTCACTCAGCTTTTAGCCAGTTACCCCAGTGCCTAGCACAGGGTTTTACACTGGCCAAGGCTCAGGAGGTCTGTTAAATACAAAATAAATTAGGTGGTGAAAAGTTCCCAAAAGAGAATGAGAAAAGAAAGTTTATATATTTCCAGGCTCAAAAGAAGCACATTTAAATAAAACCAAAGACCTGGGTGATGGAGTTTTAGGACACAATCTCAAGTTTAGCTCATGTTCCAAAGATTTAGATCAAGTCATGCATAATGGAGCTATGATAAGCTGTTTTGAGATTCTGGGAGCTTGCTTGGGAACATGGCAGAAATGCTGACCTTCTAACAGTGGTTCTTTGAGGTTTTGGCTGCATGGTCTCTGGGGCCAGACCACAATGCAATTGTTGTGTGTTATTGTGTCTTACTCTTCTCTCATATGTCCCCTCTCACCTTTTGGGCTGGAAGCAAATGCCTTCTCTGTTTGGTTTTTCTTGGATGTGTCTTGACTGACACATATTTTTCCCTCCCATTTTCCATAATTCTTCAGAAACAGGCATGAACTGTGTGGTTTCTTCTCTGAGCAATATTCAGGGCAACTTCCCCTAGAGCAGCGGTTCTCAACCTGTGGGTCGCACGACCAAAACACAGGGGTCGCCTAAAGCCAAATTCCGATGGCTTTAGGCGACCCCTGTGTTTTGGTTGTTCGACCCCCGCCGGGGTCTCGACCCACAGGTTGAGAACCGCTGCCCTAGAGTAACAGGTCAGCCCAGGGCTTCACCTCTCAGGGCTTGGCATTTGGTAGACATTCAAAAATTCTACATTGAGTGCCTTATTTATCTTATAACCTCAGGTTCCTGGTGCAGTGTCTAGCCCTGAGCAACTCTTGATAAGGGTATTTGGAATGAAGGATAAAGTATTTTGAATAAAGAACTGAATGAGTGTCAGCCATTTTTGGTCCAGTTCTGAACTGTGAACCCTAATGAGCTGAGTCTGCAATCTCATGAGCCTATTTGGAGTCAGCAAGAGGAACCATGAAGAGATCAGCTCTCTGATGTAACTGTGGCTAGTTTTCTGCGGACTTCCTTTTGAATGCAACTCCCTGACTCATGCTGGGACGTGACTTGAGGTCTTCTGTTCCCTTTGAGATCCTTTTTCCAGGATGGGACCTCCCTATACCGTATAGGCCCGTGACTGCTGCTAAGAAAAACCCAACACGTCTAAAACTGAACTCTGTCTCCTGCCACAAACTTGATCATTCTCCTTTGTTCTCAGATTTTGAGAATTTCCTTATATAAACCAGCCCTGGCCTTTCCATCTGAAGTTCTTCCAGTCGTCCTTGACACCCCTCTAGTCTGCACCACTGGGGCTTGTCACAGAGCCCCAGTGTTGGTATCTTCTTGATTGCTCTCCATCTCATTCCCGCTTCACCCACCACTGCCTCTGCCTTATTTCAGCCCTTCATCTCTAGCCTGAGCTATTTATTATATGGCCCAGCTTGCCTTCCTGCCCTCCAGTCTCTACCCTCTTGAGATCTACCTTCTTTGTGGCTGTCTGAATTCTGTTTTAAAAGGCACGACTCCTTGTATGACTTCATGTTTTAAAAACCTCTGTTTGTTATGCATTACTCTAAGCTGAAACCCAAGCTTGTTGGCATGACGGAGAGCCAAACTTTGCCAGCTTTACTGTCCCGCCACTCCCCTCCCCTGCAGCCCAGCCTTACCAAGCCCTTGGTGTTCTCCCAACACAGCCCCGTTTCCCTCCTCTCTGTTTTTTCCAGTGGTGTCATTCTTTTTCGCCTAGAACACCTCTTCCACTTTATCCACTTGCCAAAGGCTTCTTCATCCTTTAAGTCCCACCTCTGATGGCCCCTCCTCTGTGAAGTTTTTCCCTACGCTTCCAGGCAGATTTATTTAATGATATCTCTGTGTATTAATGTGTTTCTCTGGGTGTCTGTCCCACCCTGACTGTGAACTTCCTTGTAGCTTAGCCTTTCTTTGTAGGCCTCGCCACCCCAAGAAAGGTGCTTAGCACCCAGTAGGACCTCAGTAAATGTTTTTTGAATGAGCTAGTGATGCATATTAAGGACCTGATTGCAAGTGATTGTTACTCTAACAGAAAATGGAATATTCCTGCTGCAAGGCAGGTGAATGTATTTGATCTGTGTTACATTGGACTGAAACACAATTTTGTCAACATTGTTTGGGCAAAGGTGAGTGTTTTAGGAGTAGAGCATTCAGTGGGAGGGACTTACAAAGAAAGACTTCCACATCCAGTCATGATACACCTAGAGCCAGTGGTCTGAGAGACAGTATTTCTGATCTGTGTTCACAGGTGGGCTAATGGGTGTTTCTTCCGTGGCTCAGAAACGTAAACTGGGATAGGGTAGGAAGAATAATGTATCAACTAGCCTGTTGAATCTGTACATGCTACAGGGGACTTTGCAGATGTAATTAAGGACGTTAAAATAGGGCAGGTAGCCTGGATTATGCAGGTGGGCCAAATCTAATCACACAGTCCTTTATTTATTTATTATTATTATTATTTTTGTATTTTTCTGAAGCTGGAAACGGGGAGAGACAGTCAGACAGACTCCCGCATGCGCCCGACTGGGATCCACCCGGCACGCCCACCAAGGGCGAAGCTCTGCCCACCAGGGGGCGATGCTCTGCCCCTCCGGGGCGTTGCTCTGCCGCGACCAGAGCCACTCTAGCACCTGGGGCAGAGGCCAAGGAGCCATCCCCAGCGCCCGGGCCATCTTTGCTCCAATGGAGCCTTGGCTGCGGGAGGGGGAGAGAGAGACAGAGAGGAAAGGGGGGGTGGAGAAGCAAATGGGCGCTTCTCCTATGTGCCCTGGCCGGGAATCGAACCCGGATCCCCCACACACCAGGCCGATGCTCTACTGCTGAGCCAACCGGCCAGGGCTATTTCTTTATTATTTTAATTGAATTTATTGGGGTGACACTGGTTAATGTAATTATACAGGGGTCAGGTGCCCACTTTAAGAACACATCTCTGTACACTGTATTGTATGTTCACACCCCTGAGTCAAGTCCTTGTCCATCACCATTTATCACCCCTTACCCTCCTCTAACTCCTTCCCACCACTGCCATCACCACCCTGTTGTCTGTGTCCAGGAGGTGTTTTCTCTTTTTTGCTCTATCCCTCCACCTTCCTCACCCCAACCCTGACAGCTGTCAGCCTCCTCTCTATGTATGAGTCTGTCTTTATTTTAAAGCTTGTTAGTTCATTTTGTTCATTAGATTTCACGTATAAGTGAAACCATATGGTACTTGTCTTTCTTTGACTGGTTTATTTCACTTAGCATAATGATCTTCAGGTTCATCCATGCTATCACAAAAGATAAGATTTCTTTTTTTAGCCCTGGCCGGTTTGCTCAGTGGTAGAGCATCAGCCTGGCATGCAGGAGTCCCGGGTTTGATTCCCGGCCAGGGCACACAGGAGAAGCGCCCATCTGCTTCTCCACTCCTCCCCCTCTCCTTCCTCTCTGTCTCTCTCTTCCCCTCCCGCAGCCAAGGCTCCATTGGAGCAAAGTTGGCCCAGGCGCTGAGGATGGCTCTATGGCCTCTGCCTCAGGCGCTAAAATGGCTCTGGTTGCAACAGAGCAACGCCCCAGATGGGCAGAGCATCGCCCCCTGGTGGGCGTGCCGGGTGGATCCTGGTCAGGCGCATGCGGAAGTCTGTCTGACTGCCTCCCCGTTTCCAGCTTTGGAAAAATACCAAAAAAAAAAAAAGATTTCTTTTTTCATGGCTGTGTAGTATTTCATTGTGTAAATATACCACAGCTTTTTTTACCCACTCATCTGCTGATGGGCACTTGGGCTGTTTCTAGATCTTGGGTATTGTAAATGATGCTGCAGTGAACATATGAGCATATATATTCTTTCAAATTAGTGTTTTAGGATTTTTAGGATATATTTCCAGAAGTGGGATCACTGGGTCAAAAGGCAGTTTCATTTTTAACTTTTTGAAGTAACTCCATACTGCTTTCCACAGTGACTGCACCAATCTGCATTCCCATTACAGTGCAGGAGGGTTCCCTTTTTTCCACATCCTCACCAGCACTTGTTGTTTGTTGATTTATTGATGGTAGTCATTCTGCCAGGTGTGAGGTAAAAGCTCATTGTGGTTTTAATTTGCATTACTCTGATGATTAGTGATATTGAGCATCTTTTTATCAGTGTCCTGGCCATCTGTATGTCTTCTTTAGAAAAGTACCTATTCAGGTCCTTTGCCCATTTTTATTTATTTATTTATTTTATTTTTTATTTATTCATTTTAGAGAGGAGAGGGAGAAACAGAGAGAGGGGGGGCAACAGAGAAAGAGAAGGGGGGGAGGAGCTAGAAGCATCAACTCCCATATGTGCCTTGACCAGGCAAGCCCAGGGTTTTGAACCGGTGACCTCAGCATTTCCAGGTCAACGCTTTATCCATTGCGCCACCACAGGTCAGGCCCTTTGCCCATTTTTTAATTGGAGTGTTTTTTTGGTGTTGAGTCTTATAATTTCTTTATAAATTTTATATATTAATCCCTTATCAGATGTATTGGCAAATATGTTCTCCCATTCAGTGGGTATGTTCTCATTTTGCTGATGGTTTTCCTCACTGTGCAAGAATTTTTTAGTTTGATCTAGTCCCATTTATCTTTGGTTTTTCTCACCCAAGGAGATATATCTGAAAAAATACTGCAATGAGAAATGTCTCAGATTTTACTGCCTATGTTTTCTTCTAGGATTTTTTTTTTTAGTTTCGTATCTAATATTTAAGTCTTTAATCCATTTTGAGTTTATCCTTGAGTATGGAGTAAGAAAGTGGTCCAGTCTCATTTTTTTGCACATATCTATCCAGTTTTCCCAACACCATTTATTGAACAGAATGTCCTCACCTCAATGTATGTTCTTAATCACACAGGCCCTTTAAAGCAGAGAACCTTTTCTGGCTGCAGGCAGAGGGGAGATGTGACAGAGAGCATGCAGCTGTGAGGAGGAGTCAACATGCTGCTGCTGGCTCTGAGATGCAGGGGCCCTTGCACGAGGACTGGGAAGAGACCCCAAGGAGCTAAGAGTGGCCCCTGGCTGACGGCCAGCATGCATGCGTATGGGACCCTGGGTCTCTAACTACAAGGAATTAGATTGTACAACAGCTGGAATGATCTGGGAAGGGAATTTTCCCCAGCACTTCCAGTAGGGAATGCAGCTCTCCTACCGCTAACTTTAGCCAGTGAGACCGAGTTGGCCTCTGACCTACAGATCTGGGAGATGATGCAATGGGTGTTGTTTTAAGCTGCTAAGTGTGTGGTAATTTGTTACGGCAGCAAAACCTACTACAGGATGATAACAGGTAACTTACGCTCCAGGCAAGAGGCCGAGGGGAACCCATGCCTCGCTGCACAGAAGGGTCACCCTTCTAAACCTAGAGGGACACTTGTTATTTCATTTGTGCTCGTTTTGGTCATAGATGAAACATTGGATTTCCACACTTGGCATTTATTCACAGAAGTTTTAGCCTGGAAAAACAACTCAGCAGCCTATTTAAAACATTCTTTCCTGCTAGGTCACGGAGTTCTTTGGTGCAGTTCCAAGTTTGAGGATCACAGATATAATTTACTTAACCTGAAAAAATTTTTTCTTGATGAAGTACTGTGATGTCTGTTCAGAAAGGTGGGTGGGAAATCCCCGTGTTACTGTAGGATCATGATGGTGCCCCTGCTCGAAAGAGAGCTGACTTCAGGTCAGGAAGCAAAGGTAGGAGTAAGTGATTGGCTTTCCCCAGGTTGGGCCTGCTGCATCCTGGGACTACTGAGCCCCCAGCGGTAGTCTGGAGTGTCTCAGGGTTCACGGGCTCGGCTGCAAAGCAGCCAGGAACTCCTGGAGCACTGGATTCATGGATTCATGATCTGCAAGCTTGTCTGTGGCAGTGGTTTTTACTTCTGTCATGGCCCCCACCCTTTATAAGTCTTCAGTCTAGATCTGTGAAATGAGTAGGGTTGCACGAGGTTGCCCCAAAGACTTAGAGAATTGGTGATTCTGTGAGAGTGCAGTTACTGAGGTAGCAGCCCAGCAGGGTTGACTGCCTTTTGACAACACCTGGCCCTTGTTATTCCAGCTTTGCTGTCCTGACTCTCAGCTTCGCACCGAATTGTTTGGCTGTCCCATCCCTAAGAGACCTTTCCTCCTGGCTGCACTTAGTTTTTATGGGTAACTTCTGTGTTGGTCAGATGGACCAAAGCCCCCCGTAAGAACTGGCCTCTCAGGATCACTCACTCAGAAAACTTACAGTGCAGTAGGTCCCTTCTGCCCAGGTGCCATCTCCTGGCTTCTGCTTCGGCCGGCTCAGTCCGTCCACACAGGCTGCGTGCCCTGCGCACTTTGGGAGTGTCTTCTCATCCTGTGTGAGCCTTCCCACTGTTAGCCTGTTAGGCCCAGGTTGTAGTGTATAAAAAATATAATTTCCAGAAAAATTATTTGACACTAAATCAGAGGACACATGGAATGTCTAAAATGATGCCATTGCAGCAAACCTGTGGCACGGCCTCTAAATCTATTTGACTTAGAGAGTGTTGAACTGGAAGGAATAGGAGAGATTCAAGCTGGCAGCCGCAGATGTGTTCCTTTAATTTTTAAATAAACCTGAAACGTGTAACCAGGGCATAAACACTTTGGTTTGCCACTGTCTCCACCACTCCCCTTTGTCTTCTACCAGCCTGCTTCATGCATTGGCCTTATCTCCCTGGTTCCGGTCCTTAGCTGAGGTGTGACCTTTGATTCAATCCAGTTTCCTAGAAGAAAAGTGAGGATTAGAAAAGAAAATCACTTGCTCAGAGTCCATACTGCAAGTCATTGCCCAGACTTGAGGCCGACCCAGGCTTGTATCTGGGCCCAGGTTGTGCTTCAAAGCCCTGTAGAGGTGATGAGCATGGGCTTTAGTGGTTTTCCTGCCCTGGGTCTCAGGTGGACTGCTTTCCAGAGATGCCAGCGGGCACGTGCTACTCTGCGTCACTGAAGTAGGCAGCCGTTGAAAGAGCATCTGTCTACAAGTAAGCAAACAAACAAAGAACATCTATCTCACAGGGTTGATGAAAGGATTAAGTGACATGATACATGAAAAATGCTTAATGTATTGCCTTCCATGTAGCGATCACTCGGAAATATCAGCTCTTACTATTATTCTCTTACTAATCCTTAATAACATCAAAGTTTGGAGGCTAGTGCATTATTTAGCATAGCGTAGGTCTCCTGGTTTATCAGCTCCTGATGAGGCCTGAATTGAGGATCATCTAAATGAGGCGCCCTGGGTTTTCAGGCGCGCTGTTTCAGAGGGTGGTGTGCAGCCACAGGAAGAATCACGGGGAGATCTCATGGTGTGTTTTCCTGGACCATGACCTGAACACACTCGCCTGCCTTAGCACAGGGCCAAGGCTAGGCTGTGAGCTTGGAGGAATCTGCATTTCTGGTTCTAGGGCCCAAAGAAAAACATTGTAACACAGGGCTGGTTCAGAAATGACAGCTGAGAAGGCATGGCATGCAGAGAGAATTGTCTAAAGTCTGGAAAGACAGAGGCTGAAACAAGGGTGTCAATGGGAGGGAAGGACACTGGCCCTAGGTCAGAACACTGGGGTGTGGGTCGTGGCTCTGCCCAGGACAAGTTGTATGATTTTATTTTCACTGAAGGTATATCTGTACGTAGTTAGAGGAGTCAGATAGTTACACAGGCTTGTTACCAAAAACCAACTGTCTCTTGGCTTAGCTCTTCCTACTTCCCCAACCATTTCTTGCTTCCCAGAAACACCAGTTTCATTTCTTTAAACTGCTTTCACTAGCCTTATTATGAACCGCCATTATGAAAATCTAGCTTTCATTCACATGTGTGCTTCTCCTACCCTGGTAGCAAACACTGTCTTCTATTGCCAGAATTTTGTCTCTGTATTCAGTGTCAACTTTATCATGACCCTGTAAGTGCTAGGGACAGCTGAGCCCCTGGTGTACTTTAGTATCTTTTCCTTTGCTGTATTAATTTTTTGTTAGTCCTAGAGTGATTAATTGTCTTTGCTTGGGTTTCTGTGTACTTATTACTTACTATTTATCCACAACTTTCCCTCCAATATAGAAATCACCACAGAATGCAGATGTTATATTAGTTTCATCACCTTAGGGTCAAGTGAGAAAGCAGATGGGCAGGGGCTTTGTATGAAGACAAGAATCACGAAGATGACGTAGACTGGTGATGGTGGTTGCTGTCTGAAACTTTCTTCCCAAACCTCCAAACTGGGAAGTAATTATACGGCAAATGAAAGGATGCTTTCCTGTGCCTACTGTGGAGTAAGGCAGTGGTCCCCAACCCCCGGGCCATGGATCGGTACTGGTCTGTGGGCCATTTGGTACTGGTCCGCAGAGAAAGAATAAATAACTTACATTATTTCTGTTTTATTTATATTTAAGTCTGAACAATGTTTTATTTTTTAAAAATGACCAGGTTCCCTCTGTTACATCCATCTAAGACTCACTCTTGACGCTTGTCTCATAAGTTCGACAATTATATTTAAAAATACCACAGTTTTTATGCCGGTCACATAATTTTATTTTGTGCATTTATCCACCCCACCCTAAAGGCCGGTCCGTGAAAATATTTTCTGACATTAAACTGGTGTGTGGCCCAAAAAAGGTTGGGGACCACTGGAGTAAGGCATATCTAACCTGAGTGGTAGACTAGGCTAAACATGTTTATAGGGCCATAGGGGTTAAAAGATTTAGCTCTAACATATTATGAGGAAAGTGAACAGTTAAGGGTGTCCTTATGTCGTAAAAAATAACCTGGATCTCTCACAGACCCCGAATGGACTGGACTGATCTGATGGCATTAATGATATTTTGTGGAAAGAGAAAATACTACCTTTGATGCCTAGAAAGATGATGAGTGTCTGTCATAGGGATGATGGTGTTGTCATCATCTCCTTCATACCTTGCTCTAGGGATGGCTCAGAGCCCAGGAGTTTTGAAAATTTATTTATTTTCTTTTATTTTGAGTGGCAGTTAAATATATTTAGAATGTCTTTTGTCTTGGGAAATGGGAAATGAAAACCAAGGGATAGGCGAGTGTCTTAAATGCCTGGTGCAGATTCCCAGCCATGGTACTGCCCTGGGCCTCGGAATGAGGGGCAGGCCTGGGTAATGACTAGCTCTGAGACCCTCGAAGCCTCTGTTTTCTCATTTGCAAATTACTTTGCATAATAGTACAGGCCCACAATCCCTAATCAGCTATTATGAAATCCCAAAGCCCTGGAAACCTAAAGTTCTTTTTAGAATTTGGTACCTCCCCTGCAGTTTTGGGGCCTATTTACTTACTGTCTTTGTTATATGCCCATCTTGAAATGGATGGTCATAGGATATGCTGAAAATATGTTACTGTGTCTGATAGAGTATATTCCCTAGACCTCAAAATTCTAAATCCCAGGCATGCTTGACTCCAAGAGTTTGTAATAAGGGATTGCACTTATTACAGTAGTACCTACTCCATTGTGTTTTTGAAAGGATTTGAATGAGATACCTTGTGTATACAAGATAGAGCAATATAGTAGGTGGTTCAGTAAATGTTAGCTGTTATCCTTATTGTTTATTCATTGATTTTTAGAATCCTACTTGTAGGCCTGACCAGGAGGTGGCGCAGTGGATAGAGCCTCGGACTGGGATGCGGAAGGACCCGGGTTCGAGACCCTGAGGTCGCCAGCTTGAGTGCAGACTCATCTGGTTTGAGCAAAGCTCACCAGCTTGGACCCAAGGTCGCTAGCTCAAGCAAGGGGTTACTCGGTCTGCTGAAGGCCCGCAGTCAAGGCACATATGAGAAAGCAATCAATGAACAACTAAGGTGTTGCAACGCGCAATGGAAAAACTAATGATTGATGCTTCTCATCTCTCTCCATTCCTGTCTGTCTATCCCTCTCTCTGACTCACTCTCTGTCTCTGTAAAAAAAATAAATAAATAAATAAATATATTAGAATCCTACTTGTAGGACTAGGAATAATTAGATTAATTATTTAAGTCCAACTTCCTATGTTTAGTTAAAGTCATATGAAGTTTTTTATACTAGAAAGAATTGAAGTAACAGTTTGGTGTAGAATAGAAAGATCTAAAGACATAACTGGGTTCAAATCCTGCCTCTGCTACTTACCACCTCTGTGACCTTGGGCAAATGCCTCAACTTCTTTGCCTCAGTTTTCCCATCTGTGTAATAGATAGCAAAACTGTCTTGTGGGGTTGCCCTGAGGATCCACAGAAACTCAAGAAGGCAGTGCATTAAAATGAATGATCTTCGTCATGATAGGCTGAGCCAGGCACGTCACCTATGTGGTTTTCTTGCCAAAATTGCATAACCTCAACCTGATCACAACAAAGCACACAAACCCGAATGGAGAGGTGTTCTACAGAATAATTGACCGGCGCTCATCATAAATGTCAAGGTCATAAAAGAGCAGGAAAGACTAAGGAGCTGTCACAGACTGAAGGAGACTAAGGAGATGTGGCAGTTAATATAAGGTGAGGATCCTGGACTGGATATGGGGACAGGAGAGCAGAAGTAGAAAAACTGAAAATTCTAATTAATTCCAGAGTATAGGTAATAGTATTGTACCAGGTTAATTTCTTCATTTTGATGACTTTCCTATGGTTATGTAAGATGTTAGTTAATATAAATGGAAGTTGGGCAAAGATGTACGGGAACTCTGTGCTATTTTTGCAATTCTTCTGAAAGTCTAAAATTATCTCAAACTAGAATGTTAAAAAAAAAAAGAATGGCATGTTGCTTGGCAAACCTTAGTCAGGGCTAAGTAAGTGTGCATTCCCCTGCTCTCTTGGGTCATCCTGGGGACACTAGAGACCCTCTCACATACAGGGACAGCGCAGCAGTTCTGAGGGGGGAAACTTTAGCTAGTCCAGGCTGCATCAGAGGAGGGTGAAGGTCTGGTGCCCATTCCGAAGAGGAGCTGCTGCATGTCGCCCAGGTCTTGGAGGCAGAAACAGAGCTCACCTTTGTGAGCAATCTAGCAGACACACTCCGTCAGCCTCCACCTGCTGCAGTGGGCCTACAACTCAGAGTTAAGCACTCTGCAAACAGACAGTCCAAGCTCCACTTTTGCTATTTGTTATCTTGTGGGATCTTGGGAAAGTTACTCATCTGTAGTGTGGGGTGATGTAATGGCTTCTGGGCTCAGTGAGTGGGTTAAATGAGAGGGTCCAGGGCAGTCGTCAGTGCTGACTACTGTTTCCTGTCCCTCTGAAGCTTTCCCGAATGGCCCCAGTGGAAGTGCCCGCCACCCTTCAGGTTCCTCTGACAGCAGTCACTTTGTGTCCCTCCAAGGGCCCTTCCAGTCCCAGGGTTTGTGTTTCCTGTTTGCCCGTGACCTAGAGCTTCTACAGACCACAGGGCTTTACCTGTGAGGAAATGTGCAGATGTGGTGAGTGGTTGAGTGAATGAACGAGTGACTAGAGAACAGAGTGAGTGGTTGAGTGAATGAGTGAGTGAGTGAACAAGGAAATGGTGCCTCCTCCTGCCTATGTGAAGAAGTGCTGTGTGCCACGTGTGATTATTGGCTGAGATAGTTGCCCCATGTCAATCTGTCCTCCAGGATGACTTTGGAAGTGCTCAGACCAGACACATCCTTTTATTATGGTTGTTCTCCCCCTATGTTGGGTGCTATCACATATCAGGAAAAAGCAGCCTGACCTGTGGTGGCACAGTGGATAAAGCACCGACCTGGAGTGCTGAGGTCACCAGTTCAAAACCCTGGGCTTGCTCGGTCAAGACACATACGACAAGCAAGCAATGAACAATTGAAGTGAAGCAACTATGAATTGATATTCTCGCTACCCACCCCCTCTTCTCTCTGTAAAATCAATAAATTATATCTTTAAAAAAGAAAAAGCAGTTCACTCCTTTTCTTACAATGTTTGAAATACCACAAGCTGTGAAGCTATTTGTCAGTGATTCAGAATTCTCTGGGCCTCTCTCCTACTTGCTGAGAACTTTTTGCCACAGGAAATCAGGCTCATTTTAAGGGCCAAATAGTCACTAAATATAGCCTCCCAGGAGAGCTATTTAAAGCACTGTGTTGATGATGTTATGTCTGACCAGAGAAGAAGGGGAAGAAAATACCCTTTTTTTCTGGAAAGAAGAGTAAAGTTCCACCAGGTTTTCGGTGGGTCTGCAGGGGGCAGAGCAATGGTGTGGTGTCAGTCTCTTCGTTATGGAATCACCAGATGTTCATCACCAGCTTGGGGCTTGCATTCAGATTTCTTTTGCCAGAGAGTCATTTCTCGATAATTCCTTCTTGTCTCTATTTGAAAGTGCCTCCTGTTCTGGAGAATGACCTCGGATGGGTGTGCCCTCCTGAGAAGGCTAGGAGAGCTATGCCCAGGAACATGTCAGTGAAAACTGCTTTCCTCCAGCCCCAGGGCCAGCAGTGGCTGACTGGGGGAAGCCCACCCACATTATTTTCTCCCAAGTACTGGTTGACAAGCAGCAGGTGATACAGGTGGAAAGGAGTGGGATGGGGCCCTGGGATCTTTGCTGGTATAGAGTGATAGTGGTTGCAGGGGCCAAGAAACAATTCATTCCTCAGAGGGAGGTCTGGGCCAAAATTCCACTCATGTTGGTTACAATGGCATGGATTGGGGAGGGCTTTCTTTTTTTTTTTTTTTTTTTTGTATTTTTCTGAAGCTGGAAACGGGGAGAGACAGTCAGACAGACTCCCGCATGCGCCCGACCAGGATCCACCCGGCACGCCCACCAGGGGTGACGCTCTGCCCACCAGGGGGCGATGCTCTGCCCCTCCAGGGCGTCGCTCTGCCGCGCCCAGAGCCACTCTAGTGCCTGGGGCAGAGGCCAAGGAGCCATCCCCAGCGCCCGGGCCATCCTTGCTCCAATGGAGCCTTGGCTGTGGGAGGGGAAGAGAGAGACAGAGAGGAAGGAGGGGGTGGGGGTAGAGAAGCAAATGGGCGCTTCTCCTATGTGCCCTGGCCGGGAATCGAACCCGGGTCCCCCGCACGCCAGGCCGACGCTCTACCGCTGAGCCAACCGGCCAGGGCCAGGGGAGGGCTTTCATTGGGGGCTGTTGACTTTCCACCTACTCTTCTCTAGCTTCCACTTTGGGCTCATTAGGTCAAGAGAATGTCAGGAGAGTATAAAACTTTGGGTATGATGTTTTTATTTCTCAAATGTTTCTTTTAGAATATAAGTAGGTTTGGGGTGACACTAGAATCTATGTAAACACAATAAATTAAAATCAATTAAAAAAAGAATATAAGTAGGACTGTTCTAGGAATTCTGAACTTTCTTTGGGGCTGAACTGACGTCTCTAGGAGAGAAATTTAGTAGGTCTTTCTGTAAGAAGCTCTGTGCAGTTAACTTGCTTAACCTATCTATCTAAGTATGCCTGAAGATGTCTACATTTCATCATCTTTTATAACCAAGATTTTACTGGTACTTGTTTGGTCCTCAGCACACAAACATAATGAATTAACACTAGAATTAAAAATCCTATACAGTGCAGCTGCAATGTTTTGCTAAAGAGCTATTCAATGGAGACGATTTATTCATCAGTAGAGGACACCAGAACTCAGAATTTTCAAATATTGTGAAATATTGAGAAATATAAAACATTCTCATGTATAAAACCGCTCATGTTCATGGTTGCGGGTGGCTGGAGCCAATCACAGCTGTCCTCCGGGACAACACCAAATTTTTATTGGATAATGCATAATGTACACGGGTCGTTGTATGGCTCTCACGGAATTGCATTTTAAAATATGTGGCGTTCATGGCTCTCTCAGCCAAAAAGGTTCCCGACCCTGTATTAAAGCATGGGATAAGGTAAAGTCCATGCTTCTTAAATATATATATGTATTTAGAACTAAAGAAAATTTGCATCCCTAAAATAGTTGATGAAGCTGCTTCTAAGAATGGTGGGATTAAGTATGCAAGACTCGTCGCTCAGACTGGTCTAAGATTGCTGTTTCCTACCACATTGGGGCCTGAAATATCCTGACTTTTAGATTCTGTTTCTCCTGTGAAGTCGTCTTTAGTCTCTGCCTGATGAACCTCCTCTGCCCATTTTCTTTTGCTTCCTTCCCCTTTTGTTGAGATGTTTTTGGTCTGAAGATTTATCCTTTCCTATTGCCTTTTTTGCCTAACATTACATTATTTTCAAGGCCAAATTAAATGAATATTTGCTGATCTTTTGGGAGTTTCCCTTAGTGCCGGCTCATTTTCAGAATTGACTTTCCTTATTGTCATCTCAGGTACAAGCAGTGACTGTGGACACAGTGGGGTCAGGGGTATGGTCTATGTGTACCATGGTGAGAACTTTCCAAGGCTGGTAACCTAGACACTCCCCTCCTGCTACCTGAGCTGCTGAGATACAAGATGGAGGTGGAATAGCAGACAGAACAGAATTAGGGTCCTGCTGCCTTCTTCACACAGTTCTTTTTTCCCCAACAGCATGAAACTATTATTCTGTTGTCTTCACTCATTTAACTAGTCTAATCATCAATCCCTTGTCAATAATCTACCTTTTCTCTCTGGTAGCTTTTGATATTCTTGTCTTTTAATATGGTACATTATGTATACCAGGTATTTAGCTTATTGTTCTTGGAACTTGGTTCCTTTTACTCTAATTCTGGAAAGCTCTCAGCCATTATCTCTTTGATTATTACCTCTGAATTTTTTCACTGTTCTCCCTTTTGCAAATCATGTAAAGTGTATGATGGAACTTCTCATTTTATTCTTCATTTTATTTAATTTCTTTTTCATATTTTTATTTTTCTTTCTTTGTTTTCATTCTAGGTGATTTCTTTCTTTTTCTTTTTTTTTTTTTATAGAGACACAGAGAGAGAGAGGGGGATAGATAGGGACAGACAGACAGGAATGGAGAGAGATGAGAAACATCAGTCATTAGTTTTTCATTGCGACACCTTAGTTGTTCATTGATTGCTTTCTCATATGTGCCTTGACCGGGGGGCTACAGCAGACCAGTAACCCCTTGCTCGAGCCAGCGACCTTGGGTCCAAGCTGGTGAGCTTTTTGCTCAAACCAGATGAGCCCACGCTCAAGCTAGAGACCTCGGAGTCTTGAACCTGAGACCTCCACATCCCAGTCCGATGCTCTATCCACTGTGCCACCACCTGGTCAGGCTCTAGGTGATTTCTTAAGATTTATCTTCCTATTCACTAATTCTCTCTTTTGTTGTATCTACTTTTGATTTCTAGAATTTTTTTTAAATTCACTTGCTCTTTTTTTGTTATAATCTGTTATTTTTGCTGTGTGATTTCTATTTCTTTCTTTATCTTGTTGACTATTATAAACATCCTTATTTTAAAGTCCCTTTTAAGAGACTATTATTTGTAGTTTCTGGAGTATCCATTCTCTTTGTTGAATGTTTTGTTTGCATAGCATTTCATTTTCTCTGTAATTTTTCTTATTTTTGTCTGTGAGACTCCCCTTTGGTGTAGATTATATTCTATGGGGTTCTGCACGTGCCTTGAATTATGAAGATGTCCTTGGGGACATCTTTTTGTTTGTCTTTGCTAGGCCCTACAAGGCTTATTGATTCTAGGCCAAGTTTTACTTGGCTTTCCAGAGCAAGGCTTCCACATTGCATGACTAGTGGGGGAAACTTGGCATACTTGTACAGCCCAAGCTGGAAACTCTGACTTCTCTCTGATCTCCTCACCAAAATTCTGAGATTGTGGCTTTGTTCAGGAGCTCACTTCCAGGCCCTGATGCTCACATAGTCAGTGGCCTTAATATTCCCTTATAGCGTATACATGGTTTATGTATCCTAAGTAGGTGTCTTTGCATCTCATTTGCTGCTGTAGCCTTCAGGTACTTGGAGATACTTTCAAGATTGTCTATATATTGATGATATTAAAATGTTTTTTCTAGTAGGTCTATATATTTTGTGGGAGAGGTCTTATGTATGACAACTCAGTCTTCTCTCTTTACCAGGCACTTACTTCCTTAGTGTTCATATTCTACAAAGCAGCCAGAGAGAGCTTTAACAAAAAACATAAATCAGACTATTTCATACTCTGCTTAAAGTCTCCCAGTGACATCGGATCACTTACAGCAGAATGGTGGAACCTTGATAACATTATGCGGAGTGAAATAAGCGAATCAGAAAAAAACAAGAACTGCAGGAGTCCATACATTGGTGGGACATAAAAGCGAGACTAAGAGACATGGACAGGAGTGTGGTGGTTATGGGGGGTGGGGGGAGGGAAGGGAGGAGAGGGGGAAGGGGAGGGGGAGGGGTACAAAGAAAACTGGATAGAGGGTGATGGAGGACGATCTCTCTTTGGGTGATGGGTATGCAACAGAACTAAATGACAAGATAACCTGGAAATGTTTTCTTTGAATATATGTACCCTGATTTATTGATGTCACCCCATTAAAATAAAAATTTATGTATAAAAAAAAATCTCCCAGTGGCTTCCTAATTACTTTATTAAGACCCCAATAAGTTGCCCCTGATGCCCTCACCAGCCTCATCTTGCTCACTGTGCTTCTGACTCCTTAGTGGGGTTTCTTCTGACTCCCTCCGAAAAGTCACACCTCTATTCTCCATCTGCTCGACGCATGTCTCATTGTATTTTCTTCATAGCACTTATCACTGGGCAGGGTCATCTTCTTTATTTGTTTTCCGGTTTCATCATCTACCTCCCGCTACCAATGGGGACTCCATGAGCGCAATAAGAATGTGTTATTTACTGCTGGGTCCTCAGCCCCCACCACAGTGCAGCGGGACAGCAGTCACTCCCAGGCTTCTCCTCTGTATGTTAGCTCTTCAAATCCCCGCCACCTCTCTTCAGAACTGCTTCCTGGAATCTCTCAGGAAAGAACACTGGAGATAGAGTCAGAGATCAGTATTCCAGTTCTGGCGAACAGACACATTCCCTGGATGATGTTAGGTAAGTTACTTAATTTCTCCCAGTCTCCACTTTCTCATTTCTAAAATGAGGACAACAGTATGTGATCGAGTTTTTGCAAGGATGAAATGTGAATGTTCTCATAGCCTTGGGAGAGGCGGCCTCAGTTATTCTTATTCAGAAGTAAAAGTGTCCACCTCTTAGGGAGGCAGCTACAAGGCTACTCCCTACCAGGATCGCTGGGCATTGTGAGACTTTTTTCACCCCAGGTCCTGTGTCCCTTCTTACTGATTTTCCTCAGATGTTGTCTTTTTGTCTCACTATGGCTGTTTTTTGTGACTATATGGATGATAAACTCCCTGTCGGTCCAACAACAAATATGTTTGAGGCTTGCTCTAAGTGACAGTCTAAAAACTAGTTTATGTCCGAAGGTCTGCCTGTCCTTGGAGACAGGCATCCTGTTGTCCTCTTTGGCTTGCTCTACAGAGTTCCGTCAGGGTTCTGGATAAGTGAGTTCGTTGGGTTGCCAGCCATGGGGAAGACCTGCCCTGAGAGCATTCATCCTTCAGCAGCTAAAGTTGCCCAGTACCAGGCACCAGGAGTCAGGGATAAATCAGACTTGATTGTTGAGTTCAAGTTGCTCTTAGACCCGAGGAAGAAAACAGGTGGGCTGAACTGCAACCCGCTAACCATGGAAACAGAAGATGCGGAAACAGTGGGAAGAGCCAAGGAAGGCTGGGTTAACTGTCTCAGCTACTTTTAAAGCACTCAGGGCCACACTGCGGCTTGCAGCGATTCTAAACCTGACAACCGTGGAGAAGAGAAGAGAAGCTCAGGCAGACTGGAGGAAACGGAGGCTCTGGGGGCAGGTGGGCCTGAGGAAGGCTTCGGAGGACTGAGGGGCGTAGCTGAGGGGAGGAGGGAGTAGGTCAAACTGCAAGCAGAGGCCACAGACTGGCATCCGGAGGCCTGGATTCTTTTGCGGGCTTGTTTTCTTTGGCCCACACGATGTGTTTTAGAACTTGGTACTTAATGTCTTTATATGGAGAGTGTACTCTTTCCTTCACTACAGTCCTCACCATTCCCCATTTTTATTCTCAGCCTATCTAAACACATTTATGGAGCCAGCCTGCTTCGACTCCTGCTCAAAACCTAGAAGAATCAATGCAGAAGAGTCTGGACCCCATAAATGAGTTCATTATAAGGCATAAAAGTACTAGGAGCGAGATATATAAAAATCAATAGTCTATTTTCCTATATATCAGCAACCAGCTTAAGAGTATAATAAAAACAGGCCCTGTTCATTCATCAACAGCAAGACCATAACATATCTTTATAAGAACCTATGAAATTTCCAGTCATTCATGCAAAACATATTTACTGAGTGTCTGCTGTGTATTTTATTTTTAATTAAAATATTTGAATTTACTTAATTTTTGAATGAGTAATACATGAACTTGGTTAAATAAAACGTGAAAAGGCTCCCTTCCATTCCTGTCCCCTACCTGCCTAGTTCCTACTCAACTCCAAGAGAACCACTCGTTTACTAATTTCTTCTTATACCCTCCAAATGTTATATCTTCATATATAAGTACATATGAATATATTGGAATAGTACCCTCTTCCCCACTTTTAATACAAATGATGGCTCAGAATCTTGCTTTTTCACTTCACCAATATCTTGGCTGCTTTTTTACATCAGCACATAAAAGGCTTCCTCATTCCTTTTTACAGCTGAATAGTAAAAATGCTGATTTTAGATAAAACCATGGGCTCCAGAGTAAAACTGCCTGAACTTGAAACCTGGTTCTTCTGTGGTGACTTTGAACTAATTTCTCTGTGCTTCAGGTTTTTTGTTTGTTTATTTTTAAGATTTCATTTATTCACTTTTAGAGAGAGAGGAGAGAGTGGAGGGGGGGGGGTAAGGAGCAGGAAGCATCAACTCCCATATGTGCCTTGACCAGGCAAGCCCAGAGTTTCGAACTGGTGACCTCAGTGTTCCAGGTAAGTGCCTTATCCACTGCGCCACCACAGGTCAGGCTCAGTTTTCTTCATGTGTAAGTAGAAATACCAGGTTGGAAGAATTTAGTGAGATGGTGCTTATAAAAGGGCCTAGAACAGTGCCTGGCACCTGGTGAGCCCCCTAAGTATTAGCTGCTTTTCTTATTCATATTAAAATGATGAATATTATAAATGCAAAGTAGGATAAAAGGATAAAGAGTGACTGGGGGGGGGGTATTTTAGACAGCTGTGTCCTGGTGAAAATTATAAACCTCTACTGAGAGATACAGCAGATGAATTAATGGAGAGACGTACTTTGTTTCCAGTGGAAACTGAAATTTGTAGAAATTCTCAGTTCTTCCTAGGGTAGTTTATACTTTTCCCATTTATAGCCAAAGTCGCAGTAGGATTTATTTTGGAACTTACATTTTTCTAAAATTTGCCTGGAAGAATAAATGAGTGAGAAAAACTTGAAAACTTTGAAAAAGACTGCAGCCAAGAGAAACTTGTCCTACTAAGTATCAAAACACATTTTAATGATTAAAACAGTGACTTAAGCCTGACCAGGCGGTGGCGCGGTGGATAGAGCATCAGACTGGGACGCGGAGGACCCAGGTTCAAAACCCTGAGGTCGCCAGCTTGAGTGCAGGCTCATCTGCTTTGAACAAGGCTCACCAGCTTGAGCCCAAGGCCTCTGGCTCGAGCAAGGGGTCACTTGGTCTGCTGTAGCGCCTTGGTCAAGGCACATATGGGAAAGCAATTAACAAACAACTAAGGTGCCGCAATGAAGAAATGATGCTTCTCATCTCTCTCCTTTCTTGTCTGTCTGTCCCTATCTGTCCCTCTCTCTGTCTGTCACAAAAATCAAACAAACAAAAAAAACCAGTGACTTAATTATTGGCTTAAGAATAAACAGATCAGTAGAATAAATAGCCTAGAAATGTACCTTTATACCCTTGTGAGTTAATTATATGATGCAGGTGACCTCACAAGTCAATAGGATTGGAAAAGATCATTTGATAAATTAGTGGAGGGCCAGTCATCCGGTTAGCTGTTTGTGAGAAGAGGATATTTTAGATTCTCACCTCAAGCTGCATGCCTAGATAAATTTCAGAAAGAGTAAAAAGTTAAATTTGGTGGAAGGGGAGTTAAACTGTTTTAAAAAGCCCTTGAAGAAGGCAGAAGAGAACATTTTGGGGTAGAGGAGAACCTCTGAGTTTTAATGCAGTCAGAAATATCGGTGTGAAAAAAAATGTTGACTTATGTAATCATAAAAAGCTAAGGGCTCTGCTGGTTTCCTCCTAGGGCTGCTGTAATCAAGGACCGTGAACTGGGTAGCTTAAGGTCACGGAAATGTATCCTGTCACTGTTTGGGAGGCTGGAAGCCCCACATCCGGAGGGCCATGCTCCTTCTGAACCCCACAGGAAAGATTCCTTCCTTGCCCCTTTTAGCTTCTGGTATCTGCTGGCAATCCTGGATGTTGCCTGGTTTGTGGGTGCATCACTTCAACCTCTGTCTTCATCTTTTCACATGGGGTTCTCCTGTGTGTCTCTGTGTCTCTCTTCTTCTAAGCCACATTGGGTTAAGGGTCCATCCTACTCCAGTATGACCTCATCTCAGTTTAACAAATAATGCTATCTGCAACAACCTTTTTTCCAAATAAGGTCACATTCTGAGGTACCCAGGTTTGAGACTTCAACATATCTTTTTGGGGAACAGAATTCAACCCACTAAAAAGCTTTGGAGTCAAAGCACAACAAAAGGGTTCAGCTAAAGTAACAAATTGGCTACACACCTTCATCTTCCTAGATTTGCTACAATAATAGTAAAGAAATAAGAATGATAAAGACCCACAAGGACAAAGAATGGGAAAAAAAATCATTATCAAAGGGGAGGTATTTCAACCCAGATTAGAAAGAATTCAAGAGATGCTGACAGGAGAGCAAATATGCCCTGCTGGGCCAAGATGGGCTCGAGCTTGGGTGCATGTGGCAGGGGTGGAGCAGGGGAGGCAGCCTTGGTCTGGAAGAACTGGACCCCCATCTCCTCTGTGTTTCAGCAGCCAGGCATTTATCCTGCAGCTGAGAACCAGATTGGAGAAACTGATTCAGATTTGCTTCCTAACTCAGAAATCCTGTGTGGCAGAGGGTGGGGTGCCGCAGTACTGAAAATAGAGTTAGTCTGGAACTTTCACTCCATCCAGGTGAGCCAAGTGCATTTATCGCCCAGGTGGGTGATCAAAAGATGCTTCTCTGGAGAAACCAAGGCCTCCGAACAGAACCCTCCACAGCCTGACTGGGAGACCCAGTGAGAAATTGCTGGCTCCCCACCCTCTCCCTAAAAATTTGCCCGTTGATGAGTTCCACCACACAACCTCCAATTAACTTTTTAGAGCTTTGTCATTAATACTATATAAACAGCTAACCAAGGATCCAGCTGACTTACAAGGAAAGGCAAGCCTCTGCATGAACAAAAGAACTCAAATAAACAATCAGGGAAAAGCAATCTGTAAGAAACAAAGATAATGCAAGTTCAGATGAAAACTTTGGAAACTTCCAAATAATATTCTTGCAGAGTTCAAGAGGGCAGTGAACTCAAAATTTTATTCGAAAATAAAGTCATAGCCCTGGCCGGTTGGCTCAGCGGTAGAGCATCGGCCTGGCGTGCGGGGGACCCGGGTTCGATTCCCGGCCAGGGCACATAGGAGAAGCGCCCATTTGCTTCTCCACCCCCCCTCCTTCCTCTCTGTCTCTCTCTTCCCCTCCCGCAGCCAAGGCTCCATTGGAGCAAAGATGGCCCTGGTGCTGGGGATGGCTCCTTGGCCTCTGCCCCAGGCGCTAGAGTGGCTCTGGTCACAGCAGAGCGATGCCCCAGAGGGGCAGAGCATCGCCCCCTGGTGGGCAGAGCGTCGCCCCTGGTGGGCGTGCCTGGTGGATCCCGGTCGGGCGCATGCGGGAGTCTGTCTGACTGTCTCTCCCCGTTTCCAGCTAAAGAAAAATACAAAAAAAAAAAAAAAGAAAACAAAGTCATAGAAGATAAAGTCAAGGAAATCCCTCACAAAGTAGCAAAAAAGGACGAGTTGAAAAAGCTCAGAGAACAGATAAGAGTCCTGGAGAATCAATTCAGAAGGTTCAGCCTCAAAACATTTATCAAGTTTCAGAAAGAAAGGCACCAGAAGCGGGGGAAGCAAAGTTACACAGCGTATGTATCTTCAGACCGCCAGTGCTGTACAATAGACTACAGAAGATACCCCAAGGAACAACACTGTGAAACTTTAGAACACCATGATTAATGAGGGGATGCCACAAGCTTCCAGAGAGGAAAACTAGGCATCAGGCAAAGGAATGAGTATCGGATGGTACTGAGCTTTTCGAGAGCCGGCACTGGATGGCTCCGGTGTGCATACCTTCAGCATTCCGGGGGAAAATGATTTTCAGTCTGTCATTTCTTACCCAGCTGGATGACGACTAAAGTGTCAAGACTTAACAAAGGTATTTTCAGATAATCGAGGATGGAAAAAAAAACTTATCCCTGTGAATCTTTTTTACTGGAGGATGCACCTCAGCAAGACGAGAGGTTGAGGAGAGCATGCGATTTGGGAAAAGTGGATTCAGAACAGGTGAGTGAGGGGTGCCTTCTGGAAACAGGACACCCCACAGAATATCTTACACAGTCGAGTATTGAGGAAAAGTTCAGAACATGTATGTAGAAAACCGTGCAAGTAAAATAACAAAAAAAATTCTTAACTCCAGAAAAAAACAAAGAATTGAATAAGAGTGGAAAATATAATCATAGTTTTCTACTTGGCTCTGTGCTGAATGACATTTATATATTTCTGATTTAAACAGTGATTACTTAACTGAAATATTTGTATAACCATATTGAGAAGATGAGGAAGGAAAGTTGGTTGGTTATCTAAGGGAATTATGTACATGCCATAATAGGAAGTTAGTAGGAATATTTAAACCTAGTAAATAAAGAAATAGCAAGATAAGTATATTAATTAGAAGTATCTAATTTCTTAGTTCCCCACTAGAAGGGAAAAGAGGCAAAGAGCAAGACTGCCTGTGGGAAGCAGAATTGGGAGAATGGAAGGGGAAACAAGTGACTGCTAGTTGTGTATTAGAAGTTGTCCTTACCACTTGATTTTTTTTTTAATGTGGTAAAAATCACAAAACTAAAATTAACCATTAACCATTTTAAAGTGCACACTTCAGTGACATTTAGTACATTCAGTGTTGTGCAACCACTACTTCTGTCTAGTTCCAGGACATTTCTATTCCCCTGCCAAAGGAAACCACACCACTATTAAGCAGTCACTCCCTATTCCTCCATCGCCTTCCCTCCAACTGCTCGCTCCTGGCAACCAGTAGTCGACTCTTCTGTGGACTTATTCTAGAAGCTTTCTGCTAATGGAATCACGCAATATGTGACCTTTTGTGTTCGTTTCTCTCAGCATGCTGTTTTCAAGGTTCATCCATGTTGTAGTTTGCATCAGT
This sequence comes from Saccopteryx leptura, assembly GCF_036850995.1. Classification (NCBI taxonomy): domain Eukaryota; kingdom Metazoa; phylum Chordata; class Mammalia; order Chiroptera; family Emballonuridae; genus Saccopteryx; species Saccopteryx leptura. The sequence continues at coordinate 191,490,671 of NC_089506.1, forward strand.
GTTTCATTCCATTTTATGGCTGAATAATATCCATTGCGTGGAAAATGCCACCTTTATTTATCCATTTAATAATAGAAGGACATTTGGACTATTTCTCCTTTTTGGCTATTGACAATAGTGATGCTATGAACATTAATGTTCAAGTATTTGTTGGAATACCTGTTTTCTGTTCTTTGGGTGTATACCTAGGAGTGGAATTACTGAGTCATATGATGATTCTATGTTTAACTTTCTGGGGAATTACCAAACTGTTTTCCACTGTTATAATACACCATTTTACCTTCTCACCAGCAATGTATAAGAGTTCCAATTCCTTTTCTTCTTTGCTGACACCTGTTACTTTCTGTTTTGTTTTTAAAAAATTATTATTCTAATTTGTATAAAGTGGTATCTCGTAGTTTTGATTTGCATTTCTCTGATGACTAATGATGTTGACTAAATTTTCATGTGCTTACTAGCTATTGCATATTTTCTGTAGATAAATGTTTATGTCCTTTACCTATTTTTTAATTGGATTGTTTTTATTTGTGTTTCTGAGTAGTAAGAGTTCTTTATGTATTCTGGATACTAGACTCTGATCAAATACATGGTTTGCATATTTTCTCTCATTTTATTGGTTATCTTTTTCACTTTCTTGGTAGAGTTACCACTTGCTTTTAAAACTATATTTATGTATGATTTTGATGATCCTTATTTAAAAATTAAAATTAATAAAGATGAAAGTTATAAATATTGTGTAAAAAAGATTTCAAAAAGTGCTAGAGAAACTATTTTACTCTATTTAGAAAACTTATTCATATCTCTGAGTAAATGCAGACTCCAGTAGATAACTGGATATGACTAGATGACTCACAAAGAAAAATTTTGTAACATAAGAAAACGAGTAAAAAATACAAATTAATCTAATAAGGTATTTCTACATTTTTTTTCTAGCAACAAAATTGAATAATGTCAGGAAGTACAAATAGGCACTCTTCTGATAAAGAAAGTACAAACTGGTGTGACTTTTGGGAAGGCAGTTTGGCACAACATGTCAAGAATCTTAAAAATACTGTTACAGTTTGACCCAGTAATTCAACTACTAAGACTCTCTTCTAGAAAATAACTTGAAATATGGGAAGCCCTCTTACATACAAAGATGTTATCATAGTATTAGTTTAATAGTGAGAGATTGTAAACAACCTCAGCATTTAACAGAAGGTAGATGAGTAATTTCTGATGTAACCAATGCTTGAAAAAATAAATAGTTGAATGAATGAATACATCCATATATAGAATATTATTCACTCATGTAAAATCATATCATTTTTAATAATGTGAAATTATTAAACCTTGGGAGAAATGAGGTTAAAAAGTTTGCTTGGAATATGGTCAAACTACCTGGTTGTTTAAGATTTTATTTATTGGTAAAATAAAGATAAAAAAGAAAGCATAGGAAAAAGAAGGAAATAAAAATGTTGTCTCTGGGTGGTGGACATTGAATAATCAAAAAGATACAACCTCCTTCGCTGCTGCACAATTGTCTGACCTGTCTCAGCTCGGAAAGTGTTCTAGGCTTCGTCACCTGGTAGGAAGGGTGATCCAAGTGTGGAGACGACGGCTTCTACCAGGCTCTCACTCCCACATCAAATTATTTTGTAAAGGTTTCTGCCTGTATTAGGGCTGAGGCATTTGGCTCCTTGCTATGCATACTGAGAAATGTAAAATGTACAAAATTTATTCTCTAATACTTAAGCACTCATTATATCCAGGAACCAAGGACACAAAGTTTAGGGATTCCCTCACCCTAGGGCAGTGGTTCTCAAACTTTTTGAAGTTGGGGCACATTTAAAATCCTACAAATAATTGTAGGCACACTATATACAAATTTCTGAGAAATATGTTATAATAATTAAGTCAAATATTAAAGAAAAAATATAAAGTCCAAGCGTGCTTTTATGGTAATTAAACAAAAAAAAATATGACAAAATTAAATTTATTCTGACATTAAAAAACATTTTTATGTTACATTTTTTGAGTAGTGCTTTTTAGAATTTGTAAAAAAGAGGAGTTAAAAAATAAAGTGACAAAAAAGTTATCTTTTTATATATATAGATACATTCTTAGTAAGATTTAGTAAATTCGGCAAGTCCCGGCACAAATGTGTTAAGTTTTTTCATTCTTGTGTTTATGAAAAAACATGAGCCTGATGTGTCCTAGAGATTTCTTCAATGTTTGGGCATATATTTGAAAGGCAAACTCTCATTTCCTTGTCAATACGTTGAAGAATTTCTCTCTTTTTACTCTTTATTGTGTTGAGGGTAGAAAATCCTAATTCACATAAATAGGATGTTGAAAATTGTAGGAAAATGTTCAAAGCTTTTTTAGATATTGGCATATACGTATTCTTCTTTTATAGAAATCCAAAAGGCTTCAAGAGACAATTCCTTATGTTTAATCATCAATCCACGATCAGTGGAAATAGCTGCCAGTTCTTCTTCTGTTAATGTTAAACCAAAATCACTTGAAGCTTCCATGAATGGCTTTCTAATCCAATCATATTGTTCAGTGTTAAGTGATGGAAAATGCTATAAATTAATTCTGCCTATCAGCCTTCAAGTCCTATTTTATTTACACTTAACTTTTGTTCACTTCCAGAATCTGATTCTTTAATATCACGCTTCTTTTTGAGAAATCTATCCATTTTATTTGGGTGTATTTATCTAAAAATAATATAATGATGTATTAATAATAAATATAATAATGATGTGTTAACAAAAGAGAGATATTTCCATAATGAAATGGTATAATAGAGTAACTATATTTATTTTTATATCTGGGCATATACCGCGAACCAGCGCAGCTAGTAATTCCAGATCCTGAGTGGGAACGGTGAGGAATTAAGAAAATATCGGGTCAGGAGGACCCTGTAATTGCTGCTGGCAAGAACAAAGCATGCCCCAAAACCACATCTTTATTTATAGGGCAAAGTGAGGCCATTAGCAAATCAATGGTCTCTGATCACATTTCCAAGGCAACCCAAGAATTTTACCAAGTGCAGAAAACCCCCACCATACATATCATCTTAACTTTACACCAAACAAAGGATAGAAGAAACTTGCCTCCAGTCTTTCTGGGGAACATGGGGGGTAGTGTAAACCATCCAGCACCACAGCTTAACAGCCTTTTGCAACCTAATCAGGCAAGTGAAGTGGGGGGTTGGGCCGACTGTCAGCTTACAGCCAATTCCCCACACCTCTGTCCCCTAAAAATCTAAACTCCAAAAACCCTGTTGGTTTTTTGGTCCCCAACAGGCACATATTTCTCTGGAATACCATAGGGCGCACCTAGAAATCTAGAGTGCACACTTTGAGAACCACTGCCCTAGGGAGTTCACATTCAAGATCAAATAAAATCCTTCATGGCCCAGATCATCCTCTGTGCATGTATATATAGCAAAGCTTGATGCTATCTTCAAGTTTCTTGGTGGCTTTCTTCATGCACCCATCACAATTCACTCAGTTGACATCTCTCTGCTGATAGCCAGCTAGGATACCTAAATGCTTGTTTTATTGACAACCCTTACTCTCTATTTGTCCTGATAGTTTGTGGCAAGGGCTCCTTATGGAAACACAGATGAAGTCACTGACTATACTCCAGGGAAACTGACTTCCCTCAAGTGCCAAAAATTTTATTTATATTGTATATGCATTTATGTGTATATATATATACAAATCTTTTTTTTTATTTTTTTTATTTTTTGTATTTTTCTGAAGCTGGAAACGGGGAGAGACAGTCAGACAGACTCCCGCATGCGCCCGACTGGGATCCACCCGGCACGCCCACCAGGGGCGACGCTCTGCCCACCAGGGGGCGATGCTCTGCCCCTCCGGGGTGTCGCTCTGCCACGACCAGAGCCACTCTAGCGCCTGGGGCAGAGGCCAAGGAGCCATCCCCAGCGTCCGGGCCATCTTTGCTCCAATGGAGCCTTGGCTGCAGGAGGGGAAGAGAGAGACAGAGAGGAAGGAGGGGGCGGGGGTGGAGAAGCAAATGGGCGCTTCTCCTATGAGCCCTGGCCGGGAATCGAACCCGGGTCCTCTGCACACCAGGCCGACGCTCTACCGCTGAGCCAACCGGCCAGGGCCTATATACAAATCTTTATACATACCTGCATATATACATATATGTATAGATAATTTTCTGCAGTGAGTTGGTATCACCACTATATGGCAAAAATGAAAGTGTGCTTTGTATTTCTCTTTAGGCATTCACTCTGCTTGTTTGGTTTATTGTCTTGCTGTCTGGTTGCTTACAGGCTGCCAGAAGGGCCTGCAGAGGGAGGACAAGGGTCCTGGGCATGGCCACAGTGTGGAGTTGAATTAGGAGACCTCAGAGAGGATGGAAGGGATCTTGAAGAAAGCCCCTAGTCACCTGGAGGCACTAGTTCTTTGCTTGTAACTCAATTCGGGGACACCCAGGTGCCATGAGGCCACTCTCTACTGCTGGCTCCTGGGGAGACTGTAGCAATTTGAAGGTTGCTATTAGGTACCAGAGCTGGGAGGCCTATGATAAGCCACTTCCCACCCGCTGGTATGGTGCAGCTGTGCCCAGGAGAGAGAGACCAAAGGCTGCCAAGGGCAGGAGGGTGGCAGCTGCTATTGGCAGGCACAGGGCCAGGCCTGGGAGAACCATACAGAGGATTTGCGTGGAAGCCTGACAGGTGGGGCTTTGTGTCCTGGGTGCCCTCATCCGGATGGGCGGCCAAGCAGATCTCCCTTAACCTAGTTCCTTCCTATGTGGGCTGCACTTGACCACCTTCCAGTCAGTCACTCCTCGAGGGTCTCTGCCAAGAACCCCTTACCCCAACCCCTGCAGATGCAGTGCAGTGGGCTCCTCATTCCCTGGGTCCGCTTGGCCTTGGCCACTCATTGTGGGGCTGAGGCCCTTCTGTCTATGTGGTAGTGGTGGTCGTAGGGGGGGGTCTCACTTTCCAACCATAGAGAGTTCTATGAGCACCTGCTGTGCCCGAGTGAAGACATCCTGGTGGGTTTACCATCTCCCAGGATGGTGGCAGAGAGGAGGGCACCAGCAGTGTGGGCAGCTGCTGTGTCGAGTCCAGAGTGCATGAACACCCCAGCTTTGCCCCTGGTTTCACAGAGGAGAGAGACTCGTCAACAGCCAGAGTGAGAGGACTAGCTGAGGTGGCAGTGGGGGGCACCAGGAAGGAAGTGAAGAACTTTCTAGGTGGAGAGGATAATTTACAGAGGGGGTAACTCATGAGCAATGCCTTGAAGAAGTTTTACAGCTGAGGACACAGAGAAAAAGTTTATGTTGGAAAGGCCCAGAAGCGTGAGAGAAAGCCTGGTTCTGAGACTAGTGAGGGTTTGGGGGTACAGGTTGGGGAGGGAGTAAGGCACAGGGGAAGGGAAGCTGGGAAGGAAGGTTGGGCCCAGATTATGTGTGTTTGTCGTCTGAGATATTAACAACATTGTGTGGAGGGAGCAGGTGCATACCAACTAAGTTGTCTTCTGTTTCTGGTGAGGTTTCAGCTAGACTCCTGGGAGAGAGTTCTGGAGACTTGGTTACAGCCTCAAAGTGGGCCGGACAACCTGAAAACCCTATTACCTAAAACACGTAGAAATGCTAGATAGGAACTCTGGCTGGGTAATGTGGTTAGTGTCATTCTGACATGCCAAGGTTGAGGGTTCAAATCCCTGCTCAAGGCACATACAAAAATCAACCAATGACTACATAAATATGTGGAACAACAAATGGGTATTTCTCTCCCCCCCCTCTTTCTCTCTCTCTCTCTCTCTCTCTTTCCCTCTCTCTTTCTCCCCACTTGAAGCCCAAAGATCACTGGCTTGAAGCCCAAAGTTGTTGCCTTGAGCCTAAGGTTGCTGGCTTGAGCAAGGGGTCACTGGCTTGGCTAGAGCCCCGCCAATCAAGGCACATATGAGAAGCAATCAATGAACAACTAAAGTGATGCAGCTATGAATTGATGCTTCACATCTTTATCCCTATCTCTCTCAAAAACAAACAAAAAACCATACACACACAAAACCAGAAAAACAATGAGCATGATAATAACAATGAGGGGATGTGTGGTCTCTGCTCTGCTGTACTGGTGTGAGGAGTCCTTTGATAGTCCAAAGGCAAGTTATCACGTATATTATCTTAGATGCAGAAAGACAACAGACAGGCTCAGTGAAGGTGGGGATTGACCTTTGTTGGGGAAAACACTGCCCTAGGATATGACATACTGCCTTGAACTGTTTTTAGTTAGAAAGTTTTAGTTTCAGACCATCCTATGGGGCTACCTTTGGTCTCTGAATTTATACGGCTGCCATGTAGGCCTTGCCTGAGCTTGTCAGGTTTAGTATGTGGCCCCTGTTTTGTCCACAAAAGGCACTAGGGACATACGGGGAGGAACTGAATTGTCTGGTTTTAGGACGAGGGCTGGAGGGGCAGCTTTCTCCCAGACAGAAATGCTGGCAGAGACCATTGTTTCTTTGCTGATCTCTACCCCCAAAGAGCTGGTAAGTGGGTGCCATATCTGAGTCTCCATTAACCTGGCTATTACTAGTCATCCCACCCTGGTGAGTCCCTGAGACCCTATCCCACCCAATGTGCAGGCCAGCCCAGCTTTTCCATACAAATGGCCCAACTTGGCTAATGCTCTGACTTTCTTAAAATCTCTCAGACAAGCAGCAGCTGGTCTCTGCATACCCCATATCTCTTGCTAAGTGGCCCTAGGCCTGGTACTAGTGGCAACCAAATTCATTTTGCATCTTGGCCTCTCTTGGGCATCTCCAAGTCCAGCACACATAGCAGCCATCTGCAGATTTCTCTGTAGCTCATTTTGGCTGGCCCTAGGCAGGGCACAGGCAGTAGCTGACCGTGCACCTCCTGGGAGGCCTCACAGCCAGTGCACCTGGTAGACAGCTTTATTCCACACAAGATTACAATACAACCACCTGCACAAGTGACACACTCAAGGGGTGGAATCTGCAGGCACCAGAGCCCCACTGAAGCAAGTCCTCCTCCATGGCGTTGACCCTGAATAGCAGCTCCTATCCTGGAGTCTCAGCTGGTCTTTGCAGCTGATTGACTCTGGGATCAATCCCTCCCAGTGATGTGCCAACAGCAATCAAAGGTCAATGATAATAGGACAGTGCACCCCCCCCACACACACACAGGGGGCACACCTGCAGCACCCAGCTCGGGTCCCAGCCTGCCCGGAAATGAGTCCTGGCTTGAGGGACTAGGGCACCTGTGGCCATTCTCTCCTGTCCACACTAAAGGTTAGCACTGTCTCCCTTGCGCGGGAGGAATGGAGGGGGCCCCGGGACACCACAGCCAGTATTGAGAAATCAGCTTTGGGCCTGTCCCCTGGCTTCAGCCTGGTGGCCCCTGGAAACATATGGCCTGTGGTCTTCCACCTTTAACTCAGCCTGGCACTTAGGTACCCATAAATCTCTATGGAACCCTTGTAGCAATAATGTCATCATGGTCTCTGGAAGGAGCAGCATTGTGGCACATAGCTGTGAGACTCCCAGTGAATCGCTTAACCTCTCTGTGCCTCAGTTTCCTCAAGTGGAATATGGGGATAATTCCTGCTTCCAAAGTTGTTATGAAGTGTAAACAATAATAATCGTCGGCAGTTGTATAGAGTGCAGACTGGTGTCAGACACGTGCTGTACTTAACCGCATTTAATCACCAACCCACGAGCTAGTTAGAGGTGATCTGAAACCCTAAATTAGGGAGAAGGAAACTGAAGCTCAGAGAAGAACATAGTTTAAGTTCACATTAACTGGTTGGCTGCAGAACTGGATCTGACGCAGCTACACTGCCCTCATTATTGAATAATATACATGAAAGTGTTGTATAAACTGTCAAGCGCTGTGCAAATATTCATTTGTTTTTATTTCCTCCTTGATGAAGTTCAGAGACCAGAACAGACCCTTTAACAAATGGGGAGCAGGTGCTTTTTTCCCCACAACACCAGCTTGTAAGGATGGTGCAGGGGGTGGTGCTCAGATGCCCATGACCTCCGGACCTCCACAAGCTGCATTTCCAGAGGCTTAGAGCCTCGAGGTGTCTCTGTTCTACAACTGGAAAAGGAGAGGCCCCAAGTGGTATCATTTCTTCCTCCAGGCTGGTTTTTCTCCTGCCCCTGCAGCTTCCCTGAGGTGCATCTACACCGCACCACACACGCACCACGCACCACACATGCACCACGCACCACACACGTACCACGCACCACGCACCACACACGCACCACACACGCACATGCGCACTCTGCTGTCCTGTGCATCTGTCCCGCAAGCCTGAGTGAAAGCCTTTGCTTCCTGGAAGGCCATTGCTCCTCCTGCGTGTTCATAGCTACCAAAGTCATCTTCCTTATCCTTTTGCTCAGATTAGTCCCTGCCCAGGAACCACACAGGAACAGCCTTTTGGGGCCAAAAGGAACCTTTACAGCTCATTTGGTCAAACAGCCCCGTTTGGTTCATGCTTGGATTCTCTGCAGTGCCCCAGTCCAGGGCCTCAGCACCTCCAGGTACTTCATAAATCTCAAGTGAATGATGAGTATTGATGTTTGCCTCTTGGAGCTCATTTAAATCCTCTAGCCTCACTCCCAAAGTCCTTGAGCAGAATGCCCCATGCCATTGTACCGTGCCCTTGGCTGACCAGCACAGCAGGAATGATTAGCAGCAAACCCTCCAGGGCAGCAATCTGGGGACACATTATCAAGGAGGAGGTGGGGACATGGTCAGAATAGCCTTTTCTGTTTAAGAGTTTTATAGCAGGTGTGTTTTGGAGTGCGCACGTATCATTATAGTCATGTCTATTAATGCCTCCTTAAACATTCCAAGGTCAAAATCCTGCTTAAACAACTAAAACTCTGGTCTCCTGGAAAATAGGAATATTCATTTCTTCTGGGCTACCGTTGTTTTTTGTTTTGTTGTTTTTTTGTCTGTAAAATGAGGGGGTTGCCCTAGATAAATCACTATCAAGCCTTTTAAATTTACTCATGTAACAAGTATTTATTAAGCGGTAGCCATGAGAAGCCATCGTGCCAGCATTGCTGGCGTATGAGGTTGGTGGACAAGACAGGACCAGGTGCCACCTTCATGAGTCTGATGGGTGGGTGGGGGTTCAGCATGTGATGATAGGCATGATGTGGCCATGAAGAAGAGCAGGTGCTGTGAGGTGAGTAATAGGAGAACTACCTGGTCTGAAGACAGCAGAAAGGGAAGTTCAAGCCAAGATCTTATGGAAGAGTTGGAATTAGCTACAACAGGAGGTCAAGAAGAACACTCCAGGCAGAGGGTGCAAAGAACAGAAGCTGGAGAAGATGCTGCTCATGCCAGGAATGGTGTGTGGAGTGCCTCTATGGTAGACAAGGAGGGAATATGGGTCTTGAGGTGGTGCTGAAGAGACAGGGCGGATGCACAGGTCTTTCAGGCCCTGCTGAGAGTGTTTTGTTTTATCCTAAGAACAAGGGGAAACTTTCAAAGGATTTGAGGCTCAGAGAATCTTTTTAAGATTCTTCTGTCATGTAGTTGTGACCCCATAAATATTTGAATGAGGTAGTAGGATGCATTAAAGGGAGCCCTCACTGTAAAGAATGGGAGGGTGAGGATGGTGATTACAGAGACGGGAGAGAAGTAGATGGGACATTTAAAAGACTTGAGTTGCCAAGACTTTGCCATCGGTTAGATTGAAGAGGAGCATAGTAAAGGATTTATTCTTAGGATTCTGGCTTTGGCCACAGCCGAAAGCTCGATGGTGTTACAGATTTGCAGGAATGGTCAGGAGTGAATTTGGAACATGTTAAGTCTGAGGTCACTGTGAATAATTTTGCTACATAGATGTGGAATCAGGGTGATGGAAGTTATTTTGGCATCTGGATGAAATTGGAGGCATTGGGGAGGAGACTCCCGAAGGAGAGTGTGCAGAGGATCAAGGGGAGGGATCTTCTTCTGCACTGAGGACCCCAACATTTAACACACAGGCTGAGAAGAAGAAGGAAGCAAAAATGAAGGGGAAATGGGACCAGGAAAGCTTGGTGCCATGGAGAACAAGGGAAGAGTTTCCTGAAGATCAGAGTATTAGCTATGGAAAACACTACTAAAAACACAAGCTCTGGTTAGATGGGAACTGAAGAAAAAGTGTTCGTTGGATTTTGCAAATGGACATTGTTGTTGAGGAGTTTGTGAAGTGAAGACAGTCTGTAAAGACAGATCTTTCAAGGAATTTGACTGGGAAAGAGGAGGGAGAGAGTGGGAGGTGAGTGTGAGGTCGAGGAGGGATTTTTTTTTAAGTTTAAAAATGTATAATCTAATAGAGAATGGTTGAAGTTATAGGACAGAGGGGGTATATCGGTTGGGTTCAATCAGTGAAGCAGAATCATTTGGAGATATGTGTAATAAAGGATCTGTTACAAAGAGTTGACCTTGCATAGTTAGAGTTGTGGGAACTCATTACCTTGTCTATGTGACTTTTTATCTCTGTGTCTAGTGCTGGACCTTGGAGTCCATAGACAGCAGTTGGGAAGGGAAGAGGGATGTGAAGTGGGGAAAGCAAGAAAAAGCTGGAACTTTAGAGGGTGAGCTAGAGCCTTTACGGATAGACTGGAACCTATGTCAATTTCTCACTGACTTCATTCCTCTAACTTCACTATTGAGGATGTCATGCAGAGTACTGTTCTTTTTTTTTTTTTTTTAAAGTTTTTTTTTTTTAAGTTTTATTTATTCATTTTAGAGAGGAGAGAGAAAGGGAGAGAGAGAGAGAGACAGAGAGAGAAGGTGGGGAGAAGCTGGAAGCATCAACTCCCATATGTGCCTTGACCAGGCAAGCCCAGGGTTTCCAACCGGCGACCTCAGCATTTCCAGGTCGACGCTTTATCCACTGCGCCACCACAGGTCAGGCAATAATTAGGTATCATTTTTAATTTTTTTTATTTATTCATTTTAGAGAGGAGAGGGAGAGACAGAGAGAGGGGGGGGGATGAGACAGAGAAAGAGAAGGGGAGGAGGAGCTGGAAGCATCAACTCCCATATGTGCCTTGACCAGGCAAGCCCAGGGTTTCGAACCGGCGACCTCAGCATTTCCAGGTCAACGCTTTATCCACTGCGCCACCACAGGTCAGGCTGTTCTTTTTCACAGACCAAAATATGCACCTGGCCCAGGAGTCAGAGAAGCTAGAACTGGAGAAGCTGTGGGCTTGGCTGCTGCTCCATGCCAACCAGATGGCCGGGCCAAAAGACAAGTGATGGTGCACAAGAGCTGCAGCCATGTTTGGTGTCTTGCACTGATTTCCTGGGCATAAAGGAACATGGCCTCTTCTTTACGTTTGTGTGCCAATTCTTGGGCAAAGTGTCTCATGCTAATTTGGAACTATATTATAAGGAAGGGAATTCTGGGAAGTGTAGTCCAATTTTGGTAAACTGACAGAGTACAAATCCATCATAGGAGATTACTTCATTTTTAAGCAAGTATTTATTAGCAGATCCAGGCACTGTTTTAAGATCTATGTATACAATATAATTCAGAGTCTATCTTATAGAATATAAGTTCCAACAGGGAAATCAGACAATAGCAAGTACATATATGATATAATGCCAGATTGTGATAACTACTATTGAAAACAAAAAAGAAAGAGAATAGTGAGTGTTGGAGGTGGGGGGTTGGGGGAGAAGGAGGTTAGAGAAGTGATCAAGGGAAAGAATTTTTCAAGCTGAAAAAAACAATATATGCAAAGGCCCTGAGGCAAGAACAAGCTTTTTAAAAAACTGCAAGAATGCCAAATTAACTAGAGCAGAGTAAATGAGGCAGAGAGGGGTAGAAGATGTGGTTGGAGAGTTAGATTGCCACCAGATCATGTAGAATAGTCATTATCTAACCTATCCAGTGGTTCCCATGAAGATCTTACTTGGAAGTTTGTTCCTTTTTTTTTTTTTTTACCTTACGTAGTAAACTGTCCCAGTGCTAAAAGCCTCTCCCTAGGAACATTTGCATATTTTTAAAATTTTTTTATTTATTTTTTAAATTTTTTTATAGGGACAGAAAGAGAGTCAGATAGAGGGATAGATAGGGACAGACAGACAGGAACGGAGAGAGATGAGAAGCATCAATCATCAGTTTCTCGTTGCGACACCGTAGCTGTTCATTGATTGCTTTCTCATATGTGTCATGACCACAGGCCTTCATCAGACTGAGTAACCCCCGGCTCGAGCCAGTGACCCTGGGTCCATGCTAGTGAGCTTTTTGCTCAAACCAGATGAGCCCGCACTCAAGCTGGCAACCCCAGGGTCTCGAACCTGGGTCCTTCCGCATCCCAGTTCGACACTCTATCCACTGCGCCACTGCCTGGTCAGGCGCATATTTTAACATCAAAGCTGCCTGAGGCAATGGTTAACAGTTGGGGTAAACTATAGAACATAAAGCTTAAAAGGACAGCCTGAGGAATAAGATGTCCATGGGGGCTTTTAAAAACTCTGACATATTCCTATAATCCATGCAGAGCTGTTGGCTGTGTGTATGTTCAGAAAAGACTTGAGAAGGCAATAATCTCTCAGCTCTGACTGAAGCTCTGTGCAAGCAAGACAGGAAAGTTGAGGCAAAGTTATAACTGCCTGGCTGAGGCATGCGCCAATACATATATAAAGCCACCCAGCAAGGAGAGGGAAATCTACTGGTACTGTGAGATTAAACCTGGAAATCTCTGTTTGATCATTAGCTGACCATTAAGTTAACTTCAGTGGTCATCATGACATAGAATATAGGCCTTGCAAAATTAGTTCAATGAAGTTCCCTAAATAAATAACCACTGCAATAAGCAGCACTAGCAACAAATCCTATAGAGGGGGCAGAATCTGACTTCCAGAGTTGCCACATTATATTATTTGACACGTTTTTAACAAGAGTTATGAAACATGAAAAGAAACAATAAGAAAATATGATCCTATATGCACAGAGGAAAAATAAACCATAGCAACTGTTGCTGAGGAAGCCCAGAAACTAGAATTACCAGACAAATACTTTAAATCGGGTATTTTACATGTGTTCAAAGAACTAAAGGAAACCATATCTAAAGAATGAAAGGGAAGTTTGAAAATAGAGTCTTACACAGAGATAACCAATAAATAGAAATTATATAAATGAACCAAGAAGAAAATTACTGAATTGAAAAGTATAATAATTCAAACAAACAAAATGCTGGAGGGGGATCAAGAGCAGATTTGAGCAGTCTGAAGAAAGAATCAGCAAACTTGAAGATAAGTCAGTTAAGATATTTGAAGAAATAATGGCCGAAAACATGCCAAATTTGATGAAGAAAAAACAGCTATTTATTTTGTTGGTCAAATAAGTTTGTAAATATGATATATATGTTTGCTCACTTATAGTTTGCATTGGGTGTGGGGGACAGGCTGTAAACAGGCAGGATTGTTATAGGCTTAGTTTTAAGACTAAGCTTTTCCCCACACCCTTGACTATTGCATGATAGCGGTGGTGCACTCTCATGAGGAATCCCATTATGCCTCAGATAAGTGACTTTGTATCAGAGACTTCCTTGTTTGTATATTGGATTAAAGGTTTGGATTTCAACATCAGTGGTCCCCAACCCCCGGGCTGCGGACCAGTCCTGGTCCATGGGCCATTTGATAATGATCCGCAGAGAAAGAATAAATAACTTACATTATTTCCGTTTTATTTATATTTAAGCCTGAATGAATGATGTTTTATTTTTTAAAAATGACCAGATTCCCTCTGTTACGTCCGTCTAAGACTCACTCTTGACGCTTGTCTCAGTCATGTGATACATTTATCCGTCCCACCCTAAAGGCCAATCTGTGAAAATATTTTCTGACATAAAACCGGTCCGTGGCCTAAAAAAGGTTGGGGACCGCTGTTCTACACTATAAAATGGGGCAGACCAGGAGTTTGTTCTCTCTCTGTTCCTGAGATTAGCATTAGAGGGAAGAGGAGAAGAAGCCAAAATGGAGGAGTGCTGAAGGAGAAGCCAGTTTGTGCAGAGTTTGTGCTGAGAGAAGGAGATGGGGAACAGAGGTGAAAAAGGCTGGTGAGCTAGAAACCTTTGATTCTAGGAAACTCAGATAAGTCAGTGGCTTTGGGAGCCCTTAATGGAAAGGGAAGTGTTTTCCCACTGTGTGTATTTCTTGTCCGCTGGTGCAAACTAGGATAAAGATGATGGTCCACAAGTTCTTGGGTCCATTGTTTCATTACCATCTGTCCGAATCGAATGCGAACCAGGCAGCTGTGATGGTAGCCGTGGCTACTGGCTTTACATTATACATCTAAGAAACTCAATAAACTTTAGGATAAATATAAAGAGATCCCCATCTAGACACATCATAATCAAATTTTCCAAAGACAGAGAAAGCAGCAAGAGAAAAGGGATTCATTATGTATAGGGGATTGATGAGATTAACAACTGATTTCTTATTTAAAAACAAAAACGCCTGACCAGGCAGTGGCGCTGTGGATAGAAGGTCAGCCTGGGATGCTGAGGACCCAGGTTTGAAACCCTGAGGTCTCCGGCTTGAGTGCAGGCTCACCAGCTTGAGCATGGAGTTGCTGGCTTGAGTGTGGGATTATATACATGAGCCATAGTCTCTGGCTTGAGCCCAAAGGTCACTGGTTTGAAGCCCAAGATCACTGGCTTGAGCACAAGGTTACTGGCTTGAGCAAGAGCTTACTTGTGCCCTGGCCGGTTGGCTCAGTGGTAGAGCATCGGCCTAGCATGCAGAGGACCCGGGTTCGATTCCCGGCCAGGGCACACAGGAGAAGCGCCCATTTGCTTCTCCACCCCTCCGCCGCACCTTCCTCTCTGTCTCTCTCTTCCCCTCCCGCAGCCAAGGCTCCATTGGAGCAAAGATGGCCCGGGCGCTGGGGATGGCTCTGTGGCCTCTGCCCCAGGCGCTAGAGTGGCTCTGGTCGCAACATGGCGACGCCCAGGATGGGCAGAGCATCGCCCCCTGGTGGGCAGAGCATCGCCCCATGGTGGGCATGCCGGGTAGATCCCGGTCGGGCGCATGCGGGAGTCTGTCTGACTATCTCTCCCTGTTTCCAGCTTCAGAAAAATGCAAAAAAAAACAAAAACAAAAAAAACTTACTTGTTAGCCAGAGCCCCCCACCCCCACCCCAGTCAAGGCACCTATGAGAAAGCAATCAATGAACAACTGAGGTGCCACAACAAAAAATTGATGCTTCTCATCTCATTTTCCTGTCTGCCTCTCCCTCAATGAAGAATTGATGCTTCTCCCTTCCTGTCTGTCTGTCCCTGACCATCTTCTCTCTCTGTTTCTCTCTGTCTCTCTCTCACTAAAAAAACTAACCAAACAAAAAAACATGGAGGCCAGATGCAGTGGGATGACATTCACAGTGACGGAAGGAGTAAAAGAACTGCGAACCAAGAGTTCTATATTTGATAAAAACTATCCTTCAAAAATGAAGAAATTCCTCAGTCTGAAAAAGAGCACCTTCAAAATATTCACAGCTAGTCCTGGCTGGGTAGCTCAGTTGGTTACAGTGTCATCTCAATATGCCAAGGTTGCAGGCTTGATCCCCAGTCAGGGCACATGCAAGAATCAACCAATGAATGCATAAATATGTGGAACAACAAATCAGTCTCTCTCTCTCTCTTCCCCTTTCCCTTACTTTCTCTAAGAAATCAATTAATTAAAAAATATTCACAGCTAACATTACACTTAATAGTAAAAGACTGAAAAATGTCCCCCTAAGATCAGGAACAAAACAAGGGTGTTTGCTCTTACCATTCATATTCAAGATTATATTAGAAGTTGTAATGAGATCAGTTAAACAAGAACAAAGAAATAAAAGGCACCTAGATTGGCAAAGAAGTGGTGAAACTATTTTTATTGGTTGATGACATGATTTTATTTATGTACATAAGAAAACTCTAGAGTCCAACAAAAACAAAACAAAAAACCCGTGAAATCAATAAATGAGTCAAGCAGATTTAATTAGTATTAAACTAATAAATGATCTTGCAAGATACAAGATCAGTATTTTAAGAATAAGTTGTATTTCTATATACTAATTCTGAAAAATCCAAAAATAAAATGAAGAATATAATTTTCATTTATAATAGCATTAAAAAGAATAAAAAATAGATAGATTTAATCAAAGATGTGCAAGACTTACGTAAACACTGAAAACTGTAAAACATTGTTGAAAGAAATTAAAGGAGAACTAAATAAAGGAAAGACATCTCGAGTTGATGGACCAGAAGATTTAATTTTGTTAATGTGGCAATACTATCCTTATGATCTACAGATCCAATGCAACTCTTATAACAATTTCAACTGCCTTTCTGCAGAAATAGACAAACTTATACTAAAATTTATATGGAAATCCAAAGGATCCAGATAACCAAAACAATCTTGAAAAAGAACAAAGATGGTGGACTGATAATTCCCAATTTCAAAACTTACTACAAATCTACAGTTAATCAAGATAGTGTAGTACTGGCATAAGAATAAAAATATATAGATAGATCTGGAATTATCAATAGATTGCATGTCCAGGAAGAAACCCGTATATTTAGGGTCAGTTCATTTTGACAAGGGCACCCAGACCACTTAATGGGGAAAGAATAATCTTTTCAACAAATGGTGCTCAGACAACTGGATCTCCATATGCAAAAGATGAAGTTGGACCCCACCTTCATACTATATACAAAAAATAAACTCCAAAGAGATCAAAGATTAAATGTCAGAGCTAAACCTATAAAACTCAGAAGGAAATATAGGTGTTTTAATGCCATCACCGTGCGTTAAACATTTCCATCAAGGAAATTGAAACTCTCATACTTTGCTGATGGGAATATAAAATGATGAATTCTATGTTATCTGAATTATGTATATCTCAACTTAAAAAAAAAAAGATTATTCTGGCTGCATGAGTGGGCTATAATGGAGACTGGGAGATCTAGTCTAGGGATGAGCTGATGGAGCACTAAGGCCCAAGGCGGTGACGGCTTTAAAGGTGAGAAGGCCCAGGACAGGAATCTGTTGAAGAGGCTGGCCTCAGCAGGAAGAGGCCCACCTGCCACACTAAGGCAAGAAGAGAGAAGGGATATGGGTACAGGAGTGAGCATTTTAGAAAATTAGGTCAGTCTTTTGGTTTGGTACATAAAGGATTGTGAAGCATTGTGAGCCGAGGATCCTGGGAAGCTTCAAATAGGTGTGGGCAAGCAGAGAGCATGGCTTTGGCTTCCAGGAAAGTCACGGGGCCCTGGGACTACATGAGCGCTGCTGGTCGGGGAAGCAGTCCTCTTACATTGTACACAACAGTGATTTTTAAGTTGGAATATGAGGAAACTTGAGAAATTCATTTTATTATTATGGCTCAATAATATAGGCCATGGCCTGGTTATAATGAATGTTTGTTTTATGAAATTAAAGTGACTGATTAGTCAAGAATTGGCATTGTATTTTACAATCACAATTTAATTTTGAATTGGGTATATGCCAATGCATTAATAACAGAGTAAAAGGTAGAATTAATAATAATGAACTTTCATGGTTTAATTGATAGATTTTTTTTTATTTATCTTCAGTGTCTCACTTGGTTTCTAGTAACCATGTGTAGTAAGTTTTATTATTTCCTCATTCATTTTATATAAGGACATGGAGACTTAGGGAGTTAACACTTTTCTAAGCAGCCTGAATCCAGGTCTTCTAAATCTCATGTTCTTCCCACTATTACATCATGAATCAAGCAGAATACTTTTTCTATTTATTCAAATTCTCAGAGTATGTTGCCAAGGTATCTTTTTCCAGAAAGTCTATTTTTGTGAAATACCTTTGATGCTTGCCCATTCTAATGTCTACTGAAAATAACAATTTTTTCTGTTTATATTAATGCTAATTGTAGAAAATCTAGAATAACACTTTAAAAATTCCACTATGTAGTTCTTTCTGATGTCTTCCTTAAAAGATACACACACACACACACACACACACACACACACACACACTTCTTTTTACTTTAAAAGAAGTTATACTATAAACAGTTTTTCCACTAATATGATGTTGTGAGAAGTGGCATAGCATATGGTGAAGGTTAATTAGACCCTAGAACAGAAGACAACACCCCTTTCGCTGTGTGCCCTTGTGAATGCTACTTAACCTTTTTAGTACAAAATAGTTTTACTCAAACCTTAAGTATAAAATATGGTATATCCTATGTACTATGTACTCTCCTCTGATCCCAGGTGATCTGTTCTTGGGATCAGGAACTGCTCTGTGTCTAAACATGTCTGCTCCCTCTCCCACTGGCCAGCAGGGTCCTTGCCTTGAGTCCATCTTGCTCATATCCTCTGATCTCTTGCCCTCTGACACCCACTCCAACAAGTGAGCTCCTCAGAGGCAGCCCCTTTACAGTCTTTGTATGATCTTCCTGACATGGCCTGTGGGTCTGCAAGCATATAGTCGATGTGAACTTGCTGTGCTATTTCACTTACCATATACCTTGGATATTGTTTATGTCAGCACATACAGCCCTGCCTTGTTTTGTTGTTTGTTTTAAAATTGCACATAGGGGAAGGCTTTTAAAAGCATGCCACAAAGCCTAGAAGCTATAAAGGAAAAGTTGGTAGATTTGGCTACATAAAAATTAAAAGCTTTAGTGCAGGCCCTGGCCAGTTGGCTCAGTGATAGAGCGTTGGCACGGCGTGTGGATGTCCTGGGTTTGATTCCCAGTCAGGGCACACAGGAGAAGCGCCCATTTGCTTCTCCACCCTTTCCCCTCTCCTTCCTCTCTGTCTCTCTCTTCCCCTCCTGCAGCCAGGGCTCCATTGGAGCAAAGTGGGCCTGGGCACTGAGGATGGCTCCATGGCCTCCGCCTCAGGTGCTAGAATGGCTCCAGTTGCAATGGAGCAACGGCCCAGATGGGCAGAGCATTGCCCCCTAGTGGGCATGCCAGGTGGATCCCAGTTGGGTACATGTGGGAGTCTGTCTCTCTGTCTCCCTGCTTCTCACTTCAGAAAAATACTTAAAAAAAAAAAAAAAAAAAAAGCTTTTGTACAAGAAGATACTATAAAAAAAGTTAAAAGACAAAACACCCTCCGTATTCACCTGGGCCTCCAACATTGCTCAGTGATCCTCTTTTGTGCCCTCACCCCTTTCTCAACAGTGACTATTTCATACCTTCTTGCTCCTCAGAGCTCCAACTCCATCCCTCCCTGCTCGCTTGTCTTCTATTTCATACAGAAAACCAAAGTCTCCAGATGCAAATGCTCTGTTTCCCACCATAGAGCCTCTAAATGTATTTGAGTTCAACCCCATCCATTCCACCTCCTACCTGATAAAATGCAAGGGGTCTCTCCTCCTGTCTGAAACTGCACAGCCTGGACCCCATCCCATTTGCCTCGATAGGCCCATTGCTCTATTAATTACCTGAGTCAGAAAACTAGAAGTCAGCTTGGAGTACCAGCACTGCACTCTCACCCTGTCCGTTACCATGTCCTGCTGGGTTTTACCTTATAGGTATGTCCTGATTCTTTCTCTCCTGTCTTTCCTTTCTTCAGTGCTCAGGACCAGGCCTCATCATCTCATGCCGGGGCCTCACTGGTCCCTGCTTTCATCTTGGCCATCCTTGGAGCTGTCCTCCGCACAGCTGCCAGTGGTACATCAAAAACTCAGACCTGCTCGTGTCTCCTGCTAAACACCTTTCACTGATCACCTGCCTCCTCCATTAGTTGTACTGTCTGCTATAGTATGGGGGTAAGAGCGGTGTGTAAAGAACCCCTGGTTGGTGAGGGAGCGCCTGTAATTTGGAAAAGCTTCCCCATTCCATTCGAGCCACAAACCTCAGGGTAGTCTTGTAATGCAAGGCTCTTTCCTCTGTGACCCTCGACTGCCCAGCCCTCCAGACTCACCTGCCAGCATTTCTTGCCTTGGACTTTATGTCATATAACTACTCCACTTCTTCCAAGAACACGCCTACCACCCTACTTCTTTGGGGCCTCTAATGCTCATCTTCCAAAACTCAGCTCAGGCATCATTGCCTCTGAGGCCCAGGCTGAGTAAGTGATCCCCATTCTGGGAAGTCCTAGCATTCTGCACAACCTATGTGCTTTGCTGAGCAATCTGGTGGTCTGGCTGCCTCTTAGGAGGCTGGTTGGGGGCTATCTGACTCTAGAATGTGGAACACATATCACTACGTGGGCCCTAGCTTTGGGCTCTACCAACTAATTCTGGGGTAGTAGGGAAGATCCCGCTTTCTTCCTTCAGAGCACTTACCATGATATTGAAAGTATCAATATGTTAAAGTGATTTATTGTGTTTGCCTCCCCACCACACTGGAAGCATGCTGACAGCAAGGACTATGTCTTGTTCTTCACACAGCCTGGCACATTTCTTGTGCACAGCTGAGCCGAAAAGGACCTTGGCAAACGACAGTTTAATAATGTTTTCTTGGTCATTGTACCAGAATGGATGATCATAAAGACAATTTATGAAATGTAATTAGGATAAATGTAAATTCCTGTAGCTATATACAAAAATAACAGGCATGTTAATGTCAGCAGGCAAGTGGGGCTTTGCAGCAGTGCATGTGAGAAAAGATGGAATTTTCCGTGACAAAGCCTCGGCATGGTTCTCAGTGCAGTGAGGCTGCAGGACGTCCCTGGAATCTTGGTCTTCTGTGCTGGTGTCCCCAAGATGTTCTGTCATTGTCTCCCTTCTCTCTTGTGTCTTCAGTTATTTCCTCTTCCATCTTTCCTCTCATTCTATAAATATGTCTCTGTATCTCTCTTCCCCAACCTTTAAAACCCTCTGCCCTATCCTGCCTTTTCCTTGGGCCTCCCTCTGTTCTTTCCTTTCATACTCTTGAGAGAAGGGACTAAACTCACTGCCTCGTTCTCACCATCCATCCTTCACTGCCTTTGCTTCCAGAGTACCACTTTCTCTTGGTTCATCCTTCCCTCTTCTTCCTTCCTCTCTGGAGATAACTTTACTCAAAAGCTGGAGGCCCTTCAGAGTGATCCAGCTCTCCATGTCTGATTTCATGCACCGTGATGTCATTGAATATAGCGCCCCTCCTCTACCTGACTGTGGCTCTTCTGCCTACTTGTTCCCTTGGGTCCATCTGCTCCTCAGTGGCCTACCTCCATCACCCATCTCCCTTCTGTTGCTTGTTCCTACCCATTCTGTCTCTTCTGCCTATGAGCATGTGCAAATCTTCCCATCCCTACTGCCTCCTTGGATTTTTCCACCCCTTAAGAACTTTTTGTGACCCTCTGCCCTTCACCACCAGGCTTTTCCAAAGAGAAGTCCACCCCCCTGCCACCCTCTTGCCCCCTCTCACCAGACACTCAGTGTCATACAGCTTGAGTGAGGCCTGATTTACTCTGTGGCAGCTGCTCCCCAAGTGGCATTAGGAACCTAACCAGCACTTTTATTTTTTTCAGAGGTAGAAGATGTGAGCCATAGAAGAAATGGGCTCAGGAAGCAAGTTACAGCAAAAGAAGGGCCCTTAGAGGCTTAGGGAGGGGGGAGAGATTGAGAAAGTGAGAGAGAGAGAGCAAGCACACCCTGGGAAAGAAAGGGGGTGGGGAAAGGTATGGGCATGCTCCATAGAGAGCTGCTGAACCTAACCAGCATTTTAGTGCCTTTCCTCCCCTTCTCCCCCAGTTCGCATCCTCAGGGATCACCCTGCAGGATTTGGCCAACTCCTTCTCCTTCTAGGGCAGTCCCCAGTCCTCATCTTCTCCTCCCTGTTGTCTCTTTGTGCTTTCTCAGGTTTCTGCGCTGGCTGCTTCTCCCATCCTAGCCGGAGGGTTTCCTGATGCTCTGTCCTTGGTCATTTTTCTTAACATTTCCCCCACTGCCCACAAGGAGGTGGCGAAAGGTGCTGAGAAGACTGAGGATGGGAAAGTTCTTTGCGTTGGGCTGGTGGTATTGGTTTGCTATTGTTGATATTTTATAATGGTTTGAGGGATTCCTTAGGGTACAAAGAAGAGAGTTGGAAGGAGACCAAGACCTCATGTTGGTTCTGCTCTTTTCTGGGTATGCCCCAAACATTTTTTGCCATGGTTTTTCTCTAACTGTTGTGTTCTCGCCCCACTCGTGACCTCTGTGGCATTCCATAATGTTCCCCTTACAAATCCAATATGATGTTGTAGTCCTTTTACCAAGTACTGTAGTTTATATTTTTTACCAGGACACGGGCTATTTTGAGATCAGGACTTGATATTTTATACCCCCTGGAGCACTTAACAGCGATTCTTGCATAGAGTGGTACTCTATAAGAGCTTCCTCAGCTGCATCAGCTAATGGGAAGAGCTTGACTTTTAGATGTAAACAGATCTAGATTCTGATGGTGATCCAGGCCTTGGTCTTGTATCCATTAGTTGGGCACATTGCTTACCTTTCTATATAATTACAGTAATTGTGAGGATGAAATAAGACAGTAGATGGTCAGAAGATGCAGGTACCCTCCCCTTCCTGAGATGGGAAGGAGTGGGGGGGGCACCAATGTGGGGACCCTAGGACACCCAGTGAAACCAAAGCCAAGCATTTTTGCAGACTTCAGGATTTGTGGGGAAGCCATTTGTAAGACATAACACAGGATCCTCCAATGGATGATCTACAGTTTCAGCCCTGGGACTGGTCAGAAGTAGGAGGAGACAAAACGACCTAAATTATCTAAAGCAGCTTCTGAGGACATACTGATGGTATCACTTGATGTGTCTCTGCCCGTAAATGACTGGCCAGTGGCTGGAGTTTTATTGCACTTGTTGTGGCCCCTTTAACCTTCACGCAGTCCTGCCTTAGCTTCCTTTTCTGTTCTTTTTATAGGTTTTTCCCTGCCCGCTTCCCTCCCTTGGACCCCTATTACGTGCATGAACACCAGCACACCTACCTAGCTGCCCCCTTCTTGGCTTTCCTTACCTCAGAGTTAAGTTGCTGGGGGAGAGCACTCCAAGTCCTTCTCTCAAGTCCGGCAGTTCCTCAGATGGCATCACACTACGTGGTTGTGGAGTCGGGCACATGTGTACTCCACCTGCAGAATCATTTGACAATGAGGAAGAGGCTGGGAAGGCACCTAGCAGATCTATTTGGAGTGATCCAGGATGTTATTCCTTAGAATTAAAGTGCCCTAGTTTGTTTCAAGTTTCTGCTATCCGGCAACATTTAAGATGTTGCTCCTTTTTCCTTAGAAAAATGCTTCAGGGAATGCCCTCGAACATGGCTCATGGGAGGATTTCTCTAGGATAGATGCCCACGGGTTAGAGGATATGTGTATTTCAAATTTTATTAGCTCCTGCCAGATTGTCCAGTTCAAAGACTGTGCTGCCGCAGAAAAATTAATGGTGTCATCATTTCATATCTTGCATTAGAAGTTCTTCTCATTGCTAAAGTTATAAACTGATTTTTCTGTATTTATTCTGTTTGGCTCCCCTCACTCCCCATGAGACCTTTTTTCATTGTATAGGTGCCCCCTGAGCAGTCTGATTTGCTTTTGTTTTGTTTTGTTTTGGTTTTGTATTTTTCTGAAGCTGGAAATAGGGAGAGACAGTCAGACAGACTCCCGCATGCGCCCGCTGGGATCCACCCGGCACGCTCACCAGAGGGCAATGCTCTGCCACGACCAGAGCCACTCTAGCGCCTGGGGCAGAGGCCAAGGAGCCATCCCCAGCGCCCAGGGCCATCTTTGCTCCAGTGGAGCCTTGGCTGCGGGAGGGGAAGAGAGAGACAGAGAGGAAGGGGGGGGGGTGGAGAAGCAAATGGGCGCTTCTCCTATGTGCCCTGGCCGGGAATCGAACCCGAGTCCCCCGCACGCCAGGCCGACGCTCTACCGCTGAGCCAACCGGCCAGGGCCTGATTTGCTTTTGGACTTATGTCCACTCCTATGCTGTTGTCATATTTTGTGTGTTTGTGCTTTTTAAAAAAGGTTGTGGAAAAAATATATAAAATAAAAAATTCCATTTTAACTATTCTTAAATGTACACAGTTCAGTGACATTAATCATTCATAGTGTTGTACAATAATCACCACTATTTCCAGAATTTTTCATCAGCCCAAATAGAAACTCAGTGCTCGTTAAGCTTCCTATCCCTATCTCACCCCATTCCCTGCTATTCTACTCTCTGTCTCTGTGAATTTGCATATTCTAGATGTTTCAGATAAGTGGAACCAACAATATTTGTCCTTTTGTGTCTGGTTGATTTTACTTAGCTTAATGTTTACAAGGTTCATGCACACTGAATCATGTATCAGAACTTCATTTCTTTTTATAGCCAACTAATTTTCGGTTGTATATATACCGTATTTTGCTTGTCCATTCATCAGTTCATAGACACTTGGGTTGTTTCCACCTTTTGTTTATTGTGAGTAATGCTGCTGTGAACATATGTCTACCAGTATCTGTTTGAGTCCCTGTTTTCAGGTCTCTTGGGTATCTAACTAGGAGTGGAATTGTTGGATCATATGGTAATTCTATGTTTAACTTTTAGTGGAGCCGCCAAACTTTTCTACAGCGGGCACAGAGGAGGTATTTGACTCCCTTCATTGTTAGTAAAAGAGCAGCTCCTGAGGCCTGTTCTTCCTCCAGTTTTGTATTATTTACCCTACCCCTGAAGCCAAGCACAGAACTTGGCACATGGTGGTCCCAAGAGAAGGTTGGCTTGGTTGGATGGATAGATGGACAGATGAACTCCAGACCACTGGATGATTGAGATTGCCCCCAATGGTATAACAGGACAGCAGAAAGCAATGCGGTGCTGTGGAAAGAGCCTGCAGCCATAATTGTGGCGAATGAATGCAACGAGAGACATGGATTCTGTTTCTAGATGAGCCCTTAGTTTCTCTGTGCCTCATTTAGCTCAAAGGCGATTGTACTCCTGCTGCACAGGATGCTGAGACATGAGATCTGGATGTGAAAGCCAAAGACACCCACCACCGTTAGGTATTGCAGACTTCCACGTGTGCCCCAGCACTCAGAATAGGGCCTGGCGCGTCGGTTAAATGATTTCTTGCGTGCCTTCATTCATACATTCCGCCACTATTAATTGAGTGCTTGCTCTGTGCCAGGCGCTGTTGTGGAGCCTGTGATTCAGCTGGGAACAAGAGGGAGAAAAGCCCTGGTCTCATCAATCACTCAGTGGTCCAAAAACGAGTCCCAAGAGACAACTCCCTTCCTTATTCTTTTGGCACCAACGCTAGACTTTTTTGAAAGCACAGCAAGAAATGCTGGTGGAGAGCTTATATTTCAAGGAGGTGTTTCCAACTTCAAGGAGAAAAATGGATTTTAAAATGTAGAACAAAGACTAGGCCTGGTACTTTGCAAGTCAAGCAGCTTGACACTCCATGAGGGGAACCTTTATGGGGTTTCTGTGTGAAGAAGAAAGAGAAAAGGTTCCAGGTATTTCCCCCATTGTCACCTTCAAGGAAAAATGAGTGAGCTGTTGCCTCCATGCCTCTTCTTGCTGGAGTTGGGGGGGGGGGTGGCAGGACTGTCACCAGGCTCTCTACAACACCAGGTATAACTAGAAATGGTGCCAGGTGACATCTTAGCCCCACTTGGAGATAGAAGTCTGTTGATCTGTTTTAGTCACTGAGCCCTGCCCCCCAGGAGCCCTCCAAGGTGGCCCAGGAGCTCATAGCCACTGAACACAGATCTCACATACTTGCTGTCAATCTTCATATTTAATCCTCTTCACAACCCTTGATAATCTCCGGAAAACAGGGTAAGGGAGAGTAAGAACATCAGTTGAGGACTGGGGTCACATCTATATTCATGATAAAGCCAGAATCCTTGTTTTTACCAGGATGCTAGTTGAGCCAGATCCTAGGAGCCAAGCAAAGAGAGGAGAAGCCAGGTTGATGGGGCAAGAATTGACAAGAGACTCTATGTAGTAAAACCTGTTATACCCACAAGGGCAGATTTTATTATTTATTAATGAACATAGCAATAAAGGGACCCTTTTGAAGCTCAGAATGTTTTATGAGCACTAATAGTTCCTAAGTACTTTCACATGTTATTTTGCACTTGATCCTTATAATAACTTCTTATAAGATCCAAGTTTTTATACCCATTTTATGGACAGAAAAACTGAGGCTTACAGAGGGTAAGATGCCTCAAATTGCATGACTAGTCTGTGCGTGAGGCCTGATGTGTGTGTGGGGTCTGACAATGTTAGGCAATAGTTTTATCAAGTATTTCACTCCCAATGGGCTCTCTGGGCACAGGTGACCCCAGCCTGGGGGAGGGGCAGGAATTTCTTTACTTAATGAGGTCCCAGTTTATTTTTCCCCCAATCCTTTATTACTCAAATCATGTATTCTAGTGAATGCTATTGACCTATATGTGTTATTTACCCGTCTTTTCTCTAGGACAGGAAATAAACTTTACCTCTATACTGTTGCCATTTATTAAAAAGATTGTCACCTCTAGTGATGCCAATACATTTAGAAATGGCAGAATTTTTCCTGCACATATACTTCAAGGACCTCACCTGATGTTTGGGAGAGCTTCTTGCCCTGGGCTGGGCTTTGGAATGAGGCCCTGTCCCTGAGCTAGAAGGTTCAGCTGGCCCAAGCAACGGCACCAGAGCTAGAGATGTACGGAGTGCGCTGTGGGTGCCAGCCTGCCCAGGAAGGCTTCACAGAAGTGGCAAGCATGAGTGTATTTTTCTGCCAGACAGAGAGAAACAGAGAAAGGGACAGAGGTGGCCTTGTAGGGAGACGTGTGTAAAGGCTCTGTGGCAGAAGTGACACGGGGTGAGGTTGGAGGGACAAAAGCCAAAGGAAAGCCCAGGGGACCCCCTTGAAAGTTGTGGGTCGGGAAGTCCTGGGACTTTTAAGGAAGGGTGACCTGCCTATTTCTGAATGACCCCTGAGGCGGCAGATGGGGAATCTGAAGATGAGGCGACCACTAGCATCTCACCACCTAAGCCCAGGATCCCACAACAGAAACGGACTCTGGCCCCAGAATCTCTGCTGAGGCCTGCTGTGGTGCTCAGCTTTGGAGGATTTCAGAGGGGCGGGAGCAGCCTTGAGGGAGGCGAACAGGTGTGGAAAGAGTGGGCTTCAGACGACTTTGACCGGGGCCAGCTATGTGAGGGTGGCAGGTGGTAAGAGCTTAGGGAATTCTGGCTCCTCTCCAGGCGCCTCCCCTGCAGGATCCCTGCTGAACCTCCCCTCCTTGCACATGTGCAGTCCTGCTTCTAACACCTTTGTCGTCACTTCCTGCAGGAAGATGTCCTTGACCTGCTGACCCTTTCCCCACTGCCCCACCTCCTCCTTGGTGCTCCCTGGGCACCTGCAATCTTCTTGTGGAGGTAACCTTCACATTGTCTTGAAATAATCTGGTCTGAGACCTCAGCATTATATGTCTCAGTAGATAGCACTTAGCTTGGTATTATGCAGACAGTGTACATTCAATAAAGGTTTACTGAATAGAACTAGAAGGGAGAGTTCAGGGGTATCAAGGGCAGAGGAGCGGTCAGGAGTCAGGCATGTATTAAGGAAGTGATGGGTGGAGGATGGCCTGTGCAAAACAGGGTGACAGCTGGCAGAGAGGTCAGATTTTAGAGGGCTCTGGGCCTGATTCAGTGGGCAGCCAGAGGAACAGAACACACACATGCATGTGTATGCATACCCAGTCTGATTGATTAATTATAGGGAATTGGCTCTCACTGCCATTTGTTAGCTAGTGACCCCAGGAAAGCTAGGGTATAATTTAGTCCAAGTCAGGGCAGCCAGTGATGTAAGTCCCAGTCCAAGAAGACTGATGTTCCAGCTCAAGTAATCAGGAGGAAGAAGAACTGAATTCTCCCTTCTTTCACCTTGTTCTGCCAGGCTCTCCGCACTAGGTGATACCCACCCACAGAGGGAGGACAGTCTCTGTACTCAGGCCACCAATTCAAATGCTAATCTCATCCAGAAACACTCTCACAAACATACCCAGAAATAATATTTAGTCAAATACCTGGGTACCCGGTGACCCGGTCAAGTAGACAAGATTAGCCATCACCACTAGGATGGGTAATCTCATCAGCAACACAATGAGCACATCCTGCAAGCCCTGCTGTTGGCTTCCATTTTTATGAACCCCTTTAACACTCAAGAGTAGGTATCACCCATTTCTAGGAAGAGAAACTGTGTTTCAACATTCACACTTAAATGGGGCAAAACCTCGTTACATTCATCCTTGGCAGGCGTTGGGTAGTGAATACAACATTCTGTAACTTTACCTTTTTTTTTTCACCTCAGGCCTTCTGTGGCTTCCTACTCTATCCTACTCTCATATACTATATTAAATTATTATTATTGACAATAATAACTAATATGTGTATGGTACTATAATAGAACCAATAGCTAACTTATACAACACTAGGTATCCCAGGCAGTTTTCTAGTGTTTTATGTACATTAACTAGCCTTGTTGTGTAGAAGGGGGAAACTGAGACACAGAGGTTGAATGACTTTCCCAAGGCCACATGTGGACAGGGTTCCATCCCAGGGTCTCATCTGACTTTCCTAGTGAACTCTGCCCAAGGCCATACAGCAAGGGAAAGCTGGAAATAGGACTTGAACTTGGGGATTATGATTTAAAAGTCTCTCTTCATTCAGCCTCCCCACTCTGCCTCTGGAATCCGGCGCTATTTTCACTGTGAGAAGGGTTCTTGAAGGCCCTCTCCTTCTCCCTCCTCATGCAGACCCCGTGCTCACAGGTGCCCCCTGCCCCGCTCCGCCTGTGTCAGCAGCTGCCTCCTGCTAAATGGTGTTTGCACAGAGTCCGTGTTGTGGCACTTAAAAAGAAATGTGTGGGATGAACAAGCACCTAAAAATAACTCAGGATCAATTTTGGGGGGGGAGGGGAGGAAAAAGGTTGTGTTTTCTCTTCCCTCTTCTCCCTCCCTCCCTCCCTTTGCCCCTAAGGCCCATAAATTGCTGCTGGTTGACAGCTGGGCCAGGCTGGCTTCCTGTAAGGCTGTAATAACATAGAATTAGCCTGGCTGCTGCCCTCTCCAGGGCGGAAATGCTGGTTCTTGGTCACTACAGACATCTCTTGAGTTGATGCTTCCTGCCCTGGTCCACACCCCTGGGACAGGTCTTTGCTTATTAGAAACTGGGCCCAGACAGATTCCTGGACTTGTCTACCTGGGGAGGGGCAGTGGAAAATCCTCTCCAAGTGAGAGGCTGGCAGCCTCTGGGCTGGGCCATTTGAGGGTGCCCGAAATTCCTGCCTTGGGGGAGGAGCTGGGCGGGCAGGGGCAGAGAGCTCTGGCAGCCTGAGCCCCTGAGCCGAGGTTTCCAGCCGTCTGCTGACTCAGGGACTTGGCTGAGCGGCTCCCATCCGTCTTGGTGCCTCTCACAGGCCTCTTTGCCCCCACCAGCCACCCACAGCCTGCCTGGAGAGGCTTTAGAAATCCATTAGATCTTTGCTGCCCAGAACCTTCCAGCTGAAAGTGGCAACCAGGCCACCTTTCTTCCTCAGCCTGTTGATCTTACAGAGTGGGTATGGGTTCTGGGAGTATGCTGGGTGTTTCCATGTAGCTCAGCCATACCAGGGGTGTCTTTTCCCCCTCTGATGTCAAATTTGTTTAACATTGGGGTGGGAATAGCAGTGTAAAGAGGGAAAAGAAGTCTACCGGGAGCAAAGAGGTCCTAGCTTACACTGAGTCGTTGACCAAGGAATGGAAAATTCCAGGTGGAAGCTCGGAAATTCCCAGTGTGGATGTGGCAAGGAAAGTGCCGTGCTCCTGTCTCCCACACCCCAAGCTTCAACCAGGACTGGGGCCAGGATTCCTGTGCCCTAACAGCAGTCTCAGTTGTTCCCAGTCTGCTGCACATCAGCGTCTCCCGGGGTAGCTTTTCAGTGCTGATTCCTAGGCTGGGCCCAGGCCAGGTACTTCAGCATCCCCGGGGCAGGGCCCGGGTTCCCCGGTGACTGCCGCATGCAGTTGGGGTGCAGAGCCCTCATTGGCAATTAACAGCCCCCATTTTCCTCCACCTTCTGCCTTGCTTTTTTTGTTTTTCCTCTTTTTTTTTTTTTTTTAAAATTTCTGAAGCTGGAAACGGGGAGAGACAGTCAGACAGACTCCCGCATGCGCCCGACCGGGATCCACCCGGCACGCCCACCAGGGGCGACGCTCTGCCCACCAGGGGGCGATGCTCTGCCCCTCCGGGGTGTCGCTCTGCCATGATCAGAGCCACTCTAGCCCCTGGGGCAGAGGCCAAGGAGCCATCCCCAGCGAGCAGGCCATCTCTACTCCAATGGAGCCTTGGCTGCAGGAGGGGAAGAGAGACAGAGAAGAAGGAGGGGGGGGGTGGAGAAGCAAATGGGCGCTTCTCCTATGTGCCCTGGCCGGGAATTGAACCCGGGTCCCCCGCACGCCAGGCCGACGCTCTACCGCTGAGCCAACCGGCCAGGGCCCCCCAGCATTATTTACTAAGCCCCTGGTATGTAGAACATGGTGCCAGGCATGGTGATGTCCACCTCCAAATTGAGAGAAATCAGAAGTTAAAAAGCAAGGCAGCCCTGGCCGGTTGGCTTAGCGGTAGAGCGTCGGCCTGGCGTGTGGGGGACCCGGGTTCGATTCCCGGCCAGGGCACATAGGAGAAGCGCCCATTTGCTTCCTCTGTCTCTCTCTTCCCCTCCCGCAGCCAAGGCTCCATTGGAGCAAAGATGGCCCGGGCGCTGGGGATGGCTCCTTGGCCTCTGCCCCAGGCGCTAGAGTGGCTCTGGTCGTGGCAGAGCGACGCCCTGGAGGGGCAGAGCATCGCCCCCTGGTGGGCAGAGCGTCGCCCCCTGGTGGGCGTGCCGGGTGGATCCCAGTCGGGCGCATGCGGGAGTCTGTCTGACTGTCTCTCCCCGTTTCCAGCTTCAGAAAAATACGAAAAAAATAATAATAAAAATAATGCTGGGGGCTGCTGTGATGACAATGATGACAATGATGACATTGATTTAAGTCACACTCCAAGGGCTAGAAACATTCAAAAGTGCTTTTCTAGAACATCATTAAGAAGTGTCCCATATAAATATTGAAGAGAAAGAAAGGATCAGTTTGAGAATTGTATTTAAGCTCCAAAGGGGGTTAAAAGCAAAAGTTCCCCTTATCCTATAGCCAGCAAAATGGCCCCTCTTCTGAGAGCTTTGCTGTATTCTCCCGGGCCTGGCCTGAGTTGAGTTCTCGTCCTTGGGACCAAGCGAGCTTCCCAAAAGGCTCTCCTGGCTCTTTTATCTCCCAAGTGATCCCCAAATCTGCATATCTGGGCCCCATCTGGCCAAGCTGCAGTGCGTCCATTGGATCTCCCTTGGCACATGGTCCACCAGCAGCGCAGACTTACTGTCGAGAAGACAGCAGTCCTCCCCCCGTTGCCCTGGAAAGCAGGACTCTTGTCCTGATTCTTCTTCACAGTACCACTTCTCCTCGTTCCCAGGGTCAGACCTTCCTCTGCCCCTCCTTCATCCCCACAGTTGGTCTCGTCCATTCCCTTGCTCTCTTCTTAAAACCCTGGCCCCCATTCAGGCTCCTGTCTTCCTGGCTCACCCTGCAGCTCACAGTCTGGTTCTTCTCCAGAGCCTTCCAGGCACCACTCCCAGCAGCTGGCCTCAAACACAGCTGGGCATGAGAGTCTGCAGGCTGGAGGGGCCGCGGAGCCATCTCTGAGCTCGCGCCCCACTGCTTGGCTCCTCAGCCCTCACCACGTGCTCCAGCTGTCCTCAGCCTGCGCTTCGAAAGGGAAGAGGCACTCAGGCCTGCTTCGCCTCTTGAGTCCGTATTTGCTCTTCCTACCTGGTGGCCTGTCTGGCTTTCTCTTGCTTCCATGGCAGAACCTAAAGTGTTATAGCTGTAACTCCCCATGAATCTGCCCAATGAGATGCCTTTGCTTCTGGCAAGGGTACACTTGGCTATTCCACTTGTCACACTGTTCCTTGTGATCAGCTCTGCTACCTGGCCTTCCTGCCTGCTGATCTTCCTCGCCACCAGCCTCCATTTACAGCTCTCCACACTCTGCCTTCCTGGAACCCTCGGGAGTAAAGTGGCATGTGCAGGTGCCCATGGCGCCTCCCGAAATGGATTCTGGGGAAGTCCCTGTTCATCCAGGTGAGCCAGCAGAGGCCTGCGAGTAGCTCTGCACTTCCTGCCCCATCTCGTCCTGCTGAACTGCCTGAGAATTCTGGGCACACTTCTGGTTTTCTCGATTTGAAACTGCTGTGTGCTCTTTATGTGCACCCATTCCTCTGAAGGGAAGAACAAGAACATTTCTGGGGAGCTTAGAAGCTACCGTAGCTGAACTCCGGATGGGAGCCTCTGGTAAGCAGGACTAAAAACAATTCTAGATTTTCAGGTTCAAAGATGGTAAAATCAGGGCTAAGGCACAGGTTCATACACACTTAGTGCCGGAGTGAGAGGGACACCCCGGACCTCTGCCCTTCCTCCTAGGAGACCCCTGGTTCTTTTGCTGACAGCAGGGTACCTTTCTAGACAACTGCTCTAGTGGGCTGCACTCCTGGGCTCCTGGCCAGGATCACCTTTATGTCCCTGGAACAACTTTAGTCCTGGAGGAGGCCTGGTAACAACAGATCACTTGACCTTTTCCAGCTCTAAGTGGCACTTCAGACCTCATCTCATTATTCATTTATGTTGCAGCTCCTTAGGGTCTCCAAGGACAGCACTGACATTCCCAGCTGGTGCCCAGAGAGTGGTCTGGGGCAGACGTGTCCCGGCTGATGGAGAGGCTCCCATGGCCTCGCTCCTAGAAAGCTAACAGATTGTCAGTGGGAGTGATCTGAGCCCTTGCTGTGCCCCAGTTTATCCCAGGAAGGTGGGCCACAGACACAGCAGGAAAGCAGGGAATCTGCAGGTAGCTGACTTGTAGTAATCACTGTCTGTGGGACTTGGGAAGTCCCTAGTCCCTGTGTAACTCAGCATCCACATCTATAGAGCAGGTGCCGTGAGCTGGAAGGATTAGACAGGACAACATAGGCAGAGCATCCAGTCTGGTGCCTGGCATGCTGCAGGTGAGTTCCTTGCTCCTGTAAACCCTGTGATGGACAAAGCACAACACAGGTGTTTATTAGGTTTAATGCAGGCTCAACAGTGCAGTTACTGTGATCATACATCCGTAACTAAGTCTTTATTGAGCGGGTGCTCAGAGGCCAGGCGAGAGCCCGTGAGGGGATTTGGCAGCCCTGTGCCTACTCAGTGCTGATAATGGAGACTTATGGAGATTACCACCCGTGCTCCTTTTGGGGCCATCTTGTGAATATCAACACATTTGTGGCAGATCTAGTTGAGAAGGAGAGCTGGTGGCCCATCAACAGGGAGCAAGGATTCCTGTAGGCACCTGCTAGCTATGGCATGAGCCCAGGATCTGATCAGATGATTTAAGCTACTGACAACCCAGAATCCATTTCGGGAGGCGCCATGGGCACCTGCACATGCCACTTACCACAAAGGATGAGGCTTCTGCAGCAGTTGTGGCAATTCCGAAACTGAGGTCCAGGGCTTGGTAGCAATATCGGGTAGGGTGCCGATGTGCCACCAACTGCCCCTGCCAGCCTGGGCTTTCCCAAGAGAATTGCTCAGCTTCACAGTTTATTGTTACCTGTCACCTCTACCTAGATACTGCTGAGAGCTTTCTAAAAAATGAATTTTGCATTTAGAAATCAAATAACTAGGACTCTGTATAAAATTAGAGGTATATTCCAAGAGGTCAAGAGTAAGATGTCTCAGTGGTCTCATCTGAAAGACTTGGCTAAAAAAATTTTGAGGTGGAAGCTGAACCTGTTTGTAACGTACAGCATCACTGGAGGAGGAGGGAAGTTTAATCCCCACCTAGCAGTTCACTCTCCTTTCCAGCGCTTAATTCTAGGGTCTCCCATCTACATTCTCTGCTTGCTTTTACTTCACTTCATACCCCCATGGCCATGTCCTAGTATCTCGTTCGTTGCTGACAGCTTCCTGCCTAAGCTGCCATCATTTTCTTTCTCTGTGGTGTTTAATAGTCAGTACCTAGGGGTTAGTGTGGGCTCGGGTCCAGACCACTGCTATAAAGGAGTATTGCAATAACGCAAGTTGTAATCTTTTTGCTGGTGCAGGGTCTTGCCTTCAATTTGTAAAAAAAAAAAATGTAACATCTGTGAAGTGCAATAAAGCAAAGCACAATAAAATGAGGTCTGCCTGTATTTATTTTTACTTCAGTTTAAGAATTTGGGGTACCTGGGATA
Source organism: Saccopteryx leptura (assembly GCF_036850995.1). NCBI lineage: Eukaryota > Metazoa > Chordata > Mammalia > Chiroptera > Emballonuridae > Saccopteryx > Saccopteryx leptura. Next base: position 191,524,892 of record NC_089506.1, read on the forward strand.
GTGCCAGATATCTCTAAAATATATGCCCGTTTAGGGTGTGCATGATGAAAAACTATGTTCAGGGGAAATGTTTAAACTACTTAAGGAATCATTTCTTAGGGCCCATTCTTGCATACCCACAGCAGATATACCTGCACAGCAGCACGCACAGCACACAGGGAAGGGATGGGATCGAAGTCCCAAGTGCCTAGTGTCTGGCTTTGAGAAGTTATGCAGACCACTTGGGGAAGGAGGAGAAGGTAGCAGAATTCATTGTACTCACAATTAATTCACAAGGTTTTAGAATAAAGAAAATCAACCCCATAAACAAAAGTTCACACTAATAATAGCAGTTTAAACTGCCTGCCAATCCTGCGAAGGGCAGGTATCACACAGGCAGGGTAGTGCCAGGTGCTAGGGACACCATATAGTGTGGCTCAGCATAAACCCATTGTAGGGGCTGTGAGTGGGGATTCTGGAATACACTGCCAGCCTATTAGCTGTGAGGCACTGGGATAGTCACTTAACCTTTCTGGGCCTTGGTTCCTTATCTGTAAAATAAGGATAGTAACAGTAACACTTAGTGTACAGGGTTGTTGTGGGGATTAAAAATATAATACTTGCGGCCCTGGCCGGTTGGCTCAGCGGTAGAGCGTCGGCCTAGCATGTGGAGGACCCGGGTTCGATTCCCGGCCAAGGCACACAGGAGAAGCGCCCATTTGCTTCTCCACCCCTCTGCTGCGCTTTCCTCTCTGTCTCTCTCTCTTCCCCTCCCGCAGCCAAGGCTCCATTGGAGCAAAGATGGCCCGGGCGCTGGGGATGGCTCTGTGGCCTCTGCCTCAGGCGCTAGAGTGGCTCTGGTCGCAACATGGCGACGCCCAGGATGGGCAGAGCATCGCCCCCTGGTGGGCAGAGCGTCGCCCCTGGTGGGCGTGCCGGGTGGATCCCGGTCGGGCGCATGTGGGAGTCTGTCTGACTGTCTCTCCCTGTTTCCAGCTTCAGAAAAATGAAAGAAAAAAATATATATATATATAATACTTGCGAGGTGCTTTTTTTTTTTTTTTTTTTTTTAAGCGAGAGAGGGAGATAAACAGACAGGGACAGACAGGAAGGGAGAGAGACGAGAAGTGTCAACTCATAGTTGTGGCACTTTAGTTGTTCATTGACTACTTTCTCATATGTGCCCTGACTTTCTGACTTAGGTGGGGGCTCCAGCCAAGCCAGTGACCCCTTGCTCAAGCCAGTGACCATGGGGTCATAGCCTGTACTCAAGCTGGCTGAACCTGTGCTAAAGCCAGCGAGTGACCTCAGGGTTTTGAACCTGGGTCCTTAGTGTCCCAGGCTGATGCTTTATCCATTGTGCCACAGCCTGCCCAGGCTGTAAAGTGCTTGTTAATAATGCCAGGCACATGGTCAGAACTCAGTAAATGTTACCAGTTGTTATTATTCACAGCATGATACAATGTCCTCTCTCCCCCCAACAACACCCACCTCCTGACTTGCCATGTGACGCTCTACCCTTCAGGTGTTTAGGTCCAGGACCTCCTGTGTTCCTTCAGGGTGTTTTCTTTTACAACCTTTAAATGTAATCATGCCCCCACAGGGAGGCTTTTCCCATTGGAGTCAGAGCGACTCATTGAAAAAGCCACATTCTACCCAAGGAAAATCCAATGGGAATAGTTCATTTCAGAGCCACCAGGTTCACAGGCCACACTGGGATCTCACACATCCTGGCCAAGGCTCTGTTTGTAGGAGCTTCCCATGGGAACAGTAGGAATCACTCAGCTAGGGATGGCCAGCTAATGTCCTCTGCTGCTCAGCTGGGAGTGGTCAATGGCTTTGCTTATTTTTTTTCATTATTAACCTATTTATTAACTGTCATTTTTTAAACTTTTTTTTATTATTTACTTATTTTAGAGAGGAGAAAACAGACAGAGAGAGAGAAGGGGGGGAGGAGCAGGAAGCATCAACTCCCATATGTGCCTTGACTGGGCAGGCCCAGGGTTTCCAAACTGCGACCTTAGCGTTCCAGGTTGATGCTTTATCTGCTGCGCTACCACAGGTCAGGCTTGTCATTTAAATCACAATGACTACTGTTGTCCTTGGCTTTTTATTCTTTTTTTTTTCTTATGAAATAAGCTTTAAAAAAATTATTTAGAATTTTTCAGGGACTCACCACCAAGTAAAAGGAGAGACAAGTGTGTTGAGCCATGCCTGGGGCCAGCCTCACACTGGTGCCATGTGCTTTATATACATTGGTTTCTTAATTCTCACATCAACCTTGCCAGGTACAGTATTTATTAGCCCTACTTGTCAGGTAAGAAACAAAGTCAGAGAGGTTAAGATACTTTTACATATCAAGAAAGTAATGGAGTTAGAATTCAACTTAAGGTCTGACTCCACCATCTACACTTTCTCCTTTAGTATCCATTGTTATTATGCAAGTAATAATATTTCATCACGTTATCCTTATAAAATGTTAAAACACTATCGGCAAAGCTAAAGAAATTTTGGGCCTTTCCTACCCACATCAGTGCCTTCCATTGGTTTCAGTTGTACACTCTCTCCTCTACCACACCTCACCTGTAAAATTAGTGTTCTGATAACAATACCCATTCTAGCTGCCTTACCCAATTTTTTTAAGGATCAAGTGAGCTAATGGACAAAAAGGCATTTCATAAACTTTACAACCCTCTGTATATGCTTATTGTTAGTGGTAGCATAGTAACATATATTATACAAGGCCCTTTGTTGGGAGTACTGTTTAGTTTAAACTTTTGTTTCTGGAAATATATGGAATCTCAAGCTTCTAAAGTACCCTAAGGCCCAACCCTGACCTGTCAGCTAGCTGGGATCAGTGTGGTCTTTGTAGGGCTAGGCTGCAGAATCACAGTTCTCCAGCAGGTGTCACCCTCTACCAGATCACATCCATACCTTCCGTACAGGCTCTCAGAGTCCCATACTTTTACCTTGATGTTAAGAGTGGGAAGTGATGGGGTGTGGAACTCGGGTGGACTGGAGGGAGCCCTGGGGCAGATAAGTGAGTAAGGGGCAGGGCACTCAGGATGCAAGGGAGCTCACAGGAAAGCTGGGAGAATCCAGGGCGATGAAGGTTGTATCCAGGAGTTTAAGAACTCCTGAATGACTTAACTTGGCAGTGTCTGGAGAGGTCAGGGATGTCTTCACAGAGAAGGTGACATCTGAGATGGGTCCTGAAGGGTGAGAAAGAATTTTCCAAGCTGAGGAAGTGGGAAAGGCATTTCAGGAGCATCCTGAGTATCCACGAGTAGTTTGATAGTTTGATGGGCCAGGATAGTAGGGAGGTGCAACCAGATCAGTAGGGAGCTTGAGGGGTAATAAACCATAAAAGAGGTTTGTTTGTTTTTCCCATTTGGGGTGGAGTAGTGGGGACTCACACTTAGATGTGTGGAGGATGAGTTAGATAGGAAGAGATGGAGGCAGGGAGGCTAGGAGGCTGTTGTTGAAAATCTCAGCTATCAGAGGAACAGTCGGTATTGGGAGGGGAGACACAGAATGGAAACTATAAGAAAGAATTGCATAGATTGGGGCCTGATTGCATGGGGTGAGAGTAGGGGATTGTCAATGGAAGAATTAAAGCTGACTTCAGAATTTCTAGCTTAAGCAACTAGTGGAGGTGGAACCATTAGTGGAGACAACACAAAGAGAGAGGCCAGGCTGTGAATACAGAGGGAAAACAAAGTTTATCTTTTTTGTTTGTGTGTGACAGACAGAGAGAGAGAGATATAGGGACAGACAGGAAGGGAGAGAGAGATGAGAAGCATCAATTCTTTATTGCAACACCTTAGTTGTTCATTGATTGCTTTCTCATATGTGCCTTGACCAGGGGGCTACAGCAGAGTGAGTGACCCCTTGCTCAAGCCAGCGACCTTGGGCTCAAGCTGGTGAGCCTTGCTCAAACCAGATGAGCCCATGCTCAAGCTGGTGACCTCAGGATTTTGAACCTGGGTCCTCCACATTTCAGTCTGACGCTCTGTCTGCTGCGCCACCGCCTGGTCAGGTCAAAGTTTATCTTTAGACTCCTTGAGTATGAGGTGCCTGTGAGACTGAGACCCCACCCCACCCCCAGGTGGAGAAGTCCAGTAGGCTTTTGTATATGGTGGCCTGGAACTGGTAAAGGAAGGACAGAATGGCAGCTGGGGGCCACAGCATTCTTATTTCTGGACCTAGTTTCTTTCTCTTTCTGACCTAATTTATTCAAAGGGGGCTCCCAGCCTAAGCCATTTGCCCACAGCCTCGTGGTGATCCCACATTTCAAACTGCTTTTCTCCCCACCTGCATGGCTAGAAATGTCTTTCCTTAATGTCCTGAGACCATGGGATACCTTGTGGCACAACCACTGTAGAATGGGGAAGGCTCAGGCAGGCACCTCCCCATCGCTTCCTCTCTAAGTCTTAACCTATTTGCGCAAGAAGGGTAGGAATGGCAGGCCCCAAAAGAAGTTTGTGTGCTGGGTGGGCCTAGCAGGTGCTACATTAGCCCAAGTAGAGAAGCCCAAACTCTTTTAAGAAGAGCTGTTGGCTCCTTCCCTGTGTTTGTATATGTATGCATGTGTGCACTCATGCATATATACGCTTACATGTATTTGCCAGGGTACCGCCCCTAACTGGAGCAGGAGGGCCTGCCTGCTCCTGGCAGACCTTTCCTTTGGCCACCATTTAAGCAGCTCCAAGAAGGTCTACAGAGAAGCCCACAAGGCAGGGACATACCTGGATTCATGACACCTGTCCTCACTGGCAATGTATTCACTTCCTGTGGCTGTTGTAACAAATTACCGTGCATTTCAAGGCTAAAACAGCAAAAATTTATTCTTTTATAGTTCTGGAGACCAGAAGTCTATAATCAGTATCCCGAGGCTCAAATCACTGTGTTGACAGGACCACACTCCTTCTAGAGGCTCTGGGGGAGAATCTGAATCTGTGCCTTGCCTGTTAGAGTTTCTGGTGGCTGCCAGCATGTCCTACCTTGTGGTACATCATTCCATCATTCTGCCTCTGTGGTAGACTTCACCTTTTCTGTGTATTAAATGTCCCCCTTACGGGGAGAGATGTGTGATTTCATCTAGGGTCTACCCAGATGATCCAGGATCGTCTTCCCATCCCAGAATCCTCAATCATACCTGCACGGTCTTTGCCATATAAGGTAATGTTTACAGGTTCCAGGAATGAGGATCTGGTGTCTTTGGAAGCTATTATTCAGCATACAGGTAAGATGTGGGAAAGTTCTTTCATTTGCCCCTTATTACCTGCAAATGAAGTGGATGCCACTATCTCCATTTTAGCAAGGAAAAAACGGGCTCTGCCAGCTAAGGTGCCAAGATCTATTTATTGGGAGACCTTGATCTATTTATGAACCTCAGGCCTAAGAGTTCATAATATTTTTTAAACATAGAAAGTCTATTTTTTTTTATTTATTCATTTTAGAGAGGAGAGGGAGAGACAGAGAGAGAGAGAGAGAGGAAAGAGAGAGAGAGAGAGAGAAAGAGAAGGGGGGGAGGAGCTGGAAGCATCAACTCCCATATGTGCCTTGACCAGGCAAGCCCAGGGTTTCAAACCAGCGACCTCAGCATTTCCAGGTCGACGCTTTATCCACTGTGCCACCACAGGTCAGGCTAAATATTTTATTTATTGATTTTTTTAGAGAGAGGAGTGAGAGAGAGAGACAGAGAGAGAGAGAAGGGGGAGGAGCAGGAAGCATCAACTCCCATATGTGCCTTGACCATGCAAGCCCAAGGTTTCGAATCGGCAACCTCAGTGTTCCAGGTCGACGCTTTATCCCACTGCGTCACCACAGGTCAGGCCGAAAGTCTATTTTTTTTAAAGATGGTTTACATTTAATCAAGTAAATAATCCAAACTCCACTTCTGTATTAAGTGACTCCTGGTGGTTCACCTGGCCCTGATCTCCCTTGGGTGTTACCTCTATTGGAGCTGAGCATGCCAGATCAGACCATGGCAGCCCTCCTGATGTCCTGGCTGGGGCAGTGTGGGAAGAGCTAGGCTTGCAGGGACAGCCCTGTAGGGGGTGGGAGAGTCAGTCTGCAGTCCAGACTTGAGGTTAGACGGAGACCTGGGCCAAGAGAGCTCTTACCTGAAGCTGAGGGACCCTTGACTAGAGTCCAGAGCCCAGAAATGAAAATAACCTCCCCAATGAAACCCCTTACATCCTATTACTTCTGCTTTTCTGACTTTTATATCATGGTGTTCTTAATCCCTCTGGGTGGCAGAGAGAAAAAGTCCCTATTTTATAGATTGAGAACTCAGAAGTAAAGAAGCAGGGGCTGCCCTAGTTAGCCCAGCCAGTCCTGAGGTCAGCTTAGGGGACTCAACCAGTGCTGCCTTCTTGGCACCTTGGTGTGGGCCAGGGTTGTGGCTGGGTCCCATTACCTACCTGTTCGTTGGAAAGGATTTTAGAAGCTACATGCTCCATGACAGCATAAGAAGCTCTTGTTGGCTTGGGCTGCACTACCCTTACTGAAGCTTCTTCTCCTGCCCCCACTCCTTGCCAGGTGTGTGGCCTGGGCCAAATCACTCTCCTTTTCTAAGCCTCGGTTTCTTCACCTGTTGTGTAAACAGGGTTGATGAAGCCATCTCAAGTCTCTGCTGCCTCTGCTGTGCCCCAAACCTGCCTGCTCATCTGAGGATTTGGAGCAGCATGTGTTGAAGCCAGAGGGTTGGTTGGGCCTCTAGCTTTTTTCTGGTGACTGCCCTCAAAGAACATTTGCCAGGAGTTTTTTTTCTGCCACCAACTGCGTCCCCTACAGAGAGGAGTGTCTGCTTCCCATTTCACTAAGAGCAGACAGGCATTGAGTATGGAATGGAAGATTGGGGTTCTGGTATGAGAGAAAGGAGCTCTGCTCTCAGGGCCAACATCATTTGGAAGCCAGTTTCCCTTACTCCAGGAAGGGCTGGCTCTAGCTAGCTCGTGGGGAACCTCGGGGCCTTTTGGGGATACCTGTTCCACCTCCTTAATTCACCCTTCTGTTGGCAGACCCCAGGCTCAGCTGGGCGTCCCCTCCGGAGTAGCCGCAGGAGGCAAGCAACTGGCTCTGAATTCCGCCTTTGTCCGGTGAAGCCTAGTGAGGAGGGGCTGAGCGGACCCCCTTCCCCCACTGGAATGTCGGCTCGCGGTGCCCCCCAGCTCTCTCCTTTTCAGCCACCCTCCCCCATTCACTTCCTGAGTCCCACTGATCCCACCACCAAACATGCACACACGCGAGCGCACACACTTGCACGCGCGTGTGCGCGCTCGCGCTCTCTCTCTCTCTCTCTCTCTCTCTCTCTTCCTGGCGGGCCAGGCGGCCTCGCTCCCGGCTTGGTGATCCCAGCCGCCTGGGCTTAGTAGAAGCGACCTTTTGTTATTCAAATCACACCCTTGCTGCGCGCCGAGCCGCGGGCTCTCGCCCCCAAAATCGGTCCATTGATTCCCCCGCACCCCCACCCCACGCCCGGCTCCTCGCCTCCCTCACCGGGGCACCCCCAGCTGATTTCGGGAATTCCCGGCTCCTGGGGGCTTGCAGCGCGGTCCGCCCGCCGGGCCGCGCCTCCCCCGCCCCCGGTGCGCGCTGCGGCTCCGCGCTCGGCCCCTTCCCCCTCCCTACCTCCCCTCCCCTTCCTTTCTCCGGTCCAGCCTCGGTCCTGCCGCCGCCACCGCCGCCTTCCCCAGTCCGCGGGGGCCCTGCCGGCCGCCCTCCTCGCAGCATGGCACCAACGGGGCTGGATTAGCCAGGAGCCCCATTTGGGGAAAGCAGGATCTCAAGGGGTGGGGGGGTGCCCTGCAGCCTCGGTCATGGATGTGAGCAAGATGGTAAGTGAAGAGCAGGGGCTCTGCCCTGGAGCCCCCCCCCCCCCAACTTCCCTCTCTCTTCCCCCTCACAGTCGGCTTGATCTATTGAAAGTTTCTAGATTGTTGATCCTGCCTGTTGGCCCGAACTCCAGGCGTGCTGGAGAAGGGAGTCGGGCCAGGATTCTGGAGGCGGCTGGAGGACAGGGATGGGGCTCCGAGTTTCCCGCCGCTCTGTCGCCAGGGCTGCCCGGGAGAGCTCGCTGGACTCCAGAGACTGGGAGGGCTGTTGAGCTCGCCTTCCAAATTGGGAAACCAGCCTGGGGGGGGGGAGGCGGAATGGCTGTGGAAAGGGGGCTCCTCCCATCTCCTCCAGAGCCCTTGCTTGCACACCTCTTTGAGATTTATGGAAAGATTTTTGGACTGAGCTAGTGGACAGGAGGGCACAGGTGGGTGGCCTGGGAGGGCGATGTGGAGGAGGTAGGGCGTTAACCAGCCTAGAAGATGAGGGGGCAGGAATGCAGTCCTTGTCATAGATGGGGGATGTTCTAGATTTACCACTTTTAGACTCCAGCTGCCTGGGCCTGAGAAACAGCAAACACCTTTGCCTCTTAAGCATCTGACTCCCTGGAAGGTGCTGACCTCCCCCTTCATCCCCAGGAACACAGTGGGAGATGAATACTTGCTTGTTAATTAAGGAGCAGTCCTCAAGGGTAGCAGGATGTGATTAATGGGACTCTGAAGGGAGGGGTCTCTGGGAGCACTTTGTAGGTCTGGGGCAGGTTTTCTTAAGGATCTGGACTGGCTGCCACTCTTTTTTTTTTTTTAATATTTTATTTATTGATTTTTTTAGAGAGAGAGGAGTGAGAGAGAGAGACAGAGAGAGAGAGAGAAGGGGGAGGAGCAGGAAGCATCAACTCCCATATGTGCCTTGACCAGGCAAGCCCAAGGTTTCTAACCGGCGACCTCAGTGTTCCAGGTCGACGCTTTATCCCACTGCGCCACCACAGGTCAGGCCTGGCTGCCACTCTTAATGAAGATTGAAGGGAGCCCTTGAGATCACTACCACCCTGACCCTGGCTCTAGACCAGGGTAGCGCACCCCACACTCCTAGCCTTAGAAATTTTGCGGGCCTGTGTGTCAGGCTGGGGAGGTACCCTATGATGAGCTGTGCTTCAGAGGAAAAGAGCTGGGTTAGGATGTGCTGGTGTGTCTGGGGGAGGGGTCTGGGTCTGCCTGTACCTTAGGGATAGGATTGTACAGAATTAGGCTAGTTGTCCCAGAGAGTAAGTACCCTTTTGAAGCATCTATCTCTATGGAAAAGGCATGGATGTTCCTGGCCCTGCCTGGCCTTTGGCATTCTGTCTTGGGTGGGAGGCAGAAGGAAGGGGAACAGAAAATAGGTTAGAATTATTTTTTCCCACGGCTGGAGATCAGTCCCAAACTGACTGAGTGCGACCCCTGGGGTTGGGATGAGAGGCTTTGTTGGCTCCCATCTTCCTATGAGGATGCATACCTCTTCATGGTTGGGCAATGCCAAGAGGCTGGACCACCATTTCCTATGTGTGAACCATGAAAGCTTACTTCTTTGGGTAATTATTAGAACTATCCCTCAAAAGTCCTCTAGGCAGCTGTAGGGAGAGAGAGGTGGAAAACTGACCAGCAACCAGCCCTTTCCTAGAGGTGTCTTACGGCAAGACCAAAGAGTCATCTGTCTGGGCTATGGGACCTGAAGCGCTAGTCCAGTGGCTGCCAAACAGCTCTCAGCGCAGGCCCCAATCAGAGGCCACAACTCCAAGGGCTGCGGGGTTCTGAGTAGGGACTGGGCAGCAGAGTTCAGATGGTGGATGAGGCCCTGGGCTGGCTCTTCGAGGCAGAGTAGTGTTGGCTCTGCTGAGAGCAGTGAAGGGAATTGCCTGTTGGGAAAGTCACAGGAAGAGGAATGGGCAGAGTCCACTGGGTACAGCTAAGGATGTCTGGCTGGGACAGAGGTTTGCAGTCAGGAAATGTTGAGATCATTGGTTGGGGCCAGACCAGAAAGGACTTGAATGCCAGCCAAGGTGTTCCAACCTTGGCCTGTAGGTGCTGGCTAACCTCTGGAGAATTTTGGGCACAGGAAAGGCACATATTTTGCCTCTTTCCTCTTTTAGCTTGGGGTCCAAACAAAAGTGATATTAGATTCTCATTAATTATTAAGCAGTTAAATGCCCAGCCCAGAATCTATTGTCCTCAGCTCTTTGTAAAGAGCACAGACCCTGGACTGTGTAGCGAGAAGAACTTTACCCACCCCAGGGAATTGGTACCTGCTTCTCATTCCTGTAGTAGGCCCGGCCCAAGTTACTATTTATACTGACCATTGAAACCCCATCTCCGAATTAAAGTACTCACTCCGGGGACCCTTGGCTCCAGGGTTGACCTCAAACCCAGCATTTCTACCATATGCTTGGCAGAGCCCAACATCAGCCTTGGGGGTTTCTTTAGCTTATTGCTGAATGAGAAAAGCAAATTATAGTTCGCCCAACTCCCTGCATGCTTTTGAGCAAGTTTCTTAACCTCATTTGTAAAGTGGGACAGTAATATAGGCATAACTTATTTTTTTGTGCTTCACAGGTATTGTGTTATTTTACAAATTGAAGGCTTGTGGCAACCCTGCACCAAGCAAGTCTATTGACATTATTTTTCCAACAGGCTTAGAGGATGGTTAGCATTTTTTAACAATAAAGTATTTTTAAATTAAGGCATGTACATTTTTTAAACATAATGGTATTGCACACTTAGTAGACTATAGTGTAGCACAAACATAACTTCTATATGCAATGGGAAAACAAAAAATCCACTTTATTGTGGTCCCCGGAACCAGACCCACACTGTCTCCGAGATATGCCTGTACCTGCCTTGAGCATTCTCATGAAGGCTCGAAATAATTCTTTTAAGGCATAGGACTTGGCATAGTGAGCCCTCCTCCATACATGGTGGCCTTTATGATAATGATGGTCTCCAAAGTGTTATCTAACATGACTCTGATTCTCCCCACCACACACACACACACAGCCTTTATTTTCTTGATTGGCCACAAGAGTTGAATGTAGGCTGTATTTTGGTTGACTGCTCCGGGGACCAATTCCCCCATGTCTATTTTCTGAGTGAAGGTGCAAATGACTGGAGAGAGTGGATTCACCAGCTGCTGTGACTGATGAATTTTTGATGATACCCGTTTCTGCCCAAGGGAGAGCTGGTTTAACCAAGCACTTGGGGGTAAAGTGCACATGCCTTTTGGGGTTGATGATGGAGTATGTGCCTTCACTGAACACAGAATATAGAGCTGTAATTTGGGGAGCAGGGTCAACACTGTCAATTCTTTAAAAAGAATGTGTAGTTTATGTAATGATTTATATTTGCATAGTGCTGTACAGTTTACAAGGCATTTTCACATCTGTTTATGTTTATTTCAGTCCTATGAGGAAGGTAGGGCGGAAATAAAAAGCCACATTATATAGATAAGAAAATTGAGGTTCAGCAAAGTGAAGACCCAGATGCCATCTAAATCAGTGGTCCCAATCTTTTTTGGGCCAAGGACCAGTTTAATGTCAGAAAATATTTTCACCGACCGGCCTTTAGGGTGGGACTGATAAATGTATCACATGACCGAGACAAACGTCAAGAGTGAGTCTTAGACAGATGTAACAGAGGGAATCTGGTCATTTTTTAAAAATAAAACATCGTTCAGACTTAAATATAAATAAAACGGAAATAATGTCAGTTATTTATTTTTTCTCTGTGGACTGGTACCAAATGGCCCACAGACCAGTACCGGTCTGCGGCCCGGGGGTTGAGGACCACTGATCTAAATGATTGGACCAGATCTTGCACCAAGTTCTCCTGATCACCAAAACACATGCTATGATGACAAAATAAATAAGGGATAAGGAAGAAGATTCACTGACCAGATTCTAGAATGGATACAAGCTAATCTAAAAAGATGAGCTGGTTGGTGTCCTTTGGTCTCTGGGGTCCCTTAGGGGAGAAGGTCCAGGGAGAGGGCTTAACACTTGTCTATAGGTGGACTGTACACCTCCTCAGTTATCTCCAGCTGTTTAAAAAACTTGAGGTTTCTTTGTGAATCTCACTGCTCCCTCCAATCTGAATCACCGAACCCCTCGGATCCTCCTGCTCACACAGCAGGAAGGTGGGCGGAGTGGAGAAAAGTGCTTCAGGGGTTCTGGGTAAATGATAATGATGGTGGGACAGGAGAAAGCTTCAGGAGTGCATGTCTGTTTGCTGGGTTGAGTTGGGATGTAGGAGAAGGAAATGCCACGCTGGGGAGAACCCAGTGTAGAATGGGACTCTGCTCACAGCCCACATCAGCTAATAGCTGCGGACAGGAGGACGTCCTCCCGTTTAGGGTCTGAGCTAAATAACGAGTTAAAGCGGAACACGGAGGACATGGGTGAAACCAGAGCACTGTTTTCAGCTCTGGGTCACAAAATTAGTCTAGTAGATTGTAGCCAGTGTTTGAAAGAGTGAAAAAGATCAGAAAACATCCCATTATATTCCATTATAAGGAGGTAAGCATTAGTTAATGAAACTGGTTTTGGCTTGCCTGACCAGGCAGTGGCGCAGTGGATAGAGCGTTGGACTGGGATGTGGAGGACCCAGGTTCGAGACCCTGAGGTCGCCAGCTTGAGCGCGGGCTCATCTGGCTTGAGCAAAAAGCTCACCAGCTTGCACCCAAGGTTGCTGGCTCGAGCAAGGGGTTACTCGGTCTGCTGAAGGCCTACAGTCAAGGCACATATGAGAAAGCAATCAATGAACAACTGAGGTGTCACAATGAAACTGATGATTGATGCTTCTCATCTCTCTTCATTCCTGTCTGTCCCTGTCTATTCCTCTCTCTGACTCTCTCTCTCTCTGTCCCTGTAAAGAAATAAAATATAAATAAATAAAATTTAAAAAGAAACTGGTTTTGGCTCTATACACGCACAGGCACAGGTAAGGGCTGGCCTGATAGAATGTACGTCTTCCTGTAGTCAGAGTCTAAAAAGGTTTGAGTCTCTGACCTAGAGAATGTCCAGAGGAGGGTGAGGAGGATGTCAGCCTCATGAGAAGACTGGAGGGCTGACTGCTGTGACTCACTGAGGGCTCTCAGGAGGAAGAGGTTATCTGCTCCACGTGGCTCTGGGAAGTAGGATTTGTTTTCTGAAGTAGCAGATTTGGCTGGCCAGGACTCTTACAGCAGAGCCGTGCTATGCTAGACTCAACTCCCTGAAGAGAGAGAAAGCCTCTCTGGCCACTGGAGCTGCCCAAGGACCCCGGAGGAGCATGGCCTCTGAGTCCTTGCCACAGCTTTGGGAACAGAGAGCTGCGGGTTCATGGCCGAGGTCCAGTATGGCTAGCATGACTGACCTCCTGAGAAGGGCAGCTCATTTGAACATTGGGGTGCAGTTCCAGAGAAGCGAGTTGCTGTATTCTGGCTAGTGGAGCACCGTGGATCAGCCGCCTTCTCCATCCAGCCCCTGTAGTAAGATCAGGGAGCATCAATGACATGGGCCTCGGCCAAGTGCCAGTGGGTAAGAAAATCTGAAACTTGCCTCCTTTAAAAATGCTTAGGAAGAAAAGGTTTTTGTTTTGTTTTGTTTTGTTTTTTTCCTGAAGCTGGAAACGGGGAAAGACAGACAGACTCCCGCATGCGCCTGACAGGGACCACCGGCACGCCCACCATGGGGCGAAGCTCTGCCCACCAGGGGGCGATGCTCTGCCCATCCTGGGCGTCGCCATATTGCGACCAGAGCCACTCTAGCGCTTGAGGCAGAGGCTACAGAGCCATCCCCAGCGCCCGGGCCATCTTTGCTCCAATGGAGCCTTGGCTGCGGGAGGGGAAGAGAGAGACAGAGAGGAAAGTGCGGCGGAGGGGTGGAGAAGCAAATGGGCACTTCTCCTGTGTGCCTTGGCCAGGAATCGAACCCGGGTCCTCCGCACGCTAGGCAAGAAAAGTTTTTGATTTACCATGTAACTGCTATTACTTATTGTCACTGACGACCAAGATTTTATCCAAGTGATTTTAACCAAGATGAGGTTCAGTTCAACTCAGACACATTGAATACCCATTATTTATGCACAGGCCCCTGGGTGTGGATGTTAAGATGTCAGGGATCCAGAGCTGTGGATGACCAAGTTGTCCACAGAAAGGCTTAGAGTCAAGAGAAGGAGACAGAGGTTTCCTTGAAATGCATTGAGTGGGATGACACATAGATATTTGTAATTGACAGAATACTCTTGCCTGGATTATTTTCTCCCTCAAAACAACCTTGAGAAGCAGGATATAGTGTCCTCAGAGGCTGTTTCAAGTCATCCTGCCAGTCAGGTTTCAGAGACAAACGTAGATTTTAAGTCATCCCAGCCTCGAGACAACCCTCCTTTCCTGCTCTTCCCCCTAAGTTGCGCCTCCTGCTTCCTCGTCCCCATTCCCCCATCCCCACCCCGTCCCTGTCCCTGTCCCTGTCCTTGCTCCCCAATACACACACAGATGGGTGATTTTCTTGAAGAGCATGTCCGGGGGCTGTTTTCTCTCAACCCTGTCTTCCTTCTTGCCTGAGAGGTCCTAGGTCAGGGGTCTCAAACTCGCGGCCCGCCAAACAATTTTGTGCGGCCCGCAGACTAATCCACGAAGTTCAAAATATTTTGGATAAAATTAAGTAAGCCTAGGGGCCTACTTGTATTTTTCATTTCTCTAGCATCCTAGCTAGATATTAGCTTAGTTAACAGCAGTTGTGATGCGAACTACAGTTTCTGGTCGTTTTGTGACACTGAGTAAACTGCATGTACGATTGTGCTTGTTGTGCTGATTTTTTTTTGTTTTCAACTGCAGTGAGAAAAGTGTTGCGTAACAGTTGCCTTTTGTAGACCTAGTGCTGCCCGCCAAACGGCTGTGATCTTGCTCTGCGGCCCACATGCTGAGTTGAGTTTGAGACCCCTGTCCTAGGTCAAAGCCAGACAGCATGTGGTCTTGCAGCTGTCTCTGAGCCAAAGAATTCCAGTATTTGTCATGCTGCCTGGGGCCCCAAAGAAGTCGGGCTCTTTTAAGAAAAAAAAAAATCCATTTCCTTTAGGTTCCCTGCTGTCCTAAGGAGTCTTTGATCTGGAGGTGGTCAGTGGTGCTGTGGATGAGACTATAGTGGGAGCCACCTAGAGTCCACAGTGCCACCCCTGCACATGGAGGATCAGGGAGCATCTTCTGTGTCCAGACACTGCTCTAGACGCTGACCAAGGGCTTTGGAGTCAGATAGGCCAGAGGCTAAATCCCGATGCCACCATTTGCTGCTCTAGGACTATGGACAAGTTAGTTGTCCTATGTCCTCCAGCTTCCTCACCTCAGGGGAATTGGTGTCTGCAGGCACGGGAGGGGTTGAGACGGTCTGTTTAAAGTTCTTGGTGCATGGGAGGGGCTTCCTAAGCCACAGCTATAATGATTAATATTTAGGCAACAGGTAAAATTCTAAAACTTCAGGCGAAGGGTAGAACGTTCCTTTCAGAATGATCTATCCACTAGGTGAACATGGTCTGGTAGGGCAGTCAGACACATTATAAGTAATTACAGTACATGTGGTAAAACACACAGCACATCTGAGTGGTGTGCAACAGTGGGAGCAGGTGGGGTTAATGACCTGGCACGAGAGAAGGGGCCTCACTGAGAAGGCTGGAGAAGGGGAGAACCGTTCCCCCAGTGGGTAAGGAAGGGAAGGGCATTCTAGGCCAAGAGAACTGCACAGGCAAAAGACTACAGTGTGTTCAAGAACTACCTGTGGTTTATGCTAGGTGAGTAGGTGCAGTCCCTGTCTCCAGGGGGCTAGCAGAGTTCCCAGGGCAAGGGGTCCTAATCCTCTTATTCCTCAGTGCTTCTGGAAAAGGTGTTCAAGCTGTGTTTTGAAGAAGGGGAGCAGCAGTTTTATTGGTAAAAATGCGTGATGCACAGTAGGTGCTCAATGAACAGATGGAGTGATGAGAGAAGACATTGCAGTGGAGAGTGTGTGCTGTGCCCAGGTGTACAGATGTCGAGTAGGATTGTTAGGAGCAGAGCCAGAGGAAGAGAGGAGAGCTGAGTGGGAGCGAGGTGTGAGGCCCAAGTCAACAATAATCAATCAGCAAGTGTCCTGTAGAACCAGTAATTGAGGCCATCTCAACTTGACAGTCAGGCTTGGTTGTGCTATTCTGGCCAATAAGCTTACACCCCCTCTGGCCCCAGTGCTGGAGGTTGGCCTCGTGGTGCTAGGAAAATCATGGGAGCTACAAACTATAGGTTGAGAGAAAGTAGTTTTTCTTTTGAATGAACATTTATTTAACTTTCTATCGTGACCTCTCTTGGATGCACTTGCTTCTGCCTCGTTTTCTGGGACCTGTAATAGCTTTCTCTTGGAGTTCTCTCAGGCCAGATTCTTTGGAAAGGAGTCTTACCGAATCTCTGCCTCCCTACCCCGCTGGCTCAGAGGTCAGTAGCAGCAGGCTTGACTGCGGTTCTGGAGAGCATCCTTTTTGTCCTGTACCTAGGTCAGGGTTGTCCCCCGAGTCAGCCAACTCTGAGGCCCTATGCTAGGCACTGAGAATATGAAAGAGAATGGTATCATTTGGAAATTCTTGCCTTCAAGGAGGTGAAAGAGAAAAATAATTATAGTGTAATAAGTGCCATATTAGAGATTTAAGGAAAATCCTATAGAAACTCAGAGGTAAGAACAATTAATTCCGCCAAGAGGTATAGGAGATGGGTTGGGGAAGGTGACATTGCAGGCCATTTATTCATTCATTTATTCAGAGCATATTAATGAAGTATTCTTCAGGCATAAGACGCTGTTCTAAGCACTTGGGGTACTTCAGGGAACCAAACAAAATATCTTTGCTTTATGGAGCTGTGTGAATGTGGAAGAAGGGGGAGATGAGGGGGGGGACATGGGGGATAAGATAATAAAAATAAGTGTAGTTGAGTAAAGTGTGTAGGATGTTGGAAAGTGGTGAGTGACCTGGTAAAAGGGAAGGGAGTATGCAGAAATGGCTGCGATTGCCTGAGGATGCTTGGATAAGAATTGTGAAAGGGGCCCTGGCTGGTTGGCTCAGCGGTAGAGTGTCGGCCTGGCGTGCGGGGGACCCAGGTTCGATTCCCGGCCAGGGCACATAGAAGAAGCGCTCATTTGCTTCTCCACGCCCCCCCCCCTTCCTCTCTGTCTCTCTCTTCCCCTCCCGTAGCCAAGGCTCCATTGGAGCAAAGATGGCCTGGGCGCTGGGGATGGCTCCTTGGCCTCTGCCCCAGGCGCTAGAGTGGCTCTGGTCATGGCAGAGCGACGCCCCAGAGGGGCAAAGCATCGCCCCCTGGTGGGCAGAGCGTAGCCCCTGGTGGGCGTGCCAGGTGGATCCCGCTCGGGCGCATGCGGGAGTCTGTCTGACTGTCTCTCCCCGTTTCCAGCTTCAGAAAAATACCAAAAAAAAAAAAAAAAAAAAAGAATTGTGAAAGGGAGTGGGACATCTTTCCTTGCTAGTTTTTTTCCTTGGCTGCCAATGGACCCTGGGGACCCCCCCCCCATCATTCCTGATCTGATACTGGCTCATGGACTGGCTGAAACTGTACCTCTCATTGCAACGTTGGCTTGTTGCTGAGAATGCCTGAACCTGGACCTCAGGGGACCGGCCTTGTGCCCCAGCTGCCCTGTGCTCTCTTCCTGCAGTCTAATCAACTTTGGACGCAATGCAAGCTTATCAATTTCTCTCAGATTTCCTAGAAGTGGGAGGGAAGATGCTGCCTCTAGTTTCCAACAAATCTCCATTAAAGCTACTGAGTGTCAAATGAGCAGTTCTCTGACCATGGTCCTGGGGGTGGAGTAGGTGTCATCAGTACTTTAGGAGGCCCTCTCAGCCATACCCGGTCACATCAGCTAGAATGAAGGTGGGACAACAGAGCACTTTGGTTCATATCTCATTCGGTTCTCAGAAAAGTGTGATTCCTCCTATCGTGTTCCAGGTGAAGAAACCGAGGCTCAGAGCCTATGGCAGCTTTTGACCATTTCGGCTTCTCAGCTCCTGAAGGGAGAGAGCCATGGATGCACTGGCCTCTGCTGCTGTAGCTCGGGGGGCTTGGGTTACATCTGAATGTCACGTAGCTGTGCTCATTGGCAGCTGTGATGAGGGAATAGGTAATCCACAGGAAAAGGTTTAACTGTGCTATCTTTCAGAAAATACAAAAAAGTGTAAAGCAATAAAGATCAGGTGTATTACCACCATCTGCTAACAGTTTGGTGTAGATTCTTACAGACTTTTCTTTGTGTGTGTATGCGCATGTGTTATGTGCATGGACACGTGCACGTGCGCTGGGTTGAACCATATGGCAAGTGCTGTTTCTATAAGTCAAAAATGACCAAATTTTCCTTTGATCCAACCAAATACAAGCATGTACACATAGACAAATATACACATATTTAAACAAAATAGTGCCATATCATAATACTGTTTATAGATGTTTATTTTAGCTTACACTATGCCTAGGTCTAGAAACAGTGTATCAGAGTGGGGAAGTGTATTATGTGTTCTGGGATTTGAATTATCTCCTCTGCTTACTCACCTGGACAGGCTCCCGAGGCTCCAGGTGTGGGTTTTCCCCCTTGTATAATAGAGTAGTCACAGTACCCTCTATGTAGGACTGTTGTGAGGGTATAAGAGTTAGTATGTATGTTCAATGTTTAGACCAGTGCCTGACCCATGGCCAGCATTTAGTAACTGTTAGCAATTACTACCAGATATCCCTATGAGTAGAGATGTATCATTTCGTCTTAATCAGCACCCTGTTAATAGACTTAGCTGTATCCATTTTCTACTCTTGAAGTGACATCCTTATACACACATCTAAGAGTCTATCCATTCACTGCTTTACACTTTAAAATTGTGACTTTTCAAAGCAATTTATAAATTCAATGCAATTCCTATTCAAATACCAAGGACATACTTCAAAGATATAGAACAAATATTCCAAAAATTCATATGAAACCCAAGAAGAACACGAATAGCCTCAGCAATCTTGAAAAAGAAGAATAAAGTGGGTGGTATCACACTTCCAGCTGTCAACTTATACTACAAGGCCGTTGTACTCAAAATAGCTTGGTAGTGGCATAAGAACAAGCATGTAGATCAGTGGAACAGAACAGAGAACCCAGAAATAAACCCACACCTTTATGAACAATTGATATTTGACAAGGGCGGTAATAGCATACGATGGAGTAAAGACAGTCTTTTTAACAAATGGTGTTGGGAAAATTGGGCAGCTACCTGCAAAAAAATGAAACTAGACCACCAACTTACACCATTCACAGAAATAAACTCAAAGTGGATAAAAGACTTAAATGTAAGTCATGAAACCATAAGCATCCTAGAGGAAAACATAGGTAATAAGCTCTCTGACATCACTCACAGCAATATATTTGCTGATTTATCTCCACGGGCAAGGTAAATAAAGGACAGGATAAGCAAATGGGACTATATCAAACTAAAAAGCTTTTGCACAGCTAAAGACAATATGAACAAAATAAAAAGGCAAACCACACAATGGGAGAACATATTCAACAATACGTCTGATAAGGGGTTAATAACCAAAATTTATAAAGAACTTGTAAAACTCAACACCAGGAAGATAAACAGTCCAATCCAAAAATGGGCAAAAGAAATGAATAGACACTTCTCCAAAGAGGACATACAGATGGCTAATAGGCATATGAAGAAATGCTCAACATCACTAATCATTAGAGAAATGCAAATTAAAACCACAATGAGATATCACCTCACACCAGTCAGAATGGCGCTCATCAACAAAACAACACAGAAGAAGTGCTGGCGAGGATGTGGAGAAAAGGGAACCCTCCTGCACTGCTGATGGGAATGCAGACTGGTGTAGCCACTGTCGAAAATAGTATGGAGATTCCTCAAAAAATTAAAAATCAAACTGCCTTTTGACCCAGCCATCCCACTTTTGGGAATATATCCCAAGAATACCATATCAATGAGTCAAAAGGAGAAATGCACCCCCATGTTTATGGCAGCATTGTTCACAATAGCCAAGATCTGGAAACAGCCCAAGTGCCCGTCAGTGGACGAGTGGGTTATAAAGCTGTGGTACATATATACTATGGAATACTATGGGACATGAAAAAGAGGGAAATATTATTTTTTACGACAACATGGATAGACCTGGAAACTATTATGTTAAGTGAAATAAGCCAGGCAGAGAAAGAAAAATATCATATGACCTCACTCATCAGAGGAATCGACGAACAATATGAACTAAGGAACGAAATAGAGACAGAGGCGGGATCAAAGGATCCAGAAAGAAAGCGGAGAGGGGGAAAGGGGGTGATAGGCTGATAGGATGGGATGAGAGCAGAAAAGCAAATCCTGGAGGGAAGGGGGGAAGGGGGATGTACTGGGGAACATGGGGGAGGGGAGGATATATTTGGGGGACACTAGAATCTATGTAAACACAATAAATTAATAATAAAAACAAACAAACAAAACCCAATGCCAAAGAACTGCTTGAAGGTCAGGGTGACAGACAGCGGGCTCTACGAATGGCGGGCCTTGTTTCCTTGCCAGCCATCCCACCTTCTCAGACCTGCGGTAAGTCCAGCAGGGTCTTGACGCTTCCTGGGTATTACTGGCCAGTGCTGGTGCCTGAAAGACAAGCCAGTACTTTGGAGCTCTTTGCTCAGAAAGACAATGCATGTCTTCAGAGGTTACAAGCTCTTGGGGAGGATGGTGAGAATGAGGATGGGGAGGGGACCTATCCTGAAGGCAAAGGGTTTTTGGTTTAGGTCGTTGCCATTCCTAAAAGAAATGATAGCAAGAGACTAGCTGCTGAGAGTACAACACCCTATGGCCGCCACGATAACCGGCCATTCTTCTCTCTTCCCTAAAAAAAAAGAAATTGATTGTGACTTTTAAGGATTCTTTTTGTTGATGTGTTTTGAGCTGAGTTGTGAGTGCAGGGGAAGTTTGCTTGGACAGTTCTCTCTCCTGTCTCCCTGTAACTGTGATCTGGGCTCTCTGGTCCCCACTTTCACTTTGCCTTTTCACACTCCAGAAATACTAACAGCCCGTCAGTCTCCACGTTGGGCACTGGCCCCTACTTTTGTGTCTTGGTGCTAGCCTCTCCCCCTGAATACCCCTCCCTGCACACCCCCTTTCCAGGCATGGTCATTGGGTTAGAACATGGTGTTCCCTTTCCTGCAGGGAAGGGCAGCCATACACAACCCTTCATCCTTGGTTAAATGCCTGTGCTCAAGCCCCCTGCACACATCACTCACCAGTGTTCTTCCTCTAACTGGGTGTGTACACAATGCCACCCCCTTCTCCCCTCATAGACTGGATTCTTTAAAGCCAGGACTTGTGACTTAACTCACCTGCAAGCTGACTTATATAGCACATGACACATATATGTTTGGTGGGTGAATTTAGTGAATGAATAAAATCATGACTAACTAATTAATGGCAGGACTTAAATATACTGCTCATAAAAATTAGGGGGTTTTTAAAAATGGAAATGGTCTGGCCTGTGGTGGCACAGTGGATAAAAAGCCTAGACCTTGAATGCTGAGGTCGCCGGTTCGAAACCCTGGGTTTGCCTGGTCAGGATACATATGGGAGTTGATGCTTCCTGCTCTTCCCCCCTCTTTCGCTCTCTTCCTCTCTCTCTCTAAAAATGAATAAAATAAAATAAAAAGTAAAAAAAAAATGGAAATGGTTTGAGGAGAGTGGTTAATAGGTTATAGGGTGAAATGAAGCAAAGGTGTGGGAGAACCCTTGGACATGTCTGGCATGCTTATAGATGGGTTTTAGAAAGAGAGATCTGGCCACGTTGTGACCAACAGAAGCTGATAGCCCAGAGAGCAGCGGAATGTCAGGTCTGGATGCCCAGTGGGGGTTGACCCTGCCTGGGACTCTTGGATGACTCCGTCCACACCCCTACATTTCTCTTGAACCTCACGGCACTTCCGCTAAGGAAGAGCTCTCCTTCACCTTTCGAGAAACAGAAGTGAGAGTTCCCGGCTGCTCTGCCTTCTGAGGAAGTCCATCACAGCCACACAGCTGATGATGAAACCCACCTCTGGAATTAGCGACCACCCCTGTCTCCACTGTGGAACACTGTTTAGCAAATCCTTCTCAGATTGTTATTACTGCCCGTGTCCAGAGCTGGAAGTAGCCATCAGAGCTCCAGCCTGCCAGCTAGGCCATCCCATGGCCCCTGAGGGTGCCCAGACCCTGCACTGCTCATCCACTCTCCTCTTTGGCTCTGACCTGAGGTCACTGAGGCCTGTGCTTTTATTGTGTGTTAATAAGGACTCCAATTTCTGGAACCCTGGCCTTGACTTTCACCTGAGTGTTCTGTCAGTGGAAATGAGCCTGAATTGTCCCTGACCTGGAAGGATATAGCTGGGACTGATGTGCCTGAACCTGGAGTGAAATCTTGGTTGAAATCCGGGCTCTGCTACTTCCTAGCTGGGCCATCTAGCTAGCCAGGCATCACGGCTAGCTAGCGGGGCAAGTCGCTTAACCCTTCTGAGTCTGTTTCCCCATCTCTTCAGTGGAGTTAGCAAGTCCCAGTGTCACTTGGAAGGGTTAAATTAAATGTGTGCAAATGAATCAGGGATCTATTACAGGTCAGGAGAGGTTAATTGAATTAGAGAATGAGAGCCTGAACACAGTGAGGTGGAGATATTCAGTCTGTGTTTTAGATAAAGAAATTGAAATCCAAAAGGAAGGGGGTGGTGGAGGGAGAGGGAAGCAAGCTGAGAGAACTGAGAGGGAGTCTGGATATTTTGCCTTATACTTCCTCTGCTTCCCCCAGACTCCTGCCCCCACCCCCACCCTGCTCTCCCCAACACACACGTCTATTGCCACGTCCCTGGGCCTGTCCTCCCAATTCCATCTCTCCTTTCTAAAAGGCCTCATTGAAGAGGAAGGACATCAAAATGACCAAGTATGTCTGAGTATTGATTCCATCAAGGTTCAGTCAGTTTCAAAGCTGGATGGGCAATAAGAAAGAGAAGAGTTAGTGTGAGGGAAAGTGGAAGAGATGAGATGAGGGGGTTGAAGGGGGGGGGGGGGGAGGCTGCTGCCTCCGCAAGGCTGGCTTAATTTCTTAGGTTGCAGTGGAATAGGCCTTTAGCGCTGCTCCCTGGCAGGCCTGGGCCTCGCCTGGTCCATGCAGCGCACCACTTTCCTAAACAATACTTTGTGCCACCTCCTCTCCCACCCTCACTCTCAGCTCATGGCCTGTTTCTCTGTGAAATGAGATGAGACACAATCCTGAGAAAGCTTGCACGTCTGCCTACACCTGTGTCCACACTCTGTGACCTGACCTGTGACTCTTAACAGGTGGCTGCCTGCTGATGTGCACTGGACTCCGTCCCCATTCCAGTGGCCCTCTCTTCTTTCCCCTTACACGTGAACAAACAAGTTATAATCTTCCCGTTTAAAAGAGGGAACCTAGCCCTTGCCTTCTTCTCAGCTCTTGCTCCCTCCCACTCCCCTCCTCCCCTTTCTCTCAGGAACCCCTTGTCAGGTTCTCCCACCTTCTCAGCCAGAAAGCCCTGGTAAAGGCCACCACGAAGTTCAGTCTCATGGTCCGTTTTCAGCGCGTATCTTGCTCGATCTGTTGGCAGCATTTAACAATTGGTTACTTCTAGGCGAAATTCATTTCTTTTTCTAAATTTTATTTATTTTAGAGAGAGAGGAAGGAGTGGGGAGAGAAGGAGAGAGAGGGAGACTTCTATCTGTTGTTTCATTTATTCATGCATTCATGGGTTGATTCTTGTTTGTGCCGTGTCTGGGAAGTGAACCTGCAACCTTCGTGTATCAGGACGATGCTCTAACCAACTGAGCTACACATCTGGGGCTGAAATTCATTTCTTCACTTGGTTTCCAGGATGCCACACTCTCCTGGTTTCCTCCTACCTCATGGGATGTTTCTTTTCTGTTTCTAATACTTATTATCTCTTTTTTGTTGTTGTTGTTGTTTTTTTGTATTTTCTGAAGCTGGAAACGGGGAGAGACAGTCAGACAGACTCCTGCATGCGCCCGACCGGGATCCACCCGGCACGCCCACCAGGGGCGAAGCTCTGCCCACCAGGGGGCGATGCTCTGCCCCTCCGGGGCGTCGCTCTGCTGCGACCAGAGCCACTCTAGCGTCTGGGGCAGAGGCCAAGGAACCATCCCCAGCGCCCCGGGCCATCTTTGCTCCAATGGAGCCCTGGCTGCGGGAGGGGAAGAGAGAGACAGAGAGGAAGGAGAGGGGGAGGGGTGGAGAAGCAAATGGGCGCTTCTCCTATGTGCCCTGGCCGGGAATCGAACCCGGGTCCCCCGCACGCCAGGCCGACGCTCTACCGCTGAGCCAACCGGCCAGGGCTACTTATTATCTCTTTTTCTTGAATGTTGGGTGTCCTCAAGTGCCCCCAGGTTTTTCATCTGCACTTACTCCTTGGTGAACTTACTTTCATAAAACCCACCTGTGTATCCTGATAACTACCTGGAAGAGGCCTGAGCCTGTCCAGTTCCAGCCTTGTATATCACACCGCTCTTTCATGGCTCCATTTTTTTAATTTTTTCTTTTCTTTCTTTCTTTCTTTCTTTCTTTCTCTCTCTCTCTCTCTCTCTCTCTCTCTCTCTCTCTCTAATTATTGTCTTAACTTGAGAGAGAGAAGCATCAACTCATTGTTCCACTTAGCTGTTCCATTTAGTTGTGCACTTACTGATTCCTTCTCATATGGACCCTGCCTGGGGCTTGAACCCGAGACCCTGGGGATCAGTTGAACCCAAGACCATCCACTGTACCACCCGGCCAGGGCCTCATGGCTCCATTTGAATATCTCACAGTGGACATGTCTGAAAACAAGCTACTATCTGCCCCGCCCCAAACAATCAACTCCTTCCATGGTTCTCTCCATTTGGTAATGGCCATTCAGTCCCGCTAGTTGAGCTGGCAAATATCCTTGACTCCTTCCATAACATCACATTCTCACGTCCATAACATCAGCAAGTCCTGTGTGCTCTACCTTCAAAATGTATGCAACCACGTCTTGGCACCTCCACTGTCACTAGCCTGATCTGAGCTGCATCATCTCTGGCCTGAATCAAGGCAGCGGCATCTTACTTGTCCTCCCTGCTTCCGTGCTGGTCCCTGCAGTCTCTTCTCAACATAGCAGCCAGAAGGACCCTCTTTAAAAAGTGAGTCAGATTGTGTCACACCTTTGTTCAAAACCTCCCAGTGATAATGGTCCACAAGCCCCTTTGACTTGGCCGTTCCCACCTCGGGGCTCCTGGCTCCAGCCACGCTTAACCTTTAGGTGTTCCTTGTTACCTGCCTGGTAGGCTGTGCCTGGAGCTCCTGGGTGCCGGCTTGCTTCCTCATCACTTTCAAATGGTCCCTCGGTCACCTTCTAGTAGTACCACCTCCCCTGATGACTCTGTATTAGGTTGTAACACCAGTTCAGTAAGCCCAGCTCCATAGTCAGACTTTTTTCTCCATAGCACCTGTTGCCATCTCATGAGTTATATATATGTCTTTTTTTTTTTTTTGTATTTTTCTGAAGCTGGAAACGGGAGAGACAGTCAGACAGACTCCCTCATGCGCCCGACCGGGATCCACCCAGCACGCCCCACCAGGGGCGACGCTCTGCCCACCAGGGGGCGATGCTCTGCCCCTCCGGGGCGTTGCTCTGTTGCGACCAGAGCCACTCTAGTGCCTGGGGCAGAGGCCAAGGAGCCATCCCCAGCGCCCGGGCCATCCTTGCTCCAGTGGAGCCTCGGCTGCGGGAGGGGAAGAGAGAGACAGAGAGGAAGGAGAGGGGGAGGGGTGGAGAAGCAAATGCGCGCTTCTCCTGCAGCCCTGGCCGACGCTCTACCACTGAGCCAACCGGCCAGGGCTATATGTATATCTTATTTATTTTCTTACTCTCGCTCTCCCAAGATGCATGGTGCCAGAGGCCTGTTTTTTGTTCACAGCTGTATTCCTAGAGTAGTGCCAGTGCATGCTAGGCCTTCAGCAAATATGTGTTGAATGAATGAGTGAGGCTAAAAAGAACCCAGAGCAGTGTTCCCTGAATTTAGGGAAGACCAAAAGAGATTTGAATGCCCTTAAGAATCTATTAACCACAATCGAGTAAAACATAGAAATAGGTGATAGAGAACAGGGCTGGGTATCTTTAAGAAGAAAATAGGTGACTGTCTGTACTGGGCCAGTTCTATAGTTGGCCAGACTACACAGAAGGAGAGCTATTTTCTGAGCGTATATAACAGATGTGGGTTTTTTTTTATAAATCACACTTCTGTAAATGGAATCCTATTTTAAATGTACTAGCGGAGATTGCTATTTAAAGGAATCTGATACCAAATTTTTTTATAAAATGAGTAATAATCTCCTAATTTGTCCATGGTGTCAATTCATACCCCTTCTCCCCAAATTTGTATTTACTTATATCAATGTATGTTGGTCTGAGCTGAGAAAAATCTCTTCATTTTCCATTTTTCCACTCTCTTCATTATTCCCTTTCTCTTTTTCCTCTTTATTCCTGCTTTTCCTATAGCTGAGTTTTTTCCCCTTAGCGCTGACATAGAATGTCTTTGTAACATGTCCAGAATTAGAATGCGATGAGCAATGGTTCCTTTCCAGACGAAACGAATCCAGTCTGGGGGTGGAGCGAAGGAACCTGTTAGGGGTGTGGGAATGCTATGGGGGCACAGGGTTAGGTGCTCGGGTGATATTCATGCACAGCCGGCCTGGAGAACCACTAATCAGAGCAACAACCATGTCCTATTTACCCTTCCGAGCCTACACTCTGCAGCGTTGATGAGGCTGGACGAGCATACCTTTGGGGCTTTGCAGGTGGCCAGTGTAAATCTGACCACAGACTACAGGACTGGCTGACTTGTCTGGGGGCCGGAGTTCAGGGTTTAGATCCCCCTGTCGGTGACATCACCTACCCTGCTGGTATCTTAGAGGAGAGCAAGGTCCTGTGGCCACTGCCTGATGGAGTTTTGTTCAGGTCTTCTCCAGAGTGCCCGTAATGACCTTGGGCTTCACAATCCCATCACACAACCTCTGTCTCCCTTCAGACTGCAGTGGGTCCCTCGTGAGAACACAACGGGGATTAAGAGTTCAGTGGGACGTGTGCGAGCAACTAAGACCAGATCCTGCTTTCTTGACAACAGTAAAAGGTTCACTTGCCGGGAGTCTGTTTGGCCTTAGGTCTTCTTTAGGTACCCACTCTAGGTTTTCTGAAAAACTTTTCTCCTTTTTGTTCTCACCAGACCAAGAGATTGTAGCATCTGCAAGTTGGACATGTTATAAGGTAGAGAGAAAATTGCCTTTAAGACAACCGGTATGTTGAGGTCAGAGGAGAGGTTTAGGAAACAAGCTGGCTTTGGCTAAGCGTTCGGTGTAGACTGTGTGCCCGACCGAGGAAGGCGGGCCGGCTGTGCTACGGCTGTCCTCTCTGGGCCCACTTGTTCATCTATGAAGTATGCCCTGCCTCCCTCACTAGGTTTTCTCAGCATAGGAAGACAGTGCATATGACAGCTCCTCAAAGATTGTGAAGGGGCTAAACTAAAACGAGAAATGCTATTGTCATTGTTATTCAAGCAAACTTGGTATTGCCACCTTAGAATGAGCCAAACCTGTATATTAGGAATGCTGAACATTATAGAATTATTTGCTAGAGTCAAATAAGATATCTTCACATTGCCATCCCATTGTGTAAAATGGGATTCTATTTATTACATGAAAATTGGATCACAGTCGCGTGAAGACCACCCTCTGAAGCGAGAACTGCAGCTGAAGCAGTGAGGTGATGCCGAAGCTTCCCCTGTTGGAGGGTTTGGAATTCACAAGGTCAAGAGCCACTTGAGATTTCTCAGCTGGGAGGACTCATGAGGAAAATTATTCTTGCTGCTTTATTTGGGGTCAATTGTGGTGGAGACTAGAGGTAAAGGGCTAGTTTTACAGTAATGTGGGTATAAGCTGAGGGTGTTTGCTGTAGAAAAAGAACAAAAGGAGATCTGAGGGCTGTTGGGGAGAGCGGAGCGCAGGCCCGGCATTGTCTGGATGTGGCAAGTGCTTCCTGACTCGTTCATTTGACCGACGGAGACACTG
The DNA here is from genome assembly GCF_036850995.1 of Saccopteryx leptura. NCBI lineage: Eukaryota > Metazoa > Chordata > Mammalia > Chiroptera > Emballonuridae > Saccopteryx > Saccopteryx leptura. The sequence goes on from NC_089506.1 coordinate 191,552,858, forward strand.
TCAGGAGTGGGGCTCTGGGAGAGGCACAGAGCCCGAGAATGGTGCTTCCTGTGCCCGGGACCACTTGTCAGTCAGGCAGAGAAGAGACAAAACTACTTTCACGGTTAAAACTCTGGAAGGTGGAGGGTGGTGGAGGATGCAGTAGAGGGGAGAGAGGAAGTTAAGCAATGCTGGTAGTTTGGACAAAGGCACAGCGCAGGGTTTCAGCTCTTCTAGACCAGCTGTGTATCTGGTAGGCAAGGACACTGCAGAAGGCCTGAGTTCCTAGGCAGAGTGATTTGCCCAGAAAGTGACCCTAAAGTGTTCTCAGTGCATCACCTGTGAACTTAGCCTTACAGTTCCAGTTCCTAGGGAAGCAGACTGAGTCTTCCTCTGTGAAAAGAAAAGCAGAACTGTATGGGAGAGCATGCCCTTCTGAAGCCATGGCCCCCTGCAAGTGGAGGAGAAGGGAGAGTGGCCAGCTTCTTCTCTTCTATGCGGCCTGGTGTCTAAGTACCTAACCCTTGTGCCATACAGTCTGAGGCTTTCTGAAGGCCTCCCTGGGAACCCTAAGGGTTGTTGTAAAGGTTCTCATGTGGGGAGAGGCAGCTGGTTGTGCAGGAGAAAAGAGTGGCTGCAAGACCCGCATGAGAAGGAGGGCTGCTCAAGTCGGTGGGTGACATGGGCATGGGTTTTTAGGTGGGGATGAAAGTACAAGGGATATGGTGATCTTTGCCTCTAAGGAAATGACAGGATGACCTGGCTGGAGGGCTCTTAGGCAGCTGTGATGCTAAATGAGGGCAGGGAGACTGAGCTTATTGTCCTCTTCTCCAGGTTGGGAGGAGTCACGATTTCTTCTTCTCCAGGTGGGGAGGAGTCACGATGGGGTTCACCTCTCTATGACCGGTTGCTCTGTGCTGAATGATCTGATTCGGAGTCTCTAGCAAAAGTTCTGGAGAGTTTTGGTGATAGGGAGTTGCCAGGGAAGGGGTGTCTTCCAGTGTAGTAGCAGAGAAAACAAGAGCATGAGGGATGCGTGACAGCATGGGGACGTGGTTGGCCCCGGAATGCCTCTCGGAGGTTTGACAGTATATGGAGGACCAGTTCAAGGGTGGAGGCTGTTCTCCCACTTTGTCCCCCACAGAATCAGAGGAGCCTTGGGACTGGTGATGAGGGGCAAATGGGAAAGGGGTCTTGTTAAATAGTAAGAGAGAGTACTTTTCTAGGGGTTGATGAACATCTGGTTCATTTTCAGAGAGGGAAAGATGGGTATTTGCCTCTGGCAAAAAAGACAGCCTTTGCAGTCCCTCTGCTCCCAATCTGGAAAGGTCCCGTGCTTGTCTGTACTCATTGTCTACCTGACCCTGTCTGGGGAAGGAGAGCCAGCTGTGGAGCTGCAGTTCTACTGCAGACACCAGTGTGAGGTCCTAGAGGGAAGATAAGAGATGAGGAGCTGTTCATGGTTCAAGAGCCCCACCGCTGAGCTCCAGGCACTGGGAGGAAAGGGACGTCCATTCTGTCCAGACTGTCTCCCACTCCTCTCCTCCTGTTCTCTCTTACCCCTCTCCACACAGCCTTTTGCCTTCTCCATCATTCACCCAGAGCGGCTCTTGCCCGGGTCCCCAATGACGTCCTTGCCATATGCAGTGGGTAATTCTCAGTCCTCATCTCATCTCCCCTGCCCCTTCAGCGAGATTTGACTCAGTTGACAGCTCCCTCTGAACTGAAACACTTTCTTCACTGAGAGACATAACCCCACCCCCTTGATTCCCCTCCAGCCTTGCCAGCTGCTTTTCCTCGGCTCCTTCCCCAGTTCTCCCCCTCCCTTCCAGAACTATGGGACCAGGGGGTTGAGAGGGCCTTAGAAACCATCCTGTGTAAACACTCCTCGGAAGACTGAACACCTCTGCCCCAGGAGGCGCCAATGCCTACCTTCCAAAGTCTTGCCCAGTTCTCACTAAACCTGCTTTCTTTATTTTTAAAGCCCAGTTTATTGAAATATAATTTATATACAACAAAATTCACCATTGTTAATGTACAGTTCTGTGAGGTGTTTTTGTTTGTTTTTTAAGAGAGGGGGAGGAAGGCAGAGAGAGGGTGAGAAGCATCAATTCGTAGTTGCTTTCACTTCACTTGTACTTTGATTGCTTTTTGTATGTGCCTTGACCGTGGTGAGCCGGTGTCCCCTTGCTAAAGCCAGTGGCCTTGGACTTTTCATGCCAGCGACCAGCAACCTCAGCATTCCAAGTCAATGCTGTGCCACCACCGGTCAGGCCAGTTTTGTGAGTTTTGACAGTCACATACAATTAGGTAACCTCCTTACAGTCAGGATTTAGAGTAGTTCTATCACCACCCATAATTCCCTCATGTCCCTTTGTAGTGACCCTTTCTACAACCTCTGCCTTGGCAACCATTGATCTGTTATTTGTTGTTGTTTTTTTTTGTTTATTGCTATGAGAGAGAGAAACACTAGTTTATTGTACAACTTATTTATGCACTCATTGGTTGAGTCTTATATGTGACCTGACTGGGGATCAAACCTGCAACCTTGGTGTATCAGGACAATGCTGTAGCCAACTGAGCTACCCAGCCAGGGCTTGATCTGGGGGGGGGGGTTGGCAGGGTTTTTTTGGTACTTTTCCGAAGTTAGAAGCGGGGAGGCAGTCAGACAGACTCCCGCATGCGCCTGACCAGGATCTACCCGGCATGCCCACCAGGGAGCAATGCTCTGCCCATCTGGGGTGTTGCTCCATTGTGGCCCAAGTCATTCTAGCTCCTGAGGCAGAGGCCATGGAGCCATCCTCGGCACCCAGGCCAACTTTGCTCCAGTAGAGCCTTGGCTTCAGGAGGGGAAGAGAGAGATTGAAAGGAAGGAGAGGGAAAGGGTAGAGAAGCAGATGGGCGCTTCTCCTTTGTGCCTTGACCGGGAATCAAACCCAGGACTTCCATATGCTGGGCCAACACTCTACCGCTGAGCCAACCAGCCAGGACCTGTTTTTTTTTAATTTGTATACCTGTAGTTCTTCTAACTTCTTCAGAATGTCATAAAAATGGAATCATGTAGTATGTGGCCTTTTGAATCTGGCTTCTTTCACTTGACCTAATACTTTTAAGATTTATCCATTTCAGTGTGACCAGCAGTTTGTTCCCTTTTATTGCTGAATAGCTTTTCATGGTATGGCTGTACCTCTGCTCATTGTTCTGTCCCCAAGTTGAAGGACACTGGAATTGATTCCAGTTTGGGGAGATGATAATTACAGAACTTGACTCCTTTTAATTCCCACTCAAGGGTCCTGTTCTTGCCCTGAAGGTTTCCATTTCTCAGGTGTTGGGAACTGAGGTGTTTGAAGCCCTGTGCCCTTTCTTCCCCATCACTTCTCCCACCACCACTGTCCCTGATTTCTGTTCTCTTATGTGGCCTTCTGTGGTTTACCTCATAGTTGGTTTCCTTTGCACACGCCCAGTTTATCTGTGTTCCTCTTAGACTGGGGTGCCCAGCAGAATCTCTGGCACGTGGTGGGATGAATCAGTGATCAAGTGTGGTTGAAAGCTGTAAAACCAAGGATTCGCTCTTGTTCTAGATCGGGTAATTCTCTTGATGTTGCTCAAAATGAAATTAGCTTTCTTAAATTTATTATAGTGACCACCTCATACTGTTAATGAACTTACTGAGAACTCATGGGGAATAAGTTTAGCCCTCTACGCCTAGGCTGCTCTTCAGCCATAGGCAGTTTGATTTGGGCCCCAGTATGTTCTGTTTCTGTTGGTATCACCCATGGTCATACTCTACCACTGTCCTCCAGATGCATTTGCTGTTGCCCTGACATCAGTTAGATCAACCCCTGTGCCTTCCATATACCCTCACTGGCAAACACAGGGACAAAAACACAGGCTGCGGGCACCAGCACTCCTTACCCCCAAGGTAATGGTAGCCAATAATCAACACCTGTAAGTGTGGACATCCATCCTCGTGGACCTCCCTGTCTAGCCTGGAGGTAGGCAAACGTTTTCTGCAAAGGGCCAGATAGTAAATGTTTCTGGCTTTGTGGCTACCTGTGGTTGCTTCCTCTTCTCCTCCTCCTCCTCTTCCCTTTATAAATGTAAAAACCAATCTTAGCTCACATGCCTCCCACAAGCAGGCTGCAGACCAGATTTGGCTGGCAAAGCAGTAAGTAGTTTGTGACCCCTTGAGAGCCTCTCTTGTCTCATCCTCGTCTATAAGATATGATAAGAGACTTTAATGCCTTGATGATAGAAATGCAGATGCATCATGTCCACTTGGTTTTCCTGAAACTCTCGCCTAGAGTCTAACAAGGAAACAAGGTCAGTATCGTATGACTTGTTTCCATAAGTGTTGGCCCCAGGTGCTTGGGGCCACCTTTTCTTTTTGGGAAATGTCTCATGGGTAATGTGTGGAGTTTTACCTTCTCGTCTGGTAAAATACAACCATCCTGACCCATGTCCGACCTTTGGGTAGCGCTCCCACTCCTCATAACCCCGCCGTGATCCCCGAGGCTGTCTGAGCACCCCCTTCGCTCGCTCTCTTACCCCCTGTATGTCACTCATCCGCGTCAGAGGCCTGGACTCACTCAGCACTGGAGATTCTCTGACTCACCTGGGGTTTTCTCTTTTAATGCTCTGTCTGCCTTTTTTCAGTCCAAAGATCATTGCAGACAGAAAAGACAGAGGGAAAACAGGAGTTGATCATCAACACTGCACGGCCGGCTAAAAGCAGCGTGCCCATTCCTTCCTTGTTCTTTTGCTTTTCATGTAACACGGTAGCCCTTTAGGATGTCCTGCCCGGTGTTTGGAAGCCTTGTCTCCTGTTGCCTTTATCTTTCTGATACTCTCCATCAGTGTGTAGGTAGATGTAGGTAGGCATCAGTAACTTGTGCACTCACACTGGTTTCTGTTTTCATAAAGTACTTCTAAAATTGCATAGTCAGACCAGAAGGATGGAAAGAACAGGAAGAGAAAGGAAGATGGTCTTTATCTCCCTATAAACACTTGACTCCGACGACAAGATCCACTTCCTTCACCTGTACGCTCTCCGGCAGCACCTAACGCAGCGTCACGCAACTGGGCAGCTGGTCCGGGGATAAGCTTGCCCTTCCCAGTCTGTGAAAGGGCCATCTGGGATTGTGTAGCACACAGTCGTACAGCGTAGATGGTGGTCCTGCCCTGCGCAGAGAAGGCGTTTGATCAGAATCACAATTCTTCAGTGTTTTCCACCTTCTCTTAAAATTTACTCGACACGTAACGTAAAATTCACCATCTTAACCAATTTAAAGTGTATAATTCAGTAGCACTTAGTGCATTGACAGTGATGTGCAGCCATCACAACTACCTAGTTTCAGGACATTTTCATCACCCCAAACAGAAACCTCACACCCACCAGGCAGTCACTCCTCAGGCCCCCTCCTGCCAGAACCTGGCAACCAGCAGGCTGCTTTCTGTCTCTGTGGATTTGCCTACTCGGCATATTTCACATAAATGGAACCCTACACTGTGTGACATTTTGTGCCTGGCTTCTTTCACTTAGCATTATGTTTTTGAGGTTCATCCCTGTTATGGCTCATATCAGTTCCTTACGCCTTTTTGTGTGGGGGTGGTAAAATATACCAACCATAAAACTTACCATTTTAACCACTCTTGAGTGGCACTGAATACATTTGCATTGTTTGTGTGACCATCACCACCATCCATCTCCAGCCGTTTTTCATCTTCCCAAACTGAAACTCTGTACCTATTAAACAGTGGCTCTCCAATCCCCCCTTACCTGCCCCTAATACCCAGGATTTTACCTGCTTCTGAATTTGACTGTCATAGGTATCTCATATAAGTGGAATCAGACAGTATGTGTCCTTTTGTGTCTAACTTATTTCACTTAGCGTAATGTCCTCAAGGTTCATCCATGTTGTGGCATGTGTCAGAATAGCCTTACTTTTAAGGCTGAATAATATTTCACTGTGCGGGTAGACCAGGTTTTGTTTATCCATTCCTATGTGGGTGGCCACTTGGGTTGCTTCCACCAATGTTTTCCACTTTGAACATTCTTATTTCTTCAGCTGTACCAGGTGCATTACAGTCCTGGCCACCCTCCTGCCAATACAGGATTGTATACCTTGCTGATTGCAGACATGATTGACCTTTTTAATCTTCTCAACATTTCTTACTCCATCTTCTCCTCTGGATTATCAGACTTCAGAATAGTGCCTTTCTTTTTGCTAAACCCTTTGAAATCATTGTGACCCAGACAGTTGGTTAATAACTACCTATCCAGAAGCCGGAGAATGGTTGGGGGCTTTACAATGGGAAGAAAAGTGAAGATATGATTGTAATGTCAGTGGTCCCCAGCTTATGAAGCAGATAAGGCACACAAAATACAGTAAAAAAAATACTATCTTAATCTGTTCAGGCTGCCATAATAAAATACTATAGTCTGGATGGCTTAAACAACAGGAATTTATTTCTCACAGTTGTGGAGGCTGAGAGAAGTCCGAGATCAAGGTGCTGGCTAATTCAGAGCCCCAGTGAGGGCTCTGTTCATGACCTTTAGACAGCCACCTTCTTGTAGAGAAAAAGAGAAAGTAAGCACTTTTTGGTGTTTCTTTTTATAAGGGCACTAATCTTGTCATGAGGGCCCCATCCTCATGACCTCATCTAAACCTAAACTGAGTACCTCCCAAAAGGCCCATCTTCAAATACCATCACACTGAGGATAGGGCTTCAACATATGAATTTGGGGGGGCATACAATTCAACCCTTAGAAAATACCTTTTATAAAAACATGCAAATGAGTCAGTATTTAATTATATGGAGTTTCCTAAGTATAAAAGACATGGAAGAAATAATAGCTGGATAGCATCAGTCAAGTTTGCTTATAGTTAAATATCAGTAAGTTTCAATTGGAAAGGAAAGAAAATGTGATGAGGAAGGAAGGATAGAGGAGTGGGGCAGACAAGGTATCAGTGCTGCTGAGGGTGTCGGCACAGAGAGGACTGAGTAGAGCAGCCCCTGCTTCATCCCCGCCCATTGCATCAGGCATGGAGCGTGAGCCCTGGGGGACAGAGGCCCTGCCCTCACTAGCTCACTGTCTAGTGGGAGACCGAAAACTAGCGAATGCACAAACAAGGGAATTTCAGGTTGTGATAAGGACCGCTACAGGAAATAACCAGGGTGGTTGTGAGTTGTGATAAAGAGGGCAGGGCATGGTGTGGAGAGATGCTTTAGATTAGAGAGGCTGCCTAGGGGGTGGTATTTGAACAGCTTGAAGAAGGAGGAAAATCTAGCCTTGTAAAGAACGGGGTGGGGGGGGATTCTTCCTGGCATAAGGAGCATCAGAGACAGAGAGAGAGTAAAAAATGTGTGGGGAACAAAGAGGCAGCCAATGCGGTTGGGTATAATGAGTGGGAGGGAGAATGGGCGTTGGTTCCCATGCGCGGCCTCGTGGGAGAGCAGACTTCATTCCACATGTGGTGTAGGGCTCTGAGCAGGTGGTGTGATCTCATGAGTGGTTTGAAAAGATTACTCTGACAGCTGGGTGGAGAGCAGCTGGGGGAGGCCCAGTCCATTTGGGAGGCTGTTTCAGTGGTTTGGGCTTGAGTGGAGGCAGAGGAGATGAAGAGAAGCAGAGAGGTCTGGGGGTGGAAAGGACAGCATGACTGATGGGTTGGAGGGGAGTGTTGAGGCCAAGGCACCAGCCAAGGATGACTTCTAGGGAGAATGGGAGAGGAATAGCTGGGTAAGTGGGCGTGCTGGCAGGAGGTAAGTGTTCAAACCATGGGCCTAGTTGAGATCGCTAAGGAGTGAGTATAAGTTAGATAGAGATCTAGGGACCAGCATCCTGCAGTAGAAAGTGAGGCAGATAGGTGGGTGGTGTTGACTAGTGTGTCGGACTGCTGGGCGTTACTGAAGGAAGCTTGGTGTGGAGGCTGGCACCTTGGTTTGACTCATGGCTCCACCTGCCTGTGCTACTTTGGACACCTTGACTCAGAATGGGAGTCGATCCCTGCTCTCCAGGGCCCAGGGGAGGACCAGAGCCAATGCCCCAGTGCAGTGGCTAGGAGGAGGCAGAGTCTCTGCTGCTGCCACTGCTACCGCTGATCTGCTGACAACTGTGGTTGCTCTCTGTTGTTACTTCTGCTCAAGGGGAGAATTTAAAAGACTTGCTGTTGGACTCCAGCTTCCAAGTGTCTCAGGCCAGGCCAGGGGAGTCCCACTCAGTGCTGAAGGCACCCAGTTCTGTGCTTGCTTGCTGCTTCTCCTGAGGCTCCCGTGATCTCGACTTGCTTCCAAACTCTGTCATCCTCTCCCAGTGTGAGGTTTCACCTTTACCGTGACACGCCGCAGCAGCCTTCTGCGTTCATCTCTCCCTGAATCCCACTCCACCCTCCCTCACTGTCATCCCTGTTCCTCCCCAGACAGAGGTGACAGCCCAGAGGATTAGGCCCTTGGGAAAAGGATTCTTTCAGCCCCATGTTGGCTGAGCCTGGCTCATGGACTCTGGAAGCCTTTGAAGGGTGCAGCTTGGGGGTGGGAGGCGGAGGAGAGCCTAGACCAAATCACAGTGTTAACGGGGCCACCTCCCTTATCTGTTTACCTCGAGCTTCCAAACCTGAGGAGGTGAGGGACCCTGTGTCACTGGTTCCCAGTGCTCAGCCCCCCTAACTGGGCAGGCATTGCTGACGCTGTTGGTGGTAGCCACTCATACTTTTGCTGAGAAAAGCCTCCTTTCCCCCAACTCTTTATTTCTTTCTGTCTCCCTTCTATCTTATTTTCTTCTTTCCCCTCTGCCCTGCCTGGTCTCAGATATTCCTTTGCTTGGTCTGGGCCACGAGCCTTTCCATCCCTTGCTTCAAGACCTTCCACCCCCACGCGGGCACATTGTCTGTGACTGTCCCTGCCAGGGAGCCTTTGCCACTGGGCCTTTGGGAGCCGGCTTGGCCTTGGAAACCCAAGCACTGGGCCCCTGCCAAGAGCTGTGTGCGTGACCAGACAGTGCCCAGCTGGACCCTGCAGGCCAGGCTCAGGCCCTGCTCCCCACAGAAGCAAGGCCTAAGGGTTTTCCATTGACTGTGGCCTAGCTGAGGGAGCGGAGGGTGGAGGGGGGGGCGAGGGAGGCTGGGAGAAAGCCACCCTTCCTGTGGTGCCTGCTGATAATTGGCTCTCCGGAACCAGCTTGGGACACAAGGGCCAGCTGGGTCAGGAAGTGGTATACAATGCTGCTCTTTCAGGGGGACACTGCATGGTCTTAGGTCCCGTGTGACTCCAGGGAAATCTGGAAAACAGCCTGTTCTGAGAGGATGTTCTCTAACCTCCACCGGAGGTGAGAAATGAAGCCCTGAACTTCCCACCCTCTGCCCTGGCAGGGCCCCCAGGCATTGCCCAGTTCAGAACCCAATTATTCCCTTCAGAGAGAGTCTGGGGAGGGGAGGGAAAGGAAGCAGATTTTCTCAAGAGACCGTGAATCACGTACCTGGTACTCAATAGGCAGGGGAGTAAGCAGTCCTTAATGATTTGTTGAGGCTGTACGCCCTGCCTTAACAACTGTGGGCCCTCTGGCTGGGGAAGTAAGACAATATAACATATTAAGTGTCAAAGTCATGAAGAGAAATAGGAATTCAAAAAAAAGAAGAGCCCTGGCCGGTTGGCTCAGCGGTAGAGCATTGGCCTGGCATGCAGGAGTCCCGGGTTCGATTCCCGGCCAGGGCACACAGAAGCGCCCATCTGCTTCTCCACCCCTCCCCTTCTCCTTCCTCTCTGTCTCTCTCTTCCTTTCCCGCAGCCAAGGCTCCATTGGAGCAAAGATGGCCCGGGCACTGAGGATGGCTCTGTGGCCTCTGCCTCAGGTGCTAGAATGGCTCTGGATGCAACAGAGAGACACCCCAGATGGGCAGAGCATCGCCCCCTGGTGGGCATGCCGGGTGGATCCCGGTTGGGCATATGCGGGAGTCTGTCTGACTGCCTCCCCGTTTCCAGCTTCGGAAAAATGAAAAAAAAAAAAAAAAAGAAGAAGAAGAAGAAGAAGAAATGAGAACGTTATTGGCCAGAGTGGCCTGGCAAGTCCAAAGGAAGGTATAATCTGGTGTTGTGTGCTGGGAAGACAGGGAGGGATTTGGAATGAAGAAGGCAGTGGAGGAGTGTGTCACACGGAGCGGAATCCCAGACACCAAGTAATTACACAAGTATAGGAACCTGCCATAGCCTGGAACTTCTGCCGTGGAAATGTCGCAAGGGCTGACTTTGCAAGGGTCCTGGAGAACCCACAGTCTGTCTTTACGAGACCAGAATGCTGAGGCTCAGCCCTGCCTCTGAACCCAGAATGCCTCGCCATAGAAACCGGGCAGTGGGCCTCCAGTTGCGGGCTGGACTCTGCCTCTTGGGAGCCCTACTTGCAGCAGTGTTGGTTGGAGAACTTCAGGCACGTTGGCTGCATTAAGTGGGCACTCCTGTGAGCCTGTCAGGGCTGCAACGGAAGGGTCTGGGGCAGTCCTGACAAGGGCAGGCAGGACTTGTGGATGGGTTGTCTGCTAGGCCCTTTGTCAGTTTATTGAACTCATGCAGGGACTGTGACTCTGAACATCTACATGGAAGTTGTTCCATACTTCCTTTCATCAGGGCACTGAAGCAGCAACTCCTCACACTCAGGAGGATGAAGGGGTGTTTGTATTAGGACCCTCCCTTGCTCAACCTTCTGTGGCTCCTTATTATCCATCAGGTCACAGTTTCCTGCCCTGATATCCAAAGCCCTCCATCATCTGAGGCCATTACAGAGTCTAAAAATGGGAAGGGACCTAGAAGTCATCTCATCCGGTCTGAGCTGATCAGTCTCTTTCACAATAACCCTGAGCAGAGGTTGCCTCCCTTCTGCATATACGCTTTTAATGGGAAGTCTTTCTTTCATGAGATACCTTTAAGTTTATCCAGAAGTGGCCTGCCTGTGGTTGTACCCACTGGTCTGGGTTCTATTGTGTCTGGAGTTACTCCTCTTTCACATGAGCACCCTTTGGAATATTGGTATTCCTCTAAGTTTCCTTCAGATGCTACATCCATCCCAGTCCAGATCACTTTCTTTTAGAAGTGGTCTAGTTTGTCATTTTTCCCTCTATGAAGCCTAACACTGAATATAGTGTTTTCACATGTGAGTTGATTTGCATAGTGAACTGAAATGCCACCCTTCCCCCATTTTGAACGCTGTACTCGTTTTAATACATCAAGTCTCAGACTTGCATTTTAATTAACCATATCAAAATGTTGCTCATATCAAGTTAGCAGCCAAATAAAACACCTCAGTTGTTTTCACAAGTGCTGTTCTGAGGCATCTCTGCCCTGTTCCAGTGAGTTTAGATCTAAAGGTAGGAAAGTTCCTTTACACCTACTGGAGATTGCATCTTGTGAAGTTTAACTCCTTTTCCAGTCTGTGGAAATCGTTCGGATTCTGACTATGTTTCTGTGGCATGGAGGGCTGGTCTAGTGTTGGGGTCGTGATCCAGTGCCTGAGTCACAAGGCCACACTGCAGGGCTGAGTCCCAGCAATTTGCTTAGCCTCTCTAAGCCTTGGTTCATATGTGTAAAATGGAGCTGGGTAGTAGTAATGCTCTCCTACTCTTAGGATGTAGAGTTACAAGACTTGAATGAGATAATTTATACAAATTGCTTATTAGCACAGGGCCCAGTGGTAAGCACTCATTAGCTGCCGTTATCTTGATGGCTGTGAGCACTGCTGCTGCTGGTGCACTTTCTCATTCTCTCTCGCCCCAAATCCTCCTGGCCTCGCCGTCCTGTGCTCACAATGTCTCCGCAGCCTGAGAAGCCCTGTTTCCATTCTCCCACTTGTCTAGGTTCAAAACCTCTGCGGCATCTTGGGTGCTTCCCTCTGCTGTGTCCTCTTTAAGTGGGAGCTCCTATAGACCAATCCTACTGAAATTCATTTTATCGTCCACCTAATATAGGCTTTTTAACATTTTCACTTCCATCATTTTGGTTGAGGCCTTTATTCTGTCACTTCTGTCTGCTGTTAGTAGCTTCCTCCTTCAACTCCCCACCTCCAGGCTCACAGTGCTGCTGGCCAGCCTTCCTCTGGCTCCTTCTGTTTCCCTGCCCACTGGCTTTCCACACCCAACGCCACCTCCCTTTCAGACGCCGCCCTCTAACCTGACCGGCCTGCTGCTCCAGACCTTTCCAACTCTGCTGCCTTTCCTTGTGCTTCCTCTCCCCGGAGGGCCTGCTCTCCATGTCCCTGCCCTAGACCGGCCCGCAAGCCCTCCATGGTCCAGGCAGGGCTTGCAGATCCGGTCGACCACAGTTGGAAGTAAATAGTGTGACCTTGGGCAAGTGACTTAGCCTTTCTGCACACAATTCTAAGTGCCCCACGTTTGCATTCTATGTGAATAAAAGAAGTAGGTAAATTGCAGGGACGGTACCTGGGACAGGTTATCCCTCTCTTCCTCTAAGAAGTCTTCCGTGGGCAGCATCACCATCTCAGAGGATTTCTCCCTCCTTAAACATTTAGAACACATTGGCCTGATGTGTGGTGGCGCAGTGGATAAAGCGTCAACCTGGAACGCTGAGGTCATTGGTTCAAAACCCTGAGCTTGCCTGGTCAAGGCACATATAGGAGTTGATGCTTTCTGCTCCTCCCCCCTTTCTCTCTCTCTCCCTCTCTCCTCTTCTCTCCTCTCTAAAATGAATAAATAAAATCTTTTTTAAAAAAAGAACATTTAGAACACAGAATATTTCCAATTTTCAGATATATACACACCGTCTATAGATAGAAACTCATGGTATTTTATGTTGCTTAAAGGAATTTTAAGTATTTTCATTTTTTGCAAGCAAAGCTTATAATGACCACAAGCATGGGCACTTGATTGACCAGTATAAACAAATATTTGAGGAAGAAGTCTAAACCCCACCCAGCTTAGGGCATCCCTCAAGGCCCTGATGTGGCTTCTAGCATTTCCCACCGACATGGGTTTCTCTTCTCTGTAGCCTGTACTACATCTCCACTGACCCCCTAGAACAGCGGTTCTCAACCTGTGGGTTGCGACCCCGGCGGGGGTGTTTTGGTCGTTCGACCCCCGCCGGGGTCGCGACCCACAGGTTGAGAACCACTGCCCTAGAACTTAACCACATCCAGTTCAGCACCTTACTGAATTTGGGTCTCTTGATGTCATTTTACATGTTTAGGTCTCTTAGAATTTCTTATGAAATGCAGGCAACCTTTAAGGGCTCAGCAAAGGTGGTGACTTTGCCTAGAGATCTCTCTGTAGCCAGGATTCCTTCATGTTCTGGAGCCGGGGGGGGGGGGGGGGAACATAGTCTTAACCTCTGTAAGTCACCTAAGGAAATGCACAGGAAAGTGATTGGCCTGGGATGGGCTAAAACTGAGAAACTAGGACCAAGAAAGTAAGGATTTGTTAAGGGGAAGCTAGAAGCACTCAGCCTGCACAGGACACGTGAACTGCTTCACTGGGAGGTATTTGGGGAATAAAGTTTTTACTTCTCTCTTGCGACATCTCTCATGTAGCCCCATGTTGTGTGCTGTAGGGAAGAGGGAGGGAAGCATCTGTACATCACGTCCCCGGGAGGACCCAGTCTGACGGGGAAAGGACCCTGTCTTAGTCTCCTGGGGCTGCCATAGCAAATTACCACACACTGGGTGGTTTAAAACAACAAAACTGTATTCTCTCACAGTGTGGGAGGCTAGAGTCCAAAATCAAGGTGTCAGCAAAGTCATCCTCCCTCTGAAGGCTCCAGAGAGGAATCCTTCCATGCCCCTCCTAGCTTCTGGGGGTTGCAATCATCCTTGTTGTTCCTTGGCTTGTAAACACATCACTTAAATCCCTGCCTCCATCTTCACATGACTTTCTTCTCCCTTTGAGTCTCTGTGTCCCTGGGTCTTCACATGGCCTTTATATATATATATATTTATATATACTTTTTTTAAAACTAATTTTTCTTTTTTTATTTTTCTTTTTAGAGAGAGAGACAGGAAGGGAGAGTGAGGGAGGAGAGAGGTGAGAAGCATCAACTCTTAGTTGCTTCACTGTTAGTTGTTCATTGATTGCTACTCATATGTGCCTTGACCAGGGTCGGGGAGAGGGAGAATCAAGCCTTGTCATAATCCCACACTCAAGCCAGCAACCCTGCGCTCAAGCTGGCAAGCCTGTGCTCAAGCTGGCAAGCCTGTGCTCAAGCCCATGAGCCACGCCCAAGCCAGAGACCTGGGTTTCGAACCAGGGGCCTCAGTGTTCTGGGTCATTGTTCTATCTACTGCGCCATCGCCTACCAGCCTTCATTATTATTTTTTACTTTCCAATTACAGTTTGATTCAATATTATTTTTTATTCACATGCCCTTCTTATGAGGACACCCATCATATTGGCTTTAGGGCCCACCCTAATCTAGTATGACCTCATTTTAACTGATTACATCTGCAAAGACCCTGTTTCCAAATGAGATCACATTCATAGGTATCGAAGAATTGGGACTTGAACATACCTTTTTTTTATTTTGTGGGGGTGGTGGAGAAACAAAATTCTACCCACAACAGAACTTGTACTATGTTAAAGAGTTGAGTTTGGTAGAGAGAAGAAAATATGTGGAAAAGAGGATTAACACAAATCTAAACATTATATAAACCAGATGTAAAGGAACAAATCTTGGTAAAGCCTACATATAGCCTATTTTATACTGTATATACACATATATGTACATATATATTATGTATGTATGTATTTTTTCTAGGTAAAGTCTCAAATGTGAAAAAAAATACTTAGAAGAAAATGTAAGAGTCTACCAGGGGTAGATGAAACCTTAAGTAAGCAGAGAAGTTAAAAGATAAGATGGACATACTTAACTATATAAAGCAAACAATCATAACATATAAGTCCAGGAAATACAAATTAATGTAGTAATGAAATGTCACCCATGAGACCAACAACTCCTATTGTTTTAGGGATTTCTTTTTGTACATTGTTGGTGGAAAGGTGAATTGTTAGTGCCTTTTTAGAAAGCAAGATGGCAACCTTATTTGGATCCTGATTCAAACGACTGAAAGAAAGCTTTTTTGTTTTGGTATAATAGGGAAATGTGTTGATGATATAAGGAATTGTCTTTAATAATGATTATTATGGTTAATTTTTAGAGTCCTTTTTTTCTTAGAGGTTCGTACTAAATATTTACTGTTAAAATGATATAATTCCTAGAAATTTACTTCAGATAATCCAGGGAGCAAGGGGTCAGTGGCTAATGGTATAAAAAGCAAGGGTCAGCACTTTACATGCACAGCCAAATCCAGACCATGACCCGGTTTTTAAATAAAGTTTTATTGGAACGCAGCTACACTCATTTGGATACACATTTTTTTTTAGTATCTCTGAGGCTGCTTTTACTCTACAGCAGCAGAGTTGAACAGTTGTAGTGGAGACCGTGTGGCCTGCAAAACCTAAAAAACTGACTCTTTACAGAAAATCTTTGCCACTCCTCATCAATAAAGAAGCATGTGGCTAAAAGTTTATAAAGGTTGACTCTGGGGACTGACAATATTAGGGCCTATTAGACTAGTCTTCTTACATATCTGTGTTTGGATTTTTCTATAGTGAAAAGTTAAAGAAAAACAACTTTGACCTAGTAATCTCATTCCTAGAAATCTATCCATTGGAAATAAAAGCATTAATTAATAAGGGTGTATGTATAAGAATGTTTACTAAAATAGTTTATAGTGGGTAAAAAACAAACAAACAACTGGAAATAAATTGCTTTCCGACACAGGAATGCCTGTATAAATCACATCCACCCACACCATGGAATATGATGTTGTCTTTTTAAAGAATGAACTAGAGTTTTGCCTTTTCACTTGGTGAATTTTTCATGAGATATTCTCAAAAGAGAAAAGCAAAATGTAGAAAAGTCTGTACATGACAGTCTAATTTTTATAGAACAGTGTCAAAAGTCGCCCCTCTGGTATGTAGGGGTGAGTGTGTGTGTGTGTGTGTATAGGATGCATAACAGGTTGTTAACATGGGTTGGGATAGAATGATGTCTGTGGACAAAACAGAAAAAGGAAAAATCTAGACTTAAAAAAACAGCCTACATGATAGGATCCTGTGTATGTGTTTTTGTAAGTTATAGCCACATGTATGCATGCTTTGCTAAATTAAAAAGTTATGATTCTTAAAATAACTGGAAAGGACTATGTCTTTTTAATGCCCTTTGATGTAAGTAAAGAAATAAAGGGGAATTTGGTTAGGAGCTGGAAAGTGCCCAAGAGTGGGAAATCGAGATGAGAGACCTGGAGCAGCCCAGGACGGCTCTGGGGAAGGTTCTAGAGGTGAGAAAGGGACGGCTGGATGGGCTTTGGGCCACAGTAGCTCCCTGATCTCAGCGCCTCTTCCTCCTGCTCCCAGAGAAATAATGTTTCCCTGGGGGATGAAAAAGCATCCCTTTGTGCAGGCTTTAATTGCCATGTTGTTGTGCCAAGTGAATGAGTGGCAGGCGGGCGCAGCAGCTGGGCACAGCCAATGCCAGGCAGCAAAGCCTGCTGCCTTAGGACAGCCTGGACCAGCTGGCCTGGGAGCGCTGCCCACCTCTGCCTCCCGCTGGGGGCCCTGCCCTGGGACAGTGGGGCAGGAGGGTCTGCGGAGAGCCCCAGAGAGGAAGAGCAGAGAGGAGTCATTGGAGGGGGAGGAAGGGGCGGGCCCCTGGGAGGGTCTCAGCCACTCTCAGAAGCTTATTCATCTCATCCTCCCTTCCCCTCCCCCTCCCTCTTGTTTTTCAGACTGTCAGCATCAATAAGGCCATTAATACGCAGGAAGTGGCTGTAAAGGAGAAACACGCCAGAAATATCCTTTTGGATGTTGCTTGGAAAACCGGCCCTGAGAGGATCAAATTGTGGGGACTGGGGTCAGGGTGAAGTGTTCTCGCTCAGCTGCAGGAAAGGGAACCCCCACGCAGGCCAGGACTCTGCAGGGTTTGATCAGTGTCAGTTGGCAGAAGCTAGCCCCAGAGACCAGTGCTCTCAGAGACCAAGGCCCGTCAAGGTGGAAGGCACCAGAGTGGCCACCTAGCCCAGTCCTTCGAGCTTACCAAAGACCCTACTCCCTTCCCAGGACTTCACCTTTCCAGAACCGCCAAGTCCTTTGAAGTTACTTTCCTTGAGGTACCTGGGGCACCAGAGGGATTTTCACCTGTACAAAGCCCTGCAGGTCCTGCGCTTTGCCTGTAGGGCCACTCTGACCACCCCACTGGGGACATGATCATCTCCACTCCTCTGAACACAAAAGCAAAACAAAGATCTTGTCTACAATGATCAGCCTCAAGCCAATGCAGGGATTCATCCTCACCCAGAGGGGAGAAGTCAGGGACCTCAAGGTGGTTTAGGGAATCAGTGACTTAAAGGTTTTTACCAAGCTGAGTTGGCAGAGACCCTGGGTGACCATATCATGGGTCTGCGGCTTTGGAGAGAAGAGCAAGCAGTACTCTGGCTGGTGGATCCCTGGGGGTCTGCCCCTGAGAGAGAGTCCAGGAGCTGGAGGGCTGAATCCCCAGAGACTCAAGGAAGGGCTGTCCTGTGGCTGAGCCTTTGTCTTGGTCAGGGACAAAGCAGGGCACCGGTTGGAGCAGGTGTAGGCTGGGCTTCTGTCTGGGATGGACGGCTCCTCTGGCACCACAGCCAGTCAGTCCTGAACAGTTTGTCTTGATGACATCCCACCGCAGCCCCTGAAGGGGACTCTAGGTTAGATGCCCCAAACTGGCATTCCTCGGAAATGTTGCCAACAGCATGTGCTGCTCTTCACTGGAGTGAAAACAGCTTATCTTTAGCGGGAAGATGCTTTGGTTGGAATTAGGGCTTTGCTGTGTGATGAGGGCTAGAAGCTCTCCCTGGTACCCCAGAAGCCTGCCTGAAAGTGAGTGAGCTAGACCTTGCCCTTTTATTCCCAGAACGGTATGATCCCTTTGCTTTACTGAGGCAAGAACACCAAACCAAGAAAAGCACATTGATTTTCTCAGAATCACCTGGCCCTCACCTGTACCTGCTAAGGATTTGTGATCAGCCTGATGCCAGATATGAAATAAGAGACAGTTGTCACAGGCCAGTGTGCTCCTCTGGATGGGGACTGGCACAGAGAGGACCAAGAGTGCAGTGGCAAGGCCACATCACACCCCTCCAGGGAGGCCGCCTGGGTGAGGAAGGGATGCTTGGGGGAGGGTCCAGGACCCTAACTCTGGAGCTCTCTGGCTTGCCCTGGACCCAGTGGGGCCTCCATGAGCCTTATTTCCTTTGTCAGATAAAAGAGTTGGTTGAAGATTTCAAAGGCCTCATGCTCCAGCTGTAACGTTCTGTGCTTCTCTCTGATTCTCAATTTCTAGGTGGTAGATGAATGTTGAAAAGATCAACCACTTACAGTGGGGTTTTAAAGCCTAGTTAATGACACCACAAAACACGTATTCTTTATCGATTCTTTTAAAGAGCATCAGCCACCCTGATGCTTCTGATTTCATAAATGCTGTTGAGACATCTGTTTATCCCAGGTGCCTAACTGATGAACAGGTTCCCCCTTCACCACCACCATGGTACCCACTTCTGAAGGACCAGGGACTTGTTTTATTTATCTTATTTTTCTTTATATCTCTGAGTGCCCTTTACAGTGCCTGACACATAACAGGTGCATTAAAATGCTTATAAAATCAAAGGTCAGAATGGTCTTCTTGCCTCTTTCGAAATCAGGATGTTCAGCTAACTCCACACCTGCTCCTGCTTCTGTTACAGCAAACTGCTCTCAGGTAAAGTAACCACCGTCAGTAGGAGAAGTCATCACATGAGAGGGAAGGGTGCTGCCTCCCCCTCTTTTTCTAGTACAAGGGACTGTATTTTAGGTGAAAACATACATTATTTCAGAAAAGCACTCTAAGAACAAAACCTGATTTCAGCTTCCAGACCCAAAAGTCTGTGGTCAAGCCCACCCCTCTCAAAATGCATATTTCAGTCTAGGGAAGGAACTTTATAATACCGTCTAATCTAGAAGCAAAACAACATGTGTCTGGGTGAGTCATATGGTTTGTGACCTGAGGCAGGTTTTTCTGTCCTAAATGACGCCCTGATTCTAACCTGAGTCTTCATGAAGAAGCTGAAGCTCCCAGGAAAGAGCTGTGCTTGGAGTTGATGGCACCCAGTTATTGGGTGTGTTTTAAGCAGACAATTAGAAAAGAAGCATGGGCATCCTCTACTCATCCCACTAAGGGCTCACTAATCACAGAGGGCTGGAGCGCTAACTTGAAAGGCTGTGATGCCAGATGGACATTTATCACACACATGGCAGGTGGTTCCTGGGTAATGGGTACTGTTCGGAATTGTATCTTGGGAATAAGTGACCCCAGGGATGAAGGCACCCCTGAATGAGGCCAGGCACATTTATAGAAGAGTTGGGGTGTCAGAGTCTTTTTAAGTTTCGGGGAAAAAACATTTGAAACAAAGACTGCTGCTTTCAGGGCAAGAGCAGAGTGCCTTATGGGGAGGAGTCAGGTGCTGATGGAGGAGGAGCCAACCAAATGATCTCCCTGCTCAAGGCAAACCAGGACCACTGCCGGCCCAGAGATCACTTGCGCAAATTAGAAAAAGACACCCCCTCCCCAAAGACACTGCCGTCTCTGGGGGAATTTTCTAATAAAATGGACTTTATTAGATGAGTCAATTACCATCTGTCAAAAAATTACCCAGAGAAATGTACAGGTCTGTGGTGTCTTAGTTATAAGCAGTGTCCCCTCCTAGCTAGTGCCACTTTGCCCTGAACAATGGCACTACCCTCAGTAGTAGCCTACCGCAGGCTTGACCCTAAGGATTGGCTGGCTGCCGAAGGCAGAGCCTGGGCCTTTGTTTTCCATGACCCTCCCTCACCGTGCATCCTGGGCACCCACCATGAGAAAGGAGCACAGACCTTCTGGTCTGTTGTCAACCGGCTGCCCCTCTCCAGCAACGCTGTGCTCTGCTGGAAGTTCTGCCACGTGTTCCACAAGCTCCTGCGAGATGGACATCCGAACGTGAGTTCTGGGGCTGCCGGGGATTGCCGGAGGGCCGGGACCCAGTGGGGGAGGGTGATTGCCTGGGCCACAAAGACTGCTGTCCGCCTGCACCGAGCGTGGCAGCTCCCCTTTCTCCTGGCCTTTTACTGATTACAGGCGGAGTTGTCCCTCTCTGATAAGCTTCTCTGATCTACCTGAGACCCGTCTTTCTTCTCTTTTCTCTTTCCTCCTCAGGTCCTGAAGGACTCTCTGAGATACAAAAACGAATTGAGTGACATGAGCAGGATGTGGGTGAGTTTGGAGATTTGCACCAGGACTACTTGTGCCCCAGAGGCCACAGAACAAGGACTATGGAACGGAACAAATTCATCTCTTTCAATTTGCTTAGGATTTCTCACATGAGCATCAGGGAGGGGTCAACAGTGCCCCCAAATAGTACCATGATACCCACAGTCTTACGTGGAAGCTGTAGAGAAGTTCTAGGGCCTGGGAGCTGCTTCTGCCAATGGAACCTTAGGCCACAACATTCTCCTGTCATTGGGTCCCTCAGCAGTGACATTGCCACAGTTCCTACCTCTTTTTTTTTTTTTTTTTTACACTGGTCCTACTGGGGTCACAGGATATTGAAAACTAGCATTCCTACTTCTTAATAATAAACACCACTGCCTTTTCTTTTCTGTCTAGGGATTCTCAGTACCTTAGGATGAGGGAGGAGGTAGGTGACAATATTAGAATCAACTGATAAGAGTGTTTTTATGCGCACAACTGAATTCCTCTAGATTCTAATATCCAAGGAGTATGTGTATGGACAGGAGGTAATCTGCATTTTGAAGAATTTCCCAGGTTTGCCCCGGCCGGTTGGCTCAGTGGTAGAGCATCAGCCCGGTGTGTGGAAGCCCCGGGTTCGATTCCCGGCCAGGACACACAAGAGAAGCACCCATCTGCTTCTCCATCCTTCCCCCTCTCCTTTCTCTCTATTTCTCTCTTCCCTTCCTGCAGCCAAGGCTCCATTGGAGCAAAGTTTGCCTGGGCGCTGAGGATGGCTTCAGACCTCCGCCTCAGGCACTAGAATGGCTCCTGTTGCAGAGAGCAACACCCCAGATGGGCAGAGCATCGCCCCCTGGTGGGCATGCCGGGTGGATCCTGGTTGGGCGCATGCGGGAGTCTGTCTGACTGCCTCCCTGCTTCTAACTTCAGAAAAATACACCAAAAAAATCTCCTAGGTTGATTCTGATGATCCTTTGCCCCCACTAGTTGAGAACTACTACTTTAGCTCTTTCCTTCAAATTCTTACCGGTATCTGCACTCACAAAACGTTAGTGAGTATGTGGTCCATTCTACCCATTACAAATGAACTACAGGCCCAGAGAGGGAAGTGGCTTTCCCTAGTCACAAGACTAGTTCAGCTGAACAAAGCTGACCATTTTCCCTAAACCTCCCAGTTGGATGCTAGAGAGCTTTCTGTTATATCTCTAAACATGAAGAGCTTAGGTATTTTTCCTTTTTGTTAGAATGTTCCTGATAAGTCCTTTTCCATCCTTTTATTTTCAACTTTTCTACATTTCTTTGTCTTAAAAATCACTTATTTTTACAATTAGTTTGATTTCATTGTTGATTTATTAAAGATGACAGTCTTTGTTTTTTAACTGTGCATTTGTTCCATTTACATTTATTATAATGTATGATAGGTTTAGATTTATAACGCCCATCTTATTTTATGCTATTTGTTTCATCTCTTCTGTTTCTATTTCTCTAACATTTGTCATCTATTGGATTATTTTTTCTCTAATTGCTAGTTGGGAAATTAAAAAACCTCTGCTTTTATGGGGTTTTTTTGGTTGTTTTTTTTTTTTTGTATTTTTCCGAAGCCAGAAATGGTGAGGCAGTCAGACAGACTCCCACATGCGCCTGACCGGGATCCACCCGGCACGCCCACCAGGGGGCGATGCTCTGTTGTGACCAGAGCCACTCCAGTGCCTGAGGCGGAGGCCACAGAGCCATCCCCAGCACCCGGGCCAACTTGGCTCCAATGAAGCCTTGGCTGTGGGAGGGGAAGAGAGAGACAGAGAGGAAGGAGAGGGAGAGGGGTGGAGAAGCAGATGGGCGCTTCTCCTGTGTGACCTGGCCGGGAATCAAACCCGAGACTGCTGCATGCCAGGCCGACGCTATACCACTGAGCAAACCGGCCAGGGCCAAAAAACCTCTGCTTTTATGTTTTATTTTTTGTTATGTTATTTAATAATTATAAAATATATGTTTAGTTTATCAAGGTCAAAAACTCATATCTTTATCTATTTCCTATATAACACAATGACTTTAGAATATTTTAACTCCACTCCTTTTCAACTTGTATGTTATTCTCATGTATTTTAATCTTGATTATTTGTTTCTTTTTAAACCCTAAAACATTTTATTTCAATTGTTTTATTCTGTGTTCTTGATTTCTTCTTCTATCTCTTATCTTCCATCAGAGATTACTTTCTTAACTTTCTTTCTGCCTGAATTACTTCCTTTAGATTAGAACTTCCTTTAGTGAAAGTCTGCTGGTGGCCAACAACTATTTTTACTTGTGTAAGAATGCCTATATTTTACTCTCATTCATGGAACATATTTTCTCTGGGATTAGAACTTTGGTACAATAGTTATTTTCTCTCATCACATGGAAGATAATATTCAAGATATCCTTCCACTGACTTTTCTGGCTTTCAACATTTTCATGAAGTCTTCTGTCAGACTCACTGTTGCCCCTTAGAAGCTAATCTGTCTTTTTTATCTGGCCTTTTAAAAGATCTTAGTATGATATATGTCTAGGTGTGATTCTTTGGACTTCTTAAATCTGTGGGTTAGATATCTTTCATCAGTTATAAAAAATTTTCATTGTCTCTTTAAATATTGTCTTTGTTGTTCCATTCTTTTTTTTTTTTTTCTGAAGCTGGAAACGGGGAGAGACAGTCAGACAGACTCCCGCATGCGCCCGACCGGGATCCATTCGGCACGCCCACCAGGGGGCGACGCTCTGCCCCTTCGGGGCATCGCTCATTGCGACCAGAGCCACTCTAGCGCCTGGGGCAGAGGCCAAGGAGCCATCCCCAGCGCCCGGGCCATCTTTGCTCCAATGGAGCCTTGCTGCAGGAGGGGAAGAGAGAGACAGAGAGGAAAGAGAGGGGGAGGGGTGGAGAAGCAGATGGGCGCTTCTCCTGTGTGCCCTGGCCGGGAATCGAACCCGGGACTTCTGCACACCAGGCCGATGCTCTACCACTGAGCCAACCGGCCAGGGCTCCATTCTGTCTTTTCCTCTGAGACTTTATCCACCATGTCTTTACACCACTGTTTCACTTTTTTCTACCTCTTTGTTTTTATACTTCATTCTGAATAATTTTATTAAATCTGGTTTTCAGTTCAGTTGGTATCTCTTCAGGTGGCTCTCATCTGATTGGCATTCTTCATAATGTCTTGTGCCCTGTATATATTTTGAAATGGTCTCTTATTTATTTAGACATATTAAACATAATGATTTCATATATCCTTTTTTATACTTCTGTTATCTAAAGCCCTTAGGGATTTGTTTCTGGCATCTGTTGTTTTTGATGAATTTTGCTCATGCTATGTAGTTTCTTTCTGAGCTTAGTTATTTCTTGCTGTGAGCTGCTCGTTTTCCTTGGAAATTTTATTTGTGGTAATTATTTGGAGTCTGTAATGAAGGCAAGTTTCTCCAGAGAAAATTGACATTTGCTTCCCTTGAAATCACTCTGAATTCTCAGCTTAAGGTTTTTTTTTTGTTTTTTTTTTTGTTTTTTTTAATTTTTTCTTTTTTTTTTTACAGCGAGAGAGAGAGAGAGAGAGAGAGAGAGAGTCAGAGAGAGGGATAGACAGGCAGGAATGGAGAGATGAGAAGCATCAATCATTAGTTTTTCATTGCGCGTTGCAACACCTTAGTTGTTCATTGATTGCTTTCTCATATGTGCCTTGACCACGGGCCTTCAGCAGACCGAGTAACCCCTTGCTTGAGCCAGCAACCTTGGGCTCAAGCTGGTGAGCTTTTTGCTCAAACCAGATGAGCCCGCGCTCAAGCCAGCGACCTCGGGGTCTCGAACCTGGGTCTTCCGCATCCCAGTCCGACGCTTTACCCACTGCGCCACGGCCTGGTCAGGCTCAGCTTAAGGTTTTGTGAATTCCAGGCCGAGACCCCTGAGGTCTAGCTCATAGGTTCATTTCTTAGCAACAGTTTTTTCCTCCCTCTCATCACAACAGTGGTCTGAAGCAGAGGACTCCTTCAGTGCAGAGGTATGGATATTTCTAATTTACCCTTAGTTTCCCTAAACCAAGGAGGCAGCTTTTGGCTCTTCCACTAGACTCTTCAACTTGGGCAGACCAGAGCCCTGCCTCCTGTTTACCACCTGGCCCTTGAGGCCTAGAAAATCAAAGCTCAGGTTTGGCAAAGCCCCATCTCCCCCAGCTCCATTAGTCCTGTATTCCGTTTACTCTCCAAGAGTCTGTGTTTATTACTCAGTCCCTGGCCTAAGCATTCCTTACTCTCTTGTTAGTTCATTAATGCCTTCAACAATTTTAAAATATTTTCCCCAATATTGTCAATTTTCAGAGGTAAGGTTAGCTTACCTGCCTTGTTATCTGAAGTAAAATTCTTTTAGGTCTTTATCCTAGGTAGTCTTATCTCTCCCATTTGTCTAAGAGTTTCTAAAATTAGAAACTTCTTTTACTTTATAATTTTTTAAAATTAAGAATATATATTTTTACAGCAGTTTTAGGTTCACAGCAAAATTGACTAGAGAATTAAAAGATTTTTCATATACCCCTTACCAACCCCCAACACACACAGCCTTCCCTATTATCAAATTCTATTAACAAATGTGGTACATTTGTTATAATCGATGAACCTATATTGACACATCATAATAACCTGAAGTTCGTAGTTTACATTCCAGTTCACTCTTGGTGTTGTATATTCTATGGGTTTGGACACATGTATGATAATATGTATCCATCATTATGGTATCCTGCAGAATATTTTCACTGACTTAAAAATCTTATATATTGCCCTGGCCGGTTGGCTCAGCGGTAGAGCGTCGGCCTAGCGTGCGGAGGACCCGGGTTCGATTCCCGGCCAGGGCACACAGGAGAAGCGCCCATTTGCTTCTCCACCCCTCCGCTGCGCCTTCCTCTCTGTCTCTCTCTTCCCCTCCCGCAGCCAAGGCTCCATTGGAGCAAAGATGGCCCGGGCGCTGGGGATGGCTCTGTGGCCTCTGCCTCAGGCGCTAGAGTGGCTCTGGTCGCAACATGGCGACGCCCAGGATGGGCAGAGCATCGCCCCCTGGTGGGCAGAGCGTCGCCCCTGGTGGGAGTGCCGGGTGGATCCCGGTCGGGCGCATGCGGGAGTCTGTCTGACTGTCTCTCCCTGTTTCCAGCTTCAGAAAAATGCAAAAAAAAAAAAAAAATCTTATATATTCACCTATTCGTCCCTCCCCATCCCCCTGCTCACAACCTCTGGCAACCACTGATCTTTCTTTCTTTCTTTCTTTTTTTGTGACAGGGACAAAGAGAGTCAGAGAGAGGGACAGATAGGGGCACACAGATAGGAAGGGAGAGAAATGAGAAGCATCAATTCTTTGTTGCAGCTCCTTAGTTGTTCACTGATTGCTTTCTCATATGTGCCTTGTCCAGGGGCTACAGCAGACAGAGTGACCCCCTTGCTCAAGCCAGCGACCTTGGGCTCAAGCTGGTGAGCCTTGCTCAAACCAGATGAGCCTGCACTCAAGCTGGCTACCTCGGGGTTTTGAACCTGGGTCCTCCACGTCCCAGTCCGATGCTCTATCCACTGCGCCATCGCCTGGTCAGGCACCACTGATCTGTCTACTATCACAGCTTTGCCTTTTCTAGAATATCATATAGTTGGAATCGTATAGTACGTAGCCTTTTAAGGTTGGCTTTTTTCACTTTGTAATATACATGTAAGTTTTTTCATGTCTTCATGGCTTGATCATTTGTTTTTAACATCCAATAATATTCCATTGTCAGGATATACCACAATTGATTTAGCCACTCACCTACTGAAAGACATCTTGGTTGCTTTCAAGTTCGGGCATTTATGAATAAAGCTGCTGTAACCATCTATGTGTACGTTTTTGAGTAGAAATAACTTTTCAACCCTTTGAGTAAAAATCAAGAAGAACAACTGTGGAATAGTATGGTAAGAGTATGCTCAGTTGTGTTAGAAACTGCCAAAGTGCCTGACCTGTGGTGGTGCAGTGGATAAAGCGTCACCACAGGTCAGGCAAAGGTTGAGGTTGGAAACACTGAGGTTGCTAGTTCAAAACCCTGGGCTCGCCTGGTCAAGGTACATATGGGAGTTGATGCTTCCTGCTCCTCCCCCCTTCTCTCTCTCTCTCTCTCTCTCCCCCCCCCATAATGAATAAATAAAATCTTTAAAAAAAAAGAAAAAGAAACTGCCAAAGTGGCCGTACCATTTGCATCTCCACCAGCAATGAACGAGAGCTCCTCGTGCTCCCTATCCTTACCAGCATTTGGCGTTGCCAGAATTCGGGATTTTGACAGTTGTGGAGTGGTATCTTGTTTGTTTTAATTTGCATTTCCCTGGAGACATGTAATGTGAAGCATCTTTTTATGTTTATTTGCCATCTGTATTTTTTGGCCCATTTTTAAATTGGGTCATTTGTTCTCTTATTATTGAGTTTTAAGAGTTTTTTGTGTATTTCAGGTAGTAGTCCTTTATTACATGTTGTTGTTTTTTTAAGTATTTCCCCCCAGTCTGTAGCTTATCTGCTCATTCTTTTGATGTCCTTTGCAGAGCAAAAGTTTTTAATTTTAATGAAGTCCAACCTATCATTTATTTTTTTAATAGATTATATCTTTGGTGTTGTGTCTAGGAAGTCATCACCATACTCAAGGTCACATAGGTTTTCTTCTGTGTTGACTTCCAGGAAGTTTATAGTTTGTGTTTTACACTTCAGTCTATGATGTCTTCACTTTTACTTTCTGATCCTGTGCATTTTTTTTGTGAAGGATGGTTGTGTTTGATGGGAAGAATATTTTTGCTTTTTAGTATTTTCCAATTTGTTTATAATAAGCAAGTATGATATAAAAGTAAGATAGGAATTTTCACCAAAAATTTATACATTATGAAGCACTCATCTCTGGCATTTGGTGTTTTTAACCTCTGGTTACTGCCTTTGGTGCCCTTTGAGTCGTGTTTCAACAGGATTTCTTTGCTCTAGAGGACATAGAGGGCCCACCTGGGGTACCATAAAAAAGAATGGAAAATAGAGGATACAGATGCACTTAAAGAAAATAGAAAAGTCAAAACTCATGTGGGAGACACAGCTATTCTGTTGAAGGGTTGTATCCCCATGTCCCTTCTCTTTTATATAGAACTAGGAGTTCCCAGCATTTCTCTGCTAACCCAACTTCCTCCCGAGCACCTAGGACATAACTACCTGGGCAGACTGCCTGGGGATGCTTAGTCCTCACCTGCTGGGGTGGGTCCCATTTCAAATCCCCATCCTATGCATAACACTATAGATGCTCTTAGTCCGCTGGAGTCCGTCTGGAGGAGGTGTTTCCTCTCCTGTGCTGATGGAGACAGAAGGAAGGAAATAGCCCATAGCCAGACTATTATTACTAAGAGTAAGAAACTTAAAATTCTTAAATAAGAAGCTCTTATTCAGAATTTGTCCAAAGAAAGTTCTTGTGTTTGTACATAAGATTACATTGGCCCTGTCCAGTTGGCTCAGTGGATAGAGTGTTGGCCTGGCATACAGACATCTTGGGTTCTATCCCTGGTCAGGACTCACATGAGTAGTGCCCATCTGCTTCTCTCCCCCCCTTCCTTCTCTCTCTTTCCTCTTGCAGCCAGTGGCTCTCCTGGTTTGAGTGTAGGCCCCAGGCGCTGAGGATAGCTTGGTTGGTTCGAGCAGGGTGGATTCCAGTCAAGGAACATGCAGAAGTCTGTCTTTCTATATCCCCTCCCCTCACTTAAAATAAATAAATAAAAATTTAAAAATATATAAATATATATAGTGTAAGGATGGTTTGATAAATTCTGGTACATACTTATAATGTACTGGGCAATCACTAAAAATAATGATACAGAAGAAAAATTTAGAAGATCGAAAAACACTGCATTATATTAAGAAAAAAAGGCAAGTTGCATTTATGTATTTTTATAATCAGAATAAAAAATGTTTTTAAATGAAGTCCTGGCTGCAGGTCTTTCGATTCAAACGTTGTTAGTGTTGACACCCGGCTTTCTTTCCCCTTCCCGACAGGGCCACCTGAGCGAGGGGTACGGACAGCTCTGCAGCATCTACCTCAGACTGCTGAGAACGAAGATGGAGTACCACACCAAAGTGAGTCTCTGCGACGGCTCTGCCCCCCCCCCCCCCCCCCCGTCTGTCTCCTCGGCACCCACCTCCATGGCCCTGACTGTTAGGTCTTTCGGGTAATACACAGCCTGGCTTCTCACGGAGGCTTCATACCATCTCCCAGCTGTGTGGGAGGAAACATTTTATAGGGCCACCACAGTCAGGCCCTGGGACGTGGCCTGTGTCTTCTGCACCTTTTGTCCCGTTTTGCAAATAGAAGGAGGAACCCTATTCAGTAGTTGACCTATGAAGATATTTTAGAAGCACTGACTTTACTGTTAATGAAAATGGCTCCTTCTAATTATATAGTGAGTTTCCACACAGAACCTTATTTTAATCAACATATGACTTTAGTCATCATGTCTTACGCACCTACTGCATGTAAAACTGTGCTTGGTACCAGCTGGCATAGAGGAAGAAGTAAACAGGGTCTGCTCTTCAGGCGTTTATCGCTGGGGAGAGAAGGCTTACACTCTTGGAGCAGCCGTGTGTAGTGCAAAGCCGTTCTGTGTGCCTGTGCCTGTAGATGTGCCTGGGTCAGAGACCTTCTGAAATGACTGTGGCTCATGGTGTCTGACAGGCAAAACGAGGGGAGTAGGGCTTGAGGCGAGCCTGGAAGGGTGGGTGTGGTGCAGATATGTGCTGAGGAAGGGGGCACGCCTGGTGGGAGAGAAACCCGCCTGAGTTAGGGAGCTGGGGGTAGAAACGAAGAAGGAAGGAGATTTAAGAAAAAGTCATGTAATTTAGTACCTTTTATCTCCATTATCTTCTACGAACTTAAGGGGTAGCTTTGATTTATTGAAACCATCCTAGTCTGTTAAACTTTTTCTATATGTCACTTAATCCTTCCCACAACCCTATACAGCAGGTGTTATGAGGGCCTAGGGCCCTCGCGAGCCACATGCGGCTCTCTGGTCCCTTGAGTGTGGCTCTTCCACAAAATACCACATGCGGGCGCTACCTCGATAAGGAATGTACCTACCTATATAGTTTAAGTTTAAAAAATTTGGCTCTCAAAAGAAATTTCAACCGTTGTACTGTTGATATTTGGCTCTGTTGACTAATGACTTTGCCGACCACTGGCCTAGGGGAATGAAACTCGGAGAGTGGGTGAGTCCCTTGCCTGAGTCGGCAGGCTTCCCAGAGGTGTGGGGCTGACTTGAACCCTGGCCCATATGACACTGCCGCCCATGCTGCTCAGTGGCCACCCTTTCCTGCCTCCTGTCTCACTGAGTGCCTGCCGAGGGCTCTGCTAGGAGAAAGGTGAACAGACTTTGCCCCTGTCCTGGGAGTTGTAGTCTCGTTGGGAGAGAAGTGTAGAGGGAGAGAAGATAGAGTTCAGGAAGGATGAGAAGTAGGAGAAGCAGAAGGTGGTACAAAGGCACTTGAGGGGGCGTCTAGTTCAGACTCAACCAGGCAGGCCTCTCGGAGGCAGTGTGACACCTGAGCTTAGTCGGAGGGTGTTAAAGTTATCATCTGTGCTGCACAACACATCACCCCAAAACTTAGTGGCTGCAACAACAGCCCTCTATTATCCCTCACACTTGCTGTTAGTCAGGAGTTCTGGAAGGGCTGGGTGTGCTGGCTGGAGCCGCCATGGCGCAGGTGGCCTGCTGTCTGTCTCTTCATGGAGGCACAGGGCTAGTCAGGGCTTCCTCACAGCCTGGTGGTTTCCCAAGGGAGTGAGGTGGAAGGGTGTGGCATTTTTAAGGCCTGGCCTCAGAAGTCACAGGCATTCTTTCCACTGTCCTATATTGGCTGAGGCAGTCACAGAGGTCCCTAGAGTCAAGGGAGGGGACAGAGACCACACCACTCAGGCAGAATGTCAAAGTCACATTGTAAAGAGAGTGTTTTGAATGATATAAGTTTGGCAGCAGTCTTTGGAAAATGCAGTCTGCCACAGTCTGCCCTCTGGCCCCACAGTTCACAGCCTTCCCCACCTCCTGTGGAATACACAGGCCCCTCCCCTAGACTTGTCTGTGGATAGCAGGTAGAGAGGAGGGGGTCAGTGAAGAAGGGTGGAATAGGCATTCTAGGCACAGGAATCAGCTGGACACGTAGGGCATGAGGCCCAGGACACTTGAGTGTCTGTGTGGAACTAGCAATAGATCCACTAAGTTCACGGAGTAGGCAGGTGGAGAGCAGCAAGTGGTTGGGCACGTGCATTAGACCATCCCAGTAACAGAAAGTGGAGGGTGGAAGATGGTAAGAGCCAATTAGGACACTTATCTGTGGGGCAGACAAAGGATGGAACGTCCTGAAGATTAGCAGGAAGAGAGGGGAGGCACTAGCTAGAAGGAGACATGGGACCATGGGAAAGACTGAGCAATAGGAAGAGGGGTAGCGGCATGGGGAGGCGTGGTGGGGCTCTGGGAGCTCTGAACTGTGGGCTCCAAGAGGACAGGACAGGTGTGTGTATGTCCTTGTGTCCTGAGTCTGGCCAGCATCTAGCCTGAACAGGTGCTCAATTAGGATTTGTTGAATGAGTGAGAGAATGAACTAGAACCTAGATTGGATCAGAACCTAGATAGAAACAGCAGGGGCTGGTCCTGAGTCAGGAAAGAGGTGGCCTTTCTCTGTTGAAGCTGGAGGAATAGGTGACAGCTGCGTGCACCCAAAGCACGGAAGGGAGGGGGAGGCAGGAAGTGATGTAAGAAGGAAGGCGCGTGTCGGGGGCTGGCTCTTGCCAGGCACCAGGTTTGAGAGCTGGACAGTTATTGATGGAGAGGGTACACATCCAGGCGGCAGCAGGGACTGTCATGGAAGTATGTTCTAATAGTGACTCCAGCTGTGAGTCCTTCCCCAGGGACATGTGGCAGCTGGTCCTAGGCACAGAGAATGTGACAAAAAAATCCAGGCTCACCAGGTTTTAACAGGTGGAAGGACAGGCAGCAAGAAGGACAAGGACCTTAGAGACAGGTTACCATAGTTTTCAGGCTGAAGGAGAAAGTAAGTACAGTCAGAAAGGAGCGATAAAGGAACTGATGGCCCTGAGTCAGGAGCTGGACGTGGGCCTGAGGGCAGGAGGGGACTGTGGGGGCAGCGGGCGGAGGGCAAGGTGTTGTAGCCAGAGTGGGGTGAGGAGTGGGGAGTTTCCGTCTTCAGAGTCTGAAGTGTTTGCACTAGAATTCAGAACCCCCTTGCTGGACTGGCCCCGCCCCGCCCACCGCCCGCCTGCCTCTACCCTTCCCTAGACCTGTGTTCCATCCACTCCAGACAAACCACACTGGGGAGGAGATAATGGTACAAATATTGCACAGTGATTGAAGATATGAAATAATTTCTCCGGACTTGGAAGGGGGGTGACATAATCTTTTTCTTCTTTCCAGTTTGTTTCACTAATTATGTTTTGCTAAAACTAATCTGAGAATGGGTTCGCCTTCCCTGAACCCATACCAGCAGCTTTGGGAAATGGCCAAAGGACAGTGGGAAGCCTGGCTGGCATTCAGGATGCCCTGCACTGCCTGCGTCCCTGGATGGATGGGGCTGACCGTTCTCAGACTCTGAGTCTCGTTGTACCACAGGGGAGCATCTTCAGGAGACTGTCCCAGGACACAGACTGTTAGTGGGAACCCTCTCCTGGCTCAGGGATGGGATGGGGGCTGCACCTGTGGTGATGGGAAGTAGATGTTCTTTGCCACAGTCAAGGGGTCTGTTTGTGTGTGACGTTGTGGGCACTAACGCCATTACCTGGGAAGAGTATAGTCATGGACCGCACGCCTCCGTGCTACACAAGCAGAGTTGAGCCTGCCGCTGCTCATTTAGACGGCTCGCTTGATGTTGCTTAGTTGGGCTGTACAGAGAGCTTTTGAGGTACCCTGTTCTATTTCCTTTCTCTGTTTCCCTTCCAGAATCCCAGGTTCCCAGGCAACCTGCAGATGAGTGACCGGCAGCTGGATGAGGCTGGGGAGAGTGATGTGAACAACTTGTAAGTGGCTGTCCTTGCATCCTAGACTCGGTGGGGAAGAGAGCTTTTGTAGACTCTCGCTTCCCATTAGGATCACAGAGGGCCTGATGCAGGGGCGGGGGCTGGAGTGGGGACTTAAAGCCCCTGGATGAGTTGGCCTCGGGGACACTTAATACTGGTGCCTTACCAAGAACCTCCAGGCTGTCTCACAGTCCAGGCTCCATCCTCTGTTCCCCTCCACCCGCCTAACCAAGCGTGGTATCAGCCATCTCCCTTTGCCACCGTCGCTGTTGTATTCACTGTGTTTGATCTTCAAACGCCTCACTACCCACTTACATGGGAGCTAAGAATTGGAGCTGGGTTGCGAACGTGTGCATGCGTGTGCACGCGCATTGGGGTGGAAGCAGCAGCACAGGGTGTGAGGGAAGGGACAGGTGAAGTGCTGGCTTGTACTGGTGAGTATAAGCTCTTTCCTCTTGGGTCCAGTTTTCAGCTAACAGTGGAGATGTTCGACTACCTGGAGTGCGAGCTTAACCTCTTCCAAACTGGTGAGTCTCTCCCTCCCGTTTGGCCCAGGCTCATGAGAATTGCCCGATTCCCAGCCTTGTTCTCTGCTTGGATCAGCCAGTTAGTCCCCCTCTCCCTACGAGCTGCACAGCACAGGGCCAGGGAAATGGGGGCTGCAGGCTCTCCATCCTCCTGCAGACAGGGGCTGAGCTCTTGGGCATTTTCAGAGTCAGTGACTTCGTATCTGAGCAGAAAGACCATGCTCCCCAACCTGCTGGCTTACCCCCTGAGGCCAAACCTCCAAGAGCCCAAGGACCGGTCTGACCTCTGACAGCCCCGGACTGCCGCCCCAACTCTGGCTGGTCCTTTGGCCCATCCCGGTCTGCTACTCACCCAGGCTGGCACTCGGGCGGAAGTTCTCCAAGAAGGGCTGCTGTCTGCTGTTCGGTCGGTAGCCAGGGAGAAAGCTTGCTGAGCTGAGTAGTTACGTAGGTCCGCGTGCGAAGTCCTGGTTTCCTAGTGCAGGAGCGTTTCCGGGCTCTGTCCTGCTGAGGGTTCTGGTGTTGCTTGGCTGTCAGCCCCTAGCACTTGCTGACAAGACTCGGGAAGGAAGCAGCTGGTTCCCTTGTCACCTATGTCCTCTCTTCCCCGCACTTCCCAGCATGGCTTCCCCTTTATCCCTGGGGGACAGAAGAGCCAGTTTTCTAATATTCAAGATATTCTATGACCAGTGTCCGACTCTAAAAGCATGTTCCAAATTGCAAGTATCCTTGCACAAGCTTGGTGACCTCAGCATACGGGCATGTAAGGCCCATTCCTGGGGCTTCGGTTCTCATGAAAGACAGAAACTCTCTCACCCTAAATTGCACATTTTTTCAGCTTGTTCATTTGTGCAGTGGTTTACAACTGGCTGGTTAATTCCAGCTGTGCCAGGCCTGTGACAGGGCGGCAGATTCCTTGATACTTTGACCAAACAGTGCAGGATGTGGTCAGAGGAACACCAGAAACAGCTGGAAACTATGGTTTGTGGGAGAATTGAGAAGGCACTCAGCCTGCTGGCATCCTATTTGAGCAGAGTCTTCTACAAAAGTCAGTAGAGAAGTAAAAATGAAACAAACTCCCTGCTCTAAGGCATTCACAGGAAGGTAGGAGAAATGGTGTAGAGGAGTTGTTCTGTTTTATTTTTAATGCATTAGAAATGTTTGCATAAAAGTGTACAAACAACTACACATTGTTATGGCCAACTTTTGGTTATATAGCTCTGGGCAGGAAGGCAGTATGTGGATAAGTCAGAATTCATTGACATTCAGCTTTAGAATGTGCTTAATTTGAATGCAGGTATGAGTGACATTCTAGGAATTGTCATCCTTCGGAGAGTCAGCCTAGAAGTCACTACTCAGCTGGCCCGAGTGTTCCCCCAGCAGCTCTGGCCCCTCCTCAGAGTCTGCCGGCCACTGCAGCAGTGGTTGAGGCAGACGGCCAAACGTTTCTGCATTTCGGCTGTCCCTTCCAGCCCCTGACAGACGGTCGGAGTAAGAGGAAGCAAGGGTGTGATGACACCCCGCAGGATGTGAGGGGCTGGGAGAATGAGTGTGTGGTGCAGGCAAGGGCCCAGCTCGCTCCCAGCCCCCACGGTGCCAGGCTCTGTTTTTGTCTGCATTGTTCACTTGTATTATTGCCACTAGATGCTGAGCTCCTCCTCAGAATCAGGAGCTGTGCCCTGCTCTCTGTTCTAGCCCAGTGCCTGGTCTATAGCAAGCACTCAACAACCAAGGTCCAGAATGCTTGCCTTAGATGAGCAGCAGCGAAGAGAGTTCATAAAACAGTATCAACATGCAGCTGAATGCTCTGGGATTATCTGGGTAATTTAGCGACTTGGAGTTTTCTAGAGGAGAGCCACCTGAGTCTTGGCAGAAACCACTCTGTGGTAAAAGTTGGTGGCTTTCTTGTTTCTAAAAGAGCCCTGATTTGGAATCAAGAACGCTCTTCTACATGTCTCTCCTGCTACGACTTGTTAGAAAAGCAAATGCTTAGGTCCCACCCCCAACAATGAGTCTAGGGCTGAGGCCCAGTAACCAGTGTTATAACAAGGCCCCCAGGTCTGCACTGTCCAGATGTCAGCCGCTAGCCACATGTGACTATTTCAACTAATTACAATTAAATAACATGGAAAAGTCAGGTCTTCAGTTGCACTAGCCATGTATCAGACCCTCGTGGGCACATGTGGCTAGCATATGGGACAGCACATGTGGAACACTTCCATTGTCACAGAATTCGGCTGGACAGTGCTACCTGGTGATTCGGATACCTGCTTGCTAAAGTTTGACAGCCACTGAGCTAGAAAAAGACGGCTTCTAACTGGCTGCATAGTAGACTCACCTTGGGGTCCTTTGAAACCTACTGATGCCCCAGTCCTGCCCCAGCCCCCAGCCCTACCCCAAACCAGTTAAAACAGAGGGGTGGTGGGGGAGTTGCAGACAGACATGAGTAGTTTTTAAATTTCTCCAGATGATTCTAATCAGTCTCAAAGCTGAAGTTGAGAACCACTGTGCAGTGCAGCGCACCTTACACAACATTTTCATTTAATTCTTACAAGACCCTTATGAGGTGTGTGCTGTTAGAACCATCTGCATTTTATGGAAAAGCATCTGGAAGCACAGAGAGGTTGAGCCACTTGTGCCTGGTCACACAGCTGTAGATGTTCCTGGGCGCCAGAGGCAGTCCTGGAAAGCAGCGACTGGCCAGGAGGTGAAGTCCGTGATTCCCTGCCAGATGGAGCCTAAGGAAGCCTGGAGACTCGGGGATGGCTGCCTTGCAGGGACAGCTGCTTTTAATTGTGTCAAGAAAAGCTGCCTTTTAATTAGAACCGTTTGGGATTTTTTCTTCTCAGCTGCCAGGCTGAGCCAGTTAACGGGGATTAGTGCAGTCAGGGAAGGCCAAGCTCAGAGCTCGGGGTTTTCCCCAGGACAGTCCCGCTCACTGAGGGACCGCAGGGACTGTCTTTCACTGCAGGCCGCGTGTGGACTTCTGGAGGTGGTGGGCCGCCACTGCGGGCAGGAAATCGGCCCTGGCTCCTGGTGTGCACTGAGGGGCCACAGCCAGGCATCATGCTTGGTTTAGGAGCAAGGTGCAGAGGGTTCATTCGTGTGGTGGGGTACTGAGGGAGCGACTTGCTCTCTGGAGCTTGGGAGAGTGAGAGTGCAGGGCAGTACTTCTGTTGACCTGCTCCAGGGACCTCCATTAGCTCCGACTTGCTCTCTGGAGCTTGGGAGAGTGAGAGTGCAGGGCAGTACTTCTGTTGACCTGCTCCAGGGACCTCCATTAGCTCCGACTTGCTCTCTGGAGCTTGGGAGAGTGAGAGTGCAGGGCAGTACTTCTGTTGACCTGCTCCAGGGACCTCCATTAGCTCCGATCCTGATGGTCATCCTCCTCCCAGCCCCTGGCCTTGGTCCTTGCAGGCTCGCCAGTCATCCACCCAGGGCTCTTGCACATCCCCCCTTTTGCTGCCCCAACAACCCTGTGGCAAGCCACCAGGCGTCCAAGGCTGACTGATTGCCTGCCTCGTGCTCTCACCAATGTTTGACAGTTTCCCCACGTGTTAACTATTGCCACCACCAGACTGGGTGCTTCTCAGGGTCCAGGTTATCATCAGACTCTGTTCCTGCGTGAGAGGAAGGGCTAGACTGGCCATCTCAGCAACCTCCTTCAGTCCTGAAATTCTGATGCTCCGTAAATCTGAGGGCTTCCCTTGAACAAGAGCTCATCTCCCCATTACCTTTAAATCAGAAACTGAAAAATGATGTGTTCAGTGTTTCTGATCAGCCCAGGGGCAGGGGCCATGAAGCTCCTCTGGGAGGGATTCTCCTCACCTAGCTGCTCTACCAGGCTGTGCAGACCTCTCCTTCCCACTTCCACAGGGCTGTGCACAGAGAAGAGAGGAGGCTACCTGCTCATGACCCAGAGGCGCCGTGGCTCACAGGAACCCAGGCCTCTGGGCTAGCCACTGCTGGTCACACAGCCGCTGTCTTTTAACTCACCACCTCTAAGCAAAAACAGTTCCTAACTTTGTGACCACCTTCAAGTAGTCCCTTATCTTCAGTTATCTCACTTGTGTGACACAGGTACCTTTAATTTACCCTGTAGGAGTAGCGTAAGGGTTAAGTGTATTACATGTATGCACAGGATAGGTCCTCAGTGTGTGCGAGACACCTGCCTTCTGCCCTTTGGAGAAGGTCACCTATAGTGTCCTAGCTCCACTGCCTCTCTCTCTCTCTTTTATTTTCTAGTGTTCAACTCCCTGGACATGTCCCGCTCCGTGTCCGTGACAACAGCGGGGCAGTGCCGCCTCGCCCCGCTGATCCAGGTCATACTGGACTGCAGTCACCTCTATGATTACACTGTCAAGCTTCTCTTCAAACTGCACTCCTGTGAGTACACCGGCCAGACCTTCTCTGGGCTTCTGGCTAGAAGGAGGACCTCAGCCTGAGGCTGTCCCCGGAGAACCGCAGCTCCTCAGCAGCCTGAGCTTTCAGCCTGTGTCCCAAAAGGCGCCGCAGCTCCCAGCCAGCTTGAGAAGAGCAAGGTGCAGGCTTCGGTGTGCCAGTGAAGCACCTGACTGGCCACCGTGGTGTCCCAGGATGGTCCTCTCCCTCCACCCCTAGCTTTGCCTCATCTCTGTCCACACAGGTCATGTATTCTGTGAACCACAGAAATGATGGCACACCTGGCCTAGACCCACAGCAGCAGAGTCAGCGGTTTTGAAAATGTTCATCAACACAGTCTCTTTGTACAAATGGAACTTTGTAGAGAAATATGAAACATAAAACAGTTGCTTCAGTAAATGGAGTGCTGACCCTGGCTTAGCCATAGGTCCCTGGGATGCTTTAGCAGAATCTATTTTGGAGACTACTGGTCATGCAGAAGTTCTTATATGTACTTTCATGTGTTTCTTGTTTAAAATGATGTATGTGGGCCCTGCTCCTGCAGGTCTGCATTGGTAGGTGTGGGGGGTTCGGGGTGTGCATAGTTAAACCATATCCCCAATGAGCCTGATGTGGCGGGTGCCTGAGCCACACTCCCAGGCGGCCACTATGAAGGATATACACCTGCAGAAGGTGTGGACGATGGAAAATTAGGAAAAATTTAGAATTCTTGGACAAGGAACACTCTGGCACTATGGTCGCTGACAGGGAATGGGTCTGGTTACTTAGACAGGACAGGGGAGTCGGCATCGTTCTGATGGCTCCAGCAGGGTTTGGTGGAAGGGGGTTGGAATTGATGTTCAAGGGTTAGAGGGGCTTTGGAGCAGCTGGGCGTGTCTGAGGGAGCATGTCTAAATCCCCAGAGAAGGCAGGTGGTTACTTAGAAGCTGTGAACATAGACGAACTTGTAATTGTCTCTAGGTGCTATGGAACCCAGGGGCCCACTAGGACATCCCCACTTTCTTATAAAGTGGTGAGTTATGAGAAGAGAAGGGTAATTATTTGGGTTTAAGGCCTTCCCTAAAGGTGAAACAATACACTAGACTCACTGATGGCCTCTGTGCAGCACTGAGTGGGAGAGACACTCCATGCAGTATATACTTTTCTAAAAATAAGTTTTATTTTGGAATAGTTTAGATCTACAGAAAAGCTACGGGTAGTCCAGGGAGTTCCCACATACCTGCAACCCAGTTTCCTCTATTGTTAACCTGTTAGGTTACTATATTTGTCACAACCAGTGAGCTGATGATATTGATACATGATTATTAACTGAGGTCCATACTTCGTTCAGGTTTCCATAGTTTTTACCTAATGTCCCATTCTGCCCCAGGACCCCATTTAGGGCACCATGTTACGTTCAGTCATGTCTCCTTAGTCTCTTCTTGGATGTGACAGTTTCTTAGATTGTCCTTGTTTTTGATGACTCACAGTTTTGGGGCATTCTGGTCAGATATCTTGTAGAATCTTCCTTCATGCTTTTCTCACAACTGGACGGGGTTAAGTGTTCTTGGGAGACAGATCACTGAGGTAAAGTGCCATGGCCACCGCTGTATACTTTTGCCATTTTGAATTATCATCCCTTATGTGTGGACTACCTCTTTATAACGAGTGAATAGATCTCCTATTCGATGAGATTTAAATTTCCAATAAAAAAGAAAAAGACCTCTTGAGTTGTGCTCTATAACTGAAATACACAGAATCACACACTCTGTGAGGTGCAGGGACCTTAGAGCACCCACTCGGGGAGGCTGGCCCTGAGAGGCTGCTGCTTGTCCCCCTACAGGGTCAGCAGTGACCAAGTGGGCGCTGGACCTCGATCCTCCGAGTCTCAGTCCCGTCGTCGTACCTCTGCCAGGTGTCCCCTCAGGCAGACTCTGGGTTTCTTCCAGACTAGTGTCTGCACTGGGCCTCACCCAGTGCACCCAGTGCGTCCCCACTGGGAAGGGCCTCATCCCTCTCCCTCTGGGGCCTGCTCTGGTCATCTTGCTGCTTGGCCAGGTCACCGCTGCTTCTTCTGTGGTCAGGGGCACAACTTCTAGTTCACTCTGCCCAGCGTGGCCAGCATACCAAGAAGGAACGGAAGGGAATATTCGGAGGACAAGTGGCCCAGACTCCCTGCTGGTCCAGTTGAGCCACCAGGCCTGGGGCAGCTCTAGTCCCGGAATGCCCGCCGGCAGGGTTGGCTACGAGCCCCAGGATGGATGGTCCGCTGTGGCTTGACCCGCCTTCTGATCCTTCACTTCCCTCTCTTTTCCAATTTCTCCCAGGTCTCCCAGCGGACACCCTGCAAGGCCACCGGGACCGTTTCATGGAGCAGTTCACCAAGTAAGTGGCTTAAGTGATAGAAATGAGGGCGAATCAGAAAGTGCCATAAAATCAGTCCGTGCAAGAGCACTTGCTTTAAAATAATAAATAGCAGGATGAGGGTGCCTGCATTTTAAAGCAATAAAATAAAGAAAAAGAACTAGGACGGTGGCAAACCCACCAGTGTCTAGGGAAGCTGTCATTTCTCCCATAGACGCACAGGGAAGAAGGTGACTTAATTCCTCACCTGCTTTATGCCGAGGGCTTCCTCCTCTTCACTTGTTCTTCCTTAAGTTCTTGTGGTCTCATACCAGGTACATGCTGACAACTCCTAAATCTGTTATCTCTAGTGGAACCTTCCCTCAATTCCAGTCTCACATACCTAATTGTCTACGTGACATCTCTACACCAAAACTTAGACCTCAAACTGAACTCTGGGTTCCCCTCTAAGAACCTCTTCTACCCAGTCTTTCCTGTCTCAGGAAATGTTGCCACCGTCCATTCACGGCGGAGATTTAGAACTCACCATTTCCAGTCCATTCACGGGTTCAGTTGGTACTCTGCAAATGTCTTGGCTCCAGTAATAGCTCGTCCCATCCGTTCAGCTACCGTTGCTGTCTGCCAAGACCTCCAGGATTGATGGAATGCCCTAGACTTCCACTCCGCCCCTGCAGTCCTAGCCTCACCCAACAGTTAGAACATCCTTGTAAAAATGCAAACCCTTTGCTCAGAACCTTTCAGTGGCTTCCGATTACACTGAGAACAAAAGCCAAGCTCTTTTCCACAAGACCCTGCATGATCTGGCCCCCGCCTGCCATCTCTGACCTGTCTCCATAGCTCAGTGTGTTTCAGCTACTTGGGGCCCTGCGGCTCCTGCAACAGACCCAGCGCGTTCCTCCCTCGGACCTTCGTATTGTTGTCCCCTCATTTTGGGCATTCTCTTCTCCTCAGCTGGTCCCAGCCTGACCGGCTCCAGGTCATCTTGGGTCACCTACTCGCAGAGGCAGTCTTTGGTCACCTTGTTTGAGTTGGGTCTTCTTCCCTATCTCTTGATCTTTTATCCTCACCCCCCCCACACACACACACACACACCCATCCATATTCTCCCTTGGGGCACCCTGTTGATTTTCTTCATAGTTCCTGATGCAACTTTATTTCTGTTTTACTATCTTGTCTGTCATATCCCGAGCGCCCTGATACATAGCAATTAGGCATATAGTGTTTCATAAATATTTGAATGAATTAATGAGCTAATAAGCCAACTATCTAGAAGAGGAAGAGATTTTCTGACTGAGAGGCTAATTACTCTGGTGCATTTGGGAAAGAAAATTGGTGGCTAGAGGAAAAGTACAGCTCATCTTTCAGCTGTGTGCCCAAGAGGAGGGAAAGAGTGGAGCGGGAGAAAGAACTGAGCAGAGAAGGGAATCAGCTTAGCAGCATGGAGTTTGACCCTCTTGTGTTTCCTGTTAATTTCTTCATCCCTGACAACAGGAAAAGCATAGCTCCCAAATCCCAAGCTTAGGCTTCTCTTGCTGCTGGTTCCCGAGCAACAACCAGAGGACAAGTTCAGGGTTGTTCTAACCTCCTGATTTCCTTGTTCCATTTGAAAAGCCTCATATGTTTATTCTATAATAAATGACTTACTAAACCCTAGGAGACGGGCCCTGGGGCTGATTTCCTGGCATGTTAAATTCCAGTAGCCTTTGAAAGCAGTAGAGCCTATTACTGTTGGCTCCATCCCAGAAAGGAGATGTGTGGTCAGGTGACTCTATTTCCTTTAACTTTTTCTAGCTTATGAAAATCTCTCTTTTGAGCAGCCACCTCACTTTCTCTGCTACCAGGCACAGTGGTTCTTGAGGTGACGCTGTCCTCTAATTCTGGGAAAGCAGCAATGACATCACAGGGCAGTCCTAACCTTGGCGTCTGGGGGGCTATCATGAGACCCCCAGGGGTTTAGTTTATTGGGCTAAGCTGGAGAAAATTCTGTGTTGCAGAGAAAGGGTGCTAAGATCCATGGCCTTCTTTTATCTAAGAAAATAAGTCTGGTGCTCTCAGTTTTCTTGGCCTCCAGTGTTTAGATTTAATATAGACATTTAAAGATGAGAAAAAATTTTTTTATTTCTTCATTCCCATATTCATCCAAGATGAGGACACAGTATAGTTTTTCTCCAATGAATACTTGTTGAATCATTCCTCTGTGCTTGGTACTGTGGTCAACCTATTCAGCAGGGCCCAGTCTGCTCTGTGGAAGCTTATAGTCTAATTGGGAAGATAACAAATAGCTCTAACACAAGGTGAATTAATTAAAAAGAGATCTACCTTTGTAATTAAGGTCCCTCCCCTTTTCCTGTGGTTAGTTGGTTTATCCTAAGGAAGTATATTTGTTCTAATGTTGCTCTAAGCCAAACATTCCTAGGAAGATAAACCCGCCAAGCAAAGCATATATTCTATAGTGATGCAGAATTGGGTTTTTGATTACTCTTTTTTGTTTGTTTGTTTTGTGACAGAGAGAGAGACAGATAGGGACAGACAGACAGGAAGGAGAGAGATGAGAAGCATCAGTTCTTTGTTGTGACACCTTAGCTGTTCATTGATTGCTTTCTCAAATGTGCCTTGACCGTGGGGCTACAGCAGACCTAGTGACCCCTTGCTCGAGCCAGCAATCTTGGATCCAAGCTGGTGAGCTTTGCTCAAACCAGATGAGCCCACACTCAAGCTGGCAACCTCGGGGTTTCGAACCTGGGTCCTGCATGTCCCAGTCCGATGCTCTACCACTGTACCACCTCCTGGTCAGGCTGCATTATTTATTCTTGTAAAGGGTTTTGTAGTTTGAGTTACTCTCTCTTCACCACCAGATAAGGGAGGACTAGCTATACATACTCTTTCTCTATCACATCATAATTAAATGCTAGCACCAGGGAGGTCATCTCCTTGACACCCTGTGCCTTTGGCCTGGGCAGGCACAGGAGGCAAGCGGGCGGTCACACTGCCCCTCGTCCCCGGGGCTGGTGAAGACCCCAGCCCCCTCAGGCCCATCTCCACCCCCAGGTTGAAAGATCTCTTCTACCGCTCCAGCAACCTGCAGTATTTCAAGCGGCTCATTCAGATCCCTCAGCTGCCGGAGGTGAGTGTCCCTGGCTCCACCTGGCGCTGCTGACTCCAGGTGCTCTTTTAGAAGCTGGCAGACCTAGTGAGTGACAGAGTTTGAGGATGTGTCTTCCCTCTTCAGAACCCACCCAACTTTTTACGGGCCTCTGCGCTGTCAGAACACATCAGCCCTGTGGTGGTAATCCCAGCCGAGGCCTCGTCCCCTGACAGCGAGCCAGTCTCGGAGAAGGATGATCTCATGGACCTGGATGCCTCCCAGCAGGTGAGAACTACTAGAGAGAGAAACTTGGCTCTTCCCATTGACCCCGGGTGCAGGGGAGAAGATGGGAGGGGCTCTGACCAGAGTCAGCTGCCTTCCAGCCCAGGTTCTAACCTAGACTTGAGCACCCTGCCCTGTGGTCTCTAGGAGGAACCATAAATGGATTTGAACCAAATTAAGAAAGAGTCCATTCTTACATGTCACTCATTTGACCCCCCTCAGAATTCTCTGGATCTCTAACTTTGTTCTCAATCCTTTATGGTTACCACAGAGTTTATTTGACAACAAGTTTGATGACATCTTCGGCAGCTCGCTCAGCAGTGATCCCTTCAATTTCAACAGTCAGAACGGTGTGAACAAGGATGAGAAGTAAGTACAAGCTGGGCTCGTGTAGATGGGCAGGGCCTAAGTTAAGCCATGGCCTGACTTGCCACAACTAACCAAAGCGGAATGCTTAACAATGCTTGGGCTTCTCAGAGAAATGTCTTGACATTCAAATATTGGCCCCCTCAATCCCAAGAAAAGTCGAATGATGCTGAAATAACAGTGGGCCCATGGGTGTCAGATTGGTATCTGGTAATACTGACCATCTTAGAGTAAAATTTATGGAATTTCCAAGAATTGGCCCGGATCAACTTTTAACATCCTTCCCTGATCTCCCAGCTTGCGTTGAAAAGGAGCAGGATTTCCCCCCACCTCGCCTTTCTCTTTCTCTCTCTCTCTCTCTCTGCCTCTCCCTCTCTCTCTAAAATTAAAAAATAAAATCTTTTAATAAAAAGAGTGGGGTAGGAGCACAGAGGAAGCAAACTTGTTCCCTTCTGCTCCCAGGGATCACTTAATTGAGCGGCTGTACCAGGAGATCAGTGTGCTGAAGGCCCAGCTGGAAAACATGAAGACTGAGGTATGAGTGGGCTCTGACCTGCTTCTGGGCTTCACCGTAACAGATTTCAATACTAAATTTGCTTCACATGGATACTTGTTATACCACGTCTCAAGGGGAATTAGTAGAAATGCCAAAGCCAGAGGACCTGGTCTTTCCACGGTCACAATTGTAACGCATTTATTTCTGTTGTACGTGCTTGGCATTAAAGCCAAGCTCCACTGTCCCTTGGAGACGACCATGATAACCAAATGGCTAGGCAGCAGTGGTGAGAAAGACCTATGCCCACATGGTGATAAGAAGGTTTGATCTCTAATTGGTGGCTGGCTGCAGTGTCTGA
Source organism: Saccopteryx leptura (assembly GCF_036850995.1). Taxonomy (NCBI): domain Eukaryota; kingdom Metazoa; phylum Chordata; class Mammalia; order Chiroptera; family Emballonuridae; genus Saccopteryx; species Saccopteryx leptura. Next base: position 191,597,041 of record NC_089506.1, read on the forward strand.
TGCTGTAAGTAAGCCTGCCCCTCACAGCTGGTTCCCTGGGGCAGGTGAGCATCCTCTTCCTTGTTCCAGCTCATCCATTGCTGCTCCCAATCCACTCTAACAGGACCGGAATCCCCCCACTGTCATCCCCTGTTCTTGCTGATTGGATGGCTTGTATGACCTGAAGGCTCAACTCTCAGGGAGTCTTGGGAGTGGGCTTGTTAGAAAAATCCAGGTGTTGATTTGGTTGGTGCTGGAAACATGGTAGGACCTGCCTCTCCACCCAGCACACATGACCCACAGCCGTGCGGAGCAGACGCGTGACGTAAGTCCTCTCCACACAGAGCCAGCGGGTTGTCCTGCAGCTGAAGGGTCGCATCAGCGAGCTGGAGGCCGAGCTGGCCGAGCAGCAGCACCTGCGGCAGCAGGCGGCTGATGACAGCGAGTTCCTGCGGGCAGAGCTGGACGAGCTCAAGAAGAAGCGAGAAGACACGGAGAAGGCACAGCGGAGCCTGACGGAGATAGAAAGTGAGAGGCCGGCGGGGCGCGCGTCAGGGTGCGGGTCGGGGAGGTCGAGATGAAGGAGGAGGCTGCGTGGCAGGGCCCCACCCAGCCTTGCATCGTCCAGAGGAGCCGTCAGGATGCCAGCCCGTGCCACCAGCCAGAGGGTGGCTAGGAGTCCAGCAGGTAGAACGCCTGTGTGCGGCACTGCTGAGAACACGGGGTGGGGACTACGGAAGGTGACAGAGGTGCCTGCCGGGGAGAGTGGATCTCCCAGGGAGAGAGCCAGAAACACTGTGTAAATGCTCAGGAGGCGTGAATTGTGAATTGGTACAGTGATTTGAGTCATGAATTCTTTTTTTTTTTTTTTTCTGTATTTTTCTGAAGCTGGAAACGGGGAGAGACAGTCAGACTCCCGCATGCGCCCGACCGGGATCCACCCAGCACACCCACCAGGGGGCGACACTCTGCCCACCAGGGGAGTGATGCTCTGCCCCTCCGGGGTGTTGCTCTGTTGCGACCAGAGCCACTCTAGTGCCTGGGGCAGAGGCCAAGGAGCCATCCCCAGCGCCCGGGCCATCTTTGCTCCAATGGAGCCTCGGCTGCGGGAGGGGAAGAGAGAGACAGAGAGGTAGGAGAGGGGGAGGGGTGGAGAAGCAGATGGGCGCTTCTCCTGTGTGCCCTGGCCGGGAATCAAACCCAGGACTTCTGCATGCCAGGCCGATGCTCTACCACTGAGCCAACCGGCCAGGGCCATGAATTCTTTTTTAAGGAAGACTTTCCCAAGGAGTTTAAGCAGTGTTTTTGAGGGAAAAGAGATGTATGCATTTTTGAAAAGAAAGGAAGGTCTTCTAGGGACTCTGGCTTATTGGGAGACGGTGGAGGGTCCCAGCGAGGCAGACTCATCACCTTGGTCGTTGCCCACACAGGGAAGGCCCAGGCCAATGAGCAGCGGTACAGCAAGCTGAAGGAGAAGTACAGTGAGCTGGTGCAGAACCACGCCGACCTGCTGCGGAAGGTAGGACCTGCCGCCTCCCTCACACCACCTGCAGGCCCGCAGCACAGCAGAGAGAGCCACTCAGGCCTCATGGCTTCTCCGGGTCCAGTGCCCCCCTCCGCCTCTAGCAGGTCACTGCCATGTCATGGGAACCTCGGGCTCCCTCACCTTCCATATCTTGAGCTCCACCTTAGATGGAGCCCTGCTGACATTATCTATCATCTTTATTATTTCTTTAAATATCTAAGAGTTGAATACCCGCAGATGACAGTTTTCTTCTGGCTTCTCTCTGGGTAGGACAGTGATTTCTGTGACCAACTCTGGGGCACTCATGGTCTCAATGCTGTTATTTGTTCTAGAAGGAAGATGCCCTTTAAGCTTGAGATGAGCCACTTCAAGGCAATGTTCTTCCCTTACAGAATGCAGAGGTGACCAAACAGGTGTCTGTGGCCAGACAAGCCCAAGTGGATTTAGAAAGAGAGAAAAAAGAAGTAGAGGATTCCTTCCAGCGCATAAGTGAGCAGGCGCAGAGGAAGGTGAGTGGGAGGGAGATGTGTGTGGGGAATGAGGGAGGGGTCCACCCCAGCTGGTGGCAGGCCTTGATCGAAAGACCTTGTCTCTGCTCCATGGGCAGCTAACTCTGTGTGCCGGAGCCCTGTGAGGGTGCTACAGGGGCCGTATAGATCAGATCAGTCATGGTTACCGGTGCAGAAGGGGTTAGCAGTGATAAAGGGATCCAAGTTGAGTGAGGTTCATCAGCAGAGGCTTTCCCGGGGCGAGTCTTGAGGAGTTTGACATAAAAGCACATGAATGTCAGAAGAACAAGTGTTTATGAGGAGCTGCAGTCAGGAGAACACCTGTGAGTTCAGGTGGGGTTGGCAGGCCAGTCAGTTCGGAGTCAGTGATACCAGATGGATAAAGCTGAATGCCTTACACTGTGAGTAATGGCTTTCACACTCTCTGTGACCCAGAGGAAAAGCTGCATCTAATGGAAGTACATGTTTCACAAAGCAATACTTATCCTTACTATGTGAATGAATTTGGATATTTTGTTTTGCTGTTTCATTTTTATTAAATGTTAGCTGTGAACTTTACTAATGGGTCACAACCCACTCTTCGAAAAACACCACTTAGAAATCAAAGAAGGAGAATTATTTCCAGATGGCAAGATTTGGCAATATACCAATGTTGGGATGCCTGCATTAAAGAGCCAGTTCCACTTTAATGAGTATTATGGGCTTTAAGCATGGCACTCAGGAAATATCCCTAAAAACCCTCCCTTGACATTCCACATCCTCAGAAGAAAATTTTTTGGTATACTTGGAGTTCTCAAACATCTGCCCTCCTTTGCTGAGGTAAAACTTGGCACACAAAAAGAGTACACAAATCTCATTTATCGCTCAGGGATTTTTACATGTGTTCATCCCTTGTAGCCACCACCCAGATCGGGGTGCTCCTGCCTTTCTTCTCTTTCAGATTCAGGAACAGACGGAAGTACTAGAGAACTTGAAGCAAGAACTAGCCACCAGCAAGCAGGAGTTCCAGATCGTCCAAAGCAGCCTGGAAGCATCTGCCCAGGTGAACACCACCTTTTTTATTTCCCCGCCTCTTTCTTTTCCCCTCTGGCTTTCATAACGCGGTCACTGAGCCTCTGTCACCATCCAGCACATGGCCAACCTGGTCCCATCTGTGGTCAGTATGTACTCAGGGGAATGAAAGTGGCAGGTTAAAGAGCTATCACTTCTGTTCATTGTGGCCTAGTAGGGGGTTCGGACTTCTGAGAAGGGGACAATTGAATTCTCGCGGCAACTCTCTTTTCCTACGTGGTCACCATTGCAGTCAGAAGAAAAATGGATGACACAGATTGCTGATCTGAAGAAGGAGCAGGACAGCTTGGTGAACGCCATGGCTCGTCGAGAAAAGGAATTCTCTACTCTTCAGGAACAGCTAGAGCACACCCAGCTCAAACTGTCCAGCACAGAGGCAAGTAGCAGACAGCCTTGGGCTGGCCAAGTTTGACCTCACACCCCTGGGCCTCAGTGGTATATTCTTGGAGGCAGGGGGCTGTGAAAGGTGTTTGGGGACTCCAGGCTGATTGTGAAGGCATCTGTAGGAATAGTCCCTACTTTCAGCATTCCCTGAGTCACCCACAGAGCAGGTTAAGGAAAGCAAATCTCTCCTTTTTTGTATGAAAAAGGGATGTACTTAGCACCGTCTCCCCAAGATTGGAGAATGGGGTGCAGTGGTCCATCCCCATAGCCTCCAGTGATCAGTGGCACACACTTGGACAAAGCAGCAACTTGAGCTAAGGTGCCAGGAATTCCGGCTGTGTCCCAAGTTGCTGCTGCTCAAAGGCTGTTACGAGGTCTGCGGCAGACTTTCACCTCCCTGGACCATTTCCAGGAATCGATGTGCCAGCTTGCAAAGGACCAGCGAAAAAAGCTTCTGGCAGAGTCGCGGAAGGCCGCGGAGCAGGTGATACAGGAGGCCCTTCGGCAGCTGGAGGAGCCCGCTCTCATCAGCTGTGCGGGATCTGCAGGTACTCTTCCCGGCTTGCAAGTGTTGGATCCTGGTGGTGTTAAATCCCATGAGACACTGAACTCGGGTTCTCAGCCCAGCTACATGTCAGAATAGCCTGGGGATGCTGGGCCCCAATCCCAAGATCAGTGCAATCAAAGCTCTTTGGCATAAAGCCTGGGCAGGAGTATTTTCTAAACTCCACAGCTGTGATAACTACTGCATTAGTCATGGATCACACTGACGAAACACCTACCTGGAGCTGAGCCTTTCTACAATTCCAAAGGCCGGTAGGATGGTCTGACTTAGGCATGGTTGCTTATGAGCTTCAAGTCGAGACAGGGAGGACTCATACACATGTAGGGGCAGGGACAGTAAAAATCCCCACATAGTCACAGTGATGCTGGAGGTGGTACTGTTATTTCTCTGCTTTCAGATGGGGAAGCAGGCACATACAGCATGAGATCACAGCCAGTTATAGTACAACCAGGAGCCACACCCAAGCCATGTGACCAAAGAGCCCACACTATAACTCCTGTGTGATACTCTCCACGGACCTGTGCACAGAGGCCCAGCGGTGGGAATGACTTGTATGCAGAGCATGAGCATAGCTTAGATTAATGAGAGCCAAGGATCTGGGCTCAAGATTAAGGAAAGTTCAAGGGCCTTGAAATATTTAACAGGAAAACCTAAATTTGATACAATGGGCAGTAATGAAAAATGAGATGCAGAGTCTAGGCTGGCAGTGTGGTTGCCCTGGTTCTTGGCTAAAGACCAGATAGGCTGAGAAGCACAGCTTTCGAAGCTACAATTAGTAAATTGTGTACCAGTGTAACCATGACCTTTTTTCCCTTCCCCCTTCTAAGGGCAGCTCCCGGAGGGCTGGGGCCTCTCACTAAGTAGGCTCATCATTAAATGACTGAACTAAGAGGGATGAAGCAAGCTACAGCTCCGGCTTTGACTTGGCCCTGTCTTCCCTCTCACAGATCACCTCCTGTCCACTGTCAAGGCCGCTTCCAGCTGTACTGAGGAACTGGAAAAATGTTGGAGCCGGTATCTGGCCTGCCCGGAAGGTACAGGCAAAGGATAGGGTCTGGCCCAGTAACGGCTGGGCAGGGTTCAGAAATGCTCGCATGTGGAAATACGGGTTCCTACACGCCAAGCAAGGAGTGTGTACAACTCACAAAGCGGGGAGGAAGGAGATAGGAAAGGGATACGCCTGAAGCAGGACTGAGAAACTTTCCTTTAAATTCCTGGCAGATATCAGTGGGCTTCTGCACACAGTCACCCTCCTTGCCCATTTGACCAGTGACACCATTGTTCACGGTGGCACCACCTGCCTTAGAGCCCCACCAGAGCCTGCTGATGGTGAGTACCAGAGATGAGGGGCCATTCAGAAAAGCCAGGGAAGCAGGGGGTCTTTAAAAGTCTCTGTTGCCTTGCATCTCCAGCACTGACTGAGGCCTGTAAACAGTATGGCAAGGAAGCCCTCATCTATCTGGCTTTCCTGGAGGAAGAAGGAACCCCTGAGAATGCCAACAGTATGGCCATGAGGAGCTGCCTCAGCAAGATCATGGCCATTGGCGAGGTACTACCAGTGTTATCAATGGGGAAGTTGTTGTTCTTGGGTGTGAGTGCTGGTGGTTTGCCAAGAAGTCTGTGATGTTCTAAGCCAGTTCTTCCTGCACTTTGAACTTGATTTTAGAAAGTGAGAGAGCTGGAAAATCTGACCTCCCTGAATGACATTCCAGTTACATTGAGTTCATTGGCTATTATTTAAGAATCTACTGTGCAGTCATCATTGTTCTAGGCAATATCGAAGAGTAAGCATAGTGTATATATATATCTGTTCTCTTATTGATGGACATTTGGGTTTTTTCCAGTTTAGGGCTATTTTGAATGTGTCACTTGATCATTCTTGCACACCTCTCCTGATCCCTGAGTGCAAGAGTTTCTTTTGAGTTTATATACCTAGGAACCGAATTACTAGGCTGTGGATGAAACTCACACACAGAATGCTGAGTGAAGAAGCAAGGCATAGAAAATATATACTGTTCCTTTTAATAACCAAAACATGCAAATTTAACATTTTACTGTTTAAGGATGCATTTGTATGGAGTTAAAAAAAAAAAAGACATTATAAGCATTCTTCTGAATTCTGTGTTTACCTTGGTGTGAGGAGTAGGGAGGAAGGGAGATGAACTCAGGATATAGGATACAAAGGAGATTTCAAAGGTACTAATAATATTTCTTAAGCTACTCCTTAGGTTGAGTAACATGGGTCATTGTTCTTATTCCTTAAACCATTTGTATCCATTTTATATGCTTGTATTTATAACACATAACATTTTTTAAAATTAATTTTAATGGGGTGACATTGATAAATCAGGGTACATATGTTCAGAGAAAACATCTCTAGGTTATTTTGACATTTGATTATGCTGCATTCCCATCACCCAAAGTCCAATTGTCTTCCGTCACCTTCTCACTGGTTTTCTTTGTGCCCCTCCCCTCCCCCAACCCCCTTCCTCTCCTCTCCCCCACCCCGTAACCCCACACTCTTGTCTATGGAATCATATAGTTCTTAGTTTTTTCTGATTTACTTATTTCGCTCAGTATAATGTTATCAAGGTCCTTCCATGTTGTTGTAAATGATCTAGTGTCATCCTTTCTTATGGCTGAGTAGTATTCCATAGTATATATGTACCAAAGTTTTTTAATCCACTTGTCCAGTGACGGACACTTGGGCTGTTTTCAGATCTTCGCTATTGTGAACAATGCTGCCATAAACATGGGGGTGCATTTCTTCTTTTCAAACAGTGCTATGGTGATCTTGAGGTATATTCCTAAAAGTGGGATAGCTGGGTCAAAAGGCAGTTCAATTTTTAATTTCTTGAGGAATCTCCATACTGTTTTCCACAGTGGCTTTACCAGTCCGCATTCCCACCAGCAGTGCAGGAGGGTTCCCTTTTCTCCACATCCTCGCCAGCACTTATTCTATGTTGTTTTGTTGATGAACGCCATTCTGACTGGTGTGAGGTGATATCTCATTGTGGTTTTAATTTGCATTTCTCTAATGATTAGTGATGTTGAGCATTTTTTCATATGCCTATTGGCCATCTGTATGTCCTCTTTGGAGAAGTGTCTATTCATTTCTTTTTTCTTTTTTTTTTTTTTTTTTTAACTAAATCAGTCTTTACTTGTTCTTTTTCTTCTCTATTTTTTCTTTTCCCTTTTTTTTTTTTTTGTATTTTTCTGAAGCTGGAAACGGGGAGAGACAGTCAGACAGACTCCCGCATGCGCCCGACCAGGATCCACCCGGCACGCCCACCAGAGGGCGAAGCTCTGTCTACCAGGGGGCGATGCTCTGCCCCTCTGGGGCATTGCTCTGCCACGACCAGAGCCACTCTAGCGCCTGGGGCAGAGGCCAAGGAGCCATCCCCAGCGCCCGGGCCATCTTTGCTCCAATGGAGCCTTGGCTGCGGGAGGGGAAGAGAGAGACAGAGAGGAAGGAGGGGGGGTGGAGAAGCAAATGGGCGCTTCTCCTATGTGCCCTGGCCGGGAATCGGACCCAGGTCCCCCGCACGCCAGGCCGACGCTCTACCGCTGAGCCAACCAGCCAGGGCTTTACTTGTTCTTAAATTCAATTTTTTTTTATAAATAAATTTTTATTAATTTTAATGGGGTGACATCAATAAATCAGGGTACATATATTCAAAGAAAACATGTCCAGGTTATCTTGTCATTCAATTATGTTGCATACCCATCACCCAAAGTCAGATTGTCCTCTGTCACCTATCTAGTTTTCTTTGTGCCCCTCCCCCTCCCCTCCTCCTCTCCCTCCTTCCCCCCCCTCCCCTGTAACCACCACACTCCCATCCATGTCTCTGAGTCTCATCCTTATGTCCCACCAATATGGAATCCTGCAGTTCCCGGTTTTTTTCCGACCCACCCACCTCACTCCGTACAATGTTATCAAGATCCCACCATTTTGTTGTAAATGATCCGATGTCATCATTTCTTATGGCTGAACAGTACACCATGGTGTATATGTGCCACATCCTCTCCATTGAGTCTTCTAATTTTTTTTTACAGTGATTAAAGCCTTTAAGCAAACTCTTGGCCAATACAGCAAGAATCCATAAAAGAGTAGTGTCCTTAACATGTTCACCAAGTCCAAGTTGGCACCGTCACCATTCCAAATTCCTGCAAATGCAACACAACCCCAGTTCAGTCTGTTAGGAGCTGTCACAAGGAGCAGGAGTCCAGGAAAAGTCCACATCCAGGAAAAGTCCGCATGGCACTGGAATTGTTGTCACAATTCTATACTTTGCTGCTCACGTCCAAGTCCCAATGACCGCTGCTTCTAGCTGGTAATGATACAGGTAGACTGGAAAAGCCACCTGCAGCATGTGTGGAGATGGAGTTTCTGTTCTCCTCTGCCTGGAGAGATGAGACCAGGTTGCTTTTCCCTGGAGCTCTGTGACTGTGGCTTGATAAAGAGAACCTTGGGATACACTAAGCTGGGTGGCAAAGGTAAATTCATAATAGCAGTTGGCAAAAGGGGGAAAGAGAGCTCTAAATTAGGAGTAGGTCCCAGCATGAAATATGAATGGGGCATTGAGGTAGGAGGAATAAAGAAAACACTATATATTAAACAAAGCAACAGAAAAGACCTTGTGCAAATGAGATCAGTTTACCTGCTTCTTGGAAGAAATACCCTAGGCTTGTCCACAGTGTCATAGATGGGGCCGACGGCCCGGCACCTTCAGCCTTCAGTGGCAAACACCAGCATAATGGGCAAGGTTAGGTCATAGGTGGCTGGAGCAGGGCTGGAAGAGACTGAACCCTCCCTTAGAGGAGCGAGGGGGGGGGCCTACCTTCCAGTGTCCCTGTTTCCTCACAGCAGAGGCGTGAAAGCCTGGCAGGCTTTAGCTCAATGACCTTCCTTTCCACTATTGAAGCAGGACCCAGATGGCATCCTATGAGACCCCTTTGGGGCATTGGAGCCTTTAAGGGCATATCCTAAAAGCTGGTAGTTCACCTGATCTCTATTGGGCTTTTTCTGCCTCTTGGTATCTTAAAAGCCATGCTCAGAAGATCTCACTGAGGGGTTTGAGGATCCCCATCCGCCTATATAAACCTTTTCCGTATATCTGGAGCTATTTGGAAAAAGACAAAACAGTGTTATTAGCTGGATCAAATAAAAGAAGGTAGAAGTTTGCAGGAGAAAAGGATTTAGTGTCTCCTGTTCATCAGCATTCAAAAGAAATTTAAAATTTTTTTTAAGTAGAAAGCATGATATGGTAGACCCGTAGGAGTTCCAGGATATGACTCCCCCCTTTTAAGTTTTTTTAAATTGACCTTAAAATATTTTCTGGGTACAGTTTAATAATACCTTGACTTTAAAGATTGTAAGAAATACCCATAATTCAAAAGGTTTGACACAATACAGTAAATGCTTTTGTTACATATGCAGGAGCATTGTCAGTTTAACCAGTTTAGGAAATCCAATAATAGAACAATGCGTACAGACAATGAGCTATAACATACTTAGCAGCCTCTCCTGTTCTGACAGAGGTTACTATAAATCCAGAATAAGTATCCACTGTAATGTGGACATAGGACTGTTTGCCAAATGAAGGTATATGAGTAACATCCATTTGCCAAGGTTGTCCTGGTAGGGGTCCTTGAGGGTTAACTCCCAATGAAGGGACGGATTGTAGAATAGGACACCTTGGACAGGATTTACCAATATGCCGTGCTGCTTCCCGAGAAAGTTGAAACTGTTTACACAGGGCTGCAGCGTTCTGGTGATGAATAGTATGAGACTGAATTGCTCGATCTGTTATGGTTGCTCCAAATAATTTTCTTTTGGGTAGCTTGATCAATAGGGCATTCCCTTGTGCTAAAGTTCCAGGGAGCATGGAGTGAGCTCGAGTATGTCCTATAAAACATGGAGCTCTATGTTGACATACAAGTCTTTGAAATCCCCGATCAAGCATCTGAGTACTGACTAAACCATTAGGACTGACAAGCAACGCTCCCGTATTTTTTAAAACATCTCTACTCCACAAATTAACTGGCCATCCAGGGAGCACATAAGGCTTAAAAAATCAGAATGACCTTCTTAATCTTCCCAATGTAGAAAACTAGAACTTTGTTGAGGGGATTTACTCTGCCCTATACCATGTAATTCTGTGGCTGCTGCATGAGTGGGCCAGGAAGGAGGCCAATGTAGCTTAGCAATAACAGATACATCAGCTCCAGTATCTAAAAGTCCTTTAAATTTATGCCCATGTATTGTTAGTTCCATTTCAGGGCGTTCTTGACCTATTTTTTTAAATCCAATTGGCAAAATCAGAGGAGCCAAATCACCAATTTTCTTGGGGCCCCTTTTGCAGGATGTGGCCTGAGAAGCAGAATTAGCATCCTTATACTATTCTTCTAACGGCCTGTATTAGCCGTGAGAAAAATTCTTTTTTTTTTTAATTATTTTAGTGGGGTGACATTGATAAAATTGTCTTCTGTCACCTTCTAACTGGTTTTCTTTGTGCCCCTCCCTCTCCTCCCCCCCACCCTGTAACCCCATCACTGTTGTCCATGTCTCTGAGTCTCATTTTTATGGCCCACCTATGTATGGAATCATATAGTTCTTAGTTTTTTCTGATTTACTTATTTCGCTCAGTATAATGTTATCAAGGTCCATCCATGTTGTTATAAAAGATCCGATGTCATCATTTCTTATGGCTGAGTAGTATTCCATAGTATATATGTACCAAAGCTTTTTAATCCACTTGTCCACTGACAGACACTTGGGCTGTTTCCAGATCTTTGCTATTGTGAACAGTGCTGCCATAAACATGGGGGTGCATTTCTTCTTTTCGAACAGTGCTATGGTGATCTTGGGGTATATTCCTAACAGTGGTATAGCTGGGTCAAAAGGCAGTTCAATTTTTAATTTCTTGAGGAATCTCCATAGTGTTCTCCATTCTCACCAGCAGTGCAGGAGGGTTCCCTTTTCTCCACATCCTCGCCAGCACTTATTCTGTGTTGTTTTATTGATGAGCGCCATTCTGACTGGTGTGAGGTGATATCTCATTGTGGTTTTAATTTGCATTTCTCTAATGATTAGTGATGTTGAGCATTTTTTCATATGCCTGTTGGCCATCTGTATGTCCTCTTTGGAGAAGTGTCTATTCATTTCTTTTGCCCATTTTTGGATTGGACTGTTTATCTTCCTGGTGTTGAGTTTTACAAGTTCTTTATAAATTTTGGTTATTAACCCCTTATCAGACACATTGTCAAATATATTCTCCCATTGTGTAGTTTGTCTTTTTATTCTGTTCTTATTGTCTTTAGCTGTGCAGAAGCTTTTTAGTTTGATAAAGTCCCATTTGTTTATCCTGTCTTTTATTTCACTTGCCTGTGGAGACAAATCGGCAAATATATTGCTGCGAGAGATGTCAGAGAGCTTACTGCCTATGTTTTCTTCTAAGATGCTTATGGTTTTACCGCTTAAATTTAAGTCTTTTATCCATTTTGAGTTTATTTTTGTCAATGGTGTAAGTTGGTGGTCTAGTTTCATTTTTTTGCAGGTAGCTGTCCAATTTTCCCAACACCACTTGTTGAAGAGGCTGTCTTTACTCCATTATATGCTCTTACCTCCTTTGTCAAATATCAGTTGTCCATAAAAGTGTGGGTTTATTTCTGAGTTCTCTGTTCTGTTCCATTGATCTATATGCCTGTTCTTATGCCAGTACCAGGCTGTTTTGAGTACAATGGCCTTGTAGTATAACTTGATATCCGGAAGTGTGATACCTCCCACTTTATTCTTCCTTTTCAAGATTGCTGAGGCTATTTGTGTTCTCTTTTGGTTCCATATAAATTTTTGGACTATGTGTTCTATATCTTTGAAGTAAGTCATTGGTATTTTAATTGGTATTGCATTGAATTTATAAATTGCTTTGGGTAATATAGACAAACAACACATAACATTTTTTTTTAAATCATGGGCCATTAGACTTGAGTTCCAGCCTTCCCTTCACCATTTCTTAGCAGTGTATCTGTGGTGAAAACATTTGACCTCTCTGAGCCTTGGCTTCCCATCTGGACAGCAAGAGCAGTAACTGCCTCATATGATTGCTCTGGGAGCAAAGTTAAATAAGGGGCAGCTGCCTGGTTGGAAGACATTATCAACATTTGAAGAGGTTTTTAAAACACATCGCAAGCAGCAAGCACAATCAGCTCTGTGCAGCTGTGAGGTTAGGGTCCAAGCAGCTGCACTGAAAGGCCTTGTAGGGTTAAGCAGGGTTGGCCTTCTGGAAGGAGGTAGTTCTGAGTGAAGGTAGAGGGGGTGGAGCATGAGGTGCCAAAGGTCACATGGTAGGGAGTCCCAGCCAAGGCCTGTTAGGGATGCCCCTCCATGGCTTGCAGAAGTGTGTTATGTGGTGGGCCCTCCTACCTTCTGCCATTGTGTGGGGATTACAGGTCTGCAACAGGGTCATTCAGCCCTTGTGATCTCTTCACAGGAGCTCCTGCCCAGAGGCCTGGACATCAAACAGGAGGAGCTAGGAGACCTGGTGGACAAGGAGATGGCTGCCACCTCGGCTGCCATTGAGGCTGCCACAGCCAGAATAGAGGTATGGAAGTGTCTGCAGGTCTACAGTGATGTTCTCGCAGCTACTCTTTGGCAGTCTTTCCTCCGAGATGTATCCTAGTCATTCATTAAGGCTTCAGAGGCCCCTGTAAAAATAAACCAAAACCAGAGCTCACCAGGATCTCTGAGGGGTAGAAAATGAGAAAGTCCTCACCAAGAGAAGGTAAACAGTTTCCTCAGGAATCACATACTTTAGTAGCAGGCCATCCTGCATCAAGTTCAAGATTGATTGACTACTTAGTAACTGTATGACTTTGACAAGTTACATTAACCGTGCTAAATTCAGATTTCATGTCTATATAATGCCAATAATAAAAGTACCTACCTTGGAGGGATGTTGTAAGAGTTAAATGAAATAATGCACATCTCTCTCAGTGCTAGGCACTCAGTAAATCCATGATAATGCTTGTCCCAGGGAAAAGCTGATTGAGCTCATATTGTTCCTTTGGTCAAAGACTCGGGCCACCTGCCTTGGTGTGAGTACCTGCTTCTAGGACCTGGCTCGGTGCCACAGCTCTCAGAGTTTGTACACATCAGCCCGGGGGCCAGATGTCGAGACACTGATGGTAGAACCGCCCGCTATCGTTGCCTTCCACGGAATAGATCAGACGTCTACATTCTTTTTCTTATTTTTGCAAGGATGTGGATGGGCTCTTCTAGATTTGGATATTGGACCCAAAGTGTAGTAGGACACCTGCAGTTCTTAGTACCTATGACGTGTTAAGAAACCCTGCTTCTTTTTAATAGGAGATGCTCAGCAAATCCCGAGCTGGAGACACAGGAGTCAAACTGGAGGTGAACGAAAGGTCAGTTTTAACAGCGTGGTGGCACGTAGGTCAGGATCCGTCTTGCCTGCATTGGATTATACTAATTAGACTAGATTGAACGTCGGCCGCCACAGGGAAAGGTTGAGTCTGTGTAACTGTCGGTAACAGTGATGACGGTGATAGTGTCAGTGCTGCATTGGAGGGGAGAAGAAACCCCCAAGGACCTCCCTGAACCTGTCCTCGCTCACGGCCTTTCCTTCGGGGCTTCCTCCCAGAGCGTTCCCTCATTATTTCCCGTTCCCAGTGTGCCGTGTTTAGGAGTGAGAAAAAACTTTTCTTTCATTGTTGTTGTCTCTGTTCCATATCCCTCACCTTTTTTGAACCCTTTTTTATTTTGTCCAGAATTCTTGGTTCGTGTACCAGCCTAATGCAAGCTATTCAGGTCCTGATTGTGGCCTCGAAGGACCTCCAGAGAGAGATAGTGGAGAGCGGCCGGGTAAGTGTGGGTGAGGGCCAGTAGACAGGGAGAACAGACGTTAACTACAGATTCCTCGCTCACTGAAAGCCCAGGTCTACACGATGTCCTCATCCACATTCAGTGAAATCTGTATGTTGCTGTCTTACACTTCGTGCCCATCTGAGGGCGCAGCTGCCACCCCTGGGGGTGTCAGCAGACATCGCAGGAAGAAGCTGAAACACTGCCAGGGCCCCAGAGAGCAGACAGCCCCAGCTTCCGGCTACAGGCTCACTAACCCAGGCAGACATCGCTGGAACCTACTGTGGAAACGAAGTGTGCATTGCAAGTCTGGGCCCTAGGAGGAGGAAGTGAGAGCTTTTGAAAACTAGGCAGATCGGAAGAATGAATCCATGCTGACTCCTCACAGTGGGCTCTGCCCGTCTATTTCCAACAGTGCCTCTTTCCTCCCAGTGATTCGCGGAGGCTGCCTCAGCCTCGTGTTGATGTCGTCCCTGATTTCTCACTCCTTTGCTGGCATTATTGCCGTCTTGTTTTTTCTCACATCCCTGATGCAGCTGCAGCTCAAGACAAAGGTCCAGGGAAAGTTTATGAGCCTGAAAACAATCATATAAAAAACAAAGCCATATCTGCTTGGGTGGGATTTTTTTTATCCCCAAGAGGTAATGTTTTCATCTCCAAAAATAGAAAAAGAGACTGAGGAAGGAGTATTTGCAGATTCTCAGACTATCAGGTACTTCCAAAGCATAAATACATTTCTTAAAATCCAATTAGAAATAGAGAAATAGTTTTTTTTAAATGTTCACTGTATACTCTTTTTTTTTTCCCCCTGAAGTTGGAAACGGGGAGGCAGTCAGACTCCCGCATGTGCCCGACCGGGATCCACCCGGCATGCCCACCAGGGGGTGATGCTCTGCCCATCCGGGGCATTGCTCTGTTGCAGCCAGAGCCATTCTAGTGCCTGAGGCAGAGGCCATAGAGCCATCCTCAGCGCCCGGGCCAACTTTTTGCTCCAATGGAGCCTTGGCTGCGGGAGGGAAAGAAAGAGACAGAGAGGAAGGAGAGAGGGAGGGATGGAGAAGCAGATGGGTGCCTCTCCTGTGTGCCCTGGCGGGAATCGAACCCGGTACTCCTGCACGCCAGGCCGACACTCTACCACTGAGCAAACCGTCCAGGGCCACACTGTATACTCTCTTCTTTTGGCAAATCATAGGAAGCAGCTAGATTCCTGAAATTGTTATTCATAAATACATATTTTATATACACACATGCTTACATACACACACACAATGTGAAAATATAATAGCAATGCTGTGAGTTTTAGAGTCAGAAAAGCCTAGCATTTACTTCCATGTATTTCCTGAGTGACCTTGGGAAAAATATTTTTGCCTCTCAGAATCTTACTTTTCTCATTTGTAAAATAAGAATAATAATAGTTGCCTCTCTGACTGTGAAAATATATATGAGGTAAGATAAATATAAAAAAACCTAGCATGCCTGACCAGGCAGTGGTGCAGTGGATAGAGCATCAGACTGGGATTCTGAGGACCCAGGTTCGAAACCCCGAGGTCGCCAGCTTGAGCACGGGCTCATCTGGCTTGAGCAAAAAAAAGCTCACCAGCTTGGACCCAAGGTCACTGGCTCCAGCAAGGGGTTACTTGGTCTGCTGAAGGCCCGCGGTCAAGGCACATATGAGAAAGCAATCAATGAACAACTAAGGTGTCGCAACGAAAAACTGATGATTGATGCTTCTCATCTCTCTCTGTGCCTGTCTGTCTGTCCCTATCTATCCCTCTCTCTTTCTCTCTGTCCCTGTGAAAACAAAAAAACAAAAACAAAAAAAACACCTGACACATGGTAGGCACTCAATAAAATGTAGCTATTATTATTTCTCACTACCCTAGGGCACAGCATCCCCTAAAGAGTTTTATGCCAAGAACTCTCGATGGACAGAAGGACTCATCTCAGCCTCCAAAGCTGTGGGCTGGGGAGCCACTGTCATGGTGTAAGTGTCTTTCGGTCCCAAGGCTCCTCACCCCAGCCCATTCCATTGATCCATGCCAGAAAGTAACTACGGGAAAACAAATATCCCCCATAGAAATGTACTGTTGATAAGGAAGTTGGTAGACCTCAAGTTTAACAGAGAGCCTGGGTCTCCTGGGGCAGCAGGGGGACAAGGCGGGCAGACTGTGCTCCCTGGCAGACAGGCCAATGGGGATGAGCCTGGATCATAAGGGGTTGCAGCTGTGACTGCAACGGTGACATAATCCATCTTGTCCTTCCCCGACTGTCAGGGATGCGGCTGATCTGGTGGTACAAGGCAGAGGGAAGTTCGAGGAGCTAATGGTGTGTTCCCATGAAATTGCTGCTAGCACAGCCCAGCTGGTGGCTGCATCCAAGGTAGGACCCATACTGTACTCCCTGGGACACGAGAAGGCCTTGCCATGTTAGGGATACTTGGCTTGTGGAGCTGGCCCCAGGAACAGATGATTTATCAAGGGTCCCCTACCACTTCCATCTAGAAGCCTTTCATCTGTCAGCAAGGCGCCCCTCTACCCAGCTCCCTGCTCCTCTCAGCTCTCCTCACTTTTGTTTCCGGTGGCATTTGAGGGTCCTGACTGCACTGACCTCTGATAAGCAATCCCAGCATTCCAGGCACACTCCAATAAGGAATGAGTCAGAGCAGTCAGAGCTTCCACAGACAGTGTCTGCCTCTCCTCAAGTATCTCTAGAATGGAGCTATTGCCCAACTAACTCTAATGCAAAGCTTGAAACCACAATCCTGCGAGTTTTATTGTACCCCAGGGAATGTTCTTTTCTTGTCCTTATTTATTGTTTTCTCAGATTGGTTTTCACAAGTGGAATACTTCATCAAAATACCTGATAAAACTAGAGTTTTGGGCCACCAAGCAAATAAACCAAGAATCACCTTTAAATTAAAAATATGCCAGGCAACGATTTTTGATAAGTTGATTGGTATCCACAGTAGATCACATATATTTGTGAAGAACCATTGGTCCAACTCTTTGACTCAGTACTTGCCGCTGCTCTATGTTGTGTGAACCTCAGTACACTTGGTTCTGGCAGGTGAAAGCTGATAAGGACAGCCCAAACCTGGCCCAGCTGCAGCAAGCCTCTCGCGGGGTGAACCAGGCCACCGCCGCGGTCGTGGCCTCAACCATTTCTGGCAAATCACAGATTGAGGAAACAGGTAGTATATCACAATCAATACTTTCTTAAATCTATTTGATTTAGCTGTTCTTTACATTCTTTTTCTATGATCTCAATTTCCCACAGTTGTGTTTCCAGATTCTTATTTTTCATCTTTTTGCGTACTTATTTTCTCATAAGAAGGGACACCACATAAGCATGCTATTTATATCGCTATG
Source organism: Saccopteryx leptura (assembly GCF_036850995.1). Lineage (NCBI taxonomy): Eukaryota > Metazoa > Chordata > Mammalia > Chiroptera > Emballonuridae > Saccopteryx > Saccopteryx leptura. Next base: position 191,614,325 of record NC_089506.1, read on the forward strand.
GGGGGACACCTTTAGGTAGATTTTCCATTGAGCCATTTCTCTGAATTCAAAGAAATGCCTCCTTTTATAGGCCTGGTGGTCGGGAGGTGGGTTGGTGGAGGTGTGGGAGTTCTGATCCTGGTTACCCTGTCACGCATCTTCCTCCCCATCCCTTACAATGTGCACACATGTTGGTAACTGGCAAACCAAGCATTTCAGCAGAGCATTGGCCATTTCTCAGGTGGGAGTCAGCCAGGGGTATTATCAGACAAGCACTTCTCATTCCCATCCTTGCAGACAACATGGACTTCTCAAGCATGACGCTGACCCAGATCAAACGCCAGGAGATGGATTCCCAGGTAGGAACTCCATCTCTAAGTCTGTTGCTTATGATGTTGACCCCAAATGTTATTCCCCTGGTGAGAAGCCAGCGAGAGAGGCTTGTGGGGGATGAACTCAGATGTACCTTTTAGCCTAAGAGTGAATGTAAATGATGCTGGAAGAACCAGGAAGGTGGAAAGGGGCGATTAGTAAAGATCAGAATCTTAACTCTTGCCACTTGTCTTGGACTTGTATCCCAACCTGACATTCTCTTATAGAATTACTGGCCATCAGTCCTGGGGTAAAGTCCAGATTAAAACTGTTAAAATCTATCGATAGGTCACTCAATATCTTTACAAAAAGTTATGTGGCCAAATTTCTGTGTAAACACTGAAAAAACAGCTCGAGCCTGAGTCTCCTCTATCTACATTCTGTTGTTTAGTGGTCTCAACTAGTCCCCCTTGACTTAAAATACTGTCTATGTGCTGATAAAGACCAAACTCTTCTCCCGGAGCTGTATACTTGTCCAGCTGCTGACGTGTCTTCTTTGATGCTCAGTAAGCATCTCAAAGTTAATATTCAAAACAGGTCTCTTGGTTTCCCTCTTACCCCAATTTACCCCTTCCCTGGTTTTCTCCATCTCGGTAAATGGCATCACCGCTGCCCACCTGGGTGCTGAACCCCAAACCCAGGAGTCCTCCTTGGTTCCTCTCTTTCCTTCACCCTCAACATCCAATCCACCAGCAAGTCTTATCAATTCAAAATCTCCAATTAATGATATCCTTAATCAGTCTTCCCACTATTTTCCATCTCCCTAACCTAGTCTGAGCCAGCACTGTCTCTCTCTTGAGCTACTGCAAAAGCAACTTAACTATAATGTGAGTCTGTGTTTCAAAATAGTCCTGTGGTGGGGCCAGGGTGGTGGTGGATGAGAGAACAGGGAAATGGTGGAAGAGACACACTGGGCCATGAGTTGATATGAGTGGAACTAGGTGAAGGGCAATATGATGAGGTTCACTGTCTCCATATTTCCACTTTTGCCCCTCTACAGTTCATTCATTCTCCACATATTTTAAAAACATAAGTGAGAGCGTGTTACTTCCCTGCTTTAAATCTTCCAATGGTGGCCCTGGCCAGTTGAATCAGTGGTAGAGCATTGGCCCTGTGTATGGATGTCCTGGGTTCTATTCCCAGTCAGGGCACACAGAAGTGACTATCTGCTTCTCTACCCTTCCCCCTCTCCCTTCTCTCTCTCTCTTTCTCTTTTCTCCTCCCGCAGCCATGGCTTGATTGGTTTGAGCAAGTTGGCCCCAGGCCCTGAGGATGGCTTTGTGTAGCCTCCACTTCAGAGGCTAAAAATAGCTCAGTTGCGAGCATGGCCCCAGATGGGCAGAGCATCAGCCCCAGACAGAGGTTGCTGGGTGGATCCCAGTGGGAGCATGCAGGAGTCTGTCTCTGTCTCCCATCCTCTCACTTAAAAAAAAAAATCTTCCAGTGGCTTCTCTTTGTACTTAGAGTCTACCAGAATTTCTAACCCTGGCCTGTGGATCCAGGTAAAATAATCCTTGCCGTTTCTCCAACCTCATCTCATGACCCTCTCCCACTCTCACATGTCAACCACACACAATTCTTTCTATTCTCCCAACACCTCAAGCTCATTCCTGCCTTAGAGTCCACTTCCTCTACCTGTAATATTGTTCCACAGTTCTCTGAATAGCTGATCTCTTCTGGCTATTTAGGTTTCAGCTCCAAAGTTACTTCCTGAGAGTAGCATTTTCTAACCAGCCTTAGCATTTATCCCATCACCTTGTGTCATTTTTTTTATGATCTGACCTTTTCTCTGTCTCTTCTCCCTACAAGGTAAGCAGGGACCTTGTGTCTAGTACCTACAGCAGGGTATGGGTAACATGATGGGATGGGTGCTCAGCAAATATCTCTTGAATAAAGAAGTAAAATTAAATTAATGAGGAATAGGGACAGCCAAGAACAAAGCTCTCCTTTAGTGAGATCGTGCCTATACAATAATAACCCTGAGTTGCACTAACCCCTCGGAGCTGCCAGAACCATCATATTTGGTTCCTGCCTGAACTTCCAGGGAACTGTGATTGACGGGTTACAACTAGATTGGAACACACTGTACAGATATGCTGAACATGTGAGTTGTTTTTAGATAGTGGCTTGTCAGAGGAACTTAAGCCCTACTCCCATTCAGGCATTTGGACTATGATGTATCATTCATTTTCAGTAGAGGGTCCTGGTGAGAAGATAGATGGAATAGAAGGATGAATGAGAAGGTGGAGAAATTAGAACAGAGATGAGGTTGGAATTGAGAACTGGGTAAGCTATGGAATAAACGAGAAGAAAACTGGAACACGGAGAAAAGGGATTAAGCCGAAATAAGACAGTTCTTTCCCCACAGGTTAGGGTGCTAGAGCTAGAAAATGAACTGCAGAAGGAGCGTCAAAAACTGGGAGAGCTTCGAAAAAAGCACTACGAGCTTGCTGGTGCTGCTGAGGGCTGGGAAGAAGGTAAGCCTCTGTGTGGACCGGCACTAGCCCAGAGTGAAGGGGAGGGTCTGTGTGCTGAAGGCTTTCCCCTCCAATACAACAGGATGAGGAACCCACTGGTCAATGACTTCCTCCTTCTCTATACTCACAGAGCATGTTTTCAACTGTAAATAACCTATAAGCCCAAAATTGGGATAAATTGTGAATTGAAAGCTTTTGTTATCACCTTTCAAGACCTTAACATTGATTGGTGGAGAGGTGACTCACCACAGTTCCCCTCCAGGCCCAGTTATCCTGGTTTATACCCCAGCAGTTTAGTATTTGGCCAGCTTAGAGTTGAATAGTGAATAAATCAGTAGTGATCAGTGAAGATCCAGCAGATAGGGGCAAGTGAATTACAAGGTTCTGACTGTCTAGAGCCAGTGGCGGGCAGCAACAGCCAAAAGGTAAGAAGGGTCAGGAGCTAGAAATGGCATGAAGTGGATAATGTTCGGCCCACCAGCCCAGACTCTTCATTGCTCGGACTCTGTGAGTGCTGCTTTTCTGCATGTGCAAAGTGGCCACCTTGATCACAACCAAGATTGCTGATTCCTCATTGGAATTCCCCGGCTCTGGTGCATCCCAGTCATTCCTGGACATGTCACTTAGGGATGAGGTGGTTATGATTATAATGTCCTTTGGAGCCCAACATGGTGGCAGTTTTTGTTGGTTAACTGAATGTATGATGCATGAAGAGCTATGAAACATGAACAGTTGTTATTGTCCTTTAGGAACAGAAGCATCTCCACCTGCACTGCAAGAAGTGGTAACCGAAGAAGAATAGATTCCCACCGATGCCCCACATGTCAGAGTGTAAATCTCTGTTGCCTTTTTATGTGTGTGTTATTCCCCAGCCACAGACTAAACCCACTGAGTCGTAGTGGCAGCCACACCACTCCCATTGTCCAGTACTGAGGATCTGCATGGCCTTCCAAAGACTCCCTCCACAGTGACACCCTTTGTGCTGGAACCCGTGATCTGTGTTCTTTCTGTGCCTCCCTGGTGTCCAGAGAGGATGGGGCCCGGGGCCACCCCCACAGAGAGGACCTCCCTCCCAGTCCTGCCTGCTGTTTTAGCCCCAAACAATTGGTGTCCTTGTCCAAGGGGCTGTGGTGGCAGTGGCTGAGAGCCTGGAGAGGGAAGATCTTACACGTTTTCTTTTCTGTTTTCTTCTCAGTCTTTTCCGTTTCATCACTTGCACAAACTTTTGAGCATCAGAGGGCTGGTGGATTCCAAACCAGGACACTACCCTGAGTGTGTGCACAGTCAGAAGAACAGCAGGAGTGTCCTGGCGGAGAATGCCAAGGCTGTGCTCCCCCTGTTTTGGCAGTTCCATGGATTCCCACTGCTTACGGTTGTTGGTTGGGTTTTGGGGTTTTCTTTTATCAAGTTTCATTCATGTAGCCAACTCTCCCAAAGGGAACGCCTCTGAAGCTCTGAGCTCTCAGGAGCCCCTGACCACAGCAGTTAACAGCAATGGTGCTGCTCAGGCTTTGCCTTGGTGCTCCCCATCAGCCTCCACGCCGAGTGCGGGTCAGCCAAGGCCACTCCCCAGGGGCGGGCGGAGCCGCTGAGCCACAGCTTTCCTCCAAGTGCTGAAGTGGAGGGAGTGCCTTTCCTTCCTAAAGCTGGAGCCCAGCTGGGAGCCCCCGCCCACCTTCACAAGGGAGAGGGCCACCGAGAGAGGGAAAGGAGGGGTGCACATGGCCCCGGTCTTCAGGAGACACCTCTTTTGGGAACTCCTTGTGACCAGGCTGATAAACCTTATCACATGCATGAATGGAGCTGGTGAGAATAGCCACACATCTTCCCCCAAAATGAATTTTCCCTGGCACCTCCCTTCAGACCCCGGCAGGGTCCTAAGAGGGAGGTTGTGAGGGGTTTTCAGTTCCTTTCTCAAAATGTCTGCCTGCCTTGGTACTCTCTCTCATCTGAAGAAGATAAGTAGTTCCATGTTCTACCTAATTGACAGACCCAGAAGATCAGGCACACTTGCTCCCAGGAGGAAGGAACCTGTGCTTGGTTTGGTACTTTTATATTTATTACTAACCACTGTTCAGCAGCAGCAGCAGCAGCAGCAGCAGCCTACAAAAAGATGCTTGGAGCAATCAGAGTTTCTGGTGTGACTATGGCAAGGCTTGTACTGCTGCCCGATACAGCAGTCTTCAAGAATCGGAATCAAGGCCAATATGCCTTCCTGATCTGTCACCGGTTTGGATCACAAAGCGAGTAAAGTTCCTCAGAGCATCTGGGGCAGGAAAAATTTTAAAAAGCGGATCACTGACTCTTGACCCCTTCCAGCCACATGTCCCGGGCCCTTGCTGCCCTGTGGACAGGATGAGGGCACATTAGTAGCCTCATAGTGATGAGCAGCCAGATAGCATTTCTCCACCTGCTGATGGACCCCAGCATTTAAGTGACCTTTCAATCTTGGACAAACTGTCTTCCTTATCCGTAGCAACTCATAGGTATTAGCCAATGAGCACTTCCCAGGACCTGTCCCAAAGGAGCATAGTAAGTGTGCTATGTGACAGGTTGTGAGACTCCTGTTTGATCACTGTGAATCAACCCCCACCCCAGACTCCGTCTTTGTGTGTTTTCTATGTAGGGCACTCAAAAAATGGTCTCCCTTTAGCTCAGATTATGAGACTCAGGCATGTGATCTCCACACTGGGCTAAAGAAGGCTTAACAAAAATTGAGCGCTCTTGGGTTTAATACTTCCTTATGCTCAGCGTTTTTCCCTCCAAGGCTCAGGAGTGGTGTGTGGCGTCGCTGGCCCACTTGTGCCAATGAAGCCAATCAGTGTGTTCTCAATGTGGGTTAATATGTCCAAAAGTGGCTGGTCCTCATGTCCAGAATCTCAGCCAGTCACACAGTTGTGTTCCAAATCACCATTGGCGGTGAGGGGAATCTAGTGTATTGGACCAGATTAGAACTCTCTAAAAAATACTCCCTCTGAAAAGATGCCACAGTAATTTTTAAAACCTGCGTGGGCTTAGCCATTAATAAAACCTTAAGAAAGCACTTAAACAGGAGCACAGGCTCAATCAGTCTCACACGAAGCAATACCTGTCAGGTAATTATTTTCATCATTGCTCAAATTAGAAGCCAGGCCATTCTCTAACCAAAATCAAATTGTTCTATCTTGGCTCTTCTAAAAATGAGTGTGTGATACTTGGTGTGAAATATCTTGATTAAAACAAAATCATATCCTAAGGCTAAAAATGAACCTCACGGCCTTTTAAATTAGTCACTGAGCATCATTAGTGACTGAAGTCTCATGTGGCAGTGTAAATGAATCATGACAAGAGAGGACAGCAGCAAAATAATGGCTTAGGACTGACAAGAGGTTGAAATGCAGCCTTATCTGTTTAATTTTGTAATGCAGTGCACAAATACCTCTAGAATAAGGATATGTGTGTATATAATAAAGGGGGAAAAAACTAGAAAAGACCCACTTTTGTGGGGTTATTTTATATCTGAGCAAGGAATTTAATTAGACTATAATTGAGATTGATCCCATCCCTAGAATCCTACCTAAATTTGAGTCCCCAGCCCTGTGGCTAGAAGAACCAAAAATTGTCTAGGGCATCCTTTTTTGGAAGTGAGCTGCTGAATCACACCAGGTACCACGGGTATCACAGCGCATGGTGATCAGCTTGGTATGCTTTGGCCTCACTGAGGACGAGCTGGTCTGAGCTAGCACCAGGAAGTGCTCACTTCTTACCAATTCCTTAGTGTACAGCAGCAGTTTCAAGCAATGTGCTGCAAAAATTTTTAAAACATGCAATGCCTGACTGTTCAGGAGCACTGACCTCTTTTCCCTTAGATTGTCAAACAAAAACAAATGACAACAGGCAACACAATAGTTGTCTGGTGTGAATGCCCTATCTTGAAACAAATATATGCCATATTATAATAGAGTTGCATCTTATTGGTCATGTCATATAATAAGGTTGTGTCTGATTGGCTAATTCTTGGTACCAGAAATCCTTATATGCAAATATAGGCACCTGAATTTTTTTTTAATTGCTTCGGAGCAAAAAGGGTATATAATTACTTTTTCCCCCCTAGTATGCTGCAGAATTTTAGCAGTTGATGTGTGCCATAAAATGGAAAAGGTTGAAAATCACTGGTCTAAATGGGTGCTCTGGCTCCACTTACCCTGGACTTTAATAACTATAAAGTTCTTGCTACCTTCTACCACCTTTCCAAATTTCTGGAAATTCCTGCCAATGAAAGCCTTCAATCCTAGCATTGTCCTTCCAACCAGATTGGCTTTGTCCTCTGTGCTATCCTCACTCCTTCAGAAACTGCACTGCCTGTAGAATAGACCGCCGCCACCACAGGCCTCCAGCCATCAACACAGCAAACTGGTGAACTGTCTGCTGCTCAAGTCCTTCGTCTCCCGGGTCCAGACCAAATACAGGATCAGCAACCTACAGTGATGGCCCAGCCTTTCACCCCAGGGGCCAAAGTAACGTGAAACAATTGGTTAGGTGCCGTTGTGTCCTATTATGAGAGTAAATAATTTCCAGACACGTCTTTCAGGTGACCCTCAACTACCTCAGGTTTGAAGGCCCTAAGTTAAGCTGATTATTCATAGGGACAAACCGAGGGGGTTCAGGTAAATCTTGGTGATCACACAATTGTCTCAAACTTATAACTTTCACACTTAGGTTTGCAAGGATGGGGTTGGGTTTGTTTTTCTTTTCTGTTTTTAACCTTCCCCCCCAATTTCCCATTAGAATAGTTCTTGTAAATGAATTTTATTTTTCACTGAGTGCCTACCTTCCCAGGGCAGGTAGCCACTGGCATTTGTTCCCTTCCAACAATACTTTTATTATGGTATTATGACCTTTGTATAATACATTGCATCTGTGTTTTCAATTTTTCAAATAAATATTTCAACCTGGCAATGGAGAATAATGGTGATAACTGACCAAAGTGGTCTTGAGGTCTGGGGTTCCAGTAAAAAACTTACATTTATATCTTGGGGTTCATTTAATCCACTTAAGCTCTCTATACCTCTAGGAGTATGTTCAAAATACAACATTTTATGAAGCAGAGAATTGCATTTCCTTTGCTGCTAGAGAGAAATTCTAGTTTGCACCCCTTAAATATGTTCCATCCTCCATACACTCCTGTCCCTGAAAATGATCAAAGTGGTTGGTACCATAATTTATCTAGAAGACCAGTATTTTGAGTACAAGTATATTCTGAGTAATACTCTAAAATTACATACTAAAAATTGTTGTTTATCTGAAATTCAAATTTAAAATACAAGGTGGCCTGTATATTACCTGCATAAAACCTGGGTTCTTAGGTTATGCATATGCCCTTCACTTTTAAGATGCAAAAGTAAACTGCTGCCTTAACACTAGATGGGAAAATACTTGGACAGAAGCTGCCAATCATAAGAGGATTCAGAGCCAGCCACTCAGCTACCAGAGGGTTTTCAGAGGGAGCTGACGGAATGGGGCTTGTTGCATGGTGACCTTTCCCTGACAGGACTGTCTGTAATCTAATTCTTGGCAATGTGTTAAACCAAGGGAACTACAGGGAAGAAGATGAGGAAGGCCTGGAGTTGGTAAGCAGGGTAATTGCCCAAATGATACATCAAGTAAGCTGAGAATGAAGTAATCAGAAGCTATAGAGTATAAGGTCAAAGAAACTGGAAAGGAAGAGAAGGAAAATAGTGCTGAAACCACCCCATGGGGAAGATGATCTGGATAAATACAGAAGGTGGGGAACACTAGCCTATGATTGTGCTTTTCTCCTGTGGCAGAATGCAAAGGAAAGCCTGCTCCTTTTGAAGCACCTCTGATAGACTGGATACTTGGTCACAGCTCTTGCAGATCAAGTGTGAATCGGTCCAGAAAGCCAAGCAGAGGGCTGCCTTGGAGTACACAGGGGCCCCATGCTTTGAAGTGCCTGGGGTATGGTTCTGGCCTCGGCCAGCAGGGTCATCCAGGCAGAGCTCTTCTCCCCTTCCAGATGCACTCCAGTCCTCAACACCCCCTACACCTGCATATGGTCTTGACTAGATGAAAAATGTATTCGAAATAGAACCAGAATAGTGTAAATTAGTCCCAATAAATGGAGGAGGAAGAGAGGTGACAGAAGCAAGCAGTTTGTGGTAAGAGGAATTTCAGAGTTTGAAACCCACAAAAAGGGTTTTTCTTCGATGTTCAGACTCGTAGAACAGGTGGTAGCTGTTGAGTTTGGGCCAGACCTTGTGATAGAATGACCCCTTAGCACATAAAAAGCAAAGTGCCAGCCCTGGCCGGTTGGCTCAGCGGTAGAGCGTCGGCCTAGCGTGCGGAGGACCCGGGTTCAATTCCCGGCCAGGGCACATAGGAGAAGCGCCCATTTGCTTCTCCACCCCTCCGCCGCGCTTTCCTCTCTGTCTCTCTCTTCCCCTCCCGCAGAATAGGCTCCATGGCTCCATTGGAGCAAAGATGGCCCGGGCGTTGGGGATGGCTCTGTGGCCTCTGCCTCAGGCGCTAGAGTGGCTCTGGTCGCAACATGGCGACGCCCAGGATGGGCAGAGCGTCGCCCCCATGGTGGGCCTGCCGGGTGGATCCCGGTTGGGCGTATGCGGGAGTCTGTCTGACTGTCTCTCCCTGTTTCCAGCTTCAGAAAAATGAAGAAAAAGAAAAAGAAAAAAAAAGTGCCCATTGGGTTTGTATTGTCTAAATGTCGTTTTCCACCCAGTCCACAACAATCCGAGTAACTTACAAAGAATGAAACGAATATCAACCAACCAACCCTGGGAAATCTCCAGCTGTGTGGGGTACTCTGTAGGGGAGTTGGGGTGTCCTAGAAAAACCTTGCACTTGCAAGGAGTAGAGCTGAGGATTTGGGCTCTCAAAGAGCCACAGCCTTGCAGGAACTTGCTACCCCAGGAAACTGGTGCCGGGACTGAACAAACTCCTCTCCATGTTGGATTCCCTGAGTCTGCGAGGTGAAAGAGAACGGGAGCTTCACTATGTGATCCTGTGACCCTGGACTGGACTCTAGGGCCCCACCCACAGCAGGGAGCACCCTACTCTTGTTGCCCAGCAACCGGCTCCCTTGTGCCCCTGTCGCAGGAGGCGCCCACAGTGATGCGTGGTGCGTGTCGGAGCCACGCAGTTTCCGCCTATTCGGGGTGGGCTGGCCAGGGAGGCCAGGTCCTCAGGGCCAGGACTGGCTCACGTCGCGGCCTTGCTGGCGACAGCCACTTGAACTGGCTTGTTGCCGGAGCCAGGCCACAGTCTGGAGGTGCACAGTCTGGTAAGCCCCTTCCACGCTCTCGGGCTGCCGAGGCCTCACGTCTCACCGAGGCTCGCCTCTGGGCTGGTCACCCGCAGCTTCAGACTCAGATGAGATTGATGAAAGCAGAGGGTTGGGCGCTTGGATTTGTCAAGCAGGTCATAATTAAAAGGCAGTTCAGCGCGTAGTAACTGCGCAGCGTTTGTTGCTTAGCATCGCCATAGCAGTTCATTCCTTGTCTTTGTTGCTGGCTCCTGTGCTCTCTCATGGGTCCCACAATGCCACTCCTTCCAGGAGATCCAGCCCCTCTTCTCTGCCTGTTGCTCCTTTCCTGGTTTCTACTTCTCAGTTCGGCACCACATCTCTGTTCAGGGTTCTGTTCGTGGCACTCTTAACAGATATTGGTCTGCTACATCTCAATTACCAAGGTTGTTTAGATGGCTCCTAATGCTCTTCTTTAACAGGACTTCTGAGCTCTAGGACTGCATAGGGCAACATTATGTGCCTTTTTCCATCCCTCAGACTGTTATCTAAATCTGAAGCCACAATACACACTTCCTCTCACAATCTCCCACCTCCTTTGTGCTCACTAAACTCACCAGTCACTAAGGCATGAAACTGTCATATTTGACTCCTAACCACCTCTTCAGCCCCATTATCTTGTGAGGTGTCAGGTCCTATAAAGCTATTCCCATCATTCTGTCCTTTGCCTTTTTATTTCCCTTTCACAAGTCCTTCAACCTCTGTGCCATTTCTTCACTTAGTTTTCTTCCTGCTCCTCAGACTGGATAAATTCAAAGGACCTGTCTTCAAGTTTTCTGATCTTTCTTTTTACTTCTCAGATCTGCTGTTGAATGCCTCTAGTGGATTTTTTTTTTTCATTTCAGTTCAAGTAGTTTTCAGCCGAGAATTTCTGGTTGGTTCCTTTCTATAACTTTTTATTGTTACTCTCATTTTGTTCATCTACTGTTTTCCTTATTTTCTTTAGTTCTTTGTCCATGGTTCCCTGAACTCATTGAGCATATTTAAGGTGGCTGATTTATTTATTTACTTTCTTATATTTTATTTTGAGAGTTTATTAAAGCTGAGGAGAGTAAAACAGGAAGGGCTTAAGATAGAGGAAAGAAGAGGTGAGAGCCTAGATATGGCTGCTTGGGCTCTCTGGACATGTCACAATAAAGAAATGAGCCTAGGTGGGGCTACTTTATCTCACTGGAAAGTCAGAGAAAAGGAGCCTTTGAGACAGGTTCAGGGTGTTAGCTTGGGAGGAGCTGCCGCTGCCTATTGCTCCCCTGGTTGCTTGTCTCATGGGGACCCTTAGAGTTGAAGAGATGCAGCCCTGAAAGGGAAAAATGGCATGGAGTACTCCCTAGAGGGAGAGTGCTCCCTGGGTCCCTCATCTTTTTTATTTTAAAATCATTTTTACTTTTCAAGTACACTTGACATACATTATTATATTAATTTCAGTTATACACTGCAGTGATTAGACATTATATCACTTACTAAGTGATCATCCCAATAAATCTCACACCCATCTGATACCATACAAAATTACTAGAATAGTATTGACTATATTCCTTATGTTGTACGTCACATCCCCATGACTATTCTATAACAACCTAGCCGTACTTCTTTTTTTTTTTTTTTTTTTTTTTTTAGAGAGAGAGAGAGAAGGGGGAGGAGCAGGAAGCATCAACTCCCATATGTGCCTTGACCAGGCAAGCCCAAGGCTTTGAACTGGCAACCTCAGTGTTCCAGGTCAATGCTTTATCCCACTGCGCCACCACAGGTCAGGCCCTAGCCGTACTTCTTAATCCCTTCACATTTTATGCCCTTCCCCCAACCACCCTCCCATCTGGCAACCATCAAAATGTTCTCTATTTATGAGCCTGTTTCTATTCTGCTTGTCTATTTTATTTTTTAGATTCCATTGTTGACATGTATTTATTGCCACATTTTTGTTCATATTTTTTATCTTTTCTTTTTTTTCTTCTTCTTAAAGAACAACCTTAACATTTCATGTAAGACTGGTTTGGTGGTGATGAACTTTTTTAGCTTTTTCTTGTCTGGGAAGCTCTTTGTCTGTCTTTCATCTCTAAATGATAACTTTTCTGGGTAATCTATTGGTCCTTTCATTTCATCACCTTGAATATTTCTTGCCACTCCCTTCTGGTCTGCAAAGTTTCTACTGAGAAATCAGCTGACAGTCTTAGGGGAGCTTCCTTGCAGGTAACTAACTGCTTTTCTCTTGCTGCTTTTAAGATTCTTTCTTTGTCAGCCTGACCTGTGGTGGCACAGTGAGTAAAGTGTTGGCCTGGAATGCTGAGGTCACCAGTTCAAAACTTCAGGCTTTCCTGGTCAAGGCACATATGGAAGTTGATGCTTCCTGCTCCTCTCCACCTCCTCTCTGTCTCTCTCTCTCTCCTCACTAAAATAAATAAATAATTAAAGAAAAAGATTCTCTCTTTGTCTTTAACCTATGGATTTTTAATTATGATGTGATCTTGATATGGGTCTTTTTGGGTTCATTTTGTTTGGAACTCTCTGATCTTCCTGGACTTGTAGGTCTATTTCCTTCACCAAGTTAGGAAAGTTTTCTGTCATTATTTTTTCAAATAAGTTTTCAATTTCTTGCTCTCTCTTTTCTAGCACCCCCACAATATGAAATGTTGGTATGCTTGAAGTTGTCCCAGAAGCTCTTTACACTATCCTCATTATTTTGGATTCTTCTTTTTGCTGTTCTGGTTGGGTTGTTTTTGCTTCCTTATATTCCAAATTGCTAATTTGATTCTCAGTTTCATCTACTCTACTGTTGATTCCCTATAAATTATTCTTCATTTCAGTCAGTGTATCCTTTTTCTTCTTTTTTTTAAGACCTTATTCATTGACTTTAGAGAGAAAAGAAGGGAGGAGCAGAAAGCATCAACTTGAAAATTCTTGCATGTGCCTTGACTGGGCAAGCCTGGGGTCTTGAAATGGCAACCTCAGCTTTCTAGGTTGATGTTCCATACACTGCGCCACCACAGGTCAGGCACAGCCTTCATTTATAACATGGTCCTATTTTATGCTGTTGAGGTACTTACTAAGTTCACTGAACATCCTTAGAACCAGTGGTCTGAACTCTGAATCTGGTAGATTGCTTATCTCCATTTTGTTTAGTTATTTTTCTGGAGTTTTGTTCCATTCTTTCATCTGGGACATGTTTCTTTGTCTCCTCATTTTGGAAGCCTCCCTATGTTTGTTTCTATGTATTAGGAAGAGCTGCTATGTCTCCCAGGCTTTGTAGAGTGGCCTAATGTAGTAGGTGTTCTTTAGGGTCCAGAGGCACAGTCTGTGTGATTACACAGGCTGGACACTTGAGGTGTACCCATTGTGTGAGCCATGTACACCCTCCTACCGTAGTTGAGCTTTGATTGCTCTTGGCACATAATGGGAGAGATTTACATCCAGGCCAATCAGTTGCAAGGACTGGCTGAGACCGCCAACCACTGACCTCCATATGGAAGATCAGCTGTGAAGGGGCCCACCCCACAGACCAGGACTTACTTCAGTGGGGCTCTAATGCCTGTTGAGTCCATCCCTTGAGTGTCACTTGTGGAGATGGTTGGGTGGTGATGCTTTAATCATGTTATGAAGCTGTCCACTGGGTACACTGGCTCCACTGGGGCCTCCTGGGAGGTGCAGGCCAAGGTCAGCTGCCACTTGTGTTCTGCCCGGGGCCCACCCAGCACAAGCTAGAAAGCAATTTGCAGATGACTGCTACTTGTGCTGGGTGGGATTAGAGTGAGGCCAAGCTGTGAACCAAAGCCAGCTGCTGCTAGTGCCAGGGCTGGAGCCACTTAGCAAGCAAACTTGACTTGAAGGAACTGCTGAGCTAAAGCCAGCCCTGGAGCCACTTAACAAGAGCTACAGGGCACACTGAGCCCAGATGCTACTTGTTTGAGAGATTTTAGAAAATTCTGTAGCATTAGTCAAGACAGGCCATTCCAATGGAAAAGCCACTGGAAACAACATGGGTGGGCCCGCAAGTTAAGTGGGGCAAAGTATCAGGGAATCAGCAGGGTAGGGCAAACAGTGTGAGCCATGTTGATGAAGTTTCAAATATAGGGCCTGCCTGCTAGCTCTGTGGAGGGAGGGCTCATCAAAAGCAAAAGGGACTCTGACAGCACTTCTGTCTGGGAGAAAGTACTCCTGCTCCAGCTCTCATTCTGATGCTGGACAATTCAGTTCCTCCCCTTATGTCTCTGGTGCCTTTCAACTTGCTGCCCCAATGCTGGAGGTCAGAGGGAGTCTGAGTAAGTCTGTGCATGGCCCCTTTAAGAGGAACTGCCTGGGATTCCAGCAGCCCTCCATCTCCCTCAGCCTCAATCCTCACTGGTTTTTACAGACAGAAGTTATGGGGACTTCTCTTCCTGGCACTAAAACCCTAGAATGGGGTGCCTGCTATGGGGCTGGGACCCTTTCATCCTCAGGAGGCCCCTCTGCAGCCAAGATGTCCTTACCAAATTTTTTTTGAGTGAGAGACAGAAAGGCATACAGGAATGAAGAGAGATGAGAAGAATCAGTTTGTAGTCACAGCATTTTAGTTGTTCCTTGATTGCTCCTCATATATACCATGACTGGGGGGGGGGGGCTCCAGCCAAGCCAGAGACCCCTTGCTCAAGCCAGCAACCTTGGGGTTCAAGCCAGTGACCATGGGATCATGTCAATGATCCTATACTTAAGCCAGCAACCCCACGCTCAAGTTGATGAGCTTTCACTCAACCCAGATGAGCCTGCTTGCAAGCCAATGACCTTGGGGTTTTGAACCTGGGGCCTCCAGCATCCTAGGTCAATGCTCTATCATGTTCTATCCACTGCGCCACCGTCTGGTCAGACTTATCTTTTTGCTGTTGTTGAGAACTGTACATTCCAAGTTTTATAATGTGGTAATTCTCAAAATATGATCCTCTTAGTCATCAGGAATTTCTAAATTTTGCTTGTTGAGGGTTGGAACTGTATATTACTTTTCCAAACTATTTTTGCAAAGTGTATATTCCTTGTTTTTAATTTTTTGGTGGTTATTTAACTTTATTATATTTTAAAATCTAAGAACTGTGTAAAACATAGTAGTTATACAAACACCTGAGGACGATTCAACTGGGCACAGCAACTTCACACAATTTGAAAGAAGATTAAAATTACTGATTAGAATTTTGTCTTATAACACAATCGGAATAACATAGATTTTCTAAAAAGAAAATATGCATTCTGGCCACTGGTGAACATGTTATTGGCATTTACAACAAATGGCTAATACAGTTAGCACCAATTCTCATTGCTTATAAACATTACTAAAAGTGTTATATAACAATGTAATACACAATAACATAATAACAATAAACATATTTGACTCAATATTTCTAATTTTGAAAATAAAATCCAAAATGACAAATCAGAACTAACGTACCTTCCAAAGTTTAGGAGAATAAATAGTTCAGAAAGCAAATTAACTAGAAACATTACACAGGTCTGAGAACTTCCCTGTATGGAAACCCTGAAGAGTGAGCTGAGAGGTACTTGTGATGACACATGGTGGGCATATTTTTTACAGAATAAAAACATCACTGTATGTAGATTTAATCTTTACCTCTGTAGAAGTGCAAAGTGCCATTTTAAGTTAAAAAAGATTTACATGTGTATGTTTTAGATATAGAGTAGATGTAAATATGAAATAGTATCTATTTGAAGAATAAACACAGCATACATCTTTTAAAAATTGGGACATAGAGCCTGCTGGTGGTGCAACAGTAGATACAGTGTCAACCTGGTATGCTGAGGTCCCCAGTTTGAAATGCTGAGGTAGCTGGCTGAGCACGGGTTTGTGGGCTTGAGCAAAGGTTTGCCGGCTTGAGCATGGGATTATTGAGATGATCCCAAGATTGTTGGCTTAAGCCCAAAGGTCGCTGCCTTGAGCAAAGGGTCAAAGGCTCTGCTTCAGCCCCTGGGTCAAGGCATATATGAGAAGCAATCAATGAATAACTCAAGTGAAGCAACTATGAGTTGATGCTTCTCACTCTCTCTCTCCCTTTTTCTCGCTCTCTCCCTACCTGTCTTTCTAAAAAAAAAAAAAAAGAAAAAGAAAAAAAAAAAAAGCCTGACCAGGCGGTGGCAGAGTGGATAGAGCATCGGACTGGGAAGCGGAGGACCCAGGTTCAAGACCCCGAGGTCGCCAGCTTGAGTGCGGGCTCATCTGGTTTGAGCAAAGCTCACCAGCTTGGACCCAAGGTCGCTGGCTTGAGCAAGGTGTTACTCAGTCTGCTGTAGCCCCACAGTCAAGGCACATATGAGAAGGCAATCAATGAACAACTAAGGTGTCGCAATGAAAAACTAATGATTGATGCTTCTCATCTCTCCGTTCCTGTCTGTCTGTCCCTATCTATTCCCTCTCTTTGACTCTCTCTCTGTCTTTGTAAAATAAATAAATAAATAAATAAATTTTAAAAAAAGAAATCTTAGACATAGGCATCCTCACAGAGAGATGTGAGCTATAAATTGTTAAACATCTGTGCTTAGCCAAAAAAAACGTTTTTTTTAAGTGAGAGGAGGGGAGATGATGAGACAGTTTCCTGCAAGAGCCCTGACTGAGATCCACCTGACAACCGCTGCCTGGGGCCAATGTTCAAATCAACCATGAGGCTGATGTGCTTGACCATCCAAGCTATCCTCAGTGCCCAGGGCCAACGTTTGAACCAATCTAGCCACTGGCTGCAGGAGGGGAAGAGGGAAAGAAGGGGGAGAGAAGCAGATGGTCACTTCTCTTGTGTGCCCTGACCAGGAATTGACTCCAGAACGTCCATACACTGGGCCAATACTCTATCCACTGACCCAGCCATCCAGGGCCGCAAAATATTTTTAAAGTCTTAAAATAATAGGTATTTAAAGTAAAAGAATATAACCAGACTCTACCCAAAACACCTTGTAATATAAGATCTATTGCATAAAATAACCATTCTATTATCTTATAATTTATATTAAAAAACTGGTAAGAACACCGTGAAAGCTTATAAGGTTGATTTTTTTTCATTAAATAGGAACAAATACAACATACAGAAAAAATAATAACAAAAAGGAAAATAATTTATCTGGCTAGTCCATTTCAGGAAACTGCTAGAATAAGAACAGAACACTATAATAACACATAAAATGTTTCAGAAAAATGATATCTACAGTTGTATCATATCTTTAAATTCTCTTCTAAGGAAAATTTCTGTTGAATTTTTTAAAAGAACTTGTCAATCCTTATAGTTTATTTTTTGGGTTTTGATATTTTGGTTTTACATATATACATTAGCCAAAATTAAAAGTACTTCTCTATTTTCTGTATGAAGTATATTTGTAAACTGTACAATGACAACAATAAAAAACAAACTGCCAATTTGAATATGCTAACGGTAACATGTGAAATGGTTTCTAAAGAAGTAGACTGGACTGTAACGTAGTTCTGCAATTCTGTATATAATATATTTTTAGAGGAACCTTCTACAACACAAAAATTTCTAAGGGCAGCAAAATTATTCTACAACAAGATGACATTGGTCTCCCCAGAATTAAGGCCAATCTAAATCTACACAAATGTTTTTCAAATATCGACATTTTTTCTCCTCTAAGCTTTTCAGTGTTGTGGCACCACTTCAGAGCTGTCCCCAATTTGAGCCCGATATACTTCATCATCATGTCACTCTTGAATAGTAGCAGAGCTTTTCCATCAATGTCATGTTGCTTCAAGAGATCCATGACGGGGGTGAGTGTCTCAGGATCTATATGTTGCAGACACAGGATCACTTCCTCTACAGACCAAGTTGAAGGGCCATCAGAGTCGTTTTGTTTTAGCATACAAGGGTCAGTTCCAACTGATGAACTTGTACTGAAGCTGGCCAGGATGCAGAGGGATGAGGCAGTATGCCTGAGGCTCTTATTTTCCAGCTAAATTGGGTAAGCCATCCTCTCCGGACTGTGTGCCACAATGGCCTTGCCTTGGCCCAGCATGGCTGCAGGTCTTGATATGGAAGCTCAGGCAGCTGAGAAGATATTAATGGTACTGGGAGTCCCTGGGCTGGCAAAGCACAGCATGGAAGAGGAGCCCTGCACTGAATCACTGGGTGTGTCATGGGGCTGATAGGACTGTGAAGATGGAAATCATTGGACTCTGGCTGAGGCATGGCTCCTGCTCACAGCAGAGCAACTCCTGATCTGTCCTGGGAATCCTCTGACTGGTGAGATGCTCCTACAGGGCTGCTCTGGGAAGTATTTTCTGACCTTTCTACTGGCATTGTTGTGCTGTCACTTTCAGGGTAAGAGAACGAAGAGGGGAGGGAGGAGGCTCCTTCTTTATTTTCTGCAACTTGATCTTTCTAGAAAGCCAATAATTATAATTTTTGTATGCATACCTAAGTCGGTGATTTTGACACACTGATTTCATATGAAAATGGTAAATTTTTGAAACCTTTTCATTAATGACATTAAACTTCTTATTCAAGTTTTGAATAGCATTGTGGACGATCTAGCAATGGCTCAAGACATCTAGAAACCTCTGTTGCTCTTCATTATATAGTATATGTCAGACAGAATACTTTTCTGGCATGTTGATTTCACTGGAGCAGCTGGACATCTTTGTGCAACAGGAGTAATTCCACTTCCTCTGAGTTGGACCTAATTATTTTTAAACTTTGTGAAACTGCTTGGTTACCTGGGACTGGTAAATCTACTCCTCTTCTGGCAACAGATTCTGCCACCCCAGCCTCTGGAGGACACAGGGACCAGGTAGCTGTGACCCATCTCCCCTAGTGGCAATGGTGAAGAAAAGTGTATTCCTTGTTTTTGTGAAGCCACTGTTTTTTTAATCTGATAGATTCCCCCTGGGGAACCCAGTGCTCAGAGGCACGAATGCAAGGCAAGCATCTGTGCTGGTCCTCAGGGACCCATAAAACTGACCAAAATGTGTAATCCCCGATTATTGGAGGATAGGATTTCCACTGCCTGCAATGGCACCAGCCAGCTTCTTCAGGAATGCAGGCTGCTATCCATATAGCTGCAACATGTCTAAGAAATGGGGGATGGCCTGACCAGGCGGCGGCGCAGTGGATAGTGTCGGACTGGGATGCGGAGGACCCAGGTTCAAGACCCCGAGGTCGCCAGCTTGAGCATGGGCTCATCTGGTTTGAGCAAAGCTCACCAGCTTGAGCCCAAGGTCGCTGGCTCAAGCAGGGGTTACTCAGTCTGCTATAGCCCCACGGTCAAGGCACATATGAGAAGGCAATCAATGAACAACTAAGGTGTTGCAACGAAAAACTAATGATTGATGCTTCTCATCTCTCCGTTCCTGTCTGTCTGTCCCTATCTATCCCTCTCTCTGACTCTGTCGCTGTAAAAAAAAAAAAAAAAAAAAGAAATGGGGGATGTTTTACTGTTTGCATATGCTGCTTATGTGTGAAAGAGCAGCAATCTCTCCCTTCATTCTCATTTTTAACTACCTCTGGCTATTAACTTTCTGGTCATGTTCCAGAGTTCCAAAATAGTTTATTTCAATTACTCTTCCCTGCTCAGTGGTCGCTTTGATGATGGGACCAACTCCTAGGGTTTCCTACTCTGCCATTTTGTGTGACATTTGAGTTATATTTTTTAAAAAGTATATTCTGACTGTGTCTGTCTTTTTAATTGGCCTGTATAGACAATTTACATTTAATATAATTTTTTGTTAGGATTTAAGTCTGCCATTTTACTTATTTTCTACTTGTTTCCTCTTTTTGTTTGTACCTTTTTCATTCCCTTTTCTTATGAGATACTTGGATATTTTTTGTACATAATTTAAATATATATCTACAGAATAGTTTTTTAACATATCTCTCTTTGTATAGATTTGTAATGGTTGCCATAGAGATGATATTATACATACTTTTACCAGTTCAAGTGGAATGTAGAAATTTTACCACCGTTAGGTCCTTTTTCCTTCTTCATAATATGGTTGTCGTAAATAATACCTCTGTATACACTGAAAACCACATGAGACAGTGTTTTGCTTTTTTTTTTTTTTTAAGTGAGAAGAGGGGAGATAGTGGGACAGACTCCTGCATGCACCCTGACTGGGATCTACCAGGCAACCCCCATCTGGGGCGGATGCTCAAACCAATTGAGCCACTGGTTGCAGGAGGAGAAGAGGGAAAGAAGGGGGAGAGAGAAGGGGCGAGAAGCAGATGGTCACTTCTCTTGTGTGCCCTAATGGGGAATCAAACCTGGGACATCCATATGCCTGGCTGACACTCTATCCACTGAGCCCACCAACCAGGGCTATTAATTTTGCTTCCATCCATCAAACGTAACTTTAAAAATTCAAGAGATTATATTCACCTAAATATTTACCCTAAAAATGCCTTTTCTTCATTCTTGATGTCTCAAGTATCTGTTATTTCCTTTCCATTTGAAGAACTTTTCCTTATCACTTCTTTTAGAGCAAATCACTTCTTGATAGTTGCAAATCATTTTGCTTCATCTGATATCTTTATTTCACCTTCTTCCTGAAAGTCATTTTTAATTGGATATAGAATTATGGATTTTCAGTTCTTTTCGTTCAGTACTTTATTTTTACTTATTTATTTTTATTTAAGTGAAAGACAGGGAAGCAGACAGACAGACTCCTGCATGTGCCCCAACCAGGATCCACCCAGTAAGCCCCTACTGGGCAATACTCTACCCATCTGAGGCTGCTACTCTGTTGCTTGGCAACTGAGCTATTTTAGCGCCTTAGGTGAAGCCATGGAGCCATCCTCAGTGCCCAGGGCCAACTTGCTAGAACCATTTGAGCCATGACTGTAAGAGGAAGGAAGACAGAAGGGGAGAAAAGGGAAAGGGGTGGAGAAGCAGATGGGCACTTCTCCTGTGTGCTGTGACCAGAAATTGAACCCAGGACTTCCACACACTGGGCCGATGCTCTACCACTGAACCAACCAGCCAGGGTCTCTTTCATCACTTTAAAAATGTTTTGCCATCGCCCCCTGGTGGGCAGAGTGTGCCCCTGGTGGGCATGCCAGGTGGATCCCGGTCGGGCGCATGCGGGAGTCTGTCTGACTGTCTCTCCCCATTTCCAGCTTCAGAAAAATACAAAAAAGAAAAAAGAAAAAAAAATGTTTTGCCACCTGACCTGTGGTGGCTAAGTAGATAAAAGTGTCAACCAGGAATGCTGGGGTTGCTGGTTTGAAACTGGGCTTGGCCGGGTCAAGGCACATATGAGAAGCAATTACTACAAGTTTATGTTTCCGGCTTCTACCCCCCCCCCCCCACTTCTCACTCTCTTCTCTCTCTAAAATCAATATCTTTTTAAAAAATGTTTTGCCACTTCCTTCTACGTACATGATTTCTGATGAGAAATCCCATTGTCATTTGAATTGTTATTCTCCTGTAGGTAATACTTTATTGCTCTCCAGCACTTCCAAAATTTTTTCTTTATCTTTAATTTTCAGACATTTAATTATAATGTGTCCAGGTGCTGATATATTTGGGTTTATCCTTTTATAGTTTGCTCAGATTCTTGAAATGATAGGTTTATGTCTTTTGCCATATTTGGGAATTTTTCAGCCATTATATTTTCAAAAAATTTTTTTTTGCTCTGTAGTTTTTACTATCCTTCTGGGACTCCAGTAACATGAGTGCTAGATCTTTTGTTATTTTCCCATAGGCACTTGTTCATTTTTTTTGTTTTGTTTCTGTTGTTCTGATTGGATAATTTCAACTGACATATCTTCAGGTTCAGTGATTCTTTCCTTTGTTAAATTTCCATTTTGCTATCAAGCCCAGTGAGTTTTTTAAATTATTATTCATTTTAGAGAGGGAGAAAGAGAGAGAAGGGGGGAGAGCAGGAAGCATTAATTCTTTTATGTGCCTTGACCAGGTAAATCCAAGGTTTTTAACCAGTGACCTCAGTGTTCCAGGTCAACACTTTATCCACTGTGCCACCACAGGTCAGGCCATCAGTGACTGTTTTACTTGTAATTTTTAGTTCTGAAATTTCCATTTGGGTCTTTGTATCTTCTTTTTCTTTTGAGACTTTGTTTTTCAATTTGTTTCAAGAGTGTTCATAATTACTTAGAACATTTTAATGACAGCTTCTCTAAAATCCTTGTTCCATAATTCCCACAATTTGTCACATCAGTGTTGGTATCTGTTGTCTTTTGGGTCGTTTTTCATGGTTCTTAGTATGAGAGGTAACTTTTTCTATACTAGATATTTTGAATATTATGTAATGAGGCTCTGGTTTCTATGTAAATCTTCTATTTTAGCAGGGAATCAGTATCTTTATATATACAATGCACATTCTAGTCCAATTTTGTGGGCTCTAGTTTGAAGATCAATTTAGGTGTTTTTTTGTTTGTTTGTTTGTTTGTTTGTATTTTTCTGAAGCTGGAAACGGGGAGAGACAGTCAGACAGACTCCCGCATGCACCCGACCGGGATCCAGCTGGCACGCCCACCAGGGGCAACGCTCTGCCCACCAGGGGGCGATGCTCTGCCCCTCCGGGGCGTCGCTCTGCTGCAACCAGAGCCACTCTAGCGCCTGGGGCAGAGGCCAAGGAGCCATCCCCAGCGCCCAGGCCATCTGTGCTCCAATGGAGCCTTGGCTGCGGGAGGGGAAGAGAGAGACAGAGAGGAAGGAGGGGGGGTGGAGAAGCAAATGGGTGCTTCTCCTATGGGCCCTGGCCGGGAATCGAACCCGGGTCCCCTGCACGCCAGGCCGACGCTCTACCGCTGAGCCAACTGGCCAGGGCGATCAATTTAGTTTTCAAAGCCTTTGCAAAACCATTCTGACCTGCTCCACTGCATGCTACCAAGTCCAATTTGAAACTTCAGAGTATTCCACATTGTTATTCAGTTCTCAAAGCTTTTGCTACTTTGATACCAGTTGGTTTCATACATTCGCTGCTTGGGGAAGCATAATCTCTTTTTCTAGCTCCCCACTCTATTTGAGAGGGAATGGGGTACCACATTTTAATTATTCAATTAGTGCAAGTTGTGAATAGTTAACAGAACTCCTCCTTATGGTCTCTTCAGTGCCTGTTGTGGAGGAAAGACATGCCACCTTTGCTTTGTTGGTATAAGGTAGGGATGGTCAACAGGGCTTTGCCCCACAATTTCTGCAACACCTGGTGGGGAGTGGGAACAATATGGGTTCTTTTGTGGTGCTTGACTAGAGTAGGGTGGCTATGACCAAAAGGATACCGTCCTGCCTGACCAGGTGGTGGCACAGTAGATAGAGCATCTGACTGGGATGCGGAGGACCCAGGTTTGAAACACCGAGGTCACCAGTTTGAGTGTGGGCTCATCTGGTTTGAGCAAGGCTCACCAGCTTGAGCAAGGGGTCACTCAGTATGCTGTAGCCCCCAGTCAAGGAACATATGAGAAAGCAATCAATGAATAACTAAGGTGCTTCAACAAGGAATTGATGCTTCTCATCTCTCTTCCTTCCAGTCTCTGTCTCTGTCTCTGTCTCTCTCACACACACTCACACACACACACACACACACACACACACACACACACACACGGATACCATCCTGCAGAGCTACACTCCTCCTGGTCATTTGGCTAGAAAGAATGAGCTTTTCTTGGGGCTTGTTTTGGGGGGGGGGGGCGGTCATTAACATTTTCCGGTTGCAGATTGCTCTAACCCCCAAGTCAGGATATCTAGGAGGCAAAAAACAAATAAACAGATCACCCAGGGAACTCACCACTCGGTCATCCCAAGTCCCTAGCCAGTTTGCCTTCTTTTTCTACACCTTTCAGAATGTTTTCTGATAGTTACTTCATGTATTCTGAAGCAGTTTTGATCATAATTAGCAAGAGGAATAGGATAAATGTGCTTACTTCAGTTTCTATGGAACAGGAAACAAACTAAGGCATTTTAAATTGTTTTCTTGATAAGTTTTAGAGTGTTACTCCTCATTTTTAGCAACAATATATGTGCTCCTGTGTGTGATGAAAAATCCCACCCATTTTATGTATGGATTATGCCTCATGATCCCATACTGCATACAACAGGTAGTTATAAACCTTAACCCAGTACACAGCCCAAACCATCTTCCGAAAGAACTCTACTCTTCAGCTCTCAACCCATGTGTGGCTCATGAGACCTCTCTAGGTCTTCCTCATTTCATCTATCCATTTGGGCCCTCTTCTCCAGGTGACTAGCTGCAGCCTTTTCAACACTTGCTGAACTTATAATAGGACTAACTGGTGGGGATTAAATAGATTAATATACAATCAAGCACTTACAACAGCAACTGGCACAGAAAAGCCGTCATTACATGGTGGTGGTGATGGCTATACCCTTCGATTTTGACACAGCCTAAACCTTCAAGTAAAAGATAACCCAAGTTATCTACAGTCTCCCACCAAAGTAGGAAAGTCAGATTCTTGTTAGCTTTAATTTGAAGGTGGAATTTTCACTCATGCAATAGTCTGCAAACATTTATTGAGTGCTCACCATGTTGGGCATCCAGAGATAAACAAATAAGACACCATCAATGTCTTTAAAGAGCCCAGAGACTAGAGTAGGAAATATATACTGCTCACAAAAATTAGGGGATATTTTATTGCTTCATATTCATTTTGAAATTATCTCCTACTTTTTGTGAGCAGAATATATGTGAATGAATACATAAGTATATGTGAATGAGTACAACAAAGGAAACAAGTGCGATGAAAATAGTCCATACAAGATAAAGTGGGGACACCAAGGTGGCCATATATTTGGAGTTGAAGAAGGGTTCACAGAGTTGGTGACACATAGGCAGAATCTTAGAAGATAAATAAGTTTCTCCAGGTGAGTAAAGACATTTCATGCAGAAGTGGAATGAGCAAAAATTTCAGAAGCATAAGTCAGTGTGGCAGGTAGTTTAGCATTCGCATAATCTGTGTCATATGTCTGCAATTAGATTAAAATTGTATGTTTAGAGAAGCGCACAAGCCACACTCTAACTTAATTTATAAGGTCCTTCATGATCTAGTTCCTACTGATTTTCCAGTTTATCTTGTCATTGGCATACAGATATTTAGTTGTCTGATATCATGTATTAATACTTGCACAGTATCCATCTTAAAGACAGATTTCTTGGATCTGACACTTGAGATAAGACTAGTTTGAGACATTTTCAATCCCTAATATAAAATGAGAGAAAACCCACTCACTGATTTGAATTAAGGATAAGTGGAAGGAGTACAGGGTAGCAGATGCCTAAGTGACAGCACCTTGAATTTTTTACTATAGTCTTTCTGGGTCTCCGCATTTCCATTGTGTTGCCGATATGCCTTGTGCCAGCTCTTTTTATCCATAGTTGCCTCAGGCATATTAGAGGCAGATGGAGTCTTGGCATATTTTCTACAGACTTCCATTACTTTATCTGTAAGACTTTGATAGATTCCATTTTATCTTCCATACTCGGGCCACTGGGGTAATCAGATGGTAACCGAACCTATAGCATTTCCCTCACTTTCACCAACTTGAGGAGGTCATTGTCTGCTACTGTCCTCTCCAGCCCCTTTTCCTAACACTCCACTGACTGGAGGCTGCTCCTATTCCCAGGGGTTCTAGCACAGAGGGTATGACCCAGGGTACATGGTATCCTCTGTTTCCTCCTCATGAAGCATCGTTTCCTTGCCCTTTATGCTTTTACCACAGTCATTCCCCATTCAACCACAGCAGCCTCTCTCTGGACTGCAGCCTTTACACATGTTGATTCCTCTGCCTGAAACTCTTCCCCAGGCTCCTCTTAGCCCCTTATTCCCTAAGCCAAAAACAAGACTTCCTCACCGAGGCATTTGCTGTTATTCCCCCACCCCCACTCCATCCTATGCTATCATGACAGCCAGTGGCAGACTGTATTTTCTGAAGGTGGCCAAGTAATATCTCCCATCCCACATGCTCTTCTTACAATTGTAATGTTTTTTCTAATAAGTGGTGGGGGTAGGCAGTATATGCTCTCCTCCTTGAACCTATGCAGACCTTTGTGATTGCCTGACCAAGTAAAGTAGGACAGAAGTGATGCTGTGACACTTCCCAGGCTAGATCAAAATGCTATGCACTTCCACCCTTCTCTCCAGGAATGTTTGCTCTTAGAATTAAACTGCTGCATTCTGAAGAAGTCCAAACTAATCCATATGGAAAGACACATGGAGAAGAAATGTATACATTCCATCCCACAGTCCGCAGAGGTCCCAGATGACAGCAGCATCAGCCACTAGCTATATGAGCAAAGATGTCTCTACATGATTCTAGTTCTCAACCATCAATCACCCCTGGCCTTTGAGTCTTCCCAGACCTTGTGGGGCAGAAACAAGCCAGTCCACTGAAATCACAGAATCCCTGAGCATAATAAAATGTTTTATCCCACTACACTTGGTTTCGTATGCTATTAGTAACTGAAACAGTCTTTACTATTCCAGTATTTTTTAGCTCATTTCTATTTGTTTACTGTCTGACTTCCCTAGTAAACTGTATGTTCCTTGAAGGCTGGTAGTGTCTGTAGTGCTCACTGCTGTATTCTGTGTAGCACAAAGTTGACAGTGGGTGCACAATAAATAGTGAACTAGTGAATAGAAGGTATGTGTTTCTTCTTTTAATGTGGTAGACACCCAACTTGGTATCTGTGTGCAAGCAGGCACACACGGTCCTGCTTCCAGGGTTGTTTCTGGCATGCAGCTCTGCGCTTCCCACGCTGACCCCTCCCTCCCCAAGAATCGCTCTCCCTTCCTACCCTGGATGATCTATTGGTTAGAGATGCACTTGCTTGTTTTTCCCATATTTTTTACTTACAGGTGTTGCCTGTAACATTTCACTCCACCTCTACAGGGAAAAAAGCAGAAAAGGTGAAGAAATACGAGGGTAGAAGTTCAAAAGACAAATATGACCCATTTTATAATTTTTTTAACAAAAGTCCTGAGAGAATAAATACAAACCTTGGGTAGTTTGGTATTTTGTCCTTCATGACCGTTTTTTCCTGATAGTATTAGGTTGTTGGGGTTGAGAGCTATTATCACACCACTATGGGTAAGCTTCAGGCTGCCCTCTAGTGGGAAGTAGCACAATCAAGTCCTACTATTGATATATTACACCTGAGGCAACTTGGATCCCAAGGATAAAGAAAATTACAGTTGGGCCCGGCTCTGTCTTCTTCTATTTTTGTTTTAATTGATTTTAATTTATTGTGCTTACATAGATTCAAGTGTCCAGCTCTGTCTTCTTGATTACATATAATTAGTACCTACAACATAACCTGGCCTTTAGTAAAAGCTCAACTCATATTCAACAAAATAACCAACATGCACTGTCTATGAGCACTTAGCACATTTCTTGAAAGCCTACTATGTTTAAGACATTACATCAAGCACTGTAGATGATATTAATCAGGACCAAGTAGAAAATATTTTAGGCTTACAGGCCATATGGCCTCTATCACAACTACTGACTCTGCTGTATGGTAGGAAAGCAGCCACAGACAATACATCATCTAATGTGTGTGTATTTTCCAGTGAAACCCTCTTGCAGGTCCTAGTTTGCTGACCCCATTCCTTTAAAAAAAATTATTATGAATTATTTCAAACCTTAGAAATGTACAGAGAATAATATAATGAGTACCCCATGTTATCACTTAGATTTACCAAATTTTTATATTTTGCCATGTTTCAGATCTTTAAAAATAACATTACAAATACAATTAAAATCCTTTTGTGTAACCCACCTGGATGCCATTTCCCTTTCTCTTCCTCTGCAGAGATAAACACAAAATGCTGAAGATGGTGTTTTCCCTTGCACTACACTCTTTATGTGTAGTTATCCATTTTAGGTATATTATTGTTCAGTATTCCTTAACTCTGTGTATATTATTATATCACTTTTCCACTTACATTGTTTTTAACATTTATACCTACTGCTATGTGTACAACACTGAAGTTTTTTTGTTCTTATTTTCCAAGTGAGAGGTGGGGAGATAGAGAAATAGGCCCCTACATGCACCCCGACCAGGATCCACTCGGCGACCCCCATCTGGGGCCAATGCTCTGCCTATCTGGGGCCATGCTGCAACAGCTATTTTTACCACCTGTGGTGGAGACTCCACAGTGCTATCCTCAGCATTCGGGGCAATGTGCTCAAACCAATCCAGCCATAGCTGTGAGAGAAGGAGAAAGAGAAAAGGGGAGAAGTGGAGAAGTAGATAGTCATTTCTCCTGTGTGCCCCAACTGGGAATTGAACCTGAACATCCACATGCCAGGCTGACGCTCTACCATTGAACAAACTGGCCAGGGCTGACACTGAATTTTTTTTTTTTTTTGTATTTTTCTGAAGCTGGAAACGGGGAGAGACAGTCAGACAGACTCCCGCATGCACCCGACCGGAATCCACCTGGCACGCCCACCAGGGGCGACGCTCTACCCACCAGGGGGCGATGCTCTGCCCCTCCAGGGCGTCGCTCTGCCGCGACCAGAGCCACTCTAGCGCCTGGGGCAGAGGCCAAGGAGCCATCCCCAGCGCCCGGGCCATCTTTGCTCCAATGGAGCCTTGGCTGCGGGAGGGGAAGAGAGAGACAGAGAGGAAGGAGGGGGTGGTGGAGAAGCAAATGGGCACTTCTCCTATGTGCCCTGCCCAGGAATCAAACCTGGGTGCCCCACACGCCAGGCTGACGCTCTACCGCTGAGCCAACCAGCCAGGGCCGACACTGAAGTTTTTAACGGTACTTTTTGTGTACTAAGAAATCTGCTTAACCCAAGGTTACAAAGATTATATCCTATGTTTTACCTTAGAAGATTTATAGTTTTACTTTTATTTAGTGCTCTGACCCATTTTGAAATAACTTTGGTGTATGGTGTGAGGTAGGGGTTGAGATTCACTTTGTTCCATTTGGATACCTAGCGTGGGCATTTTATAACGTCCCTAAATTTTTTGACACTTCTCTCTTCAAAAGATAGAACCTAATTCTTCTCCTCGCAGGTGTGGGCTGTACTTAATGACTTGATTTTAATGAAAAGAATGTAAAGAAGTGATGGTGTATGACCCAAGATTAAGGCATAAAAGCCACTGTGGTTCCTCCTTGCTTTCTCTTTCTTGGATTTCTTATTCTGTGGGAAACCAGCTGCCATGTGGTGAGGACACACTTAAGCAGACCTATGGAGAGATGCACATGGTGAGGAACTGTAGCCTTCTGCCAACAGCTGGCAAGGAACTGAGGCCTCTTCCAAATAACCTTGTGAGTGAACTCTCTTGGAAGCAGGTCCTTAGGTGAGCCTTCATTAGTGATTGGAACCCTCACTGATGTCTTGACTGCTACCTCATGAAAATCCTGAACCAGAAACACCCATCTAAGCTACTCCCAAGTTCTTGACTCACAGAAACTGTAAGATACGAAATTTGTGTTGACTTATGCCACTGAATTGTGAGGTAGCTTGTTATGCAGTAATAGATAACTAATACATCCAGTGTTGCAGCACCTTCCCCACTGCATGACAATGCTACCAATATACAACATCAGTTGACCACATATATATTTTAATCTTCTTCTGAACTCTGTTCAGTTGAGCTATATGTCTGTGTTTATGCCAATATACTGTATTGATTACTATAATTTTTACTGAAGTCTTGAAGTCTGGTAGTGTAAATCCTCCAACTTTGTTATTATTTCTTCTGTCAAAGTTGATTTGGCTATTCTGGGTTCTTTGCATAGCCATGTAAGTTTTAAATCACCTTGTTAATTTCTAACACACACAGACACACCCTGGGATTTTTTTCATTAGGATTGCACTGAATCTATAGATCAATATGAGAATAATAGCTACATTAACAATATTGAATGTTCTAATCCATGAACATACATCTCTCCACTTAGATCTTCTTTCATTTGTCAAAAATGTTTTGCAGCCTGACCAAGCAGTGGTGCAATGGGTAGAGTGTCAGACTGGGACGCAGAGGACCCAGATTCGAAACCCTGAGGTCAACGGCTTGAGCACAGGCTCATCAGCTTGAGCTTGGGATTGCTGACTTGAGCAAGGGGTCACTCGCTCTGCTGTAGTCCTCCCAGTCAAGGCACATATGAGAAAGCAATCAATGAACTAAGGAGCCGCAATGAAGAACTGATGTTTCTCATCTCTCTCCCTTCCTGTCTGTCTGTCCCTATCTGTCCCTCCCTCTGTCAAAAAATTAGCATATTTTCCGCTCCATAAGATGCACTTTCCCCCCCTAAAAAGTGGAGGGGGAAATGCTCATGCGTGTTATGTAGCAAAAAATACAGTATTTTATTAAATATTTTAACACACCATTTGGTTCAGGATTTTTTTCTTACTTTCCTCCTTAAAACCCTAGGTATGTCTTATGGTCAGGTGCATCTTATGGAGCAAAAAATATAGTAAATAAATGTTTTGCAGATTTAGTGTAATGTTTTAATGTATATGTTGTATATATATTTTGCTAAATTTATTTCATGTTTTTATGCTATTACAATTGGTATTGTATTCTTTTTTCTTTTTTTTTTTTTTCATTTTTCCGAAGCTGGAAACGGGGAGGCAGTCAGACAGACTCCCGTATGCGCCTGACCGGGATCCACCCGGCATGCCCACCAGGGGGCGATGCTTTGCCCCTCTGGGGCGTCGCTCTGTTGCATCCAGAGCCATTCTAGCGCCTGAGGCAGAGGCCACAGAGCCATCCCCAGCACCCGGGCCATCTCCGCTCCAATGGAGCCTCGCTGCGGGAGGGGAAGAGAGAGACAGAGAGGAAGGAGAGGGGGAGGGGTGGAGAAGCAAATGGGCGCCTCTCCTGTGTGCCCTGGCCGGGAATCGAACCTGGGACTCCTGCACGCCAGGCCGACGCTCTACCGCTGAGCCAACCGGCCAGGGCCTGGTATTGTTTTCTTAAATATAAAATTTGTTGCTAGCATATAGAAATGCAATTGATTTTGTATATTGACCCTATTTTTCCTGTAATCTTGCTAAATTCACTCATAAGTCTTAGCAGCATTTTTTGTTTTTATATATTTCTAGGCATTTTCTGTGAACACGATGTCATCTGCAAATAAAGAACATTTTTACTTCTTTCTTTTTTTAAATTTCTTTTTATTTATTTATTTATTTTTTTGAAAGAGAGAATCAGAAAGAGGGATATATAGGGATAGACAGGAAGGGAGAGAGATGAGAAACATCAATTCTTTGTTGTGACACCTTAGTTGTTCACTGATTGCTTTCTCATATGTGCCTTGACCGGGGGCTACAGAAGAGTGAGTGACCCCTTGCTTAAGCCAGTAACCTTTGGGCACATGCTAGCGACCATGGAGTCATGTCTATGATCCCACGCTCAAGCCAGCAACCCCAGGCTCAAGCTGGCGAGCCTGCACTCAAGCCGGTGACCTTAAGAGTTTCGAACCTGGGTCCTCCGTGTCCCAATCCAACACTCTATCCCCTGTGCCACCATGCTACCACGCTGCCACCTGGTCAGGCTTTACTTCTTTCTTTACAATTTATATGTCAATTTCTTCTTTTTCTTGACTTTACTGCCCTGGTAATATTGAACAGAACTGATAAGAGTGGACATCCTTACCTTATCCCAGTCTTTCCTCATTGTGATGTTAATTGTAGGCTTTCTAATTTGTACTTTATTAGGTTAAGAAAGTTCCTTTCTTATTCTAGCCTGCTGGGAGATTTTTACTTTAATCATGAATGGGTATTGAATTTTGCTAAATGTATTTTTACTTTACAAAGCCTGTAAGTTGGAGTGTTTAGATCCTTAACTTTTAATGTTGTTATTAACATTTTAGGTTTGCTTTCCTCATCTTGATAGTTGTTTTGTATTTAGTCTTAGTTCCTCTCTCCCTCTTGTTCTGCATTCTTTACACTAATCTAGTACTTTTTGTTATTCAAGTCTCCTTTGTTGGCTAACTATAATTCTTCGTTATTTAGTGATTAAAGTTTACAGAGTCTACTGTCAAGTAATAGTAGGCATATCATGTGAAGCTTAGGAACTTTATAATACAGGGTGGGACAAAAATAGGCTTATAGTTGAGTATATGAAACAGTTTATTCCTGTTTTTATTTATTAATTTATTATTTATTATGTATTTTCCATATAAGCAACTGCAAACCCACTTTTGCCATACCTATATAATTTTCATTTCTCTCTTCTGGCCCTTATGTTGTCATTATGTATTTTACTTGTACACAATATAAGCCCCATAATACATTATTTCCCCCCAGCTTTACTGAGATATTGATATACAACATGTAAGTTTAAGGATTACAATGTAATTTGATGCACAGATATATTATGAAATTACTACAATAAGGCTAGTTAACACCTCCATTTCCTCACATAATTACCATTTGTGTGTCTGTGTGTGGAAATAGTGTTTAATATCTACTCTCTTAACTTTCAAGTATATAATACAGTATTGTTAATTAGAAAATTAAATTTAACAGAATGACAATGATCAACAAGTATACACAGATTTCAGGTAAACATCACTACATCATTTGAATAGTTGATTATATTGTATATCCATCACCCAAGATCAAATCATTTTCCGTCACCTTATATTTGTCCTTCTTTACACCCTTCTCCCAACTCCCTTCCCCTCTCTCACATTTCTCTGTCTGGTGTTAAATCATACAGTTTTTAGCTTTTTCTGAATTACTTGTTTCACTTAATATAATGTTCCCAAGGTCCAGCCATGTTGTCATAAATAACACTATGTCATCATTTCTTATGGCTAAGTAGTATTCCATTGTATATATACACCATATCTTCTTTATCCAATCCTCTATCAAAAGGCACTTTGGTTATTCCATGTCTTGGCCACTGTGAACAATGCTGAGATGAACATAGGGGTGCATGTGTCTTTACATACCAATGTTTTTTGAGTTTTTAGGGTAGATACCCAGTAGAGGGATTGCTGGGTCATATGGTAGTTCTATTCTTTTTTTCTTTTTTAATTTTTAAACAGTTCTATTTTTTAATTATTTTTATTTATCCATTTTAGAGAAGAGAGAGAGAGAGAGAGAGAGAGAGAGAGAGAGAGAGAAGGGGGGAGGAGCAGGAAGCATCAACTCCAATATGTGCCTTGACCGGGCAAGCCCAGGGTTTTGAACCGGCGACCTCAGTGTTCCAGGATGACACATGATCCACTGCACCACCACAGATCAGGCTGGTAGTTCTATCCTTAATTTTTTGAGTATGGAAAGTTCTATCCATACTTTCTTCCATACATTTCTACCAGCAGTGAATGAGGATTCCTTTTTCTCCACAGCCTCTCCAACACTTGTTTTTACCTGTCTTGTTGATAACAGCCAATCTAACAGGTGTGAGGTGGTATCTTATTGTAGTTTTGATTTGCATTTCTCAAATAGCTAGTGAAGATGAGCATTTTTTCATATATCTGTAGGCCATTTGTATGTCTTCTTGGGAGAAGCATCTGTTGAGGTCCTCTTCACATTATTTTTTCTTATTTTTCTGAAGTGAGAAGCAGGGAGGCAGAGAGACAGATTCCCACATGCACCTGACTGGGATATACCTAGCAAGACCACCAGGGGGCAATGCTCTGCCCATCTGGGGTGTTACTCCATTGCAACTGGAGCCATTCTAACACCTGAGGCAGAGGCCATGGAGCCATCTTCAGTGCCTGGGGCCAACTCTGCTCCAATGAGCATTGGCTGAGAGTGGGAAAGAGAGATAGAAAGGAGAGGGGGGGTGCTTCTCCTGTGTTGGGAATCGAACCTGGGACTTCCACATGCCAGGCCAACACTCTACCACTGAGCCAACCAGCCAGGGCTCTCCCCATTTTTTTGTTTTGTTTTGTTTTTCTGAAGCTGGAAACGGGGAGAGACAGTCAGACAGACTCCCGCATGCGCCCGACTGGGATCCACCCGGCACGCCCACCAGGGGCGAAGCTCTGCCCACCAGGGGGCGATGCTCTGCCCCTCCGGGGCATCGCTCTGCTGCGACCAGAGCCACTCCAGCGCCTGGGGCAGAGGCCAAGGAGCCATCCCCAGCGCCCCGGGCCATCTTTGCTCCAATGGAGCCTTGACTTCGGGAGGGGAAGAGAGAGACAGAGAGGAAAGAGGGGGGAGGGGTGGAGAAGCAAATGGGTGCTTCTCCTATGTGCCCTGGCTGGGAATCGAACCCGGGTCCCCTGCACACCAGGCCGACGCTCTACCGCTGAGCCAACCGGCCAGGGCCCTCTCCCCATTTTTTAATTGGATTGCTTGCTTATTTGTTGCTGAGCTTTGTGAGTTCTTTATATAGTATTGTTCATTAGAATCATAACACATACATTCAATCCCCAGAACTTGCTTATATTAAAGCTGGAAGTTTGTACCCTTTCACCAACATCTCCTCATTGCCCTCAGCCCGACTACCATTCCTCTCTATTTCTATCAGTTTGGCTTTTTAGATTTCACATATAAGTGAGAACATATAGTATTTCTTTCTGTCTTTTCCCTTTGCATAATTCTTTCAAGGTCCATCCATGTTGTCACAAAGGGCAGTATTTTCTTCTTTTTTATGGCTAATAAGTATTAGCCATAAAATATGAATAGTATTTCATTGGGCATACATACAAACCACATTTTCTTTATCCATTCATTTGTTGGTGGATACTAGGTTGCTGCAGGAAACACAGAGATGTAGCTATCTCTTCAAGAGAATGATTTCATTTCCTTCAGACATATACCCAGAAGTGAGATTGCTGGATATATGGTAGTTCTATTTTTAACTTTTGGAGGAAATGCCAGACTATTTTCTATAGCAATTGCAACATCTTACAACCCCACGATCAGTGCACAGGTATTCCAGTTTCTTCATATTCTCCCAAACACTTGTTATTCTGGGTGTTTTATTTTTTTAAGACTTTATTCCATTTTTAGAGAGGAGAGAGAGAGAGGCAGGGAGAGAGAGAGAGAGAGAGAAAGGGGAAGAGCAGGAAGCATCAACTCCCATATGTGCCTTGACCAGGCAAGCCCAGGGTTTCAAACTGGCAACCTCAGTGTTCCAGATCAACACTTTATCCCATTGCGCCACCACAGGCCAGGCTGTGTGCGTGTGTGTGATTTTTTTTTTTTTTGTATTTTTCTGAAGTTGGAAACGGGGAGGCAGACAGACAGACTCCCGCATGCGCCCGACCAGGATCCACCCGGCATGCCCACCAGGGGGCGATGCTCTGCCCATCTGGGGGCATTGCTGTGTTGCAACCAGAGCCATTCTAGTGCCTGAGGCAGAGGCCATGGAGCCATCCTCAGTGCCCGGGCCAACTTTGCTCCAATGGAGCCTTGGCTGCCGGAGGGGAAGAGAGAGAGAAGGAGGGAGAGGGGTGGAGAAGCAGATGGGTGCTTCTCCTGGCTGGGAATTGAACCCGGGACTCCTGCACGCCAGGCCGATGCTCTACCACTGAGCCAACCGGCCAGGGCCTGTGTGTGTGTTTTTTTTTGTTGTTGTTGTTGTTTTTTAATTATTTTTATTTATTTATTCATTTTAAAGGAGTCAGAGAGAGAGAGAGAGAAGGGGGTGAGGAGCAGGAAGCATCAACTCTCATATGTGCCTTGACTGGGCAAGCCCAGGGTTTTGAACCGGTGACCTCAGTGTTCCAGGTCGAAGGTTGATCCACTGCGCCACCACAGGTCAGGCTGTGTGTGTGTTTTTAATAGTAGGCATTCTAATAGATGTGAAACAATATTGTGGTTTTAGTTTGCTGTTCTGTAATGATTAGTGATGTTGAGTATCTTTTTCGTTTCTTGAAGAAACATCAAGTCCTCTGCTTTTTAATTGGGGTATTTTCAACTGGCAGTCTTTTCAAGTTCTTGTTTTCTATTTTTTGGGAGCGAAACTGTGTGTCATGTAGTAATTTTGTTTTACTTTTGAGTAACTGCCAAATTGTTTCCGACAGTAGTATATGGGGGTTCCAATATCCATATTCTCACCAACACTTATTTCCTTTTCTTTTTAAATTATAGCTATTCTAGTGAATGTGAAATGGTATCTCATTGTGGTTCTGATTTGCATTTCCCTAGTAAATAATGATATTGAACATCTTTTCATGTGCTTGTTGGCCATTTTGTATGTCTTTAGAGAAATGTCTGAGTCCCTTGCCCATTTTTTAATTGGATTGTTTCTCTTTCTGTTTTTGTAGAGGTTTGCTATATATTTTGGATATTAAACATTTATCAGATATATGATCTACAAATATTTTCCCCAATTCTGTGGATTGTCTTTGCATTTTTTTTTTTTTTAGAGACAGAGAGAGTCAGAGAGAGGGATAGCTAGGGACAGACAGACAGGAATGGAGAGAGATGAGAAGCATCAATCGTTAGTTTTTTGTTACGACACCTTAGTTGTTCATTGATTGCTTTCTCATATATACCTTGACTGTGGGGCTACAGCAGACTGAGTAACCCCTTGCTCGAGCCAGCGAACTTGGGTCCAAGCTGGTGAGCTTTGCTCAAACCAAATGAGCCTGCGCTCAAGCTGGCGACCTCGGGGTCTCAAACCTGGGTCCTCCGCATCCCAGTCCGACGCTCCATCCACTGCGCCACCACCTGGTCAGGTTATCTTTGCACTTTCTTGATGTCCTTTGATGTACAAGTTTTTAATTTTGTTGAAACCAGATTTATTTTTATTAATGCTTTTGGTATGAAATCCAAGATCACGAAGATTTACCTTTGTTTTCTTCTGGAAGTTTTATGGTCTTCACTTTTATATTTAGGTAACTGAATAATTTGAGTTAATTTCTACACATGGTGTGAAGTAAGGTTCCAGTTCATTTTATTTTTCTGTGGAAATACAGTTGTCCCAGTACCATTTGTTGAGGAAACTCTTCTTTCACTATTGAAGGGACTTGGCACTCTTGTTGAAAATCAACTGGCCATAGGTGTAGGCAGGGGTATAAATTATGTATTATATCTGGACTCTCGGTTTGTTTCCACTGATCTTATACAGTTGTCCCTCGCATATTGCAGTTCACTTTTTGTGGTCTCACTGTATTGCGGATTTTTAAATTGTATATATGTAATTTTCTATTGTGGATTTTTTGCTATATTGTGGGATTTTTGCGGCATATAGGTAAAATTATGTAGGTCTAAGTGTAGAAAGTGTTTAAGAGCATAACAAGTGTTTATAAGAGTGTGGGAAAGGTTAATAAGTGTGAGAAAGTGTTTATAAGAGTGTGGGGTTTATAAAGCCTTAATATATATATATATATATATATATATATATATATATATATATATATATATATATATATATATAATATAAGGTTGTTATTTCGCAGATTTTCGCCTATTGCTGGGGGCTCTGGAACCTAACCCTTGTGATAGATGAGGGACCACTGTATCTGCCCTTATGCTAACTGAAATCCATACTGTTTTGATTACTGTAGCTTTGAGCTACTTTTGAAATCAGGAAGCATGAGTCCTCCAACTTTGTTCTTTTTAAATATTGTTCTCACTATTTGTATATATATTTTTTTTTTTCTGAAGCTGGAAACGGGGAGAGACAGTCAGACAGACTCCCGCATGCGCCCGACCGGGATCCACCCAGCACACCAACCAGGGGCGATGCTCTGCCCACCAGGGGGCGATGCTCTGCCCCTCCGGG
Organism: Saccopteryx leptura; assembly: GCF_036850995.1. Taxonomy (NCBI): domain Eukaryota; kingdom Metazoa; phylum Chordata; class Mammalia; order Chiroptera; family Emballonuridae; genus Saccopteryx; species Saccopteryx leptura. Next base: position 191,652,072 of record NC_089506.1, read on the forward strand.
GCGTCGCTCTGCCACAACCAGAGCCACTCTAGTGCCTGAGGCCAAGGCCATGGAGCCATCCCCAGTGCCCGGGCCATCTTTGCTCCAATGGAGCCTTGGCTGCGGGAGGGGAAGAGAGAGACAGAGAGGAAGGAGGGGGGGGTGGAGAAGCAAATGGGCGCTTCTCCTATGTGCCCTGGCCGGGAATCGAACCCGGGTCCCCCGCACGCCAGGCCGACGCTCTACCGCTGAGCCAACCGGCCAGGGCCTTGTTCTCACTATTTGGATCCCAAATTGCCCCTCACAATTCCATGTGTATTTGAGGATTGCCTTTCCCATTTCTGCAGAATAGGCTGTTGAAATTTTGATACACAATCCATGAATGTGTAGATTGCTTTGGGTACTGCCATCTTAACAATATTCAGTCTTCTAATAAACATGGGGTATATTTCCATTTGTTTAGGCCTTCTTTAAGCTCTCCCAGCAACATTTTATAGTTTTTAGTGTACATATCTTTCACCTCCTTTGTTAAATTTATTCCTGAGTATTTTATTCTTATCTGTTTTTATTGTAAATGGAACTGCTTTCTTAATTTTCTTTTTTGATTATTTATTGCTGATAGATTTTTGTGAGCTGTTATTATACCCTACAATCTTGTTGAGTTTATTATCTCTAGTAGCTTTCTTGTGAATTCTTTGGGATTTTTTTAATATATAGGATTATGTCATTTACAGATAGAGATAGTGTTACTTCCTCCTTTGGAATTTGGATGCCTTTTTTTTTTTTGTCTACAATCTCTACTATCTCTGGCTAGAACTTTTAGTGCAATATTCCACAGCAGTAATTCAAGAGTGTATCCTTGTCTTGTTCTTGATCTTATAGGTATAGATTTTGGTCTTTCACCATTGAGTATGATATTAGCTGTGGAATTTTTTTTTTTTTTTTTTTTTTTTTTTTTTACAGAGACAGTCAGAGAGGGATAGACAGGGACAGACAGACAGGAATGGAGAGATGAGAAGCATCAATCATTAGTTTTTCGTTGCGCATTGCAACATCTTAGTTGTTCATTGATTGCTTTCTCATATGTGCCTTGACTGCGGGCCTTCAGCAGACTAAGTAACTACTTGCTTGAGCCAGTGACCTTGGGTCCAAGCTGGTGAGCTTTGCTCAAACCAGATGAGGCCACACTCAAGCTGGCGACCTCGGGGTCTTGAACCTGGGTCCTCGGCATCCCAGTCCGACACTCTATCCACTGCACCACCACCTGTTCAGGCGCTGTGGAATTTTTATAAATATCTCTTATGTTGAGGAATTTTTTAGTTCTAGTTTTCTGAGAGCATTAATCATGAATGGATATCTGATTCTGTCAAATGCCCTTTTATTTTGCATCAATTGATGTTAGTTTTTTTCCCCTTCATTCTATTACTGTCAAGTATTATATTAATTTTCAAGTGTTAAACCAGCCTTGCATTCCTGGGATAAATCCCATTTGGTCATGATGTATAATTCTTTTTATGTGCTGCTGGATTTAGTTTGCTAGTATTTTCAGGATTTTTGCATCTGTCTTCACAAAGGATATTGGTCCATAACTTTTGATATTTTTTATTTATTGATTTTTAGAGAGAAGAAAGAGGGGGGAGGAAGGGAAAGCATCAACTTGTAGTAGTTGCTTCCTGTGTGTGCCTTGACTCAGCAAGCCCAGGGTTTCAAACCAGCAAACTCAGCATTCCAGGTCAACACTTTATCCACTGTGCCACCATAGGTCAGGCCTACACGTTTTTGATGTTATCTGGTTTTGGTATCTGCCCTCAAAGAATGACTTAGAAAGTGTTCCCTCCTCCTATTTTTGGAAGGTTTTGAGAATGGTTGGTGTTAATTCTTCTTTAGGTGTTTGGTAGAATTTACCAGTGGAGTCATCTGGTTTTTTATGTCTTGGGAGGTTTTGATCACTGAGTCAGTCTTTTCTTTTTTTCACTTGTTATAGGTTTGTGATTTCCATTTCATTTTCAGTCAGTTCAGGTAAGCTGTGTACCACAGGAAATTTGCCCATTTCACCTTGGTTATCTTATTTGTTGGTGTATAAATGTTCATAGTACTCTACTTTTTTATTTCTGTAAGGTTGGTAGTGATGTCCCCACTTGCATTTCTGATTTGAATTATTTATTTTTTCTTTTGTCAGTCTCTATAGGTTTGTCCATTTAAAAAAAATATTTTTAAAGAACCAATATTTTGGTCCTGGCTGGTTTTATCAGTTGGTAGAGCATATGCCTGGCATATGGATGTCTCCAGTTTGATTCCTGGTCAGGGCACATAGGAGAAGCGACCATCTGCTTCTCTCCCCCATCCTCTCCCCCTTCTCTCCCTCTTTTCCTCCTGCAGCTAGTGGCTCAATTGGTTTGAGCCATGGCCCCAGGCATGGAGGATAGCTCAGATGGCCTGAGCATTGGCCCCAGACGAGGGTTGCCAGGTGGATCCCAGTTGGGGCGCATGTGGGAGTCTATCTCCCCTCTCACTTAAAGAAAAGAAAAAAGAACCAACATTTTGGTTTTATTGATCCTCCATTGTTTTCTATTCTGTATATCATTTCTGTGTATCATTTATCTCAACTCGAATCATTTTTTCTTTCATCTACCAGCTATGTGTATAGTGTTTTTTTCATCCAGTTCCCCAAGGTGTAAAGTTAGGCTATTGCTTTGAGATGTTTCCTAATTTTAAATACCTGTATAGGCATTTAGACCTACACATTTCCTTCTGGGCACTGCCCTCATACCATTCCATAAGTTTAGTTATGTTGTCTTTTCACTTCAATTAGTGCGTAGTTGAAAATCCATGCATAACTTTAATTGACCTTCTGCACATATGGATTCCCAACTGCAGATCAAAAATACAATTGACCCTAGGCCCTGGCCGGTTGGCTCAGTGGTAGAGCATCGGCCTGGCGTGCGGAAGTCCCGGGTTCGATTCCTGGCCAGGGCACACAGGAGAGGCGCCCATCTGCTTCTCCACCCCTCCCCCTCTCCTTCCTCTCTGTCTCTCTCTTCCCCTCCCACAGCCGAGGCTCCATTGGAGCAAAGATGGCCCGGATGCTGGGGATGGCTCCATGGCCTCTGCCTCAGGCGCTAGACTGGCTCTGGTGGCGACAGAGCGATGCCCCAGATGGGCAGAGCATCGCCCCCTGGTGGGCGTGCCGGGTGGATCCCGGTCAGGCGCATGCGGGAGTCTGACTGCCTCCCCGTTTCCAGCTTCAGAAGAATACAAAAAGAAAAAAAAAATACATTGATCCTTGAACAACTAGAGATTGAACTGTGCAGTTCCATTTATATGCAGATATTCACGTTGCACTTTGGTCCCAGATTCTAATTTAGCGAGCCACAGAACACACTGAACTTTCCTCTGTACCGTCCACATCTCGACTGGCATGGCCATGGGCTGCTCCGCTGTATACACAGTGTTATGTCATCATCCTACAAAAACTGGGAGGGTTTTCCTTTTGTTTGATGCAGATTTCACATTTCTATCTTCCTTTGTTGCTTTCCTGTGACGGGTCAAAAGTGCACCATGACTTTATGGACACACTATAATGCTGTAATAATGACTATCTTTGTACCCAGAAATAAAATTGCAAGGTTACAAGACACATATTTCTTCAACCTTATTAGATAGTGCCAAATTGCTCTCCAGATTATCCTGTTCTACATGTCCACAAACAGCATATGAGTTCCATTTGTTCCACATCTTTGCCAAAATTTGATTTGTTGGGCTATTAAACATTTCTACATGTGCAAGTTAGTCAATAAACGCATTTTTATATTAATTGTTCTATTTTTTTCAATTGGGTCATCTTTTTATTATTGATTTTTAGAATTCCTTATAAATTCTAATTACTAATCCTTTTTTGGTTATATGAATTAGATCCCCCCCCCCCCATTTTGGCTTGTCTTTTAACTGCTTATGTTGTCTACCCATACAGAAGTGTTAAATTTTATTTAGTCATGTTTATCTATATTTTATTAAATGAACTGTGTTTTTGTGTCCATTTCTTTGACTTCTGAACAGCAGGGTGCCCCAGAGCTCAGGCCTCAGAACTGTCTACATTAATTCCTAAGTAATCTTACTTAATCTTGTAGCATCTGTACATGGATGGCTTTTACATCTAACTCCTCTTAACTCCAGTAATATATGATAATTTAAAGAATCCTAGATGAGCTAGATATTATCTTTTTTCTTTCCTTATTATCCAAGTATCTTGAATAGCAAGTCTGCAGTCACTGCCTCCATTTCCTCATCTTCCTTTCACTGTTTAACCTACAGCTTGGCTCTTGTTCCACTATTCCACTGATACTGTTGATTCTTTTCTTAAGCAACACAGCCCATCCCTTTTTCTTTTCAAATGAAGTCTTATATGAAGTAAGTCATAATGAACAGATAGAAGTAGAATTGCTCTTGCAGTGGGTGGGAGAAAAGGAGATTTGCTCACTTTTCTCATCTCTCCAGGTTGCTCCAGATACATCCTTACTGAGCCCTGTTACCTTTCCAACCTTCCTATTCCCACAAACATCCATTAGGATGTCCCAGGTCACTATATCAACTGTGCCTCCACCTGGTCGGGCAAGTTACACTTTTTTCTTGACTACTCAACTATCAGAGAAGCTGTCTTTTCTCCATTAATGTCTTTACTGTATTATCAATAACAGAATGAATAAATCAATGAGTGATTGAATGGCTGAGAAAGCTGAGCTAGACCAAAGTCTGAATTGGCAAACCACCAAGTTTATTATTATTTTTTAACAGTTTCATTAAGATACAATTCACGGAGCTGTGAAGCAAACATCATAATCTAATTCTTAAGCATTTTGTTCCCCCAAAAGAAAACTCTACCGCTTTAACAGTCAGTCTCCATTCCCCACCCTGGAACACACTCTTCCTAGCCCTAGACAATCACTAATCTACTTTCTCAGACTACTAAATTTAACATAAGTAAACTGATCACAAATCTTCAAAACCTATTGTACTATGATGTGAAATTAAGTAGATAATTGTCCCACTTTAGCAACCTGTACTTCAGAAACTCAAACTTATATCGCAGCTCCAGGTTTGATTTGCAGTTTTATTAGGCTGTTTGGGCCTTTATTAAAACCTAGATCTATTTTTAACAAAGGTCGTTGCTTTGGGTTTGTCTTACTTTTCACTGTTTCTGTTGAAATAAACCCTCTTAATCTGTTTATACTTTGGCAAAAAATAGGGTAACTGGGAAAACCTCACACCCCCGGTAGCAATTGTGAAAAGTGCCTGGTAATCTCTTTTGAAGAGTTTAGCCCGCAGAAAGATACCATGGGTTAAGCATGACATGAATAGTAGCTTTCTGGAGCTTTTTTTTTTTTTAACCTGATTCTTCACAGGCTCACCTCTGGATGGGCGCTGTGAGGGTGTACACGCAGGAAGGCCTGGAGAGTCAGAACTCGGATTCCAGGGATGCCGCATTTTTCGAATTGGGTCGGTTGTACCGTGTTGCCCGGCAATGGCGTTTTCCTCGCGGTTGCGCGTCCCAGTCGCGTACGCAGTGACGCAACCGGCGAGCGGTGACGCCACGCGCAGCGCGGTGCACGCTGGGATATTTAAGTCGTCTCCGCGGCGCGGAGCCGCGATGTCTCCGGCGGCCGCGGCGCCTGGAGGAGGCGAGCGGCGGCGGCCGATAGCGGGTGTCAGGGACGGTCGGGGCCGGGGCTGGGGTTGCGGTGGGGCGGCGCTCCTCGGCTTGTCGCTGCTTGGCCTCGTGTTGTACCTGGTGCCGGCGGCGGCTGCGCTGGCCTGGCTGGCCGTGGGGGCTACCGCGGCCTGGTGGGGACTGAGCCGCGAGCCCCGAGGTTCGCGCGCCTTCTCGCTCGTTCGGAACGCGCGGCGTCAGCGACCACTGCTCGCCTCGCCTCCGGCCAAGTCGGCAGTAAACGGAAATCTCCTAGAGCCGCGGACCCTGCTCCAAAGACCCGACCCCGCTGAACTGCTCCTTGTGGGCAGTTACCAGGGCAAGCCGGGCCCCCCGCAGCCTGCCCCGATTTCGGAGGCCGGGGACCTGCGGGAGAGGCCTGGCAATCGCCCGCCCACCCGCACCTCGCCGCTGGCTCACTCGGCCCATCGCGTTCATCACTTTCCTTCTCCTAACCCCACTCCTCTTCTCCGACCTTCCAGTAGGCCTTCCCACAGGTAAGATACGCTGATCTTTCCCAGCCCCTCCTCTCTGTTGACAGGCTTTGAATTGAGGACTTGATTTTTAAGTCCGGTTTTCTTTCATTAAGTCCAACGTGGGTTCTGTTTCGTCTTGTTCTCTTTAAACATCTTGGTGCATGTCAACCGTCTCCTGCCCCCCCCCCCCCGCCTTAACCTTTGGAATGAGATGCGACGGCGCAGCTGTTCCCTTACTTACAGTTTGTAAAATTGTCTGAATTTTAGCACAGTATAGATTTACTAGAGAATACCTGTTAACACTAACATATCCCTACTTTAGTTGAAAGTATCTTTATATTTGGAGTGTTGTTATATATATAGTATGTTTTAAAATGGAGTGTTGTTATATAGTATGTTTTAAAATACATTTTTTTCTCTGAACCAGTAAGAGAAATTCTATCAGTTTATCAGATAAAGCTGATCAAATGAAAGAGACATTTTCATTTAGTCCCCAAAGCAGAGGGATACATGAGAATACAAAACTTTGGTGAAAATAGTATGTTCTTGATAAGTAAATTTAGTTGAAAAGGTGAACATTTAGGGGTTGAAAAAATATTTGACTTTGGGTGTATATTACTGATGACTTATTGAGAAGATTGGAGGATTCTTGGGAAGTTTCTCCCTTTGTGTCCCTAATATACACTTTTTCCATTGTAGTATTATGATGTTTTCATTGTAAATGTGCGGACAAGGTTTTCAGTTTCTCAAATTGTTCAAGTCTTGTAGGGATGACTGTTAAGCAGCTGCCACTTTCTGTCCTTAGGTGACGTGGTGATAAGTTGGTATAAAAGTTCTGTGTTAGGCCCTGGCCGGTTGGCTCAGTGGTAGAGCGTCAGCCTTGCGTGTGGAAGTCCCGGGTTCGATTTCTGGCCAGGGCACACAGGAGAAGCAACCGTCTGCTTCTCCACCCCTCTTGCTCCCCTTTCTCTCTCTTTCTCACTCTTCCTCTCTGGCAGCCAAGGCTCCATTGATTCCAGCGCATCGCCCCAGGCGCTGAGGATAGCTTCATGGAACCTCTACCTCAGGCACTAAAAATGGCTTCGTTGCGAGCATGGTCCCAAGATCTGTAGAGTGCCCGTCCAAGATGGGGGATGCCAGAGAAATGCCAGTAGGGAAGCATGTGGAAATCTATCTCTTCTCTTCTCACTTGGAAAAAAAAGAAAAAAAAGTTCTGTGTTCTGTGTTGCTTAGAGAAAGCTTTCTGGAAAATATCTGAACCCACATGGTTTTTTAGTCAGTTAAATTTTCTGACATTCTTTTAAGCTTTTTTGGTTCCATAACATGTCTCCTATTCTCCATAGGAATTGTGGGGCTTTATCAAATCGGTTTTTAATAACACCTCGAAGACAATATCCAATTCAGCAAGCCCAGTATTCCTTTCTGGGGGTACTTCCCACAGTGTGTTGGAATGGTTGTCACAAGAAGACTGTGCTATCTCCTCATAATTCCAAAATGGTTTGCAGCCCAGTGACAGTGAGGATTGCTCCTCCTGATAGCAAATTGATTCGTTCTCCAATGTAAGTATTATTGTTGGAAGACTAGGCGCCTCTTTCTGTCCACTTTATTCTATGGTTGTTTTCTGACAAGACCAACTATAAAGCAAAAGAAAAAAAAGAAAGTCCCAGCTTATTTAAATGAGAAATCTCAAATTTTAGTTGTTGAATTATCTTATTTTTTGCCTTGTATTGCTTTTAATTGCTAATGGGATTCATTTTCTGTGAATGTATAAATTACATTTTTGCTTGTTGGTTAGCTTCTGATTTTCAATGAAGTCTATGCTCTATGACATGGTAATTAAAGTATCTTAATGCTAAAATCTTGTCTTTCATTGCAGACCAGAGCAGTTAATAAGCTCAACATTGCCCTCACCAAGTAATGCTCCAGACCCATGTGCAAAGGAGACTGTGTTGAATGCCCTTAAAGAGAGAAGAAAAAGAACAGCAGAGGAGGAAGAACAAATACTCACTGATGGCCAGGAAAATAAAAGAAGGTAACATGCCCAGCAGAGTACTAAAAAAGCTTCCCACATGGACTCCTGTGATTTGTTAAAATACTTTTCTTTTTTTCTTTTTTTTTTTTTTGTATTTTTCTGAAGTTGGAAATTGGGAGGCAGTCAGACAGACTCCCGCATGCACCCAACCAGGACCCACCCGGCATGCCCACCAGGGGGCGATGCTCTGCCCATCTGGGGCATTGCTCTGTTGCAACCAGGGCAATTCTAGCACCTGAGGCAGAGGCCACGGAGCCATCCTCAGCGCCCAGGCCAACTTTGCTCCAATGGAGCCTTGGCTGCAGGAGGGGAAGAGAGAGACAGAGAGGAAGGAGAGGGGAAGGGGTAGAGAAGCAGATGGGTGCTTCTCCTGTGTGCCCTGGCCAGAAATCAAACCCGGGACTCCTGCACGCCAGGCTGACGCTCTACCACTGAGCCATCCGGCCAGGGCCTGTTAAAATACTTTTTATTGCTCCAAAGATACAGAGACCAGCTCCAGTTTGTGACTGATAGGTCCCCTTCTTTGGCTTTCATGGAAAGACCTTAGTAACAGAGGCTTTAATGCTGTTCATTTCAGGTTTAGGCACAAGTGAGATAAATGTTATAATTTACCTTTTCTGTAAGTATTGGGATAAGCCAACAACTATTAGTCATGTTAGCCTCATACCTCTGATATAAATGTGTTAAATTATATTTTTTAGAGTGAATGTTCAAAGGCTTCCCCTCCTAGTCTTGTGTTGTATAGTTACCTGGGTAACCATCAGCTTAAATGTTGTAGTTGTGCTGAAGGAAATGCTTGGCAAAGTAAAGTATGGACTAGAGTATGGTAGATTTATCAGTAATGAGAGTAAAACCAACTTCATTAATTGGTTTTCAATAACAATGAAAATGGAGGAAGAACTATTTTTTGAGCGCATAGCAATAAAGGTTGTAGTCACTAATTAGAATACAAAATTGCTTGGGACCTTCTAAGGAGTTAAGGATTCCACTCTCTTTTAAAAAGAAGAGAGGGAGAGAGTAGAGAAGCATCAATTCATAGTTGCGTCTCTTTAGTTGTTCATTGTTTGCTTCTCATGTGCTTTGACCTGGGGTGCTCTAACCAAGCCAGTGACCCATTGCTCAAGCCAGCGACCTTGGGATTATGTCAATGATCCCATGCTCAGCTGGCACATCTGCACTCAAGCGAGCAACCTTGGGGTTTTGAACCCAGGACCTCAGTGTCCCAAGTTGATGCTTTATCCACTTTGCCACCACTCAACAAATTGAGCAGCCACAATGTGCTAGAGCAGCAGTTCTCAACCTGTGGGTCGCGACCCACAGGTTGAGAACCGCTGTGCTAGAGCCTATTCAGTGTACTATAGATAGGGCAGTGAACAAGACAAAAAGCCTTATAGGACTTGTTGGGGGGAGAGAAACTAAAAGAGAGAGGTATTAAAACAAGATAATTATAGATTGTAAGTATATAGAAAAATTTTAAAATGGTGTTATAACCGAGGGTAATGAGAAGAGGGCTTTTTTATATGAGGCGGTCAAGGAAATGCTCACTCAGGAAATAGTGAACTCTACGCTTGAAAAATAAAATTGTTGTCCCCATTATGTAGACCAGGTTGTTCATATCCTATAGGTTCAGGGTTAGCCATCCTTGATACTTTAACAACAAAATTAAGTAGGGAAATACTAGTCAATGCAAGTATGTTTATGTAACATAGGAAGGTCAGGTTATAGCTAGAGATGTGATTTACAAGCGAACAATTTGAGCTAATGTCATCTAGCTATGCAGAGTGGCAGGAGGCAGGGGGTGTAGAGGTGAGAGAGGAATTAAATATTATTATGGTCCAAGTAGGTTTTTCATGTTCTTCATGGTGGTAGTTTTACTTGACTCTAGTGAACCTATAACTGAGGATTCTGTATTATATTCCCATAATTACAATAAGCAGTGATTATGTACAAGATGCAGAGGCCCTTCTTTTAGGTGAGATGTGAAGTTTTTCCCTTAGACTTGCCAGATTAACCTCTAGGGCAGTGGATTTTATCCGCCAGTCCACAAAAGAGTTAAGCACCCAACAGGGACTCCATTGACCACCATTGGCACAAAATTTCTGATGGATCGGTGGTTGAAAACCACTGCTCTAAAGCACAAAGGGATGTGTGGATTGGCCCCTAAAGGGTTTTTTTGTTTTTCATTTGTGGGTAAGAGGGTGTTAAATTTGGATTGTATTAATTGATATGCTGAATAGTTCAAAAGGTCTTGAAGTAGAGTAAGCCTTCACTTAACGTAGTTGATAGGTTCCTGGAAACTATGACAACATAAAGAAATCAATTTTGCCTGACCTGTGGTGTGGTGCAATGGACAAAAGTGTTGACTGGGAATGCTGAGGTCGTCGGTTTGAAACCCTGGGCTTGCCTGGCCAAGGCACAAATGAGAGTTGGTGCTTCCTGCTCCTCTCCCCCTTCTCTCTCTCTCTTTGTCTCTCTCTGCTCTCTAAAGATGAATAATAAAATCTAAAAAAAAGTCAGAAATTTTACATTTAAGTTCCTGTGGCATCTTATCAATGTTATAATGAAACAATATGGATCTGCTGTATTTTTATACATTCCTTATTGCCAGGACAATCTTTGAATAAATTTACCTTTTGGAATCTTTTTATTTTTTTAAATTTATTTTTTATTTTTTATTTATTCATTTTAGAGAGGAGAGGGAGAGACAGAGAGAGAGAGAGAGAGAGAGAGAGGAGAGACAGAGAGAGAGAAGGGGGGAGGAGCTGGAAGCATCAACTCCCATATGTGCCTTGACCAGGCAAGCCCAGGGTTTCGAACCGGCGACCTCAGCATTTCCAGGTCGACGCTTTATCCACTGCGCCACCACAGGTCAGGCCCTCTTTTTATTTTTTAGGAAGGGAAAGAGATGAGAAGCATTGATTCATAGTTGCGGCACGTTAGTTATTCATTGATTGCTTCTCGTTCATGCCTTGATGGGAGCTCCAGCTGAGCCACTGACCCCTTGCTCAAGCCAGTGACTTTGGGCTCAAGCCAGCGACCTTTGGGCTTAAGCCAGGGACCATGGGATCATGTCACTGATCTCATGTTCAAGCAGGTGACCCCGCACTCAAGCTGGTGAGCCTGCACTCAAGCTGGCAACCTTGGGGTTTCAAACCTGGGACCTCAGCATCCCCTGTTGACTCCATATCCAGTGCACCACCACCAGGTCAGGCTATCTTTTGGGATCTTTGAAATTTGAAGCAATCTTTTTCTTGTTTACCATGGAACTTGTGCTCCATAGAAATAGTGTAAGGTCTCCAAAATATATGAGAATATGCTTTAAGATAAAAAAAAAGTCATTTCATTTAATTGAGAGTTTTTTTATTTATCACAGGCGCCATGATAGTAGTGGAAGTGGACATTCAGCATTTGAGCCCCTGGTAGCCAATGGAGTCCCTGCTTCTTTTGTGCCTAAGTAAGTGAAAATCCATCTGATTGATATATACACTATTTAGAAAAAGGGCATTGTCAAAGTTATTGTCCTTTAGATTTTCCTCTTTGCTTTTTGCATTGCTTATTTGTTCAGATTCAAATCTTTGAAATCAGAGTGAAACACTTGGGTAACTTGTCACAATAACTCTCTTCTATTTCCTTTTAATATTTTTTTCATTAATATCGGATAAAAAGGCTACGAGGGTTTGCAGATATATTTAATAATCAAGTATGTAAACAAAAAGATCACAGAGGTTTGTACAATGGATAAAATGTAACACTGAAATTTAAATGAGTGATAAGTTTCTACATTTGAGTTTAAATACTTTTGAGAAAGAAGTGGATGGGAGGGAAGGTTGCTCAGAAATGTGTGTGAAAAGACTTGGGGTAACTTAGATGTTTAATTTTTGCCAGCAGTATAACATGGCTGCCAAAAAAGCTAATATGCTCCTATTCTGTGCTGATAGAACAAAGACTAGAATGAGTCAGGTAAGTGGTAGTCCTGCTTTCCTTAGTTCTGCTCAGATTGTCCATGGAGCCCTGTGTTTGGTTTGGTGTACTACACTGTGAAACGAGGATGTACACAAACAGAAATTCATTTCAAGTGAAGCAACTAATATGTTAAGGGGTGGTGGTGGTGGTGGCTGAGGGGAGTTCAAAGGTATATAAGTACTAGGCCAGAGGAGAAAAATCTCAATGAGAATAAGGAAATGAGGGCGGGAAGGACAGTGGTCTCCAAAAAGCTGAAGGACTATCAAACAAGAAAAGGAAAACAACTTGCTCAGTATAGCACCAGATCAGATCCATGTGTGAATGTTAGAGGAAATATGTTTTCATCCAATGTAAGAAAAAACTGGATCCACATTTGACATTCATCACTCTAGGAGGTAATGAGTTGTCTGTCTACATTGTAACAGAGGTTAGATGACTATTCTACAAGAAAGATGTACAGAGAATTTCTATTTCAGTTGGAAACAGAAAAAATGGTTGGTTCCTCTTAACTGATTTTTTTAACAGTTTTATTAGGGATAATTGACATGTAATATACTGTATGTTGAAAGTTTATATAGTTTAATAAGTTTTGACATGTATACCCCTTTGAAACCATCACCATAGTCAAGGTAATGAACATAACATCGCCTCCAAAAGTTTCCCAAAGTCCCTTAGTAATATCTCCCTCCGATCCTGCCTTCATCCCCAGGCATTCACTGATCTGCTTTCTGTCACTAGAGATTATTGTATATTTTCTAGAATATTATTTAAGTAGAATCATGCATTTAATTTTGAAAATAATTTGGTTTTCCCTTCTTGACTTTGTCAGGTATTTTCAACTGAATTGTTAACTATAAAATTAAGAGCATTATCCTTTTTTATTCAGTTTACTTAAGAAAGATTTTGTAATTATAGATGAAGGCTTAAAAGAATGTTACCTTCATAAGCACATCTGACTATCTTTCTTCCTTTTATTAGGCCTGGATCTCTGAAAAGAGGTCTCAATTCTCAGAGTGCAGATGACCACTTAAATAAGAGATCCCGTACCTCTTCTGTGAGCTCCATGACGAGCACATACACAGGTGGCATTCCTAGCTCCAGCCGCAATGCCATTACCAGTTCTTACAGTTCTACGCGAGGTTTCTCTCAGGTACATTCTTCTTGTGGATGGCATGGGCAAAGTGGGTTCCCAGCATTAATTAATTGGTCAGTGTTTACTAACCATCTTCTGTCAGATATTGGGATTACCTGTAACTTAACAGAAGATACAAATCCTAGAATAATAATTATAGACCACTGGAACAGACTAGAAAGCCAAAAATGTAAACCAGTTTATATGTGGAAACCTGATAGAGGACAGAGCCATTATTGCACATAAATGGACATAGGATAAAGAATTCAATAAATACGGGGTCACAGGGAGCAGAGGGACAGCTGTCAGAGGGAAGGGGGACAAGGGGATGGGATCAGAGAAGGTGAAGGGATTAGTGAAATTATATATACATAACACACAGATACAGGTAACAGGACAGCAAATCCCAGAGGGAAGGAGGGAGGGGGCAAAGGGGGTTTAATGGGGGACACGGGGGTGAGCGATGAGGGTGTTATATTGAGTGGGACACTTGAATCCATGTTAACACAATAAATTAAAGTTAATTTTAAAAAATGGTAAAAAAAAAGAATTCAGTAAATGGTGTTAATTGGATTGAGAAGGTAGATTGAGTCTGGATTTCATTGAATCATAAAAGAAATTTATACTATGTTGCGAATTTAGTGAAAGTTTTAAAAACAAATGGTTGTAATTCTTTTTTTTAGAAAGATGATGTTACATTCCATAGCCCAGTGAACAGAGCAGACTTTGCTTACCTGGCAGACTTGGGTTCAGTTTTGACTCTGATACTTAGTAGCTATAAGGCCTTGAGCAAGTAAATAACTTAAATACTTTTTCTCATCTCGGAAGAATTGTTGTAAAGATTGGAGGTAATGTTTGAAGAGTTCCTATTACAGTACCTGTCAGTAAAGTGGGTACCCAATTACATAGTACTAGAAAAAAAAATGTGTGGAATAGCCATTATCCCTATTTTTAAAATTTTTTTTGTGTGTGTTAAATTTAAAATGTACACACAAGGAAGGAAAATATGATAAAGTTTCATGTAGCTTCAGTTAATAGCATTCTGTCAGTCCTGTTTCATCAATACCCATCCCCTGCCACCTTTGGTTTTTTTTACTCTTGTGTTTTCAAGTAAATTGTAAACATGTCATTTCACCTGTATATGTACTTCAGTGTGTTTTTAAACTTCCTTAACATTAATAACCACAATACCATTATACCTTTTAAACAATAATAATTATTTAATATCAGTTAATATCATTTCATGGAGGTCCTCAGGTTTGGATAACTATTATCCAAAACTGTCTTTAGTACTTTGTATCAGGGACCAAAAATCAATTCATTACATTTGACTCGTGTCTTTTAGGCTCTTTTAATTTATAATATTACTTTTGAAAAAACTAGATCATTTTGTTCTATAGAAGCCCCCAAATTCTGGATTTAGTTTGTATTATCACTGTGTCATTTTTACTTGTACTCTATCTTGTTTTCCTTGTAAATGAGTAGTTGGATCCTGAGGCTTGATTAGATTCAAATTCAATTATAGCAGAATATTGCATAGATGATACTGTCACTTGCATTGCATCACATCAGGAGCACATGCTGTCTCCCTTTTGTGGTGTTAATATTGATCACTAGATTCAGGTGTTGTTCATCTGATAATTTCATTTTAATTTTTGAATGAGCTTTTAATCTGAAAATTTTATCAGGCATACATCATTTTGCCTAGGTCCATTATTTTATTAGGTTCCAGAATGGTGATATTATAATTCTATCTTTTCCTCTACATTTATTAACTGAAATTTTATGTAAAAGAACATGCTCTACTCAATGGTTGGCAAACTCATTAGTCAACAGAGCCAAATATCAACAGTACAATGATTGAAATTTCTTTTGAGAGCCAAATTTTTTAAACTTAAACTATATAGTAGGTACATTCCTTATCGAGGTAGCTCCTGCACATGGTATTTTGTGGAAGAGCCACATGTGGCTCGTGAGCCACAGTTTGCCGACCACTGCCCTAACAATGATGGGATAAGAAGACATTGATGCCATAGCTAACTCCAGAGGTGGCCAGTGATGTTTTTGCTGTTATTATCTTTATGAACGTATGAATTTTTGTAAGCATTTCACGATCCTCAATACATTGTAGTTATTCCTTTTGGTGCACAAAGTTTTTTGGCTTTGACCAGCAGGAGCCCTTTCAAATCGGCTCTTGTATCCTTTCATTTTGATCCCAGGAGTCGTTGATAGCTTCATTGCTTTTTGGCCAAAAACAAATCCATCTTGTACATTTCTAGCCCAGATTGAAGTTGGCTATTCTTCAGGTAGTCTTGTTTTTTTTAAGATTTCAAATTCAGATTTAGGATTACAGTGTTTTGGATAATTTTTTTGGTTTAGTATTTTTACGTGCAAAAATGTTGGTTCATAATTACTTATTTGATTGATCCTAGTACTTATAATTATCAGTCATTATTAACAGTAAGACTTAATGTAATCAGCTTAGGAATTATTAGTGGTTTATTTTGTTATTAATATATATCCCTCAATGGATACTGGCAATATACAGTCAAAATAATGTGTTTTAAAGTAATATGAACTAATTGTTCTCAGTTAGTTACAACATCAACTTGATATATATAGTTGATTCTTGAATAACATGGGGGCTAGAAATGCAAAACCCTACATAGTTGAAAAATCCACATATAACTTTAGTCAGCCCTCCACGTCTGCAGAAAATATACTATCTTGAATCTGCAGATACAAATTGCAGATACAGAGGACTCATTATACCTTCATTTTCTGAAAATATATAGGCCCTGACCAGTTGACTCAGTTGTAGAGCATCCACCTAGCATGTAGATGTCCTAGGTTCGATTCCTGGTCAGGGCACATAGGAGAAGTGACCATTTGCTTCTCCACCCTCCCACCCCCCTCTTTGTTTCCTGCAGCCATGGCTCTATTGGTTCGAGCAAGTTGGCCCTGGGCACCGAGGATGGTTCTGTGGATCATCAGGCACTAAAAGTAATTCAGTTGCTAAGCAGTGAGCAGTGGCCCTAGAAGGGCAGATCATTGCCTGGTAGGGGGATTTCCAGGTGAATCCTGGTGGGGGCACATGGAGGAGTCTGCCTCCCCGTTCACTTAAAAAAAAACAAAAAGAAAAGGATATACAGGGGTTCCTCAGGTTAGGACAGTCTTGACATACAACGTTTCTAGTTTACAATGCCCACTCCCATAAAAACTTTAAAAAATTGAGACGTGAGTGTTTTGGCTTATGCCTTTAGCGTCGTACTTATGGACTACGTGGGCAAGCTATTGTAGTTTGGTTGTATGTGGCAGAAGAATACTCAGTATTTTTCTGTGGCTTGTGTTTTTATGTTCTAGATTATGATTTTACAAATATGTTAGGGTAGGTAAGTGTCTTAGGCTCAGGTGTGTTTCGACTTACACCAAAATTTGGCTTATGCCATTGTTGTAGGAACAGAACTTGGTTGTAACCCAAGGAACCCCTGTATATAAGCCTGACCAGGCGGTGGTGCAGTGGATGGTGTTGGCCTGGGATGCTGAGGACCCAGGTTCAAAACCCTGAGGTCACTGGCTTGAGTGCAGGGTTGTCAGCTTGAGCACGGGGTCACTGGGTCTGCTGGAGCTCTCCTGGTCAAGGCACATATGAGAAAGCAATCAAGGAACAATTAAGGTGCCACAACTATGAGTTGATGTTTCTCATCTCTCTCTCTCTTTCTCTCTCTCTCTTTGTGTTTCTGTATGTATGCGTGTGTGTTTGTGTCTTGCCAAAAAAAAAAGAAAGAAAATATGTAAGTGTAACTGCACAGTTCAAACTGTAGTAAAGTTGTTCAAGGGTCAGCTGTTTTGATATGCTTTCATTTTTTAGGTATTTCTTCTTAACAGGTAAGGAATAGTATTTAATTTGTGCCTCTTAAGAGTAAGTTTGAGTAGCTTTTCATATATTAGAGAAACACATTCCAAATAAACTAAAGATTTAAATGTAAAATAGAAATCGTATAAAGCATTTGTAAAAACAGGCTTCTCACACATTGCTGGTGGGAGTGTCATTTGGTACAATTCTCTAGAACGGGTCCAGAACCTATGGCTTGCGATGTGGCTCTTGATGGCTGCATCTGGCTCGCAGACAAATCTTTAATAAAAAAAATAATAATGTTAAAAATATAAAGCATTCTCATGTATTACAATCCATTCATTTCCTACCTCTCATGTTCATGGTTGAGGGTGGCTGGAGCCAATCACAGCTGTCCTCTGGGACAACACCAAATTTTTATTGGATAATGCATAAGGTACACGGGTCGTTGTATGGCTCTCACGGAATTACATATTAAAATAATGTGGTGTTCATGACTCTCTCAGCCAAAAAGGTGCCCGACCCCTGCTCTAGAGGGTATTGTGGCAGTAGTTATCAACATCTGCAATACACATGCTCTTTGATCCAGCAGGTTACTTTTAGGAATTAATCCTACTCAAAGACATGTACAAGGATGTTGATTTTAACAGCATTTTAATACCAGAAGCTTGCAAACAATGTATTTGTACATTTTCAGGGGGTAGACTGAATAATTTACAGTATTTCCATAAGTTTAAATACTTTGTAAATATTAAAAAGAATAAAGCAGCTTAACAGGCACTTACATGAATGGTCTCAAAAATATATTTACAGCCTGACCAGGCAGTGACTCAGTGGATAGAGTGTCGGACTGGGACACTGAGGACCCAGGTTTGAAACCCTGAGGTCGCCAGCTTGAGTGTGGGCTCATTTGGTTTGAGCAAGGGGTCACTCAGTCTACTGCAGCCCCTCAGTCAAGGCACATATGAGAAAGCAATCAATGAACAACTAAGGTGCCACAACTAGGAGTTGATGTTTCTCATCTGTCTCCCTGTCTGTCCCTCTCTCTGTCTCTCTGTCTCTGTCACACATACACACACACACAAAAATACATATATATATATATGTTGTTTTTTTTACAAAAAGCAAGGTACAGAACTCTGTAGTGTCCTCTATCAGTTGTGCTGCTGTTTCTTTAATCTTTTAATATGCATAGAATAATTCTGACAGGGTATATTAGAAACTTGTAATAAGCTATTGAGATAGGAGGGAAACTTACTTTTTACTATATACTCTATTTGTTGGAATTTGTAACATGTTCTACAAGTATTACCTTTCCTGGTTTCAAAAAATGTTTTAGTTATAGCTGTTAAATAAAAAGTAAGATTTCCCTGTTCTGACTATTCCTGTCCTCATCCCATCTCCATGCCTATTACCTATTATTAACAGTGATACTTTGTGTGCAAACAGATATTTACTCTTTTGCATCTTTTTAAATCATATATTTTGTAAATTCCATGTCATGTAATCTATCTCTTTTTTTAATGGCTTTTTTTAGTAGAGTATTATGTACAGGAAAATAAATTCATATGTACAGCTCCATGTAGCCACCATCCATGTCAATTAATAAATCATTTTCTACACCCCAGAAGCCCCTCTTTTACCTACTCCCAATCACTGCTCCTTCCCTTCTTTATTACTGAACTTTATATTGTTTTCTGTTTTTGTACTTTATATAAGGGACACATATGATATGATTTTTATGTGTGTTTGGCTTCCTTCACTCAATATATTACTTGTGAGGTTCATCCATGTTTGTAGCATAGGTCTTTTACTTTCATTGCTCTATAGCAGGGGTCGGAAACCTTTTTGGCTGATAGAGCCATGAACACCACATATTTTAAAATGTAATTTTATGAGAGCCATAAAATACCTGTGTACCTTACACATTATCCAATAAAAATTTGGTGTTGTCCCAGAGGACAGCTGTGATTGGCTCCAGCCACCTGCAACCATGAACATGAGCAGTAGGAAATGAATGGATTGTAATACATGAAAATGTTTTTTATATATATATATATATATATATATATATATATATATTTTTTTTTTTTTTTTTTTTTTTTTTTTTTTGTATTTTTCTGAAGCTGGAAACGGGGAGAGACAGTCAGACAGACTCCCACATGCGCCCGACCGGGATCCACCCAGCACGCCCACCAGGGGCGACGCTCTGCCCACCAGGGGGCAATGCTCTGCCCCTCCGGGGCGTCGCTCTGCCGCGACCAGAGCCACTCCAGCGCCTGGGGCAGAGGCCAAGGAGCCATCCCCAGCGCCCAGGCCATCTTTGCTCCAACGGAGCCTCGGCTGCGGGAGGGGAAGAGAGAGACAGAGAGGAAGGAGGGGGTGGGGGTGGAGAAGCAAATGGGCGCTTCTCCTATGTGCCCTGGCCGGGAATCGAACCCGGGTCCCCCGCACGCCAGGCCGACGCTCCACCGCTGAGCCAATTGGCCAGGGCCATGTTTTATATTTTTAACATTATTTTTTTTATTAAAGATTTGTCTGCGAGCCAGATGCAGCCATCAAAAGAGCCACATCTGGCTCGCGAGCCGTAGGTTCCCGACCCCTACTATACAGGGATCCTTGGGTTATGACACAATTTCATTCCTACAACAGTGATGTAAGCCGACTTTTGGTGTAAGTCTAAACACACCCTATCCTAAGTCGCTTACCTACCCTAACACAGTTGTAAAATCATAATCTAGAACATAATAACACAAGTAAGCCACAGAAAAATACTGAATATTCTTCCACCACATGCAACCAAACTAACTTGCCCACGTAGTCCATTAATATGACAGTAATGACAGAAGCCAAAACACATCTCAATTTTTTAAAGTTTTTATAGGAGTGAGCACCGTAAACTTAAAACATCATATGTCAAGACTAACGTAACCCAAGGGCCCTCTGTATGCTGTTTTGTGGGGGGGGTTCTTTGCAAAAGAAAGAGAGAAAGGAAGGCAGAGATATGAGAAGCATAAACTTATAATTGTGGTATTTTTAGTTGTTCATTGATTGCTTCTCATACGTGCCTTGACTGGGAGATTGAAGCAAGCTCATGGACCCTGGGCTCAAGCCAGCGACCTTGGGATCATGTCATTGAGCCCGCACTCAAGCTGACAACCTCAGGGTTTCAAAACCTGGGACCTCAGCATCCCAGGTCAATGCTCTATCCACTGCACCACTCCCGGTCACATTTATTGAAAGGACCATTCTTTCCCTGATGCTCTACAACACCACCTTTGTCATGCTGTATACCATATAGATGCGGATGTATTTCTAGATTCTATTCTGTTTCCTTGATCTGTTTTTCTACTCTATTCCTATCCAGTTTGTGCTACGCAGTCTCTTAAGTTTTGATATCTAGTAGAATAAGTTATCCAACTTTTCATTTCTCTTATTTCTCTTCAGAATCTTGGATCTTGGCTCTTTGCATATCTATATAATTTTAGAACCAACTTGTCAATTTCCACCAAAAAAATACTTGTGGAGATACTGATTGTGATTGCCTTTAAGCTCCCGGTTAGTGTATCCTTCATTTATTTACATTTGCTTTAACTTCTTAGTGTAGTAGTTTTATGTATCTTTTTAAAATTTATTCCTAGGTATATGTTTCTTCTGTTTTCTAGTTTACTAATTTCCTTCAGCTTTGTGGAATCTGCTATTTGACCCTGTCCATTGCATTCTTTTTAAATTAAATTTATTAGGGTAATATTGGTTAATAGCATTATGTAAGTTTCAGGTATACAACTTCATAGTACATCTATATATTTCCGTTCGTGCTCGCCATCCAAAGTCTAGTTTTCTTCTGTCACCATGTATTTGACCCCCTTTACCCTGTTCATACTGCCCCCACTCCCTTTCTGCTTAGGTAACCACAGTACTGTTGTCTGTCAGCCTGAGTTTGTTTTGTTCTTTTGTTGCTTTTTGTTTTATATCCCACATGTGAGTGAAATCATGTGGTTCTTGTCCTTCTCTATCTGATTTATTTCACTTAGCATGATACTGAAGATGCTCTATATTGTTGCAAATGGCAGTATGTCATCTTTTTCATGGTTGAGTAGTATTTCCTTGTAGTATGTACCACATCTGTATGTCTTCTTCAGGTTCAACAGTGGCTTACAGTTTTTTTGTATATAGGTTCTTCACTTCCTTTAAGTTTACTCTTAGGTTTTTGAAACTATAAATTGGATTGTTTTCTTATATTTTGTTGTTAATATATAGGAACACAGCAGATTTTTGTATTTTGATTTTGTATTCTGCAATTTTACTGTATTTATTTCTAATAATCTTTGGATGGAATATTTAGGGGTTTTTGTATACAGAATCCTGTCATCTACAAATAGTGACAAATGTACTTCTTTGTTACCTATTTGGATGCTTTGTAATTTTTTCTTGCCTGATTGCTCTGTCTAGAACTTTTAGTACTATGTTGAATAACAGTGGTGAAAGTGGGCATCCTTGTCTTGTTCTTGATCTTAGAGGAAGAGCTTTTATTTATTCATTGATTATATTAGCTGAAAGTTTGCCATATATGGCCCTTACCATGTTAGGTATTTTTCTTCTATTTCCACTTTATTGAGTGTTCTTTATCATAAATGGGTGTTGTATCTTGTCATGTTTTTTCTGTTATCTATTGATATGATCATATGAGTTTTATCCTTCATTTAGTTGTGATGTGTCACATCAACTGATTTGCATATATTGAGCTATCCTTGTGTCTCTGGAATGAACCCCATTTGAATGTGTTGTATTTTCTTTTTTATGTATTATTGTATTTGATTTGGTGGTATTTTGTTTAGCATTTTTTAAAATTTAAGTGAAAGGCAGGGAGGCAGAAACAGACTCCTGCATGTGTCTAACTAGTATCCACCCGGCAAGCCTCTTACAGGGCGATGCTCTGCCTGTCTGGGCCACTGCTCCATTGCTCAGTAACTGAGCTATTTTAGTGTCTGCTGTGAGGCCATGGAGCCATCCTCAGTGCCTGGGGCCAACTTTGCTCGAACCATTGGAACCATGGCTGTGGAAGAGGAAGAGAGAAGGGGATGGGGAAGGGGTAGAGAAGCAGATGGTCGCTTCTCCTGTGTTCCCTGACTGAGAATCAAACCTAGCACCTCCACACACTGGGCTAACACTCTACCACTGAGCCAACTGGCCAGGGCCTTGTTTAGCATTTTCGCATCTATGTTCATCAGATGTATTGGTCTGTTATTTTCTTTTTGCGCGTGTGTTGTCCTTGACTGGTTTTGATATTAGGATAATGTGGCCCTTGTGAAATGAGTTAGAAAATATTCCCTCTTCAATTTTTTGGAAGAGTTTGAGAAGGATGGATATTAAATCTTCTTTGAATATTTGTCCAAATTACTAGTAAAGCTGTCCAGTCCTGGACTTTTTGTGGGAGGGTGGTTAACGTCTGTTTCAGTTTTCTTACTGTTCAATCCATTTAGGTTTTCCAATTCTTCATGATTCAGTCTAGGAAGATTATATATTACTAAGAAGTCCATTTCTTCTAGATGATCAAATTTGTTAGTGTAGTCTTTCATAGCATTGTTGAATAATCCTTTGTATTTCTGTGGTGTGTGTTGTAACTTCTCTTTCATTTCAGATTTTGAGTGGTTTTCTTTTTCTAAGTGAAACTAGCCAGAGACTTGTCAATTTTATTTATATTTTCAAAGAACAAGCTCTTTGTTTCACTGATTTTTTTCTGTTGTCTTTTTGTTTTCTATTTGACTCAATTTGACTCTAATTTGTATATCATTCTATGCTTTTTGGGCTTTGTTCCTCTTTCTCTAGTTTTTTAAGATATCATGTTAGATTGTATATTTGAGACTTTTCTTGTTTCTTGAGGTAGGCCTGTAATGCTATAAGCTTCCCTCTTAGATCTACTTTAGGTATATTCCCCCAATTTTTTTTAAGTGAAAGGGGGGGAGATAATGAGACAGACTTCCACATGTGCCTCAACTGGGTTCCACCCAGCAACTACTGTCTTGGGCTAGTGCTGGAATCAGTCAAGCTATTTTTAGTGCCTGAGTCTGACATACTCAGACCAAATGAGCTATCCTCAGTGCCCGGAGCCAATGCTCAAACCAGTCAAGCCACTGGCCATACATATAAGGGAAAAAAGAGGGAGTGGGAAGGGGAGAGAAGCAGGTGGTCACTTCTCTTGTATGTCCTGATTGTGAATCAAACTTGGACGTCCATATACCAAGCTGAAGCTTGATCCACTGAACCAACCAGCCAGAGCCCATCCCCCAAATTTTGATATGTCATTCTGTCATTGTTATTTGTCTCTATGTATCTTTTTTTTAATGTTTATTGTATTGACTTTAGAGAGCAAGAGAGAGACAGGAACATTGATCTGCTCCTATATGTGCCCTAACTGGAAATTGAACCAGCAACCTCAGCACTTTGGAACAATGCTCTAACCAACTGAGCTATGTAGCCAGGGCTCTATGTGTATGATCTCTTATTTCTTCTTGACCTAGTATGTTCAATAGCATGCTGTTTGATCTCCGTGTATTTGTTGTATTCTAGCTTTCTTCTTGTAGTTAATTTCCAGTTGCATATCGTTGTATTTGGAAATGTGCTTGGTGTTATTTCTATCTTCTTAAATTTATTGAGACTGCTTTCATGCCCCAACATATCTGTCCTTGAGAATGTTATGTGTTTACTTGAGAAGAATGTGTATTTGATTGTTTTAGGATCGAAAGCTTTGTAAATATTATGTCCATTTGGTTTAATGCACCATTTAAGGCCAATATTTCCTTACTGACTTTCCATTTTAGATGATCTATCCATTGCTGTCAATGAGGTATTCAGGTTTCCTACTATAACTGTATTTTTGTTTCTCCCTTCAGGTTCATTAATAATTGCTTTATATATTTTGGTGCTCCCAGGTTGGCTGTGTACATATTGATGTGTTATGTCTTCTTGAAGACTTATCCCCTTTTTCATTATAAATCTTGTTACTTTTTTATCTTGAAATCTATTTTGTCTGTTTTAAGTATAACTTTACCTTCTTTTCTCTGAATGCCATTTCCTTGGAGTATCATCTTCCACGCCTTCACTTTGAACCTGTGTTTGCCTTTGTAGATAGATGAGATGGATCTCCTGAAGGCAACATATAGTTAATTGGGTCTTGTTTTTTAACCCATTTTGCTGCTTTGTGCCTTTGGTTTGGTGAGTTCAGTCCATTTACATTTAGGGTGATTACTGATATTTGAAGACTATTATAGCCATTTTGTCTTTTGTTTTCTGGTTGCTCTGTATCTCCATTATTTCTTTTCCCTTGTGTGTCTGCTATTTTAGTTTGGTGGTGGTTTACGATTTTTTCCCCGTTTCCTCTTTTGTTGTTACATGACTTAGCTCTAGATTTTTGTTTTTTGGTTACCATTAGGTTTACGTTAAAAAATGTTTCACATATACAGTAGTTCTTTTCCTTCTGATTGCATTTTATCTTTATTCACCTGTGCAGGTTCAGTCCCTTCCCCCTCTCTTTATGCCGTGTGTTCATATCCCAATTGCAGAAGTTAGTCTTTTTCAATGACTTTTCTCCCTTTAATCTTTTTTTTTTTTTTTTTACAGAGAGAGAGTCAGAGAGAGGGATAGACAGGGACAGACAGACAAGAACGGAGAGATGAGAAGCATCAATCATTAGTTTTTCGTTGTGCATTGTGACACCTTAGTTGTTCATTGATTGCTTTCTCATATGTGCCTTGACTGGGAGGCTACAGCAGAGCAAGTGACCCCTTGCTCAAGCCAGCGACTTTGGGCTTCAAGCCAGCGACCCTTGGGCTCAAGCTGGTGAGCCCGTGCTCAAGCTGGCGATCTCAGAGTTTTGAACCTGGGTCCTCTGCGTCCCGGTCCGATGCTCTATTCATTGCGCCACCACCTGGTCAGGCTCTTTTGTGTCTGGCATAGAAAGTTGTTTTCTTCCCTATGTTATTTAACAATTCATCTATTGTTTTCTAGTTCTTTTGTTAAACTTTTTTACATGTAAATTGTTATTACATCTGGATTATGTGTGCAGGTATACTCTATGGAGTAAAGATATAACATTTTCCCCCCTAAGTGTTGAACCCAGGTTGACTTCAACCTTAGCAAACCATTAAAACCACTTTGGCACTTTGTTAAAAACACAAGATGTGAGGCTTCCGCCTTTTTTTTTTTTTCAGATGACTGTCCTTTCTTGTTTTTCACCTGAGAGTAACATTAAAAAAACCATTATTTTTTTTTTTTTTTAATTTTTATTTATTCATTTTAGAGAGGAGAGAGAGAGAGAGAGAGGAGAGAGAGACAGAGAGAGAGAGAAGGGGGGAGGAGCTGGAAGCATCAACTCCCATATGTGCCTTGACCAGGCAAGCCCAGGGTTTCGAACTGGCGACCTCAACATTTCCAGGTCGACGCTTTATCCACTGCGCCAGCACAGGTCAGGCCAAAAAAACCATTATTGATTTTAGCATTTTGCTCAAAGTCATTCTGAGCCTTGGGTTTCCTGATATTAGTCTTCCTTAGGGAACAGTTCTGCTGTTTTACCACCTAGCTTTGATTTTTAAATCTTTTTCTTTTTTTTGAACTTTAATTAAGCACTCTTGTCTCCCTGTTTGTGCTTACTGATGCAGAGTAAGAAATCACTAGAAGCCTGACCTGTGGTGGCGCAGTGGATAAAGTGTTGACCTGAAACGCTGAGGTCGCTGGTTTGAAACCCTGGGCTTGCATGGTCAAGGCACATTTGGGAGTTGTTACTTCGTGCTCCTACCCCTGCTCTTTCTCTTTCTCTCTCCTCTCTCTCTGAAAATGAATAAAAATCTAAAAAAAATAAGCTTCTCAGTAGGAAAAATTGATAGTTTAGTATCTTCATAATGAGAATGAAGACTTATTTGCAGAGTGCTTCTCTTTGTCAGTTACTTTGCTGCTAGGTTCCTTTGAAGGAGGCAAAGATGAAGGACACAATCTTTGCTGTAAGGGACTACCTTGTAGAAGAGACAGGTATATGGATAATTCTCATGTAACAATAAGTACCATAGGTGTTGTAAAAGTTATTAGCATCATACATATTTTAAAAATTAAAGTGCCTGACCAGGAGGTGGTACAGTGGATAAAGTGTCAGCCTGGGATGTTGAGGACCCAGGTTTGAGACCCCGAGGTCACTGGCTTGAGTGTGGGCTCATCTGGCTTGAGTGCAGGCTCACCAGCTTGAGCATGGGGTTGCCAGCTTGAATGTGGGATCATAGACATGACCCCATGGTCACTGGCTTGAGCCCAAAGGTAGCTGGCATGAAGCCCAAGGTCACTGATTTGAGCAAGGAGTCACTAACTTGGCTGGAGCCTCCCTGTCAAGGCACATATGAGAAAGTAATCAATGAACAACTAAGGTGCTGCAACGAAGAATTGATGCTTCTCATCTCTCTCCCTTTTTGTCTGTCCCTCTCTCTGTCTCACTTAAAAAAATATATAAAATGAAAACTTAATGAAAGCAAGACTAATTAATTAGTGTAAAGCTTATCTTCACTGGAACAGTTTTTCTTTTTTTTTTTTAGTGAGAGATACACAAACGAGAAGTATCAACTCATACTTGTGGTACTGTAATTGTTCATCGATTGTTTCTCATACATTCTTTGACAGGGATTGGGGGCTCCAGCCAAGCCAGTGAACTTGGGCCATGCCAGCAACCATGGGGTCATGTCTGTGATCCCACGCTCAAGCTGGTTTGGCTTATGCTCAAGCCAACAACCTCGGAGTTTCAAATATGGGTCCTCAGCATCCCAGGTCAATGCTCCGTCCATTGAGCCACCACTTGGTCAGGCTTCACTGGAACAGTTTCTTACTTTACTTTGATCATTTCCATAGACAATATAGAGTTAATGTATGCATCATAGCTCTAAACCATAATTGAATGTAAAGTTTCACTTTTTAATATATGCAAAAAGTACTTTAATTCCTTCTACATTTATTAGTTAGCATTCTATTACTTTTTCACACTTTTTTATCCCATACTTACCTAATATTGGTAATTGACTTTCTTTTCAGGAGCCTTCTTCACAAAGAACTATGTATTTTTAGTCATAAGGAGACTTTATATGCAGTATGAGTAGAACACACAATTATATTGAAGGTTGAATGCTAAACTATCAACTAGCATCAATCATGTTGCTTTTGTTTGACTTTTAGCTATGGAAGAGAAGTGGTCCCGGTTCATCACCCTTTTCCAGCCCGGCCTCATCCCGCTCCCAGACACCAGAGAGACCAGCAAAGAAAATAAGGTAATCAGTTATTATTTGCTCTGTGGATTATTGGTCAGGAAAGGAGGGAAATTTACTTGGCACTTAAGCTTTTCTGTAACTCTTAATTTGGAGAATCAAATAAATTAACATCTAGAAGGACTGTGAAGTACCCACCAGAATTGGCTCCCATTACTCACAGTTCTTGATGCACTGACTGTAGGGGCCTCTGGTTCTCTTCTATTGCATGAGTGACCCAGTATAAGAGTAGAATAGAGTGAACAGAGTGAATAATGTCAGTGAGCAGTAGACTTCATGTTCTGGACCTCAGCTGATCTGCTGGGTCTACCTACAATTGACTAGAATGCCACTCTCTTAGGGATTATATCTGTGACTAAAACTCTCAGTGATGTGGCAGATTGTAAGTAAGGTTTTGAACAGGCGTCCCCAAACTACGGGCCGCATGTGGCCCCCTGAGGCCATTTATCTGTGCCCCCCCCCCCCCGCTGCACTTCTGGAAGGGGCACCTCTTTCATTGGTGGTCAGTGAGAGGAGCACTGTATGTGGTGGCCCTCCTACGGTCTGAGGGACAGTGAACTGGCCCCCTGTGTAAAAAGTTTGGGGACCCCTGGTTTTGAAGATAGTTGTTTGTGCTTGTTTTAAGACAGTGGCTTCTCTGGTTTCCATGAACTACTTCTCTTCATTTCTGTAGGAATTTTCTTTTGACTTATTTGATTTTTATTTTTGTCCTGGCGTACTGAGATCTCAAATCATGGTTGTTTAGACTTTGGCCAGTGGTAGTTAGGACAGTATAAGTTATTCAGTATTTGTTGTCAGGAGGTCTCTCTAAACTTAATTCTGTTTTTCTCTTACAGAGAAGAGGAACTTTCTCATCATTCTAGTTCTTCAACTCCATTAGTAACTGACAAGGAGTCCCAGGGAGAAAAGGGTAGGTTGATAAACACACAAGAGTAGCTGTGGTCAAAGTGTTTAAGAAGGAGATATAGACTACTACCTACTTGAAACACGCTTTTGGCATTGCTGTATAGAGGCTCCAGTAGATACAGAGACAGAAGTTCCTGTCTTCAGAGGTTTGTAGTCAAGTAAGGAAAAAGGTGACAAAATCAAATACAGTATACCATGGGATAGGGATAAGCTTAGGTTGAGGTATCTGTGAACAATCCACAAATTATTGTCTAGCAGTTGCATGCATGCATCTGGATTAAATCTCTTTTTATATCCTCTTGACTATTAGACATAATCTTGTAAGCAGAATCCAAGAGCCCAAACCATGGAAGATAAAAATCTTTCAGAGATACCCAGTGAAAATTCAGTGTTAATAACCAGGTGGATAAATAATACATACACCTATATGCATTTTTGGAAGGGAAGGAAGAAGACTGTATTTCTTTTTTTAGTTGTAGATACAACCACATGGAAGAAACAGAACTTGCAGAACTCCCCAGCTACACCTGGCAGCTCTGGGCAGCGTAAAAGGAAGATTCAGCTGCTGCCCTCCAGGCGAGGGGACCAGCTGACTTTGGTATGGTCCTGTCCATCTACCCCTGCCCACTCCCACTTAGCGCTTCTAAGCCTTAAGAAGGCTAAATACGGGTTTCTTCCAGTTTCTCTGGTTAACTCGACTTCTCCTTTTTCTCTTGGGTAGCCTCCACCTCCCCAGCTTGGTTATTCAGTTACTGCTGAGGACCTAGACTTGGAAAAGAAAGCTTCTTTACAATGGTTTAACAAGGTTTTGGAAGATAAGACTGGTAAGAGATAAAGATCTTTCACACTCTGAAGAGGATTTGTTTTCTTTGGTTTTATTTTGGTTTTTCTCATCTGAGAAATCCATTTGGGCCTAAGTAGAATTTGGAGAACAGTGAGCACTGAGGGTAACGGGAAGCATTTCTAAGTGAGTTATACTGAGACCCTGAGCATCCCCATTCCCCATGATATGCCACTGGAAGTAATTTCCAAACCAGGGAGGACAATTGAATCTTCTCTTTCTTCCTTAGATGCTGCCTCGAGCTCTGTCACTGACAACCCACCAACCACTCAGGCTTCCGTTACTTTTACCCTGCCTACTGTTGGGGCTGGTCCCTCCCCCACCTCTCTCCCAGCCCCCAGCACTAACCCACTGTTGGAGAGTTTGAAAAAGATGCAGAATTCCCCAAGTCTACCATCCTTCCCAGGTGAGTGGGAGAGTTTCCCTTAGAGCACATAATGACATCATCAACCTTCATTGAGGTTGAAGTAAAAGCATTATGCCTGTCAGTCACTACAGATTTTAAGGATTGAAACTATTCTGGCTGACCAGACCTGACCTGATACACATTTAAGAGCGTCAGCATTCTATAATCAGGAAATTTTAGGGAAGGGGAGCTGGAACACTTAAAGCTGGGAAAGAAAGCTTAGTTTTAGTAATCAAATGGCTCTTGATTTGAAACCCAGTTCCTTAGCTGCTCTGAAAAATGAAAACAGTGCTTACCTCATGAAGTATGGCTGAAGTGTAAATGTGATTATACAGTTAAGATGTCTTAACACATGCTTATTAGACCACAGGCACAAGATAATATTTTAATTACTTTCCCTCTAGGTTCAAAGGGTCTGTTGACTGTTCCAGTCCCTTGCCTTCATGGCACTGCATATATACACACTCCTGTTAGTGCACTTTATCATGCAGTAGTATATGTTAGCATGAGCCTGTCCCAGGGCTCAAGGGCAGAGACTCTCTCATTCGTAGTTATATGCTCTGCACTTAGCATGTGGTAGGCCAATATAATGAATCTATGTTAGGTGAATAAGGTATAGCTCGTTTATTAATTGTACTTGCTCGGGTGATTGGATCTTCCTTAGCTTCCACACATTTAGCCCCAATTAGGGCAGCTTTTATCCCCTTCTATTTTCATTATGATCTATGAAGGGTAGAAATGTTGAACACTTCCTTGATTTTAAGGAATGAATACTTTAAAGGTTTGTGGTATAGATTTAGTCATATTTGTTAACTGAAATACCCGACGCTGTGCTGGGCAGAGGGAGGATGTAGAAGCATCATCACATATGACAGTGTCATCACATTGGAGGTACTCAGAATTCACTTTCTCTGCTTTTCTCCCCAGAATCAGGTGGAGTGGCAACCACTGAGGCCCATTCGCCTCCGAAGACACCCAGCCTTTTGGGCCCTCTTGGCTCTCCACAGTCAGCACCCCTTCCAAGCACCTCCTCAGACTCCAAGTCCACGGTCACTTTCTTGGGGTTGACCCCTACTTCTTCCACGATACCAGTCACTGACACCAAATCACTTCTGTCTTCTCAGGCTGAAACATCTGCCCCATCCCAAGCCCTCGCTGCCCCACCCCCCACCCCCAAGCAAAGTATTCTGTTTGGAATGCTGAGCACTCCACCTGCTAACCCTTCTGCCTCTGCAGCTCCTGCTGTGTCTTCAGCATCTCCCGTGTTCAAGCCCATTTTTGAGACCCCGCCTAAGAGCGAGAATGAGGGCCCCGTGCCATGTAGCCCTTCCAAGGCCACAACTGCAGCATCTTCCAGCTCCACCCTCCCCACTCCTGCCAGCACCTCACCTCCTACTTTCAAGCCTGTTTTTGGCAACATGGGGCCACCTACATCTGTGCCCATGCCAACTCCCTTCTTCAATCAAACAACTACTCCAGCCACAACCACAAACGCCCCTCTCTTCACTAGCCAGGCCAGTGCCACCTCAGCACTGGCTTCCATGGCCACAGCCAGCACCTCTGCAGACTCGGCCGCAAAGCCTGCCTTTGGCTTTGGTGTGAGCAGTGTGGCCAGCAGCATGGGCAGCATGACGAGCACCACCACTTCCACCTCCCAGCCTTTCCTTTTCGGGAATCCCCCTGCCTCTGGTGCCAGCTTTACCCCAGCCATAGACTCCATATTCCAGTTTAGCAAGCTTCCTACCATGCCTGCTTCAACAACTGTCACCACCTTTGGCCAGTCTCTACCCAGTGCCGTGCAGACTGCCGCCAGCGGCAGCGCCACCAGCTTTAGCGGTTTTGGTGGCGCCCTTACCACCTCAGCCCCGGTCACCACCAGCCAGCCTACCCTGACGTTCAATAGCACTACCACCCCAGCATTCAACATTCCCTTTGGCTCAGGCACCAAGGCCCCTCTCCCATCATATCCAGGAGCCAACCCCCAGCCTGCATTTGGGGCCACTGATGGGCAGCAACCAGGGGCTACCAAGCCGACCCTTGCCCCCAGCTTTGGCAGTTCTTTCACTTTTGGAAACTCTGCATCCCCAGCCCCGACTGCAACTCCAGTGCCAGCCCCAACCCAGCCAGCCTTTGGCAGCACTGCACAGTCAGCTTTTGGTAGTTTGAAGCCCACAGCCTCTGCCTTTGGCACCCCTGCCAGCACCCAGCCAGCCTTTGGTGGCACCACAGCTGTTTTCCCCTTCGGTGCAGCCACCACATCTGGCTTTGGAGCTACAACCCAGACCACCAGCAGCGGGACCAGTAGCTCAGTGTTTGGCAGCACAGCACCATCACTTTTCACTTTTGGGAGCTCAGCAGCCCCGGCTGGCAGCGGGGGTTTTGGGATCAATGTGGCTACCCCAGGCACCAGCTCTACTTCTGGAGGATTCTGCTTTGGAGGAGGACAGAGTGGGACCACTGGCAGCACAGCCCCCTTTGGGGGGAGCTTGAGTCAGAACACACTGGGTGCTCCCAGCCAGAGCACAGCATTTGCCTTCAACGTGGCCAGCACGCCTGAGAGCAAGCCTGTGTTTGGAGGTGAGACTAGGAATTGATTGGTCTGTTGTACCAGGCACTGTATTAAGTGCCAGCATAGTCTCCACTCTTACAGAGCTTCACATTAGTATTGTGAAGAGACAGGCATTAAATATATATATACAGTGTCAGGTAGCGATAAATATCTTTCTGTGTGTGTATGACAGAGACAGAGATAGTGGGACAGATAGGGACAGACAGGAAGAGAGATGAGAAGCATCAATTCTTCGTTGCGGCACCTTAGTTCATTGATTACTTTCTCATATGTGCCTTGACCAGGGGGCTACAGCAGACAGAGTGACCCTGGTCAGGCACGATAAATATCTTGATAAAATTAAAATATGTAAATTAACTGGAGGAGCTATTTAGGTAGTCAAGGAAGGCCTTTCTGAGGAAATAGATTTAAGCCAGGTATTTGTGACCAAAAGGGGTTGTGAGTATAGGGGTTAGGGGTGTGTGAGCTTTGCAGGCATGGGATAGCTACTGAAGAGGCCCAAAGACAAGCCTGATACGAACAGAAAAGCAAGGTGAGGCTGGAAGTTAAAAAATGTAACTAGTGTAAAAAGTCATTGAGAGGCAGGCAGTTAAGATCATTCATGGCCAGGCTTAAATGTTTGGGCTTTTTTTTTTTTTTTTTTTTTTTTTGTATTTTTCTGAAGCTGGAAACGGGGAGAGACAGTCAGACAGACTCCCGCATGCGCCCGACCGGGATCCACCCGGCACGCCCCTGATGCTCTGCCCCTCCAGGGCGTCGCTCTGCCACGACCAGAGATGCTCTGCCCCTCCAGGGCGTCGCTCTGCCGTGACCAGAGCCACTCTAGCGCCTGGGGCAGAGGCCAAGGAGCCATCCCCAGCGCCCGGGCCATCCTCGCTCCAATGGAGCCCTGGCTGCGGGAGGGGAAGAGAGAGACAGAGAGGAAGGGGGGGGTGGAGAAGCAAATGGGCGCCTCTCCTGTGTGCCCTGGCCGGGAATCGAATCCGGGTCCCCCGCACGCCAGGCCGACGCTCTACCGCTGAGCCAACCGGCCAGGGCCTGTTTGGGCTTTTTAAAGTGCTAAGGGAAATTACTACAGAATTTCAAACAGAAGAATGAAGTGATCTGACTTGCCATGTGAAAGATGAATTAGGAATTTCAATCCTGATAGCTTCTATTTCATTAAATATAAACAATCTTGGGAGATTAGGGTAAATTATGTACAAAGTAGGGCCTCTTAAAATAGTCATTTTGGAGAGTGGAGAGGAACATAATGAGAAAGTGCAGTAGAATTGCCAGGCACTTTGGAAGGCTGGAAAGTTGTTATGAATTTAAAGTGAGGCCAGTTAGCTCTGTTGTTTTTCTCCAGCAACATTCAGTCATTCATGTGTAGACTAAAATTAATTGGATAGCTGGTAAAAATCCAACCTGTTTAAACTCAAGCAAAATAGCAGGAGGGGCAGTGAATTTGGAGGTTTTGTTGAGACAAAGGAAATACAGGACTACTAGAAATGGAGCTGTAAGGAGGAGTGCAGTAGTTGCAATTAAGATCTGGGTGCTAGCCCTGGCCGGTTGGCTCAGCAGTAGAGCATCAGCCTGGTGTGTGGAAGTCCTGGGTTCAATTCCCGGCCAGGGCACACAAGAGAAGTGCCCATCTGCTTTTCCACCTTGCCCCCTCTCCTTCCTCTCTGTCTCTCTTCCCCTCTCGAAGCCAGGGCTCCATTGGTGCAAAGTTGGCCCGGGCACTGAGGACAGCTCCATGGCTTCTGCCTCAGGCACTAGAATGGCTCCAGTGTCCACAAAGCGATGCCCTAGATGGGCAGAGCATCGCCCCCTAGTGGGCATGCCAGTGGATCACGGTCAGATGCATGCAGGAGTCTGACTGTTTCCCCGCTTCTAACTTCTGAAAAAATACAAAAAAAAAAAAAAGATCTGGGTACCAGAGCAGTTCTTGGTGGTAAGAAGGTGTGACCATAGGAGTGGGTGGTAAGACTGGATAGAGGAATAGATTGGAGGGGCAAGGCCAGGGCCTCAAGGAGCAAAAATAATGCCTATACCACATCAGGCTGAGAGAAGGCAGCCTTTCCTGCAAAGGGCTGTAGGGAAAGTGTCTGTACTGGGCATCAGGATTTGGTGAAGGCAAGGGAGTTTGCTGTTGACTGGGTTCCACTAGGGCCCACCCCGTGGGCAGACTAGGGGACCGACAGGGTAGATGGGAGTGGTGGTGAGTTTGGTGGAAGGCTCGGGTTTCTGGAGTGGAGGGTTCAGGTAAACAGAAGAGGCATAACATGATTAGTCCTGGTAGAAGAGAAGGTACCTGGACAAGCTAGACGGTGGGGGTCCACTGAGTGTCCCCCTCTGGCACTGAAGCTCTTTATCTGCTGCAGGACAGTAGTTAGCATGCTAGGAGACAGGTAGGTCACCTGGAGCACCAGCTGTTAAGACTTCATTATCCTGTGCAATTCCTTTCAGTGGATGAACCAGAACAGTGGTTGAGGGCTAAGGTGTCCTATGGGGAGTGCCCCTGTGGAGAGCAGGTCTTGCAAGGTTCATTACCCACTGCCTAATGCGCTCCACTCACCAGCCTAGTCTGTACCTTTCTCTGCTCTCTCTCCATTCTAGGTTCCTCCACACCCTCCTTTGGTCAGAACACCCCTGCCCCTGGGGTGGGCACATCAGGCAGCAACCTCTCCTTTGGGGCATCCTCAACACCCACCCAAGGCTTTGTTGGAGTCCCACCTTTCGGTAAGCTTGGCAAGTCTCTGTTGCCCGCATGACCTGCTTATTCCTCAAAAGGAGGGGGCGGGGTGGGAGGCGGGGCTGGCAGGTTCCTGGCTTTCTGAGTCCTATCTGGAGAAGATCAGGTGGTCAGGCTGAGAGTCCAGCAGAGAGCAGAGGAGCTTTTTTGGGCAGAATTTCCTGGATCATTGGAAAGCCAGGAACAAAGGCCTTCGTGGACCTCTCCCAGACCGATTCTGGGGTTTTGTGTTTTCAGTAGGCGCCTGCCTTAAAGTAATTGATACAGTTTGGGAAGCCCTGTTCAAGCCCCTAGAGCAGGGGTCTCAAACTCGCGGGCCGCATGCAGCCCGCCGAACAATTTTGTACTGATTTTTTTTTTTTTTCAACTGCAGTGAGAAAAGTGTTGCGTAACAGTTGCCTTTTGTAGACCTAGTGCGGCCCGCCAAACGGCTGTGATCTTGCTCTGCGCCCCACATGCTGAGTTGAGTTTGAGACCCCTGCCCTAGAGAGAGGTCTGTTGGCATAGCCTTCCAGAGATTAGGGCACCCAAAGAAGTGTTCTCAGGTAGCTGCCCTGATTAGATTTTGTTGAATCTTTCCAGGATCGGCGGCCCCTTCATTTTCCATTGGTGCAGGATCCAAGACCCCAGGGGCACGACAGCGACTGCAGGCCCGAAGGCAGCATAC
Organism: Saccopteryx leptura; assembly: GCF_036850995.1. Lineage (NCBI taxonomy): Eukaryota > Metazoa > Chordata > Mammalia > Chiroptera > Emballonuridae > Saccopteryx > Saccopteryx leptura. The sequence continues at coordinate 191,687,635 of NC_089506.1, forward strand.
CCGCAAGAAATAATCTGTCCCTTGCCTCCATTCCCCCCACCTCCTGCCCAAATCTGGACTTTGGCACCTGCTAGGAAGAGCCTCTAGCCCATCTAATTCCGTGAAGCAAACCTACCCCAGACCTCTGGCTTCAGCCACCAGGGAGATAGTGTAGCCTTGGAGGCCATTTCCCTCTAAGGAAGCTGAAGCCTCAGGCCTCTTGGGGGAGGGGCAGGCACGATGTGGCAGGGCAGAAGCCTGATACCTTTACTTGAACAGTTCCACTGGTGAGGCTGGAGAGAACTAAAGAAACATCTGTACATATTGTCCACTTACTTCCCTGACTTGTTTAGTGTATAAGCTTAGTCAGGCGGCCTCGCTTCCCGCCTTTTCCCCAGAGCTATATAGCTGTAGGGTAGCAGGCAGCGCCAGAGCCCTGCCCACACCTCCCCCTCTCATGAATTTGATGGGATTAGAGGAGGTGGATTATCCCTAAAGCTTTACCTTGCTTGGCTTGGCTATATCAAGTGGTTCTCTAGTCCCTTTAGGGGACTGTTACCCCATTTCTTGCTGCTTTGTCCCTCAACTGGTTCCATGCAGGATCTATTCCAAGCTTTGCCTTGAAGACCCCAGTGGATGCTGTTCCTGCTGTTTCACTTTCTCCTGCCAAGTCTGAGTCAGTGTTTTGTCCCCAACCCTATCTGCCAGTTTGGCCCGTAAAAGCTTGGTGGCTCAAGACTGTTAGCCTGGCAGATCCAGGGGCGATCCCTCACTCGAGGGACAGAAGCTCTTGGAGTAGGCAGGATGCCCACCGCTTTCAGCTGCTTCCTCGCCCACCCTTCCTGCTGGCCTCATTGGGCATGTCTGCCTCTCCAGGATTGTATGTTTAAAGCCTTGTCCTGTGTAGCTTTGTCTGATGCTCATGTCTATTACTCTTTGAATCGAGTTTGGAGGAATAATTGAATTGTATGAGTGGCGGCATGTTGGTAGTGCCGGACTTAACTGTTTCAAGTTTCTGGGACTTTAGCTAATTGAATGTGGAAAGTAGCACCACTTTACAGCTACAAGTGCCAACTCCTGGATTTTCAAATGGTGTTTTGACTTTAAGGGCTGGCAGCCCAGGAGGATAGGGCCAAGGGGAAGCAAAGACCTCTTCCCTCTGCTGTTTCTCTCCTACTTACCTGACTTCACAAGAGGTTAGATCACCCCTAGCATATGTTAGAAAACCTAAATTAATAAACCATACTTTAAAATTCTTAGTCTCTCACCTCTACCCCAAACAAGACTTCCAACCTTTCTTTTCTTCTTTTGTTCTGAAACTGAGTACCCAGGCCTAAGAGCCTTGCTGCCATGCCCATCCTCTTTGGGAGAAGTATGAATGTGTGTGTCTAAATTAAAAGAAAAAAATATTTAAACATTTTTTAACAAAATAAAAATTTATTTTTGTATTTAAGCTAAATTGCCTTTTAAATTCCTTCAAGCTTGGTTCATTGAGGTGGTTAAGTATACATGCTGTTGACTAGGAATTAGCAGTATAGTTAAGTTATGCCTGTGTGAAGAAGAGGCTCAGTGCTGTCCCAGGCAGCTTTCCTGAGGGACTAGAGCTCCTTCTGGACACATTATGTAAAATGTAACTCTTATTTTATAAATAATGTGACGTAGATCTAGTCCCCCTCCCCCTTTGTGACTGAGGTTGAATGTTTTGTGGCAAGGGGCTAGCTGTTCCTCTCCACCCCCAAGAAGAGCTCTGTTAATACTTAACTGTCTGTGGAGCTGAGGAGGGAGCCTGAACCTCAAGTCCCACATACCTACTAGGAATTAGAGGGTGGGGTGGGGCATGGGCCTAGAAATCAAACTTCTACCTATACCTTGCATAAGGTAGACCCTCTTAGTTTTAGTACTCTGATCTAGTTTACCTCAGCTCCACACGCAGAACAACTGGTCCAGGAACCCCCTGAAGAGGGTGTCCTGGCAAGGCCCGAGTGTGTGTGTAAGTGTGTGTGTGTACATGTACGTGCACTGGACAGAACGGGAGGCTGGGACTTTCCATTACAAACAAAGACTTAATTCCTGTGAGTCTAGTTGGAATTTTTAGTATGAATGTGAGATTTATCTCCTTATGTCACTAAGAATTAAAAAAAACTGTGATCTATCGTAGACCATGTCCTGCCTTTTTTTTTTTAATTTATTTATTTTTTACAGAGACAGAGAGTGAGTCAGAGAGAGGGATAGACAGGGACAGACAGGCAGGAACGGAGAGAGATGAGAAGCATCAATCATTAGTTTTTCATTGCACATTGCAACACCTTAGTTGTTCATTGATTGCTTTCTCATAAGTGCCTTGACCACGGGCCTTCAGCAGACCGAGTAACCCCTTGCTGGAGCCAGCGACCTTGGGTTCAAGCTGGTGGGCTTTTTGCTCAAGCTGGCGACCTCGAGGTCTCGAACCTGGGTCCTCTGCATCCCAGTCCAACGCTCTATCCACTGCGCCACCGTCTGGTCAGGCCATGTCCTGCCTTTTATTTTTGTGGGTTGCATGTCTCTCACCAGGGAAGGAACCCAAAGGACAAAGAAATCCACTCCATCTTTCCAGCTGGAGAAACAGGGTTATCAGTGTCCTTCCTATAGCAACACAAAGAATGAACCTTTCAGAAACAAAACTGCTGCCTGAAGCTGAGGGGAGAACTAGTCTTCCTTTCCTTCCACCCAAGAAGTCAAAAGCTTTGAGCACCTGCTGTGTGCAAGGCAGCGTGTTAGAAGCGGCTGCTGCTTTTCTCCGCCTCTTCTTTCTCTTTGGAGTTGGGCTGGGTCTAAGTTCTGGTGCTGACACTTCAGCCTGTGAAACTGAGCTAGAAGAAAAGTACAAGTTAGATGTGTCCCAGTCTTCCAGCCTCTTCCCAGCAGGCACCCTGTTTACCTTGGCACCTCCACCCGTTCAAGTACAGCAATAAAGAAGCCACCAGTGAGCGTGGTCTCAGGGGAGGCCCGGAGGCAGTGTTCTGCCCCTGGAAAAGTGTTGAGGCCTCGGTGGGGCCAGGAAGGTAGGGCAGGAGTTAGCCTGTAGAGAAGAAATAGCAGACTTCTAGGTAAAAAAGAGCAGTCCCCTCCCCAAGACCCTGGTGAAGACCCACTACCTGAAGGTTCCTGAGCTCTGCTGCAGGGCATTCTGTACCACATCTTCATTCTCCTCTTGACAAAGGGAACATGTGGAGTAGACCAGGCGCTGCAGGGAGGGGAAAGTGAGCGCATGGCACAGAGCTCGCTGCTGGAACCCTGCCAGGGCGCGCAAGCGTTCCTTACTCGGTGTACCTGCCCCGGGCTCCTCCAGCTGTCTGGTCAACATACCTAGAGAAGAGTGCTTGAATTACAGACTGCCTTATTTCATACTGAAATCCCCACTCTATAAGTGAGAGCATTTGCCCAGAGTCACAAGATGACTCAAGTCAGAACTAAACTCAAGACCCTAAAGAAGTATCCTTAGACCACGATTTCTCCCCATCTCACCAGAGCCACTACAAGAAGGATCCAGCAAAATGTACTGGACCTGTTGATAACGCTGGTCTAAGGGTGAGACTGTCAGGAAGTCCTCCTCAGCTAGCTGGCAACAAGAGACTCCAGCCCGGGCTAGCAGAGTAGCCATAGATGCCAGCCGCTTGGCATCGAGGTCAAAGGCAAAGATTTTCCTAGGGAAAAGGGCAGAGTTGAGGTTAACTGAGTTTATACAGCATTTAACAGACCACAGCTCTGACACACAAATGTACATTGTCAGGACACGAAGAAAATATTTAAATGGCATGCAAGAACTACAGTATTCAAATCTCACAAATGCAACCCACTGGGAAGTTTAGCTTGGGGTTATACTGGTAACTGTCCTGGAAGGAAATATTTAAAGGAAAATCTGCCTTTCAGCCTTCAGACCTATTGGAAAAACAAGTTCCTTCTCACCAACACAGGATCAGACCCCATTTCCCTCCCTGTCTGACCATGACACTCACCCTTGGTTCTTCAGAAGAGCAGCCAAGTGACTGGTCTTATTGCCTGGGGCAGCACAAGCATCAATGACATGGGAACCCGGGGGCGGAGCCAGCAGCATGGCTGGGAGACAGCTTGCCTGGCAGGGCAGAGCACAATGGCTGGGTGAACAGACTTCAAGTCAGTCACTCCCACATATTCTTCCCTTCACCCACCTTCCCTACCTTGTCTTGTAAGATAAGGTGACCGGCCTGGTATAGTGGATGGTCATGCAGATCTGTTTGGGCAGGAAACACAAGCAGCTCTGGCAACAAGGGGTCCAGAAGAAAACACTTCCCTTTGAGGGCCCGTAGGTCCTCAAGACTGCCAAGGAAAAAGAACCATTCAACAGTTTCTGAAGTCTTCCATGCCAAGCAGGCTGGGCATTTTACATGTTACCTCACATGTTAACTATTCATTCATGCAACAAATGTTTAAGACTGCTATGAAGAAATAAACAGGATAAGACAGAGTCTAGGTTCTCAGACCAGACTGGTTTCAGGCTCCCACCTCAGCCATTTACTGGCGGTAAGAGCATGAGCAAGTGCTTTTGTCTCAGCCTGTTTACACTTCTGGAAAGTGGTAGCTATGAGGATTAAATGAGTTACATGCAATTATTTATAAAAACACATGGCACCAATCAGGCACTCAGTTACTGCTGAAGCATAACCTCAAGGAGGAGATAAGTATTGAGCTGACTCCTGATAGATGAGTGAGTAGTAACATGAGGAGCTGAGATGAAAACTACATTCACTAAACTCTGCAAAGCAGCACTGTCCACTCCACCTGACCCACATAGAAACAGGCCTACAGAATAGAATACTGTCTCCATTCAGAAAGCTATCAAGTAGCAGAGCTGAAATTCCAACCCATACACAGCCACTCTCTTCTCTACCACCCTGGTCTCCAAGCAACATGCTGGAGACAGAAGGGGGAACACCTAAAACGGGGGTGAGGGAGGGAGCAGAGGCTTTCTAAACCTGTCAAAGGACAGACCGGAGGACAAAGTGAGTCCGGGAGGAGGTGGGGCAGTAACAGGGCAGACAGCAGCAACTGCTGTGGGGACAACAGGTGCATGGAGTGCCAGAGTAGACGGGCCTGGTGAGGGGGCAGGGGGCACAGCGCAATGGAGAGCCAAAAAAGGGTTTTCAGCAGGGAGTAGCACATTGGATATGGTTTCAAATCTCTCTGCAGCCAATCAAATTCAGCCAATCATGGTAGGAAATGTTCAGTGCCTAAACCTAGGTAATGTCCAGGAAGGCAAAAAGAAAGAGTTGAGAAAGTTTCTGAAGACAAAGTAGTGAATGACTGGAGGGAGAGGAAGGAAGCATCTAGGATGACTCAGTTTCTGGTTTGACCAAATGGGTGCCTAGTTATACGTTAGGTTAAAATAGGGAATGCAGAGGATGCTAAGTTCATGGATACAAGAATGGTTCAAATTAATCTATGTGATACATCATATTAACAAAATGCAGGATAAAAATAACTCAATAAATGCAGCAAAAACATTTAACAAAATTCAACATCTATTTATGACAAAAACTCTTAACAAAGTTGTTTTAGGGAACATACCTCAACATAATAAAAACCATATAGGACAAGCGCACAGCTAATCACATACTCAATGGTGAAAAGCTAAAAGCTTTTCTTCTAAGATCAGGAATAAGACAAGACCACTTGCATTCAACACAGTATTGGAAGTCCTAGCCAGAGCAATTAGGCAAGAAAAGAAATAAGGGCATCTAAATTGGAAAGGAAAAAGTAAAACTGTCATTATTTGCAAATAGCATACATATAGAAAACCCTAAAGACTCCACCAAAAAATACTCTTAGAATTAGTAAACAAATCCAGTAAAGTTGCAGGATACAAAATCAATACACAAAAATATGGTCTATTTCAATGCACTAGTAATGAAGTATAAGAAATTTTAAAACAAGCTCATTTACAATTGTATCAAAAAGAATACCTCAGAAGGAGGTAAAACCAAGGAGGTGAAAAACCTGTACACTGAAAACCAAATAAGATATTACTAATGGTTCAATCTCGGTCAGGGCACATATGGGAACAACCCAATGTTCCTGTCTCTCTGTCTCTCTCTAAAAAATAAAAAGATTATGAAAGAAATTGAAGATACAAATAAATGGAAAAATATTCCATGCTCATGGGTTGAAAGAATATTGTTGCAATGTCCATATTACCCAAAGCAATCTACAGATCAAAGCAATCCCTATCAAAATTCCAGTGGCATTTTCTTCACAGAAATAGAACAAAAAATCTTAGAATGTATGAAACCATAAGACCCAAATAGCCAAAGCAATCTTCAGAATGAAGAACAAAGATGGAGGCATCATGTTCCCCGATTTCACACAATATTATTACAAAGCTATAGTAATCAAAACAGTATGATATTGGCATAAAAATAAACACACAGATCAATGAAACAGTGTAGAGCACTCAGAAATAAACCCAAACCAATTTATGACAGGAACCAAGAATATACAATGGAGAAAGGACAAGCCTTTTCAATATATGGTGTTGAGAAAATTGGACAGCCACATGCAAAAGAATGGAACTGGACCACTTCCTTATACCATATACAAAAGTCAACTTAAAATGGATTAAAGGCTTGAATGTAAGACCAGAAACCCTAAAACTCCTAGAAGAAAACACAGGTGGTAAGCTCCCTGAGATCGCTCTTGGTAAGATTTTTGGTTTTGACACCGAAAGTGAAAAGAAATAAGTAGGAACGTATCAAACTAAAAAGCACAGCAAAGGAAACCATCAACAAGATGAAGCGGCAACCTACTAAATAGGAGAAAACATGTGCAAGTCATATAACTATCCAAAATACATAAAGAACTCATAAAACTCAATAGCAAACAACAAACAATTCAGTTAAAAAACGGGCTGAGCCTGACCAGGCGGTGGCGCAGTGGATAGTGTCAGACTGGGATGCAGAGGACCCAGGTTCGAGACCCCGAGGTCGCCAGCTTGAGCGCCGGCTCATCTGGTTTGAGCAAAAAGCCCACCAGCTTGAACCCAAGGTCGCTGGCTCCAGCAAAGGGTTACTCGGTCTGCTGAAGGCCCGCAGTCAAGGCACATATGAGAATGCAATCAATGAACAACTAAGGTGTTGCAACACGCAATGAAACACTAATGATTGATGCTTCTCATCTCTCTCCGTTCTTGTCTGTCTGTCCCTGTCTATCCCTCTCTCTGACTCTGTCTCTGTCTCTGTAAAAAAAAAAAAAAAAAAAGGCTGAGGTTTTATTTTTTTTTAATCTTTTTTTTTCTTTATTCATTTTTAGAGAGGAGAGAGAGAGGAAGAGAGAGAGAGACAGAGAGAGAGAAGGGGGGAGGAGCTGGAAGCATCAACTCCCATATGTGCCTTGACCAGGCAAGCCCAGGGTTTCGAACCGGCGACCTCAGCATTTCCAGGTCGATGCTTTATCCACTGCGCCACCACAGGTCAGGCAGGGCTGAGGTTTTAAATAGACATTTTTCCGAAGAAGACATACAGATGGCCAACATACACAAAAAGAGGCTCAACAACATTAATCATCAGGGAAATGCAAATCAAAATCACAATGAGATACCATCTCACACCTGTTAGAAGGGTTATTATCAAAAAGACAAAAAATAACAAGTATTGGCAAGGATGCGGAGAAAAGGGAACTCTTATGCACCATTGGTAGAAGTGTAAATTGCCTACGGGAAAGAATATAGAGGTTCCTTAAAAATTTTTTTTTTTTTTTTTTTTCTGAAGCTGGAAACAGGGAGAGACAGTCAGACAGACTCCCGCATGCGCCCGACCGGGATCCACCCGGCACGCCCACCAGGGGCAACGCTCTGCCCACCAGGGGGCGATGCTCTGCCCATCCTGGGCGTCGCCATGTTGCGACCAGAGCCACTCTAGCGCCTGGGGCAGAGGCCACAGAGCCATCCCCAGCGCCCGGGCCATCTTTGCTCCAATGGAGCCTTGGCTGCGGGAGGGGAAGAGAGAGACAGAGAGGGAAAGCGCGGCGGAGGGGTGGAGAAGCAAATGGGCGCTTCTCCTGTGTGCCCTGGCCGGGAATCGAACCCGGGTCCTCCGCACGCTAGGCCGACGCTCTACCGCTGAGCCAACCGACCAGGGCTCCTTAAAAATTTTTAAACAGACTACCATATGATCTAGCAATTCTACTGCTGGGTATTTACCTAAAGGAAAGGAAAACAATAATTCAAAAAGATATATGCCCCTTCATGTTCACTTCAGCATTATTTATAATGGCCAAGACATGGGAACAACCTACGTGTCCACCAATGGATGAATAAATTAAGAAAATGTGACATGAACACAGAGGACTATTATTCAGTCATAAGAAATAATGAAATCTTGCCATTTTCGACAAGATGGATGGACCTTAAGGGCAAAGTCAGATTGAGAAAGACAAATATCATATGATCTCATTTATATGTGGAATCTTAAAACAAAAATCAAAAATCCAGAGCTCAGCCTGACTGGTGGTGGCACAGTGAAGAGAGAATCAACCAGGGATGCTGAGGTCCTTGGGTTCGAAACCCCTGATGTCGCCGACTTGAGCACAGGCTCATCCAGCTTGTGTTGCAGGCTCACCAGCTTGAGCATGAGATCATCAACATGATCCCATGGTCACTGGCTCAGCTGAAGCTCCTGGATCAAGGCACATATGAGAAGCAACCAATGAACAACTAAAGTGCCACAACTATAAGTTGGTACTTCTCATCTCTTTCCCTTACTGTCTCTCTCTCTCTCTCAAAAAACACAAACAAAAAATACCCCCAGAGTTCATAGATACAAATAACAAATGGGGGGGGGGGGGAGCAGGGGGAAAATGAGTGAAGGTAGTCAAAAGTTACAAATTTCCAATTATTAAATGTCATGAGGATATAATGTACAGTATGGTGACTATGGTTAATATTCTGTATTGCATATTAGAAAGTGGCTAAGAGAATACAAAACACAAGAAAAGAATTATTGCCTGACCAGGCGGTGGCACAGTGGATACAGCGTCGGACTGAGATGCCGAGGACCCAGGTTCAAGACCCCAAGGTTGCCAGCTTGAGCACGGGCTCATCTGGTTTGAGCAAAGCTTGGATCCAAGTTCGCTGGCTTGAGCAAGGGGTTATTCAGTCTGCTGAAGGCCTACGGTCAAGGCACATATAAGAAAGCAATCAATGAGCAACTAAGGTGTCGCAACAAAAAACTGATGATTGATGCTTCTCATCTCTCTCCGTTCCTGTCTGTTTGTCCCTATCTATCCCTCTCTCTGACTCTGTCTCTGTAAAAAATAATAATAATTAAAAAAACCAAATTGTTGAAAAAAAAAAGAATTACTGTCACTATGTTTGGTGGCAGGATGTTAACTAAACTCACTGTAGTGATCATTTTGCATTATATACAAAATATCAAATAGTTCATTTCATTATACCCCTGAAACTAACAGTGTTATATGTCAATTATACCTCAATTTAAAAAAAAGAATGCTTCAAAATAATCCAAAACTTCAAAAGCACATCTTTTGGAAGAACTATTTTTAAATCTTGAGTTCTGAATAAACATGACAACAACAAAAAAGGTACAAAGTTCAGAGGAAGGATGAATTCAGTTTGACACATGCTATGATTGTGGTATCTAAAGCACTGACTAATATGAACTTGAGGGTGTGAATACAAGCGGGAAGTCTAGAATGAGAGACAAGAATCATCTGGGCAGAATTAGGAGTTCAGAGCTAGAGAAGAAATTGAGGGATACATTAGAAAAATGTTGCACCTGACCTGTCGTGGTGCCCTGGATAGAGTGTCGACCTGGAATACTGAGGTCGCAGGTTAGGTTAAGGCACATACCAGAAGCAATCAATGAACAACTAAAATGAAGCAACTATACTGCTCACAAAAATTAGGAGATATTTTATCGCTTCATAATCATTTTGAAATATCCCCTAATTTTTTATGAGCAGTATATATGATCTTGCCTCCTCCCTCCCTCCCTCTCTCTCAAGTCAATAAGTAAAATCTTTCAAAAAAACAGACTGATGGCCCTGGCCGGTTGGCTCAGTGGTGGAGCGTCGGCCTGGCGTATGGAAGTCCCGGGTTCGATTCCCGGCCAGGGCACACAGGAGAAGCTCCCATCTGCTTCTCCACCCCTCCCCCTCTCCTTCCTCTCTGTCTCTCTCTTCCCCTCCCGCAGCCAAGGCTCCATTGGAGCAGGGATGGCCTGGGCGCTGGGGATGGCTCCTTGGCCTCTGCCCCAGGCGCTAGAGTGGCTCTGGTTGCAACAGAGCGACGCCCCGGAGGGGCAGAGCATCACCCCCTGGTGGGCAGAGCGTCGCCCCCTGGGGGGCGTGCCGGGTGGATCCCGGTCGGGCGCATGCGGGAGTCTGTCTGACTGTCTCTCCCCGTTTCCAGCTTCAGAAAAATACCAAAAAAAAAAAAAAAAAAAAAGAGAGAGAGAGAGAAGACTATCGATGGGACTCCAAGAACAATCAATATTTAAGGGATTGAAGAAGGCAGGCCTTGGAAGAGGACGGAGAAACTTCTATGAAAATAAGCAGAAAGCCGGGTGTGCAGTCACAACCACCCCACCTCTCTCTTCCCATCTGTTTCCCTAGTGCCCCCAGGCACCTCTCTGGATTAATGCAGTTGGGCAGCGTTGTAAACTCACCTGGAAGCCCGACCCTGGTAGGAGAAACCTTGCCTCTTAAAATAATCAACTGCGTCATCAGAGCAGGTCTTGAGAGTGTTCACCCGCACAAATCGGGGCACCTGGGAAGCTAGGAAGCAATCAGAAGTAAGTGGGCGGAAACAAAGCCCTCTCCTTTTAAAGTTTGATGGCTATCCCCCACCCCCACAACTCAGCTCACCTGGGCCAGGCCCACATCCCACTTCCAACAAATCCTCATTTCGGCTCACACCTCGATGAACCTTCAACCGAGCCAACTCAGCTTTCAGCCTTGCCTGGTGCCGGTTCAACAGAGGCTTCCATTTGCCTCCACCACCTCTAAAGCCTCTTCCAAGCAACAACTCATACACTAGCACCTGGAGATGAAGAGATGAAGACCAAGAGAGAAGAACCCTAAGCATTAGTGCCTTTGAACTTCCTACTGTTGGGACTGGACGAGCTGAACAGACCACCTGTCCAAACGGTAACAGGTAAAAGTGAAGTGCCTTGTCCAAGATCACATAGAATTAATGGTAGACACAGGCTTTGAACCTGATGACTTGCTTCCCCAGTCCTGAACCCTTTCCGTGTGGTTGGCCACTCACCAGCGGAGCTCAGGATCTCAACCCTCCTCCTCGTCAACATCAACCCTTTCGTTTTACCAAGAGTCCCTACCATTACTACTGTGTATTTTTATTCGTATTTAATCTTTCACACAAGGTTTGAAATTAAAGCATTTTCATCCCACCACCTCAATTCAATACTCAAGAGAGGAGGGGCACATCCTAATTTCGGAGGAGTGACTTACTCCAGTCACCCCATGGACGGTACAGAGCTGGAACCAGGTTAGGAGGGACTCACTGCCCGGCCCTACACCACCCCACGCCGCCAGTCACCTTGGCCAGGTGCGGCCGCAGCTTCTTCTCCGCGCGGAGGAGACCGGCGCTGGCGATCACGGTGTCCAACACGACAGAGTAGCGCTGCGTCTCGCACACGAGTGCGTACAGCTGCTTCACGTTCTGCGCGTGGCCAAAGCGACACGAGCTGAGGCGGGGACCCGGCCCAGGCTAACCCCCCACCCCGCCCTGCCGAACCCCGAACCCCGCTACCTGGAAACGGCTAGCGTACACTAGCCCTTTGATGGAGCCCTGGCGGCTCTCAACGCCTGCCAGCACTGCCGCTGCCGCAGCATACAGCGCCATAGCACGCTTCCGCGCACCTTTACGGCTCTGTCGCAACGTGCGCGGCTTTGCGACGCTGCCTGCCCAGACTTCCGCGGTCAGAAGGCGCGGAGGGGCGAGCCGGAATCCCCAGTTCCGCGCTAGCTTCTGAAGATGAATGTGAGTTCACACTTACATGGGGAGGTGGACGTTGGGAGTGCACTTCTCCACTTATTGACAGGTCTTCACTTTTTTCTTTCAATTTTTGCTGGTCTTATAGGCAAACGATAGGTATCTACTGCTGTGTTTTTATTTTTTTATTTTTTTTAATTCACTTTATGCATTCATTGGTTGATTCCTTTTTGTATTTTTCTGAAGTGAGAAGCGGGAAGGCAGAGAGACAGACTCCCGCATGCGCCCGACCGGGATCCACCAGCAATCCCGTCTGGAGATTGCTCTGCCCATCTGGGGCGTTGATCCATTGCAACAGAAGCCATTCTAGCACCTGAGGTGGAGGCCATGGAGCCATTCTCAGCGCCCGGGCCAACTTTGCTCCAATGGAACATTGGCTGCAGGAGGGGAAGAGAGAGAGAAAGGAGAGGGGGAAGGGTGGAGAAGCAGATGGGCACTTCTGTGTGCCCTGGCCAGGAATGGTACCTGGGACTTTCACACCTGGGGCTGACGCTCTACCAATGAGCCAGCCTGCCCAGGCCCATTGGTTGATTGATTCTTGCATGTGCCCTGACCAGGGGTCAAACCTACAACATTGGTGCATCAGGATGATGCTCCAACCAACAGCTATCTGGCTAACTTGACTGCTGTTTCGTTATTGAGTTTGAATATCTTCATATGTTTATTGGTCTTGTGTATTTCTTCTGTTATGATAACATGTTAATATCTTTCTCAATCACATGTATTACCATCTTTCTCTTAGTGCCCTTTATATATTAACTTTATATACTCTTGTCTTAGGTATTGCCATATTTTTCATTTATTGTTGCTTTAGTGTGTGTGTGTGTGTGTGTGTGTGTGTGTGTGTGTGTGTGTGTGTGTTAAATAAGAGGAGGGTAGACAGACTCCCGCATGCACCCAGACCGGATCCACGTGGCAATCTGTCCTGGAGCCAATGAATCAACTGAGCTGTATTTAGCACCTGAGGCTGACCAGCTTAGACCAACAGAGCTATTCTCAGTGCCCTGCCAATGCTGGAACCAGTGGAGCCACTAGCTACAGGCGGTGAAGAGGGAGAGAATGGGGAGAGGCAGGGGAAAGAAGCAGATAGTCACTTCTCTTGTGTGCCCTGACCAGGAATTAAACCTGGGGATCAAACCCGGGACATTCATACACAGGGCGCAGGCTCTATCCACTGAGCCAACAGCCTAAGCCTCTTTTCTTTTTGAGAGAGAAGAGAAATAGAAAAAAAGAGAAAGTGGTGGGTGAGCCGAGATAATCAACTCAATAGTAGTTGCTTCTCCAATGTGCTCTGAGCGGGCCCAGGGTTTCAAACTTGTGACCCCAGGTGGATGCTCTGTACTACACCAGCACAGGTCAGGCTTCTTCTATTTTATTTTATTTTATTTATTTTATTTTATATGTTATTTTATTTTTTAGTGAGAGGAGGAGAGGCAGAGAAACAGACTCCCACATGTCCCCCCCAACCGGTATCCACCTGGCAAACCCACTAGGGGGCTCTGCCCATCTGGGGCCCTTGCTCCATTGCTCAACAACAGAGCCGTTTTTTAGCATCTGAGGCAGAGGCCATAGAGCCATCCTCAGTGCCTGAGGCCACCTGGCTTGAACCAATTGAGTCATGGCTGCAGGAGGGGAAGAGAGAGAGAGAGAGAAGGTGGAGAAGCAGATGGTCGCTTCTTCTGTATGCCCTGACTGGGAATCAAACCTGGAATATCCACACACCAGGCCAATGCTCTACCACTGAGCCAGTGATCCAGGGCCTTTTTTTTTTTTTTTTTTTTTTAAATCTTTAATGGTTTCTGCCTTTGGAGTCATGTTTGGAAACTCCTTCACACTCCTACAATATAGAACTCAGTATGGCTTCATTTTTTCTTGTTAAATCTTTAATCTGTTTAAAATTCAGTTTGGTACATGATGTGAGGAAGGGCTCTTTGTTTCCAAATTGTATTTGTTTCTTGTGTCCCCAGCACCCATGTTATTACAGGTATTTAATACAGCGTGTCCGTAAAGTCATGGTGCACTTTTGACCGGTCACAGGAAAGCAACAAAAGACAATAGGAATGTGAAATCTGCACCAAATAAAAGGAAAACTCTCCCAGTTTCATACCTATTCAGTGCAGTTTGATGTGGGCTCATGCACAGATTTTTTAGGGCTCCTTAGGTAGCTATCCCGTATAGCCTCTACAGACTCATCACTGACTGATGGCCTACCAGAACGGGGTTTCTCCACCAAACTGCCGGTTTCCTTCAACTGCTTATCCCATCGAGTAATGTTATTCCTATGTGGTGGCGCTTCATTATAAACACGCCGATATTCACGTTGCACTTTGGTCATGGATTCCAATTTAGTGAGCCACAGAACACACTGAACTTTCCTCTGTACCATCCACATCTCGACTGGCATGGCCGTGGGCTGCTCCGCTGTATACACAGTGTTACGTCATCATCTGCGCACGCGCACATGCTGCCACATCATCCTACAGAAACTGGGAGGGTTTTCCTTTTATTTGGTACAGATTTCACATTTCTATCATCTTTTGTTGCTTTCCTGTGACCAGTCAAAAGTGCACCATGACTTTACGGACACACTGTAGGTTGATTGAATAAACCCACACATTCAACTAAACAGAACTCCGTGGACTAGAGTATTGCACTATATAGTCTGTAATGTTAATAGCTCATGGTCAAGTATTTTGCATTTTGCAAGAGGGTTGACTGTAGTCTACCTTAAAATTACTGAGTTGTTTAAAGATTTCACCACCTCCTTCTATAGCTCTAGGTTAGTTCATAAGTGATCTTTTAGTGGAACTCCTTTACCCCCTCACATCGAATCACATCACCTTTTTATTTCTTTATAGCACTTATTACATATGTGATTATGATTTATTCTGTCACCCCCAATAGCTCTATGAAGGCAAACTGTTCTCTGTCTTAGCACTCCTCAACCAGTGTTTCTCACAATAAAGACCTAATACATATATAATATTTTGAGTGAGTGAAGGAATGAATAAATGGAGCACAGATTGATGTGGTGCTGGAAAACCAATTGTGCCGGAGTTGACCCATCCTGAAACAATCCCCCAGGTGAGTGGGTAACGGGTGTACCATACAAATCCATAATTGATGTAAGTCCACAATTTATCCAGATATCCTTAGTTTTTAACCAATGTCTTTTTTTTTTTTTGTCCCAGAATCTCATCTAAGATAGCACATTACATTCAGTTGTTATGTCTCATTAGGCTTGTTTTGGATGTGACAGTTTCTTAGACTTTGTTTTGAAGACCCTGATGGTATTGAGGAGAACTGGTCAGTGTTTGTAGAGTATCTTTCTGTTGGAATTGTCTGCTGTTTTTCTCATGATTAGACAAGGGTTATGGGTTTTTGTGGAAAGACCCCATGTAGAGGGCCATTCTCATCACATCAAGGACACATAGTATCAACACGACATTGTGGATGTTGACCTTGATCACCTGGCGGAGGTAGTGTTTGTCAAGTTTCTCCACTGTAAAGCCTACTTATAACACTGTCCTCTCTGGAAAGAAGTCACTATGCACAGTCCCTACTTCCAAGGGGTTGGCGGTTATGTCCCCCCTCCTTGGGGATGGAGTAGCTAAATAAATTATTTGGAATTCTACACAGATTTGTCTCTTCCACCCTATTTATTTAATTAATCATTTTTATATCAGTATCAATTCTTGGATATTTATTTTATACTTTAGGTTCTAGTCCAGTACTATATTTTGTTGTTTAAATTATCCTGTTTTGGCCACTTGGAGTGGCTACATCCTTTGACAGACTCCTATAATTGGAGGGGTTTTGTACGTTTGTGTGTTTTTTGCGGGATTTTTTTTAGCACTTCCTTGCCTTCTAGCCCT
This sequence comes from Saccopteryx leptura, assembly GCF_036850995.1. Classification (NCBI taxonomy): domain Eukaryota; kingdom Metazoa; phylum Chordata; class Mammalia; order Chiroptera; family Emballonuridae; genus Saccopteryx; species Saccopteryx leptura. The sequence continues at coordinate 191,703,532 of NC_089506.1, forward strand.
ACAGGATACTCAAAACTCATCTTGTGTATTTCCTGACCTAGTCTTAGAATCAAGGAGCCCCTGGTTCCTTTTTTCTGATACCATTAGAGAGTGGTATTAGAAAGCAAGATCTGGGCACGAGGTGACTTCTTTCAATTTTTCAATTGGGACAATTAGAAAACCTAAACTTCCATGTGTGCATTGTATATTTCTATTGGATAGCACTATTCTATAGGTCTGTTTTAGTGTCTCCACTATCTTAAAAATGCCTTCTCTCAATCCCACCTTCTCTCAGACTCGTGACCTAGTCTCTTTTTTACCATCAAACTTTTTTTAGCGAGAGAGGGACAGACAGAAAAGAAGGGAGAAAGATGAGAAGCATCAACTCATAGTTGCGGCGCTTTAGTTGTTCATTGATTCCTTTCTCATACATGCCTTGACCAGGAGGATCTCCAGCTGAGCCAGTGACTTTGGGTTTCAAGCCAGTGACCTTTGGGCTCATGCCAGCGATCATAGGGTCATGTCTGTGATCCCACACTCAAGCCAGTGAGCCCATGCTCAAGCTGGCAACCTCAGGATTTTGAGCTTGTGTCCTCAGTGTCCCAGGTTAACCCTATATCCACTGCATCACCACCTGGGCAGGCCTATTAAACTTTATTTATTTATTTATTTTTTATTTTTTTTTATTTATTTTTTTTACAGGGACAGAGAGAGAGTCAGAGAGAGGGATAGATAGGGACAGACAGGAACGGAGAGAAATGAGAAGCATCAATCATTAGTTTTTCGTTGCAACACCTTAGTTGTTCATTGATTGCTTTCTCATATGTGCCTTGACCGGGGGCCTTCAGCAGACCGAGTAACTCCTTGCTGGAGCCATCGACCTTGGGTCCACGCTGGTGAGCTTTGCTCAAACCAGATGAGCCCGCGTTCAAGCTGGCAACCTCGGGGTCTCGAACCTGGGTCCTTCCGCATCCCAGTCCAATGCTCTATCCACTGCGCCACCGCCTGGTCAGGCTATTTATTTTTTTACTTATCAAATATCACCCCTTTATTAGCTGCAACAAACATGATATGTCAGTCAAATTGGCATATGTTTTTCTAAATACCTCTTTGTTTCTGCACTCATATCATCACAGACTGGCACTAGCCCATGGACACACTTTGAACAGTGCTGCTCTTGGTTAAGACTCCTTTATAAAGCATCTCTCCGTGTTCACTGTAAGGCCAGCAGGACATGCTTGAAAATGTTGGGGTCAGAGAGAGGATTTCCCCCTCTTGCAATTTGTTCCAGGCCTAGTACCTGTTTAGGGCAGAGGTTTTTGGGCCCACCCACAAGCTGCAGACTCCATCTTCTCCTGCACTGGTGCAAAGGTCTCCTTCCCGTTAAACTTTTAAAAAGAAGAACCAGCACTCATTGCCTTTGCTTCTTCATCACATGCTGATACTGAATTCCCTGCAATAGGTCTTCCACCCCACTCCACTGAGATGACTCCCTCCAAGGCCATAAAGAATTTCCTTAATAGCCCTGGCCGGTTGGCTCAGTGGTAGAGTGTCGGCCTGGCGTGCAGGAGTCCCGGGTTTGATTCCCGGCCAGGGCACACAGGGGAAGCGCCCATCTGCTTCTCCACCCCTCCCCCTCTCCTTCCTCTCTGTCTCTCTCTCCCCCTCCTGCAGCCAGGGCTCCATTGGAGCAAAGTTGGCCCGGGCGCTGAGGATGGCTCTATGGCCTCTGCCTCAGGCGCTAGAATGGCTCTGGTTGCAACAGAGCAATGCCCCAGATGGGCAGAGCATTGCCCCCTGGTGGGCGTGCGGGTGGATCCCAGTCGGGCTCATGCGGGAGTCTGTCTGACTGCCTCCCCGTTTCCAACTTCAGAAAAATACAAAAAAAAAAAAAGAGAGAGAATTTCCTAATATTCCTCAGGCTTTTCCAGCCAAATGTGTGGTTTCATGGCACTGCTGCGTACACTGTCTTTGTTGTAAAGCTTTGGCTTCCATGGCCTCTCATGCTGGCCTACCCTCCCATTTCTCTGATCATTTCTGTTTTCTTGGCAGCTTTTTTTAAGCTGCTCTTTAGGTTCTGGTATTGCATCTTCTGGCCTCCCTTCTACCATTCTGCTGTTCCCCCCTCCCGGGAGACTCACCCACCTCAACACTGTCATTACTACAAAAGATAGTTATAACATATACACTAGAATAGCATCAGTGACTCTCCCTTTTCCAGCCCCCACCTTCTAGCTCCAGCTTCAGCATCCCTCCGTGCACCTAAACCCCAAAGGCTCTTCTCTGCCTGCATCCCACTTCTTTATGTTTAAATGCTAACTCCACAGTAAGAATGAACTGCTTTTTCCTCTGCCTTCTCCATACTGCATATGTATCTGTCAAGCTCTTTTGGTTGCAGGCTTCTGGCCCAAGATGGCAGCATAGGAAGACCCTGAAATCACCTCCTCCCAGGCACACATCGAATTTATACTTTCAGAGAGAGAACTTCCTGAAGAACTGAGAGTTACTTAAGAGCTTCTGCACAGCAAACATGGGAGACCACACAGAAACAGGTTTCCCTGGAGACTGCTCTAGCTTCCAGCTGAGTGACTTGCCCCCAGGAATCCCCTCAGCTCACACTGCCCTAGCTATAACTCCTTCTCGTGTGGCTTGGGGAGGGGGAGGAGGCTTGTCCCAGGGGCTTCCTGAAAACCAGACCCACTTCAGCTATAGCCCCAGCAGCTTGCCTCTGGGAATCCCACCAGCTCACACCTGATCCAGCTTTAGCTCCAAGCCCTGGTAAGCCTTGGCTTCCCCCATCCCTGGACTCTCTGTGGCCTATGCATACTCCAGTTGACCTGCCAAAGACACCTGGCACGCAGTTTACAGAGGAGTGGCTCCTATCCAAGGTCACTCTTTCAAGACCAGGAAAGGTTGCTGTTTTGCCTAATTCATAGCAACAGACACAGAGAGACAGCCAAAATGAGCAGACAGAAAAATACATTCCAAACGATAAAACCCCAGAAGAAAAAAACTAAGTGAAACAGAGACAAGCAATCTATCAGATAAAGAGTTCAAAACATTGGTTATAGGCCCTGGCCGGTTGGCTCAGTGGTAGAGCGTTGGCCTGGCGTGCAGAAGTCCCGGGTTCGATTCCCGGCCAGGGCACACAGGAGAAGCGCCCATCTGCTTCTCCACCCCTCCCCCTCTCCTTCCTCTCTGTCTCTCTCTTCCCCTCCCGCAGCGAGGCTCCATTGGAGCAAAGATGGCCCAGGCGCTGGAGATGGCTCCTTGGCCTCTGCCCCAGGCGCTGGAGTGGCTCTGGTTGCAACAGAGCGAGGCCCCGTAGGGGCAGAGCATCGCCCCCTGGTGGGCAGAGCGTCCCGCCCCTGGTGGGTGTGCCGGGTGGATCCTGGTCGGGCGCATGCGGGAGTCTGTCTGACTGTCTCTCCCCATTTCCAGCTTCAGAAAAATACAAAAAACAAACAAACAAACAAAACCATTGGTTATAAGGATGCTCAGTGAGCTCAGTAAGAATTTCAACAGAGAGATAGAAAACATAAAAAAAAGAACCAGTCAGAAATGAAGAATATATGAAATGGAATCAATAATTAAATGAGGCAGAGAATCCAATCAGCAATTTAGAAGACAAAGCAGAACACATCCAATTGGAACATCAAAAAAGTAAAAGGAATTACAAAAAATAAGAATAGTTTAAGGGACCTCTGGAACAACCTTAAGAGAAACAATATTTAAATCATAGGCGTCCCAGAAGGAGAAGAGAGAAAGAGGTAGAAAATCTATTTAAAGAAATAATGGACCTGACCAGGTGGTGACACAGTGGATAGAGTGTCGGACTGGGATGCGGAGGACCCAGGTTCGAGACCCGAGGTTGCCAGCTTGAGCGCGGGCTCATCTGGCTTGAGCAAAAAGCTCACCAGCTTGGACCCAAGGTTGCTGGCTCGAGCAAGGGGTTACTTGGTCTGCTGAAAGCCCACGGTCAAGGCACATATGAGAAAGCAATCAATGAACAACTAAGGTGTCGCAACGAGAAATTGATGATTGATGCTTCTCATCTCTCTCCATTCCTGTCTGTCCCTACCTATCCCTCTCTGACTCTCTCTCTCTCTCTCTCTCTCTCTCTCTCTCTCTCTGTCTTTGTAAAAAAAAAAAAAAAAAAGAAAAAGAAATAATGGACCTGACCAGGTGGTGGCACAGTGGATAGAGCGTCGGACTGGGATGCGGAGGACCCAGGTTCAAGACTCCAAGGTCACCAGCTTGAGCGCGGGCTCATCTGTTTTGAGCAAAGCTCACCAGCTTGGACCCCAGGTCGCTGGCTCGAGCAAGGGGTTACTCAGTCTGCTGAAGGCTCACGGTCAACGCACATATGAGAAAGCAATCAATGAACAACTAAGGTGTTGCAACGAAAAACTAATGATTGATGCTTCTCATCTCTCTCTGTTCCTGTCTGTCTGTCCCTATCTATCCCTCTCTCTGACTCTCTGTCTCTGTATAAATAAATAAATAAATAAATAAATAAATAAATAAATAAATAAATAAAATGCCTGGTCGGTGGTGGTGCAGTGGCTAGCACGTCGACCTGGAATGCTAAGGAACGCTAGGGTTGCTGGTTCGAAGCCCTAGGCTTGCCCAGTCAAGGCACATAGAACAAGCAGGTAATGAACAACTAAAGTGATAATGCAGCAACTATGAATTGATACTTTTGGCTCCCTCCCTTCCTCTCTCGATAAAATGAATAAATAAAATCTTTTAAAAAAGAAAAAGAAAGAATGGCTGATAATTTCTCCACCCTGGTGAAGAAAACAGACTTCCAGGTCCAGTAAGCACAGAGTCCCAAACAAGATGAACCCAAAGAGACCCACACCCAGACACCTCATAATTAAAATGCAAAAAGTGAAATCAACAAGGATTTTTTTTTTTACTTCAAAGTTGGAAACAAACAGAAACAGATAAATTAACTATATATTAAATGGGTAACAACCATATTAAGAAAATGGGAAAGGTATCCAAGTAACTTTTAGCTACAGTACATTCACTCCTCCCCATCTGAAGATAAAAAGACCAAAAGAAAACTTAAATTTGACTTAATATGTTAGTGGGTTTTTTAAAAAAGATTTTATTTATTGATTTAGAGGAAAGAGAGAGGGTGGGGAGGAGCAGGAAGCATCAACTCAGTAGTTGCTTCTCATATGTCCCTTGACTGGGCAAGCTCAGGGTTTTGAACTGGCAACATCAGCATCCCAGGCCAACGCTCCATCCACTGTGCCACCACAGGTCAGGCAGTAGGCTTTTTGTTAATAGTGCTGTGGGTGAAGTAATTCTGAAACAAGTTTATGTACACTGTAGAATTGAGCAAAGGAGTAAATATATGGATGTTGGAGGCAGGCTTTTCACAGGGAGAGAAAGAAGCTACAAATGTAAAATGGTGAAAGGCAAGAATGATATGAAATGGCTCTCTTCCCGTCTGTCCTCTGGTTTCTGTGATGACACCTCAGTGGCAGTGAGCACACTTAGCTTCCAGATCTTGGGTTCTAATATCACTCCCCACTAAAGAGTCAGGGGTCCTCAGCAAAATGGCTGAGTCTGGGGCTGGGAGAGTAAACCTGGACCGTCTCGTACCAGACGTAAGAATGTGCTCAGGGAACGGCAGGCACAGGAGCCAGCCTGAAGGAGCTCCCACTAGCCAAATCTGGGACCATCTGAGCATCCAAGTAAGTAATGATAGTGATGGATTATAACCCATTGAATCAAGTCAGAATCCATGGATCCATATTGACAGGTCAATAAGGGAGAAGAAAAGGCCTTAGAGTAAAATGTTAAATAATAAATGCAGAAGGAATGATAGACTTTTAAAATCACTCTCTGGCATTCATTATAGTAATTTCATTCGGGTAAGAACCATCAAGGATTATAAGGAACAAGATATTCACATAACTTCAAATAATCCCCCCACAGGTCAGTTACTTATTACAAAGGGGAAAATAGTAACCTGACAGTAGAGAAAGTTGGAGGACATGTCCAGGACTTGGTAATCAAAGCTGTCATCACCAATATGGGAACAGGTCACAGTCTCCTGCACCTGGCAGGATCAATGAGAAGAGCATAGCATCACTTCTGGGGTATTCCTGCCCTCTCTGCACAACCTGCAGCGAATGAAGTAGCAGAGGAAACCAAAGCGAGAGACATTCTATAAAATAACTGGCCCCATCTCTTCAGAATGTCAAAGTAGAGAGGACAGAGAAAGACTTAAGACTGAACTAGTTGAAGACAGGCTAACGAGACAACTAAAATGTCACCGGTGGTCTTGGACTGGCTCCAGGACCTGAATGAAATACCCATACTACAGAGGACACATAGGACAAGGGGTCAAATCTGTTCATGTCTGTGGGTTGGATAACTTTTTATCAATGTTAATTTCCTGATTTTGACACATTTGCATATGGTTATGTAAGAGAATGTCCTTGATTTACATTTTTTTAAAGTTTTTCAAAAAATATTTTGGTTGCGCCTGACCAGGCAGTGGTGCAGTGGATAGAGCGTTGGACTGGGATGCGGAAGGACCCAGGTTCGAGACCCCGGGGTTGCCAGCTTGAGCGTGGGCTCATCTGGCTTGAGCAAAGCTCACCAGCTTGGACCCAAGGTCGCTGACTCAAGCAAGGGGTTACTCGGTCTGCTGAAGGCCCACGGTCAAGGCACATATGAGAAAGTAATCAATGAACAACTAAGGTGTCGCAACGAAAAACTGATGGTTGATGCTTCTCATCTCTCTCCGTTCCTGTCTGTCTGTCCCTGTCTATCCCTCTCTCTGACTCTCTCTCTGTTCCTGTAAAAAATAAATAAAATAAAATAAAAATATTTTGGTTGCAAACACTAACTGGTTAGCCAAGCAGAATTTATTAAATGGGTGCAGAAGTATGCCATTGTGTCTGTTAGAGTCTGGCTGGAGAGAGGAAGGTACACACAAAAGAACGAAAGTAGTTGAGGACGTTAACAACAAGGGACTGGTCAGAGTTAAAGGGCCTTCCAGGGGACGGTGCAGTCCTCAGGGCCAGCAGCAGCACTGCTCACCGCCAGGCCTGAGGAATAAGGGAACAGTAACAGAAGGAGAGGGTCACCTGCTGGGAGTCTGAAGTAGAGGGAAGCTGCCAACCCAGAGCCCAGTAGGCAGGAAACCAGGAAAATGAAGACCTCAGACTCCCGGGATCTCCTGTCCTTGGATCTCTTGCCAGTCCCTCCCATCAGCTGAACCCATCAGGAATCCAGACTCTGCTTTGCGTTCCATCAGGGCCAGCCTCCCAGGACACAGAGCAGGATGAAGAAGGGTGGGGAGTGGAGAGAGAAGGGAGACACTCTTCAGCTCAGTCCTGGGATTGAAGGAATTGCTGCATAACCAAAAACCAGGTCTGAATTGTGCCAAGCACACAACCACCAAAGCCAAGGCCTGACAGATTCAGCCAGTAAACATAAAACAAGCGCCATTTGATTCAGACAGTTTATTGCTTACATAGACAGAAGGAAGATTAGCCAGAGGTGCCAGGTCCACGCGGTCCTTGTTGAATACACCAAAAAGGATAATGTGGAAATCAAGGGACTGATGACTGCAGCATGAGTCGTGGGGTCTCCCATTGATGAGGAGCCTGTTCTAAATGCAGCTAACCTGTCTCACAGTCTGCCGCTCTGGAAGGAGAAAGCCTCCCTCTTTATCAGAGAGCCTAGGAGCTGATGCCTTCTGACAGTCTTCCGTGGGACAAGGAGGTGGGTACACATGGCCTTGAGGTAGCAAGCCTCCCATCCTCTCCTGTTGCTGGAGGCTCACTCAGGCTGTCAGCCAAGCCTCTGCCCACGTGGCCTATGTGGATACATGCCAGGGGACCAGTGTGGAGCTCTTCCCCTTGGAAGGCTCTCGGTGGCTTTACAGACTTCAGCTACACAAGGCTGAGGGGCTCTCTAAAGCACCAAGTCTTACATGACTGGGTCCCAACCATTCTTTCTCTTCTAATTTTCAGACCCTTGGGAGGGAATTAAGCTGTCGCAGCCTTGGTCTGGGATGGACACCATTAGCTGTGGCCAGGGGCAGGCTCACCATGAACAGACACAGGCTCTGGGCCCTCCTTCACGTGCGTGGCAGCTTTCACAGATGGGCTGCGCCCCTGTCTGGCCCCTGCTCGCTTCTGCTTTAAAGTGGTGTCTTTTCCATCTCATTTAACGGAGAGGAAAGTCAGGAAAGGTCTTTAGGGACAGAGCAGTTAATGGAGTGGTTGATGTGAGACTAACCACAGACCAGTGGTCAGTGGGTGGAAGCAAGCTTTGTACAGTTCTGTACAGCAATTAATACTTGTAAATCATTTAAAGAGAAAAGAAATAATATTAAATTTATTGCCCTTAAAGTTATGTTAAGTTCACAATAATGAAAAATTATGGATGGGAATGTTTCCACCCTCAGTTGGAAGAATAAGCAACAAGCATGGTTAGGAGGGACCAGGGAAGCCCACGGCACCAAGGCCTAGTTTTGCTAGTTGAGAAGCGGGCTAATTATCTGTCAGTAAGCTAATAAACACACTCTGGCTGGTGGGGAAGGGACTGTGACCCTCTTCGCCTTATCACTTAATGTCTCGAAGGACACAGTAAAGATGTAACCTCTGCTTGCTCTACCCAGCAGAACCTCTCAAGTCCCCATGCCCACTTGGGAAGGCCTGTGGGCACCCCTACCGTTTGGTGGGCTGTGGAGGGGTGAGGTGGCTGGGCCCGCTGGGTGGGGGCAGCACCATGGGCAGTGAGTTGCTGCCCCTTTCATGCCAGCACGTGTCCAGGATGGGGTAGAGCTTGCCCTGGAAGTCAGCTTGGAATGTGTAGAGCGGCCGCAGGTCATCCTGGCGGTCAGCATCGAAGAAGGTGAGCTCTCCCTGCTCATAATGCAAATAGACTCCAATGCGGTGGGGGTGTCCAGCCACAGGCAGGGGCACCCTTGGGCAGCCAAACGCTTCATATACCCGGCCCTCCTTCAGGCCAATGAGCCACATGCCATGGTCTGGGGACTTGCTCAGCTTGCCCTTGCGATTGGCTGTGCCCTTGATGACCCCCAGGTGCCAATTGCTCTTGCTGCCCACCACTACCTCCCAGTAGTGGCGACCACAGGAGAAGCCCCGGGTGGTCAGGACACAAGTACTATAGTCAAAGCGCTCAGGCTGGCTGGCGCGCCGCTGGGCTAGGAGCCCACACTGCACCACTGTGTTGCCCTTGGAGAGCTCCAGGAGAGGGTGGGCTGTGGCAGGATCCAGCTTGAGTGACTCCGGGGCTAGGAAAGATTAGAGAAGACCTGTTTTCAAGCCACACAGAAGGCAGCAGACCCTGCCCCAAGGGAGGCTGCCTGAGGAGGAGGTGACTGGGAAGACAGCTGCCATGTGTGCCCCACAGCTATACTCCACAGGTGTTTGGAGAATCCATAACAACTGAAGTTGTTTCTTTCGATACCCTAGCAGCATATTCAAGGACAAACTCCTAAGTGACCTCTGCGAGCTGCCAGCTAATCAGTTTACACACAAAAAATGTGCAAACAACATTCATGGTTCAGAGAATATGTTTTTTTCTCTCCTTGTTTTTCTATGATATAAACCAGTGGTTTTCAACCACCAGTCCACCAGAAATTTAACATCAAGGTGGTTAACTCTTTTGTGGACAGGCACTGGCCCAGCAGACTGGAGGTTGAAAACCACTGATATAAACCCTGTTTTTATCTTTGTTGGATGAAATTGGTCTACTAATTGAGCTCTCTTATATGCCAGTAATGAAGGAGTTAATTAGATATCTTTGAGCATTTTTTAACAGAGTAACAGCTACATTTATTAAGCACTAAACTATATATACACACATACCCATTTATAAATATGCAGCCTAGCAAGGTGGGCATTAATACCCTCTCTATACAGATTAGAAAACAGAGGCTCAGAAATTTACAAATTGCCCTGGTTAGTAGGAGATGGAGCTGACCTTGAGCCGGCCCTTCTGTGCTCTCACCACAAGCCTATGCATGCCCCCCTTCTGGTTCTCTGTACCTTATACCAGCAGCCCTCAGGAACAAGGATGGGGTGAGGCCTCACCTGGCAGAACCTTGCGGAAGAGCCTTTTCCACACGGTCAGCTTGATGTCGGCTTGGTGGAGGCCTGGCTTGAAGGAGATGGGGCTGAACGTGCTTTCCAAAGGTCGGGCCTGCTGGTGCTCTGCTCTGAAGGCAACAATTGGCAGCGATGCTGAAGCAGCGTATTGTGTGCCCCACCCATGTGCAAGTCGTCAGACAATCCACAGCCCAGAACACTGCACTCACGATGCTATCATTTCCTCCCCTCCAGCCCCCTCTCAGGGGACCTCCCTCCTTCCTGGAAGGAGACATACTCTATAGCTGTGGTTCTCAAAGTACAGGTCCTAGACCAGCTGCAGCACTTGGAAGCTTATTAGAAATGCACATTTTCTTGGGTCTCACCCCAGACCTGCTGAATCAGAAACTGATTACTGGGGCGCAGTGATGAGCCCTCTGTTGATTCTGATGCACACTAATGTTTCAAGACTACTTCTTTGTACTTTGTGACCTTGGTACAGAGCCAATCAAATTCTCTGTCCGTTTAAATCAATGCTCCTAATCAACTTATCCCTGAGACGAAAGAAAATTTGAGAAAAGACGTCTCATAAACAGAGTCTGAGGAAAGCTGAAGGACCTACACAGACTGTTCACTTATTGAGACTAGAACATGGGTCCAATCCCTTTCCAGAAGCCAAAGTGCAGGAGCAAAGCTCCCATTCTGGTCATTGCCTACCTCTCCCAGTTTATTTCCTGTGTTACCCTGTGTCATACTTCGCAGCCCAGCAATACTGGACTCATAATACTCCCAAGTCCACATACTTTCACATTACTGTGCTTGCCTGGCAAACCCATGCTCTCTCTTCTCAGCTATGCCCCCCCATACACTGTCTTTGCTAATCGCCTCCCACAGTTACCTCCTCCTCTGTGTTATTTTTGTAGCTTCTGTCACCTTCTATTGTCCTAGGTACTCACAGTAGGTAACCACAGTTCACTGTCTGCAAAAGCCCTGAAGGCCGGGACATGGCTTCACCTGTTTCCCCTGGCCCCAGTACAGAGCCAGATGTGGGCAGCTGCTCCTGAGGCACAAGTGAAACTGAAGGGAGGAACTAGTAGAGAAGAGATGCCTGTGCCCACAACCACCAGACCCACGCTGAGAGCTCCCAGGTTATTTACCTAGAGACCATGGAGTGGTACTTCTGGAAGACAAGAGGGAGATAGGTTAGGGCCTTGGCAGAGGCTATGCAAAAGCCATTAGAAAGGGGAGGCTAGTGAGGCCCTGGGGGCCTCGGCATGGGGGACACTCCCTTGTCCACTTACGCCGATGAAGTCATGGTGATTCTTGTTACCAAACTGCTCCAGCATACACTTGGCTTGGACCAGCCGCTCCTGCGTGCCCTGGGCCTGCTCCAGCTGCATGTCCAGGGAGGCCACGAGGCCACGGGTGTGACCTTCCACCCCTTCCAGGCAGCGGGCCTTCTCCTCGTCCACCAGGTGGTGCAGCTCCTGGAACTCACGGCGGATCACCCAGCTGAAGACATCGGACTCGTTCTAGGACAGAGAGGGCCGGTCATGGCCGAAGCCACACTGGAGTGGTGAGGGCTGACCTCCATGTCTCCAGAGACCCGGCAGCTTGAGCCTTCCTCACTGGGCTGGTCCCGGTACCTGAGTCCCAGGGCTGAGTCCTGCCCAGGCATTTACACTGTGCTTGGAGGTCCCGTGGGGGACAATAGGAGTGAGCAACAGTGGTGGGCAGAGGCCGGGTCCCATTACAAGGCAGTAGCTCTGCTATCACCTGTTTCAACTATTAAATGTGCAAGTAAGATTTTGCTTTATCACAGGGTTCCACAACTGAAAAAAGTCTGAAAAGCGCCAGGAGGGCAGGCTTTGGAGTGAGATAACCAGGATTCCCGTATGACTGGAGTTCTGTCTTCACTATGCAAGGTGATGCTGCCTCCCTCTCAGGGCTGAGGGGGACTGACAGGGTAGTGTGCCCTGCCGTTTCACAATCACCTACAGGGCCTGGTCTCCATATCCTCCCAGCCCTAATGGGCCTCTCACTGAGCAAAGTAGGCAGCCAGGGGGCGCCTCAGGCCTTTCCGAGCCTGTGCTGTGAGGTACTCAGCAGGCACCACACAGACTGTCAAGGTCAAGCAGACACAGGAGGCAGGGGCTGGCGAGTCATGCCCATACTTTGGGCTGTTTACCTCTGGGACTTAGGTTCTGGGTTATCTCAGTCGCAAGGACATGGGGAACACAAGCCAACTTAGAGACAGTCCCGACAACTGGGTTGAATTCCCTGGAGAAGATTTGCACCTTCCCCACCCTGCCCTGGAATGCTTTGAGTTCTGGCTTTCTATGGCAGGCGTGGATTCCTGTAGAGGACAAATTAGAACCGGACTCTGTAGGAAAAGGAAGGGGGCTGGTCCCAGAGGAGGGGCAGAGGGAAAGGGCACTCACGACAATCCGGGTCTTGTTGTTCACCAGCTTGGCGATATGTTCATCCACCTTCTTCTGTTCCTGCTCCAGGTCAGAGATAAGAGCCGCAAGTTCCTCCTGCGGGCAGCGTGCCATGGTCCTGTGAGTGGCTGACCCCTTTACTGTCTTAACTTCTTGGGGCCAGCCCTGGGCCTCACATATCTAGGGAGCATCCCAATGGCCACTGGTGCTCTCGGTGGAACCAGGATAGGCACCAGAGCTACTCATGTGCCCTTGACCTCAAAATAGTTAAGATTATTCAAGAATATTCCACACTGATGGTAGGAACTGCCCAGGTAGAAGAGGAATCCCAAGTCATCCCTCTCCAAGAGATGGAGAAAGTGCTAAATGTTACAGCCACCTGGATGTCACCACACAACATCCAAGAGAGGTGATTGCCAGTCTGAAGCCAATATTCCTTGCATGGAACGCTGCCTGTAGGGTACCCACCAAGTGAACTCTTACTAGTCACCAGGAGGTCAAGAGTCATTACAAAAGTACTGTCCCCAAGTGAGGCCATGATGCCTGTGGTGGCCCAGGTTGCACCTGGTGAGTCTCCAAACTCTTTAAAGATCTGAATCCATCCACAGCAGTCTTGGACCCAGACTAGATTTGCCCCTTCCCAAGGATGAAGTAAACTCACTTCTCCTAGGCTGCCCTGGCCCCAAATTTGACCTATCCTTTGGGGTCCAAGCAGGACTACCGACCACCATCAGCCTGCACTATTTGACCGGGGCCCTGTGGTTTTATGCCCATGGAGTGTACCAATTCGGGTTTAGAAAGTTCCCAAGGAGAAGTCAGCTGCAAGAGCCTTTCAGGAAGGGACCTGGGTGAAGAATAAATGGACACAGAGTCCTTGCTCTGGATAAGGAGGCATCAGCTCTCACAGCAGCCCAACAAAGGGTGTAACCCTCATAAGGCGGAGATGGGACTAGTTCTTTCTCAGCAACTGAGCCACAGTGAGAGGAAACAGAATTATGAAAATAAATAAAGCATCTCAAGATCTCAATCAATAGGAGAAGACAGGAATGCATTACAGGGATCTGATCAACAAATGTAGTTTAGTCATATCACACAGAAGAATCTTGGGAATCCAAAAAGAACCACATCTGGAACCAGGACCAAGGGCCCCGGCTCCTTGCCAGAAATGATGAGCAAGTTCCCAGTGTCTCCTTCTCTCCTGAGCAGCTGTCTGCGAATAAAGTGTGGGCTCAATTTCATTGCCTTGCTGTTGGGCTTCCTCCTTTCACACTCCTCTAAAACTACCCTTGCCAAGGTAACCCATTCTTCAACCCTGTTCAAAAGCTGACAGGCTTTTCAACCCCCAGCAGACATTTCACACAACTGATCCTGTTCTTGATGAAACGCTCCGCTCCTCTGCATTCCAGGAGGCCACATTTAGCCAGTGTTCCTGCTCCCTCTGTTGACTCTTTCCATCCCCTTTTGGGGTTCTCACTCTACCCAAACTTTACACACTGGTACTCCTTGGGGCCCCATCAGTTTCTTCCCTTACCACTCTGCAGACTCCTACTCCCAATCTCTTATCCCTAGCCTCACTCTCCAATCTACCCCTTCGGCAGATGGATAGGAATATATCACAAATCAGCTTAAAAAACCTCCAGTGCCCACCCCTGTACAACCATAGTTCTCTGAATAAACTACAAATCTCAACACATGTCACACAGGTTTTTCCATGACCCAGCCCCTGCCTACCTCATTCTTCCTTTAGCTTAATATAAGGTCTACCGGAAAGTTCTGTCCGTTTTTGGAATAAAACAAAATACAAATTTTTCTTACCGTCAATAAACTTTATTAAATAATATATTTCCACACCAATCCTATCTTCCGAATATGGTCCGAAATGGTTTGCTGAGCTGAATTAAGCCTTTCTGCGATCTCCGATGTTGTCAGAAAAGGATCTTGTTCCAACATGGTCTTAACAACATCGTCATCGATCAAAGATGGTCGCCCAGAATGTGGCTTATCAGAAAGGTTGAAATCACCTGTTTCAAATTTTTCAAACCATCTTCTGCATGTCCTATCAGAAACTGTACCTTCACCAAACACTTTCAATAAATTTCTACATGCTTCTGTAGCATTTCTTCCTTGTTGAAATTCATATACAATACAGTGGAGTAAATGAACTTTATCAGTAGCCATGGGTACACTATCGCTTCACACATAAGACTAACGTGAATCAACTTTGTTTTAGTTAATTTGCTACATCAGTATGTATACATTAAATGATAAAAATAGAGAGGCACACATGCGCCAAATAAACATGTGCTTACATGTCGAAACTTGTTGTGATAGAAACGGACAGAACTTTCCGGTAGACCTTATAGAATGACTTATAAATCCTCAACTGTACCATGCTGTTTGTCTCCTGGTCTTTTGCACGTGCTGTCCTTATACTTGGATGACTTTCCCTTCCCTTCTTTTTCTATCAAATCCTCCTGGTGGTTTGAGTCTTGGCTTAGCAGTCTTTCTCCCTCCAGTAGAGCCTTCCCTGACCACCCAAGACCACGTAGCAGCCATGTTCCAGGTAATGTCACCCGGAGACTGTATTTAACTTTGACAGCAGCACCTGACACACAGGACTCTCTGTCACTCCCCCAGACTGTGAGCTCAGGGTAGGGAGATCCTCTTCCCCACTACTGTGCCATGGACACTCGCACAGATTCAGCTGTGGAGAGGAGGGGCTGGTGGATGACCTGGCCGGCCCTGTGCTCGTTATCTTACTTGTTTCCCAGGATTGAGCACAGAAATGCTGCCCAGAGCACTCAGCCAGGAGGCCCTGGGAACAACTTACAGAGGGCCCCTCCGTCTGCAGATCTTGTTTTTCCTTTTCCTGGCTCCTCACTTGTAATTTTGTCATTCTTAACCTTTATGCCCCCTTCCCCTCAAATACCAGGCCATTCCAAGGGCCCTTCCTGCCCTTTCTCTATCTGTTGTCAGTGGAAAGAAAACTGGCCTTGGTTTGAGTATTACCTCTGCCACTGACAAGCTGTGTCACCTGGGGTAAGACCCTTACCTTCTCTGAGCCTCAGTTTCCTCATTTGTAAAATACAATAACAACTCCACCCTTCATAAACCTTAGATCAGCATATTAACTAACCTAAAATGGTATCATTATTAGTATTATTACTTATCTTAAATTATGATCTCCTAGACTTGAGACCAAGATCCGGAAGGGCAGGAATCCATTGATTCCACAAATACATTTTGAATATTTACTATGCCAGGCAGGGCTCCAAGCACAAAAAAACCCCAAGGAACAAAATAAAGTTCCTGTCCTCATGTACCTGAGAGTGCAGTCCCAGAATCACTCCTCAAGAAACGCTGCAAAGAAAAATAAAGCGGGGGAAGGGCTAGCACGTGATGAGAGGCACTCTCCATCTCACATTCCACTGTAATCCCCAGCACCTGCTAAGAACTCAAAGTTCCCCGAGTTCCGCTCCAGGGCCGGAGAGAACTCAAGTCCTGTCCCAGGACCCTTCTGTGCTGGGTGATGGTGCCAGAGAGCGCAGGAGCTGGGCTGCGTAGGCCCCAGGGTAGCCTGGCTCCCCGCCCTCCAGCAGCCTGGCTACCCACCTTCATGCGGCTGTAGACGGTAGAGACAGGTGTGACCTGATGGTGCTGGTGGGAGCCCAGAAGGCCACAGAGGCCACAGATGAGCTCCTGGTCCTTTTCACAGAAGAGGCTGAGCGGGTCCCGATGGTGCGTGCAGATCTTAGGCTCCAGGTTCCCAGGGAGCCGCAGGGCATCGATCACTCGTGCCAGGGAGATGTTGGGTGGTGAGCTGCTGCCATCCACTTCCTGCCGGCACACAGGGCAACGCAGCTCCAGCTCGGAATCCAGGTGACAGGACAGGGACACTAAGCAGCCTTTGCAGTAGGAGTGGCCGCACTGCAGCATTAGGGGCTCTTTGAAGATCTCAAGGCAGATGGGGCACTGAAGGTGGTCCTCCAGCTCGGCCATGCTCACCCTCCAGGCCAACCACGGTGCAGGCTGTAACACAGGACGCCTTCCTGAGCCTGCTGCTGCCACTCCCTTTGCCCACATTCACATGGAAAGAACCTCTGGAAATAGAGGGCCTTACAGACAGCAGTCCTGGATTCCAGTCCTGACCCCCTATGACCTTGGGCCTCTTTCCCATCTTTTAAAAAAACGAGTTAAATGAAAAAAAAAAAGTTCACTTCGAGATACATGATTCTACATTTTAACTCAGATTTGTAGGTAAACTTGAAAGGGGTCATCTCTAATATCATTTGCAATGACACAGATAATGCAAACTCCAGCCTCAGCAGGCATCCTGACCTAGAACGGGGCAGCAAAAACAAGCAAAGTTTCTTCCTTCTAGATGAGTGTTCAAACTGGCAAGCAAGTGTTGGAATCACAGTCATAACAAAGATTCCTGAGTCACCACTTCACACATCTCCATGGAGACCCAGAAATCTACATTTACAATAGACACTGCCAGATTGTTCTAAAGCAGAGAGTTGTCTTAGAACAACATTGTTCTGAAAAGTCTGAGATTTAGGAGAGTTATAGCTTAATCTCCCACCCCGTTCTCCTTTGAGAACTGAGAAAGGAGAAGCACCGAGCTAGAATTAGGCAGCAGACCCAGGAAGCGCCCCACATGGAGCTATCTGGCTTCTTAGGGTCCAATGAACTTCCCTCTGGGGCCTCAAACCAGCATCACTGACCTGATGGGCTTGGCCTCTTCTCCCCAGGATGGAACAGCAGGAGCAGAGACCTGGGAACTGCAGCTGAATGCCTGCTCCACCACCTAATCTCTTCCCCTTTCCTCCTCCCATTTCCCAGCAACACCCCCATGTCCTCAAGGTCACCCAGAATCAAGTGGAAACCGGGCCACATCACGGGACTGGGGGTGGCAGCCTCTGCTGGGCCGGCTCTGATAACTGTAACATGTAGGTACTTGCTTTGGCCAGGCAAGGGGAAGGGGTGGAGTCCGACTGGGTACCCGTGCACACCTTACAAACCCCAAAAGGGAATGAACTTATGCTTTGACACAATCTTTCTGAATCTCTCTCTTTTTAAAAGTTAATTTTATTTACTTTGATTTTTAAAATTGGATTATATCTTCTAAAAAGTGCACAAATCTTAACCACATATTTAATGTACACGTTCTATATACACATTCTCAAGATCAAGATACAGAACATTTCTAATACGAGGAAGCCTCCCTCATGCTGTCCCCTAGTCAGGATCTGTAACAAGGAGAGCAAATCTCATGACTTATATTTTTGTAGATTAATGTGGTCTGGTTTTGAATTTCAAATGAATAGAATCACAGAGTATGTACTCTTTTGTGTCTAATTTCTTTATTCAATATGATCACATTAAGAACTTTTTATATGGCCTGACTTGTGGTGGCGCGGTAGATCGAGCATCGACCTGGAACACTGAGATCACCGGTTCAAAACCCTAAGCTTGCCTGGTCAAGGCATATATGGGAGTTGATGCTTCCTGCTCCTCCACCCCCTTCTCTCTCTCTCTCTTTCTCTCTATCCCTCTGTCTCTCTTCTCTAAAATGAATAAATAAAAATAATTTTTAAAAAATAACTTTTTATATGAAGTCTTTCAAAGGTTTAGAAATTCAGTGGCATTTTGCTTCACAGTTAACAATATACTACCTATGTTGAATATATAAGATACAGGCCATAAAATACTATCCATATCCCAGGAGTGTGGTGGGAAATTATTGATTGGAAAAGACAGGCTGGAGAGGCTCTCCAGGAATGTTAAGAAACAGGAGCTCTGGAGTTTTTGGTGGCAGGCTCTCAGGAAGGAGTGGCAGGTGCCATGTCCAGCCTCAAAGGTGGCAAGAAGCAGCCCAAGGAGATGGACAGGGAAGAGAAGGCATTCAAGCAAAAGCAAAAGGAGGAGCAGAACAAACTCAAGGAACTAAAAGTGAAGGTTGTAGGGAAAGGCCCCCTGGCCACAGATGGAATTAAGAAACCCAGCAACAAGTGAGCTCTTCCTGTGTTTGGGGCACTGGCAGAGAAAAAGAGTAGTTGAAAGAGCTTTTGCCACTCTTCTGAAATGCTTTTCTGTGAAGAGGATCAGTGGAGCCACTTGTAGCAGGACTGAGATGACAAAGGGAGGCTCACTACCTTGCTGTTAGGACATTTTCCAGCACATAAGCAGAAGGAACCGATCTGCTAATGCAGGCAAGAGTGGTGCAGGAGAGATGGGCGACCTAAAGTGCTAGAGTAGCCAAGAGTGCGGGACGGGACCCAGGATGTAATGCCAGTGGCCGAGGCCAGGTAGGTCCACACTGGAGCCAGGCAGATGGTGGAGACAGAAGGTGTTAGGGCCATTCTGCACCCGCTGCCCTGAGGGCATGCACCCATAGCCTTACCAAGACTCTGCACACGTGGTGCTGCCATGTGCTCATGCACTAATGGGGCAAAGTATAAGTGAGCAAGCCTAACACAGCTATTTTACCAACACAGGACTATCCTTCCTTTGCACCAAGAGGGCACAGGTGCAGCAGATTTTGTTGATTTGCTGATGGAAAAGTGAGGGACATCACCTTATTTTCTCAGGAACTAGGTAGTTTGATTCTAAAGTCCTGTCCTGGCTTCTTGAAAAAGCAAATGAGAGCCCTGGCCGGTTGGCTCAGTGGTAGAGCGTGGGCCTGGCGTGCAGGAGTCCCGGGCTGGATTCCGGGCCAGGGCACACAGGAGAGGCGCCCATCTGCTTCTCCACCCCTCACCCTCTCCTTCCTCTTTGTCTCTCTCTTCCCCTCCCGCAGCCAAGGCTCCATTGGAGCAAAGTTTGCCGGGCGCTGAGGATGTCTCTGTGGCCTCTGCCTCAGGTGCTAGAATGGCTCTGATTGCGGCAGAGCGATGCCCCAAGATGGGCAGAGCATCGCCCCCTGGTGGGCATGCCGGGTGGATCCCGGTCAGGCGCATGCAGGAGTCTGTCTGACTGCCTCCCCGTTTCCAGCTTCGGAAAAATACAAAAAAAAAAACAACCCAAAAAACAAATGAGAAAGAAGGACGGTGGAAATAACTCAAAAACTGGAGCCACTGGCTCACGGGTGCTCCAGGCACATGACCCACTGAGTGGCCCGCCCCCATCACGTGCCCCACAACGTGCTGCAACTTAACAGTCCCCAGCATGTGACCCATGGTGCTCTGCGCGCCCCAGTCACGTGCCCTGCCACGCCCTTCCTGGTCCCTGGCTGCTGTTGGAGAGAAGCCGTGATCTCCTCGTCGCGGCCTCTGAACAGAATGCCGAGGTCCAGAGCAAACAAACAGGTAGAAGGGGCGGCTGAACTGCAGCCTTCGGGAATTCCCTGGCGTCTCCCGCACAGGGAGGGTGGCCGGGCTTGTCCTTGTGGACATGGGAGGGAACGCGCGAGCTCCGGGAGGCAAGCGGGGCGCCGGAGTCGAGGTGCATCTGAGGGCTCCGGGTCTGTTCTGTTTCATTCCCCACAAGTCTCCATACGAGAAGTTAAGTAAGTGGATGATTGACATTTCGGGGGACCGGGGCGTGCTGAAGAACATCATCCGAGAGGGTGTCGGTGAGCTGGTGACGGAGGACGCTTCGGTGCTAGGTACGGCCGTGGCCCGGTGCCGTCTGTCCTCGGGAAGCTGGCGGGCCATGGGAGAGGACTGGCGAGGTTTCGTGGTTCTTTACTTTGGGGGGAGGAAAGGCTATGTTTAAAAAAATATATACAGTAGCATTTTTATCTGGTAGAATGTGCTTTGTTAGAGTTAAGATTTGAAGGGAAAGCGAGGGAACGCCATGTCCCCGTTGCATGATGGCGCTGTCAGTAAGAAACACTCTGAGGCCCAGTTTCTCAACCTCAGAGCCAAAGGGCAGGCATCCAAACGTTAAACAAAAAATTGTTGCTATCACCCAGGAAGTGGGGCAGTTGAAGGGCATCTGAGTCTATTTTTTTCTTTTGTATTTTTCTGAAGCTAGAAACGGGGAGACAGTCAGACAGACTCCCGCATGCGCCCGACCGGGATCCACCCGGCACGCCCACCATGGGGCGACGCTCTGCCCATCCTGGGCGTCGCCATGTTGCGACCAGAGCCACTCTAGCGCCTGGGGCAGAGGCCGAGGAGCCATCCCCAGCGCCCGGGCCATCTTTGCTCCCATGGAGCCTTGGCTGCGGGAGGGGAAGAGAGAGACAGAGAGGAAGGAGAGGGGGAGGGGTGGAGAAGCAGATGGACGCTTCTCCTGTGTGCACTGGCCGGGAATCGAACCCGGGACTTCTGTACGCCAGGCCGATGCTCTACCACTGAGCCAACCGGCCAGGGCCTATTTTTTTCATATGTGATAATTAAAGAGATGTAAAGTTACAGAAGGGAGGGTATTGGTCCATTTTTTCTGTTTGTTTCCTCTGCCCTAGTGAAATATTCTGGGTATCTGGCGAACATGGACAAGCCTTTCGATTCTAATTGCTCTAGGAAAACTCTTCGGCTCATGAAGCTTGGAAAGGGTAAGCTCATATTAGGAGCTGGGAAAGAAGGGGATTGTTCGGGAGAATCACTGAGGGACAATACCCTAGGACTGGAAAACTATCCAGGGCACAGACAGTTCTTTGAGTCAGTTTTTCTGAGGTTGGGTTTTGCTAAACCAGCCAGTTCTCTCCTGTGTTTTCCCTTGAGACTTAGGTATTTGGGAGATGTCATATCTGGCATCTTTTTTAATTTTCTATTTTTTTTCTAGTAAGAGGAGATGAGGCAGAGAGACAGACTCCCCCATGTTCCCTGACCGGGATCCACCCCGCAAGCCCACTAGGGGGCAGTGCTCTACCCATCTGGGGCCGTTGCTCCACTGCAACTGGAGCTTAGTGAGGCAAGGCCATAGAGCCATCCTCAGCACCTGAGGCCAGCTCACTCAAGCCAATGAAGCCATGGCTGCAGGAGGAGAAGAGAGAGAGAGAAGGGGGAGGGGTGCAGAAGCAGATGGTTGCTTCTCCTGTGTGCCCTGACTGGGAATCAAACCCAGGACTTCCACATGCTGGTCTGATGCTCTACCACTGAGCCAACCAGCCAGGGCCCTAGCTGACATCTTGACTTAACCATTGGGCATTGTGTGTTTGTTTGTTAAGTAAACATCTGTTGAATGCTTACTGCCCACAGTGCATGGTGTATTAGATTAGATGATTAGAACATCTCAGCCAATATGGTAGAGGAGATTGACCTGTTCAGACCCTAACCTGGTTGAATCCGATAAGTTCCTAGGAGATAGTAGCAGTGTTGTAGGCATACTTAATGAAGGCACTGTTAATTCCATCTGGGAAGATGAGGGAAGGCTTTATGAAAGAAAGGGCATTTGAAATGAGCCCTGAAGATTGACTAAAATTTCAATTAGGGCAGAAGTTGGGCATAGGGTAAGAATGAAGATATTGCAGGAGGAAAGAACTGTGTGAACAAAGATGTAGAGGCTAGAATACTGCAAAGCCTAGAGAAGTCAGAGTTGGAATCATGGAGTTGGTAGAAACAAGGCTAAAAAGTGAGTTGGGACCACAATGCAGAAGGCTTGGAATATCATGTGGAGAGATTTGGATGTAAAGAGGAAGAAATTGATAGCATTGAAATAGGTTACTGAGCAAGCTTCAACCAAGTTTTTGTCCCTTCTTCCAGATATTACACTTTGGGGCATGGAGCTGGGTCTTCTGACCATGCGGAGGGGAGAGCTGGCCAGGTTTCTGTTCAAACCGGCCTATGCTTATGGAACACTGGGCTGCCCGCCCTTGATCCCCCCAAACACCACAGTCTTGTTCGAGATTGAGCTACTTGACTTTCTGGATTCTGCTGAATCAGACAAGTTTTGTGCCCTATCAGCTGTAAGTTCTGGAGCACAAATGTCAGCACTTTATGGAGAGAGTGTTGGGTGTGTTTTTTGGTAATTATCATACACTACTGATGAGTCTCGGGCCAGGTTCCATCTCCGAGTTGCCTGTATGGTGGTGATGGTGGTGGTTTTCCCCCAGTTCCTAGTACTGTCTGTCTCATATTGACTCTTGTGTGTGGGTAACTGTTCTAGGCCAAGGTCAGGCAGTGTGTTTGTTATGGACCAGCAATTTGAGCTGATCTTTGAGTCACCTGTTGCTTCTCTTTGCAAGACAATGATCATTTGCTTCTCAACATTAAGTTTGGTTTCTAACAAGTCAAGACTTGGTAGCTCATAACTAGGGTGACCATATAATTCACTATACAACCCAGGACATCTGAGAGTGAAAGGAGCTAGTAACTTGATAGAATATCAGGATATCAGGTGTAAACTGGGATAATCCCAGGCAAAGGGGGACATATGACCTCTGTTCTCATAATTTGTGTGTGTGTGTGTGAGACAGACAGAAAGACAGAGAGAGGGACAGATAGGGACAGACAGACAGGAAAGGAGAGATGGGAAGCATCAATTCTTCATTGCAGCTCCTTAGTTGTTCATTGATTGCCTTCTCATATGTGCCTTGACCAGTGACCCCTTGCTCAAGCCAGTGACCATGGGATCATGTCTATGATCCCACACTCAAGCTCATGAGCCCACGCTCAAGCCAGCAACCTTGCCTTTACTTAACCCTTCCTATAGAGAAAGGGCCTCTAACCTCATTAGTCATCTTAAGCACTCTTGTCAGTCTATATCACACTGACTGTATATGTGACCTTAGACATTCACCCTTTGTTTGTATCTGTATACGTCTGTCCAGCTAAACCGTCGGTACCCCAAGTGAAATGGATCTTACCTTTCATCTTTGCACACAACAGAGATTCTTTTTTTTTTTTTTAGAAGAATCCTTTTTATTTTTTTTTAAATTTTTTTATTTTTTACAGAGACAGTGAGTCAGAGAGAGGGACAGACAGGGACAGACAGACAGGAACGGAGAGAGATGAGAAGCATCAATCATTAGTTTTTCATTGCGCGTTGCAGCGCCTTAGTTGTTCATTGATTGCTTTCTCGTATGTTCCTTGACCGCGGGCCTTCAGCAGACCGAGTAACCCCTTGCCCGAGCCAGCGACCTTGGGTTCAAGCTGGTGGGCTCCTGCTCAAACCAGATGAGCCTGCGCTCAAGCTGGCGACCTCGGGGTCTCGAACCTGGGTCTTCAGCATCCCAGTCCGACGCTCTATCCACTGCACCACCGCCTGGTTAGGCATGACAGAGATTCTTGCAGATTCCTGGGTCCCACCTCTGGTGTACTGATTTAGAATCTCTGGGTTGGGGGGAGACAGGACACCTGTGTTTAAAAAGAGTCTGTATGGGTGATTTTGGTATGTGCCCAAGGCAGTGCGCTGTGGCCATAAAGACCAGTAGGGCCTCAGACAGACCAAGACCTGTTAAATTTTGGTGCATAATTGGTCCTGATTTTTTTTTTTTTTTTTTTTTTTTTTTTTTTTTTGCATTTTTCTGAAGCTGGAAACAGGGAGAGACAGTCAGACAGACTCCTGCATGCGCCCGACCGGGATCCACCCGGCACGCCCACCAGGGGGCGATGCTCTGCCCATCCTGGGCGTCGCCATGTTGCGACCAGAGCCACTCTAGTGCCTGAGGCAGAGGCCACAGAGCCATCCCCAGCGCCCGGGCCATTTTTTTGCTCCAGTGGAGCCTTGGCTGCGGGAGAGGAAGAGAGAGACAGAGAGGAAGGCGCGGCAGAGGGGTGGAGAAGCAAATGGGCGCTTCTCCTGTGTGCCCTGGCCGGGAATCGAACCCGGGTCCTCCGCACGCTAGGCCGACGCTCTACCACTGAGCCAACCGGCCAGGGTGGTCCTGATTTTTGTGCTTGACAAGTTCCATCAGTTTCTAATTCCATGAAAACGGCTGCTTTAGGGAGCATCCATGGGAAGAATATAGAAGTAGACCTTTTGACTTCAGGTTGTAAAGATGGGGGCAGTGATAACACCAGACTGCCTGGCTTCTGTTGGTAGTCACAGAGATGACCTCCGCAGAGGCACCTAGCCCAATGCTTGGTGCACATACAGCCGTAAACAAAAGTTCGTAATCTGAAGGATAAAAACAGAACAGGTGTAATTATACTTGCATTATGGCATTGTGGCTTTCAGTTTCTTTTTGCTGGGTAGCCTTGTCTTTGGTCCTCAGGAGCAACAAGATGAATTTCCACTTGAGAAGGTCCTTAAAGTGGCAGCTACTGAACGGGAGTTTGGCAACTACCTTTTCCGCCAAAATCGTTTCTATGGTGCCAAAGACAGATACAAACGGGTAAGTATGTTTAAACCCTGAACAATTCCTTGTTTAAAACCTTGCTCGGTTTCCCAAATCTTTATATGCAGCCATTAAGGAAAATCTCACTAACCTTCTTGTGCCAGATAGCTGGGAGAGGGGACAAGGTATTTGGGGGGAGCCTGGTATTCTGTGTCTTGTACTGGAAGCTGATTACGTGGGTTTGTTCAGGTTGTGAAAATTCATTAAGTTGTACACTTATTTTTATACTTACCTGTGTATGTGTATATGTGTTTCGTAAAAAGGTTTTAAAATTTTCATTTTAGTGGTAGGTCCTCTACCAACTGATTTTTCTACTCCCATCTCTGTAAAGTTTGCTGTCTTCATACCCTGTCTGACAGTGGAGGTTCATAACTCTGAGTTGACTCTTTCTTCACCAAGCTTTTGATTATGATTTGGCTTCTTGTGTAGATTATGTTGACAGGAGTTCACTGTGCTTTGTAACTCATTCAGTAAATATTATGAGCACTTTCTGTGTGCCAGACACAAACAGGACAGCGTTTATAGAGTCTAGGGGTAGTCTGATTTTACATTTCATTTGCACTCAGCTGCAAGCAACAGTATCCTGAAAAATTGTTCTATAAGTAAACTACATATTTAATTTTTCCTCACATAAGGGAGGCAGTCCAAGGCTGTATAGCAGTTCTGCATAGCCACCAGGGTTCCAGGTTCCTTCTGTCTTTCTGCTCAGCTACCCTTAATGTGACCTTGTTTGTCCCTGGCCAGTGGCTCAGTAGTTTGAGCATTGGCCCAACGTATGGATGTCCAGGTTTGATTCCCAGCCATGGCACACAGGAGAAATGACCATCTGCTTCTCCTTCCTCCTCTTCTTCTCCCCCTTCTCTCCCTCTTTCCGTCCAGCAGCTAAGTGGCTTAGTTGGTTAGAACATGGCCCCAGGCACTGAAGATAGCTTTCTCAGAGCACAGCAGCCTCAGGCACTAAAAATAGCTCAGTACTGGAACATTGGCCTCAGATGGGGTTACCAGGTGGATCCTGGTCAGGGTGCATGCGGGAGTCTACCTTATTATCTCCCCTCCTCTCACCTAAAAAAAAAAAGTGTCTTTGTTTTTCTCCCCCCAAGATGATTATTCATCTTGTAGCATCATACGATTATCTGAGCAGAAAGAAGAGAGCGGAGAAGAATCTGGTGTGTTATATTTCACTGACCATGTTCAGTGGACACCCTTAGCTGCATAGGAAGCTGGGAAATGTACTTTTTATTTATTTATTTATTTTATTTTTTTAAATTTTATTTATTTATTTTAGAGAGGAGGGGGGAGATAGAGAGAGAGAGAAAGAGAAAGAGAGAGAGAAGGGGGAGGAGCAGGAAGCATCAACTCCCATATGTGCCTTGATCAGGCAAGCCCAGGGTTTTGAACCGGCAACCTCAGTGTTTCCAGGTTGATGCTTTATCCACCGCACCATCACAGGTCAGGTGGAAATGTACTTTTTAAATTACTATAGTACATTGTTGCTTCAAATGGAATGAGTAGTTAAGAGAAGAGGAGGGGAATAGGTATTGGGTTAGTATCTAAATATCTGCCACATTTAGCTTATATGAGCATGCTTCAGAGAGAGAAAGATGGACAGCA